>NW_026947487.1:100640000-105640000 GCF_034190915.1 Cavia porcellus
CTCTGGTTGTACTGTGGGGTCCCAGTATTAAAAAATCTGACTCCCTTGGCTCTGCTCTGGGGTTCAGAGCAGGGCCTAGTGCCATGGTACTCTGGGTACCTATGGAAAAGGGAACTGCGAGGCAACTGTCTGCCTTGAGCTGCCCTCTTGTGAACCCCACTGCCACTCTGCCATATCGTCTCAGCACCCAGCTGGGCTGGTACAGGGCTGAGAGGTGGGGGGCACTTGCTCATTACCTTTACCCACTAAGCAGGTCAGGGGTTTTTAGAATAAAGGGATGAACCGAGAGATTGGGGTGAGCCTCTGAGAGAGCCAGGAGGCTAGATTTCCCTGGGTTTTCTTTCTAACATGGGGAGGCTGGATGGGTCTCCCCTTAATAGCAGGGATGGACAGTCTGATCCTGATTTGGTGGCAGGCTTTAGATGGGTACCTGACCAGAAGGTGAGTCTTAGGTCCAGTCTCAAAATTGAAGCCCCAAAGCTGCTGTCAGGCACTGTGCCGCTCTCCTCCAAGGTTTCTTGAAGCTGGATTTTGCTGTTGTGTATATGCCCAGCATCTGTCTCCTTTTGTCCTGAGTGGTGGGCTCCATATGGGGTCTGAGCAGGATGTACCTCGAGTCTGGCAATAAAAGTATTCTGAATGCTGTAAGGTATTCCAGTCTTGGATGTGCTGTAAGTGTGGGAGAACACAGGTGGTGGATGTATGAGGGCACTAGCGAGGTGGGTATCAGACTGGACCTTTATCTCAGTACCAAAGCATGACTCCTGTTCCCGCCAGACTGCTTGGGGGCAAGGCCAGTCCTACAGGTCACCCTGGCTGGACTTAACCCTTGGCCTCTGTCCTCTTTCAGCTGACGGGTTTCAGATGCCACCCTTCATAGTTTCTTTAGCTCATCTGTCTGCCATAGGTTCCCCTTTGGGGACAGAGCCTGAGGAAGGAAAAGAGACTGCTGAGATTTAGGGGCAGAGAAAGACAGGTAGAGACAGGGACCAAGAGATAGAACCAGATGGAGATGTATGAAGAGAGTCTGAGATGGAACCGTGCATAGGAATGGGGTCCCAGGCCACGTTTTAGGGTGCAGAGGCTGGAGCCTTCCTATCTCCACTGAGTAACAACAGCCTGAACTTCAGGCTTTAATACAACATGGGCCACTAGAGGGCACTTTGGATCTTCTCACCACAATGCCTATAAGAGTGTTAGCTGGGTATGGAAGGAAGGAGTGGCTTTGAAAGGGGGTGAGGATGCCAAAGGGTACACAGGTTTTGCATCTTTGGCCTTGGTAAAAGGGTGACAGCATGACAGGAAGCCTCGTGTCCAGGTCCTCCCCAACCTGACACCCTCCCACCCATGCTATTATTTGTGGTGGCCTTGTAGCCATCCACTGCCACCATGGGTTTCACAGCTGCAGAGAGGGCATGGAGTCAGAGAAGGCTTCGGGACCGCTGTTTCTAGGTTCAAATCCTAGCCCTACTAGCTCTAGCCCAGTAACCTGAGGAGGCTCCTGACCCCTCTGAGCCTCAGTTTCCTCATCTGAAGGATAAAGATAAACACATGCAGGGTGCTCATGGGAGTGGTGATGATTTTGGAAAACATCAGACAATGCATGGTGCACTGGAGGCTTTCAACTGATTGGCTGGTGTAAGTGTGAGAAAGCAAAGCCAGCAGTCTAGTAGTCAGCAGGTTTCTGTATGAAGTTGTTGCAAGGACAAGTTAACTGGCTGCCATTGAGTAACATGGTCCCTCTGCCTGAACAAAAAGACTGAAGGAGCCAGTCCAAGAGATGCAAAATCAGACTTTACCGACCTAGACATGTACACACATACTAAAGCGGAGGGCGCACCAAGGGCAGCACCAGCAGAGGACTCCCAAGGATTGTCATCCCAGGCCTATAGGGAGGAGAGTGGAAGGGTTTTAGGCAGAGGAGATATAAAGTCATTCTTCTGTATTTTAGCAGCACACTCTGAGGAGGAGGGCGAGTTAAGAGGGCACAGGTGAGGATTGGGAAGCTATTGTAGCTGGGGAGAATGAAACCATGGGGTGCAGGCCTTGGGGGAGAGGAAGAAGAGGAGGAGTCTGGGGCCTCCCTGGTTGGGCCACTGGGTGGAAGGAAGCAAGGTTTTGGGTATGGTGTAGAGCCACAGGATATGCAGTTGTGGGCACAAGGCTGAGAGAAATGACTAGCCCAGGAAAGCATAAGAATGTGAGATGTATATAGAACACCAAAGGAAGCGGGAGGGCCCAAGAGCCCATGAGATCAGCAGGCCTAGACAGAATCAGGGAGGTACCACGGGAAAAGAAGCCCTAATAGGAGCTAGAGGAAGGAACAGGACAGGAAGGAGGGCACAGCTCTCCCAAGAGGGGTGTCTTTAGGGTCAGGCAAAATGAGATCAGAGTCCCAGGGAGGCCTGAGGTTGGCCAAGGAAGTCCACAGTGTCTGTCTGCGGGCCTCCGTGGATTTGACACTGAGCTGAGCGTGGTAGGACAAACCCTAGGGGTGTGCATCTTCCAGGAGTACCTAGGTAGAGGGCTGGCCATGACCTGGGGGTGGAGGTTGGAGCTCCTGGTGTAAACTACCTAGGGTCCTCATGGGTCTGGAGCTGGCCAAAGTCCAGATGGAAGCAAAATGTGGGGCCCTTTAGAGCTCTGCACATGTGCATCCCCGGGTGAAGGCCCTCGGAGACCCCCTATGATCCTGCGTAGGATCAGAGAGCGGCCATCCAGAGCAAGGGTCCTGGGCCAAGGGACGGCCAATGAGCTTGGAGGTTAGCACAGCCTGGGGCTGCGGCGACCTCTGGAGTCCGGAAGCGACACCATCAGGGGCGCTGGCGCCGAGTCCTGTCTCGACGCGGCGCGCACGGTCGCGATCCGGCGGCAGGTGACGTGGCGAGGGCGGGGCCTGGCAGCCTTGGCGACGCAGCGGCGGAGCATCCTGAGCGCGCCTGGTCATCGGAGGTAACGGGCTGGGCCGCGGGAGAACCGGGCTGCCCGGCGCGAGGGACTCCGGGACAAGGGGACGTGGACCCCGGCGGGGCTGAGACCGCGCCTCGCGGGAGCCGAACGCTTCGCGCAGCCGCCGCTGCGTGCGGGATGCCGGCCGGAAACGGCGCGGGGTCGCCCGGCCTTCTCCGCGTGGGGGACGCCGCTGACCAGAGGGTGAGACTGGGAGTGGAAAGAGGACTTGGAAGGTGGGGACTGAGTTCAGGCGAGAGGGACACGCCGCGTGTACGATTGCGTGTGTAAGAATGATTGTGTGTGTGAGATAGAGACCCGGGGTCTGATGGTGGCTTTGTGAGTGTGGAGAAGACCACGTGTGCGAAGAGAGAAAAAGCGTGGGTGTGAAGGTGACTTGGGGAGTGTGTGAGAACCCGAGTGTAAGGGAGCTCGTCTGTGAAAGAAAAACTGTGGGTTGTGAGCGTGATTGTTGGGTGTGTGAGAGCCCGAGGGTGAGGGAGATGGTGACATTGAAGCTGGTGTGTGAGAGAGACTGAGTGTGTAAGACTGAATTGTGAGACAGAGCCTGAGTGAATAACCAGGGATGGGGGGCGGGCAAGCAACCCTGTGAGCCTGAGCAGGGCTGAGGGTGCAAGGGGTGAGTGTGCAGGGCAGAAACTAAGCTTCCTGAGGCTGCTGCAGTCTGCTGGGGTCTGGACATAGAGCTCAGGAACAGGCTGCTCCTCTTTACTGCCACTCCTCGGAGCGTATCTGTGTGTCTTGGTATCACATTTGACCATCTCAAGATAAATACCAGGAGATATTTTGAAAAACATTTTGAACATTCTCCACTGAGCATTAAGCCAACATTCTGGTCACCTTGTTGTGTAATGGTCAGTATAAATAGGAATCAACATTTGGCTTAACAGATGTCGTGGAGAACCTCTCACGGGCACTTAACAGTGTGCTTAGTGACACAGTCAGAAAGAATTCGGTCTCTCTCTGGTGCTAGATGCAGCGGGGGAACACTGCCCCAGCCAGCTAATCCAGCAGCGTGGTGGCAGAATGTTCAGCCCTCCGGTGCCTTATTTCTGAGAGCTGCTTCCTTATTGAAGATGGAGGAGGAGCAAACTTAAACCTGTGACTACTTCCTGAGGTCATTTTCACCTCTTTTTGCCTGGTGGGGACCTTTGAGAAACTCCCCAGGCTGCTTGCATTACTGTTGTTCCACTATGGTGGTATGTGGATGGCTTTTACTTCCTGAATTTGGTCACAGACTGTTATTGAGTTGATAAGTTTGATTTTTCTTTCCTGGCAAAAGTGGGAAACCACAGGTCTGATTTCTCTTTTATCTTCCTTGCTTTTACACTCCTTTCCTTATCTGGCTGTGGGCATATTTTTATTGCAGGCTAAAAGTATATGCCAGTTATGAGTCTGATCTCTCTGGAATGTATTTTTGCTTTCCCTTCCTCCTTTTACTCCCCTCTTTCTCTTTTCCTTTCCTTTTTTTTTTTCTTCTATTTGATGACCTCTTTGCCTCTTTAAGTCTCTAAATTGTGAATCTGTTTCTACAAAAATTATGCAAACAGTGCTCCCAGGATTTAGGAGGGTGGGGAGCAGCAGCTGCCCAGACACACATGATTTGAGATGACCAGAGTAATTTTCTGATGAAGTGTGAATGGATTGCTTCACTCATACTGTCCTTGTGAGTATGATAAATCTCAGTAATTGAGGGATGCCTCTAATGGGGATGTAAAATTTAGATTTTACAAAGAAAAATATCCTGCTGGGTAATGTATGTATGTATGTATGTTGAGACAGGGTCTCGCTATGTAGTTCAGGCTCTCTTTGAAGTCACTAAGTAGCCATATTGGCCTCAAATTTGAGATGATCCTTCTGCCTCAGCCTCCTGGTTTCTGGGACTACAGGTGAGTGCCACAACACCTGGCTGGGATTTGCTTTTTTTAACCTAGTCTGATATTGTGCTTTACTTGATGTGTTTAGATCTTTTATAGTTAGTGTAAGAAATTTACCACCTTAGTTTTTCTATTTGTTCTATATCTTTTTAGTTCCCCTTTTCTTTTTTCCTGACTATTTTTGGATTACTTTTCATGATTATAGGCTTTTTGTTTTGTTTTTGTTGCAATATGAAGGTCGAATCTTGGGCCTTCAGATTGAACTGTACCCTCAGTGCTTTTTTATTTTTTAATTTGAGACAGAGTCTTCCTAAATTGCCTAGGCTGGGCTCAAATTTACAATCCTGCTACAATCAGCCTCCCAAAGTGCTGCAACTGTAGGCATGAGCTACACCTGATTCTGTTTATCTCTATTGCTGGATTATTCTTTATATGTCTTCTCTTTTGCTTTCTTTTCGTGATTGTTTTAGGTTTGCAATGTATGTATGTGTGCCTGTATTTGTTTTTATCACACTAGGGATTGAACCCATAGCCTTTTGCATGTTATGCAAGTGTGTTCCACTGAGTTATACCTTCAGTCTGGTAAAGCTTTAATTATTAACAGTGTGCCTTTATATAATTCTATATCGATTTACATGTAATATAAGAACCTTGTAAAAGTATTCTCTTGTTTGTCTTTCCTATTCTTGTGCTATTGCCATCAGATATTTTATTTTTACATGTGCTATAAATCCAGTCTATTGCTACTGCTTTTGCTTTGGCCATCAATTATATTTTAAGCAATTAAAAATAAACAACTTTTGCCAGGTGGGGTGACACATACCTGTAATCCCAGCATTTGAGATGCTGGGGCAGGAGGGTCGCTGTGAGTTCGAGGCCAGGCTGGGCTACATAGTGAGTTCAAGACTAGCCTAATCTGCATAATGAAACCTTGTCTCAAAAAACCAAAAACAACAATAATAATAACAAAATCCAAAAACAACAACAAAAGAAAAAAAAATTTAATCTGAGACAGAGTTTCGCCATGTAGTTCAGGCTGGCCTTGAACTCAGTTTTGTAGCCCAGCCTGGCCTCGAACTCACAGTGATCTTCCTTCCTCAGTCTCCAGAGTGTTGATAAACTGTTTTAAACAAGTATTTACTTTGGATTGTTTGAGATTATCCTAAATCTCTTAGGTGCTTGCCCATGTTTTATTTCTTTCCATTTTACTTTTATGATTTTCTTTTTTAAAATTCCACATTTATTTCCACCTGCTGTTTAACTTTTTCATTAGAGCTTATATTGTATTAATCATAGTTATTTTATTTTATTTCTTGGCAGAAGTGAGGATTAAATCCACAGCCTCAAATGTGCTAGGCAAATGCTGTACCACTGAGCTGTACCCCATCATAGTTCAAATTACTTGTTTGCTGTTTTAAATATCTGAGTCATCCCTAGGTCTGGGCCTATTGATTACCTTGCATCTTGAGAGTGGGTTGTTTTTGTCCTTTTTGTGTTGCTTGTAGTTTATTACTGACTGCCTGGCAGTGGAGGAGTGGAGACAGGAATTTACTTTGGAAAGCCAGTATGCCTCTTTTGCTAAGTTGTTGGTATGAGGGTTTGAGTCAGTTTGGGTTAGAACTGTGTATGGGGCTTTGTTGTTTCTATGGTTCTGTAGAGAACCGCACTTTTAGTTTCCTCTGGTGTCTCTTTAAACATGTAGGTCTGCATAGTTGGAAGGGAGGCTCTATTCTGGTTTGTGCTCTACCTCAGCTTTAGCTCTTCCCTGGGTGTAGTCTCTGCTTTCGCAGCAGCTGGAGGCTGCCATTGCGTGTGCCTGGGTACTTGCTAACCCGGTCCTGGAGAATAAGGAGGTTCTCTGTCATCCAGGGTCAGCCCTAATTTTAGGGAGTGTGTCCTTGAGTTTTGGAGGGCAAATCTTTCTGGATGATTCTTTCCTTCTCATTAGGAAGATACTTTCAATGGTCTTCATTAAAATTTCCTGACCTTCTCCCAAACAGAAAGGGTTTCTTTTCTTGTCCTCTGGCCCAGCTGCCTTGAGAGTAACAACCTTTCTGCAGGGGTTTATAACTCAGTATATATTCTTTTTTCTCATCTTTTTTTTTTTTTTTTTTTTTTGTCTTTTTCATTTTTATCGGTACCAGGGATTGAACTCACGACAGCCTGCTTGCAAGGCAGGCGCTTATGCCGCTGAGCTAAATCTCCAGCCCCTTTCTCATCTTTTTTTGAAGCAGTGTTTCACTATGCAGTTCAGGCTGGCCTTGAGCTTACTTTGTAGCCCAGGTTGGTCTCAAATTTGCAGATCCTCCTGCTGCCTCCTGAGTGCTGGATTATAGGTGTGCGCCATCACGCCTGGCTTATTCTTTTTTTTTTGTTTTTTAGTACGTGAGATCGATATAACGCCAGCTCTTTTTTTGTTTTGTTTTGTTTACTCTGTATTTTGAGACAAGGTCTCACTAAGTTGTCCAAGCTGAGCTTGAATTTGTGATCATCCTGCCTCAGCCTTCCAGATTGCTGGGATTACAGGTGTGCACCACCTTGCTCGGCTAATTATTTGAAAATTGTACTTGATTTTTCTTACCTGTTGCATAGTGATCTTATTGTTTTTCCTACTACACAGGTAAACTGAGTTTTGAATTTCTCTCGCTCCTTGAATTTGCCTCTCTTCTCTTCAACTTTAGTCTAGTGCATTTGCCTATAACACCTGCTTTATGGTAGTTTAAAAAAAAATTATGGTTTGGGGGCTGGAGGTTTAGCTCAGCGGCATAAGCACCTGCCTTGTAAGCAGGCGGTCGTGAGTTCAATCCCCGGTACTGATAAAAAGGAAAAAGACAAAAAAAAAAAAAAAAAAAAAAAAAAAAAAATTATGGTTTTAGGCTATTGTGACTTTCCTTACCGTAGCCCACCCTGCTTCCTCCAGGTTGCACTTTCATATTGCTTTTTTTTCTCTTTTACGTGGCACACACTTGCTCTGCGGAGCCAGTTGCTCTCACTTTTCAGTTTTACTTTTTTGGGTACTGGGGATTGAACTCGTGACCTTATGCTTGCCAGGCAGGTGCTTACACTGCTGAGCTAAACCTCCAGCCCTATTTTTACTTTTTCAAATAAATTTTGAACTGCTTTTTAAAAAAAAGAAAACTTACGATTTTATAAATTTTCTGGCTTTTTCATGTCACGGGTGCAAGAACAATGTTTTTTCCACCTTTTTTCCACCTTTCTCTATTCTAAGTGGAAGCTAGAAGTCGAGGGCTTCATTTTGCACTAGCTTTTTGTCTTTCAGTGAAAATGAGCTTACTTCTCTTCTTTCCTCCTTCTGTTTGCTTCCAGAATGTGTTTTGCAGCATTGATAACCCTGCTGACAAAGGTTTCATATTTTATTGAAGAGTTTTATATTGCCTAATTTGATGCTCACAAAGAGTCAGTAAGGCTAGCTGGGCTTGATGGTGCGCACCTGTTATCCCAGCACTCAGGGCACTGAGGCAAGAGAATTGCAGCGTGTTCGGGGCTGGGGATTTAGCTCAGCGGCATAAGCGCCTGCCTTGCAATCAGGCAGTCGTGAGTTCGATCCCCGGTACCGATAAAAAGGAAAAAGACAAAAAAAGAATTGCAGCGTGTTCAAGGCTTGAGGTACATAATGAGTTCAAGGCCAGCCTGGACTCAAAACAAAAATAAGCAAAAACAAAAACAAAAAAAGAGTCAATGAGGCTGTTTGGGAAGATGAAGGGTGAGGTGCAGCTTGCTGGGCACCTTGGTCTCTGCCTAGGGGACTTGTGATTCTGCATGCTTCCCAGTTCCTGGCTGTACTGCCTTGTGTGCTCTGTGAGGGCGTGGTCTGTACTGATGCTATTAACTCTGTCCTCAGCACAGAGCCTGGCTTAATATCGGTGCTTTTATAGAGTTGTATGAGGTGTGATTGTAAACTGATGAATATTTAAATTTTAAAAATTATTACAGTAAGAGACATAGTGCCATTACTTCCCCTCAAAATACTCCAGCTTGCTCTGAACATATCCTGTTCTTGCCATTTTCTGAAACAGTTCTGGAAATCTTAATTTGTGTCTTTAAAAAAATTTTTTTTTAATTTTAAAGGCAAAAAAACCCCCAAAATTTCAAAACATGATAGTTAGGGGTAAAAATGGCATACACACACATTGCATATTCTTATCCTCAAATCAGTTACTATTTTAGTTGTGCTGTCCTAGCTGCTTTGATGTCCAGAATCAATTAAAAATGTTTGCCTGTCATAATCGAATTGACTTTGTGGAAGAGCCAGAAGTCACACGATGCCGGGTCTGGTGAACAAGGTGGATGAGGACACACCATAATGTTTTTGAGTCTGCCTTTTTGGATGGCACTCAGTAGCGGCATTTGCTATATATTTTTTAATCACGTGTGTGTGTGTGTGTGTGTGTGTGTGTGATTGAAATTTAATGCACTGAGCTACAGGGTCTCACTGAATCACTGAGTTGTGCAGGCTAAACTTGAATTTCCAGTTTTCCTGCCTCAGCCTCCCAGAGCCCTGGAATTACAAATATGTGCCACCATGCCCCACTGATCACATCTTAAAAGACATGAAAGAGGACCTCCAATAGTGCTCTAAAAAGTGGCAAGAATGTTTGATGCAAGAAGGGGTAACCTGAGGCAGTTTAATGGCACTGTCTTTTACTATAAAACTTTTTATTTAATTATCTACTTTTTTTTTTGGTACTGGGGATAGAACTCGCAACCTTGTACTTGGCCGGGCAGGCGCTTATGCCACTGAGCTAAATCCCCAGCCTCTCTGTAATACATTTTTAAAAAATTTAAACATTCACCTAGATATTTGATCACACCTTGCAGAGGAGAAGTAAAGCATGGCCTTAGGGTTGTGTGGGCAGTGCAGCCTGGGACTCAGCCACCTGTTCTCAGGGCACTCACTGAGGTTACATCATAACTTTGTGCCTGGGTGTTTACCAAAGAGATAAGGACTCCTAATTCCTTTGGCCAAGGACAGGCTTCTAGTGATAATTATATCTTGTTATTGAATGAAGATAAAGAAGCCTTAGTTACTCTTAGTTATGTGTGACTCTGCCTCTCTCCTTAACTGAAGGAGGGGTCCTTCCAAAAATTCAGTGGGGACCTTGTCCCTTATTCAGGTGCTAGGGATGAGATTTTAGGCAAGAAATCTGTGACTATATCCTACTCCTCCAAATAAGGCCATTGGGTACTGTAGTTTCACTAGTGAATCCGACTTATTTAATGAAGCCGCATGGGAGACACCAGTGTCAGGTTGCACGAATGCTGCAGGAAGAAGGCTGAAGGAATACCTAGTCTCAGCCCCAGCCCCTGTTCTCCACGTGAGGTCAGATGGGATAGAGGAAGCTGCAGTGGTTACTAGGGCTGGGCTTCTTTGCTTGTTTCTGTTGAGTTAAGTCAGAGAGGCAAAGTCAAATGGCAAATTTGGTCTCTTTGCAGCTGACTTTTACAGGAGAAGAAAGGCTTGTTAGCTGTTTGCTGGTTTTTTTTTTTTTTTTTGGTCTTTTTGACGCAGGGTCTCACTATGAGTTCAGGCTGGCCTTGAACTCACTTCGTAGCCCAGGCTGGTCTCGAACTCAAAATGATCCTCCTGCCTCAGCCTCCCGAGTGCTGGGATTATAGGCGTGAGCCACCATGCCTGACCATGTTTACTGGTTTTATTCCCAGGGATGTCTGGGGCTCACCTGACAGACATGTGACAGCAACTATGCGCTCACGAGCTTGCATAGAGAAACCTGCATGACTTGGAGCCAGTAGAGAAAAGAAAAGTGGTGCTGCCTGCACGCACAGCCCCATCTAAGCAGAGATAGGCTGGCCCAGTTCTTGTGGGCCTGGGGAAGGCTACTGGTATCCCAGAGGAGCTTTTTTACTTGGGCTCAGTTCCAGACTCTGGAAGGGGACTGAGCAGATCAGGTATGAACTTTGGGTGAGGGTTTGTGGAGATTTGAGTTTTCTCTGAGAACTCCTTACTCTTGAACGACTGTAGTTCCCTTGCTCGAGCTCAGTAAGGCCAGGATCAGGCATATACATCTATGCCGAGTAGATGAGCTTTTGAGAAGATGATATACTGATCCTGTTTGGGTATGTGTGTGTGGGGTGATACTATGGACTGAACCCAGAATCTCATCCATGCCAAGGAAGCACTGTACCACTGAGCTACATCCTTGGCTTTTTAAAAATTTTATGTCAGAGCCGGGTGTGGTGGCTCATCATGCCTGTAATCCCAGCACTTGGGAGGCTGAGGTGGGAGGACCATTAGGAGTTCCAGACCAGCCTGGGCTACAAAGTGAGCTCAAGGCCAGCCTGAACTGCATAGCCAGACCCCGTCTATGGTAGTTCAGGCTGGCCTGGGCTCGCTACATAGCCCAGGCTGGTCTTGAACTCACAATGATCTTTCTGCCTCAACTTCCTGAGTGCTATGAACTCACAATGATCTTTCTGCCTCAACTTCCTGAGTGCTAGGGTTATAGTTGTGTACCACCATGCCCAGCAACATACGTATTTTCGTGAAGATCCTTTGGGTCCACTTTCTGCAACAGCAGTATACTCTTGTCTTATAATTTTAGCCCTTCTCCCCACCTGCCCATGCCCTTTGCTGGCCAGTGAGAAGTTGCAGGTATACCTGTGTGTGGCTGGGCAGTGCAAAAGTCCTTTTGTGTGTTTCGAGAGCTGAGACCCTCTTTGTGTTAGAACTGCGTAGACAGCATTACTTAGGATAATGAGAGGCCTTGCAGGCAAATGAGGGGTTTGTACTTGCTGCAGGGATTCATGTCTTCTCTGCAGAGCAGGTTTGTGGGTTTTAAGCCAGGAAGAGGAGAGTAAAGTCAATACTCAGGTGAATCTGTGCTGTGGATGAACCCAGTGCCAGGCTACTTAGGGCAGTAAGAGATATTTTGATGGAAGTCATCATCAGATCATGCCGAGCGTTCACGGTTTTTTTTCCTCAGCAGCAGTGGAGGTCTGACAGTCCATTTGCCTGTTTACTGTGGCAGGAACTCAGACAGGCCTATTTTATTGTGTGCAGCATGTTGTCCCTCCGTGAAGGGACCTGCCTACCTTAGGTCTAAAGCTGAGCTTTGCCGGTTCCTGCCCTAGAATTGATGCATTTGTTTTCTTTTCCAGGCCACAGTAAACACAGGTGTGCAGCAGCTATTTACCATGGAAGCCAAGGAGACCGAGAACCCCGTGCCCACCTACCATCTCCTCCCTGGTGCCAGCCAGCCCAAGGTGGAAGAAAATGTCAGCTCGCCACCTGAAGGGTCCCCAGAAACTATGCAGCTGAAGAAAGAGATCTCCTTGCTGAATGGGGTTAGCCTGGTGGTGGGCAACATGATCGGCTCAGGGATCTTTGTCTCTCCCAAGGGCGTGCTGCAACACACTGCCTCCTATGGGTTGTCACTGGTCGTGTGGGCTCTTGGTGGACTCTTCTCCGTTGTGGGTGCCCTTTGTTATGCAGAGCTGGGGACCACAATCACCAAGTCAGGGGCCAGCTATGCTTATATTCTAGAGGCCTTTGGGGGTTTCATTGCCTTCATCCGCCTGTGGACCTCACTGCTAATTGTTGAGCCTACCAGTCAGGCCATCATCGCCATCACCTTCGCCAACTACATCATCCAGCCCTCCTTTCCCAGCTGTGATCCCCCCTACCTAGCCTGCCGTCTTCTCGCAGCTGCTTGTGTGTGTAAGTATGGGGGGCTCAGTGTGGAGGGGACGTGGGTGTTGTCACAGTAATGTGAGACCTCATATTTGAATAATTTGTTTTGTACTTTCGGGGGAGGGGAGGGCTACCCTTTGAAGTAATTTTACCAGAGTCATTTGCTCCTGAGAGTTGAGTAAGCATAAAGGATGGGGATGAGAAAAGTTTGTATCTGTTCATGACTTTTGGTCTCTTAACTCTGGGATGTCCCTGAATTCTGTTTCCAACTCTGTGACAGGGTTGGTATATGTCTTATATCAGGTCTTTTTTGTTTTGGTCAGGCATTTTGATTAGTGTTAGCATTGCTAGTTGTGACTTAACTCAGAGAGGGATGTCAGTATCAAGGCCTTTATTATTTATTTTTAGAAAATTTCAGCTTGTCATTGTAAACCAGTTTGAAGGCATCTGTGAGCAGACAGGTTCCTAGACTGTGGAGGTCTCGTATCCCTCAGCCCCCAAGACCCCCCAGCTCTCTGCCACTGCCACTCCATGGCCTGGTGTAAGCAGCAGGCATCACACCATAATGGCTTTTTCCTGTTGGTGTTTCACATTGTTTTACACTAACTTTGTAAACAAGCTTTGCCCACAACCAGTGAGAGGAAAATGGCTTCTAACCGACATTTAGGTTTCTGAGGATGGAGTTGAGAGATCCCCGTAGCCTTTTGTTTGTCTTCCTTTTGCTCTTTTAGAATGGGAAAGAGGATTGCATGTGAAATCACAGAAAGGAGAGAAGATTGCTGTGAACTTACCAGCATTATAGAGCTAAAGCTTTACCTAGCCCAGAGAGCCCTCTTTCTTAGCACTGTGCTAGCCAGAAGCACTTAGTTATACTATGTTCTTCCCTTGTCTCTGCTTGCAAAAGCTTTGGCTGTATACACAAGGTGTGACAAAACACATGGTACATACTTTAGTTAAAAAACTATTATAGTAAAAGACACATTGCTATTACTTTTTCTCAGAGTAGTATTCTTGCTTTGAACACACATAGCCCATCATTCTTGCCTTTTTTTTTTTTTTGCACTGGGAATTGAATTCAGGACCTTGTACTTGCCAGGCAGGTGCTGTGCCGCTGAGCATATCCCTGGCCTCTTGCCATTTTTTTGAATTAGTTCTGGATGTTCTTATTTGTGTCTTTATGAGGTGCAATCAAAAATATGGTAAATGCTCCTAAGTTCCATATAGCAGAAAAGCAGGGTTATTCAACAACTCTGGCTGTTCCCCAAAGCCTAAGTGACCATTTTGAATTGATTCAGGACACTGAGGCACCCTCAATGTTCTAAAAGGAAAGATGTGAAAGAGAACTTCCAGAACTGCTTCTGAGAATGGCAGTAATGACGGGATAATTGTGTTGAATGCAAAGGGATCCAAGTATGGTGGTGCACACCTGCAGTCCTAGCACTCAGGAGGCTGAGGTAGGAGTGCCATAGTTTGAGGTAAGCCTGGGCTACCTAGTGAATTGAAGGCCACCAGCATGAGCTACATAGCAAGATCCTGTCTCAAAAAAACAAAATGAAGCAAAAGGGAACATTTTGAAGGGCATTAATGGCAATATGTCATTTATTTATTTATTTATTTATTTATTTATTTTTTGTCTTTTTGAGACAGGGTTTCACTATGCAGTTCAGGCTGGTCTTGAACCCACAGCAGTCCTCCTACCTCCGCCTCCCAAGTCCTGGGCTATAGGCATGTGCCACCACACCCGGCATGGCAATATGCCTTTTAATGTAATCCTTTAACAATTTTTTTATTATTCACTGTATTTTTTGCTCATGTACTATGTGTTAAAAATAGACCCAGAATGGAATTAGTAATAAAGAATGGAATTAGTAATAAAGAATGGAATTAGTAATAAAGAATCACACTGTACAGTATGCCTCTTGACTTTCAGGACTTTGTTCAAGACAAAAAAAGAAGGGCCTCTTTCTGTATATCTTGAAATAGTCTTGAGACTCCTGGAAGGAGGAAGGAAGGAGGCTGGTACTCAGCCATGTGTCTAATAGGCTCAATTCTCTAAACTAGGGACTAATTTTGTGATTATGAAGCATGTTCGTTAAAGAGAAAATTAAATTACTCTCAATTCCTGAGTAATATACTACCAAAAGATGAGTACCTTTAATAGTTTGATAGTGTTTATTTTATAGAATTGATGTCTGACTTTACTTATGATTTTACATTTTGCTTTTTAATCGTAGTATATAATTTTTTTTCCTTTTGAGACAGGGTCTTGCTATGTAATTTAGATGGGTTCTTTTGAGACAGGGTTTTGTTATATAGTTCAGGCTGGCCTTGAAGTCACTATGTAGTCTAGGCTGGTTTCAAACTTGTGTGATTTTCTTGCCTCAGCTTCCCAAGCACCAGGATTACAGATGTGAGTCATCTAGCCTGTCCTTATAAAATATTACTCAAAAACGGTTTTTTTTTTTTTTTTTTTTATCAGTACCAGGGATCAAACTCATGACCACGTGCTTGCAAGGCAGGCACTTATGCCGCTGAGCTAAATTTCTAGCCCCTCAAAAACATTTTTTAAAAGCTGGGTGGTATATGTCTGTAATCCTAGCATTCACGAGGCTGAGGCAGGAGGATCACAAGATCAACCTCAGCTTGTCCAAAAGAAAAAAGAAAAAAGACAGGGAAGATTACTTAGTAGTAGAGTATTCCTGGGTGCAACCCCCATTAAGAAGAAATAAAGAGAAAGAAAGAGGCCAGGCATGATGATTCAGGCCTATAATACCATCACTGGAGAGGCTGAAGCAAAAGGATCACTTAGAGTTCAAGGACTGCCTGGGCTATGTGGTAGGACCCTATCTCAAAAAAAGTTTTTTTTTGAAAATTGAAATTTTCTCTAATTTTACATCCCAGAGAACTGTTGTTACTATCCTAGTGGTACCTTGCAGGTTTTTTTTGTTTTGTTTTGTTTTTTTCCTGTGTGTATCTTTGTTTTTCTTTTTTCTTTTTTTTTTTATTGGTGGTACAGGGGATCAGATCCAAGGGTAATTTACCACTCAACTGCATTCTTCCCATCCCCCTTCTGGAAATTGAACCCAGGTTGAACTAGATCTCCAAATCTTTTTTAATTTTTATTTTGAGACAGGATCTTGCAGAATCTTGAATTGTCCAGTCTCGACTTGAGCTTGTAATCTTCTAATCTTCCTCCTCAGCTTTCGAAAGTGTTGGGGTTACAGATGAGCACCACCATGCCTACATGTATCTTATCCTTTTTTTTTTTTATAAGCCATACTCTGTGGTTTATATTTAGTTTAGTTTTGCTTTGTTTTGTTTCAGACAGGGTCTGCTGTGTAGCCCAGCTGGACTGGAACTTGTGATCTCTGCATGAGGCTCTCAAGTGCTGGGATGTACACTGCCTTTTAAGTTTAGGGATACATAGGTATTCCAGGCAGTATAATATAAGATCACAGATTCTGGTGCTGGATTGGGTTTGATATCTAGCTTTACCATTGACTAGATATTGACCATGGGGAGTTAGTTAACTGGTGCCTTTGCTTTCTTATTTGCAAAATAAGGTTATTTACAGTGCCCCGCTGAAAAGATTGTTGTGAGGTAGAAACAACCACATATATAGTTCTCTCTGCCTGATATACAGTAAGTACTTTATAATGTTATTGTAAATAATGCTGTTGGGATGATCTTCATATACAAATCATTTTAGAGTGTCTACATATTTTTTTAGGGAAGAATTATACAAGGGGTATCCTTGTGTCTAAGGAAACATACTGCTGCTTGTTGTCCAGTTGTCTTTTAGAAGATTTTGTGAGTTTGTGCTCCATTTGGGCATCTAATAATGCCTGTGTTGATAGTGTCTATGATAGTCTTACAGGGAATTCAAAGCACAAACAAATCAAAGGGAACTGGTTACATACAATTTTTCATACACAGAAGATTTGTACTTGTTAAATTTTTCCTTTTTTTTTTTTTTGCTTAGGAAGTCCATCCCCATACCAGAAACTGATCTTTTAATTGAAAGAGTGACCTCACCTATTTGAAATGCATTTCCTGGCATCCTTTCATTTGATACATACTTTTATGGAGGTTTTTGTTATCCTCATTTGTTTGTTTACTAGACAGAGTCTCACTATGTGGTAGCTCAGGGTGACCTTGAACTCACTATGTACCTGAGGTTGACCTCAAACTTGGAGTGATCCTCCTGCCTCAGCCTCCAAGTGCTGGAATTACAGGTGTGGGCCACATGCCCAGCACTGGAATTCCTGTAAACTCCTATCCCAGAAGCTTAGTTTTTTTTTTTTTTATAGTAAGCAAATCTAAAGTCAAGAACTTTTCAGAATAGGACCAGTTCACAAAACCACGTTCCTTTTTTTTTGGTACTGGGAATTGAATCCATGACTTCACACCTGCCAGGCAGGCACTGTGCCAATGAGCTAAGTCCCCAGCCCCCATGTTCCTTCTTACCTGAGTAGGCTTTTTGTTTGGCTTACTGTATTTTGCTTTTTTGGAATGAATATAGGTCCTGGAGTCAAGATGTGAAAAGAGCTGGGGTATGCTGGGAGGTGGTTCCATTGCATTCGAGTGGCAGTGAAAGCAGCCTGATCTTGAGATATTACATGGGAAAAACCAGTTAGTCATAATTAGGGGGGAATAAAAAACAAAGATTTTCAGTGAATCCAGGGTGGGGTGTGGGAAGGATGAGAGAATGAAGTTAGTCTGGAAGATACCTATAAATTCCTTGATTAGATGAATTTTTAAAGACAAACATTCTTTTTTATATAGAGAATTGAACTCAGATTCTCACATGCAGTACGTTCTTCACCACTGACTCCAGCCACAAACAGATCTTTATATTTGCCCCTAGTATTTTCTCTGAGGCTTACTTAAATATCTGTGAAAATAAATGAATTCACAGTATCTTTATTTTTAAAAAGTTTTTATTTACTTATTTTTTGAGATAGAGGCTCGCTATGTAGTTCAGACTGGCCTGAACCTCATTTTGTAGCCCAGGATGTCCTTGAACTTGTGTTAGTCCTCCTGCCTCAGCCTCCCAGATGCTGACATTATAGGCATGTAATCCTTAGCACCACATCCAACTCACAGTATTGTTAAAGTGTAATACTCTTTTTAATTGGAAATAATGACTGTACATGTTTTTGAAATGAATTAAAGGTATCTTAAATCATTAAAAAAAAAAGAGTTGTTCAGCTTGTTGGTTGGAAGACTGCATGAAGAAGTTACCTGAGAGGATATATTAAAATTCTATTTAGAATAGAGATCCCAAGGCCAGGGGTTTAGCTCAGCAGTCTAAATGCCTGCTTGGCAAATGCGAGGTCATGATTTTGATCCCTGGCACCAAAAAAAAAAAAAAAGAATAGAGAGCCCAGGAAGTCTATGTGTAATAAATCTAGGGCAGAGGCTAAAATTGGCCCACAGATGGATGTGTAAGACCTGCGTGGTATTTTAGTCTGTTTTGTTTTGTTTTGCAGGACTGGGTATTGATTGCTTTACACCATGCTTAGTAGACAAGCACTTTACCTCTGAGCTATATCCTAGTCCTCTATATAGCGTTTTAAATAATTTTTGATTAGTTGCCAACATTTCAGAAATCAGGGCTTACCCTTTCTCTTGGAAAACCAATGTCTGTGGTAACCTTGTACCCAATTTCCTGCCCGTTGCAATCAGCTGGATTTCAGTAGCTTGTCTGTTCCTCAGAGAAGTCGGGTCTGGTGGTACATGCTGTAATCCTATTACTCAGGAGGCTGAGGCAGGAGGGTCACTGAGAGTTCAAGGCCAGCTGAAACTACATATTGAGACCCTATCTTCAAATAACAACAACATAAAAAATTTTCCCAGAGAGATGTAAAAGAAACATCTGCTTCAGAACCGAAAGGTCTGAAGAATGACTCAGATGTCTAACATGACAAGTAAAACGAGTTATCAGGAGTTACTTACACAGTAGTGGGCTGCAGCAGTACTGAAGTTGCCACCCCTCCTTTGCTAAGCTATTGCTTTTGTTTGGTTTTAATTAAAGGATAAGGAAAATCCTTGGGAAAAATCATGTGTACTCATATGTACTCTGTTCCCCTTCCATCCTCAGCTGGAACTCAACAGATGTCAGCACTAAGATGTAAGCACTAAGCCTAGTGCTTGGCACCTGCTTTCTCACTACAAAACGGAGTTACTTTGGCTTTTTTTTTTGGGGTACCAGTAATTGACTCAGGATCTTGTGCTTTCCAGGCAGGTGCTGTGCTGCTGAACTACATCCCTGGCCTCTTGTTTTGATTTTTGAGGTGTTTTTTTTTGAGACAGGGTCTTACTGTACAGTCCAGGCTGGCCTTGAACTCACTATGTAGCCTAGGATGTCCTCGAACTCATGGTGATCCTCCTGCAACCTCCAAAGTGCTGGAATTACAGGCATGTGCTACCATGCCAAGTTAAAATGAAGTTACTTTGGCTAGGGTTCAGAAGATCATTTTTCCTACACTGTTACTCCCTTTAAATGGAGTGTAGTCTCCCTGTCTATTACAGATTACCTCTGCTTCCTCTTGGGTTTTTTGTTTTTTTGTTTTTTTGTTTTTTTTGGTTTGAACTCACGACCTTGTGCTTGGCAGGCAGGCCCTGTGCCACTGAGCTAAATCCCAGGCCCCTTTCCTCTTGTTTTATGCCCAGACTTTCTTGCCTTTGCCTATCTGTATTCCTTTCTTGGCCCTTGAAGCATTGCTGCTTCAGATCCTGGCTTTTGAGCTGCATACCACCCCATCTCAGATTACACAAGCAGGGAGATTCAAGCGGCTATTTTGGGATTTCAGGCTGTCTTACCTACTTCCTGTCCTACAGTATTGGTTCTCAAATGAATGTGAATTTGTCTTCCAGGAGACATTTGGCAATGTCTGGAGGTATTTTTGTTGACATATGCCTAGGAGGTAGTGCTGTTGACATCAGGTGGGTGGAGGCGGGGGTGCTGCTGAACATCTTACCGCGCACAAACAGCCCAGCACAATGAAGATTTATGTGACCCAAAATGTCAGAGAGCTTCTCCATCCTAAAGGTGCACTGTGTTCATATGTATTCTGTAATTGTGGAACTAAGGATAATTAATTGCTGTTACTGAGAAAAAAAGCATACGTGCATGGTGATTAAGTCAGAAGTATAAAAGGGTATTCCATGGAACAAGGCTCCTCCCCTCTCCAGATCCAGATCTTTAATCTTCCTCTCCAGAGGCAGCCTCACCAGCCAAGTACTTTTGTATCCTGCCAGCTGCTCTTTTAATCAGGCCTTATAGGGACTTCCAAGAGGAGTGGCATTCATTCATTAGGTCAGCACACTGTCATTGAATTTCTACTGTGTTCCATATTTCCTTGAGTGCAGAGAGGAACAATTGTGCAGAAAATTTGCAGTAGGATGGAGGGAAGGAGTAGAAGTGGGGTCCTGCCAGTTGAAAGGATTTTGGCCTAGACAGGACAATGTAGCCCTTAAAGCCTTAGAGGCAAAACCGAGGAGCTCTGTCTTCCCCGCCCCTAGGAATTTGCCTCTGGCGTGAAATGAATACCAATGGGCTACCTGTGCATCCCTAATGCCCCATAGGCTTCACCCCAAACCTAAGCTACAGGTATGCCCCCATTCCACGTGTCCAATGGAGAGATCGCCACCCCTGGGAAGAGAATGCTGGACCCCAGTGGGTCGGGGGATCTCTCCCCACATTCTTAAAATAAAGGTTATTTATATTTCATACGTATCTTTTCAGCCGCGCCACAATTCTATCACCTGTAGGGCTGAGAGTGTGTCAGTCTCTTCCATGTTTCACGGCTACACACACAACCAGGATATTGTCAGTCTCTTCTCTCCATGTGGATGTCCATCTTTTTGTCTCTCTCTACTTGTTCCCTTCTCCTTCTCTTTGCCTGTTCTCCTCTCTCCTTCCCTCCCTCCTTCATTTGCCCTCTCCTCCCTTTCTGTCTGTTTTCTCTATATTGCATTATCCTTGCCAAGCTTTTTCTCTTGCTTCTTTTTTTTGTCGCCCTACTTCCTTCCACTGCCTGTTTGTGGTTTCTCTTCCTGTAAGCCCTTGTATGTTCTTTGACTTGCCCTGGCTCCTGACTCTTAGAGTAGCCTTCTACTATTAGATTGATTTGTCTCTAGGTATTTCAACTCCACTTTTCTGGGAGAAACAATCTCAGCTTTTGGTTCAAAATCTGGCTTGACCTGTCACGCTGGAGGAAGGCATGCAATTCCCAAGAAAAGACTGGAAAAATACCTTAGAATAGCTGACTATACTGAACAAAGGATTACTGGTGGCTCTTAACAACCTGTGTTGGCTCAGCCCGTATAGAACTTAAATTAGCAGGGCAGGCCACTGGGAAGACCTCCCAGTAGCATGCATTCCTTTGGGATTCCTCTCCCCTCCCCCTTGGCCACTGTGCTGCCAGCCCCCACCTCATAGGATCGACTAGTGAGGACCTGTGGTGCTATTTGCCAGAGTATGGACTAAAGCTCCTGAAGTATGTGAAGGCCGTTCTGCTGTATGTGGTGTTTTTTTTTTTTTTTTTTTTTCCCCACAGCTGACTGGTACTCTTCTTTTGAGTAGAGAAAGTTCCGTTGTTCTGACAGTTTCTTTGCCCCAGACAATTGACTGTAAATGAAAGCCACTGCCACCTTGATTCTAACCAGAGTTCTTCAGTTCCCCTCGTTGCTTGGTGATAAGTTTAAGAGCAGCACACCATATGCTTTTGTTTCCCTCTAAAATTTGTGATCTTAGGGAAGCAAGACTGAAACACCTAAGGAAGAGACCTACTTGAGACAGATCTCCACTCGATCAGAACATTAGACACTAACTGTCTGCAAAATGGGGATGCTGTGGGACTCAGAGGAGTGGGAACTCAGGGAGGCTGGTGGGTATGTTTGGAGAAGGATTTCAGAGAGAGTAGGGGCTAAGATAGACATTGGAAATGGGTGTTGGAGGCAGGCAGAATTTCTCTCTCTCTCTCTCTCTCTCTCTCTCTCTTTCTTTTTTGCATTCTTGGGGATTAAACCCAGGACCTTTACATTAACTGGAATCTGCATCCTTTTAAAACACTATTTTTTGGCTGAGGCAGGAGGAGTGCTGTAAGTTCAATGCTAGCCTGGGCTACATAACTTATTTTAAGAGGACTGAGGATTTAACTCAGCAACATAACCATCTGCCAGGCAAGCACGAGGACGTGAGTTCGATCCTCAATATCAAAAATAAAAACAAAACTAAAAAAATAAATAAGTGAGTTTAAGGCAAATAAAAACAAAACTAAATAACTAAATAAATATATGCGTTTAAGGCCAGCCTGTACTGTTTAGGGAGACAGACCCTGTCTCCTAAAAATCAAAACAAAACAAAATAAAGCAAAAACAAAACAAAACAAACAAACAAACAAAAACAAAAAAAACCCACCCAGTTAAATAAATAACATTTTTTGTTTGTTTGTTTTTCAAGACAAGGTCTGGCTATGTAGTTCAAGTTGTCCTTGAATTCACTATGTAGCCCAACCTGGCTGCAAATGCATGCTGATCCTCCCTTTTCAGCTTTTTGCTAGAATTATAGATGTGTGCCACCATGCCTAGCTTTATTTTTTATTTTGAGACACAGTCTTGCTAAATTGCCCAGGCTGAGATGCTTCTGCCTCCCAAGTAGCTAGGATTTTACAAGCATGCCTTTCCTTAGTCATGCCTGATATGTGCATAAAATTAATGTCCTCCCTTCTTTCCATTGCTGTAGCCGCCAACAACACCCACTTCCATTATCTAGCTCCATTCCTTGGCTCCTTTGAAGATTTTCTCCGTTATGGCTTGTGTCTTTTGTGGTCATGTGGTCATGTGGTCATTGGTAGGGCTCTTTCAGTGGTGGCTGGATCTAGAGTATGTGGTGCTGGAGTTGACTCATGATGCAGTGTCAGGAAAATGGGCTCTAGGATTAAGGGTGTGTGTTGTCTGCCCTAGGCAGCCTGGGTAGAATATAAGGGATAGAAAGAGCTGGGGTTGTTACTTGTTGCTTTGTTACCTTGTGCCCTCCATGAATTGTTTCTCCTCTGAGATGCTACCCTGGCTTGGAACCAGCTGATTATGGACTGAAAACACTGCTGACTGTGAGCTGAACAAACTTTTTCTCCGTTAGCTTTGAGTGTTTTGTCTCAAAAATGAGAAAAGTAACTAAGACATTCTCCAAATGTAGCAGCCAGTCTCTCCTTTAGTTTTTGGAAGGCTCTGAAAGACTTTGTGATAGCATATGACGTCTGCATAAAGTTCTCTGGTTAGAGGCTAGGGACAGTTAGAGATGACACTGTATCCCTTCTTCCCAAGCCTCACCCTTTGATCCCTATAGATTAAAGCAGATCTTTTTTTAAGCAGAAGCAAAGTGCTAAAAAAAAAAAAAAAAAAAGAAGCAAAGTGCTAGGACTTTGGTGGGCATGGTCGCATATACCTATAATCTCAAGCACTTAGGGAAAGTGAGGCAGTAAGATTGTAGAGTTTGAGCCTAGCCTTGGCTAATTAGTAACTTATAAACTCCCGGTTCAAAATAAAAAATAAAACTCTGGAGATGTAGCAAGAGAAAGAGAAAAATGTAATCAGTACTGGGGTTCAAAAAGTACTTGTGCCTCAGCACAGGACGCCAGCTGAGTGAGGTAAGCGAGGAGCTGGGCTTTAAAGACAGCCTTGGGAGGAATCACTTCTCTGCGGCCCTCGCTGAGAATTGGGTGGCATGAACAGAAATGCAGTGGGCCAGTCGTTTGGGCTTGGGAATGTGGGCTTGAGAATGGAGATTAGCTTCTCTTGGCCTCAGTTTCTTCAACTATAAAATGTGAAGAGGCCTATCTGCATTGTGGGGTTGGTGAGACATGATTGGAGATAATGTCTATGAGATTTTCAGGTATATAACTGGCTTTTTTTTTTTAACATTTATACACAAAACATTGTCTTTCTAGTTCCTACATGGCCTGTCACATGTATTCACATTTACCTCATTCCTTCCTCCCTCTATCTCCCTCTCCCCCAAACCCACCCCCTTGTGCTATCAGGGATTGATTGCTTTCACACTGAGCTACATCCCCAGATCTTTTTTAACTTTTTATTTTGAAATTTAGGGTCTCTTTAACTAAGTCACTAAGTTACCAAGACTGGGCTCAAACTGCCTCAGCCTCCTGGAATGCTGGGGTTATAGTCATGTGCGACCTCACTCAGCTTTATGGGTATTTCTTGTCCTGACTATCTGATGTGGCCATAGAGGTCCTTGTGCTTTGCATAGTTTGAAATCTCAGGAGTGCGGGTGGGAAGAGTGGGTGTGATGAGGTCAGTCATTCTTGAGTCTGGGGACAATTTCCAAAAGTGAGTCTGGCGTTCAGAATAGTTTTGAACATCAGTAGTGTTAAGATGTCCATGGGTGCCATTAGCTAGAGCAGATTTTCCCAGATGGTTCTCACTGGCCCATTATTCCCTCTACCTTAGACAGAAAGCATAGAAATGGTATTTTCTATAAACAGAGGATGGGACTCTGTGTCCTCAGCTCAAGCCTGCCAGTGACTTTATGGTTTTCCTTCTAGGTCTGCTGACATTTGTGAACTGTGCCTATGTCAAGTGGGGCACACGAGTACAGGACACATTCACTTACGCCAAGGTCCTAGCGCTCATTGCCATCATTATCATGGGCGTTGTTAAACTGTGCCAGGGTAAGAGGGGCCCAAGGTGGGAAGAAGGGTGGATATCCCCAAGAGTGATTCTGATTTCCTGAGGAGGATGTGGGGACTTCACTAGTTTACTGCTTAGTTCTTCCTGTGTACGTGTTGGAATGTATCAGTGGGTGCAAGAGATGGCCATGCATTTCTCTGTGGGCTTTGTGGGCCATGTTGGCCTGGTCAACTGGACAATGTCATCCCTCCTTCAGGGGCCTTTCCTTCTGTGGTGGCTGAGATCATTGCAGGAAGCCAGCCAAGGGCATATGAGCTCTTGAAACTTGGGTCATAATTGGGTCCTAGAAGTCATCTGGGGGTTACAGTGGTTGCTGGTGTTGGTCTGTGACTGCCAGGCAGCAAATAGAAAAACTTGACCCCTTGAGCCTCCTATAGAGGGGCAGCAGGGTGTGTGTGTGTGTGTGTGTGTGTGTGTGTGTGTGTGTGTGTTCTGGAGGGAGGTAGGATGTAGAAATGGGTGGTTATTTTATAGTCTACTTTTCATCTGGACTTGGGTTCAGCATTTCCTTCCAAAGTCAACTTGAAACAAAATGCTAGAAATATTGTGAAACTGGTACTATCCTTCCAGCATGTTGGCTTTCAAAAGCTTTTCATTCCTGCAGATTGGTAGTATAAGGGTAACAAGAACTTCTGAGTCCTTGAAGTCCTAGGGAATCTTTAACCAAGGGCATTTCCCTCATTTAACAACAGAGTATGTTTATAATCACCTGGGAAGGTGAGACCTACCTGGTCACATGCTGGTTTAGTTGAAGTCTAAAAAGCTGTGCTTTTTTTCCCTGAGGTGCTGGGAATTGAAGCCAGGGCCTCATCCATGCTAGGCAAATACTTTTTCACTGAGTTACACACACACCCTCACCCCGAAGCTGTGCTTTAGCAAGCGCTCTGGGTGATTCTTGGGCAGTTGGTCTAGAACCTTTGTGCACTCGTGCTAAGTAAGTGTAGCCAGCCCTCTGGGTGTCCTTGGAGTCTTGGGAGCGTCTTAGAATTAAATTGGGTTGTTGAGTAACCCTTCCTTCAGTATCTGTGCCTCAGGAAACCACTGTTCTGTCCAGTGACTATCACGCTGGCTGATGGAGTCTGTACTTTTCGTTTTCTTGCTGCATGCATTCCTTTTTTGCCACTTAAGAATTGGGTCTAAGCGCTCCCCAGGGGGTGATGATGACAAGTGTGCTTAAGAATCTGAGTCTTAGCCAGGCATAATAACACACATCTGTAACCTCAGCATTTGGGAGGCTGAGGCAAGAGGATCACAAGTTTGAGTTCGGCGTAGGCAGCTTTTAACAACTTAGTGAAACCCTGGCTCTAGTTAAAAAAATAAAAAAGAGCTGTGGTGTACAGGTCTTGGGTTTAATTTCCTAGGACTTTCCCTCCCTTAAATAAACAAGCAAACAAAAATCACCCAGTGTGTCCAGAAGGTCTGTTTCCTGGCAGCTAGGTGCTGCCCCATGGAGTTTCAGGTCTGCAGTCTCCAGAGTCTTCTAAGGAGAATGACAGGTGTCTTAGTTCCCTTGGAGGGTCCGAGGAGCTCAGTGAGAGATAAGAATACTTCAGTTTTTCTGTAGTTTGCAGTTTCCTAAGCTACTGCAAGTAAAGCAACAGAGTGCCCTTCATGAGACTGATAAACCTAAGTGACCAAGATGTGCCGTGATGTGGGCCAAGACTTTCTGCAGGAAAGCCTGATTGTAAATGGAAAATGAATCCTTTATTGAAACAGCTTATGGTGTTGTAAAAAATAGGTGGAAGTTGGATGTGGTGGCGTATGCCTGTAATCCCAGCACTTGGGGAGGAAGGGGCAGGAGGATCACAAGTTTGAGTCTAACCTGGGCAATTTAGTGAGACCCTGTCTCTAAACAGATGGATGGACAGGGTTGGGGCTGTAGCTCAGTGAGAAGGCCCTGGGTTTAATCTCCAGTATGGGGGAAAGAAAGGTAGAAGAGCTGTGGCCTGCTGTGAGGTGTGTTGCAGGAAGAATTGTTGTCACATCTGAGGGCAGACAGGAATGCATTTGTCTTTCGACTGTTGTCTAGATTCACTAAAGCCTGTTAACTTTCCCAAGGGAATGGCGGGAGGGCTCAGGTGCAGGGAATTGATGATGGTTGTTCTTTTGGTATTAAATGACTTTTTTTCCCCTCTCCTTGCCCTGTTGTTTTTGTCTTTCTTTTCTTGCCCTTCCTTGTCTTCTGTCTTCTTTTACTTTTTTCATCTTCCTGCTTCTCCTTTGACCTCTTCCTTCTCCTTGAACCCCCCCCCCAATTTCGCCCCCACAGGACACTCTGAGCACTTTCAAGATGCCTTTGAGGGTTCCTTGTGGAATGTGGGAAACCTCTCTCTTGCCCTGGAGTCTGCCCTCTTCTCATACTCAGGTTGGGACACCCTTAATTTTGTAACAGAAGAAATCAAAAACCCAGAAAGGTAAAGGCCAGATCACACTCTCATTCCCCACCTTGGCTGGAACTCCTGCTGATGGTGGGCAGGCTCACACCCTACCACACCTCCTCCCTCTGCCTCTCACCCCATTTTTCTCCCTACTCCCTCTTCTCTACTTAAGAGGGAAGGGGGGCAAGGGTGGGAGTGAAGGAAGGTGGGAAAGTCCTTGGCTTTCCTCATGTTCACAACGGAGGGTCCTCAGGGTCCTTCCCAGAGGAGAGGTCTTCTATGGGCAGCAGCAACCCAGCTGGGGCTGAGGTGTCAGGACCTTGCACTGTGGTCCTGAGACTGTATGTACCCAGTGGAACCCGAGCTGCTTCTGGCCAGCTGGGTCCCCAGCCTGGCTTCTAGTCCCCAGAGATCTTTACATTTGTCTTGCTAGCGTAGATGCAGCAGAATTATGAAACTCAGTGGGACAATTTGGCCCTACCATGGCGAGAATTAAGTGTTGGTTATAAGCTATCTTCAGAGGGGAAAGTGTCTTTCTAGTTTAGTAGGAAGAACCCAGGGGTGTGGGATACATACCTCTCCTAGCCTGTAAGAGGATGATGGTCTTGTGTTAAAGACCTGGAGACCAGTGAACTGTTAAGTGTTAGGAAAATTTTGATGGAACTTGATGAACTGTGATCCCCAGGAGAGGCTGATTTGTTACTTGTTCTGACAGAAATTTGCCCTTGGCTATTGGTATCTCTATGCCGGTTGTGACGCTGATCTACATCCTGACCAATGTGGCCTATTACTCAGTGATGAGCATTTCAGATGTCCTTAACAGCGATGCGGTAGCTGTGGTGAGTCTCTTGGGATCCTCGTTTGTGCATCATTTCATGATACTCAGCCCCCCTGAATGGCCCAGTCTCTGCAACCTTTGCAACCCTGGAGGACAAGGGTCTAGGTCATGGGTAGGCTCCTCGGGTAGTGGCTGTGTTTGTTCTAAGAGTATAGATGCAGGAAGAATAGAAATCTTTGTCCTGCTAGGTGTGGTATAATGCCAGCACTTGGTGGGCTGAGGCAGGAGGATTGTTGTGAGTTCGAGACTAGTCTTGGCCAAATAGTAAGTTCTAAGTCCAGCTTGCATTACAAAGTGAGACCCTGTCTCAAGAAGAAAAGGACTCCTTGACCTGGGTTGACTGTATGCTGTGCTCTCTCCTCAGACATTTGCTGACCAGACATTTGGGATGTTCAGCTGGATCATCCCCATTGCTGTTGCCCTGTCTTGCTTTGGGGGCCTCAATGCATCTATTTTTGCTTCATCAAGGTACTGTATCTCTGCTTCACTGATAATAGACCAATATTTAATTCTCTGGCACTCGGGGCATAAGCGCTTCTCTTCTCCCTTCTCCCTCCCTGTGTGTGTGTATGTTTATGTGTTTGCCTTTCTGTAAGTACATGAACACAGATTGTAAAGGGTATAAAGGAGGAAGGCAACAGCTTGTAGTAGTGGCCTGAAAGTCTCCAGGTTTTAGGATTCTGGTGAGTTTTGCTGTAGCTTCTTACACAACTGAGCACTTGGTGTGCACTAGGTACCAGTACTGTGAGTAGGATGACTCAGTCCCTGACTTCACAGGAAACACTGAGGCAAAAAAGTAGGCTCCTGCTCTCCTGTCTGTGCAGAGCCCTCTTTGGTGGGTATTTCTCTGGAAATAGCTCTCCTCAAGCTTCTCTTATTTCACTTCCAGAACAGCTTTTCCATCTCCCCTTTCCTCTTGCTGTATTTTCTTAGTGTGTGTCCTGTGCTGGGGGCTGAACCCAGGGCCTTGCATGCGCTTACTGTGTGCTCCACTACAAGGCTAGGCAGTCTGGGTGTGCTTCTTGAGTCAGTAGTCTACATTTTAACTTCCTTTCATTTACTCTTATACCTTGGTTTGTATTACTTGAAAAATATTAATAAGGGTGCTTTTTAGCCTGTGTTTAGTCCTTTTTTTTTGGGTACCAGGAATTGAACTCACTACCTCATGCTTGCCAGGTACTGTATCTCCAGCCCCTTGTTTTTAGTCCTTATCCTACAAGATCACTGAAGAAGAGATATATTTTCCCTCTGAAACTATTCACATGATTTCTGGGATACCTTTTTTTTTGGTGATACCAGGGTTGCAAGCTCATGACTTTGCATTTGTCAGGCAGGCACTTATGCCACTAAGCTAATCCCAGGCCCTATAATTGACTTTTTTTTTTTGGAACCAGGGATTGAACTCATGACCTAGTGCTTTCCAGTCAAGTGCTTATACTGCTAAACTCAATCCTTAGCCCCTGATACCATTTTTTGTTTTGTTTTGTTTTTTGGTCTTTTTGAAACAAGTCTCACTATATAGTTCAGGCTGGTTTTGAACTTGCCATGTATAAGAGTATATATGGCTGCTCTTTTTTCCCCTTCCCTGCTTCTCTCCATTCTTCTCTTTCTCCTTCTCTTCTTTCCTTTGTTTTCTTTCTACCATTCTGGGAACTGACACTCAGGCCCTCACACATGGTAGGCAACTGCTCTTCCACTGAGCTGCACCGTAGCCTCTGGAGGACCTTCTGTGAAAAGTGGAAGGTTATGTTATGTGAATTTGTGGGATGGCTGAATGGGAATACACCTGGCGAGATGGATTGGGATGCCAGGAATGGTGGCAGGGTTCAGCATCTGTAGCTGAGAGAAGTGAGAATGTGGAGGATGGTGAATTCCATCAGTTAGGGCTTGGGGTGTCAGTGGGTAACAGTGGGGTGGGGCGTTCCTGGGTAGTGGTGAGGTGCCTGGCGTTGAAGAGGGTTGAGATATCTTCAAGTGTTGTAATAGGCTGGGCAGGCACAGAGCCTGAGAGATTGTCTTTTAGTTTTTTAGTGTAATTTGTCTGAGTGAGGAGCATGGCTAAGTGGCTGAGTACAGGGACTCTGCTAACGTGTTTCTTATCCTTCCAGGTTGTTCTTTGTGGGCTCCCGTGAAGGCCATCTCCCAGACCTTCTGTCCATGATCCACGTTGAACGTTTTACACCCATCCCTGCTTTATTGTTCAATGTAAGCGCTGCTGTGGGAAGTCTGGGCAGGGCTTTTCATTTGTACTGTAACAGGGAACTGAGAAAGGCTTTACTATGAAAAATAGTTTGTCATATTTTTACTGTGGTGCTGGGGAGTGCATGCTAGGGAAGCATTGTACCACCAAGCTTTTCTTTTGTCTGTGCAGAACAGACTGTTTGGAATGCTTTGTTGATAATTTGGAGAAAAGATAGGGAGGAATTCTGTTCTTAAAGTTTAAACAAACCTATCCTCGTCCCAGCACTGTGGCCCCAGATGTCTGTCCTCTACGATTCCCGGCTCTCCCACTCTCAAAGGCAAGTTCTGCCATAACCTTTCCCCCAGAGGGTGTGGATCCATTTTGCTGTTCTTCATATCTAAAGCCCTAAGATGATTCGATGGCTCTGGAAGCATTTCCTCCATTTGCGTGCCAGGCCTGAGCATTTCCTGGGGCACAGTATGATTCATGTTGAGGTTGGTGCGTGGAGGGCTGCCTGATGGCCATCAGAAGTGGGGAGGAGTCAGCCTTGTTATGGAAGTGGTTGCAACAAGAAGGGAGGCACTGGTATAGAAGAGGGAGGGATGCTGACTTGAAGGTTAGCGTGAGGACTGGACCTATCCAATGCCCAGGCTCACTGAGAACCTGTGGTAACCTGGTGAAGCCACGTCAGATCTGACGGACTGCTGGCTGACAAAGTCTCTCGGAGTGGGCTGCTGGTGCCAGCATGTTCTCCTCCTCTACCCTCCACTTCTCCCTGACAGTGCACTATGACGCTCATCTACCTCATTGTGGAGGATGTTTTCCTGCTCATCTACTACTTCAGCTTCAGCTACTGGTTCTTCGTGGGCCTCTCTGTTGTTGGACAGCTCTACCTTCGCTATAAGGAGCCCGAAAGGCCCCGACCTCTCAAGGTTAGTGCTTCTGTACAGACCAGAAGGGGGGCCCTCTCCAAAAAGGACTTTCTGGTCCATGTCCTGTTCCTGCACCCACCCTACTTAATATTTCACTCCTCCTCCATTTCAGCTGAGCCTCTTTTTTCCCATCGTGTTCTGCATATGCTCCGTGTTTCTGGTGATTGTGCCTCTCTTCAGTGACACCATCAATTCTCTCATTGGCATTGGAATCGCCCTCTCTGGAGTTCCTGTCTACTTCTTGGGTGTTTACCTGCCAGAGTCCCGAAGGCCACTGCTTCTTCGGAAAGTCGTGGGTGAGCTTCTCCTTGCCCTGTCACTCACTGGTTGCGTGCCCACAGAGGCTAACAACATTATTTGCCCTGCTCATGATTTTCTAGAGGATGACTGCTAGACCTCTCTTTTGATCTTGACATGATCACTTTAGTTCTAACTTTTGTGTCCTGTTTGGGGGTCAAAGCACTTCCTGCTGACAGAGTAATCTACCCAAGAAGACAAGCAGTCATACCTCAGACATGACCTGGGCATAGAATGAAGGACAGTCAGGCTTGTTGGGGCTGAGGGGCGAAGCCAGCCTCAGGGTGTCCAAGACACAAGTGGGAAGGGAACCAGTGATGTGCTTGCAGCCTTCTGTGTTCAGGTTGGGGCAATTGTTAAATGTACTTCTCTATTTTCATTTAGCTACTATCACCAGAGTCACCCAACAGCTTTGCTTTTGCGTCCTGACTGAGCTAGATGTAACCGAAGAGAGAAAGGTCGAGAGGAAAACTGACTAGAGGCCAGAGGTGACATCCTCCAAGATCCGGAAGGCTGGCCACTTGTGGCTCAGACATCAAAGTCCAGACACCTGAATTAAAGAAGCTTATTGACTCATTCTGTAAGGTTCAGGGCCAGTGCTCATTGGTAAGCTATGGGAGGATACTCAGGTTTGGGGTCAGCCTGAAGATGGGGAGCTCAGGATGGAGGGGAGGTTGGGAGCAGGGGAGTGTTAGTTTTCCTCTTGGTGGATAGGGGCAATCCTGGCAAATACTTGTAAGTTGCAGTGCTAAGCCAATGAGTAGGGTTGGTGGTTCACAGCAATTGAAAGTTTGAACCAGGAGTCTACACAGGGGATACTTTTTTTGGGAAGTTCTCCCCTGATCAGGTCTGCTCACCTGACTTCCAATGCTACTGTTTCTTTCACTGGTTCAAAATTCTGCAGACAGGGTTTTATGCTTTTGTTTGCTTTTTGAGAAGGATGGACAGCAAAGATTTATTTAACCAATATAGGAACAGTGTTTCTATCATTTCCTAAATTCTGGAAGAGGAATATCTGTCTTGGAACCTCATACTCCAGCATTAAACAAATAGGAAGAAATCTTTTCAGGCTCTCAACAGTGCCCACTGCGTGTTTTCAAGGTTGATCTCTCATTTGTGGATCTCTGTGCTTAGAGAGGCACAGGATCTCATTGTATAGATTGCCCATCTCGTTGAGGAGGTCCCTGCCTGCCTGACTGGATTTGCTTGGATCATATTTGTGCTTAGTCTTTAAGAAAGAAGGAAAGCTTCTGGCTCAATAGTAAGTTGGTGTTGGCCACCCAACTGCTCTCTTGATAGCTGGAACCCTGGTGCTTCAGTGGAGGCCATGGTCTTCAAACAGGCTGGGAAAAACCTCACTGCCCCAGCTGAGAAACAGCAGCTCTGCAACTAAGTGGGCACGCTAAGGCTACCACCAAATTCAAACTCCTGTATTCCATTATTTGTTCATCTGGAACATGACTTCTATAAAGGATTAGTGTTCAATGCAATAGGCTATGCTTAAAAATTCAAAGTACTCAAAACTGAGTCTTTCTGGCTTCAAACAGACATGATTCTGACAACAGATTTTGTACTGAGTTTCATACAATCTTCTGTTGAGTCTTACCTTCAAAGGTGAACTTTAAGGATTTTTGAAAAATTAAATACTTGTTACACATTAGTATATAGATTAACATGTTACTAGCACCTGACTCAGGTTCAACAAGGACAAATTTATGAGTCAGAAGTCTGGTAATACTATTTTAAAGGATAATCCTTTATTTTATTGAGACGTTAGGTCTTTGTTCTAGTTGATAGAAAGTAAATTTCTGGGTTTCTGGTATGAACACTGAGTACTATAATGTTCTGGAATTCAGGTGGATCACCTGACATTTATCAGCTGTCAGTGAGTTGAAGAGCATCTCACTGATGCAAGTCATTAAATACTTGTTCTTCTCTGTACGGGTGGATGTGAGGGACTGCTGTGTAGACCCAAGCAAGCCTACCCTGGTGCTGGAAGTAGTTATTTCCTTTTTGGAAAAACCCATGCCAGGCTGTATCCTCTTTTCTGTCCTGGGTATCAGGCTTTGTTTACACTCTTAGCTACTCCTAGCTGCCTCCGTGTGAATTACAGGAGTAGTGTACTCCTTTTCTGGCTTTCCCTTGCCAGAGCCTTGATGGGGCTGGAGTCTCAGGAAGAGCTTGGTACTTGTGGGACTTTTATATTCTCCCTGTGGACACCAGTGAAGACTCCAGGAGAAGGCTGCTTCAACCTCAATTTGGACGTTCAGCCAACTGACTGTAAGAGTGAAAGCAACTATTTTTGGTGCTCAAGCTGGGCCATCGGGTCAGGCCAGAACAACAGGTTTGGCCTAGTGGATCCTTCTTTCCTGGGCAGGATGGCTGTACTGCTTGTGCAGCAGTTCATCTTGAGCCTGGAAGAACCTGCTCGCTTAGCACACTCCTTGGACAATTTGTCCTTATATTTTGGAACTGATCAACAGTGATGAAGCAATTTCATCTGATCATTCATCAGCAGACTGGCCTGTCACAGACAAGGGAGCAACCCTGGACATATATTTGCTCAATAAAGATCTAGGGGAACATGATCACAGTTGGTTGTGGTTCAGGGTATATATCTGTGAGAACTTAAGAGGGACATTCCTATTGTCATGGGTTTGGGATTTATGTAGCAAATTCTTACTTGATGACAAGTAGTCTTATGCAAAGTCTAATTTGCTCAAACTATATAAACATGATTTCTTTCTGAGCCAAGTTGGCATCCATCCCAAGGCTCTTCTGGAACTAATCCTTAAAGTGTAATATGTTGGTTTTGAGGATCCCTGACCCTGGCTATAGCATTCTTCTCCCAATAACCAGCTAATCTCAGGAATTTGCTGCCCCCCAGGGGATTCACTGTAGGAGAAACAAAGCCTCACTACAGGTGCCCCAATACTTGCTTAGTGAGCCATGTCATCTCTTGTTACTGGATGGTAACAGCATTCTTTGCCTTTGGGCTGGATAAGACATCTCCCATGAGCCCTTTTATGGGAGGAAAGCCAGACTCCTAAAGCACGTGAACTTTATGGCAGAATTAATTCCCACCAAGTTTTTGTCTCAAGTCTCCTGGTGTGTTAATCCCTTTTGCTGTGGTACAGTCTGTACCCTTTTGCATTTGGCAGTTGGTGAAGTGTCAGCCCTTTAATGTTGGCAAAACTAATGAACACATAATAGCAGTGAGATTTACAATGGCAGAGTGGTTTTTAATCTTTGGTTTCTATGCCTACGAAAAGACAACTATGACTAGTATGAGACATTGTTGTTGTCTGTTACTTCCAACACTGAATTGTACCTTTGTGGATACTTAGAATTTGGCTAATAACTTCATGCAGATAGGAACTAATGTAGATAAAGGTTTACAAAATGGAGGTACAATGAAAGAATGGCTGAAGACAGAGTAATAGAGGATCTTAAAGAGGTGAGAAGGTACCTCCTTGTGTAATTTGTTTCCTCATGTGACAAATTCTAACAAGAGCATACCTCAGAGGTTGAGTTGCCATGAGCTACCACCCACATGGAGCTGAATTAAAATGAAATAAAAGCTGGGTATAGTGGAACATGCCCTTAATTCTAGCACTCAGAAGGCTGAGGCAGGACTATGTTACAAGTTCATGGCCAGCCTGGGTTACCTGGTGAGTTCAAGGTCAACCTGAATAACAACAAATTACTGGTTCTCAGTTGTACTGATCAGATTACAAATGATAGCTCCATATAGCTAATGGCTATTGCACAGTGTAGATATAAAGCAAATCCCTGCAGAAAGTTCTATGGGACAATGTTAGAAAAATAGATGGTAACTCACAGCGGGGTTTGCATAGGAATAGACAATATTTGCTGACTTAAGAGACTTAAGTTCTGGTAACAAAACTGGTTCTGTTTTATTCCTGTATTGAAACAACTGTGGATGGAAAATACTTGGGATAAAATTGCATCTGTACTACACATACACAGGTTTTCTTCTTGCCATTATTTCCCAAACAATACATATATAATACTACATAGCATTTATATTTTACTAGTTTTTTTTTTCATTGAAAACTGAATATTTTACTAGGTTTTATAAGTAATCTGGAGGTGACAAAGTGTAGAGAGGATGTGCAAGGCTTACGTTAAAATACATCATTTTATACAAGGGACTAGAATCTGTGGATTTGGTATTCACAGGATATCCTGGAATCAGTCACTCATGGACACTAAGGGATGATATAATTTTGATGAGTGCTATGAATAGTAAACATTTTAAACAGAAAGCCAAGTTCAGGATGTGCTTCCTTTTTCCTCTCTTAAGTCCTTAGTAAGGTTAATTCTGAAATTTTTGCCACACTTACTGCCCCTCTTTTTTGTTGGGTGAAAGCATAGTAGGAAACCACCTGATACTCAAACTAAAGGTTTTGAGCCTAGCACAGTGGCACATGCCTGTACTTGCAGCATTCGGGAGGCTGAGGCAGAAGGATCAGCATGAGTTGGAGGCCAGCCTGGGCTATATAGCAAGACACTGTCTCAAAAAAACAAATTTTTTGAAGAAATGACTTGCTTCCATGTTCAAAAGTAGTTTTATTAAACACAATACATTCATGTATACTGTTTCTTGGCACTATTGCCAAAAGATGACAGGAAACTATACCATTACAGTCTGAGGCCAAGAGGCAAGATAGCTGTTAACATCATAGCTCAGGTTGTACTTCCTGCGCTAAAAGCTGTTATTACCTCGACTGCTGCTGCAAGGGACCCACGGTAGCCCTCGCAGGTGCCCATTATCAAAGGGAATCTGCAGGCAGTCAGGTGGAAAAGGAAAGTAGAATCTTACTGCTGATGAAACCAAATTCCCTCCTCTCCTTTTGGCTTTGCCATAGCTCTAGAATGCCAGGAACAATGCGTCGTGGAGGAAGTGAGGCAAACTTTCCACTGTATAGTCTTTTTTTCTCCCAGATTGTACAGTCACTTTTGATTGATATCAACGGGCCCTACTATGAGTGGAAAAGACTCCTTTAGCTTAAGTTTTCCATGCGCTGGGATGGCACCATTCAGTGTGCTTTCTTCTTCCATCTCTTCAGCTAGGAATCTTAATTAAGATGACGGCACCAGGTCAGTTAACCCTATGCACAGAGGCTCCCTGGGCCTGTGACAGAACCTCATGAGTACAAGACCATCAGTCTGAATCCAGGTTATCATAGTCAAACTCCTTCTGTACATCCAAAGGGTACTTGCGCCACATCTGTTGCCTGCTGCCTCTTTCTTCCTCACTCAGGCTGTCGTATTCATCAGAACCTGGACGATAACAGCAGTGGACTCTCACTTACGATTTTATAGGATACCAAAAAGCTCCTTCCCTTCTCAAAAAGGTCTGTTTTCTGTTCTCCATTAAAAAAACTTGCTTAATAAAGAACATTTGGAATACAGAACTATTTTCTTTTTTGAAATAATTACAGTTGTACCATCTAAACAAAGTTAACACTGGCGTGTTGTTACTTTTCCCTATAGGGTTTTATTCTGCTATCTGGTTAACTATTCCTTTATTATAAGGCACCAGGAAATGGTTTTTGTTTGCTACACTTAGAGGAATGTAGCAGTCACCAGATGAACTGTGTTCTTTCCTTCCTCGTCTTCTAGGTACCATGTCTGTACTGCATCTTTCTCAAAACAGCTGGGCCGGGGCTGGAGGTTTAGCTCAGCGGCATAAGCACCTGCCTTGGAAGCAGGCAGTCGTGAGTTCGATCCCCGGTACCGATAAAAACGAAAAAGACAAAAAAAAAAAAACAGCTGGGCCAGGCATGGTGGCACATGTGGGACGCTGAGGCAGTAGGATCGCAGTGAGTTTGAGGTCAGCCTGAACTACATAGCGAGACCCTATCTTAAAAACAAATCAGCTAGAAATGCAGCAATCTTGAGAGGTTAGATAACTGACTCATGAAAACTTTAGTCCTCACCTACTGGTGAGCCTCTATAATTTCTTGATGGAAGCAGGGAAAAGGACAAGAGGCTACATGTTTTACTTAATCCCAATCACTGAAGTTGGTGCAATATTGTCCAATTTTCTGGAGAGAAATGAGGCTTAGTAAGCTGCATAAGGCTCAGATAGGCAATGACAGAACTAAGGATCTGAATCCCACACCAGACTGAAATTACATTCTTGGCAGTGCCTCTGGAAGCCCTGCTCAGTGGCACAGAAGGGAGACAAGCTGAGACATAACCAATTATGCCATCACGTCAGTCTTGGCTCTTACCCCGTCTAGGCTTCCACTCACCTCTGGAATCTTCATCCTCTTCACTGCTCTCCTCTTCTGGGTATTCATTGCGCCAATTATTCTCACTGTTCTCATCATCTTCATCTTCGTAAGTGTCTTCTGGTTGCTCATCATCATTCACCTGCACATCTCAACACAAACATGAATGTAAGTCCAAATGCTCTTGGAATGAGCATACGAGATTGGGGAGATTTGGGTAAAGGGGCCAAGTGGAAAAGAAAGATAAGGAGTTTGGCTGTGCTGCACAAGAAATTTGATTATCTTGTGCTATGAGGGGCTGATGGTAGCCCTCGTCTATCCAGAGCCCTGCTCAGATACCACATTTCAGCTCCACCAGAAGGGGACACAGGGTAGAGAGGTGCAACAGCTCCTAACCCAAATGGCAGCAATCTTCAAATTCCTAAAGGGCAGCCAGATTGGAGAGTGATTATATGGGTGATGCCAAAGGGCCTACCCAAAGCTTGGGAGTAAGGGATGGAGGAAGACAGGAGTAGGCAGGGGCTGAGTAGTGTCCAGTGTTGAATACCTGACTGCACGGTTCTAGTGCAGGTGCAGGAAAGGTGCTTTTCTTACAGTGTCAGTTTGGCAGATGCTACCCTCTTCTCACTAATCTTATTAGGATTTAAGAATAATAGCTTTAGGATGTTAGCTTTCATCAAGGCTTTTATCCTTTCAAGATAAAATAAAAACCCAGGCTGAGTATGGCAGCACATATCTGTAATATCAGCACTCAGAAGACTGAGGCAGGAGAATCATGGGTTCAAGGCTAGATTGAATTACACAGTAAGTTCCAAGCCAGCCTGGACTACAAAGGGAGACCCTACCTCAAACCAAAAAGATATAATCCTTTTAACCAGAAATAAGAACTAAAAATAATGTTTTTCAGTACAGCCCAGTGAGGCAAAATACCCTGAAAGTGCTTATGTTGTCATATGTCTTCTGTCCTCATGGGCCCCCTTACCAGTTCCCACTCCTGGGTATAAGGCTGCACAGAGAGGATGTTTTCAATCCACCCTGGAGTGGCCGTTTCCAGGTAGTAAATGTCATATACGTAGTCATCATGCTTCTGTTCCTCTTGGCGCCCACCTCTTGGTCCATCCTCAGATAAAGTCAGCCGCTCACGGATCAGCTCTACAGAATTGCACAGGATCACATCTGGGTCAGATGTCTGTAATGAAAACATGATAGACGCCTGACTCAAACATGATGCTCCAAGAGGAGGAACCCAAAAACTGGGTGAAGGAAGGCCTGCTACAGTTCCCCCTGTTGTGCTCAAGGTTCTTGTCTTACTAGTGTCTTAAGTAGCTGCAAAGTCAACAATGCTTAAAATAAATGTGTGGTCTCTTTTCAGACAGAAACCTACAAGAAAAGCCTCCTGCTCTTTTGTGTTTGACTGACACTGAAAATTTATGGGAAGATTGGCCTGATGAGAATAGGAGGAGGCAAGATGAGCTGGCCAATCCTGCTCCCAAGTTTAGTCAAACCTGCTTCTTCAGGTCTTCTCTGAGTTGCTTTGATATGATGCTTTCTCCCTGGGGATCCACTGGCTGACCCTGAAATGGGTTGGCATTTTGTGGGGGCTTTGAGAGGCCCAAAGCAAGTGCTGGTAACCATTACTCTCATCATTTGACTTGCCTTATACTGATACCTTGCTTTTAATCACAAACTAGACTCACTTATATGCTTTTTACTAGAAAGAACAGCTTAAAACAAAATGTCCCAGAATAGAAGTGACCCAGGTAAGATTGCTTCACTGCCTATAGTGTCCAGGGTTTGGGAAGCACAGGTCAGTTTGGAAACCAGGGGGCAAGTCCATTATAGGAGGCCAGGCAGCTCGAACTAGAACCACATGAGGAAAGGAGTATTTCACATCAAGACATAAGGGGAGACTGATATGACATTTGCAGGCTAAGGGGTTTTGCTTGCTCCAAAGTCCAAAACTAGAGAGGGATATACAAGTTTTCCTGCAACCATTAAGTTATTTACAAGGTTAACACACAGAAAAATACCAAATACTATTTAATACTCAAGTAGAAAAACCAGCTCTACTCTAGATAACTTGATGACACTCACCCATTTTTCATTTTCCTTTTGTAGTTCTAAGGATCAAACCTAGGGTTTTATGCTTGCTGGGCAAGCAGTGTACTACTAAGCTACACTCCCACTCTCCTATTTTACTTTTTAGGTGGCTGTATGTTTTCAAGTTTACTATCATTAATATATACTACTTATTATCATGAATATATACTACTTTCAAAAACAAAAACTTAGGGGCTGGGGATTTAGCTCAGCAGCATAAGCACCTGCCTTGCAAGTAGGCGGTCGTGAGTTCGATCCCTGGTACCGATAAAAAATGAAAAAAAGACAAAAAAACCCCACAAGTCTATGTCTTTGTATGCTTACCTATATTATCAATCATACTACATATAACATCTCCTACTGCTAAAGACAAACCATTATCTTTCTAGTTTTCAGGGTTATCAATTTTATTTTTATTTTTTGCAGTACTAGGGACTGAATCTTTGTACTACACTATTCTCAGCCCCTTTCTTCCCCTGTTTCATTCTGGGATAGCATCTCAGTAAGTTGCTAAATTTCCTGGGCTTAAACTTCTGATTTCCCTGCTTCAGCCTCCCAGAGACTAAGGTTATAGTCCTGTACTGCAGGCCTGGCTTAGGGTTATCAATTTTAATAGGCCAGTTGTATATATCAATTTCTTATATATTTTTAGCTTTCATACACAGTATTTCAAGGAATGTATCATTGCCTGCATTGGAATGTGGGTAAATATATATGTAAGGCCAAATGTTGTGGCACAACCATAATCCCAGGACTTGGGAGGCTAAAACAGGAGGATTACTGTAAGTTGAGGCCAGCCCAGGCTATGTAGTGAGTTTGAGGGTGGCCTGAAATGCATAGCAAGACCCTGACTCAAAAAAAGCAAAGAAACAAACAACAACAACAATAACAAATACCCCCCAAATGTGTAACTCACAGGGATTTTTTGTACCAGGAATCAAACTCACCCACCCTTGCCAGTAGGTACTGTGCTGCTATGCTATATCCCTGGCTCTCACAGGGATTTTTTTGTGAGGATTAATGTGCATGCTGCGCAAACATTTACCACACAGCTACATCCCTAGCCATTTTTATTTATTTTCTAAAATTTTATTCTTTATTTTGGTGTTATTTTGAGAATGGACCTCACTAAGTTGCTGAGGCTGTCCTCAGACTTGTGATTCTCCTACCTCAGCCTCCCATGTAGTTGGGATTAATGGCAAGTGCTGCCTATTCTGGCTTATTTGTTTAAAATTTAAATAATGTCAATTGAAGGAGAAACTCACTAAAATGTGATATAGAAATGTCACTATTTTTAAGATGGGTAAAAAAAATAGTAATTTTAAGCTTGGTGTGGTGGCAGGTGCCTGTCATTTCAGTACGTGGCAGGCTGAGGCAGGACTGCTGAGAGTTTGAGACCAACCTGGGCTACATAGAGAGTTCAAGGACTTCATAGACATTGTCTTTAAAAAAATCATTAATTTAAAATTTCTTTAGATATTTTAATGCCTTTGCACCCAAACATAAATTTATATACACATACACATACACATTTATAATTATTTGGTCTTTTTTGAGACAGGGTTTCATATAGTCCAGGCTGGCCTTGAACTCATGGCAATTTTCTGCCTCAGCCTCCCAAGTGCTGAGATTACAGATGTGTGTCACCACACCTGGCTAATAATGTATATTTTAAAACGGGCCACAAACTATTTTTAGGATTCTCAATACACAGACATGCTATTTTATTATAATTACATATTCTATAAATTGTAGCCTTGCCTGTAACGCTATCAATTACCTGTCCTCTGTTAGTGTAGTAGGCATAAAATCTCAAGTATGTCTTAATGTTAATTCATATTTATTTATAATTACTCTGTGTAAACATTTCTGATGTGTTCAGAGTATATTACTTTATTGGTGAAAAAGTCTCTTAATATCCTTCCAATATACTAGTTTTTTGTTTTTAATAAAATTGAGTGAGCTGTTTAACCTGTACTGAATGCTGATTTAAAACCCTATAACCTGGGCTGGGAATGAAGCTCAGGGATAGCTCAGTGATAGGGTGCTTGTTCAGCGTACCTCAGGCCCTGGGTTATAGACATTAGGGCCAAACTGCAATCTAGCACCATAATTGTTTGTTGATTCCTTTGTTTGTTTTAGATAGGGTTTCACTGTGTAGTTCAGGGTGGTTTTTAACTCACTATGTAGCCCAGGCTGGTCTTGAACTTGTAGTGATCTTCTAGCCTCAGCCTCCGAGTGCTGGGATTCACTGCTGGGATTATAGGCATGTGCTACCACACCCGGCTACTGATTTATTTTAAATTCTTACAATTTTATAAATTATTAAAATGATAGGTTTTTAAAAGTTTATCATGAAGGGGCATATGTGATATTGAGAATTTTCTGTTTCTTTAGTTTTACTGCATATAGCAGACTGTTTTTTGGAAGTGAGTGGAAAACAAACCTAGCAAATGTAATGCAGTGGAAAGGCACTGGTCAAGTGTGAGAAGATCTGCATTCTAGAAGTAAATCTGTCTCACATTTAATATGTTACCCAGGACTAGTCCCTTATTCTCTCTTTGATGAATTTCCTTGTCTGCTCAATGTCTACTTTGCTCCAGTAATCCTCCCATGTCATTTAGGGTGAAAGACAATATCCTCACAAACTGCCCTGCTATAGAGTCTAGCAAGCACTCCTCCTCCAACTCAACAACTTACCACTCTCTCCCATCTCACAGGACTTTGGGCATACTGTCCTTGCAAACACCAGACCAACTAGGCTTCACGACCATTACATCTTCAGTTTCTCTGCTTCACTGTTCACCTCTCCTCAAGAGATCCCCAAAGTTATGGTTTATATTTAGGTGCCCCCCCCACAAGCTTCATGACTCATAGGTGGGGGTCTGGGGAGATGATCAGGTCATAAGGGGGTGATACTCACCAGTGGATTAATTCTGTGATGCACTTACAGCTAAATGTGATGTTGTGACATGCAGCCTGATGGGAGGAGGTGGTGCATGGACTGGAAGGGTGTACCTCCCTCCTCCCTTGATCCCTGTTTCTTGCCACCACACCATGAGGTGTCTTCCCTCTGCCACACTATCCTGCCTTGGAGCTAGCCGGCCATGAAGTGAAATCTCTAGGCACTGTGAGCCACAATAAACTTTTCCTTCTTTAACTTGCTGATGCTCGGTATTTTATCCCAGTAACAAGACAAGTGATTGGCACTAACCAATTCAGGCTCTTCAAATCTTTACTCAAATGTTGTCTTTACAATGAGACAGAAATGGCACTGCTCTTTTCCTGCTCCTTTATTAGCCCTTACCACTATCTGACATCGCGGTTACTTGTTTAATGTTTCGGGGGGTGTTGTTTGTTTTTGTCTTTTTGAGACAGGGTCTCTCTATGCAGTTCAGGCTGGCCTTGAGCTTACTTTGTAGCTCAGGCTGGTCTCGAACTTGAAAGATCCTCAGCCTCAGCCTCTCTAGTGCTGAGATTACAGGCGGGCGAGCCACTACGTCCCGCCAATGTTTCTGTTTTCTATCTGACTGAATGCTGGTCCTCACTGCTATCTCTAAAGAATTTAAGAACAATGTCTGGCTCACAGTAGGCACTTGCTATATACTTGTACAGTAGAGTGAAAACCAGATTACTACAATGAGGCAGTCAGACCGGATGAATTATCCATCCCCAAGGTTAAACCGTGTGACGCTTCTTAGTCATGTCCTGGTCTCAGACACAGATTTCTGGTACTGTTGTCCAGAGACACCCAGTACCCATGTAGTGATACTCACTTTGCTAGAGTCGGTGGAGACGGCCTCTGAGTCTACCTCCTCATGTAATAGGTCCAACAGCTGAAAGCCTGAGTCCCCGGCTGCTTCTGAGTTTTCTGGTGAGTATTCAGATTCCAGGCTGCCAGAGGTCTGTGACGCTCTGTGGCTGGAGACCACCCGGTAGCGGCTCTCTTTCCTGATCTCGCCAGCTGCGGCGCGGAGATTGTGGCGAATACGCTGCTGGCTGCCCCGGTGGTAAGGGCGCAGGGCAGCCCGCACTAGTGGCTGGATCGGCTCCTCCTAAAGGGGAGACGTCAGAAAGAGTTTAGAAGGGTCTGTACGGGAGACAAGGGGCTTACGAATCGCAGCAAAATCTTAGCATCTCCTCTATATAGATTGCATCCCTGTCTAATACCTGGGAGCGCACGGTCGCCACCAACTTAAAGACATTATTCTCCGCCGCTCCGTCCAGATGCTTTGGTGTCTCCTGGGCAACCGACTCACCCTCGACGCTTCGGAGGCGCTTACAAGCCAAAACCAGAGCCTCGGCGGGCTCCGCGTTACGCTTCCGCTTTACCCGCAGCACCGCTGTCCTGCCGGCCTCCATAGCGGTTGTCGCGAAGCGCTATGGGAAGGCGCGTGGAGCAAACGCAGAGCACTCCAGTTCCGCTGTGGGCGTGGTCCCCGGCATGCTCTGCGGCCCCCCTGAGATCCTGCCCCCGCGCACCTTAACCGCTGCAAGATGGCGTTGGCAACGGATGCAGGGCGAGTGGTCCTCGCTGCTGGTGAGGCGTCTGGCGTACTGGGAAGGTGGGGTCGTGGTTAGGGTCCTGGGTCCAGCCAGTGCCCTGTCCTCAACCCTAACGCTCTGGCGGAGGCGCCCACGGACTCGGGCGCTGAATGATGCGTCTCTTTGGAAGATTTACAGAGTCCGTGTGGGGCGGCTCCGTGCCCGTTGGTTGGCTGGAGAGCAGAATTCCAGGATGGCTCTGGTTCCGCAGTCCAGCCAAGTGATTGCCTTCTCTGGGTCCAGGGCACCCCACTATGGGGTGTAGATCACGGCATTTGTGCCTAGCGCGTCCAGTCTGCCACACAGACCCATACCCGGTCGTACTTCAGGCTTCGCTTCCCAAACTGAACGACAGTTATCTGTTGAGGAAACTGCTAGCTCGTCTAAGTTAGTATTCTCTGTAGTTGGAAACTAAGCCATTTATATACTAGTCAGGAGCAGTCTCTTAAAGTGTGCACCCAGCATATACCTAGTCCTGTTTAAAATCCTTGGGTGGTTCCTGCTGTGTGTCCTTAGAATAAAATTTAAGATGCTGAAGCCAAAAAATTTGGTGTAATTTGCAGAAGCCCACCTCTAATCTCATCGTTTTTTCTTCTCTAAGCACTTCAGTCATTCAGTTTCTTACCACATTTTAGCTGTGTATCTCCTTCTTATCACCTTACAGCTCTTTTTTGGAAAAGTTAGGGTAACGATATCTGCTAAATTTGGCAGCCTCGTGATGTAATTCCACCTACTGGGAGCCTGAGGCAGGAGGACTGGGAGTCTAGGCAAGCCTGAACCCTGTCTCAAAATAAAGATAAATAACAAAGAGATAACAAAGAGATGGGAATCTCAGGGGTAGAGCACTCGAGTAGCATGCACAAGGCCCTGAGTTTAACCCCCAACCTCACAATAATAAAACAATCATTGTTCCTCAACTTTTATCTTGGCTTGACCTATAGATCTCAATTTAAAAGCTGTCGCTCTCAAAAAACCTTTTCCTTGGGCTGGGATTTAGCTCAGCGACATAAGCACCTGCCTTGCAAGCAGGCGGTCATGAGTTCGATCTCTGGTACCGATTAAAAAAAAAAAAAAGAAAAAAACCTTTTCATAATCTTATTCTCTTTGTATAGGGTCTTTTTTTTTTTTTTTCCCCTTGGTGTTTTTCGTTTTTATCAGTACCAGGGATTGAACTCATGACTGTCTGCTTGCACGGCAGGTGCTTATGCCACTGAGCTAAATCCCCAGCCCCTTGTATAGGGTCTTGTACCTTTACATTGCTGCTCTCCTTTGGCTTCGTGTTCATTTTCACTTTAACCAAACTGGTTTATTCAGTGTATATGATTCTCTAGGCCTTTATCATCTAATAAGTACTTTCCATTACTATCCATTTTCCTCCCCAGCCCCCAATACTGGGGTTGAACCCATGGCCTTTGAACTGAGCTGCATCTCCAACCCTTATTTATTTATTTATTTGAGGCAAGGACTCACTGACTTGCCGAGGCTGGGTTTATTTTATATTTGTGATCTTTCTAATTCGGCCTCTCAGAGTACTGGGATTATGGGCATGTACCACCACCAAGCTCTCTATAATCTCTTAAGTGTTTTTTGACATTTAGCCAGATGGAATAATTTTTTCCTCTGTTTGTTTTTCTCTCAGACAGATTCTTACTATGTAGCTGAGGTGGGCTTTGAAGTCACTGTGTAGCACAGGCTGGCCTTGAACTTGGGGCAGTTCTCCTGCCTCAGCTTCCGAAGTACTGGGATTACAGGCATGGACCACCATGTGTGACTTTTTATTACAGTGTTTCACAAACAGTTTTCTTTGTTGGTGGTGGTGGGGTACTGGGGATTGAACTCAGGACCTTGTACTTACTAGGCAAGCACTTGAGCCACTGAACTAAATCCCCAGCCCCACAGACAGTTTTCTAAAAAACATTACAGATTGTAAAAATTTTAGATATTCTGTCTTTAAGTATTAATATATGTAGTATACAGAACTGACTAGAGCAGTGCTTTTCAAACTATAGTTTACACCCCATTGGTGAGATGAATTCAGTGAATCGCAACTAGCAATTAAAAAGATACAAATAAAATAGAAAAACATATGAAGGGCTTTCCCTGTAGGCACTTTCAATATTTTGTGTAACTTTTTTTTTTTTTTTTTTTTTTGGTACCGGAAATCGAACTCATGACTTCAAGCTTGCCAAGCAGGCGCTTATGCTGCTGAGCTAAACCTCTGGCCCTATTTTGTGTAACTTTCAGTTTTGTAGGCATGTGTGAATATTAATTCTCAATGTAAAGCACAGTATATTAACTATGGGAATTCTCAGGACATTTCAGAATCACTAGAATAGCTGATGGACATACTAAAGTTTTAGAAGTAGAGGTTTACTAGAGACAAATTGACAACTTTTAACCAGACATTGACTACTTGAATCTTTTCAGAAAAAAAATTTTTTTTCTATAAGCTATACTTAGTAAGTATTTACTTAATTTAGATAATGTAAAAAGAAATAGTTTCCTCCACCATGCCCTTGCACCTTGATGTTTGTACTTTGCCACAGGCCTAAAACAACAGAAACCACCAACTTTACCATTGAAACTGAGCCAAATAAACCTTTTCTCCTTCAGGTATTTTGTCATAGCAAAAGAACACTAAGACATAGTAATTATAAAAGGTAGCAAAGTAGACAGTGGCATACTTGTAATTCCAACTACTGGGAAAGCTGAGACTGCAGGATGGCAAGTTTGAGACCAGACTGAACAATTTAGTATAACTGTATCAAAAGAAAAAAAGTTTAAAAAGTTGGGGTTGTAGCTCATGGTATGCTTGCCTAGTGTGTCATAAGATTCTAGGTTCAATCTCTAGTACCACCAAAAAAAAAAAAAAAAAAAAAGTGAAGCACGAAGAATGATAATATGAATACCTGTGTTCATTCTGACTTAGGGAACAACTACATTTTGAAATCCATGTGTAAATCTTTTTGATCCTGTCTCTTTCCCTTTATTATTAGGAGTAGCCATTACTTTCTGCTGGGTGGGGTAGCACATGTCTATGAGTTTGTAATCTCAACACTCTGGAGGCGAGTGAGTTTGAGACCAGCCTGAATAATGGGATGAAAACTCTGTCTCAGCCCTCCTCTCCAAAGTAACCACTATTCTCATTCTCTGGTATGCCTTTTATTGTGATCCTTAAAGGCTACTATACATTTATTGTTTCACTTATATGCTTAGAAATTTTGTTTTTTGTTTTTGTTTTTTGAGACAGGATCTTGCTGTGTACTCAGGCTGGTCCTGAACTCACTGTGTAGCCTGGGCTGGCCTTGAACTCGAAGCAGTCCTCCTCCCTCAGTCTCCCAACTGCTGAGGTTGCAGGGTTGCACCAGCATGCCTGACGTAGGAATTTTGTATAGATGCAGTTATTGTGTACAGTCTGTGATTTGCCTTTTTTCACTCAACATCATATTCCTGGGATGATTTATGCTTGTGTGTGGCTGTGATGTATTGTTTGGATTAGACAAAACTTTTCCTTGTTTGACTTACTCGGTTGTAGTTTTTCTTATGCTTAGTATACTGAGGCACCACCATGTCTTCTCTTCTTTTTCTCTCTCTACTAGTCTTTTGCTTAGCTTCCTCACCTTTATCTGAGGACTGTACCCAGCTGCACCTCTGAGGCTTGTTTGCTTCTGTTCGAGTTCTAAATACTACCAAAGTTTCCAGACAGCTATTTGAATTTATGTTTTAATGTTATGTGCTTAATGTAAAAATCAAATAATTCTTGCTGGAAAGATTACAGATTAAATATTTTCAGTGGTTTTGACATTTTTGTCAATTTCTTGATTATGTTCCCTTTTGTTTTCTTGTCATGTCCTGCCCCTGATGGTCGAATACATTTTTTCTGATCAAGTCTATTCCTAAGAAATGGACGAGTGAAAGTTGTCTTTCTGTTCCAACTCTGAGGAGCTGGTTGGCACCATGAAGGTTTTCTGTGGGCGAGCCAATCCGACCACAGGATCCATGGAGTGGCTGGAGGAGGATGAATATTATGATTACCACCAGGAGATTGCCAGGTAACAAGGGTTGGTTCACACTTAGGAATGTAGCTGGATGGGGTACTTGATTTCAAAATAGATACCTTGGAATTTCATCTGGTATGAACTAGGCTGTCACCCAGCGCTTAGGATCAGGCAGGTTCAGTTTGCCAGGTAGGTGGATAGGAGTTAGACACATGTAGACATAGTGTAACAGTCTTACCAAACAGATTCTCAGAAGATTTGATTAGTGGAGCAAAGAGGATAGGATTCGGTATTGGTGGACTTTATGAAATTTCATCATTGTGTCAGTGAAATAGTAGCACATTTAGTATATAGTTAAATTCTCTTGAATAAAAAGTAATTCTCTTGAATAAAAAATACTTGTTCTTCCCTTAGAATATTTAAAATACATAGTGATTATTTAGCAGTGATTAAGTATATTCAGCTTGCCCACAGTTGTGCTAGGGCTGTGGATACCAATTAAAGAAGATGTGGTTTCTATTCTTAAGGAACATACAGTTTTTGGAAGAGACATATAAAAAATTACAGCATAGGGAGATCAAGGCCTTTGAAGATGGACATAGAATTCATGAACACAGCAAGAAGCAACTGCATTGGGTAGGGGATGATGTTTGAATAATTTCTCTACAGTTCATTATTGCTAGAGTACAGTGCAGGAATAGAGCTGTGATAGACTCTTAAAAAGGTTGGCAGGGGGTCACATTGAAAGGGTCAGAGTGAAATGCAGAAGGAGCGTAGGTTTGAGTCTAGGCTCTGCCCCTTCTTAACTCTGAGGTAGACCAGCCTATTTAACTTTCTTAAGCCTTAGTGTAAACTACATACCTTGTGCAGTAATATTCATCTTTAGGCTGGCATATAACTCTTTGTTAGATGGCTTGTCAGGCCTGCAGGAGGCCCTAGCTTCAATCCCCAGCACTGAGGACAAGGGCTGTAGAATAAGGGCTCAGCAGTATTACTTTATTTCTAAAGGTTTTGGGCATTATTTCTGGAGCGATCAATATGTTAAATGAGAGAAAGAGGAGCAGGTTGGATTTCAGAACAGTCACTGAGAGCAGTATGGGAAGGAGAGGAGATCATTTGGGTGGGTATTTCAGTCCCAAAGCCGAGACAGGAGAGGTGGAGTTGGAGGAGACAGTTTTGAGTTTGGTAACTCAGTGGATGCAATGATAGAAGGAGAGAAAATTTGAGAAACACCAAGATTTCTGGTTTGAGTGACTGACTAGATGGAGCTGTTGTTGAGAGGGGGAACACCTGAGAGGTGGTATGGGAAGGGAAGGTGATGGAGATGAAGTGTTTGGATTGCAACTTCTAGATGGCAGTGCCAGTAGGTAGATAGAATTGTAGGTCTGGATTGAACCCAGGGTCTCATATACGCTAGGTTCTACAACTGAGCTACATTTGGTCCTCATTTTCAAATTTGAGAAATAATACAATAGAAAATATGGATAAGTAGTTCTCCCTGTAACACTGGTGAGCTCTTTCATTATCCCTGAAAATGTGCTGTGAGGTATAGGCATGATGGCCCTCACATACATTGCAGGTATGTGCTTTCCCTCTCCCAGTTCCTCTCCCTAGTGCAACTTCCATGGTTATTCCAAGGTGGACATGTATGCAAGGTCAGGGCAAGTGTTGGGGATAAGTCTGAGTAACATGATTAGGATGCTAGTGACTATGGGATTATTGTTATAGGGCTAACTACTAGAGTGCTTTTTCATCTGAAAATAACATCTGTCTGAGATTTTTTTCTGCAGTTCTGCAGGGTAACAGCTTCTAATTAAAGTAATTTAAAATGGGTGCCATGTTTGTTTTGTTATTTCTGATTGAGGAATATATATACGTGAATACACTCAAATATTTCTGACCTGCTCTTTTGTTTTTTAGGTCCTCCTATGCAGATATGCTACATGACAAAGACAGGGTAAGTGTAAATGAAGCCATTATCTTGATGTAAGTGTTTGAAATCAAAAAGGCTCCAACTTGCCCTGAGGATCATGATGATAGATTGATGCTGAGAAGCTGTATGATATTGTAGTCAGATCACCTGGGAGACTCGCTTCTACCTCTGATTTTGTCTTCTTACCTCTGCTTTATTAAGATGTAATTGACAAAAGTTGTATGTAGTGACATGTCAGTTATTGAACTCTGCTCACTCCAAATTTATGTTTGAAGACTGAAAAGTTTAAGAACAGAAGGTATTTTTTCCATAAGAATGAAAAACCAAATAATTGCTTTGAGGTCCCAAGATTACTTACAAGTTCTTTTTTCCAGGAATTTAACAAATTTCACGATGATTTCTTAACTCTATTGTGGTTTTTACAGTTTTTGTCTTTTTTTTTTTTTTATAATATCTTCAAGTCTCCAATACAGTTTTTGTCTTAACTTTTGTTTGTTTGTTTTGTTTTTATACTGGGAATTGAACTCATGACCCCATGCTTAACAGGCAGGTGCTGTGCCATTGAGCTGTATCCCCAGCCCTTTCTTCTTAGCTTTTTTTTTTTTTCTTTCTTCTTAGCTTTACTACTGGAATCACTAACTTTTCTTTGGAGCCATGATAACGATTTTGTGCAAGTAAAGCACCAAAAGAAAGCACAGTGATGAATGTTTTAATGCACTAGCACAAGCACTATACATTTGGATGAGAGCGGCGCTTAGACTGAAGCACCATCGCTTGTGTCCATAGCAAGATGCGATGTGACTCACTCAACCTGTATAGGTTTTTTTTTTTTTTGTCTTTTTGAGACAGGGTCTCATTATGCAGTTCAGGCTGGCCTTGCGCTCACTTTGTAGCTCAGGCTGGTCTCGAACTCACAATGATCCTCCTGCCTCAGCCTCTTGAGAGTACTGGGATTGTAGGTATGCGCTGCCATGCCTGACACCCTGTGCAGGTTTTTCAAGTCCATTTTTGGTTCACTGTCAAGCAGAGTTAGGGACACTAAGCAAATGTTTTTGAACTTTGTTATTCAACTAGTGGAAGGTTCATGCTTGGAGCTGTTCAACAACTGAGGTGTCACTATATATTCTCTACATGATGGTACACACTTGTAATCTCAGTTACTAGGAGTCCAAGACAGGAAATTCTCAAGTTGGAGGCAACTTAGCAAGACTTTCATTTGATTTTTTTTTTTTTTGCATGTTTATAGTCGTTTTTTTTTGTTTGTTCATTTGTGTTTGTGTGTATGTGTTGCTGGGGATTGAACCCAGGGTCTTGCTCATATTAGGCAAATGTTCTATCATTGCGCTATGTCCCAACCTCTGTTGGGAATTTATCTTGCAGTCTTACCAAGTTTTGCAATCAGATATTTAACTCATTTTTCATCTTTTTTATTGTACTTCTTTTGAAGTATTGCTGTGCCATCTCATTTTTTATCATTTAGTTCTGAATACTTATAATTTCAGTTTGATGTCTTTTACACCTGTAACTTTAGAATTACATTTCTTTTTTCTTTTTTGTGGTGTTTGGGATCAAACCAGGTCCTCATCCTTGCTAGACAAGCTTTTTACCACTGAGCTGACCTGTATTTTTAATAGTCAAAAAATCTGGTTTTCTTTAGTTATATTTTTGTAATTGATATCTTTAATTTGATTACACTGTGGTTAGAAAATGGTGCCCTTTTCATAACCAGTTTTGTATTAGTTATTTTCTGTTACATGGCAGATTGTCCCCAAATTTAATGATTTCTTAATCCATTACTAATCTGAAGGTCATCAATACATTTAAAAAGATTCACAGATTTTGTTCCCATCATTTTTAGTTCTTTTCAGGGACTGTATGGGGCCAGGGCATCTATTTAGCCAGATCACTACAATAGAAGATGAGTCAGTTTATTGAACCTTCAGGATGGCAGGAAGTTATTTGCTAAGAAGGAAAGTATTTCTTAGACAAGGAAGGTATAAAGTTGGAGTTTAGTATGAAAAATGGACACCAAAGTGCATTATATATTACAACAGCTAGAGTGTGAAAGGGAGTTGGTTGCCCACGTGTGAGAGGACTAGAAAGCAGAAGGAACAATCAGGCTAATTCAGCAGCATTGCTAGCAGGGAGCCCTTACATTGCTTGGGGCTAAGAAATATAAGAAGTTTAGGACTTCCAGATCCCAGGAGCTGGTGCCAAGGCCTTACCTCTAAGTGTGATCACTGTGTGCTGTTTGAGAGCTGCTACTCTGAGGTACCCGAAGAGGCTAGTACACAGAGGACACAGAGAAGTAGGGTCTGGAACCAGCTGCCATTCCTGGGAGGACCTTGCCAAGAGCAGCATCCCTATAGGAAGGAGCAAGCGTCCCTGCTCCTACTCTCCAGTTGCCTTCTTGTTCTCCCACTGGCTGTGTCTAACTACTGGAAAAACTGTGGTTTTCAGAGTTTATACCCTACACTAGCGTCACTTAGCAGGGTATAGAAGTGTGAAGGTGGGAGGGAGCCAGTCAGTTAGTAGAAGGCAAAAGGTGCTGTTGGTGTCTCAGAGGGTCTGTGTGGCTCTGCTGGCCATGCTGTTTCTCCAGAGGAGGAAGGGCCACAGTGTCCTGACTCACACTGCTGGTGCCAACCCTAACACTTCAACTCTACAAAGTGTCTTTTTATTTATAATAACCGGTATGAAATAACAATTACTTTTTTCTTCTCTTTTAGAATACAAAATATTATGAGGGTATCCGGGCTGCTGTGAGGAGGGTAAAGGACAGAGGACAGAAGGCCTTGGTTGTTGACATCGGCACTGGAACTGGCCTCTTATCAATGATGGCAGTCACAGCAGGTGCCGACTTCTGCTATGCTATTGAGGTGAGCTACATTCTGCTGGTGTGTGTCCTGTGTCTTGTGTGGGAAATCTTCTGTGTCCTTGTGCTTTTCCCATCTGTTTGTTCAGAATCATCCATGGAGTGCTTACTCCATGCCAAGTGCAGGGCCGGGTTCTCAGCACTTAACAGATGAGGCAGATGTGACTCCTCCATTTAGGAGTCTGTTTTCTGCTCTGAAAACAGTGACTTTCAGACTCAGCTGCATAAGAGACTCCCTAAAGAGCTTTAAAAAAATATTGATGGCTAATCTTCCCCAAGCCCTACAGAGATTTCGATTTTTCTGGAATCTGGCCTAGCATTGGGACTTTTGGATGTGGAGCCAGCTATCTTTTATTACATTTACAGGTTGCCATTGTTTTCTTTAATAAAACATTAAACATATATTGTTTTTATGATCATATAAATGTATACTATTATAGGAAATTTTGTAAATGCAAAGTAGAAATAGTATGCTAAGCTATAGTTGACTGATGTTAAAAATGTTGGGGTGCAGGTGCTGGGGATTTAGCCTAGCGGCATAAGCACCTGCCCTTGCAAGCAGGCAGTCTGAGTTCAATCCCGGTACCGATAAAAAGGAAAAAGACAAAAAAAAAAAAAAAAAAAAAAAAAGTTGGGATGGGATGTAGACATGTATTTAAATACTTTGCCTGATAAAATTGGATTCTTTTTTTTATCAAGTTGGAAATAAGAAAGTTACAGTGGTTTAAATAAAGTGAAAGTAGAGAAAGAGAAGAGAGGGAGGGGAGAGAGAGAGCCAGAGACATCTTTATGTTTTAGGATGGTTGTTGTTTTTTTTTTTTTTTTTTTTTGGAGGTGTAAGTGAATTTTTATTGGCAAGTTGTCAACTTAAACAGCAGCAAACGAAGGTGAACAAGGAAACTCTGTTGTCGCAGGCAGACATGACCTCCACTGAATGTGAGACAGGAGGCTTTCAACTTGTGACTCCCAGCCCAGAGACAACGCTTTCCCGCTTTCCTATTCAATCTAATACTTCTGGATTCTCACCAAACAGGAACACAGCAGGAGGATGGACAAATTGCTCAAGGAAAGGAAACCCCAAAGAAGAGAAAGGGAGGGAATGTAGAAATTGAGAGGTTCTGTAGAACTCTCTTTAAATTGTAATTAACTACGCAGTCGTCAAATCTCCACAGTAATACAGAACGCAGTCACTGCAGAACTGGTTTGGATTACTTAAATGCCAGACACACTTTTAGTCCTCTGCATAAGTGTTGGAAGTTACTTATGTTTATATGAAAGGAAGCTATTAATACTTTTCTATAGCAGTAACTGCACATCAGGAAGGCCAAGACAAACACAAACCAAGGAATGGAGTTTTCCCAAAGCTGCAGTGTGGAAACACTAGGAATGGCCGCCTCCAGGTTCTTTGCCAGAGGGAGTCCGAGTGGAGTAAGGAATGGAGATGTGTAAAAAGGTTTCTTGTTAGGAGGAGGATGACACCCTGTGCGCACTCAGTTCTCGGCCCCTTCCGCCGCATCACACTCTTCTCCTGCGCTGTCTGATGTCCATAATGTTAAGTTGTCTCTGAGCAGCTGCATGATGAGAGTGCTGTCTTTGTAGGAGTCTTCATTCAGTGTATCAAGCTCTGCGATGGCCTCATCGAAAGCCGTTTTGGCCAGCGTGCAGGCAAGCTCAGGGTTATTAAGGATCTCATAATAAAATACAGAGAAGTTAAGAGCCAGCCCCAGGCGGATAGGGTGTGTGGGCTGCATCTCTTTCTTGCTTATATCAAATGCCTCTTGGTAAGCTCCTTGGGAATTATCTATTGTTTGTTTTCGATCATCACCAATGCAACTTCAGCAAGGTATCGGAAGTAATCATCCTTCATTTTCAGATAGAAGACTTTACTCTCTGGATTAGTTGCATTGGCTATTAAATACTTGTCCAACAGTTCCAGGACCGTGGTGCAGATGGATCGCAGCTCCGACTCCACTTTTTCCCGATAGTCCTTAATCAGCTGCAACTTCTTGTCAGAGGTGTCGGTTTTCTGCTCAATCCTTGAGATAACCCTCCAGGCTGATCGGCGGCCCCTGACCACGTTTTTGTAGGCCACCGAGAGCAGGTTGCGCTCTTCGTTGGACAGCTCGGCGCCCTGCTCGGTCACTGCCTTCATGCAGGTGGCCATGTCGTCGTAGCGCTCGGCCTGCTCAGCCAGCTTGGCCTTCTGGATCAGCTCGGTCTTCTCCATGGCGCTGGTGGCTGCGGGGACCTTCTTTTCTCCGCGGCCGCGTTGCGAGTCCCACCACTTTTAGGATGGTTGTTTTGATAGCGTCAAAGTAGGTTTTTTTCCTTCCCCTTATTTTATTAATGAAGAAACTAGGGCCCAGAGAAGTTAAAGTCTTAAGTCCTACAGTCAGTAAGTAGAACAGCTAGACCTGGAACTGTGGTGTCTGATTCCTAATTGTGCTAGGAACCACTGAACAGTGGTTCAGTGAGTGCTCTGGTGAGAAGGAGTGTGTGTGTGTCTTTGTTTATTTTTTTTGTCCTAGTGTGGTTGTGCAAGGAGGCAGCAGTGTTCTTGACTGGTTCAGGGAACCCAGAGGAAAATGCTTACTTGGTGGAGAGAGAATGCATTTTGTGTTGGATGTATTGAGTCTGAGAGTTGGTTTAACTAGTGGGCCACTAGTTAAAATTATAGAGGAAGGCACATTTTTAAACACAGTTAGTAGGACTGCTCTTGGGTTTTTCCATCTTCCCATGTCAGTTATCTGTATTTCTAGTTTTGTTTTCCTGGTATGGCCTGTGGTACTTGACCTTTCTGCCCTCTGGTTCTTGGCATCTCTGCTGGCCTACCAGATTTTGCTTTAGTGACCATCCATTTGAACGCCTCTTTTTCTCTGTGGACTGCCTTGTGGTTTGCAGCTCTGGCTGAGCACATGGCCTCAGAACAGACCGGTACAGAGGATGGAGTGAGGGAACCTGTGAGGGGATCTCTGAATCTTCAGAAACACACGAGTGGGTTTGGACTCACTTGCTAACATGGGGCAAGTGAAACAAGTGTGATATGAAGCAGGTGACAGAATTAACAGACACAGTGTCACAGGAGAAAGAGTGAGAAGAATAAACCTTAGAAACATGCGTGCTTTCATGGGCTGAAGGAGGTGTGGCCCCAGAGAGCAAAATGCTGTGGAAGCCAAAGGTGCAGACTGTGAAAAGCCAGAAAAGCATGTAGTTTAGGCTGATCTTAAAATTAGTGTGTAATCCAGGTTGGCCTGGAACTCAGGATGAGTCTCCTGCTCAGCCTCCCAAGTACTGAGATTACAAGTGTGTGTTGCCATGCCCAGCTCAAGGAACTGAATTTTTAATTTTAGTCTATTTCATAACTTGCATTTAAATAGCTGTTTTTACTGTGTTGTACAATACCGTGTAGAGCTTAAACAAGATGAGTGATAATAGAAATATAACTCCCAATCTGTTAGGTGCCGAATGTGTCGAGTTCATGGTCTCACAGCATCTAGGAGTGAAGTTGAGAGCCAAAGGAAAACATTAGGAGAGTTTATTAGAACTAAGGAGAATAGTTCTGAATTTCCAAGAAGGATCCCAAATGGGTAGCTACCAAGGTCCTTTGTCAGGGGTAATTTTGCAAAGTCACAGCATGGGTACAATGTGGGTCAAGCCACAGTCAACCTAAAGCAGTGATGGTGAACCTTTTAGAGCTTTCAGCGATAACAAACAGCTGGCTACAAGCACACATGCCATAGTTTTGCCATCGCTGACCTTAGAATTACAAGTATAGCCACATAGTTAGTATTGATGCAATAGGTGGCAAATGAGTCACATAGCAAGGTACTGGAAGGAACAAAGAGACTTTTTGGAAGGGGTGGGTTTGGATGACCAGAGGGTCATCTACCTGGGTGAGTGGTACGTTTCTGAACTTAGGGGACCAGGTCCTAATTATAGTATAATTTCAAGTTGCTGTTTGTCCTTTAGGAAAGCATGCAGGTCTGTCCATTGTGTCTCCAGGCACAATTTTGATGTCTTTATTTTCTGTGCTGATTGCCTTGAGAGTTCAAGTTCTGTCCGACTGTATTAATTTCTATTTGACTGCTCCATATTATGGGGACTTACAGAAAGCTCTTGGGTTGGCAACAGGAAATCATTGATGACCTTCAGGTGATACTTCTAAGAAGGAATAGGGTTCAGGAGTGGATAGATTGCAAGTCATTGCAGAAGTGACTATGGACTGCTTTTATTTTTTTTATTTATTTATTTTTTTTCTTTTTGGCTTTTTCCTTTTTTATTGGTACCAGGGATCGAACTCACGACTGCCTGCTTGCAAGGCAGGCGCTTATGCCGCTGAGCTAAATCCCCAACCCCTGGACTGCTTTTAATACATTTGGGGAGGTGTTTCAGTTACAATGATAACTGTGGCAAGTGCCTTGAAAACCAGATTGGTATAGACAAAGGTTTGATCAGGAAGTCCAGGTCTTCCATTGGCTTCAGGATTGGGTTCTTTAGAAATATAATGAAATATAAGTTGCTCTCTTTGTGCTATTTACGTCCTCCCAAGGCTGGCACCATTAATGGCAGTAAGGTTCTAAGAGGCACTGGGGACATGTTAGACAGGAAAGCACAGTCCTATCTGCCTTGTTTTCTCTTTTTTGAAGAGTAGGCACAAACTTGGCAAATCTTTCGGGTATCATTGGGCATTGGGATTTAGTTACCCTTCAACGAGAGAGGTGGAACACTTGAAAGGTCAGTTGCTCTCACTGCATCACTGCACCTGACCTGAGGGAGTGCGGATGTTGGGAAGTCAACTTTGGGGGCCACACCTCGTGGTGTTCTGGGAGAGATCTTTTGCAGAACTGGGGATTAAATCAAGGACTACCTTCCTAATCCTTTTTTGTTTTTATTTTGGGATAGGGTCTTGCTAAGTTGCCCCAGCTCAGCTTGAACTTGTGAACCTTCTTGGGATTTCAGGCAAATATACCGTGCCTGACCCAGCTTGGGGGACTGGAAAGAAGGAGGCTGTGAATGGTTGGAGCTTACAGGTTCAAGGGCGGAGAAAAGTGATAGATCAGAAAGCAACTGGAGGGGCTGGGGATTTAGCTCAGCAGCATAAATGCTTGCCCGCCAAGTGTGAGGTCATGAGTTCGAGCCTGAGAGCCAAAAAAAAAAGAAGAAGAAGAAGAAGCAGAAGAAAAGAAGAAGCAGCAGACGCAGAAGCAGCAACTGTAGTGAGGGCATTGCACTGAGTTTGGGGTATTTTTAGGCAAAGTAATTTTTTTTTTTTTTTGTCTTTTTTCCTTTTTATCGGTACCGGGGATCAAACTCACGACTGCCTGCTTTCAAGGCAGGCGCTTATGCCACTGAGCTAAATCCCCAGCCCTAGGCAAAGTAATTTTTAAGAACTAAGAGCTTGAGACCCTTGTGCTGCATCAAGAAATATCAAACTGGACCAAGGATATAGCTCAGTGGCATAAATACCTGCCTGGCAAGCATAAGGTCCTGAATTCAATTCCTAGTACAAAAAAAAAAAAAAAAATCACACTAAAGTCTTAATATAATTTTTCTGCCCAGTACCAAAAAAACAAACAAAAAAGATGCAGCATTTCCTCTTTGATTATAGTAAAAACTTTGTGTTCCATGATAGAAAATGTGAAAAAAACAGAAAAAGATTTAGAAAAAATGAAAATCTTGACGTCATCAACAGTCACTTTATCACTCGTTATATTTCCACTCTGTGTGTGTGTCTGCGTGTCAGTTTGTGGGTTTTGTGCACAAAGTGATTGGAGCTATATAAAACAAATAGAGCATCTAGAAAATAAAGCTGGAGAGGTTTATGTTTATGGAGACATGCAAGGTTCACAGAAGACTTCTGGAGAGAGGAGGATAGGGTTTGTTCTGGCCTGTGAAATTGGGTTTGATTTGGCTGGGGGAGGAGGCATATAGGACAGGAAGCCTGTGAATAATGGGATCTTTATGGCTGAGTATAGATCATGGGGTTGGTTGGGTGGACTAGATTTATGATTAGGAAGATTAGATGGCTTTTGCTGTTTTTTTGATTTCTGACTACGTATTAAACTTCAGTCTCATGCATTTATGTTCATTTTCATTTGGAGACTAAAGCATTGAAGTTAAAAAATATTAGGGCTAAAAAGGGGCTGTGAGTAGGATATTTTAAAATTTATTGTTTCTTTTTCCCTTGGGTGTTTGGCTCTAATTTCCAGGTTTTTAAGCCTATGGCTGATGCAGCTGTGAAGATTGTGGAGGAAAATGGTTTCAGTGATAAGATTAAAGTTATCAACAAGCATTCCACTGAAGTGACTGTAGGACCAGGTATGATCTACACTCCTTTGTGTCATAGCCTTTACTTGCTTTTAGACAGGAAAAAGTTTTTTTCAACTACTTGGAATAAATCTAGGTCTTTCATATGTAGTTCTGATTGTAAGCACTCTGCTTCTCTCCCACTTGGCTCAGACTCTCACGCTTGCTCTTGCACTTGCTTTTTGCTTTTTGAGACAGTCTCACTTATATAGTTAAAGCTGTCCTTGAACTCACTGTGTACCCCAGGCTGGTCTCAGACTCATGGTGATCCTTCTCCCGCAGTATACAGATACATGCCACCATGTCCAGCTTTAGCACTTTGTTTCTCTTGATGTTGATTTCTCTCCTAGTTAAAACAAATCTGCTATGAGTAAATCAGAGCCAATCAAGTACATCTGTATGCTCACGTACAAATACCTTCTTCTGCTCTATGCAAGTTGCGATTCTTTTTTTTTTGGCTTTTTGAGACAGGTTCTTGCTATGCAGTTCAGGCTGGTCTCAAACTCTCAGTGATCCTCCTGCCTTAGCCTCCCAACTGCTGGGATTACAGGTGTGTGCGATCATGCCTGGCACAAGTTGTAATTATTGTATGAAACAGCTCTCTGAGCCTGTCAGACAGAAGTGAAATTATGGTAGTAGGAAGGGGCTTTTTAAATTCTGACATATCTTAGCATATATATAGCATTGGAGATTTTCCTAGATGACACAGTCTCTCTAGGTGTCCAATATATTTTAGAAGTTTAATTCAGACTTATAAAATTTCATTTGCCATTTGATAGTTAGAGAACACAGTTGAAAAATTTGGAAGCAAAAAAGAAAAACAATAGTGTATTATGGATATCACCAGTTTTTCTACAGTGTCATATTTTACAATTGAAGCATCTACCTAACTTTAGCTTTTTTCTTCGGAGTTCAATTCCCAGTACCCAAACAAAAAAATTTTTTTTGAGCTGCAGATACAGCTCAGTGGTAGAGAACTTGCTTGGCATATAGAATGCCCAGAGTTCAATACCAGCACTGCAAAAATAAATCATTTTTTAAAGTAGCCTAAAAGGTATGTCAAAGAAGGAAAATAGTGTTCCTTTATCTTTAAAGCAGAACAGATATACTAAGAGGTGCACATGTTATTAGTTCTTGTTTTTTTTTTTTGGTTTATTTCTAAACAGGGAGAGAGGCATGGGAGTATTAGATTCCTTTTTTTTTTTTCAGTCCTGGAGATTGAACCTAGGACCTTCACACAGAGTTACATCCCCAGATCTGAAATGAAAAAGTATTTTTCACCTTGAGACAGTCTTCCTAAGTTGCCAGGGTAGGCTTGAACTTTCCTCTTGCCTCAGCTTCCCAGAGTGGTAGGATTGTAAATGTGCATTACCATGCCCAACTCATCATCCCATTTTTAATCAGCATTATTGAAGTATAATTTACCTAAAGGAGTATATTCACTTTAAGAATATAGTTTGATGAAAATTTTATTTTGTTTTTATTTTTTTTTTTTGAGATAGAGTTTTTATAGCTTAGGCTGGCCTGGAACTTGCTATGTATCCCAGACAGACTTCAAACTCATGTTCTTCCTGTCATAGCCATGTGGGGTTGCAGCCGTGTGCCACCAATGCCCTAGACTTAATAAGTTTTGACAAAACACACTTGTAACCACCAACACAATCAAGATAATAGAATATATGTGTCATGCCCAAAAGATTCCTCATGACCCTGTATAGTCAGTTCTGTAATCATGGCCTTTGGTACCCACTGATGTGATTTCTTCAGTGTAGGTTAGATTTGCTCCTTCAAGAATTTCAAGGAAATGGAAATATAATAAATGTGTCAGTACATATTGTTTTGCCTCTTTTTTCTTTTCTTTTTTTTTTTTTTTTTCTGGGGATTGGATTTAAGGTACATTTCCAGGCCTACTATATAACGTACTGGTCTTGAGGCTCATTCTCTGGAATTTGTACTTTTCTGCCAAGCAGGACTCCATTTTTTTCTTTTTTCTTCTTCTTCTTCTTTTTTTTTTCTGGACCTGGAATTGAACTTAGGATCTTATACTTGCCAGACAGGTGCTGTGCTGCTGAGCCATATCCCTGGCTCTGGATTACATTTTCTGTACTTACCACGGTTTATTTATTCTTTCACTGTTGAAGGAGTAGGGTAATAGGGCTTTAGCATTATTGATATTTTTTAACAGTGTCTAATCTGTTATGGACATTTAATAAACTTTATTTCTGATATTGTGCTTTTTATCTCTAAAAATTCCATTTGATTCTTTTTCATAATTTTTTTTTTGTGTGTGTGATGCTGGAGATCATACCCAGGGATACTTTGTCAGTGAGCTATATCTTTGGCCCTTTTTATTTTTTATTTTGAGAGTTTTTTTTTTAAATTCGTACCAGGGATCGAACTCATGACCGAGTGCTTGCAAGGCAGGCGCTTTTGTCACTGAGCTAAATCCTCAACCCCATTATTTTTATTTTGAGACAGGATCTCAACTACATTGGCCTAATAGGACACAAACCTGTGATCCTACTGCCTCAGTCTCCTTCAGTGCTGAGATTTTAGGCATGCACTACTGTGCCTGGCTAATAACATTTATTTTCTTACATTCATGGTTCTACTAAGTACTTCACATTGATTTTTTTCAGTTTTAGTATTGTTATCTTTATTTCTACAATTTCAGTCTTTTCTGGGTTTGTCCTGTTGATTAATTTATCCTATTTTTGTGCTGGTTCTGAGTCATATTTTCCTTCTTCAAATGTCTGGTAATTTTTATTTAGATGCTGTGCTTGTTGGGAATTTTTCTTGTTGATGCTGGGTTTTATTGTCTTGAAAAAATTCAGGCATGCATTTTGGGTCATTTGCAGTGGAATTTGATCCTTTTAGAATGTTTTAAAGTTTTATTGCAACAGGCTAAAGTAGGTCTAAATCGAGATTTCTTAGTAGCAGCACTACCGACATTTTGGGCCTGATAAACCTTTGTTGTAGGATACCGACTTATACATATAAGATGTTTTGGTGTGTCCTCGCCTCCACTCAGTAGATTCCAGGAACACTGTGCTCCTCACCACTTGTGCCAACCAGAAATGTCTCCATGTACTGTCAAATGTCTCTCGAGGTATGGCACAGGCAAAGTGCTGTCTCTTAAGAGCATTGCTGTAAGGCTACTTTGGCCAGACTGTTGTGGCATGACTTTGCTCAGGTCTCTACTGGGTGCCTGAGACAGAAAGACTATGGGGAGAAGCAGGTGTGTGGCAATGGGGAAGGGTAATTTGGGACACTGTATTCCAATTAGATTTGGCATGACATTGGAGAGAGTGGGCAAGCCCTCTTGGTACTCTAGGCCAGGAGATGGAAATTTCTTCTTAACCTTTATTTCCTTCGTAATGCCATTGAACACAAGTGTATTTCATAGAAAGGGTACATTTTAGCCCTTGTTATCTTGGCCACCTTTTAGCATCATCTATGTGACTTGTTCTCTGTGTGGGGAAGATGAGTGGGCTTTATCAGATTATAATTCATGAGCCATTAGAAATGTTTATAGTTAATTCTTTATGATGAATAGCCCCTTTTGAAGTCTGTTTGCCTCTTGGCTCATTAAAAATTATAATTATGGAAGTAGTATATCACAGAAGTTTAGAAAACAACAGAAGAACCCAGCAAAACTGTTATTTTAAAGTAGCTGTTATTTGGAATCTTGTTTGGTGGCAGACACCAATTTAAGAGGATTTAATAGAAGGCATCGGGGGCTGGGGATTTAGCTCAGTGGCATAAGCACCTGCCACGCAAGCAGGCGGTCGTGAGATCGATCCCCGGTACCGATAAAAAAAAAAAAAAAAAAAGATAGAAGGCATCAGGGAATTTTAAGTAACATCTCAATTTTGATGGGTGTAGCTGAATTCATAGTGATTGAAGGTCATCAGGCAACTTTTTTCTCTCTCTTTGGTGATCTCCCTCCCTTCCTTACTTGGTAGTATTTGAAGTACTGTACCAGTCTTCAGGTTTTACTTTCCAAATAATTTTGTTTACTCGCTGGGTTTTTTTGTTTGTTTGTTTGTTTTTGTTTTTGTTTTTGGTGCCGGGGATTGAGCTCATGACCTTGTGCTTGCCAGGCAGGCGCTTATGCCACTGAGCTAAATACCCAGCCCTCTAAATAATTTTTGGTATTAAAGATGCAAGTATTGGGGGTGTTTTTCCTTTCTTTTTTTTGGTATTTTTTTCTTTTTGTTTTCCCTATTCATATTTTTATTTGGTTGTCTTTTTAGGTATTTATAATTGTCTTTTTGTTTTTGTTTTGTGGAAGGGTGCTGGATATTCACACTGAGCTACATTTCTAGCTCGCTCACCCTCCTCTTGTTCTTCTTTTTTTTCTTTTTGAGGACCAGGTCTTACAATGTAATTGAGGCTGTTCTTAAACTCACTATGTAACTCAGGGTAGCCTCAAACTGTGCAGTCTTTTTGCCTCAGCCTCCCTAGTGCTGGATTATATGTGTATATCGTCATGCCCAGACCCTAGCCTATTTTTTATTTTTTGCTTTGAGACAGAGCCTTGCTAAGTTACGTAGTCTGGGTTTAAACTTGAGATTCTCTTGCTTCAGCCTCCCAGAGTGTTGGGATTACATTTTTGAACCACAGGCCCTTTTTAGGTGCATTTATAGTTCTCTTACTGTTTTGTTTCCCAAGTCCCTTTGCGGTCTTCAACATACAGAAACACTGATAAAGCAGTGCAGAGGACACCTATTTTCCCAGAACCTAGATTTATCAGTTATCATTTTAGCATATGCGTATTATCCTTATATATACATAATCATTCATATATATCATAATGGTATGTGGTTTTCCACATGTGTGTATGTGTGTGTATAGATATATGTGTGCAGTATATAAAACCTTTTGTTGTTGAACTATTGGGAAACAATGCAGACATGACATTTCAGCATTGCCTCTAGTGTATTGACTTTTGTTTTTTGTTTTAACTTGAATTGAAAGTTTATTTATTAGGGGGCTGGGGATTTAGCTCAGCGGCATAAGCACCTGCCTTGCAAGCAGGCAGTCGTGAGTTTGATCCCTGGTACCGATAAAAAAGAAAAAGACAAAAAAAAAAAAAAAAAAAGAAAGTTTATTTATTTACTTATTTAGAGAAAAAACAAAACAAAAAAGGGTAGAAATAATGCAGAATTTCAAAAAAATAACACTTAGAAATCACTAATTGATAAATTTCGTAGTCATCTTAGAGATACTTGTTCATGTTACAAAATCAAAGCATAAAAAGACAATCAAACAATGACAGCGTAAACCATTCTGTTTAATAATCCAACAAAAACTTGTTAGTATGATATCTATCTTACACATTTAATGGTTTTTTTGAGATAGGGTTTCACTATGTACTTCAGGCTGGCCTTGAACTCACATCGATCCTGCCTCAGCCTTTCGAGTGCTGGGATTATAGGTGTGTACCACCAAGCCCAGTTCTAATGACCTATTGATCTCATGTTTCATACCTTTGCTGTAAATATTTTTCCTAGGCTGTTGCTAGCTTCTGATTTCATTCCCTTGTGTTTCTTAGATGGTGACATGCCATGCCGTGCCAACATCCTGGTCACAGAGCTGTTTGACACAGAACTGATTGGGGAGGGAGCACTACCCTCATATGAGCATGCACACAGGCATCTTGTACAGGTGGGTGCCCTGGGCCTTGCTAAGGTGTGCTGCTATATTCTCAGCTGGTGCATACACAGTGCTCGCTGCTGCACCATGCTCAGAACAGCCTTCAGTACCTCTTCATACAGCCTATGATAGCCCTTAATTCTAGGGAGGTTTCTGGCTCAGGTAGCTGGTAGTGCTGAGGTGGAGAAAGCCTTTGTTTATAATTTCATGTAGTAGTGAGTTGGATCCCCGGTACAAAAAAATTTTTTTTCACTCAGTATTAGTTGTGAATATCCTCTTTTATTGCTGGGTCCCTGGTGCCAGCCTATAGAGGATACAGAGTGGATGAGGTAGGACAACTTGTTGAAGAGCTACAGCCATAGCCAACTGGAAAGAGTAATCAGTGCCCAGTGAAACCAGCAAGTCAGTTGAGTTGAGGGTGAATACTTGTTCTTTGGGTTTTGTAATAAACAGGTTCTGGTCTTGTTGCCCAGGTAAGAGCTGAGTGGATGCTCCAAGCGCAGGGCTGGAACTACTGCTTCACAGTAAAATTTGGATTCTGCCAAGTTAGTGTGGGAGTTCATGAGCATGATGACAATTCAGGGTTATTTTTGAGGTATTTAATAGTGCTGGGTAACTAGGCACTTATCTGACTTAAACTATTTTAGGCATAATGTATATTCTTTTTGAAATTTCCTTTTTTTTTTTTTTTTCCTTTTCCCAAGGGTATAGGGCTGAAAACAATTTATTATCTTGGTTATGTGTAGATGATAGATGTCACTATATTAGCGCAATATTTAGAAAAGACACATTTTGATCCATGGACATTACTACTGATCATATACCTGATTTTTTTCTTGTTGTTCGTTTTATTTTTTTAATATTAGGAAAATTGTGAAGCAGTGCCTCACAAGGCAACTGTCTACGCACAGCTGGTGGAATCCAAAAGGATGTGGTCGTGGAACAGGCTCTTTCCTGTCCATGTTCAGACCAGCTTGGGAGAGCAGGTCATCATCCCTCCCTCAGATCTGGAGAAGTGCCCTGGTGCACCCTCGGTCTATGACATCCAGCTGAACCAAGTGTCACCTGCTGACTTCACTGTCCTTAGTGATGTGTTACCTATGTTCAGGTACCAAGGAGCTTCCTCAAGTAACCAGTGCTTTGAGACATGTTGATGGAATTTAGGTCTTTGGAAATTCAGTTTATGTGGGAAGGAAACCTAACTGAGTGCTCTGCAACCAACTATTATTGCTGGTAATATTGTCATAGAAGCTTAACAGTGATTTGTGTGAGGCTAAATTATGCTTCAGTTACTGAATATTCTTCCACAGTGTGGACTTCAGCAAGCAAGTTAGTAGCTCAGCAGCCTGTCATAGCAGACAGTTTGAACCTTTGGCATCTGGCCGAGCTCAGGTGGTTCTTTCCTGGTGGGATATTGAAATGGATCCTGAGGGGAAGATCAAGTGCACCATGGCTCCCTTCTGGGCACACTCCAATCCTGAGGGACTCCAGGTAAGAGGCGTGGGAGATGAATGCAGTGTTATGTAAGTCAAGAAAGTTGTGTATTTTGTTTGTTGAGCCTGAGATCCTAAGAATTTAGACACAAATAACTATCAAAGGCAAAAAAGAATTCCTTTCTTTGTGTCTCTCCCTCGCTCCCTCTGTGTTTCTCTCTTTTTCTCTGTCTCTGTCTCTGTCTCTGTCTCTGTCTCTGTCTCTGTCTCTGTGTCTCTCTCTGTTTCTCTCTCTCTCTCTCTCTTTCTCTGAGTACTAATGATTGAATTCAGGGGTGTCCTACCATTAAATACATCCCCACCTAGCTTTTTTCTTTTTCTTTTTTTGGTACTGGTAATCGAACTCGGGACCTTGCACTTGCCAAGCAGGCGCTTATGCAACTGAGCTAAATCACCAGCCTTTATTTTTCCTTTTCTTTTTTCTTTTTGTCTTTTTGAGACAGGGTCTCTATTCAGTGCAGGCTGGCCTTGAACTCACTTTGTAGCCCAGGCTGGTCCCAAACTCGCAATGATCTTCCTGCCTCAGCCTCCTGAGTGCTGGGATTACAGGCGTGAGCCACCACTCCTGACTGTTTTTCTTTTTGAGACAGGGTTTACTATGTAGTCCAGACTTCCTGCCTCAGCCCCCCAAGTACCGGGATTGTAGATGTGTACCACTGCACTCAGCTACCAGTCTTTTTTATTTTATTTATATTGTGATATTGAGGATTGAAACCAGGCTTTTTGCACGGAACTGCTTCCTCAGCCCACTCACTGAGGTCTCACAAAGTTGCATAAGCTGGCCTCAAACTTTTTCTTTCAAATTCGTTTTATTTCAAAGAAAAAAAATTTCAAAACAAGTCAGGGGGCAATCATGGTACATACATTGTGTATTGTCATCCCCAAATCATTCACCCAGAACACAGGACATCTGTATTCAATTCTCAAAATAGTGCCAGCTGTGGTGGCTCATGCCTGAGATCCCAGCACTTGGGTGGCTGAGGCAAGAGGATCATTGTGAGTTCGAGACCAGCCTGGGCTACAAAGGGAGCTCAAGGTCAGTCTGAACTGCATTAGCAAGACCCTGTCTCAGAAAGACAAAAGGGAAAAAAAAATTGTTCAGACAGTACCAGCACAAATCTTTGTCTTCAGTGACCTCAGAGAAATCCATAGTATAACTATCTTAACTATCATATATATATACATATACATATACATATACATATGTTGTTTCTGAGAAATGCAACTTTAAACTGCTGTGAAGTAGCAGAAAACATAATATATTGTAGCGAGGTGCCATTTTCACCTATTAGTGAATAAAGTTCATACAGTCTGATAGTGCACTGTTGGTGAAGCTGGGAGAAAGTGGGGAAGTAAACTTCAAAACGTCCGTGGAACACAGTGTGGCGTGTAGAACTCTAGCCATTGATACAGAATAATCTCTGGGATGTATTATTAAGTGAAACCAGAAATTAAGATGCAGAACTGTTGTGGTATGTCAGCACTGATGTTAGTAAAAATAAAGAGTGCATGTGGTTACATGTGTATAGTTGTGTATAGTGTATGTATGAGGATATCTTTGGAAACTGGTAAAAATGGGTTGTTTTGGAGGGGCACCTGCAGATTAGGGTGTAGGAGAAACTTATTTCTTTCCAAACATCTTTTTATCATTTGAATTTTCTTTTTTTTTTTTTTATCATTTGAATTTTCTCTCGCATCTATCCTCAGCCCACATACTCAACAGAAGAAAAAGTGGGGAAGATGTTTCAGGGCCAAGAAATAAAACCTTCCCTCTTTACCCTTGTGTATCTTAGGTAGTGGCTGTCTGGTGTTACCCCTGGCTTTTGTTTTGATTGACTGTTGTGGGATTGTTGTCAGTCAGCTGGGCCTGTGGACTCCTTAGCCTTCTTTCCCTTTTAGTTGCCTGACCCCACACTGGTGTGGATTAGCCAGTGTGTGCCAACTTTCCTCTGTAGCCTTGACCTTCTGCAGGCAAAATATGTATGCCTGTGTGTATATGTGTGTATGTGAATTCAATCATAAAGTGTTGGTACTTTTTATTTGCATATCTTCAGAGCACTACTGTGTATTTTCTCCTGAATCTGTAGATAAGACATTGGGTAAGCACAGCAGTAGCCAAACTGAGACTCAGCAAGCTCAAGGTTGGATTCAGGGCCTTGTGTTCAGAAAGAATGGAGGGGATCTGGTCCTTATGTCTTCCCAGTGTGGATCTGTGTCTTTTCTGTATCAACAATGGATTTTGGAATGTTAGGAATGTGAAAGCTGTTAACAAATCTCCTTCATGAGTCCACAAAACTGCTTTGGATCCCATTTAGCCTGTTACCATAGGACATAGGTTTTGCCACTAGCTTGTTAGCTTTAGGACCTAGGAACTTTCCTGTGTGGGCAATGTGGAAGGGAAAGGTGACAGGGAAGCACCCTAGCACTGCAAGAGGGATCAAGAAAGGCTTTTCATGGATAAATTTTTATAGTGTAGGAATGAATAACTAGTTTAAGAAAACCTGATTTTTCCTTATTGTATATTTCTTCCAGAACATATCTGGTTGAGTTTTCATTTTCTAATCTTTACCTTCAAATATATATTTCAAATGCCTGCCTTTTTGTCAGATTTACCTGTTGTTTTCTTATATTCAAGACCAGATGGGGTGAGATATGTTCCAGAGAAGTGGGATTTCATTTGCTTATGTGCTTAGCTGTCTTAGTTATTTTTCTCTCATTGCTGGGACAGAATACCCAACACCCAAAATTAGAGATAGAAAAGTTGATTTGGCTCACGGTTTGTAGGGGTTTTAGACTACTATCTGCTGGCTCCAGGGCAGGGTGATGTGGCAGAGGAGCAATGTTTGTGGCAGTGGAATACCAAAAGCAGTAAGAGCAAATGGGAGGAGCAAGCTTCTAGGGCAGGTGTGGCACTCAAATCCCCAATTCTAGCACTAGATAATGAACCAGTCACAAACTCTAAATTCAGCCATCTCTGAAAAGTGCCTCACCCCACCACCATGGTCTCATGAAGTTTTGTGTGTGTGTTGGAGGATCCAAACACAAACCATAACATTAGCCAAGCTTTTTTTTTAGGATAGGGTCTCACTGTGTAGTTCAGGCTGACATTGAACACACCATATGGCGTAGGCCATCCTTGAACTCTCAGCAATCCTCCTGCCTCAGCCTCCTGAGTGCTGGAATTCTAGGCATCAGTCTTCATGTCCAGCAGCCAGGCTCTTAAGACTCACACAGGCCAAGTTTTTCTTAGTTCCCGAGGATAATAGGATGATCATCTCATTAGAGTTGATCTGAGCACCCACTTTTTAGCACGTTCATTCTTTGTCTCTTTCAAGATAGGAGCTTTTGTCAAATGCCAACTTTTGTTTTATGCTGTATTGTAGTCTTCATCTTTTTAAAAGTCTGAATATTCTCCATATATATTATCAAATTTTGAGCTGCTGGCTGTTGGGTTCCTGTTCTTTTATAGTATAAATAATTTTGTGATATGCATTTTTATTTGGACAAGAAATTCCTTGGGGGAGTTTTCTCCCCCAAGAAAACTCCCTATATATAGGATTTGTAGTAAAGAACAACATAGCTTATTAAAGGCTGCTTCTGAGGTTGGGGTGTATCTCTGTGGTAGAGTGCTTATCTAGCAGGGCATGAGCCCTAGGTTTGATCCTTAGCGTGAGGAGCTAACTATAAATCACTATAATATTACACAATTTAAAATAAGACAGAACACCTGCTTTTTATCTGGAAAAATATGTAAAATCAAAGTAATTGTAAATAGTAACTGATATTCTGTTTATTTAAATTTACTGATTCCCGGGCTGGGGATTTAGCTCAGCAGCATAAGCACCTCCCTTGCACGCAGGCGGTTGTGAGTTCGATCCCGGTACCAATAAAAAAGAAAGAAAGAAAGAAAGAAAAGAAAGAAAGAAAGAAAGAAAGAAAGAAATTTACTGATTCCCAACATCTGCTTTCTCTCTTTTCCTCTCTCTTCCTCTGCCTATCCCTTCCCTTCCCTTCTTTCCTCTCTGTGTACAGTTCTTCCTCTTTATATACACAGTTTCCTGCTAAATCATTTTAAAATAAGTTGCAGACATCTGGCACTTTAGAATACATCTCCTAAGAATAAAACAGTCTTCAGCATAAGCAACATACCATTAGCACACCTAAGAACATTAATAGTAATTACATAATAGCATCTAATATATGGTTCAAAATAAAATTTCCTTGTCTCCAAATTCTTTTTTTTATTTAAGGAGAAAAAGAAAAAAAAAAAAAAAAACAGAAAAGGGGTACAAGTTATACAGAATTTCAAAAAAAAAAAAAAAAACAACACAGGAAATCACTAGTTAATAGATTACATATTATCATCTTAGAAATAGTTGTTCAAGTTACAAAATAAAAGCATATAAAGTGGACATTCAAACAGTGAGACTGCAAACAGTTGTGTTCAATGATCCAACAAAATCTCAGTAATATGGTTATCTATCTTACACGCTTAAATATACATGCAGTTATATCCTTTAGAGCACTTTCTTTTCCTCTCTTTTTCATGACAATTACACATTTTGGGTTTTATTACTCCCACAGTTTTTATTAATTTTTTTTTGAAGAGAATAAAACCAAATGTGACATAACAGTCAAATGCAAAGGATGGACATAGTCATAGTACATAATGTAAAAACAGAATATAAGGTGATCAACAGTGGTTACCATAATGCCTCTTGCTATATCATCAGTTATAATAAAATTGAACACAACAGTAAAGAACAAAACCAGTAAAACCAAAACATTGGAGACATTACAGGCCTTCAAAAGAAGATAATAGTTAAACCAGAATGGGCATCATAGTGAATCTTACTGTCTTCATAGTTGTTGCCCATACTCTCAAACTTGGTACTATCAAGCAAAACAGAATAGAGTAAAATCAGTCAAAACAAGATGGTGAGAGCAATACAGAGTTTCAAATCAAGTTAATAGGAAATCAAAGTGGGTTACTATAATATATCCTGCTATTTTTTATTTATTTTTTCCCTTAATTAAAAAGATAAAAATAAAAAAAATAATAAAGGAGATTGAGATAAAAGAGGATATAACAACAAAACAGCACAGGTCAGAAGGTAACCATTTAAGCAAAATAGTGTTTCACCACAAGATATCCCGACATAAAAGTAGTTACCATAGTGTGTCTTTCCTTGAAATCTTTGAGTATAACTTCGTATACTGTAGCATCAAACATACCAAGACAATGAAAAACCATTCGAGAATGACAGTATTACAGGGTATTTAGCACCAACTAACAGAAAATGAACAATGGTTTCTGTATTATCTCCTTGTCTATAAAACTTTTTGTTTATATTATCACATATAATAAAATCCAATAAGATGCAACATGTTAAGACCGATGGAGACACAAGAACAAAAGCTTGATGAGACTTCAAAACAAGATGATATTAAATCAGCACTAGCTATTATGATGTCTTGTTTTCTCCAAAATAGCTGTTCATACCTGCTCTGCCTCATTTCTGTTGAGCTCTTTTTCTGTCATCAGTTGTCAGTTTGTCTTCTTCATTTTGCTTTCTGCTCCATTCATTGTGGCCTCTCTGCTACTGTTTCTGGAATCTTGATATTTTTCTCTTTTAGAATGTCCTGCAGTATTCTCTGTAGAGTTGAATTAGTGGTTGCAAATTCACCTAGTTCATCTTTATCCTGGAAGCACCTTGTTTCTCTATTAATTTCTAGGAACAGTTGTGCAGGATATATCAATCTTGGCTGGAAGTTATTGTCTTTCAAAGCTTAATTATTTCACCCCATGCTCTTCGTGATTTGATGGTTTGTGCCGAGAAGTCTGCTGTAATTCTGATTGGTGTTCCCTTGTAAGTGATCTGTTTCTTGTTTCTGATAGCTTTTAATATTCTGTTCTTATATTGGATTTCTGGAATTTTATTATATGCCTGGGTTTAGTTCTGTTTAGGTTGTAGGTGGCTGGGGTCCTGTATGCCTCATAGATCTGAGTATCTTTACCTTTTCTACTAGGGAGGTTCTCCTTGATTATTTCTGTGAATAGCCTTTGCAGTTCATTTGTTTGTATCCCTGCTTCTTCCTTTACATTCTTAATTCTTAAGTTATAGATCCTTTTATCATCTTCTAGCCTTTGTATTGTTACTGCTTATTTCCTTGTTATTTTTTTAAGCTTTTCTTTTTTTTTTTTTTTGTCTTTTTCTATTTTATCGGTACTGGGGATCGAACTCACGATTGCCTGCTTGCAAGGCAGGTGCTTATGCCGCTGAGCTAAATCCCCAGCCCTTCCGTGTTATTTTTAAGAAGTTTTACATTTCCTGCTCCCACATTACAAATCTGTCCTCCAGTTCAGATAATTTATCCTTAATTTCTTTCAAGCTGTTATGCCAGCTTTCAATAGAGTTTTTAGTTTCCTGATAATCTCTTTGAACCTGCTTCATGTATTCCACATTTTCTCTATTTTCTCCATCAAACAATTCTCCCCTTTTTTTCTGTTCTTCCATTCCACCATCTGTTTTTTCTTGAGAGGTACTTAGCATTTCTTTAACTATTCTACTTATATCTTGCTTTACTTGGTTAAATACTTCACTTTTGAACTCGTCTATGAGGTCCCCGAGATATCACTTTATATCTGTTGGTGCCGTGCCTGATATTGCATGTTTTCTGTCCTCATGCTCCTTTGCATTTACCTTTCCTGGATCAGTGTTCTCAGGATTGGGGACTGAGGACCCTTTCTTTTTTTTTTCATTTTTATCGGTACCGGGGATTGAACTCATGACCGCCTGCCTGCAAGGCTGGTGCTTATGCCACTGAGCTAAATCCCCATCCCCTGAGGACCCTTTCTTGTTGCTCCCTCTTCCCATACTTTTTGTTCTTTCCATACAAGCGTATATAGGAGGCCCAGTTTCTTTCTTTGTCAGTTACAGTTGGTTTGAATGGTGCTGGCTAGGTGTTTCCGCCGACTGCAGTATACTAGAGAGACACAGACCTGGGCAGCCTATGCTGGGCCTGACCCTCCAGGTCAGTCAACCTGCTGAAGGCTTCACTGCATTAGGGTGTACTGCCAGGCACAAGGACCTGGTTTGGGCTAGCCTACTGGGTCTTAGTCCGCAGTCACCTGGGTCAAGCATTCCCTACCAATTCTGCTTGAGAGGGGAACATGTGACTGAAGTCACTGTAGCATCCTGTTCCAGGTAGTCTGCCCAGTCCCAGAATGTCCTCTGTTGGAGCCTCCTAGTCTGTGGAAGGATCCCCGTTCCTCTCACTCACCACAGGTCGATGCAGGGCTCCCCACAGCTCTGCTGTTAGTTCGGTTCACCGATTCCTGCTCTCAGAGCTTTCCCGTCTCTATCCCTGCTGTGCCGATTTAGATGCAGCAGCAGCGGCAAGAAATTCAAGCCAGGGTTTCCAGAGGCACGGGTTCCAGCTTCAGCACTGCTAGACTTTAGCTTTTCCAGTCATTGCACTAGGATTGCATTTCCAGTTGGTTTCTCTCAGCTTAGTTCATTCCTGCGTCGGCAGGTTATATCTCCTCCTGCTTTGGACTCCCCACACCACACCATTCCTGGAATCTAAGCTGGCTATCTCAGAGAGCCTCTGTAGCTGCTGTTATCTATCTGCCATGTTCTCCCGGAAGTCTCCAAATGTCTTTAGTAGCTTTTGTTTTTCCCAGTCTAGGTACCAGTTAGGTTTTATGTATTTTGTTTGATCTTTTTGTATTTTGAAGTCACTTAGAAGATAAGAGGAAATTCTGAATGTATTATACCATGTAGAATAAGGTTAAATCTTGGCTGGGAGCCACAGAATTTTTCTTACAAATGATAGATAATAAATGGCCCAACACATTAAGAGCATTAGTGCAGTTCTGTGTATAGGTACCAGAGACCGCATCTGTTCCCTCTTCTGAGTCACTCTGGAAGACCACATGTTAAAGCCAACACGGTTCCAGCAAGCTTTTCGGCCACTATCCTAATTTGTAAATTTTTACTTTATCCCTTTGACACAGAGGTCACCTGTAGTCTGTACTATGACTCCCTACAAACTGATACTTGCTTTTGGCCCTAGGATTAAAAGCATAACTCTTGCAGCATGATGACAGCTGGCTCCCTGTTCTTCATTTCAGTGGCGCGACCACTGGATGCAGTGTGTGTACTTCCTGCCACAAGAAGAGCCCATTGTACAAGGTGCAGCCCTCTGCCTAGTAGCCCACCATGATGACTACTGTGTGTGGTACACCCTTCAGAGGACCTGGTATGCCTGCACTTCCCAGGGTGGGGTCTGGGCCTTGGAGACAGCATGCTGATATAAATTCCCAACATGTAGATCCAGTAGAGTCATGAATGGGAAGACTTACATCTGAATGGAATAAAATAAGAACAAAGGTCTGTGACTGGGTACATTAGTACCTATCTATGTGTACTCAGAAGAGATTGTTATAGGTTGCTGGACTCCATTTGGAATAGACATACATAGAAACTCTAATCTGAGGGCCCCGCAACCTCCAATACCTGTTCTAAAGCTAGTGTTTAGACTCTGGCCCTCTAGAGACCTGTTGAAGGCCCATGTCAAGTTTGCTGGGCAGGTCCCTGTGCCATTCCTCAAGCTCTCTGGTATCTGGTGGGTTATCCTATCATCTATGTATGTCTTTATCTCCTCGCCTAGCCCTACAGAGAATGAGAGAATCCACCAAATGCGACCTGTGTGTGATTGCCAGGCTCACCTGCTCTGGAACCGGCCTCGATTTGGAGAAATCAATGACCAGGGTAGAACTGATCAGTATGCCCAGGCCCTGAGGACTGTAAGTGTCCAGCCCCTTGGTTTCATGCTCTGTCTAGCACTCTACTTATGATTTTCTATTCTCATTATATTCCCTTGTTTATGTGGCTTTTGCTGGCTCCATGTGGTGTGGCCACTAGAAAGCCAAAAAACTTGTTTTGGACTTCAGAAGGATTTGTTTTTACCCTTGTGAGAGCTTTGGAGAAGCTTTCCTATGGCCTGCACTTGTTCTGCTGGACAACATGCCTTTTTGGTCACCACAATTGATGTGGGTGAGCCTGATGACTACCCTCACTCTTTTCCTCAAATGTTCTAAAATGTAAATCTGATTGTGAAACTTTGGCTCCTTGCTGCCAATAATAGAAGCTTAGCCTGGGAACTTCATTTGTAGTATGGAAGGAGTCCCCTAATCTCCTGGAGTTGTATATAGGGATCCATAATGCATGGGTGCACATGCATGTATTTGTCGGGGAGGAAGGACCCAAGTTGTGTTTGAGTTCTTCTCCAACGAATCTTTGACTTATAAGGGCAGTTGGTCTTCGAGAAGTCATTTGAGAACATATTTGAGATAGTGAAGAGATCTGTGAAATGGAGATGACTTTTTGAAAGTGGGACCCACATATGGAGCTTCTAGTTGGATTAAGGAGGCCTTCCTGGCAGTGGGTACTATGGGGTGAGGAGACATGAGTAAGGTGGCAGCAGATTGCTGCATGGGTCCTGGAGGATCCAGGCTGGTGGAGGGGAGGATGGGAAGAGATCTTTAATGGTTTAACAGTCAGAATCTTGGGAGAAGGAAAAGGTTTGAGGTTACCAGCAAAAATCTCCTGCTAAACCAAGGAAATGAGTGCTGAACCTGCATTTTCCTCACAGGTGCTGATGCCAGACAGTGTCTGCCTCTGCATCAGCGATGGCAGTCTCCTCTCCATGTTGGCCCATCACCTCGGGGCACAGCAGGTACTAGATTCACACCTTACTGTTGGCTTAGGGTTGGCTTCTCTCTCGTTCTCTCTTTAAGGTTGGATTTTATCTCTCTTTCTATTTCTTTTTTTTTTTCTTCACTTTTTAAGGAGTTCTTGAGTTAGGACATTGCATGGCTCTTTGATTAAAACTTTTTGCAGGTACAGCTCTTGTGTGTGAAGAGTGCTTAGACCAGGAACTTAGGGATTCTCTTCCCTGCTGTGTGCCAGCAGGAAGCAGGTGATAGGTATTGCTGTGTAACTAACTATAGCTGGGTTGAGTTGGCCACCTTGCTGTGCTCATTGCCCAGTGTGGGTCCTGTCCCAGGTAGGTATTAAGCAGAGGCAGAGTTGTTTAGGCAGTGAATTTGCCTTGGAATGGTCTCATCACATTTTTATCTTGAATTTTTTCCTCAGTTAAGTAATCTATAATAACTCATAGTGTGGTATTCTCTTTAGGTATTTACAGTTGAGAGTTCAGCAGCTTCCCATAAACTGATGAAAAAAGTAAGTGATAATTGTTGTTACTGAATTAACAAGGGAGCCTGTGGGGCCTTGCTTCCTGAATCTGGGATGGGTGACTTTGCAGCAACATTGGTAGTGAGGAACTGGGAGAAGTAGCTGGTACACAGAGAACCCTCCTGGAGAGCTGGTGTGGGAGCATTCTCGGGTTGACATTAAAATAGAAACAAACATTTGGACCCTTATTGGTTTTTGTGCCTAAAGTAGCTTCGGCTTTTCTTCTCATTTCATATAAGACTAAAGGCCTTTGCAGCTATAGAATTGAATGGAGCACCAATGCCCAGGAAGTCGATGCTTGCAGCCAGACTGGAGAAGATACTTTTTTTCTGCCAGAAATAGGTTTGATTTCCTCTCCAAGGAGTAACCCATTTCTACCAGAACTGCAAGCCTGTTGCCAGGGCCTGCAATGTTCCAGCAAGAGAAATGTCTTGCTGCTATACCATTTTGTTTATGTCCTCATCCCTGGTCAGTGCTTCAGGGCCATTTGGCCAGAAAACTCAGAGAAGGCAACTTTGAGAATTGTTTTGGTTTCATTGCTGGAGATGAAATGTAGGTCCTCATGTGAGCTAGCCAAGTGCCACTGAGCTATACACCCCTGTCCAAGAGACTGCCCCCCAACAAAACAACAGTATATACATGTTTAGCTTTGTTTGTTTGGTTTTTTCCAAAGATCTTCAAGGCTAACCACTTAGAAGATAAAATTAATATCATTGAGAAACAGCCTGAGTTCCTAACATCCACAGACCTGGAGGGTAAAAAGGTGAGAATCGGGAGCTTTTTGGTTGAGCTAGGTCTGAGAGGGTGCACAGTGCAGCACTGAGGTAGTGCCAGCCTTACCCTGTCCTCTGGGCCTCTTGGTGTCCCCTGGGTAACCATCAGCTGAGACCTGGCAACTGTGGTGCATGTGGTGAGGTATTTGTAGAGAGGCTTGTTGAGCACCGAACTTGGACTCTGCTCTGCCCCTCAAGTAGGGGCATGGTAGCTTATTGAAGTTAGAGGAACATAATGTGACCCCTCTCTCTTTTACCTTCAAAGAAAACCTCACCACTTATTCCTCTTCACATCCCCTGCCAAAATTGTTCTAGCTCTTAAAACTACTCCTACCAGGGACCTCAGGGTTTCCAAATGCAGTATCCCTTCAGACTCCAGCTTTTTATGTCCTTAGGCCCAAGTCATCTTGAGGACCTCACTTTTTGTCCCCAAGAAACTGCTCATCCCAGGTTTTCTTTGCTCTCACTTTACTGGCTGCTTCTTGTGGGTCTCCTTCATGGTTGTTTCTTCTTTTACTTGATCTTTCCTTCCGCCGTTTCCGGGCTTTTCACCTTGTCCCTCCCCTTTATTCTGCTGTGTTTATTTCTTTTGAAGCACAGTTTCTCTTTATAGTTTAGACTGGCTTTGAACTCACTATGTAGCCCAGGTTGGCCTTGAACTTGTGTTCCTTTCCTCTTCAGTGCTGGGATTATAGGCATGCACCACCACACCTGTCTTATTTTGTTCCTTTTTTAAAAAAATTTTTTTATTTTAAAGAGAATAAAACCAAACAAGATAAAACAGTAAAACCAGTCAAAACAAGACAATAAAAGTGATACAGGACTTCAAAACAAGGTAATAGGAAATCAACAGTGGCTACCATATGCCTCTTGTTACCTTCAAAATTGCTAACCCCAGGGCCCAGAGTTTTAGCTGAGTGGTGTAAGTGCCTGTTTGGCAAGTGCAAGGTCATGAGTTCAATCCCTGGTACCAAAAACAAACAAACAAGACAAAAAAAAACCTGCTGCACATACCATCAGACATAATAAAATCAAAACAATAAAACAAAATAATAAAATGGAACAAAACAGTGAGAACAATATTGGATTCCCAAAACAAGACAAGGAAATCCTCCATAGGTGCTATATTGCATATTGCTGTTTTCTAAATAGATGCTCACACTGCCAGCTTTGGGCCTGCAAAGTCAGTCAAACAATACAAGTATTGAGTTGTTTTTGTACCTCAGTTGCTATCAACTCAGCCTGTCCTCCAAATCTGCTCCTTCCTTAGAGGGGCTTAGGGGAGGGGCTCTTGTCTCCCAGCCTGCACGCTGGCTGGCGCATGGGAAGGGTGAACTGACTTTTTATTTCTTCTCCTGTGCTTCACATGGCTGCTGTTGGATCGTGGGAAGAGTGAACTGGTTTCTTGTTTCTCTTCCTGGGCCCTTCATGGATGCCGCTGGTTCACTATTTTGTTCCTTTTTAATGCTGAATAATATTGCATTGTGTGGATATGTCACTTTCTGTTTGTCCACCTGTTGATGGACGTGTGAATCCTTTCCATTTTTGTCTGTTTTGAGTATTTCTGCTGTGAATATAGATATGTGATTGTATGTTTTCAGTTCTCAGGCAGATACTTAGGCATGGGTTCAAGGTGGCTGCACATGCATGCCCATCAGTATGTATGCCCACAGTTCTGACCAGCACTTAGTGTTGTCTCTTTTTTGGTGTAGCTTTTTTTAGTGGGTGTGCCCTGATGTCTCACTGTGATTTTAATTGTGTTTGCCTGATGACTAATGACCTTGTGCTATATTAATTATCTATATGCAGTATCTTATTTAGTGAAATGTCTGTTCAAATTTCTTCCCCATTTTCCCTCACACATTTTGAAAAATAACAGCTTGCTAGGCATGGTGGCACGTATTTGTAATCCAAGCACTCAGCAGGCTGAGGCAGGAAAACAAGTTCAAGGCCAGCCTGGACTACATAGTGAGCTCAGGGTCAGCCTGAAGACATAGTAAGACCCTGTTTCAAAAAACCGAAAGGTAAAAAAAAAAAGCTTTATTGAGATATAATCTAGATACCATATAGTTCACTAAAGTTTACAATTCATAACTGGATCAACTTGAGGACATTTTATTACCCTCAAAGACATTTTATTCCCATCAGTGGCCATTCACCATTTGTTCCCAGTCTTCCCTGTACTAGGCAGCTACCTTATGTCTCTAGATTTGTTATTTTTGCATATTTTATTTAAATGGAATCGTACAAGGTTGAGGTACTGCACTTGCCTAGCTGTGCAAAGAGCTGGATTAATCCCTAGTACTACAAAAAGAGAAGTCATACCGTTTGTGGCTGTTTGTGAACGACTTCTTTCATTTAGCATAATTTTCCATGTTGTGGCATAAATCAGTACTTTATCTTTTATAGCTGAGTAACAAGCTAATATGTGGATATACCACATGTTTTTTATGCTTTTATCAGTTAAATGACATCTATGCTTTTCTTCTTTTTGGCTGTCTTAAATAGTGCTGTGGTCTTACATTCAGATACAAAGTACCCTTTTCTTTACCCAAGGAGAAGGATAAATTGTGAGGATAAATTTGTAAGCCCTTTCTGTGGCATACTGGCTGGACTCCTGATCTGGTTCCTTTTGAGTAGAAGTGGTCAGAGCAGGCATTTGTGCTTTGTTCCCAAAGTTAGGGCAGGGAAGTAGTCAGGGCCAAGCTTGTTCTGGCTGCTAATGTTTCCATCACATCTCCTTTGAGGCCCATCCTGGGGAATCACCTGGGGAATCACCTCAGCCTCCGTCTGTACTTCCTCTCCTCCCTTTCTGCACCCTACTCTTCTGCCCAGGATGTTGCAGCACTCACCTAAATCACCTCCCATCTCCAGCTCCACTGTACAGCTTTCTTCACATGCCTCATAGTGCTTGGAAGGATCTGTAAAATACAGACCTGCTTATTTCTAACTCCTGATTAGAACTTAGTGACCGCACTTGTCTCCAGGGTGATTCGCGTCCCTTAATGTCACCAGCTGCCTTTTGCTGATCTGGCTCCCTTCTGCATCTCTGGCTTCCCATTTGCCATCCTGCCCACTGCAGCCTCTCCTGATGAGCTCCTGGAAGGCCCTGCTCTTGCTCATGCCCTCACTTGGCCTCTTGAAGTGCCCCTAGAATACCCTCTCCTACTTTTGGCTTTTGTGACTCTTAGTCATGGATTTGTTTACTTGACAAATGGTCCTGAATATCCACACTTGCCAGGCACTGTGCAGGGGTCCCCACTTGTGTAGTGTAGTGCAGCTGAAGTGAGGACTGGCAGGATGACATTCTAGAAGTCTTTTCTAGTGCTTTCCCTTTGGTCTCCTGCAATGTTCCTGTAAGATTAGGGTATACGCCATGCCCAGTGTTCTGTGCCCCTCTTCCACTGTGCACTCCTGAGGGCAGGACTCATTCATGGTTTTGGATCCTCAAGAACACATACAGGCTTGGCATGCTTGCCTTTTGACTAAGGAAGAAAGCAAGTAAATGACTTCTTCCTTTGATGTTTCTGTGAAACTGGTGACCTGCCATTTACTTGTCTACTGAGTGCATCTAATGCCTGGGTCCTTCCTCCTACTCTGGTCACCAGGTCTCCCTCCTCCTGGGTGAGCCCTTCTTCACTACCAGCTTGCTGCCATGGCACAACCTGTATTTCTGGTATGTCCGGACTGCTGTGGACGAGCACCTAGGGCCTGGTGCCGTGGTGATGCCCCAGGCTGCCTCTCTGCACGCCATGGTCGTGGAGTTCAAGGTAGGCCACCCAGAGGGCTTTGCGAAAGGTAAAAGCAGGCGAGAGCAGGGAACCTATTTTCTTGCAGAGATCTTGGGTACAGATGGAACATCTTGGCCCTTGATTACTGGGCCTTTCCTTCCATATTAGCATACTGGCAGGCTGAATAGAAGAAACTTGCCTTTTTAAAAAGCAGTAATTTGACATATGAAATGAATTGACTGTGTGTTGTCATTTTACGATTGGGGCTTATCAGAATAATTAAAAAGTATAAATTAAGTGTTTCAGAAGACATGCTGTGTGGCTCACTCTGCTCTCGTTAAGAGCGGAGGCAGTAGTTGCTAAAGCATTCTGAGATGGGGCTTCAATTCCTTTATGCAAGAAGAAATTGAAAAGCTTCATTTTAATTTTCTCATCAAAGCAGAACCACAGTCACAGTCATTTTGGGAAAGGCATTTTTTCATTAAAAGAATTTCAAAATACTTTTAACCTGAAATGTAGAATGAATTGCATTTGATATATCTTTTATGAAATAAATGACTGTTGGTAGCTTAGTCGCTCCATCACTTAATTTCTGGGCATTTCTTTTATTACCTGACCAGATTTCCCTGTGAATTGTGTTCTCATGGCCAAAGAGGGACTATAGAGAAGGAAGCTTAGTCCCAGCTGTATGCATTAAGAGGAGAGGATGGAAGACAGATGGGCTGGAGTATCCTGGGCCTTTCCCTCTCTGTTGTCCTCATCCTCTCCTTACAGACACTAAGCATTGCAGAGCTGCTTTACTACAGATTCCCTCCCTCCAAAATGGTAGTAGGAATTGTCTGGGCATAAGTGCAAACCATAACCTGGTAGTTCTGGCTGATTGTCCCCACAGATGAGATGACATGGTATCATGCCAGTTTGTAGATTTCCATGTCAGACCTACAGAAAATACCCTGGCTCTTTGGTCTGGGTGTCCTTTCAGCCCTAAGGATCTCTGTCCGCAGGAACATCAAGATGTGGCTGTAGTTCTTGTTTCCGTTTGACGCTCTAACTCTTGTTGTCACACTTCCCTGAGGCTTACGTTGGGCAGACAAGACTGTGCTCTCCTCACAGGACCTGTGGCGGATCCGGAGCCCTTGTGGGGACTGTGAAGGCTTCAACGTGCGCATCATGGATGACATGATTAAGGTAGGCAGAGCCATAGCACCAATCCCTGCCCAATTGCCCTTGCCATATGGCCACAGGGCTCTGGCAGAGAGCTGGTTGGGCAGTGAAGAGCTGTGAGCAGAGATCTTTGTTGATTGGGGCAGCAAGGTGATTTTGCTAGTTTGCTTGTGCTGGTTCTCATCTGAGAACTGTTGTGATACCTGGCTTCTTCTCGGCCCCATGTGGTAACCCCTGAATTGGAATCTTGGTTGGCCTATGGTCTGTGTGTCACCACACCATTTGTACTACTCCTGCCAGTGCCAGTACCTTGTTTTCTGCTGAGACAACCATATGTAAGGAGATACCTGCAGACTTGGCTGCGTAATAGTTGTTAGTAGTTAATCTGCATGTTCAACAGCAGTGGATGAGCACCAGGGCCTGTGCCTCAGAACCAGGACAGTCATGATAGCAGCAGTTATGTGTGGCTCTTGGAATAAGGTGAAGAGTGTTGCAGCACATCCATGTGAGAATAGGGCAGGGGCATGGACACGTTTTTATGGTTAGGAAAATTCTTAAACACACACACACAGAAAGTGGGGTAGTATAATGCACCCCACATTGTTAGCAGTGCATGTGGGAAATAATGATCTTTTCTTCCCTTTTGCTTATTCAGTTAACATTCTTTCGTGAACATGGATTGCTGTGTAAAGCACCTCCTCCACCCCCACTCCAGTTATGGGGTTGAACCTGATGCCTTTGCACTAAGTTATGTCTCCAACATTTTTAATTTTTTATTTTGAGGCAGATTCTCCCTAAGTTGCCAAGACTGAGTTCAAACTTGGAACCCTCCTGCCTCAGCCTTGCAGAGTGCTGATATTACAAGCATGTACCACCATACCTGGTTTAAACATTTTTGTTGTGCTATTATTGTTTTTTATTTGTCTTTTGAGACAAGATCTTACCAGGTAGTACAGCCTAACCTTGAAATGGAAATGTTCCTCCTGCCCCAGCCTCCCAAGTGCTGGGGTTACAGGTGTGCCGGTGTACATGCGCCTGTACATGGTATGCACTACAGTGCTCAGCTAAACACTTTTTAAGTAACTAAATCCCATGGATCTTTCCCTTTCGCATCTGACCTTCTTTATAGCAGACTGCTGACTTTCCATGTCTGTAAATCTTTGTGTTGAGATGTCACACACACAAGCTCTGAGTCCCTGTGCCACCCTGGCAACTCCTCAAGTTCTTTGCTGGGCTCTTTGCACCCTTCCCACCCTCTGAGATGTCTCCTGTCTTCCTCTACATAGAGCCCAAAGGAAACGGGTGGCTCTAAATCTGGCCATGTTCCCCTACACGATTACCCTGGGCTGTGCCTGCCTCCTGCCCCTGCCTGACTCCTGTTTATACCCCATCTCAACCCTTTCCTGCTTGCTCCTTTGTGGCCCTCAGGACTCAGTGTGGAGCCACCTCTTCCAAGCAGTTTTACTGTCCCTCCCCTCTCCCGCTTCACCTCATTTCCACCTGAACCCCACCCCTTTCCCAGGTCCTGGTCTGGCTTATTTATGTGGCTGTTTCCCAGGCCCTGAGCCTTCTGTTAGGGTATGCAAAGCTATAGTGTTCAGTGAGTGGGTGAGTATCCCAAGCACCAGGCATCTTCACCACTGGAGATATTTAATCCTCAGAGTTGCTCAGTAGGCATTGTCACCCTCATTTAAAAAGGAAAAAGTGAACCTTAGAGAGGCAATAACTTGCAGTGGGGCAGGGAAGGAGAAGCTCTGACCAGATGCTGGAATCACTCTGAGAGAACATGCTGTCCCGCATGACTGTACTTTCCTGGGGGACTCCGGCTGTGGAGGTGAGGGTGCCTGTGGTACGAACCCTGGACTGCTCCTTTGCCTTGGCTGCCAGCTCTTCTCTGCAGAGCCCCAAAACCCTTTCTTCTCTCAGTGCGCCCTGGATTTCCGGGAAAGCAAGGAAGCGGAGCCACACCCACTGTGGGAGTACCCATGCCGTAGCCTCTCTGACCCCCAGCAGATCCTGAGCTTCGATTTTCAGCAACCGGTCCCCCAGCAGCCTTTCCGTGCTGAGGGCACCATGAAGCTGACAAGGTGAGTGGAAGCTCTGGAAGTATGTAAGGGTGAACGCTTCTGTTTCTGTAGGCAAAACCTGGAAAGCAGTTCCACAGTGGTCTAGTGCCTTTTAACTGAGATAAAAAGAAATGGTGTATTAGTGGTAATAACTTAGGGTTATTGGCTGGTTTTTGTCCAGCTAGTCTTAGTTTCCTGAGATTTAGGTACACCCACCTCATTGCCAGTAGCTATGAAGGGCTGCTACTGCCCCTGTGGCTAAGCACAGCAGCTTGGGAGACACTTACTCTGGCCCATAACAGGTCCTTGTCTTGTCTTTGCCTGGCCTTGTGTGTGTGGCATTCGCACAGCCACAGGGCCTTGCGGGGGATATGTGGAGGAGTGCAGAGAGAGCCTTTCTTTTGTCCCCCTATCTGAGGCTTTCTTGTTGGATCTCAGCTGCCAGGAATCGTGAACTTCATTATTATGGTTACCCATTGGAGCTATTTCCTGAACTCTCCTGGGAATTAAAGGAGGTTTGCAGTGACGAGGGCTGCTTATTGCAAGCCATGGGTGGCCCCACCCTGCTCCAGCTCCCTTCACAGAGAGGAGTGCCTCCTGTCTAGCAGAGGCTAAGGAGCCAAGAGCTTCTAGGGCTCCAAGGACTAGGGAACCAGTGGAACAGGCAGAGCAAATGCTACCACTTGTCTGAGTTACTAGCATATCTAGAAGTGGTCTGAAAGCCTTCAGTGTCAAGAGCTACCCTCTGCGGCCTTCAGTCTCAGAGAAGGGAGGTGGACTCGGCAGCCAAGGAGCCCCTCCCTGTGGTTCCTGGGTAGTTGACCAGGCTGCAAGGAGCCCTAGTGATTCTGAGCTGTGGCTGCTCTTACTCAGCCTTTTTTGTGTGGCAGTTAAGAGTTAGGAGCTCCTCATAGATGGGAGTGGTGAGGCCAGTTTTAAGGAAAGCAAGGGAAAGCCCCAGCTGTGCCCCTCTCACCGTGATTGTCCATTTGCCCCAACCCACTCTCCCAGGCTGGGGAGGAGCCATGGAGTTGTCCTGTGGATGGAATACCACCTGACACCAGACAGCACAGTCAGCACCGGCCTTTTGAAGCCTGCAGAGGACAAGGTAGTGTGTACCACGTCCAAAGTGTGTGCTGGCCCCAGAGTTGGCACTAGCCTTGTTCTCTGGGTATTCTTGTCCTGTGTGCTTTAGATCATGTGCTGACTCCTTTGTGGCCCTGGGTCATCTGGCCCCTAAGCAGCTTCTCCCCACTGTGACCTGCTTGGGTTGGAGGTTATGGGAAGGTGGCCCAAGTACTGGGGACCTTCACTATCTTTTTGCTGCTCCCACAGGGGGACTGTTGCTGGAACCCCCATTGCAAGCAGGCTGTGTACTTCCTCAGCCCCACGCTGGATCCTAAAATGCTGCTGGGCAATCCTCAGGCAGTAAGCTATGTTGTGGAGTTTCATCCCCGTACAGGAGATGTCACCCTGGAGTTCAGGCTCACAGATACCCCAAACTGACCCTCCCTTGTTAAGAAATAAAGTATCCAGAGTTTGTGGCTCTGACTGGGTTGTGGCTTTTGGGGAAGGGACCCATCTTCCAGGGACCTGTTTGGCCTTAGGAGGAAGGATGCCCTCCATTTTTACATCTTTGCCCAGCTGGCTTGTATCTCAGGTATGGCAGGCAGTGTAGGCTGGTGATTCATTTGGAGCTCTAAAGGAACCAGGGAGATCCACCTATTTCTGATCCGAAGCTCAGAAAGCTCTAGGACATTGATGTCTGTCTGGCCTACCTGGAAGGGAACAAAAGCACAGTGCTCTTGCTAAGATGGGTGGCTAGGTGGCGCTATCTGCTTAGCTGGGCAGTCCCACTGGTGGAGTCTGCCTGGCCTGTGTACTTCCTGCCATCTTTTAGGTCCCGTCCACCCAGCTCCACTACGAGCACCTCCTAGGGAATGGAGACACTGAATCTATAACTAGGTCCTGGGGCTTGAAGACTGATGGATCTGGGAGTGAGAAGAGTAGGTTTCCCCTACCACGTTTGTAAGTATCTAGGCTTTTGACTTCAGTGCACACCAGTGGGTAACCTGCAGAGCCCCAAGACCTAGATATCAGGCCTCTCAGAGACGGAAGAGGCAAGCAGTTCCTGAGGTCAGCACTGTGAAGCCAGCCATCAAGAAATGGAGCCAGGTGCAGCTCTTGTCCACATGGGGAAAGCCCATCAAAAGTCCCCTGCCACTCCCTCAGAAGTCTTGGGTAGATGGGGTATGGTATGGACTACCCCCGTCCTGCTTTAGTAGGAACAGCCAGATTTCCTAGGAGCCCAAGGCCTTGTTTATCTTACACACTCAAGATATCCTTTGCTGTTGGTCTCCGCATTTCTGAGGCAATGAGAGATACCCAGTAAGAAAAGCCTGATGGCCCACTGTCCTAGCATTTCAAGGCAGACTGGAGTTTGTCCCTGAAGCCATCCCCATGGTCTGCAGTCTGTAGGGCCGCCCCAGCTTGTTCTCAAATAAGTAAACATCAGCCTTGAGCCTCACAGTTTTATTTCCTCCTCCTTTTCCATCCTTCCTTTCAGCACCATAAAGGAAAAAACCACCTCTCTTTTCAAAATATTTTATCAGGTGTAAAGATTGTTTTTCTTCTAGGGAAGAATTGTCTGGATATATATATGATGACGTTTTTTACCAAAACCTTAGGTGTCTTACCATATAAAACCCCTAATGTCCCATGAGGATACAATACAGAAAAAAAATACAGAAATTAAAAAAGTGTTTTTTTCTTTTTTTTTTAAAACAGTATCTCTAAATCTCAGCAAGTTAATACAATAGTTAAAAAGCATCAAGAGTAATATATACTTAAAATTCAAGGTGGTTTTGGATAAATGAAAGTGTTTCCTTCCTACACTGATCCACTTGTCTTGTATAACCCTTGTGGTGGGCCAGAGGCAGCTAAGAGCCTTGGTTTGAATCTGGATGACCCCTGTGACTGCCCCTTCCCACGCCATAGATGCCATCTGAGATCCTGGCAGGTTTTTTTCCCTTCTTTTATAAAAATCAGAATGGAGAAGCCTCCACAGCTCCAAGAGGCCTCAGGTGGTTGCGGCCTCAGCTCTAAGGGAGGTATGAGGGAAGCTAGGGAGGCAGGCCGTCCCTCTGGATGCCAGGACCTGACGAGGCAGAGGTGACCATGTGATGAAGAAAGTGACTGAGGCACAGGGCGGTGTGACTTGCCTAAGGCCGCCCTGGAATTGGGAGAATGAGAAGCATGTGGCCCTGACTTCACATGTGCTGCCTCACCCTCAGGGACAGAAGCTGCTGGCGTGGTGCGGGGACCCTGGCCTTGGCCTCGCTGCCCTCCCTGTGTGTACAGCAGCTTAGATCTGGGTGTTAGATCTGCCTAACTCAGCCATGCGTGGGAACAGAGTCCCAGCTGCCCCCAGGAATGGAGACCGTTCACAAGTCCTTGCCCAAACTCCAGGAAGCCCACACCAGGGAGCTCAGGCAGGCTGTGGTTGCACAGTGGCAGGGTAGCTTCTGTGTGCCTGCATGCCAGCCAGTACTACTCCCTGCCCCAGGCATGAAATGGCATTGGCCTGGCCATCCCAACCAGGTGCAGGATCGTCCCACTGGTGCCAGACACGCTGTGCTCTGCACCTTGGCTTCTTACCTCTTCATCCCGAGTCCCCCTTGCCATGGCATTGGCTGGAGTAACTGTTGAGGATGGCCTGGGAGGCCAGAGCCACAGCCCCATCCAGGGGCAGACAGGCGGTTCCTGAGCTCAGCCAGCACATGGATGGGGTAAGTCCCTGGGGAAGGATTGGTCCCAAACCAGACAGGTGTCTGAAAGGCAGCAAGGGGCTTGGCAGAAGGAAGAGGATGCATTGGCTTGCTTAGAAGCTACAAACTTTCAAAATGAAGACCCTACCCCCACCCTTTTAAGTTGTGAGTCCCCTTCCTGTAAAAAAGTGATGCCGTCTTCTTGGATTTCTGGTTATGGCTCCATAGCCTAGATTCAAGTCTCCTAGAGGAGCTGCTGGGGTAGGCAGGGCCTGCTGACCCCTGATGTGTCTGGGCTGGGGACGGGACCCTGTGTTGGGAAGAGCAAGGTTCTATGTAGTTAAGGGTTAAAGTTAATTTTGTTTTAACTTAATTTCTGTTTTCTTTTTAAGACATAATTGCCCTTGAATGCAAGACTCTGGGAAGAGCCCTGGGTTGGCTGATAATGACAGCGCTCATGTCCCCACAGTGCCCCATCTGGGCCGGAGGTGGAGGGCTGGCAGCCAAGTCCAGGAAGTGCTTCTTTGGCTGGTTCTGATTGTGTTTGGAGTCTGGCCTTGGGTGAGGCCGGAGCAAGGGGTCTGGGTAGCTACAGTGTGGCACGTGGCATGCGAGCAGCGTGCATGCGAGGGTGTAGGCATGCGAGACAACATTGGCAGCAGACAAAATAACCCTGGACGAAGCTCGAGAAGAGATACAAAGAGTACATAAACTGGGTCCTCATACTAATCCTTGGGTTACAAACTAGGTTGTGCTGTAGATCTGTAGAAAATCACGTTTGGAAAGAATGGCACTGGTTAGGCAGCGGGGCTCCCGGGCCAGCCTCAGTCTCTGTCCTTGGAGATGCCCCAGAGTCGAAGAGCAGCAGCACTGCTTCCAGGCTCCCCGGGACTAACCGTGGCTCCCTCCCTGTTCCTTGCCCTCCTCCCCCAGCACTGGGAGCTGGATGGAGGAGACATGGCCCAAGGATGGGCTGCAGCTCAAAGGGCTGGCACAGGCCCGGTGCTCTGGATGCCGGCGATTTGGCTGGACTATGCCTCCTCTTCCCCTGCAGACACCATCAGCCGCATGGCCACAGGGAGATGGTCGGTCAGGCCGGACAGCTGGGTGATAAAACTGAATTCTTCCACCTCCTGGGTTGTTGAGGGGGAGAAGGAGAAGCACTCTGATTAGAAACAAAGTTTGTCCTGAAAAGGAGGGGGTAGGGCATGGCAGCCTGGGGATCCTAGGACACAGGGCCTCTGTGCCAGGGTTGTGCACAGACATGGAACTCAAAGATTCCAGGGCCTAAATGTCTGAAGGAATAACGGCTCTTGTTTTTTAGGGTTTGTTTTGAGGATGGGGTCCAGAGGGAACCTCTACTCCTGAGGGCTCTACAGGGCAGCCCCTCAGACTCACGGCCTTCCAGTCAGGGCACAGCCCCTCCTCAGCGTGCAGCATGTAATCGATGCGGCGTCCATTGCCTTTCAGCAGGTCCTTCCGCCCCTTCTGTCCGCCTCCTGGGCTCTTGCTGGTGGGGAAAGCCAGGTATTCCCGGCGGCCTTCCTCGCTCTCCAGGACCCTGTTCACCAGACAGGCAGCAGGGTGAGAGCTCTACTTCTACTCCGCAGGCCCTGGTCAAGCAGGTCCTGTGGGAGGAGCCCTAAAGCTGGGGTGATTATCTGTTTCCCCTGTGGCTCACAAAAGGCTCATGCTGGAGGGCAGGTGTTCCAGAGCCTCTGAAAATAGGGCTGAGTAGAGCCTTCCAGGTCTCCTGACAGTCTGTCCTTTGTCACTTTGGGCCAGCCAGCCCTCACTTTCCCTGTTTGAACTTGGTCACTGGTCCAAACCACCCCTCCCTTATCTCCAGAAGGGGCTCCTGCTGTGAGCCAGAGGGGCCTGTTTGGGAGACTTGATCTATGCGTGGCACCTCAGGGATCCATCCCAGTCCTCTTGGAAGCCCCAGCCCCAGTCTGATTGTTTCAGATCAGCAGGGAACTGAGGGACTCAAATGGGAACCCAGGCCTCATGGGAATACTCTACTCTTAGTGGATCTAAATGGTGATGTGATGTGGCCCGGGTCATGTCACCAAATCTCCATTTTCTCCTCTGAAACAAGAATGGTCGTTATGGGCCCCAAGTTGCCTTGGGGAATGGCTGATGTCCCATCTCTGAGATCAAGGAAACTCTTTGGGTGTGACAGTGCCATTTATAGTTCTATAGGGAGGGCAAGTGGCTTAGATCCCTCTGTGGTTCCCCTTTGAGCTGGCACGTGGGTGGGAAGCACTCCCCAGGGTGCCAGATGGTCAAGGTCTGGACAGACTGGAAAGGCGCCTGGAGAGGCTAGGCTGGCAAGCACACGTTTCTACAAGGTTTTTATCAGCCTTCAGATAAATACACTAATGACATTCAGAACATTGTTATGGCTCAGAGATATAATCCATTACTGTCCTTTGCCTTTGGTAATTAATTCCAGCATCAATGATCTGAGAGTTACTGATAGTCATTTTTTAATCATCATCTTATAAAAAGGTAATTTTCTCGGCATAGGATGATGTTTCAAATTTAGTCTGTAATCTAATTAATTGGCTCCAATTAGCTGCAAGGAGCCATCCCTGAGGCTCTGTGTAGTCTCCAGCTGTGAATTATAAATTGGCTCTGCTCTGGTCTCTCCAGTGCATCCTTTATACGGAATTTTCTGTGTGTATTTTGACAGGGTCTCACTTAGTAGTTCAGACTGGCCTTGAACTGACAGTGTATCTCAGGCTGGCCTTAAATGGGTAGTGATCTGCCAATTTCAGCCTCCCAAGTACAGCACCACCCCTGGCTTCCAGTGTCTTTTATGGAAGCCACTGGGTTCAGGAGTGAATCCTGGCCAAGATAGATCTGTCTCTACTTTGAAACCAATCAGCTGGTATTCTCTCCACTCCTTTTATTTCCCTGATTGGTGCCACAAGTTCCCAGCTCCCTTCTGATTTGTTACCCAGTGACTGTGCTACAGAGGTCAGGTGTTGGGTTGGCCATGGAAAGTTCTAACTCCCTTCACTCTACCAGTAGGGCTTCACATGGCCCAGACTGGCTGCTGGATTAGGAAGCATCCCTTGGAGACCCTATGTGACTGAGACATCTCTGCAAGGCAAGTGCCAGGGCTTGGGGTATGCCAGGGCTTGTGGGTATGGGGGCTGTGATAGCCTCCACCTGCATGAGCCCCTGTGGCTGTCAGAGGGGGGAGGAGAAGCAGCTCCTATGGCAGGGAAGCCCTCACTGGCTTGTGCTGAGCTGGCTCCCGTATTGCTTCCCAGATCACATCTCTCTATCATAAAGTCAGGTTCTCAGTGCCTCGTCTAGACTTGGGAGCTGATGTGAATGGGGTCCCCACTCAGGTACTTACTTTTGCAGATTGTCAGGGGTGCACACATCCTCATCATAAAGGCCATTGGTGTCCAACAGGGTACCTAAGGGTGAGGGCAGGAGTGATCACTGCATGCAGGACCTGGCCAAGAGGTGGCCTCTATGGGTGGGATGTCGGAGTACACTGGGGCCTCCATGGACCGTAGTAGTAGGGCAGTAGTCTCTCCTCAGGTTTATGGGGACCCCAGCACCCTGCCAGCCCCACATTGACCCAGCTCACCAATGGCCCACGGCTTCTCCTCCCCAGGCCCCAGGCGGCAGGGGTCCTTGTAGCGTGTAAACAGGGAGTGCTGCTGCTCCAGCTTGTCATCTGTGGGAGGAAGAAAGTACTATGGATTGTCACTGTCCCTTACATAACTGCCTCTGGGTAGGTTCTGTGTTTGTACAGGTGGTTCTGGGGTCTTTTGCGACTGATTTATACCTTCCCTCTGTTAGGATAGTGCTCACTGTCCCTTTTGGGTTCCAGGAGACAGTGACCTGAAGGTCACAGATCCTGTGACAAACATGTGAAACTGGCCGATGCTGTCTTAGGCTGGATTCCTGCCCTCATGAATCCTGAGGATCCCACAAGGCTGAGGGAGGTGGCCTCCCCAGGGTTCCCATTTCTCCTGCCAGCTCACTGAGCCAAAAGGACCTTTCAATGGCTCTGGAGGGAAGGGCACCGGGGCCTGACCAGGTGTGATTCTTCCCTCCCAATAGCCTCGACCTGTATGTGATGGATCCGTCCTGACTCGTGGATCCCAGTGGCATCAGGCAAGTGACTTTGACAGGGGAGCCAGGCCACAGAGGCTTAGAGCCAGTCAGACCCCCCAGGAGTCCCTTATAAAGTCAGTGATTTTTAAATCTACATTTCAAATTTCACTTTTTTTAAAATAGTACTGGACTTTAAACTCAGGACCTTCACATGAGCTACATCCCCAGCTTTGTTTGTCTGCTTAAATCTTGAGACAGGGATCTCTAAATTACTAAATTGCCCAGGTTAGGATTGAAATGTTGATCCCCTGCCTCTGCTGCCACAGTGCTGAATTACAGGTGTGGGTTACCATGCCTAGCAATAATGATGAACTTTTAATGTGACTAAAGTCTGTGCCCTGCCTAAAAGGTATGAGACCCAGGGTTCAAATTCCTATTGTCACTGATTGTGTGACCTTGGAGAGTTCCTCAACCTCTCTGAGTCTCAGCTTCCTCTGCCACACCATGTGATAAACACAGTGTCTGCCTCATAGTGTTGTTAAAAGATCTAAATGGAACAACAGTTAAAAGCCCTGCCTGGTGCAGTGTAAACAATTCTCCGAGTCCAAGTTTCCAAAGCCCCAGCCTCTCTTGCCACAGGTTCATTTTTAGGACATCCTTTTGTCTGCAGCAAGGGGCTGCTGAGCTTTCAAGGTAGAATGTGGGCTCCTGTGCTCTAGGGTTTGGGGGGGGGGGAGAGACAGCATTGTCTTGCTAAACTTCCCACACATGCGGCATGAGGAGCAGAAGTTCTTCAGCTGCCTAATCCAAGTCACTTAACTGGAGCCCACGCAGCTCGAAAAGCGCAGGCCAGAGGGGAGGAGCGTGGCCTCACCAGAGGAGCAATTGTCAAAGTTCAGATCTCCGCAGACGATGTCAAACGCCACCAGCTCCTCGGGGTTGGCTGCGCTGGACGAGGAGGTAGATTTTCGGAAATCAGCCAGCCAGTCCTGAAGCAGGTCCAGCTGCTCACACCGGATGGCGCTATCTTCTGCAGGGCAGAGACCAGACAGTGAAGCTGGTGCCAGGCCCCTGGTGCCGTCCCAACACTCCAGAAGCCTTGGGCAGTGTTGACCTACCTGGTGGGGCGTGCAGGTGTGTGCAGGCGATGTACCCAACGATTCTTTGGTCCTGAGGTGTGCTTCCAACCTGCACCTGGGATCGAGGCCAGATATCAGTGTTGCCACCTACCAGTCACCACTGGGACACTGGCCTGGCCACGGCCATCCACGTTCTCATTGAAACTCAGAACCCTTACTCTGTGCTAGGGTCCTGGTACACTGGAGCCCAGGCAAGGACAGAACACGTCCTGTTCCCCAGTTACAGCCTGCACTGGAGGACAGGCCAGATGTATTAAAGGAAACATTGGCTCACGTGATGCACAGCAGCAGTGTGAGGTGGCTGGGGAAGGGCAAACCCACAGTCCAGGTCCTCCCAAGTCTACGTCTCCTGATGACCCACCTACAAGACCCTCAGTTCCTTGTCCATTCATGTTTGGTGGCTGTTTCCTTCCTCAGCCACTCAGAGGCCAGATCTCACCCTATGTTCCTTCCATGTGTGTGGACCCGGCTTCAGGGCTCACCCCTCCCTCCACTGTGAGGGTCACAGACACTGCCACCCTCCCAATGTCTCCAGCCTCTGCCCCACTGGCTGTGTGCCAAGTCATTTCATCTGTTTTATAGACCATGGTCCTGAGGTTCCTCAGTTGGGGTGAGAAATCTGAGCTGTGTCCCCTGTCTCTGGACCCTTGAGTCATGCTAAGCCCAGCCCTCCTTCCATGGGGGCTTCATTATGCTCATATCTCTACTGCTCCTGGATCTCTGTCCTCACTCCTTTACCAAGGACAGAGCTTCAGGAGGGAGGAGGGCTGGGGGAGGGGTAATTGCACCCACCCCACCAAACTTGCAGGTGACCCTGGCAGGCTGTCTCCAGATGTTGGCTTTATTTTTCTTTCCTTTTTATTTTTGGAGGAACTGGGAGTTGAACTTAACGACCTTGCACTTACCAGGCAGGCACTTGTGCTACTGAGCTAAATCCCCGGCCCCAGATGTTAGCTTTATAAAAATGAGTGTCTTGATTGTATGTCCCAAGAATGACTCAAAGCATCCACCCCGGGTGGTAAGCCCTAGCTCAAGTTTGAGCCCTTGTCTGTGCTATGGTTGGGAGCAGTGAATGGTGGACACAGAAGGACACCGCCCATGCCACCACCCTGCTGCCTCAGGGCTGTCCTGAGCCCTCTGATCACAGTACAGCCTCAGGAGACCACTCCAGAAGTCCTTCATTGGGCTGCTCTCTAGGGATGCCACTGGTACCAGTCCACAGAGGCCACTCGTAGTTCCTCATTTTCCATGATGAACTGAGCCACCCTTCCCAAACTTTGCTACTCCTTTCCAGACTGGGTCTTCTGTGATGCTGAGACTCAAGGCAGGTAGGTGGGCTGTCGAGGCTTAGCCACCTGTTCAGTTACTGGCTGAGGGCCCCACTGTAGCCATGTCGTAGGCCCCAGAGCTCCAGCAGCATCCATCTTGCTTTCTGGATAGTCGTTATTCTGTCCCATCTGGATGCACCCCTGGCTTTCTACAGCTTCTCCCTCTCCTGGCCCAGATGCCCATCTTTCCTTCTCTGGAGCTTGTGATATACATGTCTCAGTATTTGATAGTAAGCTCTGTGGTCTGAATTTGGGGTTTTTTTAAAACTGACATGTTCACCATTTGCTGCTTCTCCATATCCCAGATCCAAACTGTAGCCTAACAGTACACTTGCCCCTGGAAGGGCTCTAAATTCACTTGTGCTAATCTGCCTATCATAAAATCGCAGTGCTCAGAAAGGGCACGTGATGGCAGTATGGCCCTGGTATTCCTCAGGCAACAAGGTCCCTTCAGTGAAAGCATTTTGGCTTAGTGCTTCCTCACATCGTAGATTCACTGAGGCCCAGGGAAGTGAAGCCATAGATCTCAAGGCTCACGCGGACCAGGTGAGGCACAGCAGACCTGTGGGCCACCACGCTCTTTCCAAGCTGCCTGTGTCTTTACTGGCCTCTCTGAAGCCACCCATTTGTAGATTGCCTCTCCCTCACTCATCACTTCACATCATCACCTGCCTTGTGCTGAGTCCTGGCCAGGAGCAGGGGACATGTGTAGAAAGAAATTGGACTGGCCCTGCTGCTAAGGCGAAGGTGGCCAGAGGGAAGATGCTGGCTCTCACACTCCCCTGGATCTTGCCAGGACTCACTTTGTTATTTGTCAGGATTTACTGATGCCTCACTTGTGTTCTTAGGAGCCACAGAGTCCTGTGTTTTTCTCACAAAAATAAACGATCACACCAAGTCTGGTAGACAAAAAATATAAAAAGTCCAGAAAGTTCTCTGTTGTGTGAAAGCAAAAGACCTCCAGTCCCTTCCTTCACAAGGAGTCATAGCTCCCCAAAGGCCCTGAAGTAGCACAGAGCACATCAGCAAGGCAGGGTGAGATGAAGGAGGCACAAAGGTCCACTGGCAGCACTCTTCCTGCAATCCCCACCCCTCTTGGGCTGGGTGTGACCCCCTGAAGCCCATATGATTGCTGTCTGTTGTGGGAGATCAACAGAGGTGCGCTGGGGTCTTCTGTACGCCTCCAACACCTAGCTCCGCTCTCAAGGGCAGTATCTGATGAGACAGCCAGATGGCAAGACAGCTGGCTACCAGGCTGAGGGTCTCACAGAGGTAAGCCAACTGTGCTGTATGGCCAAGACTGGCAGAGCATGGATGTGGTGTGGCAGGGGCAGAGCTCAGGCAGCGACGAGGGGCTTCCCCCACGGCAGTGGGGGTGAAAAGGGCAGTCCCCAACCTAGGTGAGAAGGAAGCACAGGCTACAAAGGGCAGGCAGCCACAGTCACAGTTGGGCCATGGGGATGGAGCCTTGGCCAAGGCAGTGGAGTTGGACGCACAGCGTAGAGCCAGGGGTATCTGAAAGTGAAATGAGTCACATGGAACAGTCAAGGTGGGCACAAGGAACAGCCAAGGTGGTCCCTTTTGGCTTTGGGATGAGAGTTCCCAGGGGAGATGCTGAGTTTGGTTTGGGTGTGAATGGGATGTGTCCAGGGGCAGCCAGATGCAGGGACAGGACCATAGGGAGAGATCTGGGCTGGGACAAAGCTGGGGGTCATTAGCAAGGGCAGAAATGGATGCTGGTGGGGGTACACTTCCCAAGAAGGAGCAGGGGTGACTTCGGTCACTGGGAAATGAGAAGTGGCTAAGGTGTGAAACGTGGCATTGCCAGATCTGTTGAAGTGTTGAGAGAGAGCGCAAATTAGGTTTTATGTGAAATATCTTTTTTGTTGTCTTTGCCTTTTTTGAGACAGGGTCTCACTATACAGTTCAGACTGACCTTCAGCTCACTTTGCAACCCAGGCTGGTCTCAAACTTGCAACAATCCTGTCTCAGCCTCCAGAATGCTGGGATTACAGGCATGCACTACCATGCCTGGTTTAATATCTTCTTTTTTAAAAACTGGCCAATTCAAGAAATATTTTTTTAGTAGTGTGGACCAAATTAAACATATTTAAAGACAAATCGGAGGCCCAGGAGGTAAAGGGACACAAAAAGAACATTCAGGACAAGGTTGCAGTGATGGGCTGTTCCAGCAAGACTTGTTGATTTTGGTGGGCACAGTGGTCAAGCGCCAGATGGAAGAAGGAAGTCAGGGGTGGGGAGACAAGTGGATTGGCCTGCACAGAAGTGGACTTGAGGGTGGTCCCTCACTTCAGAGCCATCTGAAGTTGGCAAATGTGGAGAGTGACACTTTTCTACCCTGAGCCTGACAACATATCACCTTCTTCCCCAGAAAGTCACTCTAGCTGCTAAGACAAAAATCTATGCCCAGAACAGAACCATATGAGCTATATGCCAGAAGGGAAGACTGGCTCTGTTGCCAGAGAAGTTGATGTAATTTTCAGCATCTCTGGTTGTGAATAACACTGGGCAGCTCAATTGTGGCCTAGCAAAGCCACATGGGACATTGAATACCTAGGAGGCAGGGGCTGGAGGCCTTAGGTGTAGACACAGTGTCCCCACCCTGGCAGGCACCAGCTTAGACACCAGCATTTTCCTGGACAGGCCAAGTGTGGTGGCTTTGAGACGGGAGCTAAGAAGTGAGGAAACCTGCCCTGGCCTCTGGGCTGCGGTTGTCCCTGCTGAGTAGCTGCTTTGTCACATCTCTCCTTAAAGGGAGAAAACCCACCCCCATAGCAGCCACTGCCTTTGAGGGCATGAAGCCCTGTTATCAGCTGGCCAAGGGTTGCTTCAGAAAACCTGAAGGACTGAGAGCGGCTTTTGGATAGAGAACAAAAAGTTGACACTTTGAGCATCTCTGGCTCAGCGGAAGATAATGTGTAATGACCAAATTACCATGGTCAAAAAACTCCAATTGCATTCAAATTAGTAGAAATAATTATGATTTACTTTAATTGGTGACTATGCAAGTAAAGCCATTGGCTGGTGGGCAGAGAGCCTGGCCTGGCAGTTGCTGACAGCCAAGAGGGAGGGCTATCCAGGCCAGCAAGCTGGGTTGTGGCCATGGCTCTGGAGACCTGAAAGGCCTGTCTGCCTGCCTGTACTCTCGTTCTGCCTCTTGTCACTGCTGGCATCACCAGGGCCACCGTCACCACACGATGCAGGAATGGGGGCCTATCTCAGGCTTGCTGTGTGGTTCTCATCCATCTTGTCCCCATTTTACAGACTCAGAAATGGCAGTATAGAGAGCTGCAGAACTGGTCCCAATCTCCCTGGAAGGTCTGTCTGAGCCTGGGGCCTTGGTTCTTGTCTTGGTGTTTGTATTTCCCTTGTCTCTGAGCTGGGGGCCCCTGGTTCAGTTCCATGGAAAAGACCTTGTCTGCCTCCCACCTCTGCAGCCCAGGACAAGGAGGACTCCCTAGCTGTGGCCCACCTCCCCACGTAGTCTGGACACTGGCTGGCATGTGGCCCTCAGGTCGGGTCAAGGCCTCCTACCTTGAGAAACAGCGCTCCCTTAGAGGACAGGGCATCAACGCCACGACCGTTGGGGTAACAGTGATAGGCCACGTCCATGATAGGGTAGCGGCTGGCAAAGAAGAGGCCACTGTTGAGACACTTGAAACTGCAGCAACCGCGGCAGCCATAGACCCCGACGTCGTACAGGACATACTCAAAGTAGCCGTGTAGCTGCTCTTTCAACTTGGCAGCAGCCCGCTTATCAAACACCTCCTGCAGGCACAGGAAGTCCAGGTTGGCAGGGAAGAAGGCTGAGATCTCGTGGTCAAAGGCCTCATCAGGATGCCGCCTCCTACGCGTGGCTGCCTTCTTCACCACCGATGCCTTGTACAGGAGCTTGCTGTTGGGCCCCTGGTCCGCCCCACTGTTACTGTCTGGCCCTGCTCGTGCCTTCACCAGGGACTCCCTGGAGGCTGAAGGGCTGCCCAGGCTCCCTGAATCCCCATCCTGTTGACTGTGGTTGGGTGTCTGGCCCTTTGAGCCCCCGCTGGCCCCGTTCCTGGTGTGGTTCCCAGTGACAGGGTCTTCTGCTTCAGGTAGCCGCCCACCATCCTCGCCACTGATGCGGACGATGCAGGCATCCTCCAGGTTGCCACTGTCAGCCAGGTCCCCAGAGGCAGGCCCATTGGCAGCCTCATCACCAGGGCGATGCCCACCATCGCCCTTGTATTCTACGGAAGTTGTCCTCTTAATGCTCCCAGGGACAGCTCTGGCCCCATCACTGCCCTGTGGTGACACCAGGCTGCTGAAGCTGGCTGCACTGATGGAGGTGTTCGTGGGCGAATCAATGTAGATTTTGATCTGGGGCCTCGCAGCTCCATTGCGGATTCTCTGCCCGATCTCTTTGGCTCGTGCCTGGGTGTTGAAGACATTGTTGAGCCTGGCAAGTGAGTCAGGGAGGAGGCAGAGGTTGGCAGTGGCGAAGCAGAAGCTTTTGCCAGTGCCTGTGCCCTTCCATTCACCAAGCAGGGCTGCCCCGCCCCCTGGGCCCTTGTCCTCCAGCCGTGAGTAGATGTAGGGCCTGCGAGCAGACTGCAGGGGGGACCAGAAGAGGAACCCGAGAAAAGCAAAGGGCAGCGAGGCCACAAGGAGGGCCAGGTAGATGGGCGTGAAGAGGGCGGTGCAGAGCAGCTGCAGGCAGCACGGGTCGTCTGCTCGCTGACGCTTCTCGTAGGTAGTGGGTATGAAGGAGGCTACCAGCCGGTCCGCCAGCCAGTAACATGGGAATATGAGGGCCCAGGACACGGCGTGCAAGGCGGACAGACAGCTATTAGGAAAGGGGGTCGTGTACAAAACCATCGCAGCTCACTAGGCGCCGCAGCCGGCCCTACTACATGGTGTCCATGGCAGTCGCGGCACTTTCTTGGGTAGGGATGGGCAGATTGTGGGGGCAGTGGGAGGAGGGGTCACCTCCTGGCGAGATTCGAGTCTGGGTGGTTAGTGGTGAGTGTCAGCCAGCCAGTCATGGTTCATGTCAGTGTGCCATGCTGGGATACCAGGGCCTGCTGTAAACCTGTGGAGACAGAAAGCAGGGTGGCTTTTACTGATCTTTAGGGGAGCAGGACTGTTCTCAGGACTAGGATGAAGCCAGCAGGGGCATGCAGGGTTTGGGGGACCTGGTGATGACCCCAGCACACTCCTTTTGCCGGTGTTTGTGTTCTGTTCTCTTGGAGTAAACAGCATGGTGACATGACTATCCCTGACTGTCTTGATCTTGAAAACTTAATTGCTTGGAAAATGGGCCAGGTTTTCTGAGGGATACTACTTTGTGAGTACAAAGGGGGACAGTGTGTTTAAATGTATGGACAGGCCTGGTGATATGGCATATGTCTGTAATCCCAGCACTCTGGGAGGCTGAGCTAGGAGGACTGCATTATCTCTCAGTTGCCCAGGCTGGGAATACAGCTCAATGAGAAGGCTCTGAGTTCAAACACTGGTACCAAAAACAAACAAACAAATGTGGACAGTGACCTTAGGTCAAAGGAGCTGCAAACATAGCAAACCTGTCAGTGAACAGCAACTAGGTCAGGACTGAGAAAAGAGACCAGAAAGTCCTGGAGCCAAGGGCAGCATGACTGGCAGCCCAGAATGGGCAGCCTCCCCCCAACCCCCACCACCCTGCTGTGACTCTGGCCCTGCCTGCAGCAGTGACCAAACTCTGTGCTTCACCCCAGAGAGCCCACAGGACCCCCAGCCAGAGGGGCCCAGGCATAGCCTGTCCCTTCCCAACTGCCGGTGGATCAGTTACCCATCGCAGGGACTCTGACAGTCTTTGGGACTTTTGGAGAGGCTCCCTGGAGCTGCGTATGTCTCACATGCAAACTTTCACCACTTTCCTGCTTGTGTTTCACAATGCAGCCCCAGACAAGGGCTACAGCTACCTGATTATGTTCACCCTGGGTCCCTGTACCAGCCTGTGCAGGAGCTACAGTGGGTCTCAGAGCAGGCCCATGCTGCCAGGTGCATTTATACATTTATTGTGCTGAGATCTCAGTCAACACAAGTCTGTGGATTTCTCCAGCTTCTGGGGGATCTGGGACCACGGTGCTCGTTGTGAAGCAAACTCACAGAAGCATGATCTTGCGCTCTCTTGCCAGCTGAGTCAACGAGTCACTTCCAGCTCAATAGCTCATTGACCCAACCCAGCTTCTCCCCTGCCACCGTGGTGGGTCTGAGCCCATGTTGCCTTGTTCATCCTGTCCCTGCACTCTTTCCTCTTCCTCCTCCTCCTGAATCCTTGGTCACCCAAGCCAGGGACCTGCGTATCTTAGTCACCAGATCCTACCTGTCCCCTGTGTTCCTGCTGCAAACTCTGGGCCCAGAGTGCATCACCTTTTGCCAACTTTGTTAACCTCCACTGTCTACACGATGGCTGGATGGTCATCTCCTCAGCCAAGCTGCCCATCTCTGTGAAGCTTCCCTCTGACTCACTGTGACAAGGGTGTCCTGTTCTACCCATTCTTCTGTCCCTTGCCTCACTCATCCCTTAAGACTCAGCTCAGAAGTTATCTCCCCAGAGAGGACTCTGTCTTCTGTTTGCCCAGGTGGCATGCAGATATCTCCACTGTGGGCTTCTGTCCCCTGTGAGAGTGGCCTGGTCTCTGCAGTCCTGTATCATAAAACCTTTGGGAAGTGTCCACCTCCCAGGATCCCAGGAGTTCCTGGAAATAAGGAGCTGCACAAGAGCCTTCGCAGGGCTCAGGCTGGCACAAGTAGTTGCTTCACAGAGGGAGCTTTGAGCTGATGTTGATCTACAATGCCTTTGGCCAGAAAGGAATCTAACAATGAACTTAAGCTGGTGGCCCTGTCTGGTTCTGACCAATGTGTTCCACGAGGAATTTCCTTTCCTCAAGGTAAATCACTTTGAAGTAAACAATGGAAAATCACAGTCTAGAGCAGCAGGTTGTCTATGCAGATCACAGCTGAGGGCCCTGGCTTTGTGCTGGGCCTCAGTGAAACCTCCTGCCAGGCTATCTCCCTTTGCAGCCAGTGCTCAGAGGAGCTGGGTGGGGGGGTGTCCAAAGTCCTCCCATGCCTGCCACCAGACTTGGGAGACATTAGGATGCACTCATTAGTCCCTTCTTCAAGACCCAGCAAGATACTGCTACCAGAGGACTCTAACCTGGTGTGGAATCCACAGCTCACTCGCTGTCCCACATCACGGGTCATCGGGTCATGGGGCTCACTGTCAGCAAACTTGCAGGCCCTGGTGTGCGGAGCTGGCATGATTCTGCCTGGCTCGAGTGGGAACCATGAGAGAAGACACGGAGTTGCCAACATGGACCTTTATCCCTGCTATACACACTAGGCTCCTTGACACTACCTGTGGGTCCTGCTGCTACTCGAGGAATGCAGGGTGAGACGAGCCTCCCACAACCCTTGGGCTCCAGTGGTCCTTGTGGTTGGTACCAAGGTGCTAGAGGAAGGCCTAAGCCAAATTTCTGAGGCCACCTGGATGTCAGTGTCACCCCAGTGTCTTGGAGCAGATCTATTCCTATCTCCTTTTTCCTTCTCATCTTTGTGGCCTGAGGCCACCAGCCTGGCCCTGGTCATCATCCTTAACCAAGCTCCTGCCCCACTCTGGCACTGTTCTTCCTTCTCCAGTCTTGGTCCCAAACCCAAATGTCCAGTCTCTCAGTCTCTGTTGAGCCCCCCCCCCCCCACGGTGACTTTCCACTCCACTCCCACAGTGCTGTCACCACTAGAAGCTGGGGTTCCTCCTGGGCTGGAGTCCTTGGCACCCTTGTCAGTTTGTGGCTGAGTCTTGGCTATGCGCCCATGTTTGTGGAGGTAAAGAACAATGATAGGCTGAGGAACAAGGACCCTGCTGCTTAAGGGTGAGTGGCAGTGTGGGCTGCACAGGCCGAGGCTTGACTAGGATGACACTTTAGGAGCACGGACTGCAGAGGAGACTGTCTGCTCCCCATACAGGTGCTGAAGCTCTGCTATGGTCAGAGGGGGACACGGGCTCACTTCACCACAAGGTTCCTGGGGGGAATTCTTCAACCTTCTGTCTTCCAGTGTGGCCAACACTGACTGATCAAGCTGGGATTTGCTGTTAGCTGGGCAGAGCTTTTGGGGGTAGGGAGAAAAAGTCCCTCTTCATCTGTTCCATGTCCCCTTCACTCCAGCAGTGACCCTATAGACTCTCCTAGGTCAATCCCTCAGGCTCCCCACCCAGCCCTGGCCTTTCTGCCTCTCCTGGGACGGTCACAGGCTTGTTATTGGTGCCCATTCAGTTAAGGATGGCATCCAAGTGGCTGGCAGCCCCAGGGGCTATGAGGCAGCCCAAAGCCTCCCAGCCCTTCCTGCCACAGTCAGGGTCCTTCAATCCAGAGCCTCTCACCAGCCTCCATGCCAGGGCCTTGCCCTGTGTGGGGTCTTTGCATCTATACAAAGAAGCTGCTGCCGCTGGAGACCCAGAGGGGACTGCTACTGATGAGCGATTTCTAAAGCTCTGTGGTTATTTTGTCTCAGGGAAATGAAAGAAGGGTAAACAAACAACACACATTAATTAGTCTAATCTATACTTTCCCCAGGAAAAGGAGCGTTACATTAAACACTAGAGGCTGGCAACTTCTCAGAGAAACCTCGAGTTTTCAGGGTGGCAGAGGTAGGATATGGCTCCTTTGGGTACGGGCACATGGAGAGCTGGGTACACAGCAACACCTGTGCCTGTGAAAGAAAGGCTCCTTTCTCTGGCCTTCGATGTTGGGGGACAGGAAGGGGTTGTTGTACTAGGTAGGCCTGGCCTCAGCTCTGTCCCTTCCTCTCTGCCATGCCCCTGGGCTGGCAGCTTTGCCAAGCAAAGTCCATCATGGGTGCCTCAGAGAAGGTCAGTAGGTCCTTCCACAAGATGCCATCCACAGTGTTCGGAACACAGCTACAGCCTTTATTAACTTGTTCCTCTTCCCTGCAGTGAAGACAACTGGGCCATGGAGCCAAAGGGACAGAACTCCATGATTCACAGCTTGAGGAGCCCATGCTCCTCAAATTCACATGGGAGAGGAAAAAGTAAGACAAGTCTTGGGCAGGACCAAGAGGTCACACCCCTTTTGTTTCCAGGAAGAGGGGGGCACTGACAATAAGCAGCATTATGATGTGGCTGCTGCTTCCAGGGAAGCTATTACACCAATATACCCGGTCTCTGCTCTGTGAGCTGCAGGCCTCCTGGCACGGGAAGGCTGGACTGTGGCTGCAGAGATGCCTGGGTGGAGTGAAGCTCTTTCACCTGACATAGTGGTGCGAGGGCAGTGGTCCTGTCTGGTAAGCTTCGGTGCGTAGACTGCTGCCATAGGATACCAGCTAGCACAGGCCCAGGAGACTGCTCCGGAAGATGGACCTGGCAGATGCTGGGGCACAGAACCTGCCTGTACTGTGGCTGAAAGGTTCTGGGTGGACACTCACTTTGACTTTGAATCTATTCTTCAGTGGGAACGTGTGAGAAGTTACACTGGCCGAGTTAAGCTGTGCCCGGCCTCTCTGTGGAGGACCACACTGTCCTTGAGAGACCTCTGAGCTTTAGGAAACTTCTGGAAAGTTGATGAGGCATGGGAGTGGCTCCATGGTGAAATAGGGCTTGTCTTTCATAACCACTCTTTCCTCTAGCTCTCATGTCTGCTGAGCCTTCTCTTCCTAGTAGCATGGCCAGGAGTCTTGGTGCAAAGGACTCTCCTCCAAGTCCTCTTTGTGTCCTCATATCTAAACAGCAGCTGGCCCCGTGGATCGTTCCAAACCAGTTACCCAAATGTGCCTACATCTGCCAGTCCTCAGATCAGGCCAGCCTGTTCTGCCTAGGTGCTTGCCATGGAGGAGATGGCATGGTGACATGAGCTTAGAGTGGCAGAAACTTAAGAGTCAGCTCCACATTAGAAGCACAGTAAGACTGAAGAGACTCACGCCTTTCTGAGAAGGAGGACGGGATGCAATGAGGGCTGATCCCTGAAAGCCATATCCCAGACGGACTTAGGGTCTGGAGTCTGGCACGGATGCACGGGCTGCAGCAGTGACTCCCACAGGCACTGTGTGCCAGGTAAATGCCAGGTAAATTAACCCTCTGGATTCAAATCACTCCCTACTCCTGCAACCCCTCCCTGCTCCACTCCAAGGGGGTCAGTGAGTCAGGCAAGGTCCAGCAGCAGCACAGCCCCTCGCCCTAACCTGGATGCTCATCTCAGCGTTCCCTGAAACTCTTACCGTAACTCTCAGGAAGGAAGCCTTTATTTTCTCTGAGACAGAAGTTTACACTGAGAGCCTGAAACTTCTGGAGCCTTCCTTGAGAATGAACCAATTCAGAGAAAAACAGACCTTAGAGCTAGAAGGAGAGAGGCCAAGTGTGGTGACATATTTGAGCTCTCAACTCCCTGTGCCTGAAGCTATCCAACTGCAGACTTTCTAATTAATGATTCAGCAAATCCCCTTTCCTTTTGCACTAGTCACTTTGAGTTGCATTCTTGTCACTTACCACCTAAGGTAGCTTGTCATGTACATACAACAGGGATGTGATCTTTCCGCCAGTCTGTTCTACCTCCCTCTCCTCTGTGCTGCTCCTCCGCTGCCCACTGGGCAGAGTGGAGCCTCCCTCCAGAGCCCCAAGGGCCCCATAGGACCTGTGTGGCTCACAACCTTCCTCAGAGGAATCTTGTGAGCAGACAGGTGCTGTGGTATAAACTCTTGTGTCAGGTGTGCAGGGTTGGGTCTTCCTGCTGGGTACTGGACAAGCTGGCCAACCATATGGCAGGTGCTGCTGAACTGAGGCTCTGTGCCTTGGTTTCCTTTTATGGTAAAGATGGCTGAAGATAAGCATATGCAGCACTTATTACAGTGCCTATCTCACCTGTACCATTATTTGTTACTGCTACTGCGCTAGCTGCAAACACCCTCAAGAGGGCTGGGGCAAGACCTGAGCAGTAGGACTAGTAATTAGCACTCATAAGACCCCTGCTTCTAACCCCAGCACCCCCGCCACCGAAGGCCCTTGAGATACTGCTGAAGGCTTCAAAATTTCCTCAAGTCGCTGATAGCTTTGCAAAGAGACACCTTGCTCTCCCAGATGAAGGGCCAGGACAGCGTGGGAGACTTCAGGCCACCTCCCCGTAGGATCTGATCCAAGCCTTTGTTGTGGGCTTTGTCACATAGGCCTCTGCAGGAACCATGTACAAGCAAAGGGGCCATAAAATTTTCAAAAAGAAACTTTCATGGGAGCTATTAATGAGTCATGTGGTTTCTGAGAATTGGAACAGGCTGTGAACAGCTCGGGGTGCTCCTACTACCAGCCAGCTTCGTATTTCCATGTCAGAACCCAGAAAGCCCAGCTGAAGCCACTGAAAAGCAAAACATCAAGCCAGGTTGGTGGAGCAGGTGGTACCTTGCTGTGTAAACCAGTAAGCTCCCGGGCCAGGCCGATGTGCTACACAGCATGGCCTACTGCTGTGAGAGCAAGGCTCCCTCGCCTGCGGACTCCCCTCTGCCAGCTGCTGCTCCAATTGGTCTCTTGGTGACCACAAGGGTGCTGTTAAGGAGAAGGCTGGTAGTGGCTGGAACCTAAGCCTATGCCTGAGCCATCCCACGCCACACCTTCCCTTGTTCCGGAGGACCCCCACACTATGCCTGTACTAGATCCGTCAGCCTAGAGTCTGCTAGAGCTCCTGCCAGTCCTGTGCCCCATGGGCCCAAGTCCAGGGGAGCAAAGGAAGGTGGAGTGGAGGCTTCCACCATGATGAAGATGGGGTTTGTGTCCTCTATTCTGTTTACAAGGCGTTTTCCAAAGAAGGCACTCATAGCAGAGCCAGAGCAGACCTGACTCAGGAAGCCATGTGCTAACAGCTGATGTCTAGTGGGGCCTGGACCTCTGCCTCAAGTGATCTGAGTCTGCCTTGGTGCTATGGTCTGTGGCTGAGCTGGGCCTCACTTGACACAGGTAGCAGGTCCCAGCGTGTCCTGTCACGTGCCTCAGGTGAGTTCTGTGGTGTCCACTGTATGAGAGGTGCTACCCAGCATGCTGAGTGCCAAGGAAATCCTGCTAGCCCCCTGCATACCCTGAAACACCAGCACCGACTCCACCGGTATGACACCTTGACCCTCAGGGACACAGACCCAAGGCGTCTCGCTTCTCTCAGGTTTGCTGCCAAGTCCCTGCTTCTGATGTCAGAGTCCACGAGTCGGAACAACAACGCGCTTCCCGTGTGGGGAGACCCCTAACACAGGTCACATAAATGCTGGGATTAAGCAGACCCCGTGTTCGCCTGCATTCCAAGTACAGCGCTTTCTCCTGGAACGGCTTGGCTGACTGAGCCGTGTGTGGGCATTTCAAGGCACCAGAGAACACAGATGAAGACAACAAACCTTCCTAAAACAGAACAGACTTGCTGACATTCTCCTGAAGGGAATCATTTCATAGCCAGATTGACGTTTTCTATGCAAAGAACATTTAACAAACTGAGTCCTACAGGAGAATTTATGCAGGGAGTAAAAAAGCAAATGAGTGAGACTGAGTAAATAACTTCAGACGTCAGCATGTCACCAGCTTTCCTTACAGCCCTGCGCTGCTGGCCCTGAGGGCTGGGCTTTCTGGACTGAATCCTGATCTTACTCCCTGCGGAGGGGCAAGGCCCTAGGCTTTTCAGAGAACTCTTGACCCTAGGCTACTGCTGTATTCACGGCCGCCCTCTGTATCTGGCATCAAAGCAGCCCTTGGCTCCAAGTAAAGCAGCCAGGTTGTCCCTCTCCCCTGCGGATGCCCAGCTCTGGTCACAGCCTGGGGAGTCCTCTGACCCACCTGTGGGCCTGTCCAGTGCATCCAGGATGTATTTAACTGGGAGGACTTTGCAGATGGCCCAGAGCTGGGACTCAGAGTTTTATTTGCTTAAGACTGTAAGCCAGTTACCTATCTATATCAGACAGCAGTGGGGAAGGGGTTATGAGGGCCCGAGTTCCTTCTAAATTCTGCCACCAAATGTATCTGCCCTAGCACCAAGGAAGGACCTTTTGGGACTCTTGAGTTCCAACTAATGCCTCCCCGCGGGTGCTGGGAACCCTGTCTACATCTGCCCTTGGCTGCTGAATCCTGAACTTCAGAAACTCTTGGCTGTGGCTGCAGCAGCTATGTGTATGCAGGCTGCTACCGTGGACAGCAATACCAGTTCCTTCAGAAATAACTACTTAAAATTTCTCCCTCTGCACACTTGCTTGTGGTGTTTCAGATGCTGGCTGCTCCATCTGTGGGGGCCCAGGGTGAGAAGACACAGAGCAGGGCTCCTGCCAACCCCCACATGCAACCCCGAAAAGCAAGATGACCTTTCTTTTTTTTTTGTCTTTTTCGTTTTTATCGGTACCAGGGATTGAACTCACGACTGCCTGTTTGCAAGGCAGGCGCTTATGCCGTTGAGCTAAATCCCCAGCCCCAAGATGACCTTTCTTGTAAGTACAGCACAACCCATCCCATCCTGGCCAGTGCAGTGAGGCATCTGGTTTGCTGTGCAATCGGCCCATTTATGTGATGCCAAAATCAAGTCATATGGCTTAACAGCTTTTGGTTTCCAGGAATACAGCCAGATCTACCCTCCAAGACCCTGCTCTCTTCATCTTGTTTTTGCTGGCCATAATGATGTTCTGCAGCCCTGAATCCAGGTCAGGTGGAAGACTCTCTCATCCCCTCTGCATGGGACTGAAAAGTCCATTTCTGCTATGTGCCCAGGTCCTCAGGGAGCACGAGGCATCAGAGCAGCTGAGCCTTAATCTTTTAATTTTTAGTGGAAACTTTCTGCACAGAGAGAGGCAGCTGCTTTGGTGATACAGGTAGAAAGTAAATTCACAGCTTCGGAGAAGCAAATCCATCAGAAGCCTCTGGGAAGGGTTGCAGGTGGGGGTAGCTGCTGGGGGAAGGGCCAGGCCTGCAGGAGATGGGCAAGAGCAGGGCTGGGCTCCTCTGAGGTGGATGCAGTAGAGACAGAGCCACAGAGTCAGAGGCAAGACGCTCATGCTGGCTGCTGGGAGCACGCAGGGCTGGTGAGAGGCAGGAGTAGAAAGAGCAGTGTTGTTAAACAGGGAGGATGGGGACGCCCCACAGGTCAGAGGTCACAGTGTGGGCCTACAAGTTTCTGGTGGCAAACTCTGCCTTCTCGGTGTATATACCAAGCACGCAGGTATCCTCTAAGGGTGGAAGACAAGATGATGTTAGGTGACAAGCAGTGAGTAAAAGGAGAGGCACACAAGTAGAGGGACAGAGAGGCAGGTGAGAGTGGGCGCAAGGCAGGGGAGCCACTCAGGAAGTCCTACCTGCCATCACACCCTTGATGACCTCCCGATCCTTCCTGCTGACAAGGAGGAGATGAGACAGAGGAGGGACAGCCCAGAACGTGGGCCTGAGGGGGCACCCAGCGCTCTCACTCGGGTTCCCTGACTTGGTTTCCTTACTTAGACTGCAGACAGCAACTGCTGTGCTATCAAGGAATCCTGCACACAGCATGCAGGCTGTGGCTGTGTCCTGCACTCCAGGCTAGTGGGGGACCCTCTGGCTAGTGACCCAGATGAGGTTGCACCCTGCTTGTGGGGAGAAGGTGGACAGGGTGTTTCACAGAGATTTGGGGTAATTTGGGAAAGAAGCTGTCCAGAACAGAGATCAGCACCAATGAGAGCAGTTTCAACCAGGTTAGTTTTTAAAAATAAGCCCAGGGCTAGGGGTATAGTTCAGTGGTAGACGGAGTGCTTATGTAGCATACGTGAGGCCCTGGGTTCAGTCTCCAGTACTACCACTGCCAGCACCCCCACAGTAAAAAGACAGAAAGACAAGAGAAACAAACAGACCCAACAAGGTTGCTTAATTCCTCGGTTTCCCCAGTCTGCCCCTGATGCTGGGTCGCCATCCTGCCAGTTCCCCTCCTGCTCTGGAGTCTGCTCTTCTCTGAGCCATTTGGCATCTTCTCCTCCCCAGCTCGCCTTTTAGGAGCTGGACTTTCCCCTGCCTTATCCCTCCTCTTTCAGTGGATCTCTCGTAAGACATCAGTTCCTTAGGCGACAGCCTACCCAGGTGCCTTCTGACCGTAAGCCCCTGTATCTACATCTTCCTCTACAACCCATCATTCCTTCCCTTCCTCCACACCAGCTTTTCCCAAGTACCCGCTGGGGTGTAGACCTCCTCCCTACCGGGCCTGCTTTCTCCAGCCCACATTCTGCCATTTTAGCCCCATGTTTCCCATGGCCACATCCAAGTTCAAGCCTTGTGTCTCCCACTGGAAACTGCATGAGTCTGCACCTGGCCACTCTTCTCTGTCACAACTGGCAGCTGGAACCATTCTAAACTGCACAGCAGAGCGCACTGCTCCCCAGGAAACCCTTCAGTGGCTCCACGGACCCCTCCTCTGTGCAAAGGTTGTAGCCTCAGCAAAGCCTGAGATTCAGGGACCACAGTGATGGCCTCTTCATCAGACTCTGGTCAGTCCTGTTGGTCCCCCATGTTTCCCTGGCCTGCCTCAGACAGACTGTTTCTGTCTTGGTGGCTGGTTGTTTCTGTGCATGTGTGGCATAAATTTGAAGTCTATACACCAGCAAAGACCAGCTCCTGTCACACAGATCTGACATTTTTAGACTTACCAAGCTGGGTACAGGTCTGAGAGGAGGAAATACAAGCTATGTCGTCAAAAGCTACGTCCAAGCAAAAGGAGCAGGGGCTGTGCCTGCTCGGAGTTGTCTCTGACCTTGCCCCCTGGCATCCTAGGGTTGGCAGGGAGGTACTCCCCACCCCCCTAGCTGTGTGGGTACCTGCTGCCTGACAATCGACAACCCTGCCCCCTGCTGACGCGCCCTGAATGGCTTCAGCAAGTCAGTTTATCACTGCCCACCTTTGGCTGCTCTCAACCTCAAACTCATCCCTCTCCCTCCCTCTTCTCACTCTCCACTGGGAAGGGGCACAGTCATGAGTCCCCGAGAGAGACTGGAAATAGGTGAAAGAAAGGCAGAAATAATGGATTTATCTTTCAGAGCCAGGGCACAGATGTGGCGCACACCCCTGCGGGGATAGTTCGACAGTGCACAACCAGCCAAAATGGGTACAGCTGGCTCCACTAAGGAAAACGGAGGCTCTGAGAAGTAAACAATAATACCTAAAAAGTGCCGCCAGGTGGCCCGACTCCAATTTCCCTTTCCTCTTTACCCTTCACACTAAGGCTGAATATAAAAGGCAAAGATATTTACAAATATGTGACTGAGCAATATTACTACCACCCCTTGCCTCCAAGACAATTCTTGGGGAACAGGCATATGGTCCGTACACTGTCTCCTTGCCCTTCCCCTCAATCCTCACGACACAAGATCTCTCTGCTCCTCTATTTTGGTCCCCTGGGCGAAGTACCTTTGTCCAAAACATTCAGTTTGTGACTGTTTGGGAAGGAAAGGGTTATTTTTTTCTTTTGGTACCTGGAATTGAACTCAGGACCTTGCACTTGCCAGGCAGGCACTGTGCCACTGAGCTACATCATGGACCTGGGACTGGGTTCTTGTAATGATCTTGCTGTTCTGGCTTCTGGTCTGATTTCTGTCAAGGAGTCACTGTGTTCCTATTTCTGTTTTTAGTCTCAAGAATGTCCGGTCATTTGAATTACCTTTTGCAAGGTGGGTTCAAGAAAATTAGTAAATTTGAAAGCTTCTGATACATATTGCCAAACTGTTTTCTACCAAGGTTTGTCCATTTAGTGATTTTTTTTTTTTTTGAGTCAGTGTCTATGTAGTTCAGACTGACCTTGAACTCAATATGTAGGCCAGGTTTGAGGGACCCTCCTGCTTCAGCCATCCTAGTGCTGGGATTACAGGCGTGTGCCCCACCATACCACGATAGGGATTGGTGAGAATGGCTGTCTCACAACATCCTCGCCAGCTCTGGGGAGTAGCACTGAACCTGTTTCTTGGGTGGTTTGGTGCGCAATGGTGTCTGGTTATATTTTCCAGGCTATTCACTTTATACCTTCACTGAGTTTGTGTGCCACTGCTCCCTCCTTTTCCTGTGCACTGTGCACACTCTCTGCAGATGTGGGATGCGGACCCACTCTTGGGCTGACACTGTGCTCCACAGGAGGGCGGCGCCCCTGCCCCAGAGTGCTGACCCCACAGCGGCAGATTCCAAACTTTATCACCAGGTAGCAGAACCGATTTCACACGGCTCTTTTTTTTATATATAAAAACATTAACAACCCTTGAGGGGAGCAATATTCCTACCACCGTCCCTACCCGCAGCCCCTCCCTGCCATTCCAAGAAGCTTTGTTCTTACCCGAGGAGGGACCACTTGGACTTTGTTGCTCTTCCTTCTGAAGAGGGGAGGTCGAGGCAGTCAGGACCTAAAAGGAAATGAGAAATTCACAAAGGTGACCGGAACAATCTCCGGAACTCAACCAGCAGCTGCCCGCAGCCCGAACAGGTGAGCCAGATACAAAGGCCAAGGAGCCACACCTGCCCTGGAGGCACTGCCACACCCTCCACTGTCGTCGGCAGGCCGGCGTGTGGGCCTGGCTGTCCCCGGGGATCCAGTGCAGCCGGATGGGGCCAGGCGGGCCCATGTGGAGACGCGGGAGAGGGCGGACTAGGGTGGGCCGGGCTCCGCGGGTGGAACGGACGAGCCCTCCGCGGACGGCCGGGGGAGAATTCGGAGCCCCAGCTGCCGGCCTGGGATTGAGCCGATAAGGTGCAGCCGGCACAAAGTGAGCGCGCCCCACGAGCTCTGAGTGATCTCCGCTCCCAACGATCTGGGAGAGGGGTGAGAGCTGAACCCAGGCTGGGGGTGGGGGGGAGGACCTCGTCTGCCGAGCCGGGGGCGGGCTGGCGGAGGAGGCTGCGTCTCAGGGGCGAACCTGAGGGATTTGGCAGCGCTAAGGTGGGGGCTGGCGGAGAGGAGGATCAGAGGGGACACCTCATGAACCTCCAAGAGGGACTTTGGAGGTGACTGTTGAGAGGGCACGCTTATGAGCGGAGGTCTTAGGACGCGATGCCACAGTCTCTTGCACTCCTTGACCCAACCTAGGGATCCCAGCCCTGCACCCTAGAGACGCTGCCTAACACACTTGGGCCCCAGTCCCTGCAATAGGCCCCGCCCCGCAGCCCGCAGCTCCACCGCCCCGGCTCAGGTGCTGGCCCCGCCCCCGACCCCAGCCGGGGCCGTCCTCAGGCCACGCCCCCTGGCCTCGGGGCCCTCCGGGTTCTTTAGTCCCGCCCCCAACTCGCCGACCTAGTCGCGTAGAAATCAGTGTCGCTTTCTAATTCAGCCCGTCTTGCCCAGCCCTGGCGGCTCTCCTGTGCCTTCCTCTTCTCGAGCAAGTTCCACAGCCCGACACAAAAGTCTTTTACTACCGCATATCCCGCGTAAGGTAGCACACTCGACTTTTCTGTTCAGCTATTTTGCAAATCACCCCAATTAAATATTTGAAAACAGTCTAAAACTCGAGTCCCAATCTTTTCTCTGTTCCCTGGCCACAAGATACTGCAGAAGCACTGGCAGCCTGTCTCCTCTCACAGCAACAGTTTGCTCCCTTCTGAGTAGGAATCCACACAGAGAAGGTCTGGGCTCCTGTGACCAAATGGCTGGCCGTCCTGGGTGAGCTACTCAACCTCTGAACCCCCAAACCCCCACTCCAGAACACCGGGGTCCGTCTCTTGGATGACCGCGGTTAGCATCCAAAGAGCGTTGGTACTTGGTGTTCTCAGATCACAGTGAGAAGGAAGCCACAGCCTATAGGCCCATGCAATATTCCAGATGACCTAGTGGCCCTAGTTTGCGTGGAGACACCCTAGCTTTTTCCCTCTGAGCTCAGTACCTGGCAAGCATCCGAAACCGAAAACCGAAACCGTAGCCCAAGGAGTCCAGCCTGCTGGGAAGTCACAGGGTGGCCTGTTGTGCTGGCTTCCAGGGGAGGTCCTACCCATGTCCCTAGGAATCTAGCCTCATCCTCAGTAGGTGGATGACCCGAGTGCATGTCTGCTTCTCCCTCTCTTCTGGGCTGTAATGACCCTAGCAAGGCTGTGGAAGTGGTCATAGGAGGCAGTCTCTCTCTCTCTCTCTCTCTCTCTCTCTCTCTCTCTCTCTCTCTCTCACACACACACACACACACACACACACACACACACACACGCTCCCCAGTCCCCACTGTCCTCTCCAGCTCAGAGTGGAGCTCACTCCTCATCTCAGAAGTTTATCAAGCAGTTTTTGGCCTAACAATTCCCCAACTTCCCCACCAGCTGCACAGCTCCCCCACCCACTTTAAAACTCTTGGGAGAAATCCCCAGCTTGCATTTTCAAAACAAATAACAGGAACTGACTAATTAGAAAGGGGTTCCTGAAGGGAAATGGAATCTCCCATACCTTGACATTATAGGTCCTTTTCTTTTCTCATGTCAGATCATTGAAGTTCTCAGCCAGACCTTGTTTTGAAATATGCACTCCCTTGTCCTTTCACAAACTACAACCTTTTTCCATTTTTGAAAATAAGATCACATCAAGTCAGAGATTAGAAATAGGAAAAACCCAATCAGAGCCTCCCTCTGCCGGCTACACATCTCAGTATACTTCTAGGCAAGCAGAACCAGCTCCTGCCACAACTCTGCTCTGCAGCACTGTTCAGAACGCACCAGTGGGAAGTGGTGAAATAGAAGGACCTTTCATTCCGGGTGAGCTGAGCCTCCTGTGCTGCTCTCCTGGCTCCGGAAGCTGTCTGTGCTCTGGCTGAGTCGGGGCCTCTGACTTAAATAGGCGATGAGAGTGGGGCAGGGTGGACCTGGGGGGGGGGGAGCATGGAAAGTGGGCTGTTTATCCAGTACAGCAAAGCAGTGTCTGCAGAGCCAGCAGCAGTGGTCCTCAGCATGAGCCTGTGTGCCTGCCTGTCCACCAGGAGGCCTCAAGCCCACAGGCCCCTAGACCGCAGACAGACACCTTGAGTGACCCCAATGGACGTGCAGTGCCAAGCGAGCCTGTGTCCCTGAGCATACTGAGTGCTGTCAGGTTCCTGAATACTTACTCTTCTTTTGGGTAAAACCAGTCAGCCTTGAATAGACCTTCCCAGAACCAGGAGTAGCTCAGGCAGAACACCGTTCCAAGCCTCAGTTTCTACTTTCTTATTGTGAGGATAATAGTGACTTCACAGACATAGAAATAACGTTTCCAAAGGGTCTGGCAGCCCGGGGGCTGGTTTATTTATCCATAAGGTCATACCGAAGCCAGATATCTTCAGAGCCGCTCAAGGCCAGAGAGGTTGGTGATGTCCCCAAAGTAGCACAGGCCTCTAGCTAAATGTCAGGGTCAGATTTCATGTAGATCTAAGTTTTCCCTGCCTCATGCTACAAATGAAGTTTGGGGTGAGTGGGGAGGAGCTTCTGACTAGGAAAGAGTCACCCTTAGGTCCTTAACACCAAGGGAAGGAGGAAGAAGGGCTGGATGGACATCCCAGGGGCCTGCATTTGGTTGAGACCTTGGCTGGGGTGTGTGGGGTGTGCAGAAGTATCCCAGAGTTACAGGTGGGGATGGCCGGTGAGATGAGCTTCTCTCTCAGACTTCGAAGTTCTCCCAGGAGCGCTGTGGGGAACTGAGTGTCTCAATTGGTTGATTCAACTTAATTTTCCTATGAGTGGGGCAGCAACCTGTGTCCCCTCCCTCCTGCCAGTGAACAGAGGTTAGGATGTCAGCTAGAAGGCAATTAAGACAAAGCAGTAGTTCATTTTCCATTTATACCCTTAAAAGTATATATAAAGCTAATAAATAATTGGAGTCACATGTAAGAATCTGTCCTTAGTAGGAAAAGTATACATTTTGACTTTAACAAAATGTTAACTCATTTCCCCCAAAGAGGTAGTAAACAGAGGGCCTGAATCTCTCTAGTTGGAATCAGAAAGGAAATGAACTTTGCCTTAAGTTCTGATAAAGGAGAAGCTGAGGTTATGATTACTATGGGCTGGATCAATCTGTCAGTCATTAACTGTCATGTATCTTATGGGCCTGGGACCCTTTTAGGTGTTTGGACTGCAATGGCAGGAGACGCATGAAAAGAACAGGTTCTTACAAGCCCAGTCTAGGTTCAAATCAGGTTCTGAGCAATACTGGGTTTCATTTAGCCTCTCTGTTATTCTATTTTTTTTTTTTTTTTTTGTCTTTTTCCTTTTTATCGGTACCAGGGATTGAACTCACAACTGCCTGCTTGCAAGGCAGGCGCTTATGCCGCTGAGCTAAATCCCCAGCCCTTCATTTCACCTCTCTGAGCCTTCCTTGGGTTTCTGCCACTTGACAGGGCTGGTGAGAGAATGAGATGAGATGGTGCTGGTGAAAACCCTCAGGGGGCATTCAGCTGTCCATTTTGGAAAGATAATTCTACAAGGATCATGGGGTGAGCAGGAGGGGAGACAAGCCTGTGCCTTGGCTGAAGCAGAGAGCAGGGCCAAAAGAGTAAAAAGAGAGAGGACATCATTTCGGGGAGAGATAGAATGTTTGGGTCTCTCCTCCCAAATTCATATATTGAATCCCTAACCATGTCTGTATTTGAAGACAGGTCTTCTAAGGAAGTAATTAAGGTTAAATGTAGTAATAATGGTGGGATCTGATTGATAAATTTAGTGTCCCTCTAAGAAGAGACACCAGAGAGCAGGCTGCTTGAGGAATTAGAGATCACAGAAAGAGAATCTTCACCAGAAACTGAATGAGCTATAACCCTGACCTCACACTTCCAGCCTCTAGGACTGAAAGAAAATGCATTTTGGCTGTTTAAACTGCCCAGTCTGTGATATTTTGTTATGGCAGTGGAAGCAGATTAATACATATGGTGGGGACCAAGGGCTTGTTGGGTAGCATCAGAGGACAGGGGTCTCCAGTTCAGACAACAACTGAACTGTCTGAATTGGGATGGGTGTTGTGTGACGTTTGCATAGATATGTCTGGCAGGTAGTGGGATTCAGGGTTGAGATCTGGGCTAGAGCAGAATTTGGGGATTGTTATAGTGTAAATGAAGTTTTGGGAAAGACACTTTGTCAGATCACTTATTCTTTCTTTTCCAGTTGGCCCATTCTAATTCTAATTTTTGTTATATAAGACAGTTTTTGTCTTTCATATTGTAAAAATTTATAGGTTTTTTTTTGTTTTGTTTTTTGAGACAGGGTTTCACTATGTAGTCCAGGCTGGCCTTGGACTTGCAGTGATCCTCTTGCTTCAGCTCCCCAAGTGCTGGGATTACGCTGTGCACCAGTACTCCACTCCTGGCTTATTTTTGTACAAATTCAAACATCCACCTTTGCTTTTGAACAGTATAGTTGCACACAAATTTGTCTATGACTTTGTTTTTTTCTACTTGGACAGACCACGTCTTAGGAACATTACTGACCCTGACTTAGAAGTTACATTGTACATTTTTTCTTGAGGCTCATTTTGTCTTTAATATCATTTCTCTAGTCACTCTTATCAAGTTTTAAAAGTGCATATCTATCTCCAAGTTTCAGACGTGCTTGTTGGATAACCTATAGTTCAAAATTTTAATCAGCAAATGCGTATTTCTTTTCCTTTCTTTGAAAGGTACTCTGTATTCTTTAGCTCTAGGCTGAGGTGTTTTTTCATTGCTGGAAACTTGCATTCTTTCTTTCTGAGTGTGACCCTCAGTGTGTGCCTCGGCCACACATCCCTTGTATGCTCATCTGAAGGCTGTGACACATTCCCTTCTCCAAGTCAGGCATTTGCTCCTCTGTTTCCTTTGTCTACGTTTTCAGTTTGATGTCTCACAACATTTGTCCTGTTGTTTCAGCTTTGCATCGGACTCCTTCCAGGTGTTTCTCAATTCTTTTTTCATTTTCATCATGAAACTACAGACACTTTTTTTCTTATTTGTTTTTGTTTGGAGCCATTTATTTCTTTCAAAGTAGCTGTCATGCATTTCATCCTATTTGTTCATAAGACTCTTCAGAATCTATTATTTAAAAACCAAATAAATCAGTGTCTTAAAATTTCCTGCTAGTTCCTTTCCAACTTTAGTTCAGAATTCAGAATTCTTCAGTTAGAATCTCTTTGGGCAGTTTCTCACTAATTCATTTATTCTATCTTGTTCCAAAAAAGAATTAAAATGATTTCAACTGTATTTTATGTACAATGAGACTTAAAAAAAAAAAAGCAGTAAGGAAATTATTGCTACTGGAAAATAAAGATAGGAAAAAACCAGAGGCCGCGGGCAGAGCTCGAGACAGGAGGAAAGCTGAGCCAAGAAACTCTTTAGTATGACCGTAGCTGCAGGTGGGCACCGAGGGGCCGCGTCTTATGACTGGGGCTTGTCCTATTGATCTTGTTGGCAGTGCTGAAATGGCTCTGTTTTAAGTTTCTGCTTGAATGGTGTAGGGGCTGTGACTCACCCTGCCAGTCCCCGGGGTGGGAAACGCTTACTTTTCCTGATGGGGGTGGAATTGAATGCAACAGAGGTGAGATACACAGGTGATGGCGTGGGCTGCCTGCATGTAAACAGTGTAACAGTCACCCACCCCCAGTCCTCCCAAAGTCAGTATTGATTGAGCAACTCATTAACTGTGTGTTTCCTGTGCTCTGAATCGGGGAGAGTCTCCCTGGTTCGGGAGCAAGTGGAATCTGGTGGAGAGGTTTCTCCTGCTCTCTCTTCCCACAGAACTCCAGAGTGGCCTCATTTCACTCTGCTCTGGAGCCAGTTTTTCGAGTGACAGATTGATTGCTGTATGGGTGGTTACCAAAAAAGAATCCATTTTATTAGCTGTTTGTCTTGCAAAGTGAAATGGTTTTTTAAAAACCTTATCAAAATGTCATTGTCTCAGGGTTTAGAACATGTCCTCCAGCTCTTGGGGGAACATCTCAGTCCCCCAGGTAAAGCTCTGTCACGTCACGGTCCAGTCCAAGCCCTTGCGTGATGAGCTGGTCAGGGCAGATGAGCTCAGGACCTGCTGCTCCAGCCCAGGCTCCCTCAAATGAGTGGCTCTGAGGGGCAGCTAGGCCCCAGCGGACATCTCTGAACCTCATCCTGTGCCTAGACCGCCTTCTGCTTTTTTTTTTTTATACAAGAGAAATAAAAACCTAGAGATTCATACACATGCAAGTATCTTTATTTTCTATTTAAGGAGGAAATAAAAACATCCCATTTACTCATGTTTTAAAATTGGAAATGAGGAAGTGTATCAAAGAATTAAGAGTTTTGTTCCCTGGGGCTGGGAATGTAGCTCAGTTGTAGAGTACGTGCCTATTTATGTGAGGCCCTGGGTTCAGTCCCCAGGTTTCCAGAGTGGGTGGAGGAGGAAGAAAGCGAGACAGAGGGAGAGGGAGAGGTGGAGGGGGATGGGGAGGGAGAGAGAATTTGGTTTCCTACAGTGATAGTTGAAGAGAGACAGACATAGAGACACAGAGAAGCTGCTGATGGGCATCAGGGAGCCTTTGGCTGAGTGTGGCCTTGGGCCTCCTGCCCACCTCAGGAGTGGGCTCCTCCTGCACCCTCATCCTATCCTGTCTAGAGTCAACGCCAATTGCTACCAGCTCCCCAAATCACTTCTGATCCCTGCTCCCCGCTTTGCTCTAGCTATCACCTCCCCCCAGGCTTCCTCATTTCTTGCTTGCAAGGGTGTGCAACCACCAAGCCTGCATTCGGCCCCTGCTGTCTTGTTTCTTGTTCAAGCCCATGATTCCCACTGTATGTCTGAGTGCCTTCTATCTGTGTGCAGTGTCTCCAGGTCTCCGTCCACCCACAGGATTAACTCCTCTACCGGCCTGGCTTGAGGCCCTTGCTGATCAGCCTCTGCCCTCTCGCCCTCATTTCTGCCCCTCCCACTCTCGCCAGCTGTTCCAGCTTCTAACTTTCATCTTCCCTAGAACATGCCATGTCTTTACACCTCCATGCATTTGCACATGTTGTCCCGTGTCTGGAACACCTTTCCTGGGTGGTCCACCTGGCACCCATCTTCCGTGGTTCAGCCATAAGGCTGTGAACCCTCTCCTCAGTCACACAACCCCTGGGCTTTGTACTGCAGCACAGTGCTTGGTCCCTGGGAGCACTTGGGGAACCTTGGTGGAATTAATAATAATAACACTTTCTAGGCAGGCTGGTCTGTCAGCACCAAAAGGCTCTGTTTCCTCTGTGCATACTAGGGCAACAGGAGGAGCCGTGAGCAATTGCTCCCAATTGTTTGCACTAGTGAATCAGTTAGGCTACTTGTTATAAAAGGAGAAATGTGACACTGGAGCCTTGAAGGTTAAAAGACTCATATGAGGTCCCATGTGGGTGGTGTTGAGACCATCATCGTCACCATCAATATTTGGGGGCACCACTGTGTGCCAGGCACTGTGCACGTACATTTTTTTTGTTCAAAGCTGGGGAGGTTGCATGGTTCTGTCCCCATTGAAAGGAGGGGAAAACAGGCTGAAGATAGGACGGGGCTTAAGTATCTTGTTCAGAGTCACACAGCTAGAGTGACACAGCTCGCCATCACTGTGTGGGTGAGACTTATGTGCTGCCCCATCCTGGTTAGGATTTTGACAACACAGGGCTCCCTAATGCATAGGAGGAGACACCCACAGGTAAAGAAGGAACACCCTGGGGGTGGAAAGCTTGCTAGCCACCACCCTGCCCTGTCTCCTGACACCCTAGTCTGTCCCAGAGGGACACACTGGGTGTGAACAGGTCCATCAGCTGCAGTCTGTCTGGTCAGAGAGCTGGCAGGAGGGGTTCAAAGGTGCACACTCCACAGGAACCAGGTAGATCTCTTGGCTGTGTAGCCCTGTGTGGAGAGGTGGGTGGGGTCTCCCTAGCCCAGCCCTGTGTCTCTTACTAGGTCTTCATCCTTGTCCCTCCATCCACTCTGCACACACAAGCCAGGATAAACTTCCCACGAGCAAGCCTGAGCACCGTCCCAGCCTGAGCCATGCTCCTCATCCCCGGGAAGGCTGCAACAGCACCCACTCTCCACTCCCAGCTTGCTCTTTGCCAGTCTTGGTTTTTTTTTTTTTTTTTTTTTTTGTCTTTTTTTTCATTTTTATCGGTACCAAGAATCAAACTCACAACCGCCTGCTTGCAAGGCAGGTGCTTATGCCGCTGAGCTAAATCCCCAGCCCCAGTCTTGTTTGTTTTGAGAAAGGGTCTCTCTGTGTAGTATAGGCTGCCCTTGAACTGACCATGTAACTGAACTATGTGCCAATCCTCGTGCTCGGTTTCCCGAGTGCCTGAATTACAGACATGTGCCACCACGCCTGCCCCAAATGGCCAATTTCGCCCTCACCTGCTTGTGCCTTGAGCCTCCCAGTTCTCCCCTTGTGGGCTTTTCCTCAGCCTGGACCTCCCTGCCTTAGCTGGCTCCTCTTCCCTTCAGGTCTCAGATGGTCTCCTCTGTGGAGGGCAGCAGCTGGGCCTCCTGCCATCAGCACCCGTGGCTCCCAGCATGACCCAGAGGTGGGCTCTGGAAGGGCTGGGCCCTGCATCCCAGTTCAAACAGTCCTGACCCCATGCAGATAGGTAATGCGATGGGGGACGGTGCCCCAAACACACCTCTCCGAATGGAGCTGCATAATTTGCTTCTGAAATGTTGCGTTCTCATGGGGGAGCAGCGGGATCCCTGCCGAAGCTACAGGTGTTCTCAGGGTGTCAGGTGGGGGAGCAGGGGGTCAAGGGCAGAACATTGGAGTTCATCTCGATTTTGGCTTGGTGAGGAAAGCAGAAGCAAAAAGAGCACTGGGAAAAGGGAAGATCGCAGACAAGGTGGCTAAAATATAGCACTGTTTTTATTTAGTTCTCAGATCATCTTTTTTTTTTTTTCTTTTTCACTTAGAATAGCTGGAAAAGGAGGGCCCTGCGTGGCGGTTCCCAGGCTGAGAAAAGCATGTGTCAAAGTTGTGGTTCAGCCCTTCACTCTATTTTTACCCTCCTGACACTACCTCTTTGAGTCCTGTGGAGGGATCCTGGCCTGAGACGCCCCAGCTGGCGTCTCTGAGGCCCGTGTGGCCAGTCCTGGCCTCCTCCTCCAGAAACCACCCCAAGTTGGCTTTTCACTTGTCTTGACCAGAAATAAATGCGCCACATAAATGTTCTCAGGCAATCTTGAGAGATGTAAACATAAACTTATCCCACAAAATGCTTTTGTTTCCTTTCCTCAGTTCAAAGTTGTTTTTGTTCACATTTGTTACATTAAAATTGGACAGTAATTAATGTTCCTAAAATAGAATATCCACATTCCCAGGTTTAGAAAACAAAACCACCTAGGAATTTAAAATCGTGGCCGGTGCAAAATGCCAGTCTCTTAGCCACAGTCTTTTATGAGTCTCAGTGGAGAGCGCCTGTCAAGTGGGATTTGTGGCAGAGCACACACTGGCGTGGCAGAGGGCGTGTGCAGTTGCTTTTCATGCTGTCCCTTTCTAGGTTAAGGAAGCCTTTGACATCTGTGGCCAGGAGCTCTGGGGCTTTGCCAACCTCTAATTACATTCCTTTTTAAAAATATTGATAAACATTCCCTCTGTTGATTCAAACGTTTGAAAACACTGAGCCTGTATAGTTGCTGGCTCTGAACAAAGAGATCAGATCCTCAGGCCTACTCAGGCAGGTCTTCATCCTGTGCCTCTAGGTTCTCAGACCTGAAATGCAGGAGCCAGAGAAGTGTCACTGAGCATGGGGGGAGGTCACTTCAGGATTCAAAATTAGATCTGGCCAGGCTGGAGGGCAAGGCCTCACTATCCCCTGATCGGGACTTTTGTCCTTTTCCATGGTCCAGCTCCTGTTCTGGTTCTGAGGAGGTGGTGGGAGGAGAAACTATAATCCATCTCCCATTGGCCACTTGCCCGATGCCCCACAGCACACCAAGTCACAACTTGGCTTCATTTATGAATGAAGACCCTGCTCCACAGCCTTGATGTAGACCAATAATACTGCCATGTCTGTCCCCAGCCCTTGTCTGCTGCCTGGGATGAAGGGGAGTGGGGACTGGAAGGATCCTTTCTAGACCCACGGAGTCTAGAAAAAGTGCCAGCAATCCCATCTGTGGACACTCACATGAAAGGATCTTCCAGAGGCAGCTAATGCAATGTGGGCAGGAGGGTGATGACTGAGAGCCCAATCAGTCACACTTTTATTAAGTTACCTAAATCCCCATCCTCACTGACTGGGAAGCTCAGACAGTGGCCAGGTATTGCCATTGCCACTGTAGTGACCATGCCAAGGAGGAGACCCTTGTTACAAATGAGGCTTACGGATAACATCACGTCAAACCCAAAGTCCTATATCATCTCAGAGATGAGGCCAGATTAGCCCTGCTCCTCCTCCCCTTAGCCTCACGCTTCTTGGCACCAGTGTGAACGTTACTATGCCTTTCCATTCTATACCACGCCAGGGCAGCTGTGCTGGCGTCACTGGTTTACAGATGAGAGAAAGCCTGCTGCCCAAGACCGTGGAGGAGGGCTTGAGATTTGAACCCAGGTCCATCTGACTCTAAGACCGGTGCTTTCAGTCCACCCTGCCATACAGCCTCTTGGTCCTGCTTCTTACCTTTGGCAAACTGTCAGGGAGCTACCTCAAAACCTGTATGAAAGGTGACATCCTGAGTAAGGATCAAAGGAAGGTGCCAGCAGCCATAGGGCTTCTTGTCATGCCTGCCCAGCTTTGTTGGGTTATCCCCCTTAATTGGGGGACCTCATCAGAATGACCCATTTGGGCTGTAACTTTAAAAGATAATTATGGACTAGCTTGGTGACTGTCAGGCCCTTCTGCTACATCCCAGGAAATGAACTTAACTGTATTACAGGGTAATTTAGATATAATCAGCTCCTAATTCAATATGGTGGCTGTAACTAACATTTATCAAGATAGAGAAGTTGGCCTGTGGGTTAGATGACAGTGGTGATACCATTAGACTCAGGCAAGAAGATTCAACTTGCACTTTCTGGCACCTTTCTAAAAATTAAGTGGGAGAAATGAGCCTTTCAGTGGTGTGCTACAGGCACACAAACTTGTTATAACTAAGACCGAAACAGGGACATCTTTCAGACTGGTCATGTGCATACTGGTAGCCTTTGTTCTGCCATAGTCATGTCCCCAAATCCTGACAAAGATGTCTAGATATGTAGAACACTGCTTTGCTCAGAAATGACCTAGAGGTGGGTGCAGTGGTGCACACCTGTAATCTCAGCACTCAGAAGACTGAGACAGAAGGATCGCAAGGTCAAGGATAACCTTGCCTTAAAATAAAAAGGGGTGGGGATGTTATTTAGTACACCCATGGATTCAATTTCCAAGCTAGTTTCTGTAATTATCTTTTAGTACCCCCATGGGTTCAATCCCTAGTACACAAACTCAAAACTTAGCAAATCACCCGGGGTGCCAGGCTGGCTGTTCCAGCCCCTTCTGTGCCCGGGGATTGTACCTGGAAACACACATGTGGCAAACTTTTGGCCAGCTCTGAGCAGGACAGAATTTATCTTCCAGCTGGGGGTTATATTCCTGAGTGAGACAGCAGCATCCAGTCAGGAGAGGCTCAGACCAGCTGGAACCTCGAATGCTGTCATATTATCCACTGGGTAATGTGACAAGTCACTACCAATCACATCACTGGAAGGATACCCTGCTCCTTCACATAGGCCAAATAATAACCAGACTATTAGATGGATTCTTTCAGATTATTTCGATTGGACTTTTTGAGGTAGGGTCTCACTATCTACTTAGGCTGGCCTTGAACTCTGTGTAGTTCAGGCTGACCTCTTAAGACTCCCAGGATTAATTGTGTGCCACCATGCACACAAGATATGCCTGGCACAGATTTGTTACTTTTGCACTCAACTGAACTTTGTGTCCCATTCCTGGCCCCTGCCCTTCAGAGAATTGCCAGGTATCTACCTCTATGAGTACTGAGTTGCCAAGCTGAGATCTCAAGCTCAGTTCAGCCCCGGGATACCATTCCTAGGTGGCTGCTGGACAAGACTGAAGTTCAAAGAAGGACGAGCAAGGTCTTTGTGTCTGGGATGTGGTGCTGAGCACAGGAGGGAGCGGGGATTCTTGGAAAGGTGTGATGAGCAGAGAGGCTGACTGGAGAGGCCTGGCCCTGGGCCTCTGTCCAGTGCCCTTTACTCCTGCTCTCTTCCAAATTGCTAAATTCACAGAGTGCTGCTCTGTATCACTGGCAGTGTGGGCACTGCAGACAAATTCGCGGGTATTCTCTGGACAGTTGCAGAAGTGCGGAATCTTGAGTAAACCACTTGAGCCAGTGGGAATCAGAACTGGAACTTCAGAACTCTGACTTGTCAGGTTCCAAAGGCTGGCACTCATCTGTCTTCTGTCCCAGTCTACCAGGTGACACAGTGACTGAGAGGAGCGTTGTCTCCTGTTGAGGGGTGGGGACACTTAAGCCCGGGCTGACTCACTTGCTTGTGGAGTGATTGGACTGAATGTTCCCAGCAGTCAGTCACCAGAGGGGTTTTCTGAGCCACTGCCTTACTTATTCTGTGCCGCATACCCAGTGGCAATGTCCCCCACAGAGAGTGAAATGCCAGGTCTCAGTTTGGATGGTTGGGGCTTGCAGTGGAATTGGGACTAATCACGGTACATATAGGAGACAGCAGCGGGCATGAGACAAATGATGCTATGGGGAACGTATAAGAGACAGGCCCTGGGGGTAGGGACATTGGCGTGGGGACGAGGTGAGGCCAGACCCCTGCAGAGCAGGCCAGGCATCCCCAGCACGCCCAGCTTTACACTTCCAGTTCTCACCCTCTGTCCATCCTCCATTCAGGCCTCACCTAAAAACCTAACGTGTGGGGTCCGTACACAGTAGGCTGCTGCCAGGGAATGCAGTCCTAGTCTTACGGTGCAAGTTTTAGGCAGTGTGAGATACAAGGCAGGCCAGGTGTTCTAGCAGGCCTCTATAAAGTATCCGGGGCCGTAGAAACTGTTTACCCAAACACCTTTGGAATCCCAGCAAAGCAAATGTGCCAAACAGCCAAGACACAGGCAGCTTCTAATTTGTCTTTGCTCTTAAGGATTTGCATCTAGCTCTCCTTCGAGCCAGCCCAGCTGATCTGCAGCAAGCCCAGACCCACAACGGATCCACAGCAAAGTCACAGAGGTGGGAATCACAAAAAGGCAACGAGTTTCCACAGACTCTGGCCCCAGGCTGCCAGGGGCACATGCCATCTTCTGGCCCTCCGTGCAAGCTCCAACCTCCTCCGTCCCCCAGGACTGGCTGGTGACCTCTCTGATTCCCAAGTCCTCCTTTTGGATTCTCATTTCCCCTGTGATTGATAGGGCCTAATTCCTAGAATATGTTCTTAATTACATCACGGCTGTGGTGGTTCTGCCTCTCCAGGCTATAGTTTCTCTTTCTGTAAGATGAGGTTGGTGTGAGAAATTCAGACCCTGGAAGGGGGCTGCACTCAGTTGCTAACTAAGGGCCTCAGCTTGCAGCCTGTTCTGTGGCATGTACCTTGATCATAATCAGGACAAGCTCTAGGCCTAAGTCATGATGCAGCTGAGCTTTTTACGTTGGCACCAGCTACAGGAGTCCCACGGAGCAGGCCTGCCAGAGGTGAGGGACCTCTTTATGCTGGTGGTGACTGAGCAGAGCATCCATGCAGCAGTTTAGTTGAGAATGACTGGTTGTATCACCAGTGGGTGCTCTAAGAGTGTTCCAAGCTCCAGCTGGTCAGAGCCTTTCCAGATTGGATGCTGGTATCTCAGAAATGTAAATGCAAACCTCAGTTGAAACATTATTCCTCTAGGAAGGCGGTATGTGCTGAGTTAGCAGGCTTCTAGGAAGATGCTGAGAAGGGCAAGAACGGCTCGTGAGAACTGAGATGTTCTCTATTGACTTGTGGGAGAGGCTTCATTCCTGTAATAATGAGATGGACTTGCCTCTAAGACTATGGAGTGGATTTGTAGATGCTATGACTGGGTGCAGTGCACAGAGCCCTAGGCCCCTTTGGCCCAAGTGCCTTTATTTCTGCTGTAATGCTCTGCCCTCAGATGTCCACATGATTCACTTTATCAGGTGCCCAAACAAATGTCACCTCCTTGGAATAGACTTCCTCAATTACCCTGTACAACACTGCCCATTTCCATACGACATCAACCTCTCTACCCACTCTCCTGCTTCATTTTCCTTTCCAAAATGTCACCACTTAGTAAGACTATGGATTTCTATATTGTCTTTCTTCTCTCATTGGAATACAAAGTTCCATGAGGGCAGGGGTCCAGTCTGCTTTAGTACTGTTGAATGTGTGACACCCAGAACAGTGCTTGGCTGAGAGCAGACATGAATACAACTTTTGCTGTAGGTCGTTACTAATGTCAGAACAAAAAGCAATGGTTTAATGTGGCCTTACCACTGCCTCTGTGCTCATTCCTGCCTGGAAACACGAAAGACAGAGACCCCGGCCCTACAAGCCAACTGCTTTCCAGTGTCAGAAGGGCCAGTTTGCTCCATCAAGTACCTAACATGAATTCTCAACATCCAGGGCCTTTTAGGTCTTTTCTTGTAGTCATTATTCTTAATCATGGGATCTGTAACTATTTTGGAAGTGGATTTTCTGTGATTAAATTCTTTCTTAGCCTAATCCTTTATGGAAAACAAAAGTTTTACATGGAGTGAATTAGAGTGGATTTGCTGAGGTTTGATTGTTTGCACAATAATTTTATCCTAGCTTATTTCGAAACCAGTACTACTCTGAGCGGTCCTCCTGGGAGGGAGAGGAACATATCCTATTCTTGCAGGGAAGCCCCTATTTCGGACCTAAGACTTTAGGACCTAGGGCTATTTAGGACACACACGGGAACACAGGGGCCTAGGCCCTTGAGGAGAAGGCTTGTCCGAGTGCCAGTGCACTTTATTTTGCAGGGAACATCAAGTCCTGGTGAGGTTGCAGCGTGCCTGGGAAGCTGGGCAGAATTACGGCGCTTGGGCTCCTTTCTGTTTTCTTCCAGATTCTGTGTGAGCCGCGGTTTAACAGCTGCAAGGGTGAGTATGTAAGGATTGAGGCAGAAGGAAATTCTGGCAAGCAACCTTCAGAAGCAGGACTGAAGGATGAGGTCCTTCTGTTGGGCAGGCCAGCCTACCTGCCATTGAGGCGCTAGCCCCAAAGGCTGCTGTGTTTGCAGTGCAGCCCTGTACAGAACCTTGGGGTGCTGTGGTAGCCTGAAAGGGCATGAGTTATGAAAGGAGGCTGTCCATTTAAACTGGAAACCAATGTTTGACGGCTTGACGGACCTGCTCCAGTGAATGAGAACACGATGTTGGAGCCCTCCCCCTTGGCAACCCCAGGAGTAGGGCAGCCCCACGTTTCCTCTCTGTAACCCCAGTTACATGTGCCTTCACTTGGCAGGCCCTGTAGGACAAGTTAGAGTGGAATCTGCCTCTTACCCAGACATGTGGTAATTTGGAAAGCAGATTTCTGTCTTCTGCTGGTTGGATTTTTAACTTTGGGGATTCATCACTTGGGGAAACTGCCCTTTGGGGTCTACATTTAGAGACGTGGTGTGAGGACCTGTTCCTCAGAGGGGTCAGGCTCTTCCCCCAGACAGGTGTTTTGATGAGGTCTTGGGGTCACAGCCTTGGGCCCCCCAGTTTACCTGCCTCTGCCAGCTTCTGGCCCAGGTTTCATTCGGAGAGATGCACAGAATCATTTTGGTTGGGAGGCCATCACATATCCTCAGGTGAAAATGGTGACTTCTGGTGGTTAAACTTGTAGCCTGAGAGTCCTTTTTCTATTTCAGAAATGTAAATTATTGTGGCCATGGGCCTTGGAGGAATGAATTCGAACTCAACCATATCACAGCATGCCCCTGCCACTGCCCTTTCATAGTAAGTAGTAAGCCCTCACTTTGCTACCCCGCCTTGCTGGGTATAATCTGGAGGCTGATGTATCTATTGAATTACCCCTCATTTGGCCAGGCCTTACCCCTGAAGTGGAAATCTAACATTATCTGCCTGCATCCTGAGACTTAGTGACAACGAACATGGGTGGAGCATTTTCTTCATGCGAGGCACAGGGCCAAGGGTTTAGCTCACTTAACTCCCAACCCTGCCCCTGTCTCAAAAGCCCTTTAGCACTTATTGCTTTTGTCCTTGGTTGGCAGCACAGCTGGGATTTGAACCCCCAAGGGTCTGATGCTAAGAGCCTAAGCTCTTAACCAGTCTTCCAGTCTTCCCGTGGGGCCTGTTTGATGATTCATTTCTTATTCCATACTCAGAGACAATGAGGCATAAAGCAGAATAAAAAGAGGCTATTGTGGTATCCCTGTTAGCAATTTGTCAAAGTTAGATAATAAATCACGAAGCTACTGAAACAATATACATGTCAACCCCCTGAAAATTTAGTTATCACTTGGAATCATTTGATGATGTCTATGGTTTATATAATTAACACTTTCTCATAGATAGTATGACATTTCTGTGAAATGGAAAAGGAGTGAGACCAACTTAACCCAGCCCTCCTCATTCTTGGGAACAGGGTTCACAGTGGTGGTCAGCTGCAATGTCTGGGGCTGTTAGGTTGATAAACAGCATTCTGAGTCTTCTCTGGGCCAGGACCGTGCCCAGCTACAGTAGCAGCTGGCAAAGCTGAGTGACACTGTGGAGCTCCAAATAACTCCTTGGCCATTCGTCAGGCTCAGCATAATCAGGCATCTGCTGCTGGCATCTCCAGATGTTTGCCTTTATCAGACATTGATGGGGTTCAGAATTTTCATTGAAAGCCTCGAAAAAGCTCTAGCTGGTTGGGGATGTTTATTGTTCATTTTATTTGAGTTCCTTATCATGTGCAAAATGTTCCAGGCACCATTAGGAGACACAAAAGACTCAGAAAACACAGTTTCAGGGGGCGGAAGCTCACCGTAGCGTGGAGGATACATGGCCATAGACATTTACAAACATTTGCTGAACATAATCAGCTGGTTGGAATGAAAGTCACTGTCAGCTGCACTGTCACTGAATGGGAGGCAAGTGGTGGAGGCTGAAGATTTGATACTTGCCTGGGGGAGTCTTCTAAAACCGGACAGCTGTTTGCTTATTAATGTGGTTTTCAGTAAGACTGCGGATGGGTGGGAGCCAGAAATGGGGCAGAAACTCGACCACGAGAATATTAAAGGGGATTCACATCTTGTTTGAGGTGAACCATCCAGGCACGTTATAATTGTGGCTTGACCATAAATGTAGCTTGGCAAGATGCTCTGATTTATACATAGGTTGCAAAGGATATTTAGGGAAAATCAAACATAGGCAATAAGAACTGTTCCCATTAATTTACAAAATTTTTGTCTGAGACAGCATCATGGAAGGACAGACAGCCTTGCTCACTGGCATAAGTTAAAGCTGTCTTCTTTGAAAAAGGATAATTTAAATGATCAATAACCTCTTATGAAAGACTATTTTAAGAATATTTTAAAAAGCAACTTTACTTTTTCTCCACTTCTTATAAAAAAAAAGGATTAGTGGAAGCTTATAGCAGAAGATATGATGGTTAGATTATTAAAATAGAGATGGAATTGGACCCCATTCAGAAAAGGGAGGGCTTGAGATATAGCTCAGTGGCACAGCACCTCCTGGCAATCACAGTGTCCTGAGTTTGATTCCCAGTACAGAAGAAGAATGAGAAGGAGAAGGAGAAGGAGAAGGAGAAGGAGAAGAGGAAGAAGAAGAAGAAGAGGAAGAAGAAGAAGAGAAGAAGAGGAGGAAGAGGAAGAGAAGGAGGAGGAGGGGGAGGAAGAGGAAGAAAAAGAAAAGAAGAAGAGGGAGAAAACATATAACATCTAACCACAATGGCCAATCCTACATGTGATCAAGCTGTATCTTTATCTTTGAGCTTTCTGGAATCCAAGGCAAAAAACAAAACAACCACTTACATGGCTCCAGCTACTAACATGGACAAAATATGTTAATTAATGGGTATTTAATTATTTGTGAATTTACAAAAGAGAGGTAAGGTAACATTGGGAAAAATGAGAGAGATATTCCAAAACTATTTAGAAAAGGGAAGACTGATTTTGAAAATTTTGGGGAGAGGCAAAGCCTGGGAAGGGAGGAAGATGTGCCCACTAAGACCCATGTGAACCGGGATGGGTCCTGTTCAATAGTTCATTGCTCTACGAATGGTCACTTCCTGTGCTAAGTGAGCCAAAGCATTGGGCAGTGTCAGGTCTGCCTTTAGGTACGAGCTGTGCTCTGTCTCTTTGCCCAGATGATCTTCCTAAGTTTTGCACATAAAACTCAACAGTGGCTTTCTTTGCCTGGGGCTAAGAATTCCAGGAAGGCAAGAACACATTCCTAGCCTCCTTGGGGTGTCTGCCTAGTACAAGTGGCTCTTCAGTGTTGGATGATAATAGCTCACAAACTAAAACTAAACACAGACGTGAATCCAGGAGTCTTAAGAATCAAACCCACCACAGTATGGTCAATTCCAGCAGGCTCTCATTGTAAGGAGACACCTCATAGCCTGCTTGCCTCACCTGATAGCACAGTCTTGATAAACACTGTTACATGATTTCAGTTGAAAAGATAAGACCCAGAAAAAAAGAAGCTAGAAGGCAAGTAGCCTTGCAAATCTCCAACATGCAAGGTCATCCCAGTGGGGAATTGGGCTGGACAGGCTTCCAACTCCCACTCAGGCTGGCATTCCACAATTCTCACATTTTTGTAACAAGGATCACTGAATCATCAAGTCATTACAATAATATCCCATTTTCATTGCTTAAGAAGACATGGAAGCCGGGGATTTAGCTCAGCAGCATAAGCGCCTGCCTGGCAAGTGCAACGTCATGAGTTTGATCCCTGGTACCAAAAAAAGAGTATGGTGAGTATGGCAGTGTATGGTGTCTGTCTAGTTGTGCTTTGAAACATCAGGCATGTGAAGACAGAAACATTTATTGTACAACTACCATATATGCATTATCTTAAGGGCATTAACCTCCTAACAATCCTATAAGAAACCATTACCTTTACCATTCCACAGAGAAGGAAATAGACTTAGAGAGCTCAGGTGGTGTATTCCAGCTCATATGGTTATGCGTGCGTGCGTGCGTTTGTGTGTGTGTGTGTGTGTGTGTGTGTGTGTGTGTGCACGCACGTGACTAAGGTTTGAACCCACAGCCTCTGCGTTGAGCTATAACCCAGAAGCACCCAACCCTCACCCCATGCCCTACAATTTTGAGACAGGGTCTTTATCACTAAGTTGCCCAGGTTGGGCTTGAACTTGTAATCATCCTGCTCAGCTTCCCAGAGCACCAGGATTACTAACATGTGCCACCATGCCCAGCTTCTAACGCTTTTTCATTTCAACCTGTTTGCTTCCAGTCTTAGTGCCTGTGGGAATTTCCTGCTCTTTTTATAACTTTGGAGTCTTACTGTATTGCGCAGGCTGGCCTTGAAACTCCTGAACTCAAACAATCTTCCTGCCTCAGCCTTTCAAGTAGCTGGGACTACAAGTGGTACCACCATGGCTCCTGGTTAGCTCTTTGACAACAGGTGAATGAGGCTTTGGTGGATCCATGGGGCTTGAATTTAGGGATGCTCTCTAGAGTGATGTTCTGGCTGACACTGTCCCATTGGCTTACTATGGGACCTGATGTCACTGTCTGGCCTCCTTAGCTTGGCCACTCAGAGGGATGGAGGAACTTGCCCCGCTCCTGCCTCTGCATCCAGGACGCAGCTCCCTTCTCTTTGCAGGAACGACCTGAACGATGAAGTCCTTGTGGTTGAGATGAACAAATGGCTACCAGATCTCCATCCTGAGAAACGGGTGGGTTCACCTGGTCTTTTGCAAACCCCATCATCCAGGGGAAATTACTCCCAGAAGGCTTTGATGGGGGTAGGCTGTTTTTATTCTTTAATCATTCAGAAAAACACATTCATTTAAGTTTATTCAAAACAGTGGAAAATCATCGAGCTTTTTTCCTGTGTAAAGGTCAAACTATAAAAAGATAAGTGGACTTCGAGAACTCCAGGCTAGTCACACAACATGGCAACGCATTAGGAAGGATGCGAAAAGGGATTTAATCCTCCTTGGAAACAGATCATAATAATCACCTCTGTATCCTCCTCTCTCTATGTTAAATTCCTGGAGCTAGGAATTTTTGGGAAGTTAAGGACACAAAGTAAATGACTTTAAATGGGTAGAGTACAGCTTTACAGAGCGGAAGTCTCAGATCAGTATCCTTGCATCTACAGTGCACCAAGTGTAAAACCTCCTTTCCTGAGCCTCATTTCCTTTATCTGCAAAATGGGCACATTTCCTGTCTCAGTGCTCTTCTTCTGAAGGACCTGATGTGCAACCTGGCAAGGTTCAGGTGGGTGGATACTGACCCTTCCCTACCACCCTACCATGACTTTTCCCTGAGATGTGGACAGGGAAAAGATGTGGCAGTGCAGGCTCTGAGGAGGGCACTGGGAAGGTACACCTTAGACACAAAGCCTCTGCTCTGGCCTCCTTCCTCATCTTGGTTACCTGACTCTTCCCAGGCTCTGTTAGGACTCTGCCATGCATGGACTTGGGTGACCTGTGAAGTCCTTGCCACTGGAAGATAAGCAAGTAACTGTGAGATCCCCATCACAAGGACATTTTAAAAGGGCACTCGGTAATTTAACTGCTTCTGTGAAGCTGAGCAAATGGTAGAGTATTTTGAAAACACCTAAGAACTTAGAGAAAATCTTTAATAGTGTCTTCAGGAAGATAAGGTTTGGCTGAATCCTGTCTGCTTTATCAAATCCAGGCTTCACCCATCCCGGTAGTTGAGGTCACCTGGTCTCTCCATCAGTCACTCACTGGTGGATGGAAGCTGGGATTTGGGAGATGGAGTCAGACCAGATGCTAGATCTGGCAGTCCAGTTTCCCAGGGCACAATCTCTACACCCCACAGGCGGGAGCCGGCCTTTATTTCTTGATTTGAGTCCAGGTAGGAAAAGAAGGAACAGCATGTTCAAAGATCTGTAGGGGGAAGCTCTGGTTCTTGGGTCAGGCCAAAATAGGTGTGGCACAAGATCAGGGAAGTTGACAGCAGCCTGAGCCTGCAGACATCAGATCAAGTGTCTAGTGTATGTTCTATGGAGAGCGGTCACGCAGGTAGCTAAGAGGGGAAGGAACAGAGACAGTAGGACTGAGTAGAAGATTGCCTTGGTCACCCAGGGACATGGTGGAGGACTTTAGGAAATGACAAATCTGGAGGACTGTGGACCAATGACTGGTGTGACACTAGTCCTAGTGACTGGTGTAGGTCCAGGAGGTGTCAGGCTTCTGACCTGGGCAGTTGGGTGGGGTGTGGACCTCGGTCTGTGTGGGTTTGGCGCTCTCTGTGAGTAAGAGATGGGCAGGTCAGCACTGACACACCTGAGAGACAACCAGGTGGGCTCCCATGAGCACAGGACAAAAAATGCACAGTCGGAGAGGGTCACATCAGATAGTACAGAATGGGCAGTAACTGAAGCCAGGAGAGTAGATCAAATCGCGCAGGGAGAGTACAGAGTGAGACTCAGAGAGGCTAGGAAGAATCTCCTGGAGTCACTGACATTTGAGTTTGAGGGAATGGGCTCAGCAGAGACGCCCAGGGAGCAAGAGGAGTGGCTGGGTGAGCATGGAGCGGGCCCCGAGATGTGTTTGCCAGGGTTGTGCAGCACAGGGAGGTCTTTGAGATGGGGTTGGCCACCGGGTCAACCTGCAGGGGCCTGAAAGTGATCCTGCCTGGGCAGCGGTGCACAGCACTATGTGGCTTGAGCCAGCCCTGCCACTTTGCAGATGGTTTGTTTTCCTGGGCACAAAGTTCAAAGTGGACTTCTTGAGGGTTCTGAGGAGAACTGTCTGGGGACACTTTGTGCTATGGCTTAAGTTTTCTCCTGGCTGGGACCTTTTTAATTTATATAAACTGAAAAGGGTAATCATGACTGATATGTTTCAATATTATTTTAATCTTGACCTTAAAAATACAGCAATGTTTATTTTAAGCGTTAACGTGAAGTTCTATTTTACTATCCTTTCAAGTGAAAGGCTTAATTTAAAATGATCTACAAATTGCATGTAATGTGCAGAGTCTAGGAGAGTCTACCTCTTTAGCTTTTTTTTGTTCTTTAGGTCACAAGAGACCTGTCTTAGACCATTAAGTACTTAACGTGACATACTCTGTAAAGTAAAAGAGAAAGGTCAGTTTTTGGCTCAGATACAGACAGCTTTGCCCCCAAACCTATTCAACGGTCTGATTTAGTATTAAAGCTCTGAAATGATTGATTATCCATTAGGGTAGTTATTTAAAGAGTTCATTGCATCAGATTCAGACTGACAACATCGTGCTGTAAGAACAGCTAGGCAAGGCCAGGCCAAAGCAAATGGAATCTGAATGGAGCTGTGGATCTGCCTTCTGCTGGAGACCAGGCCTCCTAAGGGTAGTTACAGGTGATATGGCCGAGTGTGCCGGGCAGTCAGGCATGTGCCAGCCACTTCCTGCTGGGCCAGGTCAGGGAGAGCAGGTGGTGACTGAGGACTATCACAGGGCATGGCTCAGAGCCAGACCTTTCCCCCTGCTCTGTGCTTTGAACCTTGCATTCCTCCTTGTCCTCCATCGGCCTCTTCCTACTTCTCCTTTCTGGGGCCTGAGACCCTGAGTTGTCCCATGGCCACACTCCCCCACCGCTCTTCCCTCTGCAAGTCACTGCTGCCCCTCCCGACCCTCTCACCCTGCCACCCTGCCGTGGCCAGCAAACTTATAAAGTCCAAGTCTAAGGCCATTATCACCTTCTCTGAAACTTTGCAGGTTTCCTGCTCACAGCCCCACCCAACTTGTCTCCTCATTCTGCCTTGTCCCTGTGTGCTCAGCAAACAGTTTGCCTTGGCAGGCCTACCAGGAAGTGGTAGTGCTGCTAAATCCAGGTGCTTCATGGGCCTTTTCTTTCTGAAGTTGTGTGTGTGTGGTGGATGTTCAGCTGTTTAAAGGCTGAAGTTATTGTTTTTCATACCACAGGAACAGCCTTGGAACATTAGGCTGTCTGGAGTGTCAGAGGATAGGCAATGTGCCCTGTGTTCCAGGGACACCTTGGCTGGTCCTAGGCCTGCCTCGTCCAAGTCCAAGTCCAAGTCTATTTACAAGTGGGAAGCCTATAGGATGCCTCGATCCTCAGATACACTGTGTGGCTGGAAGGCTGCCTACTGATTGCAGGGCACTCAGTCATGAACACAGTACCCAAAGCCTCTTTGGGAGTACATATCTCACAGCTGTGTTTCTCTCCTGGCATTGCCTCGCAAGGTTCAGCTCCTCCCAAGGTTGATTTGTGCCCAACAACCCGAGGATAGGGAGGGAGCCCCAAGGCTGGGCCCCTTGGCCTCCACCTGGGACAACCTGAGTGCCCTGCATAACTTTTGGGTATATTTCTCCCCCTTCCCAATCCTCCCTTCTTTGTCTCCTTGCATTCAATAACCAATCTGCACCCACATAAGAAAGACCCCATCTGTGACAGCTGTCGTGGCTCAGCTCAGAGGCTGTGCTGACTGACAGCCCCTTTATTCCCTCCAGATTTTGCCTGGCTGAGCTGTGCTGGGACTGCTGATGTTTCTGGCCCCTTTGATTAGGTGAGACAAAACCCCTTGAATGTGCTATTGTAATACTTTTATTATATTTAGGCTTCCCTAAGAGAATATTTGGGAGCCATGTGTTTGTTTTTAGACTTGAAGTTAGGAGAAACTGTGCTTCTTTAGCCTTTGGTTTAAGTTTGTGTTTATGCTACAGACACCAACAACTGGGAAACAGATGAGGCTTTCTCTGCTTTGGCTTCTAGGAAGCTTGGGACCCAGTGCAAGGCCTGTGTGTTGCCAGACAGAGACCCGGGCACCCGCCCTTAGCCTGCCTTCTTCACAGTGGTTTGTATGTTGTTTTGCTGTATCACAATCCGCTCTGAGCTGCCTCAAATGCTGTGTGGAGTAAGGTAGACCATAAACAAGTAAGCACAGACATGCAGCCTTGTGGGTGTAATGTCAGTCAGACCTGGCTGCTGGTTACTGGCTTAGAACATGTGACAAGATGCAGCCTCTCTCCCCACAGTTTATTCAGCCATGGAGTGGGCCTGCTGCATGCATCACAGGATCCTACATGACGATAAATACAGTGTACACGGGCATGGTACATATCAAGGGTTTGACAGATGGTAGACATTCATAATAGTTGTTTATAAAATCATGATGCTCTCAAGAAACCGCTCTTCTATGCATTTAGATATCCCCCTTTCTTTCTGTTAAGATGTCCTACAATTTGTGGCAGAGTGTGTGGAACAGCAGACATTCCCGTGGGGAGACTTGCTGAGCATTGATCGAATACCAACAAACAAAACACAAAACAGGGCTGAGGATTTAGCTCAGTGGCATAAGTGCCTGCCTGGCAAGCACAAGGTCAGGAGTTTGATCCCTGGTGCCACCAAAAAAACCACAAACAAACAAACAAACACCCCTAAAACACAAAACAAAACAACAAAGACCCCAAAATACAACAAAACTGTGTGGCGGTTTGTCCCTGTAGTTCCTGAGCCCATGAGTTCCTAAAGAGCCTGGGCAACATGGCAAGATCCAACCTCAGAGACAGAACAAAACCAAACCAAACAAAAGGACCAGTGAGAGAAATGAGCGCCTGTCTGGCTGCAGGAAACCTAAACTTACGTAAACTGAGCCTTCATGAAATGAGGAAAGGACTGGGGATGAGAGATGGGTGATGAGTAATTTAACTAAGACGATGCAAATCTAGGTCCTTGAATACTTTAAATATAACCCTCTGATATAAAAAGAATTGCACTAAATTTTTTAAAACTGAGATCTTTCCTTGGGTGAGAGACTCACTTTCCTGATGGGGACATGTTCCCCAAAGGCAAATGGGGAGAGCACAGAACAACATCCGCGCTGACATCGCTCGGATCCCCTGCAGGCAGTCAGGAGGATTCAAGGCATTTTGTAGTCTACACTAGCAACCCATACGCCACAATGCTACCTTGAAAACCAGTTCAGAACCTACAGGGGAACAGAAAGCTCCTTTCAAAGGGGTGGTGGTGTGGGAAGGTTTTTTGTTCATTCTGAAAGTCAGTCTGTCCTGGATTCTCTCCTCTGGTACATGCCAGATAGGCCTGAACCATGGTCTTAGCTTGTCCAAAGATGGGTCTGGGATTGGATTTCCTTGTCTTTTGGGGGATGAGGAAACCAGGAAACCAGACCAGGAAACCATCCATATTTTGGATCCAGGATGGACCTACCAAGTGTATGCTCCATGGGAAGAGAAGGACATTTGAGGGCAGGATATTGAGGACCTGGACAAGGGTAAGATGCAAGAGGAAGACCAGGGCTGGATGGAAAGGGGTAGACCAGAGAAGACCTCTGTATGCTCTGTTTGTAGGATTGAGCCTAAGGAGTGGGGAAAGGAGCAAAGAAGTGGAGTGTGGCTAGGGGATAGAGTAACTATCTGGTTGGGACACCGTCCTAGTGAAAATTTACTACCCAGAATTCCTCACCCCTCTGAGGCTAGTTTAGGACAGGCCAGGTGGGTCTAAAATCTGAGCACATTAACCAGACTGAGGATTTTTTTGGTGGGGGGAACAGTATTAGGGATTGAACCAAGAGCCTTCACACTGAGCTATATCCTTAGTCCTTTTTCCTTTTTTTTATTTAAAAAAATTTAAATTTTCTTCAGTCATGGTGTTGGTACCTATGACTCCAGTGCTTGGTAGGCTAAGGCAGGAGGACTGCTATGAGTTTGAGGCCAGCCTGGGCTACGTAAGTGAGTTCAAGGTCAGTCTGCACTACATGGTAAGACTATCTCAAAACAAAACAAAAGAATTTTAAAATTTTGATTGGTACATGTTTGTAGTACATAGTAATTTCATTCATTGTGGGGAACTGATACATGCACATCTCAATCTTTTTTTTTGAGACAGAGTCTCATTATATAGTTCAGGCTAGCACTGAACTCACTATGTAGCCCATGTTGGCCTTGAACTAGGGGCACTCCTCCTGACTCAGCCTTCCGAATGCTAGAATTACAGGCATCTGCTGCCATGCCTTGTTTCGATTATTTTTCCCACATCCTTTCCATCTCTTTTTTTCAAAATTTAATTTTTCAAGCATCAGATTCATGTATTTATTTTGTAAGTCTTTGTCAAGTTAATTTTCAGAAATACAGATTAACAGCCAGACCCACAGACCAAAAAAGCCATAAAAGACACCTAAGACAATTATACTAAATCAAGGTATACTTTTTTGTATATTTGTTTTTTGTTTTTTGTCTTCTTGAGACAGGGTTTCACTATGAGTTCAGACTGGCCTCAAACTCACTTTGTGGCCAAGGCTGGCCTCAACCCTCCAGTGATTCTTTTTTTTTTTTTTTTTTTATCGGTTACAAGAATCAAACTCACGACCGCCTGCTTGTAAGGCAGGTTCTTATGCCACTGAGCTAAATTCCCAGCCCCTTCTGCAGTGATTCTTCTGTCCCAGACTCCCCAGTGCTGGGATTATAGGCATGCACCATCATGCCAGGCTTCAAGGTACACTTTAAAACACATTGTCCATATTGAACAATAACTTTTTTCTCTTTTTTTCTTATCGTTTGTCTTTTATTTTGTACATAACTTACATATAGGGTTTCTTATATAAGAGAAATCATGTGATATTTAAGCTCCCATATCTGATTTATTTCACTTAGCATTAAGGTTTCATAATGCATCCATTTTCTTACAAATGGGCTGTAAATGTAGCTAGATCACTTACCTAGTATGTGCAAGGCCCCAGGTTGAATCCCTAGCACTTAAAAAAAAAAAAAAAAGCAAGCATTTTCTTTCAAAAGACTTGAGTTTATCTTTTTTTATGGAAAAGTAGCACTACACTGAGTATAAACATCACATTTTCTTTATCCATTCATCTGTTGATGGACATATGGGCTGCTTTCAAGATTTAGCTATTGTGAATTTTGCTGCTAGAAACATGGATATGCACACCTCGATGTGATACGATGTTTTTAACTCTTTCAGGAAAGTAATTAGATGGGAATAGCTGGGTTGAATGAAATTTTTAGTTTTAGTTTTTTATGGAATCTCCATTCTGATTTCCTTAGGGTTCTACCAGTTTACAGTCCCACCAACAATAGATGAGTTTCTTTTCACCTGCAGCTTCTCTAGCATTTGCTATTGTTTGATTTCTTGAAAACAAACAATAGCCATTCTTTCTGAAGATAGCCAACACTAATCTCAGTGTTGTTTTATTTCTCAAATGGCCAGCTACGTGGGACACTTTTTCTGTATTTGTTTACTGTTTTTACTTCTTGATCTGAGAAATGTCCCATTTCAGATGCCCATTTTTTGACTGGGTCTTTAAAGTAGGGGGTCTAATTTTTCTGAGTAATTTATATCTTTCTAGATATTAGTCCTTTGTCTCATGAGTACCTGGCAATTTTTTTTCCCCACTCTGTAGGTTGTCTCTTTACTTTGTTAGTAGTTTTCTTTTTAATTTGATGTGATCCTATTTGTTGATTCTTGACATTATTTCTTGTACAACTAGGATTCAGTTCAGAAAGTCTTTGCTTACTCCTATGTCTTCAAGAGTTTTATCTATTTTTTATTCCAGCAGATCAAATGTCTCCGTTTTAATAATTAGATCTTTGATCCATTTTGATTTTAGTTTATTGCATGGTGAGAGATATGGGTCTAGGTTTCATCTTTGGCATGCAGAAAACTAGTTTTCCCAGCACCATTTGTCAAAGAGGTTAGCTTTCTTCCAGTGAAAGTATTTGGCCCTTTTGTCACAGATAAGGTAGTTGAATATGTCTGGAGTTGTTCCTACATCCTCTATTCTGTTCCACTGATCTAAATATCATGCTGTATATATCACTATAGCTTGGTAGTATAATTTTAAGTCCAGCATTGTGATGCTTCTAGCCTTACCCTTGTTGTTCAGAATTGCTTTTAATTTAGGATTGTTTAGCTATTGGTATTTTGATTGGAATTGTGTTGTCTATATAATAGTTTTGGAAATAGGGCCATTTTGACTATATTGGTTTTATCTATCCAGGAATAGGGACTATCTTTCCATTTTCTGTTTTTCTTTTAAAGAATATAAAACCAAACAAAATAAAACAGAATAAAGCCAATCAAAACAGAACAATGAAAGCAATTCAGGACTTCAAAACAAGATATTAGGAAATAATGACTAACATAACTTGTTATCTTCAAAATAGCCACCTATACCATCAGACATAATAAAATCAAACAAAACAGAATAAAACCAAACCAAACCAAACTATGAAAATGATACATGGCTTCAGTACAAGATAATAGGGACTTAACATGGTTACCATATAATGCCTACTGCTATCTTCAAAATAGCTGTCCAGACCATCAGACATGGGCAAGTAAAACTAACCCAACAATACAAGAACTAAGTTGCATCTTTACTTCAGTTATCTTTTTGGAAATTTCAGGTGTGTGACTTCTAATTTCTACTATGTCTGTGTCTCCTGAACTTGTTCTGTCCTGGCTGGAGATCTGAGATTATATTTTGATATTTTCCTGTGTTCCTCTAAATCAGCCCATTGCTGCATCCTGTATAGGCTGCCAGTCCCTCTGTGTAGTGGGTTGGACTAGGCACTGGAGTGCCTCCGATCAGGAGTTTCTGTAGTAGTGGAGAGGCAAGGGGTGGTGGGTTCACTGATGCCTCTTAGATGGCTGTGGGGCCCTGGGGTATGGCTTTTTCTCTGGGCCAGTGCTGATCTCACCAGATCTCTCTGAGTTTCTGGCTATTTTTATGTTTTCTGATATTCTCTTTGATCTCCTTTTTCAGAGCATATAATACTTTTCATTGTAGAAGTCTTTCACTTCCTTGGTGAAGTTAATTACTAAGTACTTGATTGTTGGTGTTTTGTTTTGTTGTTTTAGACAGAGTCTTGCTGTGTAATACAGACTTCTCCTTGAACTCACTACATAGCCCAGGCTGGCCTCCAACTTGCAGCAATCCTCCAGCTTCAGCTTCCCAAGTGCTGGCATTACAGATGTGCACCACCACACCTGGCTACTTAATTGTTCTTTTTGCTATTGTGAAATGTATTCTCTGATTTCTTTCTTGGTGAGTTTATTATTGATGTATAGGAATGCCACTGAGTTTTGAGCATTGACTTGTATTCTGCTATGCTACTGAATTTGGTTATTCTAGGAATCTTTTGGTGGAGTTTTTGGGGCCTTCTATGTAAAGGATCATTTCATCTGCAAATAATAATTTAACTTCTTCTTTTCCTATCCATATTTATTTTCTTTCTTTCTATTGCCTAATTGCCCTGGCTAATATTTTGAGAACTATATTGAACAGGAGTAGTAATCACAGACATCCTTGTCTTGTTCCTGATTTTAGAGGAAAGCTTTCAGTTTCTCCATTTAGTATGATGTTTGCCATTGGTTTGTCCTCGGTGGTTTTTATCATATTGTGATAAAGACTTTCTATACCTATTTTCTTCAAAGTTAAAAAATTTTTTATCATTACTATGGATGCTGAATTATGTCAAATATTTTTCTACATCCTTTTTGACGATTTGCTGCATTCTGTTTGTCAGTGTCGTATAGAGTATTTTTGCATCTACATTTATTAAAGAGTTTGGCCTATAGTTCTCTTTTTGATTATGTCCTTTTCTGGTTTTGGAATCAGGGCAATACTTTCTTCCAGGAATGAGTTTGAGGGTACTGCTTCTCTGTCAATTTTATTAATGTGTTTGAGGAGTACTGGCATTAGATCTTCTCCAAAGTTCTTGCAGAATTCAGTAGTGAATCTGGGCATGGGTTTTTCTTAGTTGGTAGGTTTTTTTTTTTTAAAAGAATTACTTCTTCAGTTTCATTGATATGGAATTGTTCAGTATCTTTATACCTTCTTGTATTTAGGAATCTATCCATTTCGTATGAATTTTCCATTGTATTATAGTTTCTCAAAGTAATTACCAATGATCTTCTGGACTTCAGCAGAATTGGTTGTGTTTTCACATTTGTCATTTCTTTCTTTCTTTTTCTTTATATTTTTCATTTCTAATTATGCGGAATTGGGTCTTTTCTTTCATTTTTTGTGGTGAAATTGGTTAAGGGTTTGTTTATTTTGTTTATTCTTCCAAAGTACCAACTTTTAAATTAATTGACTGCATTTTTTAGTTTCAGTTTTATTAATTCTGCTCTGCTCTTCATAATTTTCTTCCTTGTACTTGTTTTGGATTTGGATTGTTCTTGTTATTCTAGATCTTTGAGATACATCATTAAGTTATTTGTTTGAGCTCACTCTTTTTCTGATTTGGAATTCACCCCTATAAAATTTTTTTTTAGGACTGCTGTCATTGTGTCCCACAAGTTCTGGTATGTCATGCTGGCGTTATCATTTGATTGCAGGAACTATCTAATTTTTTCCTTAATTTCCTGACCCACTGATTATTCAAAAGAGAATTGTTTAATTTCCACATTTGCATAGTTTCTGTTGCCATTCCTTTCTAGTTGCACTGCACTATGATCTGACGATATGCATGGGGTAATTTGAATTCTTTTGCATTTACTTAAGTATGCTTTATGGACTATTATGGGTTCTATTTTAGAGAAAGTCCCAAGTGCTACTGAAAACAATATGTATTATTGTTGGATGGAACACTGTAGATATAGATTAAGTTCATTTGTTTGAAGATTTGCTTCAACTGTAACATTTATTTGTTGATTTTTAAAATCTAGTTGTGTCAGTTTATGACAGTGAAATATTGAGGGCCTCTGTTATAACTGTGTTAGTGTTTGTCTTATTTTTTATGTCCATTAGTTTTGTTTTATGAAATTGGATGTGCCAGCATTTGGTATATGTATATGTTTATAGTTGTATAGCTGTTTTCTCTTCTCATTGAATTATTTCCTTAATGGATATGTAGTGACCTACTTTGTCTCTTCTGATCAGTCTTGGCTTGAAATCTACTTTGTCTGAAATTCATGTAGTTATGCCTGCTTTTCTCTGAGTTCCTGCTGCATGAGATATTGTTTTTCATCCTTTGATTTTTTATCTATTAATTTCTTTTTGAATTAAATGTTTCTTGTATACTGTATACTGTTGGGTTTTGTTTTCTGATCTGTTCTGCCAATCTGTGTCTTTTGGTTGGGGAACTGAGACCATGCATATTGAAAGTTATTATTGAGAACTTTTAACAGGAATTTTAACAGGAGAACTGACTTACTCCTGTTATTGCATTATTTTCCTGTTGCCGATTTTCTTTTAATTTGTTATTTATTTATTTATTTATTGCTTTTGCTTAGCTGCTTATAACACCAAGTACATTCATCTTTTTAAACTTATTGGCATTGTCAGTTTCATTGTTTCTGTCTAAGATATCCTTGAGAATTCTTTTGTAATTCTGGTTTGGTGGTCATGAGTTTCTTGAGGTGTTCCTTATCATGGAAATACTGTTACTTATTTATTTATTTTTAGGTTTTTTGAGAAAGGGTTTTGATATGTACCCAGACTGGCCTTGAACTCATGGCAATCTTCCTGCCTCAGACTCCTGGGTACTAGGATTACAGGTGTGCCACCATGCCTGGCAGAAATATCTTATTTCTCTGTCAATTTTGAAGGAAAGTTTTGTAGGATATGTAAGTCAGGGTTGGAAGTTATCTTTGAGGATTTGAAATATTTCATTATAAACTCTCTTGACCTTTAAGGTTTACATAGAGAAGTATGTTGTAATTCAAATGGGCTTACCTTTAAGTATGATTCATTACTTTTCCCTAACAGCTTTTAAGATTTAGTTCCTGTGATGGACTTCTGGTACTCTGAGTATAGTGTGGCATGGTAAGGTTGTCTTTTGGTCACATCTATTTGGGTTCTACATGCCTCATTTATCTGTATGTTTATTTCTTTCCTGTGTTTGAGAAATTTTCTAGCAGTATTTCTGTGAACATGTTTTTTATACATTGTGTTGTCTCCTGATTTTTTAAGCTATGCCAGTGATACTTATCTTCTTTGTGTCATATAGCAGTTGTTAGATTCATTTTTCATGTTCTCTGAGATGTTGGTCTTGAAGGCATTATTGTCATCTGGTTCTGAAATTCTTCCTCACATTGGTCTCTTCTGCTGTCTATACTTTCAATAAAATTTTAATCTACTAGATTTCTGATTGAAACTTTTTCATATACTCTAGTTCTTTGTTACACTGTAACATTTTGTTTAGTTCATCTATGTTTTTGTTAGCATCTTCTGAATGCTTCTTATTTCTGTTACCTGTTTAGTTGTATTTTCTGTGATCCAGGTTCTGAGACAATCTCCTTTGTTATCCTTTTGAGTAAGTTGAGTGTGTGATTTATGCTATTCTGCCCCTTAATGTCCCCTGGATTAGCTTTGGGGAAGTTGGGAGTTTTAGGAGTCATTTTGTTGCCTAGCTATTATAGCTTGTATCTAGATGTCCCCAAAGCAATGAACTCAGGGGGGTTTTTGGAAGTGGCTGGATCTAGAGTGTGAATATGGATTAAGAGTATGTGATAACTACATTAGCCCACTGATTGATTTAGTGTAGCTCTGGGTGAAGAAAATGGGAAGTCCTACCCTGGGTTTGGGTGGCACCAACCCAGACCTGTAGCCTGTATGGAACAAAAGGAAAAGCACAGGAAGGCTGCTGCATCTCCTGCCTAGCCTGCCGTGGACTGTCTCTCCTCTGCACACTCGGCTGTCTCAGAATCAGCTAAATATAAACTGAAACCTTTAAAACTGTGAGCTAAAATAAACCTTCCCTTCTTTAAGTGTTGTGTATTTTATCTCTGCAACTAGAAAAGTCACTAAGGCATTTGTATTCTTGGGTTTCTATTGTTTTCTGTTTCTTTGTTTTGTTTGTGCTGAGGACTGTGAGTACTTATAGTATGAAAACTTTGTTGCTAGTATAGAGATCTTCTTAGTTGCTTTTCAGTGATGTACTTTGGGCGCGGATAACTATAGTCTTTTACCTCAGTGCTCAGATCCAACCACCTTGGTTAATTTAGGAGGAGAGGATGCAGTGTAATTAGCTCAACAATCAAGTTCTTTGGGAATGTACTTTAGTACTCTTAATGTCACAAAGGTAATCTCAGTGTTGGTTTATAGAGTAATAGTGACAATTTTGCAACCCTAGTAATATCAAGCAAATCAGCCAGGCTCCTGAGTACTGGTATTCCAGACATGCACCACCATGCCTGGCCAAAGCAGTTGCAGTAGTACAGAGGTATCTCAGTCCACAACAGAAGAATTTGGAAAAATACTGGTTTTGTTTGCAGAATCTGTACCAGGTAACAAACATGATCATGGCCATCTTTCCCACACAAACACAAATGTAGCCATATTTTCCAAAATGGTAGAACAAATTAAATTCCTGAACTGATGTACACTGTATCACCCAAGACAAACTTGATACTAAAATATCTTAAGTATCAATTATTTACCACCTTAACCCTGGAGAAGAAAGCTACAATTTGGAGTAAACATTAAGACAACCCAGGTAATATATACTACATGTGACAACTATTATCTCCATAGTGTTACAAAAATTCAAAAGTATAGAGTTAACTATTGATAGATAAATAAGGCTAGGATTGGTGGCACATGGTTGTAATCCTAGCACTCAGGAGGCTGAGGCAGGAGAATTGCCATGAATTTGAGTCCAGGCTGGGCTACAGCTACATGTGGAGTTCAAGGTCAGCCTGAACTGTATAATGAGACTCTCTTTCTCTCTCTCTCAAAAAGATTAATTAAGCTTGATGTATAATTTACTATTAAAGATATAGGGTTTGGGAATGGGGAAATGCAAAAGGAAACAAAACTACATGCTATAACAAGGAGGAGACAGAGAAGTGGTACAAAGGATCTTACTGCAGAGTAGGAGGTGTTTATAGAATTAAGTAAAGGTAAGAGAAAAATCTGACAAGAAAAGAGGGAGCAAAGAGCAATTATATGGGAAGCAAATGTAACTGAGAAAAAATTAAAGGGAGAAAAAAATAAAGAAGAAAAAGTAAGAAGAGATAAGGCAGGAAGGATAAAGGAAAATTCTCCTAATTCCAAGAAACTGGTAAAAAAGGAAAGAGGAATGGAAAGATGAAAAAAACTAAACTAAAACAATACACATTCACGAAAAACCCAAAGCAAAACCAAACAAAAAAGCTAAAACCCAAACAAACCTAAAACAAAGAAAAAAAAGAAATTTCCCTGTGATTTTGAATGTGTGGTTTCCTTCCAGGAGCTACAGTTTTACGGCAGTGTTCATGGTAAGGTGTGTCCCTGCTCACGGCGGTAGGTAAGGAAAACACTCGGACTCCACATTGTGCCCGACCGAGGCACGTGCACGCTGTACAATTAGGGTGGGAGCACCAATGCGGTGACTTTCAAACCCAGAGCAATGCAGGCTGAGCATGGGAGCCGGGCCGGGTCCTTTGGCTTAAGCTCCTGAGGAAGTCTCTTTCCTGTCTGACTTTGACTCCCTAACCTTGGCTGTCCCTCACCCAGTCGCTGTGGGAAACCACTGGGAGCCCTGAGTTGAATCCATCCTGTGGCTGCTCTGAGTCTTGGGTTCAACCCTTTCCCCAAATGTCATCCAACCAAGTACTGTCTCCAGGGGATACGACAGGTGTCACTCACCTGTCTCCTGGCAAAGGCCTCACGTGGGAGCACAATCCCCTGCTCGCCCTGCAGGCCACAGCACCTGCTGATTCACTCCATCACCTCATTTCTCCCTGAAGCCTTCTGGAGACCAGCCTTCACTTCGCGGATTTGGTCTTCTTTTCCCATGGGCCACCACTGGGAACCAGGGAGGAAGTGCAGGTTGTCCCTTCCCTTCTCCATGTTGTATTTTATCTCTTTAATTTCTCTATAGGCTTTACTTTTTCTGGCAGGTCCTTCCTGTTCCCAGGGATCTACTCTCTGTCCCCACCGCCCCCAAGTTATTTTCGTTTCTGGTTCTGAATCTTGGAGAGGCTGAGTTATTGTTCTTTACCACTCTGCCATTTTCCCAGAAATCCCCTGCATTTTTTTTTTTCAAGACAGTGTTTTTCTAATTGCTCAGTTGTGTTGGTGAGGCTTTAATTTCCAGTCCTACTGTCTCAGGCTCCAAGAGTGCCTGGATTACAAGCATGCACCACCAGGCCCAGACTGAAGATTTTGCAGCATGCTGCAGCGACTTCCCTTTGGGAGCTCAAGCCAGTGCGAGAGGACAGATTGATGCTTGGGTGACCTGGGATCCCTTGCTCCATGACCCATTAGCATCCTCTTGTCTCCTAGATGTGAAGAAAATGTCTTCCTCAATGCACAGCCAAGAGATAACAATGGTAGGATGGACTTTTTGGTCTGTTTGAGCATCTAATTTCCTAAAAACCAGTTACTAGACATCCCCTTGAGCCTGTAGAATTCCTATGATTATCTATCTATCTATCTATCTATCTATCTATTTATTTATTTATAGGGTCTTGCTATATAGTTCAGGATGACCTTGAACTCACTATGTAGCTCAGGCTGGCCTCGAACTTGCAGCAATCCTCCTGCCTGAGCCTCCCAAACGCTGGGATTACAGGCATGCAGCACCACACTAGCCACCTTCATCTTAATAATAATATTTTTCTCCCCATTCTCATGAAAGATAGAGGTTCAAAGATGATCAGAACTCCCTCCCGAGCACTGACAGACCATAGATTCCTCAGGGGCCAGCTTCCCTTTATTCCTTGTAATGATGATGACAATAATGACAACCATAATGAAGCCTGATTTCTAAAATGAGTATAATGACAATAATGATAAAGGCAGCATCCGAGAGTCGGGGAGAGAAGGGACACTGGAGCCAGACTGCCGGGATCCATACCACAGCCCCATCTCACGCTAACTGTGGGCATATGGAAGTCACTTTCCTACTTCATTTCTGGGCCCTCCGATCTGTAAAATAGAAATTAGAGTAGCTAATCATTAAAATGCATTTAGAAGCGTGCACACGTGGTCCTTATCTGTTATTGCTATTATTGTTATTCCTATTGCTGCTATCATTATGGTTATTACTGTTCTTATTACTGATATTACTACTATAGGCACCAAGGTCTTTTCATGTACACGTTATTTGAATGACATAGTCTTATGAGAGAAAAAGTATGATTATTATTTCACTTTGTAAATGAGAAATCTGAGGCTCAGAGAGGTTGAAAAACTTGTTCAAATATGCTCAGCTTGATGCAGAGCCCGCATATCCCTCCACTTGACCCACTTTGCCATCACTGGTTACTTGGGTTTAAAAGGGTTGCTTCACCATTACCTGACACCATTACCCTATTATCCCTGCCTGGCAGGGACGGAGGTTTTATTGCCTCTATTTAATGCATGAACAATAAGGGCCAGTGAGTTAAGTGGCTCCAGGACGGGTCTGCCTCCTCCGGCTAAGCTGCTTTTGTGCCAGATGATCAGGACTACTTCAGAATCACAATTTAACCATCCATTGTTCTGTACATAGAGGCAACTGCCCCGTAGGCCACTCCACTTGGTGCTGTCACAGTGATTAATAAGATATTCTGTGTTCACGTGAAGCCTCTCAGTCAAGGCCTCACAGTGCTTTGCAATCATTAATTAAGCTTCATGGCAGTGACTCAGCTAGGTTGGGGCCCTGGGCCCACTTTAGATGTCTTCGGCTGGTGCAGAAAGAGACTAGATCAGTCCCTCAGCAAGCCACGGCCTTCAGCCCTGCAGGGCCAGTGAGCATTCCTCCACCCTGGAGTTTGGCCAGAATAATTTTCAGAGAGACTTCCTTCTTATCCTTTCAGACTTACAATAGCCAGCACTCAGAAGTCATTTCCTGTTTGAGCCAGGTCCATGCCAACACTCTGTGCCTGGGCTCAATCTAGTGTCCACTTGCTGGCCCACCTTGGGGTAGATGTAGCTCTGGCTTCTGCCCACCAGCACTTTAAGGTCTATTACATTGGCCCACCCAGGGCCCTCTAGAGTCACGGCTGTCCCTGCAACACCACTGGCACCACACAACCATCCTCTCCTCATCTGCTCCATCACTATTCCCGACTCTGCCCTCAGCCCTCTGCATTCATTTGCTGTGGCTCTGACTGCTTGGGGCTTGCAGGAAGGTGGACGGATACTGCGTAACTCAGGGTAAAGAGCTTGGGCCTCTTCCCAAGAATGGAGGGAACCACACAAGAGAGGGATATGGTCGTAAGTGTGCTTTGGCATGATGGTGCAGAATGATATTCTTGGTGGTGGGGGGAGATCAGAGACAATGCGGTCAAGAAGGGGCATGGCCATGAGAAGAGGACTGCAGCACCAGGATGGAGCAGGGGAGAAAAAGGCTTTAGGTGACATTTAGAAAGGGGACGACCAGGGTGTGCTGAAGCTGGGAGGTGGGAGGAGGGAGAAGGAGGAGCCTTGCACAGAGCTCATGACGTGACCTCCTGGCCATCAGATAGATCCACTCTGCTGGGTGTTTCTGCCCTCTGTGTCAGGTACTGGGCTTAGTGAAGTAGTGACCAACATGGCAGTGTTAGTTCACGCTGGCTGCCCATGTTGCTCTGGAGAAGCCATGTCAGGTAAAACAACCAATTTCAAACCTCCTTCCCTCAACTCTGCCTCCTCCCAGGCACATCCTATCTGGTTCAGTTGGGAATGAGGCCTGACACTCATGACTCAGCCTCAATTCCTAGGCCAGTGACATTTCAGGGCACCACTGAATCGATTCACATTGACTCTAAGGAGGCGGACAGTTGTATTCCCTACACTTGATCAGAGAAACCAAGGCTCAGGGGCTCAGGGGCCTATCTCTATGATTGGCCGAATGTTGCCCCTGAAAGGTGTCCACTTCTCAATCCCCAAAATTTGTGAGTATGCTTTATATGGCAAAAGGACCTTTGCCGATGTGATTAAGATAAGCATCTTGAGACAGGCCTGGATTATCCAGGTGGGAACAGCATAATCTCAAATGTCCTTAGAAGAGGAAGGAAGAACACCAATGATGGGTGAGATAAACAGAGGCTGAGGTGATGAAACCTTGAAGATGGAGGAAGGAACCAGGAGCCCAGAAATACAGGTGGTCTCTACAGTTAGAGCTAGAGCTTCCAGAAACAATGCCATCCTGCTGACATTTTGATTTTAGGTCAATGAAATTGATTTTGGATTTCCAACCTCCCAAATGGTAAGATAATAAATTCCTTAGAATGGTTAAATCAAAGTAGAAATCCTCAGTAGGAGGTGAAATTTATCCTAGGAGGGGGAGGAGGTTTGTCTTGATACTGCAGAGGTCCTCACAGAATCAGAGTCAACATTCCCTTCCCAGAGCAGGGGAGGTCACAGATACTGCACCTGCTCCCTGTTTGAGCTGGGTCAGGTACTTGGGGAAGACAGAGGGATGTATGCCCCCCACCCAAAAGGAAAAAAATAGAGAGGCTGGAAGAATTTGCAGGAAGCAGGGGATTGGAAAGGGCTCACAGGAGGAAAACAACATTTGCTGTTGTCAAAAAAGTGAGGACCAGCTGCTTGAGGGCCCCGGTCAGGGGAGAACTGTGGGGAGGAAGTTCACCTCCCACTCAGATTCTGTTGTAATTTGATGATGCTGAGGGTTTGGGGAGGAAAGGGGGGAAATTTCCTCTTGGCCAAGCATCTGAGCTGCTGCAGACTGCTTCCTATGCTGACTCCCTGTTTTCCTCCAAGAAGCAGTGGGTCAGTTTCTGCCTTCTGAGGGTGTGCCTGGTACAGAGAGGGAGGCTGAGTGGGGCTGCTGGAGAGTCGGGCTGGGTAGCAGTGGTTTCCTCTTTAGAGAGAAGGTTAAGGTGAAGAGATTCAGTGGCATAGTGCCTGCCTGGCGAGCACGAGGCTCTGAGTTCAATTCCCAGTACCAGAAAAAAATTTTGAAAAAAGAAGCACCTTCAGTTTAAAGCTTCTGAATATCCTTGAAAATAATCAGCTTCCATTGTACATATACAGGATCCCACCTTGCTTTAAAAGACTTTAGCTGGAAACATTAACATTCACACTGTCTTCAGAAGGGCTTTGAAGTCATTTTTAAAGTTATCAACTCTTTGATCTTTACAACCTATGATCAGGTTCTGGTATTACCCCAATTTATAGTTGAAGAAACAGAGGTTCAGTGAAGTAAAGAAACTGATTTAATTTTGGGGCCAGGGCTCTGTCCAGGTTTTCTTTGGCCTCATCTGCACTATTATGGCACAGAAGAGTTCAGAGTTCATGGCTTCTTTATCTTGTGATCTGGTTCCATGAGTCTGAAAACTTTTGCGGGCAGTTGCAGGCAAACTGGGTTAGGTCTTTCTTCCTCAGGGTCCTACTCTTCTACCTTAGACCTCTGCTCCAGGGTTAGATAAGGGGCTTTGGGTTGCTCTACTGTTCACCCAGCAATGGCTGGTTCCTAAGCTTGGCACTGAGCAGAGAGGAAAGACTGTTATAGGGACTGGCATATGTAAAGGTAGTCATAGAGGCTAATGTGGTGGCTGTCCTGCCCAGAAGTAGCTAAGGGTACCTGAAGAGCTTCTGGGGGTGCTGTCATCCTGCAGAGCAGGGCTGGCACGAGGGAAGGCCTAGAGATCTCCGTGAGGAGGACAGTCTACGCTGAGGGTGGGCAGGCTCAAGGTGACCAGGCGGTTAGGCTGAACAGCCTCCTGCCCAATCCAGAGGCTCCTTGCACAAAGCCAGAGGAGCCAGTTGTGCATGTGGGGGTAACTGTTCTGGCTAGTACTTCTTTCTGCCTCATTGGAAGAAAGAGCAGCAGGGTTCTGGCTGAGTCCTTTGGGGTTCTGTGGGGACCAGCAGAAACAGAAGCATAGGAAGTTGGTACCAGAGCCAAAGGTGACTGCAACCCTCCTGGTCCTAACTACTGGCTGTTGGGAATGACAGTTTCTTTAACTCCTCTCTTCAACCAGGAGTACTGCCATGACCTTGTGCATACACAGTGGGATGTACCTATCCTAAAGATACTGTCTTGGGCTTTTGAATCATGAGCCCAAGGCACGAAGCCTGACGTTCTGCCTGTTTCACTCAATGGTACTGTGGGGACCACAGGAGAATACTCATGGACAGGCCTTATGACTCCTGAGAACCATCTAAAGAGTTTTGCTTTGTGCCAGGGTCATGTGGCACTGGACTTAACGTGTTATCAAGTTAAGCTGGGCTTGATTCCACTGTGATCTGGGTAAAATAACTTCATTTCTGAACCTAAACACTTTTATCTGTAAAACAGGACATCTCAGTAGCCACAACCTTAGACAGCTGAGAGATGAAAGGAGAAAATCCATGTAGACTTCCAGCACTGTGCCCAGTACCAGAATATATAATAGATGCTATAGTGTTCCAAAAACTTCCCCTGATGACTACTATAAACTAGAAGCATATTTGTAAGGAATTGCTCCAAAATAATAATAAAAAGTCCTCAAACTTCTCTGAGCCTTAGATGATGAGATGGTGCCTGTAGTAGGGAGCTGATAACTCCCACTCCACTTATCAGACACTTGGGTTTACACAGGCTAGAATCAGAATCTCTGGCTTTAGACCTTTGGCTATCAGTTCTCAGTATGCCAGAAATAAAACTGAACCTCATGGATGTCCCCGGAGTGCACTACAGCCATGGCTGGAACTGGTGAGGAAGGGTCTCTCTCTGGTGTTTAAGAGAAATAGACTGCCAAGGAGGTCTCCTCCAGCCTTAGGGTTCCAAGATTCCATACCAAGTGTCAGTAGCCAAGTTTTGCATGGGGGAGGAAAAGGGCTAGTTTCTTCATCTCTTGAAGAGAACCCATTGGCTCATGTGGTAGGGGAGCTATGGGAGACAAACTCCACCGGATACCTTGAAGACAAGGAGAGACCCCCTAAGGAACCAGAGTTGTTCCACTGGCCCACTGGAGCAGATCCAAGTTGGAAAGAAAAAAGGACCAGAAACCAAGGAGACTGTGAGGACAGACTCAGGAAGGAAAGCATCAAAACTGACCCTAAGCTCTTTGGCTTATTGCTAGCAAGATGGGGATGAGTGAACCTTCAGCTGAAGGGCTGGTGGGATATTCAATAAATTATTTGGTTTAGGGCAGCCCAGACTGGCTAGATGGTGGGAATGTGGAGAATAAGCAGTACAACTAAAAGACACAGAGAAAGAGGTAAACCAACCAGAAGAATGGTATTTGAGTTTCCTCCCCTGCCCTCTGCTGAAGGGAAGTCAGTGACATGTGTCTCTATGGTCAACCATGTAGCCCCAGCACAAGACATAGAGCCTGTCGTACGAAGGGGCTCAGAGGTGCTAAGTGAGTGAGTCTGATCAGAAAGAAGCAGGGATCTCTGGTGCTGACTGTGGACCATCTTTTTCTTGAGGAAAATAAACCTCATACTTAAGGTAAAGGCTCCATTTTACACCATCATATCTGTTGCAGCATTAATAATCCTGTTCCACTTTTGCAAAATGCATAGCATGGTTCTAAATCAGATCTTTAAATGATGGAGCATCTAGTTAACACATCTGCTCAACATCTACTAAGGTCTGATGTAGAGCTAGGCCACATGGCTGGCAGACACCAATACACAGGAGAATGTGTATTGATTTGATAACCTCATTTGATCTCTGACAATGCCATTTATTAAACTATTATTGGGACTGGACACAAGGAGCGAGGAGAGTGGTGAGCTGTGACCCAGGTCACAGTGACAGCCAGTTACTAACCATACCAAGAAGCCCCCGTGTGTCTCCCTACCGAGCCTGAAGCTGACCCTGGTAGGTCTAGTGGCTCACGGCTACTGGATAGCTCGTCCTCGGTGTATAAGGGACTCACCGATGGGAGCTGCCAGCAGTAACTACTGAATATTTAAGGGAGACATGATTCAAAAAGCTGTGAAACAATGAAAAGCTCTTAACAATTGATTTAAAATCAATATGGTGAGGAAACAGCACCTAAAATAGAAATATCCCCACGAGGCTAAGGGACCGAGCCACACTCTTCTCTACTGGTCCTGTGACGGCACTTGTCTTCCAGCCTCGTCAGTGTGCACACACTAAAATCTCTCACACTGACTCAGTTTTGACCCTGCTCTGTTTATCAGTAATAAGAATAATAACTATATTTATGGACTGCTTCTTTCTGCTAAATACTTTAAATTTCCTTATTAAGTCCTCCCATCAATCCAGCTAGGTTGATGTGATTATTCCTATTTTACAGATGAAGAGCATCCTAAGTTCACTCAGCAATTCAAATAAAAAATTTAAGCTTGAGTCTGTCTGATTTCAAAGAAGATGGTTCTGCTTCTCTGTATGATCAAACTTGCAGATGATAGGGAAAAGCTAGGAGGAACAGTGGAAGTATTCAGTGAAAGAATCAGAACCCTGGTGTATCTTGAGGCTCTGGATAGCACAGTCCAGTTGAACTGTCTGAGATGATAGCGTGTTCTGTGTCTGTGCCTGTCTCCAGTGGTAACCAATAGCCACACATGGCTATTGAGTACTTTAAGTATGGCTAGTGGGACTGAATTTTTAATTTAATTTAAATAGCTGCTGACTGGGCGTGGTGGCACATGCTTGGAATCCCAGCATTTGGGAGGCTGAGGCAGGAGGATTGCCGCATGTTCAAGGCAAGCCTGGGCTACATAGTGAGTTTAAGGCCAGCCTGAACTACATGGTTATACCTCGTTTCAAAAAAAAAAAAAAAATGCTGCACATTGCTACTGGTTACTATACCAGATACATAATCCTAGAGCTATAGGCAGCTCTCAACAGAATGATTCTAGGTTGGGAGCTATGTAATATGCTTCATTTGGGTCACAGGAGTGGGAAGGGAATTGAAAATGACTGGGGGGTGCTGATGCACTCTGAGCAGTCACCTCTAAATGTGGGAGCTGAGACATCAAATCAGAGAAAGGAAGGAGGGAGTGGGTAGGACAGAGGAGAGAGGAGGGGTTTGGAAAGCAGAGGCAGGAACGAGATGGGTTCAGCTGAGGATCTAGTCCCTTGTTCAAGGCCCAAAATGCAAAGGAAACATGAGACATCAGGGAGAGGACATCGAGGAGGGGACACCTCCAGGACAGCTAGTGGGTCTGCCCCGAAGGGAGGCACCTTCCTGTTCGTCTGCCAGGAACCCTAGACTTCCTGTGAGCCGTGTCCGCCTTCACTCACATCCATCCCATTGCTTTGCTTGCTTTGGAGCATCTGAGCAGCAGTCTCTTCCTGGAAGCAGAGAAGTAAACATCACCGTGGAGACAAACTCGCTTGACTCCACTTATAGCAGCTAATGACCCAAGATTTTCCAGCATGAAGTCCCCTTTGCTTCTGTGAGCAGTGCTTGAGAAAATCTGGCCACGGAAAAAAGATAAACTAGAGGGCAATAAACCAGAAAGACTAGGACAAATGTGCGATGGGTCTGTCAGAGGCAACATTTCTAATAGGAGAACCGCTCAGCCTGCCTCAAACAGCTAGTCAGTCTCCGGTTTGCAAATAGAGGGTGTCCCGCCCCACCTTGCGGATATGGGAGGTTGGGGGTGGGGTGGGGTAAATGCAGCGCCAACAAAAAGGCCTGGCCAGCTTGTTCCGGAGGGGATTTCTTGCTGTGGACTTTCAAAGGAGCGCAGGAATATCCTTTTGTCTTGTGGCTGGACTAACCGTCACAGGAGAAAAGGGTTTCCTGTGAGGTCATGGTGGGAAGTGAACATCAACCCCTTCTTTTCTATGTCTGATTATAGAAAGAAGAAGAAAGGGTGAACACGAGGGGTTTGCCAGAGGCAATACCTGAGTTCCCAATGTTATAGAACCCTCCATCTGTGTTTGGATCTGGATTAGGGGCTGGAGGGGGTCACATTTGGTCCCTGGCCTGGAGGAGAGAGGCAGACCTGGACACACAGGGATATGCTATCTCATCTTGTGCAGAGAGCTCAGAGAAGGCTAAGACCCATTAGATTCTGGGTTCTAAGAACTATAATCATATCAGAAATTGCAGTAGACAATGGTGCTTATGACCAGAGTGGCCAGTCTGGCCAACTCAAGGGAGTCTTAGTGATGTAACTGAACCTTGCTGCCTGTGGGGGATGATGGCTCTCTGATGGCTGTGTGCTTTGTGCCACAGACAGGGTACACTGTGTAAGGATTTAAGCCACTGTAGGGTTATGAATGTAGAACTGATTCTTGCCCCCAAGGTTAAGGAAAGCCCAGAGCTAGGTTAATGGTGGCATAAGGTACAGTCTGGGCAAAGCCAAGGACTGCTAGCTTTCTTGCTAGATTCAGGGGGATATGGTCCAGTCAAGCTACCGTCCAGCTTCTGCAAAGCTCAGTGTAATTGGGGTTGCCTGAGGACTAATGTGCTTGAGCAAGGTTGTTCTTAAAACTTTAGTAAGCTTCTGTCTCCAGTGATCAGGGACTCTAACTGCCTTGGAAACCTTGGTGCTGAGCTGTATTTTCTGATAAGAATCTGGGTAGGCTCAGGGACAGTGGGGCTCACAGCTGCCATACTGATTCCAGAACAGTTCTTCCTGCCAGCAGGAGCTTGGGGACACCACGGGCTCTTCCTCCTGTCCTGCTCTGCAGGACTGTATATTCATGTGTAGCCTGGCTGGGTAGGCGAGGGGTTGTGTGATTTAGGGCTAATGCTGGCCTGTTTGAGATTTCTTTGTTAGTGATGAGTCTCCACAAGACCTGTGGACTGTTCTGTCTTAAATGAAGAAATTGAGGACCAAGGAAGGAAACTGTTCGTGTGAGCAAGAAGTAGGTCCTGTCTTAGGAGAGAGAAGTGAAGTCTGGGTCTGCAGTGAGGAGAGGATCGGAGAGTGGGGCCAAGCTTCCAGCATGAGTGCAAGGGAGGTCGGCTTTGACCTTACAGCAGCAGAAGCTGGCTGCTACAAGCCTCTGCTACCAACATATACCACCCCCACCCCACTATGGTTTGAATAGCTCTACCAAAACTCATGGTGAACTTTAATGCCCATTGTATAGTATTAAGAGGATGGAAACTTAATTGCCTGGTGTTTGGAGGTAGGAACTTTAGGAGGTAACTAAGGTTAAGTGGGACCATTAATGTGGAGCCTTATGGGAGTGTGGTTTTATAAGGACAGGATGGGGGACTCAAGCCAGGGTGATGTATCTTGCCAAGCGACACCCTGCACTGCTTTAGGATTCTGCAGAAAGTCCCGCTGGCATGAAGAGCTTCACCAGATGAGGCCATCAGATCTTGAAGTTCCCAGCCTTCAGAATCATGAGCTATACAAATATTTGTTCTTCATAAATTACTCAGCCTGTGACATTTAGTTATAGCAACAGAAAAGGGACTAAGACAACCCTTTCCACTCCACTCCAATTGCAGCTTTTCCCCTCCAGTTATGCATAGAAACACTTTGCAGAGATAACAAGTAGGCTCCATAAAGCCCACCATGGTGTCTCTCTGCAAATATTTGGAGCAGTTGCTTTTTACTGCCTCCACAGTCATGCTTTTGATTGACTACAATGCCAGGGCCGTGGGTTGTGATGCTGTGGTGAGAATCAATTTCACAGATATCAATAAACTAAGAGGAAGATTAATTCAGACTCTAGGCTGAGCATGACAGCTATTTTGGGTCAAGTCCACATTTCATTCCTGAATGGACTCTGGCTCACCCATCCTTCCTCTGATCCGGCTCCTCAGCCTTCATTCTGAATTTAGCACGTTGAGGTTGGCTACATACTTGTGAAGAAGCATTGGGCTAATTTCCAATCTTTAGGGCCTTTCCTTCACTACCTTACGTTCATTGTAAAAGCAGCATGGAAGAGAATCTGGAAACACATCCTGCAGAATCATGCTGCTCTCCTAGTAAGTTTCTGTCTGGTCCCCTCTTCAGTCTGGGTCCATGTGCACAATGGCTGGACCAGGACACTCTCTTTATGGTCTATTTATTCAATTAATGTTAGATGCGTCTCCATGTGGCCTTTGAGTCTTCGAGAGCATCATTTCCAGTGGCTGCAGAATGTTGTGTCAAGTGGATAGACATGCATTATTTAATCATTGCCTTCTGTGCACATTATTGCTGGAAGCCAGGTCATCTGACCTGATTTTGGCTCATATGGCACATTTGCCAGTCCCAGTACAGGGAGGTACTACTAAAGTGGGGGCAGAATTCAGACGCATTTATTCATGAAATATTTATTAGCTTTCAGCTAAAGGCAAGGTACCATACCAGGGAGAGGATAAAGTTTGAGGGAGGAACAAAATGTGACCCTTGCAGTCACTTGAAAGTCTCAGACAGCAAGAATGTAGACACTCCAGATCTTGCATAGAGAAGGGGGTTATTAGGGCTGCTGATTCCCAGGGATGTTACAATGGGACTCGTTCCCTGAAAATAGGCTTTTAAGTAATTGGAACTTGTCTTTCAGACATTAATGCATCCCCATTAATTTGTTACTGATGAGAAAGCAATAAAGTTTGGGACTAATTTACTTTAAAAATGAATAAGCAAAGATCCTACCGACTTTTCCTGTAATTGAATTAACTGTAGTTAACGTTAGTGCCCTCTGATGCTTCTTGAGTGAGAAGTTAAGGAATGTGGAGCTGGAGCTGTTCTGCTGGGGATGTGCAAAGCTAGTAGATTTTCCCTCATGGACTCTCAATTATCACATGCATGGGGCAGGAGCGGGCAGAGGGAAAACCACTGCTTGATGTAACAGTAACAACGGCTGTTTCCCGAGTTCCTGCTGCAAGACAGGCACTGCACCAGGCGCTTTACTTAAGAAATATTTTTGTTTCAACAGTCTTTCATGGTAGGTAATACTTTTTTTTTCATTTTTAAGAAGAGGAGGCTGTGAATTAGTAAAGTTAAGTGACTTGCTAGAGGTTCCTTAGCAACATTCTCCTCTCCAAAACCAGATTGCTGCATAGGATTTCATGAAATTGTTTTCCAAAAGAAAATGGTCTTAGGCACATTTGCCTTTCAAAATAAAATGGTAACTGGTCAGCAATCCAGACCTAGGAAAATATAAAAAATTACAGGTAATAATTTTAGAAAGCCCTCAGAGTAATTTACTTTCCGGTGGGAGTATGCATTTGGAGCTGAAATTGATAAGAATACATGTTTAGAATTAGTACTTAAGTTTATTTTTGCCCTTTTCAAAAGAGTCTGTACCTTATAGTTATAAAAGCCTTTAAATTAACAAACCACATCAGTGGACTAAAACTCGATTTCATCCTCATTTTCCTGGTAGTCTGAAAACTTTAGGGTATTTGCAGACCATTCTTCCCCAAAAAGATGGGCAGCCAGACCAGAAACCACTGACTAGCAAATCTCAGTGGTGAGGTAAAGTCCATCTCCTGAACCAGCAGCTGGTTGTGTGTGGGGGGCAGAGGAAAACTTAGGTCCAGGGTGAATGTTGAAAGGCCTAGGGCAGCCTGGGTCTTGCTTTTAAAATTCAACATTGTTGCTTCTCTTGATTACTGCAAGAACCATAGTTCATAATCTCATAAGTCAGAGAGAGACATAGGCTTTATTTTTGGATGGCATAGAGTGGGCGATGATTTATTCTGATTCATTCGTGGGAAACTTCTGCATCTGACTGGGGATGCCTAACTGCTCTCATCACCACCCCCAGGGGCATCCCTGATTCACGCTCAATCCCTGTGCCCTGATATCGGCATTAAGAGGGACTACAGGCATGTCCACCGTCCCTGCCCCATGTGTGTGGGGTGGTGCCTGATGAACATCCTTAAGTTCTGTGATCAATTTGGGGTTAAAGATGATTTCAAGCGTTCTTACCATCCAGAGCAGGGTGGCCTATGTCCCGTACAAGAGTGGATGAGGTCACCAGAGACACAGACAGAGGGAAAAGCAAGGGGACCCTGATATGTCTTGTCTTGAAACAATCATGCTCAGTCTGCCAGGAGAGGACAGAAGCTGGGGGATGCACTGCAGGAGGTAGAAGCGTGAGCTGGGAGAATGCAGCGGCCAGGGCAAACGTGGTTTCAAGCAGGGAGTGACCCCGCAGGACCAAGAGGTGCGAGGACCCAGGCTCTCGGCGCCTGCTGAAATCACTGTCTCCTGCCCTTATTTTGCTTACATTTTTACCCAATCCTCCATGAATAAATACTATCTCAGATTTTGGAAGTTATCAACCCTGTACTATCAGGATCAGCCTTATTCCATCTTTTTTAAAATTCATTTTTAAAGTCACAGAATATTATGATTATTAAAGAACACTGGGTGAAAAAAATGGAAAGAAAAAATTTAAATATCTAAATTCTAACCTGTATAAACACACCAGATGTCAACATTTGGTATGTTTTCTTTCAGTGGCTTTTCTGTGGTTTAGGGTTTAAAAATTACAATTGTAAACATACCGCACATAAAAATCTGTACTAAACTTAATATTTATATCACAATCATCAATTTTTGGAGGTCTTTTAAAACGTAGCAAACATCATTTAATGCAATACCAAATCCAGTATCCACCTTTTAATTAAATCTTCATTTATATTACTCTCTTCTATTTTTACATACATTTTGGCTACTTGATGTCAGCTTCTGGAGTAGTATGTAAATTTATGCCTACAACTATCCTTTGCCCAGCTTCTTGTATTTCTTGTAACAGATTTTCCCTCATGTATTTTGATGCTTGAGTACTGAGTGTACAAATGTTCAGAACAGTTATGCGTTCACAATTGCTCCTATGAATATAAAATTACCCCTTTTATCCTGCTTGATGCTGCTTATTGCCTTAAATTGTGCTTTGTCTGATACAGCCACTCACGCTTTTCTTTTGTTTGCATTTACCTGGTATATCTTTGCCTACCCTGGAGCTGTTTTATTTTAGGTGAGTCTCTTGTATTAGTTTAATCTGGGAACCTTTGTCTTCCATCAAGGGATATTAAATGCTTACATTTATTGTCATCATCATTCTGGGTGGCCTCTTGTCATTGTGTTTTGTTTTTCACATTTCCTTTCTTTCTGATTTTTGAGCCATCACAGACGATTTCTTCTTTTCTGCAGCAATCTGGAAGGGAGACATCTTGTTTCTCGCTCTACTGATTTGCCTTCATTTGCCACCAATGAATGTTTTAATTTCTGTGTTTGGTTCCTAAGCAGCTATTCTTATCTCAGCCTGACCTTCTCAACTCCTTTCGTGAAGGTTACAGCCTCTGTAGAATGGCTTTAAAGGCCTTCTGTTGATTTTTCTTTGTTTGCTAACTCCCTGAACCAAGTCCTTGAAGCCCAGTGCTTCCTGGGATATGAGAGCCCATCCTGAGTGTACACATTTGGCACAAAGTAGTGGTGGGGTGTTGGGGTCTGCTCATCCTTGATCAATAAAGACAGCCTGAGCAGATCTGATCCTAGCTGGGAGAGGTGAGCTCTATGCAGAGAGAAGGTCCTGGTACAGGGGACCTGAACTTCTCAGGCCTAGAAAGTAATACAGGGCATAATAGTCTCAGATGTGAAATTTCCTGGGTATATAAATTATTTTAAAAGATCTCCTTAAAGACTTCTAAGTGGAATTTCAGCAAAGTCCCCCTCCTCCCACCTTTGGCACTTCCATTTGTGTATTGTCTTAAAAAGGTACAACTCTAATATATTGTGTATTAAAACTCTCTATAGTGCAATTAGTGGCCTTAAATGGTTTGTTTACATTTAAAACATGTATTAAGACAGTTGTTCACGGGGCTGGGGATTTAGCTCAGCGGCATAAGCGCCTGCCTTGCAAGCAGGCAGTCGTGAGTTCGATCCCCGGTACCGATAAAAAAAAAAAAAAGGAAAAAGACCAAAAAAAAAAAAAAAAAAAGACAGTTGCTCAGTTGTTCACTCTTTCTTCTAACACAGAAATGTTGGGTGGCAGGGCTAAGGCCTAGAAAGGCAGGATGGGGCCCATGCAGGCAGCCTGTCCAATGCCTAGTGTCTCCAGAGGAAGCACATTCCAGGTAGAAGCTTGTCATCTAGGGTCCCGGAGAGGTGAGGTGGGACTAACCTGCAACTTCTGTCTCTGATCTCTGCCTGACTAGATGGAGGCTTTCCCAAGAGAACCCTCAGGTCAGAAGCCCTGCTAGTTAGGAGCAGATAGGAAAGGCCATGCAATGGGACCAGCTTGGCTTCTGGTGTGTGTGTGTGTGTATGTGTGTGGGGGGTGTAAAACCAAAGAGTGCTTTAGGAGAGCTAGGCCATCTCTGCTGTACACCAAAGACTGATATCTCACAAACTAGAGTTCCAGTGGGACCAGAGTCTTGGCAGGGATCTCTTGGAACATTTCACCAGAATTAAGAGATAGCAACACTAGGTTCTAGACAAGCAAGTGCCAAAAAGGCCTTTGGGCTGGCTGGGACAAAGTCAGGCCTGGTTCTTGGAGATCAAAGTCATCATTTTAACCTTTGGTCTGCTCTAGCCCCAAGGTCAGAATGATCACCATCAGGACCTCAGAGCACCAGATTAGGAAACTGAGGTCCAGAGATGCAAGTGATATGTTCAACATCACTCAATAGACCAACCTTCCTTACAACATTCTAATACATTCCTTTTTTCTCTGTTTGTGGAAACACTCAGACAAAGGTGTTAACATCTGGACCCCACCCACAGGAGGTGTATTGTGTGTTCCTGCTGTCAGAAATAGTCGCTGTGCTGTGTTCCTGGTTGTCCCTGTTCATTCCTCCCTCATACCACTTAACTTGCTGCACAGTAATTATGTGTCTCTATCTTCCTTGCAGAGCCGAGTACCTAGGGGCAGGAATTGATTCTGTTAAATAAATATTGATGAATTCACAGCCCTAACCCTCTGCTCACTATATATAGGTTACCATGGCTTGTTCCTATTAAATGTGTAGTCCTTCTATTGATGGAACTGCTAATTAATCTTGATCATTACAAATGGTGCCCATATATTGAATTAGCATACTGTACTCTATGTGTGTATAAATATTATGTGTAATTAAGAGTAAATAAAAATAAGTAAACATTTTTAAATCAGTCAATTTAAACTTATTATCTGAGGATTAAGAACTAAAAATCTACTTTGCTCAGCATACCATACCTATGGGAAGTATGTTGCTTTCTAGTGCCCCTTGTGGCAGCATGCTCTAATTGCAGGCAAAGGATTTCAAGAGCCTGCCCTTTTATAAGTACATAAAACGTGAGTGGACAACATTTTGGCTTGCCTGGAAAGTATTGAGTGAAGAATTATCTTGAGTCACAAATAAATGCATAATATAGTTAATGTATATAAATAGGAAAACATTATTTTTTAAACAAAATAACATAAGCCACTTTCAAAAGCCCCCACAAGCCCAAGTTTAATAACTGAATAAGATAATCTACATGTCTGCTTAGTAACAATAAACGCCTGTACTCACAGGCACACATGCCACATAGCTAGGCTGAAATACTATTATCAGTAAGTGTTATATATTACTTGCCAAATCATGCAAGTCCAGGTAACATCTGATGCACACAGATTTCAATTGTGTGGTGGGCACAGGAGGTAGAGTCGGCACTGCACTGGCACCTCCTCTGCACGGAGTTCCACTGTTGCCTATGTAGTCTGCACTCAAGCACAGAGCCATCGAGTTATGAAACATATAGCTAATAAATATCACAAAATAATGTTAAAAGCTTATGATCTTATTGTGCTGTATTAACAGCCATCTTAGGCCATATGTGGCTTTCTGGCAGTGGATTAGACACACCTGATATAAAGGAAGAGCATTTTTTACTGTATATGCATTAAGTTTCTGAAAGACACCAGCCTTTGTTTGCCTCCTTTACCTTTATGCTGCTACCCTGGGTTCCATAGCAGAGCCTGCTCAGATCTGATCTGAGAAAAGGTTGCTAATAATACAACACCAGTGGGCCTTGCCTGTGGGGATGTATTATCTAGAAGTGCAAGGAAGCACCTAGAAGGGAGCATCATAAGGTGGCCAGGTTCATTTATACATTTCCTACACTGCAGTCCTTGTTTTGCTGAGAATTGACTAACTCCTGAGGACAGGGACTGATTGTGTCTCATTCACTTTCATTTTTCTGTGTTCCTGGTTGTCCAGCAGAGTTTATGACAGACTAGAAGCTAGAACTAAGTATGGAGGAGCAAGCTGTGAAGCTGAGCACCTGCTCTGTGTCCTTGTGTTGAGGGCTGGTTGCAGGAACCTCTAAGAATTGGTGTGTTAGAGCCTCGGGATCAGATCAGGCAAAAGAGATCTGGCTGATGAGGCCACTCTTACAGCCACATAGCCCTACATCCTGATGCCAAACCATTCCGAACATCTTGCCTTTATTACTATTCTGACTTCCTGACTCAATTTTGTTCTTTAGAATTCATCTGATGCATTCAACATGTGTAGAATTAATTAATTGTTACTGAGGTCAAGGTCAGATGAGCCTTTAATATTCCATTACCCAGTGTTTATCATTTCTAGGGGTTTAGCTCTGGCCAACTTGACAAAATCTTTGTGGCTTTGCCCACTCCTCTATGTACCCTTCCAGAATGTGAAGGGCATTTGGAATTCTAGCATAATTTTTCAAAGAATGCACAGTGAAGCACCATGATCTCTTTCATCTTCTGTCATTTTGCACATCAAAACTCCTCTTTTACTCATCAAGAGACACTCTTGTAGCTGTGAAGTTACCTTCCCACTGCCTAGCATCCTCCACAGAACCGCAGGTGCCTCTTGGAAGAAGTGCCACATCCGTATCCCTCTCTCCTCCTGCCTTTGTTTTCCATTGTTATTAGAGGCGTAGCCATGGAGAGAAATCTAGTGCAGATTGCAACTGCAGCCATTTGAAAAGATAGATTTTCCTTCTAACTAGCTTAAGAAGGATAGGGCTTAGTTTCCAGTTCCTGCTGCCTATAGTGGAATAATCAGAATAAATTCAAGATAGCAAGTTCAGAAAAATCTCCTTTTGTGAAGCAAGCTTTCTGCACAGGAAGGGACCACTGATTATGAGTGCTGCAACCAGAAAGGGATTTGCAATGACCCTGACTCAGGTCCTTGCAGCAGCCACAGCCATTTGGGGGTGACAGTGGGAAATCATGAACCACAAGACAATCTTGTCTGTCTTCTAGAGCACAGGGGAAAGGCCTCAGCCCAGGGAGCACCTTCTGCTTCCTCCCTTACAGAGAAGGGCTCTCCGAAGCTCTGTGCTTGGATTTGGGCACCGCAGCTGTGCTTGGCATCTGTGCTTCCTGGCAGGCTGTGCTGCCTGCCACTTAACACAGCAGCAGTCCTTGCAGCGGACTGCCCCTCCTCCTGCCTAGAGCTTTTGTGAAGACCAAATGAGAGAAGGCCATGCAAATTCTTTGAAAAGTGAAGAGCACTGGTAGGAGTACTGGACTGTGGCACTGCCTGGCCAAGCCTTCTACAAATGCTGGCTTTGGGTGCATTTGGTAGCGTGCTTAGCACTGCAACAAAGTGCTCACATTTGAGGAAATACTCCAAGCTAGTGGTTTCAGATGTCACATCTCTCTCTGGCCTATGAACATGTTTGATTCTCTAACATGTGTTAGTCTGATGTTCAAGGTTTTCCTACCTCTTCTCTCTAAACACCTCTTTGCTATAAAAACTCCATGTCAGTGCTTCCAGAACATACCACTGGTGTTGCTATCCTTGTTCATTTCATCAAGCTCTATTTACCTATTAGAGATTTTCCATATTGTACTCATCCTTGGAGACCTCTCCCAAGTTAACCACAGATTATCTCTTCCTCCTCCAAATTGTTCTTGGGTTCCTACTGACCTTAAAACTGGACAGGCAGAGATCACAGAGGTAAAGAGTAAGCTCTACATTCTGATTATTCAGACTGGGGTCTTACCTCTTACTGTGTGTGTGCCCTTGGGCAAGTTAGTTAAAGGGCCTGCACATTATTTTCCTGAGCTATAAAACAAGGAAAATAATGGTTGTCTTTTACATATATAAAGTCCTAAGCAAAATGGTTGACTCAATGCAAGCCCTTTTTTATATATTACCATGTAATTTCCAAGACAGCCCAGGAAAAGTTGGTTTTGAGGCTTAGAAAAGTTAAAGCATTTGTCCGAGGCCACATGTTTGGTGCTGAAAATGAGATTCAGATTCATATCAGTCTGACTGAGATCCATAGCTTTCCCAGTGGCATAGCCAATTCTCTTTAATCACACCTCCTATGGTTGCTTCGGCCTTTGTTCCTTAGCTTGCTCTGTGCACAGACATTTCTCTCCCCAGCCAGATCCTGAGCTCCTCCAGGGCAATGATTCTTAAGGTATTCCCTGCTCTTAGCTATACACTATTTAGCATTTGTTAAGTAAACAAAAGAATAAATGAATGATTGGGGAAACATGCATTTCAAGACAACTATACCAAAAGAACTTAGCACTGGTGCTTAGTCCCTGAAACTCAAGACCCGGGGTGTACCTGCTCTTAGACTGCCCCTACCTCAGTCCATCCAGGAAATCTGACTATATTGGTCACCTGCTAAAATACTTTCCCACACTTTCATGTGGGACTAATCTGACTGTGATAGGCCAACATGCTCTGTTAATGTAATTCTCCACTGAGCTTAACATACATATTTTTTGGTTCAAAAAGTGAACTTTTGGAAGAAGGAAGGATGGCCAAGGACAGCTCCAGTGAGTAGTGAATAGAGCCCTGGCCCACCCTAGGAGGCAAAAGGACATGGTTCTGGAGCTCTGGTTTCCAAAGTTATGTCCTTTTTTTTAAAAAAAGTAAAGCTAGGGGCTGGGAATTTAGCTCAGTGGCATAAGTGCCTGCCCGGCAAGCATGAGATTGTGTGTGAGTTCAATCCCCAGTACCAAAAAAAAAAAAAAAAAAAAAAAAAAAAAAGCTACATGTAAAGTAACTAAATGCCAAAGTCAGAATCAGAAGTGATAAATACGATGGACAGCAGCGCTCATTTTGCTGCTTGCTCATCATCCCAGTGATCACACATGTTAACTGGATAGAGAAGAAGAGAAGTTGTACTGCAAAATGTGCTCAGTGCAACAGAGACCTACATTTTTGCACAGATATACTTAACTGGGTGAAATTATCCTTCTAGCCCCTGACTGTGGGAGAATGGGGAGTAAAGCAGTGGAATTGTAGGAAAAGTCTGAAGATTTCGAACAGGAAATCTTCAACTCCCAGTGTCTCTCCCCTCCCCCACAAAAAACCAAAAACCACCCCCAAAACCAAGTGTTTTCTACTGAAGGAACGCTTGAGGTCCTATTTAGTAATAGCTACCATTTGTTGAAAGCCTACTATGTACCAGGTGTTTTATTTGCAGTATCTCATTTCCTCCTTACCACGACCCGAGAAAGAGCTGGTATTATGTCCATTTTACTCAAGAGAAAACTGAGAGTCAGTACTCTGACCAAGACTAACAGGAATAGCAGAACACACAGGAGCTTAGGTACCTGACTCCTATCCAGAAATTTTTCCCCAGAACACAGATCTCTCATCCCCCAGAGAAACCCTCAAGTCTGAAAGATTTTAAGCTCTTGAGTCATTTGGTACAAAGCACCCTCTAATCATACTCTTCCTCAACTCATTAACAGAAGTCAAGACCTACGTATAATGGAGTTAGCTAATTTGTTTTTCATTGTGTGCTTATGTAAATAGCTTGAAATCTTTCCTCAACATCATTATCTGCCAGAAAATAGGGACCATATCATGGTAACTCATGACTTATACTTAGCAAGTGTTTTCAATCCTGTTTTAACCAGTAATAAATCTTTTATGTGGCTGGGAGTGGTGGTGCACACTTGTAATCCCAGTGTTCAGGAGGCCGAGGCAGAAGGATCAGTGTGAGTTTGAGGCCAGCCTGAGCTACATAAGCAAGCGCAAGGCCAGCTCACACTACATCGTGAGATCCTGTCTCAAAAAAAATCTTTCACTTGATTTATCTGAAAATTATCTGCTTGTTCTCCTTTCTGTTGTTCTGCCCTTAAAGATCATATCAAATTTCTGTATTTATAATAACTAACATTAAGTAAATATTAACTGTGGACCAGTTACTGTTCTAATTAATTTAACTCATAACTTCACAGCTGATAATTATCATCCTCATTTTATACACAATTTGGTGAAATGGAAATTTAAGGTCACACAGCCAAATAGTAGAGTCAGGATTCAGGCTGATTATATCCACTTTGCAAATGCCTCAGTTTGTAAAGAAAATTTCCTCCCAAATTGAATCACTCTAAAATAGCACTGTTCAGTAGAAATGTAATGCTGTTTACTTTAATATGTACAGAATATTGTTTCAACCTAGTCACATTTCAACTGTTCAATAGCCAGCTAGTTGCCACTATATTGGACAACACAAGTAAAGATGGACTTTCTACTTTTCTTATTTTATTGTTTGTTTCTGTCTATTTCAGCTTTATATTTGGGTTTTGGATTAGAACTGGTGAACACAGCAACAGCTAGGACAGCAGAAAAAACATAATGTTAGATATAAAAGCTGGGTTCAAACCCATCTTTGACAGTAACAGGGTTGTGACCAGAGAAACCCTTTTTTTCTGATGATAAAAACAAGATGATGGTTTGTGATTACTAAGATTCTTTGCATTTCTAAACATTTTCTTTGCTTATAACACATATCCTTCTTGGGATTTCTGCATCTGTTTCTTTTTTCTGCTCAGTAATTTTACATGGAAGGGCTTATGCAAGTTGTGACTTTGCTCTCTGTTTCCAATTTTTTACCCAGCAAATTGTGGGCACAAGAAATATTTAAATATTTGTTCAGCAGATATAAATCTATCCCTCTTTAAGGGACCCCTGGGTCTCCCAGTTACACCAGAAAAACTATAGCAGCCTCCTTAGCAATTAATTATTTTTCTGTCTCCTTTCATATCCTGGATGAAAGTCTTGATTATCTAAGCTTTTCTGTTTTTGTTGTTTTGTTTTTTGGGACAGGGTCTTGCTATGTAGTTCAGGTGGGACTTGAGCTCACTATGTAGCCCAGGTTGGCCTCAGACTCATGGCAATCCTCCTGGCTCAGTCTCCTGAGTATTGAGATTACAGGCATGTGCCACTGCACCTGCTCCAAGCTTTCTGATATTCAGGGTTAAAAATTATTTCCTGATCCTGTTAGTAAAAGGGATGGTGCTAAGTCCTAGGCAGGATTTCTTAGAGACCCCCACAAATGGTCTCCCTCTTATTACATGTTGTTCTGATGCTGAGGAGAGTTAATTAATGACTCTACAAAAGAAAACAACCAAATTTATACGTAGTCATATGATCCACAGCAGACCAAGATGGAGAGTTGAGTTCTTGGCCTCCAAGTGTCCTAGGAGAATGTAATAGCAACCTTTTGTTCCTTGCATCAGGTCTCTGCAAAGCCCACAGTCAAGAGGGAAAGGAATCATTCAAAATAAGATGGAAACCCAGTTTGATGTGAGGCATTTTCTTAAGAGGCTGGATCCCCCTATCTGAATATTACAAAGCTCAGAGAGAGAGGTAAAAAAGGGACAGTTCTATTCCTCATTACTCTCTTTAGATACTGAAAACTACAGTTACTAAAAGAGGAATTTTCAAGCACATGGCCTGATGCCAAGATTGGGGGGGCAGTTGGAACTACTAACTTAGAGAGGACCAGAGGACACGTGGCACGAGAGGAACCAGATTCCCAATCTGCACATCTTCAGGAGTCTTGCATATTATCTAAAGGTACAGCACTGGCTGTGATGACATGAGGCAGGAATGTAATTACTTCTAAGGAATTGGCTGAAGGCCTCAGCAGGGAAAACTTTTATGTAAGTGTTAGAGGCTTTGCTATGAAAATCCGATATTGGGTATTAAAAAAGAGTCTCCTAACAATATGCAGATACCTAGCTTTGGAACAGAATGCTAGAAAATAAAGGTAAGTTCTATTATTTGGCTGTATAAGTATTATTTATTTTAAGAACTCTCCTAATTTTCCTCTCTTTCCTACTTTCTTAAAAACAAAAACAAAAACAAAACAAAAAACTCCACTTTGTTGCCAGGCTTGGCTTACTGTGAAATTTGTTCCGCTCTAGAAAGAAAGTGCTCAGTTTCTAGTCACAAGGATCATTGTACTGCTCTTTTCCTTTCTTTAATGACCAAGCTTGTTACCAGAATAAGGCATAAAGAATGGCAGTACCTTCCCTTGAACTTGATTCTGTGATTTATGTCTGTTTCAGTTGGCTCCCAATCTCATCCCTCTAAATTTTGGTTAGAACATTACATAAGATAGTTCAGAACTTCAATTTTGCATCTATAATAGCAGTTAGGAAACAAATGTGGTAAAGAGGGGACTTTGGAGTTTAACAGACTCAGGTTTAATAGGAACCTAAATTCTGCTCGTTCTTTGTAAACTTAGGCAAGCACTTTTCCTTTTTTTTTTTTTTTTTTTTTTTTTTTTTGGTACCGGGGATCGGACTTACAACTGCACACTTGCAAGGCAGATGCTTATGCCGCTGGGCTAAATCCCCAGCCTCCACTTTTCCTTTTAAAGAGCTTTATTTCCTCATCTTGCAATTGGACATAGCACCACTACATACCTCTATGACTATGAGGATTAAATACATTCTTGCATGTGAAGAGCCTGACTCAGAAAATGTTTGTTCTTATTATTAGCTTGTAATTTTTAAAATAGGGATTAATGATGGGTTCATTGAAAATAATGCAGTAAAAACTTCTACAACTCTATTCCCTTTTGTTTTTGTTCCATGATTAGCTTTAGGGGATCCTCAAATAGGCCAGAGCCCTCAAGTCTTGCTTCTGTTCCACCTCCTGTAATCCTCTCTCCCCACCAGACAAACTGAGACTAGTGCTCCAGAACCTTGGACAGCTCCTCTCATTGTTGACTGGGCTGCCTGTGGGAGAGGGATCCGCAGGAACTCCGGGAATTTTCCCAGAAAGGATGCGTTAGTGTGGGGATTTAGGAATTCCAGGGGCTGCAGTCTCACTCCCAGCATGCACACTGCTATTGGCATGCATGCTCAGATTCTTCAACATGAAAAGCCCTCCTAGAAATGTCTAAGGAGCCTCCACTCAGAAAGCCATAATTCCACCTATAAGATTTGCTGAACCATAGAGTCCTTTTTTCCCCCTGTGAACTTTAAGACTTTTTTTTAGCCTAAAATCAGCAGAAACACCACCCACATCTTCCTGTATCTGCTGATATTTAATTTGTTTGGATTCAGTACAAGGATTAAATATTCTTAATTAACCTCAAGTGAAAGTAATAATATATGAGCATCAGGAAATGTTTTACAAGACAAAGATTCAGTGCTGAATTGAAAGAAATGTAAAGTAATGTTATTTCTGTAGGTGATGCTATGCACCAGTCTCTAATCAGGATAAGCAGGTGGTTCAATTTATGAGGTAATTTAGCTTTTCACTCTCCAATGCAGAGCACAACACACTATATGCAGTTACCTTCTGAACAGGTGAAGAAGAAATTAAGTCCTATTTTTACTTTATGATACTGAGTCACATAGTTCAATGCAAATCACATGGATGCCAAACTAAGAACAATACGAGGTATTTAAATACTTCCTTTAACTTGAGGAGCTCTAACAATTTTGTGACAGTGTGAAATCCCTTCAAAGTAATTCTAGAAGAGACATATGTCACCAGGTGGTTATTCAGGACTGAGCATGTCTCATCTCTCTCTCCCTGACTTCTATGAGGTCTGGAAGAGCCAGTATTCACAGATTTTAGCATTTAGTAATAGCTTCCATATGTCTGCATTTTCAGGCCATATAATCATTGAAGAGTTTTTTTGAAAATATGTTATTAACTAATTTAATAATGAGGAAAAGAAGATAAAGGTGGAACAAGATAAAAGAGGAAGGGAATAATAGAGGTAGGGGAGAGACTGAGAAAACGTTGAAATCGCTTTGAGCTTGATAAATGTTTTCTATATATGGTCTTCACAAATGGATTTGATGCCCCTCCCCAAGTGGTTGCAAACACAAAGGCCTCCAGACCCACTTTAAATATTTCCATTCAGCTGAGGACACCAGCAATTCATGCCTGAATTCACTTGAAGGAACTACAGAGTATAACATCAGCTCAAGTCACCCAAGGCAGATAGGTAGCCCCCAGATAGAAAAATTTGTGAGTTTACCTAACAGTGCCCACACCCACTGGAAGCCTCTCCCCCAAGGCAGTGTTGGTTGTCAAATTGTGCTTTGATTTGACTTCATCCCAGCAGAGGTCGCTGTGGGCACTGGTTATAGATGCCAGGGACTAGATCAGGCAGGCTGGGCTGGGTGGCTGGTGGCCCCATTACTGTGTACCTGCTCTTTCCCTGGCCACAGTCTAGCTCCTCATTCTATGGCAAGATTTCTCAAGACCATGCAATACTTTTGCCATAAAAGTGCTGTGAAATTGGGGTCAGTTTCTGGGAATGGGCAGGTCTGACAGGGATGTGCTTATCTTCTAGGGGTATTGCCTTTTAATGGAATGTGTGTTACCCTGGTGTTCTCTCTGTGCATGTACCTGGTATTTCTAAGATGTCACCTGTGACTTGCCCAGAACCTCAGTCCTGTAGCCTTCCCAGACATGGAGGCCAATATGCCAAAAGTTGCCTTGCCACACAATCTTGAATGCACATTATAAGGGACTCTGTTATGGGCTCCTAAAGCCTTACTTGTAAGGGTGTGGTAGTGGTGGGCCCCAAATTCTGGTCTTCAGGGCAACCCATTACAGAGACCTTAAGGTCTCTGAGGGATGGGAAGGACAGGGCACTAGGTCAGACCTGACGCTCCAAGACTAAAGAGGTCTCCACATCTTTGTGAAGTCCCACGTTCTGCAGGGTATTCAGGTTAGGTCCAAGGCAGCCTGAAGCTGTCCTCACCCTGAAGCCATCCACTTAGACCCTAGGTCATTACTGTGGCTTGTGAGTTAAAAGTACTATCCTGCTGTCCTCAAAAATTCAAATGTGGCAGTAAATGGTTCTTCCACCCTCTATACACACACAGAGCTAGACACACAGGCTCACCATGACATACACATGAACACGAGCACACACTGGCACATTTACCTAGTCACACGCATTTACACTTTCTGACCACACTGTCACCAATGCAAACACACACATGCACACACACATGCATGCACACATGCAAACACACACACAAACACATCCTGGCTCCAAAGATTTAAACATATCCCAGTTCCAGAACCAAATTTGACCCAATATGACTGATAGTGCATATAGAAATCTAGTCAGAATGCCTCTCCAGACCCTGAAACACTCATGTTCTCTGCACTAAAACCGCCCCTGCCTGCTCCTGTCCTTTTGGTCACAGGTCTTAGGCCTGTCACCATCGTGCCTACAGCATCCAGGATCGGGGCTGGCAATCGGATGTGGGGAGGTGTGTAGGAAAAGAGAAGGAGGTGTGGGACATAGTGCTGTGGCCAGCGCAGCCATCTCCTCCCTCAGGATTTTCCACGCGGCTCACGCGGGCCCGCAAGAAGCGAGCGCGCTTTGTCTCTCGCCAGGCTTCTGGCACGTTTCCGCGGAAGCCACCCGCGCCGCGCCCGAGGCCCCCCTCCCTCAGCCGCGCCCCTCGCCCAACCCGCCGCGCACGCCCTCCAGTGCAGCTACCTCCTCTTTGTCCTCCCTTGAATGCCCGAGCAGAGCAAGAGAGCGGGGCACCCCAGAGGGACCGCTGCGCGCCCAGGACGCAGTTCTTTGCCGCCGGATCTAGGGCGCGCCCTGTGCCATAAAGAGCAGCCCTCGAGGATCCCGTGCGCAGGGGACCTGGGCCTCGAGCTCCCAGGTGCTTGAGAGGGGACCCGCCCCGTCCTGCCCCGCACGTGCCCATCTGGCGCTGGCTCCTTGCTGCGGTGAAGAAGCTCTGGTCCTTGGGGCGTGGCGAGGCAGGGAGGGTCGTTTCAACTCTCATAGCCCCGCACCTTGATCCAGATTGAGAACCGTTAAGAGGTAAGACGCGAGTGGGGAAGGGTCCCTCAGGCGTTCTTTCTCCCCTCGCTACTCACCTCTCTTACCCAGGCCACTCCGACCTTAGTCCCTGGCCAGAGCACCGAGGAACCAGAGTATCCTTCAGTGCTTTCCTTTAGGGACCACTCCAAGCAGGATGGGGAGGGGATCTCCAGACCTTTCCCTCACCCACCTCAGCCCCCCTTCATACCCCTTCCCCAAAAAACCTTGGATAGAAGCAGTATGGGGATGAGTCCCTTGGTCTGTGCACATCCTCAGCCTCCCTCTTCAAAAACCCAGGACTGCAAAGGGAAGAGTATGGAGAAGGGTCTCCCTTACAACTCGAACCTGAGCAGGATCTGAGCGGAGGGAGGAGTCCTGCGATTTCATCCATCATAGCCAGACCTCTTTGTGCCCTCGAACAACTAGGGTATTGTGGGGAAGGGTCTCCCTGCCTCCAAACCTTTCATCCACAACACTCCTCCCTCAATAATCCAAGCAGCCTCGACTTCAGGCACAGGAGGAGGGAGGCTCCGAGCCTGCCATGCTTTCCCCTGAGACATGGGGGAGGGTCCCCCAGTTCTCTCCCCTCACACTCAAGAACTCCCTCCACCATGAAACAAAAACTAACCTAAGCTGCTCCGACCTTAGACACCTGGCCAAGGGGAGGCCCGTGGTCAGTCTGCTGCTGCTCTCCGGGACACATGGTTTTGAAAGCGGCGTTCCATGTCCCATCAACTCCCCAGGCCCCCTCACGCTCAGTTCATTCCTCTCCAGTAAAACAAAAGCAAATCTTTGCAGCACCAACCTTTGATGGTGAGCAGGAGGGCAGTCAGCGCCTCACGGCGCACCGGCACCTCCCGGCTCCTCACGGCCCGGGCTTTCCGGGGGCGGCTCTCACGGCTGCTGCGGCGGCGTCCGCGGCTCTAGCGTCCAGAACCTCCCTAGGACTCAGCACCTGGAGCGGCGAACAGCTCCGCGCCTCATTCCGCTGACCCCGCCTCCCTCGCGCCGTTGTAGCCAATGGCGACTCGGTCTCCGCCCATAAGGCTGTCCATTGCGGGGGGCGCTGTTCCCTGTTTTTTTGGCCCCGCCCGCGGATTGCCGGGTCCCTCTAGAAAGACCACATTCCCCAGGGACCGCTGGAGTGTTCGCTTGGTGTTCTGGAACTTATAGTCTCTTACGGACATGGAGTTGGCTCATGCCGCGGGCAGGCGCGCAAAGATGGACTACATTTCCCAGGGTGCATGGAAAAGACGGAGGCGCTGAGGAAGGCGGGAGGAGTGTTTCTCTAGCAAATAGGGCTGTTAGGTTGATGGCTGGCCAAGTGGGGCAGGCCACGCGACCCTCAAAGGATCATGTGTGGGTTCAGAAGTACCCTGAAGAGGCCTAAAAGGTTCCTTTTTCCCTCTTCTATTTTTACGTCGGACCGTGAGCCTCAGTTTTCCTATACGGGAAGAGTAGCTAGGGAACGTTCTACTCACAGCTGGTGGTCACTCGGCCAGCCAAGGGCGATTCGCTTTGGTTCCTGTCCAGCAAAATTGCAGAAGGACGGAGGAGACCTTCGCATCACGTTCTGAATGTTATCTGTTTTTGTCTCGATCTTGTCATAGAAAGGCATTTTACTTTTGGTCACATTCCTTGGGTCACCAAGGCCTTTCCATCTTGTTTCCTTACCATCCTCGAATACTGCAACATTAACCCCATTGAAGTCTGATAGAGGGCGCTACTCCCCTTAAAACCTTTCACAGATTTCCCAAAACCTTCGGAATCAAGCCCAAATTCCGCAGAGTGGTTGGAAGTGTCCTTCAAGATCAAGACTCCACCTTGTTGCAACGCTGAACTTCTTTAGAAACTGGAAAGCCTGAGGCACTCTTTTTCTCACTTGTGGGGCCCTCCACTTTGCCCTCTGCTAACTCCTCAATACTCTTCAAACCTCAGTCTAGATACCCCCTGTTTTGTAAAGACTTCTGGATGCCTGCTCTGTTAGATGTCCCACCCCGTATCTGAGTAGCACCCTCTACTTCCCCTATCCACTTGCATGTTTACACATTCATCTTCCTCATTAGATTGAGATCAACGGGCTGGTCATTTCCCAATGATGGAGATGTTCAACTAGAAAGATGGAATCTCTTGAATAAATGCTTACGTCTTTCACACACAGTGGGTTGGATTTTGCTTGATTGTTATGAGAATTCTTCCAATCTTTTGATGGATTCATAGAGTCACACCCATTATTCTTACCAACTTTTCCCTAAATGTCAGGAGTTCTTCATGGTCCTCTATTTCTAGCTGTTGGTCCTACACCTTTCTGTTCCTAAATGCCTCCCTCCTGCTCCTTTTCTGGGGAAATCTTTTGCTCCTGTCGCTTATGAAGGACACAACCTGAGGTCTCTGTCCTTTCGGTGTTCTGCTCAACATCGTAAAGACCTAGTAGTGATGTCCGACCTTACTAAATAGCATCTTTCCTAATCTTTATGCCCTAAAAGTTTTGGTGTTGCCTAGATGGACTGATTAATCTCACACATTTTATTTGTCACCTCCTCCAGAAGTTTTGGGTACATGTCATCTGAGGCTTTCTGGGAATAACACATATGATATATATATCTATATATATATATATATATGAAAATATTTAATTTCTGGCCCCAAAAAAAGAAACGGGAGATTTACCCTGAACCTAATTCAAACTAAAGAGGCGGAGCCTGAGAGAGACACTGTCATCCTTGAATTGCTGATAGCCAGAGAGGCAAGGCTAGGATGGGGGAATGAGTAAACTGCATGGCATTTAGAAAAGAACTAACAGGACTTCTAAGAAGCATAAAAGAGGGCTTTGATCCTGGTGAAACCAAAAAGGAAGGCAGTTGGAGCTGGGTGAACAGATGGGACCTCATTCCTCAAGATGAGAAAACTGTAAGGAGGCAGGGGAAATGGGGTGTGTGCTGAAGCTTAGTGTCCAAGTCTGTGGATGCAGCAGAAGCAGAGGAGCAGAGGTGTTGGAGAAGTGGGTAGTGAGAAGACTGCTACCAAGTGGCCATCAGCAGGGACTCAGCAAATCAGTAAATGCTACCAAAGGAGCCCTCTTGGTGCCAGAAATGAAGCCCATTAGAGGTCAGTTTAGCCCTACAGGACTGGTGCTAGGGTGTGGCTCAGTATAGGACAGTTGTCTAGCTTGCATGAAATCCTGGGTTCAATCCCCAGGACCACAACATGAGCACACACCCCCCCCCCACACACACACAGAGAAAGTGGTTCTAGTTTCCAGAAAATTGCTATAAATAGGAAAAAGTCAAGGTCTTCTGATTCAATTCTCCCAGCACACAAAGACTAAAAATAGCATCTGCCCATCTGCTAGTCAACTAGAATCAGGAAGCCTAGTTCTAATCCTGATTTTGTTTCTGATCAGATGTGTGACTCTGGGATAGACCTGTTTCTTCATTTGTAAAATACTTTTCACTGGTGTTTGGAGGAGCTAGTACAGATGGAGGTGGGGAAATGCAAAGCCACTTACTAGCGATGTGACCTTGGATCTACAGTTTGCTTATCTGAAAATGTAAGGAATAAATGAAGTACTTTATGTAAAGTAAGTCGTGAGTATTAAGCCTTAACAAATATTTTTTTGTCTTGGATGATCAGATAGATAGTAGAAGATGATGCCCTGGGTAATCTAGGTTGGACACCCCATTTCATCTCTTAGTACTTGTATGGCTGGTGAGGTTATTTAATCCTTCTGTGTCTCAGTTTTCTCATTTGAGAAATGGAAATGATATATCACTTAGAGTTATGAGGATTAGATGAGATAAAGTATCTGACTCACAAGAAAATGCTCAGGATATTTGTTCTATCATTTTTAGAGGGGTAATTTTAGGGTAGGAACCCTAAAGGAATCCTTGGAAGCTAGAGTTGCAGATGATTTTGAAGGGACACTGTACATGCCTCTTCTTAGGAACAAAAATCTCAGCCAAATCCCATAGGTCTTTTAATTAAGAAAGGAGGGGATTCAGAAAGCTGAATCCTAGACCCTGAAAGATTGGAGCAATTGATCAAGGTTGGGAACTCAAGAATCTGATATACTTGACTGAGGATATAATTTTATTCTAAGTATAATAAACATTTATAAGGAAATGTGCATTTTAAAAAGGCCTTGGAATTGTGTGAGAATGGCCAGTGGAAGATAAGGTTGGGATATTGTCTTAGTTACTTCTCTCTCTCATTGTTGAAACAAATACTTGAAGCCCAAAGTTAGGGAAGGGAAGGTTTGTTTCTTACAGGTTGGAGGTTTCAGTCCATACTCAGTTGGCTCCAATGCAAAATGACATGGCTGAGCGGCAGTGGTTCATGGCAGCCACAAATAGCAAGCACAAACAGTAGAAGACAGAAAGATATGCCTTTTTACACTATATGCTGGCTCTACCCCTGGGCAGGTGTAGCACTCGCACCACAATCCCAGTGCCAGACAGTGAACCAATCACCAACCCTAGATTCAGCCACTTCCATGATTGTATGAGACTGGGGGGGGGTAGATCTGACATACACTATAACAAATGTGGATTGGGATCTGGCACTACACTAAGGTGGGTATTCCGAGGATTTTGTGAGTGATGTGCTGAGGTCATGGAGAGAATGGCAAGCCAAAGATGGGATCCAGCTAGATGGATGGATGATAGTGTTTTCTTCCGAGAATAGTGAGGACATGCGTTTAAAAGAAAGGAGAAGGTGAATTGAACTGAGTATGGAACATCCAGGTAAGGTGTCTAACAGGTAGTTTGGAGCGTGTAAGTTTTGACCTGGTGATGCAGTTATAAATTTTCAAATTATCAGCACATAGATCATAATTAAAGCCATGGAAATATTAAATTCTTTAATAGAAAGGATCAAAGAGAAGACCCAAACTTTTTGGGAAACATCAACACTTAAGGAATAAATAGAGAAAGCAGAGCCCAGAAACAAAGGTAAGAACAGTCAGAGCGATTGAAGAAATACCAGAGAATGATGTGCCACCAGAACTGAAGTGGGTAAGTGATAAGTGACATAGTATAGCAAGGTCAGATAAGCCAAGGTCTGAAAAAATAAACTCTAAATTTAGTGACAAAGACGTTACTGGTGACCTTGAAAAGAAAAAAGTCCGAGTAAATAGAAGAGGATGTGGACAACTCGTGGGAGTGGACGGGTTTTGAAAGAGAAGAGAAAAAATAGAAAGGACGTGGGACTGAGGAACAAGTTTATTTGTTTCATTTGCAGGTTTGGGGATTGAAAGGAGGACCTTGGCACCGAGCTACATCCCCATCCCTTAACGTTTTTTCTTTTGAAATAGAGCCTTTCTGAGTGGCTAAGTTGTCAAATTGGACTAAAACTTGTGATTCTCCTGACTCAGCCTCCCAGAGAATTAGGATTACAGATATGCACCACAACAAATTTGTTTCAAGTTGGGAGAGATTAACCGATTGAAAAAGGATTATAGGAATAAGTCAAAGATAAAAGAAAGGAAACTGAAAGATGCAGTAAAATCAGCAAGAGGATAGGAGGTAGTGGGGTTCAAGATAAGCCTCCCGTTGAATACACTTTTTCTCTAAAATGGGCGGGCACAATTCGCAATATGTGTACCATTGTTATTCCCTGATTGATGTGTTTTAAAAATTTGTTTTAGTTTTTCTTCTTTCTTTCTCTTTTCCTCCTTGAAATAAAATGGACTTGGAAAAAATAAAAAAATGAAATGGGAGGGCAGGAGAGTGGGAAGAATTGGGGAAGTAGGTATGCAGATAGGCAGTTGGAGATAAATGCAGGAACTGAGAGAGCTTGTGCTTGGTGAGCAGCACTCTTTCAAACTGAGAGATCACTTCTCCGATCTCGGAAGCAAGGATATGCGCTCAGAGAGGAGGTGCAATGGGATGGGAGATTTGGAGTTCAGGATGTTCAGGATGCTGTTGTGGGAAAGAGCAGAGAAAGCGAACAGTGATGCGCAGAGGCTGCAGGGCAGCAGGTAGTGCTTGCGGAGGTTGGGGCCATGAGCTTGGGCTGGGGCACTAGTCTGTGTGGGATGTAAGCTTTCTCCAGCGTCTAAGCAACTCTGACACAGGCGTGGCGATGCCTCTTTGTGGGGCTGATCCAGAGCTGGGCTTTGCTGTGTAAGGGCGACAAGGAAGAAAGGAATCTGGAGAAGCTTATAAGCGCTGTTGGAAGAGGTAGGAAGCCGAAGCCAGGGCGGAGTGCACAGATGAGGGCACTGAGGTTCTCAGTGGGGCGAGTGAGGGGACAGATTTGGTGGGTAGCAGAGTGGGCGGGCAATGGTGGTCAGATGTGGAGGAGCTTTGGGCGGGGAGGGGCAGGGTAGCTCGAGTGAGCAGGAGGTGAGGGACTGACAGGCGAGTTGATTTGGATGAGTTACTAGCAAGGGCCCCACAAAGATGACTGCTTTGAAGGGAAAAAGAACGCCTGTATTTCTGTGGCAGATGCACAATGAGTAGGAAGCTAGATGATGTCAAGGAGGAAGAATGGGTACAGAGCCCTCTGATAAGTGTCAAGAGAAAACAGGATATTGGGGCCCTAAGGGGGAGCCCTCTTACCTAAGGTCCATGTGGTGAGGAGGAAGAGAAGCAGTGAGCTTTCTCAAACATTTTTACGGAACTATTGAGTCGATATCTACACATGATCAGTTTTACACACACCAAAAAAACAGAATGTCTAGGAATAACATCAAACCAAAAGGCCACCCCAGGTTTCATGGTGAAGCTGTATCCATCAAGTTTCAATGGTAGTAATTTCTGTAATTTATATTTGGTATAGTTTGTAGTTTTAAATATGTGCATATCAACTAGAAAATGTGTCTAAGAAACAAATTTGAATTTTTTTTTGCAAATTTCATTTCTTAGCAACGATTTGTTTTCTCAGTTTAGAACATAAATTAGGGAACTTGTGTTGATTTTTTTCCAAATGTAGAGTTTAGAGCTTAATTCATGCGTTTGAAATGCCATGAATTTGAAATACAGCCATTTTCCTTTCTGTATCCTTGAAAGGGATTACAAGGATTTTATTAGTTTCTCAAATAATCTTGCCAGCACACTCAGGCTTCCCAGGAGGGTCTCCTCTCAGTAATGTTAGAGGTGAGTGATGCTACAGATGTGCTTTGTGTGTGATATTTAAGACAAGTCAAATAAGCAACTGACGTGTGGATTTCCCAAACAGTAACTCAGCTCACAATTATGGAACTTGGTATGGAATATGCATCTAAATGTTAATTGAGAAAAAGATCACCATGCTACCTAAAGAATAAAGGACAAAATTGGTTAATTGCTTTGACAAATCTGACTTTTAAAAAGGACTGCTATTCAAAAATATTTCTGAATAGATGGTATGTCTTTGTAATCTTGAAATAGGCCTCTAGTTCCAGCCCCCTGAAACAGGGTACTCAAAAATATTTCTTGAATCAACTTGTGAGTGTTTTGATAGTCTGTCCATTGTTTAAAATCTTCTATCATTTTAAACTTTCATAAAATATTCTTACAAGGGGAATGAATCTTTTAAAACCTGAGTCAGACCATGCCATGCCTCTATTCAAACTGTGTTGGTGGCTTTTCTGTCTTCCTGAGAACACACCCAGAAGTTCCTATTATGGGCTTCTTATATGTACTCTGACTTCATTTCTGTTGCCTCTCTGCTTTATCTCTTGGGCCTGTTCTGCTACAGCAATCAAGCTCTATGTTGTTCAAACACACTCTGGCCTCAGGACCTTTGTACTTGCTGTTCTCTCTTGCTATTATCTATCATGGCCATTCCTTATACCATGGTACCCTTACTTTTCATGCCCACTTCCCTGTTTTTTTTTTATAGCACTTATCACCACGTGACTTACACATTCTTTTACTTATTTTTAATGTCTGTCTTTTTCCCACTTCTACCTTTTAAGTGACCTATTAAAAAAACTTTCCATTAGGATAGAGACTCTATTTTGTTCAATGCCATATCCATAGTATACTATGCATGATGACACTTCATCCATAACAGGTATTCAATAAGACACATGCAATGACTAACAGCGTATCATCCCAATATGACTCTAGTCACTATTTTTAATTTCGCTCTGAGATGGTCTCCATCCAGGGCCATGTATAGAGGGTCTTTCATATACTGGAAATCGTAACTTAGATTTAGTCATTATTCTGTATTTTAAAAAAATGTGAGGGGCTGGGGATTTAGCTCAGCGGCATAAGCACCTGCCTTGCAAGCAGGCAGTCGTGAGTTGGATCCCTGGTACCGATAAAAATGAAAAAGACAAAAAATAAAAAAGTGACATCTCTCCCCACTTGAATCATTTGTTCAGTTGCTCATCCACTCATTCATTCAACAAATACTCAAAAAAAAAAAAAACCCAACAACAAAAAAACAAATACTCAACAAGACTCTGGTGTTCTGGACAGTGCTGGGGATGCAGTGGTGGATGAGATCCAAGACTAACTCTTGAAGAGCAATGATTTTTAAAATAAATATGATTTATAACAATAACCTAGTAGTCCACCATATTATGTAAGACTTGGCAATTATTAATTATGCAGTGAAATCTTTAAGTTCAGAGCAATCGCCTTTTGCAAATTATTCTTTAAGGCAAATACACAAGCAGACTGTTACTGAGTTGAAAGATTAAACATAGTCTTGGTTTTCTGGTATCACTTGCCACGCTGTTTTTGAAGAGGTGCTCACCATTTCACCTAATCAGCAGTACGAATGACCTAACTTTGTTACAGTCCCTCTGCAGTTGGACATTACTTTCAGTTATTGCTAATGAAGAGAATAAAATGGTCCCTCCTTTTAACTCTGCACCTAAGTGATTCCCAATAAGGGTGCACACCATTTCTCTCTTCTTTTCATGACTGGTTAGTTCAGTAGCTCCCTCCATGGTTCTTGGCGTTTTAGTGTTCTAATTTATAGCTCATGTCCAATGTTTAATACACAGTGTAGCCTTAACATAGCATCTTAGAGTTGCAAGGGACTGCATTCACACCTAGTTCAACTACAGTTTCTGATAGATGGCTTTCTAGCCTCTGTTTGTGTGTCCATGGCCATGAGGACCTCATCACTTCACAGGATGGCATGTTCAGATTTGTAGTGCCCTGCAGTTGTTGAGCTGGCATCTGTATTCTGGTCTTTCATGTAGTTCCACTTCTGCCCTCAGGAGCAGCAGGGCCCACATACCACATGCTATGGAACCACTCCCTCTTGGCCCCCTATCTCTGCAAATATGTAGCCAGACTGGAATTTTCAACCCCAGGAGAGATCTGGCAGGCCCAGAGCCATAAGTCTGCCCATTGGCCAAGTTAGCAAACTCTTCAGCTGCCTCATGTGAAGTTTATAGTCTCCTGATATTCTAAGATTTCTGTGTGACCTATAACTAAACCTAGTTCTGCCACTAATCTTTTCAAACCTAAGTGCAAGACTGCTTTTTTCCCTATTATTTCAACCTGTTGATAGAGAAGTGGGCTTGGTCTACTTCTCCTGTCTGTGATGGAATTAATAAGAGTCACCCTACAAGACGTGTGGTGTGATGATGGAAGGAGATGCAGAGGTAGACATTTGTCACTGGTTTGGGTTGCCTGGCATCTCAGCCTCCTTCCTGTGCTTAAGGAATTCCATGTCTCATGGAGTGAAGTCATCTTCCTTTCCATGTGTGGTATGGACACAGGCTGGGATTTAGGCTTCTCCACACAGGAACCATCCTCTTCCTACTTCAATTTGAATCAGAAGTGAATGATAGGAGCCGGGCATGGTGGTGCACTCGTGTAATCCCGGCGCTCAGGAGGCTGAGGTAGGAAGATTGTTGCAGGTTCAAGACCAGTTTGGGCTACAAAGTGAGCCTAAGGCCAGCCTGAACTGCATAGTGAGACCCTGTCTCAAAAAAAAAAAAAAAAAAAAAAAAAAAGTGAACGATAGTGAAAAAGGGAATTCTGCTTAGCTACAGATGTGTTTTCTTTTTTCTTTTTTCAGGAATTGGAGTTTTAGTGTTGTCCAGGCTGGAACTACTGGGCTCAAGTGATTCTCCTGCCTCAGCATCTTAGGTAGCCAGGACTAGGCCTGGCTTTTGCGGCCCTTCTGGTAATTTGATGGGTATAGTTGCAGTTATTAATGACAGTAGTTTCATGGAAAGGATCCAGTTTGGGGGTGTAGATAGCATAGGTGATAGGGACAGTATACCAGCCTCAGTAGTCATAATATCTTCTGAGGACAGTCCTGAGTTGGAGTTGAGGCATTGTTCCTGACTGTAGCCTTCCAAGCCTGATTCTCCAGTCTTCTTGAATATTCTGTGAGCTTCTCACTATCATCATTTAAATAAATTTCTTTGATGTACATGGCAGCCAAAGAAAGTTATTTTTACTTGCAACTAAAAATTCGTATCAATATATACAAGATATAAAGGGGTACGAGAAAGTGCACACATATGAAGGACGTTGTTTTTTGGAGGGGAAGTAGTTGGGCATATCTTGGCCTGAACTCTGTACCTGCTTGTTGGAGAGTGTTGAGGCTGAATACATGTGCAGGGCTGTGGTGTGGCCCGGGCATGACTGAACTGAGAATGAGGAGACACTTCGGGGCACAAGATAGGCCACACCTAGAGACTTTTTGGATAGTTTTCCTTAATCAGCATCATCTGTTGCTCTGAGGAGTCCTTGAACTCCTCCCAAGACCCTGTTCAGGTTTCCTCCATTGTCCACTCAGTTCCTTGCTTGTTCTGATTAAATACGGGCTGACTAGTGTAAGTTGGCCGGCCAGCTAACAGAGTTATGAGCTCTGCTGAGGATTTCAGTTCTCCTGCAGCCCTAAAGATTATGCTGCTCGTCTCATTCCTTTAGCCTTTGCTGTGCACCCTTTTGGATGATTGGGGATCTAGGCACAGACCCTAACACCTGCTGAGAGTTTAGACAGGTCTAGGCAAGTCTAGAAATCTGAAAAGAGAAAGGCAGTGGTGGTGAGAAACTGTGCTGGACACTGGCTCTGCAGTCAAAAGCTGCTCACTGACCCTAACGCAGATGTAAGCATAGCTCTAACAGCTGACTATGGCAGGGCTAAGGGCACATATAAGCAGGCTGGCTACTTGTTCTCCCACCCTGGGACTGCCAACCAACAGCTAGGGCCAAGAAGTAGGGAGAGGCTGGAAAGCGGGTCACTGGGAATTCATAGCTCCTGCCCAGAGTTCCCACTGGGTGAAAGAGGAAGCCCACTTGGATATGCCTCCCCCCAACCCTGGAACCCTGGAGCATCATGATGAGGATGTGTTTTAGTGAACTTTCTCATTGCTGGGACAAAAATATCTGGCACTGAAGCTTAAAGGAGGGGAGATTTTTTGGTGGCTCATAGTTTCAGAGGTTTCAGTCCATGGTTGGGTGGGGCAAAGCTGTTTACTTCATAGCATTCAGGAAGAAGAGCACAGGAGAACAGCGCTAGAGAGAAAGGGACCAGAGACAGATACAGACCTCAAGGTCATGCCTCTGTGATCCGCCTCAGCACACCTAGAAGTGTGCTCTACCAATACCCTAGGCATCTTTTAAGCCAGTCAAGATTAACTGTTGCACAGAGTACATTGGATTCCATCTAGTGTTGCCCTCAGACAGCTCTTCATCACATGGCTGTGTCTGGGCTCTCCAGCCCAGCCTAGCTGTACCTGATAGGCTGCCAGCTGGGATGGGCTGATTCTGTTCATGTAGCCTGGAGCCTTGTGAGAATGAGCACAGTCTCTCTGTATTCTTCCTGTCCTGAAACCCAGATCATCCTAGATCAAGCCTTTTTGAGTTTATTTACGGGTGTTGGTGGGGTGGAGCACTCCTTCCTTAGAGCATTCTCTGATCCCGGTGTACATGGAACACTGGTATTGGCCTCATTCTTACCTCTGGCCAGTCCCCTAGCACCGCTCTGGGGAGGCACAAGATCTCAACGTGTCCAAATCAGCCAGGGAACGTGTATCAGAGTTTGCCCGCAGTTCTACCAGAACTATGGTAGCATCATTCAGAGGGGTCCTGAATCTGTAGAATCTGTCCTTTCCTTAACCACTGATTTTTGTACTATTAGATTATGATAACAGATTTTGATTATTTTACTAAATGTGACTTTGTATAATACTGTTTTGACATCTATTAAAATAAAACTCCATTATAAAAATACAACCTCAGGGCCAGGGATTTAGCTCAGTGGCACAGTGCCTGCCTGGCAAGCATGAAGTTCTGGGTTTGATTGCTGGTACCAAAACACAAACAAATTAAAAAAGAATCCCTCACCAAATCTATACAACCTTTCAGCCCCTAAGTTACTGTAGGTCAGAGTGCCCTAGCACTTTGCATGATTTCTCTCATTTAATCTTCACCACAATTAGCTACCGTTATAATTACAGACAAGGGAGGGCTGAGGGTTTAGCTCAGTGGCATACGCACATGCCTGGCAAGTGCAAGGTCCTGAGTTCAATCCCTGGTACTGCAAAATAAAATAAAATAAAGAAAGAAAGAAAGAAAGAAAGAAAGAAAAAGCATAAAAAAAATTACAGACAAGGGAATTGGGGTCCAGAGATGTTACAGAGGCAGGCGTAGGTCACACAACTGGCGCCCTATCCTTAGAGTCTTGCAAAGGCCCCTCTCTTAGCCTGTTCCACCGTGGGGCAGCTCTGGCTGCTGAAACGTTTTCCTCAAAGGGAGTGAAATTTGTTTTTCTCTAAGGCAGTCCCTTTTTTCTTTCTACTTTCCCCAGTAGCTCGTTGTGACAGCTCTTGGTTTCCTAGTCTTTTGGCTCAGTAGTACACTTCGTTCGCTCCTAAGGACATTTTACTTCCGGAAACATCTGAACATTTTGTATCAGTAAAGTGCTTAGAAGAACCACTGCAGGTAGGTTTCCAATCTCCTGGTTGCTTTGATTCTACAGGAACTGGCACCCTGACCGTCCTATTCTTGGCAGAGACTTGGCAAGAAATCACAGATCTGCTCACAAGCTTAAATGGGTTAGTAAAAGTTCTCCTTCCCTAAAAAAATTGGCAAGTCAAAGCTGTGGAAACAATGTTAATACTGCATTAAAGAAGCCAGGTATAGTGGCACACACCTGTGAACCAGCACTCAGGAGACAGAGTCAGAAGGATTGCTGTGAATTTGAGGCCAGCCTGGGCTATGTAGTGAGTTCGAGACCAGCTTGAACTACATAGCAAGACTGTCTCAATAAACAAACAGACAGACAGGGAGACAGACAAAGAAACAAAGCCACTAAAGATTGTGTTATTGCACAGGATTTTCTGTCCTGTGGGCAGAAGTGCAAAAATTTTTACTAATTTTGTTTGTTGCTGTAACTGTAGTGCCTAGAATGCAGCCCGGGACATGGTAGGTATTCTGATCTCTGTTGAATGCATTAGTAGTACAGATCCACACCTGGTGTTACTTCCGTAGAATAATGTGATCTTCCAAGTTCATGGTTTTAAATTTACTTCAGGGGCTGGGAATTTAGCTCAGCAGTGTAAGCGCCTGCCTGGCAAGTGCAAGGTTGTGAGTTTGGTCCCCAGTACCACTAAATAAATAAATTTACGTCATCAACAGTTTTTCTGATTTGTGCATGTGTGATTTTGATTCATAGGAAGATAATCTTAACAGTGTGTAAAATACATTAAGTAAGTATATGAATTTGGCTTAGCCTGATCAATGACAGTATGCAAGGGTAATTGGGTTTCTAGATTCCTGTTATATGGAAAAATATTCTGTGGCTTTCTGTTTTACATTTTGAACTTAAATTTAGTTTTAAATTTTGAATATAAAACCATCAGGAAACAACAAAGGGAAAAGCATGCTAGCCCTTACATTTTTCATCTTTCATATACAAATAACACACATTAATTGCTGAAAACTTTAAAAAAATGCAGGTAATCAAAATGATGAAAACAGAGATGGGTTACAATTATACAACTTTGATAGTCACTGCTAACATTTCTGTATGTATATCAAATATTAAATTAGCTGACTTGGTGATTAGTTTGAAGAGGGAGGTACATTCTTCTGATGAGAAAACAAACACAGGTGATTTGGTTTGCAGCCCAGGCCTACCTGAGCTAAGAGGAGCTCATAGATCTGAGCTCAGGAGGGCACAGTTACCTCAGAGGCAGGACTGGGGTTACCTCTAGTTCATATCACAGAATCTGACCGTGAAGAGTGACTCTGTGGAAGGAGGTTGCAATGCGCGTGGATAAGAAAAACAACTTTGACTTGGCTGAACTTTGCAGAATTCACACAAAGCAAATTTTTTGAATTTTTCCTAGAAATGGGAATGTTTTTTCCTGAGAGTGGAAGGCTGGATACTCTTTGAAGTTCTGCCTCGGGGTGACTCACAGGTCAGAAGGACAGACTGCACAGCAGACTGTAGGGACAGTAAACATAGTGAGCGTTAAGTCATTGTGTCTTCTTGATTATCTTTCCTGATTTCCTAGAGTGATACATGGCACTTCTGGTTCATAGCTCACAGCAGAAATAAGTGGGGATCTGTATGAGGCAAACCTGAGGCCAGGCCCTTGGATGTCACTATCTTTAAACTGCCCTGTATGGAACCCCTGAGAAGTTGGGTGCCTGGACTAAACAGCTCATAGTTTCTTCAAACTTAGTCCAAATTTTGTGTCTTTCTCCATAATATTTATTTTATTTTTTTGGTACCAGGGATCGAACTCACAACCTTGTGCTGGCTAGGCAGGCACTTACACCACTGAAGTAAATCCCCGGCCCTCATAGTATTTATTTCAATAATATTTTTTTTCCAAAATAAATCTTTAAGTGAAGTCAGTGCTCCAGGATGCTCAGCACGTGGGCGCTTTGCAGAAATGTCGGTTGGATGAATATTGTTAACCTCCATCTCCAGACGTTCTTGCTCGGCTCTTGGTAAAGCACCTGGACTGGGAAGTAAAGAGATTTGTTCTCACTGGTCACTATGTATAGGCCAGGAAACATGCCAGGTATTTTCCTTACATGGCTTCAGTTTAATCCTCATAACTTTCCAGGATCCTTATTTTATAGGCAAGGAACTGGAGAGTCAGAAAAATCAGCTAACGTTCTTAAGGTCTAGAGTAGGACAAGAGTTTTAAAAAGCCCAAACTGGCCTATCTGGTGCTGTGCTTTTTCCGCATACCTTGTGGTCCTCTGAGATCAGTTTACCTAGAATGTTCTTGGTGAAGGCTCAGGAAATGCGGCTCATTGCTGTGTTCTGGAGGCATGAAAACAAAACAAACAAACAACTCTCCACCTTGTTTTACTCTCTTAAAGGCTGAGAAGGCAGAGATCACAGGACTTGCCTATGGGGCCAGGAAAGCAGCACCTCTGAGGGCCTGAAGCCGGGCCATGCGGGGAAGGAAGAGGAATGAATTCTGGTGGGTAAGAGTGGCGAGGGGCGGGGGAGTAGAGGGAACACTCCCCACCTCAGGCAGGAGGTTACTTGCAAAGAACCTGTAGCTAGACCCTACGGCTATGCTAGGACAAAGACTGAGAACTTCCTGCTTGTTCTTAGCCTTGCAAATCAGAGAAGCAGCCTGACGTCTTGGAGCCTTGACCTCCAGCTCTGTGTGGATGATGAGGCCAACCCACCATCATCCCAGATGTGCATCTGTAGCCCCTTGAATGCACAGACCTCTACCAGGCTAGACCAGCAGACCAGGGGTGCAGGGTCCAGCCCCTACACTGAGAACCAGAGCTCTGAAAGGTGTTTCGTGATGCCTAGCTTTACTGTGTAAGTGCCCACCCCATGCATCCTGGGAGCGAGCAGAAGCTTTTCTCCTTTCTGATGCTACTGCATTCTCTTTCTGGAGTCCACTGGGCTCTCGTGCCCTCGGATTCTGGGCAATGGATTTCTTTATCTCCCAGAATAAAGGGTGGATGACAGAGATAGAGGCTCCACTGTCATCATTCCTGCCAGTTGACTCATCTCTTTTTCCCTCTTGTGGAATCAGATTCCTTTGAAGGGTCCATAGCTCATGGAAACCTCTCAAGATCTCTGTCCTTAAAGTTTGGATCTGTCCTGCTTTGGATCTGACCTTCGTGAAGGCCCAGTCAGTGTTTTTGGGGTCTGCAGCTTGCGTGCCCCTCTCTGCCCATGGCCTCTATCTTGGCCATTTTCTCCAGGTGATTTCTGAAGAACATTCCAGTGGTCTCTCTGTCCCTAGCAGGCCCTGCAGTGAAGCATTTAGAGCATGAAGTGTATTGTGGTCCATCCAAGGCAAAGTGAACCCTTACTGCTCTTTGTATAAGAGGCACTTGAACTTGGCTTTATATGTTTGTTTTTATATGTTGCTCTCCAGGCTGCTGGGCCTTCAGATGCATTGATCTTGGGACAAGGATGATTGTTTGACCCTCTGTCTGTGTGCCACAACCATGCATCCTTTGGCCTGTCCCACCTCCCTCTGCCCTGTCATGGGACAACCCTATGTGCTGAGTAGCTACGAACTTTGTCCAACTCTTGTCCCAGACATATCAAGGAGTGGCCCACCATAGCTTTGTGGAACTCTCCCAAAGCACAAATCACAAAAATCTAGATTATTCACTGATATCTGGGAATAGTGTTGACGTGATTATTCAGTGATGACACTGCAGTCGCTGAAGGACCATCTTATCTTTCAATGGGAGCTCATAATATCCTTCTCTTCTCGGGCATCTCTAATGCTTGCTTCCCAAACCCCTTCCTGAGAGTATAGGGCTGTTAGGTGTTGGACAGAGAATGAGACGCAAACCCCGGAGAGCTCACTACTGCAATGCAGTTATAAGATAACGAGATTGTTAAAAGTAATACACAAGTTGTGCACAGGAGCTCAAACCTGTAATGCCAGCACTTAGTAGGCTGAGGCAGGAGGATTGTGAGTTCAAAGCCAATCTGAGATACACAGTGGGTTTGAGGCTATATGGAATTACACTGTGAAATTTTGTCTCAAGAAACAAAAACAAAAAAACCAAAAAGTAAACATAGATAACCTCACTATATACAATGTGAATAGCAGTTATTGCAATTGTAGCTTTTGCTTTTCTTCTTCTCCACATCTGCCAGTGTTTAATCCATGTCTATTCACCTCAGAACAATATTTTCTCTGGTGGCTACAGGCATTTCACTGCTGCTGAGTTACTGTCATTCTCTGTGTTATGATCATCCTCATCTGGGTTCTCACTGGCCGTTGGCTCCTCATAGATGCCCTGGTTATAGGTCTCTGTGTTGCCACGATCGCTTTTATCCACCTGCCAAGCCTCAAGGTCTTCTGCTTGCCTGTCTCACAGCTGCTAATCTACTATGTCTTTTGGGTATTTTTTTCTAGCCTACGTCTTTAACAGCAATGTCATGGTGAAGAAGGCTCCGTAGCAGTGGACGGCCCCCTTGGCATTCTACCCTGGAAGCTCTAGCCGGGGCTCAGTGTTGGGTGTGACGTTCCTTGCCTATCTTTTCCAGGAAAATCTTCATGTTGGATATTGGAGACATCATGATGCTTGATGTGCAGTTGTGCTTTGTTCTTCACTGTGACAACTACAAAAAGACAAGCCAGCAACAACTCCTGCGGGGTGTGGACCTGCCAGCATCTCAGGCACATGCCGAAGGTCTCCTGCTTTCACTGCACCTTATTAAGATACTCTGTAGGTCTGCTCACTGCTACTGTGGCAGCTCACAGCTATGCCACCCACCCTGTTCTCCCCTACTTGGTGCTGTTTACCTTACTGCCACTCCTCACCCCAGCCTGTTTAAAGGGTGACGTATGGTCATGGTCTGAGCCATCCCACTTCACGGCCAGCGACTCTTGATTACTGGAAATACGATGAGTCACATCGTGACCAGAATGGCCATTGTCGTCCTTCCCTCTCGCTGCATGGTTTTGTTTTCTACAGTGCTGGCTTGGTACTCAGAGGTGTACCTTCGTGAAGAACCGACCTGCTACTGGAAGGCTGCCTCTAAAGGGAGCTTGCTAGCCAGGGAGAGTGCTGGTCCTGCTGGGCCCTTCTCTTCCTGTTGCTTCCGGAGTGAGAGGCCCCTTCCCAGCGCTGCTTCCTCCTGTTTCTATGGATCTGTACCAGACCGGTTACCTTGTGTGAGAGATGGAGACTTAACTATTTAAACACTGTAAACAGCCAGGAGTTCTTCTAGAACTTTGGAACATAAAAAGAGTGAAAAAAAATTAGCAAACCCAAGTGTCTTCAGTGAACCCTCCAGAACTCTGGGACCAGTTTCCTTTGGGAGGCTCATAGAATTAAAACAGAAACTCTTCTGACATTATAGTCTTTTTTCCCCTTTATCTCTTCCTTTTTTTTCCCCTTTTTTTGAGTCAAGGTCTCTATGCAGTTCAGGCTGACCTTGAGCTCACTATATAGCCTAGGCTGGCCTTGACTTCATGGCTATCCTCCTGCCTCTGCCTCCAAAGGGCTGAGATTACAGGTGTGCTGGTACCACATTTCCTGGCTTTTCTTTTCTTCTTTGATTTATTAAATATTTTCTGTGCTGTGAAGCAATTTATTAAATCCATAGACACTGAGTGACTCCTACAACACATACATAGGAATTTGTTGTAATGAGTTCATGTCTTCCCAGATGCCACGTTGGTAGTGAACAAGGGCACAGTTTATATAGATACAGATATAGAAATTAAAACCTGCTAAGATCATGCTGTGCTGAAGTCAGGGACTTGTTGTATTTTGAGCATGTAGAGAAGCTCACTGTGGCTTCCTTTTATAAGCTGCCATCTCTCCCCTTCACAGCTGAGTTATGAATCAGTACAGCATTTGGACTGACAGGCTCATGGGCTTCAGGGAACTCTTACTTGGTTTGCTCAGTGGTAAAGTAGGCGCGAAAAGTTAAAATTTTGAGGTCCTTCTCTATTTGCTAGCTTCTCCCTAGATTTAATATTTTCTTCTTGATCCAGTGCATGTCATGTATTATAGTAACAGGTATCTTTGTTCTGTCTGATCATAGTAACATGCTACCTGTAAATACATTTTTCTATTTTTGCAAAAACAATAAACAAACAAACAAACAACTCTACTGTCATGTTCAACAGAATGGTCCTTATTTTAAAAATGCAGTGATTGGACATAATTTTCTATCTAGTCAATTTTTCAATATGTTTTTAAGTTGACCAAAATAGCACATTGTAGACACTCATAGTCCTCTTCCTACAGTACTGGGGCCTTACACTGAGCTGTATTCTGTCTTTCTTTTTCTTTTGAGACAAGGTCTCACTAAGCCATGTTGCCCAGACTGGGCTCAATCTTGTGATCCTCTTGTCTCAACCTCCCAGAGTGCTGGGATTACAGGTGTGGGCCGTGATCGTAGAGTGGTTAGTGCTCGGCATTGTGAGATTACAGGTGTGTGCAATGCCACAGCCAGCTGAACTTCTTAAGAACCTGCACTGGTCACCCGCAGGGGTCGGGAGGGCAGTGAAGACAGTAGTCTCCCACCATGTTAGCCCTGAGTTGTTGGAGCAGACTTGGGCTGAGAGCTGCCAGCTCACGTGTGCACAGAAGGCCCTTCACGTGGGTAACTCAGAGCAAAGTGGGGCATAGGTTGTTACTTCAAGTTGAAAACATCAACTTGAGCCATTGGAACAGAATTTTTATTTACTGTCTTTTAAGTTACAACAGATTATGATCTCGTTTTAAAGAGAAAACTGGAAAAGTCTCTTTAGTCTGCCAGCCTGAGCTGTTCCCAGAGCTGCTACTGTCTAACTAGCTCCTCGTGGCTGTGCGCCCCACGTTAAGTGTTCCTTCTATGCTTACCCCAGCATGGAATAATCCAGATCCCATCTTCTCTGTGGGGATTCAGGGCTTTCAGACTCTACTGGGACAAAAGAAAATGAGCCCACTACAGAGACAGAGTTCCCAACTCAGCCAGCTCTTCGTTGGTCCTTTTGTTTACACTCAGCTGAGAGCTGATTCTATCCCCTGGTGGCTGTTTTCTGCTCTCCAAGGCCCCTCAGACCGTCCACCCTCCTGTCTCCAGCGACCTTAACTCTCGCCCACCCCGCCCTGCCCCGTGAGGCACATCAGGTTCCCGCTCTTCTTTGCTTCCGACAGAATCCACAGAACTTTGCCAAGACTCAGCGTCTCCCTGAGTTCACCTTCCCCGCTCTCTTGCCTCTTTGGGATCCAGGTTATTTTATTTTTATGATTTTTTTAAAAAGCGATTAAGACAAAAGAGGACATAACAAAGCAGATCAGAACAGAACAATGTAAGCAACACAGTATTTTCACCACAAGACAATTAACAGTAACTACCATAAGGTCTCTTTCTTTGAAATAGTTGAGCATAACTTCATATACAATAATATCAAACATAACAAAATAGTATAAAACTATTCAAGAGAATGTAAGTATTACAGGGCATTCAGAACCAAATAACAGAGAACAAGCAATGGCTACTGTATTATCTCATTTTCCATAGAAAATTTGTTTATACTATCACACATAATCAAATCCAATAAGATACAATATGATAGAACCAATGGAAACAGAAGAACAAATGCATGGTACGACTTCAGAGTAAGATGATATTAAATCAGCACTGGCTGTTATAATGTCTTGTTTTCTTCAAAATAGCTGTTCATACTATCACAGATAATAAAATCAAACAAATCAGGATAAAATCATTCCAACTAATGAATGCAAACATTATAAGACTTCAAAGCAATATAATAGGGAACCATGATTACCATAAACTCTTATATACTCTTGCCATTTCTTACACTAGGGAGACTATACGATATTTATATAAGTGAGTTTGATTTATTTTGCTTATGACTATGGTCTCAAGTTGTGTCCATTTATTTATAAATATCTCAATGTGATCATTCTTTATGACCGAGTAGTACTCCATTGTATAAAAATACCACAACCTTTTTATCCATTCCTCAGTTGATGGACACTTAGGTTGTTTCCAAGATTTGGCTATTACAAATTGTGCTGCTATAAACATGGGTACACATGTATTACTGTGGTATGATGTTTTAAGTTCTTCTGGGAATATGCCTAAAAGTGGAATAGCTGGGTCAAATGAGACTTCCAATCTCAGCTTTTTGAGGAATCTCCAGACTGACCTCCACAGTGGTTACACCAGTCTACACTCCCACCAACAGTGCAGGAGAGTTCCTTTTTCCCCACAGCCTCTCCAGCATTCATTTGTTGTTCGTAGTTTTCTTGATCTTGGCCATTCCTTCTGGAGTGAGATGGAAAAAACAGTGTTGTTTTAATTTGCACTTCTCTAATGACCAATGATGATGAACATTTTTTCATGTATTTATTTGCCATTTGTATTTCTTCATCTGAGAACTGTGTATTCATCTCAGATGCCCATTTTTTAATTTCGGGGGTCTGTTTTTTAAAAATTCTTTACATGTTTTAGACAGAAATCCTTTGTCTGAGGGACAATTCACTAAGGTTTTTTTTCCCAGTTTGTGGTTTTTCTTTTCACTATGCTGGAGATTTCTTTTGACATGCAGAACCTTTTTAACAAGACGTGATCCCAGTTATTGACTCTGGGAAGATCCAGCTTAATAAATTACCCTTGTTTCTATGGTTCTCTGATCCTCTAATCTTTCCTTTGTGTCTAGTTTTTCCCTTTACTCTACAAGCATAATTCTTTTCCATTCTAGAAAACCTTAACTTCTCTTCTTTTCCCCTTGAAGCTCCTACTTTGCCTTTGATAAACTTCTGGAAAGGAGCCCATGTTTTTTGCTTCCAATTCCTCAGCTTTTACTCTGCTTTCTGCAACAGCTGGATTCTACTGCTCCTCCCGTCAGTCTGTGGTCCCCGCTAGGGTCGCCAGCACTCCTGGCCTTTTAACTCAGCCTTTTCTTCATGGCGGTGCTTAAACCTGGGTCCTCACATGCCGAGTGTTCACTCTACCACTGAGCTATACTCAACAAATTTTTTTGAGACAGGATCTTTCTAAATTAAGCAAATGACCAGAAATTTTCAGTCCTCCTGCCCCAGTCTTCCAAGTAGCGGGGATAATAGATGTGAAACACTACACTCAACTCTCCAACTTTCTGCTTCTCAAATTATAAAATGATATCCTTGAATTTTTACCCAAATTGACCTATTTCCTGGTAGTTGGCCAGTTTCTATAACTCCACCTTAAAACTTGTGATTTTTGTTGACTTTTTTTGGGTCTCCTGATGCTGTTCAGGTGCCTCCAAAACTTTTCATTATCCAACCAGTCCTTAAAAGTCAGTGTGCCTAGAATTTTGTCCTTGACCCCACCTTCCAGCCTGTCAGCTTGCTTCAGGGAAATTTTTCATGAGAAGTTTGGGCTGTGGCCAGTGGCTGCTCTGCAGACCTTGGTGGAACCAGAAACCATGGGGTCTCTTTGATTTGCTCATGGCTTTGACCCACAGAATAAATTTTTAATCATGAGAAGTCCTTGGTGTTCCGGGTGCCGGCAAGTGACTCTCACATTCCCTCATAGGAGGCTGGCCCCTTCTCTGTTTTAGGACTCTACCCTGAAGGGTACAGAGCTGTGGCTCATAACAGCTGTGCCTCCACAGAGCTGTGCAATGTCATATGCCAGCATCTTCCATGTCAACGCATGTAGCTCTGATTCATTTCACTGCTCCATGGGCTCCTGCCGCATGGCTGTATACCATACCCATTGTCCTGATGAGGAGCATGAAGTTTATTTCCAGTGTGGAGAGATCTTCCCCAGTGCTGTGTGCCACTCCTGCTGTCTCCTTGTGCACACATGCAGGAATTTCTTTAGGTCGATATGCACCTGGAGGTTTAATAGTGAATGCCAAGATTGCTTTCCAAAGGTTGTACTAGGGTGCATTCTTATCAACATGCATCATAATCCTGACATAAACAAGGTGAATGCACAAGCTCTGCCCACCTCAACCCTGCCAGCCACCCCCTTCTCATTGCACCCGGGCTGTTGTGTGCTACCTGAACACCCCACGTGGATATGAGGGAGTCATAGGGAACTCCAGCCTCGTCTGGGCCTTCATGGCTCTCAGTCAAGCTTCCTGATTGACCCCTACTGGGAGAGAACCACCCCCAGGATGAGGTTGTTTCCCACTTTACTAGGGCTAGAGCTCTCTTCTTAGGAATGACTGATGTCAGGGCCAACTATGTAATTCATGAGACCCAGTACTTGTAAAAATGCAGGGGCTCTAGTTCACAAAGAAGGAAAAATATATTTTTTTTCTGTTCCAGGATCTCTCTCTACCTGTAGTGAGTTATTAAAAGTTATTACCTGGTGCTATCATCCTCAGGCATACAGTTACTTATAGTTCAAGTGTAGACACTCAGTGCCTGTACCTGCACAGCACTTGGTGCACACACTCAGGCTTGGTCCTTCCTATGTCTGGGCTCAGCCCCCTGCCAGGGCAGGTGTAGTCACTGGGTGATGTCTGAGGGCAGGCACAGAAGGTGGCAGGAGGCAGGATCATAAGTGAGTGGAGGCTCCCAACCCTGGCTCATGCTCTGTTGTCTCGTTGGACTTCACCTATAAAACACAAAAAATTATTAAGGATGTCAAGATGATGACTGCTGTGTCAGTCCCAAGCTCATGGCCTTCTACAGCTGTATTGGTTGTTGGTGCTGCTTGGGGCACCCCTCAGACCCTGTGCCCAAGGTGCCTTCTGGTTCTCTATTCTAGATTTTCTGGAGGAACCTGTATGAATGTGTTGAGTCTTATGGTCACAGGCATCATGGTTTCTGCAATAAATAAGTAAACCAATCAATCCCTGGAGTCTTACATTTGTGTTTATTTGAGGTTTGTACTCATCCCTTTCTCCCTCAGTGGGCTTAGCCTTAACCTAATTATCCCTTTGGTCCTCTTCATTTTTGTTAAACATCGTAGTACTTTGGTTTATTGCAGTTACAGATATGTCACTAAGGCTTCAAGTTCCAAATAATGTCTAAAATGATTTCATGGAGACTTAGGTGTGGAGTTCAGTGATAGAGTGCTTGGCCAGCATCCAGGAGGCCCTGGGTTCAATTCAAACCGCAACCAAGCTCTGTCCTATCACAACAGCAGCAAATTATGCAAATGGAAAAGCACAGGAATTTACACTAGAGGGTAAGTCAGTGAAACTCTGTTTGGCTAGCCCAGTGTGTGACTTGTCTAATCTGGTGAAACAAATCATCTTGATAATCATCAATGAAATAAAGCAATTTTAACTAACAAAACTAGGCTATAAAATAATCATGTCATTAGGAAAAGTAGTGTAAAAGTTCTAAAATATTTCTGAAAAAATTTATGTTAAAAACTGTGAGACTGGCTGGGTGTGATGGTGTATGCCTATAATCACAGCATTGGGAAGGCTGAGGCAGGAGGATTGCTGTGAGTTCACAGCCAGTCTCGGCTTCAAAGTGAGTTCAAGACTAGCCTGAACTGCATAGTGAAACTCTGCCTCAAAAAGACAAAACCAAAACCAAAACCAAAACAAAACAAAACAAAACAAAAAACCAAAAAAGAAAACCAAAAAAAAAAAAAAACCCACCACAAAACAAAAACTAAGACTGCTTTCTCATAAAATGTTATAAATTGAAAGGAATAAGCCAGATATAGTAGCACATGACTATAATTCCAGATACTCAGGAAGCTGAGGCAGGAGAATCACAAAGTTGAGGCCAGTCTGGGCAACTTAGCAAGACCCTGTCTCATATTTTTAAAAAATATAAAAAGGGCTGGGGATACAGCTCAGTGTCAGAGTACTTGCCTAGTTTGCATGAGGCTCTGAATTAAATCTCCAGCACTATAAAGTAATAATAATAATAATAGTCATTGTGATTGATAGGAGGAGAGACACTTTTTTTAAGAGCAGGAAAATTTATTGGAGAGAAAGAATGGGGAATAGGAATAGGGAAGTGGGGAACAGGACTATCTCCTGAGTGGAGGAGTGGGTTCCTGAGTGGATTGCCAGTAGGCACTTCCTTCTTAAAGTAGACTGAAATTGGATTTGGGTCAGAATGGAAAATTTGAGAAGAATTGCTGGATTTCCTGAGATTGAGTAGCTAAAAGGCTTTGTACAAGAAATGTTTTTGTGTGTAAATATTTTTACTGTTTTAAGAACTATTTACCATAAAAAAGTGTTTCTAAAAATAAATTCACTTTCAGTTTTGTTTAGTTTTTCTTGTCTTCTCCTTTTAAAGTTTTGGGGATAACACAGTGTTTTTGTTAATTCTATCCATTTGAACTTTCCAAACTATAGGTTTAATGTCCTTAATTTAAAAATCTGAAGTCCAAAATATTCCAAAATTTGAAACTTTTTAAGCACTAACATGATGCTATAAGTGGAGAATTGCACACAACAAAATTTGGCTTGGTGCATAAAAATGTTAGGGCTAGACATTTAGCTTAGTAGCATAAGCGCGCCTGCCTGGCAAGCACAAGGTCATGAGTTCGATATCCAGTACCAAAACAACAACAAAAACAAAATTAAAATATTGTAAATGGCCTTTAGCCTGTATGCATATGATATATGTGAAACAAATTAACTTCGTGTTTAGACATGGGGTTCATCTCTAAGATATCTCATTATGTATATGCAAATATTCCAAAATCCAAAGAAATCTGAAATGCTTCTTGTCTGAAGCATTTTGGATACGGGTTACTCACCCGGACTGGGCTCTGTGCAGTGAGCAGTAGCATTTTCTAGAAAAAAAAAATAATAGACTATAAGAAAGCAATTCGGTACACCCATATTTTTATTTATTTAAAATATGGCTACTTATTTTTACAGCCAGTCATTAACCATTTCACAATATAACCTGGAAAGTCAGATGCCAGCTTTATCTTATGACAAACTGACACAGCAACACCTCGCCCTGCTTGGAGGTGAGTGACAGCGTGGATGGAAGCAGAGCCAGGAGGGAAGTTACATTTCTGGGGTATGCCTTGTGCAAGGTTCGTCTAAAGCACATTCCTATTTAATCCTCACAGCCATGCCATCTGATAGGTGGGGAAGCTGAGTTTCAGAGCAGGATAACCACTTGGCCAGTGGGAAAGTCACAGGTCTCACACCACACTGCGTCTCTGGAGTGCAGCCGGGAATCAGCGGTGCTGAACTCATGCCGGGGAGGCAACTGAGTGTTCTTGAGCAGAGTGGCTTTTAGACTGCTTCTCCTTTCTCTGTTCCCTTTTCAGCTTCCAGGTCACTCTGAGCTATAAGAAGAGTGCCTGCAGCCAGAGGCAGAGCCTTCCACCAGCCACAGAGCTTTAAGGGAAGTTTCGTTTCTCTGATGAGGACTATGAAAGAAGCGAGGGTCCCCCATGCAGCTTGATGTGAGCAGTGAGGCTACTGCTGACCAGGGTCCTGAGACCAGAGAAGACGTGACTTCTCCAGAATCAAAGCAGAGCCTGGCTCTGGGACCTGGCTTCTCATGGCCTTTGCCAGTTAGCATTGCCACATAGCTGCAAATGGCTAGTGGTGACATTCACGGGGTTGGGGGATGTTGGCATCTCAGGATCATCCTCATTTATTAGAGGTCACATTCTCCTTGGAAACTGATTATATGTTTCCAGAATTAAATTAACGCTTTGAAGCTTTGACATCTTGGAATCCTCGTGTCTCACCCCAACTTTGTGCCAGATTCCTCATAATGAATAGGTGGGAAGAGTTAACTAGAGGTTCCACAGGGAATGGCCTAGTAACTGTATTTTTGTGGCCCGAGGGAGCAAAGAAAACTTCCCAAGTTCCGTGCCTGAGGAGTCATGCTGTGGAGAGGATCCAGCTGAGGCTGCAAGATGAGAGAGCTCAAACTGTCTTCAGATCACCCAGCAGCTGCCCCTGCTCTGGCTGCACTGGTTCCTGCAGCTCACCCCCCTGAAGTCCTCTCTCATCTCTGGCTTGCTTTGACCTGACCCTTCAGGGACCAGCTATAACTCCAAGAGAGAATATAGGAAGCCCAAATGAGAAAGATGCCAACTTTGACAGTTGTCTGGCCACTTACTGAGTTCCCTACTGTATTTCAGATGCCTGGCATCAAGCCCGGTTTAGTTGATCTTAGCCCCTCTCAGCTCAGTTCCTGGAGTCCCTAGGAGGCTTCCATTTCTCTTGAGTCTGGAGCTAAACCAGCTTCCAGTTCATACCTGCCCAGTGTTCCCATGTCCCCTTTCTGTCTAGCTCCTGAGTGGCCTCTGGTTTCTAACCAAAGTGCTGACCTGATTCCCTATACTTTATTCTTTTCCCAAGAACCTTCCTGTTTGAACCACTGCCCATTAAATGGGTTCAAGAAAAGTCCTATTGGTCATGACCACCAAATATACATTTGTGGAAATAGGGTCACATTAGGAGAGAAGGGCAGCTGGACATGGGGCTCTCCAGCAATCACGTCAAGGAAGTCCAAATCTAATGTGTAGCCTGATTACAGGGAACATGGCCAAAGTCTCAGTGAGAGACTTGGAGGGAAGTGGTCAGTGATTAGTAAACAGTAGAGACTGGTTGAAGCAATTGAGGGGGCTCAGACTCCCATGCATTTCACATGGGCACATGTATGAGATGCAGCCAAGCGCCCCAGTCCTACCTAGAGTCTGCTCCTTGCACTAGGATGCATAATGTACTCTGTCCATTACTGTTACCTTTATGCCTGCTCTCCCTCTTCTACCTCCCAGTCCTCTGGTGAACCTTTCCTCTTACACATTCCCAGCAGGCCAGTCTTTGTTCCAGTCCATGTTGCTGGACCTGGAGTCCCAGGCTTGTCCAGGAGCTGCCTTAAGATCATGAGCAGCACCACCAGTCTTTGTTAGAAATCCTGGTATGATCTGGGCCTTTGTGTAAATCATCTTGGAGCTTAGACAGCCTTGGCTAGGAAACAGGCCAGGATTCACATACTTGTCCCTGGCTTTGGCCAAGGTCTGGGCTGCCTCAGTTCTATATCTAGACTTGTCCTACCATATCCTGAGCTCTCTCTTTCTTCAGTCAGGAGTAGAGTTCTCAAATTCTACCTGGGCTGCTTTGGGCATCCAAGCTGGTCAGCCCTACCTGCTCTTTATGACCTCTCAGGTCTGAAATTTCAGGGATGAGGGCAAGGGCCTCATCCATCTGGGCGAGAAGATAGTAGGTACACAATAAATGTATGAACAAGGGCTTAGGCTGCCATGGAGGAGGTGGATGGCCTCAGGGTCTGGGCCTTGATCCCCATGCACAGCATGTTGCTTGGATATCTCTGCATGGAGTACAAGGAACACATTAAGTGCCAAGCATGTCTCAGGCCTCTGAGGACAGGTCTGAGATCTTACGAGTTCTGCATATGAGCTGAAGTTGACTTTTAGAGCCTGCTCATTCACTTCTTTGTTTATATCCCTTTGTTTATATCCTGGAATGATTGTATTCTGCTACAGGTTAATGGATTATTTGGGCGGAAATGCATTCTTGGGAATGTACCATGCCCTGAGCATGTGCTTGGTCTGGAGAGAGGCTATTCAACTTTGCCTTGAGCATTCAGGTGATCATAGCGGGCACATGGTTTCAATTACAATTCATCAAAAGTGTTTCTCGGGGCTGGGGATTTAGCTCAGCGGCATAAGCACCTGCCTTGCAAGCAGGCGGTCATGAGTTCGATCCCCGGTACTGATAAAAAAAAAAAAGTGTTTCTCAGGTTGCCTGGCCAAGTGATGAATTGTTGCCTGGCTTTTCTGAGTGAGATACCTAGAATGTTAATCCTTTATACCATCTAAGGTGCTGAGCTCAGTCAAGAACACTTGAGAACATGCAACATGCTCCCAAGCTCTGGGTCTTCAGTGACACGAGGCACCCTGGAGCACAGCAAGGTCTAGGGTGTCTGCAGAGTTCACCAGGATATCAATAATGACCCAGAGAGAAAGTGCAGACAGTCTACCATGCACACTCCCAATACAGCTGGCACAGTGGTTCTTCCCAAAGTCAAAATGAACTTGCTGAGGAAGTGAAGAAAGCCACAGAGGAGAGTATAGCCTCAGCAGAAGAGCCAGCCCTTCCACCTGAAAATCTACCTGCAGCTGATTTCTGTAGACCAGACTATTCTTTGGATGCCTGTGAAAGAGTAGGTGATTTAAAGGAACACACAAGACATTGTCCATCGGGTGGCAATTTTTTTTCATATAAGTAGTGAACTCAACACTTTGTGACTGGTTTTGATTAACATTTCCTTTAGCAATGCTAAAGATTTCAAGGAAAATCTACTGAGGGTGAAGGTAGATCAGAGACAGGATTGGCATCAAGGTGAAGGGTTGCATTTTAAGCCTAGTGCTGCTTCATTTTACACAAATTTATGGGAATGTCCACCCTGGTAGATCTACATGGTGCTTAAATGCAACAGAAATTAATTCCAGAATTGTTGACCTGTCTTCTAGAAAGGAAAGTGCTCCAGATTTGGCCAAGTGAAATTGTTAGCCTATGAGTGCCTCAGCTAGAGTGACAGTGTGACCACAGAACCATAGCGACTTTAACCAGGTCAGTGTGGTAAAGGTTGGATCTGGGTTCCACAGGAACAGAGGGGCACCTTGCACATAGCATTGACTTCCCGGTTCCAGAACGTCACGGTTCACTGTGGATTATGTAATGACTGCTTGTCTGACAGCCCCGACCTGAAGGGTGAGCCCCAGAGGTTCAGTTCCTTCAGGAACCAACATGGCTCAGCTCTGTCCTAGGCCTTATCCAGTTCTTCAGCAATGTTGGGAATCCTCCTGGAGTGAGTCATGGAACATTTCATGAACAAGGCAGGAATGACCGTGGTGTTATGGCCCCACCTGTGAGTGGACAGCTTCAGGATCCTGGGACAAATACTCCTGGTCCTAGTGATAAGCTGGCCCTTCTGCTGTCACAGGTTGGCAGCTATTTCATCCTTGTCACTGCCCTCTTCCTCAATAGGACAAACTTGATACAGAAAGCACGGTCGCTGCCCTTGGGGAATGTGGAACCGTAGAGGTGCGGTGGAGTTGGTCATAAACCCCCAGACAGCAGAGCAGATTGACTCTGTAGATTGCACAGCCAAACCCCAAACCTTCCTCAGCCGGGAGAGCTGAGGAGGGTCTGATGTTCTCCAAGAGGCCAAGGCAGCTTCCTCCCACCCCTCCTCCTTCTGAACAGCTTTATTAAAGTTTAACTGAGGAACAGTAAGCTGTGCGTAAATTCTACAATCTGATGTTTTGCTATCACCAAGGTCAAGACAATGACTTGATTCATTCTCTTTCAATGCAATTTGAAATCCTCTCCTTCCTGTGTCTCTTGCCTCATCTCCAGCCAACCACTGACTGGAGGTTAGTTTCCATTTTTTAGAATTGTGTGCATGCAGAATCATAAAGTTTGTGCCTTTTGTCATCTTTCATTCCACAGCATTATTTTAAGGCTCATCCATGTCACTGTTTGTACATTTCATTTCTTATTATTCTAGGTAACAATTCATTACATGGATATACCAATGTTTGTTTTTTATTCATCTGTTGGTGGATCTTAGAATTGTTTTTAGTTTGGGCACTATTACAGAGAAAGCTACAAAAATATTAATATGTGAATTTTTGTGTGACTATGTTTCTATTTATTTGATAACTGCCTGGAAGTGGGTTGGTGAGTAGCTTATGTAGTACATGTATCTTTAACTTTTGAAGACATTGCCAAACTGTTTTCCAAAGTGATTGAGCCATTGTGCATCATCTGCCAGCTATTATGAGAATTGCACTTGCTCCATATCCTTGTCAACACTTGATATGGCCAGAATTTTTAATTTTAGCCATTGTTGTGGGTGTGTAATGGCATCTTGTTATGATTTTAATTTGCATTTCCTTAATGACTAATGATGATGAGCATTTTTTCATGTGCCTACATACCATTCATACATCTTTGCTGTTCTCTTTAGATATTTTACACTTTATAAGTTGGGCTGCTTGTCTTCTGTGGGTGAATGTATTATATATAATACATATATATATATATATATATGAAGACTAATAAAAGACTTATAATTTGAATATATAATTTTAAAAATATTATAATATGTATATTTGAAATATAAATCTTTTGTTGAATTTGTAAGAGCTTTCTCCCAGGCTGTGACTTACTTTTTCATGTTTACAGCAACTTCCCTTTGAAGCACAAAACTTAATTTTTGAAGACTTTTAGGTGAATGTATATTGATGTGTATCATTTAGAACTTATGCCTTTCGTGTATTACTTTGTCAAACCAAGGGTCACAAAGAATTTCTCTTCCGTTTTCTCTAGTCATTTTACAGTTTTAGTTCTGACAATTAGGTCCCAGTTCCTTTCCATTAGGTCCATTTTTAATTAATTTCTGTGTATCAAATGAGGGATGGGCCTAAGATCATCCATTCTTTTGGAAGATTCCTGGTGCGCTGTGTTAATATCCTATGTATTTTCTCACCACACCTCCATCTCCACCTCTTCACAAAGCCAACACCTGTTCCAGTTTTCTCATGTTTTCTAAGCTTATCAGCCTCTGACCTCCTTCTGCACAGTTCTGAACGTGGGCACAGAGACTGCTCCTCACCTGCTCTGGATGTCCTGGAGCAGCTTTGCACATTGATCATTGGACACAGACCAGACAGCATCCCTTTGAGGCCATTCTAATCTTGACGGCTGTTTATTTCTGATGACAATTGCCTTCCTAGATATCCTTCTGCTGTAGGAACAGCCAAAGGCTCTAGAACTCCCCCCTGGGAGAGAAAACCAACTGGATTTTAAGTAGCTGGGCGCCCTTGTTGGCACATGTGGAAACCCCTATGCAAGGAAGGTAGGCAGCCGTTCAGTATGAGGTCAGGTCTTGTTACCTCCATTCCAAGAGTGAGAAAAATGAGGTTTTTCAAGATTCAGTGACCTGCTTAAAGTATCCCAACTGCCTCACCACTGAGCACCTGCCTCCAGAGAATACCTTAACCTCTGAGCCACACTGTCAGTCATTTGCTTGTCACCTACTAGAGAAGACTGAGCTCAGACTTCCTACTCCATGGCCAGAAGTTCCCACTTTGTAAATACTGCAAGTTGCATATGGAATTTTCCTGTACGCAAGAAAAGCTGCAGCCCCACATTCTTTTATGGTTTCAAAGAAAAACAACTTCAATGGATGAGAGATTTCAAAGGCTGTGTCTAAGTTCTCAGGCACGCACAAGTCAAAGAACTGGATTTGGGAGAGGCTGGCTTTCCCCCTTTCAACTGGATCCAGGGTTTATTTTTTTCTTTTGCCCTTTGTTGGGTTCAGAAAGGAAGTGCTGAGGGCTCAGCTGTCAGTTCCCAGGACTAAAGTTCTGGAGGGAAGGAGGGAAGGAGGGAAGGAGGGAAGGAGGGAAGAAGGGAAGGGCTCTCTGACAAATCTTCCTTTAGTCTTGCGAGCTCCAGGCCCTCTTTGATACCTCACTGTCCTCATCAAGATCTATGGCCAATTTTCAGCTTTTCCCCAGGCCTCCATTCACCCAGCCGGGCCAATCACTCAGGAGCACCCACACCCGTTACTCCTGCCTTTCTCCCGCACGCTTCACAACCCCTTTTCCAGGGAGACAAAGAAACAGCTTGGGCTCCAGTTTGTGTCATCTAGACAGTTCTGCGTTCTTTTCAGGCACCCCAGGCCTGGCCTATGTGAGGCTCAATTTTGCAGAATTCCTTTCCCCGTGGTGGCTTGAAACCAGCAATTAGGTCTCATTTCATTTCCCTCTGCACATCTTTCTCGTGTGTCTTTTCTGTCGCCTTCATTGTAAGAGCTTCCAGGGCACAGATGATTTGATCCTTTCCATCCCTTGTGTCTGCTCAGCATGGGCCTTACTCACAAAGTCCAAATCTATATAGTTTGCTTCCATCCAATTTGCCCACGTCTGAGTGTTGACTGCTAAGTTTGCAAACTGAAGTTTATAGTTTTCTTCTGAGTTCTAGAAAGCAAATGAGCAATGGTGGTGCAGAGATGCATTTTCCTGTCAGGGCTTAGAGGCTTAGAATGAATAAAAGCATTCATCTCTGAAGGAAAGAGAAATAGGAGCTTCCAGGAAAAAGAGGTCCTGGGCTATAAGCCAGTCTTTACAATACCCTGAGCGCCCTGCCCCTGGAGATGTAGCCATTGCTTCATAAACAAGGTGGGCCTGCGGCTGGGATAATTACACCCCATGGCTCGTGTGCCCACGTGCCATGCTCCAGGAGGATGTGTCCCATCCTCCAAGCTGGTCTGCTTGGAAAACGATCTGCTGTATGAAGCCTCTACCCATCTGCTTGAACTGGACTTAAGATTCTGAAAACACAAACGCCACACTGCTGGTCTGCAGGATGAACAAGGCACAGTCTCAATTCTCAGTTGAGCACAATGCAATTTCTGACTATCATCAAAGGAAGGCAATCTTTCCCGGGCAGGAGGCATTTAAAAGGAGATTTACAGAAGGATAGGAATTAAAAAGAGGTGTGAGCAAGGTGGGGTGTCAGGATGCTCAGGGGACAGTGAAGGGCCAGCACTGCCTGTGTGCACATGAATACAGGGGATATGAGTCTCTCACAGGAGCCTGGGACCAACTTATAAATATCTTTGAAATCCACCCTAACACTTCATGGACCTGACCTCTGAGTCAGACAAGTAGACTTAGCTTTCTTGCTTCACTGCTGGGAAAACTTGGGCAAATTAGTTAACTTCTCAAAGCCCCAGGTCCCTCACTATTAGAGAACTAACCTGTAGGCTTCCAAGGAGGAGAAGGTGGACGTATTGCTTGGGATATGCACAATATGGGCCTACATTTGCTATTATTTGGTATTGAGGGTCTGTAGGCTTTTTTGTTTGTACCAGAGATTGAACTCATGACCTTGTGCACACTGTTACATCCCCAGCCCTCTGTAGGTTTTTTGAAGTGATGGGTAAGTTCTGAGCCCAAGAGCAGCACTGTGTTGGCAGCCTTAAAGAATGGATCAGCAGAGTCAAGTGGCCTCAGGAAGAGGTCTAGTTTAAATGTTCTGAGCACATGCACAGGCTGAGGAAAGGGCTAACATATCAACCCATATGACGGGCTTGGCAGCGCCCAGGTGACTAGGACAGAAGTAGTGATACCTAAGAAGGCCACACATGGATCTTAATGGATCACCCAGGGAAGCCCAGCATTGAGGAAGGTCTGGGAAGACAGATGTGAAGCCTGGTGGTGCTCAGACCGGTGCAGTAGACAAAGGTCTGTGTCAGGAGATGGATGGGGTTCTTGCGAGTGGGCACAGCTTTCCAAAGTATGTGCAACAGGCAGCAAGCCCTAGCTCCATCACACACACACAGATACAGATACACACACACACACACACACAGAGTGTGAACTGGAACCCACTATCTCACTTCGTGTTTTCTATTTTTCTCAACTTTTTTTGATTTCTAAAAATTATTGTAGGATTACTTTTTCTCCTCTACTTATACAGTTTCTCTTCCTTTTCTTTAGAACAGTTGTCCCAGAAATTACTGTATCAACATCTGCAATTAAGTTAATTAATTTACCTTCCTCTTTAACAGCCCAAGGCTGTAAAGCCAGTGTTCATGGAGCCTCATTCATGTGTTTATGCCTCCCTCGGCTCTCCCCATCTTTTTGCAGCTCTCATCTTCTATCTGGGGTCACTTTTGTGGTGCCAAGTATACATCCTCCACATCATCGTTGTTTTAGTTACTTTATGCTCATCGCTGAGACAAAATACCTGAAGCCCAAGTTGGGAAAGGAAAGGTTTATTTCTTACAGGTTTTGGAGGTTTCAGTCCACACTCAGTTGGCTCCAAGGCAGGCAGGTATGGCTGGGCCACCGTTCTTGGCGGCTGCAAACAGCAAGCTGGAACCAGCAAAGAGCAAGACACGCCTTCTTCCTGCCATTACATCATATCCTGGCTCCACCCCTATGTGGGAGGAGCACTGACACCATCAATCCAAGCACTAGACAGTGAATCGATCACAAATACACAATGCAAACTCATGAGACCTGGGAGACACAGACATAAACCATGACAATCGTTAAGAGAGTTACTAGCCTCCACATTCTCTGTTTTTGTTGTCTGGAAGTGTGTTTGGTGCTTTTTCATGGAAGATAATTTCACTAGGTGAAGAAGTCTGAGTTGTCAGGTCATCTTCCCTCTTCTGTTGTTACCATTGACAAATTAGTGTTAGTCTAAGGGTTTTGACTTAGCTTCTGGTTCTCTCTCTCTCTCTCTCTCTCTCTCTCTCTCTGAAATTTACCACATATATTTCTTCCTTTACTTTTCCTTCTTTTTTAAAATTCTGCTTGGGATTCCTTGGGATTCTTAACACGTGTGAATGGTGGTTGCTATCAACTCTGGAAAAATTTCAGCCAACACCTTGCCTCTCTCCTGTCTCTCGCCTCTTCTAGAGCATCTATGACTTATAGGCTAGCCTTTTCCATGTCTCTTAACTTTTCTTTCATATTTTCTATCTTTTGTCTCTCTGTGCTTTGTTCCATTGATTTTTCTTCTAATCTGCCTGCCAGCTAACAAACTGTCTTTTAAGCTAAATCTAATCTTTCACTGCATTCAAACATTTCAGGCTTGGTATTTTTAATTTCCGGAAGTTCTGTTTCCTTCTCAAGTTTGTGAGGTCCCTCTTTATAGACTTCTGTTTTCTGCAGATATTCCCAAGCTTATCTTTTATTTCATTACACAGAGTAAGTATGGTTATTTCTGTAATCAGTGTTTCACGGTGCCCTGACCTATGGTTGCTATATGTTCTTATCTGCCATCAGTTATCTCTGCTGGCTTGAATTCCCTGTTTTTCCTTGCTTGGCTATCTAGAGCTTCTGTACTGTTCAATACACTTGACAACTTATTGGTGGCAATTTATCAAGGTATAAAATAAAGAAAGCTTCCCCCAGAGAGAATTTATGGGTAATTTCCCCAGCAGCCCGGGGACATTAACAGTCCTGAAGTAGTTCAAATTTGTGACTGGAGATTTTTCAGACCATCCACATGATATAATCTTGGGCTGCTAATCCACATGAAATCTGGCTGGTGATTTGAACTCAGAAGCATCACTTTCCCCCTAGCTTTTACATTCCCACCATAGGGAGGGTGTTTGAAGTGATGTATCAATCTAGAGGAGCCTCCTGATTGATTCCCCACTGGGGACAGATCTGAGCTTGACATTTGTCTACACTGCGCCACATAATATTAAAACAGAGTTCCTTGCAAGGGGGTGAGCACCTGTAATCCAGCTACTAGGGAGGCTGAGGTGACAGGCTCACAAGTTTGAGGTCAGCTTGGCTAACACAGTGAGACCTTGTCTCAAAATAAATTATAAAGAGCAGAGGACATAGCTCGGTGGTAGAGCAATTGCCCAGTTCACATGAGGCCCTGAGTTTGATTCACCCACACCACAAAAGAAGAAAAAAACTGCTGAGTTTCTCATGTATTTAATCATCAAAGACGTTCAGGGTCAGAATGCTTCCAATGCTCTTTATCTAGGTTCTCGCCTCCCCCTAGATTTTGACTTTATTCTTTTTAGTCTCGTCATTGATCCTTTTAAGATTCTTTTTGTTTCACCCAGCATTTTTTGTTTTCTTCAGCAACTATATTCCCTAAAACAGAAATTGGTGGATCTTATGCTGTGTAATCCTGAAAAAAAAAAAATCACTTCCTCTTTGAATCTCAGGCTCACCTACCCCATAGGGTATTTGAGAAGATTAAAAGAGAAAATGAAGCTAAAAGAGCTAGCACGGTGCCTGGCTCTTAACTCCCTTCCTCCTTACTACTTGGTTGTGTTGAATCCTTGGGACAAAGAAAGAACTCAGTCATCTGATCTGAGGCCCAAAGTCCAGTTATGGCATCGGCTGGGCTACCGGGTCAGTAGCCAGAGTTCTTTGTCATCCTTTGATTTCTGAGCTACCAGCAAAATGTTTGACCCTAGAAATAGGGTTCAGTAGTACAACCAATCGGTGCAAGGTGCCAATGACAGGTGACCAAACACTGGCTTTAGTGTTGGGAGCAAAAAGGTACCCTGGAGGACACCCATGATCTTCACAGAATCCCAAGAAGCGCTGCCTCCAGCCCCATAAGGCAGGGTTGACAGCATATTGCTTGGGGGGAGCCTGGCCTATGAGCTGAGCTTCTGGGAAACATCAGCCACCTTGGATCTAGAAGACAATTATGAGCGATGCTTCCCAGAGAAGTTGGCTTTCTATATCAGGAAGCCAGGTTGGCCTCTGAGGGACTAGAATTAGTTCTGAGCCCTCTGTTATCCTCCTCCATTGCAACCCTCCACCTGGCCACCTACCTCCTGCTGGGGACACCGTAGTTCCACCTGATGCCAGTTGGTTTTAATGAGTTTCCAAGGTCATGGACATTTCTTTCTGTGAATGCCATTCTCTTCCTAGTGAGAGGTCCCAAAATTCAGGGTCAGATGGCACCATCATCTTCTATACCCTCAGCCCCATTTAGAGGTAATTAGGGAACTTTGTGCCTTTTCCTGAGCCTAATCTCAGTCGTTTCTGTCCTCACAGTCCTTACAGCAGTTCCCTGGAGGGCGAGTTCTGACCAGACAGGCTGGGTATGTTCTACCAGTGTTCTCCCAGTCTACAAGGCAGAGTCAAAGCCAGAGAGACCTTTTCAGGATCCAGAGTGGAAGGGAATGGGGAGAAGGTGGCAGACCATTGCACTCACTATCAATCAGCCCAGGTCTGAAAGAATGAAAGTCCTCTGATGCTAACTTACTATAGAATGAAGTTATTTTCTAATCAATTACAGCATCTTTTGATACTTTATCTGCATAGATGAATAAAACAGCTTTTTAAGCAAGCTCATCCATGTTAAGGAAAAAAAAAAGTCCAGCCTTAGCAATTTTGCAAGACGGAGCCTGTCTAAAAGTTAAAAAATAAATAAATAAATAGGCTAGGGATGTGGCTCAGTGCTCAGTAAGTTCAGGTTCCAGGACTTTAAGAGAAGAGAAGGAGAAGGAGAAGGAGAAGGCAGAGGAGGCAGATGAAGGGGAGGAGGAGGAAGAGGGAGAGGAGGAGGGGAGGTCAAATGCATCAGTTAAAGAGGACCAGTCCCTGGGCGGCTGCAGTTCCAGCCTGTAGAGAATGCAACCATTCTCAGAGGATCCCACTGCAGCCTAATTATCCAGTGGGGAATTGGTGTGTCTTCACAGGAAAACATTACTGAGGGCTTTTAGCATGACTTGTCCCAACGTTATTCCCTGCAGAGACAAAGCGAGGAGAACTAGGCAAGCCCCAGACTCAGACTCACATTCTGGCATCAACAGGCAAATATCACTGCATCATGTTCTAAAATTTGGAATTTCTCTAGAAATTCCACAGCAATTTAACTCCCAAAGCTAAGACTGCACTGCATTGGAAGCCTGTCTTATCTTACCTCAAAGATGTTTTCTGATATTTGCTCAGTTGTTTCTTTGGCCTGGACTGCCCTTTTCCCCCTTATCTGCCATGTGGACATCTGTTTATTACTCAAGAGACAGTTCTGGTGGCTCTTCTCCACAATCTGCCGTGACCCTCAATCCTCCCAACAGAAAGACCAGCTCATCGAATTCTGCCAAAGACTCCCACCTAAATGAGATAAAACCAGTACTGTTCCTCAAACTCACAGAATGTCTAGCCCCAAGAGTGAATCCTAATGTGAACTATGGACTTTGGGTGATAAATGTTACGGCAAATTGATTGCGACAAATGTACCACCTTCGCGACGTTGACAGTGGAGAAGGCTGTGTGTGTTACAGGGAAGAGGATATAACATAAATCTCTGTACTTTTCCTTCATTTTGATATGAACTAAAAATTACTTTAAAAACATAAAAATTTTGGTTTGCTAGTAACAAACACAAAACAGTGGTATTGCTGCTTTCTCTCAGTATCTCTGTTTTGGAACATTCTTTGAGAAGCTCAAAAGAGTATGCTGCTTGTGTTTGCTTCTCAGGGCCCCTAGTAGGCTGTGGACTCCTTGAGAGCAGGCCTGAGTCCTTCACTGCACATCCTTAGAGCCTCTTCCTGGACCTGGCTCTGTGGTCAGTGAGTGGTGAGTAGGGCAGTCATCTGTCTTTCCCAAGGCAGCCAGGACAGAGCCCCGTGTCACAGGTGCCCTAAACATACCTGTGCCATGACAGAAAAGCACTGCATACAGACCCTCTTCTAGGAATATGCTCACATGCTGAGTCTCAGTGACTTTCCTAAGCCAAGGTCTGTGAGCTTAAGAAGGAGTTTCTAGGACTTCACCTTGGGGTGGCATCTTGAAAAACTTTAAAGAAACATGACATTAGAAGGACCATCTCCAAGGAAGGTGCCATAAGAGAGGCTGGCTTTGAAGGAAGTCATTGGTGCAAAACCAGTTACTTAGCCAGTTAGGATCCCATCCAAGACAGCATAGCTCAGGGCTGGTTCTGTTCAAGGGTAAACAAGGTCCATTGTCCCATGGATGTCACTCTGGCTTTAAAAGAGTGTTGCATAAATGACCATCTGCCTGTGGCATCAGGACATAGTTTGTTCATTATTGGACAGCATTTCTGCCTCATTTCCTTCTCCCCCAAGTGCCTCTGGTTCTGGCTGCCCCTCCCCCCAAAGGACAGCTAATAGTGCAGGAACTTTGGGCCCCTGTACACGCATGTATCACTAGTCACCAACATGGAATCTTGGGGAGCATTATTTCTAGATATTTAGCCTCCCAGATTTGATCCTCAGAGCCAGATTTCTCCCTAGACTTCCTGTACTTGGCCTCTGCACTGTTCTCTGATTGATCTAGGTGAATGGAAGTTCTCACTGACCGCAGGGCCTGACTTCAAAAAACCAACCAGCTTACCTAGGGCTGTTGGTGAATGGGAAGGCCACGGTATGGGCTGGGTGGGAAAGGGGCTGCATCTGGCCACTCATCAGGCCAGAGAACTTCCCAGGACCCCTGAAACATAAGGAGGCCAGGACTGGCTTGGAAATCACTAAAACCTTCAGGAGCTCATGTGGCCTCCAGTGGTATTTGTCTCTGTGTCTAGGAATCATTGTGGTGCCTTCAGCCCATGCCACACATGCCAGAGTGCAGGATGAAGACAAGCAATAGACTCTGGCACCTCCCCATATGTCTTAAAAGGAAGCCTCAGTCTTCTCCTCTTCCTGGGAGGGGGGATGTAAAGCCAGACCTTCTCTTTGGTTGAGGAAAGGGCTTCTCTGTGGATTCCCCAAGGGCTCTCCTGTACAGGGAGGAAGAAAACGCCCAGCTCCCATATGCCCACCACTGGCTAAAATCCCATTAGTAACTAGTGTGATTTTTCCCTTTCCCAGGAAAGCAGTCTGGCTCTCTCTGGAAACAGGCCTTCTATCCTTCCTGGATCTTTCCAGTCCTGTCTGCTCCTCAGACCTCTTGCACTGTATCTCATGTTGACCTTCCTTCTTGAACATAGAATCGACTGAGTAAAGCCTTCTGGATGCCCTTGTAGCACAATCATGGCAAGGTGGCTCATGCACTGTTGTTGGCATCAGTGAGTCCACAGTCTGCTGGAGCAGATGGTTATAACAGTCATCTGTGCCACTGGACTGTGGGCCACCAAGGAAGAAACTACCAGTGATCTGCCAGGACCCGGAAGGCTTTCCTGGAAAGCGCGCCACCAAGCAGGACATCAACAAAGCAGCAGAAGTTCTCCAAGTGGATGAAGCATGAGCCCTGCCAGTTGTTGTGACACAATTTAAAGAGCCACACCTCATAAACAGACTTCCAGGAAAGCAAACCAGAGAAGACAAAGAGGATAGCCTGGTGGCTTAAGGCCTTGAAGACTGTACTGAGCAGTTGTGTATCCTGGAGGGAGTGCAAGGAGACTCTACCTTGTCCTTTTAATTTTAATTTTTAGTTTCTGGAGACAGGGTCTTACTACATAGTTCATACTGGTCTTGAACTCACTATGTATCCCAGGCTGGCCTTGAACCCACAGCAAACCTCTTAAGTACTGGGATTATAGGGGCACACCACCATACCTAGCGCCTCTTTTTTAAAAAATAGCTTTACTAAGCTATAATATACTTACTAATATATATTACACATACATAAAATGTTCAATCTGATGAATTTTAACTTACATATGCACCTGTGAAAACATCACCATCAAGGCAATGAATCTATTCATCACCCCCAAAAGTTTCCTCCTGTCCCTTTCTCTCTTGTCCCCTGTCTCCAGGCAACCACCCTATTCTCTGTCACGATAGATGAGTTTGCATTTTCTGAATTTTAAATAAATAGGATCATCCAATACATACCATTTTTGTTTGTTCTTTTCTCATTCTGCATAATTATTTTGAAATTCATCCATGTTGTTGTGTATGCAAATAGTTAATTCCTCCTCATTGCTAAGTACTATTTCATTGTAAATTCATTGAATTCATTTCTCCTTCTACCAGTTGAGGGACATTTGGATTGTTTTCAGTTCCAGGCTCTGAATGTTCAGGTGCAAATGTCTGTGTGAATATGAGCTTTTGATTCTTGAGTAAATACCTAGGAATGGAATGCCTGTGTCCTAGGATAGATACACATTCAACTTTTTAAGAAATTGCCAAACCATTTTTCCGAAGTTGTATTCCCATTTTACATTCTGTCAGCAGTGTGTTCAGCCCCTACATCCTGTTTTGTCTGGCTACAAATTGCCTGGAGGGGAGACTTTAAAATTGAGTCTTCATTGGACTTTTCCAGCTGGTGACTACTGAAGTCCTCAGACCTACAGTCCCTGAGACCAGAACTCAGAGGCAAGGGTGCCTGTAAATTCTCCCTGAAGATAGCTGCATTCTCTCAGGCACCAGGAACACCCCCAAGGGCTGGGCTGAGCAGGACCGGAGGAGGTACTGAGCTGAGGGGACCTCTAACTCAGCACTGGAAAAAAATCCCGGTGGTCCTGAAGAGACCACAGTTCCATTAGTTACAGCTCAGATACCATGGAAACTACTTTTTGTGTACATGAGTGAAGACTGTGAGGTGGTACCAGGGCCTCAAGCATTGTAGGAACAGCCATGTTCTTTGGCCAGACGTTCTCTGTTCCGGAGACATAGCCACTAATCAGACTTGCCAAGAAGAAGACACAGAACCAAAGGCTCTGGAGCTCTGAGCACCTTTCTAGGAGGAAGGATCCTATGCAGGCTTATTTCCTGGGAATGGAAACAGTGATGGGACTGTATCCAGAACAAGGGAACAGTATGTTTGTGTCCCTATGACCACTACTGGGGTCTGGTCTTTCTGGCTGGCTCTACTTGTGGATCAGGATCCCTGATGATAGGTGCTAATATAATGTTTAGGGTGTGAGCCCTGCTAGAGTTTGTGCTCTGCTATTCGTTCATTCATTCATCAACATTAATCAGTGCTTTATCAGAACCAGAGGTGACTCAGGCAGGTTGGGTTCAGTTGTGAAACCCTCCTGGTTCCGCCAAGAGATTTCAACACTGTGCAGTATGAAGGGCACAATATTTCCTCCACAAGGGAATGATCAGGTGGGATTTGAGTTGTACAAAGATCCCCTGTAGTCAATATGGGGGACGGGTTAGAGCATGCAGAGAATATGGGCAAGGAGGTCATTAGGAAGAGATGTGGGAGGATCTGAATGGGGCAGTGGTGGTGGGAGCTCAGGGAAGGAGGATGAGGGGTGAAGGAGCGTGGGGGATGGGTCAGCGCGGTGCAAGGCCACCAGCTTCTTTCTTTCTGGCGTTTACTGAAAGCTGTCCTTGCTGATCCCCACCAAACACTGAGTGCATAAATGATCAACAGATGGAGCTGCAGGTTGGTCAGATAAACAGCAGGTTGGACAGATGTACAGATGGCGTTTAGTCACAGGAGCAAAACCTGAAACAATCACCTGGAAGAGGCAGTTGAACCACGGCAACAATCTCCCCACCCACCTGCTCATCGCCTGTTGCCTGAGCAGCTGTCATTCACTGAGGTGAAGGTGGGGACCACAGGTGCCCTCCTGGGACTAGCAGGAAGCTACCAACTCAGCCTGGGCTGGCTCCCAGAGGCTTAGTCATCTGTGAAAGAAACAAGGACACTGTGATCCCTTCTTGCCCCAAATTCCTTAGGCAGTGAAGGACTCCCTGCAACCACAACTTTGAACTTCTAGAAAGAAAACCTCAGGGTTAGGAGGGGAAGGAAGGGGAAGTTAGAGCCTGGTGAGGCGGCTGAAGGTTTTAACTTGAGCTCTGCCAAGAGGAACTAGGTCTCAGCTGTGATCACTGAACCCTGTACCATGTGACGTTTCTGTGCTTTTACCAATGAGTACAGCACAGATCAGGCAGGTTTCTGTCACTTAGATTTATGTACTGAAGGCTCCACCCGCAGATGACCTTAGAATGATATTCACCTCATTCAAAATTTACCTTAAAAATACTGTGCAGGGACCAGGGTGCAGAACCAGGAGGAGAAGAAGGCAGGGGCAGCTGGATCTGCTGGAGGGGACAGAAGAGCATGCAGGATGTGTGGAGAAAAGGCCCAAAATCCAGGGTTCCAAGTTCAGGACTGGGTAACACAGGAAGCACTTGGCGCTGCTAAGCTCATACTGGGCCATGATCACAGGGGCCTGGGAATCTGTGTTTATATTCGTCCTCCTCAGTCTGGGTCAAGAGGATCAAGTCTTCTGCCCAGGTCTTTGGAACCAGGTTTCACTGAAGTAGATTTCTTCTGTTTCTGTGGCTGAGGTAGCTATTTATCAGCTCAGTTATGTTTACAGTGAATGACTCTCCACCTGAGGTCTAAGTCCAGAGCCTCTGACTTGTTGTCTAAATCAGATTTTTGGAACCACCTGCGGTTTTGGTATCAGGGTTAAGTGTTAAAAGGGCACCTAGAGGCATCCACTTAACCCCTCCTTTGATACAGGATGAAACAGAGGCACTGAGAGGAAAGATAAGCCCCAAGGCCCTGCTAGAAATGGCTGAGCTTGTCTGCCTGAAGTTCAAGGGCCCCGGGGACCTCCGTGCTTTGGCGTTCTAGACTGCTCTTCTTAGGAGTGCCCAGGGATGCTACCTTAGTTACTGCCACCCTTGGCCTGGCCCATGTTCTGTGGCGTCACCAGCAGGGCCCCCTTGCCCTTGCCCATCAGACCAAGGAGGCCTGCTGGGAGAACGATGCCTGATTTGCTGCAGGGGATGGCAGCTGCAAGGCAGAGGAACAGCCTCCAGACACAGGAATTCCACACAGGCCACCAGGGTGAGAAGTTCAAAGCCAGGATGGGCAGGGCCTGGACTCTGACCCAGTGCAGCAGATAAGCTTGTGAGGAACCAGGCAGTTCCTAGCACAGGGATGTGGGCTGAGCTGTCAGTCTCAGCCTAGGCACTCCCCTGGGTCTTGATAGTAAAGACCAGAGCCAAGCACGGATGGTGACACCAGCCTGAGGCTCCCTGGGAAGGAGGTGTTTGGGTGTAGGCCAAATGGTACAGACTGGACATCTCTGGACCTACGGCATGAATTCTGCTAACAACTCATGTGGAATCAGAGGGGTGGCCCTTAAATGTCCTGCAGTCCTCCAAAGTGATCTCTCTTTGGTGGTAGTCACCCTGCCACAAGTGAGCAGAAGAATGTGAAAAAGCTGGGTACAGAGTGCTCCAGGCAGGAAGGCAGTGACCTTGGTGCCATATTTGTGCCCCAAAAGCTTCCCCAGGTGGCTGGCGCTACTCCAAGACAAAAGTCACCCACGCAAAGTTCCTTTTGACTTCTTTCTATATCCTTCATCCTCAGCCTGAGATTTCCTGGGATGCTTGCTAAATGAGCAATAAGGGGAGCAAACAGCCAGATAGATGGGCTCTCATCCCCCAGGCCTCTACCAGGCACCTGGGAAGGAGGGTATCCTGAGGCTCTAATATTTTGGGGTGGGGAGAAATGAGCACGTTGGATGAGCCACTGACTTTGGGCATCCTAATGTCGTTCTAATGACATTTGCAGTGTCAAACCTGGGTCAGGCTGGGGCTTCATTGGGGTGCCAGTTGAAACTATGGTTAATGCAGAGACAGGAAGAGGAAGAGACAAGTCTGGGCTTTCCCAGATGGTGGGGTGAAATCTGAGGATCTACTCTGTACCACTTCCTCTAGGACTCTTGACTGCAGGTAAAAAGACCTAATGAGGTGTCATTAGAGAGGCCATTTTGGGGCAGAGGCAGATGCCTCTCTACTGAGGAGCCACATGTGCTAAATGGGGGTAGCATCTCTCTCTCTCTCTCTCTCTCTCTCTCTCTCTCTCTCTCTCTCTCTCTCTCTCTCGTTCGCTCCAGGGTCTTGCTATGAAGTTCAAGCTGGACTTGAACTCACTTTGTAGCCCACACTGGTCTCAAACTCTCAATGATCCTCCTGCCTCAGTCTCCCAAGTGCTGGGATTATAGGCATGCACCACCACACCCAAGCATCTTTTTTAAAGCAGGTTTTGCATGGAGCTTGTGGGAAGCAATTGTGGGTACCTGACATGGGCCTTTCCTATGAGCAACTCCACCCTGTCATTTACTCCCACTCTCAGTCCCATGATGAATCTCTACCCTGAGAGGCCACTGTGAATGCCTGAGTGTTTTCTCAGTAACAATAGTCACAACCTCACCTAGTCACCCCCCATCCAGCCCATCCATCACAGGTAGAGGACTAAGCATGGTGCAGGCACCACTCATTTCAAGCCAAATGGAGTCACAAAACAGTCCTGAGCCAGCCACCTGCTCCCTCTTAAGCCTCTGGGTAGCCTGGGTACTCCCAGCATCCCAAGGGACTGGTGTCTGACCTAGAGCCCAGGCCAGTTACACACTACATACCAGGATCACCTGTTGATGAAACATCAATTCACTGCGGCCTCCACTTCCCATGTACTAGGGGAGGCCCTGACGGCCACCGGGGAGAAACAGCAAGGAAGCAACCCAGCCCCCAGCAGAGGCCCTGTTGGTCAGGGAGAAATGGCAAGGAAGCCCCACCACCCCTGCACCCCCCGACCTGTGAGCAACCGGATACAACATAGGCTGAGATGATGATAACTGAAGTAGAGAAGCAACTTGACATTTATGTTATTTGATCAGCTTCACAGGCCTGGGGCCGGTGGGTAACTATTTAGAGGATAACAATATGTAATACAGTAACAACTGTGGATTTCTTACCAAAAAAAAAAATAATAATAATCCCTTGAAAAGACAGGGTCCTCGACAACTTGCTCAGGACCCCTTCTGTCTCTCTCTTGGACAGAATATATTCCCCCAGTAAATATATTCTGCTCTTAAAAACAGCAACAACAAAAAACACATTACTTGCACCCTTAGGGCCTCATCATTATTAGCATGTCAGAAGACTATGATCAAACCTAACGGTACACAAGGGTTGTAAAATGTTTCGGAAGGGAAAGGTGGGACCAGACTATATCCACTAACTTGAATCGTATATCTAATAGAAAAGAATATAAGTGGATAAATTAAGCCCAAAATTTGTATATTTCAATATTATTAATTTCTTTCTTTTTACCTATGAAATTGTCAGGCCTCATTCTACAACAAAAATCAATCCATCCTTTTGCATCTTGAACAACTATTTGTAAAAGGACAGTATGTAAACATCAACTAGTGATTTCTTAGTGTTCAGTTTTTCTCTGAACGTATATATTATTTCTACTCATTTTCTGTTTTGTTTAGTCTTTCTTTAAATAAAATTTTAAAAAATATTTTTTAAAAAGTCAATTCATCATTGCTAGTCACTCAGAAAGTACAAACGGTTAAAAGAAAACATTGACAGTACCAAGTGCTGATCAGAACGTGAAGCAATGGAAACTCTCAGCCAAGGATGGAGGGAATACAAAACAGCACAGCCACTTTGGAAAACATTTTGACGTCATCTTATAAAGTTAACAATGTCCCAATATCTCATTCCTATATTTGGCCAAGAAAGATGGAAATCTAGGTTCATACTAAAACCTGTCAGCAGCCTTTTATGGCAGCTTCATTCATATTTGCTCCAAACTGGAAATAACCCATATGTCCTTTAGTCAGTGAATGTATTAACGAGCTGTGGTACATCTATGGAGAGGAACACTACTTGGAAATAAAAAGGATTGAACAAGTGATGTGGGTAACAACAAAGGTGAATCTCAGATGTGTTATTCCACGTCAAAGAAGCCAAACTCAGTCACCATACTTATGATTCTACTTACACTTTGGAGAAAGCAAAATTGGAGGACAGACCACAAATTGGTGGTCACCAAGCCTAGAGATGGTGATGGGGAAGGCACTGACTGAAAGGGGCATGAAGGAACACTTTGAGATGATGGAAATATTTTCTGTCTTGGCTGTGCTAGTGATTTCATGGCTGCATGCATTAATCAAACCCCTATAATTATACACCACAAAAGATGGATTTTATTATGTGTACATAAAATGTCAACAAAGACTTTGAAAAACACGCCTATTAATCACAGTCACTCTTTCTAAGCCCCAACAATTTGTCAAGCACTGTACCAGGGCCTTCAAGTCTTTTCTTAAACGTTTACTCATTTGCTTATGCAGCGAGCACTTAAGGGGTGCAGTCGTCAGGCTCCATGTCTGTTTAATCTTCCCTGCAACTCAGGTTGTGCAGATGGCTTCCTGAGCCACATGGAACAACCAGCTGAAAGAGTGGCCAGCGCCCAGCCCTGGGCCTGTGGAAGGCCTCATTTCCATGGAGTGAGGAATTCTTAGCTTTGTCAGCCTTTGGGCAACCTGAGAAAGGCGGCCCTGGTGAAACAGCCAAGAAGGAGCTGCTTCCTCAGTAAGGTGCCAGGTGAACAGGGACGTGTCCTGGTGTCCAGGTCACAGCTCTGATCACAGAGTATGAACTATGTGTTTGGCATTCTTGTGAGGTGGCTCTTCCTCTGCACAGGAGGGTGTTTGTTTCTGCTCAGCTCAGATGAGAGTGGCCTTGGTTTCTCTGGTGAGAAAATTCAGAAGTGGGAAATCCCAGGATAAACTCAGGGTCAGTTACAAACGCACGGGAACATTGTACTGTGGGAAAAATGAGCAAACCAGAGCTGTACATGTTGTAGACACATGGCAAAAACACAATGTGGAATGGCAAACAAGTGACTAGATGAAAAGATATGACAACACCTACGTATGTTTTAAAAACACAAAATAGTACTGTATATTGTAATGGATATAAACTTGGATATACATCCAAGTATATATAGCACTATAATGTACAGTACCATATATTGTTATGAATAAGAAGTGTTTTAAAAGCATGAACAAGAAAAATACACAGCAACTGAACTAGCTCTGTAGAGGACACTCACAGAAATAGTGTGAACTGTTAACACCTGAGACATACGAGTTAAATCGAGGAAGTCCATTTCACATGGTTTTCTGTCCTTTGAGTTGAAATACGTCATAACTTAAAAACAAGCAAAAACAAACCTTGAGAACATGATGCCAAGTAAAACATAAAAAGATAAATATTGCATAATTCCATCCCTATGCGATCCAGTCAGATTCACAGAGGCAGAAAGTGGGATGGTGGTTACAGGGAGCTGAAAGAAGATGAGGAGCTGGAGTTTCAGTTTGGGACAACAGGAAAGTTCTAGAAATGTGTGATAGTGAAGACTGCACATGGAGGATTACTCTACACTGCGTGGTACACTTAAAATGGGGAAAATGCTAGGTTTTAGATTATGCGTACTTGCTACAAGAAAGAGAAATGAAAACAACTCACGATAGGCAAATCTCCAGAGACAGAAAGTAGATTAGTGGTTGCCCGGGGCTGGGGAGGATGCCAGGAAAATGGCCAAGGGGTATAAAGTTTCTTTCCGGGGTAATGAAAATGTTCTAAAATTGATCGTGTGACTACACTAAAAGCCACTGAATTGAACACTTTCAACATTGAAGTGTATGGTATGTGACTTGCACGCTGATAAAGCTGTGTTTTTTAAAAGCCAAAGGGAGAATCCTTTCTATGTCAGTCACGCTAATAGAAACAGTGAACCAGGTCGGGGCTAGACTTGTCACAAGTGTCACAGCATCAGGAGTCCCCCAGCCTCCCCCCATGTCTGACTCCCCACAGCCTAGGGGAAGAACTCTGCCAGTGGGGCTCCTGGCGTGGAGCCATTTCTGTGTCCACAGACAGGATCTGGCAGGGAAGCAGAGTCGTAGTCTCTGCAGAATGAGGTTAATGAGCATCAGCTCCAGGCTCCAGGGGTTTTGAGCCTTAATTAATACCTGCAAGGCCCCCAGTGATTGCGAAGTTCCAGGTTCTGTAATGTGCACATCTCGGCCTTATTAACTCTGGCGTATTACATGGGAGAAAGACAGCAGCCTGTCACTGCCCACTAACGCCCTGCAGGGGCTGGACCCAGAGAGGCTGGGCCAGATGGAAACTGTCTCTTTGGCCATTTGTCTTGCTTTCCAGGCCACTCTCAGAGTCCAAAAGGTCTGGACTGGCCACAACTCGGGGTCATCAAGCAGACCTCTCCTTTGGGTTATGGAGGAGGGGAGCCAGGCAGACTGCTGGCAGCAATCTTGGTGACAGTTCCTCCAGGACTAAAGGACTCCAAGTGGAGATGGCTGATCTTTTTTGTGTTAGATGAGCATCCTTGGGTTCAGCACAGCCAGGCTCTGTGGGGCACTGCCTGGAGGACTGGCCCTGTCTTCTTCCCAGGGAAGGTGGGGTGTGGACAGGACTGAGCTGGGCCCTTCTGCCTGTTTGTTTCTTCCTGCTCAAGTCACATGCCCTTCCCCAGAAGGATCCTGGGCTCTCCCAAGGCCATGTGGCATAGGCTTTTTTTTCTTTTGTTCTGACAGTGTCCTCTCTGGGGTGGGGCTTCAGATCACATCACTCTTTGGGCCACCCACAAGCACCTCTCACTGGCCTCGGTGTCCCTATTTATGCTGGGACATCTGGTTTCCGTGAAAAGCTCACCCTACTCTAACAGAGCCTCACTGCCCCCTAATGCTTCATCCACAAGCCCATCCGTAACCACTGGAAGATCCTCTGGCCAGGATGACAGGAGAGAGAAGGGACACCCAAGAACCAGGATCTGTAGCCTTGGGCACTCTCAGCTCTGGGATGGTCATCTTGGGGACATTTCAATTTAAGGACTCGGAGGCCCATGATTTGAGGACCTGCCACCAAGAGAACCTGTGGCACTGAGTGTCCTCAACCCAGAGGACCCATAATCCCCAGTGCCTGCTGACTGAGTGATGCCAGACTACTATTATGCTTAAAATTCGGCTTGTCCCCATCAAAATATTAATATTTTGAGGCTTGGTCCCCAAACTACTAGTGCCAGGAGGTGATGGGAGCTTTGAGAGGTAATTAGGTCATGCTGGCATCACCTTTGTGAATGGATTAATATCTTTCTTAAGGGACTTGCTTAGTTATGAAAGGAATGGGGTCATTCACAAAAGAGTGGGCTCTTATCAAGGGGCCCTGGCACGTGCCCTCACCTTCTCCCACACGCACTTCTCTTCTGCCGGGAAGCACTCACCAGAAGCTAAGAGATGCAGGCTCCTTGAGCTTGGATTCCAGGAGTGTGAACCAAAATAAGTCTCTCATTTACAAATTACCCCGCCTCAGACATTTTGTTATAGTGACAGAAAGCAGATGACGACAGTTAGCTTCTGGTACGCAGGCTTCTCTAAACAGCCCCATCAACAGGTGGGTACCAGTCACACGTGTTGCTGCAAAGACACATCACAGCCTTTTTCACGCTGCATCCTGCTTCCAGGACTAATCCCAGCTTTCCACGTTTCCCTTAGGTATGTTGCACCCTAGTGGATGTAACCTGTCACTCCTGTCGGGTAGCTCTGAGGATCGTAGGCATCATCCTCCATGTCAGCCATTCCTCCCTTCCTCTCTCTCTCCTGGCCTCCTGTCATCCTCAGACATCACCTGCCAATATTAATCTCTTTCCTTATCCAGGTCCTGTCAAACCAGATGGGGCTGAGGCCAGCACCATTCTAGACACCTCCCATAGGCCTGGGGTAAGGTCTCTCCCCACCCCTCTCAGGGAAGCAATATAGTGATATGATTAGACCCACAGGCCTAGAGATGGGCTCCTGCATTTACTCCTGTCTCCTCCTCTTGCCTGCTGTGTGACTCTGAGCAAGCTGCTTAAGCTCTCTGTGTATCATTTGTAAAATAACATTCTACTATACAGGGTTGTGAGGATAAAAGGTGGTCATATGGAAAGTGCTTAGCATGGGCCTGGCGTGTAGTAAATCCTGAGGAAGGTCAGTGAACAATAATGCTGAATCAGCTGCTTCTGAATCTCTCTAAACACCCATCATCCATGTCTAAGAATGCGTCCTGTGAACTGGGTGTGGTGGCTCATGAAATCGCAGGGACTTGGAAGGTCAGGCAGGAGGATCACAAGCTCTAGCCCAGCCTAGGCAACTTGTCAAGACTGTCTCAAAAATAAAATTTAAAAAGCTGGCATTGTGGCTCAGGAATAGAGCACTTGACTAGCACACACAGGTCCTGGCTTCAATCCCCAGTACCATACACCCACAGAAAAATTGTCCTGAAATGACAGCCAAGCACCCCCTGAAGTCTAAGGGACCTCTGTCCACTGCCTGCAGACAGAAAATGCTGTCATCAATATAAGTGAGCTGGGAATCCCTCCCCAAAGCTCACTGATGTGCCCAGCAAGTGCCCCCAGGCCCACACCCCACTGGGCTGCCTCCTGGCTCCTAATGCAAGTTTGTGGGGTCGCTTAATGAAGGGGTGCAGCCTCTGTTTGAGCAGACCATCCCTGGGCAGCTTGGAGAAGGCTGGATTTCTCCTATTTATAGTTAAACTTCTCTGCCATTACAGCTCATCTCTAATTTGGTAGGTTTTTTTATTATGTGTTCTTTATCTTCTCTTCATGTGGATTGGTGGAAAAATAAATGAAAGGAAACTCACAGAGGTTGTGATTAGGAAAAACTACCAGGATGGCAGGCTGCATGTTCCCTTCCTCTGGGACACGCCTGGATGTCCCAGGGCACCAGAACAAGAACAATAACCTGCATGGCTGCAGGTTATTCGTGGGGCAAGGAACCCACCATGGAAGCTTACCTCTCCAGGACTAACCTGCCTTGTTTTTAAAATACGAATCAGAAGCTGGCTTAGCATCCTGGTAGGCAGAGATGGCTGGTCATCTAAATGGGATCAAGGACAGCTTAACTCCAAGAGTAGGACAGGCTGAGGCCCAGATCTGTCCTGCCCTTGGTGGCCGAGATGTTGGTCCTCCTGTCTCCTAGGGCACGGGGAACTCCTACCCTTCCTCGCTTTCTGGTCCACAATGATCACTAGTTGGGAGGCAGGGGACCTGCAGTGGCCAGTCCAAGAGGAGAAGAGCTACCATGCCTGCCGTGAGGGCTCTCCTGTGGCCTTCTGTGGAGAAGCAGGGGTTACTTTGGTTACTGTGGGGCATCAAGTTGCATCCACCATCTTCCTCGCTGGCCCACTTTCGGAGGGTGACCTGGCACTTCTCACTGTGGAGCAAGGCTGGAGTTACTGGAGTTATTTTAAACTGGGAAGAACAAAGGCACTTGTGCCTGTGGTTTGTGGTCTACACACATGAAGGGGTTATGCTGGATGGGACGTTGGTGGGCTTGACCTTTCAACTGATCTCCCATGGTCAGCTTGCCCACAGGGGTGCCGTTCTTCACCCCAAAGGTCTGGCCTGACTCCTCTCAGGCTGAGTAGGAGGGGCAGAGCAGATGTTAGAGGTGTCTTGTCCTGGTAGCCAAGGTCATGCCGAGTAGCCCTGGTCAGCTGCAGGTCCTCACACAGGGAGAGTGGAAGAAGCCCTTCAGAAGCGGGGTGAAGGCAGCACAGGGTTAGGGGGAACAAGAGGGAGGAACATAGGCGTAAGTGCCCAGTAGTTAAACTGGCTCAGACCACCTGGGGTCCAGCTAACAGATGTTGATCAGCTAACAGATGTTGTCTGGCCCTCACCAAACCCTTTGTCCTTGCATTTAATCTGTAAATGGGAACAGTAATGGTACATTATACTGAGAATCACAGAGAGGGTTCCATGAGTTGAGCATGAAACAGAACCTGCCTGACACTTTGCAGCCCTTGTGGCCCTACCCCACCTTGTCCCTGCTCTGTCCCTCTGTGGATAGAGGATGAACAGTGGTCACCTGATCTGTGGCCCCACTTTAAAGGGCAAGAAAGGAGGCAGCTTGGCGCTGGATACCAGCCGTGAGGCAAGGGCAGGCTTCCTGGCGCTGGATACCAGCCATGAGGCAAGGGCAAGCTTCCGGCTGCTGGGGCTTTGCCTGGTGAGGGTGGTGGCACTTGCTGGACTGGAACCCCAGAACCCCAGCTTCTCTGCCCACTTTCCTCTGCTCAGGAAGGGCCTCAACCCCCACCCCACTCCAGGCCCCATGTCTGGAACCTTGCCGTACGAGTCAGATTCCTCAGTGACCCTCTGCACACTGGCTTTTCCTCTCAACCCCCCAGTGAGACTGTACCTGGCTACCATGGAGTCATACCTGGTGCCCTTCCCATGAGGCCCTGGCCCAGGACCGATGTCTGTCTGCAGAACCAGGACTGTGCAGACCAATATGCCCTTCCCAGGACATGCTTAGATTCCAGTCCTGGCAGCATCATTACTAGGAAGGTGGCCTTGGATCAGTAACTGGGCTTCTCTGAGTCTCCTCAAGGGTCCTAGGGGAACGAGTGGACAGATCCACCATGGGGTCTGATGCAGTATGTGCTCAGCTTATCCCCGAGGCCTCAGTGACTCACTGGGACAGCAAAGGGCCTTGGGACCAAAACAGCACGCCCACCAGTTGCATTTCCTTAATTTCACACCAGTTCACCCTCTCTTCGGTAACTCTGCCCCCTTGCCCTTGTTCAGGCCTCTGTCTTGACTCCTCCAGTTTATTCTACACACTCAGAATGTACTTTAGAGCACGTGTACTACAAGTTACTTCCTGCCTGTAGTCATCTGTGGCTTCCCATTTCCACTGGGGTAAGGTTAGATTTGTGGACCTGACCCTTGAAACCAGTGTGATCTGCCCCTGCTGGGCTACTCACCCTGACACCCTAAACTCTCTGGATACATTCCATGCGCAAGTTGCAGAGGGACTTTGTTTTCCTGGACATAGTTTGTACCCTTCTATCTCCAAATTCCCTGTATCCAGTGTATGAAACAGCTGGAATTGACCTCTCTCTCTGCCTCCATCATTTGGAAAACATCTCAGCCAATTTCCAAAGGTTTGCCAGGAACAGCCAAGATAATAAAAATGTATTCTATCTACACCGTCTTCCCATGTCTATGCCAGAAGCCTGCATAGGGACAGGAGGTCCTGGTGCCCTCACTCCCTTGCTTGCCCCAGCTCCTCCCCTCCTTGCCAGCTCACGCCAATCACCTCTTGAGGGTTGGACGAGGCAGGCAGATTGAAGAAGAGAGGAGCCAGGGGGCTGAGCACTGGAGCTGGAATCCGACGTCTTGACCTTCTCCATAGCAGATGTACAACTTCCAGATCTTTCTCAGCTCAGCCCTTTCAGGGCTCTTCAGAGATGCCATTACCCCCTCCCCACTGCGGGCCCCCAAGAGTTCTCTAGCAGGCACTTCACCTCCTCAAGCAGCAGCTTCCAACCCACCCTAGTTACTTTCTGTTACTGTCAACTCATCTGCAAGGAAATGCCCTTGGGCACAACACCTTTATGATGACTCCAGGCTGGCTGCCTTGGGTCCAGCATCTGGACATTTTTCTGGTTTAGATGAATGGTCCCCAGTCCATGGTGCTATGGAAGATGATGGAAACTTTAGGAGGTAGAGCCTAATGTGAGAAATTGAAGTCCTCAAGGGCATGCTTTTGAAGGGGATATTGAAACCCCAACCCCTCCTGTCTCTCTGTCTTTTGTTTTTTAGTTGCCACGAGGTGAACAGTTTCCTCTACCACATATTCCCAGTACTATCGCTGGCCCAAAAGCAATGGGGCCAAACACCTCTGAACTGAAACTCTGAAACTGTGAGCCAAAATAAACCTTTCCTCTTTAAAAATTGTGTATCTTAGGCATTTATCACAGTGATGGAAGACTGAATAACACAAACATTTGTCTAAGAACATGGAGGTTTTGAAGCAGGGAGTGACATGGTAGGAGGATATTGCAACAGTCCAGGCGAAAGACATGGTGGTTTTGCCTTAATGGGAGCTGTGGTGGACAGTAAAGCCAGATGAATCAGCAGACTTGCTGCTGGGTTGGATGTGAGAGGCAATGATAGAGTCCAGTATGTTGGCTTCAGTAGTTGGATGAACAGAGTGATCAGCCACTGAGGAGGGGAATTCAGGAATAGGGCAGGTTGAGGCGGGTAGAAACTAAAGGCTCAGTTTTGGTGGTGCAGGGAGATAAACTACCACCAGCTCAGATGATGCCTTTGTGAGGATTAAAAAAATGTCCCTTCCTCTTGATAAATGTGACCTCCTCCTAGGACCAACCGCCTGTGGGCAAAGCACAGCCAGACCTCACTCCTGGTAGTTCCCTGGCCATGAGCCCTGGTGTAGAAACAACTATACAGCCAAGCATGGCACTCCTGGATGTGTCAGTCTGGAGCTCAGGGAAGTATTTGAGTTAATGCTCTTTTCTAAGAGCCAGTGCTCATACAAGATGCTTGTTTGGATGTTGTGTGGCATAGCAACTCTACTTGCCGAAAAGAGCAGGCAAACCAAACATCAGTGGTTTGCCTTGGGCTGCTGAGAGCCCTTTCTTTACAGGTGTTCTAAACAACCCAATCCTCATATATGAGGACTGGCTCCTCCAAGGTGCTATGAGACCAAAGAAAGAGCAAACAGATCTAAGATTGCACAGAGTGCAGCTTATGGGAAGATTGATGGACAGCAGCTTATCCTTGGCCACAGCAAGACCAGCTGGATCCTCACGTTTGGGTCACAGACAGGGGTTATGGTGGTTAAACTTTTGGCGTCAACCTGATTGGCTTGGAGCCTCTAGGGTAGTAAAACACAATTTTGAGCGTGTCTAGGTGAGTCTGGGTGGATCATGGAGGTGTGACCTTGGGGTCTGTACCTGGTCCCTTTCCCCTTCTCTGTAAGGTGTCTTCCTGCTCTGCTTCCTAGCCATCAGGAACTAAGCAGTTCTGCTCCACCCTTCTACAAAGGTGTTTCCACCCTGGAGTCAGCTGATGGTGGACTGAAACTGTGAGCCAAATTAAGCCTCTCCTTTAAGTTGGGAATGTCAGGCATTGTGTCCCAGCCTAATACAGGACTATATATATGGGTTGGGACAAAAGCAAGGATCGTTGCACTTTGGCTAAACTAGATTCTCTTTCCTTGACCCTTCACTTCCCCCCATTAGCAAGGGTGTCAGTCCAACAAGCTGCTTCATCCTCCACAGTTCCCATCCAGGGAAAACCCCCATCATCTTTTTTTTTTGAAGGTAGTAAAATACAACAGAACAAGATGGAACAAAGACAATCAAGACAATGCAGTGAAACTGGCACAGAACTTCACAACAGGATACCAGGATAACAGTAATAGGTGCCATAGTATATCTCATTATCTTCCATTCAGTAGTTGCCCATTCAATCAGATATAGCAAAATCAAATCCAAAACAGAAAAATGAATAGAGCCAAATAATTAATCAGAACAAAGAAAAACAGTGAAAACAATATTTGCCTTCAAAGAGAATATGAAAAGAAATCTCTCATATTTGCTGTATTGCATACAGTCTTGCTCCCAAGAGTTGCTCAGATCTCTGGCTCCCAGTTGCTAATGAGGTGGGGGGCAGGATGAATGTTTGATTCTCAGCCCACATACCAGTTAGACTCACGGGAGAAACTGACTGGTTCTCTTCCCGAATCCCCTACCGCTCTCTCAGGCCTCGGCTGCTTACCAGGAAGGCCGGCTTAGCACCCTAAGCCCCCACCCCCCACCCCCCATCATCTTTTGCCTGGACTTTTCAGCATCTACTTATCTTGTACTATCATTCTAGCTGGGATGTACCTGGTTTATCTTAGACTTCTATAGGGTCGGACATAATCCTGGAGTCAGGGTCCAGTTATAAAGCTTCCCATGATGTTCTAATGGTTTTTATCTATTTTTAGTTTGCTGGGAAACTGTAGGAAAACCTGACTGAAGTTACTCTGGGGCAATCATGGCAGTTACAACTCAAGATGGCTGAAGTCACGTCAAGCTGAATCCATATGTCAGGGCCAGGACTTTTTCTCCCCCTGAAAATGAAGTTCTCTGCTTCCCCGTAGGGCTGACTAGAGGTTGTCCCTTTAATCTTGTCTTCTGGGAGTGGGTGCACAAAGGTGAGGAGTGATGAGGATTCATTCTCTCTCTCCCCTCTCAGTTTCCATCCTTAATGAAGGGATGATGATCTCTGTCATCATGCTGATGGCTTTAATGTCCCCAGAGAGGATCCACAGACAGGGTAAGTATCAAGTAGAAGAAGGGACATTCAGAGTTTCCCTCAGGACCTTACAGAAGCAGGAGTAGTCAACAGGCCACAGAGACAAAAAGAGCTGAAGAGGCGAGTAGCTAAGTGTTTGCTAGATGGGTGGCTGGCATCAGACTGCCTGGGGTCAAATCCCCAGAGTGAGTTCTTACTAGCCAAGTGTTTTTGGCCGGGCCCTTACCTTTGGAATGCCTCTGTTTACCCTGTCAAGTGGAAATGCTAATAATACTTACCTCCTAGGGCTATCGTGAGATACGAGAAAGTTCCTCCGTGGGCATCACTTAGCACAGAGCTTCAAGTTGTCAGCACCCAGGCAATACTGGCTTATGTGGTCAATTTTAGGGAAGTCCTTTTCAGGGAAGTTCAGAGCCTCTGCTAGTTGCTGACCAAAGCTGGCATGGGGGAAGTGGCCTCCCTGAACTGGTACATCTTGGAGCTGTTTCCTACCTCCCCAAATCTGGGACCCTAAGAAGTCACATTCCAAGGGCTTCATGAAGACCAAACATGAGTCACCGAAGCTGACTGGGGGATCCTTCCCTTCGAAAACACTTCCAGAGAAGGCAGCTTCACACGTCTGCAGGACCTTCCCCATCTCGGTGTACCCCAGCCTCCACAGGTCTTCCTGGGGCTGTGCCCAGTTTTGATCTCACAGCTAAGCACTTTTGATCTTCAGAGTAAAAGGAAGTGAGACCAGCACTGGAGCCATTGCAGTGCCACCCTGAGCTTTTAGTTAGCCCGAATGGGGGCTTGGCCCTTTCAAAAAATCTGAGGATCACCCTGGATCCTCTTCCAAGGGGGAAAAATCTTTCCCAAATAAACGCAATCCTCCCAAGCCAAATTTTGCAAGATTTCTTAACTTTTAGGAAAGTTCTCTGTTACAACTGTGGTGGTAAAGCTGGCGGACTCTGGAATTCAATTTTCTGGGTCCCAATGTTGCTTTTATTGCCTAATGGCTGTGAGACCTTAAACAAAGAATGAAAATATTTAAATTCAGTTTTCATATCATTAAAATGGAAACAGAAATAGTCTCGCTTTCACAAGGTTTCAGGAGGGATCAATGTAGGGGAAATAACTTGTTCCTGTTTGGGACTTCCCCCTTTTTTGCACTGAAAGTCTTGTGTCTAAGGAAACCCTTCAATTCTACACAAGCTAGGGTGGCTGGTCTCCCTAATAAATGAGGCAGGGACCAGAAAGCATTTAGCACAGATGATTCATCCAAGTTCCATCACCATCAACTGACACTATGGGTCTTTTCCTTAATTCCATTTTGCAGGACAATGCCTGGACATCATACTCTGTCCCCATCTGCTTAAATGGCTTCCTGGGGAACCCTTCAGCCTCTCTAGGTCTCTGGTGTTCATTCATCAAACAAAAAAGGTGAACTTGAGAGATTCTGGAAATTCTTTCTACCAAAGCCTCTGAGATTTATTCGGGGGCCTCTTCCCAGTGCCTGGCAAGGCCATCTTGAAGATGACACCACATGTGCATTCTCCTGCTGGACGTTTTTCTAGCAACACAGCCTCCCCAGGAAGAATTGGAAACTTCATTTGTACCTTGCTGATATCTAACCTGATGCTGGAACTTCTCTGGCTTGTAGGAAATCTCAACCTGTATGCCTGTGTCTGCATGCACATGTGTGTGCATGCGTGAAAACCACGCAATAGCTGATGACCTTGCATCTTTGAGGGTAGGACACAGCCCTGGTATAAATGTGCCATGGAGAACTGGTCTATAAATCCTCAAGGATTTAATCTTGTCAACCACTTCCCCTTACCTGTGTGCCATAGTGTAGCAAAGCAAGCAAAATATGCCCAAGAATGGCTCTGCTTTGTCCTGTAATTCTCCGGCCTCTGTATACATCCTTTCCATTAACAAAGAAGACTGCCTAATTTCAGCTGTCATGAGAGAGGGGTGAGACTCAAGGGTAAAGCTTTCCAGTCTTTGGGTCATGTACCCTCTCAGTCTATTACCTCAGCTTGTTCTGATTGGGGTCAGTTGCTTCTGAATATTTCCTTTAAGTGTCCCAGAAGAAATTAACCCAGAAATGAGGCTAGCCTTTATACCAGGGCAGAGAGAGACTTTTTTCTCTCTGGAGATGCTTGAGATATCTCCAGATTCTGTGGTGTGGAAACAGAGTGATGAACTACCTCAGCTTTCGCACTGAACATCAGGCCTGCACAAGGCAGGGCAGCTGGTTGCCCTATGTGGAGATGTTGGCTGGTTCCAGCACGGAGACCAAAGTCCCCACAACTGAGGCAGGAAGAAAGTGGGGACTGCATAATGGACACCCCACCAGGAGACTGCTCTTGACTGGAAGGGGAATCACAGTGGAACTCACAGCAGTGTCCAAAAGCAAGCTTGTTCCAGGGTGATGACTTTTAGAAGGCCTGACATCTGCTAATGAGATCAGGACTGCTCTCTTGGGCACAAGAAGAGAGAATCCTTTCCAGAAGCCAAAAAGGGACTTTGAGGGTGCCCAGGACAGTTAGTAGTGCTTGGCTGAGTAGCCATTCAGAGTCACTAAAGCAGAGGCAGCCTCTTAACCAAAGAAGCTGGCAGATGTGTGTGGTGTCCAGATGAGGTCCCAACAAAGTCTCAGCTGTTGCTGGATAGTTTGCTCGGGCACGGCATCGTACCCAACCAGATGCCAGCAGGAGCTCTTGCCTCTGGAATTGAGCACAGAAATGAAAGCAGTTCTGGATATTAAACTAGCTTTCAAAAATCTGCAGCAGCAGATCTTCTTTTTAAGTGAAGAAAAAAATGTATTCCTCTTACTAAAAAGAATCCCCAGGAAGAAGAACATTTTGTCCAAGGTACCGATTTCTTCCCAAGGAAAACGTGGGAGGGACTCTTCCCTCTAAGCCTCAGTGTCTAAGGTGGAAACATGCACGTTTGGATTGATTTGTCACAGATCATCTGTTTATAAAAGAACAGTGTCTGGTACACTTCACAGCTCCAGAGGACGCCGAGGGCCTGCTAAGAGAGGCTGGCAATGACCATGGGATAGTAAGGGGCTGCTCCCACTGCTGATGACAGGGTTCTGTTGTTCTTGTTCTGGTTTTGTGGTGACCTGAATCCACCAGGTGTGCCTCTGCAGGGCAGGCACTAGTTGTACCTCGTCTACTTTGCCCCATTCCATTGCCAGGCATAAATAGGTGTCCTGCTAACACTCCCAGAATTTCACAAATTGTCCCTGCAACCCTGTGCAGCGAAATATTTACATGACAGATACCCACAGTCCTATTAATAAAATTTCTCCCTCCCCTTAGTGACATCAGAAGTGAGTCCTATAGGAGGGAGCCTGTTACTCTGGTTGCTGGTCCCTCTTGTCTAACCAGCTCCATTGATCCCTTGGTTCTCAGTCTGTTGACTCATGCAGGGGCCCACAGTCACCTGTGAGCAAGCTGGCTCTCCTGCTTCACCCCCTGTTATGGTTTAGATTTAAAATGTTCTCCCAAATTCTCATGTGTGGGAGGCAATTGTATCACAGGGGTGCTATACACATAAGTGGACACACCTATCAGCAAATTCAGTAGTGGAATGTGCTTCTTCCTTCTCTCATACTGGGGGCACCTGGGTGAGTAGCCATGTTCTAGGTGCAGAGGACACAGCCAGCACATGAGACAGGAAAAGACTGAAGTGTTGGGATTATAGAAATGCATCACCAGGCCCAACGAAAATTCTTTCTTGATCATCTGGAGATGCCATCGAGGGAAAGGCCTGCTGGATCTTCTGGACGGTCAGAACATGGACCTGGATTTGGAGCAGCTTTGAGCCCTTTGCTGCTTTGAGCTTGAGCAGGCTGAAGAGGAAGCCCATGGCCAGAGGCAGGAGGAAGGGAGAATTCCAGCACGGTGGAGACAGTGTCCTACCTAAACCTTGGCTGGACCCTCAGCTCGCTCTGGACTCTTCTATTGTATGACCCAACCCAAGTCTCTCTATTGTTTGTGCTACCTTCGGCTGGGTGTTCCCTGAGCTGCAGCAAGAGCACACTAGATGGTCTCACTACAGAAGAATTTTCTTTTGGGCTACCGGGTCAGGACTGAGGCGTCTTGAGTCCGGGGAAGGATGATCAGGTAGGCGTCCAGCTGCTGGCCCATCCAGATGCCATCAGCCTTTCACCCCCACAGCAAGGGCAATGGGAAGAGGATCTGAAATGAATGTTCTCAAGGTGGCCAGAGGTGCAGCAGATCTAGTGACGGGTGGGGTGGTGGCCGGGGCCCTTCCCCCAGCCTCAGCTGGAGGCCCCCTTCATTTAATTCCTCCTGCCTGTAAGCGAGAGTGCCCTCCACTTAATTCAGAGCAGCTGCCACTTTGAAGAGGAAAGATGTGTGTAGGTGGGTGGGGAGGAGGTGGGTAATTATGCAGGAAAATTCATTTTCTTGATATTCTCCTGGAAACGTGCGTGGAGCAGAGAACAGTGGGAGAGATGATAGCAAAGGAGAATACATTAGCAGAGGGTGCGTAACGCACCTCTCACCGGTGCATGGAAGCAGAGGGACGGTGCTCTGCACGCTTGTGTGACCACAGCATTCCTTTTTGGGAGCACCTGGGACTCCATGGGACACATCGGGAAGGACTCTGTAACATGGGATTTCATCCATGGGTTGGCCCAAAGGATTTGTTGGGAATGGCTGTGTGTCCCTCATGCACATGTATGTGTGTGTATGTGTGGTGTGTGTATGTGTGTGTGTGTGTGTACCACACACCGGCTCTTCCTTTCCCATGAACAGTGGGGTGGGTGCCACTGGCATTCCATGTCTGGAATTTTCATGCTGCAGGGAAGGGAAGAGAATTTCCATGGGGGGTGGGACAGAAAGAGAGAACACTGGGGGCTCTACATGCCATCTCTTTGCCCCTGAATGACAGAGGGGCACCCTAACTCTGAGAAGCAGTTCTGGGGTTGTGAACATTTGGTGCAGCTATTACCCAGCTGTGAGTAATCTGAACAATTTTTAGGGCTATTTCTGCATAATTATAAATATTTGAGGATATTAAGCTCCCAGGTTACACACTGAGGGTATTATGTGAGCAACGGTTGGCTGCAGAGCTGGGAACACAAACATCTTTTCATTCCTCCTTCCTGGTGCACTTTGAATACTTTATGGGATTCAAAAGAAAAAAAGTTTTCAGTGGAGAAAACAACAACAACTTGAAAGCAAAGCCAGTTGCTAAATAGCTTTAAATTTAGAGAGAGAGAGACCACTAAATGTGAGCACTTTAGTTAATTATGATAGGTTTGTGATACATTTTCTCTACAGGTTAGGAAAGCAATTACCACCAAACAATCTATTTGTGCCTCCACTGTGATAAAATGTTCCCTCTAACGGGGTCCACTGGCCATGCAGATAAAGAAGGTGGGAGGGGGTCTTTACAGCGCTCAGGGCTTCCAGAAGCATCGTTACATGTGAGGCTCCCTGGAGTGCAGTGAGAACCACACTCACTTTAAACCCTCTCTTGGTGCTGGGGATTAATAGGAGATGGGTCCTTCCAAGCAAGGCGAGTATCTAGGGTGCTGTGCTGGTTCTGCCTAATGGCCCACGTGCTATCTAGGGACCTGTCCAGCTCCCTAGCTTAGGTCCCCTCGTCCTGTCTTCTCATTCACTGCAGTCTCTTTGTGTCTCCTGCACTCCCCACCTGCCATCCCTGCACCTGGAAAACAGGAACCACTTGCCACAGACCCATCCTCAGCCTCTGCTTCCTTCGCCTGCTTGCAAGCTGTCCCCTGCCGGCTACAGCTTCCCAACACACCCCAGGGGCTGTTCCTCATTTGCCAGATCCCCACCCCATATTCCTGGATATCCTGGTCCTGTGCCTCTGAAAGACATCCCCTACACACTTTAGGGGGCTCCTGCACGCCACTCTTTCCTCCCCAGCTCTCACTGTAGGTCTCTGCTCATCGGCTCTCCTGTCAGAGACCCACCTCCATCTTGGGTAAGTTGGAAGGGGTGAGCACCGGCTATCTCACTGTCCAGGCTTCTTCATTCCCTGCCACCGCCAGGCTGCCATGTCTAGCCCTGGCCCTGTACAATGGTGGCCAGTAATAGGGTGATGCTACCGCCACACTGAGCACCCTCTGGTCCCCTCATCCTCTGTGCCGCACAGCGCTGAAGATTTTGTTGTTCTCTCATTTCAAGCTGGGCCCTGTGGCCAGCCCTTGGCGTCCCACTCAGGCGCCTGACGCCTCTGCTCACCTTTCGTCCACTAGGAGGCAGGCTAAGGTCTCTGCCCATCCAGTGGGAATCTTGGCCTGGTCGCGCTCTGACCTCGGTCCCCAGTTTCACCGATGAAGATGAGTTGATACACAGAACCCAGGACTTTGCTTCCTGTTCGGTCCCCCCATCCCCACAGAGGCGAGCAGCTGGCAGGGGGCGTCCTTGGGGACCCTGAGGAACAGCAGCCGGGCTTCCTTGGGTAGGTTGACGGAGGGCGCGGCAAGCAGTGACAAGGGTCCTCCCCTAGGTCCCAAACTGGGAGTGAGGGGAGAGAACAGAGGATCCCGAACCTAGGGACAAACTGCGCGGACCAGGCAGACCTGGGGTTCTCCAGCCTGGATGCCCGCGGTCCGGGTACCGCGGACCCAGGGCGCCCCCTGGAGGCTGTGCGAGCGGCAGGCTCCTGCGTAGACCGAGGAGGGCGCTGCATTGAGAACTCCTGCCTGTCATTTAGAAAAATATCCTTCATAAAAATGGGCAAGGACCGGAACAGAAACACGTAAAATGAAACGCAAATGCCAATAAAACATCAGGCTTGTGTGGAACAGGCAGAATCTGTCTCAATCCTTTACGTGCTCCTTTAAATGTCACAACAGGGAGGAGCCGATTGTTCCCAACCTAAATAGAGACGGAGAGGCGAAGTGACTTGCGTAAGGCCAGACGCTATGTGACGGAGCCAGCATCTAATCTGGAAGCTGGGCACCTTCTACGGCCTTACTCACTACTGGAGGCTAATTCTTAACAAAAGAACCAAAGGGGAAATTAAAGCAACTCACCCAACAGGGAATTTCAGAGGAGTGCATTCTGCACCTTCCGATGGACCAGACAGGATCCTGGGTGCCCTTGCATCTGCACTTTTCCCAGGTCCCCAGGATGCTGTGGGGTTTTTTTTGTTTTTGTTTTGTTTTGTTTGGTACTGGTACTGGTACTGGTACTGGGATCGACCTCATAACCTCCTCAGGCAGGCACTTATGCCACTGAGCCAAATCCCCCGCCCCTTTTGTTTTGTTTTATTGAGACATGGGCGCTATGACTCAGGCTGGCTTTGGGCTAACTGTGTATCCTAGGTTGGCTTCCAGTTCATGGTGATCCTCTTGCCTCAGCCTCCCAAGACTGGGAGTATGGGTGTGTGCCACCACACCCAGCTTACCTTGCTACCTCTTGAAGACACTTGGACCATGCAGTAAACTGCTGTCCTCTGATTCTCTGTGTGGTAGGTCCCTGTCTAGGGCAGGTGGGCAAAGCTGGGCTGTGATCTACATGGCATCTTTTCCTCCAGAGGCAGAAGCAAGGTGAGAGCAAGGTGGGGGGGAGCCTTGGAGGAGGTGAACCTGATTCTTCCCTGGTACCTGCCTCCCTCTTTCTTGCCATAGCCAAAAAGGCCATTCCCTTCCCCATTGCTTTGGTCACCTCCCATCCCTTTGAGGACAGATAAATCACTCTAAAAACGGTTTGTGTTTCAGCCCATGGTGAAACGCCTGTTGTTTAGCACTGTCGAGCTTCTGTTGATTCTGTGTCCAGCTGGCTCTTTTTGAATGGCCCTTCTTGGGTCACTTTAAGTAGGGGTCAGATTGTTTTGCAGGTGAGCCCAAACTGGACAGAAGATAGAGCAGGAGGTGGCCAAGAGCAAGGGCCATCTGGGGCCAGCAGGTCACCCCACTGATTTCCACAAGCTCTCTCCTGTGCTTGCTCTCTTGTCCCAACCCATAGCCCATTTGTCCCTGTCCGCCCTGGGGAGCCTTTCCCTGTCGCCCAGCTTGTTTCCCTGTGGCTCCTGCTTTCTCTTTGCTGAACACGCCGCTCATCTGAGTATCTCCTGCCTTTTCTCTCTCCTCCTTTCAACGCCCACACCAGCTGCTGTCTGCCTTGTCACTGGGGCTCTTCTTACGTGTTCCCAAGTCAGCTCGTCTCCATTTGGCCGGGATACGTTATCTATCTCTCCACTGGCTAAGCTTCCCCCGCCCCCGTGATTTAACTGGTGGGGACGAAAAGGGAGGGCATTGAGGTGGCTGTCACAAGGCTGTCCCTTCAGCTGGTGCCACGAATGATACCGGCACCACTCTTAGATCCATGACAGTCCCACGTTCTTTTTCTTTTCCTGTTGGCTCATGTTTTGTTTTTATTTGTTGACCTTTGTTATTGTTACCTAATGTTTTTTTGTGCTTCTTAAAATTTTCTCCGGGGTCCAGTGGCGGCTCCAACCCAGAAGCCTGGCAGGAGAGGGTCATCCACAGTCAAACAAACAATAAGTCATTTCCTCCTTTCTCTTCAGTCTCACCTTTCATTAGAGAAAAAAGGGGGAGCCATATTTAATAAACACCATCCATTAGATTAGATCAACAGTCTCTGAATATTGCATTTCTTCCAGAGACAGTATCTCTCCTGCCTTCACCAAAGAGCATGTGGTCAAGAGGAAATTGAATAAAGTCCTTTAATCAGCTACAGTAGTATTTGAATCATTTAATTCAGGATCTGACAACCACAAATTACTTTATTTTTCAGGCCAATTTTAGCCAACCAGGAGAGCCAGCCCAGTTTCAACTCATGCTTAATAAATGCCTGATTGTGGCAAGTTTAGGAGAAAGGTTTTTCTGAGGCTTTTCACATATAATCAAAACCAGTCTGCCGTGCCGTGTGCATCTGCTGCAAGCTCCTGGATGTGATTCTGTCCTGTCTGTCTGTAGTTCAGAGTGAACCCCAGGGATGGAGAGAGCCAGGGTACCAAACAGGGAGCTGTCACCTTTGCAACCCATGCTTTTTATTCCTGGCTCTGAGTTCTCATGGCCAGAAAAACAAGTCAAATCAAATTAGACGCCAGACATAGACTCTCTTATGGCAGCTCACCCTCTGCTGCCTTGGACTTTCCAGTGCCTGCTGGAAACTCCTTCCCTGGAAGCAGTGGAAGTGAAGGCTCTAATAAAAGGACACCCCTGATGTGGCTTCTGCCAGCATCACAGGAAAGGGCAAAATGCCAGAGCCTGCCTTTAGAACCAGAGCGCTAGCAGCTTCCTCTGAGCTCCTAACCGATGCCTCGCCTAACTGCCAGGCAGATGTGACTGAGCTGAGAGCAACCCTGAGACTTCTTTTGATCCCTCATATAAATGACAGTCACGTGGCAGCATTGAAGGCTGCTTGTAGCCCAGCCCGCCCATTTCTCTCCATCTACTCAGTGTCTCTTACCTCTTCAGTGTGTTTGTCCAGAGTCAAGGGGCTGCATCTGATTAGGCCTTTTTTTGGACACAGGGTTTCCCTTTGTAGTTCAGACTGGCTTTGGACTCCCCAGGCTGGCCTCAAACTCAAGGCGAGCTTCCTGGGACTGCCTCCAGAGTCATGCACCACCATGCCTAGCCTAGACCCTTCTTACTGGTGGGAACCCTGTAGTGACATCAAATGGCAGTGGGGCAAGGCACAGAAGGGTCAGAACCAAACTGACTTTTACAGCAGACTCACTCTTGAAATAATCTGTTAATCCTTTAACCACTAGTCTTGAATAGATAAACCATGTAATCATCTCCCAAAGACCCCATCTGTCCTGACCTCTTAATACCTCACGATGGAGATTATATTTCAACATGAGTTTCAAACCAAGAAGGAGGATGCCAAAGGGCAGGAAGGAGTCTACGGGCAAAAGCCAGGGCTTCTGAGCTTCTTAGGGACACACTATATTTTTGGAAATACAGTACCCATAGGTAAGTGGCATTAAGAAAAAAAGAATCTGGTGCATGCTGAGAACTGTAAATTTTTCATGAAATCCAGCCTTTTTAGGCTTTCTGGATGTGTTGATGTGACAATAGATTGTCAACAGCCTGGTTTACAAGTGGGAAGATGTCACTGTGAGAACCCAGAGGAATCGCTTGACAGGGGAGCCAGATATGACAGCCTGAATGGGCCTCCTGGGGACTGTCCAATCACAGGAAGTGTCCTCCTGGCACTGGGTCTGGGGATGTTCACGGATCTCCAGCCCTGGACATTTCTCTGTGGGTGGGCCCTGGTTCTTGCTTCTCCTTAAAATTTTACCTCACACAATTGAGGCTCTGGGTTCATTTCACATTAGTTATGATACTTGGCCCAGTAATTCAGAGTCACTATCAACCAAACAGACTCCCTTCCGCCCTCTGGCCCCTTCAGAAAGGACTCCTAGTACAGACAGCCCCATGTACCCTCACTGCAGTCCAGGTCTAGCTATGTGGTGACTGCCCTGTATTCTTCTGTCAGAAGACCCTACCCAGAACTCTGTCAGAGAGACTTACACAACTGCCCATCATAAGAACGAGGAGGGGGCGATGGAGAATTGGGAAAAGGCCACTGAAGCCCCTCAGCCTCTCACTGGCACCCTCACTGCCTGAGCCCCCACTGAGCCTAGGCCTGACTCCCAATAAACCCTGATTCTCTTTCCTGAACCTGTGTTCCCTTGGGCCCCTTCCTTAACTTCTGATCCCCTGATCTGGAACAGGGAGAACAAAAGCCCTCCCTTCCCAGGGATGGAGTAAGAGTTTGAGAGCATGGACTGCTTGGAAAATACTAAGAATAAGAGATCCCCTGACCTCAATGCAATTAGAGTTCATAGAGAATATGGATAAGGGTAGATTGGAGATATGATCTTTTTCAGAAAGATGACTATGTTTGGAATTGACACACAAAAATAAAATTCATTCATCAAAGAAAATAATTGCATGAGATCATGTATACGTAGCTCCATAAACATGACTCATAAAATATAACTATAAAACAACATTTTGTATTTTATTATTTATTTACTTATGTATGTAGCAGGAATCAAATTTATGCCCTCACACTTACCAGGCAGGCATAGTGCCACTGAATTCTATCTTTAGCCCTGTTTTACTTTATTTTTGTGGTACTAAGGATTGAACCTAGGGCTTTCACAGTAAGCCACTTCTTCAGACCTTTTCAGTTTTGAGATAGGGTCTTGCTAAATTGCTCAATGTAGGCTCAAACTTTTTATTTTTTACTTTTTTTATTTAAGGAGAAAAAGAAAAAAACAGAAAAAGGGTACAAGTAGTACAAAATTTAAAAAATAAACAGTAAGAAATCACTAGTGCATAGATTACATATTCTCATCTTAGAAATAGTTGTTCAAGTTACAAAATTGAAGCATGTAAAGTGGACTTTCAAACAGTGAGAGTGCAAACAGTTTTGTTCAATGATCCAAAAAAACTCAGTAATATGGTTATCTATCTTATACACTTAAACATATATGCAGTTATAACCTTTAGAGCACTTTCTTCTCTTTTCTTTTGTACAATGACAACTACACATTTTGGGTTTTATTATTCCCACAGTTCTTATTACTTTTTTTGAAGAGAGTAAAACCAAATGTGATGTATCAGAACAGAGTCAGTCAAATCAAAAGGATGGACATAATAGATAATACAAATAGATAATAGATAATAGATAAAAACAAAATACAAGGTGATCAACAATGGTTACCATATTGTCTCTTGCTATTTTAAGAAGAATTTCCAGTTATAATAAAATTGAACAAAACAGTAAGGAATAAAACCAAAGCATTGGAAACATTACAGGACTTTAAAAGAAGGTAATAGTCAACTGGGATAGGTGTCATAATGAATCTTATTTTCTTCACAGTTTTGCCTATACTTTCGAACTTGGTACTGTCAAGCAAAGCAGAATAGGGGAAAATCAGTCAAAACAAGATGGTGAGGGCAATACAGGATTTCAAGTCAAGTTAATAGGAAATCAAAGTAGGTGACTATAATGTATCCTGCTATTTTTAATGTATTTTTCCCTTAATTAAAAAGATAAAAATAAAAAAGTAAATAATTTTTAAAAAGGGGATTGAGATAAAAGAGGGCATAACAACAGAACAGCGCAGGTCAAAACATAACCATTTAAGCAAAATAGTGTTTCATCACAAGATATCCTGACATAAAAATAGTTACCATATTGTCTCTTTCCTTGAAATCTTTGAGTATAACTTTGTATACTGTAGCACCAAACATATCAAGACACTACAAAACCATTCAAGAGAATGGCATTATTACAGGGTATTTAGGACCAATTAACAGAAAATGAACAATGGTTTCTGTATAATCTCCTTGTCTATAAAAGTTTTTACTTATATTATCATATATAATAAAATCTAATAAGATACAACCTTTTAAGACCGATGGAGACAGAAGAATACAAGTTTGATGGGACTTCAAAACAAGATGATATTGAATCAGCACTAGCTATTATGATGTCTTTGTTTTCTCCATAATAGCTATTCCTACCATCCGATCTTCTCTGCCTCGTTTCTGTTGAGCTCTTTTTCTGTCGTTTGTTGTCAGTTTGTCTTCTTCATTTCGCTTTCTGCTCCATTCATTGTGGCCTTTCTACCACTATTTCTGGAATCTTGGTATTTTCCTTTTTTACAATATCCTGCAGTATTCTCTGTAGAGTTGAATTGGTGGTTGCAAATTCCCCGAGTTCCTCTTTATCCTGGAAGTGCCTTGTTTTTCCATCAATTTCTAGGGACAGTTGTGCAGGATATATCAGTCTTGGCTGGTGGTTATTATCTTTCAAAGCTTGAATTATTTCCCCCCACGCTCTTCGTGATTTGATGGTTTGTGCCAAGAAGTATGCTGTAATTCTGATGGGTGTTCCCTTGTAAGTGATCTGTTTCTTGTCTCTGACGGCTTTTAATATTCTGTTCTTATATTGGATTTCTGGAATTTTGATTATTATATGCCTGGGTGTAGTTCTGTTTGGGTTGTAGGTGGCTGGGGTCCTGTATGCCTCATATATCTGAGTATTTTTACCATTTGCTAAATTAGAGAAATTCTCCTGGATTATTTCTGTGAATAGCCTTTGTAGTTCATTTGTTTGTGTCCCTCCTTCTTCTTTTATGTTCTTAATTCTTAAGTTGTAGATCCTCTTATCATCATCTAGCCTTTGTACTGTTGCTGTTTTTTTTGTTATTTTTAAGGAGTTTTTCATTTCATGCTCCCATATTACAAATCTGCCCTCCAGTTCAGATAATCTATCCTTAGTTTCTTTCAAGCTGTTATGCTAGTTTTCGATAGTTTTTAGTTTCCTGGTAATCTCTTTGAGCCTGCTTCACGTATTCTATGTTTTCTCTATTTTCTCTATCAAACAATTCTTCCCTTTTTTTCTGTTCTTCCATTCCACCATCTGTTTTTTCTTGGGTGGTGTTTAGCATTTCTTAACTATTCTACTTATATCTTGCTTCAGGTCATTAATAACTTCATTCCTGAACTCGTCTATGAGGCTCTGGAGATAGTGCTTTACATCCATTGGTGCCGTGACTGATATTGCATGTTTCTCAGGATTGGGTGCCAAGGACCCTTTCTTGTTCCTCCCTCTTCCCATATTTTTGTTCCTTTTATACAAGTGTATATAGGAGGCCCAGTTTCTTTCTTTGTCAGTTACAGTTTGTTTGAATTGCACCGGCTAGGTGTTCCCGACCACTGCAGTGTACTAGGGAGACACAGACCTGGGCAGCCTCTGCTGGGCCCGCCCCTCCAGGTCAACCTACCGAAGGCTTCACTGCTAGGGTGCACCACCAGGCGCTGGGACCTGGTTTGGGCTACCCTACTGGGTCTTAGTCAGCGGTGTCATGCAGGCCAGGCATTCCCCACCAATCCCGCTTGAGAGGGGAATATGTCACTGAAGTCACTGCAATAGCCTGTTCCAGCTAGTCTGCCTGGTCCCAATATGTCCTTTGCTGAAGCCTCCTACTCTATGGAAGGGTCTTGGATCCACTCACTCACCGCAGGTCGATGCAGGGCTCCCAGCAAGTCCCGCTCTCAACTCCATTCATGATGCAGGGCTCCCAGCAAGTCCCGCTCTCAACTCCATTCATCACTTCCCACTCTCAGAGCTTTCGCACCTCTCTCCTTGCTGTGCTGATTGGGACGCAGCAGCGGCTGCAGGGAATTCAAATTGCAGCTTCCGTGCTGAGGCCTTATCTATTCCTGTTATATCACTGGGATTGCGTTTCCAGTTGGTTTCTCTTAGTTTAGTTCATTCCTGGGTTGGCAAAGTATATCTCCCCTTGCTTAGGATTTCTCGCCCGGCACCATTCCTGGATTTTAAGTGCTGTTTCTCAGAGAGCCTCCAAAGCTGCTGCTATCTATCCACCATGTTCTCCCAGAAGCCCCGGGCTCAAACTTTTGATCTGCCTGCTCAGCCTCCCAGAGTGCTGCAATTACAGGTACTGCCATGCCCAGGTGTCCTTTAAGATTTCTCCTTAACTCTTCATGCAATTCAAGCCAAGTCCCTTTATGACTTTTCTTTACCCCCTGGTCCAACAGTAACTTACAGTTTCTTTTTGCTAATGTCTTTCTACTCCCCTAGGAGGTGTTCTGTTTATACTCTGTCTCTGTCTTTCTTGTCACTGAGATACAATACCTGACAGCCACAACTTAAAGGAGGAGAGGTTGATCTTGCCTCCGAGTTTCAGATGCTTCAGAATATGGTCAGCTGGGTCCAAGGAGCAGGTGGAAAGACCAGGTGAAGGAAAACTGCTCATGTCATGGCAGCCAGGAAGCAGAGACGAGGGAGCAGCTGAGTAGCGAGACAGATCCTTTTAGTCACACCCCGAGTGACTGCCCTCCAACTAGGTCCCACCTTCTAACAGCTCAGCTATAGCACCCCCATAGTCCAATCACCTTGCAAATGCGTGAGGCTTTGGGGCCTTTAGATCTATGCCATTACAGGCTCTAAGATCTCTCCATGCTGCACCTCTTGTGCACCTGAAATGAATTCATCCTTTGCTCTCACAACCTCAAGATGCAGGCAGAGCCCAACCTGGTTACCCTCCTTGCTGCACCACAAAGCCATCTAGTCAGCCTGCCTCCTGGCATCAAGGCTGGCTGACATGGTCATCATGGTTTACAGTGTCTCCAAAGCTTCAAAGGACACAGATTGAGTTTCCCAAGTGGTCCCACAGAAGATTCTTTCTGTAGGCTTGAGGTGAGTGGGCACCCCACACTACTGGCCTGGAGAGGGGACTGTTCGCAGCACCAACTCTCCAAATATGCCCACAAGGCCCATTACACTGCAACAGCCCACAGTTCTTCTTTCTGGGCTCAGGCAGAGGTGTTGTGGCTGCTGGGCCTTGACTGCCCTGTCCTGAACAATCCTAAGTCCTGAGCCTCAAGTGCAGTTCAAAGTCCCCAAAGGACACACTTAATGAGAGGCTGTCGAGGTCGCTCCCGGCCGGCAGGAAAGACACACGACAAAGTCTGGCGGTGTGCAATCTTGCCTTTATTTATCTCCGAGTGGGCCCCGCGAGGCCTCCTCTCTGCCACCAGCCCTTTCTCGCCGGTGGACTTTCTCTATCTCTCTCTGTGCTTCCTGTCTCGTGGCGGGAGAGGCATTCACTTTTATAGGGTGACAGTGGCCAATCAGTTCAAAGCGCGCGATGCGGGCTGATTGGCTAACATCAGTTGTTGCTAGGCAGACTATCTTACAGAGCGGGTTGTTTAAGTCGCCAGCGCAATCAGGGGGCAGGAAGCAGGCGCCAACTTGACTCACTCGATGGGAGGGGCAATCTAGCTCAGGCTCCGCTCCCACCCACAGGCCCTACGTCCGCCAAGTAAGGCGACCGGTGTCGGCGGCTCCCAACAAGAGGCCAAGTTGGGATTCTACTCATGCCATGGGGTGCATTTCTGGTCTTCTGATGGGATCCAGGAGGAGGAAAGCCCTCCTTTTGTGCTCTGAGTATCAATGAGAAAGATGATGTGTTGCAGCCAGCATGGTGGGTGTGGCAGTATTCCAAGAAAGCACCCAGCAACCACCTTATTTACTGGATGCCCTGCTTGATATTTTGAACTTTTAAAGACCTACTGAGAGAAGTTTGAGACCCAAAGAGCCTCAGTTGAATGAAAGAGGCCCCAGAAGTACCGGGTCTGGAAGCAAAATGAAAACCCCACTCCCGGAAGCAGAAGAGGAGGAGGTGGGTGAGAGGAGGGCACTCAATGTGGTGGGAAAGGGGAAACCCTGAAGCCTGAGTTGTGGGGTGGGGGGAGAAGACCCCAGGTCCAAAGATGGGGGCCTTAAGAGCACTGCCCCAGGGGAAGGTGCTGGGCTTTGTACTCAGAGTGGCCCAGGAGGAGACAGATGGTCTGAGGAGGAAAATCAGGGACCTAGGAACATCCACATCAGCCAGCTTCTCTCAGATGATTAAATGGCAGTGGATAAATTTAACTGAACGTGAGTAATGGGGACACAAAGGGGAAGTGAAGAGAAATAGAATATTTTAGCAACATAAGGAAATGAGAAGAAAATTACTTTGCAACCAAATGTCAGACTTCTGTGCCTGGAGATGTAATCTGGTCATTGTAGACTCAAGGGTGGGTGTGGGGAAGTCTGTGGTTATTTCAAGCAAATTTTAATTCACTTTAATAACATATGGTCAAATATTTGGGGGACAGTGTTGGGACGGAACTGGGAGTCTGGGAGTCAGAGAATGACAACCCAGTTCAGCGGGTGCTCCTCATTTGTTGATTTTACAAGGAGAAGCTGTCCAGCCAATCACCTATCCACTCATTCATCTATTTGGAGAGAAATGATAAAGCCTGAGGATTAAGAAAAAGCCACGGCCTGTCCTCTGCCAGCTTGTAGAAGATCCTGGCCAGCTGAGGGGACAAATAAAGGATCAGAAGGCTGGAATGCAGGGCCGTGCTGGCCTAACTCTCACTGGTTCATGGAACAGATGCATAATTAAAACAGAGGTCCGGGAAGGTGCTAGAAAGGTGAACATCAAGCCGGAGCCTGAAGGACAAACGAGTTCACCATTTGTCTCCTTGTAAGCCACTCTAACTGCAGAGCCCTGACCCCTCCCTCAGGGGCCGGGTCCTGGGCTGCCTTTGAACCCGGGTTCTCCCCCAGGCAACCCTTACTTCAAGGTTCCCCGGGGTCGTTGCCTCCTCCCAACTGCTGCCCCTTCTTCTGCTCCTTGGAGCAGAATTTACATTTTGCCTCCAGATCTGGCACTTTCAGGACCCCTTTTAAGTCACACTGGCACAGGGGCCTCAAAGTTTTTGTCTCTGTAGATCTTCAAAGGAACAAAATATGGAGGAAGGCAGACATTATGGTGATTGTCAGTAAGGCAAGTAAGTCAAGAGCTGTCCAGGTAAATGGGACCACAAGTAACAAAGGGATACTTTTTGCAATTGTAGGGCTGGAAGAGAATGGCTGGGGAAAGGGGACAAGATGAGAGGAGGAAAAGGGCAGGGAGGGGACACAGGGATCTCTTAATGAGATATCACATTCTCAGGAATGCAGCGTCTGGAGAAGACCTCCTTCAACCCACCTAACACCTCCCGTCAGGCTCAGCTCAGGCACTGTGGTGGATGGAGGGCTGATGGTTAACACCCAGCTGAACTGAATCAGCATGCTGCTGCGTGTGGATGGCCCACCTGAGGATTGCTGCCAACAATATAAAAGGGAGACCCGGAGAGGAAGAAGTGGTGGTGTTGGTTCTCCTGGAGGAGCTTGTTGAGCTGCTTTCCTGATATGAACTTGGATGTTCTCATTGTTGCTGAAGATGGCTGTGGTACTTTTCGAGGGCACCCTGGTCCTTATTTGGATCACTGCTTCCTGGCTCCAGCACAGAACCCTCAGCCTGCTGGCACAGTCCTTCACCCTGCAGGCAGAGACTTTCTAGCTTCCAACACTGACCTATGGATCTTCCCAGCACAGATCTGTGAAACAGACTTACACGAGTCATTGTCATGGGCTCTTCCGCTGGACTCATGCAGGACACTGCCATGGGATCCAGGCCCTCAGCTGGATTCTTTCGGTCTTTAGCGTGTGGACAGATCTCCTGCACTTTTTCTGTGTTTGACTTTTTGGGTCAAATTAATATAAAATAATTGTATAAAATGTGCGTCCTGTATTAAATTGTTTTCCTGAACCCTGGTGACAACAGGCATTATTTCCTCCAGGCTAAGGTGGATCCCCATCACCACGTGCTGTTTCCAGGACCCTCTGCACCCCACCTGGCACAGCCCCATGGCAGGCCGGCTGCTCTGTTTGCCTGCCCAGCTCTGGAGAGGCGCTCCCCACCCTGCACACACTGGATGCTGGTGGTGCTGCCCTGTCTAAGGGTCTCATCCCGAAGAGGAGCAGGTCATATGGAGAACAAGCTCTGAACTCAGGTTTGACTCAAGGGTTACCAGGGGCATTCAGCTGAGGGAAAAGTGCTAGTCCACAGCACTTTCGGTTTTTGTGCTGTGTAGAGGGACTCTGGAAGTGCCCTGGGTGACAACCCTTCTTAATTCCCCACAGGATGAAAGGGGTGGACGCTCAGGGCTCCTAAACCTGGGCGACAAAGCCAGAGAAACCTGGGCTCGGGAGGAGGGGCAAAACAGCGGGAAAGGTGGAGCAAAAGGAAACTGAAGCCAGGGCTCAGCTCAGTGACAAATGGTTAAAGGACCCAGATCTGGTGTGTGAATCACTTCTCTAGGCAAGGGGAGAAGAGAATTGCAGGTCCCCAAAATGTCCGCCAGGGGGCAACAGAGCCTACACCCGCCGGCAGGTCGCCATGGGAACCGCTGAGCAGCGGCGGTGTTTCCCTCGGCAGCGGCAGGGAGCTACAGAGAACGCTCCAGGTCTGGCCTCGGGGTCTCTGGAAGGACGGAGCCTGTCAGCTCCAGGCACGTTTGTTATCCCACGACAAAAGCCCACGCAGAGACAAAGGGGCCAGATGACTTTCATGTTTCCTTACCTCCACGTGGGTCACACCGAGCCCTTGGAGGAGAAAGATAAAACGGGGATTTGCATCAGCCGCGCCAGCGCGGTCCTTACACAGATGAAATGGAAGGTCAGAAAGGGAAAGACGCCTGCAGACCACACAGCAGCAGAACTGGAAACAGAGCTGAAGAGAAAGTGGGAAAGAAAAAAGGAAAGCTATGCAAATGATCAAAGGCCACTCTAGCAAAGTATGTGTGTGTGTTTTTATTTTTCTTTAAACTGTTTTAAGTACCAGCCTCTACCTGATATGGTGCTACAGTGTAACTGAGGAACCCCATTCACTGATCACATGCATCTTCTTCTTCCTGTTCCATAATCCTCTCCCATAATCCTCTCCCAACTAGTCTTCCCCTCTCTGGGCTTTTATTTCCTCTATAAAACAAAGAAGTGGGTCTAATTTCAAAACCCATTACTCTTTATAATAAAGTGAAGCCCTGATCTCAGTTAACTCAGCCCCCATTTACTGGGGACATGAGTGGGAAATACCCTTCTGGGCTCAAGCCCGTGTAGCAGGCAGACGTGTCTCTACCAAGCCTTGGGCAGATTCTGTCCCTCGGGTTTCATATGCAATTGTAACGTTGGGGAACATTGGTCATAAACAAAAACTACCTCAGAATATTTGCACAGTACTTAACTTGCAGTTTATTTTAAAACTCAAGATATAATGGCTGAGCATGGTGGCACACACTTATACTCCCAGCTACTTGGAGGTGGAGGCAGGGAGAGAATCGTTTGAAGCCATGAGTTTGAGAGCAGACTGGGAAGTATTGGGGAACCTCATTTCAAAACCAAACCCAACCCAATTAATTCAATAAATATAACATGAGAAAATAGTGTTTGTGTCTAGCCCCTCACTTTTTCTCTGCCTTCCTCTATCGTGTGTTTGGGTTATTCCCAAGCAGAGCGGTCGGCTTGGCTGCACGTTTGAGATTCCAATTAGTGTGCGGGAGGGGTAGGTGGAATCAACTGTCAGACACAACCAACCGTGTCCCAAGGTCATTGAACATCCTCATCTCAAGAGCACAGAGGACTCTGGGAAAGCCTTCCCTGAGTAGGCATCACCCCTGACTCCTAGCCCATGTGAAGAGTCTGGGATAAAGTAAGCCAGGCCATGGGGTCCAGGCCAAGAAGAGATGCTGGGGTGTTCCTGGCCCATTCCATCAATTAACCACTGCTAGCAGGGGGCTCTGTGGGACAGCTGGACTGCGGAGCCAAAACTCAAACAAAGCTTCTGCACCTTGGTCCTTTTTACCTGCAGGGACTGCTCTGCCCCCGAGGCGATCCGTTAGCTGGGCAGAGGAGCCTTAGCTGGGATGGAGTAAGTGTGTGTGGAGCCCTGGGGCTGGCCCAGGAGGGAGGGAGGAGAACACCATTGGAGGCAGCAGAGATCCAGAGAGCTTCGGCTGCTCGGCTGCTCGGCTGCTCGGAGAACTTTTGTTCAAATGCAAAACACATTCTGGGGCTTGAAAGGCTTGAGAGAATACGGTTGGTCTTAAGGGTGGCTGGCAGGGTCAAACCTTCTTGAACATTGTCATAGGAAGTCTGTGACAAGGCTCCAGACATTTATGACTCACCGTGTGTGGGACTGGATGGATAATATGTCTAGTTTTGTCAGTATCTACCCTCACACAATGAGTCAATTAGACTGAGTTAATGGCAGACAGTGGTACAGTTTCCATTTATGCAACTGTATTAAACACAACAGAACAATGGCTGGTGATATAAAGGAATCAACTATTGATACACATGACGACTTAGGTATTTCCAAAGCTTACTGTGGCAGGAGGATTGCCATGAGTTTGACGCCAGCCTGACCTATACCATGACCGCCTCAAAAAAAAAAAAAAAAAAAAAAAAAGCTCACACATGTACTGTGTGTGATTTCATTTATTTAATATTCTAGAAATGATAAAAATACAGAAGTGGAAAATAGATCATGGGGTCAGAGAAGGAAGCAGGGAATGTATGACTATAGAGTCACATGAGGAATTATCTTCATGGTGATAAGAATTTTTTTTTTTTTTGGTCTTTTTCCTTTTTATTGGTACCGGGGACCGAATTCACGACTGCCTGCTTGCAAGGCAGGCACTTATGCCGCTGAGCTAAATCCCCAGCCCCAAGAATTCTGTATCAAATGTAAAGATGAGGCTGCCAGTATAGCTCAGCAGTGGAGCATTTGCCTAGCATGTACAAGGCCTGAATTTGATCTTCACACTCATTACTGAACACCGAAAAGGAATAATGGTTTTATGAATACATACATGTGACAAGGTGTCAAGGAATTATCCATAAGGATACACAAAAGACTGGGGGAGGTGGCACACACCTGTAATTCCAGGACTCTGTTAGGCTGAGGCAGAAGACTGCAAATTTGAGCCCCAACTGGGCAACCTGGAGTATAAGTGAGGTCCTGTTTCATAAAAAATAATAAACAGGACTGGACATGTAGCTCAGTGGAAAGACCCTGAGTCCAATTCTCAATCTGAGAAAAATACATACCAAAAAAAGATTATGCACAAAAGATAAAAATCCAAGCAAGATCTGTGAACTAGTTGAGTGTGTTGTGCCGGTATCAGTTTCTTGGTCTGGATAGTATGCTAGAGTTCATGTAAAATGCTGCATTGGGGGCACCTGGATGGATACCCAGGACCACAGCATATTATTTTTGCAACTTCTTGTGAGTTTATAGTTAAACAAAAATTTAGTTATGACTGTATCAGTGAGCGAGTTTTCTTCTGTTTCAAATATTTTTGGTTTAGAGGAGTATAATGCGACTATTATCCAAGACTGCTTGGTTGCAATGGTGAGAGAGCCTATTTTAAGATAATCTAAGACAAAAAGGCGGAAGTTATTACCATCAGCAATTAAACCATGGAAATGCAGGACTAGAGCTACTCATAAGGCCAGCTAACTCAGGACCAGCACAGATGTTCTGTCTCTATCTGTCTCTGTCTGTCTGTCTGTCTCTCTCTCTCCCTGCAATTTTCCCATTTTTTCTTTTCTTTGCTGTCCTTTAGCCAGCAGCCTGGGGTCCCATGTGCTGGCCTCAAATTCTCACAGCTCTGTTACAACTCAAGGGAAAAGGCAACCACATTCTTCCAATAGCTGCATAAAACACCCAGGCGAAAGATCTATTGGCCTGGTGTGAGTCATTTGGAAGGCTGTGACTGTCACTTTAGTAGAACTGCACAGGAGAGAATATCTCCCCCCCAAAAAGGGATGTGCTATTCTGACATGAGGAATGGGATGTTTGACAAAGGGAGGAGAAAAAAGAGATACATATTATAATATATAAAATGAGTAAATGTGCATATTAATTAATGAAAACTTGGTCTGTGAATCTATTGGGAGTAAGGAAAGAATTTGCTGGTAGAGTTTAAGGTGTCCTTGTGGTAACCAGCATACAAGGTGTTGATCATCAGATTAGTCTCAGAGCCTGCTAGGTTTTTGCTGGGAGCCTGCTAGGCAAGTAGATGAGTTCCCTGGAGAATAACTGTGCTGGTCTCCAGGGTCAGAGGCAGGCCGAATGTCAGAGGCTGTGACCTCGGAGAGTGCACAGCATAGAAGCCACTTAGATCCTTAGGTATGACACTAGGTAACTAAATGGTCGTGGCAAGTTTTTTATTCTACGAAACTGATTCATCACAGGTAAGGTGGAGATGAAAATATGTCACATGTTGTTAAATTAACTTGAGATAGTGTATATTAAAAGTATAACCTGGGGCTGGGGATTTAGCTCAGCGGCATAAGCGCCTACCTTGAAAGCAGGCAGTCGTGAGTTCGATCCCTGGTACCGATAAAAAAGACAAAAAAAAAAAAAAATAACCTGATTTAGTCCTAGCAAGTAGAAACTGTCAAATTCGCATTATTGTTACGTGAACAGCATAGAAGAGTCGTGGGTAGCAGTAACCACCAGGTGGCGCTCGAGCCCAACAGCCTGGAGAACATATCCTAAAAACGGTGCAGACGAAGCAGGCGCCTGGTCTTAAGGGAGGCACAGGAACCCGGCGCTGAGACTGGCGTGCACCAACACGAAGCGGAGCGGGCTCGCAGTTTGGCGTCAGACCTCGCGGAAAAGGAGTGAAGCTGCGAGGTCCCAATCAGCGCCTTAGGTGTGTCCTGGCCCAGCTGTGCAGAAAACGCTCGGCGACCTAGGTTCCCCATTGCTCCGGAAGTCGCAGGTTTGGATCTGTGCAAGCTCAACTCTTCAGGCTGCATCTCCTCTCTCAGATTTTAGTGGAAACCAGAAGGCGGGACATTTCAAGAACGTGTCAGGTGACTGGAACTTGGATGTTCCCGTGTTATGGAGGAGGCACAGCAGGAAGTCTGGATACACCGCGGACTGAGCGTGGAACTGAAGATCCCATTGACAGGGAAAGTATTTGATTTTAAAGAGGGGCCCATCGAGCTCCCCCTGGATGGGACAAGTCTCCGCTGCGGCCTGCATCTTCCTTCCCCCGAGCAGAGGGGCGGCCTTTTGTGCACCATTATGGGTGGGAAGACGCTTTTTCAGGTACCACTTAGTAAGGCGCCACTTACTTCCGCGCCAGCCAGTTGTCCCGGGACCAGCCTGTACTGGACTGGCCTGGTTGTTTTCAGGAGCCTAGACTGTTGTCATAGAAACAACGAAATGCATGGCTTTTGATTGGCTGGGAGGCTGGTTAGCGTAGGTCCTTTGGTTTTGTACTCGTCTGTGGCGGCGCAGCAGTGAGCTTGTGGATATCAACTCCCTGAAAGCCAGGTAGAACCAAATATGGTCACTGGAATAGTTAAACTCTTTCAGGTGAAAGAGTTTTCACCTCTCTATACTTCGCCCTTCCCACATCCCGCTTCTGCTCTTTGAAAAAAAAAAAAAGACTAATAAAAAGTCAGAAAAAATTGTAACCGAGGCTTCAGTCCTAGAGACTGTAGCCCCTTGATCCCATAACTTTGTCTCTCCCTTGTTTTCTTTTCATCCATTGCATCTCATTTTGCATCTCATGAAAACCAACAAGGCATTGCAACAGGAATCTAGTGGCTGGACCTGCAGAGGCCCAATGGATAACTGAAAGCACAATAAAGCTTGGCATCACTGTATTCATTTTATATCTGTCTCCTTTATTACCTCAAAACTTTGGGTCAGAGCCCTGTTCAGCTGCGTGTAGGCATGTTCATCACTGGAGAATTGTCTATCTAAAAGATTATTTGTATAATCTTTACCAACCCCAAATTTACCTACCCTATTGCATCCTCCTTCAAGTCTTAGGGCACCAAGAATAAAGTAATTTTCAGTATGTGGAAGGATATCCAAGAGATAGCTTTTACAATGTCCAATTTTATTTATTATTAATATTATTATTGAGATAGGGTTTTATTCTGTAATTCAGTTGACCTTGAATTCACACTGTAGCCCAAGCTGGCCTTGAACTCATTGCAATCCTCCTGTTTCAGCCTCCAGAGTGCTGTGATTACAGCCATGTGCCACCACGCCTGGTTTAATGTCCAATTTTAGATTCCTTAGAGGAATGCCTCAAAGTCACCAGTCATTGTCCAAAATCTATAGTCATTTTGAATTTCAGGAAAAGCAGAGCCTTGCAAACCATTCATGGATTAGCCCTGCCCACCCACCCAAGTAGAAGCTGTCATTTCAAAGAGGTAGACCTGAGATAATCATCAACCAGGTCACAGCCTGACTAGCCAGCTATGCAACCCCCAGTCCTTGCCTTTGTTCTTCTTTTCTACAAAACCCTAAGGTTTCTGTCAGCTCCTAAAAGACAGATCTTGGTCTATTTTCCTGGCATGGCCTGCCCTTCACCACTGCTCTTGAGGGTGCTTGGGGAACTACAAAGCTAGCCTTTTTTATTTTGAGACAAGATCTTGCTGAGGTCCAGGTTGGTCTCAAATTTGCAATCTTTCTGCCTAGGCCTCTCCAGTAGGTAGGATTACAGACATGCACCACTACACACAGAAGTCATTAAAGCAATGCAATGCCAGGTACACTTAGTTACAATCATTTTCTACATTTTGAGTATGTGATACTCTAAGGGTTAAGAATTCAAGTCTAAGGACCCACATGGTGGCACATGCTTGTAATTCCAGCACTCTGAGAGGCTGAGGCAGGAAAATTACAAGTTTGAGGCCAGCTTGGACCTTAGCAAGATCTTGTCTCAAGATAAAAAAGCCTGGGCAATAAGTAACTTATCAGGTCCTTAGCTTCCTGTTTCTCCTCTTTCTCCAAGTTTAGGAAATTTAAATTGATTTTTGTGATCCAAAAATCTAATAGTTGTATTGAAAAGTTCACCTATCTTTGTTTTGAAATTATCTATTATTTATGGCTTTATTCCAAGCACTAAATCCTGAGCAATGGGACACCAAGAAATGAAATAACATGGTAGTAGCAATTTGGTTTGGTCACTTTTCAGATCTCGTATTTTTGTTTCCTTTTCTCTGCATTAATATTAAGTATTTCATAGAGTATAGTGGTTATAATAAATACAGTTCGGGACTCTCAAGGGTACCCAAACCTTTGGTAATGACCCACGAAATGTCCCATTTCGTCTCATTCTTGTAGCTGAAGTCAAGACCTACAATTATCTTTTTGCTATATTTACAGTTTTTGTCATCTGCTTTGTCCACTGGCACCTATGCCAACCCACATTTGTATCCCACCCCTAGCAGTATGATCCTGGCTCACACGAGGCACTCAGTTATTAAACAGATTCAAACCATGCTGCCAGCCTTCCTCAAACTCACCGCGGTGCCCCCGGAGGCAGCCGGTATAGGGGCTCACGCGCGATGGACTCTGGGTAGTGTAGTTCCCCCGCGCGGCGTGTTTTGGGATGTGCTGGCGTGAAGCTCCGCATGCGCAGGCGCACTTCTGGCTTTGCCCCACCACTGCGGCCATTGTCTGCCCCCCGTTGCGGCGGAGACCGCTTTGGGCACCTGGCCTCTCGACTGAAAAGAACGGAAGGGAAGAAAACGTGCAGCCGGGGCGGGAGGGGCCAACCCGAGGGCCTGGGTGGGCTCGAGGTCGCAAATCCGGAACCCCCTGGAGGCGGTGATTCTAGAGTGCGCACGGGCTGGCGCGGCACCTCGCGGGTTTGGGGGCCTCGCCCACCGCCAGCGGATGGGACTGGGCGTGGCCGGAGGGGTCGTCCCGCGCCGCGGGAGGTTCGCCTTTGGGCGAGCGGGAGCTGCGGGAAGGGGCGGGGCCCGCGCTCCTTCCCATCCTCTAGCTGCACAGTGGCGGAGGGGGCGGCTGTCGCAGCCCAGTGAGCGCCCTCTCCTTTCTCCGCAGTCCCTGCCCCGGAGCCTCCCCGCGAGGCAGGAATGGCTCCCAGGCCGCCCCCCGCCGCGCCCCAGGTGAGCCGCGCGTTTGGATCCTGCCGAAGCCCCGGGACCTGTTGGGGACAGTTACTGTGCTTCTCCTTGAGATACCCGGTCTTGACTCAGTTGCACCCTCGGAGGCTCCCTACCACGTGAAACCACAGCGTGTCCAGAGCTGGGCCGTGCAGGATTCCCAAAGTGGGTAGGGGGTTACATGGGAGTAGACCGCAACAGGGCAGTGTGATCTTAGGAGAGCAGCTAAGGTAGAATGTGTTGGAAGTGTCAGTGCGGAGTTCCGAATGCGGGGCCACTTATTTGAAGAACTCTTGACAATGGAGAGAGAGAGAGAGAGAGAGAGAGAGAGAGAGAGAGAGAGTGTATATGTGTATGTGACAAGATAGAACACTTAGAGGAGAAAGTGAATGAGAATGAGTTTGGAGGGAGGAGTTACAGCTTGGGGCCAACAGCCAGTAAAAGACCTTAGAATTCAAAAGTTGGTCAGAATATGCTTAGGAGGAGGCTGATATGGGTTTTCTTGGCCAACAATAACAAACAAACAAACAAACCAGGACTAACTTGTCCAGAGCTTTTCGTGTCCTTTTCTGCTAGGGTATTTTGTTGTTGTTTTTGTACTGGGAATTGAACCCACAGCCTTCGCACTGAGCTGCATCCTCAGCTCTTTTTGAGACAAGGTCTCATTTAAGTTGCCCAGGTGGGATTTGAACTGTGATCCTCCTGCCTCAGCCTCCTAGTCCTTTTCTGCTTTAACGAAGTTAAACAAGTGCACAGCTCCAGAAGTCCAGCCTTCGTCTTTGACTGATTTTTGAGCCTATTCATTTTTGTGGCCCTGGGGACATTTTTATACGGAAGATCTGAGATCATCCATTGATTTACATGAAGTATTTCATTGAAAATATAAAACCCATGGGTTATCCGGATCTTTTAATCCATATTCTCTTTGGTTTTTGTTGTTGTTGTTTGTTTGTTCTGTTTTTGGTACTGGAGATCAAACTCACAACCTCACGCTTGCCATGCAAGTGCTTATGCTGCTGACCTAAATTTTCGTACCCATATTCTCTTTAGAATTAAGAAAAAATTAAACGTCATAATTGCTAGGTGTATGATATAATCGAGATCAGTCCTGATAAAATAGTAATATCTAAAAGCAGTTAACAAATTTAGCATACACAACATATAGTGTACATATATATATCTATATAATTTTTAAACTACCTGTTTTATAAAAGTGAACCTAAAGGAATAAAGCAAGTAATACTAGAGGAAGATAGTTGGTTTGAGGAGAGCCAGAGCAAATTACCGTCATTTTCACCTTATACACTTTAAAATGTTCCCTCCGAAGGCTGTGAGAGTTGGGATGATTCAATACTTCATCTGGGGAAACGATCCTTTCAGAAGGATGATTGCTGTTTTTAGTGGTGAAAGTGGATATGTATTTTGAATGATGAATTTTAGGGACCACATTAAACTTCACATTTATAGCCTTGTTTTTTAAAGTACTTTGACTCAGTTACATTGCCCTGGAATCATTTGATGGTTCTCTTGACTTACCTAACACAAACTGCAGATGTCTGTCAGCGATGAAGGACAGAACAGGACATTGGCCCCTAGAGTGGGACTTTTTAGGTCAAAATTTCCCTTTGTCAGTAGTTTCCCTTCTGTAAGCATAGTCCTCAGGAGAGTGCAAAACTGAGGAGTGAGTGACATGACTGGCACCCTGGCTGACAGCAGAGGTGAACAGTCTCATGCAGAAGCATATCATTAGAGGCAGCTCTGAGGTCAAGAGAGGGGCCAAAAAATTCTACCTGTGGGAAAGAATCAGTTGTTTGAATGAGAACAGAGTCTAAACAGTAAAAAAGAAGTGCTGACTAACTGTCAGAAGAGATGAGAGACAAGATATGGGAACATATTTAGGAAGCCCTTTGTCCTCTGTGACAGCAGGTGGGGTGGGTTACTGGTAATAAGTAGAAAGGAGTTTGGATTTGTTTCATTCGTTCATTTAGGAGACAAGTCACTGAGCCCCCTTTATGTGTCAGACAGTTATCTAGGCATCTGGGGAAACTTAGTGAACAAAATCTTGAAGATTGCTCTCATAATGCTTTTATTCTAGAAACAGGAGAGAGATGAATTCAATGTTTACAGTATCCTAAAAGATGATAGTTTTAAGAGAAAAAGGTAAGGGAGATTTGAGTGGGTAAGTGAGGAGTTTGTGATGGGGTGCGGTTTTAAATAAAATGGTCAGAGCATTGACGCCTTATCCTTACTGAGATGGTGACATCTGAGCAGACCTCAAAGGAGCTGCAGGTGCACATGTGTGGGGCGGAATGTGGTGTGAAGAGCGTAGTCTCACCATGTCGGATGCATTCAGGGAGCAGCAAGGAGGCAGTTTGAGCTGATAATTTTGGGCAGGAAAATAGTGTGACTTTTTCTTACATAGAAAGATTACCATGCATGATGAATCATAGGGGAATGTTTGAAAGTTGGAGCTCCTTTGGAGAGGTGTTTTGATGAGTGGGACCTTCCAGTGTAGTTAACAAAGATCTGCAGGGGCGACAGCAATGGGTGAGGTGGGATGCGCCCTTCGAGTCATTAGCATCATTTGGATTGTTGGCGGCCACCTCTGTGTAAACACTCTGCACTAGTTCACTTTTTAAAAAATTCATTATATATGTACTTCATTTTTAGTTAGGAGGGAGAATGGTATTATCCATAATGACTAGGTTTCATGGTGTTTTATCTTTTAGGGAAGGTATGGAGAGGGAACAAAGCCTGGCATCTGTTGACTTCAGATCCTAAGAGCTCTGTGGTTAGATCGTCATAAAGAACAGATGCAGTAAAACTTGGCCCAGACATAATGCTGCTGGGTCACCAGGGGAGACCAAGCGTCTTGTTGAATCTGGTCAGGGCATTTGTGATCAAGGACATCAGAGTTCCCTCGACCAGTGCTCCTGTTTCCCAGCCTCCTGAGCTGATGCGAGCTGGTGTGTAAGCCTCACGGAAGTGCATCTTCCCTAAAGTGAGGTTACAGACCCTTCTCACTCCCAGAGAGCCTGTGCCAGTACTGTTCTCAGGTCCTGTCCCTGTCGTGTTTACCTGCCTGTTTCTGTACCAGGCTTTGAGCACCTCTAGGGCAGAGCTGTCCAGCTCCCTTTTTCCTTTGCTCCAGAGTAAACCCAAGGTGGTTGTGTGTGAGTGGACATTCAGAACCACTAAGCCCCAGCAGCAGTTTTATACTTTCTGTTCTTTGTGTAGCAGAAACTGTATTTTCTAATTATAGTGACTTTAATTTTGTGATATAATAACTGCATGAAGCAATGTCCCTTGCACCAAACAGTTTTTAAGTTTTTGTCCTAAAAACAATGTTAGGGTTATCCAAGCCTGTTCCATTGACACTGATTTCAAAAATAAGAATCTTGGCTGGGGATAAACCTCACTGACACAGTGCCTGCATGGCAAAGTCCTGAACTCAATTCCTGGTACAAAAAAAAAAAAAAAAAAAAAATTGAGACTCTTTCTTTTTTCTGCCTTGTATTGCTTTTATTTTATTGAAATATACTTTATTATGTGCATATATATGAAAATAGACTTAAAATAGTTTTTCCTTTAAATTAATTTTTTTAAAGACTTATTTTTTACAGTATAGAAAATTGAACCAGGGCCTCACACATGCTAGGTGAGGGCTCTATTACCGAGCTATATCCTCAGCCTTTTTTATTTTATTTTATTTTATTTTGTCTTTTTCCTTTTTATCAGTACCAGGGATTGAACTCATGACTGCCTGCTTGCAAGACAGGCGCTTATGCCGCTGAGCTAAATCCCCAGCCCCAGCCCTTTTTATTTTGAAATGTCTAAAGTTGCTTAGGCTAGCTTCAAAGGTGTGATCCTCCTGTCTCAGCCTCCAAGATAGCTAAGACTGTAGGCTTGGTCCATGCACCACCTTATTATAGACTTCTTTTCCAAATCCATTTTATTTCAAGAATTAAAAAAAAACTACAACAAAATTTCAAAGCACATCAGTCAAGGGGCAGCAATGGTATATACATTGCACATTGTCATACCCAAATCATTCACCCAGAGCACAAGACAAATGCGTTCAATTGTCAGAACAATATAAGCACAAATCTTTCTCCTCAATAAACTCAGAGAACTTAGTAGAATTAACTATCTTAACTATTTTTTATATACATATACATACATATGTACATGCTTTTTCTTTCAGCTTCTAAAGAAACAATACAATATTTACACGTGTGTCTTATTTATTTCACTAATGAGTATGTTCTCAAGTTGCATCCAATTACCTATACAAGTCTCCAGTTTATCCTTCTTTACAACTGAGTAGTACTTCATTGTATAAAAACACCACCTCTGTTTTATCCATTCCTCAGTTATTGGGCATTTAGGTTGTTTCTAAAATCTGGGTGTTACAAACTGTGCTGCTATAAATATAGGGGCACATATATTGTTGTGGTATGATGTTTTTGATTCTTTTGGGAAGATACCCAGAACGGATTAGCTGGGTCGAATGGGACCTCTACTTCTAGGTTTTCAAGGAATCTCCACACTCATTACCACAGTGGTTACATCAGTCTACATGCCCACCAACAGTGGAAAAGGGTTCCTTTCTCCCCACAACCCCTCCAGCGTTTGTTATTGTTTGATTTCTTAATATTAGCCATTCTTTCTGGGGTGAGGTGGAATCTCGATGATGTTTTAATTTGTATCTCTCAAATGACCAATGATGGTGAACATTTTTTCACATATTTGTTTGCTGTTTGTATTTCTTCATGTGAAAAGTGTGTATTCATCTCAGATGCCTGGTTTTGGGTTGGGTCTTTAAATCTGGGAGAACTGAATTTTTTAGTTGTTTGGATGTTTTCAATAGTAATCCTTTGTCTGAGGTACAGCTGACAAACATTTTCAGCCGTACTGTGGGTTGTCTCTACTCTGTTAGTGGTTTCTCTTGTTATACAAAAGGTTTTCAGTAGGGTGAGATTCCAGTTGTTGATGCTTTGTGATAGTTCCTATGCAATCAGGGTTTGGTTAATAAAGTCTTTATCTACACCAATATCTTCAAGAGTTTTACCTACTCTGTCTTGAGCAGATTTAATATTTATGTTTTAATATTGGGATCTTTGATCCATTTTGATTTTAACATGGTACATGCTAAAAGATATGGGTCCAGTTTTAATTTTCAGCATGTAGAGAGCCAGTTTTTCTGGCAGCATTTATTAAAGAGGCTGTCTTTCTTCCAGTGAGTATATTTGGGACTTTGTCAAAGTTAAAATGGCTTAGTGTGTCTGTGTCTTCCCTATATCATTGGACCAGGTTTTTTTTTTTCCTGATACCATACTGTTTTTATCACAGTAGCTTTACAGTATAATTCTAAGTCAGGGATTGTGATGCTCCCTACCTTATCTTTGTTGTCCAGAATTGCCTTTGCTATTCTAGGTCTTTCTGGTTTCAGATGAGTTTTAGGATTGTTTTCTCTAATTCTGTGAGATATGCTATTGGAATTGTATGGAATCTGTATACAATTTTGGAAGTATGACCATTTTCACTCTATTGGTTCTTCCTATCCAAGAGCACAGGATAGCTCTCCATTTTCTAATATCCTCTTCAATCTCCTTTTTTAGAGTACTGTAGTTTTCAATATAGAGGTCTTTTACGTTCTGTGTTAGATTGATTCCTAGATATCTGTTTTCTTTTTCTTTTGGATGCTGTTGTAAAATATATTGTTTCCCTGATTTCTCTCGTTGAGTTTGTTATTCCCATACAGGAAGGCCATTGATTTTTGAGTGTTGACTTTGTAACTAGCTATGTTACTGAATTTGCTTATTAAATCTAGAAGTTTTTTTGTGGAGATTTTGGGGTCTTTTAAGTAGAGTATCATGTCATTTGCAAATAACGATATTTTAACTTCTTTCTTCCTTATCTTTATTCCTTTTATTTCTTTCTCTTGTCTAATTGCTCCAGCTAAAGTTTCCAGGACTATGTTGAATAATAGTGGAAACAGTGGACACCATTGTCTTGTTCCTGATTTTAGAGTAGAAACTTTCAGTTTTTGTCCATGTAGCATGATGTTGGCAGTTAGTGTGTTGTAGATGGCTTATATCAGATTGAGATAAAGACTATTCCAATTTTCTGTAGGGTTTTTATCATGAATGGGTGCTGGACTTTGTCAAAAGCTTTTTGTACATCTATTGAGATGATCATATGATATTTGTCCTTGGCTCTGTTAATATGGTACATTACATTTATAGATTTACATACGTTAAACCACCCCAGGGATGAATCCCACTTGATCATGGTGTACAGTCTTCTTGATGACTACCTGCAGTCTGTTTGCCAATATCTTACTGAAGATTTTGCATCAGTGTTCATTAGGGAAATTGGCCTGTAATTCTCTTTCTTAGTTGGATCCGTCTCTGGTTTTGGTATCAGAGTAATGCTTGCTTCCAGGAATGAATTTGAAAGTATTGCTTCCTGTTCAATTTCATTCAAGAGTTTGAGAAGTAGTGGTGTTAGAGCTTCTCTAAATTTCTTGTAAAATTCAGCAGTGAATCCATCAGGGCCTTCTTTGTTGATAGGTTTTTTAATCTTCAATTTTGTTTATTGATACTGGTTTATTTAGGACTTTTATATCTTCTTGATTTAGCTTTGGTAATTCATATGTATCTAAGAATCTGTCCATTGCTTCTGTATTTTCCATTTTGTTAGAGTTTTCAAAGTAGGTATGCATAGATGATTTTCTGGATTTCTTCAGGATCTCTTGTGATTTTGCCCTTTTTATTCCTCATTGTGCAGATTTGAGTCTTTTCTTTCCTTTTTTTTTTTGATAAGGTTGGCTAAGTGCTTGTCAATTTGATTTAATCTTTCAAAGACCCAAGTCTTCAGTTCATTGATTCTTTGTGTCATTTTTTTAGCCTCCAGTGTGTTAAGTTCTGCTCTGATCTTTATAATTTGCTCCCTTGTAGGAGCTATGGTTTAGCTCTTCTTTTTCTAGAAGTTTGAGGTTCATCATTAAGTTGTTTATATGTGCTTGCTCTGTTTTCCTGATATGGGTATTTACTGGTATAAATTTTCCTCTTAAGACTGCCTTCATTGTGCCCACAAGTTCTGGTATGTTGTATTGTCATTATCATTCAACTGTAAAAACTGTCTAATTTCTTCTTTAATTTCATGTGTGGCCCAGTGGTTGTTCAATAGGGTGCTATTTAATTTCCATGTATTTATGAAGTTCTTGTGGGTTTTTTTGGCATGGATTTCCCATTTCATTGCACTGTGCTCTGATAGTCTGCATGGGCTAATTTTTATTTATTTATTTATTTAAGGAGAAAAGGAAAAAAAAAGCAGTGAAGGGGTACAAGTTATACAGATTTACAGAAGAAAAAAATGCGCAGTAGGAATTCACTAGTTAATGGATTACATATTGCCATCTTAGAAATAATTGTTCGAGTCACAAAATTAAAACTTGTAGAGTGGACATTCCAACAATGATACTGCAAACAGTTCTGTTCAATGATCCAATAAAACTCTGTGATATCATTTTCTATCTTATACACTTAAATATACATGCAGTTATATAGTTTAGAGCACTTTCTTTTCCTCTCTTTTGTACAATGACTATTACACATTTTGGGTTTCATTGCTCCCACGGTTCTTATTGCTTTTTTGGAAGAGAGTAAAACCAAATGTGACATAACAGAACAGAATCAGTCAAGTCAAAAGGGTGGACATAATAGATAATATAAAAACATAATACAAGGTGATCAACAATGGTTACCATAATGCCTCCCGCTATCTCTAATAGAATTGCCTATATCATTAGTTGTAATACAATTGAACAAAACAGTAAAGAACAAAACCAAAATATTGGAGACATTGTAGGTCTTCAAAAGTAGATAAAAGTCAACGAGAATGGGCGTTATAATGAATCTCATTATCTTCTCAGCTGATGCCTAAACTTTCGAATCTGATACTATCCAGCAAAACAGAATAGAGGAACCTCAGTCAAAAACAAGATGGTGAGAGTAATACAGGGCTTCAAATCGAGATAATAGAAAGTCAAAGTGGGTTACTATATTATATCCTGCTATTTTTTTCCCTTTAATTAAATGGATAAAAATAAAAAAGTAAACAATGGAGTGGAGATTGAGAAAAAAGAGGGCATAACAGCGAAACAGGGCAGATCAAAACATAACCATTTAAGCAGAATAGTGTTTCACCACCAGATAATTCCGACCCAAAAGTAGTTACCATATAGACTCTTTCCTTGAAGTCCTTGAGTACAACTTCGTATACTGTAGCATTAAGTATATCAAAACAATGTAAAACCATTTAAGAGAATGACAGCATTATAGAGTATTTAGAATCGACTAACAGAAAATGAACAATGGTTTCTGTATATTCTCCTTGTCTTTAAAAGGTTTTTGCTTATACTATCGTACATAATAAAATCCAATAAGATACAACCTGTTTAGACCATTGGAGACAGAAGAACAAAAGCTAGATGAGACTTCAAAACAAGATGGTACTAAATCAGTATTACCTATTAAGATGTCATTTTCTCCAAAATAGCTGTTCCTATTATCCAATCTTCTCTGTCTCATTTCTGTTGAGCTCTTTTTCTGTCAGTAGCTGTCAGTTTGTCTTCTTCATTTTGTTCTCTGCTCCATTCGTTGTGGCCTCCCCGCCACTATTTCTGCGTTCTTTGTATTTTTCTTTTTTTAGAATATCCTGCAATACTTTCTGTAGGGTTGAATTGGTGGTTGCAAATTCCCCCAGTTCCTCTTTATCCTGGAAGCACCTCGTTTTTCCATCAATTTCCAGGGACAGTTGTGCAGGATATCTCAATCTTGGCTGGAGATTGTTATCTTTCAAAGCTTGAATTATTTCCCCCCATGCTCTTCGTGATTTGATGGTTTGTGCAGAGAAATCTGCTGTAATTCTGATGGGTGTTCCCTTGTAAGTGGTCTGTTTCTTGTCTCTTACAGCTTTTAATATTCTGTTCTTGTATTGAATTTCTGGAATTTTTATTATTATATACCTGGGTGTTTCTCTGTTAGGGTTGTAGGTAGCTGGGGTCCTGTATGCCTCATACATCTGAGTACCTTTACCTTTTGCTAAATTAGGAAAATTCTCCTGGATTATTTCTGTGAGTAGCTTTTGTAGTTCACTTGTTTGTGTCCCTACTTCTTCTTTTATGTTCTTAATCCTTAAGTTATGGCTCCTCTTATCATCTTCTTGTCTTTGTATTATTGCTGTTTGTTTCTTTGTTATTTTTAAGAAGTTTTTCATTTCATTCTCCCATATTACAAGTCTGCCCTGCAGTTCAGATAGTCTGTCCTTAGTTTCTTTCAAGCTGTTATGTCAGTCTTGGATAGACTTCTTAATTTCTTGATAGTCCCTTTGAACCTGCTTCACATACTCAATGCTTTCTCTGTTTTCTCCATCTAGCAATTCTCCCCTCTTTTTCTTTTCTTCCATTCCACCATCTGTTTTTTCCTGGGTGGTGCTTAGCATTTCTCTAACTATTCTGCATACTTCTAGCTTCAGGTCATTGATAACTTCATTCCTGAATTGGTCTATGAGGCTCTCTATATGGCGCTTAATGTATATTGGTGTGGTGTCCACTATTGCCTGTTTCTCAGAATTGGGGGCCGAGGAGCCTTTCTTGTTGTTTCCCTTCCCCATATTTTCTGTTCCTTATAAAATGCAAGCTTACATAGGAGGCCCGGCTTCCCTGCCTGTCAGCCACAGCCTGATCAAATTGCGCTGGCTAGGTGTTCCCGCCCACCGCTGCGTACCAGGGAGTTACGGACTAGGCAGCCTACTCGGGAGTCACCCCTCCGGGCCACCGTCAGGCTCTGGGATCTGGGTTAGGCCAGCCTACTGAGTCCGCCCGCAGCGTCACGCAGGCCAGGCACTTTTCACCAATCCCGTCCGAGAGGGGAATGTGTGGCTGGAGTCGCCACCGTGCCCTGCTCTTACAGGACTGCCCGAGCCCAGAAAGTCCTCCGCTGGAGTCAAACTGTGGTAGGGGGTCCGTTTCTCTCACTCACCTCGCCACCAGTCAGTTTTCGTGTACGCCTCCTTGTCCGTCCTGTTTTCGACTCCGCAGACTCCCGTTCCCAGAGCTTCTGCGCGTCTCTCCTTGCTGAGCCGCTGTGGAGGCAGCCAGCCGCCGGGCGGCGGGAAACCCAAATCGCAGTTTCCAATGGCGCAAGGTCGAGCCTCCACACCGAGTCTTTTCTGTTCCTATTTTAGCGCCAGGACTGTAATCTAAGTTGGTTTCTCTCAGCCCAGTTCGTTCCTGAGTCAGCAGAGCATATCTCTACCGGTTCATGTCTCCTTAGTCCGCATCATTCCTGGCCTCTGAGCCGAGCCTTTCAGAGAGCCTCCGGTAGTTGCTGTTGTCTGTCCGCCATGTTCTCCTGGAAGTCCCCCGCATGGGCTAATTTAATTTCCTTTGCATTTACTTAAGCATGTTCTATGAGCTTGTATATGGTCTGTTTTGGAGAATGTCCCATGTACAACTAGGAAGAATATGTATTCTGATGTTGTGGGGTGGAACACTCTGTAGACATCTGCTAAGTCCATTTGTTCAAAAGTTTGATTTAGTTTTAATATTTCATTAGTGATTTTTTGTCTAGTTGATCTGTCTTTTTGTGACAGTGGGGTATTGAGATCTCCTAGTTTTATTAGGGCTCATTTGATTTTTCATGTCCATTAGTAATTGTTTTATTTAGTTGGGTACACTGATATCTGTTGCATATATATTTTGATTGTTGTCTTTTCCTCATGGATTGTTTCCTTTATGAGGATATAGTGACCTTCTTTATCTGTCTTGGCTTGAAATTCACTTTGTCTGCAAATAGAATAGCTACTCCATGGGCTGGGGATTTAGCTAAGCAGCATAAGTCCTGGCAAGTGTGAGGTTGTGAATTCAACCTCTGGTACCAAAAATAGATTGCTATTCTTGCTTTTTTTCTGGATTCCTGTCACATGGAGTATTGTTTACCATCCTTTGACTTCCAGTCTATGAATTTGTTAATTAAATGTGTTTCTTGTATATAGCATATTGTTGGATCTTGCTTCTTGATCCTTCTGGCAGTCTGTGTCTTTTGACTAGTGAATTGAGACCACTAATATGGATGGTTATAACTGATATGTTTTGAATTATCTTTGTCATGTTATTTTCCTGTTGTTGGCTTTCCCAGTTTTTTCCCTCCCTCTAATTGTTTCCTTTCCCTGGGGAATTTCTTCTGTTGGGGTTCATGGAGCTGCAGTCCATATTATCTCTTTCTAGAGTGTCCATCAAAACATTTTGGAGTGCTTTTTTGGTGGTCGTAAATTTCCTCAGATGTTCTTTGTCATGGAAGTATCTTATTTTTCCATCAATAGTCGGGGTACAGCAATCTGAGTTGAAAGTTGTTTTCCTTTAGAACTTGGACTACTTCAAGCTCTCCTTGACTTGAGAGTTTGTGCTGAGAAGTCAGCTGTAATTCTTTTTTTTTTTTTTTGTCTTTTTCCTTTTTATTGGTACCAGGGATCGAACTCATGACTGCCTGCTTGCAAAGCAGGCGCTTATGCCACTGAGCTAAATCCCTAGCCCCTCAGCTGTAATTCTAATGGACTTTCCTTTATTTGTGATTTGTTTCTTTTCTGTAACAGTTTTTGGAATTGTATTGTGTTGAATTTCTGGAATCTTGATTATGATATGCCTCGCTGTAGATTTTTTTATCATAGCTAATTAGAGTTATGCCTCATTTATCTGTATATCAAATTCTTTTTCTCTACCAAGTTTTCTGTCTTGATATCTGTGAACATTTTTAAAATGTCATTGGTGATAAACCTGCTTGTTCATTGACTCCAGTTAATCTTAATCTTAAGTTATTCTTTGTGTCATCTAGCAGCTGACAGGGTGATTTCTCATGGTCCCTTGCTGTTTTTGAGAAACCTTTCTTTTCCTGGTTGCTAACCACAAGCTTGTCTTTAATCTGTGAGATCCTGTTCTCACATTGGCCTAATCTGCTTCAGATATTTTTAATGGGGTTTTTATTTTCCTGGATATTGCTTGAATCTGCTTTATCGATTCCATTTCTTTTGTATGCTAAGCTTCCATAATTTTCTTAAGCTTGTGTTTTTTTAATTTTCCTGTATCTGCTCTAATGTTGCTAAGCATGGCATGTATTTTGGTAATCTCTGTAGTTAACAGAGAGATTTTTTCTGATTTAGTTTTTTTTCCAGATCCTCATTCAATTTTTTTGTTGTTTCCACTTGAGAGCGATCTGGGGGGTGGGGAGGCTTTTGGATTGTCCCACCTCCTTGCTCTGGATTTGCCTTCGAACTGGATGTCTGAGGTTGCATTTTGCTGAAGCATCTTCTCATTTTAGTTTGTCTATTTTTTTAGTTTACTTCCTGGGGTGATGCTTGTAAGTTGCCGATGGTGGGTTGCTTTATTGGTAGCATTTAGGCCCCTTAGATGGTGATTACTTCCTCTGAGTTATCTTCCAGGTATAGCTGGCTTTTGGGTTTTGAGTCTGTTGGAAGATCTTACCTCTTCAGGATGTTGGAGAAGTTGTTGCTTGTTAGGCTTAGTCCCTGGTTCTTTGGCACTGTGCCACTGCATTTTCTGTGATCCTTAGTTAATCTTAGTCATGGATTATCAGGACCAACAGCTGTTTAGAACAATTATGTCAATTTTGGCCATAGTATTACCAATAGCATCTAACACATCCTAGAAAACAGCTAACTTTTGAGCTAACTCTTAATTTGCAACTTTTAACCATATAAACTGGATTTATGATTATATAGCAAAATGTAAAACAAACCAGATAATTATATGCAGTATATAAGTCCATAATGTGTCAATTTTGTCCCCAGGGTTATAATTTAAAGTGGATTAAGGAGGAAATAGAGAGTGAAATGATAAAGAGATTAGAAGTGAGGTTGAAGGACAAAGGGGTACACCAGCTTGTGGGAAACGGGTGCAGAAGATGGAAGGAAAAGAGAGATGGCAGAGATAAAATGAAGAACAGAACAGAACCACATCCATAGAGAGGTTAGGAACCACTTTCACACTCATAGAAGTGAAGAGAAAGAGAGAAGAAAAGTAAACAAAAAAAAAAAAAAAAAGAAAGAAAGAAAAGGAAAAACAAATAGTCCACTTCCAGAATTCTGTCTGGTTCAGTAGTGGTCAACCTGTGGGGACAGAGTCCTGAATCGTGCCGATTTGTCCCAGCAAGCCAACAGTTGCTTTATGGCAGAGTAATGCATCACCTCAGCAGGCTGCCCTGAGACCGGACTCATTGGGCTTGCCACAGTCCAAGCCATTTCCACGGGTCTGTACCCAGCTGGGAGCTGCTATAGGAAGCCAGCAGCAGTTCTGGGTTCTGAGCTAATCCACCAGGCTCCAAAATGGTTCCTGGCTAATCTGCGTCTCCCTCACGGGAGGACTAAATCCTCCGCACTCACCACCAGCCGGTGCAGGACTGCATGTCTGCTGCTCCGCTCCACTGCCATGTCTCTCTGCAGAGACCACCCGGGTTGCCAGCAGTCATGTCACCATGACCATGCATCCCCAGTTTGAACAACTCTCGCGCAATGAGTTCCATCTGAGGGCGAAGGTGCCGCCAGATACCCGCTTCTTCATTAAAGTTTTTCTTTTTATTCTCACTGTGGGCTTCACTTCGCACGTCAGGTACTTCCTTGGTCCAGGGGACCTACGTCTTTCCTTGTCATCTTTCTCGTGATTCTAGCGTGTGGGCAGTGATTCTCAGAGAGGCTGTTTACTCTGCTGCTTACCATTCTACCATCTTCCCAGGGTCTTTCAGAGCTTTTTTTTTAATTTTAAAAAACTGGTGAAGTACAGATAACATAAAATTTACAGTCTTAACTCTCGTGTGTGTGTGTGTGTGTGTGTGTGTGTGTGTGTGTGTATTTTACTGGGAATTGAACCCAGGCCCTTGGCCTTTTTTATTTTGAGACAGGATCTCTACATTGCCCTGTCTGGGCTCAAACTTGGGATCCTCCTGAGTCAGCTTCTCAGAGTGCTGGGATTACAGATATGTGTCATCATGCCCGGCTCTAACTCATAATTTTGTTTTAGCTTTTTCAAAACCACTTGTTTCCCTTCAACAAGAACCACCCACCATTCGCTCATCAGATATTTTTGAAGTGCCTGCTGTGTGCCAGGTAGTGGCTGTTAACCAGGCTCATGCTTCAGTGAGGAAGTGGTGCCTCCTTTCTGAGGGGCAGCAGTACACTTAAGTGAAGAAATATAAAGAGGGTGTACACCATGACTGAATGTAGTACCTGGCCTGTGGTGAATGTTCAGTAAATCTTGTCTGTTGCTCTTATATTGGGAACCACCTGAGGAATTATTTTTTTGAGACAGCATCTCACTGTACAGTTCAGACTGGCCTTGAATTCACTATGTAGCTGAGGCTGGCCTCAAACTCATGCAGTCCTCCTTCCTTGGGCTCCAAATGCTGGGATTACAGTCATACACTACCACAGCTGGCCCTGAAGAAGTTTTAAAAGATGCTTTATAGGGTCTTCCACTTGTGGACAATTTAGAAAAGTTGCCCAGATGATTCTGAATAATCTCTACATGACTGGTATTGGCCATTCTGAAATTTAAAGGATTTTGAGAAATTCTTGAGTGAGAAAAACATGAGTAGATGGTTGTGGTTTTGGAGTGGAGATGTGGACCAAATGCTGAAGAGGGTCCAAGGAGGGTGGAGGATCTAGAAAAACTTCACAAGGAAAGCGAACCTTGAGCTGTTTCTACAATGATGACTAGGAATTTTTGCTGTAGAGCTAAGGGAAGAAAGTACACTATCGTCAGAATAGAATATTCTGGGGATGAAAAAATAAAGTTGCCAGGGCTAAGAGTTCATGTGGCAGGAGCCTGGACTCTGTGATGTGAAGTTTAAGAGAATGATTCAGAAGCCGGGAGAGGATGGCCTGAGGTGGAGATCTAGAACAACACTGTCCAAAAGAAATAGAATCTGCATGTGTAGTGATTTTAAATTGTCTAATAGCCACAATGCAAAAAATAACAGATAAAATTAATTTTAGTAATACATAGTTTTCAACCCAGTGTATCCAGATTATTCTAGATGTGATCAGTATCTTTAAAGTACTACTAAGGTATTTTTTTGGTACAAGTCTTTGAAATCTGGTGTATATTTGATACTTGTCCCACGAGTGTAGCGTAATCAAGATCATCATGTCCAACTAGTGGCAGGAGAGCTTGAATTTTTTCTTAGTGCAGTGAAATGCTGTTAGTTTTAGGCAGTAAGTATCTTGAAGTAAAACTGCAGTGAATGACTGTGAAACAATAAGATGAAATTACAAGATCTCCAGGATACACAGTCAAATGTGAAAGGCAAGTTGTAGAACAGTACATATGATTGTTTCATAATACAAGACTGGGGGTGTGTGTGTGTGTGTAAAATTTGGACAACAGACTCTTAACTTTATAAACCAAAATGTTAAGAGTGATTATTTCTGGCAATAGATTGTTCTGGGGACAAAGAAGAGCTATCGCTTTTAAGTTCCCACCATCCCTGATTTTGTAACAAAGGTGAATGAGTGAGTGGTAAGTGGGGTGTGGGTTTGCAAGACACATTGCCCCTGGTGAATTTTTGCGGACACATTAGACCCAACACTGCTCCCTCAATGTGGTGAGTGCGTGATACTGCTTCTGATAGGTCCTACAGTGGTATGTTCCCAGTATTGCCATGGGAACATTGATGATGTTGAGCAAGATTGTGATCCGACAGGAATCAGTGACATTCAAAGATGTGGCCGTGGACTTCACCCAGGAAGAATGGCATCACATGGACTCTGCCCAGAGGACCTTGTACAGGGATGTGATGCTGGAGAACTACAGTCACCTGGTTTCTCTTGGTAAGGTCCACTTCCCTCACTGTGCTCCTAGCCTGGGTAACTGAGCAGGGTGCCCAGGGACTAAAGCTTGCTTCTCTCTTTGGGACTCAGCTTTCCAGGGTTTTATGCATGCTGCTTTAGGTTACAGGTATTTATTTTGCAGAGCCAGACAGCCACTTTAATTGCATGACTCCCTAAGTTACATCTTGCTTTTCCTTCAGAGTTCCTGAGGACCAAGACTAGTACTGACTTGTAGGAAGATTCTTTGTCCACTTGCACAAACAATCTTGTGTATTTACCCATGAGCAGGATATCAAGTTTCCAAGCCAGAGGTGATCTTCAAATTGGAGCAAGGCGAAGAGCCATGGATATCAGAGGGAGAAATCCAAAGACCTTTCTGTCCAGGTAAATGAGTATGATCTCTCCTGTAGGAATCAGTGCAGACAGTGACACAGTTTGTAGGTGGGCACCTGGAAGGAGCTGATTGGGGAGCTCCTAGATTTGCCAAGGAAGCTGAACCCCTCCATATATATATATATATATATATATATATTTTTTTTTTTTTTTTTTTTTTTTTAAATTTTTTAAACTGGGAATTGAACTCATGAACTTACAACCTCGTGCTTGCCAGGCAGGCACTGTGCTGCTGGAGCTATGTATGTCCCCAGCCCTGCAGCCCTCTTCTGGACATGGAGTGACAGCTTTCCATGTCCCTCTTCTCCAGGAGAGTGCTCTGTTGTCAGTAGGTCTTGGGGACTAACACTGACCCCTTTTTCTTCTTTAAAAGCAACCTTTGCCTGGCTGAGAATACCATCTTTGTTTATCTTGCTGGATTCTTTTCTTGTGTTCTCAGATTCCTTTCATTATGTAGAGAGGCCTTTTCTTATTCAGATCTAAATTCAGTATTTCCTTGTTTTGCTTTGCTGATTTCACTGTTGGATGGTCCAGACTTGTAGGAAACATTGCAGCCTTGAGTTTCCCTTCCTTTGTAAACCACCTTCAGACGCCTTTTCTTGGCCTCAGTCGTGAAACACCAGTCCTGGGAGCAACACCATCTTCTTGCCATCACCTTTATGCTGGTTTGGTCCATTGCCTCCCTCCATGTCCCCATTGTATTGTCCTCTCCTAGTCTTCTGCCTTGTGAAGGGTTTTTGGACTTTTTAGGTCTATGGTAGTCAGCATTCCATCACTCTAAGGAAATGCCTGAGGTAATCAACTTATAAAGAGAAGAGGATTTTTCTGGTTGACAGTTTCAGAGGTTCCAGTTTGGATGGGTTGGCACTGTTGCTTTGGGCCTGGGGTGAGGCAACACATCAAAAGAGGATCACCTGGTAGAGGAAAGCCATTTACTTCATCAACCAGGAAGCAAAAGGGAAAGAGTCCCACTATCCCATTAAAGACATACCCCTAGTGACCTAGGCCTGATTTCCTAAAGGTTCTACCATCTCCTGGTAGCACATCTTGGGCACCACACATTTGATACGTGGGCCTTTGGAGAACATTTTACTTCCAAGCTGTGATAAAGTCTTTTCTTATTTTTCCCCTAAATGAAGCTGCCTTAAGAAATCTGCCCTCCAGTCTCTGCTGCTTTCATCTCCAGCCAGTGCATCTTGCTACCTTGCCTGTTACTCAATTCTAATCCCTAAAGCTAGACACCATAATAATTTTAGTCCTTTTTTTTTTTTTTTTTTTTTTTGGTACTGGGAATCAAACTGAACATCACACTTAGCAGGAAACCACTGAGCAGCTGAGCTAAATCCCTGGCCTGTCTTTTTATTTCTTTCAAACCAGATTATTTTCTTCCTTTGAGAAGTTTTTTAGATTTTTCCTGAATTCTAACTTCTTGTGGTAATATTTTAAATCAGGTCCTGAGCTTAGATTACTATAACTCTCAAATGGAATTATTCATTCTTTGTTTTTTATAATCTATATTGGTGTTTTTGTCTATTTTGTTTTTTGAGTTTTTTTTTAGTTGTTTGTTTTGAAATAGGATCTTACTATGTAGTTCAGACTTCAACCTCCCAAGTGCTGGGGTTACAGATGTACACCACTATGCCTAGCCTTATATTGGGTAGTTTTTAAATTAGAGTTTTATCCAGGTGTAATTCACATATTATAAGAGATAATCTGCTTCTTTCTCTTCCTCTTCCTCCTCCTCCTCCTTTGACAGAGGATTTTGCTATATATTTTATGGTGGCCTTGAAATCGCTGTGTAACCCAAGCTGGCCTTGCATTTATGATCCTCCTGGCTCACCTCCCAAGCGCTGGGGATTAGAAGTGTGTGCCACCACATCCTGCAAGAGTCACTCTTCTGAAGTGTACATGTGATTTTGTGTCTGTGTGTGTATCACAGTTGTACATACATTACCATTGTTTGTCACGTAAAGCATCAGAACCTTTTCATCATCCAAGGCAATTAGGAATCAGCCATGCATAAGGCACTGATCCCAGCTACATAGGTGGCTGAGGCAGGAGGACCACAAATTCAAAACCAGCATAAGGATTCTATCTTAAAATAAAATGGACTGGAAGTGTAGCTCAGTGATAGAGCACTTGCCTAGTATATGCATAGCCTTAAATCCAATGTGCAGTACCACAGAAACCAAACCAAACCAACAAACAAAAAAAGCAAATTATTTTTTGCCTTTTAATTTAAGTTGATTCTGTTTTCAGAGTAAGGAATTTGAGGGGTGGTAGGGACCCTTTTTTTTTTTTGAACCCCTTACAGCATTTTATAAAAAGTTTCAAATACATAGAAAAATTGGAGGGAAAAATCATACAGAGGTCACCATATATATGACACAAAGATTTTATATTTGCTGTGTTTATAATTTGCTTTATCACATATCTTTTCATCTATTCATCAAATCATTTTACTTGTTGAGGCTTCTCTAAGAAAATTGCAGACCACAGTACATTTCACTTCTACACACATCATTACTGTTTAGTATTTTTATAGTTGTTTAAGAAAATGTTGCATACAATGAAAACACACCTCTTATATGTACCATTCAGTTGGTTTTGACAAATGCCTTCTCTTTCTCACCCAAATACCTGTCAATATGGAACATTTCTATTGTTCCAGAAAGCTTTTTGCCCTTCAGTTCTGAAAGTTACCATCCTTGAATTCTACCAATTAATTAATTATCTGGTATTAATCTTCTGAGATAAAAACATACTTAGAGACCTATTTATTAAGCAGACTTAAATAAATCCTTCTGGTTAAGAGGGGTGATTAGTGAAGAGTCAGAGCTCAGACTAAAATCACAGCAAAGATGCTCCATGAAATACTTTTTCTGAGTTTGTATATAGTCCTCAATCTCCAAATAAATCAAAGAATATTTTTAGGTAGATCATTGATGGTAGATTTTCTCTGAATTGTTTAATGACCTGGAAGCTCAAAGGTTACTTTAAAGATAAGGTGGCATGGTGGTGCACAGCTGCAATCCCAGCACTCTGAGAAGCTAATGTAGGCAGATCTCAAGTTTGAGCGCAGCATGAGAAACTCAGTAACTTAATGAGACCCTCTCAAAAAATAAAAACAGCTGGGAATATAAGTCAGTGCAAAGGTCCTAGATTCAGTTCCCAGGACCATTTAAAAAAAAGAAAAAACAAAAGTAGACCTTGTAAAATGAACCGGAGACATGGAGAGCAGATAGAATCCTGCAGGTTGGCCCTTGATCCTAGTCCAGTTGTATCTCTGCCTACACTCTCATGCTCATTTCTACTCTTGTTCCCTAACAAGTCCACCTATTTGGGCTTTCCCAGTTCTCTGAACCTTCAGCATACTCTGGATCATTTAAGGAAATTTGTCAAAATGGCAAGAATGAAAAAATTCCTTCCCCAGTCACCTCTTCATGGGCTGCAGGACTAATTTCAAAACATAATCAATGCCCCATTCATTTCCTTATTGCTATTGTAGTCATTTGTTTCAACAAGAAGGAATAGGGAATTTTGTACTTTTCCTTTCTTTCAGACCAGAAGACAAGCCCAGAAGCTAAATCATTAAGGCTGTACTGCACATCTGGAGTATCCCATCACACAGATGATTTCTCACATGTCACATTAGAAGATGCCTGGAATGTTACTAGCCAGCTAGGGAGGCACCAGGAAAATTGGAGGCTATACCTGGGGTCAGAAGTGTCTACACAGAAGAAAATAACTACCCCAGAGGAGAGTTTTGAGCAAAATAAGTTTGGTGAAAACTCTAGATTGAACATAGACTTGATTCCACAACTGAGCATTCCTTCAAGAATAAGGTCTAGTGAATGTGCAACACTTGGAAACAGTTTGGGATATAATTCAGATTTACTTAATCAGAATAATACCATTGCAAAAAAGAAGCCCTATAAATGTAATAAATGTAGAAAAGCCTTTATTCACAGGTCATCACTTACTAAGCATGAGAAAACTCATAAAGGAGAAGACACTTTCCCCAATGGTACAGGTCAGGGAATTTACCCTGGCAAGAAACACCATGAATGTACTGACTGTGGGAAAACTTTCCTCTGGAAGACACAGCTTACTGAGCATCAGAGGATTCACACTGGAGAAAAACCCTTTGAGTGCAATGTGTGTGGGAAAGCCTTCAGGCATAGCTCGTCCCTAGGTCAGCATGAGAATGCTCATACAGGAGAGAAACCCTATCAGTGCAGTCTCTGTGGGAAAGCCTTCCAACGCAGTTCTTCCCTTGTCCAACACCAGAGAATTCACACTGGAGAGAAGCCCTATCGATGTAATCTGTGTGGGAGGTCCTTTAGGCATGGCACATCCCTTACTCAACATGAAGTCACACATAGTGGAGAGAAGCCCTTTCAATGTAAGGAATGTGGGAAAGCTTTTAGTAGATGTTCTTCCCTTGTCCAACATGAGAGGACTCATACTGGAGAGAAACCTTTTGAATGTAGCATATGTGGAAGGGCTTTTGGTCAGAGCCCATCCCTTTATAAACATATGAGGATTCATAAAAGAGGCAAACCTTACCAAAGCAATAACTACAGCATAGATTTTAAGCACAGCTCTTCTCTTACTCAAGATGAAAGTACACTGTCTGAAGTGAAATCCTACCATTGTAATGACTGTGGGGAAGATTTCAGTCACATTTCAGACTTCACTGACCATCAGAGAATCCATACTGGAGAGAACCCCTATGATTGTGAGCAGGCCTTTAATCAACAATCTGTTCCTCATCCAGGAGAGAAACCTTATCAATGTAATGTATGTGGAAAGGCTTTCAAAAGAAGTACAAGTTTCATAGAGCATCACAGAATTCATACGGGAGAGAAGCCCTATGAATGTAATGAATGTGGAGAGGCCTTCAGTCGACGTTCATCACTTACCCAACATGAGAGAACCCACACTGGAGAGAAACCCTATGAATGTATTGACTGTGGAAAAGCTTTCAGTCAGAGTTCATCCCTTATTCAGCATGAGAGGACTCACACTGGAGAGAAACCCTATGAATGTAATGAATGTGGGCGTGCATTCCGGAAGAAAACCAACCTACATGATCATCAAAGAATTCATACTGGAGAAAAACCTTATTCTTGTAAGGAATGTGGGAAGAATTTTAGTAGAAGCTCAGCCCTTACTAAACACCAGAGAATTCATACAAGAAATAAACTGCAGGAACCCTAAAATTAAGGAATGCATAGAAAGCTTGAGTTAAAATACTGTTCCAATTCAGTATCAGAGGATTCTTACTGGAGGAAAAGTCTGAAAATGTAATTACGTGTGTTTGTATGTTGTGGTGAAGAAAATTGTACCACTAGACAAAATTTTTAATAAGTTAAAAGCCACATTCTCATGTCTAATTATAGGCTTTTATAAAAACATACGTAGCCGTTTAGAAATGATATGCCTATATATTGGACTTTACAAAGCTTCCAAATATAGGCATATAGGACATCAGCAACTTTCCACAGCTTGATGTGTAACTCCTACTGTTTACAGCCTTTTTAAAAATAAATAAAATTTCTACTGAAATTCATTTTAAACATTGCTTGACAATTGCACTGAACTTAAGCTCTTATATGAAATTCTCTATGAAAACCAATTCCATTTCCAGGAATTATTCAGAGAATTTGACCAACTTGCCCAACCACTTTATTATGCAGACAAAGAAAATTGAAAGCCAAAGACCTGAAGTGGTTTGCACAGCCTATCATGGCAGAGTTGAGTGGAAAAAGGTTTCCTAGATCCTTGGGCCAATACATTGCTACCTAAAAGGTATTTTGGAATTCAAAGGGTTTTTAAATAAATTTTATGCAGGTCAGATATCCAGACATTTAATAAGTGCCCATGGATTGGATATGTTGGAATTCCTGAAAGCCCATGAGACAGCAAAATATATACAAATTTGTCACAAACTTATTTAAGGATGTTTATTGGAAGCTTGTAAACCAAAATGTTAATAGAAACTAGGTGATTAATCTGATGACTTCTTTTCTTTTTGCAGTTATAATTTCACTTTCTGCTAACATATATCAGTTTTGTAGAACTATGAAGTTTTTTAAAAATTGCACTTTTAAAGGCACACTCATGAAAAAGTACTGCCCCAAGGTTCCTATATCAGATCAATGGAGAAAGCACAAAAAACTAAGGAAGTTGTTTCCTAAATTAGTTTTGTTGTAGAGAAGTATAAACTCAATTACCCATTTCTGTGTTTGACTCATTAGAGAAACAACATAGTTAGGCTTATATTATGTGCAAAGGAAATACATCTCTGCTAAAAAACAAAACTTGTTTTACCTCGGTGTTTCTTTTCCATCAGAAAAGCATGAACTAAGTTTCACTGGCCCACTTCAATTCTTAATGTCTCCTAGTGCCTCGTATCAGCTATCCTAAAGGATTTTCTAGAACCTTTGTTGGTTCATCAATACCAGCAGTACAGAAAAACTTGGAAACAATGGTAGAATTGATCCTTTGCACACAAGAGCCACTCCCCACACTGAGTTTTCCTAGCCATGATGATCCTCAGGGAGAGATGATATAAGTGATGACAGTTGGCCTTTCCTACTGACTTCTTTGCACACCATGTAGTGGAATCTACTGCCCCTCTCTAATCTTGGATGGCATGAGGTAGCTCTCAAATACTCTTTGTCATTTTGAAGAGAACAGGTAAATACACATGGGAGCTGATGTGGTATATATGTATAGCCTAATACATCTTTCACCTGTGAAACAAGATGGATGGCATGTTCCATAGCAGATCTGTCCAAAACATTAGCCATTTTTTAAAAAGACTGTTTATGATGCTCTGTGCTTAGCACACATATCACGGCCATGTTCATGTGATCTTACACATAGTTTGACAGCTTAATTCTAGTGAGGTGCTCCCCTACTGAGCAGCTGGAGTACCTGTCAGGAACTGGTTTCTGGTTGCTTGGGAAATCCCATAGTAGACTACTTGGTGGGGATGGCATGAATTGTGACCAATTGAGTGCTGATCCACAATGTTATTGAAACTTACCAAATTTGGTTCCACAAAACCCAAAAGAGACTCCTGGTATGTGTGTGGAGCCTGGCCTAACCATCACTCAGATCCCAACACCCCTTCATGGACAGGGAGGGAGCCAGGACAAATGTGTGGCTCACTGAACAGAGGGTTTCCCAGTACCAGCAGTCCTGCAACCGGGTGCTTAGGAAGGCAGCCTTTTAGTGCTGCATGAAAGGTATCCTTGCAACAGCATTGTATCCTTTTAATAAACAGCCTCCGAGTTGAACAGAAGTCAGTTTGTCTTTTTGAATTTTCAGAATTTGGCTAAGATTAAAGGATGGCACATCAAGCAGGTCACATTAACTGGTAAGTTCTTCACAACTAGGTAAGTTAATAATAGTTGTCATTTCTTTGTCCCTTATGTGAATGACATTGATCTAAGTGTTGCACTTCCGTCATTTAGTTTTTGTGACCCCCTACTTAGAGGGGCTATGGTAGCTCTTGTTTTGGGCCAGTGTTTTCTCCTTTCTCATGTAATAATCCCTGGTGTACCGACCACAGGAGCAGAAGTCAGAGTGTTCCTAGGACTCTAGAGTAGGACTCTTAAGGGTAGTCATGTGACCTGGTTCAGATAGTCAGGTCCTTTGCAAGAATTTTTTCAAAGTTAAGTACAACTATTACTAAGTTATCTTGCATGGTCTTCAATTTGAAATCCTCTGCCTCAACCTTAAGCTAATTTTTTATTTCTCTTGCTTGCATTAAGTACACCCATTACATGTATTATATCCTTGTTAAGGAAGTAAATAACTTGCCTATAGTCTTAATACTGATGGCAGATTCAGGTGTTATATCTGTGACTTTCTGGTTGCAAAGCCATTGTTCTTATCCTCTTAACCTCTATCATCTCCAGACCCATGTTAGGTTTGAGGAACTGTGTATAGCTGTCATTTGAAGATATGTGGATGAAGACATATGATGGCAGGTTAGGTTAGAAGCTAAGCAGAGAGGAAATTCAGTAAATTTAATTTCATCCGCACCTTTCCATCTTGATAAGTCAGTTATTGTACATAACTCATATAATAAACGGTTATATCTAAAATATGTATCATAAATATGTTGCTACAAATTCTTGAGCTCTTTAAGTCCCTTATTAGGATAGGTTTTGGTACTGGTTTTAATGATGACTTTGAAGACTTATCTTTTTAAGCACCCTCTTTTTTTATTGATTTTTTCCCCTTAAAACATCAGAAATAGATAAAAGTATCCAAAATTGTTTTATGGAATCAGCATATATTGGTAGTATAACCAGGTGGTACAAGACTGATGTAACAGTAAGCTTGGTGGTGCATGCCTGTAATCTCAGCTACTTGGGAGGCTGAGGCAGAAGGACTGCAAATTCAAGACCACCCTAGGTAACTCAGCAAAATCCTGAATCAAAATAAAAAGGACAATGGATGTGGCTCAGAGGCATCCTGCCTGCCAAGCATTGACAAGGCATTGGTATGACTTCGTATGCAAAAAACTTGATTGTACAATATCTAGTTATCTAGCCCAGGATTAACATCCAAAGTTGTAAAAGGTAGCCAGAATAAAACCAGTGTCTTCCTGTGTGTTTGGGAAAGAGCCCAGGGCGAGTACTGTATCTACTAGGTATTTTGGAATCTAGTACACTTTAGTGAAAAAAGTCTTCCTGTTAGGCACATAGATGATGGTGTTGGGTTTCTCAAGAGTTTCAGTGGGCTTTTAGAAAGATAGTTAAATCCTACTCATCTGTTAAAGCACAAATACCACTCAAAAATTTTTCTTCAACTAAATTGTCCTCCTTTTAAGTTTTCATAAATATTAATATCCCTTTTATTACCACATTTGTGATTATTTGAGTTTCTTTTTTCCCATACCAAATTGTAGTTTCCAGGAAGACAGGGCCCACGTCAATTTTGCTAACTCTGTCCCCATGCTTGTCACAGTGCCAGGCTCATAGTATGTAATTGAAGATAGCACTTAGTATAGTCTTGCTAAGTGGCCAGTTGAGTGGGGATTGACAAATTCTGGCTCAGATGTGAAAAGGTGCTCAAACTTGAAAATACTGCAGAGTAAAACAGTGATACCATTTTATGTCAATTAGACTGGCAAAAATATGAATCTTGGGAGAATAGAGAATTTTATACAGTGTTGGTAAAAGGATAAGTTGGTAGTCATTTTGGGGAATAATTTGGCAATGCCAAGTAAAATTGAAATTAAGCATTCCTCAAAACCTAGCAGATCTACTTGTTGGTGCATTACCCTACACTAGAAACGCTCCCATGGAAGCACAACATAAAAAGAGTAAGGGCACAACAGAAGTACCAGTGTTCATAAATTGTGGCATATTCTTATATTTCTGTACAATTTTTAAATGAAAGAACCAAAATGTATGACAAAAAGAATTTAGCTCCACTGATTCTACTCATATCCATTTGGTTAAATGTAGCTAGAGGGAGAGGTATCATGGTGCTTAGTCCCATTTTAACTTCCTCTCCGCTAACTTTCAGCATTTGTTTCCCTAGGCCAGTAATCATCCTTCTTTCGGGTACCATTTCGTACCTTCTGTCTTCTCAAACCTCCAGCACATCTCCCCCCTCAGCTGGTGACCTTGTTGCCTAATTAACAGAAAAAGTAAAAGTAATGAGAAGAGAACTAACATCTGTGGATCTGGTCCTTGCCCTCTTCTTGATGCTCTTGTTCATTTTATTCTTTCACTGAAGACCAGATCCTTTTCTGATGTATTAGATCCTGTCCTTAAACTGGGACCTCATTCCTACAATTGCCCATTTTCCTGAATCTCTAGAAAAAAAAAATTTACACTAAATCTTTGCCACTAGCGTAATGTTAATTTTTCTTATGTAAAATATACACAGTCTATTATTCCCCTCCATCTACCAACCACTCCATTTCCTAGCAAAATTCCTCAGTTATTGGAGACCACTACAAAGCGACTCTGAGCAGAATTTAAATTTTATTAATTGGCTTTCTATGTTTATCTGTGAGTCTGGCCTAGGCCTCGGCCCTTGCCTGGTGGTGGGAGCTGATTCATAGTAAGTGAACCTCTATGAATCACTTGTCCTGGCTGAGGCCTGCAGTGCCTGTGAGGCCAAAGATACCTCAAAGGGCAAGATAAGGCCACAGCTGCAGATACTTGGCTCCAACCCCAATTAGCAAGATAGAGACTGCAGCTGCAGAAATCGCTCCTACAGTCTCTATCCTACCATAAATGTCATCTTGGAGATAGGACAGTTCTCCTAAATTGGCATAATTTACTACTTGGAGAAGTCTTTGAAGCAACTCCCAAGGTCCTGCTCATTTCCTGTGCTTTCCTCAGTTTCCCTGCCTTTTGTCCTTGGCCCTAATAAAAGTGGGCTGATCCAGAAAAGTCTTTTTCTTAGCCCTTGGATTCTCAAGCTCAATTAAAGGGTTTTGACCCTCCTGGAACCCTAAAAAATCATACAATTTGTCTCCTTTTATTTAACCTCTGCCATACACTCATTTGGGAGATCGGGGATCTAGGTCAGGACCTGATAACTGGTGCCTGGACCAAGGACTTAAAAATCTTTGGACTAGAAATTTTAGCCTGAATGAGTAAGTCTGCCCAGAGTGGAAAGGTTTGGATATGGAGGAGGCCTTCACAGAACAAAAACTTTGCCAGGGATGCCTGGAGAGAAGAGAGGAAAGAAAAGGGTGAATCTTCCTGCTGTGAAAAGCCATTTTATCTGGGAGCACAATATGGGGCAGAAGGTTTCAACTGAGGAGCAAAGGTATTTACAACTGCTGCAAAGCCTGCCAAAGAAAGACAACAAAAATGTTAAAAGAGGTAACCAAATATAATCCATCATTTCCTCAAAAAAAAAAAAAAATCTTAAAAAGGCAAACAGGGCAGGACATATCATTTCACCCTGAGAGGTTCTCAACTTGAATCTGGTTCGTTCAGTTTTAAGTCTGTTAAAGAACTCACAGTTAATAGTCTGATTCTGATACAGAAGGAAGAGAGCTCCCTGCTGAGACGCCTGCCACCAAAACAAAATTCTTAGAGGGATTACCTCAGCAGGAGCTGGAGCCTTTACAAAAAATATCTCATACGGATTATCCAGAAACTTACAGGTTGTGGGAGAAGAGGCAGCTACTTGGAGGGGGGGATAATATCTTTCCCTGCTTGCTTCCCAGTTGGAATTAAAAGATAGTAATAATCGGGAGTATTTTATTCATATGCCTTTTGAGATACAACTGCTAAAAAATCTTAAAGTGTGGTTAACAATGGAGTCCAAAGTCCATTTACTGTAGGGCTCTTACAAAATGTTTTGGCACAAACATGCCTGTCTCCTGCTCAACTCCTTTATTTTGTTTAAAGCTAAAAACTTGTTTTGGAGCAGGCTCATAAAAACAGGACAGGTCCCCATACACATCCAGCAATAAATGAGGAAATGCTTTCTGGGACAGGGATATATGCACCACTTGAGGAACAGATTCGATGTTCTGAAGAGCTATTTCCACAATTGGAAGAATTAGTAAAAAAAAAAAAAAAAAAAAAAAGCACTATTCCAGAGGATGGAGCTCCAGTGATATCCTTCTTACGTATGCTGCAAGGACCCCAAGAACCCTTTACTCAGTTTGTGGCAAAATTACAAGAAGCCATTTGCAGATAGGTATCAAATACAAAAGCTGAGAACATTTTAACTTTAAAATTAGCATATGAAAATGCTAATCAGGATTGTAAACAGGCTTTAAATCCTGTAAAGTCAACTAATGATTTAACAACCTATATTTGAGCATGTCAGTACATTGGAATTGAGTCTTACAACTATGATGGCTCAGGTTATGGCTGGTCTTGTGAATGCAAAGAGGACTAATGTGAAATGTTTTAATTGTGGAAAAATGGGACATACTAGAAAAAAAATTGCAGAGTTCTTGGTAGATCTGAAAGAACAGATGCTGCAGCTGCAGCATGTCAAAAGAAAAGCACCTCTGGCAAAGGAAGACTCAGGTTCCATGCCTGGACTCTGAGATGCCAAAAAGGGAAGCATTGGGCCAAATATTGTCATTTTAAATTCCATAAGGATGGTACACCAAAAAATAAGATGAGGGCCTTTCCTTAGGCCAGCAAAACAAGAGAAGAGGCACAGCCTGTGTGTCAAAGTGCCAGTCAACTTTACCCAATGCAAACTCGCCAGCAAATTCAAGAGCAATACCAAAAGTAACTCCCCAAAGAGATACTAACTCACCAGGGAAACAAGCCAGAGCATGGGATTAGATCTTCCTGTAGCTTGTAGAGTCACTCTCATTGGAGGTGACAAGCCCACCCCAATTCCCACAGGAATTTGGGATCCCCCACCTGAAGGGACAGTTGGTCTTGTGCTGGGAAAAGCTGATCTAAATTTAAAAGAAATAACTATTGTGCCTAGTGTGATTGATAGTGATTGTGGAGATGAGATACAAGTTCTTGCATGTGCTATGAACCTCTGGGTTTTTGAACAGGGAGACTATGTGGTGCAGTTGATATTGTTACCTATAGAGAAGCCTTCTTTTGTTAAGTATAGACAGCTCAAGAGGGAAGAAAGTCATCAGAGTAAGACTACAAAAAGAGAAGTTTACACAGGAATTGACTAAAAACAGGCCTATGTGTTTTATAAAAATTAATGGGAAATACTTTGAAGGTCTAATAGACACCAAGGCAGATGTTTCTGTAATTGCATTAGAACAATGGCCTGCCATGTGGCCAACACAAAGGGCCCCTTCATCCCTTATCCCTTATCAGACTGGGAACCTCTCAACACGTGTTACAGAGTGCTTCACCTTTGCCTTAGGAGGGACCAGACCAACAAAATGGTTTCTTTTTACCTAAATGGTTACCAAAATGGTTTCTTATGTGGCACCTATTCCAGTTAACTTGTGGGAAGAGATTTGTTACAAAAGTAGAAATTAGTGCTGACTAGCGATTCTGATTTTAAAGCTGAACAAACAAGTTCCAATTTGGAAACTGAACAAATAGACTCAGATCCTAAGATTAAGAAAATGATGATGAAAATGCGATATCAGAAAGACAAAGGAGAGACTTCTGGGAGAACATGGGAGATAGATAATAGCAGCTATGGAGGCTCTCTGAGATAGCCAGCTTAGAATCCAGGAATGGTGTGGTGTGAGGAGTCCTAAGAAAGGGGAGATATACCCTGCCGACCCAGGAATGAACTAAGCTGAGAGAAGCCAACTGGAAATGCAATCCCAGTGCTGTAACCAGAACAGATAAAATCTCAGCACCGAAACTGGAAGCCACCCCTCTGGAAACCATGATTTGAATTTCCTGCCACCACTGCTGCATCTGATCGGCACAGCAAGGACAGAGACGCAAAAGGTCTGAGAGCAGGAATCGGCGAACAGAATTGAGAATGGGACTGGTGGGGAGCCCTGCATCAACCTGCAGTGAGAGGAATGGGGACCCTTCCATAAACCAGGAGGCTCCAATAGAGGACATTCTGGGACCCGGCAGACTAGCCAGAACAGGACGCTGCAGTGACTTTAGTGGCATATTCCCCTCTCAAGCAGGATTGGTGGGGAGAACTTGACCTGGGTGATGCCACAGACTAAGACCCAGTAGGCTAGCCCAAACCAGGTCCCAGCCCCTGTAGGTGAACCCTAGCAGTGAAGCCTTCAGTAGGTTGACCTGGAGGGGCGGGCCCAGCAGAGGCTGCCCAGGTCATGTCTCCCTAGTACACTGCAGTGGGCAGGAACACCTAGCCGGCACAATTCAAACAAACTGTAACCGACAAAGAAAGAAACTGGGCCTCCTATATATGCTTGTATGGAAGGAACAAAAAGTATGGGAAGAGGGAGCAACAAGAAAGGGTCCTCGGCCCCCAATCCTGAGAACACTGATCCATGAAAGGTAAATGCAAAGGAGCATGAGGACAGAAAACATGCAATATCAGACACGGCACGAATAGACATAAAGCAATATCTCCAGGGCCTCGTAGATGAGTTCAAAAGTGAAGTATTTAATGAAGTAAAGCAAGATATAAGTAGAATAGTTAGAGAAATGCTAAGAACCGCCCAAGAAAAACCAGATGGTGGAATGGAAGAACAGAAAAAAGGGGAGAATTTTTTGATGGAGAAAATAGAGAAAACATAGAATACGTGAAGCAGGTTCAAAGAGATTACCAGAAAACTAAAAACTACTGAAAGCTGGCATAACAGCCTGAAAGAAACTAAGGATAGATTATCTGAACTGGAGGGCAGATTTGTAATGCAGGAGCATGAAATGAAAAACTTCTTAAAAATAACAAGGAAACAAACAGCAATAATACAAAGGCTAGAAGATGGTAAGAGGATTTATAACTTAAGAATTAAGAACATAAAAGAAGAAGTAGGGACACAAACAAATGAACTACAAAGCCTATTCACAGAAATAATCCAGGAGAATTTTCCTAATTTAGCAAAAGGTAAAGATACTCAGATATATGAGGCATACAGGACCCCAGCCACCTACAACCCAAACAGAACTACACCCAGGCATATAATAATCAAAATTCCAGAAATCCAATATAAGAACAGAATATTAAAAGCCGTCAGAGACAAGAAACAGATCACTTACACGGGAACACCCATCAGAATTACAGCAGACTTCTTGGCACAAACCATCAAATCATGAAGAGCATGGGGGGAAATAATTCAAGCTTTGAAAGATAATAACCTCCACCCAAGATTGATACATCCTGCACAACTGTCCCTAGAAATTGATGGGAAAACAAGGTGCTTCCAGGATAAAGAGGAACTAGGAGAATTTGCAACCACCAATTCAATTCTACAGAGAATACTGCAGGACATTATAAAAAAGAAAAATACCAAATTTCCAGAAACAGTGGCAGAGATGCCACAATGAATGGAGCAGAAAGCAAAATGAAGAAGACAAACTGACAACTAATGACAGAAAAAGAGCTCAACAGAAATGAGGCAGAGAAGGTTGGATGGTATGAACAGCTATTTTGGAGAAAACAAGACATCATAATAGCTAGTGCTGATTTAATATTATCTTGTTTTGAAGTCCCATCAAGCTTTTGTTCTTCTGTCTGCATCAGTCTTAACATGTTGTATCTTATTGGATTTTATTATATGTGATAATATAAATAAAAACTTCTATAGATAAGGAGATTATACAGAAACCATTGTTCATTTTCTGTTAGTTGATTCTAAATACCCTGTAATATTGTCATTCTCTTGAATGGTTTTATATTGTCTTGATATGTTTGGTGCTATAGTATATGAAGTTATACTCAAAGATTTCAAGGAAAGAGACACTACGGTGACTACTTTTATGTTGGGATATCTTGTGATAAAACACTATTTTGCTTAAATGGTTATGTTTTGACCTGTGCTGTTTTGTTGTTATGTCCTCCTTTATCTCAATCTCCTTTTTTTATTTTTATCTTTTTAATTAAGGGAAAAATAAATAAAAATAGCAGGATATATTATAGTAACCCACTTTGATTTCCTATTAACTTGATTTGAAACCCTGTATTGCTCTCACCATCTTGTTTTGACTGATATTCCTCTATTCTGTTTTGCTTGATAGTACCAAGTTCGAGAGTATAGGCAACAACTGTGAAGACAATAAGATTCATTATGATGCCCATTCTGGTTTGACTATTATCTTCTTTTGAAGTCCTATAATGTCTCCAATGTTTTGGTTTTATTGGTTTTGTTCCTTACCATTTTGTTCAATTTTATTATAACTGATGATATAGGCAATTCTTTTTAAGATAGCAAGAGGCATTATGGTAACCATTGTTGATCACCTTATGTTTTGTTTTTAATTATGTATTATGTCCATCTGTTTGATTTGACTGACTCTGTTTTGTTATGTCACATTTGGTTTTATTCTCTTCAAAAAAGTAATAAGCACTGTGGGAGTAATAAAACCCAAAATGTGTAATTGTCATTGTACAAAAGAGAGCAAAAGAAAGTGCTCTAAAGGATATAACTGCATGTATATTTAAGTGTATAAGATAGATAACTGTATTACTGAGTTTTGTTGGATCATTGAACAGAACTGTTTGCAGTCTCACTGTTTGAATGTCCACTTTATATGCTTTAACTTTGTAACTTGAACAACTATTTCTAAGATGACAATATGTAATCTATTAACTAGTGATTTCCTACTGTTTATTTTTTCTGAAATTCCGTATAACTTGTACCCTTTTTCTGTTTTTTTTTTCTTTTTCCTTAAATAAAATTAAAAGAAAAAAAGAAAGACAAAGGACTAGGAAAAAACTTACAAGGAGTCAAAGAGCCTGTTAAGATTACACCTAAGGATGACAGGCAAGGTATTGGGTATCAGCAGGTTTTTTGACAAGGGCCATTGATGCTTCTCCTCACAAAACAGCTCTGCCTTTACAATGGCAAACTAAGGAGCCGTTTGGGTAGATCAATGGCCCCTTTAAAAGGAGAAGCTAACTCAATTACACAAATTAGTCGAGGAGCAATTGCAGCTAGGACATTTGGAAAGCTCAGTTATCCCTTGGAATACTCCTATCTTTGTTATTCTAAAGAAATCAGGCAAATGGACATTGTTACAGGATTTATGAGCTGTAAATGCCTGATTACTTCCTATGGGGGAACTGCAGCCAGAACTGCCAAATCCAACTGCAGTTCCTAGAGACTGGCCTCATAAAAATTGCTCTAAAAGATTGCTTTTTAAACATCTCTCTTTTTCCTACAGATAGGCCACATTTTGCTATTTCTGTTCCCAGCCTAAACTTTAAAGAGCCAATGCAGTGCTATCAATGGGTCACGATACCTCAAGGAATGAGAAATAGTCTAACCTATGCCAGCTTTTTGTACAGCAGTCCTTAAAAAAGGTTAGACAAACTTATCCTTTCTCATATGTGGTCCATTATATGGATGACACCCTATTGTAAGCTCCAATTTAAAAACAGTTATATGATTTACAACAACAAAATGAGATTTAATATCTTTTGGCCTCTGCATTGCTCCAAAGTACAGTTATCAGCCTTACTGCTACCTGGAAGCACTTGTAACTGACAGAACGGTAAAGCTGCAAAAGTTACAGATCCGTCTAAATCATTTAAAAACTCTTAATAACTTCCAAAAATTATTAGGGGATATAAATTGGATAAGGCCAAAGTTGAGTATTGCTACTTATCAATTGAAACACTTGTATCGTACCTTACAGGGAGATCCGGCTATTGATTCCCCTCGTAATTTGTCTACTGAGGCACAAAAAGAGCTAGCTTTGATTGAAAAGGTGTTACAACAGCATCAAGTTTTTAGAGTAAATACAAATTATCCTCTTGTTCTTTATATTCTACAGGTCTCATAGGACAATATTATGATAAACAGATTGAGAGGCTTTACCTATCTAATCAGTTAGTCAAAACCTTACAGTTATATTTAGAACAAATTGCCAAAGTTGTCACCATGGGAAGAATAAAATTTAAACAACTTTTGGGGATTGATCCCTGCTATGATTGTATTGCCTATTGATTTAAATCAATATTTGATACTGTTACAACAAGCTCTATATTGAAAAGTAGCCTTTGCAGATTTCATAGGACTAATTGATAATCATTTTCCTAGTGATCCTATCTTTCAATTTTTTCTCAAGCATTCATGTATTATTCCAAAGAGTACTAAATTTTAACCTATTCCTGATGCAACAGTTTATTTTACTGATGGCTCCTCCAAGGGCAAGGCTGCAATCTAGAGTAAAGACTATCAACAGGTGATAAAAAACTCCAGGACTTTCTGTACAAAGATCTGAGATCACTGCTATTTTATTTGTGATACAACAGTTTAATTATAAAACTATTAATATAATCAGTGACTCAGCATATGCAGTTTACCTTACTCAGTGGCTCAAGAGTGCCACCCTACAGTCGAGCTTAGACCCACCTTTATTTAACTTGTTTCTTAGATTACAACAGGCATTCATAATTGAACAGCGCCCTTTTATATTGGTCACATAAGGTCTGGATTTTTTAACATATGGTAATCAATTTGCCTGGATTTTTAACATATGATAATCAATAGGCTGATTTGCTAATTGCTTTTATTACACTATTTGACACAGCTAGACAATCACATTCTTACCACCATCAGAATAGTAAGGCTGTAGTCAAAGAATTTCAGTTACCCAGATCTCAAGCAAGACAAATTGTTATGTCTTGTCCTACCTGTCAAAAGATTCCTAGGCCTGTGCCACCAGAAGGCAATAACCCCAGAGGCTTAAAATGTTATGAGATTTGCAAATGGATGTTACATGTTTTCCTTTATTTGGTAGATTGTAAAATGTTCATGTGTCTATTGACACATACTCCCACCTAATTCATGCAACTTGTCACACAGGAGAAAAAATTGGTTATGTTCAACAACATTGTTTATCAGCATTTGCCTCCATGGGTCTTCCACACACAATAAAAACTGATAATGGGCCTTCATACATAAGTAAACCATTACAATCATTCTTTCAGCTATGGCATATTAAACGTGTTACAGGTATTCCTTATAACCCTCAAAGACAAGCAATTGTGGAAAGAGCACATCTATCTATTAAAATGCAGTTAACTAAACACAAGGGAGGATTGCAGTTACTTCCCCAAACACAATTGGATTTTGCTACTTTTACATTAAACTTTTAAAATCCAGCTACAGACAGCAAGTTGACCCCTGTAGAACTTAATTGGTCAATATTCAAGGGTAACTTTTAACATAGAGCTCAAGTGCTTTGGAAAGATATCAGTACAGGAAAATGGGAAAGACCAGTACAGCTAACAATGTGGGGACAAGGTTATGCTTGTGTCTTAACAGGTGATGGATCAACGGGGTGGCTGCCATCAATGAATATGTGACCCTGGCAGGAGACGCAGCCGATCCTGGAGACAGTCTCAAGTGATGGCTCCATGCATCTGGGCCCTCCAGAGGATGAGTCTAATAGATGAGACCTGCCAATTATCCAGAAAATCGATTTCCAGCTCTCCTAACAGACCAAGAGAGAGGATGAGTGATCCAGTGGAATGATGTCCAAGCAACAATCTGTGAGGCTAGAGATATTGTCACCAGAAGGGGAATTTCATCAACCCTTGAAAATCCTTTGGTTACCTTAATGGCTCTGCTGGCAGTATCTGTATGTGTAACACCTATATCAGGAGTTAAGTATTGGATTTATGTCCCTAATCCACTATTACTCAGACCCATTACTTGGCAGATTCTCCACCTGAGATTTATCATGAGCCGGACATGACTTGCCCTAAGTTAGATGCCGTTCCAAGTCCAGTCATCCCTGTTGATATGCTAGACAAGGCAACTATTAATTACACTTCACATGTTGTCTTTCCACCACTATGTGTAGAAGATGCTATGGTTCAATTAAACCACTGCCATATTGTTCACCCACAAATATGGGTGGGATACACCATAGAGCAATTGGTAGTTATCACCCTGGGATCTACACCTATTCCAGGAGATGCAACAGATTTATGGAAGCCAAAGTCTGCTCTGTAATTAGTCCCTTACAGATTCATGAAGAGGCTGTTTGGCCTTGGGCTGCTTATCAGGCAAAGGCAGGAATTAAAGGAAAAATAGGACAATATGAGTTTATTTATTGGATCCCCTGGGGAGAACTTGTTGGAAGGATAAAAAATACAGACCTATGGCAGGCCCTAAGTTGGACATATTCAGACAATGTTACTAAACAATCTCTACCTGTGCAATGTGTAAATTGGACTGGTTTAGAACTTAGTACCCCCATGCCTCACTTAATCTATGGTACACAAGTAAGAGCCATACAACAGTCTTTCTGGAAATTGGCTTTACCTTTTATAAAAGGGAACATACAGGCTGGTAGAGAAATTAAATCTTATGATAAAGAAATTTATAAATTTATAAAACATTATAAGACTGTCCAACCATCTATTTGCATTTATAATCCTTATATATTTTTATATGGTACTTTTATCTTGGAAAGTAAATTCTTTCAAGTGCTCAAATTGTACCTTGAGCCACTGTATAAGACCAGGTGCTGTTTATGGACAGACATTATTGATAATGGGTCACATGCCAGGAGTTTGGATCCCCATAAATCTTACTAAAACATGGTCCTATTCTCCAGCATCACATTTGCTACATATACTAGTAAAACGTCTGACACACAGGACAAAAAGAATACTTGGTTTAATTATTGCAGGAATTGTCTCTCTTGTTCTCCTGATTTCCAGTGTGGCAGTTTCTTCAGTAACCATTATGCATTCTGTACAGACAGCACATTTCATAGATAATTGGACAAAAACTGCTGATAAAGCATGGAAAATACAACATAATATAAATGCCAAATTACAGACACAGCTTAGCATGCTGGAAACTTCTGTGTTGTGGATGGAAGATCAAATAGAGAGTTTACAACTATTACAAGGATTAAAATATCATTACAAGGCCACTCATTTCTGCATAACTCCCTTGCCTTGTAACAAATCTTTGCATCCTTGGGAGGATATAAAGAAACATGTACAAGGAGCTATCCATCAAAATAGATACTGATGCTCTCCAGAAGGAGGTGTTACCAATGTCCCAACAAACCTAAAAATTTGATGAACAAATTTAAGATTGGGACAAGTTTTCTGATGCTATAAATCAATTAAATCCATTCAGCAATCTGAAGGCACACTTACGGCTTTATATTGGTACACTTAGAGTAATCTGTGTGTTTCTCATTCTATTCATAGCCTGTTGAAGAGGAGCCAAGACAGGCTGGATTCCTAGACAACATTCAACCACGCCTTACCCTGATCCAGCTATTGTTACAAAAACAAAAGGGAGGAATGTTGTAGATCACTAGAAGTGGCTCTGAGCAGGATTTAAATTTTACTAATTGGCTTTCTATGTTTATCTGTGAGTCTCCTAGGCCTCAGGCCCTTGCCTGGCAATGAGCGCTGATTCATAGTAAGTGAACCTCTATGAATCACTGGTCCTGGCTGAGGCCTGTAGTGCCTGTGAAACCAGATACCTCAAAGGGCAAGGAAAGGCCACAGCTGCAGATACTTGGCTCCAACCCCAATTAGCAAGATAGAGACTGCAGCTGCAGAAATCGCTCCTACAGTCTCTATCCTACCATAAATGTCATCTTGGAGATAGGACAGTTCTCCTAAATTGGCATAATTTTACTACTTGGAGAAGTCTTTGAAGCTACTCCCAAGGTCCTGCTCATTTCCTGTGCTTTCCTCAGTTTCCCTGCCTTTTGTCCTTGACCCTAATAAAAGTGGGCTGATCCAGAGAAGTCTTTGTTTTAGCCCTCAGAGTCTCAAGTTCAATTAAAGAGTTTTGACCCTCCTGGGGCCCTAAAAAATCATACAATTTGTTTCTTTTTATTTAACCTCTGCGGTACACTCATTTGGGAGATTGGGGATCTAGGTCAGGACCCGGTAAGTAGTGATATGGAATACTTGTTCCCTGTTCCTCTTTCTTTTGTTTTTTGCACTCATTACAACCAGGTTTTGTTTCTGTTCTTGTCACAGGTCACTGAAGGACTCTCAAAATGTAGTAGCATTTGTTTAATCTTCTTGAGTTTTCAGTGTTTTTGCCTAACTCTTGACACATATTTTTCCCTTGGCTTCCAGATTATACTTATCATGATTTCTGTATACTTTGACAACTGCTTCTCCCAAGTTATCTTTCCTAGCTCTAGATACAGACATCCACCGTAGGACTCAGTCTTTTTTCTACAATCGCCCCCCTAGATCTCACATCCCATTTTATGGTTTAAATATTTGTTGACAACTTCAAAATTTATATCTCCAGGTTTATTCTCCAGGGTCACATAACCACCTGCCTACTCCACATTTCCACTGGGACGTCTGACGGATGCTTCAGCTTTCACATCCAGAAATGTACTCAGTAACCTCCTCCCGTCCCATAAGCATGCTCCTTCCTCGGTCTTCTCATTTGCTGAAAGAAAACTTGTCTTTTCAGTCACTAGGCCCCCAACCCAGGAAACCTGTCTTGATTTTTTCTTTTACACCCACACCCACACTTCAGTGGGTCCCATCTGCTGAGTTTTAGGTTATAAGAGAATGGCTATTTCTCTTCGCTTCTAGTCCTGTCACTGTAACTTAAATTGCCATTGTCATATCCCTGGCCCAGATTTTTGCAACTGCTTTCTAGGTAGTCTCGCTGCTTCTATCCTTATTTCTCCATGGTCATAATTTAGCAGCCAGAATAATATCATCAAAATGTAAGGTCAGGTCACTCATCTGCTTTAAACCCTCTACCAGATTCTTTTCACACCATAGACTTAAGGTAAAAGCCTCGCTTGGTACTGGCATTTTCTGATGCCTGGCATTCTCTGACTCTCTGCTCCCCTTCCTTCGTGATCACTCTGCCCCGGGACTGCTGGCTCCCTGCAGTCACTTACATAGGTCCAGCCAGCGTTCATTGGCTCTTCCTTCTTCCCTTATATCTTTGCTCAACTGTTTTCTCAGGAAAGAACACTTCCTTGACTATCCTACCAAAATAGCAGACCCCCTCTATGGCAGGCCCCAGCCTGTCTCCTAGCTTATTTTTTTCTGTGGCACCTGCCATCTCCTGACAAACTGTATAGTTTCCCTATTTATTCTGTGTTCTTCCCTAGACAGAAAGCTCCATAAGAGTGGAGGGAGATTTGGGGAGGAGCTAAATATTATTGAGCATAACAATACAGAAAACTGCACAAATAGGAAACAACTTGATTAAGAGCAGCAACTTTTGTGTCTTTTGTTTATTGCTGTGCTCCCAATACAGGAAATACTCAACTATTTAATGAATGGTTGAACTGGATATACATATATATCCTTGTTATATATATGTTTTAATTGACAGAAAAGTTTTTTTTAAAATCAGTACTGGGGATCGAACTCACGACTGCCTGCTTGCAAGGCAGGTGCTTATGCCGCTGAGCTAAATCCCCGTCCCGACAGAAAAGTTTTAAAGTGCCAACTTCAGGGGAGTGGTTTCTTCTGCAGGGTGAGAGGAGGGGAGTAGAAAGGAATAAAAGCAGACTTAAATTTTCACAGTTTGTTTCTTAAAAAACCGAATGGCAATTAGTAATATTTGCAAGAAGAAGGTGGTGCCTAGATACTCATTGTGTGTGCCTCTCCAAATGTTTGAACTCTTTCACAGTTGAAAAGAGTCTCCTTGCACTTAGCTGTTCCTTCATCCTGCAGAGCCACTTGCTTGGTTCCCCTCAGGTGATTAGTCAGATAACTCATGCCTCCAGCACCCCTGAAGGATTTAGGAAGAGAAATGATAAGCATCTGTGTTCCCAAGGGTGAGAGACAGGATCCAAACTCAAAGAAAAAAAATGTTGGCAGTGACGGTATCAAGCATTCCTGCTCCTAAAGAGAAGGAGGGCAGGGAGCAGAGGGACTGCTCTAGCTAAAGAACACCAGTGACTGCCAGAGTCGACAGAAAAACATTACCAACTTTCTGTTAAATTTCAGTGAACACAAGCCAACATTAGTCTCTCCTGCTTTACCAGTGTTAGTGAAAGTCCTGTAATTTGGGGAGGAAAAAAAACCTTTTTAACTCATTTTGATGGAGAAGGAACAAAATTTGAACCTGAACTTATAAGTAATACTTGATTTGTGTGAACAGATATTGATTTGTAATTGCTTTGTTTTACTATATGTACTAAGAAACTAGCAATGAGCTAATATTCTTCAATTTTAATGTCCAATTTCCAAAGTTAGAGTTGTCACAGAATTTTGACAGCAACTTCTATGTTGGCTTAGAGTTGCTGATAAAGCCTCCAAGGGAGAAAGAAGCTATGATGTTCCCCTGCATTCTAAAGGATGCATGAGGACCTGGGACTGCTCACAGGGCCTAGTACGAGGTGTGAGATTCGCATACCTACTCAATCCTCAGCCCCTGTAGACCTGGTCAGGAGAAGAGGTGCCTCATGCTCCTGGGTGAGGTCTCTGTCCTTCCCCATGGGGGCTACAGGACTCAGGTACCAAGAATGACAGAGAAACTGGAGCTTGCAAAAACACTGGATACTTGGCATCTACATCTCCAATCACAGATCTATTTTAGGGCTACCATCTGGAGTTCTTTGGAAAGCTTGTGTGTATTCCTTATGGTGCATGTTGAGGTAAAGGGTGATAAGCAATTGAACAGAAACAGGTGCTTGAAACTGGAGATTTTGGAAGAGAGAGACAGAAGGGGTCCTGAGTGGGCTGCCAAGGATCCCGCCTTCTCTAGGTATTTCTATACAGAAAAACCACACATGCAGGTGGGTCCAAGGTAGGGAAAATGGGAAATCACAAGATGGGCATGAGGTGGGACAAAAGTATGGTCAAGCAATAAGATTATAATTGCTCAGGTGAAACTGATTAAGTTGGGATCAAATGGGGAAGTGAGTCATGTAGCAAGCAGGCATGAATACAGAACAGGGGCTCTTCCTGTAGGGATTTGGGTTAGTGGCTCCTTCTGGCTTCCACAAGGTCATACCTATTTAGAATATCAATCTCTGATGTTTGCCCTTAGGAAGTATGTGGTTGCATTTGTTGCATCTTGAGGTCTGGCCCATAGCCGAGGTGTCTGTCTCCCCCACAGTTGTAAGATGCCTGGTCTTCTGCATTGGCTCCTTCAGGGACCTGGCCTTATCTGACTGCCCATGTCTCTATCTAACTCAGCTGCTAACACTAGCTACATCATGATAAAACAAATGAAAATCAAACTGATAGTCTTAAAACATATTTTCTTAGTGCCTATTGGTTTTACAAAACGCCAGATTTCAGTATTCCCAAGATTTGTATTTCTTTGTTTTTTAAAAAATTTTATTTAAAGAAAGACTAAACAAAACAGAAAATAGGTAGAAATAATACATACGTTCAGAGAAAAAACTGAACAGTAAGAAACCACTAGTTGATGTTTACATGTTGTCATTTTACAAATAGCTGTTCAAGATACAAAAATGGAGCATGTGAAGTGGTAATTCAAACAGTGAGACTGCAAACAGTTCTGTTCAACTATCCAACAAAAACTTAGTAACATGGTTGTCGATACTATACACTTAAACATACATGCAGTTATCCATATCTTCATTTATGTTTAGATTAAACAAACCAAAGCAAGTTAAAATCATTCTGAACAAAGAATAATAGTATTGCTGGATTTCACATCATGACACTCCATGATCAGCACTGGGTACTGTAGTGTTTTTTTTTAAATTTAATTTAAAGAAAGACTAACCAAAACAGAAAATGGGTAGAAATAATACATAATTTCAAAGAAAAAAACAGTAAGAAATCACTAGTTGATGATTACAGATTGTCTTCTTACAAATAGTTATTCAAGAACTAAAGTGGAACATATAAAGTGGGGATTCAAACAGTGTGACTGCAACCAGTTCTGTTCAACTATCCAACAAAAACTTAGAAATATGGTTATCAATCCTATACACTTAAACATACATGCAGTATCCCTATCTTCAATTATGTTGAGATTGAATAAACCTAAGCAGGCTAATACCACTCTGAACAAAGAATAATACTATTGCTGGGTTTTACATTATGGCACTCTAGGATCAGCACTGGGTACTTTAGTGTCTCTTTTTCTTCAAAGTATCTGTTCATCATGTGTCATAAGATCAGTTCTCACAAACTGTTTACAGATTCTACACATGCATGAGTCTTAACATGTTTTTCTATCCTTTCTATATTAGAGAGAGAAGCAAAACAAAGCAAGGCAAAACAAAACATATTCCTATAAACACATGAAATGAAATAAACATATAAGACCATTGTACAAAGAGTTCTACCATGGTTCCTGTGTTGTCTCTTGTTATCTCCAATAGAATTGGCTATATCATCAGACATAGTATAATTGAATATTCAGTACATAACAGTATTAATAAAAACACAACTTTGTATATAGTATAGAACTTCAGAAACTGGCAGTTATCAAACCAGAATTTTGGGGGCTGGGCATTTAGCTCAGCAGAATAAGTCCCTGCCTTGCAAGCAGGCAGTCGTGAGTTCAATCCCCAGTACCGATAAAAAGGAAAAAGACAAAAAAAAAAAAAAAAAAAAAAAAACCAGAATGTGTATCATAGAGTCTTGTCATCTTCATTATAGTTGCCTATATTCTCAGACTTGATACTATCAGTCATATCAGTTTTGAATAAAATCTTCTCTGCCTCATTTCTGTCATGCTCTTTTTTGTCATCAGTTGTCTGCTTATTTTCTTCATTCTGTTTTCTGCTCCATTCATTGAGGCCTCTCTGCCACTGTCCCTGGAATCCTGGTACTTTTCTCTCTCTCTAGAATGCCCTGCAGTATTCTTTGTAGAGTTGGATTGGTGGTTGTGAATTTCTCAAGTTCCTTTTTGTCTTGGAAGCATCTTGTTTCTCCATTAATTTCTAGAGACAGTTTATCAGGGTATATCAATCTGGGATGGAGGTTATTTTCTTTCAGGGCTTGGAATATTTCGCTCCAGGCTTTTCTTGACTTGATGGTTTGTGTCAAGAAGTCTGCCATTATTTTTGATAGGCCTTCCTTTATAGGTGATCTGTTTCTTGTCTCTAACAGCTTTTAATATTTTGTTCTTATATTGAGTTTCTGGGATCTTGATTATTATAAGCCTGGGTGTAGCTCTGTTTTGGTTGTAGGTGACTGGAGTTCTGTATGCCTCATACATCAGAATATCATTTCCTTTCCCTATGCTTGAAAAGTTTTCCTTAATTATTTCTCTGAATAGCCTTTGTAGTTCCTTTGTTTGTACTCCAGCTTCTTTTTTGTCTTTTTTTTTGGAAAGTAGTAAAATACAACAGAACAAGACAGCTAAGATCGTACAGAGAAATTGGTACAGAACTTCACAGCAGGTTACCAGGATAGCAGTAATAGGTATCACAGTATATTTTGTTATCTTTATAATAGTTGTTTTTTCAATCATGTATATCAAAATGAGATGAAACATAGAACATATCAAAACAGAATATTGAATAGAGCAGTACCATTAATCAAAATAGAGCAAAACAGTAATAAAAATATTTGCCTTCAAAGAGATGGTGGAAGGAAGTCCCCCTTATTTGCTATGGTCAATCTCCCAGGAGACGCTCAGATTTCTGGTTCTCATTTGCTAACGGGGTGGGGGGGGACAGGAGAAGGGCTGTAGAGGAATTGGGATGTTTGACTCTAAGCTGTGCATCAGTAGGTTCACTATCGCTTAGCAGGGAGGCAGGCTGGTTGTTTGGTTTCACAGCATCCTAAGTTCCAACATGGCGTGGATCTCAGGAGCTGCTGCTGGTTCTCCCCCTGGAAGGGCAACAGGCTGCCACACTGCCACCACTTACCAGGGAAGGGAGGTGCTTGCTTGGCTTCCCAGTGTCCTCAGTTCCAACATGGCGTGGATCTCAGCTTTTTTGTCTTTTTTTGAGACAGGGTCTCACTATGCAGTTCAGGCTGACCTTGAGCTCACTTTTTTCAGGTTGGTCTCAAACGTGCAATGATCTTCCCACCTCAGCCTCCTGAGTGCTGGGATTACAGGCATGAGCCACCACACCTGGTGTACCCCAGCTTCTTCATTCACATTCTTTATTCTCAAGTTATAGATCCTTTTGTCGTCTTCTAGCCTTTGTATTGTTACTGCTTGTTTCCTTGTTATTTTTAAAAAGTTTTCCCTTTCATACTCCCACATTGCAAAATTATCCTCCAGTTTGGATAATCTGTCCTTAGTTTCTTTCAAGCAGATTTGCCATCTTTCCATAGAGTTTTTAATTTCCTGGTGATCTCTTTGAATCTGCTTCATGTATTCTATATACTTTTATATTCTTCATCAAATGGTCTCTCCTTTGTTTGAGTTCCTTCTTTCTTTTATCTGTATCTGCTTGAGGGGTGCTTAGCATCTCTTATATTAATCTTCTTATATCTTGCTTTATTTGGCTAAATATTTCACTTTTGAACTCATCTATGAGATCCTGAATATATCTCTTTATGTCCACTGATGCTGTGTCTGATATTGCATGTTTGTTAGTCTCATTCTCCTTTGTATTTACCTGTCCTGGGTCAATGTTCTCAGGGTTGGAACCTGGGGACTTTTTGTTGTTGCTTTCTCTTCCCATCTTTTTTGCTTCTTCCAAGAGGCCCCAGTTTCTTTCTTTGTTGGTTACAATTCTTCTGAAGTGCACTGGCTAGATGATCCTTTCTTCTGCCATGTGCTAGTAAGTTGCAGACAGGGACAGCATATGCTGGCCCCTCCCCTCCAGATCAGTCAAGCTGCTGTGGTCTGCACTGTATTTCTTTGCACTGCCTCCCCTCTGGATCAGTCAAACTTCTGAGGCTACATTGGGATACTGTGGTTAGTGTGGGCCACTGCTGTAGGAACTTGATTTTGGATAACCTATTGGGTCTCAGCTAGGTCACGTGACCAAGGCCCAGCTCACTCCACCAATCCTGTTCTGGAAGGGAACAATTGACTGAAGTCACTGCTGCCCCCTGTACTTGCCAGTGCTGCCTGGTCCCAGAATGTAGTCTGCCAGACCCCTCTTTTCTATGGAATAGCTCCACTGCCATCACCACAGGTTGATGTAGGCACCCTGCCAACTCAGCTCTCCATTCCTCTCACTGACCCCCAAACTCAATGTAACTGCGCCTCCAGTGAGTCCAAGCGGCAGGAGCTTGGACTGCTAGGCAAGTCACGGCAGGACCTCAGCAAGTCACAGCAGGACCCCAGCCAGTCACAGTGAATCTGGAATGGTCAGCAAGTCACCTGCTTAATTTTTTCTTGGGATGAGAGGATTCATTTCCCTCTGTTTGGGGCTCCCCATTCTGTATTGTGTTGAATTTTAAGTTGACTATCTCAGGGAGCCTCTGTAGCCAGTTGCTATCTATCCACCATTTTTGCTCCTCTCTCCCAACAGCAAGGTTTTGTTGACAAAATACAAACTAAATACACATCTGGAATTCTGAGGCTTCAATCAATTTGTCTTTCTTTGAACTGACTTTGTGTTTGCCCAAGACAAGTAGAGTTTTCTGTAAGGGTGCTTTTTGAAAACTCTCATGGCAGTTGCCTGGTTGGGCTTGTTTCTTCTTACCATGTTTACATACATACCATGTGACTTTTTTTGCTGTGCTGTGATCAAATTGACCCAGGCAAATGCTCTGAGCTACACTCCAGCCATGGCCATAATTCAAACACAGGCTTACACAATAGGTAACAGTTTAAACAATAGACTAACCAAAAAAGCTTTAAAGGAAAAGCTGGGGAATAAGATGTCTGGTTTTGAAACCGTCCGACATATTCTTGGGATTTGAGAAAGCTGTGCACCACATAAGCTGTGTGGCACTCCCAGGACTGTTCAGGTGCTCAAGAAAAGTCCAAGCTTCTCACTTCTGACTGCACTATAAGCTCAAGGTAAACTGCCTGACTGTGTTAAAAGTGCGCCCCCAACATACCCCAAGAGATCCTTGCCCTTTGGCAAAAATGGTTGTGACAGTTTGTAATTCTAGGCATTTAAGGAAATATCTATCTAGTCATTGGCTGATCATACTAGCTAACTAAGCAGAGATTTTATTGGCCACATCATGAAGAATATGGGCTTTTTACAGAATTCACAAGTCATTAATCACTAGTGTTGCTGCTAGTGATTTACAAGGGAAAAGATTTAATACATGATACAATTTATAGAGTTATAATATTCACCCACAGTCAAATGTAAAGGAGTGCAGGATTGCTGTCCACGCACTAGAGACCCAAAGAATCCAGCTGAGAGGCTGGATTCCACAGCAATGTCCTGCATGAGTCCAGCTGAAGACCCGAGCTCCGCCAAAAATGGAAACAGCTGAGTTCATATCAGGAAAAGCAGAGTGACAAGCTTCTCCAGGAGAATCAACAGCACACCACCATTCTCTCCAGTTCTCATTTTTATGCTGTTGGCAACAGTCCTCAGATGGGTCTTCCACACCCAGAACCGTGCTGATTCAGTTCAGCTGCGTGTTACAAGGTGACCAATAGTTAACCCTGCACAGTCCACTCCTGGTCAACTTGATAACCAGACACATTTCCTTAAACCATAGTTTCCAGTAGCATATCTGTGAAAAGTTAACATGTCTTGATCAAGTCAGATTTACTTTAATGTAATAATATAAAAATTCTTATTACACTCATTTCTGCACCAAAAGCAAAATATGCAAATGGTTTCAGAATTCAAGATTAAAACCACAATACTTTAACTAAAATGTGTATCTAAAAACTACATTAAAATCAGTTGCACTTTCCTGGTGCAATTGTTTTATCCCTTCAGTCCAGCTCTCACCCGACAGCATTCTAATGATTTGCTGTGTTTACCCCTCACTAGACTGGGAGCTCAAGGGCAGGCTGTCGCACTCGTCCTGTCTGTATCCCAGTGTGGTCCAAAATCCCCGGCCCCTGATGATTGGAGCTCAATAAATAACTTTTCAAATGAAATCATATTAAAAGCAGTGGTTAGCTAGTTATTGGTAACTAGTAGCAAGTAAATGATAACTACCACTGGTTAGCTAGTTTTGGGTAACTAGTAACTAGGAATGAGTGATGGTTAGCTAGTTGTGCGTAAATAGTAACCAGTAATTAGCAGTGGCTAACTAGTTATGGACAACTGATATATTAAAAGAGCTATTACAATCACAATTCTTACTTCCCATTAACTTGGCAACACTAGCGAGCCCCACAAGGATCTCCTGCATTCAATACACTCTTGCCTCCTGGTCAGTTTTCACTGTCTTCTCAACAACCACATTCCTCTCTGTTCCATCCTTGCAGTTCACAGCTCCACTGAGCCTTCCCTCTGGCTAAACATTTCGTGTCACCTGGCTGACGCTTCCTTCTTTGTTTTGAACACAGGTCTGACCAAAAGCTCTCAACATCAGCCATGACACTGTTCTAACAGTAGACAGCACTGACATTTTTCTGTCACCCAGGTAATGTGCAGACCAACTTCCTAGCAAAGCACAACATACCCTACATGGATCCAGCAGCCAGCGCAGGCCTTCTCAGTAGAAGTCTCTGAGCCTCACGCTAACGGCAGCATTTCCATCAGGACTCTAATTTTCCAGGCGCTGACCAGAGTCTCCCATATAGTTTATAGCATTCAGGGGCCTCTTCTGCTAGTCTCTCAAAACTTTTCCAAATTTATAGGGAGCCATTGAAGCAGGAGACTGATCACATGTGTTAGGCTAAGGCAAGGCCAGCCCTGAGAACAGTCCAAAGCAAACCACATAAACAAGCTATTCCAGCTCAAAGAAGGCAAGGGGTCCAGGCCAGCCAGGCAAACAAGTTGGTAGGCAGCAGAATTAAAATTGATATCATCCTTCTGAGTGTATAAACAAACATATTACAGTGGTTGAGCAGTCCCTTCTCTTCCATCAGGAGAGAGGATTCCACCTGACATCAGCTTTTGTCTCTTTTATTACCTAACCGCAGCTAGTTATCCATGACCAGTAATTACTATTTACCAATTACTAGTTATCCATGCTAGTTACCTGTTATTAGTTAAGAATTAGTGAACTGGATGAAGCTAGCAATTGATAACTAGCTTTGGTAACTAATTGGTAACCAAAGGTAGTCAACTAGGTATAGGTAAATAGAAATTGGTGACTAGCAATAATTAGTAGTTGGTGAGTAGTTGTGGGTAAGCATTAGTTAACAAGTCGCAAATAACTAGCAGTAAGTTTTAACTGCTAATTAGCAATGAGTGACTAGTGACTGATAACTAGAGATGGGTACCTAGTAATGATTAGTTATTAGCAACTAGTAGAGGTTAATTGGGGATGACATAATCACTAAGTAGCAGTAACTAGTGGTGGGTAATGGTAACCAATAACTACCAGTGGTTAGCTGGTTATTGCAAACTAATAGCAAGTAAATGATAACTACCAGTGGTTACCTAGTTTTGGGTAACTAGTAACTAGGAATGAGCAATGGTTAGCTAGTTGTGGGTAAATAGTAACCAATAATTAGCAGTGGCTAACTAGTTATGGGCAACTGATAAACATCAACTAGTGATGCTTAACTAGCAGTGTTAGGATAGTCACTAGTGACTAGCAGTGGTTAACTATTCACAGGTAACTGGTAACCAGTAACTAATAATGGCTAACTAGTGTATCACTGGTGGTTGCTGGTAGCTAATTGTAGGTAGCAACCACTAACTAGTAATGGCTAGCCAGCAGTAATGATTAATTAGCAGTGGATAACTATGTGGTTAGCCAGCAGCTGATAACTAGTTGTAGGTACTAGTATTAGTTAGCTATGGGTTACTGGTAATTGATGACTACCAATGGTTAATTAATTGTAGCTAGCTAATAACCAGTAACTAGCATCAATTAACTAGTAGTTGGTAATGAGTTGTGACTAGTATAGTTAACTAGTTGTGGGTGACTAGTAACTGATTAACAAATTGCAAACAACTAGTAAACAGTAACTAGCAATGTTCAACTAGCTGTGAATGTTTATGGGTTGTGTCTAGCTGTCCCCCAGAGCCTCATGTGGTCATAGGTGAGGCTTTTCCAGAGCTGGCTGCATCCAGAGTGTGTGATGCTAAGATTTAGGGTGTGTGATTACTGAATTGGCCCCCTGATTGGACTGGCATAGTTCTGGGTAGATGAAGGGTGCTCCATCCTGGGTGTGAATGCCATAGCCTGGGCAAGATATAAGGGACAGAAAGAAGGTCACTGATGATTGCTTCTTTCTTGCTGCCTTCCACCTTCTGCCTGCCACGAACTGGTTCTCCTCCGTGGTGCCCCTCTGTCATACTGCCCTGTTTTGGAGCCAGCTCACTACAGACTGAAGCCTCTACAAACTGGGAACCAAATAACCTTTTCTCCTTTGACTTTGGATGTTGGTTATTTTGTCTCAGCAACAAGGGTGGTAGCTAGTGATGATTAACTAGTCGTGAGCAACTACCTTAACTGATAAGTAGTGGTGGTTTACAGCTGGTAACTAGCTGTCTGTTGTGGGGAGCCCAGATAACGTTCCTTGACGCTCCTTGAAAGAAGAGCAGCTATCTCCATTTTGGATAACCTGGCCCTGTCTCCACGTGCTGGTATGGACAGAGTTGTTTAGGCCATTTCTTTGTCCCTACAATTAGCTTAAGCAATGTTAAGTGGGCTAGCCGAGGAGCTGATGTGTAATCTTTGAAGTAAGTGAACAGTCGCTGTTTCCCCACCCAGTGACTCCCCAAATATTTGGATCTTTTCACCTTAAAGTCACTTGCAAAAGTATTTAAAACAAAAACAAACCAAGGAAACAATCAAAACATTTTGCTAACCAAATATACATTTTAAGTAGAGTAAAATATGATTAGCAGGTTATGGTGCATACCTGTAAGCCTAGCACGCTGAGACTGAGACGAAAGGACCAAACGTTCAAGCTCAGCCTGGGCAATTGGTGACGCAGGGAAACCCTACCTCCAAATAAATAAGCCTGGGGATGTGAACTAGTGAGAGTCACCAGCATCATAAAATAAATAAATGACCCATAACATCTCCTGCATTTTTCCTTCTTTTTTGCCTGCTTTAATTATTTACATTAAACACATCTGTATTAAATCTGGTACCTGCTTTTTTAAAAAAAAGTTATTTAGAGCCTCTGGAATTTACTTGGCACCAAATAAAATTGTTAGCTTTATCTTTTACAACATTATGCTTTTGCTCTTTATATGATGAATTGTTGCTTCTCTACTGCTTTTAGATACCATCTTCTGATGCATGAAATATAAATAAGTTATAAAATATAAATAAAAATGAAGTATACACAGAGAAGTCATGTGTCTAGTTTCTATTCAGATCTATCGATGAGTCTATTTCTCCATCTCTCCTTACCACCTTGTAAAAATATATTTGCTAACTGATATTACTGCTTTCTAGTGTATCATTCTTCCTTTATTCTTTGGAATTATTTATACTAGTTTCATACATTTTTCTTGTTCTAGAAGTCCTCTAATTTTGACATTACAATGTGAAAAGAATTCTCTTCTTGCTGTTTTTGATTAGAATGGTGTGAACTTTGGCAGATTTTTAGATGAATATTAACATCTATACATCTATGCTACATCCACATGCTTTTCTTTCCTTCCTTCCTTCCTTCCTTCCTTCCTTCCTTCCTTCCTTCCTTCTTTCTTTCTTTCTTTCTTTTTCTTTCTTTCTAGGCAAGTTCTCTCTGGGTTACTAATTTGCCCAGGCTGCCATTAAACTTGCATTCTTCCTGCTTCAGCCTACCAGGTTTCTGGCATTACTGAACTATACCACATACTCATTTAGCTACTGCACTTTTTTTCTTGGTCATGAGACTACTCTTTATTTTTGGAGGTAAACAATCTTACCCTTCAAAGGCTGCAATTCACCCATGGTGACTGCCAGAGACTCCAAACAGTATCTCACCTCTCACCTGCTTCCCACCCTCGGAAGAGCTTCGCGAGCTGAGCCTCCACTGCTGTTCTCTTTGGAGCAGCTCCAGGCTGCCTTCTCCTGGGAGTCATCTCCTGGGTCTTGGTGCAGACGCAGGAGTCTTCAGCCCTGGCCCCTTGGCTTTCTGGCCCCTTGGTTTCTGGTGCAGACTCCAGTCCCGCACTGAAGAACCCTGGCCTTCTGATGTGGACTCAGGGGACATTCCTGTGTGTTCCAGGCCTGTGGCTGGACTCATGCAGGGTGTTGCCATGGAATCCAGGTTCTTCACTGCATTCCTGAGGTCTCTGGTGTGCAGACAGATCTCTTGTACTCTTCTATATTTGACTTTTTGGGTGAATATTATAATCCTATGGATTGTGTGTCTGTAGTAAGTTTATTCCCTTGTAAATCTTGACTAACACTCATGAAATCCTAAGTAGAGTTTACATCCAGGTTGTAGAATTTATACTCAAAAGACCAGAATCAAAGAGACTTTACTGTTTTTTGTAGGTTTTTTCTGCTTTCTTATTCTTTTACCATATATTTGCATTATAAATACAGTCAACAATTGTTTAAAAATATTAGTACTTGCATAGTTATAAATCCTTTAGATAATTGTAATAAAAATAGTCATAGAAAAAAGTCCAGCATTTAGAATTTCTTATTGGTATATGTTTACAGTACATGAGTAATGTGGAATTTTATTTTGTGGAATTGGAACATGTATGTTACACACTTAATTATTTTAATCACTAATTATCAACTATTAGTAACCAATTAGTAGTTGCCCACAACTAGTTAAGCTTACTAGTTAAGAACAGCTAGTTACACATGGATAGTTTCCTATGACCAGTTAAACATTACTGGTTACCCATTACTGATTAATCATCACTAGTTACCAGTTACTATTTACTAGTTATCAAGTACTAGTTACCATGTGGTTTAAAATTACTGGTTAGTTCAGCGGCACAGCACCTACCTGGCAAGCATGAAATCATGAGTTCAAGCTCTAGTATCCCCCCAAAATTACTAGTTAACTGCAAAGGTTACCCATGGTACTTACAACTAGTTGTCTGCAATTAGTTAAATCTTACTCATTGTTTGTTACTAGTTAACATATTTCTGCCGTTTGTAACACCAATGGTACATGTATGATTCTCCCATTAGGTGATTTGTACCATGGTGGTACAAACAGATATAATCACTTTTATTGGTCTTTTTACAATGAAATTAATGAAAAGTCTATAAATGGATCAACTCTAGTTGCTTGAATAATTACTGCCCAAATCTAAATATTAATATTACTAATGCCAATTAAAAGTATAATATACTTATTTTAATAAATTAAAAGTATATATTATATATATATATATATATATATATATATATATATATATATGTGTGTGTGTGTGTGTGTGTATATCCATGTTTATGGCACCACAGTTGGTAACAGCAAAATCTTGGAAACTATCAAAATGCCCACCAACCAAGGAATGGATAAAAAAGATGTGATCTTTGTATACAATGCAGTTACTCAGTTATAAAGGATAAACTGGAGACTTTTACAGGTAAGTGGATGCAATTTGAGTCCATACGCATGAGTGCAATAAGTCAGACTCACATGAGTAAATGCCATATTGTCTCTCTAGTGTGAGAAACTGAAAAACGAAATAAGATATTATAAATGTATATTAATTCTGGAAATAATGTCATGTTTGCCTTCCAAAGTTTTTTTTCTTGCTTTTCAAAATTTTTTGAATGATTGCAAGTCTTTTGGATTTTCATATCAATTTTAGAAAAGCCTGCCAATTAAAAAACCCTCAATTTTCATTAGAATCAAATTATTAGATTAGTTTTTGGAAAACTGTTATTTTCAAGTGTTTTACATTAAAATGTATTTCTTAAAATCTTCAGTTTCTCTGTAATGCTTTCTAGTTTTCTGTATATAGGTCTTATAAATTTTGTGGTGAGATTTATCACAATTTTATATTTTAATACTCTTGTACATGATGTGTTTTATTTTGTTTGTCACCATGAAGTAGAAGTACAGTTGTTTTTCAATAAGCGCTTTTTTTTTTTTTTTTTTTGTCTTTTTTGAGACAAGTTCTCGTTATGCAGTTCAGGCTGGCCTTGAGCTCACTTTGTAGCTCACTTTGTAGCGTAGGCTGGTCTCGAACTCGAAATGATCCTCCTGCCTCAGCCTCCCGAGTGCTGGGATTACAGGCGTGAGCCACCATGCCCGGCTCTTCAATAAACATTTTTTTAAAATAAAATTATTATAATAATCAATATATTTAGCTATTTCATTAAAAGAAATTTATTTGTATTTATGAATTTCTTTAAAACATTATTCACATAAAGGTGGCACCTGATGGAAAGTCATGCCTGTACCACTGGCATATCAAGCCAACAGGAAGGTAACACATTCAAATCGGAGCCACCTGCCAGGCGTGGTAGCACATTCCTGTAATCCAGCTGAGGCAGGAGGATCGCCAGGCATTCAAGGCCAGTTGGGGTTACATAGTGGGTTCAAGGCCAGCCTGAACCACACAGCAAGACCTTGGCGCAAACAAATCAGAGTCAGCCAGCAGTGAGGCAGGCGTTATGACCCTTTGTGAACACGTTAAGAAACGGAGAGCTTGGTGAGGTACATGCCTGTGAGTCCTCAGCCTCTGCAGGGATGAGGCAGGAGAATCACAAGCTGGGCGCACACCAGGCAGCTTAGTGAGAGCCTGTCTCAAGATTTAAAAAATACTATAATGAATAAGAAAATGGGCTGATGTGAGGATGGTAGTGTATTGTGAAGCCTTGGTTTGAGTCCCAAGTATGGGAGAGAGAGAAAGACAGACAGATGGACAGATGCAGAGACAGAGACAAAGACAGACAAGGACAGGGACAGAGACTGACTGGAGAAGTCACACAGACGCGGGAGGACAGGCAGTGAGGCAGCTGGGAAGGAGGAGGCGGCACCGCGCTGGCATCAGGCACAGAATTTCTCCAGGGCAGGAAGCGACCACTGAGGCCGGTCTGCAGCAGGCGGGGTGAGCAAGGCCAGGCCCGGCTGCTCCTAAAGTGGGGACCCCTGGTGAGCCCATTGGACACTCTGTGGGCTGCTGAGACAGAAACTTGATTAGAAGTGGGGTGAGAATGAACAGGAGAGGAGAAGGAGACAGCTCAGCCGAGCTGTTCAGGGCTTTTGTGTAACGGAGAGCAGAGAGCGAAGTCACAAGTAAGAGGGAGACACGAAGGAGGGCAGGAGTTTTCCTCAATATCTACAATGAAAGAGTTCAAAACATGCCACGGGTTTAAAAATCTTAAACACATAAAGACCCCATCACCAAAATCTACAACTCATGCTTTTTGACATCAGTGTCCACCTGTCCATCTCTGATGTAGTTTTATTTTAATATTGATAAGTCAGAGAATGACTAAAACTTTTCCTCCAAGTTGATTTTCTCAGATATTTTGTCACAGTAACAGAAAGCTGACTACACAACTGTTTAACCAAAAAGAAGTGACTGTGTCGTGGGGAGAGATGAGCACAGATTCCTAAAGGTGGTGAGTGATGTCTAGGCAATAGCACAGTGAAGGTCCCCTCAGACCTGGAAGAGGTCTCCTAGAGGCCCCAAGTCCGGGGCCTGCCAAAGAAACCCCGTGCAGCCTTGCCAGACCACTGAGGCTGGAGGTTCCCAGACCTGAAAGGAACTGAGCAGCCCACGCTGCAGAAGTGGCTGCTGTGCACAAGGCCTGAGGCCTGGGCGCGGAGGGCTGGCTGCTGGTAGTGGTTCAGTGTCACTCTCTGGAAGTCAGCCTGAACGGCCAGAACCTTTTTCTAGGCATTGGGATTTGGATGTATTTCCAAACATGACCCCTCTGATGGACTTCTCAGGAGAGCAGTAGCGCCTTGCCTTTCTTCAAAGTATCTACATTCAGCCAAGCCTTAAATTAGTGCTTACCGGTGCATTACAGCTGCCGCTGAGTCTCTGTTGATGAGGGGAAATGTTATATTCCCTTAAATTGTCCTCCCTTCCCACAGAAGCTGTTCATGTTCACTTTTATTTCCAAGTGATTTTAAGCCTTTTCATGCCCTTCTTAAGGATCCGTCTTTCAGAAGCGCACTTGTGTGAATCGGTGAGGTTTGTCCTTTGCCTCCTTCACTTTTCGATTTGATAGCATGGCTGTGTCTCGTTCCCTCTCGCTGCACTCTGAGTTCTCTCACACTGAGCTGCACACAGGCTCACGGTCTGGCCCCGGGTCTGCGTAACCATGAACACCACAGACACACGATCCCAAGGTTCACAATGTTTGTAAGTCCTTAGAGAATACTCCTTGCTGAGTGACCTGGGACAAAATTATTTTTGGTACCAGGGCTCAAACTCAGGACCTCACGCTTGCCAGGCAGGTGCTGTGCCACTGAGCCATATTCCTACTATTTTTAAAAACTGTCTATACTTTAGTGTTCCCAGCTGTGAAATGAGCCTTTTCACAGAAGCTACCTCATAGGGCTGGTGTGGAGTAGAGGAGTTAATTGTGTAATATGTGGCCCATTGTCAGCACTGCAGGTGTGTTTGTTTTTACTTTTTTTCTGTTGTTGTTGTATTGAGAATGGAACTCAGGACCTTGTGCTTGCCAGGGAGGTGCTGTGCCACTGAGCTGTATCCCCGGTCCCTTGCTTTGTCCTTATTGTCGTCATCAGAGAAGTTGTAGTGGACACAGAGTTGGCCTGGAGTTAGAAGGTGTGACAGTCGCTGGCTGTGCCATCTCTGCTCACATTGCCTGGCCCCTCTGAGCCTGTCTAAAAATGGGAGCTAGCAGTCCCATCCACTGAGGCTGCTGTATTAATGAGTCGATATCTATTAAACACTCAGCCCTATGCCCAGCTCATACAGCCGTAGGAACTTTTAAAATGTGTGGATCTGAAGTGACACGGGATACAGTAGTGGGGTACCCTGGTTCGCAAGGGAGCCGCATCCTTCAAGAACCAGGGCTGCACTGCGGGGCCGGCTGCGTGCAGGGTGACCACCAGGGGGCGGTGGCGCGCCGCGGAGGGTGGTGGAGCTCCGGAGCCTCCCAGCTCCGCAGAGCCTGGGAGAGGCCAGTTTGTCTGGATTTCTCGGTTTTCCCCCCCTTCTTTTCTCTATTTATTCCCTTCATTAAATGATGCTGGAATTTCATCTTCTCGAATGCGATACGTGGGGTACCCAGCAACTGTGAGTTGGGGTCACAGTCTTTTGAAATGAGGACCCCCCCAACAAATCCACGCCCTCCTGATGTGGAGGAACAGCCCACAGCTCCACGAGAAAAGCGTTCCTTTCTTCTCTCACAACTTATTTTGAAGCATTTTATACCTATAGAAATGTTGCAAAATGATACAATTCACAGTCACTTTGCCTCTGGATTCAACAGTTGCTAGCGCATTTCGCCAGAATACACGTTTCCTTTTTGCTAATTTGGCCGAACAACTCGAGTTATTTGCAAGCCTTCTCTCATACACAGCCACGTGTGCACATCCCAATTGTATCTCGTATAGCTGTGTTCTCACTTGTGATCCAATCAGTGCTAAATTTTCTTCTTTCCTGAGTTTTTTTCTTTGAGTCAGGGGCTCACTGTGTAGTTCAGGCTGGCTTTGAACTTATTATGTAGCTCAGACTGGCCTCAAACTCACAGCAATCCTCCTGCCTCAGCCTACAGATGTGCACCATCGTCACCTGGTTTCTTTCATGACATTTTTTTGAAGACTCTGAGCAAGTTGTGCAGTAGAAGATCCTATAATTTAAATTAGTCTACTTATACTTCATGATTATTTTCAGGCAAGTCCCTTTTGATAACAGCATAGCATCAGCTTATTAGTTTCTCATTGTATCACAGTAGGAGAGCTAAAGTGTAGGTTTGCACCATGCTGGTGACCCTAAGGCACACCATGAGGTCATCTGTGACATTTTCCTGTGCTTCTCCACCCACATTAATCTGACATAAGAAGCAACTAGGAAGTTCAGGATGTGGGACAAATAGTACAACTTTTTTCCCAACAAATTTATGGTCATCTTGGTCTCTCTTTCAAAAAAATCTGAGCACTTTCCTGCTACAGGACTATTGCATTTACCCTTCCTTACAGCTGGAATACTCTTCTCCATGAAATGCCTGGTTCCCCCTCATCTTCAAGTCTTTACCTGAATACCAGCTTTCAGCAAAGTCTTCGGTGACTACCCTTTCTCACTTACCATACTCTGCTTTTACCCCAAAGAAACTGTCACATTCTAACATGTAATGGTTTGCCTTGAGTGGTATACAAACTCTGGAAGAATTGGGACTTTTTTGTGCTGTATTCACTGTTCTATTTTGAACATGTCAAATAAAATTTGACATGTCTTAAAACATATTTGCTGAATGAATATATTGTTATCTGTTACTGCATTACAAATTACCCCAAAGCCTTGAAGCTTAAACCACATTAACTTTCTCACATGGTTTTTGAGAGTCTCAAATATGAAAGCTGCTTAGCTGGATGGCTGGGACTCAGGTTCCCCCATGAGGCTGTCACCCAGTTGTTGGCCAGGGCCACAGACATCTCAGACCTCTCTGGGGGGTGCTGAACCCTATTCCTAGTTCACTCATATGGCTGCTGACAGACCTAGGTTCCTCGCTGGCTGTGGGTTGGAAATTTCAGTTCTTAACTACATGGATCACTTTAAGAGCTGCCTGTTGTCCCAGTATCCGGCTTCCCCCAAGGCACAGTGGGGCGGGAAAGAGATCAAGATGAAAGCCACAAGCTTTTTATTACCTAACCACCTAAGTGATGTATGTAAATGTGGCATAATAATGTCCCCTCCAAGATGTTCTTGACTTGATCCCCCGATCCTATGAGTGCATCACCTTGCATGGCAAAGAGATGTACAAGTGTAACAGGGTGGAGGATTTTAGATGGGAAGCGTGCCCTGGGCTGCCCAGGTGGGCGAGTGGACTCACATGGATCCTAAGGAGGAAACACACAGAGAGTCTGTGATAAGAAGGGCAGTGTGGGGACGGGAACAAAGCTGGAGCAGCGCCCTCTGAGGGTGGAGGAAGGACCACAGGCAGGGAATGCCAGCGGCCTCTAGAAGTCAGAAAAACCAAGAAAACAGATTCTCCCCTGGAGCCTCCAAAGAAACACAGCCCTGCTGGCACCTGGCTTTTAGTTAAATAAAACCACTTAAATGTCTGACCCTCTAGAACTGTAACATATTACATTTGTGTTGTTTTAAGCCAGTAAGGTTGTGGTAATTTGTTACAGCGGTGACAGGACATTCACAGGGTGGAGATATCAGGACACACAGTTATTAAGGGCCATTGTAGACACTGCCTATCACAACAAAGAGTTAGTACTAACCCCACTTTAAAGGCAGGTAACTAGGAGTGAAATAATTTGCCTGAGGCCCTATAGCTAATAATAATAATAATAATGGAATCGTCTCACTTGCTACTCAGGATTAATACCAAACTCCTTTGACAAATAGCTAAGGGCTGCCTCTTCTGAGCCCTCCTGTCCTCCCTAATCTTAAACCCACCAAACTGACTCCCACGCCAGTGTCATATACCTATTTCCTCCCCAGAATTACTCTGCACCGGGCTGTCCCCTTCTCATCTTCATGCTTAGTTCAAATGCAAATCTTCCTGCCAGGTGTGGAGGGGAGTGCACACCAATAATCCCAGCATTCAGGAGGCTGAGGCAAGAGGATTGCCAAGAGTTCAAGTCAACCTGAGTTACACAGTGAGCTCCTGTCTCAAAACAACAACAAAAATATAAGTCCCTGACCCCCACTCACACACACAATGACTTTCCATCTGTTTACCTGACTTTATTATTTTACTTGTCTACTAATACTGGCAGCCACTACTCCCATCTCTCATAAGAGCAGGGGCTTTGCCTGCTTTCTTTACTGCTGTATTCCCAGTATTGGCACACAGTAGGTGCTCAGTAAGTGTTTGCTGAATGAATGAATGACTTCACAGGGAGGGAGACAGTTGAAAACAAGCCATGCAGCACACTTCTCTGGGCATCTTGAAATGACAGTTATTACCTGGAAGAGCTTATGAGGATTAAAAGAGATAAATAAGTGGCCAGGCCGAGAGTCACAGGGTATATTTTTAAAGAAATGGGAGTTTCGATTCTTGTAGCACCCTCGCCCGGGACCTGGGGGCATTCACAGAGCCCGTGCTCTGAGAGCCCTTTGTCTCCAGAGAAGCAAAAAGCCTGGAAAGAGGTGAGCAGTCTGCCAGCGCCCGTATTTGGGTAATAACTGACCCTTTTATTCCCAAGCTTGTTCTGCTGGTCCCCATACTCCTCCCCACGGGGAAACTTTTTAACTAGGAACTGCAGCTCTTTGAAGTCCTGGAAGGTCAGCTGAGATTTAAAGAGGGCCTGGCCGGCGGGGAGAGCCCCAGCTGACTGGGGAAGAAGGGTCCTGGAGATCTGGGGCATGGAAGTGCTTCCTCCGCAGCTTTTCTCCGCCTGCCCATCATGTGTGTGTGACTATGTGTGTGTGTGACTGTGTGTGTGTGGGGGGGGCCACTTGGGCGCAGAGGATTAAATTAATTACTTCAGTTCACAGCCCACTCTGACTGGCCATGTGCCTTCCCTTCCTGGCTTATTCATTCACCTCTGTATATTCCTGGCTCTCCCTCCCATGACCGCCTCCTCCACTTTTTTCCCTCCATTCTTATTTAATGAATATCTTTGAGTTTGTCTAATGTGTACTAGTGCTTTATGTAAATGAGATCTTCACATTTAAATTAAGAAGTATCTCGATGCTGGAACTTGGAGGACCAAAAATGCAACGAGCCATTTTTCCTCGTAAGTGGCACGAGCGAGCTGTGGGTGAGCCAGGGAGAGTACAAGTCAGCGTCTCCCGAGAACCAGCCACGCTGGATCTTGGGGGATCAACCAAGAAAGCAACGAGCCAGCCTTTCTGATAAGTGGACAAGCCTCGGACAGAATAAGTCAGCGTCTCCCATGAGCCCACCTGCGGCATGCGGGCTGAGAACCAAAGGTCCTGTGGTCGTTCCACCCTTAGCAACTGGATGATTTCGAGCTCAGCAGGAGTTGATAGCAATTAAGGTTCATAAAGAAACTAAATGCTTGTATTGTTGGGTTGATTATGCTGACCTGGAGCCAGAGGTCTGAGCATCTCTTGGGAGGATGACAGTATGCAATATAGCAAATACGGGGGATTTCCTTCTGTCTTGTCTTTGAAGGCCAATATTGTTTTCACTGTTTTGCTTTGTCCTGGTTGTTTTGCTCTGTTCAGTATTCTATTTTGATTGGTTTTATAGTGTTCTGTTTTTGGTTTGATTTTGCTATTGCTGAGTGAATGGGCAACTATTGTGAAGATAACAAGATATACTACAGTATCTCTTATTGTTACCCCGGTATCCTGCTCTGAAGTTCTGTTTCAGTTTCGCTGCATTGTCTTGATTGGCTTTGTTCTGTCTTGTTTTGTTGTATTTTGTTATCTTTAAAATAAAAAATAAATTAGTTAAGAGGTATCTTGTTCTATAGATCAGAGTGTTTCTCACCTTAGTAGCCCCTCCCAGATGGCCCCCAATGGATCTCCTGGTCATCACATCTTTGATTAGTCTCTCCTGAGATGGATTGAAGGTTTATGTTCCTGCAAAATTCATATATCAAAGCCCTAATCCCCACTGTGATGGTGTTTGGAAGTGGAGCCTTCAAGGTGTATTTAGGGTTAGAGGAGGTCTTGAGGATGGGGGTCTATGATGGAATTAGTGCCTTTTTCATTTTTTGAGTCAGAGCCTCAGCAAGTCTCTAAGTTGTTGAGGTTTGGCTTGAGTTTGTAATCCTCCTGCCTCAGCCTCCCAGAGTGCTGGAATTAACAGATGTGAGTCACCACAGCTGCCTAGGGTTAGTGCCTTTTTAAGAGACACCAGAGCTGGGTTTCTCCATGTGCATACACTGAGGAAAGTTCTGTGAGCCCACAGAGGAATGGTGGCCACTGACAAACCAAAAGAGGCCTCAGAAGAAAGCCAACTGCACTGATCTTGGACTCGGCAGCTTTCAGAACCATGAGGAGTAAATTGCAGCTTTCTAAGAGATGCCAGGTAGAACCACTAACCTAGCCACTCGCCAAATTCCTGACCCACAGATACCGTGGGAGAAATAAATGTTTATTTTCATTTTAATTAATCAACTTGGGGGTAACATGTTACCCAGGAACAGAGAACAGATACATTGACTTTCATGTAGCTGTCTAGCTTGTAGATCTGTTCAGGTTTCTCAGCGAAGTTCTATAAAGAGCAAGATAGTAAGCATTTTTTAAAAAATTTTATTTAAGGAGAAAAAGAAAAAAAACAGAAAAAGGGCACAAGTTATACAGAATTTCAGAAAAAATAAACAGTAGGAAATGACTAGTTAATAGATTACATATTGTCATCTTAGAAATAGTTGTTCAAGTTACAAAATTAAAGCATATAAAGTGGACATTCAAACAGTGAGACTGCAAACAGTTCTGTTCAGTGATCCAAAAACTCAGTAATTTGATTATCTATCTTATACGCTTAAATATACATGCAGTTATATCCTTTAGAGCACTTTCTTTTCCTCTCTTTTTGTTATCAATGACAATGACAATTACACCTTTTGGGTTTTATTACTCCCACAGTTCTTATGATAGTAAGCATTTTAAGCTTTCGGCCAGGTAATCTTCGTTGCAACAATTCAGTTCTATACTGTAGCACAAACGCAGTCAAGGATGATATATAAGGGAAGAAAGCATAGCTGTGTTCCAATAAAATTCATGGATGGTGGAATTTGAATTTCATATAATTTCTCTGTGTTACAGAATTTTCTTATAGTTTTTCCCCAATTAAAAATGTACAGATCGGGCTGGGGATTACACTCAGTGGCGTAAGCACCTGCCTGGCAAGTGCAAGGTTGTGAGTTCGATCCCCACTACCAAAAAAAAAGTAAAAATTTTTTGGTGATGAGACAAGTTGCACAAAATCAAGAAACAAGTCAAACTGTGGCCTTGCTTTATTGACCCCTTGTATATCTCATTGTTTTGAGCAGCTACATAATTATTCCAAACCTGCTCTCACCACGTTTCACAAATCTTTTCCCCAGCGAGCGGCACCCAAGGTTATCTTGTACTCTCAGCCACCACAAATAACAGCTGCAGAGAACATTCTCAGCTGTGAGGGACGGTTCCTGGGTATTTGCCCCGGGCTGGGGATTTCTGGGCTCAGGACCTTAGCCACCCTCACCAGGAGGGCACAGAGCGGCTATTTCCTCCATATCCTGGACACCTGGTGCTATCCCCTGCCTAAGTTTTGCCAGCCTGTGAATTGGTGCTTCCCCTGGTTTTAATTTGTGTTTCCCTTATAACTAATGAGCTTGCGCACTGTCTACAGCTTGGCTGCCTCACAGCTTTAGTGCCTTGTGGCCTCAGTTTTCACGCGACTCCATGAGCAGATACTGTTCTGGCCATTTTGCAGGTGAGAAAACTAAGGTCAGAGAGGCAACGTGAGATGGCCAAGATCACACAGATCCCGGGGATCAACCAGTGGCTGCATTGAACACCTTCTATTGTTATTGTTAACAGCTTTATTGAGATACAATTCTTCCAGTTCATGACTTACCCAACTTACACCATTCAGAAGGTGTTAGTATATTCTTGGCGATGTGCAACTGCTAGTACAAGAAACTTGATAAACATCCTCCGTATCCCCAAAAGAAACCGGGTACATTAGCTATCAGCTCCCTCAGCCCCAGGCAACCACTACCAACACTGTGGCTTTATGGACTTTCTTCTGGACATGTCATAAAAATTAAAGCACACAGCAGGGAAGGGATTTAAAAAAACAGAGAAAATATGTGTTCTTTTCATGTACCAACTCCCTATGAGGAATGTGATCATTATGTACTACAAACATGTACCAATAAAATAATAGACTTATAAAAATATTAAAGTATACACTATGCTGTCTTTTAACTAGTTTCTTTTACTTAATGTAATGTTCTCGAGGCCTGTCCATTTTGTGGCATATATAAATATTTTATTCCTTTTTAGAGTTGAATAACATTCCATTGTATGGATATACCACTTTGATTTAACCCTTCAGAGTTAATAGACATTTGTGGGGTTTTTTCTACTTTATGGCTCTTTTGAATATGCTGCTATAAAGTTTCATGTAAAGGTTTTCGTATCACATGTATTTTCATTTATTTTAAGTCTATACTTAGGAGCGGTGTTTCTGTGTCCAACAGTAATTATGTTTAACATTTTGAAGCAGTATCTACTTTTATACATTCCAGGAGCCAAAAATGGCTTCTGTTTTACTGGTTGGAAAAAGATCAAAAGAAACTTAATGTATATAATGCAAGAAAATTACATGGAACTCACATTTCGGTGTGCGCAGTTTCCTGGGACAGCTGCCCATGTTCGTTTAGGTATTGTCTGTGGTGCTTTTGCCCTACAATGACACCACTGAGTAGTATGACAGAGGCCATATGTGGCCTCCAAGGCCTAAAATATTTATTCTTTAGCTTTTTTCTTCCTCACTCTCTTTTTTTCTTTCCTTCTTTCTTCCTCCCATTTGTGTGTGTGTGTGTGTGTGTGTGTGTGTGTATGTGACTGGAAATTGAATCCAGGGCCTTCACATTGAGCTACTTCCCTGATATAAGGTCTCACTAAGTTGCCCAGGCTGGGCTCCAACTTGGAATCCTCCTGCCTCAGCCTCCCGGATTGCATCTGACTATATGGAAAAGATTCATTAACTGCCGAAGCCCTGTGTTGGTGTTATTGTTACAAATTTTTTTTAGCCAGCTGGTGAGAGCAGCTTGGGGTTGGACTGGCTCCAGGCTGGATGGTAACAGGGCCCGGGGCACCCGCCCCTCTCTGCCAGGTCTTTGCCTAGTAACATAAAGCAATGAGAACTCATACGCAGGTCCCATTGTTTAGAGTGAGCAACTGAGTCTGATGGGGTCTGCTCGGGCTCATGAAAAGTGGGAGAGATGGGGAGGACTCAATTTTCTCCTCCTCCTGGGCAGCTTCTTCCCTCCCGGCTGTGAATAATTCATGGCTGCTGTTTGCAGAGCGCTCCATCTTGTCAGAGCACTTTGACCATCATTAATTAGTAAGAACCTGACTCTGGCTCTCACCCATACAAAACCAGAAGTGGCTTTGACATCTCTGTGCCTTTCTCCCCAGCAAGGTGCTGAGCGCCAGACTCCTCCTATCCGCCCATTGCCCTGGTGCCTCCCAGAGACCTGAATCTACTCTTCCAGCCCCGGATTCAGGCTTTGGGTAGGGACAAGGCCAGGCTCAGGGTGTATACCTAAGCTTCAGTCCTCACCGCCGGTGCCCCCTTGATGCCTTCATCTGGAGGATACAAGTACTAATGCCCATCCCTGGGCTTGCTATGAATATTATTGTGTTTATACTCAAAAGTATCCTGAGACACCCTCACTCAGCCTGTGGGAATGTAAAAGGGCACAGGACTCTGGAGGACAGCCCGGCAGTGCCCCCAGTGATTCAGGGCAGAGACATTGTAGGGCCAGCAGTTCTTCTGGGTACACACCAACAGGAGTGAAACCACACCCACACAAAAGCTTGCACCCCACTTTTCATGAGAGCATTATTCATATCAGCCCCAAAGTAGAAACAACATATGAAGTCAAATCATGGATCTATTCCATGGAACATTACTCAGCCGTACAATGTAATGAAACTCTCACTAATTCAGTATGGATGAACCTTGAAAACATGACACAAAGTTAAAGGAAAAAAAGCCAAGGTCACAGTGTATGATTCCATAGATCTAAGAAATCTAGAATAACTAAATCATTAGAGCCAGAAAATAGATTAGTGTTTACCCAGGGCTAGAGTTGGAGAGCCGAGAGTGATCATAAATGGGTACCAGGTTTCTTTTGGAATGATGGAAATGCTCTACAGTTGATTGTAGTCATAGCAGTTCTGTGAGTACATTAAGAACCACTGAGTTGCATGCTTAGCGGATAAGTTTTATGGTATGTAAATCCTACCTCATCAAAGGTGGTTTTAGAAAGTGCTCTAAAAACTGCAATGAGCACAGTGCTATTCCTACGCATAGTGTATGATCATACTCATAACGGATGGAGCCGAGAGTTCTAACCAGCCAGGTTAGGGTCATCCTGGGACTTCTGACAGCAGGGACACTGGGATCTCTTGCATCGACCCTGGATAACTCATTGGACTCTCTGGGCCTCAGGCTAGCCATCTGTAGAGCTGGGACAATAATCTCTCTTAGGAATCCTGGGACAATTAAATGAATATTGTAGCCCTGTGCTGAGCTTGGCGCTTGCCACCCAGTGTGTGTTTGGTACACGATGATGGTGATTTCCTCCCGGGGTTCTCTGGCCCTTCCAGCCACCTCAGGGAGCGAGTTCATGAGGCCCACCCTTAGAATCCAGTTTCCCAAACTTGCCTGATCCGTCACAAATACAGATTCCAGAGTCCCATTTTAGATCAACTGATCAGAATCCATATTTTTAAAAACTCTCCAGGTGACTCTAGAGTCAGGCAAATTTGAGAAGCAAGACAGATCCAACTTGGAGTCATTTTGCTTATTTTTACCCTTTTCTACAAACCCTTTTATTGTTTGCTATTTCATGCTGACTTGCCAGCCTCTGCCAATGAGCCCTCTGGGGCCCGCAGTCTTGCTTCGGTAATTACGCACAGGCCTGGAGGGTTTATAATTTCTTCCTACTTTAATTTAGGGTGGGGATTGATAGCATTCATAACAGCAATAGTGAACCTTCATGTACTAGGTTCTCGGCAGGAGTTTCCAGGCACCGTCTCCTTAATATCCTCACAGCTACCTTATGAGTGGGTTTCATTGTCCCCACATTGCTTCAAAGAGATTAAATAATTTACCGAAGGATTTTAGGAAAGTCAATGGCAGGATCAGAATTGAGACTGTTTTGTGTGACACTCTCCTCCCCTCACAAAAAAATAGCCTAGTTATTCTTTTTTTTTTATTTAAAGAAAGATTAAACAAAACAGGAAATAGGTAGAAATAGTACATACATTCAGAGGAAAAAAAGAGTAAGAAATCACTAGTTGATGTTGTCATTTTACAAATAGTTGTTCAAGGTACAAAAATGGAACATGTAAAGTGGGAATTCAAACAGAGAGACTGCAAAAAGTTCTAATCAACTGTCCAACAAAAACTTAGTAACATGGTTGTCAATCCTATACATTTAAATATACATGCAGTTATCCATATCTTCATTTCTGTTTAGATTAAACAAACTAAAGCAGGTTAAAATCATTTTGAACAAAGAATAATAGTATTGCTGGATTTCACTTCATGACACTCCATGATCAGCACTGGGTACTGTAGTGTCTTCTTTTTAAAACTGAATTTAAAGAAAGACTAAAAAAAACAGAAAACGGGTAGTAATAATACATACTTTCAAAGAAAAATAAACAGTAAGAAATCACTAGTTGATGATTACAGATTGTCTTTTTTACAAATAGTTATTCAAGATACTAAATTGGACCATATAAAGTGGGGATTCAAACAGTGAGACTGCAACCAGTTCTGTTCAACTATCCAACAAAAACTTAGAAATATGGTTATCAATCCTCTACACTTAAACATATATGCAGTATCCATATCTTCAATTATGTTGACTTTCAATAAACCCAAGCAGGCTAATATCACTCTGAACAAAGAATAACACTTGCTGGGTTTCACATTATGACACTCCAGGATCAGCACTGGGTATTTTAGTGTCTCCTTTTCTTCAAAGTATCTGTTCATTTCATCAATTGTCATAAGATCAGTTCTCATAGACTGTTCATAGATTCTACACATGCATGGGTCTTAACATGTATTTTTTTTTAATTTTGAAAGTAGCAATTGTGCAACAGTGTAAGACAGAACAAAACCAATTGAGACAATGCTGTGAAACTGGTACAGGATTTCACAGTAGGATACTGGGATAGTAGTACTAAGTACTATGGTATATCTCTTTAATTTAACATTAGCTATCCAGTCAATTACGTATTGTTAAATCAAACCAAAAATAGAACATTGTAAAACGAATTGAGAATACTGAATAGAGCAAAAGAAATATAACAAAAAGTGAAAACAACCTATGCTTTCAAACAGAACATAGAAAGAAATCCCCCATATTTGCTATACTGCATCTGGTCATCCTCCCAAGAGATGTTGAAATATCTATCCCCAGTAGGTAAGGGAGGAGGGGGCAGGTGGGAGAAGGGTGCTTGATTTTCAGCTCGTGTGGAAGTTGGCTCACAGGTAATGGTTCTCCTCCAGGCCCAAACTGCAGATGCTTATCAAGAGGGCAGGTGAATAAGCTGCCCGAATCCCTCCATGGCCGGAACTCTGGAGCTCTGTTCTCCTCCTGGCCCGTGTTGCAGACGCTTACCGAGGGGGCGGGTGAATAGCAAGCCTAATTATTCTTACACTACGCAAAATCAAAGAACTTTGTTTTTTGGTACTAAGGGTTGAAACTAGGGCTTTTGCTGGGATTTAGCTTAGCGGCATAAGCACCTGCTTTGCAAGCACATGGTCGTGAGTTCGATCCCCAGTACCGATATATCTAAAATAAATAAATAAATCAGGGCTTTTACAGTGTGTTACATCCCCAGATCTTTTTTATTTTGAGACATAGCCTCACTGAGTTGCCAAAACTAGCCTATAACTTGCAATCCCCCTGCCTCAGGTCCCCAGAGTACTGAGATTACAGATGTGCACAATCAGGGATTTAACTCAGTGGCATAAGTGCCTGCCTTGCAAGTGAGTTTGATCCTCAGTACCAAATATATATGTATATATATATATATATATATATATATATATATACATATGCACAACCATAACAGTTATCAAGGGACTTTTCAGCTATCGTGGAACCCAAGTCTTTTTGTTTTGTTTTGTTTTGGTACTGGGAATTGAACTCACGACTTTGCGCTTGCCAGGCAGGCACTTGTGCTGCTGAGCTAAATCCCTGGCCCTAGAACCCAAGATTTGGTCCCTGTAAAAGGGGCTATCTTACATAATCTCACTGTTACACAAGTCTCACTCAGTGACTATCAACAATTGCCATCACAAAAAAATTAAAAATAAATGAAATTAAACATTGATTGGCTTTTAGAGTCAATTAAATATACTCTCTTTTAACTTCTAGAAATATTTCTCAATGACAATAATAGTTAACATTTATTAAATGTTTTCTTGGTATCAAGCATTGTTGTGAGTGCAGTATTTTGTTAACATAATTTAGACCTTTTCAGCAACAGATGATACAGATATTGTTACCATCAATATCACCCCCATTATACAGATGGACAGCTGAGGCACTGAGCCTTTATATGGTGTATATTAGCTCACATAATTAGCAAACTTTAGATCCAGATGCAGGCTCTAAAACAGGGAGCTGCTGAAGCTGAAGATCAATCACATGTTTGGAACTAAAACAAGGCCAACCCTGAGAAGACAGAGAGCCCAAAGCAAGTCATGTAAACAAGCTGTTCCAGTTCTGAAAAGGCAGGGTGCCCAGGCCAACCAGGCAAACAAGTTGCTAGGCAGAGGGGTTGATGCTGACATCATCTTCCGGAGTGTATAAATAAATGTAACTGAGTGGTGATTGGGTTGTTCCTTTTTTTCCCATCAGGAGAAAGGGCTCTATCTGACCTTAGCTTTCATCTCTTTTATTTTCCTGTCCTCTCACTTCCTTTTCCCTGGGAACTTCAAGAACTGCCCTGGTACATGGGATATGGCACCCGAACAGGGACCAAGGCAAGAAGAAATACAGGAGGACACTTATTATGTGTGCAAATGGGGAGAGGTGCATTGGTAGTGGTCGATATTCATCACAGCAGTATATTGATATTGATATCACCAGGTGTTAAACTTGGGGCATAAAAACAGATTCAGTAGGGCCAGAGAGATAAATAGGCTTAGGAGAAGCCCAAAGGAAAGAGGTGTATTGATTTTATCAGTTGATAAACAAGTTCTCAAGAACCTCAATTGTATACGAAACAGTTTGTTATATTCTTGATTTCTGTATTTTCTTTATTTTTGTGGACTTGCAGCAGGTAGTGCTTCAGTGATTGTAAGTTCGTTTGGATGACCCCAAAGGATGTGGCTTGAAGCACTATTTTAAAATTAAGTCTTGAGCAGGGAAAAAATGGCCGAACAATAGTCACCCTGATAACCTTAACTGAGCCACAGCGGGCAATTCTCACCTTCTCAGTTCAGGGAAATTTTGCTGCATCACAGGCTGCAATTTCCACCTTTCATAAAAGAGATTCATCCTTTAAGTTAATTTTCAATAATTGGTCTTTGAAAATACAAAAAAAATGGCATGAAAAGCCTTTAAGTGTTCACAAAAAACGGGCTACACTGGCTAAGATGATTCAAATTCATGCAGACACTGGCCCCTCATACATGCAGAGGTTACCTTGGCAGCAGTTGATACTCATGTTACTCATCCAGAGCCTAGAGGAATGACAAAAACAGAGTTACTTGTTTCAGCTGTGTGGGAAATTTTTGCCAAAAATTGCTCTCTCGCACTTATAGGGACAGCACAGCCACTATCTGTTCCTTCAACAAAACCTTCCACTATCTGTCCAAAGTATAGATGAGGGTATCATGGTGCAAATGAGTGTGTATCCAAAACTAATGTGGAAGGCCAACCTGTCCCAAAAAGCTTCCAGCAGGGCCTTGCCACAGCTCTGCCAAACAGACAGCTTCCCTGGGATGGCGTGGCCCCGCTGGGCACAGCAGGCTCCTGGTGATTGGGGGGAAGTGTGGGCCTGATTTGTGCTTTGCTGATTTTGTTTAGAAAATACTCTGGCAAGAGACAATTTCCAATCACCAAATATAAGTATCAATTTCTAGTTTTCAATACACTGACACTACACAGCTTGTTAAATTTCTTGAGTTTGTTTCTTTGTTTCCAGAAGAAAAATTTGTAAATTTACATACTTAGGAAGAGTGAAAAAGCAGTTTAGAGAAAGGCTAGGTAAACCCCGCCCCCAATCTATCTGGACCTCTACAGACTTTGAAAGCCTTATTTAATCAGGAGAGACTGTTGCTTTCTACTCTTCTCATGGCTCCCCAGATGGTAGCTAACCAAAGAGCTTTGCAGCCCTGGAACTCTGCAGACACAAAAGAGGTACAAGAAACTTATTTCAGCAGCAGGGCAAAGTGCTATGGCTCTCATGTAATATAATGTTGATAGACTTAATGCTGGTTCTTGAGGATTGTTAAACCTGTTATGATATTTAAGTTGTGACAGAAGAAAAAAATGATATTCAAACTGTGTTGTGAAATAATAAAAATAAGCATATCTTTGTATATGTAAATGGATTTAAAAAAAAAATGTGTCTGGTTACCAAGTTGACAAGGGGTAGATTGGAATGGCTGATACATTGTGTCAAATTGAGAAATTTAGTAGCTTGGCTGAGTGACTGGGGGGGGGGTGTCCTCCTTTTGTAAACCTCCTTATCCTGTGCAGAAGGAAGGAATGGAGATGGTGTGCATGCTGTGCCCATTCTAGGTAAGCGGGTGACCTGCTTACAATATAGAAGAGAAAAAGGAGGCTTGTGTGTTAGGGGCCATGAGCCGCTCCCCAAAGATGGCGCCCGCTTCCTGCTTCCTGGTTCTTGTTGGCCCGTGTTGCCGCGTAATTAACCCACCAAGAGTGATCATCTGCCTAGCAACAGTCGGTTGTGACCAATTGCTATCCGAGTTCCTGCTATGCTGTGATTGGCTGCTTCTTGCCATATAAACTCATGTATCTCCTCCCAGAGGGAGAGGAAGAAGGCTTGAGGGCGGTGGACCTTGTTAGGTCCGGCGGAGCTGTACGCAATAAAACTTTGAGAACCGACCCCGTTATCGTCTCGCCTCTATCACTCACGGCTCCGGTCAACTGGTGGCCCGTACGGGGACCCTGCATATCCTCTGGCCAAGGTGTGCAGCGAACACGAGTGACGGCGAGACCTCGGTCCAAGGATATCCGAAGACCGGCAGAGCCTCTTCTCGACGCCCCAGGTCGGTTACGAACGATACAGCTGAGGTTTCCTAGGACAGGTGAGTACCGGGTCACCTGGGTTGGGTGGACGCACCTAACACACTCCCGAGCGCCACATTTGCTGGCGCCGCTCTCTTCCCTTTTATGTTTCTTTGCTTTACTTTCGCTTCGCTGATATGGGCAACGCTGCACGCAAACCTCTCGCTGACTCTTTGGGAGTTCTGCTTCGCTCTCGGGGAATTTATATGAATCGGGTCACTCTTGCCCGGTTTCTGGATCTCGTTAACGAACAAGCCCCCTGGTTCTGGCCCACAGGCTCCCTGACCCTCCCTTCATGGGAAAAATTGGGCGGAGATCTCCGGGGTGCTCGTGAAAGGGGCCCATTAGATCCGATGGTTATACCCTTATGGGAAATGATCAGGGCATGCCTGACTGATGAAGATGTCCCCTGGTGCCCCCTTGGTGTTTGTCCCCAACGATTCTAATATCTCGCTTCCATTTAAACGGGTTACTGTAAGCTCCTTTCGCTTTAATGCTTCCTTTCCGTTGGAGGAAGACACCCTTGTCTTCTCCTATGCTAACTTCACCTGTAATGAGTCCTATACATTATATAACGCCTCCTGGCGGTTCATTAACTTCCTCAATTGGACACGTAGAGAATGTCTTACTTCTGCAAATGGGGGACAGAATGTAACACGCTGCCTCCGGTTGGAGGTTAGATGGCCCTCCATAGATCTTCAAAACTGCAGCCAGTCTTCTCATCCATTAGAACACCCATGGATGGACCCATGTGTCCCCACTAAACATCCTGCCTTGCAAAAGAATCATATTATACAAAGTTTCTTCTGGCATCACTGCCTACCCACTGCCACGCCCTTCGTCCTACGAGACAGAGGCTGGCTTTTATGGACAGATATGACCTTAAAAAACCCCCGCCACGATCGATGTGCATCTTACAACTCCTTTTTCAACTATACTGGCTATTGTGACAGTCAGGTGTTCGGGGGAGCCCGACTGTTTACTGGACACCAAATTTGCAACCCGCTAAAGGCTTGTCTTGATCTTAGACCGTTTCTTACACTTAATGGTTCGCTCTCTAACACCTCCACCTCTAGCTCGGAAACTAATTCCTCCATGTCTCTTCACAACTATGTTTGTCTAGACCCCCCCCTTTTCTGTTTCTTGTGTCTTTTGAGGTCAGGACACGCAGTTTTACAGGCTTGGACCACTAACCAAATTGTCCTAACCATGGATACCGTCAACAACCTCGCCAACCAGACCGCCGCTACGTTGAGACGTCAGCAGTCCCTCATTGAACTAAATTCACAGGCAATTCAACAGATCCAAAGAGAGATCGAGGAAATTGGACATGAGATAGACACCCTCTGGAACGTCGCGGGCCAGCTCTGCAATCAATGATGGATCCTGCGTCACGTTTATGTGACTCCGGCTCGTGCTAATATCACAGCCCAAACAAAACAGGTTTCTGACTGGTTAAAACAGACTTATCTACCAAATTTCAAAGACATTTCCGACGAGGTCCACCAAGCAATCGATGCGATTGAAAGCGTTAAACTCACACCCATCACTTTTGATCTGTCAGTTCTGAAAGATGCATGGGATTATGTAACTTCCTGGTTTTCCTGGCCCAATCTCACCACCTGGGCCATTATTGCTGTGTTGGTTCTGGTGGGCCTGGTGGTCATTAAGTGCTTATTTGACCGTTTGCTTCAGACGCAGCAACAGGTTAGGCTTACAGCACTGGCTGCTATGCAGATGACTGAGCCAGGTCTAACAGGAGGACAGGTGGCGGCCTATCTGCTGCGCATTGCAGAACACCAGATATAGTTTGGCCGGATATTTCCGAGGGTCCTCAATATCCTTTATGCCCTGGGAGATCAGGAAAGGGATGATGTGGCGATGGGATGCGAGACCAAGGGTACTGCAGTGTCATCCGCCTAGGCAAGGCCATCGGGGATGACAGGAATGTATGTCTATATGCATCCAGGTTCCGTTCCGATGTATGCCTGGCCCTGCAAAAAAGGAACAACTCATTTCAGCATGGTCCTGGCGCAAGGGTATGCATATAATGAAATGATGCACAGCAGGGTATAGTCCTCTACATTCTCCCTTGCCTTACCGCCCTGTTTGGCCGGCACCCCAGCAATGGGCCCACCTGACTTCCCTCCCGATGCTCGGTCAGGAGTAGAAGAGGACCCTCGTGATTTATCTTTCAAATTAATAAAAAAGGGGGAGATGTTAGGGGCCATGAGCCGCTCCCCAAAGATGGCACCCGCTTCCTGCTTCCTGGTTCTTGTTGGCCCGTGTTGCCGCGTAATTAACCCGCCAAGAGTGATCATCTGCCTAGCAACAGTCGGTTGTGACCAATTGCTATCCGAGTTCCTGCTATGCTGTGATTGGCTGCTTCTCGCCATATAAACTCATGTATCTCCTCCCAGAGGGAGAGGAAGAAGGCTTGAGGGCGGCGGACCTTGTTAGGTCCGGCGGAGCTGTACGCAATAAAACTTTGAGAACCGACCCCGTTATCGTCTCGCCTCTATCACTCACGGCTCCGGTCACTTGTGCCCACTGTCTCCTTGCTGCTTGTGCTGTTTTCCACCATCGTGAGTTGTTCCTCCCTCACAGGTCCTTTCACAGGCTCCTATTTCCGATGCCACCTTTCATCAAAACGCTTCTGCCTTACACACAGTTCCGTTTAATCCGGGAACAGGCTAGCAAATTGTTAAAACAATATTTCTCATGCATAATACATCTTCCCTCACTCTCTAAACTGATTAATCCCTGAGAATTACACCCTGATCATCTCTGGCAAATGATGTTACTCACATTTCTGAGTTTTGCTCTCTACGTTAGGTCCATGTTTCCACAGACCCTTCCTCAGGATTCATTTCTGTCTCTGTGAACACTGGCAAAGGGGCTAAACATGCCATTACTTATTGTTTGGGTGTCTTTAGTGCCCTTGGCTGCCTGTAGGCACGTAAGACTGACAATGGCCCGGCATATACAAGTGCTGCTTTCCAAATGTTTTATGAAACTCTTCTTATTTCCCTCACCACCAGAATTCTTTATAACCTTCAAGGTCAAGAAATTGTTAAACATCCTCACCATATGCTCAAAATTCAATTATAAAAACAAATGGAGGAAATCCTTCCTACAACATTTACACCTCACAACAGACTTCACTTGGCAGTATAATATTATTGCTGGGTTTCACATTATGACACTCCAGGATCAGCGCTGGGTATTTTAGTGTCTCTTTTTCTTCAAAGTATTTGTTCATTTCATCATGTGTCATAAGATCAGTTCTCATAAACTGTTTGTAGGTTCTACACATGCATGAGTCTTATCATGTATTTTTATCCTTTCTATATTACAGAGAGAAACAAAACAAAGCAAGACAAAACAAAACATATTCCTATAAAAACATGAAAGTCATATAAAACCACAATACAAGGTGTTCTACAATGGTTACTGTGTTGTCTCTTGTTATCTCAATAGAATTGTCCATCTATCAGGCATAGTATAATTGAATATAGCAAGTACATAACGATATTAATAAAAACATAACGTTATAGATAGTGTAAAACTTCAAAAGCAGATAATAATCAAACCAGAGCAGATATCCTAGTGAATCTTGTCATGTTCAGTGGCTTGATACTATCAATCATAACAGATTTGAATAAAATTTGTTGATACCAAACAGCAATCTAACAAACTATTCAACTAAGATCAGTCATGGTAAAACAGTATAAGTTATACAGGGCTTCAGATTAAGATAATAGGAAACTAAGGATGGTTACTATACTATATCCTGCTATTTTTGGGATAGCTGTCTGTGCCCTCAAGTCTAGTACAAGTAGACAAACTGGAACAGAATATAATCTATCTAAACAGAGCAGTGTGAGTAATGTGGGTTTTAAATCCTGATACACTATTAACAATAGCCTCTGCCTTCTTCTTTTAGACTATTCCTCCCTTTTCATTCCCACAGGGTGCACTATGCATTTTGGGCCCCACCAACTTCCTCAGAATCTAAAACGATTGTGGGAGGCAACCTGCTATTTGCATAAGTGGTTCTGAACCTTCTCACTCCTGGACTTGATCTCAAGTTGTATTCCTTTACCTACAAAAGCCTGTCTTTCCAACCTATCGGCAGGTGCTTGTTGAGTTGTCCCTATTTCTCTCTAGTTTCCTATCACATAGAGCATTATTTTCTCATATTTGATTTTCAGTCCATAAGCCCTTTTTCAGGTTAATTATATTTCCTGTACAGAGCATCTTGGTGGACCCTACCTCCTGATCTACTCTGCCTGTGTTTCTTTTCTTTCTTTTTTTTTTTTGTGTATGTATGTGTATCAAAGCCATTTATATTAAAGCAAACCTTCCCTGCCTCATTTCTGCTATGCAATTTTTCTGCCATTAGTTGACTGCTTTTCTCCTTCATTCCACTTTCTGCCCATTCATTGAGGCCTCTCTGCCACTGTTCCTGAAATCCTGGTACTTTTTTTCTCTCACGTCCTTCAGTGTTCTCTGTAGGGTTGGATTGGTGATCATGAATTCCCCCAGTTCCTTTTTGTCTTGGAAGTATCTTGTTTCTCCATTAATTTCCAGAGACAGTTTTTCAGGGCATATCAATCTGGGCTGGAGGTTATTTTCTTTCAGGGCTTGGAATACTTTGCTCCAAGCTCTTGCTTATCTGATGGTTTGTGTTGAGAAGTGTGCCATGATTTTGATGGGTTTTCTTTTATAGGTGATCTGTTTGTTTTCTCTGACAGCTTTTAATATTCTTTTCTTATATTGAACTTCTGGGATCTTGATTATTATATGTCTGGGTGTAGCTCTGTTTTGGTTGTAGGTGGCTGGAGTTCTGTGTGCCTCATACATCTGAATATCATTTTCTTTTCCTATGCCTGGAAAGTTTTATGAATTATTTCTGTGAATGGCCTTTGTATTTCCTTTGTTTTTACCCCTGCTTCTTCATTCACATTCTTTATTTTTAAGTTATAGATCCTCTTGTCATCTGCTAGCCTTTACATTATTACTGCCTGTTTCCTTGTTATTTTTAAGAGATCTTTCCTTTCATGATACACATTGCAAACCTGTCTTCAAGTTTTGATATTCTATCCTTAGTTTCTTTCAAGTAGTTTTGCCAGCTTTCAATGACAGTTTTAATTTCCTGGTAATCTCTTTGAATCTGCTTCATGTATTCTAGGTTTTCTTTATATTCTTCATCAAACATTTCTCTTCTTTTTTTTGTGTTCCTCCATTCTTCCATCTGTGTCTTCTTGAGAGGTGCTTAGCATTTCTTTTATTAATCTACTTATATCTTGCTTTATTTGATTAAATATTTCACTTTTGAGCTCGTCTATGAGGTTTTGAAGGTATCTCTTTATGTCCACTGATGCCGTGCCTGATATTGCATGTCTGCTGCCCTCAGTCTTTTTTGTATTTACCTCTCCTGGATCAATATTCTCAGGGTTGGGGTCTGGGGACTTTTTCTTATTTCTTTCTCTTGTCATGTTTTTGGTTTCTTCCATACAGGTGTATAGAGGAGGTCCCAGCCTCTTTCCTTGCTGGTTATGGTTCTTCTGAAGTGTAATGGCTAGGGATTTCTGCCCTCTCCAGGTGCTATTGGTCATTGAGGTGCAAACACGGATGGCAAACGCTGGCCCCTCCCCTCCAGATCAGTCAACCTGCAGGGGACTTTACCACGTTAGTGTGTGCCATATAAGGAATTGGTTTGGGACAGCTTATTGGGTCCCCACATGGGCGTGACCCAGGCCAAGCAGATCCTACAAATCTGGCCTGGGAAGGCAACAATTGATTGAAGTCACTGCTGTTCTTGTTCCTGCCAGTCCTGCCAAGTTCCAGTGTGTGGTCCAGTTGGTTGCCCCTTTCCCATGGGAGGGTCTTATTCCAGCACCAGGGGTCAATGCAGGTCCCTTGCTGGCTCCATTCTCCATTGGGCTTGACAACCTCCAACTTCAGCATGACAGCGGCTCCAGCGAGTCGCAGTGTGGGAGTTTGGGCAGCTCCGGTGAGAGCACCATGGCCACTAACCTTAGCTGCTCCAATGGTAGCTCCAAGACTGCGTGTTTGATCAGCTCTTTTCCCTTTAGTTTCTTCCTGGGTCAAGAGGCTCCATCTCCCTCAGTCCAGACCTCTCCACGATGTTTTATTCCGGCATCTGAGTTGTTTCTCTCAGGGAGTTTCTGTATTCTGCTGCTTACTGATCCACCATCTTTAGCTCCCTCACCAATATTCTTAATTCAAAATAAAATACAAAACTCTACACTGATTATAAAGAAAAGATTTTGTTTCTTCCAACTTCTACTTAAGATCTCTGCTAAGTGACCTCTGGCAAAATCTGACTATTCTATTAATAGTTATAAATTATACAATTATAAAAAGTTATTGTAATTCAATCTGGTCAAAAATATATTTGCATGCACTCTGATTTCATAAGATGTCTGTTTGTCCAGTCTGTTGAGCTGTGTACTTGTTTGCTTGTCCATTTGTCCCATAAGTTAACAGCTGTTTTTTTTTTTTTTTTGAGCTCAACAATTTTTCTCTTCTCCTTTTTTCTTTTGTATATTTGGACCATTTGTTTATAATTTATTTTGGCTTATAGGTTTAAAAAGCATGCTTCCACCTGGGCTCCAGCTGGTCAAAATGATATCAAAATTGGGTTTTCATAAGTCATCAAAAAATTGTTAAGATACTAGAAAAAAATTCCCTAGGATTTTAGGGGGAGGTTACAGGACAGAACTCCAATTGAATTATAAAGCAGCTTCCTGGAATAACTTTAATTAGTTCTTGGTCACTAATAGGAGGCCCCAGTGATCTCCATAACCTTATGGGAAATATCCCAATAATTTTTATTAAAAATATATTATCATGATATATTTATATTGGTTATCATCAAAAGGATTAATTTTTCCAGTCTATATGGTTTTTGATTTAAAGATGCTCCAGTACAAAAGTTTTTATGTGGCTATGACAACTGATTGTTATTAACCTCATGTTGTATCAAACATATTAATTCCTCAAGTCTTTCAAAATTTAATGCAAGGTTTGTTTATGGTGATAGACTTTTCTTTCAGATCAGACTCTGCCTTTAATAAAAACTCAGATGATGTACATCCCACTAAATGTCAACAAGTTAGGTAAAAGCTTCTTATGTATGTATAAGGATGATTGTCTAAAAGGGATATTTTATATAAAAATGGGAAACCAGATATGTTACAAAATATCATCATGACTGTTATGCTATGCTCTATGTGGGATTTTTTTTGTCTTTATGAGGCAGAGTCTTGCTATGCAGTTCAGGCTGGCCTTGAGCTCACTTTGTAGCCCAGGCTGGTCTTGAACTGGCAACAATCTTCCTGCCTCAGCCTCCTGAGTGTTGGATTTCAGGCATGAGCCACCACATCTATATGGCTTTTATTTCTAATTTTCTGTGTAAAATACTGTTTGTTAACATTCTATAGGTATTCAAATGTTAAAACATCCATAGTTAATAGAAAATATTGGTTCCATTTTATGTTTAAGGTGCTTGATATTTAGATAAGACAAAAATGTTAAGCTTACTGCCTCTGATACATGTTAGGTTAACTGAGGTGCAATTAAGACCACTGAGGCAGGTGAGGTTGAAGCAAACAGCAGTAACTTTTTTTTTGCAGATTGGGTGTAGTTGCGCCAAGAAAAAGAAAAGAACATTGGCCCCAAGTGAAGGGAGAGAGCGTATTTTATAAGGGAATTTAGGTAGGGGAGGGGAAGGTATTGTTGAGAGGGAGACCTTGCTGAGAGAGGTAAACATTTGGAAGGCTTTCCAGGAGACAGTAGTGTTGGGGTGGATACAGCATGTTATTAATGGTTTTGGGGCATCGAGCAAGGGATACAAGATGTCTTCTGTGGGCTCCCTGTACCAGGGACTCAGGGTGCAAGGTGCTTTCCTGTGAACAAAGTGTGAAACACGAGGAGTTTTATCTATACTGTTTGGTTCAGGGAACCCAGCGCAGAAACCTAACAATACACTCTACTGTTATCAATCTTTTTTTTTTTTTACACTCAACAACTGAGATTTGGAGTCCAAAAATTGGAAAGACAGATGGGCTAAGAGGACAGCCCCCCAAGGTCAGTGAGGACTGAGGATGTAAGAAAACCTCTGCTGTGACACCCCATAACTCAGGGAGGCGCTGTCTTCTGACCAAGGAGATTGCATGGCCACAGAGGAAAGTGATCAAAGATATATAGTGTACAGAGGAGAGTCACCAAGAGGTAAAAAACCTCCCACACTTTCACAGAAAGCACCTTGGTCAAGCAATAGCCATGAATCCTCCAGATGGCTAACACTGAGAAGAACTAAGAGGTGCTGTGCATGGTTCCAAGGTGATTCCTGAGGAGACTTAACTGACCTTGATGGATAGCAGGAGATTAATTGTAATTCATACAGGTCTCACTTTAACTTGGGCATCCAGTAGAAAAGTACAGCTACAAAATGTGTAAAACAATGCTGAGGTAATATGTTATAACAGAACCTCAGTTCATAACACCTTCTGACAATTGCCAGCTATACTGGTAATAACAGACTGCACAGGGTTAAATTGTGGGATGCAGGGACTTAAAATACTTAGACTAAAAAATCTTTAGCCTAAACAAGTAAGTTCACTTAAAATGAAAAGTATTCAAAAATGATAAAGTCTTCTACAGAGTTCTGCAAACAGCTCCTCCAACTTCAGCTGACCCGTATCCTTTGCAATTACACAACAGAAAAGGGGGAGATGTAGGGAGCAGCTGGAACTGGAAAACGATCACACATGTGGGGCTAAAGCAAGGCCATCCCTGAGAAGGTGGAGAGCCCAAAGTGAACCATGGAAACAAGCTGCTCCAGCTCCAAAAAGCAAGGTGCCCAGGTCAGCAAGGCAAGCAAGTTGCAGGCAGAGGGGCTGGAACTGACATCCTCCTCCTGAGTGTATAAATAAATGTGCTGTGGTGGCTGAGCAGTTGCTTTTCTCCCATCAGGAGAGAGAGCTCCACCTGACCTCAGCTTTCTCTTTGATCTCTTTTGTTTTACCATCCTCTCACCTTTAGAACCTAGAACTGTACTAGAACGCAGCACTCATGGAGCCTAGGCTACAAAGTGAGTTCAAGGCCAGCCTGAACTGTACAGTGAGACCCTGTCTCCAAAAGACAAAAATAAAATAAAATGCTAAAGTAATGCTTGACTTTGGGTGGGGGTAGTTCTGTCAGGGGACATAAGGTTTCCAGGAAAACATGTTTGTCCCTTGTTGTCTTTGTTATTTTTCTCTCATTGCTGAAACAAAATACCTGATTCTCAAAATTAGGGAAGGACAGGTTTATTTAGCTCAGTTTATGGTAGTTTCAGTCCATAATCAGCTGGCTCTAAAGCAGAAGTGGCATGGCTCAGGGCAACACTTCACGGTGGCAGTAGACAGCAAAAGCAGCCAGAGCAAAAAGAAGGGAGGGGATACAAAGAATTGGGACCAAAGCAAGCCCAAAATCCATCAGGCAGACGTTAAGTCTTGTAGTTCCATATCCAGCATCTGAAACGATCTGTGGCAAATTGTAAGCTCCAAAGAGCTTAAGTGATTCCATCCCTATGGCACATTTGGTGGTTACAGCTCCCATGACTTTGCTCTTAGGCCTGCTTTGCTCTCTCCTTGAAGCTTTCCTTAGATGATCGATGTTTCTGGCTTTTCCAAATTTCTGGGGTCTCGACTGCACTTTCAGCTTCACACCCATAGTTTCACACATACTCCCCTCTCAGGGCCACACTGTCTGACCTCCCAGGCCTTCTGAAATCAAGATGGAAGGTTTTTAACCCCAAAGCTCTTGCACTAGGACCACGTGGATGATGCCAAGGTCTGTTGCCAGCTAGAGCAGTAGCTAGGCTTTCCTCTCTCTTGACTGTAGGGCTAGAGTTCCTGGATGGCTGGGCACTCTGAATCCATTTCTGAGGAACAAATTTTCTATGCTGTCACCATTCTGGAACATGATGCTGTGTGGCTTTCTCCTAAAGCAGAATCTTGAGCCGGGTGTGGTGGCTCTCGCCTGTAATCCCAGCACTCAGGAGGCTGAGGCAGGAGGATCATTGCAAGTTCGAGACCAGCCTGGGCTACAAAGTGAGTTCAAGGCCAGCCTGAACTGTGTAGGAGACCATGACTTAAAAAGACAAAAAAAAAAAAAAAAAAAAAAAAACAGGCAGAATCTTTCATTTTTGCAGTTTTGAGGCTGCAAAGGGTGGAGATTTGGTGGCTTTTTGTGATGCCTTCAGGCCATCTTTTCTATTGTCCTGTTCCTTCTCAGCAATCAAGGTTTCCTCAGCTCTGTCTTTGCAGTCCACAGCTCTACTAGAGCTTACTTTCTAGCCAAACTCACAATGTTTTAAATTATCCAGCTGGGCTCTTTGTTCTTGATTCATAATATAAATCTGGCTAAAAGCCCCCAACAATAGCCATGCCACAGCCTCAACATTTGTCTGCCTTGAAATTTCTTCTGTCAAATTAATTAGTCCACTGCCCTTAATCCTAATCTCAGGCAAAGTCTCTGGACATGATCGAAATGCAGATAAACTTTCTGCTAAAACATACATCATTTGGAATCCAGCTCACTGGCATATATCATTAAGAAAGTCAAGGTCTAGAAGAAAAAGACTGAAAAACTATTCCAACTAAGCAAGCTAAACAAATAAATGCAATGCAGGAGGTGGGTGTGATGGCACATATCTACAAGTCTGTCTACTAAGAAGGCTAAGGCAGGAGGATCACTTGAGTCGAGGATTTTAAGACAAGCTGGGCAACACAGTGAGAGACTATCTCAAAGCAAGCAAACAAATGCAGCACAGGATCCTGGATTAGTACCTGGATCAGAAAATTATATAAGCTCAGGTAATGATAAAATTTAATATGGACAGTAGCTTATATAATACTATTGGAATATTAAATGTCCTGAGTTTGCTAATTAAACTGTTCATGGAAATGTCTTTGTTCTTAATAAATACACACTGGTATGTTTAGGACTAAGGGTGTGGTGTCTTCAATGTAATCTCAAATAATTAGAAAAATACATACATGTCTCTTTTATGTATATGTATGTATATATTGCATATATAAATATTTATATGGAAATAAAGAATTATAAAGCAAATGGGGAACCAAACTGGTTCAGGTTAGTGCAAGGTCTCTGGGAGCCCCGGATGTAGCTCAGTGGCACAAGTGCCTGCCTGGCAAATGTAAAGTTGTGAGATTGATCCCTGGTTCAAAAAAAGTCTCTGGAAATTTCTTGTACTATTCTTGCAACTTCTCTATAAATTTGAAATTATTTCAAAATTATAAATTATTTTAAAAAGAGGAGGAGGAAGACAAACTTTTACTCCTTTAAGATTAGTGCCAAAAACTAAGATTGGAGAAAGACGTGTCAATTTTCTAAACAACCTTTTAAAAAGTAATAAAGGCAAGCGAGGTGTGGTGGTACATGCCTGAAATTGCAAATACTCAGGAGGCTGAGAAAGGAGGATTGCAAGTTCAAGCCCAGCCTGGGCAACTTAGCAAGACCCTGTCTCCAAAAAAAAAGGTGTTTTTGTTTTTTTTGTCTTTTTGAGACGGGCTCTTGCTATGCAGTTCAGACTGGCCTGGAGCTCACTTTGTAGACCAGGCTGGTCTTGAACTCACAACGATCCCCCTGCCTCAGCCTCCTGAGTGTTGAGATTACAGGCGTGCACCACCGCACCCAACCTTAAAATTTTTTTAAATATATATTTTTTAAATTTTAAAAAGTTGTGCTCAGTGCTTCCTGTGTTCACTGAAAAAGAAGTAATGAGAAAAAAGATGTAGCTCTGTGGTAGCTTGTATGCACAGGCTCTGAGTTCAACCCCCAGCACACACACAAAAAAGGAAAATAGTGCTACACTTTCCTGAAAAGGAAAAAAAACAAAAACAAAAACAAAAACAAGGAGAGACCAAGAGTTAGCCATACCCAGGCAGTGCTGTGGGACCTGTGTATACATATGGACTCTGCTGGTGATGAGATTCGATGCATTGGGCAGGTCTCTCACTTTCTGTGCTTCCGGTTTCCTCCCTGCACCATGCAGTGAGATTAACAATGCTCTCTCTCAGGGCCTCAGCAGAGACACTGCCCTGTAAGAGACTCGTGACAATGACACACATCGAGGATCATGTGAGTATCAGCCACATCATATCTGCGAGGCAAGACGGGGAAAACAGTCCAGGAATTGTTCAAACTTCACAGGCTGAACACTTGTACTTTTGCAACCCAACAGCAATCCAATGGCAAAACACTGAATGAAAAAATCCTTAGTAGTTTTTAGGGGATAAAGGAAGATGCATCTCTGGTGGCTCAGCTTTCCTTTCCTCTGGTTCTTTCCTCCTCCTCCTCCTTCTCTCTCCCCACCAGATTGCATTCCTCACCTCTTTCCCCAAAGAGCTATAATTAAGCTCTCACTCTAATTGCCATATCATGGTTCCTGCTCTGAAATCAGCGCCTGCCTGGCTGCTCTCCTCCGTCTCCACCTGGGGAGCAGTGCAGGAGAGGCCATGACACTTAAGTTTATTGACTGTGCCCTCTGCATGTGCCAGGCCCTGCTGTGTGTGCTTAACCCCCTGCACACAGTGCCTGTTTGGTCCTCACAGCAGCCCGGAGAGTGTAGCTGGGGAGGTAGAGTAAATCACCCAAAGGCCTCAAAAGTAGATGTTAGAGCTGGGATTTGAATTCAGCTCATCCAGCCTCAATGCTGGCAGCTGAAACTCCTGCTTCCTCCTTGGCCTAAGCTATTCCGAACTCCTAAAACCAGGCACAAAACTAGGCACTGTCCCCCTCCCTCTATCCTCTCCCTTCATAATACGACTTTGTGGCTCTTCCCATCTCAGCTACGGGGTCAATTTACCCCACTCTTGAATCTGGGCTGGTCTTGCTGTGGCCAAGTGACAGTGTAGCAAATTGGGCAGGCTTCTGCTCTATCTCTTGAGTTGCTGCCTCTGTCATGAAAATAAATCCAGGCTCAGTTGCCCCAGTGACAGCCAGCCAACTGCCAGACATGTATGTGGTCATCCCATACCTGCGAGCTGACTGTTGAAAATGTCAGTGAGCCTGGGCAAGCTTAGCCAGGCCTGCTCAGAGCCACAGAACTGCCCAGCCAGCCACAGTCTTCTGAGCAGTTATTTTAGGCTGCTGGGTTATGGGGTGGTGATTATATGGTCATAGCTAGAGACACAACCTTTTGTAGAAGAGGCAATGTGAAGGAGTGTTGGAAAGACCCCTGGGAGAGAGGAAGAACGCTTACCACAATCTTTTAGGGCTGGGGGTGTATTTAGCTCAGCGATACACTGCTTGCTTTTAGCACCTGAGGTCCTTAGTGTGATCATCGGGACCACCAAAAAAAGAAAGTCTTAATACTTTCATTCTTACCATGCGCCAAGCATTGTCACTGAATTCCCACTATGACTTTGGGCAGTAGGTACAGGCTACATATCCTTCCTCTGCAATGCTCTGTGTCAGGAGCACTTCTTATTTTTTTAGAATTTAGAATATTTATGTATTTGTAATGTGATATTTGGGGATGAGGCCTAAGTCTAAATACAAAATTTGTTTCACATACACCTTATATACAAAGCCTAATGGTCATTTTATCCTCTGTTTTCAGCGCCCCCTGCATTCCATTGCAACCTGTCAGTCACACAAGATCAGGTGTGGAATTCCTCCGACATCCTCCCAAAACCACTTCACCCCCGTACTTTCTGGCAAGTGGTACGGTCCTCTGCGTAGCTGAGTCTTTCTGCATCAGCAACTTGTACTTTCTGTGGCTGTGACTATGTGGGCTGATTGATTGACCAGCCTTAAAAGGACTGTTCTGAGATTTGAGAGTCCAGGTTTCCTGTCCCCATCAGTTATCAACGAAGACCAAGAGGCCTGGCAGGAACAGGAGGTTATTATTCACCTGAGAAGACATTATAAACCACGAGAATGCAAGCCCAGCAGGCAGGAGCAGCCACCCAGCTCAGAAAGTACACTGGGTCCTCACCCCTTTATCCAGCGTGATCCATAATTAAATCTGCGGCAGGCAGGAGGCAAATGTGAATTTTGTGCAAATTGGCACTGGGGAAAGCACTATGAATACAAGTTAATCCTGCAGTTCTAGGGTTCCAGAACTAGATACACTTGTGATGTTTTGAGGAGGCTGCTCCTCCTCACCCCTCATTATAGAACCATCCATTAGGGGAAATGGCTCAAATGAAAAGAAGGTTTGTGTCACTGAAGTCTAGGTTTGGAAAACTGTGGCACCACAGATGTATATGCTCAGGCCCAGTATATGTTTTCAGCCAGACAGAGCATGAAAAGACAGAAAGAAGGGAGGGAGGAGAGAGGAAGGGAGGAGGGAGGAAAGTAGAGAGACCAACCAGAGAATGGGCAAAGGATCTAAAGAATTTACACAAGGAACTAGTAACTTGCATTTCCCCATTCTGTAGAAAATCATCAGTGTGAGGCAGCACTCACATTGTATTCTATGCACGGAGAAGTACATTTTGATGGCCCCCAAGACAGGATGCTGGAAGTGGCCACGGTGGTGTATTCCATAATCCTGGCCCTCAGGAGGCTGGCACAGGAAGACTGTTACTTTTTTTTTTTTTTTTTTTTTGTCTTTTTGCTTTTTATCGGTACCAGGGATCGAACTCACGACTTCCTGCTTACAAGGCAGGCGCTTATGCCGCTGAGCTAAATCCCCAGCCCAGGAAGACTGTTACAGTCTGAGGCCAGCATGGGCTACACAAGTGAGTTCAAGGCCAGGCTGGACTACGTAGGGAGACTCCATCTCAAAAACATAAACACAAAATAACTAAAACACAGGATGCTCAATCTGTTGAAAAATTCCAATTAAATCATTGAGGAACTGTGTTTCATGTACTGGATTGGAGTTGATAAGTTTCTGTATTGGTGGGAATGTTACTGGAGGGTGTAGTGAATGCTGGATGAGCTCTCACAATCTGGCTCAGTCCATTTCTTCTGGCTGGAGATATTGGAAAGCTAAATCTGTATTTCCCAGACTCCCTTGCAGCTAGGTTTCCAGTTACAAATTAGGTCCTACAAGTTGAATGAATTACTGAAAGATGTGGCAGGTTAAAGAAAAACAAATGCTATTTTCTCTGCTTTTATATTTTATTTTATTTTATTTTTTTGAAACAGAGTCTTACTATGTAGTTCAGACTCGACTTGAGCTCACTTTGTAGCCAGGCAGGTCTCAAACTCACAACGATCCTCCTGCCTCAGCCTCCTGAATGCTGGGATTACAGGCATGCTCCACCATGAATTGTTTTTGCCAACATATGAGATTGTGGAAACCTGAGATTTTTCTGCAGCATGTTGAGGGCCCAGTCTCTAGCCTTCCCTAGCAAGAGGCAGATGTGGCAACAGTGACATTTTGGTCTCAACTTCTGGCTGTAGAAGATTCGATGGAGAGTTAGTTCCTTGGAGATCTAGGATTAAGTTCTCTCCTCCAGGCATCCCAACAATTTTGCAACAATCTAAATTCCTTTGGAGTTTCCTTCTGTTTAAAATACCTGCTTCTTGCACAGAACCATGATCCATGGAAAGCGTTATATAGGTCAATAAAAATTGAAAATGCATGTATCTCTCACAGCCAGTACTTCTAGGATATATCTTACAGATCTGTTCTTAATTGTATGAAATAATATATATACAAAGATATTCACTAGACCAGTTTGTAGTTGTAAAAGATGACAAGCAATTGAAATATTCACCAATAGACAATCAGCTGAATAAATTAGAGGAAATCATTTTCATAGAATACTATACACCAATTAAAACAGAATGAAAAAAGAATGAGAAATCTTGCTATATTCTCATAGAGAACAATTTCTAAAATATATGAAGGTGGAAAACTTAAGGTGAACAATAGTGTGTAGAGATGGAAAGAGAATATATATATGAAGGATGCCCTATTTCATATAAAATATTTTCATATAAAATATCTCTGGGAGACAGAAAGAACAGGCTGCATCAAGAATAGGAATAGAGTTAGGACATTTAGAAAAGCTGTCCAGTTGGGCATGGTGGAGCACACCTCAGGAGGCTGAGGCAGGAGGATTGCTATGAGTTCAAGGCCAGCCTGGGCTACACGGTGAGTTCAAGTTCACCCTGAACTGCATAGTGAGACCCTGCCTCAAAACAAACAAATGAACAAACAAAAAAACCAGGAACAGACAAAACAAACAAAAACAAAAACAAACTGTCCAGGGAGGCTGAGGCTGAGGCTGAGGGACTTTCTTCCTTCCCTTGGTTCAGCTAAGGGCACAACACTGCCCTATTTGTTCATGTTTAAGCTCAGGAGTTCTCAATGCCTAGATGGCAGATCATTTACAGCGGTGAGAGATGGAACAGGAGGAGACTTCACCTAAACCAAAGGTGTCTGGCCACAATGGGATACATGGAGTTAGAGGGGTCTGATCTTTTAAATCCTAGCAATGTGACTTATGGAGGGTTCCTCTTCCTCCTCCTTCCGGGGCCAAGCTCAGCCCTGAGTGTGTCTCACACACCAGCAACTTCACCACCAGAAGCAGCTTAGTCTATGGTAGTGGATTCCCCTCCCTCCTCCTGCCTGTTCCCTGCTGCTGCTGTCCAGTGATCTTCAATAAACATAGCTATTACTACTTATTAAGAGGTGTACGCTTGGTGTGTGGATTAACTAACGGTCAGCTTGTAACACCCAGCGGCAGTGAATCAGTGTGGAAGGCCCACCTGGAAGCTTGTCATGCTGGCTTTCTTGATATGAACTTGGCTGTTATCATCATCAGGGGAGCTTGAGATCCCATTGCTGCTGAGGATGGCGGTGGTTCTTTGTGGGGGAGCTCTGGTCCTCGCTTTGAGCACTGCTCTAGTGCAGATCCCTCAGCTGCTGGCACAGATCCTTTATCCCACTGGTGCAGACTTTCTAGCATCCACCACTGACCTCTGGGCTTTCCCACTGCAAATCCTTGACTTGCATGAGACATTGTTGTGGGCTCTAGGCTTCCAGTGGGACTCATGGAGGACATTGTTATGGGCCCTACATCTTCAGCTGGACTCATGCAGGGTCATTGCCTAGATAGGGAGATGCTGGCAAGCCAGGAGCTGCTCCCCATCCTGGGGTGGTGAGCAGGCCACACAGAGAGCTGAGCTCCACCCAGCATCACAGTGGAACCTCCCCGCCCAGCTGCGTGCCTGCTTCTTGCCTCTCTGAAGGAGCCCAGACCTCTCCTCCTCTCTCCCTCCACTTCTGGATCTGAAAGGTCTCAGCTCACTGCTCTAGCTTCACGTTGTCTCCTAGCAAATACCGACTCTGGGCTGGGCTGAAGCAGTGAGGCTCTCGGTCTTGAAAATCTGGAACAGTAACCAAGTCAGTTAAATGAAAGCTGAAGCGTGAGGGTGTGTGGCTTTGGAACTGTGGAAGCCATACTGGTCAAGTAAAGACAGCAAGCTGGCTGGAGGAGAAGGGAGAGGCGGCAAGGAGCATGACTGTGAGACCCTGGTGGCTCAGGGGCGTGAGCTTCGTTCTAGACTTCCTTGGCTCCTGTCCATCACAGGCGACCTCCTCATTTCATGTCACCAGGCGTCCTGGACTCAGTCTGCCTTTCCTGGCTGGCATCGCCTCCTGTGTTAGCAGGCCCTACTTCCTGTCCCTTCGTGCAGACACCTGAAGAACCCAAGGCAATCTTCCTCCTCCTGTGATGATTTGACTCCCTGGCACAGTATCCTCCCCCCAGCACTAAGAGTCACATGTTTTAGTCATTTAAACATCCATAGAGAGGATGACCCTTAGCCAGGAATGGCGGTATACACCTGTCATCCCAGTACTCTGGGAGACTGAGGCAAGAAGATCGCAAGTTTGAGTCCATTCTAGACAACTTAGTGACTTAGTGAGACTCTGGCCCACAGTTAAATATTGAAAGAAAGAAAGAAAAAAAGGAAAATTTAGCTCAGTGGAAAGGCCCTGGGTTCAATGCCCAGGCCCAGTACCAAATAAACAAACAAATAAATAAACAACTCTTGAAAATATGCTGAGTGAAAGAAGCCAGTCACAAAGAACCATATCATGATTCCATTATAAGAAATGCAGAAAAAAATATATAAAGACAGAAAATAGAATCCTTCCCAGGGTTGGAAGTAAAAGCATTGTGGGGTTTAATTTTGAAGTAAAGAAACTATTTTAAAGTAGACCATGTAATGGGTATACAACTATGTGAATGTACTAAAAGCCATTGAATTTCATGCTTTCTTTTTTTCTTTTCTTTTTTTTTTTTTTTTTTTTTTTTTTTTCCGGTACCGAGTATTGAGCGCAGGAACTCATGCATGCTAGGCAAGTGCTTCTACCACTGAGCTACGTTCTTTCCTTCAGTTTTGAGTCAGGATCTCACTAACTTACCTGGGCTGATCTCAAATTTTGATCCTCCTGCCTCAGCCTCCCCAGTGGCTGGGATTACAGGCATACTCTCAGTGAATGGACTGTATGATACATAAGGTATATTTCAACAAAGCTTTAAAGAAACTCTTGACTGGGGTTGCCAGCAATAAAGTGTGTGCTTAGTATGCCCAAGGCCCTGGGTTTAATTCTCAGTACCAAAGAAATACATCTCTTGGTTCCCCATCCCTTCTCCCTCGGTGAATGCACCCCACCTCCAGCAGTTCTTAGACTCCTTGGGGACTGGCCTCCCTTTGACCCTTCCACCTCCCACAGTCTCTTCTGCTTGTGTCCTTACTACCTTCTTTGTGTGCCTTCACTGCCACGGTCTGCCATTACAGTCACTCTTTGATATACACGCTCATCTTCTTTGCCTCTCTGCTGTGGTCCCTGGACAGAAACACCATTAACTCCAACTTGTCCACTCTGAAACTGCACCCATGCAGCAGAACAAGACGGGGAACACTTGCCGCCCATTGGCTGCTTTTAAATGCCTGACCAGTCACATCAGATGGAGCCCCAGGGTCATCTGGCAACACTGCTACCTTTCCTAGAACATTTGCTCTCCTGGATTATTTCACACCTTCTCCTCTGTCTTCTGATGCCCTCATCCTGCTGTGCTCACTCTCAGCAGATGATTTCACCAGAAGAGAACTTGCAAAAGCTCCCACGGCCTGGCGCACCTGTCTCCTTGCACTGGTCCCCATGGCCTTCCTTGCTTCCTGTAACTCTGCATTTTTTTTTTTTTTTTTTTTTTTTGGAGACAGGGTCTCACCGTGTAGTTCAAACTGGCTTTGAACTCACTATGCAGCCCAGGCTGGCCTCCAACTCATGGCAATCCTGCTGCCTCAGCCTCCCAAGTGCTGGGATTTCAGGTGTGTGCTACCACACCTATTTGACGGTGCTCCTTGATAAAAACCTACCCTTTACCTAATGCTAGATCCCAGCACCGCCTTTCTACACAACCCATTGCTACAATAATTCCTCCACCTTTCTCCTGCACCATCAGCCCCCTCTACTCACTGAATTTCCTCTACCAATTTTTAGTCATTCTCTAATCAATGTTAAGATTTGCACATTTTAAAAGTTCCTACAATTGTATGAGCTGGGCATAGGGCTGAGTGTTTAACAGATATTGACTCATTAATACAGCAGCCTCAGTGGATGGGACTGCTAGCTCCCATTTTAGACAGGCTCAGAGGGGCCAGGCAATGTGAGCAGAGATGGCACAGCCAGCGACTGTCACACCTTCTAACTCCAGGCCAACTCTGTGTGCACTACAACTTCTCTGATGGCGACAATAAGAACAAAGCAAGGGACTGGGGATACAGCTCAGTGGCACAGCACCTCCCTGGCAAGCACAAGGTCCTGAGTTCCATTCTCAATACAACAACAGAAAAGAAGTAAAAACAAACACACCTGCAGTGCTGACAATGGGCCACATATTACACAATTAACTCATCTCCTCCACACCAGCCCTATGAGGTAGCTTCTGTGAAAAAGCTCATTTCACAGCTGGGAACACTAAAGTATAGACAGTTTTTAAAAATAGTAGGCCAGGAATATGGTTCAGTGGCACAGCACCTGCCTGGCAAGCGTGAGGTCCTTTTGTCTGAGGTCACTCAGCAAAGAGTATTCTCTAAGGACTTATAAACATCATGAACCTTACTGCAGCCCTTCCAGGGGAGAACCAGCAGCAGCTTCTGAGATCTGCGCCATGTTGGAACTTAGGACGCTGTGAAACCAAACAACCAGCCTGCCTCCCTGGTAAGCAATAGTGAACCTACTGATACGTGGCCTAGAGTCAAATATCCCACTTCCCCTAACCCTTTCTTCTGTCCCCCACCCCGCCCCCTGTTAGCAAATGAGAACCAGAAATCTGAGCATCTCCTGGGAGGTTGACCTAGCAAATAAAGGGGATTTCCTTTCACCATCTCTTTGAAGGCAAACATTTTTATTATTGTTGTTTTGTTCTATTCTGATTAATGGTACTGCTCTATTCAATATTCTGTTTTGATAAGTTCTAATATGTTCTGTATTTCATCTCATTTTGATATATGTGATTGAAAGAACAACTATTATAAAGACAACGAAATATACTGTGATACCTATTACTGTTATCCTGGTAACCTGCTGTGAATTTCACTGTACGATCTTAGTTGGTTTTATTCTGTCTTGTTCTGTTTTATTTTACCACTTTCAAAATAAAATTTTAAAAAACTCATGAACCTTGGGATCGTGTGTCTGTGGTGCTCATGGTTATGCAGACCCGGGTGCCAGACCGTGAGCCTGCGTGCAGCTCAGTGTGAGAGAACTCCGAGTGCAGCGAGAGGGAACCAGACACAGCCATGCTATCAAATCGAAAAGTGAAGGAGGCAAAGGACAAACCTCACCGATTCACACAAGTGCGCTTCTGAAAAACGGATCCTTAAGAAGGGCATTAAAAGGCTTAAAGTCACTTGGAAATCAATGTAAACATGAACAGCTTCTGTGGGACAGGAGGACAATTTAAGGGAATATAACATTTCCCCTCATCAACAGAGACTCAGCAGCAGCTGTAATGCACCGGTAAGCACTAATTTAAGGCTTGGCTGAATGTAGATACTTTGAAGAAAGGCAAGGCGCTACTGCTCTCCTGAGAAGTCCATCAGAGGGGTCATGTTTGGAAATACATCCAAATCCCAATGCCTAGAAAAAGGTTCTGGCCTTTCAGGCTGACTTCCAGAGAGTGACACTGAACCACTACCAGCAGCCAGCCCTCCGCGCCCAGGCCTCAGGCCTTGTGCACAGCAGCCACTTCTGCAGCGTGGGCTGCTCAGTTCCTTTCAGGTCTGGGAACCTCCAGCCTCAGTGGTCTGGCAAGGCTGCACGGGGTTTCTTTGGCAGGCCCCAGACTTGGGCCCTCTAGGCCACCATCCCGTCCTTACCAGGGAGAAAAAGTCACCCAGGAGACCTCTTCCAGGTCTGAGGGGACCTTCACTGTGCTACTGCCTGGATTCACTTAGCACCTTTAGGAATCTGTGCTCATCTCTCCCCACACACAGTCACTTCTTTTTGGTTAAACAGTTGTGTAGTCAGCTTTCTGTTACTGTGACAAAATGTCTGAGAAAATCAACTTGGAGGAAAAGTTTTAGTCATTCTCTGACTTATCAATATTAAAATAAATAAAACTACATCAGAGATGGACAGATGGACACTGATGTCAAAAGGCAAGTATACTGACATGAGAGTTGTAGATTTTGGGGTCTTTATGTGTTTAAAGTTTTTATTTTTTATTTTTGTGTGTGTGTTTAAAGTTTTTAAACCCGTGGTATGTTTTGAACACTTTCATTGTAAATATTGAGGAAAACTCCTGCCCTCCTTCGTGTCGCCCTCTTCCTTGTGACTTCGCTCTCTGCTCTCCTTTACACAAAAGCCCTGAACAGCTCGGCTGAGCTCTCCTTCTCCTCTCCCACTTCTTTTTTTTTTTTTTTTTTTTGTCTTTTTCCTTTTTATCGGTACCGGGGATCGAACTCACGACTGCCTGCTTTCAAGGCAGGCGCTTATGCCGCTGAGCTAAATCCCCAGCCCTCCTCTCCCACTTCTAATCAAGTTTCTGTCTCAGCAGCCCAGAGTGCCCCGTGGGCTCACCAGGGGTCCCCACTTTAGGAACAGCCGGGCCTGGCCTTGCTCACCCCGCCTGCTGCAGACCGGCCTCAGGGGGTCGCTTCCTGCCCTGGAGAAATTCTGTGCCTGATGCCAGCGCGGTGCCGCCTCCTCCTTCCCAGCTGCCTCACTGCCTGTCCTCCCGCGTCTGTGTGACTTCTCCAGTCAGTGTCTGTCCCTGTCCTTGTCTGTCTTTGTCTCTGTCTCTGCATCTGTCCATCTGTCCGTCTTTCTCTCTCTCCCATACTTGGGACTCAAACCAAGGCTTCACAATACACTACTATCCTCACATCAACCCATTTTCTTATTCATTATAGTATTTTTTAAATCTTGAGACAGGCTCTTACTAAGCTGCCTCGTCTGCACCCTAACTTGTGATTCTCCTGCCTCATCCCTGCCGAGGCTGAGGACTCACAGGCAGGCTCTCCATTTCTTTTTTTTTTTTTTGTCTTTTTTCATTTTTATCGGTACCGGGGATCGAACTCACAACTGCCTGCTTGCAAGGCAGGCGCTTATGCCGCTGAGCTAAATCCCCAGCCCCTCTCCATTTCTTAACATGTTCACAAAGGGTCATAATGCCTGCCTCACTGCTGGCTGGCTCTGATTTGTTTGCCTGTTTGTTTGAGACAAGGTCTTGCTGTGTGGTTCCAGCTGGCCTTGAACCCACCATGTAATCCCAACTGGCCTCGAACTCTTGGGGATCCTCCTGCTTCAGCTGGATTACAGGAATGTGCCACCACACCTGGCAGGTGGCTCTGATTTGAATGTGTTACTTTCCGGCTGGTTTGATACACCAGTGGTACAGGCATGACTTTCCATTGGGTGCCATCTTTATATATGAAATGTTTTAAAGAAATTTATAAATACAATTTTTAAAAAATTATTGAAATTGGGGGCTGGAGATTTAGCTCAGAGGTATAAGCACCTGCCTTACAAGCAGGTGGTCATGAGTTTGATCCCTGGTACCAATAAAAAAATTATTGAAATAAGGTATATTGACTATTATACTTTTAAGTGATATAAATAATATTAATATTTAGATTTGAGCAGTAATTGTTCAGATTTGAGCAACTAACTAGATTTGTTCTATTTAGAGATTTTTTTGATTAATTTCACTAGTAAAAACAGCAATAAAAGTGATTATATCTTCTGCACCACAGTGGTACTATAAGGGTACAGTTATAGAATAGCAAGCTTATAGATACTTTATAGCAAAGTAAAACAGTTAGTGGCCTATGACTCTGCTCCTGCTGCCTGTCACATGGTCAGCCTGCTACATTCAGTCAGCCTGGACTATCTGCATCCAGCTGCTTCTCCCTCATGATGTGCTGGGTCAACTTGACTGCTTCCAGTTGCAAGGCTTGTGTTTTTCCTTACTTGGAAAAATATATACCATGTCCAACTTGATTCAAGGACTTTGTGTTTGGGACAGACTGGCCCAGTCAAGGATACATTTAACTGGCACTGCTCAAGTCCCCTCTGCTCCTTCCCAGGAATCTGCTTAGAACTAGCTTGCTTGACAACATATGACTTAATTCATGCAACTAATCTTGTAATACTTGGTCATCAGCCTTGTGCTTCCTGCTCACAAACTATATTTAAAATGAACTCTAAATTGACTTGTGGCTGGTGATTTGGAACTGATTCCCACCAACTCACTAAAGTAATAAACAGTTGCCTTCTCACTCTTCAGAGAAGATTCTTCCATTCGGTTTGATATTGATTTTTCTGCAACGGTACAAGCTACCCAATGGGACAGTCACACATGCACCACTGGTGGTACAGGCCAGCAGAAACCTGTTAACTAGCAATGTTTAGCCAGTTGTGGACAACTAGTTATAAGTACTATGGATAATTTTTTCAGTTAACTAGTAATTTTAAGCCACATTGTAACTAGTGTTTGGTAACTAACAACTGGTAAGTAGTGATGATTAACTTGTAATGGATAACCAGCAACATTTAACTAGTCACAGGTAACTAGTTGTCGGTAACTATCAATGTGTAACTGTTAACTAGTAATTTTAACTAGTCGTTGGCAACTAATAATTGGTTACTAGCTATAGATAACAAGTGATTAAAATGATTAAGATGTGTTTCCTACATATTCCAGTTCCACACAATGAATATAATCATTATGTCCTGCAAACATATATGAATAAGAAATTCTACATGCTGGAGCTATCTTATAACCTTGCAATGTCTGTTTGTTCTCTCCCCAGTTTTAGAAACATGATTGTAGAAACCCAGGAAACTGGGACATTCCAAAATGGATGTGAATAAAATGAGTCCAGACCTGCATGACCCGATGTGTTTTAGGCATAATAATAATCATGAAGCTATTGGTATACATACAAATATTATCTTAGTTTTTTGTTTTAGTTCTGGGAATCCAACTCAGGACCTTGTGCTTGCCAGGCAGGTACCTTGTGCTTGCCAGTGCCACCGCGCTATATCCCTGGCCTTTTCTGTAAGTTTTTAACAGTTAAAGTAGAATAAGCCTATTTTGCAGAGCATTTTAACCCTGCCATCCCTTCTCCCAACTGTGAACTGTGGAGTTAGGACTCTAGAATCTGAAAAACACCTTACGGAATCACTGGTTTCAATGAAATCACCTTTTCTTATAGGAGCATAAGTCATCTGCTAAATACTCTGATCAGTTACTAGCTAACCTTAACTAGGTAACCATTGCTAGTTGCTTGCTACTACTCGCCTATAACTAGTTAACTACTAGTTACCCACAATCAGCTAGTCTCTGGCAGTTAACCATAACTAGTTATGCATTACCAATGGTACATAACTGGCTAATGAATAGTTAACAGATAGTAGTTACCAGTGACTACTTAAATTTCACTAGTTACTGTTTTCCAGTTACCACTACTAGTTAACCACTAATTATTGGTTATTAGTTACCCACAACTAGATAACTGTCACTACTGGCCACCAGTTACCACTAGCTTAAAGAGATGGTTGCTGATTACTACTTACCACAACTAGTTAAATGCTACTACTCAGTGGTTACCAGTTACCTACAACTAGTTAACCACCATTAGTTATCCACAACTAGTTAATCACTACTGGTTACTGGTTACCAGTTAACTATTAGAGGTCAGGGATATATATAGTTCAGTGGTCCAGTACCAGCCTGGCAAGTGCAGGGTCTTGAGTTTGAGTCCTATTACCAAAAAAAGGTAATTATCTAAGCTGTGCTATGGGGGGAGGGAAGTAGCTACTACTAGTTACTCAGTGCTAGTTAATTATCTCTGTTTACCAATCACTATTATTTTATAAATGGTGTGTCCTGCTGTCAGTATTCACAAGTAAGTGGATTTAATAAGGACACATCACTTATAGGATTTTAAAAACAGAATTATTTTACAATATTCATGGGGTCAAATACAAAAGTGTGCAGATCTGTCCATACACTAGAGACCCAAAGAATCCAGTTGAGGGCTTAATCACATGGCAATGTCCAGCATGAGTCCAGCTGGGGGCCTACAGCCCACGACAATGTCTCACGCAAGTCTGTATCAAGGGTCTGCTCTGGAAAGACTTAAAGGCCAGTGGTGGAAGCTAGAAAGTCTACACCAGCAGGACGAGGGATCTGTGCCAGCTGCCTAAGGGATCTGCACTAAAGTCAGGAAGCAATACTCAGGGTAAGGACCAGAGTTCCCCCAAAGAGAACTGAGCCATCCTCCACAACAGCAAGGACCCGAGCTCCTCCAACACTGAGAACAGCTGAGTTCAAATCAGGAAAACCACTGTAACAAGCTTCTCCAGGAGAATCAGCATCGCACCATCTTCCCCTCCAGCTCTCCATTGATGTTGGCAACAAATCTCAGGTGGGCCTTCCATACCCAGCACCACACTGATTCCGTTCAACTGGGCGTTACAAGGTGCCCATTAATTAATCCAGCAGAATCCACTCTTGGTCAATTTGATAACCAGACAGATTTCCTTAAACCATAGTCTCTAGTGGCAGATTTGTGAAAAGTTAATTTGTCTTCATTGATTCAGATATATATTAGTACAATAATTACATATATATATTTCTTATTGCACCAAAAGCAAAATATTCTAAGGGTGCTCAAAACTCAAGATTAAAACCACAATACTTGGGCTGGGCATTTAGTTCAGTGGTGTAAAGTGCTTACCTAGAAAGCACAAGGTCATGAGTTCAATCCCCGGTACCAAAAAACAGAAAAAAAAAAAAAATCACAATACTTTCACTAACCTGATTACAAACATGTACCTAAAAAGTATATTAAACCAGGCCTGGTGGCTTATGCTTGTAATCCTAGCGCTTGGAAGGCTGAGGCAGTAGGACTGTCGTGAATTTGAGGACAGCCTGGGCTCCATTAGCAAGTTCAAGGCCAGCCTGCATAATGACACTCTGCCTCAAAAAAACAAAACAAAAACTGTATTAAAATTGTATTGCAAGAAATATTATAATCACAATCCTTGCTTCCCATTAACTTTTTTTCAGTACCAGTGATTGAACTTACAACCTCCTGCTTGTCAGGCAGGCACAATGCTGTTGAGATATATGTGTGGCCCCTTCCCATTAACTTTTAACAACAGGGCACGGCAACACTAGCGAGCCCCACAAGGATCTCCTGCATTCAATACACTCTTGCCTCCTGGTCAGTTTTCACTGTCTTCTCAACACCCACATTCTTCTCTGTTCCATCCTTGCAGTTCACAGCTCCACTGAGCCTTCCCTCTGGCTAAACATTTCGTGTCACCTGGCTGGCGCTTCCTTCTTTGTTTTGAACACAGGCCTGGCCAAAAGCTCTCAACAGCAGCCATGACACTGTTCTAACAGTAGACAGCACTGACATTTTTCTGTCACCCAGGCAACGTGCAGACCAACTTCCTAGCAAAGCACAACATACCCTACATGGATCCAGCAGCCAACGCAGGCCTTCTCAACATCAAAGGAGAGCTGGAGGGGAAGATGGTGTGCTGTTGATTCTCCTGGAGAAGCTGGTCACAATGGTTTTCGTGATTTGAACTCAGCTGTTCTAGTGGTCAGAGGAGCTCAGGACTTTGCTGTTGCTGAGGTTGGCTGCGGCTCTCTTTGGGGGAGCTCTGGTCCTTACCCTGAGTGTTGCTGCCTGGCTGTAGTGCAGATCCCTCAGCCTGCTGGCGCAGATCCTTTGTCCTGCTGATGCAGACTCTCTAGCTCCTACCACGGCCTCTGGACCTTCTCAGGTAGGGACTTGCATGACACTTTGTTGTTGGCTCTAGGCTTCTAGTTGTATTTGTGCAAGACATTGCTGTGGGATCCAGGTCCTTAACTGGATTGTTTTGGTCTCTAGCATGTGGACAGATCTCTTGCACTCTTCTGCATTTGACAATTTGGGTGAATGTTATAAAATAATTCTATAGGCCGGGTGTGGTGGTACACATCTGTAATCTCAGCAGTTGAGGCAGGAGCATTTCTGCAAATTTGAGTCCAACTACAAAGTGAGTTCAAGGCCATGCTGAACTGTATAGTAAAACCCTGTCTCAAAAAGATGAAAATAATCATCCCATTATGTGTCCTGTATTAAATCTTTTCCCTCGTAAACTCTGACTACAGTGAGTGTTGTCAATGTGAAGGTTAGTCTGTGCTGAGAAAACACAGATGCCTTGAGATTATTTTGATTACACACGAAAAATATTTGGGGGGATTTTCCTACATTTGATAATCTAAAATATTCCTCATTTTTTAACAGACAAGTATTTATGTTTTTGAATTCATAAAATAACAAAAATTTACTCCTTAATAATAAGTAAAGTATTTAAAATGTTTTCTAAACTGCTAATTATAGTACTTGCTTTCACAAATATAAACATCTGTTTTTGGCTATTGTTTTAAATATTTTTTTCTATTCTGCAGTCTTGGGAGTGGAGCACAGGCCCTCACACTGAGTGACAACCTCGAGCCACTTTTAGTTTTTATTTTGACACAGGATCTTGCCTTGTCTCTAAATTGCCCAGGCGGGGCTTGAACTTGTGATTCTCCACCTTCAGCTTCTCAAGCACTGGGATTACAGGAACACACCACACCTGACTTCAACAATTATTTTAAAAGACTGAATTCTTTTCCCATTTCCCATTTCTCTCAAATATTATAAAGTCATTGGCATACAGGGTTTACCAGTTAAAGGGGTTTACAATTTAAAAAAAAAAAAAAGCATGAGATAAGGATTTTTTAAAAGTGTTGGGCTGTAGCTCAGTGGTACAGTGTTTGCTGAGCATGTAAAAGGCTCTGAGTAGAGAATCAGGCCTCGCCAGGGGGTGACCCCCACCTGGAAACCAGTGCCACGCGGGCCACTGTCGGGCAGGGACAGCCAGACCCAAGCCTCTCTCCACGAGCCAGGGCCATTTTCAGACTGCAGAAGGAGAAAAACAAGGCCTACCAGGAGGTGACCCCTGCCTGGAAACCATATCATTTTCATTGTTTTGTTGTTGGGTTTTATTCTCTTTTGTTTTATGTCTGATGGCATGAGCAGCTGTTTAAAAGAGATTGCAAGACATGTTATGGTAGCCATTTTGGATTTACTACTGGCTTGTTTTGAAGTCCTTTATTGCATTCATTGTTTTGTTTTTATTGTTTCTATTCTATTCTGTTCTGTTTGATTTTTACTATGTCCGAAAGTATCTGCAGCTATTTTGAAGACAACAAAAGGTATTATGGTAACTATTGTTGACTTTATAATGTTTTGAAGCTCTGTATCACTTATACTGATTTATTTTGATTGGTTTTATTGTTTTATTTTCCTTGGTTTTATCCTGTTTAAAATAAAAAATAATAAAATAAAGTAAAGTAAAAGACCTTGGGTCTACTTTAATCTCAGAGAGAAAGAGAGAGAGAGAGAATAATTAATAAAAGTAATAGTTTCCTGGATTTTGTGATTCTGGTACTTATTTTGTTTTTGAGATGAGATTTCACTATGTAGCCCAGCGTGCCAAACTCATGGAAACACCCCGGCCTCAGCCTCTAAAACACTGAGATTACAGGTGAGTGCCATTACGTCCAGTTAGATTTTTTTTAATTTGTAGTTTTTAGTGATTTTTTTTTCACATTCTAAAGACATATTACTTAGGTTTCTAGCTTTATATTTGCAGTTTTTCAAGTGATGGACTTTCCAAAAGTATATATTCTTGAAATCTGAACCTGCCAATGAATAAATGAATAAACATACATTTTGATCCATGGAAAATTCAGGCAGAACCCTTGGATCTCTTTCTCAGAAGGAGGCTTTGGGTGTGGCAGCTTTGTGGGTTTTTTTGCTTCTGACATGCCCAGAGGACGCAGATAAACACCTAGACTTTTCATAGAGAAATCTTCACCCAAAGCACATTCATAAGGAGGTTTCAGAGAATACTTCCATATGGGAAACTAGCAGAGGGGCTTGGAGCAAAAACCCATGCACCCCCAAGACATTTGTGTTTGGAGAGGGAGGAGAAGGAGCAACTTGGGATGAGCTGATTTCACTGAATGACTTGGCCGTTTATTCATTTAACAAACATCTTGTAAATTCCTACTGCCTGCCAGGTACTGTGCCAGACTCTGGAACAAAACAGCAGAAAATCGGTGCCCGCTTTATGTTGACAGGTGGCTGTCTTTTGTATCTCCCCCTCCTCAAATTGATATAAATCTGGCCTACACTGGCCTATCAGAAACCTGCTCAAGTTCTTCCAAGAACTGATGGCAGCTTTCTGGGCTGTGGAAGGGTTCAGTTGCTGAAGATATCACCGCAGCTGAGGCGGCCTGAGGACGCAGCTCGAAGTCCCCATTCCAGAGCAATAAGCTGCCAGCCTCAGAGAGAGGCCACTTGGCCCAATTAGTAAGATTTACTGCTTAGAGTGTCTTTCATCCTTTGTTTCACAAGGTGTTGCTCAGTTTCCCTGCCTTCGCTCAGCATTTCCTCTCACTTTTCCTCACGCCCTCCCTCCCGCAACTCGTCTGAAAACCCAATAAATACAGGGAATCCAGAAAGTCTCTGTCTTAGCTCCTCGAGGGTTCTGACCTTCCTGGACCCTCCATTAAGCATATTTGCAGTTGTCTTTATTTAATCTTTTTCCATAAACTTGTCTCCAAAATCAAGAGCCTGATCAGCTCCCGGCAGACAGCCTTCTCTGTCGGGTTCAATGTGGGGCTTTGGACCCTGTTCTGCTGTGTGTCCTGGAACTGTGTGACTGGCAGGTCTCGCTCACTTCCCAGCCAGGTTGCCACACCCTAATCTTCTGCCTCACCCCAGAGGTTGAAGGGGACTGAGGGGGAGGAAGTGGCAGACAAAGCCAGGTGTCCGGTCACAGGACCTTGTGATCAGTGAGAGGACTTTGGCTTTGGTGCTGGGGAGGCTCGAGGCCTGGGAAGGTGTGGGGCAGAGCAGGACGGGACAGGATCAAATTGTCGTAGAAAGAACAGCTTACGGGGACAAAAGCAGAAGCAGGGAAACCAGTGAAGAGACTCTTAATCTAGGGGAAGATGATCAAAGCTTGGGCCAGGTGGCAAGTGGTCAGATCCTGTATATATATTTCGAATTGTTTTTTGTTTTTTGTGGTTTTTCTTTTGGGGGTGGGGCAGCTAGGAATTGAATTCAGAATAGATTGATAGGTGTTACTGGGTCAGAGTGTGAAGGGGAGACCAGGGGTCACCTCCAGCTGTGTGACCTGAACGACTGGACCAGGTTACTATTGTTGAGGTGCGGAAGCCTGCAGTCGGAACAGCAGGAGGCCTAACTCCAGGATCCCTGGAATATGGCACAGGGGCCAGAGGAGGCCACATCACAAGAGGAATCGGACCTCAGGTCTGCTGGATTCTGGTTCAACCCAGAATATAATAAATACCTTCTCCTATGCTTGGGAAATCACTTCTCGTTCATTGGCACGCTTGCAATTGGTAAGTGAACCCAGTGCTCCACCCGTAAGCATATTTCTTTGTGACTGTTTTTTAAAGGACAGACATTTAATTTTGTTTGTTTTGTTTATTTTTTGAGACAGGATCTTGCTACAGAGTTCAGGCAGAGCTTAAACTTATTATGTAGCCCAGGTTGGCCTTGAACTCTCAGTGATTCTCCTGCCTCATCCTCCTGAGTGCTGGGATTACAGGAGTGCCATTATGCTTAGCTGAATATTTTCAATTGCAGAAAGTTAAATTGAATTGTGGACAAAGATAGTCACAGAATAAGTTATGCTTAAGTACTGTAACAAAAAACAGCATGAGAATTTAAACCATATGTCTGCATAAAAACTTGTACATGAGGGCCGGAGGTTTAGTTCAGCAGCGCAAGCACCTGCCTGGCAAATGCAAGGTCATGAGTTCAATCCTTTGTACCAAAAAAAAAAAAATTGCTCATGAATATTCTTAGCAACATTATTTATAATAGTCAAGTGCAAAAAAAAAAAACCATCAATTGGTGAATGGATGAACAAAACATGGTATGTCCATATAATGGAATATTACTTGGTATTAAAAAATGAAGGACTGAGGATATACACCAATGGTAGGACACATGTGTAAGGGCCTAGGTCAATCCCCAACACCACAGTAAAGAAAAAATAAGAAATAAAGAAGGTAAAAAAGATAAAGTATCGATGCATACTACATCATGGATGGTCCCTGAAAAAAATCATTACAAATGAAAGGAAGCAGGCATGTATACTGTTGTATGTCTCCATCTGTACAAAACATTCAGAACAGGCAGATCAATAGAGATGCAAGGCAGGTGGCGGTTGCCTTGGTCTGGGGAAGTTTGGAAAGAAATGAACAAAGATTGAGGGCAGGGGACTCCTTCCCAGAGATAATGAAAATGCCAAAATCTGTGCTGGTGAGGGTTGGTTAAGTCCGTGGCTATCCACAAACCATTGAACTGTATGCTTTTGACTGGGAAGGTGTGTGGCGGATGAGCTCTATCTTAAATAAAGCTGTTATTTTCTAAAGGCTTGATAATAAAAAGCCCACACCACAGTTTCCCCAAGGGCATGTGTCACAGCTGACTCTGAGCCCGAGCGAATCCCAGATGACTCCACCTGATCACACTTGGCTGTGCTTGGTCACACATGGGTCACATGGTGCCGCCAGCACTTGATGTGAGTCATGGGAGTCTGCGGGCCATTTCATAGATGCCAGGCTGGGGCAGATGAAGTGACTACCCAGCGCACAGACAGACAGACAGCCGCAGTTGCGAGCATAGGCTCTGCAGTGGACAAACCTCACTTGGAGCCTGGACTCTGTCTTAGGACCACTGACGAGTGAGCCTGTCTCTGCCTCAGTTTCCTCGTGAACAGAGCTAAGCCTGCCCCTGGGGAGATGAAGGGGATCAAGTGAAACTCCCTTTGCAGGACGCTTAGCACAGGGCCTGGAACTAGGGGGAGGATTTTTGTCGTCACTGAACTGTTTGGCACATGGGAAGGGCCCACAGCACAAAATGATAAACTTCTCACAATGCAAGTTTATAATTAAAGGTAGAGAATTTGAGTTCTGTTGCTAAAAACAAAGGCAGGTGACTTGAGATCATGACTTACCCCCTCAACCCTGGCTTTCACTTTGTCCCCCACAAATATGCAGCTAAAAGCGCCCAGCTTTGCCTAGAGCCTCTTAACTACCCTCAGTGCATCATTAATGAGTAAATTCAAGCTGCAGAGCCTTCTAGAACATTCCAGCTAAGAAACTGGAGCTTTTGACATGGAGCCAAGCCAGGAAATGATGTTTCCCCTCCAAGACATGATCTAAGTGAGGGAGCTAGGAAAGGAACTGACATGTGTAAAGAATTGTAATAGGTTTTCTCAGGAATGCAAGAGCACTGCAGCCGCAGAAAAGCTATTCGTGTAACGCGCCCCATTATGGGATTAAGGAAGAAGAAAATGACCATCTCAATACCTGTAGGAAAAAGTTGTAGCTGAAAACATTTAACGTTTATTTTTATGATTAAACATTAGTGAAGTAGAATCGAAGGGAAATTTCTGTGCCAGCTTAAAATAGGACATAGTTTACATATTATGTATTATAATATCATACATTAAAAACTCACATCAAACCACATACTTAGGACTGGCGGTTTAACTCAGCAGCACAAGGGCCTGCCTGGCAAGTGCGAGGTCCTTGGTACCAAAACAGACAAACAAAAAATACTTAATGGCAAAATAGCATGTTGTACATTGATGTGCTCCGGTTGTCTCAGCTACTGAGAAGGCTGGGGCAGAAGGATTGCAAGTTAAAGGCCATTCTGGGCAGTGTAGCAAGATTGCTTCTCAAAAACACCCCCAAAAGGGACTGAGGATTTAGTTCAGCAGCATAAGCACCTGCCTTGTAAGCAGGCAGTCGTGAGTTCGATCCCCGGTACTGATAAAAAAAAAAATTATAAAAAAAACAACAACCCCAAAAGTCAAACACATAAAAAAGAGAACTCTTCCCCAAGCAGGAATAAGGCCAGGGTGCCTAGCTGTTATTGTTATTATTTGATATGGTAATGTTAGCCAACTGATTTTCTACAGGGTGCCCAGATGTTCAGTGGAGGAAAAATAGTCTTCAACAAATGATGCTGGGACAACTGGTCTTCCTCATGCAAAAGAATGAAGCTAAATTCTTTTTATTGGTACCGGGGATCGAACTTGCGACGTGCTTACCAGACAGGCGCTTACACCACTGAGCTAAATCCCCAGGCCCAAAGCTAAATTCTTATCTTATACCATATGCAAAAAAACAAATTCGAAATATATCAAAAACCTAAATAAAAGTGCAACTCATAGAAGAAAATTTGCTCATAGATGTAAAATCTTTGGATTTTGTAATAGATTCTTAGATATGACACCACAGTCATGAGCAAGCAAAGAAAAAGTAATAAATTTGATCTGATTAAAATAAAAACCTTTATGCTTTAAAAGACACTACTGCTGGGCATGGTGGCACACACCTGTAATCCCAACACTTGGGAGGCTGAGGCTGGAGGATCGCCATCAGTTCAGGGACAGCCTAGCTTACATAAGTTCAAGTTCAGCCTGAATGACTTAATGAGACCCTGTCTCAAAGATTTATTAACTAATAAAATGAAAGGCGCTACTGAGAAAGTAAGGAGAGAACTCACAAAATAGGAGGAAGACGTGTGTACACCATATACTTAGTAAGGACCTAGTAGTCAAAATATATAAAGAATCCCTACAACTCTCTTTACATATGAACAAAGGGTTGAATAGACATGTTCATCAAAAGCTAAGTAAAATTTTTCATATGGTTTCAACAACCGTATGAAAAATGCTCAGTAGTTTGGGGATGTAGCTCAGTGGCATAAGTGCCTGCCTGGCAAGTGCAAGGTCATGAGTTTGATCCCCAGGACCAAAAAATAAAATAAAGTAAGAAAAAAGAAAAATGCTCAATATCATTAATCATTAGGAAATGAAAATCAAACCACATTCAGAAACTCTCTCATACACACTAGGATGCCTACCATCACAGGGATAAATGAAAAAAGTGTTGGCAGGGTTGTAAAAAATTATACTCTTTGGGGGTGGGGAGAATGCAAAATGGAGTAGCATTTTGTTTATTTTTTGTATTTTTTGCTGTTTTTTTGAGATAGGGTCATGCTATGTAGTTCAGGCTGGCCTTGAACTCACTATGTAGCCCAGGGTGGCCTCAAATTTGCAGCAGTTCAACCTCCCAAGTTATGGGATTACAGGCATGAGCCATAGTATCACATTTTGAAAAATAGTTTGTCAGTTTCTCAAAAAGTTAGAGTTACTATGTGATATACCCAAGAGAACTGAAAACATGTTTGTACACAGCCTTGTTTATAAATGTTCACAGCAGCATTACTTATGATAACCAAAAAGCAAGAACAGTTCAAATGTCCATTGACCGATAAAAAAAAAATCTACATACCCATATGATGGAATACTACTCAGCCATAAATGGATGGTGTACTGATATATGCTGCAGTGTGGATGGATTCATTATGCTGTGTTTAGGAAGCCAGACAGCAAGGAACCCATGCGGTAATATATGATTCCATTTGCTTGAAATTTGATAGCTATATCTATAGGTGGTCACAGGAGTTGAAGGAAGGAGTGATTCCTAAAGTATAAAGTGTTTCTTTCCTGATTAATAAAATGTTCTGAAATTAGATAACAGTGATGGTTTCACAATTAACAAACTCATAAATCTACTACATTAAATAGATGTTATGTAAATTATGTCTCCATTATTTAAAAAATTTTGCAAATTGGAAAATCAAGGTTGAAAAATATCATCCTAATGACTCTACCTTTTTATTTATTTATTTATTTTTGGTCTTTTTGAGACAGAGTTTCACTGGGCAGTTTGAGCTGGCCTTGAACTTACTATGTAGCTCAGGCTGGCCTCAAACTCACAGTAATCCTCTTGCCTCAGCCTCCTGAGTGCTGGGATCACGGGCATGTGGCATTATGCCTGGCCATGATTCTATTTCTTGATACACACTCCAGAGGCACATATCTGCTATGCTCTGGGAATATCCACAAGCCTGGTACATTAGTAGATTAAAAATGGTCACAAACGCTTTGCAGCTTCCCACACCATCAAGAGCTGAGTCTATTTCCCCACCTTTGAATGCGAGTTGGTCTTGTGGCTTCTTTATCTAGTGGAATTAATTCATAAGAAGTGATTACAGGCTCCTGAGTGGAGGCCTCAGGAGAAGCAGCGTTTGCTGTGATTACCTTAGAACGTGCCCAGCATCCTGCAGAGAGATCCAGCAGAGACCCAGCCCAGACCTCCCAGCAGGGACTCCAGACATGCGGGTGAGCCCTCTGATCAAGCTGCCAGTGGACTGCAGCCCAAGTGAGTCCAAGTTAGAACAGAACCACCCTGTCGACCCACAGAATCGTAAGAAATAAACCATTATTATTTTAAACTACTAAGTTTAGAGATTGATTTGTTACCCAGCAACGGCTATTTAACATAGCATAGAAACTTCACTTACATTATCAAAAATTAGGAAGCTGCCCAGGCAAAGCCTGAGTGATGCAGCAGATCCTGGGCTTTGGCCCCACACCTGGGACCCAAATCTAACTTGTCACTTGCCGGTTGGGTGGTGATGGAAAATTTATTTAATTAATTTATTTATTCTTTATCTTCCCAGGTCCTTGTAAGACCTTGCGGGGAGTCAGTGCAGAAGATGAAAACAGATCAGAATTGTGGCTGGAGGTGAATCTGAAGACAGCCAGGCCTCAAAATGGAGAGACAATAGCCAGGCCCACAGGCCTCTCTAGAGATAAAGAGCAACTTGAGATCAGACTGTGATTAGCACCACCTGGTCCAGTGGGCCCAGCGAGGCATGGGATGCATAAGTGGGTGACCAGAACATCAGGACCCACACCCCCATCCTTTTCCAGGGATCCCTTTGGATCCCTTTTATTCCATGTACCCTTGCTAATGACTCACTTTCCTACTGAATCAATATGAGCTAAGTGACTATACTTATAATCCTACAGGTCCATTATATTGTGATCCATGTCGTACCCACATTGTAACTTTGCTGGATAAATTACCCAGGACAAAGGGCCTCAGCGGCCACCCACTTCAAAAACTTCCTGGAGCTATTCTTCCTTTGCTCATTTTTGATAAAATTCTCCTAACCTCCTCCTTTGGTTAGTAATTTTGTTCCTTGATGTTGTGAAACCATAAACTTGGCACATCTGACATCTAAGAGATTGGGAACTGGTAACAGTACAGTGCTCATTATGCATAAGGCCCTGCACACACACACACACACACACACACACACACACACACACACACACAATCCAAGGAGCTGTACACAGAGAGAATTTAAAGTGGCTTCTGGGAGACAGGAATGCTCCTGAGCATTGGTTACTGTATCACATGGCCCCCAATAAGATACGGCTCATCTGAGCCGTATGCTGAGGGACTCTGCCCACACAGGCAGACATGCCATGTATACAACCTGGAGTCTTCTCAAAAAGACATTGTTGTATGGAAAAAACAAGCTGCAGAACTATAACGTTCCATTGTATTTTAAAAGTGCCGGTAGTGGGTTTGGAGAGCAGCTCAGTAGTAGAGCACTTGCCTCGCATGCATGAGGCCCTGGGTTCCTGTCCCCCTCCCAAAAAAACAAAGTGCAAGAAGGATACTAACTACATGAAGTACCTTTTTAGAGTATTTGCCTCTTTGAAGGAAATAATGGAAATGGGTTTTGAGTAAAAATTGAGAAGAATTTTGTCTTTATCACATGTTCTTTTTTTATCACACAAAAAGAACACTTTATTTACTTTATTTATTTTTAAGGTTATATGTAGAAAAAAATAATGGGTCAGGAAACACCTGTAATCCCAGCACCCTGGGAGGCTGAGGCAGGAAGATCAAAAGTTCAGGATGTGAGAAGCAAGGCCTTTAGTCTATTTTCAGGATGAAACCTTTAATTCTGAGTGGAAAAGTACTACTAGCCTGCGGTGGTGACTGAGGTCACAGATCTGAAAGGGTCTCTACACAAAGCCGTGGGTAGACAGTCAATAAAACATGGCCTTCACTATGCTGACTCTGGAAAAGTTCTGGCAGTTAAGAAGTTACCCCCTGTAGCTTAAACATTTGTTTTTAAAACCACGAAATGTTTACAGAAGAAGCAGGCCAAGGATATAGGTGCTGACCCCAAAACTCAGCCAACAAGAAAATCGGGAAGAAAACTCTGGGGATGGAGGGAACTGCGTGCTGGGGTTACTTTGCGTGTTGTAACTGCTTTCGGTGTGTGCGTGCTAGCATAGTGGACACCAAGTCTTGCAAGCTGAATTAGTTTTGTGTTTGCTGTTCTTGCCTCTGAAGTCCATTCTCTGAGTCTGGACCAGTGAACGTATTTCTCAGTGATCACTCTGAGTAACAGAGTGACTTAGCGAGATTTTGTCTTAAAATTAAAAAAAAAAATTTTAAAGGGCTGGGGATGTAGCTCAGTATGAAGGCCTAGATTAGATCTGGGGCAAATCATACAACTAACTGGGCAGAATGTATCAAAAACCATGGGTGGTGATGCACACAGGAGGCTGAGACAGGAGAATTGTTATGAGTTCAAAACCATCCTGGGCTATAAAGTGACCTAAAGGCCAGTCTGAACTGCATAGTGAGACTGTCTCAAAAAGACCAAAAAAAAAAAAAAAAAAAAAAAAAAAAAAAAAAATCATGAAAAATCTATTGCTACCTGACTGAGCAAGATATTTTTTGTTTTCTTTTTATCAGTACTGGGCTCGAACTCACGACCGCCTGCTTTCAAGGCAGGTGCTTATGCTGCTGAGCTAAATCCCCAGCCCCAGGGTTATTTTTTTTTTTAAAGAAAGGACATGTGCAGGACACAGAACCTAAAATGCTGCGGGGGTTTACAGCTGAGTACTGGGGACCAATCAGAAAACTGTTACTTTCAATCCTTCACCTGCGGGGGAGTTTTTGATGGACAACCTTCAGTGCTGTATTTGCATAAGGGGAACCAACCCAGGAATTTTGGACACAAAGATCCCTTTTCTTTATCTTTGGGGCCTCTGTGAGCCTTTGCACTGGGCCACCATTACACTATACCCTCTTTCCCCACTTCAGAAAATGTACCCCGCTAGCTTTTGTGTGTGTCTTGTTAATTATTTGTTCAAGACACCAAAGACCTGGAAAGAATCCCCAGTGGGACCCGCCATCTGGTAACAATACCACAGAAAGAAAAGTGAGGGGAAGGGAAAGGAAGAGAAGAAAAAGAAAGAAGGAGGGAGAGGAGAGTGGGAAGAGAAGAAACAAAAGACTGGGTACAAATAAGATATAATACCACCACTGGTTGATCAGGCCTGGTATTCCAGCGGGTACTGTTTTCTCCCTTGTTCTGCACTCCCTGGCCACCCCTTCCCACAATTCCTGAATTAATTGAGTTACAATGGTTTGAAATCCTTCCTGTTCTGCAGTATCAGCTTGGGGACCTGATGGGCCCCCTCACACCTGTCAGTCGGCAGGCAGGCCCGGCCAGGTGGATGCAAAGCACCTGGCTCTGCGTGATCCAGGGCGTCTCGGTTCCGGCCCACCCACGCCTGCAGGCGGCTGTGCTCTTGCCAAGGCCTCAGATCTCATACAGGCTTTGATCCTCCAAATGCTTGAAGAGCATCAGCTCCTGAGTTCACCAGCACTGAATATAAGGGGCTTTCCAGTGCTCCAAGTCCTCCTGCAAAGGACCTGAGGCTCAGCAGCTAGAAGATGAAGATGGGGTGTTCACAGAGGTGCTAGGGGAAGAGGGGTGACAGAGGCCTTCGCCAGAAGCGATTTCCTTCCACAGCAGGTGTGGAATGGAGGACTTTATCAGGTTCTTTAAATTTTTAAAGACTTTTGTGGGTGATGTTTTGTCTCGGCTGTCACTATTTCAATGTTGGAGCACAGACAAATTGGCTTTGGTGTCCTTAACTATTGTGTAGGAGGGTGTGAAAGCCAACACTACCCTAAGGTTCTACAAAATGCAGATCAGTGGGGAGCAGGCTGGGTATTGGGAATCAGGGGAATTCTTAGGACCTCCAGCAGGGTCCTTGCTGGATCCTTCTGTTTGAGCACTTAGAGTATATGTCCTTAGCTGGTTTTGATCAATAGATTCTGGATTCAACAATCTGGAAAGCTTGACCTCAGATATGGCTGGTGATTTTTATTTGTTTTTTTTTCTTGGTACTGGGAATTGAACTCATAACCTCACACCAAGCAAGGCAAGCGCTTGTGCTGCTGAGCTAAATCCCCAGCGGATAAGCTTGGTATTTAACTTGAAAATAATGAGAGAGAGAGACGGACAGACGGACAGACAGACAGAGACAGTCAGAGAGAGACAGCAGAGACAGAGAAAGAGAGAGGCAGAGACAGAACAACATTACTTATAACTTCACCCCTTAGAAATGAGGTTTTCACGTGTATTCTCCATGTGTTCGGTAAGTTTATTGACACCTTACTATTTGCCAGCTTGCTGAGGCTCTAGTGCAAAGCTGAACACTAACTCAGGCTGCCCATATAGGGAGGGATTAATCAAATAAGCACACAAAGAAAGGCCAATTTAAACAATGACTGGGAAGGTGATTCAGTCCTTCAAAAGCATAAACTCTGGGGTTCTAACCCAGTTTGACAAGTCAGAAAAGGCTACCCATAGGAAGTGGTAGCTGAGCTAGGATTAAAGGATAAATTAAATAGAAAAAATAGAAGAGAAAAATGCTCCAAGAAGGGACGCACTGTGTCCAGAAGTCCAGGGATGGTAACATCATGGCACGTTGGGCAGGGGTAGAAGACCTGACTGCGGGGAGCACAGGGAGACAGATGCATGCGCAGAAGTGGACGGGGCCAGACCGGCCAGACCTTGGAAGACTTTGTTAAACGATTTCTGTAGGGGATAATAGGAAACCACTAAAGTATTTTTCGTTTGTTTTGTTTTGTTTTGTTTTTTTGAGACAAGGTCTAGCTATGACAAGGTCTAGCAGGCTGAGGCAGGCAATCCTCCTGCCTCAGCCTGCCAAGTGCTAGGATTACAGGTGTGCGTCACCATGCCTGGCATCACTAAAGAATTTCTATGCAATGCTGGGTCTGGGAGCATACAAGAAGCCATTTGCCCTTCCTGTAAGCCAAGTTGATAGCAACTGTGGTATAAAAACAACTAAATGTTTATATAGTCTGATTGACTTTGGAGGTGTAAGACCCATAGTCTGAGCATCTAATAGGAGGATAACAATATGCAATATAGCAACCATGGGGGATTTCCTTCTGTCTGTTTTTGAAATCCAATATTGTTCTCACTGTTTAGTTTTGTTCTGATATACTGTTTTGTTTTGTTTTATTTAATGTTCTGTTTTGATTGATCTTATTCTGTTTTGTTTTATTTTACTATGTCAGATGATATGGAAAATTATTGTGAAGACAAGAAGATGTATTATGGTAGCCATTGTTGATTTCCTATTGTCCTGTTTTGAAATTCTGAACCATAATAACTGTTTTGTTTTGATTGTCTTTATTCTGTTTTATTTTATTGGGTTTTATTCTCTTTAAAAGAAAACAAAAGAGTTTTTATGCCATAAAAGTGCTATTACTGACTCACTCTTTCTTTCTTTCTTCCTTCCTTCCTTCCTTCCTTTCTAGGTGGGTATGGTGGTGCATGCCTTTCTTTGCTTCTTTCTTGACAGAAGAATATTGCTGGGGCTGGGGATTTAGCTCAGTGGCATAAGCACCTGCCTTGCAAGCTGCAGGTGTGAGTTCGAGCCCTGGTACCAAAAAAAAAAAAAAAAAAAAAAAAAAAAAAGAATATTGATGTTATCCCAGACCACTTTCAGACTCATGAGCTTTGTGATCCTCCTGACTCAGCCTCCTGAGTACCTGGGACTATAAACATGTGCCACCATGGGTGGTTCAGATTTTCTTTGGAAAATACCTTTTTTATATTTTGCTCTGCATTTATATAGTTATTATACAAGAGGAGATTCTTTAGATATTGTCTCTAATTTATAATTTTGAGAAATCCAAATATTTTATTATAAAAATTTTCAAATGTACAAAAATATAAAAGAATTGTACAGTAAACAACTACCTAAATTCTCCTCTTGACATTTTTATATGTTTACTTTATCTTATATCTGTCCAGTTAGCATCCCTCTAGCCACCCATTGATCCATTTCTTTGGATTTAGCAATACAGTTTGCATAGCATTTCATAAAAAGGCTCTGCTACCAAAAGACAGAGAGAGAGAAAGAGAGAAAGAGAGAGAGAGAGAAAGAGAGAGAAAGAATGAGAGAATGGAAAAAATGGAAATAAAGCTTTTGTAAATAAGAAGAAATGGAGTGTCTTAGCTATTTTTTTTTCTCATTGCTGAGACATGTCTGACACCCAAAGTTGAAGGGGAAAGGTTTATTTAGCTCACAGTTTGTAGAGGTTTTAGTCCATAGTCAGCTGGTTCCAAGGCAGGGAGACACAGCATACAAGTATCTCAGAAGAGGGTAGAAGGTATGACCATAGGTCTTTTTATCCCCTTATTTTATCCAGGCCACTTAGGATGGGTAGCACTCACACCCTTAATGCCAGTGCCCTTGATCCTAGTGTTGCACTGTGAATCAGTCTCAGCATCACACACTGTAGATCCAACCAATCTGAAAAACCCATATCTATGACCACATGAGGCTTTGGGGGGACATCTATACCCACACAATAACAAGGATTTGAAGGGGAAAAGAGGCTTGGGGAAAAAGAATCAATATCATGTACAGATACAGATTCCCTATGATGAATGTGATCATTATGTATATCTAAAATGTAACAATAAATTGATTTTAAAAAATATGTTGTTCTACAAAAGTATATTAACTAGCATCCTCCAGCTTCATCATTGAATGCAGAATTTATATAACACTTGAAAGATTTCCCTTCTTTTGAGTCTTTCGGGACAGTATGCCAGTTGTGATATTGGAGGAGTACCAATAAATATCACCCATCTTTGAAAACTGAATTTGCACCAATGAAAAAGACAAAGGAACCAGGAGTGGTGGCACACTCTTGTAATCCCAGCACTTGGGAGGCTGAGGCAGGCAGATTGTGGCAAGTTCAAGACCAGCCTGTGCTACAAAGTGAGCCCAGGTCCAGCATAGTGAACTGCATAGTGAGACCCTGTCTCAAAAAGACAAAAAAAAAAAAAAAAAAAAAAAAGACAAAGGAAACAGTAGGTGGGAACCAAAATATCACCTTCATTACTAATAAAACTGTGGTTATAGTGTGGTCTAAGTCTGCTGGCAAATGGGCTTATTAATGGTGACTCCCAATGTAGTATTAGACTCAGTCAATCAACTTGACCAATCAACTTCTCTCCCATCAATTGACCTAATTTGACCTTGTGACAGCCCCAAATGTGCTCTTTTGTGTGTTTGAAATTTGTTATGATAAAATTTCTGGACCTAGCTATGCTCTGCAGCTCTGTCAGAGATGAGGCATGAGGAGAAGAGACTGGGTCCACAGGGCAGAGCCTCCTTGTGTCCTGACCTCCAGAACGGGTTAGTTATCAAGCGTGCGTTGTTAGGAGAGCAAGTCTTCCCCTGGTGTCTTCTCTTGCACGTGCTGCCCCTTCACTTTCGGCCACGTGATGAAGCAAGACGCCCTCGCCAAATGCTGCCACTAAGCGCTGGACTTCACAGCTGTATGCACTAGATAAGCTTTTCATTACAAATGATTCAGTTTGTGGTATTCTCTTATAGCACGAGAAAATGAAGTAAGGTATAATTTCAATTTTTTTTTTCTTTTTGGGGGTGCTGAGGACTGAATCCAGGGGTGCTCTACCACTGAGCTACATCTCCAGTTCTTTTCTAAGTTGCCTGGGCTGGCCTCAAACTTGTTACCCTTCTGCTTTACCCCTCCAAGTAACTGAGATTACGGACACGCACCACCATGCCTGCTGAATTTTTAAATTAAAATGGGTAATGTCTCCCAAGAGGAAAAACAGAAGAGAGAAATGAATTACACATACCCGATTTTTCCTTCAAAACCTACCAAATGACTTAAGTAATTAAGAAATTAAATTACTCATCAGATAAGTTTACCCTGAGAAAGATAAATGAAATGAGAGTCCCAAGGCCAGCATGAGCTGTAGCTGCTGCTACCATTTGGATCCTGTGTTAAAGGCTTGGACTCCAGCTGGTGGGGCCTTTACAATGTGGGGTTTAGTGGGAGGTCTCCAGGGCTTCAGGGCTGGCTCCTCACAGGGGATCTCCAGCTGTCTTTTTCACTTTCAGACCATGAGGTGAGTAGCTTTTTGCTCTGCACCTGCTCCCTGCCATGATGTGCTGCCTCACCGCAGGTCCAAAAGCAACAAGGTCAACTCACCACAGACTGAATCCTCCAAAACCATGAGCCAAGCAAAACCTTTCTCTTTATAAGTTGATTGTCTCGTGTATTTGTCACAGTGATGAGAAGGTGACTAGTACAGTTAGAAACAATAGAGCTGAGGAAGTCACTGTCTTCCATTGATTAAATTCTAAACAGCACCCTGTGCCTGTTCCTTCTTCATTGTCCTAAGAGAGGTAGAAAATAAGAACAAAAACATAGGAGGATACAGATACAAATTCTCTAGGATGACTGTGGTCATTATGTATATCTAAAATGTACCAGTAAGATCTGATTGAAAAAGAAAAATAAGGGGCCGAGGATTTAGCTCAGCAGCATGAGTGCCTGCCTTGCAAGCATGCAGTCATGAGTTCGATCCCCGGTACAAAAAAAAAAATAAACCACAGGAAGAGATCTCTACATGCACAGGCATGTTGGATCTTCTAGCTTGACTTTTAGTCACCTGCCCCCTACTCAAACATCATTATAGGTTCATGAATATGTACTACATGTCATGTATGTCATTAAGACCAGAGTGAATTTTGGGACAAGCATGCATGTTCGGAACCCCTAACATGACTCCAGGGCTGTCCATCATAGCAGAGGTTCAGGGGTGGGCACTTGGGCTGGGGTACATATTCTTTAAATTCTGAAAGCCTGACTTACAGTGGCTGTGTTGCTTTTTCAGTGTCCTATTGATTTAGGGGAAATGCTGTTCAAATACTCTGAGTTCATGTTCCCCGTGAGTGAATTCTAAGGAACAATGGAGGTTAAGAGTAGGAAAATTTATCAGAAAAGGGATAGGGAACAGGAACAGCACCTGAGTAATAGGGAGATTCCCAAATGAGTTGCCAATGAGCCTACTTCTCAAGCAAGTTTTACAGAGCAAAATCATGGTGGATACGATGCAGGTCAATATTGTGATTAACCAATCAGATTTTTAAGTATAGTTGGTTAGGTAACATTGATCCAATGGTAGCAAGGGTTCATGGATGACATCATTTACCTTGGTCAATAATCTACGGTCTTAGTCCTAGTTTTAATAGGTGGGAGAGGATGGCCCAGCCCTAACGAGATAATAGGAAATCTCAAAAGGGAGATACCAATAATCTCCACCTTCTGTTTATCTCCTAGCCATTGTGATTTTAATCTTCAGGCGCACCTCCAGCCACAGTCCTGAGGGACTGCAGTGCCTTTACTTTTCTGTCACCCTGCACCATTTTTCTGTCTGTCTTACCATTTGGTGGCACAGACTTCCCCTGAATACAGCTTCCCGTGACCTTCAATAAAGGTAGCTACTTGCCACTTGCCACCCGGTGTATACTTGCAATTTATTGCTTGTCAAACACAAGAGCACAAGAGCGGGGACTACTTGCCCCTTTCATGGTAACATGACTAAGACAGCTAGGAAATAAACTGCTCTAAAATGCAGAGGCTTACAACCACAGCTACCCTGTATTTATGACAAGGGATGTCAGTTTCCCATTTGATGTAGTAATATTATAAATTTTATTTATTTTTGTCCTTTTGAAACAGGGTCTTGTTATGCAGTTCAGGCTGGCCTTGAGTCCACTTTGTAACCCAGGTTGGTCTCAAAATCCTAACAATATTCTTGCCTCAGTCTCCTGAGTGCTGGGATTACAGGAGTGTGCCACCATGCCCAGCAGTAATATTATTTAAGTAAATGTTTAAAAGAAGCTAGTTTAAATGAAAAATGAGCTGATTTTAAGAAACCACTTAAGTATACTACACCCATGGTAAACAAAGTGTGGTAAAGAGGCTGAGATAGGAGGATGGAAAGTAAAATCCTATCTTGGTTAATATAGCAAGATCCTGTCTCAAAATAAAGTAAAATACGGATATAGCTATGAATATGGCTTATGGTATCATGCCCCTGGCTCTGAACCCCAGGATCAAAGCAAAACAAAACAAACAACCAAGACATGGTAAAACTTTGTGGCAAAAGTAAGAACAGTTCTTCAATAACTGAAATTTGAAGAATATGGTTCTAGTTAAAAAGACTGTTTAAAAGATAAATATTTAGCTGGGTGAGTGGCACATGCCTGTAACTCTAGCATTTGAGAAGCTGAGGCAGGAAGATTGCTGTTGAAGGTCAGCCTGAACTGTATAGTAAGATCCTGTCTCAAAAATACATACATACATATGTACATACATACGTACGTACCACGAAACCTTCAATTGACCCACACACTCCTGCAGCTAGATCCTATTTTCACACTCCCTCAAGCAAAGCTTGGGGAAAGTGTGCATAGGTCCTCATCTCCAACTCACTGCTGTGACTAATCCAGTCTGACCGCTGAGTCGATTCTCTAGTGACGCTGCTCCCCCAGCGAGCTCCATAGCCAAGTCCTGTGGACATCGCAGGCCACATCGTCCATGGCCTCCCAGCAGCACATGACCACTGCCTCCCTTCTGAAACTCCCGTTTTCTTTTTTTCTGTCGACTTTGATTTCCTGTTTGCCCTCTACCTCTCTAGTTCCTCCTCCTCACAGTTATAAAAGCGCCTCAGGACCAATTCAAGGGCTTCAAGTATCATCTGTATGGAGATACTGGCAATTCTACCTGCGGCTCAGCCTGACCTCTCACCGTGGACCCAGTCAGTCGGGTCCTGCACCTGCCTGGCCCAGCGGCCTCCAGCTTCACAGGACAGGAAGAACTCCTGATTCTGTCCCCGTAAATGGCATCATCACCTTAACCAAGCTCCCGTAGGAGACAGTCTTGGCTCTTTCTTTCCTTTACTTCTAAAATCAGTCTATCACTAAGCTTTTAAATTTTTGTTTTGTTTTGTTTTTTTCAGACAGGGCATCACTGTGAAGTTCAGGCTGGCCTCAAACTCACAGCGATCCTCCTGCCTCAGTCTCTTGAGTGCTGGGATTACAGGTGCGTACCACCACACCCTGCCACCAAGTTTTAAATTTTACCCAAAACTCCAGAATGCGATCAATGCTTTTTGCATCTCTTCTGCCACCAGCATGGCCCAAGCTAAGCCCACCGCCACTGGACACAGCGCCAGTCTCCTTTCTTGATTCAATTCCATTCCTCCTGCCCCCAATCACTTTCTTCACATAAAGACTGCTATACAATATAAACCAGCAGCTTCCTCTCAGTCTGGAAAAATGTTAGACTATGTGTGATAATGTGCATGACGAGGAAGCCCTTTGGATCTGGCCACCAGCCCTTTTTCTCATGTTTCTGTCTCTGTCTCTCAGCCCCCGTGACTTCTCTGTTTCTGGTTTCCAGTAGTTGTCTGCTGAAGACCTTTGCTTGTGCTATTAGTCTGCCTTGCATATTCTCTCTCCCAGATTTGTCCCCAGCTGTTTTTTTTCCTCTCAGCATTCATGTCTTAGCCTCAATGACTCCTTCCCAGAGCATCTATCTTGACCGTTTGTCATGGTTGTGTCTAGATGTCCTCCAAGAGCTTCATTCACTCATGGGCAAGGCTTTAGCAAGAGGACTGGATCGTGGCGACGCTGCAGCTGATTCGCTGTTAGGAGGTGGGTTCTGGTGGGCGGAGCAGGTTACTGGGGTTTGATCTGGAAGAGTTTATCCCCCTTCCTGGCTCCTCACTTCTCTCCCTGCTTCTTGGACACTGTGACAGGAGCAGCTTTCCTCTGCCCAGAGCCTTTTGCCATGACATTTCTGTGTTGAAGCTGCCAGACATGGATTGGAACCTCTGAACTCTGAACCGACCATAGAGCTCTCTCCACCTTTAAGTTTCAGGTGTTGGGTATTTTGTGCAGCCAATGAGGAAAGTGACTAAGACACTATCAAACAGAGGCTTCCCTGGAGGCGACCCCATTACTTTGTTTTCTTCATAGCACGCACAGCAGGCTCTAAATACCTTGTTTGTTTACTTCTGTACTTGTTTGTTATCATACAGTCCATGAGGGCAAGGAGACCTTGTCGCAGGCTCCCCTGTTGTATCCCCATTGCTGAAAGTAGCATCATACCCATAGCAGGTCCTCAACAAATCCCTGTTCACTGTAATGAATGAGAGGGGGACTCGAACAGGGAGGATCTTACCAGCTCTGATTCGTGGGGACATATTCAGGGATTTTAATCAAAGACACAGTGATTAGATCTGGCCATTCTAAAAGGTTGGTTTGGAGCTGGGCTAGGGCTGAGGCTGGGGCTACCACTCAGCTGTACAGTGATTGCCTGCCATTTCAGAGCCCATGGGCTCAATCCTGAGCAATGCAACAGCACAACAATGACAAAAGGATCAACCTGCTGGTGGTGAGAAAAAACAGATTGGAAGGGCACTCAGGAAAACTATTGCAGTGGTCTGGGAGAATGATAATACAATTAAATTAATAACATGTGCAAAGCCCGTGGCACTTCATTATATGGAATAGAGGAGGAAGTGTAGCAAGCAAGCAAGAAATAAGGGTCTGAGAGACAGAAGGGTTTTGTATCCCGAGACCCTTTGAGCTGCCTATCTTGTCTTCCTGTGACAAATACCAGAATTCCTTATGCTTTTCAGGTTGGTTTTTTATGTTAATAGTTTATCTTGAGTTAACTATTCATTACTCTTCCCCTATCATCGGGTGTTGGGAGCTGCGGCCGAGCCCGGTCGCCTTACTTGGCGGACATGAGGCCTGTAGGAAGGAGCAAAGCCTGAGCTAGATTACCCCTCCCATCGAGTGTGCTAAGATGGCGCTTATCTCCTGCTTCCTGCTTGGTAAACAACCCGCTCTGTAAGATAGTCTGCCTAGCAACAACTGATGTTAGCCAATCAGCCCGCATCGCGCGCTTTGAACTGATTGGCCACTGTAACCCTATAAAAGTGAGTGCCTCTCCCGCCACGAGAGAAGAAGCACGGAAGGAGCCACGGAGAGCGGACCGGTAGAGGCTTCGGGACAGACTGTAGAGAAGAAGCACGGAAGGAGCCGCGGGGAGCGGACCGGTAGAGGCTTCGGCCGGGAAGAATCCCGGGGCAGACTGTACGGAGAGGGAAAATAAAGAAAGCCCAGCCACTGCCAGATCTTGTCGTGTGTTCTTCCTGCCGGCCGGGAGCGACACCGACAATCGGGAAGACAAGAATTCCAGAGAGAGAGACCAGGAAGCCTCTCATTAATTGTGTGACTCTGTCTATTGTCAGGATGTTGAATAAATGTGAAGAAAATATTTTTAGGGACTGGGAATTTAGCTCAACGGCACAAGTGTCTGCTTGGCAAGCGTGAGGTTGTGAGGTCTTTGGTCAATCCCAAAGATCAAAAAGAAAAAAAATATTTATAGAAGGCTGAGACAGGAGGATTGCCATGAATTCAAAGCCATCCAGGGCTACATAGTAAGTTCAAACTGCACAGTAAGTTCTGAATTGCATAGTGAGACCGGTTTCAAACACACACACACACACACACACACACACACACACACACACACACACACAGAGTTATCAACCCATCAGCAGGGGAAAGTGAGGGGAAGGTAGCGTTACTGGAGACCTGCAGCAGTTGCTAAAACTGCAGACAATACACACTCACAGCCAAGGCACCACCAAAAAAGAAGTCCAGCTTTTCCTTTGTTCTGCCCTCCAGCCTCCTCCCCTAGCAGGAAGTCACCTCTCAAGGGATCCTGGAAAACAGTCTGCAGAGGAAGGACAAAGGATGATTCTGAGCCATGGATTATTTTTATTCTTATTTTTATTTTGAGACAGGGTCTCACTATGCAGTCTAGGCTGGTCTCGAACACATTGTGTAGCCCAGGCTGGCCTTGAAGTCACTACTTAGCCCAGGCTGACTTTGAACTTGCAACAGTCTTTCTGCCTCAGCTTCTCAAGTGCCAGGATTATAGGCATGTGCCACCATGTCTGGTCTGTTTCATTTTTTTGTTTTTATTTTGAGACAAGTTCTCACTAAGTTTCCCAAGGCAGGACTCAAACTTGTAGTCCTCCTGCCTTACAGTGCTGGGATTACAGCTGCATGCCACTGAGGCAGCTATTATTTTCTTCAAGGTCTTTTTTGGTCATAAAGTTATCAGAGTTTCTTCTAGATCTTAGCCAACCCCTGAGATATCCAGAGTTGAGTGCTTATTGATTAATTGATTCATTGCCCTCAACATACACATATACATAAATGCTTAGCCTCTTTTCTCTGAAAGCTGACAGCTCAAGCCTTGCAAAAGTTCCCCCAGGGCCAAAGGCAGCACCGCCTTACCCAAGATTCAGGGACAAGGAAGGTATATTACTCGGGTATCTCTTGTGAATAGGCTGCCTCAGCAACTTTAAAGGTTCCAAAGAATACATGTTATGAGCTGGTCGGTGACATCATAGAGCAAAAAGGAGGGTCCCAGGAAGTTCAGGAGTGGACTCAAAAAAGTCACATCACTGGATCATTCACACAGTCCTGGTGGGGAGTGCCAGGAAACGGCCTCATCCACTTTTCAAGCTGCTTCCTGGCAAGCTGGAAGATATCCACTTGCCTTTGGGACACATCCCATAAATGTGCCCTGGGGGAGTGAAACCCTTGGAATTTTACTACCAAAAATGGGAAGAAAAGCTCTATCAGCTAGAAAGACACAGAATTTAACCTTGGACCAAAGCAAATATATCTATTTTGAAAAATTTCTAAGAAGGGTTGAATATTGTGGAATTCTTCCTAATATACAAAGATCTATTCCCTAAATTCATTCCTACAGCAAATATTTATGGATAGTGGGTTGGCAAATAAATCAGGCAATGCATTTTGTAGCAAAACAAAACTGTGTTGAACTGTGGCTTTGCATTTACCCTAGCTGTGTGACCAAGGTAGACCAAACCTCAGGTTCTCATCTATGACAAAGGAATTAGGGCTCTCTTGAATACTAGAAAGAGATTGCACACGCAAGTTCTTAGCGTGCAAGCAAGACAAAGAGGTACATACCTATAATTCCAGCTTTCGGGAGGCTGGCGCAGGATGATCATGAGTTTGGGCCCATTTGAGTTACATGGTGAGTTTAAGACTGGCCTCAACTACATAGTGATACTTTATCTCCTACAACAGATTTAAAAAGTACTTGGCACAGAATCCAGGTTCTAATGAATAATCAGGATGTGGTGCTAACTCACTTTATGAAGATGTTTATGATTTGCATGACATTTTTCCGAAGCACTTTTTCTTACAGCAGTACACAAGAGGTCATATCTGCTGTGTGAGGCAAGTCAGGGAACCAGCATTGATCTGTTTCTTCTATGCATCTACTCTCTGCCAAAGTTCAACAGTTATTATCTTGTTGGTTTCACTTATCCAATAAATACTTGAGGGTCTATTTTATTCCAGGCTGTTCTATGTACTGGGAATAAAGCAGTGAACAAAGGAGACAAAAATTCCTGCCTTTCACACAAGAATCACTCAATGACTCTTGAGGAGACAGACAGGAAGTATAAGTTCAGTGAATTTTTATGTCTACGATGTCTTAAAGTGCTTACAAATATTCACTCCTAACCTAAGGTACTATTATACTTAGCCCATTTTATGGATGACAACACTAGAGGACATAGGCATTGGAAATTACTTGCCCAAGGTCTCACATCTAAAAGATAGATTCAGGATTCAAAGTCTCAAGTCCTTGCTCTTAATTACTACTAACTCAAGGTGTGATAAATGCTCTAAAGAAAGTGAAACAAGGAGAAGGGGGGAAAGTGGGTGACAGGAGAATGTTCTTGTACAGCAGGGTCTCTCGGCAGAGAGCTGAAGGAGGGGAGGGAGAGATACATGCAGACATCTGGGAGGAGAGCAGGTACAAAGGTCCTGGGGCTGCAGGGTGTCACAGGGAGGCCTTGGAGGAAGAAGAGATGAGTCAGAGGGTGGCTCACGACAGTGTTTTGCTGAGAGGAGCAGGTTTGTGAGGAAGGTTAGGAGATGAATTTGGAGTAATCTCACCATCACTCAAGTGGGAAAGACTTGTTTCAGAGGTGTTAAGTAACTCCCCTCGGAGCCCAGCCCAGCAGTCCTGTTCAGGTCTGGGAACTCTTACTGCATTGCCTCCAGCATTTCCCTAGTTGGAGCTGTTAGATTCTGGTGGTCTGGAGTTTCTAAGGACAGAGAAATGAGGTAATGCAGAGTGTGGCAAGAGACGCACAGAGGACAGTGACTGAGGCCAGACGGAGGTCTCCCATGGGGATAAGCAGTGACTGTTTAAATGTGAAATGCAGCCGGGTTCGGTGGTGCGTGCCTGTAATCCCAGCACTCAGGAGGCTGAGACGGGAGGATCTCCGTGCATTTAAACCTAGCCTGGGTGCTTGTATAAGTGAATTCAAGGCTGGCTAAAAAAAAAAAAAGGAAATTCTGGGGAGGGAAATTCTTTGGGAAAGCAAAAAACATGGAAAAGTTTCAGGCCTGTGGGGTGGAGGATTTGGGGACAGCACTCTGACACTTGAAGGAGGCCATGCTTTGTTGGACATTGTATAGTTTGAATCTGAAACGTCTCCTAAAGGTCCATGTGTTAAGGGCTTGGTCCTCAGGATGGTGTTCTTGGGTGGGGATGGAAACTTAAGGGACACCAGATCTTTGGGTTACGGGTGGCTGTGCTTGAAGTGGGCTGTGGGATTCTGGCGCTCACGACATGAGTGGCCTTCGCTCTGCTTCACACTGCCACCATGATGTCGTGTCTTGCCAAATACCCCAAGCCTTGGGGCCCATTGATCATGAATGGGAACTTCAAAACTGTAAGGCAAAATATCTTCAGTATTTTGTTATAGTAACAAAAGACTAATCAAATGAGAAGGCCCCAGAAGCCCAGTATTCTATCTAGGCAAGACCTCCATCACAAGTTGCCCCCAAACTGATACATTTCCATTGTGATTACTCAATGTGCCCAAACCAGACATCTCCCCTGATCTAGTACATGTGACCACAGTCTCCTCAATACGCTGCTGCTAGGTGTGTCTAAACATGCCCCAACTAGATGTCCTCTTTCCCCTCTGCCTGCAATAGGATTCCAAGAAGCCAAGCCCGAGACTAGAGTCCATGTGTCCAAGGTGACTTCCTAGGAAGTGCTCCCAGGAGGAACTAAATGAGTGGGAGAAGCAGAATAAAAAAGGGTAAGAGGCCTCCAGGGGGCTGAGTGCAGACCAAGTCCCACAGACGGCCGCATCAGCCCAATCCTGCAGAGGGGCCCTGGAGTGCACGGCACCTCTTTTTTTTTTTTTTTTTTTTTTTTTTTTTTGTCTTTTTTGAGACAGGGTCACGCTGTGCAGTTCAGACTGGCCTTGAGCACACTTTGTAGCCCAGGCTGGTCTCGAACTCGAAACAACCCTCCTGCCTCAGCCTCCCAAGTACTGGGATTACAGGCATGAGCCACCACGCCCGGCTCGCACATTACATCTTTTTTTTTTTTTTTAATTTAAGGAGAAAAAGGAAAAAAACAGAAAAAGGGCACAAGTAATACAAAATTTTAAAAATGAACAGTAAGAAATCACTAGTTAATAGATTACATATTCTCATCTTAGAAATAGTTGTTCAAGTTACAAAATTGAAGCATATAAAGGGGACTTTCAAACAGTGAGACTGCAAACAGTTTTGTTCAGTGATCCAAAAAACACTCAGTAATATGGTTATCTATCTTCTCTACACTTAAACATATATGCAGTTATAACCTTTAGAGCACTTTCTTTTCTTTTGTACAATGACAATTGCACATTTTGGGTTTTATTACTCCCACAGTGCTTATTACTTTTTTTGAAGAGAGTAAAACCAAATGCGACATATCAGAACAGAGTCAGTCAAACCAAAAGGATGGACATAATAGATAATGTAAAAACAAAATACAAGGTGATCAACAATGGTTACCATACTGCCTCTTGCTATTTTAAGAAGAATTGGCAGCTATAATAAAACTGAACTAAACAGTAAAGAATAAAACCAAAGCATTGGAGACATTACAGGATTTTAAAAGAAAATAATAGTCAATCGGAATGGGCCCCATAGTGATTCCTATTGTCTTCACAGTTATGCCTATACTTTTGATTTTGGTACTATCAAGCAAAGCAGAATAGAGGAAAATCAGTCAAAACAAGATGGTAAGGGCAATACAGGATTTCAAATCAAGTTAATAGGAAATCAAAGTAGGTTACTATAATGTATCCTGCTATTTTTTATTTTTCCCTGAATTAAAAAAATAAAAAGAAAAAAGTAAATAATTTTAAAAAGGGGGGATTGAGATAAAAGAGGGCATAACAACAGAACAGCACAGGTCAAATCATAACCATTTAAGCAAAATAGTGTTTCACCACAAGATATCCTGACATAAAAATAGTTACCATAGTGTCTCTTTCCTTGAAATCTTTGAGTATAACTTCTTGTACTATAGTACCAAACATATCAAGACACTATAAAACCATTCAAGAGAATGACATTATTGCAGGGTATTTAGAACCAATTAACAGAAAATGAACAATGGTTTCTATATAAACTTCTTGTCTATAAAAGTTTTTGCTTATATTATCATATACAATAAAATCCAATAAGATACACCTTTTAGGACCAATGGAGACAGAAGAATACCAGTTTGATGGGACTTCAAAACAAGATGATACTAAATCAGCACTAGCTATTATGATGTCTTGTTTTCTCCAAAATAGCGTTTCTACCATCTGATCTTCTCTGCCTCATTTCTGTTGAGCTCTTTTTCTGTCGTTTGTTGTCAGTTTGTCTTCTTCATTTCGTTTTCTGCTCCATTCATTGTGGCCTCTCTGCCACTATTTCTGGAATCTTGGTATTTTCCTTTTTTAGACTATCCTTCAGTATTCTCTGTAGAGTTGAATTAGTGGTTGCATATTCCCCTAGTTCCTCTTTATCCTGGAAGCACCTTGTTTTTCCATCGATTTCTAGGGACAGTTGTGCAGGATACATCAATCTTGGCTGGAGGTTATTATCTTTCAAAGCTTGAATTATTTTCCCCACGCTCTTCATGATTTGATAGTTTGTGCCGAGAAGTCTGCTATAATTCTGATGGGTGTTCCCTTGTAAGTGATCTGTTTCTTGTCTCTGACAGCTTTTAATATTCTGTTCTTATATTGGATTTCTGGAATTTTGATTATTATATGCCTGGGTGTAGCTCTGTTTGGGTTGTAGGTGGCTGGAGTCCTGTATGCCTCATACATCTGAGTATCTTTACCATTTCGCACATTATATCTTGAAGTTAGTTGTGCACCAGGAAGAAAGGGACTGGGGCTTTCACACTCCTGTTCTGGTTGGTCTCTGGCTACCAGCTGAGGAGGTAAATGCATGTGTGCTTTTTCAAAGGCAAAAGGAATCTAGTAGCCAGAGATCAGGCCCCTAACGGGAGTCACAGAGCATCCATTCACAGAAGCCGAAGGAGGGGTGTTCAAAAGTCATAAAAAGGATGATAGGAACCGGGGGTGGTGGGCCACTTCTGCAATCCTAGCGACTGGAGAGGCTGAGGCGGCAGGATCACAAATTCAAGTCCAGCCTTAACAACTTAGCAAGACCTCATCTCAAAATAAAAACTAAATATTGGCTGGAGATGTAGCTCAGTGAGAAGGTGCTGGGTTCAGCCCCCAATAACACACACGCACACACATGTGCATGTGCGCATAAACCCACAGAAGGCAGCTGAGCAGCCCTGATAGTGCCCGGCACATCTGCTCCACAGTCTCAGGAAATGGCATCCTCCTGCTGGTTGCTTGTTGACAGTACTTTCAAAATATACCCAGAATCAATGGATCTGTCTCTTCCTCTCCCTTTCTTTCATAATTTTAAAACCTTGTGGTAAAATATACATATAATTCATCATTCTAATCATTTTTACTTTGGTACTGAAAGTGAGCCAGGACAATCTGCATGCTAGGCAAGCATTCTATTGCTAGGCTACGTCCCCAGCCCTTTCATAAAATTTTATTCTGAAACGGGGTCATGCAGGCCTGGAAACTACCATCCTCTGACCACAGCCTGCTAAATAACCAGAATTACAAGTGTGTACAATCATGCCTGGTGTCTCTAGCCATTACAGTTTGGTGGCATTAATGACCTCCACATTGTCATGTTACTAGGTCGGCCTCCACCCACAGAACGCTTTCATCTTGCAAAAGTGAAACCGTACCTATTAATCACTTTGCTTATCTATTCATTGACGAACATGTGAGTTGCCCCTACATTTCAGCTACTCTGAATAACTCTGCTATTTCCTGGCATGGTGTCTCAGCTACACAGTGATTCAGACCAGCCTCCTGAAGATAGTGAGCTCGCATACCTAAACGTATGTATATATATGGCAAATAATGCTGCTGTGCACGTGGGTGTGTAAATATCTCTTCAAATCCCTGTCTTCACTTCTCTTGGGTATACACACAGAAGTAGAATTGCTGGATCACATGGCAATTCTATCATTTTATTATGTATCTCAATTGACACAAAGTCACTGTGTCATGATTCTACATGCTTACGATGTGTGGGAATTCTACCTGAAACTTTCTTAGGAACCACCATACTGTTTCATAAAACTGTAGCACCATTTCACATTCTCAGCAACAATGCACAAGGGTTCCAGTAGCCCCACATCCTCACCCACACTTTTTAAAAAGAAATCTGATTATTTCTTGCCCTGGATGATTAGTACCATGGCCCTGCCCACTTCTGCTCCAGACTCTGAAATCTACTGTCAACACTTCTCTGCTCAAACCCCCTCAGCCCCACTCCTCCTCTCCTACTCAGAGCACAGCCCAGGTTCCAACAGTGGCCCATGGGGCGCTACACACTTTGCTTCCCACCCTCCAAACTCTGACTCACTTCCTACCCGCTCACTACTCCAATCACACAGGCATTTTTTTTTCCCTGTTCCTTGTAATCTGTTGCCCAGGCATGTGCCACGTGTTCTCGATGGGAAACTTGTCCTACGCATACTTAGCTCTAACTTGTACCATCACTTCTTGGGGGTTTTGTTCAAAAATCCTTTCCCCAGTGAGGTCTCTGGGCTTTCTTGGTGCTTCCCCATCCTCATCCTGGGGGACCAGGCAGGAGGAGAGTGTAGCTCAGTGTCAAGTGCTTGCCTGGCATGCATGAAGCTCTGGGTACAATCTCCAGCATTGTAAATGAAAATTATCTGTCTTGCACCTGGAGAGAATGACTCCCACAGAATCTGTCACCCCAACTTTCTTGCCTTCAAGCTTGTGGGTGGTTTGGTGGATGTACATCAGGAGACAAAGGGCAAGAGAGAGCCGCTGGGCATTGCTTCTCCGCAACCTCCCTGGACGTTTCTCAACTACAGCTATGTAGGGAAGGGGGGGTGTTCAGATCCCTGTGCCCCACCCCATGATGGCATTTCCTCTCTGCCCCTTCAGTCTCAAAGTAGCAGTGCCTTCCTGGTGTTGCTGGTCTTTTGTGCCTCAGTACCCCTGTTCCCCAAACTCTGCAGTTTCTCTAGCTCTTTCCAGGATGACCTGAATCATTGGGCAGGATCCTGTTCCGGTTAGACGGATTTCCAACCCTACCTGCTGGTGGGGAACCGCTTTCCTTTCCGCCTTTGTTCTTTCACAGAGCACATATAAGCATTAAGGCAACGCGTATGTGCTGTACTTCACTGCTGACTTTGTTCTGCCCCTCCTCTCCCTCTCAAGAAAGGCAAGTCCAAGAGTGTGAAGACGTTTGCCTATTTTGTTCACCCACCATTATGTCCCCTGTGTTGGGCACCTAGCAGGCTGTGGGCAAATTTAACTGAACTTCAGATGTGAAATTCATTCAGTTAAATTAATGAATGAGTGAATGAATGACTAGGGGAGCTATGGAGAAGCTAGCGCAGTGGACCAAGTTGCAGGCAGAAGAGCTGGCTCTCCAACGCAAACACCCACCACCCCCACCGGTGCTGACTGCCTGGGAAGGAGGCGGAAATGAGCGAGCTGCACAACCCTCCAGCCTGGTGTTTACTTAATTAAGGCCTGTATCCCGAGGCTCATTTGTGTTTAACTGTCTGCCTAATGGCTTCGTCTGGCTCCTGGCCGGCTGGGGGATCCTACAAGGCTAGGATAGGCCAGGCCTCCCTGTCCCGCCCAGGCAGGCCAGTGCCATTCCGCAGCCTGAGCGCAGGCACCAACTCCCCTAGGGCATGAGTCTCCAGGCAGGACTGTGAGAGGGAGGCAAAGCTCTCTATCTGCCTCGGGCTTTGCTGTCCTAGTCCACCTCCCACCACCAGCTTCTGGACCGCTCTGCACCCCTGCTGGGTAATAGAGCACTCCCTAGACACCAGATGGGGATTGCTGGTTTTACCCTCAGCCGTGAAATTGAAGGATTCTGATGCTTCCTAGCCTCTTACTTGAGGCATGTGGGATGCTAGAGGAGAAATTACTGGTGAGGCAGAAAAGGCCAAATGATCCTGGAGCAATGCACTAGGCAACACTGGGCCCTTTCTCTGCGCCAGGTACTGAATGTCGTGTTTTTTAACCTGTTAATTTGTTTAATCTCCCCTACAAATATTAATTCATTTAATCCTAGTATAGTACTTTGGAGGGTAGGTGTCATTACCAGTGCCACTGACAGCTGGAGAACTGAGGTCACAGCACTGGTAAGTGGTGGGAGGTGGGTTTGAAGCCAGAAGGTGCAGAGTACAGAGCTGGTGCTAGGAAAGGGAAGACTCCTTAGTCACCACACAAGAGTCCATTGTTTAGCCACAGGCCTGGTGGTGGTAAGGTAGATTAAGTTACCATGTCAGTCCCTGAAAGCCACAAAGTCTATGATCAATTAAACAGGGCTGAGGATTTAGCCCAGTGGCACAAGTGCTTGCCTGGCAAGTGCAAGGTCATGAGTTCGATCCCCAGTACCAAAAAAAAAAAAAAAGTATAATCAATTACATAGTCCAACTCTAAAAGGTTGAGGCCAGGAGGACAGCAAGTGCAAGCCCAGCCTGAGCAACACGGCCACTTAACAGGACCCTGTATCAAAATAAAAACTGTGTTTAAAACAATCATAGGAGGGTGGGGAATGTATTTCAGTGGTGCAGGCGTCTGTCTAGCAAGAGCAAGGTCCTAAGTTAAGATTTCCGGTACCAAAAAAATAAAGTTAAAAAAGAATTTGGGATGGTTGCTCAGTGTGAAGGCCTTGGATTCAATCCCCACTACTGCAGAGCCAAACAAAAACAGAGAAACCGTCCACCTCCCCTTCAAACCCTTAAATGTGAGCTGGGTAGAGAGAGAAGAGAAAGAAGACCGTAGGGAAAGGAGGGCAGGGCTCCGGGATCCCGGGCCTGTCCACAAACCTCAGCTTGGTGGGGAAAGGGAGTGTGGGGTGGAGCGCCGAACCTCAGGACCTTTCTGCGCCCAGGGTCCCCAAATGCCTGGAAGAGGAAAGCGAAGTCTAACGGAGTAGCAAGAGTAACTAGGGAACCGTTCTATCTCCGCGGTCTTATCTCCTAGGAAGGGTGTGGGAGTTGCCTTCAAAAGCAAAATCGCGATTACACACAGTATTTCAGAGCAATAAAAACTGATTTTTAAGAATTTTCGTTATTTACGCTTTACATAAAGCTCAAAAAGTGTTACTTATGGGAGGGGGCGCCGGAGGTTATGGTGCACATAACTAATAACCATTCCTCTATCTCGAACCCGTAGGACTACTGCGGCTTCCATACTCTGGCGCCTTCTCTCCTAGCTTCCATTTGTTCAGTAGAGAAACAGAAGCAACGATTCTCCCTCAAGCTGTATCAGATTCTGTAACGCGGACCTCGCGGCCAGTGGGAGCCCCCGGGTCCTCCGGGGGGCAGGCGGGCGGGCGTGGGAGGTGGAGCAAGAGGCCGAAGGCAGCCTGCGCTGCAGCCTAGGTGTGGGGGGCACGCCCGGCCTCCACCAAAGCTCTGGGCCGCAGGACGCCTCCGGGAGCCGGAACGGACAGCCTCGGTTGCCCGCCGGGGTCAGATTTGTTTCCCCCTGCTCCCGCCCGCCTTAGCCGCTGGGTACAGAAACGTCCGCCGTCCGGTGCTGCGGAGGCTGAAGAACAGAGCGCGTTTTTTCCCCTTGCAGCCCAGAACCTGCGAGGCGGGCCGAGGCGCTGCAGGGAGCCGCTCCGACACGCCGCGGGACCCGGGTGGGGGACAAGCGCGGCTTCGCCTGCGGCTCCTGCACGCCGGCCGCGGCCCCACCTGCGAGGGGCGGGGCCAGTGACGCTGAGCCAATCAGCACCCGCCTGGGCTCACCTGGCCGCCTCCTCCCGGCTCCCGCGAGTGGCGCTGCTCAAAGGGGCGCGCGGAGCTTAGCTGTGCACTGTCCTGCCGTGTGGGCCGCTCACTCTCCAACCATGGGCTCCCGGAGTGGGCCTCTCGGGTCTTTGCTCCTCTTCCTTCACCAGGTACTCCTGTGCCCCAGCCCTTGCCTAGCGGGCTCTGCTCCCTGGAGGGCGGGCGGGGTCCGCGCGTGGCGGTGGCGTCGGGGCCAGCTCGGGGCTTGTGTCTTTGGGGTCAGTGTATTCCCTGAGGCCCGATAAGGACTCCCCAGGGTGGGGTGTGCAGAGCCAGGCCAGTCAGTCACCGGCCACCCTCTTCCCCCCTCGGCCCTCAGGCACAGGTCTGCTGGCTGCTGTGCGCAGCCTCTCCGCCTTGCGGGGCGGGCTTCGGGGAGGCTGCAGTGACCTTGGAGGCGGGAGCCCGAGAGATGCTGCCAAGCCGGGCGATGGAGAAAGGTAAGACCACCTCCTTCTCCCGAGCCGGCCCGGGTGGTCCGCCGTGCGGGGATCCGCACGTGGTCCGCTACGCTGTGGCCCGCGCGACGGTGGCCAGGCTGGTGCAGGGAACTTTAGGCGCCGTCTCAGATCTCGGGGAGGCGCGAAGGCACTTCTCAGGTCTCAGGGGCCGTGGTGGCGGTGAGGGGCTAACTCGGAAGTCTGGACTGCGTAGTGCCCTCTGAAGTCCAGCCCCTCATTGCCCTGCAGCCACTGCTTGCCTTGACCCCTCCGAGTCCCGCGGCTGGAGCCCCTCACCCAGCCCCGACGCGGAAAGCTGTCTCCGGTTGGCCCCAGCGGAGGAATGCGCCGTGCACATTCCTCCCCCAGCCCCCGCGCAGGTGTGGGGATGAGCGGTGCCCCAGCAGCCCCCTTCGCCTCTGTCGGGCCCCCTTTGTGAACCGTGCTTTGTGTCTCCGACTGACAGACCGGGTCTGTTTCTCTTCTCTGCGCTCCCCTCCCCGCCCCCCTGCTTCCCGGGCAGCTGGAATGCACTTTTAACCCTGCCCTTCCCGGAGGGCCTGCGCCCCTGCTGCCTACAAATAGCCTGGCACACCTGGTCTGGGGCCATCGCACAGGGGGACCCCCTGTCCTCCAGAGTCTTAGAATGGGACGTTAGTTCCCTTGGGTGGCGGTAGTGTCCCAAGCCATCAAGCCTTGGGCTATGGAGAGGATGAATGAGAGAGATCAAAGCCCCTTTTTATCTTCCAATTACTCAGTTACCACCACCCAAAGTTCAAAAACTTGAGAGTAGGGGGTCACTAAAACCAGTGTGTCATGAGACCCAGGCAGCTGTGGCTTGGGGGAGGTCTCTTTTCAACCTGGGAAGTTACTACAAGGGATCCAACTCAAGTTCTTAAAAGTGTAATCTGGGATCCTTGGGTGTAGTTCCAGAAAACTTATATATGCAATTTGCTGGGGAGGAGATCTATGGTTTATCTACCTTTAAAATTAGGAACCCTTGCCACCTACCATTTTTCTAGTGCTCCATCAACATGCCCCTTACTAGTGCCCCCAGCTTTAATGTGGGTTTCAATCCTAGGGGTTTGTTTCTCCAAAAGAGGATTGAGGGCCTCATGTCTGTGGAAGTCTTTTTTTTTTTTTTTTTTTTAATTCTTTTCCCAAATAACTCTGCAGATTGACAAAACAATTAACACTCAGGCAAAGCCAGAATCCTTAAATCCTTGGCTGTAGGGAGCCAAGTAGAGACATTAAGAGGCCATGCCTCATAAACTTTAAATTCTTGCACATGGGTTTATTACTGGCTGGCTAACAAACTGCAACTGAGCCAACCTGTAAAAATGTTCACTCAGACTGGGCCCCAAATCCAATTCCGGCTCCCTGAGGAAGCTTTATTGCTATCCAGACTCTGCCAAACTGTACCCTACCTCCCCATGGTCAAGTTCTCTCTCTGCTGTAGTCTGAGAGTAGGCTATGGTTTTGAGTGTTGTCAGTGGCTTATCTTTCTTACTGAAGTAAGAAATGCCAGATTAGCTGTTGTTGGGCTAATCACTAGGCTCCAGGTTGTTGGGGTGAAGCAGTGATCAGGTTTTCGATTTCATGGTTGAGTTGGTGAGTGCTTCCCGGTGATGTCAGGCATTTTAAGCCTTTTGAGAAATTCAGCTTTCTCAGATGTCTGGCTCATGGTTGTGAAAACCTCGAGTTTGTGCCAAGAACACACCTGGGTTGTAAAACAAAGTGCGGGTTAAACAGCTGGCTCACCCCGAGTCTCCCTACTAACGTGACTGGTTCTTAGAGTACACTTTTGTGAAAAGTCTGCCATGTTTTTTAAGTTAAAGCAAATTTTGGGCTCAGTTGGTGGTGGTAAGCTGAGAGCTCCCAAGCCACCAAGTGTGGTGGTTGGTGTATGTAGTCCCAGCTACAGCAGCTAAGGCAGGAGGATTGCTTGAACCCAGGCCAATCTGAGCAGAATAACAGGACTCCTTTTAAAAAATACAATTAAAAGTTCAAAATAAATAAATTGAAATGCCTAAACAAAAAGTATGGGTATTTCTCTTCTTGGTCTTCATCTGCTTATATATTTCTGTGTGCCACATCAGCCTCCCATTTTCAAAACTTGCTCCCTCCCCCCATCCAGCCAGGCTAAAAGGGTTTATCCTGTGGGCACATGCTAACACATTTGGCCAAGCCCAACAGCAGTTTCCATACCACTCAGGAACAGTCTGCCTTGTTGTTTGCCCCTGGGTTATGAGTATTACGATGCCTATGAAGTTGAGCTCAAAGAAATAATCTGATATAATTAATGCCTTGTTTGTACGTGCATCTTCCTCTTCAAAGCGCTTCTGTGACTCTGAGCTTGAGTTTGCTTTATCCTCCTAACATTCTCTTGAAGCAGGTAAGGTGAATATTAAACAACATGAGCTCTTCTTAATCCCAGAGGTGGAACTTCAGAAACACGGTAGCCTAGCCTTGCCAGAAGTTTCAAAGGAGGAGAAACAGGCATGGCTTGGCTGAATAGCTCATAAACTTCCTTTGAGGCTCATGAAGGCTAAGGGTCAGTTATGTCCTTAGGAGGTGTTTACATGAATCATAACAAGCTTGTGAAGGAGAGCCCATTTTACAAAAGAAACCTAAGTGATTGTCACTCAGAGTTATTCTTTGTAGTGACCAGATAGGATTTCTTTTTTTTTTTTTCACCTTTTTTTTTTTTTTTTTTGAAATCAGTACCAGGGATCAAACTCACAACTGCGCAATTGCAAGGCAGGCACTTATACCGCTGAGCTAAATCCTCTGCCCGACTGGGCAGGATTTCAGTGGACATTCTGGCTCCCAATTTTCCATTTTTTTGAACTGGGGATTGAATCCTGAGCTAGCTACATTTCAATCCCCTTTTTATGTTTTATATTTGTTTTGAGACAGAATCTTGGCTAAGTTTCTCAGTCTAACCCTGCATTCCAGACTACTGGGATTACAGCTGTGCACCATCATACCTGGCTTCCTTGAAATTATTTACTACCAGTAAGCAGGAGATGGATGGAAGGAAAAAGTAGGATGTTGAAGCCCTGGACCACAACCACCAATAACAATGCCAACCCCGCCAAACTCGTAGTGATTTATTGTAGGGTTTTCCTGAGACACGCCCATCCAGGGAATTGGCTTAGATATAGTCTCTGTTGGTCCTGAGGTGGGACCCTTGGCTAGACCAAGAATGAGGTTAATTCACAGGGAAGCAGAGCAGGAATGTTCTCCCCTGCCCCAACCCTGCAGTCTGGGGTCTACATCTCTCAAGTGTAGTCTGCAAGTAAAGATAAAGGAGAAGTCAGAGGAGGGAATTTGCATGGTATCAGTGGAGTGATTAGAAATGAATGGCCTAGGGTGTGGATGTAGCTCAGTGATAGAATGCTTATCTAGTAGATACTAGGCTCTGAGTTTAATCTCTAATACTACCAAAAACAAAGACCAATAATCAGTGACCCACCTATTATTATTTTTTTAATATTTTATTTTTTCCACTTATTACTCTTAATAGCAAGTAATTGAAAGTCAATTTAATGCTGCTCAAAGATCCAGATTTCATCATGGCCCCTCAGCAGATTCTAGCGACTCTTAACTTTGGGTAAGACTGAACGCTAACCATAATCATTAGCTTTGATAGGAAACTTCAAAGTTCGGTAATTAACCTGACCAAGCATGAGTTCACTTCAAAATGGGTCATGTTTGCTGGGTGTGGTGATGCATACCTGTAACTCAGCTACTAAGGAAGCTGAGACAGGAGGATGGCAAATTGAAGGTCTATTGGGGACCCATGCAGTGATTTCCCCAGTTTCCTGCAAGGTATTAAGGAGCACACAGTGCATGACTAAATAAATAAGGAGCAAGAGAAACAAAATGGCAGTGCAGTGGGGATCTGGGATGACCAGTCATTCACAGGGAACAAAAGGCCACTGATCCAAGCAGCACACTGGAGATCAACAGAACTAGAGACAGTCACATCCCGTACAGAAGTACATGAGGACCATATACACAAATATCAGTACTTAAGTTTAAACCTAGTTAGGGTCAATTTAACTTTTCCACCATTGGTGGCTTCCCTTTTTCTCTCCTGAATACTGCCTTGTTCAAAGGGCAGTGCTAATTTCCAAATGGAATACTGAATAGGGCTGGCATTTTTATTTATGACCAAATGGGAATGAGGGGGATTTAATCCCCACCCCAGCCAGGCAATACTTTTCATTAGAAGGGACTGGACCATATGATCTGCAGACCCACTGAGGGACAGTTGTCCCCAGCTTCTACTTTTTTGGTAGAAGAAGCTTTAAGTTTACGGGAGGTACCATCATCCCACTGGAGCTGGGCAAGGACTGTTGGTAGAACGTTCCATGTGGGGCCCAGTCTGCAAAGGAAAATCTGAATTTATCTGTGCCATTAGTCATATATGTCTTTCTACAAATCTCCCGCTGGGCCATATGTCCTTCATAGAAATGTCAGAGGAATATTCTGGGTCAGCAAACAGGCAAGGCAAGTTTAAACTCCTAAGTATGATTTCGATAAAAGCCTATCAAGCCCATAGAAGAACTACTATCTGATCTTTTATACGGGTCATACAAGACCAAGATTGTACTATAAAGCATGGAAGAGGACTATTATCTAGCACAGACACAGGCACTAGAACAAAAAGAGAAGTAAGGTTTATCAAAGTTTGGTCCTCGTGAAAGGTAATAATTTGAGGTCCAGGCAAAACTGTCATCTCTGGAAAAGTGTGAACAATCTCTGAGGGCCAATCTATCCAGGTAACCAGTCTCAAAAGATGGTGTTTAGGCACATAGGCCCAATAAATAGCCTGCTGCTGGGCAGAGGGTACATACTGGTGGCCATGATCCAATCGGGGCCAACAAGATGTTATTTGGGGTAGAGGCCAAACCTTAGTGATCTGTCAAGACATATTGGGCCACCGGAGCTCCAACAGGTGTCTCCATCACGGCCTTGGTGGCAGCTCACTGAGACGCATCCTTTGCAAGGCTCTCAGAAGAGAGCCACATCGTGGTGGTCCGGCGCTTTTCTGACGGTCCTCCAATGTGCTCCATGATCACAAGCATCAGGATGGCAGCCATAGCATTTCTCCATTACGTATGGAAGTACAAGCAAACCCTTGCCCCACCCCCACGTCATCAGTGGCAGGGCCATTCCATCAACCTGCCTGAAGTTTGCACCACAGGACTTGGGGCCTACTACCTTCGCTAAAGAGGAAGAAGAATGTAACAAAGCACGCCCCGTGTGTGTGTGTGTGTGTGTGTGTGTGTGTGTGATGGGGATCCAGGAGTTCGCTAAAGAGGAAGAAGAATGTAACAAAGCACGCCCCGTGTGTGTGTGTGTGTGTGTGTGTGTGTGTGTGTGTGTGTGAGATGGGGATCCAGGAGCTAGGTTTAAAAAATTTAAGTTAACAAATCTAATTGGAGTGGATCTGCTGATATAAGTAGGTTTGGTATCTTTTTTATGGTTTTAGGAACTCTTAATGCTGCAAAAGCTAGTCGAGTATGGTGGTGCATGCCTGTAATCTCAGTAGGCTGAGGTAGGAGGATCACTATTGAGCTGGAGGCCAGCCTGAACAACATAGTGAAACCCTGTCTCAAAAAGACAAAAGAAAAAGAAAAGCTGCAAAGGCCAAAAAACAATGTTGTACACGGTGGCACTTTTTGTCTTTTGTAATCTGAGAAACTGAGCAATGAGTTTAACCATTATAATTTTATCTAAATATCAAGTACTTTGAAATATAAACTATAGCCAGAGGACTGTTATTTTTTTATTGGTTGTGGTTGTTTTAGTAGCTAAGCCTCTGTAGAATATTAACAGACAACAGTTAATATAGTTTATAGAGAAAACTTGATCAAGAGCCACACAGAATATTTTAGTATGATAATCATGACATTTTTGTAACACACTTAAATGTACATTGTAGTGTAGAACAGAGTGACATTTATAACATAAGTTTTTTAAAGGCTATTATTTGGTAATCTCATGTTGATTTAATATATCTCATAAGGAACTGGAGCACAAAAGAAAGGCAGACATTTGAGTCTAAAAGAAAAAGCTTAACATTGTAAATAATCTTGGTTTTATGTCTTAGTGGAGTTGTGCTTCCAGACAGTATGAATATATTCAATATACCATGAAACTAGCAATAATGAATATCACAGCCATATGGAAATCTTTATCTCTTAATTTAATTTTGTACCAAGAATCTTTTAATGAGACCTTAGTGTTTTATGTATGTACTTTGTGTCTTTTTAAGACCAGGTTTTACTGTGCAGTTCAGGCTGGCCTTGAACTCACTTTGAAGCCCAGGCTGGCCTCTAACTTGCAGCAATCCTCCTGCCTCAGCCTATTGAGTGCAGGTGTGTGCCACCATGCCTGGCAAGACCTTATTGTTTTATCCACAGAAAACTTAACCTTTTGATGATGACCAATGTAAATATATCACAACAATATGTTTAGCAACATCTGTTAAGGTGTGTGTAGATTTCCAAACTACTTTTCTAAAGACTAGAATGTGTGTGTGTGTGTGTGTGTGTGTGTGTGTAGCAATGCATTATATCTGTATTTTATTTTGCCTTAGAAGCTTGGGCATATCTGTGCCTTCTGCTTTCCGTAGCCTCCAGCCCTGGCACCTCTCCGCCTTCTATCACCTACTCAGACCTTATTTTTGTAACAGTGTCTGTGGGATCCCTGTCTGTGAGACTGAACATAGTTTGGGCTAACACTGACTCCAGGAGTCCCAGTGTTGAGTCCCCTCTCGTAGCTGGACTGCACGCGGGACCACAGGTGTGGGCCACCACACTCAGCCCAGCCGGGGAAAGCAGGGAAGGGGAAGCCGTTTTTTGATACAGGGCTCTGTCACTGGCCTGCTGCAGCAGCCTTGTTTTCTCTGGCACAGGTCCCACGTCACCACCACCTCCTCTGTTGCCACCACCCCGAGAGACAACCATGCTACCAGCTTGGGCATGCTAAGTAAGCCTCTAAAGATCCTGAGCCAAGGAGTTTCTCTATAAGCCTCACCTAGCTCTGGGTTTGTCCCAGGAGCCATCAGCAGAGTGGGAAGCTTTTCTTTGCATCTTTTTTCCTCTTGTCGTGTTCTAAGATAGAAATTTTGGAGGTACTTGTACTTTAACAGACTTCGATTTTACCAGGCTAAGAAGGTCTGCCATAAGCTCCTCGGGTATCTGATCTGAGCGCAGTAAATCCACCAAGCAGGCGCCATTGCTGGTCACCATTGGATGCCAGTTGTTGGGAACTCCTATAAGTGAGTCCCCAATTTCTGTCAAGGTGTTACAGCACACTGTGAAAAGAAAGAGTGAGGGACAAAATGGCAGTGCAGTGGGGATCTGGGATGACCAGTCATTCACAGGGACTGAGGGGCCCCCGCCAGGAGGCAGCCAGAACCTTGGTGTTTATTAATCACATTTACATTGAGGACAATGGTGAGGGGATTACTGGATGACTCAGAAGGAAGCTGTGGACTTAACCCACAGAGGATCTTACCTTGAGTGAGGGCAGGGGGAGAGATGGCAGCTTAATAAAGAGTTTGTCCTTGCCCTAGGGTGAATCCCTTTTTAAATGACTACTTGTTCTCAAGGAACCAAGATGTCTTCAGCTGATGTAATCTTGCCCTGGCATGGAACCACGGAGGCCTGAACTGATTGTAGGCACAAGGGTTATGTTTGGTGTAAAAGCTGCCCTGCTGTTTGGATACCCTCCCGTGGGCCGGGCTTTTATTTGTATTTCATTCGGTCAGCAAACATGAATTTAGCATCTGTGTGCATCAGGCAGTGCTCTGTAACTGCAGCTGAAGCAATGAACAGAGCAAAATCCTTGGCCTTGGGGAGCTTGTAGTCTAATGTTACTTATTTTTTATGCTTTTGGGCACCTTGCAAAGCAGGTGGTGATTATTTCTCCTTAGCCGTCAAATGAAGTCCCTGGGGCAAATCCTCCATAGGCCAGGATTTCAATCCATGTTGGCTGCCTGTGTGACCCAGGGGGACTCCATAGTGCCCCGCAGGCCTGCCTCTGAGAGATGCATGTTGGGGTACTGGGATTTGAGCCCAGGTGGCTACCTTCCTGGAGCAGCAGCAGGGCAGGCCTGGTTGCTGGAAACTCTGGCCTACATCACTGCCAGTTCTGCCTTGGGGAGCGAGTCTCAAACCTCTGCTCTCCCTTCCCATCTCCTCACAGGTACTGTGTTCCTAGGTTACCCCAGCACAGGGTGTCCTCACCGCCCTGCTGTGTAAAGATGGCATTGCTATGACAAGCGCTGAGTTCTAAGGGCCAGAGGGTGAGGGAGAGAAGGGCCTCTATTCAAATATACATTATTTTCTCAATAATTATATTGAGAAAAGCATTTAAAAAAAATAAGCTTGGGGCTGGGGATTTAGCTCAGCGGCATAAGCGCCTGCCTTGCAAGTAGGCAGTCGTGAGTTCGATCCCCGGTACCAATAAAAAGGAAAAAGACCAAAAAAAAAAATAATAATAATAATAAGCTTGATGACACCCCAAACCTGAGACACCCATGCGCCTAGCACATAGATCAAGAAATAGCCTTACAGCTGGGCATGTTGGCACACACCTGTAATGAGAGTACTCTAGGAAACTGAGGCAGGATGACTGCAAGTTTGAGCCTAGCCTGAGTAACTTGGCAACTTAAGGAGACTGACTTAAAATAAAAAAGGGCTGGGGCTGTAGCTCGGTGCAAAGACCTTGAGTTTATCCCCAGTACCAAAAAATAAAGGGAGCATTACAGGGCCTCAGGTGATCCTTCCTTCCTAAGAGAACCACTCCTCAAGATAACCACATTTCTGATTTCTAATACCATACATTAATTTGTCTCTGTTCGTACATTATATAAGAATCATGCAGTAAATTCTCTGAGCTTCATTCACTGCACATTGTCAAATTCTTAACAAAGCCTAGGACATAGCTGTAGTTGATTCTCTTCATCATATGGTGTTGTTACATGAAACCATCAGTGGAAGTTTGAGTAGTTTTTAGGTTTTGGCTGTTACTGATAGTGTTCTGTGAACTTTTAAAAAATGGTTCTGAGAATCAAACCCAGAGCCTTGCCCATGGTAGGCAGGCTGTGTACCTCTGCTGCATCCCGAGCCTGCCATGAACATTTTTGTGCAGGTCTTTTGGTGAACCTGTGTTCCCAAAACAGTTATGTATATGTATATACCCGGAAACAAAATTGCTGGCCCAAGAATTACCAGAGGCCTGGAGTTATGTGATTGTGAACTGATGTTAGCTTTTCCCTGTCCTGAGCAAGCTGGATGTCTCCCGGATTCTCCCACCCCAACAGTCCCTTGCCAGACAAGTCCCTTTGGGTCTTGTTTCTCCCCTGGTCCTCTGCTAAGAGACAGCTGCTCCTTGTTACATACTTGGTCCTTTGTCTTTGATGAGAATAGCTTCCTGTTTTTTGCTCCTAAGCTAATTCTTGCTTCATTACCCCAAAGTAGGCAGGAAATCTGGGAGCATCTGAGTTTCATAGGTGAGAATCTCTTATTGGGTGGAGATTTTTATTCTGGCCGGTGTAGGTGAGGGCAGCAGCCTTCTCATTAGGCCAATGCGGTCACATCTAGCTCTTCCTCATTATAGAGACAGGGAGGTGTCTGGGATCCAGGGCCAACTCTAAATGGTCCTTCAGCCATCTGTTAGGTGTTAGATATTCAGAGATAAGCAAGGCCCACAGCTCCTTGACCTCAGTGAGCTCCTAGTTAGATGAGGGCACTTTTAATAGTGAATCTTCCATTCAACAACTATTCACTGAGCACCTACTAAGTGCTGGGGATATTACTGAACAAAATGTGCATAAGTTCAAGCCTCACAGGTCACTAGGTGCTAATGGAGAAGGTAAATACTCTGTGTGTGTATGTGTGTGTGTGTGAGAGAAAAAGAGAGACAGGGAGAAAGAGAGAGAGAGAGATTGAGTACAAGATGAGAAACCTAGGAAATATTGGTGATGTGTTCTTGGAAGGACCTGCAGGAAGTGACAGGGGCTGATAAAGAATGAGGCAGAGGATTGGGGCATGAAGAGTGAGTGGCAGAGAATGTTTTGGCAGGAGAACAGCATAGCAGGTTCCAGGAACTTAAATGCTTTTAATCGGCCGGATGGGAAGTATGAGGTGGAAAGAGCCAAATGAGCTGCAGCTTGGAGCAGCAAGGTGAGGTCTGGGCAGTCCCCGGTGTAGGCAGGAAATCACTGCAATCTTCAGCCAGTGAAGGCTAGCGTTCCTGGTGTCCTCTGAGCCAGCACGGTGGTCCTACCGCCACCATCCCCTCTGGAGTTCCCTTCCTTGGCGTTTCTGGGGCTGAAGGACATTGTCTGCCTTGGTTACCCCACCCCAGCCCCTTTCATGTAGTGGCCCCACATTGCCAGCCCAGGCAGCAGGACTGGCTCAGAAGAGTTTAAAAAGCATCAGCCTAAGTACCATTTATTGAGAGCTTACTGCATTCCAGAATCACACCATGTACTTTATATAATAAGCCCCTTTAATCCTCCTGAAAGCCCCATGGGGTGGGTTGAATTGGCTGCAGTTAGCTGGATTGGAAACCTAGGCTTGTAATTTTGTAATTTATCCATGGTCACCCCGCTAGTAAGTTGTGGAGTCAGGCTTTGCACCCAGGTCTGACTGCCATGTACAATCATCTGGGAATCTGATTGGGAGGAGGAGAGGGATGGAGTCCTCTGGCCCTAACCCAGTTAGTTAACTTCTAATCCAAAGATTTTGAATTCCTGTTCCCTCCCCCAGGCCTCTGTTAATCACCAGGAACAGAAAAGAGAGAGACAGAGAGACAGACAGACAGAGACAGAGACACACACACAGAGAAAGACAGAGAGAGAGAGAGAGAGAGAGAGAGAGGGAGGGAGGGAGAGAGAGAGAGAGAGAGAGAGAGAGAGTGTGTGTGTGTGTGTGTGTGTGTGTGTCTTCTGTCCAGCAAATTCTGGCTCCCTTTTAGGAAGGGAGGACTCATACCAGGCCTGATAGCACTCATGCTGACAGTTCACAGCAGAGGAGCTGCTTTGGGTTGTCTGGCTTCTGTCCCATCTCACCCCACCCTCAACTGCGGCCTGGCTCAGAGTGGAGAAGCACCACAGACTCCAGCTCCCACCCCTTCATCAGCCAAATCCTACACCTAGGATTGTGGGTCCCTGCACCTCTGGGTTATCTGGTCTGCAGACACCCCCGGCTGTAGAAGCCCCTGCAGGTTGCTTCCGCCTTGATCCTAACTGATCTCGGGGTTCTGCTCCTTGAGCAGCACCCTAAAGTGCCTGTTCCCCAGAAAACAGGCTGAGCAATCAGCTTCCTTTCTCCCTTGACCCCTTCTTTGAACTCACAACTCTGGCCTGTTGCTGTCTGACATCTGGGAGAGGGCTCAGAGCCAGCACCACACAGCCGGGAGGTGGGAGGCTGCTTCCCCTGGGGAGGCTGCACAGAGCCCTTGGAGGGGGGACCTGGTTTCCCTTAGGACCCCGGCATCTCAGGGGTGAACTGGGGGATTGGGGCTCAGGAGGGACAATTCTAGTCTCTCCCCTCTCCCCTGCATCTCAATAACCACACTTTTACTCATTTAAAACTGCGTGAGATGAGTTCGAAGTTCTCTCTCTGTTACCATGAAAGCTTGTGTTGTACACTTGGGGAAGCAGAAGGTTTGTTTTGCCCAGGGGTCCTGACCTGAGGGTCTCACATTCACTGTAGGGAGTCTTTGATCCTCCTGGAGTTACTTGCGTAAAAGAAGATTCCTCCTTCAAATTGAGGGCTGCAGCACATTCCCCAGCCCCGGTCATGCGGTCCGCTCCCAGGACCGTTCTGAACCTCTTCTAGGCCCGGCTCCTCACCCCAGCCTGGTGCCAGGCCGGTTAGAGGACCCAGGGGAGGAATATGCCCTCCTCAGCCTGTCTTAGGCGTCTTGTTTCAGGCTGGCTGCCAGTGAGCTGCCTTTGCCCAGCAAGCCCCATCTTGCCCTGGCTTCAGGCAGGGAAAAGATAGCTAATTGCAGGCCTTCCCGGCATGCACAAGCCTGGACAGACCTAGGACAGGACGTCAGGCCCACGCTTCGCTCTCTCCCTGTGGAGTCGGTCGGCCGGGGCTTCCCACTGAGCCTCCAGACCTGCTGTTTTCTCATTCTTTATGGTCTTTTTCCCCTTCCAGAATCCTCTCACATTCCTCAGCTGGGACTCAACCCCACACCCTCCAGCCGACTTTAGTCTGAGTCAATAGTTTGCAGTTTGACTGATGGTTAAAATTGCCTGAGGAGCTTTTAATTTTTTTTACCACCCCACCCACATATATCCTATTTTGTATTATTTGTGTAGGACTGGTTTGTTGGGATTTTAAATTAACACAATGAATATGTGTCCAGTAAAGACAAACCTCATGGAGTAAAATGTGTGGCATTTACTGTGTGACAGGTATAATTGTCAACATTGTATGCATACAAACGCAATCCTCAAGTATCCCTGGAAGGATGTGCTGTTATTATCATCCCATTTGACAGATGGATAAACTAAGGTCAGAGAACTTGAGTAACTCGCTCAAGATCATACAGCTAAATACTAGATCTTAGATTCAAATATAGCTTGAAACCACCAAGTCCTCTTGCCTGTGGATAAAACCAAATGTGACAGAAGACACTCCACGGATTTCTCTTTCCTCATTCTATTCCCTGAAGACAAGTAGGGCTAATGTTACAACGAATCTTTGTAGACCTTTTTCTGTACAAAAAAAACTTATGCATGCATATAGGAATTTTAAGAACAACTGGACTATGTCATGCATACAAGTGTTATTCTCCAGCTTGCTTTTAAGAGATGGATTCACAGGCATCTTTCCAGAGAGTGAATACACATCTATCTTGTTTTTAAACACTCGTTAGTCTTCTGCATGGTGGACTGACCATGATTTATTTAGCCAATTCTCTCTCCCACTCATCTTTTATGGATGTGGTGGTAAAGAAGTAGCATAAAAACCTGAAGTGTTGGGATTTTTAGGAATCTTAACTATTGGGAAGTTGCCTTATTAGGAAAGACTATTGTAGAAAGACAGTCAAGTAATCTTTGGTATTAACCTCATCCAGATAAACCAGCTTTTATGGTTGAACAATAACCTTAAGACAGGTTGTGCTGTAAGCTTAAGATAAGGTCACTCTGACATTGAAAAATCATTAGTTTTCACAGTAACTGTTGTTTTATGACTTAATTTTTTGAATCTCAAAGCATTTGAAATGACCCAAAATTTAAAAAAAAAAAATTTTAATCATACGATTTAGAAGTAAACTATCAAATTTGTTCACACTACCATTATTTTCTTTGCGTGTGTGGGATTTGAAAATAGAACCTTCAGACAGTGCAAAAATGCATTTGGGGGCACTTTTAAAAAATATTTTATTGCAGGATCCCGGGGCTGGGGATTTAGCTCAGTGGCATAAGCGCCTGCCTTGCAAGCAGGCAGTCGTGAGTTCGATCCCCGGTACCGATGAAAAGTTAAAAAAAAAAACCTGAAAAAAAAAATTTTACTTCAGGATCTATTTAGCAAGTATTTTGCTGAATACAAGCTGGTTTCCATTCTTAAAACAGACCCCCACTTCAGATCTTACCATAGTTTTCCCCTGAGAGGGTCTTCTGAGTTTTTTCTCAATCCCAAATATTGCTGTAGTAGACAGTCTTGAACAGAGTGGTTGTATTGATGTCAAAAAGAGCATTCTTGAAAACCTCAAATAATTAAAAATCCTCCTGATCGAAGACTTATGTTTTCTTAAGCACATATGTGAAGAGTATGCGTGGGATAGAGGAGCCGAGGGGATGCTTACATTCAGTGGTCTCCAGTTTTGCAGTTATGTGACTTTTACAATTTTTTTTTAAGATGGAGAACTTACATTTCTGGAAACTTTGCGTGCAAACTGAAACTGCAATATTGGTGACACCATTTCAAGTTTCTGTGGTTGAAGTCTGCATAAAGTGTATCAGTGCTATAAAGAACAGCATATAGTTCTTGAGCAGGGATCCCAGAGCCGCCTGGCCTTGGCTGACTGTTCACTTGCTAGCTGTGGCTCACTGGAAGAGGTGATTAACATCTGTGCCTCAGTTTTCTTATCTGTGAAATAGATATAATCATGGAGAACTTAAGGCTGTCGGGAGAGCAAATGAGTTCGTGTGTGATTGTGGTAAATGAAGTGTTGTGGCGGGAGTAATAGTAGTATTGTTACTGGTGGACAATTTATATACATTTTTTAGACCAAATTCCTAGTACATGCATTATTCCTTTTAGATAAAATTCCTAGAAGTGAAATTTCTGGGTCAAGAATTCCATTGTTCATTCAACAATCTGAGCATCTACTTTGTATCAGGTGCTGTGCTAGGTGCTGAGATACAATGATAAGCAAATTCTGCCAGTCTGTGTCTTTTGTGTATTATGCAGACCAGTAGGGTAAATGGGCAACTGGATATAATCATCAACAAACATCTGACCACAGTTGTAATTAATTCTGCAGGGAAAAGTTACTCAAAGCCAGATGGGTTTTTGGCCGGTTGTGGTGGTGCATGCCTGTAACTCCAGCACTTTGAGAGGCTGAGGCAGGAGGATTGCCATGAGTTTGAGGCCTGCCTGGGTATGCAGTGAGTTCAAGGCCAGTGTGAGTTACATAGTGAGACCCTGTTTCAAAAAAATAAAAGCTAGAAGAGTTTTTAACATCTAAAATTGATCTACTTTGTGAGAGTTGAGGAAAAATTTCCTGAGAAAGGAAATTGGATCTGAAAGATGTTAAGAATTAACCAAGTAGGGCTAGAGGTATAGCTCTGCAGCATGGTGCCTTCCTGGCAAGCACAGTACAGCAAGAAAGAAAGAAAGAACGAACAAACAAACAGGGTAAAAAAAAAAGTAACTGAATAAAAAAAAATTTTTTTGTTTTTTGGAGACAAGGTCTTGTGATGTAGCTGAAGCCTGCCTTGAACTCACAGAGTCCTCCTGCCTTAGCCTCCTGGATACTGGAGTTACAGATGTGCACCACCACTCTACTAATGATAAAATTGTGGTGAGAACACAAAGAGATACTGGCCTAGTCAGGAAGCAGCATGTGCAAAGGCCATGTGGTAAAGAGGTTGTTGTGCATTTAAGAAAAGGACCAGTGAATCTATAAACTGGAGGTTGGAATTGCACATTAGAAGATGTGAGTTGTTATCCTAGAAACAATGGCTAATCGTGAGCAAGCAATCTTGTCTTTTTTCTCAAATGCTGTTACTGTTGCTACCCCTCTACCCCCCATTTTGAGACAGGGTCTCAATTTGTAGTTCAGGCTGGTATTAAACTCACTATGTACCCCAGGCTGGCCTTGAACTTGTGATTCTCCTGCTTCACCCTTCCAAGTACTGGGATTATAAACATAAAGTACCATGCTTTTTTTCCCTGGTACTGGAATCGAACTCAGGACCTTGTGCTTGCCAGGCAAGTACTGTGCTCCTGAGCTATATCCCTGGCTTTGCTGTTGGATTTTTAAATTTAAAATTTAAATTTTTTAAATTTAAATCTCCATTCTTTCTAATGGAGATTGTGTACCCATTTAGACTAAAGATAATGTTGTATGTAGCAAGGGGAGAGAATAGAGACGGAAAAGCATAAGTCTGTAATTGACAGGGAATGAAAGTTCCAGGGGAGATGTTGTTGGTCAGGGAAGATGCTGCTGCTAGCTATTCACACATCAGCAGGCATGGTGCAAAGCATAAACTCATTTAACCGAGATAGATATTATCATTACCATTATTATCTCATAGCTATGGAAACAGGCCCAGAGAGGAGTAAACTTGCCCACCATCAATGTGGAACTGAGATCTGAGCCCAGGCACTCTGAATACAGACTCTAGGCTGCTCCTGACGTCCAGATTTTAGGTTTGAGTTACTAAGTACATGAAATGCACTGAGAGAGACAGAGAGAGTGATTGATTCTAGAAAAAGATCCTATTTGAGGTAAGATAAAGGAAGATTAAGAATTTGGATATTTGGTTTTGTTTTGGCTTTTTGAGACAGGGTCTTACTATGTAGTCCAGGCTGGCCTTGAACTCACCGTGATCTTTGTGCCTCAGCCTCCTAGGTGCAGGGACTCCAGGCATGTGTCAGGAAGAATTTGTTTTTTGGCATTAATTTTGAGAGACTTTTAAAGCATTCAAAGAGAGATACTAAACAGATAAAAATATATATTGGTGTATATATACCAATAGGGAAGATTTGGACATTTTCAATTTTGATACATATTTAAAAGTGTCATCAAAAAGCCATACCAAGGGGTGCTGGGGATTTAGCTCAGTGGCATAAGAACCTGCCTTGCAAGCAGGCAGTCGTGAGTTCAATCCCCGGTACCGATAAAAAAAAAAGCCATACCAAGCCAGGAATGATGTCAGAGGTCTGTAACCCCAGCTTCTCAGGAGACTAAGGATTACAAGTGTGAGGCCAGACTGGACAAATTTACCCAGACAGTATCTTAAGAATAAGAACAGCTAAGGGTGTGGCTCAGTAATGGAAGACTTGGCTAGTGGTATCTGCAAGGCCCTGGGTTCAATCCCCAGGACTGGAGGTGTGTTGGGGGAAGCTGGGTATGGTGGCATATGCCTGCAGTCCCAGCTCTCAGGAGGCCGAGGCAGGATTATCAGTAGTTCAAGGCCAGCCTGGGCTACATAGTGAGTTCAAGATGAGCCTGAATTACAGAGTGAGACCCTGTCTTAAGCCCCCTCCCCAAAGGTGTAGACTGTAAGAATGGTGTTTTGAATTTAATTTCTTTGTTTTTCTTTTCTTTCTTTCTTTTTTTTCTTCTTCAGAACATTAAACATTTCCATGGCTGTAGCACAGCAGAAGTATTCTGTTGAAAAGTTATGGAGACTTTTTTTCCTTCTATTTAAGTGATAGTTAGGAAGATTCCTTCAGGCATGGATTTGTCACATCGGGGGTGATTTCCAGGTGTCCTTCAGAGCTTCAGGGTCAGCAGGTGGGACCCCCACCTTATGCTGTCCCCAAGGATTCACCGGCTCTGGAGCAGCAAATTTGGGCGGCGGGCTTATGTGCTGGGCAACATGTTGGAGCTGCAGTGCGGTACCTGAGTCCAGGCTCTTATTTAAGGCTTCTTCGCTGAAGCCAGAAAAGTGCCATTTTATACCCGGCCATCTACAGCAATACCTGACTCCCAAGTATTCTACAACACTTGTCCTTTTAGTTAGTATTTCCTAGTGAGTGAGTTTTCTCTGTTTCAATTTTACCAAAAAGTGCCAGAATATTTGTGGAAGTCACCTGCACACGCTTTCCCCCTCCAGCCTGTTATCTCAGTACCTTCCTGGAAGGTAGCCGTAACTTTAAGGAGAAATGTGTTTGCTTAGTGAGCTAAGTGAGTCTCTCAACCAAGCTAGAATAAAGACTTCCTGTGCAGTCTTCCCTCCCAGTCTCCAAGCTTCCTCCTGGCCATGTTCAAACTGGCATTACCGTTCTTTTTTATTTAGTCAGAATGTCAAGTCGGAAAGTGGCCTGGACTGAAGCCTTGATGGACCATTTTGTCCCCATCAAGATGTCTTATCGGAATATCCAATAAAGTTAGACATTGGGACTCTACACCTCCTCCATATTGTGGCTCAGAAGACAAGGTCCTCACTTGCAAGGGTATTTTTTTTTTTTTTAGGAGTCTGGAGATGCTCAGGCCATTCCAGTCTAAAAGCAGAATGTGTTCTCAGCCCAGTATCCATCAATTCTTATAAGTCTGTTATAAAAGCTTTCTTTTTCTGTCAGCTCTTGTACCCTAAAGACTGGATTCTTTTTGCCCACATTTTGTAGTAGTGCCTGTTCAGGATCAAAGGCCAGGCTTGGCGAGATGGTGAAAGCTTTGAACCTGAGCCAGGGACTCCTGGTTCCACTGGACAGGTCTTCTAGCTAGTGCAGATACACGGAATTCTGATTATTTTGTTGTTGATGTCTCTAGAAGAACTGTTACTTTTTTTCCCTTTTCCCTAATAATATAATAGGAAATGGGCATTAAAGGTCAGTGCTGAAAGCTGTCGCTTTTTATAGGTAGGGCTGCTGAGGTTCCTTGACCCTTGTGATTCAGTCTCTGTGGGGAAAATGGACTAAAACAGTCAAATTACTTTGTCTGAGGCCCCAGGTGGGCGTGGAAGGGAGAGCTATGTTTAGGCCTTTGTTTTCCAGCCTTAAGGTCTGAACTGTGGCCCCATGCGTTTCATCAGTGTGTTGCTCGTTGAGGTCAGCCCACCTCGGGGTTTACACAAGCCCAATCATGCCCCTAACTTGGCCGCAAGCTGTGGCCTTGTGAAGTTACACTGCCGTCAGGAGCAGGAATCAGCTTACTTCACTGGCTGTTACAAGGTGAGGCAAAAGAAGGATGAGTGATGGTGAGACCTGGTTTCAGATCAATTTCGTTTTGAAACAGCGATACAAAGCCGCGGTGCCAGGAAGCATCCGGGAGGAAGTTGTAATGATCTACCCGAGGGCCCCACCGCTCCCTGGCCTTTCTGTGACTCATCGCTTGCAGAGAAAACCACGTATGTTCCTACCGTTGCCCCAACAAGTTTCCCCAGAAAGATGAACTTGTCCTGAGCGCTGGCTTTATCCTCCCAGTAAACTGCAGCGCACCCCTGCAAACCAGCCCTGTGGAGATGCAGACGGAGCCAGCTCCCTTGTGCTTTTGGTCCTGTGTATCTGCCTTTCCCTTTCATGCTTCATTGGTTGTGTAAAACACAGAGCTGGAGCCAGTTCTTTCCTGGGTTGGGAAATGATTTTACTGTGATGTAGAAAGAGACATGATTTGAAGTTGGAAATCTGCATGAGTTGTGTGCACGCCAATGGTCCCTTTTGCTGAAGGCTTACACCCAGCCAGACACAGTGCTCAGTGCTATGCACACCATCCCCTTAACTTCTCCCAGTAGCCGTGTGAGGTTATGTTTTTTATTCCCATTTTCCAGATGAGGAAACTGAGCTTCCATATGCTCACAATTTGCCCAAGCATATAGGAGGTGCAAGCAGCATTATAGGGATTTGAAACCCAGTTTTGGGGACTCCAAGTCCCATGTCCTTCATCACTTACCTGCCTTCAGGATTTGAAACTTGGTCCTGCTGCTTTCTAGCTGGGGAGCTTTATATAGTTTATTTGCCTCCCTGAGGCTGTTTCCTGAAACAGTTTGACCTTTGGCAGCTTCTACTTCCTGAGTCGTCAGACTGGGAGCTGTAATACCCACCTTGTGGGTTATTTTCTGAAGATTTGGGCAGGAAAACACTTAGCGGGGTGTCTCGGGCAGAGTGGGTGTTTGAAACTTGTTCTTGCTTGCCGAGACTCCTGCCTCTTGGTTGTAATCTGCCTTTGGCTGAATGCAGGGTTGAGCTGATGGGGCCAGGCCCCCTGCTGTGTAGCCTGTGTGGGAAGGCACAGAGATGCATAGCCATGACTGCCAGCATCCTCTTGGTTGTTGGCACTGTCCCCTTGAAAAGTAGATAGACACTCCAGATACCGTGTTACAGATGTTTGGAAACATATAATAGTGGAAATACGCCAGCAGGCAAGGTAGTGCGCTGTGTGCTGTACATTCCTGGGGGTAGATTATGTAGACAGCAGGAAGAGGATTTCCGAGTTAGTGGTACCTCCAGGTAGTGACAGGTCTTAGAATTTGGGGGCTTAAGCCTTCTGGGTAATAAAGGGATCCTTAGGCTCGTGCTGTGTAACCTGGTGGGAGAGGATTAGACAGCTCACTGACAGCTCACTGTGTACTAAAGGAAACCACCAACAGAATTACCTGGGTAGCCTTCCGCCAGCTGCAGGTCTTCCCTTAGGAAGAGGGCTGTTTTAAGAATGGGGAAAGTGACTGTTAATTTTTTATAATGTTCCAATAACTGATGCAATCACGAGGGTTAGAATTCAGAAGAATATATGGTAAACGCTCATTCCTGTCCCCAGCTGCTAGTTTTTCTACCTGTAAATCTAATCTTTTGGGGTTGCCTTTCAAAAGTATTTTTAAAATACAATTGGAAATGTGAATGTTAATATATTAGCACAGAATACATTACTGTATACCTTTTTTTTTTTTTTTTTTTTTTTTTTTTTGTACCAGGGATCGAACTCATGGCCTCACGTTTGCCAGACAGGTACTTATGCCACTGAGCTAAATCCCCGGCATGCTGTATACCTTTTAAAAATACTTAGCAGTATATTTTAGAGAACTTTCCATATACACATGAGTTAGGAGCTTCCTCATCTTTTATAGCTTCATTTTTTTATGGCTGCTTGGTGATGATGTCATATATACATGATGTCATATATAACAGGTTAATTTCTTATTGATGAGTATTTAGACTCAGAATTCTGCAATTACAGATATGTTGTTGATTAGTGTTGTAGGTAGCCGAGGGAAAGTGGTTTGGGAGAGTCTTGTGAGAATTTAAAGATACTTGAGTGTATGTATATTTGTTCTCCTAGTGTATCCTGCTATCCAGAAAACTGTCACAAGTACTTTAGAAGTTTAAGCAGTTGATGAATGAAGTCTCACTGAAGAACCTGGTGTTAGCCTGAGCACCCTGGGTCCTAATGTCACTCCCCAGCTGCTTGAACTTGGGCAAGCTTTCTCACCTTGGAGCTCCGAGTTCCTTCTATGATAAGCCAAATAAGGTTCTGGGAGTTTACAAATTCACGTTTTAGGTTGTCATCTTTTATAATACTCATGGCAGCTCTTGAAGTCTAGTTTCTATCAGCCAAGTGAGAAGATGTCATTTCCTAATAAATTCAAGTTCTCCATCAACATACTGATATTTGCAACTAACAAATTTAAACGGGGGCGGGGGGAAGAACACCAAATTTATTACCTACCTGAGGCATGGGAGTGTTAGGATTCCTGATTTATAGATTTTTTTTCTTTTTTTGAGACAGGGTCTTGCTATGCAGCTCAGGCTGGCCTTGAGCTCACTTTATAGCCCAGGCTGTCTCAAATTTGCAATGATCCTCCTGTCTCATCCTTCAGAGTGCTGGGAATACAGGGATGTGCCACCACACCCAGCTCCAGTGCATAAATTCTTGAGAGCCTTTTAGATAGGTGTTTAGCCAACTTTAACACTAAATCACCTATGAAGTTAGATGTTTCCTCTGTGTTTCTTAGTCTTATACATCAAGAAGAAATGTTAATTATTAATAGTGTGAGAACGAGGAGGTTTTGACTCTGAAAGCATCACATATTTGGTAGTGCTGCTGTGAAAAGTGCCCTAGATGGGTAACTTAGACTGAAATTTACTTTCTCACAACTCGAGAGGATAAAGGTCCAGATTAAGGTGTTGGAAAGATTCTCCACCTCTCTCCTTGGCTTGTAGGTGGCTATTTCCTCCTGAACTTACAGGGTCTTTCCTTTGTACTGTCTGTCCGAGCTTCCTCTCTAAGGAAACCGGTCACAGTAGGTTAGGGTCCACCCTCATCCTTGTAGACTTCAGGCAAAACCAGACTTGTCAGAAGCTGAGGCCACACAGCTGTGTGCTGGAAGTAAAGGGCATGGCCACCCCGGGGATCTCACAGCCCCTGGGACTCTCTGGAGCTGAACAGGGCCCTTTTTCTTTTCCTCCCACATGGCCACACATGTCACAGCCCAGGACTCCTCGGTGGAAGTGTCGTCAAGGAGGCAGGGCTGGTCTCTAAGCAATCTTCTCTTTCTTAGGAGCACATTCCAGCCTTCCCACGGAGGATCCTACCTGTGTGTGAGCCCTTGGCCTCCGGGGAGCTGGCACCTCAGCCCCTCCTCCCCTTCCATTCACAACTCTGCTCCCCAAAGGAGGACAGTGTCTTGTCTTCTTTTACCTACGTAACTTTTCCTATTTATGAACTTTATACCGGTGGACTCATACTGATGGAATCCAGAATGTGTCATTCCCAGACGTGTATCTTTGACATAAATATTTTTAACCAAAAGCAGTTAAGCAGCAAATTGAAGAGCTCTCTCCACCCTCGCTGCTTGCCCCTAAAGACAGGATATAAATTCTCCTTCACTGGAGATAACTCTTATCAGCACAGAGAGGGCATCAGAGGAATCTGAAAACATACCTCACTCCATGTCTTAGTTATTTTTCTCTCATTGCTGAGACAAAATACCTGGCACCCAAGGTTAAAAGGGGGAAGGTTTAGTTAGCTCAGTTTGTAGATTTCAGTCCATAGCTGGCTGGCTCCAAGGCAGAGTGGCACCTGGCAAAGGGGTGTCACAGGGGAGAAACAGTTCATTGTACACAGAAGACAGCAAAAGCAACAGGACCTTAATGTGTCTTTCTGCCCCTTTTATTTTATCTGGAGTACTTAGGGGTGGGCAGTACTCACATCCTTAATCTTAGTGCCCTTGAGTCTAGCATTGCACCATGAGTCAATTCCAGCATCACACATTAGTTCCAGCCACCTCTGAAAAAGCCCCACCTGTGACCACATGAGGCGTTAGGGGGAGATGTGAACACAAGCCATAACACTCCATTAGTTAGTTTACTCCCCTGTATTTACCTGCCCACAGTTTCCTGCCTCTGGAAGCCTGTAACTGCCTTCCTTTGTCTTGTCATCTCTAAAATGCATTGTTCTTTGTTGAAGATGCTGTATAAACCAGAGTCCTAAACCACTGCTTTGAGTTACCTTTCACTGAGTTTTTCCCAAGAGGTGCACACTGCACACATTAATCAACTTGCTCGTTTTTCTTTTGTTAATCTGGCTTTTGTTATGGGGTCTCTTGGTCTTTAAACACTTGAGGGTTGAAAGAAACTATTTGTTTCTTCCCTGACAGTACACATGCCCTCTCTTGTATCTGGTTTCTACAACTCCACCTCATGTTTTTTAGATTCGCCCTTGTTGCGTGTCCTTGTAGTGGATTGATTTCACGCTCTCTGTAACTGTACACAGTGGTTTGCTCCATCCCACCTTGATGGGCATTTGCTGCTTTTATGATTTACTGTTGTGAATCATGGGGCAGTGAACATTATGTCTTTTGGTGAATGTGTACGTTGGAGTGGAACTGCTGGGCTCTGGGGAATGCGTATGCTTAGCTTCAGTACATATTGCTAAGCTGTTTTTCAGAGAATTGTTCCATTTTACACTCCCACATCAGATCTGCTCCGTGTGTGTGTTACAACTATGCGTAACATAACATTTCCCATTTTAAATATTTTAAAGTAAACCCTTCAGTGTCATTGAGTACGTTCACAATGATGTGCAACTGTCATAATTATCCATCACTACGATCTTTTCAAGATTCCAAACTGATGAAACTCCTAATGCCCATGAAACACTGTCTTCCCCCTGCCAGCCCCTCATAATCTCCACCCTCCATGTCTAGAATATGGCTATTCAGATAAGTAGAATCATACAGCACTTGTCTTTTTATGACTAGTCTTTTGTTTTTAATGCTTAAAGATTGAATCTGTGGCTTTGTATATGCTGAGCATGTTCTCTGCCTGCCCCAGCCCCAGCTTCATGTTTTCAAATTGATGCCTGATGTATCACCCAGACTGGGATTGAATTGGCTGGTCCTCCTGTCTCAGCCTCCTAGACTGCTGGGATTACAGGCATGTGCCACTGTACCTGGCCACTTTTTTTTCCCCTCATTTTGCTGAGACTTCTTGTTTTTATAGCAGCTGTCCTGGTGGGTATTAAGTGGCATCTCGTGGTTTTGATTTACATTTCTGTAATGATTAATGACATTGAGCATCTTTTCATAATGCTTATTAATTATTTTGTATATCTGCTTTGGGAAAAAATGTTTTTTCAAGTTCTTTATCTTTTTTTTTTTCTTCCTACAATTGGATTGTGTTTTTAGTATAAAATTTTAGGAGCTCTTTATATATTCTGGATAGTAATTCTTTAAAATTATACTTTTATACATTTGACTACTTTATCATATTCATATTACTAATGTATTTTTGTTATCCTTTCTTCTTTTAAGGAAATACATTTTTTAAACCACAGTGCTAATAATAATTTGAGACTAAAGACAGCCTTTCTATAAAGAGCAGTTAAGATCCCAGATGTTTATGTAGTCAGTTCAATGCTTTTACCCTTAATGTCCTTGAGCCTTGCAAAATTTTGGGCACAACGATGCCAGAGCATATTGTTGATGGTGTCTGGGGCTTGGTCCCTGGCAGGTAACCTGACTGTATGCTTTGGCCATGAGGAAGGGTGGGTAAGAATATTGTTTCTGAATGTCCTCTATGTGTGACTCAAAATCAAGCAGACCTGGTTTCTGAACTTCAGTTTTCTTGTGTTTGCAGAGGGGCTAATACTTTCTTTGGTAGAGTAAGCACATGAATGAAATAAACAGGTGCACTTCTCTCGCTGGTGGCTGGTAGTTATTAACTTAAAGTGCCCACTTGAAAGGGTGGCCTAGCAGAGGAGATTCAGAAGGAGCATGACAAACTGAAACAACCAGAGGTGGTCCTGAGTGGTCTTCGGGCAGCAGCGTGACAGGATACATACTGTGTACAGATGAACTTGAGGCCTCCAGAAAATGTTCCACTGCTAGCCATGGGCTGCTGTCACCAAATGTTTCTGATCCTGGTTGTCTGGCCTTGGGAACAAAGTGGGATCAGATCCACAAACTGACGGGAAGGGGCCCTCCATCCTGAGACCGAACCAGAGCCCTGTCTGAAAGTCGTATTGGTCACACCGCTTGTCAGAGGAAGTAGCCTCGCCTGCAGCCACTTGGTAACTGTCCTTGCTTCAGTCAGGGACTGACGTCAGGTGCTGTGTCCGCCTGGGTAGCTTCTAGAAGCCCCCTGTTTCCTAATAGTCTCTTTTTCCCTTCCCCACAGTAGCTCTCACCAGCCGCCCTGGGCAAGAGTTGGCCCCCCTTGGGACTGATAACGACGGCTTCACTGGATTGAGCTGGGGAACAGTCCAGGTAAGACACCTGCCCACCTGTCTGTATGGCCCAGACGCTGCAGATGTGCCTGGTCAGGACGGGAGGAGGATGTTCTCTGGGTGTGCTCAGGTTGCTGCTACCTGACAGTCCTTGGTTGCTACAGCTGTTGTAAGCAAAGGCATCCATCAGAGCAGGTGGGGCAGCCCTCCGCTGTGCGGCTGTCCGTGAGCATGGTGCTGGCCTAAGCAGGAAGTCGCTGCAGTGCCCACTAGGGGTGCCGGAGTCAGGCCAGCAGGGCAGCAAGAGCTGCCTTCCTTGGCACGGTTCACCCACTGCTCTTAATCCTTTGCCCCCCCACCACCACACCCCACTTCCCTTGCCTTGGCCATGTTATCCAAGGGACTCCAAGTGACGCCCATTCCATGAGGACTGCCAATCCCGTGAACCTCTGTGAGGTGTACTTAGGAGCACACCCCTCTCCCTTCTTTTTTCCTCCTTTCCTTCCTTTTCCTCCCTGCTCCCTTCTTCCTTTCACCTGGGCGTTAACTGAGAGCTTTAACACTGAGCTTCATGCCCAGCCCGTTTTGTATTTTGAGGCAGGTTCTCACAGTGGCCCAGGTTGGGCTTGAACTTGAGCTCCTCCTACCTCAGCATCCCGGAGTGCTGGGACCACTGCTGGGTACACAGAGCTCTTTTAATTTTTTTTTAATATAACTAATACAACTACATGACAAAAGTTTTTAAAATACCAGCACACATCTACAATCATAGCTGCTTGGGAGACCGAGGCAGACCCTCGCTCCACTGCTAAATAAATAAATAACAAACAGTGAACAATCTCATCGTTTGTCTCCATCTATTTGCCTGAAGCCCTGTCCACCAGTCTTAGAGAAGACACAGACAACTAGGGTGTCCAGGTTCTTTCCCTCTAGGGTTTACTTCTATATGTCATACATTTATTTATATTATATGTATTTAGAAAAATTGTATTGTTGAGTATATATAGATATAAAGATACTCTTTTCTTTCTTTGTGCAAAGCTAATGTATTATATATATATATGTCCATACTTTTCTTTTTGTGTATAACGATATATCAGTATACCTGTCTTTGTGTTAAGAAAATCTGAGCATGTGGTCTTATCTTCCAATGCTATTACACAAAAGATTGGAATGGTGCTGGCCCTTGAGCCCTATGTGTTTGTTAATAGAATTCTAAGCTCTACGAAGCTGTTTGTACCTTAATCTTTTCATTTAAAAACACATATCAAAGAGCTTTTCTTGCCAGCACATAGAGAACCTCCTTGTTCCTTTTTAGAGCTGCATAATATACTATCACATGAATGTGTTGTAGTGTATGGTCTTCTCTATACATGGACACTTAGATTGTTTCCAAATTTCCTTGGGCAGTTAGCCCATCTGTGTGTCTTTCTTCACCTTTAATTCTAGTAGGTGTTGCAGCTCTTTCCACATCCGGGTTAAGAGGTTTTCTAACCTTGCAGGAAAAGGAAGCTTTGAAGACCTCCACACCCAAACATGTCTTACGAAGACGCAAGAGAGAATGGGTGGTCCCACCAATATCCGTCCCTGAGAATGGCAAGGGTCCCTTCCCCCAGAGGCTGCATCAGGTATGATGATGGCTTCCCCCTGGGAGTATGGGTGGCTACAGGGACCCATCCAAAGGCCTGAGTGTGAGGTTTCTTGGTGCTGAGGCCCACAGAGCAAAGTCCTTGTCGGGGGAGCAGATTCTCATAAGGCTGTGCCCCCTCATCTCCCAGATGATTCTTTGCTGAATTAGCTGCTGTTTTCTTTGCTTTTAGCTCAAATCTGATAAGGACAAGGGCACCAAGATTTTCTACAGCATCACAGGGCCTGGGGCAGACCGCCCCCCAGAGGGTGTCTTCGACATTGACAAGGAGACGGGCTGGCTGCTGCTGAATAAGCCTTTGGACCGGGAGAAAATCGCTAAGTATGAGGCAAGTGGCCTTCTGTACCCATCATAAACGTCTGCCTGCCACAGGGCCCTAACCCTGAGGAGGAGGGAGTACCAAGCTGACCCCAGACCTCTGTGCTCACAGCTGTTTGGCCATGCGGTGTCAGAGAACGGCGCCTCCGTGGAGGAACCCAGGAACATCTCCATCATTGTGACGGACCAGAATGATCACAGACCCAAGTTCACCCTGGAGGTCTTCCGAGGGGGTGTCGTGGAGGGAGCCCGGCCTGGTAAGAGGACTAGAAGGACAATTGCTATGGGCTTCCTGAGGCCAGACCTTGCTTTGGAGCAACTTCTGGAACCATCTAGAAGTCAACCCAGATCCTTAAATACTGGGAGACCCCACCACTCTTTTTTCTTTCTTTCTTTTTTTTTTTTTTTGAGACACAGGGTTTTGCTCTGTAGCTCAGGCTGGCCTTGTACTCACAGTAATCCTCCTGCCTCAGCTTCCCAAATGCTGGGATTACAGGCATGCACCGCCATGCCCAGCTAGACGCCACTATCTTTGATTCCTTTGGCTGTGCATCAGATTACCTGGAATCATCTTAAAAATTCACAGTTTGCCAGTCTGTCTCAAGATTCCTGATTAAGAATCTTGCTTAATAAAATTCTAGCTAAAGAACAGAGTGATGCAGTAGAGCTCTGGTATCCATATATATGAAGACATCTGGAAGCTTCAGCCAACTCTGAGAACCCTTATTAGCGTAAGAGAGTGGTGACAAACCTATAGCACAAGGGCCACAGTGGGCTGTTTGTGTCACTGAAAGCCCGAGAAGGGTCGCCATCACTGGCTGAGGAGCTGCAGACTGAGATTTGAGTATTTGCCTCTTCACCAGCGATGAGTATGGGCGTGTTCTTGACTTCTGAGCCTCATTCACATCTGACCGTGGGCATGAGGGCGACCTTGGAGATTAGAAATAATGTGCAGCTGGGGGTGTAGTTCAGTGGTTAGAGCACCTGCCTGGCACACACACTTGTGTTCCATCCTCAGAACAAAAAGAAAGAAAAATAGAAAGAAGAAACAGAAAGAAAAAGCATATACATACAATTACTACAAAGCACTTGATATAAGCTTTTTTCAGTGAAGGTGCCTACAAGGAAGGCAGCAGGGGCAGGACGGTGCTAGAACATGGCCTACGGAGAGTAGGAAAAACTGGCGGGAATGAAGCAGAGGCTGTTTGGAACCAGCGGCCATAGATGCTCTTTTTTCCCCCTCGATGCTGGGGATCATAGTAGATGCATAGTCACAGCCTCCAAGATGGATGTTGATGGAGGGAAGGTTTCTCTCTCTGTTACTGGAAACTTCAGAGAAGCATGAGTTGAGTAGCCTTCCAATCACATAAATTCCTACAACAAAAACAGTCTTAAACAAGATCAAACTCTCTTTTTTTCCTCTTTCCTTATATTTAGGAAGCCTAGAAGTAGCCAGTCAGTCCAGGCTGGAATTTAAAGACTTAGAGCTAGGTTTCTTCTGTTTTGTTTTTTCTGCTATTTTATACCTTGTTTTTATGGTTAACTCAACTGGGGTTGCTAGAGCTCCAGCCATTACACCTGGAAGAAGGGCTGAGGTGAGAAGATAAACCGTCGATCAGGGTTTATTCTCACAGTCATAACTGGCTGCAAGAGGGCTGGAAACAGGACTTGTTCAAGGTGAGTCTGTGCCTACGTGAAGACCACATTGTTAAGAAAGGAGAGAGAGGAAAGTGGGCAAAACTAGCAATCTCTGCCACAGAGTAGAAAATGGGTCCAAGCTGATGAGCAGGGCAGAACCTCCCGGAATCCAGAAGTAGGCAAGGCTGGACTCACTCACCCTTCCTGTCTCCAGGTACTTCTGTGATGCAGGTGACAGCCACGGACGAGGACGATGCCATCACCACCGACAACGGGGTGGTTGCTTATTCCATCCACAGCCAAGAACCCAAGGACCCACACGACCTCATGTTCACCATCCACCGGAGCACGGGCAGCATCAGTGTCGTCTCCAGCGGCTTGGACCGGGAGGTGAGTGGACATTAGGGAGGGTGCCCATCAGCTTCCCCATGCTGAGCCTGAAGCTGAGGTCACAGTGGGACAGCGGGGACCCCAGGCCCTTGGGTGGTGCTGCGGTTCTCACATGCCGAAGGCCCACAGCTCCCCTGGGCCAGTGCGCTGCTGCCACAGTCCCCTTGGAGGAGGAGGAGGCAGCCGTGAAGTGCAAACTGCAGATATTTCCTGTGGGTTCCCTCATTTCCTCTTGGAACGGCTCACTTGGTGGGCACGTTCCCAGATGTGTCCCTGGTGTGCCACAAAGTGGAATGAGCTGCACGGATGCTGGAGCCGTCTTCTGTTTCCTAGTTAATAACTTCACTACAAATCTGTACTTAGAGCTCCCTTCATGGGGTACCTGGGGACAGGCCCAGCTCTGCCCTCTGCTCCTGTTGGGTCTGGCAGGGGTGAACACGGGTCAAGAAGTCTCGAGACAATTGTGAGAGCAGGGAGCTCACCCCTGCCTGGCACCCTGCCGAGGCTGTGTCTCCCGGAGCCATGTAGGGGGCTCCTCAGAATGGACTCATCGTGGGTTCCTCCCCACCTGCTTTCTCTGCAGAAAGTCCCGGAGTACACACTGACCATCCAGGCCACGGACATGGATGGCAATGGCTCCACCACCACAGCAGTGGCGATCGTGGAAATCCTCGATGCCAATGACAATGCTCCCATGTTTGATCCCCAGAAGGTAATGCACGCTCCTTCCTTCCTTCTTCCCTCATCACTAATGAAGGGCTAGGTTCTTCCTTTCTCACAAAACTCAGACCGGTCCAAGTGGCTTCAAGTCCTAGTCCCACAGCTTATTAGCCGTGTGACCTCAGGCAAACTCTCTAACCCTCTGGACCAGGTTTCTAGTCTGCTTTGCTCTAAGTATCACATAGATACTCAGTACAAAAATCCTTATTGATGTGGAAACTTTATTGACAGAAGACTTAGTGACAGTCAGGTGACCCTGCCCCATCTCTAGAGAGCTCGAGCTGCTGAACTTAATTTATGCCTGATTAAAAACTTACTCTAAGAGGCTGGAAATGCATGAGACTCTGGGTTTAATCCCCAGCCCTGCCTCCACACCCCAGATTATTCTAAGCAAGTGACTTCCCAGTCTTTGCCATCAGCCCACGACGTCCATCAAAGTTCCCGGCCAGTGCCCCAGCAGTCAGGCATCTGCCCTTTTGTTTCATTTTGTGTTTTGGGGACAGGTCTCACTATGTAGTTCAGGCCGGCTTTGAACTCATGGTGGTCCTCCCACTTTACCTCCTGGGTTCTTGGATTACAGGCATGCGCCACCTCTCCCGGCCCATCCACCCTTCTTTCCACCTTCCTTGTAGACTGTTGATCTCGGTGAGCTAGGTATACTCGCTAGCTACATTTGGCAGGGGACTTAGACACCGAAACCAGGGCGACTCCAGGAGCATCGGGCCCTGGGAGAGTGAAGACAGGCCCAGGGTTGATGTGGTTTGTCCTGGAACCTGCGAGGCTGATGCTCAGGACCTCCTGTACTTGTGTGTGCCGTAAAAACCTGCTAAGGAGTTTGGGGCCCAGGAAAAGATAAAGCGTTAGGGCTCCCCAGAAGTGGTAAGGAGGATCACAGTCCCTGAAAACTGGAACAGCCTCTCGGGGTGCTCAGTCTCTCCCCTCTGAGTGCGCTGTTTCCTGCACTGACAGTATGAGGCCCAGGTGCCTGAGAACGCAGTGGGCTTTGAGGTGCAGAGGCTGACAGTGACCGACCTGGATGCCCCCAACTCCCCTGCATGGCGTGCCAGCTACCACATTGTGGGAGGCGACGACGGGGACCATTTTACCATCACCACCGACCCTGAGAGCAACCAAGGCATCCTGACAACCCAGAAGGTGAGTCCCTTTGGGATTTGAGCAAAGGGCCCGCCTGAAGTGGCTTCCAGGACCAGGGGACATCGTCTGCCTGGGGCCACAGGTAGGAGCCGCACGGTGCTTCCCTCCCAGAGCCTCCTCCAGCCGTATCCTGGCATCATGCTGCTAGTTTTGCATTATTCTTTGACATATCTAGGTATTTGGATAGCAAAGTGTTTTTAACTACTTAGTCAGCACATTCTTGCCTCTCAAAAAAACAATTATTCAAGCTAACTCATGCTTTTTAGGAAAATAAGAGTACCCCAACTGTGAGATAAAGGAGAAGTTGACTGGAAAAGTTACTGAATACAAATACTTCAATAATGTAAACTTTGGGGCACAATATACTAAAAAACATGGAGAAGTGGCCAGTTACTTAAATCTCTCTGTAGACTCACCCAAATGCAGTAGATTCTGTATGTTGCCCTGGGGACACATACCACAAATGGTTTTCGTGTCTTTTTAGAATAGTGAACAAATTCTTGAAAAAGCCCTAAACAAATTAAGTTACAAGTTTCTCTTAGAAGCTCCAATCCTGGAGAATCCAATATATATTAAAGCCATACCAAAAACTTAGTTTACATGTAAAACATGTTCTAGACTGTAATTATAAACAGAGCTTTCATATCCATGAATGTACAAATGTCAAAGGAGCCATTGACAAGTCACATGGGATATGGGGTCAGGCCTTTGTGTTCATAAAATTGTGAAACATGGGGATCCTGCCGCAGCTTACAAATGCCAGTGGCGCCCGTGGGCATGACAGCTGGAATGCCTCTGTTACTTTCTAAAATACCCCCTAGTGTCGCCACTTCTGTGAGAATCCCTCTCGATGTCTACTCAGGAAAAACAGGAGGCTTTTGGGATGGGGGTAGAGCAGGATTATTGGCGGGGGCCTCAGTCGCCTCACTGGGGGCCGTTTCTTTCTGATGGCCACAGGCCTCACAAAATGGCCGTTCCTTGTTTCTTCTCTCCTAGGGCTTGGATTTTGAGGCCCAAAACCAGCACACACTATATGTCCAAGTGACGAACGAGGCTCCCTTTGTGGTGAAGCTCCCAACCTCCACAGCCACTGTCGTGATCCACGTGCAGGATGTGAATGAGGCCCCTGTGTTTGTCCCACCCTCCAAAGTCATTGAGACCCAGGAGGGCATCTCCGCTGGGGAGGCTGTCTGCACCTACACTGCACAGGACCCTGACAAGGAGGATCAGAAGATCAGGTACTCGGGAGCTGGGCTCTGAGCCTGCCACAGGCACCAGCCCGGTGGGCTGCTTTTTCTAATTATTAAAGATTGTTCAGTATTTTGAACGCTGCACCAGGCTTCTCCTTCCTTCCATGCTTGTAGCTAAAGATTCCAGATGAGGGGCCAGGGACAGATATGTCCTCTTTTCTTGTGTATCTCTGCTGGTCTCAGCTGCTACTTGAGGTTCCATCTGCAGTAAGAAGCTTTTCCCATGGGCCTTTGGAGCCCAGTGACCATCTGCAGGTGGTCTGAGGAGTTTTTGACAGATGACAGCAGAATTCCAAATATTCTGGATGTGATCCTTCTCTGCTCTTCCTCTCCAGCTACCACATCCTGACAGACCCAGCCAAGTGGCTAGCAATAGACTCGGACAGTGGACAGGTCACTGCTATAGGCCTCCTAGACCGTGAGGATGAGCAGTTTGTGAGGAACAACATCTACAAAGTCACGGTCTCAGCCACTGACAACGGTGAGAGCTTCCTTCCAGCCCCTCCACAAGGGAGGCCTTCACGTCCCATGTCACTTGCCATAGCATGTCTCCCCTCCAGCAAGGGATGGGGGTTAGGGTAGGCAGCAAACGGGTCTGAACTTAAAGGGCTCTTTCAGAGGACTCTTACAAAGACCACTCCCAGGGTGAAGTCGTGACCCTGATTTTCCTAATACCCAAGAGTCAGGAGGGGTCCTGAAAACTCCCTTCAACCTAAATTTTTGGATCACTGAACCTTGAATTGGCTTCAGTTTCCCCTTGAAGTTGATTGATAAAGGATTCCTGGAAGTGCCATGATTGATTAGTGATGTCACCCCATGAGGGATGGGGATTATGATGTAACTAAGGCCCGGAGGCAGGTTTCCTGAAGCTCATCAGCAAACACTGGCCAACCCCCAAAGTGGCCAGCGGGTTTTTTGTTCTGTGATAGGTTGTCAGGACTCTCTGGGTTCTGTGGCCGCAGCTGTACTGAGATTGTTTAGTGCTGTCTACTGTGGACACAAGCGAGAAGTTTGATTGATTGCCATGTATAGATCAAGTGGCATCACTGGTTTGGTGCATGCTGAAGCCTAGGGACTTTAGGAGTCAGAGCTAACTGGGGAGCAGGAGCCTTTCCGAGGATGACCAAGTAGGTCTTAGGCAAGCTTAATGTTCTTCAGCTGCAGCCGAGGGCAGATGCTGAAGAGATATCCTGTGTGTACTTATGAACAGGGAACCCTCCCGCCACTGGCACAGGGACCCTCCTGCTAACGCTTACTGACATCAACGACCACGGCCCGATCCCCGAGCCCCGTCAGTTCACCATCTGCAATGAAAACCCGGAGTCCCAAGTGCTGAACATCACAGACAAGGACCTGTCCCCCAACTCCTACCCTTTCCAGGCCCGGCTCGTTTTTGACTCGGACATCCACTGGATGGCAGAGGTCAGTGAAAAAGGTAAGTGGCGTTAGCACGGGTGGGTGCTGGTTCTGCCGGGTGGGCATCTGCCCCATACGAGGACCCCACACAAAGTCCTGTTCTAGAAGGACTTTGGTTACTTCTGGGTCAAAAAGTAATGGATGCCTCAAGAACATCAATCAAATGGCATTTACTTTATGGCAGGGAGGCAGCTCAGTGGCAGAGTGCTTGCCTAGCATTTCTGAGGCTGTGAGTAGATCTCCCAGCACCACACACACATACACACATACACACATACACACAAGCTAGTTGTTGGCCTAGATATGCATTTTCAATTCTATAGGAGCCCCAAAAGACCTTAATACCCCATCCAGCCTTCCTGGACAGATGGGAAAAGACCCAGAGGTGAGAGATTTGTCTAATGTCACCTAGCAAGAGGTGGACTCTAGCATGGGGCTGGGGACATACCACAGTGCATGCTTGGCAGGTGGGGTTTGAGCCTCAGTATCACGCATGCATATACACACGCACAATCACACACTCTAGCACAGAAATGTCAACTGCCATTCACCGAGTGCTTCAGTTCAGGTGCTTCGCACTAAATTACTGAATCCTGAGGCCAGCCCTACAGAGGAGGTAGTACTGTTGCTTAGTGGCTCTCACAAGCATGTTTTACAAATGAGAAAACCAGGGCCTACAGAAGCTTAAATATCTTGCTAGAGATACCACAGCTAGCGAAAAATACTGGCACCACGATTTTAATCCAGACTTTTTTTTTTAAAGCAATACTAGGGATTGAATCTTAGCTTGCATACAGAACTACGTCCCCTAAGCCTTTTTTTAGTGGCGGGGGACAAAGTCTCACTTTATAGTTCAAGCTTGCCTGGAACTTGCTGCAATGTGTAGTCTAGTCTGGCCTTGTTCCTGTGGCAATCCTTCTGCCTCAGCCTCCCAAGCACTGGCATTGAAAAGTGTGCACTACCACACCTGTTTTGTTTGTTTTGTTTTGAGGCAAGGTCTTGGTCAATTAACTGGGCTGGGCTCAAATTTAGAAATCTTCTAACCACGAATATGGCTCAGTGGCACAAGTGCCTGCCTGACAAGTGTGAGGTTTGATTCCCCATACCCAAAAAAGCCTTCTACCTCTCCCTCCCAGAGGGCTGGGATTATAGGCATGCACCATCACACCAGCTTAATCAAGGCGTTTGATGTACCATGATGCTCTGCTGCCAATCATTTATTGAACCCTGGCTATGCAAGGTGCTCTCTTTCTCTCTCTCTCTCTCTCTCTCTCTCTCTCTCTCTCTCTCTCTCTCTCTCATTATCTCTGTCTGTCTGTCTCTATTTCTCTATCTCTGTCTCTCTCTCTCTATTTAATATTTCTACCAAACTCTGGTCAGAGTTTTCATCCCTATACAGAGATGAAAGTGAGGCTGGTGGGGAGCGGGGTTAAACAGCACGCCTCAGGACCCCGCGTGGGCGAGAAGTAGAAGTTGAAGCCAGAAGACAGATAATAGGAAACAGAGACAGATGTTTTGCAAATTGAAAGAAGGCCAAGAATAGAGGAAGGGGAAGGGAGAGGAGGAGAGGGGACATAAAAAGAATCAAAACAGATTATGCACAGGTGCCAGCTCCTCATAGTGAATTGTAATCATCATGTACTGCAAACATGTACTAATAAAAGTTACGAATAAAAGGAATTTGAAGCCAGGCTTGGACTCCGGAGCCTCTGGTCCTCTCATTCCCATCTACCTGTGACAAGGTGTATCCCTGCTCCCAGTGGGGAGCCAGAGAATCAGTACATTCAGATTCTGCCTCCTAGGAAACCCAGTGCTGCGTTTCTGTTACAGCAGTATTCCCAGGCCTGCTGCAGATAACCACATTTTCTCATTTTTATGAGTCCTGTGATTTTGGTGTGTACATCCAACACCTTCCTTTGCAAAGCCCACACTAGTCTGTTACCACCTTGTTGCCTAGAAGCCATAATTTTTTCCCTCTCAGATTGTGTCATGTAAGAGCTTGAACTCTAGAGCTAGATGCTCAAGACCCAACTCCTTCATTTACTGGACATCAGCTTTGTGGCTGTTGGCAACTCACTGAACTCCCTGTGCCTCAGTTCCTTATCTGTAGAATGGGATTGGTATGTGTACCTGCTTCCTACTAGCCTCTGTAACAATAAGTGAATGCATGGACCCATCTTCAATGCTGTTTCTTCCTAGCAGCAGTCACAGATACGGCTCCATCAAGATACTGATACCTGGTTCTTGGTTTTGATTTGTTTATTCTATTTGCTCCTGTCCTTGGTTATCAAGGAAATTCATCCATGTGACCTCGGCCTAATGACTTGATTCCTTCAGCCTCGATTTCTGTATTTATAAATTAGGTTAATGACAGTAGCTGCCTCTTAATGTTGAGGTCAGGGGTAGTGGAAGGGGCTGGCTTATGATAAGTGTCCATTTAGTCAGTCCTGCTGTTAGCAATAGCATCTGAGCAGCCAGCCCTCCAGCATGGCACAGATGTTTTGATAATGCACCCATGTTGGCCTCTCCTTGTGGGACACCAGATGCTCAGACTGCAGAACTATCTCTGTCCACCACTGCCAAATGGGAATGATAAATTCTACTCCTGGCCTTTTTACTAAGTGTGGGCAGAACACAACACTCGCACACACACACCCTTGTCTTATTCTGGGAATCAGACCCAGGTCCTTGGGTACCGCTAAGCTACATCCCAGCCCATATGGAGAGTCTTTAAAATAGAAATGGCTTATGCTCAGTGCTGAAAGAACCCTACAAGCCCTGCAAGCCTGGGGTTAGGAAGTAAGAGGTCATTTGGTGGGCGTGAGTTTGTGCCTGCATGTAATGCTGGAGATAATCCAGCATGAAGGGAAAAGTTCTGCCCGTACTACCCATACTCTTGAGAAAGCTAGGTCTAATTGTAACTGAAAGCCTTTTATTGAACCCCTGGCCTCACATTCCTTACCCGCAAACATCCTGCGCCTCCTCACTCTGGCTTTGCTGAGTTTCTCAGCACAGTGCCCATGTATGTGCCACTGTAGGGCTCCAGGGACCAGTTAGCCCCAGGCTGATGGCAGCATCTCAGGCATCCCTGATGCAATGTGCAGCCACTAATGCTATGATGACCGGGGTCGGCATCCTGGCCCATCTGCTTAACACCAGCACTTAAATACCCAAGTCACATGCATTTGGATTTAGCCACCATAGGACAGTCGCTGGAAATACAACTGTCTTATATGTAAAAATTCGGTCATATAGTGGAAGTAAAAACCTTACAAGAGCAAAATAATAAAGGACAGTCGGTATTCAAATGAGAAAATAAGGGGCCCTTAATATGAATATTAAACTATGAGGTTGGCTACCTCTTGGGAAGAATAATGTATTAAATGCTGTGGTTATTGGATTTTTTCAATACTAGGGATTGAACCACTGAGTTACATCCCCAACAGTTTTTATATTTTGAGACAGGATCTTGCTGAGTGACCCAGGCTGGTCTTGAACTCATAATCCTCCTACTCCAGACTCCCAAGTAGCTGGGATTATAGGCATGTGCCACTGCACCTTGTTACTGTTTTGTTTTTTAATAAAATGGCTGGGGTTATAGTTCAGTGCCACAGTGCCTGCCTGGCAAGCGCGAGGTCGTAAGTTCAATTTCTGATGCCATAAAAAAATTTAAAATGAATATTTCTTGATGGTGAATGTTGCTTTAGCTACATGTTATTTTGGGAGCGCTGGCTGATGGGACCCCGGGTTTCCTGCGTGCTAAGCTTATGCTCTACCCAGACCCAGGTACCTACTTTCATCACTGGGTGGGCTGGAGGCTGCTCTTGGTCTGTGTCTCTTGCTCGGTCACAGAGGTCCTTCTAGACCTTCATCATGGAGCTCCCACCATCATCGGTTCACACCACCTAAGATGTACCCAGCTAAAAAACTGTCTGTACATTAGGAGACACAGTGGCCTTGTCCCTGAAGAAGTTCCTGAAGCAAGACACCTACGATGTGTACCTCACTCTGTCTGATCATGGCAACAATGAGCAGCTAACAGTGATCAAAGCCACCGTGTGTGACTGCCGCGGCCACGTGGTGTCCTGCCCCGATCCCTGGAAGGGCGGCTTCATCCTCCCCATCCTGGGCGCTGTTCTGGCTCTGCTGGGTGAGTATCTGATGGTAGGGTCAAGAGATCTGCCTCTTCTCCTAATTCCTGGGGCTAACGGGCCACCAACATGGCCCACATTCTCTAAATTCTTCTAATTCCAAGAGTGTCATTCAGTCAGTAGTTATTTCTGGGCGCTTCTGGAATATGTCAGGTGTTGGTGACACAGTGGTGAGCAAGCAGGCTTGACCCTCCTATGATGAGCCCTTGAGGCTGGCGCTGTGGTCTGGGTGGTCTCTGGCTAATGAGCAGTACCAGGAATTTGTTAGGCAGATTCTCCAACCCTGCCCCAGATCTGGCGACCCGGAAACGGAAGGATGAGGCCCAGTAATCCGTGTTTGGACAAATGCTCAATAAGTTCTGATGCATGCCAGAATCGGAGAGCTTACTGGTGTGAGGGAATGGGTGGGTATAGCATGAACTTAGCATACACAAGCCTGAGTTTGATTCCCAGCACCACCAAAGCAAAACAAAAAATGAATTTCTTTGCTTTAAGGTAGAACTTATCACAGTTGCTTGTTTCCACCCTTTACTTTGGTCCTTACACAGAAAACCAAATATGAATGTAAAGCCACCCAGCACTTGGGAAGCTGGTGAGGCAGGAGGATTGTTGCAAATTCCAGACCAGCCTGGGCTACAAAGTGAGCTCAAGGCCGGTCTGAAATGCATAGTGAGACCCTGTCGCAAAAGAGTGTGAAAGAGCAAGTTTTCGTTAATCAGCGTACAGGACTCCAAGCACAGCTTTCAGCACTGGAGTGAAGCACTTCCCGAAAACAGCAGAGCACTGTCCTCCTGGACGCCCAGCACAGAGCCGGGTGTGGCTGTAGAGGGGAGAGAGTGGGAACAGGCATGCTGTGTTAAGATGGCATAAGAAGTCTGCAGTTTTAAGCAAGATAAGCAGGAAAGGTAAAAAGCATATTCGAGTAAGATCTGAAAGAGGCAAGGAAGCCAACCATGCAGGTATCTAGGGCACAGCGAATGCAGAAATGCCGAGCCAGCTTTGTGCTTGGTGCATGCAGGCAACAATGGGTGCCGTGGGAAAAGCAAGCGGGAAAAGTGGGAAATGAGGGCCGGCCGAGGGATGCTAGATGAAGCGGATCATGGTGCTGGGCCTTGTAGACGGTGTAAGGACTCAGAGCGGAGCAGCGATGTAATTTGAGTTACATTTTGCAAGCTTCCTACTGACCAGACGATAGGGAGGCAGAGGTGGAGGTGGGGAGAACATTGGGAGGCTGATTCCATAATCCCGGCTGAGACTGGTGGCTCGGAGAAAGATGGCAGCATTCAAGGTGTCAGTGCAGACTGATGTCACAGAAGGAGCGAGCTGCGATTCCCAGGCTTTGGGCCTGAGCAAGTTGAAATGTGGAGTTTGTGTTTACCAGTTTGGAAAGGACCACGGCAAGAGATTTGCGGCTGGGCAGTTAGACTCATCAGCGTTGGATTTAGGTGATAAATCCAGTTGCTATCTTACTCCTCCCCCACATCCAGTGAGAAGGAAAAAAAAGGGAAGTGAAGTTACCATCTGTGTGTAGCTTGAGAACTTTAGATTTCCAAGTCTTTTTATTTTTTTTTTTTTTGTAAGATTTTTTTTTGGTCTTTTTCGTTTTTATCGGTACCAGGGATCGAACTCACGACTGCCTGCTTGCAAGGCAGGTGCTTATGCCGCTGAGCTAAATCCCCAGCCCCTAGATTTCCAAGTCTTGTCTGGGCAGAGAAGCAGCGTGGTTCCATCAGAAAAAAGTAGCAACTCAAAGCAGAGGCTGCATCGTCTCACATGGAACTGCCAGGGGAAGGGCAGGGGAGCCCCTAACACAGAGTTAACTGGGTGCAGTCTGAGAGCTAGGGAGAGCAGGCAGGCCTTAGCTGGCCAGTTCCCCCAATGTACAAATAACGCTGCCAGCCTTCAAACCTGTATCACTAAGTCAGTCCCTGTCTTAGAATTGCAACATAGCATTTGCACCCAAGATCAAATTACTACACCATAGCCTAGCAAAGGAGGGGCACATGCCTGTAATCCTATACTTGGGAGGCTGAAGCAGAAAGATCTCAAGTTCAAAGCCAACTTGGGCTACATAGTGAGACTCTGTCTCAAAAACAAAAACAAAAAAAACTGTACCTTTTTTTGTTATTGTTTTTGCTTGGTTTTTTTGGGTTTTTTTTCTTTTTTTTTTTTTTTTTTTTTTTGGTCTTTTTGGTCTTTTTGAGACAGGGTCTTACCACGCAGTTCAGGCTGACCATTAGCTCACGTTGCAGCCCAGACTGATCTCAAACTTGCAGCAATCTTGCCTCAGCCTCCCGAGAGCTGGAATTACAGGTGTGTGTCACCATGTCCAGCTACTACACCATACTGAAGTTGTATTATCTTGCTTTTAACTTCAAGTGCATGACTAGCTTAGGAGGTATCTGGTGACCAAGAGTCTCGTTGAAAGTTAACAATTGCTGGGAGGTTCCCATCCCACAAAAGAATTTCCCTAAGAACCAATCGTCCAATCGACTGTGTAGGGGCTCTAGGGCTGGAGGGCTTGGTGGCCACGTGGTCAGGGGTGAGCATTCTTATTCGCTGACTCCTTCAGTCCTCCTGTTGGTGCTCCTCTTGCTGGTGAGAAAGAAGCGAAAGGTCAAAGAGCCTCTTCTGCTCCCAGAAGATGACACGCGTGACAATGTCTTCTACTATGGTGAAGAGGGTGGCGGTGAAGAGGACCAGGTAGGTCGGGGGCGCCTGGCAGCTGGGAGGTGGAGTCCCTCAAGGCCACTGGGTCAGCCACCAAAACATGGGTTGGTCTTACCAGCTTCCTCTTCTGAAGGGGCCTGGCCCATTGCTGTAGTCTCCTTGACTAGGCCAAGTGGGCCTTGAGTCTGAGCTTAATTTGGAAGGACAAGGGGGCAGGGCACAAGGTCATTCAGGAGTCTCTGACATCTACCAATGTGCTAAGATCCACCTATGGACCAGAGCACCCACGAGGTGAGTGGTAACGGATGGGGACATTTAACTGTGTAATCTCATTCATTTTTGCAAAGGACTATGACATTACCCAGCTCCATCGGGGTCTAGAGGCCAGGCCTGAGGTGGTTCTCCGCAACGATGTAGCCCCAACCTTCATGCCCACACCCATGTACCGTCCCCGGCCAGCCAACCCTGATGAAATCGGCAACTTCATCATTGAGGTAAGACACAGCAGGCAGCCTAGGGCAGCCCTTAGTCAAACCCAATACAAGCAGCACAGAACAAGCATGAGGTTTTAGCTCTGGGTTCAAATCCTAGTTCTGCCACCAAAATAGCTATGTGACCCCTACATACTTGAATACCTCTGGGCTTCAGTTGCTTTCTTCATAAAACCCAGTTTTGTAGACTGCTGTAATCCCAATACTCAGAAGGCTGAGCCAGAAGGATTTCAGAGTTTGAGACCACTCAAAAGTAGTAAGTTCTGGACTATCCTAAACTATGTAGTAAGACTTGTCTCAAAAAAAAAAATAAATAAATAAATGGAATACTTTATTAATTTATTCAAACTTAGCCTTTGTTAGAATTCTCTGGAACCAGAATACCTAGATTTCAATTTTAGTGATTCCAGGAGATTTCAATATGGAGGAAAATTTATTTCACAAAGTGAGCTAAGAAGCACCTAGAACAATTCTGGATCAGGCTCCAAAAACTTCCTGCCTTTGGGACCACCTGGGAGCATCCATGCTCACCGGAGCTTCTGATTCACACTCAGGAGCTGGAATCCATTGATTTCACTGTGACCCTGGGCTTTTATTCCCCAAGTAAATAGAAAACGCAGACCATGAGTTTGGCACGTGCAAAGTCTGTGACAGGAGCCAAGCACAGCCTGACTCCTAGTTAGCCGTCAATGACTTAAGGTTCTTTGAGTTGAAAGTCGAAACTGGGTGGGCCTGTTGGTCAGCAGCAGTGGACAGGAGGCCTCAGCCCAACTTAGTACTCAGTCTGTTTTCTCTCCTGCACAGATGGCAACTAAACTGCTTACACACACACACACACACACACACACACACAAGGCTTTTCCACAAATAGTCCATAAGTGAACCTCTTAGCTTGAGTATGCCAGAAGAGTGCTGTACAAAAAACCAGATTGTGTCACATGGGGCGAAGGTGGTCAGAGCAGCTGTTCAGAGACCACACTTCGGTGCCAAAACCTGGAGCTTTGCCCTCTGGGTGGATGCAGGTGGCTGGAAAGACGGGGGGTCACCCCTAGTGTGTGGAGTCTGGATGGAGCCAAGTCCCTGGGCCCAGCGGTTCTGAGCCTTGAGGAAGGGGCAGGCTGCCTCCAGCAGGCTGGCAGATGACAGTTCTGTCGCTTCTAACCCTGACTCTGCTGCCACAGAACCTGAAGGCGGCCAACACGGACCCCACCGCCCCGCCCTACGACTCTCTGCTGGTGTTCGACTACGAGGGCAGCGGCTCCGAGGCTGCCTCCCTGAGCTCCCTCACATCCTCGGACCAGGACCGGGACCAGGACTATGACTACCTGAACGAGTGGGGCAGTCGCTTCAAGAAGCTGGCGGACATGTACGGTGGCGGGGAGGACGACTAGGCGGCCCTGCCAGCGCGAGAACTAAACGCCAGGCTACAGCAGCGGCCTTGAGGGGGCTCGGTCCCCTTCCAGCCAGGGACTTGGGAGCTTGGTGGGAAGTGGCCTGAGCGGCTTAGAGGGCTGAGGTTGCATGTCTGACCTGAGCGCACTGGAGTCTGAGCCTTTCGAAACGGAGGAGCTCGGGCAGCAGGACCTCGTCGGATGCTGACCACGGCTCACCCTGGTCTGGGCTGCCCTGGACATCAGTTTCCAGAAATCTCACTCCTGCCACGAAGTGCTCCGCCCGCATCCTGGGCCTGGACAGCTCCGATGCCCCAGGATGACTTTGCTTCTAGAATTTATCTTCTCTTTAGAAACAACCTGTTTCCATTTTTGTTTAAAATGCTTTTTTTCAGAGAGTTAGAGGCAGGTCCTCCACGTCCCCTCCGGGAGCACAGCCTTCGGGGCTCACCGGCCCTTGTGTGACCCTCAGATCTCCAGGCCCTGAGCCTCCCTTTTGGGAGAATCAGTGCATTTTTATACCAAGCGTGTCTAGGTTGTCCTGTATTTTTTATTTTCTCTATTGTGTGCTGTAGATGAAGGGTGCTGACAATCGTATAAATGTACTAGAACTTTTTTTTTTATTAAAGGAACTTTTCCCAGAGATGCCAGGGAGTAAAATTCTTTAGTAAGCTAATTCTCACACCTCACCGATCACCCACGCCCAGGAGCCAGTTCCGTGGGGTTTGGAATATTCAGCGTGGTGCCAGGGAGTGAACTCTTTCAGTCCTGCTGGATCCTCCAGTGGCAGGGGAAGCTCCGGATTCCCTGCCATGCCCAGGAGAGCCCAGCAAGCAATATTGCAGTATGGGAGTACAGACCCCCTACCTCTTCCTCACGAATTCAGAGCTCCTGTGTGAGGGAACCATGAACATCCTTCCCTTTGGGCTGAGCATTGCCAGAGCCTACACAAGATCACTTAAATTCTACTTGCCTCAGAGTTTTCATTTATAAAATAAGAACTTTTTAAGCCAGGCATGGTAGCACATGCCTGTAATCCCAGCACTCAGGAGGCTGAGGCAGGAGAATCAGGCAAATTCAAGACCAACCTGGGCTACATAGTGAGTTCAAGGCCAGGCTGGACTATGTAGTGGGACTTGTTGAATGAATGAATTTTAAGAAGCAGTAGGACATACAGGGCTGGGGAAGTTGCTTAGTGGTAAATGCCTAGCATATATGAGGACCCAAGTTCAATTCCCAGTACTGCAAATCATAATAAAATGGAACTTTTAGCTAGGTAGTATATGCTCAGCACTCAGCAGACTATGTAAGTTCAAGGCCATCTTGGGCTACATAGCAAAATCATTTCAAAAATATGTGGAGGGATGGTGGGGCAGAGGCTGAGGAGAATCACAAGTTTAAGACTACTCTGGACAAATTAGTGAAAACTGTTCTCAAAAACTACAAAGAGCTGCACCTGAGTGACCCCTAGTATCATCCAAAAAAAAGTGATTAAATGAATCACTACATGGTGCATGGCAAGTGCTATCAGTGTTGGTAACATGCCTCTCAGAACTCTCAGGGCCGGGCAGCACTTAAGTTTTCTCAGCCTCTGAGGACCAGGGATTTAGCTCAGTGGCACAGCATCTGCCTGACTAGTGTGAGGTCCTGAGTTTGATTCCCAGTACCCCCCACCCAAAAGCAAATGGGGACTCTCTGGAGGGGATTAATGGCAATGTGTCTTGCTGTGGATTTAGCTCAGCAGCACAAGTGCCTGCTTGGCAAGCGCGAGGTTGTGAATTTGATTCCCAGTACGAAAAAAAAAAGCCTCTGAAAATTGTGTTGTTTTGAAAAGGGGTCCGTTTGTACTTTTTATAATTGATACCTGGTCATCAAAATCAATAAAAACAAAATTAGAGGGCCGACCGCGCAGAATGTCAGTGAAGTGGTACACGAATGCAGGCGTGAGGAAGGGGAGGTGGCAGGGAAGAGCAGTTCTATGTGTGCCTTTGTCAAAGTGAGGTTCAACTTTTTCAGTTAACCCGAGGAAGGGAATCTGAAGCAGCGCCAAAGGAATTGCTCAAGTAGAGAGGGTTGTGTGCTAAGTTGTTCTCTGACTCCTGGCCTGCTGCTCATTTGCAAAAATTTCCTCCCCCCAACAGTGACTCAGTCTGTAAGCAGCTGTGCGGAGCCCGGCCCTGTCTGGCTGCACCAGTCTCTCATGGGGAACCGGGTACGGGGGCAGCAGGGCTGCAGGCTGGTTCACCCAGTGCCAGGTGACTCTGACGCAGTCTGGGCTTCCAACCACGCATGTGAAGGCGGAGAATCTTGGGTGGAGAAATTGGAAGAGAACTGAAGGGTTTGCACCCATCCGTGGTGCACAGCACCTTAGCCCCAGCCACTGCTGCTCCTTTTCTCCTTCAGAGCAGCCGTCTCTGGTTCTCCCGGCCTCCAGCTCCTCTCTGCTGGGCCCCTGCCGCTGAAAAGGGCCAGGAAGGATTGGATGGCCGAGCCAGCTGCACCTGCTGCTCCTTAACTTCAATTCCCCCAGCACAAACCTGAACGAAGCCAGAAATGCTGTCTCCAGCGGCAGCTAATCAACACCAGACAGCCACTGTTAGGCCAGGCCTTCCCTAGCCAAGCCTGCCCTCTGCAGGTGGATCTGCATTCCTTCTGCGTGGAACCGGTCACCAGCCTGAGTAATTTGGAAAGAACAGACCTAGGCTAGTGGGGTAGGGTTGGGTGCTAAGTTGTTCTCTGGCTCCTGGCCAGCTTCTCATTTGCAAAATGCTATCTTAGGCTTGTGGCCATTGAGACTTAGAAGAAGAGGTCCAAATATTTTTAGCTGCTAAATAACCATCGTTCACCACTCCTAGTGAACACTGACTACAAGAAACAATATAGCTGACCCTGCTAACCAGAACCATCAGAATGCTTGACTCACTGAGATTTCCATTTTGTAGCTCACCAGTTTGCTGGGCATCTTTCCAAAGTTTCCCCCTGTGCATTTTAGCTACATTTTGTATTACACCAGTGTCTCCGTCACATCCAATTTAGATGTGTTGTCACATATTCAGTCTTACACTGTCCATGAACATAAGTGATCTAGTTTTGGCCTGAAACAACGCCAAACACCTCAGAACCTGCATCTTTGCTGACGCTTCAAATTCAGTCATCCAGTCTGGGGACGAGAGCAGGAAACATGGTCCTGGCTGAGATCAGGGTTCTGTGGAGACTCAAAGCCTGAGTCTCAGAGCCTAAACTAGGCAGAAAAGCTAGGAAGAGTGGAGCTTTACTGTAAGAAAGAATTGGGGGAACCCAGAGCCCTGTCTCCTCAGCATCATCCACCTGATGGGTCTCTTTACTGTCTTTCAGACACAGAAAACTCCCGACCCACTCTGTCATCTTACAGGGGAAAGAGGCTCCAGAGAGGTGCATCCCTTTGTCCCCTTGAGCAGAGCCAGGTCAGCCAGGTGACTTGCATCCTTGTTGCTGACCCAGTGATCCTGTCATCTCCCAAAGGGGTGGTGATACAGGGAGAAGACCCAGGCAGGAAGTGCTAAGGGCCAGGCAGGGAGGGTCAGCTTGGGGTCACTATCAGTGTGGTGGTCGAGGGACAGGTAGGGCCAATTAATGCTCCCTTCTCGCCACACTCACAGGCTGGGTGGAATTTGTACTTCCAGCAGGAAGAATTTCTGGAGATTCGCAGGCTATGGGCACCTGCTACAGGGGGGTGGCAGCTGGGATTTCTCGAAAGGCCTTCTCCCTGGAGCCCAGCAGAGGGCGCCATTGACCCGAGCCACACACAGACGCTGCCTTCCATCCGGGCCTGCTGGATGCAGGGCGGATCTGCTGCGGCAAATCAGGGGACCGGGACTGGACCGGCAATCAGGGCGGCCGCCTTGGACACTCTGCAGGTAGTGATGGTCTGGTGGCGGTCAGTATTTAAAGGGCTATGACTGTCCATGACCGTGACATTCATTCTGTCACTTCTCAACCTCTCAGAGAGAGGTTTTATGGGTCTCTTTTTTAAACGAAAGTGAATACTGTAATAATAAAAGGGAAAGAAAGTGCTCAAAAGGACAGAACTACTGGGACAGGGGAAAGAAAAAAAGAAAGATTATATGTGGTTTGGTAAACAAATATAAATATATGTATATATATGTATGCTGGGTAGATAACTATACTACTTATCTATTAGTTCATCAAAAAAAAAAAAACAGTTTGTGCTGTCTTTGTTTGATTGATCACTTACATATATAGATTTTGTAACCTGAGCGACTATCTAGTTCTGAGATGACAACACGCAATACATCAACTAGTGTTAATTACTTTTTTTCATTTTTGAAATTCTGTATCATTTCTATTCTTTTTTCTGGTTTGCTTTTTAATTTTTTGGGGGGGGTTTGTTTTGTTTTGTTTTGTTTTTTGCCATATCAGGGATCGAAATCATAACCTTGTGCAAGTGCTTGAGTCTCTGAGCTAAATCCTTGGCCCTAAAATAAAATATTTTTTAAAAAATTTTAAATAGGGGCTGGGAATTTAGCTCAGCGGCATGAGCACCTGCCTTGCAAGTGCAAGGTTGTGAGTTCAATTCCTGGTACCAAAAAAAAGAAGAAGAAAGTAAAGATGTGATGACGTATGCTTGTAATCCCAGAGCTCCAGGAGGATGAGGCAGGAGGATCACAATTTTGAGCCCAGCTTTGTCAATTTAATGACTTACTCTATCTCAAAGTTAAAAAAAAAAAAAAAAACCATGAGAAGGCAGGGATACAGCTCAGGGAAAAGGGCCTGGGTTTGATTTTCGATACTGCTAAAACAAAACAAACCGCACACACAAGTCAGTAAAACACACCATACAGCAAAAGTCAAGGTTAAGGAAAAAAATAAAGCTAGGATAATTAATGAGGGAGGAGCTGGATGTGGGCTCAATTCCAGTAGCCAGGGAAGGCCTTGCTAAAATGATACCATATGAACAAAGACCAAAGCATTTCAGGTAGCAATGCGTGCAAGTAGCCAGAACAAGCAAGTGCAAAGGCACTGAGGCAGGAGTGTGCTTGGCAGGGTTCAACATGGAGACCAGGGCGGCTGCAACAGAGTGAGAGGGAGCCAGAATGTGACAGCAGGTAAGGATAGACAGGTGGGGGGGGGGGCGCTCAGGGTCTCTAATCCTAGGCAACCTCCTCTGTACTGGCCTAGAGGCTGAGTTTTGAATTTAGAAGAGCCAGGCCCAGAAGCCTAGGAAAAGGCCTGATTCAGCTCTGTCCTGGAGCTGGCGAAACCTGATTTTCCCCTGTGCCATCCTCAGTTACTAAGGAAGAGACTAGGCCTGTCTGGGCCTGTGAGCAGCTGCCGAGCTGGCAGGCAGAAGCTGCCAGTTTCTCTCTCCTGCCCGGCCCCGCCCCGCCCTGCCCAGCCCTCTGCCCCTAGTCTGATGGGACCCAGCCCTACTTAGGGGCACAGCTGCTGGAGCTGGGAGACTGGCCATGACTCACAGGTCACATGAGGTGACACTGGCAGAGTGGGCAGTGTGAGCTGCAGGCTGCCCTGCATCTGTGTTCCATAGGTGCCGACAGCTGCTCTTACTGTCCCTGCTGCTGGGCCTGGGCCCTCTCTGAGTCAGCGCTGGGAGCTGCCTGCCTCAGCTGCAGGCAGGGTAGGGAGAGAGGACGAGTGGGAGAGCAACTCCCGGCTTGGGCCAACTCTTCTGTCCCCACAGCCTTTTAGTAAGCGAGGGCCAACCAGGCAGGGCAGGGAGGGCCTCTGCGTGTCACCTCAGAAGTCTGATGACCAAAGCACTCAGGAAAGATGATGCAATACCTGTCTTTATGAATCTGGCTTCTAACGTAGTGACCCCCAGTTGCACCCATTTTCCTGCAAATGATATCATTCCATTGCTTCATGTTGCTAAAAATCACTCTACTGCATAGATATGGCCCATTTTCTTTATGCACTGGTGAGCGCCCAGGTTGGGTCCATCTCCTGGCTGCTGTGAATCGTGCCACAAGAAACCTGGGTGCGCAGGTATCTATATAGCACAGTGCCTTTAATTCTTTTAGGGATGCATCAGGCAAGTGATGTAGTGGAGTCATGTGGTCATTTGACTTTTAGTTTTTTTGTTTTTTTGTGTTTTTTTGAGTTTTTCCTTTTTATCGGTACTGGGAATTGAACTCATGACTGCCTGCTTGCAAGGCAGGTGCTTATGCCGCTGAGCTAAACCCCCAGCCCTGACCTTTAGTTTTTTGAAGAATGTCTGTGATTTTCACAGTGGCCACACTAATTTACATTCCCACCAGCAATGTGGAAGAAGGGTAGAAGGATTCCTTTTCCCTCTCGTCCTTCCTTATAATTGTGTGTGTGTGTGTGTGTGTGTGTGTGTGTGTGTGTGTGTGTGTGTGTGTGTTTGGTACCCAGGGCCTTTGCACCATACTACATCCCCAGACCTTTTTAAAAATTTGAGACAGGGTCTCTCTAAGTGGTTGAATTGCCCAGGCTGGGCTTGAACCTGGAATCCTTCTACTTTAGCATCCCAGTGTGCTGGGAATACAGGTCTGCAACACCACACCCAGCTGGGGTCTCAGTCGAGCATGGTGGCACACACCTGAAATCCCAGCATTCTAGAGGCTGAGGCAGGAGGATTGCTGCAAGTTTGAGGCCAACCTGGGCTACGTAGTGAGTTCAAGGTGAACCTGAATTACATAGCAAAATCCTGTCAACTCTGTTTCAAAAAGACAAAAAAAAAAAAAAAAGTTGGTGTTTCGCTGACTAGTATTGGCTGGGATCTGACCTCAAATCTTCCAATTTGCTATGCAGCCCATTAGCCTTGAACTTACAATGTTCGCACTGCAGCTTCCCACAAGCTGGGATTGTACCTGCACCACCGTGCCTCACCTGTTCAGCTCATTTGCCCATTTATTTATTGGGCTGCACTGGGACTGATTTGAGGCATTAAGTCTTCTGAGTTCTAGACATTAATGCTCGGTCAGAAGAGCGGCGGAAGACCTTCTTCCATTCTACGGGCTGTCTGCTCACTCTGTTGTTCTCCTTGTGATACAGAAACTGTTCTTTAATTTGCCGTAGCCCCGTGTTGAGCCTTGCTATTATTTCCTGTGTTGCTGGAGTCCTACTCAGAAGTCTTTGTGCTGGTAGCCTTGAGTGTTTCCCCCGTGCTTCCTTCTCGCAGTTTTTAGGTTTTGAATCCATTTCAAATTGATTTTTATACAGGATGAGAGAGAGGGATCTAGTTCCCGTCTTCTGCCTGAGGATGTACAGTTTTTGCAGCACCATTTGCTTTTCCTTGTTCTTCTGCCTTTTTTTTTACATTAAACCACTCTAGTATTTTCTCCTTGTATCAGCTGTTCTCTCCCCTTCCTTTTTGCAAAATAGAGGCATAAAGAGATTCTTGAAGCAGAATGGCAAGTACACACGCAAAAGGGTGCAGGCCACAAGGAGACAGAGACACTCTGGAGTCTCAGTTCGGAGCTGCAAATATTTATGTTTCGGGGTTGGCAATCAGTATAATGTATAAATCTGTAGAAAGTCTGGACTGGACTTACATGAGAAAAGCAATGGCCCTCCCTCGTGTGGAAGATAACGGTTCATTGCACAGGTGAAAGGGGACCCGTTTTACAGGAGAAAATCAGGGCTCCAGTCTACTGGGGTGTTGCTTGTTTGGTATTGGGGGGATTGAACTGACCACCTCAGGCTTGCCAGGCAGGTGCTTGTACTACTGAGCTGTATGCCTGGCGCAGGGTCCCAGTCTACTGAATTTAAGGCCACGTGCCTTCCTTCTACCCCATCAACTAAGCTGATTTATGGACTTGAAGTATCTTTAAGGGATTTTGAGTATAATGGGCCTAGAAAAAAGGAACAGAAAGCCAGGAAATGCCAATATGGACCACCTTAGGAGACTGTGTCCTGAATTTTTTGTGGGGTTGGTACTGGGACTCAGACTCAGGATCTTACCCTTGCCAGGCAGGTGCTGTGGCACTGGGCTAAATCTCTGGCTATGTCTTGAATTTGCAGTTTTCTTCAAAATACAATTTTTAAATTACGACTTTTCTTGCCTCCTTTCTACCTGCGTTTCCTCTACCCTATCTCATCCTGCTCCTCACCTTTATTTTTTTTCAAACTGGATCTCACTACACAACCCATGTCCAGGCTGGCCTCAAACTCATAGCAATCCTGCCTCAGCCTCCTGATTGCTGGTGTTACAGGCATGCACCACCATGCCTGACTGATCCCTTATTCTTAACAGATGCAGAAGGGTGCTGAAGGTCCATCTTCTTATGACTACTTCAGGCTAAGAGGGGCCACTGACCCTGCCTAGTCAGGGATCAAAGGTCTGATTGATCTGAAGGAAACAAAGAAAGAAGGGTTTGTTGTTTGATGAGCCATCATCCTTTAAAAGTCTCTTCCATTATTTATGCTCAGCATTAGTATTCGGAATTATCTCATCTCTCCTGGAGGTGATGACCTATGATCTTAACACACTCTTTATGGTGTCTATTAGAAGTCCTGTTCCAAAGACATGGTGCCAGTGCTTCTCCTCCAGGAGCTGGCTTACAAAGGAAAGAGATGGGAACTCTGAGTCCCTGTGTCCATGGGACACATGAAATGTTCGCTGACTTCTATCGTAGTAGAAGGACTTTCAGAATGTATCAGTGAGCAGCATAGAGGAACTGAAGGCAGACAAAATCTCAGAAAATATAGACTCAAAGCAAATAGAGTGTGGGCCCTCAGAGAGCGATTCCTCTGTTTGTTTTATCTACCATCCGTCTGCCAGCTGTCTATTGTCTATTGTGGTTCTAGGGATGAAGTCTAGGGACTCTCACAATTTGTTAAAGAGATTGTTTTTTCTCTAACAAATATGTTTGGTTCCTTTGTCAAGAACCAGATGGCGGTCATTGTGTGGTTTGTGTCTATTCTATCCCATTAGTCTGCGTGTCTACTTTTGCATCTGTACCATGCTGTCTTATTACTGTGCCTTTATAATTGAAAATCAGGTATCGTGATGCCCCCAGTCTTCTTGCTCAGGATTATTCTGGCTATTTTGAGTCTTTTGTGTTTCCATATGATTTTTTTCCAAGACTGGAAATTGAACCTATCCCCAGCTTTGTTTTATTTGTTTATTTTCTTTAATTTTGAAGCAGAGTCTGACTAAGTTGCCAGGCTGTGCTCAAACTCCTAATCCTCCCACCTCAGTCTCCTCAGTGCTGGGGTCCAGGCATATGTGACCACACCTAGTTTCCATATGAATTTTGGGACTGCATTTTCTAGTTCTATGAAGAATGCCTTTGAAATTTCAATGAGAATTGCACTGAATCTGTACATCACTTTTGGTAACATAACCATTTTTAATAACCTTACTTCTGCTAATCTCTGAACCCAGGAGACCTTTCCATCAGTTAGGGTCATCTTTATTTTCTTCCTTCAGTGTGTAGGTCTTTTACCTCCAGGGTTAGGTTAATCCCTGCGTTTGTTTTTTGTTTGTTTTTGTCAGAGCTGTTTGAATGAAATTGTCTTCCTGATTTCCTTTCTCAGCTAACTCATTACTAGTACATAGAAAAGCTGTTGGTCTTTTAATGTTGATTTCTATACTCTGAGTATTGAAATATTTAGATGGTAACAAATCTCACAGAAAGGGACTTCCCTTTTAATGTTCTTTCTTTCTTTTTGGGAGGAGCTAGGGTACTGGGAATTGAACTCAGGACCTCAAGCTTGCCAGGCAGGTGCTGCACTGTTGAGCTACATCCCTGGCCCTTAATTTTCTTTCAGTTCTGCTTAAATCAAGGAAAGAGTACTCAACAAGTTATGTGTGTGTGTGCGTGTGTGCATGCGTGCATGCGTGCGTGCATGTGTGTCCTGGGGATTGAATCTAGCCCTCAAACATGCTAGGCAAGTGCTTTACCATTGAGCTACATCCCCAGCCCTTGCATTTTATCTTCCAAAGGTTGTCCACCTTCTTTGAAAGGGATTATTTATATCCAGACAGGAAGAGAAGAATTAAGTACCAATCTGAGCATTCAAAGTTGCCTGTAGTTCAGGGAAGAGTGGGAAGGTTCTACATGGCTAGAGAAGTCTGATAGAGAAGGCCCTTTGAGTTAGCCTTAAAGGATGTATGGGAATTGGATAAGGAGCTGCCAGAAAGAAGTAAGGAAAAAATTTTAGAATGGGAAAGAAGGATCAGCTGGGTGCAGTGTGCATGTCTGTAATCCCAGCACCCAGGAGACTGAAACAGGAGGATCACCTCAAGTTTGAGGCCAGCCGGGACTGCACAGTGAGCTCAAGGCCAGGCTGAACCCCACAGTGAGATCCTGACTCATAAATACAGAGAAACATCCCCCCAAATAAAAAAAAAACATAAAGAGTTTTGAAGAATCCCATGGTTCCCTTTGCCAGCAACCTGTTGTACAGATGAGGAAGCTGCAGGCAGCTACGGCAAATATACAGGAGTGCTCAGTCTGGCTCTGGTGTCAGGACCTCACTCTAGGGAGAATTCAATTGTTAGGTTTGTGGGGGACACCACCACGCATGTTCCCCTGAGAAATGAAGTCCTTGTCTCTGTCTTTACGTGACCTTTACCTCAACACTGTTTATTGAGACATGCAGAGCTGGCTATATGAAAGCAGATGTCCCCTTAACTGACCAAAAGAATGTGACTGAGTCTGGCTGAGGCATCAATGTGTCTCATTGCTGATGGCTGGGGTGGAGGCTCCAGCAAGGGCAGCCTGTGAAATTCATGGTTAAACATGAGGTAACATCTCCGTTGAGACCGTGAGTTTCAAAAAGGATCACATCTTTCAGGAAGTAAAGGTGCCAGCCTTGCACGCATCAAGTTACCTGCCTGGTCACTAACTGGGGAGCCTCTGTGCTTAGTATAAGAGTGCTCTATTTCTCCTCACAATCCATGCCTGCAGTTTCTCTTCCTATGCGTCCTGCCACAACCCCACCCCCACCCCCGATTCATACCAACAGAAGCTGTGAGCACTCCGACTCTTGGCCCTTTGTTCCACCAAGAGCACAGGGTCATCCCAGAGCTCTGAGAACTGCAGATCTTTTTCTCTTCATCTTCTTTTTCATCTGTGTGCCATATTGCTGGGTGGGAAAACTGAACCCTCCACTGGGGTTTTGGTAAGTTTGCATCTTGAATATCTCCCAGAGGCTCATGTGTTGAAAGCGTTATCTCCAGCCCAGGGAGCTACTGGGAGGTGGTGGAGCCTTAGTAGGTAGGGCCTAGTAGATGGAAGCGATGAGGGGATATGGGGACTCTGGTGTCTTCCTGTCTCTATTTCTCAGCTGCCCTGAGGTAAACAGTTCTCTGCTGTATGGTTCCAGTACAGTGAGCTTTTGTGCCACCACCTCAGGTGACCATGAACTGGAACCTCTGAAACTATGAGCCAAAATACCTTTTTCTCTATATATGTTATCTAACTCAGGAGTTTTTTTTGTTTTGTTTGGTTTGGTTTGGTTTTTTTTTTTTTTGTTTGTTTGTTTTTTGTTTTTGTTTTTTTTTTTGTCTTTTTCGTTTTTACCAGTACCGGGGATCGAACTCACAACTGCCTGCTTGCAAGGCAGGCACGTATGCTGCTGAGCTAAATCCCCAGCCCCACTAACTCAGGAGTTTTGTCACATTGACAGAAAGCTAACTAGAAAACCAAAGAAATAGGAAATAAACCAAGGCAAACTCAAAGAGACAGTACAGGATGGGAAAGCCCCAGCAGCATGGAAGAGTCCTTAGTTGTGAGACAGTAAGGCAGAGCCTCTGGAGAAGGAGACAAGCCCCTTAGTCCTGCAGACAGCTCTAAACCCACAGCCTGAATTCAAGCCATTCTCTGCCCGTTGCAACAAATTCAAGTCTCTGTGGGCTGTCAATTTGTCCTCTTGTCAGGTGGAGACGACAAGGGCACATTGCTAAGCTGCTACTACAGTCAAATGCCTGGGGCAGCATTCAGCACAGAGCAGGCGCACAGTGGATATTTATCTGCAAATTCTACTGAGTTTTATTTTGTTTTTTCAGTACAGAGGATTGAACCCAGGATGACACCACCACTGAGCTACATCCCCAGCCCTTTTAATTTTTGTTTACTTTTTGTCATACTGAAGATTGCACTGAGGGCTATATCCCTGTCCCTTTTTATTTTAAGACAGGGTCCTGCTAAATTCCCCAAACTGAATTTGAAATGTGATCCACATGCCTCAGCCTCCTGAGTAGTTAGAATTACAAATATGCATCACCAGGCCGTGCTATATGTTAGTATTATTAAATACAAAGGGTGACTGTCTCTTTTCAGGGTCTGCACTCCACTCCTGATTATGTTAGAAGTTCTGCCTAATATACTCTTCTCATGCCTCTTACTGACACGTCCTGAAAGTTCTTTTTTTTTTGCCATAGAAGTCCGTGAACCTCCGGTGGGATGTGGGGTGAGTTCAGCTCCTTATTGACCCAGTCTGAGGATATTTTCTCTTGGTGAGCCAGTGACAGTCAGATGGAACTAGGCACGGAGATCCCTGAGGACAGGCTTCTCAGACGACCGGCAGGGGAAACCCAGTCCTGAGCCTGTGGAGAGGACAGCCAGGGGAGCGATCTCCTTCATCTCCTTATGTCACATGCATCTTTGGGTCCTAAATATTTTAGATAAAAGAAGATCCTCTAAATGGCTCTTTTAATTCTCTCTCCCCTAAAAAAAATAATCCCCTTCTCATCTCTTTCTCTCAGACTTTTATCCATCTGAAAACTCAAATCCTCTAACATCTTCGGCTACTAATTATCAGGGAGAAAGGAGGCTGGGAGCTGGAGGGTACAGGTTGATCCTCGGGAGCCAGGGAGCTCAGGAAGTTTTCGCATGGCTCCGGGGACAGTTCCTGGTTGTCCCATGTGCAGCAGGAAGGGAAGTGCCTGATGCTGGGTTTTCCTGCAGGTAGGAAAGGCCCGCAGGCTGGTGCGGAGGGTCCACTTCAGCCCTTGGCAGCTGTCTACCACGAGCTTCCTGGCCTGAGGGCCACCTATTTATAGGTATTTTTTCCTGGGGACTCTTGCTGTTGCTTCTCTAATGCTAACCTACCTCTTCCCTCTGCCTTAGTGTTTCTGGTGTTCGTGTGATCTTTTTTGACCTCAAGTTTACATTACTACCTAAAATGGTATGTGATTTGTAGCTGCTAAGTGACATCTCCAGACTTTTTAGCCCTTCTGTTTCTTGTGTGTGTTACAGGTCCCTAAATACAAAAATCTCTTGGGCTAAATTTTGAGTCAAGCCGAGCCAGTTGTGTACTGCTTCTTTTTTTATGCTCCCCTGACCTTTTGAGGAAGAAGCTGTGGCCAGGAACAAGGGTGTTTGAGCAACAGAGCTGCGTGACTAGCAGGGACACCTGGACTAGTCAAGGACCGTGAACAGGGCTGAGCTGCTGACCACAGGCCGATCTGACCCTGGAGTCACAGAGCAGAGCTGCACCCCTCTCCCCGGGCAGTTCTGACTCTGAGGTAACAGGGCAAAGCTGCCTCTCTGGGCACGGGCAATGTGACCCCAAGATAAGGCTGGCAGCTCATGTAGTCTGACCTTGAAGGACCAAAGTAGAATCCCATCTTTTCTCTCTCTTTTTTTTTTTCTCTTAAAGGCTTGTAATACATCTTAAATGATGATGGGTAACTCAATGTCTGTTCCCAAATGTCACGTGTAGGTTATATTTTATGAACATGGGATGAATCTAAGACGGAGGATCTTTCAAAGGTTGATTTTTTTCAAATGTAAGTTAAAGAGTATAGAGGCAAGATCTCGCACTTGGATTTTTTTTTTGGAACTGGGGATCGAACTCACAACCACACGCTTATGCCGCTGAGCTAAATGCCTGGCTATTCACACTCGGTTTTATGATAAGGAGAGAGAATAAACAAAGATCCCATCCGGCAATCTACAGCTCTTTCTCTTCTCTCCTTTTGACTCTCACTGGCTATAAAACGTGATGTTAACTAACAGGAAAAAGGTGCTTAGAGTAATTTAAAAGGAAGTACCAGTAAGGCTTACTTAAGAGAAGTGCTCCTTGGTGACCCCTCGGGAAAGTTCTAATTGATTAGTTTACAACTGTAAACCTAAAACTAAGAAAATGATCATAATGGAGCGTGGCCAATCCATCTAGAAGTACGCTTTGATTTAAAGTAGTGATTTTATATGTTCTGTATGTTTTCTTGTCTGTTCATCTGCCTGATAATTTGTTTTAATAACTGGTTAGAATACCTGCAGTTGCTTCATTGAAAAAAAATTTAGCTCATATCAATATGTATTTATTTATCTTGCAGACTTCTGGCTCTGTTAGGGCTTTCCATTAAAAAAAAATTATACAAGCCAGGGATTTGGCTCAGTGGTTAAGCACCTGCCTGGCAAGCGCTAGGTCGTGAGTTCCATCCCTGGTACCAAAAAACAAACAAACAGAAACCAAATACTCACTTTCAACACTCAGGCAGCCACTCCTTGAACCGAGTGTCTCTAGAAGAATATCAAAGAAACTCGAGCTAGCAGTTAGTGGTAGGACAAGGCATAGAAGGGGATTAGGTGGTGGCAGGCTCACGTGGCAGGGACCCTTGAGTTCTTTATAAATAAGTCCTGACTTACGAACGTTGGAGTTGTGAACTTTCACAGATGAAAATGGACCTTGCATTATGAACATTCATACATGTGAACAAATTGTGGAAGTAGCTCATGTGTTTACTGGACATTGTCACAGTTGTGCTGCTGTGTGCTTACAGGACGGGTTGACAGTGTACAGTAGCACAGTGCTCAAGCTGAGCCCACGATTCCAAAAGAAAGAGGAAAGCAGCGGTGATGAGGAGGGACTGCTGCAAGCGGAGAGCAATGTGCGTTGCATTTTTGTGTCAAAGGTGTATAAGACTTGCTTTGTCAGACTTTCAAGCAAATCCAGCTTATGAATGTTCCACAGAATAGAGCTCCTTCATAAAGGGCCTGCTGCACATTTCTTCAGGACCTCCCTATCCCGCCCCAGTGTTTTGGTACTGTGAACTGAACCGTATGCCTTCATACTAACCTACATGCTCTCCTTCCTTTCTTCTTGCCTTTTTTTAATCAAAAAAGTCATTTATAATTATTATTTTACGTTTGCCATACATAGTGATTAAATTCTATTTGGGGGATGAATACCCATAGATACCTCATGCTAATCAATTTTGCTTTCCCCTTATTCTTATTTTTTACTTTCAGACCTAACTTTGGGATGAGTAAATCACTCACATGGTTCAGAAATGACAAAATGTAGGCTGGGTATGGTGATACGTATGCACCATACCTGTAATTCCAGCTGCTCTGGAATCCTCCTGGAGAGTGGATTAGAGAGACACCCCTGTATCAATCAGTGACAGAAGCCCGCTCAAAAACCAGCTGAACATGATACTAAATGAATATTTAAAGGATCAATAGCTTTCCTACACACCAGTAATGAACCAGCCGAGAAAGAAAAAGAAATCAAGAAAACAATTCCATCCACATTTGTTTCCCAATAATAGGGATTAACCCGACCAAAGGAGGTAAAAGACCTCTACGATGAAAACTGCAGGACACTGAAAAAGAAACTGAAGAAGACTCTAGATGACGGGAAGACTTTCCATGTTCATGGATTGGCAGAATTGCTGTGTTAAAATTTTCTTATTACAAAAGCAATCTATAGATACAGGGCCAGGAATTTAGCTCAGTGGCTCAAGCACTTGCCTGGTAAGTGTGAGGTCCTGAATTCAATCCCTAGTACAAAAAAAAAAAAAAAAAAAATCAATGCAGAGCCAGATGTGGTGGTCCATGTCTATAATCCCAGCACTCAGGAGGCTGAGGCAGGAGGATTGTTGCAAGTTCAAGACCAGCCTGGGACACAAAGTAAGCTCAGGGCAGCCTGAACTGCACAGTAAGATCTTGTCTCAAAAAAAAAAAAAAAAAAAAAAAATCAATGCAAACCCTATCTAATTTCAATGACAGTTCAAGGCCCTAGGTTCAATCCCCAGTACAAAAACCAAGCCAAACTACATGATGTTCACACAGAACTAGAAAAAACTATGCTAAAATTCATATGGAAAGACAAAAGATCCAGAATATACAAAGCAATTTTAAGCAAAAAGAACAAGGCTGAGGGCATTACAGTATCTGATTTCAAATTATACTACTACAAAGCCCTAGTAACAAAAACAGCATGATACTGGCACAAAAGTAGACATATAGACCAAACAGACAAATCCATACAACTATATCAGGACCTGGCCAAGATCTCCTATTGCCTGTATGAGGGGTTTGGTGAAAGGATGAAATAACAAACAGAGACAAATTTAGTAATGCATGATGGGAAACTCAGAGGTCAGTGCCTCAGGATGGGCAGAGACCAGGATACTCCAAACCAGCCATGGTTTATTGGGTACATACAGGGTAGAGAGCTAGTCGAAGGTTCAAGGTTGGAGAAAATTCAGAGGTCAGTGACTCAGCAGGCAGTGAGTAATCCTGGGATGACTCAAGAGGGTGGAGATGATTTTATACTAAGAAGGATCTTGCCCTGGAATGTTCTATTTCATGTTGGTCTTAGTGGGTTGGAGAGGATGGCCCATCCCAAAAGAGTTAATGTGAAGTCTCACAGAGGATGACACCATAATCCCAAGGCTCCATTTATCCCTTGGGGAAGTATGCAAAATTAGCCACAGTGCATTTGTGGTCCCCAACACAACTATCTGATTATTATTTTTTTTGTAGCAGGAATTGAACTCAGGCCTTGCACTTGCCAGGCAGGCACTGTATTGCTGAGCCATGTCCCTGACCCTGACTCTTGACAAAAAACCCGAAACTATATGATGGAAAAAAGATAGTCTATTTATTTATTATTTTCTCATACCAGGAATCAAACTCACAATCTCATGCTTGCCAGGTAGGCATTGTGCCACTGAGCTGTATCTCTGGCCCCAAGACAGTATATTTAATATATGATGCCAGGAAAACTGAACATTAAAATTAGATTGCTGGCTGGGGATGTAGCTCGGTGGCAAAAGTACCTGCCTGGCAAATGTAAGGTCCTAAATTCAATTTATAGTGCAAAGAAAAAAAAAAATTAGATCCCTATTATTACCCTGTACAAAAATGTTCTTTCTTTCCTTCATTTTGCCCTCTGTTTTTCTTTTTACTAGTTTAATCTTTTCTGTTACTTTTATCTAATTGTATTAACTTTCTTTTCTTTTCTTTTTTTTTTTTTTTTTTTTGGTACTAGGAATTGAACTCAGGACCTTTCACTTGTCAGGCAGGCGCTTATGCTGCTGAGCTACATCCCCAGCCCTCTTTTATTCCTTAATAGAATCTTTTATTTCATTTCTCTCTCATCCTTCTCATCTTCTACTGATTGAGTTTTCAAAATTTTCTTCTTTCGTTCTCCCATTCCTTACTTTCCTGTCTGCACTACGATAACCATTAAGCTTTATTAATCTTTATATAGTTAAGTCTGTGCTATTATTATTGAATTCTTCCCTGTTGTTATTGGAGGTTATCATAACACTTAGTAGATATTTACTGTATGTCAGTATTTGGTTTGCCCTAGTTTTTCTTTTTTTGCCTTAGTATTTACCCAATAGTCGTAGATCTCTTTCCTACCTGCCCCTCCCCACAAAAAAGTCCAGTTTGTCTCTGATGCTATCATTGTTGCTGATTTTATTGCTGTTGTAAAGATGGCAGAGTTGTTGCTATTAACTGGTTTTTTTTTTTTTTTTTTTTTCTGTGTCAATATCTATCTGTCAGTACCTGGGTTCCCAGAGAACTGGGTGCTGGGTTAATTAAGCTGTACCCACCCTTCACAAATAAAAGCGGTTGGATCTTAAGATAGAAGCAGAGGTCTACAGTTAGCCACATCACTGAAAAGCAGACAGTAACCAAAAAGGACTCTATACTAGCAGCAAAGTCTTATACTATAATCAACTGGCAAACCTCACCACAGGGAAAAACAATAATAGCAAGGATAACACAAACATGAGAAGACAAAGCAACCAAATGCCTTTGAAGACTCCCAGCTCCTCCAGAGTTAATGCATGGGGCATTAAAAGGGAGGAGATTACAAGTCACACAGCCAAATTATCCAAAAGGAAAACAGAGAAGATTAAAAAAAAAAAAAATGGAGGCTGGGGATTTAGCTCACTGGCATAAACACCTGCCTTGCAAGTGTGTGGTCGTGAGTTCGATTCCCGGTACCAAAAAAAAAGACAAAACTGAGTTCAAAAGAAATATAACTAAACAAATAATGGATTTAATAAGCAAAAGGATTATCAGTTTTATAGAAGACACTAATAAAAAACTAGCAGACGGGGTTGGGGATTTAGCTCAGTGGCATAAGCGCCTGCCTTGCAAGCAGGCAGTCGTGAGTTCGATCCCACGTACCAATAAAAAGGAAAAAGACAAAAAAAAAAAAAAAAACTAGCAGAGCTGGACATAGTGGCACATACCTGTAATCCCAGTACTCGGGAGGCTGAAGCAGGAGAATCATAGCAAGATCAAGACTAGCCTGGGCTACAAAGTGAACTCAAGTTCAGCCTGAAGTGCATAACAAGACCTGTCTCAAAAAGCAAAAAAAAAAAAAAAAAAAAAAAGCTAGCAGTGCTTAAGAACATGAGCAAAAAGAACGACCAGTTTAGTAAAGAATTATAATCCATGAATAGGTACTAACCAGAAATCCAGGAGATTAAAAATTCTTTTGAAAGTGTGGGCATCAGAAGCACCAATGTCAGAACCAGAAAATGGTACTAGTGTCAATTATTATGGGCAGCTATTTTGAAGATAACAAGAAACATTATGGTAACCATTGTTGTTTTCCTATTATCTTATTTTGAAGTCCTGTGTTGTTCTGATTGGCTTTGTTCTGTTTTTGTTTTGCTTGATTTGATTATCTTTAAAATAAAAATTACAAAAAAATAATACCTTAAAAAGAACATGAATTTTGGATCCAAGAGCTACTAGCTGTCACAGAGAAGACTAATCGAGATTACCTGGAAATAGTGAAAAACCAGAAGGTATTACAAAAGGCATAAGAACTCTTTTCTCAGAAATAGCACCAGAAAACTTTGCAAGTGTGGGAAGAGAATGTAACATGCAGATAAGTGAAAGAACCTGTCCATGACACATTACTGTTAAAAGCCTGAAAGTCCAACACAAACACAGAATCTTAAATGCTGTCAGGGAAAAGCAACAAAAACTCATCAGAATCACTTCTCAACATAAACCTTAAAGGCCAGAAAGCGGAGAGTGAAATATTTCAGGCTCTAAGAGAAACAACTTCCAACCCAAACAAGTATATCCTGCAAAACTACCTTTCAGGACTAATGAAGAAATAAGATATTTGCATGACAAAAAGTACCTTAACACATTCCTTCCATCTTGAACCACTGGTAGTAGTGCCTGACTGTCCCATGGGGTGGCTCAAACCACCATGCTTAACTGTTTAATATTAGACAGTGGAATTCAAGTTAGTCACCCACCAGTGAGACATAAAAATTATGGCTCTAGGACCAGGGATTTAGCTCAGTGGCGGATCCCCAGTACTTCCCCCACAAAAATGAAGGCTCTATCATGACTATGTTAAGAAATTCATGACCACAAGGAATCAGTCAGTGGCTCCCAAGATCCATGGTGGAATTTAGGCAGCTGAACAAGAAGGCAATTCACCAGCCCTCTTGATAAGCACCCCTGGTATGAGTCGGGAATAGAACCAGTCAGCGTCTCACTGGTGCAAGAATCAAACATCCATCCTCCTTCCCCCACCTGTTAGCAACTGGGGCCAGAGATCTGAGCATCTCTTGGGAGGAAGAGCGTGTGCAATATAGCAAATATGAGGGATTTCCTTCTGTCTTGTCTTTGAATGCAAATGTTGTTTTCACTGTTTTGCTTTGTTCTGATTGTTTTGCTCTATTCAATATTCTCTTTCACTTGGTTTTATAATGTTCTGTTTGGGGTTTGATTTTGCTATACCTAACTGACTGGATAACTATTATGAAGATAACAAGATATACTCTGGTACCTGTTACGGTTATCCCGGTATCCTGCTCTGAAGTTCTGTACCAATTTCACTACATTGTTTTGATTGGCTTTGTTCTGTCTTGTTCTGTTGTATTTTACTACCTTCAAAATAAAATAACATAAAATAAAAAGAAATTCATGACCACAAAATCAGCACTCCCAAAAATTCTCCAGGATATCCTAGAAAGAGACAATGAAGCTAACAATATCAAACAAATCTACTAGAATGAACACACCAGGCAGAGAAAGCAGTTAAATAGAAGGGGGGAAAAAGGAAATCAGCAAATGTATATGTATATATAGATGTAGATGTAGATAGAAATAATAGTTAAGATGGTTATACTCCTGATTTCTTTGAGTTCACTGAAGAGAAAATTTTGTGCTGGCATCATCTGAACAATTGAATGCAGATACCTGTGTTCTGGATGAATGATTTGGGGATGACAATACACAATGTGTGTACTATCGTTGCCCCTGGTTGGTGTGTTTTGAAATTTAGTTTTAGTTTTGTTTTTTCTTTTTTCTTTTTTGGTACCGAGGATCAAACTCAGGACCTTGTGCTTGCTAAGTAGACATTTGTACCATTGAAGTAAACCCCAACCCTGTTTTTTTTTTTAATCCTTGAAATAAAATGGATTTAGAAAAACAAACAAACCAAAAACAATACATTCTTTTTTTTCAGATACTAACTGGGATGCACATTATTTTATAATGTTGACAGAAAAAAGCAAGATATTAAAAATATACAATGTATAATTCCATTTATGTAAGATTTTTAAAGACTAAAGTTATACTGTCTGGAAATGATAATAGTATAAACAAAAGCAAAGGAGTTACTATGAAGTCAGACTACCAGCTGAACAGCAGAACAGTGATGCTGGGATGGAACTGGGGTCAGGGCTTCAGGAGAATCAGCGTTGTTCTGTGCCTCCTCCTGGGTAAATTATGCCAGGGTTTGCTACTACTGAAGCAGCATGCATTAGCACTGGACTAATGGAGTCCAGATTTCATCAATTTTTTTTGTCATTTTGAGACAGGGTCTTGCTAATGCATTTCGGGCTTGCCTTGAGCTCCCTTTGTAGCCCAGGCTGATCCTGAACTTGCAACAATCCTCCTGCCTCAGCCTCCTAAGTGCTAGGATTACAGATAAACAATACAGTCTTGAACAATCAATAGATCCTAGAAAAAACAAGGAAGAAAATAGTTCCTAGAATCAAACAATAATGCTAGTGCCACACACCAAAACCTGTGGAACACAAAACAGTCTTTTTTCATTTTTATCGGTACCAGGGATCAAACTCACGACTGCCTGCTGGCAAGGCAGGCGCTTATGCCGCTGAGCTAAATCCCCAGCCCCTGAACACAAAACAGTCTTCAGCAGGAAGTTTATAGTTTCAGAAAAACAGGACAGGTCCAAGTGAATAACATAATAATGCAGCTCATAGTCCTAGGGGAAAAAAAGAACAACCTAAATCCAAAGCTAGTACAAGGAAGAAAATTATAAAAGTCAGGGAAAAAAATTAATGAAGTTGAAGCTGGGTGTGGTGTACACACCTGGAATTCCAGCACTCAGGAGGCTGAGTTCAAAGACAGCATAAACTGTACAATGAGACCTTATCTTGGAAAAAAATTAATAAAGTTGAGACTTAAAGCAGTGAAGCAGAGAGCGGGTTCTTTGGCCTCGCTGTGAGGGAGGAGCTCCTGAAACTGTAGACACAGTGACTACTGCCATAGTCAGATGCTGTAGTGCCACAGAGCAGTAGACAAAGTGACTGCAGTGGCTGATGAGCTATTAGGGTTCAGATTTCCCCCACAAGACAGTGATCCATCTTGGGGAGGGGCCAACTGAGCTCAGATCTTAGAGCAGCTACAGGCTGGGTCCCTGGAGCAGTCCCCACTGTCAGGTTAGGGAAGAACAAAGTTCAAGTTGGCAGGAGGTCAAAGAGCCAAGTTCAAGCCGGCAGGAGGCACGTGGAGCATTGCTGGCTGAACAAATTGGGCTCTAGCTTCATAGCCAGAAACTAGCCTAAACTTTAGTGGAACTTAAGGTGAATGCTCACTGGGATTATCCAGTATCCTGCCAGAAACATATGGCTGGCTTGCTGGGACTAATCACCATGGATCTGGACTCTGCCTGCCATTTTTTTTTTTAATTTTTGTCTTTTGCGTTTTTATTGGTACCAGGGATCGAACTCATGACCTCACACTTGCAAAGCAGGCGCTTATGCTGCTGAGCTAAATCCCAGCCCCCTTTTGTCTGCCCATTTTGTCTACCAGTGACAGCACAGACAACTTCTTGAAGTGGAAATTTTTTCTTCTTTTCCTTTTTTCCCCTCTTATTGTTTTTGTTTTCTTTTATACATTTTTTTTTTTTTTTGGTACTGGGAATTGAACTCAGGATCTTGTGCTTGCCAGGCAGACACTTATGTTACTGAGCTGTATATCCCCAGCCCCTATTTTTGTTTTGTTTTCTTGATTGGCTGTTCTTGTTTTTATGTCTGTGAACATTGCTTCTAGACCTCCCCTCCCTGGTAAGCGGTGGTAGTGTGGCCCACTGCAACCCTCCTAGGGGGAGAACTAGCAGTGTCTCCTGAGATCTACGCCATGCTGGAACTTAGGACTCTGGGAATCCAAGCCACCTCCTCTCCCTGGTAAGCGGCGGTAGTTTAGCCCACTGCAGCCCTTCCACGGGGAGAACTAGCAGTGTCTCCTGAGATCCATGCCATGCTGGAACTTAGGACTCTGGGAAGCCAAGCCAGCACCTCCCCTCCCTGGTAAGCGGCGGTAGTTTAGCCCACTACAGCCCTTCCAGGGGGAGAACTAGCAGTGTCTCCTGAGATCCACGCCATGCTGGAACTTAGGACTCTGGGAAGCCAAGCCAGCACCTCCCCTCCCTGGTAAGCGGCAGTAGTTTAGCCCACTGCAGCCCTTCCAGGGGGAGAACTAGCAGTGTCTCCTGAGATCCACGCCATGTTGGAACTTAGGACTCTGGGAAGCCAGCCAGCATCTCCCCTCCCTGGTAAGCGGACACAGGGTGGCAGACTGCAGCCCTTCCAGGGGGAGAACTAGCAGTGTCTCCTGAAATCCATGCCATGTTGGAACTGAGGATGCAGTGAAAACAAATGACCATTCTGCCTCCCTGCTTAGCAATAGTGAACCTACTGCTACATGGCCTAGAGTCAAATATCCCACTTCCCCTATCCTCCTTCTGCTCCCCCTCCCCGTCCATTAGCAAGTGGGAACCAGAAATCTGAACATCTCCTGGGAGGTTGACCATAGCAAATAAGGGGGACTTCCTTCTACCATTTCTTTGAAGGCAAATATTTTTATTACTGTTATGCTCTTTTCTTATTAGTGGTACTGCTTTATTCAATATTCTGTTTTGATAAGTTCTATAGTGTTCTATATTTCATCTCATTTTGATATACGGGATTGAAAGAACAACTATTATAAAGATAACAAAATATACTGTGATACCTATTACTGTTATCCCGGTAACCTGCTGTGAAGTTCAGTACCAATTTCACTGTATGATCTTAGTTGGCTTTATTCTGACTTATTCTGTTGTATACTTTCAAAATAAAAAATTAAAAAAAAAACATTACTTCTAGTTTATTGTTGTTGTTCTGTTCTGATTTCTTCCTTTCTTTTCCTCCCGTTTTCTTTATCAGTTTCCCAAAGTTTGCATACTCTCCCTTTGTCCTCCATCCATCCTCTTATATTACTCTTCCTCTTATATTTTTCTATGCCCCTCAACGCCTTTTAAATCTCCTCTCCTGAGGGTAAAATCACCATACTGAGAGCATATTTACTGTATACAATTTTCTGGAGTTTTTTAGATTTTGTTATGCACCACAAATCTAGCTCAGGTAGTTTAAAGTAGCAAATTAATAGTTACCACATTTGTCATTTTCTAGGCTGTTTGCTGCTGTTGCTATTTTTTTTAAACTGTTCAGTCTTTATTGAATATGTTATAAAATGAGGTTTAGTCTAAACGACTGAAACACATGTTGTTGTCAGACTCCTCAGATTCTTGTTTCTTTGCTCCCGCTGTCTTATTCTTGGCTGGGGCAGCAGCAGAAGGGGAAGGGCCTCCCGCAGTGCAGCACCAGCTGAGGAGCAGGGCCACGGGTCCCTACACTGCAAGTGAGGCTCCTGATGTTGACACTGGCCAAGGCCTTTGCAAACAAGCCAGACCAAAAACGTTTAACATTGACACAAGCCATTTTAATGAGGGCATTGAGCTTATCCTCTGTGACAGTCACCTGGTCTACCTCATTATCACGCAGGATAAAGGCAGAGTAGATGCAGGTGAGCTCAGAGACGAGGCAATGACACAGGCTTCCAGGCATTACGCTAGTCACTAGATGAAGTGAAGGCCTCACTCCAACGTGGCCGTGGCTCCCGCGGAAGAACCAAGTACCTCGGCAGCGCCTGAGGAAAGCACTGTTGCTATTGTTGATTGTACCACGTTAGCCAAGCTGACACAAGTGTTCTAATCAGTTGTTCTTCCTGGTATGCAGACTGAGACTGTGTAAGGCTCAAAAACAATAGTATAGGCCAGGACCAAAGAACCACAGGCTAGGCCAAATAGGCAGCAACTTCTCATCCCCAATAAACATTTTTTGGACTGAGATAAGGCTTCACTATGGCTTTGAAATCACGTTGTACACTGGGCTGGTCTCGAATGTACAGTGCTCCTCCTCCATCAGCCCCCTGAATGCTGGAATGACAGGCACGTGCTACCAGGCCTGGCTCACATCTCTGACAAATTGCAGAGGTAAAATTTTGCAACAGAGTCAAAACCCAAAAACCAGCTATGACTGGAAGATATCTCTGAGAAGTAGTCCTTCACAAAGGGTTCTAAAGACTAGCAATAAAACTACTGGCCATAAGAAATTTATAAGCATCAACCCAGGAATTAAACTAAAATAAAATAATAAAAAATGAGAAGACAATCAAGATGCAAGCCCAGACTTCCAGCTCACTAAAAGCAACCCCAGGGCACAGTGAGATGGGACAATTTGAAAGTCACCCAATTGGACTCTAAGAAGTGGTAACAATGGAAGCAACAGAGCAGATGAATAAGGCTCTAGAAAAAAATAAAATCAGAAATGACTTCTCAGATAACTACAGAGATGGCAACAGTAATAAAGATATGGTTAATGACTCTAGACATTTTTTTAAAAAGTAGTTTAAGAAAATGATGGAAACCATGAATGCCCAACATGGGAAAGAGAATCTGTAAAACATTCAAATGGATATCCAGAGTTAAAATTCCACTGAAAGTATACCCAGCAGAATGAGATAATGTGAATACAGAATATTAGATTTAGGAGATAGGATTGTGAGTAGTGATCATGAAAAGAAAGATTTCTTAAAAATATTAGGGACTGGGCTGGGGATTTTTAGCTCAGTGGCATAAGCACTCACCTGGCAAGTGTAAGATCCTGAGTTCAATCCCTGATATCAAAAAAAAAAAAAAAAAAAAAAGAAAGAAAGAAAGAAAAAAATATATATATATATAAAATATATATATATATATATATATATATATATATACAACAAATCCATTAAACAGTTGTTGTTTGGTAATGCAAAGAAGAACAACATAAGTTTTTTGGAGTTAATGACAAAGCAGAACAGAAATGATATAGAACTAATGACAGAAATCTTCCCAAGCAGGGAAAAAGAATTTGACGTACAGATAAGTGAGTCATATAGAACTCCATTAACCATGATTTTTAAAAAACTACACCAAACCATATGTAATAGTCAAGATTCAAGAAATTCAATACAAGGATAGGATATTAAAAACTATTTGAGAAAAAATAATTCACCTTTAAAGGAAATACCATCAGAATCACAGCAGATTTCTCAACACAACCCTAAAGTAAAGGAGAGCCTAGAGTGAACCCTTAAAGAAAGCTATCTTTCATAATTTATGGAGAAATATGATACTTCTGTGACAAAGAATACCTGAAGAAACTCATTACCACAAAACTAGCACTCCAGAATGTTCTGAAGGACATTCTAGAAAGAAATAATGAGGAACACAACTCTATGAATGCTGCAGACTAGCACAGCTCTCAAAGTTCTCAGGAGAAGAATATTGAGAGGATGGGAAAATAAGAAAAGAGATCAAAGAGAAAGCTGAGGTCAGGTGGAGCCCTCTCTCCTGATGGGAGAAAAGCAACTGCTCAGCCACCACAGCACATTTATTTATACACTCAGGAGGAGGATGTCAGTTCCAGCCCCTCTGCCTGCAACTTGCTTGCCTTGCTGACCTGGGCACCTTGCTTTTTGGAGCTGGAGCAGCTTGTTTCCATGGTTCACTTTGGGCCCTCCACCTTCTCAGGGATGGCCTTGCTTTAGCCCCACATGTGTGATCGTTTTCCAGGTCCAGCTGCTCCCTACATCTCCCCTTTTTCTGTTGTGTAATTACAAATGATAAGTGGTCAGCTGAAATTGGAGGAGCTGTTTGGAGAACTCCATAGAAGACCTTATCATTTTTGAATACTTTTCATTTTGAGTGAACCTACTTGTTTAGGCTAACGATTTCTTAGTTCAAGTATTTTAAGTCCCTGCATCCCACAATTCAACCCCATATAGTCCATTATTACCAGTGTAGCTGGCAATTGTCAGAAAGTGTTAGTGATCTGAACTTCTGTTATAACATATTACCTCAGCATTGTTTTACACATTTTGTGGCTGTTTTCTATTGGATGCCCAAGTTAAAGTGAGACCTGTATGAATTACAATTAATCTCCTGCTATCCATCAAGGTCAGTTAAGTCTCCTCAGGAGTCGCCTTGGAACCATGCACAGCACCTCTTAGTTCTTCTCAGCGTTAGCCATCTGGAGGAGTCATGGCCATTGCGTGACCAAGGTGCTTTCTGTGAAAGTGTGGGAGGTTTTTTATCTCTTGGTGACCCTCCTCTGTACACTATATATCTTTGATCACTTTCCTCTGTGGCCATGCAATCTCCTTGGTCAGAAGACAGTGCCTCCCTGAGTTATGGGGTGTCACAGCAGAGGTTTTCTTACATCCTCGGTCCTCACTGACCTTGGGGGGCTGGGCCAAAATACTGGCTGTCCTCTTAGCCCATCTGTCTTTCTAATTTTTGGACTCCCAAACTCAGTTGTTGAACATCCAGAAGAAAAGATCAGTAATACTACAGTGTAGCAGAGGCAGTGAGGTCAATATCTCATCAAAATATCAAGCACCTTAGAACATAAAATGGGGGCTGGGATTTAATTCAGCGGCATAAGTACCTGCCTTGCAAGCAGGCGGTTGTGAGTTCGATCCCTGGTACTGATAAAAAGAAAAAGAGAGAGAGAGAGAACATAAAATGGAACCAGTATTTTCCACTAACCATGGATGTTTTAACATTTGATTATCTATAGAATATTAACAGTTACATATTTTACACATAAAATTAGAAATCAAAACCACATACAACATTGTAGCATGACAATCATGATGACATTTTGCAACACACCTGAATTTCCATTTTGACATAAAATACCTCTTTTGGTCAGTCGTCCTTATCTAACACATAAGAAGAAATTTTTACCTAACTTGTTGACATTTAGTGGAATGTACACCACATGAATTTTTGTTAAAGGTAAAGGTCTGAATCTGAAAGAAAAGCCAACTTCCAGAAAGACAGAGGAGTGGTAAGCAGCAGAGAAAACAGACTTTCTGAGGGTCACCATCCAGATGCCAGAATATGGCACTGTGAAGAAGACAAGATGGAAGGAAGCGGGTCCCCTGGACCAAGGAACAGTCTGAACAATCTGAAGTGCAAATTCACAGAGAGTGAAAAGAAAAATTTATTTACTTATTTATTGGTACTGGGGATCGAACTCATGACCTTGTGCTTGCCAGGCAGGCGCTTATGCCACTGAGCTAAATCCCTAGCTTGAAAAGAAAAATTTAAAGGAAAAAGAAGCCAGGAGCCAGTGGTGCCTTAGCCCTGAGATAGGACTCACTGTGCAAGAAGAACTGTTTGAACCTGGGGATGCATGGTCATGGCGATGGTGATGACTAGTGACCCTGGAAGCCTCTGCAGAGAGACGCAGCAGTGGAGAGGAGCGGCAGACACTGAGAACTATACTGGCTGACAGTGAGTGCAGAGGACTTCGTCTTCCCAAGAGAAGAGAACAGTTAGCTGGAAGCCACGTTGGAAACAAGCCAGCTGAGCTCGGAACCTAGAACTGCTGCTGGCTTTGTCTAGGAGCTACCACCTAGGCACACAGATCCATGGAAATTTCTTAGACTGTGGCAAGTCTATTGAGTCTGGTGGCAGGGCAGATCTGCTGAGAGTATCCACTCCCTGACAAGAAGCAACTGCTGACTTGCTGGGATAGATTGGCACAATTTTGGACTCCGTCTCTATAGCTTATCTACTAGTAAAACCAGAGACAATCCTGGAATGGACTATGATCCCCTTTGTCCTCCAGCCTTACTTTCAATCTCTTCCTCTTCTCCTATTTCTTTATTTGCTCCTTGATCTATTTTAAATTTTAACCCCGGAGGGCAAAATTGACATAGTAAAGACTTATATACTGCATATAATTTTCTGACTTGTATTAGATTTTGTTATATAATCACAAATCTAGTTCATATGGTTAAAAGCAGTAAATTAAGGGTTAGCTCAATTTGTCATTTTCTAGTTATTGGTACTGCAATAGCCAAAATTGCACAATTGTTTTAAACAGCTGTTGGTCTTGGTATTCTGTGATTCAGATTGACTAAGGATCACAGAAAATATGGTGGCACAGTACCAAAGAATCAGGGACTAGGTCAAACGAGCAACAACTTCTCATCTCCAACAAACTCAAGAAGTAAGATCTTCCAACAGACTCAAAACCCTAAAACCAGCTAAACCTGGAAGATACTATCCTCAAAGGAGTAATCATCATCAAAGGGTCCTAAATACTAGCAATAAAGCAACCTACATAGGCAATTTATTTATTTTTTATTTTTTTGTCTTTTTGAGACAGGGTCTCGCTATGCAGTTCAGGCTGGCCTTGAGCTCACTTTGTAGCCCAGGCTGGTCTCAAACTTCCAATGATCCTCCTGCCTCAGCCTCCCGAGTGCTGGGATTATAGGCATGAGCCACCATGCCCGGCTCACATAGGCAATTTACAAGCTTCACCCCACAAATTAAACTAAAATATGAGAGAAAGTGAGAAGACACTTAAGCAAAATGCAACCCTAGACATCCAGTTCACCAAAGGCAAATCCAGGGGCAATAAACTGGGATAATCCAAAAGCCTCCCACCAGGACTCTCTGAAGTGGTAACAACACAGAAATTGAATGAGGCTCTGGAAAAAATGAAATCAGAAATAATCTTTCAGATAACTACAGAGATTACCAAATACATACCATGCTTAGAGAAAACACAGACAAAAAAAATAGATGAGCTTAAGCAAATTATGGAAGTTCAGCATAAGAAAGAAATGGAATCCATAAGGCAAATTCAAGTAGATGTTGAGGAAAATAAAAACTCCATTGAGAGTATTTATTAAAAGCAGCTGAGGACAATGTAAGGACAGGATCTCAGATGCTGAAGAGAGGCTTGCAGTTAGTGACCAGGAAAAGAATGTTTCTCAAAAATAGCAAGGGACCATGAGAAATCAATCCAACAGCTGCTAGATGAGACAAAGAAGAATAACTTCAGATTAACTGGAGTCAAAAACAAGAAGGAGATGCCATAAATGGCATTAAAAATATGTCCACAGACAACTTTCCTGGTAGAAAAAAAGAATTTAACATACAGATGAATAAGGCATATAAAAATTCATTAGCAATGATTTTTAAAAACTACAGCAAGATATATCACAATTAAGATCCCAGAAAATCAACACAAGAATAGACTCCCCTAAAAGCTGACAGAGAAAAGAAACAAATCATCTATAAAGGAAAGCCCATCACAATTACAGCTGACTTCTCAGCACAAACTCTCAAGTCAAGGGGAGCCTGGAGTGAAGTACTCCAAGTTCTAAAGAAAAACAACTTTCGGGGGCTGGGGATTTAGCTCAGTGGCATAAGCACCTGCCTTGCAAGCAGGCAGTCGTGAGTTCGATCCCTGGTACCAATGAAAAGGAAAAAGACAAAAAAAAAAAAAAAAAAGAAAGAAAAACAACTTTCAGCACAGATTGCTGTACCCCGCAAAACTATCTTTCAACATTGATGGAGTAATGAGATACTTCCATGACAATGAATAACTGAGGAAATTTATGACCACCAAACCAGCACTACAAATATTTGAAGGACATTCTAGAAAGAGATAATAGGAATAGCAGTTCCATGAACCCCAACAGAAGGAATCTACCAGGAAGGCAAAAAATTAGAGGGAAGGGAAAATAGTGGGGGAGTCACAACAGGAAAATAACATGACAAAGATAAGTCAATATATATCAGTTATAACCATCAATGTTAATGGTCTCAATTCACCACTCAAAAGGCACAGAGTGGCAGAATGGATCAAAAAGCATGATCCAACAATATGCTACATACAAGAAACACATTTAATTAAAAAACATATTAGATTGGAAAGCAAAGGATGGAAAACAATTACTCCATGGGACAGGAATCCAGAAAAAAGCAGGAATAGCTATTTATTTTTGGTATTGAGGATCAAACTCACAACCTTGTGTTTGACAGAAAGGGACTTATGCTGCTTTCTAAATCCCCAGCCCATGGAGTAAGCTATTCTATTTGCAGACAAAGTGAATTTCAAGCCAAGACAAATAAAGAAGGTCACTACATCCTCGTAAAGGGAATAATCCAAGAGGAAGAGATAACAATCAAAAATATATATGCAACAAATGTCAGTGCACCCTACTATGTAAAACAATTACTAACAGACATGAAAAACCAAATAAGCCCTAATACTATTGTATTGGGAGACCTCAATGCCCCACTGTCATAAAAAGACAGATCAACTAGACAAAAAAAATCAATAATGAAATATTAGAACTAAATCAAACGTTTGAACAAACGGACCTAGTACATGTCTATAGAGTGCTCCACCCTACAACATCAGAATATACATTCTTCTCAGCTGCATACAGGACAGTCTCCAAAATAAACCATATACAAGCTCATAGAACATGCTTACGTAAATACAAAGGAAATGAAATTAGCCCATGCAGACTATCAGAGCACAGTGCAATGAAATGGGAAATCCATGCCAAAGGAAACCACGGGAACTTCATAGGCACATGGAAATTACATAGCACCCTCCTGAACAACCAATGGGTCACACATGAAACTAAAGAAGAAATTAGACAGTTTTTACAGTTGAATGATAATGACAATACAACATACCAGAACTTGTGAGCACAGTGAAAGCAGTCTTAAGAGGAAAATTTATAGCAATAAGTACCCATATCAGGAAAACAGAGCAAGCACATATAAACAACTTAATGATGAACCTCAAACTTCTAGAAAAAGAAGAACTGGCTAAACCAAAGCTCCTACAAATTATAAAGATCAGAGCAGAACTTAACACACTGGAGGCTAAAAACATAATACAAAGAATCAATGAATCGAAGAGTTGAGTCTTTGAAAGATTAAATAAAACTGAAAAACCCTTAGCCATCTTATCAAAAAAGAAAAGACTCAAAGCCACACAATTAGGAATCAAAAGGGTGAAGTCACAACAGGCCCTGTAGAAATCCAGAAAATCATTTATATCTACTTTGGAAACGTGTATTCTAGTAAGATGGGAAATACAGAAGAAACAGACAGATTCCTAAATATGTATGAATTACCAAAGCTGAATCAAGAAGATATAAAAATCCTAAATAACCTGAAATCAATAAATTGAAGATGTAATTAAAACCTATCAACCATAAAAGCCCAGGCCCTGACGGATTCATTGCTGATTTCTATAAGAAATTTAGAGAAGCTCTAACACCACTACTTCTCAAACCCTTGAATGAAATTGAATGGGAAGTAATACTTTCAAATTCATTCCTGGAAGTAAGCATTACCCTGATACCAAAACTAGAGAAGGACCCAACTAAGAAAAAGAATTACAGACCAATTTCTCTAATGAGCATTGTTGCAAAAATTCTCAGTAAGATACTGGCAAACAGACTGCAGCTAACTGTCAAGAAGATTGCACACCATGGACAGGTGGGATTCATCCTAGGGATGCAGAATTGGTTCAACATACATAAATCCATAAGCGTAATACACCATATTAACAGTGCCAAGGACAAAAACCATATGATCATCTCAATAGATGCACAAAAAGTATTTGACAAAGTCCAGCACCCATTCATGATAAAAATAAAAACCCCACAGAAAATTGGAATAGATGCCCTTTATCTCAATCTGATAAAGGCCATCTATAACAAACCAACAGCCAATATCATACTAACTGGACAAAAACTGAAAACTATCTCTCTAAAGTCCGGAACAAGAAAAGGATGTCCACTGTCTCCACTATTATTCAACATAGTCCTGGAAACTTTAGCTGGAACAATTAGATAAGAGAAAGAAACAAAAGGAATAAAGATAGGAAAGGAAGAAGTTAAACTATTATTATTTGTAGATGACGTTATATTCTACATAGAATACCCCAAAAACTCCATCAAAAGACTACTAGATTTAATAAGCAGTTTGGTACTGTAGCTGGATACAAAGTCAACTCTCAAAAATCAGTAAGTATACAAATAACAAATTCACTGAGAGAGAAATCAGGAAAATAACACCTTTTACAATGGCATACAAAAAAATGAAATACCTAGGAATCAATCTAATGAAGGATGTAAAAGACCTCTACACTGAAAACTACAGCACTCTGAAAAAGGAGATTGAAGTAGAAAATGTGGAGATATCCTGTGCTCAATATAGAGAAAATGGCCATATTTCCAAAACTATTACACAGATTCAATGCAATCCCAATTAAAATTTTAATAGCATATCTCACAGAATTACAGAAAACAATCCTAAAATTCATCTGGAACCAGAAAAGACCTAGAATAGCAAAGGCAATCCTGGGCAACAGAGACGAGACAGAGGGCATCACAATCCCTGACTTGAAATTATACTATAAACTACTGTAATAAAAGCAGTGTGATACCTGCAAAAAAAAAAAGCCAGGCGTGGTGGCTCATGCCTGTGATCCCAGGACTCAGGAGGCTGAGGCAGGAGGATCGTTGTGAGTTCAAGACCAGCCTGGGCTACAAAGTGAGCTCAAGGCCAGCCTGAACTGCGTAGAGAGAGACTGTCTCAAAAAGACCAAAAAAAAAAAAAAAAAACCCCAAAAAACAGACTTGAAGATCAGCGGAACAGATTAGAAGATGCAGAAACAACTCCAGACACACTAAACCACCTTATCTTTTATTGATTTATTTATTGGTACCAAGGATCAAACTCATGACCTTTTCCTACTCTTAACCTGTTATTCCTTAGAATTCATTCTTTGACTTCAAGGAACATAAACTCAGCATATCAGACATCCAGCACTTTGGGGGTTACATTGATTTCCCTATATCATTTGGCAGACCTATATCACCAACTTTTGGGAGGCTGAGGCAGGAGGATCGCTGTGAGTTTGAGGCTAGCCTGGGCTACATAGAAAGTTCAAATCCAGGCTGAATTACATAGTGAGGCCTTGTCTAAAAAAAAAAAAAAAAAAAAAAAAAAAAAAAAAAAAAATCTAAATAAATAAATGTAGGGAAAAAACAGGCTCCAAGAGTGAGTTTGGGCCTAGTGAAAGTAGGAAAAAGGAAGAAAAAAAGTTAGTTTTTTTTTTTTGTCTTTTTCCTTTTTACCAGTACCAGGGATCGAACTCATGACTGCCTGCTTGCAAGGCAGGTGCTTATGCCACTGAGCTAAATCCCCAACCCAAGAAAAAAAGTTTTAATGAACCCAACAATGTAGGATGGGCTACTGTGAAGAGACATCATATCATTTTTTTTTCCCGGTACCAGGGATTGAACTCACAACCTCACGCTTGCCAGGCAGGGGCCTATGCCACTAAGCTAAATCCCCAGCAGTTAAACAATTTTTAACAAGAGTGCAGATGTACATCAGTGCACAGGACCCTAAGTTCAATATCTGGGGGGGAAAAAAAGACCTTCAATAAATTTAAGACTTTAATTGAACAAAAAAGCAACACTTCAATGAGACAGCCCTTAGATGCAGAAAAGATGATTCCACTTTCTACTCTTTGGGAGCGCTGGGGATCAAATTGCATGCCAGTTAAGTCCTGTACCACCCAGCAACATCCCTTTCCTCACTGGAGTAGGTTCTAAGACCTTCGGCCAGCATCATGCTCAGGCAGCATTTAGGAACAGAAAACTAAACTGAGGCACAGACAGCTTGATGCTAGCTCATGTTCTTCCCTGAGTCAGTTGGCTGCATATAATTGACGGAAGCTCAGCTGGTATAACTGACTAAGACTCAGTTATCTGTCACAGTAATGCAGTCTGCTCCTAAATTAGGGCTTTCACTTAGTTTAGCAACTACTTAGGTTGTAATTTGTTATGTAAGTATCTCAGTGGTAGGGCACTGTCAACCAAATTTAGTTTAACACACTCTATCATTTTTCAAAATTTAGAAACTTCTTGTGCTTTTTCTCTTCCATATGAATTTATTTTAAAACCAACGTGGCAAGTTCATGACAAAAACTATTTGGATTCTCACTAGAATTACACTGAAATTTTAATTTGGAGAATTAGCATCTTTATAATTATATAATCTCATTTAAAATTTGTTTTTAGTACCAGGAATCAAACCCAGGACCTTGCATTTGCCAGGCAGGTGCTTGTGCCGCTGAGGTATATCCCCAGCTCATTTAATTTGTAAATAGCTATTCAATGAAGTTTTTTCTATGAAAGACTTTAGCTTAATTTTTTAAATGTTGAATTTTTGTCGTTGTTATAAATGAAGTCCTTTTGTTCTCATTGTTGCTGTTATCAATAGCTGCCGTGTGTGTCAGGTGCCTACACCAGGGGGAGGGAGGCTGGGGTCTACGTTATGTGCAGACAGGAGACTCCCTGATAGAATGAATGAATTCTTCAAACATTCTAGACACAATATACAAACAGCAAAGATAATTTTAAAATTCGTAATAAAAATCATAATAAAAAAGTTTTCTTAGGCTGGCACTTGGGGACCAACCAAGAAAGCAACGCGCCATCCTTTCTGGTAAGCAGTGTGAGCTGCAGGCGCACCAGGGAGAGAGTAAGTCCTTGTCTCCCGTTAGCCTACTGGCACACGGGCTGAGAGTCAAATGTTCCGCGTGTCCCGCTCCCGCTTAGCAACTAAGGCACATAAGGCAACTGAATGCTTGTATTGTTGGATTGATTATGCTGACCTGGGGCCAGAGGTCCAAGCATCTCTTGGGAGGATGACAGTATGCAATATAGCAAATATGGAGGATTTCCTTCTGTCTTCTCTTTGAAGGCCTATATTGTTTTCACTGTTCTGCTTTGTTCTGATTAATTGTTTTGCTCTATTCAGTATTCTGTTTTGATTGGTTTTATAATGTTCTGTTTTTGGTTGGATTTTGCTATGCCTGATTGAATGGACAACTATTGTGAAGATAACAAGATATACTATATAATATCTATTATTGTTATCCTGATATCCTGCTATTAAGTCCTGTACCAATTTCACTGCATTATATTGATTGGCTTTGTTTTGTTGTATTTTACTATCTTTAAAATAAAAAAAATAATTTAAAAGTTTTCTTCTTTGAATGCCTCAGGGGAGGTCTAGGATTGTAAACAGACCCTCATCTTTAAGTGGTATCACCTTTCCTAAGCAGGAACAGTACACTCCGGGTTTTGTGGTCCGTCCTCACAAGAGTTGTTTCAAATCTGATTGGAGCTGGGCATAGTGGTGTATGCCTGTAACCCCAGCACTCGGGAGGCTGAGGCAAGATGGGTGGCAGTTCAAGGCCAGCGTAGGCTACAAAGTGAGTTCAAGGCCAACCTGAACTGCATAATGAAACCCTGTCTCAAAAAGGGGAGAGGAACGGCCTGGGATTTAGTTCAGTGGCATAAGTGCCTGTCTGGCACCACACAATCATGAATTCAATCCCCATTACCACAAAAAAGGCTGGGCATGGTGGCTCATGCCTGTAATCCCAGTTTGTAATCCCAGGTTGAGGTAAGAGGATCATTGTGAGTTCAAGACCAGCTGAGGATACAAAGTGAGCTCAAGGCCAGCCTGAACTGCATAGAGAGACCCTGTCTCAAAAATACAAAAAGAGGGGCTGGGGATTTAGCTCAGCGGCATAAGCGCCTGCCTTGCTAGCAGGCAGTCGTGAGTTCGATCCCTGGTACCAATAAAAATGAAAAAGACAGAAAAAAAAAAAAAAAAAGAAAGGTGGGGGGACCAGCTGACAAATTTGATTGAGAGAAAAAGTTGTTTCAGGGGGTTCACATAGGAGCAAGAGACTGTGTTTCTCACAGTCCTCTGGACTGTTTGTCTGCTGGCCTGCTCCCTGATTTCTGGTGTCTAGGCCTAAACTGGAGACCAGAATTGTTCATTCTTGATGCTCCAATTGGTGCATTCAACTACACTGCCTGGGTTCAAATTTTCAACCGTACTGAATAAATTCTGCGGCAGGCTTAAAGCGTTTTGTTATCAGAGCTGAGCTGAGGCCAGGCAAGGTTGTTTCTTGGTTGGTTGTTTGTTTTGGTACTGGGGATCAAACTTCACGACCAGGTACCTCAGCGTATGCCACTGAGCTGGTCCTTAATAAGAAAAATCTGACAGATTCAAAGATTTCACAAAAAGTGAAAGTATATTTCAGCTTTGAGTAAAGCCTATAGGCAATCAGAGTGACCCATTAAACCACAGAGGTTGAGAAACATGATACAAATGTTGGGAAGAACTTGCTGTTCTGCACTAGGGGGAAGACAGTGTCACAAATTAAAAACTCGTGCTCCTTTAATGCTCCCTAGAACTTCATTAATTTTACATCTTTGGATTATGAGGAAGATACAGAAAACAGATTCATGGTTCGAGAAGGCCAATTTGGAGAATAAGTTACTTGGGAAAAATGGGACAGGAAAGCGTTTTCAGAGCAAAACTTTTGTGAGAAAAGCAAATCTTCAGCAAGCTAGTCTCACAGCTTTGTGGCCAATTGAGAATACTTACTGCAAAGATGCAGAAAACATAAATCCTGTGAGACTTTCTAGTTCATCAAATGCTCTTTGCATCCTGGAAGTTGAAAGAACCAGATCAAGAAATACTCCAATCCAGCCCCAGAGACTATCTCTGAGACTCTCCGCTCAGAATGATTTGGGGAAGAAAGAAAACCACCTTGGTCTGGTGAAAGCAAAGAGATGTAATCAGCCACTCCTGTAATCAGTGAAATTCCACCTTCCAAAAAAAAAAATATCAAAGTTTCTAAAAGAAAGAATAGGGGGTAGGGGCAGAGGAAGAGGGCAATGTTCAAGATACTTCCAAAAATTTTCCCAGAGAAAGCCACGGCGGATATACTGTGCCTTGTGTATCAATTATAAAGCAAAAGGTTCTCAAAAGTACTGAGAAGCAGGAGTTGAAGAAGAGCATGAAAATGCAGTAAGAGGTGATAGAAATGCAGGAAAAGAATAAAGAGTTTGAGGCTGGGGATTTAGCTCAGCAGCATAAGTACCTGCCTTGCAAGCACGCAGTTGTGAGTTCGATCTCCGGTACCGATAAAAAAAAAAAAAAAAGAAGAGTTTGAGAAATTTGCATTTTCAGGAGCAGGGCAAATTGCGAAGAAATCAGCGAGCCAGGTAACCGAAGCAGTTTGACTTTCACTTTTGCATAGATGAGCAAATCAAACAACATCCTAAGAACCAGGAGGGGTATTATAAGGAAGTGAACTTTACAGCCAAACTGCAAAAGTATTTCCTGCTCAGGTGGCTAAGGGCTATGTCATTGTTAAGTCTTTCAACCTGTCCCAAGGAAACAAAAGAATATTTAATGAGGCTGTGTCTACATATGTGCTCCTGGCACAGCAGATTGATGTGTTCCACAAACAAACCCCTAGTAGGTATCATATCTTCTGTGACCAGGATGTCCAAGAGCCACAGACACCTGTACTGCAAACCAAACCCTGAGCAAGACCTTGACCTGCAAAAGTACAGCAGAACAGGAGGCCGAGGAGCTTGAGAAACTGCAGCAACACAAATCCAAAGCAGGAGAAGTTGATCCTAGGGTTCTTGAAGGTGGATCCATCTTGTCCAAGAGACCGTCTGTGAAACCACCTGCCCATCTATTGGCTTTGACTTGGAAACCGAGGAAAGAATCCAGGAGTGAGAGTCAGAGACGGAATCAGAGGATGGACATTTTGAATTTCATTTCAGACCTTGCTCTACTAAGACTTCGGAAGATGTTATGGTTGTTCCTGAAAAGAAGGTATGTCCAGTCTCTACGCCCACGTCTCCAGCCTTTGCACTGAAGAACAGTATCCAACTGCCCACCAAAGGAGAGGAAGAAGAGGATGAACAGCATGCTGAGTTCAACCTGTGCCACATTATGGAGTGTCCTCTAAGCCCCAGATCCCAGAGGCAAGAACTGCAGAAATATGCCCTTTCTCTTTTGATTCTTGGGGAGGATGCCAATTACAGAAGGAGAAGAAAATAAAAGAATTGCAGAAAGGGGAGACACCCAAGTGTAAAGGCCCTTCCCTGACCTCATTTTGATAGCATTAACCTGCCAGAGAAGAAGATAAAAGAATGTGACTCAGAGCTGTTGGAGCTGGAGACTGAGGTGCTACCAAGGCTCAGACAGGAAAGCACCAGCTGCAAGAAGAACTGAAACATAGAAGCAGCTTGCTTCAAGGTCTGTCCAAACACGGTCATCTCCCAGGAGCCCTTTGTTCCCAAGAAAGAGGAAAAAAAAATCAGATGCTGTTCAGGAAACTTTTCACTTGGCCACTGAGAAGAGAGCCAAACGGTGACTGGAGCTGGAAAAGAGAACGGCTACGGTAAAAGCTCAGAAAGCCCAGTGGTGGGCGGAGGCCAGGCCACAGGGAGAGGAACCGAAGGAGGAGGAGCTCCCAGGCTGTGGGAGGCAGCACAAGGCAAATCCCGTATGCAAATACCAGGCTGCGGAGATGAAGCCACGTGACCGGCCCTGGCCTGTCTCTCCTACATTCTCCACCTGATTGCGCCGCTGAACTAAGCTGTGAGCGGCAAATCCCGTTGGCCAGCAGGAGCTGCTTGTTACATCACACACACCGGCTAATCACACCAGACACGCAAAGAACTCATTTCTCCAGACTCACCGATCCATGCTAACAGAGTGCTCAGACAGATTCTGGGGAGAGTGTTTTCACAAATGTTCAGGCTAAAATGAGACTCAACTAAATCATCTATACCTTGATGAGACTTCTTGTAGTAGTTTTTTAAAAAATATGAGTTGACCCTTAATTAGAATTTCAAGTCTCTGTGTCAAAAAAAAAAGCAAAACGAAAGCAACATGCATTCATGATAAAACACTGGATAAAATTGGTCTAGAAGAATAAAAAAATAGGCATAGAAGGGGCTCAATTTGACAAAAGCTCAGTCTGAAAAAAGCAATTTATGGCAAAACTACGGCCCCAACATCATATTAAATAGGGAAAAACTGAACGTGCTCGCTGTAAAATCAGGAGCAAGACAAGGATGCCCATTCCCATTACTCCTGCTATTTTTGGTACCAGGGATTGAATTCATGACCTTGTGTCTGCCAGGCTGGTACTTGTGCTGCTGAACTAAATCTCTTGCCTACACCTGTTCAATATAGTACTTGATATATTAGCCAGACCAATCAGACAAGAGAAAGAAAGAAAAGAGACAAGAGCAGGAAAAGAAGAAGTCAAATTATTATTATTTGTCTGATATGATCCTTTATATGGAAGACCCAAAAATTTCTATCAAAAGATAAAAAAAAAAGACTCCTAAAGTCGGTAACCAAACTCAGTAGTACAGAGAGTTATCAAAACATACAAAACCCAGTAACTTTCCTATACAACAATAATGAACTCACTGATAAGGAAATTAGTAAAATTGTAATAGCATCAAGAAAAATTAAGTATTTAGGAGTGACCTAGCCAAAGAAGTAAAAGGCCTTTACAATGAAAATTACAGAATTCTGAAAAAGGAGATTGAAGAAGACATTAGAAAACGGAAAAGATATTCCCTTTTTCCTAGCTAGGTAGAACCAAGATAGTTAAAATAGCCATTCTTCCAAACTGGTAACAAGTTTAATACAATTCCAATCACATTCCTCATAGGAGTAAAAATAACAGTCATAGTGGGGGTTTAGCTCAGTGGCACAAGTGCCTGCCTGGTGAGGCTTTGAGTTCACTCTCGGTTACAAAAAAAAAAAAAAAGTCATAAAACTTATGGAAACAGAAGAGACCCAGAATAACAAAAGCAATCCTGGGCAACAAGAGCAAACCAAGAGGCATTACAATCCCAGACTTCAAGTTATATTACAAAGCAACAGTGATAAAAACAGCATGGTACTAGCACAAAGACAGACACAGATCAATGAAACAATACAGGATGCACAAACCCCACACATATTCAGCTATCTGATCTTTGACAAAGAGCCCAAAACAAAGTAACCTTTTTAATAAATGGTGATGGAAAATAAGCTATCCATATGCAGAGGGTTGAATCTAGAGCTGTATTTCTCACCATGGACAGTGTTTCCAATAAATACTACCTAACAGACTTAAAAACTAGCAATCAAAAATGCTGGCCCCATCAGTCTGTCCTTGCAGAGCCTTAGCTGCCTTTGCAGAGTAGCCACCAAGCAAGAGAATAGTGAGGTGTATAATCTTCTGCCACATACTGGCTGTCACCAGCTGGGGATTATTTCTCAGGTTAGATTTATTTTTGGGCAAACAGTGCTAAAGTAAAATCAAAATGGATCAAAGGTTTAAATGTTAAAACAGAAACAATCTAATCTGATGGAAGACAAAATAGGTAAAATTCTTGAAGACCTAGGCATAGGCAAGCACTAAAAAGTCCTTTAAAAAGGCAGAATCTCAACTAAGAATCAACATCAAGAATCAACAAATAGGATCATATCAAATTAAAAAGTTTCTGCACAGCAAAGGGCAAAATAACAGAGTGAAGAGATAACCAATAGAATGGGAAAAAAAAAATTGTTGCCAGCTACACCTTAGACAAGAACTAATATTTAGAATATATAAAGAACTAAAAAAATTAGACTTCCTTCCAAAATAAAAGTCCCAATTGGGTTGGGGATGGTGGTGGATGCCTGTAATCCCAGTGCTAGGGAAACTGAGGCAGGAGGATCACCGCAAGTCTGAGGCCAGCTTGAACTATATAGTAAGACACTGTCTCAAAAAAAATCAAAAATGGGCAAATGAAATGAATAGACATTTTCAGAAAAAGTATAAATGGTCATAAATATGCTTTAAAAAACAATAATATCACTGGCCATTAGAGAAATGCAAATTAAAACACTTCCATGCCCATCTTACACTGGAAAGAATCACTAGCATCAGGAAATCGGATAACAAATGCTGATGAGGTGACTTGCACAACCGTTACGGAAATCAGTGTGGAGATTCCTCAGAAGACTAAAACAGGAGTCTTGCTGCAATGCCATGGGAGTACTGGGAGCTCTGGCTGAGTGAGAGGCCTTGGATTGCTTTAAGAAAATAAAAGAGGGGGCTGGGGATTTGGCTCAGCAGGCATAAGCGCCTGCTTTGCAAGCAGGCAGTTGTGAGTTCAATCCCTGGTACCGATAAAAAGCAAAAAGACAAAAAAAAGAAAATGGAGGACAATCGCACTTGGGAGGCTGAGGCAGGAGGATCACTGCAAGTGCAAGGCCAGCCTGGGCTACAGAGTGAGTCCAAGGCCAGTCTGAACCACATAGTGAGGTTCTGTCTCAGAAAGACAAAATCTGTTTTTTTTTTTTTTAATCGGTACCAGGGATTGAACTCACAACCATGTGCTTGCAAGGCAGGCACTTATGCCACTGAGCTAAATCCCCAGTCCTCAAAAAGACAAAAGACAAAAACAACAACAAAGAGAAAACGGAGGACAAAGCAGACATGGGGCAATGGCCAGCTCAAAGGCCAAGCTGAAGAAGGCAGAGATAGAGCAGAATGCTCTGCCGACCAAAGAGACCACAGAGCAGGAAGAGTGGCGGGAAATTTCCCAAGCACCTCGAAGCACCTCGAAGCTTTCTCACCCGTCATCTCTGAGACGCTCCCCACCTCCACCGCGGGCCCCAGTCGTGATGGGGAGGAAGAGCCACTTGCAAGGGAACTCAAGTGACAAGCTGAACTGGGGACCCAGGCACCCCACACTGATGTGGTGGCCAGACCTCACTCAGTGGACCGCCAAGGTCTCCAGTTTGCCCTAAGATACTATAGAAAAATTTTTTGTATAATAAACAAAAATAAAATGCACCTCGTGGATGGCAAAAACATATAAAATCTAAAAACAAGAAATTCTATTTGATCCAGCTATTCCTCTCTTTACAAATTAAAAACTGGTGATAACACCAGTGGAATTAAATCATCATGGGGCTGATCATAAATGTTCCACCTGAGGAAAGTTGCCAGCATAGAGACATGGAGAGGAAGAGAGGTGTTGAGGCATTGTGGATTTCTCTAGGTGCTGCTGTTTGAGCCGTTGGCTGTCCTGGAGGAGCTCGCTATGACCAGCTTCCCCAGTGTGAGTTCAGCCATTGTCATCAGAGGAGCCCAGGACCTTGTTGGTAAAAGTGGCTGTGGTTCATTTTGGAGTAGCTCTGGTCCTTACATCGAGCACCGCTTCCTGGCTCCGGAAGGAAAGACGTGTGCCATTTAATCTCTAGGACAAACTCGTCACGCTGGCTTCCTGGCACACACTTGACTGTGCTTATCGTCAGAGGAGCTCGGGGCCTCCATGTCACTGAAGATGGCTGTGGTGCCTTTCAGGACAGCCCTGGTCTTTATTATGAGTGTGACTTCTTGCCTCCAGCATAGAGCCCTCAACCTAACCAGCACAGCTCCTTCACTCCACTGGCGTGGACTTTCTGGCTTCCACCACTGACCTTTGGGCCTTTCTGGTACAGATCCATAAAATAGACTGGTGTGAGTCCTTTTTGTGGGCTCTAGACCTTCAGCTGGACTCATGGGTGGTATTGTCATGAACTCTGGGTCTTCATTTGGACTCATGTGGGACATTGCTGTGGGATCCAGGCTCTTGGCTGAATATCCTGTGTCTTTAGTGTTGTGGACAGATTTCCCGCACTTTCTTGTGTTAACTCTGGGTGACCATCATAAATATTATAAATTCCATGTCCGAATTCTAATTGTCCTCTGCATAACCCCTGACTACAATACTCCCCCAGGTATCTTCCTGAAAGGGTTAAATAATCATATTACAAATATATATATATATACATGAATAATACATGAATTCCCATAGTTACAGTAGCATAATTCATAGTAGCTAAATCTTGGAAATGGCCTGTGTGTGCATCAGCAGATGAATGGATAAAGAAAATGTGTTTATACATGACGGAGTACTACTCTGTCATAAAGAAGGATAAACTGGAGTCATTTGTAGGAAATGGATGCATCTTGAGACCACAATGCTAAGTGAAATAAATCAGACTCTCAGGCTTAAACATAAGAAACTCAAAATATAAGTGAAGGGCAAAATAAAAGATAGATAATAGGAAATAGGGAGATAGATCTTTTACAAAAAGAAAGGGAACCTTAAGAGATAGAGGGAGAGCAGGGAGAGGAAGAGGATTAATAAATGTGTAGTATGTACAGGTACTGACTCTGTACAAAGAATACAATCATCACATACTGCAAATTTATACTAATGAAAAATAAAATTTCAAAAAAGAATTTAAAAAAAAAAGTCTAACTTTCAAAAAAAGTGATGGCACACATCTGTAATCCCAGCACTCAGGAGGCTGAGGCAGGGCCATCACCTTTGAGTTCTAGGCCAGCCTGGGCTACATGGTGACAGTGAGTTTAAGGCCAGCCTGAATTACATAGCAAAACCTGCTCTCAAAAAAAAGTACACTATTGTATCAAATAGCCCAACCAATAGATGAGCAAATGAATTGAACAAAATGGCCAATGAGTTTATAAAAAATGTTCCACTACTTTAGTCATTAGGGAAATGCAAATGAGAACTACACGAGATCTCACTTTGCCCCACTCAAAATTGTTGTCCCTTGGCATAACTGACTCCACCTTGAGCCTTGCACTTAACTAGTGCCTTGTATTTGACCCAGGAAAGTGGAAAAATTACTCAGGGTAGAAGTCCCATGAGAAAAGCAGAATGAGCTGCCCCCACAGGAGAAAAACTAACCTGCTCAACCAAAGAAGGATACAAGGTACCGGGGTCAACCAAAAATTACATAAGATTCTAGCTAAATTGTTTCCAACAGGATATCTTTTTGTGGTTCTCTATTTATAAGTTTTGTAATTTCCCAGTTCAGCGCCACTCGGTGAGACTCTAAAATGGTTAACACGAAAGTGGTTGCTGAGCTCAGCTAAGTAAATTCCAAATTTATCAATTTGGCTGCTTGGATTCCTATATTGTTTACGAACCCACTTCAAAAATTACTATCATTAAGAATATACAAAACAATAATTACTAGCAAGGATGAAGGGGAAAAAAGGAACTTTTTAGTCTGTCGGTGGGAACGTAAATTAGAACAGCCACCACAGAAATCCTAGTATGGAGTTTCTTCAACAACTAACCACAGAGCTCCCGGATGATTCAGCTGTACCACTCCTTGGTATATATGCAAAAGAATTACAGTCAGCGGACCGGAGGGGTCCCTGCACGCCCTGTTTACTGTGGCACAGTTCACAGTAACCAAGAATGGGTGCCCATTCACAGATCACCAGATAAAGGAAGGGTGGCACTGATACACATGGACGATTATTCAGCTACAGGAGGAATGCAGCTGTGTCATGTGCAGGAAAATAAATGGAAGGGGAGAGAAATAAGCCAGACAGAAAGACAAGTATGAGTGTTTTGCTTAATATATGGAATCTTAAAAACAAACAGCTGGGGCTGGGGATTTAGCTCAGCGGCATAAGCACCTGCCTTGCAAGCAGGCGGTCCTGAGTTTGATCCCCGGTACCGATAAAAAAAAAAAAAAAAAGCCACAACAATTATATACATGTGTGTGTGTGTATATGACCCAAAAAGATGGCAGGAAGTAGAAAGGAGACTAACATTAGACAAGAGAAGTGGGACAGAGAAGAGGGAGTTTGTGAGAGGACAACAGGACAGATCTGATCAAAATATTTGTACTGACACCCGTACTAAGGGGCACTAATTGAAAAACTCAGCTGAGGAGCCCTAAGGTGGTGCTGCTTGCAGAGTGGTCTGAGGCCGAGCACCATGGCCACGTGGGAGGGAGGAAGCTTTGTTACAGGGACTGTGCTGTGCGTGGGAGCAAAGTGTCTGGCCTCTGCTCACCAAATGCCAAGTTGTATCACCTGTCATCCAGTGGTGACAACCAAAATATCTCACACATTGCCAATGTCCCTCTGCGGCAGGGAGCAAGTTGCCCCGGGTAGGGAACAACTGCGCAAGGGTGACCAAGGCATCCTCAGACCAGCAAAGAGGAAGCCATGACCTCCCTGAGTCTAATGGACGGAAAGAAGAAATGGCGTTTCAGTCCACAGTCACAGCTGGAGCCCTGGATGCGGCCCACATGGCAGGAACTGAGGCCACAGGCTGTTGCTGGAAGCCACCGCCAAACTTAGCCTGGCAAGGAGGGAGTGCGGGGCTTCGCCTCCTTCCCGCCTCAGCCCTTCTAGATTCTTTCACTCAATTTAGCCAAGCGGGAGCAAGGGGCTGCCTTTCACAGAGGCTGAAGTCCTGGGCCACTGAGCATCAGGGAGAAGAAAGCAGAGCAGGCTGCAAGTGAGGGGAGACACACCCGCGTAGCACAGAAACTGCAGGCAGCCCAGAGAGGGAGCTGGTGGCTGGGATGAAGAGGACCAAAGGGAGCGGACACAGCACGGATGACAGCTGCTGCCATCTGGGCGCGGTGGTGGTGCACATCGGAGGGAAAACCCTCAGGAGGCGGAGGCAGGAAGATCATGAAGTTGAGACCAGTCAGGCCTTAGAACAAAAGCAAAAAATGTGGATGGGTGCAGAGCTCTTTGGGAAGTTTCCACAGCTGATAGACATAGGCAGTGAGTGAGAGGAAAGAGTTAAGATCAAGTTCAGGTCTGTGGTCTGGGCAAATGGGCTGAGGTTGATGATGCCATTGCCTGAAACAAGAAAGGCAGAAAAGAGAACCTTTGGAGAAAGATAATGTTGAGTTTGGTTTTGAACTTTTGGGGGCAGTGGGCATGCACACCAGGCATGTACTCCACCATGGAGCTGCATCTCCAGGCAGTTTCTTATCTTTTGTTTTCTGAGACAAGGTTCTTGCTATGCTGCCCAGGCTGACCTGGACTCCTGGACTCACGATCCTCCCGCTCAGCCTCTCAAGTGCCGGTTCCTCCCAGCGGGTTTTAACTTGCCGAGGAGCCTATGTGACCTGTGAGCAAGCTGCCCAAGTGCAGCACAGTTCTAGGGGTGCAGCTGCCCTTCAGGGGGCTGGACTGCACGTGGAAGCCTAGAAGGGAAGGGTGCCGGTGTCCTGCCTCCCACTCAGCGAGAAAGGAAGTGGGCACTGGGCGGAGCGAGGAAGAGGAAAGGAGAAGGGGAAGCGGTGGCCCCGAGACCACCGAGGGACCGCATAGCCTTGATTTCATAGTTCTCATCTTCTCCCGGTGGTTTCCCCAAAAGAGAAGCATTAGGGTCAGGGTTTGCAAGGAAAACAATTTAATACAGGAAGCATAACATATAGAATTATTTTATAATAGTCACCCAAAAAGTCAAACACATAAAAAAAAAGTGCAGGAAATCTGTCCACACACTAAAGACCCCAAAGAAGGCCAGGTATCCCCTGGCGCTGTCCTGCAAGAGTACAACTGGAGGCCCAGAGCCCACAAGAACGACTCATGCAAGTCTTTTTCCCCAGTCTGTGCTGGGGAAACCTCAAAGGTCAGCGGTGGAAGCTAGAAGTCTGCACCAGCAGGATGAAGGATCTGTGCCAGCAGGCTGAGAGATCTGCACTGGAGCCGGGAAGCAAGGCTCAAAGTCAGAGCTCCCGGGAAAAGTCCCGCAGTCATCCTCGGTGACAGTGAGGTCCTGGCTCCTCCGACAGTGAGAACGATTAGAATGGCAGAGTTCCTATCAGGAAGCCAGTGTGACAATCTCCCCCAGGAGAACGAACAGCAGCAGGAGACCCAACAACACCACCTCTTCCCCTCCAGTTCTCCTTTGGTGCTGTTGGCAGCAATCCTCAGGTGGGCCCTCTGCACCCAGAGCCACACTGATGCAGTTCAGCTGGGTGTCACAAGCTGACCACCAGTCGTCAATCTATCACCAGCAGCAAGCGCTGACGACTGAGACCAACACCGAGGATAGCCCAATGGAACAACAAGAAGGCAGCGACCCTGGGGGTGTCAGCTCGTGGGTGTCTACAGTGACAGTGGAGGGGGAACAACACCACCCCCGTGCCTGGTCCTGTGCTGCCTGGATCCTGGCAGGACCCGCAGGGACAAAGTCCAGGATGGAAGAATCAGGTGGTCTCCACTTCCGAGCCCCATGTATCAACCAGCTCGAAAGCTTTGTAATCAGTGGCCAATCTGAATTTCAAACAAATAATCATTTGTAAAACCACACTGATGGCAATGATATTGATGGTAAAGGCCATCATAACAGTCCCTTGGGCTGGAGAGCCTTCTGGGGGCCCGGTAGACTGTACTTTCCTTTATTAGTTTTATTTATCAACTGCACTCAGATGGGCAAGGGACCGGATCTGTCTAAGATGCATACTCAATGACATTTACGGAGCCTCACGAGAAGGATGTTTTGATCCCCACCTGACAGATAAGGAAACTGAGGCTAAGAACAGTATGGGGACTGGAGGAAGATGTGAACCTGAGGATTCTCAGTTGTGAATTCCTTCAGCAGTGTCCTTCTTGCCTCGGGAGGCCACCTGCCTCCCTGCCATCTCCCTCCACCCTGGCAGCCTGGCCAACCTCCCCTCCTGCCCCTGCGACTTCTTCCATCCCTCCTCTGCCCCGCCCTATGTCTTCATTCAAAGGAAGTCAAGACTGTTTTCAGTGGATGAGGCTTTAGGACCTTTGAAAAAGATTTGGATGTTGACCTAGCTTGTGTACCATTTCTACTAAGGAGATATCATAAGTTATTTTACTTTTGTTTTGTATTGGATTTTTAAAATTTATATTTATTTTTTCTTTGAGACCAGGTCTTATAACATAGTTCAGGCTGGTCTGAACGCACTATGTAGCCTAGGCTGCCCTTGCATTAGCAGGGATCCTCCTGCTTCAGCCTCCCAAGTGCTAGGGTTACAAGCATGCGCCACCACATCCAGTTCATTTCACTTTTACTATATCTTTCTTTTTTCCCTCTAATAATTCACTTGACCCTCAGTTAAGGGTGGGGGATGTCCCTAATCCTAACCTCCAAGCATGTGTGGTTACTCTAACCCCTGCCGACTGATGTCAAGAAGAGGTTTAGTTTCCCAGAGATATCGGACATCTTGACTCAGGAGCCAGCAGGGAGTAACACCCAGGCTGAGGATTTCAAGCCCTATGGACTCCTCTCCATCTGTGCCACAGTGACACAGAACTCAGCCCTTCTCTGATTGAGCCTTCTGTTCCTTCCCATGACCTCCTAGATGGAGGCCAAGGAGTAGATCATCATCTGGCCGTAGTTGGCCCAAGAGCCCAGCTCCCACCAGCCATTGCCCTGTGAGGTATAGTACATCCCACACACCACACTCCCCCTTTCTGGAGCAGACGCTTTCTACTGTTTGCTGGTGCTGTTTCCTCACCTAGGAAAACACCCATTCTTCTTACCCAACCCTTCCTAAAGCCTATCTTTTCTTTTGGTACCGAGGATCAAACTCACAACCTCACACTTGCCAGGCAGGTGATTATGCCGCTGAGCTAAATCCCTGGCTCAAGCCTATCATTCTTCATTTTGTAGCCCAGGCTGGTGATCCTCCCACCTCAGCCTCCTGAGTGCTGGGATTATAGGCGTGAGCCACCACGCCCGGCTAAGCCTATCATTCTTAAAGCATATCATTCTTACAAGCATTTCCTCTGCATAGCTGGAGTGATGGAATTAGCTGCTCCTTTGACTTTTGTTGTTGTTGTTGTTGTTTGTACCAGGAATTGAACTCAGGACCTTGTGCTTGCCAGGCAGGCACTGTGTCACTGAGCTACATCCCTGGGCTCCCTTGATGTTTTGTGCTCTCCTTTATGGGTCTCCTAGGGTCTGCTTCTTAGGCATTTCATGCACATCTCCTCATTTAGATGCTAAACTGATTCCTTATCCTCTCCAACACCCACTCTCAAGCCTAACACCAGTCACGCACAGAGCCTGGGGCCCAGCAGGTATGAGAAATTGCTGAGTTGAAACCTGAGATTTGAAATTCCTAATCTCACAGTCACATTCCCAGTGAAGAGAGTTTATGGCTGGACTCTCACCCCTCAAAGCCACTTTGCTAGTCGGCTGCAGTGGCACACACCTGTGAACCCAGCACTCAGGAGGGCAAGGCAAGAGAATTGCCATGAGTTCAAGGCCAGCCTGGGCTACAAAATGAGTTCAAAGCCTGGCTGAACTACATAGCAAGACCCTATCTAAAAAAAAAAGAAAGCAAAAACAAAATTTTTTTTCTAGTTGTTCCTTAGACAAAAGAAATGAATAGACACTTCTCAGATAAAGAAGTACAAACTGGGGATTTAGCTCAGTGGCATAAGCGCCTGCCTGGCAAGCATGAGGTCATGAGTTCAATCCCTGGTACCAAAAAAAAAGTACAAACAACAAACAAATATATGAAAAAAATGCTCAACCTCAGTGGTCATTCAAGAGATGCAAATTAAAACAATGAGATTCCACCTCATCCCAGAAAGAATGGCTACTATCAAGAAGTCAAACAATAGCAAGTGCTGGAGGGCTGTGAGGGAAAAGGAACCCTTTTCCACGGTTGTTGGGAGTGTAGACGGTGCAACCACTGTGGAAATCAGAGTGGAGATTCCTCAAAAACTAGGATTGGAGGTCCCATTCAACCCAGCTGTTCCCCTTCTGGGTGTCTTCCCAGAAGAATTAAAAACATTGCACCACAGTGATATACGTACACCCATGTTCATAGCAGCATAATTTGTAGTAGCTAGATCTTGGAAACAACCTAAATGCCCGTCAACTGAGGGATGAATAAAACAGATGTGGTGCTTTTATATAATGGAGTAATACTCAGACATATAGAAGGACAGACTGGAGACTTTTATAGGTAAATGGATACAACTTGAGACCACACTCATAACTGAAATAAATCAAACATGCATGTGTAAACATCGTATTGTCTCACTAATATGAGAAGCTGAAAGAAACAATATACATATATGTATATATGTGTATATATATACATATTTATATATATATATCTAAGATAGTTATTCTGCTGCTTTCTCTGAGGTCATTGAAGAGAAAGTTTTGCACTGTATCTGTTTGGACTATTGAATGCAGATGTCTTGTGCTCTGGGTGACTGATTTGGGAATGGAAATGTCCAATGCATGTGTAATTGTTGTCTTGGATTGTTGTGTTTTGAAATTTTGTTTTATCTTTTTTTCTCTTTGAAATAAAATGTATTTTTTAAAAAAAGAGAAATTGACCGAAAAAGAAACACCACTTTGCCCCTGCCTTAATGCCACTGTGTCGCCTCCAGGAAGACTTCAGGGTTTGTCATCTGTCCGGGGAGACAGTTTCTCCAGCACGGGAATTACCATGCTCATTACGCTGCAATATAATTGCTCCTTTACCTGACCCGCGCCCAGCCAGGACCAGTCGGAGACACCCCGAGGACAGAGGCTGTGGATCTAGGGGAAGGGAAGCACCTAACAACAGTGAGTAGGTGTGGAGAATTTTCAGCACCCAGGTGTGTTCTAAGTACTCTGTGTGCTCTAACTCTCTTACATACCAACAAACCCAGGAGTGGGGTGATATTAGCCCCATGTGACAGAGGGGCAAACCGAAACCAGAGAGGTTCTGAATCACTGAGAGCTGCATAGCCAGGAAGTGGGAGAAGGAAGGTTTGAATCCAGTCCCTGTGCCTCCAGTGCCCAGCTCTCAGCTGCGCAATACAAATCCCATGGCTGGTGAAGGGAATTGGGACTGATGCCCAAGAAGCCCCCGGCCCACCTGGGGCTCCTGCACCTTTCACCCTAGGAAAGGTCCATGCAGGCCCGCAGGAAGTGGCCCAAGAACAAACTCTGGGCTCCTGCTCATTTCCTCATAGGACAGAGTCCTGTGCCAGCCGGCAGGAAGTTGCCCAAGAGCAAGGGCAAGCTCTGTCCTAATAAAGCATTCTTGGTGAGTAGCATTGTAATAAAGACTTCTTGTTCTCTGCTCTGAGAAGCTACCCTATTTCCTGCCGCCCCATGCGGAGGTCCTGGGAATGGTTAGCTTGCTTTGGAAATGAATGATCTCTGGCCTGCTCTAGAAACAAAAGACCTTACAGGACCAGGCTGCTGCTGGACCTCTCTCCTTGTGAGATGGCTCAAAACCCTGAAATATGCACATTTTTTGATCCAGGAAATCTGCTTGAGCAAGGGTATCCTACAGAGCTAGCCACACACTACTTCAAAGGTGTACATATGAAGGAGCTCCTTGCAACACTGTTTATAACAATAATACTGCGTGGTAGAACTCTTGCCTTAGCATGCACTGGGCTGTGGGTTCCATTTTCAGCATCAAACAACCAAAATAAATAAATAAACACTGGAAAAAGCCCTAAGTGTATCACAGTATCACAAAAGGAATTAATAGTTCACTGACATTCAAATAGAGGAAAAGTAGACAGCTATTAAAAATGCTATTGGGGGAAATATTAAAAATAAATAAAATACCATGAGGGGCTGAGGGATTAATTCAATAGTAGAGACCTGCCTAGCATGTACACGGCTGAGTTGCATTCCCAGCACCATCATTAAAAAAAAATAAATAAAAGCATGCTCTCAGGGATCTGTATTTGCTGATGTGGCAGCCTGACTGTGCTGTTAAGGAAAGACGCAGGCCACTCTGTAGAAAAGCTAGAGTAAGGTAGTTTATCTGATGATACACAGAAAGTGCCAAGGGTAGTTACCTCTGGGGAAGGGAAGCGTGGAGTTGGAGGAAGAGGAAGGAAGATCTTTCTAGTTTGGATTGCACTCCAAGTGTTTGGAATTAGATTAATCACAGTTCCTGAGTAATAATGCATTTGTATCATTGGTCTGTGCACTCAGTTTTTAAATTTGATGTGTATCCCCTCTCTGTCTGTCTCTGTCTCTCTCATTCTCTCTCTTTCAGTCTCTCTGTCTCTCTACAGTACTGGGGGTTGAAGTAGGGTCTTTATACTGAATTACACATCTAGCTTTTTGTTTATTTATTTTTTAGACAGTGTCTTGCTAAATTGTCCAGGATGGGCTCAAATTTGTGATCCTCCTGCATCAGAGATTACAGGTATGTGCTACTTCACCTGCCTACATATTTTTAATTCCCCTCTCAACCTAAGGTATAAAACATCACGATGATTTGTATCTGCTCTATGGATCCCTTCCTTGCCTTTTTTTTCCTGTATATCCCTACAGGTAACCAATCTGATGTTCCTTTCCCTTGCTTATTGTGAGCGTCAATCATGATATGTCAATTTGACTGGATTAATACACACCCAACAGATCAGTGAAGCATGCTTCCCAGTGTGTCTGTGGAGTGTTTCCAGGAATGATTGGCAGATACTCCAGCAAACTAAAGGAAAAGACTCCCTGGTTGTGGGTGGCATCACCCAACTGGCTTGTCATTTGCATGGAATAAGAGAGAAAGAAGGAAAAGTTAACCATGTTTTGAAGAGCTCCATTTTGCTTGAATGTATGCATCTCCTACAGCCATGATCTGTGAACATCAGACTCCAGTTTCTTCAGCCTTCCAAGGAAGAAAGACTCAGAGAGCTGCCAGGCCCACAGTTCCTTAATTATCCTTGCAACCTTGAACTTTTTGTTGTGAGTTTCCCCAGCATCATGGACTGATCACCACTGGACCCTCTAGCTCTCCAGCACGCAGACAGACACTACAGACTCTCCTGCCTCTGATCCCATAGCCCTAAAACTCACAAATGGTTCTTTCCTCCAGAGAACTCCAACCCATAAGCATTTGGGTACTGAGAGTAGGGTGGTTCTAGAATAATGAATTGAAAGGATGAATTTCTCTATGGTTTAGTGGTCCCTAGAATTGGTGCTCTCACTTGATGACATCTAAAATTGCCATAGTCTCTCTTTCTGATAATGTAGAAAGTACTGATACTTTGTGGCGTGAACTGTTTAAAGTAATATGTAACGTAAATCCATTGGGTAATTCTAAATCACCACTTGTGAGAGCCAAGGAATTTAGTGACCCTACACACAATACTGTGAAACATTTCCGGAAGACTAAGAAATATAATGATGTTGATTGGCTCCTCTTATTATCTCTGGATAAAGAAACAGAGGGAAAAAATGAGCTCAAAGATTCAATTATCCAGGCTGGGGATATAGCTCAGCGGCACTGCACGCTGCCTGAGCAGCGTGAGAGTTCAATTCCTGGTACCAAAAAAAGAAAAAAAAGATTCAATTTTCCATCCCAGCACTTGGGAGGCTAAGGCAGAAAGATCATTGTGAGTTCAAGCCAGCCTGGGTTACATAGTGAGATTCTGCCTCAAAAATAAAATAAAATAAGGGGCTGGGGATTTAGCGCAGCGGCATAAGTACCTGCCTTGCAAGCAGGCAGTCATGAGTTAGATCCCCGGTACCGATAAAAAAAAAAAAAAAAGACAAAACAAATAAAATAAATAATACAAATATAATTAAGCGTGGTGGTGGCACACTTTTGTAATCCCAGCACTCAGGAGGCTGAGGCCAGGGGAGCATTGCAAGTTTAAGGCCAGCCTGGCCTACACAATGAGCTCAAGGCCAGCCTGAGCTGCATAGTGAGACCCTGTCTCAAATAGACAAAAATAAATAAAAAATTTAAAAGATAAGTACATATTCACAGCCAAGTTCAAAAATATTTTTTTTTGAACTCAGTTTTCCAGCTGCAGACACACATGAACCACCTAAAGGCTTCTAAAACAACCTAAAGTGTGTCCTGAAGGAGAATCTGCCCTTCTATTGCCATAGGGCTGAAGTCACCTCAAATGAAACACAGCCCGAATCACGTGATTGGCTGAATCACAGTGCCAGGTTAACCCGCCATCTAGAAGATTATCTGCAGATAAAATGAGGGTGTCGGTTAGGAAAGAATGGGATTCTATAACTCGAATGGAGATGTTTGGGAGCAACCTGACAGGCTGGGACATTTAACTCATAAATTCTCATGAGATTATTTTGCCCAAGGAAGCAATTTCCTGACCCATAGTGGCAGAGGCATCCCCATCTCTGCCCCCTGTGGTGTTGGCCTCTCCACCAATGCCTGAGGGAACAGTAATGACCTTCCCTGACACAGCAGGAAGACAACCTGCAGCTCCTCAGGACCCACCTTCCCTTCCCAGTTTGGCTTTAGGCCTATCCTATAATCAGGCTCAAATGTCAGAAAGCTCCTAGAGGTGCAGTACTCAGCACAGCGTGATCTAGGAGGAGGTCCCTACACTCCCAAAGAACTTCTTGACTTTTCTAATTCATACAAGCAGATGTGAGATCTGGGGAGGAAATGTGAGAATGGATTTTAAAGAGGGCGGAATAACTGGGAAAGGAGTCAGCCTGGATCACGTTGCATTTCTTGATATGGACCCATTAAGTAGAGATTCTGGATTTAATGTCACAGTTTGTGGGGTTAAAAGGGGGTGCTAATAATATGTATTTCAGTTGGTTGCTGAAATATGGGTCAAAAGATGGCCTGTGTAAGAGCTGGAAATGCCTGATACTCCTTGATTTATTGTCAGGGAAGATATTCGCAGGCTCAGAAAAAAAGGCTGGGGATATAACTCAGTGGCACAAGCACCTGCCTGGCAAGTGTAAAGTACAGAGTTTGATTCCTGGTTCCAAAGGCTCAGCCAGATGCCGTTGCTAGAGTGGATTTGCCAGGTCAAATCTGCTCTTCTACATGAGAGGACCCAGAAGATGCACTCGCTCTGGCCTTAGTCACTTTCTTCATCAATGAGACAAAATATCTGACACCCAAAACTTAAAGGAGATGATTACTTTGACTCACAGCTCAGACATTTTAGGCCATATTCAGCAGGCTCCAGGGCAGGAAGACATGGAAGAAAGATTTGGCATTGGAAAGCTGCTCACATGATGGCGGCCAGGAAGCAGAGTGAAGGGAAGAGCCAGGGAGGGAGATGCACTCTTCTAGGTTACACCCGTGACCTGCCTCCCCCACCCAAGCCCTGCTTCCTCAGAGCGAGTCAGCCTGGCAGCCACATGGTCAGTTTTCTTCTGAAAAGCCTCACTATTGCAGTCTTGGCCTAGCTCCAATCTCCTAGAACAAGTGGGTGGCAGTATGATTTCTGGGACTCCAGGAAGTTCAAAATTCTCTCCGGGAGTAGAGACACTCTGGGCGTGGAGACAAAGAACGTCTCTGGACAGCCCATATTTATACCTCAGATTTGAGGGGTGCAGGAATTAGAGGGTGTAAAAGCCCAAAGCCCAAGAAAATGACCAGGGTCCTAAAAGACAAAGGCATTAATTTTGCCAATTAAGAAAGCTGTTTGATCTCTAAAGTGGGCAGCTTTATTGCTCTGGAATAGGGAGTGTCTGCACCCCATGTCCTGGGCTGCCTCAGCTGTGGTGCTATGGTAACTTCAGAGCACTGTGCATGTGAGCCTTTCCAGCACTCCTAGAGGTCCTTGTGTTCAGCGTCTTAACCTATGCCAGTCTGGTCTCTAACACCCCACCTAGGAGCACATGATGCTCTTGGAGACATCTAGATATAAACCATAATGACCCTTTGATTTGTGAAGAGAACACCCTTTGAGGCACTCTTGAAGACCTCTGTCTTCGTTCTTCCCTGATAACAGATCTTACAGCAAGGACCACCATCTCTCAATTGAGAAGCTTAAACATGATGGTTATGGTTGGATCCCAGGGTGGCAGAGGCCAAGGGCAGCACTCAACCACCAAAGGCAAGGTGGGAGGGCTTACCGTGACGGACAGCAAAGGCAAAGCAGTGATCAGAATGGTCTGACTTGTGCAGACCAAAAGCATTAACTAACAATCAGGGTGTCTCCAGAGGTGAAACAGATACGAACCCTGATGAATTTTTACGGGGCCTGTGTAAGCAGAAAAAATTCAGCTCTGAAACAAAACTCTACTTCAAATTGTAAAAACAGACAATTGTAGCCCCCAACCAATTCCCAGACTTGAGTCAGTTTACAGACCCAGACCCTCTGGATGAAGGGAAAGCTAGGTTCCCTTAAGAAAGGATCATGCATGGTGCACTGCCAAAAAGTTATACTGTTAATCTGTCTCCTGTTCTGCCCAAAGACACATACAACCTTTCATCAGGGTACCTGTACTTTGGGGAAAAGGAAATAACCAAGTATTTCTGGGACTGGTTCTGAACTAATGCTTATTCCAAGAGATCCATAATGTCTCTCCAGTGAGATTAGGGGCCTGTGGATGTCAGGTGATCAGTGGAGTTCTAGCCAAGGTCCAAGTCACAGTGGGTCCATTGGGTCCCCAAATCCATTCTGTGGTCATTTGCTCAGTTCCAGGATGTATCACTGGGATAGATATAGTTAGCACTTGGTAGAATCCCCACATTGGTACCTTAATGTACTGAGAGTCTTTCCCGGTCCTCATGACGATTCAAGAAGTTTGTATTTGTGATCCCATGGATAGGTTATTGGAATCCGAGCAAGTTAATTCCAATCTACCACTACCAGTACAACCTATGACAAGAATAAAGGCACTAAGGCAATATGTGTAGTTGTGGGGAACCAATGGGGTCTTAAATCCAGCTAGCATGAGGGCTAACTGGAATAAAGGCCTTGACTCTGGTTTCATTCTCAAGGAAGAGAGTGGCTCAGGCTTGAAGGCAGGAAGTATGTGCGTGCTGTGAGCTGGGCTAGGGAGGTGGCCTGAAATCACCTCTGCAATATGCATAGAAAAGCCTATGCACAAAGAGTAATCTGCATATCACAATTTAAGGTAGTATCCAATATTTTGGGGTTGGTGTTGCGCTCCGATGTATAATCTTTCATACCCTGGGAAGTCATAGCCTCTTATCTCGAGGCTCAATCCTGTCCAACAGCATGGAGCATGGCCCTCCCTCCGGCCTGGCTCACACATGTTTTTTGGGAGTTATGGGTGGGGCAACACTGATCTGTTGCCTTGCTTTAAAATCTGTACTGTCAGCACCTCGATAGACGAGTTTGTACTGCTTAAACCCAGTTGAAGGGATAAGAGAAAGTCCTAGCCAGCTCTGTGCATATCAATGCTTGCAGTGAGGGCTATTAAGGTAGGAAACGTCAAATGGTAGCCATTAGAGTTGACTTCACCTGGGGAAATAGTAAACAAAAAACAATGTGGCATTCACGGAGGGATTGCAGAGATTAGTGCCACTATCAAAAACTTGAGAATCAGACATGGTTGGTACACAGCTGTAATCCCAGCACTTGGGAGGCTGAGGGAGAAAGATTGCTGCAGGTTTAAGGCCAGCCTGCACTGCATAGGGAGATCCTATCTCAAAAACAAAACAAAAGAAGGCCAGGGACTTAGCTCAGTGGTGTAAGCACCTGCCTGGCAAGCACAAGGCCATGAGTTTGATCCATAATACAAAAAAAAAAAAAAAAAAAATCAAAGCATACATAAAATCTTTGGGAGATACATGCAGTGGTGGCTCCCATCAAAGAGTATGACTTTTACTATGTATAATGTAATTTTCTTTTTATTTCAATTTTTTAAAGAGAGGCAACAAAGAGAAAAAGGGTTGGTATCTGGGTATGATGGGAAGGAGGGGTCCCCACACTTTCCCTGATTCACACCTGAACTCTGAGGCCTATCTGTCCCAGACTTGCTTATGACCTTGGGAAAGTGTCTTTCTCTCCCAGAAACTATTTCTTACTCCAAAAAGGGAGGGAGAAGCTCTGCTGATCTCTAACAACACAACACACAAACATCCACTGAGCTCTGACACGGCAGGGCTGCACACCTGGGGCAGTCCCTGTCTCTCACTTGGAGGTAGAGGCAGGTAGGAAGGGTGACAGCTGAGGGGCAGGAGGAGAGAGGCGAAGGTCTTAAGCATTTTCTTGTTATAGACATAAGAACCAGTGGGACAAAAGACAAGATGTGGAGCAACTCCAAGTACATGCAGCTACCTGATCTTTGATAAAGAGACCAAAAACCTGTGCTAGAAAATAGCCTCTGTAATGAACGGTGCTGGGAAAAGTGACTTTCCACATGGAGATTAAACCTAGACCCATACCTTTCATCGTGTACGACACTCAAATCAATGGATCAAACATCTAAATATTAAAACAGAAATGCTTAACCCCTGGAATATAAAACAGGTAAAATTCCAGAATACATAGGTGTAGGTGGGCTGGGGATTTAGCTCAGCAGCATAAGTGCTTAAATGCTTGCTGGCAAGTGTGAGGTTGTGAGTTCAATCCCGGGAACAACAACAACAAAAAAAGATGTAGGTGTAGGCAAGGGTTTTCTTTTTTGTTTTTTAAATTTTGCCCTTTTTTCCTATCCCCCTCTCCCCTCCTTTGTCCCTTCCTCATTTGAAAGTTTTCTTCCTATTTCACAGTACCTGTTATACATTTTGGTCCTTACTTACACTTCCGGTTTCTTACATCAGAAAAATAATATGCTATTTACACATGTGTGTCTGATTTAAGAGTATGGTTTTGAGCCGGGCATGGTGGCTCATGCCTGTAATCCCAGCACTCAAGAGGTTGAGGCAGGAGGATCACTGAGAGTTCGAGACTAACCTGGGCTACAAAGTGAGCTCAAGGCCAGCCTGAACTACATAGAGAGACCCTGTCTCAAAAAAAAAAAAAGAGTATGGTCTCATACTGATAGTTAAATGGTGCATCCATTTAACTAGAAATGTCTTGAGCGTATCCTTTATGGCAGAGTAGTACTCCATTATATTAAAAAAACACATCTTTTTTATCCATTCCTTAGTTGATGGGCACTTGGGCTGGTTCCAAGATTTAACTATTGCAAACTGTGCTGCTATAAACATGGGTATGCATATGATGCTTTTAATTCTTTTGATAAGCTACTCAGAAGGGAAATGGTGGGGTCAAATGGGACCTTCAAGCCTAGCTGTATTGGTCAGGGTTTTACTAGAGAGAACAGATATAACCCGGGATATACAGAAACAACAAGATTGGCTTACGATAGTCAGTCACAGAGTCCGATGAGGAAGCGTGCAGAGGGTGTCTACGCACTGGAAGCCAAAAGATTCAATCCAAGATCTGGAGTTCATCCTAGTGTCTTGTGCAAGTCCACACCAGCAGGCTGATGGGTCTGCGACAGAAGGCCGAAGGCTCTGTGATGAAAGGCTGAAGATTCTACACTGGAAAGCTGAAGAGTCTATACTGGAAGCCAGGAGGCGAGGTTCAAACCAAAGGTGAAGACTGGAGCTTCTCCCAAGAATGGAATGGATTTGTCCTTCCTCCTCTTTTATTTATTTATTTATTTTTTGGTCTTTTTTTCGTTTTTATCGGTACCAGGGATCGAACTCACGACTGCCTGCTTGCAAGGTAGGTACTTATACTGCTGAGCTAAATCCCCAGCCCTCTCCTCCCCTTTTATACCTCGAGTTGATAACCCACCCTAGGGTGGGTCTTCTTCTACATACTTGGGTGTAGAATTGCTAAACCCATTTAGTTAGCTTCTAACTGTCTCAAGTTGACACAATCCATCAACCACTAGACTAGGGTTTTGGAGAATCTCCACACTGATGTCTACAGTGGTTGTACCAGTCCACATTCCTACCAACAGTGGAGAAGCATTTCTTCTTCCCCACCACCCCAACAGTACTTGTAATTGGTTGATTTTTTGATGATAGCCATTCTTTCTGGAGTGAGATGGAATCACAGCTCTGTTTTAATTTGCATCTCTCAAATGACCAATGAGATTGAACATTTTTCATTTATGTATTTGTTGTTTGTACTTATTTATCTGAGACGTGTCTATGCATTTCAGATGCCCATTTTTGGATTGGATCTTTAAATTTGGGGGAATCTGACTTTTTTGAGTTCTTTATATATTCTTGATAGTAATTCTTTGTCTAAGAAACAGCTGGAAAACTTTTTTCCCAGTGTGTGCATTGTCTCTTCACTCTGTCATTTCTCTTGCTATATAAAAGCTCTTTAATAAGATACCAAAAATAAATGAATAAGTTGTTGATTCTTTGTGTGATAGTTCTTGTGCAGCTGCTTTGTTCATAGTCTTTGCCTGCACCAGTGTGTTCAAGAATTCTACCTATTTCTATCTTCCAGCAGATTTAGTGTTTCTGTTTTAATAACCAGATCTTTGATCCATCTAAATATTAGTGAAAGATATGGGTCTAGTTTTAATCTCTGGAATGTGGAAAACTGGTTTTTCCAGCACCATTTATTACAGAGGCTTTCTTCCAGTGAGTGTGTTTGGCTCGTTTGTCAAAGATAAGGTGACTGAGTGTGTCTGGAGTTGTTTCTGCATCTTCTAATCTCTTCCACTGACCCTCAGGTCTGGTTTTTGTTGTTGCTGTTTTTCCAGTACTGTGCTGTTTTTGTCATAGTAGCTTTGCAGTATAATTTCAAGTCTAGGATTGTGATGCTTCCTGCCTTAGGCAGGGACCTTCTGAACAGAGTCCAAATTACAGAAAAAATACCAAGAATCAACAAATGGGATCAAGGGTGTGAGGGGTGTGGGGTTTGGGGGTGGAGTGTTAAAGGATCCTTCTTCATTGTCAGGGGGAATATAAACTAGTACACCATTATGAAAATTAGAATGAAGATTCCTTAAGTAAATAAATAAAAAAAAAAACAAACAAATTCCATTTGACTGAGCTATTCTCCTCCTAGGTATCTTCCTCAAAAAGTTAAAAGTACTATATCACAATGACACATGCACACCCCATTTTTACAGCAACACCATTCACAATAGCTAAATCTGGGAAATGGCCAGTATGGCCATCATCAGAGAAAAGGATAAACAAAATGTGGCATTTACACCCTATGGAGTACTGCTGGGCCACAAATAAGATAAACTTGAGTCTTCTGTGGGGAAAGGGATGCACCTTGAGACTGTCATGTTAAGGGAAATAAATGAGGCTCACAAGTTTAAATATTGCTTGGTTTCTCTTATATGAGAAACCTAACACATAAATAAAGAACAAAATTGGGGCTGGGGATTTAGCTCAGCGGCATAAGCGCCTGCCTTGCAAGCACATGATCGTGAGTTCGATCCCCGGTACCGATAAAAAAAAAAAAAAAAGAACAAAATTAAAGAAAGGTAATAGAAAAAGAGATGGAGGGAGGAAGATAGAGGAAAATGTGGCTGGGAGGGAGAGAAGACGAGGACATAAAAAGAATTCAAATGTGCTGTATATATGTATCAGCTCCTCATAACGAATGTAAGCACTATGAACTGCTAACATGTACCAACAAAGGAAAATATAAATACAATCTTATGTGAAAAAAAAACTCTTTTTTTTTTTTTGCAGTACTGGAGATTGAACTCAGAAAGTACTGACTGATCTATATCCCCAGCCAGCTTGTTTGCCTTTTCGTTTCTTTTCTTTTCTTTCTTCTTCTCTTTTTTTCTTTCTTTCTTTTCTTTTCCTTTGAGAAAATCTCCCTAAATTCTCAGACTGACATTAAATTTGCAATCACTCTGCCTCAGCCTCCTGAGCAGTTGGGATTATAGGCATGGGTCACCGTGCCTGGCTGAAAATGTTCTTTATCAAGCATTCAGATATACTTAGTGCTCTGCAGGTATGCATTTAATCCTTATCCATGCCTAAGAGGAAGGAGGTACTATTACCTCCATTTTGCTAGGAAAACCTAGGCACTCAGAAGTTATGTACTTTGTCAAAGCCAACCCTGCCCAGTATTCAAGGCGTTCAACCCTGTCCTCTCTTCCCAGGACCTTTCATATGCAGGCCTCAAGCACTTGGTGGAACTTCAAATGCATTCATTGGCTCACTGTCCAGGTTGGGCTCCAATTTGTGATCTTCTTGTCTCAGCTTCCAAAAGGCTCAAGCAATCATGCCTGGCTAAAGGCATTATTTCTCAGAGGTCCCAATTGGAAATGCTTGCACAACACTGATCTAATCTAGAGACAAGGTGAATGAAGGTCACATTCCATAGTCTTGGCTCCCAGAGTAATGGCCATTCAATCATTGATTCACTCAACAGATATTCACCTTAACCTGCTCTATTTTTTTTTGTTTTGTTTTTTGTCTTATTGAGACAAGGTCTCACTATGCAGTTCAGGCTCACCTTGGCTCCCTTTGTAGCCCAGGCTGGTCTCCAATTGGTGATCTTCCTGCCTCCGCCTCCCAAAGTGCTGGGATTACAGGCAAGCGCCACCAATCCAGTTTAACCTGCTCTGTCCTACCCTGGGCCCTAGGAATATAGCAACAAAACAGAACTTCCCTACTCTTGTCCTCCAGAAGCCTCAATCCCTCAACAAGGATGAAAAGTTACTGATGGCACATATAACACCCGTCCTTTATTTCGACATGCACATCTGTGTGTAGCTTATTCTGGGCTAGACACTATTCTGAACGAGTACTCATTCAGCTGATTCCTTGACAGCCCATCCTGAGGGGGAGGTTCTGATATTGACACGATCAACCCATTTCACAGATGTCACTAACTTGCACTGGCTGGGGAAAAATTGAGCTCGGATGTGACCCCAAACTGCCTGGCACCAGGGGCTGTCAAGCATTATCCAACCCCCGTTCTGTCTTTGGGTGGATGCTTGTGGTATAAGCCACTGCCAGGTACCAGCTCTCGCTAGAGTTGGGATAAGAAAGGTTCAAAAAAAAAAAAAAAGAAAGAAAGAAAGAAAAGAAAGATGGGAGAACTTCCTGCAAACTTGGTATTTTCTTTTCTTTTCCTAGTTTTAGGTCACACTGTGATTAAATTTTGATTACTATGAGGAGGCAAAGCAGCATCCAAGGCAACCACAGATCACACATTGCTCTTTTTGTTTTTAGTTTTGTTTTTCTGAGATAGGATCTTGTAGCCCAGGCTGGTTTCAAACTCATGCTGATCCTTTTGTCTCAGCCTCTGTGGTGCTGGGATTACACCACTATGTCCAGGTCTTTTTGTTTTGTTTTTTTAAGGCTGGGTCTTGGTGTGTAGTCCAGGCTGGCCTTGAGCACACTGTAGCTCAAGAGGTGATTTTCCTGCCTCAGCCTTCCAAGCACCAAGATTACAGGTGTGCTGCTGCATTCAGTCAACATTGCTGTCAGCTTTTGTAAATGGGGTGGGGGAGGAGCAGTTGAGATAGGGACAGTAGGATAATGGGGGGAAAATCAAGTTATGTCATATGCAGATACAAATTCTCTATGATGAATGTGATCATCATGAATATCTACAATGTGCCAATAAAATCTGATTGAAGGGGCTGGAGATTTAGCTCAGCGGCATAAGTGCCTGCCTTGCAAGCAGGCAGTCATAAGTTTGATTCCCGGTACCGATAAAAAGGAAAAAGACAAAAAAAAAAAAAAAAAACCTGATTGAAGAATAAAAATCTCTTTGAGAAAGAAAGAGGCTTTGGGGCTCCAGGCTTTCCTGAGACTTGTTAGCTGACTCTAGAAGGGTACACCTGAGGGGACAGGTGGCCAGTCACCTCTGCTACCATTTGCTACCTTAATCAGAGAGGCTGCTCAGTCCCAGCCCGAGGGAGGCAGCCTCCTCCAACACTTGGGGATCATGCTGGGGCTTGCTCACTGGCTGTTCTGCACCCAGAGTTGATTCCCTTTTTCCTGGGTGACAGCATCCTCGTCCTTTAGGGGCCCCTCCTTCCCCTCCTTTCCATCCCTGTGGACTGGGATTCCCCTTGCCTCAGTCTAGGCTGAGCTCATGACCTAGTCTCAGCCAATCAGAAGCCTCTGCTGTCTCCAGGACTGCAGGGAATGGGGGCAAAGGTGTGCGCGGGCGAAGCCTGTCTTTGGTTGGATCAGTTCAGAAAACATAGTTCCTGGGGCTAAGGAGGCAGCTCAGTACAGTTCCCTAGGGCTAGGATTGCCAAACTGGTAAATTGGGTGCCTGTAACTGCCCTTATAGGAGAATCTAAGAAAGAAAAACATCAGTACACAAAAAAGCATTTGACCACCTGGAGCCATCCATATCTGAAGTCCATCTCTCCCTGGACTGTAGTGCACGAGCTGCCAAATACTTTTGGTTTGCTTCCTCACTTAGGGTTTTGCATTTATAACCCCAAGTGATCAGTATACATGTCAAGACACAGAGTGGTGGAGAGGAAAGACCATTGGACCAGGAGTTTTAAACTGAAATTGAGAGCTGGGCATGGTGGCACATGGCTATGATCCCAGCACTTGGGAGGCTGAGATAGGAGGATCATCCTGAGTTTCAGGTCAGCCTGGGCTCCATAGTGAAACTCCTGTCCCAAAAAAATTAAATATATGAGTAAAATAAATAAAAGCGAATTTGAGCCGGGCATGGTGGCACACATCTGTAATCGCAGCACTCAGGAGGCTGAGGCAGGAGGATCATTGTGAGTTCAAAACCAGCCTGGGCTACAAAGTGAGCTCAAGTCCAGCCTGAACTGCACAGAGAGACCCTATCTCAAAAAAAAAGTGGATAAAGATTTCACTACATATTATGTCTTAAAACTGCCCTGCACCTCAGTTCTTTCAGCTATGTAAAGAGGATGCTGTTGAAGAGCCAAGATAGGAAAACCTTTCATAATCTACAACACAGTTTGCAAACTCTTAAGAGTCCAGGAGCAGCAGGCAGCTTCTGGTGCATTCGGCACCCAAGAGAAGGTGAAACAGAAGTAAGCAGGTGCATTTACCTCATGTCTAACCTGCTGTGTGACATTGGCAGGGGTTTTGTTGCTGTCAAGGACCATTCTATATAATTTTGGGTGAAAAAATTTCATAATTAAATTGTGATTGGGACCTGGCCAAAGCCTCGTATTTTATCATGTGAGCTGGCTTTGCTATCCAGAAGCGTGACTCCATGTGCCTCCGGTCACCCCTGAAGCCTCGCTGGCCCGTGATGCTGTGACGCACCACGGCAAGATTACATCAACTGAAGACATCTCGGCTCCTTGAGAACCAAGTAGAAAGAAAAAAAAAAAAGGTTCCACCGCAGGGGAAGGACGAACCTGTTATTAACCTACCATCCCTCCCCATCCTCCTGGTCAACATAAAGACCCTCATTAGCATAAACCACCGCTGCTGCCCTCTGAGCCATCCAATAATCCCCTCACATTTCCTCCATGTAAATGTGATCACTAAACACCCAGGTTCTGTCCGCCTGATGGCCTTTTGTTCCCTGTGAACAAACTGGCCATCCAGGTTGTCTCTTGCTCTTTCCTTTTGCAGTGTGCCTAAGCCTGGGGACTCACTGCAGGGTCCAGATACTTCTTCTTTTGGTTTGCTGTAGCTTTGTTTTCCCATACTGAGGATGGAACCCCGGGTTGCTCTTCCACTGAGCTACACCCCTAGCCTTCTCTTTAGTTTTTTTTTTTACCTTGAGATAGCATCTCACTAAATCGCGCAGGCTGGTCTCAAACTTGTGATCTCCTGACTCAACCTCCCAGAGGCCTGGGATTACAGGCATGTTGCCTCCACACCAGGAACCTGAAAGGTGTTTTAACATCTCTGAACCTAGTCTCTTACTTAAAAAAAAAAAAAAAAAAAAAAAAAAAACAAAACAAAAAAAAAAAAACCTTATCTGGGTTTTCAGGGAGGATTTGGAAACTGGACCAGGTGACTCTCCTCCTTAAAAGCCTTTAATATAAGGGTATATGAGATGGTGCATGCTTGTAACCCCGGCTATTCAGGAGGCTAAGGCAGGAGGATCACAAGTTCATGTCAGCCTGGGCAATTTAGTGAAAACTTATTTCAAAAGAAAAAGTAAAATAAAGTCAAGTATGGTGGTTCATATCTGTAATCCCCGCACTAGGGAAGCTGAGGTAGGAGGATCACTACAAATTGGAGGCCAGCCTGGGCTACATAGAGAGTTCAAGGCCTGGAATGCATAGCAAAAATCTGTCTCAAAAGACTAAAATAAAAAAATAAACAAAGTCCTGTAATGGCCTTCTATTGCTTTCAGGAGACAGGGCAACCTGCTCGCCCTTACCTGGTGCTTGCCTTCCCTCAGGGGTAAACTCCTACCTCTCCTCCTTCCGGCTGTATGAAGTCCGTCCCTGGCTCCTGCTGCCAGGAAGCCTCAGTTAGCTATTTGGATGTCACTTTCACCAACAAGCCTTCTCTGAATCCCTTGAGGCCCCATCACACCACCCGGTTAATCACAAATCACTTCTCACCGGGTCTGGTCCCCAACCAGAACCATTGATAGCGCTGTGCTGCTTGCTGAAATCCAGTACTAAATTTTTCCACTTGGCCAACAGCTGCTTCCCGAATCCCTCCAGGTCTCCGACAGCCCCTGCCTCTCCCATGCACCACCTCGGCCATATCCAGCAACCAGAAGGCGAAGCCAGACATGGCAAGTGGCGGGAACCTGGTGCTGGTGCCAGTGGCCAGCATTCATGCTGACTGGCCCTGTGCCCAGAGTCTGTAGCTGATAAACACTGTTAAATCAGTCTCATTCACTACTCTTGTAAATTTCTCAATTGTAAATTGTCTGTTTACTCTACAGGGGCAAATGCCCTTTGAAGGCAGCAAGGCCCCCTTCCTCACCAGCTGAGCACCAGGTCCAGGTCTGCGCTAGGCGCCCAGTGAGCGCTCTCTGAATGACTCACTGAGAGTGGATAAATGATTGTCACCCGAAAAGCTGGAAAGTAACTCTGAACACTTATGGATCCTTCACTCTGGACTCTGAAGTTTTCCAGACCTGTGTGGAAGTCTTGCCCTTTGCCCACATTTTATAGTTCTGCTGGTCACTACTCCGGAAGGAGAAAGGAAGCTCTTGTCACCTGCTCCTCTCTGGCTCCAGCCTGGCCAGCTCCACCCTGCCTTCCAAACAAGCCAGGGAAGGGCCAGTAGCAGCCCTTCCATCAACACATGCGTAGGTGAGCATGGTGTGTGCACTCACTGCATGGGCATGCGGGGTGAACAGTGACCCATGCTCACTGGTTCTGATGGTGTGATTAAACTGCCGCAGTTTACCTGGTGCTTGCGGTTTAGCACCTAGGAACTCCCGGTTCCAGGCAAATGGGGGCAGTCGGCCACCGGAGAGCTGCGTTGCTTGGGTCGTTCTTTGCAGACAGCAGAGAGAGTGATTGTGGTCACAACTGCTGCACTGGTGGCCTCAGCCACTCCCTGGCCCCTGTGCTTCAGTCCCCGCTCTGCCGCTTAGCAACCATGGAAAATCATGTCCCCTCTCAGTTTTCTCAAGTGGGAATAGAATAGCATTTTTCTCATAGGGGCTCTGGAGTTAATGCAAGTAAAAGTGCTTGGAACATAATGTATACATGGCAAGTATTGTAGACATGCTGTTAATTTTATTGTTATTATAATTGTGCATATATATATATATATTTACATTTTTTTTTTTTTTATTCAGGATCTCACTGTGTAGCCCTGGCTCGCCTCAAACACACAGTGGTCCTCCTGCCTCAGCCTCCCAAGGGCTGGGATTGCAGGCGTGTGCCAACATGCCCAGCCATAATTTTGTATATGTGTAGAAGAAAGTTTTCTAGATTTGACTGGGTGTATGATGCATACTTGTAATTTCAGCCCTCGGGAGGCTGAAGCAGGAGGATTACCACAAATTCAAGGCCAGCCTGGACTACATAGCAAATTCAGGAATACATAGTAAGACCCTATCTCAAAAAATAACAACAACAACAAAAATCTCAACGTTTTCTGGATTTTTCAGTTTGTGAAACAAAAGATAGGTACAGAATTTAAAACGTCATCCCGCTAGTAAGTTGACACTGAGCAAAACTCCCTTTCTTACTTTGAAAAAACAAGTTATATTGTGATATAATCCACATACATCACATACCATACCATACCATACACATACCATAAAATCCATCCATGTAAAGTGGTCAAGGTTTTTAAGTATATTTACAAGGTTGTACAATCTTGTACACATTGCTACAATCTAATTTTTCTGTTTCTATTTGTCTGTTTTTGATTTTTGTGAGGTTTTTTTTTTTTTTTTTTTGTTTTTTTTTTTTTTTGTTTTTTTTTTTTTCATTTTTATCGGTACCAGGGATTGAACTGACGACCACACACTTGCAAGGCAGGCACTTATGCCGCTGAGCTAAATCCCCAGCCCCGATTTTTGTGTTTTTTGAGACAGGATCTTGCTACATAGTACAGGCTGGTCTTGAATTTACTATGTAGCCCAGGCTGACCTTGAACTCACAGTGATTCTCTGCCTCAGCCTCCCAAGTGCTGGGATTGCACACCTGGCTACAATCTAAATTTGGAATATGTTCATCCTCCCTGAAAAAAGCCCCAAAGCCATCAGCAGCCAGCCTCAGTCTTTATATTTGCGTATTCTTTTTTTTTTTTTTAACCGGTATTGGGGATCAAACTCATGACTGCCTGCTTGCAAGGCAGGTGCTTATGCCACTGAGCTAAATCCCCAGCTCTCTAGATTTGCCTATTCTGACCATTTCATTAAAAAAGGAATTGAGAACTAGACAAGGTTGCACACCTGTGATCCTAGCCACTCAGGAGGCTGATGCATGAGGAGCCCTACATAGAGATTCTGTCTTCAAAAAAATCCACAAATACGTAAAAAAATGGAACTGTGTAATCTGTGGTCTTCGATCACTCTATTTGCTTAGCATGTCTTCAGGGTGACCTATGTTGTACACATAGCATAACTTTGTTCCTTTCTGTGGCCAGACACCTGTCCCTAGTTCAATACATTTCACACATAACTCAAAGGGCTAAACACCCAGCATGGAACAAGTCTGGACTTATGAAGAAAGAGACTAAAAAAATACTTTGTTTAATTTCATTAAACCTGTTTTTTTATATCTAGTACATGCCTTAATTTTTCTAACAATGTTTACTGGAGATTGAACTCAGGGCCTCACACATGCAATTGTCCTGCCACTGAGCTATGCTCCTGCCTAGTTTTTTATTTTTTTTTTTAATCTTTTAGAAAGAAAAGAATATTTGAGGCTGGGAGTGGTGGTGCATGCTTCTAACCCCAGCATTCTGGGAGGCTGAGACAAGAGCCTGGGAAAGCCCAGCCTGGGAAACTTATGACAGCCATACTATATCTCAAAACAAACAAACAAGAACAAAGAGGTGGGGAGGCAGTTTAGTGCAAAGGCCTTTGGTTCAATCACCAGTACTGAAAGATAAAAGGGAAAAAGGAGGGGAAGGAGGAGGAGAACATTTAAATTGGGCATGGTGGCACATACCAGTAATCCTGGCTGCTAGTTACTTGAAAGCCAGGCAAGAGGATCATAATTTCAAGGTCACGTTGGACAAGCTAGAGACACAATTAAAATAGAAAAGAATATTTGAAATATAAAGAAGAAAATTTATTACATATATGTTATAATGTGTAATAATATAATGAATAATAGCAGAATTGTCAGTCACCTCAAATTTCCCTAATTTGAAAAAATATCTGGTGGAAGCAATTTCGTGCCCTTATGAGCATCATAAATTGCAGTTTCCAATGTTGGGTATTTTTTTTTTTTTTTTTGGTACCGGGGATCAAACTCACGACCTCAGGCTTGCCAGATAAGTGCTTACACTGCTGAGCTCAATCTCTAACCCTACTTTCCAATTTTGAATCATTATATACTATTTAAAGCATTTGTATTTTGTTGTATGACTATAATTAGGTCTTTTTTTGGGGTACTAGGAATCGAACTCAGGACCTCATAATTGCTAGGAGACTAAGGCCAGCCTGAACTAGATCTGAAATTCTCTCTCAAAATACTAAATAAATAAAATTGAAAGCAATTATGAATTTATAAATAGCGTTCACTTCATGTTTTGTTTTGTTTTGGTGCTTCTGGAACTTGAACCCTTGGCATTTGCAGTGGGTACCCAGATTTTTAAAAAAAATTTTTTTTAAATTTTATCTATCTATTTATTTATTTTTGGTACCAGGGATTGAACTCACAATCTCATGCTTACCAGGCAGGCACTTAATTTAAAAATTTATTATTATTATTTTTGGAGACAGGGTTTTGCTATGCAGTTCAGGTTGAACTTGAATTCACTATGTAGCCCAGGCTGGCCTCAAACTTACAGTGATCCTTCTGCTTCAGCCTCCCAAGTGCTAGTTTAGTTTTTATTTTGTGACAGGATCTAAGTAATTTAAGTTGTCTAGACTGGGTGCAAACCTATGCTTTTCCTGCCTCTGCCTCCCAGAATGCACCACCATGCCCAGCCTTGTGAGCGTGCATGGTACTGGGGATCAAATCCAGGACCTTACTACTGTGCCTGCTGGTACCACTGACTTGAAAAGTGACTTCATAGCCCCTGCCCCTCCCGCCCCCTCTTAGGGCAATGGCGACTCACAGTGACACAATTTTCAATCTCAATGAGCTCAGTCATAGTCCTCAGAGGAGATCCAGAGGTTCCTTCTAACCCAACTGACTCATTTTACAGATGCTCAACCAAGTCTTAGGGAAGGAAAGAAATTTTGCTTCAAGGACACAAGATCAATTTCTTCCAACATTCTGGCCACCTCCTGGGAATTGAGAAATAAATATAACTGTGGACTGCAGCCAGGGGTGGTGGCACATGCCTATAATCCAGGCACTCACTAATTTGAGTCAGGAAGATCAAAGTGAGCCCGAGGCCAGCCTGGGCTACAATAGTGAGTTTAAGGCCAGCCTGAATCACATAGCAAAGACCCTGTCTCAAAAACAAAAAAATCCACTTTTTTGTTCTTGACACAGGGTTTCACTATGCAGTTTCTATTCAACAATGCCTGGCAAATTTTCTTTTTTTAAGGAAAAACTATATAAGTTTCACCTTCATGGTTGAAAGGCACATACAGTTTTTAGAAAATAAGTTTAATTATAAAAAAATGAAAACTTGAGTTATCTTTTTTGTTTGTTTTGTTTTGTTTTATTTTTTGTCTTTTTGAGACAGGGTCTCGCTGTGCAATTCAGGCTGGCCTTGAGCTCACTTTGTAGCCCAGGCTGGTCTCGAACTCGCGAAGATCCTCCTGTCTCAGCCTCCCAAGTGCTGGGATTACGGGCTAGCCACCACGCCTGGCTCGAGTTACCTTTTTTTGCATGTTTGTTTCTTTTCTTCTTTTTTGGTGCTGGGTGTTAGGTTAATGGTGATGATCTCAATAAAAGAGCACAGTCAGCCTGAATTTGGGGTTTGAGATGGGACCCCTGAGTAACCCTGAAGGGGAGTTCCAATCAGGTTTCGGGAGCCGGGTCTCTTATGGACGGGCCGGGAGGTCAGTGGGCCAGTCCTTGGCGGGGGCGAGGCTAAGGGGGTGTGAGAGATGGGGAGAGTGGAAATGCTGAGTACTCCCCGAGCAGCGGCAGTGCCCTAGCGTCTGTGCCCAGTGCTAGCAGGGTGCACGTGGTTCCCTGGGAACAGCCACTGGGTCAACTGGGCTGGGGAGGGGCAGACAGAGGTGTGTGTGTCCCCGTCCCCCCCCCCCCCCCCCCCCCCGTCACCGGCTACAACCCAGGCTCCGCCCTCAGTGTACTTAGCCACGCCCCCAGGTGTTTTTGCAAGGAGTGATTTCATTGGTGGTGGAGCCTACAGCGGGTTGGCCTTTGGGAAGGCTTTGTCTCTCCTTCACAGTGGACGGAGCCCTTGGCCAGGTAACTGTGGCTCTGAGAGGAGGGGAAGGGTGAGGTGGGGCCTTCTTTGCTTAGAAATGAATCCCAATGGCCCCCACGCCTTACTGGAAGCTCTGTCTGGTCAGGTTGGACAAGCAGCACCTCAGCCTTATTCTTGCTTGGCTTCTCTTGGCTGCCCTGGGCCTTGGAGTTTCAGGCCAACGGCTCATGCCATTTCTTGCCAAATTGAGCAATGTTTGCCAGTCGGTTCAAATGGCACCTAGAATTAAATCTGCCCTGATCTTACCAGTATCACATGGATTTAAGAGGCTCTGGAAACCAGGCACAGTGGTATATGCCCGTTGTTTTAGCACTGAGGAAGGCTGAGGCAGGAAGATGTACTTTTGAGTACCACATGGGTGGCTTAATGGGACCCTGTGTCAAAATTTTACAAAAAATGTGTTAAGGGTCTGGGATGTGTAGCTCAATGCAAAGAGCCTGGATTTAATCCCCAGTATTGGGGATGGGGTGGTGGAGAAACTTAAAAAAAAAAAAAAAAACTTCAGACAGACAAATACAGATTGTAGAAAAAAAGAGAAGAAGAAAGGCAAACGAGCTCTTTCCTCTTCATCGGTACTGAGGACCGAACTCAAAACCACACGGTTGTAAGGCAGGCGCTTATGCTGCTGAGCTACATCCCCAACACAAATATGCTCTTTCTGTTCAGGAGTCAGGATGCTCATCTTCTCAGGCTTTGGACTTGACCCAAGCCATGCTGCTGACCCCTTGGGTTCTCAGCTTGTTGATGGCACATTGTGTGGCCTGGAGGCCTCCACAATCCCCTGGACCAATGCCATCCATATACAGTGTGTATCCAGCCTGTTCCATTCTGTGAAGAACCCCAACCTTCATCAGATCTCTACCTCTCTGTGAGCCTCCGTGTCCCAATCTGTAAAAGGGGTATACAGTAGCAAAAGGCCGTATAGGGCTGGTGTACAGTGCACACAGTATAGGGAGGGAGCTTCCATAAATGGCAGCTATCTCTTTTCTCACCTACTATAATGCAATTACTGGCATCTGGCACAATGCTTGCTATATAATTGGCATTCAATACATATTTAATAAATGAAATGGAACCTTATAAGGTAGTGGGGAGGTGCTGAATGTTTACTCATCACCACTACCTTATAAGGTTCTTAAGGATGGGGACCAAATTTTGTTTATTCTGTGTCCCCTGTATTGACCAGAATGCCTGGCACATGGGAGTGCTTAGGAAATGCTTGCTGTTTGGCCCTACGAGATAATGGATCTGGAGAGCCATTTCTATGGCGCCACAGACCACAAGGTGACTGAGAATTTGATAATGGAGGGATCATCCCCACATCAACTGAATCGTAGCTTCTTAAAGGAAAACCACCAGATAATTTCTTATTTCCTGATATGCTACCAGAAGCACCTAGCCCTATTGGTGAAATCTTTTTGCCTAAAAAAATTCAATTTGAATCAAGTGAAACCTCTGTATCTGAGTAGCTTGTGTTACAGATGAGATAGAGGAACATATTTAATGACATCTCCAGGATGCATCTGAGCTTGGGACAGTTAGGGACCACCAGCCGTGTGACAATAGGACAAAAGGCTGCATGACAAAATCAGTCTCTGGACACCATCAGCTATTATCTTTAACAGTACGGCATGTTTTAACAGGCCAGTCATGAGACTCAGCTAAAACCACAGGAGCAGAATGTATAAAGTAAGAAATCGTTACCAAGTAAAAGACCTAAATGATCCCTCTAGCTTCCTTGTTCTCAGTCAACTAAAACCACTAGTTTTGGAGGTCACCCAGCTGGGCACTACATTATTACTCCCCACTTGCTCTGCTGCGGATAAGACTTGCAGGTTATGATAACGGTTGCCTGGGTTACCTCCCAGGGGTCTGAAGGCCTTTTGCTGAGAACACCTACTCTTCACTTGGGCCCACAGATATCAGATGGGTGGCTAGATGGGGTGAAGGGCGTGGCATCTCTGTCTTCATATCGTGTCTGTCCCCTTTTCCGTTTTAACCCTTGAGCCAGACTCTAGTCAGCTCTGCACGTAGACAGCTAGCAATTAAGAAATGTTTTGTCTAAGATTATGATTCAAGGTTAGCTTAGCCTATTGCCAGCTGGAACTTCCTCTACCCTATGCTGGAGCTTTTTCAGCCGATCCAGCACGGCAAGTCCCCTGTCATAAAAGCCAGGCTTTATGCAAAATGATGACTACAACTATGACAACAACCCAGTGGTTTCTGAATGAAGTTGACTTCCTGTTAGCCCGCTGTTATGGATTTTAAGCCTCCCCCTCCCCCAAGTATCATGGGTACAGAAACAGGGTGTTTGGAAAGCAACCGGCTGATCAATGGACTAACCCATTGATGACTGGATAGCTATTTGGAGAAGGTGGGTCCCTGGGGACCTGAGCTGGAAGGATGTAATCTCATCCCCCAGGACTTCCTCTCGCTCTGATTCTTTTGCTTTCATTTGCTTTCTGGCTGCCATGGATTGAGCCTGGCAGGTTCCTTCCACCTCGGAACCAGCCACCCAGGGACTGAAACCCTTTGAATCAGAGAGCCAAACAAATCTTTTTTTTAAATTGTAGGTGTCAGATATGTTATCCAACGACAGCAAGTTGACTACTGCACCTACCAGGTACAGGGCTGGGATGTTTCGTGCGGCATGATGGCCTGGATATACAAATGTTCAACAGCTTCTAGGATGAGCTAACCGTTACTACCTGGGACCCAAGCCCATGACAGGAAGAAACATCTTTTGAAACCATGCTCTTGACCATTGAAAAATGCCATACGTAAAAGGAAAAACAAAAAGAAAGAAAAATACCATACTTTAGTCACCCCAACAGATCAATAAAAACGTTCTGTTATTTTGAAACAGAGCCCTAAGTCACTAAATTGCATAGACTGGGGGCTCAAACTTGTGATCCTCCTGTTTCAGCCTCCCAGAGTGCTGGGATTATGGGCACATACCACCATGCCTGGCCTTTTGTTTTCTGAGGTGGAATTCTGTTGGGCTGTCCAGCCTGGTCAAAACTATTGGACTCAAGTTCCTGCCTCAACCACAAATAGACGGGACTATAGGCAGGCCACATGAAACTTGGATGACCCATTACTTAAAATTAAAAAAAAAAAAATCTGTAAATTGAGAATTATGTCAAAGCATAAACAGAAGGGGACACATGCATTTTCTTGATTGTTCTAGGCTTTTGCAGTATATGAAAATGCAAAGACTCATCAAATTATATATTTTAAGTGTATATAGTCAAATATAACAAAAAGAAATACTAAACAAAAAGGGATAAAAAAAATACAGATACAAAGAAACTTAGGGACCTAATAGAAATGTAGAGTGAGGCTCTTGCTTACTCTGATTTAAACAGACTAATTAGAAAAAGTTTTTTTTCTTTTTGGTACTGGGGATCAAACTCACTACCTTGTGCTTGCCAGGCATGTGCTTATGCCGCTGAGCTAAATCCCCAGCCAGAAGAAGATGTTTTTAAAAATAAGCCATAGGCTGGCAGCACTCAATGTTATCTGCTTGTTATGTAGCACACAGGAGGCTGAGGCAGGAGAATTCCTTCAAGTTCAAGACCAGCTGGAACTATATAGTAAGAAGAGCCTATCTTAAAATAAACACCCTCAAGGTATAACCATTTGATGATATTGAGGAATTATTATTGATTTTATTAGGCATTATTACTTAATATTACGAGGGTCATGTTTAAAGAACATCTTTAGTACAGATGCAGACTACAGTCTTTACAAGAGAAATGACATATTATCTGGAATTTGCTTTAAGCTATTCTGCAAAAGCAAACATAAAAATACTATTACAGGAAGATTAAATAAGATTTGGTACAAATTATAAAATCATAATCATAGAAATCAACTTTTGGAGCTGAATGACATCTATATGAGGTTTTACTATACAATTAGTCCACATGTGGAGAGTCAACCAACCATGATTGACAAATAATTTTTTAAAATTGTATCCAGGGCTGAGGGTGTTGCTCAGTGGTAGAGCACTTGCCTGACCTGTGCGAGGCTCTGGATTCAATCCCCAGCACCACAACCAAAACAAACTCAGGGTGGCAGTACACAGCTACAATCCCAGAACTTGTCCAGAGGCTAAGGTAGAAAGATCAAAGTGAGCTCAAGGCCAGCCTAAACTACATAGCAAGAGTCTATCTCAAAACAAAATGAAACAAAACAAAACAAAAACCCAAACCAAACTAGGAAAAAAAAAAAAAAAAAAAAACAAGCAAGAAAAACCCTACACATTTGCTTGGGCACTGCAATGTGAGCCAGAGAACTGTCCAGGAGTTTGGGGCCTGGGACTATGTCTAAAAAAAAAAAAAGAGCCTTTGCATCTATTCCTTGGTATGAGAATGTAAATAGTATATGTAAATGGCTATACCATATTTTTTAATTTTTATTTTTTTGGTACCAGGGATCAAACTCACAACCTCATGCTTGCCAGGCAGGCGCTTATGCCACTGAGCTAAACTCCCAGCCTCTTTTTAAAGAGTATAATAAGCCGTCTAGAGATGATCTAAACAAGTACACAGGAGGATGTACAGAAGTGTTTTGTTGTTGTTGTTTTGGGACAGATTCTCCCGACGCAGCCCAGGCTGGTTTTGAATTCGCTTATGTATTCCAGGCTGGCCTGGAACTCATCGCGACCCTCCTGTTTTAGTCTACCAAATATCGGGATGGCAAGCATACCCAGCCTATGTATGTAAGTTATATGCAAATGCTATAACCACTCTAAGGAGCTGGAGCCTTCTGGTTTTGGTATTCATGGGAGATCCTAGACCCAATCCCACAGATGCCAAGTGAGGACTGTGCACAGAATTGTTTACTCTGTGTTTGAAATAAAACTGCAGATGGGAGTGGCCTCAGCCTCACTGAAAGGGTGGTGCCCCTATCAGTTACCATCATTTGAACAACGAATCCAGTTCCTGCCCTGCGTGCTGGCAGGTGGTCTGGCAGGGATGTCAGGAGCCCCCAGGGTGTCACAGCCTGCAGCCTGGAAGCTGACTGGACTGCGACCTCGCAATTCTGATTTTCCCAGGGGTTCCTCTCCAGGGATTGGGGGTGGCTCTTCTCAGCAGAAGGGAGGGGCAGGGAGGGCACCCCTTGCAGTCTTAACAGCCTTATTACCTTCTCTGCCAGGAGATGAAAGGAAAAGGCCACCTGGGGGGTTAATCATTAGCCACAGGTCACCAAGACACCCAGGCAAGTCTCAAGGAGGAAACCAGGAGTCTGTGCTCCACCGAGAAAAGCATGCCAGTTGGCAGGCGGTGGGAGGTACTGTCATCTTCCTGGAGTGGTCTCCAGGGCACTGCCAGGGCCTCTGGCCCACTTTTCTTTTTCTTGTTGATGCCTAAAATTCCTAAAATCTCAACTCTAGGATTTTTATTTTTTTCTCTCCCTAGAAACTACAGCCAGAGGTGGTGGTGCATGCCTGTCCTGTAATCCCACCGCTTGGGAGGCTGAGGCAGGAGGATCACTGTGAATTCAAAGCTAGCCTGGACCCTGTCAGAGAGAGAGGGCGAAGGAGAAAGAGATGAACTAAGGAAAACAATGCACCTCACCTTAACATGGTTGCATACAGGGGCTGGAGATTTAGCTCAGTGGCATAAGCGCCTGCCTTGCAAGTAGGCAGTCATGAGTTCGATCCCCGGTACCGATAAAAAGGAAAAAGACAAAAAAAAAAAAAAAAAAAACATGGTTGCATACAATCTCAAGGGGAGTTCATGGACCACCCCCCAGAAGTCCACCCCTAGACACTAGGCTAAGACTCCATCCCTAGATAGACTTTACTAGCTCCAAGGCTTTCCTTCCTTTGAAAGAAGCCAGGTCAGCCCTCAGCATTCTTTAAAATGCAAATAACCCTGAGAGGGTCCAACTGACTAGCCAGTGTGAAAGTTTTTCTGACTCCAGAGATAGCCTAGAAGGCTTCCTTGGTCAGGGTAGGGGGAAAGAAGAGCCAGGGGTTAGTTGTGGAGACATCCACAGAGTTTAGGATTTTGCCTAGAAGTGGGAAGGGAGGGGCTGGAGATTTAGCTCAGTGGCATAAGCACCTGCCTTGCAAGCAGGTGGTCATGAGTTCGATCCCTGGTACCCATAAAAATGAAAAAGGAAAAAAAAAAGAAGTGGGAAGGGAATGTGGGCAAAGGATGATCACAGCTGGTTTTTGTAAACACTCACATGAACTTTGTGAATTCAGTGGTATCAATTTTTCCTTTTTTGTTTTTGAAATAGGCTCTTACAGAATATTTCAGGCTGGCTTTATTTATTTTTTTGTCTTTTTCCTTTTTATCGGTACTGGGGATCGAACTCACGACTGCCTGCTTGCAAAGCAGGCGCTTATGCCGCTGAGCTAAACCCCCAGCCCCTTCAGGCTGGCTTTAAATTCATGGTCTCTCCCCCCCCCCCCATCTCCCAAATGCTGACCTACCAGCTAATACTTCTTTTTTTCCTTTTTTTTAGTAGGGCCTTTATTTTTAAAAATTTTTTATTATTTTGAAGGTAGTAAAATATAACAGAACAAGATGGAGCAAAGCCAATTTAGACAGTGTAGTGAAATTGGTATAGAACGTCACAGCAGGTTACCGGGATAACAGTAATAGGTACCTTATATATCATTAGTATATATATCGTTATCTTCACAATAGTTGTTCTTTCAATCAGGTATAGCAAAATAAAACGAAGTACAGAACATTATGAACTTGTCAAAGAGAATATTGAATACAGCAATAATATTAATCAGAATAAAGCAAAACAGTGGTGAAAATATTTGCCTTCAAAGAGATGGTAGAAGGAAATCCCCCTGAATTGCTATATTGCATATGGTCAGCCTCCCAAGAGATGCTCAGACCTCTGGCTGCCATTGCTAATGGGGGTGGGGTGAAGAGGGGTGGGATGTTTGATTCTCAGACCATCAGAGAGGCGACTGGTTGCTTGATTTCCAGTGCCCCAAGTTCCAACATGGTGCAGATCTCAGGAGAGGCTGGTGGTTCTCGCACTGGGGCGGCCACACTTGCCAAGCCACAGCCAATTACCAGGGCAGTGAGCTGATTGCTTGGTTTCCGAGAGAGTAGTAGGGCCTTTAAACTAAGATACTAATGCGTGAGATTTAGCTCAGTGGCACAAGCTCCTGCCAGGCAAGCATGGAGTCCTGAGTTCGATCCCCAGTACCAAAAAAAAAAAAAAAAAAAAAAACCTGAGATACTAAGCTACATTCCCAACACTTTTTAGTTGAGACAGGGTCTGGCTAAATTACTAAATTGCTCAGGCTGGACCTCAACCTCCCTGACTGCTGGGACTATAGAAGTGGGCCATCAAGTCCAGTTCAAAGGTTTCCATTTTATGAATGAGGAAATGGAACTGTGGGAGATGAAGTGACTTGTTGGCTAGGTAGATAGTGGCAGCCCCAGAAGTTGAATGCTGTGCCAGCCAGAGCCCAGACTCACTGGACTGGTTCATTCAATCCCCACACCACACTGGATCCCTGTTTGACAGAGGAGGGAACCGAGGCAGTTCACTGTACTACCACACAGCACCCTGCCTCCCCAGTCTCTGTGCTTCTTCCTCAGCATCCTTGACAGCCAGCCCGGGCAAGGGACAGCCCTTTCTTACCCTCCCTGGAGTCTGGAGAAGCACTTGCCGAGAAGTTTGGAGAGCTATCTGGCCTGACCTGTCCTTGCGGCCCATAATTGTTTTCTAAAATCTTTTTTTATTGAATTAACAGAGTGTAATGGCAGAGTCAGCGAGAGTTGGTTGCTGCACAGTTCCAAGGCCACGGCTCGCTGGGTAGAAGAAAGCAAAGCCCCAGAGGCTCCCTGGGTCCCCTGGTGGTATAAAATATGTATTTTTTTTTACATAACTGAGAGGAAAAAAATAAACGGACAAGGCCACCCCATGGGGGAAACGCCTTTCTCTATTTCCATTATCTTGTTTAATGCACAGTTGGGCAGAGCCTCAGTAGAAAAGGAAATACCGAATACTTTTCCCTCTGAGCCTCCTGGTGAGCTAAGAGGTAGAGGGAGCCAACATGCAGAAATCCAAAAGGCTGGGTGTGTGCTGGGAAACCCATTAAAACGAGGGGTCGGCTTGGGGGCAGGGGCTGGCCGGAAACAGTGTTTTGGTTTGAGACAACACCTCCCCAGTGCGGATAAGAAAGCGCTCTCTGTGGGCACAGATTCACCTTCAGCTCTAAGTGAAATGCTCCAAACATGCGTGTCCCCACCAGGAGGGAAATGGGTGGATCTTTCAAAAGAACAGCCTTCAGCCTTGGCATATGCCCAGCTGACCCTGCATATCAAGCACTCTGTTTAGTGGCTGTTTTTGCCTTAGTCACTATCAACTCACTTATATTTGCAAGAACACTGACTTGCCCAAGGTCACACATATAGCACTTGTCACACACACACACACACACACACACACACACACACACACACACATTACTGTTTTGTAGTTCTGACCACACTTGGACAACAGAGGGAAAGCATTATCAAACCATGTAGATGTGGCTGGCCCCAGACAGAGAAGCTATCTGACCTAACCTGGAGTATCTATTTTATTTTTGATTCTAAAATTATTTTACTGGGCACAGATTTTTCCAGAGAAGGTGGTGAAATTGCAGTGTGTCTGTGGTATTAAAAATCCCAATCCAGGGATCAAATGATCTTGGATTCTGGTCTGGGCTTTGACATTGACATTTTATGTGACACTGAATGTGTTTCAGACAAAGAACAGATCTCAGCAATCTCTGAAGGGTCTTTTCTGGGAAACAATAAAAGAAGGATTGAGGGGCTCATTATGTAGCTCAGTGTAGAACACTTAACTGGCATGTACAAGGTCCTGGGTTTGATCCCTAGTGCAGCAAAAAAATTTTTTTTTTAATTTAAAAAATTAAAAAATAAGGGTTGGAGATGAAGCTCAGTGGAATAAGCACCTGCCTGGCAAGTACAAGGGTCTGAGTTCAATTTTTGGTAAAAAAAAAACACCTCAAAAAATTAAAAAAAAAAAAAAAGGTTGAACTAAAGTGGGATGTAGCTCAGAGGTGCTGGGGATGCAGGTAAGGTGTACTGTGCTTGCAGTGATAATGTACTTGGGCAGCATGTGGGAAGCTCAGGGTTCAATTCCTAATACTGCAATAACAAAAACTCTGCAGCTCCATTTGAGAGTCAGGAGCTAGTCAAAATGAAACAGAGTTAGAGAAAGGCCCTTGGTATCAAAGGTGGGTTCCAGTCCTGCACCTACTTCTGTTGTTGTTAACATCTTTCTGCCTCAGCTGCCCATCTGTCAAATGGGGCAGTAACACAGTTCTCGTGCTTTTTTTTGTTTTGTTTGTTTGTTTTGTGCCGAGGATCGCACTTTCGGTGCTAAGCTAAACCCCCGGTCTTTCTTTTTTATCGCGTTGTTCTGAGATTAGAAGAGATGGTCAATGCCAAATGCTTGGCAGAGCCTGGCACTGTAACTTCAATGTCCAACACCTGCTCTTATTGTTACTGCCCTTTACATTTATACGGAGCAATTGTGGATCTAAAAACACTGCTCTTGGTGCACGCCAGTAATCCCAGCACTTGGGAGGCAGAGGTAGGAGGATGGTTGTGAGTTTGTGACCAACCTGGGATACAAAGTGAGCTCAAGGCCAGCCTGAACTGCATAGTGAGATCCTGTCTCAAAACAAAACAAAAACATTGCTCTTACCGGAATGGGCGTCTCACTACCACACTGAGGGAAGGAGAGGGGAAGCAGGGTAGAGGTGGTGGGGGAGACTACAGATAGAGTCCTTTCTGACCTCAAATCTTAGTGGTCCACAGGCGGGGCTGGGTTTCGAACCTGGTGGCACTGGAACCGTGCAGGTCCCATATAGTCTCCGTTCCGTATCTATTGCAGACCTGGGGGTTCCGAGGTTCCGAGGCAGGGGGCGGAGCCATGGGTGGGCAGGCCCGCGGTAGAAGCTCAGGGCCGTGCGGCGCCTCTCATTGGCTGCAGCTCGCAGGTGCGTCTCCAGCCAATCAGCGACGTCGGGGGCGGTGCCTGCGAGCTCACCTGGCAGCTGCTATGTTAAGTAGCTCAGAGGTTTTGGGAGCACCTGTGAGTTCGCCACAGTCGTTCGGACTCTATCCAGGCAGAGCCCGCCCCGAACGCGCCCGGTCGCCGCCTTCGCTCGGCCTCTGCCCGGCGCGCCATGGGCCCTTCTTGCCGCGGCTTCTCCGCCTTCCTGCTGCTGCTGCAGGTATGCGGGGTGCCCTGACTTGGGGCGCGCCTTCTGGCCCCACGATCTGCGTCCTGGTCCCCGCGTCCCTCCTCCCGTCCTTCTGTCCCTGCTTCCCTTCTTTCAAGAAAGTTTGGGTCCAAAGGGCCAGGACGTCCTGGAAAGTGCTCTGGGCTGCTCCGAGACGCAAGCGGGCTGGGGGAGCGCGGACCCTGGCGGCAAGCAGCCCCGCGAGGGGCCTTGTGCATGCTCGAGGGGGGCTCCGTGCCGCTGGGCGGGCTTGGGTAGAGAGCGAGCCAGGAGTAGTAGGACGATCGCAGAGTGAGGAAAGGGGTGCTGGTGTGGACATAGCCACCTGCCGTGAAGGGAGGTAAGCAGGAATGTGGGGTGAGGAGGAGAGGTGGACGGATCTGAGCGCCCCTGGGAATGAGGAAACAGGATTGAGCGTTACCGGTCAGGGAAGGTGGGAAAGTGGCACAGAAAGAGTAAAAAGTCTCCAGGAAAATGAAAAAGGAGCCTGGAAGGAAAGGTGGGCCAGCGAGCCCAGGCCCGGGGGTCCGTGGGGGGACTGGAAGCAGGTTTCGGGGAGGGAGAGGATGACGTCGCTGCCTGCCCGGGTGGGGGTTCTCCCCCCACCCCGACGCCCGGAGCGAGGGAGAGGCGGCGCTGTTGGTTTCGGTGTGCGTTGGAGTGAACCCCCCAGTCACCCTTGTTCCCTACCTCTCCTCCACCCCAGATTTCACCGTGGTTCTGCCTGGAGCCGGAGGAGCCCTGCCACCCTGGCTTTGGTGCCGAGAGCTACACGTTTACTGTGCCCCGGCGCCACCTAGACAGAGGCCGCGTCCTGGGCAAAGGTGAGGGGGCGCCGCTGGTGTCGCGGGGTGGGGTAGGGGAGCGGCCCAGACACTGTCCTTCTGCAGCCTTTGGTTGGAATGGGCATCCACATCCCCCTACCTTGGTCGAACGGCACCACTTGTAATTTAGGCTTGTTTAAGTGTCTAAATTTTTACCACTACTGAGCATAGTGGTTGAGCCGGCTAGCGCTGGCTTACTGGGTTATAAAGGGGCGGAAATGTGGGGGACGGCTGGTGGGGGCGCGAAGGGGCAGGTGCGCTGAGGCCATCAGCACTGTGTTTCTCATTGTCCTGACTGCTGGAGACAACCTATCAATTCAGACTGCAGAAACTTGCTGGGCGAGACAGTGGGACAGGAAGGAATGCTCCCTTTTTACAGATGGGCAAATCGAGGCTTAGAGGGTGATTCCACTTGTCTAGGGTCAGCAGAGCAAGTGTAGTGGGATCTGACTCCCAAGCCCACTGTGCACCTTCTGGGAGCTGACTAGGGAGTGGCTCTTGGTCACCATAGGCTGGGGCTTTTGTTCCTAAAGGTGAAAACATTTTGGCACAGGTACTATTTCCTCAGTGAATAATGATTTTTTTAAAAAATGCCCAGAAGCTCTGACTCAGGGGTTGAAAATACACACAAACACCCTATAGGTTTCAGGCTTTATCAATGTGATAATCTAGTTTGCTTTGTTCCACTTCAGTATTGCCTAGGGCTGGGAGCGAGGGAAGGGGCTGGTCTCCTTTCTGGTTTCACTAATTGCCCGTGCTTACTTTGAATCAAACCACTCCCCCCCCCCTCATGATTTTAGTTGTTGATTGGGCAAGTATCATTAATGATACAAGAGCTTGGCAAGTGCAAGTTGTTGAGTTCGATTCCTGGTACCAAAATGTTAACGATAAAAATACTTTTTAAAAAAAGAAATTACCTGTGATTTACTCGAAGGTGAATGCATTCTGCTTATTCTTCTAGTCTTTGGCCACGTGAAAAGTGCAGCAATCATGCTGTTGTGTTAAATTGTATTTTGAACTTTGGAAGCTGTTCCAACAGTGGGCAGTGTATTTTACAGAGAAACTGCAGTCTGATTGATTAACTGTGTTTGCTTTGCTGAGACCCGGCTGTGTTCTGTGGGGTGCTCTGTGGCATCAGAAGGGCAGTATTGACCACTTGGGTCACTCAGCCTCTCTCCCTGCACCTGGTGTTCCGCCTTGGCTGTCCCAGGAGTAAAGTGAGATGCAGACAGATAGGGACATTCCAGCCCTGCCCTCCGGAATTGCAAGTTTTAGCAGGTTGCAGAGTGTCCCAGGCTCTCCTTAGAAGGCACTGTGGGACCCGGGCAGTGAGGTGTAAAGGGTGTGCGTGGCCTGGAATGTTTTAAAGGGATCAATGGGCAGTGAGGCCTGCTTCTGGAAGGCAAACGACCCCACCTTGAAGAGCAGGGTGGAGGTTAGAAATGGGAAAAGTGTGAACGCATGAAGGTGAGGTGCCCCAGTCCAAGTGTCAATTGTTTTGCTTATTGCATCAGGATACTTGCTAGCACCCAGGGTGGGCTGGGTTAGGGTTACTGTAGACTTCACAGTAGTAGAAGCAAACCCAGGGGCTCCGGGGTCCTAACTAATTGTTCTACCGCAGACAAGGTTTGAATTTGACCCCTGAGTGTCTAACTTGGATTGGAGAAAACCAAGGCGTAAAGTGATTACTATTTAACCTGCCAAACGGTCCACATTTGGTCTTTTTCTTTCACTTTTTTTTGTCAATAATAATAACTAATAATAATAAAAACTTACAAAAAGAAAAAGAACAGAAGGGAAGTGCTTGGAGGAACTTATGTCCATTTCTAAGTAGACCTGGAATCACAGCGTTGAGGGAGGGTCCCATAGTGCAGAAGCAGATCAGGCGGGACTGGAGGGACCCTACTAAGGCTGGTGGGTGCAGCGGAGGAAGTGGCTTCCACACAGCACCCCCACGTAGTTCTGATATGGCTGGTTCCTATCCTCTTTATTTACATCCGTAGACCCCATCCCCACTCAACAGATTTCCTGACACGCAGCTGTGGGATCATGGCAGGACAGAGTGCTCCTCTGCTGAAGCCATGCATTGACCTCAGGAACTGGCCTCGAGATTTTTTTTTGGTACAGGGGATCAAACTCATGACTGTATGCTTGCAATGCAGGTGCTCATGTCGCTGAGCTAAATCCCCAGGCCCTAGTCTCGTGATTTTGTAAGATGGTCAGGATTTAGGAGTGGACTCACTCTTGACAGACACAGTCTGGAAACATGGAAGAGTGTAGCATTAACATCAGGGTTAGAAATGGACGTCATGGAGTATATGTTGCATGCCCGAAACCCCAGCTACTTAGGAGGCTGAGGCAGGAGGATCATAAAGGCCCCCTGAGGAACTTAGCCCTTGTCTCAAAAATAAAAAGAGCTGAAGTTGAAGTTTAGTGGCTAAGTGCTTCTGAATTCATCTCCTAGTGCCCCCAGAAAAGGAATCTATTACAAGTGGACTGAAGTTTATTTGGTTTTGTTTTGTTTTTGGTACTGAGGATTGAACTCATGACCTTGTGCTTGCCAGGCAGGCGCCTATGCTGCTGAGCTGGACTGAAGTATTCAGCGTAGAGTTCTGACCAAACTGAGGGAACTTTGGGGGTGGTTTGCTGGCATCATTCCCATGCACCATGAAATGGACCCAACAATCTCAGTCCTGTGTCTCTCCCATTGTTTTTTCTGTAATTTCTAGAATGGAAAATATTAATAAAAGAAACAATTCAAGTATAAGCTAATTTTTAAAAGTTGCCTTTTATTTTCCTATCCTTGGCACAGACTGGTCTGAGAGACCCAGGCCATGAAAGTTTGGGGATCTCAGTGCTGTCAGCCTAGAGCACACAGCTTTAAATTGATGTGGGGTTGGGGAAAAAAAGCTAACTGCCAGGCCTGTGAGCTGATGGCTTGCTTTTCTTTTTCCATCATCTGCACTCACACAAGCAAGGCCCGTATGTAAAGTTTAAGCTTTGGCCGCTTGACGGGTTGACTTGTTCACAGGGCCCACCTGTGTAGATTAAACACACCCATTTCCCCTCCTCTCTGAAGGAGGTGCTGAAAGCCAGCGCAAACAAGGCACAGGCCCCTTAATTAAACTGGACTTTAACAAAGCAAACATGGAAACCTGCTTGGGGATCAGTTTACATCATCGGATACCCGCCCCCCTCCCCTGCAACTGCTGAATGTCACCTCCCCAGTTACTCATATCGGTGACCAGGGCTGATGCACGGCTTACTGCTGGCCCTTTCTGCCCTTGCCTTTGTGTCTCCAGTGGAGGAGGAGGGGTTGGAGAAGTCCCAGCTCAGTAAGGCCATTTAGGGAAGGCCCCACCCCCTCTGCCACCAGGTGCTATGGAAATCCCTGCCTGCTCTCCCCGCTTTTTATTGGGTGCGCTTTTCTTTCGAAACCCTCAGCTGGTATCTGTTACACGGTCCTTTCCAAGCATAGGCAGGCGCGGAAGCAATCAGCTCCTGCATCTCCCACAAGCTGCCAAAACCCTAAAATCCCCCGAGAGGCACCTGTCACAGTCCAGACTCGGCTTTTTTGGGGTTCCTACCGTGCCCCACCCTTCTCTCCTTTCAGTGCAGGAGGCTTTCTGTGGAGGGAATGAAGTCAGTACGGCCACTTAGATAGTTTAGTGAGCAAGTACCAGAACGATCCAGGTCTGAATTTCAGCTAGGACTTATGTGACTTTGGACGTCACTGTGAAACTCAGCTTCCTCATCCATATCATATGTGATAGTATGTGGGTGTTTTGTTTTGTTTTGTTTCATTTCGTTTGGAGACAGCATCCTCTATGTAGTTCAGACTAGCCTTGAACTTGCTATGTAGCCCAAGCTAGCCTTGAACTGTCAGCAATCTTCCTGGCTCAGCCTCCTGAGTGATGGGATTACAGGAGTGCACCCCCACACCCACCTGGGTTTGGCTTTTTTTTTTTTTTTTAAAGAAAAACAAAACAAAATAGAATACGGGCAGAAATAGTACATACTTTCAAAGAAAAATAGACAGTAATAAATCACTAGCTGATGTATACATTTTGTCCGGGTTTGGCATTTTTATTGATGTGTGATAGTATGTATTCATATTCGATGAGCAAATACTTGAGCATCTGATCAATCCACACTCATTCCTTCAGTCTGGTTGTGAATGCCGATTCTATGCCAGCACTAGGTTAGACTTGGCTTACCATATGAAGAAAGCACTATGGCTGAGCATGGTGGCACACATCCATAATCTTAGTACTCTGGGGGGCTGAGGCAGGAGGATTACAAATTCACGACCAGCCTGAGCAATTTGGTAAGATTTTTTTTTTTTTAATCGGTACCGGGGATCAAACTCACGACCACGAGATTGCAAGGCAGGCGCTTATGCTGCTGAGCTGAATCCCCAGCCCCAATTTGGTAAGATTTTATCCTACAATTTTAAAAGGCACTGGATATGTAGCTTAGTAGCAGAGTACTTGCTTACCTAGCGTGCAGGAAGCAAGGTTCAATCCCCAGTACCTCTCAAAATGTTTTTCACAAACAAATGGTTACATGAATAAATGAATATTCATTATATTGAGTTGTTTTTTTCCCCCTCAGGCTCTACTCTGTGGCCTCAGAGCTGGCCTAGAGATTGAGTATAAAGGTGCAGATGAGAGCTGGTCTTGCGGACACTCTACAGGCTTGTGAGGCCGCCTGCCAGGCTCCTTGGGGAAGGCCCTGCCTGCCTTCAGTGCGACCCTTGGGATACTAGGTGCTGAGTGCTTGTCTCTAAAAGCTAGAGGCCAGAGAAGGGAGCCCTCAAAACCTAACTCTGAAAATGGAAGGGCAGCAGCTGGCCTTTTTTGTTTTGTACTGGAGCCTGAAGACGGACTTGGCTACAAGTGCTTTACCACTGAGCTACTTTCCTAGCCCTTTGTCATTTTTTAAATTCTGAGAGGGGGTCTTGCTAATACCAGCTGGGCTGGCTTCAAATTTGTGCTGTTTCTGCCTCGGCCTCCTGAGTAGCTGATGTTAGAAGTGTGTGCCACCATGACCAGCTTGTAGCCAAATCGTTTGTAAGCATTTTTCATCTTTGGCCAGTTGAGAAGAAATTGGTGATACCCTCCTCTCTTCTTCTGTAAAAAGTTTTCCCTCTGCACACCCTAGCTTACGTGCATTACAACTGGGAAGGCTTTAGGCTCCCTTACTTTCTCTTAACTAGTTCTCTATTGCCCTCCAAGGTCCTTGTGGCATTTTCTCAAAGTTGAAATTTGTGAGGAAATGTCTTGATAGATGAGAGGTATTGGCCAGGACTCCCTAAGCCTTAGCTTTGCCATCTATAAAATGGGTACAACCATGCCCTTGTCTTAAGGTGCCATCTCAAGTACTCAGTGACTATTAAATATGAGAGCCCCAGGAGTCCTGGGTACCTGTATGTTGGGGGCTTCCCCATGGTTTATCCTTGGTTCAAAAGTCCCTCTGGGCTCCCTCCAGTCCAGCAAACCAGCCAAACCAGTTTCTTCACTCCCCTGTGTTAAGCAAACACTGCTTGGCAGTGACAAACCATTCTGGCTTTGTTGGGGAAAGGAAAGTCGGTGGCATTTTCTTGCTGGCTCTTGCGCAGTGTGCCAGGTGGGCTGTGATGAGTTTACTGTGGATTGGGGAGGCTTTGAACTGGGGTGGGAGGCACCAGAGCTGGGAGCACTGGAGAAATCAAGCCTTGTATACAGGTCTTGCATTTGTCAGCCTCTGCTTGTTTTTTGTTTTTGTTTTGTTTTTGTTTTTAGTTTTTGGAGACAGGGTCTTATTATGTAGTTCAGGCTGCCTTTAAACTTATGTTTAGGCTGGCCTTGAATTTAAGGGGAACCTCCTGCCTCAGCCTCTGGAGTGCTGGGATTACAGCATGCACCACGACACCACTTGCATTTGGCATTCTTTAAAGCTCTCCCCAGGTGTCTAGCACACATTCGTTGCCCCAACAACTCCAGGTCACAGATGTTTGAGAAATAAATACGGTGTGTGGAGCTAGCTGGGTGTGACCACCTGGTTGTCCAGCCTGAGGCCAAACATCCAAGGGCACTCTTGATCAAGGAAGCGGGGAAGGTGTGTTCTGCAGACACAGAGCGGTAGAGGTGGACGGAAACGGAAGACCAGAGAGGCAGCCAGCACACCCGATTTAGGATCCAACCTCTGCCCTCCCGGAGATTCCAGAAGAGAAATTATAGGGCCTGCCAATGGGTCATTTCCTGGATCATTTCTGATCACTGAGTTGCCTCCAGGTGGGAGGGTGAGGGGAGCGGTCAGTTTCACCTGTGGGCCTTGGTGAGTCAGTGCCTTGGGAGGCACAGAAAGGGAAAGGGCACTCCAGGAAGAGATGGGGTGCTCGCAGGCGGGTCCCAGAGTTGGGACCAGGATGGCAGAGGGCCCAAGCAGGAGCCACCAACTCTTAAGCAAATTGCAGGTCACAGTGTGCGCGCCTGTTATCCCAGCACTCCTGGAGGCTGAGGAGGGAAGGGAAGCCATGAGTTTGAGGCCTGCCTTCACTACATAGTTCAAAGCCACCCTGGACTACACAGCGAAACCCTGTTTTAAGGATGATGGGGGGGGAGGCTAATTATTCACTTGATTTTTTTAAAAAAAAAGTCAAGTAAGCTGGGCCGGGTGGACGAAGTAGTACACATCTGTAATCTCAGGACTCTGGGAGGCGAGGCAAGAGGACTGCAAATTCAAACCCAGACTTGGGCTGGGGCTGTAGCTCAGGGGTAGAGTATTTGATTGCAAGCATAATTGAGGCCCTGGTTTAGATTCCCAGCATCAAAGAAAAAAGGAGTATCAAACTCTCCATCTGCCTGTTGGCCAAATTCGCATCTCCTGTGGAAGCTAATTCACCCTTCTAAGGGCAGGGAATTACCTCCTTTACTCAGGAAAAGCTGTGTCTTTTGGGTCTCACTGTTTTAATTGTGATGCTAAAATTCACCTCTTTTGCCTTTGAAAGGTCTCTTTTGTCTTTTGCTTGGGGCAGTTTCAGTCTGTTTTCCCCTGACCTCACTTCCAAATAAATGCTAGCCAAATAGCACTTCCTCTTTTCCCTCTGGGTCCTAGAAAGTAGCTGTCCTGAACAAATGCAAGTTTCAGTGGGGATTTACTCCGGGTGCTTGAGATCTCACTCCTGAAAAGTGGAGGAACCTGAGCCCAGCCCCCGGGAGCTCAGATGTTACTGCAGGGACCTACTGGGGCCTCCCTTGGAAGGGTGAACCTGTACTGCGGAGCAGCTCCCATGGGATAATTGGCCACGAGCTAGATAATCATTAGCTAGCATTGTAATTAGCAATCCTTGCAACAAGCAGAAAGCTTTTCAGATTTGTTTTACCTGAGCAAGTTGAACACTAGGAGCACACCTGCTTCCATGGGTTTGCCATTCAATATGCAGACCCAACTTCCCTGTTGCAAGGGAGGTGGTTGCAGCAGGCCCTTTCTGGTTGCCCCTTGCCCAACACAGTCTTTCTCCATTAGCAGTCAGGGTTCCTTCTTTTCCTTGCTTTATCTTTTCCTTGCAGGTTTCCTAGCTTTATCTCTATGACGGAGTCTCACTACGTACCTTAGGCTGTCCTTGAACCCACTACATAGCCTCAACTGTTCTCAAGCTCATAGTGATCCTCCTGCCTCAGCCTCCTGAGTGCTGAGATCAGAGGCATATATCACCACAGCTGGCTCTGGAGTTGTTTTTTTAAATGAAGTTAGAAAAGAATCACCCTTGCTCAAAACGGCTCATGGTTCCCCATCTCACAGAGTAAGTCCTGTCTGGGACTTGCAAACTCCGATGCTTTGCACCTGTGACTCCCATTCAGCCCCTTTGCCTTGGGCTCAAAGCTTCTCCTACTTTGTCTCGCTGCTTTGCTTCCTAATCTGTACCCCTAGAATACTCTAGAAACCCTTCTACCTCAGTGCCTTTGCCCTTGCTGTTTCCTCTGTGTACCCTCACTAATCACTCACACAAGTCCCTGGAAGACTCTGCCAAAATGTCCCCCTCTCGGTGAGGCCCTTGTGGTACCTACTGTGGAGCTAATCACCTCCACCCCTCAGGACTCCCTTCCTTGTTTGCTTTATTTTTCCTCTGGCACTTTTCACTGTCTAACACCCTATGTATTTCATGTATTTGTCTGGTTTATTGTCTGTCTCTTCATTAAAACATACGCTCTAGGAGGCCAGGGAGTTTTGTTTGGGGGCTTTCAGGTAGACTAGTGCCTGGCGCATAATAGTTGCTCAATATTTCTTAGTTGAAGGAACAAATAAATGAACAAGAAGTTCAGAATGTCACACACTAGTCAAGTACCTTACCACTGAGCTGCATCCCCAGGCCTCTCTTTCCCATAGGCTTTATTTAATTTATTTTTTCTCTTGAGGCATGGTCTTACTATGCAGTTCAGGCCGGTCTTTAGCTCACTTTGTAGCCCAGGCTGGTCTTGAACTTGCAACAATCCTCCTGCCTCAGCCTCCTGAGTGCTGGGATTACAGGCATGCACCACCCATGCCCAGCTTTATTTTTCAAGGAAAATATGGGTTTTGCCACTGAGCCATAATGATGTGCATGAGAAGGAAGAGATGTTCTCAGGGCTGTGTTTCTGTCCCAGGCCCTCAGAGCCCTGCACACCCCAGGTGTAACCTTACCTAATTGTCTTGTCACAAAACAGCTTGCTGTGCAGAGTCTAGGGTCAGGTGAGCCATTTCTGCTCCACACTTCTGCGTGTAAGAAAGCACCAGATCAAAATCTCAACAGACACCGGAGCCGGGCACCTGTTTGCTTTCCTGTTGTCGTGTAACAGAGTAACACCTTCCCTCTGTGCTCGGGGTTCACCCAGCACCTCCCACCTGCTGTCTCCTTGTCCTGCAGCCCATTAATTGTTCAAGACCCAGCGAGGTGTCCTTCTAGGTTTTGGCAGTGTGGAGGAGCCTGGAAGGGACAAGGTGAACATCACCAAAAGCCAAAACTAAACTAAAAATAAAATAAAACACAAGCTAACTTAATCAGATCCCGCCCAAGATAAAAATCTCACAGCTCCAAAATGGTCTGATCAGTAAATATGCATTGAAAGCTGGGCACGATGGTGCACATTTGCACCCCAGCACCAGGGAGGCTGAGGCAGGAAGATTGCAGTGAGTTCAAGGCTAGCCTGAGCTACATAGCAAGAAAATCTCAAAAAGTGGTCTCAAAAAACTAAATAAATATCCACTGAGAGAAGATTGTAACACAAGCAGTATCTCCTAATCCTTAAGATACATTACCCTGCCTTCTAGAAAATAGCTGCCTGATGGGCAATGTTGCTAGATTGATCAAGTAAAATTACAGGATGCCCAGTTCCTTTGAATTTCAAATCAACAGTGACTAAATTTTTTTTTTTTTTTCCCTGAATGTCCTCAAACTGAACAGTGACTAAATTTTTAATGTAAGTCCCATGCAATGTCCTGGGGTTGGGAGTGTAACTCAGTGGTAGAACATCCTGGATTCCATCACTAGCATCTCAAAAATAAATAAAAGTCTTAGCCTGTTCTGAACTTGAATAAGGATGAGCCGACTGGCATTTGCTACTTGTTGGATCTTTGCCATTCACTGTCTCCCTTAAACCTCAAACCCAGGAGAAGCTGTGGACAGCCTCAGTCATGCAGACAGCTGGTGAGGCTGTGCCCAGTCAGGTGAAGGGAATGGATGACTTCTGCTCTGAAAGTCTGAGGGGAAAGTCCCAGAGAGGACAGAGCCATTTGCTTTCTGTTTTCTGAACAAATTTATATCAAGCACCTGCCAGGCACTGCACTAGGCACAGGGGAGGAGGTGAGGCCCTCATTGGAGAAAATCCCTGGTGGAACGTCCCTTCTAATCGGAGAAGACAGATAACAATCCACAGAAGGAGAAAAAAATAAGCAGAGATGATAAAAGCTGTGTGTTGGAGTGGAGACAATTTGAAGTCTTTGCTAATAAGAATGACATTTGTATGAAGGCCTGAAGAAGTGAGAACCTCAGTGTTAGAATTAAACCAGATCTTGTGTAGAATTACACTAGGTTTTGGAACTGGACCTCCCACGGTTTTCAGGTCCATATTTGTGGGAGACTAATCCCTGAGGGCTAATTGCCACCACATCTTCTTTAAAGCGTATCAGATTCAAACCAGGATCTGTTGCTCTTTTTAAGCCACCCCACCCCACCCCACCCCAGTTTGTCTCCCATGAGAGGAACAGGGCTCTGGTGCACTAACTCATCTCCCCAAGCTCACGCTAGAGGGATGCAGTTGTCTGTCATGACCTCAGGCAAATTATTTTCTCCTGGGGCGATTATACACCAGTGTTGGGGGACCCCCAGTTAGTAGGGAACCATTATGCACATTTCAGACTGCAGGCTTCCTCCTCCACACATTCCACACCACCATCGTGTGGGAGTGTTTGAAAGGGAACAAGATGACCAACTCGTTTGTGGGCGAAGCTGTGGCTTTCCTATCGAAAAACGTCACCCCTTGAGTCAGCAGTGGGACAAATACTTGAGCACTTGTTGACAGGTGAGGCAGGGCCCTGAGTCACCTCCTGGAGAGATCTTTAGGTCCCAGAGATTCAACAACGGTGATGTCACCCCTCAGAAACAGGTCCTTCTGAGGCCAGCCTTTCCTCCTAGGTCCCTGGAGAATACTGGTCCTAGGTGCCTCCCTCCCAGCTTCTTGTGAAAGAGTTTTAGAGAAATGCCTGGGTTTGGCAGCTGTTTGACGATCACGTAGCCAATACATTAGCACCCCAACTCCCAGGCTCGCAGCCGTGACTAAACATGAGAAAATGAAATCTGTGGGTATACTTCCTGTATCCTGTGCTGTCTCATTTTAAATCTGCATTTAAAAAGAAAGCCTCGGCCCGTGTGGCTTGTTATAGTAATCCCAGGCACGGCAGGGCTGAGCCAGGTGAAATCCTCTCCTCCACCTTGCAGATGTGTCTTTCAGGGCTGGTCATTAGAGTCTTTGATTTTGAGACTTCCATGTTATGCTGATTTTTCTTTGGACTTTGGAATTCAGTCATGATTGCTCCTTTTTCTTTTCTTTCTGCAAATCCTTTCACCCAAACTGTGGTATTGAGGACTTTGAGAATGAAATACCTGGCAGGCTGTTCAACCTGCAAAACCACTGTCACTTACCAGGTGTGAGGTTTAATTTCTGGTTTCAAAGGAGATTTGATATCAAGGTTGTGACTTTTCAGTATTTATTTGCTTTCAGCCCGTCTCTGAGCCTTTTAGAGTGAATTAAACTGGGGAGGGTGGCTTGAAGGGCTGGATTTTTTGGATTCCAGTCTCTACTGGACCCTCTTTGCCACTTGACCTTAGGCAAGTTACTTAACTCTTCTGTGCCCCAGACCTCTCACCTGTAAAATTTCTTACCTAATAGGGTGGCTTTGAGCACAGGGTGTGGTGGTGTATGCTTGTAGTTCTAGCATTTGGGAAGCTGAGGCGGAGGATCACAGGGAAGTTGAGGCCATTTTTAGGCTATAGTGAGACTTTGTCTTAAAAACAAAAATTTGTGGGGCTGGGGGTTTAGCTCAGCGGCATAAGCACCTGCCTTGCAAGCAGGCAGTCGTAGTTCGATCCCTGGTACCGATAAAAAAGGAGAAAAAAAAAGCCAAACAAAAACAAAAATTTGTAATGTGCTTTCAGTGCCCGGCATGCTTTTATTATTATTTTTTTTTCCTCTTTCCTTTTGGAGCTAGAAATGAAGGTCAGTGTGAATTACGTAGTGACACCCTGTCCAGAAAAACAAAGGATGAAGAAGTACCTCTAGCTCCATGAACTCCAAATTTAAGACACATTTGGACTGGGAATGTAACTCACTGATAGAGCACTTACCTGGGACCTACCCCCCCACCTTTAACCCAGCACTTACCCAGTTGTGTAGCTGTATCTCAAGGGCTACGAGCTGTGCCTGCCTCTGTGTAGCTGACCTATGCCGATTGATAGTGTCTGTCCACCTGGATCACCACCCTATGAACTTGATTCTAGTATTGTTTTCATTTTACAGAGAGGAAAATTGATCCCTAGAGAGAATTAATGGCTAGCCCAAGGCAACAAAGCGAGGAAATAGCAAGAAGGGACTTGAGTTCACTTCTCCTGATGCCAAAGCTTCTGCTACCTCCTCTGCACCTGTACCTACCTGATGGCGCTTTTTCTGGTGAATTCCAGTCACCCAAGTTTCTTTATAACCATTGCTAATTTCTTTTTACCATTGCTAATTTTTTAAATACATTTTTACAGTGTTTCTTAAATTAAAATGAAGACTTACCACCACCACGACCCCCCACCCCGCATACACACACACCTTTTAACACAAAAGGTAACTTTGCTTGTTTGTTTGGGGTTTTCTTTTTCATTTTGTTTGGACATGGGGCCCAGACCCACCTTGAACTAACCCAACCCTCCTCCCTCAGTTGCCCCAAGGTGCTCACCTAGAAGGTAGCCTATTTCGCATATATTTCTGCACTTTATTCTCTTACAGTATATCTTGGAGATGGTCTGCACTATTTTATTTATTTGTTGTTTATATTTTTTGCCTAAGTAGCAAAGCTGGGGAATCAAACTCAGAGGGGTCCTACCACTGAGCTGTACATCTCTAGCCCTTTTTATGTGTTTTAACTTTGAGGCAGTCTGGCTAGTTGCCCAAACTTGTGACCCTCCTGACTAGTCCTAAGTGCTATCTTTTCTTTCCCTCCCTCCTTTCTGCTGGCAATTGACCTTGGGGCTTGGTCATGCTAGGCAAGGGTGTACCACTGGCCAACACCCTCCCACTCGAGCATTATGAGCTTCTCTTAGGCCTGTGGGATGATTTCTGATGGCAAGAGACAAATTCCTCTCACAGCATGGCACGGGGTGAAGCATTAGGGCTTCAGGTTCACTGATGATGTGTGAAATAGGGTCAGGATTAGTATCAGTGCCACAGGCAGCTATTGTCACCAAAATTGGTGGCTTTATTCTTGCTGGAGTCCCCCGCAGCCTCTTAGTGTGCCTATCAATGGTTCTGTAACGCCATTCTGCCCCCACTTCCCAGGACTCCAGAGGCTTAAACCTTCTTTCTCCGGCCATCTTTGCTGCTGGCCTTTTGAGAAAGCTGAGAATCAATTAACCTCCTGTTAAATACCCGTGAAGGGTGTGGCCTTGCCCTGAGGAGAATGGATGAAAGCATGTGGAGCAGAACTTTGTAGCAGGAGGTACGGGGTAAGATGTCTGGGCTGGGGTGAAGCACTGGGAGGCATTTTTTAATACTGATAGCCCGTTTCTGCCACCTGTGGTCACACCAGTGTCATCTTGCCCTAGCCACCTCTCAGTCATTTGATATGGAAGCCCGAATCCCCATAAACAGTTTCATTTCCAGTTAATACCCAGAAGCTTCCGTGAGCCATTGACTAAGCCAGCATCCCCTAGCTGGCAGAGCTGGGAAGAAGGGATGTGTCCAGCACACCACCCTCCACCCCTCTTTGAGCTCAGCAGGGCCTTTCTGAGAATATTCACATCCTTGATTTACTGCTGTGGCCTAGGAAGAAACCCCAAGGTCTACCTGCCAGACCCCAAATTCCTTCCCCAGGTTCTTGTCCTTTGAGTGAATGAAGCCTCAAGCCCCTGCCCCCTCTTTTGGAGCCCAAGGTAAAAGGGTGTTACTGGCCCCCTTGGACTCCATTTGAAATCCGAGGTTTTGTAAGCAGCTATTTCAGATCTTCACTGGCTCCCTTTAATTACTTTTTTTTTCTTTTCCAAACTACCACCTAAAGGGTTTTTCATACTCACTTTGGTGGGTGTGGGAGGTAGGATGAAGGGTGAAACAGTTAATTATAAGAGCCATAGACAGAATTTGAGGGGCGCTTAAAATATTCATAACAGTAGTAATGGAGCTACATACAAGGGGCATAACACTAATTTTGTCATAGAGGCAAATTATTGTGGGTGTAGAATGTCCATGTTTATTCTTTAGAATGTTTCTATTGATGAATTATTTTTAATTTTATGGATTTTATTATGTTAATGAGTATTTAATAGGAAAAATATCTTTAAAATATTAAATTTTTAATATTTTGAGTATTTATTTTTTCCGGTACTGGGGATCAAACTCATGACTGCCTGCTTGCAAGGCAGGTGCTTATGCCATTGAGCTAAATCCCCAGCCCCTATTTTGGGTGTTTATTAAAAATCAAAACTTTGAACAATGACTTTTTAGTGTACAAAGGCTAAAAAAATAACAGAAAAAGATTCTTATATGAGTTACAATGAAAATACAAATAGAATTCTACAATAAAAATAAGCTTTGCTTCAACTGTCATACCCAGGGCAGTCTTCACACATGGATTTATTTATTTATTTGTCTTTTTCTTTTTTATTGGTACCAGGGATCAAACTCATGACTGCACACTTGCAAGGCAGGTGCTTATGCCACTGAGCTAAATCCGTAACCCCAGTCTTCACACATGGCAACTGCATGTTCCTTGCACACATCTTGCTTACAATGAGAGCACATATGCTTAGCTTTCCTTTCCTATGCAGTAGGATATTCTTGTCACCTCTCATCTCCCTACATATTGTACAGTGTGCACTCAGCCGGAAAATATCAATAAAATACAAGTATGTAATGAGCACTTAGAATAGACATCAACATTTTCTTTTCCTTTTTTCTTTTTGGTATCGAGAATCAAACTTAGGATCTCACACTTGCCAAGCAAGGTGCTTATGCTGCTGAGCTAAACCCCTGGCCAGACACCAACATTTTCACATCAGCTGTTTACTTGCTTATAATCCCAAAGGGTTATATCAGAAATAAAAACCTATGTGAGCCAGGCATGGTGGCACACACTTGTAATTCCAGCATTTGAGAAGCTGAGGCAGGAGGATATGTAAATACAAACATAAGTCTGTCACAGAAGTAATCTTTACTTCAACTGTCATACCCAGAACAATCTTCACACAGGTAAGCTGGATGTTCCACACACAAGCATTGCTTACTGATTGCACATATATTTTGTTTTCCTGTCCTTTTCTGTAGGGCACAGTTGACATTTTTTGACTTTCCTGTTGTAGTAGGTCTTTGCTGCACCTGCCAGTTCACCTGTCAGCGCCCCAGTGTTCTCCACAATTTTTTTTTGTGTGTAGTTTCCGGGCAGAAACATTGTATTTTCTTCCTCTGCTATAAATGATCTCTTTATGCTTCTAGTCCCAATCTTCTGAGAAAATTTCTCCTGGTAATTTGGACTTGTTGTTTTCTTTGAAAGCTATCAAACTATGCCACACATGTTTAGGATGGAGTAAAACAGAACCATTGGCCAACATCCTGTGTTTTGAGTGACATCCTAATTGCTACATAATTCACCAACATCTACTCTGCCTTTCATTTTGTTGTAGAAAGTTACTATTTCAGGCTTTCATTTCATCAAGGTTTTCCTAACTGTTTCCATCATGGGATAATGTACCAGTAGTGCCATATATGAGGCCAATGTTGTATCTTTCTGAAATCCAAATTGTATAGTACAATTTATACAATTTTCCATCTTGATATTGCAACACTTCATTTGAAATTTCTGTTTTGTTCTTGTGTACAGTTTCTATGCTGGTCAACTTGTGCTCTGTTACATCAACTGGAAACCAGGAAACCAATTGTTGAATGTTCCATTCCCAACAATTTGGAAGTTAAAAGCAATAAACCACAATATTTGTTTTATTACTATACAAATAAAGACCTGATGACTGAGTTCCAGGATAAATACCTTAATTGAAGGGCTGGGGATTTAGCTCAGCAGCATAAGCACCTGCCTTGCAAGCAGGCAGTTGTGAGTTCGGTCCCCGGTACCGATAAAAAAAAAGTCTTAATTGAAGGCATATTAGGTCTTTAAATCTACATAGGCATAAATATTTATGCATTATTTTGAAGATTTTGGGAATTTACTGGCTGAAGCTACAATGACCATGAAATGCTGCAATGTGTTCATCAATAATCATGTATTCAGATAGTGTGTAAATTGCTTTACAGTCACCCACAAATCTCAAACCATGAGTGAATAGCAGGTTATCAGTCCTTTTTTTTTTTTTCTTAGTGCGTAGCTTTGTCATCAAACATCAGGCAATTTTGAAGGAAACCAAGTCTCAGTACCATCCTTATTCTACAAATCTCAAGCCCACACCCATTACTTTTCCATTAGTCTTTTACATTCCTACAGTTACCATGAGAAAGCCCTACTAAGTACAGCAGACCTATAAATGCTTTCAGTTCAACCTATGAGGTGTAATAATAAATACATTTTTGCGGGGACTTTTTCCTTTTTATTGGTACGGGGATCGAACTCACAATTGCCTGCTTGCAAGGCAGGCGCTTATGCCACTGAGCTAAATCCCCAGCCCCATAAATACATTTTTAAATATAGCTATTGATGAATACAGAGCATTTTACTTATATTTTAGTATTTGTGTATGTCACAAACATCTTATAGCATTTAGTCATACAAACAATTTCCAACACTGAATGACCGTGTTGGCATTCTGGCCAATAGGTTTCACCCCTGCCAACATCCTCACTATATTTTGGACCTAGTTCTAACACTGGATCATTCCATTTGGTTGCATGACCATTTTGTACTATTTCTACTAGTCAGATTTATACTCATTTTGCTGTTGTTTTCAGCATCTTGAATCGAGGTCTGCATTTTCTGTGTTTGTACTGGTCAATTCTTGTTCTGTTTCACTGTGACAGGGACTTTGGCTCACATGGCCAAAATCATTATCTTCATTTTTGTTCATGCATGAATGATTTGATGATTGACTTTCAACCTCCTCTAAAACTTGCAAATCTAGTATTTCATGTGGCATTGTACTGAATTGGACTACTTCTATGAGGAAAATCAAAATAAAAGTTTTAAAGCATCTAAATGTGCTTTTAGCAATGAGTATTTCATGGGTAGAGCTTGCTGCTGTGTTGGATCTTCCGTACATACCTTGCTGTCCATGTGAAAGTCAGTGAACGCCAAAATGGGTTTTTGCTTTCCTTAGGCATCTACTGTGACTCATCTCCATATTCTATGTATGATTAAAAATACATATTTACAGGATAGAAATGATGTGGGTGTATTTTACCCCTTGTGATGCTCAGGTAACCACATGTAAAACCTGGTATCTGAGCATTATGTGGGTAAAAATGTCAGTTTGACACTTTTGCACACATGCACACACCTTGCCACTTGTCATACTAAGTGGATAAACATGAAGTTTGCTTCCTGTATCCCACAGGCACATTAAGTGAGTTCTATAAGTAAAACCTAAAATTATGGTAGCTGGAAACAAAGTGTTCTGTGCCCATGGTCCTAGTTACTCAGAAGGCTGAAGTAGGAGGATTGAATAAACACCGGGTTTCAAGGCTAGCCTGGGCAGCAGAGATCTTGCCTGAAAAAATAATCACAAAATCTGATTACTTACCTGAAACAGAAAAGCTCTCCAAAATACCTGCAGTATGAATCTTCTCAGCCATTTTCCTATGCATTTATGAAATTTAGATTTTTTTAATTGGAGCTTTCTATAAATGAAAATATGGATTGTTCAGAAAACCAGTCTCTCACCTCTCCTTAACACATCCTGGAAACTTTTGCACATCAGTCCATGGAACTTTTCCCCCTCACTTTCTTTTAACCTAGACAAGTAAGTATTTGAGCAGAGTGACTGAGCACCTACTGTGTGCTTTCGTGCCGATCACAAGCCTTCCTCTGTCCTGAGGGTTTGGAGATAGATCTGTGAGGTGGAAAAGGCTGAGCCAACGAGTTAGCAGACAATAGGCACATTCAGAATCCAGGTGGGCTGAGACCTGTGTGGGCAGGTGCAGCTGGCGGGACCTCCTCAGGGAGGCAAGGCAGCTGCTGGGCCAGGGGTGTTGCTGGCTTGTGAGCAGTCACGGCTGGGGCGGGGGAGCTAAGAGGGAGAAGCCTAAGGCAGTGGGAAAGGACCTCCGAGCAGGGTATGGGGCCAGGAAAATGACAAAGGGGATGTTTGCAGAGTGACTCAAGCAACTGAGGTGAAACTTCTGGCTTCTGGCTCTGAAATCACTACAGGATGATGAGAAGATCGTGAGAAAAATTGTCCTGGGCCCTCTGGCCTGACCTCTGAGGCTAACAAGCCTAAAAAGGCCAGAGGGAGACAGCAATGTGGCAATTTGGGCGGGGCCTGTTGGCAGATGTGCTAGCAAGCTGGAAGAACCTGAGGAACCAGAGCTGCAGGTCCTCTTCCTTTTCCCTGCCCCAAGAGCAGGAGAGGTCTGGAGGTGGCCACCTAGGGGCAGGGAGAGTTGGAGGGAGGGAGGAAGAAGTGGGCCAACCCAGGGCAGCCCCTCCAAGTGACCCTGGGGTCCCCCCAATGCTTACCCAAAGTGCACTCCTCCATCCCCCACCCTGCTTCAGGGCAAGTGGCACCACCCACCCCATAACCACCTTCAGTCTATTCATTTGTTCATTCATTCACTCAGTGAGAGACGTGAGTGCTGTTACCAGCCAACACCATTCTGAGGCTGGGGTGCAGCAGACAACCTGACAGACACTCTCCCTCTCCACTTTTCTGGAGCTTGTGGTAAACACACATGTGTAAAACATTTAGGCTGTTGATGACAAATATGTAAGAAAAGTGAATATGAATGGGAAATGCCTGGGGAGCCTTGGAGTGGTCTGAGAAGGCCTCACTACTATTAAGGAATATTTGAGTTAAGACTAAAGAGAAGCGAAGGCTCAGACCACCCGGCTTGTAATATAGGGAAGGTTGTTCTGAACCAGTGATGGCAAACTGTTTAGAGTCTGCTGTGGCATGTGTGCCGTAGGTTCAGCAGCACTGTTCTAGACCAAGGGAACAGCCACAGCAGAAGCTCTGAGCAGAAAAACAAGGGGTCCATCGTGTGTGGGTTGGTCAAGAGAAAGGAGGTGACGGCAAAGGAGACTGCACCATGCCTGAGGCCTTGCCCCCACCGCCAGGACTTTATCTTTCTCCACGCTTTGGCAGTGGGACCTGTTGGTCAGTAGCTTGGCCACCAACCCCTGACTGCTCAGCTGAGCAGTGGTCTGGGTTTCTCATCCCCCAGTCTCAGGGCAGGTTCCACATTCCTCACGGCTCCCCGGCCACTTGCTGGCTTGGTTAGTCCTCTCCAGTCGTGTTATTTCTCTGGCTTCCTGCCTGCTACTGGCCTCTGAGGCCCAGCTCAGGTGTTGCTTACTCCAGGAACCCCCTGACCTTCATCCCAGGGTGGGAGACCACTGCCCACCCTCTGCTCCCTACCACGATGCCTGGCATGAAGCTGGCGCTCAAGAAGTAGTAGTGTGAGGCCCTGAGAAGATGAGGACTGCGCCATCATGCCCGGCTTTTCATTCCCACTTTACAGATGAAGAGACTGAGGTATAGAGAGAAACAGCAGCTGAGCAGAGGGCTCTGTGGCAGCTGCAGGAAGTGACTAGAAGGGGGAGGAAAACCAACCGGTGAGGGTTAGGGAAGTCACTTGAATGGCTCCTCACACTTAGTGACTCTGCCTTTTGAAATGTTGATTAGTTAATTAGCAGTTGTTCACAGGCCTTTAGCCTGGCTAACTTTTGAACCCTGTAATTCCTGAAAACAACTTTCTATCTTTAATGTGCTTCAAAACCACACCAGTACCTATTTAGAAATGAGTCAGGTGTACCCAACCCTCCATCCCTAGGGATTGTGATTTATAAATGTGGGGTGGGGTCCAGGACTCCACATTTTGTTTTGTTTTTTGAGACAGGGTCTTACTACACAGTTCAGGCTGGCCTTGAGCTGACTTTGTAGCCCAGGCTGGTCTGGAACTTGCCAGGCAGGCACTTGTGCTGCTGAGCTAAACTCCCAGCCTGACTCCACATTGTTAAATTGCCCATCCTACGCTTGAACTGAAAGAATCTGGATTCCACTACAAGGGCCAACTGGGCCACAGATTTAGTTCCCCAAACTGGGCGAGAATGTAGCTCACCTGAGAGGTGAAAGGTGCAGACTTTGAGAGATCTTCTCTCCCAGAAATTTGAGGTCCAGAGATCTGAGGGGAGCTGGAGGTTTGGTGTTTTAATGAGAACACACTTGCCAGGTGATTCTAGGTTGTCCTGGGAGAAGAGAAGGAAGAATGTGTGAAGCTGCCCAAGGATGCATTAACCAGGGTGTGTGTGTGTGTGTGTGCGTACGTACGTACGTACGTACGTGCACGCACGTGTTTTGGATCAGTCAGTATTCATCAGTTTCTCTGAAGGATGTAAGTCCCTCCAAACAAGGTGTCAAGGCCTGACTCTGGGCAGAAATTCCAGTGCTAATGTGAGAGTGAATGAACCTTAGACTCCTTAAGGGCAGAAATTAAAGTGAGAGCTGTGAACTCATATGTTCTTGGAGAAGCAAATACCTGATAAAGCAAAATATCCAAGACATGTGTCACAATTCCAGTGTATTTGGAGAAATACACTTGGATGGCCAAGGGACCTCTGCCTTCTGTTTGTCCGTCCATCCAGTCACCTCAATCTTTACTCTTCCATCCTGGTAGTCTTCCCACTGAGACTGCTGGAGCTGGGAGGGTAGTTTGGACTGTCCTGACGAAGTGGGTGATTTGACAGGTTGACTCACTTTGCTTTAGACTGAGGCGTCATTTACAGGTCTGCAAATACTACTACTCAGTTTATGAGTTGACTGGCCCATAAAATGCATCACTAAGCCTGCCACCAGTCATTGTCTGTCTGTCCATCAGGGAGAAGCCAGCCTGAAACTCAGACTGAGCAGAAAACAGATCCAAAACGGAGATAAGACAGCAGCAGTTTCAGTTTTAGACCGGGCCAAGGAAGAATTCTCGGGACTTTCCTTGTGAATGAGAAGTTGGGTTTCTTTTTCCATTTTCTTTTTTGGTGGAGGGAAAGGGGAGGGATTTTTATCATTAATTAACATGGAATTTGATAACAGGTCCAACAAATGCATAAAGCATTTCAGATATTTGATTCTGAACGTAGCACTTCTGAAATTTTAGAAAGGGCAATTCATCATGAACCTGGGGTTCTTCAGGTTGTCTTTGCTTGCTATGAAACAGATATGCCCTAAGACCAGTGATTTATCTCTTTCTCTCTTTTTAAAAAGTATTTCTGAAGATGTCATGACTTTCTTTTCTTTTTTGGGGGGTGGTGTTGAGACAGTCTCACTCTGTAGCCCAATCTTGCCTCAAACTCACGATGATCTTTCTGCCTCAGCCCCCTAAGTGTTAAGTGCTAAGTGGGATTATAGGTGTGTGCAACCATGCCCAGCTGAGACTTTCAATTATTTGGTGCTTTTTTAAAATTTTCTTTTCCTCTGTTAGGCAAGTTTCTTATTGCAATTGGATCTAGTTTCTCCTATTCTGTGGCTTGTTCTCAGCTAATCTCACTAAGTGCCAAAGAATCAAAGAACCCTTTAGTTATCAATATGCATTTGGTATATTACTTACGAGTGTTATGGATTAAAAACTGGTGGTCAACAGTAGCTGAACTAGATCTTCATGGTGCTGAGTGTAAATGGCCCACCTGAGAAAGGTGCCAACATAAAGGAGACATGGAGAGAAAGGGTGGGGCATTGTGGGTTCTCTTGAAGTCTTGCTTTTGTTTGGAGCCATTAGTTCTCCCGAAGGAGCTTGTCATGCTGGCTTCCCTGATATGAACTCGGCCATTATCAGACAAGCTCAAGACCTTGCTGCTGAGAGTGGCTGTGGTTCACTCTGGGGTACTGTCTGGTTCTTACTCTGAACATTGCTTCCTGGCTGCAGAGGGGAAGATGTATAGTGTTTAATCTCCAGAAGAAGCTTGTCATATTCGCTTCCTGACATGTACTTGACTGTTATCGTCGGAGGAGCTTGGAGGGACCTCATTATCACTGAGGATGGCTGTATTACTTTTGAGGGAGCTCTGGTCCTTATTTTGAGCATTGCTTTTTGGCTCCAATACAGAACCCTCATCCTGCTACCACAGATTCTTCACCCCACTGGCAGAGACTTTCTAGCTTCCCCCGCTGACCTTTGGGCCTTCCCAGCGCAGATCCATAAAACAGACTTGCATGAGTCCTTGTTGGGGGGTTTAAACCTCCAGTTGGACTTGTGGAAGGCACTGTCATGGGCTCTAGGCTTTCAGCTGGACTCATGCAGGACATTGCTGTGGGATCCATGCCCTTAGCTGGATTTTCTAGATCTTTAGTGTTGTGAACAGATTTCCTGCACTTTCTTGTATTTGACTATTTTTGTGTCCTGAATGTGATTGTTCTCCTTGCAATCCCTGACTACAACAATGAGACCATTCAGTTTTCACGCTAACCCTTCTATAATTATTCTGCATAACCACTGGACTGCACAGCTTCTCGTCCTTGATAAGCAGCACAGCATGCCCAAACATTCAGGCAATCTGAGCAGGATTGCATTCAAAGACATCCTAGCTTCATCTTAACTTTTTTTCTCTGCAAAATGAGATTAACAACAGCTACTTCTAAAGGTTAGAAGGGGAAGGCTAAACAAGATGAACAATTTTGAATGTCAGGCAGACAGTGGGCTCTCACAAACACTTAACAGTTATTACTGTTGATTGCAAAATACAGTTTCAGGGAAAGTAGGGTAGGGGATCACACCCAGGAATTTATTCATGGAAGGCAAGGGCTCTGCCACTGAACTGCCCCCCCCATCCCCTGCAGCATGCATCTCTTTAGTGACATCCAATTCTTCCCATCACTGTGAGAATATTAAGTTCCAGATCTCATTTCAGATGAGGAAACTGAAGCCCAGAGAGGTTCATTTGTTTGTGGTTCACCATGAGCTGGAAATCTGCTACTTTGAAAGTATTAAGGCCTTTTTATCCTCTTTAGTGATAGAACTCAGTGAATCAGGCCATTCTTGCTCCATTCTAGACCACAGTGTTCTGGGAATGGGAAAGCTGTGCTCTCCCAGAACTAGGGAGTCTATTTCCCATGGAGCCAAGGCTTCCTACAACATTTCCTTTTTCAAAGCTTTGTGAAGAACCTCTGGCTCTGTTGGTTTATTCATCCTGTCCATTCCTCCCTGCAACAAAGGCTTATAAAGCATAGGACGCCCACACATACAGTATGTACATCTATACTTCAGGTAGAAATAAGAAAGTATAACAAAAAGATGAGGACAAGAGAAGGATGAGTAGCAAATGATTGTCACAAGGCCCAGGTCCCTGCTAAAGGCGGATCACAGTCTGACTTTCCTCCCAGCCAAAGTGGAGAGGCAAATGAGATACCCGCTTGGCTGCATTTCTGCGTGCTAAGCATTGGCCCGGACCCAGCTTCTCCAGAGAGCTCTTGCTTCCCCGTGCTTCTGGCAATACCTTTTAATATGAGCCTTCCCCATTTTGATTTGTCTTCATTATATAGCTGATATTTGCTTGTTATGGGGAAACATTAGAAACTGTAAATGACTAGGAGAAAAAAAGATTTCCATTATGTATAATATTACTATGTCAATGTCACTTCAGGAAACCTTTTGGCACCTCTCTTCCTCAGTGATGCAGTCTTTATTTCTGTTGTATATTATAATTTAAGTATATATTATAGCAACAACCCTTAATGGTGGCAATTTAGCCAAGTCATCACCTAGTGCTCAGCTGCCTCTGGGCCATGGCACCTGCTGTCCCTTATGCCAGGTGTCCCTTGGTGTCGCTTGAACTGCTCATTCCAGTCTCTGAAAACTTCCTCCTCCTTAGATCCCATCTTGTGTGCACACTCATTCCCTTGTCATTGTACTCCTTTATCGTGTGTGTGTGTGTGTGATACTGAACCCAAGGCTTTCACAATGAACTATATCTCAATCCCTTTTTATTTTTAAAGACAGGGTCTCCCTTCAGTAGCTAAGTCATCCAAGCTGGGCTTGAACTTGTGATCCTCCTGCCTCATCCTCCCAGAGTGCTGGGATTACAGGTGTGTTCACACCTGTCTCTGCCTCTTTTTTTTTCATGATTTTCACAGCAATTTAACTTCATATCATAATTCATTGTGTGCTGGCTTCCTTCCCTTACAAGGTGAGCCTCTTGAGGATATGACTTGGTCTGGTTTTGTTCATTGCTGTACTTCTAGGACTCAAAATGCTGTCCTCACATAGTTGGGCCTCAGATTTGTTTTGTTTTGCAAGTGCTGAGGATTGAACCTAAGCTTCACATATGCTAGACCACTATTCTAGCACTGAGCTATACACTCAGTGCAGGTCTTCAGATGTTTGAATGAATTAACTATGCATAGCTAATTTTCTTCTCTGTTTACTATGTTTATAACTACTAATATATGCCCTTTTTCTAATGACAGGATTTTGCTGTATAGCTCATGCTCACCTCAAACTAGCAATTCTACTGAGTGCTGGGACTTCCTGGCTGTATAAATGCTTCATAGGTAGATATAAATACATATATGGAGATCAAAATGATGATCATGCTGTGTCTATTGGCTGCTTTCATGCCATCAAGATCACAGTAACATGTCTCTAAATTGCACCATGGCCTATAAAGTGTTTATAGGAAACCTTTGGCAAATGTAATTTTGTTTTGTTTTGTTTGTACCAGGACTCAAACTCAGAACCTTGTGCTTGCCATGTAAGCGCTATGCCACTGAGCTGTATCCCCAACCCTGGCAAATGTCATTTTATATTTAAAATATTTTACTCTGATGGGTCCTGCAATTAGGGCTTAAAAGATACTGTCCTAGTGACTGTGTGACGTATAGGTATCCTTTTATCTTCTGAATGTTTCTAACATTTTCTTAGAGGTGTTTACTTTTGGCTGTGGGTATAGCTGAGTGGTAGTGCACATGCTGGAGGCCCTCGGTTTGAATTCCAGCATTCCTCCCAAAAATGGTGGCAATATTTTTTAACAAGCAACACATTACATTCAAAGGATTCAAAATATAATCAAATTGTCACCCACCCTCTTTCTGTTTAGTGCTCTCATGCCCCCTACCTCGCCATACACAACCACTGTTATTCATAATCTTTTATTCTTCCAGAGAGTAGGTGGGTTGTTTGTTTGTTTATTTTAGATACTGGACTAAATCTAGGGCCTCATACATGCTCCTACATTAGCTACACCCCAACCCTTTCTGAAGTTCTGTTTAAGACAAAATCTCATTAAGTTGCCCAGGCTCAAACTGGTGATCCTTCTGCCTCAGCCTCTCAAATAGCTGGATTACAGACTCACAAAGGAAAATGGGGCTGGAGAACTGGGCAGAATTCAGATCTTGTCCCTGGGTTAGCTGATCTCTTTTGAAGTTAGATAAAAACGCCTCTGTATTCATCAGCTTCCACCAAGAGGAAGTGATGCGAACCAGTCCATTCAGCTGGCTCAGCCTTCTGGTTAAATGGGATCTTTCCCTTCCAGTGGAGGAAGCCCTTTGCCTTTTGGATATGATGTGCAGGAAAGCAGAACTATAAAGCTCATTTCTTTAGTGGTCGTGGCTCATCGGCGCGGACTCTGTGTCAGAAAGGATTTGTGATGGATGGTTGATGGAAATGAGTTCTGCCCACAATATCCTGTCTTTGGTCCAGGCTAAATCAGACCTTTCCTTGCTGCTGTGCATACTTGTTTGCAGCTCTCTTTTTTTTTTTTTTTTTTTTTCCAGCCCCAGAATAGTGGCTAGCGTTCCTTGGCTTTTATCCTGTATGACACAGTGCAAAAGGTTTTACCTGGATGTCCTTCATGGAGCATCTTATGGCCATAGGAAACAGGGACCATCACTATTCTGCTCTACAGATGAAGGAATGGAGACAGGAGGGACAAAGTCACATGCAGAGATGGCATAGTTAATAATAATTTGAACTCGGATCATCTGACTTTTTTGCTTGTTTGTGTGGCAATGGTGCTGGAAATGGAGCCCAGGTCCTTGCTTGGACTGTGCCACTGACCTACCTCCCTAGCCTCTCCTCTGACCTTCTAACCACTTAATACAGGACTGTGACCCTAAGGTAGATACAGAATCTATATTCCTTATCTCAAAGTTGGCTCCACATTGCCCAGTGATGCCCAACAGTTCAATGTCCTTGCCTTGTTTACCACCTGACCGGGCAGGATCTTTGCTGACAGGATCACTGTGTCCTCACGCATGCATAGAAGGGCAGGGCTCCACTGAAGCTTTGAAGCATCATTTCTAATTCAAGGTTTTGACCATCACCGCTCCTCCCAACCTGTCAGACAGAAGGTTTTGTCTCTCTAATTAGTCCAGTAAGATTGATAAACCATAGATCCTTCCAGGCAAGCTCAATGAATGTTGAGGGAGCACCTTTTATGCAGCAGTGAGTGGGAGAAGAGGAATAGCTGTTTGCCAGGTATTTACAGTGGGCTTGACTCTCGCTAATCTCTAACCGTATACAGATCTTGCATGTGCTTCACTCCATTCCCTATGAGGTGGAACTGTAGTCAGTTCTGTTGTAACATGACAGAGTTCTTCCTAAAGATCACCATGCTATGGAGAAACACCCACGGCAAACCACTGGGCTTACAGGAAAATGGAATTAATGGTACTGCACTCACAAACTTCAACATGTAACATGGGCATGGTGGTGCATGTCTGTAATCCAAGCACTCAGGATCCTGAGGCATGAAGAATGCCATGAGTTCAAGGTTACTTTGAGCTACATAATGAGTTCAAGATCATTTTGGGCTACAGAGAGAGACCCCATCTCAAAAAACAAAATAAATGGGTGTGTGGTAGCACACGCCTTCCCAGCACTCACAGCAAGTTTGAGACCAGGCTACGAGGTGAGGTCAAGGCCAGCCTGAACTACATAGCAAGACCCTGTCTCAAAAAGCCAAAGAGCCAAAAAAAAAAAAAAAAAAAAAAAAAAACCCCTCCAAAAAACACCAAGCTTCAACATGTAGAACCAGACACTGTGGTGCACTCCTGTAGTTACATGGAGGCTGAGGCAGGAGGCTCAATTAAACTCAGGAGCCTGCACAACAGAGAGATTTTTTATCTAAAAATAGAAAAGACAAGAAAAAAAGACTTCCATGTGGTTAGAACAAAATGAATTTTGTTTGCCGACCTCTGCAGTTTGTACAGTGTTAGAAGAAGGATCTGAAATCAGATGGAAAATTCTAACACCAGAATTGTAGGTGGATGGTGGTATATGCTAATGGTTTTGAACCGAGGCTGCTGGAAGATGTATGTTGTGTGCATTCCTGCTTTTCAGCTGGGTGTAATTTTCTGCATTCACCTAGAATTTCTCATAGATGAACTGGCACACCTGAGCAAACCAGACATTTGGATTATGCTTAAGTTGTTCTCTAACACATCATCATGCTGAAAGATATGTAGAGCCTTACTAGAAGAACTGACTGTATTATTTCCATTTTTGAGTGGGTAAACTGAGGTTCAGAGAAATGAAGTGACTGGGCCAGGGTCATGCAGCTGGGAGGCAGCAGAGCTGCGATAAAACTCGGGTTAACCTCTTAACCTCTATGCCCCAGAGTTATTCCCGTTCTTATTTGTGGGGCATCAGTTACACTAACAATTGGCTAAGAGGGGAGATCTGGAATCCTATTAAAGAAGGAATGGCTTGTGTAGCCCACTAGGAAAGAAAGTTCAGTGGGGCTGTAGCTGTAAGCTCAATGGGAGAGCACTTGCCTAGCATGAATAAAGTCCGGGGCTGTACCCCAGTGGGAAGGAGGAATGTGCAGGGGTGAAGGTACCCACTTAGTGATGACCAGTACAGTTTGGATGTTTGCAGTCAAAGTGAATGCTTGACATCTGGTTCTCAAGTGGGACTGCGGATCATAGTTAGTAGTTGGAGGGTGGCATGGGCATAGGAGGGGCCCCTAGAGGCTCAGGGCAGAGCTGTTCACCAGCTGACAGGGACTGTTTTCTGTGTTCAGCAGTTGGTGCAGCTGGTGCGCACTGGCTGAATGTCAGTCTTGATCATGTCCTCAATACACACACGGTTGGTTGGTTAGTTTGCTTAGTTTCTATTACAGACTTTTGTTATCCTCCAGACTTTTTTTTTATGAAAAATTTAAAAGACAGCCAGGTGGTGGTTATAATCCAGCACTCTGGGAGATGGAAGCAGGAGAATTGCAAAAAGTTTGAGCCCAGCTTGGGCTATTTATGGACTTAGTGAGATCCTGTCTCTAGATAGATAGATAGATAGATAGATAGATAGATAGATAGATAGATAGATGGATGGATAGATAGATAGGGCTGAGGATGTTGTACTTGTAGAACACGTTGAGAGTAGAATGGTGGCAAGCCAGTGCTTTTGGAGAGCAGGGGCAGGGAAGAGTGGGATAGGTTGGCCACCAGATACCGGGTTACAGTTAGAGAGAAGTAGTTGTGGTGTTCAGTAGGGTGACTATAGATAATGATAATGTTACTATATATTTCCAAAAGAGCTAGAAGTGATATTAAGTGCTTCACCACAAAGAAAAGTTTGAGGAGACAGATAGACTTATCTGAATTAAGCATTCCACAAAACAAACAGTGAATATCACATGGTGCCCCATCCACACGTATAATCTTTATATGTCAACTACAAAAGAAAGCTAAGTTAGCAGACATACTGACAGTTTCACCACTAGAGCCTGCATCTCCTAAGAGTAAAAAAACGCCTTCTGAACTATGATACTATTATAGGACTAAGAAAGTTTACAGCATCCTCTAACATGCATTCCATATTCACATCCCCAACTATCCCAAGAATGTCTTTTATTTCATACAGAGTCTTACACACAGGCCATTTCAAACATTACCTCCTGCTGCTGCAGCTGCCCTGTGTACACAGTTGGGAACAGAGGAGAGAAGCGGGTTTTGCCTTTGTTGAGCCTGTGGTCTCTCTCTCTTCTACTTTAGGGATAGAACTGCAAGCATCTGCTGGACTCTCAGGAGTCAGAAGTTGTTTTTGTATTCATAACCACATGAGAGCTTATTTGCCACACACACACCAGCCACACATGGAATTCGAGTTTGTGATTTTAAAAGATGTATTATATTTCCCTCCTGTAATAAAGCTGGTATTTCTGGTTCTGAAAACAAAACTGACAATGTCAGCATGTCACTTTCACAAGGAACAAAAAATTCTGGTTTATCTCTAATCCCAGCTACTCTGGAGGTGGAGGCTGAGTCAGGCAGACTGACAGTTCAGGGCCTACTGGGCAATCTAGCAAACCTAAAAGGGCTGGGGAAGTAGCTCAGTGGGACCCTGGATTAAATCCCCAGTCCTGGAAAAAAAAGTTATGGTTTGACATCAAGGTCAAAATGAAGTAAGCCAGCAGGGTGACGCACCCCTGTAAATCCAGCACTCAGGAGGCTGAGGCAAAAGATTGCTGTGAATTCAAGGCCAGCCTGAGCTGCATAGCGAGACCCTGTTGCCACAAACATAGATAGATAGACAGACAGATAGAGAGAAAGAAAAATAATGTAAGTCCCGGTGTGAGCATTTTCCAGAGCCTCTCATTCATGGTTTATCCAGCTTCTGCAGACCTTCTACCCCCACTCTTGAAAAGGAGAAAATTTAGGAGAAAAAGAAAATTTAAGAAAAAAAAAGATATCTCAAGTATAACTACTTTAGATTCTTTGAATATAGGTAACAATCATAGTTGGTATATACGTTTTCCTTTTTTATTTTGTTTTTTGCTGGGTATTACTCCTGGGCTTTGTACATATTAAACAAGCTACATTTACTAATTTTATTTATTTACTATCTATCTATTTAGAGTCAGGGTCTCACTATACAGCACAGGCTGGCCCTAAGCTCACTTGGTAACCCAAGCTGGCCTCCAACTCTGTTTTTCTCCTGCCCCAGCCCCCCAGTGCTGGGATTGCAGGCATGTACCACCACACCCAGCTATTTACTTATTTAGAGATGAAGTTTCACTATGTCACCCAGGCTGGTCTCAAATTTTTAGGCTTAAGTAATCCTCATGGGGGACTACAGATATGCGCCACCATACCTGGCAGTTTTTACTTAATTTTAATATGAATGATCATTTTCCAAACATAGAGCAGAGTGCTTAGCTCAGATGCACAGTAGCAGTGCAGTGTTTGCCACTGAACAGTGGACTGACACTGTACAAATTTGAATAATTCACCCTTGAAACTACACTATAGCATTTTACATAGTTAAGATCTTTTTTATTTTATTTTTTTACTTTTAGTGTTTTTGAGAAAGAGTCTCACTATGTAGTTCAGGCTGGCCTTGAATTCACCATGTAGCCCAGGCTGGCCTCAAGCTCATGGCAATTCCCCTGCCCCAGCTTCTTGGGTGCTAGGAGTACAGGCATGTGCTGCCATACTGGCTTAATATTCTATTATACACATACTTTTTTTGGTTCTTGTTTTTAGAGACAAAGTTTTACTATATAGATCAGGCTGGCCTTGAACTCACGATGTAGCACAGGCAGCTCTCAAACTCATGGCAATCCTCCTGCCTCACAGCCTCCCAAGTTCTGGGATCATAGGCATGCACCGTCAAGCCCAGCTTTTTTTATTTTTCTTGTATCAAATGTTGGGCCTAGGGCCTTCAGCATGTTAGGCAAGCACCCTACCATTGAACTACATCCTAGTACAGTGATGGTGAACTTTTTCAAGCTTTCAGTGGTAAAAGCCAGCTGTGGCACACAGCTGTATGATAGATTCACTGCCACTGTTCCAGGATATTCAGTTTTAAAGAGTGAGCGTCCTTCACATCTTTAAATTTTTTTCTTTAGTTCTGGGGATTGAACCTAGGGGATCACACTGAGCTACATCTCCAGCCCTTCTGGAATTAGGTGTTAGTGATGGTGATCCCCAGGAAATAGACTGGAAACCACTGAAATTATTCACTTTAAATTGATGAGCTTTGTGTTTTGTTAATTCTATCTCAATTTTAAAAGGTACAAAGGGGGAAAATAGCATCGTTAGTGAAACAGCTCTCAGTTTAGTGAAGCTGGTGCCCTGAGTTGTTTGTAAATAAAAGAAACACCCAGTGATGGTTCCCAGCCCTACCCGGTGGACACAGCCTTGGTTTGCAGCTTTTCCCATAAACAGAAGGGATTCTGGGAAACTGTAGCCACTACCTGCCATTGGAAAAGTCTGATGCATTGTGTAATCAAAAAGCAGGCCGGCAGGCTTCACCGATGAGCCTACGCTAATGGCTTAGGAGGGTGTTTAGAAGAGAAAGCTTCAGCCTGACCGGTCTGAAGTCCTGCCCAGTCAGCAGAGTGGCACATTAAGAATGAGAAGACAAAGTATTTAAACCTGGTATCAATGGCAAGTGTTTGCCCCATCATCCAGGGTTTGGTTAATGTGTGGTTTCTTTTCTGTGAAATTGATTAAGGTGGTGAAAGGTTTTGTCTTCCAGGCTCACTTGGCAAGTTGCCTATGTCACAAAGCAGGACTTTCTCTGGGTTTTACACCCAAGCGTTTTTTGCTCTGTTTAAGCAAATAAAAGCCTTTGGGAATGGTGAGGTGGCCTTTCAGGTTTTGCCAGGGCCGACAGGGCAAGGGGTTGAGCCAACTCACTCATGCCTCATAGGGCCAGGCCCTGTGCTGCTGAAATCCCCGAAGGCCGCTTCTAGGAAGGCCCGCCCGGGGCCAGCGCTGTCTGCCCGGTCAGCCTTTTTGCCTTGTGCCTTTGTTACAGGGTGAAATGAAATGCCCCAGGGGCTTGTCCTGGGAGCAAGCTGCCCCCGTCACCACCATTGGGTGATTTGAGGTAGGCAATGAAATGGCAGAGAGAGGGGGTGGGGTGGGCAGCATCAGAAAACAAAGTGGAAGGGTGGAGTGAAGTGGAGGTTAGGCTGACATACTTTGTGGGAGGTTGGCGTTTTTGCCAACAGTTTTTTTGCTGGCTGTGTGACCTTGGATGAGTCACTTCCCCTCTGTGAGAATTGGTTTATTCACTAGTAAAATGGGGATAGTACAATGCCTACCTCCTTAAGGACTGTGGAGATTAACTGAAATCTGTGTGGTGTTTGTCATCAGATTAGTAGCTGAGTACATACATGAAATCATGTGAAGCACAGCCCCAGCCAGCTTGCAAAGCCTCATGAGCATGCCAGCCCCTCTTCTCCTGGGCTGACCACAAAGTCCCTTTGTTGTAATCCACAATGAGGTGTGGAGGGGAAAGGGGCAGTGAGGAGGGCTAAGGAGCACAGGCTGCAGGCTGGCATTTCAAACCCAGCGATGAAGAGGGCGCACAGAGGGCCCGTAGCAGACTCTTAACACAGATGGACCGGAAGGGAGGTGGGAGCTATGTGGTCCCCTGGGGAAGAAGATTGCAGGCACCAGGACAAGGACAGACCCACAGGGGCTGGAGCAGAGTGAGTGAGCAGCTCAGCTGGGGCCTGGTTGTGGCAAGCTGGGCTTTTGTTGTGAGAGACAGAAGAGGGTCTGGAGGGCTCCCTGGAGCAGAGTAGGGGCTGCAGTGTAGAGAGAAAGCTGTGGCCACCTGAGCCAGGGTTGGGAAGAGGTATGAGGGATGATCGGGTCAGGGTGGAGGGGCTGCTCAGTTGGAGGGCACTTGCAGGGTGGGTATGAGGTGGGTTCCATCCCCAGCTCTCAGGGAGTGGAGATGGGGGAGATGGATTTTATCTGTGTTTTTTCATGTCAGCCCTTTGGATCACTCTGTCCCTACATCTCGCCTGAGCTTTGTGTGTTAATCCTCACAGCTCTCAGAGCACGCCAGCAGGGGGGCTGGGGGTGTTTATCAGCAAGTGCTCAGACAGTTGGGGACATTACAAAGGACCAGTCAGTCACTGGGCTACAGTTGAGTGCCCTTTACTCTCATACCCTGCCAACTTCACAGCACTCATTTTTGGAGGAAGGATGTTTTGTTTTGTTCTGCCGGACTGTCTCACAATGTAGTTCAGACTGGCTTTGAGCTCACTATGTAGTCCAGGCTGGTCTCAAACTCACAACGATCCTCATGCCTGCCTCAGCCTCCCAAGTGCTGGGCTTACAGGTGTGCACCACCATGCCTGGCCTCTTATTTTAGCCCTGAATATATCTTTAATTCAGAGATTCTCTTTTGGGCCCTGAGGCCCCTTGAAGAAACTGTCAAAGGCTGTGGACCTCCTACAGGCAACTGCATCCTTACCCACAATTCCAGGGGCTCTTATTTCTCATGATGCCTGTGTGCAGACTTGACTAGACCTTGATTCAGCTCTGAGGTACTCACTGCCAAGGCCTCAGGGAAGGGGCTCACGAAAGCAGAACAACAATCCAGGAAACTTGCTTTCATGACCACAGAGGAAACAACCCAGGAAACTTGCTTTCATGACCAGGCGGCCTGAGAAGGGAGTGGTGGTGTGGGCAGAGAGTGTTCCCACTGGTACCAAAACTTTGATCCGGACGGGTGGGGAAGGATTGACTTTCCCAAGTGCAGAGCTGCCTCTGGCTCAGCAGGCACCTCCTGCAGGCAAGAGCTCCACACCCACCAGCCGGCCAGAGCCAGAGGTGAGGCTGAGGCCCTGGCCAGAGGAGGCACTGCTGGGATTCTGGCTCCCAGAGCCTGCATAGCCACCTGGGCCTGCCTTTCTTACAGGGTGGCCTCAGAGCAGCTGCAGAGTTTTCCAGTTCTGCAAATACCACCTGTAGTTGGCTAGTAACAGGAGCGTGTTACACTGGTAGGCTCACTTCACAGGAACTCATTTAAATTTTCCTATAAACCCTATGCTACAGATTCTCTATTTTGGAAAGAGGAAGCAGAGGCTCCATGGCTGATGAATTTTTCTGAGTTCCCATAGCTAGTCAAAGGTACAGTTGTCTCTGAACTCAAGTTTAACCTACTGACCATGACCAGCTGGGCAGACGCGCAGCCTCTATTGAGTCACCTGGGCTACGTGGAGAGGTTTTCGGCACGTTGGCCACCCAGCTCTACTCGGGATTGGTTCTCAGCAGAAGAAATTTCCTTCGTATGACTGGATAGGTAGCTCAGGAGTAGAGCATTTGCCTAGTGTGCATGAGGCTCTGGGTTTTCTCACAGCACCTATTGTCCACTGGCCCTTATTTTTGCCCTCTTGTGCTATTGTAATTTGACCCTTCTTGAAGAAATCAGGCCTTAGATCCTGAAGACAAAGATCATATTTCCTTCCCGTTCTAGCCTCTCTCCATCCTCTACACACAAGGCTACTTAGCCATCCCTGCCCCTTTGCCCCTGGACCAGTTCCAGGGGTCAGTGTCCCTCTTATGCATGATGCTTGGAAAGGAAAAAAAAACAACATCTATCATTTATATCATTAGATTGCAACTTTGAGTGTGTTCTTATCAAGCCACAAATAAAATCAGAGCAGAATCCACAGATGCCCATGTCCTCAGTGTCTGGACAACACTGCTGAAGTTTTGGGAACCGTATCATCCAGGTTGGTTGTCTATTGAAGTTACAGTCACCAATCCCTCCTTCGGCTCAACTCAAGACAGTAAGACATACACCTCCTGAAATGATATAGAAGAGCATAAAAATAAGTGTTGCCCCCATCCTTAGCCCCCTCTAGCAGCTGTTTGTCTCCTAAGACAAGCAGTAGTTTCCTTGTGCCCTTCTGAGACCTTCATAATTCCATATCTTAAAAAAATATTTTTTTTGCAATGATTTACCTTTGCAATGTAGAGGTCAAAGTCAGGTCTCTGCATGCTGAGTGCTCTGTCACTGAGGTATATCCCCAAACCCTTAAAAATTTTTTTAGTCAATAAGTATCTCAATAAGTGAGGTACTTAACCGCATGTACACAGTTGTACAGATCGAATCACAGTAATTAGCAGATCTATCTTCTTACCACTCCGGTTAGAACTTTCAAGCTCCTCTGGCTTGCCTTGTGCTTTCCTTTCTTTTCTCTCCTTTCCCTTTTTGGTGCTGCGGATGGAAACCAGGACCTTGTGCATGCCAGGCATGTACTCAGTCACCTGCACCCAGCCCACCCTCTGATTTTTAAAGGAAATTCTTCCCATACACATGCATTTAGGGCTTCTTGATTCTTTGTGAACCTCTCTCTTACTTTCTACATCCTTTTCTCTCAAGTGATTGCCATCATTTATGTGGAAGCCTCAGTGCTGTTTCTACCTTTCACTGTTCTGAAAAATCCGGTTGGAACTCCTGTTTATCTGCTGCCCACAGGTGCCAGAGTCCATCTGTGGGGGAGAGGATCGCTGGCGGAAGGGATTGGAATGTGTAAAATCTATAAATATGGCCAGAATGGCCTTCCAAAAAATTATTCCCATGTTTATTTGCCACGTGGCTAACATCTGAAGCACACATTTGAGTCCCACGTCTGTGCCGGTATAGTTCAGCCCCTGCACATTAGAGATGAGAAAATTTAGAAAGAATGCAAGGGACTTGCTTGGCGCCCCAGCTGCAGGGAGAATCTGGTCACCTGACTTGGCAGCTGACGTGCGCCCCCTGGACCAGCTGACTGGCACCCTGCCCTCTGTGCCCCTTCCTTTTCTCCTTATGTGTGAGTCACCCTTCTTGCTTCCTATCACTCACACGGACATCCTGCCGTGGTCTCCTGCATCCTACGCTGCTGAGTTTCCAAGAGGGCTTGCCATCCCCTGAGCGGGGCCACAGTGTGCCTTCTGATTAGCCTGAAACTCACTCCCAAGTCCAAGTCCCTACTTGCAAAATGCAAAATTTTTCTTAACAAATAGTAAACTGGGGCTGGGGATTTAGCTCAGCGGCATAAGCACCTGCCTTGCAAGCAGGCGGTCATGAGTTCGATCCCTGGTACTGATAATAAATAAATAAATAAATAAACTTACATATGGCCTCCTAAAATTGTTGTAGTTTTTTTTTTTTTTTTTGGTTCTGGGGATTCAACTCACAACTGCACGCTTGCAAGACAGCCACTTATGCTGCTGAGCTAAATTCCCAGCCCCTACAATTGTTTTTTGATGAATGGGCAATAATATGTCCACATTGTCAAAAGCAATCTAATGATATACAGCGGAAAGTTCTGTTCCCGCCCTGCTCTCCTTTGGTCCAGCAACAGCCCCTCACTCATTCACACTTTAAACTCCCTGGTTTCTTTTAAAGTTCCATATGCAAATATAAGCAAGTATTCTAACCTCTTTTTTAGTTACATAAAACAGTGCTGCTGTGCACTTTTGCTTTTATCATCTGACAGGTGTCGATACACAGCTTTCTTGTTTTTTAACTGCATAGTATTTCCCTGTAAGAAAATTCCATAAATTATTTAGCTAATCTTCTGTTGATGGATAACTGGGTTGTTTCCCATGCTTTTCTCTCACAATGAAGCCTTAGTGAATAACCTTTTACACACATCATTTTGCATGCATGCAAGTTTCCAGATCTTTATTGCATTGGAAATGGGAACAGGCCAGGTAAATGGATCATTGAGTCACTTGTAAGAGCTACAACCAGCAAAGTAAAAAGTTTAAGGACTGCCGCTGGGCCAGATGCCACAGGAATTGTACCAAGACATCTTGCAAAGAAAATTAGCCACGTGACTGGCTGTACCCCAGCAGATACCAAAGCCTGCACCTGGCATCCGTAGGGTGGACTTTGTGCCACTTTCTTTTCATAATTTCATTTTTTTCTACTTGAATTTTTAGAGTGAGTACCCCAATCTGAGATCAATCTCTCATTCTCTCTCTCTTCAGTACTGGGGGGATGCAGCACTGGTTAGAGAGTTTATTTTACAAGAGCCTGAACAATTACTTTTCCAGAGTAGGTTTAGCAAACACTTTTGGAGACTTTTCCTAGAAATGCTTGCTTGTTCTGGATAGTGAAAAATAATGCTAGCATCCTTTAACGGAAAAGCTGCCTATTGTAAGCTTTGTTGGACAAGTGTACGCTTGCCATGGAGTCATCTGCAAGGGCATGTGACCTAGAGACTGTGGGAAATGCTTCACTTCTGAAACTTGGGCTTCAGCAAGCAGCTCTTTGGAGTTATTTGAAGAGTTTTGTTCCAAAGGTCAGAGGCAGAAGGTCCAAGCTTTTCCAGCACAACCCACGTTTGGCAATAGTGCAGGCTTTATGTTCATTCTTTGTAGAAAGGTTTCCGGATCTCATTGCTGAGTTTTTGAGTGACTCTCAGATTCCAGATTTTGCCAGCTACTCTCAAGGTTGAGGCAGGAGGATCCCTTGAGCCCAAGAGTTCCCAGCAGTTTGAATAACATAGTGGGCCCTGACTCAAAAACCCAAAGCAAACTGGGTATGGTGGCACATACCTGTAATCCTTGCATTGGGGAGGCTGAGGCAGGAGGATCACAGCAAGTTTGAGGCCAGCCTGACCTGCATAGTAAACCCTGTTTCAAAGACAAAACTTTTTAAATAAAACAATAAAAAGATCAATCAAACCAAAACCTCAAAGATTGCAAATTCCATGACAACTTTTCTGCATTTTCAGAGTCAGAGTTGGCATATTTTTGTGTCTGCTTGTGTTTACAAATGAGGGCCTGAATAGGTACATATTCCTATCTAGGAGTCCTTCATAGATAACCAGTGTGGTGCTGGCAGTCTTCCACCCACTGCGGACTTCTCCCCAGCCCTGCATAGCATCTCTTCTTCCTTGAGGCAGTGTAGATTTTGGGGGGAGGAGGGAATCAACTCAGGACCTCACATTTGCTAGGCAGGCACTGCACCACTGAGCTAAATCCCTGGCCCTAGGCAGTGCAGTTCTTTTTGTTTTTAAACAAAAGATAGAAATGATACAGAATTTTTTAAAAAATAGTAGAAAATTAATACTAGTTAATATATTGCATATTGTTATCTTAGAAGTAGTTATTCAAGTCACAAGATTTAGACATTAAAAAAAGATCAGTGAGAGCATAAACTGTGCTTTTTGATTACAGAGATTAGTAGTGTAGTTATATATATATGCACACATATACATCTATATGTACACTATATACATGTAATATTTTCCCTTCTTTCTTTTCTCTTTTCCCCTATCCCAGTTGTTCTTTCCTTTTGAGCACTTTCTTTTTCTTTCATTTTCACACTATCTATTGTACATTTTGAATCTTATCACTCTTTGAGTTTTTTTGATGGTAGAGACACAATACATATTTATGTGTGAGTGATTTTATTTCACTTATGAGTATGATCTCAAATTACATTCATTTACCTATAAAAGCCTCAAGTTTATCCTTCTTTATAGCTGAGTAATACTCCATTGTATAAAAAACCACATCTTTTTTATCCATTCTGTGGTTGCTGGGCATTTGGGTTGTTTCCAAGATTTAGCTATTACAAACTGTGCTGCTATAAACATGAGTGTACATATATTGCTGTGGCATGGTGTTTTGAGTTCTTCTGGGAAAATTTGAATGGGACCTCCAATCCTAGTTTTTGGAGAATCTCCACATTGATTTTCACGGTTTTGCACCAATCTACACTCCAACAACAATGGAGAAGGGTTCCTTTTTCCCTGCAATCCTGCCAATATTTGTTATTGGTTGTTCTTGATGGTAGCCATTCTTTCTGGAGTGAGATGGAATCTCAGTGGTGTTTTAATTTGCTTTTCTTGAATGACCAGTGACGTTGAACATTTCTTCATATATTTATTTGCCATTTGTATTTCTTTATCTAAGAAGTGTGTGTTCATCTCAGATGCCCATTTTTGGACTGGGTCTTTGAATTTGGGAGGCCTGATGTTTTTCAATTCTTATTTTGTTCTAGATAACTAAGTCCTTTGTCTGAGGGACAGTTGGCTAAATTTTTTTCCCATTCTGTGGGTTTTCTTTTCACTCTGTTGGTGATTTCTTTTGAAGTGTAAAATCTTTTTAATAAGAAGAGAATCCTGGTTGTTGATTCTTTGAAGTACTTTTCATGCAGTTTGTGTTTTGTTCATCAATTCTTTGCCGACCCCATGTCTTCAAGATTTCTATCTACTTTGTCTTCGGGTAGATTTAGTGTTTATGTTCTAATATTTAGGTCTTTGATCCATTTTGACTTTAGTGCATGATGATAGACATGGGTCTAGTTTTAGTCTTAGGCATGTAGAAAGCCAGTTTTTCCAGGGCCATTTACTACAGAGGCTATTTTTTTTTTTTTTTTTTTTTTTTTTTTGCCAGTACCAAGCTGATTTTATCACAGTAGCTTTGTAGTATAATTTTAAGTCAAGGATTGTAGTGCCTCCTGCCCTGCCTTTATTATCCAGGGTTGCCTTTGCTATTTTGGATCTCTTTTCTTTCCAAATGAATTTTAGGGATGTTTTCTTTAGATCTGTGAGGTATGTTAATGGTAGTTTGATCAGGATTGCATTAAATCTGTGTAACAGTTTTGGAAATATGGCCATTTTCACTATTGGTTTTTCCTATTCAAGAGCAAGGGATATCTTTCTATTTTCTGATATTCTCTTCAGTATCCTTTTAAAAGAGTATTACAGTTTTCAAGGTATAGATCTTTTGCATCTTTTGTTAGATTGATTCCTAAGTATTTCAATTTTTTAAATGATCCTGTGGAAGGTGTTATTTCTGTAATTTTTCTCTCAGTGAGTTTGTTATTTTTTTTATTTTTATTTTTTTGTCTTTTTTTCATTTTTATCAGTACCGGGGATTGAACTCACGACTGCCTGCTTGCAAGGCAGGTGCTTATGCTGCTGAGCTAAATCCCCAGCTCTGAGTTTGTTATTTGTATACAGGAATGATATTGATTTTTGAATGTTCACTTTGTATCTAGCTACACTCCTGAATTTGCTTAATTAACTCTATAGTCTTTAATGGAGTTTTTGGGGTCTTCTATATTGAGTATCATGTCATCTGCAAATAATGTAGGCACTGCAGTTTTAACTGAGTGCTTAGAATTGAAACTTTGGTACTGGTTTATCCTTAATGTGGATGTCACTTCAGAGACTGATTGGCTCTGGCTTTGAGCAAATAACTTGAGTCTTTTTGTAGAGCTCTATTGCTCAGTAGGTCACAGGATTAGAAACCCTCACATGTTTCACAGAGGCACAGGAGCCACACCGGTGTGGTAGCTAACATCTGTAATCCTGGATTTGGGAGGCTGAGGCAGGACAATTGCTGGGAGTTCAAGGCCAGTCTGGGCTGCAAAGTGAGTTCAAGGCCAGCTTGGACTGCACAGTGAAACCTGCTCAAAAGACAAAGTAAAACAAAAGAGTAAATGTGAAGTGACATTGCCCACACAGTGACCACCATTATGTTGCCTGTTTAATCTTGTAATTATTGTTGGTTTAAGCATTGTTTCTTGCAGGTTCCCGGTTCCCTCCTCACGTTTTCATAGCCTTGATATTATTGGGTGTGTACATTTTGTCCTTTTTGAGTCACGAGACTTTGACTCATGGAGTCCTCCTTCAAAGTAGCCCTAATAACTATATTTATTATTAGTGCATTGAGATGTAATTTAACACACCATACAATTTACTCAGTGTAAATGTATGTTAGATTTTTTTTTATAAATATCTGCAGCCGCTCAGCTATCATCACTCCAATCTAGTCTTGGAGGAGGATGTCTTCTGTCACAGCCTACGGTCCCCGGGGTGTATCAGCAGTCACACCCCACACCTCCCCAGCTCCAGGCCACTGCAGACCTGCTTTCTGTCTTCATCTTCTAGAATCTTCATATAATTGGAATATGCAGGCTTTCTGCAGCTGGTTTCTTTCACTTAGTATACTGCTGTTAAGTCTCATGTATATTGCCTTTATTGATATTTTATTCCTTTTTATTGCCAAGTGGCTATGTCATAATTTTTCATCTTAGTAACTTTGTAGTTTGATTATATATGATGTGCATTGAACTGTCTTAGAAATGTGAAAACAAGACAATTGAATAGGAAGATCTTTAAAAATATAGAGATGCCCAGACCCTAGTTATACAGAAACAGGGTATGAAAGGGACACGGGTCAGATGCAGCAGGTCAGTTAGGCAGGAGGTTGGAGACGAAGGTCTGAAAGGACTCCTAACAGGTGTTAGTAAAGGTCTCTCTCAGTATAGACAGGATCGTGAATATTTTGTGCTTTTTGATTTTAGGGGCTGGAATAACAGTGTTATTGATAACTGTCATATATGTTAAACTCATTCAAAATAGAGAATATAATGGCTTTTAGCACATTCATAGAATAATTCACAACCATTACCAAATCAATTTTAAAACATTGTCACTGACCCCAGAAGCAACTCCTCCTCCTGCATTGTGGCCCTGGCATTTCCCATCCCATCTTCCTCTCGGCCGTGTGCAGCCAACCTAGGTGTTTCCTTCTGCAGATTTACCTGCTGTAGACGTAGCATGTAAATGGAATGTACAATAGATGGTCTTTGGAGTCTGGCTTTTTTTCACATCACATAATATATTCAAGGATCATCCGTGTTGTGATATATCATCACTACTTCGTGTCTTTTTATTGCCAAATCATAGTCTATTGTAAAGCTGTCTCACTGCCATGCTTTACCCATTCGTTGGTGAATATTTGGATTGTTTGCACTTATTGACGGTTGTGAACACGGATGCTGTATCATCTGTGTTTTGTAACCTTTGTCTTCTAATGTGTACAAGGCACTGCTACTGAAGTTAAAAGCTGAAACTTGACTGGGATCAAAACCAGACGTGGTAACAAGGCACCGTGACAGAGGAGGTGACGTGTACCTGTTTCTTCTGCCAAGTTAGGACCCAGCAGTCAGAGAAGGGAAGTTGCTGGGTTCACATTTTCTACAGATGAGGAAAGCAGGTGCCCCAAACCTAGAGGATGGTGTTATGGAAAAGAAGCAGGGCTGTGAGGACAGTGGGCTTCAGCTCCCCCAGACCTGCTCGTGAGTCCTAGTTCTGCCACTCACACCTGCGTGACCGTGGGAGAGTCATTTCACATCTCTGAGTCTTTACCTCCCTCGTGATGGTTGTGATCACATTTGAAAACAGTTCTGCCTCTTCCAATGGCAGCCTTTGTAAAGAGGCTATTCTTTTCCCCTCTGGATACCCTAGTACCTCGGGGAGCTCTTCCCAATTCTGGATACCTGGATTCAATTCATCTGGGGTCCAGGTCTGGATATTTTTCAAAACCACCCCAGAAGATTGTGTACTGCACACCTAACCAGGATAAAGGTGTTAGGATGAGTTTTAGTCAGCATGCTTTATTTCGTGAATGAGACTAGAAGACTCGCAGGGACCTGACTATCTTACTGGCGGCTAGGGCCCAGTCGTCCAGCTCTCAGGCCCTCCAGTTGCCCCTTCCTTTGAGGGGTCAACAGGGGTCGGGGTAGACTCAGCTACTTTGGAATTCACAATATGGCCCCTCCCTGGCCCTGGGGGGCCCAGCAGAAAGGAAAAGTGGGCAGGTACTTGCTGTGAAAGGGAGTCTTTTCTTTCTAATCAATAAGCAAACAGTTCTGGAGTTGCCCAAGCCAGCCACAGGAATGTTCCCTGGGTGGCAGCCCATAGGAACCATCAGTTAACACGTCTGTATTTAGGTAGGCAGAGTGGGATGTTTGAGTATTGTGCATGCAGATGGAAGTCAGACAATAAAGCTCCTCCAATTTAGTGTAAAAGCCAGAGGGCTTCCCTGTTCTTCTTTTCTTTTTGAGGAAACCAAACAAACTTCTCTCTTAAGCACTTAGGCACCAAGTCACCCTCCTGTACCTCTAAGGAGGCCCCAAGTGCGCTGCCAGCTCCTACTTAAAAGCAAGCATCTCTCCTCCCACCTCCTCTTATAAACAGACCAAGATGAGATTCTGTGCCCTTTAGCACCCACCCCTCTTGGAAAATGGAATCTCAGCACCAGGTCTTGACTTGAGCTGAGAGGCAGCCCCAGCTTCTCCAGCCAAATCACCAGAGCCCCATCTAGGCAGGAATACTGAGATAAAAGTAGGTGAAATTGTATGATAGGGTGCTGGCCTTTTCTGGATGGTCCAGGAGAGGCCTGGGAGGGGAAGTGATTTAACACTGGGTTTTATTTTGTTTTGTTTTGTTTTGGGTCTTATTGTCAAGAAAGACTAGAGGGATGGAGAGTCCCCTGGCCCTTCTGGACTACAGGACCAGGAGCCAACTCAGCACAGGCCTGTGCCCATGTGCTACCATTTCCCCAACTCTAGCAGGATGTCTGATGGTGCACTGTGCTCACGGCTGGCTCGTTAGTGCCAGGGCCTGGCCTGCAGTGGACATGAGGGAGCTTGGAAATCTCCTGACACTGCCAAGCAGCTCTCCCTTGCTGCAGCACGTGGAAGCTGGGGCAGTCTCTCCTGAGGCCGCTTGTTGATGCTTTCCTCAGATACCATCTATTAAATTGTCCCCTCTGCCCTGGGCTGCTGCATAAAACCCTTGGAACTCCTTTACCTGCTCTTAATTACTACATTTCCCCATTCCTAACATTTTTCTCTTTGTTGGAATTCAGATCTCAGGACAGCAGGGACCTGGTTTTGATCACCACTGTATTTCCCAGGCCTTAGAATGAGGCACAGAGTAACAGCATGGTAAATCTTGTCCAAAAAAGAATCTTTGATGCAATCTATCGAAGAAGTGGTGATCTCTCCCTTTTACAGATGAGGAAACTGATGTTCAAGAGAAGTTCTTTTAGTTCTTTTGTGGTGCTAGGGATCAAACCCAAGATCTCGCCCATGCTTGGCACGCTTAGCACTGAACTACAACCCATCACCTTATTTTTTAATTATTATTTTTAAATGTGGCATTGAGGATGAAACCCAGGGTCTTGTACATGCTGAATGCACACTTTACCAGCCCCTGCCCTCAGAAAATTGAACCCAACTCAGTTTGATTGTATTAAGTATAAAATGTTAACAGTTTTGCACTGGCTGTTAACCAACTTCAGATGTGACATTTAATGACATTTTTTTTTTACTGGGCCAATTTGCTGCAGAGAAGGAAATACTTTAGCCCAAAGGGAAACATGACCAAAAAGCAAAGGACAATGCCACAATGATTTCATTGCATTAGTGACCTCACAGCAGAGGGGGCAAAGTCTAGGGTGATGCATCACCCCATTACCCTGTTTAGATCCCTTTGGAAGTAACAGTTGTATGGGCCTGGGCTAGTTTTTTTGTTAGTCTGTAACCTCACTGGTTCTCTCTTCCCTACATCCTGAACTCTGTGCCAGGCCGTGGGTTCCTTCTTATTCCCTACCCAGGCAGTGTTCACTGTTGACATCTGATTTCAGAGTGTAAAGCTAGTGACTTTATTCTGGGCAAAAAAAAAAACATTTAGGGGATGCTGGGAGAAAGAACTTGATAAGCTTCGTGCAAATAGACTTCCCGACCCTGGGAGCCCAGGGGAGCTGTCTGTCAACACGGGTACTGGGTGCTTCAGCACCTTTTGGAGCACATGGTGCAGGCATAGAGGACACACGCCTGGGAGTCTTTCTTGTGAAATGTGACCTTCCGAGTTGCTTATCATCTTCCTCAGAAAAGGATGTAGACGAGGGCGTGAAGCTGGCTGACGAGAGGGACTGAAACTTACTTTGGTTTACATGAAGTGGTAACTTAATGAGGAACATGCTCCAGTCTGGAGTTTATACTTCCTCCTTTGTGTGGCTGTCGGAATATTCTTATGTTAGTCTGAGGTCTAGGCCTGGATTTCCAAGGCTCAGTGTCTGTCCAAGGAGAAAGAGAGTGAGTGTATACAATATTTTCTGTTTCAATTCTACTTACCTCCCAACTATTCATTTTGGTGTGAATTAACCTCCCAGTATCCATTCAACTAGTGAAGTCTTGCAAATGCATGGCTTCTCAGTGCTAAGGGACAGACTGGTGGTTAAGTCCTGACAAGTTAAACTGATGTTAGACCACCGCCTCTTTTGTTCATAGCTGTGTGACAAGTCATTTCACTGCTCTGAACCTGAGTTACCTGATTGGTTGATTGACTGATTGATTGCACTGCTGAAGATTAAACCTAGAGCCTCATGCGTGCTAGGCAAGTGCTTTACCACTAAACTACCTTACATCCCACCCCCTGACCTCTTTATAAATGAGGAACGTTAAATCCTACCTCATAGGATGGCTGTTCCTAATAAGGATTTTAAGATAGCATTACTGTCCATAATTCTCAGCAGATGGACGCATAGCTGCTGGAGTTGAGATGGTCAGTCTTCCCCGTGGAATCTGAGTGTCCTCCTCAACTTCCCCCAGATATGGAAAGCTGGAGGCTCGGCTGTCCATTTCCTCCTGCTTTTTTAAATATAAGATTACATTTTTATGGGGGCTGGGGATTTAGCTCAGCAAGCATAAGTGCCTTCTGGGTCATGAGGTCATGAGTTCAATCCCCAGTACAAAAAAAAATTATGCTGAACATGGATGCTTTACACACCTGGAGTGTTTACTAATTTTGTGGACACCATCAAAGGAAGACACACCAGCATGAATCAGTGTCAATTAAGAAATGGCCAACCTAGAGAGCAATTTTGCAGGCCATTGCATCTGTGGAGACCTATGACTTTAAGTTTTGTTTTGTTTGTACCAGGGACCAAACTCAGTCCTTGTGCTTGCCAGGCAGGCATTTGTGCCGCTGAGCTATACCCCTGGCCCCAGACCTATGGCTTTGTGGTTTTCCTTCCAAGCTGAAACTGTCTCCCTAAGAATCCTTTCACTCATCAAGTTAAAGCATCTTGTCTTTCATCTTTAGTATGAAACTGAAGCCCTTGGTTTTAAGGTACTCACTGGCAGCTTGGTCCCCAAACGCCCCAGAATGCTCTCTGATCTTGTGTATGGGAGCTTGAGATGAGCACTCCAGTTCAGACGGTTCCTGACGTCAAGCTAAACACCGAGGTCTAGCTGTGAGCTGGGAAAACGCACTGCAGCGAGGAGACCATCTGTAATGTGGCCCTTTGTGTCTGGTGTGGGCAAAACTGCTTTCAAGTAGTTTCTCAGAGACTGGTTACTCACATGGTTAGCTGCGTTTGAAAGCAGGCAGTTCTATCATTCTGAAACCCCGGCATCCTCTGGAAATGTGTAGAGGCTTTTGAGAGAGACTCTTTCTACCCACTCACATTCCAGTTACGGGCTGCGTGGGGGTGGGAGAAGAAACGGGATCCTTCACGTGGGACTGTTCCGTGGCATGATGGCAATTCCAGGCTAGGAATGTTGCTGAGCGCTCAAAACCTGCCTGCTCTAGGATCCAAAACAGTTCATGAACCTGGGCTTCATTTGTAGCTGAGCTCCAGTCATCTCTTTCAGGGTTTTCTGTTTAAAGCTTCCGCTTCTGCCAAACAGGCTAGAAAATGGGGCAGTGGAGGATGAGTAACAGCATCCAGGAGTTACTGTGTGTTACTGACACTTGAAGATAACCTTCGTCATTTAAAAAAATTCACTCCAATCGGGACTGGTAACACAGTACAAAGATACAGGACAACATGTTAACCTTTTTAAAAGAAAAAAAGAAATAGCCTCCCTCCTACCAACCTCTCTTCTTTCAGTCTTTCCTCATCTGTATCCCAATTACCGCTGACCTCCTGGTATGTAGAATTCCACCTTTTCTGGACTTTCTTGTAGCTCATTTTGGTTTTCCTTAATAAATTCTTGTTTTTATTATTACTAAAAAGCATTTCCCCCTTGCACATATCAGGCACAGCATGCCCCAGCCCAGCTCCTGTACATATCAGTGTATAATTTCGAGAAAAGAAAGCACTGTTGCTGATGCCTCCTGGGAAGTAGAAGGCGGAAATTAAATCTGCAAATTCAGACATAAAGCATAGAGCAAAGACCTGACAGATAGGGGCTTTACACACGGTCTGCAAACTCCAGGACTGCCTGGCATTGAATCCCAGCTCTAGCCACCTCGGTTTCACCATCTACATGCAGAGAACACTAGGAATACCAACCTCTTACTGTTCTGGGGTTAAATGACTTAATATTTGTAAAGGACTTAAAGCAAAGCCTGGTACATTAATGTTCTATACATGTTAATGTTAATTAAATAGCTGGAGCCTGGGGTATAGTTTAGTGGAAGAGCACTTGCATAGCATGTGAGGATCTGGATTTGGTCTCTAGCACCACTAAATAAATTATTTGCTGAGTATAGTGGTGACCAGTCACTTGGGAGACTGAGGTAGAAGGGTCACAAGTTCAAGCCCCCATCTTGCACAATTTAGGAGGATTCTGACTCAAAAAATAAAAACAATTATGGAAATGTTCAGTGGTAGAGGACTCCTGGGTTCAATTCCCAGGACTGCAATAAATAAATGAATAAATATTAGTGAAATTGTTAACAAAGGGTAATTGAAGCTATTAGTTGATTGAAGCTGTCATTTTTTGGGTGAATGTGGTAGTGGTGATGATATTGTGACGGAAATATTTTCCTATTTAGAGATGTCCAGCGGAGTCCTGCTGTTGTTACTGGGATTTAGTTTCTATATCCAAGTGACTAAATAACAAGTTGTGGAAAGATGTTCATGCTGGATTAAAGAATTCTTAGCTGCTTGCTGGCTTATTAACTTCTTATGATGGAAATGTTCACATATAACCAACTCCCATCTGCTGGTGTCTGGTTTCAACACTAGGGTCCTGTCCCTCCAGCTTGTGGCTGTTTGCTGTGACTGAGCCAGCGGCTGAACGCCAGTGACTAGCCGGTGGGAGCAAGCTTCCCAGAACCTTCCTGCAGTTGGAGAGCCCCTCAGACTTAGCTGTAATTTGTGATTTATCAACCTAGAGGATCCAGTTTTACAGAAAGCTAATGAGTCTTAATAGCACCTGGAAATTCAGGTTGGAGCTGTCGGTCACACTGAACTGTGTCACTTCTCTTAAGAGTGAGGCTTAGCCACCATTAAGGCGAGATGCCCCAAGCAGGTTAAGTGCTTTGCTTCAAGTTATTTGCAAAACCATTTTCATTTTTTCAGGCCGCCACCCTTGGCAAGTTTAATCATGCTTGTCTCAACTTTCACTGCCCAGATTTTGGCTGGTGGGGGAAAAGGAATTCAGGACAGTCCTTGGCCCCTACTTCCATGATAACCCCTCAAACACAGCCCAGACCCCCACTACTTGTGCTTGGGGATAGGGTAGGGATCTTTTCATCTTGTTTTCCTAATTTGAAAAGAAATTCTTATTTTAGATTCGAAGGGTGGTGTCAGCTCATCCTTTAAGGACTTGGAATTTGTTTTCTTGTTTCTGTTGTCACTTTATGGCTCATGTGTTCACTTAGCAAATCTTCATCTTTCTGTCTGGTCTACCAAAAAGCATGAAAATAGCAACCATCATCTGCACTGGCATTGCCCTGAAGCTTACAAAATGTGATTGCTCTGCTTCACCAAACCCTGAAGAGAGACATAAGCTTACTGGTGGCGATTTCATTCACATTACAGAAGAGCAAGCAGAGACCCATAGAGTTTAAACTGTTTGCTGCAAAAAGACGTTAGAATCTGGGTTTGTAATCCAGTGGAAAACTAGCATCAGCTTTTTTTTTTTTTTTTTTTATTAATCTCTTTCTTTCCCAAACCCAGCCCAAAGGGCTGGGTGGAGACAAGGTGACGGTGTTTGTTATAAATTGGATGAGGAGGATCAGTCTAGCGATTATGTGAAATACCTGTCTCCTTCCTGTGAATTAACTCAGTGTGGTCACTCAGTTTACTTGCCAGATAGCAGACTTAGCTGTTGCATGGGAATGACCTCAGAATTCTACCACCTCTGAGCTCCTAGCTTTGAGGAAGAATTCTCCTTTAAAACTAGCCCAGGGTCCCCAGACACATCCTGTAATCCCCGCATGCAGGAAGCTGAGGAATTAGGTTGGTGAGTTCAGTTCTGCCTGTAGTCTGGTTCAACCTGGATTATACAAGACGACTTGATTTAAAAACTCAAAAACCAAATAACCTAGGGTTGGGGCTGAGGGGCAGGGTGTAGCTCAGGGATACCATTCTTGCTGAGCACAAAGGGGGCCCTGGGCTCCATCCCCAGAATGAAAATGGGAGAAGGAAAAAGAAAGAAAGAAAGAAAGATAGATAGATAGATAGATAGATAGATCTCAGAGTTTAATAAATAGGGTGTTGGGGCTGGGGATTTAGCTCAGCGGCATAAGCACCTGCCTTGCAAGTGCATGGTCGTGAGTTCAATCCCCAGTACCGGAAAAAAAAAGTAATAAAAAAATAAATAGGGTGTCTCCAGGCACAGGTAGAACCAACAATGTAACTAAGCTACAGCTCATGTTAGGGATACAGGAGAATCTGTAGATCGCCTCTCCTCTTCTTAGTACTTAGACTCTCACCATGTAGCTCAGGCGAGCCTGAAAATCAGTGTTCCTCCCCAGCTTCCAAAGTGCTAACTTTTTGTTTTTGTGGGTGTGGTATTCAAGATGGAGCCTTATGCATGTTAGATAAGCACTGTACAACTAAGCCACATCCCTAGTCCACATCTTGGTTCTTAATACAAGACAGATTACCAGGAGAAAAGCATACATGTTTCAATTCTGTTCGCATGTAAGTGGGAACCTTCACAAGAGAGTGAGGGAAGACCTGAAGAAATGTCCAAAGCTGAAAACCTCTGTACTTCTAGACAACACTAAGTTTTATGGAAAAACAAGGCAGAGGGCCTGGGCTAGGGGCAGTGCATTCCAGGGAGTCTCCAGGAGATAATGGAGGGTGTGAAGTGGTGGTCCAGATCCACGCAGCATCAGTTCTCAGTCACTGGTGACAGTGGCGGTCTTTTCATGCTGATACGAGGATGTCAGCGCTCTCCCAGGAGAGTTTATGGCTGGCAGTATGTAAGGAAGCATAGTTCAGACAGACAGGCTCACAAACATTCAGTCAAAGAGTTATATTTTGGGGTGATATTCCAGTATCCATCAAGGACTAGTCACAGATACGTTGTTTATTAGTTACGGGATGTCAAGTAAATTTCCGACTCTCCAGTTTCATTTTGAAAATGGGAATATCAGAGCAGTCACCCTTAGTCTTCTCTAAGCTAAGTACTATACTGCACGGGGCTCAGAAGTGTTTGTAAGGATGACCTCTGGTGGAAGACATGAAAACTGCAGCCTGAGAGTTGCACGTAGTTCCTGAGCTTTCTGGGAGACACTTGCTCCTCCTGAATACCGGGGAGTCCAGCCTTGTAAAGCAAGGGTAACCGCAGGAATTTTTATAAAATAACAAGCAGTTTGAAGCAATAGAAATTCCACTGGATGGATCAGTAGCATTTATATTTTGAGACAGGGTCTCATTATGGAGTGGCGGTTATTTTAAAGGGAGGAAAATGGGCTAACTTGAGTCCTCCTAGAACAAGCTATCTTGTCAACTGTTCCCTCTGCCTGGAAGGCATTTTGTTATATTTTTGTCTTTTTTATTAATTGGCTGATTAACTGATGGAGGTTCCATGTCGCTCAAGTTGACCCTGAATTCCTGAGTTCAAGCAACCCTCCTGCCTCATCGTATAAGTACACTCCCCCAGACGGGGCTAGCAAAGCTCTTGAGCCAGGTTTCTTGCATTGTGGCTCCTTTGAGTCTGAACTCAGATGCCTCTACCTCAGAGAGACCCCTTGCTCTCAGCCCCCACATTGCCCTTTCAACATGCAATCAATCACCTTGCAAGTAGCCCGCACTCAGTAAATATGGAATGTTAATCATTGTCTTTTTAACTTTTTAAAATTTTATTCAGTGAGATAGCATTTAATATAGTGCTTGTTATGTGCCAAGCACTATTCTGTGGGTCCTAAACTGATGCTATTAGGTAGTCACTGTTGTTATCCTTATTCTACAGATAGGAGATTGAGACACAGAAAGGTTGAATAACTTCTCAAAGGTCACAGAGCTAGTATAAATAGCAAAACTGGGACTTGAATCTTGGGTTTCATGAACCTTGAGTTTCATGAATTTGTTTAGTTTATTCCTATTATGTCAGGTTGTCTTTTTCTTAGTATCCATCACTGAATGCTTAAATGCATACTGTTTATTTAAATATAGATTATAACATTTTGCTATACCTTGGCCTCTATCTTTTGTTTTTGTTTTTGTTTTTTTTTTAAATTTTATTTAAAAGGAAAAAGAGAAAAACACAAAACAAAACAAAGCGATGTAAGGGTACAAGTAATACAGAACTACAAAAAAAAAAAAAAAAACAGTAAGAAATCACCAGTTAATAGATTACATATTATCATCTTAGAAATAGTTGCTCAAATCACAGTATCAAAGAATACAAAGTGGACATTCAAACAGTGAGACTACAAACAGTTGTGTTCAATGATCCAACCAAAAACATTAATATGGTCAGCTATTTAATACCCCTAAACACACTTGCTGTTGTATCCTTTAGAGCTCTTTTTTTCCCTCTCTTTTTTACAACAAAATTTACACATTTTGGGTTTTATTACTCCTTAGTTCTTATTACTTTTTTTGGGGGGGAGAGAATAAAGTCAAATATAGCAAAACAAAGCTGTCAGTCAAAACCAAGGATAGACATAGCACATGATGTAAAACAGAGTACAAGGTTATCAACAATAGTTATCAACGATGTCTCTTGTTTCCTTAAAAAGAATTGTCTATCTCATTAGATATTATAAAGTTGAACAAAACAGTAGAGAACAAGACCAATAAAACTTAAGCATTGTAAACATTACAGGACTTCCAAAGGAGACAATAGTCAAACCAGAATGGGCATCTTAGTGAATATTATTGCCTTCAAAGTAGTTGCCTATACCCTCAAACTTGATACTATCCTACAGAATGGAACAGAGTCTAATCAGTCAAAACAAGATCGTGGGAGTATTGGCCTCTATCTTTTGAACTCAGTGGGTTTCTGTACCCTGTCTTGATTATTTTATATTCTGTTTTCATATTGGGAGGAGCAGTCTGAAGCATGGGTTCCTTTTTTGTTGTTTCTGTTATTCTTATTTATTTTTGTACTGGGGATCGAACTCACGACCTCATGCAACCAAGCATGCTTGCCAAGCAGACTCTTGTGCCACTTAGCTAAATCCCCAGCCCTTGTTGTTTCTATTAAAGAAAGTTTATTTTCTAGACATTATTTTCACTGAACAACTAGATTTTTTTAAAAAAAGATCAAAAGAATTGTGAAGAGTGTTAATAAGATTGATTCCAGGGGTAGCTTTGTTCTGTCACCAGATTATGGTTTGTTTTGCTTGTGCTTGGTTTGCATGAGTTGGCTTTTGTGGGTGAATTGAAGTTTGCTTTTTGGAGAAAAATGCTCTTGTCTTGAGTCTGCTCCATTTCCTAATCACTGTGTTTTCTGCCTTGCAGTGAGTTTTGAAGGATGCACAGGCCGGCCAAGAATAGTTTACTATTCTTCTGACTCCCGATTCAAAGTGGGTACAGATGGTGTAGTTACAGTCAAACGGCCCCTGCAGTTTCACAAACCAGAGATCAGTTTTTCTATCCATTCCTGGGACTCTACCTTCAGAAAGTTTTCCACTGAAGTCACACTGAAGGCAGAGGGACCCCATCACCAGCACCACAACCACCACCACCACCAGCACCAGGACCAAAACCAGGTATGTGGGTCACCATTGTTGCAGTCTGTAGCTAACCCAGGTTGCTTTGCCATGGTACCATCGGCATTTTGGGCAGGACAGTTTGTGTGGAGACTGTGCTGTGCACTGTTTACTGGCAATTCAGCAGCATCCCTGGCTTTCACTCAGTAGACACCAAGAGCACCTGTAGAGTTATGACAACCCAGAGTACCTCCAGATGCTGACAGTGCTGCCTGGGTGAGTTGCAAAATCATTCCTAGGAGAAGACTGTTGGTCTAACTGAACTATTTCTTGTTGGGCGTGGGGGTGGTTGTTGAACGTAAGGAGCAGGTAGTTGTAGCACAGTGGGAAAAGGCTTCTGGGAATTGAATTGGCCTTCCACTGACAACCTGAGCAACCCTGAAGGAGTTGCTTCATCTATCTAGGCTTGAGTTTCTTTTTCTATAAAATGGAGACAATAACAAGGACTGAATAAATGAATGCATGGGAAGTGCTAAGATCATGCTAGGTGTATACAGTTGGTATCCACAGTGAACCAGTCTAGAACACTCCCCTCCCCTTGTAGATACCAAAATCTGGATGCTTATGTTTCTTCTGTAAAATAATACCGGATTTGCATATCGCATATTCATGTCTTCCTAGGTTCTTAAATCATCTCTAGAAGGCTAAGAATGAAGCCCTAGGTTCTATCCACTAACACCTAATACAATGTAAATGTTGTATAAATCATGATTCTACTATATTGTTTAGGGAATAAAGACAAGGAAAAAAAGTATCATATTCAGTACCATTATAGTATCATTCTACAATGTCCCCTCATTTTCATGTGCTCAAAAATGTGGCTTTTGGAAGGCGATTAGATCACAAGGTCACTATTGGATCATGAGTTCACTATACTAGGTTTGTCTACCAATAAGTTCACTAGCTGAGTGCTATTTGGGGGTGCAGGCCAGAGGCAGGTCACTGGCAGCACTACCTGGAAGGGTGTATATCCTTCCCTGGCTCTTCCTTTCTCTCTCTGCTTCCTGTCCATTATGATATAAGCAGCTTCCCTTTGCTGTGCCATTTCTGCCTTGGAGAGAGCCCACCATGGACTAAATGTGTGCTAAAATAAATCACTTTATTTGTGTGGGTGTCAAGTATTTTGTCCCAATAATGAGGAAAATGACTAAGACCAGTACAGACACGGTCTTTTAAGAACTACTTTAACTCCATGATTGGTTGAATCCATGGATGTGAAACCTGCCAGTATGATGGGCCAGATGTACTGAGTATTCACTAATTATTGGCTGATCCTTTCTTTCCTGGGGGCACAATGAGTGAGACTTGCATTTTCTGATTGTTTTGCACTTTGTGTTTGGAGAGGGAGCCCTTGGCAAAGAAGAGGAGGAACAGGCGGGACTCATCTCGCCCAGAGGATTGTCAGTTGTACACAGTCTTTCTGCATTGTATTCAAAGTGCCTGGCCATTCAGTTTGGGACCTGCTAGGAACCCAGTAGGTACTGAATAGGCAGATACATAGATTGACCACAAATGGAAAGATATGTGTTTGCCTGGGTTCTTGGCAAGAATGTTTCTGGAAGCTGTAAATAAAAGCTAATGCCTTTGCAAGTTTCCACGCTCGCCCATGGGGCCCCTTATTAAAATCTCTCAGGCAGCAGATAGGGTGGGGAGCTGTGGGGTGGTGAGGATTTCTAGTTGTGCCTTGTGTACTACCTTGGAAGTATAGATTGTGCCCTAAATGCCAAAGCCTCTAGAGTGGGTTCCTGTTTTTTTCCCTCAGGATTTTTGAGATTCTTGGAGCTTAATAGTCCTCCTGATCCATCTGAATTTCTCCCTGGTATAATTAGAAAAGTGAGGAACTCGGAGGAACCGTATTAATAGGACCCTCCAGCTCACTTCTCCAGGTGGCCTGCCTGTCATTCACGTGAGGTCAGCACAGTGAGCTCTGCTAGCGATTATCCTTTCTGACCAAGAGGTCAGATTCTTGATGTCGATTCTTCTCTAGTTTTGCCTCTCCACTTCTGCCAACTGTGCCTCTGCTTTCATGTCTGCTGTACCAGGATTTGGTTCAAGTATGTATTGTATAAAACCTCAAATTACAGTGGCTTATGTAAAATATTTCTTTTAAGTTAAGGAAGTCCAAAAATGAGTTGTGTCCCACGTGGGTACCCTACAGCAGTGATAGTGAACCCATGGCATGTGTGCCGGAGCGGGCATGCAAAGCCCTCTCTGCCAATATGCAAGCCAAGTCACCCCAGCAGCTGAGCATCGGGCAGCAGCACACAGGGGTCATGTGCATGCTCGGAAGGGATAAATACTGCCAAGTGATGATGTCATGAGAGTTTGGGGACTCAGTCTCTAAAAGGTTCGCCATCACTGCTCTATACCCATCAGGGATCCAGGTTTCCTTTTGGCCGTTTTCCTCAGCCTGTGGCTTTCATCCTCATAGTGACCTTAGGGTCTAAGACAGCTGCTGGAGCTCTACGTGATTATTCTACGTAAAGAGGAGAAAGAGAAGCATAGCAATGCATTGCTTAGTTATCTGCCGGCCTCTTAAGAAACCTTTATGGGATTCTTAAGCAACACTTCTAATTATATATATCACATTAGTCAGAACCTAGCCTCCTGGCCACACCTAACTGCAAGTGTAGCTTCTTACAAAAATGTAGTCTTTTGCTTGGATACAGTGAGTGGCACAAAACTGAGATACATATATATTAGAGAAAAAGTTTTAATTTAAAAAATTTTTAATGAAAAATAGATATTGGATGGTAGGTGGTCTTTAGTTCAAAGGACTCTGGGTATCAAACCCAGGTATTGCATGAAAATGTACTCTCACTCAGGTATATTTTAACTCCTCTTACTTCCCTTTTAATTTGTATTAGATGTAATTTTCTACTTCTTTCACTTTGCTTGAGTAAAAGTTTTTAGTGGTTTTGAGTACGTTTCTGGTTTTTGTTTATTTTTTTGCTTTGCTTTTGTTTTGCTTTGGTCTCACTAGGTAGCACTGGCTGACCTTGAATTCATGGTAATCATCCTGCCTCAGCCTCCTGAGTCCTGGGGTTACATGCATGGGCCACCATGTGTAGTCTTGAATAGATTTTTTTTTTTTGCAGTGTGGTATTCTATTTTTCTGAGGGATAAATTTCCTGTTAATTATATTTGGACATGATTCCCTTCAATTTTACAGATGAAAATGCTAACATTGTGTTTAGCCAGCCTGATAAGCACAATGCTTATCATTATTTATTATCATTCTCTGAAAATATTCTGCAACCCTGATGTCAGCAAGAAATGATCTTTGCCTTTTCTGTCTACATGGCAAGTGGATTTGTATTCATTCACCAAGGCCAGTTTGCTCACCATGGCTGTATTTTACATGCACTACCAATAATTCATTTAATCCTTCAGAACACTGTTGTGTAGGTACTAACACCATCACCCCCATTTTAGACATGAGGACACTGTGATGGGGAGAAATGCTGTACCCTGACTAAGGAGGCACCATCGCAAGCATTCAAGCCATGCAGCCCAGCCTTTGACTCAGGTTGGCTGCCTCTGTAGGCAGATGGGGAGGGCAGAGGCTATGTGCGTCTGTATGTCCGTACATGTGTGGCATGTGTGCACATGTGGCCAGTGTGCAGGATTGGGAAAGAGTTCTGGATGCTACCTGGTCACATTTCATACCTTTCTTTTGCATCTTCAGTGAAACTTGGCAAGCAGTGATCAGTGACTAAGAGTGAGTATTCTTATGTGGTATGAAGCAGATGGAAATTTTCTGCAGGAATTTAACCATGTGAGCACTAATCACTCTAAAACACTTACATAATAATTTGAAAGATATTTTCCTTCTATCTTCAACTTTTGTTTCCCTAAGTAAGTATAAAGTTATCTTTATGCTAACAACTACTCAATACAAGTCTCCAAGGATGTTTTTTGATTTTGACTCAATGGTTTCTGTTAAAACAAATGAAATCCTTCTAGATAAAATATAATGAGTATTAGGGCTTGTGTCTAGATGTCACTCCAAAGCCTCATAATGGCCACAGGTGAGGCTTTTTCAGAGGTGGCTAGATCTAGAGTATGTGATGCCAGGGTTGATTCATGGTGTGGTGCAGTGCTAGGATCAAGGGCACTAAGATTAAGGGTGTGAGTGCTGCCCACCCTAAGTGGTCTGATAAGATATAAGGGACAGAAAGAGGCTTGTCTTGCCCTTGCTTGTTGCTTTTGCTATCTTTTGCCACTGTGAACTGCTTCTCTCTGATGCCTGCCTGTCTGCCATGGCTCTCTCCCTTGGACCAACCGATGACAGACTGAAACCTCTACAAACTGTGAGCTGAATAAATGTTTCCCCCTTTAACTTTGAGTGTCAAATACTTTGTCTCAGCATCGAGAAAAGTAACTAAGACAATGAAATTAAGAGATCTGTATTGATCACAAAGTATTCCTAATAGCAATTTTTAAAATTTAACTTGCTTTGGCAGATAATTTCCTTTTGGGGAACCATATACCTAGGAAAAACATGAGAAAAGAAATTAGAAATACCTTAGGGTCTAATTATTGGATGATCTCTAATATTAAATCAACAGAATATAATGTTACTATAAAAATGACATATGTATTACATAAGCTTGAAATAATGTGTAAATTACAATATGAAACCCTGAAACCTATAACATGTGTGCATGATTACTTTTAGTGGGCAATAAGAAAGGGGTAAAAGAAAACATTAGTTTTGTAACTGTTTCAGTCAGCTTTCTGTCACTGAAACAAAATACCAGAAGCAATTAACTTATAAAGAAAAAAGTTTTGTTTTTGCTCATGGTTTTAAATGTTCTAGTCCAAAATCAAGTGATCTTATTACTTTGATCCCCTGGTGAAGGCACCACATCATGTCAGGAACATGGAGCAGAGTGCAAACTGCTTACTTCATGAAAGTGAAAAGTAAGAGACAGGGTGTCCTATAGCATACTTGGTGCACCCTTGAGGATCTGAACACTCTTACTAAGCTCCAACCCCTAACACAGTGATACAGAACCTTTTAAAGACTTAAATGCTCAAATGTAACACAAAGACCACTACTCATCGAAAGTTCCAACATTGCGATTAAACCTTAATGCTGTGCTGCTGGGACGGTGCTGAGGTGACTTGGCTCACATGTGACAGGGAAGGTTCTACAAGCCCATTGCAACACATGTGCTGTAGAGTTTGCCACCACTGCCCTAAAGTTTCAAGCACTTTCCAATAATGCTGCCCTCGGGAACATTCAACTTCCTAACTGGCAAAGAGATTGATTGATTTTTGTCTTGGCTGTTCATTTTGGAGGGTACAAACAGTGTGTTGTTGAGAAAAGCTTGTGTTAAGTTAAAACTGCAACTGCCCTCAGAAGGTTTGAGATGCTGTCCATAGAAGTTGAATTCTTGGTCCTGTGTTAACTCGAGTTTTCTCATGTATTCTTTCATCTCCTTTCTTTTCAGGAAAATTCTCCAGAAACACAGCTAGAAGTGATCAAATTTCCCAACTTCCACCATGGTCTCAGAAGGCAGAAGAGAGACTGGGTTATCCCTCCCATCAGCTGCTCAGAAAATGAAAAAGGCCCGTTTCCTAAAAGACTGGTTCAGGTAGAGATGAAAGTTCTCTTATTTCTCTGGGAGGAATTTGGTAGAGAAGGAACGAGGAGTGGAAAGAAAAATGACACGTCAGGATCTTTCCTTCCAATTCTATTTCTTTATGTTTTTTTCTTCAGATCAAATCCAACAGGGACAAAGAAACCAAGGTTTTCTACAGCATCACTGGCCAAGGAGCTGACACGCCTCCTGTTGGGGTGTTTATTATTGAAAGAGAAACAGGATGGCTGATGGTGACAGAGCCTCTGGATAGAGAAAAAATTGCCAACTACACTGTGAGTATCTTTGAAGCTTGTTGATCATAGTGTAACATCTTCCAAAAGCTTTTTGGCTAGTCCATTGGATTCCCCAAACAGATGCTGCGGGCATGTGAGGAGTTTACGTTGACATCTCTTGACCTGTTGATAAGGTGAAATGATAGGAGAACCTGGGAAAATATGACATTTTAATTTTTTTTCTCATTAAAAATGATAAAGGCTGAGTGCAGTGGCTGCAAGCCTGTAGTCCCAGTACTCAGGATGCTGAGGCAGGAGGGTGATGTTCCAGGCAAGCCTGGACTATAAAGTGAGTTCAAGGCCAGGCTGAACTGCATACTGAAACCCTCTCCTCTCAAAAAATAAACCAATAAACTACAAAAACCAATGATAAAAGTCTTCATGCATTAACCACAAGTCTGTTCTGGGAACTGGAAAGTTCTTTAAAGAAAGAGGACAGTGATAATACTGGGGAGCCAGAACCATTGTTGGGCATTGGTAACAACATGGCTTAGGCAAGAGAGAGGTAACATAGTGGTGCCAAATGCAGCAAAATCTGGGGGGAACACTTGAGTGTAAAATAAGACTGTTCTAGGCTTCTGTCTTTGTCGCCAGTCCTGATACCCCAGTCTTGTGTGTGGGAGCTGGGAAGTCTGCCCTGGCGGGTGTTCCCTCCAGGCCATGGGTCTTAGCGCATCACATAGTCCTGTTGAAACCACAGCACTGAGGTCTCATGGTAGGAAGGAGTCGAGGGCAGGGAGCACCCATTCTGCTCTGGAGGGACCCCCTTGCTGCACCTCCTCTTCTTCATGGGGCCCAGGTAACCCTCTCTTTATTCTTGTAGCTCTTATCTCATGCCGTGTCATCAAACGGGAATGCAGTTGAGGATCCCATGGAGATTGTGATCACAGTGACAGATCAGAATGACAACAGGCCTCAGTTCATCAAGGAGGTCTTTGAGGGATCTGTCATGGAAGGCGCTCTTCCAGGTATGTCCAGCCACAAGGCCCTGATGCCTAGAAAGACATTTGGATTCTTTGAACCTGCAGTGTGTTTGGTTAGAGTTGGGAGCTCGGGCTTTATATGGATACCATTTCTTTAGAAGCCACTCTGTGTGTCTACGGATTAGTTGGGTGTCGCTGTGCCCAACTCCTACTTACTAGATGTTCTGAATACTAGTCTTCTGTCAGTCATTGTTAGAAGTATTTTCTTCCACTTTGATGCTGTGTTTCTAATGATTATCCTTCTCAGCGAAGCTATTGCTGAGAAGTCAACGTGGAGAATACTGGATTTTTTCTATTTTATACACTACTAAGTCAGTGTAAAAGACATGACAAGATGTTTTAGAGGTTATTTATTCACAGCTGTCCTCTTTCCCTCCAACCCCTACCTAAAAATATGTATTGAGAATGTTGAGTTCTCTGAACACAGCTCATGATGCAATGCTTTTTTTCTTCCCTGGCAATTTGGTGAGAATTCTACAAACTAGAACATGGAGAATCTGTGACAAAGATCTCCTGGGCCCCTCCTCTATCATTCAGGGCAGAACAGGGCTGAGAGGTATTGAGCAGTTCCCAAGGTGTAACCTTTTAACAAACTTCCGGTTCTCTGATGTTTCCAGGGACCTCCGTGATGCAGGTCTCAGCCACTGACGCAGATGATCCTAACACCTACAATGCTGAAATCGCTTACACCATCCTCAGCCAAGAGCCCACATTGCCTCACAGCCAAATGTTTACCATCAACCGGATCACTGGGGTCATCAGTGTGGTCACCACCGGGCTGGACCGAGAGGTCAGGAACAGGGATTAGGAGGATTCAGTGGGAACCGAAGGCAAATGCTGTTTTGTGAAGTCTCATGAACCATGTAAAACTGCCAAGACCAGTGGTCAGTTAGTGTAGTGGTCTGAGCTTTGCATCTAATATCTGCTCAGATAATTCTCTGCCTAGACAGACTGGCAGTTAAAACAGATGGTCAAATATTCTGGGTCTGTACACTGAAGAGGTTGGGCCGGGTCTGAGGTGGTTGTCTACTGGCACTGGTCCTGATGAAAGTGTGTCTGATCTATCTACAGAGTTATCCCACGTATACCCTGGTGGTTCAAGCTGCTGACCTTCAAGGTGAAGGCTTAAGCGCGATAGCAAAAGCTATGATCACAGTGACTGACGTCAACGATAACCCTCCCATCTTCAACCCGACCATGGTAATTCTGCAGTGCCTTAGAAGGGTTCCAAAGAAGCCTCCTTTGTTATTCGTGACCTAAGTTACACAACTGCCCATGATTGATTTCTTTGAAAGCTCATCCTCAGACTAGCTTGTGAAGGTTACGGTCAGGCAAAGATGGGATGTGGGGAAGGCTAGAGTGTGTTCTCAGCAGTATGTGACCCTGAATAGAGAAGCAGCTCCAAGCAGAGGAAAAACTGAAAAACAGCAGTAGTAAAGTACAGCGAACCGAATAAGGCCAAGACCTTCTAGGCTGGGGTAAGAATTTTAGAATTTGTTCTGAGTACAATGGGATATTGTCAAAGGGCTTTAAGCAGAAAGTTTATTTTTATGAAGATTATTGATAGAGAAGGGGTGAAGGCTTGGGGGAAATGATGGTACAATGTTAGTGTACTTGACTGACAATCATGCTCAGAAACCGGGCCACATGTGTGGAGCAGCTGGGACAGTCCCGGCCTTGGAAAGCCGCTTCAGTTCCTGATGGAGGAGGATACTCAGGAGCCCTTGTGCCCCACTGAAAGGAAATGGTGCTGTGCTCCGAGCATGGGGCTTCCTTCCATCCCCATCACCTGAGCTCAGGCTTGGGTTTAGACTGGGTTCCTTTAGCGTCTGAGACCTGCCTCTGCTTCCTGAGTCAGGTATTCTCAGTGACCTCTTATTTTTGCTTTGCAGTATGAGGGTCAAGTGCCTGAGAATGAGGCCGATGCAATCATTACTACGCTCAAAGTGACTGATGATGATGCCCCCAATACCCCAGCGTGGCAGGCCGTGTACACCATCTTGAATGATCCAGACAAGCAATTCATTGTCACCACAGACCCAATAACCAACAATGGCATTCTGAAAACAACTAAGGTTTGTATGTGCTTGGCAAGGTGCCAAACATTACACCCCAGCTGCTGGGGTCCCCCTGTCCCAGCGGCAGATTAATTAGCACTAGGGGCTGGGGATTTAGCTCAGTGGCATAAGTGCCTGCCTTGCAAGCAGGCAGTCGTGAGTTCGATCCCTGGTACCGATAAAAAGTAAAAAGACAAAAAAAAAAAAAAAAAAAAAGATTAGCACTGGAGGGTTAGTTTTCCCAGAATGCAGTGGACTCACCTCGTGGGGTTTGCAGGACTCAAATTGAACCCGAAGTACTGTGTGCTTTAATGGGCTCTTTCCCAGGAACATTTTGCCTTCCCCAATTCTCTCCCCATTTTGCAAATGAGAAGAAACATGGTTTACTGGCCTTGGCTACTTCACTGGACTATTTTACAAGTGGTATAAAGTGTAACTTTTTTGAAAAACGTTGTGGAAACCCGAAAACTAAGATGTTGGGTGAGTCATTGCAGGTAGTCTGGGTTAACAGCTCCAGAGCTTTGACTTCCTCTTTATCAATTGAGTAGACATTTTGAGGACCACTGGTATGTTACCAACCCAAACCAATAGTTAGGGTTTATTTATTTTTTTAAATTAACATGAAATGTTTGTTTGTTTGTGGTACTAGGGAGCAAACTCAACATCCTTGCTATGTTAGGCACATGTTGAGCCACATCCTGCCTCCAGCCCTTTGTATTTTATTTCTTTTTGACTTTTTTGAGGCAAGGTCTTGCTATGTAGTTCAAGCTGGACTTGAACTCACTACGTAGCCTAGCTGGCCTCGAACTCAGTATGTAGCTCAGGATGTCCTCCAATTCACAGTGGTCCTCCTGCCTCAGTCTCCTGAGTGCTGGGATTACAGACGTTCAGCACCACCACTGGTTTGTATTTTATTTTATTTTATTTTACTTTACTTATGGTGTTGGGAATCGATCTCATGACCTTGTACTTGCCATGTATTTTATTTTTTGACCTTAGTTTTTCGGCTCTCTAGGGATTGAATTTTGAGGCCAAGCAGCAATACATTCTACATGTGACAGCAACGAATGCAGTACCCTTTGAAGTGATTCTTCAGACCTCCACAGCCACTGTCACTGTAGATGTGCTGGACATCAATGAAGCCCCCATCTTTGTACCCCCTGAAAAAAGAGTAGATGTACCAGAAGACCTTCAGGTGGGCTTGGAAATCACATCCTACACAGCTCGGGAGCCAGACACATTTATGGAGCAGAGGATTACGTAAGTGTGAGGGTTCCTTGACTCTAACCTACAGCAAATGGGTATTTGTTATACATCTATAATCTTTCTGTCTGTCTGCCCATCCATCCATCCATCCATCCATCCATCCAATCTATCACAGTCATGTGTCAATGACAAAGATACATTCTGAGAAATGTGTCGTTGGTCACTTTTATCATGCAAACTAAGATGGCTACACTACCACTGGGCAGCATAATCTTATGGAACCACTGTCATGAATACTGTTTGTTGTTGACCAAAATGTTGTTTTAAAGCCCATGGCTGCATTTAGTTCACTGTGTTATACTGTCATTGGATTGTGCAAGTGTTCCCTCCCTCCCTCTCCCCTCTCCCTTTTCCTCCTCCTTTACATTTTATCTATACCCCCACATCTTTCCCCTTCCTTCCATTGTTGGCCATTTAGGTTTAATGTAATTTCTCTCTTTGAGTTCTTGCAGTATAGTTGGGATGTGATGTGGGGTTTTGATGTTTGAGATAGGGGCTCATTTTGTTGCCCAGGTTGACCATGAACACCTGGGTTCAAGTGATCCTCCTGCCTCTCAGCTCCTAAGTATGCCCTACTGTGCCCAGCAATAGGAGGAACATATTTTAAGTCACCTACATGGTGTTCTTTTTAGACATGAGGGCACCTCTATAATGTCAATTCTGACCAAAGATGTTGAAAAGACACCAACTATAACATTTTGCTTAGAAATACTCTAAATTTAGACAGTCAATATACTGCTCCTGATGTATGGGATATTTCTAGGTGGTCCAAAATGTAAGGTCTGATATAATGTTTTCATTTCATTCTCTGTCTCTCTGTCTCTGACTCTCTCCCTCTCCCTTTCATATTTATAATAAAAGTTTGAAAGAAGGGTGGGCTGAAAAGCCAAAGACAATTATATAAAGTGTTGCTCAGTGATGAAGCCTTGGATTGGATGCTGTCCAGGCTGGGTTGCTAACCTAGTTATAGTAATGAAGTAGGTAGTTTAAAGCATCTCTTTAGGCAAATTTGAGGGCCAGGCCTTAATAGTATTTAGAGAGTCTTTACCCAGGAACAAAGGCCACCACATGCAGATCACTGCTTTGCATTTCTAAGGAAGTGAGGACAAGATCTTAGCTGTCCACAGCTCTTTCTTCCTCACATTTCTTACCTTCCTTTTCTGAGCCATCCTAAGGCCCTGACAGATAAATGGGCAGTATATTTCTGATTTCCATGCTTTTATTTCCTCTGATTATTTCTAATAAGATGTGACTTAATAGGATCTTCTGCCATTGCAAATAAAGCTTTGTTTCTCTCTGTTAAATCTAGGAGATTTACCTTCCTTGCCTTTTACCCTTGGGCACCAATGGTACAACCTATTTCCATATCAGTGCATCTCCCTAAGTCTCTGGATGTTAATGACCAGAGGTGGGGCTATTGCCACAGTTGAGAACTACTGTAACTTTGGAGGACCTAGTCTTCTGGAGCCTGCTTTTACAAATAAGAATTGCCAGCTGGCCTTTAAAGCTCAGTGGCACAGTGCCTGCCTGACAAGCACGAGGTTGTGAATTCAATTCCTGTATCTCCCCCAAAAAAGAATTGCCAAGTGTAGCAATTACTATTACAGCTACTATATATAGTAATAATAAGCATTTCTTGGGAGAAAAATTACTCACAGAGGCTAAATTCATTAAGTTAGGCATGGTGGTGCACATCTATTAACCCAGAACTCAAGAGGATGAGGCAGGAGGGTCGCCAAGGCCAGTCTGGGCTACATACTGAGTTTGAGGTTAGCCTAGAATACACAGCAAGCACCTGTCAAGGAAAGAAGGAAAGGGAGGAGAAGAAAAGGGAAGGAAGGGGAGAAAGGGAAAATTATTGGGTAAACAAGATACTTTTAAATTATCTCCCACCAGGTTACAGGTTAATTAAAAGTGAGGGTTGGTCTTTTCTTATCCAAGTGGTAATAGTTAATGTTACGGGAAAGAACAGACCAGTGCCATGTGTACCCTAATGTAGTATACCAAGGAGGATGCTCCACACCATCCCCAAAAGGATGACTTGTGTCTAATTGCGAGGGGGCAATCAGACAAAACCCTAATTGATGACCGTTATAAGACAACTGGCTTGTAAATTCTTAGAATGTTAGGGTCAAGAAAGAAAAGAAAAGCCAGGGAATGGTTCCAAATTAATGGAAACTAGAAACATGCCCACTAAATGCCAAGCATGATCCATTACATCACTGGAAAGCAATCTGAGTACCATGTCATTCTCTTCAAAGAGAAGACTTTGATTACTTCTATGTGTGTAAGTGTTAACATACAGCTTGAGAGTAAATGTGGGAAAATAGTAACAAAAAGGGTAAGTGTAGGGGATGGGTTGGAGGTATGGTTATCATACTATTCTGGCAACTTTTGCATAAGGTTGGTAAACTTCAAATTAAGAATGTGGGGCCAAGCGTGGCAGCATATGCCTATAATCCCAGCACTCCGGGAGGCCGAGGTGGGAGGATCTTGAATTCAAGGTTGACCTGGACTGCATAATGAGACCTCTTCTCAACAAAATTAAAAAATTAAAACGTTAAGAGTAGGTGCAGTGGTGCATGGCTAAAATCCCACCTACTCCAGAGGCGGAGACAGAAGGCTGGCAAGTTTGAGGCTAACATGGGAAAACACTGTCTCAAAAATTTAAAAAAGGACTGGATGTGTCACTCAGTGGTACAGCACTTGCCCAGCATGTGTTAGGCTCCTTAGTTTCAATCTCCAATACCCCCTAAAACCAAACAGAAAACCCCAAACAACACTGGAAGTGACTGTACAAAGGAACAGAAACCTCAGCCTTCTGAGCTCCACGCTGCTTGCTATTCAGTACCATCCTAAGCCAGAGCTTGCGCCTTTTCAGGTACCGGATTTTGAGGGACCCTGCCAACTGGTTGGAGATTAACCCAGAAAGCGGTGCCATTACCAGTCGTGCTGAGCTGGACAGAGAGGCCTCTGATTATGTGAAGAACAGCACGTACATAGCCCTCATCATCGCCACCGACAATGGTAGGGACTTCTGTGGCCTGGGCTGCCTCAGCCTTCTGTTTGGCTTGACTCTTCTGCCCCTGCCCTATTGGAGACCTGCTTTCTGTCCTTTTTAATGTTTAAGTGAAGGCATTCTTGGTGTTTAGCATCTCAGTGCCCAGAATAATTTGGATCAAGCTGAAGTTCCTTTCCACCTGTCCTTCTTTACACCTGAGCCCTGCTCGTTCCCCACAGGAGCCTGAGTTTCTATCCCAGGTCCATGGCTTAATATCTGTGTGACCTTGGGCTTGCCACTTGACTTTTATGTCCCATCAGTTCCTTTAGCTGATAAAATGATAATACAAACTGGATTAAATGAATTAATTTAGCTGAGTATGGTTGTGCAGTCCTATAATTCAGCGCTTGGGTGGCTGAAGCAGGAGGATCATTGCAAGTTTGAGACCAGCCTGGGCTACAAAGTGAGCTCCAGGCCACCCTGAACTGCATAGTGAGACCCTGTCTCAGAACGACAATCAATCAGTCAGTTAATAAATAAGTTAATTTATACAATGTACCTAGAATAGTACCCACCTCATGCACTATAAGGGCTGTCTTTTTCATCATCATCATCCAGCCTGAATCCTTTTAGGCTTTCTGTGTATTTGAATACATTTAGATAGCTACAGAAATAGGTTCATTGACAGATAAATGGATAAAGGAAATTGTCATTTATACACTTGGAGTACTACTCTGCAGTAAAGGATAAACTCAAATCATTTGTAGGAAAATAAATGCATTTTATGGGGCTGAGGATTTAGCTCAGTGGCATAAGCACCTGCCTGGCAAGTGCATGGTCGTGAGTTCGATCCCTGGTACCAAGTAAATGCATTTTATTTGGTGAAATAAATCAAGCACATAAGCTTAAATACTGCATGGTTTCTCTTATATGAAAAACCCAAAGTATGAATATGATAAAGAGCAAAACAAAAGATAGGTAATAGAAAACAGGGAGATAGAGCTTTTGCAAGTGGGAAGGGGACCAAGAGATGGAAGGAGAAATACAAAGAAAACAACTTTAAGATGTGCCAAGTCCCCGAGATGAATGTAATTATTGCATATTGCAAACATGTACTAACAAATTTTAAAAGGGAATATACTTTATTATATTAGTTTGTAGAATTTTTATCTAGTTTTATTATCAACAATATACATGATACATGTTGTGTATTTGTTTGTTTATTTAACTTTTGTACCAAGGATCAAACTCATGACCTTTCCCTTGCCAAGCAGGCGCTTAGGCCCCTAAGCTAAATCCCCAGCACTTACATGTTGTTTAAATGTAAAATTTTGGGGCTGGGTTTATGCTTAGTTATAGTGTTTGCTTAGCATATACAAATGCCATGGGCTTGACTCCTAATACTGTAAAAATAAAATTAAATATGTTTTTAAAAAATTTCTAATTCCAGCTGGAGATTAACTCAGCACCATAAGTGTCTGGCCTGGCAAGCATGTGATCGTGAGTTCGATCCCTGGTACCAAAACAAAACAAATTCTATTCTAATTCCTCCAGTACTCTGGAGCAAACCTGTGGGCCCTACCCCTGACTTACATCCCCAGCCTTTCTTATTTTGTATTTTGAAGGCCAGCCTTCCTAAGTTGCCCTGGTAGAACTTGAACTTGTGATCCTCCTGCACTGTCTTCCCACAGTACTAGGATTATAGTTGTGCACCTATGCCCAGCCCCACTTCCAATTCTTTAAGATCGAGATTGGGGGGCTGGGAATACAGCTTAGTGGCACAGTACCTGCCTGGCAAACACGAGTTCAATTCCTGGTATCAAAAAAAAGCTAGTGATTGGGGCTGGAGATATACAGCTCAGTGATCCACTTGGCTAAGCATGAATGAGGCGCTTGATTTGATTCCCAAGAATACTACCCCACCCCTCAGGCATGCACATCACCATTGCACATGGCTGACCTATCTCTTTTTAATCAAGATGTTGTCTGGTCACAGCATGGTTTACCATTCACATATTTCAGTGAGTGCCAAGTACATGCCTCTTTTCACAAGTATTTCCCTGATGCTGGTCATGGTGGTACATACCTGTAATCTTAGCACTCAAGAGGCTGAGCCAAGAGGATTGTCATGAATTCAAGGCCAGCCTAGGCTACAAAATGAAACCCTGGCTCTAAATCTCTACATAAATAAACAAGTATTTCCCTGAATAAATTGTTGAAAGTAGAATTATTTCTTGTTTTCGTTTTTTGAGATAGAACCTTGCTATGTAGTTCAGACTGACCTTGAATTTACTGTGTAGTCCAGGCTGGCCTCCTGACTCAGCCTCCTGAGTTCTGGGACTACAGGCAGAATTAACTTTTTTTTCCCCCTTCCCTTTCCTGGTGCAGGTTCAAGCCTCTGTGTTTACAGATTTAAGAAGTCTCCCTGTTGTTGCTTCCCTATCACACACTAATATTGATGATAATGATTTCTTGAGTGTTCTATTTTCTCTTCCTCCATGTGCTGGCTCTGGTTAGGATTTAAAAGAAGTGTGGGGTGGGAATGGGGCCAGGCCCAGGGTGGGTTCACTGAGAGCCAGGACAAGCTTTTGTCTGCTGGGCGCTCAGGAGAACTCATTTGTGTTCCCGAGCTGTGACGTTTCCTCTGTATTTTCTCTCAGGTTCTCCGATCGCCACCGGAACAGGAACCCTCCTCTTGCACCTCTCGGACGTGAATGACAATGGCCCCGTACCAGAACCCCGAACCATGCACTTCTGCCAAAGGGACCCACAGCCTCATACCATAACCATCGTAGATCCAGATCTGCCCCCCAACACTTACCCCTTCATGGCCGAACTCACACACGGCGCAAGTGTCAATTGGACCATTGAGTACAAAGACTCAGGTGAGACTTCAGCTGTCTTTCTGAGTCTGGGCTCTGCCTGCTGTGTTCCCCTGCTGCTTTTCCCACTTCTGCATTTTCCTTCCAATTCCAGATGCCACCCCTTCCCTTCAGTGTTGGCTCCTCGTGCCTTTTATACACGTTGCTTGCCTTTCCTGGTGTTCAGCCGGTGACATACTGCCCACCGGTCTGAACCTCACGCCAGCTCCTGTAGCTCCTCTCAGCTTTGGCATGTCTTCAGTTACCTTCAGTTTTAGTGTAGGATGTGTTTTTCTTCTCCCCTCTCCTGGTTCCATCATTTGTTTTGCTTTCTTTAGCCCAAGACACTCTCATCTTGAAGCCAAAGAAAACCATGGAAGTGGGCGACTACAAAATCAACCTCAAGCTCATTGATAACCAGAACAAAGACCAAGTGACCACCTTGGATATCAGCGTGTGTGACTGTGAAGGGACCGTCACCAACTGTATGAGGGCAAATTATGTAGAAGCGGGACTGCAGGTGCCTGCCATCCTGGGCATTCTTGGAGGAATCCTTGCTTTGCTAAGTAAGTATACATGGCAGGTGTTGCGGCTTGGACTTCTAAAGCGGGGGAGCTTTACTTCCTAGACAAGACTTTTAGTTGGGGTTTAAGTTAAATTGATGTAAGAAAGAGACTTGTTCGTAATGAACATTTGAGAGGTTTGTAGTCCAAGACTGGAAGGCACCCGGGGTGGGGATTTAGCTCAGCGGCATAAGCGCCTGCCTTGCAAGCAGGCAGTCGTGAGTTCGATCCCCGGTACCGATAAAAACGAAAAAGACAAAAAAAAAAAAAAAAAAAAGACTGGAAGGCACCCTACTGCATCACCTTCTCAGTAAAGCCTGAGTTTTGACCCAGAGGTCTGACAAAAAGCTTCAGATTCTGTGCTTTTAACCAACTCCCAAGCTATGCCGATATTGTGGGTCCCTGGCCTCATCATAGCAGTCATAGCAATTCACATAGCAATTCACATCCTGCTGCTTGTGGTGGCGCATGCCTGCAATCCCAGCACTTGGGAGGCCGAGGGAGGAGGTTCACCATGAGTTTGAGGTCAATCTGAGATACACTGTAAGTTGAAGATCGGCCTGAACTACATAGCAACACCCTGCCTCAAAAAACACATAGTCAAACACAGCCACGCCCAAGCTGTAAGGGAGCCTGGACACTCCTGCTCTTCCCTGGGTGACCGTGCACCCAGTGAAAACTTGGTGGGCAGTAGGAGGGGAGTGTATTGTGAGCAGTGTCAGCAACTAGAAGAGGAAGAAAAGGGGTGCTGGGGAAGAAGTGGCAGTTTCTGCCATACTCTGAAACTGAAGTCTCCTCAGCCTGCCTGTAGCGTGAGCCCCAACGTTGATGCAGATACAGTTACAGTTTCTAAAAGCAAGCAATGGCGAGTCACTTAAAAGTCTTCACGGATGCTTCCTGTTTAATTAGGCTGAGAGGTCAGGTCACACGTGCAGTCAGGGAGGGCTGTTCTTGAGTCTCATGGGAGATGTCGGTGGCAGTACCACGGGGTTAGTGGAAACTGGTAGGCAGGAGGGTATTCGCGAGGGTTCCCACACTACTGAGGACCCAGAAGGAAGCCTGAGTGGTTTCTGTGTGTGGCAGAAAGAAGGCCAACCAGGGTGGAAGGTGAGTGTCAGAGGGGGCAGTGGGGACAACTCTGGGCCTGCTGGGTAGTTTGAGCACAGGTGCTAGTGACCCTCAAGTCCGCCTCAGTAGATGAGGGCATGCCTTCACCTTCAGCTTATGTTTGCTGGGTGTGCACTTCTTCTTTCTGCTAGGATCTGCAAAAAGTCAAAGAGGAAGATACTATTGAGAATTCAGTGAGCTTACTGGATTTTTATTCTTCAGCTCTTATACAACTTCATTACCATGGTATTAGGTTTATTCATCACGTTGTCTATTGTCACTCTGAGTGTAGTGACACAAGCCCTCCCTGCCCGCATCCTGGTCAAATTATGTTTAAATGGGCTGGCTGGCTGGCTGGCTTGGAGACAGAGTATCTGTCATTTTGCAGCTCAGATTGGCCTTGAACTGACTGTGAGCCCAGGCTGGCCTCAAACTTATGCTGAGCTTCCCACCTCGGATGCCTGAGAGCTGGGATTACAGGCATGTTCTACCCTGCCCAGCTCGGGTCTGCTTTCAAGATAGTGGGTCCTAATACTTTCCCAGGACTCGGAGGATCATCATAGGAATTACAGTTATACTTTTAAGTCTTTAAAATAGAATTACCTAATCTTGCTATGAGAATATTTCGTGAAAGGTGATGGTCATGGTTTGGGAAGATGTAAATGAAATTTAAAGCAGACATAGTGCCAAGATTCAGGTGTCCAATTTCTTATTGTTTAAGGGCAAAAATGTACTAGAGAAACACTGGGAATCTGAAGGTTTTTATGCTTTTCATTCATATTTGCTTGCTGATTCTTACTTTGTACCTGGCTTTGTGTCGGGTCCTGGGAGTACTGGAGTTTTGGTACAGCTCCCTTTGGAAGTGTCCTCTTGCAAACCATAACCTGGCCTCTCCCCAGTTACACCAGGCACCCTCCTGTCCCCATAGTCTTGGCCCCTATTCTTTCCCCATGCTGATACACTTTGATCTAGATTTTGGGAAAATGATTGGTCTGGGGAAGAGGGATTTGTTTTGTCTTGTCTTGTTTGGAGGAGAATGGTTTAGTGGGTCTGACAGTGTAGCCCAGATTGGCCTTGAAAGCTCTATCATCCTGCCTCAGCCAAGTGCCAGGATTATAGGTGTGAGCTACCATGCCCAGCTCAACAATGATTAGTTTTAAGATTGATCTGAAATTTAGAGACCTCACTTGAATTCATGAATCATTGTCTGCCATGTTGTACTACATGTATTAACTTACGAGAGGTGATTCATGTAGACTGATTGCCAGGTTTTTCAAGGCTGCCCATGGCTGTCTCTCTGCCACTCGTGGGGCATGCAGGGCAGTGGCAGTGTTCTGTGAAGAAGGCTGATTCCTCCGGCCTTCCTTGCCCGACACTCATGACTCGCACTCTCTCCTCTATTCCAGTTCTGATTCTACTGCTTCTACTGTTTATTCGGAGGAAAGGGGCGGTCAAAGAGCCCTTACTGCCCCCAGAAGATGACACGCGAGACAATGTTTATTACTATGATGAAGAAGGCGGTGGAGAAGAGGACCAGGTGGGTTTCAAAACATGAAAAGCTCAGGGTGACCTATCTGAAAAAAGTAATGGTGACGAGAAAGCAGACGTTTGAAAGAGGTTGCTGTCACTCTCTATTATTTTTTTAAGGCCCTAGACATTGTCTTTGGCCAAATTCAGCAGCAACAGCAACACAGCTGATTTTGATCAGCTACATTCTGCACCCAGATGAGAACTGGTGCATTTGAATAATAATAACCTAAAATCCACAGTCTAGAGAAAGACACAACAATTTATATGGATACCCACAAATGCTCCTCATTTGGGGCCATATTTTCTTCTAGTACTATTTGAGAGACTCCATATTTAAAAACTGTCATTTGCTATTAAATTGGGCACATGCTGGTAAGGAGCTTACAGTTGGCAGTCCAGGCATTGTGTAATACTATAATCCCTAAGGCAAATGCAGACCTGAGGGTGTGGCTCACTCTTTGACTCCTTCTCATGTTTTTGTCTTTTTTTTTTTTTAAAGGATTTTGACTTGAGCCAGTTGCATAGGGGCCTGGATGCTCGGCCTGAAGTGATTCGCAATGACGTAGCACCGACCCTCATGAGTGTGCCCCAGTATCGTCCCCGCCCTGCCAATCCCGATGAAATTGGGAATTTTATTGACGAAGTAAGTAACCAAAGTCAAAGGCCAAGGCATACAACTCAAAAACTCAGGAGGAGGGGAAAAAAGGGAAAAGTATCCAAAATGAGAAAGAAGCGTCTTAGATTTTTCTCTGTTTTAGCTTTTCCAGGACCCAAGCCCTAATTTTTCTTTGTGTCTCATCTGAATCTCAGAACAAGTAGCATTTTGAATTGATTTTATGAATTTGCTAAGTCTGCAGGACAGAACCAAGAAATTCCTTTTTAAGGTAGTAAAATACAACAGAGCAAGATGGAACAAAGTCAATTTAGACAGTGTAGTGAAATTGGTACAGAACTTCACAGCAGGTTACCAGGATAACAGTAATAGGTACCATAATATATCTCGTTATCTTCACAATAGTTGTTCTTTCAATCAGGTATAGCAAAATAAAATGAAATACAAAATATTATAGAACTGATCAAAACAGAATATTGAATAGAGCAGTACCATTAATCAGAGTAAAGAAAAACAGTAGTAAAAATATTTGCCTTCAAAGAGATGGTAGAAGGAAATCCCCCTTAATTGCTATATTGAATCTGGTCAACCTCCTAAGAGATGCTCAGACCTCTGCTCCCATTTGCTAATGGGGGGGAGGTGGAATGTTTGATTCTCAGCCCGTGCGCAGGTAAGCTCACTACCACTTAGCAGGAAGGTGAGCTGGTTGCTTGGTTTCCCAGCGCCCTTAGTTCCAACATGGCTCGGATCTCAGGGGTCACTGGTATTTCTCCCCTTGGGGCAGCTACAGCCTGCCACACCACAGCTGCTTAGCAGGGAGTTAAACTGGTTGCTTGGTTTCCCAGCTCCCTCCCAAAAAATTCTTGAAAGAATTTAGTGGATCCAGAAATGAAACTAAAGAGATGCAAAGTAAATTTAGCTTTGATTTCATTAATGAGTTCCCCTGCATTGCACAGTAGGTTGGGATACGATGTTAAATGTCTTATCACAGCCAGAAAAATAGCACTCATGCAGCATATGTCAGAAATGCATTCAGCTCTAAATAGAGAAGCTTAAACAGATTAGGAATAGATTCACCTCATGTAAATAGAAGGTTGGAGTAAGCAATCTAGATTGTGCATTTGGCTGTTCCCCATCTTTCTTTGTAGACCCTCATTCTCATGTTTGTTACCTCATGACCACAAGATGGCTGCCACACTTCCAGGCCCTGGGTCTGTATTTCCATCAGGAAAAAATAGGAAGTGCAGAGCAGGGGACAACAATCTGTCTTCTCATATACTGCATTATTGTTAAAGAAGGGAATTTGTCTAAAATGTTATTGACCAAACTGTCATAGAGTTGTCTCTACATGCAGGAGAAAATATTAAGGCCCTCAGTTAATTAGCCCAGGATAAAATGAGAAAGAATGGGAGGGGGTAAACACAAAGCCCAGTAAGGGATTAGGGGCCAGGATCTATTTGGTCAGGTACTGGAATTATTTTCAGGGCTTGTGTGATGGTCTAGTGGCCCCAGACTATCCGTTCATGTGGAGGCTGTTTTCTTTTATTTTTCAGTACTGGGGATTTTGCACTGAGCTACATTTCCAGTCCGTCCCACCTCCGTTCTCCTTTCTCCTTTTTTCAGACAGGATTTTGTTAAGTAAGCTGTCCAAGCTGGGTTCAAACTTGGGATCCTCCTGCCTCAGCTTCCAAAATGGCTGGGAATATAGGCAGGCACCATCGTGCCTAGTTTAGAGGCTGGTTTTGCTTTTGTCTTCTGTGGCTGTCACTGTCACTGGGAGTTGTATGGAGCATAAAGCACTGGCAGTAAGCAGCACACATCCATTCAGACCATGGACCCTTGGAGAGCAGAAGGACCATTTTCTCTACCTCTCTTTTTTTTTGTCTTTTTGAGACAGGGTCTCGCTATGCAGTTCAGGCTGGCCTTGAGCTCACTTTGTAGCCTAGGCTGGTCTCGAACTCGCAACGATCCTCCTGCCCCAGCTTCCTGAGTGCTGGGATTACAGGCATGAGCCAGCACACCCGGCTTCTGCCTGTCTTTGATACATATGGATCTGGGTCCTTTCATTCACTTTGGGGGCGTGGGGCAGTCATTGTTTAATGCACAGAATTCCATTTTGTCATGATTAAAAACTTTTGAAGATGAATGCTGACAGTTATATAAAACAATGTCATGAAGGCCACTAAATTACACAGATAAACATTAAACTTTATGTTACATACACTTTACCCCTAGTAAAAATACTTAAATGCGCAGGTGCTGTTCCACTGAGCTATATCCTTCAGCCTGCAGTTGTTTTTAATTATAAAATAACAAGCTTACTATTTTCAGAATGTAAATTATAAAATGTACATATATAAGGAACATGCAAGTCTCTCCTCAGTTCTTCAAACTCTAGTCCCTAGAGTTAACTTTTTTTGGTGTGTGCGGGTACCAGAAATCGAACTTGGGACCTTTCGCTTGCCATGGAGTTAACTTTCACTATCAATAGTTTGGCATTCATCCTTCTAGACTTTTTAGGCTAAAGTACAGTGTGTATGCACCAATCCAGCGGTCCTCTGCCCCTTCTGGTTTGGGACCTGAGACCCCTACCCCGACTTGCAGGTACCCCATTCTATCGGTCCCTAATTGTCCCTGCTTATGTGACATTTGGTTTAGAGGGAAAACATTCTGTCTCTTTTCCTCAACAATATATCCTGAGAGGGTGGTGAGGGCAGACAATAGAGGGGGAGGAATAAGACCAAAGTACATTATACACATTGAAATCCCCCCTCCAAAATATGAGACTGCAGGAAGCAGCCAGTGGGGCTCGGGGGGTGGGGAATGATTAAAGTATGTTGTGTGCAAGTACAAAAAAAATTTTTTTAAAATGATGTCCATCTTTTTGCTGTACTGGGGACTTAACCCAGGACCTGGCCAGGGGTAGGGGACTTTCAGACACTTGACATCCCTGTCCATCCCGCCGTGCCGGTTTGTAGGAATGCACCTTGTCGGTGATAGCTGCTCCCTGGCGTCCTGCAGAGCGGTGCACACGTCACATGTCCCCCGAGGCACCATGAGAATCTTGACTCTGTTGAATGCTGTGCCTTTCTTTTCACTGAAAGATTCTGTTGTCCTCCCTTAGAACCTGAAGGCTGCGGACAGTGACCCCACAGCGCCCCCTTACGACTCTCTGCTTGTGTTCGACTACGAAGGCAGTGGTTCCGAGGCTGCGGACCTGAGCTCCCTGAACTCCTCTGAGTCGGACCGGGACCAGGACTATGACTACCTGAACGAGTGGGGCAATCGCTTCAAGAAGCTGGCGGACATGTACGGAGGGGGCGAGGACGACTAGGGGGACCTGAGAGACTGGAGCAGTGTGACATGCAGAACAGTGTTCCTGGTGATTTTCGGCGCCCCTCCCTTAGAGGAACTCCTGGGACCAAGACCGATCCGTTATGCAGTTCAGATAGTTAAGGCTTTTCCTTTGTTTCCCTGTTTTGTGTGTTAGGAAGGTTTTGCCTTATTCATGAAATCTGTTCTCCTTCCTATAACCTGTACATAGTAATAAGGTCCCATTGCTCCTGGAATTTTGATATTTCAAAGAACAGTTTCAGCCTCTGAAGTTTCTGTTAGCTGCCAGGGTAGGTGGCACACACCTGTAACCGCAGCACTCAGGAGGCTGAAGCAGGAGGACCGCCATGAGCTCGAGGCCAGCCTGGGCCTACATAGTGAGTTCAAAGTCAGTCTGCACCACATAGACTCTCTCAAAAAAAGCAAGCAACCAACCAATAAATAAATTAAGTAAATTTGTTTCTGCTAGCAACTTACAGATTTCCTTAAGGGGGTCTGTCTCATATTTAAAAGGAAGGCTGAAAGTAAAATGTTATTTCCATGTCTATTTTTTTAAATTGGTTTTTTAGAATTGAGTGCCTCCTCCTCCACCCCAATCACTGCACTGGTGTCCTGTGTCCTGATCTCCACACTTAGTCCCGAAATCAGTTGTCCTGCCACATGCGGGAGTCCTGAAGTAGAAAATTCTGGCCCTTTCGGAGTGGAAGGCATGTGTCTCCGTCTGGCCATGTCTTGACTGGGTATCATGTACTCTAAAGACCTTTCTTGGTTTTCCTTTTCAGCTCCTGAGTATCAGGTGGAAATGGGCATCTTCATCTTTACTTGTTCTGAGTCAGTGTTTGTTATGTGAATGTTGTTTTGGGGTACTTTGATTCTATATCAGCATTGACCAGAAAATACGGTGAATTTCCAGGTGCCACTTAATTGTTTCATGTTTATTTATTAAAGACACTTAGAATAGTGCCTATAGTGCTACAGCCAAAGACAGCAAAAAAATACAGAGATGGCAGGAGGGCGCGTCAGTATTTTGGCCTTTTAGCAAATTGACGTTGAGGATGGCTGAGGTAGGTCAGCCTCTCTCTTTGAACGCCCTGGAAGAACCAGAATCTCAGCATGTGTTTCCTATCTGAGAGCCTCATCCATGGTCTCTACCCAAAAGCCCAGCATTTCCAAATGCTTGTTTTTGCTGGCCAGTCTGGACATAGGTGCCTGATTCCAAGTATGCACAGAAAATAAAATATTGGAAATTCCAACTTTATTTTTTAGGAGAAGAAAGAAAATACTGTCCTAATGGATGTTAAGAAAGGGAAAGGCTGGGAGTGGTGGCATACATCTCTAATCCCAGCACTCGGGAGGCTGAGGCAAGTGGATCTCAGTGAACTCGAGGCCAACCTCGACTCCATAGTGGGTTTGAGGCCATCCTGAACTGCATGGTTAAGACCCTGTCTCAAAAAAAGATGATGGTATGGGGCAAGAGAGAGAAAGGACTTTGATTTAAACCTTTTTTCTTTTTTCTTTTTTTTCCTGATTCAAATTTCAACTGTTGACTACCACAGGAAAGAGTTTTGAAATTGCTTTGCTATTAAGTGTTTGGGGAAGGAAAAAAAATCATGTCTGTAATCAATTGTTGAAATTGTCTTGATTTTTCTGCAATTTAAACCATATCTAATGTAGTTGGGTGTAGAGAATGTCATTGTAGTTTTGAGTGTAAATGTGTGTGGGTGCTGATAATTTTGTATTTTCTTTGGGAGTGGAAAAGGAAAACGATTCAAGCTAAGAAAAATATTCACAACAACACATTTTTATAAATTTTATTAAAGAGTTTTGTTAAACCATTGTCAAACTTGTTTGATTTGATCTCACTGGCATTCCAAAGAAAATAAAGGAGGTGAGTTCTGACAAAGCACAGAAATAGAAACTTCGGGCTGGACGGGGAGTGGTGGCACACACCTGTAATTCCAGCACTTAGGAAGGCCAGGCAGTGGGATTCTTGCAAGTCTGAGACCAACCTGAGCTACAAAGTGAGCTCCAGGCCAACCTGAACTGCATAATGAGAGCCTGTCTCAAAAAGACCAAAAAAAAAAAGAAACTTCATGTCAAAATGAGTTGTCCTGAACTTTCAGCCACTCTGCCTGAGGCAGAGAAGGGCAAACCACATTCCCTAGGTCACTGTAGCTGAAGACTCTGTGACTGAAAACCAGAAACCTTCCAAGTTCGGTGACAGCCTCCGGTGGGCTGACTTCCTGGGCTGAAGCCAAGTTTCCAGTAGTCCTCGTCCTTGTGGTCCGCCAGTGGGTCTCCACTGAAGAGTGCTGGGCCCCTCCCGTCCCCAGGGGACATTCAGCCATCTCTGGCAATGGACAGGAGGTGTTGCTGTCATGGATCAAGGCCAGGGATGCTGTTAGACACCCTGCAGTGCACAGGGCAGCCCCAAAGCAAGGAGTTGTCCCAGTTGGTGTCAGCGCTGCTGAGAAACCCCAGAGCACATCTGCAACTTTTTTTCTGCTAGATAGGTGTGGTTTTTTTTCTTTTTGTGATATTTTATTTTTTAAATTTTATTTTGAAAGTATACAACAGAACAAGACAGAATAAAGCCAACTAAGATCGTACAGTGAAATTGGTTTTATTTTATTTTTGAGACAGGCTCTGGCTACGTAGTTTAAGCTGGCCTGAGCCTTCCAAGTGCTGGGATTATGCCATTACCCCTGGCTTGATAATTTTTTAAAAATTACAGTAGCTAAAACAGTTTGCCATTTTAACCATTTGTGATTCTACAGCACAATGTCATTAAGTACATTCTAATTATTGCATAGCCAAAAAATAATTTAAAAAATTAAAAATTATTGCATAGCCATTTACACCATCGTCTGAAAGTTTTCATCTCAAACTGAAGCTTTGTACTCATTATAACCATTTTTAAGTGTAAAAGTTATGATACTAAGTACACTCAATGAGTAACTACCACTTCCTACTTCAGGACATTTTTGTTTTGTTTTCCAGACAGTCTCACCATATATGTAGTTCAGGCTGGCCTCAAACTCACTATGTAGCGCAGGCCTGCCTCAGCCTCCTGAGTGCTGAGATTACAGCTGTGGACCACCATGCCAGGCTCCAGACATTTTTTATCGCTCCAAAACAAAACTTTATCCAACAGACTACATTTTTCTTTATCTGCCTGTCCCTGGTTCCTATTCTGATTCTGTCTGTGGTTTTGTCTATTCTACGTATGTTTGGCTTCTTAGCATATTGCGAAGGTACATTCAATTGTAGCATGTATCAAAACATTCCTTTATGGGCCAAATAATCCATTGTATGCATATATTTCATTTTACTTACCCACTTCGGCTGTTTCTGCCTTTTGACCATTGAATACTGGTATTCAAACACTTGTTTGGGTCTCTACTTCCAATTCTTTTATGAATACTAATGAGTGGAATTTGTGGGGAATTTAACTTTTCCAAAACCACCAGTATATGAACTTTGAATCTCGATGTGAAAACCAAAATGTACAAAATGACATTTAGGGGCAATTAGAAATTTGGCTATGGATCATATGGTAGATGACTTTTCTTTCTTTCTTTGTACTGGGGATCAAACTCAAGACCTTGCACTTGCCAGACAGGCACTTCTGCCACTGAACTAAATTCCCAGCCGGTAGATAACAGCTCTGAGTGGATGTTAGTTTTTTGGTTGCAATAATAGAGGCAAGGCTCTCTAGGACAGCGCAGCCCTTATTATGATAGAAAGGTTCATGGAATAAAATATATCTGGAAATTAAACAGGTTCCAAAAAGGTATATATTGAGAAATAAATGCAACAAAATGTTCACAATGACTGAATCTAGGTGTTCATGTAGTCTCCATTTTTCCTTGGGTTTAAAATATTTCAAAATAAATGGGGCAGAAATAAAGAGCACAGAAATAAATCTCACATATGTGGTCAAGTGGTATTTGATAATGATGCCAAAGCCAAGGGGAAAAAGATTTTTTTTTTTTTTTCAACAAATAGCCTGGAAGAGCTGAGGATTTAGCTCAGTGGTATAAGCGCCTGCCTGGCAAGTGCAAGGTTATGAGTTCGATCCCCAGTACCAAAAAAAAGGCTGGAAGCTGGGATATAGGTCAGTGGCACAAGTGATTGCCTGAGTTCCATTCCCAGCACGCACACACACACAAAACCTAGAAAACTGGATGGTCCCTTAACATATGCAAAAGTTAAAATGTATCCAAAAACAGGAGAAGCTTCCTAATGTGGGATGTGGCAATGATTTCTTGACTACAACACTAGAGTCACAAGAAACAGAAGAAAAGGACACAGCCAGGGATGTAGCTCAGTAGTTCAGTGCTTGCTTAGTGTGAGACCCGGAGTTCGATTCCTAGCACTGCAATAAATAATAAATAAAGGCCAATTATGGAAAGTGGAACACAAACATGTAGCTTTGTAAGTGTTCCCCACAAAAACAGAGTTTGCAAGGCTCTGTCCTGGGAATTCTGCTCCTCCCAAACAGCCATTGAGAATCACTGAACACATTGTTAGTTCTGAGTTGAGTAAACAGGAGGCAAACACCCCAGCCTGCTTTAATGACTGGTTCAGCTGCATCAATTTCTAATATAATGAGGTCCTTGTTGGCTGATTTCAAATGAGTAGAGGAGTCAGGGATACATCTCTGGCTCAGAGTTTGCCTGGCAAGCGCAGGGCCCTGAGTTTGATTCCAGTACAGGAAAAATAAAAAGAATAGAGGACAGTTTCCATGAATACCAGTGTGTGTGTGTATTGAACATCCCTAGACTGCTCTTTGCAGAGGGGCCGCCTCCCCTCCCCCATATATGTCTTGTGGGGAGTTACTGTATGGATGTTTAGTCACATATTCAGGGGTCTCCCAGCATACTTCCTCTTTTTGTGTGTTGGGATCAAACTCCATGACCTCGTGCTTGCCAGGCAGTTACTTGTGCCGCTGAGCTAAAGCCCCAGCCTATTTCCATTTTTAACAAAGCTACCCAGAACAGTCTGTGGGAAGGAGCTACTAGACTTCCCAGAAACTAAAATTTCATTAGCTACAATACTAAATTATAAAGAAAAATTACACTTGAAAGCCTATTTAAAATTTTTTTTTTAAGTGGCAAGAATTGAACCCAGGTTTTCACAGATGCTAGGGAAGCACTCTATCACTGAGCTACAGCCCATCTGAAGCTAGGCAAAGTGGCACATGCCTGTACTCCTGGCATCTGGGAGCCTTAAACAAAAGGATTACAAGTTCAAGACCAGCCTGGGCTACAAAGTAAAACTGTCTCAGAAAAAAAATAAATAAATAAATAAAACTGTCTCAGAAAACAAACATGGCAGGGGGGAGATTTTAAAAATTACAGACTATGTTAATGTACCCACGCTCAAGGATGTAAAATGCATGTACTACAACTGTATACGACTTAAAAAATTAAACAACTACAACAATGACTAAAGAAGCCCATTTGAATGACTTTAGAATGGGAAAAGCCCAAGAATAGTTTCTTCTTCTGCCATAAGATTGACTCACGGGGCTGGGGATTTAGCTCAGCGGCATAAGCGCCTGCCTTGTAAGCAGGCAGTCGTGAGTTCGATCCCTGGTACTGATAAAAAGGAAAAAGACAAAAAAAAGATTGACTCACAATGCAGATTTATAGGCCTGGGTGGTCCCCTCCGACATCCTATCATGGATATTAAAATGCATTCATTGTCCCACATGGGACATGGTTATATTTTGGTGTAAATTTTTTTTGTGAAATCGTTATGACATTGCTTTTGAAATCATGCGTATCAATTTGTATTTGAGCCTATATAGCCTAAAAGATTACAAACAGTGATGTCCTAGTTCTGAAATATTTGGGATAAAAGGCTTCTCAGTTCTGGCTATCGTGTCATCTTTTGTAAATTCCACACCAATACTGCCTGGTAGAGCCTCAGTCCTGAAACTCAGGCTTATAAAACCCTAGCCACCACCTGGGCAAGAAATCTTCCAAGTATAGGAGACCTGCCCACCCCAAATCCTTAGCCTCCTCTTAGATCACACTCTAGGTTCCAGGCTTCTAAAACTCCCTGCCCAGCCATCCTGAGCCTGTGGGGTTCCTCACTTGGTCTGCCTCTGGCAAGGTGCACTAGGAACAATCACATCCCTGGGGGAGTGGGGACAAATAGTAACTACCTAGGGATGTGTGGGAGAGAGCTTGAACGTGCAGGGCCAGGGCTGGGCATAGTGGCACATGACTATAATCTCAGCACTCAGGGAGGCTGAGGCAGGAAGATTGCCATGAGTTTGAGGGCAGCCTAGCCTACAGAGTGCATTCAGGGCCAGCCTGATTCTGTCTCAAAAAACAAAAAACAAAAGTGCAGGGCTGGGATACTGACATATATAAGTGCAAAGCTCTCCCATGAAGGACGGAGACTACCATGAAGAGGAAAGGGAGTTGGGCCACAGTGGGAGAGCGGGGTTCCTCAGTCTCACCATGTTCAGTGTGAGGCTCAGAGGTGAAGCCTGAAAATTCTTAATTCAAACATGTTAGCATGTTTGAGACAGGAAGATAGAACTGGGCAGGGTGGTGCACCCTGTAATTCCAGCACTCTGGGAGGCCGAGGCAGCAAGATCAAAATTTCAAGCCCATCTGAGTAATTTAGAGAGATGCTGTATTAGAATAAGAAATAATGAAAGGACTAGGTTACAAATAGGAAAAATTTGTATCACTAATAGCAGCATTTGTAGCTGTTACATTCACCATGGATATACATGCATGTATTTTTTTTTTTTTTTTTAAGACAGGGTCTTGCTATGTGGTTCAGACTGGCCTTGAACTTGCTTATGTAGCCCAGGTTGGCCTTGAACTCATGGTGATCCTCCTGCCTCAGCTTCCCAAGTGCTGGGATTGTATTGTTTATTTTAAACGTCACTTATAAAGAAATCAACAATATTCAATTGAATATAGTTTATCCGAACTTCACTATAAGGAAGTCATCTCTCTCTTTTTTTGGTACTGGGGCTCTAACTAATGACCATGCGCTTACCTGGCAAGTAATTGAGTCGCTGAGCTAAATCCCTGGCCCAAAGTCATCTAATTTTGTCTTTCAGTATACTGAGATATATATTAATTTAGATGAATTATTTCTCTTCTCTTTTTTTTTTTTTTTTTTTTTTTTGTCTTTTTCTTTTTTATCAGTACCCGGGATCGAACTCATGACTGCCTGCTTGCAAGGCAGGTGCTTATGCTACTGAGCTAAATCCCCAGCCCCTTCTCCTCTCTTTTTTATAACAGTTAATTATACTGAATTTCTGAAATTGTGTTTGTTCTCCACTGGCTCAGGGGAAAAGACCAGAGTAAGATTGACGTAACTGGGGCGTTCCCTACCGAACCGGCCCCGCCCACTCCCCCCGCCCCAAATACTGCGAACCGCCACACTCAACATGGCGGCAGCGCTGGGCCACGGAGGCGTCTGAGCAGGTCTCAGGACTACATGTTCCATTCCAGTCATGGCGGCCCCGGCACAAGTCGTGGGTAGCGGGGCTCTGCAGACTTGTAGTCTGGACCAGATTCTGGAAGCGCTGAAGCTGCTACTGAGCCCGGGAGGTGAGAGGACGCATCCTGGCGTGGGGCTGGACCCCAGACTTTCAGGGCCCCAGTTTTCCAGAGGCCTCTGGCTTCCGCAGCTCGCGCCCCTCAGGCCCTCCCCAGACCATCTGTCCCGCTGCTGGGGAATCTGAGCATGGCCCAGCCTCACCTCAAAGGGAGGAAACTGAGTCTCAAAGAGAGCCGGAAACCCAATGAATGCCGATAGTTGCCCGCAGCTCTTGACCGCTTCCCTGTGCCTCGGGTCCTGTATTTCATTGCGCTCTGCTGTGAGGTAGGGACTGCGGAAACATTTTCAGAGGTGCAGGTACCCGTGAGACGCAATGTGATGTAGCAGCCGCTTGAGGGCGTTCGGGCTAATGGGGACGCTTGAGATTGTCGCAAAATGCCAAAGCGTCCAGAAATGGGAAGCGGTGACGTTTGAGCAAGGTTTGGAGAGAGTATTTAGATTTCCAGTCACTTTAATCTTTTGTGGTGACTTGATATGACTTCCCAATTAGAATGTAAAGAAAGCGTGGGACTGGTTGAGCTTAGCACTTCACTCTTTATATAAACGAGGAGTGTATGTATTTTGGGAAGGGATTTACAGAATTAGTAAATTAAGCACACACGAAAGGTCATGAGGTGATGCCCCTAGTCTCAAATTTTGGCCACAGAAGTTTTAACCCCAAACTGCAGCAACTGCACAAACATTACACGATACTCATGGGAAGTGAAGTTAATATTAATAGTGCTTACTAAATACCAGTTCCTATACAGTCCTTTTTATGTGTTTATCATTTAAATTCAAATGTTCCTAGTGATAGATGCTGCTTGGATTTCATAGTTACAGATGAAGGAACCAAGGTTCCCCAGTGTGAAACTGGTGAGTGACAGCCATATTTAAATTTAGGTTTCTTTTAGGGGACCAGTCTGGGCCACATAGCCAGACCCTGTCTCAAAATCAAAAATAAAAAAAGCTGAGGATGTAGCTCAGTGTGAAAACACTGGATTCAATCCCCAGGAACACACTCACAGCACAGTAAATACACTATGCTGACTCAATTGAAAGTGTAACTATAAAATACAGTTTTAACTTACACAGAGGTTACGGTACTTGTTTCCCAGTGCATCTATAGCATCACTGAGAATAAGGGTAAATAAGCAGAAGGGTGGAAGTCATGACTACCACAAAGCACTTATACTTCATTTATAGAAAGCCCTGTCTAGAGTTGGTGTAGTGCTACCTATAATCTCAGCATTTGGGAGGTTAAGGCAGGAGAGAATCTCAGCAATTTCAAGCCAGCCTGAACTACATAGCAAAACTCTGTCTCAGAGAGAAAAACAAAGCCCTCTGTAATCAACGATGTACAGTGAAATTATATGTAAATACTCATTTAACATCCAAGAATTCAAAAGTTTCTTTTTGAAAAGAGTAAGCTGTGTGAAATTATATCATTTTATATATGTATTCTATTATATATTGTGTGTATCTGCCTGCTTTTTTTTTTTTTTTTTTTTTTTTTGCGCAAGGTGGGAGGGTGTTGCTGGGTATTAGGCCCAGGGCTTTGGCTTTGTGTGCTCAAGGCTCATATTCAGCTGGGCCTGGTAGTATATGTCTGTAATTCCAGCACTTGAGAAGCTGAGGCAGGGTTGATGTGAGTTTGAAGCCAATCTGAATTATACAGTGAGATCTCTCAAAACAAAATAAAAATAAATAAATAGATTCACTGATCTGTCATTAAAACTTAGTTACTTGGGGTGATGGAGAAGAGGCTGAGAATCCTAATATGTAAATAACAAAGTTGTGTCATACTTTTTCTTGCATACATATTGCTCTGCACCTTGCGTATGTTATTTTGTGGGGTGTGTGTGTGTGTGAGTGAGTGTCTGGAGCTTGAACCCAGGGAATGATGAGCTACATTTCCATCTCTTCTTATTTTGAGGTGGAGGTCTTGCTAAATTACCCAGACTGACCTCAAATTTTAATATTCCTGCCTCAGCCTCCAGAGTAGCTTGGACTATAGGTGTGTACCATCATGCTGGCTATTTGGTTTTCCAAGAGAGGCTCTCATTATTTTGCCCAGACTGGCTTGTACTCCTAGGCTCCTGTGATCCTCCTTCAGCCTCCAGAGTATTGCAGTTGGGATTATAAGTACTTGCTGCCATACCCCACTCTGCACTTTGAAATTAATAAAAAGTACCACAGGAATCATGGCATTTTAGGGTGGCACTTCTCAGTGTGATAAGGATGGTTTGGGCTTATACTGGAGAAAGTTTGAGTCTAATGTAGTAGATCAGGAGCTGGTTCTGGAGCTGAACTTCTAGGGTTGAATCCAGGCTCTGCCACTTTATAAGTTGTGTGCTTGGGGGAGAACTTGAATCTGTCTACCCTGCTGGAAATGAGAATAGTAATAACATAATATAACCCACTTCTCAGGGTTTTATAATGGTTGAATTAATATACGTGAAAGTATTTAGCACAATGTATTAACTATAGCTAGTTTAATTTTTTGAAATGACAAAATAATGAAATGATAAAGAGAGTAACAGTCTAGCTGGGTCTGTTCTACCTCATTCTGCTATAAAGCCAAAGCATCTTGAGCCCACTTTCTACAAGGAACCCTTATCCCATTAATTCCAGCACTAGTGATAACCAAAGCTTTAGCCTCTTTAACCTGTAGCCATGGCTACTTGAGCATCACTGCTGGGCACCTGCTTCTACTGTTACTATAAGTGGCAGGAACTGTGGAAGTACTACGTAACTAAAATTTAGAAAATCTTATTTTAGGATAGCAATTCTCAAACTTTCTGGTTTCAGGACTCTTTTACACTCTTAGAAATTGGTAAGTGCTTCAAAGAGTTTTTAAAAATATTTATATGTATATATGATTAGTGCTGTTAATTTTATAAAATATGAAAATGGTGTTTTTATATATGCATGTAACATTTTGATCACATTCATCCCACCTGTTGCCCTCCCTCTCCCCCATACTCCCTACCCTTGTTCCTTTCATCTTGTCTAATAATAGTCCTCAAAGAGATTTTATGAGGGTTATATGTCACGATGTTAGAAATTGGTTTTAAGTGAACAAAACCTTTATTGTTTGTTTATTTATTTGGTACTGGGAATCGAATCCATGACTTGCACTTGCTAGGCAGGCTCTGTGCCACTGAGCTATATCCCTGGCCCAAAAAATTATTTTTATTTTTTTGTAAGTCAGGTGTTCGTTTATTTATTTATTTATTTATTTATCGGTACCAGGGATTGAACTCATGACTGCGTGCTTGCAAGGCAGGTGCTTATGCCGCTGAGCTAAATCCCCAGCCCCCGTTTATTTTTAATTTTTATTTTTTATTTTTTGATACTGGTGATCAAACTTACAACCTCACACTTGCCAGGCAGGCGTTTATGCCGCTGAGCTAAATCCCCGGACCAGGTGTTCACTTATTAAATACAAGTTTTGAACAAACACCCTCAGGCCTCAACAAAATCTTTAAAATATTTGTTTTACTTAAAAAAAAAAATCCACTACATGTTAACATAATGAATGTTTTTTTGTTTTTTTAAATATAGTATTAGGGATTGAACACAGAAAATTCTGAACTACATCTTCAATTCTCTATTTTTATTTTGAGACAGGGTCTCATTAAGTTGCCCGGGCTAGCATCAAACTTGTAATCCTAGGAAGCTAAGATTACAGGTGTGCACTGCCATACGCAGCAACATAATGACATTTTCAAAGATAAATAACTAGAAAGTAAAGTAACTGGTGGAAAGAGCAGCATGGTTTTACATGAATTCAAGGTGTGTGTGTGTGTGTGTGTGTGTGTGTGTGTGTGTTCGGCTTACTAGAAAACAACTGGATTTTTTTTTTTTTTTTTTTTTGCCGTGCTGGGAATCAAGCCTAGCGCTTTATACCTGCTATGCCCCCCCTGCCACTAAGCTACAGCTCTAGGCCCTCACAGCTGGATTTCTTTATCTGCTCCATTCAGTTGTGTGATCATTTTGGTTGAAGTATATAAAGAAAGCCTAAACACACACAGGCAGCTGGGAAAGGAAGAAATTTTAGGCACCTAATAGTGTGTATTTTTTCTTTTATACCATACTAAAACTTAATAATGTAATTTCTGAAAGGTTTGTTACAGCACGGAATCTGAACTCATTAATCAGTTGTTCATATTCTGGACAGTCATGAAAGAGAGTGAAAAATGCCAAGAAAAAGGCTTTATGTTTATCATGAAGTAGATTTTTGTTTTTATGAGGCTAGGGATTGATCCAAAGGCCTTACACACACTAGCCAAGCACTCTAACACAGAGCTACATAATGAAATAGCTTTGTTTGGAATGGATTGAAAGTCATAAAAAAAAAAAAAAGAAAAAAAAGAAATAGCTTTGAGCTTGAAGAATCCCGAGAGGATGGTGGGAGCCATCCTCAGGTCTCTGTGCCACACTTTGAGAACCGCTGCTTTGAGGATGTACCTCCATGTATTTTCAAGGACCATGATTTTACTTTCATCACCAATAGAGGGCAGCAAAGACTACTTCAGCAAGAGTTTTTTTTGGAAAAACTCCACAAAGAGCTTTTGTTTTTTTAGCTTACTGTCTTTGTCAGTAAGCTTGGGTTCAGGAATCTCATAATGTCACCGGAAGTTGTGTAGAAGTTGCTTAGTGATCATAAAGGACAATAAGCTATGAAAGCGCTCATTTCTTTTTTCAATATATATTAACTGACGGAATCGAGTTAAGGCTAAGAGTCAGAACAGTTGCCCTACACAGGTCTAGAAAAGTACTATAAAATTATTACTCTCTAGTTTTATATTTATTTATTCATATTCATCCTCCATAGAGTTAACTGAACCCAGGGCATTTTTACTGAGCTGTATCCCTGGTCCCTTTTTTGTGTTTTATTTTGAGACAAAGTCTCACCAGGTTGCTCAAGCTAGCCACAAACTTGTGATCCTCCTGCTCCTTAGTAGCTAGGATAGCTGCGTATCATGGCTCCAGTTTCTCATTATTTTTTTTTTAAAGAGAATAAAACAAAACGATAAAATGAAACAAAACAGGAAATTGTTGGACCTCAAAAACAAAACAGTAGGAAATCAACCATAGTTTCTCTAGTGTACATTGTTAGCCTCTAAATACATGCTCAGACTACCAGACATAGGCCTGCAAAGTCAGTCACACAAGACAAACACTAAGTTGTGTCTTTTTTTTTCTGGTGCCAGGGATCAAACTCATGACTTGTGCTTGCCAGGCAGGTGCCTATGCCACTGAGCTAAATCCTTGGCCACTGAGTTATTTCTTTACTTCAGTTCTATCATTTCAGAAATTTCAGGTTTGTGGCTCCTAATTTCTCTTACATTTATGTCTCCTGGGCTTGTTGTGGGTGAGATAAGGGTGAGGCATGCAAAGTTAATCAGACAATATAAGCATTAAGTTACTTCTTTGCTTCAGTTGCTATCGTTTCCAAAATTTCAGGTGCATGACTTCTAATTTCTTTTATGCCTATGTCTCCTGGACTTGTTTGGGTAGACTGGAGGTCTGAGATTGCTTGCTGCTCCTTTGTCTTGACATTTTCCTGTGTTCCTCTGGATCAGGTTGCTGAGTCCGATTCCTGCACTGGCTGCTCATCCCATGGTTCAGGGGACTGGGGCAGGCACCTGGGTTCCTCTGATGTGAGGCTCCCGGGGTGGTGGAGAGATGCAGGACAGTGGCCCCACCTACTCCTCTGATGGTGTTAGGGCCCTAGGACATGGCCTCTTCTCCAGGCCTATGAGAGAGGGCAGCCCCCTCCCCACTAGGCCCCTGGCGGCAGGCCCACCAGGGGAGTACCCAGTCCAGTAGCAGAGGGGCCTCAGGGCAAGAGGCCTCTCATTATTTTTGTGGTTTTTTTGTTTTTATTTTTGTTTTTTGGTCTTTTTTGTTTTTATCGGTACCAGGGATCGAACTCACGACTGCCTGCTTGCAAGGCAGGCACTTATGCTGCTGAGCTAACTCCCCAGCCCCTACCTCTCATTATTTTTAAACAATGGACTGGGGATGTAGCTTGGTGGTAGAAATCTTGCCTATTATACACATGCCTTGAGTTCATTTCCAGTAGTTAAAAAAAAAATGTTGGCCGAGTGTGATAACATATGTCTGATTCCAGCATTCCAGATACTGAGACAGGAGAATTGCTGACCAGCCTGGGCTACATAGTGAGTTCAAGATAGCCTAAACCACGTAGTGAAACCGTGTCTCAGAAAAAAGTTATTACTTTTTCTTTTTATAGAAACATTTATGATTCACTAAAGGTTTTTTAAAAAGTAAATTGAAAAGTACTTTAATCTCATTAGCTAGATGTTCCCGTTACTAACATTCTAGGAAATACTAATTTTTCTTTTTTCTATTTGGTAAGGTGCACTAGCTCTCACTATGTGGTCTAGGTTGGCCTTGAACTCACTATATAGTTCAGGGTGGTTTTGAGCTCATAATTCTCCTATCTCAGCCTCCTATGTGCTGGAATTATAGGTGTGGGCCATTAGCACCTTACAGTAATACAGAGCAAACTTGATAAGCAAGCACTATCACTGTGCTATTTATCTGGCCCTTATTTTTCCTTTTTACAAAATTGATAATATAAAATATATTGTGTTATAATCTTAAAGTAATTTTTTAAAATCTTTTTGAGACAGGGTCCAGTTCAGGCTGGACTTGAGCTCACTTTGTAGCGCAGGCTGGCCTCAAACACAAAAATCTTGTCTCAGCCTCCTGAGTGCTGGAATTATAAGCATGCACCACACTCCCCACTTAAAGTAATTTTTTAGTAAAGCAATGATATATGTTTATTTTTTTTTTATTTTTTTATTTTATTTTTTTTTTTGGTCTTTTTTGGTACCAGGGATCGAACTCACGACTGCCTGCTTGCAAGGCAGGTGCTTATGCCGCTGAGCTAAATCCCTAGCCCCTGATATATGTTTATTATAGGCAATTAAAAATATAATTAAGAAAAAAGTATCAGCTGGGAGTGGTAAAGGCTGAGGCTGGAGGGTTCCTGCAAGTTCAAGGCCATCCTCGGCTATACTGTGAATTTATGGCCAGCCTGAAATACATGATAAGACCCTACCTCAAAAAAAAAAAAAAAAGAAAAGAAAAAGAAACCACAGAAACAAACAAACATCACCCAGGCATATGGTGCGTGTGTATAACCTCAGCACTGTGGAAGGCTAAAGCGGGAAGATTACAAATTCAAGCCTAGCTTGGGGGAATTTAGTGATTTAGCAAGACCCTGTTAAATTAAATTAAAAAAAAAAAAAGGAGTGGGAATACAACTTGGTGTTCCCTGATTCAACACAACTTTGAGGCTGCTGTCTATGCCTGTGTACCTGTATATATTCTAACACAGTTAGTGTGAGACTGTTGCTTTATTGATCAGTTTTCAGAATAATAAACAAGCAGTCTCCAAAGGTAACCCATGGAAGTTACCTCTGTTATTTTATGAGTCTTAGATTTTTTTATACTTGTTATGTTTCAGTTATTACACTCACTGTTCCTGTCCAGCTTTTAGCCTGTAGGACTCTTGGACTGTCTTTCACAACTGCTCTCATGCCTTTTAATTCTGCTTACCTTACTGTGATGGCAAAGACTTCCAGTACTATGCTGTGCTCTTTTTATATTATTAAATATATTATTTACTGGAAATTTTTCTTTATTAGATTGAGAAGTTCCCTTCTGCTCCCACTTTGTTGTGAGTTATTATCATGAATAGTACTGAGTTTTGTCAGATGCCTTTTCTGCGTTCATTGGAATGATCACATTGCTTTTCTCCTTTAACTGTTAATAGGATAAATCATATTGATTGAGTTTTAAATGTTAAGCCAGCTATGCCTTCCTGGGATAAACACTACTTAGTAATGAAATATTATTCTTTTTATATATTGCTAGATTTGGTTTATTAATATTTTATCAATTATTACTTTTTTGTGTGTGATGCTGGGGATTGAACCTAGGGCCGGGCACATGATAGGGAAGCTCTGTACCATTGATCTATGTTCTCAGCCCCCATTAAGGTTTTTAAAAATTATTAATGCATTAACTTATTTATTTATTTACTTTTGAGACAAAGTCTCACTATGTAGCCCAGAATGACCTTGAACACATAGTAATTCTCCTGCCTCAGCTTTCCTGAGATTACAGGCATGCAGCGCTACATTCAGCACCTAATGTTTTATTTTTTTGCAGTGTCTTTACACATGTAGAAAAAGTAAGTAGGAAGTACAGAGAGTTCCCGTAGCTCCTCCTCCGTGCCAGCTCCAGTTTCCTCTTATTAACATCTTACTTTAGTGTGGTACATTTGTTACAGTTGGTGCACTGTTGGTGTTATATAGTTGTATGAGTTTGGATAAATGAATAATGTTAAATTTCAACCTTTACAGTGTCATATAGAATTGTTTAAGGAAAATAGTTTCATGTCTCTAAAAATCCCATATCCACCTGTTCTTCCTGCCCTTACCCTCAGTCCCTTTGCAGGAAGCAGGCAAGGCATTTTATGTTTGTTTGCTGTACATATAATCTTTTTTTTTTTTCCCTCAAAAAGGATCTAGTTCAAGTTCACTACAGATCACAAAACGTAACGTCTTACTGGCTACCTTGAAATCTAACCTCTGTGCCTTGGAGGACATTCTGAAGGATCCTCATTGGAAGAAACTGAAGCTCCTACGGGATGAAATTGGTAATCAGGCAGAGTGGCCACAAAACTCTGTGGACATCACTTGGAGTTTTACTTCTCAAACTTTGTTGTTGCTGTTGTGCTTGAAGGAAACCATGGTCCGCCTTGCAGCTGATTTCAATCCAGGTAAACCCAACCCTAGGACGCCAGAAGTTGCTCCTCCCCTGAGCCCTGATACACTTAGTATCTCACAGCAGAAGACTGTCCAGTCTGCTTTGCAGTTTGTGGTCACCTTGGGAGTCTGTCCCTATCTCATGGCTGGTGTCGGAGCCTCCCTGAAACACAGGACTGAGTTTGGTGCTGTCGTTCAAGATGTGGTGAGTCTGGATGCTACGCCCCATGCAACCCGGAGACTTTACACCAGCTGCAAGGTCCTTCTAGATGTTGCTAGACATGCATCTCTAGGGAGCTTGATTTTCTGCCGCCACTTTGGGGATATTGCAGCAGGACTGTGCCAACTGGGGTTTTGCCCAACCAAAGGAAAGCCACCAACACCTGCAGAAGAGGTAGGCATGCATTGAGAGAAGGAATGAGAGAAAGACTGTGTGGACCTATTTGTGTATGGTCATTTTAAACACAACTCTTAGTTCTTTGAAAATGGGCCCATTCAATGTCAAAGCATATCAGTGGGTAAATTAATTCTTTGGTGGAGTTAGAAGCCATATTTGTTGAATGTTGGTCCTTTGCACACCTGGAGAGTCCATCATTTCATCTGCCTCTTGTCATTTTGTGGAATAGCAATTGAAGGCTATTTCTTTGAACTACTATTTACAAATGTATATAATACCTGCGTTGAAAGATTACTGTTTATAAAGTACCTTGGGCCAGTTCCCTGCTAATGCTTATCAGAAAATAATTACTGCTAATATTAGGATTAAATCACTCACATCTTCTTAATTAATTTCTTGGGAGGATCAAATGAGAAAGAGTATAAAGCTCTTGGTCCAGTGGTAATGCAGTCCTGTTCACTGTCCTTATTAACTGTTAGGGATATAAGTCTGTTCCACGCTGTCACTGTCAGAAAGCAGCTGAGCGCCAGCTGAAATTCTGGACCACAGAAGTTGCTGTGGAGAGTGCAGCAGCATAGTCGTCTTCTTATTTGTCATCTTCAAGTGATTCACACACTAGTTGGGGGAAACACTCGTGAGTATGATAAAGCAGGGACCACGATGTCCCTTGTGACCCTAACCACCACTGCCCGTGAGCACCACTGGCAGCAGCCTTGGAACTAGCCAGAAATAGCTATTAAGGTTTAACTGTGTCGGGATGTGCAAGAGGCTTAGTGGTAGAGAGTTTGCCTCACGTGAGCGAAGGCCTGGGTTCCATCCCAGAACACATAAAATTAAGATATAACGGATCGAGGGTTACTGTGGCTCATACACAGGGCGATTCTTAGCCATACAGTGAGGTCTCACCATGTCTTTACTTCTCTTTCACCTGCTTATGTTATCCTGGCCTTTTGTGTTTGTTTTCTCTCCTGCATGTGTTCATAAGCCTTTGCCTAAAAGCTGCGGTCATCTAAGCAGTAGCACAAAATTCTGAGCTCCCCCAGTGGCCCAGAACAGAGCGCTGTGCCTTTTACTTCAGGTTGGTTCAGTTAGAGTGCATATAGCCTGCACTTCCCCGAGTTAGGGAAGTCTGGATCAAAGGTCTTATTACTGGTACTGAGGCCAAAAAGTAGAGTCTTAGGCAATGAGAAAAGAAAAAGAAATCACACAGAACAAGTGGGAAGGGAGGATAGGGAGCGGGCAGAGAGGAGTCTCCATGAGTGTACATTATGAAGCTGGGTGAAATCCACCAATAGCTACTGCCCTGGGTAGTACTTGAATCTATGCTACAATAGGTATGGACAGGACCCTGGCTGTTTGGGTCAAGGTGAGTGAAAATCACCAAAAGGGATCAGTATTGCGGGTGCTCAGGGATGCCCCCAAATAGCACTGCTCATTGTTGGCCAAGTTCAGAATGAATAACATGGCTAGTTAACAGAATAAGGAAGAAGGAAAGTCGAAATGTCCCCTCTATTGCTCATAAAGACGAAGTTGGAGAAGATAGCTTATAGGTAGAGACAAATCCAACCACATTCCAGAATTAGACATTCTACACATGAGTCCCAGAAGCACTGCAGCGCCTTCTGCCCAATGGCAAGAATACATATGTTCCTACTCAGCGAGACAGAGCAGGCAGCCCACAAGAAAAGAGAAACGAATGGAACAGTGCATACTAAAACTGGCAGATGAGTATATTTCAAGTTACCAATAAGATGTCATACCTCTTACAAAGAAGTGTAGTGAATGATGGAGGGAGAAAGAGCCTGGAGTGTTTTCCTAGCACAGCCTCCTCCACAAGGAAAAAAACGCGGGGAGGATAGACGCCTCCCCTTCTCTCCCCTCACAAGTACTCTTATCTGGTGTTACTTCGCCTTCTGTTCCCTGCCTGGTTTATATCTTGCTAAGTCAAGTCCTTATTTCCTTTAGGTTTTAACTGAAGAAGAACGAACCTTAGCCAGGGGTGCCTTGAGAGACATCTTGGATCAAGTGTATCAGCCATTAGCAGTTCGGGAATTACTTATCCTCCAGGGAGGACCTCCCCAGGTATTCGGGCCCAGGGGCTCTTGCCAGTGATTGGTTAACTGATAGTGTGTGGTGTGTTGTCTGCTTCTGGAAAAATAGCTGGCTTTAGTTCCCTACTTAATGAGCTAGTTGAGCTTTACTTCATCCTTTAGATCATTAAATGTATTTATAAAGTGAAGTGATTTTGACCCTCAGGATAATTTAAAAGACCTGTTCTTTCATCGAATGGTGGTCACTTTCCCAAGAATATTATAATCATTTTTTAAAAAGGCATATAGCAGTTTTCTGTAGAGTTTATTTTATTGTTTTAAAACTGCGTCTTTTTTTTTTTTTTTTTAACTGCGTCTTTTTTTAAACTGTTTGACAGTGTATACTTTTGGCGGAAATGTTTGGATGACTTATCTTTGAAGGGAGTATTTGAAGTCAAGAAATTAAAATTAGAGCTATTGTTTCTATTCTTAGTTCCTTTGTTTGAGAAACATACTAGTATACTACTGGCATTAAATAGTTCCTGTTTTTCTTTAAATATAATTATCTGAAATTATTCTCTTTGATGATGTAGATAGAATTGTCCATTTATTTGCTTTTAGTACCTAAGTTTTTGTTACCAACCTAGATATGTAAAGAGTGAGAGACTGGGGCTGGAAGTATATATAGCTCGGTGGCACAAGTGCTTCCCCACAAGTGCAAAGTCCTGAGTTCGATTCCTGGTACCCCCCCAAAAAAACAAAACAAAACATTGAGATGAAAAGAATTGTATGTGAGGAATAGGGACCAGCCAAGGCTGACAATAAAGATGTCTCCTAGTCATTTTCATCTCCTCCCTAGAATATTCCCGTAGCTTCCTTCAGGCATCGCTGGCCTCATACTCCATTACAACATGAATGAGTCCACAGTTCGCCAGATTAAATGAAGTGCTTCATAAGAACAAAAAAGCAAATATATTGGGGTTACGTACACCAGAATTCAACCTAACATATAGGTGTATCAATTTGTAAACCTTTCTACTCCTCACTTTCCTTATCTGTGAAATGAGGGATAAGAACAGTGCTTTCCTTATAAGTCCCTTTTGAGATCATGTGGTAAGTACTTGGAATAGTGTGTGGTACTTCACACTCTTTTTTTTTTGGTAGCGGGATTGAACGCATGACCACATGCTTGCAAGGTTGGCACTTATGCCACTGAGCTAAGTCCTGGGCCCTTCATACTCTTGTAATAATTATCAATCCTCTTTAGAAAGGAAAGAGGACAGACTACTAGGAATTAAATATTTCTGTCACTAATTTTGATGCTTATATAGTAAAATAACAGTGATTGACAAAAACACTCTAGCACAGAATTAACATTCTAGCACAACATAAAAATGCTAAATATGCTTTGTTTGTGGTGACTCCACAGATCTCTGAAAAGGAAGCCCTTAAAGAAAGCTAACCCTTTTTTGAGACTGAAGTGTAGAGATCAGAGTATCCAAGTTCATGGAGTCAAAGGCTGGCCTGTTTCTCACAGTTGTGAACTGCTGTTAGTAGCAAAATTATGGTCCATAAAAATCTTTCTGGAAGCTAGATTTCATTGGAAGGACTGCATTCAGAGACTGTTCACATTAACTATGTTTTCCAGTACATTATACTCATGATGTGTTTGTCTAATTTTGGGTTTGATATTTCATTGATATTTTACTGTTTTTACTTCCTTAAAAGTAATACTAAAAAAAAAAAAAAAGTAATGCTGAAGGTTTTGTAAAAAGTGTTGGGTTTTTTTTTTAAGGAAAAATGATGTTGTTGCTAGGGATATAGCTCAGCCGCACAAGTGCCTGCCTGGCAAGTGCAAGGTCATAGGTTTGATCCCTGGTACCAGAAAAAAAAAAAAAAGAAAGTAAGTTTTTGTTTGTTAAGTCCTGGGATTAAACCCAGGACTATGCACATTCTCTGTCACTGAAATACATCCTGGCCCCCAAATTTTGCTTGTCTGAAGTCTGTAGAATAGAATACAGTGTTAATTGTAAGTACGACTCTTACTTTATAAAAAATAATATCTACATATCAAATCTGTTTCATTGACGTTCGTAATCCATTCTTTGTCTCCTCATCAGTCTTGCACAAGTGCGAAGACACAGCTTAGGTGTCAGACCCCAGCTTGGCTTCGCCGTCTGTGTGGGCAGCTGCTCTCGGAAAGGTTAATGAGACCCAGTGGTGTTCAGGCAGTAGTCCGGGGCATTTTGGAAGGAGCAGGTGGTAAGAGACTGTTTCTGTCACTTGGTTTCCGGGTCCCTTTGATTCAGTCTGAGGTGAATCACTGGTTGTTAGCATTTGCCTTTAAAACCAGATTGAGAACTGGAGGCTTAGCCTAGGGTTAGAGTGCTTCCCTAGTATGCATGAGGCCCTTGGTTTGATCCCCAGCATTGCAAAATATAAAATAAAATAAGGATTAGGCTGCACCCAGGGCGTACAAACTAGAGGGCTGCTATAAGAAAATTTGGCCCTATTTTTGTATTAAGTTTGCCCCTTGCTTGTGCTTGTATATATTTGTTGTTACCTACTGATAAATGTTTTTCTCATATTTGTCATTTCTAGCTTTTCATTTTTTTGTGCAGATCCAACTTCCTTCTGCCAGAAATTTCTTTGACAATTTTTTTAAAAATTTCCTTTGTGGTACTGGGAATTGCACTGAGCTACATCCCTACCCCTTTTTGTATTTTTTGTTTTGAGACAGGGTCTCACCAAATTTCCCAGGCTGGGCTCAAATTTGGGATCTTCCTGCATCAGCTTCCCAGAGTGCTGAGTTATAGGTATGAGCCACCCATACCTGCTTCTTTTGACATTTCTTAGGTCTACTGGCAGTGAGTTTTTTTTTTAGCTTTTGTTTATCTGAAAATGTCTTAGCTTTATCTTACTTTTTTCTTTTTTTTTTTTTTTTGACAGTACGGGGGATAGAACGCATAGCCTTCACACTGAACTACATTCCCCAGCCTTTTAAAAAAATTTTAAAGTTTTAAGTTTTTGTGACAGGGCCTGGCTAGGTTGCTGTGTTGCCCAGGTTAGTCTTTTGATCTTCCTGTATCAACCTTCCATAGTGCTGGGATTAATAGGCATGTGGTATTTAGCTCCTCCTTTCAGTACTTTAAAGATGTGACTATGTTGTCTTCTAGGTTGTTTGACTTTTGTTAAGAGGTCTGCTGTCTTCATTTTTGTTTCTCTTGTGTGATACAAAAATTTTGGGGCTGGGGATTTAGCTCAGCGGCATAAGCACCTGCCTTGCAAGCAAGCGGTCATGAGCTCGATCCCCGGTACCGATAAAAATTTAAAAAAAATTTTTTTAAGGCACATTTATCACAGGGGACTTTAAATAGCAAACTACTGTGGTGGTTGACATCTCTCTCCATGTGACAGCAGGGGCAGCTGGCGGGAGTGATGCTGAGGCAACAGCTGCCGACTGGAAGAAGTGTGACTTGATTGCAAAGATCTTGGCCTCTTGTCCCCAGCAGTCTCTTTCACCAGAGGATTACTACAGGGACATTTGCCCCCAGGTAAATCATCTCATTTCTTTAACCATTCTGCTTATTTGGAGATGAAGGACTTTAAATGTTCCTCTAAAACTGAAGTAAGAGCAACATAATATTTGTCTTAGTTACTTTTCTCTTGTTGCAGACATTATACCTGATGCCCAAAATTAGGGAAGGAGAGGTTTATTTAGCTTATTGTTTATGGAGGTTTCAGTCCATGCCCGGCTGGCTCCAAGGCAGAGTGGCACATGGCAGAGGGCAACAGTTCATGGCAGCGAAAAACAGCACAAGCAACAAGAGCAAAAGGGGAAGAATATGGAGAGAAAACTCTTTCTGTGTCTTATATAGTTTGAGGCCACACTCACTTGGGTGTAGCACTCACACCCATAATCTCAGCATTGGACCATGAGTCATTCACAGACTCTAGAAACCCGCCTCCATGACTTCATGAGGCTTTGGGGGACATCCAGACTCAAACTGTAACAGTATTATATTTATTGTTCAGTGAGAGGCCTTTTTTTGGTCTGTCTGTCTTTTCTTTCCTTTTCTTTTTCTTTTTTGGTACTAGGAATCAAACTCAGGACCTTGTGCTTGCCAAGCAGGTCTATGTGCTATGCCAAGAGGTCTTCTTTTTAGGGAATAAAAACCTGTGGAAGAGAGGAACGTAACTGTTAGGTTTAAGAATGCCTTGCCAGAGTTGGGCATGGAGCTTAGTGAGAGAGCGCTTGCCTAGCATGTGTGACACCCTAGGTTTCAGCACTCCAAGAAAAAGAATTCCTTGCCATTCTTAAATGTCTAGGCAAGCTTGCTGTAGAGATAGCCTATGAAACTATAAAGTTTCATTGTGTTCTCTATCTTTTCTTTGTGTGTATTTTAAATTAGTTTTTAAAGTAGATATAAGCTTAAGGAGGTAAACTGATAACAATTTACTGGGGATTTTTTTGGTACTGTAAATTGAACTCAGGGCCTTGAGCTTGCCAGGCAGGTGCTGTGCTGCTAAGCTATGTCCCCGGGCCATATCATGACAACAATTTTTTTTTTTTTTTTTTGGTGCTGGGGATCGAACTCATAACCTTGCACCAGCCAGGTAAGTGCCTAATGCTACTGAGCTAAATCCCCAGCCCCATGACAGCAATTTAAAAGGCACAGAAAATTAAACAGGCTGTAAACGATCTCTCAGAGGTAGTTTGTGCCACCAACTTCATTCATTTTTCAGAGATAGCCGATGTATGCTATAGAGTTATATGTGGGTATATGATTGTATGTATGTATGTAATTCTAATTTTTACTCAAGTGATAACTTGCTATGTGCATTGCTTTTCATTTTGCTCTTTCCATTTAATGATGTGAGGTGTGACTGAAAAAATACAGTGAGTGTTTTAAAAAATTATTACAGTAGGAGACACATTGCCATTACCCCTCTCAGAATACATACCTCTCCTTGCTCTTGCCACTGTCAGAAGCGGTTCTGGCACTCCTCTTTCATGTCTTTAGTTGTGCTGTCATGGCTGTCTTGATGTCCTAAATCAATTAAAGTGTTTACCTTTCACAGTTATTTTGACTTTGGGGTGAGTCAGAAGTCACACAGTGCCAGATCCACTGAATAAAGTAGATGAAGCCCCACGATAATGATTTACAATACTTTTCCACTTGGTGACACCTGGCAGGAACATTTATTATATTGTGATCACACCCCCTAAAGACTCTAATGGAAGAAGACTTCTAAAACTTCACCAAGTGCCTAGAGCTATGAGATACGTGTGTTTGAAATGAGAAAGAATATTTTGAGGGGGACTAATGGCAATGTGATTTTTGCTGTAATGAAGGTTTTTTTTTTTGTACCAGGGATTGAACTCACAACCTTGAACTTGCCAGGCAAGTGTTTACGCCACTGAGCTAAATCCCATTCCCTAATGAAGGTATTTTAAAGTTAAACATTTACTGTTTATTTTGGTCACACTTTGTATTACTTCTATGTCATTTCATATAGAGTCATTTCACAGATACCTTATTCTTTATTTTTATTGTTTTTATTTCTATTTGTCCTTTTTCTTTATTTCTATAAGTACATGTTTGCAGTTATAATAATTACATGGCTAGTACATGTACCTGAAACACCTTAATTCTCTTTATGCCCCCTGCCCCTCATTCTTTTTTATGTGTACTTAGTATTTTGTCAGGTTAATGTTCTCAAATTTATGTAACCATTCTGTTACTGATAAACATCTGAATTATTTCCCTTTTCTTGCTATTACAAACTGTATTACCATTAAAATACCTGTATTATAATTAAAATACCATTAAAATGCCCAAGTCTTTGGGACTTGTGCAGGAGTTATAGGAATAATTTCTAGAATTTAAATGACTAGTTAAAAGAATATGGGGCTGGGGATTTAGCTCAGCGGCATAAGCACCGGCCTTGCAAGCAGGCAGTCGTGAGTTCGATCCCCGGTACCAATAAAAAAAGAGAAAAAAAAAAGAATATATACATTTGATATTTTTTTAAAAAAAGAATTAATATGTCACTATGTTGCCCAGGCTGACCCTGAACTGCTGAGTTCTGCCTCAGACTCCCAAGTAGCTGGGATTTCAGGTGTGCATGTCTGTGCCTGGCTCCAAGATCTTGCTTGAAAAATGCTAAACTTATTACTTTCTAGATGAGTAAATATTTTCTAAAACTAGTAGCTAGGGTATCTGTATTCAAGAAGTGATAAAAAGCAACAGGTTTGAGGCTTGCTGAATCTGCTTTGGCCAAAGACTGTTTCGGGGTAGAAAATTCTCTTGTCTGCAAAAAGTAGAAAAATCACTGTTAAGTCAATAATCAGAAATGAGCTTTTCTCCTGGTTGCTTATTTTTGAGAGTAGCCATCTTCTCTGGGATGGTTCAGATACATCAGGCTCCTTGGACTCTAAATATGTTTATATACTTTAGGCAGATAATTTCAGTTGACTGTGTTAATTATAACTTCAAAATTTGGTAGGAGTTAGGGGAATGAATATTTGGAAATTGGGGAATAGTTTAGTAAATTTTCACAGCTTGAATTTATTTATTTATTTATTTATTTTGTCTTTTTCCTTTTCATCGGTACTGGGAATCGAACTCACGACTGCCTGCTTACAAGGCAGGTGCTTATGCCGCTGAGCTAAATCCCCAGCCCCTTATTTTTCCTTTTTTAGTACTGGAGGTTAACTTCAGGGGTTTACAAACCTAGGTAAGTAGTTCTACCATTGAGCTATATCCCCGGTCCTTTTTAAAACTTTATTTTGAGACAAAGTTTCTTTGAGTTGCCCAGGCTGACATTGAAAGTGTAAGTCTCCTGCCTGAGCCTGCTGTGGAGCTGGATTACAGGTGTGCACCACCATGATGCTTGCTGAATTTTTTTTTTGAGATGATGTCTCGCCATATTGCCCAGATTAGCCTTGAACTCATGGGCTCAAGAGAGTCTTCTGCGTTAACCTCTCTGAGTAGCTGGGACTGTACCCAGGTTGAGGGAATTTTTTGAGGAATTTATATGAGCAGGTTTCAGCAGTCCACAAAACTAAATGTTAAGTGTGATCTCAATTAAAAAGAAAGAAATACATAGAAATATGCACCATGAAAATATTAGAAAAAATGCATCAAAAATATTTTTAGTGTTTTGGGAAGATTTTAGTAATCTTCTGAACACTTAGTTTTCCCAACTATCTAATACTGAGCACATATTTTATAAACCTGATAAGATGATTTATTAAAAACAGCCTCTTCAGCTCTTGTACTCTTTGATACTAGATTTAGTAAGTCTGTTCAGGCAGTATTACTGCAGTAACTTTATTTTTTGGCTTACAGCAATACTGTAAATGCTTTTTTTTCCTTCTGATTTGCTACATTTCTTGCAGAAAACTTGGTATTTACTTCATGTAATTTTTGTTGTAGATTCTGGATTTATTTCATTTTCAAGATAAATTGACAGCGCGACAATTTCAGAGAGTTGCCACCACTACGTTTATCACTATGTCTAGAGAACACCCACAATTGGCAGCAAATTATTTGCTTCAGCCACTGTTAGCTCCTCTTCGTCGATGTTTGAATATAGCAGGTAAAGCAGAAAGTCTAATAGTTGGGTATCTCTCCTATAAAGAGCGGTTTCATTGGCATGGTAGTGTTCGGCTGTAATCCCAGCACTCAGGCCGGAGGATCACTGAGAGTTCGAGACCATCCTGGGCTCCAAAGTGAGTTCACGGCCAGCTCAAACTTGAGACCCTGTCTCAAAATAGCTGTCTTCAGTGTTTCAGATCTAAGTGATTTAAGCCAGTAGCATTTTAGTGTCTTCAGCACCAACCTCCCCCCCACCAACTTTTTTCCTTCTTTTTTTTGTTGTACGAGGAAATTGAACCCAAGCCTTTTGCACTGAGCTGTATCTCTAGGTCTTTTTATTTATTTATGTATTTGTTTGTTTTTATATAGTATTTCACTAAGTTGTCCAAATTGGGCTCTAACTTGCAATCCTTCTAGTGAACAGACAGCTAGTATTACAGGTGTGCACCACCAGACTTGGCCCCCTTTTGAAAAATTTGCAGAAATTCCAAGATTACATTGCACATTCATGTGCTTCTCTCAGATTGACAGCAGTTTACATTTTGATCATGTTTGCTTCTTTTTTCTCTACACATGTGAAAATAGTCTTTCTGGAGCATTTGAATATTAGCTGTAGACATCGTGACATATCACCCAAATACTTCAGCATACATTACCAAAGACAAATGTCAGTCTTTTAAGTGACCACAATGCAATAATCCTATTCAGGAAATTTAACACTGATAAGTACTGTCAGGATTTGTCCTAGGCCTTGTTTATTCACTCAAAGATTTATTGAGAGTTTGATCCCCGGGACCCCTGCCCCCAAATTTATTGGACATCTGTTTGCCAGGTAGTCTTCCTGTGTTAGGTCACATTTGTAACACCAGCTACCTAACTTGCATTTTGTAAACCATCTATTGGTAAAAAAAAAGGACGAGGTAAGAATATGACTGATGTAACATAGTTGCATCATTGCCGTGGAGAGCCAACCTAAATAATAACTCTTCTTAGTTTTTCATATTGTTTTATATGTTTAGGAATTCGGCAATTATAATAAGTTACTGCATTTTATTATTTTCAAGATACACAAAATTTTTTCAGTTTAAAAACTTTGAACTGGGTGTGGCAGTGCTCACCTGTAATCCAGCTACTTGGGAGGCTGAGGCAATAGGATTACAAATTAGAGGTCATCCTGTGTCACATGGTAGAGACTGTCTTCAAATAAAAAGAAAAAGGACTGGGGATGTAGTTTGGTGCTAGAACACTTGCCTAGCATGCTCAAGATGCTAGATTTTATGTGTACCAAAAGAAAAAAGCAGAGACCTTGTGAGGCTGGGAATATAGCAAAGTTATAGAATGCTTACCTAACGTGTGAAGCCCCAGGTTTGATCCCCAACACTGTAAAACAGAACAAATTTGCAGAATAGAAGTCAGTGACTTAGAAGAAAATTGTAGATGTAATAATAAAATGGGAGACTGTGTTAAGAAATTTTATGTTATTTTTTATTTTTGGTGGTATAGTGGACAATATATCATGGGAAACTTGGGTATCAGTAATGGTGCTGAAATGTTTCAAAGAGTTGAACCCTTATGTGCAATTTTAAGAGTCGTCTTTCCACTTTCCAACCTGCCATCTGCGGTAGAACTGCTGCCAAGATTCAGATTTTCATAAAAACCCTTACAGGGAAACCCTGGGTACTACAGAAATGTAAAGGCCCGGATCCAGGATAGGAAAAGAATACTGCCTATCAGCAAAGACTGACTTGTTGGTAAGCAACAGGAAGACAGATATGCTTTCCCTGACTACAGCATTCAGAAGGAATTTATCACTCATCTTGCACTGAAACTTTGTGGTGGTACTAAGGAAAGAAGTTTTATACCAGCCCCAAGAAGAATAAGCATAAGATAAAGAAGGTTAAGTTGGCTGTCTTGAAACACTTTATGATAGAAAAAAATGGCAAAGTCACTTTCTCCAGGAATGCCCTTTAGGTAACTGTGGTTCTGGAGTTTTTATGACCAGCCACTGTGACAGCTATTATTGTGGCAAGTATTATCTGAGTTACTGCTTCAACAAACCAGAGGACAAGTGGTTATTAATAAAAGACATGAATTAAAAACAGAAAAAGTTATAACCCATATGCCATAATTTTTAGATTATATAGTGAATGATACATAATTAAAATGTATATTTAATTATAAAGAACTCTTAATACTTAAAAAAACGTACATCAAAACTTCTTAAAGGGAATTTTAAAGCATATGCCTATAGAGATCATATAAGGACATGTTTTTGCCACCTGGACACAACCATAAATCCTCTGCCATTTTCATTTCACTTAATCCTCACTTTTTTATTCTATAAATTTATCGTTAATATTCTAAGTGATAGTATATCCAAGGCTAGTTGGCAGGGGTTTTCTTAATGATAATAAAACAGCAGCACCTGTTGATGATCTGTAGCATTATAGATTCCACAAAATGTTGTCCATGAATGACATGTTGTGTTGAGGTAACTATGCTGACCTTCTGATCTTAGCTAGTACTGGCTGGATTATCAAACTTTATTCTGTTAGTATCTTCTGTTCAGTGGGGTGCTGAGCATGGGTAATTTCGTTTGTTGGTTTGTCTTCTAGAGATTCCAGAAAGTGACATGGTCCCAGGGACCATTTTGGTGACAGAAGAAGAACTTAGTAGATGTATCGAAGATGTCTATAAGGTTAGTAATTTAAGTTACCAGTACTTTAAGCTAATATTTGTCTTTTAGAATTCTTTAAAGTTAATTAATTTTTTGTGATACTGAGAACTGACTCCAAGGCATCGTAAAAGCTATATAGGAACTGGGTATGATGGTACATACCTCTAAAGCTCAGCACACTGGGAGGCTGAGGCAGGAAGACCTCAAATTCAAGCACAGTAGGCAATTTAGTAAGACTGAATAAAAGATAAAAAGGTTTAGGGCCATAGTTCATTGTGATGACCCTGGATTCAATGCCCAGTGTTCCTCCCGCCCCAGAGCCAAGCCGGCAGCTGCTCGGCCCACTGAGGTACTGTAAATCCTAAATTCTTAAAATAATTTTACCTTTTAACAAATACTTCAAGAATTGGAAAGGGGAGGAGAAGGGGAATAAAAAGAATTAAGGTATGTTAAATACATATACTTCCTAAAATGAATATAAGCATTATATACTACAAACATGTACTAATAAAGAAAATAAAGACTTGGAATGATTAATCTTAAGGTCTGAGCAGCCAAAATCTGCACTTTGGAAAGAAAACTGACCTTTTTTTCTGTAAAAAACTATGATTTGAAACCCTATTAATTCCATCATATATTCTAAATGTTAAAAAAACAGTTTGGAAGCTGGGCGTGTGATGCATGCCTGTAATCTCAGCACTTTGGAAACTGAGGCAGGAGGCTCACTGCAAGTTCGAGGCTAACCTGGGTTGCAGCGAGTTCAAGGCAGGCCTGGACTATGCAGTAAGACTCTCTCTAAATACAAACAAACAAAACAATGACAACAACAGCAATAAAAAAACAGTTTGGGTTCTCTGACTGGCACTAGTGTTGAAAATGTGTCTTTTGGGAAGATCAACAGAGAAATTTTTTAGCACTATAAGTTTCCTGAAATTGAATGATAATACTGAATCTAATTCATAACTTTGGTAGCAATGACCATTATAAAGAAGTAATTTTGTAGGGGCTGGAGATTTAGCTCAGTGACGTAAGCGCTTGCCTTGCAAGCAGGCAGTCATGAGTTCGATCCCTGGTACCGATAAAAAGGAAAGAGACCAAAAAAAAAAAAAAAAAAAAAAGAATTTTGCATAAATGAATCCTGCAAATGACTATTTAAATATACAAGAAAAGCTGGGGATTTAGCTCAGTGGCATAAGTCCCTGCCTGGCAAGCACGAGGTTGTGAGTTTGATCGCTGATACCAAAAAAACCCAAATATAAATAAATAAATATGAAATAAAAATATACTTACATTAATTATAGGTTATTTATGATGACAGTCTTATAAATTTACATAAGATACATAAATCTTTTTTTTATTTTTTTTTATCGGTACCAGGAATCGAACTCACGACTGCCTGCTTGCAAGTCAGGCACTTATGCCGCTGAGCTAAATCCCAGCCTCAGTAAGATACATAATTCTTGACAAAAATTAAATTTATTGTCTTAGGACCAGATGGAGTAGGGCAAATATTCTTTACTGTTTATTTCAGCAAATCTATAATAGTAGTTTACAATTGAAAAATTTACAACTTTCAAAATTTTATTCCATATAAAAGGGTACATCTACTTTAAAAAACAGTTTGGCTGTTCCAAAAAGCTACACATAATTATCATATGACCCAGCAATTCTATTCTTAGATATCCAGGGAACATCAAAGTATATTTGCATAAAAAACTGTATGTGAATATTCATTCATAAGAGCTAAAAGGTGGAAACCCATGTATCTATTTGTTTATCCATAATTAATGAATAAACAAATATGCTACATGCATACAAGAGAATGTTTTTCAGCCAAAAAAAGAAATATAGTATAAGCACATGCTATAATATAGACAAACATTAAAAAACCTGAAATAAAAGAAGCCAAGCACAGAAGGCTGTATTTTATGATTACATTTGTATGTACATGGGCACTTATTAGAAAAATAAAGTACATTAGTGGTTTCCAGACACTAGGGGTAGGGATGGTAAATTGGAAAAGGCTGGTAAGGAATATAGATTCTTTGTTTTGGTTTTTTTTGGACAGAAATCTCTCTGTGGAGTTGAAGCTGGCCTCGAACTCATGATGATCCTCCTGCCTCAGCCTTCTGAGTGCTGGAACTACAGGTGTACACCACCACACCCTGTTTACATTTCTCATTTCTATGGCAGCAAATTGAGTTTGAATGTTTAAAATGTTTTAGGAAAGTTTTAATTTTTTTTTTATGAAATAGTTCAAACACATATGTATGAAGAATAATATACCCCTGTGCCCAGCACTGTTTAAGAAATTAAACATTAAACCAGGAGTGGTGGTATATACCTGTAATCCCAATATGCTAGAAGGCTGAGGCAGGAGAAATACAAGTTTGAGTCTAACCTGAACAACTAAGAAACTTAATGAGACCCTGGCTCAAAATAAAAATAAAAATGAAGTAAAGGCTTGGGGATGTAGCTCAGGGCAAAGGCCTCTAGTACCAAAAAGGAAAAAGAAGTTAAACATTACCAATTCAGTTGAAGTCCTCTATTTACACCATGATCGCGTCTCCCTTACCCCTCCTGCCACAAATACCCTAAGGGAACCGTGATCCTGACTTACATCTGTTATTTCTTTTTGTTTGCTTATTTTTGTGGGTTTTTTTTGCGACAAATTATTTATTATTGATTAATAATTATTAATAATTATTAAATATTATTTATTATATATTATATATTATTATATAATTATATATTGTTATTGCTTATTTTTGTGGGTTTTTTTTTTTGAGACTCATTATGTGTCTTAGTTACTTTACTCGTCGCTGAGACAAAATATCTGATGCCCAAGTTGAGAAAGGAAAGATTTATTTCTTACAGTTTTTTGAAGGTTTTAGTCCACACTCAGTTAGCTCCCAGGCAGGTGGGCATGGCTGGGCTGCCATTCAAGGCGGCTGCAAACAGCAAACTCAGAACCAGCAAAGAGAAAGACACACCTTCTTCCTGCCATTACATCACATCCTGGCTCCACCCTTTTGTGGGTGGAGCACTGACACCATCAATCCAAGCACTAGACAATGAACGAATAACAAATGCACAATTCAAACTCAAGAGGCATGGGGGACACAGACATAAACCATGACATTATGCATTTTAGACTGGCCTTGGACTCTGTATGTAAACTAAGTTGCCCTCAAATTCTGGTCCTTCTGTCTCAGCCTTTTGAGTGCTAGAATTATTTAAAGGCATTGTACCAATATGCCCAAGTCATATTTGTTATTTTTTAAGTTATTTGTAATAATATTATGCTGCATGATCTTAAATTTTATTTAAATGACATTGTAGCGTACATAATTCATTATTTTTTATTGCTAGGTGTTATTCCAGTGAATGACTATACTTGTTTGTTTCTCTATTTGTAGATTTGTTTCTGAGAAATCATTTGAGTATTTTGCGGGGTTTTGTTTTGTGTTTATTTGTTTTTGTGGTATGAGAGATTGGACCCACAGCCTTTGCACTGAGTTGTGTCCTTAGCTCTTTTTTTATTTTTAGACAGTGTCTGGCTAACTTGCTAAGTTGTGCAGGTTGGGTTCAAACTGTAGTCCTCCTGCCTCAGCCTTGAGGATTATGTTATAGTAAAAGAAAATGTACTAATATAGTGGATCTTCATTTCTCTTGGGAATATACCTAGGAATGGAGTTGCCAGATCGTATGGTAACTCTTAACCATTTGAGGTACTGCCAGACTGTTTGCCAAACGGGTTGCATCATTTTGTATTCCCACCAGCATATATGAGGGTATAGAGTAAATTTTAAGTCATATTCATTCAAATGAGAAAGTATAGGCTTTGGGTTTTTTGTTTGTTTTTGTTTCTGTTTCTGTTTTTCTTTGAAACAGGGTCTTGGTGTGTAGGCCAGACTGGCCTTCAACTGAGGCAGTCTCGTGTCAGCCTACCAAGTGCTGGGAGTACAGGCAATGAACCACCATGCCTGGCTATGTTTTTGTTTTAAGCTTTCTATATAATTTGTGGATATAAAATGCATACTTAAAAATTCAAAACTCTGGTGCATGTCCATAATCTCAGCCCTTAGGGGGCTGAGGAAGGAAGATTGCTGTGAGTTCAAGGCCAGCCTGAACTACATAGAGAAACCCTGTTTCAAAACAAAAAAACAAAAAAAAAAAGCTGGGCATGGTGGCACACACCTGTAATTGCAGCACTCAGGAAGCTAAAGCAGGAGAATCATGGCAAGTTTGAGAGCAGCCTGGGCTACAAAGTGAGCTCAAGGCCAGCCCTAACTACATAGTGAGACCCTGTCTCAAAAAAAAAAAAAAAAAAAATCAAAACTTGTTCTTCGTAGCAGTTGCTTTACTGCTAAAGTGAAATGGTTACTGTCCTTTTCATTTCACTTTTTTTTTTGATACTGGAGATTGAACTCACAGCCTTGTACTTGCCAGGCAGGCACTTTGCTGCTGAGCTCCAGCTCATTTCACTATTTTAAAAAGGGAGCCAGGTGTGGTGCCTTTAATCCCAGAACTCGAGAGGCTCAGGCAGGGGGGTCTTTGCGAGTTTGAGACCAGCCTGGGGTAGAAAGTGAGCTCAAGGCCAGCCTGAACTGCATAGTGAGACCATGTCTCAAAAAGACAAAAATAAATAAATAAAATTAAATTTAAAAAAAAAGGGTGAGTACCCTTAACTGAATTGATCAAGGGGGCCAAGGATGTAGCTCAGTAGCATAGCACTTGTCTGGCAAGTGCAAGGTTGTGAGTTCAATTCCTGGTACTCAAAAAAAAGTTTTTTTGATCAAGCACATAAATATGGAGTAAATTTCTCATAGATAAAACATGATGTGACATAGTAAATATAATGCTGGTTTCTTTTTTTTTTTTTTTTTTTTTTTAGATGCCTCACTTAAGGACTTCTGAAATGTTTTGCCTTTTGGCCTGTTAAAGTACTGGTAGGAAAGGACTTTTCAAATTAGCAGGAGATAAGAAATTGTGTGGGGCAGTCTAAAAAGCAAATGCTCTGAACTAGAGAACAAGGCTCCACTAATTTTCAGAAAGATCTCGTTGGGGTACATCCTGTCTAAGGACGGTGAAATGGAAAAATGTTAAATGTTGGGCATGGAATGTCAGATTTAAAAAATACTTCCAGGGCAAGGGTGGGACAAGCTGTGGCTAAATTTTGGTACAGACCCCTTGCAGTATTCCTTGTAAGTCAATAAATTGTCTTTAGAGGGGAAGAAAAGCAAAGCAGAAGTTCTTTCTGGCAAGGAAACTAGCCTTTACAAAGGAGGAGGGGTGAGGAAGAGGAAGAGGGAGAGAGAGACAGAGCATTTATCTAATTCTTGCCTGGGGGTAGTTCAGTGGACACTTTGGTGAATTTAAAACTCCTAGAGAGACTAGCAAACCATTAGCTTGCTGTAGATGGTGTGTTTTGCATGAAAGGTTGGTGCTGTTGTGAGACCAGGAGGGGTGTGGAAGGGTAATTACTCTTTGTACAAGGTTTTGGCAGAGCAGCTGCAGTTGGAAAACAAAGGAAATGTGTACGTTGGAGGAAAATGGTAAACACTGCACAAAATTTAGCAACAAAGGATGTGTTGTCTTTATTAGCTTTTTGCTAATACAAAATTATAGAGTACCGCTCAAAGGCAGGAAATAAGGAAAACATCTGGGGTGGGTGAATTGGTCCAACCACTCACTGGGTAACAAGAGGGTGTTTAGTTTTAGAGAGGCATTTGGGCACATTTCCAGATCTATTTCTCTCTCTCTTTTCCTTCTTGTTAACAGATTTATTTGGATAAAATTCCCACAGATTCAGTCTCACTTCAAATGTACATTAAATGTTTGTGCAGCCCTTACCATAGTCTAATTTTAAAATGTTTTTATACCCCCTCAATGAAACCCCAAATCCATTAGCTGTCATTCTTCATCCTTTCCGCTGCCCCTAGTCCTAGGCAACCACTAATCTACTTTCTGTTCTATAGTTAGCTACTCTGAACATTGTGTGTAAGTGAGTCAGACCCTTGTATATTATGTGATTTAAGAAGAATGTTTTTAAGTTTTATCTATATTGTAGCACAAAGCAATACTTAATTTCTTATTTCTAACTTGTATTCCATTGTATGGATATACTATATTCTCTTCACCCATTCATCTGTTAATATATTTTTGAATTGTTTCCATCATTTTGCTGTTAGGAATAATATTGATAAAACACTTGTGTACAAGTTATTGTGTATATCTATATTTTCATTTCTCTTCAGTGTATATATCTAAGTGTGAACTTTTATATAGTAACTCTGTTTAGTCTTTTGAGAACTTGCAAAACTTGTTGGCCAAGGGGCTACATCATTTTGCATTCTTACCAGCAGTCTGTTAAAGTTTCAGTTTCTCTACATGCTGGCCAACTCCTTAGTATTTGGGTTTTCTTTTATTCCAGGCTCCCTAGTTGATATAAAGTAGCATATCATTTTGGTTTTTTGAGTTTGGGGGTTGGGTTTTTTGGGGGGAGGTTGGCTGGGTTGATTTTTTTGGTTTTCTGTGTTTTGCACTACTAGGAATTGAATCCTGAGCTCCATCTGGATCTGCCCCCACTCCCAGTCTCACTAAATTATTATGGAAGCTGGCCTCAAACTAATGACCTGCCCACATCAACCTCAGTAACTGGGATTACAGGCATGTGATACCATGCCTGGTGTCATTGTGCCTTTGGTTTACATCTTCGTAATAGCTAAAGATGTTGAGCAGCTTTTTGTGTGTTTACTGATCGTTTGTATGTCTTTTTTTTTTTTTTTTTTAGAAATGTCTATAAGGATCCTTTGTCCATTTTTTAAAATTGGTTGATCCTGGCTCATCAAAGGTTCCCCCTAAAGAAGTCCTTTCTTCCCAATCCTCATACTTCTGATTCTTCTCTACCCTCCTGTAGCTGAGGAGTGTAAATCTGGAATTTTAAGAGTTTGGGGTCTGTTTTATCTTGAGGCCTCTCTTGGCAATTCTAGTTTGACATCCTGCATCACATGTGGCATCACAGCCACCATCCAACAGTATCTCCAAGGCTGCATACTAACTCCAAGGCTCTTTTTTTTTGGTACTAGGGTTTGAACACAGGGCCTCTGCATGTACCCCTTTAATTTTGAGACAGGTTCTTTTTTTTTTTTTTTTTTTTTTGGTCTTTTTTCATTTTTATTGGTACTGGGGATTGAACTCACGACTGCCTGCTTGTAAGGCAGGCGCTTATGCCGCTGAGCTAAATCCCCAGCCCCGAGACAGGTTCTTACGAAATTGCCCAGGTTGGACTAGAACTTGCTGGTCTTAATCTCACTGTGTAGCCCATACTCATACTCATGGCAATCCTGCCTCCGCGTCTGAGTGCTGGGACTACAGGTGTGCACCACCACACCTGGCTGGTCATCTGATTTTTTAAAAACCATAGCAGAATTAGAAGTTTGTCAGACTAAATAAGGCATAATGACAGGATCCCAACGCTTGGAACAAAAAAGTTGTAGAAAAATAGGAGGCTGGGGATTTAGCTCAGTGGCATAAGCGTCTGCCTTATAAGCAGGCAGTCGTGAGTTCGATCCCTGGTACTGATAAAAAGGAAAAAGACAAAAAAATAAAAATAAAAAAAAAAAAGTTGTAGAAAAACTATCCAAGAGGTCAGGGATATAGCTCAGCAGCACAAATGCCTGTCTGGTAAGCACAAGGTTCTGAGTTCGATTCCTGGTACAAAAAGAAAGAAAGAAAAGAAAAGAACAAGACCCAAAGTGGAGCTGATATATTCAGTATTCAAAGGCAGGGACTATATATTAGAAATATTTTGGGGCTGGGGATTTAGCTCAGCGGCATAAGCGCCTGCCTTGGAAGCAGGCAGTCGTGAGTTCAATCCCCGGTACCGATAAAAAGACAAAAAAAAAAAAAAAAAAAAAAAAGAAATATTTCTTTCTGGGAGCATTAAAGTTTAAATATATTTTGGTATTTAAAGAGGCAAACCCTCTGCTCTCTGGGCATGAAAACCAGGGCCTTCCACATACTAGATAAGTACTTTGGCCCTGAGCTATGAGCTATATCCCCAGCCCTCTAAATGAAAATTTTATGGTGGGGACATTACAAGGGAAGACTGTTTTACCCTTGCACTCTTCACATAAATAGAGTAGAGCAGCATGGTTAAGATAGGCCTGGGGGACCAGGTGGAAAGTTCTCAGTATATAGCTGAATATATAGGTGCTCGTTAAATTTACTGAAAACCTGATATTGCCACTTTTGCTTCATCTGCATGGATAATTTCTATTGCTGTATGGTCTGTGCATTACATCTGATAAGCTCATGAAAGCCGAAAAGCAGACACACAGTTGAAATAACTTTTAGTTCAGGCCTCCGTCACCCCCAGCAGTTCTCCTGGCTGCACATCCTTTTGTCCTCCCTTGTATAAAAGAGAGTAATAGTGCTTTCTTTGCCTAGAGAGATTTAGAGATGCCTAAATTGCTCAGAGATCAAGATCTAGGTAGGGCAAGATTTTAAAAAAATTATGGGTTTTTTTATGTGGACTCTTTTTTTCTTCTGACCATACTTTCATATGGGGGGAATGTTTCCTGTTAGTATTCTTCACAGTACTTGCCCAAGTCTTCTGGAAAGCAGGAGAAATGTTAGGGTAGGTCAGCCCAGAAGGTGTTTAATTAGTTTATTTTGTATATTCTCATTTCCACTTTATCTCTCCGTTTCCAGATTCAAGGAATTTTGACTTTAATTATCCAAATCTTTCCCCCATCTCATTTTATAAAATGAATTTCTAATTATACTTACTTTGTCAGAGTGAGCATTTGACTCTTCTGAATTTTTAATCAGCTTTCCAGAGTAAGTTAGAATAATAGACTCTTAGAACTAAAAGAAACTTTAGAAATAACGTAGTAAAACTCCTCATTAAAACATATATATATATATAACTTGAACAACTATTTTTAAGATGACAGTATGTAAGTTATCAACTAGTGATTTTTTAGTGTTTATTTTTGTTTGAAATTCTGTATTATTACTACCCTTTTTTTCTGTTTTGCTTTTTTCTCTTTAAATAAAATTTTAAATATATATATGCTTATATAGGCTTTACAGTTGTCTCTTAGTATTCCAAGGGGATTAGTTCCTTGATCTCTGAGAATATAAAAATCCAACAATGCTCAAATCCTTTAAGTAAAATGACGTTGTTTTTTTGTTTGTTTGATTGATTATTTGTTTGTTTGTTTGTTTAAATACAGGGAATCAAACTTAGGATCTTGTGCTTACCAGGCAGCCACTGGGCCATTGAGCTATATCCCTGGCATAACATTGTATACAATCTCCATAATCTTCTCATACGCTTTAAATAACTTCTAGGTTACTTACAATACTCAGTATAATGTAAATGCTATGTAAATAGTTCTACTGTATTAAAAAATAATGACAAGAAAAGTCTACATATTTTGGTACAGTTTCAATTTTTGTTTTGTTCTCAAGTATTTCAGTCTGTTTGGGTGAAACGGAGGATGTGGAACCTATGAATATGAAGGGCCAGCTTTTTTTTTTTTTTTTCTGAGACAGGGTCTCACCAGTGCCCAGGTTGAGCGAACTTGCGGTCCTCCTCCCTCAACCTCCAGTGCTGGGATTACTGGTGTGCGCCACTATGCCCAGGGCCATCTATATTTTATTATTTTAAAGAGGATAAAACAGAATAAAACCAATCAAAACAAACCAGTGTAAGAGGTACAGACCTAAAAGCATTACGAAATCAACAATAGTTACCATAATGCCTTTTGATGTCTTTGAAATAGTTGCAGATATCTTCAGACATAGTAAAAATCAAACAGAACAAATTGAATAGAAACAATAAAAACAGGACAATGAATACTATAAAGGATTTCAAAGCAAGCCAATAGTAAATCCAAAATTGCTACCATAATAGTTCTTGCTATCTTTGAAATAGCTTCTCCTACCATCGGATTTGACATAATCAAACAAAACTAGATAATAAAACCTAACCCAACAAAACAGTGGAAACAATAAAGGATTTCCAAAACAAGACCATAGGGAATCAACAATGGTTGCAGCCCTCAGAATGAGATCCCCCGCTAACTGCCACACTGTATACTACTATCCTCTGAACCTATGATCAGATTACTGGCCCAGAATCAGTCTTTCCTTCTGTCTGTCACATCTGTGTCCGTCTGTCTTTCTCTCCTCTTTCTGTCTGTTCCTCTGTGTGTTTGTATGTTTAGAAAACATAACATTTGCACATAGTACAAATTTAAGAAATGCAAAAGGCTTTATAATGAAACATCGATAACTTCACCTTGGCCCCTCCCTGAAGGGTATCTCCAGAAATTTCCATCTGTATTTAAGTTATGACCTTAAATTTCAAGCAAAGGACCAAAAGAACTAGGCTTCAAAGCTGTGGGAGGCGCACATTACATTTTTTGAATGTTATGGTTCAGATTCTGTGGGGTTGTGTAGTGGGACCTTTGAACCAGACAACAGAGGCTCCAGTGCAACTGCAAGGTGGTTTGTTTTACACTTGAATTGTGGGATGAAATAAGGTAACTTTTGACAAGTTCATAACAGACTGTAACACAAGTGCCCAAGAACCGTCAGTTTCTTTTTGGCTCAGGGAAACTTTTTTTCAAAAAGACCATTTATGCAATATGTTCTGAAAGCATGCATAGTACAAATACTGGCTATATTGGGTAACTTGCCTTGTTCTTTTTCTTCTCACTTGTCTTAAGTAAACTCAGCAAGTACATTAGGAGTCCTGGAAAACTACTATCAAAAGAATACTACCACACTCTTGTAAAAGACCCACATTTCACTAGTTTTATCTTTAACTGAGTTAAAAATCAAGTTCCACCTAATATTGAATTTGAGTATTTGTGTTCAGTCAGTTTGATTCTAAATGCGGCCATGATATTTGTTTTCCAAACACGTACATCCCTGTAAATGGTACATATATTAGAGAGACAATTCCAGTTACTGTGGTATCAAAAATAATTTTAAATATGTGGGAATAAGTCTAACATTTGCACGGTGCTGTGTATTTCACAAAATACCTGAGCATGAATTATCTTAATTGGTCCCGATGGCAAAAGTTTAATGCCTTCAGTATAAATGAGAAAGCTGATTCTGAGAGACATTAAATTTGTCTTACCCATCTTTACTCACTCAGTATATGATTTGGAAGATTCACATAGGCCGCAGAAGCAAAATTCACACCCACGTTTCCTGGCTCCTGATTTCGTTGGGTTCTTTCATTGACTGCAGTGTGCTTAGACGGATGTGCTTACCTCTATAATGGGAGTCTCTAAAATGAGAAGGGGAGAATGTGAGGGTGCCTTTTCATTTTATTTTGTTTGCTCTGAAATAGAAACATGTGTTTTTTTTAATGTGTTTGATCAAGTTCTTTCCTCTCTCTTTTACTCTGATTTCTATTAAATCCTTTCAGAGAACTTCTTTTCTCTGGATATTAAATACAGATGAACTACCCAGTATAAAACCCAGCCCTCTTTTGTTCAGTCTGCTTTCCCTTTTATGACTGAAGTTCTATGAGTCTGTTGAGTTAATTAGCACTTATTGAATAGTCTGTAGCTGCAGCTTTACAAAAAGAAAAAAAAATACACAGAGCCTTGGAACTTCCCTCAAAAAACAGAGCTTTCAAGAAAATAAACAGCGGGCTACTTTGATTCAGTCAATCACAAAACACTGACCAAGTTACCTACTAAATGCTGGATGCTTTCCCAAGTTTACAAATACAGAAATGACTAAGAGCCAACAACCACTGCCATCAAAGAGCTCCCAGACAAGTAAACAAAGAGCAGCAGTGGTGTGTAGTCTATATTTAATGACTATCCAGAGCCAGGCATGGTGGTGCATGCCTGTGATCCCTGTTACTTGGGAGACTGAAGCAGGAAGACTACAAGTTTGAGGGCAGCCTAGGCCATTTAGAGACCCCCATCCCAAATAAGGCACTAGGGACTGTACTTCAGTGGTAGAGTGCCGCTGTGTTCAGTACCCAGTACTATGGAAAAAATAAAAGAAACAAACAAACCCTAGAAATGTGAATCTATTCTGTGTTTTAAAGCAGCCCTGTAGGGGCTGGGGATTTAGCTTGGCGGTATAAGCGCCTGCCTTGCAAGTGTGTGGTCGCGAGTTCGATCCCTGGTACCGGTAAAAATACAAAAAAAAAAAGCAGCCCTGTGAATTTAGAAGAAGTCTTGTAAAGCTTAACTACAGATTCTTCTTCTCATGGCCAAATCTGTGAACAAAAGCCAAAGTGCAGTCAGAAAGGAATGTGGAAATCCCCAGAAAGGAAAACAGAAGTCCCTAGACTGCCACTAGGGTCCCTGGGACCAGTCTGTGGCCTATCTAATCTGCTTTCATCTGTTAACGGTCTCTTACATTGTCCCTCAGCTCTTCCTATGTGTTCTGCTAGAAAAATCACAGATACTTGACTTTTCATTTAAAGAATCCTTTATCTCATCCTTTGAATGCATTTTCACACCAAATAATTGAATAACCACCTTCAGAGTTGGTCTTTCCCTTCATGGCTTCAGCTTTCCCAACTCTTTTTTTGTTTGTTTTGTCTTTTTCCTTTTTATCAGTACCGGGGATCGAACTCAAGACTGCCTGCTTGCAAGGCAGACACTTATGCCGCTGAGCTAAATCCTCAGCCCCCATCTTTCCCAACTCTTAATATTTTGTTAGACCATCTCTAGTTGTATATATACCTTGAGTAACCAGAAAGCCTTTCAATTAGGATTTCATCTTTAAAGTACTAACTACCTTAAGGATATAAGAACAGAAATCATGAGAGGAAGGACTATATATTTGTTACATCTTGGTCAAGTTGAAGGGTCAGATGTTTCAAGGATAGTTCATTATTTTCAGCCAGTCTTATCTCTTACTGACTGAAGTACTACCAAAAGTATATAAAGAGAGTCAGAGATTTAGCTCAGTGGCCAAAGCACCTGCCTGGAGCGCAAGGTTGTAAGTTCCATCCCTGGTACCAAAAAAAAAAAAAAAAAAAAAGATACTAAACATCAACAAAAAAAGAAAATGAGACAGTTTGCTCTCCAGTCAAAGAATGATAGGTCAGTCATGAAAAAGGCTATAAGGTTTGACCATTGCAACCACCCCCTCATTTTACAGATTATGAAACTGAAACTCAGAGAAGTCAGTTGATTTGTGTTGTCATACAGTTGGTCAGTGGAAATGTTTAACAAGTAATTCCAGATGAGACATGCCCAAGAGTTATACCATTATAAAAGTAAATGTTCAATGATATGCTTATTAGGGTATGCTTTTTTTTTTCCCCTTTTTGAGACAAAGTCTCGCTGCATAGTTCAGGTTGGCCTTGAACTCTTGGCCATTATCCTGCCTCAGCCTCCAGAGTGATGGGTTTATAGGCATGCACAACCACTCCTGTTGTATGTTTACTAGGAATATTTTTACTACAAATTAAAAAAATACATGAAGTATTAGATTATGCTTCAAAACTTGAATCCCCATTCACTTTGCCTCTAGGAGAGCTGGGGAACTGGCCTGAGCATAAATTGAGCAAATTGCACAATGCCTAGGTGTTAGGGCACAGAGGAACAGAACTCACCCACCACCACACACACAGAGGAACGAACATCTTACCTGTTGTGCCTTCACTGCTTCTTCAGTCAGTCTGGCACCAGCCTAGTGTGAAGGAGACTGGGAATTACTGGCGCTAGCAGTTTGCTTCACATATGGTGACTTCATGGGAAGGACTGTGTGTGTATGTGCGCACAAGCATGTTTTTATTTCTCTATATACTGTTTGGTCATTGTCACTTGTGGCACCAAGAGATCACAGCACAGCATTGGCTGATCAGTCCAACCACTGTGTACCTGCATAGTGTACCAAACCTAAAATAGCCCAATGATGGAGCATTAAAAAAAAGTACCTGGATTTTACTCTGGGGAGCTAAACAGAAGAAAACATTGGATGTCAAGTATAGAGCAACTTTATGAATTCAGTCAGTGGAAGGCAAGAGACTGGAAAGAAGAAGCTGTCCTTAGAAAGGGCAGGCTAGATTATGTTCCAGGAGGTCTCCTGATGACTTGGTAGAAAGGGGACCATATAACAAGACTGAGTAGGAGAAAGGGGAGGCATAGAAGCTGCTGTCCATGGTGCCACTCATGAATTTCAGGTTGGCCTTGCAGAGTTTGTAGGACTAGGGTTAGAGAGAGCTGATAAGTTAGGCTCTACTGATTGTAAGTGTAGAGACAGCTTAAGGTTAATATGAGTTAGGGGCTGAAGCAAGAAAAATATCATGATGCACAGAGGAGGTAGAAATGGAATGACCAAGAGACACGTAATTTGGGGTTTTTGTTTTGTTTTTGTTGCTGGGGATTGAACCAAGGGCCTTGTGCATGCTAAGCATGTGCTCCACCACTTAGTCATCCCCACATCCCTGTTTATTTTATGTATTTATTTGTTTATTTTTGGTACCAGGGATCAAACTCACAACTTTGCACTTATCAAGAAATGCTTGAGCCACTAAGCTAAATCTCCATCCTATTTATTTATTTTTTTATGGAAAATATATGGAACGTAAAACTATCATTTCAACCATTTGTGGTGTTGTCCAGACATCACCAATGTCTGGTTCTAGAACTTTTTCATCACCCCAAGTGGAAATTCTGGATCCAGTAAGCAATGAGTCCTCCTTCCTCTCTCTTCTTCCCCTGGTATCACTAATGTATTTTCTTTCCCTATAGATTTTACATTAGATCTTTGCTTTTGCTGGCATCACCATTTATTACTAGGGTATCTTTGCTCAACTGATGTAGATTCTCTGAGCTTTAGTTTTCTACATTTTTAGCATGAGAACAAAAATGCTTAAATACAGACCCTTGCAATAATTGAGTATGTGTTATATATTTAGGTAAATGTTCATACAATACATGGAAATAACTGTTTCATAAAAGCAATAACAAGTCAGATACAGTAGTATATGTCTGTAATCTCAGCTTCTTGGGAGACTGAGGCAGGAAGACCATAAGATGCAAACCAGCCTGGGCAATTTAGCAAGACTCTTAAAAAAAAAAAAAAACAGTAACAGTGAGGATTTCCTTAAGTTGTGTACTTCTGTGTTCAAAGTGCTTATTCATAAAAAAATTTAGGGGAGATTAGAGAAGATAGCGGCTTGCTAGGTCACTGGGTGGAGAGCCTTGCTGGAAAAACAGCTCAGACGCTGAAATTTGACAACATGGAGAGGGCCGGACAACATGGAGAGGGCCGGACAACATGGAGAGGGCCGGACGAGCGGAGAAGGACTCTCACGAACCCAGGAGGAAACTGAAGTGAAAAGAAAAACAGGAAAAGGAAGGAAAAACAAGTGGAGGGCTGGAGCCTGACGCGCTCACTGAGACTGGTCTGCACTGTGCTGGGAGCACCGGGAGTTGGGCAACTCAAGGTCGAATTGAAGTCACAGCCGCCGATAATAGGAATTGGTGAGTCCCAGGCCTTTGGCGGAAGGACGTGGTGCAGCATGGAGTGGAGCCAAGGTAGAGAACTACATTGATTCCGGGTCAGTGCTGGAGATTGGGTCCTGTGGCAGGTGTCGCTGGCTGGAGGACATCTTGGAGTGCTACAGAACCTGGGCACCAAGTGGCATCAGTCAGCCACCCCTGGCCCAGAGAGGATTGGTGGGATCTGCTTGGGCTGAGCCACGCCCCTGGTTGGGACCCAATAGCCAGGGATAAAACTGTCCCAAATCTGTGAGGTCTGCACAGTGCAGACTAACATGCTGAAGGCATTTGCAGGTTGACTGGCTCAGAGGCTGGACGCTAGCCTGCATTGTTTCTGTGTGCACCTCAGATAACATCAAATTGGAAAGGGCAGCAAAACCCCAGTCAGCACGCTTCAGACTGTAAGCAATATGGAGAGGGCCAGGAACCTCCACAACACACTTGTCTGAAAGAAACCAGAAACATGACAAGAGATAGAAATAAAAAAACCTCCAGCTGCTGACCCTGGGAAAATAAGCCCAGGAGAGGTAAATACAGAAGAGAACCAGTCTAGCAATCATGCAATATTAGCCACAGCATCAGCGGACATAAAGAAATACCTTTGTGACCTCATAGATGAACTTAAAACTGAAATTCTAAGTGAGGCAAGATATAAAAATATTAATTAAAGAAATGCTAAGCACTTCCCAAGAAAATGGAAGAATGGAGGAACTCAGAAAAGGAAGAGAAACCTTTGATGAAGAATATAAACAAAACCTAGAATACATGAAACAGATCCAAAGAGGTTACCAGGAAACTAAAAACTCCATTGAAAGCTGGCAAAATGCCTTGAAAGAAACTAAAGTTAGCCTTTCGAAACTTGAAGATAGATTTGCAATGTGTGATCATGAAAGAAAAGACCTCTTAAAAATAACAAGGAACCAGGAAGAGACTATTCAAAGGCTAGAAGACAACAAGACGATCTATTACTTAAGAATAAAAAAGTGAGCGAAGAAGCAGGAGTAACCACAAATGAATTACAAAGACTATTCACAGAAATAATTAAGGAAAACTTCCCAAGCATAGGAAAAAGAAATGATATCCAGATAAATGAGGTATACAGAACTCCAGCCACCTACACCCAGACATATAATAATCAAGATCCCAGAAATCCACCACAAGAACAGAATATTAAAAGAAGCCAGAGAAAAGAAGCAGATCACTTACAAAAGAAAAATCATCAAAATAACGACAGACTTATCAACACAAACTCTCAATTCAAGAAGAGCCTGTGGGAAATAGTCCAAGCCCTGAAAGAAAATAACTTCCAACCCAGTTTGATGTACCCAGAAAAACTCTCTCTCAAAATTAATGGTGAAATAAGATATTTCCAAGACAAGGAGGAACTGTGGGAGTTCATGGCCACCAATCCAACCCTATGAAAAATAGTGAAGGACATTCCAGAGAGAGAAAAAAAATACCAGCATTCCAGCAAAAGTGGCAGAGAGGCCTCAATGAATGGGGCAGACAGTGGAATGAAGGAGTAAAGTAGACAAATAATAGCAAAAAAATAGAATAGCAGAGATGAGGCAGAGAAGGTAGGCTATAATCTTTAATATAGATAGCCTTGATACACTTAACCAAAAAAAAAAAAAAACACAGGCAGAGTAGATTAGGAGGCAGGATCCATTGAGATGCTCTGGATAGGAAATATACTCAACCTGAAAGAGGGTTAATAAAGCTGAAAGTCAAAGATGAGAAAACGATGCTTTATGTGACAGGAAACCAGAGAGAAATAGGGATAACTCGTCCTGCAGCTGCAGATAGATTGGAAAGTTATGACACTTTTGGGCAGTTTAGAACTACACAACTAGAAGGAAGGAAAACCTTGTGGCTTTAGTAAGTGAAGGAGTACAGCTCAAGATCAAGCTCAGGGGTAAAAAGGTTTAGCAACACTCAAATAGATAATGGATTGACCCCCTAATCTAAAAACTAAAGGAGCTAGTGGGATCTAAAATATATAAAGCATCCTGAGAAGGGGAAAGGTGAGAAATTGCCTAAAAAAGGAAGGCAGAGGACATTGTTAATAGTGAATCAGGATTTAAAAGTCACAGTAGTCTTATCACTCTGTTTAGTTTGATTTTATTTTGTTCCGGTCTGTCTACTCATATTATATTTGAGGGCATAGACAGCTATCCCAAAAATAGCAGGTTATACCATGGTAACTATCCTTAATTTCCTATTAACTTAAACTGAAACCCTGTGTTACTTACACTGTCTGACTATGACTGATCTTATTTGAAGCTGGTTTGTTAGACTTCTGTTTTGCCTTGACTGTTTTTATTCGAATTTGGTATGCTTGATTGTATCCAAGTCTAAGAGTAGAGGCAACTACTCTGAAGATGACAAGGTGTAAAAGATACCCATTCTGGTTATGATTATTAACTGCATTTGAAGTCCTACAATGTCTGTTTGTATGGAAATAGCTATGTAATGCTATGTTCAATTATAGTATGTCTGATGATGTAGACAGTTTTATTGAAAATAACAAGAGAAAGCATAGTAACTACTGTAGATCACCTAATATTGTAGTTTTATATCTTTTTCATTTCATGTTTTTCTAGGAATTCATCCTTGTACAGTGGTCTTATATGTCTTTTTCATTTCATGTGTTTATAGGAATGTTTTGTTTTGTCTTGCTTTGTTTTGTTTCTCCCTCTAATATAAAAAGGATAGAACTACATGTTAAGACTCATGCATGCGTAGAACCAACAAACAGTTTATGAGAACTGATCTTATGACACATGATGAAATGAACAAATACTTTGAAGAAGAGACACTACAATACCCAGTGCTGATCCAGGAATATCATAATGTGAAACCCAACAATACTATTATTCTTTGCTCAGAGTGATTTTTTGTTGAACAGAACTGGTTGCAGTCTCGCTGTTTGAAACCCCACTTTATATGCTCCACTTTTGTATCTTTGAATAACTATTTGTAAGAAGACAATATGTAAATATCAACTAGTGATTTCTTACTATTTATTCTTTCTTTGAAAGTATGTATTATTTCTGCCCATTTTCTGTTTTGTTTAGTCTTTCTTTAAATAAAATTTTTAAAAAAAGAGCAAAGGGAAGGAAAGGTGGGAACTACTGTCAGTTTCTTATTGTCTTATCTTGAACTCTTGCATTGTTTACATAATTTTATAAGTTTCGCTTTGTTCTGTCTTTTGTTAGATTTTATGCTTTTAGATGGTAAGGCCAGCTATTTTGAATATAATGGGAAATATGGTAATCCTGGTTTCCTATTATATTGTTTTGAAGTCTTATAATGCCTTCATTCATTGGTCTGATTTTATTTTGTTTTGTTTGATTTTATTATGTGAGATGGTATGACATTATGGTAGCTATTGCTGATTTACTGTCATCTTGTTTTGAAGTCCTACCATGCTTTTGTTCTTCTGTTTTGATTGGTTCTATCCTGCTGTGTTTTATTTGATTTTATTATGTGTGATGTTACAGACAAATTTTTTGAGGCAAATGAGGTATTATAGCAGCCATTGTTCATTTCTTGTTATTTGGTTTTGAAGTTCTGTAATGCTTTTATTCTTTTGAATGTTTTTTTACTATATTGTTATGTTTGATATCATTGTGTGTGAAGGTATGCTCAACTGTTTGATAGAAAAGAGACATTATGTTAGCTATGTTGATGTCCAGTTGTTTTGTTGTGAAGTGCTGTGTTGCTTGCACTTTACTGTTCTGATTTGCTTTGTTTCAGTTTTCTTTTGTTCTCTTTAAAATAAAAATAAATAAATTTTAAAAATAAGAAAATTTAGGTAACACAAAACTTAAAAATCTGTCAGGAGGGAATTCAAATTCTGCTACATTGTTGGCTATTCTCTTAAGTTGTCCTATAGGGCAGTTTAGGATTTGAAAGCTAAGTATATATTCATTGAACTATTATATGTTACAAACTCTAAAATGCTATCAGAATTTGTAGAAGAAAAAATATCATTTTGTAGTGGTTATATGCTTAATATTTGAATGAATGAATGAGTGAATGAGTAGTGCAATGGGCTTGTAGAAGAAGTAGAACTTGAGCTAGGTTAATTCCATAAATACCATTGCCTGTCTTATGAAATGCAATCTGGTCATCAGGAAACATAGGAAACCTGTAAGGCAGACAAAATAAATTAGATTTTGATTTTTCATTTTAGATAACCAATCTAAAATGTTTGAAAAATAGACAAGCTTTCCTCCAGGAAGTTTAAGAAGAGGTAGATTTGAGCTCAGTACAGGGAAGAATTTACTATTGGTATTGGGTAACGGGTGACAGCTGTGTGTGTACTCAGAGGTCATTGGAATTCTTTACGATATTGTAGAAGAGATTCATTTATCAGGTTGAGCCAAAAGGAGACCTTATTTCTAAATATTTTCTCTTTGAAAAAAAATTGCATTTCTGTATTTGTGTTTGTGAATTTAATGGATATTAGTTGATTCATTTGTAAGGATTATTCTTAATTTGTCCTTTTCTTCTTCTAAATGTTCTTCCTCTCGTCACTAACTCTTTATTCTGTCTTATTCTTCTTTATAGCATTTACTTCTACCTGGTAATGTCTGGTGATTGCATAGCACCTGTCTGCCCCACTAGACTGTAAGCTTCTTTGAAACAGACCTTAGTTACCATTTCATTCCCAGCACAAGTGTTGTTCACACATAACTGGTAGACATTTTCAAAACCTTTGCATAAAAATACATACAAGATGTATATAAATAACTGCACAGTTTTTTCTAAATATGAAAGTAGCACTTGTTCCTTATAAGGAAAGGCAGAAAAATGTGAGAAGAGAATTTTTAAAATTAGAAGAATTTAACAACAATATATAAGACCAGAAATATGCTTGATTGAATTCATTTTAAGTTTGAGGTGCTTAGACCCGTCAAGCCAGGAAATAATGGAGATTCACTCCATCTAGTTTGTCTTGTGCTAAAGATGCTGGTAAGGAAGGATGGCTCCACGGGGATTACCTCTGAGAACACAGGATTCAGAGCTGAACAATAGGCCCTTACGTTATCTATGGGAATCTCTTCTTTCACCTCCTGTAATTGGTGATACCATAATTAGGCCTGCATATTACTTCTGAGCACTGCCTTACAAGGCACTTCATTTAGCTAGGCTTACAGAGATTAGATCATGCACAGGAAGCTGGCTCTTTGGTTGTCAGGCTCCACAGAGGAGTCAGGAGTCTTAAGAACTATGAAAAATTAGGTTGATTTAAAGGAACAGAGTTTGCTGGAAAAGTGCAGATTTTTTCCAGCCCGCAAAAATGCCTCCATGACCTTTCCTTTCATATAAACCATATTGATTTGTACCTCAGTACTCTTTCTATAAGTAAGGGCCTCTTTAATCTTCCCTTTCTTCATCTTTCAATAGGGGTGCTAACATTGACTTTGGGAAACTGTTACAGTTTTAATGAGCTAACTCTAAAGAATGTAGCACAGTACTTCAGAGCCTTATGTGGGCCAGGGACTTAGCTCAGACCTGGCAAGCACAAGGTCATGAGTTTGATCCCTGGTACCAAAAAATAAAAAATAAAAAAGCCTTACCATGGGTCCTGGGACACATATATAATTGTTAGCTCCACTTCTTCCTTTTATCATTGTTATTATCAGTTTTTAACTAATTTATTATAACACAAGTACATTTTGAAATCCTATTGTTTAGAGTAGGAAATAAATATTATTCAAAATGAAACAAAAGGTCACGGAGATATTTACAGGATGGAAAAGTCTGTTCTTTTTCTTAGACACTTCAAATTATTTTCCTTGAGCTATTATTATAATTTGTTTACTTGTTTTGTTTGTCCTGTTATGTCACAAGCAACTGGAAGATAAGGATTATTATTTACTTTTATATTCAACTTGTAATACCTAGGACAGTACTTTGAATTCATTAGTAAACATTTAGTAAAAATGTTGGTGTGAATGCATCATGCTAGGCTTATTAAAAACAACAACTCAAGGGGTTGGGGATTTAGCTCAGTGGCATAAGCACCTGCCTTGCAAGCAGGCAGTCGTGAGTTCGATCCCCAGTACTGATAAAAAGGAAAAAAAGACCAAAAAAAAAAAAAAAAAAAAAAACACAACTCAAGTATGTAACATAATTGTTGTTAATAAAAGCATTCTCAGGTATTTAACTGTGTAAAGCTGATGTAGCTCTAAGTGTGCAGTATATTTCTTTGAACATTTGTTGAGTTGGCAGTCATATCGTAAAGGTGATGAATCCAGCGTAAGTTATGTTTTATTTCAAATCTAGGGGCTTTTTGTTTTATGTTCAATTGTCTCCTGTTTTGTTGCTGGGGATTCAACCCAGGGCCTCATACAGACTAAGCACATGCTCTACCACTGAACTACATGTAATTCCTAAGATTTACTTTTAAGTTTTTCTCTTCAATGATAATTGTTGCTTCCTAATATCAGGGCCTTCAACAGTAGGACAGTTATGATATAGATGAATAATAGACAGGTTAGGACGCTCAGAGATGGCCACAGGAAAGGAGGTCAGGAACTGAATTAATTTACACACCTAACTGGGCAGTTCAGGGTGCATACATGGAATGACATTCTAATTCAGTCTCTCCAAGTTTGATCCTGTCTGCCAGTTTCAAATGGTTTTATCACTATATTGAGCACACCTTTAGAGCTGAAATTGTGTACCTTAAGAGAAGGTTGTTTTAAGGTAATACTAAATCCTACCAACTTTCTGGTGTTTGATTACGATTGCTCTGGGCTTGTACTTGCAGTATATCACCATGGCCTTTTCCCCTAGGTATACGTGGTTGGAAATGAACTTCTCACAGTGTTGGTGGATTCCTTGCTTCCAGTCCTGAGGATGCTCTTTGCTCTCTACTGCTTTACAAAGCATACCGTGTCACACATAAGGTAAATAATAAGCAGAATCCTATTTGTGAAGATGTGGCCACTTCTTATTTCACTTCAAAGTCAGGAAATCATTTGGGGAACATTATTCTGCTGTTCTAGAAAAGAAAGATTTGCAGATCAAAGGGATTTGGATATAGTTTTTAAGATGAATTTCCTTAGCCTGTATCCTAAATAACAGAGACACGATCTATTTCTGTGTATAAACATGCCAGTGAAAAATATTGCAATTACAAGTCTAGGAAGAAGGAAACAGGATGGATCATGATGACCTTGTGAGGAGTTCGGAAACAAGCTTGGAAAATCTGGATGTGGATGTAGCTGGGGATTTGATATGAGTGATACTGTGTTGTTTAGAGGGGAAAAAAATTTCTCTGTTATCCAAAAAATGCTGTTTTGCATTAGAATTTAGGACAAATTTAGCTGTATTTTTATAGTCATTTGTCTTGTTTCTTCATCTTCATATGAGTTTCATCCTTTCTAAAATCCTGTAAAGGGCTGGGGATATATAGATCAGTGGCACAGCACCTGCCTGGCAAGTGGAAGGTTGTGAGTTCAATTACTGGTACCCCCCCACAAAAAAAATTCTGTAGAATTCCAATTTTTAGTGTTGCCCAGTGTAATCTGATATGAAATAGGAGTCCTTCATAGACTAAATAGAGTGTTTGACATAGTCTCTGGCAAATATTAGCTCAATAAATTGTAGCTGTAATTAGCATGGTTGCTAAGTGGCGAAGGAAGATACCCCACATTATTCAAATATGCCTTTCACTCTTCAGCTTTCAGTTAGCCAGTGACAAGAAAGAACACAGAGATGGTGAAGGCTGTAAATAGGGAATTTAGTTTCAAAGGACTATCCATATAACTAGTTTTAGCTTTAAAACTCAAGTCCTCATGGCACTGTTGTGTCATCATCAAACACTGACAAGGGAGACGCAGTTGTTCTTTGTGTTCCTCTCCTAGTTGATTGCCATAGATCAAAGGAAGTGAGGAATCGGTAATATTTTGTTGGTATGCTGTTTGCTACCAGCTGTTGGTCCCACTGAAAGTAGGTGATTTTTGAGCAGTAGGTGCTTTCATTCACAGTATCTGATCCAAAAATAAGTTGTATATTTGGAATTACAACAACAGCAGCAGCAGCAGCAAATCACATGGGACTCATGTGACATGTCAGGGTTGCTTGTAGAGCCAAGGATTAGTCAGTCACTTATTGAATTTCAGGATATTTGCATTATGAAAGTCACAAGATGCCCGCTTTCCACTCCTGTGTTTGAGTTAGTAGTAGGTGACTGTGCCAGCATTTAGAACACAGTGGAACCTGACAGTCTTCCTTTTTTTCTTTCTTTCTTCTTATGTTAGCTTGTTAGATGCATAGAGTAAGATGACAAGCTCATTCAAGCTGCTTTGTCTGCCAGGTCACTTTGCCAAGAGATCTTATTATGGATCCTGCAGAAGCTGGAAAGGAAGATAGCAATTGCCAGCCTGAAAGGATTTGCTGGATTGGACAAAGCTGTGCCCTCTCTCCATCCTCTATGTCAGTTTAGAGCTGCCACCCAGGGTGGCATTATGATTACTATCAGAGAGGCCATTAGGTGAGTTTACCCGTCCTGTACTGTCTATCCAGATTTAATTCTAACCATAAGGCTATTCTGTAACTCAGCCACTAAGGGGCACTGACGGAAAAGAAACCAGAAACTCAAGCAGCTGAGGTACTTGTTATTTATAGTCTCTAAATGAAATGTGAGCCTTAAATGATCCTCCAGGTTTTTTCCAAGATGCCAGTTAATAGGAGGTGCAATTTACGGGAGCCTCACAGCTCTGCATCACAGCAAGCCCACTTACTTCTCAGAGACTTTGCCAGAATCAGAGTAAAGGGCAGCACATGTTCGCCCTTAACACCAGAATAATCCAATTCTATTTCTAACTCACAAAATGGTATATCTGTGTGTTTGTAGTCAGGCTTATTCCTAAAGGAAGTTGTCTGATAGCTCTACTTTATGGTAATTTTATAATGAAGGTTTAGTTTTCATAAGAATTGGTTAGAAAATACTTAACTATTGGTGGAATAGATGATTTATTTCTCCAACATCTCTCAAGTATTTCTTTTTATTTTATTTTGGAGCTGGGGACTGAGCCTTGCGCATGCTTGGCAAGTGCTCTACTACTGGGATATACCCCGAGCACCACGAGTACGTATTTTAAGTTATTTCTATTTTTAGGTGATCTTTGGAAGATAATATTACCAAGGAATGTAAATTCCCATTGGTCATAGATTTTATGTGGCCCAGCTACTCTGTTGCATTTCACATCTCATTCATGTGCTGTTTGAAGTGTTTAAATTTAATTTAATTTTGGTTTGTTTCCTTTGTGAGATATAGCTAGACACAGGCATTATGTTTTTGAGAAATAGACATTGTAGCTATGTAGTTCGCTCGGGCCTTGAGCTATAGACCCCAGGCTGAATTTGAACTCACTATGCTCTTCTGCCTCAGCCTCCTGAGTGCTGGGATTATAGGTGTGTACTCCACATTAAGCTCTAAATTTAATTTTGTATTCATTGTTAACTTTGTAAAAAATTTAAAAACACACCCAATATGAAGGGCTTGAGGAATATATATACACAGATAGATAAATTTCAAACCAAATTATCAGAACAAACTGAAGCTACTAATTTTCTGAGAATTATTGGCCATTTGCAGGTTAGTGATTATAACCGTGTTCATAAGCTAAAAGAACTAAATTTTTTAAAATTTAAAATTTTGGGGCTGGGGATTTAGCTCAGCGGCATAAGCGCCTGCCTTGCAAGCAGGCAGTCATGAGTTCGATCCCTGGTACCGATAAAAAAAAAAAAAAAATTTAAAATTTTTTGGTCTCTTCATTTGAAAAACATTTGAGAACTCATTACCTGAGACCACTTTACTGATAGTGTAGAAAATTTTATAACATTTGGCTTAGTAATTATACCTTACTGCTATCTAATAGTCTTTAATCCATTTCTTAGTGCATGTAAATCAAAATCCACAGACCTTATAGAAAATATATTTTCTCTTCATGCTAGAAAAAAAAATTTAATAGGTAATGATTGAATGCACTGCCTGAAGCAGTAGTTCTTTAACCTGAGTTCTCTGCATGGGCTTCCAGGGATCTATAATCTAGAATTACACACACAGATCTTTAAAAATATGCAAATATGGTTCTTCTTCTGAAAATATAGTTTATAGTTTTCATTCGATACTAAAAACAGTCATATTTCCAGCATTGTAAAATACAACAAAAAACCAGTTTGTTTCCAAAAGATTGACAGCCATTGTACCAAGTAAGAGATGGAGGTGGAGGGATGAGACAGATTTGTCATTTTGTCATTTGCTCCCAAAGGCCTACTCTTGAAGTTAGTCTCCCAGTAGCTGGGTCAGGGACTTTGTCTGTATCATTACTTGCCATTCAGTCTGCTGTTGCCCCAGCAGAAATTGTCATGAGCAGTTTCCGGAAATTTTGTACAATAATCATAGTATTCTTTTCAGACATTTAGACAGATTTTATTGTTCAGCAATCATTTTACTCATTTTTCTGGGCCTTTATATACTTTCTTATCTCAGCTAATTGATTCATATGAGTTGAGACCAACTGCATCTTCTGTGTTGTCCGTTTTTTCACTACTCATATCTTTTCAGTGGTTCATCTGAAAAAGTAGAAGTTCCTTTGAATGTGAAGGCCTGTGAAGATTATTTTAGAAGATTTATTATGGAGTTTCAAAAAAGATGATTAGATTTAGAAAATTATTATGGGATTTCAAAAACTAATATCCCTTGGTGACCTAGAGATACCCTGTGTTGCAGCGATGAAGATGAGGATGAAGCCCTATACCAGAAGTTGTCCTCAGAGCAGAGCCAGGTGGAGCATCTTGGGGACTTGCTCACTCATTGTCAGGAGTGTGGTTTGGCAGGAGACTTCTTCATCTTCTGTTTGAAAGTAAGAAGTACATACAGCGCATAGTCATGTTTATTCTGGAGTCCCATCTTTGTTCCTGAAGTCCCATTGAATTTTCAAGACATTCATAGTTTTAGGCCCTAAAATGTGGGTATCAATTTAGGAAAATGGGCAGAAGACAAAAGGATAATTTAGTTTTTGGTTTTTTTTCTTAGCATTTGGGTTGGTAAGAGGGCAAGATTTATATCTTTAGTCAGAGTGATGTGTTCTAACTGCTCCTGAAGGTAATCTGCCCTGAAATGTTAAGAGATGAATAAAGCAGAATTACTGTCCTATGAAAGGGTTAATCTTTGCTCTGTGTTGACAATAAAGACTCTTTTGAAGTTAATAGTGGGTTTTACAGCTATAGAGTAATCCCCTATCCTTTCTGCCAGTTGTTTTGTCAGGTATCTGGAACAGAGATTTAGTGTTCTGCTTCCTTCATGTTAGTCCACTTGACATCTTTTTTGAATTTGTTTCTTAGTATCAGTGCTTGTGCTTCCTTTTGTCCTAATTTCCAGTGACATTTTATATCTGATAATGTTAATTCCTGTCGGATGTCATTAGCCAGTGACCACCTGCTTTGCCTTTTCCACTCTTTCCCTTAAAGAAAGTCTTCATCCAAATACAGTGTCTGTAAAGTTTAAGTTGGGGAGCATGTATGAGGATTCAAAGGGGAAACTGTATTTTTTGTTTTTTTAGTTTTTAGTTTTTTGAGACAATTGTCTTGCTGCATGGTCCAGGCTGGTCTTGAACTCATGATAGTCCTCCTGCCTGAGTTTCCCAGGTGCTGGGATTACAAACATGTGCCACCATGCTAACATGTGCTGGCTAACTTTTCTAGAACTTGAAGTGGGGACACGTTTTTTTCAGTACTGGGGAGTAAGCCCAGAACCTTCATACTGAGCTACATCTCTAGCCTATTTTATTTTATTTTAAGGCAAGATCTCAGTAAGTTGCTAAGTTGCCCCATATGAGCTCAAACTTGTGATCCTCACACCTCAGCCTTCAGTTACTGGCTGCAGATATGTACCACCATGCCCTACTAGACTACACTTTTTTCGGGTGCATTCTTACCCCCATGTTCACATTCATCCCAGTGCCCAGCCAGTCACTGTAAGTAACATTCCAAGTAGATGTGTGCCTAATTGTATGTTTTTAAAAAATGATTGTTTAAAAACAAAAGGGCTATGTTCTAAACCAGGATAACTGTACCTTGGCACATTTGACATTTTGTGCTAGATAAATCTTTTCTTGTAAGGAGTTTGTGCATTATAAGATATTTAACAGCATTCCTGACCCCTACCCACTAAATGCCAGTATTACCGCCAATTATTACAACCAAAAATGTCCTGTAGACATTGCGAAATGTTCCCTGGGGAGCAAAATTGCCAGGCACAGTTAAGCACCACTGCTCTGAGCTGTCAATTACCGTGGTAAAGCACTAATTGTGAGGGAACTTAAGGTTTTCCCTTCCCAAGGAAAGTTGCAAACCCACAATAATGAATTATTTATTAGTGGAAGTTTAATTCTGAGTACTGTAAAGGAAGGGCATCTAATGATCTCTAAAAGGACTTTGGGAAAGTTATATGGCCCAAGGGTTCAGTTCAAGGCAGGCCAATGGTAGAGATCATAAAAATACTGATAAAGTAAGAACTCTGTCAAACCAGTTCTTTGTGTGTGGTATGTTTTTTATTATGAAATCTCAATGTGCATGGTATTGTAATGAGTATATTATCCTGCAACTTATATTTTTTACTCAACAATGTTTTTCAGATTTATATTGACATCTAAATAGATCTAGTACATTTATTTTAACTGCTTTGATGTAATTAAACACATCATTCTTTATTCTCTTATTGCCAGGGACTTAGGTTTTCTTCAGTTTTTTGGCTTTTATAAATAGTGCTACAGCCAGTGCAGACCATTTCTTCACATAACATTTCAAACAGTTTTCTAGCTGTTGGTGAAGCCTTAGTTTTACTGGCTTTTTCTTCACTGTTTCTTTCCTCCCATGCTTCCAGGAGTTGACTCATCTGACTGTGGAAAATGAAGTAGAGTTAAAACCTAAGCCTTTGTCCAGCAAGAGCCTCTTGGAATTGGAGCATCAGGCTCACCTCGTGGAAGGCCAAGAACGTAGGCTGCTGGTCCTGCAGCTACTGGCTGTTCTCTGTGAGAAAATGTCAGAGCAAATATTCACAAACATCACTCAGGTCAGTGCCACCACATTCTGAATACAACCTGCTGCTGTTTGTCTGTAGTGGTTCCCCCCACAACAACCCCCCCAAAATGTCCAAAAATGTTGCTCAGAGTGTAAATTGATAATATAATGCCTGCATTCATATTTACTGGCATTCTGGTGAAACTACAAATTAGTGAGCCCGTATCAGACCAAATGAATCTGAAACTTTCATGGGTCCTGGGAATCTACTTGTTTAACAAATCCCTGAGGTGGTTCTCATGCACATAAACTCTGAGAACTGTTTTATATATTTATAAGTTACATCACCATGGTTTTCAACTTTGAGTGCAAATAAGATTGCCTAGGATCTTTTTCAAAATATTGATACTGACCTTTTAGAGATTCTGATTAAGCTTGTCTGCACGAGAACCTGGGCATCCTTTTGTTTTGTTTATTTGTTTGTCTGAGATGGGGTCTTTCTATATAGTCCCAGCTAGTCTCCCTAAATTTACTATGCTCCTGCCTCAACCTCCTCAGTATTAGGATTACAAACTAATACCATGAAACCCAGCTGACCTTATTTTTTTTTAAAGCTCCGTATGTATCAAAAGTTAAAAAGAATTTGAAAAAAAAAATGCTAATCTTATAGGTCCCCTAACTCATAGCTAATTGCCACAATATCTTGTAAAATTTTAAGGTGCTTTTATAAAATGCTTGCCTATGTGAGTCAGTACCTGAATTTTGTTGGCTCAATCATTATTTTTATCACCTTTTATTAAAAATGGGAAAGGAAAATAATAAAACATAGGCAATGCACTCTCCATTTTTACCATTTTACCAGAAATAGTTGTTGCCTGGTTAGTGTAAGATGGTATGGTTGTCATGCTTAAATCTGATTCTCCGGCTCTTTGTATGGTTGTCATTGTCATCTGCCTTCTGGTGTTGCTAAGCAGCATTTCACTATAGCTCCTGCTGAGAAAATTTGCAGCTGCCTGTCAGCTCTGACTTATCTTGCCTGTTTAATGAGAATTATGATCATGATTTCTTTCTGGCCTCTTATTTCTTTAGTTCACTGACCCCATGTTAGTTGGTGGGGTGATTTGTTTTTCCTGTGTGCATATTCATTCCCTGAAGACTTCTTCATCCAGACCTTATGTTTTTGTCTCAGAATGTAATTCAAAGGGGAAATAGCCAAGAAACTGATATGACTTGAGCTTTTGCACTTATCTTCCTTTACTCCTAATTAAGGAACAGTGGTGTTAGGGTGGTACAAGAATGGTTGGTTCCATTAAATTATCATTTAGCTCAGAATAAAATGTTTTAGAACAAAAAGAACAACAGGAAATAATAAATTGCATTTAGTACTCTTATTGCTAGTGACAGTTTGTATATTGAGTCACATACATATGGATAAAGAGAATAGGTCTTGAGTAATTTTGTTGATCTTAGAAATCAAGAAAAAGTTATAGATACAAAATCAAAGACTAGAATAGAATAAAAACCCTACAATACTGATATCTAAATTAGAATTATTAGCATGAGCTTATATTTGATTTTTCTTTTTGCTGTAGGTACCAAGAAGCAATAACAACCCAGTGCAATAGGCATCCTACATGCTACTATATTATTGCTTCTAGATACCATTTTCTACTAAAAAAAAACCCCAAAACTCTCAAAGCTTTTTGAATAAATATTGAGTTAAAGTCTGAGATCAAAATCATATATTATAAGCTTCAAAGGAGCTTGTGCCCAAATGCAAGGAAGCTATCTGAGATTAATGGTGTTAAGTCAGTAGAATTTGTGAGTCAACTTGAAGTGAGACCCAATGGACATAAAGAGGACAATTGTAGCATTAAACAGAATATTGTCAGCTGAAGATGGTTACACATACTTGGAAGGCTGAGACAGGAGCATCACAGGTTTGAGTCCAGCCCAGGCAACATAGTAAGCCACTATCTCAAAAGTTTAAAAAAGGAAGCAGGGACTGAGATTATAAGGTTCCGTCTCCAGGATCGTGGGGAGAAAAAATAATGCTAATAATGGACTAAAGCATCAATGGTACAAAAATATGAGGTTAAAAAAAAAAAAAAACTCAAGACATCTTAGGAGATTGTTAGACCTTCAGCTCTTTATTTTGTAAAGTGAAAAATAAATTGAAGGCATTAAACATTTGGCTACCTTTTGCATAGGAACTGTATTTTAATGAAATCAAATAGTGAGGGAAACTTTTTTTTTTTGTCTTTTCCCTTTTTATCGGTACTAGCTTATGCCGCTGAGCTAAATCCCCAGCCCCAAAACTTTTTTTTTTAATAGAAAACTTGCAGCCAAAAAATTCAGAAAGAGAAGTAGAAAATACACTTTGAAATTCTAGTGAAGTGATGGATCTCGATAACAGTTGTCAATGTCTGCCAAAATGTTAGATGGACTACTGATTGGCTCCCCCTCCAACATATTATTATAAAAATTTTCAATTTTCAATTTTTATTTTTAATACCAAGGGTCAAACTCAAGACCTTATACTTGCCAGGCAGGCAAGACCACTGAGCTAAATCCCTGGCCCTAAAATTTTCAAATTTGAAAGAATATTTAATCATTTTATTTTTGCTTCACATGTGGGTTTTGTTATTGTTTTGCTTTGTTTTGTTTTGTTTGTCGTGCTGGGGATCAAATTCAACGTTATCCCACTAAGCTACATCCCCAGGTTTTATTAAATTTTGAGACAACTGATTTCCCCCAGCCGGGCTCAAAGTTGATTCCTTATGTCTTAGCCTCCCAGAAAGCTGGGATTATAGGTTTGCACAGTTCAAGTTGTTTTTTGGTTTTAGGGTAAGGATACTTCCTGAGTGCTTACATACTTTCTACTGCATTACATGAGAAGGCTCATAATATTTTCTTTCTTTTTTTTTTTTTTTTCTTTTTTATCGGTACCAAGGATTGAACTCATGACCGCCTGCTTGCAAGACAGGTGCTTATGCCGCTGAGCTAAATCCCCAGCTCCCAATATTTTCTTTTTTGTTTGTTTGTTTTGTTTTGTTTTTGGTACCAGGGATCAAACACAATCTCTTGCACTTACCAGGCAGGTGTTTATACTGCTGAGCTAAATCTCCGGCCTCATATTTTCTTTTCCACCTATGGTGATATAAGATCTGTCTGTGCTAAAATATTTAAGGGAATGTATAGTATTATCTACATTAATGATGAAATATACCAAAAGGAAGAATGCTAGAGGGATGAATATATAGACAAAAATATGATAAAACATCTGGACACACCTATAATCCCAGTATTCTAGTAAGCCAACCGGGAGGATCCCAAGTCAGAGACCAGCCTGGGCAATTTAGTGACGCAGCAAGACCCTGTCTCAGAAAAAAGGGTGGGAGTGATGGTTTGTGGATGTTGGTCAGCATGAAGGCTCTGGGTTCAGGCTTCAGTAATGCAAAAAGGCTGAGGCAGGAGGATTCTAAATTTGAACCCAGTAGGGCAATTTAGTGAGAGCCTGTCTCCAAATTTTAAAAAAGGGCAGGGGATATAGCTCAGTAGTAGAGCAGTCCCCCAGATTCAGTTCCTAGTACTGTACCAAAAAAACAAAAGCAAAAGTGCTGAACCTGAACCTTAATTAAGCAAGCATAGCAGATAGAGGGACAAATAAAACAGTGCCTCAAAGAAGCTGTTGGCCAAATCCAGAATGTGGGAAATTCTGTATCACACGTGGCTAAGTTTCTTCAACAAATAAATGGCACTTAAAAAGGAGCAATTAAACCAATTGTGTGAGACGTTTTTTGTAACAGTCAAGGACCAGCTATCAGATGATTTAAAGAATTTTTATTGAATATAATTATGTCATGGTAGTTACGTAAAAAACAAATCTTATCTGTAAGAAATACATGTTGAAATATTTGATAAAAGATTAAACTTGCAATAGAGTATATTGGGATTGGCACATTTTATGTATGAAGGTACAGAAAGCAGTGAGGCACAAAGTGGCCTGTGTACTGATCAGGACGCTGCACCAACTCCTGAGTTCTGTTTTTCTGCAGTTAGGTATTGAAGGCTGGCTGTATTCCACTTACGTTCTATGTACTTAGGACACAACAGTGAACACAGACACATATCTAGCTTTCATGGATCTAACAATTGCGTAGGGAGAGAAAAGCAATAAGAAAGCAAAGGCACAGTGTGTCAGGTGGTGATAATCCCTAGGGAAAAAATAAAACAAGACAAAGGAATGGTAAGAGGAGTGTAGCTGGGCACAGTGGCAGACACCTGTAATCTCCACAGTCAGAGAGGCTGAGAAGGGAGGAGCCCAGCCCTGACAGCCTAGTGACCAGTGGGATCCTGCCTCAAAACAAAAAAGGACGGAGGGCCGTGCAATGACCCTGGATTCAATACCCAATACTGCAAAAATAATTAAAATAGAAGGGCTGGTTATGCAGCTCAGTGTGAGGCCCTGGTTCCATCCTCAGTGCTGAAGCACAAAACCAAACCAAACCAATGGGGAATGTGGTAAATAGGTGATTAAAAGTCACTGAGGATGTGACTTTTGAGGGATGCCCTGAGGCAGTGAAGAAGGGGCCTTTGAGAGGCAAGGGAAGAGAGCTCCAGATGGAAGCCACATAGCGCGCCCAGACGCCCAGCATGGCGGGATCGAAAGGAGCTAGTGTCTGTGCAGTGGAGTGAGCAAAATTCCCTTTTCTCTACCCTTAGAAAACTGCCACCCTCTGCTCCCTGCTGTAACTGGATCACTATAATCAACAGAGTACAAGTGGCGCTACATGGTGTTTTTTCTTTTTCAGATGTTAAAAACTTTTTTTTGACAAAGGTAACACATGTTCATTGTAAAAACATTTAAACAACAAACTATACAGTATATAAAGAGGGGGCTTTGGTTAAAGACAAAGTGTGCACACATATGCTTATCCACTCCCTTTGGAAACCACAGGGGCCAGCAGAGCAGGAGAGAAAGACAGTAAATCAAAGAGAATAGCAGAATTTGAAAACTGGAAAATAGTAGATAGTCGAGCAACTTGAGAAATTGGAAAGCTAAGTGTCTGCATGGAGAGAAGTCAAGAAGCAAAAACCGCTTTACCTCAATAAAGCTGTTAGGATTTTTTTTTTTTAAAGAAAAAGGATAAAGCAGCAAGAGACTTCTCACTGCAGAACTCGGGCAGGTCTGGAGGCACCAGATAAGCCCTAGAGCGTAGGGCCTAATACGATGTGAAAGGCGGCATGGGCATCAGCAGACCTTTGCTTTCTTCAACTTTGTACAACTCTCCCCTTCCCGGTGAAAAACTAGAGGCTTCTTCTTGAGAGATATTGAACCCAAAGGACTCTGAATTTGGGTGGGAGTAGCAAACTGGAAAACAGGAGGCTTACTGAAGTTGGCATACGCCCACTCGGTTGTCAGCATTTTGGCACTGTTTATACATCCCTATAGGATCATTAAGAGGATTAAATGAGTTAATACCTTTAATGTGTTCAGAATGGTGCTTGGTAAATAGTAAATACTTAATGTTATTATTAAACAGCTAGATAATTAAAAGTGGTTGCCTCTGTAGAGCCAGAATTATTTAGGGAAAAAGGAAGTAAGGCATGGCCATTTTTTACTATAAATTTACAGGAATGTTTGGCTTTTAAAATTATATGTTATTACACAGTCTTAAGTAAAAAAAAAAATCTCCCTTTTCTCTGCCTCATACACGCATACTAGAATAGGCTTCAGTCGCATACCTATTCTTGTGGCTAGCAGCCCTACCAAAGTGACAGGAAACGGGTGGTAGGGGAACAGGTGATAGGAGGGTAGAGTGTTTTTGGTGTTACAAGAAAAAATTGTGAGAGAAAAGATGTTTTACTAATGACAGTACATAATAGCTGGCTACAATTTCCTAGTTAACAGCTTCTAGTTTTATGTTTTGTTTCATTTTCTTTTTTACATGCGTACAAACAGGAAGCTTCTTTCTTAAAAGTAGAATCATGATGTCAGGTGTGGTGGTGCATACCAGTAATCCCAATACTCTGGGTGGCTGAGGCAGGAAAATCACAAGTTGGGGCCCCACCTGGACAACTTAGTGACCTAATGAGACTGTCTCAGAATTTAAAAAGGGCTGGAATGTAGCTCAGTGCACAGGCTAGGAATAGTATTATACTTCTTGTTTTGCAACCTTTTCAAAAAATAATTGCGGAGACAAACTTAGAAAAAAGTAGAAGGCTGGATAGTTCTAGTCTAGTAATTTAGCAATACATATGCTGACACAGAAGCTAAATATAAATAACAGACTGTTTTAGAAAACTCCTTGGAAGCAAAATAAGTGACCCAAGGTGATAGGATCAGCAATTTCTCTAAAAAAGATCAGTGTCCTTAATTTCTAATATCAAATAGTCTTAGGGCTGGAAAGAATGGTGAAGATTGCCAAAGCCAACATTGTTTCTTTCAGTAAGTGGAACTCTTAGATAATCTTCCCAGTTTCCTTCTTTGCACTGAAAGACAAGTGTTAACAGGCCACTTTAAGCTTACAATAAAGATTCTAGCACAGCATGTGATTTGTCCACAGAATTAAACATGTAAGCTTGCATGGTATTTAGAGGCTTATTATGACCTATCTTAGCCTTCCCATTTTCAAAATGATGTCTTCCCCCTTGAGCCATTAATATGCATGTGTGCATGTGTGCGTGCGTGCATGCGTGCATGTATTTCTGCTGTCATTCATTCAAAGGTGTTTCTACTTAAGGTGCTTAATCCAGGCTCAAAGGATACTGACCAAATTAATTCTACTGAAAGCTCAGTTGTTCACCAAATACTATATAAAATCTTATATATGAAAATTTTAAGCCTTTAAAATTTTAAAAATGACTCTGTATTATTTGTATAGACTATTTGAAGGCACCAGCTTCTAGATAAAACTGTACATCTCTGCTGCTCTTTGTTTACTGGAATTAGACTGTGAAAATTTGGGAGAAGAAAAATCCATGAGGAAGAAACCTTCTTAGGAGATCTTCTGAGATGATCAGAAAGCAATGCATCATTTATTATAATATCATAGAGTTGATATTATAAACTATTATTGATACTATATTCTGACATTGTACATATAAGACACATGGAAGCTTCTGGATTGCTGAACATGTGGAGGTCCCTGGCTCAGACAGCTCTCCTTGTCCTGTCCATCCTTTCATCTGGCTGTCTCCCATAGCCATTGAAATATCCTTTATAGTAAACTGGTAAACGTTCAAAAAAAAATTGACAACATATAACACAATATATGGTACAGAGTAGCACATTGTTTTTGATGGTTCTTTTTGTCATTCTATTGATGAACAAAATGACATAGACATAAGAGGTATGGAGAATGTTAAATGTTCCGTTACCCATTAACTCTTCACTGATTCTAATTCCTATGTCTTCGGTAGGTAGTGGACTTTGTAGCAGCAACACTGCAGAGAGCATGTGCAAGCCTGGCCCATGAGGCAGAGAGCACCGTGGAGTCACAGACGCTGAGCATGTCCATGGGGCTGGTGGCCGTCATGCTAGGAGGAGCTGTTCAGGTATGTTGCGGACACGAGCCGTACTTGACTGGAGAGAAAGAAGAGCGAAATTGCTGTTTCCTTTCCAGAGCCTTGTGAAAAATGAGAGTAGATAGTGTGCCTAAGAAAACAAGAATGAACAAGTTACATGGTTAATGAGAATTATTTCCAAAGTAGAAGCCAAAGAAAATGCACCACTTTCACTCTGTTACCTGAGTAAACTTCACTGTCAGAAAGGTAGGGCCCTTTCCTACCTATGATGGTGTTTTGCATCTGAAGCAAACATACAAATACTAGATTCTATAGCCCTTAATCTCTAAAACGCAGCCCTTGTTCTTGCTAATACAGTCAGCAGGAAATCCCTAGTCACCTGGTTGCTTAGGACTGCATCTATTTTCAGTAGCTTCATGTTAGCACAGGATCCATTGTTCAGCCAATATCATATGAACATGTTAAAATATTGCTTTCAGCCACTTTTCAGTGCATATATCTTTTATATATTTAACTTACAATTATTAAGTTTTTTCATTCAAACACTATTTGTTACATACTGCCACAAGGGACTGTAAGTATAGAAATGAACAAAGCATACATGGTATTACCATCATGACATGTACAGTCTAACAGGAGGGTCAAACGCAGAATCACAGTTCAAAAACATATAGTTAGAATTGAACGAGGTGCCTCCAAAGAGAAGTGGAGAGTACCAAGGAAACATAATATCTAACCTAGGCTGAGAAGCTCTCTTCTGGGGTAGAAGGATGAGTTTAAGTCTTGAAGGATAAATAGGAGTTTGAATGTGTGTATGGAGATGAGAAAACTGCCAATGAAAGAAACATCAGTTATAAAGGCTCAGAAACAAGAAAGAGCTTGGTCTACTTAGATACCCATAGAAGGCTGGTATAGCTGAACTGTAGCAATCAAAGGGGAGAGTGGTGCCAGCAGGGGCAAAGAATAGGTAGGGGCTGGATCATTCCTGTGGGTGTGACTCAGTAATTATATGCTATGTTAGGTTAGCATACTGCAAAAAAAGCAGAGTAGTCTTGACGCAGGTATTATGAAATCCAATTGAAAGTAGCCTTTTTATACCTTTAAGTAGGGAATTCTGTGGAAGTAGTTTGAGTATTCAGATTCGATTTGATTCTTGATACATCAGAATTTGTCTCCTTCTAGCCTGTCCTTGTAATGAAAAGGAACTTTATCTGGGTCAGTTGTTAATGTGAAGCCCATTTCTTGGTAGACTTACTTAGCACCCTAATTTTGTATTTCCCATATTCTTTGAAAAAAATAGTTTTGATTCAGTTTCCATAGACATATGAGAATTACCAAGTAGGTGTCACAGAATAGTTTTTCTTGTGTTGTTACTGGAATTAGCAGGCCTCATTAATTTTTGTTTTTCTGATTGGATATTAATTTGAATAGTTTTTATTTTCATAAGCTGAGAATGAACATTTTATTTTATCTGTTTTAGGTTTTGAGACAGGGTCTCGACTGTATAGTCCAGATTGGCCTTGAACTCATTAGGTAGCCCAGACCTTCTTTGAACTCCCTTTCTAGAAGCCTGCTGTTGGGAGTGTGCTGTGTACATTGGTTATATTCTAAAAGAGACTCACTTGACTGATATAAATGTACAGTCCTTGCCAGTCCCTACCCTCTTATGAGCTATCCTGACTCACTGACTATATCCTGGATTCCTCTGACTTTGCAGTTTGTTAAGTGAACATACACACGTCACCCTCTAGGCCCTAGATATATTAATTTTTTTTCCATTTGAATCATGTATTTGTGAGTGGCGTCTGCTGTAATGCTGAGTTTCGGCTTTTTCCTTAATAGGAAAGTCATGATTTAGAATTATGGTTTTATTTGCTATAATCAGACTGGCTTTGCTTCAGAGTCTAGCACATCATGCTCTACACCTGATGGGGTCATTTTTTGGCTAATGAAACAAAACCTAATAGCGTCTAAACCTTTTTTTCTTTGCTTTCCAACTTAATTGATTAAGATGATTATTAAAATATCGAGTCTGGAAAGAGAAGTTAATTTGGAGAAAGTGCATGTTTAAGACTGCTAACAAGTCCATATCCAGAATGAAAAAAGGATAAAAAGACTGCTAACAAGACAACTCTAATCCCAAACTCAATTTCTAAGTTTCAGGATTGCACATCAGTAAAAAGTATTATGTTGGTAACTTTTCCCTGTCCCCTCAGGAAGCATTTTCTGTATGATGTTGCAGAGTCTGAGTCCTCTAAAGCACTGCTATAAGAAGCTAAGGAGAACATTCTAGATGTTCTGTAGAAAAATCTAAAACCCTATTTTTCTATGGAGGCAGTAGTCTATAAGATAAAGGCTGGGTTCCTAATCTAATGGGAAGCTGTTCATAACTGGGAGACTGAAGGTGCATCTCTAAAGGACCAGAGTCTTTAGGTTGATCTTACTGAATGCTGCTTAGGTTTCAGATGGTTTCTTTCTTAAACCCAGGAGGCACTGAGCTACGAGCTACATCCTGTCTATACCCTACTCACCTCCCCAAAAAATCAGCTTTATTTTAAGACAGGGTCTCACCAAATCGGCTAGTTGAGCCTTGAATTTGTGATCTTCCTGCTTTAGCTCCAAGTAGCTAGGATTATAGGCATGTGTCACCACACCGAGTTTTCTTTTAACCAGAAGCCATCGCTTAAACTCTTTAGTAAAAATGTTGCCCTGAAGCTGATTCTAGTGGTGCAGGTCTTTAATTCCTACTCTGGAGGCTAGGGGAGGAAGATCACAAGCTCAAATGCAGTCTAGGGAATTTTGTGAGACCCTGCTGAAAGAGAACAAGGCTCCAGATATAGTTTAGCAGTAGAGTGCTTCCCTAGCATGCACGAGGCCCTGGGTACAATACCCCTTAGATGCAGTTGATTTACATATTAAAATCATAACAAATAAAGACCAGGGTGAAAATAATGGTAAGCAAGCTAGAGATGTCTGCAGAGTAGGGATAAGGAAGAAGACAAAATCACTAACATCTTGCATGCAACAAGGTGAATTATTAAATCATTTCTGTGCTGGGATCCAGTTCTCTCTTCTTCAGTGGGCTAGAGCTGGACACTAAAGAATAACTTGGGCCATGATTTCAAGCTATAAGTAGAACTTCACTCAATCATTTTTAACTACTACCTCAAACAGTCTATTTCACAGTTGTCTATTTCTGCCCCCCAGACTCCCCAATTTTTTTTTCAGTATAGTGAATCAAACCTAGTGCCTTCATACTGAGCTATATCCCCAGCCCTTTAAAAAATTTTTCTATTTCAATACAGGGTCTTGCTAAAGTGTCCAAACTGGGCTCAGATTCACAATCCTCCTGCCTCATTCTCCCATGGCTGGGATTACCATGCCCAGCATTTCTGCCAGTTTTAATAAACAGTTTTGGATGGAAGGATAAATGGAAGGCAGAATAAAAGAAAGGAAGGAAAGATAAATTTTTAAGTAAGAAGGCATTGATTTTCTTTTGTATATCAAAGGGAAGAAGTATCAAAAAGTTTAAAAACACTATACTCTCCAGTAGTAAGCAACCTTCAGATCTGGTACACCCTTGGGTGTGTTGTAAATGTTAGTCATGTGTCTTTAGGGGAAAAGGAGAGCCACATTCCTTAATGTTTTCACAGGTTTTGCTTGGTTGTCCTCTAGGTAACCCAGAGTTTCCTCAGAAATTCCCTGGCTGGCAAAAAAAAAAAAAAAAACACTTAGAAATTAGGTCCCACCTGCCCACACTGCCACTGATATTGGGCAACTTGCCCCACAGTCTATGCAACAGAGGACAAAAAGACACTGCCCTGCCCATCCCATCCTATCATGCCAACACCATGCATCTCATCCGACAGCGTGAACAAAAAAGGAAGGGAGCACCCAAACTACCAAATTCTAGCCTGGTCTGTGCTTTGGTTCTTCTCAGAACAGGCTGGCAGGGGTTACAGCCAAAAGACTGACCCGATTGAGGATGAGACCAACTCTCTGGAGGAGGACTGAAGTGTTACCTTCTGCAGAGACTGGGTGAGAGACAGGCTTGGGAGATAGGCTTAGAGAGGATGAAAGCTGGATATAGATCTCCTGAGATTCCCAGAGAAGCTAAAGCTCAAACTAGGAAGATCATGGGACTGGTATTCAGTGGTGGGAGGCCAGGTTTTGTGGCTACAACCTTTAGAAGTGGTGGATCTGAAAGAAACGGCATTTAGTCCAGCGATGTACTTGAGCGTTTATACTGCTGTCTACATCCAGCAGAAACTAGTAATCTGATCACTGTAGGTTAGTATCTGAGTTGCCTGAGTGTCTATACTAAAATCATAGACTTCTTTGCGTTGGTTAATGGTAGCTTATGAGTGGTTCTTAGTTTGTCAATATCTAGCTTATATTTGATGGTATTTTGTTTTGTTTTGGTTTGGTTTTAATTTAGTTATTGATTTATTTTTAATTTTATTTTTAAAAAATTGTATTGATGCTACTGTTGTCACTGACTTTGCTATTATAGTCATGATGACATGTTGTTGCTGTCAGTTGGCTTTCTGTGCATGCTAATATCTGGATTTCTTGGGGCCATAAACAATACTGTGGCCCATTCCCAAAGAACTGGGCACTGAGCCAAAGAAGCTACAAACCCCATCCCCTCCCCCCCAAAACCGAAGCAAACAATAGAAACACAAGACAAAGCAGCAAAATGCCTCCAAAATCTTCCAAATCCCTCAAAGCTGATCCAGAGAGAATGGAGGGGGAAGAAAATGTGAGCTATATGACCAAAATGTCTAAAATGGTATCGAGGTACTAACAAAATAGTTCAATAAAGTACTTTGTGAACTTAAAGAAGACATCCCTAACCTGATAATGACCATAATGAAAGAAATGATTAGTGAGTAGAGGAAATCACTGATAAAAATCGTGTGAGGATAAAAAGAGAGTTGCAGAACATGAATGTCCAATGTAGAAAAGAATGGGAATCCATAAAAAGTTCCAAACAGAAGTCCAGAAAATTAAAAATACAAGTGAAAGTATGGGCAGCAGAAGTGACCAGTGTGAAAGCACCATATCAGATTTTGAAGCCAGGGTTGTAGTTAGTGATCAGTTTACTAGAGATATCTTAAAAACAACAAGTAAACATGAGAAATGAATCCAGAAACTGCTAGATGACCTAAGCTCAAGGCTAATATTAAGAGTAATTGAAATAGATTTTTTAAAATCAGAAGATAGCACAAAGAGCATAAAAAACCTGTTTATAGAAGTAATAGCAGAACTTTCCAGACATGGGAAAATAATTTAGCACAGAGATAAGAAAGACATTATAGAACTGTAAATAGCTATGATCAGAAAAAAGCTCCATCCCACATAATTAAAATTTTAGAAATCTAACATAAAAATAGAATCTTAAATGCTGCCAAAGAAAAAGAATCACTTATAAAGGAAAATCCATCAGAATTACAACAGACTTCTCAACACAAACCTTGAAGGCAAGGAGAGGTAAGAATGAAGTATTTCAGGCCTTAAAGGTACACAACTTCCAACCTTGATATATCTGCACAATTGATGAAGAATTAAGATATTTCCATGATAAAGAGCAGCTAAAAAATTCACCACCACCAAACCAAACCTGAAAAAAATTCTCAAGGATATCCTAGAAACAGACAAAGAATCTAACAGTGCCAGCAGGTCCAGAAGAATGAAGTAGAAGGGAAAGAAAGCAAAATAGGAACAGATAAATAATATAATCACAGGAATAACTCAGTACCTATCAGTTATAACTGCTAATGTGAATGGACTCAGTTTGGCAATCAGGAGACACAGATTAGCAAAGTGAATCAAGAAAGAAAATGCAACATTACGCTGTATACAAGAAACATTTAATACAAAAAGAAATTCATAATGTAATGTGAAAGAATGGAAAACAATATTCTGTGCAATGGGAACTCAAAAACAAGCAAGAATAGCTATCCTATTTTCAAAGTGGAGCAAATAATGATCAAAAGAGGCAAAGACGGTTATATATTGGTTAATGAAACTAATCAACAGAAAGAGGTAACAATTAAAAATATGTATGCACCAAACCATGCACCCAAATTCATTAACACTAATGGACATAAAAGATCAAAGAAACATCAGTAGAGTTATATTGAAGGCCCTCAGTGCCCCAATGTCACAAAACAACCAATAAACAATAAAAACCAATAAAGAAATATCAGAATTGAATTGAACCTTTGAACAAATGGACTTAATAAATAAGATATATACAGAGTGTTCCACCCAACAATTGAATGCACATTCTTTTTGGCAGTTTGTGCTACTTTCTCCAAAGTGGACTCCCTATTAGTTAATAAGGCATACTTAAGAAAATGTAATCCTGTGCATTTTATCAGATCATAGTGCAATGAAACTAGAAATCAATAGCAAAAGAAACTACATAAACAATGCAAACATATGGAAATTAAACAACACAGGCTTGAATAATTAGTGAGACAGAAAAAATTAAATAAAACAGGTCTAGAATTAAATGATAATGCCAGTAACATAGCACAACTTAACCAGGATTATAGCTCAGCCGCACAGCACCTGCCAGTCAAGTGTGAGGTTGTGAATTCAATTCCCAGTACCAAAAAAGGAAAAAAAAAAAAAAAAAAAAAAAAAGAAAGAAACATAGCAGAACTGCAGAATTTACAGGACACAGTGAATGTATTTCTGTAAGGGAAGTTTATATCTGTGAATGCTCCCATCACAAAAATGAGCCCAAATAAATAACCTAGTGATGCATCCCTGGAAAAAAAAATAGATGAAATGAAATGTTTCATGAAATTCAGAGTGGAGGAGTACTCCCAAAATCATTTTTGGAAACTAAAACTAGAGAAAGATCCATCCAGCAACAAAAACTACAGGCAAATCTCTCTAATAAACATAGATGCAAAAATCCTCTACAATATACTGTCAAACAGAGTGTTGCAAATCATCACAAAAGATCATACACCGGGGGCTGGGGATTTAGCTTAGCAGCATAAGCACCTGCCTTGCAAGCAGGCAGTCGTGAGTTTGATCCCCGGTACCGATAAAAAGGAAAAGATCATACACCATGACCAAGTAGACTTAACGCTAGGTGTGCAAGGATGGTTCAACAAATGCAAGTCAACAGATATAACTCATTACATAGACAAACAAGAACAAAAGTCATACAGCAAAAAAAAAAAAAAAAAGCTTTTGACAAAATCCAACATTCACTCATGATACAAACCCTGAAGAAAATAGATATAGAAGGATATTATCTCAATCTAATAAAAACAATTTATGACCAGCCTATTGGCAGCATCATATTAAATGGAGAAAATTTGAAAGCTTTTCTCCTAAATTAAGGAACAGATAAGGATGTCCACTATAACCACTCCTATTCAACATAGTCCTTGAAACATTGCAAGGTTAATCAGGTAAGAGAAAGAAATAAAAGGGATACATAAAGGAAAGGATGATGTCAAACTATCATTATTTGCAGATGACACAATCCTATACCCATAAGACTCAAAAAATTTCGTGAAAAGACTCCTAGAACTCATAACCAAATTTAGCAATGTACCAGGATATAGAATAAGCACATAAATATTAGTATCATGAACTGCAAACATATACTAATAAAAAATTTTAAAATACTGTTTCTGTCCACTAATAATGAACTCACTAGGCATAGTGGCACATGCCTATATTCCTAGGACTTGGGAGACTGAGGCAGTAGGATTGCCATGAGCTCATGGCCAGCCTAGACTACATAGGGAGTTCAAAGCCAGCCTGTACTACATAGTGAGTCCTGTCTCAGATAAATAATGAACTCATTGAGAAAGAAAGTAGAAAAACAATACCATTCACAACAGTGTCAAGAAAAATTAAATACTTAGCAGTTAACCAAGAAAATAAAAGACCCTTAAAATTATATCATTCTGAAAAAGAAGATGGAAAAGGACATCAGAAAATCGAAAGACATTCCATGTTCCTGGATAGCCAAAACTAATATAGTCAAAATAGCTATACTTCCAAATATATGGATTTAACTCAATCCCAATCAGAATACCAACATCATTCTTCACAGATTTAGAAAAAACAATTCAGAAATTCATGTGGAACCAGAAGAGAACCAGAACAACAAAAGCAGTTCTGGGGCCGGGATTTAGCTCAGCTGTGTAAGTGCCTGCCTGGCAAGTGCAAGATTGTGAGTTCGACCCCCCCCCCAAAAAAAAAAAAAGCAGATCTGGATAATTATAACAAAACAGGAGGCATCACAATCCCAGACTTGAAGTTATATTACAAAGCTGTAGTCACTAAAAAACAACGAACAAACAAACAAACCCAACATGGTCCTGGCACAACAGATATGTGGATCAGTGGAACAGAACAGAGGAGAGACAAACAACTATGGACACAGTCAACTATTTGATCTTTGGCAAAGGGACCAAAAACATACATTAGTAGAAAGATGACCTTTTTAATAAATGATGCTGGAAAAACTGGATATCCACCTGCAAAAGATTAAGTCTAGGTCCATATATTTCACCATGTACTAACCTAAAACTAACATGAATTAAAGATCCAGATGTTAGAACAAAAACACTTAATCTACTAGAAGATAAAATAGGTTAAACTCTTGCATATATGAGCATAGGCAAGGACTTTCTGAACAGAACTCCGATGGCATAAGAAATAATACTGAGGATCAACAAATGAAACCTGTTTTACTTTCTTTTCTGGTTGCTGGGACAAAATACCCAACACCTACAAGTTAAAGGAGGGAAGATTTATTTTTGGCTCACAGTTTGTAGCGATTTCAGTCCATAGTTAGGCTAGTTCCGAGGCAGGGCGGCATCACAGCGGAAAAGAGTCATAGCAGAGCAGGCCGAAGGCAGTAAGCAGTAAAGCAAGTCTCCCTTTCTCTCTTATCCCAATTTAAACCACAAACTGTTTGGGCGGTACCACCGGTACCCAGGTGCAGCTTCCATTATTCACACCCAGATCTATGCTAAACCAATTGAGTTGTCATATGCGCTTCATCCCTGTGTCATACACTAATCCAGCATCACACAGCCATGATCCAGACACCCCCACCTACGAGCACAGGAAGCTTTGGGGGGACATTTAAATACAAGCCATAACAAGATCATACCAAATTCAGAAGCTTCTGAACTTCAAAGGAAACAACCAACAGAGAAAAGAGACAACATAATGAATGGGAAAATATTTTTGCGAGCTGTTCCTCTGTTCCTCAGACAGAAGATAGACATCTAGAAAACAGAACCCAGTAGCTGACTGCTTGGCTTGCACCGGTCTCATAGGTCCCCGGGCAGTGCATGTTCACTCCCTCGGCTCTGAGATGACAACTCAGAAGGCCCACTACCGTGAGCCCCACCAGGAAATGGCAGCCTGTGGCCTTGAGCCAGCAGACCTGAGGACTGGCATGGCAGCTGTAGCTGAGGAAAATAGCTACGTGGCAGCCAGCCCTGCCAGGAAAGCCTGGGCTAGACAGGATGAGCCCAGCATACTTCCCTCCTTGCTGCTGAGCTCTGGGTAATGGATCCACATCCAAAGGAACAAGGCCTCGGTGCTGCTCAGACCAGACACCCCTGCAGTGTGCCTGTGGGCTCTGAGGACAGCTCGAAGAAACACCTCAGTGGAGAATTTAGGAAACTGTATTTTATCAAGCTAGTGGGATTTGATACAGAAGAAAGAAAACATTACACTGTTAACCCGTTCCCACACCAAGTCTTCATATGGACCCAAATGTGTGACATAAGAGATATGAAAGCTGTTACCCTGGGACAGAATCCTTATCATAGACCCAGTCAGGCTCCTGTGCTTTAGCATCCAGACATCTGCTCCACCCCCACCCAGTTTGGAAAACATCTATAAAGAGCTGTCAACAGATGTAGATGGTTTTGTCATCCTGGCCATAGAGATTTATCTGTGTGAGCCAAACGAGGTGTTTTCCTGAATATTTTATTTTGTTTTGTTTGAGACAGGGTCTCACTATGTGGTTCAGTAACCAGGGCTGGCCTCAAACTCACAGTGATCCTCTTGCCTCAGTCTCCTGAGTATTGGGCTCAGTACTGTTCTTACAAGATAGATAACTATACTACTAATCTCTGTTAGTTCATCAAAAAGAACAGTTTGTGCTTTCATTGTTTGATTGTTTGATCAATTTTTCATGCCTAAATCTTACAGTTTGAACAACCACTTCTAAGATAATATGCACTATATTAGTGTTAATGTCCTCCTATTTTTTGCCATTGTGTATTGTTTCTATCCTTTTTTTCTGTTTTGCTTTTTAAAATTTTTTAAAAAATTTTTAAAAAGCAAAACACTGTTCTTGCTGTCTGGGCACATCAGGCCGGTTAACATGAGAGAGGATGGGAGCAGTTCACTGATACGGTCATGTCCTGGCTCAATCAGAAATGAATGGCCTTATCGTCTCACTCTGGGGCTCTTAGGCTGTTCTCAGGGCAGTGCTTTCAACAGGAAGTGGCAATATGTCCTGCAGACTGCTCATCCCTCTCTGTTGTCAGCATAGAGAGGATTCTTTGGCTGTAGACACTTTTCTAAAGCCAAAGAAGTGTGGCAGAAGTCTGGCAAGAAGCCCATTGACCGGAAGGAATTCTGACCCCACCGAGTAGTGGTCTGTCTCCATGGTTAGTTTTTGAAGAGCTGCTGCTGATCTGTCAGGAAGGGACTGAAAATTTTCTGTATCATTAAGCACCCTGCTTAATAAGGAGAGAAGGCATCCTTAAAGCAACCAAGAACCAGGCTGCCTGGGATGGCAGCTTTACTGTCAGAAGACAGGGATCTATCTGAGAGGAAACTTCAGCCAGGTAAATGAATCTCACTTCCAGGCTGCTCCTTCCATGCTTAGGGCTTTTACATAGAGTCTGAGATCTCAATATGAGATCCGTGCTGAAAAGTGATTAACAGAAGTAGAAACTGGTTAGTCTTCAGTTTAATACTGGCCCTTGGTGATCCTGGAGAAATAACTACTTAATATTTCAGTCTTTTCCTTTATCAACCAATTGAATATTACTTTATATCCCCCAAAATTTTTCAAGCATTTATGAACAAATCAGTTGGCACCTTAGATTTCCCTGATTATTTTCAGAGTAAGGCATTTGTGGGCTTAAAAAGTTGAAAGAGTATGTAACTTTAATTGCCTTATAAATCATTTGATTCAGAATCTACCTACCTGCCTGGTGATTAGAAGTACTGACCAGTTGAATAAAATGAATCCCACAGTGACTAATAAGTTTGAAAACAGGGAAAAAGATTTTATTGTTGTTGTTATTACTTTTGCTTTTTCCAGTGCTAGGCATCAAGCCTAGATCACTACACATACTGGAAAGCACTCTACCCTGGTGCTACACCCTAACCCAGTTCTGGATTTTTGACAATTATATAATGCCATGTGTCTACCATTTTAGGTATCATCATTCAGAATAATTTCACTGTATTAAAAATCCTCATTTCTTTGCCCTTGCTTCCCTGTAGCACCTGGAAAACACAGATCTTATTTCTTGCATAGTTTTTTTGCCTTTTCTAAAATGTCAGGTAGTTGAAATTATACATAGTTTTTTCACACTGAATTATATGCACTTAAGCTTCTTGTATGTGTTTTCATACCTTGATAGACTTTTTAAACTAGTGAATAGTATTCTATTGTTTGGCTGTTTATTTATCCTTTCATCTCATGAAACAAATCTTGGCAGTTATAACTATAGCTATTATAAACACCCATGTACAGGTTTTTGTGTGGATGTTTTCAGTTTATTTGGGTTAACACCATGGAGCAAGATTATTATATTACTAGATAATAACAACATGTTGAGTTTTATAGAAAAAAATAATTAAAAATGAAAATACTACCAATTTGTCTGCTCTACATGTTCACTGTAGTTTGATTAACTATTCTTTTACAGATAGGTCTTTTGCAAGTATTTTCTCGCAGGCTATGGCATCTCTTTTTTGATAGTATCTTTTGTAGAACAAACGCTTTTAATTTTAATAAAGTTCAGTTTATCAACTGTTTGTTTCACAGATTATATCTTTTTTGTTATATTTAAAAATTGGCGAGTGTGGCAGTACATGCCTGTAATCCTTGTATTCTGTGAGACTGAGAGGAAGACTAAATTCAAGCCCAGCTTGGAATTATGGCAACTTAGTGAGACCTTTCTGAAAAATGGGTGATGTTGTGAATTAGGATTGTGTGAAGGCCCTGGGTTCAATCCCCAGTGCTGAAAAAATAAAATTGTCACCATACCCAAGGTCATGTAGATGTATTACTATGCTATCTTTTAGGAATTTTATGTTTTTGCATTTTGCATTTAGGTTTTTGATCCATTTTGAATTAATGTTTACAAAAGGTGTAAAGTCTGTGTCTAGATATGTGTTTTATACATAGTTATTCAGTTGTTCAGTCTTTTGTTGAAAAGACCCTTTTATTGTATTATCTGTGCTCCTTTGTTAAAGATCAGTTCACTCTGTGTGTCTTTCTGAGCTCTTTGTACTGATCCACTAATCTTTTTAACTTGGTCTTTTTCTTATTAGACAAAATCGTTGTATGTAATAGTAATGAGAAAGTAGTCCTACAGACTGTAGATAATAGGTAACCCACTTCAAATGCGTACGAGAAAGAAAAAGACCTTGGTACAAAGAGGCACTGAATGATCTTTAGCATAATGATGACACTAGCAAAAATTTTCTAATGAACCTTGTTGCACATAGGTTCTAGAAAAAAATATTCTTAGATAACATGTATCTTTACTCTAGAAATGCATGTTCTTTTCTCCTTTTAAGATACTGAAATAGAATGGTTACAGAGATAAACTAACATATTGTGGAGATAAAAATTCTACCTTATGTAGATTTTGTTTTAGTGTCTAATTCTATAAACAAGGAAATCTGAGGAGAATGTATAAAGAATGTATAGCATTCATAGGTACAAACCTGTCATATACTTCAAATTTTTATTAAGAGAACAATAGTGCAGAAAGTAAACAGTAATAATTCTATGGGTTTACAGTACAAAATGAAAAAATTATATAGATTTTATGAAGATGAGTGCTTAGATAATGGGGGGAGTAAACAATTAGTAAATCTGCCTTGATTCAAAATGAATTTATGATTCCTAAGGTTTTCAGATTTTCAGGGTAAGAAGCCTCATAATTCTTACGGTATTTTCAAATGGAAAAGGATTGTTACCATATCTTACTTTTTATTGGTTGCATATGCATCTTTCATTAGGCATATGGCATTATTAAATAAAAAGCAGAGAGTGGAGAAAAGAAAGTTCTATATAATTTTCACTCCTGTTCCTGGAGAAATTGCCTAATTATGACCAATCCTTCCAAATCTAGAGTGCCTTTGCATGTCAGTTTGTCACTTTAGACCGCTCAGTTTTGTTCATTTCAGTGACACCATGTAGGACAATGTGTGAGAATATAGCTTCTAGAACCTGGCTTTTCTTATCTTTTTTTTTTTTTTTTTTTTTTTTTAATGGTGTTGGAGATTGAATCCAGGACCAGGCAAGTGCTTTACGATTGAACTATATTCTCAGCTCTTTTTTAGTTTATTTTGTAACACAATCTTGCTAAATTGTCCAGTCTTACCTGAAACTTTCAATCCAACTGACTCAGCCTTCAGAGTAGCTGGGAATCACAGATATATACCACCAGGCCTAGTTAGGGCTTATTTTTGAGTTGATATCTTAACATCTTCCAGTTTGTGATTTTGAACATGAGACTTAACTATTCTGTGCCTTAAGATCCCTCTGTTTAAAATGTGGAAACCAACAGTAACTGTCTCCTTGGGATATGAACATGTATATGCTTTAATTCAGAAAAGTATCTGTACATGGCAGTGTTTGTTAAATGTTAGCCATAATTAGTCAACAGGTAGTTATTGAGTGTTTGATCGAGGCCATAGGTTGATTAAACCTTGAATAAAATGTGACTCTTATATCTTGGGCTCAGGATATATTAACATTTGCCACATTCATTTCAGTTTGATATTGTTCTTTTCCATTTGTAGTTGAAGTCAAGTGATTTTGCAGTCATGAAGCAGTTGCTGCCTTTGTTGGAGAAGGTCTCCAACACATATCCTGACCCTGTCATCCAAGAACTCGCTGTTGATCTCCGTATCACCATCTCTACCCATGGAGCCTTTGCCACGCAGGCTGTCAGTGTGGCTGCCCAAAGTACACTAAATAAAAAAGGCCCAGAAGAGAGAATGGAAGAGAAGCAGCAAGCCAGTAATGATACACAAGCACCTCAGAGTCGTCTTGAACAACAGCCAAGTAATGAGAAATCCCCTCAAACAGGCCTAGAGTCTGATGTTGCATTCATTCCTAAGGGGGTCAGTGAGCCCAGCACTACTACAAACCAGAAATCTGGAAGCATAACCACAGAACAGCTCCAAGAAGTTCTTTTATCAGCTTACGATCCTCAGATTCCAACGCGGGCTGCTGCCCTGCGCACTCTTTCTCGATGGATAGAGCAGAGAGAAGCAAAAGCCCTTGAGAGACAAGAGAAACTCCTCAAGGTAAGTAGAGCACACTGCAAAGACACATTGGCACAGGAGGGGCAGTTGTCTAGGAACATGCATTTTTGGAACATTGACTATATATCAAGCACTGTCCTAGACTTTCCTCCAGGATCCTTTAATTGTTCTGAGGACTTATACACAGAAAGACTTTTATACAGGAAGACTTTCTTGTTTTGTTTTGTTGTTTTTGTTTTTATTTTTTTTTGTGTGTGTGACAGAATCTTGCTATGTAGCCCAGGCTGGTCTTGAAATTATGAGGATCCTCTTGCCTCAGCCTCCAGAGTGCTGGGATTACAGGCATGTACCATAATGCCTGACATTAGAAGACTTAAATGACCATACAAAACTACTCACTTGAACATGAACAGAGTTCCACAACTTTTACATGCAAAACAGGCTGTGGTTAGGAAAAAGAAAATTAAATCTTCTAGGATAGGTAGACGTTAGCCTGGCTTGACAAATGAGTAAAGTCTGAGCAAATAGGGGAGAATGTGAAGCAGTATGAACAGAGTCCTGAGATGGGAATGTCCCAGCCTAGGTAAACCACTTGTATTTCTGGGCTTCTTTCAGAGAAACCTTGGTCAGGAATGGGTCTTTTCCCTTCCCCTCCCTCCATCACAATGAAAAAAAGCTGTTCCTTCAATTCTAGATTTATATGGCAGAAAAGATGTGCTTAGCTGGAATCGATTCCCTGTAGTGGAAATTGTCCTTTAGTATGAGTTAGAGGTGAAAAATAAAGAGTCTATATCAAATCCCAGAGCAGTTTCTTACACAATTCACTTAAACTTTCTAGGCCTTCATTGTGATGACAATGGTGATCTCTTCTATATCCTCTAGCTAGCTATTAGACTAAGACTTATAATTCTGATTGAAAACATTTTGGTTACTGAAGTGTTGTATAAAATTTGTGTAAATGAAACTGCTGTTTATTGAGCCAAAGCATATATCCTTCCATTTTTTTCCTTTTCTTCCTTCCTTTTTGCTTTTTTGAAACAGGGTCTGGCTGTAAATAGCTCAGCATTCCTCCTGCTACAGCCTCTCAAGTGGTGGAATCACAGACATATGTTGCCATACCTGGCTTTTCATTCTTGTTTTGTATTGAGCATCACAAACTGTATATGTTATAAACATTTTTTTTCTAATCTTCACACCTGCAATATTATCCCTATTTTATAAATGATAAAACACAGAAATACCCAAATGATTTGCTGTCACTGGAATATCTTCTTTGAGTAATCATTTAAAATATTACTTGATATACCTATTTATATGATAAATATGTTGGCAAAGGACATGGCTATATAGACATCCAACTTATACTAGAACCCAAGCAAGAGGAACATGGGCATATGGCCATTATCTTTCCGTAACTTGCATGTTAGGGCCCAAGCCCACCATTGTATCTTCTAGATAAGCCATAACTGCTGCAGTTGACACACATGGTGAACTCCTAAATTGGGGAATATATTAACAGTAATTTGTTCTTAATGCCAATTTAAGTGCAAAACTTTGTCAAGTTTTTTCATTTTTTATGTTTGTAATGTTGGGTATCAAATCCAGGACATTGCACATGCTAGGTGAGCAGTCCCACCACTGAGCTGTACCCCTGCCCAGTTTGCCAGATTTTTAAGAATAGAGTGGATTCAAAGTTGTTACCATAATAACATCTCAGTCTCACTTGAGTTTTCACGCTTTGTGAGCGTAAGATAAAAGATCCCACTGTAGCAGCCTCTAGTGGGGCATAGCCTGTGGAATCTCATGTCATCTGTGAGAATGTTGAGTACTGATATATTGGTTTCTATGGATATACTTCAAGAAGTATCTGGCCCCCGCTCCCCTTTGTCTTTTTTTTTTTTTTTTTTAATTTAAGGAGAAAAGAAAGAAAAAAAAAGGTGAAAGGGTACAAGTTATACAGATTTACAGAAGAAAAAAATGAACAGTAGGAAATCACTAGTTAATGGATTACATATTGCCATCTTAAAAATAATTGTTCAAGTCACAAAATTAAAGCTTGTAGAGTGGACATTCCAACAATGATAGTGCAAACAGTTCTGTTCAATGATCCAATAAAACTCTGTGATATCATTTTCTATCTTATACACTTAAATATACAAACAATGACTATTACACATTTTGGGTTTCATTGCTCCCATGGTTCTTATTGCTTTTTTGGAAGAGAGTAAAACCAAATGAGACATAACAGGACAGAATCGGTCAAGTCAAAAGGGTGGACATAATAGATAATATAAAAACATAATACAAGGTGATCATCAATGGTTACCATAATGCCTCCCACTATCTCTAATAGAATTGCCTATATCATTAGTTATAATACAATTGAACAAAATAGTAAAGAACAAAACCGACAAAACCAAAACATTGGAGACATTGTAGGTCTTCAAAAGTAGATAAAAGTCAACGAGAATGGGCGTTATAATGAATCTCATTATCTTCTCAGCTGATGCCTAAACTTTCGAACCTGATACTATCCATTAAAACAGAATAGGGGAACATCAGTCAAAAACAAGATGATGAGAGTAATACAGGGCTTCAAATCGAGATAATAGAAAGTCAAAGTGGGTTACTATATTATATCCTGCTATTTTTTCCCTTTAATTAAACAGATAAAAATAAAAAAGTAAATAATGGAGTGGAGATTGAGAAAAAAGAGGGCATAACAGCAAAACAGCGCAGATCAAAACATAACCATTTAAGCAGAATAGTATTTCACCACCAGATAATTCCGACCTAAAAGTAGTTACCATATTGACTCTTTCCTTGAAGTCCTTGAGTACAACTTCATATACTGTAGCATTAAGTATATCAAAACAATGTAAAACCATTTAAGAGAATGACAGCATTACAGAGTATTTAGAATCGACTAACAGAAAATGAACAATGGTTTCTGTATGATCTCCTTGTCTTTAAAAGGTTTTTGCTTATACTATCGTACATAATAAAATCCAATAAGATACAACCTGTTTAGACCATTGGAGACAGAAGAACAAAAGCTAGATGAGACTTCAAAACAAGATGATACTAAATCAGTATTACCTATTAAGATGTCATTTTCTCTAAAATAGCTGTTCCTATCATCCAATCTTCTCTGTCTCATTTCTGTTGAGCTCTTTTTCTGTCAGTAGCTGTCAGTTTGTCTTCTTCATTTTGTTCTCTGCTCCATTCGTTGTGGCCTCCCCGCCACCATTTCTGTGTTCTTTGTATTTTTCTTTTTTTAGAATATCCTGCAATACTTTTTGTAGGGTTGAATTGGTGGTTGCAAATTCCCTCAGTTCCTCTTTATCCTGAAAGCACCTTGTTTTTCCATCAATTTCCAGGGACAGTTGTGCAGGATATCTCAATCTTGGCTGGAGATTATTATCTTTCAATTATTATCTTTCAAAGCTTGAATTATTTCCCCCCATGCTCTTCGTGATTTGATGGTTTGTGCAGAGAAATCTGCTGTAATTCTGATGGGTATTCCCTTGTAAGTGGTCTGTTTCTTGTCTCTTACAGCTTTTAATATTCTGTTCTTGTATTGAATTTCTGGAATTTTTATTATTATATGCCTGGGTGTTTCTCTGTTAGGGTTGTAGGTAGCTGGGGTCCTGTATGCCTCATACATCTGAGTATCTTTACCTTTTGCTAAATTAGGAAAATTCTCCTGGATTATTTCTGTGAGTAGCTTTTGTAGTTCACTTGTTTGTGTCCCTACTTCTTCTTTTATGTTCTTAATCCTTAAGTTATGGCTCCTCTTATCATCTTCTTGTCTTTGTATTATTGCTGTTTGTTTCTTTGTTATTTTTAAGAAGTTTTTCATTTCATTCTCCCATATTACAAGTCTGCCCTCCAGCTCAGATAGTCTGTCCTTAGTTTCTTTCAAGCTGTTATGCCAGTCTTGGATAGACGTCTTAATTTCTTGATAGTCCCTTTGAACCTGCTTCACGTACTCTATGCTTTCTCTGTTTTCTCCATCAAACAATTCTCCCCTCTTTTTCTGTTCTTCCATTCCACCATCTGTTTTTTCCTGGGTGGTGCTTAGCATTTCTCTAACTATTCTGCATACTTCTAGCTTCAGGTCATTGATAACTTCATTCCTGAATTGGTCTATGAGGCTCTCTATATGGCGCTTAATGTCTATTGGTGCGGTGTCTGCTATTGCCTGTTTCTCAGAATTGGGGGCCGAGGAGCCTTTCTTGTTGCTTCCCTTCCCCATATTTTCTGTTCCTTATAAAATGCAAGCTTACATAGGAGGCCCAGCTTCCCTGCCTGTCAGCCACAGCCTGATCAAATTGCGCTGGCTAGGTGTTCCCGCCCACCGCTGCGCACCAGGGAGTTACGGACTAGGCAGCCTACGTGGGAGTCACCCCTCTGGGCCACCGTCAGGCTCTGGGATCTGGGTTAGGACAGCCTACCAAGTCCGCCCGTAGCGTCATGCAGGCCAGGCACTTTTCACCAATCCCGTCCGAGAGGGGAATGTGTGGCTGGAGTCACCACCGCACCCTGCTCTTACAGGACTGCCTGAGCCCAGAAAGTCCTCCGCTGGAGTCAAACTGTGGTGGAGTGTCAGTTTCTCTCACTCACCTTGCCACCAGTCAGTGTACGCCTCCTTGTCCGTCCTGTTTTCGACTCTGTTCGCAGACTCTCGTTCCCAGAGCTTCTGCGCGTCTCTCCTTGCCGAGCCGCTGTGGAGGCAGTCAGCCGCCGGGCGGCGGGAAATCCAAACCGCGGTTTCCAATGGCGCGGGGTCCAGCCTCCACACCGAGACTTTTCTGTTCCTATTTTAGCGCCAGGACTGCATTCCAAGTTGGTTTCTCTCAGCCCAGTTCGTTCCTGAGTCAGCAGAGCATATCTCTACCAGCTCATGTCTCCTTAGTCCGCATCATTCCTGATTTCTGAGCCGAGCCTTTCAGAGAGCCTCCGGTAGTTGCTGTTATCTATCTGCCATGTTCTCCCGGAAGTCCTCCCCTTTGTCTTTTTGAGAGATGGCCTCCCCACATAGCTCAGGCTGGCCTGAAACTTGCTTTGTACCCCAGTTGCCTCAAACTTGAGATGTGCTCCCACAATCAGCCCCTCCCTTTTTTAGCTGTTATACAAATGAAGGTTGAAGCATATTATAACATTTTCCTCACAAGATTCTAAGACCAATTTCTAGCTAAGAGAAATAAGGAAAGCATTTACTTTCTTGAAGCTACAGATAAGGGGTTCTCAAGTCTTTCTTGCTCTTTGTGAATCATGTCACTGTATTTTGTGGTTCCAGGTATTCTTGGAGAACTTGGAACATGAAGACACTTTTGTGTATCTGTCTGCAATTCAAGGTAAGTTTGTTCTGGATAAAGGATTTTGAATCTGTGGGTCAAAGATTGTATTATGTTTATTTGCACAAAATCTCTAATGTTACATTTTGCCCAATTTTCTGCCCCCTCACTAGGACATTCTAAGTAATAATATTGATGGAGAATTTCCAATGAGTCCCTGTAGAATTTCAGTGTCTCATAATAATAAAATTTTTATTTATGTTCACTTAACAGTTCATAGATTAAACAAGGCATGGTGGCATACCACTGTAACCCCAGCATTCTGGGAGGCTGAGGCAGGAAGATCCCAACTTCAAGTCCAGCTGGGGCAACTTAGTGAGACCTTGTCTCAAAATGACAAATCAAAAAGGACTGATATAGCTTAGTGTGAAGACCTGGGTTCAACCCCAGTATCATGAAAAATAAAATAAATAAACAAGGCATTTTTTAAGTTAAGTCCCATTTCTTCTAATTCTGAAGATGAGCGGCAGAGATGGTGAGGTTTGAATGAACTCAGTTTCCTTTGGTGCTGTCAGGGCAGTGAGCCGGGGCTCTAGAGGCAGCTTACCAGGGTACACCTCCCTAGCTCCCAGTTTCTCAGCTGTCTGGTTTGGCAAATGACTTAATCCCTCTCAGCTGCAATTTCTTTCTTCTTTTTTTTAAGTGGCATAAAGAGGTTTGATAAGGCAGAATTTAAAGTATACACTCAAAAAAAATAAGAGTGCAGGTCCTCAAGAGAGAGGCACCGGGGCTGCAATTTCATATTGATTAAAATGGGACTAAATGAGAATATAAAATGGTGCAACTCCTTTGGAAAACAGTCTGGCAGTTCCTTAAAAATATAAAGCTAGCTGGGGATTTAGCTCAGCGGCATAAGCACCTGCCTTGCAAGCAGGCAATCGTGAGTTCGATCCCTGGTACCGATAAAAATAAATAAATAAATAAAATAAAACTATAAAAAAATATAAAGCTAGGCTTGACTAATATTTCCATTCCCAGGTATATACCCAAGGGAAATGAAAACAGGTCACAGAAACTATGTGAGTGTTCATAGCAGCATTAAAAACAGCAGCCAGGAAGTGGACCCAAATGAGTAGTGAGTAAATGGGAGGTATTCACACACAAGGAGTTTTATGTTTTAGGTATGAAAGTTAATTAAGTACTCATCTACATCATGCATAAACTTCGAAAACATGATGTCGAATGAGAGAAGCTGATCATAAAAGATGGTATATCCTATGAGTCTATTTATATGAAATGCATAGAATATATAATTTATAGATGCAGAAAGTACATCTGTGGTTGCCTAGGCACGGAAAAACAAGGATATAGTTAGGAATGGTAGCTAAAGGGTGTGGGATTTCTTTTTGGGGCAGTGAAAACATTCAAAAAGTGTTTGGGTGATGGTCATATATTTTTATGAATATGCAAGCAACCAGTGACTGTATTGTATTGTATACAAATGTATTGTATACATATTGTATACAAATGATAATAAAACTGCTATCAAATAAAACGCAGTAAAAGAAGAGTGGGCTAGGGGCTGGGGATTTAGCTTAGCGGCATAAGCATCTGCCTTGCAAGCAGGCAGTTGTGAGTTCAATCCCCAGTACCGATAAAAAGGAAAAAGACCAAAAAAAATTTAAAAAATTAAAAAAAAGAGGAGAGGGCTAAGACTGTCAGCACCTAGGAAAATAAGACAACTAAATATAACACAGTAGATGGTACCCTGGAATCAAGAGTATGAGCTTTAGGAAAAACTAAACAATCTGATGATAAAGCATCAACTATTATATTACAGTGTGTGTGTGTGTGTGTGTGTGTGTGTGTGTGTGTGTGTGTCTGTGTGTGTGTGTGTGTCGGTGTTGGGTAATGAACTCAACGCTTTCATCCTGAGTCATATCCTGCCCCCAGCCCTCTTTTTATTTGTTTTATTTATTTTTAATTTTTTCATTTTGAAACAGTCTTCCTAGGTTACTGAGTTTCCCAAGCTGGGCTCAAACTTTTGATTCCAGTGCCCAGGCTCCTAAAGTGCTGGGATCACAGGCACATGCCATCATGCCCAGCTGACAAATATATTTGTGCCATACTAATGTAAGATGTTAATAATAGAGGCAAGCCAGGTGTGGTAGCTTATGTTCATAGTTCCAGCTATTCAGGAGGCTGAGGCAGGAAGATAACTCCCACTCAGCAGTTTGAGACCAGCCTGTGCAATGTAGCAAGACCCCATCTCATTAAAACAAGAGTAGTACAGGCAAATGGGTATAGAGTATATGGGAACTCTATGCTATCTCCTCATAAATTCAATAATCTGAAACTATTCTTTCATAAAAAGTTTATTTATACAGGGAAGCTAATACTAAGTTAAACGAGTTAATGCCTGGAAAGTGCTTAGCACAGTGTTCAATACATGAGAATTGCTGTTGTTAGTATTATCGGCAGCATCATCTTCATCATCACTATTACTTCTGTTAGAGTGCTGGATAATAATGCAGGGACCTGTGGGACTTCTCAGATCTAATTGTATTTTCATCATGCAGACCTACAGAGAAGACCAGAGTTTATTACTTGTTCACATCTTTTTATAGGAGATAGTGAAGTTTTATCTTTTCTACATGGAAAATGTTGCTTTGTGTTTTTTTAAACAAAGAATAAAAACAATGATACAGAATTTCAAATCAACATAATAGGAGATTAACAATGGTTAATATGTATTGTTATCTTCAAAGTAATTGCTCAGATTACAAGATACAGCCATGAAAAAATGATCAATTAAAGCACAAACCATTTTTTTGTGATGAACTAACACATTGGTAGTGTATCTATCATATATATATTTATATATATAATACAAACATGGAACACTTCATGAATTTGCATGTCATTCTTGTGCAGGAACCATGCTAAGCTTATCTATAACAGATCTAAATCTTGCATAGGCTTTTTCTATCAGTTATTACTGCTTAACACACTACCTCCACACTCAGTGTCTTAAATGATTAAAATAATTCATTATCATTCAAGCATTGCAGTTGAGGTTCAGCAGATCCGGGCTGGGCCTGGTTAGGCAGCTTTGCTTCTCTCTGCAAGTCTTGGGCCAGCTTCAGCATCTCTGTGCACGTTTTCCTGGTTGTCCCTGGACCAGTGGTCTGCCAGGGCATGTTCTTGTGGTGACAGCAGCAGTTTCAGAGAGGCAGCATACATGTAAGAGGCCTTTTGAGGCCTACGCTTGGGATAGGCATCTTGTCATTTCAGCCATATTCTTTTGGCCAAAGCAAGTCAGTGGCCCAACCCGAAAGACAAGAGTGAAGAAATATGCTGAATCCCTGGGGTGGGACAAACTGCCAGGTCACATAGCATAGGTTATGGATGCAAGGAGGGGTGCAGAATTGGTGCCGTTAATGCAGTTCTTTACACTAATGTTCATCTTCCAAAAGTAAGGCTCACAGTGAACACAAAGGCACACCCAAGTCCCTACTGTCCAGTTCCTGCATATAATCTGGGTTTGCTTTGTAGGTACTTCTTATTTAATTTTGTTTTCAGTTTTTTTTGAGATAGGGTCTCACTGTGTAGTCCAGGCTGGCCTCAAACTCTCAGCCATCCTGCCTCAGCCCTCTGAGTGCTGGGATTACAGATGTACACACGCCCAGCAAGACTTCATATTTAAAATTTATGAGAGAATGCAAGAGGGGACTTGAGCCTGGGATTCTTAATTTATGCAGCACATATTGTACATTTACTAAGGACAAACTGTTTTAGAGTAACCGTAAGCTGTGACTACGCTAAAAGGCAAAAAGAATGCTTCAAATAAGAAAGACCACCCAAAGCAAGAAAAGGACATCAGGTGAAAGAGGAAACCTAAAGAGTAGAAGTAATAACCTGCAGCTGAGAGGTCCGAGAGCTCTAAGGCTCAGTGGTGCTCAGGAGGCCACATGAGGCTACATGACAAGGAATGGTATTTATGGAAATCAGATAAATCTATGAAGCAAGAACCTAAATTGCCTCTAATTATTAAGTCTCAGAAAACAAGTCATCTAATACTTTCCCCAAGAAACTGTAGTACAGTTAAGGAGATATTTTTCACTGATTTTTTTAGGACTGGCTTTTGGAAAGTGGCATGTCATTCTAATATGGTAACACTGATGTCTAGAATAAGCATCGTTAGCTGATTAACCCATTGAGCTCATTAAGTCTGCTGTAAAAATCACAACTTTGGTGTTGTGTTTGTTTTGAGCAATTTTAATTGGTGTGCTAATCAGTAGCTAATTTGATGATGAAGAACATGGGAGGGGGAGGTATAATATCTGTTCCCAGTTCCCCAAGATAGACAAGATTGAAGTAATTGATGTTTTTGGTGTTTGTAATACACACTTAAAAGCCAAGGCCTTAGGTGAATTTCCCATTAAGAAAGGAAAGAACTGAAGTTTCCCACCTATGTTGCCAATGTAGTTTGCCCAGACTTAAACCGCTCTAACAACAAAGCCATTCTAGACTCCACTCAGACAAGTCCTACAAACACAAGGTGCTTGGTTGTCCTTTGAGTGGTGTTTAGTTTTGGAGAATATTTGTGTGTATGTTTAAAGTTTTCTTTTTCTAGGCTGCTTAAATGGCTCTGTGTGAGAGTCATAGAGTATCTTTTGATTAATTTATTGATTTTTGGATGACTTCTATAATTTCCAATTTTGCAATCTAGGTAGAGAGCAAAGGAGAATTAAGTAAATACATTCATTTAGCAAGTATTGGTTATGTCTGATTCAGGAATTTCTGGTATATGTATTATCTATCAGAATTTAGGTAAATTCCCCATGAGTTAAATTTGGGTTTTACAGCTGAGCATGGTAGTGCATGCCTGTAATCCTAGCACTTGGGAGGTTGAGGCAGGAGGATTGTTGAGAGTTCAAGACCAGCCTGGGCTACAAAGTGAGCTGCAGGTCTGCCTGCAGAGTGAGACCCCGTCTCAAAAAAAAAAAAAAAAAGGATTTTATGAAAGACTATCTACATCTGTCTGTCTTATTTATTCAGGCAACTCCCATGCTGGTTGAGTTATCCTGGAACTGCTCTTGGGTATTCAGAAGCTGCTTCTTCAGGCAGAGAATTAGGTAGACAATTAGGTACAGACCCATCAGATTCCAGCTGCCATCCAGTTTACAGATAAGATGAACTGTTCTTAAGTCTATGTACTTAAATTGTCTCTACTTTTTTATATTCTATATATTCTTCTTCAGTATTGTACAAGTAATACATTCTGATTGTCAACTTCAGTGACAAGTATATAATGTAAGAAGCAAAATTCTTTCCCTTTCCCAAAGTAGGAATTAAAATATATTTGTTGTAGTCAAATACTATATTGTAGGTTTGGGGGGCATTTTTCACATCTACGTTTTGAAATTAATGTTTAGTAATGAATATGATAAATGATATTATTCAATAAGATATTATAGTCAGACTTTAAAAATCATACTGTAGATCTTGTTCTTTCAGTCACTTTCAATTAAAGGACTTCAGTGATCCAGGTGATCCATCTCATGCCAAAAGGACCTTTGTTGTTGTGATTGTTTTCTGGGAATTGATCCTAGGGACTCATGCATGCTAAGCAGTCACTACCACTGAGCTATACCCCAGCCCCCAAGGATCTTTGGATGAAACTACCAAGCCCATTAAAAACTAAAAACAGAAAAAACAGCTGTGCTTTAAGCCAAGCATGGGAGGTGAAAGTATGCCACTGCATACAGCGAAGGGAATCTGGCCACCTTGGCATGCCCGGACAAATTACACCCACTTTTCCACCCTCTTTAGAAGATTTTTCATTTCTGTCAAAAGAGCCAAGAGGGCGGGAAAGCGAAAGGCCAAAAAGAGAACTGTAGAACCAAGACGACATTATTTTTACAGAGCTTCAAACTCAGCAGGTTACAGGTCTTAACTTGCCAACCATTGCACTCTTATTCTTAGATTTCTACCTCAAATAAAATAAGTTGGCAAGCCGTTAACTGAAAATAATTTTATCCCTTGAAGGATCATCTAATTGGCACTGGCACAGAAATTGGGAAAGCAGGCCTGTGAAGTTTATCATTTCCATTTATGTCCTTGAAATGGGAAGATTCTTTTTATGTCTTGACCTGATTTTTGTAGCACCTAATTAACAAATGAGCATTAATTAATCTCATATTCTCGCTTAGTAAATTCATGAAGTTGTTCTGGAAGGGGACCTTATCCTCATTTTCAAAGCTTCTTACTATTGCTAAAATTCACCAAATTAAAATATGCAGGAATAGGATGGCAGAGAGGCCTGGTGGAAGAAATGATGCTCAATCCCTGACAACCAGGATGCAGAGAGAAAAGGGAGGAGCTAGGCACACTGATAGTTCTTCCAGATCATGCCCCCTGGGAACTGCATCCAGTCAGACCCCACCTCTGAACAGCACCTTAGCTGCTGAGCTCCTCAGTGGGTGAATTCACTCATCAGTGCTCCTGTGATCAATTCACCTTCCAAAGGCATGAGGCTTTCAGGAGGACATTGTAGACCTCAATCATAACAGTGGATTTGCCTATTCTGCACAGTCATGTAAATGGAGTACTGTACAGTGTAATCAGAAAGAGTCTTTTGTCTCTGGCTCCCTTCACTTTGGCATAATATTTTTGAGGTTCATTCATGTTAGTGTGGACTAGTACTTTATTTTGTTTTACAACTGAATAACATTTTGTTTTTATGGGGTAGGGATTGGTAGTAGGATGGAACCCAGGACCTTCCCACTAAGCTACATTCCCAGCTCTTATTTATTTACTTACTTTTTCATTCATTTTTTTGAGACAAAGTCTCACTAATTTGCTACATTGCCCAGGCTGGCCTTGAACCTGTGATCCTCCTACCTCAGCTTTGCTAGTGTTGGGATTACAGATGTGTACCATCTCATCCAACTATTTTTACTGATTAGCCTTGTTTTGTTTATCAATCATCAGATGATGGACCGTTGAGCTGTTTCCATTTTTATTAACATGAATAATGTTACAAACATTTGTGTGCAAGTTTCTATGTATACATCTTAAAGTCTCCTACTTATACAACTAAGAAAATTGCTAGATCATATGATAACTCCATGTTTAGCTTTTTGAATAACTGCCTGACTATTTTCCAAAGTGGCCATGCTTTCAATTTCTCTGTGTCCTTGCTAATGCTTGTTATTGTGTGTCTTTTTTATTTTAGGCCATCCTAGTAGGTATGAAGTGATAGCTTGCTATGATTTTAATTTGCATTTCTGTAGTGATTGATAATGTTAAGCATCTTTTTATGAGCTTATCATCCATTTGTAAATCTTTAGAGAAATATCTATCCAGATTCTTTGGTTGTTGTCTTTTTTCTTTTTATTATTGACTAATAGTAGTTCTTATGTAAATAGCTGGGAGACGAATACTTATCAAATATGATTTGCAGATTTTTCTGCCATCCTTTGATGGCATCATTTGAAGCACAGAAATTTTGACTTTTTGATCATCTTTTTTTTTTTTAATTGGTACCGGGGACTGAACTCACGACCGCCTGCTTGCAGGGCAGGTGCTTATGCCACTGAGCTAAATTCCTAGCCCTTGATCATCATTTGAAGCACAGAAATTTTGTCTTTTAGTTAAACATACTTTATCAATTTCCCCTTTCACTGCTGACACTCTTGGTGTGATTTCTAAGAAGTTGTCTAGACTAAAGTAATGAAGATCTATTTCTGTGATTTCTTACAAGGATATAAAGACCCTAGTTTTACATTTAGGTCTATGATCCATTTTGAGTATTTAGGTGTTGTGTCATATGATGTGAAAAATTCCTATTTTGTAGCTAAAGATTCTAATCTCTAGATAGATTAAGCCCTTTTTCTAAGATCACAAAGCAAGTAATCTAAAACATTGTTCTTGGCCTCCAAGTCTTATTTCCCCAGAGTATAATAGATTCCTTCTCTAGAGTCTTTTTTTTTTTCTTTCCCTTTGCTTTCCTTTCCATCCCTTTCCTTTTCTTTCTTTCATTTTTTTTTTGCTTGCCTTCCTTCTTTCTTTCTTTCCTTTACCCTATTTCCTAGTCTTCTATTTCTTTTCCTCCTCCTGTTTCTTTCTTTCTTTCTTTTTGCAATGCTAGTGATTGAACCCAGGCTTTGTTCGTACTGGACAAGTACTGTATCTGTACCTCAGCCTGGATTTTTCAAATAATTGTTGAAAATGATCTGTGTATGTGTGTGTGTGTGTGGTGTGTCTGTGTGTCTGTGTCTGTGTGTGTGTTTTAAATAATAAAAATGCTTAGCAGAATGCCAGCTACTTGGGAGACTGAGACTGAGTGATCAACTGCAAGCTCAAGGCCAACCTAAGCAAGTTAGCGAGTACTTATTTTAAAATAAAAGGAGGAGGGTGTTACTTAATGGTAGTGTTTGTCTAGAGTGGATGATGCCCTGGTTTCAGACACCAATACCAGAAATTAAAAACTGTATTATAATTATTTATACTATTTATTAAAATATTTATTAAAATGGGCTGTTTGCAGTGGCACATGCATATAATGCCAGTACCCTGGGAGGCAGGCGGATTGCAAGTTTGAGCCTAGCCTAGGAGATTTAGTGACTTAGTACCACAAACAGAGACACACATACCACACATACACACAAAAATAAAAATGTTGTAGATGATGAAGCATTGTACAGTTTGTTTATGGGGCGGGTTGAATTCAGGGCCTTCACACTTAGCTATGTCCTCAGCCCTTTTTTATTCTTATTTTTAGATAAGGTCTCACTGAATAGCCCAGGCTGGGCTTGAACTTGCTATCCACCACTAGAATGCTTTGATTCTGTCAGCAATGCTGGAATGTAGTAAGAATAGGTATTAAATTTTTTTTTTTTTTGTCTTTTTCATTTTTATCAGTACCGGGGATCGAACTCACAACTGCCTGCTTGCAAGGCAGGTGCTTATGCCGCTGAGCTAAATCCCCAGCCCTGGTATTAAATATTTTTTAAATAAAGGATTGACTTGCCAGTTGTCTCAAAAGCTGGGACCAATCCATCTTGCAGGGATTCCCATTCTCTCGCACCTGTCTCCCTGGGCTCTGTGTGATGCCTCCTTGTCCTCTCCCAAATCAGAGGTGGCATTTCAAAGTCCAGAACACTTGAGATTTATAATACTTTCAGTTTTGGAATATCTATCCAGTGGTTTCCTCTATCAAAGATTGATACATTCGGATTTATATCAAGAGTATTTAACAGTATGTTTTTCTGTAAGTAGATCAACTGGCTACTTCACAGTTAGTTATTTTTATTTTATAAGATTGCCCTAAATAATTGCCATAAGAGAAATGGCAGTAATGTAGAAGTTACAATTTATTGAGCATCTACTGTGTGCCAGCCTTAGCAACCCTGCAGTTAGGAATGATAATCCCAATTCTGTAGATGAGGAGACTGGGGCTCAAAGAGGTTAAGCACCTACCCAAAGTGACATAGTTAAGATACAAAGTGACAGTATCAAGATTTGAATCAGAGTCTTTCTGGCTATAAAGAATATGTCCTTGCCAGAAGGAAAGACAGTGTCTACTTTGTTCTGTTCCCAAGTGGAAGCACTGGTTCCTTATGGTCTTAGTGGGGAACCGAGCGTGCCTATGGGAAATGGTTTCACTACAAATCAGCTCTTTATGTAGCTTAATAATATGCTGATCTCATACCTACTGGATTTTTGTTTTGTTTTGCTTATTTGGCAATGTGTAGAGTATAAATTTTTAAGCAATCTCTGTGTGTATCTTTGAAACTCATCTTCCTGCTTCACACGGCCTGCCCTTTCTTCGTGCTGATGACATTGTGTTTCAGCACTGAAGGTATCAGCATTGTTTTAGGAAGATCTGGAAAGGCTTCTGTAGTCAATTCTTGCATTATACAGTTTACTGAATATGTTAGTCTGTTTTATGCTGCTATATCAGAATAGCTGAGCCTAGGAAATTTATAAAAGAGAAAGATTTCTTTCTCTTACAGTTCTGGAGGCTGAAAAGTTCAAAGCTGAGGGCCCCATATCCGACCAAAGCCTTCTTGCTGCATCATGCCAAGGCAGAAGGTGGGACAAAAAGGGAAGGGTAGGGAGAGAGACAGAGACACAGAGAGTGGGGAGAGGGGCGCTGAGCACACCCTTTTTAGGAAACCACCCCCCACTCCCATGATAATGGCATTAATCCATTTGTAAGGGCAGAATCCCCATGATCAAATCACCTCTTAATAATTCCACCTCTCAACAAAGTTTCACTGATGATTAAGTTTCTTTTTTTTTTTTTTGGTCTTTTTCATTTTTATCGGTACCAGGGATCGAACTCACGACCACCTGCTTGCCAGGCAGGTGCTTATGCCGCTGAGCTAAATCCCCAGCCCGATGATTAAGTTTCTAACCTTAGGAAACATACTCAAACTGTGGTGCTGAGATTGTGGGTTAGAGAAACATGTAACTTTCTATATAAAACTTTTTGAGATTTGTTGTAATTCTAGTACCAATAAATGCTATTTTAAAAATTTATTTTAAAATAATACAAATTATAAGGCTGTGAAAAAAATCAGACTCTTCATACATTCTTGGTATAAATGTAAAATTGGAGCTGGATGTGGTAGCACAAACCTGTAAGCTCAGCATCTAGGAGACTCGGACAGGAGGATTACCATGAGTTCAAGGCCAGCCTGGGCTACATTGTGAGTTCATGGCAACATCTTGTCTCAAAAAAAAAAAAAAAAAGAAAGAAATATAAAATTGTGCATTTGCTTTGGAAAATAGACTGGCAGTTACCAGAAGGGTAAACATAATTATCATATGACCAATTCCATTCATATTCCACTTCAGGAGAAATGAGAACATATGTCCACACAAAAGATTATATATCAGTGTTTTTCATAATAGCTCAAAAGCAGGAAGAACCAAAAATTGTCTAAATGAATGGGTAAGTCAAATCCAGCACATTTGTGTAATGGAATATTATTTGGCAATGAAACGAGTGGTACTGCTGATTCATATTACAATGTGGATGAACCTTGAAAATGTCATAAGTGAAAGAAGCCAGGCATAAAAGACCATATATTGTATGCTTTCTAGTTACATGAAATGTCCAGAATAGGCAAATATAGATATCAAAAGTAGAGCTGGATATGATGGTGCATACCTGTAATTCCAGCACTCAGGAGGTTGAGGCAGGAGAATGAAGAGCTCAAGGTCAGTCTCGGCTATGTAGAGAGACTGTGAGTCAGGAAAAAGAGTAGTGGTAGAGGATGAGGGTGCATGACAATGAAAATGAGTTTGTTTTTCAGAAGATGAACATTTTGTGATTAGACCATAGTGGTCATTATATAACCTTGTAAATATACTCACAGTAGCTGAATTATCTAACTATAAAAATAAACTTTCAAAATTCAAAACCATCGTTTTCATGGAATTCTTGTGAGTAGGAAGAGCGGACAGGCAGGATTTGGACATGTGGAGATGCAGTGAGAGGCTGAGGGTGAAGCAAAAATGAGACACAGCAGTGTCCAAGGCTGGGTCGGGTGGGCTTAGGGGGAAGGCCAGCAGTTCAAGCTGTCTGCGGAGCAAAGAGCCGGAAGCTGTCAGGATGCCGCCGTGCAACAGCTGGGCTTTCTGTGTGAGTCTCCGGAACCTGAGCGTTGCCAGCTCCCAGCTCCCTTGGCGACAGCTTCCTTGGATTTAAAAAGTATCATGCTTTTTGATGGTTATTATTTACTTTTTTTTATTTCACTTGTGATTGATTAAGTTGTTACTTAGCCAACCAATAAGCAATAGTCTAGATTCAAGTTCAAAACCAAAACCCTTAAACAGCTCTTGCACTTTGCTCTCTGTTCCATTTTCGCCTTTCTCAAATCCCTGTGGCCTCTGCTCTTGTGAATAGGAAAATGAAGCCGTGGAACTAATAGATCTTGACTTTTTTGGCTAAGCAATTAGATACTTCTTAATTTTGTGGTTTCTGGGGCTTATTTCAAACCCTTCACCTCCTATTCTGTAGACTACCTGTCACGAAGGCAGAATTCTCTTACCAAGAAGGCAATTTTGCGATACCTTGGGGTAAAGAGTCAGTTGCTTAAGTGTCTACTTGATAAGCTATTAAGGAGTCCGTGAATACCTTCCCTGCAGAACAGCTATTTGAATTTTGCCCTACAGCCACCTTTCTTGGTAAAGTTAGAGTTTAGAGGAAGTGAAGGAGGACAGAATAGCAAGAGAGTACCTAAGTAAAACTGACCTCTTGAAGGAGAGCACCCTGTTCTCTCCCATTCTCGGGGACCCGTCCAGTTTACTGGAGCTACATTGAGGTAACAGCTGGAGGGGTTCTTTGTCTTCCTTTGATTTCCCATGCTTAGAAGCAAGTATACTGCATTACTCTTCATTTCAAATACAAATTAAAATTCCTAATCTCTTCAGGAGTGATTAAGATGAGCCACTGAAGTTGCTCACATACTTAATAAGCCCAATTATATTTTTTATTAACCCTGACATAGTTCCTTTTGTTGCTGAATCATAAGTGTAACATTTTTAACTTAATGAAGCAACAATTTCCTCCTCTTGACTCATGCCAGATCTTGGGCAGTGGTGGGAAAGTACACTTATGTGGTATCTGTTCAATTTGGCAACTCGTTTTTGGATTTTTGCATTAGACTTTGACATTTCCTTTTGCCTCCTGACCTTGCCGTATGGCTGCAGTCCCTGAGGAAGTAGGTAGGTTGGGAACGAATCGAGCCTCAGGGAAAGGATGGCAGACATCAAGCTACCAAAGACCGAATTATGTCATCTCTCCTTCCAGCAGCCAGGTTCGCTTTCTTCTTTTCTTCCTTCCCTTCCACCCTCTCTCCCTCCCCCTTTTTTCTCTTTTCCCCTCCCCTCCCCTTTTCTCTTGTCTTTTTTCTTTTCTAATTCATCGCCAGTGCATGCTAAATAAGCTCTCTGTCATTGAGCCACCCACTTCTGTACCAGTACCTACCATGAGAAGGGTTTTTTTGCCCAACTTTTGTTTTTCCGTATTAACAATCTGACTTTAGACAGGGACAGAAAGTGTATCATATTTGCCTGTGTCTTTTTTTAAGGCTGATGCAGTGCTCTCAGAAGTTAACATGGAAGGGTAAAATAAGTATCTCTAACACACAGAGAAGAGATTGTCAGATTCTTCTGTGGATCTTGTTTAGATACATAGCTGAGGCAGGGGAAGAATGTACATTATCATCATCCTTATTACTAGTTTTTCAAGACAGGGTGTCCTTGAACTCACAGTGATCCTCTTAGCCTCCCCAGTGCTGAGGTTAAAAGGATGCACCACCATAGGTGGCTAAAATATGTTTTGACCATTTTTTTTGCTTAAATAGTTTTAAAATGTGTAGGTATTCATTTAGCAAATATTTATTGAGCAGTATTATGTTTGAGGTCAGTGCACTGCTGAGAAAGATTGGCCTGTCCTGCCTTCGTGGAGTTTGCAGTTGGAAGAAGCAAATACTAATCAAATAATCACACAAACGTATAAAATGTGGCCTTGCCAGGGCCCCTGTAGAGAGGCACACAGTGCCACAGGCTTATTTCAGGGAGATTTCACCTGACAAGAAAAGGAAGAAGCGACCCGAAGTGACCCCATCAGCCAGAAGCTGGATCATGATTAGAAGTTTATACAGTAAAGGGGGAGAGAAAAGCATATCATACCATAGGAAGAGCAGCACAGCAGGTCTGCAGTGGACAGCAAGGGCTGCATGAATGCCCATGCTCTCCAGAACCCTCAGGGTCAGCAAAGAAGGGGTGAGCTGAGCAGCCTGAGTACCATGCAGCCCCTCTCTAACCAGATGGCTCTGCTTTTCTTTCACTAAGCCCTCTCTCAAGATTTCATGCAAAAACAATGTTTTGCTGTTTAAAAAAAAAAAAAGAAAGAAAAGAAAAAATTTGAAAAAAATCACTCCTTTAGGTCATCTCTCTGCCTTAGGGAGGACATTTTCTACCACATGTCATGTGTCATGTCACACCCAAACACCCTCCTCATTACTGACAGAAAACTACGGTCTTTGTTTGAGCCTATATCTATGAAATGCAATGAGAATGTTTGGATATCTATACAGATCTTTGAACTCAATTGTCCAATATGCAGTCTGGAACCAGTATGAGAAACGTTCTAATTATAGACGAAAAAGAGAGTAATTTTAGGCCAATAGTTTTCAAGTAATTTTTTTTAAACAGCAGAATCCATTGTCAAATGAATAATGATACTGAAAGTATCAAAAACTCAGGTGATTCCTTTTTCTTCTTTGTGCCTTTTTACTTAAGATTTTTCACATTTTCTAGTTAGGAATGTGCATTGCTTTTATGATCAGGAGAAAATGTTTTTTAAATTATATGGCTGTTTAGGGAAACTGAATCGTTTCATGATAACAAGGTTCAGGGACTAGTACAGATTGAAACAGATGGTTCCCTCTATTGTAGTTCCCCCTGGTAACCTTTTCACAACTAGGGATTACTAAAACACAGAGTGACCATGGCCTTTTCACCATGAAATTATGTGATGACAGGAGAAACCTTACTAACAAACAGATGTTTTTCCCAAGTGGCGCTTTTCTTAATGAAATGGTTGCCTAGAAACCAGACCATAATAATAACTTTTCTATATTTAGTCTGTAAAGTGATTCAGTTTGCAAAGTTATTAAGTCAGAGCATACTAATTAGATAGAACTGAACATGCCATTATTTCCTGCCTTGCCTGTAGTTCAGCAACCAAATGGTTAAATCAGCAGCCACGTTTCATGCAGCATGTGTCTGTCCAGATGCTGCTCCTGTCAGGGGACCAGTGAGGAAAATGACAGCTCCTAGAGCAAGCCTGTTCCACTATTAACTGGCTCGGAGCCGCACAGCAGGCCTGCTCTCTCACCAGTAAGTGAGAGGCTGCTACATGTAACACTTATTAGGTTGCTGGGAGGATCAGTTAGGTCAGTGGGTCAGGTGTTGTATGTAAAAAAAGTGAAAAGAAATTTAATTCGAATGAAGCTAAGTGAGAACAGGCAGACACAGGAGTGATGATACTTGTTTAGAATGACAGAATTGATATATGGAAAATCTGATATGCTGTTAACTTTACAACAAATGAGCCTTAGTGTGCGCCATATGTGTTAGAGAACTAAAACCTTTAATCTTCAACTCAGACTATGCAAAACCTAGAAGAAAATAGAAAACAGTAAAGATGAGACAGCTCAACTGAAAACAAGTATCACACACGGTAATGTATTTAAAATAGTGGAAGAGCAATAAAAAACAAATGAGAAAGCAGGGAATTACTAAGCTGACATCATAAAGAAAAACCAGAACTCTAAGAAATAATTTGGTGTAAGAACCTACATTTACCCTGAGGAGTTTGCTTGACTTCATGTTGTAGGTTCAAGGCCTTGAAGGGCAAATTGCAGAAATGAAAACCTACATCCAACTGGAAAACCTTCCAACACAAAGATATTACCACTGTTCTTTAGAGTTTTTCATCATTGTAAACCGAAACTATCACTAGAAAGCAATAACTTCCCATTTCCCTCCCTCCTTTGTAATAATTATTTTAACCTAGTAATAAGTATAGTCACATAATAGCCAAACATATGAAAATAAAGTCGTAGTGGACTTCACATATTAGAGTTGTCACACACAAATTATGCTTATTACCATATTTAAAGACATACAAGTTAAGTCTCAAAATATCTTTAGGGAGTAAGAAGCAACCAAAAAATGGCCTGATGAGTTTGGAAAAATCAAATGGGACATAAAAAGTAAAATAACTAAAATTGAAAACTCATTGGGTGAAACAGATGGTTGCGGGGGAGGGAAAGGGAGAGAAAAGGGAAAAATAGAAGAAAAAAATGGAAACAAAGCTTTGGTAAGTGAGGAGGAGAAAAAGAGGTGAAAAGAGGGGAGTGAGGAGAATGGGGAGAAAGAATCAAGGTATGTACAAATTCCTTTGATGAATGTGATCAATATATACGACAAATATGTACTTGTACACAGCCTATGAGTTTTGTAGCTGACAAGGTGGGGGGGGGGTTGAAAAAGAGACACAGAATTAGGTTGTTTTGGTTGATTCACTGTGTCAATTTGAGAAGTTTAGAAGCTTAACTAAGTAACTCAGCCATTCTACATCCTAGGATTTAGAGAACATGCTCTTGGGTGGCTGTTAGGCTCTAAGGATGCCCTAATGGTTGATTCATTGTGTCAATTTGAACAGTTTAAGTGAGCAGTTCAGCAGGTGGCCAGCGACCTCACTTTGCAGACACCCTCATCCTGTGCAAGTGGAGGCCAGGAGATGGTGTGAGTGCTATTCCAGCCCTGGGAGGGGGTAGCCTGCTTACAATATAAGGAAGGAAAAGAGGCTTGCTCTCTGGTTTTTGCTGTCTTCTAAGGCTTTGAACTGTAGTCCCTGTGCCACACCACTCTGCCTTGGAGCCAGCTGATGATGGACTGAACCCTCTACAAACTGTGAGCTACGTAAACCTTTCCTTTCCTAATTTTGGGCATCAGGTATTTGTCTCAGCAACAAGAGAAAAGTAACTAAGACACAGGTTAAAATATTGAGAGCCAGGGACTCTGGCCTCCTTCAACAAGGGAGCCCCAAGAGTCTGGATTACCTTGCCTTTATTCACTCAGACATAGAAACAAGCAATTAGAGTAACACAAGATTCATGTGTCTGCACCACCATAGTACCTGTCCGGCTTTGCCCTAGAACCTGCTTTACGTCAATACACTTGCATGCTGCCTTTCTCTTAGTGCTCACAGAGTAGGCCAGTTAGGCCCCAACTTTTACTATCTAGTCTCCCACATGTACTAATAAAAAGTATAAAGTTAAAAAAAAACAAGACTCAGTGTGTGACTTGTGCCACAGAAACAGCTAAAGAGTGAACCAAAAAGAGAAAAGAGAAATTCAGAGAATACAGCTCAGAGAGACAACATTTAGTCTCTAGATGGAGAAGTCAGAAAGGAAAGATTGTTTGATCTTAAAAATTTTAAGCTCACTTATGTAAAAGACAAACAAATACAACTTGATGGATAAGCATGGTGACCTTTACCTATAATCCCAACCACTCTGGAGGCTGAGGCTGGAGGATCAAAAGTTTTAGGCTAGCGTAGGAAATTTAGCCAGATTCTGTGCAGAAAATAAGAACCAGGTGTGGTGTACACACCTGTAACCCCAGCACTCTTGGAGGCTGGGGTGGGAGGATCACAAGTTCAGTATGGACAATTTAGAAGTTTAGTGTTATTTTAAAAAGCAGTACAGAGGGAGGTGAGGGCACTGTGAAGCTCCTAAATTCAAATCCCAGTGCCAAAATAAATAAAATGAAAACGAATTAAAAATAAGCTGGGATGTAACTCAGTGGCAGAGTGTCCCTGGGTTCAATCCCCAGTACTGTCCTCTCCTCCCAAAAAAGTGTTCATGGGTTCAATCCTCAATACCACACATTCACAAAACAAAACTTTAACTCAATTAAAATGCAAAATATAATTTTAAAGAGATGTATACACAAAGGACAAGCATAATTCTATGGAGACAGAAAATAGATTTGTGGTTGCCTAGGGCTAGGGGCTCTGGTTGAAAAAAAGAAAAGTGATTCATGTCACTCAAAAGAAAATGATTAATGGGAGAGAGTTCCTTTTTGGAGCAATGTAAATGTTCTGGAATTAAATGGTGCTGATGTTTGCACATCTTTGTGAATATCCTAAAAGCCGCTGAACTATGCACATCAAAATGGTAAACTTTATGGTGAGTTGTATCTCATCAGTCCTTTTCTTTCTTTAAAGGACAAGCAAAGGTAATGTCTTTATTAGATAAAGAGCTCCCGAAGACTAAAAGAAAAGTATTCAGTAGATCAATGAGTTAAGAAAACAAATAGGGGACTGGGGATTTAGCTCAGCGGCATAAACGCCTGCCTTGCAAGCGCGTGGTCTGAGTTCGATCCCCAGTACCCATTTAAAAAAAAAAAAATTGGTATTTTAAAATGGGAGTTTTGAGTACTGACTAAATATAGTGAAATAGTCACACTTGCCACTCTTGCTAAGAAAATTAATTGTAACATGTTTGGAAAGCAGCTTTGCAAATGTTGGGGACAGTTATTTCTGGAGAATCTACCTTACTGTGTAAATGACAGGCGGGTACCTCCAGTAGTGCTAACAAAGCCTGTGAAGCCTTTCTGCACTGAGTAGTTATATAATTGTTCCCCCGGCAGCTCTCAGTTGAAGAATATTAGTGCTTTTGACAGTGTAGCTCACTTGCCTAACTTCCGGAAGCCTCACCTTCATTCTCCAGCCTTTTTTATTCCCCAGTCTATACCATCATTATGCACAGAACATGCAGAATTAACTCATGCTGTCTTGTAATCATTGGCTGGTTTGTTGCCTCTGTCTGGACAGGCACTGCTGATTACATTTGTATCACCAAGTAACCCTACCTGGCACATAGTAGCCACCCTATTAGTATGTAAATGCATGAAAATATTATTTCCACTGCTTTTTTTTTTTTAAATCTTTTTGAGACAGGGTCTGTTATGCAGTTCAGGCTGGCCTTGAGCTTATTTTGTAGCTCACGATAGTCTTGAATTTGCAACGATCCTCCTGCCTCAGCCTCCCTAGTGCTGGGATTACAGGAGTGCACCACGGTGCCCAGTTTTCATTGCCTTTAGTCTGAAACTCTTTACTACGCTTTATAATTTATGCCATAGGTTCGGATTACTCCCCTAAATTTTTGTATCAGTGTTTGGTTTTTTTCAAGTTGATATTTTTCCTCCTTTTAACTGAATTAATGTTTGAAGAAATCCCTTCTGTTTCCATTACCCTAAATTATGATATTGCTGTTCAATTTGTAAACATTATCATTGGATCTCTTTGAATTATGTAATATAAAAGCCACACCAAATGGAAGAATAAGACTGTCTTATCCTACCAAAAAAACCCCAAAAAGCCTTAAATTTGCCATGCAAGAGACATATGCCTATAATCCCAGCTACTTGGGAGACCTTGATTGGAACACAGGAGTTTGTGCCCACTCTGGGCAACATAGCAAGACCCCATCTCAAAAAAAAAAAAAGAAAAGAAAATGTCCACAATAAAAACACCATGTGTATATATTTTTATTCAAATAATGATTTACATAAGAAAAACACCAAAATGTTTATGCTAATTTCAGATGTCACATGATTTGGGGGGGCAGCTTTATTGAGATTTTTATTACTCTGAACAGAAGCCCGCCTGCCCCAGTCTGCCTTTACTCCTAGAGTCACACATATTCCCCACAGGTGATTTTATTTTCCTTTATACTTTTTTGTGGTATTTGAATCTTTTAAAGTGACTGTGTATTACTTACATCTTTAGGGGAAGAAAAATTTAAGTTGTTTTGCAGTGGAACCAACATTAGCTTTTTGTTGTTGTTGTTCAGTGATTCTTGGGATAGAACTCAGAATGCACATTTAGTTTTTAAAGGGTCTCCTTTCCTCCACAGGTCCTTTTATAATTCACTACTTGGTACAATACAGGATTAGAGTCCCTAACTAGGCATGGTAGCTCCCCAAAATTATAGGCAGTATTCATGTAATGTTTGTACTTTACAGGAAGAAAAGGGTTTTTCTTCAATATTAAGGATTGAACCCCAGGGCTTACATGTGCTAGGCAGACACTCCACCACAGAGCTATATTCTCAACCCTGTTTAAAGTTTATTTTGATATGAGGAATCTTACTAAATTTACGTAGGCTGGCCTCATACTTAGTATCCTGCTGCCTCAGCCTCCTGAGAAGCTGGGATTATAAGCGTGTTCTATGGTGCACTGCTCTTTGAAGGACTGTTGTAGTCTTTCTGCTTGTTTCTGTGTGAAGCTACAATTTTAAACCTTGTGTGTCTGGTTACTGATTTCACAATGATCACTTTCTCTAAGCCAGCCTGGAGCTCCTATCACAAGACTTGCCCAAGCATCTCATTACGACATTCACTAGCTTAATTAAGTAAAAGAGTTTATATCTTGCCTCTGGTCACTGACTGGTTACCCAGGCTCAGAGCATGTCTCAGAGCTCCACACCAACTGTTCTTCAGGACCCTGGAGGATGTGAAAGGTCAACGCTATCTTGGCAGAGCTGTAGGCCAGGTGATAATGTTCATTTGGAGTGTTTGGCCCCAAACACATCAGTCAGCTAACTTCACTGGTCAGCACCCTCTCTGGGTAGGCTTGAGGGGAAATGTTAGGAGAAAACCTAGGAACAAATGAACCCAAAGTTCAGGTCGTCCTCCTCTTACCAGGGTTACCTGTCTCCAGGTTTTCAGAGGTGTAAAGAGTGTTTTATTTTCATACTTAAGATTCTGCTGAAAGAGTGAATCAGCCCAAAAGTTTTCTTGGATATGATTCCTGTCTTCTTAGCAGTAAATGTTTCTTTTGATAGCACAAAGAGAATGATGACACAATTTTTCACTCTTTGAAAGCTACATAAAGAGAATTTAATGAATGATAACTTGCTGCTTTTTCACCCATGATCAGCTGAAACTAAGTTCTCTAATTACAAAGAGCAGTGATTACTTTCCAAGTAGAGCTAATTGCTGTATTTCCTCCCTCCCCTGTTCCCACCTTCCCTCCCTCCCTCTTCCCATCCATTTGCCGTTAGTCAGTAATAGGGCAGCTTTGTTCTTACACGGCAGAAGCCACGATCATCATGATGTTCTTGACATACAGTTTTACTGACTTCCCTTATTTCTTCTCTTCTGTTACCATCTGTAGATATTTAATAGAAGCACTCACAAGGAAGACTCAGATTTTCAGTGCTGTTTTGGATTTGGGGGGAAGGTAATAGACTAAGAGATCTAGGGTGCTAACGGTAGCTTATCAAGGTATGCAAAGCTGGATGTAGTGGCACACACCTGCGATCCCAGGAACTTTAGAGGCCAAGGTGGAGGACTGCAAGTTCAAGCCCAACCCGGGCCATTTAGTGACTTTAAAAAGACCCTGTGTAAAAATAAATAAAATAATAAAAGGGCTGGGGCTATGGCTCAGTGTGAAGACCTGAATTTAAATCTCAGTACAGAGTGGGGGAGCAGAATGGAGCTGTTTGTTTAAGTCACTAGATAAAAAAACCTGAAATTCATTAAAATCCTTGTTTTCCGTGTCCCTTTTGTATCACTCTTCTGTCATTACTAAAGTTGGCAGCGTCTCAAATTAGATTCATTTGTGAATTTCATTAACATTACTACCTCTATTTCCACATGCTAAATGAAGATACCAAGTAAGAACAAAGCAGCCTCTAGGAAGCCTAGCCACAGGCAGTGGAGAAACTGAGGTAGGGAGCCTCTCCTGTCCCCCACCTTGGAGTCTTCAGAAGAGAGGTTTTATGGGGCAAGGCGAAGGTTAATCTTACATATACACTTGCATATGTAAGCTTTGTTCTCTTCAGGGTTGGGATCTGTAAAGTTAGCTACTCTAGTAGTTTTCTCCTAGGCATCGCCATGGTGTGTGCAGGATGACAGTTCTGCTCTGCAGTGGCACATTCGCTGTTCTCCATTCTGTCCCTCAACTTCTTTCTCCATAAAATTAGTAATATGTAGGAGCCAGCCTGCGAGCTTTGTACCTGACTGAAAGATGATGAGAGTGAAAAGCAAAGACACGGAATTAGGTTAAAATGTAGAGGCCTGGGGCCTCTTGTCTCCCTTCAACAAAGAGCCCTGAGAGACTGGCATTCTCTGCCTTTATTCACTGAGACCAGGGTAGGAACAATTAGAATACAGTAGGATTCATCGGCCTCCCAGCACCCATGGTACACGTCCCGTGAACAACAGAATTTCAGTTGCATTAACTTTCCCTGCAGCGTGTCAGCACCGTTCACACTGCCTTGCTCCCTGGTGCTCACAGAAGAGGCCAATTAGGCCTTAGTCTTCCTGTGAGGTCTCCCACAATAATAATAGTACCTACTTCAAAGGATTATTGGGGCTGTTAAAGAATGCATATAGAGTACTTAGGATAGTGCCTGGCATGCTTAAGTCCCTGTGTACTAATGTCTTTTCTGTTGGCTTTTATTCATAACATTTCATGATCCAAATGACTTTCAGTAAGTATGCTGTAAGTAAATATATTTTATCCACTCACTTTTACTTTTACTTTTGCCTCTCCACAAAAATTAGAAAACAGCTTACACTAGTATAATGGCATTATCTTAGTGTTTGAATGTATTATTTAGATCCTGATTTAAAGAGACACTTCTAGGTATGGCTCTTACAAATCTTCAGCTATCAGCCACTTCACTCACTGGTGTAACCCAGCTTTCTCCTCAGGACTGAGTAACACTCACTCATTCTGAATCTTTATGTATTTGTTGAGACCTGTCCACAGTTCATATAGCTTTGGGGCTTTAGAGAAACTAAACATAAAATTGGTATGCTAGTGGTATCACTTACTCTAATTACAAAGACAGCCCAGCTATTCAGTTCAGTTTCCTATACTTCCTTGATTTAATAACCAACTTCCCCAGTTTGTGCAGCTTCCTGGATTCTTAGTGCTGAAATTACTGTTAGTTTTCACAATAACGAGAGTTCTCAAATGCACCAACTTCAATTGCTAAAGGGTAGTATTTTCCTTCTTTTCAGAATTTTACCTTTCTTGTTTTTGTGACTTCAGCTGTAAGAGAGAACAGCATAGGTTGGTGATTATCTTTTCATGATCAAAAGGAAAATTTCAAAAACAGAGGAAAACCTCTCTGTGTCTGACTGCTTCTTTTAACCATCACTCATTTTTTTTAAATTAAAAATAAGTATAAAACAAAAATGAGTAGAAACAAATAATAAAGATCAGAAATCACAATTCCTTATCAACCTGTCAACATTATTTTTTATTTAGATTAATATTTTGATTCTTACATTTCTGTGAAAGTAAAAAAGACTCAGAATAGTCTAAACAACCTTGATAAAAGAACAGAATTAGAGCTCCAACCCTCTCCAACCCCATGACTTATCACAAAGTTACACCAATCATGACAAAATGGCATTGTTATCAAGATAGACAAATCATCAAAGTACCAATATAAAGTCCCAACACAGCTACCCACATAACAGATATTTGATTTCTGGCAAAGATGCAAAAGCAGTTAAATGGAGAAAGACTGTACCCTCAATAAATATACTGGAACAACTGGACAACCACATGCAAAAACCCCAAATCTTATAGCACATCAAAAATTTCCTAAGACAGGGGCTGGAGGTTTAGCTCAGCGGCATAAGCGCCTGCCTTGAAAGCAGACAGTCGTGAGTTCGATCCCCGGTACCAATAAAAAGGAAAAAGACAAAAAATAAATAAAATTTCCTAAGACATCCAAAAGCCAGCTCAAAATGGCTTGCAGTGGGTTAGTTAAGGTGCAGGTGTGGCCTGAGTCATTGCTTGACTGAAGTCATTCTCTCTGGTACAAGATACATGTTTCTTCCTTATACTCGTGAAACAATGCATGACATACTTATTTCACTAATAAGTATATTTTCAGGGCACATGCATTTACCTATACAAATGTCAATCACTGTTCTTTTGAACTACAGGTTTCTCTACAGATTAATATATATATATATATAATTTCTTGTCTTTTTAACTTTAAAAATTGGCTTATTTTTCTTAATTACTTTGAACATAGTTTCTAAAACTCAAAAATCTTGTTCCTTGCCCTATTTATTTATTTTTTTAAGGGTAGCAAAGTTTTATTAAAGGTAAGAAAAGAAACAAGTTCTGCAGCGTGAGCTTGCAGAAAGTAAGAAAATAAGTACACCAGCCTACCGAGTGAGGACGGCCACCATGCAAGAGTGAACACAGTGGCCCCTTACCCTGTTTTGTACCCCCATCTCAGTTCCAAGCCCCAGAAATTACAATTTTCAGCTCTAACTTTTTCAAGCAATTTCTTCTAGTAATTACCTCCCAATTTCTAAATGAAATGTTTATAATAATCTCTCTTGGTTTAAAAATATTTGGGATACTCTTTAATTTGCTGCATAAGAAGTGTGGACATAGTGTATGTACATAGTCAGATTCCTGACAGTTTCCTCACAATTTAGCTAATTCATTGGGCAGTATTTATTGCTGGTTGTATGAATATTTATTCCCGGTGATAGCACAGTGATCAGTCTTTCTTAAATATTTGCTTTCTTTTTCCACGTGCTCATTGCTGAATTTTTCCAAATGATCAAGTAGCTGTGTCAAACTCATTATTTTTGTTCCCCTCTTTGTCTTTTTTCCCCTACATTTCAGCCTTTCACATCTATCTCATTCTCTTTCCTTGTTTGTTGGTTTATACCTTTTTTACTCATTTGCTATTATTTTAGTGGGATTTCATGAGTAAAATAATATAAATGTTTATTGTCATTCTACCATGTTTAGTTGTACAGTCTTTCCTAGTCACCTAGTTTCCCTCCCTGGAAAACAGTATTACGAGTTTATTAAATACTGTATCCTTCCAGAAATATTTGATGTATTGGTGTACAATACACCAATATTGATGTATTGGTGTACAAAGGGAAAATGTATTTTCCCTTTGTACACAAATACAGCTTGAGTTCTATACGCACTGCTGTATGTTTTACCTTTCAGTTACAAACAGATGTTAGAATTCATTCTATAACAGTTCTTAAAAAGCTACTGCTCCAGAGCCGGGCGTGGTGGCTCACGCCTGTAATCCCAACGAAGGCTGAGGTGGGAGGATTGTTGCAAGTTGGAGACCAGCCTGGGCTACAAAGTGAGCTCAAGGCCAGCCTGAACTACATAGCGAGACCCTGTCTCAAAAAAGACCAAAAAAAAAAAAAAAACCACTGCTCTTTTTTGGGGGAGATGGATGCATGCACTATTTTGCTATACTGCATATAAATGACTGTGATTCACCAGTCCTCTATTTACGAATCTTTGTTTCAATTCTTCTTTGTTATAAATAGCACTGGAGTGATTATTTTATGCATAGAAAATTTCTACTTATGCTTGTATTATCTGTTAAGATAAATTCTTAGAATAGAATTTCTGGGTTGCCATAGAATTTAATTTTTTTTCAGTACCAAGAATTGAACTCATGACCTTGTTCTTGCCAGCAGAATTCAAATTTTTAAACATAACTAACATTCTCACAAATGTAAGACATTCTGCAAAATGATTTTTTTCCCCCATTTAGCTCACAAATGTCAAGTCATTTTTGCTCTTTTTCAACTATTGTGCTACAGGGACAACCAAAGCAGTTTGGATACCAAATAAGCTAATACTCTGTCTGCCCTTGGCAGGAGATTTCCCTTTACATTTAAGATGTGCCATATTATCTTATCCTATTTTCTTTCTATCTGCAAATCTGAAAGAGCAGACATGAAATATTTTCTTTTTTTTTTTTTTTTTTTTTTTGTCTTTTTCCTTTTTATCGGTACCGGGGATCGAACTCACGACTGCCTGCTTGCAAGGCAGGCACTTATGCTGCTGAGCTAAATCCCCAGCCCCATGAAATATTTTCTTACAGTTTTTATATTTTTAAGAATCTATTTCTACATCATACATAAAAACATACATATTTATGTAATACCATGTGATGTTTCAGAACTTACATATAATAGCTCTTTGAAATATAATTCATACACAGTTTATTCCATTTAAAATATACAGTTCAGGCCGGGGATTTAGCTCAGTGGCACAGTGCTTGCCTGGCAAGCATGAGGTCCTGAGTTCGATTCCCAGTATCAAAAAATAAATAAGAATAAAGTATATAGTTTACTGGTTTTTAGTGTATTCACAGAATGTGTAACCATCTCAATAGTCAACTTTAGATTGTTTTTAATTTCCCTAGGAAGAAATTCCAAATCCATTAGCATTTGCTCCACACCCCCCCCAACCGACTTTCACCACTCTAAGTAACCACTAAATCTACTTTCCCTATATATAGATTTGCCTAATCTGGATATTTCATGTAAATAGAATCACACAGTCTGTGGGATTTTGTGTTTCTTATAGTTTTGTTGGCAGAGAAATATCTGATAAATGCAAGTGAGTAGGTGGTTTTTCCAGGCTGAATGAATATTTTGGGAGGTTGTTATCTGCCCGAGTTAGTGTTAAAGCAGAGATGGTTTGGTAGGTTCCTAGGACAGAGCCAGTCAGCAAAGGCATTTAAAATCAGACCATCTTTCCTATAATGCAAGAGCACTGTGTGTGCGAAACTACACCTAAACTCCGTTAAGTGTTGAAGGACTGTGGAATCTCTCAGCAGCATGCTCAGTGATCATCTTGAAGTCATCATATCAAAATACATTTCTGGCTTTGTAATGAGTTTCTATAGGGAGAAACAGTTATTTTGTAAAGTTGACCATATTTTATTGCAGGAAATACTTTCAGTAATATTTTTTCAGCCAAGCTTATTCCCCTGTATCCTATGCTGTGTTTCAAAACAGAATGCTTTCCTGAACTCTTGCCAGTTTGGGTTCACCTTTACATTTTACATATCTTATCTATCATACCACATCTTGAAATGTGTAGTCATTTTCCTGTGATCCAGGGAGGAGAAGATATCTCTCACACAATCATTTGGCTCTCATTGCCAAAGGGATTAATGTGTCATGCTTCCTTGAAGCCTGTGCTGTCCCAGAAATTACCCCATTTTATCAAATATGAGGGGGCCAAGAATTATGTAAGGCCTATGACTTAAACCTCAGCATATCCTAATTAGAAAACTTTTCTAATAAGAAATAAAAGCAACTACAAGAAATTTTATACATTTCATTGTCATAGTGTTAACCATCATATATGATTTTCTTGACTGCTGGATAATTAAATTGGAAACTTCCCTTGTCCTCCAGAGATTTATAAACTCATAGATAGCGACTGTATCTTAGAAAGTAAAACTTACACAGCAGTCAGAGGGCCATTTGGCAGCAATCTGTGGAGCAAGCAGGCAGGAAGACAAACAATTGCTAACACAACTGAGATTGTGGGAAGCAAGGAAACTGTGCTTTGCCATTGGCAACCTTTTAATGGAAAAATAAGAAAACTTAAAGCTCCCTGGTAGAATTTAAAACTTAGCCTTATAGAAAAAAGAATTAAAAAAAATTTTTTTTTTTGACGCAGGGTCTTTCTATATAGTTCAGACTGACCTTGAACTCACTGTGTAGCCCAGGCTGGCCACAAACTCATGGCAATCCTTCCTTAGCCTCCTCCCAGGTGCTGGGATTATAGGTGTGCACCACCATACCTGGCTGAAAAAAGAATTCTTAACAAGAATTCCCTTGGTTGAAGAAAAATGAACAAAAGCTTCTGAGAGTATATATTGGCTTATGTGTCTAACATGTCTACTGAGTAAAATACAATTAGATCAGTCAACTATGGTGGTGCGTGCCTATAATCCCAGTATTCTGAGAGGCTGAGGCAGGAGGATCACAGAGTCAAGCCCACCCTGGGCAGTTTAGACTCTGTCTCACAATTTTTTAAAAAATGGAGCTGGTTTGATTTGGCAATGCAATAATGTCATCAGATCTCTTCCTTTCCTCTCTTGCTTGTTTGTCTTGACTTTTATGTGTGAGTCTCATTCTTGGATAGGCTTTCTCCACCTGGTGGGCACTGACAGCTCCAACTTAACAACTTTAAACAACAAAAATGAAACAAAACCTGTCTTTCCCAGCAGTTCCAAAATGGGTTCCAGAACCGAATGTCATTGCTCATTCCTGATTCAGTCTTGCGATAAGGAAAGTCTTAGCCCACTGAGGCCACATGGGCTGAGCGCAGGAAGCCAGCTTTTCTGAAGGAACACCAGGGAGTTGTTGCCAGAAGAGAGACACAGTCTGTGCACAACCACACATCTGTTAATTGAAGGGAGGATATTTGGAGCTCATTTGGTCAGGGTATGCAATCATAGAAGTAAACAACTTTTCTGCTAAATACTAAAGAGAGAAATAGAAATAAGCAACAGTAGGAGGGGCTTTAGTAATAAACAGATTTGGAAAAGTTGAACATAGGTCTAACTTTTATATAGCAGACCCCATTTTCCCACTGTTTTCAATTATAAAGCATACCTGTGTTCCTAAAAGCAAACAAATTCCTAAAGGCTACAACAGAAGCTGTAGCTCCGTGGTATATAGCAGGACTTATAACACATCAGTGACATACACCTGTAGGAATTTCAGCTCGCACCTACCAATTCACTTTTCTTTTGGGCTCTTAGAATTTGGGAGATGTTTCCTTTCCCTCCCTTCATCAACAATTCCTTTTTTTTTTAAACAGGATTTCTCTAAGCTGCCCTGCGGGGGTCAAACTTGTGGTTTTTGTGCCTCAGCTTTCTAGAGTCTAAAATTGTAGGCATGCGTCACCACACCTGGCTTCATTTACCTTGTTCTTAAGCCACAAACTTTTTTCCTATTGTAGAATGTTCTCTAACTCCACCTTGAATCTCCCAGGACTTCCCTATCACTTGGCACAACAGAGCAAACTGCAATGGGTTAGGCTACGTGCAGCGACTTCTCTGGAAACAAAGCGAAGGGGGATGAGGAGTACAGACAAGAGGATGGGCAGATGGGTCAGGTGCCACCTCAGCATGTGCACCGCCTCCATGGCTCACCAGAGGTGCAGGAGAGGGAAGACAGCACACTCGATTTGTAAGAGGATGGACTCAGATTCTATACCATAGAAAACAATGTAGAGATGTTGCCTGAAAGATTGTCTGCTTAGACAGGAAAATGATAATCTCACATGAAAACTAATTACAGATTTCTCAGCATTTCTGTTACTCCACCCCCATCATCTCTTCTTAAATTCCTGAAATTTATATCAAGACTACATTTTTAAGCCCTTTTTACTCACTCATTCATTGAATCATTTAACGAATAGTTATTGACCAACTGCTAAGTGCTGGCATTGGAGATACAGCAGGAAACGACAAAATCCTTGACATCGTGCAGCTGGCATTCCACAAAGGAGAGCAGACAATACATAAGGAAATACATGATGTTCAGGTAATACGTACTAAGAAGAAAATAAAGCAGGATGAGAAGGAGAAAGAGTGATAGGAGAAAGGAAGCTAACTGCTGGTTTATATTTTATGAATGTGTGTAAGGAGAGAGAGAAGTTTGGGGGCAAGTTGTAAGACTTCCTGGAAAAGGATCTGCTGAGATACGTGGAAGCAGGGAATGAGGCAGAGATGCCTGGCCAGTGAGGTCTCCTGGAGGAAAGGCAAGGTGACCAGAGAGCAAACGACAGTGAGGGCCAGAAGGGTTAGGGAGAGCACCCAGGCAGTGTGGAGCGGGGTTACTCCTACTTAGGGGAAAAGGACGCCAGTGAGGGGTTTTAGACAGAAGAATGAAGGGGCCTGACTCGTGTTTTAAACCACATTGTTGGAGCTGCAGTAGGGGAAAAGGGTAAGAAGTCTTGAGACCTATTAGGGGATTATTGAGAAGATCCTAACCAGACACTAGCGACAAGAGGTGTTGAGAAGCATCCTCATCCCGAATATACTCCGAAAGCCCAATTTTCTTTCTTATGCTACTGAGCTAAATCCCCAGCCCTCTCTTTCCTTCTTTATTTAGTTTCTCTCTCTCTCTCTCTCTCTCTCTCTCTCTCTCTGTCTCTCTCTCTCTCTCTCTCTCTCTCTCTCTCTCTCTCTCTCTCTCTCTCCCTCCCTCTCTCCCTCTCTCTCCCTCCCTCTCTCTGCTCACTGGCCTGTAGAAGGATATAACCTTGTTTTCTCGGTTGTAGAATTTACATATATATAGTTTGGAGACTGGGACTTTGTTCTTGTCCTGTGTGAGGTCATGTCTCCCCTCATCCTATCCCTGCAAAGGGCCTTGGTTTGGGCAGGGCTCAGATCTAATAACACTGCTGCAGCTTTCACATGAAGAAAGGCCTGGCATGGATGACAGAAAGAGGAAAGAGGACTCAGCAGCAGGATCCTCCCTGTTTTTGTTGATCCGGAAACTCAGCCATATACTAAAGTCTAATACATGCCCAAAATGCTAGAAAATGTTTGCTTGTCGCCCTCATCACTGCTAGTTTATAGAGAATAATGCCACTGAAGAGGAGGAAAAGCAAGCAAAGGCAGGAAGCACTACTGTGCTTCTAGTTTATATGTTGGCAGGGACAGTATACTCTTCAAACCTCACCATCTTTGAATCAGGAGAATCTCTGGTGGTCATCTCCTGCTGCTGAATGAATCTCTGCCATGATATGTAATGATCTAGCTTCTGCCTTAAGCATCCCCAACCCATAACTCATAGAATGTCTGGGTGCTGGAGGCGACCTTTGAGATTGGGCTGGAGCTAAGCAAATTCACGAGTCTGAACTCCAGGCTTATCTTCTTTTCACTCATTGTATTGTCTCTTCAAATTAAAGGCTGTCCTCACTGGTAGAATTATACATGGGGTTAGGTATCTCTGTTCATCCCATCATAGCATATCTCGGTTTATTTGCCTTTCACACAGTAATGAATATTTTCTTTTGTGTTTGAACCCTAGGAGTTGCCCTGCTCTCAGATGTCTACCCTGAGAAAATCTTGGTTGACCTCTTGGCTCAATATGACAGCAGCAAAGGCAAGCACACACCTGAGACCAGAATGAAAGTCGGGGAAGTCCTGATGCGAATTGTCAGGGCATTAGGTGAGTTTTCTTATTCCATCTGGAACAGGGTGGCAAGTATGGCTTTGAAACCCACGTCTGTGTACTGAAAGGCTTGCTATGAAAGCAGATGCAAGCAGATCAGGAGCTGAGATGAACTAGTCCCTGTTTGGGGATTTAGCACCTGCCCAGCAAACATGCCCATTAAGAGAATGTCAGCAATAAAATCCTCTTTCCTATAGCTACCTAGTGTCCTTTTTATGGAGCCCTGCTGGGCTCAGTTCTCAGTGGAATGAGAAATAGAAGGTTCATAGTTTTTGAGCAGTGATAAACATAAAAAGAAAAGGCATGTCCAGCAGGGAAGGAAGAGTACAGACTCTTATTGAATATCTACTATGTGCCAAGTTAGCAAGCTTAGTAAGCTCATCTAAATTTCCCAATAAATTCTATAAAGAATTTGCCACCAGATTCACCTCATAGATAAAGAAACTGTTGCTCACACACTTTCAGCAGTTTGTCCAAGATTCATTCAGCTAGCAAGTGGTGATGCCAAGAATTGAATTAAAAAAAGAAGAGGACTCCGGGCATGGTGGTGCATGCCTGTAATCCCAGCACTTGGAAGACTTGGAAGGGTCAGGCAGTTGAATTTGAGGCCAACCTGGCTTATGTAATGAGTTCAAGGCCAGCCTGAACTACCTAGTGAAACCCTGTCTCAAAAACAAAACAAACAAACAAACAAACAAAACCTCAGCAATAGCAGCAGCTTTGCAAGAAGTTAGTCTAGGCTAGTGGTGACAAACCTTTTAGAGATCAGTTCCCAACCTGCAACCTAAAAGTCACTTACTTATTGCAAAGTATGAAAGCAGTATGGGATTAGGTGTCTCTGTTCATCCCATCATAGGATATCTGGGTTTATTTGCCTTTCACACAGTAATGAATATTTTCTTTTGTTTTTGAACCCTAGGAGTTACCCTATTCTCAGATGTATACCCTGAGTATGCAATTAAATCTCAATACTGATGTTTTAGTTTAAAAAAAAAAAAAGCTGATCTGATGCTTTCCTGCTAGAGAGACTTGACTCACATGCTGACGAGGGTTCTGGGTGCCCTAGGTTCAACCCCACTTCTCCAGGCCCTACAAGCTGAGTCTTAAGAGCTTGAGCTGCCTGGGTTCAAATACTGAGCTACTTTTTATTGGTAATGGGATCATGGAAATGTTTCTTAACTTCTTGGTATCTCAGTGTCCTCATATATAAAATGACGATATTAATAGTGCCCACTCAATAGGATTTTTAACAAGCTAGAAAGCAGGAGAGTAAAGTCAAAGAAAACAGTTGTTCATTCTAAAGACAAAGATTAAATTAGCAAACTGATGAACTAGCAAATCTTTCCATAAGCCAGCAGATGTAGTTTAGATATATTTTTACTGACCTGTGTAACAGAATTGAGAAAAAAAGTATTCTTTAATTTGTATTTCACAGACTTTGCCATTGACTTACACACTGAATATTGCTGCAAGCCTTAAGGCAAACCAAACACGAAGTAGATGACTAGTATCTACAGACGGCCTGCTAAATCATGAAAATTAGGTTCTGTTTGGGGGCTGTCTTTTCATCATACATGACCTGTATAAGATTGTATTATGAAGGATAGCTACCAGTAGTTAACATTTTGGCTTAGAAACAGTGCTATGCTGAACTGGACTGCTTTCTTTACATAAGATCAGTACTCCTCAGCCACAGATAATGTTTGTCTGTCTTACCTCCACTAGCATGTTAATCAAAACAGAAAGAGAAGAAGCAATCTCTACTCTAGTTTAGGTGATTTGTCCATGAGCTAGAGTAAAACCTGCAAATTTAAGCTAGTAGAGAAAGATTTTGGAGAACAAGCTAACCTTTTGCCATTTATATCAAATAATCACACTGAATTCTGTCTTCATCATCATTTCAAAGGATCACCATCATTTCAAAAGATTGATAAAGATTCCACATAACTATGTACTGTTCCTGTGAACATAGCCCTTAATTTTCCTATTGTGGGTACTGTTTGGCTAAAGATGATAGAACCTAAAACTCCAACTACTTAAATCCTTTTACCAATAAAAAAAGAATCTCATAAAAGTGAAATTTAAAAATATGTTTTCATCCTGTAAATACGTACGATATGTATCAGCTAAAATAATTTTCTTTGATATGCTGAAGAAAGACAAACTTGGTATTATTTGCCTCAGTACTAAATTCGGGTCTAACACACGCCAGACAGATACACCATTATACGAAATTGTCCTTAGCCCAGCATGGTGGCACACACCTGCAATTCCAGTGTTCTGGAAGGCTGAGACAGAGGGAACCCAAATTTGAATCCAGGGCAATTTAGCAACCCTGTCTCAAAATAAAAAACGAAAAGTTTGTTATGAATTACATTGAAATGAATATTCTTGTAGCTAAATCTTTCTGTAGATCTATGACAGTTCCCTGGGAAAAATGTCTAAAAGTAGTACGTATTTGTTAGCATTGTGGGGAGGGCAGCTCAGTGGTAGAGGACTTGCAATTTCCAGCACTGGAGGGTGGGAGAGGTGTGTGTGTGTAGTTTAAAAACATATTTATTGCTAAATTAGCCTCCAGAGTTATGCCAGTTCATATCATGAATGTTTGAGACTATTTGTCTGTATTGTCATAAGCACTATGTTTTGGGGGGGTTTTGTTTGTTTTTGGTACCAGAGATCGAACTCATAATCTTACACTTGCCAGGCAGGCACGGTGCCACTGAGCTGTTTCCCTGGCCCAATTCCATGTATTCTCTGTGTTACTTTTTTGTAGATCTTTTTCAAACTGAAATATAAATAAATACTACCTTGGTTATTATTTCCATTTATTTTATTGATAAATATATGTATTATATACTTACTAGCTAAGATTTATGTGTAGAAATAGTTTGAGTGTATGTATAAATTCCATGTTCCTGTACTTGGTCCACGTTTTGGGGGGTATTGATTTTGATATTTCATTTATAAAAGCCTATTATTTAAAGATCTTGAACCATTGTACTGTAAATTTTTTTTCTTTGATTTGTTCTTACCTTTTAGTTTTGTCCTGATATAGAGGTGCATCCTTATAACTGCAGCACTTGGACAGCAGAGGCAGAAGGGTTGTGCTAGCCTAGGCTACAAATCCCCAGTACCTCAAAAAATTGTATGACATCTTCTAGTTTGGTTCGTGTTTTCTGTTTCCTTTTGCTTTTGAAACACAGTTTTTTATTCTGATGAACTAAATCTATTATTCTCTTTACAGTCTCTTTTATGTAGAAAGCCTTTCCTATACCATAATTATATAGTATAAATAAGAATCTGTATATCTCTCCTTTCAACTCAGAAAATACTGTGGCTTAGTCTCTTTTATTTAAGAAGCTACTTGGTTGGAGGTTTTTTTTGTTTTGTTTTTGGTGGGGTTTTTTGTACTTCTAGAAATTTAATCTTAACACATTTTTAAATTACCAATTATTCCAAATGTTTTTCCATCTGTTTCCTCTCATATGGTCCAATGTCGGTGTTGACAATAACCTGTGGAGTGTTCTGTGCCACTGCAAATTTTAAAACTTCCTTTAAAATATTACATATTTGCTCTTTAGTAATATTTTCCTGGTATTACTGTGCCCAAGATATTGAGCTGGTAATTGGGACATTTGACAAATGGGATTAATGCACGGGGATTAAATACATCTTCAAGGATTGTTTCCTTACAGGTTTGCCTAGAGAATTAATCTGATCTGTGTACGTTACATTCTTTTTCATATCTCCCTGGTGCCATATCTGCTCTCACTTTATCAGAGATTAACAAATACTACTCTGCTCTTTATTTCTCTAGTTGTTCTCAATCAGGGTGGGTAGAGATTCTGTTTTCCAGGTGATATTTGGCAATGTCTAGAGACATTTTTTGGATATTACAACTAGTGTATAGGTCTTATTGGAATCTAAAGAGTAAAGTCCAGGGATGGTGGTAAACCCCTGTTATAGTTTGTGTCTGGATGTCCCCCCGACACCTTATGCATCGTGGGGCAGGCTTCTAGAGTTTGTGACTGATTCATGTCCAGTGCTGGTGTTTATAGATTTCAGTATTGCACCCACCCTGGGATGGGTGGCCTGCATACGGTGAAAGGGGCAGAGGGAGTCTTCTCATATGCACCTCCCATTTTGCTCTTGCTACTTTTGCTGTCTTCCATTGAATGAACTGTGGCTCCTCTGCCATGTTACCTTGCCTTGGAGCGGGCTGATTATGGACTGAAACCTTCACAAACTGTGAGATAAACAAACCTTTCCTTCCTTAATTTTGGGTATTTTGTCTCAGCAACAGGAATAACCAAATAACCAAGACAACACCCTGCAACATACCGGCAGCCCCCGCATCAAAGAATGATCTCCATCAAATTGTTGGTAGGGCCCTTGTTAAGACACCTTGTTTTGGAGCCCATATGGAAATAGAGCCTTTCTGTTTCTGCTTTATAATATCACTCAGATATTATGGTTTATTTGTTTGTTTGTTTCGGTCTTTTTATGGTGCTGGAAATTGAACATAGGACCTTGGACTTGCTAGGCAAGCACTATATATCTCCAGCCCCAGCTCAGACACTGGTAAACTCAGGACCACCATACACAGTTATATGGGGTATTCACAGTTGTATAAATTAACTCTAAGAAACATGGTTGTATGACTGGCATGCCCTGAGTTGTACACTGCTTAACCTATACCATCATCCTTGTGGCCCTGACTAAATTCTAGCCTTTTTTTAAAAAATTATTTTGAAGATAGTAGAATACAACAGAACAAGACGGAACAAAGCAAATTGAGATAGTGCAGTGAAATTGGTACAGAACTTCATAGCAGGTTACCAGGATAACAGCAATAGGTACCATTGTATATCTCGTTATCTTCACAATAGATGTCCTGTCAATTAGGTATAGAAAAATCAAACCAAAAACAAAATACCATAAAACCAATTGAAAGAAAATGTTGAATAGAGCAATTAATCAGAACAAAGCAAAACAGTGATAAAAATATTTGCTTTCAGAGAGATAGTAGAAGGAAATCTCTCCCTTATTTGCTATATTGCATATGGTCAACCTCCCAAGAGACACTCAGATCTCTGGCTTTAATTTGTTAAGGGGGGGGATGGGATGTTTGATTCTCAGCCCACATGCCAGTAGGCTCACGGCTGCATACTAGGGAGGTGAGCTGGTTGCTTGGTTTCCCAGCACCCCAAGTTCCAACATGGCACAGATCTCAGGAGACGATGGTGGTTCTCCAATTCTAGCCTGTCTTACATCTTAAATTGCCTTTCACATCAGCAGAATTAATTATTCATTCAGGAAAAGTTATTCATTCCTTTTGTGTAATTTACAATTGTATAAATCTTTTTGGATGTGGGAGCTTCTTCATATGGCTAATTTAATTTGTTTCCTACTAGATTTATTAGTACAATTTTTTTTGCACCAAACCTGTGGCCTTGTGCACAATAGGCAAGTGTTTTATGACTGAACTATAACTCCAGTCCTTATTAGCATAATTTTAACACCTTCTGCTATTAGAAACTTTTTATGAGCCTGTTAGTTAAATGGCATTCAGTGGCGGTGTTCACCATATTTTTGATCATTCCTTATAAAGATATCCATGGAGGCGGGCTTACAGAACTACTTTAGAAAGTACCCCCCCCCAAAAGTACCCCTACCCTTTTTGTCTTTTACCTTTAATGAACCATAATACGAACCACAGTATGTATTTTTAACAACTGTATTTCTTTTGTATTTTATGTCCCTTGCAGACATTTATTTTTCATTCCAAGGGATAAGAGAGAGAAAGTAAAGTTGCTTGTTTTGATTTGGTTTGGTTTGTTTTGGTGCTGGGTGACTGAACCCAGGACATAGCAGATAGTGCAGGCTCTATTACTGAGTTCTATACCCAACCTTTAACATAGGCTCTCATTTCAATCCCCAGCTTGGGTCAAAAGTCCTTGGAAAACCATTCCCTTGGATGCCCATAGGAACACTCAAACACTTTGAATTCTAATTTAGTTTCCTGTTTTTGTGAAGTTCTAAATCATATAAATTCTTGAATTAGATGGTTGTCCTTTCTAATGCTCAGAATTTTTCATTTTGAACATACTTTTTTTCCCACTTAATCTTGGTAATGAGGACATTAGTTCAAAAACATTTACCGAGTCGCTATTGAATGGCAGGTTTGGTGCAGGGAGCTAGAAATAGGAGCATGAAAAGCTACATTTCCTGTGGGAAGTTTAACATTTAGCTAGAGCTCAACTCATCAGCTAATAGTCATGGTAAGATGACCATCCTGTGGGGAGAGGATTGTGTAGGATGTTGCAGAAGCAGAAAAGAAATGGTCTTGTCTGTCTTTTCTCTCTGGAGTCCCGTCCTTGAATGTGTCCATGTCAGGCAAGACCACATCAGTTGCTCAGCATCATTGTACCACAGCTGGTCAGTTTCTAAAAAATAGCTTTTCAGAGATTTTCACCACACAGCAAAGGCTTACAGTAGGATGAAAATGTACATTAGTGGTATGAATAATTGGATACCAGTCAAGGACTTTAACATTCATAGATTTCAGCAGCAATACATAATAGTAAAGGGTTAAAATTCACATATTCTAAAAGACAGCATTTTCAGCAAAATTCACAAACGAAGTTCTCCTTGCCAAGGCTGCCTATGTTAGCATCAGTGTGACTCCATTCCACATTTATATTAACGTAAGTTAGAAATACAGGTGTGGCCAGAGTTAAAGCTCAGACTCAAAAACTATTTTGTACTCTTCCTTTCTCTCTTTTCTCCTATTGTTAAATTTTGAAGGGTGTAACTTGAATATTTATTTTTCATTTTTATTTTGTTTTAAAGATGATAAAACCAAGGAAAATAAAATGGAATAAAGCCAATCAAAACAAACCAGTGTCAGTGATACAGGACTTCAAAACAATATGAAGTCAACAATAGTAACCATAGTGGGCTGGGGATTTAGCTCAGCAGTATAAGCGCCTGCCTGGCAAGTGTGAGGTTGTGAGTTCAATCCCCGGTACCCTCGGGAAAAAAAAAAAAATAGTAACCATAATGCCTCTTGTTGTCTTCAAAATAACTGCAGATACCTTCAGACATAGTAGAAATCAAACAGAGCACAATGGAATGAATAAAAACAAAACAATGAATGCAATAAAGAACTTAAAAACAAGATAACAGTAAATCCAAAATGGCTACAATAATATATCTTGCTATCTTTGAAATAGCTGCTCCTGCCATTGGATATAACAAAATCAAACAAAACAAAACAATAAAACCTAACCCCCCCCCAAAACAGTGAAAACAATACAGGACTTCAAAACACCAATGGCTACAATCCTCAGAAAGAAATTCCCCCTAGATGCCACACTTGCTTACTGCTATTGTCTGAACAGATGATCAGACCCCTGGCCGTAGACCTTTGAAACACCAGAACACCACAAGCCTCAAATTGCTTTTCACCTGAATAGCTACCATTGCAGCCTGTGTTTCTCTGGATCAGCCAGTCACTTACAGGGGGTTGGGGGAGGACTGGCTCTTCTTGTTTGTTGGCCTGTGCATGGGAAGAGGCTGGGGTCTAGCTGTCCCATTGCTGGCTGTGGCTCGCACATGGCACGAGTTTGAAGGGAGGCCTTGCTTCTTGGTGAATCCTTCCTCTTGCTCCCCCACGGTCCGCAAATGGCACTGACTCACAGAGAAAAGCTTGGATCTGGCTGTCCCTCTGCCAGCAGTGGCTGGGCATGGCCTAAAATTTATTAGTAGATTATTTTCTTCCCCTAATTATTTAGTATTTTAGTATATTATTTATTATTTAGTATATTATTATTTAGTATAGTCAGACAATTCGGAATGTATTTAAAAGTGCAAAAGAGAACTTTCAGGAAAACAGCAGAGGGGTAAGCAGCAGCAGAAGAACCTCTCCAAGTTTTGGTGTGCAGACCCTGGAATATAGCAACATGAGAAAGAGAAAGAGGAGGCAGATGGGTCCCATGGACACGGGGAGGATCTGAACTGAGACTTAAATTCCATGGAGAAATAGAATTCAGGAATCCAGCCAAAACAAGAAAAGTAGGGTTAGCAGCCCTGCCGGACAGGGAGAAGCAGTAAGGAAGCTATGTAGCCCCCATCCCACCCCCCCCTACCCCCCCTGCACCAGCAGCTGCCCTGCCAGCTGGGAGAACCAGCAAGGAAGCCACCTCTGCCTCCCGACCCCCTTCTACCTGTAAGCAGTTGGATGCTACATAGCTTGAGATGATAATAACTGAAGTTGGAAAGCAACCTGACATTTGTGTTGTTTGATTGACTTTTCAAGCCGGGGGCCAGTAGCCTGAAAGACTATTTGGAGAATCACAATATGCAATATAGTAATGACTGTGGGTTTCCTACTGTTCGGTCACTGGTTTGTTTGATTTCATTTTCCTGTTCTGTTTTATTCCCTTTGAAATTTATTTTGTTTTGTTTTTTGATACTGGGGCTCGAACTCACGACCTTGTACTTACCAAGGGGAAAATTGTGCCACTAAGCTAAATCCATGGCCCCTCCTCTTAAAAATAAAAAAAAAAAAGGAGAGGCTGGGGATTTAGCTCAGCGGCATAAGCACCTGCCTTGCAAGCAGGCAGTCGTGAGTTAGATCCCCAGTACCGATAAAAATAAATAAATAAATAAAACTACAAAAAAGAAATTTATTATCTATAATCTCACATGCAAAAGTAAGGATATACCAGGGCATGGTGGCTTACACCAGCACTTGAGAGGTAAGACAGGAGGATCACTTCGAGTTCAAGGCCAGCTCGAACTGCATAGTGAAACCTTGTCTCACAAAGACAAAAAAAGAAAGAAAAAAAAGATATTCATTGTTTAGATTTGGGGGGGGGGAGGTGCTGGGTATTAAATCAGTGTCTCATGCATGTACATACTGTGTCACTAAGCCCCTTTGTTTATATTTTGGTGTTTCCTTCTAGTTTCCCCCTCCATTCCAAATTATAATTTCACTTTAAAAATATAATATATATAAATATTATTGTTATTATTATTATTATTTTTTTTTGGTGGTGATACCGGGGATCAAACTCACGACCTCGCACTTGCCAGGCAGGTACTTAAGCCGCTGAGCTAAATCCCCAGCCCCTTAAGTATTATTTCTTTAAAAAACTATGTCTTGCTGTGTTGCCCAGGCTGGCCAGAAATCCTGAGATCAAGTGTTTCTTCTTCCTCAGTCTCCTACTGAATACAGACATGCATCACTGTGTCCAGCTTCCTATGTCTTTAAATGCGTCCTGAAAAATATAATGTTTATTGATTGTATTGTGATCATTAAGCTGAGTTTATAATAGTTTTTTGAAATTATCTTCTAGGAAGATATTGTTTAATTAGGTTGATGTTTTGGGGGGCAGTAATAGTTTATATGCATTTTCTGGAAAAAGCCTTTTAATTTCTTATTATGACCTTAAAAAGAAATGCTGTTTTTATTTCTATATTTTTGTAGATTTGCCTTCTATTTTAATTTTTAATTTTTGTTTTATTAGTATATGTGTGCAGTGTGTGAAGTTTACATTCATCTTGGGGAGTAGCACATGTACATGACACGGTTTATTTCTCTTTTTAATTCCTTCCTCTTCCCGTGTGTCTCCCTCCCTGTATCTCTAAGTTCCCTTTCCCCACTTTCACTCTTCTTGTTATTCTTAGCTCATATTTATGACATGTAATATTTACATTCTTTGTGGGTATTCGGTTGCATGCACATGACACTTCTGAAATCTTCCTACTTTCCCTTTTCCCTGTCTCCCTTCACTGTAAGTTTCCTGGACTCCTTCCCATTTTTTAGAAATTAATTAAGTTTATTGGTACATTTTAGATATACATAATTATCATATCATCATAGGGAATTTGTACCGGTACATGATAATCTGATTCTTTTTTCCCTATTTCCCTATCCTACCTTCAACCTCTCTTCCCCTCCTTATTTACAGAAGCTTTGTTTTCTTTATCCCCTTCCCATTTACAGGAGATCTGTGTCTTTCTTCTGTGCATCCTTTATTTTGCTCTTTGTTTGTACTTTGCCTTACTCAGATGAGGGATAACATATGATGTTTAAGCTTGTGTGTCTGATTTATTTCAGTCAACTTATATTTTCCAGGTTCATCCATTTTCCTACAAGTGTCCTGAATTCATCCTTTGTTATAATCAAGTATTATTCCGTCCTGTATAGAGAAGCACATTTTCTTTATCTGTTCATCTTTTGATGGACCTGTTGGCTGCTTCCAGGGTATAAACTAGTGCAGTCATTATGGAAATCAATATGGAGGTTTCGCAGAGAATTATAATTAGAAACTCCATGTGACCAGCTATTCCCCTTCTAGATACCTTCCCAGAAGAGCTAAAGACAGTGATCTATGCATACCAATGTTTATAGCACCATAATTCATATTAGGTTGTTAGTAATTTCTTACTGATTGTGAGAAGAGATTGTTTGTTCACTGTGTTTCATCATTCTGTCACATATTTCTCTATGAATCTCTGACTCCTTTAAAGTTGGTTACTACAAGGGAAATTACTGGGTCAAAGTTACGCATCCTTTTTTTTAAAGAAGGGGTGAATCGGGGTCTTGTAGTTTAGGCTGGCCTGAACTCACCTTGTAGCCCACGCTGACCTTGAACTCAGGAAATCTTCCTGCCTTGGCCTCCCAAGTTCTGGAATGACAGATTTGCTACACCAACCCTGGCATGTATGTTTTTAAGGCTTTTTTTTTTTTTGTACTAAATTATCAATTAAATTCAAGACCTTGTACTTGCCAGGTGGAATTAAATTCAAGACCTTGTACTTGCCAGGTGGGCAGTGTGCCACTGAACTATATCCTCAGCCCCTTTAAGGCTCTTTATATACAGTACTGAGTGATTTTTCAGAAATGTACGTATTGTCGATAGTGAATGAGACAGTTAATGTCTGACTAAGAAAAATTACTCCATGGCTTCAAACTAAACTTCTAACCTGACCAGCCATCTCTAAAATGTGCTTGTACCTTTATTCCCAGGATGAATCAAAGAATCTGTCAGAGGATGTAGGTGGATAGATGAAGGGAGTGAAGGAAGGAGGAATTGAGGACTGGATGGATACATGTATGACTCAGTCATAACCTTTGCTCTTCTGGAAGAGCAACTCAGGTTTGATGATAAAGTACAGAGAACAGCCCTTCTTATTTTTAGAGGTACAAAGTAGTCTTCTAACCAGTGAGCTCAGATACATTCCAATTGATGCTGTCACAGACTTCTAATAATGAGAACAAAGTATGAAGCCCAAGTCGTGTTGCCCATATGAAATTTATCTATAAGAAAAGTTAGAAATTAATATTTTGAATGAGAACTGAAAGGAGAGAATGAAGTCTCAGACCTCTACTGGAATGTGCCATGGCAGCCAGAATTACCCCAGAAATCCTGAAGCATACAGCATTACCCTTCTAGATTAAAGGTAATCTTCTTTCAGATTACTCTATTTCCAGAAAGGGCCTAGACCAAAAGCTTTAGATACTTGTAACTGTTACAACATGCAAAACATGCTGTTGACTTTTTCCATATCACTTGCTTGGTCTTTATGTTTGGGGTTAGCAATCACTTTGCCCTCTCAGAGTTCACTCAAGCAGTGAATAACCCCTAGTCTGGATCTGTAACAGCCCATCTAGCAGCAGTGTGGGGCCTATAATCTGAATTTAGAAAACGTGTTGTCTGTCCAGAGAGGAGTAAATTTGCCCCAAAATCCAGCTCCGAAAACTGCCTTATTCCAGTCAATTGTAGAAAACAAAGGAAAATTGAATAGTCAGCCATCATATCTATGGGTTTTACATCCACTAATTCCACTGACTGTGGATTGAAAATATTTTGAAAATAAAATAAACACATACAGGTTCTCACTGTGTAGTTAAGACCAGCTTTGAATACACTATGTAGCCTATGCTGGCTTTGAACTCATGGCAATCCTCCTGCCTCAGCCTCCCAAGTGCTGGGATTATAAGCATGTACCACCACACCCAAGTCTAGACTTTTCTTGTCAGTATCACCTAAGCAATAAAGTATAAAAGCTACCAATGTGACATTTATATTGTACTAGTCATTATAAGTAATGTAGAGATTATTTAAAATAAAGAGGAGTATATACACAATTTTTATGCAAATACTATGCCATATTATATAAAGGACTAGAGCTTCCATGGATTTTGATAGCCATAAAGAGTCCTGGAACCAGTTTCTTACCATACCAAGGAACAGTGGTGATAGGATTTGCCTAGCATGCTATGATGAGTTCCTGTAAACCTGGAATTTGGTGTGACTTCTACCACATTCTGTTATGAAAGCAAGTATCAGCTGGAATAAGGGTAAGCAGGGGAACTTTTTATTTATTTATTTTTGGAACTTTTAAATACATGGTATGTTAAAACATAGTGTGCCACAGTTTACATTATTTAACCATTCTTCTGTGGATGAACATTCACTTTTCTCCTGTGACATGCAGTGTTGCAATATAAATGTTGTCCATATGTATTAGTAAAAATTTTTATATGTATAATTGTATGTATATTACATGCTAAATAATTGGGATCTTTATATATATTGGGCTGCTGTTTGTCAGAGTGACATTAATGAGTCATACATGGTTTATGTTTTAAATCATTTATACATAGATTACTTCCTAAAATTGCAGGTCATATAGGGCTTTTAAGAATATCTGCTAGGTCTGTTATCAAATATATTGTCGATGTCGCTCCTGGCCGGCAGGAAGGACACACGACAAAGTCTGGCAGTGGACAACCTTTTCTTTTATTTTCCTTCTCCGTACAGCCTGCCCTGGGATCGCTCCCAGCCGAAGCCTCCTTTGGTCCGCTCCCCGCGGCTCCTTCTGGGCTTCTACTTCCGGGCTTCTTCTTCCCCCCCAGGGGTGGCACCAGTATATATACGGATACAGTGTCCAATCATGTTAAAGTAAGCAAGGCAAGCTGATTGGCTAACATCATCAGTTGCCAGGCAGACTATATTGTTGAGCGGGTTGCTTACGCGGTAAGCAGGAAACTAACGTGCTCGATGGGAGGGGTAATCTACCTCAGGCTTTACTCTTTACTACAGGCCTCACGTCCGCCAAGTGAGGCGACCGGGCTCGGGGCTGTGGCTCCCAACATCTCCCCCTTTTTTATTTTTTATGAATGTGCGCATCGTAGCCCTTTCTGGACTGGGTGCAGAGGCTTATGCCCTATGCGTAGGCCCACCGTAGGTCCTTGGCTTAGACCCTGGTCGGCCGTCCCATGGTCTGCCAAGGCCCTGAGGCCCTCGTCCTTTTTCTAGGGCCAGGCACAAACTGGACGGAACCTGGATGCACACAAGCTTGCACTCATTTCCTCTCCGTAAAGAAATCCCCTCGGAGAGAAATTTAGACCTGGGCAGCATCTAACAGTCCAGCGGCTTACGTGCAGGATGGGGTAGGGCCTGGCTTAGGTTGAGTCGCACCGGGGGAGTACGCTCTTACCCGTCATTGACTCTCCTACCCAGCTATGTCATAATTTTTTAGAGGAGGAGTGTGGGAAGCTCACCACCCCTAGACTCGGTCGTAGGCTAGGCGAGCGAGCCATGCATATGCCTGAGGATCTTCTTGTCCATTTCGGGCTACCGCTATTTTTATTCATCTTGTTGGTTGGTCTGTGATGGATCTCCGGTAGGGCAGGTCTGATCTTCAGTCGAGGGCTTTGTCGCCCGTGTCAGTCTCTCCGGTACCCACAGTGGTTCTCGTCCCGATTCCTGTGGGAAAACACAAACCGCGCCTCGGTTCCAGCTGACCACTGGATCCGGGCCCATCCATTGTCCTGTCAGGACATCTTTCCACTTCACCCACCCTTTATGGTTGGGGGAAGGGTTGCAGTGCTCCACGGCTGGGGAGCAATTATCATTATTTAAATTTAAAAAATTGTGTGTGAATAGTGCCATGGATAATCGTGCCTTTGGGGCCAGGCCTTGGCCTACTCCCCCTTTTTGTTTTTGTAAAAATTTTTTGAGGCTTTTATGAGCCCTCTCAATGATTTCTTGACCTTGGGGATTGTATGGGATATCATGTTTTAATTGAACCTCCATCATTTTGCAGAACTCATTGAAGGCTTTGCCTATATAGGCTGGTCCATTATCAGTTTTTAATATTTTTGGTTTGCCCCATGCGGCCCAAGCCGCCAGGCAATGATTGATCACATTAGACACTTTTTCACCTGTTTCTGCTGTTGCGAATATGACGTGAGAACAGGTGTCTGTGGAAACATGAACATATTTAAGAGTCCCAAACTCCTGTATATGTGTGATGTCCATCTGCCAAACATCACCAGGGATCAAACCTCGAGGGTTTACTCCCATCGGTATGGCAGGTTTGTATGTGGCACAGGAGTCACATAGTCGCACGATATCTCGTGCATCTGCTCTGGAAACATGGAAATGGTTTGCTAGTGTCCTGGCATTGACATGAAACTTATCATGGAAGGCACGGGCTCGCTCGATTGGTGTTAGTAAGGTAAAAATCTATAACGGGCGAGTGGCAGTATCAGCAGCCGCATTCCCCTGTGCCATAGGCCCTGGCAGGGATGTATGTGCTCTTATGTGGGTGGTGAAGACCTTATGGTGTCTGTTCTGAAGCAATGTCTGGATAGACAGGAACAGCCCAGCCACTGTGGAAGTGGATCTAATTAAACCGGCAGTCTCAAGCACTTGCATAGCATTGACCACATACCTAGAATCGGAGACAATATTAATGGCTTCTGAGAACCGTTCAAGAATCATTTTAAGGATCTGCAGTTCCACCACCTGAGGCTGATCAGGTTTAAATTGTATGGTAACCGGGGGCTTGCCTAGGATCACATAGGCGCCTATCCCCGTCTTGGAGCCATCTGTGTATATTGTAGTTGCTGGGACTAATGGCTCAGAGGCAGTAACCTTTGGAAAAATTATAGGGTGCTGAGTGACAAATGACAAGATAGGGTCTTTAGGGTATTGATTGTTTATATCCCCATGGAAAACACATCTCAGAATGGCCCATGTATCTATGCAGGCAGCCAGGGTCTTGATCTGGCTGGCGGTATAGGGTACTCGGATGGCTTGTGGTCCTGAGCCAAAATGTTGGACAGCTCTATCATGCGCTTCAAGGGCCAATGAAGCGACTGCCTCCGGGTAATGCTCTATGACTTTTGCAGGTGAGACCTTAGGGTGTATCCACAGTAATGGTCCTTTCTGCCAAATCACCGCTGTGGGCTGTAGACTATTCTGTAGCAAACAGACATCAAAGGGTCGCCCTGGTTCAATTCTGTGTAAGGTAGCCCCACCTAAGGCTTTTTCCACTCTCTGTAAGGCAGCTCTTGCCTCAGGAGTGAGCCTCCTGTGGGAGGCTATATCTGGGTCTCCCTTTAGAAGGTCGAACAGGGGTTTGAGATCTGAATTTGGTATATGTAAATATGGCCTAATCTAATTAATGTCTCCCAATAGCTTTTGCATGTCATTTAGGGTCCTAACGCCATCCGTCCTAATGGTGACCTTCTGTGGAGAGACTAGCATAGGGGAGATTTTCGCGCCTAAGTAGGTCACCATTTCTCCTCCCTGAATCTTGTCGGGGGCAACATGCAGATTAGCTTGTCTCAGGGCCTCGACCAACTGGCCGAGCATATTATTTAGCATGTCTGGGTCCCTGCCGCTGAGCAAAAGGTCGTCCATGTAATGCACACATCTTATCTTGGGAAAGGATTTCCGTAGGGGGGCCAGTAGGGAATCAAGGTAAATCTGACACATAGTGGGACTGTTGGCCATACCTTGGGGCAGCGTTATCCACTCGTATCTGAGATCAGGGCTTTCTTGGTTAATGGTGGGTAAAGTAAAGGCGAACCTATGAGTGTCCTCTGGATGCAGGGGGATTGAGAAGAAACAGTCTCTAAGATCTATAACATAAACTGGCCAGGACTGAGGGATGGCTGAGAGAGCTGGCAGCCCCCTCTGGACCGCCCCCAGGGACTGCATCTGCGCGTTGACCGCCCTTAGATCATGGAGCAGCCTCCATTTGTCAGACTTTTTCTTAATTATAAAAATGGGGGTGTTCCATGGGGAGGTTGACGGCTTAATGTGTCCTAATCTAAGTTGTGTACTGACTATTTCTGACAAGGCTAATAGCTTCTCCTTAGGCAGGGGCCACTGAGGTACCCAAACCGGATCATTTGACCTCCAGGTGATTTTGATCGAAGTGGGTAGGAGAGCTTCTTCAGCGGCCCCTAAGAAAAACCCAGCCCTTGCCTACCTTTTTTGTTCTCTACTGGTATTGGGGATGTCCGACCCTGTAGGGCATTGCCCAAGCCTTTGCCGGGGGTATATCCCTGGTTCCTGAGTATATCCTTAGCCTGGGGGGAGCAGTTTGACGTAAGCGTGACATCCATCTGAGTGAGGATGTCCCTTCCCCATAGAGACACTGGCAACTGCAACACAAATGGTTGGAAATGGCCCTGATGACCCTCCTCATCGCACCAGAGCAGGGTTGAAGCACTAACCTGAGGAGCTGACACCATCCCCAGGCCCTGCAGCGTGTTATCTGCAGTGTTGGTGGGCCAGTTGGAGGGCCAATCCTTTCTAGAGATAATGGAACGGTCAGCTCCTGTGTCTAGGAGCCCTGTTATATTCTTGCCATTGACCTTAAGTGAGAGCATGGGCCTTTTATCAAGTGTTATATGGAGTCCCTCGAAGACTTCCCCTGAGGAACCGAAACCTTGACTTTCTCTAATTTTCTGCTTTGAGGGAAATCTCCTGTGGAGACTGGGGAGCAGCAAGAGCTGCGCTATCTTGTCTCCTTTATTGATTACCATAGTACCCACAAGAGATTGAACCATAATTTTAATGTGTCCTGTGTAGTCTGAGTCTATGACCCCCGGGACTACTATGAGACCCCGAAGGGCCGTGGAGGATCTCCCGATCACCAGACCCACAGAATTTTCGGGTAACGGTCCCTTAAAGGTGGTTTCAACCACTTGAACACCCATATCAGGCACTAATATAAGTCTGGAGGCGACACTGAGGTCCACACCTGCTGACCCAGGGGTGGCCCTTGTTGAAGGCTGCCATCCTGAGCTGTCCTGTCTCTGGGGCGGGGGCCCGCCTGTGAAGGGGGCCCCCTCTGGCCGTTTTTTGGCCCTCTAGCATCTCGTCCACAAATACGGTTGCCCTGAGCATCAAAGACCGACCTACACTCCTCAGCTTTGTGTGATCCCCTCTTGCATCGCCCACAAACATATGGTTCTTCATTCCTAGGGCGAGGCCTAGCATCTGCATTGTTTGGGCAATGACGTTTAATGTGTCCTGGCTCCCCGCAGGCAAAACACCCTTTAGCCTTACATTCCCCTTCTAACCCGCGAGGTCCCCTCTGCTGTACAGCCGCGGCCAGGAGAGCAGCCACTCCCGAGTTGGAGAGCGGCCCCCCTATCTCTCTACATATCCTAATCCAGGCGTTGAGGTCCTTGTTCTTATGAGGAGCTATCGCTGCCTTGCACTCCTTTGTACATTGTTCAAAAATCAGCTGCCTTACCAGCGGTCGAGCCACTCCCGGATCAGAAAATATCTTATCGGCAGCATCTTGCATTCGGGCCACAAAGTCAACAAATGGCTCTGTGGTACCCTGAATTATTTTTGAAAGACACAAGGAGGCTGTTCCGGCACCACTTACCTGCTTCCAGGCGCGGAGCCCTATGGCGTTGATTTGTTCATAGACAGCGCCGGGGAACTGAGTCTGATCATCAGCGTGCCGACCTTCTCCCATAAGCATTTCCTTGTTCCACCCCCGGTTTCCCCGACTGGCGTTTCTCTCAGCCTGCTCTGCAGAGAACTCTGCGTACCAGGCTCGCCAATCCAGGTAACTACCCGAGGGCAGACACGCCTTTGCCAGCTGAATCCAGTCCGCGGGGGTGAGGGGCCCAGAAGACAGGTTCTCCAGCATGGCAGTGGTGTAAGGCGCAGTCGGCCCAAAGGTTGTAACTGCATTTTTAAGTTCTCTAATCTGCTTTATCTCAAAAGGCTCCCATGCATTACGTCCCTGGCCCATAGCTACTTGTACAGGAAATATCCCGTAGGGGCCACTATCTATCCCAGGTGGTGGATGTACCTCATGAGACAAACGTCCCCCCTGCCAAAGCCGCCTGTAAAAATACCGACCCGCCGGCGGCGGAGCATAAGACGGCGGCCATGATTGGGCGGAAAATGGGGGCCCGTGCATCACTTCCTGTTCTGGCGAAGAGGAAGGGAGCTCCCGGGCGGCCGCCTCGTGGCGAGGGATCGCTTCCGGGAACAGCCCCCAAGGTAAAGAACCCTGCGACTCCTTATCGAGCGACTTAGGCTCCTGACAGCTGGTCTCTTTGGCCTCCTTGCCATTCAACTTTCCCTCGTCCTCGGAGTCAGATGACTCCGAGGCTAGAGCCCCGTCCTTCTCCTTAGCATCTTTGTTCCCCTTGACGGGCCCCTCTCGGGAGCTCCCTGACTGGGCCTGCTCAAATACCCTGCGTACTTTTGTAAGCTCTTGAGAGCTTTCTCCACAACCACCCTCGCTCTTAATGTTACTACCTAGCATGTTTCCCATCTTTTAATATGTTACTCACCGCGTGAGGCCCAAGGAATCCGCCACTTACGCGTGAGCCTGAGGGGAGTCTAAAAGCCCTGTAGGTGCGCGCCACCCAGAGCCCAGGCTTATCCCCAACTCACCTGTCTCGCAGCTCTGTACTGGAGCGTTGTCCGCTGTCACGTCTCGGGGGTGATCAGTCCCCGTGCGGGCCTCCAAATGTCGATGTCGCTCCTGGCCGGCAGGAAGGACACACGACAAAGTCTGGCAGTGGACAACCTTTTCTTTTATTTTCCTTCTCCGTACAGCCTGTCCTGGGATCGCTCCCAGCCGAAGCCTCCTTTGGTCCGCTCCCCGCGGCTCCTTCTGGGCTTCTACTTCCGGGCTTCTTCTTCCCCCCCAGGGGTGGCACCAGTATATATACGGATACAGTGTCCAATCATGTTAAAGTAAGCAAGGCAAGCTGATTGGCTAACATCATCAGTTGCCAGGCAGACTATATTGTTGAGCGGGTTGCTTACGCGGTAAGCAGGAAACTAACGTGCTCGATGGGAGGGGTAATCTACCTCAGGCTTTACTCTTTACTACAGGCCTCACGTCCGCCAAGTGAGGCGACCGGGCTCGGGGCTGTGGCTCCCAACAATATATAAAAAAGTATCTCTTGAAAGTTATATTTTTTGGGGCTGTGGATTTAGCTCAGTGGCATAAGCACCTGCCTTGCAAGCAGGCAGTTGTGGGTTCGATCCCCAGTACCGATATAAAAGAAAAAGACAAAAAAATAAAGGAGAAAATTATATATATATATATATTTTTTTAATTTTATTTAAGGAGAAAAGAAAAAAAAAAGCAGGGAAAGGGTACAAGTTATACAGATTTACAGAAAAAAAATGAACAGTAGGAAATCACTAGTTAATGGATTACATATTGTCATCTTAGAAATAATTGTTCAAGTCACAAAATTAAAGCTTGTAAAGTGGACATTCCATCAATGATACTGCAAACAGTTCTGTTCATTGATCCAATAAAACTCTGTGATATCATTTTCTATCTTATACACTTAAATATACATGCAGTTATATAGTTTAGAGTACTTTCTTTTCCTCTCTTTTGTACCATGACTATTACACATTTTGGGTTTCATTGCTCCCACGGTTCTTATTACTTTTTTGGAAGAGAGTAAAACCAAATGTGACATAACAGAACAGAATCGGTCAAGTCAAAAGGGTGGACATAATAGATAATGTAAAAACATAATACAGGTGATCAACAATGGTTACCATAATGTCTCCCGCTATCTCTAATAGAATTGCCTATATCATTAGTTATAATACAATTGAACAAAACAGTAAAGAATAAAACCGACAAAACCAAAACATTGGAGACATTGTAGGTCTTCAAAAGTAGCTAAAAGTCAACAAGAATGGGCGTCATAATGAATCTCATTATCTTCACAGCTGATGCCTAAACTTTCGAACCTGATACTATCCAGCAAAACAGAATAGGGGAACATCAGTTAAAAACCAGATGGTGAGAGTAATACAGGGCTTTAAATCAAGATAATGAAAAGTCAAAATGGGTTACTATAATATATCCTGCTATTTTTTTCCTTTAATTAAAAGGATAAAGATAAAAAAGTAAATAATGGAGTGGAGATTGAGATAAAAGAGGGCATAACAACGAAACAGCGCAGATCAAAACATAACCATTTAAGCAGAATAGTGTTTCACCACCAGATAATCCTAACCTAAAAGTAGTTACCATATTGTTTCTTTCTTTGAAATCCTTGAGTACAACTTCGTATACTGTAGCATTAAGTATATCAAAACAATGTAAAACCATTCAAGAGAATGACAGCATTACAGAGTATTTAGAATCGACTAACAGAAAATGAACAATGGTTTCTGTATAATCTCCTTGTCTTTAAAAGGTTTTTGCTTATACTATCGTACATAATAAAATCCAATAAGATACAGCCTATTTAGACCATTGGAGACAGAAGGACAAAAGCTAGATGAGACTTCAAAACAAGATGATACTAAATCAGTATTACCTATTAAGATGTCATTTTCTCCAAAATAGCTGTTCCTATCATCCAATCTTCTCTGCCTCATTTCTGTTAAGCTCTTTTTCTGTCAGTAGCTGTCAGTTTGTCTTCTTCATTTTGTTCTCTGCTCCATTTGTTGTGGCCTCCCCGCCACTATTTCTGGGTTCTTTGTATTTTTCTTTTTTTAGAATATCCTGCAATACTTTCTGTAGAGTTGAATTGGTGGTTGCAAATTCCCCCAGTTCCTCTTTATCCTGGAAGCACCTTGTTTTTCCATCAATTTCCAGGGACAGTTGTGCAGGATATCTCAATCTTGGCTGGAGATTATTATCTTTCAATGCTTGAATTATTTCCCCCCACGCTCTTCGTGATTTGATGGTTTGTGCAGAGAAATCTGCTGTAATTCTGATGGGTGTTCCCTTGTAAGTGGTCTGTTTCTTGTCTCTTACAGCTTTTAATATTCTGTTCTTGTATTGAATTTCTGGAATTTTTATTATTATATGCCTGGGTGTTGCTCTGTTTGGGTTGTAGGTAGCTGGGGTCCTGTATGCCTCATACATCTGAGTATCTTTACCTTTTGCTAAATTAGGAAAATTCTCCTGGATTATTTCTGTGAGTAGCTTTTGTAGTTCACTTGTTTGCATCCCTACTTCTTCTTTTATGTTCTTAATCCTTAAGTTATGGATCCTCTTATCATCTTCTTGTCTTTGTATTATTGCTGTTTGTTTCTTTGTTATTTTTAAGAAGTTTTTCATTTCATTCTCCCATATTACAAGTCTGCCCTCCAGTTCAGATAGTCTGTCCTTAGTTTCTTTTAAGCTGTTATGCCAGTCTTCGATAGACTTCTTAGTATCTTGGTAGTCCCTTTGAACCTGCTTCACGTATTCTATGCTTTCTCTGTTTTCTCCATCAAACAATTCTCCCCTTTTTTTCTGTTCTTCCATTCCATCACCTGTTTTTTCTTGGGTGGTGCTTAGCATTTCTCTAACTATTCTGCATACTTCTAGCTTCAGGTCGTTGATAACTTCATTCCTGAATTGGTCTATGAGGCTCTCTATATGGTGCCTTATGTGTATTGGTGCGGTGTCTGCTATTGCCTGTTTCTCAGAATTGGGGGCCGAGGAGACTTTCTTGTTGCTGCCTCTTCCCATGCTGCCTCTTCTTCTCTGTTCCTTATATATGCAAGCTTATATAAGAGGCCCAGCTTCTCTCCCAGTCAGCCACAGCCTGATCGAATTGCGCCAGTTAGGTGTTCCCGCTCACCGCTGCGCACCAGGGAGTTACGGACCAGGCAGCCTACGCGTCTCCCCTCCCGGCCACCGTCAGGCTCTGGGATCTGGGTTGGGACAGTCTACCAGGTCCGCCGGCAGCGTCACGCAGGCCAGGCACTTTTCACCAATCCCGCCCGAGAGGGGGATGTGTGGCTGGAGTCGCCACCGCGCCCTGCTCCCGCAGGACTGCTCGGGCCCAGAAAGTCCTCTGCTGGAGTCAAACTGTGGTAGAGTGTCAGTTTCTCTCACTCACCTCACCATAAGTCAGTGCACGCCTCCCTGCCGTTCGCAGATTGCCGTTCTCAGAGCTTCTGCACGTCTCTCCCCTTGCCGAGCCGCTGTAGAGGCAGCCAGCCGCTGCGCGGCGGGAAACCCAAATCGCGGCTTACAATGGCGCGGTTCCAGCCTCCACACCGAGTCTTTTCTGTTCCTGTTTTAGCACCAGGACTGCATTCCAAGTTGGCTTCTCTCAGCCCAGTTCGTTCCTGAGTCAGCAGAGCATATCTCCACCTGCTTATGTCTCCTTAGTCCGCACCATTCCTGGCTTCTGAGCCGAGTCTTTCAGAGAGCCGCCGGTAGTTGCTGTTATCTGTCCGCCATGTTCTCCCGGAAGAGTCAAATGGCAACTTAATTGTGTGTACTGAGCAATTGGCTAGATCTTACATCTTTGACATCCTCCATAATATCTTAAAAGATTGTGTGTCTTTCCGGTCTGTAAGAGTCCTTCCATGAGGCCTGTAGGCCGTAGAAGTCTCAGTAAGCAGTCTAGCCGGGACAGAAATTCTCAGCACTACGTTGTGGTCAGGGCAGCCATGACACCCATTATATATTTTTTAAAAAGAATGGACTAAGAAACTTCTCTTTTTATGTTACTGTGTTTGTTTTGAGTGCAATGGGGAAAAAGTCTTGTTTTAAGAAATATAGTACTGGGACTTCCAGAAGAACATGCCAGATAGATAGCAGCCGCTACGGAGGCTCATACCCCGCTTAGAATCCAGGAATGCTGCGGTACGAGGAGTCCTAAGCAAGGGGAAATACACCCTGCCGACCCAGGAATGAACTACGCTAAGAGAAACCAACTGGAAATCCAATCCTGATTCTATAACAGGAGCAGATAAAATCTCAGCACGGAAGCTAGAATCCACACGGCTAGAAGCCGTGATCTGAATTTCCTGCTGCCGCTGCTGCGTCCAAACCTGCAGGGCAGGTAGAGAGATGCACGAAAGCTCTGAGAGCGGGAATCTGCGAACAGAGTTGAGAGCAGGACTAGCAGGGAGCCCTACATCGACTTGCAGTGAGTGAGGGAAACGGGGACCCTTTCATAGAGTAGGAGGCTCCAGCAAAGGACATACTGGGACCGGGCAGACTTGCCGGAATGGGGCACTGCAGGGACTTCAGTCACGTATTCCCCTCTCAAGCAGGATTGGTGGGGAGAGCCTGGCCTGCAGTGACGCCACTTAGACCCAGTAGGTGAGTCCAACACAGGTCCTAGCGCCTGGAGGTGCACCCTAGCGGTGAAGCCTTCAGTAGGTTGACCTGGAGGGGCAGGCCCAGTAGAGGCTGCCCAGGTCTGTGTCTCCCTATTACACTGCAGTGGGCGGGAACACCTAGCTGGCGCAATTCAAACAAATTATAACCGAAAAAACAGAAAAAAAATTGGGCCTCCTACATTCGCTTGTATGGAAGGAACAAAAAGTATGGGAAGAGGAAGGAACAAGAAAGGGTCCTCAATCCCCAATCCTAAGAACACTGATCCAGGAAAGGGAAATGCAAAGGAAGACATAAAACATGCAATATTAGACATGGCACCAATAGACATAAAGTGGTATCTCCAGAACCTCATAGACGAGTTTAAAAACGAAGTATTTAACGAAATAAAGCAAGAGGTAAATAGAATAGTTAGAGAAATGCTAAGCACCGCCCAAGAAAAAACAGATGGTGGAATGCAAGAACAGAAAAAAAGGGGAGAATTGTTTGATGGAGAAAATAGAGAAAACAGAGAATACATGAAGCAGGTTCAAAGAGATTACCAGGAAACTAAAAACTTTATCAAAAGCTGGCATAACAGCTTGAAAGAAACTAAGGATAGATTATCTGAATTAGAGGGCAGACTTGTAATATGGGAGCATGAAGTGAAAAACTTAATAACAAGAAAACAAACAGCAGTAATACAAAGACTAGAAGATGATAAGAGGATCTACAACCTAAGAATTAAGAACATAAAAAAAGAAGTAGGGACACAAACAAATGGATTACAAAAGCTATTCACAGAAATAATCCAAGAGAATTTCCCTAATTTAGCAAAAGGTAAAGATACTCAGATGTATGAGGCATACAGGACCCCAGCCAACTACAGCTCAAACAGAGCTACACCCAGGTATATAATAATCAAAATACCAGAAATCCAATACAAGAACAGAATACTAAAAGCTGTCAGAGACAAGAAACAGACCACTTACAAGGGAACACCCATCAGAATTACAGCAGACTTCTCGGGCACAAACCATCAAATCACGAAGAGCGTGGGGGGAAATAATTCAAGCTTTGAAAGATAACAACCTCCAGCCAAGATTGATATATCCTGCACAACTGTCCCTAGAAATTGATGGAAAAACAAGGTGCTTCCAGGATAAAGAGGAACTAGGGGAATTTGCAACCACCAATTCAACTCTACAGAGAATACTGCAGGATAGTCTAAAAAAGGAAAATACAAGACTTCAGAAACAGTGGCAGAGAGGGCACAATGAGTGGAGCAGAAAGCGAAATGAAGAAGACAAACTGACAACAAACGACAGAAAAAGAGCTCAACAGAAATGAGGCAGAGAAGATCAGATGGTAGGAACAGCTATTTTGGAGAGAATAAGACATCATAATGGCTAGTGCTGATTTAGTATCATCTTGTTTTGAAGTCCCATCAAGCTTTTATTCTTCTGTCTCCCTCAGTCTTAACAGGTTGTATCTTATTGGATTTTATTATATGTGATAATATAAGCAAAAACTTTTATAGACAAGGAGATTATACAGAAACCATTGTTCATTTACTGATAGTTGGTTCTAAATACCCTGTAATACTGTCATTCTCTTGAATGGTTTTACATTGTCTTGATATGTTTGGTGCTACAGTATACGAAGTTATACTCAAAGACTTCAAGGAAAGAGACATTATGGTAAGTACTTTTATGTCGGGATGTCTTATGGTGAAACACTATTTTGCTTAAATGGTTATGCTTTGACCTGCACTGTTTTGTTGTTATGCCCTCTTTAATCTCAGTCTCCTTTTTTAAATTATTTACTTTTTTATTTTTTTTCTTTTGAATTGAGGGAAAAATAAAAAAAGCAGAATATATTTTTATAGTAACCCACTTCAACTTACTATTAACTTGATCTGAAACCCTGTATAGCCCTCACCATCTTGCTTTGACTGATTTTCCTCTATTCTGCTTTGCTTGGTAGTACCAAGTTTGAAAGTATAGGCAACAACTATAAAGACAATAAGATTCATTATGACACCCATTCTGGTTGACTATTAGCTTCTTTTAAAGCCCTGTAATGTCTCCAATGTTTTGGTTTGATTCTTTACTGTTTTGTTCAATTTTATTATAACTGATGATATAGGCAATTCTTTTTAAGATAGTAAGAGGCAGTATGGTAACCATTGTTGATCACCTAGTATTTTGTTCTTACATTATCTATTATGTTCATCCTTTTGATTTGACTGACTCTGTTCTGTTATGTCACATTTGGTTTTACTCTCTTCAAAAAAAAGTAATAAGAACTGTGGGAGTAATAAAACCCAAAATGTGTAATTGTCATTGTACAAAAGAAAGGAAAAGAAAGTGCTGTAAAGAATATAACCACATATATATTTAAGTGTATAAGATAGATAACCATATTCTGAGTTTTGTTGGATCATTGAACAAAACTGTTTCCAGTCTCACTGTTTGAAAGTCCACTTTATATGCTTTAATTTTGTAACTTGAACAACTATTTCTAAGATAACAATATGTAATCTATTAACTAGTGATTTCCTATTGTTTATTTTTTCTGAAATTCTGTATAACCTGTACCCTATGTCTGCTTTTTTTCTTTTTTTCCTTAATTAAAAAAAAAAAAAAAAATACCAGTCCCACAAAAAAAAAAAAAAAAAGAAAAGAAAAGAAATACAGTGCTGAGCCTGGGATATAGTTCAGTGGTACAGTGCCTGCCTGACAAGCACAAGGTTTTGAATTTGATTCCTGGAACCCTGGCACCAAACAAAAAAAAAAAGGAAAAAAATATAATATTAATGTATTTTATTAAATCACTTACAGGGCTGGGGATTTAGCTCAGCATCATAAGCGCCTGCCTGACAAGCGTGAGGTCATGAGTTCAATCCCTGGTACCAAAAAAAAAAAACCCTTAGAAGTCAAGAAATGTTGAAGTAAATCATGTAGAAATGTCGTATTCAACAAAATTTGAATAAAGCTGCAATATTATAATGCAGTACCTAATGGGAATTTTAAGCAGTTTCTAGGCATCTATTAATTTTTAATTTCCAGACTAAAACCTTTTCATCTATAAACTTCCTCTTTCATAGTACTTGCCGTAGTCTCTTGTATACAGTACACAGCCCCAGAACTTAGTGATTTAGAACACAACCATTTATTTGTTCCGAATTCTATGATTCGGGTAAGGTTTTTTGGGGAGAGCTCCCTCTGCCTTACCTAATGTTTTCTGGCTTCCGCTGTGGTTCCGGTATGTGTGTGTGGCTAGGCTGGGGTTACTCAGGGGGTTGCATTTAGCTGGGATCATGACTGAACACTTCAGTGCTCTTCCACATGACTTTCTCTTCCCACGTCTGAATGCTCATCACTCAGTGCAGTAGTTCAGGCCAGACTTAACTTCAGCATCGTCAGTGGCTTCCTGGAAAACACAGTGAAGACTGCCAGGACTCCTAAGAGCTAAAGGTGGAATTTAGTATGACTTCTACCGCATTCTATTATTAAAGCGATTAACAAAACTAACCCAAGATTAAGGAAAGGTAATGAGAGTAACAGTTCCTTGCTGAAAAAAATAGTTCCTTGATGACAGAAACAATTTTGTATTCAAGGATGGTGTATAGATGGCTACACATGCGTATTAAATTCCACTCTACCAAAAGTAGTGCATACAGGGTTGTAGCTCAGTAGTAATAAAGCACCTGCTTAGCATGCATAAAGCTCTGGGCTGAAACCCCAGCGTCAGAAAAACATATAGAAAAATAAAACAGTTGTCACAACTTTACCAATTTATAAATCTATAAAGAAAAACTACAGTCTCTCCCAGTTAGGTCAATTTACTGTTCTCATACCTTCAGATAAACTATGGTACTAATTTGATCTGTATTCTTTCACGCTGTTCCCTGTGCTTATATAGATATGTGCAAACACAGCCTTTTCCCCCCATTGTGGTCCTAGGAATCCAACCCAGGGCTTCACTCTACCTCTAAAATACCTCTGTAGCCCACATGTGGACTTTTTATATGAGATTTTACCCCTCTTTTGCAAAAAAAAAAACCCAAAAAAAAAACAAACAAAAAAAACCTTCACATACTATTCTCTTCAATTTAATGTCTTTGAAATTGGCTTTACTTCCAGGCCTGATGATGCGCATCTGTAACCCAGCATTTGGGAGGCTGAGGCAGATCACCATAAATTTGAGGCCAGCCTAAATTACATAACAAGACCCTGTCTCTAAAAGAAATTGACTTTACTGAGACTTTACTTTAGTTTATGTACAACAAAATGCTCTCATTGTAAGTATACATTTCGGTGAGCTTTGAAACAAACCCATATATACCTCTAACTACATTCAAAATATAAAATATTTTCATCACCTCAGAAAGTTCTCTTGTGCCCGGATAATCTCCGATTTGATGCTGCCCCACGCAATAACTGATGTGATTCTGTTACTACATACTAGATTTTTTTTCTTTTCTAAAGTTCATTGTGAATGGAATCGTGCAATATATACTTCTTAGTCTATTTTGTGTTGATATAACAAAGAACGTGAAGCTGAATAATTCATAAAGAAAAGGAGTTTATTTAGTTTGCTGTTCTAGAGATCCAAATACATGTCACTTGCATAGGCCTCTTATAAACTTTACTTTTTTTTTTTTTTTTTTTTTTTTTTTGTCTTTTTCATTTTTATCGGTATTGGGGATCGAACTCACGACCGCCTGCTTGCAAGGCAGGTGCTTACGCTGCTGAGCTAAATCTCCAGCCCCTTTGTAAACTTTTCAAGGCCAATAACATCGCTTGGTGGAAATGATGAGAGAGGAGTCATGTGACAGTCACATAAGGTCAAAAAGGGATGCAGCCTGCTCTCCTGGGAATAATCTACTCCTTCAAGAACAACATTAACCATTTCTGAAGGTGTCATCTGTGTGACCTCTTTATCTTCCAATAGGGCCCACCTCCTACAATATTAGCTTTGAGATTTTTCCAACTTTGTTCTTTTCCAAAGAAATTATTTTTCTATTCTTATCCCTTTGCAATTGTCTATAAACATTAAGAGTCAAACTGACATGCTAGTGCGCACCTGTAATCCCAGCTAGAGCAGGAGAATTGCAATGAATTCATGGTCAGCCTAGGCTGCATAATGAGTTCAAAGCCAGCCTGAACTACATAGCAGGACCCCATCAAGTAAATAAATAAATAACTCAGGATATCCATTTCTACAAGAAAAAGAAAAGAAAACCTCTGTTTGGATTTTGAATCTATAAAACAAGATGGAGGTCATAGTAACCTTAAAATCTAAACTCAAAATTGATGTCCCATTACTTTTGTGATAATTTGTTAGAAGTGAGTGAAAACATCCAACTCCCACATAAGGGAAGGGAATTACACAAGGCATGAATTGCAGAAGGTGACAATCATTTGGCACCATCTGAGAGGCTGCCTACACCTTCCTTTAACTTTTGGCTTAATTTGCTTGCTTTTCTATTTTCTCTGATGGGTTTATTTGTTTTGCAGTACTGGGAATTAACCCCAGCGTTTTCACACTGAGCTTTCATCTCAACTCTTTTTAAAATTCATTTTTATTGTTTTTGTTTTGTTTTGGTTTTTGGTACTGAGAATCGAACTCAGGACCTTGCCCTTGCCACCAGGCACTTATACCACTGAGCCATATCCTCAGCCCTTGTTTTTATTTTAAGACAAAGTCGTGCTAAATTGCCCAGCGTGGGCTCAAACTTATGATTCTCCTGCCTCAGCATCCCAAAGTTCTGGGATTAGAGATAACGCACTACCAACATGGCTTTGGTTTTTGTTTTTGTTTTTGGTTATTTGCAGTTTGGAAGATAGAACTCATGGGTTTACACATGCTGAGCATGCTCTACAATGAAGCTATAACCCCCAAGTGTACTTTTCTAGTTTCCTAAAGTATAAGTTTAGATCATTGATTCAGACCTTTTTCTTTTTTAAAGTAAGCATTAAAAATTATAAATTATCCTGTAAGAAGTACTTTAGCTGAACTCTTTAAACATATATATGTGTTTCCCTTTTCATTCATTTCATGATATTTTCTAATTTAGTTTGTTTGGTTTTTTGTGTTCTATCAAGTTATTTTAAAAGGTGCTGTTTGAGGGGCTGGGGATTTAGCTCAGCGGCATAAGCACCTACCTTGAAAGCAGGCAGTCCCTGGTACCGATAAAAAGGAAAAAGACAAAAAAAAAAAGGGTGCTGTTTGGCCAGGTGTGGTGGCACATGCCTATTATGTTAGAGATGCCAAGGTAGGAGAATTGTGGGTTTTAGGCCAGCCTCGACTTCTCAGTGAATTCAAGCCTATATTAAAAAAAAAAAAAAAAAAAAAAAAAAAAGATGTGATGCTTATTGTTTAAACCCAAATAGCTGTATTTTTCATTTCTTTGTAGTCAGAGAATATTATTTTAAACATATTAAGACCCATTTATGGCCCAAGAAGTGATCAGAATAAATATTCTGTGTATATTTGGAGATTTGTTCTATAAATATCAATTAAATAGTTGATAGTGTTACTCAATTTTTCAGTACTCTGAAATTTTATTGAAATCTTTTGTCCACTTATCAATTACTGAAAAAGAGCATGATATATGTTATTTCTCAGTTCTGCCAAATTTTACTCTATATATTTTGAAATTATACAGGGAACAATTACATTTGGGTTTAGTCTTCTTGATACATTGACTCCTTTGTCTTTGTTTTAAAATCCGAGATTTGTGATATCAACTTAGCCATTCCAGGCTTTTTATAATTAGTGGGGTTTTGGTACAACTTTTTTTTACATCTTTTATCTACCTGTCTTTATACTTGAAGCTAGTTTTTGTAACCTCTATATTGTTGGGTCTTACTTTTTTAAAATCCAGACTGACAGTATTTGTCTTTTAATTTTAAATAGAGTGTTTATATTTAATGTAATTTATATAGTTATACGTAAGTATATCTTTGTGCTATTTGTTTTCTATTTGTCTTATCTATGCTTTATTTCCCTTTCTCACTTTTCCTTGTTTCTTTCGATTGAGCAGGTATGTTTTATACTTATTGTCATCATCATTATTATTGGTGCTGCAGATTGGATGCAGGGCTTCTTGCATGCTAAATATGTTCTCTACTACTAGTCTACACACCCAGCCTATTTTATTATTCTTAATTTCTACTCTGAGCTTATTAGCTTCACCTCTTTGCTTAATTTTTTAGTATTCATCCTAGGATTACACACAAATGTTAGAATTTTTGTTACTTCCTACAAGACCTTCAGACTGCATTCCCAGCCCCCAGCATTGAACCCAGGATCAGGCAAATGCTCTACCAGTGAGCCACACAGCCCCAGCCTTTTAAAAATCTATCCTCTGTTTTCTTCAGATAAGACAGATTGAATTGACACATATCTAAGTTAATGGACTCTTTCTTTTTTAATCTTTTTTTCTGCTTCTCAGCTTATATAGTTAATTTTTTATTTCTGATATTATAGTCTTCATTTCTAGAATTTCCATTTGGTTCTTTTTATATTTTTTGTTTCTCTTTTCACTCATTAGAAGTATATATTTTCGAGGGGCTAGGGATTTAGCTCAGTGGCATAAGCGCCTGCCTTGCAAGCAGGCAGTCGTGAGTTTGATCCCTGGTACCAATAAAAACAAAAGACAAAAAATAAAATAAAATAAAGAAGTATATATTTTCACTTTTTAAAGTTGTTTTTTAAGATAAGGATTTACTATATAGGCTGACCTTGAACTCATGGCAGTTCTTCTGCCTCAGCCTCCCAAGTGCACAGATTGCAGGTGTATACCACCATGCCTGGTTCCTTTACATTATTGAACATAGTTATTACAGCTGTCTTTTATTTTTTGGTACCGAGGATCAAATACAACCTCATGCTTACAAGGCAGGCACTTATGCTGCTGAGCTAAATCCCTGGCCCTTATAACAACTATCTTAAGTCCTTATCTGATAACTAAAGTTTGTCATTTCAGTATTGGCTTCTGTTTTCTTTTTCCTTCAGAATGGATTATATTTTTGTATGATAAATAATTTGAGGTTATGTTCTGGACATTATAAATAGTATGTTGAGAGATGATGGATTCTATTATAGTCCTCTGAACAGTGTTAATTTTTTTATTGTACTTTTTTTTTTTTAGTAAGCAATTAACTTAAATTGTCAAACTGTCTTGCCCATAGTGGGCAGTAGCTCGAATCTTAGTCCAGTTGCTTAAACCATTGCTGTAGACTGCTTTGATTCTACTCTACATGTGTTAAACTTGAGCATTTTTCCTAAGATCCAAGAGATGCGAAGGGCTATATGCCACCTAAATCTTTTTTGAGGGGGTAGTACTGGGGGTCAAACTCATGACCTGGCGCTTGCCAGGCAGGCGCTTATGCCACTGAGCTAAATCCCCAACCCTACCACCTGAATCTTTATCTCATTCATAGTCTTTGTCTTGTGCTTTAGGAATAAATAAAATTAGAAGAAATCATCATTCTCATCTATCACCAAATGTAGATTAGGGTAAAATTGCCTGGCTTGGTTCTAGGAAGCAAGATCACAAAGGCCGTATGTATTAAGGAATTTGTATTTTATGTTGTTTTCAAATCGGAACCCTTACAGACCTTTAAGGAGGAAAGAGTCATAATTAGATTTTAGCAAAATCACTTTGGTTACTCAGTGAAGAACAAATTTACAATAAGACTTGAAATAGCAAACCTATTAAGGTGTCATTAGAGCAATCTAAGCAAGACATGATGATGGACCTGGAATGAGGGGTTACTTGTAGGAAGGGAGGGAAAAAGATGTCCCTGGACAGGAGAGAACACCTGAGGACAGAACTGAAGTGGGGTGCATGTGATCTGCCTCCCTAGAGCAGATCATGTCGGATACCTTGGGAGTTAAGATCACAGAAGCTGACTGTACCAGAGGACCGTGAAAGTTGGGCCAGATACTTTAGCGTTGACACACGGGGCATTTGGAAACCACTATCAGCTCTTTTTCTTTCTTTCTTTTTTCTTTCTTTCTTTCTTTCTTTCTCTCTCTCTCTCTCTCTCTCTCTCTCTCTCTCTCTCTCTCTCTCTCTTTCTTTCTTTCTTTCTTTCTTTCTTTCTTTCTTTTTCTTTCTTCTTTTTTTTCCTGGTACTGGGGTTGAAACTTATGACCTCACACTTGCTAGGCATGGGCTTATGCTGCTGAGTTAAATCCCCAGCCCTCACTGTCAGCTCTTAAAGGAAGCAACATGATAAAAGATGTGTAGGTGTGGTTGGCAAGAGCACAAAAGATGGGTGGGAGAGCTAGGAAACCATTGTATTCTTTGGCACAAAAATGAGGATTTTATTAGAGGTGTCTTTGTGAGAATGGTGAAAAAGTTGGATAAAACAAGCAATTCAGAGGAAGAAATGAGAGTATCAACTTTTAAAATTTATTTAGTGAATATGGAATTATAATCTATCCAGCAACTGTTGTTTTCACAGAATTGCTGAGAGGCCCAAAAGAAATAGTACATATAAGTTTGGCATTCTGGGAGACTGAGGCAGGAGGATCATAAGGTAAAGCCCAGGCCATACAACTTAATGATGGAACAAAAACCATGTCTTAAAATATAAAATAAAACAAAGGACTGTGGAGCCAGGATTTAGCTTAGCAGTATGAGCACTTGCCTGGAAAATGCGAGGTCTTGAGTTGGATCCCCAGTACCCAAACAAAAAAAAAAGGACTGAGGAAATAGTTTAATGTTAGCCCATTGATTCAGTCCCCAGCATTTAGCATGGAGATTGGGGTGTAGAATTGCTAGATACCTAGGTAGAGAGGTCAGACTGTATACAGTGAAAGCCCCTGGACAGGTAAGAAAGAATTTGATATATGGATTATCCTTGAAATACACTTACCTTTCACTATTAGAGGTATGTACCATACATAGTACCCTAGAATCATAACTCTGAGCTTGTTTTTTTCAACTCTTTGAGTTTTAATTTAGCATCTAAAATTAAGTAGTGTGAACAAATTGTATAACCTCTCTGTTCCTTATCTAAAAAATGGGGATAATTATAGTAACTGCCTAATAGAGTGGTTATGAAATTAAGTAAGATTGTATATGTAAAGTGTTCAAGACTACCATCTTTTTTGTCATGGTTGAGTAAATGCTGGTTCCTTTTTTGTTGTTGCTTTTTGGTTTTTTTTAGTTTTTTTTTGAGTGACTGTCATATTTATTCTCCCATGGCAAACCAACCCTAGTCAGTAGCCCTTCAGCCTACAGTAAAATGTGTGATCATTCTGTCTTACTCTAGAATAAATATTGTAGTTGAATATATACTTATTATATTCCAGATGCTCTGCTGATCTCTTTGTATTCCCATTGTCACATAATCCTGTACTCTGTAAATTGACTCCTATTATTACTGTTGCTAAAATTACCATTTTAATAAGAAAGATAATGGGTTTATAAGAGTTAGCCGCTTCTCCAGAGGCACATTGCCAGCTGGTACTGGATCAGAGACCCAGAAGCCAATCCTTCTGATTGGAAAAATAATGCCCAGGGGCTAGGGATTTAGCTCAGTGGCATAAACGCCCGCCTTGCAAGCACCTAGTCGTGAGTTCGATCCCCAGTACTAAAAAAAATAATAATGCCCTTAACCACAACTGTAAAAACTCAATAGTTTGTTTGCTTTAATCAAAATTCTTATTCAATTGGTAGGAACATGGAAAAGCCAAATTGTGCTGTGAAGTTAGAAAACCAGCTGCCTGACACTGGCATGAACTCTTAAGGGTGAAATGTACATTGCTAACTGCAGTAACAACAGGAGATTAATAACAGAAAGGTCATTGGGCTTGTATGTGCGGAAGTTGCAGTTTGGCAACTGTGGCCCTTGGGCCCAGTCCAGCTTACTGCTTGTTTTTGTACAGCCTGAAAGTTAAGATTGGTTTTCACATTTTTTAATGATGGGGGGGAAGCAAAAGAATAATCTTTTGTGACATGTGAAAGTTATATAGAGCTGGGCATTGTGGTGCACACCTGTAATCACAGTACTTGAGAGGCTGAAGAAGGAAGATAACTACAAGTTAAAGGCTAGCCTGAACTGGGCAGTGAACCCCTGTCTCAAACACACACACACACACACACACACACACACACACACACACAATGTTTTATAATAAAAATTTCCATATTCACTAATAAAATTTAATAAAACAGTCACACTTACTTGTTTATATATTGCCTATGATTGTTTTTATACCACAATAGCAACACTTTAGTTATGACAGAAATTTTAGGGTCCCCAGAGCCAGAAATATTTATTTGGCTCTTAACCAAAAAAACTTGCTGACCTAGTCCTAAGTAACCATTATACAAATTTGTGTATGTTTCTTGACGGCACATATTGTTTTCTTTTCAGTGGAGTTTCTTTAGAAGTTACTCATCTGTCTAAATCATTTTCATGTTCTTTTTTCTTTCCAGATAGAGGTTTTATTTTGCTTTGTTGTTTATTTTTTTAGTGCTGGGGAATCACACATGGCTTACTTGTGCTAGGCAAGTACTGTCCCACTGAACTAAATCCCGGGCCCAAATCAAGTTTTGTATTCTACTTCAAAAAGATGGCTATACTGTCACATACCTGTAATCCCAGCACTCAGAAAGCTGAGGCAGGAGGATCACTGCAAGTTGAGGCTAACCTTGGCTACCTTGTTAGTTCAAAGTCAGCCTGGACTGCATAGTAAGGCCCTGCATCTCGCCCGGACCCCCAAAAAAGAAAAGAAAACTGGATGCAGTGATGCACACGTGTAGTCCTGACTTCCCCCAGTCACTGTCACTGAGGTGAGAGAATCAAAAGTTCAAGGCGAGTCTGGGCGACATAGCAAGACCCTTATCTCAAAAAGAAAATTAAAAAAAAAACAGAACAGAACAGAAAAAGCAAAAATCTTACCTTTTATAATTAGACCTCTTGAAATAGATGTGAATAGTTTTCTAAAAATCACCAGCTGTAAGAATTACTGGCTCAGTAGATACAAGATGCCATTGGCAGAGTCCTTTCTTTTAACAGCATAATTATAGCTGAATGTTTCAGCATTGTATTCTGCTGTTATTTTTACTTTCAGTGTCCTCATATTTTGTCTTCTCATCTCACTTCCCTATTCCAATGTAGAGTAAGTTAAAGCATTCATTTGGATTTTATTTCAGCATACATCTGAAAAAACACAGGCGGGGCCAGCAATCTAGCACGGGGGAAAGCCCTAGATTCAATTCCCAGCACCTCAAGGGGAAAAACTGAAAGATAGCGATGTACCAGTCGTCTAATTGCTTTTGCCTTTGCAAGTTTTGAAAAACAATTTTTGGGGGTTGATTTTTTTTGTCAGTGGTGGTGGTGGCAATGGTTTTGATGATATTTTTTGTTTGTTTTAGGGGTTTTTTTTTTTCCTCCAGTATTGGAAATCAATTCCAGGGCCTTGTACATGCTAAGCAAGAATTGTACCAGTTAGCTACATCTCCAACCTTTGAAATAGATTTTTGCATGCATTTTGACTTACAGGATTTATGTGAGAGAATAAATGAACAGTCTAATTGAAAGACAGTATTCCCTTTAGGAAGAAAATGTAACTTAACTTTTCTCATGCTGAACTTCATATAGTAAGTTTGGTTTCCCAGCACTTCAGGTTCTTCTGTTGATAAATTCAACATGAAGTTATACTGTCAGGCCACAGACTTCCTGATTTGCATCAGTCAATATTATAAGGCTAAGTAACTCCTGGACATGTTTTAATGGGTTTGAACATCTGTGTGGTAAATTATAACTATTAAGCCACTTGAGTGATTTTAATACTTTCATCATTATGGAATTTGCAGAGTCTTCTTTATTTAAAGTATTTAGCTGGGGGCTGGGGATTTAGCTCAGCGGCATAAGCGTCTGCCTTGCAAGCAGGCAGTTGTGAGTTTGATCCCTGGTACTGATAAAAAAGAAAAAGACAAAAAATAAAAAAATAAAGTATTTAGCTGTTTTTTCTCTTTGACTTTTTAAAATAATTGACTATAAACCTGGAACTTTTCCTTCCTGTGATCACCCTTCTGGACTGTATTCTGTTGATTCTGCCATTTAGGAAAATTTCTGGAGTCTGTTTCTGCCTGGAGCATACTTTTCAGGAAAACTGCTGTTGGTCTTATCAGAACAGTTATTGCAGATTTTCCTGGAAGGTGACCTTGTGTAAACCAAAACTTTATATATACCTTCTCAGCCCACGGAGTTCAGTAAGTTGTGGAAATGGAATGACTAACTTAGTTAATGCCTAACTGCGGAAGTTTTGCCATCATCCTAGTCCTCTAGCAAATTTTTGTTTCTTGTGGTTTGCTCACTGAGTTGCCAGAAATCCATTGACATAAATCCTTTCCTGTATATTGTTTTATTCTGTCTAAAAGATATTTATGGTTTTAACTTCACTATCTATTTATGGTTTTTACTATCACTATCATCTGAAGAGACAGTAAGCAAACATCCTTTTACAGGTTGAAGTGTAAAATAGGCCCTCTGCCTCTCTTCCATATCCTTGTCCATCTTTATCTTTCTTCTGCTCTCCCATTTTACACTTTCTTCTTAAGATTCTTACCCACATTTGACCATCATTAGGAAGTAATCAAATTTCAAGAGTTGTCCTATCTTTAAATCTCTGATTTTTTTGGTCAACTTATAATAAGTAAGTGACAGCTATATTAATATTTAGTAAGAGATAGATGACAACCTTCCTGGGATAATTTTGCATTTTAAATAAGGTTATTGCCATGTGTGGTGGCCCACACTTGTAATCTCAGCACTCAGAAGGCTGAGGCAGAAGGATCACCATGAGTTTGAGGTTAGCATGGGCTACATAGTGAATTCATAGCCAGCAAACTACAAAATAACACCCTATCTCAAAAACAAAAACAAAACAAAACACATCTCTTATGCTAAAGCTATAAAGGAAAAAAATTTAAAGGGATTATGTAAAGAAATGAAGTTTGAGAGATTATGTATAACCTGAAGCACTGAAATTTGCTAATAGAAGAAATATAGTGTATTTGAAGGCAAGAAATTATTTCTGTAGTCAGATATGATGACACATACCTGTTATCCCAGCATTTAGAAGGCTGAGGCAGGGGGATCTCCATGAGTTCAAGGCCAGTTTGGAATATGTAGTGAGTTCAAGACCAGAACTACAGAGCAAAAAATCTGGCTTAGCCTAAAAAAAAAAAAAAAAAAAAAAAAACTGTTGGAGAACAATAGTCCTACTAAAAAGTTTTTGTTTAATATTATATATTATGGGTCTTCCCATAGTTTTATCTAAGCCTGTCAAAGTCTTTCTATATACAATTTTCATTTAAACCCCTCCTGAGAACCCAGTGGGTATCACTTGGATTTGATCCACCACACCAGAAATACACACATATGTGCATACATACATACATACATGCATGCATACATACTGCTTCTGCTTATGTAGTCTGTGTGGTAAGGCCCAATAAAACTAAAAGCAAAAGGGTTAAGAGCATCTAAACTCACTGCTGACTTACTCCAAGCTTGAGGTTACCTATTGGCTGTGTTAAAAAGGATAGCAAATACTGAAGAAAAAGCAAAACAGCAGGTCCACAGCTGGGGATGGGGATAATAGGTCCTGACACGTAGACACCATGGGGGAAATCTGTTGGGGACTCCCTCGAATTCCTTCCAGGTAACTGCTGTGTCCCGCCTACCTGTTGTGAGGCTCATCAAGACAAAGGTGGCTTTGCCTGCAGCTCTGTGCAGCACCCACATTTATGCATCAGTATGGGAATTTAGCAGCTTTCACAAGGCCATTCATCAGTCACTCCTACAGTTAGAAAATCCGGAGTATTTGGTGACTTTTGAAATGAGAAGAGGGAAATTTTCTGTTCTCTTTGGGCTAGAATGAATAGGATTCCAGCCTTTAACCACAGCTATTAAGTGATTATTCTAGTGTTTGCCCATGGACTGCAAGCATTTATTTCCATTGTGTCCTATTTTTAATGCATCATTTTTAGAGACATAAGTCACTGGCTTCCCTCCTACTCATGGTTATAAAGTTAAACAAAGAAATATGAAAATTGCAAGAACTGAAATGTCAGAGATGTGTACCAGTCATTTGGCCACATTTTTGTCCTTTGTTTGAGAACGGAAGTTCCTGCTGTTCTCAGTGAAGCGCCAAATAAACCTCCTGATGGCTGTAGGGAGAGCCCTCTGCCTGAGAGAGACAGGAGCCTGGCTTTGAGGACTTTGTTTTCCAGTAGCAGAGTGACCTGGGATCAGATCAGCCTCTTAGCAATTTTATTTTTTATTTGTGACTCAAGGCTGTTTTGTTTGTTTGTTTGTTTGTTTTCTTTTCTTTTCTTTTCTTTTCTTTAACTTACCTCAAGTTCTTGTGGGACTCAAACAAGTTAATACGCACAAAAGTCTTTTGCAGTTAGAGCATAGTTTTTTCCACAGCATTTTATGTCTAGGCTGCACTGTGGCTGCATATTTTATATTAACTGAGATCTCCCTCCTCTTCCTAAATGGCTATGTGGAGGGTGAGGGAAACTGAGGTCAGAATATGATTTCCCCAGAGTTTCAGGAGAAATTCAAGACCAAAAAGTAATTGTTGTTAACAGATCAGAATTTACCTATGAAGTTTTTAATGATGCATTTTATCAAAACTTAATTGCATTTAAATTATTTAACTCTCTAAATGGCCTTTTGTGAGGAAATCCTGCCCATTAGTATCTGTCATGTCAATCTAATTTCCTTCTTGAAAGGGTTGCTGGCCCAGACCGGACACTTCAGCCAGGAAAAGCCTCAGCCGAAATTAGGAAGCTCCTGCCTCCCCCACCCCTAGAGATTTACCTGTAACCCTATACCCCTGCGCTTAGTAACCTACCTCTGGCGCCAAATGTGTGCCAATGAAATACCTGTGCATCCCTAATACCCCTTAGGGTCCACCCCAGACCGAGGCTACTTATGTGCCTCACTCCAAGTGTTCCAGGGAGAGATCCCCGGCCCCGGGGTGGCGATGCTGTGCCCCGGGGGGTCGGGGGGGTCTCTCCCCGCATTCCCAAAATAAAGGTTACTTATATTTTATACTTCTTATCTTTTCAGCCACCACCGCCGGCCACTCCTTCCCCCTCTTCCCCTCCTCAGACCTAACACTTCTGACCTTGACAGAAATTGTAATCTCTGTTGACTCAGGCCCATACATGGCAATAAGTTGTATTCAGGAAATGTTACCAAGAAACCATTCTCCTACTGTACTTCTTTTGGGAGTGAAGGAGTTTTAGGTCTGAAAAGCAGGGAAAATGAGTAGATGACAGTGGGGACAAAAAGCACATGAGCAGAGTCAGATCTATATTATGTCACCTGTTTCTTCACTGACTGGAGTATTTCCGTGAGGGCACGTGGCTTTCCAAGCGATCATCCCTAGGGATCTGTATACTTCTGCCCTCAATAAAAGAGACCCCAAAACTTCATCTGGACCCTGTTATAAGTCACTGATTTAGTGAAGTCAAATACATATTTTTCTATCCTTTGACCATTTTACCTTTACCCTTTTTTAGCTGCCAGAAATATCTAAAATCACACTGAAAGTACACAAAGTACAGTCCTAGAGAAAGGAAGGACCTACTTGAACTAGTTAGATTACAGAGGGATTAAAACACTAATTGAGATTCTAGAGCCCTGAAAGATAAGATTAAGACACAAAGATCTACAGAAAAAGAAGTTATCAGCATTCTTGAGCTGACAAAGTCATATCCTTTGAAGACTATGTGTTAATGATCTGATTCCTCTTTGACTACTCCAGAAAAAAATTTTCTCTTGCCAAAGAAACTAGGAAGTTTTCAATCGTTATACACATCTTATCATTCTGTATGCTGTCTGCATGAAGTAGAGGAGTCCCAGTACTTTTTGTACCAGTGAACAGAAATTTGATCTCTATAAGATCATCATCTTCTGTTGTGAGTACTTTATGATTAGAAGAGTAACGGGACTCTAAAGGTGCTGAGGTAGAAATGATCCACCCGAGATTAATCATTGAGGTTTCTCATACAAACTGCATTCTAACCAAAGGAAAAAGGCTTCCATCATCACTGAACATATCTATATATCCTAATTTATCTAACTCATCCCACTTCCTTGCTTTAGGGCTGAGGATGTAGCTTAGTGATAGAGCGCATGCGTGAAGTTCTGATTTAAATCCATAGTACAAAAGCAAAATAAAACCAAAAAAAGCGCACAGTATCTGCTCCCAGTTGTTCAAATCTGCAGCTTCATACTCTCTGTGATTTGACCCTACTTTTCATGCTATTTCTGGTCATTCACCTCTCATTGCACCCCTTGTTGCAGTCAGCTGGTACTGCTGCTATTTTCTAAGTGAACCATACACCTTCTTGTCTCGTTACCATCACCCCACACTCACACCTCGGCAAACATAGCTCCATTTACCTGAAATACTCTTCCTCCTGTCTGTCTCTGTAAAAATCTCTACAGTACATCAAGATTAGATGTGCAGGGCCTGGTGTGCAGCTCAGTGGTAGAGCACTTGCTTAACGTGCAGGAGAACCAGTATTCGATCTCCAACACCCAACACCCCCACACACAATTAGGTTTAGATGTCACCTGGTCCAAGAAGTTTTCCCCCAAAAGAAATCACCCATCCTATTGCTTTCACAATATTTGATGCCTCTAGTTTTCTAGAAGTAAGGATAAAATAAATCTTCATCTTTAAGTCCCCAATGATCAAGGCATCCCTTGCAACATAGTAAGTACACAGTAAATGTTTTCAATGGGTTGGCTGTATGGAAGGATTTCTTCACAAACTCAGGAAATTATATTCTGTCATATTTTCAGGGTTCTGTGAAGTCAAAGGACTTTTTAAATTTTTGTGTTTTTATTTAATGATAATTGTGAATCACCTGGATCTACATTATAATCAAGTTGCACTGTATAATTTCAGTTCCCATATTTGCATTTCAGAAACTTTGTATTAACACATTACTCAAAGTGTATCTAAACTGGGAACAGGGCTTTAGCTCAGGGGCAGTACGGGCCTACCTGACAAGATCGTGAGTTTGATCCCTGGTACCAAAAAAAAAAAAAAAAAGTATCTAAACTTATGATTTCAGAGAAGTGCTATATCTAGGTGATCATTCAGTCTTGGGAAAATATAATTGGTCTTACCTAGCTGCACTTTAGCTAGCAGGATAAGCTGTTTCTTAGATGCTCCTGTTGTTAAGACAGGAGAATAGTTGGGAATAGTTTTATCTACATTTACTTTCATGTCTTAAAAACCTGAAGGGAAGGAAGAAAGTCCTCACCAAGACATTAATAGAGTTTTAAAAGAATGGTGTAAGAATTTGTCCAAGAATAAATTTTTCTTTTTTTTTCTTGATTTTTCTTGATAGCACTATTATAACCTGTTTCAGTAAATGAAGGGGAATGGTTAAAGCCAGCATGTCCCCTGACTTTAAAAGTATGTTATATTAATTCAGATTTGATGGCATCCTCCTTACTACAAGTCATCTCAGATCCTTTATAGAAAAAATGGGATCTGAGATGCAAAAATGAATCTGTCAGTCTAAACTTCAGTATACCATTAAAAACTTACTAAGGTATCTTCCAGTTTTTGGTCTTTTTGAGACAGTGTCTCACCATGCAGTTAAGGCTGGCCTTGGGCTCACTTTGTAGTCCAGGCTGGTCTTGAACTTGCAGTGGACCTCCTGCCGCAGCCTCCCTAGTGCTGGGATTACAGGAGTGCACCACCACTCCTGGCTGGTTGTTTTCACAATACTGTGAAAGCAAGTCATAGGTAGGTTAAATTTTTTTTCAACTCTTTACTATGTATTTGATTTTTTTTAAAACCTTCTTAAGCAACTCGTTTTTATCAAACTTGTTCAAACAAATCTAGATCCTTTCCTGGCTTCTTTGAACACACAGCTGTTTGTTTCTCAGTAAGACTGATTATTGCTGACTTCCTAAGAACATTTGGAGATGCAAATAGCCAGGTGTTTTTATTACCATTGCACAAAGTAAAAGCTATTACACTTAAACTATGATAAATCCCACTGACTGTGATCTACTCAGGTTGCTAAAAGTAGGCTTAGATTCACTGTGTTCATTTCCCTGAAGCTGTTTATAAGTGCTTGAGGAAAGCTGGTGGTCTCTGCAACTTTAGTTTCCTGGGTATTATAGTCTAAATATGGTCTTTAGTGAGTACTTTGTGAAAATTAGGTTGAGACAGTTTGAAAATCAATACTTTTTTTTTTCCAGTACCGGGGATTGAACCCAGGGATGTCCCACACAGCTACATCCCCAGACCTTTTTAATTTTTATTTTGAGATAGTTTTGTTCAAACTAGCAATTCTGCTTCAGTTTCCTAGCCCATGTTATATACTTCTACTCTCAGCTCAATACCATTTTTTAAAAATAAAATCCATGTATATACATACTTTTGAATATGACAGCAAAACAGTAATGAATGTTTGGCTCTGTGGCAAAGCAAGTATGTGCCAGTGTTTCAGGCAAAATGTTTGAAGAATACCTTGGCATCTGGAATTCACACCAGCAATAAATTTCTTCTTTTAGTGATGCAAAATAAAATGTTTAACATTCTCAAATAAAATTTTTTATTTTAAATTTGTATTTTTATTAGCAAGTTTGTAATGTGTAATGATTGCATAAAACACCATAATTCTTTTATGTCCCCTTCCCCTCCCTTTTGTTTCTGCCTCCCTTCATCTTTTGGTCCCCTCTCCTATCTCCCTTCTTCAGCCATAAATTTCAGCTAAAGTAAGAGGACTATTTCAGATGGATAAAGAAAAGTACAAAAAGAATGGCAGAGAGAAAAAAGAATGGAAATAGAGAAAGGAAGGAAGGGAAGAAAAAAAGAAGGAAAGAAACCTCCCAGTGGAACAGTTGTAGTTTGGTTTTGTTTTGTTTTGATTTTGCTTATTCGGAAACTAAGAAGTAGTGTTAGTATCCCAAGATCCTTGGTTTTAATTCATTTATACACAGGCTAACCAATAGTTGGAAACATACTCCGCATATAACCTTTTTATACAAACTGTTACTGTAAATATAGTAGTGCCTCGGTTCGGCAACTAGTTTCCATGGTTCTGGTCACAAACCAAATTGGATGAGAACCAAGTCAAATTCAATGGTTAGGTTCAGTGCTGGCCTTATGGGGAAATTTCATCTACTTATTCAATTTGGATTGTGAACTGAGGTACCACTGTATTACCTCTTTTTCTTTTCGTATAAGTTGGCAGATACATAAAGATGACTTAGCTCTTTGGGAAATCACATGTATATATGCTGAGTCACTCTTATCAAGTTTTTGTCCTAATTATAATTAGGAAAAAAGAAAATTACTGGGTTTAATGTTTTACTGTTATACATTGGTTATAACATTGATTTGAGTCATTGGGAAAATATGTATTGCCAGATTCTTTTATTTTGGCAAATCTAAATCTAAATCTAAATCTTAGAAGTGACACAGAAATAATCTACAACTTTAAGAGCATTTCAGTTTTCATATAGTATCAGAATGCTTTTGACTGTAGGTAACAGGAATTCCTAAGTCAACTGGCTTGATAAGAAATGAATGATCACACATGACAATAAATCCAAGATAGAGAATTCTTCACCTCATTGACATTACTCAGGATCAATATTTTTTTCATCTTTTTGCTCTGTCAACCTTAGTTTATGACCTTCACTCCAGTCCCTGGTAGCTTCAAGCTGGTTCTTGCTCACTCTTTTATCCTTGTATGAGTTTTCTCAGTCTTCTAGAGACTTTCCTTCATTTTCTTGTCCACAACTGGGTCATAAACTAGTTAAAGCAAAAGGACATGTTCACCATGATTCACTTAGTCCATTGAAGAGTGTGGCTGGAATCTTGCAAGAATGAGTAATAAAAGCAGGTTCTCCAAAAAATTAAAATGTACTTTGCAAGGAAGAATGGGAGGATGCCAGCAAGACACACAGTAAAATATGCAGGGATGCCCAAAGACCAAATTAAGAACCCCTAATGAAGCAGCTTTATATCCAATACCCATGTTGAATTGCAGCCCTGGAAGCTATGTTCTGTGGCTGTGTGCATTCATTTTATTCTTCATAGAGACCAGGTCGGGGTGGCTTCTCCCTGCATACTGGGCTATATCAGAGTACTCCCAAGACCTCAGCCACACAGTGGAAGCAAGGAAAGAGGGAAGGTTAGCAGAGGCTAGCAGAGCCCCCCAAATAGGGGCAAAGCTGTAAATCCCTAAGGACAATTTTGATCATTGGTGGACAGATCTAGTCTACATGTATGAGGTTCAAGGGAGATCTAGTCTGCAGATAACATGATAGCAGGAGCCCATAAGACATGCGGAGTGGATATGGGGAGGGTCTAACTCTTGCAGTCCAATACCTGGAAAACAGTGGTAGCTGTGGTCCTAAAGCCAACTGACCAAAGATGGTGAAGGTCTTGAAATGTTCTCTGTTACCTTTGGGTTTTAGTTCAGTCTGGGATGGTTTAGTGGATCTTATAGTAAGATGTATGCTCATTTTAAAGGGAACAGTGGAGCTCAGGTAGGCAGGGATTTACCTAAATGAATGTTACTTGTAGCTTTGTTAATATAGTGGGTATCCCCTCGGCTTATATGGTGGGTAACAACCATATAATGTGAATGTAAAACTTCTTTTCCCCACTCTGTTCTTTGCCTCTCCCCAGGGCATCATGGGAGTTCTCTGAGAGCTTTTCCTTAAGCTGTGGCCCCCAGCTCTCAGCAACACCTGCCCCCCATTTTTCTTTTTTTTTTTTATCGGTGCCGGGGATCAAACTCAGGACCACGCACTTGCAAAGCAGGTGCTTATGCCGCTGAGCTAAATCCCCATGCTCACCCCCCATTTTTCTTCATAGATTTGATGATGGTGGAAATTTTACTTATAGCTTATTATCTTTCTTCCCCACCAAAAACAGGCTTCTTCTTGAAGATATGAAGGTGTTTTTTTTCTCATTTTCTACTATGCTATGCTATCTCAGGTACCAAGAACATAACTGGTATATAGTGAGCACTGAATTAAGATTGGCTAGACGCCTCTTAGTGTTCATCCTGAAGTTTTTCTCTCCTGGTGAGTCAGTGCCCCCTGTAAACTAGAGATTGAGCCCAATGGGGTCTTGAACTTGGATTATCCTGCTTTACTCAGCCTCCCGCAGTGCTTGGCTTATGTATCTTCACACGCCGCTCTGATGCTCCTTTTATTGAGTAATGATAGCTGTGTTTTCTGTTTCTTTTTTACTTCAGCTGCCAGGAATTACTCATTTGCAGTAAGTGTTCCTAACTATGGATGCCTGCATTCCTCTTATTCAATATAGAACTTTTAAAAATGTTATTGCATAATTGGTACTAGAGATTGAACCCAAAGCCTTCATACTGAGCTACATCCCCAGACCATTTTTTTTTTTTTTTTTTAATTTTAAGACAGTTTGTCACTAAGTTACTAAATTGCCCCAGCCAGGCTTGAACTACAGTCCTCCTGCCTCAACTCTCAGACTTCTGGGATTACAAGAGAGCTACCTTTATTTGTTTTTTGGGGTGTTTTTTTTTTTTTTTTTGGTACCAGGGATCAAACTCATGACCTCACACTTGCCAGGTGAGCACCTATGCCACTGAGCTAAATCCCCAGCCAGAGAGAGCTACCTGTAATGATACATGGTTTTAAAATTACTTCTTGTACATTGCCTCAAAACTTTTATAAAGGTAAATAAGGAATGATAAAAGTAAGTGAAGTGACTAAAAAGTAGCAAAAACAGAAGTCAAAAGGATACTTCTGGAGTTACGGTCAGATAGTATTGGATCTGTCTTTTTTTTTTTTTTTTTTTTGGTCTTTTTGTTTTTATCGGTACCAGGGCTCAAACTCACGACTGCCTGCTTGCAAGGCAGGCGCTTATGCCACTGAGCTAAATCCCCAGCCCCTGGATCTGTTCTTGATAGAATAGGAACCAGGCCACGCATGGTGGCACACACCTGTAATCCTAGCAATCAGGAGGCTGAGGCAAGAGGATCACCATGAGCTGGAGACCAGCCTGGACTACATAGTGAGTTCAAGACCAGCCCGAACTATATAGCAAGACCTTGTTTCAAAAAACAAAAGAAGCAAACAAGCAAGCAAGCCAAAAAAAAAAAGAAACCAGACCAAATATTACTTTGATCAGGTTTTTTGTTTTCTTTTGTTTTTTCAGTTAGCTTTGAGTAGCATGAGGGCAGGGACTGTATCTTTTTTGCTTATAATTGGCTCCCCAGCGCCAAGGACAGTGCCTCATACATAATAAATAATAAATGTTTGATGAATTAATAAATCAGGCTGGAAATGTAGCTTAGTGGTAGTGTGTTTGTGAAGCATATATGAGGCCATGACTGTGGTCCTCAGCACTACGAAAAAAATGATTTAGTGTGCCTTTTCTTTGCCCTCTCTTTTTAAGTCTCTACATTATTAAACTTAGTTCCTCATGTACTGTTACCCAACTTGCAATTTCCCTTCCTTATAAGTTTCCAAACTTCTTTGATTTTTCTGTGACTTCCTTGCCAACAAGGAACCTTCTTCCTTTAACCACGCAAAGCTTTGCCCAGGTTTCATGAATATATATATGCCTTTTCTTCCTTCCTGGATCTCCTGGACCTCATTCCCCAGTGACTAAACCAAAGGTGACTCATCTGCTCACAGACTTACAATGAGAAGCAGCCAAAGGGATTATCTTGTCTAACTGGCTCGTCTCCACTTGGACCAGAGAGGCGAAGTGATTGCCCTGGGTCACACAGCTGGCAGCAGGGCCAAAATTAGAACACAGGTCTCTAGATTCTTTCATCTGTTTTTTCACAATGCAGCATGAACAAGTTTCTTCCTAACTCCAGAAGGGAAAGTACTGTAAGAAAAGAGCTGAGAGTCAGCCAGAGTTTAACCCCAGCTCTATTTATTCCTCACAGAAGTTCTGTGGTACCTCTATCTTAGTGCATATTCTTTCTTTTTATGTTCCTTTATATATTTAATGTACATATTTAAACTTGTAAGTTTGGTTTGTCAGTAATGAGAGAAATTATGTGTATTTTTACGTATATAAGTGAAGTATACCAGTTTTATGTTTCTTTAATGTTTTGAGAACTTTCAATGACATATAGTTCTGTCATATTGCTTTTAATAGCTATTACATAGTATTCAGTAATATTATACACTTCAGTTATTTAACCAATTCCATGTTCACTGATATTTAGTTTATTTCCCATTTTTTACTATTACAATTTAGCAGTGAAATCTTTTTTTTTTTCCTCCTAGTACTGGTTATTGAGCCCTGTGTCTTCACACTGAGCTACATCTTCAGCCCCTTTTATTTTTTATTTTGAGACAGGTTCTCACTAAGTTGCTGAGTTGCCTAGGGTGGTTTCAATCTTTCAGTCCTCCTGCCTCAGCCTCCCAGACTGTTAGAACTACAGGCATATACTATCACGCCTGATCTGCAGTGAAATCTTTATGCAGGTATCTTTGTACATATACATTGCACACCTACTTTTCTATTATAGATACTAAAAAGTGCAAAGTCTGGTTCAAAGTATATGCATTTTTCTAAGGTTAAAGTTTTCTCTTTAATCTTTCTAGTTTTCTCTTTTCTGTTCTGAAAATGGGCCATGTCTAAGTCGTGGTTCCACTTCAGCAATGTGCGTCAACGATAGAAGAGCAGAGGATGAGCTTAGGACTGTGTAGTACATACATGAACGTTTTGAAGAAGCTATTCCTTTGGAGAAGTTATTCATTTGCCTTTTCTTATATCATGTAATATAATGTACATTGTGTTCCTGACCTTGAGGGAGAAACAGAACCAAAACAGAACAAATGAACTTCCTTCTCCTCTTCCAATTATCTCCTACTGAGATAATTAAATAGCACTCTCTAGGCCACTTCTGCTTAGCTGTGGAAGCATTTACATATGGGACTATAACTATTATTTCTCATCTGTTTATACCTACCCTCTAAATTTTAGGCTTCTTATAAGAAGAGTAAAGATGATGTTTTATCAACTTCTGTATCCCCATAATAGATGTCCTCCAAGAGGCTCATGGAGGCACAGGGAAGGGCCTTTGGAAGGGAGTTCCATTATGGAGCTCACAGTCAACTTGCTGTTAAGCTAACTTGCTTTTCTGTCTGTTCAGAAGAGGCAGGTAACTGTGGGCATGGCCTGGAAGGGCCTGTCTCTCTTCCTGGCTCCTCTTTGACTCTGCTTCCTGTCCAGCATGCCCACCATGCCCTGAGCAACTCTCCTCTGCCATGACCCCGTACCATGACCTCCTGCCTTGAGCCAGCCAACCGTGGACTAAAACCTCTACAGACTGTAAGCCAGAATTATCCTAAGCCTCTCCTTTAGGTTAGGGATGCTGTGTCTCAGGAAGAAAGTGACTAAGACACCTTGCAGTGGTGGTGGCAAACCTACGCCATGTGTGCCTCTGCAGGCTGTTTGTGTCACTGAAAGCTCTAAAAGATTCACCATCACTTCCCCAGGAGATCAGCATGACACTTAGCACATAATTATGTTTTGTTGCGAGAATCACTGAATTAAATTCAACGTTACCATTTGCTGAATGCCTGGTATGCACAAAGACAGCTAAGAATTAACTGATAGGACGGACATGAAGCAAAGTTCTCTCTGCAAGAATTTATAGTCTTAGAGGAGAACTAGACTGGCTTGAAACAAAGAAAACCAGATGTTGACTAGAAGTATGGTTTAAGCCAAAGTAATTGTCTTAGTCCCTTTCCTCATTGCTGGGACAAAATACCTGACACCCACAGTTTAAAGGAGAGGTTTATTTTAGCTCAAAGTTTGTAGAGGGTTCAGTACATAGTTGGCTTCCTATAAGGCAGGGTAGCCTGGCAGAGGGCCATGGCGGAGGAGAGATGCTCGAAGTGTCCAGGAAGACAAGAAAGTGAAGGAATAGTAGGGAGAGAAAAACCCTTGCCACCCACACCCTCATGACCCATCTCTTCTAACCAGCTTTACCTTCTAACAGCAAGTGAGCTACAGACTCACCAGTGACTGACCCACCCATGAGTATCACACCCCCTTCCCATGATCCAGTCGCCTTTAAGAGCCCCACGTATGAGCACATGAGGCTTTAGGGGGACATTTGGATATAAACCATAACAGTGACTTGGGTACAGAGTTCTCGGGATTTCCAGGGAGACCTGTTTAAAGTGGCTGTGGGGATAAAGAAGGTTTCACAAAGCAGGTGACATTTGAGCTGAGCCTGGTAAGACAGGTCAGTGACTCGTCTGTGTAGGCCACCATGTTGGTGGGTAATAAAAAAGCTTCAGAAGCAGTTTTATCCCCATAAAGATACCATGCATTGTTCAGGCCATCAGACTCAAGTTGGAGTGTTCTGTACCTGGGCTCTGAAACTAGAGCCCTCAGAGCCAAAACAGCTTCAGTTCTCGGTATGCTTATCAAGGAGGAAGTTACTTCCATATGTAGAAATACATATATAAGAGACGTTGAGTTCTGAATGCCTTAACGTGCTGCTATTTCCCTTGTCTTTAAAAACAAAACAAACCCTTCTTTTGACCCTTCCTTCCTCCACAAGCCACATCCAGTTTCTGTGGTGTGCTTTGTAGAGGAACTCCTCAGTGATCTTCCTGCTTCTCCCATTCAGTCGTAAATCTCCTTCTCCTGTGCTTTCAACCCCTACCAGTTCATCAGAACCATTCTTGTCAAGGTGAACAGGGACTTCATTATTGCTCCTTCAAATGGTCAACTTTTAACTTCTTTTTTTTTTTTTTTCTTTTTCATTTTTATCGGTACCGGGGATCGAACTCACGACTGTCTGCTTGCAAGGCAGGCGCTTATGCTGCTGAGCTAAATTCCCAGCCCCTAACTTTTAAACTTCTTACCTAAACTATTAGCAGTATTTTGTGAAGAGTGTAACCTTCTAAATATACTTTCCCCTTTAATTTCTAGGTACCACACTGGTTTTTTTCCTACTTGACTCATCATGCCTCGAAATCTCCTTTGCAGATTCCTCCCCTCCCAGACCTCTAAATGTTGAAGGGTCCAGATCTGCCCTTGGTTCTCTTCTGTGTTTATGTTCACTCCATTTATTATCATCTCTCATAGTCTTTTTTTTTTTTTTTTTTTTTGTCTTTTTCATTTTTATCGGTACCAGGGATCGAACTCACGACTGCCTGCTCGCAAGGCAGGCGCTTATGCCGCTGAGCTAAATCCCCAGCCCCATCTCTCATAGTCTTAAGGTTTTAAACATATAACCAAGTGTGATGATGCATGTCTATAATTCTAGCACTCTGGGAGGCTGAGGCAGGAGGATGATAATTTCAAGCCCAGTTTAGGCAACTTAGCAACTGAGGGAGACCTTAACTCAAAATTTAAATAATAATAAAAATAAATATCATCTATATTCCGTTGACTCCAAAATGAGTATCTTCAACTCTCTCTCCTCTGAACTTTTTTTTTCTTCTTTGAAATGGTCTTGTTATGTAGTTCGGGCTGGCCTGGAACTTGCAGCGATCTTCCTGCCTCCGCCTTCTGAGTGCTAGAATTACAGGTATGCACCACCATGCCTGGCTTTTCTGAACTTTATCCTCATGTGTCTTCATCTACCTGCTCAACACATCTGCAACTGAACCTTGATTCTGCCTCCTTTCCAAAACCTGCTTCACTCAGAGACTTTCCCATCTCAGTTGATAATAATTCCATCCTCTGTCACAAAAACAGAAATTCTTATAGTTATCAGGAAGTCAGCTGGCTATGTCTTCAGAATGCATACAGCCACTCTTTTCTCACTACCTCCATGGCTTGGTCACCAACCCTCTCCAGCAGCTTACTTGCTAAGTTATATCCTTGCTCCTAGGGCACATAGAAGTCCTGCTGCTGTGTTCTCAGCACTGCAGCCAGTGATCTCTGCACTCCTCTGTTCAAACTCCTCCAGAGACCTCTCATTTTACTTGAAGATAAAGTCTTAAACCCTGACAGTAACCTATAAGGCCCACCTCGCTCCTGCATTACCTCGCTTACCTCACTGGTCCTAGATATGCTAGGCATGCTTCTGCACAGGGCTTTTACACTGGCTGGTCCCTCTTCGTGTATTTGCCTTCCCTAGATAGCCACATGGCTGACACCCTCACCGTCAAAACTGCTTCAGAGTCACCATCTCAATGAAGCCTTCCCTGGCTACTTTTTTAAAAATTCAAATCTGCCAGTTATTAACCAAAAATTTGTTGGTTCAAGCCCACCCAGGTATGTGGTGCTGCTTTTGGCCAGGCATGGTAATCTCTGCGCTCTAGAGACTGAGGCAAAAGATCACTACAAGTTCAAGGCCAGCCTGGGCTACAGAGTAAGTTCAAGGCCAGCTGAACTACCCTGTTCCCCCAAAAAAAGAAGGAGAAAAAGAAGTCTGTCAGTATCTCCATTACACCGTATTTCCCTTGCCTCCTTTATATCCCCCTCCCCAGAGCTTTCATGATCTTCTAACGTATGTTGTAATTTACACTAGAATGTGAGCTCCACAAAGGAAGGAATTGTTTCATGTTAATGGGCCTATGCCGCCTACCTAGAATGGTGCCTGGTGCTAACTAGCCCTCTCAGTGAGTATTTGAAATGAGTGAATGAATGTTACTTATCTCTTTGACAAGGACACAGAATACCGTGAATCTTTTAAAAATTAATTTTATTGGGCACCCCACTCAGGACCCCTCCTGTCTCTCTCTTAGACAGAGGCTTTCTTTCTCTCAATAAATATGTCTGCTCTTAAAAAATTAATTTTATTGGTACATTTCTGATATACATAATATAACTTGATTATTTTTTTCCCATTCCCCACCCCCTTCCTTCAATCCTCTTCCCCTCCTTATTTTTTTGTTTCCATTTTTTCCTTCTATTCCTTTTCCCCTTTTCTCTTCCCACCCCCTTCTGTTTCCCTTCCCATTTAAACATTTGCTTCGTACTTCCCAGTACCTCCAATGTATTTTGGTTCTCATTTACTCTTTCAGTTTTTCACACAAGAGAAACAATGGAATGTTTAAACATGTGTGGTCTAATTAATTTCACTTACAATTATGGACTCAAAGTGCACCCATTTGCCTAAAAATGTCTAAAGATCATCCTTCTTTGGGGCAGAGTAGTACTCCATTGTATATAAAAACGACGTCTTCCTTACCATTCATTGGTTGATGGGCATCTGAGCTGCTATCAAGATTTAGCTATTACACACTGTGCTGCTGTAAACATGGGTGTTTGTGAATCACTGTAGGGTGATGCTTTTTAACTCTTTCAGTAAGATACCAAGAAGGGAAATAGCTCAGTCAAATAGAACTTCTAGTTTGAGTTTTTTGAGCAGTTGTACCAATGTACACTTCCACCAACAATGAAGAAGGGTACCTTTCTCCCCAAGGCCTTGCCAACCTTTGTTACTGTTAAGTTTTTTTTATAATAACCATTTTTCAGGAGTGAGATGAAATCTCAATGTTGTTCTAATTTGCATTTCTCGAATCCTTTTTCAGAGTGTACTTTTCAATGTAAAAGTCTTTTATTTATTTCATTAGATTTATTCCTAAATATTTCATTTTCCTTGATGCTATTATGAAAAGTGTTGTTTCCCTAATTTCTTTCTCAGTGAGTTTTTTATTTGTGTAGAGGAATACTATGGATTTTTTTTTTTTTTTTATCGGTATCGGGGATCGAACTCACGACCAAGTGCCTGCAAGGCAGGTGCTTATGCTGCTGAGCTAAATCCCCAGCCCCGATACTATTGATTTTTGAGTGTTGGCTTTTATCCTGCTACACTAATGAGGATTGTTGCAAATTCGAGACCAGCCTGGGCTACAAAGTGAGCACATGGCCAGCTTGAGTTTGGTTATTAAATTTAGAAGTCTTTTACTGGAATTTTTAGGATCTTCTATGTAAAATATGATGTCACCCACAAATAATAATAATTTAGCTTCTTCTTATCCTATCCTTATTCCTTTTATTTCTTTCTCTTGTCTAATTATTCTGGCCAATGTTTCTAGAATTATGTCCAGTAGGAGTGGTAATAGTGGACATCCTTGTTTTGTTCCTGATTTTAGAGTGAAAGCTTCTATCAGATTGAGGTAAAGACCTTTTTATTTGTTGATTTGTCATACATGGCTTCTGTCAGATTTTTTTTTTTCCATTTTCTTTTGGGTTTTCATCATGAATGGGTGTCGAACTTTCCCAAGTGCTGGAATGTAGGCATATGCTACCACATCTGACTCCTTCCTTTTTTTGATAAGCGTTTGTCAGTTTTATTTAATCTCTTAAAGATCAACTTTTCAGTTCATTGATTCCTTGTATTGTTTTCTTAGTCTCAGTTACATTAATTTTTGCTTTGATCTTCATAATTTCCTCCCTCACACATGCTTTGGGTTGAACTTGCTCTTCTTTTTCTAGAAGTTTCAGGTTCTATATTATGTTATTTATTTTAGTTCACTCTTTTTCTGATATGGGAATTATAAATTTCCCTCATAGGACTGCTTTCATTGCATCTCATAAGTTCCAATATGTTGTATTGGCATTAATGTTTAATTATAGAAACTGTCTAATTTCTTCTTTAAATTTCATCTGTGACCTATTGGTTGTTCAGGAGTGTTATTGAATTTCCATGTATTAATGCAGTTTTAGCAGTTTCTTTTGCCATTGATTTCTATTTTTATTCTACTATGATCGACCATATATATGAGATAATCTCATTGTTACGTTCCAGTGTCTGAGCCAGGTGTGGTGGCACACTCTTGTAATCCCAGCACTCAGCAGGCTGAGGCTAGAGGATTGTTGCAAATTGGAGACCAGCCTGAACTGCATAATGAGACCCTGTCTCATAACAAAAAAATCATCCAACAAACAAACAAAAAAAACCCTCCACTGTTCGGATTCCAAATCTGGAGAAGCTGATTAGCTGCTATTTACCACTCTGCTATCTTCCTAGAAGTCTTACCTTGACAGTTTTTTACTCAGTTTGTTTAGCTAAGCAGTGATAATGTAGGAAAAGTACTGAGTTATCATTAGGCTCTAGCCTGAGGGCCATATTTGCTATTTATGTGCCCAGGGGCTAATGACAGTTGTGTCAGGTTTCTGAACATTTATTAGATTATATATTTATGATTTATACATTTTCATTTATGTGTGTGCATATGTATTTTTATATATATATATATATATATATATATTTTTTTTTTTTTTTTGGTCTTTTTCTTTTTATCGATACCAGGGATCGAACTCACGCTAAATCCCCAGCCTCTATTTTTATGTATAGTTTTTTAATTTTTTTTTCTTTACCGGTACCGGGGATTGAACTTACTTGCAAGGCAGGTGCTTATGCCACTGAGCTAAATCCCCAGCCTCTATTTTTATGTATAATTTTTTAAAGTTCTGTATAAACCGCTACTAATATTGTGGGGAAGATCTTCAATCTTTTATCTCCATGTGTCTGAGATTCTACTTGCTTTTTTTTTTTTGTACCAGAGATCGAACTCATGACCTAGTGCTTGCCAGGCAGGCGCTTATGCCGCTGAGCTGTATCTCCAGCTTCTCTACTTGCTTTTTTACAAACCGTACATGATGAATATTTTCCTTGACATGAAATATTCTTCCACAGTATGATTTTTAAGGGTCATACAGTTCTTTAAAAAATATAAGGCACATACAATGTACCACGGTGATATCACTCCTTCTTTAAGGTGAAATTCTGTGTAAAAGGTTTTAATTTCTTCCTTTCTCTGTAGGGGACATGGTCTGCAGGTACCGAGACCCTTTGATCCACACCTTCCTGAGGGGAGTGAGAGATCCAGATGGTGCCCATAGGGCCAGCAGCTTAGCCAACCTGGGAGAGCTGTGCCAGCGCCTGGACTTCCTGCTGGGCCCTGTGGTTCACGAGGTGCTGTATGATGACTGCTTCGTCTAATGCTGCTTCTTGCTTATACCTACAATATAGCTTGGCATTGAGAATCAGGAGACAGGCAAGGAATTTCCTGAGGTTTCATTTTTCTTGTATGTGTAATTGAAATTTTTTTATAGGTTGCACCTCCACAATCCAAGATACTCGAAAATCTGCAGCTTTTTCAGCAATAACACTGTGCCTTAATTGGAAAATTCTCATACCATGAAACTTCATTTCATGCACAGAATTATTTAAAATGGTGGGCAGAATTTATTTTCTGGCTATTATCTGTAAGGTTTTTTTTTTATTTCATTTAAGGAGAAAAAGGAAAAAAAAGCAGAAAAGGGGTAACAAGTGATACAGAATTTCAGAAAAAAAGATAAACAGTAGGAAATCACTAGTTAATGGATTACATTGTCCTCTTAGAAATATTTGTTCAAGTTACAAAATTAAAGCATACAAAGTGGACATTCAAACAGTGAGACTGCAAACAGTTCTGTTCAATGATCCAACAAAACTCAGTAATATCAAACCAGCAGAACCAAAACATTGGAGACATTACAGGTCTTCAAAAGTAGATAATAGTCAACCAGAATGGGCGTTATAATGAATCCCACTATCTTCACAGCTGTTGCCTAAACTTTCGAACCTGGTACTATCAAGCAAAACAGAATAGAGGAACATCACTCAAAACAAGATAGTGAGAGCAATACAGGGCTTCAAATCAAGTTAATAGAAAATCAAAGTGGGTTACTATAATATATCCTGCTATTTTTTTATTTATTTTTCCCTTAATTAAAAGGATAAAAAAGTAAATAATAAAATGGAGATTGAGATAAAAGAGGGCATAACAACAAAACAGCGCAGATCAAAACATAACCACTTAAGCAAAACAGTGTTTCACCGCAAGATAATCCCAACATAAAAGTAGTTACCATATTGTCTCTTTCCTTGAAATCTTTGAGTATAACTTCGTATACTGTAGCATCAAATATATCAAAACAATGTAAAACCATTCAAGAGAACGACAGTATCACAGGGTATTTAGAATCAACTAACAGAAAATGAACAGTGGTTGCTGTATAATCTCCTTGTCTATAAAAGTTTTTGTTTATACTATCACATATAATAAAATCCAGTAAGATACAAATGTTTAGACCTATGGAAACAGAAGAACAAAAGCTTGATGAGACTTCAAAACAAGATGATATTAAATCAGCATTACCTATTATGACGTTGTTTTCTCCAAAATAGCTGTTCCTATCATCCAATCTTCTCTGCCTCATTTCTGTTGAGCTCTTTTTCTGTCATCAGTTGTCAGTTTGTCTTCTTGATTTTGTTTTCTGCTCCATTCATTGTGGGCCTCTCTGCCACTATTTCTGGATTCTTTGTATTTTTCTTTTTAGAATATCCTGCAGTATTCTCTGTAGAGTTGAATTGGTGGTTGCAAATTCCTCTAGTTCCTCTTTATCCTGGAAGCACCTTGTTTTTCCATCAATTTCTAGGGACAGTTGTGCAGGATATATCAATCTTGGCTGGAGGTTATTATCTTTCAAAGCTTGAATTATTTCCCCCCACACTCTTCGTGATTTGATGGTTTGTGCCAAGAAGTCTGCTGTAATTCTGATGGATGTTCCCTTGTAAGTGATCTGTTTCTTGTCTCTGACGGCTTTTAGTATTCTGTTCTTATATTGGATTTCTGGAATTTTGATTATTATATACCTGGGTGTAGCTCTGTTTGGGTTGTAGGTGGCTGGAGTCCTGTATGCCTCATACATCTGAGTATCTTTACCTTTTGCTAAATTAGGAAAATTCTCCTGGATTATTTCTGCGAGTAGCTTTTGTAGTTCATTTGTTTGTGTCCCTACCTCTTCTTTTATGTTCTTAATTCTTAAGTTATAGATCCTCTTATCATCTTCTAGTCTTTGTATTATTGCTGTTTGTTTCTTTGTTATTTTTAAGAAGTTTTTCATTTCATGCTCCCATATTACAAATCTGCCCTCCAGTTCAGATAATCTATCCTTAGTTTCTTTCAAGTTGTTATGCCAGTTTTCGATAGAGTTTTTAGTTTCTTGGTAATCTCTTTGAACCTGATTCACGTATTCTATGCTTTCTTTATTTTCTCCATCAAACAATTCTCCCCTTTTTTTCTGTTCTTCCATTCCACCATCTGTTTTTTCTTGGGTGGTGCTTAGCATTTCTCTAACTATTCTGTTTATGTCTTGCTTCAGGTCATTAATAACTTCATTCCTGAACTCATCTATGAGGTTCTGGAGATAACACTTTATGTCTGTTGGTGCCGTGTCTGTTATTGCCTGTTTCTCAGGATTGGGGGCCGAGGAGCCTTTCTTGTTGCTCCCTCTTCCCATATTCTTTGTTTCTTATATACAAGCGTATTTAGGAGGCCCAGCTTCCTTCCCTGTCAGCCACAGTCTGTTTGAATTGCGCTGGCTAGGTGTTCCCGCCCACCGCAGCGCACCAGGGCCGACCTGGCAGCCTATGCGGGGCTTGCCCCTCCAGGTCAACCTATGGAAGGCTTCACTGCTAGGGTGCATCTCCAGGTGCTGGGACCTGGGTTGTACTAGCCTACTGGGTCTCAACCAGCAGCATCACGTAGGCTAGGCACTGCTCACCAATCCCGCTTGAGAGGGGGATATGTGACTGAAGTCACTACAGCGCCCTGTTCCGGCAAGTCTGCCCGGTCCCAGGATGTCCTCTGTTGGAGCCTCCTAGACGGTGGAAGAGTCCCAGTTTCCCTCACTCACCACAGATCGATGCACAGCTCCCGGCCCGTTCCGCTCTCAACTCCATTCACCGATTTCGTTCTCAGAGCTTTCTCGAGTCTCTCTCCCTGCCGAGCCAATTCAGACGCAGCGGCGGCGGCAGGAAACCCAAATCACGGCTTCCAGTGTTGCGGGCTCCAGCTTCCACGCTGAGGCTTTATCTGTTCCTGTTACAGCACCAGGATTGCATTCCCAGTTAGTTTCTCTCAGCCCAGTTCATTCTTGGGTCAGCAGGGTGTATCTCCTCTTGCTTAGGATTCCTCACTCTGCACCATTCCTGGATTCTAAGCTGGGTCTCTCAGAGAGCCTCCGTAGCTGCTGCTATCTGTCTGCCATGTTCTCCTGGAAGTCTGTCTGTAAAGGTTTATGTGAAACATAGATGAGTTTTGCATTTAGACTTGGACCCCATCCCCAAAACAATTCATGGTGTATATACACTTACTCTAAAATCCAAAAAGTCTGAAATACAAAACAGTTTGTTCCAAGCATTTTAGGTAAGAGATACTCAACCTGAAGTAAGACTCAATTCCAAGTGACAAGAAATCATCTTAACCTACCTTAAACAGTAAAAGATAACTTATTTATAAAGCTTCTAAGGTAACTAACAGAGTGAGTGACCCTGCCCTATTTCTGCTGCATCAGTTCCCAGTATACTTAGAATCACTAGTCAACTGAGCACAGCAAGGGAAGAACCAGATTTTATTCATCTTTTCATACCTGCTCTTACCTATCATGGTGCTTGACATATAGTGAGTGGGTGCTAAGTGCCCGCTGATTAATATCAAAAGGAGAAGAGGTAAGACAGGTTGGGAAGACTGGTTGTTACATGTTTTAAAAATAGTCATAATTCTCAGTATTCTTCTGAGATCCTTCCATATGTCAAATGATCCAGTCCTCACCAAGGAAACTGAGGCACAGAGAAACTAAATAAGTGGCTAAGGTCTTAAATATAGGCAGGCTCCCAGAATTTAGACAGCTCCAGAATTCATGCTGTCAATCACTTCTCTATTTTGTCTCTCAGTATTTTGGTTCATTTTTAAAATTGCCTTTTTGCCTTAAAACTGCAGAGCATCACCATGAGAAAAGTCACAGACAGGAAGGATCATGTAGCTCTGCCTTAATAGAGCTGGTTTTTGGCAATGAAACTTCAGAAGGTATTCCCTCTGATTTGGAAAACCAGGTGTTTCTATCCCATATAATTTCTGTCTCTTCTTTTTAGATGTTCTTTCTTATCCCACGCTTGCCTTCTCATCAGTGCCAAACCAGCTACCTTGGTAGACTACAAGTTTGAACATGCTTGGGGACCTGCCAGTTTTAGTGTTTCAGCCACTGAGTCCTCCTGTAGTCTGACAACGCAAGTCATTCACATGGAGAGAGTAGGCTCTTTGGCATGGCTTTTTAGTAGTTCTTCATACATTTATTCATTCAACAAATATTTATTGAGTCTGTGCTCTGTGCCAGTTGGCCTCCCACCAAGCATATGGTAGGTGTTGGGGACCCAGCTGTGAACACAGTAAAGGCCTATCATCATGAACCTGGCGTTCTAGAGAGGAGAGATAGGCTGTAAACAAATAAGTAAATCTATGTTGTGTTGAGGTGGTAAATGCTGAGGAGATACATCTAGTAAGGTGAAGGGCACAAAGGGAGCTTGTTACTCTGCTTGACTCAGATGGACAAGAAAGCCTTCACTGATGAGTGACATTTGAGCAAAGACCAAAGAAGCAAGGGGCTGATCCAGATACCTGCAAAGGGAACAGTCCAGGTGGAGGGAGATGCAAGCATAGAGGCCCAGAAGTACAGACAGGTGTGATGTGCAGGAAACCCCAAAGCCAGTGTGACTTGAGAGAAGAGGGCGAGAGAAAGTATCATGGGAATCAGCAATGGAAAAGTGGTAGCCAGTCCAAAGAGAGCTTGAATGGACTCTGGCTTTTCTTGTGAGTGAGACAAGAAACAGAACAGAGGAAGGAAATGACCTACCTTATTTTAGAGGCTCACTTTGGAGACCTCTTCTGTGGCAGCTCTTTTGGTATGTCATGAAAGCTTTTTAAGCCTTGTAGTCTTAGAAATATTCACCTCCAGGGTACACTGGTAAAAAGAAAAAAAAAAAAGTAACTTTAACATTGAGGAAACTTGTCTTTGCAACATGAACAAATTCTCCATGGGCATTAGTCATGTGCCAGGAATGCTAGAGGACACGGATAAAGGACTTATCTCCTATGGAAATTTCCATACAGTGTGAATTAGGACCAGCATGATGCAGTGGAGCAAGCTCGAGGGCTAAGGGAATGTGGGGCTGGGACCATGTGTTCTAAGACATAGGAAGGTTTAGCATCAGCTAAGCCTTGATCACAAATGCTAGTCAGACAGAGGAAGAAGAAAAGAGTAGTCTGTTTTGATGCAAAGTTGAACGAACTAGCTGCCGTAGTCTTCTCTCACATGAGAGGAGCCTGAGCCCCACCTATAGCTGCAGCACATGAGCATCTGAGAAAGCTGTCCTAAGGCTGGGAGGTCCAGACCCGGGCACTGTCTGTGCTTCTGTGATGCTGGCTGGTAGAGAGGGAACAGAAAGTGCAGGCTCAAACAGTTCCACCGTCTTCACCCTAGAAATTCAAACTTTCTTTCTCTACCCGATGTCAAGACTTAACCTGTTTAGAGAATATTATTATTCTTTCCCAGTTTCTCCTTGTTCTTGTCAAGATCTGTATTCTTAAAACCAAATGTTGATAGGCTCTTTCATCTTTATCACTCTGTGTGAGAAGTAAATATAATTGACGTGAACCACAGTGAGAGGCTTGTCCTCAATCCAATGAATAAAATGTGCCCCAGGTGACAAGTCTGTGGAGTGGTTTACTTTTATTCAGTGCCCAACATTCTACACACCTGAGCTTTCAGGCTTGTTACAAAGCTATCACCTCTGATTCCACTGCATGATCTGAATTTGTTACCAGATTCGCCACCATCCGTATAGGTTCCTAAGTGTCAGAGCTCATGCAGGATAAGGGTATGTAGACACTTGAGATGAAGACTTGGCGGATGTTCTGGGAAATCTTGAGGAAGCTCAAGAAGCTGCTGTGGTTTCTTTCCTGGCAGTTTGAGTGAGCTGAGCTCATAATAATTATTGGTTACACTGCTTTCGCTATTAAGGTTTCTTAGTTCACAAATGGTCTAGTTTCAGACAAATTAGCAGACAGATCAAATTTTAACAAAGGAAGCTGTAGGAAGAGGGATAAAGATACAGTTGGAAAATCGAAGCCATGCTTCTTTGGTACATAACTCAACTCTGGTACTTTCTTTCCTAGAATTTTCCAGTGTCATTTTGGGAAATTTTATCACTTATGCTATCTTCATTTTCATCATTCTGATTATGCTGTATGTGTGCCAGCTCTTTAGGGAATGTTTTTTTCCTTATTTCCATTGGTTTCTACAAAGTGTTAAATTCCTAAACTCTAGTGTTTCTAAAGCAGCCATCATCTTTCTTTGATATAGCTTTCAGAAACAGATATGAGTTACATGATTGAGCCCGCAAAGAGAAAATCTTCCATACTGTCATTTCTGAGAATAGGTACAGTGAAGCTCAGGGGAGGTGACATAAAGATCACACAGAATAGGTTTCTGCCCTCTAGGGGGACTTACAAACAGAGAACAGAAATATTACACCAAAAAAAGAAGGAAACATTACACCAATTCATAAATTAGTAACAAGCTTACATCATCTACCTATCATTCACCAAGGCTTTTAGGGATGGAAGACAGTATTGAGTATGTCCTTGGGGTTGATGGTGAGAGACTAGCTAGGGACTGACTTGTTCTGACTGGGAAGATGGAAGAAAGTGGCCTTGCATCCTTTCTGTGTCTAGAATAACGGTCTGACTCACTGGCCTGTGGGAGAGAAGGACATAGGTGCTTGATCTGAGCAAAGAGGTTCTTTTGACCTTGCGTGGTATCTATAGAACTCTATGAAAATCCTGATGCCCTAAAAACATTTTGCATAACCATTCTGTATTTATTAGGATTTGGTCCTGTCCTGGTAGCACAGGGTTTAACAAAGGTTTGTGAACCTCTTCTGTTCTCAGTTCTCTTTCTGATTATCTTGGCTGGCTCATTGAAACTGGACTTGATATAATGTAGCATGCATCACTAACAGTCTATGTCAAGCAGAAGATCATTCCAGTGGCAAGGCTGGTTAACAACCAGCTCCTCTTAGCTGTACCTACAAAATGGCACAGGGATTCAAGAATAGGCCTTGAAGGGAAAACCATTTTCTACTCAGGATGCTTCTGTCTGGATGGGTATCCTGGTGATACTAATATATCTAATAGTCAGAGTTAGCCTTCCTTCCACTGAGAGCTGAGGGAAAGTGTCTTTCTTAGCATAGTGAGGCTAAACAGAAAAGGTGAAAGCACATGCCAGTAGGGTGCTAGAGCAGGAAGTCTTATTCTGCCAAAGTAGAAGCATGAGTGCCAAGCTAAACTCAAGGGAACAGATAAAAGCTTGGGCATCTCTGCGCATGACATGGCCCTGTGCTGGCTTCAGGCATTAGTTATCAGACTGAATGAGCTAAACTTTCTTATGTCAAGAAAGACTCTAACCTAGCTCTAACTTGTTTCTCTGACTTTAGTTCTTACCTTGTAAATACTAAGCCTGAAAGTCGAGGTAGCTATTATATTGTTGCCTGTTTGGAGATGACCCAAGGAATTCCTCTTAGGACTGAATTGCTTTTACTGTTAATGCCAGAGGCATGGAAGCCAATGGTGGCCTCAGAGTCAGGGTCTCAAGTCAACAGCAGAAGCAATTTACATGATCTTCTGGAAAAACAGCCCCCAATGAGTTAAACTTTTCTGGGATTTCTCTTCCTTTGCAAGCTGCAAGTTTGTCTAATACATGGACAACTTGATTAAATGCCAGTGCATCACAGATGCAATTATATTTAAAAACAAGCTCTTTCTTCTAATCTCTCTGCCATCACTGATTAATTAGATACTTTGAACTATGCCCAACTGTTTGAAAGCTGTGAAAAATACAGCCTGCATAGTTAAAATTTCTGTACAAGCTTATTTCCTCATTTGTGACTGTATTCATCATTCTTTGAACATAATATGTATTTATACATGTTTCCAAATACACAATCTGGTTATTTTCTTACCATAGTTAGAAATCCCTCTACTGCTGGCCAAAAAATACATGCACACAGAAAATCCAATAGCAAAGTATCAGACACCAGTTGAATAGTTCAGATGTACCTTTACATTATTGCTGCCATCAGTCACACTTGTAAAAGTTTTTCTAGCTGAGTATGGTGATGTATACCTGTAATCCTAACACTCAGGAGGCTGAGGCAGAAAGATTGCTGGGAGTTTGAGGCTAGCCTAAACTACAAAGCAAGACCCTGTCTCAAAAAAAAAGTTAAGTGTTTTTCTTTTTAAATCTTGCATAAGTGGCTTAGAAATTTTGTTGTTATTATTATTGGTATCTCTTTATTGTTATTTTAAAATATATTTGTGCCTGGAAAGAGCTGGGTAGTGACAGCATAGGGTATTGAAATACATATTTTATAACATGTAATTTTTAGCTATCTATCTGGCATATATTTTGCAAAGAATTTCTAGTCCTTCTTTTTTGTTGTAACCATCTTTGAAAGTAACTGAGCACAAAAGACCCATTCCACAGATAAAGATTCTCAGGAAGGGAGTTCCTGAAACTGGCTCCTGCTGACTTATTGGGGTGGATGATAAATTTTAAGATCGGGATATCTGGATGTGAGAAAGGAGATCAGTTTGATTGTTTTTGTACTGCTGTATCTCTGGGCTGAAACTTTTATCAGGGTGCATTTGTATTCATGCCCTGAATTCTGATTCTCCATAGCTAGATTTCCATGGTCCTTAGTCCCTAGAAGCAGCTGTTTTGGACCATCTTTTCTTCCATTGATTTGATGTCATCAAAGTGGCACACAACAGTTTTTCCCACTTCTCAGGAAATAACCTTTGAGCTTATCTTGCTTGGGATGAATGTTATATGCATATATTCCTTCTTACTCTGACCTTCCTTTTGAGTCCCAGATTTTTTCCTTTTCCAGAAAATCCAGACTGTATCCATCTCACCCTGTTTATTAAAGATGAGGAAACTATTCCACTTCTCTCTAACCCAAATTGCTCTTGATGAATGTGTAGTAAGTGCAGCCAAGTTGAAAGGCTATGGGTAATTATGCAGTCCTGATTTTTATTGACTTTTTCCCTCACCCTTCTAGGTGACAGCTTGCCTGATTGCTGTGGCTAAAACAGACAGTGAAGTTCAAGTTCGCAGAGCTGCCATCCACGTGATTGTGCTGCTGCTTCGGGGTCTCAGCCAGAAAGCTACTGAGGTAAGTCAGTACCCTACCTCTTTGTCTGTCTTCAGTCTTCCTTTTACCAGGGCAGGCTCAAACCTTTTCCCTCTATGGTCTCATGCACATGAATCAGTCAACAGGGATTTTGCAGCAGGAAAATGGTACCGTTTACACCTTCAGTAAAAGTCTCTATTTCCTCTCTAACGTATTAGGTAACTACCAGTAACTGCCACAGAAAACCCAGAGCACGTCTTTACAAATTGAGGCTCTGAATCGTGGCATTCTCCAAACAGGGGCAGGTTCCCAGGTGAGCTAGCTGGAATGCATTAACCCGCCTGTGCTGCCTGAACTCTAGTGCCTGACCTCCTGGCTCACACCGTTGTTCATGCTGATTTACTGAAAGGGTTCATTGAAGATGTTTCCTCCCTAGTTCTAAATTCAATCCATGAGATTTTCATTGCTGCATAAATTAAGTGTTTTTCCTTCCTAAAGTGGAGTTAGCTGGATTTCTCCTGCCTATATGGCCAACATAGGAAGAAAATTTATATATTCATATATGTGCTAAGAATGAGGGAGACCTCAAAATGAATTTTCTTCCTAATTTTAATGGAAATTCATTCCCAGTTGACTTTCAATGGAGAGTTTGCATTAATAATTCAGTTCCTGGCATCCACAGTGTTCATCTATGGCTCACACATCGGTGTTTAACCAGGAGTTGGGGAAGGCACGTAAGAGTGATTGTGTTGACACTCAGAAGGGCTTTATTTGTGGTAGAATTTTACCAAATCAAGTTCCTGGTACCTGCTTATACATGCATAGACTGTTCATTATCCCACTTTCTCTATAAATGTACACTCACTATTGTTTTAGCTCAGCAGCTAGGCCATTGAATCTCCCAAAGGTCACTTCCCTATTCTTTATCCTCAGTAGCATTTCCCCCTTCTCATCTGCTTGTGTAGGTTAAAATTTGGATTAAATGAGTTTATCTGGTATGAACATGTTCAGCTACAGAGAACTATTATGGCCTAAGCAAGTAAGGATTTGTTTTTTTTCTTCTATCACAGGAAACACATAAGGAGGTGTTGTTTGTTAGTGGTTCAGTATAAACAGAACCAATATTTCCGTAATCCTCATGGCCTTTGTCTCATGGCTACAGGACAGCTGCTGCAGCTGTGGCCATTGTAACTAGCTTAAATGAGTAAGAAAGAAGCTGGGAGAAACACGGCCCTAGACACTTTCATATCCTTTTTTTGAGAAACTAGAAGAGTTTACAGGAACCCCCTAGCTAACTTATACTTCATTGGCCAGATCTGTCTCACATAATTAGTTCTCACTGTGAGGGAGCCTGATAGTGTATTTAGCTGGTACATTGCTGTTCTGAACAAAATTGAATTTTATTCATTTTTTTCTTTCTACAAAATTGAATTTTAGTTAGCAAGAAAGAGGTCAGGACATGGGTATTGGGGAGCTGATTAACAGGAACACAAACAGGGAGTGAGAAAGAATGATGTGAATGACTCGAGGACTTCTCTAGAGGTGGAATTTCGTAGTAACTGTGAGCTCTCACCTGGAGGCATTGGAGGTTCGAGATTGTCATCTAGGACTTTGATGGGAATTAGGAGTAGGGGTCATATCGATCAAAACTTGATCATATAATTAGGTGAACTGTAGGGCACACACTATTGTTGTTGAAAATCTGTGTAAGAGGGAATCAAGATAGAGGAGGGGTTTTCAATCCATCATTAAGATCTACACCACTCTTGGTAAATATATCACTGTATCATTTTTCTGTAAGTTACTAACAACTAGGGAAACTTGGTGAGAAAAATACAAGGGACGGGGCTGGGGATTTAGCTCAGCGCATAAGCATCTGCCTTGCAAGCAGGTGGTCATAAGTTTGATCACTGGTACCGATTTAAAAAAAAAAAAAATACAAGTACTATCTGTAACTTTTTTGTAAGTCTAAAATTATTTCAAAATTAAAATATATTAAGGAATATAAATTGCAGCACTACTCAAGCAGTGTATAAGATGTTGGGGTTGGGACATATAGCTCAGTGATAGAGCACACACTTAGTATGCACAGGGCTCTGGGTTCAAGTCTTCACCGCCAAAAACACCCACTGTAAGTGCACACATCCTTACTGAATCAATGAGATCATGTGGCGCGGGGGATACCTACACATATAAAGTACAGCAAAAATGTTTGATTAGCCAAGTGAAGAAAGAAATACCAAGAATCTGGATTTTCAAATCTATATGTTGTCAGTGAAAGCAACACTGTCTCACAATTTCTAAAATAATTGGGGACTCTGAAAGATTTTTGTCACTTTCAAAAAGTTTGTGAATGAAAAACGTTCTTCCTGTTCTCCAAACCACCTCTGGCCTGTGCTCACTGAAGCTGATAAATTGTTCTTATTCAGTGAATAAAGAAAAGGAAATGGGATGAGTTGAATGTATGATTCTCTTCCTAGCGCATCCTTGAGACCAGGTGTGTTAAATCTTGTAATCGTAGGCATGATTATAATCAGGGGTGCTTTAATGAGAAACGGAGATAGCTACAAAGCTTTGAATCCTGGATTTCTCTTTATAGTTCTGTTTTGCCCCTAGGAACAGCTGAAATGGAAATGCTGCTTTGTTGATGAAGTTTGGTGTGTGTGTGTGTGTGTGTGTGTGTGTGTGTGTGTGTGTGTGTACATGCGCGCGCGCATGCGTGTGTACGTGTGCTTTCCTTTTAATCATCATTTCTAAAGCTACAGAGTGCCAAATGCTAATACTGGATTTCAGTGAATTCTCTGTTGCTTACGGATGTGCTGGCCAAGGACCTCTATAGTTATGGTAACTGTAAGGGAAGTAGAAGAGATAGGTTGAAATGAAGGGGAAGACATCACCAGCCCCAACTCATAAGGTAGTTTTTAACTCTTTCCCACTTGAAAATAACCAGATTTCTATGTAATCAGCACAGTACCCACAATGAAGAAAAATCCTGTAAACACTTCTTACTGAAAAAACCTGTTTCCTCTGCTTAGCCTTATTTAGCCTGATTGTTATTAGCCTAAAATTTAGTTTAAAAGCAGAAGGAACTTTCTTTAAGCCCAATCTGCCTTATCCTTGCTGAAAAATAAATTTACTAGGAACACCCAGAAGAAGAAGCATGTCCAGACCTGCACTTTGTGTCAGCCTCAGAGTTAAGGATGGGCCCTTCTCACCACCAAAAAAATGAGCTAAGCAATAGAATAAAGAAATGGTGCTTAACCCTTTGCTCTTCACAAGTTTGATCTTTGTGATATAACATTATATTTATTATAAATGTTTGGAACATTTATTCATAAATTTTTCCAAAAACAATAATCGGACACTAATAGTTGAACACTAGCTATCAGACTGGCCTTCCAGGTACTATCTGTCAAGCTTGGATGGAATATAATGAGAGGCTACCTGCAGTCACTGGAAAGGAATTAGAAGCAGGCAGATTCTGAAGGGGAGGCTGTGTTTAGAGAAGTGATATGCACAGTGAGCTCCCATTTTCTTGGATTTTAACCTAGGGGCAAGCTTAAGCTTAAGCTTAAGCTTACTATGAATGCAACATAGTAGGAGCCCTAATGGAGAAATCAGTCTCTCTGACCTGGGGAACAAGAAGATAGAATCGGAGGAAACCACAGGAGAAAAAGGAGCAGTGCTAGAAGAGAAAGACACTGAAAGAGGATTCACAAATGCATCCTACATCTGTGTGTATCAAGCAAGATAACTGCTTGCTTAAAAAAATAAAACCAAGCCTGACATGGTGATGACTTGTAATCACCGCACTCAGGAGGCCAAAGCAGAAGGATCACTACAAGATCAAGGCCAGCCTGAACTACAGAGCAAGAATCTGTCTTCAAAAAATCAAAAAACAGAAATGGGGACAAGGAGATATGACTCACTGGCAAAGCACTTGTCTAGCGTGCAAAAGGCCTTGGGTTTAGCAGCAGCTCCTGAGATCTGCTCCATGTTGGAACTTAGGACACTGGGAACCAAGCAAGCACCTCTCCCCCCTGGTAAGCGGTGGTGGTGTGGCAGACTACAGCCTTTCCAGGGGGAAACCAGCAGCAGCTCCTGAGATCCGCGCCATGTTGGAACTTAGGATGCTGTGAAACCAAACAACCAGCCTGCCTCCCTGCTAAGCAATAGTGAACCTACTGATGCACGGCCTAGAGTCAAGTTTCCACTTCCCCTACCCTCCTTCTCCTGTCCCCCAACCCACCCCCCACCCCCACTCCCACCCCCCCCGTTAGCAAATGGGAACCAGAAATCTGAGCGTCTCCTGGGAGGTTGACCATAGCAAATAAGGGGGACTTCCTTCTACCATCTCTTTGAAGGCAAATATTTTTATTACTGTTTTGCTCTATTCTGATTAATGGTACTGCTCTATTCAGTATTCTATTTGGATAAGTTCTATAATGTTCTGTATTTCATCTCATTTTGATGTACGTGATTGAAAGAACAACTATTATAAGGATAACAAAATATACTGTGATACCTATTACTATTATCCTGGTAACCTGTTGTGAAGTTCTGTACCAATTTCACTGTACAATCTTAGTTGGCTTTATTCTTTCTTGTTCTGTTGTATCTTACCACTTTGAAAATAAAATTAAAAAAAAAAAAAGGCCCTGGGTTCAGTCTCTAGTATTACAAGAGAGACAGACACACAAACAGAGAAAAGAAGAAAATACTTATTGGAGAACAGAATCCACAATTTCCATAACTTAATATATATAATATTTAGGATATAACACAAAATTACGTAACATACGAAAAACCAGGAAAACGGGATATATTCTCAAGAGAAAATCAACTGAGACCAGCCCCAAGATAATACTGACATTGGAATTATTGAAGATTTAAAAGCAGATATTATAATTATCAGTAGAGTAAAGGAATAATATTCCTGCAGTTAGCAAAAAGAAAATCTAAAAAGAAATGATAAAAATAATGAAGAGCTCAGTAAGAGTTGTAGAACTAAAAAAGATGATTTCTGAATTTTAAAAAATGAGATAAAAGCAGAAAGGAGACAACCAAGAAAAAAAAGAATTTGAAGACAGAAACACTAAGATCAAAATGGACCAAATATCTGTTAAAATGGAAACACTTAACCTCCTGGAATATAAAATATGTAAGACTCTTGAAGAAATAGGTATAGACAGAAGCCTAGATACAAAAGAGATAACACCAGGAATCAAATTAAATTATCACATTAAATTTAAAAGCTTCTGCACAGCAAGAAAACAACCAACAAAGTGAGGAAACGACTTACAGAAGAAGGGAAAAAATGTGCCAGTTATTCCTCTGAGAGAGGGCTAACATCTAGAATATATAAAAGAACTCAAAAATTAAGATCTCCCCAAAAATGAAAGATCTGGTCAACAGTGGAAAACCAAAATGAATAGACATGTCTCAGAAGAAGTCCAAAGAGCTAATGCCAACATGAAAAAATGTTCAGCATCCTTGGCCATTTAAAAAATGCAAATTAAAAAACAACACTGAGATACCATCTTACTCCAGAAGGAATGGCTATCATTAAGAAATCAAACAACAATAAATACTATTAAGGCTTCAGGGAAAAAGGAACTAGTAATAACCACTATGGAAATCAGTATGGAAATTCTTCAAAAAACTAAAGATAGACCCAGCTATTCCCCTTCCAGGTATCTTTCCCAAAGTGTTAAAGGCACCATATTACACTGATATATGCATACCCATATTTATATATAGCAGCACAATTTATATAGCTAAATCTTGGAAACATCCTATATGCCCATCAGCAGGTGAATGGATTAAAAAATGCAATATTTATACACAGTGGAATACTATTCTGCTATAAAGGAAGATTAACTTGAGGCACTCGTAGGTAAATGAATGCTCATAAAGACCATAATATTGGTGCTGGGGATTTAGCTCAGCGGCATAAGCACCTGCCTGGCAAGTCGAGGTGGTGAGTTGATCCCCAGTACCAAAAAAAAAAAAAAAAAAAAAAAAAAAATGAGAGAGAAGGGAGAGGGGGAAGGCAGATGGTAGAAGAGGAGGAATTTATTCCAAAGTCTTAGTAGGAAACCAGTATAGATTTCACAATTAATTCCATCAAAATTAATTTTAAAATCGTAACATTAGGCTCATTTCTTCAAAATAAAACCTGGTAGCATCTTCAAGGGGAAGAGTTTGGAATTAATTATTCACTAATGTCTGGGTCAGGTTCGGAGCCAAACCCAGCCACAATCCTAGATGGATTTTCTAAATCTTTAAATTCTTTCTGTTGAGACCAGTATTAGACTCTGATGGCAGAGCCTCTTTCTTGTTACATTATGACTGATGGTTCAGTCGTATTGCCAGTGTTGGAGAGTGTGGGTGTTTATAGGGTTGACATTAGTAAGACCAGGCATCTAGTAAAAATGTACCCTTTCAGTCTGCGGATGTAGTTAAGCGATAGAGCACTTGCCTAGCATGTGCAAGGCCATGGATTTGATTCTCCGTAGCCCCCACCAAAACAGCCTTTGTTACATTGTTCAGTGTAGTGAGAAGCAGGAGCATAGAAGGAGTTAAAAATATATCATAAGTTTATAAACTGTCCCTTACCCCAGACATTTCCCATCGACTCACTCTTAAACATCCTAATAGCTCCATTTCTGTAAGACACAAAAATCAGACCTTGGCTTTGAAAAGAGAAGAAAGGAAGGAAGGAGCAAGAGAGAAAAAGAAAAAAGAAGGAAAGAGAGAAAGCAAGCAGTGATGTGCTGCTTTGTAATTGCAGAAGGTGCTCATGGTCCGTTCAGAAAATTTAGTGTCAGCTGGGGATGTAGCTCAGCAGCATAAGCGCCTGCCCAGCAAGTGCAAGGTCCTGAGTTTGATTCTCAATACCAAAAAAAAAAAGATTTAATATCTGTCTCCCATTTTCACCTATGCCTGTCTAACCTGACTAGGAACCAGGATATGACACACAGTGTTTGACATGGCACAGATGGTAGGCTTTAAGCGGACGGACCAAATGAAAACTTTTCTTTTATTGGTTGTTCTTTTCCTGATAGTTATTTTGACATTCAGTGTGTTTCTTGTTACGGACACAGTAAATGTGTCAACATGTCCTTCCCAGAATGACTTCCATGGACACTGATCTTTTGAGCAGCTAGAGGACTGTGTGGTAAGCAATCAGAAGAATGTATTTATATAAAAAATGTATTTATGTAAAGAATGTATTTATATAAAAATGACTGAAGCCCAGATAATATATATTCCTCTAGAACCCTTGAAAAAGTGGATAAGAGAGGCCTTCCAGAGTGAAATCAAAGAATGTTTCCCGTTCCTAGGAGCATGAAGCTACAGCCTGTTGACTAGGACAGCATTCTGTATCAGCTTCTGCTCCTGGGCAAAACTTTAGTGTATACAGAGTCAATATTGTTAATATTAAGCATTTCTTAAGAATTCGGCTTTTACCTATACAGGGAAAATTATTATACACTGAAAAATTAAATTGAAGATCTCAGAAAATGGAAAGACATCCTTGCTCATGGATAGGAAGAATAAATATTGTGAAAATGGCCATCCTCCAAAAACTGTTATACAGATTCAATGCAATTCCGATAAAAATACCATCAACATACCTCATAGATCTCGAGAAATCATTCCTAAAATTCATCTGTAGTAAGAAGAGACCTAGAATAGCAAAGACAGTTCTAAGCAGCAAAGGCAAGGCAGGAGGCATCACAATCCCTGACTTGAAGTTATACTACAAAGCATCTGTAGTTAAATCAACATGGTACTGGAATCAAAATAGAGCCGAAGATCAGTGGAATAGATTAGAAGAAACAACCACAACTACAAACACACTCAACCATCTTATCTTTGATAAAGAGGCCAAACATGTTCACTGGAAGAATGGCAGTCTCTTTAATAAATGGTGTTGGAAAAAGTGGCTCTCCATATGCCAAAAACTAAAACTAGACCCATGCCTATCACCATCTACTAAAATAAAATCTAAATGGGTCAAAGATCTAAATATTAAAAGAGAAACACTAAATCTATTGGAAGACAAATTGGGTAAAAACCTTGAAGACATAGGGGTAGGTAGAGAATTCATGAACAAGACTCAAACCGCACGGGAAATACTTCCTAGAGTCAATAACTGGGATCACATCTTATTAAAAAGTTTCTGCACATCAAAAGAAATCTCTAACATAGTGAAAAGAAAACCCACAAACTGGGAAAAAAAATCTTAGTGAACTGCCCCTCAGACAAAGGACTTCTGTTTAAAACATATAAAGAATTAAAAAAAATCAGACCCCCAAAATTCAAAGACCCCATCCAAAAATGGGCATCTGAGATGAATAAACAATTTTCAATGAAGAAATACAAACAGCAAATAAATATATGAAAAAATGTTTATCATCATTAGTTATTAGAAAAATGCAAATTAAAACCACACTGAGTTTTCTTCTCACTCCTGAAAGAATGGCCAAGATCAAGAAAACCACCAACAACAAATGCTGGAGAGGCTGTGGGGAAAAAAGGAACTCTCCTGCACTGTTGGTGGGAGTGTACACTAGTACAATCATTGTGGAGGTCAGTCTGGAGATTTCTCAGAAAGCTGGGACTGGAAGCCCCATTTGACCCAGCTATTCCACTTCTAGGCATATTCCCAGAAGAGCTGAAAGCATCATACCACAGTAATATATGTGCACCCATGTTTATAGCAGCACAATTTGTAATAGCCAGATCTTGGAAACAACCTAAGTGTCCATCAACTGAGGAATGGATAAAAAAGTTGTGGTATTTTTATACAATGGAGTACTACTCAGCTATAAAGAATGATCACATTGAGACATTTATAAATAAATGGACGCACCTTGAGACCATACTCGTAAGTGAAATAAATCAAACTCACATGTATAAATACCGAATTGTTTCCCTAGTATAAGTAATGATAAGAATACATAAAAGTACATGGTAATCAGGGTCCCCAGTCACACTGGTTTGAAGCCATATAATGTTTTCACTCATTAATTGGAATGGTTTTAATCTGGGTTGTTTTATATTATTGTCTGCGATACTACGAATAGCTATTTTGAAGAAAATAAGACAGTGTAATAGCTAGTGCTGATTTAATATCATCCTGTTTTGAAGCCCCATCAAGTTGTTGTTCATCTGTTTCCATTAGTTCTAACATGTTGTATCTTATTATATTTTAATTTATGCAATAATATAAGCAAATTTTTTATAGGCAAAGAGATCACATAGAAACTGAAGTTCGGTTTCTGTTAGCTGATTCTAAATACCCTGAAATACTTTCATTCTCTTGAATGGTTTCACACTGTTTTTTTTTGTTTTTTTGTCTTTTTCATTTTTATCGGTACCAGGGATCGAACTCACGATCGCCTGCTTGCAAGGCAGGTGCTTATGCCGCTGAGCTAAATCCCCAGCACTCAGAAACTTTAAAAAGAGGTGGGGATATAGCTCAGTGTGAAGACTCTAGGTTCAGTTCCTAATATCTCTGTGTGTCTGTCTCTCTGTGTATCATAAATTGTCTCTTATTCCCAAACACTTTCCTCTTTACTTACTCTTATCCTAATTGCTATTGCTCATTTCATTCTTCAAAGAAAAAATCCTTAGACCTCATATTTGTTTCCCAGGGCTGTCATTAAAAAGTACTGCAAACTAGATGTCTTACAACAATAAAAATTTACTGTCTCATAGTTCTAGAGAATAAAAACACAAAATCAAAGTGTCCACAGAGCTAGACTCCTGTGAAGCCTGCAGGGAAATTCTTCCTCGGCTGTCTGAGCTTTTGGGGATCTGCTGCACCCTGGGGTTTACTGGCTGTGGCTGTGCACTTCTGCCCCTGCCTTACCAACTCCTGCACTCTCCCGTGGGGTTCTGTCTTTGTGTGGGTGTCTTCTAATGATATTGGTTGTGCTGGGTTGGGACCCACTCAACTCTACTAATGATCTTAGCCGCGTGTGTCTTCATCACAGTGACCCTATTCATGTAAAAGCACACCATTACCTGGTTTAATTCCCCATGTGGAGCATAAAATGGTATTGTAGTCAGTTGGTTAGAAACTTTTATGAAATTCTAGTTTCTGTTTAGCATCGGTTTTTTTTTTCCCCTGAAATTGCTTAAATTTCCCTTCATTGCTTCTTTGAGTCAAAATGTTATCAAAAAGTTGTGATGACTCTTTACACCTGTTACATGTATTTAGAAATGTTTTACTGTGTTTTATCTCAAGCCTTACTTACTTTGCTGTCTTTTACTTCCATAAAAGTCAGTCATACTACACAGACACAGCTTTTCAAATGTTCTTTCCCACACATTAAAAACTGAATGTTTAGTCATTAATGAATGCCTGTTTTTCCAAGGAGCTCTTCTGCCTGTCAAATACAAGACTCATATATGGGATAGTAACTGACAAGTCATACTCTTAAACCTTTGAGTTAAAGAGAATTTATGGCTAGAGACTTCAGAGGCTATGGTCAGAGGCATATTTGCCTCAGGAGCTGAGCCAGAAGCTGAAAGAGCAGGCTGGAAAGGCATCAGAAGGGTGGTAATGATGCCAGGCTGGGGACACACACAACCTAAGGGAAGTTGGTGAACTGGACAGAGTTCAGGTCAAGGCCAGGCAGACGGGCAGTGCTCAGCAGGGCCTCTGCTGCGGACCCAGAAGGATGTGAATTGATCAACTGCACAAGAGCCCCTATTTCCCCCACTTTGTATTTTATCTTTTCCTCAATTTGTTAAATTGAGATATAATTCATATACCATACAATTTACCCTTTTAAAAATTTTTTCTTTAAGTTAAAATCCATCATTTTTATATACTTATAAAGTTATGCACCCATCACATTCCCTAATTTTAGGATGTTTTCATCATCCCAAAATGGAACCTCTGAGTGGGCAAGTGGAACATTTCAACTTTTAAGATTCTCAGACACCATCTCCATCTCCACTTTTTCCACATGATCTCTGACTCTGGCACAATGTCACATCTTAGCTTCTAACACTCAGATTCCTTCTGTGCCCCAAAATGCAGAAATTCTAGGGAAGGGAATTAATATTCAGTTAAGATTGCAGGTCTATCTCCAGATCAACCAACCTGACTGGGCCAACTGGAGTATCGGGGGTGCAGGTTTGTATACAGTTGTGCTCTGCCTCCACCATATTGGGAGAGACGACCCTGGATCAATGCCTAGGACCGTGGGAGAGCCCTGTAAATTTTTCTTTCTTTTTTTTTTTTTTTTTTTTTTTTTTTGTCTTTTTCCTTTATATTGGTACCAGGGATCGAACTCACAACTGCCTGCTTGCAAGGCAGGCGCTTATGCCACTGAGCTAAACCTCCAGCCCCAAGCCCTGTAAATTTCCTCAGTATTAACTTAGTCACATCTATATGATGTTGGTGATAGATTGAGAAATAAGAGGTTAGGACTCAGTACCTTATTGTGACTGCTAAACTATACATTTTCAGTCTTCTCTAGTGATAACATAAGTGACAGTTTGGAGGCCCTAACATTTCTGCCTCTCCTGCTTAGCATTTAGGTAGATCTACATATGTTACTCCTTGATTTGTCTTCCTCTTCTGCCTGAGATTTTTTTTTTTTTTTTTTTTTTTTTTTGGTCTTTTTGAGATAGGATCTCTCTATGCAGTTCAAGCCTGCCTTGAGCTCACTTTGTAGCCTAGGGAGGTCTCAAACTCACAATGATCCTCCTGTCTCAGCCTCCCAACTGCTGGGATTACAGGCATGAGCCACCATACCCAGCTCTGCTTGAGACTTAAGATACTTTCTTTTAAGGATATACTTTCAGGAATCATCTCTATAGTATGTTACTAGAGAAGCTTCTCTGGGGCTGGGGATTTAGCTCAGCAGCATAAGCACCTGCCTTGTAAGCAGGCAGTTGTGAGTTTGATCCCTGGTACTGATAAAAAAAAAAGAGAGAGAGAGAAGCTTCTCTGATTGTGTAGAGCACCAGAAGCCACGAGGAGGACGTGTAGTGTTCCCTCCCGAGTGTGAAGCCAGCTCTTGGTGTTGCTTGAGTGCAACTGCCACTTGCCATTGATGATTGTTCTTGCTGTCTCCTCCGAGTTAGTGAGAGGGGAGGAACACAGTCTGAGTGGTTTCTGTTTTATGGTAGTTTCAAGAATTAGGTAGGATGTTAGTAGAGAGGTGGAAGTTAAGGGCTATGTGAGCTATGTGTGAAGAATTGTCTAAGGTTCTTGTTTCATTGTATAACTTAAGGGGGTTGTTACGGATATATAGTTCACCAGCACAGAAAGGGTTGTGGGTTCCTGTTACCCACAAAACATCACAGGCGAGTTACCTTTATGTATGAAAGGAAGAATGCTGCAGTGTAGTTAAATGGTTTTTTTTTTCTGTTTATGAAGAACATGGCCTCTTCCCAACACCTTAATAAATATGATTTAGGTTGATGTTTCTTTATGGTTTTTTGGAGGGGTGGGAAAAATAAAATAAAATAGAAAAGATACTTTCTTTTATGTAGGATGGCTTTTTCCTTATCTTTCTTACTCTGTTCTGAGATAGTCGAGAGGAAGAGTCTTTTATGTAGACATTTAAAGTCAAATACTTTTAGAATGTCAGAGTAGAAGAGACCTTAGAGACATTTAAATTTTTTAAATTTTTATTTTAAAGAGACTAAAACCAACAAAATAAAACAGTAAAGCCAATCAAAACAAACCAGTATAAGTGACACAGGACTTCAAAACAATATGAACTCAACAATAGTTACCATAATGCCTTTTGTGTTCAAAATAGCTGCAGATAACTTCAGACATAGTAAAAATCAAATGAAACAGAGAGAATAAAATCAACAAAAACAAAACAACGAATGCAGTAAGACTTCAAAACAAGATAACAGTAAATCCAAAATGGCTGCCATAACATATCTTGCTATTTTTTAAATACCTACCCATGCCATTGGATATAACAAAACAAAACAGAATAAAACCCAGCCCAACAAAACAATGCAAATGATACAGAACTTCAAAACAAGATAATAGGGAATTAACAACGGCTACCACCTTCAGGAGATCCTCCTAGATGCCATACTATGTACCTTTACCCTCTGACTAGATGATCAGACCAGTGACCTAGACCTGCAAGGTCAGTGAAACACCAAGCACCGCAAGCATCAAACCTCAATAGCCACCATCACAGCCTGTGTTTCTCTGGATCGGCTGGTCACTTTTGGCAGAGGGGCATGGAGGGAGTTGGCTCTTCCTGTTTCCCAGTCCACATGCTGGAAGGGGCTAGAGTCTGGCCCTCCCCTGCTGCGGCCTATGCATGCTGCTGACTCTCAGAGAGGGCTTGCTTCATGGCGACTTCTTGTTCTCTTCCCCTGCAGCCCATAAATGGCTCTGACTCACGGGAAAAGCCTGGGATTTTGATGTCCCCCTGGCAGCCCATGCATGCTGCTGATTCGCAGGGACTGAGACATTTAAATTTAATGTAGCACAAAAATTTCCCCTGGTATACCAACCTCATGAATTTCTTCTTTTGAAATAAGTTGTTCATTGTTAAATCGATTTGGAAAATGCTTGCTGCAAGCAATGTCCAATCCCTTCCTGGATATTCAGTGCATGTTAGCCTTTAACATCATGTAGCAAAGGAAACTAGCAATTTTCTAAATCAATTTACTACAATTTACAATTTCTAAATCAATTTTACTAAATCAATTTCCATTATAAGCGTGCTAAGTAATAATGTTTCATGGTACATACTTTGGGAAAGTACCCAGGTGTCTTATTTGATGAATGGAGAAACTCAAGCTTATGAAGACACTTTGGCTACAACTCATTTTCTAAGGCTAATGCCAGAAGAATTAGCACTCATTTCCAGTCACTGGCCAGTGCCAGTTTAGTTTTTTCCCTTCTTGTCCTTGTGTTTAATTTACTCATTCATCTGGAACAAGATTTGTCATATTACCCAAGGTATCTTAGGTAACATTATTAAGGTGATTCAGTGCACAAATTAAGTACCAGGTTTGCAAAAGTCTACTATGTCATTCCCCTTTCTTTGGATCAGGCCCAGTGAGCTTTTATTGTAATAAATTATTTTAGCAAATACTTTGTAGTGCTCCCTTTAACCTGCTGAAATGAATAGCTTCTTTTTTTTTTTTTTTTTTTTTTAACTTTTTGTCGGTACCAGGGATCGAACTCATGACCGCCTGCTTGCAAGGCAGGTGCTTATGCCGCTGAGCTAAATCCCCAGCCCCCTGAAATGAATAGCTTCTTAACCTGTGTACCTAAAGAAATAAAAAGGCAAGTTTATAGGAAAATAATATATATTTTAATTTATAACCATTTAAGCCAGTTCTAAGACATAATAAGCTAATCATTCAGCATTCAGTTGCTCTAGTATGTAGAATTACCGTGAACGTATCAGCTACAATACATACTTGTTCAGATTTCTTATATTGGCATCTCAGAAATACCATGAATGACATCAAGTAGACTGCTCTTCCAAAATGGCAAATGGTTCTTGATAAAATTCCAAACAGATCAAAATATTATCTCAATTTGTAAGAGAGATACATTTGTAACAAAATTTCTGAGGTTCTGGGGTATATTGGGCTGGAGGGGTATCTTGGTGGTAGAGTGCTAGCCTGCCATGTACAGAGCCCAGGTTCAATCTCTGACCCTGGGGGAGGGGAAACAGAGCATATTAAAGCTAACTTAAAACATTTATTGAATACTTATATGTGAGCCCCTTAATGAATTAATTCCTCTAATCAAAGTAGCCCTATTTGGCTATGATTAGTACCCCACACGAGGAAGCTAGAACAGAGAAGATATGCAACTGTCTAGCAGTTGCCAAGTGGCAGAGCAATAGATGAGCTCAATCAACCTGGCTTCTCAGCTCACTTCACATCTTCTATGTTGCTGTCATCTGAAGGACTCAGACACTGAAGTGCCAGACAGTCTCTGCTCAGATCATGGCTAACAGAAGTCTGCTTCATGTCCTAGAAACCATGATACCCAAAGGGTGACAGACCAAACAACCTCTTTACAGCATATTTGCTGTCTACCCAGGAGAATGATGGAAGAATAATTTGGGCTGCATTAAACACAGGTCCCCTGACCTCTAGGACCCAACAACAACTCTTCAGAGAGCAGAGACATGAAACAACCTTTTTTGCCCATTCTCGTATTCCACTCTCACTCACCAAAACCAATAGTTCAGCCACTGACTACGCAACCCAACAGCTTTCCATGACATAGACAGAACTGGGGAGAGCAGGGAGCAGAGAGAAACTAAAAGAAACCAAATCCTTTCAGAGCTGCCAGGTTGAAGAAAGAGTCTTGCAGCTTTTCCTCCTGCCCTACAGCCTGACTCAGGACTTTCTTCTCCCTCAGAATGATTACACTGATTATCTGATGGGCCTCTAGGCTGCAAAACCCTTTTATCTTTGCTTCATCCTTTGAAGGGAAGAGTTCTGATTAAGTACACCCTCCTTGGGGTGACAGGAGATGACCCACTAGATTGGTGCTCTGGAGTCTGTTCCAGCTCATTGCTTACCACCCATGCTTTGTTTGCTCATGGCAGATGTGCTCCAAATAATTCCATGGCCTCCATGGTTTGGTATTTAATAATAATATTGCTTACATTTATTAAGGGATTACTGTATGCCACTGTGCTCTGGATATCCATTATCTTCCTGAATCCTCCAAACAGATTCATGAGATAAATGTGCTTATTCAGTCCATTTACAAATAAGAAAATCAGGGGCTGGGGATTTAGCTCAGCGGCATAAACACCTGCCTTGCAAGCAGGCGGTTGTGAGTTCGATCCTTGGTACCGATAAAAATGAAAAAGACAAAAAAAAAAAAAAAAAAGGAAGAAAGAAAATCAAGGTCCAGAAAGTTTACATGTAGCTGCTTAGGTCACATAACCAGTAAGAGGTAAAATTTAGGGACACCCCTGACTGTCTTATCACCAACTTGACTGTTCTGTAAGAACTAATTAGAACTGATGCAAGGTTATACTTGAGGAAGAGTGAACTGTTACAGGCACATTGGGACAAACCTGAGTTCTTAAAACTTCTGTGCTTTACCACTGAGCTTTCTTCTCTCTGATGCTCCTGAATTCACCCTGTTCAGTTATTCAGAATGGTAAGAGAACTTGGGCCAGAGATATTTTCCTTAAATCCAATCCCAGCTAGTATTTTTTTCATTGCCTCCTGTGATCTATGAGACAAAAACCAAACTCCTTGCAAGACATACAAGGCCCTGCATACTGCGGACCCCATGTTTTCTGTTTGTTTCTCTCTCATACTTCCCCTCAGAGCCCTAAAGCCCTCCTGGAAGCCTCCATATCTTATTCCATTCTGATGCCTAAAATGCTTTCCCCTTCCCCATCCATCCAATGTTATAAACTTGTGCATGTGCTTTGGAGCTCCACTTAATATCATACTGTTTGTGAAAACCCAGTCCAGGGGGCTAGAGATTTAGCTCAGCGGCATAAGTACCGGCCTTGCAAGCAGGCAGTCGTGAGTTCGATGCCTGGTCCAATGAAAAGGAAAAAGACAAAAAAAAAAAAAGAAAGAAAGAAAAACCAGTCCAGCCTTCCCAGGTAGTTAGTCCTCACTTTCTTTTGTTGGCTCAGGATTAGAGTAGGTGCTGCAGTGATCAGTCCACATAGCTGTGTCGGAAAGCTGTGGGCCCCACACTTCCTTTTTATATTCTGGGGGAGAGGATGGATGAAATCATTTCTCAGAGGCGTGGACTCTTCTCTTGAATTTCTTTATACCTGCTTTTGCAGTAACTAAACATTCTCAGACCTTAAACTGGAAAACTTGGGATTTCCAAAGTCTATTGTTCAGATTTCCTAAGAACTGGTATTGTCTGAACAAGTTCTTTTAAGAGGGAAATTCTGCTTTTCTTCCTTCCATACTTGGAAACAACTAAAGTTCTTTACTTTGTTTTTGTTTTGGTTGCAGTTGGGTTGCAGATATGCTTTCCTCAAATTAACTGGGAAGAGGAATCCTGAGTCAGAATGATACAAGGCATATTGGGTTTTTGTTTTGTTTTGTTTTGTTTTAGTTTGTTTGTTTTTATTTGTTTGTTTGTTTGCTTGAGACAGTGTCTCACTATGTAGGTTTGAACTCAGTTTGTAGCCCAGGCTGGCCTCGAACTCATAGTTTGAACTCAACTGTGTAGCCCAGGCTGGCCTAGGTTTGAACTCACGATATAGAAGTGCCTGTGCATTTCACTTGCCCATTTTTGATTGGTTCATTTATGAGGGGGTAATTTTTTTAAGTTCTTTATGTAGTCTAAAAATTAGTCTTCTGTCAGGAATACCTGGCAAAATCAATTTCCCATTTTGTAAGTTGTCACTTCACTCTGTTGATTGTTTCCTTTGTTATGCAGAAGCTTTCTAACTTTATATCCCATTTGTTGATTCTTGCTGTTATTTCTTATGCAATTGTAGTTCTGTTCAGAAAGTTCTGGCCTTGAACTCATGGCAATCCTCCTGTCTCAGCCTCCTGAGTGTTAGGATTACAGATGTGCACCACTATGCCCAGCTTTCACTTATTCTTATCTTCCAGCAGATTGAATGTATCTGTTTTTCATATTTAAATTTTTTATCCATTTTTTTTTTATTTTATTTTATTTTTTTGTTTTTTTCCTTTTTATCGGTACCAGGGATCGAACTCACGACTGCCTGCTTGCAAGGCAGGCACTTATGCCGCTGAGCTAAATCTCTAGCCCCTCCATTTTTATTTTAATTTAATACATGATGAGAGATATGAGTCCAACTGCAGTCTCCTGCATATTGATAGCCAATTTTCCCAGTACCATTTGCTAAAGAGGCTGTCTTTTCTCCAATGTTAGATTTTGGCCCCTTTGTCAAAGATCAATTAGCTGAGTATATCTGGTGTTTTCACCTCCTCTAGTCTAGTAGTAGCAAACTTATAGCACACTTTACTGTGTTTTTCTTTTTTTTTTTTTTTTTTTTTGTCTTTTTCGTTTTTATCGGTACCAGGGATCAAACTCACGACTGCCTGCTTACAAGGCGGGCGCTTATGCCGCTGAGCTAAATCCCCAGCCCCCTGTGTTTTTCTTTTAAGACAAAAGATATTAACATATGAGGTTTGTTTCCTGTCTTTTTGAGATAGGATCTCACTGTGCAGTTCAGGCTGGTCTTGAGGTCACTTTGTAGCCCAGGCTGCCCTCAAACTCATGGTAATCCTCCTGCCTCAGCCTCCTGAGTGCTAGGATTACAGGCATACACCATCACACCTGGCTTGAGGTGTTTTTTTTTTTCCCAAACTAAACCTCAGTATTCCGATTTAAATGCAGCTTTGGCACTTCATGATAAATAAGTGGGTTGGGGCTGCGATCTGGACACTTCTTTACAGCAGGTTCTCCATCACTGTTCCAGTCTGTTCCACTGCTCCACACGTCTGCTTCTGTGTCAGTACCTTGCTGTGTTTTTCATTATGGCTTTGTAGTATAATCTTTCCATTTTCTCAATCTTCTTCAATCTCCTTTTTTAGAGTACTGTAGTTTTTGTTGTTTAGAAGTCATTCACTTCCTTATTAGGTTAATTCCTCCTAGTAATTCCCAACTGTTTTTTTTTTTTTTTTTTTTGGGGGGGGGTGGTACCGGGGATTGAACTCACGACCTTGCACTTGCCAGACAGGCACTTATGCCACTGAATTAAATCCCCAGCAGTAATACAATTTTTTAAAATAATTACTATCTTCTGACTTTCAACAGTGTTTCTGATTTTACCTTTTTCATTTCTAATTGCATTGAAGTGACTCTTCTCTGTCTTTCTTATGGTAAGTTTGGCTAAGTATTTCTTTTGAATTAGCTCCTCCATTTGTTTATTTTTTTTTTCCTTTTTTTGTCTCAATTTTATTAATTTCTGCTCTGATCTTTATGATTTCCTTCCTTTCTTAAATTGGTTTGGTTTTGTATTGTTGTTGTTTTTCAGATATATTGAGGTTCATCATTAAGTTATTTACTTCAGCTCACTCTTTGTTTTAGACGAGATCGGGCGCGTTCAGGGTGGTATGGCGTAGACTCACTCTTTGTTTTAATGTAAACATTGACTGTAATAAGCTTCCCTCTTATGACCACTTGGATTGTGTCCCATTGGTTTTGGTGTGTTTTATTGGCATTGTCATTTGATTCTAGAAGTTAATTTCTTCCTTGATTTCTTTTGTGACCCAGTGGGTCTTTATAGACTAATTCAGTATTTGGGTGTATGTTATTAAGTTTCCAGGTATTTATAAATTGTCTGTGGTTTCTTCTGTGATTGTTTTCTAATTTCAATGCACAGTGATCTGGTAGTAAACATAGGGTGATTTTTTTATTCTTTTGTTTTGATTTAAGCAGGCTTTGTAAACTAACATGTGATCTGTTTTATAATAAGTTCTCTGTGCTGCTAAGAAGAATGTGTATTCGTTGTAGTATGGTAGAACATTCTGTAGATATCTTTAAGTCCATTTGTTCAAAGATGTGGTTCAGCTCTGGTGTTTCTTTACTGATTTTTTGTTTAGTTGATCTGTCTCTTTGTGAAAGTGGGGTATTGAGGTCATCCACTATGGTTGTGCTGGTGTTATTTTTGATCTTCCTGTCCATAAGTGTTTGTTTTATGAAGATAGGTGATCCATTATTTGGTTCCTATGTACTTACAAGTATTATCTCTTCTTTAACTAGATTATAATGACCCTCTTTGCCCCTCTTTTAGATGGTTTTAGCTTTAAGTTTACTTTGAGAGCAAAATTGCTATCCTTGTTTGCTTTTAGAGTCCTGGTACATGCAGTGGTGTTTTCCAACCTTTGATTTTTAGTCAATGAATATCTTTTTGAAGTAGATGAGTTTCTTAAATGCATTGGGTTCTGTTTTTCATCTACTTACCAATATGTGTCTTATAGTTGACGAGTTGAGGCCATTAACTTGAGAGATTACTGAAAGATATTGATTTATTCCTAAAATTGTGTTCTTTTTCTGTCAATGACTCCATTGTCCACATCACTTTGCACTTGTAATTAATACTTAGATTTTTAATTGGCAAAGCCATGACAGTGACCACTACCTTTGAAACCATGGCATATTTACTACTGAATCTTCTTCTATACAGTATTTTTTCTAATGTCCTGTGCTATTGCGTCCCTAATATTTTAGATTGTAAGCATTTCCAGGGGAGTATCTGTTTATATTAGATTATTAGTCACATGATGAACATAGAAAAAAATGTTTTTGAAAAGACAAAAGCCTCAAGCCATAAAATTCCTATTCTTAGATGTGAGGTGAGTTGCAAGCACTTTATAAGTTCTTTAGGGGACTTTAATATGCAGTGATGGTGAAGAATCACTGACTAGAAAAGATGGTATCACTCAAAAGAATTGGTAACTCCTCTGGGCTGCAGAGCCAGGTTTTCTGGTAGGGTTGGGGATTGCGTTCTCCAGTGTGGGTCATGACATGTATATATTAGCACATATTACATACCCTAACAGGGCCTCTGGTTCTCTCTGGTCTTTGGTCTAACTCAATAACCTTATATTCCAGCATCACTGTCCCAGAGCATTGAGTAGATGCCATAGGTCTGTGGCACAGAAGCTCTGTGTACCCATAGTTATGGCCAGCTCGAGCTAGACTCAAGGCTGTGTGACCAGGTAAACCTGCAATATTCAAGAAGCCCCAAAGCAGATTGTCCCCACCACCACCAAAGAAAATCAAGCTGTTCCTGTCTTCCTTCACCAGCCATACACCATCCAAATAGACAAGTTTGCTGGTACAGAAAGAATGATATCTCCATAGTATCCTTCTGCATACATATCAGATTTTCTAGTAATGCACACATTTAAAAGCAAGGCTTAAGGGCTGGGGATTTAGCTCAGCAGCATAAGTGCCTGCTTTGCAAGAGCATGGTCATGAGTTTGATCCCCACTACCCAAAAAAAAGAATTAAAAAAAAAAAAAGAAGCAAGGCTTGAATTCTAGCTTTGTGTTCTTGTGTGTCCTCTACGCCTCCCTAAAGCCCTTTTCCTGATTTGTAAGCTGGGGCTAGTAATATCTACCTCCTGGGATTAAGTGAGATAAAGTGTGGGAAGGGCTTTAGCACACTGCCCAGATGTAGTAAACAGTCAGTGAAAAGTAGTAGCGAGCCACCTTCAGGTCCTGTCTGTGCAGCCCACACAGCAGGCTTTTAGTGTAGGAAGGAAATAGGACTATACTGCCCTCCTCGGCAGGTGCCTGCCTGGAGCCCCTCTAGGGACAATGAAGCCTGCCCCCAGATGTGTTAACTGGGATCACTCTGAAGGCTTGGCTTGTAATCACTTTGCAGGATGCTGCTGCCAGTCTTCCCCCACAAGCAGCAGCCGGCTGCCTTTGCACAGGCTCTGGCCATTTTCCCTGCTGCCTTTGTTCTATTTCAGTGGCTGTGGGGGTGCAGGAAAGCTGCTGCCTTCCTCCGGTTGCTATTTAAAGGCATTCTGAAAGATGCTGCCACCGCTGTTCTAGCGTTGTAGCGGCTGCTGCTCCAGTCCCTGCCTCAGAGAGCTGCCTGGTCTGTGACCTGCAGATGCTTGGAGTCAGGAGCCCCAGCAGGGGCTGTTTCAGGAAGTCGGACTGCCTATTTTTGTTTAGGATCTCCGAGCTGTCTCTCCTGCCAGTGGCTAACCTCCAGCTGCTGTCTTGGTCTTCGTCCTAGACTGCCTCACCTGTGTCCCTGTAACATTTTTGGCATTTGACTAGTTAAATATTTCTCATTTTTCAGTGAAAATCATGCACAAATTGTCACTATCCCATCTCCTTCCTACCCGTTCTCCATTTAGGACTTGAGGTGCTTTCCCTTTAACAGCCAGACACAATCCAAAAGAGTAAAGACGCTATTATCTCTAGGTCTAGCAGAGAGAGCTACTTTGAAAATAAAAGGTTTTGAAAGGCTCAGCAATCTCCAGTTAATAATAATGCCACCCTGAACTTCAGTGTCTGAGATTCTCTACCTGTCAGGCATGGATGGAAATCCCTTAGGCATTAGTAATCCGGCCTTTCTTTGCTGACCCTCCCAGTGCTTCCAGTGAAGTGTCTCAAAAGCCACTCTTTCTATTTGAATTGGCCCTAATTTCTTTTTAATAGACTCATCAGAGTGAAAGTTTGGGTTTTATCCGTAATGGATTATCCCTCTTGGGTCCAGAGCTCCCCGGTGAGGTCCAGAATGCCAGCCACCATTCTGCTCCCCAATTTGTTGCTCCCATTGTCTTAGACAGGCCTTTCACCTTGCTGACCCAGTCCTGCTCCTTCCTGCTTACCTAGCAACACTCCTCACAGTGCCCTCAGCTCTGTGCAGCAATGTAATCAGAGTGTTTCAGTGCCAGATACCACCCCACCTGATGCACAGTGGCCCTGATACCACAACCAGATGGCTCTGAATCTGTTTTCCCCAATTTACATCAGCTTTCTGTTCTAGCTCCCCTTCAGTTATTCATCACCTTAGCTACCCATTTTCTGGCTCCTGTTTTCTCTTCTGCGTTTTTGAGCTATGCCTTTCCCTTGTTATCTTAGCCCCTTGATGATAAACCCAGGTTTCTTAATGCAATGGTAATAATTACACTTTGAATTACGTATCACTTTGATTATGATAGCAAATTAGTCTCACATACGTTACCTCTGTTGATTTTACAACAAACTTGTAGAAAGGGCAGAATATTAGCTTCATTCTCCTCTCTTTGTAGTAGTGAACCACTTGGAGATGCAAAATACTGTGCTGATTAACAAAGAACACTGGTTCCAGAGCTGTGCTACAAGGGTTAAACCCTGGATCTGCCCCTTGATTGGCTGCATGACCCTGAACATTGGAAACAATAATAATACCACTGTCATTGTGTTCTTATAAGGATTGAGTTCATACAGATAAAATATACAGAACCATGCCTGGTATATATCAAGCAGTATATAAGGATTGGCTATCGCTGTTATTCATTCATTCATTTATTCATTCATTCTTCAAAGATTGACTGCTTGCCAGGCTTTGTGCTAGGCCTCAGGGATCCAAAAGTAAACAAGCTAGACCCACCTTGGTTCTTACAAGGAGCACACTATTAATGGGGAAGAATGACCAAAGACCACGTGATTATATTTATCATCTGTCATATGCGTGTCCTTGTGCTTGGATCTTTAAAGATGTTAATTTTACAATTTTCAGAAGAGACAGTGTTCTGGTGAGATATCCATGGTTCCAGTGTGAGTTTGAAGCCAGCCTGGGAAACTTGGTGAGACTGTGTTTCCAAAAAACAGATCTGGGGGAGTAGCTCAGTGCTTCTTGGCTTCAACTCACAGTGCCCTCAAGCCCCCAAAATAAAAAACTTAGAAGCTGGACAAAAGCCAGGTACAGTGGTATATTCCTCTAGTTCTAGCTACTCAGAAGGTTGAGACAAGAGAATCATGAGCCCAGGAATTAAGGACCAAATTGGGCAATATATCAAGACCCAGGCTCAAAGAAAAGTTGAAATAAATAAAATTTTAAAAAAAAGAAAGAAAGAAAAGTTGAAACATAGCTTCCTGACTTCCTGACAGGTTCATACCACATTTAATGCTTATTCCAGTTTGTTTTTATTTTGATAGTGATGGCATTGGGGATTCAACCCAGGGCTTTCACAATAAGGTACTTCCCAGTTTTTTATTTTTGTTTTTGTAATTCTGAGACAACGTCTCAGTCCCTAAATTAACCAGGTCAGACTCAAACTTACGGTCCTCCTGCTTCAGCTTCCCAGAGTGCAGACATAGACCAGTATGCCCGGCCTCCAGCATATTTTTAAAAAGAACATTTAAGATCCTGGATTTCCTCCTCTTCCAGGTCCCAGTCTGTAGAATCTTTTTACCTCCCAGGACAATCTCCAGCCATTAACTCCATTGTACCTCTTCCCTGTGTTCCCCTGCCTTTCATCTCAATGTCTAACTTCCCATTTATTTCTCTTTTGTTCCCAGTACTTATTTCTCAGCCACAAAGAGAGCCACTTCAGTGGATGATAGGATTCTATACAATTGTTTTCTTTTGTTTTGATCTTTTTTCTCATCTATTGATTCTAAAGAAGACTGAATTTCTAAGTATAATTAGTGTGTTCTAGCACTTAAGTTTTTATTCTTGTGTGTTTAGAGACTGTGTGGTCAGGATACACAAGGTGGCCAGACTCAGGCTTTTTGCCTAGGCCTTTTGCTTGCTAGTAAGACAGCGTGTGTTATGTAACCTGCACATGCTTAGTGACCATGTAACAAGTAATTGTTTTTATACAGTTTTTTTGGCAACTTTCTGGCTTTGTATCATATTATATCATAGCATATAAGGGAATGGGTCTTTCCAGTGTTGTTCCCATGCCACTGATCATAAAGGGAGTCAGACATTCAGCTGCCCAAATCTCAAGTAAACCTCCCTGGCTGGACCAGGAGAACAATTAGTGTAAACAGCAGGATTCTGTGATGCCCAGTATGGAACCCTCTACTCCCCTGGGTGAGACTGAGGGGTGGTACCCAGTAACTAGCCTCCTCTCTTTTTTTTTTTTTTTTTTTTTGGTCTTTTTCCTTTTAATCGGTACCGGGGATCGAACTCACGACTGCCTGCTTGTAAGGCAGCCGCTTATGCCGCTGAGCTAAATCCCCAGCCCCCAGCCTCCTCTCTTGATGTGGACCCCTCCTCCGGCCTAGGTGGAGATGGATGGGACACCCATTTAGATAGAAAAGCCTTGCATGTCCTGGAAAAGATCTTGGGAGAAAAGTAGCACTACTGCCAGGGCAATGGAATGGGTATTTCTTATTCCCCTTAGGGCTGAGACACAAACCTTGTTAAGAGGAGACACCCGCATCGAAGAGCTAGAAAAAGAGATAGCAGCTGCTGGTAAATCAGGTCCAGAAGGAGTGCAAACTGATAAGATAATGGAGTCCACAGACACAGACAACTCAGGCATTGAAGATACGGAGCCAGTTTCATGCAGGAGACCTGTCCAGTGGTGATACAGAGAATGAAATAACAGCCAATGGCATGGCCACGGGTCCTGCCCAAGTGACTTGAGTTTACCACATACCACCCCTATGCTCAGGCTGCACTGATAGATTTGTTTTGTTTTTCATACCGTGAGTCGAACTCAGGGCCTCAGGCTTGCTGGACAGGCACTCAGCCTCTGAGCTATATCCCTGGCCCTGCACTGATAGATTTAAGAAAGCAGTTTAGACAGCATGGGGGAGGGGGTGCCTTGGCTGCTTGGTTGCTACGACTATGAGGTTCACAGGTAGATGGTATTGTATGTACTGGGCAGGAGATGGAGAAGTTAGCATCCATCATTAGCCACTCCTCTTTTAGACTACGGCTGCAGAACAGCTGCCGGTAAGGACAGGGCGCTCACTCCATGCTCAGGTTGCTCATGGCAGCCATCTGTATGGTGTAAGCCAGTGCGGGAGGATGTGCCCAAAACAGTGAGTGAGTGAATGGCAGCCTTATGCTGGCCATGTTCTCATGCTGCAGGAACTAGGTGTTTGGCAGGAGATGTTTAACCTTAACACCCAGGTCCTGGATGATGAACTGTAGGCATGAGGCACGTGGTCCAGAAAGCCACTTTTCCTCTTTCAGGTCATTTATGGCTCCCTATGTAGGCTGCCAGATGACCACCATGGTGGCCAGCCTGAGGGAAGCAGAGACTAAGAGGAAGGCTGTCATATCCACAGTGTGTCGTATACACCTTAGATTTGTCTAGGAGGGGAAGAGATGATCAGGGAAGCCCACAAAGGTCTCATGTACACAAATGGGGTTAGGCTTGTTGCAGGGAGGAGTCAATCGGGCAGTGATCAACAAAAAGCCAAAAGCCTGTTATCTGTCAAGGTTCCAGAGAGGTTGTCAAGGTTGCAGGAGGATCAAAAATTCACCCCCCTGAACATGGGCAGAGGATAGTTACCCTGCAGCCATGGCTTGAACCATTGAATTAGAAGATCATTTCGCTTCCAGCCTTCAGATGCTCTGTTCACCTTTGTTTTTTTGTTTTTGTTTTTGTTTTTGTTTTTTGTCTTTTTCCTTTTTATCAGTACCAGGGATCGAACTCACGACTGCCTGCTTGCAAGGCAGGCGCTTATGCCGCTTCTGTTCACCTTTGAATAGGGCCAAACTTGAGGAGCCTTGCTAATGGGGACTGACTGAGACCAGAGGCCTCACATACAAATAGCAACCCACCAATCCCCAACCAGTGTGCCATGAGTCTGGCTCTGGTAGACGTCGCACCTCTAGGTCTCTTTGGGGTGCCCGAATATTGAGTGGACCTTTCCAGCCTGGGCCACTGGCACAACAGAAACACATTTCTTGAGTGCCCCCTGGAACCTGGAGAAGCTCCAAGGCCCTGCTTTGTATTAGATGGCTATGGGTTCATAGCACCCTTTGTACATTTGGGAATAGATCCCCAGTCCCCTGTGGGTGGAGCTAAAGTAGGTGCTGGTACTGGGGGTGTATGTTTCTCTGGAGGCCCAAGATTCCCGCTAAGAGAAGAGGCACAGGCAAGCCCCTACAAGAAGGATGGCTCCTATTCCTGGGAGGGGGTGCTGCTTATTGGTGGCTTGTTGCTGCAGCTTGTATTGTAGATTATGGGTACAGTGCTCCAGACTTCTTGCTGAGGAAACCATGGGAAAGTTTCATAGGTAGATTGTGAGGCCAAAACTTCTGAGGGGAGTGGATTGCATAGTGAGGGTACCCAAGATAACTTTCTGCTTGCTGGTCAGTCGGTGTATGTTAATAACCTATACATGCACAGTAAACATGTAAACCAGTGATCTGTGTTAGGTAGTTTTTTGGCAGCTTGCTGGCATTATATGATACCATACTTGAGGGAAGGCATTTGTTGGCATTGCTCCCTATGCCCCTGAGGTAGTGAAGGCAGCATGTCAGACATTCCTGCACCTCTAGGTCTCTTTGGGGTGCCCGAATATTGAGCAGACCTTTGCAGCCTGGGCCACTGGCACAACAGAAACACATTTCTTAAATATCAAGAAATTAGCCTGGTATGGTGGCGCACTTCTGTAATTCTAGCACTCAGGGAGGCTGAGGCAGGAGGATCATTGCAAGTTCGAGACCAGCCTGGGCTACAAAGTGAGCCCTAGGCCAGCCTGAAACACACAGAGAGACCCTGCCTCAAAAAAAAAAAAAAAGAAATTATAGATGAGCTGGGGGTGTGGCTCAGTGGTAGCACGTGCCTCCCATGTTCAATCACCACAAAAAAGAAAAGAGTTATAGATAGAAAAACATCTGTTAACTCACATTCTGCTGGGGTCCTTGTTTCTGAGGGTGGTTTGTCTGTGACCACTGATGTTGTATCTTGTTAATCCCACACAGTAATAATGGAGTAGCAGTTAGTAAAATGACCTGGGAATGGAAATGACTTCTTTTTTTTTTTTGTCTTTTTCTTTTTTATTGGTACCGGGGATCGAACTCACGACTGCCTGCTTGCAAGGCAGGTGCTTACGTTGCTGAGCTAAATCCCCAGCCCCCAGAAATGACTTCTTAAAATAAACCTTTAAAATATTTTAAAAATCTCTTCATTTGTTAAGTGTCTTTACTACTGGAATTTGAATTATAGGCTGGCAAGACGTTTTTTATTTTTTTTTTCTCCATCTCTAGATATTCTAAATTGTGGATATATGGCTTTTATAATCAAATAAACAAATACATGTAGGCATTAAAGAGAAGAAGTGTATCTGCCATTTATTTCTTCTTTTGATCTTAACTCAAAGGAACCACTTCAGTGTCATTCCAGGTCAAGCTTACTGAATGTCAAACACTCTTTTCCTACTTTTCCGCTGAACGTGCACCTGTGTGCCCAAGGCAGTCTTGCTCGCACTGTTTCCTTTCAGCAAACCCTGTCTCTCCTGGTCTTTTCTCAGCCACATCTAACCCTGGACACTGCTGGCGTCCCTGAAGCTCAGGTTTGTGCAGTTCAGGGCTGGCACCTGGAGATGGAGAGGGGATGGGTGGCATGATTAAGTAAAACAATTCAGACCCTGTGTCTCCTCTTCTGGCCCCAACCCAGAGAATATTTTTGTGTGCCAGGACAGTCTCCAGAGAGAGACAGAGATTAGGAATGTATTTCTGTCACACATACTCCATGAATTCTTTAGATAAAGCATCTGAGCCCCACCCACTTCCAAATTCTTTCAGAAGAGGAGTTGAGGTTCTTTACAATACCGCTGGCCAGGGGCTGGGGGCCTACTGCTCAGTGGTGTAGCACATGGTGAGCAGGCACAGGCCCAGCACCACAGACAAAAACCACACAGAACCATGGCCAAAGAGCTTCTGAGGAGGTGCCAGTGTTTCATTCAACCACCTGCTGCCCTAAGCTTTCCTCTGGAGGAGAGGCAGCCACCCCAGTCACACCTATATCCCCCTCCTTTTCCTGGGGTCCTTGGGCAGGGAGATGAATGGCAGGTGTGTGCTGAAGTCTTAATGAGAGGTTTCCTGTGTGGCATTGCCTGTATCCTGCCCACCTCAGAGGCTTCTGTGAGTAACTTTACCTTTGAACTCACCTTGCATTGGGCCCTGATCCGTGGGATTTGGTGACAATCCCTGGCTGACAAGAAACTTTGATCCTTGGGGAGTCCAGAGGAAGTCCTATGATGTGTGGGATCCCTAGAGTTACAGGGATAAGGGAGAAAACTGTGAAGTGGGTTGCTAAGATGGACCCATTAATTAAGAAAAATCCTTTGCTTAACACTCAGTTACTGAAAAGGAGATCCGGTGCCTGATAACAGGAGCTCAGCACCTCTCAAGGACAAAGCGGTGTTTGTACAAACATTGTTGTAAATTTAAGGACACAGCAGGGCTGAGGGGAAAAATTCCCACCTATACCCCAGGAAGAACAGAGCAGTACATTAGAACTCCCCCTTTTAGTAAGGTAAAGCTGCTTTCTTTCAGTGTTAAGAGGCTTGAATTAAATAACAACAACAACAAAAACCCCTCAAAGATCCTTCTGACTAAGGTGAAAGAGTCCTAGGGATGGGGAGGGGGATGACCACCCAATAAAAAGTGAAACCTAGAATTTCTGTATGTGAAATGCTTTGGGGTGCATTAGAGGGAATATAGAAGTTTTGTCTTTAAATTGGATATGCTTAGAAACTACCTTTATTTGAGGTGATTTAAGGGTGAGAGGACTCCCTAAACGTCTCAAAGCCAATCCTGGTGCCACCTAATAAATGTCAAAGGAAAATCCCTTTCACATGCAAGGCGTTGTTCTTCTCCGCCCACCTTCAGAGACAAATGACTTCCTTCCTTCCGTCCACAGCATCACAGGCATCTATCTCTCTGTGGGGACCACTCCCGGTGCTGTTTGTGCCTGCCTCCTACAAGAGGGACAGGTTCTTGCATTATTCAGCGTTTTTATCACCAGCTTACTGCCTGGGCACGATGTGGGTCCTTAATAATAATTCCTGAGTCAGTGAGTAATCATGAAGCCGTAGCTTCAGGGAGTCATCTTCTTTCCCAGAATCATCTCATTTTCATATTGCCAGGAAAGATACGACTTCTTTGAAGAAGGATAGGATTTCCTCACCCAAAGATAGGGCAGGATAGTGCTCTGGTTAGTGTCAGACACCTGGCCTAACTCCTATTGTGTCTCAGCAGTACCTGAAAAAGGTCAGGCAAGAGCTGCCTACTAGAGATCAGATTACATCTTTTTAAGTTTGGCTCAGAGGACTCAGGCACGTAATCATACAGTGACGTCGGACAAGGACCATTGAGAGTTGTCTGCAGAACTGACTGCATAATGCGTGGAGCCTAATACATATTCAAAATGCAGGGTCCTCTGCTTGAAAAAAAAAAAGGTAAAACTGCCATTATTTGTAGTAAAATACAAAATTTCCCTTCCATAGTTTCATTCAATTTGTCACAGTGTTTACTATTTGCTATTAATGTTGTTCCAAGTAGAGAAAAACTAAAATGTGAGATTATTAGCATGAACTTTACTGCTCACCTTTACTTTGTACCTTGCCAATGTTAAGTGCAAACCTGAGTGCATTTAATTCATACAAAGAATCACTGAAATTACACAATTTGTATTTTTTATTTTTATTAGTACGTGATTGCAATAGATACTGATTTATCATGGAAAGTTGCTTCATGTACGTAACACCTTAATTCTTTTCTTGTCCCCTAATCCTCCCATCTCTCCTTGCTCCTTCTGGTCCCCACCACATTGGCAAAAGCGCTATTTCCATTTTTTTCTTTAGGTTCTTACTTTCCTTTCCTTTTCCCTCCCTTCCCTATCCCCTCCCTCCATCTTTTGTTCTCTTTTCCATTTGAAAAGATCTCCCTACATCCTATTATCTTTTATTTTTCTCTTTCATTATATTGTGGACTTTTCATATAAGAGAAGCAATGCAATATTTAAGCTTGTGTGTCTAATTTATTTCACTTAATATTATGATCTTAGACCAGGGATATAGCTCAGTAGCACAGGGCCTGCCTGGCAATCATGAGGTCCTAAATTTGATTCCCAGTACCAAAAAAAAAAAAAAAAAAAAAAAAAGGTGCCTCTATGTACAAAGACATCAAGTTTATCTTTCTATATGGCAGAGTAGGACTCCATTGTGTATAAACACCACATTTTCTTTATCCATTCACCTGCTGATGGGCATGTAGGATGTTTCCAAGATTTAGTTATATAAATTGTGCTGCTATAGTCATGGGTATGCATGTATCACTGTAATACAGTACCTTTAACACTTTGGGAAAGATACTTGGAAGGGGAATAGCTGAGTCTATCTTTAGTTTTTTGAAGAATCTCCATACTGATTTCCATAGTGGTTATTACTAGTTTACATTCCCACCAACACAGTAGAGAAATTCCTTTTTCCCTGAAGCCTCAGTAGTATTTGTTATCATTTGATTTCTTGATGATAGCCATTGCTTCTGGAGTAAGGTTATCTCAGTGTTGTTTTAATTTGCATTTCTCAAATGGCCAGTGATGCTGAACATTTTTTCATGTAGGCATTGGCTGTTTGGAGTTCTTCTGAGATGTGTCTATTCATTTTGGTTTCCCATTTGTTGCTTGTGTCTGTAATGTGGTGCCTTTAACACTTCGGGGAAGATACGTAGAAGGGGAATAGTTGGATCAAATGGTATTTCTGTCTTTAGTTTTTTGAGGACTCTCCATACTGATTTCCATAGTGACTGTACTAGTTTACATTCCCACCAACAGGGTAGAAGCCCCAACTTACCAGCATGTGTTGTTATTTGGTAGGTACCAAATATCAAACCAATATCAAAATAGATGATAGCCATTCTTAGTGGAGTGAGGTGGTGTCTTGCTGTTGTTTGAATTTGCATTTCTCAGATGGCCAGTGATATTGAATATTTTTTTCATGTATTTATTGGTCATTTGTACTTCTGAGGAGTGTCCAATTCAGTTGCTTAATTTTCAGTTGAGTCTTGTATTTGGGGAGGGTCTAATTTTTCTGTGTTCTTTATTTATTCTAGATTTTAGTCCTCTGTCTGAGGAATGGCTGATAACAATTTTTCCTGTCTTGTAGGTTGTTGCTTCATTCTGTTGGTTGTTTCCTTTGCTGTGCAGAAGCTTTTTAATTTGATGTCCATAATTTATATTCTGTAGCTTATACATGCATGTGTGTTCCCTTCTTACAGAATAGTAGAAACTCTAAACAAAATAAATTGAACTGTTTTCACTCCCCCCATCCCCATACTAGGGATTAAACCCAGCTACATCCCTAACCCTTTTTATTTTGTAATAGATTCTTGCTTAGCTGCTTACAGTCTTTCTACCTCAGCCTCCTGAGTAGCTGAGATTGTAGGTTTGCAGCAGCTCTAATTTCACTCTTTTTTTCCCCCTGAGACAAGATCTTGCTGTATAGTTTAGGCTGGCCTTGAACTCACTATGTAATCCAGGATGGCCTGTAGTCATTGAGGTCCTCCTGCCTCAGTCTCCAAGTACTGAGATTACTTGGTAGGCATGGACTACCAGGCCTATCTATGATTTTAATCCTTAATATCTTTCTCATTGTTTTCAGTAAAAATATTTGACTGAAAAAGGGAAGCAACAGAGTAATAAAGGATATGAATAGAGTTCCTTGGTCTTCCATGTTTATTAGAATACCGTTGCTAAACTAGGCTTGGTCGTGCACACCAGTAATCCAGCACTCAGGAGGCTGGGTAGGAGGATCTCTGCATGTAGGAGGCCAATTTGGACTACATAGTGAATTCAAGGCCAGCCTGAACTACATAGCAAGGTTCTGTCAGAGAGGGAGCAGAAGGGAGGGAGAGACAGAGACAGAGACAGAGACAGAGACAGAGACAGAGACAGAGACAGAGACAGAGCGAGAAGAGTAAAAGAGAGAGAGAGAGAGAAAGAGAGAAACGCCAGCCATCCATTGCTTCCTTTTTGTGTTAGAAGCAATTTCTCTCAAGGCTGTTAGTGTTTCTATCTGCTCAGTTATGAACATAGCCTACAGGCTGACCTTGTACTTGCTTCTGATTCCACCCATAGTGAGTCCACCAGAATCCTGTGCTCGAAGGGCATGGTGACCGCTATAAGCAAAGGCTTTGGCAAAAATAGTAGACACATGAATTACATTATTTACTCACATCTCATCGGGCCTCATTCACAGAACACAAGTTCAAAGACAAAATCATTAGGAATTATAAGAGCACAACAACAGATCACTAGAGCAAGCTGCGTGCACCCTCTTTGCTTAGGACCTGCTGTGACTGCATGGGTCACATAACCGTGAAACCAGGCAGGGTCTCTGATACTGTTTCAATAGATTGTCTTATAATTTTGGGTTTTTAACCAACTACGAGACTGGCCAAGAGACTGCCTTCATTCATTCATGAATATTTTATGGTATCTGCCACCTGCCAGGCACTTCATGAGGCACCGGGGCTACCTCTGAGTGAAAAAGACATGACACGGCTTCTGTGTCTGTGTCAGTAGTGCTTATGATCTAATGAGGGAGATTTTTTATTAGTACACATTTATGGTACAAAATGATTGCATTTATCGTGGGGAGGCCAAGCATGGTGGCACATGCCTATAATTTCAGCACTTGAGAAGCTGAGGCAGGAGGATCACTGTGAATTGAAGGCCAGCTTGGGCTACATAGACTCTGCCTCAAAAAACAAAGGAATACTTACTGTGAGGAGTTGGTACACTGCATCTTAATTCCTTTTTCTTCCACTACCCCTCCCATCCCTTTCTGCTCCTTGCATCTCTTATTCCCCTTCCCATTTGCAGAAGTCCTGTTTAGGGGCTGAGGATTTAGCTCAGTGGCATAAGCACCTGCCTTGCAAGCAGGCAGTTGTGAGTTCGATCCCTGGTACCGATAAAAATGAAAAAAAGAAAGAAAAAAAAAAGAAGTCCTATTTCCATTTTTTTCTCCCTTAAATTCTTTTTTTTAATTCCTTCCCTCTCCCTCTCTCTTCCTTTCCTCCACCTCTTACTCCCTTCCCCATCTGTAAAAGATCTCCCTACTGAGGAAGACATTTCTAAATTATATGGTATCCAATCCCCAGGATCCATGCATTTAGTTTGTACCATAAATGTTTAAATTACAATTGTGATAGGGTCTTGTATCGGTCCACTTTCCTGTTGCTGGGACCTGACATCCAATGCCCACAGCTTAAAGGAAGAGAGGTTGCAGTCCATGCCTCGTGGGCTCCACGGCGGGAACATTATTACAGAAGGGTGTGGGGGAGCAGAGCCACTCTCTCTGTGGCAGTGGCCAGGAAGCAGAGCAGGGGACAGTGCCAGAGAGGTGGGGACTAGATGTGGTACCCAGAATTGCACCTTTAGGACCCACCCAGACCCGACAGCAGAGTGCTCCATTAAGCTCAGGTAGTTCTCAAGCAATCAAGCTGATCATGACCCAGCTTCACTGGCTCTGAGGTATCAACAAAATGATAGGAAGTGTAGGAAGGCTGAGCTAGATGGGAGCTAAGGAATCCCTCCCTGAAAAGTGGCGTTTTAGGCAGATTGGAGGAGTTGAAGGATGAAGAGAAGGCAAAACAGTTTCCCAGGCTGAGGAGCCCACCCTGCACAAAAGCAAGTTTGCTCAGAAAGGAAAAAAAGAAGACTCACACAGCTGGAGGACAGGCAACCAGAGGGAGGCCAGCTGTGGGTCAGGCAGGGCCTGGGAGCTTGTTCTGAGGAGTCTTTTCCCCAGATTTCCTCCTCCCCAATACCTTTGCTCATCAAGATGCTCAAAATATGGAAGACTCTTTCTGTACTCCTGTAGCAAGCCCAAGTCTTGCAGTTCTGCATGCCTCATGCACTTGTGATGCTTGAGAACCCTGAGCCAGACCGCACATGTGCTGTCCTTCACCAAATTAACTTTCTCCTCCTTTTCAATTTCCATCTCCAGGTCTCTAAGGTTCCTAGGCTATCACATGCTTGGGCCAGCACTTGGGAGGCTGAGGCAGGAGGATCTTTGAGTTCAAAACCAGCCTGAACTACATTACCAAACCCTGTCTCAAAAAAAAACAAAGCTAAAACAAACAAAATCCAGGTCCCTGAGGTTCCTAAAATGTGACCTCCCTTTGCTCTGACTGCTCATGACTAGTCCTTTTAGAGTACTCACTATGTTCTGTTTTGGTCGCCTTTATTTATGTGCATACCTTTTCTCTCCTGCCTGACTGTAAATTTTTTAAGGGAAGGTTCTAAATCTTTTACCTGTTAAATGACTTTAACAGAAATCTTTGCCTAGAGGGCCATGCATGGTGGCACACACACCTCCAATCCCAGCACTCAGGAGACTAAGGCAGAAAGATTGCTGAGTTCAAGACCATCCTGCACTACATAGTAAGTCCAAGGCTGCTCTAGACTGCAGTGAGACCCTGTCTCAAAAAAAAAAAAAAAAAAAATCTTTGCCTTATAGTTAATTCCCTTAAATGTAAATCTATTTATTTTTTTAATAGGTTAATGCACTCACTAAATACCATACTTCACAGATCAAGACTTGGGTGCAGTAACACATGGCTATATCTCAGCACTCAAGAGGCTGAGGCAGGAGGGATCATCACCAGGTCAAGGTCAACCTAAATTGAATAGAGATGCCCAGGCTCAAAAAAGCAAAATAGAAAACAAGCATACAGACACAAAAGGGGAATGGGGGTGCATTTCAGTAGCAGAGCTTGTGCTTAGCATGCACAAGGCCATGGATTCCATCTCTTGCACAGGCAAAGGAAATGGCTGTGGAGGGGTAACCTCTGAGAAGGGGAACAGGAATTGATAGAAGACACCCTAACTTTTAAATGTGTGCTTTTTCTTTAATGTGTGCTTTTTTGTACTGCAGTATCTTTCAATAAAAATGGAGAATAGGAACACAGGATGTGGATATTAGAAACCTGACTCCATTAGTTTTATATTGTTTTTGTTGTTGTTGTTGCTGCTGCTGCTGCTGCTGCTGCTGCTGCTACTGCTATTCTTGTTTATGGTCCTGAGGATCAAATCCAGGGCCTCAAGCATGCTAGCCAGGTGCTCTACACTGAGCTACATGCCTACCCCTCACCAGTTTTTAACTAGGTAGCCTTAACCTGCTAATCCTCAGTCTTGTTTGTAAGGTGGAGCTAATAACCTTGCAGTCATTGAAGCAAAAAGCTCTAAACTAGAAGTAACTTCTCAACCAGCTGAAAGCAAGTCACTTCTGTCCCTCGTTTGACCTGATGATTCCTACGTCTGAGTTCCCTCTTTCCTTGAAATGTTTTGTCTTAGTCACTTCCTCATCACTGAGACACAATAATACCTGACACCTACACCTAAAAGGAGAGGTTGATTTTGGCTCACAGCAGCCTGTGATCAATTGGCTCCAAAGAAACAGCGTGGCCGAGAGGCACAGTCAGGAAAAAGCTGCGCACCTCATGGCAGCCAGGAAGCAGAGAGCAAGGTGGGGTCCAGCCCTTCCAAGCTACTCCCCCGGTGACCCACCTCTTGCAGCCAGGCCCCATCTCCTACTTGCACAGTTAGCTCTAAACTCATCAGTGAATCATTCTCCATGATCAGTCATCTCCCAGAAAAGCTGTGCCTGTGATTGTATGAAAGTAGGGGAGGCATCCAGGTATAAACTGTAGCACCTGGGCCAGGGATGGAGCTCAGAGGCATGATGCCTGCCTAGCAAGTGCAAGGTCTTGAGTTCAATTCCTAGCTTCAAAACATGCGTGTGTGCACACACACACATACACACACAAAACCATAACCTGTTTCTTGCTAACAGTTCTAATAGCGAAGCCAGAGGGATTTTGTAGTGGAGCAGCTCCTGCAAGTAAATGCTTTGAGTACTCCCCCAATTCCATGTCAGACTATGACATCAGAACATTGGTCATGAAAAATGGATGTGGGGCTATCCTTGGAGTCTTCTTTTGTCCCAGTTAAAAGTTGCAATTGAAAAAAAAAAGTGTGTGTGTGGTGAATGAAGGAGGCATGGAAATGGAATTAAATTATAAACTTAGAAGTATGAAAGACATAATTGCTGAAGAAATAGCCTCCTGGGTTTTATAAGGTAGGTGCCTGTTCTGTGGGTGTCAGCAGAAAGCTTGTGGGAGAACAATGCTCATACTCAGCTGCTCTGGAAGTAACCATATTGGGCAGTGTTGCCTGTGGGTGGTGCTGAGGTCTCTGCCATGCTTGGGGGTTGAAGGGAGCTGTCTGGGATCTATACTTGGGCCCAGAGTCCATGTAGTAAGGCACCAGAGGTGAGTGAAAAACACAGACCCTATCAGGACAAGTGCTGCAGCCACCCCGCCCCCTTCTCCAACCTGAGAGGGCCTTGCATTAGCTTCTAAGGGAATGGCCAGGTTTCCTCCGTGTACAGATAGATGTCATGACCCTGTCTGTCTTGTATAGGTGCTGAGAGACGTCCTCAAGGATCTCTATCACCTGCTGAAGCACGTGGTGCAATTGGAGCCTGACGACGTGGCCAGGCTCCATGCTCAGCTAGCCCTGGAGGAGCTAGATGAGATCATGAGAAACTTCCTGTTCCCACAACAGAAGCTGGAGAAAAAGATCGTTGTTCTGCCATAGATCTGGCTTAAAGGACTTGAAGGCAGCATGGAGGGACCAAGCAGCAAGAGTAATGTCCAAGCCTTCCATCAGGCAGCCTGCTGCCTCTTTGGTGCTGGCAATATGGCTGACTCCACGGGAGGCTTTGTGATGCTCTGGTTGCTTAGGTCTTGGGGCTGACATTCCTGAAGCATCTATTCAGCCACCCTGCATCCAGCTCAGAGCATGGACAGTTAAAAGGAGAAGCAGCCAGGGATATAGCTCAGCAGTCTAGTGTCTGACTGGCAAGTACAAGGTCCTGAGTTCGAATCCCAGTACCAGAAAAAAGGAAAAGCCAACTGTAGCATTCAGAGAAGGACATCTCCTGATGGAAGTAAAAAATGCTAACATGACTGATGGAATTTGATGTACTGACCTTGCAGCTTGAGAAGTTGGCCTCCCCTATGTCACATATTTTGATATTCTGTCATGGTGATATTACTCTCCTGTGATAATGAGGTGCAGGCAGAGCTAGTCATCTCTGGTTGCTAAACAGGCATCTGAATATGGGATATAGTTGAAGGGATGGATAGGAAGTAGTTACCAAAATATGCAAAATGGAATAAAATTATCTTGGCTGGAAGAAACAAGTCTGAATCTGGTCCTCTGGTATGGAGGTGAAAGACTAGTGTGGAGGCATCGAGCCCCAGGAAGAGAACTGTGCTGGGTGAACCTTTCAGAGAAGAGTAAGCCCCATTTGTCCCCTGGAGCCGTTTTCATTTGCTTCTTCTGCTGCTGTTTGCAGAGTTGCCCTGGCTGTTGGGAAAAAAGGGCCACCGCATCTCCGAGAGTCTCTGTCCTGCTTTCAACCCCCTGTTCGTTCGGTACCATGAACACTTAGACAGCAGAATGGTGCCAACTGCAGGTGGGAAGCGAGTGGCGCTGCTGGGCTGGTGCCAGGAGTTTTGAACCATTTCAGACATAGTGCTGTGGCCTTCACCTTATATTTCTTTTGGCTACTGCATTTTAATTGCAGCTAAAAGCGATGACAAAAAGGAGCAAGTGGCCTTCTGCTTTAGATAAGTGGTCCTGTCATCCACATTTTAACAAAGCTAATTCAGAGTTCTTTGATGATCCTCAGCTTTGCAGCACTAGGTGGGGCTTTTTACATGGGACTTTATCCCTGCTATCGGAGGTATCCTTAACCAGAACCCCAAAACAGTTTGCAAAGACTCAAATGCATAAGGGTGCTTGTACAAACGTGCCCATCTGCCAATTAACAACAGGATATTTTTTTTTGGCCAGATTACCCACATGATTTTTGGCTCAGAAGCTTCATGAGGTGGGGTGGGGGGGTATTCCTTTAAAGACATGACCTTACATATAGTCACTGCCACAGTTTCCTCAGTGAGCAAAGCCTCGCAACGAAGCAAGTTCAGAGGATATTTCCATTCAGCTGCTGTTAACAGTATAGTTTCTATTCTCTAAGTCAAGAATATCTAGAAAATGAGGATTGGAGCTTTCATATCAGGTAAGGATCTCCTTTGGGCCAACCAGCTATGCCTAAACATGCTTGTTTCTTGGCATTTTGGCCTGCTCACAGCTCACTGCAGACCACCAGACTACATATATTAATTGATCACCGAACTTACCATTTTCTTGACATTAAATGTTTTAGTTCTGGGGCTGGGGATTTAGCTCAGCGGCATAAGCACCTGCCTTGCAAACAGGCGGTCATGAGTTCGATCCCCGGTATCGATAAAAATGAAAAAGACAAAAAAAAAAAAAAAAAAAGTTTTAGTTCCAAGGCTGTATCCTAATCGGCCACCTTTTGAGCATCTCTCAGAGCCTTCTATTTCCTTTAGCTCCATTTATAGATTGCCTCTTAATTTGAGCTGTTTGGTAAAGGGCGAAAAGCATTTGTTCTTTATTGAGTTGGTTTTTATGTTTTGTTTGTTTTCTGAGACAGGGTTTCTCTCGCTGTGTAGTTCAGGCTGGCCTTGAACTCACTGTGCAGCCCAGGCTGGCCTCAAACCTACAACAGTTCTGCCTTGGCTTCCTAAGTGCTGGGATTACAGGTATGCAGCACCACGCCTAGCTATCACAGATTTAAATTTTAAATTTTTTTTTTTTTTTCTTTTTATCGGTACCGGGGATTGAACTCATGACCGCCTGCTTGTAAGGCAGGTACTTATGCCACAGAGCTAAATCTCCAGCCCCCACAGATTTAAATTTTAAAAGGCACTGAATTGCAAGAGCTCAGACAATGGCAGGAACAGAAGTGTCTTGCCTCCCACTTCTACCCATTTTTTCTTCCTCAATGGCCACCTTCTTCCTCCTGTCCTTTTTGGTCTCCTCTCTCCACATCTGCTACTGAGGTTCTCCTGGCCTAGCCTTCAGTCCTGTCACCTGCCTCGTGGCTTGTCACTTGGTTCCTCTGCCCCACCTCTCGATCTTTTGCTTGACCCATCCCTCCTTCTCCTCTTCCTCTCCTGGTCTCATTCTCCTCAGTCCAGTCTCACTGTACACTCCCTTGGCCAACAGCAGGTGGCATCATGGGGAGAGACATGCAAGGCGTAGGGCAGTGGCTGCAGCCAGGCATCTCCTGTGTTTCTGGCTTCCCCACACTCCAGCATTTCTCTTCTCTGATTTGCTTGCTTGCTTATTTTTTGACTTTTTTGTTTTTTTCCTTCTTGGCACAGATCTGCCCTTCTGCATGTCCTGTCATTTAGTCAGCAATCTCTTAGCTTCCTCTTTGCTCTGGGTCATCCCTCTGTGCACATCATTTTGCACACCCTTACCCTTTCCTGCATTTGGCCACCTCTTTCCTGGCTCTGCCCACCCATCCAGTTATAAAAGCCAAGGTACAGGGAGCAGAGAGCAGATGACAGCAACAGTTTCTCAAGGACCTACCATGTGTCACTGTACCAAGCAGCAAGAGCACAGCAGTGAGCAAAGCAGACCAGCCAGCCCGTCCTCAGGGGCGCCTCTCCATAGTGGAGGGAGACAGACAGTGGGTGAGATAAACAAAGGAGGTAGAAAGCAAGGCCAGAAATGGAGGCGAGGCTCAGAGTGCCGAGTCCGGGTAAGTTGTCCATAGATGACCTTGCCAAGAAAGGTCCAAGAGGGTGAAGGAGACCCACAGAAGTATCTGGAGGAGCATCCCAGGTAAGAGAAATAGCAGGTGTGACGGTCCAAGGGTGAAGGTGAATCCTCAGGGGTGAGGAAGAGCTAGGGTTCATGTGGCCAGAGCGGAGATGCGCATGGTGGTGCACACCTATAATCCCAGCACTCAGTAAGCTGAAGCAGGAGGAAGCTGCAAGTTCAAAGTCAGGCTGGGCTACATGGTGAGACCCTCTAAAGGGGTGGGGGAGATTAGTAAGAGAGGCGGTCCTGAGTAGGGTAGCCACAGACTTTCCCTGAAGCCCTTTCAGCTTTGTGGTTTTTTCTGTTTTGTTTAGGTTGGTTTTGAGGTGCTAGTACTGAAACCAGGGGCTTCACTTGGAGCTACATCCCCAGCCCTTTTTAAAATGTTTTATTTTGAGCCAGCCTTACTAAGTTAGCCCAAAGTGAATTTGAACTTATGATCCTGCAGCCTCAGCCTCTTAGGGTGCTGGGCTTACAGACATGACTGGGTTTCCCTTGTTTTTGGAAAATGCTTAGGGGCCAAAATGATACGTGCAATAAGTAGGAAATGCATATAACCATGCTCAGCCATATTTTCCCCCTCAATCAAAAGAAAGCTGTGAGCCCCATCCCTTTTCACCTACTCCACCCCTACTTGGCTTTGATTTCTGCATGTCCTCACCGTTCCTCTTTGGCAGCAAAAATAAAGAGGAAAGCAAATGTGTGAATCTGTCCGCAGTCCACCCACCTACTGTCCCTTTGTCTGAGAGGGTCACTGAGTGAGTGCTGCCTGCCACCTGCCTGTGGCTCTCGCCAGCAGCTTGCCACAGTGGAGGATAGCTGCCACATGGGAAAGTTGATCTATTCTAGGAATAAGTTGGGGGATGGGCCATGTGACCTGTACAAAATCAGGTAGGCTCCTGCAGTTTTTGAGCAGAAATTCTGACTCTGAGCTGGAATTTCTATGACTGGGGTAGGGGGTGGGCTGTGAGCCAGTCTTGCCTCCCTGCCCTCTGGTGCTCTCCACAGCCCCAGCAGCAAGCCTGGCTGTGTCCTCCACAGGCTCGTGCTGCAGTCACATGCAGCAGCCTCCCTGCAGTCTGCAGCACCCAGACTTAATGCACCACTCTGCTTGGAGCCAAAGCTCCAGGCAGGGGTTGGGAATCTGCTGGCTTCTTACTGTCCCCAGACTGTCTCTGCTATGCTGGCCATTTGGGGCTGCCTGAGTTCACTGGAGGGAGGTGGCATGCAGACCCTCCCTTAGCGTTTGATAGGGGTCAGCCCTGGGTCCGTCCCACAGTTCTTCCCAGTGCCTCAATAGGTCTGTGCCACCCCTGCAAGTGACCTTCTGCAGTCCCCAGGGAACATAGAGTGGCAGTATTAGTTGCCCTCTGTTTGCTTTAGTTTGGAAAGTCATTTTCCATTCAGAGCTTGTCTTGATTTTACAGCCACCTTGTGAAACAGGGAGGCAAGCTATTGTTGTCCCTCTCTGGGGGGATTTGGCTCTGAGTCTCCTGAGTCCCAGCCAAGATCCTGTTTACTACCTTGGAAGGCCCTCCATGAAATATTTTGAACATTTGCTGAAGACTATTATAGCTTATTTTCCCCAAAATAAGTGTAGAAGCAAAAGCCTTCCAAGTAGAGGATTATTTGAGTTGCAAACTTGGGTGCCCATATATAGACATGAACCCCAGCTTGTGGGACCTGTGAAGAAGTTTCTTGGAGCCCCACTGATTTTCTGGGACCACCTCCCACCTCCCTGTGCAGCCTCAGCACTTTCTGAGGATGAGAGGAGGGCGCTGCCCCCAGGGACGAGTGCCCTGGCTGCACCTGTGCATGTACACGTGTAACAGGAATTACAGCAAATTTAACGTACATAGCAAAGGCAGATTCCCAGTCTGCCCTCTACTGTGACTCCAAGATTGCCACTAAGAAACAAATGCATGATCCCTCCACATCTTTGTTATTACCATATTTTATTTTATTACATTACATAATAACGTGTATATATGCAGATAGTTTTAGTCATCTGCCCTGGACCCACTCATGTGAGTACTTACAGATCCCTTCCCTTCTGACAGGGACAGTGACGTGTCTTCTGTTGTGAATTACACTTTGGTTAAACCTTTGTCTGTGGATGGTTAGTTGTTCCTTAGTTCCAATGATTCCCAAATATAATTTTGCATATTCAAGTGCTTCTATAAAACAAGTCTTGGGAAGTTGGAATCCTGGATCAAATGGATAAGAATACTTTAAATATTATTTACCAAAATATCCCCAATCTACACTCCTCCAAGCCTCAGCTGACATTGCTTTAATACTCATAAAATATAGGCTCATTCTCTAAAACAAGAGTGTTGATACATCCTTTAAATAATTCAGAAATAGGAAATTTTCAGAGCCTGGAGTTGTCTGTGTACCAAAACTCCCAATGGGGGCACCTGACACATTTTGTACTTCGGCAGCCCTGGCCCAACTAGAGGTTCCAGTGGCTTCCAGGAACTGTGGAAAGAAGCTGGGCTCAGCCTGTAAACCTCAGGATATGGTGGTGTTGCTCTTTGTCGCTATACATAGTAATCATGGTGGCAGTTACACTACAGAGAGCTTATTATGCCTTTCTGTGCACTTGATACATATTAAACACTGAATCCTCACACACAGCCCTGTGAGATAGGTATCATTATTACCCCTGTTTTACAGATGGGAAAACTGAGGCTAATTACTTGCTCCAGATAACATAGCTAATAAGCAGACAAACCAGTATTTGGGCCCAGGCAGTCTGGCTCCAAAGGCTGTGCTTTTAACCACGGGGCTTTGCTGCTACCCAATACGTACTCTGTTTCCAAACCGTAAACATGTGTTCTTAGTGTGAGGATAAAGAAGGTGGTAATCTGCTTATTTAAATGGACCACCTATGTCAGGCTAAGCTTCACCCCAAATTCCCTCAAAATAGTGTCCTCTTACATCAAAACACAACCTCTGACAGCAGAATTCGTTACAGATACTGTGTTTGGTCATGTAGTTCACCACAGGCTCCCGTGCCCCAGCCCACCTGCTCTGTGCTTTGCTGTTGCTCCGCTTTCCCCGCTGCCCTCTTCCTTCTGCTCCTCCTCCTCCTCTCTTTCATTGTCCTCCTTGTCTCTTTGTCTTTCCTGGGATTTTGCCCTTAGCTGCATCCTCCTTGCTCTGAGCTTTTGCTGTGGGCTGCATCCTGAGCCATTTTGTATTTTCATTTTGAGTAAGCGTCTCCATAAATTACCCAACTATAGCCTTCAACTATCCTCTGCTGCCTGGGTCTCCCAGAGTGCTGGGATTACAGTTGTGCGGCAGCTTTTATTCCTTCGTGGGGTGGCCAAGACATCTAAGGGCTACCTTCCTGGGGACAGGAGGCAGCGGGCCACTCACAAATGTGCAACATAGAAAATGTAGCAAGTCAGCCAGGCAGGGTTCCCGTGAACTCCAACCAAGGGCCAGAAATGTCTGTTTTGAAGGTGGTAGTTGCTCTAACCCTTTGCTATCCTGTGAGCAGACCTTCAGCTCTTAGATTTCGTTTTCAGAATAGCAGCATATCATTTTGAGCTGTAATTTCCTGTGAGAAGCCCAAAGCATATACACATTAATATCCCTGATCCCATACCATTCTTTCAGAGGGGAAAAACAGGCCAGATGAATAGTCCTCTTTTGAGGAAGGGAAAAATAAGGTCCAGAGAGGTAATGGAAAACAAATAGAGGTAATAGAAAACAAAGAGTCCAGATGGGAGCGGTGAGTGCAGGTGAGCAGAGAAGCTTCCTGAGCTGCAGAGGGGCTGAGGCCAGTTGGTCAGGAGAGGGCAATTTGGAGAGCGGTTGTGGAGCCTTGCTGGTGTGTCTCTGCTGGGGAACTGGGGAAGTTACCAAGCCTTTGAGTTGCTTATTAAATGACGTAGATCTCACCTGCACTTTCTGCCTTATGAGCTGAAGATAGCTGGCAGCGGGACTGGGTGGGGCTTCTCTGCTGTGCAGCCCTGGTCCTCACACGCACAGGTGGCCACCTGGCGCTGGGGAGAACAAAGCGCCTGCTCTGCACTGCCAGAGTCTGGAAGAGCCTCCCCCACCCCACCCATGTGTACACACTTTAATTGGACCACACACCACTTTCAAAACTTCAAAATCCATGGCGAGCAGTGAATCCTAGAGCAAGTCCAGCCTCAAAGTAAGCTGATTTAACTAAGAGAATAATAATGGTGGCACTTTAGAGCCGGGGTGAGCCTTTTCCCCAAAAGGTGTTGATCAGCAATTTCAAGAAAATAAGGCTGTAGCTGAATGTAATGGTGCGTGGCAGTATCTGGCATATAGCAGGCTGAGGCAGGAGGATCATGATGGAGGCCAGCTTGGGCAACTTGGTGAAATCCTTTCTGAAAAACAAAAACAAAAAATCATCAAGAGCAGGGTTGTCTGAGAGCTGTGAGAACCCTGTGCCCCAGAAGTGTTACTCAGGCCCCTCTTGAGGCTCTGGAGAGAACTTCCCCATCCCCTGAGTCAGGAAGGCCCCTAAAATGTAGACATTCCATGATTGCAAAGCTAACCCACGGTGTTTGTGCAGCTGTGTTCTCCCACGGCAAGGGCTAACTGCTTTAGTTTTGCTTTTTCTCAATTCTCTAGGAGGAAAAAACAGGTATCATCTTTGCCAATAAAAAGATCATTGAAATCCCCATCCTGGCGCATTGGAGAGACTGGGGATTGACTTTGCCCTGTCCTCTGGCCTAGCTTCTTAATTTTTAGTTCAAATCTGCATCCTTTATCTTTTTGCTTTCTCCCTTCTGGCTTGCTAGCTCATTTGTTCATTTTTTAAGTTTTTAAGGTCGGCTCATTTCAAACAGGTGCATACACCAGGGAGCTGCTCTTCTCCTATGCCATGGGGCTGGCGCCTTTGCTGGCTTCTCTGTGCCAGAAATGCACGTGCAGATCTCAGCCAAGGAGAACCCTAGGGGTATGCGCTCAACCTGGATGCATAATCGAGTCACCCCGGAACTGTAAAATAGTGAAGCCTGGGGCCCACCCCAGTGAGTCCCTAAATGGATCTGGGATGTGTTCCAGGCATTAGAGATTTTTTTAAAAGCTCCCCAAATTTTAAAAGTCTAATGTACAATAGCTAAGTGTGAGAATCACTGATTGGCTTGTGTTTTTGCAGGAGCATGTCCTAGCACCCCCAAAAATCTATGAGTAGCACACACTTTGGGGAGATCCCTCCCCATACAGTCATTGATAAGAATGTTCAGTCCTCAGCTCTTCTCTCTAAATGCTTTTATGGGGCTGGTGTTGTAGTGCTAAGGCCCTGGGTTTGACCCCTGCACTTCAAAAACAAACAAACAAATACTTTTATGGAGGGCCCAGCTTTGAGCCTCCTTTGTGACAGTGACAAATGATATCTTTAATCAAGAAAGACGACAGAAAGCAGAAGTGCCAGCACATTGAAGAGTTGTGGTTGATAACACTGTAAAAGGAGGCAAAGGAATTCAGAGCAGCAGTATTTAAGCTGTTTGTTCCCCGCTGCTGATCTGGCAACTGGGACCCTAGACGAGATTGTGTTCAGCCACACTTTGGGTGTGTGCATGCTGTGCGTGTGTGCCACTTGGTGTCACAGTGAGTTACGTCCAGTGAGTATGGATGTGTAACGAGGGTGCTGCCCTGAGGAAGGCTTAAGTTCTCCTTGCCTTGGGCAGAGGGCACTGGTGCCCCCACCACAGTTACTGGAAATGCTTTCTTAGAGGAAAGCGACTCCTTCCCTTGTTCAGTATCACCAGGCCTGGGCGAGGTGGGCAGTGGGGTGGAAGGCAGCCGGTGCGAGCCACACCGAGTACTTTTTTTAATTCACTCAAAGGTGCTGGAGGAGCTGGTGTAGCTCTGGGGGCTCCCTCACCCGCTAAGTTCCCTCAAAGGCACAGAGGGTTGTCAGCAAAGCCACTCCAAGTTTTGTCTGCCATCAATCTTATGCTCTGGCCCTCGCCATTTAATTTACTGCTTAAAATTGTGAATTTAAATGGCTAAAACCATCTACAGCCATACCACCCTAAACACACCTGATTGCATCTGAAATGGCCAGAACTTTTCCCCATAAATTTTCCCCATGTTTTATGTAGGCTAAATTACAGTCAGCCTCAAGCTGGAAGGAAATTTTGTGAAATCAGAATTCAGACCATTTAAAAATACCTCGCCATTACAAAATTATATTTATGAACAGAAAATGCAGAGAATTCAGGAAAAAAGGTACAGAAAGCTCTATTGTTCTATCCAAATCTTAATATGAGGCCTAATAATATTAAATATGATCTTAATATCCAATCTGAGTTAGGAGAATTTTCTCTTGCCTTTTGACTTGTAGGAATTTTGTTTTGTTTTGAGACAGGGTCTCCCTGTGTAGTTCAGGATGGCCTTTAGTTAGCCTAGGCTGGCCTCAAACTCTTGGTGATCCTCCTGCCTCAGCCTCCTGAGTACCAGGATTACAGGCATGTGCCACTATGCCCAGAAACTCATAGAATTCTAAAGAAAACAACAGAACCTTAGTCTTCATATGTAACAGTTTTGTGACCTGTGTACTTACTTGACAAAGCATCATAGTGTTTTTGGCACATTTGTACACTGTCTCCATGAACATACATTTTAGTAGCTACACAGGATTCCTTGAAGAAGGCTGAGTAAGGCTGATGGATGCATTCTAGATGTTTCCCACATTCACCTAGGAAAGGAGAGACAGGAAAGGTGGTAGAGAAGAGCTTTTCCTTTTGAGGATTCCAGGAACAGCACCCCTAGTCTGGTTATCAGTCCAGTGTGGCCTCTTGTCCTGAGCAAGGCAGCATCCACACCCCCAGTCCTTGTGCGGAGCAGAGTAGAAGCCCCTTCATTTCAAATGAAAAGGCCCCCCATCCCACCCCCAGGAAAAGGGCTGGAATGAAATCGAGCCCCTGGAACTGCGTCTGGGAAGGCCCTCAAACCTGCTTCTTCAAACCTGGCATCTGGACATGGGGCTGACTGCTAGCACTCGGCAGCAGGAGGGAAAGTGAGGAGTGGGTGACTGTTTGCCAGAGCTGCCTTCCTGGAGTCCAGGCACACGCGTCCTACCTTGAACTATGTATTAACTAGTACTGCAGTTTAAGCTCCTTGAAGAAAAAGCCTTAGTCAGCACCGGGAACATAACGGCTACTATTTGGAAGCCATTTTATGTACACGGGTTTTGCTGATTGAAGACAAGGTCCTGCTTGCTGTGGTGCCGAGGTTGGTGCTGAATTCTTGAACTCAAGCAATTCTCCTGCCTCAGCCTCCCTAAATAGTTGGGATTATTGGTGAACAGTATAGAAGCCATTTTATTTGTAATCTTACTTATTGTTATTTGTCTATCTACAGTACTGCAGCCAGTCAAACTCAGGAATATTTTACTTCTGAGCCACATCCCCAGTCATTTTGGGGCTGGTATTAAGGATTGAACCCAGGACCTGCTGACCGAGCTTTTTTTTAATTTTTCATTTTGCTGAGTCACTAAGTTGCTCAGGCCGGGCTTGAACTTGGAATCCTCTTGCTGCAGCCTCTCTCAGAGCACTGGTATTACAGGAATGTGCCACAGTGGCCAGTTTGGAAACCACTTTAAATCCATCTTCATTCACACGAAAAGGTGGTAATGGTGGTCAGCCCAGGAGACGTTGATGGCATGAAACCTGGAAGGACAAAGGAAGCCAGGACAGCCCCGCTGCTGTCCCTCAGTCTGGGTGTGCTAGAAGTCACAGACTGGGTGCCTGGAGGAGCACTGAAGCTTGCGGGCAGTGGGTGAGGAGCGACCTGAGGGCCAAGCTGATGGCCCCAGCCACCCTGTGCAAGGCCTGGCCAGGAGGCCGGCGGCGCAGGGTGAAGCGGTGGCTCCAGCCTGCTGGCAGGGATGTTCCCGGCCTCAAGTACCAGTGAGCACGAAGGCTGGAATGGCGGGTTCCTGTGGTGAAGGTACTGAGCATCTCGTGCGTTTGGAACTGCAGACTCCGAAAGGTTAAATCTTCATCTGTGGAACATCAGCTTCAGTGACCCCCAAGTGCGAAAGGCCCCCCTTCTCTCCAGCTACACCAGCCTCATCTCCTAAGGACCGCCCTCCCCACTTCAGACCCTTCCGTCCTCCCTTCGCTTCCCTTCACCCTCTGTGGACTCAGCCGCCTGCCCGCAGATCTTTATCCCCGACACCATTGCCCAGACTCCCCCAAAGCAGCACTTCTGACCTGTTGTTACCTTGCTTGGGCATAACCAACTGGATAAAATCCAGCCTCCTTCTTTGGTCACCCAACACCTTCTGCAAGCTCTCCCTAGCATCCTCCTCCTCAGAGCTGCTGGAATTCCTTAGCTGGCACTTTTGGAGTTCTTCGGTGTAATTTTATCTCATCCGGTTTTCTCTCTTGTGATTCAGATGTGCTACCCCCGTTCCTGTACCTGTTGTTGCACCTAAGCTAATCTTCCTTCGCAGAACATCCCTGCAGCCCATGGAGCTCTTTCCCAGCCAGGCAAGATGGTGTATGCCTATAATCCCAGCTCTCTGGGAGGCTGAGGCAGGAGGATTGCAAGTTTGATGCCATCCTGGGCAAGTTAGTGAGACTGTGTCTCAAAATCAGTTTTAAAAAAAGACTGGAGGGGCTGGGGATTTAGCTCAGTGGCATTAAGCACCTGCCTTGCAAGTAGGCGATCGTGAGTTTGATCCCCGGTACCGATAAAAAGAAAAAAGAAAAAAAAAAAGGACTGGAAACCTAGCTCATTGGTAGAACATTTGCCTATCATGTGTGAGGCCGTAAGTTCAATCCCTAGCACAATCAAAATAAAAACACCCCAGATATCTCTTTCCTAAAATCCCTCATCTCTTTTAGTTAGATTCCTCATCAACATTTAATTATAAATGGCCTTGTTTGGTGGCTTAATTTCTCAACTGCATTTGCCTTGAAACCATCTAGATAGCAGAGACCATCGTAAGGCTTTTTAGGCATTGAAGCATCTGCTCTAAGCTGGTGTTCACCATTTGTTAAGTGACCACGAAAAGTGCAGTGTGGATCTTTTACTGCTGAGACAAATAGGGAGGCTGAGCCTGTGAAACCTGTGTGTTAGCTTCCTGAATCCGTGACAAAATACCTGAGGATACCAGAGGGGAAAGAAAGGCTTGCTTTGGTTTCAGAGGTTTTACTCCATGGTCAGATGACTCCATTGCCTGTGGTCCTGTGGTGAGGCAGAAACATCATGTTAGAAGGGTTCATGGCAGCCAGTAAGCAGAAGCCGCTATCGAGACTCCAGTCTCTGGTGCGAGAGCCAGAGAAGAAAAGCCTAGGGACAGGATACAGTCCCCAGGGGTGCAGCCATGACCCATTTTGTTCAACTCTGTCCCACCTCCTGAATCCCACTCCTTCTGATAATGCCATCAGACTCTGAATCTATCAGTGGGTTAACCCACCAGTGAGGCCAGATGCCTTCTAAAAGCCCCACCTCTGAACATCACTGCATTAGAAACCAAACCTTCAACACATTTAACATTCAAACCATTGCTGGACATGGTGATACAGTATGTAATTCTAGTACTCAGCAGGTTAAGGCAGGAGGAGTACAAGATCGGCCTAGGAGCCAGGCATGGGGATATGCCTGTTATCCCAGCACTAGGGGAGGCTGAGGCAAGAGGATCACTGACTTCAAGGCTATCCTATGCTACATAGTGAGTTCGAGGCCAGTCTGAACTACATAGTGAGACCCGGTCTCAAAACACAAAACATCAAACAAAAAAAGACCACCCTAGGGGGCTGGGGATTTAGCTCAGCGGCATAAGCGCCTACCTTGCAAGCAGGCAGTCGTGAGTTCAATTCCTGGTACTGATAAAAAGGAAAAAGACAAAAAAAAAAAAGACCACCCTAGGCTACACAGTGAATTCAAGGCCATCCTGGACTATATAGTGAAAATTTGTCTTAAAAAAAAATCACATAAAAGCCAATTCAGCAACATCTAATTCACATTTGTGATTGGATATGAAATTAGCCCATTTCTAAATCCCCAGTGCTAGCAGAGATAAGCTCAGCTTTATTGTGTCTCCCTTAAAGACTTCCCTCCCCACCTCGGGTAGGGATGAATGAATGCACTGGGACACCTCAGACTGGATGTTACTTATGGATCAACCCTGCCTGGTACAGACCCCACAAAGGTAAAGACTCTCTTATCTGCCTGATAACACCAGGTCATCCCTGGCCCTGCAGATCGGTAAGGGAGAGTTTGCTCCCTAGAGGAAGCCATTTAGGGGCAAAGCCAATTGGTATGGGCAGCGGATTGACTGTTCTTGTGATATGTATTCATTTTGGAGGTTTTAATTAACTGGTGAGATTGTGCTGAACCAGCCCCACTCTGGAGCCAGCAGAGAGAGACAGGCAAGAAATTTGTAGGTCATAGCTGGAGCCTTAGAAAACAGGCAGGAGGTGAGCCCTGGCGTGAAGAACCCGCACCCAGAGAACTCACGTTGCTGTCCCATCCAGGGCAGAGGGATCATTCCAAACTGGCTGCTCCATTCCTCGTGCTCCTGAATGGGTCACTTACAAGTGTTGAATTGGCTGAATATGAGTCAGACATACTCTCTGTAGCGAGTACCTTTTAAAATATTTGAATTAGTTGTCAACTCTTAAAAATTAGGAGATTTTACCTGAAGGTCTGGATTTCTGGCTTTTGATGATAGGCCACTTGGCCACCTCGGGCCCTCTCTCCACAGGGAGAGGATCCTCCTTGGGTCACCCCACAGCACCATGAACCCATTTTTGTTTGCTCAGCCCTGCTTATTTTCCCTGATCTGAAATGCTACAACTTTGGGGGTGAAGGTAGGATCGATCCTGAAGTTTGGGCAGGTCCAGGTTCCCTGATGCCTCTGGTTATGAACAGGTGGCCCAGAGCTCCCCAGGCCCGTGATTCAATAGGGACAAAGCATTTTTTCTTGTATTCAACACCAGTCCCTAAACTTCGGTCACTGGGTGCTCTGGAAGGATGGGCACGGGCACATGATACCACACTCTGGGTGAGGGTAACTGGAGCTCACTGAGCACTTTCAGCCAATCACTAAGCCTCCTAAGGATCCTTGTAACAACCTGATGCTGGGCTAGGGACACTGAAGTTTACAGTCTCACAACTTGGTGGCAAAATTGACTGGCTGACCCCTGAGCCCTCCTTTACCCCATCTGGCGGTAACAGCCGTAATTGGGCCCTCAGGCCATCTGAAGGTCAACGCTACTGTGGGTTCAGTAAGTATTCCAAAGTCATACACTTGTATCTCAAACACCCTAAGATGATTTCTGAAGCAATATGAAAAAGCTGGGTGTTTGTGCTGCTGCATGGGAGCAGGTGAAGCAAGTGTGCTGGGGTGTGGCTCAGTTCTTTGGCCAGGGGTTCAGGGGTCAGGCAAGATCTTCACCCCTAAGACTCGTGAGAAGAGCAGGTTACAGATTGCTGCCCACCCTATAAATTTGTTGATGCTTAAAAAGTGATGGAAATTAACCCAGATGTGTTTAGACAACACATAATTCATTTTTTACTGTTTTTGGTTTGGTTGGTTTTTTGAGACCGCATGTCACTGTAGTGCCTGCTGGCTCTGAAGTCACTGTGCAGCCCAGGCTGGCCTTGAACTTCTGACACTTTTCCTGCTTCAGACTCCTGAATGCTGGGTTACAGGCATATACCACAACTCCTGGCATTTTTTACTAGTTTTAATTATCATTTATCTTAAAGCTTTTCCAAGATGTAAAAGCGTTTTCAGCAGGTTCTAACTTTCTTCCTAACACTTTCCTCTCCCCACCCTCCTTCACTTTACTCACCCAAGTCTAGCACCAGCTTTTTAAAGAACTAGGAAACTACTGGGATGCGGTTAGTGGGGTTTAGGAGGTCAGGAAAACAAAGGTGTAAATGGGGGTGGGAGGTGGTTTGGCGTCAAAACACCGGAATTTACAAGGTTGCAGTAAAAACCATATGCAGCTTTTGCAAACAGTCTTAATGTCATCAGCGCCCCACTGCGGAATTAAAGCTAAGCTTGGCACAATTGTAAGCACCTTCTTTAAACCAGCCTCTTTATATTTGATAATTATTCTTTTCTCCTCTCGCCACTGGAAAGGTTGTGCTGCCTTCGTTTCAGGGTGTCCCTTTTCCAGCGATCAGCCCCTTGGCGTGCAGCAGGAGCTGGAGGAGGTCTGTCCGGCTCTCCTGCCTTGTAGGGTGAGTGGGTTTCCAGGCTTGGAAGGCGCGGCGTGGGGGTGGGGACAGTCGTGATTTCGGAGGTCCCCGAGGAGGATCACCTTGAAAGTTAACAACATGCGAGCTCTAGACTGGGCACAATAACCGCAGGCCCTGGGCAGCTGGCCTAGGCTCTGCTGGGCAGCGTGGAGCAGCTCGGCTTTGGGGCATACTGGGGGAACCCCATTCCTGAGAGGGCGCAAAAGCTGCTTGTACGGACCTGTGAAGCTGCTTCCCCGCGGAGCTCTGAGCCCGCGACACCCCGGGTCGTGGGCTCCTTGCGACTAAGCCGGGCACTGGGTGCTTCCCGGTGGAACCCTCCCACTCTTGCCAACTTTCCGGGCCCCGGGCCGGAGGAGGGCGCCTCTCCCGGCCGGTTGCGCTCGGTACTTAAGGCGGCTCCGCGGGGCCGGCGCTCCTCAGTCTGAGGCGGTGGCGCGGAGCCGGAGGAGGGGCATGGAGCCGCCGCGGGCCTGCTGAGCACCGGAGCGCGGGCAGCAGGCAGCACGGTGAGTGCAGGGACGGCCGGGGGCTGCGCCGGGGCCCTGCGCACCGGGTTCCCCGTCCGCGGGCGCAGGGAGGTGAGCTGGGGGCAGCGGCAGCCCGGGCTCCCCGGCGGCGGTTCCGGCACCCCCTCCTCGCCGACCCCTCCTCCCTTTCTTCCTCCATCCTCTCCTTCCTTCCTCCTCCCTTGGGGCTCCTGTTTTGTGAATGAATTAGGCGGGGGAGGGCGCGGGCTCTGGCTGGCTGCAGCACTTCTCCCCCATTCACGCCCACCAGGGTCTTCGCACCTGCGGGGACACCGAGGTCCCCGGCGCCCCGGTTCCTACGGGTTAGCCCGACCCTCGCTGCACGTGTCCTCCCAACTTGGCTCCTTCTCCTTCGCGGGCTTTGAGAGCAGACCGGAGGGCGCCCTGGCGCCGTGGAAGGAGCCCCTGCCGCACGCACAAGTTTCCATCCCGCCGCGTGTGGGTCCCGCAGCAGGGCGCACCTGTCAGCAGGAGAGACGCTGCCTACCAGGCAGCCCCTCAAAGTTTCGGGGTTGAATGGGGAAGCGTGCGCCCTTGGCTGGAGATTTTCCTCCGTTGGTCTTCCGCGAGGCCGGCCTTGGGGAGCGCCCCCAGCTCTTGCCCTTGAACCCCACTGCGCGCTGGGCAGCCGGCACGGGCTCCCGTGGACCCCTTCTGAGCGAAGGCTGTGAGGATGGGGCTGTGAGGATGGGGGGGAGGACACGGGATCACCTTGCTCCGCCCCCCTCTTCCGCAGGCTTTGGGTGTTTGGGCTGGGCACCTCAGCCAGAGCTCTCCCCAGCGGCTCATTACACGTGGGGTGTCGGCTGCGGGACCTTCTCGGGTCTTCTGTGGGAAGGAGGGTTACCGAGGCAGTGCCTCTAATTCCTGCGGGAGAGAGGGATCCCACCCCGGGGAGGAGGAGACTGGCGACACCAGGGATGCCGCCTTTGTCTGCAGACACACTTTTGCCAAGGTGACTGGGGCCTCGGGAAGATGCACGCACGCCCTGGTCCCACTGTGATTCCAGGGGGTTTTCATTCCTTCCCGGCTGGGTCGTGGGAAACCGGCACGTGGGTGTGGCGCGCACGCCACCTTCGCCAGGCGGTGAAGCTCAAGCAGGGCAGGAAGCCTAGCGAGTGCCTCTGTGGCCGCAGTGACCCGGTGGGCACCGTCTCCGGCACTGCACCGAGGCGGGGAGCCAGGACCCAGAAGGTTGATGGCGGACGGGCTAGCCCCGCGCACCTCCTGTCCCTTCCCGGGCGAGCACAGGCGGGCAGTGGAGCTGGCCGCGCCCCTTGGGCTTCTGAGCCCCGGAGGGGGACAGGGACCCTTTTGGGGCAGGGATGCGGGCCCTGGGCCGCAGTCGTTGGGGTGGGGGGGTGGGAGCCCTGCAGAGGAAGCGCGCCGCCAGATCCCTTAGCTGGTGGGGCCAGAGGCCGGGGACGTGCTTCCCGGAGAGGCCAGGCTGCCAACTGCCCTTTCCGATCTCAGCTGCCTAAACGCTGCTGGTGCCTAACTGGTGTCTAAATCGGGCTGATTTAGGCAGTGGCTGCATGGTTCTTATCCCTCCTGTGTGAGAGGTGTCCCCTGGCAGGGAACTGTGTGCGGCTCAGAGGCTGGTTGCAGTGAGAGCTGGAACAAGCTTGGAAGGAGAGGTTGGTCGTCTGGAGTCCCAGGGTGGAAACTGGGTTCTTCAGATGGGGCCGGTGGGAAGGAGAGATCCTCAGAGGCTTAGGTCAGAATGGAGGGCAGGAAGGAGGCTTTGTCAGCTCTGCACCCATTCTCTTCTTTACAGCCTTCTGGCCATCTGGAGGAAAGCTCCTCCAGGGCTGACATTCCCATTTTCAGGGAAATGATTTACCTGAGACCTGAGACCTGAGAAGGGAGAAGCCGTGGGAACCCCCACTGTAGTCACTGGAGACCAGGTTTTAGAGAACTTGGGCAAGGTCAGGCAGCCAAGAGGGAGCAGAGCTCGTCTCAGGCCAAGTTTCTGGTGCCAAGCCTGGGCTTTTCTCATTAAAGCACAGCTGTTTCCAACAGGGCAGACTGTAGGAGCCCCAACTTAACTGCAGATGGAAACTTGGCATGAATTCCAGGAGTGGCCGGGCCCAGGGATGAACCCAGAGGTTCCAGCGGCACTAGGACCGGGCGGACGGGCGCCCGAGGCAGCCACCTCTGTGCGGCTGCTGCAGTGGTGGCTGCTCGGAGGGCTGTCCACACCCCGGCTCTCATTCCCTCCTCCTCCCTCCTCTGTTTTCCCTCTGGCTTTCCCTTTCTTTCCTGCCTTTCACTAAATGAGGAAAAGGTGAGAAAGGCGAACACAGGGAAGTTTCTCATGCTGATTTTGCTGTGAGCAGGGGAAGCCATGTAGATCTTTGTTCCCCTGACACCTCTTTTTATGCTTCCTGTGGTTTCTGGTCTTTGCCTCCCTTGCTTTCTTCAAGGACTGTGTGCTATGCTTTAAGGGTAAATGGTCCCCTCCTAGAATCCAGTTCTTACGCACCTGGGGTTGTGCTCTTAGGTCACCAGTCACCCACCACCCTGACCCTCCTCTCCTGCACCCCCCCCCCCCCACCTGTCATCCCTGTTTGTACTGGGGTTGCCCCTGGCCTCAGGCTCACCCCAGTGAAGCTTCCCTGTTAAGAGCTTTGCTCGGACAAATCTCAGTCTGCCATCTACCAGGGCTGTCACCTAACCCTGGTCTTTGTTTTCTCTAACAATAACCTCACATGTGCCCATTTGTCCCTGCAAGATGCTGGGAGATTAGTACTGCAATTTACATTTTACAGAAGAAATAACTAAAGGCCAACACAGATAGCGGCAGAGCTGGGACATACCCAGCACTCTGGCTTCTGAGTCTCCAGATGGCCTTAGCGCTATGTTCATTAAGTGGTTATCACTTTTATTCCTGGGTCCCTTGCACTGTTGTGGGCCGGACTCCAAGAATACCGGATCTCAGCTGGGCGCGAACGCTGCCTCCTGCCTGACCCTGCGTCTCCTACCTTCTTCCACCAGATGCCGGTGCAGCTGACGACAGCCCTGCGTGTGGTGGGCACCAGCCTGTTTGCCCTGGCGGTACTGGGTGGTATCCTGGCAGCCTACGTGACCGGATACCAGTTCATCCACACAGAAAAGCACTACCTGTCCTTCGGCCTGTATGGGGCCATCCTGGGCCTGCACCTGCTCATTCAGAGCCTGTTCGCCTTCCTGGAGCACAGGCGCATGCGCCGGGCTGCGCGGCCGCTGAAGCTGCCTTGCTCCAGGCGGCGAGCTGTGGCGCTCTGCATCGCTGCCTACCAGGAGGACCCTGACTACTTGCGCAAATGCCTGCGCTCAGCTCAGCGCATCGCCTTCCCCGACCTCAAGGTGGTCATGGTGGTGGATGGCAATCGCCAGGAGGACGCCTACATGCTGGACATCTTCCATGAGGTGCTAGGCGGCACCGATCAAGCGGGCTTCTTTGTGTGGCGCAGCAACTTCCATGAGGCGGGTGAGGGTGAGACGGAGACCAGCCTGCAGGAGGGCATGGAGCGCGTGCGGGCGGTGGTGCGCACCAGCACCTTCTCGTGTGTCATGCAGAAGTGGGGAGGCAAGCGCGAGGTCATGTACACAGCCTTCAAAGCCTTGGGCGACTCTGTGGACTACATCCAGGTAAGGGTACAGGTCCCCAGAAGTGTACTGTCGTCTGCTAGTGGGCAGACTTTCTCCAGACTTCAGGTCTGATGTAGTTGAGTGTTGTGCACATCCCTCCTCTGCGCTGAAGCAGGCAAGAAGGCATGCTGGCTCTGAAGCGGTGCTGAGGTCAGACATACTCAGGCTGGAAACGTGGTTATGCAGGCATGTAGTTCTGTGACTCTGGGCAGACCTCTGAATTGGTTGTCCCTGTAGTAACAGCAGCAAACTGGTGTATAACATTTACTTCACACTAGGCACTTTCATGGGCACTTGTATTGATTACTTTTCATCCTCCTAATGCTCCAGGGGATGAGCACTATTATTAACTCTCCTCATGGGAGGTGAAACTGAAGCACGCAGAGTAAGTGGCCTAACATCACCCTGCTAGTAAGGTGCAGAGCCAGGTGAGCACCAGCAGCCCATCTCTGGTCTGTGCAGCGCCACTGTGGGAGAGAAGTCCCACCTAAAAAACTCCCGTGTTTAAGTTCTGGGCCTCAGTGTCCCACTGTTCTAGGGCCCGGTTCAGGTCTGAGGTGGGGGTGGGCGCTCAGGGATGAATCACCCTCCTGCTTCATCTTTCCACAGCACCAGCAAGGCCGGCACCCTGAGCAGACCTGCTCATCTGGTTAAGTGGTCATTGGCACCACCTGGAAATTTTGTTAGGTTGACAGAACTTTCTCAAATAATATAGCCTAGAGAGAACTGAGGTTAAAACTCACATGCCCAGTATCACGCAGAAATGAACAACCCAGGGTCCCAGGTTCTGGCCTGGAATTCTTCACAGCACCCAGATTGTGTCTAGCTCTGCCTTCTCTGCGCCTGTCCGAGGAGTTTGCCGTAGCCTCCTCAATGCTTGAAAGAAGGATGGCTATTTTGGTAGCCCGTGTGTGTGTCAATTCAGTCTGACAGCACGTTGAGTCCTCTGTTTAGATTTTCCATAGTGTACCTACCTAAAATTAGCTTTGTACTCTGGCTTTTTTGAAGGTGTGTCCTGGTATGAGAATTGATACCTTTTTCTTTTTCTGCTTCCAAGGCCCCAAGGACCTCCTAGCCGGGTAGGGAGGGATGTGAGCCTAGAAGGTTGTTTGAGTCTGCAGTTCACCTGGGGTTGTGAGAACTTTGGCAAACCTTCCTAGGCTTAAGAAAAAGCCTTGAACCCTGGCTTGTGTGTTCAAGCTACCATGACTGTCAGCTACCTTAGGATCCCCAGACCTGCTCTGCCACTTAACTCCTTTCCGCAGTTAACTCCTGTGTATTCTGGTGGATTGGCAAACACCCCACCACCGCCACACATGCCCACCCCAGCCAGGTCTTTGTCGTTAGGCCCTGGACCACTGCCCAAGGCAGCCCGCGCCACAGTGACTGCTTATTGGAGTTGAGCCTGTTTCCCACAGGCTGCTGAGGGCATGGTGTCTGTGCCTTTGTGAAGACGTCCTCGCCCCAGCCAGGACAGGGCTCTTTTTCCTCCCCCTGCTCAGTTAGAAAGACCTCAAAGGAGCAGAGGAGGCCGTGCAGTGTGGAGAACAGGTCAGGGTCCAGGCAGGGAGTAGTAGTGAGAGCTGCAACGCTGGGCTGCTAGGCCTGCAAGCCGAGACCAAGTATGGCTGGAGGACCCCTGGGCCCTTCCCTGGCTGGACCAGCATGGAAGGTTGTATCTGGTGGTGAGGCTGAAGAAGCACACAAAGGAACCCAGACTGGTGCCTGATGTTCGATTGGCCTCCTACTGTTGCTCACCTGTGGCCACCCTGTCTTCTAACACAGAGAAGGAAAACTGGGCAGGTTTGGGGTGTCAGAAGCAGCTTCCTTCCTGCAGGCTGATGGCTTCTTACTCAGCAACGTTTTTATTTTGGCCCTGGGGATTGAATCCAAGACCTTGCACCAGAGATTTTAGTGAAAGGATTGTATGCTTCTGTGGGGCAGGGTTTGGGCTCATTGAGAACAGCAACCACAGACAAGCCAGGTCCCCCGTCAACAGTTGTCTGGACGCTACTCTTTCAGTTACTTTTGAGAAAACAGAGGAGTCAGTCATAAGGCTAATGCTTTCAGAGCCTCCCAGGGGAAGGAGGACCCACAGGCAGGATCTGACCCAGGGTCTGAGGGGAGGCAGGCCTGGCCATCGGCCAGACGGTGCCCCAGGCGTAAAGATTCGGCCTGAGGGAGTCGGTGCTGAAATACAGTGTCGGGGCGGGGACCACGTTAGTGGTCTCATGGAAGGCTCCCCACGGCAGGGGCTGGAGGTTAACTGAAGTGGGGACACTGAACAAGCCTTACAGGAGCCGATTCCCAGCTTTCCGAGGAGTGCCTGCTGGTCCTTTTCTCATCCACTGTGCCTGCCAGGTGATTTCAGTGACGTGCTCCCCCTTCCTGCCCAAGGACCCCAGATAAAGATGTGAGCCGTTTCTGTGGAGCCTATCTCTGCAGGGTCAAAACCTGGCCTGCAGCCTCCTGGGTTTTCTGGCTTGCTGGCTGTCAAGCCTGGACACGGACTCTCCTTTTCCTTACTTGCCTTTGTTTTTCCTCTCTCCTTTTCTGGTCACCACTTCCAGTGGGAGAGACTCACAGGAGGAGGCTTACTTCCCCCTGGTGGTGGACAGCTGAGGGAGGGGAGGGGACTGTACAGACCTGAAGTCCACACAGGCTCATGGTGCGCTCCCCCGCAGGTGTGTGACTCTGACACTGTGCTGGACCCAGCCTGCACCATTGAGATGCTTCGAGTCCTGGAGGAGGATCCCCAAGTTGGGGGAGTCGGGGGAGATGTTCAAGTAAGAAGTAACCAGGGATCCCTGGGGTAGGGGTCTGGACTCTGTTTCCTAACCCAATAGGCTATGTCTGCTACTTGGGGGACATTTCCCTCTGACAGTCTGCACTGATACCAGAGGATTCACCTCACTTGCAATATAATTTATTTCCTGCTCTTTTTTGCAACGTGAGAGGAAAAAAAAATCACTGAATAGTAACATCCTATGAAGGGAGGGCTATAGAATTTTTAGGCCCAGATCTTTTTTTTTTTTTTTTTTTTAATTGGTACCAGGGATTGAACTCATGACCACATGCTTGCAAGGCAGGCGCTTATGCCACTGAGCTAAATCCCCAGCCCCAAGGCCGCAGATCTTAAAAGGTTGCTTCCTTCTTGGTTAGGCCCAAGTCAGGCCCTTGAGAAGCCTAGAGGACCTGGGCTGAAGAGCCCGGGGCAGTATATGCTGAGCACAAAGCGCTGGGTCTTCCTACAGAGGATATGTAGACAGTATAGCACATCTCCTAGAGCTTTACAACTACAAAAGCAGTGGGATGGACGGCTAGGGTGGCGGTTGGCTTCCTAGGCCTTCTCTCTGCCACCACCACTGCCTCTCTCCTGAGACTGAAGGCAGCTCTGACTGTTAGACCAGCTGAGTCTGGAAGGTGAGTGCAGCAGGGAGGCGGGGCGGGCTCTGGAGAGAGTGAGTGGGTATGGTCAGATTTTAGCCTGTTAGCCTCTATTGCTCAGCAGTGGTAGTGATGCCAGGGATTTTGGGCAATGGACCATAGAACCCAGGGTAGGGAAGCCTCCTGGTCTGTAGTATGTTTCCTTTGGGGCTCAGGTCCTCAGAAGAGGAGCCCAGCATTTCTGTTCCTTTGCAGATCCTCAACAAATATGACTCATGGATCTCCTTCCTGAGCAGTGTGCGGTACTGGATGGCCTTCAACGTCGAGAGGGCCTGCCAGTCCTACTTCGGCTGTGTGCAGTGTATTAGTGGGCCCCTGGGCATGTACCGCAACAGCCTCCTCCAGCAGTTCCTGGAGGACTGGTACCACCAGAAGTTTCTAGGCAGCAAGTGCAGCTTTGGGGATGACCGGCACCTTACCAACCGAGTCCTGAGCCTTGGCTACCGGACTAAGTATACAGCTCGCTCCAAGTGCCTGACAGAGACGCCCACCAAGTACCTCCGGTGGCTCAACCAGCAAACACGCTGGAGCAAGTCTTACTTCCGGGAGTGGCTGTACAACTCTCTCTGGTTCCATAAGCACCACCTCTGGATGACCTATGAATCGGTGGTCACAGGTTTCTTCCCATTCTTCCTGATTGCCACAGTCATACAGCTTTTCTACCGAGGTCGCATCTGGAACATTCTCCTCTTCCTGCTGACAGTGCAGCTGGTGGGCATTATCAAGGCCACCTATGCCTGCTTCCTTCGAGGCAATGCGGAGATGATCTTCATGTCCCTCTATTCCCTTCTCTATATGTCCAGCCTCCTGCCAGCCAAGATCTTTGCCATTGCTACCATCAACAAGTCTGGCTGGGGGACTTCAGGCCGGAAAACCATTGTGGTGAACTTCATTGGCCTCATCCCTGTGTCCATCTGGGTGGCAGTTCTTCTTGGGGGCCTGGCGTATACTGCTTATTGCCAGGACCTGTTCAGTGAGACTGAGCTAGCTTTCCTTGTTTCTGGGGCCATCCTCTATGGCTGCTATTGGGTGGCCCTCCTCATGCTGTATTTGGCCATCATTGCTCGGCGATGTGGGAAGAAGCCAGAGCAGTACAGCTTGGCTTTTGCTGAGGTGTGACACAGCCCCCAACTAGAGTGGGAAAAGTGCAATGGGTAAGGGAGGGAAGGGGGAACGAAAGAGAAAAGATAGGGTTGGGGGGAGGAGGGAGTACAGTGTTTTAGTTTAATGGTCCAAAGGGACAAATCTAAAATGCAAAGAATGATGACTGCAGTATGGCCTGGGCTGGGCAGTTCTGCTCAGAGGAGGTGACACCGATTTTCAGGCTCAGGGCAGGGGGTGTTTGTGTTTTCAGGCTGCTTGTCTGTTTGGCCTCTGGAAAGGATTCTGCCTCCTCTCCTGGGGTGCAGAGAGAACTCAGAAAGGTGCCAAACCAAGTGATAGTTCCATTTTGTGGCAATTTCTGATAAGCAAGCAGTGACTTCCTGTGGGAACAGTTTCCCCTAGCCCATGTGAACATAACCAGAGGTGGTAGAATTTCCACTGAGAGATCTGAGCCAAGAATGTCCCCTCCCTTACCAACAGATCATCAATGCAGTTAAGATTGTGCCTGAGATACGATGAGGTCCAGAGGCCTGATCTTTGGGTATCAGAAACAGGGTCCACGAATGGTGCTTTATGTGACCTAGCCACTCTACATCTCAGTGTCCTAGGGATGAGCCAGACTAGGAGTTAGCACTGAACTGCTTTTTTACTTTTTATTGTTTTTGTAGTAGTGGGGCTTAAACCCAGGGCCTTCACAATGAGCTACATCTGCCCTACCCCCACCCCATTTTTAAAATTTTGAGACAGAGTCTCTAATTATTGGGGCTGGGTTTGAATTTGTGATCCTCCTGCCTCAGCCTCTCAGAGTGCTGGAACTATTAAGGGTGTGGCACCATACCAGCTGACACTGAATTGCTTTTTTTTTTTCTGCCTTTTTTGAGACAGGGTCTTACTGTACATTTCAGGCTGTCCCCGAACTCACTATGTAGCCCAGGCAGGCCTCAAACTTGTAGCAAACCTCCTGCTTCAGTCTCCTGAGTGCTGGGATTATAGGCGTGTGCCATCATGCTTGGTTTAGAACCGCTTTTAAAAGTGCGTATTAAAGAGGAAGGTTTGCCAGGAAGAACAAAGAGATTGTGGTGGTGCTAAACACATGGAACCCTTGGAATGAAAGTGTTCCACTTGGAAACTGGTCAGACTTCTGGATGAATTCTAAACTTGTTTGTGGTGATCACTGCTGAGCAGATAAGATGTTTTAGCCAACTACCACAACGATCAAACCCCAAGATACGAAGCCAAGTCTTAAGTATTTTAACCTGTACACTACTGGATTCCTCTCAAATTCAGCTCTGACATTTTATCCTCCTTACTTCACTTTCTTCAAAGACTCATTGTTTGGGGTGAGAAAGTGGCAGTCACCTCTATCATTGCCCTGGCTACTATTGTTAAGGTGGTAACTGGGGAAGAGTTTAGGCTCTTTCAAGAAGCTGCAACAGGCAAGCCTGCCCTCTGCACATGTGAAAAGAATATTGGGAGCTTCTCTGTAGATTGACTGCCATCTTGGAATTGGACAGACTCGCTGGCAGCTGGTTAACATGTGTGACTTTCAGGCTACTATTACTGACAATCACCCCTAACTGAAAGCTTTTCAATGTTGCCAAAGTGAACCCTCAAATTGAAGCTGGCCATCTGTGAGACTACCCGTTCTCCTCAGTGGCTTCTCTAGGGAATTTTTTTTTTTTTTTTTTTTTTTTTTTTGTGGTCCTGGGATTAAACCAAGAGGTCCTGTGCCCCTGAGCTCCCCAGCCATTTTTATTTTTTGAGTCTTGCTTAGCTCCAGGCTGGCCTCACATTTTGTAATCCTTCTGCCTCAGTCTCCCACACAGCTGGGATCAGAGCTGTGTGCTACCACACCCAGCTTATCTAGAGAATTCATAAAGCCAGGATGTGGATAGTTGCTACTGAATTTGCTTGCTTCTGTCCAGAAACTAAACTAAGAGATATGACTTGTTCCTACCCTCTTAAGATTCTTGTTTTCTCATACCCCTTAGGGCTGTTTTAATTTCCCTCTGCTGCTTTGGGAATGGGGGAGAACAATTTTTTCTAGAGACTTGCAATACAGACTGCTCAGCTTCTGGGTTTGAAGCCTGGTGTTCTGTTAAGCCCTTGACTTAGGAACTGCTCACTTTCCAAATGTCCTTTTTCAGAGGGACCAACTAACCCCTCAAAATCAGCCCTAAGTTGGAGAGCAGCTGAGAAGGAAAACCTTAGTGTACCTGGTGCTTCCTACAAAGGAACCACATGTTCTTTGAACCACAGATGGACAAACCCGGACACTTTCCTCTCACTTCCATGAACTCGAGGTTTTTCCAGGCAGAGCCAGAAGCTGCCACATCACACAGACCTCAGCTTCTAGTAACACTGCTGGTTGACTGTCAGGCCCAACATACAATATTTGGGAAGCACGGGCATTTGCTAAAGGCAGCTGTTCCAGGTTCTTCTGTGTGTCTGCTGGCCAAGAGATAAACTGTTTCAAGCACTACAGTGGAGGAAGTCCAGTCAGCCAACTGCAGAGGTTAGACTTCACTAAGGGCTCACTTTTCTTCAGCATTGACTTGAAGGCTGATGAACTCCGAATGAGAAACTCCTGGCTCTCCTACCATCAGCTCTGCCTTGCACTGTGGTTATCAACGTTCCTCAAATCAAAAGATGGCAGGCACTGATAGTGAGTGCACAACATTTGACCTTGTCTGGTTTTTCTAAGTTATTTTGTATATTTCAGCAGCAAAACCAAACTGGGTCTTCAGCTTTATCCCTGTTTCTTGTAAGGGAAGAGCCTTTATACAATTGGACACATTTTGGTTTTTCTTCATTGAGAATTTTAACCCTTTTATATTTCTATAATCACTTGTAAACATATTTATTTTTACCTGACTTTTTAATAAGGAGGGAAGTTTAACATTAAAGTTGGGGAGGGGAGCAGAAGGGGGGCAGCTTTACTTGGCGATGGTGTCCACATTCACTTTTGCCACTTCTACCGAGCATCTGGTGTGGAATCTTCTGGGCCTTCTGCTCATCCAGGAGTAACAGCACCGTGCTCGGGGGCACGTCACTGGAGCTCATCCACTTCTGCAGCGTCTTCTTCATGTGCTGCTCCGTCTTCACCTTACCTGAGCCCTTCCTGGGAACTTGGGGGACAGCTTCCGGAAAGCCACCTTGGGTGTGAATTTCTGGCCCATCTGGTCAGGTATTCAGTCTGAAGTGGGCCTCAAGCAATCTTTCTCCTTGAAGTCCTAGGTGAAGTCATGGTACTCTTCCCACCTGCTGTGCTTGTCCTTGATGGCCATCACGTCCTTGATATAGTATATAGCTGAGGGCAGGGACTTGTTGGGGGCCTTCACCTGGATCCCCTCCAGCACTGGCCACTAGCAGCCCTTTGTTTTGACACAGGGGCAAGGCTGTGGAGGAGGCAAAAAGTCCTGCTTCTGCTTCTCATTCAGGCTGGCCATGTTCTAGCCGACATTCTCTTCCCTATCCATGTTGGAGTTGCCGCTGGCCGAGCACTCCTGTCTTGTTCAGAGCCCACAGCCTGCTCCCATTCTCCAATTGCTGGCTATCCCGCAGCTGGGGATTCCCCAAGATGTGGCAAACCTGAGCTGGCTGAACATAGTAACCTCCCCTTCAGCTCAGGATCTTCCTCCCAGTTCTGCTGGTGAGATTCAAGCATCTTCATAATTTCCACAACCTCGCTGCCCACAGCTGGCACCCATTCTCCAGCTGTTTCTGCATCTCGCCCTTGTCACATACAAGTATGTCCATGTTCTCCATGCAGCTGTGGTCCTACAGCAGAGGCTGTGCCATGAACTCTCCTCATCCTGCGCTGCCTCCCCGATTTGGGGCACACAGCTCCCGCCCCAATTTTGCATTCTGGAACCAAAGTCCCCATCCTGAATTGGTCCCCAGGCTGTAACAAGTCATTTGCGAACATTACCACGTCCTTCAGATTTTCTTCATCCTGCATGGTCCTTCGGAAGGTGACCATCCAGTGGGAGGCATGCAGGGGTGCAGCTGCAGCATGGCCCAGCTCTTCCTGCTCACGTTCCCACAGGCCACTGGCCATGCTGCCCTGATTCAAACTGGAGGAGGATGGCCACTCCCCTCTAGTGCCTCACCTTAGTTGGCCAGGACAGAATGAAGTGTTTGCTGTTACAAGTCCTTCATGCTTATTCTCTGCATAGGGCAGATAGACTGCTGATTCCACAGCTCCATGTTCTCTGCCCACTCCTATCCCCCAGGCTTGTGTTCACCAGCACATCCTCCTCCTCCTGCAGCACACTGAAGCCCTTGAGGGTGAGGACCAGACTCCCTGCTTGGAAGAAATCAATAGCATGCTCTACTGTGAGCTCCTGAGCACTGTTCAGGCCCCACGTCTGCCAAAACTCCCCCTCCATCAGTATACTGATGCCAAATTTTTGGTCTGGTCCTCCATGAACCTGGTCAAACCCTCCTCCTACAGTGCTGACTTCTTTCCACCCAGCATATAGTGTTGACAACTTTGGCATCAACTTCTCCCAGTGTTTTTATCTTCCCCGACTTTTGGTTCAGCAAGCGCTTTTCCTTGGCAGCTGCCCATTTCTCCTGTTGCTCCTCTCACTGTCAGACTACAGAGCTCATGACATCAGCTGCCATAGGCTCTGCCCTGGTGCCTGGCTCTTTCTCTGTGGTCTTGACCTCCAAGGGTTTCAAGCCCCAACTCTGTCTTGAGCTCACTGGCCTCCTAGATGCTGAATGTAGCGTCTCCTGAGCTTCTTTGGGAGTTGACAGCAGCCTCGTAACTGTCTTTCACTCTTCCTACTTTGCCCCCTGCCTAGAAGGCTCAGGTTGGCTGCCGTTATGCCATGGGTGCCTCTATGGGCCTTGGCTCCTTCCTGCACCACCTGCTCTTGTACAAGTCCTAGTGCTCCCGGTTCTGCTTATAGCCTTCAATGCTCCACTCGGGTGCTTGTTTTCCCTTCTGTGCGCTGCAACCCCTGGGCTGCCTATCTCTGCGGTGCTTTTGGAACAACCCCATGGTGCTACCTCTGCCCAGTACTGGTACCTCTCCCTACTATTTCCAGGATACATGGCAGCTGCTGTCCTATTGCCGCAAACCAAGCGTGGCTACTTCTAACAGGAGTCTTTTTTAACTTTTCAGGTCAAAATTTTTATACTGCACTTATTTGTCAAAATAAAAATTGTCACATACTGCTGGTGTGTTAGCTTTCTGTTGCTGTGGCAAAATACCTGACATAATTTCAAGCAAGAAAGAGCTGGCTCAAGGATATTGGATCCATTGTTTCTGGACATGTAGTGAGGTACCTCAAGGCTGGGAGCATGAAAAAAAAGCTGCTCACTTCACTAAGGCCTGGGAAGGAAGCAAGAGAAAGGGGCAGGGAACAACATATTCCCTTTAGAGGCACACTTCCTCCAAGCAGGCCCCAGGGCTTAAAGTTTTCACTACCCCCACGACAGTGTGTTAAGCTATATGTTTAATGAAGCTATGTGTCCATCCATTCAGTAGAGGCTGGAGCCCTGTTGATCTATCCAGCCACCTGACCTGAACAATGATGCGCTGGGGACCACAGCTTTAACATACAACCTGTGGGAGGATATTTCAGATCCAAACCAACAGAGCTAGCTCTGAGCTACTCCTGCTTTGTACTTAATAAAGCTGACTCTTTACGTCAATCTCAAGAAGGGTTGGAGATAGAAATGGTCTCAGGGCATAACTTTTATTGTATAGGTGGGACAAGGCCTAGTGAGATAACTGCCTGAGTGAGCAAGCTAAGGCTGAAAATCAAAGCCTGCTTCTTGAGTGCAAGCATTTTAGCTGGCAGGTCATGCAGAATTGTGGCCAAAATGAGACAATGAAAAGCAGAGAGTAAATGTCCCTTCCTGTGGAATAGGTAACAATACGAGTGACAACAGCAGCCCTCTTGTCCCATTTATTAAAGAAACAGTAAGAAAAGATACAGTGCAGGAAAAACACCAACCATCCTTCACATCAGACTGAACACAGCACAGTGATTCCTCCCCTTCTATCCCCACCCCCACCCTAGTTCCCATCCACATCAGTTTGAAGTTTGAGGTTCTTTGATTGGGAGTACCAGTGGAGAGGGCGTCAGATGAACAGAGGCGCCTTAAACACGGCCACCTTGAAGTCCAGGAGAAAGGAGCTGCAGGCCTAGTCAGTCAAGCAGAAATTTATTTGGTGGGTTGGTGAAGTGGCTGTCCACCTCCCTGTTCTGTGTTCAAGCCCTCAGGGAAAAGTCTGGCAGTAGGTGACCAAGTCCAAGCTGCACAGGTCACAGCTATTGAAGCATGGTCCATTCACTAATGCAACATCTCTAGAGCAGTGAGCTTGATTCTCCAGTAGGGAGCAGAGGGTTACACACAAACTGGGACCAGGCCAATGTATCCCTGAGGAAAAGTCCACAAGAACAATTCAAAAAATAAGAAACAAGGGACAGAAAGCTGTGGGACAAAAGCACAGCAGGCTTCTGGAAGGCCCCAGTTCTTTCCTCTTGAGGCCGGTTATCATTCCCAATTTCTCACAGTCCATGTCCCACAAATAACATTTCACCTTCGGTCAAGAAAAATGCAGAGGAAAAAGAGCTCTTTTGAACTTCACCCTCAGCTATGTTCTTCAGACAGTAGCTCTGTATCTACCTTTTACCTAAAGAGACGGTCCTGCTGAGAACCACAGTGCCTGGAAAACAAGTGGTCCTGGAGAGAAAGTGGTGTTTAAGGGGGTAACATTCCATTTGGGTACATTGCAGCCATTGGAGCCCCTGGTCTGGGGAAAGCAGCTGGGTTTGTGCCAGGAAGGCTCCCCACCCTAGGAAATGGGACAACACTCTTGGCTACAGGGCCATTCATCCTTGGAAAGGAAGCTGGGTTTAGACCCAGAGTCCCAGTTGGCCTTGCAAAAGGAGCTGGGTTGATACCCATTGGGCCTGCTGGAGAAGAGCCCAGATGCCCACCAGCTGACCTAGGGAAAGCAACTTGACCTGGACCAAAAGGACCAGTACATCTTGGGAAGGCAGCTGGACTTGGACCCTGCAGGCCAGTGGCCCTTGGGAAATTTGCTGGGTTGGGACCTAGTGGCCCAGAGGCTCGAGGGAAAATTGCTGGACTTGAGCCCTGGAGGCCAGCAGACCTTTGGAAGGCACCTGGGTTTGAAGCCAATGTGCCAGAAGACTGAGAGAAGGCAGCTGGGTTCAGTCCTCCTGAACTTGTCCCCCTGGGAAAGGGACTGGCATTTACACCCATGGGGCCACCTGGCCTTGAGAAATGCGCTGAATTTGGGCCTATGGGGCCAGGAGCCCTTGACATGGAAGATGGATTTGGCCCTGGAAGGCCAATTCCTCGAGAGCTAGGACCTGTGTTTGGCCCTATAGGGCCAGGTACTCTTGCCATGGATGATGGACTTGTGCCCATGTTTCCAGAAGCCTGTGAAAAAGAAGCAGAATTTGCTCCTAAAAGACCAGCTGCTCTTAGAATTGGGGCAAGATCTAGGCCTTGGGGCCCAGTCATCCTTAAGTTAAGGCCAGATCCTGTGCCCAACAGGCCACCTGCTCTGGTGTCCAGATTCGGGCCTGGACCCAGGCCTCCTGCTCTTGGGTTGGGCCCAAGACCTGGACCCATTCCACTTGCTCGTGGGTTGGACCCAAGGCCTGGGCCTGGAAACATACCTGATCTAGGGGCAGGGTTTGTACCTAAAAAGCTGGATCTCAGATTGGGATTTGGTCCAGGGCCCAGACCACCTGGCCTAGGATTGGGAGGACCATTCCCAGAAGACAACAAGACACCTGATCTCAAATTGGGTCCAGATCCAGGTCCCATGGGAGTACCACTTCTGAGGTCAGGACTTGCTCCCAGGAGACCACCTGCCCTTGGATTGGACATAGGGCCTGGGCCTGGGCCTGGACCTGGGCCCGGGAGACCTAACCTGGGGTTAGACATAGGACCTGGGCCTGGAAGAGCCCCTGCTCTAGGGTTTAGAGCTGGTCCTGGTCCTGGTCCCAACAGGCCACCTGGCCTTGGGAAAGAAGCTGTGCCTGTGCCAGTAGGATTTATCCCTCTTGGAAAAGAAGCCATGCTTGGGTCACGAGAACCAGCAGGGAAAGGTGCTGGATTTGAAGCCAATGAGCCTGATGAAGATGGAAAAGATGGGTTCCTTGGAAATGGGGCCAGATTTCCACCAAGAGAACCGGCTGCCATAAGGAAGGGATCAGAGTTCACGCCCAATGGGTGGCCTGTGTTCAGAACAGGACCTCCCTGTGGTCCCAGGGAACCGTCAAGCCGTCCTCGAGGTGGCAATGGTGCACGAGTCCAAGGAGTTGGCCGCTCTCTAGGGAAAATCCGGGGTTCTTTCATACTTTCTTGGGGACGTTGGTGATAATGGGCTTGGGGCGGGTTTTGAAAAGGATCTTGTCTTTGATGAGTGCTGTCACCAGGTACCGGGTGGTGCCAGTCTCGTGGCCAAGTTCATCACAGTCCTGTTCCTCAGGAGTGTGTTTGACAAGAACTGCAAAAGGTTTCTCCAGGTGGATGATTTTCCCATACAGGATATGATGCCCAACAATCAGCACAGGAATTCCCTTTGGCAGAAGAAGAAGATGCCTGAGGTTCAGGGAAAGACCACTCCACTGTAGGTGGCTTCTAAAGCTATTCCTGACCCCCAATCCCTGAACTGGTTCTACCACTGCTGAGCAGAACACTGGACAAGCCACCCTCTACCCTTTTTACTTTTTCTCGCTCCATGTAAGAAAATGTCCACTTTCAGGAATGTTACTTTTTTAGATTCCCCAAAGCTAAATTTCCCTGCTATTGCAGGGGTGGGGGAAGAACAAGCAGACAGCTCTGCAGATTAGCTACATCTTGAATAACAAACCTGAGGGCAGTCCTCACTCTGGGTCCTGGGAGCACCACCTTGGTGTAGCTTGTTTTCCTGAGGCATTAGGCAGGGAAAGAAAACCCCCTCACCTCAGTGGTGTAATGTAGGTCTCCCAGGAGGTTTCCAGCTAATCCAGTGCTGTAGCGAGCCTCGATCTCCCCCTGTAGCTCCATCAGCACCCATTCTGCCAGGCCTTCAGCCCCTGCACTGCAAGCAAAGGGCTGGCGGTTACAATATTTTTGAGGGGTGAAGGATGAATAGGGTCCTACACCACCATTCAAGGCCCAAAGGAACTCTGTTGAGCACAAATTCTTGGGAAATCGGGCAGTGCTAGGCACTGAACTAGAGATTGTAATGCAAAGATTTATGCAAGATGTACCTGAAGACCCTGATTCTTCCAGAAAAATGTGAAACTTGTATATACTCAAACTAAGTAAAAAAAAAAATCTCAAAATGTACTCACCTAGAAATAACAATTTGCACCATGAGCTTTTCTTCGTTAAAAAGCAACTGAAAATAAACTGTAGAGAAAAAAAAATCAGGATAGTAATGACAGTGAATAACAAAATCACAGCTAAATACCATTTATTGTGTGACAGACTTTTCTAAGTGCTTTTAAATACACATTACTTTATTTTCCTAACAACATCATAAAGTGTAAGCTTTCTTACTGATTGTGTACATCAGATAAGGTTGCTAAAGACTGCCAACAACTGGGCTAGGGATATGGCACAGTGGTGGAATGTTTGTTCACTGTGCTGCAGTCCCTGGAATTTTGACATCCAGATTGCAGGTGCAACACATACAATCACCAGTAGTCAACTACAGCATGGAACTGCTCAAAATCAGAGACAGACTATAAACCTGGTATGTAGTGCAGAGACCATTCCTTTTTTTTTTTTTTTTTTTTCCCCAGCACTGGGGATTGAACATAGAGTCTTGTGCATGCTAAATACTCAATAACTGAGTTATCCCACCAATCCTTGTGGCTGGTCTTGAACTTGTAACTTATCTGCCCCAGCCTTCTGAGCAGCTAGGAATAAAGGCATGTACCACCATGCCAGGCTCAAGATCATCCGGGACCATAAATGTTAATTTGCCTTTCTTAAGGTACTCTACTTTTTTTCCTGTGTATTTCTTTTTAAAAAGGAGCTGTTAGACTTTATTTTTCCCTTTGGTAATGACATAAACTTCATGTCTGTTGCCCAGTATATTCCTAGATTCAGAGGACAGCTTTTTTTTTTTTTTTTTTTTTTAATCGGTACCGGGGATTAAACTCACAACTACTTGCTGGTAAGGCAAGTGCTTATGCCGCTGAGCTAAATCCCCAGCCCCCAGAGGGCCTCTCTTTACGTCAAACTAAAGCCAACAGAACTGAAAGTCTCACGGCTCTAGTAAATGGTTAAGCTGCCTGCTGATGTTGACTCTCAACATACGTTTTGACCACCTTTTTGTTTTGTTTTGAGACTAGACCTATGTAGTTCAGGCTGGCCTTAAACTCATGGAGATCATCCTGCCTCAGCCTCCTGAGTGGTGGAATTACACTTGTGTGCCATCACAGCCAGCTACCACTTTTCATTTAGATATGAAAATATCCCAACACTTAAGAATATTTCATTTTATACAACAGCACCACCTTGTGGCAAGTGTGGGGGTATCCTACAAGAACCACTAACATGCGGTATTTTTGCTAGGGGACAATGGACTTCATTATGTGCCTTTCTTGGAAAGGACAGAATTCCTAGTTGGTTTAGAAGATGGTAGACCAGAATTATAGCTTCTGGCTAAGTCCTTCAAATATATATATGGAGTTTAGTGGAAAGTTAATAGGCATAATTGTGCTCAAGCTCAGCAAATACCTGATTAACATGGTAAACAAGTTTTTTTCCTGATATGTTAATCTTCATTTTGGCTCACTGGAGAAGGGTAGTATGGAGTCTGTAGCCTTATAGGACAGCTACTCCCATAGCACCAAACACACTGTGAACGTGAATTTAGTCAACTCACTCGGACTTCAACAAGAAGTAGCATCTAATGTTTTGAATTTGTAATATGGGCTGGATCCTGTGCATATATGATGATATCCCAGTTAACATGAAAAAGGATACACTAGTTTCTACTTTGCAGATGAGGCATACAAAGATTATTACCCAACTAATTCTGCCTTCCAAAGGAAAAAACCAAGTGCTGGTGTGAATGAACAGGAATCAAGGCATTGGGCAGGTACTGCACATCTGCAACTTCTATTCAGAACGGCAAAAGGGCACCAAGTAACATCCTTGAATAAGCCAGATCTACCACAGCAGCACAGGTTGTGGCTCTGAGACAGTAATACCAGGGGCAAAAGTTTTCATGTAGACAAAGCAGCCCCACTGATACCACCAGCAGAATCTAAAGTACTTTTAGCTATGAATCAAAAGACTCAACAATGTAAACAGATTGAGAAAGAGCTCCTGCAAATAACTTTTTGATGACATAAAGCAGTACATGTTATGGCAAAATAAGCAACAATGTATTCACATAGATGAACATCTTCAGGAAAGCTCAGGGTAGGGCAAGATGAAACCCACACCATGACAACCAAAATCAATTTTATGTTCTTTGGCCACAGATTTGAGATAGGTATGTGTGAACTGTTTAGGAAAAATGGATATGCAAATATTTTCAGTACAATCCATTTCCTCAACAGTCTCCTGTTAGAACAGAAATTCACAATGGCGTCCTAAATGAAAAAGGAAAACAGACACTTGGTTGCATGGGCAGATCAGCACTTGTATTCCAATCGCTGGGGCTTCAAATCCTGAGACCAGATTTTGCTATGTTGCCCAGGCTGGAGTCAAGCGATCCTCCTGCCTCAGCTCCCCAAGTTGCTGGGAATACATCAATGTCCTAAACACATCTAGTAGTACTGGCACACATCTAGCAACTGTTGAAGAATTCTGTGACCCACAGTCTTGCCAGTCTTGTACCTCACCACTGGAACACCGTTGCTGTACCCTAAAGAGACAGTAAAAACTTGTCTCTTGCTAGATTACTGGAATGCCCCACATGTACACACAAATGATGTACGAGCCCAACCAGTGTGAGTCTAGTTCAAGGGAACCTGTGAACTGATTTGGCAACATTTTTTGTCTTACATATATGTGATGGTATATTTACTGAATTATTAGGAAACATGGAGCCAGACGTGGTGGCGCACACCTGTAATTCCAGCACTTCAAAGACTGAGGCTGCAGGATTGCCTTGAGTTTACAGCAAAGGTCAGCCTGCACTAAAGATCCTGTCTAAAAAAGAAAAGGAAAGAAACAAACATGGGGCACAAATCATTTTAGTGAATTTAAATTCTTCTTTAAGTGCTTTAAAATATCATACATCTGGATTCTGTTATTCTTGGTTCTTTAGGATTTTTAGGCACCTGTCCTGACCAGAGTAGGTATCTCTGGTTGCTGAACTGAGCACACACTTAATGGAGGTGGCAGGGACCATGAATGTACGCTTCAGTTAGTGTGCAGCTGATTAAAAACGATGTAAGTGCATGAAGCTCAATCTGTCTCTACCTGGAGAGCAGAAAAAGTTTAGAAAAACAGGCAGAGAATATGTATAATACATATTGCACATCCCTAATCTGAAAAATCTGAAACTTTCTGAGCATCATGTCAATCAAAAAGTTTCAAGTGTCAGAGCATTTTGAGTTTTCAGATTACAAATGTTCAACTGTTAAAAGTCTGTGTGAACATCCCCAAATCTGACAAATTCCAAATCTTGAACACTTCTGGTCTAAGGATTTTGGATTAACTGCCACTTAACCGTAAATCAAATCCTGTTGGTAATAACAGTAACATTACAATGAAAATTCTCTATAGTACCAAAAGATTTCTGCATCTTCAGTCTCAACTCATCCTAACAATACTGACAACTAAAGGAATTTCTAATTATTTAGTGTAAGATTTAGTTTGTTTAGAAATTGTAACTACCAAGAATAAAGATTGGAAGGCAGTTTGAAGAATTAACTGTGTACCAAATCATAAAACTTTAGAGTTGGGCCAGGGGTTTAGCTCAGTGGCATAAGCGCTTGCTTTGCAAGCACGCAGTCATGAGTTCCATCCCTGGTACTAAAAACAATCAATCAAAAACTTTATGGAGTTATAAAAGAGCTTTCTAGTAAGCTTCTATAGAGGCCAGTTCAGTCCCAGATTTGCCTACAATCAACGTGTATGGTTACTAATAATTTCAGATTGACAAAGTAATTGTATAGCCAGGAAGAAATTTTTGTGATGTATTTTTCAAAATATTGTTGAACTTCATTATTTCAGAGTGGAACTAGTCTCACAGGCTATAACCAGTGTGCAGCCCTGAAGAAATGTTAAAATGGAGAGAAAACTAAACCTTTTTCCTTTGTAGTAAGTTATGCTCTCTACTCTCAATCTCCTAAAGGGGAGAAAAGTTTTGTACTTTATTTTTCCTAGGTTAAAAATACATCAATTCTATATTTTTAGATAATTTTGTCTCTGTAAAGAAAACAAACAAAAATCTCATTTCAGTTTTGCTCAATTTTATTTAAAAAAGCCCCCTTTGTCTTCAAATTTTCTAAAAATGTTACTTATCCAAGCCTGTCTCACATCAGTCCCATACCTTATACTAGTGTGGAGGCTGAAAGTGGTCAAAACTTGCTTTTCAGGACAGTGGTAAATGACTAGGCCTCTGAATAAACATGGCAACAAAACCAGGATTTGGAGAACCAATCTAGACCAACAACAGGAATCCTAACCAAAACTCAAAAACTTTGGCCAGAATTAAACCAACCCCAGCTATACCCTGTCTTCTGACTTCTATCTTTAGAAATTCTTAAAATTTTTTGAGATAGTCCTGATATTTAGCTCAAGCTGGCCTTGAAATTATGTAGCCCAGGATGGCCTCTCACAGTGATCCTCCTGCGTCAGCCTCCCAAGTGCTGGGATTACAGATGCACACTGGCTTGAACTATTAAATTCTTATGAAGAACCTGACAAATCTAAGTACCACCCTAAGTGACTTCTTGAACTATCTATGCCTACCATCTAGGAAAAAGCCCCAATCCCAGAACTAATTTGTACTGAACTTACTGGATTCTGTCACTTTATCCCGAACCACCCTATGAGGTGTGTTCCCACTTTCTTTCACAGATGAGGAAACAGGCTGAGAAGCTAAAGGTTAAGCTACTGATCAAGCCAGTAAGTGATGGAGCTAGGATGTGGAATCTAATAGCTCTGCATTCCCATCTCTTAGTCCTGCCTGAACCAGCCCCTTCTCTTAGGATGCTTTACAAATGTTATCACTCTCACATCTCTTAAAAAATAGCAGGTAAGTAATCTTGTAACTTGCAACCCAAGTAACTAATACATCCAAAAGTAAGCAATTAAACAATAAGCTTGCTTTCCCCCTTATACATATTTAGGGTTTTTTTTTTTTTTTGAAAATGTATCAACTCAATGCCACCTCTGGATTCAAAACTTGATCCTAAATCTCTGCTCCATAGTATTAACGCCAGGGGAGGGATTTAGCTCAGTGGCATGACACCTGCCTGGCAAGCACAAGGTCCCGAGGATGACTCCAGGTACCAAAAAAATAAAAAATAAGTCAAAAGAACAAGAGAATATTCTTTGTCATAGGTTCACTCTAATCTGCGACAAAAAATTATTTTATCCTCTGCTCTATGAATTAAATTTCTTAGAAGATTACTTTTAAAGGGAACAGCCTGAGCAATAATCCTCATAATGGTAACTGTTCCCAAAATAAAATGTGGCAGAAGGGTGAAAAATTATCTAATTAAGTATACAGCCATACCCAACAAAAAACAAAGGGCTTTGACTCATTGATTTAACCTAACTACAAATAACTTAAGTTTTTCTAGAGCTAAATGGTGTTTTATAAATTTTGTTTCTGAGACAAGGTAGCAAACCTAGCACAAAATGGCCTTGAACTAACAATGTAGCCCACACTGGCCTCAAACTTGTGGCAATCCCGAGCATACTTGTTTTCAGTGTCTCATATACTTCCATTAGAACATTTCCAAGCAGTCTGTATATTCTTTTGGTGCTGGGGATGGAATGAACTACAGGCCTTGTACATGCTAGGCATGTGTTCTTCAAGTACTTTTTTGGAAGGAATTTTCCAACCTTTGATTTAAAAAAATTCATGACACAAAAAAATGGGGTGTAGCAGGGCATGGTGGCACATGCCTAAAATTCCAGCACTCAGGAGGCTGAGACAAGAGGATTGCCACAGAGTTCAAGGCCAGTTTGAGCTACAGTGAATTCAAAGCTAGCCTGAACTACATAGCAAGATACTGTCTCAAAAAAAAAAAAAAAAAAAAAAAAAGGCTTAACTGAAAGCTGGCCATGTACACAATCCCAGGAGGATCAGTGAGTTTTAGGCAGGCCTAGGTTACCCAGGAAGTCCAAAAGCAAACATGAACACTATGTAAGAGACCCCGTTTCAAAAAAAAAAAAAAAAAAAAACAAAAAACAAAACCAAAACCTAAACCCAAACCCCAACCCCAAGTGAAATCATGACCATTTTAAAGTACAGATCATGATGTTCTAAAGTAAATAAATACAAGCTGGATGTGGTGACACACTGCTGCAATCCTAACAGTCAGAATAACCATGAGGCTGAGGCCAGCCTGGGCTACATGAGATCCTGTCTCAAAAAGTTAAATACAGGACACAATATATCTGCTAATTGCCAGGTCAATAGTATTTATTTGGCTTTTGTTTGGATCTAGGGTCTGTATTTTGTTTAGTGATATGAGACACTAGTCAGGCCTAGAATATCACCCATGTGTGACAGTTTATCTATCAATAAATGGGACATAAAACACCTACCTCAACAGCAACAGGTTGTTCTGTTGAACAGGTTGAATGAGGTAATGAACACAGAGCTTTCAGCACAGTGTCTAACACAAGGTAAGCCATGAATCAACCGGCTCATTACCAGGAAGAACTTGGCATTTTCTTCATATATAGTTAATGTCACTTAACATTAAACTACAATAAGCCATTTGAATGTTTATAAGGGATTCAGAAATTCTATTAAAGCAGATCTACAGAGTAAAATTAAATTTACAAAATTTAAACCAGGCACGGTGGCACATGCCTGTAATTCCAGCAGTCCCATAACCCCAGCAGTTGGGAGGCCAAGGCAGGAGGATGCTGCAAATTTGAGGCCAACCTGGGCTACACAGCAAGACCCAGTCTCAACACCCCCCCTCCCCCCCAAAAAAAGTTAACACAATTGAAGAACAATTCAAATGCTGCAGTGAAGGTTCAACAAACTGCTTCAGGTATTAAACTCTGGAAGATCATTTCTTTGAATATGATGACTTCTCTATGTGCCTTTCCATTAAATGAACTGAAAGTTTTATACACAAATGAACGCACATTACTTTTATTAGTAGTGTTACTGTGGTTTTGTGACTCACTGGTAAGGCCTTAGTTTCGAAGAGGATCTTCTCCGACAGGCTTATGTTACTAAGTCTAAAATCGTTTTTAAATGACACTTGTTCCTCTCCAAAAAGGGGCCATTGAGGGTAGGTGGAACTGAATGCTTCCAAACTTTTCATTACTGAAGAGTGTGTTCAAAAACATGTGTAGATGCTATGCATACACGTGGTACTTTCCCATCACATTTCAGGATTCCCAGATTGGAGGGAATCAATTACTGGTATTTGTAGACAATAGGTGGAAAAGATGGCTTCAGTCGATTTGAGTTACTCCGGTTTTTTCCATCTTCTTCTACTCTGCAGCCCCATCTCAGCCCTTCCTCCTCTTCCTAACATGGTACCCTATTTCTCCCCAGACCCTTTCCCTAGCCTTGTTCAAGGTCTCCCCTCTGTGCTGTCTTCTCTTCCCATTTGCCCCCACCTTCTCCACCCCGGACTCGAGCCCACCCTTCCCTTTACGGAGATGTAAAAAACACTTCCTTATTTCTAGTCTCGCCCACTTTCTGGAACTCAATCCATTCACTTCCCCCCTTTTCTCCAATCCTCTCCCAACTGCCCTTACACTTTTGCTAGAATCATTTACCAATGCTTGGCCCCGTAACCTACCTCCCAAGAAAACTAGTCCCTTCCCTCCCATTCTTTAACCTGCCTTCCACCACGCTCCCCACCGAAGGGATGTTCCTCTCCCTCCACCCAGAGTCCTCTTTTAACGGCCCCTTCTCTACCATCCTCAGGATCCAAATTGTCCCCGGTCCCCAAGTACTTCGCTCCTCTACAACCCCACCCCACTAATCTCTCGGCTTCACTCCACCCACAAAGAAGCTGGGATCACCAGCCACCTTCCACATCATCTCTCCCAGCAACAGTATGCTCTCCACCCCCCGCGATTTAAAAGAAAATGTCCCCTAGAACAAACCTCGCAGTCCTGTCATCCTCCACCCCCACCCCACGAGGTTCTCTTTCTGCTATTCTCACTACTTTCTGGGTGCCAGTACTGCTCCACTCCCACAAGCCTCGCAGGCTGGGCTCCCTCCCAACCCCGGGAAGAACCCCTTCCCGCACATACCTTGAGGTTCCGGCCCGCGCCGCCCCCTTCTCCGTCCTCTGCTCGCGCTCAGGCACCCTCTCCCTCTCAGCTCGCTCGCCCCCTGCCTTCCTCGCCTCCCGCGCCCACACCGCTCCCTTCCCCCACGTTCCTCGGCCCTTCCAACGGGAAGGCCCCGTGGGCTCACCCCCACCCCCGCGCGGCCCTCCCCACTTCCCACCCCCTGCCCGGCCGCCCCTCCCCCGCCCCGCCGCTCCCCGCCCCTCGGCTCGCCATTCTTCTCCCCGAGTCGCGCGCCCCGCCCGGCCCCAGCTCTCTAGCTTCCCGCTCTCTCGCCCCCATCCCCGACTCAGGCCTCGCTCCCCGCAGCCTCCCGTGCCCCCCACCCGCTGCCTGACCTGCAAATGGCGGCCGCCGAGCGCGGCGCCGCGCGGCCAACGGGCGACAACCGAACCTCCCGCCGCCGTCGCCGCCGCCGCGAGCACTGCCTGCGCACTTCCGGGCCCGTGCCACGAGCACTTCCGGGGCAGAGCTGAAGAGCGCGCGCGCACGTGGGGCCGGGGCGGAGAGGAGGCGAGCTCCGGGCAGGCGGGCAGAGATCCGCAGGTGAGTTGGGGAAGGGGCGTGGGTAGCACAGGCTCGAGCTGAGTGTGTGTGGATGCCGCCAGCTCGGGGTCGGCGCTCCGCGGAGCTTGCCGATTCCCTTGTCCGGAGGATCCCCTGTGGATGCTGCTTCGTATACTTTGGAAAAGGGAAGGGTGGCAAAGACCTCGCGTGAGATCTTCATAAGCTCGCCTGACCGGACCGAATGCGCCTATCCTGACCGAGGATTCCTGACATTGAAGGGAGACGAGGGAGGGGTGATCCAGAACTCATACGTACCCTCGGTCGGTCTATAAATCCCGGTGGATGCTAGACCAGGCAGCCAGAGACCTGTCACTTCCTATTCTTGAGCTCTGCTCAATCAGCCCCACGTCACTACCAGTGATTTGCAAACTTAGCATTCTTTAGAGTTGGGGAAAGCTGACTGCTAAAATGGAGATTTCTTAAACCTTCAAAGTTAGGATTCTAGAGTTATGGAATAGGACTCTGGAGAATTTTTACTAAAGTATCTTTATTTAAACCAGCTTGAGATTGGTGGGTTCCTGCGTGAAGCATGAAAGCATCGTTGGATTCGGGCGTGGTGGCACACATCTGTAATCCTAGCATTGAGGAGGCTGAGGCAGGAGAATTGCTGCGCGTTCAAGTCCAAACTGAGCTACAAACTGAGTTCGGGACAGCCTGAACTGCGTAGTGAAACCTTGTCTCAAAAAAGAAAGGAAAAGAAAAGAAAAGATTGGTATTTAGGCGTGAACTTAAGTGAGATATATTTGGAATTTTCCATATAGAATAGTAATAATATACAGCACATGTGATACTCCAGTTGATATTTGACAATAATATATGTGTGTGTGTTTTTTTTTTGTCCCTGTAGGAATGGGTGAATTTAAAGTCCATCGAGTACGTTTCTTCAATTATGTCCCACCAGGGATCCGCTGTGTGGCTTACAATAACCAGTCAAATAGATTGGCTGTTTCTCGAACAGATGGCACTGTAGAAATTTATAACTTGTCAGCAAACTATTTTCAGGAAAAAGTAAGTCATTTAGAAGCCTAGTTTGGCATTTCTGATGTTGATTTTCTGCTAAAGGTCTGTTTTACAACTTGTGTGTCTTACAAGTGACTCCCTAACCTTTGTGGAGTTGTTTAGAACCAAATAAGATCTCCTGCCTGATTGATGAGAGAAGCTGAGAGATTTGACCAGTGTAATGTTGGTTAGAAAGGTTTTACCTAGGAATTTTGGCGTCTCACTCCTTGTCATTTGGAAAATGAGATTTGCTGGATCTTTTGGCCACAACAAGAAGGGAAGTTGATGAGAGAGCATTGCAATTTTGGTAAGGTACCATTTCCTTCTGGGTGTGTCAGTACCCCTTTTATTGTCAATTCAGAAAAGATAAACATTTTCATATCAATTTTTTGGTGACATGATGGCAGGAAAGTGGATTCTTAAGTTCATTTGTCAGAGAATGTAGATGTACATGCCTACATTTGGGAGTAAAGGAGATTGTTAATTAGGTAAGACATCCTTTGGATGTACACAGAGTGGTAAGCACTTAGGTTTCAAGTAGCAAACACAGGACATTAAGACAAATGTCAGAGGCTCTGCCTTCAGGGTATTCAAAGACCAATGGGGGGAAGATCAGTGTATAGTTTCTGACCAACACAGTGAAACCGAGCATAGCATAGCACCTTCATAGAGAAATACATTACTCTGAGAAAGTGGTTTAGGAAACCTGGAAAGGGAGGGCTTCTTGAACTAACTCCTAAAAAAGGCACATAATAAACTTCAAGTGGTTGTCCACCACAGATAGGCCAGTCACCTTCTGTAGTGTGGAAAAACATACTCTGGTGCATACTTGTTGCATCTTGTGATTTTCTTCTGTTGGTTATTTATAAGAATTACATTTTGTGTATTTGTTTAACATTTTTTTTTCCTCACTACACTTCGTTTGTGAAACAGGAACCACATCAGTGATGTTCATGATTGTGTTATTCCTACCAGTTAGCAAATGCCTAGTACAAAGCTATTACTGGATTAATGTTTGTTAAATAAATCAACCTTTCCTTACCCCTTATTTTTTTTCTGCTCTCACTTTCATCCATTAATTCAGTGTGGTCTTCTGCTTTTTTCCATATTCTCTTCCCTACTAGTTAGGATTGCTTGCCACTATTCAGACCAAAGGGAAAAAAAAACCAAAACAAATGGAGGGCAGGAGTCAGAAGGCCCAGTTTTCTTCATGCCTGTGACTCTGGCACTTTGGACAGGCCATTTCAGCAATATGTATGTAGACCTGTTCAAGTTTCAATCAGGAAAATTTAGTTAGTCCTTTTTGCATCAAGCAGGGGTAAGATTATAATGCCTTGATTTGGAAACTTTTTGAATGCTCCAAAGTGCTTAGAAATCTGAGATTTGAACAAAAAGCCAGAATGAGCTGCATTATTTTATTTGTAAACAGCTCATTACAGGTAAAATTCACACACTAAGCTGTATGTATTTAAAGGATAGTGTATACATTGGTAATGTTCAGCATATATTGTACTGCACCTGTTTTTTTTTTTGTCTTTTTTTTTTTTTTTTTTTATCGGTACTGGGGATCGAACTCACGACCATACACTTGCAAGGCAAGGCGCTTATGCCGCTGAGCTAAATCCCCAGCCCATGTACCTCTTAATAGTGATGATCCTTTTGAGAACTGTGCATTAGTCGATTTGGTTGTTATGCTTACATTGATGGTGTAGACTTGCATCTACAGTACATAATTGCACAGCATGTTATCATGCAGTTATAACATGAAAGTAAATATTGGTGTATCTAAACATAGCAGGGTACAGTGTAAAAGTTAAAAATGGTATACTTGTCTAGGACACTTCTATGAGTGGAACTAGTAGGGCTGAATGTTGCTGTGAGACAGCTAGTTAGTGGTGGTGAATATGAAGGCGTAGGACAGACTACGCTACTATAGACTTTCTTACCACCATGCACTTAGGCCCCATGGAATTGATTGATTGATTGATTGTGACAGGGTCTCACTCTGTAATTCATGCTGTCCTTGAACTCATTATGTAGCCCAGTCTGGCCTCAGACTCACCGTGATTCTCCTTCCTCAGCCTCCCGTGTGCTGAGATTATAAGCATGCACCACCACGTCCAGCTTACAGGAAATCTTATTTTTAAAATCTTTAATAATAAATTACCCTTAGCTTATGATAACTTATTTTATAAACTTACTCTTTTTTACTTTGACTCATAGTAAACATTGTACAGCTGTAGATGTTATCTCCCCCTCTTTTTAATAGTATATATTTGTAGTACACAATAAGCACATTTATTGTGGGAACTTGGTACATGTACAGATCCTTGTCCTGCTCACTCCAGTCTCCCTCATCCCCACATCCCCTTCCCATCTATATCCGTTTCCGATCAATATTTTTTATGTCTATAAGATTAGATAACCATATTACTGAGTTTTGTTGGATCATTGAACAAAACTGTTTCCAGTCTCACTGTTTGAAAGTCCACTTTATGTGCTTTAATTTTGTAACTTGAACAACTATTTCTAAGATAACAATATGTAATCTATTAACTAGTGATTTCCTATTGTTTATTTTTCTGAAATTCTGTATAACTTGTACCCTATTTGTTTTTTTTTTTTTCTCCATAATAAAAAAAAATATTTTTTATGTCCTTATGCTTTTTAAATTTTGAAATTTTATAAACAGTTTTGTTAAAAACTAAGATGCCCATAGTGTAGTATATTTGTGACTGTCTGATTAAGCAATAATATAAGAAATCCTCCAAATACATATTTACATAGACTGTATGTATGTATATATATGTATGTATATATACATGTGCTTAGTGAAACCACCACCCATTCAAAATAGTTGTATTAATTTTTAGAAAACCAGATAGTTTTATTCATTTGGATGCATCAAACCAAACTTAAGTATGCTTCAGTCTGATGAATAGGTTTTACTAAATTGGCCCTAGTGTAAAAAGCAAAAATAAAAAACTAAATCTAACTGTACAAGTAAACTATAATAATTTTAATTAACTAAAATTTGAACATGAAGAAAATGAAAATATGAACATAATCTTGTAAGACCAAAACTACACAATGGTTACTAGTAGATAATTTTTACTGAATTGCATACCTATGACTGATCAATTCATGGCATGTTGAAAACTTCTGCTGTTTCTGTAGTTTTTCCCAGGTCATGAATCTCGTGCTACAGAAGCTCTGTGTTGGGCACAAGGACAGCGACTCTTTAGTGCTGGACTCAATGGAGAAATTCTTGAGTATGACTTACAGGCGTTAAACATCAAATATGCTATGGATGCCTTTGGAGGACCCATTTGGAGTATGATTGCTAGCCCCAGTGGCTCTCAACTTTTGGTCAGTAAGCAACTATTGGTAATTCATATTGAGATTTTTCTTGTGCACATTTTCTTCCTTGTGTTTATAAGAAGAGTTAAGTTTTATTGTGGCACATAGCTGAATCTCATTAATTCCAGTCACAAGATTGCAGTTGATTTTGTCTGTTTTTTTTTTTTTTGAGACAAGGTCTTGCTACATAGTACAGACTGGCCTTGAACACACAGTATGACCTAGGCTGGCCTTAAACTCAGCGATACTTGTGCCTTAGCTTCCTGAATGCTGGTATTAGAGGTGTGCTGTCAAGACTTGGCTGAAGTTGATGCTGAGGATTAAAAATCCTTTGTCATTTTTTTCTGCTCTTGCTGCTAGCTTGGACCTTGTTTATGTATTTATGAAATGAGAAGTTTACTTAATTCAGTTTCATGTTTTTCACACTGTACTCTTTTTTTTTTTTTTTTTTTTTTTGTCTTTTTCCTTTTTATCAGTACCGGGGATCGAACTCACAACCACACACTTGCAAGGTAGACACTTATGCCACTGAGCTAAATCCCCAGCCTCTGTTTTTATGTATATATATATATTTTTTTTTTTTTTTTTTTTTTTTTTACCGGTATTGGGAATTGAACTCACTTGCAAGGCAGGTGCTTATGCCACTGAGCTAACTCTCCAGTCCCTCCACATTGTATTCTTGAGAACTGGGAGAAGCACAGACTGTTTTTTGTCTTGGTGTGCTTTGTGTTTCATTATAAATTTTGTTTCAGAAAAACAGCATAATAAATCCTTCTGTAGATGCACTCTGTACATGTATGTATTAATAAAATCCAGGAAGTCTTTCAGCAAGTTAACCTGTGCATGTATAAATTTCAACAGTTTTTCAGTTAAAAAAAAAAATACTTTTTTTGGTGGTGGCGGTAGCTTTTTTGAGACAAGGTTTCACTATGCAGTTTGGGCTTGCCTTGAGCTGTTTTTATAGCCCACACTGGTGTCAAACTCACAACGATACTTCTGCCTCAGCCTCCTGAGTGCTGCGATTACAGGCATAAGCCACCATTCCCGGCTTCAGCAAAATTTTTTGATATAGATAGACCTTGCCCCTACAATTGTCCCATTAGAATGAATGCTTTCAGAGATTTAACTTTTCTGTGATGAGTCTGAGTTTTTTGCTTTTTGTTCTTTTTTTTCCCCTCTTTTTGCACAAATGGGTAAGTCTTAAAATGTCTCTACTTATGTTAGAAGGTTAGTAGGTCTCTTATATAGGCCATGTGTCTCTAGCAGTGCTATACCAAGAAATTCTACTTCTATGCCATGTAGGAATTGGGCCACTGATTAGAAATCTTAGTGTCAGCCTACTTTTTGGTATGGCTTTTGATATGGGGACTGCCAGGGATATACTCTCTGCTTGTTGATACTAGTACCTTTTTTCTTTTTTCTCTCACAAATTTTTTCTTTCTGGGCAAGTAATACTTTAGAGAAGATATCTATATATGAATATATAGATATAGTGTGTCTTATGAAGTGTCTATCTTTGTTTTCTGCCTCATTTTCCCTAATAGATTGGCTGTGAAGATGGATCTGTGAAACTATTTCAAATCACCCCTGACAAAATCCAGTTTGAAAGAAATTTTGATCGGCAGAAAAGTAAGAATTGTTTTTGGTGGGGCAGTGAAAAGCCTTAACAAGAAGTTAGGTTACTGTGCCACTGGGGATGGGATTCTTTTTTCCCCCATGGTTACAGGTAATGTTTTATCCATATGCTAATTTTATATGAGTACTGGGAATGTGCTAGAAGCTATCCCATTGTGTACCACACTTGTGATTACCTGGTTATAATTCAGAAAACCAAAAATTCAAAGTAGGAAAACTAATGTTTCTGTGGAAATCAGTTTGTTGGCTATCACTGCTTTTTGGGAAGTTTTTGTTTTTGTTGTTTGTTTCGTTTGTTTCCTTTCCTTTCATTTTGTGTTTGTATTTTTGAGACAGGATCTTGCTATGCAGTCCAGGGTGGCCTCAAACAGTGATCCTTCTGTCTCAGCCTCCCAGATGTGCTGGGATTACAGATATTTACCACCAGGCATAGCTTTTTGTGACTTGGAGGGGTGGCAGTAGCGAGACAGGTTCTTATTCTGCAGTTCAATCTGGCTTTGAATTCACTTTTGCAGCCCCGGCTCCTGGGTCAGCCTGCCCAGTGCTGAGATTACAGGCATGTACCACCATGCCCGGCCTATTGTGATGTTTTTTTTTGGGGGGGGGTCTTTTTCCTTTTTATCGGTACCAGGGGTCGAACTCACGACTGCCTGCTTGCAAGGCAGGCGCTTATGCCTCTGAGCTAAATCCCCCAGCCCCCTGTTGTGATGTTTTAACATGTGTACATGAAGTTTTAAAACTAGAATTTCATCATTAGATGCTGTGGTACTTTCTTTTTTTCTTCCCAGTGCTGGGTATTGAATGTAGGACCTTATTAGACATGCAGACATGTTAGGCAAGTACTCTACAGCTCAACTACATCCCTAAGTAGCCTTTTTAAATTTTTGTTTACTTATTTATTTTTGGATACAGGGTCTTGCTAAGTTGCCCAGACTGGCCTTGAACTTGCAGTCATCCTACCTCAGCAAGTGCAGAAGCTAACATTACAGTTGTATGCCACCCCACTTGGCCAGTAACGGTTTCTTGATTTTATTAGTACGTTCGAGTTGAATGAAGAGGTTTTATAAACAATTGCCCATGCTTCTTGGACTGGACTGATACCAGCCTATAAAACAGATATTGTTGGGCTGGAGGTTTTTTGCTTAGTGGTAAAGGTGCTTGCTTGGCAAGCGCAAGATCCTGAGTTCGATTTTGGGTACAAAAAAAACCCAAACAAACCAGATGTTATCAAACAGTTTCTTGAAAGGATCAGGGAGTAAATATTGTAGGCTTGCAGCACAAAGCAGCCATAGAAAATACTTAGATGAAAGGGCATAGTTGTGCTCCGTTAAAACTTCACAAAAATCGCAAATGGGCTTTTTGCTGATCCTTTCTCTAGAGAATAGTGACTGTCCATTTGTTCTGTCTGTCCATTAGTAGTAGTTATCCTCTGCTGATCAGATTTTTTTGTTTTTTTTAGTATGTTTTAAGATTATTTTTAATATATACTTAATAGAATTTTAAAAAATTTTTTTGTGTTGTTTTATTTTGTTTTTTTTGGTACCAAGGATTGAACTCACAACCTCATGCTTGCCAGGCAGGTGCTTACACCACTGAGCTAAATACCTGGCCCAGGATGCTTTTTTAAAAACATATGAAACAAAATAAGTATCTCATTCTACTCTGAAGGCAACTTTGTTTTTTTGGTATCAGGAATCAGACTCAGGACCTCCTGCTTGCCAGGCAGGCACTTGTGCCACGGAGCTGTATCCCCAACCCTGAAGGCAACATTTTGAAACTAATCCTCTAGACTTTTGAAAATGTATTTATATAAAAATATACACAGAGAAGATTTTTTGCACTTGTTTTTCTGCTTGCTTTTTCACTTAATAGACATATTTTTCCATGTCATTATGCTAGTCTGCATACTGTTCACTATGTATTTCATATTTAAAAATTCCTATTGAGGAATGTTAATTTTTTGGTTACTACTACAGCCAGTGCTGGTATGAAAGAAAGTGAATTTTTGTTGTTTTGTATTACTGGAGATGGAACCCAGGACCTTTGCATTGAGCTATAGTCACTACCTTTTTAAAAAAATTTTATTTTTGAGACAGGATCTTGTAAAGTTACCCTTGCTGGGCTCAAACTTGCAAACCGGAGTGCTAGGATTACAAATGTACCACCATACCTGGATTTTTGTTTTTGTTTTTTAAGACAGAATCCCCCTTTATCAGTGATAGTGAGCCTTTTTGAGTGGTAACAAACAGCTTTTGCAGCAGATGTTTGCCACTACTGCCTTACATAGTCCAGATTGGTCTTGGACTTGCCTCAAATTTATAATCCTCCAACCTCAGGGCCCTCAAGTGCTGGGGTTTTAGGCATGTCCCACAATTCCTGGCTGCAGTGAAGATTCTTATAGTCATGTGTTGCTTAACAGGATATGTTCTGAAAAATATGCTGTTGATTTTATTGCACAGACATCATTGTTGATTTTATTGCACAGACATCATGGGGTGTGCTTATACAAACTGAGATGACTGTGTCATTAGGTAATATAATCTTATGGGATCACCATTCTATAGGTAGTTTATCATTGATGGAAATTTCATTAGTACGTGATTATATACATATTTGGGCTATTCATGCAAGAATTTGTAGAACAATTATTGGGGTCCCAAAGTATGTTCTTTAAATTTGGTTAGTTTACTACTACATCACCCATAAAAAATTGTATTTGTTTACGCTCCTATTCATCGCATATATTATTAAAATTAGTATCAAACATTTTACTGTATATCCTAGAGCAGTTTCTCATGTTATAAAACAGTCCCTACAGTCCCTTCACAGGGGCATGATGGATGAAAGAACTAAGTCTGTGAAACTAGCTCTGTAAGTAATTGTGATTACCCTTTTTGTATATTTATGTGTATGCCATTTTCTTTTTGTACAAATCTCAAGGTCGCATCCTGAGTCTCAGCTGGCATCCCTCGGGTACGCACATTGCAGCAGGCTCCATAGACTACATTAGTGTGTTTGATGTCAAATCAGGTGACTGTTTTTCTCAATTCATTCAGGAGGTGGGTTTTGTGAGATGGGTTCCAAAAGCTGCACTATGTCATGCTTTCATTGACCTTGAGGCCCTAACCTTCCTTTAACCTTCTGCGATATGCTCTAGGGATTTCACTCCTTTCTTGAACTGCTATTGCTGCCTATAGGAAAATCTTTTCTTCTTTTTAATCTTTTTATCGGTACCGGGGATTGAACTCACAACCACCTGCTTATGCCGCTGAGCTAAATCCCCAGCCCGGAAAATCTTAGTTGTCTGTTAGAATGCAGTGTTTTTCATAATAAGAATTCAAAATAAAATTCATCCTTAACTAATACTACATTTAATATGAGTGATCATTGGAAAATATATATATTCCCAGTACTTAGTCAAAATGGAACATAAATCTTGGTAGTATAATTAGTGAGATTGGAGATTTGAAAGTAAGAAAACCATGTTTTTTCTCTGTTTTTGTCCTGGAAAATTGGCTAGTAGTGTTCTCTAGTAATGAAGTTGACCTCATATGGCCATGTCTGTACTTATGTCTAAGACAGGGCGGCAAAACAGGTCAGACACACTTTTCCTTTTCCTTTTTATTGAATGCTTAAGGTTTCAAAATTTGTTATCAGTTATACATGCATATAAAGAATTCCTAAGAGTTTAATATGAAAAAGCAGATGTCTGCGTGTATCCCTTCTCTCTCTACTCAAAGGCAGTCACTTCTCCTATCTGGTTATTTTGGTATTTATCTCTGTGCTGTACATAGCATACTTAAAATGCTGTATTTTGATTTTTCAGTTTTTACACCATTATTTACTGACTTCTACAACGGAGCCCTTTTTTATCATCTGCCAAAGGTGCCCCCCACATTCTTCTGATGTTTCTTGTGTGCTAATGTTGTAACTTTGCTTCAGATTAGTAGTCAATGTTTCTATTATTATGAGTGTGTAAATACTACTCTTAGCACAGTAAATTACATTTGTAGTGTACTTTTTAAATAACAACCCCCTATTCATCCTCAGATTCTTTCAGTTGTGTTAATTAGCATGAAACACATCAGGTTTTTCCTACTGCTTTTTTGTTCTTAAATAAGTCTCTCCCAGACCTTTTTGACTTGGTCTCATGTAGCTTAGCAGTTCTGAGTTTGCTGACAGCTGTGAAGTCTGGAACTCTGTTTGTCACAGTCATTCTGGAGGTCCCCTTTGTGTCTTTGTTGGATTCTGTGTCCATGTTAGCAAATCTGGTGCCATTCTGAGTTCATCTGATATACATACAGAGACTTGAGTTTGTTTGCTGAAACTTGTGGGTGTTCCATTTATTTACTTACTTACCCACTTTTTCTCAGTGCTGAAGATCAAACCCAAGACCCCTCATAACTGTTAGGCAAGTGCTCTATCACTGAGCTTCATTCCACCATTTATCCTTATCATCCTGAAGTTTAATAATTGATTTTCTTATTGTGTCTCTACTTTTTTAGTGTATTAATCAATTGGACTGGACACCTAAGAAGTTCTTTTAATCCAAAACTTGTGTCTTTTAGTTTTAGGGGAAATTTATTATTATTATTATTATTTTGCCAATATTGGAAATTGAACTTAGGGCCTTCTCACTGATCTACCTTCTCAGCTTCCAAATGTAATTTTTTTTTATGTTGAGATTGGGTTTCACTAAGTTGCTCAGATTGGGTTTGAATTTGGGATCCTCTTTGACTCTGCCCCTTAAAGTGCTGCAATTTCAAGTGTGCACCACCACATCTAATTTCTAGGGGAAGTTTTTATAATTATTTTGTAGAGTGTTTCTCTATTTTCTCTTTCTGACTTTAATTACTGTATTTAGATGTTGCTGTTGCTTTTTTCATTTTTAAAAAATCTTAAGTTTTTAATTTTTGTGACGCTTTGCTATAAATTTGTTATTGTATTTTAATTTAAGTGAATTTTTCATTATGCCATTTCCAGACTGGGAACTGAACTCATGACCTTGTGCTTACAGGCAGGCACTGTGCTGTTGAACTGTATCCACTTTTTTCTTTCTTTTCTTTTTTTTTTTTTTTTTTAAGCCAGTCAAATTTAGCAGTGGGGGGGTGGTATACCAACTTTAGTGACACTAATGCACATTTTTCTTTTATAGTATTGGGAATTGATCTTTCAAAAAATCAATTCTTCAATTTATTAATTCTTTGTATTTTTTTTTTAGTCTCCAGTGTATTAATTTGTGCTCTGATCTTTATAATTTCCTCTTTCGTACAAGCTTTTGGCTTAGGCTCCTCTTCTTTTTCTGGAAGTTTGAGGTTCATCAAGTTGTTTTTTGCGCTTGCTCTTTTCCTGATAAGTATTTACTACTATAAATTTGCCACTTAGGACTGCTTTCCTTGTGTCCCATAAGTTCCGATTGTTGTATTGTCATTATAATTCAACTGTAAAAACTATCTAATTTTTTCTAAATTACACCTGAGACCCATTAGTTATTCAGGAGGGTGCTATTTAATTTCCATGTGTTTATGGAGCTCTTGTGGTTTCTTTTGCCATGGATTTCCAATTTCATTGCACTATGATCTGATAATGTGCATGAGATAATTTCAGTTCCTTTGCATTTGATAATTTCAATTCCTTTGTATTTACTGAAACATGTTCTATGAGCTAGTATGTTGTCTGTTTTGGAGAATATCTTGTGTGCAGCTGAGAAGAATATCTGTTCTGATGTTTTGGAGCCATCTACTAAGTCCAATAAAAATTTGATTCAGTTGTAATATTTCATTTGTTGATTTTTTTTTTTTTTTGGTCTAGTTGATCTGTCTTTTTGTGACAGTGGGGTAGTGTAGGTAGTTGTTTTATATAGTTGGGTACTGGTATTTATTGCATACGTATTTCTGATTGTTGTCTCTTCTTGTTGGATTGTTTCCTTTACCAGGATATAGTGACCTTCTTTATCTTTCCTAATCAGTCTTGGCATGAAATTCACTTTGTTTGCAAATAGAACAGCTACCCTTGCTTTTTTCTGGGTTCCCATTGCATGCAGTGTTGTTTTCCATCTTTTGACTTTCAGTCTACGAATTTTTTTTATTAAATGTATTTCTTGTGTACAGCATATTGTTGGGTTTTGTTTCTTGATCCATTCTGCCAGTCTGTGTCTTTCTTTCGATTGGTGAATTGAGACCATTAACATTGATGGTTACAACTGGTAAGTATTGACTTATCCTTGTCATTTTTTTTCCTGTTGTTGGCTCCCCCTGTTTTTCTCCCCTCCCTGTTTAATTGTTTTCCTTGTGGGGTGGATTCCTTCTTTTGGGGTTCATGGAGTTGTAGTCCTTGTTATCTTTCTCTACAGTGTCCTTCAGAACATTTTGAGTGCTCATTTGGTAGTTATAAATTTTCTCAGATGTTCTTTGTGATGGAAGTACTGGGAACTGAACATAGGGTCTTTGCACTAACATACATTCCCAGCTTCTTTTTCATTTTTAACTTTTGGGACAGGGCTTTGCTGTGTTGCCCAGGCTGGGCTCAAACTTGTGATTCTTTTGCCTCAGCCCTGCAGAGTGCTGAGATTGGAGGCTTCCATGTGCAGGTGAATGTTCTTTCTTATAGCACTCTTTTTTTGTTTTGTTAGATGTGAACTCTTTCTAGGGATATTCTATTTGTCACGGGTTCTGTACTTTGCCCATTTCTTTCCTGATGCTCATTTATGTGTTTTTCTGTTGGTCTATTTTGTCTCTACCTTTCACATTGGAGGCTTTCCTTGCATATCTGCTGTTGGGTCTCATCGCGGTATATTGGCATGTGTAGAACATGGGCTTCATTAAAGAATGATCTGGCTGGACAGTTTGGCAGCTTTTGAGATGAGGCTCTTTAGATCTTTTCTCTTAGGGCAGTCATATCCCCAGATGTTTTGTTTGTGGTGCTGAAGATCAACTGAGGGCCTTGTGAAGGCTGAGCACACATTATACTAACGAGCTACACCCCAGGCCCTTCCAGAAGATTTTCTTTTCCCTAACTGATCTCAGCATTCTATGAAGAAGAAAATTGGTATTCTCAAAATTCAGTTAGAAATTTTCACTTAACCTTGATTTATAAGTGCTCCCCCTAATCTGTGCCTAGTATTCCTTTTAGAGAGTAGTCTTCAGTCTTTTGTTTCAGATGGAGTTTGGGAAGCTGCTTGGCTTCTTAGATAAGGGATGGTTATCTTGAGGGTTCAGTGCCTTAAGTTTGTTTTCAACCATTTCCTTTTTTGAGCCCCCCCCCCCCCCATTTACTTATATTTTGAATTAGGTGACTTCTTGATTCTTGACATTTTTCCTGGCTGACATAGGCCTTAGTTTTAGAGCTCTTCTAAGCCAGTCATCACTGTGTCTGCTTTTCAGTTTCTGGAATTTTGTCATTGTTACCTTCTCTCCCTTCCCATGTGTTGAATTTTAAAACAGTAAAATATGTTCATGCAGCAGACCAGCTCTAAGTCAGTGTCCACATCTCTTTTCACTTCACTTCTCCAAAGAGACCTTTTTCTCACCACACTCCTTTCACTTTCCACTCTGTTTCCTCAAGTAACAACTTTGGACTTCCGAAACTGGGTTCGCCACAGCTATTATTTACTGACTGATACTATTTGGGCAACTAACTTAACCTACCACCAGTATTTTTTGTAAACTAAAGGAAAAACAAGTTCCATTCACTTGTGTGCTTTTCTTATTTTTCAGGTAGTGCTATCCGTAAGATGATCGTAGACAGGCAATACATGAGTGTATCTAAGCGGAAGTGTATTGTGTGGGGTGTGGCCTTTTTGTCTGACGGCACTGTCATAAGTGTGGACTCTGCTGGGAAAGTGCAGTTCTGGGATTCAGCTACGGGGACACTTATTAAGAGTCATCTCATCGCAAATGCTGACGTACAGTCCATTGCCGTTGCTGATGTAAGTATATAGTTCTGTGAGTTTGTGTGCCACCTAGGTGGTGAGTCATTGATAACTGACAAACATTTCATGATCCAGATGATCTGGAGAAGATAAGGATCCATATCATTTCTGTGGATCTAATCAGTTGGAGAATAAGGGTTTTCTTCAGGTTCTCCTCTCTTTTAATCCAGTCTGCTTATAGAAAGACTACAAGCAGCTGGGCATGGTGGCATGACCTGTAATCCTAGCACTCAGAAGATTGAGGCAGGAGGATCACATGATTTGGAGGCCAACCTGAGCAGCACATTGAAATCCTGTCTCAAAAAAACAAAACAAAACAAACAAACAAACAAAAAACAAAGATAGGGCACAAGCAGCATAGAAGACTCTTGATAAGTGCTGTTTCCCATTTAGAATCATTAGCAAATAACTTTATAATGATTTTGGAAAAGTTCATTTTCTGCTGTCTTAATAAGTCCAGATTTGTGCTGAAGAAGTGTGTCTTTCCTTTTGGTAACATGAATTCTGATTCAGAAGCCTTTGAATCACTCAGCAGTGAGGCGCAGAAAGTGGCTTTGAGATTTTTTGGTAATTCTGTATTGTTTTGTTACTAGATTCTGTATTTTTACCAACTTCCTGTGAACATTGCATGCTCTCCTGTGTGTGGACACTCAGTTTCTTTTGTAACACTCATTTGTGCTTCCTTTGTTTTGCCATAAAATATTTCTGTTCCATTTTATAGATTTTATATGAAGACAACTTGATGTGTGTTAAAGTTGCATGTAAACTGTAGGAGTTGTTACCTACAAACAGTAGTAGTAGTAGAGTATAACTGCATAGCTGGTCACAGTAACATACCCCTATAATCCCAGCAGTCTAGGAGGCTGTAGAAGGATCACAAGTTTGAGCCCAGCCTGGGCAGTTTAGTGACTTAGTGAGACCCTATCAAAAAAGACTGAAGATGTAATTCATTGTATGGACCCTGGACTCAATTCCCAGTACCACTAAAAAACAAAAGTATAACTACTCAATGATATTTCAAAGAACAAGAAAATACATATTTACTATTATAAAACTGTTTCTGGGATATACTGTTAAGGGAAATAATAGAACTATATTATGATGAATTGATACATAATTGTTTACTGTAAGAAAAGGAGGAGCAAACTGGTATAGTAGTGCACACCTGTAATCTCATTTAGGGGGAAGACCACAAGTTTGAGGCCAGCCTGGGCAAGTTGGCAAGACCCTATCTCAAAACAATAAAAAAGACTATGGATATAGCTCAGCACTTCCTGAATTTGATTCCCAGTACTGTTACACACACACACACACACACACACACACACACAAACCAGGGTGAAAGGGAGAAAAGGAGGAACAGTTTTGTCAGTTTTTGTTTTGTTTTTTTGTTGAGGCAGGATTTCCCTATGTGGTTCAGATGGGCATTGAACTCACTTTGCCTCAGGCTCCCAAGTGCTAGGATTACAAGTGTGTGACACCACACACACACACTTTTTCTTTTTTTAACACATGCCTGCATTATTATATTGAGTCTTAACTCTGTGAGACATGTCATTATTTTATCATCTCAGGAAAGAAAGAAACAGCCACATGCCAGTGGTGTGGGGTGGTTATTGGAGATTGAATCCAGGGCCTTTGGAGTGAGTTACATGTAGCCCCTCTTTGTTTTTTCTTTTGGAACAGGGTCTCACTAAGCTCCTGGGGTTGGGCTTGAATTTGTGATCCTCCCGCCTCAGCCCTCAGAGTGCCAGGTTTATGGGCATGTGCCACCATGCTGTACTGCTGCAGTGCTTTTTTAAATGTAAAAGATACAAACCTGTGATATAAACTGAGGTCCATAATTATGGCTAATTATTGTCTTGTTTCTTATGTGTATATGAAAAGGGAAATAAAAGTGAAATATATTAAGGTATTCTTGAAACCTCTTCATATTTAATCAGACTTTGACTTCATCTAAAGGTTTGACTTTACCGACTCTGCCCTAATAGATACCCAAAAAGTTTTGGAATCTAGAGCACTTCAGATTTTTGGGTTGCAGACACTCAGCCCATAAAATCTGTGTAAATGTTCCAAAGTCCAAAAAATTACACAGTCTAGAACAGTGTTACCCAAGCATTTCAGATAGAGGACACTGAAATCACACCTGAATTTCATTGCTGTGCATAGGTAGGTAGGCATGTGTCCACATTGGTTTCCCCATTCATCTGTTGATGGCCTTCTCAGTTGTTTCCATCTTTTGGCTATTGTGAATGACACTGCTCTGAACATGAATGTACAAGTGTCTAAATTCTTACTTTTGGTTCTTTTGACTATTTGCTTTCATTACTATTTTTGCTTGGTTTGTTTTGTTGTTGTTTTTGTTTTTATCTTTCTGAGACAGAGTCTCACTATGCAGTTGAGGCTGGCTTTGAACTCACTTTGTAGCCCAGGCTGGTTTTGAAACCCTCGCAGCATTCCCCCTGCCTTAGTTTTACGAGGGCTGGGATTACAAGTATGCCACTATGTGTGACCTTTGGGTTTTTTGTTAACATTCTAAATTTGTTTTTTGAGATTTCTTTCTTATTTTTCTATATGAAATACCCTTATTCAAGTAAAGAACAATTGCTATTTTATCTCTTTTTATAATGAGCCTTCTTGCCTTTAAGTTGTATGTCACTAATATGAGGGACACATTCTGAGAAATTAGGCATCATGTAAACATCAGAGTATACTTACACAAACCTCTAGAAGGTAGAGACTTGCACAGTGCACACCTACTTTATTACTGTCTGTGCTCTACTTATACGTGGCTGGCCGTGCAGTAGTTTTGTTCACACAGCAAACCTGAGCAATGTTTTGTGCTGCCGTGTTTTTAATAGCTAGAGTGTCACTAGGACATAGGAATTTTTCTGCTCCATTATAATTTTTGAGACTGTCATCTTACATGCAGCCTTTTATTGACTGAAACATGATGCAGTGTTGACTGACTACATGTGAAACAATTGGAGGTATGAACTTAATTTTTTCTTGATTCTGGTTCTAAACCAAATTGGGTGAGAAACAAATTTCCCCATTTGGTCAGCATTAAACTTTTTTTTTTTGTCTTTTTCCTTTTTATTGGTACCTGGGATCGAACTCACGACTGCCTGCTTGCAAGGCAGGTGCTTACACCGCTGAGCTAAATCCCCAGCCCCGTCAGCATTAAACTTAACCATTAAATTTAATTTGGTTCTAGCCAGGTGTGGTGTTGCACACCTATAAACTCAGCACTTGGGAGACCGAGGCAGGAAGATTCCCTCAAGTTCTAATTTAGTTCTGGGTTTATCCAACTGGGTTTATGACCAGAATCTTGGGACAAATTAAGTTTGTGACCTGAGGTACTGCTGCCATTGTTATTTGTTGGTAGGGGGCTCATTCTGGCCTATGTCTGAGCTTGCTTCTCTGATGATTTCCAGAAGGGAAGAATCCTAGAATCTCACTTCTAATTCTAGGAATAAGTCCTCCCTTGAGTAACCCAGAAAAAAAAAAAAAAAATCAGGCAACGTTTTCACATGTGGACCCTGCTTTGTTCACGTGTACCTCCCTTATGATTGAATTTCTCAGCAAGAAGACAGTTTCGTGGTGGGCACAGCTGAAGGCACAGTATTCCATTTTCAGCTGGTCTCTGTGACTTCCAACAGCACCGAGAAGCAGTGGGTACGGACCAAACCATTCCAGCACCATACCCATGATGTGCGTAGCGTGGCCCACAGCCCAACAGCACTGATATCTGGAGGTGAGTCCTGTTCCCAGCCAGCCTGCCTCTTTAGGGTGCCCCGCTCTGGTTATTTTCACGAGACTTTACATTCTGTCCCCCTTCTTCCCTCCACCTTGCTCCAGGTACTGACACCCACTTAGTCATTCGCCCTCTCATGGAGAAGGTGGAGGTGAAGAATTACGATGCTGCTCTCCGGAAAATCACCTTTCCCCATGTAAGCGTCACTCCCCGTTTCACAAGACTGAACACATCTTACACTTTCTGACCCACTTCGCAGGCCTTGCTTGGCTCCCTGCTATATTTTACTATTGCCAAGGCAGGCCTCCTTCAATCTTGGGGCACAGAATTTGCAGCAGCATAATTCCTTTTTCTTGACAATGGTGGCTTATGAGAATTTGGTTAGTGTGTTTTCTGTTATTCTGAAGAAAGTAGAAAGAATCTAGACTCCCAGTGTTTCTTCTTTCTATATTTTCAAGCGAGTTTGTCTGCCTGTCTCTGTCTGTCTGTCTATTTTATTTTGGTACCGGGAATTGAATTACTCATGACCTGATGCTTGCCAGGCAGGTGCTGTCCTTCTCCACACTTACTTCCACATCCCATTTGCCAGTCTCCCGTTTGCCTGTCTCCTCATTGTCACATTCCTTATCATGGCGTATTGATCTTGGACTGGTCCTTTAGCTTCTCACAACACTCACACACTTGTAGCAGTCCTTTCTCCACCTGGACTGGCCATTCTGAAAGTCTCTTTTTATTCCTTTTAATGTCCTTTTACTTTTGAGCTATTTCACACGCCGTTGTTCTCCCTAGAACGTCCTGTCTTGCCTTCTTTGCCTGACTAGTTTTTGCTAGTGAACCTCATCTGGGCTCCTGTATTTATTCCACAAGGCTAGGTTAGATGGCCTTTTCTACTATGCTTAGCCATGTTAGACTTTTTTTTTGGTCTTTTTCCTTTTTATTGGTACCAGGGATCGAACACACGACTGCCTGCTTGCAAGGCAGGCGCTTATGCCCCTGAGCTAAATCCCCAGGCCCTCATGTACAGTGTAGTGTAATTGCCTGCTTAATTCTTTGTCATCTTTTAGATTAGAAGCTTCTTAAAAGCAGTATCTGTTTTTAGTCACTGTTGTGTTGCCAGACCCCAGGACAGTACCTACCCCGTTGTAGAATTCAGGAAATGTTTACAAAGTCAGTGGATTTCAACAATTAAAAAGGTGCCGAGATGTTGCTGCTGTTATTTGCTACTGAGGCTGTAGATGACCTGCTCTGTTTATAACTTTGCAATTCTTGGATATAGCGGCGACTCATTTCCTGCTCTAAAAAGAAGCAGCTTCTCCTCTTCCAGTTTGCTCATCACTTGGAACTTTGGCGACTGGGATCCACAGTTGCAACAGGTAAGAGAGAAGAAAGTTTTTTCAGTAATAAAACTGGAAAATGGGTTTAATATCTATAATCTCTGTAGTTTGGGAGACTGAGGCAGGAGGATTGCATGTTTGAGCCCTGTGTGTGCAACTTAGCAAGACCCTGACTCAAATAAAAAAATTAAGGCCAGGCATAGATAGCTCAGTGTGCAGTGCTTGCCTGGCAAGTGCAAGATCCTGAGTTCAATTCCCATTCCCCATCCCCCCAAAATTAAGGGCTGGTGATACAGGTAAGTATCAAGACCCAAGATTTAGTCTCCCTAGATTCAATCTCCATTGTTTGGGGAAAAAGTTGTACAGTAGATCAATGTTTTTCTGATTACTGTGGGTAGAGTGTTTGTTATACCAAAGAATAACTTCTTAGATGAAAAAATTACGATAATCCTTTGATAAGAAAAAAGAACTTAGGGAAGTTTCTTATTTCAGGGAAGAATGGGGATACCCTTCCACTTTCTAAAAATGCAGATCATTTACTGCACCTCAAGACCAAGGTAAGGAGAGTTCACTGTGTGTTCATTCTTTAACATCCAAAACATTTTCGCATTCTGAATTTTGACAGTTACATCATTTGTGTAATAAACTGCATGAATTCTAGAACTACTTCAGTGAAGGACTGTTGTAACCAGAGCTAAATTTTGTGTGATTTAAGTTGAGCACTCAGTAGATAGTAGATAAATGCTTAAAATTGAGGAAAGTGTTTTATTCTTTTAATATGATGAAAATAGCATGCATATTTAAAAATTCAGATGCTATGAAGGTAATATAATGAAGCATAAACCTTGTCACCCTATGCCTTTTTTCTTTCTTTCTTTTTTCTTTTTGAGACAAGAGTTTCACTGTGCAGTTCAGGCTGGCTTTGAACTCACTTTGTAGCGTAGGCTGAATTCAAATTCCTAACTTGCAAGAATCTTCCTGCCGCAGCCTCCGGAGTGCTAGGATTACAGTCGTGCGCCACCACTTGCTTTTCTCATTCCATTGTGGTAGAGATAAGCACTACCAACAGCTGTTGTCATAGCCTTCTAAAAAAGTATTTTCACTGTTTTGTTTATGTATATAGCCTTTTTACATTAATAGGTGAACTACTATCTCCTTTTAAAAAGATCTTTAGGCTGGATATGCTGGTACACACTTATCATAGAACTTGGGAGGCTGAGGCAAAAGCATCACTGTGAGTTCAAGACCAGCCTAGACTACATAGTGAGTTCAAGGCCAGCCTGAACTATATAGTGAGACCCTGCCTCCCCCACGAAAAGAAAAGATCGTTATTGTAATTAAACATTCCTGACTATAGTCTATCCAAAGAATTGAAACAGAATATTTTATGTCCTTCACCACTTCTAATTCTGTTCTCTGAACATTGTTGATGAACTGTATACCCTTGTTTCCACATCTTTTTTTCCCTCTGTGTGTGTGTGTGCGCCTTTGTGTGAGAGATAGAGAGAGAGAATATGTTATGTATGTAACATGGATCACTGGGCCTGGTAATGCACGCCTGTAATTCTATTACTTGGGAATGTGAGGCAGGAGGATCACTGAATTTGAGGCCAGCCTAGGCTACATAGTGAGTTCAGAGCCAGCCGGAACTATATAACAAGACCTGTCCCAAAAAACAAACAAAACAACAAAAAAATATTAAATCATTTTGTTTTGTGAGTTTTTTAAATTATATAAATGTTACATTGGACTTTTCCTTTATTAAAATATTTTTGTTTACTCTTTCTTAGAAGTTTTTAAAGTAGGTTGTAAGAGGCAAAACAGAAAATCAATACTCGTAGTCACTTATGTTTCCAAGCTTTCCTGCATTAAATCTTTCCTTAGTCAGATTTCCCAAGTATGCAATTGTGAATTGCTCAATAGGAGTGAATTTTATGGGCCAGGGATGTACTTCAGTGGCACTGCACCTGCCTGGCAAGCAGAAGGCTCTTGAGTTTTTTCCTGGTACCAAGAAAGAAAAGTCCAGTGCCAGAAAAAGCAAAAATATTTTAAAAAAAGAAAAAATAAAGAAAAGAAAAGAAAGGAGCCAGGTTTGATGAGACACACCTCTAATCCCAGTTTCTAAGAGACTAACACAGTGCGCTCACGGTCAAAACCAACCTACGTAGCTTCATTCGTGGATTTGGAAGTTTAAGTAGAGCTTTTATTCTTGGATTTGGAAATCAAAGCCATAATCACAGTGAAACACAACATGTGTCAGGATGATGTATGTATATTTGTGAGAATAGCCAGTGCACAAGGTTTTATACAACTCGTCGTAAATTCTGTGTGCTCATCTTGCTTCCTATTGTTCCCAGGGTCCTGAGAACATTATTTGCAGCTCTGTCTCCCCATGTGGAAGCTGGATAGCATATTCTACAGCATGTCGGTTTTTTCTCTATCGGTTGAATTATGAACATGACAACATAAGCCTGAAGAGGGTAAGTGATAGCTGATTGTGTGCTCACACAAGAGGGAGCTCCTTAAATAATGTGCCTTTCGTGTAAGGGTGAAATGAATTGGATGGGAATCGTTTGATGACAAGTTATTTGGAGACAGTTGTGCAAAAAGTGTTTGTTTCTATTTTTAATTGTTAAGTTTTGGGGAATGCCAGAAGTAGCAACAAGTCTAGGCCCTTCTGCTTAGTGGTTTCATATTTAACTTAATTATTTTCATGGGAGAGAATTATTTTTAGATTAAAGGGGGAGAACAGGCTACAGGAAGCCTGGCCCCTGGTTAGTTAGCTTGCCCAGAGACAGGCTATGTTAATGCAAGTTAGGTTGGTTGTGATTGTTTTTGTTGGGGCTGTATGTATGTCTACTTCTTCCCCCTCCCCCCTTTGGTATGGGGAATCTAACTCTTAACCTAGTGCTGTAAGGCAGGTCCTTATGCCACTGAGCTAAATCCCCAGCCCTATATGTCTACTTTTTCTCACAGGACTTCGCTGTTGGTTCACCCACAGGTTTCCAAAATGCCAGCTTTTCTTCATTCTGCCCTTCAGATTTTATTTTCTGAAGATTCAACAAAGCTCTTTGTGGCATCAAATCAGGGGTGTCTACATGTCATTCAGCTATTGGAAGGAAGCTTCAAGCACCTGCATACTTTCCAGCCTCAGTCAGGTGGGAGTTTGGTGTCTCAGATGTACCTTTTTTCCTTTTAGATTTCAGATACTGTTCTGACTGCAGATACACTCACTCACGTTTGCAGCTTAAAGTAGGAGGAGGTATTTGGCAGATGAAGAGACTGTCTCTGTGCACTCTGAAATGTTCTTCACACGTAGTCTTTTCTCACACTGAGTTTTTAGTTCCTTCAGTGGGAGCCAGAGAAGTTCTGTCATCCTTAGGAGTTTTATTGGGAGAGTGAAAATAGATCTGTAACCCTGACACCCAGAAGTAACTATGTTAATAGTTTGATGTTTTTCAGTGTATGATTGTGGATTTTACCTGTGTTCATGTAATGTTTATGGCCATTTTTTAATGTTCCTTGAGAACCAGTATGCATCAGTGAGCATGACTGTATATACAGTGATGCCTCGGTTTACAGACTCAATTTGTTTGATAATTTGGGGGAAGATGGACATAGTCATGTTTGTCACCCTATGCAGAGTTTGCAAATGGAAGCAAAATTTTTCTAAACATTTTTGTTTGTGAACTGAATTGTTTGTGAACAGAAGCAGTTGTGAATAGCATTTGTGCAGTAAGCGTTGTGTTGTTAAACATTGTAGACCTACCTAACTTAGCATCCATTTAAGTTGGTATTTGAGGGCGCTGGGGAGTTAGCTCAGTGGCATAAGTGCCTGCCTTGCAAGTACGCAGTCCTGAGTTCGATCCTCAATACCAAAAAAACAAGTGTTGGGATTCGGATACATTTCTTGTAGACCTTTCCAGTCTCTTTTGATTTACCCGCTTGTTGTCATTTATACTCCACCACTCTAGAAATGTAACTCTTTTAATTTTAACTGTCATTTTTCATAAGCTGCTCTAGCAGCATACAGAAGAAATCTACAGTTTAGCAGTTAGATAAGTTACACTAGCATAACTTAAGTAGGTACTCAAAAAGGAGGAAGAACCTATGTTCAGTACATGTGTATTGGATTTATTGATTACCTAGTATGTTTTTAATTTCAGAACTTAGACTGTCTTGCATGTAGCACCCTTTCTACCATCCCTACCCTACCCATTCTTTAGCAGTTGGTTTATGTCTTATTATACAGCCCCTGCATTGTTTGGGGATGTTATGTGCAGCTTTTACTCTGGCCTATGGCACCACTGTCTGTTTTTAAATTCTGTATCATATTTGGTTTAAAATTCCTCAGTGATAATTATGGCCTGTATATGCCCCTTCATGCTAAATAGACAATAGATACACAATAAACTAAAGGATACACTTGAAGTTAAAATTTCTGTGTGTCCGTTACTTTGATTTAAAACAATTCAAGAATTTGAAACAGATATATAGATTTTAGTGATGAATGCTACCCTGATATTAGGAGTATAGAAATTGTTTTATTCGGGCTGGGGATTTAGCTCAGCGGCATAAGCGCCTGCCTTGAAAGCAGGCAGTCGTGAGTTCAATCCCTGGTACCGATAAAAAGGAAAAAGACCAAAAAAAAAAAAGAAAAAAAGAAATTGTTTTATTCAAGCTGGTATAAGTGATGCCTTCAGTTTTATCTCTGTGGCTGTTTACATGAGATTAGGCTAGTTTTTAAAAGTTTAGCATTTAGAAATAATTTGCACAATTCTCAACACTAATTTGCGCAGTTCTGCCAGGGACTCAAAACTGTGGGTCTTAATGACTTCTGCCATTGTCTTCAGGACAGTGCTGCCTGAGGATACCGAATTCAGAGACTGAATTATTGTTCTGCCCTCACAGGAACGGTGGAGGCCATGTGTCTTTTGGCAGTCAGTCCAGATGGGAATTGGCTAGCTGCATCAGGTACCAGTGCGGGAGTCCATGTGTACAATGTAAAACACCTAAAGGTGAGCGTAGGCTCTTACAGTAGAAGTCTGAGTCACACAAGGGAATATTTGTCCTGCATTTGTAAGATTCAAGGCAGACTGGGTATAGTGGCACACACTTGTAATCCTAGCACTCAGGAGGCTGAAGCACGAGGATCATAGCAAATCTGAGGCCTCCTTGGGCTGCATAGTGAGTTCAAGGCCAGCCTAAACTACAGAATGACGTATTGTCTCAAAATAAAAACAAAAAAGATTCAAGGCAGATTGGAATGACTTAGAAAGCCATCAGACTTTTTAAAAAACAAACCAATAAATTTTCCTATTTTAGATTCCTGTTTTACTTCTCTGGAGCCCAAAATCTGTGCTCTATAATACTAAAATTAAAACAATAAACTATTTGTACAGAAATACGAAATTAAGGATTTGTAAGTGATGAACCCACATTATTTCTATATTTGAATAAGGGAGAATTCTTATATCAATAGCTAATTTAAGATAATTACAGTGTTCTTTTCATGACTTGCCTTAAAACTAAACAACATAAATTTGAAAAAAACAGTGGTGGGAAAACATTTTTCACTGCTCAGTAATAAAACTGTCATTTGTACTTTCAGTCACAGATGAACCTTTAGAAGTCTTTATCCTCATCATAAAAGATTGTAACTATTGAAGACTTGTTAGTAAACATTAAAGTTTATAGACACTAAGCTGCAGCATTTCTTGGGTTTTGTCTGTTACTGCGTAACTTAGCCTTTATGACATTGTGGCAAGAGCATGTACTAAGCATTTGTCTCTGAGCCTTTTTTGGCAGAGGAAAAAGTGTTTGTGGGCTCCGCAGTCAGTGTTTGTCTGTCATCAAAAGGCCTTGGGTTTGAGCCTCAAAAAGAATAATGTTCCTATGTTGGGCACAGATACCTTGGAGTTGTACATAAGTGTCCATTCCTAGGAATTAATTTCTTTTAAACCCATTGTAGATTATAGGTTACCCAATTAGTGACATATTTATGACCAACTAGTACAGATTTAGTCTAACAGAAAGACCTTATTTTTCTCTTTCTTTCGTTTTGTCTTTTTGAGACAGAGTCTCGCTATGCTGTTCAGGCTGGCCTTGGGCTCACTTTGTAGCCCAGGTTGGTTTTGAACTTGGCAATGATCCTCTTACCTCAGCCTCCTTAGTGTTGGGATTACAGGAGTGCATCACCACACCCAGCTTGGAAAGACCTTATTCTTGAGTTCTTTCTCTGCTGATTCTGTCAGTTTTGTAAGTAAATGTGATGTTTTTAATTTTTAGTTTTTTTGTACTGGTGTGTGAACTCGGGCTCATGTATGATAGGCAAATGTTTTAGCAATGAGCTACATCACTAGCCCTTCAGTTTTTTCATTTTGAGACAGTTTAGCTGAGTTGCTCAAGCTGGCTTCAAATGTGGGATCTTCTTAATGCATGTGTTCATTTTTTTAATGATATTAAATCTTACTGATAATGAAGTGACTGAGGTTTATGGGAGCTTTCTTACAATTACTTTGAATTCCAAGGATGTATTTAAAGCAACACACCTAGGGGCTGGAGGTGTAGCTCAGTGTGCAGCACTTGCTTAGTGTGTACAAGGGCCTGGGTGCAATACTCACCACACACAATGTGTGTACACAACTCACCAAAAATAACAATAATAAATACTTCTGACCTACACATACTGTTTCTGGAAGGAAATTAACCTATAGAGTCATTCTCTGTGTCTGTTATTTGTTCCCAGCTTCATTGTACAGTGCCTGCTTACAATTTTCCAGTGACTGCTCTGGCCATCGCTCCCAATACCAACTACCTTGTCATTGCTCATTCTGATCAGCAGGTAAGAAAGACTTCAGTGCTTTCCACTACCCTAGATAGTATCCTGGAACCTGAGATAATGGACAGCTTTGGAGAAGCCCTGCTGAAGGTGTGGAGGGTTTACAGGTAGTTTATTGTGTGTGTAGGGAAGCCTGTGTACGAGGCTTGGGCTCACAGGCCTGTAGTCCCCATTGGTTTGTCGTGGCACTGCTTGCACAGTGGGATTCTAGAGCATAGAAGCACAAGCGGATAGAGGGATTTTGAATTACTCATCCCATTGATGGTTTAAACTAGAGATGATGTGAGTTGAGGCGTTCAGCTAGGTATAGGATGCTAAGATGTTGAGAATTGAGTGTGACCAAAAGAACATATAAATTCTCATACATTTTTGTAGTAGAGGAAATCAAGCTTTAGAAAAATCAGGTACCTAATCTCAGGCAAATTGAGAGCTTTGTCTATTGGTTTTTCCCAAATACCTGACCTATAGAACACATGAAATAATACTGTCAAAAAGATAAAATGTGATCCAAGAAGCAGATTCAAGTGGCATGCTTTGCAAATATTTGGTGCTTACTATTTAAAAAAGAGATTAAAGGGGCTGGGGATTTAGCTCAGCGGCATAAGCACCTGCCTTGCAAACAGGCGGTCATGAGTTCAATCCCCGGTACCAGTAAAAAAAAAAAAAAAGAGATTAAAAGAAAACAAAACAGTAGAACCAGTACAGGATTTCGAAACAAGCTGATGGAAAATTAGCAATAGTCACTAAATTGTTAATTGTTACCTTCAAAATAGTTGCTCAGATTACAAGACACAGGCATGCAAAACAGATAAAAAAATATAAGCAATCACAATTTCTTTCCCTGAATTAATAAGATCAGCAGTACAGTTATCTTAACTGTCTCGTGTGCATGTGTGTGCGTGTGTGTGTGTGTGTGTGTGTGTGTGTGTGTGTATTTTTTTTTTCCCATTTCCTTTCTCTTTTTCCCCATCCTAGTTGTTCTTTCCTTTGGTCAGTTTCATTCCCCTTAACAGTGTGTATGGTACCTTTTGGACCGTATTTGATCTTTCAGTTTCTTATGTGAGGGGATGCTTACTACTTTGATGAGCAATTTTTATATTCATATGCATATTTGTATACACTGTGTTCAAAAAATCTCAGTTTCATAGATTTGAAACTTTGACCAAACAATAAAAGAGTCCTGAAATCACATTCATGCTTTGTCACACATGATGATAATGTCTACCTGATACCTTTTACTGCAGTTGCTCCTTTAAGTGGTTGTATCATTAAAATGGTGGGAAATTTTTTGTACCTATTGGGTTAGCAAAATCAAAGATAATGCAGTTTATCTGTGAAGATATAGGGAAAGACATGGTTTATCTGTGAAGATATAGGGAAATAGCCTTCATATACATTGCATAAATTAGTATATCCCCTCTGGAGGGGGATATACTATCTGGAGATAGGCAGTCCCTATCTTCAGAAATTAAAAATCCATGTATGCTTTTATGCAGAAGTCACAGTTCTGTAAGAGTTCTTATTACATATATTCACTTATGCAAAAAGATGATTACACAGCCTGGTTGATAATCAAAGATTCTAAATACCTGATGTCCATTAAATAAGTCATGATATAGTCATAAAGTAAATAGGTTGATTGTTACATGTTTTTCAAAGGGGGCATGGTTGATAATTATATATTTCAAAACAACTAGAGAAGAGTTTGAAATTTTCCAACACATAGAAATGATAAAATTAGGGGCTGGGGATTTAGCTCAGTGGTATAAATGCCTAAGGTAGTGAGTTTAATCCCTGGTACAAAAAAAGAAATGATAAAATTTGTGCAGTAGATTTGCTAATTCCTTATTTGATCACTACTCATTGTAAACGTGTCCTGAATTACACTGTAATTTAGTTCTTACATAAATATAATTATTATGTATCATAAAATACATAAGATTTTTATGAAAAAAGAAAAAAGGGGGGCATGACTGATCTCTATCTGTACTGATAACAAAGTTACATGACAAAAGAATGTTACAGAATAGCATGTAAACTGGACATGGTGCAATTTCAGCAGTATTTTTTTCAGACAACTCAGGCAGGAAGATCCAGAATTCAAAGTCAACCTGATGTACATAGTGAGACCTTGTAAAAACAACTAAAACAAAACAGAGCAATATATATTATCACATAAAATACTTCTGAAAAGATGTAAATAACAGATCCAAGATTGCTCTTATCTTGGGGGAGGACAGCAAGATTGCAGGATAACTTTCCCCTGACTGTTACATAAAATTGAAGGTTTTTTTACTTTTAAGGAAGAGAAAGCATAAAGCAGAATATGGTGCAATCAAGGTTTGTTTAGATACTCTCTGATTAGGGATCAGACGTGAAAACCCAAGAAGTGACGAGATCTTTCTGGACTTTACAAGTATTAACTTTGATTTCCTCTATGTCATGTCTTTTCTTAGGTATTTGAGTACAGTATCCCAGACAAACAGTATACAGAATGGAGCCGGAATGTCCAGAAGCAGGGCTTGCACCATCTTTGGCTCCAGAGGGATACTCCTATCACACACATCAGTTTTCATCCCAAGAGACCAATGCACATCCTCCTCCATGATGCCTACATGTTCTGCATCATTGATAAGTCCTTGGTGAGTTCTGTACTGCCACTTTAGTGAATCTGCTTGGTAAGCTTCAAATTCAAAGTCTGACTGATTAGCCAGACATAGTGGTATGTGCCTATAATTGGGAGACTGAGGCTGGAGGGTTTCAGATTTAAGCCAGCCTAGGCAACTTAGTAAAACCAATCTCAAAATAAAAAGTGTTTAAAAAATAATTTTAAAAAAAAATCCTGGCGGTGTGTCTCAGTGATAGAACATTTGCCTAGTATGTACAAATTCCTTGGGAGAGGGCACAGGGGCAATATACCTCATTGGAGAGAAGAAGGAGAATCAGAGAAAATATTCCTAGTATATTCTTTGTACAAAAGGAGCTTTTCTTTGATAGTCCCTTGTTTGTATTACCTCTCTCAGGAGACTTCCAGTAAAGGTGGCTGCCTTTAAGTATTACTTCTTGCTGCTGTGACTTGCCAAAGAGCACATAAACCTAAGTAAGTGATTAGGTCAGTGTTATGAAGGTAGCCATTGTCAGAGGATATCACTAATTAGGCCAACTCAGTTTTCACTGCGAATGCTGGGCTCACTGCATAAGTGGTTCTCTTAAAAATGTATAGACAGGTGTTTGACTACTGTGCCTCTTGGCCCAAACTGTGGTTTGAGGCGTTGGTTACTAATGTCTTGAGAACAGTCTTGCTAGCAAAACCCATTCTTTATAATTTTGATTTAGGTGAGATGTGAATATTTTCTTCTGTTTCAGACTCTACTTTGCTGCCTCCTGCTTTGATTCACCCCAAATGTACATGTCTTTGCTGGGCAGAGGTTTTCCTAGGAGCATTGTGGGCCCTGGTCATGCCTACACTGTAGTTTGAGCTTAAACTGCAATTGACACTGGCTGTTTTGGTGTATCTGGGGGGGGGGGTAAGAAAGGAGCGTGGGGAAAGCAGCAGATGGCTGTAAAGGAGGTGTGCACAGGAATGTGTCACTGAAACTCATCTCCTGGGCCCTGTGTTCTCTGTGTGTGGGAGGTAGAGCTGGCTGACAAGTGCCTTCTGTGAGATGAGTGATACAGGAAGGGCCCCTCCCACTCGGTTGCCTCTCTGTATCTCAGCTCAGATTGCTTTTTCCCAAGCCCTTCCTCATTTTGGACTGAACTATTTTCCAAGGATGACAAGATAAACTACCTTTCGTTTTCCCAGTGGCCATCTCAAGGTGTCAGTGACATCAGTGGAGGTGATTTGTGTTTAGGTTTCACCTGGGGGAACTTGAGTCATTTGGCCATTCTGTGATTTGGTTAGTGAAGCATCCAGAAAGTATAGATCCTGCCTGGGCTGAGCTCTGCACATGCCTGTTTGTTCTTTTCTAACACAGTGTTACTGATGAAGCTGACCAGAGGCGCCAGCTTTCCTTAGATCTTGTTGGTATAGAGTACCAAGCTCTCTGGCTGGAAGAGTGCTACAGCTCTCTTCCTGAGTAAGGAGCAGTAAGGGAAGTAATGAATGTATATTTCACGGCGATGGGAAGATGGTGTTGGCCTGAAAAACTACTGCAGTCCTTTTGTCTATAAAAGCCCAATAAGATAATACTTTAAGTAATATGTCTTTGTCTTTTAGCCTCTTCCAAATGACAAAACCGTACTCTATAATCCACTTCCTCCTAAGAATGAATCAGATGTCTTCCGGAGGCGCACAGCCCATGCCTTTAAAATTTCCAAGATATATAAGGTAAAATAGCTTATAATATATTCTAGATGGTTGGTTGTTTATGATATTATCAGATGAATAAGCTCAACATTATAGCTTCTTCATTGGATGGACAGATAGCCTGGTTTGTGGGAGATGGGTGACCTTTTTGAGGTTGTATGTCACTTGTGTCTATTTCATTGTGCTTGCCTCAGTAGGATATAAGACACATTGTGCTTATCTCAAATGAAAGCCATATGTAGTGCAACATGATGTTTATGCTTAGGTGAGGGTCTTTGTTAGTGTGCAAGCTGGATTTTCAATTTGAATTATAGTTAAAGAATGTTCCACAACATAAAATTTCAAGCAAATAGAAGTCACTGAATATATCTTGATTTTCTCTATTGTGGCTAATGTTTTCACTCTATATAAAACATATCCATCGAGCTACAACTGCCGGGCCCAACTCAGAAGTTCCACAAGCATACTTATGAGTGAACTCAGTTACATGCTCACAACTTTCCAGCTGTTTTGAGACTGAGGGGTGGAAATACTTAGATCATTTGACTTTGAGTAGGCTAACAGCTCCCTCCTTGAAATATAACTACTTGTGGCATCACTGTCATCTCTCTGCAGCCCTTACTCTTCTTGGACCTTTTGGATGAAAGGACACTTGTGGCGGTAGAGCGGCCCCTCGATGATATCATTGCTCAGCTCCCACCACCCATCAAAAAGAAGAAATTTGGAACCTAAAACAGGGCATTCTTTGTATCCTTCCTTGAACTGTCTACCCTGGTTTCTTTTCATGAATCATGATAATAAAAAAAGTTATTCTTTAGGACCAGTCATTATGTTACTTTCCAAAATAATGGACTAGATTTCAGTTTCTCTCTTTGGATAAAAGTGAATGACGGCTCACTGTAAAACTCTTAAAGTAATTGTGGTTCGGGTAATGCTGTGAGTAGCTATAAATTTATCCACTTTTTTCTGGATTCTGTTTGTTCTTTACAACATAGCCTCAGTAAAAAGATATGTCTCCTGTGTTCCCTAATAAGGCTTCCCAGATAGCTGGTGCTGCCTGTGCAAAGGTGTGGGAACCTACAGTGCCACCCAGGAGGGCAAGAGGCTGGGATTTATGTACTCTAACTGCCGTAGTCAGCCGTACCGTTCAAGGAAGAATTGCAACTGCAGCAGTATAAAGCAGTGCTCCATGGAGAATGCCTCAGGCAATCAGTTGTTAATTTTATTCAAAAGGGGAAAAAAAAATCAGGCCTTTATCAGGCTTTCACCTGTTTTAGGCCAGTTTCAAATGGTAAGGAAATATTGGCCAGGCACTTTGTTGGGGAGGAAGAGTGCTCTGGGGACCTGAGAGCAAGCTGACCATATATGTTATCTCTGCTCTCTTCCACCTGCTTTGACATTGTTATTCCCATGGGTGTTCTCGACTGACTCGATCTTTAAGTTAGAATGTAAAGAACCCTAGTTAACCCAAACTGAGCTTTCTTTTCCATCTCAGTGGATGTTTTTGTTGCTTGCCTGAAACTCAGTATGTGTGCTTTTGTTTGTTTCAGGATAGAGGACTGGGACATGAGCTGGGCAGTATGTGGTTCTGCCAGCATCTGAGTAAGGCACTGGTGAGAGACATTTTTGCTAAGATGGACTCCACCTTTAAACCTGGAAAGGGAGATGAGTGTGAGAATTTAAGGGGAAGTGTGTCGGGGAGAATTATTAGAGGTTAGAAGGGAGCCAAATGGCCCAGTCATTTATGGCAGAGACAAAGTGTCTCTTAAGCCTGAGAGGAAGGAGCAAGTACAAGGGTTACCAAGTGCTCTCTGCCTCACCTGTTTAAGCTTTAGAGATAGAAATAATTTAAAGAAGAAACTAACTTCTTAGATCATCTGTGTGAGAAAAATAGCTCCCATTCTTACGTGAGTAAGTTGTCTTGTGTACATGAAGCATTCGCTCATAGCCCGTGTTAGGCTAGGCTATAGCTGACCTAGGCTATAGCTATAGCTGGACCATACGGCCCTTACTAAAATGTTTTAGTCTTCTTTTATGTAGTTAACACCAAGCCCACTGGGGAATATGGCAGCATACAGTTTTAATCTCATCCTACTCAGGAGGTTGAGGCAGGAGGATCACAAATTTGAGACTAGCCTGGGCAACTTGGCAAGACCTTGTCCCAAAATTTAAGGAAATAGGAGGACTGGGGACGTAGCTCAGTACTGCCTGTGTTCAATTCCCTGTACTACAAAAAAACAAACTAAAGTTCAAGTCACTGATCTACATTGAATATTTATGAACAGAGGAAGGCTAGGATAACTTACATTTTAACTCAAGAGCGTTTTATTGCTTGTAGAGCTATAGGTTTAGGGAATCCTTATATTTTGTTTTGTTTTGTTTTGTTTTGTTTTTTGAGACAGGGCCTCACTTTCTAGTTCAGGCTGGCCTCGGACTCGTGTTGGCCTACTGCCTCAGCCTCCTGAGTGCTGGGATTACATGTTTGTGCCAGTATGCCCAGTTTAGGGAATCCTTGTTAACTGGAATCTAGTTTGTGATGTAACATTTTTCCCCCTTTCTTTTTTCCTTTGATGGGTGGGAGATCAAACTTGGGGTCTTGCACATGTGAGGCAAGTGCTCTACCACTGCTTGACATTAAGGATCTCTCAAACCTCCTGCCTTGTAAAGGGTAGTACTTCTGATAAAGAAGGCTCTTAGATCATCTGAATAAAGAAGTAAAATTCCTGAAAGTGGTAGGCATTCCTTTGCAAAGTTTCCAGCCAGTGATTTGGACTTCCAAAAATGGTATGGGAAGTAAGAGCTTTGGGCCTTGAAATTCTTCCTAAGTAGAAAACTGGATACAAATGAAGCAGAAACCAAGTGAGGCAAGTTAGAGAAATTGGGGGAAGGGAGAGTAAAGCGTTAAGAGGAAATACTTTGGTATGAAACACTATGGAAATTTGTGTAAACCGTGTGTTTGAAGTAGTTTCATTTTGGCATTATGTTTCTGTTTTGGGCATTGCAGACTGCTGTTCATACTTGGGTTCTATAGAAAAGTTTTGATCTGAGACTAGCTTATGCATGGTCTTTTGCCAGCCTGCCTCAGATGCTTTAAAAATTCACTTTAATGCTAGGTACAGTGGCACCATACCTATAACCCTAGCACTCAGGAAGCCGAGGCACAAGAATCACAAGTTTGAGGCCACCTGGGCTACATAGGAAGTTCAAAGTCAGCCTGAACTACATAGTGAGACCCTGTCCCTGCAAAAAGTAAAATTCACTTTTCCATTCACTTTTCCAATGCCCTAGTTGGTAATCTGATCTCTTGATGGATAATTCATCTTTACCATTTGAGGTATACAATAAATTAGACTGAGACAAACTAAAATCTTATAATGTTGAAGAAAATAATTAGAAACCATTCTGAGCTAAGAATAAAGCTCAGTGGCGCAGTGCCTACCTGGCAACCACAAGGTCCTGAGTTCAATTCCCAGTACCAAAGAAAGAAACCATTCAGTTTTGTACCCCCATCGCAGCCCCATGCTAGAGATTGAATCCAGTGGCTTTGCATTTCAGCCTCCTTTTTTATATTGAGATTTGCTAAGTCACTAAATTGCCTCAGATGGGCTAGAACTTACCATCTTTCTGCTTCACCCTCCCATAGTGCCACCTTGCCAAGTTAGGTGACATTTTTAAAGCTTTCAGCATCAAAAACTTACTATAGGCCAGGGATATAGCTCAAACTTACTATAGGCCAGTGGCACAGATGCCTGCTTGGAAAGCACAAGGTCCTGAGTTGGATTTCTGGTACAAAAAAAAAAAAAAAACTATTAATAGATAAAAGAGTGCTTACAAAGGATGGAAAGCAAAGGGTATTTTTGTCTTTTTTTTTTTTTTAAATAAAAGTAGTGGAAATGGAGATCAAGGAGAAATTATTTCCCCTGTGATACACAATGATTTGGTTAAGAAGTTACTCCACTTTCTCTGTTACAGGGACCCAGTCATAAATATGATGACTAACAGGCACAGTATGCAAAGGATTTTCTTTTTCATTGGCTGCAGGGAAAGTGTTTAAGCATTTCTTCTTCTGGCTAGGTGTTGAGGTAATTATAATACTGAATTGTGTGGGCAGTCTTTTGTGTTAATCATATAGTGATATAAGCCGGGTGTGGTGATGTATGCCTATATCCAGCACTCAGCAAGCAGGCTGAGGCAGGAAGATCACTGAGAGTTTGATGCTAGCCTGGCTACCTAGTGAGACTTTTGTCTCAGAACAAAATAAAACCAAAGATAGTGTTTTTACAGAAAACCAAACTTACTGTCTCCTATTGTCCCCATTGGGATGCTGGGATAATTCTTGAGTGTAGAAGTACTAACTTATACTCTGCCCATTTTCTTTCATGATTAATTATGCTTCATAGTGGCCATATTTCCATGAGCAGTATTTGAAAATGCTTTTTTCCTTATACCTTGTCAGTTCTATCAAAAGACTATAATTTGAGCACCTAATGTGTAAAAAATATCTTTTTATTTTGCATTTTTGTGTTTCTTAATGAAATTGCTCACATTTTTTAATTTTTTGGCTGTTCAGTTACATAAATTTCATATTCATAACTTTTCCAATGTGTCTTTTTTATATTTCAAGGCATTTTACAATGTAGATCAGTACTTTCTGTAGTGATGGAAATGATTTATACCTGTATGAGAAGAAAATAGCTAGCTGCATGTGGCTGTTGAGCACCAGAAATGTAATTCATGTGAAAAGGGGATTGAATATTTAGTTTTCATTCATCTAAATAGTCATTTATTGTAATGATTTTAATTAATTAAACAGTACAGATCTAGATAGGCTTAGCTCTGCATCATTCTGTTGTCTTTAGGAAGTTAAGACAATTTAATACTTAATGTAAATTTATTGAGTGCCTGCTGTATGCTGTACACCTGATAAAAGGTATGGTTTTAATTCTTAAGAATTTTACAGCCTAGTCAAGCATGATATACGCCTGTAATCCAGCACTTGGGAGGCTGAGGCAGTAAAATCTTTGCAAGTTCAAGACTAGCCTCTGCTATAAAATGAACACAAAGCCAGCCTGAACTGCATAGTGACCATGTCTCAAAAAAAAAAAAAAAAATTGACAACCTAAACTGGGCATGGTGGTACACACTTGTAATCCTAGCACTGGAGAGGCTGAGGCAGGGTAATTGGTATCTGGGCTACATAGATAGTTCAAGGCCAGCCTGAACTACATAGCAAGACCTGTCTCAAGACAACAAAGAATTTCACACTCTAGCTAAGGAGAGCAAAAAGTAGATCAGTGATGCTGCATTAGAGAGAAACAGGGAAGAGTAATCTCACTCATCTCAAGTGGCGATGGGAAGCAATTCTTGAGCTAAGCACTCTTGGAGTTGGGTGGTGATTATCAGGATGGCAATCAAGAGAGAGAAGGGAATTCTAGTAGTGTTCTCAGCACATAGGCTAAGAGCCATGGTTCTAGAGCACTACTAGACCGTGGTTGATGTATGGGACTATATGGAAAATGAGTCTGAAAGGGCAGATGGCATACTGTATTACTGAGAGTGAGTTGGCCCAAGGAAGGACTTTCCTAGGTACAAGTTAAAGTTTTTGGAAAAGATGAGAAGTTTCCATAAGGAAATTCAGCAGTTTAAGAAAGTATATGGAGGCTAGCCAGGTGTGATGGCTCACACCTGTAATCCCCACACTCGGGAGGAGGATCGTTGTGAGTTAGAGACCACCCTGGGCTACAAGTGAGCACAAGACCAGCCTGAACTGCATAGAGAGACCCTGTCTCAAAAAAAAAAAAAAAAAAAAAAAAGCCATATGGAAGGGACTATGTACTAGATTTGGAGATATATTTGGAGATAAACAAGGGGAGCGGGAAGAAACCAAAATGTCAGGAAGCAACTGTGTGCAAGTCCTTCACTTGGAGCTCTATGTTAGTTTGCGGGTGATGCCATCACAAACTACCACAGACTGGATGTCTTTAGCAATAGAAATTTAAATAAATGTCAGCCTGTAAATTTTAGGGGGACGTAATTCACCCATAACAAACTCTGGAAGCATTTCAGGAGCTTTTCGAATTCTCAAAGGTAAGTGTTGAATTGTGCTGAAGTGTGTGTGTGTCTGAGGCATATCTTCATAATGCAGCTAAACTGAAGGGCTTCATAACACACTGGACCTGCTGCACTGATGGGCTCAGAAGGGAATTAAAGCAAAGGCCTAAAGCCTAGAAATACCCAGGTGTCAAAGATGTCTTGGTATTCACCAGTATATGAAAAATAAAGAGTAGAAGCTGACTATAAAACTATGCAGTTGCAAAGCACTGAATATTGTGCTAGAACTGGTGATGGGGAAGGTGGGCTTTTATTTTTAGATTTTAATTTAAATTTCATGGCAAATTATGTTATTTCCATAATTGTCAATAGAAAGCACTGGTGATTTTCCATAAATAATGAATTCAGTGAAACTAAACTGCTTAGTATGTCCTTGCTAATATTTTCCTAAAAAGAAAATCACAGGGCCACAGAACTGTCACCAGCTGCTTCCCATTAGGAATGTGGTTAGCAGATGTGGGTTTTCATAGTCATAATGCATGAGAGAGATAGTCCATTTTTGCGGGTTTCAGATGGATAATGATTTATCAGGGCTGGGGATTTAGCTCAGTGCTATAAGCACCTGCTTGGGGAAGCATGTAGTCATGAGTTCGATCCCCGGTACCAAAAAAAAAAAAAAAAAAAGATAATGATTTATCTTGGTGAGATGAATTTTAAAATGTGCTTACATCAGCTAAAACATATACCCACCTTTCTTCCCCTTACTATGTATTTGTGTTGGAGAGGAAATAATACCAATGTTTTTCTCAGAAGGAAAACTAGTACTGTCCATTAAAAGGGATAGCTGTTCTCATTTTCTTCTATCTGGGAAAGCACCCATTGGATTGGTTATTTTATGTTTATTTCTCCCTTTGGCCTCTTTATTAGTAATTGAGCAACTCTTGCTTTTGTTCCTCTGGCTCCAGGCCACCTTTGTGGCAGTGACCTTCAGGCTTGTTAAGGACTGCAGTTTTGCCTGGGGCCCTCCTTCCTTATAAAATTACACAACACTCAAACCTTGGAAGCAGCCCCAGATCCACTAATTCTTTTGACAAACTCTTGGCCTCATATGCTGCCTTTCAGCCAAAGTTTAGCTTTACAGGGTTTGTCACTGAAATTAATTTGGCCATTTGCCCTTTATGCCTGGAATCAAATGATACTATGCCAGACTTATTCCTAGATAAAGTATAAAATCTCAGCTGGAGAATCTTTTGGTACTGGGGATCAAACTCACATCCTTGCGCTTGTCAGAGAGGTGCTTACTCCGCTGAAGTAAATCCCCAGCCCCAAAAGTTTTTATTGTTCCTGCTGCTGAAGGTCAGTGGGTAATAACAGCTGCTGGTCCTTTTTGTGGAACTCTTGCCCTGTGACAGGTACAGTGCTGCTCAGTGCTTTGCATGCATCGTCCCTCCCAATCTTCACAACCTCTTAGAAGCAGAAGGCATCCAGAACTGAGGCCCATGACCTCAGCTCTGCCTTGGTCATTATATAACTAGTAAATGACCAACCAAAATTGGAACCTTGCACTTTTTAATTTTCGTGTTATGTGCTACATCTATGGAAAAGAGAAAGCGAGAAGAAAAGACCATTGGATTTCAAGAGAACATAAAATCAGAGCCTGAGTCAGATAAAATTAGAGAACCCAGGGAACTAATACTACCCTCTTTTTTTTTTTTTTTTTTTTTTTTTTTTTGTCTTTTTCATTTTTATCGGTACCGGGGATCGAACTCACGACCCCCTGTTTGCAAGGCAGGTGCTTATGCTGCTGAGCTAAATCCCCAGCCCCTACCCTCTCATTTTAAAGTAGCAATGATTGCTGTCTATTCTGAGAAATAGTAAGATAACTTGAGCAGAGAAAATAGATACTGATGGGTGACAGGAATGAAAGGTTATTTCCTTTTTTAGATCTAGGTAACATGGCTGTTCAAAGAATTATCCCAGTTTTCCTCACTGACCTTAAGCTGTGGAAACAAATGTGTACTCTTTTTATTTCAGACTTCATTATCCACAGTAAGTAGATATCCACTGCCTACTTGAGATTACTTTAGGTGGTAATTTTCACCCTGCAAGGAACCTGTAACCTTCAGAAAGATTATTTGAAAAGAGTAAGGCACAGGAAACATTGAATTTGGTCAGTCATGTGTTCAATGAATTCCTTCTCTGCAAAGCAGCATCTTTGGAATAGTGAGAAATAAAAATAATTTGATAGGTGGCCTCTGCCCTCCTGTAGTTTACAGTCTAGGTTAGCAAAACTGCCAGGCATAGAATTAAGTAGTTCAAAGGAAAAATCCCAATTAGGGAAAGCTGGAATGAGATTTTACTGAGTGAAAAAATGGTCGAAGGGGCAGAGGTATTCGGAAGAATTTAGTTGAGAATATGGAGGCATCATTGAGAGTCACGGACTAGATTAAATTTGGCTCATCTTAAAGCCAGGCATCATGGCACGTGCCTATAATCCCAGCACTCGGGAGGCCAAGGGGGACGGGGGTGGGGGGTGGATTCATGTAAGTTTGAGACTAGCCTGGACTACAAAGTGAGTTCAAAGCCAGCTTGCATTGCACGGTGAGACCCTGTCTCAAAAAGACCCCCTCCCCAAATTGCTCATCTAAAAGTGATAAAAAAATGTTCAAAACTTCATTTTTAATATATATTTTTATTAGTCTTTTTGAGATAGGGTCTCACTATGCAGATTAAGCTGGACTTTAACTCACTTGTAGCCCAAGCTGGTTTTGAACTTGATATGATCTCCTGCCCCAGCCTCCTGAGTGCTGGGATTACAGGCATGCCCCACCATGCCCAACTTTCATTGGGATTCTGATGGAGAGTTTATGTAAATACTGTGCAGCTTGATAGTTTTGGAATTTTTTATGGATTTTTTCCTTTTTTAAATTTTTTTTATTTTTTGATTTTGGTATTGGGGATCAAACTTACAACCTTACATTTGCCAGGCAAGTGCTGTGCTGCTGAGCTAAATCCCCAGCCCCTTTAGAGATATTTTTTAATTTTTAAAGGAAACATTCCTAAACATATAAATACCAGTCTCTACTTCCTTCCCGGCTCTCAGGATTAAATATTGTGTAACTTGCTATCTTATATAAGTACCCTTAGTATTAGTTAAATTTTTGACTTCTTCCAGCACTATTGACAAATCCACGGAAAGCTTTTCTAGCACTTCCCTTCTGTTAATAAAGGTGTCCCCAAGTGTCCAAACTCTGGATGATGACATATGCAAACATTGTTCATACTCTGAGGAGTCAGCTGCCAAATGCTAACAAGCAGAAATTTCACATAACTCAGGCCTCTGGGGACACACGCCTCAGCTGGAGCAAAGCCAGAAATGTCTGTGACTGCAGGTGCACTTAGGCACATTGGGACCTGCTGGAACAGCAAGCTGGCCTCCCTGCAGTTGATTTAGGGTTGAGCTTTTGCTGACATTTGCAGCTTGGAAAATCCTTTCTACTAATTGCAAAGAAGGTTCTGCTATAATGACTTTTTTTTCTGATGTATTTTTTCTCAATTTGAATTCTTCATTTGTGCTCTGGATGCCTCCCAATCTGTGTTTCTTGTTTTCACCCCTGATACAGGAACCTCTTTGGAAGTGTGTGCCTGCACATGATTATACTGTCATAGAGTGTCTTGCATGGTTGTGGCTTAGCAGCCTCAACATACACTTCCTGATCAACCAAGTTAAGTCTTCTTTTATAGGAATTGGTATACACTCTTGCTTGTCCCCTGACCCTGCCCACGTGAAGTCAGGAATTTTGCTTCTGCCGAGAACTTGCCTTCTCACAGTGTGGTTTCTGGACCCTCATTTTGAGGTCTGACTGGACCAAGAGGCTAGGAGAACTAAATCTTTCTCTGCTTCCTCACTGTGGCCTTGGGGCCAAAATTTGACTCTCTGGTCCTCAGTTCCTCTAGCTTAAAAGCTGTGGATTACATCACTAATGTGGTTTGGATAAAACTAGTCTCATGTGCTACAGTGGTTCCATGGCCTTTGGTTATGGGACCTTTCTGAATTGGATGAAAATCATGGACTGCAAAAAATCTTAAGAGACCAAATTTTGTATACAATTTCTGAGTATGTTACATACCCAACAGAAAAGCTTCCAAGCTAAGGAAGTCAGGTCTATAAAGTCCAAACTCTTCAACAGATGATTATATGAAACTTTTCACACTCATCTCCTGCCATTTCTATTGATCCTGTTTTGTTCACATTGGAATTGTGGCATCTTCCTAAGTAACCATCTATGATGGTGAATATTGATTGACTGAGCTAAGAGATGCTGGTGAAGTATCTCTGGGTGTGTCTGAGGGGATGTTTCTAGAGCATTTCCTTGGTAGACTGAGAAGATTGCCCTCACTAACACTGGCAGTCCAGTTGAGAGCTGGAATAGAACAGAAAAGCAGAGGGATGGTCAATTCCTCTCCCTGAGTTGGGAGAGCTGTCTGTTTCTCAGGCTTCGTCCCGATTTTTTTTTTTTTTTTTTTTTTTTTTTTGGTCTTTTTTCCTTTTTATCGGTACCAGGGATCGAACTCATGACCACCTGCTTGTATGGCAGGTGCTTATGCCACTGAGCTAAATCCCCAGCCCCTCGTCCTGATTTTCTGTCCTTAAGATCAGGACTAAATGACATCATCACTCCCAACCTCTCAGTTTTAGAATTGCGCCATTGACTTCTGGTTCTCAACCCTAAAACATTCCTCAAGTATCTTTAAGGCCTGCCTCTTGTGGCTACAAAGCTTAAGATGGGTTGCCTCTGATTACAAGGCAAGTAAACAAAGGCTTGGGTTCATGCCTCAAAACCTGTGTTCACTCTGTGCCTTCCACTTTACATTGTCATCCCAGAAGTTGACCCCAGGTCTAACTAAGTGGTCTTTTTTTTATTGTACTCAAGTTTTCTACTGTCTCTTTAACCACACGGTATCACACCTAGTTGGTCGGTTTTCTGTTTTCCTTTCTCAGAGACCACAAGCTCTCAGCTGTGGTATATTTTATTCAGCTTATCTCCAGGGCTTCAAAAGAAGCCCAGCACATGGCTGCACGTTCAGTACAGACCCAAGCAATGCAAGAATAACCTGCAGCAAAAATAACATGCCACCTCGTCCTGCAGGCTTATGAAGTATTTTTCCGTGTTGCGTTTGCTTCCTGGGCCCTTGATAGAAGTCCAGAGTCTGGGGACCCATGGGGAACCAGCAAGGTGATTATGTTAAGTGGGACTCCTGCAGAGTGGAGCCACCCAAATCTGGTGTGCTGTTAGAGACCGGACCGCATTTTCCCCTCCCGGAAACTGCCGCGCCGGCCTCTCCCCGCCCCTCTGGGAGGTGGGCGTGGCCCTCATGAATAATAAATCGCCATGGGGGAGTGGCTGGGCCCGCCCCCTCGAGCGGGAAGGGGGAAGCGCAGAGGCTGTCTGACTGGAATGAGGGTAGCTGCGGCGACTGCGGCGGCGGGAGCGGGGCCGGCCATGGCGGTGTGGACGCGGGCCACCAAAGCGGGGCTGGTGGAGCTGCTCCTGAGAGAGCGCTGGGTTCGAGTGGTAGCAGAGCTGAGCGGGGAGAGCCTGACCCTGACGGGCGACGCCGCGGCGGCTGAACCCGAGCCCTCCCTGGGGCCGGCGGCGGCCGCCTTTAACGGCCTCCCGAACGGCGGCGGCGCCGGCGACTCGCTGCCGGGGAGCCCGAGCCGAGGCCTGGGGCCCCCGAGTCCTCCCGCGCCGCTGCGGGGCTCCACGGGTGAGGCGGGCGCGTCGCCGCCGGTGCGCCGGGTGCGGGTGATAAAGCAGGAGGCGGGCGGCCTGGGCATCAGCATCAAGGGCGGCCGCGAAAACCGGATGCCGATCCTCATCTCCAAGATCTTCCCGGGGCTGGCGGCCGACCAGAGCCGGGCGCTGCTGCTGGGCGACGCCATCCTGTCGGTGAACGGCACGGACCTGCGCCAGGCCACCCACGACCAGGCCGTGCAGGCGCTGAAGCGCGCGGGCAAGGAAGTGCTGCTGGAGGGTGAGCGAGCCCCGCGGGCGGGCGGGCGGCCGCGGCCTGGGTTCGCGGGCGCACTTTGTTTCTGCCACCTTTTCTGCGGTTCCTCTTTCCTAGGGCTCTGAGTATGGAAAAAGTGATGCTCCTTGTAGGAAAAGTTGGGCGACCATCGAAGTATTTCTTGCAGCCCCTAAGGCACACTCGATTGAGATTTAGTCAGAAGTAGCCGCGTGTTACTTTCCCCGCTCTGCACGATAAGCTGACACTAAGAACTAAGGGGAGGCCCTGAGTTCTCTAGATCTCCTTTTGCCTGTTGAGAAGTGCGGGGTTGGAGCTTTCTTTACTCCTGGCTCCCCAGGCGGGTGCATCTATTTAAAAATAAATAAATAAATGAAGTTCGTCCACGCCAGTGCCAGCGGTATGTTTGGGCAAACCACCAGAGCGCTGGTTAATTTATGGGAATTTAACCCGTCATTGGCTCTCAACAATAACCCAAGGAGATCATAGCACTTCATTGAAGCTAGAGAGCTGAAACAGCAAGTTTGTGTGGTTAATGAGCCTTGTTTAACAGTGGAGGCTCACGTGTTTGAACATTACTGCCAACTACAGTTTTGCCTCTTTTGCAAGAGACTGGTATCAGCTTCCTACTACTCACAGGCTTGCTGCCTTAAGAGTAGTAGACTTTATGAATGATACATCGCAAGATAGATATGAATAGCCAGGATTATTTTAAGTATATAGGTGATCCGTGACCTGTTTTTGTTTTGTGTGTGTGTGTGTGTGTGTTTCCTTTTTATCGGTACCGGGGATCGAACTCGCGACTGCCTGCTTGCAAGATAGGCGCTTATGCCGCTGAGCTAAATCCCCAGCCCCCCGACCTGTTGTTTTTTTTTTAATGATGAATTTATGGAACTAATAAGTTAAATTTCATCTCCAAAGACGCCTGCATTTTGGAGGTGATAGAATTTTTTGTTCTTTTTTGAGTCAGGGTCTCACTATGTAGTCCAGGCTGCCTTGAACTTACTGTCTAACCCAGGCTGGTCTCGAACTCCCAGCGATGTTCCTACCTCAGCCTCCCACGTGCAGGAATTACAGGTGTATGCTGTCACGTGCAGCAGTGATAGTTTTGTAAATGAAAAGTCAGTTGATTTAATGTTTTGAGCAATCTGCTTGCTGTCACTGGTGATTCAGTCTTTGCAGAAGCATTTATTGGGGCTGTACAGAAGAAAACATAAAAGAAAATGCTGTCCCTACTTAGTCTATAATTGGGGAAATGATTTTAGAAATGCAAAATAACTAATAAGAAAAAAAAAACATGACCTATGTGTTGCAAACTGTATATAAATGCTGCGGGAATACAGTTAGGAAGTAGTTGGTGGAAATGGGCTTGCACGGGGAGACTGTTTTCAAAAAGCCCAATCTTGAGTCAGGTACCCCTGGATGGGAGCAGGGTGGGGAAGATAGGCAAAGATGAGTCAGGAGGAGGGATTCCTGGCTCTGGAAGAACTGGAGGGAAGGGCCAAGGTGGGTTGAGGTGGAGCCAGTCATCAAACCAAAAAGCCAGAAGTGGAACTGGCAAAATATTTTCATTTTTTAAAAACTAAATCTGCTTATGAATAGTTGGAAGTTTGCAAAGAAATGACTTCATATGCTTCAGTTGTGAAATTTTCCAGTGTCCCACCTTTACATTATCCTATTTATAAATCTTAATTATGTCCTACTTATAGATACAGCTAGACACTGCTCACAAATTAGAGATAATAAAAGGAATAAAATTAAGCCTCTGTGATCTCAGCACCTGGAAGGTTGAGGCAGGACAATCATCTTGAGTTCAAGGCCAGCTTGGACTACATAGTTCCAGACCAGTCTGAACTACATATAGAGTAAGAAAAGGAATAAAATTGCAGATTTTGGCTTTGTGTGTTTATAAAAAAAAACTGTTATTTTAAACGTGTTCTTTAAAATTGGTGTAGCCAAGCATTTGGTTACAAATTCTTCAACACAGAATACTGAATGTTGGCAGGATGTAGTGTCACACCTGTAATCCCAACACTCAGGAGGCTGAGGCAAGAGGATCACTGTGAGTTGGAGGCCAGTGTGGGCTACAAAGTAAGGTCAAGGCCAGCCTGAACTGCATAATGAAACTGTCCCAAGAAGACAAAAAAAAATTTTGTTTTTGAAGTTCATATAATTTATGTAGGACTCCAGTGATAGGTAGACAATTCAACCTTTTATATTCTATTGAAAAAATAAAACAGAAACTTCTTGTTTATAGTTTGAACCCATTATTTATACTAGTGAAATAAAAACCATCTAGTAATGCTTCCTAGTATTTATTAATTTAAAATAGACCCAGTTGCTTTTATAAAGATTTACAGATGACAGTAGAATAATGTTTATCAAATGCCTTATTATCTAAGACATTTTTTTCTACTTTATTTTCCCACTTTGTACAGGGCAAGCAGCTTTTGTCCTCATAGGTGTGGGAAAGTTTGTGGGTTTATGCTGGTGGGTTTTTTTGGTTTGGTTTGGGGTTTTGGGTTTTTTGGGTTTTTTTGAGACAGAGTCTTGATACATAGTCCAGTCTAGCCTTGAATTCACTGTGTAGCCCAGGCTGGCCTCAGACTTTCAGTGATCCTCCTGCCTCAGCCTCCCAAGTGCTGGCATTACAGGCACATGCCACCACACCCAGCTATGCTGGTATATTTTTAAAGCAAGGGATATAAAAATAAAATTGCTTAAAATACACAAAATCATGGAAAATTTAATGAACCAGGCATTTAAAATTGACAGCTGGTGTCCTACCCAGAAGGCCACTTTTTAAAGAGTTTAGCCCATACCTGACATCCCAACTGTGTGGGAGGCTAAGACAGGAGGGTTGCTTGAGCCCAGTAATTCAATGCACCCTGAACAACATATAGTGAGATTCTGTTTCAAATTTTTTTAAAAAAATAAGGCTGGTCGGGGGCTGGGGATTTAGCTCAGCAGCATAAGCACCTGGCTTGCAAGTGTGTGGTCCTGAGTTCAATCCCTGGTACTGATAAAAAAAGAAAAAGACAAAAAAAAAAAAAAAAAAAAGACTAGGCATGGTGCTACATGCCTATAATCCCAGCACTCCAGATGCCGGAGGATCCCTGTGAGTTTGTGGCCAGCCTGTCTCTAAATAAATAAATTAAAAGGTAGTTTATTCTCAGTGATTAAAAGTTTTCAAACTACATTGTCCTTCCATTTGATACCCAAAAATTTGAGAAGCTTGCCTTAACCTGGCACACTGCTGGTTTTTTTTTTTTTTTTAGGGTGTGGGCAGGGAACTTCAGGCATCCTCTTGCCACCCCTGTGCCAAGGAAAGCTGTGTCTCTAAGGTTGGGCAACTGAGTTAAGAGAGTTCTTTTTTATCTCAAGGATTTGGAGAGTTTTCTCATTCATTCATCCATCATTCAGCTCTTTTTGGGGGGTAGGGTAGAAATATTCATCATCAAACATTTGTTCTAAACTTTCTGTTTTCTTTTTTTTTAATTTATCGGTACCAAGGATAGAACTCACGACTGCACACTTGCAAAACAGGCGCTTATACCACTGAACTAAATCCCCAGCCCCTCTTTCTTTCTTTCTTTCTGTCTTTCTTTCTTTCTTCCTTTCTTTCTCTCTTTCTTTCTTTCTTTCTTTTGATGGCTAGTAGTCTTGGAACTCACTATGTAACCCAGTGTGACCACAACTTCTGGTGATTTTTCCTGCCTCAGTCCCCTAGGTTCTGGGATTACAGATGTGTGCCACCACAGCCAGCTCAACTCTTTCCCTCCTTTGCTCCCTCCCTTCTCCCTCCTTTCTCTCTCTCTCTCCCTCTTCCCTCCCCTCCCCCCCCCCTCTCTCTTAGGAGGTGAATTGGTTAGTGAATTTCATTTGGTTAGTGAATTTTTTTTTTTTTTTTTTAGTTTATGTCCAACCATTCTGGCCAAAAAATGGTGTAATCAGCTAGGGACAGTGCAGTTACCCACATTAGAAGACTGATGAAAAGTAGAATGCTTATAGTTTAGCTAAACAGTATGACTGTAACAATATAAGGGAACATGGAATGAGGGTGGCTAAAAACAGGATCCTTAAAAAAAAAGGACTCCTTAAAGAGAGCATTGATTTAATTTGTGGTATTTTCCATGGCTCCATCCTCCTACCACCCCAATTACTGCTGTTCTCTACGGAAATTCACATTTCCTGCATGCATAAAGGAGAGGCGCTACAACCTTGACTCCAAGAAAGAAATTTTTTTGCAGTACTCAGATTTGGGGCCAGATTATTCTTTTGTAGGAGCTTGTCCTGTGCACTCTTAAGATGTTAGCAGCAAATTCACCTCTCTCTGAGCCAGAGGCACATGAAGTTACCTGATTCCTGCCTTGGGGAAATTTAGAGTTGAGATAAGAGAAGGAAAGGGATAAGAAAACAAAACTAGTAAAGGACAAGGGGTTGAAGGAAGGGGAGGGGAATGGGTGAAAAAGAAGATATATCATGTAGAGGCATAATAAATTCCCTATGGTGAATTTATTGTATGTATCTAAAAATACCCATGAAATTTTTTTAAATGCAAAAAGAAAAAAACCCCCAAACTTTAGGACTAAGTCTAGAGAGAGGGTGCACAGCATAACAGAGAGAGAGATCTATGCGGGTCCAAAGTGGGAATTAGAGGTTGCAAATGCTCAGGAAAAAGTTGATGGAGAAGTTAGTGCTTCAATTGAGTTTTCTCCTGACATAGCTGCCACCAGTCAAGGCACAGAGGTAGGAGACATGGACTTAGCGCCCTGTAGGAGTAGAGAACAAGTAAAGACTTTGTGGTCAGACGTGGGTTTGTTTCTGGCCGGAGGTTTGTAACCACTAGGCAAGTGACTTCATCTTGGGACATGCTCATCTGTAGAACCAGAAGGGTAATAATATCTCCCTCATAGTTACTCATCTGACAGTTGGTTTCTTTATTAGGCACTGGGAGTATAGCAGTGAGCAACAATAAAATTGTCTGAGGAAGGTAGGACAGGGTCACGAAGATGTGCAGTGCATTCACAAAGGCACTCTTCAGCCAAGAGAGCAAGCTGTTAAAACAAAACCCAAGATTCCGTTTCATGGAAAAGATATATGAGATAAGAACTGAAAAGGTCAGTGGTGGCACATGTGCCACAGTGGGTTGTTTGTATCATTGAAAGCTCCAGAAGGTTCACCATCGTTTTGGGTAAAGAAGTTAGTTTTACTTCTGTTTTTTTTTTTTTTTTTTAATGTGTGCTGCTGTGTACTGAATCCAAAATCTTGTATACAGACAAGTTCTCTATCTGAGCTACATTCCCAGTCATGAATTTATACTTTTTGAAAGCAGACAACTTTCTAATCTTGTTGGTTGGTTGGTTGGTTGGTTGGTTGGTTGGTTTTTTAAGACAGTCTCAGTATGTAGCCCAGGCTGGCCTTGAATTTGTGATGATCCTCCAGCCTCAGCCTCACATTCCAATATTCCCAGCCTTGTTTTGTGTTTTTGAGCCAGGGTCTCCCTCAGTAGTTTAGATTGTCCTTGAATTCACTGTGTACCCCAAGGTGACTGTGAACTTGTGGTGACCCGCTTGCCTCAGCCTCCCAAGAGCCACAACAAGCCAGCCTGATAAATCTTACTTTCCTAGCTCTTGAAGAATAAATTATTTAGAAGCTTGTGTTTCTCTGCTTTTTAGTCTTTCTGTTTTGCTTGAATGATTGGTGCTGATACGAGAAATAGTAGCATCCCTAAAATATGGCCTCCAAATTATTACCAAAACTTGGGAACTTGATTGGTTATGAAAATGCTAAGCAATTTTTTTAGGAACATAAGACTTTACTGTATCTCAGTTGATAACTCAGTGACTTCAGCTATGTAGCTCTTCCTGTGGAAAGGTTATTCTGCTATCAGATGTGGGCCTTTGTTCAGGAGGAATGAATGAGGTACGGCCTGTGGCACAGGACAGTGGAACAGCTTCTGTTCTGAGCTGACCAAGGATCCAGTGTTCTTGGCTGGTTTATATCACAGGCTAACTGAAAAGATAATGTTGCTCACTTTGTATTTTCCACTAAATAGTAGGACCTTGGGTTTATTTTTATCAGAGTTTTCAAATTATCTACACAGTTTGTTGTTTTAGTGGTGGTTGTTACCTTTTATTTCTGGATGTGTAACCCAGGTTAGCCTTGGTCTCAAGATTCTCCTGCTGCAGCCTCCCAAGTAGCACATGCTGAGGTTATAGGCATGTGCTACCAAACCCATTGTTTTGTGGGGGAGACATTTTAATGTTCTCTTTACATAAAGGGAATATCTTAGCTGGAATTCTAAAAGTTGTGAATTCTCATGTTACAAAGGAGGAATGAGCAAACAGAATGACACAATTAAAGTCCTCTAACAAATTAGTGGTGGCACATGTACTAAATCCAGTGCTTCCCCCTCCCTTTTCCATGCCACCTATAACCAGGCAGTCAAATCTTTTAGAATCTCCCACATCTCAATATGCTGCAGTGTGCTGTGAGATCAGTGTACAAAAGAAGCTGAAGATGGCCACTGGCATCAAAAAAAGAGTGAAGGAAGAGTACCCCTAGAGAGTAGTTGCTGAAATGTGTAGCACTTGCTCTGCTCGCTTCTCTGAGGGGATGATGGGGAGGGGGGTTGGGAATGACTTCCTGGGGGAAAGGAGAATTTGAGCTAAGGCTTCAAGGACAGCTGTTTCTCTGTAGCTGCAAAGCAGCCCCAGATTGAGGGGTCAGTATGAATGTAACATGATGCAAAACGAGAGGAAGAAAGGACTACTCAGTATAAACTTGGGAAAGAAAGTAAAGTTGTGTAGACAGGTTGGAGCTAGATTAATGCAAGACTTTGAAGACCAGCCTGAAGAATTTGGGCCTTTTTTGTTATGTCAGTGAACATTTATTTAAGTACCCACTGCCAAACAGGGACAGTGGGCAGAGGCTAGATCATCAAGGTTTGTTCCCAGTGCTAAACAGTGGTCTCTTAGGTGTGTTTGCATTTACATTTTTTTAATTTGAAAAAAATTGAGTAAGTTGAACTTTATTAATATTTAATGTATAAATAAGTGGTTCTCTCAGTCTTACAAGGTAATGCCATTACACACTCAATATGTTAGATAATGTCCCAAGGGTGGAATGGATGCCTCACAAAGTAGGTTGTTTTTTTGTTTTGTTTTGGCTTCATTTGTTTTCTTTTGTTATTGTGTCTAGGAAGGGATGTTTTGTTTTTATTGTTGTTTTTTTGAATTGGAGTCTTGCTAGTTTAGACCAGGTCTTGAACTTGCAATCATCTTGCATTCTGATTGCTGGAAGGGCAGGTACCTGCCACCTTGTTCAGATTTTTTTTTTTTTTTTTTTTATGGTATAAGGGATCAAACTCATGACCTTGAGCTTCCCAGACAGGCACTTGCGGTGCTAAGCTAAATCCTCAGCTCTTGTTTTTTTTTTTAAAGTATTGGTGATGGAACCTAGGGCCTTTTACTGAGCTATATTTGAAGGCCTTTTCCTTTATTTAATTATTTTTTTAAATTTTTGAGTAGGGGGGCTGGGGATTTAGCGGCATAAACACCTGCCTTGCAAGCAGGCAGTCGTGAGTTCAATCCCTGGTACCGATAAAAATGAAAAAGACCAAAAAAACAAATTTTTTTTTTGAAGTAGAATCACTAAGTTTCCTGGACTAGTATCAAGTTTGTCATCAACCTGCCTTGGTCTCTCAGGTGCTGGGATTATAAGCGTTCACCATCAGGCCCACAAAGGAGAGTTTCCTAATTCACGTGCTATTAACAAATTACAATTTGTCATGGTTTACTTGACCCAAATTGAATAGATTTATTATATGATCTACTTTTGGCTAAATTAATCTTCATAAAATAATCATGTAGCTTACAAGTTTGTCCAAAGAAACCATACATCAAGGTTGCACATGCCTGAACAGCTCAGTGAGATCCTGTCTCAAAATAAAAAAAGAAAAATGACTGGGTATATAGATGAGTACAAAGGCTCTATGTCCAATATCCAGTCTACCAAGAAAAGACATCATTTTGATTTTTTTTTTCCCCCCAACTACTAGGGATTCAACCCAGGGCCTTCCACATGCTAGGCAAGGGCTCTACCACTGAGCTACATCCCTACTCCAATTATTTGAAATGCAATGTACATGCATAGTCATCAATAATAAGCTGCATGCTGAGGGTATATTATACTTTGAGTTATATAGTAACTAATGATAAAATGACTTCATTAGGGATGTATATATTTCATCTTTCTCTCTTTTTTTTTCCACGTAAGATAATTCAGGCTGGCTTTGAACTCAATACATAGCCCAGACTGTCCTGTCAGTGATCCTCCTGCCTCAGCCTCCTAAGTGCTGGGATTACAGGTGTGCACCACCATGCCCAGCTTCATTGTTTCTTGATTTCTGTATTTTATGTGTTGTATGTATGCTTTAATAACTGTTCACTTACTGAGAGTGTATACTCAGATTTTTAGGTAAGTGCTATCTCTGTATTTGTGCCAAACTGCTCTAGATAAAGGAATAATGTAGAAGGTTGAGGGCAGCAGGTGGATGGTAGGAGCTCAAGACATGAGGTAAAGGAAAGCAATTAGGAGACTATGTGGTTGCCATAAGGATAATGAGACTGGATAAGATACAGTGTGAAACTGAAAAATATTAAAAGAAATGGAGACAATAGGTCTAAATATTTGGGCTTTAAGAAGAGAGAGAAGTAGAGGAGAAAAGTCCTGGATTTCTGACTTGGGAAACTGAATAGCTATGAAACCAAAATAAAGAGGGAGAGAAAACCAGATTTAAATGGAGATAAGAGACTTGGTTTAGAACATGTTGAATTTGAGTTACCTGCGTAACATGCTGGTAGAAAAGGCCAGTAGTTGCTTGGATGTGCAGGTTCTAAAATGTGAAAACTGTGATGAAGATTTGTGAGATTTCATGATAGAGGTGGTAATTGAAATCAGGGGTTTGAATGTAGCCATCAAGAGGAATGCAAATGGAAAAGGGAAGTAGAAGCAGAATGAGTCAATCTCAGTCTCTCTGCGTCTCTGTCTCTGTCTGTCTGTCTGTGTCTTCCCCCATCCTCTTCTCTCTGAGACAGCTTCCCACTTTGTAGTTCAGGCTGGCTTTGAACTCACTGTGTAGCACAGGCTGGCCTTGAACTCCAAGCCATCGTCCTGCCTCAGCCTCCTGAGTGCTGGAACTATAGGCATGTACTGCCATGCCTGACACCAGGATTGGTCTTGAACCCCTACATTTAAAGCCAGAGTAGAGGAGAGAAATTAGAAAGGGGTGGCCTGGGAAGTTGGAAGAATCTAAAGAAAATGGAAAAAATGTATAGTGGTGGTCACATAGGCAAGAGTTTAGAGAAAAAGGGACATTGAGAACTAAAAAATTCATTGGATTTGATAATCAGAGAATATCTTTGGCTCTCTTCGTAAGAGCTGCTTTAGCAGGATATGGGAAGCAGAAAGCAGTGAGTAGATAATGCCATTAAAAAGATCAGCAAAATAAAAGCAGCAAATGTAGTAAAAAGCATTGAATGACATGTCCAAGCAAGGTTTACTTTTATGGTTGTTTGTTTTGTATTTGAAGTAGGAAAGAGCTGGGACATACTTATACAGCAAGGGAAAAAGAGATCAGCAGAATGGTGGAGAGGTGGAATAGATAGAAGGGGTGGGGAACTGATGCAATCTGTTTTTGAGTCAGGAAGTGACATGATGGGAACAGAATTTGGGGTTGGCAGCATAAGTGCACTGGATGCAGCTCAAAAAGGAAAAGACTGAAGGTAGGGAAAGGACAGCTGTAGTAAAAAGTAATCCAAATCACAGGTGATAATCAGCAGAGGGACTGGTGGCTGCCCCAATAGGAATACAGAAGAAGATTTAATTCAAGAAACACTTGAAAATGGGTGATTTTTGTTAGAGGACATAAAATAAACAACCTGCTGGTGCTTTTTCCTTCCTAGAAAGCCTACTTCCAATTGCCTGTGCACCTAAAGAATAAGATTTATGGAGACATTTGTGCAGTGTTTCTGATTCTGAGCACAAGTGTTTGATCGTGTAGAAACATGGGAGTTTAAAATTGAGTCACCGTTTTAAAGAAAGATATGATAAGATATAGTGGCAGATTGGACATAGAGATAATAGAAGAATGGTTACCAGCGAAAATCATGGAATAGTTTGGAAGGTGATACGCTCGTATCCTTCAGAATTTAGGCAATGTAATTTGTCTGCTGTCTGTAGAATTTGGGGAGAAAAATTTTAGTTTGTAAACCTTACACTGTGTCTGGTCAGATAGAATGAAGGCATATTATTTTAAAAAGTTTTTTCTAGGTTAGAGAAAGCTTTTGAATTCTTCTGGAGAAATGAGTGTGCCTTCTCTTGTGTTTAATATTTTTTTCCTGGAGAAATACAATCAATATACCTTTCTGAGCAAAATTCATTGATTTCTATATAATTTGTGTTTGATTTTGGTGTAAAAACAAAAGTCAAAACCAGGTGCATATCAAGTTATAGAGGTGCACGCCTATAATCCCAGCATTTGGAAAGCTGAGGCAGAATTGCCTTGAGTTCCATTGCCTGGACTGCATAACAAGACCCGTGTCTCAAAAAAACAAACCAAAATAAAACACCTCCCCCCCTAAAAAAAAACCCTACAACAAAAATTCTAGAAAACTAATCAAGACCTTCCTGCAATCCCAGCACTTTGGGTAAGTGAGGCAGGAGAATTGAGAGTTCAAATCCATCCTAGGCAATTTGCTGATTTGATGAGACCCTGTCTCAAAACTAGAATATGTCTGTGGATGTAGCTCAGCACAAAAGCACTAGTTCAGTCTCCAATACCAAAACAAAACAAAAGTCATTGACAGAAGTGGTAAGTACATGCCAATAATCTCAACTATCCAGGAAGTTACAGGCTCAAAAAAAAAAAAAAATTAAGTAAAAGTTATGGTGACACATACCTGTAATCCTAGGATTTAGTCTGAGGCAGGAGGGTTGCTGCAAATTGGTGGCCAGCCTAGACTACATACCAAGATCCCCATCTCAAAAGAAAGAGACAGTGAGACAGACCTACCCACCTACTCACCAAGACAAAGACATAGCTCAGTGCTCCCTGCATTCTATCCCTGGTTCTATGACAAAAACAAAAGCAAAAGACATGTTTTGCATATGAATAAACTGTCAGTGATTATTGCCTTTTAGAGAGTACACACTTTTAAAAATTAGTTCTTCTGTCATTGTCTGGTCCTTTTTTTTTTATCCTTTTGTTTTTAAATTTACAAACTGTTTAGAATGTTTTATGAAAATAAACTCAATGGTATAAAGAGATCAGAAAGTCGAATAGTATTTTTTCTGTCATATATTTATCTGTCATATATATGAAATGTTATACCTCCTGGGGCTGGGGATTTAGCTCAGCGGCATAAGCACCTGCCTTGTAAGCAGGCAGTCGTGAGTTCGATCCCTGGTACCGATAAAAAGGAAAAAGACAAAAAAAAAAAAAAAAAAAAAGAAATGTTATACCTCCCACTTAACATGGGAAGCTTCAATTTTTCACTTATTAATAAGTCTCTAAAAGACTATAACTTTATATAGTAAAGTATGTTAATCAGCCTTTAGAAATTAATAAAAATGCATGTGCCCATTGGACTTCAATGCATAGAAGCCCATTCAAACTAGTTCAGATAAAAGGGTGGAGGTATTGTACCCCAGATCTCAAACCTCCAGGAGCTGAGCCTCAGAAATTTCAGAAACTAAGGCAATACTAAGGACTGGCCACTTGCTCTTTCATTTTCTCTCATCTCAGAGTTTCTGTTTCTGGGAGTATCTTTTGCAGCAGCTTTGTTCTAGTCCTTTTAAGGTTTCATTTTTTAAGCTTAATTCTTCATGTACAACTCATTCTGGCATAGGGTATGCCGTGAAGACTTAACTTTTATTTTTCCAAACAGTTAACTGATTGTCTCAGCATTACTTGTCAAGTAATCGTCTTGCGTGCTAAGTCTGTAAGATTGATGGTGGCTGCCTAGAATTCCATGTAGGGAAGGGTTCCAAGCCTTATCTAGGTGTGGCTGGAATGGATGTTATGCTTAGGGCTGGGCTTGGTGGCCCAGGCCTATGATCCCAGCATTTGGGAGACTGAAGCAGGTGGATTGCTGTGAGTTCCAGGTCAGTGTGGGCTACATAGTAAGCTCAAGGCCATCCTGAATTACATGGTGAGACCCTGTCTGGGACGGGGAGAGCTATGCTTAACTAAAGTGATATCTGAGCTAGATGGGGTGTTACACACTTGTAATCCCAGTGCCTTTGGGAGGATGAGGTAGGGAGATTGCAAGTTCAAGCCAAGCCTGGGCATGTTAGCAGTTTACAAGATCCCGTCTCAAAATATAAAATAAAAAAGGGCTGGGAAAGTAGTGTAATGCAGAATCTGAGTTCAGTTTTCAGTACCAAAAATAAAAATAAAGTGATGTCTGCAGCAGAGTGATGTACGGTACACTTGTAACCTGTGTGCTAAGAATGATCTGTTCTTTCCTCATCCATTTTCTGGTTTTTGTTTTTGAGGGGTGGGGGTGAGACGGGGTCTTGCTGTGTAGTTCAGGCTGGGCCTGGGACTCACTGTGTAGCTCAGGCTGGCCTCAAACTTCTGGCAATCCTCCTGCCTCAACCTTCTGAGTGCTGGGATCATAGGCATGCACCACCACACCTGGCTCCTCATCCATTTTCAGTGGAGCTTTGGGGATTAAACTCAGGACCTTAACATTCCCTACCCTTTTTCATCTTTTATTTTGAGATAGATCCTCACTGAATTGCTAAATTTCCCAGTCTGACTTCAAATTTGTGGTCCAGGCAGGGCTCAGATTTGTAATCCAGGTTGGACATGGTGGTACACACCTGAAATGCCATTCTGGAGGCTTTGGCAAAAGGATCACCATGAGTTTAAGGCCAACATGGCCTATATAGCAAGTTCAAAAGCCAGCCCGAACCATATAACGAGACCCTATCTCAAAAACAAAACAAAACAAAAATTGGTAATCCTCTGATTCAGTCTCAGAGTGCTAAGATTACATGTATATGTTACCATGCCCAGCTATACTTAAATTTTTATATTCTGTGACTTGATTCTGTATTTTCAATTGTTTCTATATGAGTGTTTCATAATGTAACATATTGCATGTTGTAACTTTAAATTATATCTGGCAATTCAAGTAGGTTGTACCAGCCGAGAAATTTTGAAAAATAACAATAGGTGATTGTTGACTCATTTCTCCAGATAAAATTTGAAATGATTTTATCTTTTTTAAGTTCTTGAGGATTTTGACTAAAATTATATTAAATCCGTAATCAGTCTGGAGAGTACTAATACTATTACTTTTTCACTCATTTCAGCCAAAAATACTACTACTTTACCTATGCATACTGCAATCATATGGCAAGTAGGTGTTGGATATTCAGATGAGCCAAGCCTACATTAGGTACTCATCTTGAACCTGAAGCCACAGGGACTGAAAGGGTTTTTCAAAGAATAACCAAGGTGATGTTGGCAGACATAAATAACAGACGTCTTTTGCTTTATTGTACATAACATTAGAGATTAAATGAGAAACCAGGGCTGGGGGTTTAGCTCAGTGTCATAAGTGTCTGCTTGGCAAGCATGAGGTTGTGAGTTCAAATCCCAGTACGAAAGAGATGAGAGAGAGAGAGAGAGAGAGAGAGAAACTACCATGTTAGTTTAGAGCTTTAGAAACCTTATAGACAGCTGTGAAAGAAAACAATAAATTTGCTTGGGTATAGGTATAGTATGCTAGTTAGGGCTTTTCAAAAATACTTGATACTCTTAGGTGAATACTAAATTATTCTCAACATTTATTTTAGTGATTTTTTTTTTTTTTTTTTTTTTGTACCAGGGATTGAACTCTCAACCTTGTGCCACTGAGCTATAATCCCTGGCACTTTACTCATATATCAAATATCACTTTCTTATGAATTTGCATTATGAACCTGTTCTTATAGCTAGGGCAACAAAAAAATATATGGACTTTAGGGCAGGTCTTAAAGTCGTGGGTGGATTGGGATGGCAAAAAACCTTCTTTCTACCAAAATAGATACCCCCCCCCAAAAAAAACCCAACCAACCAACAAACAACAAAAACCCAGACAGATGCAGGTTTTCTTTAGTAAGAATTATTTGTTTGCAGAAACCCAAAACAAACTAAGCCAAAGTGAAATGTGTGGCCTCATATAACACCTAACTAAGACTGGGGGTGGATCTAGGTTTAGGTACAGTAGGATCCAAAGGCTCAAATTATCTTGGTTGCAACAGTTCCTGTTGTGGTGGATCTAATTCTGTATAGTCAGCTAAGGTGTTGCCAATAGTTCTAGTAATATATTGCTCTAATTTAATAACTTTTTTTTAACAACAACAAGAAGACTTTTCTTCTAGGGTCTGCATATCAATCTCAGGGAAGGACTCTGATCTATCACAGTTACCAAGATAGTAGAGACTGTGATCTAGACCTGGGTCATTACCTACCAGAGCTCTGGCTTATGGAGAACAGCAGAATAATAATGTTATTATCATTTTGAGACAAGTTCATACTGTGTGGACTGAACTGCACTCAAGTAGCTGAAAGTAATCTAGTTAATGTCTTTTTGTCTTTGTCCCTAGTTTTTCATGCTTAACACATAGCTCCATGTGATTAATCAACTCACATTTAATACCTGTTAGCCTCATAGGCCCTACTTTTGACAAATAACCAAAATAGACTTAAAGTACTAATAAAACATACATACACACCTCAAAATTATTTCATATATGATAAGTAATAGACAAATACTGAGAGAATTCAGAATAAAGGATGAAGTAATATTACGAATATGCTTTAGGACTGCACACATCCTTATAAACTCAGTATGTGGGAATCTGAAGCACAAGGATCATGAGTTTGAGACCATGGGGTGCATAAGCTGTTCAAGGCCAGCCTGAAATGCATATGAGATTCTGATTCAAAAATATGTTTTAATTAATATAAACTGACTAAGTAAATTGCAGAGGCTGAAAGTTTAGTCAAAACATTTTGTTGTTTTTTTAAACAACCCCTTCACAAGCTAACCAAAAGTTTTCAACAGTAAAAAATATTCTAGATATCATTTCTTTGGTGAGTCAGATGTTATCTTGCTTCCGATGGAATCCAGGATGTGCAGTACCTTGTGAACTACATTTTTGTTGAGATAAAGCTTCACTGAAGTGCCAGATGAAAGATTTTATGTTGTAGATTTGCAGATAAATCACCTCTGCCCTTCCACTTTTCATTAGAGATGTTAGCTGATCACCTTTAGATTGGCATAGGTGACATTTATGAAAGCAGTCTCTTGCCCTTAAGCAAAAAAGAATCAGTTAGGGAGGAGAAAAATGTTGAGTAGATTAAGGTTGTGATTAATTTTGCCACTGATTACTGTGTAACTTGGGGTTGCGAGTCATTGTACTTCTGTGAATGAAAGTGACTCACAGTGAAGATTTATCATGTTACTAAATATTGGAAAGTAAACCCAAGTCATATGCTAAATAATTTTATCCTATTCCTACAATGAAAACATCAGGAGAAAGGGGAAAATTATTATGTTTTTCCATTCTCTTGGGTAAATACTTGAGTCAGATTGAGCTATAGAATAGATGTGTTAATTTTATAAGAAAACACCAAACACTTCCTTAGAATGGACATACTGTTTTAAACTCTCAAAAACAATGTGTGAATGTTCCAGTTGCTCCACATCCTTGGTGACATTAGGTGTTATATTTTGTGTTAGCTCTTGGGTAGATGGTGGTTTTAAGTTTCCGTCTCCCTAATGAATAAAGATACTAACCAGGCTTGGTAGTGCATGCCAATTGTAACACTAGCTACTTGGGACCCGACTGCAGCAGGAGAATCACAAGTTTGAGGCCAGCCTGGGTAATTTAGTGGAGCACTTTTCTCAAAAATAATAAATAAGGGCTGGGGACGTAGCTCAGTGGTATAAGTGCCTGCTTGGCAAGTGTAAGGTTGTGCGTTCAATCCCCGGTACGTAATTAATTAATTAAAAGGATAAGAACATAGCAGTATTATGCTTGGTGATGCCTTGGGTTCAATCCCTATACTGTACGCAAAAAGCCAAGCACCTTCTTGTGTGTTTATTGGCTATACTTTTTTTTAACTGGGATTTTTAAATTGTTGCTTTATTGATAACTCTTTATATATTCTTCATATAAATCTATTATCATTAAATATTGTATTTTTTCCTAGACTAATTTATTTTGTTTTGTTTTTTTGGATATAGGGTCTTAGCCTCCCAAGTTCTGGGATTACAGGTGTGTGCCACTATGCCTGGCTCATTTTCATCATGGAGAATTTTTTTCCTTTTTTTGTTTCATGAAAATCGTGGAAAAATTTGACTAGTTGAAAATTTTTTCTTTCTTTTCTTTCTTTCTTTCTTTCTTTTTTTTTTTTTTTTTTTTTTTTTAGGGTCTTTCTATATAGTTTTGGCTGGACTTGAACTCACTATGTAGCTCATACTGGCTTCAAACTTGGGACAGTCCTCCCCCAAGTGCTAAGATTATAGACATACACTACCATGCCAGGTGAAAACTTTTCTTTATTGGTGTTCTTTCCAAGAGATCTTTGGGATTTCCTATTTCCTATGATACCTTGTAGTCTAAAGCCATGAAGATCTCTGGCATGCTAGGAGGGCTTCTCATGCCTGTCGTGTCTGTTTATAGTTTTGATAATAGATCATCCATGGGGTGATGTCATACCAAAAGTTCTGTCACATACAAACCAGTGTTTTTAAATATTGGAAGTCACATCCAATATTAGGTGCTATTCAAAGACCATTTTCACTCAGCTTTGTACAGAGATAGAAAATAGTAGTAGTACGTCTGAGGAAACAACCCAGGGGCCAGTGTCAAAGAAAAACTCAGCATCATCTCAGTAACATCCCAGGAGGACAATTTGGAGTACCATCCGAGTGTCATTTGAGAGCAGTTATCATTGTAATACTTTTATCGTCACAGAGTTGGGACTACTCATTAGCACTAACAAATACACAATCTAAAACATATAGTCGTATAAATTTGTAAGCTCTAAAATATAGATCTGTACTTGAAGCTGCAGGCTAAGTTATTTTTATGATTTTTATGTGACACTGGATGAGAGGAAAAGTGGCAAAATAGGATTAGGGGTGGGGCGTGGTGGTCCACCCCTCTGATTCTAGGGATGTGGAAGCAGGAGGAGCACTTTGAATTCAAGACCAGTCTGGGCTATATAGTGAGTTTGAGACCAGCCTGAACTACATAGCAAGATCCTGCCTCAACACCCCCACCAATACAAAAAAAAAAAAAAAAAAAAGGATTAGAAAGATAAAGATGTAACATGTTTTAATATCGTTAGTAGAATATTAATTATTTCCATTTAAGGGCTGGTTATATAACCCAGTGGTAGAATGCCCACCTAGCATGTTCAAGACCCCAAGTTTAATTCTCACTAACATACACACATGCACACACACATTTACTCAAAGAAATTTTAAGTACTTTATGAAACAAGTATAGGTTTTAAATTGGGTCAAGTATAGATCAAAAATTGGGTGACTGTTACTAAGTCACCACGTATTAACCAGCATTAAATGGAAAAGTAGAACTGAGCAGGGAATGATAGTGCACACTTAATATCACCATCTGAGAGGAGACCTTGCCTCAGAACAAAACAAAACAGCCAGGAATGTGTACAGCTCAGCATAGAACTGAGAGAAATGCTTTTGATCAACAAGAACACTTCTCAAAAATCAAACTGTCAAACAGTCGGGTGTTTGTAATGCCAGCTACTTGGGAGGCTAAGGAATTTGACACTAACATGGGCAATTTAGTGAGAACCTGTCTCAAAATAAATTTTATTATTAATACTTTTTTCAAAATAAATTTTAAAAAGGGCTGGGGATGGAGCTCAGTGGTAGAGTACCCCTAGGCTCAATTTTCAGTACTATAAAAATAAACCAAAAAACAAACAGAAAAAAAAAAACCATTTGAAATTATTCTCAAATTGTCAGAAAAAAGTTTAAACAATTATTTTAGATTTTTTTATTTCAAAATAATTATCTTGAGTTGGTTAAAACATTGTGAGCAGTCAGTCTTATTAACCATTCATGTAAAGTTGATCATCTTTGCAGATAATTTTCCTAAAGTATTTCATCATAGGTTTCTCTTGGCCTCCCTGTTCTGAGTGGAGGGTGAATTGCCACCCATCTGCTGTGTTTACTATGAGAAGAAAGGTGAAGTTTAATATTTGCTTGGAAAAAAAAAAAATGTAGAGTGCTGTTGCTGGGGAAAAAATTTCCAAAAATAGGGGCTGGGGATTTAGCTCAGTGGCATAAGCACCTGCCTTGCAAGCAGGCAGTCGTGAGTTTGATCCCCAGTACCGATTAAAAAAAAAAATTAAAAAAAAAAAAAAACAAAAAAAAACAAAAAAAAATTTCCAAAAATTAGTTACCTTTTGAAATATCTATTATTGAGTCCTTTCCTCATTCTTTCCACTTAAGGAGAATGCTGGTGTTACTCTGTTGAATTCCTCTTACATGTTTATAACTTGCTCAATGTCAGACATGCTTTTTCTAAGTCCCCCTCAGTAGTGGGGTAAGCTATATGGCTCTCGCAGTCTCTCCAATGTAGAACAGGCCTGGGAGCTACACTTGGGGCAAGAGCCTGGGAATCACCAGCCCATTGCAGCTGAGGAGAAACCAGAAGATCCAGGGACAGTAGGTCACCAAAGTAAGGTGATCAGGACAGTCCAAGATTGACTTTCAGGCTAGAAAAAGGACTCTTGCACCAAATCGACCCAGGTGAATCATGTCAGCAATTATGCTGTGTTGTAGATACATCATTGGCTTTGGAGCCAAGCAGGCTTAGGGTTTCTACGTGATATTAGGAAAATAACATATTCTTTAAGCTTTGGCTTCTTTTTTAGCCAAGTGATCATAAAGTTTACATAAAATGTCTTATATAAAATTCCTAGACTGTAACAGATATTTGAAAAATGTTAATTCCCTTCACCACTTATGCTTCATACCTGGATGGAAAATTCCTTCAGCATGTCCGTCTCCCTGATGGAGAACTAGCTAGGCTAGGAGCAGGTCCCTGCAGCAACACACGTTAACCAGCCTGGTTCATCCTCCTTGGAGTGTCCATGATGTTTAGCTGTACCTTCTTATGCCCAGTCTTTCAGTTATCCCTGACCAGTATGACAGTTTTGACTGAGTAGGCAAACTTCTGCTTTTGCAAAAGGGTCTCACTGTGTAGTCCAGGCTAGCCTTGAATTCACAGGGATCCTACTGGCTCAGCCTCCAGAATGTTGGAGTTATGGGCCTGTACCACCATGTCCAGCAGCAAACTTCTTCATAGTCATTTACCTTTTGATTAAAGAACTCTAGTCTCTGACCCTGTCTCTCTCGTTCTTTTTGGCAGCCAGGGTTCATTCTTGTCCTTCCCAAATTGCATTTCAATTATTATGGAGAAGGCAGGAGTAAATCCACGTCTTACTGCTTATTAAGCTTTATTTTGAATAAACACACATCCTACTTTTATGAGCTTGTAATTAAAGGTAGCACAATGATTGCTATTCAAACTAAGGATAGGTCATGAATTTTATGTGTTATGAGAATTTCTAAAAATAATGTTAACCTTTGGATTTTTGACCTTTCCCATTTCAAGAAGGACATAAGTCCTTCTTTTCCCTTTTATTGCAATAGGGAATCCATTACAATAAAATCCATTATTAAGAAACGTCCCCTAATGTTGTCTTATAAGCAAGAGACTACTAAGAATTTTCCTTTGCTTGGGAGATGAGAAAACAGAAGTGGACAGCATTGCTGCTGAGCTGCAGCTACTTCCATAGAGTCATCAGGAGCACTCAGAATCTTCCACTGGGCTCCAGATTCGTTAGGTTTATGTCATCAGGTTTTCTTCCTTATATGGAATTTTATTGCTCCTCAAAAGAAAAACATGTTGAGACAGTACTATAGTTCTAAGAAGATAGACTTTACCACAGTCCCTTTGACATACAGCACCCCAGGCCTTTCCTAAAATGAATTTAAAATTCTTTCAGAATCAAATTCTTCACAGGAATAGGTGATTCATTAATTTTGCTCTGTGAAAAGAAAGGATCTCCAGTTAATGTCTACAACACAAATGAACTGGTGCAGATTTAAGTTTTAGGAGACCTAAAACATATTAAAGAACATTCAGTCCAATATATGGAGAGTTGTAACATTGGCCTTTTCTTTTTTTTTTTTTTTTTTGTCTTTTTCCTTTTTATCGGTACCGGGGATTGAACTCACGACTGCCTGCTTTATAAGGCAGGTGCTTATGCTGTTGAGCTAAATCCCCACCCCATGGCCCTTTCTATTATGTACCCCAACTAAATGGTCTGTGACGTAGACAAGTTATACTACTGTCTAGTTTACTACATCTTTCTTGGCTTCATACTACCTTTCTACTTAATTCAAACCCCTATCTAAGTTGATCAGAGTACCAGTTAGGGAAGAAATTATTCCAAGATATTCTGTGATATTACTGTTACATCTTTTTCAGACTGTTATATATTTGTAAACTGATTATCTACCTGACACCCACAAGTTAAAGAAAGAAGAGCTTCTTTTGGCTCAGTTTATAGAGGTTTCAGTCCATAGTTATCTGACTCAAAGCAGTGTGGCATGGCAGAGGGATATCCTAGAGGAGAAACAATCCTGGCAGAGCAGGCAGGAGGCAGTGAAGCAGAAGTAGTGTTATGGCTTGTGTCTAGATGTCCCTCCAAAGTCACATACAATTATAGGTGGGGCTTTTTCAGAAGTGGCTGGATCTATAGTATATGGGATTGATTCATGGTGTAATCCTGAGGTTAAAGATATGTGTGCTACCTGCCCTAAGTAGTCTGGATACAATAGAAGGGATAGAAAGAGCTGCGGTCATCCCTTGTTTTGCTACCTTCTCCTTGCCGAGCTCTCAATACCTGTCTGCCATGCCACCCTGCCTTGGAGGCAGCTGACTGTGGACTGAAACCCCTACAAACTATGAGCTAAATGAATCTTTCCTCCTTTTTAACTTTGGGTATTGGGCATTTTGTCTCAAGAGAGCAAAATAACTAAGACAAGTAGCAAGCCTCCCATCTAGGCTGTAAACCTTTTAGGTGGTGCCACCCATACCCAAGGTGGGCCTTCCAACATCCAGAACTATGCTAACCTAGTTTAGTTATCATACTCCCTTAATCCCAGTACCACATACCCTAGATCCATCCACCTTTGAAAAACCCCACCCATGAGCACATGAGGACATCTAGATATAAAACATAATGCTGGGTGGTTTGGGGCGGTTGCCCCAAATTATACATCATTAGCTATGTTTACAGATTGGAACCCTTTAGTTAAAAAGGAAATCCTAACATACATGATCCAGTTTGCTACCCTAGAGATCAAGGGAGGAAATATTAAGTACTATGTATTTTACCTGTAGTTACCCTAGTTTCATCCTGGAAAAGAAGTTATTGGACTTTTTTTTTTTTTTTTTTTTTTTTTTTTGGTGGTGCTAAGGATTGAACCGAGGACCTTTATACTGAGCTAGCTTTCCAGCCACCCCCCCTTTTTTTTTTGAAACAAGCCCTTGCTAAATTGCTAAATTATCCAGGCTAGACTTGAATTTGTGTTCCTCTTGCCTCAGCCTTCCAGAGGACTAAGATTATAGACATGCCACCACACCTGGCTTAGAATTCATATTTAACAGCTATGTCTTTTGGCCCCTTGTAAGGCAGGAATAATGGTATTTAGTATTAACTTCCTTTCTTCCCTGTCTTATCCACAGATAATTGGGTGTGCCTGGCATTGTGTTTCTTGGATATGCTATAAAGTCTTTTTTGTTTGAATAATTTCTGTGTCTTTTCCCTTGCATCTAGTATTTCCAAGGTTTTTTTTTTTTTTTTTTTTTTTTTTTGATACTGGTTACTAGGGATTTATTTTATTGAAAATTAAAGTTAATATTGGAATGCCTATAATCTTAGCATTCAGGATTACCATGAATTTGAGGCCAGTTTGGGCTACATAGTGAGTTCCAGGAGAGGCAAGACTACCTACTGTCTCAAAAAAAAAAAAAAAAAAAAAAATTAGAATTTTATGGGAAAACTATAAGATCTGTATTCACACATCTTTGGCTGAAGAATCACTGAATAGAAAGGATGAACAGAAGTGAAGTGTCACTAAGGAAATCTCAAGATTTTTTTTCTGTTTATACAATTTCTTGTACTTCAGTTCATTTTACAAGATAAGAAAATATATTATACTCTACAAATGTATATACAGAATGCGATACTTCAGAATGATGGTAACTATAAGAGAACATCCTGTGTTTTCATATTGTTCCACATCTCATGAAGGCCTTTATCTGCTCTGTTACGTGCTATTGTAAAATGTTTACAGAATGCCAGTTACTTTGATAATTTAAAAAAGATAAAGAACTCGTGTGGTGGCACATACCTGTAATCCCAGCACTCAGGAGGCTGAGGCAGGAGGACTGCTGTGAGTTCAAGGCCACCCTAAACTGCATAGTAAAAACCCTGACTCAAAAATTAAAAAAAAAAAAGATAAAACTATTCAAGTGTTCGGCATGGTGGTGTAGGTTTTGTAACCCAGCACAAGACTGAAGCAAAAGGATTGCAAATTTGAGCCCAGCCTGGGCAACTTAGTGACTTACAGTATCAAAATGAAAAAAAAATTTTTAAAGGCTAATTGTGTAGCTCATTGCAAAATTTAAAGACTGGGTATGTAGCTCCATTCAGTCTCAATATTGTTAAGGAGGAAAAACAAAAAAATCAAAAAACCAAAAAGTTATGAAATAAAAGAGGCTGAAGTTATAGCTCAGTGCTAAACTACTCACATGTAGGAGGCCCATGGTTTGAACACCAGTACAGGAAAAAAAGATATATTTCAGTGGACCAAGTCTTAAGATCATATACTGGAACACTTCGGAGAGAAACACTTCTCTGTATGTGTTTTTAAGTTCATACCCAATAGTATTTTGTGTGTGAGGGTTTTTTAAATTAATCACTTCAGATATAAAGATCCACGTTAGCTTTTCATTTCTGTAACAAAATACTTGAAAAAAACAGCTTATGAAGAGGAAAAATTTATTGTGATTCATGGTTTCAGAGGTTTCAGTTCATGGTTGGCTCCATTGTTTTTGGTCCTGTGGTGAAGCAGAGATTCATGATAGAAAGCATGTGGTGAAGCAAAGCCACTCACCTTACAGACTGCTGAAAGAAAGAAAAAGAAAGAAAGAAAGGAGAAGAGAAAAGGAAAGAAAAGAAGAAAGAAAGAAAGAAAAGGGAGAGAAGAGAAAAGGAAAGAAAGGAAGGAAGGAAGAAAAAGAAGAAAGAAGTGTGGCACATATTAAACATTGATGAGTAAGAGACGTGAACATTGTGTACTTGGGATGTGTTTTACTCACATTTTCTTAGGATCAGTAAAGGCTTATTCAGTGGGAAGGCAACTGTCCATTCCGTGAGATCCTCATAGTACTCTCCTTTAGGTTTTTTTTCATGTACTTTTTTCCTTCATTTTAATAGGCTGTATGATGAGGACTATTAATTTGTTCTGTGTATTGTGGCTTCAATACACAGAAAATTCAAACACCTATTTTAACCTTTAGTAAGGTTAGTTCCTAGTTAATTGTAAGTTAGAAATATGCCATATTCAATATTAAATAGAATTTAGTGATATACAAAAATCTCAAAAGTTATGGTCATTATCAACCATACTTTTGGGTGTAGAAAGTTCATTCATATGTTCTTGTGAGTTATTTTATGTGAGATAAGGAATTGAGTTCTTTCCTTTTGAAAAGAAAATAGATTGAGAAAGACACAAGAAAAGTGATTTTACTCTTGTAATTTTGCATGAGCCTAGAGAGCCTAACTCGTGTTTTCAGAGACTTCTAGTTCTTCTTTTTAACACAGGCTGAGTAATTTGTAAATTTTACATATTTATTTTTTAAAGTTCTGGAGGCTGAGAAGTCCAAGATCAAGTGCCAGTCGAATCAGTGTCTAGTGAGGGCCTGTTCTTCCCCTGTTCTGGGGATTGTACCCAGGGCATTAAACTGAGCTACAGCCCCAGTCTTTTTTAAATTTTTATTTATTTTTATGTGTACATTTGTGTTATGTATTAAGTACATTCACCATCAGGAATTGGTGCATATACATATTGCATCTTTTATTTTTTAGGCAGGACCTCCCAGATTCATTAAATGGTCCAGGCTGGGCTTGAATGTGTGATCCTCCTGCTTCAATTTCGTAGGGTGCTGGGATTACAAGCATGCAGCACCATGCCCAGCCCATATCTTTTATGGTCCTTAATCTCATTCTTAAAGACTCTCCCATTTTGACTCAGTGACCTCTTAAAGGACCCCAATGGTTAATATTCTCAAGATGGTGATTAAGGTTCATGAAGCATGTGAATTTTGGGGTACACATTCAGACCATCTTATGCACACTACTCATTCTATGCTTTTTGCACTGTTGCCAGGATAGTACTTAGTACTTTTCTACCTTAAGGATTTCTGACCAAAAAAAAAAAAAAAAAAAAAGCCCCATAAACATAATTATAAAATTTGGGGGGTTTAGCTCAGCAGCGTAAGCGCCTGACTGGCAAGCACAAGGTCATGAGTTCTAGCCCCAATATAAAAAAATTTTTTTAATTAAAAAAATAATAATTATAAAATTTGAACACTTGGGTATTTTTAAAGATTTGTGTGTTGGTAAGGTGGCAAAATATTTTGTCAACAAACATTTCAGCAGAATAATCCAATAATTATTCTAACAATTTTCTCACTGTTAAAGAGACAGTTACCACTTGAATTTTCAGTTCTATTGTGGCCTTTGAGACTTCAGTTCTATTGTAGCCTTTGAGACCTACTGTGACAGGGTCATATAGAGAAGCACAGAGCCTCTTCCTTCAGAAAAGAGCCCCTTTCTTAGAGCCCAGGTATGCAATATGTACTTTATCTCATTAACCTTCATACTAGTTCTCTGGCCCACTGAGGTCATTTGTCTAAACTTCTCCTATATATGTATTTCTACTATATCTATATCTGCCTACATCTATCTATGTCTAAGATACATAGATAGATAGACAGATAGATGGATAGGTTGCTTCATAGCTTCTTGGAGGAGGTCCAAACCGCTTTGTATACTAATTCAGTCAATAAACGCATATTGCACACCTGTTCTTTGCCATCTACCTTTTAATATCTGAAGCCCATGAAAGTGCTCATCAGGTCTTCCTAAAGTAGATAATAATAGTGATACCTCAAATTTGTATGGCTTAAAAAAAAATTTGTATGGCTTTTATAATCTGTAAAAATCTTCTCTGGTATTAATTCATTTGGTCTTCATAATAACCAATAAGGATACACAAGAATTGTACCACTGAGCTATACCCTAACCCCAACCAGTAAGGATAAATACAGCAATTTTATATAGAGAGAAACTAAAATCCCAAGAAATATAATTAAATTGCTTTTATGGATATAAGTTTTGTTTGTTTGTTTTAATACTGGGGATTGAACCTACAGAGTTCTAAGCTATATTCCCATCCTTTCTATCTTGCCTGGGCTGGCCTCAAATTTATGATTCTACTGCCTCTGCCTCTGGAATAACAGTGTTGTTTTATTTGTTTTTGAGACCAAATTTCACTGTGTAGTTCAGGCTATCCTTGAACTCACTATGTATCACAGGCTGCCCTTGAACTTGCAGTGATCCTCCTGCCTCAGCCTTCTGAGTGCTGGAATTACTGGTGTGCACCACCATGCCCAGCTGGGAATAGCAGTTTTCTTGTTTCATGTTATTTATTTTAGTTTTGGTTTGTCTCCCAGCCACCCTCTCTTGTGACATTACTCTATTGGCTTTAGGCATAAGATGCTGGCCATGAATGTTCAGGCTCTTTTGTGCTTCTGATAGCTCAAAAATGACCTGTTGCTTCAGGTAGCATAGTGAGTTAAATACTTATCCTTGCTTTTGTTTGCTTGTTTTTAAGTCTGATATAGAAATAGCAAATTAATACATAGTGAAAGGACTCTGGCTGGATATATTAATGGTAAAATAATAGCTTTAAAAATTTAGCCTTCTGAGCCGGAAGTGGTGGCTCATGCCTGTAATCCCAGCACTTGGAAGGCTGAGGCAGGAGGATCGTTGCGAGTTCAAGACCAGCCTGGGCTACAAAGTGAGTTCAAGGCCAGCCTGAGCTACATAACGAGACCTTGTCTCAAAAGAAAAAAAAAAAAAAAAAATTAGCCTTCCAAGACCAATGATTGGCTCTTTTTGGTGTTTTTGCTAAGACAGGGCCTCATTGAGTAAGTTCCCTAAAAGTCTAATTGTTACTGTAAAAAAGAGAGGAAAGTAAGGTGGACTAAGGGATATAACCGCAGGTATGTTCGAGAGTGTAGGATGGAAAACCATATAACTGAGTTTTTGTTGGATCATTGAATGGAACTATCTCCAATTTCACTGTATGAATGTTCATTTTATATGCTTTAATTTAGTGATATGGACAGCTGTTTCTGGGAAGATAATGTGTAGCCTGTTAACTGGTGATTTCGTACTGTACATATTTTTTTCTAGAAATACTGTATTATGGGGCTGGGTATTTAGCTCAGCGGCATAAGCGCCTGCCTTGCAGTCATGAGTTCGATCCCCGATACTGATAAAATTAAAAAAAAAAAAAAAGAAAGAAATACTGTATTATTTGTACCCTTTTACTGCATTGTTTTTTTATGTCCTTTTTTTTTTCTTCTCTCTTTAAATTAAAAAAACAAAACACAAAAAAACAGGGCCTCATTCAGGCTGACTTTGAACTTGAACAGTTCTGCTTCAACCTCCTGAGTGTTGGGTTTACATGTATGTGCCACCACATATAGTGTTTATTTCAAAAGAAATACAAACAAAAATAGAAATTTTATGCTATACTAAGGAATTTGAACTTTTTTTCCTCTAGGCAAAGCCAAAGGTTTTTAAGAAGGAGGCTACTTAATTAAATTAGAGCTGTGCTTTCAAGTTTAACTGATGCCCAGGTAGGAGGCAAATTAAGAAGAACAGTCTAGCAACTGGAAGGCAGTTTTGAGAGTAATGAGTGGCAGTAGAAATGGAGAGCAGAGCAGAAACATTTTTAAGAAAGCAAATGGCACCCACTGGTCTGTTACCTGTGTGTTCACATTTGAATACTGGTGTAGACAGAAGAGCTAAAGGCGATGCTGGGTTTCTAATTTGGGCTACTGGTGATACCATTAACTCCACTGAGTAATTTGGAAATGAGAAAGTATGGCATGGAAGCACTGTGTATGTTAGAAGTACGCTAGTTGCAAGCAGAAAAAAATTCAGCTAAGAAAGGCTTATGCAACAAGTAATTTGTTTTTACCTCAAATCATAAGAGACCTGAAATGAGCTTTTTTAACCATTTACCAGTTCAGTTATTTAAATACAGAATGTCCAAAAATTCTACATTTTTTGTTAATTTTTATATATTCCAAAGGCATACGTTCAACAGTTTCACCAAGTTTATTCAATACAAGAACCAACTAGTTGAAATGATACTTGCCCAAGTGATGCTCAGTGTAAACTGTTAAGTGTGATTCTATGTTTAGCCTGTTATTTGTAATAAATTTGATTACCTCATGGTTGCTGCTCCTGATATAATGTAAAATGGCCTTGAGACATAAACTCAAGGCAGAAATAGAGTTATCAGTTGGATTTGTTCTCCTCATCAAGAAAACTTTCCCAAATGCCCGCCCCCCCAGCAGATTTCAGCTTACATCTTGTTAGCCAGAACTGAATCATAGGGCTACCAATAACTGCAAGAGATGTTGGAAAAGTAAATATTTATCTTGAGTGGGAGAGAGAAGATTGGGGATGGGTGCTACAGTAGCTAGCCAAGGGATTGTTATAAATGTGTACCGAGTTTGCAGTACCTGTAAGACATGAGGTCGGAATCAGGAACTTTCATTACCTTATTGTGAATCACAGCTACAGCTATAATTAGCTGATATTAGGAAGAGTTAAATGACCTACAGATTAAATCAGGAGTAGGGGAAGATTAAACTCAGCATGTGGGAGGCTGAGGCAAGAGGATTCTTGAGTTCAAGGTAGCCTAGTGATTTCAAGGCTAGTCTGAACTACATAGTGAGACCTTGTTTCAAAAAACCAATACACACACAGAGAGAGAGAGAGAGAGAGAGAGAGAGAGAGAGAGAGAGAGAGAGAGAGAGAGAGAGATGGAGAGAGAGGGAGAGAAAATATGAGTAGGACCCATCAAGGGCCATCATGGAGGAGCTGGGGAATTGGGAGAGCCTAGTTTAATATCTGCACACTGGAGGTAAATCAACTCAAAAAGTATTCTGATATGCCTTTGGAATTATGAGCAGTCCCAGAAAGGCAGAATAAATAGTATTGCAGTATGTGATAAACTCTTACAAGCATGTCATGTCAATATACCAGTCATTACTAAATGATTATAATACAAAACTAGACATAAGTAATTTGCTTAGGACCAAGTACTGATCCTAGAATAAAGCAAGGTTGGAACAACTTCAGATCTCTAATACAGTGAATAGTATGTTTTTAGTTACATTTGAAAGGATCTAGGCGGCTGAGGCAGGAGAATTTAGAGTTCAAGGCCAGCCTGGGCATTTCAGCAGTTTAGCCAGGTGGTATCTCAAAAAACAAACAAACAAACAAACAAAAAGATGGAGGGTTCTCTCATTTGAATGTAAGTTTTATCAGTTATTTAATGGTACGTACCCAATAGAATCATAGAAACAGCTTTTGTACTTTTTGTTTTGTTTTTTCAAACAGGCCGTTCTATGGAGTTTTGGCTAGCTTTGAACTCAGCAATCTTCCTGCTTCTGACTCACTAAATGTTGGAATTACAGACGTGCACCACCATGCCTGGCTCCTTCTTCATTCTTATGTAACATGTGACTGAGAAAATCAGTTGTAGTAAAACGAGAGCTGTCAGAGTGAACAGAAATTAAGTATTTAATATTAAGTTACAGTGCAATATCTTGCCAAATTGCATCAAATAGCTATTAACTGATGATGTCAAGCGAGTATGAAGGGGCATGCTTTTAATCCCAGTACACAGGAAGCAGAGGCAGGAGGATCACTGGGAGTTCAGGCCAGCCTTGGCTACCAAGTAAGTTCAAGGCCAGTCTGAACTGCATAGTGAAACTGTCTCAAAAAGACAAAAGATAAAAAAAAAAAACCATTTGATAATGTCTTATTAATTTTTTTCACTAACTGGTAATAACAACAAAAGCTTCTGGGTGTGGTGCTGCATGCCTGTAATTCCAGCTACTCACGCAGAAAGCAGAGACAGAAGGATGGCAAGCACAAGGCCACCCTGGGGAACACAGCGAGACTGTCTCAAAATAATTAAAAACAAGGGCTAGGGATATAGCTCAGTGCAAAGCCCTGGGTTCACTACCAGTATTGGAGGTAAATAAAGGCTACAGATATGCAACAGTCCAAAAGAGAGAGACTGCAAAAGAAAAACAAAATAGTGGCTGGGAGTGGAAGAGAGGAACTAAAGGAAACAGGGTAACTTTTGAGGGTGATGGAAATCTTATGTATCATGATCATGATCCCATTTGTAAGCTATGTATAGATTTGGTTCAGTCAGGCACTCAGAGGTTGAGGCAGCAGGATCCACGATAAATTCAAGGCCAGCCTGGACTAGGTAGTAAGACCCTGTCTCATAAAACAAAACAAAACAAAAAATAATAGTAATAATAAAGGAAGAAGGAAGAGAGAAAAAACATTAACACATCTGCATCTTTGATCTTTCTGAACTCGATTTAATTCTACCATTTGATCAGAAAAACCTTAATGACAAAGCCTAGCAGTTACAGTTCTTTTGTACATTTTTTTTAATTCCAAAGTGTTTGAAGATATGGAAACTTGGATGGCATTCTTATTCCCCAGGGGTGACTCTGACTGGATGTTCAGGATGGAGTGGTTGCTGACCCTTTGAACACAGCCATTGTGTTGGATTAATACTGTGTTTCCGTCTATAGTTTATCACTCAGAGTGCTGATCTAAAACAAACCATCCGGTTTATCCAGCTAGGCCAGGACACCTCTGTGTAACAGCAGACATACGGATGAGGATTTCCTTGTACTTAACTGCTAGAATTTTTTTGTTGGTTGAAAAAACATTAATAAATGTTTTTATATAAGTATTTTCATTCATTTTGTTTCCTGCTGTTACATTCCATGTGTGTAGTATATTCATCATGTTTTGCCTTATAATTACTACTTCATTAACTTATCTACTGGGGGGCATTTCTGTTTTTCTTTGCAACTAAACAAACATGAAGACAAAAATCTATATATCAAACATTTTCAATATTGAGATAGGTCTTTATTGTTGAAAGAGAGGAAATTTTTTTTAAGAGTAAAATCCTTGTTTCCTAATATAGGCTGAGAATAGATAAGAGCCTACACATTGAATTTGTGAGATAAGGACTTTCTTTATAAAAAAGTAGTTCTGATTTCATGATTGACTCCTTACAATAAGTTTACATTTTTATGTCATTGCAAGAACAAACTGCTGATCTATAAACTATATGTTGAAGCTGATAATACACTGAGAATTTCTCTGTGACAGTATACTTATATTAATAGCAATTGTATCTGGATTACCCTCCACAAAGATCTTACATGTAGAGTTTTTTTTTCTTACATGTAGAGTTTGTGTGTCAGCCTTCAGTGTAGGAAGGAATAATCATATGCCACACAGTCATATACACATCATGGGATTGAACAAGGACTCTTTATCCAAATGTTTATAAGAAATCCTTAATCTAAACCAATTAACAATTTTCAGCTAGATTACATTACTACTTATGCCATAAATATATCTCAATTTTGCCTGGATATAAAATTTAAAGTCAAATTTTATAGATATATCATATATATTTATATATGACAAAACTTTTATTATCCATCTAATATTTACCGTGGATCATGTGTGTTAGTGATCCCTGTTGTAAGCCTTTTATCAATGCACTGCCAGATTTGTATTTGCGTTACAACTAAGTATGTGTATTGTTATAGTGATGTCAGGGAGAATAGAGTGTACCTTGTTCTAGGAACTTAGAAGCAAATTGTAATAAGCTAGGACAGTAATGGCAAACCTTTTAGAGCTTTCAGTGATACAAACGCTCACCTGTGGTCTACCTGCCAGAGGTTTGCCACCACTGAGCTAGGATCATAGGAACATTGCATTGGACTATGAGAATGTATTCAGGCCTTAAATAGACACAAACTGCTACATAGTTCTGAAGGATGACCAGGAAAAAAGTAAAATAATTATAAATAAACACTGTAAGAGAATTGTAATTATTGTTGACTTTTATAGTATCTTTAGGATTGTTTTGGTTTTGGTGTTTCTGTTTTGTTTTTACAGTACAGGGAGTTGAATCCGTGGCCTTCACATTGAGCTTCATCTCTAACCTTGTTTTCTTATTTTTGGGACAGAATCTGGCCATGTTGCCCAGGGTAGGCTCGAACTTGGAATTCTCCTTGCCTTGGATCCCCAGAGTGCTGGGATTACAGACATGCACTCCATGCCCGGCAGTATTTTGAGATTCAATTCCTTTAAAATACCATTGGTCAAGTGAAATAAATAGACAATACAGAAATGGTGATGTCTGACAACTGCCAGGATACCGATGTGTAAAACGTTGGGAGAGTATAAAAAACAGGGAGGCTGTGTGCTGTCAGAATTGGTCTTTTAGTGAGAGGAGAGACAAAACACCTAGAGTACCCAAGACCCTGGGTGTGATTCAGTCTGTAGCAACACACACACACACACACACACACACACACACACACACGTGCGTGGCACTATAAATTATTACCGGCCAACTTGTTTCTTGGGGTGGGGCAGTAGTGGTGATTGAACTCAGGGCCTTTGCACTGAACTACGTCTTTAGCCTTTTGTACTTTTTTACCTTGAGATACAGTTTCACTAATTGCCCTGACTGGATTTGAATTTGTAATCCTCCTGCCTCAGACTCCCAGAGTACTGGGATTGCAGGTGTGTGTTGTCACCCCTACTCCCTTACATATTCTTACAGACTGCCTTTCTCATTGCCTCTGCTCTAACTAAAATGAAACAGAGTATCTCACGTATTTTAATATGTGATGGAGAACTTCTATGGATGGTGTCAGCACTTTTTTATCACTTGCATTGTATGTTTTGAAGTAAACAAAAGGTTATGGAACAAATTGGAACATTACTTCACTTAAAGCCTTACTTGTTGGGGAGGATGTAGTAGAAAGAGAATTAACTTATTAAAACAGATAAGACAAGGGCCAGGGATTTAGCTCAGCACATAAGCAAGTTCGAGGTTGTGAGTTTTACCCCTGGTACCAAAAACAAAAACAAAAACAGATATGACATAGAAAATAATATGCCAACCAGATGTGGAGGTACATGTCTGTAATCCCAGTACTCAGGAGGCTGAGGCAGGAAGATTGCTATAAATTCAAGGCCAGTTTGGGCTACAAAGTGAATTCAAGGCTGGCCTGAACTGCGTAGTGAAACCTTGTCTTTTAACAAAAAAAAAAAAAAAAAGAAAGAAAGAAAGAAAATAATATGTCTTAATCCTGGAAGGAAAAGGAAAATATTATTCAAATGCAGTATCTCCAAGTTTTTAAATTAATTATATAAAAGATTTTAACCAAACATACTTATGGTATGGCACTTTCCACAGGCCAGTTTCCTGGCAGCTGTCTTATGTATTAGTAAATAACTAATACACAAACTCAAAATATTTAAGACATTTTTAAAATGTTGGAAAGCATGCATGTTCTATTGCAGTTGAGCTTTTTCAAAGAAAAAAATTTAAATTCATTTAAGAAATACTCACTTTATAATAACCCACAACTATTTGGCCATATTAGATTAATCGTTAGAGAGTCCGCAAGGAGAAATTATATAGTAAACCGCCCAAAGCCCCAAATTATTCCAGTTGAGCTTGTTTTTCTATGTTTGTATATAAAAGTGTGAAATCAGATACTTGAGTATCAAAAGAAATAGATATCCATTTTAGAACTTCATTGAGGCCTGAAAAGTATCCGTTTTTCTGCCAGTTTCCATAATTCAGATAAAAAAGTTTTTATTATAAAAGGCCATAATTTTAAAATTCTGAAATTTTAATTTCTGGGAACAAATTTCAGAACTTACTTCTGGTTTATTTGGACTAATTCCACTATAGCTCAGAGGCTTAAGTTCTCTGTTATCCCAGTAGTAATTTGAGATCTTCAAAAAAATATTTCTCCTACTTTTATTGACTTGGATAGGGTTTTAATTGAAATGAAAAAGGGAAGATAGGTAATAAACAAGTTGAAAGTCCCAGAACCAACATAAATCACAGTTACTTTTTAAACCAGAAAATGTTGAAATCACATCTTTTAAGCACAAAGGCTGCTTCTGAGGCTATGCATGGTTTCTGTTGAAGACTGTCTATCACTCCCTGAATGCATTGCAAGAAGAAAAGAGCTCACTCCACAGAGTTGATGTGAAGCATTAAAAAGAAATTAAGTAGGACTTTAGAAACTCTGGCATTTCAGAATCAGATTCAAATTTGTGTTAGATATAAAGTTCCGATGATATCCATTATCTTTTCACTGATGTAACATCACCAGGCATATTTTTAGCTCTTCAAACAAAAAAGATAAAAGAGCCTGATGTGGTGATACATGCCTGTATCCCAGACTTCAGAGACTGAGGCAGGAGGATCTCTATGAATTGAAGGCTAGCCTGAACTACATGGTGAGACCCTGTCTCAAAAGCCAAAAAAAAAAAAAAAGGTAGGGGAGATATAGACTTCCTGCTTTTAAGGAAATAAAAACAATATTATGCATTCATTGAGCCAAGAGACCAAGATAGGATAGACATATGTATAATTTTTTTGCCTATTAAAATAGCAAAGATTGTTTTATAGAGATTGCTTTATTTTGGCAAGTGTACTAATGAGGACATGCTGGTGGGAGTATAAAATGACACAATCCTTTTGAGCAACAGTTTGGCAGTATTTATCACTGAGTCTTAACTATTTCTTTGGCTCAGTAATTTTTCCTCTGAAAAATTTTTTGTAGCATTATTTAAATGACCCAATAATTAGGTATAACTAAATAAATTGTGGTAAACACACAATAGAATGCTATATAGTTTTTCTTTTTTTTTTTTGTCTTTTTCCTTTTTATCGGTACCGGGGGTCGAACCCACAACTGTCTGCTTGCAAGGCAGGCACTTATGCCGCTGAGCTAAATCCCCAGCCCCAAGAATGCTATATAGTTTTGAACAGTGCTTATTATTAACAGTTTGTATACCATGGGAAAACCTTCCTATGTTAAATATAAAAAGCTAAAAAGTTTGGAAAGGAAAGGTGTAGTGGCACACACCTTTAATCACAACACTTGGAAACCTGAGACAAGAGGATCATTGCAAGTTTGAGGCCAGTTTGGGCTTTAAAGTGAGCTCAGAGCCAGCCTGAACTACAGAGCCAGACTGTCTGAAAGGGAGGATGGGAGGGAGAAAGAATGAATCAGACCAAAGAATGGAGATGCACAGGAGGTCATGTGTGGTGCAGCCTGGTTTTAATGAGTGATTTGGAACATCTTAGCCAATTATAACTTATGACTGTTTACTAAGTAAACTGTTTACTTTCTAGGTGTAGAACTATTCAGAGCAACACACTTTATTTTATTTTATTTTTATTTTGTTTTGATTCGGGGGATCAAACTCATGACCTTGCTCTTGTCAGGCAGGTGCTTATGCCACTGAGCTAAATCCCCAGCTAGCAACACCTTTTAAATACTAGTATATCAAAACTCATGAGGCCAGGCATGGTGGATCATGCCTGTAATCCCAGCACTTGGGAGGCTGAGACAGGAGGATCGTTGCAAATTCGAGACCAGCCTGGGCTACAAAGTGAGCTCAAGGCCAGCCTGAACTGTATAGAGCGACCCTGTCTCAAAAAGACAAAAAAAAAAAAAAACAATAAATTAAAACAAAAGCCCTGTATTGTATGCCCATGTGATAGAAATACCGTTGAATGACATCCAAGTGTTAGACACTGTGACTATCTTTTGGAACACTGAGCTTTTCCCATAGCTGCTACATAAAGGCTATAGTTTTTATTTTAGAGACTTCAATCACAATACACACTCTTGAGGATATCTTGATAGTCTTCTGTGTGCAGGAGGAAAAAAAAGCTGAAAGGAAAGAAAAGGGACAGGGTGAAAGAAAAAAGAAAACTTGGCACGAATATGACTTCAAGCTGCCATTTCCGCAGGGCTAATAACATAGTACGAGGAATTTTCTTCTCTGCTTTCAGGCCTATAATGAGGAAATTTCTGTCTGACCAATATCAGGGGCACATCAGCTGCTGTACTAAGTTTCTTCAAATATCCTGAAATTGTGGTGAGTCTGAACCCACTAGCTACCACTTCTGCCACATTTCTTAGAGTTGTATGGATATAGTCCCATTGGCTGTATGGGATTATCAATTTACTCCTACTAAATTTTAGTAACCTCTTTTGTATTAGGATTAAGAAAACAAATTACAATTTGAGATGTGCTTTGGAAAAGGGTTGGCAAGAGTTAGTTGGATGTGTGGAAATGTGTGGAAATAAGGGGATGAGTGTGAGTAAAGACACAGATAGGAAAGGTTAAATATATATTTCAGCAAGTGGTTCGGTGGGTTTTGGCGGTCTGTGCTTATGCATAGAATTCTTTGAGGGTTTTCCTGTGCAAGCATTTATATTAAGGTATGTATAGAGAGGAGGGGAGAACTAAAGAGAGGAATTGGTTGAAAAGACAAAATTACATCAAAGACTCCTAGAAGTATGAAACATGCCTGTAACACCAGCACTCTCAGCAGCTGGGGGAGGAGGATGGCAAACCAAATGTGGTGGCCGCAGCATGACTATAATTCCACTACCTGGGAGACTGAGTTCAAGGCCAATCTGAACTACATAGCAAGACCCTGTCTCAAAAAACAAAACAAAAAAGATAAAAATCTAAAATAAAATAATAGGGCCAGGCATGGTTGTAATCCCAACATTTGGGAGGCTGAGGCAGGAGGATCACCTTGAGTAGAGTGCCAGCCTGGGCTATATAGGGAGTGCAAGGCCAGCCTGAACTACTCAGTGGAACCTTGTCTCAAAAAACCTAAATAATAAATGGGAATGTAGCTCAGTGAAAGGCCATAGTTCAATCTCCAAGACCATAAAAATAAATTTTTAAAAATTACATCAACGGCTTTTTTTTTTTTTTTACTATACTCAGGCAATCGGAAACCATGAAGGCTGTTTGAAACAAGGGGTGTTGTGTACATGAGTTGAGGTTCAAGACAACCTGGGAAGCTCTTGTAAAGAAACGAGAGGAAGGAGTCTGGGCAAGCAGATCAGTGAAGAGGCCATTACGGACATAAAGGGATAAATATTGTATGACTCCACCTGTGGGAGGTACTGAACGTCATAAGATTCATGGAGGAAAGGGAGTAGATGGTGGTGTCCAGGCCCTAGAGAGGAGGGAACACAGAGTTAGTTTAATGGAGGCATGTGTGCGTGTGTGTGTGCTGGAAATGGGTGGTGGTAATGGTTGCACAGCAGTGTGAATATACTTAATGCCTCTCAACAGTACATGTTAAAAAGAATAGATGAAATGGTAACTTTTCTGTTGTGTATATTTTACCTAAATTATTTAAAAAAGCCATTATAATGGTGTTAGTGTCTTGGGAGCACATTGGTAGTGGGAACTGAAGAGAGTGATTAGGTTAGAGATCAGTTTCAGGGGTGGGGAGGAATGGGTTGACACTTGATTAGACATATTACTAAGGAGAGAGACTGGTTTGCAGAGATTTAGAGGTCATTCCCAGTTCTTAAATGAGCATGGGAATCAACCACCCAGGCAAGTTTTAATAAAATACAGATTGTTACACTTTTTACTAGATTTACTATACTTCTGGTTTAGATCCTGCATGGCTACAATGATCTTCATCCTAATAACTAAAACAGTAAGCACAGGATAAGGAAGTTACTGATAATGAGGATTAACTCACAATTTGGATAAGTTTTTTTTTTTTACTCAGGAGCTGAGGCCAACAAAAACATAATGGTCCTGGCCAGGGACCAGTAAATAAAGTGAGAAATGCTAAGGTTAGAGCCTTGTGTAGCACTTGCAGTGTAGACATAGGAGGAAAAAAAAAAAAAGTGACCAGGAGAGAAGAATGACAGAGAGCACTGTCATAGGTACTGGTATGACCTTGATCTTGGTGAGGATGGTAAAGGGGCCTTTGGATTGGGGAAGGAAACACTAAGTAGTCTTTGGAATGAAATTTTATGTAGAAGCTATGAAGTAGTGAAAGAAGAAAGTGGAATCATCAAGTGTGACCTAGTAGTGTTTCAATGAAAAGTGAAGTAGGAACCAAGATAGGGTTGACTGGATCAAGGCCAGCATTTCTATGGCATGTTTGTCTCCCATGGATCTATTTTGATGTTCCTTTTCTTCTCCCCAGCCCTCCAGTAGAGCTTATGCTCTTCCGCCTCTGTCCTCTGTCCTTCACAATTGGTTGGGAGTCTTCATTTACCCCTCTAGCCTCCTGCTTCTCTACCCACTGGGTGTCCTAGGAGGCTGCCCTGCAGCCTCCTTGAGCAGGCTTCCTTGGCCATCAGTTTTTGTTAGGTTGGGCCAAGAGGAAAAAGAGGAGAGTGAGGGTAGAGTATTTATGCCCTGGCTCCTGATCCACAAGGTCACCTCAGTTTGGCTGAACTGACTGAAGATCACTTCTCTCATCAGTGTCTTCAAGACCCTCCTCTGGGTGTGGCAGCGATTTCCTATCCTTGTCCCTTCCTGAGGTATATGGAAACAGCCATTGTATTAATAGTCCTAGAATACCATACTGCTTTTCCCTTGTGGTTTTCTGATACCCTGCCCCTACCTATATAAATTGTCACTTTATAAATCTATCCATGTCCTTTTGGAGATCCTGACTGATTTGATCCCACCTTAAATATCAAACATATGCAAATGGCTTCCAGAATTATGTCTCCAACTCAGCCCTGTGTTCTGGACGGCAGGGTCATGTATCCAGCTGCTAGACTTATGCTTGTGTAGTGACTGTCTCGTATGCCTGATTTTTCCTCCTAAATCTATCATTGGCAATTCTATCCTTCCAGTTGTTCAGGACAAAAATCTTGAAATCATCCTTGATGCTGGTGTTTTGTTTTGTTTTTGTCACTCTTCCTTATTTAATCTGTTGGGACATTAAGTAGATCTACCTCAGTAGATACATGAAATATGACTACTTCTCACTGCCTCTGTTGCTGTCTACGCTGGTCCAACTCCCATCCTCTCTCATCTCTGATAACTTCCCAGTTGGTCTTTCAGCTTCTGGGCTTGCCCTCTTTCATTCTGTTTTCAGCACTCTTCTGTTGCACATTTGCCAGTGGCTTCCCATTTTAGAATAAAAGCCAAAGTCCTTACAATGAACTAAAAGACAGAGGTGGGATCTGGTTCCCAATTCCTTTACCTTTGTAACCCTATTTTCTATTTCCACTCCTCACTTACTTTACTCCAGTGAAACTGGCTTTCCTTCCTTACTGCTTTAAAACTCTGGCTGGCCAGTTGGGTGTGGTGCTGCATGCCTGTAATCCCAACACTCTGGAGTCTAAGGAAGTAGGATTGCTGTAAGGTTGAGCCCAACCTGGGCTCCAAAGTGAGTTCAAAGGTAGTCTGAACTACGTAGTGAGACCATGACTCAAAAAAGTAGAAAAAAACAAAACAAAGCAAAAGAACACCTCTGTGGCTGGAATGCTTCCCTGGATATCCACATAACTAACTCTCCCACTTCAAGTCTTTGTTCAAACATTTTTCCATAACACTTAACATCCTCTAACATATCTAAAACTGTCACAGTACCACTTTATAATCATCTGTCCCAATTCCTGGAAACCATTAATTGTTTCTTTTTTCTTTTCTTGTCTTGTTTTTTCTTTTCATAGTAGGGACTGAACCCAGGACCTTCACACCAAGCTACATTTAGTCTTTTTTTTTTTATTTTGAGAGAGGGTTTTGCTAATTTGCTAAGTTGTCCAGACCAGATTGGAACTTGTGATTCTCCTGGCTTAGCCTTCAAGAGTGCAGGGTTTCAGGTTTGTACTATTATACCTAGCTACCACTGATCTTTATTCAGCCTGTAGTTTTGTCTTTAAATAAAGAAATTACTATATCTATATATCTGTATCTATATCTTTATCCGTATATCTGATTTTGATATTGGCTTCTCTGACTCACCAGAAGTAATAAACTGAGTTTCATCAAGAGTTTGGTCCTTTTCGTTGCTGTCTTAAGTCATTTTTTTCATCACTGATACCAAATACCTAACACTCAAAGTAAAAAGAGGAAAGCGTTATTTTACCTTGCAATTTGTAGAGTCCATAGTCAGCTGGCTCCAAGTTAGGGCAGCATGGCAGAGGAGAGGCAGTCCATGGCAGGGTAGGCAGAATGCAGCAGCAAACTGGGCAGTGAAGCAGGCCTCTCTTTTCCTTTAAGTCTCATTTATTTATGCATACATACATAAATACATACTGGGAATTGAACTAATGACCTCACACTACTGTGCCTGCTGAGCTATATCCCTGGTATTCCCGTTCCCTTTTATCCCTTCCAGGCTACAAGCCTTTTCAGTGATGCCACTCATATCCAGGGTGGGCCTTTCGTTATAATACCCAGAACTATGCTAACTCCAACCAATAGACTAATTTAGTACCACCATTCTTTTTTTTTTTTTTTTTTTTTTTTATTTAAGGAGAAAAGAAAAAAAAAAGCAGGGAAAGGGTACAAGTTATACAGATTTACAGAAAAAAAATGAACAGTAGGAAATCACTAGTTAATGGATTACATATTGTCATCTTAGAAATAATTGTTCAAGTCACAAAATTAAAGCTTGTAAAGTGGACATTCCATCAATGATACTGCAAACAGTTCTGTTCATTGATCCAATAAAACTCTGTGATATCATTTTCTATCTTATACACTTAAATATACATGAAGTTATATAGTTTGGAGCACTTTCTTTTCCTCTCTTTTGTACCATGACTATTACACATTTTGGGTTTCATTGCTCCCACGGTTCTTATTACTTTTTTGGAAGAGAGTAAAACCAAATGTGACATAACAGAACAGAATCAGTCAAGTCAAAAGGGTGGACATAATAGATAAGGTAAAAACATAATACAAGGTGATCAACAATGGTTACCATAATGCCTCCCGCTATCTCTAATAGAATTGCCTATATCGTTAGTTATAATACAATTGAACAAAACAGTAAAGAATAAAACCGACAAAACCAAAACATTGGAGACATTGTAGGTCTTCAAAAGTAGATAAAAGTCAACAAGAATGGGCGTCATAATGAATCTCATTATCTTCACAGCTGATGCCTAAACTTTCGAACCTGATACTATCCAGCAAAACAGAATAGGGGAACATCAGTTAAAAACCAGATGGTGAGAGTAATACAGGGCTTTAAATCAAGGTAATGAAAAGTCAAAGTGGGTTACTATAATATATCCTGCTATTTTTTTCCCTTAATTAAAAGGATAAAGATAAAAAAGTAAATAATGGAGTGGAGATTGAGATAAAAGAGGGCATAACAACGAAACAGCGCAGATCAAAACATAACCATTTAAGCAGAATAGTGTTTCACCACCAGATAATCCTAACCTAAAAGTAGTTACCATATTGTCTCTTTCTTTGAAATCCTTGAGTACAACTTCGTATACTGTAGCATTAAGTATATCAAAACAATGTAAAACCATTCAAGAGAATGACAGCATTACAGAGTATTTAGAATCGACTAACAGAAAATGAACAATGGTTTCTGTATAATCTCCTTGTCTTTAAAAGGTTTTTGCTTATACTGTCGTATATAATAAAATCCAATAAGATACAGCCTATTTAGACCATTGGAGACAGAAGGACAAAAGCTAGATGAGACTTCAAAACAAGATGATACTAAATCAGTATTACCTATTAAGATGTCATTTTCTCCAAAATAGCTGTTCCTATCATCCAATCTTCTCTGCCTCATTTCTGTTGAGCTCTTTTTCTGTCAGTAGCTGTCAGTTTGTCTTCTTCATTTTGCTTTCTGCTCCATTCGTTGTGGCCTCTCTGCCATTATTTCTGGATTCTTTGTATTTTTCTTTTTTTAGAATATCCTGCAATACTCTCTGTAGAGTTGAATTGGTGGTTGCAAATTCCCCCAGTTCCTCTTTATCCTGGAAGCACCTTGTTTTTCCATCAATTTCCAGGGACAGTTGTGCAGGATATCTCAATCTTGGCTGGAGATTATTATCTTTCAAAGCTTCAATTATTTCCCCCCATGCTCTTCGTGATTTGATGGTTTGTGCAGAGAAATCTGCTGTAATTCTGATGGGTGTTCCCTTGTAAGTGGTCTGTTTCTTGTCTCTTACAGCTTTTAATATTCTGTTCTTGTATTGAATTTCTGGAATTTTTATTATTATATGCCTGGGTGTTGCTCTGTTTGGGTTGTAGGTAGCTGGGGTCCTGTATGCCTCATACATCTGAGTATCTTTACCTTTTGCTAAATTAGGAAAATTCTCCTGGATTATTTCTGTGAGTAGCTTTTGTAGTTCACTTGTTTGTGTCCCTACTTCTTCTTTTATGTTCTTAATCCTTAAGTTATGGATCCTCTTATCATCTTCTTGTCTTTGTGTTATTGCTGTTTGTTTCTTTGTTATTTTTAAGAAGTTTTTCATTTCATTCTCCCATATTATAAGTCTGCCCTCCAGTTCAGATAGTCTGTCCTTAGTTTCTTTCAAGCTGTTATGCCAGTCTTCTATAGACTTCTTAGTATCTTGGTAGTCTCTTTGAACCTGCTTCACGTATTCTATGCTTTCTCTGTTTTCTCCATCAAACAATTCTCCCCTTTTTTTCTGTTCTTCCATTCCACCACCTGTTTTTTCTTGGGTGAGTACCACCATTCTTAATCCTAGTATCAACATTCCTAGATCTAGCCAGCTCTGAAAAGCCCCATCTATGAGCACATGAGGCTTTGGGAGGAGATCTAGATACAAGCCATAACAATTGCTGAATAGTATTTTATTCCGTAGTTCTACTAGTTTATCCATTTATCCACGAAGGAAATTTGGGTAGTTTCCAGTTCTGTAAATGAATAAAGCTGCTAAAAACATTTGTGTACACATTTTTGTGTGAACATGTTTTCATTTATTGTAAATTATTAATTACATTGCTTACATGTTTTGTTCACTGATGTGTTATCGTGTGTGCCTAAAACTGGGGCTTAATAAATTAGTGAATTGCTGTGAAACTTTAAAGTGAAGACATACTTTATAGTAAAACCAGACACTCTAGGTTAACATCACCAAGCCTTAGACTATGGTCCTCTATAACTCCACATGGCCAGCAAACAAGCAAAAAGACACCCTGCAAATTGAGAATGTGAAAGATCTTTTACCAAAAGTAAAGCAATCTTACTCAAATGTTTTTGGAGGCCATCTATCAGATTCCTGATTCAGGAGCGAGGGAACTTGGAACCAGGCTGAGGAGAAACCTCTTGGGAGAATACTTTCACAGTGATGTCAGCCTAACTCATTCCTGTGCAGAATGCAAAGCCATGTCTTCCACCCCAAGGATAATCTAAAAACAAACTTGCTTGCAAAAGCAGGACAAGTAATGGTACATTCACATTTTATGACCAATTTAATTTCATTTAATTCACAGGAACGATCATCTGCTAGGCTAAGAAAGCAATGAAAGAGAGAGGAAAATAATGAATTCATGAAAGGTAGTTTTTTAGGAATCGTAATCAATTCACCCAGATATGTGTATTTATAGCCATAGGCTCTTCTACCCTATGAAGGATCTTCTGGGTGAGTTTAGGTGGCCACATAGCTGGGCACACGTATGTTTGTAATCCCAGCACTTGAGAGGCCTAAGTGGGAGCATAGAAAGTTTGAGCACAGGCTGGACAATTTAGCAGCTTAGGGAGATCCTGCAGTTGAGTGGGAGGACAAAAGAAAACAAAAGCCACTTTAGTAGCATTAATTTTTAAATCAGGTACTGGCCAGTGCCCCAGATATGGAATTCCCTGTAACCTTATTCATTAGTTGAGAATTTGGTACAGCTCGAGGTTGGCATGATGGTACATGCCTGTAAGAATGGCATGCTGGGAAATGGAAGCAGGAGGGTCCAAGTTCAAGTTCAGCCAGGGTAACTTAATAAGATCTTGTTGCTGATTCAAAGTAAAAAAAGAAATGGACTGTGGTTATAGTTCCTTGTGAAGGCCCTGAGTTCACGTGCATGTGCAAATATATATGTATATTATCCAAATGAGTGTTATATGTCCAAAGTTTGAATAAGATTTCAGAATAAGTTTCCTTCTGCTTTTTTTTTTCCCCAGTGAGTGATGGGGCACAGTAGTGGGAATTGAAACCCAGATCTTCTCACTGAGCTGCATCCCTCGCCCTTTTTATTTTATTTTATTTTTAATTTTGAGGCAGAGTCCTGCTAAATTGCCACGGCTTAGGCCAAACTCACAATCTTACTGCTTGATTCTTCATTTCTTACACAAAGTTTTAAAATAAATAATGAAGACATGAAATTTCAAATATGCAGGACTATATATTTAAAATCAAGTTAGGGCCTGGGCATTTAGCTCAGTGGCATAAGCGCCTGCCTTGCAAGCAGGCAGTCGTGAGTTCGATCCCCGGTACCGATAAAAAGGAAAAAGACAAAAAAAAAAAAAAAAAAAAATCAAGTGTAATCTTCTAAGTACTTTTATATTTGGTGAAAATCCTTCCAAACTCCTTTTCAGGTATATGTAAACAGTATATGAATTAAAGAGGGTGTACTAATGTTTTTTGTGGGGGTTGGTAACAGGGATGAAACTCATGACCTCACCTTTGCCAGGCGGGGGCTGTGCCACAGAATTATTTCCCTAGCCTACTTTGTTTCATTTTATTTTTGGTCATTCCACAGAGAAAAATTCCAGTGATACCTTCAGTGTAAGGGAAACACCTTTGTTTTTGTTGTTGTTTTGTTTTAAATGCTAGAGAGTGAATAAGGCCTTGTGGATGCTAGGTAAACCCTCTACTCCTGAGCTCCACCACCTTTTGCTGTTTTATTTCGGTTTGGTTTAGGGTTTGGGTTTTTTTTTTAATTTTTAATTTAATTTAACTTAATTTATTTATTGTAAGTATTGTAGAGTGAACCTAGGACCTGAGCTACATCTGCAGTCCTTTTTGTTTTTTTATATTGAAACAAGATCTTGCTAAGTCACTCAGTTGCCAAAGCTGGGCTTGAATTTGCAATCCTCCTGCCTCAGCCTTCCAGAGTGCTGGAATTACAGACTTAGATTATCATCCCTGGGAACTCTTTCACTTTAATAAGTGACCAGTGCATGTAAGAAAGAAAATTAGCTTCATCATCTAGACACTTGAAACATTTTATAAACATCAATATTTGTAGGATGATCTTTATGAGAAAAACTGAAATAATTCTGAAATAATATGTCATAAGTTCCGAATTGAACTGAATACCACATGAGTAGTAAAGTCTCCACTTATGTAGCCAGGTATCCAGATTAAGGCTCTGTGGCACTGGTGTAGAACCTTCCAGAGCTTTTCAATGATACAAACAGGCCACTGTGGCTTGTGTGCCATAGGTTCGCCACCACTACCCTATGGCAACTAGAGCAGACTTAGTGTAGGCCTAAGACTCAATAACATTCATTAGGTGAAAGAAACACATTAATGTTTAATTTTTTTCTGCCATATGAATGTTTAATTAGATGGAGGCTTGCATGGTCCTCAACTAGGTGAACTTTTAGTAAGGTCATTCATAGGTAGTTTGTATGCGCTTTTGTTTAAATATGTGTGTGGTAATCAGTTCAGAGATTGTACTGTTGATTGAATATTGATTGCTAATACTGACTGAATTTCTGAACAGATCAGCAGGATTTTGTCATAACATTGTAATGTTTAAGAAGCCCTGGCATAGTGTTGCACACCTGTAGTCTTATTGCTTAGGAGGCTGAGGTTGCAGAGTCAGTCATGAGTTTGAGACCAGCCTGGCTGAGTGAGACTGTCTCCAAAAAAGAGTGATTTAGGATATATTTTCCTCAAGTTGGTAGCCCAATTCTTGTATAGTGCCTTAAATGTTTGAAAAGTATGTCTCCACAGTTGGCAATGACTGGAAACCTTAGGAATTTCTGCCAAGTTCTTGTGACCTAATCCTCTCTTGGAAGCACAAAGTGTGTATTAAAATGCCTGAGTCAGCCAGCTCAAAGGATATAATGGCTGCATCTGTGCTCACTTTTGTAGGATGAAAATTCTCCTCAGTGACCTGAGACTACTTTTTCTCTCTCTACCCAGAAAAACATGCATTATAACTATGCAGAGAAAGCACACATCTGTACACATACACTGTATCTAAGTGCTACTGTTAGAATTATATTTTTGGCTAGTCATGGTGGCACTTACCTGTAATGCCAGCACATGGGGAGCTGAGGCAGGAACATTGCTGTAAGTTCAAGGTCAGCCTGTGTTACATAGTGAGTTCAAGACCAGCCTGAACTACATAGTGAGAAGCAAAATAAATTGTTTTCTAGTATGCTTAATTTCAGCAGATCTTATTTAATAACTTATAAGAAAATAGCTTCAGGGCTGGGGATTTAGCTCAGTGGCATAAGTTTCTGCCTGGCAAGTGTGAGGTTGTGCGGTCTATCCCCAGGACCGCAAAAAAAAAAAAAAAAAAAAAAAAAAGAAAGAAAAGAAAATAGCTTCATTTCTTGTACTGATTTCAATTAAATTTTTTAAACTAAGTCAGGGAAAGAAAAAGAAAGGAACTTACTATTTTTTGGATGTTTAGTGTTATTCCTAAGGAAGACCTTTTGCTGATTTAATGTTACTCCTTTGTGGATGAAGACCTCAGAACAGTCAAATGTGTTCACATAGCTTTGAAGTAACAAGTATAGTTAGAATTGGAACTATATCTGATTCCAAAGCGTCTCCATCACCACATCATGCTATAGAGCTGATCATACAAGATTATTACCAAAGTGCCTGTAATCCCAGAAGTTGGAAAGCTGAGACAGGAGGATCACTGCAAGTTTGAGGTGAGCCTGAGCCACAAAGTGAATTCAAGGCCAGTCTGAACTACATAGTGAGACTTGTCTCAAAAAAAAGGCAGACAAAAAGATTGTAATCAAAGAGGAAAAGTGCAAGGGTGGGAGAAGAAAAACATTACTATCAATATAAAAAATATAGAGGAGAACAGTAAACATAATATACTATTTGAAATACAAATTATATGAATATATATTCACACAGTATGTGATAAATACAAATTCGTAGCATATCTAACATCTCTGAAAGATTATACAGTGATTGCTTTCAGGGATGGAAACTGCTGCAATCTTTTCAGCTTTTATTGTAAAACCCATTATTATCTTCTTTTGAGTTTTGCTTTATATACACATAGATTGATCACCCCTCATACAAAAATCTAAAATACTCAACATCCAAAACTTCCTGAGTACAGGCATGTACAGACACAAGTGGAAAATTCCACATCTAACCTCATGTGACAGTGAAAACATGCAAGAACACTAAAACTATTGTTTAAGTTACATTCAAGGACTAGAGATGTGGCTCAGTAACAGAACTCTTGCCTAACATGCATGAGAAGTAATGTATATATGAAACATAAATGAATTTTGTGTTCAGACTTGGGTGTCATCCTCAAGATATCTCATGTGTATGCAAATATTCTAAAATCCAACTCTGAGTGTGGTGGTACATGCCTGTGATCCCTATGCTAAGGCAGCTGAGGCAGGAGGATTACTGTAAGTCCAAGGTCAGCCAGGGCTACATAGTGAGTTCAAGGCCAGTGAGAACTTGTATAGCAAGACCCTGCCACCCAAAAAAAAAAAAATCCAAAGCACTTGTGATCAAATGCATTTCAATATTTTAATTAAGTGATACTCATATTACTATTCAAAAGGGAAACCTTTTTCAGGATTTTGTACACACGAGGTTAAGCAACTGACCATTGAGTTATGCTTCTAGTCCTATTTTAATACTAATATTCTTTTTAAATGCAATATTTAAAAAACTCTTAAAAGCAGAAAAAAAAAGAGAAAATCAGCCAAATCCTATCACCCCAATGAGTTTCTTTCCAGTTTTATTTTCTCTATATAGTTTTTCCTCTCCTCCTTTTTCTTTTCTTTTTTAAGAGTAGGAAAATTTACTGGAGAAAAGGAATGGGGAATAGGGAGGGCTCCCAAATATGTTGTCCTCCTTTCTTTATTTTTTATATAACTGAATTCTACTACATACATAATTTTACACCATTTACTTTAAAATTTTATTAGTTATTTTCTTTACAGTTATAATATTAGAGCTAACTTAAAATGTATTAGGGCATTGTATTACTATTTAACTTTCAGTGTACACCACATTATACAGAATTGCTAACAGATGTTAGGCAGCAGCAACACACTTGGGCAAGGTCCTCTGTTTCTTGTCTATAAGTGGAGTTAAAGAACCTGTAGAGCTGGCATAAAGGTGCACAGCTGTAATCCTAGCACACTGGGAGATTGAGGCAGAGGATCATCAGTGCAAACCCAGCTTGAGCAATTTAACAACTTAGCGAGATGCTGTCTCAGAAAATGGACTGCTGTCTCAGAAAATGGGGGAGAGAGAGAGAGAGACAGAGAGAGAACATAGAGGAGTTTTGTTTTGTTTTGTTTTGTTTTGTTTTGTTGAGACAAGATCTCTCTGTGTAGCCCATGCTGGCCCCAAATTCCTGATTCTGAGTGCTGAGATTACAGATGTGTACTACAGCAGCCAGCCAAGAAAATTCAACAGGGTTGTTTTTGTTTTTTTCAGTGCTACAGATTGAGCCTAGAGACCTGTGAGTGCTAGGCAGTGGTTCTACCACTGAGCTACCTCCATAGCAAGAAAGCATTTTATTTAACATGCACAACATTTAAGTTTTTGTTCTGTTTCCTTTTGTTGTTGAAACAGTGTCTCACTATGTAGTCCTGGCTGTCTTGAACTCACAGTGATGCTCTTTCCTTGCCTCCTGAGTACTTTGTCTTGAAAATAAGATGTAGCAACAAAGAGTCCAGATGTCTACAGACTAGCTCTCAGCTGAGGCCTGGTAGCAAATTGTGTTCCTATTAAATGGCACATGTCCTTTTTCTCATCACCCTGTTATCCCTGACAGCTCCACTCGCTTGTTACCGGCTGGCTTGCTCTTAAAATGAACTGGAAACCTCTGGGTTTGTTTATTAAAATGCTCAAGTGAGTCGATACACATTCCATTTTCAAGTGGTCTGTTTAACACTGTTTTTTCTCAAATCACAAATTTTCTCAAGTCACAAATTTTACTTTCCTGTGAAATGCATTAATAAAACATTTAAAAAGTACTTCTATTTCACAGATAAATGATAATTATGCCAAATAATTACAAAGTAAAAAAAAATAGTTTAAAAAATGACTACAAAGTCAAGTTCATATATTTGTACTTCCAGGCCCATATAACTCATCAAAACTCTGAACTTCAGGTATCTGTTATGCTCAGTAAGATAGTGTTGCATTGGGGGCTGGGGATTTAGCTCAGTGGCATAAGCGCCTGCCTTGCAAGCAGGCAGTCGTGAGTTCGATCCCTGGTACCGAGAAAAAGGAAAAAGACCAAAAAAAAAAAAAAAAAAAAAAAAGATAGTGTTGCATTACAAGAGAAGGGGGAGCTTATGGTGGCACATGCCTGTAATCCCAGCACTGGGAGGCTGAGGCAGGAGGATCACAGATTCAAACCTAGCCTGTCTCAAAATAAAAGTGGGCTGGGGCTGGAGGTTTAGCTCAGTGGCATAAGCGCCTGCCTTGCAAGCAGGCAGTCGTGAGTTCGATCCCCGGTACCGATAAAAAGGAAAAAGACAAAAAAAAAAAAAAAAAAAAAAAAAAGTGGGCTGGGGATATAGCTCAGTATAATACACCAGAAGGTCAGGTTCAATCTCCAGGACACAGCATGGAAGAGGGAAATAGATAAAAGGGACTAAAGTATTACTGTCATGCCCCCAAATTCCCTCTGGCTCTTACTAAAGGAAAAGGTACTATATGAAAAAGTCATTCCTTAAAATCTCTGTTTAGACACTTTGTTGACAGAATTCTCAAAGGAGGGGGGAGGGGAAGGAAAGACTGACAATATCAGAATTAATCAGTTAAATCCATCAAACGGCTATCAGAGTTCTTGTACTCTGAACTTTAAAGGAAAACATGCAAATCTTAATCACTGATGGTATCTTTTGTATGTAGTCTAAAAGTATGTACAGAATAAAATGTAGCTGTGAGCATTTTCTGTAAGTGAACCAGAAATGGTGGACAGGAAATTGCATTAATGGAGGAGAGTAGGCATTATTTTACAATACGTTCTCATCGTCCCCAACACCTGTTCAGCTGGGAGGTTAGACTCATGGCTGTACCTAATCCATAAGGGGCTGAAATGTGGGCGTGCACCAGAGGCCCAGCTAAGGTTGGGGGGGCCTGAACTGCAGGAAAGGGGCATGCTATGCTCCACGGCGGCCCCGTGCCATGTGCAACTGTAAAGGGCAGTGGAGCCAGGACACCCCGTCTCCTGTGCTGGGCTCAACAGAGAAACTATTTTAAAGATTGTTATTAGCTGTATTTATAGAAGCATACCTCACTATTTTTTGAGGTCTAATCTATCAGTAAAAGTTTTATAGGCTTCTAATGCCATATAATAGTCGGCCTAGCAGTTGATAAGCATTGCCAATGACCTTTTAGTTTTTCAATTCCAGTTTCTATTGTAATGACCTTTGTAAAGAAGTTACAAAACTCGGCTGGTCTGATGGCAGTGGGTTATCAGAACTTATTAACATTAGTGTCACTAAAGTTGGTATACCACCCCCACCCCCACTGCTAAATTTGAGTGGCTTTAAAAAAAAAAAGAAGTTACAAAACTGATTAAGTGTGCAGATGTTACCAGAGGTGATAATGACTGATTTATCTATATTCAACTTTATCTTTATTTTTAATGATATTTAAATTTTTAATCTTACAGTATCTAGTTTTTAAAACAAGAGCACCATGCCTCAAAATGATGTGTCAGTCATGAATAAGGAAAAAAGTTTTTTTCTTCTTTTTTGTAGTACTAGAGATTAAACCCAGGAATTTAACACTGAGCTATATCCCTGGCTCTTTCAGCTCAAACTTGGTATCTTCCTGCTTCACCCTCCTAAGATGCTGGGATTATAGGCACACCTTAAGAAGTATTTTGTGAATCTAGAAATTGAACTTGAAAAGAAAAAGTTTCATATCTACTTAAAGCTATGTTTTAATTTTGGGCCACACTAATATAGAGTATTGCATACCCATAATCCCAACTACTCAGTAGGATAAGACAGGAGATTCCCAAGTTCAAGGCCAGACAGGAAAATTTAATGAGACCCTCTCTCGAAATTTAAAATAAAAAAGTATAGCTCAGTGGTAGAGTACCCAATAGAGGAGGAAAGAATTGAACAAACAAGGAGATCAGTTAAATCCACATTATGTGTCTCTTGAATATACTTTATTTTTGCACATTTTTCAGAGCTGTAATGATCTGTTACCATGTCCTCCCTGCATTCCTTAAGGGCAAGATCCATGTCTCACTTGCCTGTATAGTCTCAACAACTAGCCTAATACCTGACACTTGGTAGATAGCTATTAAACATTGATTTCTATGAATCAAATTAAACTAGAAACGCTTAGCTTAATATAAGAAGGCAGGCAGAGATGGTAGCCTTCACCTGTAATCCTGGCACTTGGGAGGTTGAGGCAGGAGGATTATCAAGTTAGCCTAGGTTACAATAGCAAGTACAAGGCCATCCTATACAATGTAGGAAGACCCTGATTCAAACACAGAAAAGGCACAGTGATTTATAATCTGTCTTTCAGATATTTAAAAGGTTCTCATGTTTAAGAGAGATTAAATTTTTTTATTTTTTGGTACCAGGGATTGAAGTCACAACCTCATGCTTACCAGGCAGGCACTTACGCCACTGAGCTAAATCCCTGGTAAGAGATTAAATTTTTTCTGTATGACTTCAGTGCACACAGAACCAATGAGTGGAAATGTTAGGAAGTCCCTAAGTGTTAAGAGTTGTTTAAAGTTAGATCTGAATCCCAGCACTCTAGGAAGCTAAGGCAAGAAAGAGCACCCCAAGTTAGAGCCTAGCCAGGTAATTTAGTGAGATCTTGTATCAAATTTTTTAAATAGTGTGTGCAGGGAGATCTGTGTTGTTCACAGTAAAGATGGTGGGTTCACAGTAACTAACAGGAAAAAAAAAATGAAATGGCTGTATTTTGAATTTTGGTTTTTTTTTTTTTTACTTTGTTGTAGATTTTGCATGTACACACATGTGCTTATTTTTGTTATTTTTCACAGAAATAAAAATACTAACTACCTTATATGATTTTTGTTCATAGTCAAGTTTATCCGAGAAGTGACACCATATATCAAGAAGCCATCCCTAGTATCAGATCTGCCATGGGAAGGTGCAGCTCCCCAGTCACCAAGCTTTAGTGGCAGTGAGGACTCTGGTTCTCCAAAACACCAGAACAGCACCAAAGACAGAAAAGTCATCCCCCTCAAAATGTGCTTTGCTGCTAGAAACCTAAGCATGCCAGATCTGGAAAACAGGTAAGTTGTACCTAACGTCATACTTTTAGCTTTTAACTTAAGGATTTGCTGTACTATTGTATGTCTCTGATTCACTTTTGAAATTTCATATTTAAAGTTTTTCACGTATCTGTGGTATATATGAGAAAATACTTGGACAGATGAAAGAAACTTATTGTTGGTTTCCCCTGGAGAATGAAATGATAGTAGAAGCTATTAATATTGTTTTTGTTGGGTTTCTTTTAAAAATGTAAGACATTGTAGAAATTACTTAGGTAATGTATGCTGCATCATATAAGAGCTGTACAGTTTGATCTTTTTCTTTCTTTTGGTACCAGAAATGGAGCTCAGGCCCTTGAGCTTGCCAGGTAGGTGCTATGCCACTGAGCTATGTCCCCAGCTACTTTGATCCATAAAGAAGTTCTAGGCCAGCCATGGTGCTGCATGCCCATAATCCCAGCACTCAGGAGGCTGAAGCAGAAAGATTGCTGGGAGTTTGAGGCCAGCCTGAGCTAATTAGTGAATTCAAGGTCACCCTGAACTATATAGTAAGATGATGTCTCAAAAATAAGAAAATAAATAGAAATTCCACTGTTTTGTCATAAAGTAAAAATTTAATTTTTTTGTTTTGCTCTGTTTTTTGTCTTCTTGAGACAGTTTCACTTTGCAGTTCGGCTGGCCTTTAACTCACTGTGTACCCCAGACAGGCTTTGGACTCACTGCACTCCTCCTGCCTCAGCCCCTTGAGTGCGCCACCACACCTGGCTAAAAATTTAATTTGTAAAGCAAGTAATCACTTCTGTTTTGTAAAACCATATTGTGCTAGGTGGAGTGACACATGCCTTTGGAGTAATCCCAGCTCTCTGGAGGCTGAGGAGAAAGATTTCTGTGAGTTCAAGATCAGCCTAGGCTACATAGTGAATTTAAGGCTAATCTGAAAAATAAATAAATAACTATTTCTTCACATTGGATACATTTGCATTGAGCCTTTGGTCTGTTAATCATGGACTTAAAAACACAATAAATAGGAACCATAGAGAAGCAATTAGAATAAGGAAACTGTGATAAAGAAGAACAGATTATAACTAAAATTGCCAACTGTCAGGCCAAAGACAGTAAAAAAGGCATAAAAAACTTTATTATAAATCATTTCTGGGAATAGATACCTGTAGGGAATAGATATCATTGCTTATATTATAGAGAAAATAGCAAAAGGTTTACAGAATTCCTATAGAAATTTTCTGGTTGTTGGACCAATGAAAGATGAAAGGAAAGTGATGTGACTTGGTTGTACTGCTATAATTTATATTGTCATTATCACCCACCGCAACATCTTTTAGAACCTGGTAACCTTGGCCTTCCTAGAAACTTGGGGTCTAAAAGAAACTTGAAGCCTATATTCATTCTTTCTCTCTCTCTCTTTTTTGGTGGTACTGGGAATTGAATTCAGGGCCTCATGATGCTAGACAAGCACTCCCCCACCAAGCAATTTCCCGAGCCCTTAGATGTATTTTTATCTTAAAGACCTTTGGTGATGATCAATTTAAGACCAAATGGTGAGGTTAGTTTAGCACCACAAGAGTTGCACAAGTCCTTTTTTTTTTCAGTATTAATACTGGAAAATAACTGGTTCCTAATCTTACATAAAGTACCAAAATTTATAAATCATTTGTGTTTTCTTTTCTTTTTGGTGGTACCAGGAATCGAACTCTCGACCTTGCACTTGCCAGGCAGGCGCTTATGCCGCTGAGCTAAATCCCCAACCCCTTAATTTTTAAAAATACCACATCTTTTTCATCTGTTCCTCGGTTAATGGGTATATGGGTTGTTTCCAAGACTTAGCTATTACAAATTGTGCTGCTATAAACATGGATACCTAAATACAGCTGTGGTATGATATTTTCATTTCTTCTGGGAAGATACCCAGAAGGGGAATAGCTGGTAAATGGAACCTCTAATCCTAGTTTTTTGAGAAATCTCCACACTGATTTCCACTGTAGTTGCACCAGTCTACACTCCCACTCCCACCAATGGGTACCCCACCCCAACATTTGTTATTGGTTAATTTCTTTTTTTTTTTTTTTTTTTGGTCTTTCATTTTTTTATTGGTACTGGGGATTGAATTTACGACTGCCTGCTTGCCAGGCAGGTGCTTATGCCGCTGAGCTAAATCCCCAGCCCCTATTGGTTAATTTCTAGATGATAGCCATTCTTACTGGGTTGTTGTTTTTATTTTTTTATTTTTTTGAGACAGGTTCAAAAGGAAAATAACTCTCTATTCAGTTCAGGCTGGCCTTGAACTCACTTTGTAGCCCAGGTTGGTCTTGAATTCTCAACGATCCTCCTCCTGCCTCAGCCTCCCGAGTGCTGGGATTACAGGCATGAGCCACCACACCCGGTTGTGCTTTTTGTAAACTGAATTAGGAGAAATTCAAGGTTTTTCCTATATTACTTGAATTTGCACTCCAGTGTTGTTTTTTAGAGAAGAGAAAAACAGTAGAATTATAAGTAGTTTGATAGTAATTATGCATAACTTTGGTTATACCCATTAGGATCGGAACCTCTTTTCTGTCTTGGTAGAAAAAGTATATAGACTCACTGACAAATTGTGCCTTAGTTATGAGAGTTAGAAGATAAAAGTTTAAAAGGTGGGCTTGATTTTTTCATATGCTTTGATTTCTTCCCGTGTAAAATAAAAATAATAAGCAAATCCAATGAAAAAATGGTTGTAAAATTGACGAGTAAGTTCCTAAGACATTATAGGTACAGATAGTATCTTTGTGTCCTAGTACAAGTTCTTTAATTTCTCCCATGTTTTCTGTGTAAAATGGTCATGATGCCCATTCAACTGTTACTGGGTAGTCTCCTTAAAGTGACTCACCAAATAAATGTCACCAGGTTTTTTGTGCTCATACCTCCTTTAATTGGTAGATTCCAGGTTCTTCTCATATTGAATGAAATGAGAAAAAAATGGTGACAACATTTATTTGAAAAAGTAAAAGTGAAGTGTGAGAGAGAAACTAGCTCAACAGAGTGAGCTTGGGCTGATTAAAGTCAAGATAAAAGTATACTCTGAAGAATACAGGGCAGGCTGTCCTGAGGAAAGCCACCATATTGAGCTCCTTCTTGACATCTGTGTCATGTGTGTGTGTGTGTGTGTGCGTGTGTGTGTGTGCGCGCGCGCGTGCGTGTGTGTGCGCGCGTGCGTGTGCGTGTGTGTGTGTGTGTTTGTGTGTGTGTGTGTGTGTGTGTGTGTGTGTGTGTGTGTGTGTGTGTGTTTGAGACAAGGTAGTTCAGGCCAGCCTTCAACGCACTTTGTAGCCCAGGCTGGTCTCAAGCTTGCAGCATCCTCCCGCCTCAGCCTCTCAAATGCTGGGATTACAGGCATGTGCCAGCTTGCCTGGCAATATCTATGTCCTTTTATGCCCTCAAATCTTGAGGGAACCCAAGGCCTTCTACATAAGTGTCCTGAGAGACTGAGAGGTAGTGCCTCTCCCTACCAAGGGATCTTGGGCACTACCAAGATCCCATACCCCTCTTCATAGCCAGTCTAAGTCACTTCCTATTCCCAGTTGTGACCCTTTAGAATGACTTCAAACTTAAATAAGATAATATCTATAAAATCACTTGAAGCTCTTTGGTCCTTAATTTTATCTCAACTCTGTCAGAAGAAATGTCAGTCTATTTTCTTATTGATGATCACTGGAACTACTTATAGTTTGGAGCTGTTTACTTTGAATATTTTTGTACAAGTGTTTTTGTGGACAGACATTTTTGTTTTACTGGGTGACATCATAGGAGTGAAATTGCTAAGTCAATGTTTGGTTTTAAAGAAATTGTTTGGTTTTAAAGAAATTGCCAGACTTTATTTCAAAGTAGTTATGCTGTTTTATATTCTAACAAAATATGAGGGCTTCCCTTGCTCTATTCTCTCTGCAACATTGGTATCACTCTTTTTTTTTATTTTAATTTTGACACAGGAACTTTACTAGTTGCTAAATTACTCGGGCTAAGCTGGATTTTATGATCTTCCTGCCTCAGCCTGCCAGAGTACTAGAATTATAATCATGTGCTACCATGCCTGGCTTGGTATTAGTCTTTTTAATATTAACCATTCTGCCTTTCAGCTGGGTGTGGATAGGAATCTGTTTGTGGTTTATCACCCATTTTTGTATAAAGGCTTCAGTTTTTATTTTTTTCTACTACTGGAGGTTGAACCTGGGGTTTTGTTAGTGGACTACATCTACAGCTCTTTCTATTTTATAACTGTTTTTGTTTGTTTGTTTGTTTGTTTGTTTTGAGACAGAGTCTCACAATGTGGTCCAGGCTGGCTGGCCTTGAACTTGTGACAGTCCTCCTGCCTCAGCCTCCCACATACTGGGATCACAGGCATGTACCACCATGCATAATTCATTTTATTTTATTTTTTTACTTTGATCTTTCGAGATCTTTTGGTCTCACTATGTAGCACTGGCCTTGAACTCATAGCAGTTCTCCTCCTTTAGCCTTGTGGGTGTTGGGATTACACACATGAACCACCAGCCCTAGCTCAGTTTTTTATTTTGAGACAGGGTCTCATTACACTGCCCAGCCTGGGCTGAAATGAGTCACCCTTTGCCTCAGTCTTCCACAGTGCAGGGATTGCAAAAGTGTATCACCTTACTTGGCTAAAGCTTCCCTTTCTATACCGAAAACTTGTCAGATTACCGTAGTTCAAGCACTCCAGAAGGCTGAGGCAGAAGGATCATACATTCAAGGCTTAGGACACAACATGAGCCCATTTCTTAGTGAACAGTATTGTGGGTAGCGTGAAATCTAGCAAGACCACTGCTGTTCGGAATGTGAATCTGCCCTTTGCACAGGTTCACACTCTCGGTCATCCTCATAGTGGCTGTTTTCCATGTAAAAGGTAGAGGTTAGCTTTATGGCATATAAAATCACACGGCTATTACTAATTGAGCACCTAAGTCATGCTGAAGCCTTGCTAAACAAAAGAAATAAAATGGGCTGAACTTACAGAATCCTATGCTTTGGTACACCTAAACATTGATTTGATTCATGTGATCAAAATGTAATTGTATTTCTGAGGAAATCCTTAGTGGTTTGACTGGCAGCCAAAACATTTTACATTGTAGGCGTCACTCTCTTTCCTCTGGCCCTGATTACTGGCAGACTGCCTCCATATTTTTATTAACAGAGTTTTAAATTGAAAGTGTTTTGTTCTGTTTTTTTTTTTTTTTTTTGGAAACAGGGTCTCTCTATGTAGCTTAGGCTGGTCTTAAACTTGCAGCAGTCCTCCTGCCTCAGCCTCCCAAGTAAGCACGCCCTGCTGAAATTTCCTTTTAAAACAGTGATGGGAATGGAGGCTCATGCTTAATGGTCCCAGCACTAGGGGAGGCTGAGGCAGAAAAATTGTTGCAAGGTCAGCCTGAGCTATTACTTAATGAGTTTGAGACCATCCTAAACTATATAATGAGGCCCTGTCTCAAAAAGCCAAGAAAAGAAAACAAATTTTCTTTTTTTTTTTTTTTTTTTGGTACCAGGGATCAAACTCAAGATTTCACATTTGCCAAGCAGGCACTTATGTTGCTGAGCTAAACTGTCAGCCAATTTTCTTTTAAAACAGTAGTAGACTAGAACTTGGCTGGGTGGCACATGCCTATTATCCCAGTACTTTGGAAGACTGAAGCAAGAGGATTGCAAGTTTGAGGCCAACCTAGGCAATTTTTTTTCTTTTCTTTTCTTTTTTTTTTTTTTTACTGGTACCAGGGATCGAACTCACGACTGTGTGCTTGCAAGGCCACTGAGCCAAATCCCCAGCCCTAACTTAGGCAATTTAGCAAGACCTTATCTCAAAATAAAAAATAAAAAAGGCTGAAGGTGTTCATATATGGTTTGTTTGTTTTTTTTTTAACTGGGAATTGAACTCAGGACCTCTTGCCTGCCAGGGAGTCACCAAGCTGCTGAGCTATATCCCCAACCTAACTGATTGTAGCACAGTTCAGAGCCCCTGGGTTCAAGACCTTATCTCTGTAAAACAAACAAAAAACTAGCACTAGACTTTGGCTATTCCTTTGTCCCTTATAATAGTCTATTTCCTGGTCTTCCAATTATTAATAACTATGATCTTTGATATTGTGATTTTTTTAGAATTTTAAGTGTGTCTGAGATTGTCACAGGAACTGTGTGAATGACGATACCTTTTCAGAACATGAATATTTTGTGTCTAGAGAAAGATGAACTGTTTCCTATCTTTACTGCTAAATAGGTTATGAGGAGGAGTGAAGAAAATGTCTCACATGGTTGAGCTGCCAAACGTTTAGCATGTGTTTAAAGGATGTTTTTCTGGTTACAGAGCCAAATCCATCAGGAAGTAGTATATAGCCCCAAAATGGTCAGCCTGATGATGTATGGTTTAAACTAAGGTTATCAGTGCCTTTCCCTCCCCTGCATTTGGTGGGACAAAAGTGGAGCTGAATCTTTTGCTGGGGTGAAGTGGGGCAGTCACTGGCTGAAACAGACTGTCAAACCAATTTATATTAGCTGCATGCTTTCTTCACACTTCTAGAGGTAACTGGTGCCACTGATGCCCCTAGCTCTTAAGGATTGTATAGCACAGATTGGCAGAAATTTGACTCTTCACACTTGCTGAAGTCTGACTATTCATTTAACTCCTGTGTCTGATTGCAGTTTCCAAAATTTCATTGTAAGTGCTGCTTACATGTTCTCCCTGAGCTTATCAGGTGATGCTTTTTAAAAGTCTCTAAATTTGACATTGACTTAAGCCTTAAAAATTTTTTTGACAAGTTGAATTTCATGAAAATGTAAGCCATCTCTGCAAAAAATTTAAGAAAATAAGAACTGGGCGTGGTGGTTTGTGCCTATAATCTTAGCATGTGGGAGGCTGAGACAAAAGGATCACTGTAAATTTGAGGCCAGCCTGTGCTACATAGTGAGTTCAAGCCCAGCCTGAACTGCATAGCAAGACCCTGTCTCATAAAAGAATAAATACTATTAAATGAAGTAGAAGCTAAATAAAGGCTAATAATGAATATTAAGCTATTTCTCAGAGGTCTGTCTTCTCTCTAGTTCTGTCTAAGCTTCAATCATGTTTAACATGGAGGAATTCCTAGCCTGGGATGATGGCACATGTCTGTAATCCCCAACTCTGAGAAGCTGAGGCAGGAAAATTGCATATTTGAGCCCAGCTTGAACAATTTAGCAAGATAATATTTTTTAAAAAAAGCTGGAAATGTGTCTCAGTGTGAAGGACCTGGGTTCAATACTGCAAAAACAAAACAAAACAAAGCAAAAGTATAAAACATAGAAGAAAGAACTGACTGCTAGGCATGGTGACACACATCTACAATCCCAACACTTGTGAAGTTGAGGCAGGAAGAGCACAAGTTTGAGCAAAGCCTTGGCTACATAATGAGGCCCCATCACAAAAGAAAAGAAGGAAGGAAGGAAAGAACAAACTAACCAAAGTTCAAGTGAGGATGAGTATTTGCCAGAGAAAATATGGCAACTTAAAATATTTGGAATTGTAAATGGTGTAAAGATATTGCAAAAGAAAGGAACTCGGGCTTCAAGGCAGAGATGTTAGTGGTAAATTTGCTTTCCTGTGACAAGCAATGCAGAATCTGAGGACAGTGCTTCAGGGCAGCAAAAACTGTCTTCAGAAAATAGTATCTTCTTGGTACTGGCGGTTTGTCAATATCTGGCCTCCTAGGGGAGTCATTCCTAATAGCTTTTTGCTTTCCACTTGAAAGATGTGTGTATTCACTGTTAGAACACAAGAGTGTGGCCTCATGGGGTAATGCATGCCTGTAGTCTCAGCAGCTTGGAGACTGAGGCAGAAGGATTGCAAGGTTGAGGTCATCCTGGGCAATTTAGCAAAACTCTGTCTCAAAATAAAAATTTAAATTTAAGAAAGGGCTGTAGATATAGCTCAGTGCTCCCTGAATTTTCTAGTACTGCAAAAAGCAAATCCAAAATGTGTGTGTGTGTGTGTGTGTTTGTGTGATTTAACTTTTAAAATTTATGTTTGTCCGTGCTGGGTGTGGTGGTGCATGTCTGTTGTCCCAGCACTTGAGAGGCTGAGGCAGGAGAATCACTGAGAGTTTCAGGCCAGCCTGGGCTACAAAGTGAGTTCAAGGCTAGCCAGAACTGTGTAATAACATCCTGTTTCAAAAAAAGACCAAAAAAAAAAAATTTGTTTGTTGAAAACACAAAGCAGTGCTCAATAAATTGCTTTACAATGATAGATAGATAGATAGATAGATAGATAGATAGATAGATAGATGTGCAGTGGACCACCAGAATTCATGGGAGTTAGTTTCCTAGAGCACCCAGAAATTATGAAGAATTGTTAATTTCAGATATGGTCAGGAAAAATGCCTACAAATGCCTATTTTTATAGTTTAAATCCTAAATATGCTATGTCAGCTAGTAATTTAATAAAATACCTGTATTAATAAATCCTTAGAAGGTACAGGGCTTTTTGGCTTCAGGGTTTTAAGAAGGACACAAATCTAAAAAATCTCAAGTTATATCATGTACAGATACAGATTCTCTATAATGAATGGGATCATTATGTATATCTAAAATGTACCAATAAACAATTAATTAAAAAAAAGAAAAAGGACAAAACTAATAACACTTGTGATAACTACAGGCAGTACAGCAACCTGTTATGCGGAAATGCTGGTGCATCTGCTGGAGATGGGTTATGTAGTAGTAGCCGGTCAGCAGCAAGGAGAATTGAGTAATGCTCTCAGATTGGCTACTTGTAAACCTCCACCAAAACAAAAAATTGAGGAAGATATTTGCAATTTCCAAAATGGGGCAGGGGTCTGTTAACAATTATTAGGTTCTGGCCAGGGATATAGCTCAGTGGCACAGCAAGAGCAAGGTCCTGAGTTCAGTTTCCGATGTTACACACACACACAATTATTAGGTTCTAAGGAAAAATCCTCAAGCAACTGAGGCCTCAAACTCTGAACCACAACTTGGTAGTGTTGGGTAATACTGTATACTGGGGCTAGGAATTGAGCATAGGGCCTTTGGTTTGGGTGTATCCCTGGCCCTTTTTTATTTATTTTGATACAGAGTCCAAGTAAATTGCCCAGGCTGAGCTTGAACTTGGGATCTTCTTGGTTTAGCTTTCCAGAGTGATGGGATTACACTCATATCCCACTTCTTTAAAACTTTCAGCTGATTTGTATGGATAATATTTTAATATATGTACTGCTGAAGCAAGCACAGTATGGATAACTTTTTTATTTAAAGAAAGACAAAACAAAATAGAAAACGGACAGAAATAGTACATACTTTTAAAGAAAAGAAATAGTAATAAATCACTAGCTGATGTATACATATTGTCCCTCTATAAATAGTTATTCAAGGTACACAAATGGAACATATAAATGGGATTTCAACCAGGGAGACTGCAAACAGTTCTGTTCAACTATCCAACAAAAACTAAGTATTATGGCTATCAATCCTATACACTTAGACATGTACGCGTTTATCCATATCTTCATTTATGTTGAGACCTAACAGTATATTAGATTAAAATCCTTTGGAACAAAGATTAATAATATTGCTGAATTTCACGTCATAACACTCTGGAATCAGGATTGGGTACTGCAGTGTCACTTTCTTTCAAAGTTTTTGTTCATTTCATCATGTGTCATCAGATCAGTGCTCATAAACTGTTTATAGGTTTTATGTAAGCTTGAGTCTTAACATGTATTTCTATCCTTTCTATGTTAGAGAGAAAAACAACAAAGCAGGACAGAACTAAACTTTTTCCTATAGACATATAAAACTAAAAAGACATATAAATCTGCTGTATAAGGAGTTCTATCCTGATCACTGTGCTGTTTCTTGTTATCATCAACAGAACTGGCTAGATAAAGTATAATTGAGCATATCAGTACATAACAGAATTAACAGGGGCTGGGGATTTAGCTCAGCGGCATAAGCACCTGCCTTGAAAGGAGGCAGTTGTGAGTTCAATCCCCGGTACCGATAAAAAGGAAAAAGACAAAAAAAAATTAAAAAAAAAAAAAAGAATTAACAGAAATAGAACTTTATAGATAGTGTAGAGCTTCAAAAACAGTGTTATGGATAACTTATGTATCACTTGTTTTATGGGGATTCTGGGGTTTTGTTTTTGAGTTTTTGTTTGTTTAGTTTGGTTGCTTTGGTTTGGCTTGCTTTTTTTGAGACAAAGTCTTGCTATGTAGCCCAGGCTATCCTCAAACTCACAGTGATCCTGCTGCCTCTGCCTCCTGGGTGCTGGGATTACAGGCATGCACCACTGCCCATTGCTATATTCAGGCAACTTTTGAAATGCAGATTGTTCGCAATTGAGAATTAACGAATATAGAATAATCATCTTGTTGACTATCTCTTAACTGTGTTTCTTCTAGGACTCAGTGAATGATTTAATCATATAATGTTACCCAGACACTAAAATAATTCCACATTTTCATGTAATGTAATATTCTTGCTGAGTGTAGTGGTGCATGTCTATAAACTCACCTCCACAGGATGTCAAGGTAGAAGGATTATAAGTTTGAGGCCAGCCTGAACTACATAGTGAGACCTTGTCTCAAAAAAACAAAAACAACAAAGGCAGGGATGTAACTTGGTAGTAAAGCATTTGTCTAGCATGCACAAAGGCTTGGGTTCAGTTCCTAGTATTGGGGGGGAGTAATATTCTTCTGCTAATTTGCCTTTTCTTTATTTCATGTAGTATAAATTCAGTTTATTATGAGTCGTTGTCTTTAACACCTGGAAATACCCTATATCAGAATTATCCATGTATTTTTTTGTTTTTAATTTTGGTTTTTCTAGCTCAGGCTGGCCTTGAACCCACTGTGTAGTTCAGGCTGGCCTCAAACTCATGGCAGTCCTCTGCCTCAACCTTCCATGTGCTGGATATCTAAGTATTTTTTAAAAATATTAGTTCCTCATTTATAATTGTGCCTGTGACATTCAACAAACATGCTTTCCATTTCTTTGACATGGAAATTAAGGTAAAGCAAAATGTTCTACTGTCAACCATCCTATAGGTTCCCTTGCCTTAGCTCCTTATAGCAATACACTATAATAGCTCATTCAGCAGGTTAAACTTTCTTGTGATTACTTTTTCTTTTTCTTCTTCTTTTTTTTTTTTTTTTTTTTTTTTTTTTTGAGATAGGGTCTTACTATGTAGTTCAGGCTGGCTTTGAACTCACTGTGTAGCCCTGGCTGGCCTCAAACTCACAGCAATCCTCCTGCCTCAGCCTCCCAAGTGCTAGGATTACAGGCGTGAGCTGGTAATTACTTTTCATGTGTGGTTTTATTTTATTTTAATTTTTAAAATTTTTATTAGTATATGCTTGAGTATATAATGACTGCATTGTCGAGAGAAGTCGCTACATGTGCATAATACATCTCATTTCTTTTTATTTCCTCTATTTGTAGTTTTAGCTGGACTCTAAGGAATTAAGAGAAAGTGTCAGTATTTGAAGAATGCATAATTAAATTAGATTTGTAATTGTGCACTTCAGTCTCTATTGTAGGTGCGGTGACTTCTGACCCAGCTCACTTTTTTCTTTTCTTTTCCCACACAGATTGATAGAGCTACATTCTCCTGATAGCAGAAACACATTGATCCTCCGCTGCAAGGATACAGCCACAGCACACTCCTGGTTCGTAGCTATCCACACCAACATAATGGCTCTCCTCCCACAGGTACTGGCTGAACTCAATGCCATGCTTGGTGCAACCAGTACAGCGGGAGGCAGCAAGGAAGTCAAGCACATTGCCTGGCTGGCAGAACAGGTAGGCTCGGAGACGGAGCAGGATCAGAGCCAGAACAGGTCCCCCACTGCCTGACTCTGTAATATTTATCATACTGCTGTCTCTTGGATACCCACCTTGTGCATCTTTTGTTGTCAATTTTTTGTTTCTGTCTTTGTTTTTCCTGTTTATTTTTTAGCTCTTTGCTCATTATCACCTCTCCCAGAATTAACTGTCATGGTGCTCACCATTATAATGCAGCCAAAAGGACGTTTTTACTGCCGCCTCTTGTTGACAGGATATTGGGGCTTTTTTTGTTTTGTTTTACCTCCAGACGTACATTTCTATTTTTTATCAGACTTGAAGCATCAGTTTTCACAAAGTAAGGATCACTTATACATAGGACTTTCCAATTTTTTGCTATTCACATTCATTTTTACTGTTCCAAACTTAAGTTCAAGTGTGCTGCTTTCTCTGTCATTTAAAAAAATTTTTAAAGAAAACTTTTCCCTATATATTTAAATAATGGGCAGTTTTTTGGGGGTGGGGGAGTTTGAGACAAAGACTCAGTGTATAACTCAGGCTGGCCTTGAACTCATAGCGATCCTCCTACTTCAGCCTCCCAAGTGCTGGGATTACAGGTGTGCACCACCACACCCAGCTGGGCAAATTATTTGATAAGCAAAACACACATTTAGACATAAATCTCAAATACAAGTATTAAATTGAATATATTAAATTTGAAGCAAAAACTGCCATAAATTTAAGCTTATTTTATTCATAAAAATATTTAAAGTGAAAATAGTTCATTAGTTTTTTTGGGTTTTTTGTTTTTTTGGTACTGACAGTCAAACTCACAACCTCATACTTACCAGGCAGATGCTCTGCCACTGAGCTATGTCATGGGCTTAGATTTAAAAATGATATAGGCTAATTTTTTATAAAGGGCTAGCTAGTACGTAACTGTGTTGACAGTCATGAATAAAATGGAATTAAATAGGCATATCTGTGTTTTGGTGTAACTTTAGAAAAACAGGTGTTCACATGGCTTCGGCCTAGAGGTCATGGTCTTTCCAGGGTAGCAGACTGTAGTTTATACCCCTGCTCTGGGAACAGTGCAGAATACACAAAGCTTGTTACAAGCCATTAAGCAAAAGCAGGGTTGTCTTTCATAACTGGAGAATGAAAAGTGAAAAGTGTCGAGTGAAAGGAACTAAAGAACTGAAGAGTGGAAGTTAATTTAGATGCCAGATTTGACCCAGAGACCCTACAGGGCATTAAATTACATCCTTCACTATCACTGGGCCAGAGGGAGTTGAAAGAGGCGACTAGTGAGGGGTTCAGGGATGAAGGTTCAAGTGTTAGCTCTGTTTTTTCACTGATTTTAGGTCTTTGTAAAATTTATTTCTTCTCCTTGAATTCTAGTTCCCTTCTGTGCAAGCAAAGGGATTTTAGTTTAATTTTTAAAACTTTTATTAGTACATGTTTGAATATAATGACATATTCATCAAGGGAAGTTGCTAGAAGAGAATGTTCTAGATCATTGACTGCCAGATATGTATCTGGCATAAAATAGCATAAAATCAGTGTGTGGAGTTTCTCTTTGTCTTTTTTTTTTTTCTTTTTAAGGTTTTTAGGGTTTCACCATGTAGTTCAGGTTGGCCTTGAACTCATATGTAGCTCAGGCTGCCCTCAAATAGTGCTGGGATTACTGGGTTGCACTACCACACCTGGCTGATAATTATTTATTTACTTATTTGGGACCGAGAATCAAACTCATGAGCTTGCATTTGCCAGGCATGCACTTGTGCCACTGAACTAAGTCCCCAGCCCTTGATTGTATTTATTTAGAGATGTTTTCTCCAAAATAGTTCTGATTTGATCAGTCTATTTGGGCCTGGCAATCTCATTTTATAGTTCCCCAGAAAATTATTCTGTGAGGTTAATTTTGATGCCAATAATTTTTCTTTATGATGAAATTTTATGAATATTCAAATAAAATTATATAAACTAAAACACAAATATGCACTAATCATTTCTATTAGGCTTTTTTTTCTCTAAACTTGGAAAAATTGTACTCTTATATTTTGCAAAATTTGTGTTTGATTAGAATTTTAATCAGTTATATATAAAATTATATATGGATAAAATGTGAAAGTGAATGTTAGGATTTGAATATAAGATGAAGGTCTATGGGGGGCTGGGGATTTAGCTCAGCGGCATAAGCACCTGCCTAGCAAGCAGGCAGTCATGAGTTCAATCCCCGGTACTGATAAAAAGGAAAAAAAAAAAAAGATGAAGGTCTATGGTAAAAGTTAGTCCATTATGTAATTTTTTAGACCACCTTGAACATATTAAAGTGTTAAATTTTTTCAGTCATTCTTAATTTCATATAAAGTCAGTTTTTGTTTTGTCTATTTCTTTAAGACGCATGCATTTTATTTTTCTTTAATTTTTTAATTATATAAAAATATAAGGACTATAAAAATTCTTGCATTTTTGTATGTAAGACATTACCATATAATTCTCTCCAAAGATCGACTTTAACATGTCAGTATGTGGTTTTTTGTCTTGTTTTTTATTTTTGGTACTGGGAATCAAAGTCACAACTTTGCACCTGCCAGGCAGGAGCTATGCCATTAAGCTATATTCTCAACCCTGGTATGTGTTTTCTTCTAAAAATTTATACACATTTTTGAGTAAAGATTTATATGATTTACAAGAACTTTTTTAAAAAAATCATCCATTGTTTATTCAAGTCTTAGCATTATTTTCAATTGCTCAAAAACTTAAGAGCATATTGATGTTACTTGATTTTATTGATACATCATGTGCTTTTCTTTCAGTAGATAAAATTTTTCAAAAAACTAGTGAGTTCCCAACTTTTTCAAGGCAAAAAACATTGTACTTTGTACCAAAGAGTGTTTGAATTTCAAAATCTGAAACATAAAATGGTGTGGCTCCATGTTTTCTTGGATCATAAGAGAAAACAGACTTAAGGTAGAGAAATCCTGTTCTCCGTAGGAACAGCATTACGTCTGTCCAGCGTCCAAGGTCACCTGGATTCACAGAGATTAATGCTCCTCTATTCAAAATCCTGTCAAATTTACCAATATTTGCTCTGGAAAGATGGAAAATGCTGCAATAGTACAGTAAAATATTCCCTGAAAACTTCTTAAACATTTTTGTGTCAGGAATTTCAGTGATTGGCTCTTCTGAGGAAGAGAGATTCTGCTCCATAAAAATTCCTGTATCCCAAGCACTGATTTTGACACCAGCTACACTGTGTCCCAGTGTGATTTGCACTGTGTCTGCTAATCATTTCCTCTCCACTGCTTTTCCGCAAAGGGGAAAAAACATTCTTGGTCCACTCTCACCTTTATGAAAAGTATCCAAATGCTTCTTTTTTTTTTTTTTTTTTTTGTCTTTTTCATTTTTATCGGTACCAGGGATCGAACTCACGACTGCCTGTTTGCAAGGCAGGCGCTTATGCCACTAAGCTAAATCCCCAGCCCCCCAAATGCTTCTTTAATAGCTGATATCCTCCTGCTTGATAAAATCTAATTTTGTGGTTCACCTAACTGTCTTGCCACTCTTTCAGGATTATTACTTGAGCTTTCTGTACCTTAGTATCATGGTGCTCTTTAGTATCAAGTGAAGTTCTTGTGTCATTCACAGTTTTGGAGATACTACTGTCTCACAGCAGGTAACTCCAGGGACTAGCCAGTCGCCTTACAGCTGCTTCCCCCTCCCCTCCCTTCCCGCTATGAAGCGGTATAATTAGAATAAGCAAAGAAACTAGTGGAAAACCATGGGAAGTACTTATGGATAACATTTTAGTTATGTTTATTATTGTTTTTTCCTTTCTTTTTGTTTTTTAGGGAAGAAAAATTTCTTGCAGCTCACAGTTTATAGAGATTTTGGTTCATAGACAGCTGGCTCCAAGTCAAGGTGTTATGGCAGAGGGACTCACAGAGGAGAAACAGTTCATGGCAAAACAGGGTAGTGAAAAGGCAGAAAGCAGCAAGTGACAGCAGCAGCCCTCTTTCTAAAGCCCCTCATATTCCATCCAGGCTACCATGCTTAGGGCAGGTAGCACTCACATCCAGGTTGGAGCACCCTGAATCCCAGCATGGCACCGTTAATCCAGCATTACATTCTTAATCTCAGTATCACACACCTAGATCCAGAGATATTTGAAAAGCCCTACCTGAGGCCACACGAGGCTTTGAGGGAACATCTAGTTATAGGCTATAACAGTAATGTCCTCGTTTTCATCATAAAGGAATTGAGAAATTTTTTTCTACAATAACTGTTACTGAGTTCTTTAAAATGAAAGTTCTCATTTAAACTTGATAATGATTGAAAGATACAGTATTCTCTAGATGCAAAATCTTAAGGAATCTTTAATATTTGTTCCAAGACTAAATAATAAAAATGGTGGGCTCAGAGTAATAATCTGTGAAATATATGAAAATATCTAGTCTATGACTATAATATGACTATATTTACATTTCTAAATTTAAAGTTAAAAGGTATAACTCCTTCTTTATACATCTGCAAGGTTTCTATTTAATATTCTGAAAATAAACATCCTCATCCTCAGGATAAATCAAGTAGATCTTTGAACTTTGCAAACAAGATATAGTAAAACTCTTTCAATAAAAATCCAACTTGTAGAATGAAGGGCATAATATTTTCATATACAAATTAACAGAGTTCTTTGAAAGTTAGTTGTGAAGCAGATCAGTTTTTCCCTCCTACCCTTCACATCCTGCGTCCATCTGATCCTTGCACTCATCCCTACACAAGAGAGTAACCATGCCAGGGGATAACAGACACACACCTTCTAACCTCTAGAGGTGCACACTAGAATGGAAGAAAACTAATGTGAGTTGAAAAAAAAAATTATCTCGTAGGCTTTTAACAAAGATTTTAGAGTGTACAAAAATCAGCTATCAAAATTTATGTACATTTTTAATACAGCTTTACCAATCCTTTGTCACTTTGAATTTGACCTTTGAAGTAACATTGTTTAAAAGTCCTGACAAACACCAATATTCCCATTTCAAATTTCAGTTTGGTAAATGGCCAGTAAATATTTGAAAAACTGATCACTATTCACCAAGGAAATGCAAATCAAAACCACAATGAGCTATTGTCTTACCCCAGTCAGAATATCTACTGTCAAAAAGACAAAAACTAATAAATTCTGGCAAGGATGCAGAGAAAGGAAAGCTCTCCTACAACTTTGGTAGGAATGCAAATTAGCACAGCACTTTAAAAAACAGCATGGCAGGGGCTGGGGATTTAGCTCAGCGGCATAAGCGCCTGCATTGCAAGCAGGCAGTCGTGAGTTCGATCCCCGGTACCGATAAAAAGGAAAAAGACAAAAAAAAAAGAAAGAAAGAAAGAAAGAAAGAAAGAAAGAAAGAAAGAAAGAAAGAAAGAAAGAAAGAAAGAAAGAAAGAAAGAAAAACAGAATGGCAGTTCCTCAGAAAATTAAATGTAGAACAGCTATACATGTCAGCAGTCAATGCTGGTTATATAGCCAAAGGAAATGACATAGTATGTCAAAGAAATACCTGCAATCTCATGTTTATTGTCACATCATTTACAGTAGCCAACATATATATCAAGCAAAGTGTCTGTCAATGAATGATGAAAGAAAATGTGGTGCATATATACAATGCAATACTGTTCAGGGACTGGGGCTAAGCATCTGCCTGGCAAGCACAAGGTCGTGAGTTCTATCCCAGGTAGGTAAATAGATAGGTAGATAGGAAGAAAGGAAGGAAGGAGAGGCAGAGAGAGAGGAAAGAAAGAAAGAAAGAAACAAAGAGAGAGAAAGAAACAGAAAGAAAGAGAGAAAGAAAAAGACAGACTGTTCAGCCATAATAAAGAAGTAAATCCTGCTATTTGCAGCAACATAGATGGAACTGGAAGATATTATATGAGATAAGGAAATAAGGCACAAAAGGACAAATACTGTGTCTTCCAATTTATTTGTGGAAGATGAAAAGGTTGATTGTAGAGAGTGAAATAGCAGTCACTAATGTCTAAGCAGGGTGGGAGTGTACAGAAAGGTTGAAAAAGTACCACAACAGTTAGAGGAGTAGGTTCTAGTCTTACAGCACAATGGGGTGACTACAGTTCGCAGCATTTATCAAATTATACTGTACCCTATAAATATGTGTAATTATTATTTTCAACTAAATTATTGCCTTCTTGCTTGCTTTCCTTCTTTTTTTACTTTTTTATCCCAGGCTGACCTTGAACTCAGGGCAATCATCCTGCCTCAGGCTCTCAAGTACTCAGATTACGGACATGCACCATCATTCCCAGTGTGTGTGTGTGTGTGTGTGTGTGTTTTAACTGGGAATTGAACTGGGACCTTGTGCTTGCCAGGCAGATGCTGTGCTGCTGAGCTATATCCCCAGTGTTTCTATATTATTTACTTTTATATGCTAATTAGAAAACTGGATTGAATGGTAATCATTCTGTTCTTTCAGCAATATTAAAACATTTTTATGATTTTTAAAAGCTCAAAAATGCACATGGTTCAGAATCAAAGAATTAAGTCTTAATGTTTTCCAGTTTCCCATCCACCTAATCTATCTCCTTTCCTCTAAGGTGATCATTTTTGTTCCTTCATAGTGGATTTTTTAATATTTTCTATTCTATTTTTTAAAGAAGATATTATGGCATGCATACAGCTTTATACCTTGTCCTTGTCCTTTATTGCCTTTAAACTATATATCTGAAAATAATTCCACAGTAATGCAGAAAGCTACCTCCTTTTTTTACAGTTATAATGCACTCCATTGTGTAGGTTTTGTTAAATAAGAACTTTCTCTTGGGCCAGGGCATAAGCTCAGCAGCATTAAGTGTCTGCCTGCTAAGTGTGAGGTCGTGAGTTCAATCCCCGGTACCACCAAAAAAAAAAAAAAAAAAGGAAGGTTTTCATTTAAAAATAAAAAAGAACTTTCTGTAACTTTGTTGTTATGTATTGCCATTACAGATGTTGCAATGGATAATCATGTTACTCCTTTCATGCATGCATTATCAAGATTCTTTAGTTCCTAAACTCAGAAAGATCAAATAACAAAGGAACTCATGATATCTGAATACATTTGATTTTTAGGATTCTTACTGGGGCATGGTAATACTTGCCTGTAATCTGACCACTGTGGGACACTGAGGCAAGAACATTGCAGGTTCAAGCTTACCCTGGGTGAGTTAGTGAGACTCTCTCAAAATAAAAAAATAAAAAGGGCCTGGAATGTAGCACAGCCCAAAGGCCCAGGTTCAATCCCCAGAACCACACACACACACACCAAAAAAAAATCTTTCAAAGCCTGGCCTAATGGCACACACCTGTAATCCCAGCTACTCTGAAGGCTGAGGCAGGAGGGTCCCAAATTTAAACCCAGCCTGGGCAACTTAGACACTACTTCAAATTAGAGATATAAGCAAAAAAGGCTGGAGATATAGTACACTGTCAAGCCCTGGGTTCAGTCTCCAGTACCGAAAAAGGCTTTCAGTTTTTTTGTTATCTGCTTAATTTGTTTTGCTTTTTAAGGGAAAAACCCTTAAGCTTTGGATAGTGAAAAAATTTGAAAACAGAAGTCTATTTAATACAAGTAAATATTACTTTTTAGGGCTGGGGATTTAGCTCAGCGGCATACACGCCTACCTTGCAAGCATGCAGTTGTGAGTTCAATCCCCGGTACTGATAAAAAAAATAAAATGAAATGAAATACAGAACATTATAGAACTTATGAAAACAGAATACTGAACAGAGCAGTACCATTAATCAGAATAAAGCAAAATAGTAATAAAAATATTTTTTAAAAAAGTAAATATTACTTTTAATAAAACTTTGGTGAGTAAGAGATTTACCCAAGGGGCTGGAGGTTTAGCTCAGCGGCATAAGCACCTGCCTTGCAAGCAGGTGGTTGTGAGTTCGATCCCTGGTACTGATAAAAATGAAAAAGACCAAAAAAAAAAAAAAAAAAGAGATTTACCCAAAAGTTATCAGTTCTGAATTTTGGATATTAGGATTTAGAGCAGGAGGATTTCTATGAAAACCCGGGCTAATTCCCTAGAAGTGCTGGTTCAAAATCAGTTATCTACAACTACATGACAAATTATCCGCAAGATTTATTGGCAACCATTGACTTCATCCATTTTCTAAGGGTCAAGAGTCTGACAGAGGCCGAGCTGGGTGGATGTTTCAGGATGTTTCATGACGTTTGATCAGGTCATCTTCTAGGGTGCCATTCATGTGCAGGCTTGATTGGGGGGTGGCAACCCTACTTCCAAAATTATTATGCATGTAGCTGGCAGGAGGCTCAGTTTCTTCTCGGCTCTGTGCAAAGTCTTCACTTCCCTGCCATGTGAACCTTTCCCCAGGCTGCCTGTTGCTTCTCAGACATGGCTCTATTTTTCCCCTTGGCAAGTGATCTGAGAGACAGAACAAGAGAAAAGCCACGGTGTCTTTTCTGACACAGTCTCAGAAGTTACACCCTGTTGCTCTGCTTTCTTCTCTTCATTACAAAAACAATCTTAAGCCAAACCTGCACCAAGTGCAAAAGGAGCTCAGGCTCCACCTTTTAAAGAAGAGTAGCAGAGTCTTTAAGGGTATATTTAAAACCACCATAAAAGATACATGCTCTCGTCATTTTGATAAATATTGCCAAGTTGCCTTCAATTAGAGTGTAGTACTTTAGGTTCCCAACAGCAATGTTGAGGAGTTGCTTTTTTTAGTGAACTTAATTAGGTTTATATCAGAAAGGAAAGCAGTAAAGCCATCAGCTTATCAGTCTGCTGTTTGCAGGTATATTTCTGTGTGTGTTTCCACCACCCAGCCGGGTACTCTTGCAGCACAGGAGACAGGAGCAGTTTTTTCAAGTCATTATTGCCTGCAGAGGTTTAGCCTAGTGGTTTGTTTATCGTAAATGTTTTACATTTTACAGTAGTAGAGATTGAGCCTGAACACATGCAGATGAGGCAGGTACTGTGCCACTCAGCTCCATTCCCAGCCCTTTTTGTTTTGTTTCAGTCTTGTGGTTTTGTAAATTGCTTCACAAGCATCTGGGATTACAGGATCCACCACTGTTCCCAGCCAGTTTTGTTTTCTTTGTCCACACACACACATCCATACATACATGCCTACAAAAACCAAGCAAGTTTCTAATTTTATAATTATTTATTAGATATTGTCTTAAGATCACAAGCATGGAGTTGGGAAATAATAAATGAAACTGTGAGTTGAGGCCAGCCTGAACTACATAGTGAGATCCTATCTCCTAAATAAACAAATAGAGTTTGCTTAAAATAAGAAATACTGGGGCTCGGGATTTAGCTCCGTGGCGTAAGCGCCTGCCTTGCAAGCAGGCAGTCGCGAGTTCTATCCCCGGTACCGATAAAAAAGAAAAAGACAAAAAGAAAGAAATACTGTACCTTTTACTGGCCAGGCATGGTGACACACACCTGTAATCCCATTGAATTGTTTTCGCTTCTTTCTTGAAAACTGGCTGGCTATATAAGTTTGGACCTCTTGCTGAACTGACTGCTGTTCCAATGGCATATTTGTCTCACTGGAGGTGATTCCCACATGTTTCATGACTAGCTTTGCATGAAGTCAGGTAGTATAAATCCTCCAGCTTTACTCTTTATTTTTCACATTGTTTTTACTACTGTGCATCTTTTGCACTTCCAAATCTTAGAATAAGCTTGTTGAGCCAACTGAGCAGGATCAGTCACTAGTGAAAAATGATAGCGTGTCCCCGTGGTGGGGATGATGTGAAGAGGACTTTGCCACTGTGGGCATTCATTCCCAAACCTTTTGTTACCAGGTAGTTCCTTCTAAAAGTGGTTCACCAAATAAACGTTACCAGGTTCCAGGTTGCTCACCTCTCTGTCTGGAGTTAGAATCCAGGTTCTTCTTGCCTCAAAGAAATGAACAAAATGAACAAAAAGGATTGGCAAAGTTTATTTTAAAAAGTAAAAGTGAACAGTAAGAGAGAAACTGGCTCTGCAGTGTAAAACTGGGCCTGCCTAGTAAAAGAGGAAAAAGTAACATAAAAGTATACCCTGGAGGAAGCAGAGTGGGCTCTGGTGAGGAAAGTCATGGTACCGAGCTCTTCTTGGTGTCTGTGTCCTTTTATCATCCCCTCAAGAACTTCTACATATGGGGCCTGAGAAGCAGTGCTGGAATCCCATCTTCAGGCTGAAGTCAAGTCTAGGGGTTCCAACTGAAAACTTACTTGGGTTCTCGGAAGAGGTCCACATGCAGGACTTTGGGTGGTCTTCTGCACGTGCAATTCAAAATCATGTAATTTAAAAGGTCACTGCTACCACTTTGGCCAGCTTTACCATGCCCTAACCTTCCATGTCACTATCACTACAATCAAGTTATAAGAAAAACCTCAGGCAAACTCAAACTGAGGGACAGTCTATACAAAATGCCTGACTAGTGCTTCTCAGAACAGTTAAGTGTAAGAGCCAGGTGTGTTGGCACACAACCTATACTGCCAGCACTCAGGAGATTGAGGCAAGAGGATTGCCACAAATGCAAGGCTAGCCTGGGCTACATAGTGAGACCCTGTCTCAAAAAACAAATGAAACACTATTAAGCTCATTAAAAGGAAAGAGAAATTGTCATCATAAACCCAAGTAGACTAAGAAGATATGACAAAGCTGGGCTTGGTGGCACATGCCTGTAATCCCAGCACTCAGGAGGTTGAAGCAGAAGGATCACTGTGAGTTTGAGGCCAGCCTGGGCTACATAAGCAAGGTCAAGGCTAGTCTGAATTGTATAGTGAGACCTTCACTCTAAGAAGAAGATATGACAGCTAAGTGCAATGAATAGGATCCTAGAACAGAATAGGATATCAGGATAAAATAACAATAATGTACCAGTGTTGTTTGAGTTCCTGTGGGTTGTTCTTCACTCTATAGTTTTCTTTACAGTGAGAAGCTTTATAAGTTAATAAAATCCCATTTGTTTATTTTTACTTTTCTTGCCTGTGCTTTTGGAATCTGGTTATATTCTTTAAGGGAAATTTTCTTTGATTTTACCACAGAAAGGAACTCTGTTACTTATAAATTCAGTTTTTAAACCAGGAATGGTGATACACACCTGTAATCCCAGCACTCGAAGACTGAGGCAAGAGGTTCCCCGTGTTCAAGCTATTTGAACTTGTAAGCAAGTTCAAATTGCACAACATAGAAAGACCTTGTCTCAATTAAATAATTAATTAATTCAGTTTTTTAAAAGCATTTTGGGATTGATAAGAAAAGCCAAAACAGCCAAAGAAACGCTTTGTGTTTTAACAATTCCTATTTTGTGTCTAATAATTCATACATTGCATAGACTCAAGTTAGGGATACATATGCTAAATTAGAATTAGGGGGAATGGCACATACAGATTTTGCTCTCTGGTTTCTACTGTAATAGTAAAATAAAGAACAGGGGGTGGAAGACCAGCCTTGGTGGTACAGGCCTGCAGTCCCAGCTTCTTAGGGGGCTGAGTAGGAGGATCACAAGTTCAGGGCCAGGCTGGGGCACAAAGTAAGACCTTATCTAAATATAAAAACATTTGGGGATGTAGCTCAATGGTAGCATGCCTAGTGTGCACAGGAACCTGAGTTCAATCCCCAGTGTGAGAAAAACCCAATAGAAGTGCATCATCGTTCAAAAAGAGAGGTGTATGCTTGGGGGATTCATGAAATGAATAATGATTATCAGTATTTTTCACCCTTAATGCTGTCCAGCTGTATTTACTAGACAATGAAGTTTGGAGAAGGCTGTTCTTTGGCCAGGTTTACACGTGTGGTAGTGTTGAAGCACAATGAAACAGAACCCGTAACATTTTATCTCCTTTTTCTCCAGCCAAAAACTCAGTAACACAGCCCAAGGTTGCAGCGCTGATAACACAGAGAAATGTATGTTATACATAGTGAGCTGCATTTTGACTCCACTGAAAAGAGTAACCTTAAGCAAACAGCATGATTACAATTGAGGTTTCATTTTTCTCCAGTGATGACTAAAAGAGGGAAAAAGTTTTTCTCTAAAATCTAATGACTTAAATGAGCTAAAGAATAAACACTTTTTAAAATTTTTGTTAATTATAGGCCAGGCTAGGCTACATAATGAGCATCTAATAAAAACAAAATAACAAAAAAATTAGTTGTGTGTTTTTTTGTTGTTGTTATTGTTGTTTATACCGAGAATTGAACGCAGGACCTTATCCTTGCCAGGCAGGCACTGTGCCACTGATCTATATCCCCAGCCCCGCAAAAAAATTGTTAAACCAAATGTTCCTTCTCATGAAATGATGGACATTGCTTCTGTTGGTGTTACCATTTTCCCTTCAAAATATTTTGTTTGGAAAAATATATTTAATTTAGGTTTTCCAAATGCATATACTCTGCTGATCTGGTCTTAAATCCCCATCTTGTAATTTAGAAGAAAATTAATTTTAAAAACTCAGATTATTATTAAACTTCGTGAAGTTAAGCATTACATTGTTTTTCTATTTTTTTTTTTAATTTTTTTTTTTAAATTTTATTTAAGGAGAAAAGAAAAAAAAAGCAGAGAAAGGGTACAAGTTATACAGATTTGCAGAAAAAAAATGAACAGTAGGAAATTACTAGTTAATGGATTACATATTGTCATCTTAGAAATAATTGTTCAAGTCACAAAATTAAAGCTTGTAAAGTGGACATTCCATCAATGATACTGCAAACAGTTCTGTTCAATGATCCAATAAAACTCTGTGATATCATATTCTATCTTATACACTTAAATATACATGCAGTTATATAGTTTAGAGCACTTTCTTTTCCTCTCTTTTGTACAATGACTATTACACATTTTGGGTTTCATTGCTCTCACGGTTCTTATTACTTTTTTGGAAAAGAGTAAAACCAAATGTGACATAACAGAACAGAATCGGTCAAGTCAAAAGAGTGGACATAATAGATAATGTGAAAACATAATACAAGGTGATCAACAATGGTTACCATAATGCCTCCCGCTCTCTCTAATAGAATTGCCTATACCATTAGTTATAATACAATTGAACAAAACAGTAAAGAACAAAACCGACAAAACCAAACCATTGGAGACATTGTAGGTCTTCAAAAGTAGATAAAAGTCAACGAGAATGGGCGTTATAATGAATGTCATTATCTTCACAGCTGATGGCTAAATTTTCAAACCTAATACTATCCAGCAAAACAGAATAGGGGAACATCAGTTAAAAACCAGATGGTGAGAGTAATACAGGGCTTTAAATCGAGGTAATGGAAAGTCAAAGTGGGTTACTATAATATATCCTGTTATTTTTTTTTCCTTTAATTAAAAGGATAAAAATTTAAAAAGTATTAAAAAAGTAAATAATGGAGTGGAGATTGAGATAAAAGAGGGCATAACAACAAAACAGCACAGATCAAAACATAACCATTTAAGCAGAATAGTGTTTCACCACCAGATAATCCTGACCTAAAAGTAGTTACCATATTGTCTCTTTCCTTGAAATCCTTGAGTACAACTTCGTATACTGTAGCATTAAGTATATCAAAACAATGTAAAACCATTTAAGAGAATGACAGCATTACAGAGTATTTAGAATCGACTAACAGAAAATGAATAATGGTTTCTGTATAATCTCCTTGTCTTTAAAAGGTTTTTGCTTATACTATCGTACATAATAAAATCCAGTAAGATACAACCTATTTAGACCATTGGAGACAGAAGGACAAAAGCTAGATGAGACTTCAAAACTAGATGATCTAAATCAGTATTACCTATTAAGATGTCATTTTCTCCAAAATAGCTGTTCCTATCATCCAATCTTCTCTGCCTCATTTCTGTTGAGCTCTTATTCTGTCAGTAGCTGTCAGTTTGTCTTCACTTTGTTCTCTGCTCCATTAGTTGTGGCCTCCACTATTTCTGGATTCTTTGTATTTTTCTTTTTTTAAAATATCCTGCAATACTCTCTGTAGAGTTGAACTGGTGGTTGCAAATTCCCCCAGTTCCTCTTTATCCTGGAAGCACCTTGTTTTTCCATCAATTTCCAGGGACAGTTGTGCAGGATATCTCAATCTTGGCTGGAGATTATTATCTTTCAAAGCTTGAATTATTTCCCCCCACGCTCTTCGTGATTTGATGGTTTGTGCAGAGAAATCTGCTGTAATTCTGATGGGTGTTCCCTTGTAAGTGATCTGTTTCTTGTCTCTGACAGCTTTTAATATTCTGTTCTTGTATTGAATTTCTGGAATTTTTATTATGATATGCCTGGGTGTTGCTCTGTTAGGGTTGTAGGTAGCTGGGGTCCTGTATGCCTCATACATCTGAGTATCTTTACCTTTTGCTAAATTAGGAAAATTCTCCTGGATTATTTCTGTGAGTAGCTTTTGTAGTTCATTTGTTTGTGTCCCTACTTCTTCTTTTATGTTCTTAATCCTTAAGTTATGGATCCTCTTATCATCTTCTTGTCTTTGTATTATTGCTGTTTGTTTCTTTGTTATTTTTAAGAAGTTTTTCATTTCATTCTCCCATATTACAATTCTGCCCTCCAGTTCAGATAGTCTGTCATTAGTTTCTTTCAAGCTGTTATGCCAGTCTTCGATAGACTTCTTAGTTTCTTGGTAGTCCCTTTGAACCTGCTTCACGTATTCTATGCTTTCCCTGTTTTCTCCATCAAACAATTCTCCCCTCTTTTTCTGTTCTTCCATTCCACCATCTGTTTTTTCTTGGGTGGGGCTTAGCATTTCTCTAACTATTTTGCATACTTCTAGCTTCAGGTCGTTGATAACTTCATTCCTGAATTGGTCTATGAGGCTCTCTATATGGCGCCTTATGTGTAATGGTGCGGTGTCTGCTATTGCCTGTTTCTCAGAATTGGGGGCCGAGGAGCCTTTTTTGTTGCTGCCTCTTCCCATATTCTCTGTTCCTTATATATGCAAGCTTATATGAGAGGCCCAGCTTCTCTCCCTGTCAGCCACAGCCTGATCGAATTGCCCCGGTTAGGTGTTCCCACTCACCGCTGTGCACCAGGCAGCCTACGCGGGGGCCTGCCCCTCCCGGCCTCCGTCAGGCTCTGGGATCTGGTTTGGGCCAGCCTACTGGGTCTGCCGGCAGCGTCACGCAGGCCAGGCACTTTTCACCAATCCTGCCTGAGAGGGGAATGTATGGCTGGAGTCTCCACTGCGCCCTGCTCCCGCAGGACTGCTCGGGCCCAGAAAGTCCGCTGGAGTCAAACTGTGGTGGAGTGTCAGTTTCTCTCACTCACCTTGCCACAAGTCAGAACATGCCTCCCTGCCCATCCTGTTTTCGACTCCGTTCACAGACTCCCGTTCTCAGAGTTTCCGCGCGTCTCTCTCCTTGCCGAGCCGATGTAGAGGCAGCCAGCCACTGTGCGGCGGGAAACCCAAATCGCGACTTCCAATGGCGCAGGGTCCAGCCTCAGCAGCGAGACTTTTCTGTTCCTGTTTTAGCACCAGGACTGCATTCCAAGTTGGTTTCTCTCAGCCCAATTCGTTCCTGAGTCAGCAGAGCATAACTCCATCTGCTTATGTCTCTTTAGTCTGCACCATATCTGGCTTCTGAGCCTAGTTTTTCAGAGAGCCTCCGGTAGTTGCTGTTATCTGTCCGCCATGTTCTCCCGGAAGTGTCCGCCATTGTTTTTCTATTGAAATATTACCTGTAACAATCTTGGGAGACAAAAGCTTAGTAATGAACGTGACATGAAATCCCTTTGGGGGCTATCTGTAATCCAAAAATATAAGAATCTAAGAGAACCTCTTTACAGTTGACATTCTCTTTCTGGGTATTACAGAGTTACTCATAGACCAATCAGAGTCTTAGCAAACGAGTATTCTAGCTGGGCATGGTGGCACACTATAATCCCAGCACTGTGGAAGTTGGGATAGAAAGTTTGAGGCCACCTTGGCCCTCTTAGCAACTTAGTGAGACCTTGTCTCAAAATTTAAAATAAAGATGAGTCAGGGATATAGCTCAGTGGCACAATGCCTACCTGGCAAATGCAAGCTCATGAGTTCAATTCTTAGTGCCAAAAAATAAAGTAGAGGTGGGATTTAGCTTAATACAAAAGCTCTGGGTTCTGTCGTAGCACCACTAACTACATACGTACGTACATACCTACGTACAAAAAAAGAAAACTAGGGCTAATTGATAAGAAAAGTATAATTCTTTCTGCAGTATTTTGCTAGAATTTTCAAAGTCAGGTCATGCTTTTTTTGTTGTTTTGATATATCCTTCATTGAATATAACTTTTCTCATACTCTAGGCATGCTGGCACATACTTATAATTCTAGATCTGGGCTCAGTCAGGACTGCAAATTTGAGGCCTACCTGGGCAATTTAGACACTTAGTAAGACCCTTAGGGCAAGGCATGGTGATACATACCTATAATCCCAGAACTCAAAAGACAAGATTGTTGCAAATTCAAAGCCAATCTGTGCTGCATAGTGAGTTTAAGGCCAGTTTGAACTGTATAGCAAGGACCTATCTCAAAAAACAGGGACAAACAAATAAGAAGAAAGGGAGCAAGTGGGAATATTGCTTAGTGGAAAGGCCCTGAATTAAATCCCCATTACCAAAAGAAAGAAAAATGTATTTCCTCCCCCCAGGTGTGGTGGATTGAAAACTGATGGTCAACTTAAACACCAGCTGAACTGAATCAGCTTGGTGCTGCATGTAGATGGCCCCTCTGAGGACTGTTGACAGCATAAAAAGGAAACCTGGAGAGGAAGAGCAGTGTGGGTTCTCCTAAGTGGTGGTGGTGTTTTTTGGAGCTGTTGGTTCTTTTGGAATTGTTGGTTCTCCTGAAGGAGCTTGTCCTGCTGGCTTCGCTAATAGGAACTTGGCTGTTCTCATCATCAGAGCTTGGGATCTTGTCGCTGACAATGGCTGCAGTGCACTTTGGGGGAGCTCTAGTCCTTACTTGCGCATTGCTTCCTTGCTCCAGAGGGGATGATGTATGCTGTTTAATCTCCAGGAGAAGTTTGTCACTCTAGCTTCCTAATACAAACTCGCTGTTCTCATTGTCAGAAGATCTCAGGACCTCGTTGGTACTGATGATGGCTGTGGTACTTTTAAGGGGATCCCTGGTCCTTATTTTGAGTATCACTTCTTGGCTCCATTGCAGGACCCTCAGCCTTCTAGCATAGATCCTGCAGCTTGGCCTAGACTTTCTTGCTTCCACAGCTGACCTTTGGGCCTTCCCAGCACAAATCCGTGAAAAACTTGCATGAGTCATTGTCATGGGCTCTAAGTTTTCAATTGAACTTATGCAGGTTATTGCCATGGGATCCAGGCCCTCAGCCATATTTTGTAGATCTTTAGTGTTGTGGACAGATTGTTTGCATTTGATTACTTGGGTGACCATTATAAATAGTACTATAAATTAGGTGTCCTGTATGTGATTGTACTCCTTGCAACCCGTGACTACAACACCTGGCCACTTAGAGGTTGTAAATGTGCTGAAGGTGCTCTGCCATGTCCATTTCACCTTCAGAAGTCATTAAGGAAAAGATAGTGAAGAGGGGCTCTTTTTTTGTTTGGGTTTTTTTGTTGTTTTTTTTTTTTTTTTTTTTTGGTATTGTGACTCAAACTCAGGACCTCGTGCTTGTCAGGCAGGAGCTTTGCCACTGAGCTATCCCCAGCCCTAAAGAGGGGCTCAGTAGCTCTTTTTATTTTTCCTTGAAACAGTAAGTAGTAGTGACCTAAAGGGTCAGTTGTAAAATACAGTATTATTAAGCAGATCATGCTCAAAGCTCTCATCTGAGAAGGATAAAAGTTTTGATGAAGACAGAGCTTTTCTTTTGTTTGGGTCTTAAATCCATGATAATATGTATAAATAGTAGTTGTTTTCCTTTTGTGGTGTTTTGTTTATTGTGGCTATTTTTAAAAATCACATAGTTGAGTGAGCTCTTTTTTTTTTTTTTTTTTTTTTTGAGACAGTTTCTTACTATGTAGTTCAGGCTGGCTTCAAACTCACTGTGTAGGTCCAGCTGGTTTTGAGCTCGCTATGATCCTCCTGCCTCTGCCTCCCCAGCACTGGGATTATAGGAGTGCACTAACACATAACTGACCTTTATGCAATGAAACATTTAAACCTGAAACATACATTCTAAAAATATGATGGGAAACACTTTCCTTGATGTTTTTCCATTGTACAACATAGTAGATCTTGGTCAGCATTTTTAAAAGACGAAAATAGAAATATCAGAGTCAATGCATAAGCTATATGATTATATTACTTTGAGATTTATTCACCACATTCCAAAACGTACTGGAAAATATTCAAAAATACTTCTATACATGTGTGTGTATTGGAGTGCAAAAGGAATATATCCAATATATTATAAAATATACTGGGGAAAATATTCAAAGCATTCATACCTATGTATCTATGAAATGGGTTCAGTATAAAATGTATTTCTTACTGTATATCTTGATAAAAACAAATTATGTTTCAGGCCCTGAGATCAATTCCTGGTACCAAAGGGGGAAAAATATTAATTAATTAATTAATTTAATGGGCCAAAACATAGCCTAGTGGCACAGCACCTGCCTGGCAAGTGTGAGGGTTTAAGTTCGATTCCCAGTATCCAAAAACAAAAATACTGTTTAGATTATATAGATTTATCTGATAGGGAGGTTTTCTATCCTCCTAATACGAGTAGATAGAAGTACTTTTTATCCTATACTTAGAATACATTTCTCACATACTACAACTATTACCAGCTTGAATATATTACTGTGTATTTGATTAGAACCAGTGATTATTGGATAGGGAAAGAACTGTCTTATCACTGCAGTTCACTGGGATAGGGGGTACTTTTTTAAATACACACAGTACCTCACACCTCTCGGTGGACAATCCCAGCCAGTGGGAAGGCTGCTGAAGGGATGGACGTTTCTTGTGTTTCAAGTCTGTCAGACAAACAAAATGGAAGCCTCATGTCAGGCCATCACTGAAGGAAATTTTACAGAGACACAGCATTGTAGTTAGCTCTGATGTCTGGATTTCACCACCATAACAGGCAAAACTAGATGGTGGAAGACAACAGTGGAGACCTGTCCTCATGGCTGTGACAGAGAAAGACTTGCTGCTTTATGACTGCATGCCATGGACAAGAGACGCCTGGGCATCACCGTGTCACAGCTACCCTCTGGTTGCCACAAGGTAAGAACTAAACACAATAAATATTTTTCCTATTCTTAATCTTCAAAAGCTTTTAAAGTGAATTCTATTATCCTAGGTGCCTAAAATAGCATTAAAATAACTGATGTAGTTGATGTAAAGAAAAACTTTTCTTTTTTACAACTTAGTGATCATTTTTCACATTAGAGTAGATGTTTCTGTCACTGGCGTTTTTTGTGTGCAGTTTCTAAATTGTGGGCGCAACTTCCTAACCACTCACTTTAAGACTTGCTGAGTCATGGAGCCATTAGAGGGTTTTTCTTTACTTTATTGACTGTGAGTAGAAAACCACTGAAATTGTAGCAGCCTTTTGACTAGGTGATGGAATTATTTAAATCACAATGTGGTACTCCAGATAAACCACACAACTAGTCAGCCAAAAATGTTTTTTCACATCTCTGTAATATAAAAGCATGCTATTTTGATTCCCTTAAATAAATATTGATTTGACCTGAAGCAATGTTTCTAGCATGACAGATATGGGGAGTTGATTTTGTTTTTGTTTTCTTAGAGATAGGATCTTGCTATGTACTTCTGGCTAGCCTTTAACTTCAACTGTGTAGCCGAAGATGACCTCAAACTCAAGGCAATCCTCCTGCCTCAGCCTCGCAAGTACTAGGATTACAGGCATGTGCCATCATACCTGGCAAAATATGGGGAATTGAAAGAGAAAAGAAAAGAGAAAGTTAGATAGAGGACAGGATGTCTTAAGGGATAATAGCTATAAAACAAAAAGCATATTCAAATTTGGTCTTACTTGAATTCAAGTTCAGTTTCATATGACAAAAAGAAAAAAATCAAATTCAGTTTTACACGGACTTAAAAAAGAATCAAGTATAGCCACAATTCAAACACTGCACATCAAAAAGAGCTCTACAGGGGCTGGGGATTTAGCTCAGCGGCATAAGCACCTGCCTTGCAAGCAGGCGGTCGTGAGTTCGATCCCTGGTACTGAGAAAAATGAAAAAGACAAAAAAAAAAAAAAAAAAAAAAGAGCTCTACAGTTAGGCATGGTGGTACATGCCTCTCATCCCACCACTCAGCACCCAAGGCAGGAAGATCAGTTCTATGGCAGGAAGATTGTAGACTGTGCAACAAGACCCCATCTCCAAAAACAAAACAAAACAACCCCTTATGGAAAAGTAGCAGGCAGTCAAGGAGCAATGATGGAACCATCTGGTATGTCTCATAGGGAACACGGGGAACATCCTGCTTTGAGAAGACAGATTCAGGTGATGAATAGTATTCATCACATTGTAAGATTGTCATTTTGTGTAGAATTTTCTTAAGCTTGCCAAGTTCCCTTATACATGTTATTCTTTTAATAAAAATGTAATTTTAAGCCAAGAGTGGTAATGTACACATGTAATCTCAGCACTGTGGAAGACCAAGTTAGGAAGATTGCAAGTTAAAGGCTAGCCTAGGCAATTTAACAATATAGCAAGACTGTCTCAGAATAAGAAAGGAATGGGGCTGAGGGTTTAGCTCAGTGGCATAAGCACCTGCCTGGCAAGCATGAGGTTGTGAGTTTGATCCCCGGAACCAGAAAAAAAAAAAAAAGAAGAAGAAGAAGAAGAAAGGTTTAGAGATGTAGTTCATTGTGAAGACCCTGGGCTCAATACCTAGTATCATATACAACACAAAGTTTTGTTTCTCTCTCTTTCTCTCTCTCTCTCTCTCTCTCTCTCTATATATATATATATATATATATATATATATATATACATATATATGTATATATATAATTTTAATTATATATTAAAATATATATGATATGTACATATATCATAAATAATTTTAGGTGGGCACAATGGTGCACACCTGTAATCCCAGCACTCATGTGGCTGAAGCAAGAACATCACCACAAGTTCATGGTCAGCCTGCACTACAAAGTGAGAACCCCATCTCAAAAAATTTTTTAATAAGTAAGTAAGGCTGAGGCAGGAGGAAAGTGTTCAAAGCCAGCCAGTGCTACACATAATTCGAGATTGACAGAGACTTTATAGCAAGACCATGTAGCTTTCCAGGAGTATCTTTGTAATTTAGAGCTGGAACTCCTAGTTCACAGTCCTCAGACACAGGATGGACTCAAATTCAGAAGTAAACTCCTTAATTCCTTTACAGTATAAGAGTTTTATAGAACAGTGAATTTAACCATCAGTTTTATATTTTCTAAAGAGTTAGAATTTAAGAATATGACCATAGAGATACCTTAAATTTAAATTTTGTAGAAGCTTATTGCTGTAGTTCTGATGAAAATGAAGGTAGGATAAATGTAAGGAGGGCAGGATTTCTTTGTTCCCCTGAAGGATGGAGCAGAAATTTACATATCCTAATGATGAGCCTTGTTCAATGCTAGAAATTAAAATCCTATTGACGGGGCTGGGGATTTAGCTCAGTGGCATATGCACCTGCCTTGCAAGCACGTGGTCATGAGTTCGATCCCTGGTACCGATAAAAAAAATAAAATCCTATTGATTAATAATTTATGGCCATAGACTGGAGATCATCAAAGCACTTTGTTACTGAAGAAGGAAATGAGATGATTGTGCGTATGCTATCAGGTAACACTAATTTGTAAAAAGGGAAAACCATAGACTTAACTGCTAAAACTATCAAACTCTTAGACGAAAATATAGGAATTGATATTCATGATGTTGGATAATCAGAGCCTTCTTATACATAAAAAGCACAAGTGATGAGAAAGAGTAAATAAATTTGACTTTAGTGCAGTGAACTGTAAATGACAGTTCACAGAATGAGAAAGAAATGTTTGAAAAGCATATGTCTGATCATGGACTTGTATCTAGAATACATAAATAATTTTTTGCAAGTGAATAATGAGAAAATAAATTAACTAATTAAAAAATGAGGATAGCCTGGGCATGATAGTGCACAACTGAAATCTCAGCATTAAGGAGGGTCTCAGGAGGGTCACTGCCAGTTCAGTAGCAAGACCTTGTCTTGAAAAACTAAAATATTGAGATATAAGACAGCTATGAGAAAATACCCACAACAGAGGACTTGCAGAACTGCTTCAGAAAGTAGAAATGCTGGTGGGTATGATGGTGCACTTCTGTAATCCCAGTACTTGGGAGGCTGAGGCAGGAGGATCGTCGTAAGATTGAGACCAGCCTGGGCTACAAAGCGAGCTCAGGGCCAGCCTGAACCATATAGCAAGACCCTGTCTCAAAAAGATTTTAAAAAAAAGAAGTGGGGGCGGGGGAGAAAGTGGAAAGGCTGAGCAGTGAACAGCAGAGAAATAGCCTCTCTGAGATTTGGTGGTCAAACACTTGAATATAACAACATGAGGAAGAGAAGGAGAGAAGTGGTTCCCCAGGACCCAGCAAGGATTTGAAGTGAAAACTGAACTGCAGGGGTGGGGGATTTAGCTCAGTGGCATAAGCGCCTGCCTTGCAAGCAGGCAGTCGATTTCGATCCCTGGTACCGATAAAAAGGCAGGGGGGGCGTGGAGAAAACTGAACTGCATGGGGAGAGTCAAGAGAGGGACCTCAACAAAGAAGAAACAGGTGGCAAGTAGCACTTCCTCCCTGAACCCTGTGACTCACTGCTTCAGGTGTAGCTTGAATCTGCAGACACCTGGTAACTACTGGTGACCCAGAGGCCTCAATGGAGAAACACACCAGTGGGACAGAGCAGTAGATGTGGTGAACTGCAGTGACTGGTGAGTTATTCAAGTTCAGACCTCCCCCAGGAAGGGGTGAGTAGCCTGTAGCCATCTTGAAGAGGGCCCAGCTGAGCTCGGAACTCAGAGCAGCTGCAGGCTTCCGCAGCTCCCAGTGTCAGGGTGAATCAACCAAGTTCAAGCTGGTAGGGATCAAGGAGCCAAGTCAAAGCTGGCAAGAGGCATTTGGAGTATTACAGGCAGAACAAATGAGGTTCCAGCCTCACAACCAGAAAGCAACCTAAACTTCAGTGGAACTAAAAGTGTAGGCTTGCTGGGATTATCTACCGCCCTGCTGTGAATCTACAGCACACTGGCTAGGATTAATCAACACAGATCTGGGCTCTTTAATAAATGATGCTGGGAAAACTGGCTTTCCACATTCCAGAGATTAAAACTCGACCTCTGTCTCTCATTATTCACTAAACTAAAATCAAAATGGGTCAGAGATCTAGATATTAAAACAGAAAACACTAAATCTGCTGCAAGGTAGGATAGGTAGAACTCTTAAAGACATTGGTGTAGGCAAAAATTTTATGAACAAAGCCCTGATCACAAAGAATCAACAGCTGGGATTTCATCTTATTAAAAAAGGTTTTGCATAGCAAAAGAAACCACCATGAGAGTGAAGAGACAATCCACAGTTTGGGAAAAAATTTTTTCCAGCTGTTCCTCAAAGGATTACTATCTAGAATATATAAAGAACTAAAAACAAAATAAAACAAAAAAAACCCTTCCCATTTAAAGACCCATTCCAGGGGCTGGGGATTTCGTTCAGCAGCATAAGCACCTGCTTTGCAAGTGTGCGGTCATGAGTTCAATCCCCAGTACCAATAAAAAAAATAAATAAATAAAGACCCATTCCAAAATTGTGTCCCTAAAATGAAACTGTGTGTAGTGTGTGGTACTGGGGATTGAACTCATGACCTTGTGCTTACCAGGCAGGTGCTTATGCCATTGAGCTAAATCCCTAACCCAGTGTGTCTAAAAGGAATAAACACTTCTCAGATGAAATAGAAATAGCAAATAAATATATGAAAAAATGTTCAATATCACTGGTCATTTAAAAGATGCAAACTAAAACAACACTGAGATTCCATTTCACTCCAGAAACAATGGCTACTATCAAGAAATCAACCAATAACCAATGCTGGAGAGGCTGTGGGGGAAAAGCAACCCTTCTCCACTGTTGATGGGAGTGTAGACTGTGGAAATCAGTGTGGTAATTCCTCAAAAACTTAAGACTAAAGGTTCCATGTAACCTAGCTATTCTTCTTCTTGATATCTTCCTGAAAGAATTAGAATCATACCACAGCAATATATGCATGTCCATGTTTGTAGCAACACAGTCAATAATAGCTAAATCTTGGAAACAGCCCAAATGCCCATCAACTGATGAATGGATAAAGAAGATGTGGTTTTTTAGATACAATGGAGTACTACTCTGCCATAAAGAAGGATATGCATGAGACATTTCTAGCTAAATGGTTGCACCTTGAGACCATATTATTAAGTGAAATAAATCAGTCACATATGTGCAGATACCACATTGTTTCTTTGGTATGAGAAAACTAAAGATGTAAATAAGGATCAAGAGGGAAAATAGATATTGGAAATAGGAAGAAAATTTTCAAGTGCTGTCCATCAGTTCACAATTTATTTCTTATATCAAAGTGTTCTTACAGGAAAAATTCCCAGTCCATTACTTCTCACTATCCAAACAATACAGATCCTGCAAGAACCAGTTCAGTGTTACCTCTTTGGGGAGACTATTCCCAACTATAACAGATAGACACTGTCATTGTTTACCAGTTTTTTCCAAAAGGTTTTTTGGAGTCCCTACTATGTGACAGACACTGGCATAAATATTCCTATAGTGTTTTATTCAAACTTAAATTATGATAGTTATCATCCTGTATTAAAAACATGTATAACAGGGGCTGGGGATTTAGTTCAGCGGCATAAGCACCTGCCTTGCAAGGTCATGAGTTTGATCCCTGCTACCGATTAAAAAAAAAAAAAAAAAAAAACTACAACTAAAAACATGTATAACTGTAAAAAAATTTTTAAAATAAACATTCACTGTATTTATATCACTCTTCCAAAAAAAAAAAAAAAGCCCAGGATTTTTAAATAAATAAATAATGCGCATAGTTTGGCAAGGTGGTGTATAGGTATAGTCCCAACCACTGGAAGCAGGAGGATCACCTGAGCTGAATTCAAGACCAGGCTAAGCAACATAACAAGACACATCACCACCAAAAAAAAGTGTGTCTGGAGCCAGGGGTTTAGCTCAGCGGCGTAAGTGCCTGTCTGGCAAATGTGAGGTTGTGAGTTCAGTCACCAATACCAAAAAAAAGTGTGTTTGTGAGGGAATAGACTGTTGTTCAAAAAAGATATACAAATCATCAAAAAGCATATTAAAAGATGCTCGACATCATTAGCCATCAAGGAAATACAAATCAAAACCATAATGAGTTACTACTTCTGCCGGCCAGGTCCACTATAACCAAAAAGACATCATAAGCTGGACATGGTGGCACATACCTGTAACTCCAGCACTTTGAAGGCTGAGACAGGAACAACCCCAGAGGCTGAGTGTGAGACCCTGTTTCCAAATGAGAGCTGGGAATATGGCTCAGTGAGAAAGCCCTTGGTTCAGTCTCCAACAAACGATAGTAAGTATAGGCAAACATGTGGACAAAATAGAACCTTCATATACTGATGACGAGAATGCAAAATGGTACAGTTGCTGTGGAGAACAATCTGGCTGTTCCTCCAAAGGCTAAATAGACTATACACCCAGAGACTTAGGTCCATACAGGAACTTTTTTTTTTTTTTTTTGAGACAGGGTCTCACTATATAACTCACAGCAGTTCTCCTGCCTCAGCTTCCCAAGTGCTAGAATCACGAGTGTGCCACCATGTCTGGGCTCCACACAGAAATTTATATGAGTGTTCATAACACTATTATTCACAATATCCCCAAACTGGATATTAGCTGATGAATGAATAAAATGTGATATAACCAATGGAATAGTATTTAACAACTAAAAGGAATAAAGTCTTGACACATTGTTACCTCATGAATGGACCTTGAAACATGCTAGGTGAAAGAGCCCAAACACCAAAGACCATAAATATGATTCCATTTATATGAAATGTCCATAATATGCAAATCTGTAGAGACAGACTGTGCGGTAGTGGTAATGAGTTTTAGGGGAACAGGGAATGTCCACTAATGGGGACAAGATTGCTGTTAGAGGTGATGAAAATCTCCTAAAATGGAATATGGCGATGACTACCCACCTCTGAATACATGAATATGAAAGACCATTGAACTTAAACAGATAAATTTTATGTTGTGAGAATTTTTTTCAATAAAGCTACTAGAATTAAACTAAACAAACAAACAAAAAAAACCCAAAGGTTTAATAGAAGGGACTGGTACCAATCCACAAGAAATTGAATTTTAATCTCTATTCCACTAATTCCACTACTTCTAGTAATTGGGAGCACATTACTAAACCTTTCTATGCTGTAGTGTTTTAGTTTTTGTTTGAGATAAGGTCTAGCCATGTGGCTTGGGCTGGCCTTCAACTAACTCTGTGGTCCAGGCTGGCTACAACTCAGGGTGATCCTGCCTCAGCCTCCTAGAGGGCTTGGGTCATGGATGTGCGTCATCACAGTCGCTCATGTTGGTTCTTAATAAGTTTAATTAATGTCACATAGGGATTCTCAGGGCTGGGGATTTAGCACAGCAGCATAAGCACCTGCCTTGCAAGCAGGTGGTCGTGAGTTCGATCCCCGTTACCGGTAAAAAAAAAAATCCAAATCACATAGGGATTCTTTATTCCTTGTTCACAAAGCATTGGATTAGAGTCAAAGATGACAGGTTTAAGATTTTCCATGTGGCCTTGCAGTCCAGGGGGAATTTATTGAAGTGACTGCATGTGAGAATTAAGTGGAGCTTAATAATTCTCCATTAAGCAGAAGGGTAAAAAGTAGCCACTTAGACCTGAAAATGAAACCAAGCCAAAAGGTACCCTGCAGTGGGAGGCAGTATCAGAAGTGGAATGCAGTATAGGACAGAGGTGTTCGATTTTATATGAGTAAAGAGAAAGGGCTGACTTTTCAATTTCTCCATTTCCACTTTTTTTTTTTTTTTTTTGGTACCAGGGATCAAACGGCCAACCTCACACTTGGCAGGCAGGCACTTATGCCACTGAGCTAAGTCCCCAGCCCCTCTATTTCTACTTAAAATACTCTGGAATGTATTCTGACAAGTGAATAGACAGGAAAAAAAATAGCATAAACACAAAAAGAAGGAAAATAATTAAGGATCTTGACTGCCTTTAACGAGTTAAGAATTAACTGCAGTTCAGAATCAGATAACATTGTTAGTGAATTAATGAGTTACAGTTTATACTGGGTCGCACATTTATACTAGTGGAAATCAAAGCTCTGTGTGTGTACGTGCGTGTGCGTGTGTTCTTAATAACTGACTTTCAGGCCAGTGAGGACTTAAGTAAAACATGAAAGTGGTAGTTCTTATTTTACACATTTCCTGAGATTAAAGCCAGACACACAATGCAGGAAAAAGTTGTATTAGATTTGTAGGTGCTGTGGATTTTGTAGTCTTTTCCTATAAGCTTTGTTTGACTAGAAGAAAAAAACTTACAAAGTAAGCCTACTCTCCAGTGTGGAGAATTGAATGGTGCTGTGCTTATGGGGCTTACAGGGCAAAAGCTGCTACAACGCCTTTGCATGAGCTCATCAGGCCTCCTACAAAAGGGCCTTTTGGCAGTGTGTGCTGACCAACTGCTGCACAGTGAGGGTCCCGCAGCTGGTTCAAATTAGATTCCCTCTGCCAAATCGTTCATAGTCAAATCTGTAGGGAAAACTTCCACCAGACTTTATATTTTGCAACATCTGATTTGGGATTAACAGTCAAACAATATGGTGGCATACCCCGGTCACTTTGCCCCTCAGTCTTGGGCCATTTGTGGAGTAATTTTGAAACTTCTTTAACTCTTTTGGAAATAACTGCTTAATTGTCATGTTCTAAGCAGTCAGCTCAGTAAAGCAATTCTCATAACTGTTTTGTAGACTTCTGGGGATTCCCTTTTCAACCGAGTCTGTAAATTCAAAGCTATTTTCATGGAAATCTTCAAGACTTTGGCTTTTTCACCTAGTTGACATTTACCTTGAAGGTCACTAAAACTACTGGTGCCTTTGTATAAATCATTCAAGCTAGCACCAACCTGATTTAGTAATCCTTTATGTTCTTCCCTGGGCTGACTTCCGGGGTGCAGAGGGGACAGTGACAGTTTAATTTTTTTAATCTTTATTTTTTATTGGTAGATATTTATCTATACTGATACATATTCATATTCATACGTAGTATATATTTATACATATTAATCACATTCATCATAGGGAATTTTACCTTGTATAATATATCTTAAATTCTTTTTTTTTCCATGACAGTTTAAAATGTCTTTATTGAGCTGGGCGTGTTGCGCATGCCTATTAATCCCAGCACTCTGGAAGCTGAGATAGGAAGATCCTGCAAATTCACCAGCCTGGGCTACAAAGTGAGCTCAAACCTGAACTGCCTAGAGAGGCCCTGTCTCAAAAAAAGAGTAAATAAAATATCTTTATCGAAATACTAAAACTTAATGGTTTTAATTCATCTTGACCTCTGAGTATTTATCTTAATATTCTGTGTGATGAGATGAGAGGTTCATTACTCTGAGAGCACTTTTGCCTCATACTGAAGTATGCTACAGCAGCTGTCTTAAGGAAAAGCATGGGTGTGATTGATTGTGAGCTGAACTGCGTATGAGACATCCCTTTGTGTATGTGACTAGAGGTCAAACATAGGGGCATTTCGCTACATCGTTGGCACACACACCCCCCCTTTTTTTTTTATTGGTGCCAGGGATTAAAATCACGATCATGTTCTTGTAAGGTAGGCACTTATGCTGCTGACCTAAATCCCCAGTCCCTTTGACCCCCTTTTTATTTTTTATTTTGGAGACAGAGTCTTACTAACTTTCCCAGGCAGGACCTGAACTTATAAGAGAGCCTCCGGAAGCGTTGGGATTATAGGATTACACTGCTGTGCCTGGCTAGAACACCACTTCTTACGTGGAAGAACAACGACTAACAAGCTGGTTACTTAGGCTTAGGTTAAATCTTTTCTACAGTAACAGAAATGAGTCTGTCACTTAATGAAAACACTGATAGTATTTGTTGCCAATGATAAAATCGTAACTTCCAAGAAAAAATTAGAATTCTGGAACTACTTTGGATACTCAAATACGTAGAATCATGCAGTATTTGTCTTTTTTGATTTGCTTATGCAATGTAATGTCCTCAAGATTCATCTCTATGGTAAATTACAGCAGGATTTTCTTTTTAGATTGAATATTTCATTATATGAAATATACCATGGCAATTTTTTTTTTTTTTTTTTTTTGAGACAAAGTCTCACTGTGTAGTCCAGGCTGGCCTTGAACTCACTATGTAGATTAGGCTGACCAACTCAAGTTGATCCTCCTGCCTTAGCCTCTCCAGTTCTGGGATTTCATGCATGTGTCACCACAACTGACACTTTTTTTAAAACTGAGAAACTCAGGGCCACCCTTCCACTGAACTATGTCCTTATATCTTTTTTTTTGTTTGTTTTTTGAGATAAGATCTAAATTGCCTAGGCTGACGTCAAACTTAAAATTCTCCTGCCTCAGCCATCCAAGTAGCTGGGATTACAGACATGAGAAGCATGTGCCACTGCACCCAACTCTTCAGTTTTTCTTGCTTGTTTGTTTGTTTGTTTGAGACAGTCTTACCATGTAGTCCAGGCTGGCTTTGAACTCAACTGTGTTGCCCAGGCTGGCCTCAAATTCACAGCAAACATCCTGCCTCAACCTCCTATATGCTGGAATTACAGGCATGCACTACAACACCTAGCTAGATAATCCATGAAGACTTTATCCTTTCAGGCTGTGACACCAGGAGTCATTATATAGGAAAACAAAATAGTATCTACTTGAAAATAGTATACAGTAATATTGTTTTGAAATATTCTTATCCAAAACTCCTTGTGGCATTTGTAAATTTCTGTTTCTCAAGGAACAAAAATTCCTGACATTTCCCTCTGATAATGTAGTAAATACTTTCGATCTCTGCTCTTTGCCCTAGGTTGGTTCATTCTGGCTCTGGATGTCGCTCGCCCTCCCTTGGATCTGACCTCACATTTGCTACACGGACAGGCTCTCGGCAGGGCATTGAGATGCATCTTTTCCGGGTGGAGACGCATCGGGACCTGTCAACCTGGACCAGGATACTAGTGCAGGGTTGCCATGCTGCTGCTGAGCTGATCAAGGAAGTCTCTCTAGGTAGAGATGCTGGCATTTTATTTCTAGGCATAATTTTGTATTTTTAGTTTTGGGGTTTTGTTGTTACTTGTTTGTCCATTTGTTGAGCCAAGGTGTTGACATGTAGTCCAAGCCAACGTTGAACACATTATAGAGCCCAAGTTGGTCTCAAACTCACAGCCTTCCAAGAGCTGGGATTATAGGCATTTGTCACCATGCCTGGCTCCTAACAGTAATTAAACGGAATTTTAGGCTTTCTTTTAAAGTAAAACCATTATGTGTGCCAGACCATGAGATGTACTAAAATAATGGCAATTTCAAGTGGCAGTGATAGAAGAAAGCTTTGTGTCTCTGTTTCACAAGGAAAATTCCTGTAATCCTGGAATATGGCTCTGAGCACATTAATAACACCCTGTGTTTTTACTGTCTGTCATTTAAATCAGCATTTAATAGTGAAGGACTCATCTGTTAAGTACTAGATACACTGACTGTAGTTAGGAAGATTTGGGATCTAAGTTATGGACAGGCATTCTTAAATATGAGCATCTGGCAAGCTTGTGGCTATAGAAAAATGAAGAGTTTGGAATAGGAGTTTTTCTTCAAAAAGTTTGAAAATGCCCAGCACTTACCCTAGGTTCTGAAGAAATAAATGTTGGTGTCCTGTTCCATTGTGGACGCGCCCTCTTGTGGCTATTAAGTGCTTCTGAACTGCGTACTGTAAATCTATGTATGTATAAAGATTCCACACTGCTTTTCATTTTAATATGGTCAGCATGGCTGGGCCTTGAATTGGGGCCTTTTAGGAATTTGAGAGTACTGGCTCCAAAACCAGTACTTTAAGCCCCTGCATTTCTCTCAAGAGGTCTGTCTGTCTCTTTCTTTCTTTCTCTCTCTTTTTTCTTTGTTGTGTTGTGTTGCTTGTTTTGGGGTTTTTTTTTTTTTGGTTTTTTTTTTTTTTTTTTTTTTTTTTTGAGACAGGGTCTTGTTATACCGTTCAAGCTGGCCTTGAACTAGTGATCTTTCTGCCTTAGCCTCCTAAGTGCTGGGATTATAGGCATAGATTATCATACCTGACTCAAGACAACTCATTCTTGTGACTAGGTTAAAGGCCTGAAGGATATACACTATCAGTCTGGCTTAATTCATTAAATCAATGTTTACTGAAAATTTTAATAATGATCAAGTGCTGTGCTTTATAATGACAGCAGTAAAAATAAATAAGACCTTCTTTATGCCCCATACTAAAGAGTAAACACAGTGTCATCCGGTGTGGTGTTTATGGCTATAACTCCAGCACTCTGGCTGAAGCAGGAGGATCCAAATTTCTAGCCAGCCCTCAGCAGTTTGGGTACTTAGCAAGACCTTGTCTCAAGGCGGGGCAGAGAGGGGACTGGAGATGAGGCTCAGTGCAAAGGCCCTGGCTTCAATCTCTAGTACCACAGCAAACCTTCAAAAACAAACCTACAGCGTCATTTCTTCTTTACTCCGGGGGTGATTAGCTCGTTGATTATACCTGATGGAGTGATTTTTTCTTAGATGTAGTCGCCAGAAATGCTGCCCAGCCTTTCCCTGACATAGCCTGAGCAGACCACTCCCCTCCACCTTGCTCTGCAAGGCCCACACAGCTCTGTGGCACACAAATACACGTCACTGGCCTCTGCTCCATCCCTAACTCCAAAGACAGTTATAGACTACTTCTATGTTTTTGTTTTGTTTTGTTTTGTTTTGTTTGTCTCTTGCTGTACTTGAGACTGAACCTAGAGCCTCATGAATGCCAGGCAAATGTGGTACCACTGAGCCACAGCCCGTTGAGACAGGGTTTTGTTAAATGCTCAAGTAAGCCTCAAAACTTAGAATCTTCTTGGGACTGGGGATTTAGCTCAGTGGCATAAGTGCCTGCCTTCCAAGCAGGCAGTCGTGAGTTCGATCCCTGATACCGATAAAAATGAAAAAGACAAAAAAAAAAAAAACAAAGAATCTTCTTTCCTCAGCCTCCTGAAGAACTGGATTATAGGCATGTGCCATTATATACTTATTCTTTATTTTTTGGTGAGACAGGGTCTTGCTATGTACTTACATACTTATACAATCAAGAAAAATAATAATTTTTACTAACTTGAAGATTAACATAATCATCACTAATTGTACTTATAACCAAGTATTAATACTCTGTATTACCAACCTCCACCCCCAGTTACACAGTAGAAATACCTAAGGAGTATGTGTGTGAGAGAGATGCTGGGGATATAAGTCATACCTTCAGCGTGCTAAGCACTGTACCACTGAACTATAGCCTCAGCTTCCAGAAAGCTTTTTAATAGTATAATGACCAGCCAGGCTTTGTAGAGCATACCTATAATCCCAGCATTCTGGGAGCCTGAGTCAGGAGGATTGGAAGGAAGTTCAAACCCAGCTGGGCTACACAGCCAGACCCCATCTCAAACAAACATTACAAAAAATAGCTGGAGAAGTAGCTCAGGGCAAAGACTGTGTGTTCAAGTCTCAGTAATGTGAATTGAATTAACTAGGATACTGGAAATCTCACAGAATATTTTAACAGCCTACTAGGGTTGAGTACCAATGCTCTTGATTTTTAGACAAAAAAAAATGTGATAAACAGTCATAACTACTGATTAAAATTAATATGTATAACTCTGAACATACTAAAACCATTGAGTTGTGCACTACCTGAGCTGTATCTCAGTAAAGCCATTATTTTAACCACTGTAATAACTGAAACTTTAAAGGTGAACTTTAAAAGCTGTATATTGAGTTTAAGGCCAAACTGAACTAGATAGTAAGATCCTATCTCAAAAAAACAAAAATAAATTTTAAAAAATAAAATGCATATTATTCATGATTTAGGGAGCTGTTCATTGAAAAACTTTACTTAAAATCATTGTTTTAGCTAGGCATAGTAGCATACACCTGTAATTCCAGCACTTGGGAGGCTGAGGCGGGCGGATCTTTGGGTGTTTGAGACCAGCCTGGGCTAGAAAGTGAGCTCAAGCTTAGCCTGAACCACATACCAAGACCCTGTCTCAAAAAGACAAAAATAAATAAATAAATAAAATTAATTATAGTTAATTAACATTAATAAATTAGATTAAAAATTAATTAAATATTTTATATTTATAAATAAAATAAAATCACTGGTCTTGGGGGACTGGAGATGTAGTTCAGTGGTAGAGCATGTGCCTTAGCCTGGGTGAGGCCCTGGAGTCAACCCCCAGTACCTCCACGAATGATTGGCCTGAGGTGAGTGATTCCTGGCTTTATGTGGTTTGTCCACACATAGGCCTGGCCCTCTACCATCTCCCACTGCATTCCCACCACCATGTCCAGCATTGCCGGTGTTTGATGGCATAAGTTTTAACAAAGAGATGATTCTCAGAGACAAGACGAAGATGTCAGTTATGAAACCCTGAAAGTTTACTTTAAACTAATTCTGGCACTCAGTGCTCATTTAACAAAGTGGCCTTTATAATTTTCATTGTTATTTAAAAATCAAGCTGAGTGGCAGGGGGTTTAGCTCAAAGGCATAAGCGTGCCTGCCTGGCTAAGCGCTAGGTCATCCTGAGTTCCATCCCCAGTACCAAAATAAATAAATAAAATAAATAAAGCTCACGTGGTAGTATTTTAAAAAATAAAATAAAATACAAATAATAAAATAAAATCAAGCTGAGGGGCCAGAATATAGCTCAGTGGCACAGCACCTGCCTGGCAAGCAAGATGCTGTCATGAGTTCAATTCCTGGTATCAAAAATTCCTGGTAAATTAAAATCAAGCTGAATAACACCTCTCCTAAGCCTTTTTCTGTTGCCTGTCCTCTGTCCTGTGGCTTTTCCCACATGTCTCATCCTTCCCCTCTGCCCATATTTCCCGCCTTCTTCTCTGGCATGTCTGAACAGTCAGTTTTTTATTCTGCTATGTCTCCCAGGACCTAACACAGTATCTGGCACATAACAAGGGCCCAAAGCAATTCCTTTTTTCCTCAAGTATACATTGGTTGCAATTATAGGTCGGTCTGTCCTCGCGGTTGACCTATGAGAGCAGAGAGCTGAAGAAATATAAATGAATAAATTAAATATACAAATAATGAACTAAGACATAATTCATGATTCCACTGGGTAGTTTGTTTTGCGGTATATTTTCTGTTATTCTGAGACCAGGCTAATGAAGTTGCTTCCTGTGTATTCAGCTCTTCCTCTGATATCATTCTTGTTGTTTTGTTTTGTTTTGTTTTGTTTTGTTTTGTTTTGTTTTGTTGTACGGGGGATCGAACAACCTTGTGCTTGCCAGGCAGGTTCTTATGCTGCTGAGCTAACCCCAAGCCAATACCATTCTTCTTTGTATTCAACAAAAGGAGCTGAAGCACTGACTACTGGACAGTTTGTTCTATTTATCTCTTTCGCTTGGGTATCTCAAAAACAGTCGGTGTTTTCCCCTTCCAAACCACAATATCTAACGTCCTGTCATTGTCCTTGAATGCTGCTGTTATTGTCTTTTATATTTTGGTAATCTTATTAATAAAATAAATGTATTAAATTTTTTACTGAATTACCTATATATTAAGGTAGATGGTGGATTTATGACCATCCAAAACAGTTTTGAGTGAATCAACACATGACGATAGCTATAATAAGCCACTTGTAACAACAAAGAAAGACCTGAAACCTTCAGCGAGTGAGAGAGGGAGGCGTCAGGCTCTGAATCACTATAGTTTAAAATGCTTCAAGCACAATTTAGGAATAAACTATTTAATATTATTTGGCATGATTTTTTTCCCTTTGGTACTGGGGATTGAACCCAGGACTTTGCACTGACTTCCACCCATACCCCTTTTATTTTGAGGCAGGGTCTCACTAGGTTGCTAAGTTGCCCAGGCTAGGCCTAAACTTGAGATCCTTCTGCCTCAGCCTCTCAAAGTGCTGGGGTGACAGACATGTGCCTCCATGCCTGGGTTATGCATAAAATTTATAAATTTAAATTACAGTGGTGTGTCTGTATGCCTTGTTAATTGCTTCTGGGAGGCATGATGAGTACTACATTGTTTTGGCTGGAAACTTTAGCTTGTCAAGAGGCAATCAACACGGACAGTCTCTAGCTTGCACACCAAATACCAAACAAATGCCTGGGATAAAACTTTCATGATAAAATTCCTAAAGTACCAAAGTCTACCAGTGTCAAAGTAGCCAAGTACAAGATATGACTGTATAACCCAAATTCTAGACTGAAACATATTTAATGTGATCTTTATTTTTCTTTTTCAAGCTTGAGATAATCATAAACAAGAGTCTGTTTTTTTTAACAAAACACATGTTTCTTCTCCTTTCGTCCTGAGGGGAAACAATTCAAAACAGAATACACAAGAAGTTCCTTACACAGCAAGCTTGCTGTACTGTTGCTGGCTCACCTTGCACAGCTTTGATTGCCTGTCTCGTCCCACTGTGACACACCTGCCAGCTCACTAACTCACCACCTGCTCTGTACCTTCTCCCTGTACCTTCTGCTGCCCTGCCTTGGGTAATCCTTGCTTTGGAGCTTTCTGTCCTACAGCTGATCCTCTGCTCTCTGTGGACCTCAATACCTTGACTGTGCTGTAGCTTTAGGGATGTCAGTGGAACCATAGCTTGGTTGCCTGATTGGGGTCTGGCTGTTCCTCCAAACCCCTGCTAGTGATGGTGAACTTTTTAGAGCTTTCAGTGATACAGACAGTCTGCTGCAGCCCTCCTGCCTTAGGTTCGCCCGAGGCCATTCATTTAGAGATCAGTGCATTGGATTACTTCTACATACAGGGGAATAATCTTATCCATCTTTAGCTCCTTTCACCTGTGGTCAGGTTTCTTTCCTGAGGGTAACCACTATTCAAAGTCTGTTGCCCCTGACTCTTCTTTGAGTAAGACCGAAAGGAATGTCACCAATATTTATCTCTATTGTTTTTGTGGTATTAGGGATTGATCCCAGGCCTATTACAGGAAGCTGCATACTTAGCCCTTTTTAAAATTTTTTATTTGGAGGTAAAGTCTGTATTGCTAAATTGCCCAGGCTGGGCTCAAATTTATAATCCTCCCATCTCAGTCTCCAGAATACTGGGATTACAGGTGTGCACCACCACACCTGGCTTTATCTGTTCTTTTTCCTTACTTCCTAAACATACCAGCTGCCTTCACTTACGGTGTGTTTTTGTATATCTAGTGAAAGAATACATTGCCCTCATAGGACTTCCTGCTTAAGGAGCTATTCTTTCTGGTTAAATCAGATCTAACCGAGCATAACCTAATTTGGATCCTTGGATAATTTTAAATTCAGCTCTTTGAAAAGTATGCTAATTCCCAAATCCCAGAGAGTCTCTCACTGGTAGACCCTGGATTAACAACAAATCTGTTTTCAAATGTTAATGAAACAAATTTCAAGAGCTTTGGTAGAAGGTGTTTGCCATTTTGATCACCAAGGCTGTTTGTATCCTGTCAACTCAGATGTATGCTTTGACTTGCATCTTTGAAAGGACTGACTGTATAACTTTTGTGGAGCACCGGCTTTTCCTTTGCAAAACTTGTTTCCCAAATACCAGCTGAGCAGTGTTCAGCCCTCATAGCATCTCTGGCTTTGCTCCTTTATTTCTTTCTTCTTCTTGCTTACTCCTTCTTCTTGCCCACTCCTCCTTCTATCCCTGCCTTTTGAGTTTCGTCCTTTCCTTGTGGCCTACCTAAATGCAGTGTCTTCCAGGAAACCTTTCCTTGACTTTGACCTTACTCAGTTTGGTGTTTAATCATTTTCTATACGTTATACTTTTATACAGTTGAGGTCACTTGCAATCCCCAAAGTTCAGGAGGCTGAGGCAGGAGCACTGCAAGTTTAAGACCAGCCTGGGTAACACGTTGACTTGATAAGACCTTGCTTAAAAAGAATATAAAGGAAAAAAAAAAAATTTAAAAAAAAAAAAAAAAGAATATAAAGGGGCTGGGGATTTAGCTCAGCGGCATAAGCGCCTGCCTTGCAAGCGTGTGGTCATGAGTTCAATCCCTGGTACTGGTAAAAATACAAAATATATATATATATGAGCAGGTCTTGGGGGCGCTCAATGCAGAGGCCCTGGGTTGAGTCCCCAGTCACGCAGGGAGGAGGAGCGTTGGGGATTGATAACGATGCCTATGTCTTCATGAATTCCCCTACAGCAATGACCGTGCCCCCTCCTCCTCTGTTACCACCATGTGTACATGGCCCCACACACTTGCCTGCATAACTGTCCAGTTGATGCTCACATGACCTCAGTCTCGGTCAAGTCAAGTTTTTGGCTCCAGTGAGCAAAACAATCCACTTGAGAAGGTTCTGAGTACATTCTCAAAAAGATTTTTTCTTTTTTTGAAGCCAGAAAAAAATCCTTTTTCACTTGATAACAGAGAAGGAACTTTATTAATAATTTTTTCCATTTGTCTTTGACAGGCTGCACATTAAATGGCCAAGAGGTGAAATTCACGGTGCATTATGAGAATGGGTTCACCATCTGCAGGGAGAACGGAGGCGCTGGTGCCGTGCTGTTCCGCTACCCCTTTGAAAGGCTGAAAATGTCTGCTGATGACGGCATCAGAAATCTCTATCTGGATTTTGGTGGTCCTGAGGGAGAACTGGTGAGAGTAAATCTGAAAACCGTCTTATACTTACTGTTTATTCTCTTTGTTTCTTGCTGGATAGACAGAAGATAATTATGGCCTGCTATTTCATTTGGAGTCAGGAAATTATTCTTCAGTTTTCAAGACAGCACTGGATTTAAGTTTTTGTTGCAGTTTTCTTCCCCACACATTAAAAAACCGTTCTCACTTCTTTTTTTTTTAAGGTTTTTTATGGTAGAAAAAAAGTAATTTGTGTGTGTATGTTACTGAGGATGGATCTCAAGGATTCATACATGCTAGGCTATATACTTTAAGACAGTATTTTTTTGTTGTTTATTTGTTTTGTTTTGTTTTTCTCTGTGTGGTGATATGCTCCTGTAATCCCAGCCCTCGGGAGGGAGGCTGAGGCAGGAGGATCGCTCTAAGTTCAAGACCAGCCTGGGCTACAAAGTAAGTTCAAGACCAGCCTAAACTGCATAGCAAAATTCTGTCTCAAAAAGACAAAAACTAACTGAAGAAAAGAAAAATTTCAGTCATACTTTTTCATTTGGAAATTGGAGGTCTGTGCTTAGTAAAGGTAAAATGGCCTCCTAACTAACCCCAGGAATTATCTATCCTTCTAACCACCAACCTAGTAAAGGATATCCGGAGTCACACCCACCATGGTCATGCTTCAGCTAAGCTCACTGTGATTCCATCTGGAAAACAGAATTACAATCAGTGCCCTCTATATTGGACAGTCTTTTTTTTAATGTCTTTTTGACTGGCTCTTCCTATGTAGTTCAGGATGGTCGTGAACTTTCTGTGTAGCTCAAGCTGGCCTCAAACTCACAGTGATCCTTCTGCTTCAGCATCCTGAGTACTGAGATTGCAGATGTGTGTCGCTGTGCCTGGCTCCTGTTTATTTTAAATTCTCTACATTTTAGTTCTTGCAGGCATGGTGGAATCCACTACACCACCAGGTGTTTCCTAAGTGTGATCATGGGACCTCACCACAATGACGCATTATGACATGGAATAGATTTACTTTATAGCACACTTCTGTTTGTTGTTTCTGTTCCTAAGAGTTTCTGTAACTCCAGCGTTTTGTTATTATCGTTCTGGGGAGGGAACTCAAAGCTTCACACACACTAAGCATACATTCCACCAGTGAGCTACACTCCTATCCCCTCCAATTTATTTTTAAAGTAGAACACCTTGTGCTGGGAATATAGCTCAGTGGCACGGTGCCAGCCTGACAAGCATGAGGTCATGAGTTCAATTCCTGGTACCAAAAATGAATAAATAAAGTAGAACATCTGATATCAATGTGTTTATCTGGCATCTTTCTAAGTTAAAGTCTATGTATATGGTAGTGATAATGAATGTCTCTTCTCCACAGACCATGGACCTGCATTCTTGTCCAAAGCCAATTGTATTTGTGTTGCACACATTCTTGTCAGCAAAAGTCACTCGCATGGGACTGCTTGTCTGAGCAGCAAGACGTCAGAAAAGAAGCTTGACTGTCACCAAAAGTATTTTCACCTCAAAAAAAAAAGAGAAGAAGAAAGAAGAAAAAAAAGCACAAAAGAAAGCTCTTTGCTCTCTCTCCTCTAGTACAGTGCCTTCCCAAGGACCTGCAAATCACTGCTGAACCGTAACTGGGTTTAAAGAATAGGCTACATTGGCCAGAAATTCTAGGATTTTATTAAGCTCCAAAATGAAGCTGTTGACTTATTGTCTCATTTCATAATGTGGTTTATAAGTAATCAGGTTTATTTCCCCAGTTAAAAATGGTGGCTTTTTGCTTTTTGTTTGTTTGCTGCAGGGCTTTTTTTGGATATAGTCAAATAGCCATCCAAGAGCTGTTTCCTTTCTCTTATTCCTGCAGGGCTTGTTTCAGGCTTGGCCTTGACTTCTTTCTTCGGTGAATTTCCCTTCCCAGGTGCTAGTGTGCAGCGGCCTGCTGCTTCATGCTCATCTCAGATAGGCTGATGCTTCATTAGCTTTTACCGTCCTCACCTGCTCCCCTAATCCTGTGACACTCTTGAGTTGCATCACCAAAGGGTTCTTGCGCCGCCTGTCCTGGCTCATGCTCCATCAGGTCTGCCCTTCACCACTTTGCCCATCGTCAGCTTTATTGAGCATAAGTGCTAACTTTAGGATTCAGAAACTGCAGAATTTGATTTGCCTTGCTACTCCTTTTCTGGCAGTGACCAGGTTGAAATGCAGTTTGGAAATAACTGCACTGGAAGGAAAGTTTTACTTGTTTTAACCTTTTCTGATTTTATCTTTGGTAGGAGCCAGGGTATAAGATTTATTTTAAAAGAAAATCCTCATTTTAAGCTAAGCCATCTTTTATTGCTTACCAAATGTGCCTTTTGTTAGGATTAGTGGAGCCCAATCAGTCACTATTTGAATAACTGGGTATCACTACCATTCCAGGGATATCATCTTTCCTAGTTTCAAGACGTAGTCTTCAAAGTGGGTTTCTTTAATGGCATCTTCTAGTGGCCAGATCCTTTTGAGAAAGATAAACCTCAAGCGCCAGCCTGTTTTAAGAGTAGACTTTTTGGGTGAATCCAACTCTTAAAGCACAATACCATATCAAGTTGTTTGGGCTGTGTGAGTCCACATAGGACCTGGCCTAGCCTTCGTCCTCTTTTAGCAGCAGAGTAGGCTGGACATGCAGCTGCCAGCTCAAGACATCGCTTTGGCTTCATGAGGAATCCTGCAGTGAGCTCACGGCATGATTACCTTTGTTTGGTAACCCTTGCCAGGTGTCAGTACTAGGTTACAACAGCAGTAAGAATGCTGATTTTTATGATCTTGGAGGATTCATTTTGTTTTCCTAATTTAAAAGAGGTATCTATCTTTGACGACATTTAAAATAATATTATTATAATATCTGTATAACATGCCCAAATTAGCGTGGTCCCTAGATCTAAAAGAAAAGGAAATACTGACTTTGATGTTGTGTGTGCTATCTAAAGAATGGTACAGAAGTAATTCTTTTCTAGGCTATCAGGAGCTCCACGGGAAAGTGGGAGCACAGCATCGGGTGGAGGCAGGTGGCCTTACAGATGCATGGGGACCACAGCTGCACACACAAACCCTGAGCTTCGTGGCTGGGGTGTGCACCCACTGCCAGGGGGTCTGAAGGAGCAGGCACCTGAACACACATGTAACCCCGGTTCTCCCTCTGCCCATCCACTAGGCCTTCTTCCCTGTGAAGTGAGACTAAAGGGGTGTGGAGGTGGGGCAGAGATGCCTGTCCTTCCTCCCGCTTCACATAAGTAAAAATGAGTAAACTAAGCCACTTAAAACTGGAAATATAAATCTAGACAAGAATATCTGCAGGAGCTTTTCGTGTTTTAAAAATTAGTAAACCCAGCTGGGCATAGTGGAGCACACCTGTATCCCAGCTGCTCAGGGGCCAGCCTGGGCAACTTCACAAAACCCATCTCAGAAAAAATTAAACATGAAAATTCAGAAACCTGATGTCGGTTCCACCTGAGATATGTTTGCAGTTTGAGAGGAAAAAGTGTTTTGATTTCTGGAAGCAAAATTTCAACAAATAATAAGAGAATTTGGCCATTTATTATTAAGATGAGGTGCTGAGTGATACATTCACGAATTTGAGCAGCACTGACAGTCACTGACGTTTTCTATGTTAAAGGCAAAGCCAGTGAGATCTACATTCGACCTTCAGGGCCACCCTGCTCATTAAGAACACCATGAAAGTCTGTAAGAGGGTGTGATTAACATGGGCAGGAAGGGCAAGGCATGTGTACATTTCAACTCATTATGTTCAAGTTTAATTGTCATGTAGCGCTGAGGCCCACAGAGTTGGTAATGGTATCTTAGAGTCTGACGTGAAACAAAAGCATAGTGGAAAGATTTTGTCCACCAGGAGCTCCACACCAAGAGCCCTGAGCTGGTTGTCTTACCTACTTTAACAGCCTTCCGTCATGAGGAGTCCAGGTGGTTCTTCAATCAAGCATGTTGAAAGAATTTGCAAATCAAATTAAGTGCTTCTTTGAGTGAGACAACTTAATATGTATGTGTTTTGTATTTCGATACCAAAATATGGCTGTTTTCAAGTAATGACTCAAATGTACATTTTGATGTTTCACCTTTTTTATAGAACCAGCTAAATTATCATTTCCTTTCGCTTGGAGTTAGAAAAATTGTTGGGGATATGATGGGCTCCCCTGTCGAGAATGGAAAGAAACTGCCCCATAATCCATCATCCCCACCCCACATTCAGATGGACTGTTCCCTGCCCTCCAGGACTTGGGTTTAGGCATCTTCTCTGCATTCCACGCAGATGTCTAAAAGTAGTCAGTGTGTATGTGAACAGTCTTCTTCTTTCCCTAAAACTTCCCTCCTTTCTTCCCATAAAAAGGAAAGGAAGGGGCTAAACGAAATAATTCCATTTTTCTCTTTTTGAAAAAGGTAAGGCCTTACCTGAAGTCTTTAAACAAAACTTATCTGGAAATTAGTATCTAATATTTTATGTGAAGAAATACTTAAATGTATGTTTATACAGTATTTATTAGTTTTAACTGTAGACCTACCTAACTAGGCCGGGCATGGTGGTGCATGCCTGTAATCCCAGCACTTGGGAGGCTGAGGCAAGAGGATCACTATGAGTTCAAGATCAGTTTGAACTACATAGCGAGACCCTGTCTCAAAAAAACAAAAAAAGAGAGAGAGAGAAGAAACCTAGCTACTTAGTAGACAGGGTTCCAGGTAAAATATTGTGACACATACAGGCAATCAAAAATGTTATTTTAGATACCATTCTTCTGTTTTAAAGCCATGTTTTAGCACTTTTTACACCGGGGAAAGTCTTACAGTGCCTGTTTTTTAATCACCTGAACTCTCACAAACTTTGTCACTTAAAATTTTTGCATAGCAGGAGTGATTGAATTATTTTTAAGCTGAAAAATCTGACCAACAAATGTTATATATAACAGATGGCTAATGTTCATTAAATGTTTATAAACATTAGCCATTTGTTATACTGAGTACTTGTTTTCCTAATTTATCTTTTAAGTAGAATGGCAACAAAGCTTTTTTAGCTGATTAAATGTGCTTAGCTGATGAACCAAAATTTATTCTTTAAAAAAATTAAACTGGAATCTGAACAAGATTGTATTTCTCCCCAAAAAAGGCTTAGCTGTAAATGGTTTTATAGACAAAAGTGTGTGAAAAATGATTTTTTAAAAATTTTTGTGAGAAAGTAAAGGACTTCTACTTTAATTTATATGCATGTGGATGTATTTGCTTTCAAAACTATGGAAGAATGTGTCCATGTTTTTAATGCAAATTGCCTTCTAAGCTGCTATGCAAATTTATTTAAAAAAAAAAAAAAAAAACCCTACCTGCTTAAAGAGTTAAACTTTTTGAAAACTTTCAGGGAAGACCTGTAGACTCGAGCACTTTCTCTGCTTTTTGTATCTTTATCTTGGATACTTGCATTGAATTATGTTCATTATTTTCACTGGTTATAAGCTATTGATTGTATGTAGTACTTAAACTCTCCAAATATCCAGCATACATTTCCATGTGGCTGCCATCAGCTGTGGATGCCATGAACGAAATGGCTGGTTAGAAAGCCAAAGGTCTTTTTTCAATCCTTAATGCAGATGTAAAATGCTAAATCTCTTAGGTTTCAAAGCAAATCTTAATAACTGTGTAGTGAAAAGAGGCTTATTTAAATTTGAGATTCTGCAGTGAGTCATATTCATTCTCCTTACCTATCTATCAGCTATAATATATGTGCCGGTGGGATTATGTTCTACTTTAAATTGGGAAATCTTTCACTGAATGTGGCTTTTCTTTTTCCAGCTGAAGATAAAAGGAGAAAATCTATCCTTTCCCACTCTGTATCTTTTAATTGCTTAATAATCTAGAATTATTTTGTCTTTCTACCAAAAAGTCAATAGCAGCAGTCTGCACTCCCCTCATTTTAAGCTCTGACTTTCACTATGTTGAGTACAATGAATGTGTGATAGTAGTTTTAAAATCATTATGCTATATTTCAGGATTACGTGTTTGTGAGCAATGTAGCTATTTGTAGGCTGTAACGATGTTAGATCAAGTTTATTTTACTCTAGTAATACTGGTTAAGTGGCTGATCTGAACCCCTTTCTCTTAAAAAAAAAAAAACTAAATGTGTGGTAGATCAGTGATACAGGTTTGTTCTGATAAAGGAGGAAATTTCAAGTTAAAGGTAAGGTACAAAGGTGTCAGGGACCTGGGTTCAAGGACAAGGTACACTAAATAGTCACAGAACACATCTGTTTTCTTGTTTCTTTTTGACACTGGTTAAACTGCCAGCTAGAAGGAAGGTTGTTACACATTAACTCAAAAGAGTATTTTAAGAGATGTTTGTCTCTTTGTTTGTTTGTTTTGGTGCTAGGGATTGAACCCAGTACCTCCTGCATGTTAAGCATGTTTTACTACCGAGCTACACTCCCAGCTTTTCATTTACTTCAAAACATAAACAAGTTTAATCTCTTGCCACTTTTACTCTTCCTTTCCACTGGGAGTGACTGAACCAAAGCACATCTTAGTTTTAGAAGTAAATCTATGTTTAATGTAATGGATAAATGTCTTGACCAGTTGATTGTATTCAGCAAACTGCAATCTTTGAATTGGCCCATTTAAATTAGAGCAGATAAAACTAAAAACCTGTAATACAGAAATGATACATCATTACATTGTAGGACTAGGAATCCTGGTTGGATTTCCACACCCTGAACCCTTTATTTTCTTCCCGTATCAGGGATCGAACTCATGACCACACGCTTGCAAGGCAGGCGCTTATGCTGCTGAGCAAAACCCCCAGCCCCATCTTTTTTGTCTTTTTAAAACAGGGTCTCACTCGGCAGTTCAGGCTGGCCTTGAGCTCCCTTTTGGCACAGGCTGGTCTGGAACTCAGTGATCCTCCTGCCTCAGCCTTCTGAGTGCTGGGATTATAGACATGAGCCACCAGTACTCAGCATGAACCCTCTATTCTCCTCAGTTTGTAGTAGTCTCACTTCCATGCTGTTGATACAGCTCTTACATTTTTGAGTCCCTCTTTATCCCAGTCACAAACACGCCCTCAACCCTGACTGTTCTGGCACTTCTCCCAAAGTGACATAAATCTCTTGTAACTATACAGAAAGTTCTTTGAGGATTTGGAGAAACTTTTAAACTACAAAGCTGGTTAATGACGTTAATTCATTTATTTGTTCATCTATTTAGCATTTATTAATGTATATTTCTGTACCAGACAGTCAACGATCCAAAGATATTTCCTGCCATCAAGTACCACACAATCTACTATTCCTCAATTTCACCATGCCATCTCTCTCCATCAGCAGTTAGGTAAATTAACCACTTCATATTTTTACCAAAGTATATCCACAGTTCTACTTATCTGCATATGGTGAACTGGAAATTGTTTTGAAAGGATACTTGGACCTTGACCCATGCCAATAAGAAGAGATCCAACCATATTTGAGTAGGTTGGTCTTTTTTTTTTTTTTTTTTTTTTAGTTGTTGTTATTATTTTGGGGGGTTTTTTTGTTTGCTTTTGAGACAGGGTTTCACTGTGTAGTTCAGGCTGGTCTGGACTCACCATGTAGCCTAGGCTTCCCTCTAATTTACAGCAATCTTCCTGCCTCAGCTTCCCAAGTGCTGCAATTACAGGCATGTGCCACCACCCAGCCAAGTAGGTTGGTCTTTTCATTATGTGTAATCTCAAAATGAAAAATCAAGCAGTAGTTTGGGAAAGAACACTGTACATAAGGTAAATCATAACAGAAATTAACTTCTGTTGCTGAAAGATCAGTGGGAAAGGTGCTTTTAAAATTCCTTTTAATTCTAACTGCAAAGATAAATGTGTATTTCCTCATTCCTTCTTTCTAAATTTTGCTAACCCACTCATTTCCACACAAACCATTTAAGGGGCTGGGGATTTAGCTCAGTGGCATAAGCGCCTGCCTTGCAAGTGAGTGGTCATGAGTTCAATCCCTGGTACCAATAAAAAAAGAAAAAGAAAAAAAAATACTGAGACACAAACCATTTAAGCATCTCATTTGCTGAAAGTATTTGTTAAGGGGCTGGGAATTTAGCTCAGCGGCATAAGCACCTGCCTTGCAAGCAGGCGGTCGTGAGTTTGATCCCTGGTACCAATAAAAAGGAAAAAGACAAAAAAAAAAAAAAGCATTTGTCCATGGTGGAGTGTGTCTCCACTCATGATCAATCAAATTGAAGATATTTAAAACTCAGCAAAACTCTCCACTTACCCTAGAATGCTTGGCATTCGAAAGGGCATCTGAAGAGGCTGACCGCATTCCACGATCTTCACCCAATAACATTCCCCTCCTAGTACCCTGCCCTCTGTGGGTGGCCAGGGTCAGCTTTCCAGGCAGCATCCCCAGTCCCGGCCAAAAAGCACCTGAGCTGTGTGTGTGACGTGGCTCCTCTGCCTCTGCTTTCTGGTGTCCAGGGTAGTGCACAAAAATGCGGTCACTTTCCACATGTTGGCACTTTCACCTGTCCTTCAACAGCCAGGTGCTAATGATTGTATTTTATCACAGCCAACACCCCAGTATTGGCCTGTAGGTGTCTGTCCTTTGTAGGATGAAAAAGTGTCTTCCTTCTGTCTCTATCTTGTGACAGTGGATGTCATTTGTCTCTTTTCACTGGTTTTGTGAAACAGAATTTGGGGGAGAGAAAATCTGTACAAAGTTTACGGTTTTCACAATCACCAGTCTCCACGATGATCTCACTGGTAGCAAACCTGTCCTGACTACAAGAGCTGGTTCTGATGTTCTCCTCGCTGCAAGACACCAGTGTTAGGGTTATTATAAACTTATTAGATGGTTTCAGCGTTAGAAAAACATGGTTTTCTGGTCGTTGCGAGTTCGGGACCAGCCTAGGCTACAAAACGAGTTCAAGGCCAGCCTGAACTGCATAGGGAGACCCTGTCTCAAAAAAACAAACAAAAAAAAATGTTCCCAAAGAATCTGTTTCCCTGTTAGTACCTCACCTGAGGTCTTGTCGAAGCTAATGTGGGAAACCTTTATAGATTGGAAACCTGTTTTGGCTAATCTTTGCAGACTCTGGTATTATCTACTTGTATTACTCTTTCCAACACTACTTTCATTTTTTTGTTGTTGAGTATAAAGACTTAGAAAGTTATAATAATAATCTTATAATTAAATATATGATACTCTTTTTTTTCTTTTTAGAATCCACTACCTAAACAAGACTTCCTTTTAAGTGTTGTTTAAATCTTAAATCTTTTGGCTACCAAATCAAAAACTCATGGCATAAAAAGGGCAGTATTTATGTTCTTAATTCTTTTTAAAAAAGCTTTATGTGTAATCTATAAATATAGATATATAGACAATACTTTCCCTTGAGTTGCACATCAACATATGGCATTGTACATTACAATGAAAGTTTGTAACTTAAGGGTATTATATATATAAATACATATATACCTTTGTAACCTTTATACTGTAAATAAAATATTGCTTTTAGACTTGTTTTTTTTTTTTTTTCATTTTTAAAAGTGTGGAGATACTTTAAAACCTGCCAGAATGTTTCAAAAGCAATACAAAAACTTCTCTATCACCTTGCCTAAGTTTCAGATACTAACATTTTTCACATTTCTTCCATTACCCTGTCTTTTCTTTCTGACATGACACTTTATTACCCTAGATTGTCTCATGTGTATCTTCAGAACACAAGGACACTCCGGAGCCTCCAGCTGGCCTACCTCTCCAGCTAAGCTTCTGAGCTATGGTTGTGGTTTTGGCTGTGGTTTTGGTTTTGATTTTGGTTTTGGTTTTGGTTTTGGTTTTCTTTGGTGGTAATTGACGTTGAACCCAGAAGCACTCTACCGCTGAGCTACATTCCTCAAACTATCTGTCTGCCCTCTGTCTTTTTCATTCATTTCTATGTAGAGGAAGGTTCTCCCTACCTTGCCCATGTAGGGCTCAAACTTGCAGTTCTCTCTCCCTTCCTGCTGGGATGACAAGTGTGTGCCACTCGCTGGGCAGCTCAGAGCTGCTTCCTCGGTTCACCTTCTCTGGTTGGCCAGTGACCCTCAAAGCTGTGTGCTAGGCTCGCTTCTCACCCTGCCCTGCACCCAGGAGCTCACACACCATTTCCATTCCCATGGGTGCCCACCTGGGAATCTCCAGCCCGCACCTTCTGAGCTCCAGATGTAGATATCCAATGGACACGTTTTCACAGGAATCTTTCAAAGGTACTCAGAATTCATGATCTTCTTCACTCTGCCCCTCAAACCTGTATTTGTCCGGTGTTCCCTGTCTCAGTAGCAACAGCAACCCAGATGCTGAAACCAGGAGTTACCTGCCCCTCTCCATATCCAGTCGGCTTTGTTTTTTTTGTTTTGCTTTTGAGGCAGGGTCTCAAAAGTTCAGGCTGGCCTTAAATTCACTATGTAGCCCAGACTGTCCTGGAATTCATGGCAATCTTCTTGCCTCAGCCTCCCAAGGGCTCAAACTCAGCAATCATCCTGCCTCAGCTTTCTTAAAGGGTGATTATAGGCATGTACCACACCTGGATCTTTTATATTTTGACACAGGGTCTCTAAGCCATTATGTTGCTCAGTTGGGAGATAAATTTGTGATCTTTCTGCCTCCGCTCCCCAGAGTACTTAGATTATAGGTATTTGCTATCCCACCTGGTTCCCCAGTTTTGTTTTGTTTTGTTTTGTTTTTTTATATATTTTGAGAGAATCTTGCTAACTTGCTTAGGCTAGGCTTGAACCTACTATCCTCCTGCTTTGGTCTTCCAGAAAGCTGGAATCACAGGGGTGCACCACTATGCCCAGCACTATATATATAAACAAATATATATATGGGCTAGAGCCTTCTAGTTAAAAAGGAAAAAACCTCAAAACTCAAAACGCAATAAATAAAAATTTGAAAAGCCTCCCATTGCTCTTCGGATAAACTCCGAAATCTTTACTCTGGCCCTGGCCCTGCCCCACCTCACTAGCATCCATGAACCAGTCTCCTTTTCCTCCAGCTACGTGAGCCTCCCAGTTTCTGCACCTGAGGCCAGCTGGGCTTTTGCACAGCTGTTACATCAACCTGGAATATGCTTCCCCTCATCCCTCGGCCTCCACTTAGAGGGAGCCTTCCCTTGTTAGAAGCTCTTGCAATGCTCCCTCTCAGGAACCCAAGGCAGGAGGATGGCCACAAGTGTAAGGCCAGCCTGGGCTACACAGCAAGACCCTGTCTCAAAACAACAACAACAACAAAAACCACACAAGCCTTCTCGTGACTGCCTCAGAATGCTTATTCCTCCCTGAGGAACTGTAGAAGACCAGCTGGACGGCTCTCCTTGAGTACAGAACAGTTACTCCCACTTTGGCTAAACCTGGCCCTATCCCCAAGTACTGATCTGTACAGTGCTGCCTAAGCTACTTCCCTTTCCCTTTAATTGACTCTAAGCAATGTAAATAGGGCTGTCTGAAGTACTGATGCATAATCTTTGAAGCCAGACTTCAGTTGCTGTTTCCCCACCTCAGTGTCTCCCAAAATGGTTGAACCCAGCAGGGTGCAGAGCCAACACTCCCAGCTGTCAGTGGAGTTTGCTAAAAGGCTATGACTTCCAGGGCAGAAAAGGTCTGCACATCAGCACGGAAGCACAAAGCCTTCTAAGCATTAAATGCTATCTCAAGTGTGTTATGCAGATCGGTCTTTCCACCTCTCCTCTGCACATTTGCAGAAGTGCTTTCTGGTCTAGCTAGCCTAGACCTAGCTAACCTCACAGCACTCAGGTTAATTCCCTCCATTCTCACAGTCACTCATCCTTTAGCTCCTCCCTTCACCAATTAATAAAACGCGGGTTAGACCCTGGTGTAGTCTTTGTTCCCTGAACTCTCATCTGGATCAGCTTCAGGATCTCTTCGCTGCCCATAACTATAAATATGCCTTGGTGTCTTTATTCTTGCTGTGGATTGCACTGGGGGTATCAAGATTGGAATTAACTTGCCAGAATTCCAATAACATTTCCATGGGATTACACATATAAACTTCCTGGTCCATGACAAGGACAGGAAAAAGGACTCTTTAATGAACATCCTCTTTCTGAGACTGTAAGCTCCCCTGAAACTGTCAAGATCATGGCTGTAACCCCAGAGACACAACACAGAGCCCAGTAGACAGAAGATCCTGTACTGAACAGTGAATGAAAAAACCTGAGCAATCTGCTGAGTAAAGTTCCCAGGTTTGGGCAAGAAAACACCTTTCTAGGGAAAACAGTAGAGGATTAATAATAATAATAATAAAAAGGCAAGGGGCATTGGAACATCCCTGTAATTCCAGGCTTTCAGGAGGCAGACGCAGGAGGATCCAAATTCAAGGCCATCCTGGGAAATTTAGCAAGATCTTATGGGGGGGGGGGAGGGTAAGCAAGCAAAACAAAAGCGCTATCAAGAGTCACCAACATAACAATTTCCAGTCTGAAGCCCCAGTGTGAACTAGTTAGCTATTTCATTCAGTAAAGTAGGTACAAATTATCATACTCTACTAAGTGTCAGGAAACCAAAGCCCTGGGAAGCGAGGTTTCCTGCGTTAGCAAAATCGCCCTAAAAGCTCCTTTCATCCCAGGCAGGGGGAGGACTTCAGAATTCGGCCTCGCCCGCCCTCGGCCCCGCCCCTCCATGCCCGCCCCGCCCCGTCCTTGCAGCCGCCCCAGCACTGCCTGCAATGCGGGATGTGGCCGCTAGGGGTCAGCAGCGCAGCTCGGGCCCGACCGCTCTGGGCCGCGCGCCTCGCTCGTCCCGAGACACGGCTCCGGCTGCTAGCAGCTTCTCTGCCCGCGCCCAGCGCCCACCCACCGGGCTCCCCGTGCCGAACCCAGCACCTCGGCTCCCCGGGGCCGGACCGAGGCCGCCAGCAGTGCTGCGGGGTGTGGGGCGGACCCAGGAGATGAAATGACAACGTCAACCCTCCAGGTACCTCAGCGCGGCCCGGCGGGCTGCGGAGGCCGAAAGCGGCGCGGCGGGGCCTGTGGGCCGCGGACCGAGCGAGCGAGCGAGCCGGCCTCCTCGGACCTGGGCTCCAGGCCGCGTCGCCCGCCACCGTTTCTCCGTCCACGCGCTCGCAGTACAGGGGCGTCTCCACCCTCGGGCTCCGGCTCGCCCAGCTGGCGGGGCCCAGAGGACGCTGCTTGCAGCCAGCGCCTGGGATGCCGGGCTGCAGCTCCTCCCTGCCCGCGGCCGGGTCGCGTGGGTCGCTCTGGCGTGGCTCCCTCCCACCACCACCTCCCCCAGCCCCTTGACACGCCGCGGACGAGCCTCTGCTTCTTCCCTGGGCCCTTACTTCCTCCCCCCCGCCGGCGACCCTTCATTCATTCCCTGCCCCGAGCGGGGAGGTGCCAGGGTGGCGCCGCCTGGATGAGCGATGACCGGTCCTCCAGGTGCTGTCAGAAAACAAACGCGCTCAGACCCGAGACCGGGCTTTGAACCCCAGCCCCGCCTCTCAGCATGTGACCTGGGGTTGTTTTTGACCTTAGAATCGGATTCGCCTGAGCTGTAAAATGGGGCAGTGGTCTGTGTGGTTGTGAGATGGCTTAGACCAGGGCAGTAAAGCATTGTACTCAGTAAGCCGTGGCAGTCAAGTATGCGCTTGGGGGAGAAAGGCGAGGAGACCTCATGCAGGAAGGGGCAGAGCGTGCGTGCCTAGCTTTCAGATACTGGGTGATGGAAAAGGAACGGTCAGTCACTCCAGGTGGAGGAACAGGCGTGGAATAAATTGGACAAAGGACCTTTGCACCTAGTCACACCCCCAGCCCTTTTTATTTCTTATTTTTTGAGACAATGTCTCAGTAAGTCTCTAATTGCCCAGGCTGGGTTAGAACTTTAGATTCTCCTGCCTCAGCCTCCTAGTGTGCAGGGATGATAAACATACACCACTACATCCAGATTTTTTACAGGTTTTAAAAACAGCTTTACTAAGAACTCACATAGTATACACTCACAACTCGCCAAGATAAAGTGTGCTTTTGGGGCTGGGAGTTAGCTCAGCAGCATAAGTGCCTGCCAGGCAAGCATGAGACAATGAGTTCAATTTTCCCCAGTACCAAAAAAACAAATAAAATAAATAAATACATAGTGAGAAGGTCTCACTATGTAGTTTAGGCTGGCCTCAAACTCACTGATCCTCCTGCCACAGCCTCCCAAGTGCTGGGATTACAGGCATGTGCCAACCCCCTCCCCAAAAGTGTGCCGTTTAATGCTTTTAGCACAGAGTTGCACAACCGTCACTTTTTGGAACATTTTCATCATCTCCCCCCCTAAAAAAGCATTGCCCTTTGGCTGTTACTCCCCAATCCTTGATCCCTCCCAGCCCAAGGCAACCACTAATCCACCTTCTAGCTCTTTACCTTCTAGCTCTGTACCATCATATAATATGTAGTACTTTGTGATTAGTTTCCTTAAAATAATGTCATAGGCTTTTAATTTTTTTTGTTTTGTTTTGGTACCAGGAATCAAACTCGTGACCTTGCAGGCAGGCGCTTATGCCACTGAGCTAAATCCCCAGCCCCGGCTTTTAATTTTTTAAAAATGATTTGGGAATGCCATGTGTGGTAGCTCATGCCTGTAATCCCAGCACTCGGGAGGCTGAGGCAGGAGGATCATTGCGAGTTCGAGACCAGCCTGGGCTACGAAGTGAGTTCAAGGCCAGCCTGAACTGCATAGTGAGACCCTGTCTCAAAAAGACAAAAAAAATTGGGGAAAAAGGCTTTTATGACACGTGAAAATAATTTGAAATTCAAATTCAGTGCCCAAGTTTTATTGTTTTTCTTTTTTTTTTTTAAACCGGTACCCGGGATCGAACTCACGACCACATGCTTGCAAGGCAGGCACTTATGCCACTGAGCAAATCCCTAGCCCCCCAAGTTTTATTGGAATAAATTCTACTCATTCATTACATATTATCTGCTGCTGCTTTTGTGCTACAAAGGCAGAATTGGTTAGTTGCTACAGAAGTTGTACTGCCTGACAAAACCTAATCATTTATGTAACATCTGGTCCTTTATATAAAAAATTTGCCAGGCCCTGTGTTACTATGGCACAGAAGTGACCTGGGGAGCAAACCCAGAACCTTCACACTGAGCTGTGTTCCCAGGATCACCCTTCTTTTAATTTTTAATTTTAAAGCAGAGTTTCATTGAGTCATCCTCCTGCTTCAGCCCCCAGGGTACTGGGATCACAGACATTCACCACCATACCTGGCCCGCATGTTTTTATCACCCTTTTCCATTATGCTCATCCTTTGCTTGATGTGTTACTAGAGATGTGGCAGTGTGGTAGTGTTACTTGTCACCTTACCCTCCTGTTAGGCAAAACTGTTTCTTTCCACTAACACTAACGGCTCCCACATGTGAAAAACTACTGGTTGCCAAATGCATGAATAGAATGTTTAGAAGGAGAGAGGGAAGAAGCCAGATTCAGAAAGACAGATATCACGTGTTCTCCTTATGTGGGATTTAACAAAAGATAACATGAAAACAGAAACAAGATTATTATTAGACAAAAGGAATGGGGCACTGTAAGTGGGCCTTACAGGACAGCAATGGGATGAATGAATAGGATCCCAGGATATGCAGTGAAGGCCAAAATTTTGAAAATTAATAGGCACTAATCGTAAAAGGAAGAAAAGGGGAAAGAGGAGGTAGGTGTGCTCCTTGGAGGGAGCAGGTACCTCCAGTTTTATTCCAGGCTCCCACTGCAAAAGAACAGACCCAAGCCAGAAGCAGGATAGGAAGATGGGCACTGGGGCTCAACAGCTGTGCTCAGTAGGCTGGGGCAAGAGGATGCCACGTTGAAGCCCAGCCTAGGATTCATAGTGAGTGCAAGGCCAGAATGGACTGCACAGTAGTGAGACTGTCACACATGGAAGAGGCAGTACAGAGTGAAAGAGGCCGGGGAACTTGGGTATGTTCTGAAGAAAGAAGCCAGCAGGACTGGAGCACTCTTGTCCCAAGGGTCGCGGGGGAGAGAACAGAGACGGGAAGCATGTGTGGAAGCTGACCACCCAAGAAGGTTCAGGGTTCCTAGCTGTCCTTTGGAGGAAATGGAGCCTGACGTAACCAACACTTTTTTCCTCCTCAGTACTGGGGATCGAACCCAGGCCAAGATTGTTAGGCAGGCACTGTACCACTCAGCAGTGGCCCCAGCCCTTCTTACTTTTTCTTGTCTTTGGCCTAGTGAGTTCCTTTAACGACAGCCCGGCCTGCTTCACCAGCCTGCCAGTTTAGCACAGCCATCTGTGCCATCTGCTTTCTCTTGGGTACCTCTTACCTGCAGCCAGGGAAGGACCAAACAAATGCCCTGTTCCCCTCCGAGAGCTGGTCAGGAGGATTTTATTTGCTTTGGCTGCAGCTGGGCGGCACCAGGTGGAGAAAGAGGATTCTGGTTGGGCAGGGGAAGCTGTGGTTTCTAAAACTGTATGTGTAGGCGCTTCCCAGTCAGCAGCCTGCTGCGTTTATCAGACTCGCTAAGACACGGCTCACTCCCTTGAGTTCTTAGACACTCCGGGCGCCGCTCCCTGGGCTGGCAGCACCTGTTCGCCTCTGGAGTAAGCAGGCGCTGTCCTTTCTGCTGCTGCTGGCGCGGTGTCGATTTAGGCTTTGTAGGGCAGTGGTTTGCCCTCTGCACTGAGAGAAGCCAGTGGAGCCAGGCCAGTAGAAGGCAACAGAGGGAGCTTCAAGTCCATCTCTCCTTTTTGTGCCACTGGACATCGAGTTCAGGGGCACTCTGCTACTGAGCTACATTCTTTTTTTCTTTTTTACCCCTTAAACTGATGCGTTAGCAAAAGGGCTGAGGCTGCAGACCAGCACAAAGGCTTCGAATTCGATTCCCAGTATCACGAAAGAGACAGACAGACTAATTGATAGATACTCATCTGTCTTGGGTCAAAACCCTTAGGTCGATGAAGGACTTTCCTAGCTGGCTGCCTCTTCTCTGCCCCAGGCCAAGTGCAACCTCTGTCCTCTTTGCTGAGGGAAACAACAGTCAGTTGTTTCGAGTGTTCTCCTCACGTTCTTGGCTCACTTTCCTTTGAGGCAATGAAGTAGAAAGTTCTGTGGGTTTGACTTGGAGCCCAAGCCCGGGTCGGGAAGTTCAAGATTCCTCTGCTGAACTCCAGGGCAGGCTGGAGGGAGGCTGCCTTGATACCGATGAGCTCCCTGTGAAGAGGGATGGCTATCTTCTAAAGTTTCCTTTTAAAGACCTTCCAGTTGATGTTGGAAAAGTAGGACAATATAATGGCCTACAACCAACAAATCCACATGCTGCAGGCCTGGCCGTATCTTTTATTAATCTCATCCCGCTGTTTGGGAAGCCCAGGCCTTTCTGGATCTCCTGGGAAGCACTGAGCTATTTGCCTCGCCTTTCCAGAAAGCCATTGATCTGGTGACGAAAGCAACAGAGGAGGACAAAGCCAAGAACTACGAGGAGGCGCTGCGGCTGTACCAGCATGCCGTGGAGTACTTCCTGCACGCCATCAAATGTGAGTCATGCAGGTTCACGGGGCTCTGCCAGGAGGGCACCCAGGGCTCACGGGCCATTCTGCATCCCTTTTGCAGATGAGGCTCACAATGACAAGGCCAAGGAGAGCATTCGAGCCAAGTGCATGCAGTACCTAGACCGGGCGGAGAAGCTGAAGGATTATTTAAAAAACAAAGAAAAACACAGCAAGAAGCCAGTGAAGGAGAATCAGAGTGAGGGCAAGGGGTAAGTGTAGAGCGCACTGGCGGGCTTTATGCGCTCATCACATGGAGGGCCGTCACTCTCCAGGCCTCATGCCCTCTCCATGTGGAGGGCCGTCACTCTCCATACCAGCACTGCTTGGACTCACATGGCAGCCCCACTCTAGGAAACTCTTCCTAACCATTGTGCCAGCAGCTGCTCTCATTGGCTTTTCACAGAGTGTCCCTATGTCATCTCACTGGTCTGCATAGAAAAGCCTGGTGAGGGGTGATCAACCGTGGCCTCTCACAGTCCTGTGCTTGGATTGGTTCTGTGCCACTGCCTTGCCCTATGTGGGAAGATGAGGGAGCTCTTCCCCTAGCAATGCTGTAAGGAGCAGAGGGGATGATGTGACAAAGCCTCAGAAGGGACCTGGCACACAGTGAGCATTCAGTGAATGCCAGCTGCTGTTACCACAAAGAAGCATCCTCACCAGAGGCAAAGGGGTATGGCCAGGGTAACAGAGCCAGACACGCTGCATATGAACCTCTGGCCCTGGCCTCTGACTCCACAGCCAGCATCTTGCTTTGGCCTCTCAGCTCAGGCCTGGGCATTGCCCCATGGCAAGGCCCGTCAGCTGCACACAGGGGCCATGGTGCCCTTGAGGCTGATGGGCAGCTGCCTCAGTGAAGTCAGCCTTCCCGCTGATGCAGGGTGCATGCTTCTGATTCTCGGGAGAGGTGTGCTGAGGAAGAGACAGGAGATAGGGAAGAGCTTTGAGGACAACAAGTGAGTCAGGACTGAAAGTGGCCTTTAGGATCACAGCATGTCCCCCTTTAGAAGTGTCTTGTGTTTGTTACTGGGATTGAACCAGGGGCTGCAGGCATGCGAGGGATCAACTGCAGTGCTAAGCAAACTAAGGACGATCTAAGCTCCGAGCTGCATCCCCAGCTGTTTATTCATCGTTTTCAGACAGTCTCTAAACTGCCCAGGTTGGCTTCAACTGAGTAGAACTCAGTTTAGAACTCTTCTGAGTAGTTGGAATTATTGTTGTGCACCCAGCCCCAGCTTCCCCTTTGGTGTGTGTGTGCACATATGTGCATGTACTAGGGATTGAACCTAGGGTCCTCACACTGAGTTACACTGTAGCCCTAAGACAGGTGCTCACTAAGCTGCCCAGGCAGAGTTCAGCTTCCCAGAGCGCCAGGATTATAGATGTGCCCAGCTTTCCCTGTTAGTTTGAAACTTCACCTCTTTGTCTTTTGGAGTCCTCTGGAGTCACGGCCATGTATTGTCTGTATGAAAGGTTCCTGATGGCTATGTTTGTTTGGCTGCCCTGGAAGTCCAGCCAAATTATATTTTTTTCTCCAGCCCTTAGGAGAGGGCAGACTTCCTAACCTGTATTCCTTTAATGAAGAAACCACAGTGTCACTGTGATCACGTTTGCTGGAGGACAGCATGTGGCCCTGACATGTGCAGGCCTGACCTGTTTACCTGTCCCTCGTTAGAGCAATGTGGGGAGCATTCCTCACCCATGTGCTGGCGGAGAGTCCAGCATCGTTCAGAGCCTTCTGGCTCTTGGCGGAGGACCAGCTTGTGAGCTTCTGTTTCCTCTCTCAGCAGTGACAGTGACAGTGAAGGGGATAATCCAGAGAAGAAGAAGCTGCAGGAGCAACTGATGGGTAAGAGGCCTGAGGCCATATGCCCTGCGTGGGGCCATGGGACCTGTGTGTCGGCTCCTGCTCACGGCTAGCACCTCCTGCTGCAGGTGCCGTTGTGATGGAGAAGCCCAACATACGGTGGAATGATGTGGCGGGGCTGGAGGGGGCCAAGGAGGCCCTCAAAGAAGCTGTCATTTTGCCGATTAAATTCCCACACTTGTTCACAGGTAAGAGCTGAGCGACTGGAGATACAGACATAAAACTCAGGCTACTACTGGAGCCCGCACGGGGTCCCCTCTGAGGTGTCCCAAAGCAGATGGCTTTGCCAGCCTTGGTCCTCAGGCAGTGGGGCTGACCTCGCATACGTGCTGTCAGGAGAGGTCTTCAGGCCTGCTCCCCAACGTCACCTATGCCTCAGCTTCTTGCTGGTGTCATAGACACCTCTGAGCTGGGATGCAGCTCAGTGGTATAGCACTTGCCTAGCATGCACAAGGCAGTGTTTGATTCTCAGCCCTGAAGAGGAAAAAACATTTTTGTGACTGGAATTTTGAGGTGAGCATTTCAGGGGTGGGCATAGTAACTTCCAAGGGTTAGGACTGCTCCCAACAGGTCTGAGGGTTCCTTCTGCCTTTGCTCCCTGATCAGCCACTCTACAGAACTATTTCTTACTGTCTTTTCAGTGACTGAAGCCCCCCCACACACACACACACTTTTTTTTTTTTTCTTTCTTTTTTTTTTGCTTCCTTTCCCCAGTCAAGAAGAGGCTGACTTGGGTTCATTCTTTGTTGCAGGCAAGCGTACCCCTTGGCGGGGGATACTGCTCTTTGGACCCCCTGGCACAGGGAAATCCTATCTGGCCAAAGCCGTGGCAACAGAGGCCAACAACTCCACCTTCTTCTCTGTGTCCTCCTCTGATTTGATGTCTAAGTGGTTGGGGGAGAGTGAGAAGTAAGTCAGCCAGCTGTGGTGGCCCAGCTCCTTGCCCCTTGAGGTAGCCTCTCAGAGGCACTGCGCCAGTAGCAAGATTTGGCCAGTGTTTCGGTTGGGGCCCTGTCCTGGCAGACTGGTGAGCCTGGCAGGGAAGCCGGGAGAGATGAAGTACTCAGAAGCAAGGGACAGGTGTCACTGTAACAGTATCTGCCCAGTGTTCTGTTAGGGCACCAGCTGTGTTTTAGCTGTTCCCCACACTGGCCTCCATTGGCACATGAGAAAAGTGAGGCTCAGTAGAAAGATGTCTGTCCTGAGTCCAGAGCTGATGATCTGAAGCGATGCCAAGGCATGCCCTTCCCCTTGGTGCGGAGGATTTGTCGCCATCATTTTTGCTGTGGGAAGGACAAGAAGAGCAACTAGAACTTGGGGAGTGCCTGGACCCTAAGCCGCTATTCCCTTCCCAGGCTTGTGAAGAACCTCTTTGAGCTGGCCAGGCAGCACAAGCCCTCCATCATCTTCATCGACGAGGTGGACTCCCTCTGTGGGTCCCGAAATGAGAACGAGAGCGAGGCTGCCCGGAGGATCAAAACAGAGTTCCTGGTCCAGATGCAGGGTACGTCCCAGCTGTGGGGACCCCCTTGGTTGTGGCTCCACCTAAAGTGAAACCCCGAGTGTCACTGTCGCTATGGCTGGGTTTGATTGTTTTGGGGTGGAGGAGAAACATTTCATGGTGCCACCGTCGGGCCTCAGGCCGGGGCTTTCACTGCTGCTGGCACTGGCAGCTTCGTAGTCTCTTGGCCCTATCAGAGCCAGACTACTTTAATTTCAGTCTGGACCCTAGGGTGATGGCACACAAAAGCCCCAGCGTCTGTCCCGCAGGTTCTGACTGACCCTGCAGGTGCCCTCAGAGTCTGTCTCCTTCCTCCACAGGGGTGGGGAACAACAATGATGGGACTCTGGTTCTCGGTGCCACAAACATCCCCTGGGTGTTGGACTCAGCCATCAGAAGGAGGTGAGTCTCCCCCAGCAAGGTGGGCCCGCAGTCTTCTCCCACCCCTTTCTGTGCAGTCCTCAATGAAGCAGGTTTCCTGAGAGTTTTGGTGCCAGCAATGCAGGCCCCTGCCATCAACACCATTCAGTGATTTGTTTCACTCCTGCCATGTGCTTTGCTCTCTAGGTTTGAAAAGCGCATTTACATCCCATTGCCTGAGGAAGCCGCCCGTGCCCAGATGTTCCGGTTGCATCTGGGGAGCACTCCCCACAACCTCACAGATGCCAACATCCACGAGCTGGCCCGGAAAACAGAAGGCTACTCGGGCGCAGACATCAGCATCATCGTGCGGGACTCCCTCATGCAGCCTGTCAGAAAAGTTCAGTCAGCAACGCACTTCAAGAAGGTGAGTGGTGCTGGGCATGGTGGTACCTGCCTGTCATCCTAGCACTCTGGGAGGCTGAGGCCGGAGGGTTACAGTTCTAGCCCAGCCTGGCAACTTAGTGACTTGGCAGACTTTTGTCTCAAAAATGAAAAAGGTGTTGGGTATGCAGCCCATGTTAAGGCCCTGGGTTCAGTCCCTAGTACCCTCCCCATGCTCTCAGCAAAGGAGGTGAGCGGTGAGCAAAGCTTAGACAGTGTCACTAGAACAAGTGGTCATCAGTTTCCCTGGCTCCTCAGGGGATACATCCTCAGTATCTTGGAGAACCAGCGCAAAAGCAAAGGGCATGGCTGGACCTGCCCCGCCTTTCCTGCAGCTGTTCCTTGAGTGCGACGGTCTCTGGTTGTGAGAAGGCAGAGACAGAGCAGCATGTTCACAGCTCTGTGCCTGTGGGCAGGGTGCACACCAAGGAAATGCCTGAAAAGTGCAGGTCTGAGGTGGGGATTCACTGGGCGCTATGGCACAATCCCAGCACTTAGGGAGACTGAGGCAGGAGGATCACTGAATTTGAGGCCGGCCTGGGCTACACAGCAAAACCCTAAATAAACAAAGTGGGGATTCATCTATTCACCAGGAGATCTCCTGTTGAATGTCTCCTGTGTGTCTGCTGTGTCCCTGGCATTGTTCTAGGCACTGGGGAGACATTGTGAACACAGCAGAAAACCCCTCTGCCCTCCAGGAGCTCCTCTTCAAGTAGGGGAAGACAGCCAAGATAAAAGCTGGCTCCTTAGAGGACGGTGACAGGGAGGCAGGGTGTGGTCTAGGAGACCGGGAGCACCAGAGGTTGGGAGAGGTGAGCAGGTTGCAGTTAAAGGACATGCCTATGCTGTGGCACTTGAGCCATGAACTGGAGGAGGTGAGGGAATCGGCCATTCTGCCAGTCCCGCAGATTTCAGAGGGGAACCCATATTGCCACAACCGCAGCTGTATTGAGACTTGGTAGTATCACTGAGAAATGTGAGAAGTTGAGATTGTGGAGACCAGGAGCTGGAGGGGCACCTGTGAGCAAGCCTTTGATGTCAGACCTGGAGCTACTCTGGCCACTTAGCTCAGGAGTTCTGAATAAGCCTGTCCCTCCACCAGCCCCTTCTTTTGGGGTTGCCCTTAGAAATCAGGGCTTTCGTCCTCACTCTGAGGACAGCTATGCCAGCCTGTCAAACTCCTGCTTGGTTTCAGGTCTGTGGCCCTTCCCGCACTAACCCTAGCATTATGATAGATGACCTCCTGACTCCGTGCTCGCCAGGGGACCCAGGGGCCATAGAGATGACCTGGATGGATGTCCCCAGTGACAAACTCTTAGAGCCTGTGGTTTGCATGGTAAGTAACCAGTTGGGAGGGAGGAATGCAGAGCCAAAAAACTGGGGGCCTAATCCCGGCATAAAACTGAGCTGTTCCCCTTCTGTGTTCTGGGCTCTTGGGGTTCCTTTGAGAGAGGGGTCTTGCAGGTTTGGGTAACCAAGACTCTTGCCAAGACAGAAGCATTTGCATTATCTGTTCTTCAGCGGGAGTGTAAAGTCCACATAATGAAAGTGTCATTCTTGGGGTTTGGCTTATTTGATCCAGAGGGGGAGTTAGGTCAGCATGGTTGGATTTGAGGTAGTGATAAAGGCAGCCTCTTGCTCAAGTAGTCTGAACTTGGTTTTCTAGCCTTGCCCATCACAATGCTTATCCTGGCAGGTACCTGTGCTGGGGCCGTTGTGGTGGGCACAGGTAGGAGTTAGGAGAGCGAGCCTGAATTCTCAGATGGGAAGGCGGCACTCTAGAAATGACCCGCATGGCCTCAGGAAGGAAGGTCTGTGCTGCAGGCAGGTTCAGCAGGGCAGCCGGAGATTGTTCTGGGGGGTGTGTGTGTGTGTGTGTGTGTGTGTGTGTGTGTGTGTAGACGCACACACGTGCATTGTGCATGTGCATTTTTCTAAGGCAGGCCTCCCTGCATCTGGGCAGCATAGTGGTACAAGTGGGGAGACTGAGGACCTGGCTTGGCTGCTTCTCAGCCATATCCTCTTGCCTTTGCAGTCTGACATGCTCCGGTCTTTGGCTACCACCCGGCCCACGGTGAATGCAGATGACCTCCTGAAAGTGAAGAAATTCTCAGAGGACTTTGGACAGGAGAGTTAAAAGCTTCTTCATATGGGCGATGGTGAAGGTGGGAAGTAGGCTGGGTAAACCCACAAAACTCCCTAAGTCAATGGCCAGACAGGGCTCCGTGGCACACTGCAGTCACCATGGTGGCTCCTCCGCCATCCGCTGCCAGCCAGGGAGCAGGAAGAAGGCCCTGCAGCAGACGCCTGCCGCACATCCCGTGCTGGGTGGACACTGGCTGTCCCTACTTCTCTCCTGGATGCTTACTCCTTTCCCTGCCCCTCTGTCCTGTTTTCTTTTTAAACTTTTTTATTTTGTTTTGTTCCCCTAAATTAATGCTATTTTGATTTCTGTCTTGTTTATAAATAAAGTCACCTAGAAGTGTCAAGGGGGGAGCAGCCAGGGCCAGCCTCTGCTCCTTTTACATCCAGCTTCAGCCCTTTGAGAACAGACTGATGGAAGTAAGAAAAGCCATCCCCACCCTCCTGGTGTGCATCCAGGGCCCCCATCTTCCCCGCAGGAAGAGATGGTTTCTGTGAGCACAAGGCCACTTCGATCAGAAGGCAGGCAGGTGGTCTTCACTGCTGCCTTTTCTTCCTGGGTGAGAACACTGAGCCCAGTCACTGCCCCTGGGGCCTTGTCCTGGAGATGTCTAATAAACCCTTTCCCTTCCTGAACTGACCTCATTTTGACTCTTGTCTGGGCCTCTCCAAAGGACCTCTGGTTTTCTTGTTAGCAGAGTAGGAAGTTGACAGTGCTAGTCCCCTGCTGCTTTCCTTGGCTTGCCTCCAGTCAGTTCCCCAGCAGCCTGGAATTTTAGCTGGGAACGTTTAAAAGAACTGGACAGCTTTTGCAGCTGCACAGTGTCTAGACCAGAGACTGCCAACAGGGAGTCTTGTGGGCCAGATGTGGCCCTGCAGCTGTTTAGTACTGCCACATTTAAACAAATAAATGTGAAACTAGAAATAAAACTTCTAGTCTCTAGCTTCTGGAAGATTAAGTAATGCTGGGTCTATATCCTTGTGAGGCAGCTGCTGCTGCTGGCAGGGCCCACTCTGTTTAGAAATGGACTCCCAACCCTACTCAGTGATGCTGCCTGCCACAGAGCCATTGGAAGCAGGGACCTGATAAGAACACCAAGCCCAGAGCTGGCAGTCTCGGAAAGACCATGTGATGAGTAAGATGGGAGACAATGGTGTGTTCATCCTGTGCACACAGAGAGGCCTAGCGCAGGGAACAAAGCTTGGAGCCTAGAAAGTGGTATTCTAGCCATTCTCCTTTCTCCAAAAATCAGTATTGTCCCCCTTTTTATTGTTGCAGGGAACTGAACCCAAGTGCTCGTGAATGCCAAGTACAACTCTATAGTGAGCTGTATTCTCAGCCCCAATTCTCTATCTTTATAAACTGAACAGGCCAAAACTGATTCAGTGGCCAACTCTTTTAAGATCATATTGGTCTCACACTGTGGTCTCACTTCTTTGCTCTAGCTGGGAGGTGGCTACTGATGTGATCAACAGCTCAAAGGTTGGGCTCTACTTGGGTGTGGTAGCACACTCCTATAATCCCAGCACAAAGACAGGCAAAAGGTGCAGAGTTCAGGGCCAGCCCGGGCTACATAGTGGGTTCAAAGCCAGCCTGAATTGCATAGTGAGACTGTCTCTCACACACAGCCAATTTTTTTTTTTTTTTTTTTTTTTTTTGGTACCGGGGATTGAATTCATAACAACCTTGAGCTTGCCAGGCAGGCGCTTATACCAATGAGCTAAATCCCTGGCCCCCAAAAATATTTTTTTAAAGGTTACGCTCTAAGGCTATTTCCTAATACTGGTAGATTAGCCCCCTCCCTACAAAAAAACCCCGTATTCTGAAGCATGAGCTGACCTGACCTCTAGCTGACAGGTCACCCTGGTGCTCTCACACTTCTTGGTTATTTGCTCTCAGCCCCAGTATGCAAGTTTAGGAATAAAAGGCCATCATTGTCTGCCACATGTGAGCCACTTCGCCTCACCTAGTCCTCAGAAGGCCTCCCCCTTTTTAAATCACCATCATTTCCACCACTTAAGCACCTTGATGTCACAGGGATGACTGGCAGAAACTTAGGTCCACTGCATTTGTCCTCTTGGCTCTAGGTGAGAGCTCACAAACACTTGCCTTTCCATTTTTCTCTCCATCGTCAGTAGGAAGATCCACTACTAAGGCTGAACTGTCCTGAGATGGAAGCTATGAGCTTTGGAATGCCAGCACACAACCTATCACCATCTGTTAAAGCTACTAATATGGGCAGAGGAACATCCTTTCTCTGAAAGTCACTTCTCTACCAGGGGACTCTTCTGAACTTCTGCCTGCACTGGCTTTCACTGCAGAAGTGGAATTTTGAAATTTCCCATTAGCTTGATGTTGCAGCTTCTGTGGCTGATAAGTACTGTACCTATGTGGGATGGTACTTTCTTTGGGTGGTGATAAGTACTTTCGTTACTGGAAATGCAAAGGTTAGTTGCTGCTGATCAACACCACAAAGGCGCCGCTAAGGGGAACCTGTGAAAGCTATAAGGAAGCAGTAGTATGTAGGAAGAAGCCAAAGGAGCCTCTGAAGACACCAAGAGAAAAACAGCTTGACCGATCTTCACATAAAGACCTTGTTTTTTTCATCAAAAAAAAAAAGCTTTCTATAAACTTCTCTGAGGGCTGAGTCTCCAGCTCCTCTCCAAAGTCCACCTGTAGCTTGAATGATTTCTGCTTGCCCAGTGTGCCTCAGAGAAAGGTACAGAGGAGAAAGGGTCTCCCCTGGACTGCTGTTTAAATCCCTTCTCTCTGAGCAACTTGGACTTCTTCCGGTTCTCATTTACCATGATTCAGGAGACCGTTCTGCAAGCAGACCAGCTTCGTGGCTGGCATTGCAGCTTTGCTGTAGTGTGTACTCAGCACACGTAAGGCCAAGGTTTCATGCCCAGCACCAAAAAAGAAAAAACTGCTCCTCAGTCTCCATTTAAAGATAAAAGTAAGACTTCTGGAGTTCCTTAAAGCCAAACACTATTCAGTAAATACCTATGGTGAGCAGTAAGCACCAGGTCTACTTCTGTCCTGTGAAAGGAAGGGGCTCATTGTTGTCTATTGGTTGCCACCCCACTTCTGCTCCATGGCCTTGGCCCGAGAAATGAGCCAAGTACCAGCTGCCCAAGAGATTTCGATCTTTCCCAAGTTGGAACTGTATCTGAGCCTGATAAAACATGTAGGTACTTATTTACATTAATGCTGTCATTAAATACTTCCTTGAACTGGGACTACACCGTCCCGTGTTTTTATTTCCACAAGCAACTGGTGTCTAAGGCAAACCAAGGACTTGGTAAAATCAGACAGACAACAAGCTCTTTGTAAAAAGAACTCAAGAGATAGCAATCCCAATGTTGCCTACATTTTCAAACAAAGCTTTCATATTTTGGGGGACTATATCATGATCCCTCATGGTACTGGCAGCAGACTGCACAGGTCTTGTGAGATCATTTGTAATCAGAATGGTTATTTCCATGTCCCACTTCTTTTCATGCAGAATTATCAGGAAATATCCACTCCTTTAGGGAGGTGTTTTTCTCTTCCATTGTAGGAGGCAGTGTTTTGTGCAGAGCTGACTTGGGAGCAGTTATTTCCAGCCTCTTCTCTGGCTGGGTTCAGCGTGCATTAGCAGGTTACCGTTTCTAGTCAAATCAGAGCCAGTACCAGGTTGAGGCCAACATGTGCCCAGCTCAAGCTTAAGTGGTGTTTGTACCTTGGTTTTCCAGATCCTCAGCCCCTGCAGGAAAGCCTCAGTCATTCACCTCCATCCATTGGACATTGGTAAAGGTCCTGGTGTCCATTTTGTCAATGAACAAGCAGCCCTGCAAGTGGTCCATCTCATGCTGGATGATACGGGCGGTCCAGCCGCTTGCCTGCCACACCACCTGCTCTCCTCTCGGGTCCAGCCCTGCAAAGAAAGTTCCAAGCTGCTTGAGGCACACTGAACTGTGTCTTTCTCAAGCTCTTTGCCCTGTGTCCTGTCCAGGCCATTTCTATTTACAGGAGGCAACAGCAGAACGATAGTACATTAACTGGGCACAGTGATGCATCCCTGTAATCCCAACACTCTAGGAGGCTTGGCCAGGAGGACCTCAAGTTCAGGCCTAGCCTAGGGAACTTAACTCAGCATGTCTCAAAATTTTAAAAACTCAAAAGGCCTGAAGATGTAGCTTAGTGCAAAGGCTCTAGGTTTCATTCCCAGCATCCCTCCCAAGATTGTGTATCTCTATGTATATAGAGGTACAGATTCAGCGAACAGCCCTTGGAGTCCAGTTCAGGGGTTCAGTGGAATACTGCCTGTCCAGATATGCTGCCAGGCCTTGCATTCTAGCACCAAAGGCGGGGGTTGCCTTATTTCTGCCCATCCCCAAGCATTCAACCTGTTCTCAATTTTCATTGTCAGCTCTCAATAGGGTGGGGATGAGAAATTCTGCTAAGATGCCTTCTGAACACCTCCCACTTCACAAGAATTGCTTTCCTAGTGCAGAAACTGAAGGGACGAAAGAAAAAAAATTAAAAACTGAAGGGACACCACTGACTTCTGACTTTTTTCAGACAACTGCCTTGCTCAAGAGGAACAAGCATGCTAAACCCACCTGAGGACAATACCCCACCAAACATCTGTGGTATCACAGGCATGCACCACATCTTCCGGGGTGAGGCAAAGCTGGGTCCCATTTCTCTAAGCCCACAGTGACAAATTAATTAACGGGAGAGGGGTGTGGAAGAGGGAGGAGGGCGAAGGCCACAGCCAGGTGAGGTGGTGTGGCACAGCATACTCCTATAATCCCACCACTCTGGGAGGCTGTGGAAGATCTCAAGTTCCAGCCCACCCTGGACATCTTAGAGATGCCCTGTCTTAAAATTAGAAGTAAAAATGCTGTACTCAGGAGGCTGAAGTAGGAGGACTGCTGTGAGTTGAGGGCCAGAGTGGACTACATATATAGTGAGACCTTGTCTCAAAAAGGCTGGGCTGTAGCTCAATGCAGACTGGTGGCATGGAAAAAAAAAAAACAACGCCCAGCGGGTAACTGACAGCACCATCAGGGCACCTCCCAATCCTGTCTCCCCATTCCCTCAGAGCCTCCCTTCGCACTAGTCTGGTGCTTCTCAGCCCGGCGCTCCTGCAGGAGCTCTGCAGATAAAGCAGCACGTATGCTCTGGCCGGAGCTCTGTGGCAGCCGTTCCTGGACTCCCACAGCTCCCGTGTCCACCCAGCCCACCCAGTCACCCGCACCTGAGATCTGCACTGCCTGGAAGCGGGGCACGTAGGCCAGGAAACCGGCGACGCTCTCGCAGCCCTCTGGGAAGGTAACCAGGCGGCTGTCCAGCACACGCAAACTGGGGTTCACCAGCACGCGCAGCGGGAAGGGCTCCATCTGGCGGAGCTCGCGTAGGCGCGGCGCGCAGGCGCGGAAGAGCTCCTCCGGGAGCTCCAGCGCCAGCACCTGCAGCGGCACCCCTAGCTGCGGCGCGCTTAGGCCCACGCAGCGCCGGCGCCGCATCACCTGCACCAGTTGCTGCACCAGCCGCTGCAGCTCGGGCCCCTCCAGCTGCGCCGGCTCCACTGGGGCCGCCACGGCCCGTAGCACCGGGTCCCCGACCTGGCACACGTGCGCGTAGGGAGGCCGCGGCGCTCCCCGGACCAGGCGCCTCACGTAGCGCCAGTAGGAGCGCGGGCGCCCCGGGCCCTCCAGGCCGTCCGCGGCCGCTGAGGAGCTGCAGGGCCGGGCGCTGCCCGCAGCAGCTCGCAGTTGCAGCGCCCGCAGCAGCCCACTCCACAGCCGGGCCATCGCGCAACCCGCAGAAACCCGGCACCCCGCCCCTTCCTCCTGCCACCGGGACGCCTTCCGGGACGCGGGGCTCGCAGCCAGGCCGACACCATCCGTCAGGTTTATTGTCATTCCAGCCTCGTACAGGAGTAACCGAAATGTCTCCCCATGGGACTGTGCCCCACAATATGCTCGCAATGTCCCCTAGAGCCTGGCGTGGGCGAGACGACCCCCGCTTTAGGAGCTGCTCCCAACCCGTGGGGGCTGAGGCTCCACACCGCGCATGCCCAAAGCTAGCAAAGGTCCACACTGGGCGGAGCGGCCTGCGGCTCCCCATCTCCCGTACCGGCTTCCGCCGGCTCCTGGGGAAGCTCCGAGGGCTCCTCCACCGGCCCGGCCTCAGGGCAGGCTACAGTTGGGGGCGCCAGGCTCGGCTCCGCCGCCGGCAGCTGTAGTGCCGGGGCTGTAAGCTCAGGCACTAGCACCTGGTCATCTAGAGAGACCGTATCTCTCTTAGGCAGGATGAAGGCAAGAGGCTCCTGGACGACATCGAGGTTCACATGCCCAAGGTTGCCGTACTTGGAGAGCTGAGTGGGTGGAATGCCTGACAGATTGTAGAGAAAGAAACAGAGAAACGTTATTAATAAAAGTCAATATAGATGTGTGTTTCACACACAAAGAAGAGGAAGAAACAAACAATTATGTAAGGATGTCGTGGCACTGGCCTGTAATCCCAACACTTTGAGAGGCTGAAGCAAGAGGATCACAAGTTTGTGTCCCACCTGGGCCGTTTAGTGAGACTCCGTATTAATATTTTAAAAAAGAAGTCGACTAGGAAGGGATATAGCTCAAACCCTGGGTTCACCCCGGGAAAGGAAGTGTTGAAAATAGTATGGTTGTACTCTTCACACTTACCAGAAACTATGCAAATAGGTGAATTATTTACTTAAGTGAATGACATACAAGTAAAGCAGCTTAAAAAAATCTCTTACCTAAAATCTGTGCTATCTGAGCTGGTGGGAAAAGGACTTGAAGGCAGCGATTTAAATACGGAACAAGGTCCTCCAGGAAGACAGTGCAGAACTGGACAAAGAGCTCCTGCTCACCACTACTGAAGGCAGCTTCTTCCGCGCGATGGAAAGCCAGGATTATCTTGGTCACCTAAAAGACAGGAACACCATGGAGGACTGGGGCTGTAGCTCAGGGGTAGAGTGCTTACCCGGGATGCACAAGGCACTGAGTTCAAGTCCCAGGTTTGCAGGGAATAAACCAGTTGCTGAGGGCTGAGGGAAGTACATAAAATGAGCACAAAGGGGCAGCCCTCAGGCTTTCATGAAGAAAGATGTCCTGTCATTCCTAACAGTACTTCACTATTTTGTTTAAACCCAGCACTTGGTCAATCTTCACACTTCTGTCACTTTCATGATTGTGTGTGTGTGTGTGTCTTTTTGAAACAGCATTTCAGTATGCAGTTGAGGCTGGTTTGAACTTATTTTGTAGCCCAAGCTAGCCTCAAACTCACAGCAATCCTCCTGTCTCAGCCTCCTGAGTGCTGGGATTACAGGTGTGCACCACCACGCCTGGCTCCACCATGATGCATTTCTGACCCAATTTGCCTCACTACTAACAGTTTCCAGTTCTAGGAAGCATCATGGAATTATAGAGAAGCATCATGAAATTATTTGGAGAACACCTGGGTTTTGATGCCCACAGGGGTAGACTAGGTCTGTGACAGATGCAGGAACATGAAGCAGCTGACTCTAATTTCAAGGAAGACTAGCCAGGGCAAGTGTGGCTCAAATGGACCTTCAGAAATGGGTACACAGAAGAGACTTGAGTGGAGGAGATGCTGTCCCACAGGAAAAAACAGCCATAGTGCAGCTGCCAGTGGAGGAGATGCCTCTGGGAGCAGAGGCTCTCAGTCCTGTGACCTCTGCAGCAGCAAGGAATGAAACTTGTCAACCTGCAAGGAACCTGAGCTCCTGATGACACCACAGCCCACTGGCACCCTGTCTACACTCTTGTGAGACCCTGAGCAGAGGTCCTAGGGACACTGCACCTGGCAGTGATATATTGCTTTAAGCTGCTGCGTTTGTGGGGGATTTGTTTTAAAGCAACAGAAAATGAACACACCAGGAGTGTGGGCCAGGGGTTTAGCTCAGCAGTTTAAGTGCCTGCGAAAAAGAAAAGAAAATTAACACACTGCTGAGTTACAAGTGAGCCTCTTCACAGATTCATCAAGATTCATGAAGGGGGACTAATCAGAACCTCCCAATGAGAAACACCTCTGAAACCACAACACATCTCTCCAAGTTGGCAGGCACCACTGTCATAAGGACTGGTTTCTGACTGGTTTCTGGCCACCATTAACTGAGGGGAGCAGGGGGAAGAAAGCCAATGAATGTTCTCACCTTGGCAAGGGCATCCTCCAACGTCCCTGTCACATTCTGTGCCAGGGCCACAGGGCAGCAGAGACGCAAATCATTGAAGGCGACCAGAATACTGTTAAGGAAGCAGGCAAGGGGTGGGAAGTCCAAGAGTACCATGGGCGGCTGCAGCGTGCCCGGCTGAGTGGCTGGCACAGCAACAGGCACATTACTGCTGCCCAGGATGGCTGGGGCCGAGATGAGAGTATACGAGTTCATTTCATCCTGGAATTTCTCCACTGCTTCCTGAATTGCCTTCTGGAAAGTGGCAATGGCCACCCGCTGGAAAACAGGTGCTAACTGTCCCCGGAAATCGGCCCCAACACGGCTGAAGGACAGCCCGAAGTACATACACTGGCCCAGCAGGGAGTCCAGGCGGCCACCCACCCCCCGGCAGAGGTCGGCCTCCAGCACTTGCAGGAACTGGGAAACTTTCTGCAGCACCCAGCCATGGAAGATGGCACCCTCGTTCACGGTGTGCCTACCCACAGCAGGGGGCAGCAAGGGGTCCTCATCAGAGAAGATGGCTCGGTACTGGGTAATGATATCGAACAGGTGGACACGGCAGGCCTCAATGGTTTTGGTGATATGGAAGTAGGGATCATCGCTGGGGATGGCAGTCAGGATGGAGCGGAGCCAGGTGTCTCGGGCCTGCAGAAACTTCACTCTCAGCTCGGCCTCAGTGAAGACGTCCATGCGCCGCAAGTAGCCGATGACGCGGAGGCAGGCAGGGAGCTGGACATTGGTCCTCAGTTGTTGGATCAGCTGGCTCAGCATCAGCTGCATGGACTGGCGCACTTCGTTCACAATGCCCTGTGGAGACAGGGAGCCAGTCGCTAACCCTGAACATGAGCAAACAACATTGCTGCAGCTTCCTCACCTAGAAAATGGATCTGGTTGTACAACGCTTTTGCTTAACACGTTTAAAACCTTCTAAGGAGCCAGGGATATAACTCAGCGGCACAGAGCCCACCTGGCAAGTGCAAGGTTGTGAGTTCGATTCCTGGTACCCCAAGGATGTGTTATGTACATATATCAACTCCACATGATGGATGTAATCATTGTGTGCTGCAAATGTGTAGTAAGAAAAGAAGTTTTTCCAAGGATTCTCCCTACAATCAGTAGACTTCCAGCAACTCACTACAGCCTCCAGCCTTGCCTGGCTCTTCAGCTTCACTTGCTTCCCAAGTTCTACATCTCAGTGCAGTCCAGGAATCGCGGCTTCTTTTAAACATTCCAACTTCTTTTTTGTTTTGAAACAGAGTCTCAGCATGTAACCCAAACTGGCCTCAGGCTCACAGTGATCCTCCTGCCTCAGCCTCCCGAGTGCTGGGATTACAGGCGTGAGCCACCAGGCCCAGCCAACACCCCCAGCTTCCTTCTGCCTCCGCTCGCCACTTGTTCTTCACACTTTCTGGTCTGCGGTCTCCCCAGACCAGCATGTGATGGCTCCATCTCATCATTAGGTCTCAGCTTGTCACCTCTCTAGAATGGTTTTCCTTAATCACACTACCAAAAGAGCCCATCTTGCTTTTTCTCCACCCCATTCTCTGGTTTATTTTCTTCAGACACCATTCTCTCTCTTTTTTTTTTTTTATTGGTACCAGGGATCGAACTCACAACTGCGCACTTGCAAGGCAGGCGCTTATGCCACTGAGCTAAATCCCCAGCCCCCAGACACCATTCTCTGAAAGGATCCTATTATTTATTTGTCAACTCCCAGACCCTCACTAAAAGCTAAGCCTCATAAAAGCCACAACCTCAACTGCCTTGTCACATCGTATCCCCAACACCTAAATCAGTGCCTGGCACACGATTAATAAATACCTTTGAATGATTAGATATATGTATAAATTCACATTGTTTACCCACATCTGCCTGACTGGCAGAAAATGATGTGAAACACGCAAAGGTTTTTACTTACGGGTTTAGTCACTACCACTCAATGACTGATTCATGGCTACCTGGATGACAGGGATGGCGGAGTATTTCCTTTCTAGGCGGTGAACGTAGGCTGCAAGCTCCAGGGCCTCTTCATAATAGCTGTTCCGGACACAGGTGTCCATGAGTTGAGGAATCTCCAGAATTTCCAGGATTTCTGTGTGCCGGTTGAGAGTCAGGGTGTTCATCCGGCGGCTGGCGCTGATCTCCTCAGCTTCCTTCACAAAGTTCCTACAAGCAATCAGGGAAACACTGGGACCTACTGCTCTGCACCTACTCCTCCCCCGTCACGGAGAATTTACTGTGAAGTGGGCACTGGGTTGAATGGTTTCCCTAATTTAATCCTCATGTCACAACTATTAGTGCTATTACACTTGAGGATTTTTTTTTTTTTCTTTTCTGCTGGTATAAGGCATTGAATCTTGGTTTGTGCACTGTGTTACATCCCCAGCTCCCACCCTTTTGAGAAATGTTCACATTAAGTTACTAAGTTGCCCATACTGGGCGCAAACTGGTGATCTTCCTGCCTCAACCTCCAAAATGGCTGGCATTATATGGATGTGCCACTACATCAAGAAGAAAGTTTTGGCTTTTTCAAGATCATTTCACTGCTAGGCAGGGTGGTAGACACCTGTAGTCCCAGCACTCAGGAGGCCGAGGCAGGAGTGCTGCAAACTCAAGGCCAGTCGGGGCTACATAAGCAAGTTTAAGCCCAGCCTGCACTACATTGCAAAACTCTGTCTCAAAAAAGTGGAGAGGAGAAAGAAAAAACATTTAAAAAAAGATCATACCATTAATAAAACACTCACAGACCCAATCAGCTGATGGACTGCTGCGCTTCCAACAAGGCAAGACTAGCAGGACTAACGAGCTGTGGCAAGCTATCAGCCTCTCTAGACTGATTTCTTCATTTGTAAAATATTAATGGGAACACCCAAGTATGGGTGTAAAGGTAAAATCAGATGGTGCCCATGAAGCATTTAATGTAGACCATTGTGTAAAGTAAATGTGTCCAAAAAAAAAAAAAAAAGAAAAAGAAAATGTGTCAGAGAAAGAGACCCAAATAAAACGTTCCCTTAAAATAGTTATTACGGGCTGGGGATTTAGCTCAGTGGCATAAACGCCGGCCTTGCAAGCGCTTGCAAGCCTAAGCTCGATCCCCAGTACCAAAAGAAAAAAAAAAGGTTATTACTAGCCAAAAACTGTACTGAGGATCTAAGGAAGGTCTTTCTGATTTTTGATGTCTCAGTGACAGGATTTCCCTGTCGGCCTCCTATCAATGGAAATTCTGAATTAGATAATCGCTGGTCTATTTACATAAATGTGCACACACTTTAATCGGACAACATTTATAGTGTGAACTATGTCAGACCAGTGTGCTGTGTAGATTCTTTTAGTACTCATAACAGTCCCAGAGGCAGGGACGCGCACTTAGGTTCCAGTTCTGACTCGGAAACTTAACCAGCGGGGTTCTTAGGCAAATCGCTAACCTCTGTGTCTCCACTTCATCAGGAACACTGGAATGGCAGTACCCACCTCGAAGGCTGTTGCGAGCCCTGCACACGGTATGCGCTACGAGTTAGCTATTTCTATCACCCTAAGTGTGGGCTATCACAGACACCCTTTTGGCGCTGACCGCCGCACCTGCAGCTCTGCTGGAAGCTGGGCAGGCGGTCGAGGAGGCGACCGAGCGATCCCTCCACGTCGCCGAAGAGGCGGTGGATGCGCTCGGTGCACTCGGCGCCTCGGATGAAGGTCTTGTAGTTGGCGAAGGCCAAGTCGCGAGTCTGCTGTAGCAGCTGCGCCCGCTCCTCCGCCAGGCGTTCAGGCTCGCGTCGCAGCCGCTCCAACCCCGAGCCGCTTAGTTCTCGGAGGTAGCGGCCCACGTCGGGCCGCTCCCGCCACTGAGCCTCGGGGAAGCGGTCCCGGAAAAGAGATGCCAAGAGCCCTTCATCTTCCACCTCCCCGAGAGCCGCTGACGTGGCTGTCGCCATGGCCGACGCTGGCGCTGAGGATGGGAGAGTCACCGCCGCCGCAGCCACAGCTGCCATCTTCCCGGCAACAGGGTCAAGTCTCCTCCACACCGCAAAGGGCGCTGTCTCGCACCTAGGACCGGAAACAGCTGGGGCAAATTTCCTGTCTCTATGGTTTCTTATCTGACTGGGTTGTTTTGTCTCCCCCCCCCACCCCCGCACCGGAGGTCCTCCATGCTAGGGGTCGCTAGCTTGAACCAACGACTGCATTGGCGCTAGAGGGGCAGGCTTTAGGGTTGCCGGGAAGTGGCCGGCGGCCAACTTCCGGTTCCGACTGCTGAGGCACGAGGATCCGGTGTTCAGATCTACCGGGAAAATGCGGCCTTTAACTGAAGAGGAGACCCGAGTGATGTTTGAGAAAATCGCAAAATAGTAGGAGCGCGGGGAGGGCGGAGGGAATGTGTATGTGGTGGGGAGTGAGTGGAATGCGGACGCGGGGCCCGGTCGAGTTGGTTCGGGCGCAGCCTGCAGCCCTCTTTTTGCCCTCAGCATCGGGGAGAACCTTCAGCTGCTGGTTGACAGGCCCGACGGCACCTACTGTTTTAGGCTGCACAACGACCGGGTGTACTACGTGAGGTGAGCGGGGGCGCGCGACAGTGGGCGGAGGGGGCCTGGGTCCCGTCAGCTCCCTCCGCTGAACCCTTGCTCCCCGTCATCCTTGCAGCGAGAAGATGCTGAAGCTGGCGGCCAATATCGCCGGGGACAAGCTGGTGTCGCTGGGCACCTGCTTCGGCAAATTCACCAAGACGCACAAGTTCCGGCTGCACGTAACGGCTCTGGATTACCTGGCGCCTTATGCCAAGGTGGGCGGGGAGGGGCGAGGCCGGGTGTCCCGGGCTCGGGCCGGCGGGACCCGAGGGCCGGGGGTGGCGGGATGGGGGAGGCTCCATGGCGGGCCGTGCAGGTGTGCGTCGAGGCGGGGGGAAATTCCTGTCCTTTTCTCTGTCTCCCTCCTTCTCTCCAAATTCTTTTGCGAAATTAATACCAGGGGGCTGGGGATTTAGCTCAGCGGCATAAGCACCTGCCTTGCAAGCGCCTGGTCGTGAGTTCGATCCCCGGTACCGATTAAAAAAAAAAAAAAGGAAATCCCAGAACCGACAGCGAATTTATCAGCAGGGATATAACTTAGCTTGTTTTCTTTGTCTGTTGGACTTTCTCTGTCTTGCAGTATAAAGTGTGGATAAAGCCTGGGGCCGAGCAGTCTTTCCTGTATGGAAACCACGTATTGAAATCCGGTCTGGGCCGCATCACCGAGAACACTGCTCAGTACCAGGGCGTGGTGGTGTACTCCATGGCCGACGTCCCCCTGGTGAGTGGCGATGGCAGTGTTACAGAAACCAAGGGCCTTTCTTTTTTTTAACCTTGAAGTATACATTTTAAACCTGTGCGCGTCAGAGAGTAACTTCTCGGCACCTTCGAATTTCTCGAGGACAAGAACAGCGGTTTTTATTCTCTCCAGCCCTCGGCATGGGCTTATTGAATGACTTGAGTGAATTAATCTTCTCTTTTTTTGAATCCCAGGGTTTTGGGGTAGCAGCAAAGTCTACACAAGACTGCAGGAAGGTAGACCCTATGGCGATTGTGGTATTTCATCAAGCAGACATTGGGGAATACATACGGCATGAAGAGACCCTGACTTAAAGTGAAGGCGTCACAAGGACTTAATAGCACAGCGCTGTGGAAGGGCCTAGCTTTGTTTCCTGTGCAGATGCCTCTTTATGTGGAATTTTGTCACCACTGTGACCTCTACAAAGGACTTCTTAGTTTAATATTATGTCTCTAACAAGTGGAGGCTGGATTCTTACTGTACAGAAATGCCTCAGAAGTGGAATTTTAGATCTTTGTATTTTTGACTAAGTAGAATACTCTTATTGTGTATTTTTTATATTTGAATCAGAGGGCTTCTTGTTCTGAATGATAGATTCTAAATCATTGGAACCAAGGACAAGAAGAGCTTATCATTGTTATCTGTGATAACATTTTGTTTTCCAGACTCATAAGAGCACAATGGACTTCCATTTTTATGACTATCATGAAAGATATTAGAATATAAGAATAATAGCCTACACCAGGTGTGGTGGTGTACACCTGTAGTCCCAGGACTCGGGAGGCTGAGGCAGGAAGATGAGTTCAAGGCCAGCTGGGACTGCATAGTGAGACCCTGTCTCAGAAAAATAAAAAGAATACTATCTAATGTCTTCGGTTTTACAAGTGAAATTTGGCTCAAGTAGTAAGTGTAAGTTTTTGTTGTTACATTTTAGAATGATAATGTCCATCATAGGAAATTTCTGTCTGTACCTGCTACCGCTTGCTGCCTTTTCCCCATTTCCCTCCCCTCCCCTCCCTTCAGCCCCCGTCCACTGCTTATTTACAAAAGCTTGGTTTCCATTCTTTTCCCTTCTAGTCTTTCTCACCCTTCTTCCCCTTTCCCCATCCCTTGTTCCTTTTCTCATTTGAACTTTTTTTTGCGTTTCTCAGTATCTGTTATACATTTTGATTCTTATAGTAAGTGTAATTCATTCTGCTGTTTTTCCATACAGTAAGTGTTGCATATGTGGAAGAAAAACTTCTATTTAAACCCCAGATCTTCTGCCTCCCAGCTTTTTGGCTTTGGAGGGAGTCATTCAACTTTAATGTGTTGTTTTCTTTTTATTTTCCTTTTCCTTTTTCTGTTGGTACCAGGAATCAAACTCACATCCTTGTGCCTGCCAAGCAGGCATTTGTGCTGCTAAGCTATCTCCCCGGCCCTCTTTTCTTCTTTTATAAAAAAAATAGCCTTAAACCATCAGTCTAGGGGCTGGGGATTTAGCTCAGCAGCATAAGCGCCTGCCTTGCAAGCAGGGAGTCATGAGTTCAATCCCTGGTACCGATAAAAAGGAAAAAGACAAAAAAAACGTGGCTTTTACGATCAGAAATCATGATTGTAAAACATTTACAATGCCTGGAAAATGGTAGGTGCTGAATAAATGGTAAGAGTTATTTTTGTATTACAGTATTTCTGTTACTAAACATAGTATCTTCATGTAATGTGATTATGTTGTTTCTTTTTTTTTTTTTTTTTTTTTTTTTTTTTGTCTTTTTCATTTTTATCAGTACCAAGGATCAAACTCACGACCACCTGCTTGCAGGGCAGGCGCTTATGCCGCTGAATTAAATCCCCAGCCCCGATTATGTTGTTTCTTTACATGATGGGATACTCCCAGGCTGAAATGTTCTTTTCATTTTAATTTCATAAAATACAGGGCTGGGGATTTAGCTCAGCAGCATAAACACCTGCCTTGCAATCAGGCGGTCGTGAGTTCAATTCCCGGTACTGATAAAAATGAAAAAGACAAAAAAAAAAAAAAAAAAAAAGAATTTCATAAAATACAATTTCCCTTAGAACCCCCTCTTGCATGACTAGACTGAACCAAAAGCACTAGATACCATGAAATTATAATTTAGCTCCTTCATCCTTCCCATACTTCCCAAAATTATTTTTAGAATTAATAAAACATTTTAACATGGATTTTATTGGTACTTTTTAGATACATATAACAATCATAATAAAATGTCTTTGTTACTTTAGGGGCAGCACCAGGAATTGAACTTGGGATCTCACAGTTACCAGGAAGGCACTGTGCCACTGAGGTACATCCCTGGCCCAACTTTTTTGTTATGTTTTGTTTTGGTGCCAGGGATTGAACTCATGACCTCGAGTTTGCCAGGCAGGCACATAAGTTGCTGAGCTACCTGGCCCCTAAGCCCAACATTTTAAAACGTTTTACACCCCAAAATTTTTCAGACTGCTTGTGTTGTGAAACAACAATTTCTTTCTTTTTTTTTAAATCTGTCCTGGGGATCGAACTCACGACCGTGTGCTTGCAAAGCAAGCACTTATACTGCTGAGCTGAATCTCTAGCCAAAGAACTTCTTGATATACTGTATGTTATTTTTAATTCAAATGTTTATATCCTTAAAAATAAACATTTTAAACTACAAAAAGGCATACTACTAAGTCATTCTCTGCAAATTTGATTTTGTCCCACCTTTTTTAATTTTTGCTGCTAGTGCTTTCTGTTCTCCATTAGGTGGAATCAGTGAAAGCTAAGGAAGTGCTACGTGATAAACAGTATCTTGATCTTACATGTTTAACAGAGTCACAGTGGAGCCCTAATTTGTATGTCTTGCTGCCAGGCTGCTCTACCCAGCAGAGATCAAGCCTCCAGGAATGAATTAATACATACTTAAGATACAGCCAATCTCGGAGCGTTTACATTAGTATGACTTTTATTGCCATTTTACTGTTTTTGAAAAGCACAGTAGCCTCAAATATTAAACTTAATTCTTTCTGATTTTGCAAAGGAGAGTTCAGTACCGCTTTGACAAGGCTCTACCTCAGCAGAAAAGCCCAGATGCTATTGTCAGCTTAGCATCTTGGTGTTTTTGTGTGGCTTATTGTTGGAACATTGAAGAGACGTTTCACAAAATACAGCTGCAAGATACCAGATAGCACAATAACAAGGCTCTGGGCTATGGACCACCAGTTCACATAGTTATAGTTTGATTGAAGAAGGAAAAAGTCTGCCATCTTTCTCATCCGAGCAAAGTTGTAAAACCGCCATATATGAAAGACATTACTTTGCATCCTTTGTGTACTCACCTGTGGAAGAGAAAAGAAAGGTCCCACCTGCATCTGTCCTCATCTGTGCTCAGCAACACCAACCCACATTTTATACTGTGACAGTTTTGGCTGGTGATGTAGCACAGGGGTAGAGTACTTAACCTAGCATGGCCAAAATGACCTCAACTTCAGGAATGCTAAGCAAGTGATCTACTAAGGTGCTCCTAGCCCAAAAAGTATTTTCTTGGTAATGGGGATTAAACCAGGGCCTCTCATAGATTCACCAAATGGTCTACCAACAAACTACCACCAGCCTTTTTAAAATTTTTTGAGAGGGCTGGGGATTTAGCTCAGTGGCATAAGTGCCTGCCTGGCAAACACAAGGTTATGGGTTTGATCCCAGATACCACAAAAAGTAAAATTTTTTGAGAAAAGGTCTCACTAAGTTGCCCAGGCTGGCCTTGAACCTGGCTCCTCTTGCCTCAGCCTCCCCAGTAGCTGGGATTCCAACCATATATCACAATGCTGAGTTGTGGTTTTTTTTTTTTTTTAATAATGAAAGACTAGGGCCCAAGGATGTAGCTCAGTGGCACAAGCACCTGCTTGGCAAGCACAGTCCTGAGTTTGAACCCTGGTACCACACACAAAAAAAGTAATACTGAAAAACTAGTGCTCAAACTAAGGAACTCGTCCAAGTGAGCCTAAGTTTAGACATGAATCCAGCATTTCATTACCCTTTAGATGGTGCTTTCTGTCTGCAGATTTATTGTTAAAGGGCCAAATTGTAAATATCTTTGGTTTTACAGGACATACTGTCTGGGAGCTACCAAGATGTGCCATTGTAGCATGTTGGAGACCACTGTGAAGCAGCTCTGAGCAGGATTTAAAATTAATTGGCTTTCTATGTTTTATCTGTGAGTCTGTCCTAGGACTTGGCCTCTTGCCTGATAATGGGAGCTGATTCATAGTGAACCTCTATGAATCACTGGTCCTGGCTGAGGCCTGTAGTACTTGTGAGGCCAGAGATACCTCAAAGGGCAAAATAAGGCCACAGCTGCAGACATCGCCTTCAAACACCAATGAAGTAAATAACTGCAGCTGCAGACGTCTGCGGTCTCACTCCTACCATAAATGTCATCATGGAGATAAGATGGTTCTCCTGAGTTGGCGGCCCAGAGAAGCTCTTTGTCTTAGCCCTTATCCTAGCCAGAGTCAGGAACTGTGCAAGAGGGTTTGATCCTCCTGGAGCCCTAAAGTCGTACTACTTGTCTCTTATTTAAGCCTTCGCCAAACACTTGTTTAGGAGATTGGAAATCTAGGCCAGGTCCCCGATAGTAGCACAAAAGTAGTCATAGACAATGTGATTGTCAGATGACCATGGCTGTGTTCTAGTAAAACACAAAGGCCATGAGCTTTTGTGCACCAAAGAAACTATTGAGAAAGTGAAAAGATATCCCACAGAATGGAAGAATACCTGCAAATCCTGTACCTGGTCAGGGTCTTACCAAGAACATAAAAATAAATTAACTATATTTTGTTTTGTAATTTGGTCTGAGGATCAAACCTAGGGCAAGTTCTATACCACTGAGCCAGATGCCAAATTCCCAGCCCAAAAAACCCAATTTTGAAGTGAGCAAAGGATCTGAGCAGACAGTTCCCCAAAGATTTAGATACACAAATGGTCAGTATGTGAAGAAAAGGTGGCTACCACTAATTGTTAGGGAAATGGAGCTCAGCACAAATGGCACTTCATACCCACTACTATGCCTGTGATTAACAGGCAGGGTCATGAGTGATTCGAAGTCTGGTACACTGCGGATGGGCGTGTGAAAGGGTTAGCCACTGAAGAAGTGTGGCAGCTCCTCACAAAGTTATAAGTTAAAAGTCCCACTTTTAGGAGTACAGAAAACATCAACATGAGAGCTTGTATTCAGTTACAGCAGCCTTGTAGCCAAAAGGTAGGAACAACCCAGTGTCCATCAGCTGACGAGTGGATAAAGTGTGTCTTCATTCAGTAGAACATTCTTCAACCATAAAAAGAACAAAGTACTGATAAAAGCTACTTGAATAAGCCTTAAAAAATAAATGGAAAATACCAATTGAAAAAGCTACATCTGAAGCAGAAAGATGGATGTGTGAGCTTGAGGGTTGGCTGGGCTACAAAGTAAGTTCAAGGCCAGCCTGAACTGCACAGTGAAACCCTGTCTCAGACCCCCCAAAAAGGGCACATGGATGATTTAATCTGTATGAAATGTATAGATAAAATGAATAGGTCAACCTATAGAAACAAAGTGGAGTAGTTATTGCCATGGCTGGAGAATTGAGAATCACTAGTGGGTACAAGCATTTCTTTTGAAGGTGAGAAAATTATTCTAGTTTAGATGGTAGAAATGGCTATATAACTATGTAAATACACGAAGCATTTTTTAGTAAATTGCATAATTTATGCATTATATCAAGTAAAAAAGGCAGTAGGACAAATTGGGCCTGTGAGCCATAAATTTCCAGCTCATGGTATGACACAAGAAATTCAAATAATAAAAATGTATGAAAGGAGGCTGGGGATTTAGTTGAGTGGCACAAGCAAGTATGCGGTTGTGAATTCAATCCCTGGTACCGATAAAGACAAAAAAAAAATATGAAAGGGTGCCAGTGTGGTGGCGCACAGCTATAATTTCAGCACCCTGGAGGCTGAGGCAGGAGGACAGCAGTGACCAGCGCAGCTCTAAATGTTCCCAGGGAGAAGGATGGTGAGAGGATGAGAAAATGTCAATTTCAAGCCTGCTGCCTAGCAACTTGTTTGCCTGGCTGGCCTGACCCTTGCCTTCTTGGAGCTGGAAACACTTGCTTATGAGACTTGTTTGGGGTTCTCTGTTCTCAGGGCTGGCCTTGCGTTAGCCCCATGCATGTGATCAATCTCCAGCTTCAACAGCTCCCTACAGAAGACTAACGAGTCCAAGGCCATCCTGAACTACATAGTGAGACTGTCTCAAAAAATGGACATTTACAAACGGATTCAAATTTCCTTCCCTGTTTTGATTTTACCCATATGAGCCCTCGTACAATATTACTCCCTTAATTTTCTTTTCTTTTCTTTTTTTTTTTTTTTTTTTTTTTTTTTTTTTTTTTTTTTGTCTTTTTCTTTTTAATCGGTACCGGGGACTGAACTCATGACTGTCTGCTTACAAGGCAGGTGCTTATTCCGCTGAGCTAAATCCCCAGCCCCGCTCCCTTAATTTTCAATCTTTTTGCTTTTAAAAATACGTTTATTAGGGTAATACATGTTTGCAGTACATAATGATTACATTTACTGTAGGGAATTGGTTCCTGTATATACCAATTCCAATTCTTTATCTTCCCCCTTCTCTCCCCCACCCCAAGGTTTAATCTGTTACTGAAATTTAAAATTAGTTCCCATGATGTCTCTTCCACAAAACATTACCTCAATTGCATCTAGGGTATCATTCAGGTGTTTCCTTTGATTCTGTTTGTGGTTTATCTCAGGCCCCTCATAGAAGACTCCAAAGTTGAGGTAGACTTGTACAGAACTAAAGCGATTTTGCTGGTTTTTTAGACAAAGCTGGTAGTAACCTGTAGGAATTCTTAGATCATTAGTGAATCTTTGGTTCCCCCCCCAACACACACACACACACACACACACACACACACACAGGTTTGAGACAGGGTCTCACCATGCAGACTGGCCTTGAACTTACTATGTAGCCCAAACTGGCCTTGAAGCCTCTTGAATGCTGTGATTAAAGGTGTGTGCACCACTACACCCGCTTTCCTACTCTATTTTAATGTTTTCCAAGAGATGTCTGTTGCCCAGCTTTTTTGTGAGGGAGTTATGTGAGTTGAGACAGGGTCTCACTATGAAATACAGTCTAGACTTGAACACATAATCCTCCTGTCTCAGCTTTCAGAGTGCTGAAATTACTGGCATGGACTACCACATCTGGCTTTAAAATTGCTACTGTAGGCTGGGGATTTAGCTTAGTGGCATAAGAGCTTGCCTGGTAAGCACGAGGTCATGAGTTTGATCCCCGGTACCGCAAAAAAAAATAAATGGAATAAAATAAAATTGCTACTATAGCTCATTGTTTTTATTTAGGAAATACAAAGAGCCCTTTTTAACATAGAGGGCACTGGTCTTACCTGAAACTTATTTTAATAAATATTACTAATAGAGCTAAGTGTAGTGGCTCATGCCTTAATACCAACCCTTGGGAGGCTGAGGCAGGAGGATTGCTGCTAGTTCAAGGCCAACCTGAATTATATAGCAAGACCCTGTTACCAAAAAATGTTACTATTATCAGTACTTTTAGTTGTGCTGGGTGGAAAACTGTTTTTTCCCCCTTCCCATCTCCAGTTCCCATGTCTTTTGTTAAGGCTCTCCTGCTTGTACATCATTAGAGCTGGGGACATTTGTGTGTGTGTGTGTGTGTGTGTGTGTGTGTGTGTGTGTGTGTGTGTGTATGTGTGTGTGTGTGTGTGTATGTGTGACTGAACTCAGGGACTGCTGAGCTATACACAGCCCTTTTTAGTATTTGTAGACACAGTCTCCTACTCTGCTTGGGCTGGCTTCAAACTTGCTATCCTCCGGCCTTAGTCTGGAAGGTAGCTAGGATTGCAGTGTTTGCGCCCAGCTGGGTACACCATCTTGAACTTGAAACTGGGGTGAGGGTGAGGATACACTGAGAATGAAAGAAACTGCCCTCCTGGAGTAATTGTGACGCTGCCTTTGGGGCTCCTTTTCCTGCTGTTTTGGGCTGCAGTCCTCTTCCTTTGTGTGTTCGCAGGCCCTGGGGCTTGCAGAGTTTGAAAGCTAAAATGATTGGAAGGCACTACTGGCCAGAGGGGCAAAGGTGCCGAACATCCGTGAATTCTGACGGGAATCCCACCGCCCAGTGGAGCTGTCTGATGCTGCTGCTGCCTTAGTGAAGACGGTGGCGCAGACTGACTGCACTTGTCCTTAGTGGGACAGGCCTCATCTGGCTGGGCGAATTTTCCGGCTGGAGCAGTGTACGTTACCTACATGGCCATGCATTTCTTTTTTTTCTGAATCTGCTATAGTAACTGGGCTAAGTATTCTGATGACTGGAAAGAAATGCTGCCCCATGTTTTATTATTTGCAATTCTATGTTCCAAATTGTTCTGTGTTAGCCCCTTCCCTAGTCTGGTCAGTCAGGGATGAGACTAAGCCTCAGGACCCTGCAGTGACAGTGGTCACCTTGAGACGCTGCCCTCAGATTGCTGCTACCGGACTGCAGTCTGATGTCTTCAGCCATCTCCAGGAGCACTGGGTTTTGATGCTGGAATTTCATCCATTTTGCCATCTCTATGTACAGCACTTCATTATTTCCCCAGTTTCACAGAAACCTGTTACATTAGTCATGGGGATGAAAACAGACCTGTCTCTTGGGTAGAGAAGTTAATCTGGCCCCGAACATCCCAGGAGGTGTCTATGAGGGATCCCTTTGGGGTATGCACTGTGGCAGCAATGTGCCGGTCCTGCGACATCCCAAGTATCCGCTGAACCTGCCAAGACACATGAAGGAGAGCAGAGAGCCCCGTGACATCACCTAGGTGATAAGACTGACATCCCATGACCCTCAGCAGAGCTCTGTCTAGGATGCTACTACCCATCCACCCGTTTCCGGGTAGTGTACGACTGAGGTAGCCTTTCACTTCACACACTGACAGCATCGTGGCTAAGCCCCATCAATGCTCAGGTTCTGCAATGTCAGATACAGTACAACAGGGGAAAAAAAAATCAAAGCTGCGTGTGGTGGCGCACTCCTGTAATTCCAGCACTCGGGAGGCTGAGACAGGAGGATCTTCGCAAATTCAAAAACACCAGCCTGGCTACAAAGTGAGCCCAAGGCCAGCCTGAACCGTATAGTGAAACCCTGTCTCAAAAAGACCAAAAAGAAAAAAAATCACCCAAAATACTAAGAGCTCCTTTGTTGAGGAGGAAGATGTGTCCGGACCACACCGCTGGTATGAACCAGTTGATCATATACTTCAGCCCATAAAGATCTCAGCTGAACTTGCTTTGTAGTTGAGCTTTCTAGTGGTGAGCTCTCAGACTGGGTATTTGCTTACTTGGCAGCCCTCATCTATAATTGGCACTCCACGAACATTTGTCTCTAGGCTGGATTTTGATAAGCCCAAGCTACAGTGAGTTGACTAGTAGCTACTGTTCTGATAAAATTCAGGGTTAAGAAAAAGCTCTGATAAGTTAAATTTTAAGTTCAATGGAATAAAGTAAGCCCAACACAATCTCTTACTATATAAATTGGAAAATTAGGTTTCTAAGATAAAGTTAACAACCACAGTATAGATGAAATTATTTTAGCCTTGGGCAGAAAATGTAAACACTTATATCTCCAGTTGCCGGAATTACCCCTAAAGACGGAGAGTGGATGCGGCTCCCCTGCCACGCACTAATGCAGCCTTCTTAGAATCTGTGTCTAGATTCAACGCTGTGACTTTTTCATACGAATCTGTACTGTGTTCATATTTTTAAAAAAATATTTTAGGGGATGGGGATTTATCTCAGGGGCTAAAGTGCCTGCCTGGCAAGCACGAGGTCATGAGTTCGATCCCCGGTATCCCCTCCAAAAAAAAATCACAGTGTATCCTTTCTCTTACCCCCAAACTCAAGGAAGCGGGCTAGCATTTCAGGGAGTGGTGCCATCTGGCCCAAGGCTTTGAGCGCATCTGCAGGCCCCAGTGTGAGGGGCCAGGCTGAATGTCTGAAACTTGGTTGGCGAGTTTCAAGTTAGAGGTCCACGCTTCATTCAGAGGTGGGAGTCACAGCATAACTGATGATCAGACCTTGTTTTTATGTAAGCCTGAGTGATTTTATGAAAGGGGAGAAAATGCCCCAGCTGAACCCACATACCTCATAGCTGAAGTAGAAGTAGCCATTCTGGTGGGCAAATTGCCAAAAGCATTCTATGCTCCCTGGAAGGATCAAGATGGCGAAGTCATGGCGTTCAGCCTCATGCAGCGGTTCCCCAGAGGCAGTTGGCTCTGTCTTCTGGCTCCTACCAGTTGTCACTAGATTCACAGCCACCAGCCCAGCCCAAAGGAGCAAAGGGGACATGGTGCTTTCTGTACCCCTCTGCAGGTGAACTACTGGCAGCCTCATGGAAATAAGTAGCTCAGACACATGCTGGGCTAATCATTAACCCCACAAAACACTGGCAGGCCAATTCTGGGCCATGCGTAGGTATTTCATATTAGAACTGCCACAGCACCTATGACCAGCTAACAGGAAACTTTTGCTTTTCCCTCAAACACTCAGTAGCTTAGCATACCTATAATTCCAGTTCTCTGGGAGGCTGAGGCAGGGGGATCACCAGTTCAGGGTCAGTTTGAGCAAATTAACAAAACCCTGTCTCATTATCATCAACATTAAAAAGGGATGGGGATATAGCTCAGTGTAAAGATACTCAGTTCATTCCCCAGTACCAAAACACAAAACAAGGCAAAACAAACAAAAAAGCCAAAACTTCAGTGGTTTACCAAACTTTTTCACGAGTGCTTAATGGTAGAATCCACTACTTAGGAAGAGATCTACATTCATTGTTTGGGCTCCAGTTTTTCAGTTCTTGCTTCTTGGGGGCTAAATATTGGATAAATTTCTTTACAGCCATCCGAATATACTAACAAGTTGGCTGGGGAAATGTTTGTCTTGTATCTAACTGATAACTGTTGCTATTATAAAATATCTACAGCAACACCTGTTTCAACAGAGTTCTGCCCAGTCTGGCTGACAGCAAGCCCCAGCATGTGATTCTCGCTCAGTTTAAAGCCCACCACTGACTGTCCTCCTGGTTTCTGCCAACTTCTACCTAATACATGCATTTAAAGTTACCCATAAAAAATCAATTTAAAAAAAAGCTATCCAAAACCTGTTCAAGATACTGTTTGAACCCTCAGACTCTTTAATTCAGTACCCACAGAGGGAAAGAAAAGCCATTTAAACCCACCCGAAGGGCCAAGGATGGAGCTTAGTGGCACAGCACCTGCCCAGCAAGCGCAAGGTTGTGAGTTCAATTCCAGGTACCAAAAATAAATAAACAAACCCCCTGAAGACTATTATGCTGTTCACATCATTCTTCTGCTCCCGACATCCACATGCACTGACTGTGGCAGGCACTGAGATGGCCTATCTGTGTCCTGTCTGACTTTATTCTCACTGCAGCACTCACAGCAATGTGATCTGCTGCCTCAGGTGAGGACAGCTGACATTCAGATTAAAGTGACTTAGTCCCACAGCACAGTTGACAGAGCTAGTCCTGATAGGTTTGTTTGTTTGAGACAAGATCTTACTAGGTAGTTGAGGGTAGCTTTGAACTAACTAGCCCAGGTTGGCCTCAAACTCATGAAGATCCTCTTGCCTCAGCCTCTGGGAGTGCTGCGATTACAGGAGTGTACTACCATGCCTAACTACCCAGACCTTTCCTGAGATAGGGTTTTACCAATTTGCCCAGGCCAAGTTTGAATTTGTGATTATCCTGCCTCAGCCTCCCAGTGTGCTGGGATTACAGACATTAATACAATTACAAGCATTAATTCCATGCCCAGCCTAGGGGTTCAGTGTTAACCTCCAAGATAACATTTTTTTTTTTTTTTTTTTTTTTGTCTTTTTGAGACAGGGTCTCTCTATGCAGTTGAAGTTGGCCTTGAGCTCACTTTGTAGCCTAGGCTGGTCTTGAACTCATGACAGTCCTCCTGCCTCAGCCTCCCAAGTGCTGGATTATAGATGTGAGCCACCACACCCAGCTAAGGTAGCATTTCTCAGTCTCTGAGTCCTAATGTCTAAACATTTTTTTTGGTAGTACTGGGGATTGAACTCAGGACATTGTGCATGTTAGGTAAACATTACCACTGATCTACATCCCCAGCCTGACCTTTTTATTTGAATCAGTCTTTTGTTTTGTTTTATAAATTCATTTTATTTCAAGGAGAAAAAGAAAAGATTTCAAAGCACATCAGTCAGGGTTTTTTTTTTTTTTTTTTTTTATGATCAGGTCTCATTATGTAACTCAGGCTGGTCTGCGACTGGTGACTGGCAACAGACCCTCCTGCATCAGGCATCATGCCAGCATATTTCAGTCAGTCTTAAAAAACAAACAAAAACTGCATTTCTATCTTCTAACCCGAGATGCTTAAAATACATTGCATCAGCTCCAAGTGTTACAATACACAGAAAACAGACTTCAAAAGTGTTTCAGTTCCAGCCAAGGCCAGGTGGCATCCAGTGCTTTGCAGGACACAGGACTTCCTGCACGAGCTCACTGCCACTGTAGTGCAGACAACATCATGATCAACAACTGCTTCAGCTACCTAACCAGTTCACAGGAAGTACCACCTTTTACAGAAACAAGCAGTGTTCTATACACACGTTTCAGTGGTGTTGCAATAAACATAACCCTGAAGTTCTGTGAAAAAAAAGTTAATGGACCGATGCACTGCCACGCTGGCAAACACCGACGGGGCGTCTTGCTCCCGATGCACTGCAGCCTCCCTCTTTTTTTTTTTTTGTCTTTTTCCGTTTTTATCGGTACCAGGGATCGAACTCACGATGCCTGCGTGCAAGGCAGGCGCTTATGCCGCTGAGCTAAACCTCCAGCCCAGCAGCCGCCCTCTTCTGCCTTGGGGGAAGGTGGGAGTTGGAGGTGGACAGCATCTGGACTCAGGGCTAGCTGGGGAGACCACAGCCAGCTGTGAGCAGACAGCAGCTGCACTGAGGAGGCCAAGAGCTCACTCTTCCCTGGGACTCCGCTTAGGGTGGCAGCTAGAGACACAGTGTCAAACTTCAAAACATGTAGATGATACAGCTGTGCAAAGCTTCCAACTTGGCACTAAAGGACAAATTTTAAAGGGTTAGCGTATCTTTAAAACTTGCCTTTCAGTCACTCAGAAAACCTTGGTTATGTAAGGAAGTGCATAAACCAAGAGGAACTCTCCATGTTATCTGCTTAACAAGGCATCCACGGATTAGCGCATCCGGTACAGTTTAACGGCGGCTTCGGGTCCGCACAGTTCAGCAAAGTTCATTCAGCATTTTGCCACTTCCATCTGTGAACACGTGCGAGGCTGCAACTGAACAGGTACTTACGGTTGAGAGAAGCAAAACTTTAATGAAGAATGCTACAAGTACGGACAATTAGTTCTCATATTTAAAAAAAAAGATTACAGAAAACACTTTACTGAAATCTTCTGCTAAAGACAGTCTTTAAGGATGTCTGGGAGAGACAGCAAGCACAACACAGTACAAAAGGAGCAGGGAATGTTGAGTCCAGTGCAAGACACTAACACAGCACAATTAGGGGATCAGGCGGAAGCAACCATTTCACAAAGAACGGAATTAGGCATTAATATTCAATCGGGATTTCTTTTAAGCTTTAAAAGTCCAGCATGAGAAGAAAATCAAGAAAGGAGTTAGAGGCAGGCGGTCGGGTGGGGGCTAAGCTTATCTACATTCACAATTTTACCAAAAACACACTGGTTCCACCACATGAGAAGTGGAGGTTAAACCTGCCCATGAGCCCAGCACATATGAAGGGCAAATGCCAAGGCAGTCAGGCCTAGGGCTGATGTCACAAGCGGGGGAACACTTTAAAAGGAATCAGATTCCAGAGACTGTTCTCTCAACTTGGGCTCATGATAGAAGAGTTTCTCTGCATCTGTGCCAGAAGGCCAGAACTTTACAAGGAACAAGTTCTCTCCAGACAACGCTCATGATGCTGGTTTTAACAGGTCATGGAATAAGATGTGGCTCCTAACAGACTCCACCATTTCTTAGGAGAAGGTTCTAAGGATTACTGGAGATTTACGTTTCAGCAAATCACTAAGGAAGGGAAACACTAATGATACTCTGGCACTGTACAAGCTGTGTGCCTGTCATCTCTGCCAAGGACACGGGATTGGCTTGGCTTTGCTTCTTAGTTCTTAGCTGCATGATCTCCAACAGTGATGAAGTGGACCTGGGACCTCCCCCGCACTGAGGGAGGCTGCCCAAATTTTCATCCCATCCCAGCTTCTGAAAGAAACAGCAGACTACCGGGGACTGTTATTAGGAGCCATGCTCCTGTGGATGCTGTTGAAATGAAAGCCTGTTTCAGTTCATGCCAAGTTTTTTCATGGTCCGCCAGCGATCCTTAATCATCACAGCTGTTCGGTTAACAAATGGGTAGTTTTTAGAAATGGCAACCCAGTTTCCTTCCCCGTATTTCTGCACTCCAGCTTTGACCCATTCACTTTCTTCTACAGTCCATTTCTGCAAAAGAAAACCAAAAGATTCATCAAAAGTCATCTTCATTCATTATCTTCTCCAAAACAGTAAATCCTAGAAGAGGGCAGGGGTTTTAGAAGGGTAGAGGGCTTGTGTAAGGGCCTAAGTTTGATCTTGGGCATCCCCCTGCCCCCACCAAAAAAATCCTAGGGGAATAATCTGACTTTAAGGATTTAGGATTGGGGATGTAGCTCAGCAGCTTAAGCCCCTGCCTGGCAAGCTCAAGGTTCTGAGTGCCATTCCTAGTACCAAAATTAATAAATAAAAGGAGGGCCTACCATTTAAAATATGGCATAGGCTGTAAATGAACTCTGTGGCTCTAGACATTTAAAAATTTTCAGTGTCCTGCCAGCTTGTTCTCAACTAATAATCACTTCTCTGTTCCAAGCATCAAAATTTGTGTATGTTGTTCTCAGTCTAAAAGGTTTATCAGGCTCTGTCCTCCTAGATTTTTCTTCTAAAGAATAAATATTAACTTGATCTGTCAACAATTCTTTTATTGGGGAGTTGTTTTCTGAGACAGGTGCATACCCATACAATGGTTTTTTGGTTTCTTTTGAGACAGGGTCTCACTACATTGTTCAGGCTGTCCTTGAACTCACAATATAGCCTAGGCTAGCCTCCAACTTATGGTGATCCTCCCGTCTCAGCCTCCTGAGTACTGGGACTATAGCTGTATGCCATTGTACCCAGCAACAATGCTTTATTCAATCTCAAGAAAGATTTGTACCAGTACACAGGTAGTCTATAACTATTTTACTTTTGTTCTATCTATAAAACTCAGATCACAAAAGAAAATTTCAAATTACCTGCTTTCTTGCTACACTGGTTGTACTGTCTTCACCTGTGGCTCCTGGAAAACATGAACAATAGATTCACTTTAGAGTCTACTTTCCTCTGCACAAACAGAAAGAGCAAACCTGACTCAACTTTCGCACAGATGTGCAAAGACGAGTAAGTACATCACCAATGATTTATTTTTGTCCTTTCCAAACACCAGTCATTTTATTCCATGAGAACTATACAAAGCAAGTGCTTTACAAACAGGCTTCCAGTGAACAGTTATTTGGTGGATTTTGGGCTCTTCAGCAAAACCATCATTTTCTGAAATTACTGAGGGGCTGGTGTGGTATAATACCTCAATATATATGCGTGTTATGCTGTGTATGTGTGTAGAATCTCTCACAACAGCTTGCCGACCACTTATTGCTTTGAAATAATACAATCTTACTGTTTTATGCCAAACATGTCAAGTCCTTGTTCATTTTGTATAAATACAATCTGATTTTTTAATGAGAACAACAGGTGATATTTACTCCATCTCACTACCATGGGCTACAGAAGTCTAATTGGGCTCCCTATCTTAGCCTGCAGGTGAGAAACGAGGCTTTCCAAAATAGCAAGATGATTTTATTTTTATTTTTTTGTATTTTTACCGGTACCAGGGATCAAACTCATGACCACAGGCTTGCAAGGCAGGCGCTTATGCCACTCAGCTAAATCCCCAGCCCCAGCAAGATGATTTTTTAAAAAGGGCTAGAGGAGGGTATACAAGTGTAAAATAGGGATGGGGCTATTCCAAGCAATGGAAGCCAGGAAGAAAGCCACAGGACAGCAGGATGCATCAGTCTGAGATGTGCTGGCCTGCCTGCTGCAGAGCTATGCAGTCCTAGCAGTGTGTCCTACACAGTAGAGGAGAAGGGCTCTGGGAAATGATTACTTGTGTGGTAATGGGGACTGAACTCAGCGGACTCCACCCCTGAGCTACAAACTCAATTCTTGTAATTCTACTTATTTATTTATTTAGAGTCACGGTCTCACTAAGTTGCCCAAGAAGGACACCAGCTTGTGATTCTCCCATCTCAGCTTCCCACATGCAGATTACTTTTAGGGAGAAAAAAAGAAAATAAATTATGAAGTATTTCTTACAAAGGTGGAAGCAGCTTTCTAAAGTTGACACATTCGAACTACAATGGAAGTGGCTGTTTTCTAGAACTTTCTTATTGTTTTAACATATTTAATGACAGTTTTATTGTTTTTCTGTTACTTCTTCTATTTTCCATGTGATCTTGACATGGTCAGCTACATATCTGCCAATGAAGGTATCTTTTAAGGACAAAACTTTTGGGATTGGAAGTCAGGCATGGTGGCTCATGCCTGTAATTCCAGCACTTGCGAAACTGAGGCAGGAGGATTGCTGTAACTTTGAGGCCAGCCTATGCTACACAGCAATAGTGAGACCCTGTCTCAAAGAACCAAAAATCAATACAAAACTCTAAAAATCTTTGGGATTGACTTAACACTTAGATATTTCCATTAGAATGCCAAATATGTGGGAGATTTTCATGCAAACTTTTTTTTTTTTTGTCTTTTTCGTTTTTATTGGTACCAGGGATCAAACTCATGACTGCCTGCTTGCAAGGCAGGCGCTTATGCTGCTGAGCTAAATCCCCAGCCCCCTCATGCAAACTCTTATTAAGTTTGGTATTAATTATGGAAAAGCATCTCTTAGAAAAAATACGTACGCATAGAAACTGGTTAAGATTTTTTAATTTATGCCAGAACTGCAGGGAATGATGCCACCTTTTCTAACTGACAGACTACAGGAGGGACAGCAACTATGATTAAATATTCCAGGATTTATTACCACAAAACCAGGTACTTTGTTTGAAGAAACATGAAGTGCTGTTTTGACAGTCTCCTTTGTCTAATGGGAACCAAATCCAGGGCAGGAACTTACTACACTTTTCCTGTTTGAAGGCAGCAGCTTCTGGAACACGAATATGTTAGTAACGTGCATCTATCCTTCCGGAAGTGTCAGGAAGCCAAGCAAAGTCTGTTGCTTACCCTGAACTTGAAAGAGCTCGTCCTCTCCGATCCAAGTCTCCTTTTCTTCAACCCCATTAGAGCTGTTCCACTTGCCTTTGGATACTCTGAGGGGAGATTAAGGAGGACAAGACATGAAACAAATTCATCGTCACCCCACGTCCTGACCTTACTGACTCCTGGTGTTCACTGAAGGTTCTCCTACACACCACCCTCAAGCCCACTGGCTGGCCAGGCCCCTTCCCGTGAACTCCCGCAGGCTGCGGGACCATCCCTCAAACTCAGCACCAGATAGTACACCTCCATCCCCCTTCAAATGTGCTCTTCTTGTTGGCTGGCTTTGACTCACTGAGGATCTTGGTATTCCAGCCAAGGAGCTGCAAACTCTTCCCTTTCCTTCACCAACAGGCTCTGGTTGTTTCTGGACTGACTTCCTTTCTCTCCCCATACCCTGGGTTCAAACCTAAGCTGCTACGTGCTAGTGTTACAGCGTCTTCTTCCAGAGTTGACTTAAAATGACCACATCCCACATTGCTCCTCTATTTCACGATGCTTCTCGCTGCCTAACTGCCTATGTGGTCAGCTACCCAGGCAGTTTTCTACCAAGGGCCCATCCATCCATCTGCATGGCAAGCTAGGCTGCCCTGCTCCTTCTCCCAGAAGCTCTGCACTTTCCTGAGTCTCCATCCTTCCCGTGAACTCCTGGCCATCGATGAAGGCCATCATTCTTAACACCACCTCCTCTAAAGACTGGACCCAGCGAAGACTGACACCGTCTTCTTTGCCCAACACAGTGCTTACTTCACAACATGCTCCTACCCATGAGGTCCTTGAAGGCAGGGGCCCTTATCTTCATTTGTCCACCCCAAACGCCCTATGCAGCAGCATGTTAGCTGGAGGTATGGTAAAGTAACACTGAGATTACCATTAAAGATTAATGAGCAAACAAGAATCATTTCAGTAGACATAAAATGTTAAGTACTTCAGTGTGGCCACAAATACAAAGGCCCAGAGCCAACCTGTTAAATGAAAACTACAGTCCACTTCTGCTAATCGACTTTTAACTGTATTTACTTCATTAGTGATACAAGTGACACGACTGCCTTGGGAACAGAATGAATCACCAGATTTCAAAGGTACAGTACCTTCAAAACACACGGGAACTAAGTTTTGAAGACTTTATATAGATAAAAAGACCAGGAAAAGCTGATAAGGACAGTAGGGGCAAACTTTTGTCTCCTTCCTAATGCAAATGAAACTTTAAAAAAATTGAGTATTTTGAAAATAATGAGTAATTTGGTAAGTACATAGGGTTGGAAAAATCTCTTGAGGTGACTAAATCTTGTAAAGAATTAACTCGCCATAAACTGGACGTGGTAGTCTTGTAATCCCAGCATTTAGAGGCTGAGGTGGCAGGACCATCGTGAGTCTAATGAGACCAGCCTGGGTTACAAAGTGAGCTCAAGGCCAGCCTGAACTGCATAGCAGGAGGATCTCCAAGACAAAAATAAGTATGTAACTAGTCAAGTGGCCAAGTCAAGTATGACAGACTGTTACTTTGTTCTTCAACTGGACCCTACCCTCATTATTATTTTTTGGTACCTGGAATCAAACTCACGGCCTCACACTTGCCAGGCAGGTGCTGTGCCACTGAGCTATATCCCCAGCCCCTCCTTAATATTATTTGGGAATCATTTCCCGAGACAAAGAGTAAACAAAAAATTTATACAGGAAGTTTTTCCTTCTCAGGATATTTGTATTAATTACTATTTAGAAATCAAAGTCAGAATGGCTTTTTTTTTTTTTTTGGTCTTTTTCATTTTTATCGGTACCGGGGATTGAACTCACGACCGCCTGCCTGCAAGGCAGGTGCTTATGCTGCTGAGCTAAACTCCCAGCCCCCAGAATGGCTTTCTATCTTCTGATCCCAGCCAGGTATGACAATGACTGGAACCGGGCTCCCTGCTGGCCCAGTCTCCCCGCAGCTGCTCGCCGCTCTTCACAGGTCACCAAGGTTGCCAGCCCTGCATGCTTGTGCTATCACCTGGGCAAATGTCTTAGTGGTTACTGGATGGGGCCCGGGAATTCTTGTTGATGGTGTTGTACACAGCGCCCGTTTCCTCTCATGCTACATGCAAGGGGTTCAGAATGGGTCCCCTCAACTGTTAGACAGCTGTGTGGCTCTGGGCAAGTAGATCCACTTCCCAGTCCTTGTGTGTATCGCTGGCAGTTATAGCAGGGACTCACAAACTGGTCTGTGACTACGGATTTTGTTGAGGCTTTGACTGAGAACGGTGTTTATATTTCCAAAGTGTTTTAAGAAAATAAAAGTATGTACAATCTGCATGCTCCACAGTATCTGAAGTATTAACCCTCTGCTGGTCTTTTACAGTTGTCTTAGAGATCATCCCTTAGGATCAATGAATCCTCGTTTGGTTAACTACTACCTAGTAAAAAGCACTTGCTCTGTGGGAGACAGAACTCTAGGCAGCAAGGCTCTGCTACAGGTGATCTTCCCTAACCCTGCTTCTGCTCCCACCGCCCGGCTTGCTGAGGCCCCTTCCCCTTTCCATTCTATTCAGAAGCCCTCGGTGGTATCTTGCAGGCCTCCCAATCAGCTAATTATCTAGGGCACAGTTAGCAGGTTACGGAGCATTCTCATGCCTCTTCTAATCTGTGGTCAGGAGTCTGGGAACACATAGCGGGCAATGCTCCACAGGCAACCTGAAGCTTCGCTTGAGAAACAGCCTGATAGGACCTGGCTCATCTGCCCTTCCAGACTTTTCTTCTCTCCTGTGCACCGCACCCTCCCAGCAGTTACTACAGGATCCCCTGGAGCATGCCCGCTATTCTGCACCCATTGCAGGAGTTCTCCGGCGAGAATGTCACATTCCCACATGCAGAACCTCCCATTCGACCTTCCAGGCCAGCTCAGTGTTTGCTCCACAGCAATGTCTGCTCCACCCAAAACTTTGCTGAACAGGTTCAGCACTTCCTCCCCCAAGTTTTCAGGGCACCTCACATGTGCTTCCTTTTGAAGTAAAGCTCACTGACCCTCTTTTTTTGGTAGAGCCAGGCAGTACTTTCAGCTTTGCAGGACTTGCTGTCTCTATCATGACTACTCAATTTATGTTCAGAGGACCCACAGTAGCTATGTACAATCTATAATTGATGGGTGTTGACTGTTCATTAAAACTTTATTTACAGGAACAGGTAGCAGGCAGATTTAGCCCAAGGGCCAGTTTACAATCCCTGCTGTACAGTACCCATCAGACTTCATGGCCCTAACATAAAGGAGAGGTGACTTACTTCGAAACCTCCACAAATTTATCCATTTAAAAAACATCATAACCTGGCCCTCTCTCATTTCCTCCTGTTCCTCAGGTCAACCCCTATGCTCCACAGGCTTCTGTGAGGAATAAATGGATTGCACATCAAATAAAAACAATGTGTTTGGAGCTGCCATCAGCTATGCCCCTTTGCCAGCCAGTGACTCACTTGTAAATGCAAGTGGTGATGCACACAGTAAGAATTTGTGCCTAAGTGAAAACCAACCATGCCACAGCCCTTTGGGGTGCCCAGTGTAGTGCACACCAGATCCCCAGACAACTACACCACAGGGCAGTGGTACAGACGGCAGTAGGGTGGGTCACTTACAGCAGAGGTGACCAGGAAAAGTTCAAGGAGGGCATTCTAAGAGATGCAACGTGGTATAGGTAACATATAGATCCGGGCTTTTGTATCAAGACCAACCTGGCTTCAAAAACCCCTAAGTAAGCTGAGCATGGTGCTGCACACCTGTAATCCCAGCACCTGGGAGGCTGAGGCAGGAGAATCACTGTGAGTTCCAAGGCCAGCCTGGACTACTCAGTGAGACACTGTCTAAAAAACAAAACAAAATAAAATGTACCACAAAGTTGGGGGGAAGGGGGATAAAGAAGAATCAAGCAATATTATGTACAGGCACAAATTGCATATGATATTATTATATGTATGTATCTAATATGTACCATTAAAATTAATTTTTAAAAAAAGAGATCAAATCTGGAAAACCAAAAAACAAAAACACCCCAAAATAACCAACCTAAAGTGGAAGAGCATCTGTGCCACTTGCAGCTGTGAGACTTCAGGCAAGCTAGTAACCTCCCTGAGCCTCCCTCACCTACACAGTGGGGATAATGAGGGACAACCCTCAGAGCGAGGGCTGGAGGCTCGTTGAGATAATGCATCAAAGTGCCTGGGCCCAGAAAACACTTAATTAACAACAGCTTCTCTTCCCTTCGAAGGACGAATGGGGATTCTGACAATGATGGAGGCACGACAGTCCACTGCTGGGAATGTGAGGAAGCAAAGTACAACAGTGGAAGCAAACACAGTGTGTTCTAGAGACAGCAAGCTGAGCCGTCTGCAGGGAGAGAGATCCACAGCAGGGCACAAAAGGCAGCGGAACTCAACAGCCAGGTCAGGAGTCATGATGGGGAGGGAAATTAAGTACTCTAATCACTGCTGCAATATGCCTAGCAGCATTAGGAAGATTAGTATAAATATTCAGTGAATTTGTCGTCTCAAATGCTCATAAAAGGTGTAAGACTATGCGTATTCACTAATCTCTTTTAAAGATCAAAGTATAGTTTGGCCAATTCAAATAACTATCTTTTAACAAATGAGACTATATTTAGTAGTCAAGGCACTCAGATATTCGCTCAAAATGAACACAGTGATGGGGAGACGGCTCAGAAGCCTTCAGCTCACTCACTACCTAGTGCAGTGCCAGGCAGCCCAATGCGTGGGGCTCCGGAACTGGCAGGGAGGACCACGCTGTTGCTCCCTGCTCCCGAGTTGCTCTATCAGTCTGAGCAAGACTTGGTGGTGAGTAACTTAGCTGAAAGTTACTTCATTCACGGAAGTAATATCAGGCCCAACCAGGTCCGCCAACCAGCCCTAAAACTGCTACAAAGAAGGTCTTCATACTTAGGATTCTTCTCCCCTGGGCAGGCATGGCTGAGAGCAGTGGACTTGGACGCAACCTCTGGGGAGGAGCTGAGGCCTGGGTTGGGCTCAGTACTCTGGTTCTGGCTGTCCTCCTCCAAAATCAATCTGCTTATTGTCATGCGCTTGTTCTTGGGCTGCAGTTCTGAGCTGCCCTCACCCTCAGCAGGGGATGAGTTTGCATTTTCATTTTCATCTTTTCTGGGTCTCTTGGTTTTGAGGGCTGGTGATGATGGGGGGGCTTGATTAGGAAGTACCAGATCCTTCTGGTCCAGTTTAGAGAAGGCAGCCTCGGAATCCTGGGCGCCAGACAGAGCCTTGAAAGCTGCCTTCAGAGTCCTAATTCCAATGGTTGTTGGAGTATTCTGTAGCTGCCTGCAAACATGGCAAACACATGAGGATCAGTTTCACCACTGCTGATGCCCACTGGAGTAGGCAAGAGTCTTTCTGAAATGCAAGGTTACTACAAGTCCACCTCAGTAATCAACTGACAACCCAACAAGCTCACCACTAAGGCTGGACTCTTCCTCTAGCTGCCCCAATCCAACCCTCATGTGAGAAAAAAGAACTAACTGGTTTCCACCAGGGGCTGTAGTCCTTACCCAGAGTTCTTCAAGGAAGGCATGTGCTGCCTGGTCTTTGAACAGTTAGAGAATGCCTGTGGCAAAAAGTTCACTTATCATTTGGGACAGCTGGTGTCAGGACAGGGGCAAACTGGGGGCCTGCAGGACTAACCCAGTTGGCAGATGTGGCTTGTAAACCACATGAGGTTTTGTTTTAAAAAACAGACTGCCTGCCAGGTGTGACAACACATGTCTCTAACCTCAGCACTTACAGCTGAAACAGAAGGGTCCCAAGTTTGAGTCCAGCCTGGGTAATTTTGTAAGAGCTTGTCTCAAAACATTTAAAAGAAAAAAAAAAAAAAAAAAAGCAGTAACCATCAGCAGCTGAAAAGCACGCCCTCCTTCCTTCCCAGCTCTATGCCCCTGACTAACTTCTCCTAGGTTCCCATTATCCCTATTTCCCACCAGGCTGGATGGTTTTTGGATATCATTTAAGTATCCCCCAGATAGTCATCCAGGAGAAGGTATCAGGAGAGTTGAAACTTAACCCAATTTTAGTATTTAGAGGGAGGGTTTGGGAAGGTGACTAGGACTACATCAAGCCGCTAGGACAGAGTCCCCATGAGTGAATACTGGCAGCTTTCTAAGAGGGAAAGACATTAAAGAACAAAGTACACTCACGAGCATCCTGTCTCTTCCTACACACTGTGGACTCTGCTAGCAAGAAAAAAAAAAAAAAAGCCATTGCCTCCTGTGGGCACTCAGACCTCTAAAACTTCTTTCTTTACAAAGCGGCCTCAGGTACACAGTGGTAGTAACAGAAATGGACGAATACACAGGCCCTCAGAGACATCTCAATCTGTAACTCCTCCTGTAGCTACTAGACTTCCATTTGATTACTGCTTCCTAAGTGTCTCACAAATTAGGTATACACGGAATGAGTGAGGCAAAGACAAAAATGAACACAGAACCTTTGAAGAGCCAACTAGGAACTTCTTCAGTCAAGGGTCCCAGACATACCATCTTCTGTATTCATGATTTCCCAGGGTGTCCTGTCTGTCTCCCCCAGAACCGTGTACAAGGAAGCCAGTAACACGCGAGTAGGGCACATCTCAGAGACGAACAGATCCTGCTTAGTGATTACCCCAATGTCGCAAAAGGGCTTTGTTCTCACCTTGCAGGCTCTCTGAGTGGTTTCTCCACAGGCTGTGGTGCTGGTTGCTTATCCTCCTTTACTGCGCTTGAGACCACAGACTCAGATTTCAAAGACTTTTTGGCCATCTGGGAAAGAATAAACATGCCACATAATGTCAGTTATTCTTTGCTTCTTTCACTATAAACATACTTAATATTGAAACTTATAAATCCAACTGAGGCATAAACTGGGCACATGTAATGAGAACCACCTCAGAATTTTTTTTTGGTAGCACTGAGGATTGAACCCAGGGCCTTCACACTCTACTACATCCTGAGGTAGTGTTTGGTTTTGCTTCTTTTTTTGAGTAAAGATCTTGCTAAATCACTAAACAGCTTAGACTGGGATCAAACTTGTGATCCTCCTGCTTCTGCTTCCCAGAGTGCTGGGACTACATGTGTGCACCATCATAGTCAACTATAAGCTTCTTTCTTCTTCCTCAAAGATCAGTAATCTTTCCAAATATTGTTCATAACTGGTTTTTTTTTTTTGGTACCTGGGATGGAACTCACAACCTCATCCCTGCCCTGGTTCAAATCTGTGTATACTAAAGAACTCAATTGGAGAATCACAAGTAAGAGACCAGTCTGAGCAACTTAGTTTATCTCAAAATAGAAAATGTGGGCTGGGGATATAACTCAGAACAAAGACCCTAGTTCAGTCCCCAGTGTCGTGAAACACATCTCGTTTAGTGGGCAACACTCAATATTGCAGAACTCTAATCTTTCAGACACCCAATCACTTGACTTTACACCACACATCTTCTCTTTCATCCTTCCAACCTTGGCCCTCATCCAGTTACTGACTCCCAAGTCACTACTGGGAGTCACACACAGAAGTCAAGGTCTTTTTTTTTTTTGGTACTGGGGATTGAACTCAACTGTGAGCTTGCAAAGTAGGCACTTATGCCACTGAGCTAAATCCCTGGCCCTCGATTTCTTTAAAAAAAATCTTTCCCCCCAAATTTAGGACAACCGAGGGCATGGGGTCACATGCCTGTAACCCTAGCACTTGGGAGGCTTAAGGCAGGAGGATCACAAGTTTGAGGCCAGCCTGGGCTACACAGCAAGTTCAAGGCCAAACTGAACTGCATATTGAGACCCTGTCTCAAACCAACTATGGGACAATTAAACTCTTTTGTGGTGTTTTCTGTGTTGATGTGATGAAGATTAAATCTAGGTCCTCATGCATGCTAGTCAAAAGTTCTACCACTGTGAGCCTGGGCCCAGTGGTACATGCCTATAATCCCAGCACTTGGAAGGCTGAGGGAAGAGGATCGTTGCTAGTTCAAGACCTGCCTGGACTACAAAGTGAGCTTGAGACCAGCTTGAAATACAAAGCAATAAAAGTTCCACCACTATGACAAATCCCCAGCCCACTAGTGAATGTTTTTACTAGTATATAGATTTTGACTTTGAGACAAGGTCTCACTATGCCCAGGCCAGCCCTGAACTTGTTATGTAGCCCAAGCTGGCCTCTAACTTGTGACCCTCTTGCTCAGCCTTCCAAGTGCTGGGATTAGAAGCATGTACCACCATGCCTAGTTACTTTAGCATTTAATTAAGGAGAGGAATGCATAAAATTCAATTTTTTTTTTTAAATCAGTACCAGGGATCAAACTCATGGCTATGCGCTTGCAAGGCAGGCACTTATGCCGCTGAGCTAAATCCCCAGCCTTGGGAATGTATGTAATTCAAAATCTTTTACAACTACTAATATTTTTTCACTTTTTTTCTTTTCTCTGTGTATGTATGTGCATATGGGCAGCGCTGGGGACTAAACCCAAAGCCTGAGCTACACCCTAGCCCCACTTATTTTTTAATTCCCTGCGCATCCTCAGGGGCACATCGAGACTGGGGAGAGCGCAGAGGCCAAAGGCACACCGTTAGGAGGTAGGGCTCTGTGCCGTCCAGGTGGCTCTCCAGGAAGCGCAGCATCTTCTGCTGGAAGATCTCGTAGGAGAAGTTCTGGATAACAGGGTGGGCCAAGTTCTTTTCTCGGATAATGTTCAGGAGATCACTTCTGAGCTTCTAGAGACAGAATCAATGTTCACAACGTGAGAAGGGAAAAAAAGAATGCCTGTAAAATTCAACAGTGAGCTGAAACAGTATTAGAACCTTTACAATGTTGTCAATGAAAACCACTGGAACACATACAGGCAGGGAAGTTTAACACAGAGGACTGGCCACAAAGTTAAGGTTGAGCAACAGTGAGTCAAAAAGGGATGAAGAAGATCCCTATGTGCTAAATGAACTTCAAGATACATTTTTTCTTTTTGATACAGGGCCTTGCCATGTAGCTCAGGCTAGGCTTCAGCTCACTATGTAGCCCAGGCTGGCCTTGAACTTGCAGCGATCTTCCAGGCTCAGCCTCCCCAGTGTTGGAATTACAAGCAAGGGCCACCACTCAGCTAACATAATATAAAGTGAAAAAAAAAAAAAAAAGAAAAAAAAAAAAAGCAGTGTTCAAATCAGCACGTAGAGTATGTTGTCACCTGTGGATGTAATAATAGGCAAGATTATAGTTTCATGGGTATGTGTATACACACACATACTCCAAACTTATTTGCATATCTCTGAAAGGATAAAAAACATAATACCTCTGAGAGAGATGCCTCTGAGGGAGACAAGATGGCAAGTGTAAGAGGTAAGAGAATTTTCACTACATTTTTTTTTGTCTTTTGAATTTTGTATTATGTACATAGGGCCAGGGATTTAGCTCAGCAGTGTAAGTGCCTGCTGAGGTCATGAGGTTCAATCCCCGGTTTAAAAAAAAAAAATCTGAAAATTGTATTATGTTCATATACTACCTCTTCAAATAAGTAATTTATGAAGAAAAGATAAAAGCAGGGAGCCAAGAGAATTTTTATTTATGTATTTATTTATTTGTATTGGTACTAGGGATCGAACCCACAGCCACAGACTTGCAAGGCAGGTGCTCATGCTGCTGAGCTAAATCCCCAGCCGACCAAGAGAATTTTTAATATCAGAAAACAGATGTTAAGCCTCACCAAAGCAGTTTCCTCAAAACTGTAGGATTAGCTTCTTTTTTTGTCCAATCAACTTCAGAAAGGATTAGCATTTTTAAAACACTACAAAACTTGTCAGCTCTATATCTCATGCCAATTGCTTAAATAAATCTATCACAAACCAGATAAAATGAATAAAATAAATGTTTATGTAAATTTGTGTAATAAAAATAAATCTTGCAGGGCATGGTGGTACACGTCTGCAATTCCAGAATTTGGGAAGCTGAGGAAGGAGGATCACTGTGAGTCCGATATTAGACAGAGCTACATAGTGAGTTCAAGGCCAGCCTAAACTACATAGTAAACCCTGTCTCAAAAAAAGAAAAAAACATGTGCTGGGCACAATGGCAGGTGCCTGCAATCCCAGCTACTTGGAAGATTAAGACAGGAAGATCACAAACTGGACAACTGAGCAAAACACTGTCTCAAAAAATTAAAAGTATTGGGAGTGTAGCACAGTCCCTGGGTCTGTACTCCACTACCCAAAATAAAGAAATAATCAGACATATTGAAGATAATCTCAGTTATCTTGCATATAACACAAAACATGCTGAAAATGTTATTTATTGTAGTGCTAGGGATCAAACTCAGGACCCTCACTCACCCTATTATTAACCACTTCCCAGTCCAAGATGTTGCACATTTAAAGGTGAATATTTACATACTATTCCTGACAAGGACCATTTCTCTATTATTCCACAAAAGCAATGAGATGGATTTAAGTCACAGAAGCAAAAATATTTCAAATTTACCTGAGTTGAAGGGTCCTTTGACATATGCTTTTTCAAAATTTTTGAAGCCTTTTCGAATTCTTTGTTTTTGATACAAATAATGACAGCCTACAAAAGGGGGAAAATTTTTTTAACTTTTGCAATAACAGCTATAATCAGAATACCAAATATCAAAATAAACTCCATTAAAAAGTAAAGTTGAGTCATATATACACAAGAATCTTTTCATATTGTATCAAATTCCTGTACTATTTAAAGTCCAATGGTCATTGTTTAAGTATTATGACTACTGTAAGCTGTCTCTTTCAGCTTGTAAAGTAGTAGCTTTTCCTTATTACTATGGATTTTTTTTTAATGACTGACAGACCAAAACTTGATTCCCTAGATTATAGACCATTTAGCCAACTTTACCAGGGGCTCCTAAGGAGGACAAAATACATAGGAGTCGTTCTAGATCTCCAAAACTGGGTTCCAGGCTTTTTGTATGCAAGAATTTTGAAGTAAGGTGTGGGAGAGGGAGAGGGACATACCCTGCTGGGGAATAACAAAACAATCAGGTGATGTGCTGACCGCAGTTCTGCAGGCTCCATTTAGGAAAGGCCTGAGGCCTGTTCTGCAAAATGAAAGAGCAGGCCTCTCAGACCAGACACCAGCTGGCAGGTTTAAAGTGTGCAGGCAATTAGTAAGAACACACCCAGCGCATCCACAAGCAGCAGATAAAAACAACAAGGTTCCAGGAAGAACAAAAAGTTCTCACCAACCACAGAGAAAACCTCCTATGAAGAAACCCTGAGGGAATATATGTGGAGGAAAAATAATAGATTGAAAATCTGAAAAGGCAATTTTAACACATATTTTTAAAAGTTAGAAAACCCAACAGAAAATGAAAGGCATCTGTAGTTATATCACAATATTAAGCAATTACCTTAAACTTGCCTCACAACAGGAATACAGAAACATCTTTTGAAGAGGGCTTTGGATGTTGCATAGTATTCTGGAGGCTCTGGGTTCAGCCCCCAGTACTACCCACCTCCCCAAATGACAGACTTTTTTTTAAAGAAAACATTCAAAGAGGAAGGAAAACATTCAAAAAGGAAGGAAAACATGCATGAATCTTCACAGAAAAGAATGTATAAAGATACAGACCAAGAGGAGAACAGCAGGGGAATCCCAGTACTGATCTTTGCTGCTTCTGTTCTCTACTTGGTCTTAGCAAAAAGCTAGGATGGTTCTGTTCACAACATGGTTCTGTTATCATCCAGAGCTGATGGAAACTGGTGTCAAATGCTCTTGAATAAGCAAGCATGACCATAAATTCTTGCTCCACAGAAGGTTCAAAATAAATGCAGTTTTCATCAGACCACTGGGTTTTACTTATATGTCATTTTTGGCAGGTAAACTAATGTATACTGAGACAATACTTTCTTGTGTGAGGAGGGTACTAGGGAAGACTGCACCCAGTACCACTGACTGAGCTACATTCCTAGCTCTTTTTTTACTGTTGACACAGGGCTCTGCTAAGTTGCTCAGGCCAGGGTTACATCTCAGCCTCCAAATACTTGAATTACAGGCATGCACCACCACACCTGCCTATACTTATTTTTTTTTTTTTTTTTGCCTTTCTGAAACAGGGTTTTGCTATAAAGTTCAGGCAGGCCTTGAACTCACTTTGTAGCCCAGCCTAGCCTCCAACTTACAGTGATCTTCATGCCTTAGCCTCCTGAGTCCTGGGATTTCAGGCATAAATCAACATGCCATCTAGTTACTTCCATGAAAAATACAAAGCTTTTACTTTTTTTGACTCACATAGGTCCCACTGTATTTGTTAAATTCTATTTAACTGGCATTTAGCAAAAGTGCTTTTTTGTGTACAGTGTTGAATGCTAACATATGCTCACTTCTGTAACCAATCACCATGTGGATTCAAAAGCCTCCCTTACAGGGGCTGGGGGTTTAGCTCAGCGGCATAAGCGCTTGCCTTAAAAGCAGGCAGTCATGAGTTCGATCCCCGGTACCGATAAAAAGGAAAAAGACCCAAAAAAAAAAAAAAAAAAAGCCTCCCTTACAGCTCTTCTGCATTCACAGCTTCCCCTTTGCTTTTTCTTTTTGCTGTTTTTGTTGTTCTTTTTGGTAGCAGGAATTGAACTCATAACCTTGCACTTGCCAGGCAGGCACTTACACCACTAAGTTAAATCCCCAGGCCTCTTTTTGCTGTTTCATCTCTTTGAGGATGTCATATGAGTGGATTCATATAGTATGTCACACTAGGCTTAAAGGTTTAGCCTTGAGATTAGCTTTTTTCACTCAGCATACAGTAATGCCTTCAAGGTCTCTTTAGGTTGCTGCACTATCAGAATTCATTTTTTTTCTAACTGTTGAACATGACTGCATATGGATATACTATAGTTTATCCACCCATCCACTAAATGATACCTCAGCTGTCCACAGTTTGGGGTCATTATGAATAGAGATGCCAAAACATTCAAGTAAAGGTTTTGTTTCACCATAATTTCTCAGCTCTCCAAGATAAATATCCAGGAGTAGGACTGCTGGATCGCAAAGTTTATGTTTTACTTGGTACGAAATGGCCAAACTGTTATGATACAGAGCAGCTGAATGTCTTTCCATCAGCAATGTATGAGTTTCAATTGATGCCTATCCTTACCACTTCCTTCTCTGAGGTATTAAGATCAAACCGACAATCCACCATGCATACTAGGTACCCATGCTATCTATCTCTGAGCTTTAACTCCCAGCCCATCATTTCTTTTAAGTGATAAATGAAACAGTTATTATGTAAACAGTTACTATGTAGGTTCTGAAATATGAAACTAGTACTTTTAAAAAAATTTAGCCATTCTGATTGGTATGTAAGAACAGTGGTACCTTGGTTCAGGACATCAATTCTCTCCACAACCTGGTCAAAAACCAATCAAATTTCCCCATAAGATTAACAGTGATCCTAACCACTGAATTTGATTCAGCTCTCATCCAAATGAGTTTGAGACTGGAATCACAGAGAGAATGAAGTTTGTGAACTATTCATTGTGGGTTTATTTATTTCAAGACAAGGTCTCACTATGAAGTTCAGACTTACCTTTTTTTTTTTTTTTGTCTTTTTTCCTTTTTATCGGTACCAAGGATCAAACTCACAACTGCCTGCTTGCAAGGCAGGCGCTTATGCCGCTGAGCTAAATCCCCAGCCCCAGTTCAGACTTATCTTAAACTCATTATGTAACCAAGGCTGGCCTCAACTAGTGGTAATCCTCCTGCCTCAGCCTCCCAAGTACTAAGATTATACTGAGTGCTACTCTGCTTGGTTCATGGTTCATTTTTACAAATTGGTATTCCATTGTTTCCATATCATTTGATGAAAAGATTATCCTTTTTGTGTCAGGCATAGTGGCACACGTGGGTAAACTTAGCACTTGGGAGGCTGGAGTAGGAGGATGGCCACAAACTTAAGGTTAGCCCAGGCTACAAAGTGAGTACACGGCCAGCCTGAAGCACATAAGACTGTCTCAAAACAAAACAAGACAAAACAGACTGCCCCTTTTTCATTATTTTTCATAGAACTGCCTTCTAGACACCCTTCTGTTCTACTGATTCACATCTCTACAGTCATGAATACTGTAGCTTTATCTTTATAGTTATTGTTGAAATTGAACACTGAGTGCTCCAACCTTTTCTTTTATAAAAGTACTTCATTTTAGTTCCTTTGCCTTTTCACATAAATATTAGAATCAGCTAGTCTGTATCTATTACAATACTTGCTGAGACTGTAGCTTGAATAGTATTAACTCTATATATCAACTAGAGAGCTAATATCTATACTGTCTTCCAATTATGAACAATTATGTCCTTTAGAATTATGTACTTTTCCAAGTACAGTTCCTTTATGTTCTGCAAACTTAAATTCAAAATATATACATTTAGCTATATAAATGACACTGTCTTGGTATTTCCGTTTTACATTGTTCACTGCTAGTATTCAGAAATATGACTCATTTTTCTGTCAATCTATCTTTGCTAAACTTCATTATGTAAGGGTTTTTGAGGTATAGCCTATGAAGTCTTCTACACAGCTGTCAGCAGCAAATGAGACAACTGTATTCCTCCTTTTCAATCTGCACACCTTGTGTTATTACTATTCCCTTGGACAGGCCTTTCAATGCTGATGTTGAGCAGAGTGAGAAGGGACATTCTTGGCTATTGCTGAGGCAGTTCCCTTCTATTTCTAGTTTGCTGAATGTTTTTATCATGAATTAATACTGTATCTGGTCAAATGCACTTTCTGTATCAATAGATAGGATTATTTTTTTTTCTTTAGACAATATGATCATTGATTTTCAAATACTGAGCCAGACTTGCACATGTCGGGTCTAGGCTCCCTACTTTGCCACATACTAATTACAGTAAGACAAGAAAAAAAAGTGATGGCATTGGTTTTAAGTCCTAGGGAATCAAAGTTCTTCTGGTAAGAAAAAAATGGTGGTGTTTCTTCAGTTTCAGGTGCATTCCCTGTTGCCTGTATCGCTGGTCGGCACTGCTGTTGCCAGAGTTCACAGCCTGAGGACCAGCATAGGACAGAGGAGGGAAAAAAAGGAAACAGATTTCTCCTAAAGTTTCTGACCCTTAAGAGAGCAGCTCTTGCTCCTTATACCAAAGACGACAGCTACTTTTGGAATTCTTTCTGTTCACAGTGCAATTCCAGGGTTCAGGCTGCCTTTGAGTTCAGTCTGGCTGACACCACAGGAGGAAAAAATGGTAACTACTCAATACTGATTTAATGAAACTTCAAATTCTGATATTCTTCATATGTCCATTATCATTTTACATTTCAGAACCCTTAGAGGTATGCTCTATGCATTCTGAACAATACTTATAGTTGCATTAAGAGAGAAAAATGAAAGAGAATGTATTTGCTTTATTTTCCTCAGAACTGGAACACCAGTCCTCCTATGTTTTATAAAAAACAAAGGCAGTTAAGCATGGTGACACACAACTGTCACCCCAGGACTCTGGGAAGTTGAGGCTGGCAGATCCCAGGTTTGAGTCCAGTGTGGCACTTTAGCAACTTAATAAGACCCTCCCACAAAAGAAAAAATAAAAAAAGGACTGGAAATGTAGCTCAGTGTAAAGGGGCTGGTTTCAATCCTCAGTATCATCAAAAACAAAAGCAAAACAAAACAAGAAAAAGAAAAAAGTAAATATGAATGCATTCAAAATTAAGGGCTGGGGATATCGTTCAGTGGCACAGCACCTGTCTGGCAAGCATAATTCCCAGTACCAAAAAACAAAACAAAACAAAAACTAAAAGTCTGTCTCCAAATTTTGAGCTATTAAATCTTTTCAAATTATGTATTAATTTCCTATGGAAAAATTTTAAAAACTGCTTTTTGTTGGTCTTGTTTCTTTTTCCGTTTATTTTCTGGGATGCTAGAGACAGACACCTTTATTAAAGATACTACCAAAATCTTGGCAAACATTTCAAAACAGATTTATGAACACAATGTTTCCCTTTCCAACTAGCAGCAGTTTGAAAAGACAACAGGGTAAGACAATACAACTTGCATCAGCATTAGTTCAAAATCCTTGTTTTTGACCAGGTAACTTATGTTCCTTAATGACAAAACAGTGACAGCCTAAATCAGTATCGATAGGCTGGCACTGTGCCACTGAGCTAAATTCCAACAAATAACCTCCATGAAATGAAAGTTTGTGCTGTCTGATGAATCATAGTGTGTTACGGATAAAGTTTTCTGCTTTTTAATATTCTTGATATCCAGGATGTATAACTGATTTTTTACTTTGGCAGTTTTCAGAAAATGTAATTCTTCTGAGGCTATGTTACAGTTCTTGGGATATAAGGCAAGCCCTATCAATGATCTCTAGCTATTTTTTTTTTTTTTTGGTATTGGGAATCACTATACCACTGACTATAACCCTGGCTCTCTGGCTAATTTAAATAAAAAAATTTGAAGCTGTATGTGGTACACATGCCTGTAATCATAGCACTCAGGGAGGTTGAGGCAGGAGGATCACTGCCAAATTTGAGGCCAGCCTGCGTTACACAGCAAGTTTAAGAACAGCTTGGGGAAAAAAAAAAAAAAAACCAGCCTGAACTACGTAAGGAGATCCTATCCCCCCCCCCAAAAAAAAAGAAAGAAAGAAAAAAAGAAAAGATGAGAACCACGGATTTGATCTGGGAGTAGTTATGCACACTTGTACTCCCAGCTCTTGGCAGGCAGGAAGACTGCCATTGTCATGAGTTTGAGGAAAGCTGGAACACTGACCCTGTCTCAAAAACACAAAATAAAACAAACAAAAAAAACCCTCAGATTCTTCAAACTAGGTGAGCTAGGTTTAAAGTTGGGAAGGCCAGAAAGCACATATTATCACAGAAAAAGAAAACTGTAACTCAGAGAAGTGAAGAACAATAAATAATCATTCTCAAAGAAGTAACATTGTTCTAAGAAGTAGCAGTTTTTAAAAGGCCTTGACAAAGTTTTTTTGTTTCAAGAATTTAAGTACTAGGAGAGTATGTCTCATCTACCAGCACCACAAATGGGCTAAGGCCCTAAAAGAATCAGGCGCTGTTACCGAAGTGCAGGGGAGTGTTCCACAGCAAAAAGCAACAGATGAATAAAACCAACAAACTCAAAAAGCAATAAATGAATAAGCTTCCCGAAGAACAAGCCATAGTCTTCCCAGTTCTTCAAAAAGTCTGAGAGCAATGCATGATGTTGCATGCCTGTAATCCCAGCACTTGGGAGGCTGAGGCAGGAGGACTGCTGTGTTCAAGGCCAGCCTGAGCTACACAATGAGTTCAAGGCCAGTTTAAACTGTATAGTGAGACCCTGTCCCCACCCACCAAAAAAAAGTCTAATTGAGGAATCTATACTGTTCAGAGAACACTAATGTAAGTCTTCAACTTTTTGGTCCCAAGATTTCCTTCTGCTATTCTTTTTTCTTTCTTTCAGTCTTAAATGTTAATAAGGACCAGGAAGAGCTTTCGTTTATGGAGGTTATACTGTTGATATTCACTGCATGAGAAACATAAAATAGAAAAAACTTTAAAATATTAATTCACATTAAAAAACTCATTACAGGTTAACATAAATCATATCTTTACGAAAAATGACTGTACTTTCTTAGAAATCCAGTGAGAAAGGTGTCATTGTTTTACATTTTTTCAAACCTTTTTAATAGCTGGCTTAACAGAAAGGGGCTAGATTCTCACAACTGCTTCTATGTTATGTGTTGTGATATACCGAATTGTTGAGGCAGATTTTAAAAATCTGGCTTTATAAACATAGAAGATGGCTTTATAAACATAGAAGAATATTTCAAGAGACTTTTCCAAAAACTAGATAGTCTAACCTGATTCTATACCAAATTTTAATAGCAAACTTTTCTTTACTATATTAAAATTCATCAATCTGGCTTGTACTTTCATTTTTGTTTTTTTGAGACAGGGTCTTACTATGTAGTTCAGACTGGCCTCAAACTCAAGGCAATCCTCCTGCCTCAGCCTCCTGAGTGCTGGACTCACAGATGTATACCACTATATGCAGCATGGCTTGTACTTTAAATGGATCTCTCATCCAATCACCTGGAATCACTTGGAAAACACTGATTCACTTAGTTATGTACAACTCCAAATGTTGACACATTAATTGAAAGTATTTTAAAAATCAGTTAATATTAACAACCTTCAGAAAAATGTAAGTATTGGGGAGATGCCGAGCACATGAATAAGTTTTCCCATTCTAACCTTTCATTTGAAAGCTTGAATATTGCTATGGCTAACAAACACTGTCAGCTGTTTTAAGTACAGGCTTACTTTATTTCAAGAAAATGACTGCCAAATACTCCACCTGAATAACCCTAGTTTGGTGAGTTGTTCTTTTAGGTAATGGTGTTCATAAAAAGGGCTGCTAACATACAGCTCTGTCAGTGCTTTCCCTGAATGCCATCATGCTCTGGTATGCAGCAGAAATGCTACAGGCTGATTCCCTACTTTCACCGTATAGAACAGGGCTCAAGGGGCTAGAGATTTAGCTCAGTGGCATAAGCACCCGCCTTGCAAGCAGGCAGTCGTGAGTTCGATCCCTGGTACCCATAAAACAAACAAACAAACAAACAAAAAACAGGGCTCAAAATATGGTTACTTGTAGGTCTAGATTTAATAAAATGATGAAGCTAGGTGTAGTGGAGCACATCTGTAATGCCAGCCATCAAGGGCTGAGGCAGGAGGATCATAAGATCAAGCCCAGCCTGAGTAATTTAGGGAGACCCTATCTCAAAATAAAAAACTAAAAAAAGAACTGGAGACTGGCTCAGTGTGAAGGCCTTGGATTCAATCCCTAGTACCAGACAGAGAGATGGTTGAAATTTTTGTTACTTGGGAAAGACATTTTTAATTAAACCTGGCGCTTATTAGTTTATTTGGTTTTGGCGATACCAGAGCCTTCACAGTGAGTTACATCCACAACTTGATTCTTTGAGAAGTCTCCCTACATTATCCACACTAGTCTCAAACTTTCAATTCTCCTGCCTCAGCATCCTAGTCCTGGGATCACAGACATGTAACACCACACCTACGCAGAAACAGGTAGTTTTTTCAAAAATGCATTTGGCAGCCAGGCATTGTAACACGAACACCTGCCCCAGCACTTGGGAGGCTGAAGCAGGAGGATTATCAGGAGTTTTGAGGCCAGCTTGAGCTACATAGTGAGTAAGGTCAGCCTGAACTTACATAGCAAGACCTTGTTTCAAAAACTAAAAAACAAAAAAGCATTTGGTAGGGAAGATTACAACGGCCACTAGTACAGTTTACCACTACCTACCCGCTCATCCTGCCACGGTACTAACAATTTTACTTACTATTGCTCTTGCAACGTCAGTGCAAATGTCTAAAGTACTGAAAAATCAAATGATGTTTTTCATATATTACAAACCATGTTTACCTCATCTGCCCCCTGAAAGGGCTGATGAGAACTCTAGAGACCCCTAGCCTAAGCATTGAGAAGTTCTAACTCACTTGATAAAACTTAAAAATACACCTTTAAATAAACTGTGACACTTCACAAAGCTTAAATGCATCCAATAGTGTCCCTGGGCCTAGGCATCCTGAGGTATTTACTCAAGGATAACCATTAACAGATTCCAGGAGTCTGAGAAACTTTTCAAAAGTAAACTGAAAGGACAAATAATAGAGTATCATTTAATAACTAAGAGATTAAGGTAATTGTGATCAGCCTCTGAAAGAATCACCATGAATCCTGCTTCTCATGGTCCCCAACACATCCTCATGCAGAGCTTGTCTGGTCTGCCCAAGTCCTGTCATGACCCTCCTAAGTGAGCACGGAAGCACATGCTTCAGCCTCATCTCAGTCTTAAAATGACTGTGACTCTGTGAGCCAGAACCACCTACTAACCCAGATTCCTGACATGTGAAAACAGGGGGATCACTTATGGTTTTAAGTTGCTAAGTCTTGGAGTAATCTGCTACACCACAGTTATTGTACTATAGTAAACATAGCAAGAGATCTGGACCCTGGCAGGGAACTGAAACGTATGAGGCAGTCAACAAAACCAAGGGAGTTTAGAATTCTTTGATAGATTGCCCTAAAGAAGCCCCAAAATAAGGGATCTTGAGCTTATGTAACAAAATTATGTGTATGTATATAACTTCACAAAGACTTATGAACAGGGGCCGGAAGTCAAGTCTAGGGTTCTTGTTTTCTAAAGAAGCCAGATGAATTACTCTGAACTGGAACTATTTTTTGCTTTCTCTATTTAGGTTTTTGAGGTCTCAGGCTAACCTCGAACTATGTACCTAAGGCTGACCTCAAACTCATGGCAACCCACCAGCTTCATCCTCCCATGTGCTGGGATCACCGCTGTGTGCCACCACACTGGGATCATTTCCTCCCCTTTAAAAGTTGGCTGTTTCGAAAGTAGGTGTGGATTTCTCTTCCCTAGCTAATGACTTTTTTCTGGCATTATACCCCTAATACAAACCTAACTCAGCTATACAAAAATCAATTCTTGGAATTATTTTTCCTTGGAAATCAATAATTATCTACACATACTTCACATGACCAAAAGCAGTTCCTGCCCAAGGTCCTTAACAGAATAAATAAAATGTTTCCACCTCATGCAGGCTAGTTTTTCTTAATAGGATACTTGAGTATCCTGTACACAGCCTCTATTTTCCTTGCTAAGCATGGTTTTCCTCCTCTGTCCTGGGATTGTATTCTTTTTTTTGTCTTTTTTGAGACAGGGTCTCCCTATGCAGTTCAGGCTGGCCTTGAGCTCACTTTGTAGCACATGCCAGTCTTGAACTCGAAATGATCCTCCTGCCTCTGCCTCCTGAGTGCTGGGATTACAGGCGTGAGCCACCATGCCCAGCTCGGGATTGTATCCTTTTAAGGGCTGCTCTTTTTTTTTCAATTTCCTTACTTTATCCTACCAAGGCAATGCTGATCTGTTGTCCTTTAATCACACCTCTGCACCACCTTCCAAATTTCCAGCCGTAAGTGGAGAAGAAAAATCTTTTCTGATTCGTTCCCACAGTCATTTTTAATACTTTTACTTATTTATTTAGGGTGCTGGAAATTGAACTCAGGACTTGGCACCTGCCAGGTGGGCACTGTTCCACTAAGCTATATCCCCAGTCCCTATTTCTTTTTTTCTTTTTTTTGTACCAGGGATCGAACTCACGACCTCACGCTTGCCATGTAGGTGCTTATGCCACTGAGCTAAATCCCTGGCCAGACTAGTTCCTATTTTTAATGCTTTTAAATACTAGGTATTTCATTAGTTGTAGATATTTCATTAGCTGTTTCTCCACACACCCCCCCCCAATGGAGATTGTATCCCAGCCTTACACTGAGCTATACTGTCAGCCCTTTCTGAGAGGGAATCACTATGCTGCCCAGGCTAGACTAGAATTTATGATCCTCTTGTTTCAGCCACCCAGAGATGCTGGGATTACACATTTGTGCCACTATACCTGATTATTAGTTTCTTTCCTAGTTTTAACACTACCTATGCCATTCTTCTAACATTCTTGTTCCACCTTGCTAATTAACTCAGCACCTCTGATTCTAGTCTGTTCAAAGGGCATGTCCTCTAAGCTCTACAGACAACTGCATGGAAGAGCTCAAAGCCAGTCCTGTATTCCCACGGCCCAGGCTGTGGGGTACATAGGGTTACCAAATCCTAGACCCTCAGAGATACTACCTGCCTTTTCATTGCATTTCTGATTGGTTCAGTATCTCCCAAATGTCAGTCTTTAGTGCCAATCTACTTCCTGTGTGCTGTGGCCAGAGCCAGAAGGAAGATCACTAAAATCACAAAAATAGAGAATGTGGCACGCCTGAGTGGGAAAGGGACACCTGAAGTAACATCTATATGCATGTGCACACCTATTTTTTCTCCATCCCTGTTTGTCCTCTACTTCACTCAGAAAAGCTTAAGCAATGCAGCTTCAAACACCTCAGATTTCTGTTAAAAGAAAAAATGTAAAAATAAAGCCTTACAGCTTCCTTGACCAGTTTTCTACTGGATTCGACCATTGCTTCTGTCAGTGTAAATTCTGTTTTAATCATCTCCAGCACATTCATAGCTGATTCCAATGGCGTGAGCTCAGCCTCCATATCAAAGGAACAGTCTAGAACAAAGCACAGTTTTTAATTCACTTTAAGTTCTTTTCTAGGGAGCTGAAAGATTGTGTCCAAAAATATATACACACTTATGGGAAAGGAACAGGCAAATACATTAAGATTTGCATTTGTTTTGCTGATATACTTGACACAAGCTTACACACATATAAAGGGTCAAATTCAAATTAATGAATTTAACTTTGTTTTCCAAATTAATGAATTTAAAGACTATCTGTAATATTTTTCCACACAACTAAATTAATTCTTTAACAAATATACATGTCTCCCAAATAAATTCAAGATACAAGTGGCTAAAAACAAAAGACAGTTTGCTAAACAGCTGTCAAGTTCAATGGGAGAGGAGCAAAAGGGCTCTTACTCTGAAAACCACTGGAGTCGGGAAAAACACGTCCATTATCAATATAACTGACTTCCTACAACAAAGTTCTGTGAACAATTAACAGGTGGGAGAAAACAAAAACCACAGAAAAGCAACCAAGAAAATCTTAACTGCAGAAAACTAGAAAAGAGAAAGCATCCATTGTAAAAATGAAAAGGCCCACTGAGATGGAAACAGTAGCGCACCTTAACCTGGAATGTTTCAGTTCCCGATAAGTTTGAAAACAACAAAATCCTACGTAAGTAGCAAAGAACACAAAAACAACCATACCTAAATTTTCCCCTTCTTCAATGCGCGACAGGCACTGCATAACCCGCAGCAATCGGGACACCGTATGTTCCTTCCCCAAGGGCCTGACAAGCAAAGCTGGGAAAAAAGATTTCGTTGGCTCGGCTACCCCAACTCCCGCTCCCCACAGACCCTCCTCCTTCCCTTGGCCCGGCCCGGTCCGGCCCTCACCCTGCATGATGTCCCGGATCTGCCTGAAGTCCGCGTACCGACTACTCCGAAAGGCCCGCAGCGCCTCGTGGAAGTAAAACTTGAGCACCCAACGGTTGACGGCCTCCTCCAGCCGAGCCTCCCCCGCGCCTCGCTCCGCCGCGCCCCCCAGCCCGGACTCGTGGCGTCCTCGCCGAGCGCGCCCGCTGCTGCGGGACGTCCGCCGGCCTCCAGCCCTCCCGCTGCCTTCGCTGCTCCCGCCTCCTCCCGCCATCACGTCTGACCGTCGCGCACTCTCCCCACCCTCCCTGCTCGGCCGCTTCCTCGGCTGTGACGCCGTTGGGTCACGCACGACGCCCGGGCCGGAAGCGGAGCCCGCCGTCCCGGCTCCCGCGGCCATGATAAGGATGGCGCTGCAAGCCGCCCGCGGGCTTCTGGGAGGGAAAAAACAGGGGAGCCTTCTTTTCCTCCTCTCGGCCTCCGTAGTTTGAAGTGCCCACCGCAGTGCCTGCTAGAGCTCGAAGTCCATACTGCTTAGGCCTAAAGCCAGCGAGTTTTCAGTTTGGTGCACACTATACTCCGAATTTACAAAGTACAGCTGGTTAATAGTGATGGTGGAGGCCTCTAATCCCAGTTCATGAGAGGATGGGACAGGACGATTGTCTCGAGTTCGAGGCTACCCTGGGCTACATAAAAAGATGCTTTCTTAAAAGGAAAAAAGAAAGAGTAAAGGAAGATTGTTTAGTTATATCATTGCACAAATTCATAATGGTTGGACAACTGTTTCGAAGAAAATAAGAGACATGGTTGCCACTGTTGATTTCCTGTTATCTTGTTCTGAAACTGTTATTTGCATTGTTTTGCTCTGATGTGCTTTTTTGTGTTTTGCTTTGTTTAGCTTTATTCTCTTTAAAATTAATAAAATATATACATAACTAGTTGCTGAAAAAATTCATAATTGTTCCTATAAGGTAATTTTCTGACAATTGAATTTGTATACTTAAAGATATTGGCAAAGTATGAAAAGTATGAAACTAAGTGGTTTTTTTTTTTTTTTTTTTTTTTTTGTCTTGTTTTTTATCGGTACCAGGGATTGAACTCACGACCGCACACTTGCAAGGCCGGCGCTTATGCCGCTGAGCTAAATCCCCAGCCCTGAAACTCAGTTTTTACCATATTTTTTTTCTTAAAACAAAAAATAAGATAGACAAGGTAGTGAGTTTAGAGTAAATTGCTTGCGTACAGTGCGCGTGAGTGCATGCAGGCATGCTTGCATGTGTGCAGGCATTAATCCAGGATCTCCAGTATGCTGAAGTATTCTACCATTGAGCTACATCCACAGCCCAGTTCTAAAATTATTAATTCTAATTTCTCAGGATGGAAGTAGTCCTCTATAGAAAGAAAATGTTTTTTGAGACAGAGTCTCCATATGTAGTTCTGGCTGATCTGGAACTCACTATGTAGTCCAGGCTTGCCTCAAACCCTAGACCATGCCCTGTTTGTAGAAGGTGGTCTGCAATGTGCCTTCTTCATAGGAGCAGTTTTAGGAGAGGTGAAACCCAACACAAGCCTGGTCCTCTGTCCCTCAAGATTGTAAGATCCCTCAGGGACAGAACCTGTGTGGGAGATCGGCTTTGGAAGTTAGCCCCAAGGCCAGGGTGATGTGGCCCTGTGGCTGCCAGAGCTCTCCATGTTTAGAGAGGTGACTGAAAGAGTGTAACTTGTTGCAGGCTACTTTCTCCAAGTGTCATACTTGTGAGTTTCATGTGAACGTTTACTGTCGTTTGGAATTAGACTGTCCCCAAGGCCGTGTTGAAAGCATAGTTCTCACAGTAATGCCATCACAGTGATGGGGCCTTTAAGAGCTAGGGCCTAGGCTGTAGTCCCCCCCCCCCCCCCCCGTTAAAATGGGCACGTGTTATGGCTTGTGTTCCTGGCCTGCCTCAACCTCCTGTAGTCATGGGCTAGTGAGTCTAGTGTTTGTGATTGGTTCATTGTCTAGCGCTGCAGATTGGTGGTGTGAGTGCTACATCTGCCCAGGGATGGAGCCAGCATACAGTGTAACAGTGGGACCGTACAATGTAACAGTGGGAAGAAGGTATGTCTTCTCAAGTTTGCCTGATTGGGGTCTTGCTGTTTGCAGCAGCCATGAATGTCTGTCCCCCAGCCATGCCGCCCTGCTTGCAGCCAGCTGAATATGGACTGAAACCTCCAAAACTGTAAAAAAAGCAAACCTTTCTTTTCCTAAATTTGGGCATCAGATATTTTTGTCTCAGTAACAAAAGAGAAAAGTAACTAGAACAGCAAGTTCATGAAACCAGGGAAAGTGATGCTGGACTTGGCCAAGATGTAGTCCGGAGGCGAAGCTGTCATCGTGAAGAACATGGATGACAGCACCTCTAACTGACCCTACAGTCATACCCTGGTGGCTGGAATTGACCACTACAGCAAAGTGACGGCTGCCACAGGCGAGAAGATCGCCAAGAGCTCGAAGATCAAAAAGTCCTTCATGAAGGTGTGTAACTGCAATCATCTCATGCCCACCAAGTATCCATGGATATCCCCTTGGACAAGACCATGGTCGACAAGGAGGTCTTCAGAGACCGAGTCCTCAAGTGCAAGGCTGCCAGGAGGCAAGGGTTGAGTTCCAGGAGAGGTGCAAGACAGGCAAGAACAAGTGGTTCTTCCAGAAGCTTCGGTTTTAGATGGTTTCTGTTATTATTGTTTCCATTATTAAAAAATTTAAGAAAAGAAAAAAAGAGCCAGGGCCGAGCCCATTGCTGCGGTAGTGACCTAGAAGGGGATGATGGCAATCATTACAGCTACCATCCTGTCCACCTGCCTCTTCCTCTTTTTACCCATAATGCCAAGAGGGTAGCAGCTTTACCACAGGCACCCACTCCTGCTATAATGTGCTGCCTCATGGCAGGCCCAAAAGCAAGGGGACCATCCATTGTGAACACCGACCTCCAAAACTGTGAGCCAAGGTATTGTAGTTATAGTTTGCAAGGGAAACAATTTGATACAGGACACATAATTTATAGTATTATTTTATAATAGTCACCCAAAGAGTCAAACACAGAAAGTGCATGATAGAACTGTGGGGGACCGGCGGTGGCTGAAAGATAAGAAGTATGAAATATAAATGACCTTTATTTTGAGAATGCGGGGAGAGACACCCCCAACCCCCTGGGGTGCGGCATCTCCTCCAGGGGGTCGGCGATCTCTCCGTGGAACACATGGAGTGAGGCACATAAGTAGCCTCGGTTTGGGGTGGAACCTAAGGGGGCATTAGGGATGCACAGGTAGCCCATTGGTCTTAGTTTGGCGCCAGAGGTAGATTCCTAGGGGACGGGGAGATAAAGCTCCTTGGCTTTACCGGCTAGTGTCCGGCCTGGGCCAAAACCTTTTCAGTGCAAGAAATATGTCTACACATTAAAGACCTCAAAGAATCCAGTTGAGCATCTAGCTCCCATGGCAATATCCTTCATGAGTCCAACTGATGACCTAGAGCTCATGACAACATCACCCACGAGTCCAGACAGAGGCCTAGAGCCCATGACAATGACTCCAGCAAGTGTGCTTCATGGATCTGTGCTGGGAAGGCCAAGGGTGAGTGGTGAAAGCTACAAAGTCTATACCTGAGGGATATAGGATCTGTGCCAGCAGGCTGGGGGATCTGTACAGGAAGTGACACTCAAAATAAGGACCAGAGCCCCCTCACGAAAAAAAAGTACCACAGCCATCCTCAGCTACAATGATGTTCCGAGCTTGTTGGTTGATGAGACCAGCCAAATTCATATCAGGAAAGCAGCTCAACAAACTCCAGGAGAACCAACAACACCACTTCTTCCTCTCCAGTTCTCCTTTTTATGCTGTTGGCAACAATCCTCAGGTTGACCCTCCACACTCCACGCCACGCTGATTCAGTTCAGCTGGTGTTCCAAGCGGACCACCAGTCCTCAATCCACCACACAAGGTAAGACTCTTTTGTTTTTATTTTTTAAAGCCAGTCAAATTTAGCAGTGGGGGGTGGTATACCAACTTTAGTGACACTAATGTTAATAAGTTCTGATAACCCACCGCCATCGGACCAGCCAAGACTCTTATCTGTATAAGTTAATTGATTATCTCAGGTATTTGTTAAAAATAATGGAAAGCTGACTGATGCACTCTGTCTTTTGGGGTCCAGTAGTAGGGTCTGCTTAGGTGTGGGGTCACTTTCTGTTAGAGTTCACTGTAGGTTCCCACATAGATTCTGATAAGACCCCTCCTCTGGAGGGGATGGGAGAATACACTTCCAAGTTCTTACACAGCAAAATATGTGTCAGTCACAGAGCAAAGTCCTTTTTTGCCCCTCAGATGGCTGTCTGGCTGGCTTCCTTCCTACCCAGGGCCTTGCACTGAGCTATATCCTCAGCCTACTCTCCCCTCCCCGCCATCTTTTGAGAAAGAGGTCTCACTATGTAGTCCAGGATGGCCTTGAACTTACTATGTAGCCCATGCTGGCCTCAGACTTGTGACAATCTTCCTGCCTCAGCCTCCTGAGTGCTGCAATTATAGGCATGTGTCACCATGCTGGCATCATTTTCTTACTTTCTAGGTCACCCAGATGTTCCCTCCTTGGCACCTTATAATACATCTTTCTTTCTTTCTTTCTTTCTTTTTTTTTTTTTTGGTCTTTTTCCTTTTTATCGGTACCGGGGATGGAACTCATGACTGCCTGCTTGCAAGGCAGGCGCCTATGCCACTGAGCTAAATCCTACATCTTTCTTGAGATATACTCATCACGGTTAGTCACTCAGAACCTAGTCAAGGGCTTGACACATTTCTTGAGGTTGGATTGAATTACCTAGGGACAGGACTAAGACTTTAAAATATGTGATAAACATAGAAACATAAAACTTGTACGTATTAATGGAGTATCATGTAATCTTTTGATACATGTATGCGCTGTATTATGTTCAGATCAGGCTAATAAATAAGACATTTACTTTTCTTTTTAATTTTTATTTATTTTTTGAAACAAGGTCTTGCTTTGTAGTCTAGGATGGCTTCTTCAGCCTCCTAAGTGCTGGATTACAGTCATTTGTAACAATGACTGACTCTAAGATTATTTTTATGCACATGGTAGCGCACACCTATAACCCCAGGATTTGGGAGGTTGAGGCAGGAAGATTGCCAAGGGTGTGAGGACAGCCTGGGGTACGTAGTGAGTTCAGCGTCAGCCTGAACTATGTAACAAGGCCCTGTCTCAAAACAAAACAAAAGAAAACCCGACCAATTACATGCCCATCAAAAAACTGTATTTACTGAAGTAGGGCCTTCATAGGGCAGTTTCAAAGGTTCTTACATATTGGTGCCATGATTTTCTAGATACAGAAGAGTTTCCACAAGGGTTACCTGCTTGAATTCTTTTCCCCCATTCTATACTTTTAGATGGATCTGGAGAAGACTTCAAAAGTCAAGGACCATCCTCTTTTTCCAGGTACCCAGTTTCAAACTCATTCCCAGCACACCCCTTGCTAAGCACATTTCTAAGTCTTCTCACCTCTTCTGCGTTTCTGTGATGGGCTTTCTATGGGGACCTTGAGGAGTCCATTTCCCACTCCTTTTTTGGGAGCCTCCGTGTTTTGGTTTTGTTTTTGAGGCAGGGTCTCGCTATATAGTCCAGGCTGGCCTTGAACTCATAGCGGTCCTCCTGCCTCGGCCTCCCAAGTGCTGGTATCATAGGTGTGTGCCACATGCCCAGCTGATCTTCGGTGTTCTTATCGTCCACAGGTTGGGGGCACAGTAGGGAGGTTTCCACAGGACCCAGGGCCGGGGTGGGGGTAGCGAGGAACTGGGGCTGCTGGGTGTGAGACACTGAAGGAGTCTCTGATGCTCTTGGCACTCACCGCCCCCACCTGGACGGACTAGGGAAACTCCACTTCTGGCCTTTGGTGGGGCTGGTGCGTGGGGCATCTCCTCTCAAGAGACCAGTGGCTGTGGTAACTTCACAGGCCGCTCTGCCAGCCCCACTGGACTAGGAAACACCCAGGTTTCAGCCACTAAACGACACCTCCGAAGGTCAGGTGCCCGCATCACTGAGGATGTGAAATCACATGCTGGACCCTTGCATTAACTAGACGTAGGCCCTAGAGTGTCTCCTCTCCTACTTGGACAAAATCTCCACGCGATGGATATTCCAGAATAAGGGATGAGGCTCTCAGTCTGCCGGGGCTTTGGTAATTGTAACCGTTTTGTGATCCTTACCTGCTCACCTTGACAGGAGCCTTGTTACCTGCCTTCAAATCCTGCCTAATGCTGCTGTGTAACCCTGAGGGAGCTGCAGAGCTGTCTCTGTGCCTTTGTTTCCTCATCTGTTAAGCATACAAAACAGAAGAACCACATGGGGAGGCCCATAAGCAGGGGTCGGCTTGTGCTAAGGACTCAGTGAATGCCACCCACTTTCAGCAACTTTTTGTCTTAGTTGCGATGATCAAATCCAGGGCTGGGGGAATGGTAAGCACAGAATCTCTATGAGCTATATTCCCAGCCAAACCCTTCTTGTCAACTTGCCCAGTACCTGCTTTAAAAAGTCTCCTAGGCTTCTCTATCAAAAACCTCATTTTGTGGGGAGTGGGGGGATGGCTAAGTGGTAGAGTGTTTTCCTGGTACACCAGGAAGCCCTGGGTTTGATTCTTAGCAACACACACATGCAAACACACAAAATCTTATTTTTTTTCCTTTTAAAAAAATGTAACTACATATGGTACAAATTTTGTATACATATCTTTCTGTTTTTTTTTCTTTTTGTGACTAGAACCCAGGGATGCTGTGTGACTTAGCTACCAGTATATCCCAGCCCCTTCCCCTTTTAAAAATTTTATTTTGAGGCAAAGTTTTGCTAAATTTCCCCAGCTGGCCTTAAGCTTGTGATCTTCCTGCCTCAGCCTCCTGAGTAGCTGGAATTACAGGTGCATGCCAGTGCCTGGCTGTAAGTATACATCTTTATAAATATTTTCGTGTTTTCAAAGTTTCCTTATTGCATGGTGCTCCCAGTATCACTCATCACAAATTCCCACCTGTCTTCCCCTAGGAACTGCTCGGTGGAATTTAGTGCTTTGTCTCGCCCATGTGCTCCACCAGGGGGCAGTGTGGAGTGGATGGAAGGCGGAGTTTACAGGCTCAGGACAGGTTGTACAATATACACAACTGGCTTGAAGCTTTTAAAATCCCAGAATCAGATTTTCCCCAACTGCTAAAAGGAGAGGCTATCAGACGGGTAATTTATAGGGCTGTTGTGAAGGCAAAATAAACCCTGTAAATAATGCCTGCCACATGCCGATCAATTAGCAAAGTTTTTAAAATTAATTCTGTCCACTGCCAGGGAAGATGCTGTGAAACAGGCACTGGTGGGAAGTTCGTATAACCTTTTCAGAGAGCAACTGAAAAACCAAAACCAACACACACACACACAACCAGCAAGAGCTATCTTTTCTTGGAAATTCATCCTACAGAAGGTTTCATAAATGAGCACCGAAATTAAAGTATGAGGTTTTTCATCACAGCATTACTTATAGTGTAGGAAAAAAGTTGGATCTGAAAAGACCTTATAATGAAATTATTAAATAACTCATGGATTGCTCATATTCAGGAATTTTATCCTGTGACAAAAATTATGTCCCTCTTGTTATGGCTTAACTCTAACCAATGTGCCTCCTCCTGTTCTGTATGTGCCAATAGGGTTAAGTTTCTAATCCTTGTAAAGACTTAAGTTTCAGCCTCTTGTAACTTTCTACCTCCTTCCACATGTTACTGCTAACGAGCTGTTCCGAGATAATTAACTCTCTACTTTCTTTTCTGCATGTTATTGCAGATGTGCTATTCCGAGATAGTGTTTATCTGCAGGGCGGGAGTCAGGAAAAGCACCGAAAGCTCCAGATGTTATCAGAACCAAGTGGGCAGCTTTACAGTTTCCACATGTTGTCAGGGCTAAGTCAACAGCCTAACAGCTCTGCGAGATTTTTTTTTTCCTTGCTTTAAAAATCCCTTCTTTAGTCTGTGAGGCACGCGCAGTCTCAGGGTCGATCCTAAGGGGGCTGCGTCGCCAGGTCTGAAATAAAAACCTTTGCTCCAAATTTCTTAATTCCTTGGATTTTATTCCGGGGTCTGAGCTATCTCACCTCTCACATACAAAAAGTACTCATACATGCCCCCAAATTATCTCATGCTCAAGATATAATAAAAGGCAAAAAAGGGTAGGAATATATAGTGTGGCCATAACTTTATGGTAATAAGAATCATATAACACATTGTTTTAGCATTTATTTACTTTTACTGTGTTAGGATGCTTTATACCCTTTGCTTCTTAATTTTACTTTGTCCAAGGGCATGCTTACTTCCTGAGTTGCCCAGGCTGGGCTGAACTTGTGATCCTCCTGCCTCAGCCCTCTAGAGTGTTGGGGTTCTCAGGGATGCACCACCAAGTCCAGCCTCATCCTTCTTTTCATTAGTGTATGCCAAAATCCTGAAAAACTGTAGTGCCAGCCTTACGGATGAATAAACTGACAGTTTGGGGAGTTAAGTGACCTGCCCAAGATGTCATAGCAAATGCATATCTGAATCAGACTTCTAATTTTTTAAAAAGTACTTTGGTGCTGGAGATTGAGCCCAGGGACCTCAAGCATGCCACTGAGCAACGTGAGTCAGATTTTAAACCCAGATCTATTTGATATTAACAAGTAAAATGACAAGAAATTAGTTTCATCTGTTCTTGTATCTGCCTTCTTTTGCATAACAATGTTTTTTTAGTTTCATCATGTTCTTTTTATAGCAGAGTATTGTTCCATTGTATTAAAATCTACAATTTATTCCATTCTGTTGATAGACACTTGGGTTGTTGCCAATTTGTGACAACTGGGAATGAGGCTGTGAATAGTGTTGTTCAATTTTAAAGAAAAATAATTACAATGAAATCTTGTAGATGTTAACTTTAAATGTGCATGAAGCCGGGCATGGTGGCTCACACCTGTCATCCCACACTCGGCAGGCTGAGGCAGGAAGTTCGAGACCAGTCTGGACTACAAAGTAAGCTCAAGGCCAGCCTGAACTGCATATTGAGACCCTGTCTCAAAAAGACAAAAAAAAAAAAAAAAAAAAATGAGGGAGTGTGGTAGTGCATATTGTAATCCAGGCACACTGGAAGGCCAAGATTTGAGCCAAGCCTGAGCAATTTAGTGAAGACCTTGTCTCAAAGTAAATATTAAGATTAAAATTAAAATTAAAGGGGTTATGGATGTAGCTCAGTGCAAAGGCCCTAGGTTGAAAACCCAGTATGAGAAAAAAAGAAAAATGTAGGAGTGAGGTAGGAGAAACAGAATACACATTTTTAGGCGATACTTTCTTTTCTTCATTGCACATATGTAGAAAAGAATACCAAACTTTTTTCCAAAGAAGTGTACCATTTAATACTGCTACCTTTCCTTTATAATTCATTATCGCAACAATCTGAGAAGCATACTTGTTGCAAATATCTTCTTTCATTCTGTAATCCATTTATACTATTTATGATATATATATATATGTATATAAAATATATATATATATATTTTAGTACCTGGGATCAAACTCATGACCTCACACTTACAGGCAAGCACTTGAGCCACTGAGCTAAATCTCTGACCCTATATAGTATGTTTGTGAACCAATGTGCATCATATATATATATATATATATATATATTTTTTTTTTTTTTTTGTCTTTTTGAGACAGGCTCTCACTGTGTGGTTCAGGCTGGCCTTGGGCTCATTTTGTAGCCCAGGCTGGTCTCGAACTCACAGTGGTCCTCCTGCCTCAACCTCTTGTGTGCTGAGATTACAGGAGTGCACCACCATACCTGGCTAAAAGTGCATAATATTAATATAATCGAACCTATCATTTTCCATTGTCTTGAGTGCCATGAGTAGCTTATGGAATAAATCCTTCCCTGTTCAGAAGTCTTTAAGATACTTTTCTGTACGCTCCTCTTTAAAGCCATAGATTTTTGCCTTTACCATGAAGTCTTCTGTCCACCTGTTGGTGTGAGGATGGTACGGAGCAGGTCCAGTTTCCATTGTTTCCCACGTAGGTATCTGGTCCCCTCAGCCTGGTTATTTACAGGTCTCCTCCTGCTCCTTGCAGGGGGCCTTGTTATACACTGATTGGCCACATGTGTGTGAACCTCTTTAGAGACATGCGAGTTTTCAAATTCTTTGTTGGATGTGGGAGCAAAAATAAATGTGAAGACCCCTCTGGTAGATAAACCGTGGGTCTCTTTCTAGTCCCTAAACCGTGGGTCTCTTTCCAGTCCCTTGGCTTCCCTGGGTTCCTCGCACTGCTGGAAGGGCGGACAGGATTGCAGACCGAAGCAGCTAGAAGTGCTGACATGGGACACGTCATGGAGCACCGGGTATTTTGTTCTCTTTTTCTTTTGTTTTTATATTTCAAGAGCCAAGGAAACAACACCCACTCGGGGCAGAAACTGCCAGGGAAAGAGCCCAGAGGATGTGACATTTGGGTGGGTCGTGAGTGACGGTGACATCTGTCATCTCTTTTTATGACTGCAGTCTGTCAGCTGTGTGTGGCACATTTCCCACCTAGGTTTCATCTGCATCATGTTTTATCTGATTTTGAAGGGCCCAGAGGGAAATGACTGTGCCCTGCCCCACACACTGGCTTGTGGGGACCTCTAACAGCAGCCACCTAAGAAGACCAAGTAGCGACCTGGCCTCATGTCTGCCAGACACAGAAACTGTCACCGGGAGCAGGGCTGGGCCTTTGAAAAATTTCTGCCACCGTAGCACTGTGGGGTTCCTGAGTTTCATCCACACATGGCTCCCTCCCCAAACCTCAGCCAGCAGCCAATGCTTCCACCCACAGACTCACACACTCACCCAGCACCGCCACCCCGGGGGTGACGCAACCCACACCACACCCCCCGGGATGATCTTGACTCCGAAGGAAAGAGCAAGGGTCTTGCACTAGACGGTAGACACGCTTGATAAGCATCTGGTGAATACCAAATGAGTAACCACATCAAGATTAGGATGTAAGCGCTGCTGTGTGGCAAGAAGTGGAGAGATTACATGGCCATTCCCGGTCCTGAGTGTGCACTAGAATCGCTGAGGCAGCTGTTCAGGGTGCAGATTCCCGACTCCTCCTCACCGACTGAATCAGAATGGAGAGAGCGCACAGCAGGGAGCCGCATGTCTTACATGAAGCTCACTGGGAGATTCTGATGGGATGCCCCCTCAGGGACAATACGGCGATGGCAGAATTAGGAAACATCTGGTTCCATTTGTCATCCAAAGTATCCATTTGGCAGTATCTATCAGACTTCAAATTCTCAGGCTTTTTGAACCTATACTTGCTCCTAGACCTTTTCCTGGGTCAAAGAGATGGATGCAAAGATACTCAGGGAAGCACTGCGGGGCCCGGGGTGGCTGAGACAGGGTCTTACTATGTAGCTCAGGCTGGCCTCCACCTCTCACCTTTCCTGCCTCAGCCTCTCAAGTGCTTTGACTACAAGTGGGTGACGCCTCAACCACACTAATAATATGCAGTGGCCCGGCTCTAGGGAAACATCGCGGAAATGGGAATACTTGAAATCAGGAAAATGTTCCAGTTTTAGATACAGGTTAATGAGCATTATTCCAATTACCAGAGACAAGGGGCTGGGGATTTAGCTCAACTGTACAAACTTGAGGTTGTGAGTTCGAGCCTCAGTACCAAAAACAAACAAAACAACAACCAATTACTAGAGACAGAAATGACAGCAACCAAATAATAAAATTTCTACTCTTTCTCCCTTTTTTTTTTTTTTTTAAAGTGAGGTCTCACTGTGTTGCCCAAGCCCTGGCTGGTTTTTAACTTGTGGGCCTAAACTGTCTTTCTGGCTCACCCTCCGAAGTAGCTCAGAGTACAACCACAAGCCACAGTGCCCAGCTATAAAATTCTGGGTTTTTTTTCTTTAGAGAGTGAGACAGCATCCTGCTTTGTAGTTCGGGCTGATCTTGAACTCACTGTGTGGCCCAGGCTGGCCTCAAACTCACAATGGATTCTCCTCAGCCTCCAGAGTGCTGAGATTACACATGTACGCCATCACAACTGGCCTTAAAATTCCTACTTTTAGAGAAACTCATGTTTTAGTCCATCAGAGGAGGATGGGCTTAATAATTTATAATATACTCAATCAATGGAATTTTATACCTCCACCAAAAGGAAAGGAATTTGTCAGTGTATACTGTTTTGAAAAGATATTAATGACTTGTTTAAACTTTGGAAGTTTTTAAAAATATCACCTACCCCAAATAAATAAAATAAATTATATAAAATGGAAGGAAACAAGTTACAAAAATGTGCACAGTACTGTTTTATTTATAAACCAGGCATAAGGACATGTGCCTGTAATCTCAGCTGTTTAAGAGGCTGAGGCAGGAAGATCACAAGGATCCAGGGACATCTGGAAAATTTAGAGAAACCTTGTCCCAGAATAAAAAATTAAAAGGGGTAGGGGTCCATCTCGGTGGCAGAATGTCCCTAGATTCAGTCCTCACTATTGCCAAAAAACCGAAAAACATGGATAGATATATACAAATTGTAGAGTTGTATTCAAGGATTAACAATAATTAGCACTGCAAAGTGGAATTGAGGGTGAAATTATTTCACCTTTCTCTTTATACGCCTTCATACTGTTTAAAATTTTAACCCCAGGTATGATTGTTTTTCTAATTTTTTAAACTGTTAAATATTCCAAGTAACCTTGAGAGCCTGTAATGTTTTAAAATCTCCACCAGGGGGCAGAAGTGATCCTCCAATATCTCTGACGTCAGCGCAAAATTGAGGATCAGCGTGCAGTGGTTCCCAATTCTAGGCCCACTGTTTTTGGATCGCAGATCACAAAAGCAGCAAAAAAATAATGATCACAGAAAGCCTAAAATGCTGTAATAACTGTTGTTAGAAACATTTTTCGATGTGGCTCTCTCATTAACTTCTCCCTGAGAGTCTAAACTGCCCTTTCCCTCACTGACGCTTTCTCGTCTCATAAATTTAGAGGATTTGATGAACTAACACTAAAAGCTCTCTATCTCTAAAATACTCAGGCTTTCTGCATCAAAATCAGCATCAGGAAGAAACAAGCCCCAGTGCTCTCTGAGATTAATGGTTTATCAGAGAAGCTGTTGTACAACCCTTAGCTGATCAGGACGAATTATTACTGGTTTATCTTTGGTGGAGATCAAAGAATACTTTTTTCCCCCTGGGGACCAGGTGAGGCTGTTATTATTTATCCAAGTCACTGAGGGAGAAAAAGAAACTCTCCCACTTTATAAATGGTTAGCATGTGAAGGTCTGGTGTTCAGAAATGACACTGGGCTTCTGAAAAAATCTTCCCGGGCCTGGCCAAATTAAACAGCAGGCCGTTGTAGAGAATTAAACACAAGTTAACATTTAACCACGGAGATCTGTTTCTGGTGCTCCCTCCTTCTCTCCAGGGGGGTCCAGGAGGGGAGAGGTCTCTGCTACCCTAGCAAGGAGCAGGACTCCATCCCGTTTAGAAAACATACACAGCATGTAAACAATATGCATCCCAAGGACACATTTCCCCAGCTTTTCCTTTACGTTCCGCTGGCAGTGCTCATTCCCACATGAGCCTTTATAAACTGTAAAACTATAATAATAGGTGGCTGAGGCAGGATTCAAACCCCCAGATGCCGATACTTGACCATGGCACTGTGGAAGCAGAGGATTCATTTCATCTGTTGGTTTGCCTGACGCTGAGGCTGTCTGCTGTGAGAAGCAGTTGATTGTACATGTATCAGGTGAATGGCAAAAAAAATAAAATAAAACAAAGTGAATGGCGATTGTGTCACAGAGCTTCACCTCACCACAGACTCCGGGCTCTATGTGTTGGTCTCTGTCAGGGGCTGGGGGAGGAGTGCTGGGAGGTGAGTAAGACTGGATCCTATATGTACTTGGGAAAATTCTAGTTTTTGAGGGAGTGAGATGCCAACAAGTAAACAAATATAACATGTGAAAACTAATAAGGAATCGCAGGTAGAGGAGAAAAGCCAGGGGAGCACAATAAGCTGGAGGACTTCGTTGCCTCAGTGGCATCTGTAAAATGGGCATAGCAATCATCTGTCATAAAGCTAGCTGGTAGTTGCTGTAAGGTTAGATGATGTAATACGTTATCAGCTTGCTCAGTAGAGGATCAGACAGATGGAAAGACTTGTTAAAATCTTGTTTAGTTAATAATGTGTTTAGAACTGGGTGTGGTGGCGGCACATGCCTGTAATTCTAGCACTCTGGGAGGCTGAAGCAGGAAGATTATAAATTTGAACCAAGTTTAGGCAACCTCGTAAGACTATCTCAAAATAAAAACAAAAAAGGGGCTAAGGATGTAGCTCAGTGTGAGGGCCCTGGGTTAATCCCCAGAAATGCCAGTAAATAAGTAGAAAATTTTCAGAGCCCACTCTGAGATTTTCAGCCCACTCCAAATGGAATTTCATTTCATACTATTATTTTCATAAAATTGTAATCACATGAAGGGTTTCACACGATCTTATTCTGCAATCAGTTCTGCTCCCCACTCGTTTATTTATTGTTTTCTCCCAAACACTGACCCAGTCCCTCACCCTCAGTCAAGGACATTGCTTTGAAACGCTACGGTGACTGGTTTTCAGCCTCTAAATCCTTGTGTGAGGCAGGCAGGTGTGTGCTAGAGAATTCCTTCATCTGAAACCCTCTTGTCTCCCCGCAGCCCTACACAGGCTGACATTTCACCATTCTTCTGTAGTGACTAAGGCCTCGCCTCTTTCTAGAAGCCTCCCCTGTGGAGTTCTTTAGTTTGCTTTGTTTTGTTTTACTTTTGCACAGTGTTCTGTGCCATGGCCGAGTAGGGTTGTAGGAATGTCACCACGGCAGGATCCTGGCCTTTGTGTGCGGTGTGTAGGTTCTGGTCCTTCCTTCTGGGGGCAGCATGGTTTTATGGAGCAATCAGGGACTCTGGAATTGGCCTGGCACAAATACTCCTGAGTTTTCAAATTCATTCTGGCTGTCACTTGTCACCTTGGAACTGATGCTTCGTTCTTGTGGCCTGTTGTCTCTGCCACCCCGGTTTCTCCAGGCAGCTGTCCCTCTCCTCTTCACTTCTGTCCAACAGCGGGCAGGGCCTGCTTTTAACTTCCCGAAGCACAGCTGAGACCATGTTGTGGACCCCACCATTTTCTTTTTCACCCTTATCTGCCATTTGGGGGTAATTATGGTCTCTCTCTAGCTGGGTTCTTATTAGAATGCAGTGAACTCGGACATGTTTACAGGACTTGGCAGCTGGCAAGTTGTGGGGATGCTTTGGACTGGCTGGCTCTAAACCCATTCCAAGCCCTGCCTTACTTGCTTTTCTGACTGAAGAGGCTAGAAAGCTAAACACGACATTTCTCAAACTCTCTTGTAGCTATGGTTCTGTTTGTGACATTTTAATTAAAAAACAACAACAACAACAAAAACTTTTTTTTGAGACAAGGTCTCACTATGTAATTCGGGCCAGCCTTGAACACACGATGTAGCCCCAGGCTGGCCTCAAACTCACAGCAATACTCCTGCCTCAGCCTCCCAAGTGCTGGGATTACAGGCATGCTCCACTTGCATATGCTTCGGAGAGGCAGAGTGTGGAGCTTAGTGATTCTTTTTTTTTTTTTGGTCTTTTTCCTTTTTACCGGTACTGGGGATCAAACTCATGACTACCTGCCTGCTTGCAAGGCAGGCGCTTATGCCGATGAGCTAAATCCCCAGCCCGAGCTTAGTGGTTCTGAAGCTGCTGGATGTGGCAGGACTGCAGCTTGCTAGTCAGAGCAGTTCTGCAGTATAATTTGGAAGCCGTTTTTGGAGCTCTAGCCTGGAGTCTGTTTCTTCAACTTGCCTAGTGTTTGCATGAGGTGTCTGCCACTCAGTTCATCCCTGTGGCTTAAATTGGCAGGAGTGAATCCCTCATCTGCAACCAAGAAAAAGGATCAATACAGAAGTGTTCAACAAATGTTAGCTGTGATCATTATTGTAAAACTCTGTTGAGGCTTGTGATAAAGGACACAATTACAAGGACACAATTTCATGAAGGAAAAATTGAAACTGGTTACCACTGGACAAGACCATGTCAAGTAATTGCTAGACTATTACTATCCCATAAAACTTTCTTGATGAATTTTCAGCATGTATTGGAAGTCCTAAGTAATGCAATAAAACAATAAAAGGAAATAAAAGTTACATGGAATAAGAAGAAGAAATAAAATTATTTTTGTTTGCAGATGACATAATTGTCAAGTTTAAAATTTGAAAGAATTTAGCTGGGTGTGGTGGCCCAAGACCGTAGTCCTAGCGCTTGGGAAGCTGAAGCAGGAGGATCACTGTGAGTTGTGAGTTCAATCCCCAGTATGAGTGTGTGTGTGTGTGTGTGTGTGTGTTAGGTTTTCAAAACAGGACAATGGGAGTTTAACAATGGTTGTTATACTGCATATTGTTTGTTTTTCTTTTTTCAAATCTTTTTTCATTTTATTTCAAGGATTAAAAAAAGGAAAAAAACTACAATAAAATTTCAAAACACATCAGTCAGGGGGTAACAATGGTACATATGTGACACATTGCCATCCCCAAAGCATTCACCCAGAGCACGAGACATCTGCAGGCAGGTATCCAAACAGTACCAAAACAAATCTTTCTTTTCAGTAAATGCAGAGTAATCAGTAATATAAATATCTTAACTATTTTTTTATATATGTATACATACACATTATATTGCTTTTTTTTTTGTACTGGGGATCGAACTCACAATCTCGTGCTTGCCAAACAGAAACAGGCACTTATGCCGCTGAACTAAATCCCCAGCCCTATACTGCATATTATTATCTTCAAAATAGTTGGTCAGTTTACCAGATACAGGAATAAAACAAAACAGTAAAACAGAAACATTGGATTGCAAAAGCAAGACAGAAGGAAACCCCCTGTAGTCCCTATAATGAATATTGTCAAGCTCCAAATAGATGCTCAGGCTAACAGTTTTAGGCCTGCAAAGTCAGTCAAAGAATACAAGTTAAGTTATTTTTTTTTACTTCAGTTGCTCTGATCTCAGCCTGACTTCCTCCAAATCAGCTCTTTGCTTGAATTGAGGGAGGGTTGCTCATCTTGTCTCCCAGTGTGAACACCGGCTGGTTCCCAGGAAGGTGCGGTTTGGCTTCTTGATTCTCTTCCTGCTTCCCATGGTGGCCGCCCCTTGCTCATGGGAAGGTATGGTTTGGTTTGATTCTCTTACCGTTCCCCATGGCAGCTTTGTTCAATTAGTTTTGGATAAAGTAAAAGAAACCCAAAACAGTAGAGGAGTGATACTATTTTCTTTTCTTTTGTCTTTTTTGTTTTTATGGGTACCAGGGATTGAACTCACGACTGCCTGCTTGGAAAGCAGGCGCTTATGCTGCTGAGCTAAATCAGAGCTAAGCCCTGAATGATAGTATTTTCAACAAATAGTACTGAAGCAACTGGACATCCCCATGCAAAAAAGTTAATCTAGATACAGAATTTACGCAAAACTAACTCAAAATGAATCACAGACCTACCTACGAAATGCAAAATTACAAAACCCTCAGTGATAAGCTAGGAGAAAATCTAGATGACTTTGGCATGGCAATGATAGTTCAGAGATAACGACCAAGGGCATGATTCATGCAGGGAAGACAGGCAGCTTCTGACAGTGCTTTGAATGGCACATCTTTTGGTTTACAAAGATGCAGAAGGAATACCACTTAATATGATAGAAGCCATTGTTTGAGCTTCAGCCTTTTTCAGAGCTAGAGATGTGCAATACGCTACTCTCCAGTGATCCCAGGCAGTGACCACCAACTGCTTTTCCCAGCGGGTCACATAACACGAGAGTAAACAGCCACCCCTCTGCATTGTGCTGTGTGTGATGTTTGATAGGTTAGGTTTATTAATGCCTTTTTAACTCACGATATTTTCTGTTTACGATGGACTCCTCAGGACATAAGCCTGTGGTAAGTCAAGGAGCATTTGTAATTAATAAGCTGAACTTCATTAAAATGAAAGATTTAGACTCTGAAAGACACTGTCAAAAGAACAAGAACATAAAGCATAAACTGGGGAGAAGTGTGCGTAACACATATTTCTGATACAGGACTTATTTTTTGAGATAGGGTCTGGGCACTATGTTGCCCAGCCCAGCCTAGAACCCATGATCCACCTACCTCAGTCTCCCCCAAGTAGCTGAGCTTATAGGTACACCCCACTGCAGTCAGGCGATAAAGGGTTTTTATCTGAGCTGGATGTGGCAGTACATGCCTGCAATTCCAGTGCTCCAGAAGGCTGAAGTAGGAGGACTGCTCAGGGGACCCAGCTTGGGAGTGACTTAGTGACTTATTTTTTCAAAATAAAAAAATGTTTTAAAAAGGCCAGGGAAGGGCTGGAGATATAGTTCAGCAGAACAGCACCTGTCTGACAAGCATAAGGTTGTGAGTTCGATTCCCAGTGCTACCCTACCCCCCAGCCCCCTCCCCCACAAAATAAAAAGGCAGGGAAGTAACTCAGTGTTCAATCCCCAGTATTTTTTTAAAAGGCTTTTATACAAAATATACATAATTCTTTTTTTTTTTTTTTTTTTTTTTGTCTTTTTCGTTTTTATCGGCACCAGGGATCGAACTCACGACTGCCTGCTTGCAAGGCAGGAACTTATGCCGCTGAGCTAAATCCCCAGCCCCTTTTTTTGATCTTTTTGAGACAGGGTCTCACCATGCAGTTCAGGCTGGCCTTGAGCTCACTTTGTAGACTGATCTCAAACTCACAACAATCCTCCTGCCTCAGTCTCCCAAATGCTGGGATTACAGGTGTGCACCACCATGTGTGGCTCATAATTCTTTTCTTTTCTTTTTTTTTATGCCAGGAATCAAACTCAGGACTTTGTGCTTTCCAGGCAGATGTCTGTGCTGTTGAGCTATTTCCCCAATTATCCAAAATATATATAATTCTTTTTTTTTTTTTTTTGTCTTTTTCATTTTTATCAGTACCGGGGATCAAACTCATGACCGCCTGCTTGCAAGGCAGGTGCTTATGCCACTGAGCTAAATCCCCAGCCCCCAAAATATACATAATTCTTAACAATAAGGAAATTAACAATTTGATTTAAAAATGGACAAAAATTAAAAATTAATCAAATAAAAATGGGCAAAAAATTTGGACAGGTACCTCAACAAAGAAAATATACAGATGGTAAATATATAAAAAGATGTTTCACATAATGTTACTAGGGAAATGTAATTAAAACAATAAGATACCACCATACATGTATTAGGATGGCCACAGATCTAGAACCTGGCTACTTTACATTACTGGTGAGGATAAGAAGAAGAACCTCATTCTTTGCATTGTATGTACTGAGGAGATTAGGGCTGGGGTAGACCAGACAACATAATCAGGAAGAAGGTGTCAGAAATCATGAAAACTCACCGCTAACCAACTGAGTGAGATGCTTCCTAAAAAGAGAAGACATGGATAGAAAATGGCACCCAAAATGATTGCAGGCTTAGGGCTCCTGAGCGATGTTCATGAGACCAATCAGAGAGCACTTCTCCTGCTCTTTCATTTGAATGTGGCTGTTGACAGCACTAATCAGAAGATGCTATTCTTAATTATGTATGGGTCTGACCAATGAAAGACACTGCTCTGATCCTTCCTTTATATATGGCAAGTGGCCACACGAGTTGGCATGAGGTCAAGCAGGTTTTTGACAATTTGACAACTGTCGCACTGGCATATTTTTACACAAGGTGGGGGCCAGCCGAGTATTCTGGATACTAACGGCCTCCTTCCCTTTATCTTCTGGCAATGGTGAGCCTTCTTCACTGGCCGGCTCTTGCCCTGTAGAGTGTCCTTTATTCCTGCCTTCAATAAATATCTGCAACCTCACTGCCTTGCCTGTGTGTCTTGTCCAATTCTTTGTTTAAGACACCAAGAACTTGAAAGAACCCCCACCCCCACCCCCAGGATCCCATCCAGTAATAATATAACACAGAAAGGTACAGCTACTGTTTGGCTGTTTCTTTTCTTCTCTCTCTCTCTCTCTCTCTCTCTCTCTCTCTCTCTCTCTCTCTCTTGAGACAGTCCCACTGTGTAGGGTAGACTAGTCTCAGACTCATGGCAATCCTCCTGCCTCAACCTCCAGAGTGCTGGAATTATAAGCATGTGCCACCCCCTCCCCCGGCTGTACAGTTGTTAAAACCACCAAATTTGTGACATCGAGTGATCCCTTAGTACAAACTGTGGCCTTGGGTAATAATGGGGTGTCAGTGAGAATTTTTCAGATGTAACAAATGTACTGCTCTGAGGCTTGGTGTGGAGAGAGGTGGATAAGAATCCTCTGTACTTTCTGCTAAGTTTTGTGTGTCCTAAAACACTATATATATATATATATATATATATATATTTGGAAAAAATTTTCTTTCTTTCTTTCTTTCTTTCTTTCTTTCTTTCTCTCCTTCCTTCTTTTTTAGTACTGGAAACCGAACCCAGAACCTTCACACTGAGCTACATAAGCCAGCCCTTTATAAAAATTATTTTTTTAAATTTGAAACAAGATCTTGCAAACTTCCTAAATTACTCAGGCTGGATTTGAACTTGTGATACTCTTGACAGTCTCCCAGAGTGCTGGTACTACAGGTGTACTGTACATCACCATGCCTAGCCTTAAAGCATTCTTTAAATGATTCTGCGAAAAAAACAGTCCCATCATGTATAAATTGCTCCTTAATAATTTTGAGTGCAGTGCTGTGCTGGTAAGTGTTCAACAAGCAGCTCTCTGGTAATGGTAGGAGAGAGCGACATTAGCCAGTTAATGTGGTATAAAAACTCCCACCATAGCCCCGCATGGTGGCACACGCCTGTGATTCCTCTACTTGGGTGACTGAGGCAGGAGGATCACAGTGAGTTACCATATGCCGGGGCGACCTAGTGAATTCAAGGACAGCCTGAACTACATAGTGAGACCCTGTCTCAAATAAACACTCTCTCTCTCTCTCTCTCTCTCTCTCTCCCCCACCATACATGATTTCAAACTATGAAAGGGGCATCATTCAACCAAGATCTAGCAAGGACAGCACAGCTGGCTCGTATGTGCCTGTGGAATCGAGCTCCAGCATAATTCTGTTCAGGTTTGTCTCCCTGAGGCTCCGCAGACCTCTGTAAAAACAGAGCACTTGACGTCTTCTAGTTTGCAACAAACAGCCAGCACCCTAGCCCTGTCCGTGAACCGTGAACCATGAACCGTGAACCGGTGTGCTCAAGGTGTGGCAGCCACAAACAGGCAACTGGTCAGGTTACTAGAGGGGAAAGTTGGAGAGGAGATGTTTCCGTTTACAGCGTTTGAGCCAGGCAACCTAAAGAAATTCTTTTGCAAGCTCCAGCGATCCAGAAGCAGAGCTAAAGTTAAATTGTTCATGGCAATGCAGACTCACACCGGGGCCAAGAGCAGGCAGGTGGCAGATGGCAGGTTTCAGAGCTGGAAAGACCTGAGTTGGGGTTCCTGGCTGGCTGTCCTTGGTCATGGTACTTAACTTTTCTGAGATTTAAATTCCTCATCTGTAAAATGCAAATACTGGTTCTTACTATGAGCGATCGTAGGGATAAGGTTTATAAAACATCAGCACTGTCTGACACATGGGAGGTGCCCTGTGTATTACGGCTTTTACTGTCACTACTATTAAGAGTTAATTAGGCTAAAACACCACAACAGTGTGCTTTTTCTTGTTTTTTTTTTTTTTTTTTTTCTTCTCCATTTTGAGAGACTATCCCCATAGATCCTGCATCCTACAAATGTGGGAACCTTCTGGAACATAAATATACACAAAGAGGAAAGAGCTCAGTCAAGCTCCTCTTCCATGTGCCACTTTCATGTCACATGAATAATCTCAAGTAATAAATCAGAATGGTTTCATGGAGCTTCCTTATCATATAAGCAAAAAAATCGAGTAACCCGAGAGAACCCGGGGAAAAAGAGGAAAGAGGTGTCCAGGTTCAGTTTCAGAGGGATCTTTTATAATTGTCCCTGTCACTCCTCTTCCCTCCCACGGATGTTGCTTGAAACGAGCTTGGCTTTATGCACTTCACACCGACCAGGACTGTCCCCATCAGTCTGAGGAGGGGAACTCACATTTCCTGAAATGATTCTCTTTTGACATGAATTCAGATTTAGGAAGGAGCTGTCTAAGCCTTTTACAAATACCCATGATACATGTGGGACTCTAGACTGATTTGGTTTCCCTTTGTCCTTCTGGTGCCTCTTTGATCTTACTAGAACGATTCTGTGGCTTTGGTTCAGGACTGCAGTGAGTGGCAGTTAGGGACCAGCCCTTTCCTCTTTCCCTGATTCAGAAACAGTAGGCGTTAACCCATAAGGCTAGGGCACAGGTGCTCGGAATCACTGCCAAGTACTTCTGGCTTAAAAAATAATTGTAATTGTAACCGGTATTTCTGGATTAAGTCATGGCATTCTCATACTTTTCAAATTCAGAAGATTCGAAGAGCATATAGTGAAATTTGTTTCCCCATTTTTTTGTAGTCTAATTTTCCAGTTCCCTTGTATAGTTTTATCAGGTTCTAGGATATGTTCTTCTTCTGTATATTTAAAATGACATTTATGTTTTCCTCCCTTTTTATTTATTTTACATTAATGATAGTATACTACATAAATATATTTTTCATTTGTTCTATTTCCCCCACCCATGCCACTAGAATGGAGGCCCTGCACAGATGATTTTGTTTTGTATAATACTGTGTGCTCAGCTGGGTGTGGTGGCACATACCCATAGTTCCAGCTCTCAGAAGGCTGAGGCAGGAGGGTCACCATGAGCTCGAGGCCATCCTAGGCTCCATAGTGAGTTCAATGCCAGCCTGAACAACATAGCAAGACCCTATCTCAAAAACAAAACAGAACAAAACAAAAAAGAGAGAAAGAAAGAGAGAAAACTGTATTCTCAGCAATAGAATGATGCCTAGCACATACCATAGTAATTACTTAATAAATCTTTGTTGACCAAGTGGTTGAGCACACATAATCCTGCTTTTCCTCTGATCATCTAATTTCCAAACTTAAGGAACCTCCTTATTTTTTGTGACTATAGACTCTGCAGTCATTATGATTTATCTAATCAGACCCTTATAATGAAATAATGGATATTAGTTTGTTTCTAATTCTTTGCTCCAATAAATAATATGCTTATACCCTTGTACAAATATCATATCACATATCACAGCTGGGCAAGGTGGCTCACCATCTGTGATTCCAGCACTCAGGAGACCAAGGCAGGAATGTTATGGTTCAAGGGCAACCTGAACTACATAGTGAGACCTCAAAAAACCAAACCAAGCCAAACCAAAACAAATCTGTGGAGGACCACCTGGATGACTGTCTTCGAATAAAGAGCGGTTATCTCCATTTTCGCTATACCTGGCCCTATCTCCACATACTGATATGCACAGAGCTGCTAGGCTATTTCTTTATCCCTTCCATTGGCTTTACCCAATGTAGATAGGGCTGGATGAGGTGCTGATGTGTAATCTCTGAAGCGAGAGAACAGTCACTGTTTCCCTGCCCCAGGCATCCCAAAAAACATGGTTGACTCAGGTGGGATGAAGAGCCGTGCTCCACGCTGTCAAATGGGATCAATCCTTGAGATAAAAGTCTATGACTTCCCAGGGTAGAAAGTTTACATATCAGAACTGAAGCATAGTCCCCAAAACATTAGCTGCTACCTCAGTTGTGTTACACTAATTAGTCTTTCTGCTGATCCTTCTCGGCATATTGCAGAGGTTCTTTGAGGCCTTGTAGCTAGCCCAGCTCCCAGCACTCACGTATTTCCTGCCATTCTCACAGTCACTCATCCTCAAACCACTCCCTTCTTCATGAATTAATAAAATCCCAGTTGGACCCTGGGTCAAACCCCTTTGTTCTGATGAACCCTCATCCTGGCTGGACTTAGGATCCCTTGGTTCCCCATAATATAAATGTCTTAGTGTCTTTATTCTCATCATGGGTTATACTGGAAGAGGCAGATTAGAATGACTTTACTGAAATTCCAGTAACTTTTCCTTGGGATTACAAATATAAGACGAAACTGGGAAAGGCTCTCTATAAAAACCATGTTATACATATTAATATATTTATTTATAACATATATTTGTCAGTGCAGAATAGCTGAGTCAAACAGACAGAATTTTGCCAACTTCTTTTTTAATCAAAAGCAGTTTGCCAGGCCAGAGATGTAACTCAGCAGCACAGCACCTGCCTGGCATGTGCAAGGCCATGAGTTTGATTCCTGGTACAAAAAAAAAGCACTTTGCTGTGTCTAAATAACATTAGTGAGGCCTATGACAGCTGACTTAGCCCATTCTGAGGAACTCTAAACCTCCCAATTCTGGGAGATAGATAAGCACCCCCATGCTCAGCTAGACATTTATTATATATAAAATATATCTCAGTTTAAAAACTTACAAAAAACTGGGTTATAAGGTTATAACATGCTATTGCCCATAAATGGCAGTCACAATGGCTTTTTTTTGGTCTTTTTTGAGACAGGGTTTTGCTATGCAGTTCAGGCTGGCCTAGAACCCACAGGAGCCTCAGCCTCCGGAGTGCTGGGATTACAGGTGATTACATGCCCAGATAACTGGCCTTTTTTCAGTCCCCCAAACATACCATGCTTTTTTGTACTTCTTAGATTTTGCACATGATATTATTCTCCTTGCATAACAGGGACCTAAAGGCTGGGCCTGCAATGCCCAATAGGTAACTAGAAGTAAGATACAAAGCTTGGCATTTCTGCCTTCATTTTTGTCTGTCTCTTAAATTATTATTTATTTTTATTTTTTAGTACTAAGGATCAAACTCCATGTCGTGCACTTCCCAGGCAGGTGTTACGCCACTGAACTATATCCCTGGCTTAAATTAATATTATTTTAACCTTTGGGTTAGAATCCTGCTCAGCTCTGCATGGTAGACGTGTTAATCACTTAAGGTTTTTAGCCATAAAATTATCTGCCCTGTTATGACTTTTGTCTAGATGTCCCCTCAAAGCCTCGTGCAGTCATGGGTGAAGCTTTTTCAGAGATGGCTGAATCTAGTGTGTGATTGATTCATGGTGCAACTCTAGGATGGAGAGTGCTAGGATTAAGGGTGGTTGGCTACTAAATCAGTCCTCTGGTTGGTTTGGCACTGCCCCGAATCCTGGCAACCTAGATGCAATATAAGGGACAGAAAGAGGCTTGTTTTATCCCTTTCTTGCTTCCCCTTGCTACCTTCTGCCTGCCATGAACTGTTTCTTTTGTGCAATGCCTGTCTGCCATGCCACTCTGCCTTGAAGCCACCCAATTATGGGCTGAAACCTCTACAGTGAGCTAAGTAAATGTTTCCTCCTTTAACTTTGGGGGTCAGGTATTTTGTCTCAGCAAAGAGAGAAAAGTAACTAATGAAAGAGTTTTGCCGTAGAATAAATTACAGGACATTATAGCAGTGAAAGGCCAAATTGGGGATGTTTACCCTGACAGCCACTTCCTCTTTCCCTGATTACAACTTTCTTTTTCCTTTCCCTGTGTGGGCGAAGAAAATTCCAATCAGCTCCTTGTGCATCATCAATGCCTGCCCTAAGCACCACATTCGGTCAAAGGTTACATATACCCCGTACTCCATATCCAGGCAGAGAAGAAAGCCAAACCACTGCTGGTTGCAGGCTCCTCTCCACTTCCTTTGAATAAAAGGCCACTTTTACTTTTTCTTATATTCTACTCCTTTATTGTGCTGAAAAACTCTTAACAACTAGGACATAGTCTATCTCCTGCCCCTTTAACACTGAGGATGATACAATGGGTTTGCCACAAGAGCACAGGTATTGTGAAAACCACCACCAAATTAAAGCCACCATGGGAAAGGAGAAGACTCAAATTAATATCATTGTCATTAGCTAGGGAGTCCACTACTACTGGCGGTCTGGTCTGCAAATGTGGTGGCATTGACAAAAGAACCATTGAAAAATTTGAAAGGAGGCTGCTGAGATGTCTTTTGGTATGCCTGGGTCTTGGATAAAGCTGAGCATGAGCATGGTATCACCATTGACATCTCCCTGTGGAAATTTGAGGCCAGCAAGTATTATTATGTTCCTATCACTGATGCCCCTGGGCACATAGGCTACCAAAAACATAACAGGCACATCTCAGGCTGACCATGCTGTCTTGATTGTTGTGCTGGTGTTGGTGAATCTGAAGATGGTATCTCCAAGGATGGGCAAACCCATGGGCATGCCCTTCTGGCTTACACTCTGGGTGTGATACAACTAATTGTTGGTGTCAACCGAATGGATGTCACTGTGCCACCCTATTGCCAGAAGAGATATGAATATTTTGTGGGACATTTGTGTGTGTGTGTGTGTGTGTGTGTCTGTGTGTCAATTTTTAAGTTATGAACAACTTGACCAAATCTCTGTTACAGATTTTTGAAACAAAGTTTAATACCTTATAACCAAAGTTATAATACCTTATAACCTGTTTCTGATGTTGACCCTGAAATGTGTGTATAATTCTCACTGCTTTATATCTGGAAAGGAGAAGTTGTTGGAGTGGTAAAAAGGTATGGGGGGGGGGAGGTTGTGTTGATGCAAGACTTTAAAAAATGTTAAATTTATGTCATGTGGTTCTAATGGTAAATTTGCTAATGTAGGTTCTCAGGGACATTCTCCTATGGGACCTTAAATGTGTAATGTTTAGGAAATACTAAAATATACCCACGATTCAGGGGAAAAAAGTAGTTTTCAGGATTTGCTGGGACATCTGATTGCCAGCGTTTAAAACTTCTAGTTCTAGACCCTTCCAAAACGATGCCTAGAAGTTTCCAGTCATTGTTCTAAATCTGCAGTCACTTCAGATTCCAGGAAAGGCAGAGCTTCATAGATCACCCTTTGATGAGGCCCTGTCCCTAGCAGGAGCAGTGATCCCACGATGGGAACTAATACTGTCCCCTGAAGCAGGAGATGTCATCTCGTGGTAAGAGCCAAACTGTCCCTCAAGCATGATGGCTGCCTTGGAACCTCGAAGGACCAGTTGGAACAGGGTCACCTGCCAGCACCCTTTGTTCCCCTGTCCCAGGAAACTCAAGGTTTCTGTTAGTCGTTGGAACTTAGATTTTCAGCCTCTTCTGTCTCGCTGGCATGGTCAAGCTGCTCAAAACTCCTCTACTCTTCACAACTGCTGCTCTCCTTTTTTTTTTTTTTTGTTCTTTTTTTTTTTTATCGGTACCAGGGATCAAACTCATAACCACACACTTGCAAGGCAGGTGCTTATGCCGCTGAGCTAAATTCCCAGCCTCTAGAAATTACTTTTCTCAATGGTAGTGATACTCAAATGTTAACTGTCTCTACCTGGTAGGTGGCAGAGAGATATATCCCAGTCATTTTTAGCCATGCTGCTCACTTGGTCTCCTAAAATGAGAGGCGTATTTAGAGTTTAGAAAATTAAGGAAAATTGGAGAAAGGCCTTTGGTCCATGCAGTGGCTACCAATGTGCTCATTGTTCTGTGTGGTGGATTGAAGGCAGAAAGGCTCAGCCTCAGGGTCAAAACTCAGACACTGGAACCCTGTTGGGTTATCCTAAGCCTAGGAAATGTTTAGCTCTCAGTGCTTCTAGAACCTGCACCCCGCCCCTGCCTGCTACTTGCTGGGGTTCTGTGAAGGGCTTTCCTGTGGGTCTGGGTCTCTCTGGAACCTGCTCTCCGTTGACCCTCAAAAAAACCTGTAGAGAGTGGGTGTGGGGGGAAGAGAGAGGAGACCTGGGGAGCCCTAGTCGGTCCCTAAGTCAGATTCAGCCTTAACTCCTACTAAATAACCTGGGAAAAAGAGGACTAGTGGAAAGGAGAAAGAAATGGATTTTTTTTTTTTTTTTTTTGTCTTTTTTTTTTAACCCCCAAAGCTTCTAAGAGAGTTTTGCAAACAATTGGAGTAATTAAAGGTTCTCAGAAGTAGCCGCTGGTGCCCTTTTCACCGAGGGAATGTGGGCCAAGCATGATACATTAAAAAAGAGAGAGAGAGCTGCTCTATTGAAGTTAAAAATAATCTTCTGTCACATGGCTAATTTGTTGGAATGCAGCAATAAAGGGCTGTGGGCAGAGGGAGAGCTGGAAGCAGCTGGGGACTTTGCAGGCAGAGTGCACGCCCTGGGGACTTCGTTCACAGGAGACAAAAACAGTCACAGCTGACTTCGGGTGGCTTATCAGAAAACCCATAAAAGGGGTAGGAAGCATGCAAAGTGGGTTCCAGTTCAGAGCTGTGACCTTTGGGTTTATCAGACAGTGAAGGGATGGGTCACAACTTGTCTCCTGTGCTGGGGATGCTGATTCACTCAGCAAGGAAGGCTTTCCAGTTCCTTTGCCTTTGAATCCATTTCAAAGGCATACATAACCCCGAGGAGCTCTTTGATCCTAAATCCATGGGAAAACCAATCTATAGGGTCTCAGTAGAAAAAAGCTCAGACCAGGAATACAAATTCTAGTTTAGGGCCTTGAATATTTTAACATTTTTTGAAATGTTAGAGTTGAAAGGTAGAAAAAAAGTTATTTAACATAATCCCTGAATTTTTCACTTGAGGCTGACTTGTTCAAATTCATTCGGCCTTCGAGAGTCCAATCCAGGTCTTTAGCTAGGGAGGGAGGGACGTGGTGGTTAAGGCAGTGCAGGGTTCAATAGGATCCACCACCATGCATAGCTATACCGCATGTAAAATGTTTAGCACAACATCTAGCCTAAAAGAAATTCTTAAAAAAAGGCTACCTGTTATCCTACAGATTCCTCTACACCTCCCTTGCAGCACATTCCTTGTGCTTTTACAGGTTAACCTGCCCCAGCATCCTGTTTGGTTTAAGTGGAATTGTGTTTTTCCTCTTCACACTTTCAACTCTCACCCATGACTTAGAAAAGGAGGATGGTTGAACTTTATGGTAATCTTTCCGTCCTCAGGTAAAGTAACACTTTCTCCAGCAGGAAATACTAGACATTCTAACACGCCCATGCAGCTTGTTTTCTCTTAAGCTCTCTGCCCGCTGGCCTGTATTTTCAGTATGGTTTCCAAGTTGCTGACAAGCAGAAACAGGACCAACGTGAAGTAAGTATTGCTGCCCCAACTGTGGCAGCCAGCTCTACTGGACTCCTTTAGTATACTCGATCACAATGGGCACTACGAACAAAAGAGGCTCTTAACAGCCTTGAGTTTCTAGTCTGAGCACCTTTGGAAAGCCGAGGGTAAGTTTTGTCTGTGCACATGCTTTGCAAAACTAGAAACATATTCACATTTGCTTGAGAAATAAAAGATGAATTTAAGGCCTCTTGTAACCAGAAGACCAGATTTCACTTTTGCCTGGTTCAGGTTTCAATAATGTCCTCAAAGCACCTTTCTGAATTTTTTTTTTTTTTTTTTTTTTTTTAACTAAACCCCTGCCTCTAACCTTTCTGCATTGGTGTTGCTGTTGTGCTGTCTTTTTTGACACGGGGTTTTGAAAGGATTTTGCCCCAGATGGGACACTGTAGCTGGTGGGAGGCTGGGAGGCGGAACCAAGGGGCTCTATCTTGAGGTCACCTTTCCCGCCTTGGGCAATTTTCCTGTGGCACGAAATGAATACCAATGGGCTACCTGTGCATCACTAATGCCCCTTAGGCACCACCCCAAACCTAAGCTACATGTATGCCCCCACACCATGTGTCTGGTGGAGAGAATGCCAGGCCCCGGAGAGTCATGGAGTCTCTCTCCACATTCTTAAAATAAAGGCCACTTTTATTTCATACTTCTTATCTTTATAGCCGTGCCAAAAATTCTATCAGATGGTTCCCTTCTGCGCCAAAAATTCTATCAGGTTTCACAATGCAGTTCAGGCTGGTTTCAACTCACTTTGTAGCCCAGGCAGCCTCAAACTCTCAGCGATCCTTCTGCCTCAGCCTTCTGAGTGCTGGAATTACAGATGTGCGCCAGCACGCCTGTCTCTCTCTCTCTCTTTTTTTTTTTTTACTGTTGTTGGACTCCATTACTCAAACTGATTCTTATCACTTGGCAGACAAAACAGGTATGGGAGAGCATGGCTTTTTTTTTTTTTCTTCCAGTTTAGCATTCTTAAAGTAGTAAGCCCACCCCTTAATTTGCGTTCCCTAATTGGCTGTTTTAGATTACATGCCAGTTTCTGACTCAGCAGCCCCCCTAAGACCTTCTTTGATTGGGCACTTTGGATCACATGCTCCATCTGCGTCACCAAATAAAGGTGGATGCACTGACCTGCAACACCACCAGCTTCACAGAGAACAGTTGCTCAAAGTAAGATGGGGCTGCGGGAAGCAGAAGAAGCACGCTTCCTTCTATGTCCAGTGATTCCTTGTGTGGAGGGTCATGAACTAATACTACTATAGATAGTTAAGATAGGCAGATATACTATAGGCAGGGCTAGGCCCTCGAGGATGCCAAAGATGAGAACATATTACAACTGGCTGGAGGCTCATCCATCAAAGGCCAGACCTCAAGATAAAGACAGAATGACCAGGCCTCCCTGCCTCCCTGTGGGATAAACAGTGTACTATAATTGGTATCACCTGGTCCTTAAAATCTAGCTAGACATCAGTCACCCAGGCCATGACCAGGACCTCCTGATCCACTGCTTCCTAAAAAAGGTCCTGGGAGCCAAGGATTTAGCTCAGTGGCATAAGCGCCTACCTTGCAATCACAAGGTTGTGAGTTCAGTCCCCGGTACAGGAAAAAAAAAAATTGTAAAAAGGTCCTTGATTTTCCCAAGTACAATTGCTACATAACCCGCTTCCCCATTGGATCATTATTATCTAAGTGGCTATGCTTGTAACCTTATTGGTCGATCATAATTTTGACCCACATTGTACCCACCTCCTGATTTTACTCTATAAAACTTCCTTTGAGAAGCAGGTTTGTTGGCATCCCACTTTCAGGTCTCTTTCTCTCTCTCAGGAGCTATCTCTCTCTATAAGCTTTTCTACCCCCTACTTTTTTTTTTTTTAATTTTATTTAAGGAGAAAAAAGAAAAAAAAAAACAGAAAAAGGGAACAAGTTATACAGAATTTCAGAAAAAATAAACAGTAGGAAATCACTAGTTAATAGATTACATATTGTCATCTTAGAAATAGTTGTTCAAGTTACAAAATTAAAGCACACAGAGTGGACTTTCAAACAGTGAGACTGTAAACAGTTTTGTTCAATGATCCAACAAAACTCAGTAATACAGTTATCTATCTTTCCCCCCACTTTTTTTGAGACAGAGTTTTGCTGTGTAGTTCAGGCTGGCCTTGAACTCACTGATGTAGCCCAGGCTGTGATCCTCCTGCTCAGCCTCTGGAGTACTGAGTTACAGGCATGCACCACCGTGCCCAGCTCTACCTGCTTTTTTATTTTAAAATTTTTTCCCAGCTCTTCCTACTTTTGACCTCAGTTGCTTTGTAGAATTTATTCTTCAATTTTGGGGAACACAAACTGTATACAGCGCTCTGGGCTCCTCTTCTCCCTTTACTCCTATACACAGGGAAAGGAGGGCACTGGGCGACACAGCAGGAGGGGCGGGGTTTTCTCTTCGTAGGCACCGAGGGTCAGCTGCTGAGGCTGGACTAAGTGGGCAGCTTCGAGGTACAGCATTGTCTAGCATGAGAGGCCCTGGGCGCAAAGAAGGAAGGTATCAGGGGAAGCACAAGGTTTTCTTCCCACTCCCGCCCAGCACGGGGACTGGTGAAAACCTGCTCCTTTCCGATTTGGGTTCACATTCAGGCGCCTTCTCCCCGCCGCAGCCTTTAGCAGGAGATAATCCCTTCCCTGACTTTATTCTCCATTCCGATGATTAAGAACTTGAGTAGGCAGGAGGCCTGTTATGCAGCGAGTCTTTTCTCAAAAGTCAGTAGAGCCATCGGCTTAGACCATCCGGTCACCCTTTCTCTCTCTGTCTCCTTCCTTCCGAGTCCTCACCCTGAGGAGCTGTTCCCCTTGCTGGGAAATAACAGAAAGAGTGGGGTCTGAGAGCAGGCGCAGAGGGAAATCACAACAAAGCTAGGCCCACTTATAACAGCAGTCAGAGGAACCCAGTTATTTCATGTGCACGGGAACAAAAACAATGGAGAAGTGACTTAACGGTGGCCTTTACCAGGACCACGGGAGGGTGGGGCATCCCTGGTATTTTTCCACAGCCTCGTGCTGACCCGGATCAGAGTCACATCTGTCCCCCTTCACTCCCGTCCCATTTTATGCTTCTACATCCACCGGAAAGAAATTGTTCCACTTCCATAGAGAGGTACAGGAGGTTGGGGCACACAAACCGACTTGAACAATTTCATTATTACTTATTTTTAATACAAAAGTAATGTATAATATTTGGAAAGAGTAAAAAAAAATATCATAATGAAAGCTAAATCAACATTTAAACCCTGAACTTCAGGATGCCTATTTAGTATTTTTACTACCAACCTTTTTTTTTAATTCACTATTTTTTGTTTTGAGAGAGAGTCTTGCTATATAATTCAGGATGTTTTAAACTCATTATATAGTCCAGGCAGGCCTTGAACTCGCTTGCCTCAGCCTCCCACGTTGCTGGGCTTACAGACATGCACCGCCATACCCTGCTAAAATTGTTTATTCTTCTGCAAATTTTAGAGTTAGCTCAAACAAAATAGAAGTGTAGAAAATAAAAATGGGCCAGGAGTGGTGGTACCTGCCTGTAATCCAAGCACTTGGGAGGCTGAGGCAGGTGGATTACCTTGAGTTCCAGGCCAGCCTGGGCTACATAGTTGAAGCCCAGCTTGGACTTTGTAGGGACACCCTGTCTCAAAAAAAAAAAAAAAAAAAAAGACAAAGAAATGGTATATTCTGTTGTTTTTCTTAATATTATAGTGCATGTACTATCATTGTTATTTCTATTATACCATTTATCTTTCTATCTCCTGGCTATCAGAATAGTTGAATTAATGGCACTCATTTGGGAAGAAGGCTCTGGTTTCATGACACTCATTTTTGAGATGAGGTACTGAGGCTTCCAGACTTGTCCAAAACCATACCTGACCCCTGCTTGTGTGGCCAGGTCCTTGAGAGGACAGGGACATTTTCCTAACTTAAATATTTGTATAGAAAAAGTGGTAGAGAAGAGACTTCCACAAGCCAGGGGCCTTGGCCTGCCTTCTCCACCAGAAATACCTACCACATCCACCCTTCCATTAGCGGCCTTGCTGGTTCCAAGAACGTGATTCTGGAAACATAGCTGCGAGTGAATAGAGTCCAGGGAAAGTTCTTTATCGGCAGGAGAATTATTTTCTTCAGTGTGTTTCCTTACATGAGTTGGGACAATCAGGGGAAAGAATGAGAAGAAATAAAAGGCCATTAGTTAGGCCACTATAATGAATCACGGTCCAGTGTCATTACCCATCCCTAGTCAGGAAAAGCTTGAGTTTTTCCATGCCAAGAAAAACAGAGGGCAGGAAGAAACAAATTATGACCTTGTTTGTGTTTTTGCGTCTTAACTATCTGATTTATAGGCCTTGATCCAGTGATTATGGATGAAAGAAAATATTTCAGTGTCCCAAACCTAACCTGAACTTAACCGGGGGTGGATCTCACGTCCACTGCTCAAAGTTAGCATGAAGTTAAAATGCTTTGAGAATCAAGAATCGGGACTGCCTGTAGGCATTTTCATCCCAGTGTGAGGCCAAATTCCTTTCCCACACTCCAATATGGTAAAACTCTTTTTAGAAATTTCACCCCTTTTCCCTTACTGGAGAGTTGATGGCTGGTAAATAAGTACCTACTGAGTGTCACGTACCATGTCACACACTGAAGATGCAGATTAACTCACTTATCCATCAGAAAAAAATTAAGTAGCCATGAGCTTTATGGAGAGAGAAAAACAGTGAGATTAAAGTAAGAGTTGAGATGAAGTTGGAACAGGGAAATCAGCCAGCCAGAGAGGCCATCTCCCAAGACAGGCTCATGCGTGGCATATAGAAGTTAAGCCATCTCAACTCAAAAGAAATTCCTGGTCATTACAATCATTTTTCAGAATTTGAGCTGAGTAGAAAATTGATAAATTCCTCTCTGACTAGACTCTAGAGGTTTACCTTCAAGCATATAAAGAGAAATGCCAGTTAAAACCACAGGTTCCCAGAGACTGGGATTCAGGTGTGCACCACAATGTCTGGCAAAATGACAGTGTGATACAAATATTTAAAACACTGAGATTGGCATAATCCAAAATATTTGATAACACACCATATTTACATCAGGCTGGGTAAACTGGCACTCAAATACATTGCTAGTGACAATATAAATTGATGCAACTGCAGAATTACAAATGCATGTGCCTTTGACCAAAGAAAAGTTCCTTCCCTTCTTTACAGTGGTTATAATATTATAAGATCAAGATTATTAATAACAGTATTCTTCATTACTGCAAAAAGTTAGGAACAACTCAAGTCTCCATCAGTATGAAACTAGATAAATTATGGTATATTCAAGCCAAAATATGAGTGATAAACTATAGAAAACTATTCAACTATAAAAAGAAATGAGATTTTCTCTGTATTAATATTTAATTTTTCTTCAGTTTTGTGTATTGAACCCAGGGCCTCATGCATACTAGGCAAGCTACATCTCTAGCCCCTAAAACCTAACTATTTCTAAGATATGTCATTTAATTAAAAAAAAACAAGATATAGACATGCCTATTATTCACTGTTTTATATTAAGAGGGCTGTAATAAGTATATAATCTTATATTTAGTTATATTTGCATAAAGTAGGAAAGACACATAAAATTAGCAAGTAATGATTAGGCGGGTAAGTGTAATGGATGGAAACTGGGTAGTGGGTGGAACACTATTTATTGTACATTTCTTTTTTAAAAATTTTATCTTTATTTTACAGGGGGTAAAATTATACAGCAAAACAGAACAAAATAGGACATAAGAAAGCAATGTAAGGGATGTAAATTTCAAAGCTAGATAACCTGAGGTCTTCGCTATGTATCATATTATCTCATTTCTTACAAATAGTTGTCCATATCTTCACATCCAGAGAATTCATACAAAACAACATAGTACAACTGATTTGAAAAGAATAAGGAAGGCGTTTTAGGTCTTCAAAACCAGACAACAGGGAAGTCACTAATGGCTGTTGTAGAGTCTCTCATTCTCTTTGAAATAGCTGTTCATACTTTGGTGTATGTTGAAATTCAACAAAACAAAACAGGCAGTGGAGGGTTGCTTGGTTTCCTGGCACTCCAGCTCCCAGCATGGTGTGGATCCCAGTAAATGCTGGTGGCTCCTGTCCTGGGCCACTGCAGCCTGCCACACTCACAGCAGCTCACGGAGGGGTGGGGAGGGGTTGCTTGGTTTCCCTGGGCTCCAGGTGCCAGCTTGGTGGAGGTCCCAGTAAACACTGGTGGCTCCCATCCTGGGCCACTGCAGATTGCCACCTCAAAGCTGCTCAAAGAGGGTGGGGGGTGGGGTGGGGGAATGGGGAGTGTGTTGCTTCAAGTTGTTTCTTTCTAATGAATTGACCATTTCACTGCCCAAGTTCTGAAATGGCCAACAGACCATAGAAAGAAATCTCTTTAGGCTCCTGCTTGAAACCAACAGCATCAGGAAGCTGCTGGCCTTGATTCAAGGGCCAGTATTGTACATTTCTTAATTTTTAGTTTTCAATCATGTAAATATATTATGGATTTTAAAAATTAAATTCAAAAACCATCCCATTTTCCAGAGCAATTTATCATCTAATCAAGCATTTTTATAATTCTAACCATTAATGACTAGTAATTACTAATGGTTAATAAAAAGTATAATAGTACATATAAATGATATCTTAAGAAAGTTGATTTTAAAATACACTCTGGGCAGGGGTATAGCTTAGAGGTAGAGCACATGCTTAGCATGCCCAATGCCCTGAGCTCAGTCCCCAGCACCAAAAACCACTAGAGGTGAATTTAATCGCTATATATCTTTCTGTGCCTTGCTGCTCATTCTCAAGGGACTAGATAAATGCTATTGTCCGAAGGCAACTGGAACATAAGAGGGCAAAACTAGCCCAAAGAAAACTTGGTGTTTGTGGAAATATGATATTTCAAAGTGGTCTTTGCATAATACACTACAGTAAAAACAGTGACAGTAATCTAGTCTATGTACTAGATCATCTTTAACAAAACGAATCCTGTATATTATAGAGAGATTCACAATTTCAAAATTTCTTTCACATCTGTTTTCTCAATGGTTTTACACCTGGGAGATAGTGTAACCTTTTAAAGTCTTTCCGTTGTTATTTTTGTTTGTGATACTGGGAATCAAACCTAAGGCTTCATGTTTGCTAGGCACATAATCTATCACTGAGCTATATCAGTAGGTCCTACTTTCTGTCTCTATAGATATCTTAGATTCTTTACATACATATCTTTACAAAGATACGTTAGAGTCTTTAACAATGGTGCTGGAAAAACTGGTTTCCTACATGCTGAGATTAAAACTAGACCCATATTTCTCATCATGAACTAAACTAAACTCAAGAAGTTTCAAAGATCTAAATATTAAAACAGAAATCTTCTGGAAGATAAAATAGGTAGAACTCGAAGACTACGTGTAGGCAAAGATGAACAAAACCCTGATCACATAGGAACTATCACAAAAAATCAACAACTGGGATTTCATCTTATTAAAAAGTTTTGCACAGTAGGAGAAATCACCAACAGAATGAAGAGACAACCCACAGCTGTTCCTCAAAGGATTACTACCTAGAATACATAAAGAACTCAGAAATAAGGATCCCTCAAATTTAAAGAACCAATCCAAAAATGGCCATCTGAAATGTATAGATAGATTCTTCTCAGATGAAGAAGTAGAAACGGCAAATAAATATATGAAAAAATGTTCAATATTGCTGGTCATTTGAGAGCTGCAAAGTAAAACAACACTGAGATTACATCTCACTCCAGAAAGAATTGCTATTATCAAGAAATCAACCAATAACAAATGCTGGAGGGGTGGAGAGGAAAAAGGAACCCTTCTCCCGTGTTGATGGGAGTGTAGACTGGCGCATCCACTGTGGAAATCAGTGCGGAGGTTCCTCAAAACCTTAAGACTAGAGGTTCCATTTGATCTAGCTATTCCCATTCTTGAAAGAATTAAAAGAATCATACAACAGCAAAATATGCACACCTATGTTTATAGCAACACAGTTTATAATAGCTAAATCTTAGGGGCTGGGGATTTAGCTCAGGGGCATAAGTGCCGGCCTTGCAAGCAGGCAGTCCTGAGTTCAATCCCTGGTACCGATAAACATGAAAAAGACAAAAAAAAGAAAGCTAAATCTTAGAAAACAGCCCCAAAGCCCATCAACTGATGAATGGATAAAGAAGATGTGGGTTTTAAAAAAATATAATATAATATACAGAAGGGTTTCAAGAAGGTAAACTTCTGCCATAAAGGAGGGTAAACTTGAGATAGATAAATGGATGCACCTGGAGACCATACTGTTAAACGAAATAAATCAGACACATGTGTAAATACCACATTTTTTTTCTGGTTTGAGAAACTCAAAGAGTAAATAGGACTAAAATGTGTAGCAGATACTGTGAAGTAGGAAGAAAAGGTTTAAATGAAGGGGGAGGAGAGAAGGGAGGAGAGAAGGGGAAAGGAAGGAAAAGACAAGAAAAAAAAGAGACTAGAAGAAAAATGGGAACAAAACTTTTGTAAATAAGGAGGGAAGGAGGCTGAAGGGAGAGGGGAGGAAAATGGGGGAAATAAAGAAGACAGACCATGTCCAGGTACAAATTCCCTGCGGTGAATGCCGTCACTGCTATAGGGGAAAGAAACAGCTGACCATGTATGTCCAGTATGAGTTCATGTTCTCTAAAATCGAAGAATAAATTTTAGGAACAACGGAGGTTAAGAGCAGAATATATTCATTGAGAGAAAGAAATCTTCTGTCTCAGAGACAGAAGGGGTCCCAAGCGGGTTGCCAAGGACTCTGTCTTCTGTAGGGATTTTTATACAGTAAAACTATGAGGTGAGGCGGGTCTAAATTGGGGAAAATTGGGAACTCGTTATGTTTAGCCAGTAAGATTCATAGCTCAGGTAAAACTGATTAAACTGGGAACAAATGCGGAGGTGAGTCACCTAGAAAGCGGGCATTCTTAGAGAGCAGTGACTCTCCCTAGGGATTGGAATGGTGACTCCTGACTTCTCAAGGTGATCCAGACTTAATCCCTGAGGATTATGCTTAAAGGTGTGGTTGCATTTGCTTTGCCTTTTGTCCCGAGATATGGCCCACAGCAAGAGGTGTGCATCTCCTCCAAAGTCATCAGATATCGGGTCCTCTGTGCCGGCTTCTTCAAGGATTCAGCCTGTCTGACTGCCTATAATATTTCTAACTAGCTCAGCTGCCTGTAACATCATTATGTATATCTAAAATGTACCAATCAGATTTTTAAAAAGCTATATATCTCCTAGAAATCATATGTAAATAAAATCACAGAGTGTAGAGTAGCTAGGTGTGGCAGCACAAGCCTGTAAATCCAGTGTTTGGGGAGGCTTCGGCAGGAATATTCCAAATTCAACCCCAGCCTGGGCAACTTAGTGAGAACTTGTTTCGAAATTTACAAATGAGCTGAGGACATAGCTCAGTTCAATCCCTGGTATTGGGGGAAAAGTCATGTAGTGTATGATCATGTGTGGCTGTCTTTTTTTACTTATTATGTTTTCAAGGTACATTTATGTTTTAGCATGTTATTTTTTTCTACTGAATCTACCACAGTTGTCCATTTGTCAGTTGATGGACGTGTAGACTTTTGGCTATTATGGTGTCATTATGAACATTTGTAGATAAGGTAGGTTTTATTTTGTGGTGCTGAGGATTGAATTAAAAACGTTTTTGTGTAAACACGTTTTTAATCACCTGAGAGTAGCATTGCTGGATCACATTGGAGTGCTACATTTAACTTTGTGAAGAACTGCCAGACTCTTCCACAGAGGCTGTCTGATTTTACAATACCATTGGCAGGGTATCAATCTACTAGTTTTTCCCAATATGTACCCACACTTGTTACTGTCTGTATTATTATAGCCATCCTTGTGGGTACCCAGTGAAATCTTCTTGTGGTTTGATGGTACAGTTCCCTAGTGACTAACAACGTTAGGCATCTTGCACTGCTAAGTGACCATTTGGATACTTTTTCTAGAGAAATATTTATTTGAATCCTTTGATTTTTTTTTTTTTTTCTGCTATTGGGGGTTGAACCTAGAGCTTTAGCACTGAACTACATCCCTCACCCTTTTTAAAAATATTTTACTTGCTGGGTGTGGTGGAACACAGAGCCCGTAATCCCAGCACTCAGGAGGCTGAGGCAGGATTGCTGTGAGTTCAAGGCCAGCCTGGGCTACACAGTGAGTTCAAGACCAGAACTGCATAGTGAGATCCTGTCTGAGAGAGAATGAGCGAGCGAGCGAGACAGAGAGAGAGAGAGAGATGTTACGTATATGTACCAATTCCACACAAGGCCTGTGAATCTTATGTACTAGAAGAATATACTAATAATAAAAATGATTTTTAAATAAAAATGATTTTAAAAATGAAAAATTCTCTGGGCTAGAGCTTTGGCTAATTTTTTCTTATTTATTTATTTATTTATTTATTTATTTGAGCCAAGGTCTTTCTATGTAATTCAGGCTGGCTTTGAACTCACTATGGAGCGCTGCGTGGCCTTGAATTTGTGGTGATCCGCCTGCCTTAGTCACCTGAGTGCTGGGATTACAGTCAAGCACCACCCCATCCGGCTCTTTTTTTTTTTTTTTTTTTTTTAATCTTTTTGAGCTCGGGTCTCGCTATGCAGTTCAGGCTGGCCTTGAGCTCACTTTGTATCCCAGGAAAGTCTCAAACTTGCAACAATTCTCCTGCCTCAGCCTCCCATGTGCTGGGATTATAGACATGTGCCACTATGCCAGCTCCTGGCTATTTTTTTTTTTTCAGAAAAAAGTGCTGGAAACCCATTATTTAATTATTATTATTATTTTTGTTCCAACCTAACAAAAGCCTTTCTTTCCTCACTGATTTTCAAGGGTGTTGTTAGGTTGCACAGGCTAAGCACAAACTTGCTGTCTTCAGATCCTCTTGCCTCAGCCTCCAGAGGCCTGGGATCACAGATGTATGCCACCATGCCTGGCAGGTGATTTCAGGTAACCTTTAATGCACATCTATTCCTGATTCTACATTTTAGGGTTTTCTGTTTTGTTTCATTGGCTTGTTGACTGATCATAACATTGTTGGTAGGACTGTATGAAAGCCGACATCTTCATACATTGTGTGTGTGTTCAGCGGCTCCTTCTAACAGTGGCTTGCTAAATCAACTTCTGGAGTTAGATTCCAGGTTCTTCTTATCTTTTTAAAAAAATTTTATTTTAAAGAGAATAAAAACAAACAAAATAAAACAGAATAAAGTCAATCAAAACAGTGAAAGCGATATAGGACTTCAAAATAGGATAATAGGAAATCCACAATGGCTATGATAATGCCTCTTGTTATCTTCAAAACTGCTGCCCATACCATCAAGAAATAATAAAATCAAACAAAGCAGAACAGAATAAAGCCAATCAAAACAGAACATTGAATAAAACAAAACAATAAAATGGAACAAAACAAAACCGTGAAAACAATATTGGATTTCAAAAACAAGACGGAAGGAAATCCTCTGTATTTCCATATTGCATATTGTTATCCTCTTAATAGATGCTTAGACTACTAGTTCTAAGCCTGCAAAGTCAATAAAGTACAGCATTAAGTTGTTTTTTGTACCTCAGTTGCTATCAACTCGGCCTGTGTTCCTCCGAATCAGCTGGTTGCTTATGGGGGTAGAGGTGGGGTGTTCTTGTCTCCCAGCCCATGCAGCGACTGGCTCATGGGAAGGGCAAACTGGCTTTCTGTTTCTCCTCCTGGGCCCTGCATGGTGTCTGCAGGCTCATGGGAAGGTTGAACTGGCTTCTTCTTGTCTTAAATAAAGACTAAAACGAAAAGAGCAAAAAGCAGTGACAAAGTTTATTTGAAAAAGTAAAGTGAGGAGTGAGGGAGAGACTGGTTTTGTAGAGTGGGTAAAAGAGGAAAAGCAAGATAAAATACACCCTGGAGAATACAGGGCAGCACACTGTGAGGGAAGCCATGACTGCAAGATTTTTTTTTTTTTTTTTTACCATCTGTGTCTTTTTATACTGTCCAAATGAGGAGGAAACTCAAGAGAAGTTTTATATACAGGTCCTGAGAGGCAGAGCTGGGATCTCAAGTCTTAGGCTGATTCAGGTCTAGGCCATCCTATCAAAAACCTTCTTGAGCTGGAGATTTAGCTCAGTGGCTTAAGTGCCTGCCTGGCAGGTGCATGGTCATGAATTCAGTCCCTGGTGCAAAAGAAAAGAAAAAAGAAAAGAAAAGAAAAGCTTCTTGAGTACTTGCAAGAAGTCCAGGTGCAGGGCGTTGGTAGGTGTTCTCTGCTTGTGTACCAGGATCTTGTAATTAACAGGTAACCTAGTTCCACAGGTGGCTTTGCCACACCTTAATATCCTGTGTCAGGTGTATAAATCAATATGTTCCATATGAAGGGCAATTTGGTAATGTCTACTGCAGCTATGATACAACACACACTTTGCTCCAGCTACTTCAACTTCTGGGGTTGTGTCCTAGAGACAGAATAGAATTGCATATAAGAGAAATGCCAAACACACACACACACACACACACACACACACACACACACACATTTTGAGGTATTAAAAATAAGGACAGGGGACCAGAAAGATTACATACTCAGTGGTATCCTGGTGCATGAACTTAATTCTTTGCACAAACCCAAATTTGTGAACCAAGCTGCCACTAAATATATTAATAGGAGACAGAGACTGATAAGATAAACTATGGTGCAACAGTAACTGAAATGTCAGGTAGCTATAAAACATATGAGGCCCTTCTCTGAAATGATATAGGATGATCTTGAGGAGCAATTGTTAATGTATGCATAAAGCAACACCCACCCACTAGGGATGTATAATAAGCTATGCTTTTTATAAAAAGGGAGGAGGTGTGGGGAAGACAGATGAGAAAGTAAAAGTGCTCTGATGGGAACTGGAGTTATATATTTATACGCATTTATATACATATAATATTTACCTTTTGAAACATATGAATGTATTTATTACTCATTAAAAATGATCAAAATTACCGAACACTGGCAGGAGGAAGTATGTAATCTGAAGTGCGGAGTCTGGCCCGGGGTAGGAAGCATCCTGGTCAATGGCAGTTTTCATAGGTTGTAGTTTCTTTCACCTCTGGGAAAACAATGCCAAGGTGCTGGGCTTGGTGGGGTGGGGGACCAGCGTCCACTGGCATAACACTTAAGTTCTTGTGGGTGCTCGAGAAGAGGCCACTTCAAGGGTTTCCCCTAGAATTAGGTCAGAGAGATCTGGCTGACAGAGGGGTGGAAATTACTCTAGGATGCTGGCAATGTGGATTCTTGGCTTCACACCAACTTTCTAAAGTCTTCCAAACACTGAGGCCTGGCTCTGTGGAAACAGAGAGAATTATGGGCTATGACATCTCTGTGACAGTTTGTCTAAAGCAAGAATGGTAAGTGCATACCTGTAATTGCAGTATCTGGGAGGCTGAGGCAGGAGGTTTGCGAGTTTGAGCCTCACCAGGGCAGTTTAGGAAGACTATCTCAAAGATAGAAAATGGGGGATGTAGCTCAGTATGAAGGCCATGGGTTTATTTTGTTTATTTTTTGTCTTTTCTTTATTTTTTAAAGCTGTTTAATATATTGGTGCTGAACACAGAATTCAAGGCCTCTTGCTTGTAAGAAAAGTGTTCTACCAATGACTAAATCCCCAGTCTCAAGGCTATGAGTTTAATCTCTAGTAATGAAAAAAAAAATGTGTCCTTCTGATAAAGGAAGTAAGTAATTACCTGGGACATAAAATCCTTCAGAAGGCCAAGAGCAGATTGCAAGCCAGGAGTGCTGGCACTCGTCTGTTATTCCAGCACTCTGACACAGGAAGATGGCCACAGATGCCAGATCAGCCTGGGCTACGCAGTGAGTTCTAGGCCAGCCTAAACTACACAGCAGTACCCTGATTCAAAAAAGCAAACCAAACCAAACCAAAAACACCTCTGACAAACAAAAAAGAACTGATTGCAGAGCTGTGTCATTTAAATTCACTTCTTCAAGAAAAGGAGAATGCCCCCTCCTCTCAACAAAAAGATCTTGAGGCTGAGGATGTAGCTCAGTGGTACAAGTGCCTGTGTGGTAAGCTTGAGGTCATGAGTTTGATTCCTCGTACCAAAAAAACAAACACAAAAAGAGCTTGAGAAAACACGAGAGATGTTTGATATCTGATAAAAAATGATGGGAAGCATGCAGTGTGTGCCCTGACAGCTTCCTGTTCTAATTGCACCATACAAAAATAATGTGATCTTGAAAGGTAAATAATGACTCCATTGATGCAATAAGCTTACTGTTATCTGAGATAAATGATGGAGCACACATTAGACAATCTGAAGACAGAGCTACATGTAAAAGTAGCAGGAGTAAAATGTGAAGATATTTTAAATGTAAGAGCCATTTGTCCTTAAGAACAAGGCCACACTTAGCAAATCTGGAAAGTACAACCTCCAAGAGATCAGCACTTACAGGAGCCTCTTTGTGGCAGGCACTATGCTAAATTTTTACTTAGTTAACAGAGTCTGAGCTGGGTGTGGTGGTACGTGTCTGTAATCCCAGCACTCCAGAGGATGAGGCAGGAGGATTGTTCTGAGTTAGAGGCCAGCTTGGGCTACAAAGTGAGTTCAAGGCCAGCCTGAACTGCATAGTGAGACCCTCTCTCAAAAAGACCAAACCAACCCAAACCAAACCAAACAAAACAACCAAAAAAACTAAACAAACAAACAAAGAAAAAAAAAACACAACAGAGTCTGAGCTGTAGCTACTCAAACAGTTTGGAAAAAAGTGTCAAAGACATTCAAGAAAGGAAAACCATGGACTAATATTCTTTAAAAATATAGAAGTAAATACCCTTTTAACAAAATTTAGTACGTGATCAGGACATTTGTTAGTTTTCTGACACTGAATTGGAAGTCTGTAGTGATGAGAAGAAGCTTTATATGATTACTGAGATGAGTGCTATTATTGATAAATATTTATTGCAGTAATCTGGAAATAACTTTTAACCATCTCAAAGAACATAGAATGTTTATTTATGAAACAATAAAGCTTCTAGCCAGAAAAAATTAGCAAGTGAGACCATACTGTTTAGTGACCTAAGTCAGACACATGTGGAAATCTTGCACTTTCTGTGGTGTGAGAAGGAGAAAATGTAAGTAAGGATCAAAGTACACAGTAGGTATCCTGAAACAGGAAGAAGATGTTCACATGGGGAGGAGCCCGAGGGAGGGGGAGGAGAAGGGAAAGAAGGGAAAAGTTTTAAAAAGTGAGAAAAAAAAGAAAAATGGAGAAGAGCTTTTGTAAATGGGGAGGGGAGGAGGGGCTGAAGGGAGGGTAGGGGGATGGGAACAAAAAGAATCGAGTTATATCGTTTAGGTACAAATTCTCTGTGATGAAAGTGGTCATTATACGTATCTAAAATATACCGAGAAAGTCAGATTGAAGAAAAAATTTGCAAGTGAGGGGGTGGAGCATGGGCTGTAGCTCATGATCAAGCGCTGACCTGGCATGTGTGAGGCCCTGGGGTTCAAGCTCTAGTTAAAAAAAAAGTTAGTGAATTGAACAGAATATAAAAGGACTAATAGCATAACAAAATGGGGTTTATTTCTGGAACACAAAAATGGTTGTGTTTTTGGAAACTATTCATTGTAATTCTTCATAGTAACAAAATAAAGGAGAAAACTAATAATCATAATTCAGAAAAATATTTGACAAGATTCAATTCACTTTGATTAAAAATAAAACAAACTCAAGAAGCTAGAAATATAGGTAAGTTTTCTTGAACTGATAAAGGGCATGAAGAGAAAAATCATATTTAACCAGGAAAGACTGAATGTTTTCCTCCCAAGGTTGGGAGCAAAACAGCTATGCCCACTTTACCATTTCTAGTCAGCATTGTGGCTTAGCCAGTGCAGGAACACGAGGGGGAAAAATCACCCTGGCTGGAAAGTCGAACTGTCCTGTTAGCACGATGGCAATGTGCTTATTACAGAGATAGTTGGTAGAAATCTACAAAACAACCATTAGAACTCTAGCAAAGTTATAGGATACTAGGTCCGTTCATACAACCAACACTATTTCTCTATCCTGGAAGCAAGCAATTGGAAAAATTAATTCCACTTGCATAAAAACATAAAATATTTAGAAATAAATTTTTAAAAGATATGAAAGAATGCTGTTGAAAACTATAAATTTAAAACATTGAAATAAATGGAGAACATCATTGGGATGTTTAATGCACTGAAAGAATTAAAGTTATTAAAATGTTTAATCTTAGCTGAGCATGGTGGTGTACACCTGTAATTCAGCACTGGGGAGGCTGAGGCAGGAGGATTGCTCTGAGTTTAAAAGCTAGTCTAAACTACATAGAGAGACCCTGTCGCAAAGACCAGAAACAATCCCCGCCCCTCCATATATATGACATTTGGCCTTGCTTAAAAGCTGATCTTAAAGAAACAGAGACTAGAACAGTGGTCACCAGTGCCTGAGCAGGAACATAGTGTAAAACTGCACGGAGAGAGCACGGCTAACAAATACAGGGGTTCTACTGGATAGGGGGAATAACTATCAACATTCTATAGCAAAATCGTTTTACTGGTTAACAACAGTTAATTCAATACTTCAAAATTTCTAGTAGAGAAGGTCTTGAATGTTTCCAACACAAAGAAATTACTAATGTCTTCTATGTTAATACCCTGATCTGATTGTTATACATTGCATACATTACTGAACTGTCACATAGTAATTGATAAATATGTACGACTACTTTGTGTGAATTAAAAATTTTTTAAAAGCTGTGTATGCTCCGTAAATTAATCAATAGCCCCTTTACAGAAGTCAATAAATGGATTTTTAAAATTTTGGAATCATTTTAGGTACATCTTACAGAAAAGTTGCAAAAATTGTAGAGCAAGTTGCTGCATACCCCTCCCTCAGTTTTCCATAGGTAATTTTTTTTCAGTGTTTGGGATCAAATCTAGGGCCTCATGGAATGAGCTACATCTTCAACTCTGCTGTTAATATCGGACATTACCATGTCAGAAACTAAGAACTCACTACTGGTATACTATTTTTTTTTTTTTTTTGGTATACTATTATAACTTTCTATGGATTTTACTAGTTTTTTCCCTAATGTCCTTTTTCTGTTCTAGGATGCAATGCAGGATATCACATTGCATTTAGCTGTCACAGTTGGGTCTACCATGACGATTTCTCACTGTGGTGGGAGTGATAAGTGGTGGTCAGCTTGGAACACCAGCTGAAATGAATCAGCGTGGCGCGGAGTGTGGAGGACCCACCTGAGGATTGTTGCCAACAGCATAAAAAGGAGAACTGGAGAGGAAGAAGTGGTGTTGTTGATTCTCCTGGAGGAGCTTGTTGAGCTTCTTTCGTGATATGAACATGGCTGTTTTTATCATCAGGGCAGCTTGGGACCTTGTTGTTGAAAATGGCTGCAACTCACTTTGGGGGAGCTCTGGTCCTTACTTGAACATCACTTCCTGGCTCTGGAGGGGAAGATATGTGCTGTTCAAATTCCAGGAGAAGGGGGCTGGGATTTAGCTCAGTGGCACAAGCACCTGCCTGGCAAGTGCAAGGTCATAAGTTTGATCTTTGGTACCAAACAAGCAAACAAGAAAAAGAAAAAGAGAGAGAAAGACAGAAAAAATTCCAGGAGAAGTTTGTCATGCTGACTTCCTGATAAGAACTTGGTTTTCATCGTTGGAGGAGCTTGGGACCTTGTCCCTGAGGATGGCTGTGGTACTTTCAGGGGAGTTCTGGTTGTTACTTTGGGCTTTGCTTCCTGGCTCCAGTGCAGAACCTTCAACCTACTGGCACAGATTATTCTCCCCACTGACACAGACTTTCTGACTTTCACCGCTGACCTTTGGACTTTCCCAGTGCAGAGCCATCAAACAGACTTGAATGAGACACTGTCATAGGCTCTAGGTTTTCAGCTGGACTCATGCAGGATGATGCTATGGGATCTGGGCGCTTCGCTGGATTTTTTTGAGTCTTTAGTACGTGGACAAATTTTGTGCATTATTTCATGTTTGACTCTTTGGGTGACTATTATAAAATAATGTTATAAATTATGTGTCCTTTATTAAATTGTTTTCCTTGCAATCTCTGACAACACTCACTTTCCTTTTTGCTTTTTCTAATGAGCATAACAGTTTTTAGGAGCACTAGCCAAGCATCTTGCATAGACTGTCCCTCAGTTTGGGTGTATGTAAGGTTTTTCTCATAACTAGACTGTAGTGATAGGGTTTGGGAAAGGATGCTGTGGTAGCAAAGTCCCCTTTACATCATCTCACCAGGGGCACATGCTATCATCAGTTATCACTAATGGTTGAACCCACTCACTTGGCTCAACAAGCTTATTCTAAGATTTGGAAGTGCAAGGGATGCACAGCAGCAAAAACTATGAAACAGAAGAGTAAAGCTGGAGGATTTATACTGCCTGACTTCATGCAGAGCTACAGTCACGAAAACATGTGGAAATTACCTCTAGTGCGACAAATATGCCACTGAAACAGCACAGTCAGTTCAGAAAGAGGCCCATGCTTACACAGCCAGTCAATTTTCAACAAAGACATAAAATGATTCAATGAAGAACTGGTGCTGGAACATGTGGGTATCCAACTGCAAAAAAAGATACTGAGAAACCTGCCTAAGGTCACCAAGTTTATGTCTGATGGGGAAAGAATTCCAGACTGCAAGCTGTGTCTAACATGTGTAATAAATTATGAAAATGCATTTGTAATCAATATAGTTAGGCCACAATTTTTCCATGTTAAATTCAATTTGAGGCTACATTCTTTTTTCAACTTTTATTTATTAGTACATTTGTAGTAGAGAGCCATCCCCTTCCTGTGGAGTTGGCCCTTGCCCATAACACACTTATTATCCCTTCCTGGTTCCTCCTTCCCCTGCCCTCTATCTCTTAGTGCCTGCCCTTCCCACGTGCAAAAATCCACCTCCCTTTCTTTCGCTCTTTATTTATATTTCGGGTTTCTCATACAAGAGAAGCCAAGTGGTATTTAAGTTTGTGTGTCTGACTTATTTCACTTGTGGTACATTATGGTATAAGGCTATACTCTTTACAAATGTCAATGTTATGAAGGAAAAAGACCAAAAAAGGTTCTAGTTAAAAGAGACTAAAGAGACATAAATAAATGCATTATATGACCTCAGATTGGATCATCAGTTATACATATTAGCTATCAAACTCCACAAGGACATTAATGTAATAATTATAAAATAATAAGAGAGTTTAAATAACATGGTTTTTGATGTTTTGTTTTTATTTTTGGGATACTGTGTCTTTTTGTATTGCCCAAGGTAGGCTCATATTACTAGGCTCAAGTGATCCTTTTGCCTCAGCCTTCTGGATAGCTGGTTCTATATGTGCTCTAGGTAATAGCTCTGTATGAATGTTAAAGTACCTGAATTTGACGATTATTCTGGGATTATGTAACAATACATTCTTATTCCTAGAAGACACATGCAGAACTATTTTGAGGTAAAGTATCATGATGTCTCAAATGACTCAACACTATACACAACAATAAAAATATATGGGAGAAGCCAGGTGTGGTGGTATAAACCTGTAATCCCAGCACTCAACAGGCTAAGGCTATAGGATCACTGTGAGTTCAAGGTCAGCCTGGGCAACATAGTGAGTTTAAGGACTGCCTGAACTATGTAGCAGGACCCTGTATCAAAAATGAACAATAAAATATATACATATACATATATGTGGAATAAAATATTGAAACATTAGAATTTGATAAATCCAAGTAAAAAGTATTTGAGAGTTTACTATATTATTCTTTCAATTTACCTGTTTAAAGTGTTTTATAGAAGCTTAAACAATAACTCCAATGCCTTTAGGATGATACTAATGATACTTACAAATTCAGTCTCATCATTCACTGATGCTCCTTTCCTACTCAAAGGTTTTACATAGTGTGACATTCAGGAAGGGTCATTTGCTTCAGTTCACACTGATCACTCTACAAGAGATCTGCTGCACAGCTGACGACCTCCACATTCTGGTGTCCAGAGTTCAGCCTTCCTGTATGTATTATAACTCTTGGTCTCTGAAGTCCTGTCACCTGCTGAACCCTCTCAAGGAGCCGGTAGAGACCCTGCTATTGGAAGAAACCCCAAACACTTGGCTAGTTTTGAAAATCTCTCCCTACCCCAACTGCATGCCTGCTTTTCCCTTTGCTGCACTCCAAATATATTTTTCTAGCCTCTTTCTTTGCTGAGATTGTCCCATTTTATCTTTTTTTTTTTTTTTTTGATATAGGGTCTTACTATGTCCTGAACTCACTGGTCTTGAACTCACTGGGTAGTTCAGGTTAGTTGGAATTCGTGTGGATCTTCCTGCCTCAGCCTCCCGAGTGCTGGGATTACAGATGTGCATCACCATGCCTGGATGTATGACAGGATTTATGACAGTAAATTTTCAGTAAGTATCGCTGAAATGAATATAAATACTTGCAGAAGATTTTAAGAATCAAATGAGATTGCTTTTATGGTTTTAGTCTAATTAGGAAGGTAAGATACTCAAAGTTAAAAAGTACAGATATAGTGGGTTTCCTAAAATAGTTTATTAGAAAGGTTCGAACCAATGGAGCTCAGAACGGTGGGCAATTTAATGAAAAAGGAAGAAATAGAGGAGGAATTTGAGAAGCTGAATAGTCAGTGGGAGGAGGAGATGTTAACTGTGTGGACCTGGGAATGATCACAATGTGACTCCAGCAGGCTTAGGAGTCAGAGCGTGGTACACAAGGCTTATAAAGGGAATGATGGAAAAGACTGCGAATGATTGTGGAGTCCCAAATGGTAGTCTCTGAGAGTGAGACAAGGGAAGTGACGTTTTAGGATAATCATCTGTCAGTTTTAATGACAGTTAAAAATAAATAGCTCAGCAAACACTTGCACATTCTCCACACTTGGAATTTCAAAATACCAAAAACCTCTAGCGGGGGACAATTAAGGTGAGTTCTATTTTAGATCGCGGAAAAACTAGAAGACTAGCCAAGCTTGGTGCTGTCCTTCAATAATCCCAGCACCGGGAGGCTGAAGCAGGAAGATCTCTGTAAACTGAGGCCAGCCTAGGCTACACAGTGAGTTCAAGGCCAGCCTATATTACAGTGTGCGACCTTGTCTCAAAAAAGTGTAGATGGATTCTGATCACTGAAGAATTTGATTAAAAATCAGATTCTCAGTAATGGTAGAAACAGGGTTATTTCCTTTCTTTCTAAATATCTGCCCTAAGGCCTCGGACCAGTCGTCCTGCATTCCTAATATCCGCTATTCTTGCTGTAGTGATCACTATGTTAAAAGTCTTTAATTTGCCAGTTCCCTCTGTAAGACAGAGTTTAGTTATCACATTTTACTGATGAGAAAACAGGACCTTAGAAGTGAATTCCCCACATCAAGGGCTGGAGATAGCAAAGATTTAAAGCTGGACCTGGATACCGGCTGTGTGGAGAAAAAAAAGAGTTTCGCGTGGAGGTAAAGTAAGCGGGACTCAGGGAAATTCTAAAGACTTGGTGCCTTCTCGGAAGACTACGCAAGCACGCGGACAAAAACGGTGAAACGGAACCTCTTCTGAGTCAACGCCCTCCAACTCGGTCCCTTTAGGCGCCGTTCCAAAATCTCAGTATCTGATTGGCAAGGTTGGAGGGACTGGACGACTCTGATTGGCTAGTTGGATCTCGAACCAGGTTAACCCGGTTACGGAAGCCGAGGAGGGCGGAGAGCGTGCTCTGTCTGTGGGAAATTTAGCGGTAGAAACCCAGGTAACGTCGGTGAGGAAGTATCTTGGGTCCAATGGCGACCGTGGAGGGTGGCAGCAGCGGCGAGAAAGGACAGGGCGGCGAGACCACCGTCACCTACTATCGGTTGGAGGAGGTGGCGAAGCACAACTCTTTGAAGGAACTATGGCTGGTGATCCACGGGCGAGTCTACGATGTCACCCCCTTTCTTAACGAGGTGGGACACTCGAGGTGGGAGACCCCCGGGACCTGCAGGGATGAGGGGTGAAAGAGCTGCGCAGAGTGCTACAGAGCCCTGGCTGAGGGCGGCAGGACTAACAAACGACCACCACCCTAAGAAACTGAGGAGGGGGCCTTTGGTCTGCTTGCATTTCCAGCCAGCACAAAATTTCCGTCTCTTCTGCAATGTATTACTGATGTGTTAGGCACTTCTGTGCTAGGTTAAACTTTAAGCCATGATTGTCTCCATTTTACAGAAAGGGAAACTGAGGCCAGGGTGGCTGAGGACGCTCAAGGTCATACAGTTAATGGCCTGGATCCGTTAGAACACAGGTTTGAAGTGCTCATTCTCAGTGTTCTTTCCAGTATGCTTTCTGAAGTAATACCTTTTGGGGAGAAGAAATAATATCTTTTGAAAATCTTTTTTCTATTTTTTCTTTAATGGGTGATGCTGCTGCTGGTTTTTTCTCTTCTATCATGAGTTGACCTTAGGACCAGAAAGAGCCTTAGTTGACCCCCCTTTTTTTTTCTTTTTTTTGTCACTGATTTAGGTTCCCTCACCTTTTAAAAAAATTTGTCAACCTGTTTTGTTTGATCGCGTTGCATAAGTTCTCTTGGAGACCATTGTGCAACTGATGTTTATTTTTTTTAAAGAAATCGGGCAGACTTGTTTCAGTTATTTAAAACTTGAGGTGTGAGTTGATTGTGTTCATTAAACTGGTACAGTTGGATAAGTTTTGACAAATGCAATCACCGTGTAATCAAAACCCCAGTTAAAAAATAGAAGCCAGGTGTGGTCTCACGTTCGCGCTCTGAAGGCTGAGGCAGGAGGATCGCTGTGAGTTTGAGGCTGGCCTGGGCTACATAGTGGGTCCAGACCAGCCTGCACTACATAGTGATATCCAGTCTCAACAAACAACAACGACAACAAGAGAAAAACTCCAAAAACAAAACAAAAAAAGAAATAGAGCATTTCTGTTACACTAACAAGTTGCTACTTGCTCTGTTGCTTGTCATTCTCAACTTCACTGGTTTGTCACTACTGAAGATTAGTTTGAGGCATTAAGTGTGTTTTTTCTTTTCTTTCTATCTTTTTTTTTTTGAGGCACGGTCTTGTTATATAGTCCAAGCTGGTCTTGAACTCACTGTGCAGCCCAGGCTGGTTTTGAATTCACAGCTATCCTCTTGCCTCAACCTCCCGAATACTTGGATTACAGGTGTGTACCACCACACCTGGCTGTGCTTAATGTCTTGTAATAACCTTGTCAATATAACCTTATTGTAACAGAAAAAAAGTTCATTTCCATTTTCTTCTCGGAGGCAAATATACTAGTAAAGTTTTTTTTTTTCTGCTAATTTGGGGGCTAGGAGAGAAATTTGGTGCATGCATACAGTTGATTGATAATTCTGTAAAAAATTTTAAAACTCAAGAAGGATGTTGTGCTAATAAATCTTCATTGTGCACAGTAAGCCAACCTCAAGAATTCAGTAACTTGTTAGATTTGAATAACTTATAGCCTGTTATGCCTTATTTATTTATTTATTAACAGTGCTGGGACTTTAACCCAGAGTCTATGCATGGAAGGCAAGCTCTCAACCACTGAACTACATCCTTAACTTCATCCTCAACACAACTAGTTGATAATAATAGGATGTAATATGAGTAATCTTTATTTTAACTAAGAAACAGGTTCAGAGAGATACAATTAATTAGTGACAGAGGCTGGTTTAGACAGATCCCTTCATTTTTCTTATTTCCGTAGCATTACCTCAAAATTTTAGTGTTAGCTATGTCCTCTATAACCTTAAGTTTTGTTCAGCATCGTTCATTTGTGGTTTTATTTTCACAGAATTTCTTCTTGCTTAATTCAGATAGTGAGTTTGGAAGGAACACTCATGATTGTAGAAAACATTAATCTCAAGTAGTTGTTGCAAATCTTGTTTTGCCAGGTGTTAAAACAGCCAGTGACATTTGGTGTGTAAGGCTTCCCTTGAAGCTTGATCTGTAAAGCTTTACCTGAGGTTGGCTATTCTTAGTTGGTCTGTTTTGTAGTCTCTGTCTCTGTTTTGTTCATTCTAAATTTACATTCATTCACTTAATTAAATATTAAAGCTGGGTGTGATGGCACATGACTATAATCCCAGTATTCAGGAGACTGAGGCAGAAGGATTGCTGCAAGTTTAAGGCCAGCCTGGGATACATGGTGACAAGGCTAGCCTGGATTGCATAGTGAGGCCTTATCTCAAAAACAAACAAACAACACCAAAAAACCCAAAACAAATCAAATATTAAACCTTTATTCTGTGTAGGATATTGTTGTAGGTAGTGAGGTTTATTTGTGTTCTCCAGGAGATTACATTTCTAGGAAACAGAAAAATAAACAGTAAATAAATAAATACATAGTGGTAGATAGCAGTGCTTTGAGGAAGACTTGCAGGGAGAAGAACTGTGAGATGTGTGTGTAGAGAAACCACGTGAGAAGGAAGGGTTGAAATTTTAGGTTCAAAGACCAAAGATAGCTTTAAGAAGATGGACAGAGGAAAGGCTGGGGGTAAGGTAAAGGAGCTAGCCCTGTGGATACCTGCCAGAGGAGCAGCAGAGAGAGTGCATATTAAAAGGAGCGTGGGAGTACATCTGCTGTCCTGAGGAGCAGTCAGGGAGATGACAGTGTGGGCCTACAACGGGAGGTTGGAGAGCAGTAAAATGATTGGGAAATTTAGGAAGCACTTTGACTTTTGTTCTCTGAGGTAGAAATCACTGGGGTAGAAGTGTGCCTTGGGGCGGCTTAATGCTGCTCATGTGCAGCACTGCATGTTTCAGGACAGACTTCTCGTTTTGTTCTGACATGATTCATCTTACTAGTTCAATGGTGACACTGTTGAGAAATGAGTCAAAGGAGGGAGTAGAATTGGGGAGCCGAGTCATGAAGCTTTGGTAGTTCCGGCAAGGGGTAGTGGCTTGGACCAGAACCCTGGCGATGGGTAGTAGTGAGAAGAGTCAGATTTTGAATGTGTTGTAATGGTAAAACTAGTAAGATTAATGATGAACTGGACTTGGGGAATGAAAGGAAAAGGAGGCAAAAATGACCACAAAGTTTTTGGCCTGCTGGTCTAGAAGAATAGGGTTGCTGTTAGTTTTTCATATTTACAATCAGAAATCACTTCCAGCTTCTCTTAGTAAGGATTTCTTAATCTGAATATCCTTCATCTACAGGTTGACATTTTTTTACTTTTGTTTTTGTTTTTTTCTTCTGTCTTTTTGAGACAGGATGTTGCTATGCAGTTCAGGCTGGCCTTGAAGTCACTTTGTAGCCCAGGCTGGCTTTGACTCAAAGTGATTCTTCTGCCTCAGCCTCAAGAGTGCTGGGGTGTGTGCTGCCCCGCCCGGCCCAGTTTTATTTTTGATTAATGATTGGTAAAACTATTTTAATCCAAAGAATTTATTTGCATCTTTCTGTACCTTTCTTGTGCATAACCGTATATGTACAAATGTATTAAGTATTCTCTTTTTTTTTGGAGAGCCAGAGTTTTGTTGTGTTATCCACACTGGCCTCGACCTTGACTAGCTGAAGCAGCCTTCTGCCTTGGCCTCCCTGGTAATTTGGATTGACAATCATGTTGCTGGCTAGTTAGGTTCATATGCTTAGGTTCATTTGCCACTGACCAAGTCAAAGGAGGCATCTATTCTGGTAAAAAAGTAAGCGTTTACTCAATGCTAGCTCCAAGGAAATGGAGGGGCCCCTTTGCCTCAAACCAAATCTCCAGTTGTTCCCTTGGGCAAGGGTGGTTTATAGTAAGGAATGGAGGGGAAGGGGATGCAGAGACAGTATCCGCACACCCGCTTTATTGCTGCCAACCACCTTTAGCTCATTGTCCCCTTTTCTGTGGCCAGCATCTGCAAAATCTGTCACTTCTTTTGGGCTTTAGAGAAAAGAGTTTTTATTTTTATTTTTATTAGTACACATTTGCAGTACACAGTTTTCATTCCTTGTGTAGAGTTGGTGCATGTATATAATGTATCTTAATTCCGTTTTTATCCCCCCCAATGTCTTGACCTTCCCATTTGAGAAAGATCTACCTCCGTACTCCTCCCTACATCTATCTTTTGTTTTGCTTTTTATTTATAATTCGCGTTTCTCATATAAGAGAAGCCATGTGATATTTAAGTTTTTGTTTAACTTCAAGTTATGATGCCAGGGTACATGAAGGGGTGTTGATTATGTGCTCACAGGAGGGAATTTGGAGAAGTTGCTTATCTCTAAAAGACGAAAGTCTAACTTTTAAAGTTCCGCTTTGCAGAGCTGGTTACAGTTTTCCCCTTGCTTATTTCAGCCCTCAGTTTTGAGGGCCTTGAGGCGCTACATCAGGCTAGGTTCTCTAACAGTGAATTGGTGCATAGATTCCATCAAAGGTAGCTGAAACATAAGCAAAGGGAAGCTAGATGCTTGATTCTGAAAAAATATTGCTAAAGACTGTGAAGCCAAATATAAAAGAAAACCAAAGTTAGGAGATACCTAACCGTTACACCTGCTAGATGGATAAGAAGCCTCTTTCATAACCTCTGCAGCTGTACTTCTTTTGGTAGGGTTGACATGCAGGTAATTTTTTGATGTTTGCAAATTTCCTCCCCCACTCCCATCTTTAAATGCATTTTCTTCTTTTCTGAAGGCAGTGGCATTTAACGATCTGCAATCTTGTTCTATTGTACTGAGATAGCTTTTCCTGGTGATGGTCAGTTAGAATGTTGGAGAGGGTGTGACAATGATTGGAGTCAGTGTCATAAGCCCTTCTTGCTAAATTTGAGCAATATCAGATTTAGAGGGACTGGCTCTTGGGCTGTTTATATAGAATCCTAGAGTTAATCTTGTCTATTTTGTAGTCAGCACTATAAAACATTAGAACTGTGATAGTTAAGAAACTTACAGGCAAACAAAACAAACCACTAAGAGTAAAGCCCAGCAGTCTATACAGTAAGTAGACTTGAATTAAAGAACATAGTGACCAAGTTAAAGAAAGACAGTTATTTCTGTGAGGCAAGTTTAGTTCTGCTAAAAGGCATATTTAATGAATACATAGTTCCCTCCTCTTAATGAACCAATATGAACTACTATTTGGGAGAAAACAAAATATACTAATTCTGTTTTAGTTACTTTTCTCTCCTTGCTGAGACAAAATAACCCAATATCTAAAGTTAAAGGGGGAAAGGTTTATTTAGCTCACAGTTTGTAGAGGTTTCAGTCCATAGTCAGCTGGCTCCAAGGCAGGGTGGTATGGCACAGGGGCAACAGTTCATGGTGGCAGAAGACAACAAAAGCAACAAAAGGGAAGAGCAAACTTTTTTTGTTTTGTGAGGCCGAATTTTGCTGAATTATCCCAGTTGGCTTTGAACTCCTGCTTCAGCTTCCCAAGTGGTTGGAATTACCATCACGTGTCACTATACCTAGCTTCTTTTTTTCTTTTTGTTTTTTCTTTACTAAAGCATATATTTTCTGATCTCTTTCCACTAGTACTAAGTAGAGTAATGCCTTCACGAACACTTCTATGCGAGAACAGTTTGGTGAACTCTCCATCAGGTGACAAACACTAATGCAGCCACCTTCCCCAGAAACATGAAACAAATTAAGTTACTACTGTAACTGAACTTCAGTAGTGATCAAGGACTTCTGTTCTCTACCACACATGCTTTGGACAGCTAAAGTCATCAGTGTTTTAATGTCATTCCATCTGTTTCTAAAACTTTCATTACCCTGAATGGAATCTCTGTAACTGTATAGTAGTTCTCCATTACTCTCCCCAAACTCTCTGATATACTGTAACTTATGAGTCTGCCTATTTAGTGCCTCATATTAAGTGGGATCATATAATACTTGTCTTCTTGTATCGTTTCTTTCAGTTAGCATATGTATTTAAATTTTTCCTGTGGTGAAATATATGTAACATAAAATTTACTGGTTCTAACCATTTTTAGGTATACAGTTTAGTGGCACTAAGTACATTCACAGTTTTGTGCAGCCATCACTACCATCCGTCTCAGAATTTTTCATTATTGTAAGTGGCAACTCTTATTAAACAATAATTCCACCCCCACCCCATTACCATTATTCTACTATTTCAGTGAATTTAACTACATACCTCATATAAATACAGTCATACAATATTTGTGTTTTTGCATTTGACAGCATAATGCATTCAGTATTCATCAAATTATAGCATGTGTCGAATTTTTATTTGTTCTTAAGGCTAACATTTTGTGTATTCATCCAGTGATAGTCATGGCTCATTTCCATTTTTTGGCCTTGTAGTAATTCTATGATAGCTTTTCAGGGAACCCCTAACTTGTTTCCCATAGCAGCTGTTGCATTTTATGTTACCATCAGCAGGGCTTAAAGATTTCTGTTTCTTTGTATTTATTGTCCTTGGCACTTTTTCTTTCTTTTCTTTTTTATTTCCCTAATGAATACTGATGTTGAGCATCTTATCATGTGTTTACTGGTCATCTGTGTATCTTTGGAGAAATGTCTGTTTAAGTTCTTTGCTTATTTTTAAATTGGATTGCCTTTTTATTGTTAAATTGAACTTGTTCATGTATGCTGAATATCGTCCTTTAACAGTTATATGATTTGCAAATATTTTTTCCTATTCTGTGGTTTGTTTTTTCACTTTGTTTTCTGGGGATGAAACGCAGGAGAATGCTGCCACTTAGCCATGTCCCCAACCCTTTCTCCTGCCTCAGCTCTAGAGTAGCTGGGATTACTGACATGGGCTCACATAGCCTACTTTTTTCTACTTTCTTGATGTCCTTTGATATTCAAAAATTTCTTATTTTTTTTTTTTTCCAGTACTGGGAGTCAAACTCAGAGCCTCACATAGAGAAAAGATTTTGATTTTGGTAAAGTTGAGAGGGGCTGGGAATTTAGCTCAGCAGCATAAGCACCTGCATGGTAAATGCAAGGTCATGAGTTTGATCCCTGGTACCAAAAAAAAAAAAAAAAATTAGGAGTTCGAAGTTGAGTTTATACATTTTTTTCTTCTTTATGCTTTTGGTGTCATATGTAAGGCTCCACTACCAAAACCAAGGTTATGAAGATTTATCAATTTTTTTTTCCTAGTTACAACCTTAGGCCCAATGTGGTGGTACATGCATGTAACTGCATTGTGAAACCCCGTTTCAAAACAGCAACAACAGAGAGAGAGAGATAGAGAACATTATGACCTTTAGTTATGGTATTTAGTTCATTAATCCACTTTGAGAGTTTTTGGGCTTTTGCTTTTTGTTCAGGGGTTGAACCTAGGGCTCTGTCTGTCCCTACAAGGTACTTTACCGCTGAATTGCAGTCCTAGCCCCATGAGTTAATTTTTTTTTCTGTGGTATCCTGATGGAGGTCAGTTTCACTCTTCTGCATGTGGCAATCTAGTTGCCCCAGCGCTCTTTGTGTTTGAAAACACTAATATTTTTTTCAGTGAATGGACTTGGCATCCTTGTTAGTAACCAGTTGGGCATAATGTATGCATTTATTTTTGGATTTTCATTTCTGCTCCTTCGCTGTGTCTGTCCTTTTGCCAATATCATGTTTTGTTTATTGTAGCTTTGTAATAAATTTTGAAATCAGAAAGTATAGATTCTCTAATTTCATTCTTTTTATTTTTTGTCTTTTTCTTTTTTATCGGTACCGGGGAACGAACTCATGACTGCCTGCTTGCAAGGCAGGCGCTTATGCCGCTGAGCTAAATCCCCAGCCCCTATTCTTTTTTTTTTAATACCAGGGATTGACCTCACAACCTTACACTTGCCAGGCAGGCTACTGAGCTAAATCCCCAGCCTTCTCCAACTTCATTTTTTTTTTCAAAATGATTTTGACTTTTGAGTCCTTTGCAGTTCCATATGAATTTGAGGATCAGCTTTTCTGTTTGTATAAAATCTTTGGAATTTTGATAAAGATTGTATTGAATCTGTAGATCACTTTGGATGGCATTGACATCTCAACAATGTACTTATTTTGATGTTCTTTAATTTCAGCAGTGTTTTATTGATTGTCTGTCTGTCTGAGGCAGGGTTCCACTGTACAGTTGAGGCTGGCCTTGAACTTGGTAGCCCCAGCTCTCCTCTTGCCTCACTTTCCCTAGGGCTGGGACTGGGCGAACGCTACTTTGTGGGCCTCAGTGATGTTTCATAGCTTTCAGTGAACAAATCTATGTCCTTAGTTACATTTACTCAGCATTATAATTCTTTTAGTTGATATTGTAAATACAATTGCTTTATTTCCTTTTTAGGTTGTTCATTGCTGGTACATAGAAACACGACTCATTTTTGTGTGTTGATCTCGTACTTAGAAACCTTGCTAAATTAGTTTATGAGCTCTAGTGTCTTTCTTCAGGTTCTTTGGGGTTTTCTGTTTTTTCCAATTTGGATTTTTTTTTTTTTTTTTTTTTTTTTTTTTTTTTTTTTGTCTAATCACTCTAGCTAGAATTTTCAGTACAGTGTTGAATAGCAGTGATTAAAGTACCCGGCCTTGTCTTGTTTGTGATCTTAGAAAACTTTCAATATTTTACTGTTAAGTGCTATATGTTTTTTTTTTTTTTTTTTTTTTTTTTGGCTATGGATTACTGTACATTCCACATCTTTTTTTTTTTTCTTGTTTTCATCATCAGTCTGTATTTTGTTTTCTTTTACATGCACACTGTATAGGTATTTTGGTTTTCATATAAGACTTTTCCTAGGACTATTTCTTAGATCCGTATAATTGAAACAGTTGTAAAGAGCTAGGCTAAGTTAACTCATAATACAGATGAAAAAATTTGCTCAGTGTGCTGTGATGATTTTACCATTAACATACAACTACTTGGCAGTAAAAACCTGTCTGGGATGCTGGCTTCCTGAATTTCTTTCTTTTCTTTTCTTTTTTTTTTTTTTTAGGCAGGGTCTTGCCTTGTAGTTCAGGCTGGCCTTGAATTCATTCTAAGCTTGAACTCACGGCATTTCTCCTGCCTCATCCTCCCAAGTACTGGGTTTACAGCTGTGCACCGCCACACCCGTAGTATCCTTAAAGACTTATTTACGTACAGATTGCTGGACTCTTGTCTCAAAAGTTTTGATTCAGTGGCTCAAGGTTAGGACCTGGGAGTTGGCATGTCTGACAAGTTTTTAGGTCAGACTGCTGTTCCTGCTGCTCTTCTGCACTTCGAACTGCTCTTCTTCACCTTGCTGAATGACACATTTTGAAAGTAGCGCTTCATAACGCTTAAAATCATTCGTGAGGCTTTTTGTATTTCAAAACAATATTATATGGCCAGGTACCTGAAAAAGCGAATCTGTGCAGATGGTTACAGTTCCCAGATAAATGGAGACTGAAAATGTGGATTGGAAGACATAACGTTAAAATGTGGATTTGCCCCAAAGTCGTCTCTAGATTTAGCAAAATTCCAAATAAAAATTCCAAAAGGCTTTTTTCCTAGGACACGACAAGCTGATTCTGATTTGTATATGAAATTATGAAGGAACTAGGGTAACCTAAATGGTTTTGAAAAGAAAACATTGAAGGATTTTTTAAATCTGCTGATTACAAAAGTTACTTTATTTTGTTTTTTTAAAAATTTTTATTAGTACATGGGGATTTGGTACATGTAGAAATGAAACCAGGCAAAGGAACAGGAACAAGCATGCAGGCAAGGCTTTACTGCAGAGATTTTACCCCTGGGAGAAGGGATACAGGGCGTGCCAATTAACAGAGAAAAGCAAGCTTTTTATTCTTGTGTGGGGTACAAGGGCAGGCTGGAGTCAGGATTGTTACTAATCTGAGTTTCAAAATATTTATGTATTTTTTTATGGGGGGTGTTTCTCTTGCACAAACATGGTGGCCTTGAGAAGTAGCAGCCAGCTTATCTTAAAAGCTGTTATATTCTTTCCATTGGCACCCTTTTTCTCTGTAAACATCCTGAGTCTGTGATAAGGGTGAGTCACTGTAGTTGCTTAGAATACACAAATCATGATTTTAATAAGTAACAGGTTCAGGGCCTGGGAGTTTGTTCTCTGGCTCTTCATGGTGATGCCCAAAAGTTTTTATTCTCTCATCTGGTTTACATTTTTGAGATGTTATAGCAGAGACACCCTGGCTTTAATGATGCACCTGGTTTTTGAGGTGCCGTAAGATTATTTAGGAGAGTGAACAAGTAGGGAGGAAAACATACCATCTTTTAATGGATGACAAGCCCTGAATTAAGGTCCTGGGAGTGCACCTGCCCTTTATCACCACAGTGGTACTTGACTGTCTCCTTGACAGTGTGGCATTCATATATAATTGAGCATGTCAGTCGACAAAATAAGAGTCCAGAAATAGACTCTTACACCTAAGATCAGGTAGAGGGAAGGGTAATTAACGCAAAGGGCAGCCTTTTTTTTTTTTGCCTTTTTCCTTTTTATTGGTACCAGGGATCGAACTCACGACTGCTTGCTTGGAAGGCAGGTGCTTATGCCGCTGAGCTAAATCCCCAGCCCCAGGGCAGCCTTTTTAACAAGTCATGCTACAACTGGACATCAGTATGTTACTAGAAAACAAAAAGAACTTTTATTTCTACTTCTCATCATAAGCGAAAGGGTAATTCAAAGTTGACCACAGACATAAATGTGAAAGTGATGATATAAACTTCTAGGAAAAAATAGAATACCTTTGCAACGCTAAGGCAGAAGATTTATTGGGGAAGATAGAAAAAGCAATAACCAGAAAAGAAAAAAAAAGATAGCTTAATCAGTATTAAGAACTTAATGCTGTCCAAAAGACATTGGTAAAAAAAAAAGGAACAGCAAGGCCTAGACTGGAAGGACTTTTGTGATATGTGTAATGAAGGTGTTCAGAAGATAAAAAGAGTTCTCCTGCTAGGTTGTTGGGCTCTTATGACTCAATAGGTAGGGGATGGACCTTTCCACATACTTAAATCATCACCTCAAACTTTTTTTTTAAATTCTCTCATTTCAGAAGTTATCAAATGTCTTAAATAGTAAAGGACTTGGTAGGGGATGCTGCACACTAGTCAGCAGGACTGTGGAAATCTCTCAGATAATTATTCAAGCCCAGAAATTAGCAAATAGGTCACTGGAACTAAATTAAAGTCATAAAACAAAACCCAAAAAACCCCAAATAATTATGTAAGCATGGGAACTTAGTCTAAAACATGACATTTAAAAGTAGTAGGGCTTTGGGGTGTAGCTCAGTGGTAGAGCTCTGGCCCCAGATCTGATCCCTATCACTCAAAAAGAGAAATAAATAAAATTAGTGGAGGAAAAAAGTGTGCTCTAGTAAACTGTTAACCTTTTCCCCTCACCGTTCATAGGAATAAGTTCTGATGGAGTTCTGGCTATTCAGGATGTTAAGGCAGGAGTATCATTTGAGCCCAAGAGTTTGAGGCCAGCTTTGGCAACATAGGGAAACTTTATCTCCAAAAACAAAACAAAAATACTGTACACTTGTTGTAGATAGAGGTAGTAGAAAGTCTCTTTTAGCATCCCCCACCCCCATCCTTTTGGGGATTGAACTCACGACCTTGCGCTTGCCAGGCAGGCACTTACACTACTGAGCTAAATCCCCAGCCCTAGCATCCCATTTTTAAGTATGGGAAATAGTCTGTTCTGATATTAAAATATTGCCTTCAGCATTTTCTAATTAGCACTAGGATTATTTGCTTGTATCTACATATGTCAGAATTAGAAATTCAGCTTTGGACTTTGAATTGCCATTGTTGGTCTTTCTGGGAACAAAATAAGTAGAGCCGTTTGGTTTTTGTTAACACATCAAAAGCTTGGTGGTGCATGATTGTAATCCCAGCACTCTGGAGGCTGAGGTAGAAGAATTGATGCGAGTCTGAGAGTCTGAGGCCAGCCTGGGCTGCAGTGTCAAACTCAGACTCAAAAAAAAAAAAAAAAAAAAGCTTGAAAGTACGTGAAGCATTTCAAATGGCAGGAGTCATCTATAGGGCAAATATTAAGTATTAAGAAAATCCCTGGGTGTGTCTCTGTCTTTTCTTTTGGCTTGATGTTGAACTGAGTATATTATTACACAATCTGTCTCTCCCTAAGGAGTATTATCATTGTATTCACATAGGCGAACAATGGGATGGTTTTATACTCTTCTGAAGTTAGCACCTGTTTTTCTTTGTTGAGTTAACATCAAAAAGGCCATAGTGATAGAATTGTAAACGTGTAATTTTTTTTTTAAGAGATGAGGTCTTGTTGTGTTGTCCAGACAGGGCTTTAACTCCTGATAATCTTCCTGCTTCAGCTTCCCAGGGAGCTGGGACTGTGGGTGTACATCACTCTGCTGGAGTTTTTATATGCTATTGAAGTTAAGATGATATAAATTTAAATTAGTGTGTGGTAACCACAATGAAGATAACTATAAATATACAGATGCTTCTTGACTTGTAGTGGGTTACATTTCAGTAACATTAAATTAGATTGAAAATATTGTTAAGGGTAGGTGTTGTAGTGTAGTTCAATGATAGAGCACTGGTCTAGTGTGTGGAGGCTCTTGATTCAATCCCTAGCACCATCAAAAAAAAAAAAATAAAATAAATAAAGTGATGTGGGAAATAGTGTTAGGTTGAAAATGAATTTAGGCCTAGGGATGTAGTTCAGTGGCTCAGCGTGTGCCTGGCAATTGTGAGGTTTTAGATTCCATTCCTGGTAAACCCCCACACAAAAATGAATTTAGTACGCTTAAATTACATCATAGACAAAATTGGCCTACTTTATTTATTTACTTATTTATTTTTGTCTTTTTGCAACAGGGATTTGCTGTGCAGTTCAGACTGGCTTTTGGCTCACTTCGTAGCCTAGGCTGGTCTCAAACTTGCAACCATCCTGCTGTCTCTGGGCTCTGGGCTCCTGAGTGTTGGGATTACAGGCGTGAGCCACCAGCCCAGCTAGTTGGCCTACCTTAAACATGCTCAGGACATTTAATATTAGTCTACTGTTGGGCAAAATCATCTAAAACAAAGCCTATTTTGTAATAAAATATTAAAACGTCATACAATTTATTGACAGCACTTTCATAGTTTCATTTGTTGGCCCTAGTAATTTTGTGGCTGTTTAAATCCTGCAACTCTCTGTTAGCACCCAGCATTTTATGAGAACATGTTACAGGTGATCAAAATTTCAAGTATGGATTTTACTGTATGTGTATCTCTTTCTCAATATCACAGAGTAAAAAGTCCTAAGAAGAGCTTGAGTCAAGGACAAAGAAATGCGATGGGACTTTAAATGTTTCAATGTAAAAACATTAGCTAGCTTGGTGCGGTGTTACCTGTTGTCTTCGTTATGTGGGAGGCAGTAGCCGGAGGATCCTGAATTCAAGACCAGCTTAGGCAGTATAGTGAGACTGTAACTCAGAGAACTAACCAACCAAACAGAAACACAGAAGAGGATGGAAATGGCAGGAAATAAATGAAGACACAAATGAAACATAGAAAACAGTTATATCTAGGAAACAACTGCTGAAGTTGGAAGCTGAAAAGTCTGGGCTCGGGGTGCCAGTAGATTTGGGTTAGGCTTGCTTTCTGCTTCCAAGATGACCCATGTTCCTGCATCCTCTGGAGGGGACAAAAACTGTCTTCACATGGAAACTGCAAAGGCAAGTAAATGGGCTGCTGCATGAAGCCCTTTTATAAAAGCCTTTTCATTCCTGGGAGGAAGAATAGTCATGACCTAATCTTTTTTTTTTTTTTTTTTTTTTTTGAGACAGGGTCTTGCTGTGCAGTTCAGGCTGGCCTTGAGCTCACTTTGTAGCCTAGGCTGGTCTCGAACTCAGAACGATCCTCCTTCCTCGGCCTTAGTGCTGGGATTACAGGCGTGAGCCACCACACCTGGCTAATCTTAGTCTCTTAATACCAGATGCTAGCCATTACATTTTAATATCTGAATTTCAGAGGGGACACATTCAAACTGTAGCAAATGGTAAATTTTGTTATTTTACTACAATTTTAAAAATGGGAAAGAAAGCCTCCATATTGCATAGACAATACTACAGGTAAATGTCTTCTCTTTTTTTCTTTTAATGTTTTCTTGATTTAGGACTGTTACTAAGAACACTGGTTGTTCTGAATTTATCATAGCTCATTCATTCCCTCCACCCCCATCCCCAGCACCCAGAGCCTCATACATACTAGGTAATACTGTGCCACTGAGCTATACCGCCAGCCCTCTATACTCTTTTATGCTTTATTAACTTTCTTTTCTAATATATTTGGCAGGACTTTGGTTTGGGTAGTTTAATTATATGTCTTTGGTAAGTTTTAATTGTATGTAAAATAAGTCAAGACCAAATGTCTGTAGTTTATCAGTTATTTCTGGCCTCCAGAGAGTTGTTGCTTATTTCACACTACCTTTCCTGGCTTGTTGCCTTTTCAGTGATTGAGTAGCTAGAAATTTTGTCTGGATTATTAAGTGCATTTATGGTCTTTAACTAATTTTGGGTTTCGCATTTGAGTTAAATATCTTTTCTTAATTTGATGAGTGTATGTTTCATAGTTGTAGTACCCTTACTATTATAAGCTTTAAGCTGCTAAGAAGTTTAGGCTGTCAGAACCTGTTGTTGGCTAATAGTGTTACATGGGAAAGGGAGGCATTTCCTGATGTTCCCAGGATTGTAGTGTGATGAATGGGTGCAGTGTTGTCCAACTGGAAAGAATCCACTATTATTACTAAATGTTGATTTTCAAGGTTTTGAGGTAGTTGAGGTTCTTGAAATAATTGGTCAGTGGAGAAGGTAAAACTTTAATGCGGAGAGTTTTCTTTCATAAAGAACTTTCTAGCTTGAAAAAATAATGTTGGAAAAGTAGATAGATACATTTGTGCTGTTGGATTGTTAACAGCTTCCTTTTAAATAATTTAAGGTGTACGAGGTACCTTTTTTTACTTTTTTATTTTATTTATTTATTTCTTTTTTTGATACCAGGAATCAAACTCATGACCTCGTGTTTGCCAAGCAGGCACTTATGCCATTGAGCTAAATCCCCAGCCCTGCAGGTACCTTTTTGGTACTGTGGATCAAACTGACAACCTCGTGCTTGCCAAGCAAGCAATTATGCTGCTGAGGTAAATCCCCAGTCCTTGGTACCTTAAAAAAAAAACAAAACAAAAACAACAAGGTCTCACTATGTAGTTCAACCTGCCCTTGAACTCACTGTGTAGCCATCAGACTCATGACAGGCCTGCCTTGGCCTCTCCAGTACTGGGATTATAGATGTCCCGGCCTGCAGCTAAGTCCACCGAGACCCTAGAGGGGGAGTGGGGATGAAAAGAGATAAGAAATGCGAAGAATGGAGACAAGACAGGATTATGATCAAGTCTCTTTTATTCAAAGAAAGAGTAACAAGTATATAGGGTATTGGGGAAGGGGCTGGGTTTTGACACGTCAGTAGGTAACTTAGCTACAGCAGGAAGTTCTAACGAGGGGGAGGGGGCTGTAGGGTAAATTTCCTGCAAGGGCCCATAAAGCAGGCTAATTAGCATCATCACTGTAGGAGCTGAACCACAGGGAAATGTTACAGGCTAAGTGAGGAATGATAGAAACTTAATTTCAACGTTAAGATGCCTGTCATCTTATTAACATAAGATGATGGCCAATTGCAGGGTTTCCCACAGTGTGCTACCATGCTCAGGCTTCAAGTCTGTTCAGAATATTCAGCAGGTGATGCAGCCATCACCACTTACTCTTTTGCTGATTGATTGTTTTATTTTTATTTGTTTTTTGAAACCGTGTCTCACTATTTATTTATTTGATGACAAGGTCTTGGTAAATTGCCCTGGCTGGCCTGAAATTTGTAATCCTCCTCCCTTAGCCTTCTGAGTATCCAGGATTATAGGTCCGCTTAGCCACACCCAATGTCCAGAACTACTTTTTAATCACACCAAATAGGAACATTGTAGCCAGTAGCCATCACTCTCCATTCTCTTCAGTAACCTTGTGTGACCTTGTATGTCTGACTTCTTTCATTCAGTGTTTTCAGGCATCCTCTTTGTTGTAGGATGTGTTACTTCTTCATTGTTTTTATTGCCAAAAAGTTCCTTTGTAAGGATATACTATATTTATCTTCTAGTTGATAGACATTTAGGTTGTTTCCAATTTGGGGATGTTATGAATAATGCTGTTATGAACATTCATATACAAGTTTGTTTAGTAGTTTGTTTAGGCGGGTCCTGGGAATCGAACTCATGATCTTGCACTTGCCAGGCTGGTGCTGTGCCACTGAGCTATATCGCCAGCCCCAAATGTAAGTTTTTATGTGGATATGGTGTTTTAATTTCTCTCAACTGTGTACACCCAGGAGTAGACTTGCTGGATCATAGAGTAGCACTGTGTTTAACTTTTTGTGTATATGTGTGTGTGTGATATTGCAGATTGAACCCAGGACCTTTGCATAGAGCTATACCCCAACCCTTTTTTATTTATTTATTTTTATTTCAAGGCAGGGTCTTGTTAGGTCACTAGTTGTCTAAACTAGACTCAAACTTGCATTCTTCCTGCCTCAGCCCACCAGACTGCTGATCACAGATGTGCATCAACATGCCTGACTTAGCTAGAGTAGTATAGAAATTTTGCTGTGTTTTTTACATTGCACCCTTACAGGTGACATATAGTGTCAATTTCTGTTATCTCTTTAAAAGGAGAGGAGGGGACAGGAAAAAAAAGCACATTCTTTTGTTTTTCGAGAACCCCTGGTTTAGTTGGGGATACAGCTCAGTGGCCTGCCTGGCAAGTGCAAGGTCCTGAGTTCCATTCCCGGTGCCAAAAAAACAGAGAAAGTCTGGTTCATTAAATACTTTTCTTTATAGCATCCCGGTGGAGAAGAAGTTCTGCTGGAACAAGCAGGTATAGATGCAAGTGAAAGCTTTGAAGATGTAGGCCATTCCTCTGATGCCAGAGAGATGCTGAAGCAGTACTACATTGGTGATCTCCATCCGGTAAGAACTATCAGAAAGTAAGGAGCACTTATGTAGAGAAAACTGAATAGCCACACACTGGAAGAAGAGAATGATTAAAATAGAAATCCACTCAACCTAGTTATCAGGCTGAATTTTCTCTAGGAATTATCTAGCCTTATAGTACAACACATATCTGAGATTGCCCCCCCCCCCTGAACTCCCGACCACATGCTTGCAAGGCAGGCGCTTATGCCACTGCGCTAAATTCCCGGCTACAACACATATCTGAAAAGCTAAGGGGATTGATTTTTTAATTAATTAATTTGATTGATTGATCCTTCTATGGCATCTAGTAACATCTTTACCTAAAGTAGTGATTTGCTAGTTCTTGGAAGTCTCACGCCAACAGTGGTAACTATGGCCTTTTCATTCCTCTGTACATACTGTTTTAAGGGGAGACCCTGATATGCTGAGAACAGGTCAGTTCTTATCTTCAGACCCTGAAGTTTCCCAAGAATGCACTACTACCAGGTTATAGTCTCATGTTCCAACATTAGAAATCAGCACATAGTTAAAGTTCATTTGGATATATCTTACAATATTGTTTTTCTCTTTTAACAGAGTGACCTTAAACCTCAAAGTGGTAGCAAGGTAAGAAGTCATCAGTTTTTCTTGTGTGTTTTAGTGTTATATTTCTGTTTACTCAAGTAGAATTGTTTTGTTAAATAATTATCTTAGCAAGAGAAGTTAAAAAGTTTTAAAGTGTTTACCTTTTCCCCAAGCAAAAAATCCTGTTTTTCAAGAATTTGGACTCAGTACCTCTCAGGAAAGAGAATAGCTGAATCTTGAACAGTAGGAAACATTTTGTTAATGCTTCTATGTGTTTTGTTTTTTCTAATTGAAAGTATAAAGCTATATTCTCTGTATGGTTTTGAAAGAAATTAGATTATTGGTTCAGTTACAGAGCAGTATCTTACTCTTACATTATATGGAGTAGTTGATAATCATTGTTTCTATATGGAAAAGATGTGGAAAGTTAATTCTTTCTTATATGCTCTCTTTTTAAATTATAACAGACCTTTCTGTCCCTATTTCCCAAACTTATTTTACTCTGTAAGCTCAAAAAGGCCCACACCCTTCCCAGTAATTCATTGATACAACAAAAACAAAAGCATTGGATTATTTGAAAACCTTAATATATCTGCACTATGTACCAGGAAAATATGAAAGCCTTTGCTGCTTCCCACAAGCTAAATGGCTCCATTTTACTTATTCTTTTGCAATTTCAAATAGCCATTACTGGTTTTAAAAAACAACAATCTAGGTGCTTCCTAGAATAGAACAGACACCATACAACCCCTCTTCCTCATGCCCATACAACCCCATTCCTTACTGAGCCAGAATTATTGAGTAGACTTGACACAGCATTTCAGGTTAGCCCAACACAAGGATTCTTTTGATTTAAGGGAGTGCTTGCTTGTCAGTGTCTGCCATCTGTCACCATGCAATCCAGGTTGTTTGTATAAATTAACCCTTGCATCTTGTTAGAGTCTACTACTCTGAACTATTGATTTGTTTATGAATGGGGATTAGAATGGTTCTTTAGCCGGGAGTGGTGGTGTACTTCTGTAATCCCAGCACTTTGGAGGATCTGTAATCCCAGCACTTTGGAGGATGAGGCAGGCTGATCATCGAAAGTTCAAGACCAGACTGGGCTATGAAATGAGCCCAAGGCCAGCCTGAACCTCATAGTAAGACCCTGTCTCAAAAAGACAAAAAAAAAAAAAAAACCCAAAAAACACAAAACTCAAAACCCCCAAAATTAATGTGTGATGTGGTTGAAACAGTGAAATAGCTCTGAAGATAAGAACACATGAATTCTCAAGGGAAACAGTAAAACCATTATTCAAACCATAGTGGTTACGTGCAACTAGAAATTTTACTTTTAAAAGTTCTTTATATTCATGTTGTACCTGCTACCTAATTTATTAAAGGATGTACTTGCCCTTTAGACAGATATCAATTGCTTTTCATCAAAGAATTTTGTCTAGTTGTTTCATTTTTCCTTGTTTTTGTTTGACATTTGTGTTTTGTAACATGATCTTTTGAGAAGTAGAATGTCACAGTAAAATCATTGAAGAACAAAATATCCTTTCTTGAATGATGTCAAGAATTAACATCTTCTGAAATGATAGGAAGTTTTGCAAATGGAACCATAAGGGCAAGGTAGCATCCATTTCAAGTCAGTTCTCCAGTATCAAAATAACTTCTTTTACTTAAGTCATTCTGTATCTTAGTTACTTTCTTTAGAGATGTATCTTATCCCATGAGTCGGGGAAATTTCTTTTGGGGGCTGTTTTTCAAACAGGTTCTTAATATGTATTTCAGGCTGGCCTCAAACTCACTATGTAGCCCCAGTGGTCTCAAATGCGCAGCAATCTTCCTATCTTAGCCACCCGAGTGCTCGGATTACAGGCGTGTACCACCACATCCCACTACACTTTGGGAGTGTTTTTTATATGTGAATTTTATCTTATCAATGGGGAAACAGGCTAACACTAAGTGTACCTTGTGACCTGTATTTTCATCTAGAAATAAATGGCTTGCAGCAAATTTTATATTTTAGTACACTATATTTTATTGCATTAGTATCCCAGGGACCTATACCACAGACAAGGGTTGGGACTGTAAAATGTTGAAGTCATGTACTTTACTCCTCCAACTTATTAGATATACACCAAATATTAACATTCATATAGCAGTAATTCATGTATAAGGTTCAGGATATTATGGGTGAAAAATTGGTCACCAGTGGTGTTTGAGCCCAAAAGTTCTCAAGTTGTTTTTTTTTTTTTTGAGTTATGACAGTGATACCAAGTGTTATAAATAAAAACTGAAGAACTGCCACCAGACCACCCAGGTAAATTTGCTGAAGGTGTCTTGTGGCTTAAACTTCCTCTGACTTTAAATACTTGGAATCCTCCTGGAATACCAAACATTTAATTTAATTTAGGAATTTAACCATAAGATCACTGTACATTTTATATACCTTTTAAAGCTTTTGAAAGCCTCAATATAAACTATTATAAGCTGAACATAAACTATAATGCCCTGTCTGCATGTTTTTATCTATCATGATCATAATTCTACATCATTCTTTCTTGTTTGTATCCTGATGACAGAGTATTCATACACCACATTCCTTAAGTGTATGTGTGCACTTCTCTCATGTTTTCTCATGAACAGAATTCATAGTGAAATCCTTCTCTCCTGACCCCAAAATTCCTTCCCACGGGACTGCCAGATAGGACATTTGTCATTCTCTTTATCCTATCAGATTGGGTCAGTACTTCATGGTGTACTGCCTTTAGGAAGAATTATCTGGGAAAATAACTCCTTTATAAAACTTGTGGGAAAGAGAAAAATCTACATGTGATAGTGCTCCTTCAGTTTCCCTAGACACAAGAGAGTAATGTTTCTTTTCCCCGACTCTTTTGAACGATGCTGCTCTTACAGGTTTTGAGGCAACAAAATACCTTCAGCTTGGAATGAAATCCAGGGCTGGGGATTTAGCTTAGCGGCATAAGTGCCTGTCTTGCAAGCGCACAGTCGTGAGTTCGATCCCAAAATAGCATGAAGTCCATCTGATCTGAGCCTTTCATTTTACAAATGAGGGAGCTGTTTTAGCATTAAGCTGAACAATATTAGACATAATTTTAGTTATGAATTACTTAAATTTCTCAGGTAATATTTTCTTTTACCCTATAAAGCCCATATATATATTTTTTTTTTTTTTTGAGGGAATTATAACCTTAACCTTGAATTTTAGGAATGAATTTCGTTTAAACAGCTGATTTCTTTAGTTTTGAGCTAAAATCATAGTAGACAAAGGAATTTTGTTATTTGTAGGTATATTCCAAACTCGTTATGGAATAATAAAAAAGGTTACGTATTAATTACCTGGTAGAGCCGACGCTAAGAGAAGTTTGGGTTTCACCTGTTCTCTTATAACTGAAAATCAGTGTTGTAACCTACTTACCATGTGAAAAGTGGAGAGCATTAAAATCTGACATGAACATAACCAGCCGGGTGGCCTGAACACTTCAGGATAAGCTGAAGTCAGCTACAAACTGGAAGAATTCCACTTAAGCATCCTTGAAATTCCGCACAGTGCTTTGGCTTGGAAAAGAGGATCGAGGAGTGACTAGAGGAAGAGTGGAGGTGAAGAAAGATTCTATGTTAGAACTTTACTTTTCAGTTTTATAAAATTAAAAATAAGTGAACAGTGGCTGAGGTTGTGGCTCAGTGGTAGAGCTCTTGCTCTCTGTGCACAAGGCCCTGGGTTTGATCCCCAGCACCACACACAGCAAAACAAGACCAACCATCAAGAAACAAAATAACATAAAACATAAACAAAACCTCATTTGACTTCCTTCCAAACTTGGCTAAAGGCCTTGGCTGCTAAGCACTGTGTCTTCAACGTCTCTTTTACTGTTTATTGATTTTTACATGTCTTTTTAATACCATTGTTGGCTAAAAGTGGGGCTGCTCTAATTTGGCATTTCTGTGGCTATCCGTGTCCAAAAGGGAGTACATGTTCCACTGTTAGGCAAGTGGGTCTTTTTTGCCTCCAGGGATAAATTGATTTCAAAACAGGAACACTTTAGTGTACTTAGTTTAAAAAAACAAAAACAAAAACAAAAAAAAACAGAACTACAAATTTTCAGTTATTCATTGTTTATAAGAAATTATAATTTCAGAATATTGTAGTCTTAGTTTACTCTTCGTTTTTATGATATTGTCAAGGCTTACTCTAGCTCGTATCTTGGTCTTTGGGTTGTAAAGAAGAGGAAAAGCTTTGAAATGTAAAGAATCCATTTATATTAACTTTGACTTGTAATATAATTATAGATTACACATCATAATGCATATGATACTCTGCGATGCTCTTGTATCAACATTTTTTATATTCTAAGGCTTAAAAATTTTTGGTAGTAACTTTATTTTTGTTCTGTAAATCTTTGGTGTGTATATGGAAAAAGCAGAAGACCATGGACATTTTCTTGATGGAATTCAGTTATTTCTTGGCTAGTATAGTGGCTCGTTAAAAGGGCAACATTATAAATTAATGTAATGTATACAACGCCATCACTACCTCTACTGCCTCTCAAATCCTTAAGATAGTAATTTTTGTTTTCTCAAAGAAGGTTGATTTGCAGCATGTATTTAATTAGCCAAATTCATGCTGTGCTAGCAGAAGTGTCCCAGATAACCCTAGCCATCAAGATCTCAAAGAAGTATGGTAGTATATTAGTGTAGTTTCTTCTAAAACTTTTCATTGGAAGTTTTGCTTACCTTAGACTAATTTCTTTCAGGTTTGGGGCAAATATTCATTTGCATGGCAGTATTTTTGACATAGGAAATTAAAACTCATTTCATGGGCTGCTCTAAAGTATTTCCGGGCCAGTATGTATGATTCCTAGAAATTAATGGGAATTATTGAAAATTGTTGGTAAACAGAGATAATACTCTATCTTCATACCCTGCATACTTCTTTGCATATGGGCCACGATGATATTTTGGGCAGCAGCACTCAATGCTAATGGGTTATTGTCCTCTGGCAGTAATTTGGCAGGCCTTTTATTCTGTATAGCTAATTAATGTCTATAGTATTTTCATTTAATATACACTTAAATTGAGTAAAAAAGATTTATGAATAGTTAATAGCTAAGATTTTTTTGAGATATATTCACATAAGATGCAATTTACCTATTTAAAATGTTCACATCAGTGATTTTTAGTGTATTCACAAAACTTCAGTCAATTTTAGAACAATTTTATCATTCCAAAAAGAAATTCCATACTTCATTAGTGTTACTTTTCATCCTCTCCTCCTCCGCCGCCGCCTCCCCAGCACGAGGTAACAGTACCTCTGCTTTTCTGCCTCTGGTTGTCCTATCCAGGTGTTTCCTATAATTGGTTCTGCACAGTATGTGGTCTTCAGTGTCTGGCTTCTTTCATTTAGCATATTTTGAAGGTTCATCCACGTTGTCACATATATCAATACTTATATTGTTTTTTATTGCCAAAATTTGTTTTTAAAGATTATTTTGACATTTTATTTCCTGTAACTGTTCTTTCCCTTTTCACTTTGTAATAAACTATAAAATTTTCAGTCATGTTATTAAGATTTCAAAGAATAAGCTGGTTCATCTCTATGAGCTACAAAACAGTCATAGTCTTGAGCATTTCACAGTTGACATATATATTGTAACAGAATTGTTTTGGGGCTTTAAAAATATTTTCAGAAAATGGGATCTTAGGTACTTCCAGTGGCAAACCCAGAAGAAGCAGGTCTATCATTGTGACTAAAAGTTCAGTCCATTTCAATGTAATTTGTATCATTAGCATTTTTTTCATTTAAAAATCGTTAGGTAATTTCTGTACTTTCACTAGTGATTCTTCACTAGCGAGTACCAACGTATTACCAGAAATAAGATTCTTGGTCTACCCATTGCTTATAGATTTATAAATATCAAAATGCTTGAAGTTTTGTTGCTAGATACAAAAAGAAAAACTTGTATGTGTTGTGTTAATCTTTTTTCTTTTCATTTTTGGACTTGTGTCTTCTTTAGGGTCCTTCGAAAAATAATTCATGCAAAAGGTCAGTATCTCTTGCTCTTACGAGTTCTTATGCTGTATGTAATGTCTGGCAAAAAGTTCTTCTATAAATATACATGTATAACAGTACAGTTTGATAGCTTATTCTTCTTTTGGCTCATATAGTTGCAAATTCAATAGTTCTTTGACATTAGCAAAATTAATTTTTACAATTTCAAACACCTTGACTAAAAGGTTTATGCCATAAGTAATTTTTAAACCTTATTGTAAATCGGTAAGAGGCCAGTATGCATTGAAAAGTAACTGCTATTAACTCCAGGCCTGGTTGTCTGTAGCTCAGCCCAGCCATGTGACTTTCAGTTTGAACTTAATCTCACATAATCTGCACAGTCACTGTGTAAAGCAGGTGCTGTTACTATATCCTACTGAATAAAAAGTTACTAGTCATTTTTAGGAATTTGGGTTTTCTCAAAGATTTATTATATCTCTTGGGGCTGGGGATTTAGCTCAGTGGCATAAGCACCTGCCTTGCAAGTGTGCGGTCATGAGTTCGATCCTTGGTACTGATAAAAAAAAAACGAAAAAGACAAATATATATATATATCTTGTAGTAATATAAGTAATATAATAGTAGTAGGCTTGAAAAGTATAAATTACCCCCCATAAAAGTTTCTTCTTCAGATAACTATGGAATCTTTGCCTTGGGAAAAAAATCTTCATGGAGATTATGTAGAATTATCCATTGTGTCATTTTTTTTTTTTTTCCTTTTTGAGACAAGGTCTCACTATGCAATTCAGGCTGACCTTGAGCTCACTTTATAGCCCAGACAGGTCTCAAACTTGCTACCATCCACTGTCTTAGTTTCCTGAGTGCTGGAGTTACAGGCATGTGCCACTATACCTGGCTTAGGAGACTAAGAAAAAAATCACAAGGAAAGGAAGCCTTTAATTGGATTAGGACAAAATAATAATTATTAAATAATGTTTTTCTAACAATACTTTTCTGGAAAAAATATAGCTAAAACACCTGCTGAGCTATAGTCTCAAAGGAAATTTAGGCCAAGCATGGTGGTGCATGCCTATGTTCTCACCATTCGGGAGGCTGAGGCAGGAGGATTGCCATGAACGGAAGGCCAGCCTGGGCCACATAATGGGTTCAAGGCCAGTATAAACTACATAGCAAGATCCTGTTTCAAAAAAGAAAGAAAAGAATATTTAGCCCTATACAGTGATGCATACCTGTAATCCCAGCACTCAGGAGCCTGAGACAGGATTGCCACAAGGCCCAGGCCTGTCCAGACTACAGAATGAATTCAAGATCAGACTGAACTATGCAGCAAGGCCCTTTCTCAAGAAAACCAAACCAAACCAAAGAAACAAAAATTTAAAAAAAAAAAAGAAATTTTTTAAATGGGCAAAGATTAGATTAGTCAGGCATAATGATGGTGCACACGTATACATCTGTATAATGCCAGCAGTCTGACAGGCTGAATCAGGAGTATCACAAATTCAAACCCAGCCTGAGCAATTTATTGACTGAGACCCCTATCTCAAAAATATAAAAATAAGGGGAGGAGTGGCCTCGGGTATAACGAATGCACCCCTAGTATCACCAGAAATAGATGTGGTAGTTCATGCCTGTATGCCTAGCACCCAGGAGGCTGAGGCAAGAGGGTCGCAACAAATTCCAAGCCAGCCTGGGCTACTCAGTTCATTTAAGATCAGCCTAGAATAGATAGCAAGATCGTTTCTCCAAAAAAAAAAAAAAGAAAAAGAAAAGAAAGAAAGAAAGAAAGAAAGAAAAGAAAAAAAGTTGGAAGGGGCTGTGTGCCCAACTGTATTAGGGAATATTTATAAGACTATTCATAGCAACATCATTCAAGACTGGGAACTATCCAAATATTCATCCATTAATAAAGTGAATGAATAAATTATGGTATATTCATGCAGCAAAAATAAATGGATCATAACTAAGTGCAGTGACTCCACGCAGTAACCTGGGTAAATTGCCAAGAAGAAAATTCTGTCTTGTCTGACAGTAGGAGGTTATTGTTGAGTTTGCATCACCCTTAGTGCAGTGTAGATGTGTTTTCTCCTCTCCTCGGTGGCAGCTAAGGAATAGGAAAGATTATTCTGAAGATTTATGGCTGACCATTGTTTTCTGCACTGAGGACTGCATGTTTTCTCGGAGATCGTGTGCTGGGGCTCTAGTCTTTTGTTGTTGCTCTTCAAACGGTCTGAATTCATTTCTCTTCTGGGGAGAGTACGTGAATGTTCCCATGTGTTGGGGTGCCGTTACACATGCCATCTTGATTAATTTTTTTTTCCAAATTGTTTTTTTGTCTTTTTCTTTTTTATCGGTACCGGGGATTGAACTCACAACCAAATACTTGCAAGGCAGGCGCTTATGCCGCTGAGCTAAATCCCCAGCTCCTTGATTAATTTTTTTAACAGAGGTTGCCTGGCTCACTACTAAACTTGTTAAGAGAAGCTTTCTGCCTTACTTCAGTGTACAGGATGCTAGGCATGTTTAGACAAAGAGAAGTGTTTGTTACGAACCTCAGCTGGAGGTTTTAGCTTTGAACACCTTTTAAAACCAAGACTGGACATGTCTTAAATAGAGGGGTGGCCAGGTCATTTGGATTATGGCTTCACACCTTAAAGCTAGCAATGCCAACATTCTCCACTCACTACAGAGGAATTGTTTTAGGGAAAAGGGTTGCTGCTCTGAAACTCTCAAGCAAGGTTGTCTGTGGTACTTCCTAAGGCAACAACCATTTGTTTAACTCTTTCTCATACTATTGTTAACGTTCTTTGTGTATGTATCCTTTTTAGTGTCCAAACTCAATTAGAGATCAAGAGGGTGGTTTGCAATCAGACTGCCTGACCAGCTTGTGATTTGGAGTGGAAAGATTGTGTTTCCTATGTCTGCGAAGAGGATAGTAATTTAATAGGGTTGTGATAAGGATTCAACTTTACATGCATGTGAAACAGACTTAATATTGCTGGTAGTTGGATTAGATACTGTTTCCAAATTTCCAATGGAATAGTTATGAAAATACCCATACGTATATACATATATAATGGATTTTGTTTTTGCTACTTACAACTATTCATTTGGGTTGGAAGTGCAGCTCATTAGAGTACTCATGTAGCATGCATGAGGCCCTGGGTTCAATCCCTCACATGGGGCAGGGGGAATTAATTATATATGAAAAATATCTTTATGTATGTGTGTGTGTGATACTGTATATTGAAACCAGGGCTTTGCCCAAGTTAGATAAGTGCTCTACCACTGAATTATATCCCCAGTTCAATATGTGAAAAACAAAAGACAAAGAAGAAAAAATAAAAATTTTGAGGGAGGGGCTTTTTAAACCAGAGTCTTTGTAGTTCAAGCTGGCCTTGAACTCACTATGGAGCTCAGGCTGGCCTTGAATTTTATGGCAATCCTCCTGACTCATTCTCCTGAGTGCTCAGATTATAGGCGGGCCTCCACAGCAGGCCATAAAGAAGAATATTTTAAACTATCCATAATCTGATAACCCAGATTACAACCATTATATGTCTTTGTAGAAACACCTATAGAGGTGTGTGTGTGTATCTCTTTGGATTTTTTATCCTTTTTTAAAAGTTACTTTTTAATATTGGTATTCCAGAATAGTTTGGGTATGCTAGGCTTGGTGGCACATGCCTGTAATCCCAGCTCTTTGGAGGTGGCTGCTGGAGGATTGCCATGAGTTCAAAACCAGTCTGGACTACCGAGCAAGACCCTGATTCAAAACAACAGCAAAAAAATAGTTTGGCATTTTATCACAACTATCGTGTGATAAAAGCAATTAACATTTCCCAAAATAAAATCAAAACTGCATGCCCATATAAGTATTACAGTGTCAGTTCTGAAAGACAGTGTATGTTTGCTATAGAATATTCACTTCCTTGTGTTTTCCCATTTCCAGCTGCTGGTCGTATTGGATTTTCCCCATCGTAGGCGCTGTGCTCCTAGGTTTGCTGTATCGTTACTACATGGCGGAAAGTAAATCCTCCTGAGGAGGCCTTGATGAGGCCTAGGAAACACATCCACCTGCGAGTGAAAATGAGAGACTTGCTTTGGGGACCGCAGCAGTTGCCCTGGAATCCTGCCAATGATATTCTTCCCCCCTTAGAGCCGAGCCGTTTGACCAGACATCCTCCTCCGGTCTGGGACCAGTGTCCTTCCTCTCCAGAGCCTCACTCCCGGAGCGCCTGCTCACTGCTGGGTCCTGGCCAGTGCTGCTCCTTGTCACTGGTTTCCACAGGTACCCTACACTTCCTGTGTGTTACTGATTGCAGTTCACGTGCTGTGGTGATGTCGCTCTGGGGAAAATACCTGCTTTCTGTACTTTTAATGCCCGTTAGAGATTTTTATCAGGCTAGCACTCCTGTCTTGAAATTTTTGTCTATTTTTTAAAAATCTTTTTAAAATTCTGATTTGATTGTATTATTTACCATACAGAATTTCAGTTGTAAAGTAAAAGTGCGTATCTATTACTTACCATGTGACTGCCGGTGACCTTGTTCCCTATTTATGTTGGTTAAAACCAGATCGAGCTCTGTGGCTAGCGCAGCTGGCAGCGCCTCCGCCCCCTCAGTCCAACCCCTTTTTTCCCCAAGGGGTGCTGGACAAAACCGCGCTTTCCTTTGCTCTCTTGGGGCTGGGAACGCCAACAGCAGAATGAAATGGACTGGGTGGGGTAACTGAACCCTGGAAAATTAAAGAGTCATCTTTTTCTTTGAAAAATATTTTTAAAACACTACTTTTAGGGCAAGAGTTTAGAGAAGGCACCAAAACGTTTTTCTTTTGTTTAGTTCTAGCTTGTAATCATCTCTTGTTGTCCCTCTTTTATTAGTAAAAATATAAATGTGTAATTATGTCTGTAGAACTTTCCCAAGGATTCTTACTGCTTTTCGTATATTGATTAGCAAATTTTTGATTCCCCATTTTACAAAAGCAAGAGACTCAGTGAAATAACTTCCATATAAAATGTCATTTGAAAATGAAAGATCATGACAAGACACTGTTTTCCACTTCATCTGTGTTTTTACTTCCATGGCTCCAAATTGTGGTTTTGTTTTGCTCAAAATAAACAATAAAAAAAAAATCTGGTAGGTTTTTTTTTTTTTTTTGGACTTGTATGTTTGTCTCAGTGAAAAGTAAGGTATTTAGAATTATGTTGCCAGGATTTCTTTGGCATCTTTGACTTTATTTTTTCCCTCAGGGAAGCACCTGGGTAGAATCTGAAGGCTGTTTTCTGCCAGTAGCTTTGATTTTTTTCTCCCTGTTCTCTGAGGGCTGCCTGCCTGATTCTGGGCTGTGGTCATATCCAGCAGGGCACAATTGGGTTAAAGTACCACAGACACTGCCCGGGATCAAGCTCGCCAGGGACCTGACAAGACAGGAAACTGTACAGTGAGCCAGAGTCTGCCCATGCAAACTTCAGAAAAAGTTCAAACCAGGTCTTGTGATTTACAATTGAATGAATTCTGAATTCATCAAGGTAATATTAAGCTTTTTTTTTTATATATATATACTTGGATACGATACTTTAGAATACCTTCTGGCTGATTTTTAGATACCAATTGTGGTTTAATTAAACTAATATCTTTAGATTTTTTTTTAAATTAGAAGATGCCATTTTGAGAAAATAATAATAGAAAAAATTTTTCGGCTATTATATAACAAGTGATATAACTTGATGCACCTCCAGTTAAACAAGAAGGAGTTTCCTGAAATAAGGGTTGGGATGTAATTGCTGGACTATGTAGGTTGTGTGATCATATGGAGTAGTAAGTCAGAGTAGAGGGAAGAACAAAGGAGGATTGAGGAGCAAGAAAGGCTACATCAAGCTAAGCTAACAGCCAGAAGATGGCTTGGATCCGTTGTTAAGTGTGTTGGCAGTCTCTGAAACTGAATGAAAAACATATGGCTTGTCAAAAATGTTAAAGAACTATAGTCTGAAGTAAAGTTACTGTTTATGATATTTCATATTTCATGGGGTAAACAATTCAAAAAGTATTGTTTTTCTGTTTCATATTTTTTTTCCTCTTTATATTTGGACTTGTTTTTTGCTGAGAGCCAGAAGGAAAAGCTTTTCAGACTTTGTTTCTGATGTCCATGGAATCCATCCAGTACACAGGGCCCCTTTTGACTACTGCTAGTGCAGTGTCACTCTGTATTATAAAAAACACTTCTGGGGGGCTGGGGATTTAGCTCAGCCTGGCTGGCAAGTGCAAGGTTGTGAGTTTGATACCTGGTATCAAAACAAATACAAAGAAAACCTTTTAGGTCCATTTACTATAATTCTGCATACATAAATAGCAAGGTGAAGTTTCTCCAGTGAGTTTGTAGGCTGGTCTCAATGAAGTACACAATAGATAGCAAGCACGCTACAATATATACATATAGCAAACTAGCCAAATCCAGCAGAAAAGATTTTTGTTTAAGAAGTAGACATGAATTCTCCAACAGTCTTGCCATCAGTAGGAAAAGCCAGCCCTTGGTGGACAGTGTCTCCTGGTCTCCTGGGTGTTTGGTGGTTGTTTTGTTCTAAAGAAGGCCAGCTGCTGATGTGCACCATATGCCCGTGCAGTGGCTGTGATCCCAGAAGAGGAGGTGAGAGAAATTTTATGTCACCGAAATGCAGGGTGTTAGTGCCCGCTTTCCAAAATTTCTCAGGTCCTGACTCTTACAAATTGTTTCTCATTTTGAGACAGCTTTACATTTGTAAAAGTAAGAAAGTGATGAGAACGAAATGTACATTGTGTTTAGATCTCATCTGGACACTTAGAAACAAAAATTCATTGGACCCAATCATTTGAGCTTATGCGTTCTTTTTACTAGTTACTATAAATGCTTATGTGAACCAAGACTGCTGGGCTTATGCTCTTTGAGTGCTGATGCGGAGTAGCAGGCCAGGTAGTCATTACTATGACATCTTATGCTTAAAACCCAAAGTGATGCCTGTCTGGTTAAATTTCATTTCAGGAGGTTGAGGTAGAGAACAGTAATTTTTTTTTTTTTTTTTATTAACAGTAATGGTTTTTACCCTCTACTCCAGGAGAAATAGATTCAGAACTGTCTTGTCTCCACAAGAAATCAATTTTATTAACCATCACATTCTGCTACCAGATACCACAAAAGTAATGGGGAGTGTAGTCACATTTGGCTGCTGTGGTCTGGAGACGCCAAGTTGGGGATTTGTGGGGGTGACTAAGGAGGGAAGGAGGTTCCAGAGAAGCAAAGGGACATTTGTCAAGTCCAGTAGCCTGTCTCCAGCATCTTACTGATGGGTTTAGTAGCTGCTCCTTGCCCAGGCCTATCTCCTACATTTGCTATTTAGGCAAAACATTATCTTACTTATTTAACTTTCTATTTCACCCTCGACTGAATGAATGTAACATTCCTTTAATTAATATTAACATTCTGTCTGTGTAATCAATGACATTTGTTTTCCTATTTTATTTCAGCATTTTTGAACAGAGATCTTTGTCTCCTTTGCTGGTACAGTGATTGTTTGTTAGGACTACACACAATAAACATACTGTTTTCCTTTTCTTGCCATGACTACAGTTGTGGTTTTTGTTTTTGGTTTTTATAAGTGCAGAAGTAATGGTTCTATAATGTTCACGTGTTCTGAATAAAAATAATTTGGAAGCGTAAAACTCACCTGTATCTGTGCTAATACTATGTTTAGTGTAATTTGGTGGGAAATTTTGTTGTTCTTTAGGATTCTTGCTGCTGTTCCTTGCTGAAATTGAGTTTCTTATTTGATAAGAATGAGATGCAAAAATAAAGGCTTTTGCCATATTAATGGATGTGAAGTGGGAATCAGGTAGGCAGTTTGATGTTCAATTTCTACTAAACCCATCTGATAAAAAGAAGCCAATACAAAGTAATAATGTTCTCTTATCTGCAACGCCAGGCTTCAGATGATTGTTTCTCTTGGAAATAGCTAAACTATTAGGGAAAATTAAACAGAAATTGGAGGTCTAGTGACTGTGTTAATAAAACAAGGGGAAATAAACCACTTTTATAATTACCCTTAAAGCATACTGATAGCCTTCTAACATTATGAACATTATATTAGATTACTAATGAAAGACGGTTCATTGGGACTTAGATTTTTCACTACCACAGGAATCGAGCATTAGTAACAGGAAAAGATAGCTCCATTCTTACTGCCAGGATTTTGAATCTAATTTTTAATCTTTGATACTAATAATTCATCATCAAAGCATTCTTCCTGATGCTAAGTTTTTAGTAGCTACTTGACAAATTCTGGCTGATTGGTGATAAACTGAGGTGGAAGATGGTGAGTGACCCTCAAATCCCTTGCAGAACTTTGTGTGTGTGTGTGTGTGTGTGTGTGTGTGTGTGTGTGTGTTACTGAGGGTGGAACCTAGGGCCTTGTGCATTCTACGCAAGTGCTTTACCACTGAGCCACATCTCCAGCCCTGGAAAGTTTCTGAAATTTAATTCAGATTTGGATTATGTTGTTAGAAACAACTTTTGGTAAGAAATAGCCTATAAAAACTAGAGAATAATAGATTAGCCATGCATCTGCCATAGTCCTGTAATACCAACTCCTCAGGAGGCTGAGGCTGGAGGATCTCAGTCTGGGTAACAGTGAAAATGTTTGAAAAAGGGCTAGGGCTATAGCTCAGTAGTAGAACCCTTGCTAGCATGCGATAGGTTGAATTCCCAGCACAGCAAAAAATAACATTTAAAAAAAATGTTTGAGGACAATTTGGTGAAATCCTTAAAGAGCACAGATGAAAAGTCCTTAGGTAATTTCACCCTGGATAAGATTCAGCCTGGAGCTGACAAGGACACTCATGCCTGCAGTCAGCTTCTTGGGAAGCAAGAGGACCACAAGTTCAAGTACAGCCTGGGCAGTTTAGCAATCCCCTGTCTCAAAAAGGGCTGGGGATGTAGCCCAGTTACTATTAGAGCAGGAAGACTGGAGCTGGAGAGAGCGCAGCTCAGTGCACACACAAAGGCTGTACGTTAGAAGCTTAAAGTGACATTTTCGACCCATAAGTGCCTGTCTTGGGGCAGTTTTCCATTATTTGTTTTCTGTCCTAATCTCTGTGACTGAAACATTGGTGTTAGCTTTTAGAACCCCATGGGTCTGGAAGGAGTAAAGCCAAGCCAGTCCTGGTTGCTTAAATTTCATTTGCCATAAAGAAACTTGGACTCTATTCCGGTTTTTCAGAAATGGAGGTGGGATTACCTTGTAGAACTCTGAAATTGTTTGCCAGGAAAACAAATTCACAGAGTTTCCCACTCTGATTTTATTACTTAAACTAACAGGACACAGAGATTGAACTGGCAGAGTTTAAGCTATCATCATGGCAGGAAAGTGAGAGCTTCCCAAATCCCCCAGTTTGACCCCTTTTTCTCTGGTTTCCTTACCCTTCCCTGTGTGGATTTTCCCCTGGCTTCCTGTCTGTCTTGCCCTCTTTATCTTGCCTTATGCTTCTACTCTGTGAAGGACAAGCTAGCATCCCGGCTGTGCTGCCCGCCATCTTTAAATTCTGTGGTTCAAAACTGCACCCAACAGCAACCTAGAAAACATTTGGAAGAAATACGATTTATCTGCTCATCAATTAGACTGTGTGAGTAAACTAGCAATTTCACTTGAACGTCTCTAGCACCTTTCTTGAAGGCTATATTCTGCTTCTGTATGTTTCATGCAGGCCAATCAGCTTGCTTTCTAAAAGTCCTGAGTTTAAATTGGGTCCCTGAAACTCACCAGTTCCACCGGCTATGGCTTTGGTAACTTCTCTGACCTTAAACTGCCTACCTTGGAAGTATCTAAGGGAGGCTCTGCTCTTCCAAATAAATCTAAGCTCCCATCCACACAGTCTTGCATCTTTGGGAAGCAGAAATAGTCTTTGTCCACAGAATATGAGCTTAGCATAAGATGCAGAAACCTGTTTACACTAGCGGGTGAAAGAGAAGTGGCGTGCGAATCAGTAATGACCTTGTGGGTCTGCTGGAGGGTGAGGGCAGCAAGCACAGCTGGCAGAACTAGGATGGGAGCCCGAGGACCAAGAGGAAGCAATCATGTAAGCATGCAAACCCTTCATTAGTTAAAATCCTTACACAGAAGAGTCTTCTGTACCCCTCAAGGTACAGCATTATTTATGCTGGACCAGAGAGAGAATTAAGTGGATTTCATTTTTTTTGCCTGCTTTTTTGTTTTTTGGAGTATTGGGGATTGAACCTAAGGTCATGGCCCTGAGCTTATCGCCAATTCTTTAAAAGTTTGTTTTCTTTTAAATTTTAAGACCAGGGTCGGGGATTTAGCTCAGTGGCGTAAGTGCTGTACTGGCAAGCACAAGATCATGAGTTTGATCCCTGGTGCCAAACTAACTAACTAAATAATAAATAAATAAATTTTAAGACCAGGTCTCATCAGGCTGCCAGGTTGGGCTTGAACTTGCAGTTGTCTTGCCTTGGCTTGCAGAATGCTGAGATACGGTGTGTGCCACCACACCCAGCAGAATGCTTTATTGTGAAATCACCTCGTAAAATACCACTGAAAAATACCAATAGCCCTCTCTGCTACAGCAGATCAGCTACAGCAGACTCTAGGATTCAGGGGAATATGGTGCACAGTGAGGATCAAAGACCTCTGCCCTGAAAGCCTCTACCCATTAAAAACAGGTCACATTCAGAGAAGCAGGAAACGTATGAAAACTCAGCGGCCACCCTGTAAATACCTTCGAAAGGAAAATGTCTTTTAACCTACAACTTTCTGTGCAGCCTGAGTACAATTAAGTCATTTCAGACATGCATGGTATCAGGAAATTTCATGCCATGTGTCCTTTCATTGCGATCCTCCAAGGTATATACTGTACTCTGCAAAAGTGAAGAATTTAAGTAAATAAATATTATTTATTTACTTAAATATTCCCAGCTAGGCTGGGAATGTAGCTCAGTGGCACAAGTTCCTACCTGGCAAGTGTGAGTTCAATCACTGGTACCCCCCAAAAAAGTGTGTGTGTGTGTGTGTGTGTGTGTGTGTGTGTGTGTGTGTACAACAGCATACCCTTGTAATCTCAGGTGCTCAGAAGTCTGAGGCAGGAAGGACTGCAGGATTGTGTGTTTGAGGCCAGGGTGAGCAACTTAGTGAGACCCTGTCTCAGAAAGTAAAAGGGCAGAGGATGTAGCTGAGTTCGATTCCTGGTACTCCTCTGAGAAGGTAAAACAGGGTTTAGGGACATAGCATATGGGAGGCCCCGGGTTCAATTCCTAGTACTGCAACAGAACATTTAAAGGAATAAACGAAGAATGAGAAAGTTGATTATGGAAAAAGAGGAAGAGTGAAACAAGCTCCCAAGATGATGAGTGGTCAAGTGGAGTTGCAGAAGAACAGAGCGTAATCATCCGGGTAGATGTAAGAAGACAGCTCTGGGAAAGACAGATTTTCAAATATGTTTTTACCGTGTTGGAACTTGGGGGCGCTGAACAAGAAAGCAACAAGTGCTCCCTCCTGGTAAGCGGCGGCGGAGCGAGCAAGCAGTGGGCGCCAGGAAGAGAACAAGTCGGTGTCTCCCGTGAGCCTGCTGGAGCGCGGGCTGAGAGTCAGACATCCCATTCTACCCACCACCCCTGTTTAGCAACTGGAGGGGGTCAAGGACAGCCGGAGTTGATAGCAACTAAGGCACATAAAGCAACTAAATGCTTGATTTTTGGGTTGATTATGCTGACCTGGGGCCAGCAGTCTGAGCATCTCTTGGGAGGATGACAGTATGCAATATAGCAAATATGGGGGATTTTCTTCTATCTTCTCTTTAAAGGCAAATATTGTTTTTACTGTTTTACTTTGTTCCAATCAATTATCTTGTCCTATTTAATATTCTGGTTTTTTTATTACTTTATTTGTTAATATTAAGAAGAATATCTCCCCTATCTTAGTTTCTTCTTTTTGATAGGTTTTATAATGTTCTGTTTTTGGTTTGATTTTGCTATACCTGATTGAAAGGACAACCATTGTGAAGATAACAAGATACACTATGGTACTATTACCCCGGTATCCTGCCTGAAGTTCTGTACCAATTTCATCGCATTTTTCCATGGGCTTTGTTCTGTCTTGTTTTGTTGTATTTTACTACCTTCAAAATAAAAAGCAAAAAACAAACATGTTTTTATCATAGGAAGATTTGGGGGATAGATTAACAGTACAACACAACTAAACAAATGTGGAGATAGCCAGTGATTTCCTCCCAAAACATCAAAATGGATATACAAGAAAGAAAATGTGATCATAGGACTGTATTTACATAAATGCTTAACAAAAATTACCGACAATGTTAGAAGAATGACCAAAGGAGAAGCCTATGTAGGATCATGATGCAAGCGAGCCCGTAACATCTTTATTCAAAATGGAAAACAATTCGAGAAACAGCAGTGTTAACACGTTCTGCTTGTGTGGAGCTGTCTCCCAGAAGAAACGCTTTGAAGAGTCGGAAGACTTTTTCCATGGGTCAGCATTGGAGATAGGCAGGGACAAGGCACAAGACCACTTGTTTTAGAAGCTCTTGGGCTTTACAGTGTAATTAAGTGGCCCCCTCCGCCATGCCCAGTCCTACTCCAGATGTAAGACAGAAACCAGATGGAAGAGCAGAATGCTCTGCGATTGATAAGAACAAAGCTGGGGAATGCATCTTAGACCAGAGCAGGGGAACTTGCCGACATTATCGTAAAGAACAGGGCAGGTGTAGCTGTAGTCTGTAGTCCCTGATTGGACAGGAGACCTTTGCCTCCTGCGGTGGGGTCCTGTCCCTGCTCAGCTTTCAGCACCGAGGGGCAGCATGGAAACAAAGGCACAAACTGAGAAAACCTAATTCCTTTTTCCAAAATTCATCATAACATCCAAGGACTCACTTCTCCCAGACCAAGGGCCCAGGGAGGTGGTGCTCTGGACATGCACAGGTGGGAAAGACCCAGGTTCCCTGACAGAAGACCAGCAGCTCTGCTTCACTGTGCACATGTGTTAATATAATGAAAAATAATTATATTTTAAAAATGGAAATGCAAAACTTTTGGGAATGCATTGTCATTTTTTCTTTCCCTTTGTTAGCATTTGTCTGGTGGAAAGCACTGGCCAACTGCAGTAATCTTTTCTGTCAGTACTCAGTTTTCACACAATTACAGTGTTTACTAGGTATTTTATACATACTGCCTCATTCAATCTTCCAACAATGTCATGGAACAAGTACTTTAATTATTCCCAGTGAATAAAAAAGAGAAACTGAGGCATGAAAGGCTGTACAACTTGCACAATGGTGCAAAGTGAATGAGAGTCAACGTCTGCATCGAGGAGGCTGGCTCTAGCAATCCTCCTTTTCCTGTGGTTCTGCGTCACGAGTTAAGTGCTTTAGATGCATTATGATACATTTAGTGCCCAATAAACCTTATCCCCATTTGCTTCTAAGAGAAAGGTTTCAAATGGGACGTGGTGGCCTAGGCCTATAATCCCAGCTCTTGGGAGGCTGAGGCAGGAGGATCACGAGAGTTTGAGGCCACCCCCTTTTTTTTTTTTTCTCCAGTACTAGGGATTTAAGCCAGAGCCTCTGCCTGAGCTATATCTGTATCCCTTTTTTTATTTTGAGACAGTCTTGCTAAGTCACCAACTTGCTCAGGCTAGACTAGAATTTGCAATCCTCCTGCCTCAGCCTTACTTACAGATGTTGGGATTCAAGTATACACCACCATGTTGGCCCAAGCTGGTTTTTATTCAACATATTAAACATTATTAAAGCACTGCTTCATGCTCACATCCTGTATGATTTGATCATGTGTTATATAGCAGACAAATGTTAAAACAGAGAACTACATTTCTAAAAATTTTGCGTGTCCATTTTAAACTTATTTTTAATCCGTACAGTACATGTGCATAGCTCAAGAAGCTTAAATAATGGTCTAGGTCTTTCGCTAGAGGAGGCTAGTCCTTTCTCACTATGTGTTTCTGACCTTGGAGAAGGGAGTTCTCCGACATGACTGGAGAATTCTGTCTTTGGCAGCTACTGCCTCTGTCTCCTCCTCAGGTTGCTGCTCTGTGCTTGAAGTTGGGGTGGGGATGGGGAGCCCCTCCTCCCTAACAGGAGTCTTCCTGTCAGGTCAGTGACTAGGGGGACCTCTGCCCTGCTCACTGGTGGAGGGCGAGTTGTATTCTCCAATTTGGGTTTTCTTCGCTAGACAGTCCACTTTTTGCTCACTGCTGCAAATATCTCCTCCTCCTCTTCCTCACCCCTGCCCCAGGATTTAGCACTGAGCTACTTCCCCAGTCCTATTTTTATTTTTATTTTGACACAGTCTCCTTCTTACCAAGTCACTGAATTTCTCAGGCTGGGCTCAAACTTTGCAGTCCTCCCACCTCAGCCTCCCAGAGTACTGGGATCACAGGCGTGCGCCAGCACACCCAGCTCGTGTGTGCTTGGGAATTATTTTTTAAGAGCTGGTGTCCAATACCCATCCCCCCATCCCTACCTCCAGATGGTTCCAGATGGTTCCAGCTGATCGGGCTGGGTCGCCTGGGGTATGTGTTAGGTCTGAGCTCGGCAAGCAGTGGAGCCACGTGGACACTTATTAGCAACCTCTGCCAGAGGCCTGAAGACAGGAGCAGGCGACAGGCAGCATATTTGCCATGTCGGCTTTGCTGAGTCATCCCCAGCCTTCAGAGTCCAGCCCTTGGTTTACTTTCTCTATGAAATCCCAGATTACTCAGTCCACATCACCCGGAATCTGGGTCCCAAATTCTCTTCCCTGAGCGCCTGGCACTCAGGCCATTTTCACTGGTTGGCCCCTTAATAGTTGATATGTTTTCCCAGCTAGACTGGAGTTTCTCTGAGGCCACAGGTTGGGCAGTGTATTTGTTCTGGGTTCCCTCACTGGACGCAGTGCAGCACCCTACTAATCCACTAGATTGCCAGGTTGGGGTAGCTAATCCAGTGCTGCATCCACTGGATTGCTAGATTGGGGTAGATGCAGCAAGACAGAAGCGAAAAATGTGCCCTCTGCTGGTATGGCTAAAAAGAGCTTTCCTGTGAAAACCTGCAACTTTGATCTGACCTCTGTGGAGCAAATAAACAAGGTTTCTTTATAATGTTTTTTTAACTCTAATGAGGATCCTAAACAGTATGAAGAAGTATCCTTGACTATGTATTTGTTTGTTTTATATATTATTTTTTGGTATCAAACTCAGGACCTCTTGCTTACTGAGTTATATCCCCAGTCCCATTTTTTTTTTTGAAACAGGGTCTCACTATATAGTTCAGGCTGGTCTTGAACTCACTGTGTAGCCCAAGCTGGCCTCCAACGCACTGTGATCCTCCTTGCCTCAGCCTCCCAAGTGCTGGGATTACAGGCATGTGCCATCACGCCCGGCTATATTGGGTCTTGATGTCGTGAAATATTCCGCTTTCAAAAATGCCTAACCTAAACCTAAAGCAAAGTGGGGCTAATATTGGGTTACAAATAACAGACATTCCCAGGTGACATAGACTGGACAGTAAAATACATGACTCCTATGTTATTCCTGAAGAAGAACTGGAGGAATGTAAATCAAGCATCCAGGGCATACTGAATGACTGCTGGGCACCGTAAAAGTGACTAAAATGATTGATGGTAACAGGATTTAATATTTTTACTTTAGTAGAAATTTGAAACTTGGGGAGGCTTAAGTGCATTGCAACCAGGTGTTTTGTTGATGCATTTTCTTATATTAGAATGGCAGACATTACATATTCATAATATTTGTGCTGTTATCTTTCCTTATAAATATAGTACAATTAAAATATTACAAACATTTGTAAGAGAGAATTTCTTCAGGAATGCCAGTTCCTGTAGTAAATATTTTCTCTGAGGGAGATGCCAGGTGTCTTACTCGTCAGTTGGCACTGTCCGTGCTTTCATTATTTCATGCTGGTGCTGGGAATTGTGTCAGTTGTGTATTAACCAACATTTTAAAACAAAATATGAAATTACTGGCACACATGCCACAAAGCTATGTAAAATATTATATAGATGTATATCATGCTATTTCATCTTTTAAACATTTCTGCTATTTGTCCTGTCATTCAAGGTTAAATACATTTTACCATTTAATACAAATTTCCTCACTATAATTTTGAAGACCTTTTGCTAATGGATATAGGTTACCCACCCATCTCTTCAGGGACAGTTTCTTCCAAACAGCTGTTTGTCCTGTGTTCTAATAGTATGTGGCTAGCATGTTGGAAAAAGGGCTGTAAATATATTACTTCACGGATTACCTCAAGAAAATGCATATTTTTATGTGTAGATACAGAGAGGACTCCTATTTATAATATTCTTTAGAAAAAACTGGGAATTTTATTATGAGAGAATGTTCTAGTGTCTAGGGGGACAGAGCAGCCATTGGGTATTATCGAGGTAAGAGAAGAATCCAGAATTTTCCAGGAGCCATAACTCGCCCATCTCGTTGTGTTTAAATGTCAAGTCTCACATGTGCCATCTGTCATCGTGTGATTTTTAAAGACACAGGCTTTGTCCTAAGTATATACTGAAACATTATGTCCTGTGTTTAGCAGAGCTGGTAACAGATACTATCCCAGTAAGTTCAAAAAAAAAAAAAAAAAAACAACAACATTCATGACTCAGTGTCCAAACAGGCAGTTCCAAAGAAAAGATCCTTGTCGTGCAGAGGAGACAGGGAGAGGGCAAGAGCTGCTGTGTTTATTTTGTCATGGTCAATTTATTCTTTCCACACGGAGACTTACCTCTAACCTTCAATCTCCAACAGTATGTTCAGCCACAAATCTCTCCTGTTTAGAACCCTTGTTACCATTTAGCAATGTAAAGCATATTTATAAATAAAAGCAGACATTCCCCACTGAACTCCGTGGCTCTCCCTGAAGGGCCCTGGAGTGGACTTCTTAGCATCCCCCAGGCCAGGTGTAAGAACAATCCCAGCTGCAGGGACCTGAGGGGACATCTGGGAGACCTTTCCTCTCTGGAGAGAGCGGTAGGAAAGAAAGAAAGAACTGCTGTGGTTGTCCTGCCAGCAGCCTGAGGGTGAGGCAGACACGGAATGGGCCAGGCAGAGATGGGTCTTCGTGGACACCAGCTGCTCCCTCCGCTGGCTCAGGAGCTCACCCTCCGTTTGCATGGAGATGGTAAATGATCCTTCTGGGGAAGCCGCTGGATGAAGCGCTATTACTTGCAGCTGGAAGCATTCTCACTGATAAACTATTCTTAAGACAAATGACTCATGGGGAAATAATCCTCCCAGCTGATTAACTCTGGCCTCCAGAGATAATTATCTGGGCCATCAGATACATAAAAATATGGAGGTCACAAGATTAAAATTATGGTGGTTACCTTTAGGGAGAGGGTGGGGACAGTGACTTTAGGGGAGGGCGGCGGAGAGGGGCTTTCTGGAATGCTGGCGATTTGTCCATCTGGGTGGTGGCTGTGTGAGTATGTTTACTTTGGGATAAATTCATTGACCTGTACCCTTATGATTTGTGTCCTTTTCTGCCTGGGAATTGTAATTTGTTTTCTTCTTGTAGTACTAAGAGTCGAATGCAGGTTCTTATACGTGACAGGTGACCACTGTACATCCAAGCTATTTCCTAGTCCCTCTCCTTCTGTTTTCAACGCTTATATTTTAAAAAATATTATATTCTAACCAGACCTTAAACAAAGTGCTTACACTGTGACTGGAAGGACATGGAGAGGTTTCACGGTCATTTTCCTGTGTAGCCAAACGAAGCTGTAGGGACACACTTCCTTTTATAAACGGCCCCAAAGTGCACTGTACAGCTTTCCTGTTGCTGGTGTGTGGCCAGCACACTGTTATCTCAGCCAGAGTGTTTCCCCTTTTGGTTTTGGTGGGAGAGCCTCAATGCCTCGCACACAAAGGACGCCATCCTTTTTAGAATCTAGTCACAATTAATATTTTAAAAAACTAGAATAAAAAACAGAATCTGTCCATGGAGGGCTTTGTCCAGCAGCATTTTCAGGGAGGGATTTTAATCATGGGAGGGTTCACTCCAAAGAAACCACTGGGCTTGGAAGAAAGCAACCATTACATTAGCTTCATGCAGCCAACATCGAGACTTCTTGATCACGGAGGAAGAGATGTGATATGCTTAGTGAGTGGTTTGTAGGAAGAATATAGGGGCTTGGGGCCCAGACTATATGGGGACAGACCTGGTTCCACTACAGAAAACCTAGCTAAGCTATGTTTTCCTGTCGACAACTGTCCGAGTGGACAACTATGTCCAAATGTCCACTGTGTCCTTGGACACAAAAGGAATATCAGTCCTCATGAGGGAGAGGACCCAGGGAGAGGACCCAGATCTCCTCATGAAACCACAGAGGGAATATGCTTGTTTGGTGGCCAGGCCACGGAATCCTTAGAGACATGAAGTCCTGTTGAGCTACCACGTGGACCCACAGCACCAGAAGGTCAGAGGAATGTGCAGGCTTAATTATATATTTATGTTCTACCTAACACTTCAGAGTGCTTTCACATTATAGTCTCATTAGAACCTCATGAGGCAAATTAGATATTATCAGAAAGACAATGACTCTGAGAACAGGCTTCAGAGTCGGGCCAACCTGCATTTGAATCCTGGTTCTGTCTCACTGGTGAGTGGTGCTGCACAACTGACTTAGCTGGTTTCAGAGCTTCTCCCAGGAACATTTGGCAACATACGGAGACATCTTCCTCCCTTCCTTCCTTCCTTTCTTTCTTTCTTCCTTCCTTCCTTTCTTCCTTCCTCTCTTTCTTTTCCTTTTGATTCTGAACGGAGGGCCTTGTCCATGCTAAGCTGTGAGCTGTAACCTGTGAAGGGTACACCTTTAACCCCCTGGAGACATTTTTCAATGGTCCCAACAGAAAGGGCGCCAGTGGCATGTGGTAGAGACCAGGGCTGCTGCCCAACCTGCCCCGTGGCTATGACAGCCCCCTACCCTCTGCCACCACAAAGAGTTGTTTAACCCAAAATGTTCACGGTGCTGCTGTCCGAACCTCAGGCTTTTCACCTGAAGAAGGGGAACATGATGTTCCCTCATTGGGTAGTTACAAGACGAAATTAAAAGTCAGTTGAAATTGGATTTTCTGTTCTCTGGTCTCCTTTCCCCACCTGTTTGGAGATCCAAACTCCTGTTACACATTTGTACGGAATCAGAGTTCTGTGGGCCAAGAGCCAACCACTGCCCTTCACCCTTTAGGATCTCGATTCAGGCCCCATTTTGCACAGTGTGATTCTGTCTCTGTCACAATTGATTGGATAGTTGATCCAAACTCAAGCTTTAAGAATCCTTTCCCCAGAGAACTTTATAGTTTGCATCAAGAAATTCAGGCATGGGGTTCATGCTGTCACTTTCTCTCATACCGACTGGGACACAAAGCCGGCCATTTGTAGCAGCAGCAGACAAGGTGGCAGCTGGAGACAAAAAGACAGCAAGAGGCAGGCGCCCCAAGTCCACCCCTGGCTGCACCCTACCCTCAGGCAGGCCCTTTCTTCATCTATCTAACACTTTTGCCGTAACTAGCTTTAACGGTGTCTGTCTGTGTCACCCAAGAGACTCCGAATGATTACCAATAATGTGTAAAAGCACTTAGCATGATGCATGGGAATTAGCATTAGGTAAGTGACAGTTATTATTATTATTACATCCCCATTTTAGAGATGAGAGAGTTGAGGCAGAGATTAAATAATTTGTCTTGTAAATTTGATCTGGAATACAATCCAGACCTCCTGACCTTTGGGCCTTTTTTTTTTTTTTAATATTTGAGACTGGGTCTCGCTATGTAGTTTAGGTTGGCCTTGAACTTGCGGCAAGCCTCCTACCTCAACCTCCCAAGTGCTGGGATGACTGACAAGTGCCACCACACCCTGCTGGACCCGACTTCTGTTTGTCTATTCTTTGATTTGTGAAATAAAATTTTCAAACGAGGATGTAAGTAGATAACTACCTATACATAGTTCCAAGGATTTCGAAACACCCCGATGTATCCATTAAATTGGACAAGCATTAGAAAACTGGCTGCAGCCGGAAGACCTCGCTGCGCCCCTCCCTGCTGTGGATTTCCCTCTCCCTGCCTGAGGTAACCAATATCCTGTTTTTGTTGTAATAATTGTTAATAGTTTTTCCATCTACCTATGTAACCTTAAACCATGTGACTGAGTTTTACTTGTTTTGGAATTTTACATAAATGAATCATACGGTACTTGTTCTTTTGTGGCTTCTTTCAAAAGCATGCGAGATTCATCCTTTTCTTTCTATTTTCTTCCTCCTCCCCCTCCTTGTCTTCTGTACTAGAGGTCAAACCCAGGGCACTCGACCACTGAAGTACATCCTCACACACACACACACCCTTTTTTAAAAGTTTTTATTGCTTTCTAGGTTACACAGGTAGGATTTGAACTTGCAATCTCTCTGCCTCAGCTTCCCTCAGTGTTAGGATTATCGTCGTGAGCCACCATATCCAGCTTTGTTCATGCTCTTATATGCAGCTGTGGTTCATTTCTTTGCTATATAGTCCACAATATATTTATCCAACCTATTGTTAACAGATGTTGGGTTATTTCCAATCTGGGGCCAACAGTACTACTCTGAGCATTTCTGTTTGTCTCAGCTGCAAGACTATCTCCTACCATACCTCTAGGAGCAGATCTGCAGTAGTTGGGTTTTCCTTTGCTCTCTGCCTGACAAGTCTTTAATTTTTTTTTTTTTTTTTTGTCTTTTTCCTTTTTTATGGGTACCAGGGATCGAACTCACGACTGCCTGCTTGCAAGGCAGGCGCTTACGCCGCTGAGCTAAATCCCCAGCCCCTGCCTGACAAGTCTTGAGACCTTTTCCATACAGATAGCTGGGGGCACTGGATAAAGTACTGGGTAGTTCTATAGGATGCCCAGAAATCTAAAGTATAGTGTCCTCCCTCAAAAGATTGAATGTAGAGTAATCATATGATGTTGCAATTGCACTCCTAGGTATGTGCCAGAAGACTTTGGAAACCTGTACACCAATGTCCATAATAACATTCTTCGTAACAGCCACAAGGCAGAGACAATCCAAATGCCATCAACTAATGAATGATTAAACAAAATGTGATCTACCCAGAAGTAGAACATTCTTCAATAGTGAAACACTAACACATTACAATATGGATAAATTTTAAAACACAATGCTCAGTGAAAAAAGCCAGATGCAGCAAGCATAATAATTCCTTATATGAAACATCCAAACACACTTACAGGAAACATCCAAAGTCAGGTGTGGAGGTGCACAGTTGTAATCCCAGCACTGTGCAAGGCTGAGCCACAGGATTGCAAGTTCAAGTCCAGCCTGGGCAACTTAGTGACTTAGAACTTGTCAAGAAAAGAAGAGGGGAAATAAAAGAGAAGAAAAGAAAAAGAACAAAGCAAAACAAAACAGGGAAAAGAAAGGACAAGAAAAAAGAAAAAAAAAGAGAGGAGAGGAGGGGAACGGAGAGGAGAAGGGAAGAGAAGAGGCCCAGAACCGACAACTCCACAGAGACAGAAAGATTAGATGAGTGATTGCCCGGGTCAAAGGATGGAGAAACAGGGGAATCCTTTTTAAGGTGCTGAAACTTTCTGGAACCAGTGTTGATGATCTGCTAAGTCTGTGACTATACTAACATGCATGAAGTTGTATTCATATATGAATTTTATATATGATTTGTATCTTAATTAAAATGTAAATAAAAATCAGCATCCTTATCATTCATTTATCTATTTCAAACAGAAGTCTTCAGTACCTGAGTCATGCCAGACAGTCCCTCACTGGGGAGAGTTTCATAAAGGGGCCACTTTCAGCCGTGTGGACAGGCTTAGGAAAAACTCTAGCTGAATGCATAGGGAAGCATTTTGGGGTCAGTGACAGCCAGTAGTGTCCCCAACGTGAAAGGGGAGCACGTCGTTGGGGGCTGGAGCCCCATGCTGCACAGGAAGTGGCCATCTGACTTCACTGACAGTGCACCTCTCCCCTTAAGTGCTCCTCGCTTTAGTCCACAGCCCTGGAAGCCAGAGGGCACGGGAGCTGGGCAGTGGAGTCAGTGGGTGCTAACTGCACTTCTGCAGCGGCTGCGGGCACCCCGAGGTCAGTGCTCCTCCTGGGGGAGAGGAGAGCAGAAGCCAGAGGGACAATCTGAGGAAACAAGCAAAGAATGGGTAATTCCCCTGGCCTCACAGACTTTGCATATTGAGTAGAGAAGCCGAACAATCAAGTAATAATAATAATAATAATAGTAATTTCAGAATAGAGTCGATAATGGGGCCGAGCTGAGCCACAGCATGCTTGGGTCTAGAACCTTTCCAGGCCTAGGAAAGGTGCTGTTTTAGCAGCAAAGGAGGACGGGGAAGCCATTTGTGGAGATGGGAAGCTTGGCAAAGAACAGATCAAAAGGGGCAGGGAATGTGGCCAGGTTAAAAAAAAAAAAAAAAAAGATCGGGCCGGGGATCAGCGGCATAAGCACTCGCCTGACAAGCGCGAGGTCGTAAGTTCGATCCCTGGTACTGAACAAAACGAAACAAACAAAAAAATCAAGAGGAGGAAAGCAAGAATCTCCTCTGGAGTATACCAAAAAGAGAGAACATATGCAAACACAGAAAGAGCCCTACTCCGCACCCCTGAGTCTCCCTGGGGCTCCCACAGGCCTGAGGTCCAGGCTGGCCATGGGCCTACACCGGGTCTGCCTGGCGGGCTGTGCCACCCCTGAAGGCTATGCCAAAAGCTGGCCTCGCCGCCCGCGCTCACCATGCTCCGTCCAGACTCTCTGGAGACCTTTGCCACGTCCCAAGTCCTCCCCTTAGGAAAGGGAGTGGCCCTGAACTCCAAATGCAACACAGCTTTGAATTAAGCAGGAGCTCCCGTCTGATAGCCGAGGTGGCCTCGGGGCAAAACCTGCCCTTGTCAACCGTGAAGGGTGCAGAACCTACTTAGGAAGCACCCGGGCTGGCGAGGAATAGCCTGGCGCTTGCAACACCAAGGCGAGAAAGCTGCCCAACGCCCTGGCCGGAGCCCAGTGGGGAAAGCCAGAGAGGACTCTGGATCTGAGCTGGCATGGGGGTCTTTGGGGAATTCTTGTCCCAGCCAAGCCAGAGCCCATCTTTGGGGTGCTCCTAACCCGCACACCTTGGCACGTGGCAGTATTTTCTTCCGTAGAGGTCTCTCCCCGCTGGCTCCTTGCCCAGCAAGTTGCCCACAGTCTGGAAAACAAAGGCTCACGGTCCTCCCTGGAGACCTGGGCTTAAGGGCTGGGCCTTGTGCAGGCTGGGCGGATGCTCTGTTGATTTTTTTTTTTTTTCCAAGTGCAGAGAATGTGACAGCCAATTCCTGTTGGAAGTGGCTTTGTTTTCTTTGGCGCATAATACACTTTTCCTTTCTCGTGATTGTTTCAGGTCATGTTTAGGATGATGATTCGCTAGCCTAATTATGTGCATACCAGAACTAGAGTTCTTAACCTTTGGGGGCATAGATTCTTTTGCAACCCAGATAAAAACTGTGAACCTTCTTCCTAGAACACACACACACGCTAAGCATTTTAATACCAATCCTAGCGGCTGAGATCCTCTGGTTAAAGAAAAGTTCTCCCACCTCCTCTTCCCACCCAGTGCTAGCTTCCTTTTCAGTCTAGATCTTCAGATTCCCCTTCTTTACCCTTGTAGGGCTGGCGTTTCTTGGCTCCTGCCTGAATTAATCCCATGTGTTGAGTTCACTTAGGAGCGGGGCCCTTCCAGCGTCAGGCAGCCCGTGGTTGACAGCTCCAGGCCAGTGTGGCACTGCAATTTTCAGGCAGCAGAATATCCCAGTGGGGTTTGTAAAACCCCGTGTCATCTGTGCCTCTTTGTTACACAGGGGCTGGGCTCCCCGGGAGTTGCAGCGGATTCAAGAAGGGTGGCACAGCTTTCGATGAGGCTCTAGGGAGACAGGCGTTGTCTGGTTTTGTTAAATTCCAGAAGCAATTCAATTTGCCAAAAATGCCAAAAATAAAAGGGCTGTCTAGACACTTACATATTCGAAGCTCTGCTGTGAAGAAGCTTGACCCTGATGTCATTGATTTACACTTCCAAAGGGGTTCCATGGTTTAACAAACAAGGACAGCATGCCTGTCGTGTGCAAGGCTGTGTTCCAGGTACTCAGGGCGTACAGTGATAAGATGCATAAGTACCAGATAATCACCGGTAGCAACAGATGCAAGCACGAAACTGACACAGGGTAAGTGATGGCAGACAGGACATGATCAGACATGGCTCTGAGAGGACAGCATTGGAGCCGAACCCTGAGCAGATACTGCTGCTCCCTTATCCACTTATCCTGCTTCACTTTCTGTCCTTTCAGTTATGAAAAAGGCAAATGGAAAATTCCAGAAATAAGCAACTCCTAAGTATTAAATTAGATAGCATTCTGAAATGCAGGATGAAATCTCACACTGCCCCACTTCACCCCACCTGGAAAGTGAGTCATCCTTTCGGCCTGTGGATCCACATTGTATACGCATCCCACCCATTCATCACTTGTGATATATTCGGAAAGAGATCACATTTACAAAACCTTTATTACAGTACACTGTTGTAACTGTTCTATCTTATTAGTTATTATTGTTCACCTCACACTGTGTCTAATTTAGAAATGGGCTGTTATCATAGATAAGTGTACAGGAAGAAACGTATATAGGGTTCGGTACTACCATATTTTTCCAAAAATAAGACCTAGCTGAAAAATAATCAGCCTTGAAAATCAGAAATCAAACATGCCAGCCCCAGTTAGCTTATCCATGCCTTACCTGCCATCACTATTTTCCTGCTCAGTGGCTATGCTGTAAGGCAGACAAGGACTGGCGTTTGAAGTTTCAGTCACCCACTGGGGATCCTAGGATGTCTCCCCTGTGGATAAGAGGGAACACTACTGCACTGTAAAGGAAGCAACCATTTAAAGAAGAGCTCTGGGCACAGGAAACTACTGCTGTAAAGGCCCCCAGGCTGGAGTCCTGGCTGCTCAAGGAAAAGAAAAGCACAGGGGGTGGCCCCAAGGGCTAGCAGGGAAGGTGGAAGATGAGAGGGGGAGGGGGAGGGGCTAGGTCACCTGGGGCTTTGCAGGCCAGAGAAGGAGCTGAGATATTGTTGCAAGTGACACAAACAATAGAAAGCATTTTGCAGCAAACTGGGCATAGTGGCTCACACCTGTAATCCCAGTACTCGGAGGCTGAGGCAGGAGGCTCAGTCAGTACTACACATGAGACCCTGCCTCAAAAGATCAACCAAACAATCATAGGCCAGGACAGTGTGCATTTTAAGAGCTGGTGTCCATGGAAAGAGCTAGAACGGTAGTGGAGACCGGTGCGAAGCCGATAGGTGGTCCAGGTGAGAATGGGGATTGTCAGTGGCAGGGGAAGATGCGCACTGTTTTGCATTTGATCGCACTTGGCACAGATACGTCCTGGACAGAACCTGAGATAAACGCATGGTGCTTAAGATCCATGGAAACTTTGGACAAATACAGTTTAGAAGAGTTCAAGTTTCAGAGATCTTCCCAGTCCAGAGTTTCCCATTCTGACCCTTCTAGGAAAATGAAAATGAAAGTGAGAATAAAAAACACAAATCCAAATCGTAAAAGAAAGTTGCCCGGATGATCTTGTCTCTGCAGAATGTTAATCTGCTCGATGGGCAGGAGGAGGGACAGTGAGTTGATGTATTAAGTGCCAACTATATGTTTAACTTCATCTAATCTCACAGTAATCCTGCCAGACTCAGTTTTTTTTATTATCCTTGTTTTTTTTCTTTTTAATTTTTATTACTACATGTTTGCAACAAATTGTGATTACATTCATCGTTGGTACATTTATAGAACACACCTTCATTCTTTTTTCTTTTGTTTTTGATGTTATTTTGCTTTGGTTTTTATTTTTTAAATTGGGAAAACCGAAGTTCAGAGAGGTTAAATGATTGCCCAAAGTTGCCTAGCTGACAAGTAACAGCTGAGATCCAGCCCCATGGCTGTTGGTTCCAATTCTTGCCACATTGTCTTGGCTGGTGGGACCAGTTCGGCACACTGGGACAGCCCTAATGACACTGAGGCACCCAGGCTTCCAGCTACTCCCTGGGTGACAACTGAGGTCCTTTAGGGGTCCCCGCTTCAGACCATGGGGTGCTCTACATACAGAGATGCTCACAAGTAGCTTTTTAAGGTTTTCCTAATGGTCAAGCTTTAATGATTCCGAAGAATCTAATGAAGAAAGAGGGAATCTGGTTCCCGAGATAAACAAGCTCATTATCTAGCAATGAATCAACTGGAGTGAAATCAATTAGGGATGACTGGCAGGTGGAACTGATGTCAACTCTTTGGGCTCTTTTGAAACGAGAACTGATTCACGGAGCAGCAAGACCTCATGGCAGAGACTATACAGTAAAACCCACCCTCAGTGCTGAGGAGCCAGCAGGAAGGCCCTGGGGGTACCCATGTTTCCAGGGAGACCCCCGATTGATCCCTCAGCAGCACAGGACTGTGTGACACCAGGGGTGCCCCAGATCTCAGAACTCCCTTCTCCTTTCTGCAGTACTACAGATCAAACCCAGGGCCTCATGCATGGGGCAAGCGCCTCACCACTGTGCTGACACCCAGCCGTGACGTGGGGCTTCTCAGAGCATCCTAGAAGGGAGCAGGTCTCACAGGTTCCGCAGTGTCAAGGGAAGGCTGGACAGCATTCTCAGTGACAGCACGAATGGAAAGCCAGCCTGTCAAGTAAAGTCAACAGGCTAGTCACACCCAGGGTTACCAAGAAGAACATGGGACTGCACCCCTTTTTTCTTTTTGGTGCTTGTAACTCTCTGGTAGATGAGTATGCTGCTACCAGACAGCAAGCCCCCCAAGGCTGGGGGATTATTGTTCCCCCCTCATTATTTTTACTGTACTTTTTACTGAATTAACTCAGACTGACAAATCCTGTGTCCTCCACAATTTGACATTTCAGCTGCAGTCAGAAGCCCACGACTGTACATTGAGAGGCATTTACAGGAATTTAGGAAATTAGGCATTTAGTGCTGCACAACCACAGGATGGAAGAAATGGGGCAGATGGCAGAATGTGGCAGTCAAGATTAAACCAAAGTGTGTATATAAGTGCTCAGTATAGATTCCACCTTGGTGTAAACACATTTTCTTTATTCATTATCACTACGCCTGTTCAACACAGCACTCAAAGCATTATTAGCAGGAACATTTAGGCAAGAAAAAGAAATAAAAATAATATATATAGGAAAGGAAGAAGTCAAATTATCACAGGCTTTTTGGAACAGCAAAAACAACTCTGGGTGACAAAGGTTAGGCAAATTACATCATAATCCCTGACTCGAAATTATACTACAAAGCTACTGTGATAAAAACAGCATGGTACTGGTGAAAAACAGACCCAAAGATCAATGAAACAGACTGCAAAATGCAGAAACAGCTCCAAACACACTCAGTTTGGATATGGCAACCCTGAATGAGTAAACATTTCTGTAGCTGCCCTCAATGACTTGTGTAGTATTTTATTTCAATTTGTCTAATGGGGATCCACATCACAACACTAAAATGTGATATATATATATATATATATATATATATAAAATATAATTTATAAATTATATATTATATATAACTACATATAAAAATTATTGTACATTATATATATTTGGCAATATTGGGGATTGAACAAACAATCTGGAGCCTTCACATTGAGCTGCATCCCCAGCCCTTTAAAATTTTTATTTCAGTTTTGAGACAAGGTCTCCTTAAGTTGCTAAATTTCCCATTAGAAGTGTGCACCACCATGTCCAGCTTCAATTTTACTATGTTCTTAGAGCAACCACTTACTTCCACCATTTAATTCAGATCATTTTCATTCTTCCAAAAAGAAACTCTACCCATGAGCAGCCACTCCCTAGGTACCCAGCCAGCCACTGACAATTACTACACTCCTTGTCGCTATGGATCTGCTGGCTCCAGTCCAGTGGGACCAGAACAGAGGCAAGGCTGGGACACTCCCCCCCACCCCGCAGGACAAAGTCCAGGGCAGGAGTTTAGTGGGTCCAGATATGGCGATGAATTCCAAGAGCACCAAAGACTGCTGTATGTGACCTAACTGATGTCCCCACTTCCTCAGTCCTGTGGAAAAGCTCCTCACTGCACTCCGCAGCCTGTGGACCAGAACACTGAGGGCCCTAAGGGCAGAGTGGGGAATGCACTCCCGGGGGACACCCCAGCAAGCCCATCGCTGTGCAGCTGCTACCAAGAGCTGCCTGGGAGGGGAGTAAGAAAAACAGTCCTGGGGCTTTCAAAGCCCTCTTGCCAAGAGAGGAGGGAGGACTCCAGGGATATCTCACGAAAGAACGCAGGCACACCAACAAAGGAAAAAGTCTAAAAGGTGTTTCAGGGGAAAGCACACTGGAGCATAAATGCCTATGATCTTACCTGCGTGATGCAGCTGTTACACATGATGGTCTATCATAAACCCATGCCCAGAAGAATGCTCCTAAGCTGCCAGTAATAAACTTCAGTCTATCATTAGATTCATTTCTTAAACATATTTGATATCTGTGAACTGAAAATGTAAGACTTTTCTTTTTCCCGTAATTTTTTTTTTTTTTGTCTTTTTCTTTTTTATCGGAAGCGGGGATTGAACTCACAGCCACACACTTGCAAGACGAGCACTTATGCCGCTGAGCTAAATCCCCAACCCCCACTTTTTTGTCTTTTGAGACTAGGTTTCCATTATGCAGATCAAGCTTGAACTCACTTTGTAGCTCAGACTGGGCTTGAGCTCCCACAGATCGTCCTACCTCAGTCTTTGTTGTTGTTTTTTAAAGATATTGTTAAATGTATAGTATATCACATGAAAAAAATCTCCGTGCTCTTGTCCTCATGTCACTAATGTAACTAATATTGCTGTTTTCTTAGATATCCTACTAAAATGTCTTTATACACATGTAAGAAAGTTTGCATATTCATTCTTCATTGTTTTGGTTTTTTCTTTTTATATAGAGATGCTTTTATGTAAAGAGATTCTTCATTCCCTTTGTTGAACTCTATCTCTTGGAAAGAAATTAGAATTCAATTTCTTTTTTTTTTTTTTTTTTTGTCTTTTTCCTTTTTATTGGTACCAGGGATCGAACTCACGACTGCCTGCTTGCAAGGCAGGGGCTTAGGCCGCTGAGCTAAATCCCCAGCCATCTAGAATTCAATTTCAATGAGCAGGCATAAGAGCTCTGATAAACACTCATAATCAAACATATCAATAGATGGCTAATGGAGTTAAGGTTCAACCCCTCAGTAGGTTTTGAAAAACATGAAATTATATATGTATATATAATTATTGATATGTAAAGTATATATCAATCACATATTTATATATAATTATAAAGGAATTAAGAACTGCAATAAAACAGAAATCACTCCAAATTTCTCATCCCAAAACAATGATTAACATCCATTAAACATTACTCTAGACTAGTGCTGTCCAGCACAGTTTCTGAGATGAAGATGTTTTCTATTACAGTAACCACTGGCTATATTTGTCTATTGAGCCCTTGAAATATGGCTACTGAAATTGAGAAGCGCTAAGTTTTTAATTTTATAAATTAATTTTAACTTAAATGTACATAGGTGCAATTAGAAGCTGCTGAGGCATATTCTCATAATTTTCCTCCATGGTTTTGTTTTGTTTTGCTTCGTTTTGTGAGACAGAGTCACTATTGAGCTCAGGCTGGCCTTGAACTCATGATCCTCCTGCCTCAGCCTCCTGAGTGCCAGGATTATAGGCATGTGCCTTGATGCCTGACCTAAACCCTTTTTAATGCATATATATACTGGAAGGATGTAAAGAAAGGCCAAGAATGTGGGCCATTTTGGCAATGCTGTCCCAAATCTTGTAGGAATGGTTACTAATTGACCTAGAAATTTTGGGAATGAACATAAAGAAATGGTTATGAATTGGCTCAAAACCTAGCTCCAAGAGTGCTTATTATCATCAAAACTGCAACTTTGTAGAAAAATATTCAGCAATATGGGGCTGTATTCACAACTGACTATTAAGTGAAAGGTAAGCTACCAAGCAAGATGATTTTATTACAATAGAAACAGAAATAGTTTAGGTGACATAGTTCAAGCTGCTGGGTCCCTAGCAGGCACCCAATAAGCCTTTGTTAAATGAATGAGTAAATGTTAATTAATCATAAAATTATGATTTTCTATTTTCTTCTGAACCCTTATTTTCTAACTTTCTATGGTGCACACATACACTTTGATAATAAGGAAAAAACATGTCCTGAAAAAGGATTGTTGTGTCATAACACTTCAGAGCTGGAAGGAACTTTGGAGACAAAGACACACATGGCCGGGTAGTGGCAGAAACCCAGATTTTCCGACTACACACAAACATCATCCAGAGCCAAGGAGAAAATATGGCTGGTGTGTCTCCTGTTCTTGATCGCCCCAACCAGGACAGACAGTGAGGCAACTCCAGCGTGGATTTAAGGAGGAAAAATAAAGGGGATGGACACAAACATACAAACACCAGGGGAAATCTCACCAACAAACCACGGGCATCGCAATTTTGGCCGAGCCTCCCTCCCCCACCGTGTCCTGGGCGGGACGTCAGTAGGGATGACCTCCAGGACTGCCTGTCCAGCCAGCATGTGGGAGAGAAGTTTCTGTCCCTTGCGGGAGGAAGCCTCCTGGTTGTCCCCACATTTTGGCTCTCCTTCAGAGCTGTCCTTTTCAGCATTCCTCGCTAAGTGCCTAACTCAGATGGCCTTTCGTTTTATTCAGGCTCTGCCGTTGGCATTCATGCCCAACTTGGAAGTGTCTGTACCTTATTATATGAGAAGGTTGTTGGCGCCTTGCGGCTCTGAGTTCTGGGACTCGCTTCTGTTTTATCAGACATTTTAGAGTACTGATGAGGTGCTAAGTGCCAGCAGAGACAAAAATGCACAAAAAAGTCAGGCACGATAGCACACCCCTGTCATGCCAGGATTGAGAGCCCAAGGCAGCAAGAGGATCACAAGTTGAGCCTAGCCTGGCAACTTTAGCAAATTATTTTGAGGCTGTCTTTAAAAAAAAAGGATAGGAATGTAACTCAGTGTTAGGCCCTGAGTTCAATCACGACTCCAGGGGAAAAGGGCGGGGAGTATGTGGTAGAGCACTTGCCTAGCGTGTGCAAATTGTACCTTCCAGGTCCAGAGGAACCCCGCTCAGCTGCAGAGGGAGGAAGCCCTGCTAGCCAACCTGTGTGTGTCCTAAATGCGTTACACTCAGTGAACAAAGCCAGGAAAAAAAACCACAGTGCAAATTCTTTTCAATTCCACTTACTCAAAGGTCTAGGACAGACAAAAGTAACACAAGGTTTAAAAATATGCAGACAAGTAGTCGTCTCTGGATGTGTGGGTAGAGTTACTGGATGAGAGAGGAGACAGTAGGAAACGGAGGTGCTTTGTGTTGCAAAAGGGACCCTGACACAGCTGTATCCCATGTGTCACTAGAAACACGAGAAAGAATAACTCTCCCATTTCTATGCTTTTTTTTTTTTTCTTTTTGGTACCAGGAATCGAACTCACAACCTCACACCTGCCAGGCAAGCACTTGTGCCACTGAGCTAAATCCTCAGCGCTGTATCCAGTGAGAAATACTGTTTTGGGGCTGGGGATTTAGCTCAGCGGCATAAGCACCTGCCTTGCAAGCAGGTGGTCGTGACTTCGATCCCCGGTACCAATAAAAATGAAAAAGACAAAAAAAAAAAAAAAAATACTGTTTTAGGCCCAACTTGCTGGGATGCAGCAGCTGGGGGCATGGACTTGGAGTTGGTCCTCTGGGTTCAAACCTTGGTTCCACTGCTACCTGGCAGTGCCCCAAGGGAGGATGATGCTAAAGCCTCCCTCTTGGGAGCACTGTGAGGTTGAACGCTATTCCATATGAAGCACTGACATCAGTCCTGGCTGCCTGTAGATGTTGCTGTTTAGAAGGATTAGCAGCAAAGGTGGCTAACACAAGGGTTTGCAACAGCAGACAGAAACACCAAAATGACACCTGGGATTTGGAGGCAAATTTATTTGACATCAGATGAACACTGACTAGGAATCAATTGTTCTTCAAAATATCAGGCCCTGATCTGTGGTGGTCTAGGTCTTTCATCGGACAAAAAGGCAGGAAGTTCAGAGGCAGAATAGCTTATCAGTTGGGGTTTGGCTTATACAGCGTGCATCATAGTGACCTGCTGTGCATCAGTGACCAGCTGTTTCGTTTCTAAGACACAGAAGTAACAGGAGCTATAACCGGAACTATTCCCTGGGCGACTAACAAACTGAAGTATACTGGCTGGCGGGGAGGGGGATCTTCTGCCACAGGTTGAGTGTCTTTAAAGGCAGGCAGTCTGGATTCAAACCTTGGTTCCTACAGTGTCTGTTTATAAGATCCTGGACAAAACACAGTTGGGCTTTGGTTTCATTAGCTGTAGGATAGACTGAATCATGGGAAGATTGGTGAACCTGTGTGCACAGAGCCAGGCACAGTGCAGGCACCTGGTCAGCCCCTGGTCTTTGGGAACTGAATGAGGAAAGAGGTCGTGCCATGGGGAGGAAGGAGCGATTATGCCAGAGGGACCTGCTGTGGCTTCTGTGTTAAGGCACTGAAGGTCCTGCGTGGCCTCCTCCCCACCCTGCGAGGTCTTCCCAGGTCTCCAGCGTTGGAACAGAGCCTCCATCTGCTGCTCTCCCACTGATCCGTCTGAACTCTGATTAGGCCCTTATCGCGCCAGCTTGGCCCTGCTTGGCTGCCTGTCACATTCAATTCCATTCCAGGGCATTCATCCTGCCCTGGGCTGAGTGTCCCCGAGCGTGAGGCTCTGGGACTGGTGCCTGGCCTTGGTCTTCCTGGGTTCCCACCCACGATCTTGAGAAATGTCTGGAACACAGTAGTTTCTCCTGACATAGTGGTTGAAAAGAAGAATAGAGAAACTGGCTTCCCAGACCCTTGATGCAGGGATTTCAAAGCACTAAAAACATTCACACACCTCCCCCTTTCAAAAACACCTTCTTTTGCTCCAAATTCTATGATTAAAGCCTCGTTTCTTTGATTTAAGCCAGACAGAACCTTGTACCTGATAAACATGTTACATTCTGTCTCAGAGTTTTAGCAGGAAACAGAAGGCACATTCAAAAGGGCTTGGCTGAAAAGAAACTAAATCAGAAACAGAAAAGAAAGGAGCCGTTTACAGAGAAGGGGACAGGATAAGCAGAGCCTTGCAAGAGGGCTGGAGGGTGGCAGGCAGCACAGGGGCCAGAGCTCCAGGAGCCATCCTGAGGGGACAGACGCAGTCGGAGATAGGAAGTGGTAGGCAGCGGGCTGAATGCCCACACTGCTGTGGTCCTGCTCTCCTAAGGAGCAGTGCTGCCCACTGGTCACACTCACCCAGGAGCCAGAGGGTGACGGTGTCTACGTCATGCACTTAGTGCCAGGAGTTAGCCACCCGGGGCAAAGAAAGACACAAGATGGACATGGTGGCACCCACCTCTAATACCAGCAGTCTGGGAGGCTGAGGCAAGACGATTACAGGTTCTAGCTCAGCCTTGGCAATTTAGCAATTGAGACCTTGCCTCAAAATAAAAAGTAAAGGAGTGCGGAGGTAACTTGGTAGGAAGGTCCTGGGTTCAACTCAGCACTGAGAAAAAAAGGGAGGGGTCGCGCCTGGGGTGGAAGAGTAAACAGAATGAGAGGACTTAAGCAGTGGTATGTTTTATTTTAATTCAGTATAAAGACTTTAGATTCTTTAAAAACGAGAGGGAGAGGAGATTGGCGATTAGATCCTGAAGAAAAGATCCCTGGCCAAGGAAAGGGTCTCCCGCTCCCCGAAGCAAAGACAAACTTTGCCTCTTTCCAGAGATGCACTGGAACTTCTGCCCGGAAGCATGCACGGATGGCAAGCTGGAGGGACAGGGAAACCACCTTCCTGGGACTCAGCGTAGAGCCAGGAGCCGGGTCTCCAGGCCATCCAGGGTCTGGTGGCTCCAAGTCTCTTCCCATCTCAGTTGTCCTCTCCCACCTCCACCTATCTGTCCCAGCTCCTCAGCAAAGCTTTGTCACTGGAAGGTGACTGGGTGATTCTTATGCAGGTTATAGTCTGAGAAAGATCCTCCCCCCCCCCCCAGGCACACAGTCTTCCCTGCTTAGATAACCCAGGCTGCTCATCTCACTTGAATGTCTGTGCTCCCTCCCCCCTGGAGCCTTTTTCATTCAGAAAGTCATTTGACAAATGTGGGGTCCATGCTTAGCATTAGGGGTAAAGAAATTAATCACAGACTGGGGCTGGGGGTATGGCTCAGTGGTAGGGCCTTTGTCTAGTATGTATGTGACTCTAGGTTCAATCCCCGGCACTGAAAAAAAAAAAAGTATCAGTCGGGCAAGACAACATGCACCTGTAATTCCAATACTTGGAAAGCTGAGGCAGTAGGATTGCAAGTTCATGGCCAATTTGATCAAACGAGTAAGACCTTGTCTCAAAATAAAAAAGTCAAGGGATGTAGCTCAGCACTAGAACACTTACCCAGTGTCTATAAGGCACAAGGCAAGATTGCTTGTATTCAAGCCCCAGTATTGCATAATACTAAAAAAAACTGTCTTAAATGAACATATGGAAGCAAATAGGAAACTTCAATCCACTGAAGGAAATGCTCAAAATAGAGACACTGCGTGTGAGTCGGATCGGGGGAGAAAGGCCCCCTCCTATGGCTGGAGAGTGGCTGGGAAAGCATCTAGGAGCTGCAGCTCTCTGCCCTCACCCGCTGCCCACAGCCTTCCGGTCTGAGCCCACCCGAGTCCTCCTGTCCACAGGAAGTGAACTACTCACTGAGCCTGCAGTTCCCCTCCAATGGGTCCACTACCTGTGTGCTCAGGTTTCAATTCATTAACTCAGCTCCTTCTGTTCGCCAAGTGCAATGCCCAGAAAACCTTAAAATCTAACTATGAGAATGAATGGATGGGTGGATGTTGTGGTACAGACAATAAGTGCACTGGGCAAGAGAAAGACCTATTCTGCTTTCCTATGGTCTGGCACCCAGCTCTGCAGGGCGCCTTCTCCAGATCCTCCTGTCTGTAGGCCAGGGATCCAAGGACCTCACCCGCTTACCAGGCAGGCACTTACACCGCTGAGCTAAACCTGAGGCTTGTATGTGGTTTTTGAACTGTGTTTGTTTCTGCATTTATGGGTTCTTTAGGAGAAGCCCGTAGAGCAAGCTAGGGGATCTATCACAAGAAAGAAGTTGAAAGCACAGATTCAAGCCAGGGGCCTAGGTTCAAATCCTGGCTTTATTCACTCCCAGGTCAGTGGCATGGAGCATGGTACTTAGCTGCTTTACTGAAGTTTGAATCTGGAATGTCTCTCATGTTAAAAGCTTGGTCCTCAGTTTGGCACTGCTGGAAGATGATGGAATCTAAGAGTTGGGGCCTTGTGAAAAGTCATAGGTCACTGAGGGCACACCCTTGAAGAGATTGTGGGAATCTCTCTCTCCAGCTTTCTGGTAGCCATGACATGGGCAGGGACCCCAACACAACTCCCTGCCAGGATATGCTGCTTGCTTAAAGCAACAGGGCCAATGGATCATAGACTATATCCTGCAAAACTGGGATAACAGCAAAATATTACACATATATAGTCCTGGTAGATGTATTGTTATAGTAATGGGAAGCTGGTTAACACTTTTTTTTTGTTTTGTTTTGAGATAGGGTCTCACTTTGTATCTCAGGCTGGCCTCAGACTCTTGGTAATCTTCCTGCCTCAGCCTCCCAAGTGCCGGGATTACAGGCATGTGCCACCTCGCTGCCTGGTTAGCACATTTTCTATGCCTCAGTTTCTACATATATCTAGTGGGAATTATAAAGTACTATGCTCATAGGGTTATTGGAGAGATTGCATAAATTACTATGTATAAAGTGCATAGTGAGCACTGAGAAAATGTTTGCTGCGGAGAACTTGCCATATACCAGGGCCTGTAATTCATTCCCCTGATCTCAGGTAATCACAAAGGCCCATCTGTGAATGGTGAGCAGCTGGAGGCTGATCTTTCCCCTCATGCATGAGAGCTGGAGGAGACATCTCTGTCTCTGTCCCCAGGAGGAGGCCGGCTGGGCTGTGGGCCATCACAGTCAGTAGCCACTTTCAGGGGAACTAGAAAGATCTCTTCTCCTGTCGCTCTCCCCAGGTGCTCTGTGATTGATTCTTTTGTTGGGGATCTCCCTGACCTTCTCCTCTTTGAAGCCCCTGGGTTGAGAGCCCTCTCCACTTCCTCTCACTGCTAATTGGAAGTCAGTGGGTTGGCTCTGGCAGGCAGATGGTGATACCCAGGCTGGGCTGGCATTGAAACTATTTTGTAGAGTCTTCAGTTAGTGAGTTCTGAAGGCTGAAGCGCCGGTGTGTTTAACCTGGGCATTCTCTGCATCTTGATCAGAAGTTCTGTTTCTTATGCCCCCATAGCTCCTACCTGCCCTCTTCACTTCCTGTGAAATCAGAGTCACCACCATGTGTGTCTGGCCACTGAGCCTGAGCAGCATCATAGGGTGCTTTCTTACCCTGGAGCAGTTCAGAGTACATTAAATCAAGTGTCTAGCTCAGAGATGTTCTCAGCAGTGTTGCGGGGGGGTGGGGTGGGGTGGATTTTGTGCTGTGGCTCGCTGTCATTCTGCCCCTGGTCGGGGTGGGGGTGTGTCTGTCTGCTGCCCCAAGCCCAACTCAGCAGAAGAACTAACTCTTGAGCAAACAGGTGAGAGGTGTCACTGCCCACACTAGGACCTCAGGGAGAAGGACCACTGAGATGTCCCCAGCCCTGAGGAGAGAGAGAGAGAGAGAGAGAGAGAGAGCAAATTGAGAGCACCATTTTCAAGGGCTGACTCTGGAACCACAAGGATGGTGCAAAACTTGTAATGCTGGGGTTCTTCACAGCTGCCAGCAGATGTTATCAACTCAAACACCTGCCACTGCCACCACCAACACAACACGGCGGCAGCTTGACTGCGTGGGTAGTCAGCAATCATCTGACCTCTGCTTTGATTTTGCTTTCCACATTCAATGAAGGAAGCGTGACACTACAGTCATTCTTGTCCTTGACAGAAGATCATCAGGAAGTGTTTTTTTTTTTCTGGAACTTTTTATCTGCAATTTCAATCTTATGGAAAAGCTTCAAAATATAAAGAGCTCCAGTATACTCTTCACCTAGATCCACTCTTGCGAATACTTTGCTGTGTTTGTCCTCTGTGTCCCACATGCACACACACGGCGTAAGTGTGTGCATCTGTATGCACACGCTTCTAGAATCTTGCCGAGATACCAAAAGCCACTGATGCTTGAGTCCATCATAGAAAGCATGTATTATTTACTCAGAACCCCTATACATCTTCCTATATATTTTACATCGCAGCGGGAAGCGGGTGTCTGAAAAGACACCCAGGACTTGGAGGCAATTTATTTAGATCAACGGGCACTGATTGGAATCATTCCCAGAGTATCAGACCTTGATCTCTGGTTGTCTAGGCCTTATATGAGATAAGCAAGCAGGAAGCACAGAGGCAGAATGGCTTGTCAGCTGGGGATTGGCTTATACAATGTGCATCACAGTGACCAGCTATGCATCGCAGTGACCAGCCGTTTCTAAGACACAGATGCAGCCAGAACTGGAACAGGAAACATTACCTGGGCAACTAACAAACGGAAGTATACTGGCTGGGGGAGGTTACTTTCTGCTACAACATCATCTGTAGATTACTTATCATACCTAACAGCCCAATAGTTGTGACAATGTATCACTTAAGAGAATGACAAGAAAAAGGTTGCATCTTCAAATATGTTTGATCCATGAATCCACACATGTGGAATCTAAAGATACAAAAGGTTAACTTTATATCATCTTTTTTCTCCTGAATATTTGGGAAGTTAAGCCCTGGGCACATTCATTCCTAATACTTCACTATGCATTTCCTGAGAACAAGTATGCTCTATAATGTAAACATAATAAAATAATAAAAGTCAGAAAAAGGTAATGTTCCTCCAATACTATAATCTGTAGCTCACATTCTAATTCTGCCAACTTCAATAATCTACTTTACAGTAATTTTTTCCCAGTCCAAGGTCTAACAGGATAAGTTTTAGTTTTTGTGGCCAGATTTTTTGGTTCTCTTTGGTCTAGAATTGTTCCTCAGCCTTTCATGTCCTTGGGAGTTTTCGAAATGAAAATACATCTAAAAGCATTCTTGTGACTGTGATTTCTCTGAAGGCCAACTCAAAGAAAAAGAAAGCAAGCTTGTTCAGTTCCTTGCCTTTGAAGCCTTGGGACAAGCAGGTCGGACAACAATCTATTTTGGTCGTGCCTGGGCATTTGTGGCTTATCCATCTACACTGGTCTCAAATGATACTGGGATTTGCTCCTGGGTACCCAGTAGATGCTTAATAAGTACTTGCTGATTTGCCAGGAGAGAAAGTAGATCTGGCTACTGGTTTAAAGAAGCCAAATAAACTCCAGGAAGGTTGCACTGGGGTAGATAGACAGAGGGCTGCTCTACCAGAAGAGGCTGCCAGGTGCATTACTCCACGGGTAGCATGCAGGCTTGCAGATTTTGATCTTATTTCTGTTACAAAATGCACTGAGGCGCCCATTCTCCTCAGGTTCCTCATGTTGGGAAGCCTTACTGCAGGTTGTTAAATCCCAAAATTGGAAGTGAACCACAGCACTGCGATCATACGTACTTTTTTTTTTCCAATACTGGATTGAACCCAGTGATTTTAAACTGACTTACATCTTCAGCCCTTTTTTATTTTGAAACAGGGTCTCACTAAGTCAATAAATGACCTAGGTTGAGTTTAAACTTGCAATGCTTCAGCTTCCCAGAGTGCTGAAATTATAAGCCTGTGCTACCACACCTAGTTTAGGATCCTACAAACTTCGACACATTTTTTGGGAGGGGTCTTATAAATTCAGATTGTTTCAGTAGCAACAGCATAGAGCTTTGTATGTGTTGCTTTTTGGTTTTTTGAGGCAAGGTCTTGCTGTATGGTTCAGGCTGCCCCTGAGCTCACTATGTAGCCTAGGCTGGCCTCAGATCTGTGGCAATCCTCTTGTCTCAGCCTCCTGAGTGCTGGGATTACAGGTATGTGCCACCATGCCCAGTCAGAGTAGAACTTTGAAGTCAATGTATTTGTGGCCAGTCTCCAGGGAGGTGCCTACTGGTCCTCTTCTCTCCCAGGATCTAGTCCTGCATACAGTCCCTTCCCACCTGAGTCGGGGTTGGCACACATGAACAATACAATATGGTGACAGTGACAATGCGTGATTTCTGAGGCTTAGACATAAAAGATAATGCAGCACATGCCTTGGTCTCTTGGCTAGCTTATTTGGTGGGAGCCAGATACTTCAAGGACATTGAAGCATCCCTGTGGAGAAACCCTGAGGAGAGAAACTGAAGACCCCAGCCAATAGCCGGCACTAATTTGAAGCCATGTAAGTGAACTGCCTTAGAAATGGATCATCCGGGATGGGGATGTAGCTTAGTGGCAGAGTGTTTGTTTCACATGTACAAGGCCCTGAGTTCAATCCCCAGTACTACCGGAAATGGACCATCCATCTGTAGCTAAGCCTTCAGATCACTGCCAATCTGACCAGCCTCTGACTTCAACCTCAGGAAGGACTTGGAGGTGCTCTCAATACTTGACCTGCAGAAACTACGAGAGATAATTACCGGTATCTCAAGCAACAGAGTTCTTTGTTTTGTTTTGTGAGACAGGCTCTTGGCTCTGTAGTTCAGACTGGCCTTGTACTCACTATGTAGCCTAGGCTGGCCTCAAACTCACAGAAATCCTCTTGTCTCAGTCTCCTACGTGCTGAGATTACAGGTATGCACCACCATTCCCAGCTTTGTTTTGTTTTGTTGAGACAGGGTCTCACTTTGTAGTGTAGGCTGGCCTTGAACTCATGGTGATCCCGATCTCAGCCTCCTGGGCTTACAGGCCTGCATCACCATGCCTGGGTAAACCACAGGGTTTAGAGATGATTTTCCACAGAGCAATAGATAATTGACTCATACCTCCCACTGTCCTCCACTCGGCCTTACGCAGCTTGGCTGGGGCACATGTCCTGCTGCAGTGAAGGATTGGTGCACTCTGCCGATAACTGACTCACTCCTGAGTTGAAAAATGTAAAAGAACAAATGACACAGAAATTCCCAAGGTATCTACCCAAGAGAAAACAAAACAAAACAAAACAAACAAAAAACATGCAAAATCAACTCCAGACACACTCAGCCACCGTATCTTTGACACAGTTGCTAAACACATTTACTGGAAGAAAGATGGCCTCTTTCATAAATGGCGCCTGAAAAATTGGCTCTGCACATGCTGAAGATTAAAATTGAAACCATATCTTGCTTCATGCACTGAACTGAGGTCAAAATGAATCAAAGATCTAAATATTAAAACAGGAACACTAAATCTGCTGGAAGATAGAACCGGAAGAACCCTTAAGGACATTGGTATAGGCAAGACTATGAAGAAAACCTCAATTGCACAGGAACTGCCACAAAGAATCAACAACTGGATCTCATTAAAAATCTTTCAGCCAGGTGTGGTGGTGCATGCCTGTAAACCCAGCACTCAAGAGGCTGAGGCAGGAGGATTGCTGTGAGCTCGAGGCCATCCTGGACTACAAAGTGAGTTCAAAAGCAGCCTGGACTTCATAGAAAGACTCTGTCTCAAAAAGACAAAAAATAAAATAAGATAAAATAAAATAAAAAATAAGAGATGTCATTTTGGGTCTGAGAGAAATACAAGATGCCAATTTGCCTTTCCCATTAGCCATGCAAGCCATGTGGAGCCCAGGAAGAGAGAAGCCAGTTCGCCCCACCTGTGAGTCAACTGTCCCTCGGGCTGGGAATCAAGACTGCCCCCCACCCTGTAAGCAACTCGGCTGGCTTGGAGGACAGGCTGAATTGATAGCAACTCAGATACAGAACAACTAAATGCTTATATTGTTTGATTGACTTTGCAGGTCCAAGCTGGTAGTCTGCATGTCTATTAGGAGGATAACATTATGCAATATAGTAAATATAGGAGATTTCCTTCTGTCTTCTCTTTGAAATCCAGTATTGCTCTCACTGTTTTGTTTGTTCCCATTTATTCTGGTTTTTTTTTGGTCCTGGGAATCAAACTCATGACTTCATGCTTGCTAGGCAGGCGCTTATGCCGCTGAGCTAAATCCCCGGCCCTGTTTTTTGTTTTATTTAACGTTCTATTTTGATTGGTTTTATTCTGTTTTGTTTGATTTTACTATGTCTGATGATATGGACAACTGTTTTGAAGATAACAAGAGATATTATGGTAGGCATTGTAGATTTCCTATTATCCTGTTTTGAATTTCTGTACACATTCACTGTTTTGTTTTTATTGGCTTTATTCCATTTTATTTTGTTAGGTTTTATTCTCTTTAAAATAAAAAAATAAGAGCTTTTGCACAGCGAGAAAAACCACCAACAGAGTGAAGGGACAACCTATAATATGGGAAATAATTTTTGCCAGAAAAGAGTTAACTATCAAGAACATATAAAGGACTAACACAAAAAAATCAGATTCCTCAAATTTAAAGACCCAATCCAAAAATGGGCATCTGAAATGAATACACACTTTTCAGATGAAGAAGTACAAATGGAAAATAAGTATATGAAAAAAATGTTCAACATCATTGGTCATTCAAGAGATGCAAATTTAAACAATGTTGATAACTCCATCTCATCCCAGAAAGAATGACTGTTATCAAGAAATCAACCAATAACCAATGCTGGAGAGGATTGTGGGGGAAAAAGAACCCTTCTCCATTGTTGTGGGAGTGTAGACTGGTGCAACCACTGTGGAAATCACTGTGGAGATTCCTCAAAAAACTAGGACTAGAGGTCTCATTTGACCCAGCTATTCCCTTTCTGGGCATCTTCTCAAAAGAATTAAAAGCATCATATCACAGCGATATACACATACTTATATTTATAGGGGCACAGTTTGTAATAGCTAAATGTTGGAAACAGCCCAAAGGTCTATTACCTGGTGAATGGATAGAGAAGATGTGGATTTTTAAAAGTATAGCAGAGCACTACTCTGTCATAAATAAGAATAATCTTGAGACACTCCTAGGTAAATAGTTACAACTTAAGACCATAACTTTAAGTGAAATAAATCAGACACACATGTGTAATTACTGCATTGTTTCTTTGGTGTGAGAAACCAAAAGTGTAAATAAGGACCAAAATGTATAGTAAGTATTGTGAAATAGGAAGAAAAGGTGGGGAGGAGAATAAGGGACGGGGAGGGGAGGGAAAGGAAAAATTTATAAAAATGAGAAAAAGAAAACATGGAAACAAAGCTTTGTAAATGGAGAGGGGAAGAGGAGTTGAAGGGAGGGCAGGAGACTGGAGAAAAGAAGAATCGTGTTATATTATGTATGAGTACAAGTTCTCTATGATGAATGTATGTATATCTAAAATGCATCAATAAGGCTGGTCATGGTGGTGCAAACCTGTAATCCCAGCACTCGGAGGCTGAGGCAGGAGGATTGCCATGAGTTTGAGGCCAGCCTGAGCTACAAAGTGAGTTCAAGGCAGGCCTGAACTGTATAGTGAGACCTGTCTCAAAAAGATTTTTAAGAAGCACCAATAAAATCTGATTGAAAAAATTTTAATACAAACATTCCTAACAGCATTGCTCACAATAGCCAAAAAGTAAAAACAAATGTCTGTCAGCCAGTGAACATATAAATGAATGTGTATCCTCATGCAATGGAATGCTATTGAGTTGAAAATAATGAAGTTATAATGCAATGCTATGACACACATGAACCTGTAAACATTATGCCAAGCAACAGAAGCCAATCACACAAGACCACGTAATGCACAATTCTATTTCTATGAAATGTCTAGAATAGGCAAATCTATATAGATAGAAAGTAGATTTGTAATCATGTAGGGCTGAAGGGAATGAGGGAATAAGGGGTGACTGATAAAGGGTACAGGCTTTCTTTTTTGAGGGATGAGAAAATTTTTCTATACTTGATTGTGATCATGGAAACCAAGAAAAATCAAGATGGCCTGTAATTAGTTTGCATTAATGAAAGAGTCAATTAGGGCGTATTGAGGGTGGTTCTTTTGGTTTTGGTTTGGTGCTAGAGATCAAACCTAGGTTCTTGTACATGTTAAGCACACACTGTTCCACTGAAATACAGCTGCACTGTGATTCTTTAAATAATAACATTGTATTTAAAGGTAAATTGTAGTCCCATTTTACAGATGAAAAAGTGAGACCCAAAGACACTTAGTGATTTACTATAATATATGTAGGTAACACATTATAACTCGGGTCCTCAAACTAGGACTCTCAGTTATTCCATTGCCTATACTGATGTGCAATAGTATTGAATGAAAGACATCAAATATTTTATGAATGATATGTGTGCTGATCATCCTCTGCCATAAAGTAAAAGATCTGAGATTCAGTTATTCTATACAATTCAAACCTTGAATACGTAACAAATACATTAATGTATGCTATAAGAAGCATTACAAAATTACACTGGAACTTGGATTTCTCAACTCGTTCTTAGTTTCTTATGTTTAGATGAACAAATTTAGGATCACTTTAACTGATGAATTTTTACGATCCAGAAGTTTGCTAAACGTCCTGTTTAAAAAACTGCCAAGTGAACCCTGCCAAGAACTCATCTAAATGTTCCCAATCAACTGAGGGTTCTTTTGCTCAATTCAAACAGAATTAATGAATCAGGAAAGTGAAACTGCACCAGCAGCCCGGATGCCGCCCTGACACCAGTTCATGCTGTATGCTTCAGTCAACACTGTCACTTTTGGTCTCTGCTGCTGCTTGCTGCCACCCTTCAATGCTGGGTTGTGCCAGATGTCATTGACCAGCTCTTCCCAGGTGCTGGTCTCTGGAGCTCTTCAGTGCTATCATTCCTTGTGTCAACTGTTCTTTCTTTTAGAGCAACTGCTTTGTCCATAATACTCAGAATAACAAGCTCAAATAGATTTACAAGACCTTCAAAACCCACGTTATCCAAGAAATAAATCAAGAGCAGATTTATAGGGCCATCACAACAGGGCTTTATTTAAGCAGGTTCTGTCCTGCTTAAACTAGGAGTAAAACAAAGGAAACGGTGTTAGACTAACCCGGGAAGTATGAGAGGAATGCTGCTTATATGGCAGCTGCAAGCCTGTGATTGGTCCAGATTCAGGGCCTTTGATTGGTCCAGTTAGGATGCTCAGTCTTATCCTCAGCTATCATGGAGGAAATGCAAGGAAACATCAAATAGTAGTTTTTTGATTGACAGCTGTCTTACCTCCAGAAAACCAGCAAGAGAAACTGGAGAATCTTACGAGGGCTGGCTGTGTTCATTACAGCTTATTGGGGCCTGTGGAGGTTGGAAATGCTAATAATGGGAAGCCTGTCCGATCTCTGCTGCCTCATGAGTGGTTTCCTCTTCTTTAAAAAGGATGGAAGCTTTCAGCAGCAGGTCAGGGTGGGAGGGAAGGGAATCAACAGGAAGTGGGAGAGGCACATGGCAGCAGGCCCCCACTCTGGCTGTCATAAGGAAAAGGGGAGAGTTGGGTGCTTCTCCTCTGTTTCACAAATTCCTCACCTGGCTGTTTATTAGGGCGAGTAAATAAGCTTTTTATTTTTATGTAAGGAAAGAATGCCTTGCTGTCCTAGAGTTTGTTTTAGAGTTTTATTTAGAGTTTGTTTTGAGAATTTCTTTTGTTGGGGATGGGGGTATAGCAGGAAGAAAGAGGTCCTTACTGAAGTCCTAGGGTGAAGTCAACACAAAATTTAAGGGATTGGCCGCGGGTTTAGCTCAGCAGTGTAAGTTCCTGCTTGGTAAACACGAGGTCCAGAGTTTGATCCCAGCACCAAAAAAAAAAAAAAAAAAGAGAGAGACAGACTGTCAAAAACTGTAGTAGTGAAACATCATTTGCATGAAATATTTTTAAAAATCACAATCAATGCAAAAAAATCCATAACGAAGCTGGGCATTAGCACACACCTAAAGCCTCAATTACTCAGGAAACTGAGGCAGAAGAATCACTTATGTCCAGGCGTCCAAGGCATGCACTACCACGCCTGGCTCTTCATGTGGATATTTTCTCTCCACACCCCATAAAGTGGCGAGAACAGGATTTTATGTGGAACAAAATTTTCCTGAAAGTTTGTAGGGGCTAGAGAGGGGTGTGACAGTATTGTCTAGTTGGGAAACCATTTAAAATTAAATAAAGGACCTTTTTGGATCAACAAAAACTAAGAGAATTCATTACAAGCACACTTGTGCTATAAGGACAGGCTTTTAGGGTGGAGGAAATGATCCCAGAAATATGAATCTTCAGAAAGAGTAGTAGAAATAGAAAGTATATGAGTAAATATAAAAAATTATTTTTTCTCATTTCTATAAAATCCTAAGAAGTTTAAAGTGAAAATTTTAACTGTGTATTATAAGGTTTATACTTATGCAAATGTAATGCATATTTTAAGGGCACGGTATTCTAAACAGATTGTGAAACAATTATGTGTCCTGTGATTCCTACAGTGACCATTTAAAATGCAAAAAGTATAACCAAAAACTAATAGATAAATGAAAGCAGATTTTTATAAAATTAGCCCAAAGGAAGGCAAGAGAGCTGGATAAGATTGTGCATGACGGTAATCCCTGCCCTCTGGAAGGCTGAGGCAGGAGGATCATAAATTCAAGCCCAACTTGGGCAATTTAGTAAATAGGCAAGACCATGCCTCAAAATTAAAAATAAAAGATGGGGCTAGATATAGCTCAATTCAAAGGCCCTGAATTCAATCCCTAATACTAGAAGAAGAAAAAAAAAGTCAAGAAAGAAGAAACAGGAATGAAACAAAAATCTCTCCCCAATCCAGAAAATAAGTAATCAAGGGGCAGATCTATATCCAACCATATCCATAATTACACTAAAAAGACACAGTGGCACATGCCTATAATACCAGCTACTCAGGGGACCGAGGCAGGAGGATCACAAATTTGAGACCAGCCTGGTTATCAAAGCAAGACTTTATCTCAAAATTAAAAAAAAGCAGCCAGCTGTGATGGTGCACACCTGTAATCCCAGTACTTGGGAGGTTGAGCCAGGAGAATCGTTGGGAGTTCAAGACCAGCCTGGGCTACACAGTGAGTTTAAGGCCAACCCAGACTACATAGTGAGACCCTGTCTCAAAAGACCAAAAAAAAAAAAAAGAAAGAAAGAAAAGAAAAGAGAGAGAGAAAAGAACAGAACAGAAAAGAAAAGGACTGGGAACGTAGTTCAGTGGTAAAGCACTTGCCTAGCACGTGTGAGGGTCATGCCCTGAATTCAGTGTTCAGCATGGCAAAAACCAAAGAAAATACCAGCTTTTCTGAGTTTCCAGCTTGCAGAAGGTAGCTCATAATAACAGAGCCTCCATAGTCACGTGAGCTGATTCCTTATCATAAATCTCATTTTAGGAGATTGGTTCTGTTTCTCTAGAGAATACTGCCTAACAAAGAGAGATGTACTATGCCATGAATTGAAAGAGTAAGATGGAATATTAAAATGTCAGTTCTTCTCCACCAATGTACAGACTCAACATAATCGTCTCGATAATCTTTCTTTTTTCCCCCAAGTGTTGAGCGTTGAACCCGGGTCTTCACACGGAGCTGTGTCCCTACTCCTTTTTATTTTTTAGTTTGAGGTGGAGTCTGGCTAAATCATTAAATTGCCTAGGCTTGGCTCAGACTTTCAGTCTTCCTGCCTCAGCATCCCAGAGTCCTGGAATTACAGGCTGCACCCCCATGTCTAGCTTCATAATCCTTTCTAACGTGAAAAACTACATTTTAAACTATGTAGCAATACTAAAAGGAAAGAGGAAAGTCAGAAGGATTTATGCTGTCTCATTTCAAGACTTACTATAAAGTTATACAAATCAACATTCTGTTTTGAAGATTAGCAAAATCTGATTATATCACAAAGATCAACAAATAGGATAATGGAACAGAACAGACAGTACAGAAATACATGGTTATTTAATTTTTCACAAGGATGCAAATATGGACAGGAAAGGTTTTTTTTCATTGAGTGGTTCTGGAACAATTGGATCACTGTCCTCCATCACTGTCAACCTTTATCTCCTACACACAAAAATTAATTTGAAATGGATCGTAGGCCTATGCATAAAAGTTAGGACTACAAAGCTTCTATCAGAAAGATTAGATGCGTATCTGCATGATTTGGTGATATAAACAAAAAAAATCTTTTTTGGTACCAGGAAATCGAACTCAGGACCTTGTACTTGTCAGGTAGATGCTGTGTCATTGAGCTATATCCCTAGCCCAAGCAAAGATTTTTTAAAAAGACATGCAAGACAATAAATAGATAAGATGTAGACCTGAAGATATTATTTGTTTGATTTGATTTTTAGGTTTTTCTAGACAGGGTCTCCTGGGCCAGGGATTTAGCTCAGCGGCATAAGCGCCTGCCTAGCAAGTGTGAGGTCATGAGTTGGATCCCTGGTACCAAAAAAGAAAAAAAAAAAAAAAAAAAAAAGACAGGGTCTCCCTCTAATTCAAAATGACTTTGAACACACTATGGAGCTCAGACTAGCCTTGAACTCTTGGCAATCTTCCTGCCTCAGCCTCCTGAGTGCTGGGATTATAGGTCTGTGCCATTATGCCTGGCTCTGGAAGGTATTTGTAAAGAAGCATTTGGTATTTGAGATCTAGAAAAAATTCTTATAACTGACTGGCAAAAAAGACAACCCAATAAAAATGGTAAATTTCATAAAGGAAAATATATGAATGGCCAATAAAAATTAGAAAAAAACAATCAACATCATTAGGTATCAGAGAAATGCAAATTAAAACCACAGAAAGCAGGAGAATTGGGAGTAAAAGCCCAGCCAGTACAGTTTAGCAACTTATTGAGACTCCATCATAAAACATAAAAAGGCTGATGACCTAATTCCGTTCAGAGAGAGAAAGAGAACACACTGTATGATTGTATTTATATAAAATTCCAAATATGGCAAAATGAACTTTTGGTGAAAAAATGAGAGCCTACAAAAATGGGGTACATGAGGAAACTTTCTGGATGAAAATAATCATTTTTTTATAGGGAGCCGGGCATGGTGGTGTATGCCACTGAGCACTTGAAAAGATGAGACAGGAGGATCTCTGCAAGTTCAAGGCCAGCCTGTGCTACATAAAGAGTTCCAGGCCATCCTGGACTATATAACAAGACCCTGTCTCAGAAAACTGAAAACATAGGTAACAAAAGTGCATGCTTTTCTGTACCAAATGATACAATTAACAAGCATGCGCTGTAAACACATTGAAATGCGTTTTTAAGAACGTGGATTGAGGCTACGGATATAGCTCAGTGGCACAGCGCCTACCTGACAAACACAAGGTCTTGAGTTCGTTTCCTGGTACCAATACATACATACATGGATTGAGGGATGGGTACAGAATATATTATATGACAAAGCAAATACAATAAAACAATAATGTAAAATTTAAGTGGCTTATAGGTGTTTATTGTGTGATGTTTTATACTTTTCTGTTTGAATATTTTCAAAATAAACTGTGGTAGGGAGCTGAACATTAAACTTGTCCCATAATGTGTTTACACAGCATTATTCATAATGAGTCCCAAGTGGAAATAACTTATGTGGTCATCGACAATAGAAGACATAAATAGATTATGATATAATTATAGAATGGAAGAGTGTCCAGCAATACGAATGAAGATATGTGACTGCGGGGTTGGGCATATAGCTCAGTGGCACAGAACCTGCCTGGCAAGAGCAAGGTATGAGTTCAATTCCTAGACTAGGACCAAAAAAACCCCAAAAAACAAAAAACAAACAAACAGATATACAGCATGGTACTGGTAAAGAAATAGACCTGGGGATGAATGGAACAGATTAGAAGATGCAAACACAACTACAAAGACACTCGGCTACCTGATATTTGATAAAGGGGCTAAACATGTTCACTGGAAAAAAAGATAGCCTCTTTAATAAATGGTGTTGGAAAACTGGCTTTCCACATGCCAAAGACTAAAACTAGACCCTTGCCTATCACCATGCACAAAATTAAAGTCTAAATGAATCAAAGACCTAAATATTAAAACAGAAACACTAAATCTACTGGAAAACAAGGTAGGTAGAGGTCTTGGAGACATAGGGGTAGGCAGAGAATTCATGAACAAAACACAAACCGCCTGGGAAACACTTCGAAGAATCAACAACTGGGATCTCGTATTATTGAAAAATTTCTGCACTTCAAAAGAAATTACCAACAGAGTGGAAAGAAAAACTGCAGAATGGGAAAGAATTATAGGCAGCAACCCCTCAGACAAAGGACTTATATCCAGAACATATAAAGAATTGAAAAACATCAAGCCCCCAAATTTAAAGACCCTCTCCAAAAATGGGCATCGGAGATGAACACACAGTTCTCAGATGAAGATATACAAATGGCAAATAAATACAAGAAGAAATGATCACTATCACTGGTCATTCTAGAAATGCAAATTAAAACAGCATTGAGATTTCATCTCACTTCAAAAAGAATAGCTGCCATCAAGAAATCAACTGATAACAAATGTTAGCGAGGATGCAGGAAAAAGGAACACTGCTCCACTGTTGGTGGGAGTGTAGACTGGTGCAATCACTATGGAAATCAGTATGGAGAATTCTCAGAAGACTAAGATTGGAAGTTCTATTCAACCTGGCTATTCCCCTCTGAGTATTTACCCAGAAAAACTGAAGAGGTCGTATCACAGTGCACTCATGTTCATAGCAGCACAATTTGTAATAGCTAAATCTTGGAAACAACTAAGATGCCTATCAACCGCAGAGTGGATGAAAAAGATGTGGTATTTTTATGCAATGGAATATTACTCAGCTATAAAAAAGATGATCTTGAGGCCTTCATAGGCAAATGGAGACAACTTGAGGCTATCCTCATTAGTGAAATAAGAATCATATTTATAAATATCACATTGCATCTGTAGTGTAAAAAGCAATAAGAAATGTAGGAGTAATAAAACCTAAAATGTGTAATTGCTATTGTACAAAAGAGAGGAAAAGAAAGTGCTCTAAAGGATATAACTGCATGTATGTTTAAGTGTGTAGGATTGATAACCATATTACTAAGTTTTTGTTGCATAGTTGAACAGAACCGTTTGCAGTCTCACTGTCTGAATGTCCACTTTGTATGCTTCACTTTTGTAACTTGAACAAGTCTTTCTAAGAGGATACTATGTGCTTATCAACTAGTGATTTTTTAAAATTTTATTTAAGGAGAAAAAAAACAGAAAAAGGGTACAAGTTATACAGAATTTCAGAAAAAATAAACAGTAGGAAATCACTAGTTAATAGAGTACATATTGTATAACTTTGTATACTGTAGCATCAAACATATCAAGACAATGTAAAACCATTAAAGAGAATGACAATATTACAGGGTATTTAGAATCAACTAACAGAAAATGAACAATGGTTTCTGTATAATCTCCTTGTCTATAAAAATTTTTGTTTATACTATCACATATAATAAAATCCAATAAGATACAACATGTTAAGACCGATGGCGACAGAAGAACACAAGCTTGATGGGACTTCAAAACAAGATGATATTAAATCAGCACTAGCTATTATGATGTCTTGTTTTCTCCAAATAGCTGTTCCTACCATCCAACCTACTAGTGATTTCTTACTGTTTATTTTTTTTGAAATTATGTATTATTTCTACCCTTTTTCCATTTTGTTTTTTCTTTAAAGAAAAAAAAAGATATAGACCATCTGCAACAGTGCAGATCAATTAACATAAGGTATAAAAACAGGCACAACTAGTCCATGCTGTTCAAAATCAGGATAGTGATGGCCCTCGGGCAGAGTTGCAATGGGAAGAGAAGGCTCCTGAGGGGTTTCCTGAGGTCTTTGCTAAGGTCCAGTGGCTTGCGGAACATGCAGGCACATGGGTATATTCAGCGTGTGAAAATCCACGGAGTGGTGTAGTACACATTTCCTTCTATCCTTCACTGTATACTTAAAGAGTTGTTAAAAATTAATGTTTGACCTCATTGCTCTTAAAACAGGTTCCTCGGCCCAGCCCCATCCTGGGAATCCTTTGCCAGTCATCTTTCTCCCGTCTCTCTCTCCCAGTTCCCGGCTCTGACACGCCTGTCTCAGTCACCTGCCAGGGAAAAGTTCTGTGCGGAGAAATTTAGTTCTCAACGTCTAGCCTGGACTAGGCTGCCAGATGGATCCAACTAGAAAAGGCTTGTTAGTGACCTATGCAGCCACGTAGCCCCAAGATACATTCCTTTGCTACCTTAGAATGACAACAAAATGCTACAGGTATTTTTAAAAGCAAGATTTGTCTTCCCTTTGCGTAGACACCTCCATCTTCCTATTCCCTTCTGTCCTCACTTTAAAGCCGTGGCAGGCTGGGCTTGGTGGCACACACCTGTAATCCCAACATTTGGGAGGCTGAGGCAGCAGGATCACCATGACTTTGAGGCCAGCCTGGGCTACAAAGTGAGTTCAAGGCCAGCGTGAACTGCATAGTGAAACCCTGTCTCAGTGTTCACTTTGGTAACACATATACTAAAGTGGTGGCTTCAGTTTCTTCCCTTGGCCAAATTCGAGAAGCAATGACTTGCCCAGGAAATGACTCTGGTGCCTCAGCTCAGGAAAGGGCTGCCTGGGCAACTGCGTTGACCTTTAGATCACAGCAAAACCAGATGCAAGAGAAAGGGCTCACAGGGAAAGAAAGGAGGAGCAGGGTGGCGGGAGAAAGGATGAAGGTGCAGAATTCTGGGGCACAATCCCAGCCCTTCACAAGCTTGCAACTGGTTAAGAGGTCTAGGTGACTACATATTTAAACTAAACAAGAAAACTATTTCCTGAAGCGTTGTTTGCTTTTGTCTCACGACTCCAGCTTCAGTCCTGTCACTTGATCCATCAGAAGCATCTGATACGATCCATCCTTTTTTCTTCCTGGAAACACCTCTCTGGGTTTCTCCTTACTGCTCTCCTGCTGGTTCCTGCTTATCTCTCTGACCACTCTGCACTGGCACGCTTCTAGGCATGGTCCTTAGACCACTTTTGTTAAGCTACCTTCACGCCCTTGATGACTTTTCCCACCTTGTGGAGTCCAGTGGACCATCACTTCTCATATGATGACTGACAGCTCCCGACTTTGCCCCCTTCAGTCTGCTTCCAACCCAACAGCCAGAGGGACACTGTTAAGCCCCAGGTCTGGCTTCCCTTTCCTCAGACTGAACACCAACATCCTCACGATGCCCTTCAGGGTCTCTGTCTGGCCTGTCCCATGTCTCGCTGTGCCCCTCCCCATGGCTCTTGCCATTACTTGCTGTATGCTAGCCTCACTGGCCTCCTGGCCATTCCTTGAGTGCACCAAGCATGTTCTGCCTCTGTGCCTTCTGAATGCATTGCCCTTCCCTCCATCCCAAATGCCCTTCTCAGTACATGATCCACTCATTCCGTTAAACCTGAAGACTAGGATCATGCCCTAGGGAGGCCTGCCCGGCCCTGCCTAAGACTGTACCTTATCTTGCTCATTCCCTATCCCGTCTCTGCCTTATTATCTCCTAAACACTTACTGCCACCTGATATATTTTTATGTATGCATTTATATTCTTTGGTGTGTCTCCTTCCACTAACACGTCTAACCCAGGGGCAAGGAGTTTTGCCTGTTTAATTCTCTTGAAGCCTCCTACAACAGTGCACGGTATATACAGGTGGTCAATATTTGTTGCGTGAATGGGTAACTGCTTCAAAACATCTGGAAGGTGCTCATAGGCAGGAAGGAGGTCAGCTAAAGCAGGGCTCAGAGTGAACTGTAGACGCTCAGGAGGAGGTAGAATTTCCTTCAGTCTTTAAAGAATGAGCAGTCTTGGGAAAGGACTTGGGTTTTTTGTTTTGTTTTGTTTTCGGTATGGGGGATCAAACTCACAACCTCATGCTTGCCAAGCAGGCACTTATGCCACTGAGCTAAATCCCTGGCTGGACTGGATTTTTTGCTGCTTTGGTTTGGTTTGATTTATGTATCTTATTTTGCTAGTGTTGTTTTGTACTTTTGTTCTACAGTACTGGGATTAAGAGCAAGGCTTTCATACTGAGCTACATCCTCAGCCCTGTTTTATTTTGAGACGGGGCTTGTTAAATTGCCCAGGCCGGGCTTGAGCTTTCCATCTCCTTGCCACAGCTTCCCAGAGTGCTGGAATCGTAGGTGTGTGTCACTGTGCCTGTTTCATTCTAAAGGATCCAGCAAGAATCCATTTAGTAATGTGCAGGCGAGGGAGGGCACTTTGGAAGACTATGCTTAAGAAGTGGTGGAAGCTATTACTGTATAGCATTTAGGAGGCCAGAAAGCTGAGACTGCATGTGGACTGGCTGGTGGTCCGCTCAGGGCAGAGAAGGCGCTAGTTTAGGCTTTATAGACACAGTTGCCTAATGAGTACTACAGTTAGGGTCACAGAGCCATCAGTTTCTGGACTCAGCCAGCTGGGTGGAACCCAGTTCCCCTCCTGTGTTAGTTAAGACAGCCCTGCGTACAGAACTAGGCACACACAGGGCAGGAGGCCTCTTCTGGGGACCAAGCAGCTCACAGCTGCCTGTCGCTGATGCAATCAGAGCAAAGAAGCGATTCACTTCGATCCTGCCATCCGCTTCAGGATTTCGGCCAAGAGCAGGTTTGGGGCTGGTGGGAGGATTATTTTTTCCCCTCTTGAGTTGAAAGAGTACCTGTTTTCCAAAAGACACTTTCTTGTGCAAGGAAACTGCGGTGAGGTTTTGCTGGAACAGTCTGAGATGAACCAACTTTGCTTATGTGTCCAGGGAGAGAATGAAATCGAGGGCCCCTGTTTTTCCCCTCCCAGCCAGTAACAACGAAGAGCTGAAAGGTGTCTTTCAGGAGTTCTGGAGACAAGGGAGTTGACTCCCAGGCCAAAGGACGCTGGCTGCGCAGGAGGCCGCCAGAGAAATGGCTTCTTGTTTGTCAGCTTGGGTTTGTGGTGAGGTCTGGTCAAGCCCCACCACCACCACCCGAGACCAAACAGAACAAATAAAACCTCTATTTGTTCATCTCTACCCTGGATTTAGATGGTGCTTTACAGCCAGGGTTATTAGGATCAGCTGAATCCCAGGCAGAATGTTTATTCCTGGGATGGCAGAGACAGACAAATACCTCTCTGTCCTTCCATTTTCCAGGCCAGGAGGGCAGGACACTCCTCCAATCAGGCAGGCAAGCGGCAGTGGATTATTTTTTAAGTGCCTACTGTGTCTCTAATCTGAGCTACATAAATATAAAGTTTTTAAAAAGAAAGAACAAACTCAGACTCTATCCCTGAAGCACATAAAATCCTTTTGGCAGGAGGAGGCTTGGTGGGCAAAGCAAACTCAAGAGAAACTGTTGGCAGGGGTGTGAGGCACTAAGAAATAATCTCACCAGAAGAAAGGGAGAAAGGAGACTGAGCACTTGAGGGTGGGGGTGTGGGGCTCTTGGAGGAGGCCTCACGGAGAAGGTTTGGAAGCCAGTGAGCAGTGTGGTGGCAGGACGTGTAACTGCTTTGCTCTCCACTGCAGCCTGGCACCTAGCATAACGCCTGCCACAGAATGGGCATTCAGGAGATATCTGAAGAATGAGGGGAGGAGGTGGCTCACATCAGAAGGATAACTAGGTGAAGAAGGGGAGGAGGGCATTCCAGCATGAAGAAAGGCCCGGAGAAATGAGGGAGACGTCTCGGTGAGACTGGTTTTACCACAGTGGAGGGTGTGTAATGAGGAGTCATGGAAAATGAGGTTAGATACAGGATGGGGGACGAATGGAGAGCTAGGCTGAGGAACTTAGAGAAGGTAAACATTTCTTCATTAACCTTTTGTTGCGGGCAGGGCCGATGCTGGGGGTTGAACCCAAGGCCTCACGCTTATTGCATGTTCTACCCTGAGCTCACCCCCAAGTCATTTCATTAAGCTTTTATGGAGCACAGACAATATGCTAGGCACAGACAGGGGGTGGTACTGATGCCAGAGAGCCAAATAAAAGGATATCATTTCATGAGACTGAGGAAGGAATATTGTCAGTTGGAGGGCAGCCTGGGCAAGTTAGCAAGACTCTGTCTCAAAATAAAATTTACTTTTGTCTTTTTTGAGATAGGATCTCGCTATGTAGTTCAGCCTGGCCTTGAGCTCACTTTGTAGCCCAGGCTGGTTGCAAACTCGTAACTGTCTTCTTGCCTCAGCCTCCCAAATGTTGGGATTACAGATGTGTGCCACCATGCTTGGCTTCAAAATAAAATTTTAGGGGCTGGAGATTTAGCTCAGCAGCATAAGCGCCTGCTTTGTAAGCAGGCAGTCATAAGTTCGATCCCTGGTACCAATAAAAAAAAAAAAGGAAAAAAATTTTTTTAAAAAAGGGCTAGGGACCTAGTTCAGGGTAGAGGATTTGCCAAACATACATAAGGCCCTGGGTTTAATCTTCAGTACTGAAAAAAACCTGTCACGGATAGGCAGAAACATACCTGCCCTCTATTGTAGTAACTATGATAATCATGACATGAACAGAATATTTGAATGTTCTAGTCATAGTTTGGTTGCAAGACATCAAGGCCGTGTCAAACTTGATCAAATGAACTGAGAGACTAATTGGCAGGAATGCTAGACATCAAAAGACCAGGGAATGGGGACAACCTGGTAACACCATCATTCTCCTTTCCTCCTTTCCTCTCCTGTAGTAATGACTCGCGGATGATCTGTGACCTCTGGCTTCTTTTCCTCTGTGGGCTTCATTCTCCAATTTCTGTTTTTAGGATTTGTTTGTTTGTTTTTTGAGACAAGGTTTTACCAAGTAGTCAGGCTGGGCTTGAACTCACTGTGTGGCCCAGGCTGGCCTCAAACTCACAGCAGTCCTCCTGGCTCAGCCTCCGGAGTACTGTGATTATAGGCATGGGCCTGTTTTCAGGGTTTCACCTGATGCAAGCTTGACATCTTAGTGCCATGATACCTCCCATTCTACAGCCAACGATCCTCACTCGCTCTCTGAATATTTTAGGTTAGAATGTTGAAGATAAAGCTGGGAGATGATGCATGGCTCTAATCCCAGAACTCTGAAAGGCTGAGGCTGAAAGATTACAGGGTTGAGCCCGGCCTGGGAAACTCCGGTCAATTTAGTGAGAACTTGCCTCAAAATAAAAACAGGACTGGGATGTAACCCACTGTAAATGCTCTGGGCTCAATGTCTAGTATCCCATAGACATTAGAGAAGGAGGAAGCGGGGAAGAAGAATGGCAGCAGCTGATGGGCTCAGCCTGTGGATGGATACCCGTGGGTCAGGTGATCAGTCAGTTGTGGTTAAAGGCAAGTCATGTGATAAAAACATGGCTGTCTAAGTTTACTAAGAACTATGGGTAAAAAACAATTCTAAAGAAGAGGGGCAGACCATAAGGCAGAAATAGGAAACCTTGATTCCTCTAAATTAACAATGTAGGGAGCAAATCTATTCACTTGGGTGGAGGTGGTAAAGGGAAAAGGCTTCATTTGTTTTGGTTGGGCGTAATGTAGGGGCAGAGGATGGAGGTGGGGACATTCCAGCTGTTGATGTAAGCAGCATTCTAGAGCAATTAGACCAGTTATGGCCCACAGGAAAGATTATAAAAATTTTAGAAACCAAAGGGACTCAGACCATCAAGAAGGCTTTTACCTAATACAGAAAGAACAGTTTAGAGATAAGATTTATCGTGTTTTTTGTGTAGCCTAAATTTTTCTTATGGCAGAGTCTGCTTCTGCTTTATTGCTATAATTTGGGGCCACATAAGCTCAGGGTAAAAATTCACTACATATTTTTTCAACTGAATTAAATTCTCCTAAGCCCAGGCAATCAATGAACATGTTGCTCTTTGTCTTCTGTTAGAAAACAGTCCGGACCAGAAACACAAAACAAACAAATACCAAACAAATCAAAATATAATTTTTCTGATTACTGATACAGGGCTTGGGTCACTGGAGACAAACTTGATGAAATGCAGCAGCAGGAGAGTCAGAGCCAGGGTGCCTGGAGGAGGGCTAGATAAACAGATAGCGCTGTGCCCAGCGGCTCCCAGGCCAGATCAAAGCCTGCTTCCCAGCTCGAGCAGCAAGCATGGCAGGAATCTGGGGACCTCTCACCTGGTCCCCCTCCCACCCTCACAGATGGAAAGCCACATCATCAGTGGCCACACCTTTGAATACTGCCAGCATGCAGGCATTTGTGACAAATCCTTTGTAGTCCGGTAGATACTCACAGATAGTCAGCTGTGATATGATTGAGCCCAATGATTTCTGGGTAGACTCCTCGGGTTCAGAGCACAGGTCTGCCACTCGTGCAAGTATTCCAAGTACTTAACTCTTTTGTGTCTTAGTTTCTGCTTTTGTAAAACAGCAATCACAAACTCCCTTGAGGGGTTACTGAGAAGATTAATAGCATAATACGCATTTATGTGTGTGCATTTAATATGCCAAGTATTTAATATGAAAACACATTTTGATTACTGTAGTTGGTACCAAAAACAAAACAAAAAACCAAAAAGCAAAGTATACTGCAGGGCCCTGGAAATCGTTAAAGCCCACAGACAACTAGCAACCTGATAGTAGCTATTATTGGGGCCTACCTAACATCCTCCCTGTTTTTCTTCTGGGACTCAACCCCTGATTGGTCCAGGCCAATCTGAATTCTTCCCTAGGATTTTTCTAACTGGTAGAAAAGAGAATACTCTATCTGTTCCCCTCATCATTTCCCCCCTTTCATGTTCAGATAGTAAGGTTGTGGACTCAGAATGCCTTTTCTCATTTTCTCCTCCATACAGAGAAGCTGGGCTGAATGAATGAACCTGACACAGAGCTTGGCTGGGAAAGAGCCCCAAGTCTCCGAATCCAGAATCCAGCTGACCTGAGACCCAGATATCCCTCCCACTGGTCTGCAATTTGATTATAGAAGTCATTAGATCAATTTCCCTTTCTGCTACTTTCAACTAGAATTTGTGCTTGAATATCAATTCAAGAGAAAACATCTGAATTTGTGGGGTTTTTTAAAACATTAAATGATGACAGTATTTTAAGTTGTATGGCAAACATGATAATCTTACCATTTATATTACTTTGGTTTTTAAATAAAGAATATCAGTAAGAAAATTGATGGTGCTTTGTGGCATGATCATTTGTGTCATGGACTATTTAAAAAGAAACAATCTAAGAGCTGATTTTTAAAGTTTCATGGCTTAAATTTTTAAGTTCTCCGGTGATTATGGGGCATTTACATCAAGGCTGCACACTCCAGAGCAGCAGGGGCCAGGCAGGCAATTCAAGGAGTGAGGCGGGCATGTGGGCGTCAGATAAGAGGGAGTGACAGAGATTGGCCGTGTGGCAAGCGCTTGATGCATCTGAGAGAAGCCACCACACCTTGGCCCCAGCCCATTGTTTGTTTGTGAGGTGGGCACGGGGTTGCCAGGTCCTTCTGTTTTTAAGCCATTACAGACATTTGGAATATGTGATGCACAATCTTTTACATTCTGAACATTGTCTATGAGTTTAATTTTTTAAAATGACTGCATGTAAGGCAAACAGCTGTCCCAGTTTGCCCAGGACTAAGGGGTTTCCTGAGATGCAGATCCTCCACTATAAATCACGGGAACTTGGTCACCCCCTGTGCAGGCCAAATGGAATCCATGTGCAACCACTGGTTCTTTTACATGCTCTCATTTCAGCCGTCAGGTAGCGAAGCAAGGCACACAGACTCTCTGGGTCCCCACGCTGCTGTAAACACGGGGACACATACATTGCTGTTGTATGATGTTTTTAATTCTTTTGTAAAGATACCACAAAATAACATTCTAAAGATTCGGGTGCCATTGTTATTAATAGAGATCCACGTCTCTACAATGTGAGCCTACAAATGTGAGGCAGAGAATCTATTTATTTCATGGTTTCTTCATGGCTGTACAACCTCATTTCTTTCAGGAGGACAGGGCCTCTGGGCAGCCAAAGGATTAAGAATTTTTCCCTTAATCCTTCTATCCTTTTTTCAGAGGAAAGAGAAGCCCCTTTCTCTCTCTCTCTCTCTCTCTCTCTCTCTCTCTCTCTCTCTCTCTCTCTCTGTCTCTCTCTCTCTCTCTCTCTTTCTTTTTCTCTCTCTCTCTCTTCCTTTCTTCCTTGTATCCTCCAGTGCTGCAGAATGAACCAAGGGTCTCACATGCTAGGCAAGCACTCTGCCGCTGAGCTACACCCTCAGCCCAAGAAAGATGACTTTTATCCTTCTATTCCCTGCAGTGCATTTGGCCTGGTCCCCTTTTCCATCTGAACGTAAAAACCCAGGACATAGAGTGGAAAGGTGACTTCCTTGCTTACACAGCATGTTGACGGCAGTCTGGCCTCCAGAGTCTCCCTTTCTTGTTTGATACCTGGCCCCCTGTATTAGGGAAGGCAAAGGGGTACAACAATTTGCTGCCAGGCTACCTCCTGGGTGCAGGCCCCATGAGACACTCAGATAACCCTTCTAGTTCCCCAGGAATCCCTAAGGGAAGGACTGGAGGCCCCAGCTCTTGCCCTTTCCAGGCCACCACCCTGCCAATCCAGGCGTGGCAAGAGGGCGTTTGGAATTGCCAGGTTGTCATTGCACAAGGGGAAGGCCCAGTGGCTCAGAATGGAGTGAAATAATAAGGGCCACAAGAGGCTTCCTCTGCACCCAGCTGGCCAGGTGTTGGGGGCGCTGTGGGTGGGCTGCGGGGGGAGACAGGCCCACTCCGCGCGGTTGTTCTCTGATGATACATGTTAAGTGAACCATAAACTTTTAAGAGCACATTCCATACCCACTTATAAACATCAGGAATCGTTCCCTTTGGAAAGCTGGTGCTAGTCGGACGGCAGCAGAGCAGACCGCCAGCCTCCAGGCGCCCCTGCTAGGATTTCCTCCCAGCACAAGTCAGATTCTTGTAAGGGAGCCAGAATTGGAAAGAAAGTGAGGTTTGTATTTTATTAATCCTTCTAGCCTCTAGCTGTAGGTGTCTTGGCCCCTCTGAAGGTAGTGGCAGGAAGTCAGTATCACATAGCCGTTCTCAACAAGAAGGCCCTGTCTGTTTCTTTCCAGATCTGAGTTCAGATCCCATCTCTGCCATTTACCTGCTGAATAATGTGGAACGCCAGCCCACGATGCTCTCCTGCCTTCAGATCCCCTCTGGGAAGGAGGTTAATGAATCAGGCCACAGGGCTTTCCCCCTCCACCCCGGTAGCGCAGCCTGAGCCCAGGGCCTTCATCTGAACTACATCCCTGGCCCATCTTTAATTTTTTTTATTTTTGAGACTGGATGTAAGTTGCCCAGACTGGGCTCAGACCTACAATCCTCCTGCCCCAGCCTCCCATACTGCTGGAATTATAGGCATGCACCACCACACCCAGCCACGGGGCTATTGTAAAGATGAAAAATGATATAAAATGGAAATGTTACTCTTTCTACCACTCAACAATTCCACTGCTGTGCATTCTTCCTGAAGAAATGGAGATGTCTGTCCACACGAAAACCTTTATGTGAAAGTCCATAGCCCCAGACTGTACAAGACCCAAACAACTTTTAATTGATACACAGATAAACAAACCGTGGTATATCCATTTAATGGAATACAATTCACCAGAAGGAGGAACAGACTCTTGCAACACATATACTAATAGGGATGGTCTCAGATGCACTGTGCTAATGCCATTGTACTAAAAAAACAACAACAACAACAAAAAAACAGATACAAAAGATTACATTTTGTGTGATTCCATTTAAGTGACATTCTGGAGGCCAGGCGTGGTGATGCTTGCCTGTAATCCCAGCGCTCCGGAGGCTGAGACAGGAGGATCACCTTGAGTTTGAGGCCAACCTAGGTTGCACAGTGAGATCCTGTCTCGATGATAAATAAATAAGACATTCTGGAAAAGAAAAGCTGTAAGGACAAAGAAATATCTGAGATTCCTAGGACCTGGCAATGGCGACAGGGAATGACCACAGAGGGACATGAAAGAATGAGGGGAAGACCTACAAGGGGCCTGGATCTCAGTTGGGCAGTGGTTACAGGATGATGTGAATTTGTCAAAACTGGCAGGATTGTCTGGTTAGAAAAAGTGAATTTTACTGTATGTAAGTTATGCCCCATTAAGCCTGACCTTTAAAATATGCAAAAGCAGAAGAAAGAGGCCTAGCTAGTGCCCCCAGGAAAAAAAATACCTATCTATAGATTCCTTTTCACTAAAGTGTTAGCAGCGTTGCATTCTTTCTCAACATTTTTATAAATAGACTCTGCAACCTTTGTATAAATAGGCGGGTAGTGTGTACATGCATGTGGGTATGTGTTTATTTCTTTATTTTACTTGTGGTACTTGGGAATAAATATAAGGCTTGTACAGTAAGCTACATCCCCAGCCTATTTTAAATTTTTTATTTTGAGACAAGGTCTTGCTAAAGTGTCCAGGCCAAGATCAAGTTTATAATCCTCCTACTTCATCTCCCAGAGCGCTGAGATGACAGGTGTGTGCCAGAATTTCTGGCATTTATAAATTAACTCTGAAAAGATACATAGGAACCAAGCATAGTGGCAGATATCTATAATCCCAGCACTCAGAAGGCTGAGGCAGGAGATTTGCCCAGAATTCTAAGTCAACCTGGGCTTCATAGTGACTTCCAAGCCATCCTGGAATTCACAGTAAGACCCTGACTCAAAAAATAAATAAATAAATAAAAGAAAAAGCCAACCAACAAAAGACAGAGAGAGAGCGAGACAGAGAGACAGAGAGAGAGAGAGAGAGAGACAGAGAGAGAGAGAGAGAGAGAGAAAGAAATGAAAGGATACCTGATAATAGCAGAGGTGGGGCCTAAAGTATGAACTGATAGAAAAAAGTCTTTTTGCTATAGTGCATATGTTTAATATTTGTAATTTTCAAACCATGTGAATGCGTTGCCTAAAAAAGCAATAGATTAACAGAATAATTTAACAGGTTTGAAAGAAAGGGGTCTGCTTACTCCCCAGGCACGGGTGCAGGCTGGTGGAATCTGGCAGGACATGGCATTCTTGTGGCAGCCACAGCCCACAGGCATCTTCCTGGGCCCTGGCCAAGCTGCCTTCAGCTCATCATGAGGGCAAGACGGGGTCCCTTTGTGGACAGCTGAGGGTGGCTTCTGGTCTGTGCCCTGAATCTCTCCCTGTGCCCTGTGTCTCTCAGTGGCAAAAATTTCTTTTTGTCTTTCACAGTCCAGTTGGAATAAAACTTCACCTGCAGGTCTTCTTTGAAAGAAGTGAGGATGGGCCTAAATTCAGACTTTGTTCAGTGCGGGGGACAGAACTCAGGGCTTTGTGCATGCTAGGCAAGTTCTACCATTGCGGTGTGTCCCCGGCCGCGGCTATCAGACTCTTAGGCTCTTTCTCAGAGACATGCTTTGTAAGAGGTCCTTTGGACAGTGCTGGAAACCTGGAAGCATGACTTAATCACTTCCCAGCTTGGCCAGGGCAGACCTAGGTGTGTCCTCCAGGGACCACAGGGCCGAGGGTGCTGCCTGGTTTGGAGCTCAGGCCTGCATTTGAATCTCACCTTAGCTCCTTCCTAAGGAGCCCTGGGCTGAGCCCTTACCCTCTCACACCTGTCTCACTTTCCTCCTGTGTAAAATGGGTCTGTGCATTGCAGCTCTGCCAGCGGGGTTAACCTGAGGAGGAGAGAGGAGCCTGTGGGTGACACATGCGGCACTGTGAACCGCCACCTCCACCCTTCAGCAGCCAGGGGCCTTTTCTGCCTTGGCCACCTCCTGGAGCCAGGGCCACATGTGTGGCTCAGGGGAAGAGGGTGACAGAGAGAAGCCACACGGAACAATACCAAGAACGAAGAATGAAGTCAGGGCTGACTCACGGGGTGACTCACTTCCTTGCCTGAAGACGTTGTGAGCATCGAGGAGCTGCTGCCCGCGTTCCCCGCACCGCTGGGTCCCTTTTTGAGCCGAGGTCCGAGGACGACCCCTGTGCCCTTAGGAGGAGGGCGATGCAGGAGGGGATCGGACCTGCCCTTCACTCCATGGCCCACGGAGAATTCAACTTTTATTGGAGCATCTTTTATTCACAAAATAACCATCCCCATAAGAATCAATCATTCGAGGAAGGAACAGTTTTGCCCTGGGTGGCAGAAGAGATTCTAGATTTCGTTTGCCTTTTTCCAGAGATCACAGGTACATCTACACCCTCAAAAGGTATCGAGAAAGCACAGGAAGGTGTAAAGAAGCTAGAAAAGCCCCTCATCATCCTATCACTTAGACTCCATTGTAGTGATAGGTTTGGTATTTTTCCACTCAGTTTTGTCTCTGCGGTTTTTTTTTTTGTTTTTTTTTTTTCACGTTTCAGCAAGGTTTACAGTATCTGTATCAACACCGTGCAAAAGAAATGTGTATACATGACAGGTGTGAACCACACATAGGATTTTAAATATTTCAGCACCCTCATCAAAGAACAAGGTAAAATAAACAGGAGATATACACTGAAATAGTCTATTTTGTTTGATTCAGCATATCCAAAGTATGGTCGTGTATCATATAACCAATATAAAAATGGTAATGGGATATCTTACAGTGGACAAAGCCCACGCATGAGACTGGCTGCACTTCGGGTGATCAGCAGTGACATGGGGCAGGTGGCTACTGCAGTGGGCAGCATAGGTCTGTACAATTTCTATATTGCTTTCTATTTTCTTTTGTTTAAATTGCATCTTAAGTACTTCCTTACATCATAAACATGTTTTGAAAAAGAGAATCTCTAAGAGTTGCAGTGAGCCAAGCACGGTGGTGCATTTCTGCAACTTAACATTCTGGGAAGCTGAAGCAGGAGACTCCCCAGTTTGAGTCACTTTGGCAACTTAGTGACTTAGCAAGACCCTGTCTTAGAATAAAAATTTTAAAAAGGGTTGGAGATAAATTCAGGGCAAAAGCCCTGGGTTCAACCCTCAGTGCCAAAAAAAAAGTTGTAATATCATGTGTTGACTAATACCAAAGTTATTTTGATTTTGTCGTGTTTTATTTTGTGTTTTTTCCCCGTGCCATGTGCAAAACCAGTGTGTGCTGACCATTTCGTGTAATTACCTCTAGATGATTTTCTCAGAAGATATTCGCTTTAACAAAAATTGGAGCATGAAATAGGTATTTTTTAGACCTACTCTTTTCACTTAATGATACTTTCTGAAAACAGAACATCAGCCCTATTCGAGCAGCTATGGAAAACCAAGTATGTTCAGGCAGCTGTTGTCAGCAAGGTTCACAAAAGTGGAAACTGAGGCTTCTGAACAGTAAAGTGATTTTGATTCTTGTGAAGTTGAGATGCAACCCAGATCTTCTGGTTTTATTTCTGGAGCCTTTCATTTTCACCATATGGTCTCCTTCTGCAGGCGGCAGGCAGGCAGGCAGAGGAGCCAAGATATACCAAAGAAGCAATTTCCAAACTCACTTTTGGACGAGCAGTCTCAGCAAATCAGGACTTTCTCTACCCTAGTTTTGCCTAACAATCTCCACAATCACCCAGGTACATTCACCCAGGGCTGCCAGCCTTTCTTTTGTCCCTGGCATCTCTCCCTGCTCTGCTTACAAGATGTCAGCAGCGCTCACCCCATGCACCCCATTCTGGGTGTGACATTTCCAAGTGTCTTCAGACATTATCGAAAGTCAACTGTGGTAAACATCATCGCTAGTTGAGAACCATTGTTTTAAATATCAGAGGAGTCTTTACTCAGATAGTCATTCGGTGCTACCGGGAACTAGATAGGGCAGTAATACAGACTGCAGCTTGGCCTGGTGGTGCACACATGTAATTCCAGCCCTCAGGAGGCTGAAGCTGTGAGTTCGAGGCCAGTCGGGGCTACATAGCAAGACCCTGTCTCAAAACAAACAAACAACAACAGACTCCATTGTTCACAAAAAGGTACGATTCCTTTCTCCACACCATTGCAACTGCAGTGTCTGCATATGGTAAGCACTCAGTCAGTGTGTGCACAGTGAAGGATGCTACTGATTTTGGGGGGAGACCTTATCCTAGGCTATTCAAGACTGAGCTAACTATGCACAGACATGTTCCAGATGACAGTGCGCTTTGAAGATGTCTCCTCTGCCAGGCATAGTAGCACATGTCTGTAATCTTAGCACTTGGGAGGCTGAGGCAAGAGGACTGGTATAAGTTCGGGGGCAGCCTGGCCTACAAAGTTGAGTTCAAGGCCAGCCTGAACTGCATAGCAAAACCCTGTCTCAAAAAGACAGAAAAAGAACAAGACTCTGCCTCAAAAAACCAAAACTAAATAAAAGTTTTTTAAAAGTTCACCTTCCTTTCTCCCTGGACCATGTACATCTTTCAGACACTGCTAGTCAGTCTATTATTTTTTTTTTGTAACAAAAAACATTAGATACAATCTTTAGCAATTACATCCTTGAATAGCCCCTCACACATATATGGATTTAATGTATGTGCTCTAAGTTAGGCTGACAAATATTTCTGTGAGGCAAAGGAAAGATTTAACATTTGTATTATATACTATCTTTTGAGCATACCATAATCAGCCACTTTTAAATTTTTAGACATCTAGTTTGTTTCAAACTTGCCATTTAAATAAAACTATAGGGGGCTGGGCATTTAGCTCAGTGGCATAAGCGCCTGCATTGCAAGCAGGCAGTCGTGAGTTCAATCCCTGGTACCGATAAAAAGGAAAAAGACCAAAAAAAAAAAAAAACTTAATAAAACTATAATGAACATCTTTGTGCAATGTTTCTCCTTAAGCCTTTCTTTTATAAAAAAATAAGGAAACCTAGTTTTACTTTCATTGTTGATTATTATTATTATAATTATTATTATTGTTTTTTGAGTCAGGGTCTCTCTATGTAAGTCAAACTGGCCTCAAACTTGTGCCTGTCCTGCCTCAGCATCTCCAGTCCTGGACTCACAGGGGTGCACCACCACTCCCAGCAGGAAAACTGTTCTTAAAATCTAAAAGAACAAATTCCTTTCAGCTTATCATGCAGACTTTCACTCAAATTTGCACCTGGAAATTCCTCTGATATGTAAAACAAATCTGCAACATAAACTGACAATCAAATTCATTATAGTTAGCTGAGTATCTTTATGACTAAAACTGCAGTAATTTTTAAAAAAATTTTTTTGGTATGGGCATCAAACTCACAACCTTGTGCTTGCTAGGCGGGCACTTACACCGCTGAGCGAAATCCCCAGCCCTGTTGTTTGTTTTATTTTTTGATTTCTTTGTGTAGTCCAGCCAGCCTTGAGCTCTATATACTTCAGAGGCTCCTTTTGCCTTACAAGCGCGTACCACGGTGGCCAGCTGTAGAGGACGGGTTTTATAGGTAATGGCTGTGTAGACACTGCCTGGTGTTCTGACACTTTAAACTTCAGTTTCCTCTTCCGTTAAGTGGAGTGATAATGGTATCAACTTGAAAGAGTTTTCTTTAAAAGGTTAAGTGAGATAATCCATGCAAAACTCCTGGCACATATTAAATACAGTTAAAAAAATTAAAACAGTATACGTAATGGTTTTATGATTATCCCATATCCAATTATTTCAATTTATCCATGTTTGAAATTTTTCATGTAAAGTGCTAGGAAAAGAAAACTTAGCTGGTATTCATTAGAAAGTGAATAGGGCAAATATTAGAGCAAATCAGGTACAACATAAACACATCATACCAAGCTCAAAATGTGGAGTCTGAGCTGGCGTCTGGTGCAAGCCTATAATCCCAGCACTCTGGGAGGCTGATGCAGGAGGACTACAAGTTCAAGCTCAGACTGGGTAATGTGGCAACTTAGAGAAACTCAGTCTCAGAATAAAAAATAAAATTTTTTTATTTGGGATGTATTGGGTTTGGGATGTAGCTCAGTGTGAATGCCCTAGGCTCAATCCCCAGTACTGAAAAAAGAAAGGAAAGAAAAATAAACAGAAACTCCCCAGTGAAATATGTACCTTGGACATCAATTGCATTGATTTAGATCTTCTTTGAATGTAGAAAAGTGTGATCAGAACACAAATGCTGGAAAGAACTGTTGGGTATCGTTTTTCTCATCTGGTCTCAGAATAGAAACCAGAGTGTGGGGATGGTGTATGCTGTGGAAGTGACTTTTTAAATTAAGGAGACTAAAATATATGATATGTTTGCAAAGTTTTTCTGAAACACTGGAACCAACACTTGGCTTTGGAGTCAAATGCACAGGATTTGGGTTGGACCCCTTTCTTATCTGGTTTTGGAAAATGAAATTTAGGCAAGCTCTCTGGATTCAGTTTCCCGGCCTGTATAATGGGGATGCTAAGAAGACATTCTGCAGAGTTGTGTGAGGATTAAACGAGAGCACAGAGCAATGCCTGATACAGGGCTCAGCAGAAGTGAAGCTATTACAGGCTGTAGTTTCCTGCTTTCAAAGGAGCAACATTTACTGTTTGTTTTGCTGGGGAATTATTCTGAGTGCCCCTCTGCTAATGGATCCAAAGGTGATTTTTCCATTGGAAAGGTCACACAGAGCTCAGTATCCCGAGCTGCCCATGGGCCCGCGGTGAAAACCTCAGCATAAGTCGAAGAATGACTGTGCCTCAAATAACTGTGCAAATTTGAGTCAGATGTTCCTTCTCTCTCTGAATCTGTCTCCTTGTCTATAAAAGAAAGTAGAGAATAGGGAACTCCCCCTGTCACAGCCCAGGCTGACTATTTTTCTGGGAAGAAAAAATGAGGATGCTATAGTAAGATCTAAAGTTGCTTTAAAACAGAATTTACAAAATATTAAAATGTCAGGTGTGGTGATGTATGCCTGTAATCTCAGCACTCAGGAGGCTGAGGCAGGAAGATTATTGTGAGTTTGCGGTCAGCCTGGATTACATAGCAAATCCCAAATATTAAAATAGACACCATAGCTCCAGAGGAGTCCCTTTTGGCCTCATTAAGGAAAGGAGCAGTTAAAGATCTGATCACATCTTTCAACTGGGGGCTCCTAGCTACTGTCGCCACTGGGGAGGGGGTGTTTGGGGATCCAACAGATCTTTTCCATTTCTCTCTTCAAGGTGTTGAGAGAGGGGAGAGAGATTTTGTCCAAATTCCTTGAAAAATAAGAAATGTGGCGGGAGGCTGAGGCAAGAGGATTACTAGGAGTTTGAGGTCAGCCTGGACTGTCAGAGTGAGACTTTGTTTCAAAAACAAAATAATACAAAACAAAGCAAACAACAGCAACAGCAAAAACACACAAAAGAATAAAAAATAGAAAAAAAAAATAAAAGGAAATGTGCAAGTCCTGATTCCTAGTTGGTATGCATTAGAGAGTGAATAGGGCAAATATTAGAGCATGAAGACAGGGCCTATAGCTGGCCTCCATCTCTTTTTGTTGTTGTTGTTATTAGTTTGTTTAGTCTTAACTTCATGGCAGCCTGCCCAAGCTGAGTTCATTGAGTGAGCTTTAGGTAGCAAGATCTGACATGGATAATTATGCATGAGAACAACCCAGCCTACCAAGGCTGCAGGTGTTGCTCAGTGGCAGAATACAAAGCTTAAGGCCCTGGGTTCAATCCCCAGCCTAAAAAAACAAAAACGACCCCCCTCAAAAAAAAAAAAAAAAAACCTTCCCAACCTACTTTCGTTCTTCTAAAGGAACCTCATATATGATTTGCTTTCCACAAGATTATTGGCATGGCCCTGTTTATTCAGAATCATGTCATTCAAGTTCTGTCCATGTTTAGTTAACAAGGAAGGTAATAATAGAGTCCCATCCTCAGGGGAGAACTCCTCTTCTCTCCTTTAAAGATTAGGTCAGGCTCCTGCAAAATGCTTTCAAAGTGACCCTCACATCTTTTCAGTGTTCAGCACAATTATCCTCCTTTAAATACTGTGTATAATTTTAGTAGTCTCTGTCTTTCCCTGTGGTTCTCAATTGGGACAATCTTTTCTCTTAGGGTCAGTTTGGCAATGTCTAAAGACATTTTTGGGCATCACATCTGGGGATACTGAGGTGGGTGCCACTGGCATTTGGCAGGTAGCTCAGGGGTGCTGTCAAACACCCTATCATGCTAGGCACAGCTCACCACCACAAAGAATCACTAAGCCCCAGTGCCCACAATTATAAGAATTCCTGCGGCAGATTGCTAGTTCCATAAGGACAGGCTCTGTGTCTGCTTTGTCCACCTCTGACTCTGGGACTCACCCAGAGTCTACCATGGAAAAGGCATGTGAGATATTGTTGAGAGCTGACTCCTGACACTTAAGACAGGAAAGGCATAAGATAGAACTTGTTTCCCAAGGGCTGAGCAAGATGTAACATGGTACATAAGCGATTCAGAATGAACAATTTATAAATGAGTAAAGGAATGAAGGTGTGCATCCATCCATCCATCCATCCATCCATCCATGCATTCATTTCTTCTCCCAACTCTGCTTCACCTAAATGAGCCCTCACGGTAGGAAGACCTAGTGGTGGTCTTTGGACTCCAGCTGTGGTTTTACCACTACCCAGCTAAGTGATCTTGGCATTCTACACCAGTATTGTTCCTTGGACCTGCCTACAATTATGGAAATGTTGTGTCTCTGTGAACGTGGCTAGTGTGACTATTTTACTTCAGTTAAATTTTTTTCCTTGTTTTTTTTTTTTTTTTTTTTGTTATCAGTACTGGGGATCAAACTCACAACTGCCTGCTTGCAAGGCAGGTGCTTATGCCACTGAGCTAAATCCCCAGCCTCACTTCAATTAAATTTAAATAGCCAGGAGCTGGGGATTTAGCTCTGCGCCAAAAGCACCTGCCTTGCAAGCGCGCAGTGAGCCCCCGGTACCAAAAATAAATAAATAAATAAAGTTAAATAGCCACTGGGCATAATGGCACATGCCTGTAATCAGGAGGACTGTTGTAAGTTCAAAACCAGCCTGAGCTACAAAGTGAGCTCAAGGCCAGCTTGAACTGCATATCGAGACCCTGCCTCACAAAGACAATAAATAAATAAATAGCCACTTGAGGCTAGCAGCAACTGTATTGAACAGCAGTTATAAAAATTTTTAGATTTTTATATTTAATATATCATATATATTATACCCATGTAAAAATAGTACTGTTGGAGTTTTTTGTAAAGACATGCTTTCACAGGTTCAAGGTTAACTTGGCTCTTTCACTCATTTTCGACATTTGCCCACTTAGGTTTAGCTTATTCCATTTATCTACTGCGTGGTGATTTTTGGAATGACTACTTGTGTTCTATTAGCCATTCTCCTAGGGATGGGTATTTTCACTTTTTCTTTTCTTTTGGTACCAGGGATTGAACTCATGACCTTGCGATTGCTAGGCAGGCACTGTGCTGCTGAGCTACATCCCTGGCCTACTACTTCAATTTTTAAATTTTTTTTGTTACAAACTGCTTCAGTGAATACCTGGAGGTGTGTCTTTAGGGTTCTCTGTATCACATAAAAGCGGTATTGCTTAACGTATACGTACGTCATTAGTACTTGCCAATGAGCCATAATTTTTTTTTTTAGCCTCTGAAGTGAGAGAGATCCAGTGACTTCTGAGGCTTATTTCCCCAGCACTAAAATCTAATACTTCTGGAACAATAGAGATGAGAGGCAAACTTTGAGCTCTTGGCAACGATCTAGTCCATACTGAGCTTAGTCAGATGCAGCGGAAACAGATAAGATCCAGGGTCATGTGTTCCCAGGTGTCCCCACTCTGTGTCCCTGGGAAGAGAAAACTTCATAAAACACCAGATCAAGTTTTCTTTTAATCCTCTAAGCAATGAAGTGGATAAGAGTTTTTGGCAGTGGAAAACTCCAATTATTCAATCACATTAAAATAAATCTGTCACTGGACTTAGAAACCTAAGCTTCTCTTGCTCAGATAGCTACAGAAGTAAAAAGGAGTTCCATGCTACACGCAGTTTTTCTAACTTCCCCCTTGTGACTGCGATTTAGAGTCATTTTACCGGTTCACACCTGCTGAGACCCAACTGTTCATATCAATGCAAAAAGGAAGCCTATCTAATTGCAGTAAGCACCTCATTTCTGTGAATTGCGAAGGTGTCAGCTGTCGGGGGACAGTAACCACAATTCAGGATTTCAGAATACGCACACGTGAAGGCAAACATATGACTACGCCTCAGAAATTAAAGATACAATGGGCTGGACATCTCGCCCATGACTCACGTCCCCATGATTCCAACATCATGAGAGAGTTTAACTCATTTCTCTGGGTGGGGACCTTGGGAGGACAACGGGGCTTTCCCATCACCTGCTTCGGCGTAGTATTGGGTCCTGGGCTGTTCCTTGGTGAGAATATAGGCAGAAGTGTGTCAGCCGGCTGAGGGCTGGTGCCATACTGACCTTGCCTCTGGATGTTTGTACTGCTTACTAAGAACACAACTTTACAACAAAATGCAGTGATTAGGTGGCTTCCCTCTCACTACAGATTTCCTTAATACAAAAACCAGAAGTTATTTTTTTAAAAAGAAAAAGCAGAAGGAAGAATAAAAAGATGATCACAATTACTATTTTGGTGTAGTTCCTTCCCAGTCTCCCCTCAGAAATTATCTTTTGGTAGATGTTTAAAACACAGCCAAGTATAGTGGCACATGCCTGTCATCCCGGAACTGGGGAGGCTGAGGCAGGAGGATCTCGTGTGAGTTCAGGTCCAGCCTAAACTACATGGCAAGGCACTGTCAAAAAAAAAAAAAAAAAAAAGAAAAGAAAAGAAAGAAAGAAACCAGAAATGTATAAAGTACTTTTGAAAGAAAAGTCCATATTCTCATCATTTAAAATTTTGTTATATTTACTCTCAGGCTTTCTTTCTTTTTTTCTAAAATAAAATTAAAATGTGTTATGTGAATGTACCAGCTTTCTGTGATAAATGTAATAGTTTCAAATATGCAGTAATAAAAACTTTAAAAATTATTTTTAAAAATACAAAGTAAGTAAATAAAATGGCAATTATTATACTCTTAAAAAAAAAACAAAACAAGGCTGGGGGTTTAGCTCAGTGGTATAAGTGACTGCCTGGCAAGTGAGTTCAAGGCCACACAGTGAGTTCAAGGCCAGCCTGAACTACATATGAGACTGTTTCAAAAACAGAACAAACCAATAAGCAAATAAAATATTGCAGTAAAAGCTAATGACTTAAACTACCATCTCCTATCATGAAGTTGGAATTTTTCCTTCCAGTTATTTGCAATTTCATAAAACAGAAAAACACATACAAAGAGAGATACATATGTGGTTCACCCTCCATATTATGAATTCCTTATGTATTCTGCATCCAATAATCCAACCAGGGATCAGAAATGTAGTTAGGTTACAGTTGTATCCGTATTAAACCTGTTTAGACTTCTATTTCATCCTGTCATTTCCGAAGCAATATAATATAAAGCTGGAGTGTAGTTCAGTGGGAAAACCATTGCCTCGCATGTGCAAGGCACAGCAAAAGAACAAAATAACAGAAACCAAAACCAGCAACAATATATTATAACTTCACCCCAACCCTACACACATTGCACTTACATTGTGCTAGGAATTATAAGTCATCTGCTGATGATTTAAAGCGTGAGGGGTATTGGGCAGGTTATATACAAATACTACAGCATTTCCTATAGGAAACTTGAATATCCACAGACTTTGGAGTGTGGGGGGCTCCAGTCCTGAAACTGATACCTTGTACATGCCCAAAAACAGGGCTAAAGATTTAGCTTAATGGCATAAGTGCCTGCCTGGCTAGCACAAGCTCCTGAGTTCAATCCCTGGAATCAAACCAAACAAACAAATAAAAAAACTAATAACCACCTTTTGTTTTTGTTTTTGTTTTCATTTTGGCACGGGGAATAGAACTCAGGACTTTGCGCTTGCCAAGCAGGCACTGTGCCACTGAGCTGTATCCCCAGGCCAGGGCAACCATGTTTTATATAAAACAATACACCCAAGGGTGGTGGTGTGGGCTTGTAGTCTCAGCAGTTTGGAAGGCCAAGGCAGGGGGACCACAAATCCCCAACCGAGGCAAGGCAATTTAGTGACTTAGTGAAAACCTGTCTCACATTTAAATAAACATAGGGCTGGGGGTGTAGGTCAGTGTGAAAGCCCTGGGCTCGTCCCCCAAGGGTGGGGTAGGGCATCCATGGTAAAAAGGAGGTTAAACCCAACATTTCCCAAATAGATTTTATCATAAGATCTTGGCTTTTTTTTTTTGTTTGTTTTGTTTTGCTCTTTGCAGTGCTCTGGATCAAAACCCTCGATGCTCTGCCTCTGAACTACATCCTCCATTCTAGGACTTCACTTAATCCATAAATTGCAAGACTGGCCTCAAACTCGTGACCCCCCCTGCCTCCGCTGCCTGAATTCTGGGATTACAAGCATGTCCCACCACACTGGGCTAGCAGTTATAGTCTATGTGGAATGCATTTAAAGTGTTAGTTTCAAGTATGATGCTTTCAGATTATTTACATACATTGGAACTGGAAAACTTCTTAGTCTTTATCTACCAAAAGAAGATTACCTGGCTACTTCAGCAAAGCCCTGTGTGGAATGTTGGTGTAAATTAGAATATGTGTTGATAGCTAGGTACTAATTTCCAGATTCTCAAACAGCCTTATTCACCCTATAGATTTTTTTTTTTTTTTGTCTTTTTCCTTTTTATCAGTACCAGGGATTGAACTCACGACTGCCTGCTTGCAAGGCAGGCGCTTATGCCACTGAGCTAAATCCCCAGCCCCTCACCCTACAGATTCTTGGACATGAAAGGAGAGTTCTTTAGTTATTTCAGAGGAAACCGTCTCTTCCGATGTAACCTTGGAAAGTGTGTTGTAAGACGCTTAGCCCTCAGTTGACTCTATGATGTCCTAGGGAACTCCACAGGACAGGTGTACAGTACACCAAGGTCGGATTCAGATCCAGCCACCACTCCTGGTGGAGGGAGGAGGTACTTGCAATACACGTTACCAACAATAGCATCCTATCCAGAGTGTATGAGACTCCAGGCCAGGCATGGTGGCACACACCTATAATCCCAGCAGTGGAAGCTGAAGCAGGAGGATGGCCACAATTTCAAGGCTAGCCTGGACTACTCTGTCTGAAAAACAAAACAAAAGAGAGAGAGACTCCAACAAATTGATAAAAGATAAGCCAAATAAAATGGGCAAAGGATACAGAAAGGGGAAATTAATAGTAATAATTTGAAGAGATGTCTAAACTCTCTAGTAATGGAAAAATATAAGCGTTGCTTTAATCTGTGCTATTCTAGGCATGCGAGTGTGTGTAGAATTAACAGAAGTACAAAAGTAAGCAAGATGGCACACACCTGTAATCCCAGCCCTGGGACTGACTTCAAATGAAAAATAAACAGTAAAAAGGGCGGGGAATGTAGGTCAGTGCAAAGGCCCTGGCTTCAATTCCCAAGATGGAAAAATAAAAAACAAGAGACCAAGCAAGGAATGATACATACCAATTATAGAATACTGTGGAGAAAGTGGAAGGGAAATATGATGAAGAGTGAATTTCAGTGTTGTTAATATCTTATTTCTTTCTAAAAACAGGGAAAAATGTAGCCAGACATTGTGGCGTACACCTGTGATTGCAGCACTTATGAAGCTGGAGCAGGAGCATTGCCTTGAGTTTTAAGCCAGCCTGGGCTACATAGTGAGTTCAAATCCAGCCCGAGCTACATAACAAGAGACTCTATCTCAAAAAACCAGTCAATTTTCTGGGTGTGGTGATGTCATGCAGGAGGCGGAGGCAGGAGAATCACTGCAAGTCTGAGACCAGCCTGAACTGCATGGTGAAACCTTGTCTCGAAAAGCAAAAACAAAGAAACAAACAAACAAAAAAATTAGTCAATCAATGTATTGTAGTACAGGTGACATTGACATCTGTCAAATCTTGACAGTGGGAAATGGGATCTATTTTCTGCACATTTGAAATAATTCTTTTTCTAAAGTACAAGAATGAAGGAAAATTTTTAAAAAGAAAAAAAAGTCCCTGAACTAATTGACAATGAATATAACACTTTGTAAAACACAACTTTATAAAATGCTCCCTTCTATTTTAAACACTGTTTATTTCATTTCTTTCATTTGTTATTTTACACTTCGATCAACAGACTTACCTGAAATGCTTTGTACATTATAAACCTCAGAGGTGCTGGATGTTACAGTTTAATTACCCCCCCCCCCCGGAGGCCTGGAAAACAAGCATTTAGGCTTTGCTTAATAGTTGTTGCCTTTTTCTTTGTTTAAAACACCTAGGTATGGATTTAGATCAACACGATGATAATCTCTAGATACATTAGTTAAGACTCTATAAGGTTGCAATTGACAGAAAAATCATCTCCAACTGCTTAAACAGGAATTTTATGTGGACTTGTTACTCAGGGTTTCTGGGTTATGGGGAGTCGGCCAGCGTTCAGGTACTAGTGAATGCAGAGTCTTAAATGATAACATCCTGTCCTGCTTCTTAATCTTTCAGGATTGTAGATAGTGTTGCAATACACATATCATCTTATAGGTAAGAGTAAGAATTCTGAAACCCCCCAGCAGAAGGGGAATTGCCAGGTCGAGAGGGTAAATTTGGTATGGCGGTACACATTTGTAATCCCAGCATTTGGAGAGGCTGAGGCAGGTGGACTGCAAATTCAAACCCAGCCTTGGCTAAGCAGTGAGACCTTCAAACAAAACAAAAACAAAAAAGAAGCAAAAACAAAATGCCCAGTCAGTATTTGAGCACTATTTGTAACAAATGTACCTCACCAACATAATATGTTAATAATAAGGAAAACTAGATATGAGATTATAGGAGCATTCTGTACCATTTTCTCAGATTTTCTGTAACCCTAAAACTATTAAAGAATATAAAGTCTATTAAATTTTTCTATACTGACATTGAACCTATGGTCTTCACATTAAGTTATATCCCTAGCTCTTTTCTTTTAGTTTTGATTTTGCAACAAGTTCTTGCTAAGTCCCTAAAGTTGCCCAGGCAAGACTAGAATTTGCAATCCTCCTTGCCTCAGCCTCCCAGACTGCTAGAATTTCGGGATATGCCTCCACCCCTGGCTTTTTCTACTCTTACAAATGTGAAGTGGTTTTTCACTATTTCAATTTTTATTCTCTGATTAATGGTAGAATTAAACATGTTCTTATATTGTTACAGCTGATCCAGGATTTGTTCTGAATCTCTTGCTCATACCTTTGCCTACCTTATCCTCAGCTACATGGTGAGTTCAAAGCCAGCCTGGACTACATAGTGAGACCCTGTCTCAAAAAGAACCCAGCCTTGCCTATTTTAAAAATTGAATTACTTGGGGCTGGGGATTTAGCTCAGCGGCATAAGCGCCTGCCTTGCAAGCAGGCAGTCGTGAGTTCGATCCCCAGTACCAATAAAAATAAAAAAGACAAAAAAAAAATTGAATTACTTGGATTAAAATATAGTCCATTTTTTCAATGTTTTGTACTTTAAGTCTTAAAAATCTCTCCTAAGGGAGAAGGGGAAGAGGGAAGCAGAAAGACCTGAGATGTGTTATACACGTGGACCAACTCCACACAACCAATGTAATCATAACATACTGCAAACATGTTCTATAAAATAAAACCTTTCATTATTTTAATGTCAAGAAGGCGTTGTGCATTGTCTTCTCATATGCTTTCCTTATTTTTTGCCTTTAAATTTTTAACCTGTTCAGAATTTTTTTGGTACCAGGAATTGAACTTAGGACCTTGCACTTGCCAGACAGATGCTGTGCCCCTGAGCTATATCCCCAGCTCTAGAATTTCTTTTCTTGTAAAGAATTAATTATTTTTTAATAAATAGCTAATAGCGCTATCACCCTTGAGTTTTTCACTTTTTGTTACTGATTTATAAGGCTATTTTCGGTTTAGATTAAGTTAAGCTATTCTCAGCCTATCTGCTCTTTAATCTATTTGTCTAGCCCTAAACAAATACAGCGTTATTTTAAAAATAAGACAGTATGATAAATCTTTCTTATCTGGTTGGTCACGTTCCCTCCTGTCCCCCCCTCCCAATTATCTGGGATATTTTTGGCCAATTTGTTCTTTCATATAAAATTTACGGTCAGTTATCAGTTACCAAGCACATAAAAAGAAGTTCTCTTAGGATTTCAATTAGTGTTGCAATGACTTTACAGACCAACTTCATAATTCTGAGTCCTGTTCACAAGCACAGTACAGTTTCTATATATTAAGCCTTCCTTTGTGTCCTTCAATAATGTTTCATAAGTTTCTCCTTAAAACTCTTTCCCATCTTTTGTTATTTATTCCTGAACATCTCATAGTTTTTTTTTTTGTTTGTTTGTTTGTTTTTTTCCCGCTTGAAATTGTGCAATTTGTCATTACCAACAGTAAGGATTTTTGGATATTTTTTTCTTAGCAAGTTACTGTATTATTTTAATATTTTTCTTAGGCTTCTTTTCCAGACAGTCATTTCAACTGCAATACCAGCACTCAGGAGGCTGAAGCAGGAGGATTGCTGTGAATTTGAGACCAGTCTAGGCTACAAGTGAGTTCAAGACCAGCCTAAACTGCATAGCAAGACACTGTCTCAAAAAGAAAAACAAAACAAAACAGAACACACAAAATGAGCCAGGCATGGTAGTACATGGCTGTACTCTCAGTACTTGGGAGGCAGAGGCAGAGGCAGGAGGATTACTGCGAATTCCAGGCTCTCCTGGGCTACATAGTGAGTTCAAGTCCACCCCAAACCATGTAGCCACACCCTACTTTAAACAAAATACTAAAAAGTAGACAGATTAACTAGACTTTTAGACAATTAGCTCTCAAGTATGCTAGACAAATGCTCTACTACTGAGCTACATTATCTGCTTTGCTCTGCATAACCACAGGATTATTACTTGATGATTGGTTTAGTGGAGTGCACTCAGATCATTACATTCTTATATTTAGGAATGTATTTTTGCTGTCTGGTAAACTCAGTAAAGAAAGACCCACTTAGGCAGGGGATATAGCTCAGCAGCACAGCACCTCCTTGGCAAGTGAGAGGAGGCAAGTTCAATCCCTGGTACAAAAAAAAAAAAAAAAAAAAAAGAAAAACAGAAACAAAAAAGATTGAGGGCCAGGGATTTGGCTCAGCGGTATAAGCACCTGACTGGCAAGCACAGGGTTGTGAGTTTGATCCCCAATACCAAAAAAAAAAAAAAAAAAAAAAAAAAAAGATTGATTTTTTCAGTACTTTATCAGCTACAATAACAACTGCTGGTAACACCTGTTGTTATAGTATTACACTTTACATTTTCTCGCTATGTAGGTTATTTTCTTCCGGAGCAAAAATACTTTCATTGAACCCATTTTGCAGAAGGGTGACTGAGGTTTCAGAGTGGTAAGAGATTTATGCATTTCATAAGTGGCACAGGGAACAATCAAAGTAAAATATGCTGCAATTTTTAAGAGAATTAAATTTTACTTAGATAATAATAGGGAAACTAGGAAGGAGACCAGAACTGTTCTGCTTTCAAAAGTCAGAAACTACCATTACCTTGGTCTCCTTTAATGTAGCTCTTCTGAGGCCTCACTAAAAAGCTAGAAAAAAAATTCTTAGAAAGTTGTCTCACTAATGCTATGTGTATGTGTATGGGGACAGGTGTGGGGCTGGGATTAGGAAGGGAAAAAGAAATTTTTGTAGGTATCTCTTTTAGTTTTCCTAGTTCAAATTAAAAACTTCCTAAAATCTAGGACCTGAGACAAAAGTTCCTTGAGAAAAGAGGTGTCACGGTTCAAATATGAATTGAACAGTGTGTTAGAGATACACTTAGTATGACATCCAGAATTCGCTTTTAAATTTTCATAAGCTAGAAAAACCACTTATAAGTAATAAAATATTTTATTCTGGTTCCTGTAAAAAAGTAAAATATGCTAGTTTTTCTTCCTGTACTAATGATTTCTGAGCTTTATGAAATCCAGTGATGCCAACCTTATTCCAATTAGAATAGACAATGACTAATGGAGCCCGGCGTGGTGGTGCACGCCTGTCATCCCAGCATGCTCGGAGAACAAAATGAGAAGATCTCAAGTGTGAGCCCAGCTTGAGCAATTTAACAAGACCTTGTCTCAAAAGAGAATTTTTTTTTTTCAAAAAGGGTGGTCTTGTAGTTCATTGCAATTCCCTGAGTTCAATCCCTATACTGGAAAGCATCATGATTAATAGGCCAAACTTCCTCAACAATAGAATTTTCTCTGATGTGTTTTTCTTAGACGGAAACCTCATGTGGGTCTGGGCCAGGTGCAGCACTCAGAGAGCCTCTGATTTTGCAGGGAGCCGCATGTTCTGTGAATTTCGGCTTCCCTAGCAGCATTTCCAGTGTTCTGCGTAGAGCTCCAGACATTGTGTGATGGGAATATCTTTTACAGTCATTGCAATAGGTTGTGCTGAGTAAACCCTGCGCTCTGCAAGCCAAATGTTTTAGGTCCCAAAATAAGGGAAGGATGTGACTGTGAGTTTGTTTCCCTCTCCTACTTCATGTGATGTGTGTACGGTTTCTCCTTACCTGTCCTTACAGTAAACCTCACCAGGAGCGCGTCCAGAGGGAATCATTTTTACAAGGCCATAGCACACATTTGACCACAGGATGTTCATCTCAGTGCTATTTACAAAGGTTTTGGAAGAGGAAATAAACTACATCCCCAAATTAGAAAATTTGTTAAGTAAAATATTTCATATAATGGAATGTTCCTTTGTCATTGCATATAGTTAAGAATAGATATTTCCTTTTTTTTTTTTTTTTTTTTTTTTTGTCTTTCGGAGACAGGATTTCTCTATGAAATTCAGGCTGGCCTTGAATTTACTTTGTAATCCCGGTTGATCTGGAATTTGCAGCAATCTTCCTGCTTCAGCCTCTTGAATGCTGGGATTACAGACATGTGCCATCATGCCCAGTTTATATATTTACTGATTGACTGAGAGCCATGTAGATCAGATTGGACTCAAACTTGCTATGCAGCCCATGCAGGCCTCAAACTCATACTGATCCTCCTGCCTCAGCCTCCCAAGTGCTGGGATTACAGGCTTGAACCACCACACCCGGCTGATTGCAGAAGGATCACAAATTCAAGCTCGGCCTGGACAACTTGGTGAGATCTCAAAATTAAAATAAGGATTTTTTCAAAGGTGATGATGTTGCTTAGGGAAAAGGCTCTGGGTTCAATCTTCAGTACCATTTTTTTTAAAAAAAGACATGGGGCCGGGGATTTAGCTTAGCGGCATAAGTGTCTGCCTGGCGAGCTCAAGGTCATGAGTTCGATCCCTGGTACTGAAAAATAAAAATAAAAAAAGGACATGGATGTCTGTGCCTGTAATTTCAGCGCTCAAGAAGCTGGGGCAGGACTGCCATGAATTCAAGGCCATCCTGAGCTAGACAGTGAGTTCAAGTTCAGCCTGGAATATACAGCAAGATTCTATCTCAAAAATTAAAGCAAAATACACAAACTTGTAAACACAAAGAAGAAAGCCATATATACATTGTGTAGCCAATAATTGTTATAACATATAGTACAAAATATACATAGAAAAAGTCCAGAGAGCTATCTACTAAATGATATTGTCTAGGTGGTATTTTATGAGATTTTGAAAAGTTCTTATTTCTCCTCCTCATCTTTCTACTTCTGTTTTTTTTTTTTTTTTTTTTTTTTTTTTTTTTTTTTGTCTTTTTCTTTAGTACCGGGGATCGAACTCACGACTGCCTGCTTGCAAGGCAGGCACTTATGCCACTGAGCTAAATCCCCAGCCCCATCTTTCTACTTCTTCATCATCTTCTTATTTGGTGCTAGAGGTGAACCCAGGCCCTGGAATGCTGAGCATACGCTACCACTGAGCTACATCTTCAGCCTAACATTTAAATTTATATTTAAAGCTATTATTTTTAGTTCAATTTTTAAAGGAGATATTTATCACTTTTGCAGTATAAAATCCCTACATAACTTATTTTTTAATTTGAAAAAAACACTCATGAGCGAGACATAATGGTGTATGTCTGCAACCCCACTACTTGGCAGGCTGAGGCAGGAGGATTGTCGTGAGTTTGAGGCAAGCCTGGCTTTCGTAATGTGTTCAAGGCCAGCATGAATAATGAGACCCTATCTCAAACAATAAAATAAAATAAAACCAAGCGTGGTGGCTCATGCCTATAGTTCCAGCACTCAGGAGGCTGAGGCAAGAGGATTGCTTTGAGTTCAAGGTCAGCCTGGGCTACAGAGCAAGACTCTGTCTCAAAAAAACAAAACACATACATAAGTAAATAAATAAATTTAAAAGCATTTGAGGCATTATAAATCTACCTGCTGCATTCTTGTCAATTTAAGAGCAAAGGAAAAGACTGGCACAGACTCTAATTTAGGCATAATAATTGAATTTCTTGAAAGTTGGACTTTTAATCTGTTACACGAGGAAGAGGTCCAAGTAAAATAACTAGGAGAAGGGAGGTAAACTAGGTGTGGTGGCCCTCTGGGGGCTGAGGCAGGAGGATTGCCTTGAGTTCAAGGGCTACATAAAGAGTTCAAGACCAGCCTAAACCACATAGTGAGACCCTGTCTCCAAAACAGAGACAGACAGACAGACAGACAGACAGACAGACAGAGAAGGGAGGTAGTCAGGGCTCACTTTCAGGGCAGAGGTAAATGAATGAATGAATGGTAGGGAAGAAGATTTGAGGGGAGAAAAGAAAGGGCTTTCTAAAGCTGGGTACCTAGGATACAAACTGCTGACTATGCGAGGTAGTCAGTTAACAGCCACGCACTGAGGACTGAAGCAGTTTAGATTTGAATCATCCACTCATCCATTCATCCACTATTCAAATGTTACTGATTGCTCACTACGGATCCACCATTGTACTAAATGTTGGGCTGTGCTCTAGACAAGTTTATTGTTCTGTTGGAGAGATAAAACACAAAGATGTGAAATCATATGAGAAGGACTGGAAATTAAAAGGAAAAACCAGGTAATATAGTTGACTAAAAGAAGGGCTCAGAATACGTGGGGTTAGAGCTGGGCAGGGTGGTGTCTACGATCCCTGTTGTTTGAGGGGATGAACAAGAGGTTTTGTTTTGGTTTGGTTTATGGCAGGCTATGTAGTTCAGGCTGGTCATGAACTCAATATGTAGCCAAGGCTGGCCTCAAAGTCATGGCGATTCTCCTGCCTCAGCCTCCCAGGGGCTGGGATTATAGGCACGTACCTCCATATCTGGCCAGGAGGATTTCAAATTCAAGGCTAGCTACAAAATGAGAGTCCACACTTAAAGAAAAAAAAGAATTTGGGGAAAACGACTGTGTGAGCTGGTTATTTAGCTCTGTGATGCAGCTCCTGCCTGGCAAGTGTGGGTTCCTGAGTTCGATTCCCAATATCCAAGACAAAACAAAAGCTATAATAAAATTTATTCTAAAATAAAAAAGAAAAGGCAACAAATGTAGAGTTTTTGTGAAAAAGTTTGGACTTTTTGGGTTTTGTTTGTTTTTGGTCTTTTTGAGGCAGGGTTTCATTGTGATTCAGCTGGCCTTGAACTCACTTTGTAGCCCAGCCTGGCCTCCGACTCACAGCAATCCTCCTGCCTCAGCCTTGTGAGTGCTGGGATTACAGTCATGTGCCACCACAACCGGCTAAAAAAAAGTTTTGACTATAATAGGTTAACTCACATGTAAATATTATCATTTCATGTATGAGATAAACTTCTTTCTTGCCAAAATTTTAGATTTTAAAAGTGTATCCTCTTTCCACAAAATCTTTTGCTCTTTTCAAATAAGAAATATTAGAGCCTATGTGTGGTGGTATATATCAATAATCCCAGGTACTTGGGAAGCTGAGGCAGAAAGATTGCAAGTTCCAGGCCAGACAGGGCAATTTAGCAAGATCCTAGGCCTTCATACCGAGCTACATCCCATGCCCTTTTGATTTTAAAACAGGTTCTTACTAAGTCACTAAATTACCCAGGCTGGACTTGAACTTGTGATCCTCCTGTCTCAGCCTCCCAGAATGGTGAGAGGCATTCTCCATCAATTTTTTAAAAGTCTGGGGGTGTAGTTCAGTGACAGAGCACTTGTTCAGAGCAAATGAGGGCCTAAGTTCCATCTTCTAAACTAGGGTGCGGGGGGTGAAGACTGGGTGAAACAAAATAATGGAAAGGTTACAATCATAGAACTTCAGCGAGAGAGGTTACTTTTGTTACCAGGTAGTCTTTAGCAGACACTGTAATTGCCTACCCAACATCTATTCTCCCTAATTCCTTGCCAGTGGGTCCCCCATTTTTGTTAGAGCCTCAGTGTACCCATCCACACACCCTATACTTTTCCCAGTTTCTATCCAGATGATAGATGGCCAACAAAATGTAACTCAAAGCCACCATGTGAGTCCTCCAAGGAAGAGAGCTGTCCTTTTGCCCTTGGACCTCCCTTTGTCCTCTTGCCTAGAATGCAGGCATGGAGCCTGGAGGTGACAGCCATCATCTAAGTGTGAGAATGAGGCCACTTCTGCAGTTGGCAGAGGAGCGGGCCTGGGTGTCTGAGGGCATTGTGGGGCTGTGAGACTAGCTGTAGATGGCCCGACTCCAGGCTCCTTGCAGGAGAAAAATAAAACCTCTAAGCCAAACAATCCCCGCCTGATAAATCATCTAACCCACTTATTTCACAGAGAGGAGACAGTGGCCCGACAAAGTTCCAAAAACCTGGGTAGATTGTATCAAGTTAAGATTTTCTCACTTTGAAGTGACAGAAAACCCAGTCCCAGACCTCTGAAGCAAAAATGAGTAATTCAGATAACTGATGTCAGGCATGGTTTCCTCCAGAGGCTCCAGTGGTTGGTTGGTTTGTATTGATTTATTTATTTATAGACAGGGTCTAGTTGTGAAGTTCAGGCTGTGCTTGAGCTCACTATATAGGCTATAGAGTAAATCATCTGAATAGGAACACTGGGAAAGGTGTGGGGTGTGTGGATGGGTACACCGAGCCTCTGAACAAAAACGGGGGACCCACTGGCAATTAAGGAGAATTGGCCTCCAAATGGCCTCGAAGGAATTGGCCTCAAAGTCACTTAAACCCTCCTGCCTTAGCCTACTGAGGTGTTTGTTTGTTTGTTTTGTTTAAAATTCTGAATTTTGAGCTAGGTATGATAGTGCATGACTGTAATCCCAGCACTGTAAGCTGAGACAGGAGGATTGCTGGGAATTCAAGGCCAGCCTGAACTGCTTTGAAGGAAAATCATGTATGACAAAAAATAAATAAAAAATAAAGTAAAATTTTGGATTTTCTACCTCCAGAGGGAAAATGAAAACTCCTCTCTAGAGGAAAGTCAAAGAACTCAGGAGAACTGGGAATGCCTGCTAGGCCCCACAAAAGCAGATTTCCTCTGCTCAGGATCCAAGTCTTTTTCTACTTTCTACTTTATCAAAGAAATTTAACACTAATAAGTATACACAGTACCCACGAGAAATACTGCCTGATTCCTTGAATGATTATATGTTCCTTTGAAAGCTTTTGATCACTCAAGTATGCTTGTACAATAGAGGAAAAAACCCAAATTTATTTAGAAGAAATTAGAAGTCATTGGCTTCAAACTTACAGTGATCATTCTGCCTCAGCCTTTTGAGTACTGGGAATACAGTCATTCATCACCACACCTGGCTCAAAAAGGTTTTAACTTGCTAAGAAGGGCAGGTCATCTGTTTGTCTCATATGACTCTGGTTTAGGCTGTAAGAATCGAGTTCAGAGTTCCCTCAGCTTGTTTTGTATGTGGTATCGGTCCTAATCCAGGCTTTACAAAATAAACTTTAGGTTCATTATTATCCAAGTATTCTATGAATGGAAGATTTTGATCCTTTTTTTTTTTTTTTTTTTTTTTTTGAGACAGAATACCTGCTATGTAGCCCAGGCTGGCCTCAAAGTCACAGTGATCCTCCTGCCTCAGCTTCCCCAGTGTTAGGATTACAGTCTTGTGCCACTACTACACTGGGTTTGAGCTTCTTTAAGACATGGTTGCTATTTTCTATCTCTAAAAGCTTTCCTTTCTTTTTCAGAAGATTCGTTGACCTCGAACATTTCTAAACTTCTCCCACGTTTAGTTATTATGAAAGTGAGCATTTAATAGCTTAAATATTAATGCTCAAGTATGTTTGGAGTGAAAATTGGGAATGCATGCTCATGTAGATTTGTTTCTTATCAATTTCCTTTCACTGAGTTTCAACAAGTTATGTTTACTTGGATTTCCTACTGCTAAAGAGTAAATCTAATATGATTTCTAGTTAGTTTTTGCCATTCCAAACAACAAAATACAAAATCTTTTGTGTGATTCGTGTTCAGTGGTGCTTGCTTCTCCGTTAAAAATGTGTGTGTGTGTGGACTACTGGGCTCTAGTTAGAAGGAGCCTGTTGGTCGATATTTCAAAGCCCCGCCCTTTCATCTCTTTTCTTAGACTTCCTCCCTCCCTCTAAACAGTGAGCAGTTACCGAGTGCTGCAGGTGTGATGTCCACAGCACCCCACAGATACAGTTCCTTCTTTACATTTCTCCTCTCTATTCGTTAGGATCTTGTGAAGTCCTGGCTAGGCTTTTTCCAGGTTCCACCTGCCTGGAAATTTATGCTCCCTATTGCTACCTCCATTACTTTCTTAAAATACAGTCCTGGTCAGGTATTGCCTTCCTCAGTCATTCCTCAATGCCTGTAGGATAGAGAACAAAACCCTTGGCATTAAAAAAATTTTCGTAGGCATAATATTCAAGGGATTTCCTTCTGGCCTCTTACCTTTCCAATTTCTTTCATTCTAGTTATCTAGTGTCCTATTTAAATGTCAAAGATGGCTATTAGGGAGCGTTTTTCATTCTGTCTGGATGCTAAGCTATGTGTTCACAATCAATTACAATACAAGCTGTTTAAATCCGAGATGTTTGTTTGTTTGCAGTGCTGGGGATAGAACCTGGGGACTCATACATGGTAGGGAAGCTCTAGCACCAAGCTATATCCCCAGCTCCAAAGTGTTCACAGTAAAATGTTAAGGGAAAGGGAACAGTTAATATTGCTTTGAATAGTTCAGGACGAATTCACATAGGAAGTGACATCTGAGCTGGAGTTTGAAGGTAAATCAGAATGTTTTATTTGTTTGTTCTTGAGATAGAGTCTCCCTCTGTATTTCAGAGTGAGTTGAACTCATTATGCAGCCCAAATTGCTCTTTTTTTTCTTTTTTTCTCGGTACCAGGGATCAAACTCATGATTTCACACTTGCCTGGCAGGCACTTATGCCGCTGAGCTAAATCCCCAGCCAAACTGCTCTTGAGCTTATGGCAACCTTCTTGCCTCAGCCTCCCAAGTGCTAGGACTACTGGCATCCACCACCACACCCAGTATGGTAAAGTAGGATTGTTGAATGAATGAATAAATAAATATTCTAAGTCTCATATTTTGTAAATAGGTTCTAGGTTTGGGAGATTCCACATTTTTTTTTTTAGCTGAAAGAATATATTATTCTTGTTTTGTTTTCTTTCTTTGTTTTTTTGAGACAGGGTCTTGCTATGCAGTTCAGGCTAACCTTGAACTCACTCTGTAGCCCAGGCTGGTCTTGAATTTGCAACCATCCTTCTGCCTCAGCCTCCTGAGTGCTGGGATTACAGGCATGTGCCACCACGCCTAGTCTAGAATATGTTATTCTTCAAGTCAGTCTGGTTTATTCAGTAACTTCACTTTAGCCTTTCAACTTGGGGCTTAGTTGTGGATGAGCAATTCAACTATTTTATCATTCTACCCTTAACCTGAGTATTTAGCCATAATCCTCAGTAAAGCTGAAACAAAGACACTTGGTGCTTCTTTGACTATCTTTGACAAAGTCCAATGAAGCGCAGGTATTTCTTGGAATATTTGCATCAACATATCATAGCTGTGATGCATTGCATTGTAAACATGAGTGCCTGGACTTTGCCCTGTAACTGTCTAGCGTCTTTCAGCCCCTGTAGCAAACTGCTGTTGAAATGAAGCGATATCTGCTGCAGGGAACAGGAGGAGGAGAAGAAAGAATGTGGTCTGTGAGAGGACATTCCTTCCTCTTCTGCTCTATCAGCCAACTAAGAAGGCAAGTAGATAATTTATTGATACATACCTGTGCGGATTCCTAATCTAGGACTGGACACAATGCAAGCTTTTGTTTACAGACTTCTTCCCTCTTTGGGCTGCATTTACTACTTATATTGGACTCTGTAAAATCTTGCTATCTCCTCCACAGCTAGTGCAGTGCCTGATACCCATTTGTGGAGTAGATTGCTTCAGAGAGAGGAGAAGAATGGTTCATTATCTTTCTTGGGTTATGGATCTTTCTTTCAGAAAGCTTATGAAGGTTAAACTTTTGACTTTGTTTCCCAAGGAAAGAGAAGCCTGTAGTTACAAGCTTGCAAAAGCTGGCTTACTGTTTTAAGGAGAGCACAGATACCTGGAAGCAACCCCTGCAACTCAAGTTAAAACTTCCCAAAACAAGAGAGAGGTCTATAGACCTGGTCAAACTAATACTGATAGAGGGATGATATAGAACCTCCAAATAACGTAAGGGAGGTTTTATTACTCCTAACTTGTTAGTCTGCTAGAGGTCCGATATGCAAAGTTGGTGTTCTTTAAAATCGAAGAATGAATTCTAGGAACAATGGGGGTTAAGAGTAGAGGATATTTACTCAGGGGAAGAATGCTTCTGAGTGGACTCCTGGGGACCCCCCTTCTCAGTGGTGTTTTACAGAGCAAACCACAAGGTGAGGTGGGACTAATGAAGGATAAAACTATAATCAACCAAGAGTACAAGCATAGTCACTTGGGTAACATTGATCCAATGGGAAATGGCAAACAGGGTATGAAGTGGGAAAAAACAGTGGTCAACCGATAAGATTATGAATATAATCACTTAGGTAATATTGATTAAATGGGGTCAAATGCGGAAGTAAGTCAAGCAGCAGGTGCACATGGACCGACCGGGACTTTTCCTGGGCGGGTGGTTTGATCCCCCATCCAAGGTGACTGATGCCTACTTAGAATGCAATGACTGATGTTCATTCCCTGGGGAAGTTTGTAGGTGTAGTCATTTTATCTTTTGTCTTGAAGCCTGGCCACTAACTAATGCGCCTGCATCCACAGTTGCAGTGTATTCTTTTGCACTGACTCTTGAGGGCCTAGCTCTGTCTGACTACCCATAATATTTCTACCTAACTTAGCATCTATAATAATACTGCAAGAAAGATGAGGATGCTAGATGGACTCCATAAATGGCCATGAATAGAGGTGGGAAAAGCGCCTTTGCAAATGTGCCTTGATGGTATCAGGGCCACTGTGAATAAGGGCTGGCTAGCAGGTCGCATGCCTAGTGTTCGGAAGACTTGGAGACATTATTTTCCTTTCTTGATCTAATGGGCTCAAGGATTTCTACTTTCTTATTAATATTTCTCCTTCCTAATTCATACTTTACATTTCTCTGGCCTTTACCTCTTTTCTCACTGCTCTCTCATTCAGACTCAAGCTGATCAGCACTCCATTTCAAGACCTGCAGTTACTCTAGATCTTAAGACTTCACTGTTCTCTAGAAGATTTCAGACACAAACTCTGACTCAGACCAATTCATAAAATATAGAAGTGTTTCTTCAAAGTGAATCAGGTGCCTGAAAATAGTAATTTTTATTTAAATATTTTGGAAGGTGAAGAGGGTGGGACTGTTCTAAACATGATGGCAAATTATATAGAAATTAATTTCGTCTCTGAAATATTGGTTAGAACTTGTTCTTAGGGTGAAAAGTGACACATACACATACTCAAATAAGAGTTTGATTATAATTTTATTATAAATGAGGTCACTGCTATTTCCCACCACTATCAATTTTCTATAATTATTAGGAGAGTGCTCCCTAAGGTGTGCAAAAATAATTTGTGGTCTAAACAGCCCTGAAAAATTTCCTTTCAGATTTTGTGTTTGTTTAGTAGGTTCCTTAAAATATATATGTGTGTGACTAAATTATTTTAACAGCCTTAATTGTATTACAGTGACAAAGATTCTGTAGATCTTGTGAAAACACATTCCTCTGTTCTGTATGAGCTTATTTAATTCCCTTTCCCGTGGTTGATATTTGAACCTCTTTCATTTACAGTAGATTCAGCCACACAATTCACAAAGTGCCTAAACAGGTCCAGGAGGGGTTAAAGAACACACTACCAATGTAAAAACTGCCACTGTATTGCATAATCTATGCAATCTCATAGCTGAATATGGGTTCTTATGAAATTTTAATTGAGTAGGGAACATGATACACGATTGGGAAGGAATTTTATAAACTACTAAATCTGTGTTTTGTTCTTTGATTCTATTGTAATTTACAGCAAAAGGAAATTTCCAGAATTTACATGCATAATACTATTTCAAATAATAAATAAAAGGGGACACAACAGAGACATAAATAACTAAAGAGGGAGATAATATAGGAGAGCATCACATGATTAGACACGATCAGATAGTTTCTTTTATAACTTTGAATATTATGAAAGTCATGTTACATTTTTTTACTTCAGTAGGGCAAACATTAAAAACTGGTATTTCTTTTTTGTTTGTTTTTTGTACTAGGGATTGAACTCATAACCTCATGCTTGCCAGGCAGGTGCTTATGCCCCTGAGCTAAATTCCCGATTTAGAAAAAAAAAAAAAAAAAACTGCTGTTTTTAGTCACTAAAATTTGAAGGACAAAATGAAAAATCCAAGTTTCGATGCTGCTACAAGTTATGGCCATAAAAACTATCCATCAGTGCAGTTTTATTTATTTATTTATTTATTTGTCTCAATATGTGGTTCAGGTTGGCTTCGAACTCACTTTGTAGCCCAGGCTGGTCTCAAACTCCCAAACATCCTCCTGCCTCAGCCTCCCAAGTGCTGAGATTACAGGAGTGCACCACCCAGCCAAAGCAATTTTTTAAAGAATTTATTTCTCAAAATGACAGGCAAGGATGGGGTTGGGGAGGCCACCTAATTTCTAAATATTTAGATATAATCAAAAAGCAGCACAGGGCCTGATGGAGAGGCAGAGCCCATGGAATCCTAATCTAGGGAAATTCATAATCTTATGTTGTTACATTTTGGGCGATACTTCTTCCCTTTTACCTTTTATGAATTGGGGAAATATGGTTAAGAAATCTGATTACAACAAAGTAAAGGGGGAAAAAGTCACAAAAGGGCAAAGTAGTACTGAGGGAAAGAAGAGGCCTTGCCAGTCTCGAGTTGTTAATTAGGGTTAGAGCAGCAATGGGGGATTTCCTGCACTCTGAGTTTGTAGAGTGATTACACAGGTCTAGGGAAAAGAAATATACTGTGATTCACCCAGTTTTCTTAGTACCAGGGCTCTGCCTTGCGCATTGCAATTTCCTCTTCTCACATTCTGTAGTGACTAATGGAGGGTGGGAGGTCTCCCTAGGTGTTTACCCCAACTCAAAGGCTAAGGGATTTCAATAGTCCTTGACCTATTAGGCAATTAGAGGTTTCCTTCTTTCCCTCTTAATGTGTGGGGCTTTTACTAGTTATAAAGGGACTTCCCTTAAGACTTGTTACAACAGCCCCTGTGGGGACAGAAATTTGAGGGTAGTTTCTGATTTTTACCTTGCCATCTTGGGGTGACTTTAAAAAGTTTTGTCACTTCTGGCAGTAGGAAAATGGTCACAGGGTCCATTCATTTCTGTGAGGAATTTAGTGAGGATAACTGGGCAACCTGCATCCGATGTTCTGATGGAAAGAAGGTAGGCTCTAGCGACAAGTTTTAATTCTAGGCCAGCACGCAGAATTTGTACAAGGCCCACCCCCAAAGACATCTGCAAAGAAGTTTCCTTTGCAGAGAAATTCTTTTCTTTTTTTCTTTTTTCAGACAAGGTCTTGCTTTGTAAGGCAGACTGGCCTTGAACTCATTACAGAGCCCAGCCTAGCCTGGAACTCTCAGCCATCCTCCTGGTTCAGCCTCCTGAACGCTAGGATTACAGGTGTGAGCCACCACACCGGCTCCAGATTCTCTGGACAACCTCAGCCTTTCAAATCCAGGTGAAGTGCCCAAATTCGTGGGTAAGGACTCTGCAAATTATATACACGATCACGACTGACTGATTTTTGTGATTTCTAATTATCTTTGTAGATGCAACAAAACAAAAGTTAAAATGAGTTCAAAAATCTTGCCCGTGTAGCTGCTGGCATCAGTACCACACATAACATTGTTTCCCAAGAAGCAAACCCTGCGTTCCAACTGATATTTTAATAACGATTAAAAATTTCCCACAAGCCTATTAGTCAGGAAACGGTCTGCGGTGTAGGTGAGGATTTTTGTTTTTGCAACGGAAAACTTTTGGCTTCCATGAATAGACTACGCAGCAAGAACTCATTTACATGTGTTCTTCCTCCATCTTTGCCTAATTCAGGAGTAAAAAGTGAAAATCTGTTCGAAGAGAGCATTTTAGGCTTGCTTTCTCCCCACCCCCCTCCCAGAACAGCCAGGTAGATTCACAAGATCCAATTTTTAAATTTGTCTTCTGTTTTCCACTTCAAGTAAACTCTGATGCTTTTAAACTCAGAGAGAGATTTAAAATTTTATTTTAAATTGTAATCTCCCAAGGCCGAAGTGGGGATGAGAGATAGAAAGTACAGTACTTTAATTAAAAAGAATCAATAACTTGGGGTTTTACGATATGATCTGCCATTTCTTAATTAAGAAATGAGTTTGACAGTCCTTTGGCCAGCTCACTGTAGACACTGCTATGAAAACCCCAAAGGGCTGGCCGCGGTCCAAGCGACGAAACTCCATTCCCCAAGAGACCCCAGGGAGCCAGTCTCAGCCGCTGCGAGTCCCTGGAGCCCTTCCCTCGGTGTCCTCCGAGCTCAGCACGGCGTGGGTCAGGGCGCCTCGGGCTCGCCGCCACCAGGTCCAGCAGATACCTTTCCCCTCCGCGGGCCCCCAGCGCGCGGCCGCCTCTTCGCCACCCTCCCTCCTGCCGGCGGGGCCTGCGCGGTGCTCCGGACCAGCAGCCCGGGTAGCGGCCGCAGGAAGCGAAGACCTTGTTGATGCCGTTCCGTGGTGTGTCTCTCCACCCTCCGGGGGCCGCCAGGCTCTTCCCGGCATTAGCATGCCTCCCTCCGCGCCTGCGCACTGTTCCGCGGGGGCGGGGCTCAGATTCCTGTCAGCGGCGGTGGCGGTGGCGGCGACCGTCAGTTTTCGCTGAGGAGGAGCACGAAACGGACCCGTTGGTTGTCTCCCCTCTCTTTCCCCGCCCCGAACCTCTCTCCTGGCTCGCCAGGAGTCAGTCCCTGTGGAGTTTCCCTCCGCCCTGCCGCTGTTTCGTCGGTCCTCGGCCCGGTGGAAGTCAACTGCCCTCGAGGAGGAGGCAGCGGCAGCCCGCCCTCGCCGCCCCCCGGTTCGGTGCCCGCGGTCCCGGAGAGGAGGTGCCGCCGCCACCGCCGCTCCCCCCCTCTCGCTGCCTTCGGGCCGGGCTGGGTCGAGCTGCGATGCCCTCGGACTTCATCTCATTGCTCAGCGCGGACCTAGACCTGGAATCGCCCAAGTCCCTGTACTCGCGAGGTGAGTCAGGCTGGGGGGGTGGGGCGTGGGGGCGGGGAGAGCCGGCGCCGGGGCGCCCCGGGGGTCCGGGTAGGGCAGAGGCTGCTCTTGGGGACCCGGAGAGCCTGTGCGGCTCGGCCGGGGCTAGACGAAGGGTCGGGGTGCCGTAGAGGGGCCGGCGGGGGAGTGGCGGCCCCTCCCCTGCGACGCGCGGGCCGCTCGGGACCCGGATTCTGTCGGCGCAGAGCGCTCGGAGCGGCGCCGCTCCCTCCGGTCCAGCCTTCGTCCCTGCGCCGCCTGCTCGCGGCCCCCGGCTCGGGAATCACCCGGCCTGGGCTCCTCCCCAGGATCTCCCTCCGCAGCAAACTTGCCCCCGCAGCGGCGGCTTGCTCGGGAGCCGGTCCGGGCGCAGGGTCACCATCTTGCCCCCCCCCCCAGTTTATTTTTGCGCCGTCTCTGTGACCCCCCTCTCCCTCCGGCACAGTCCACTCCCTCCCCACGCCGGGACGGCCCCCCTCCACCGGGCGCTCTTCCTTTGCTCGTCATCTTGCTGGAAAGGGCCCGAATTTTCTTTCTCCTTTTCCCACCTCCGTGGCATTCTGATTACTTACCCTCCCCCCTCTTTTTTTTTTTTTTTTAAGAAAGCAAGGGATGCGCTTTTATTAGTTTATTCTTGTTCTCTCCCTGTAGTACTAGGCTCCAGCATAGACATTGTGCGTTGAGAATTTTTTCTTTTTTGCCATTTGAAGGGCTTCTTGCTGGGAGGGGGCAGTGGGCAAAGAGTCCTATTTAAAAACTCCTGTGGCTAAGGTTTGAGGGAATTCCCATCATGTAAAATACTAACACTTGAGCCATCTGTACTGACGTTAAATTCCTATGCTGGACACTACAAGAATGTGTCAGAACAGATCCCCTGTGTGAGGGGCATCAAACCAAAATACTGCACTCATCACTGTAAGCCACTGGGAGAGGGCAAAATATAATTGGGTTATTAACTGTTCATTTCAGTATATTAAAAAACGTGTCATTGTGAACCCTTTTTCTGATAAAATTGAATGTTTCTCCTGTTTTTGAATTTAAGTATCCATTTTTATGTGCCCATTCGCTGATTTTGTCCTCTCCAAGGTTAGGGGGGCCCTTCAGTTTCACATTTAAATTAAGTGAATTATGATAAGATGACTTACTCTGGAAGGTGCTGAACTTTAGATGATTGAACTTGTACACAAAGTCCTACTTAGTAACTAGCCATTGTTGTTGCTCTGATGACTTTAGTTGGCATTCACCACCCTGTAGGATGTTTTTGGGATCTTACCTGAAGTATTTTAGAAATGAAAGTTTTTTCGGTGTCAGAAACAAGAGACAGTATCAAGAGATAATTCTTAGAGTAGGGATAATGTCGTACAATTGGTCACTAAAAATAGCCAGGACACTAAAACCATTTGGGCAGTAATTGTCAGATAATTTTCCACGAAATAAATGTTTAGCAAAATCTAAGTTTAGCCTAGAGACCGATGTAGAGGCAATTCAGCCTTTCTTTTGCAAGGAATTCACAAATACGGGCTTTGGCCCTTAAAAATACATGATAGTTATATAAGAGATGTATGCTATCCTTGGCATTTTTTCTCATTCAGCATCAAAAGTACTTAATGCTTTTTGTGTTTTTCAGATTCTCTGAAGTTACACCCATCACAGAATTTTCATAGAGCTGGACTATTGGAAGGTCAGCAAAGTGCCATTTCAAAGCATATTGTGTTAGCGTGCAAAGGCTTTCTCTGAAATGCAGTTTAAATGGGAAAGTGTGAAACTTTGCAAACTCACACAATGTAATTTTCTCCTAAAGAGCCTGATCCTTCTTTTAGAGCAGCTACATGTTTCTTTCAGTGGACGTTATTGCTGTGTTTGTTTGAAGTGCTTGTTGGCTGTTGAATCTGCTTTGAAAGGCTGTGAAAAGAATAAAAAATAATTTTAATTATGTGTTGGGTGTTCTACTTTAGGATCCCAAATCTTAAGTTATTCTTTTTAAATACAAAGTGAATGTGAAAAGACTCAAATGTTAAAATGATGAATTAATAACTAAAAGACTGACACCAAACACATACTTACTATATTTTGAATTTAGAACTTTTGTATGTTGAGCATTTCAAATGGATATATTACGTATTTACAGAAATGTTGATGTGATCATGATCATGTTTAAGGATAAGAAAAGCTAATAAGTAGGGCAGAGACTGTAGCTTAGTGATAGAGTGCTTGCCTAGCATGCAGAAGTCCCTGGGTTCAGTTCCCAGTATAAACAAAACAAAACAAAACAAAACACCTAAGTAATAGATGATTATTATATTAGGGGCAAAAGTACTTTAGAATGTTCTGGAAAAATTAAAATCTGTGAAATGAACAGTTGACAATTTAGAAAACTGTTTTGTGTGTGTGGTTTTTTTTTGTTTGTTTTTTGTTTTCTTTTGATACTAGAGATCCAACTCCCAACTTCACCCTTGACAGGGAACCCCTTGTGTCTCTGAGCTATGTCCCCAGCCCTCTGTGGAGTCTGTTGACGTTACATTTGTCTCTGAATCTTAAAAAAATCATGGAACTGGATAGCAAGGATATTAATTTTCTCTTACAAAAATGAGAAACAGTGAAATTAAGAGATTGGATTTGCAGTGGAGTCTCATAGTAGCGGAAACAATGCTTTCTGTGTTTTAGTTAGTGGTCCTTACCTAAGGTTAAGCTACCACTATGAAATATATATAACCAGTAATTTAAATATTTTATAGGCTACTTAACAAAGGCCCTAATTAGTTATGTTTGAATTGAGTATGTTTTTGCCTCTTAAAAGGTAGTCTGGGTGGGAGGAAAAGAGGAAAAGTGGGTGTTGTAATTGAGATAAAGTTTGAATAGCAGTTTAGCAAATTAGTAGTTCTGTGACCTTGGGCAGGTAATTTTACTTCTTTAAACTTTTATATTTTTTGTATGAAAATAGGCATGTCTTAAGTTTAGTGAGCTCATGCGTATTAAAGTGCTTAATGCGGTGTTGGCCTTAATAAATGTTTTTTTAATATCAGCTAAATTGTTTCAGCAGTATAATTTAGATCAGTGAAATGTTCTCAATTAATTATTGACTATATTTGTTCATATAAGAAGCCCTAGCTTTACGTTAGTATGAAAATAAAATATTTCTATAACTACAATCTGAAGGAGAAATGTGTAGAAGTATTTCTTAGTGAAGCAGACTTCTGGTTTTTATTCCTGTCATTCAATTTGTAATCATGTTGTACAGTCATTTGTGTGTACCATTCCATCTATTTCCTGGGCAACAAACTAAAGTGTCATAATCATAGAGATCATTAGGCAGGAGAAAGACATGTAAAAAAAAAAAAAAGTATTACATATTAAAATAAAATTTTTAATGGGTGGGAAACACAGAACCATTTAATATGCATATTTATGTATTTGTGCCTGTATTTGCTAACTTTCATTTTGATTGAGAGGATACTCAGTAATTTAAGACCATCGTTTTATTTTATTTATTTATTTAGTTCATGGGATGGAACTCACAACCTTGTGCTTGCCAGGCAGGCACTTACGCTGCTGAGCTGAATCCCTGGCTTGTGCCACCACACCCAGCTTCTATTATGTTTTTAAACTTCATATTTATTAACATATCCTTTTGTAGATTACATATAAAATGCAAAAATGTGTAAATATCAAAATTGTCATGTCTTTGAATTTTTGACACAAGGTACCATAACAAAAGTATTTTAATGAAATATTTAATGTATGCCATACAAATATTTTTAACTTAATAATTTGGGTATTTTGAAGAACACATAAAAGTAGAATTAAACAGTGAACCCCCATACCCACACCAAGCCTCAGCAATTACCAATCTAATCTTGTTTCTTTTCTCTTCTTTTTCTCCCTCTACCTGGATCATTTTAAAACAAGCATAAGGCATCGTAACACATTTTACACATAGCTGTTTCTTTAGTATAGTCACTGGTTTTTTTTGTGTGTGTCTGTACGAACTGAGGATTGAACCTAGGGTGATGCTTATGGTAGGGAAGTGCTCCATCACAGATATATCCCCAACCTGACTTTTTTCTTATATTACATTTTTTAAAACTTCTTTTTTTGGTACCGGGGATCAACCTCATGACCTTTCCCTTGTCAGGCAGGCACTTACGCCACTGAGCAAAATCCCTATCCCCTAAGAACTCATTTTATTCCAAGGGTCACATTTTCTTATTTATTTCAGCAGTCTCTGACTCTTATTATATAATATCAAGCATTGTGTAGTAATACATATTTATGCATGCATGCTTTACATCAGGCATTTAGATTTCTGTATAATAAAAACTCAGTCCAAAGTGAGGGGAATTAAGTGTTAATATAAACTTTGTTAATTATTTTAATAGAACATTCATTTTCCAAATTTAAGTTATTTTAGAGAAACAAGTTAGAAAACCTACAATTGGTTATATTAAACTTTAGAAATAGATTCAGAATGTCTTTACTGTTCAGCTGAGTTTCCATTTAACTTATCTACCAAAGAGTGCTGGTCCTTCCTGCCACCACCTTTTAATGTGATGATTGTGTGAGAATGGGGAAAAATGTCTAGCTTTAGCTAATCAGTGGAAGTAACATAGTCATTAAAATGTTTTTAATGACCCCATGTGACACTCTTAATAGAAAAAAGATGGTCTTTGCAATTATGTTAGCAGTGTCTTACATTTTTTATACAAAATGTTCTGGACAGAACTATACATACAGAGTTCTAGGACTGTTATTTGGTTTTTTTTTTTTTTTTTTTTTTGAGGGGTACTGAGAATTAAACCCAGGAGCTCAAGCAGTCTAGGCAAGTGCTTTATCATGGAGGTATACCCACAGCCCTGTACCCCTTTAAAAATCGTAATTTTTTACTTTAAATACTGGAGATTGAATCCAGGGCCTTTGCATTTAGTTACATTCCTAGCCCATTTGTTTTCTTTTTCTCTTTTGTTTTTTGAAATAGAGCCTCACTTTGTAGTGCAGGCAGTCTTGAACTCACTGTGTAGCCCAGGCTGGGTCTTCCTACCTATAGTGCTGGAATTAAAAGTGTATACCATGCCTGGCCTCCAGCATTTTTATTGTTTATTTTGAGACAAGGTTTTGCTAATCAGTAAGTTGCCCAATTTGGATTTGGAATCTCCCTCCTCAACCTCACGTAGAGGGCTTGCTTGCTGGCAGTTGCTGCCAGCCCCAGCTCCCAAAACTTAATTCTGTCTTTTATTTTTTCGTTTTCTTTCTTTTTTTTTTTTTTGAGACAGTCTTGCCAAGATGATCAGGTTGGCCTCCAGTCCCAGTCTGCTGACTACCTGAGATTGCAGATTTGTGCCACTGCATGTGGCCATAGTTTTATTTTTTTTAATCAGTTTTTGTGTTTTCTCTGCCTTCTTTAGAGAACATGGTTTGTGTGTTTATATACAAGGGTATACGTGTGTGTGTTGGTGTTTGTTTTCCTTCAGTTTTTTGGGATAGCGTCTTACTATATAGTTTAGATTGAACTCTGTTGATTCTCCTGCTTCAGCCTTGCTGTGCCACTCTCTCTTTCTTGGTTTATATGTATTATAAAAAATAAAAAGGATTTGCAGATAGGAGGTTCAAATTTGAACCTCTTAAAGTTAAGAATTTTCTTGAAGTGCTTGGAAGAAAGTTTACCTACAGGATAGTCACTATAACACATTCTATGCTGAAAAATACCCATTTTGATTTACATACATTATTTGCCCTACAAAAAAAAGCTAAGGAATAGAACTGAGTAAAAGTAAAAAATACACTGAAGTTATTCTAGGACTATAGCAATATGAGATACAATGGTAGAAATGTCACAGACCAGGAAAAATGAAAATATAAGGAAATACTAGAGAGATAAAAATAATAGATTACAAAAATTAAATGCCATTAAAAGTACCAGAAATTATATGGCAGGGTGTGGTGGTACATGCCTGCCTGTAATCCCAGCACTGGAGAGGCTAAGACAGGAGGTTACCATGAGTTCTAGACCAGCCTGGATTCTACATAGTGAGTTCAGGGCCAGCCAAAACTATAACAAAACCTGGTCTCAAAAAAAAAAAAAAAAAAAAGAATGTGATAAATCAAATTGAAGAACTGGTCAAATAAAAGCTGAATGCCAATTTGATGCAGTCTTGTGATTTAAACATTAAAGACTTTTAAAGAAAATGTGAAACATGATAGTGAATTAGCAGACGGTAGCTACTGTTTCCAAAATACTGCCACTATGTTTAATTACCATGTACAGTTATACTTTATAGTATACAAATAAAAATCCTAAAACTAGTAGCAGTATTTATGGATTTGTTTTACACCACTTGTTACTGGCGATGGAATGCAGGGCCTTATGCATGGTAGGCAAGTCCTCTTACCACTGAACTATGGTCTGTATCCCTGACTTTATGAAGTATTTCTGACTTGTTATTAAGCCTAATTTCTACAGGACCCTGTTAGTAAGATGATTAGATCATTGACTATGTTTATATGTTTATATGATATATATAAACATATATATATATATATATATATATATATATGATGATAACTTTTTTATGTGTGTATCAGGAATCAAACTCAGGATCTTTTGGGCTTGCCAGACAGGTGCTGTGCTACTGAGCTATATCCCTGACCCTATATGAAGATACCTTATGCAAGCAATTTATTGAAAATATTTAATATTAAAATCAATTGCATTCTATTATTACAGATTATGTCAGTCTGTATGGATCCATGCTGAGTGATCTAACACTGTCTTTGGCCTTTGTGGAAGTAAAAATAGTTAAGAATGTGTACAATTATACCTAGTTCATCCTCGCTTCTTGCCAGTAAGATCCATCTCTGTGATTACCTATCATTTTTGTCATTTTGAGAGTGTCTGACTAGGCAGTTCAGGCTGGCCTTGAGCTCACTTTGTAGCCTAGGCTGGTGTGGAACCTCCAACAATCCTCCTGTCCTAGCTTCCAGAGTGCTGAGATTACAGGCATGTGCTACCACACCCAGCTTCCTACTTTTTTAAACTTCATATTTATTAACACAGCAGGTTGATATTTTTTTGTGTGTGTCTGTTCTTAAACTCTGCTTTCATTATTTTCATTCAGTACTAGAATTCTGTTGCTTATTGTAATAAATGGAGGCCCAGGGATATAGCTCAGTGGCATAAGTGCCTGCCTGACAAGTGCAAGGTCAAGGTCATGAGTTTGATTGCCCGTTCCAAAAAAAAAAAAAAAAATTAAAAATCCATTTTCTAGCGGGGTGTAGTGGTACACATGTGAAATCTCAGCACGCAGAAGGCTGAGGCAGAAAGGTTGTTGCAAGTTCGAAACCAGTCTGGGCTATAAAATGAGTTCAAGGCCAGCCTGAATTACATAGGGAGACCCTGTGTCAAAAAAGACACACACACACACACACACACACACACACACACACACACACAAAATTCCATTTTCTAATCCGGTGGTTTGTGAAAGTACCTGATTGCTCTTGGCTTTAATGTAATTTGCTCTTGGCTCTACTGTAATTATTTCAGTATCCCCTAAAACTTTTTTTAAAGTGGTAATTCAGAAAAACATGTCACATTATGATCAATATTGTAAGTTAGGAAATTACCACTTTTTCTTATAAAAAGTTGACTCATTAGGTTATACTTTCTATTTGGAATAAAATATCAAATTATTTGAGTAATTGGGTCTGATTATTTAGTGGCACCAGTATAAACCTGTTAACCTTATAAAACTTTTTTTTTTTTTTTTTGCAACGTGCTTGCCAGGCAGTCACTTATGCCGTTGGGCTAAATCCTCGGTGAAATAAAACTTTTTTAGACATGGTCTTCTGTTTACTAATATATTAATAAAAATCAAGGTTTAAAAAGTCACAAGATAAGATACACTAATAGTAAACATGCATTTGTGTGAAAAGTTAGAATTTATTAATTAATTACTGGTAATAGATTCAGATTTAAAATACAAATAAAATCTGATTTTTTGGGGTGGTACTGGGAATTGAACTCAGGATCTTGTGCTTGCAAGGCAGAAAACCTGATTTATGATAAAAAATCTTTTAGCATTTGAAGTAAAGGTGTTATATTTATTTATTCATACTAATTTTTAAGAAATAGATTATTTTTCTCTTTTATTTATTATTTGTGGCATTGGGAATTGAACCCAGAATTTGTGCATGTAAGGCTTTCTACCTCCTTTCTACCTCCACTTTCTACCCTCTCCACCTCTTCTTGTGAGATAGTTTTATAATTCACTATGTAATTTGGGCTGGCCTTCTGGGTGATCATCCTGCCTCAGAGTCTTTAGTTCTGGAATTACAGGCATGTGCCTCTGTGCTTTACTATCCTTTATTTTTAGGATTTACTTGGTAAATAAGTGGTGATCATTATTGCTTTCCAGTCCTGAATGTTTATCAATTTTTTTTATTCAGAAAACATTGTGTTGGGTTGAGGATGTGGCTCAGTGATAAAGATCCCAGACCCTCCCACACATATCTTGTGATTACTCCTTTACTAAATTTGGTATAAGCTTTTTAAAAAAATTTTTTTTAGTATAAACTTAAAAATGAGACAAGAACAAAAAACTTCTAACAACTAAGTTTTTTATTATGTTTACCTTTATTATTAATTTTTTTTTTTTGGCCAGGGATTGAATTCATGACCTTGCACTTGGCCACACAGGTGCTATTCTGCTGAGCTCTATCCATGTTCCTATGTTTATCTTTATAAAATTAGTTTAATTTAAAAATTAAAGTATTATCACGGAAAGAAATAGTGTTGGTATTTTAAAAATATGATAAATTCAGCATTAGTTATAACAATGCGAGCAATTAATATATTAAGTGTGTATAGGATTTAAAAGATAGTCTTTATAGTCTCAAAAATCCTAAGGGTTAATGCTGGCATTCTTAAGTTTTTAAAAAGAGCAAGCTAAGTACTGAGGGATTTGGTTTAACGTTCTCTTTTTTTTTTTCCTGATTATGTAGTTAGGGAATGCTGGGCTTGCTGGCTCACACCTATGTATGATCCCAGCATGTGGGAGGCTGAGGCAGGAGGATTGCCATGTGTTGAAGGCCAGCTCTAACTACATAGCAAGACCCTGTCTCAAAAAACAACAAAAAACTAGATAACAAGGCTGAATTTTTCTTTTTTTTAATTAGAATGGAGCTCAGGATCTTGCGCTTGCCAGGCAGATGCTTGTGCTGTGAGCTCTATCCCCAGCCCACAAGGCTGGAATTTGAACCTCAACAGTTTTACCTCAAGTTGAGTTTATATAAATAATTTGGTAATTGGCATTTACATTTTGGATCTTACCTGATAAGACTGTTCAGATGGTATAAAAAGGATACTTTGTACAAGTTTTTTTTTTTTTTTTTTTTTTGTCTTTTTCCTTTTTATTGGTACCAGGGATCAAATTCACGACTGCCTGCTTGCAAGGCAGGTTCCTATTGCCACTGAGCTAAATTCCCCAGCCCCATTGTACAGGTTTTATAAAGAAGTGAAAGAAATTCAGCACGTTACACAATAGAAATTAGTAAAAATATGGTAGTGATTCTTATGGAGGAATTTGTTTTTGTTTTGTCTTTTTGAGACAGTTTCACTATGCAGTTCAGGCTGGTCTTGAGCGCACTTTGTATTGCAGACTGGTCTTAAGAGAATTTGCTATGATTTTCCTGCCTCAACCTTCTAAGAGTGCTGGGATTATAGGCATGCGCCACCACACTCGGCTGTTTTTTTGAGACAGGTCTCGCTCTGTTCAGGCTGGCCTTGAACTTGAAGGGGATCTTCCTGCCTCTGCCTTTCAAGTGCTGGGATTACAGGTATGTACCACTTCGTCTGGCCAGAAAGTTAGTAATATTTTGACATTCACAAATTGCCATTGCTTGCTTGGCTTTGGTGTCAATAGGATTTTGCTGAAGCGGATGTCTGGTGATAGCCCTTTGTCTTGGCTTATGATAGGATTGCAGAATAAAAAGAAGAAGGGTAAGGGCTGGAGATTTAGCTCAGTGGCATAAGTGCCTGCCTGGCAGCCATGAGGTTGTGAGTTTGATCCCCAGTACCACGCTAAAAGTAAAAAGTAAAAGGGTAAACAGAAACCCCTCTACTCCTAAGGACAATTTAGAAATGGAGATATTTGGGGTCCTTGATTTGTTTGGCAAAACTTTTCATGGAATTTGTGGAAGTCATTGTTTCTTACTTCTGCTGATACACTTTAGAAGCAATATAAATTTGAGAAAAAAAGAGCAACAGAAGAAACATTACTCAGTCTTTATTTTCTTGTACTTTATAAAAAAATTTTTTTTTTCTTTTTGAGACAGGGTTTCACTATGCAGTTCAGACTGGCCTTGAACTCACTTTGTAGCCCAGCCTGGCCTCAAACTTGGAGCAATCCTCCTGCCTCAGCCTTCTGAGTGCTGGAAGTACAGTCATGTGCCACCATGCTCAGCTTCTGAACATTCTGTAGGAATTAGAAGATTTGTATTCTGATTCTAGTTTGGCTTTCTAGTTTGAAATCACAGTTTTCTTTTTCTCTAGCAGAGACATTATCTGCACTTAAGAGTTATGAGGAAAACAATGACATAATGGTTTTTTTTTGTTTTTTTTTGCATTTCAGTTCCCAAAAGGTTTAATATAATGGCTAAATCTTTTTTTATCATCCAAAGAAAAGTACTCTTTCAGACTCTATAAGAAAAGAGCACAACATTTTCAACCCACATGAACAGGAATAAACTGTTATCCAAGAGTTCTATAAACCAGCAGCAATCTTTCTCCTACCCCTCATTCAGTTCAAAATTCTACTCATGTGTGGCCTTGGATATAAGGCTGACTCAAACCCAGAGGTCAACCGACTTTCTTGTGTCTGCTTACTCCTCAGGTAAGGGACATTCCAAACAGGGTCATGAAGGAAGTCATCACACTTAAAACTATACAGTCTTGTTGTGTGTGGTGGCCCATGCCTGTAATTCCAGCATTCAGGAGGCTGTGGTAAGAGGTTTTCTATGAGTTCCAAGCCAGTCTGGGCTCAACAATGACATAATATTGCAGGGCCTTGCAAAATACAAAATGCTATATGAATAGTGATAATTTGCCTGGAGTCCTATCACTTTATTTTGGTTCTCTTCTCCCACTTCCAGTACTATGTAGGGATTGCATCCAGGGACTTTGCACTGAGCTGTATCACCAGCACTTTTAAATTTCATTTTGAGACAGGGACTCATTAAGTTACCCAAACTAGGGTGCTACATGTGATCTCCTGCCTCAGTCTCCTCTAATATGTTGCCATTATAGGTATGTACCACCATACCTGTCTTTTTTTCCCTGTTTATCTGCTCCTTCCACTCACATGTTCATTTTCTCATGATGCTCTATAAATTGTTGCTTCTATAATTACTTCTTGTGTTTTTTCTTTTAAAAAATAAACCCTCTTTACAGAGATGCAGAAGTGTATCTATTATAAATATTCCATGAGTTTTAACAAGCATGTATACATTTGTATAATCACCAGTCATAATGTAGAACATTTTAATCGCTCAAAGTTACTTTACTTCTAAATAGTTAATCCTGCTCACTCCAGCCGTAGGCTACTAATAATCTGTTTCTCTTTATCATAGTTTTGGATTTTTAAAGAATTTTATATAAATGGATTAGACAGTTTGTACTCTTCTCTCAAATACCACCATAACCTTCTGAAGAGGATAGATTTTTATAAAATGGACACAAAGGATAATAGTTTTTTGTTTATATATGTATATTTTTTAATGGTATTTTGAGACAGGGTCTCACTGTGCAGTTTAGGCTGTCTTTGAACTTGCAATGTAGCCCAGGTTGGCCTCAGACTCCTGCCTCAGCCTTCTGAGTGCTGGGATTACAGGCATGGCCCACCCATGCCTGTGTACTTTTTTATATATTCTTACATTCTCTAACAGCTAAGTGTACAGTTTGCAGGGATATTTATTTATTGCAGTGCTGGAAATCAAACCCAGGGTTGCTTTGTATCTACTAGGCAAGCTGTTTTCCTCAGAGCTATACACTTAGCTCAGTAGATACTGATTTTTGATGTGTATGTGCAAATACAAGTTACTTAGACATAATATTACTTATTTCTTTACTCAAAATGAGTTTGTAAGCTGGGTATGGTAGCCCTTGTTTATAATTTCAGCTGTCTGGGAAGCTAAGGCAAGTATCCAGCTTGAGGATCTGGGGATTTAGCTCAGTAGCATAAGCACCTGCCTTGCAAGCAGGCAGTCATGAGTTCGATCCCCAGTACCGATTTAAAAAAAAAAAAAAGAATCCAGTTTGAGCAGCTCAGAAATTTCACAAGACCCTCTCTCAAAAGTGAAGTCATGAGTTTAGTCCCCAGTGTAGCAAAAGGAAAAAGTACAAGTACTCCCTGGTCATCCCAGATGCTTAGGTAGGAGGATTGCCAGTTTAAGTCCAGCCAGGGCAGCTAACTTCGGCCAAGTCTCAGGGTAAAAAGCAATTATTATTGTTGTTATTATTATGATTATTTGGTTTTTGAGATGGGTTTGGCTATGTAGTTCAAGCCAGCCTTGAACTCACTATGTAGTCCAGACTATCACTGAACTTGCAGCAGTCCTTCTGCTGCAGTCTCCTGATGATAGGTATGCACTGTCTTGCCCACCTAAAATTTTCCTTTAAAAGAGTACAGAGTTGAAGAATATATAGGGATTTAGTATTTACTATTCTGGTGGTTTTCATAGTAAAAAATAAAGATTAAAACCATAAAAATATGGCTTTGATTCCTTACAAATGAGTACTAGATTTAACTGGATATTCTATACCACTACATTAGATGTTTGATATCAAAAATACTTTATTAGCAACATGATGGTATACTTAAATGTTTGTTTATGGGGATCTGATTTGAAATTTTTGTTTGAGTAGAAGTTTTCATTGTCATCTATGTTGAGTCAATAAAAAAATGTTGTAGCTAGGCACGGTGGTACACACCTGTAATCTCAGTATTTGGGAGGCTGAGGCTGGAGGACTGTTTTGAGTTTTTAGGCCAGCCTGTGCTACACAATGAGTTGAAGGGCACCCTGAATTATACAGTGAGACCCTGTCTCAAACAACCAACCAACCAAATAAAAAGCCAACAAAATGAATTGTGTTTAAGTGTATTTTAGGATAATGACCATAAACCAAACATAGGGTTAAGCTAATTTTCACAGTTGTAGTTAGAAAGTGGAGGTTCGTTAACATTTCCTGTTTTTCCAGTTTTTAAGCAGCAGTTTAATCTTCATTCTGAAACAAAGAATTTACTTGAAAAAAATACAAATGTAAAGTGGAATTAATGACTGATTAATATTTCAACTATAAACAGTGTATTAGAGAGAGAGAGAGAGACAAAGAGACAGATAGCCAGGGTCATTCCATTGATTGTGTTTTTAATTTTTTTTTAAAGATAGGTCTTGCTGAGTTGCCTAGGCTGGGCTCATACTTGGCATCCTTTTGCCTCAGCCTCCCAGAATTCTGGGATTACAGGAATATGCTGTGCTAAGTTAAATATTCATTTTTAAAAAAACCTACATAATAGTAATAAGAATTTTGGAAACACTACCAAGTTGATGTGACTTTTTGGGGGTATTTTTTAAAGGTTTTTGTTTTGTTATCTAGAATAATAATACAGAGTGAGTGAATGGGAACTATAGACACAGATTGAATTTCACAGGTGTTAAAGAAATTTTCAAATACTGATTTATTCTTGTCTATAATACTGTGTACAGGATGAAGATCTATGTTTGGTATTAAATTATAGAGGTTTTAGATAAAATGATTACTCAATTTTGTTAAAAAGTTGCTTTTTAAAAATTTAAGTAGTAAAGTACTTGGAGTATACAAAGTCATTTGTTAAATTGCTCTTATTATAGTGGTTATCAGTTATACATTTTTAGGGCCGTGGGTTTAGCTCAGTGGCATAAGTGCCTGTTTAGCAAACTTGAGATTGTGAGTTGAGTCACTGACACCCCCCCAAAAAATTATACATTTATAATGTACAGTAAAAAATAAAAATGTTTTCAAAATTTTTTTTTTTTACTAAATCCAAGAGTAGGTTACGGTCAGTATATAAATTCTGCACAAGAAGAATTTAATGTGTACTAAATTGAGAACAGATTCACAGAAGAGCTTTTCTTAGAAATTAAAAACAGTAAACATGAACCCCGGTATGGTGGCACCATGCCTGTAATCCCAGCACTTGGGAGAGAAGCAGAGGCTGAGTTGGAGGATCACATCAAAAAAAGGCCGTCCTGAACAACATAGTAAGACCCTGTCTCAAAAAAGGGGAGGGAGTTTGGGAGATATAGCTTAGTGGAGAGATGTTGGGTTCTATCCCCAGTACCATCACCACCAACCCCCTCCAAAAAAAAAGATAATAGGCAGATAAAAGTCCCAAATATTTATGAGGCTTGTGAATAAAAAACACTTTTAGAAATGTCATTACTAACCAGCTGTATTCTTTTTAGGTAAGTTACCTCATCTTTCTGTGTGACTCACTTTGTTATATACAACATAATAATAAATATTATATAACATATATGTAATATATATCATATAATATATAAGATATATCATATATGATAGGGATAATAGATTTACAGATCTGTACAAGGATTAAATGAGTGAACATTTCCAGAATACTTGGAATAGTGTTCAACATAAGGATCCAGGAGTTGTTTTTTTTGGTTTTTGTTTTTTTGAGATGAGATCTTGCTATATAGCCCAGGCTGGCCTCAGGTTAGTTAGCTCAGGCTGGCTTTGTGGGGTACCGGAGAATCAAACTCAGGACCTTGCACTTGCTAGGCAGGAGCTTGTGCCACTGAGCTATGTCCTCAGCCTCCCAGAAACTTGGAGCGATCCTCCTGATTTTGGGATTTTTGGGAAGTTTTTTTGAGATGAGGTTTTACTATGTTCAGGGTAGCCTTGAACTCACTAGATAGCCCAGGTTGGCCTCAAACTCAGATTCTTCTGCCTCAGCCTCTTGAGTGCTGAGATTACAGGTGTGTGCCATCATGCTTAGCCTGTTTTAGTTTCCTGAGTGCTGGGATTACAGGGTATACTGTCATACCCAGCAGGATCCAGTAGTTTTGCACACCCAAATCAGTTATTACTGTATTTGTATATTAAGGTTTAGGCACTCATACATAGTACTTTGTTATATAGGATTTGTTTCCTAAATACAATTTAATCTTATAACTTGTTTAAAAAAATCTTTTTGATGGGGGCACATTGGTCAGTGTAGAGCACTTGCCCAGGAAGTATGAGGTGCTGATTTCCACTTGCAGTACCGGAGAGAAAAAAATTCTTCAATGGTATCAATTAATTTTTAGATAAAATCCAAATTTCTAAAACCTGGCCCGTGAGTTTTTTGTTTGTTTTCTTTTTAAGAGAATATCTCTCTTGTGTACTTCAGTTTGGTTTGAATTTACTTGAATTTTCCTGGAGCTCACAGTGATCCTCATGCCCCAGTCCCCTGAGTGTTTGAATTATAGGCATGTTCCACTCTACCCAGCTTCTTGATTATATTATTTTAAAAACTAAAATAAAGGTAAAATTCAAATGAAGTTCATTATTTTAGCTATTTTAAATGTACATTTTAGTGTGTGTGTTTTTTTTATTGTCACAGTGGGTAACCAATCATTATCACTAATTCTCAAACTTTTTGTTGTTCTGGGAATTGCACCAGGGTCTTGAAAATGCAAAGCATAAACTCTGTCTACCAATACACACTATTCACACCCCCAAACCATTTTTATCACCTCATAAAGATATCCTCTATGAATGAAGCAGTTCTCCATTTTTTTTCTTCCCCTAGGAATTAATAGGTATAATTAAATTTCTATCTCTATGGATTGCCTGTCTAGCCAATTCATATAAGAACCATATAATATGTAGTCTTTTGTGACTATCTTGTTTGACCTAGCTATTTTTTAAGGTTTGTCTGTGTTTTTGTTTTGTATGTTTTGTTTTTTCCCTTGAGACAGAGTCTCCCTGGGTAGTCTAGGCTGGCCTAGAACTCTCTGTGTAGCCCAGGCTGACATCGAACTTGTAGTAGTATTCCTGCCTCAGCCTCCCACAAGTGCTGGGATTACAGTGCTAGAATTACAGGTGTGCGCCCCATACCCAGCTAAGCCATTCATTTTTAATGACTGAATGATACTCCATTATGTGGGTATACCACATTTTGCCTATCAGCTCATTTATTAGTTGATGAATATTTGTATTCTCTACATTTTGACTAACATGAGCAATGCAGTAGTGATCATTCATGGCAAGTTTGTTTGTATATAGGCAAATTATTTCATTTCTCTTGGAGTGGAATTACTAGTTTGTGTAGTAATTCTATTTTTAACTTTTTTGGAGTTTTTTGAGTATCAGGAGTCAAACTGATGACCATGTGCTTGCCAGGCAAGCACTTACTTTTTTAAAGCATCAATGAACTGTTTTCTATAGTGGCTGAATCATGTTCCATTTTTAGCAGCAGTGTATGAGGATTCTGTTTGCTGTGCATCCTTGACATTGTATACTTTTTTATTACAGCTATCTTATTGAATATGAAGTAGGATAGTGTCATGGTTTATGTCAGTAGTCCCCAAGCCTCATGCAATTATGGACTCAACCAAATCTAGCATTTGTGATTGGTTTGTTGTTTAGCACTCAGATTGGTGGTGAGTGCTACACCTGCCTAGGGCTGGAGCCAGTATATGATGTAACAGCAGGAAGAAGGTGTGTTGTTCTCTCTTGCCAGTTCATTCTTGCTATTTGTGGCAGCCATTATCAGCAGTTCCGCCATGCCACCTTGGTCTTGGAGCCAGCTGAGTATGGACTGAAACCTTTAAGAACTGTAAGAAATAAACTGTTCCTTCCCTAATTTTGGGTGTCAGGTATTTTTGTCTCGTGATGAGGAAAGTGTAACTAAGACAGATAGTATGTCTTTGGTTTTAATTTATATTTTCCCACTGAATAATGTTGTTGAGCATCTTTTCTTATAGTTACTGCATAAGGCTTTGACTCGTGTCATTTAGATTTTTTTTTAGACAAATTTGGCCGCATATGGTAGTGAATGCCAGTAATCACAGCACTTAAAGAGGCTGAGGCAGGAGGATTGCCATGAATTTGAGGTTTGTGTGGGCTATATAGTGAGATCTTACCTGAAAAAGCAAAAAACAAAATAAAGACAAGTTTTCACTACATAGTACAGACTGTCCTTGAACTTGTAATTCTCTTGCCTCAGCTGGAATTACAGGCATTTGCCATCATATATCAACAGATGTTTTTAAATTTGATGAACTCTGATTTATCTTTTTTTTGAGGGGGTACCAGGGATTGAACTCACAACTGTGCACTTACAAGGCAGGTGCTTATGCCACTGACTAAATCCTCAGCCTATCTTTTTTCTTTTGTTCATCATGTTTTGGTGTTATATTTAGGAAATTGCTTCTTTATATTGAGTCACAAAGACTTATATCTAGTCCTCTTAAGAGTTTTATAATCTTACATTTTTCAGAAGTACGAATGGCCAATAAATAAATGAAAAAAAATTCATCATTAGAGAATCATTTGTCATTAGAGAAATGCAAATTAAAACAACATTAAAGTACCATTTTACTCTAGAAAAAATGGCCCTCATCAAGAAATCGAATAAAAAGTCTGTCACGGTGGCTCATGCCTGTAATTGCAGCACTCAAAAGGCTGAGGCAGGAGGATTGCAAGTTTGTGACCAGCTTGGGCTACAAAATGAGCTCAAAGTCAACTAGAACTGCATAGGTAGACCCTGACTCAAAAGACAAAGGAAAAGAAAGTAAGTCAAATAATAAATACTGGTGAGGATGTGGAGGAAAAGGAACCTCTGTTGTTGGTGGGAATGTCAACTAGTTGAACTACTGTGGAAATCAGTATATGGATTCCAATATAGGGGTAAAATAGAAATTGCATTCTACTAAGCTAGTCTTCTTCCTGAAGAATAAAAGAGAAGAAATTTTAAAAATAAAATAAATGAAATAGAATAGTAGAAGCTATTCTTCCCAAAAGAAGAAAATCATCGTATCACAGGAGTACTTGCATACCTATGTTTGTAGCAGCATGATTCAAAATAGCTAAATCTTGGAAACAGCTTACATGCCCATCAACAGGTGAATGGATAAAGAAAATGTGGTATCTGGCTGGGGATTTAGCTCAGTGGCATAAGCGCATGCCTTGCAAGCACGAGGTTATGAGTTCAATCCCTGGTACAGATAAAAAAACCAAAAAAACCCAAAAAAGAAAATGTGGTATTTATATACAGTGGAGTATTGCTCTGTCATAAAGAAGCCATGTGTGTGTGTGTGTATGTGTATGTGTGTATGGCAAAGTAGAATATAAGATAAATCGGAAGTAGAGATCTTTTTCAGATGAATGGGGGAACAAAAGGTGGAAGACAAGGATTGGGAAAGGAGAGAAAGGATCTAGAAAAGAATAAAAGGGAGATCGGGCCTGGTGGCACACATATATAATCCCAGCATTTGGGAGGCTTAGGGCAGGAGGATTGTCATAAATTCAAGGCCAGCCTGAATTATATAGCAAGACTCCTACTCAAAACAAACAAACAAAACAAAATAAAACAAACCCAAAAAACCACTTCCTAAAATACTTTAAGTATTTTATTCCTTTTCAGTCATCATATTAATAAAATTATAGAAATATTATGAGGAAAATTCTCCCAAAATACAGGAATGCTTTTGTATTTAATACTGATTGTCTCTATTTGTGTTTCATTTTCTGAGGTTTCAGTTACCTATGGTCAACTGCTGCCAGAAAATATTAATTCTTTTGGGGGGGTACTGGGGATTGAACTCAAAACTTCACCCTTGCCAGGCAGGCACTATGCAGCTGAACTATATCCCCGGTGAAAATATTAATATTTATCAAGACCATATTGACATAACTTTTACTATAGTATATTGCTATAATTATTCTACTGTATACTTAATGATTGATAATGTTAATAACTGTCTAATTTTTAAATTAAACTTTATCTTACAGCTATGGGTAAAAACCCATCTGTCATATGTAAAAACATAGTATATAAAATACAAATCAAAAAACATGTAGTATAACTGCAGTTTTGTATTTTAGTTTCAGGTATCCACTGGTAATCTTGTTGTATATCCCTGATGGATAAGGGAGGCTACTGTATACATATGTGCAGGGAATGAAATCCAAAACATTATAAAGTTGTAATGCGTTTGAATTAACCATAGAAGTAAAGCTGTAATAAACCCTAAAGAACATCCAGTGAAGTCGTTTTGTTTAGAAAGTTATACACTTACACCAAAAAAAAAAAAAAGTTATACACTGAAGGGAAGTGACTGTACATTTTAATACTTACTATGTGAATGAATGTTGCATCCAGAGGACAAAGAAGGGGAGAGTATTTGAAGTTTGAGTGGATTATTCTTTAGTTAAACACAACCATGTGCTAAGCTTCCATTGAATAATAATTGTTGGATTAAATGACTATAAATGGGGGCTGGGGATTTAGCTCAGCGGCCTGAGCGCCTGCCTTGCAAGCAGGCAGTCGTGAGTTCGATCCCCAATACCGATAAAAAGGAAAAAGACAAAAGACAAAAAAAAAAAAAAAAACAAAACTATAAATGAAGAATGAGACTTCTAAAGAATAAGTACTATTTAAAAAGGACTGGGGCTATTGCTCATTATGAAGGCTCTGGGTTCAATCTCCAATACTGGAAAATACTAAAAAGAATTGGAACTATTTAATCTGTAAAGACAAGAATTTATATAAATGAGATAAAAATTGAAATAGATTTGTTCACATAACCCAGAATGCTTGAATCAGAAAGTTTTTATGGAATTTGAAAATTTGTTCTAGGGAAAATCATATTAACTATGTTATATAAGAAAAACACTCAAGGGATTTTTTTATGTTTAACATAGAATGAAAAAATAGAATCTGGAATGTTAATTAAATTAATAAACAATGAGACCATCATGTATAATTGAGAAAGCTAGAAATATGAGTAGGTTTTTATGACATCAAAGATACCTGATGTTTTGTTTTGTTTTGTTTGGTTAGTTTTGTTTTTGACAGGTCTAGTTATGTAGTTCAGGAGGCTGATCTTGAACTGGATATAGAGTCCAGGCTGGCTTTAAACTAATAGGAATTGTCCTGCCTCAGCCCCCTAAATACTGGGTTTACAAACATGTGGCACCATTCCTGGCTAAAAATATCTGTTGTCTTAATTGGAAAGTAAAATTTTCCCTAGCAAGACATGCTTTTTTCCTTTATTTTTGGGAGTATTAATATTTGGAATGGGGTTTTTATTTTATTTTTTTGTATTTTTATTTTTTATATTTTTAGTATTTTTACTTTTAGTTTTTGTATTACCAAAGATTGAAAGCAGCTTCTTTGCACTGAGCTATATCCCCAGCCCTTTTTATTTTTTGAGATAGGGTTTCACTAAATTACTGAGCTACCCAGATTGGGCTCAAACTTGGGATCCTGCTACTTCAGACTCACAGAATATTGGAGTTATAGGCATGTGTGTTTCCCAACTCAATATAGATCTTAATAAATAATGAAAAGTCTGGCCCCATAAAACAATATAACCAGTTAACATGAGGGATGATTCTATAACTGGAGAAAAACGTAATCAAAACATTGAACCCAAAACTATACATGCTAGACAAGGGCTTTCCCACTGAGCTGAAACCTCCGCTCTTGAAAATAAAAGTTTTAAAGTTCATTATCTGCTTTATACAATCCACCTTTCTCAAGTCATTCACTTGGCTGACTTTCTGGGACTTCAGTTGAGTGAGGTATAGGGTATGAATGTGACCTCCAGTCAACCTCTTCCCCAACAAGTATTAAATGAATCTTAAAATTTAAAAGAGTATTTATTTTTACTTTAATTAATTTGAGCTGGTTCCTTCTTATGTTACCCACAGGATTTTCAAACTCATGGCTCAAGTAATCCTCCTGTTTTAGCTTCCCAAGTAGATGGGACTATAGACACCACCCTGCCCAGCTGAGTTTTGTAGTTTTTAATTGTATCATGTTCCTAGGAGTGAACTTCACTTTTAAAATACGTTAGTGGGATCCAGGCATGTGATGCCAGTACTTTGGGAAGCTTTTTTTTTTTTTTTTTTTTTTGTCTTTTTGAGACAGAGTTTCACTATGCAGTACAGGCTGGCCTTGAGCTCACTTTGTAGCCCAGGCTGGTTTTGAACTCACAAGATCCTCCTGCCTCACCCTCCTGAGTGCTGGGGATTACAGACTTGTGCCACTACTCCTGGCTAGAGAGGCTTTTTTGTGACAGGATCTTGCTTTGTAGTTCAGGCTGGCCTTGAACTCACTGTGTATCCAAGATTGGCCTTGAATTTGGGATGATTTCTTGGCTCAGCTTCCAAGATTGCTGAGTTTATAAATATGTCCTACCATACATGGCTCAAATTTCAGTTGTAATTTTTATTTTCTGCAGTGTTGGGGTTGAACCCTAATGGTCTTGCTTGTGGTAGGCAAGTACTTTATCACTGAAATAAAACCTAGCCCAGGAATTGATCTTTTTAAAGTAAAACATGTCTGTTATAGCCAGGCTTGCCAATACTTGTCTGTAATCAGCATTGAGGTAGGGTAAGGCAGGAGGAATGCAAGTCAAGTCCTGCCTAGGCCAAAAGGAAAAAAGAAAAAAGCCTGAAGTGTTGTTTAGTGCAAAGGCCCTTGGCTCAGTCTCCAGTACTGGAAAACAAAAAAAGTTAGTTAAATGAGAGAAACACTTTGGTAAGTGGTTTTACATATAATTCAAGTAGGATTTGATTATTTTGTTTTTAAATTAGAACTCCTTTCTTTCTTTCTCCTTTTTTCCCCCCTCAGAACTAGAGATAAAATGCAGGGTTTGTGTGCTGAGTTGCATCCCCTTCCCTTTTTTTATTTTGGGATAGGATTAAGTTGACCAGGCTGGACTTGATTTTGGGATCCTTGTTCCTGAGCCTCCCAGAGTGTTGGGAGTATAAACGTGTACCACAGTGCTCAGTGCAGAATAGCTATTTCTATATATTTAATGATAACGAAACATTACTTGTGCAATTAGGGATATATTGAGGTTTAATGTCTCATAAGGACATTTATAAAATATGTAAAATTATAAAATTATGCAAGAATATATATAAAATAATAAAAATGAGAAAAGATGTTAATCATCAGCATTGAGAAAATGTGAATCAGAACCACAGTAGATACCACTTCACACCTAGGATGTCTATAATTGAAAAGATAGATAAGCTATATGTGGTTGTACACATTTGAAGTCCTACTAGGAGGCTAAGGCAAAAAAGATAGCGTAAGCCTGGGATTTTTAGACTAGCCCAGGTAATATAGTGAAACTCTGTCTCAAAACAAAACAGAAAAAGAAGAGAGAAATGTTAATGATAGGAATGTACAGTGGTAAAGCCACTTTGGCAATGAATCTGATCATTCTTCAAAATGGTAAACATGGGGTTATTATATCTAGATAACCTCTAAGGGAAATGAAGATATGTGCACATAAAAAAACTTCTATGTGCATGTTCACAATAATATTGTTCATAAGAGGCAAAATATGTAAAAACAGCCAATGAACGAATAGTGTAATAACCGTAATTAAAGGGTGTAGGACTGCTGGATATAGTGGGCATACCTTTAATCCCAACACTTAGGAGACTGAGGCAGAAAAATTGCTTTGAGTTCAAGGCCAGCCTGAACTGCATAGTGAAACCTTGTCTCAAGAAAAAAAAAATTTCTAAAATTTATTGTGGTAAAGGCTGCAAGAACTCTGATTATACTGAATGCCATAAAATTGTATACTGCTAGATGAATCTCATGATAATGTGAATATATCTTAATACAGTTTTAGGTATATACACAGATACAAACAACATGCAGATGAGGTTTAAGCATAACAAGTACTATTAAGATGGAACAGAATGTTGTATGTACTTGACTTTTTGTCATGTAGAGCTGTCTTTAATGAAAGGGTTTCTTGTGCATTGTTGGTAGGAATATGGTACAGCTACTGTGGAAAACAGAAGTCAAAAGACAGAAGCTGAATACAATAATGCATGCCTGTAGTCCCGGCTACTTTGGGGGTTGAGACAGGAAGATTGCAAGTTTAAGTCCATTCTAGGTAATCTAATGAAACCCTGTCTCAAAATAAAAATTAAAGGGTCAAGAATGTAGCTCAGTGGCACAGCACCTGCCTGGCAAGCATGAGGCCTTGAGTTCAATTCCTGATACCAAAAAATTAAAAAATAAAAGGGCTTTGTTATGGCTTGTATCTAGATACTCCCAAAAAGCCTCATGCTGTAATAGGTGGAGCTTCAGTGGTGGCTAGATCTAGTATGTGATGCTTGCATTAAAGATATGATGCTGGGATTGATTCGTGGTGCAGTGCTAGGACTAAGGGTGTGAGTACTACCTACACTAGGGCAGGGTAACCTGAATAAGAATATAAGGACCAGGGAGAACTGCTGTGTGTTACTTATCTCTTGCTTACTGCATGCTGCCTTCTGCCTTCCTGCTCTGCTTTGCCATGAACTTTCTATTCTTTGCAATGCCCCTCTGCTATGCCATGTTACCTTGGTGCCAGTCAAATAGGAACTGAAACCTCTACAAACTGTGAGCTGAATAAACCTTTCCAACTTTGAGTATTTTGTCCCAGCAACAATAAAAGTAAGACAGATTGGGCTGTAGTTCAGTGATCCCTAGATTCTGTATTCCTGGCTCTTGGAAAAAACATGGAAATAGCTCAGATTTCCATCAACAGATAGCTAAGTAAAATATGATTTGTATGTACAGTAGAATATTATTCATCCTTAAAAAAACATTGAAATCTTAGCTGTAATCCCATTTGGGAAGCTGAGACAGGAGGATCACTATGACAGGCCAACCTGGGCTACATAGTGAGAATCTATCTCAAAAAAAAAAAAGAAAAAAGAAGTTTGACACATGCTACAAAATGGTGAACCTTGAAAACATGCGAAGGAGAATAAATCAGAAAGAAAAGGACAATATCTCTGATTTCATTCAGATGAGGTATGGTAGATTTACTAATGGTCAACTTGTAATACCTAGCTGAACTGAATCAGTGTGGTTTTGAGTGTGGAAGACCTACCTGATTGTTGCCAACAGCATAAAAAAGGAGAACTGGAGAGGCAGAAGTGGTGCTGCTGATTCTCTTGGAGAAGCTTGTTGCGCTCGTTTTCTTGATACGAACTCAGCTGTTCCCATTGTCAGAGGAGTTCAGGACCTTTCTATTGCTGAGGATGGCTGTGGTTCTCTTTGGAGGAGCTCTCTCTGGTCCTCAGTTTGAGCCTTGCTTCCCAGCTCCAGTGCAGATCTCTCAGCCTGCTGGTACAGATCCTTCATCCTGTTGGTACAGAGTTTCTAGCTTCCACCACTGACCTTTGGTCCTTCCCAGTGCAGACCCTTGCATGAGTCATTGTCACAGGCTCTAGGCCTCCAGTTGGACTCGTGGAGGACATTGCCATGAGTCCTAGGTCTTTCAGCTGGACTCATGCAGGACATTGCTGTGGTGTCTAGGCGCTGAGCTGGATTCATTGAATCTGGTGTGTGGACACAGCTCATGCACTCTAGCATTTGACTCTTTTGTGAATATTATAAAATAATACTATAAATTATGTGTCCTGTATTAAATTTTCTCCCTTGTAATCCCTGACTATAGCATTAGGTAACTAGATACATGAGTTTTGTAGATTAGGCAAATGCACAGAGACAGAAAAGTAAACTAGTAGTTAAGTTACTAGGGGCCATGGAGGAATATGAAGGTACTGTTTAATGGGTAAAGTTTTTGCTTAAGATGATGAAAATGTTTTGGACATGGGTAATGGTAATGATAATATAGGGAAATAATACAACTTTCAGCCTGCTAGTTTGTGTTACCAAAAAGAATGAATTCTAAGAACTAGTGGCCGTTTAAACTAGGAAGAATTTATGGAGAGAGCTCCAGTGTGACAGGAGGGGTCCTGAAAGTGGGTTGCCAGCAAGCCCATTTCTTAAAGGAAGTTTTATAGAACTAAATCACAAGATGGGTACAAAACCATGATGTGGGTCAATGTGGGTCAAAACTACAATCAACCAATAGGATTACAAGTATAGCTGCTTAGATAATATTGGTTCATTGGGGAAACAGGTCATGTAATGAGTGTACATGGAAAGAAAAAAGACCTTTTCAGAAAAGGGATGGATCAGGAGGTTGTGGTCACCCACCTGGGTGATTGATGTCTGTCTAGACTTTGTTGAGCCAGATGATATCATTTATATTATAATCTTCAATTTATTATCCCTTGGAGGGGAGGGGTGATAGGCCTGATCATTCCAACTAGTCTTGTGACCTGGTCCTGGACAGATGTGTCTTCTGCTCCAGTTGTAATGTGTTCTCATCTCTATTGACTCTTGAGGTCCTAGCCCTGTCAGACTGCCTGTAATATTTCTATGTAAGCTAGCTGTCTATAATAATGATTGCACAACATTGTGAATATACTTTAAATCACTAAGTTTTGTGCTTAAAATGGCTAACGTTTTATGTTTGACGTGATTATTACAGTTTTACCACACTTAAACATACAGTCTAAAAACAAAACTTAAGCAGGAGAAGATGCTGTTTTGTTATTAATGAGTCAGGTAACTGGTGGCACATTCAAAGGAAACTATTTCCATTTTTGCATTTAACAGTGTGTTTTATGATTTTCTTATGTTTCTTAGAGTGAATTTCTGTTACTGTCTATATGAAATCCAGAAATTAGTTTATAATTTTTTCAGCTTTTAAAAATTATTACATATTTGTATTATGTGGGAAATTGGTACATGTACTTAATACATCATACTTCTTTTTTGGCACTGGAAATCAAACTTAGGACCTTGTACTTGGCAAGTGGCATCTGTGATGCTGAATTATTTCACCAGCCCTTAACATATATATATATATATATATATATATTTTTTTTTTTTTTTTGTCTTTTTTGAGATAGTCTTGCTATACAATTCAGGTTGTCCCTGAACTCACTTAATGTAGCCCAGGGTGACCTCAATTCGGGGTGAGCCTCCTGCTCAACCCCCTGAGTGCTGGAATTATAAGCATGTACCACATCCCTGGCTGACTCTGTTATCTTTTATTTTACTCTTTATTTATTTATTTATTTATTTATTTATTTATTTATTTATTTGCTCTTTATTTATATATTGGGCTTCTCATAGAAAATAAATGATGCACTATTTAAGCTCATGTGCCTAACTTATTTTACTTAACATTATGGTCTGAAGGTATATCCATTTTCCTACAAATGACTCACATTTTTCTTTAGTACTCTATTGTGTATAAATGTGATATTTTCTTTGTCCATCTGTTAATGAACATACAGCTATTGTCCATTATTGTGCTACTATAAACATTAATACGTGTGTATCACAGTAATATGATGCCTTAAAACTCAAGACGATAACTAGAAGAATAGCTGGGTAGAATGGAATTTCTACTTTAGTTTTTGAGAAGTTTCCATACTGAGTTCCAAAATGGTTTTACATTTTAATATTCCCACCAAATGATGTAGAAGGAGTGAAGCCAAAAACTAGTTTTAAGTGGAAATGGGATGATCTAAACTCTGTTGACTATGTTACACCTTTGCAATCAGTATCTTCTTTTTTTTTTTTTTGGTACTGGGGTTTGAACTCATGACCTTGTACTTGCCAGGTAGGCACTTATGCCACAGAGCTAAATCCTCAGTCCCTATGTTACATCTTTGTTAATCAAAAAGTAAATTTTGATAAGACGGAGTAGACTAGATGATGACTTTGAAAAACTCATGAAATAGATATATTAATCTTACCTACGTTGGAAAACATTTTGAATATTAATGTTGTGACTGACTCATTTTGTTGATTTCTGGAAAGCAAATGTTTTTATTTAATAGTAGCAAGAGGATTGTAGTTTTCAGTAAATGTCGCAGAATTGTTGGCAGTAAGCCAAATAGAAGAAAAACTACATAACTGAACTGTGACATACTTGTGTAGCTATAGAAACTGGGCCCTACTATGTCTCCAGAAGATTTTCTCCCTATATATATGTATTATTAATTAGACATGAACAAAGTCCATGGTTAATGAGGACTGTGGATAACTATTAAATCTAGATTCAAATGTAATTATTAAGGGACTTTTTGGGTAGTTTAGTATTTTGTGTATATATTATTTTTCTTCATGAAATAAATGTTCACACTGTATATTGTAAGCATTATTTGTATATAAATCTCTAACTTGTTCTGAAATTTTTTATTTTATTTTATTTTTTTGGAGACATAGGGTCTTATTACCACTTCAGGCTAGCTTGGACTCACTGTGTACCCAAGGTGACCTTGAAGTTGTGGTGATCCTCCTGCCTCAGCCTTCTGAGTGCTGGTTTTATGGGTGTGTTTCACCCTGCCTAGCTTCTCCTGAATATTTTGAGGATAATTTGAAACTTTAAAGGAACAAAAGTTGATTTTTGTGTTTTTTTTTAAAAGAAAGAAAGGTTTATTTTACCTTACAGTTTGTAGTCAGCTGGCTCCAAGGCAGGGCAGCATGACAGATAGGGAGCAGTAAAACTGATTGTTGAGACAGAGACTTGCTGTGTAGTTCAGACTGGCCTTGAACCCAATATGTATCCCAGGCTGGACTCATATTCAGGCAGTCCTCCTGCCTCAGCCTCCTAAGTGCTGAAATTACAGGTGTGTGCCACCATGCTGGGCCACAATGACTTACTTTTTGTAACACACCTTAAAAAGTGTAATTTTATTATAATTTGAGGGAAAAAAAGCTTTCAGTTTTTACAAAAATTTCTGTTAGAATTATCTTAAATATTCAAAAAGAATGATTTTTCTCAAAAATCAACTTTTGGCCTATACCTTATCTTAGCACCATCCCTCCCAAAAAAATCCCTGAGATAACATTAACTCATGCAGTATGTTATTCTATATTTACCATGATTTCTGTACATTTACAGAAGTAAATACTTATTCTAAAATAGTATATTGTAGAACCGGGAATTTAGCTCAGTGGCTTAAGCACCTGCCTGGCAAGTGAGAGGTGGTGAGTTCAATCCCTGGTACCTGAAAAAAAAAAAAAAAAAAACTAAAATAATATATTGTGAATCTGCTGAACTTTTTACTTACTGTATTTACTCACTATGTTAATAAAGGAAACATAACTTAGTTCTGTTTTTGTTTTAACACAGCTGACCTTGGCTTAAAAAAAAGTTTATAGATATGTTTATATGTTTATAAAATATATACTGTATGTTTAATAAAAATTATTTTATGTAAAATGTTTATAAATACACACTATTTTTATACATAACTTGTATAAATATGTTTACATTGCGTTTGTATTTATGTGTGTATCTGTAAAACAGGTAAGATGTATATAAATATATATTTACAAGAGAAAAGCATGTACACATTTTAAATGATTTTGAACCCTATTGTCTGGTGACCTCCAAAAGCATTAGCAATACCAGTTTTCCTGCACCTTTGCCAACATTAAGTAAAAAAAAAATTGTGTTTTTTTGTCTTTTTGAGTCAGGGTTTCACTACGCAGTTAGGCTAGCCTTGAACTCCCTTGGTAGCCCAGGTTATTCTAGAACTCACGCTTATTCTCCTGCCTCAGCTTCCTAACTCCTGAGATTATAGGCATGTGCCACAACACCTGACAGTATTATCTTTTTTAAGAAATTGCAATTTCGGGGCTGGGGATTTAGCTCAGCGGCATAAGCACCTGCCTTGCAAGCAGGCAGTCGTGAGTTCGATACCTGGTACCGATAAAAAAAAAAAGAAAAAGACAAAAAAAAAATTAAAAAAAAAAAAAAAGAAATTGCAATTTCATGTTAACTTTTTTGTTTTTGACTAGGAAAATTTATTGGAGAATAGAAATGAGTAATAGGAATAGCTCCTCAGAGACAGGAGGGTTTCCACATGGGTTGCCATATTTAATTGGTCATTAAAATAGAATTTTTTCAGGTATATGTTGGCCTTTTTGAACTTGTCTATTCTTTAGCTATTCTTTAGCTTTCTATTAGAGTGTTCCTTTTCCCCTTAGTGACTAACCCCCCCCCCCCAAATTGGTTTTTGGTATCAAGGATTGAGCTGAGGACCTCGCACTTAGCTTGTGCTGCTGAGCCCTGGGCCTTAGGTTTGTTTTGTTTTGTTTTGGTGCCAGGATTGAACTCATGACCTAGCGCTTGCCAGGCAGGCACTTACTCAATCCCCAGCCCTAGGTTTTTGTTTTTTAAGAGGGAACTGGCTTCAATTCATTATGTAGTCTAGGCTGGCCTCAAACTTGTGATTTTGCCAAATGCTGGGATTATAGATATGCGCCACCACACCTGGCCTCAAAGTTTCTTATTTGGTGAAAAATAGCATATATATAGTTTTGCATATTAATACACATGTTACTGATTGCTAATGAACTTGAGCTTCTTTTCCTAATTGTCCGGCCATTTGCATTTTTATTTTTGTGAATTGCCTGTGTTTTTTTTTTTTTTTTTTTTTTTTTTGGTCAGTTTTTTCCTTGGGTTTTTGAGTGTCCTGCTATACCAAACAACATTAAATTCTCTTTTGAAAATTTAGAAAACACTTTTTATTTATTTAAAAATAAGTCCTGGGATATAGCTCAGAGTAAAGGCTTCATTCTGCAGTACCACTGGGGAAAAAGAACTCTCTAGTCACACCTTCCAAAGAAACATTTTCTGTGTTACCATTCACATTAAAAAAAAAAAAAAACAATAAATATTTAAGCTATAGAGTACCAAACATTAGCCATCTTAGAAGATCACCAAAAATCTTTTCACCTCTGAAAACATTAGGCTTTAGTTCCTCTCTTTTTGTATACTTCTGTCTCTTTTAGGCTTAGTGACATCTACTAGTTCACGAAAAAGGAAAACAGTAATTACTTTCTTATGGAAGGTAGTATAGTATGTGGTCATTAATTTTTTTTTCTCAATCAGAAGTTATAGTACCTGTAAGCTTGTGATCATTTCAGACTCCAAATGAAGATCACAGATATGTAGGAGCAGGGGCCTTCTACCACTGAGCTACATCCCTAAACTTTTTTTTTCCTTAAATACTTTGAGACAGAGTCTCCCTGAATTACTCAAGTGGGCCTTGAACTTATGATCTTCTTTCTTCAGTCTCTAAATTGCTTGGATTAAAGAAGTATGCTGACACATTTGACTGTAGTCATATTTTTCATAATTTTGAGAGTGCAAGATTCTAAAACTAGCTGATGTGAAGAATTAGGAGATGAAAAAGAAGCAAACTGAAAGAGAAATGATGCTAAATTGAGTTTTTGAGTTCATTACTGGAAGTAAAGGCAGTGCTTTTTTTTTTTTTTTTTTTTTTTTAAGACATGGTCTTGGGTCTCGCTGTAGGTTAGGCTATCCTTGAATTTTTAGCAGTCCTCCTGCCTTAGCCTCCTGCGTGCTGGGATTTACAGGCATGTAGGCATGCACCTTATTTATTTATTACCATAAAAGAATACAAGATAAGCAATTTTGTTGGTCTTTGGTGCTGAAGATTGAACCTATGGCTTTAGACAAGGGCTCTACCACTGAGCTGTTACACCCCTAGCACAATTTTTTAATACAAAATTTTTTATTCTAATTCATTCTCTTAATAAGAACCATTTTTCTCCAGATGTTGTTTTCAGATCTGGTTGGTGTGAATTTTACTGTAGTCTTCCTTCCTATTCATTAACCTGTTTTATACTTGACTACTTCAACAAGTTCAGAAAAGTTTGTCAAAACTGCTAAGACCTAGAATTGGAACTGTTCTACTTCCAGGGTATTTACCAAATGAGTTTATTTTCATCTTAAGAAGAATTTCATCTTAAAAAGAACTTTAAAAGAGAAGGGAGAAAGAGGAGTTCAAGTAACACAAGAAGCTCAGCAGCACAGCACCTGCGTAGCAGGCATAAGGTCATGAGTTTGATTCCCAGGACCAAAAAGAAGCTTAATAAATGTTATAGAAACATTATAACTAACAAGTGATATTTTATACAGTTAACATATACTCTCTGTCTTGTATTTTCTATGCACAATGATCCTTAAAGTTGCAAAAGATAGTGAAGTATTATCATGATATGCTCTGGAGACTAGCTTTGTTTCAGATGCTTTGCACCAATCCCTGGCTTGATTTCTCTATTCTGACAATTATTGAGGTTAATTTTGCTGTAAAGATTTCTAAAGTGGGTTTTGGCCCTAATGTTAGTAGAAGATAGATATGTAAGTGAGGCTTACCATTGCTATTTAGAGAATAAGGTATTAAGAGAAAAGCCAGGGAGAAAGTAGATGTGGAGAAAAAAAAGTTATGATTCATCGCTGTATTATGTAGTTATTAATTTTATACACAAATTTTATACCATTAATACACTGAATATTAAGAAATTTAGGGGATATAGCTCAATAGCACAAGTATCTGCCTGACAAATGCAAGACTGTGAGTTTGATCCCTGGTACCAAAAAAAAAAAAAAAAAAAAAAAAAACATTTAGAGCCTAGTGTGGTGACACATTCCTGTAATTGCAGCACTCAGGCAGCTGAGACAGGAGGATCGTTGTAAGTTTGAGGCCAACCTGGGCCACATAGTGAATTCAGAGGCAGCCTGAACTATACAGAGAGACCCTATCTCAAAAAACAACAACAACAACAACAAAAAAGAAATTTAGGAAGCTGGCCATTTATTTAATATGTATTTTGTGGTCTCTGAAGTATAATAAAAAGGCTTACCAGTGTTAATAGGGCAGATGGATGCACAATTTCAAGTTTGATAGTTGCAGCTTTCAATATGCAAAACGAAAATAGCAAAGGATGATGAAGTCCATTTAGGATATGTTGAAATTGAGATGCTTGTTGGATATTGATCACCATACACTAATTTAGTTGCTGGGAATACAAAAGTAGACATTCCTGTCCTCACCAATTTATATTCTGATGGTTGCAAATAGACAATGAACAATGATTGTAAAATTTCAGAGGTGAGGATAGCAAAATCCATAGATACAGAAAGTAAATTAGTGGTTGCCATGGACTGTTAGTGTGGAAGAATGACTTCTATCTAATTGATGTGCAGTTTCTTTTTGGGGTGATGAACATGTTCTGGAGTTCAGTAGTAGTGATAACTACGCAACCTTGTTCTAAAACCCACTGAATTGTACACTTTAAAAGGCTGAACTTTTATGTGAGTTGCATATCAAATGTCAGGAAATGAAAAAAACAAAGCAGGTTTAAGATGGGTAAGGAAGTGATAGGACAGCATTATTTTGTATAGGATAGTCATGGTGCTTCTTTGAGTGGTGCCTCATTTGTAGAGACCTAAAAAAATCAAAGGAGTAAGCCATGGAGGCTGGGGGGAAGAATTTCCTTGAAGGAGAAAAGGTGGGTACAGAAACATTGAGGGTAGGAAGATGCCTGGTATGTTCAAAGAATAGCAAAGAAGTTAGCATAGCTGGAGCAGAGTGGATAGGAAAGAAGGTTGTAGACTATGTAATGTGAGACAGGAAAAAATGGTGTGTGCCATGTAAGTACCTTGGGTTTTATACTGAAGGGAGAACTGAGGAGTTATGTATTGTTATGGAATTTTCTGGCTACAGTGTAGATAATAAAGTACAAGAATAAAAGGAAGTTATGAGGCAATTGAGTCAGACCAAGTGAGATGATTATTTCAAGATAGTGGTTGTGAATTAGTAAGGAATGGTGGGATTCTGGATGAGGAGGGAGAAAGAAATAAGGCTGAAGACTCACTTTTCTGCGGGATAATACAAAAAGAAAATTGCCTCTATATATAGTAAAGGGCATCAAGAGAAGAGTAGGTAAGACTAAAGAGAAACCAGTGAGGAAAAGAAATAGAAGGTAGTGGCAAGAATGGTTTCTTGAAGGTAGTAGTAATCACCTATATCAGGAGTTGGAAATTAGTAGTTTATTGGTAAGAGCAGTTTAAATGGAGTTGTGAACAGAAGCCTCGTGTAGTGGTTTGAGTAAATAGAGGAAGTAGAAGCAACTAGCAAAAGGACAGCTTCTGCTGTGCTGATGAAGAGGAAGGTGGAAACTAGGAAGGGTTGCAGATAGGAGTAGGAATCTTGTGGGGTGAGAAGTTGAAAGTTTTGAAGCCCACTTAATATCCAAAGTTTCTTATTTGCTTGAGCACAAAGGAACAAAAGGTAATGGTAATGTATATCTGGGAAAGAAATATGGGAACTATTTCTAGAGTAAGTATCTAGAGATACAGGAGAGGGGCTTTAAGAAAACCATTGTGAAGAATTACGGTGTGAAAATTGCAAGGACTGTTTTAAAGAAAAGAGTCTTGAGTTGCTTGAGGGAAGATCATGTAGGTATACTACTCTGTATGCTTTGCTGTTTTTCATCAAAACCTAGAAGCTGTGATTCAGGAATGTTGAAGATGAGTGGTTAGGCTTGTTTAGAATTGGGCAGGATTAACATGATGAATGTACAATAATTAGAGAAGGGTAACAGAATTTTTCATGACATAAGTTCACATTTCATCTTATCCACTTGTCTTTTTCTTTTTCATTTTGTACTTGTCTCTGCTTTTATTCTGACTTATGTATGATGTGTTAAAATTTAAATAAATATATGAAGACATATATTTGATGTATTTTTAAAATTTATTTATTTCTTTGAGACAGAGTTTAGGCTGCACTTGAATTTGCTACATAGCCCAGGCTGACCTTGGAATTAAAATGATCCTCCTGCCTTGATTTTCACAGTGTTGGGATTATAGGCATGCACCATCATACTAGGCTTCTGTATGTATTTTTTGTTTTGTTTCGTTATGTTTTTGTTTTTTTGAAACAGGGTCTTATTATGTAGTTCAGGCTACCCTTGAACCTACTGTGTAGCCCAGGCTGGACTTCAGTTTGTTGCAGTTCTACCTCAACTTCCCAAGTACTGGGATTACAGGCATGTGCCACCATGCCTGGCTAGTATATTTTAAAAAATGGAAACGTACACAACAAATCACATGAAATCCTGCTATATCTAGATAATGACTACCATTAGTATATTGGTGGTTATTTGTTCAGACATCTCTGTATATACACATCTGCTTAACTTACGCATTGCAGCATTAATAGAAGTATATAATACATCCTGTTTTATTGGCTTACTGACATTGAATATAGCTCTATTATAATTTATAACAGCTTCAAGGTATTACATTGTTTAACAAAATTAATTAGCCAATTGTATGGTGATGAACTATTCATTTTACTGTTAATTTATAAATCACTATAATGAACATGTTTGTATGGTTATTTCCTGTGAGTGATAATAGCTGGTTATATTATTTACTTAGGGTGAAATGGGGGACTGAACATAGGGCCTTTGTGCTGAGCTATTCCCCCAACCCATTTTTAATTTTTTTTTTTTTTTGGAATTTTGAGATAGGATCTCCCCAAGTTGCTAAATTGCTCAGGTTAGATTCCTCCTGCCTTAGCCTTCCTGAGTGCTGGGATCATAGCCATGTGCAACCATTCACAGCTAGTAGATACTTGGATTGTTGCATTCAGTTTAATTTGTACAATTTTATTAAATTTAATCTAATGGATAGAGATAATTTGGTACTGGAAAAACATACCCTTCCTGTGATAAATTTATCTCTCCTAGTGGGGTGAGATTTGCTGAGCTAATGTAGATTGAAAGCAATTAGCATGGCACATTATGTTTGGTTGATTGGTTTTTGGTTTTTTGAGACAAGGTCTTGCTATGTAGTTCAGGCTGGCCTTGAACTCACTATGTAACTCAGACTAGACTCAAACTCACAGTAGTCCTCCTGCCTCAGCCTATAGCACTGCACTTGTAAACCCATAGATGCTTAAATGGAGGTTTTTTTTTCCTAGTAGGAAGAGTGACCCAATTCAGTTTGGTAGTATATTCTAATTGGATGGTCAAGTAAGGAGTTCAAAAATGTTTTTTAATTGGCATTGAGAATCACATAAATTCATGTGAACCAAACATTTTAAAATGTACCATGCACAGTGTCCAACTACCACCACCTCTGTTTATCTCATTGTAAAACATTTTCAAGACTTAAAGGAAGTTCTTTGCCAGTGAAACAGTGTTGCTTCCCAGCCTTCCCTTTTCCTGCTTCATTTCTAGGATCTACCAATTTGGATTTACCTATTCTGGTACCTATTTGATTTCATGTAAGTGAAATTATACAACATATGACCTGTTTTTCATTTTTTGTTTTGTTTTTTGTTTTGGATAGTGGGGGTTGGGGATCAAACCCAGAACCTAACACATGGTAGGTAGGTGCTGTACCACCAAGCTACACCCCAGTCCAGGACAATGTTTTTGAGGTTTGTCCACTTTGTAGCATTTATTAGTAATGCTTCATTCCTTTTTACAGTTGAATACTGTTCATTTGATAGACATTTGAGTTGTTTTTGGCTTTTGTTAGTAGTGTTGGTGTTTTCATGCTGTGAATGTACATGTGCATGTGTTTTGAGTATCAAGATTAATTCTAAGTTTTTGAAAAAGTAATTCTTTACTGGATTCTTTAATTCTTTTTTAGTTCCATTAAAATTCTTAAGAGTCTGATTGTTAAGTTCTGTAAAAGTGTATTTTTTTTTAGCAGAAAATATTTTTGTACTGTATCCTTATTTCACCATCTGGAAGATCAGGTACTTACCCACTTTTGGGTATTGGAGGCAGCTTGTTTCTCTTCAGTTTTGCCTACGGGGTTATGATCAAGAAAATGAAATATATATATTTTTAGAGTAGGGTCTCACTATGTAGCCCAGGCTGGCCTCGAATTTGCACCTCCTGTCTCAGCCTCCTGAATGCTGGAATTATTGGGATTATAGGCGTTTCTATGCCCAGCCTGAGAATACTAAATTCTTGTGAAAGTTTTTTTTTTTTTTTTTTTTATTGGCCCTGGGGATCGAACTCACGACCGCCTGCTTGCAAAGCAGGTGCTTATGCCGCTGAGCTAAATCCCCAGCCCCATCTTGTGAAAGTTTTTACTAAGTTTCTGCTGGAAAGACTTCTTGTATTTTCCTCTCCTTGCATCTCATAGAAATAATGCAGCCTTAGTGTGGGATAGATTAACTCAGGTGCCTACAAGGGATAGACAGTGTTAATACAAATCACTGAAATTGGTAGATGGTACTTTTGTAATTGGAGAGAACACTGGGGTGAGAGGACAGCTTCATCTTTTATTGTGGGTAGGTTCAGTGTTGCCAGATCTTGTGATTTGTCAAAAGAAGACAAAAGTCTGGATTTTTATGTAATGTGTGATAGTTCAGTTTTGACAGTTTAATCAAAATACTTTAAAACAATATGAAAGCCAAAGGAAATACTGAGATATATTGTAGGAAGTACAAGATCTGTTGAAAGAAAAACTGCGTAATAGTTTTAGGTGGTTTATACACATTACTAGGAGCTCACAAATCCACAATGTAGATAGGTATTACTAGTTTGTAAGTAAATGAAATGACCAAGTTTTCTTGTATTAAGTAATAGGAAAACACAAAATGCCCAGGGGAACACAAAAAATGTGATCTAGCTATAATGAAATTTCAGTACTTTCTACCTGTGCTCTTTCATAATGACATAGTACCTATCTCATTTGTTACAAATAGTATTGATGTATAATAGTACCTCCAGGCCGCTCCCAAAGAAAACAAAACAATAAACAGTAGTATAACACATACCAAGGCTATATTCCAAGATTCTTTTTTTGTTTTGTTTTGTTTTTTTTATCGGTACCAGAGATCGAACTCACAACCGCCTGCTTGCAAGGCAGGTTCGTATGCTGCTGAGCTAAATCCCCAGCCCTGATTCCAAGATTCTTATTGGATACCTCTAAAATCACGATGAAGCCAAACCCTAGTATGTATTTTTTTCCTATATCTGCATCTCTATCTTAATGTTTAATTTATAAATTAGACACAGTAAGAGGTTATTAACAAAGCTAATAATTAAAGCAATTATAACATACTATTGAAAAATTGCCAGTATCACCAGTACCATTTTTAAATAAAGTAAGGGTTACTTGAACACACAACTGTGATTAGGGGCCAGGGATATATGTAGCTAAGTGGCATAAGTGCCTGCCTGGTAAGTGCAAGGTCCTGAGTTCAATTTCTGGTACCAAAACAACAACAATAAAAAACAATGATTGCCTAGTCTGTCCGCTGATGTTATCCTTCTGCCTTAGCCTCCCAACTAGCTGGGATTATAGGTATGCACGTGCGCCACCAGGTCTGACCAAATTGGAGTTGTTTTTGTTTTTGTTTTTAATTTTATTTAAGGAGAAAAAGAAAAAAAAAAGCAGAAAAAGGGTACAAGTTATACAGAATTTCAGAAAAAAAATAAATAGGAAATCACTAGTTAATGGATTACATATTGTCATCTTAGAAATATTTGTTCAAGTTACAAAATTAAAGCTTATATAGTGGACATTCAAACAGTGAGACCAAACAGTTCTGTTCAATGATCCAACAAAATTCAGTAATATCATTGTCTATCTTATACACTTAAATATACATGCAGTTGTATCATTTAGAGCACTTTCTTTTCCTCTCTTTTGTACAATGACTATTACACATTTTGGGTTTTATTGCTCCCACAGTTCTTATTACTATTTTTAGAAGAGAGTAAAACCAAATGTGACATAACAGAACAGAGTCGGTCAAATCAAAAGGGTGGACATAATAGATAATGTAAAAAACATAATACAAGGTGATCAACAATGGTTACCATAATGCCTCCTGCTATCTCTAATAGAATTGCCTATATCATCAGTTATAATAAAATTGAACAAAACAGTAAAGAACAAAACCAACAAAACCAAAACATTGGAGACATTACAGGTCTTCAAAAGTAGATAATAGTCAACCAGAATGGGCATCATAATGAATCCCACTATCTTCACAGCTGTTGCCTAAACTTTCGAACCTGGTACTATCAATGAGCAAAACAGAGTAGAGGAACATCAGTCAAAACAAGATGGTGAGAGCAATACAGGGCTTCAAATCAAGTTAATAGAAATTAAAGTGAGTTACTATAATATATCCTGCTGTTTTTTATTTTTCCCTTAATTAAAAGGATAAAAATAAAAAAGTAAATAATAAAATGGAGATTGAGATAAAAGAGGGCATAACAACAAAATAGCACAGAAAAAAACATAACCATTTAAGCAAAATAGTGTTTTACCACAAGATAATCCCAACATAAAAGTAGTTACCATATTGTCTCTTTCCTTGAAATCTTTGAGTATAACTTCGTATACTGTAGCATCAGATATATCCAAACAATGTAAAACCATTCAAGAGAATGACAGTATTACAGGGTATTTAGAATCAACTAACAGAAAATGAACAATGGTTTCTGTATAATCTCCTTGTCTATAAAAGTTTTTGTTTATACTATCACATATAATAAAATCCAATAAGATACAACATGCTAAGACCAATGGAGACAGAAGAACAAAAGCTTGATGAGACTTCAAAACAAGATGATACTAAATCAGCATTACCTATTATGACGTCGTTTTCTCCAAAATAGCTGTTCTATCGTCCAGTCTTCTCTGCCTCAATTCTGTTGAGCTCTTTTTCTGTCATTAGTTGTCAGTTTGTCTTCTTCATTTTGTTTTCTGCTCCATTCATTGTGGCCTCTCTGTCACTATTTCTGGATTCTTCGTATTTTTCTTTTTTAGAATATCCTGCAGTATTCTCTGTAGAGTTGAATTGGTGGTTGCATATTCCCGTAGTTCCTCTTTATCCTGGAAGCACCTTGTTTTTCCATTGATTTCCAGGGATAGTTGTGCAGGATATATCAATCTTGGCTGGAGGTTATTATCTTTCAAAGCTTGAATTATTTCCCCCCACGCTCTTCGTGATTTGATAGTTTGCACCGAGAAGTCTGCTGTAATTCTGATGGGTGTTCCCTTGTAAGTGATCTGTTTCTTGTCTCTGATGGCTTTTAATATTCTGTTCTTATATTGGATTTCTGGTATTTTGATTATTATATGTCTGGGTGTAGCTCTGTTTGGGTTGTAGGTGGCTGGGGTCCTGAATGCTTCATACATCTGAGTATCTTTACCTTTTGCTAAATTAGGAAAATTCTCCTGGATTATTTCTGCGAGTAGCTTTTGTAGTTCATTTGTTTGTGTCCCTACTTCTTCTTTTATGTTCTTAATTCTTAAGTTATATATCCTCTTATCATCTTCTAGTCTTTGTATTATTGCTATTTGTTTCTTTGTTATTTTTAAGAAATTTTTCATTTCATGCTCCCATATTACAAATCTGGCCTCCAGTTCAGATAATCTATCCTTAGTTTCTTTCAAGCTGTTATGCCAGTTTTCAATAGAGTTTTTAGTTTCCTGGTAATCTCTTTGAACCTGCTTCACGTATTCTATGCTTTCTCTATTTTCTCCATCAAACAATTCTCCCCTCTTTTTCTGTTCTTCCATTCCACCATCTGTTTTTTCTTGGGTGGTGCTTAGCATTTCTCTAACTATTCTGCTTATTTTTAGCTTCAGGTCATTAATATCTTCATTCCTGAACTGATCTATGAGGCTCTGGAGATAGCGCTTTATGTCTATTGGTGCGGTGTCCACTATTGCCTGTTTCTCGGGATTGGGGGCCGAGGGGCCTTTCTTGTTGCTCCCTCTTCCCATATTCTTTGTTCCTTATATATGCAAGCGTATATAGGAGGCCCAGCTTCCTTCCCTGTTGGCCACAGTCTGATTGAATTGTGCTGGCTAGGTGTTCCCGCCCACCGCAGCGCACCAGGGAGTTACGGACCAGGCAGCCTATGCGGGCCGCCCCTCCAGGTCACCTTCAGGTGCTGGGACCTGGGCTGTGCTAGCCTACTGGGTCTCAGCCAGCAGCGTCATGTAGGTTAGGCACTGCTCACCAGTCCTGCTTGAGAGGGGGCTATGTGACTGAAGTCACTACAGCACCCTGTTCCGGCAAGTCTGCCCGGTCCCAGAATGTCCTCTGTTGGAGCCTCCTAGATCATGGAAGAGTCCCAGTTTCTCTTACCGCAGGTCGATGCACGGCTCCCCGCCCATCCTGCTCTCAACTCCATTCACTGATTCCTGTTTTCAGAGCTTTCACGCGCGTCTGTCTCCCTGCTGAGCCGATTCAGACGCAGCCGCGGCGGAATCGCGGTTTCCAATGGCGCGGGCTCCAGCTTCCACGCTGAGGCTTTATCTGTTCCTGTTATAGCACCAGGATTGCATTCCCAGTTGGTTTCTCTCAACCCAGTTCGTTCTTGGGTCAGCAGGGCATATCTCCTCTCTTGCTTAGGATTCCTCACTCCGCACCATTCCTGGATTCTAAGCTGGGTCTTTCAGAGAGCCTCCGTAGCTACTGCTATCTGTCCGCCATGTTCTCCCGGAAGAGCCCCAAATTGGAGTTTTAACCAGGCATGGTGGCACACACCTGTAATCCTAGCACTCGGGAGGCTGAGGTAGGAGGGTTGTTGCAAGTTCAAGGCCAGCCTGGGCTACAAAGTGAGCTCAAGACCAGGCTGAACTGCATAGCAAAACTCTGTCTCAAAAAACAAAAACAAACAAACAACAGTAACAACAAAAATACAGGACTGTGATATGTTGGCTGTCAACCTGGTAACCCAGACGGCTACTAGGTGACTAGAGGATGGGTAATACATGTAATACAACTACATGAGACCAAAGGAAGATTCACATTCCATGAGCTGGATATTGTGAGATTTCTTTGTGCTACTTAGTACAGTTAACAAATTTATGAATTCTTTATTTCTGTAATTTTCCATTTAATATTTTTGGACCATGGTTGATCCTGGGTAACCTAAATGTGGGAAAATGAAACCGCGGATAAAGAGGGGCTACTGGACTGACTCAAGAATTAACTATTTGCTTTGTATGATGTTGTATACATTTTGAAGGAACTCTCTTCTCCCCTTTTCCTCCCTTTTGGATAAAAAAAGTTAACACCTACTAATTATCTGCTATATATAATCATAATTTTGACTTTCTAATCAAGCCAAATGAGAAATTATGTATCATTTAATAATAATGATGACGTTTAATACTACAATTTTTTTGTTGTTCTGGGAATCAGTCTCAGGACCTTGGCACTTGCCAGGCAGGCACTGTTCCATTGAGCTATGTCTGCAACCTGAGGTCTAAAATTTTTATCCTGTGTCTTAATCCTAATCTCTCTCATATGATATTTTTTTCCATATTGTCTGCCAGGCCTGGTGGTGCATGCCTATAATCCCAGCACTCAGGAGGCTGAAGCAGAAGGATCGCCATGAGTTTGAGGCCAGCCTGAGCTAACAAATTTAAGACCAGCCTGTATTACATAGTACTGGCAATCGAACTCAGTACGTTACACTTGCTAGACTGGCACTTGTGCTGCAGAGCTGTATCTCCGGTCCTTGTGCTATCTATATATACAATTTTTCTTCCACTCAGTAAAATAAATAAATCCTTTATTTGGCCCTATGTTAAGCATCCTTTTTCTCCTCCTCCTCTCTCCCTTATCCTCCTCCTCCTCCTCTTCTTCCTCCTCCTCCTCCTCCTCCTCCTCCTCCCCCTCCTCCTTTTTGTTTGGTGGGGTCATCAGGACTTACTTTGTAGTTGAGGCTAGGATTATAGTAAGTATCACTATGCCCAGCCTTTTCCTTCTTTTTGGAAGGCCTGTTTGTAGTAGTATTTTTATTGACTGCATTCATTTTCTCACTTGTATCTGGACTTCAGCTCTTTGCCCTTCTGGCTTTTTTGTTTGTTTGTATATTTGTTTGTTTTTTCCAAGACAGGGTCTCCCTTTCCGCTCTGGCTTCTACCTCTATCACTTCCTTGATACTTCTTTGGTACAATACGGAGAAGTACCATTTAACACTTCAGTAAATGCATTCTTTCAAGTTCTTCCTCTTTTGAACTAAATAAGACTTTTCATTTTTGGCACTTCCTTTGAAGACTGTTGGTTCTTGACACTATACACTTAAAGGGCACCTCTCCCCTTCTTGGCTTCTTTTTCCATTCTGATACATTTCTTTTTTCTTTGTATGGTTTGCTAGTACCCTTATGTGATCCCACAGCTATTTTCTTGCCTATTTATGTGCTTTTCAAATGAGTATCTGTTTGCGTCAAGCACTGTGTTATTGCTGAGGAGAAAATGTGAGTGAGACTAACCCGGCCATTGTCTTCATGATGTGTGTAGTTTAATGGGTAAGCACACACAAGTAAACTGGCAGTTGCACAATGTGTGCCAAGTATTCTTGTGAGTAGATTAAGAGAGATAGCTAACTAAGATTGAAGTGGTCAGGAAAACCTGATTGGAAAGAATAGTGGAAAAGGAACTGTGATAAGGTCAATGTTTTAGGCAAATACAGGCATTTGCAAAGAAATAAAGGTGACTCAAGGACTGAGAATCATTTTATCTTGATGAAAATATGAAGGGAAAAAGAATAGAGAAGGAAGGATAAGTCTACAGCGTTAGAAGTGGCCTTTCATAAATATTCACTCAAGAAATACTTATTAAGTACTGTTATGTTGTTTTATAGCTATACTGCTATAAAATAATTAGGAATTTTAATAACCTAGTCTTCACTGGTCTGCCATGAGCAGTCAAACCTAAGTTTTAGAAAATGTCTTAGGGGCTGGGGATTTAGCTCAGCGGCATAAGCACCTGCCTTCCAAGCAGGCAGTTGTGAGTTCGATCCCTGGTACCGATAAAAACGAAAAAGACAAAAAAAAAAAAAAAAAAAAAAGAAAAAAAAGAAAAAGAAAATTTCTGAGGCCAGGTGTGGTGATGCATATCTATAATTCCAGTAATTCCAGCAGTTGGGAGACTGAGGCAGTAGGATTACTGTGAGTGCCAGGCCAGCCTGAACTACATAGTGAAACCCTGTCTCAAAAAAAAAAAAAAAAAAAGTTTCTGAACTCTATCTGTTTATTGCTATTGACTATTGTATAGTAAGTTTAAATTGGCTTTATTCTGGTTCAAATGGTGTCTTTTCTAAGAGTCACTCTAGTTCCTTCCAGTGCCCTGCCCCCCCCCCCCATTACTGGGGATGGAACCCAGAGAGGTCCCTCCACCCCCAGGATGGAACCCAGAGAGTGCTAAGCTATGTCCACAGCACGTGTTTTTTTTGTTTTGTTTTGTTTTTTGTTTTGTTTTGTTTTTTGGGGGAGACAGTCTCATTAAAGTCCTCAAGCTGATCTTAAAATTGCGATTTTCTCTTTAGCCTCCCAAGTAGCTGATATTACAGGTGTACATTGCTTGCCTGCCTTGAAATAATATTATTGTTACTCAAGACTCCTGCCTTCTGTCTTTTCTCTTTAAGTATACTCAGTATTGTACAGCCTAATCCTACTCTAAATGTTTCATTCCTGTGTTTGTATAACCCTGTTTCAAATAAGTTTTCTGTTTTTTGAGGACAGTAACTACTGTGCCTTTTTTCTAGAAGCGGTGTTGGGGATTTGGGGGACCTATTGCATAGTAAGCAAGCCTTCTAGCGTTGAGTCATATCCCTAGCCCACTACTATGTTCAGTTTCTCTTACCTCCTTTTTGCTATATGTATAAAGGGTATACCTGTGTGTGTACTGAGTGTTTTGTTTTATTGTCTTTTTGATTCAGGGTCTCACTATGCAATTCAGGCTGGCCTTGAACTCACTTTGTAGATCAAGCTGGCCTCAAACTCTCATTGATCCTCCCACCTCAGGCTTCCAAATAACTGCAGTTACAGGTGTGCTGCACATAACTGGCTCTCCTCAAGGTTTAAAATTTTAGGTAATCTAACCAGACACTGTGCTACATGTCTATAATCCCAGCCTTGAGAGAGGATGAGGCAGGCAAATCATAAATTTGAGTTCTACCACTGCAACTCAGTGAGATCCCATCTCAAAGAAAGAAAAAAAAGAGGATATAGCTCAGTGGCAGAACATCCCTGGTTCAATCCCCATTACCACTTCCCACAAATTTCAAAAGGAATGGATAATCTGTAGAAGACAGTGGTTTACTTATTTGCCATTTTTTTCTTAGAGTCTTCCAAAAAATAAACATTAACTGTGTACACATAAAAAGGTAATATGCTAAAGGTGATCCATTTTCATTCTGAGGTTGAGTTTCATGCTTTAAAATAATAGCTGTTTCCCAGAGTCACCCATAGAACTTAACCAGGATTGATCCTATTTCCTTATTCAGTAGTAGGTCTGTGATAGAATTCTAGATGTCTTCATTCAGGGAAAGAAAATACACATTTCCACATATAATTCTGATGTTTCCTGTTGACATCACTCTTAACAGGCAGAAATAATGAACTTGGTAAGGGCTAGGGATAGTTCAGCAGTATAGTGCCTGCCTAGCAGACACAAGGTCATGAATTCGATTCCTAGTACCCTCACTCTGCCCCCAAATAATAATGAACTTGGTGATTTGTTCATTTCCACTTATGGTAATCAAATATGTTTTTTATATCTTCAAGTATGAAATTTGTTTCCTCTTCTTTATTTTTTGATAATCTTTGTAAAGTAGAAAAGATAAAATGTGCCTTGTTGAGTTCTTTGATATATTTTGACTTGAAAGTAGGAAAAAGTTCATGTTGTATAAATAAAAGAAATAAAATTGGTAGGTAATAGCTTATTTAAGGCTTTAAAAATCACTGAAAATGAAGACTTAAGATATGAGAAATACTTTTTGTTTGTTCATTTAGAAAAAATAGTGGTCTAGATGATAGTAGGGTTGGAAAGATGCAATGTGGGGGATAGAGTATTTGGGTTGAAAATACCATAGGAGGCTGGGGATTTAGCTCAGTGGCCTAACTCCCTTCTTGGCAAGCACAAGGTCATGAGTTTGATCCTCAGTATCCCCCGCCAAAAAAAACCCATAGGAAAATGTCATGTTTAGTTTAGATGTAGGGCATTGTGATACTGACAACAAGGAAAACAAGCTGGATTTTTGGAGAACTTTTTGTTGTTCAACAACCTTTTGCATTTCTTAAGATTATGAATATGAAGCAGGTATTAATAGTTCAGAATTATTAAAATAAAATCAGTCAAGATAGATTTATTCTTTTGTTTGTTTATATGAGACAGGGTCTCACTACCCTATTTTCCCCAAAATAAGATGGAACTGGAAAATAAACCTTAGCATGATTTTTCAGAATTCTTTAAATGACACAGTATTTCAAAACAACATAATAGGAAATCAACAGTGGTTACCATAATTATCTCTTCCTGTCTTCCAAATAACTGCCTATACCTTCAGACACAATAAAATCAAACAAAACAGAAACAGAATAGAACCAATAAAAACAAAACAATGAATGCAATATAGAACTTCAAAACAAGACACCAGTAAATCCAAAATTACTACCATAATATATCTTGTTATCTTCAAAATAGCTGCCATGCCATCAGATACAACAAAATCAAACAAGATAAAACAGAACAAGGTCCAACCAAACAGAACAATGATAATGATAAAGGATTTCAAAACAAGATAATAGGGAATTAAGAATGGCCACCACTTTCAGAAGGAGTTCCCCCACGTGTGCTACATTGCATGTTGTTATCCTCTGAATAGATGATCAGACTACCAGCTTTAGGCCTACAAAGTTTGTGAAACACTACACTACAAGCATTAATTGATATTTTACCTCGTTATCTATCACCACGACCTGTACTTCTCTGGATCAGCCTGGCAGGGCAGGGGAGGAGGAGGACAGTGGGGATGGGACACTGGCTCTTGTCTCCCTGCCCACGGCCTAGAAGGGACTGGGATCTAGCTCTCACCCAGTCAGCCTGTGTATGGTGATGACTCACAGGAGGTCTCAGCTTCTTCCAGAATTCTTGTAATGTAAGTCCTACCTGAAAAGTAAGCACCAGATAACCGGGCATGGTGGCGCACACCTGTAATCCCAGCACTCAGGTGGATTGCTGAGTTCAAGGCCAGCCTGGGCTACGTAGTGAGTTCAAGAACAGTCTGCACTACATAGAGAAACACTGTCTCACAGACAGAACGACAGAGAGCAAGCGCATTGTGGTATGTGGATCCTCTATTAAAAGTTTTGTTTCTTCTAGAAGTGACTGAGGTACTTTATTTAGAAAATACAGAAATAAAAATGCAACAATTAAATGTTATATTCTATTTTCTACTTCATGCTAAGAAATTATTTGGAAAGTACTTGTAAAGCTTTTAAGTGAAAAGTGATGCCTAGTGGAAAGAATTTATGATATGCTATAATAAAACATTATGGCATTCCAATTACTTTTCCCCCATGTAGGTGTAATATATATTGCTGTGTATTATTTATATTTCCTTAGGACACTAGATTGTTTTAGGAAAACAGTAAAATATAATCTGGAAGAAGCAGTATAAATAAGTAAAAATGTGACAGTAGTCTGTTAAATTGGCCTAAACTTAGAAAGTGAGAAAAATTTGTTAAAACAGCATTACCTATTAGTTATTCTTGGACTCCATAATCTTTTGGGAATCAAATATTCAGTCAACCTACAGCCAGTACATTTTTCCAGCAGCGATGCCAAGTATGATGACTATCAGGTCTAAAGTGTTTTTAACAAAACAATGCTGGCTCTTTAATGCCCAACTACGTTGGCATGTTAGAGATACCAGGCACTTTGTTTTAGAATATTTGATGGGAAACCATGGTCTGGAGTTCAATGGCTGATTAAGGTAGTTAATGAAAAGATGAAAGAATAAGGCCGTTAACGATTCCTAGACATTTTTTTACAAGTTTAAAATCTTTAGCTGCCTTATGGTACTATTGTGTTTAGAGTTAAGAAAAAACAAAGGTAAACTCATCATATTTAAAACAAGATAGAATTACTTACAAATGGATGTTTCAGTGTTGTTTGCTTCTGATACCAGGTACTGTTCATTGTTTGAGTAACTACTATGTTTTGGTTGTTCTCCACCTAACCCCCTTGAACCCAAAGCCTTCACATTGAGCTTCCTTGTCTACTTCTGTGTTTATTTACTTGGATTTGATTATGCATTTTAGTGAAAAAGAACATCCATGAGTATGCGGACAGCTCCAACTTATATCTGCTCTTCCTTTGTCCTTGTTTCTAAACAAGGAAACCACTCTCCTAAAATGTATATTTATCATTTCTTTCTTTTGTTCTATGACATATGCTTTTCATTTTTAACTGTAACACAGTTTTCACCTTTTTTATTGATGAAATCTACCTCATAAGGTTGTTTTGAGATTAGCTGAGGAAAATATATATTGAGATTTTTCGCTGTGCCAGGCCTCTCAAAATACTCAATATGTGGTAGGTATATATAGTTGTGTGTTAACTAATGTTTGCTGAGTAAAAAGAGCAAGCAAAACATGTGTTTTTCTAGCTGTATTTTTTTTTTTTTTAATTTCTTTCCCTGGATTCTTCTGGAGAAAGTGAGAGAGAGTATGTAGGGTTTTAGGGTCTTTTCATCTCTTCTTGAAATACTCAGCAACAAAAAGCAGCAACAGAGAATGGAGTTTGGGGGATCAGCAGCACTATTAACTTACAGTTTTTTTTTACGGTCCTATGTCCCCAGCAAAGCACTTTTGTCTCGTTTGATTTGGTGCACTTTAGTGAAATTCCTCCACTCCTTCATAGCCAATGTTGAAGAAAAAAAGAATTGAATTAACCCAGAAATAATTGGTGACATAAATGAATCAATTAGTTTACATGGGTACGTAAGCAGTACATTTATATTGGGGTTTTGGTCTACTAAAGTTCATAATGAACCATAGGTGGGTTGATTAAACATTATTTTAGTAAGCACTAACAAGCATTAACAGGAAACAGTCACCTTGGTTGGCAGACAAAGGAAATAGTTCCTTAGAAAACAGAAATAACTTCTAGATTAAAAAAAAGAGGAAAAGAGTGAATGCGTTATAAATGCTGTGCACTTTTTAGCATGTTAATAGTATATTAAGATTATTAATTCTAGCTGGGTGTGGTGGCTTATGCCTATAATCCTAGCACTAAGGAGGCTAAGGCAGGAGGATTGCTGCTCGTTCCAGGCCAGCCTGGGCTACATTGTGAACTCAAGGCTAGCCAGAATTACTCAGTGAGAACCTGTCTCCAAAAAACCCCATTAGTTCTTAATATATTAATCCAAATTAAATTGTACCTTTTTCCTTTGGATATATATTCCAAGTTTTCATGATCTTTGATAAACTATGGTAATATACTTTAGGTAATCCTAGCACTCTGAATGGGTGAGGCAAGAGGCTCTTAAGTTCCAGACCATCCTTGGCAGTTTAGCAATTTAGTGAAACCCTACCTCAAAACAAAACATAAAAGCTACTTGAGATAGTGCATTGTGAAGGGTCTGGATTCAGTTTCCAGTAACCCCCTCCCCCTGCACATGTCAAATATATATATGTGTGTGTGTGCTTACACCCATGCGTTAGCCTGTATCCATATCTCTTATGCCTCTGTAATTTGCAAAATAAAATCTTTAAGTTAATACAGTAACCATTTTCCTTTAGATTGAATCTACACATTTTTGACTCCTTGATGTTGGACAGAAGTCAACTCCCCACCCCCACCCCAGATTTCCTTTCTGTTTGGACAAAAAAGTAGATTTAAGTGTTTTTCTTTGTATCAAAAGAACTTGATTTCAGCATGGATTGAGAAAGGTTAATTGTATTAAAGTGAATACTTGGTGATAATGTCAAATTAGATTCTCTTTCCCCTCCTATATATTATTTGAGAGATAGAAGTAATTTCCTTAAACGTTTAGCAGTATTTAACAAGCTGAGAATTTTCAGCCAGTATATATATTCAGATAGATAGATGCCAGATTTGCCAGATTCTTTCAGGATGAACACTTCAAGTATTAGGTAACATGGTTGTTTCTTTGTGATACCTTGTGCATGCTAGGCAATCTCTATGCTACTGAGCTGTATCCCCAGCCCAGATAATAGGGTTTTTGAAAAGAAACCTTTTTTTAAAGCCAGTGTTTAAGTATATGTATGGTTCAGGCTAGCCTTAAGTTCACTTTGTTTCCCAGGCTGGCTTTGAACTCTTGGTGATCCTCATACCTCAGCCTCCCAAGTGCTGGAATTACAGGTGTGTGCCATCGTGCCTGGCTGAAAAGAAACTTTTAAATTTATTCTTTTCTGTGAACAAAGATCATTTAAGAGTACAGTATCTAATTTTAACTTTCCTTCTTGACCCTACTGAGCCTTGTCTATATCAGAGTTAGGATTAACTAGAGGATCGACGTATTTATAAATTCAGTCATTGTTACCAAAGTAAGATGTCTTACAATGCTATTTTTTTTTCAGTTACTCATGAAGATAATTAGTAATCTTTACTTATTGAAGTTTTTGGTTTCTTGGGATAGTAGACAAGTCCTATAAACTTTGTGCTTCATTTTTTTTGAAAACAGGCATATGCTTCTAATTGGTCTTTTGAAATTCCTTGCAATATTGACTCTACTACCTTTAGACACTATTTTGAAAATTATTTATATCTGAAAAACAAGAATGAGTCACAAAAGAAGTTTATAGTAGATATAAATCTAATTTTATGAATAATTAAAAAATATAAAATATTTTCTAAAGATATAGAAGTCTTTAATCTGAGATATAAAAGTAATCGTAAATCTTGAGTAGGTGTTTTATGCTTTCTGATTTGAGTTTCCTGTACTTTTGCCCTTCTAGGTGATTCAAAGTAAGAGAATTAGTTTCTTGAACTATGACATTCCCTTTAGCTTCTTTAGGAGGGAAAATGAATTGTGATAGTGATGAATTAAAATATCTTCACTAAAGGACGTTAAAAGATCAGGGTTAGACTAATGTAATGATTAGAAAAGCCAGTTTAAAGCTAATGATGTGTGCTATTTCACATGTAAAGGATGGCAAGTTCTATTACAAAGGAAGATTTTGGACTATCTTGAGGTGTGGTGTTTTGTTTTGTTTAACATTTTTTTCTGTCTAGTTTTACCCAGTTTTTAAAAATGACTTTTTTTTTTTTAACCAGATGTGGTGGTACATGCCTGTAGTCCTAGCACTCTGGAAAGTTGAGGCAAGAGGATTGCAAGTGAGAGTACAACCTGTGCATTTTTTTTTTTTTTTTTTTTTTTGTACCGGGCATTGAACTCAAGACTGAGTACTTGCAAGGCAGGTGCTTATGCCCCTGAACTAAATCCCCAGCCCCAACCTGTGCATTTTACCTAGACCTCCAAACAAAGTAAGAAATAAAACAGGACTGGAGATGTAGCCCACTGTGAAGTCCCTGGATTCAGTTTCCAATGCTGCAAAGAAAAGAAAATAAATAATTTTCTAGAGACTATCTTGAACATAAGAAATAAAGCCAAAATATAATGCAAGAGAGCAGAACCTTTGAAAATGTATTCTTCAATTTTTAATAAAATCATATGTAAACACTAAATTTTTTATAACATTCATGTATTGGGTTGATTTTTGTGCATATAATTCTTATGAGAGAAAAGATATTTCATTCACATATAACTAGGTTGTTGACTAATATTTTTTCTCTTCCTATTTCTCCCTATAGAATCTGTCTATGATCTTCTCCCAAAGGAGTTACAGTTACCTCCATCTAGAGAAACATCTGTAGCATCAATGAGTCAGACAAGTGGTGGTGAGGCAGGCTCGCCTCCTCCAGCTGTAGTTGCTGCTGGTATGCATTTCATTTTGTTCTATTAAACAAAACCTAGGGTATTATCTGGCCAACATGAACAGTGCTGGCAGAGTTCATATCAAAAAGTGTGTGATTTGAGGGTTTGTTTAGTAAGTTTTAAATGTTAATGTTTCAATTTTTCAGTATAATTTTTTGATGTAATTATTATTTCTTAATTTCATATTGGCACATCTCTAGGTGCTAACCTCTAAAATGGACCTTGTCAAATATGAAAGTATTTAAAACTGTTTTGTTGACTGCACACGAGCAAAAAGGTTAAATATAAGCTATGAATAGAAAATTATATTTGAGTGTCTATTTAACAATTATGTTTAAAGACTTGCTGAAAGGAAAACATTGTGTGTTCTGAAAAAAATACTCAGACTCTCAAATCTCTTTTCTGTTTATAGCATGTTGCTGCAACCTTTTCTCTATATTTAAAAATATTTGCAACATACTTTAAGTTAATTGAAAATAATGGAAGATTTGAATACATTTGTATAAATATTTTTATCAGTGAAAAAGTATAGAAAGAATGCTTGAAATTTATCATTTATTTTTACCCAGCCCTCAAATCATATACTTTATAACTATGTAAGATTGGTTCAGATATTTATTTTAAAACAGAACAAAAGATTGACAGATAAACTAACAGGAAAAAAAGTGTTAGTGATAAATTAGCTGTAATTCTTCTTCTGCCCTCCCACCCCCAGCTGGGTATATAAGTTACTAAATGTGTTTGCTTTAGTAAAAGGGGAATTTACACATTTTGAAGTTTTATCTGTCATTGTAATGAGAGGTTTCTTGCCTAATGTGAGACCTCTTATCTTTTAAAATGTTACATCCATCAGAGCATGTTTTCATTAAATTCTTTCAGTTTCAAAAAAGGAACAGTGAACTGGAAATTTGGATTTAAATGAGGCTGTTGGTACTATAGCTGAAGGTATTCTTCTCAAATGTATTAATCAAGTACCATTAACCTGTGTACCAATCTTGCCCAAACTGTATAATGTATATAAATCCTTGTTGGTTGAGGGCAAGAAACTTCTAAATATGACAAAGAAACTTACTTGTTTTGCTCACTGTTCATGTATTGCCAGACATTTTCTAACAGTTACTGTGGATTTAACTGTGAAAGTAAACTTTTTTGTGATCAAATTGGTAAGATGATCGGGTTCACTTTATAACCTCTAAGTTCTACTCTAAGATGGAGTCTAAATATTTTTCTGGAATTTAAAGTTTTAAATGTTTTAAAAATTGTATGAAATAATAAAATATGTAATAAAACATTTCCATGAGATATTTCACTTTAAATCCACATGTAGAAATTAACTAATTGACTTCTTATGTATCTTTTGAAATTGTTTTTTTTTTTTAAGACATTGAATCTGTATAGAACTAAAAGTCTGTTTCTTCTGTGCTTTTTAACATCTTGTTTTCAGTAGATCCAGTTCCTTTTAAAAGCTGAAAAAAAGTTAGGTTTGGAAAAAGAGCAGTTCTCCTTTGTAAATAATTCTGAACTCAATTTTAGGAATTCTAATGTATAAGTATTAAAATTTACTGATTTTGAGTCACTAACAATATGTTAGCCCTTTCCCCTCATCTAGTTGAAATTATCTACAGATTTGTAAATTAGATAGCAATGAATTTAAAAATCATGAAGATGAGAATTTTGACCCAACCAAAAAATACTCTGAAATAATAAATTCTTAGTTTTTGTATTATTGACTTTATAAGGATAGTGAAAAGAATAAGGACTCAGCCTTAAAGTTTTGTTATATTCTCACAGATTCTATGATCTAAAGTCATATGTAATCTATTTTTTCTTGGTAACTATCATAATTTATCCTGCCATTCTGATGTCTTATTGGTACAAAGATTCCTTTATTCTATAACATTATAAATTAGACAGTTTAAATTACAGATAATTATTGTAGAGAAATAATTAGTATGTATCATTAGAGTCACATTTTTATTTGACATGTTAATATCCATGGTGACATGACTATCAAAGAAAGATTTACGTACATTACCAAGTTACTCATTGTTCTTTTGACCAAAAGACTTCAGAGTTTTGAAGGAGCTGGATTGGCTGCTATCAGGTATGAGGGCCTGGTGGGAACAGACTTCTAGTTCTGCCATAAAGGTTTGTGTTTCACAAGTTTTAAATCAACTTAAATTTTAAAGTTTAGAAGCTGATATTCATGGACATTCTTTATTATTTCATTATTTCGGATGTGTTCTCAAATTCACCAATGTAGATTTCTTTTTCCCTCTTCACATAAAACTGAGGGCATAAATAAATATGGTGCTGCTAATCCACAATCCAGAATATTGGGTAAAGGAATGTCTCAAACCCCTCGATCTATGTCTTTACACACTTCCATCAGCATCTTTAATTGTGCATGGTAGCACATATCTGTAACACTAGTACTCTAGGAGGCTAGAATAGGAGAATTGCAAATGTAAGGCCAGTTTGGCAATTTAATGACTTAGTGAGACCCTATCTTAGAAATTAATAAAAGGGCTGGGGATGTAGCTTAGTGCAAAGGTCCTGGGTTCACTTTCCAGTACCACCAAGCAACCAAACAGAAAACTTTTTATTCTGTGAGTCCCAGGGCTAGGATTGGGGAGAGAGGAGCTTATATGTGATTCTGCTTTTCACTAGGCCATATCAGAAACTTGAAGGTATAGTTGAGTGTTACCAGCTGAAATTTGTCTACCTTCCCATTTTTAAGAATTCTGTTTTTATCTTGTGAGAGCTGGAGAGCTTGATATTCAATATGTCAAAGAAGAAATCTTTAGAAATAACAAGTTTTGTAGGTTCACAATAGTTAAGACAGTGACCATTTTAAACTTTTAAAAGTTATCTAAATGAGTTGATGGTATGGGGGGGCAAATGAGTCAACTAAGAGAAATGCAAGTCATAAAATGATTCTTTTGTTTGTTTTTTGGAGAACCCTATAGTAACATTAGGTTATACAGAGCTAAAATACAGGTATGATGTAGAGGAACTATCAGAATTTGGGATTTTGGCAAGAGATATTTTTAAAAATAACTTTATTGAGATATAATTCACAAACCATTCACCAAAAACATAAAAAAAATTAAATGCTATTCAGTCAAGTATTATTTTTAATTACTTGTATGTTTAGGATTACCTTTAGATTTCTTAGTACTTTTTAAAATTAGTTTAAATAATTTATTTAGTTGGGCATGGTGTTGCATGCCTGTAATCCCAGCACTTGGGAGGCTGAGGCAGGAGGATCTTTATGGGGTCAAGACCAGCCTGGGCTACAAAGTGAGCTCAAGACCAGGCTGAACTGCATAACAAGACCCTGTCTCAAAAAGACAATAAATAACTAAATACTAATACTTTGAATTTCTTCATAAAAATCAGAAATACCCTTTAGTCTTCATTTTACAAAGTCATATTTTGTTCTATCCTGGATACTATGTTTGTGCTTATTTGGGGTTATGACATTATATTGGCTTATATCAAAATAGAATATTTTGGTAAGTGACTGCTTCCTTTTTTGAGACAGGATCTTGCTTTCTAGTTCAGCCTGACCTTGAACTCATTATGTATCCCTGGCTTCCCTCACAGCAATTCTCCTGCTTCAACCTCCTCAGTGCTGGGATTACAGGTGCATGTCACTATGGCGGGCACAGAGTGACTGTTTCAAATCTTCTTTGAAGTTTTTTGTTCAAGTTCTTGAGCTAAACAGTGAATTAATCAAACTATGAAGTTTTATAATTCAACCAGAAATTTTTTTATTTTTTGGTACCAGGGATTGAATTTATGATCTTGTGCTTGCCAGGCAGGCACTTGTGCCACTGAGCTAAATCTCCAACCCTTCAGCCAAAGAAACTTAATAACTAATTTATAGTTTTTTTATTTTCATAAAGTTGATATTTTACTTCAATAATTATAGATTAGTATTCTTTTTAAAAATAATGCAATCTTAGTACACTAATACTTTGAAGCAGTTTTTAACTTGTGTACCAGTTACAAAGTACATACAATAGAAAATCTGTTGAATATGCAGTTTTCTCTCTGTAGAGTTTTAGGCTTAAATTGAGGTCTACATAAGTTGATCCATCTAATAAACTTTTCCTTTGGGAAGAACCTTGCTAAAGGGGCTGGGATTTAGCTCAGCGGCATAAGTGCCTGCCTTGTAAGCAGGCAATCGTGAGTTCGATCCCCAGTACCGATAAAAAGGAAAAAGACAAAAAAAAAAAAAAAAAAGCAGAAAAACAAAACAAAACAAAAAGAACTTTGCTAAATAATGGTGCTTTGAATTCTATAAGTGGCAATTAATAAATCTTATATAATAGATTGAATTGAATCCAGTTGAATGTAAGTTACACTGTAGGAGAGGGCTCTACAGAACAAAGTAACATTCTATAACAAAAGAACAAGTAGTTTTATTCTTTATTAAGCTTTTTAATCATTAAATTGAAACCAGAGGAATTTCTTTATCATCCATAGCAACAGAACTATAAAATATGAGGTGAAGAAAATGTATTACCATTTTTTAGTTCCCCTTATGTTAAAGGAATTGTAGTAGATAGTTTACTCATCATTGTATGTAACCTTGTCTCAATCTTTCTAGCCACAAAGTACCTCTCTCCATTCCTACTGAAATCATAGTTCTTTACTCTTTGCCATTGTACTTTAGGGAATTTCATGTTGTATGCCATCACTTGCACTCAGAATACATAAGATGCAAGACTAGGCAGTATATAGGATATTGAGCTGAAAAGCCACCTCTTTTTTTCTACAACTATTAGTATTTGAAAAATGGGAATATGATATTATAGAAGAATATTCATTTTTAATAAAATGCGATTCTAGCAAAAGAATTATATATCCAATTGAATTTATTTTATTAACGCATTCAGAAGCATTTACTAGTCACGTCTAGTCCCACAGGCCTGTAATTCCAGGACTCTGGGAGACTAAGGCAAGCAGATCACAAGTTTGAGCCCAACTTAGGCAGTTTAGTGACTTTCCAAGACTATGTCTCAAAAAAACAAAAAACAAAGAAAAAAGCAACAAGTAAGCATGCAAGCTAGCCAGCCTCTGTGTGTATGTATGTTTCACTGCTATATGAGTTTTTTGGTTATTTTTTAAAGGCAGCATTTTTTTTTTTATTGGTATCGGGGATCAAACTCAAGGCAGCATTTTCCTATATAGTTCAGACTGGCTTTGAGCTTGCTATGTAGCCCAAGCTGGCCTCAAACTCACAGTAATCCTCCTGCCTCAGCCTCCCAAGTGCTGGGATTATAGGCATGTACTACCACACCAGTTGTTAATCGTTATTGACAGTGTAAAGGTGGTTTGTTACTGCTTTGTTCCTTGAATATTTTTATTCTACTGCCAATTTGTGGGGTTTTTTGTCGTTTTCCTTTTTATTGGTACCGGAGATTGAACTCACAACTGCCTGCTTGCAAGGCAGGCGCTTATGCCACTGAGCTAAATCCCCAGCCTCTCTACTGCCAATTTTTAACAACAACTTTTATAAGTTACTGTTTCTCATAAACATTTTTATGTTACCTGAATTGTAGATCAGCACTGTATTTTAAATTAATTAATTTTTTTAAAGTTGAGGGTTAATCCAAGGACTTCATGCGTGGTACACAAATGTTCAACCACCAAGCTCCACCACTGGAGAAGCAAACAGAAAAGCAAAATCAGATTATTCATTTGTACTTTTCCTTTAAATTTGTACTTTTTAGATACTTTGATTTTTTTTTTTTTTTTTGCCATTTTCCTTTTTTTTTTTCCACCGGTACCAGGGATCGAACTCATGACTGCCTCCTTGCAAGGCAGGCGCTCATGCCGCTGAGCTAAATCCCAGCCCCTAGATACTTTGATTTTAAACTTTCCCAAGATTTCGAAGAGTAGTATTATTTAATTAGATTTTTTATTCCAGCTTTTTAGATACTTTAATTTGTACTTTTTAGATCTTTGTATAGGGCAGCAGATAAATGCATTTTAATTTTTAAGAAGCAATATTTTTTTTTTTTTTTTGGTACCAGAGATTGAACTCGTGACCTCATGCTTGCCAGGCAGGTGCTTATGCCATCAACCTAAATCCCCAGCCCATTAGAAAGCAATTTTTAATAAATATAGGCATATTCTGACAAGGTAAAAATAGTTATGGCTATGCATTACTTAATAATGGAGATACATTTTGAGAAATGCATCATTTGACAATTTCCTTGTTGTGTGAAGGTCATACAGGCTGTGTAATGACCTAAAAGGCTATCAGGAACTGATATAATCTTATGGGATTCTTATTACCTTATAGTCCTTTGATGACCAAAGAGCCGTATTATGTGATACATGACTGTATTTTAGAAGAATTCAGATTAAGAAGTAGAAAGTAATAATTTTATGGTATTTGAATTCTCAATCACAATTTGGTGGCCTGCAGAAGAAAAAAATACTCTCTAATAACTGAATAGCAAATCTTTCAGCTTCAGTTGTAGTGCTAATTATTTTTTAAAATAGAGCCTTTTGAACCATGCATTTAAAATACAGAAACATACGTAATTTATAACTTTTTTGAGGGAAAGATAAGGAAGTATACGGGGATCAGAATGGCCTGAGAAATTCTTTTACTGCAAATTATAGGTTATTTCTTACAATGTGACTTTATTGTTCAAAACATATCTTCTTCCACTGTTTAAAAGAGTTTCAGTAAATACACAGCTTAAAACAACATGTGAAAGAACATTCTGGTTTTTGGATTAGATTGCATTTGTAAACTGATGAGCAAATTGGTGAATATGAGTTAACAATTTAGGGTAATTTTCCCACAAGCTCTATTTGAATGTTAAATTTTTAATTTAAAAAAAGTTTTTAAAAAACATTACTTATTGTAGCATGTCAATTTATGTTGGGGGGAAAAACTCAAATGGGAAATTTAAATGTTTAAACATGTAAAATAAATGATCAACCCTACATTTTTGGTGTTTTTTGTTTTGTTTTGTTTTGTTTTTGTTTTGTTTTTTGGATTTTTCTGTAAAGTAATCTGCATTGCTTATTTTATATGCTGGGATGCTAGTTGTTTTTTCTATTAATACACTTAACTTGCATTCTAGCTTCGCCATTCAGAGACAGGCATCGAGTGGTGGGTTGTGTGACAGTGTCTGTCAATAGTGAAGACAAATAGTACCAGAGACACTTAACCCATCCAATCACACCCAGGGTATAGGTCGGTCTCGTTTTCAGACTTCTTCATAAGTCTCTTTTCCTTTCTTCCTTCCTTCCTTCCTTCCTTCCTTCCTTCCTTTCTTCCTTTTCTTTCTTTTTTTTTTCTAAGTAGTGGATTGATACTGATTGAAACTAAACCTTTTTGTAAAGTTTTAAACTTTACATTAATAATATAAGAAGAAGAAAAGTAGAAAAATAAAGGTTGGCATGTAAGGTGTTAACAAAGCAGGTTTGCAGCCACTTTGTGTGTTCTAGACATTTCAGTCCTTTGGCAACGTAAATGTTAGCCTTGTATATTTTTCTGAATCTTTGTTGTGAAAGTATATCCTTGCATCTGATGACTTCTATCAGACAAGATATTTAGATTTGAAGTCATTGTTACATTAAGAAAAATACAGTCCTTACAAAAAATACTAGGTTCAACAATGTGTTATGCATCAAAAATTACTTTCAAATATTCTGTTGATTTTTATGATTATTTATTGAATAGTCAAGTTTACTCCTCTGTTCCACTATTGGTTCTTGTAACACATTTAAAATTTTTTGTGTGGCTTTTGTTTACCGGGCCTTTTTAGCTACCCCAGCTAGTTTTGCATAGAGGTTTAAAAAATTACATATGCAGATTTTTAAATGCTAGGGAATACATTTTATCTTGGAAGCTTAGTTAAATATTCATTTCTGTCGTTTTAAATCCATAAAAAGTATCTTTTTCAAGAAGAGCTTCAAATAAATTTTTTTAAAGGATTGGGGATGCAGCTGAATCAGTTTAATTACTGAGGAAAACAAAAGTGTGGTTAGTCTCATGTAAAATCGTCTCTTTTTTAAATGTCATTTTATGCACTGAAATAGTAATGGTGGTTAATATCTTAGTTGACACAGGTAGCATTACTAGTTCTTAATTTTAAAATACAGTTTAAGCAGTAGATATGTAGTATTGTGCTGATTTCTATACATGGAAACATTTAAAATCCATTTTCATCTTTTTATCAAATGAATAATATTTGCAGATGCAAGGCTATCCTCCCGTATTCTATTGTAGATATCAGTCTGTATATTAGTTACTTTGAATATTCATAGCGGTCCTTAGTGATTCCTTCAATTCTGCCCATATCCACAATGCTGGGGATCAAATCCAGGGTCTTACCCAGGCTAGGGAAACATTTTACACAGAGCTACAGCCCCATACTCTTCCATCAGTTCTTAAAAGAAGCCGTATGCACAATTCACTTTCACCATCATTACTGAAATAATTTGCTATCATTAATTATTAAATACAGAATATTGTAGATATGAAGCGTCCCTTTACTTTTTTTTTTGGTATGGAGATCAAACTCATGACCTAGTGCTTGCCAGGTAGGCGTTTGTGCTGCTGTGCTAAACCTTAGCCCCATTCCCTTTACTTTTTTTGCAATTAGTCCACATTCAGTGGCACATAACTGTAATCTCAGCATTCTGAGAGACTGAGGCAAGAGCATACCAAGTTTGAGTTCAGACGGTAATTTAGCAAGACCTTGACTCAAAAAAATAAGTTGGGGGGGGCAGAGATGTAACTTGGGATAAAAGTCAGTACAGATAAATAAATAAATATTTTTTTTCTGAGATTATATGTTCCCATTAGTAAATTGTAGATTGGTCTGTCAGTTCTGCTTTTGGTTCATGATATTCTCTGTGGTCACAAAAAATGCTGTATGGAAAAAAATACTATAAACTAGATTAAATTCAAGGGTAATGATTTCACAAAAGAAAACTAAGAACTTATTCATGTACTACCTGCACAAGAGAATAATTTTAAGAAAAATTTCCAGGTGTATAAAGATTTTGCACAGATACCTGTAATCCCAGCACTTATGAGACTGACCTCCCAGCACTTGGGGAGACTGAGGCAGAAGGATTCTGAGTTTGAGACCAGTCTGAGCTACAGAGTGAGTTCAAGGCCTGCATTAACTGCATAATGAAACCCTGTCTCATAAACACAAACATGACTAAATTTGCAAGAGACTTAAAAACATAAAATTATTATGTAAGAATATATTACAATTATCTGCTTACTGAGGAAATAAGAGCAGTATTAAAACATTTTTATATTGGAGTTTCTGTGTTTTTAATATGTAGCAATTAAACATAGATATCTGCATTCCTATCTGCATTCTTACAGCAAATAATGATTCTGCCAAAAAGGGAGTGAAGAAGTAGTTAGCATATTTTGTTTGCAGAAAATTATGAATAAAAGGAGTAGCTAAGTGGGTGGGGCAGGCTTGTATTGCGTTTTAGTTATACTGACTGTCAGTTAAACTATTTTTTGCTATTTTATTTAGTGATACAATGACTCAAAGGTCTTTACTGATATTTTAAGTACATTTACAATGTCCCAGGAGTATTCTTCAGTGTTTTTCTGGGTATGCTTGGAATTGACAAATTAGTGTTTAGAAATTTAATATGCTCTTGATGCCACAACTTTTTTATATATTTATATTTTAATAGGACACTACTAAGGATATTTTTATGGGTTAATATACAAAGAGATTGTTTCAAAAACGAAAGATATAAGCTCTATCTTTATAGAAATAGCTAATAGTTATCTCTAAACCCTTATTATTTTCCCTGTATCACGTAAAGCTGTTGTTGATAGCATGCATTCAAAGCACCTTGAGTCTCAAGTTGTTGTTTTTTAATCTATATTTATTTGCCAAAATAATTTTAATATACATAACCAAATTTTGGCTTCTGACTGACTATACAGTTCTCATGGTACTCTCTTTGAGCACTCAGGGATCCACTTAATATTTACTGATATATTTTAAAGAATATACTCCTTTTAAAGCATGTACTCCTTAGATAAAAGACACACAGCCTGGTCTAGCAAGAGAACTGAGTGCTGAGACTTGCATCCCTGTGGGGTGCATGTGCTTCTTTGAGCCCCAGCCCATGATGTATTTCTTGTTTACCTCCCTGGAAGGCCCCTGAACTCAGTTCTTTTGGATTTTTATGGAGCTTAATTATGTAGATGTGATTTTATTAAGCCATTGACCATTGATGACCAGCTCAACTTCAGTGCTCTCGGCGTTCCTGGTGGTGGGATAATAAGGCTGTGAGTTCTAACCCTCTGAATGTGTTTGGTTTCCAAAAGCTCCCCATCCTGTGATTATCCAGGCACTTTCAAAATCATGTTATGAATATAAACTTAAGAGCTCTTTGAAGAGATTTGTAAATAGCAAAACACTGTCCTTTGCCTTTGTCATTCTGAAACTAAAGGCCAGGTTTTTAACTAAAAATACACTTTTTGCTCCAGTCACTTGTGCTCATTAATCACAAACACCCACACACATACATATAATTACAGTATTACAGTCACATAACTTGCTTTTGAATTTGTTATGCATTTATAGTATTGTTATATTCATCTGCCTTTTTGTTTGTTTGCTTGTTTTGTTTTCCTTTTTTTTTTTTGTTTTGTTTTGTTTTGTTTTGTTTTCTTCTTTTTATCGGTACCGGGGATCGAACTCACGACCGCTTGCTTGCAAGGCAGGTGCTTATGCCACTGACCTAAATCCCCAGCCCCATTTGTTTGCTTTTTTGAGACAGTAGTTTACTATGTAGCCGAGGCTGGCCTTTAACTTGTAGCAATGCTTCTGCCTTCTAAGTGCTGAGATTATAGGCATGAACCACCACACCACAGCCAGCTTTCATCTGTCTATGATGAGGATCCCTAAGATGTTTGTATTCTGCATTCTCATATGCATAATACTTAGATTAAAAAAGGATGGTGCAGGAAAGTTGCTTTATAGGAATACAAGTGTACAGCATTAATGTTGCATGCATTGTATGTTCCACTGCAAATATTGGATGCTGTACTTACATTTTTCTAAAAAGAAAAGAACATAGACTTTTTTGCACACCTAAAAAAGTATTTATTATCATTTTTGCCAATAGTTGGAACAAATGGAAGAATATTAGATATACTTTTTCTATTTTTTTCTGAAATGAGTTCTGTCATAATTTTTCAAAAAGCAAGGATAAAATTATATTTAAACTCCAAAAGTGGCTACAAATCAGCTTAACTATCACTGACATTAGTGTCTAGATTTTGTAGTTTTTACAAATCTTTAAAAATAATTATTAAGAAACATTGCATTAATGCATGATACAAAATTGGTAAATTTTTCTTTAAATTGGAATGCAGTTTAAAGTGACTGAATGTTCAAATTTCAGCTACTGCATTTGACAAGGATACAAACTGAAAAATGGAACTGGTATCATCTAATTCTGTTAGGTTCTTTGACTTGTAGTAATGTAGCATTGTGTAGATTGTATTCATGATGGCTAATATTAATACTGTGTTCCTAGTCTTCACAGCAATGAAAAATTCTGGGTGATCATAATTTTTAAAAATAATTTAAATCATTTCAATATATTTTCAGTTAAAAATACATCATTGGCATTTGGCTTTTGATGTTTAAATACTGCCATTCTTATGTTTTGTTCTTCATAATTGACATGAGGATAAAATGAATTAAAAATGGGTATGAATAATTACAATTTCTGTAACAGTACATCACATCACAACTTTAAACTATTGGACACATTAAGATGACTGTGGCATAAATGGCTATATAAATTAATTTTAGATTTAAACATCTTTTAGTTGTCTTGCACATTATTTTTACTTTTTTGTGTACAGTTAATAAACCTTTCCATATCTTGTGGAAAAGATATGAGATAAAATGTTATTTGTATAATTTTACAATTAACAGCTTCCAAATTAAGCAATATTAGCATGAGGGCCAAAGTATTATCTTCAACATGACTATTAGTTGCCACATGGTCTAAAAAATTCTACTTAATCTTCCTTTTTGCTAGACACAATAGATGATTTTATGTTTTGAAATTTTTTTATAGAAATTATTTCTGATGCTCTCCAGAGATTTTTCATGCTTAACTTTTCTGTTAGACTTCAGCCATTTATTGTAACATTAGGAAATTCTCTTCATAGTCACAGTTAAACAGGGCCCTTTTAAAAAAAGGAGAAAACAGATAGTGGAAACCATTTTCTGGCCATGTAATCAAGTAACTTATAAGAGAATCCACCTAGTAACCAGTCCTTACCCTGCTTTTCATTCAGTCTTAAAGGGTGGATTTTTTAATTTTAGAGCTCATGGTTTTGAACTGCCACTTCTAGCTTCTAGAGATTCTGAATACTTGTTTATATTGTGTAGAATTCAGCATGTTCCAAATCAAACCTTTTCCACCTTTATTCTCCTACATTTTATAACCAACCACAGTGATGACGGTACCAGTTCCATTTTCCCTCCAATTCAGTTGATTATATATTTTTTCTATTTATTTCTCATTTTATAATTGATATCTGGAATAATAAGCAGATCTTTTCTCATTTATTTTCTCATATTTTTATTCCAGGATTTGCCTCTGAAGCAGGGAGTGTCTGCATTAAAAATGACCTGTAGTTCTCTGCTTCATAGGTTAGAAACTTATTTTAATATTTTGTGGCTAAGCACAGTCCCACTTTTCAAATTCTATAATGAATTATTTAATTGGCATTGAATGTGGACCACAAGGATATATTTTATATTGGGGTTTTCTTTATTATTTTAAGTGATTAAATTTCAACAGAACGTCCAACTGAGGCAATAAAAGCTTTATTCTTGCTTTACAGCTTAAAACTTTAAATTAGATTCTAAAATTCTATTGATTATAACAGAAGACTAATAATGCTATTTGGACATTTTTAAAAATAATATTTCTTAGGCCTTACATTGCTTTTATATATAGAAGCATTTATATTCTAAAACTTAACCAAATTCCAACTATTCGTTTTGGGGAAAAACAATCAGTTCACAAATCAGATTTTTCAATGGGACTGCTAGCCAGCATAGGTGAAAGTACGGATAGTGTATTTACTCTTGGATTGTACACTGCAGATGCTTCTTCAGCTCCCTCCTCTTCCTCCATGGGCGGTGCTTGCAGCTCCTTTACCACCTCTTCCAGCCCTACCATTTATTCTACCTCAGTCACCGACAGCAAGGCTATGCAAGTGGAGAGCTGCTCCTCAGCCGTGGGGGTAAGTAACAGAGGGGTAAGTGAAAAGCAGTTAACCAGTAACACAGTTCAGCAGCATCCATCAACCCCGAAGAGGCACACGGTTTTGTACATCTCACCACCACCTGAGGACTTGCTGGATAACAGTCGGATGTCCTGCCAGGATGAGGGGTGTGGATTGGAATCTGAGCAGAGCTGCAGTATGTGGATGGAGGATTCCCCCTCCAACTTCAGTAACATGAGCACCAGTTCCTACAATGATAACACTGAGGTACCTCGTAAATCACGAAAACGAAATCCAAAGCAGAGGCCGGGGGTCAAACGACGAGATTGTGAAGAATCTAATATGGATATATTTGATGCCGACAGTGCCAAAGCACCTCACTATGTGCTTTCTCAGCTTACTACGGACAGCAAAAACAACTCAAAAGCTGGAAATGGGTTGGTATTCACATTTTTTAAAGTTCTATCACCATTATACAATACAAAACAAAAATTATTCCAAATTTTTCTTAATTGCTCAGCTGAAGTTTGCATAAAAGGGAAGGCACTAATTTTATCATTGAAATAAATGGACAATTTTAACTTAAAATTACCAAGTTTTACTAGGAAAAAAAATAAATGACAGTAGATTGCAGGAATAAGTATCCTGTTATGAAGATAGGGAATAGTAATCTATTTTGTTCTTGTTTTTCTTTTTGTGGTACTGGGATTGAATCCTGGACTTTGTGTGTGCTAGGCAAGTGTTCTATCACTGAGCTGCATCCCCAGGTCTTTTTAAATTTTAGTTTGAAAAAGGGTTTCACAAAGTTGCCTAAGCTAGTTTCAAACTCGTGATCTAAGTTTTCTGGTCTAGCCTTGAACTTGTAATGCCTCAGCCTTCTAACTATCTGGGATTGTGGTCATAGTCATATGTCAGCATATCCAGCTGAAAATGACCTGTTTTGAAATAGCTTAAATTTCTGATAGACTTCAACTATTTTTACTCACAGAAATGGTACAGCAATGTAATGGTAGTGACTAGACCAACTCAAAATATTTTTTGAAAACTAATTCGTATTCCCTTTAAAATTGTATTTTTATATGATTCATTACATTATATTTTGTGGAAAATTTTAGATATTTTCTCTTGATGAAAACAAGGAAATACTAAACTAAGGGTTTGATTCTCATTTAGGTGCACATGTCTTAACCTTTTTCCTTTGATGTGTGTGCAATTCAGGATTTCTTTTTTCTTTTTAAATCACCTCTTTTTCCCTACAATTCTGGATTACTTTTTGGGAGAGTAATAATGGTACATGTTTAAGTTTTCATTCATCTCTACCAGTTCACACTACTTACCAAGTGTATATCAATAGCTATATTGTAGAATATTCACTACTATAAGGCATACTAGTTAGCTTATTTTAAGTTTTATTAATTCAATATTTTACTTGTAATATTCAATTGCTAGAGTTTTTTTGGTTTTGGTTTTTGGTTTTTTTGAGATAGGGTCTCACTGTGTAGCTGACTTTGAACTTACTATTTCACCCAGATTGGCCTCAAACTTGTGGCAGTCCTCCTGCCTCAGCCTCCCAAGCTCTAGGATTACAGGTGTGCACCAGTACACCCAACTGCTATTGCTAGGTTTTTTACGTAAGATTTTTTTCCTTCTGTGTATTCGGTATAGTAATAAAATTTAACTTACAGGATTTTCAGAATTACTCTTGGGAAGCAAGGTATGATCTTTTGATCCAGTATCCCTTACAATTTTAGGTTATCACAAAAAGCAGTTCAGAAGCTTTAGATTGGTTTACTAATTGATGAAATCATTGATTTTACTAACTAAAAATCTGATTTAATATTACAGATAATATTCTTAATATATATTGAACTTGTCCTTAAATATTCACTCATTTTCAAAGTAATATCTGTCAATCAAGGAGGAAATAGTCTATACTACTTTCTTTTCTTTCTTTCTTTCTTTCTTTTTTTTTTTTTTTTTTTTTTTTTTTTTTTGAGGCAGAGTCTCACTGTAGCTCAGGCTGGCCTCGAACTCGAGGTGATCCTTCTGCCACAGCATCCCAAGTGCTAGGATTACAGGCATGCCCTACCATACCCAGCTGATAATACTACTTTCTTTTATACTTTAATAACTCCTTTATAGAGTTATATTAGTAATTAAAAATCCATGTTTAAATGCTTCTCAGTTTTAGAAAGTCTCAATTAGGAAATTTCTTAAAAGAAAACAAAGAAGTAAGCCCAGTGTAGTGGTACATGTGTGTAATCCCCATACTTGGGAGACTGAAGAAGGAGAATATACCCTTAAGTTTAAGGTCAATATGAGCTACATAGTGAGTTCAAGACCAACCTGAACTACGTAGTGAGGCCCTGTCTCGAAAAATGGGGGAGGGGGTGGCAGAAAAAAAAAGGAACCCAGGAATATCTTTGCTAAAATGTCATTCAACAGAGGCAGAAATTCCAGACCATAGTATTTGTAGGGCTGCTACATAAAGATCAAAGATCTGAAGCATTATGTCACTTAAGTAAATGTGACTACTAGCACAGATCTAAAAGTTTTTGAATGTCATTAAAAAAACATATATATGTTATTTGACCTTCAGTGGAGAAAGTCTTCATGAAATTCCAGTGGAAGAGATTTTCATATTTGTACTAAAATAGATTTCAAAGATTCAGATTAAAAACAGATAAAATTTTGGCTTAGGGATAGTTAATACAGTGGTTTGCAGTTGCTAATTAAAGAGATATCTTGACCTACATCTTTTCTGCTTCTGCTTTTGTATGATAGATATATCTTAGAAATGATTTGAGGTTACCCAGGGAAAGTATAATGACATTGGTCAAGACAAAATCTCTCATGAAATAATTCATGGAGCAGAAACTCCATCAAGCAGCAGAAGAAATGTCCAGCTTCTTAGGTAATGGAAAATTATTTGACACTAGTTTATGGAAATGCTGAAGAAGTTTAAAATTTGAATTTGTAAGATCTATATTGAAAGAATGAAACCGTATGTAAAATACATAGAAAAACAGGCTTGAACAGTTTTTCAGAGCATCTCATGCTAATAGCCTATCTTCTTCAACAGTGAGAAAGATGGTAGAAACATGAAATGTTTACATGTTTTAAGTGTTAAGTTACATAGCCTTAGATCTGTGGTAGCTTGTGTATCATAATTTGTGAGTTACATAATGCTCAGTGTTTAGAAAATACGCTTTTGAAAATGTTGCATTCAGCAGTTTATGAGTCTTTAAAATACCACAGAGTCTTGATAACCTGTTGATGCAGATACCCGTGTTTCTAACTCTAAAATTTCAGAGTTTATTGTGTGTAAAAGTCTGTTTAAAAAGATGGTTTAGGGCCAGGGATTTAGCTCAATGGCACAGTTGCCTGCCTGGCAAGCACGAGATCGTGAGTAGGATCTGGTACCAAAGAAAATAAGCAAATAAAAAGAAAGTTAGTATTTAAATATCACTAGTTATAGCATTCTTATTTCTTTCAACTAAGTGTCCAGAAAATTAGTAGCTCATGTCTCTTCTAGATTTTTTCTAGGAGATAAGATGTCACATGGAATCTGTTTTAGGTGTGTTGTAGTAAAAATTATTTTTGTGACTTAGTCAGAAGGATTATCTAGGACCAAAGAATTAGAATACCATTGAAAGACTTTTGAATATAATATGCCACAATTGTGAATTTTCCTTTTTAGTTGTCATTTAGATGTAAAATCCCGGCTTTGGGTGTAGCTCATTGGTAGAGCACTTACTTGCCTAGCATGCTCAAGGCCCTGAGCTTAATCCCCAGTACGCAGCACTGGGTACAAACAAAAGAAAAAGAAAAAAGAAAAAAAAAGTAGCAAGATCTCAAAGAAGGGTCATTATTTCCCCCTTCAGCATACTTAAAGTATTTGCAATTTAGGGACAACTTTTCCAAGAACTAATTGATGGTTTCACTGTTTCACATGTCTAGATATGTATGTTTTCCATTTTTATATTTAAACTTAGGTAATATAGTTTTATGTACTTTAAAAATGTCCCTTAAGAAATTATTCAATTCCATGTACTATTCTTAAGTCTTAACATACATATTTTGTCAACTCAACAGTCTTTATTCCAAATCAAATACTTTGTTTTATAGGAATAATAAACTCACTTTTATATATTTACCCTGATTAAAATATTAGCTTGGTTAGCGTAAGTGAATATAAAAACTCTATTTGGCCAGTTGACATTCAATACAGATTTTACTGACTTTATAAATTAAATTTTTTGTTACAAATTTTATAAATAGGAATTACAGATGTTTGAAAGATACAGCAAAATAATCTGTGATCTTGTTACTCAACACAGCTATTATTCTGTTACATTATTTTCTACTCCTTGTATATGTATGCATGAAAAATGTTTGTACATTGTTTCCATAAGTGAAATTTTTGCTGTGATGTTGACAGGTATAAAGCAATAATAGAATTTCATTTATATGGAATTATACACTCTTCAGACCAAATGTTTGTATCTATACCCAGATAATGAAGAATAGTGTTTATTTTATTAAGCCCATTGTTCCTTTTTCATTTTGATAAGTTTTTTTGCAGAATTTATTTTTCCAAGGTCTTTTAATTACTTACCTAGGTTATCTTTGATTTAATTATGTGACACTTAAATGAATGGCATTCCTTGTGTAGTTAGGATGCATTCTACTCTTAACATTATATAATAGAAACTTCATTTTTTTTTTCTGCTTTCCTTTGTCCTTTTTTTCTGCCTACATGCAGATTAACAAATCTTAGCACCTCTTATATGAAGTGTGCAATCTTCAGGCAATATGAAGATGATTAATATAGCCCTTGCCCTCAGAAGTTTTCCTTTCAACTAGTCAGTCTTACTCCATTTCTGTGTCAGTTCCATTTCTTCTTTCCTCCATGCTTCTGCCCTTCTAGTCAAGAGGTTCGACCTGGTCCTCATTTCTGTTAAGGGGTACTGCCTTTCTTCCCTTCCTTCTTCATTGTGATAACATCTTGGCTCCACCTATGAGGGTAAACATTAGAGTGAAATTTAAGAAAAAAGAGAGTCAAGAAAAGATACTTTAAATACCTTCATTTTAGGCCTTTTCTGGGGTAGGGTAGTACTGAGGATTAACCCAGGAGTCTGGTACATACGAGGTAAAAACTCTACCACTGAGCCATATCCCTAGACTTTTTTTTAAAGACTTGAGTGTGTTGGGATTTTGGTTCTTTTGTTTTGCAAGTATGACTAAAAAATCATACTAGTTAGCCTTTTATGTTTATGTAAGACTGATACATAATTTAAAATTTTATTTTGACTGAAGTATTAAACTTTATTGCACTTAGTCTTATTCTCTTTTGCTTATATATATTCTTTCTCTTATCCAACTTTCTTTATGCATTAGATTTTACACTAGTAAATTTTGTTTAAAAATTTTAAAGTTATTTTGCTTATGAAATACATCTTTCTTTAGGCTTTTGTTTTACTTTGTCAGTAAGCTCACGTTGTTAATGGTATTATGTGTTCTGTTTCTTAACTTTTGTAGAAAGTTGTTTTTGATATTTTCTTCATATTCTTTGATTTCTCAGAACATTAGACAACCAAAAAGGAACAGGAGTAAAGAAGAGCCCTATGTTGTGTGGACAGTATCCTGTTAAAAGTGAAGGAAAGGAGCTAAAAATAGTTGTACAGCCTGAGACCCAGCACCGAGCTCGGTACCTGACTGAGGGCAGCCGTGGCTCAGTAAAAGATAGAACCCAGCAAGGCTTTCCTACAGTAAAGGTATTTATGTAGTAAAATGCGTAGAAAAGCTCTCCAATTTTACTAATTACTAATTATTTTACTATTTTACTAATTATTTTGTTTTTAATCTCAGCCAAAGCTACTTAAAACAGAAGGGTTGAATTGTCATATATTGTCATATATGTATATATATATGAATGAAAGTCTAATTGGACTAGAAACCAAATATTACTTTGATACCATTTATGTTTTATTTTAAATGAAAGAGATATAATTATGTTCTAGAAAGTAAAATATGTGCATATTATGAATTATCTTCCCCATACTTGATACTAAAATTAGAGTCATCCTAAACTAACTTGTTTTCTTTTGTTATGTTGTTTTGTTTTGTTAGTTTTGTTTTATTCTGAGACATGGTTTCACTATGTAATTCAGGCTCACCTTGAAGTTATTGCTTATCCCAGGCAGGCCTTAAACTCAGAGTGATTCTCCTGTCTCATCCTTTTGAGTGCTGGAGTTGAAGCCATGTGTGCCATGCCCAGAACCTCTTTCTTTTATTTGCTTTTTTCAGGCAGGATCTCACTTGTTTAAGGTAGTTTTGAACTCAGTATGTAGCCCAGGCTGGTCTCAAACTCAGAGTGATACTTCTACTTCAGCCTCTTGAGTGATGGGATTATAGGCATCTGTTACCATGTCCAGCTCCAAAATTTATTTTTAAAAGAAATTTTAAAGTGAATACAGAGAAATAGAGTATAAATTTTTTAGGACTTAGAAAATAAGATTTTTGAGAGAGCTAAAGTAATCAGAACTATTCAACTCAAAAGAATTGGTTGATGTATTATTTAAATCTTTTCAGAACTCACAATAAAGTAAAAAATAGTGGAGTTAAGTTTAACCCATGATACATCCCATTACAAACAGTATTTCTCTTTGAATATAAAAGGAAAAAGAATGGTGTGGAAGGTGTTTTAACAGGTCCTAATCCTTGGAAAATACTATATACGAAGACATTTTGGGCTTCTTACATGATAGAATCTTCTTAAATACAATTTGTGTAAATATTTGATGAATAGTACTTTAAAATTAGAGATGGACTGCTTTTCATTTTTATATTTGAATAAAATTCTGGTTGAACTTTTGATCTGGAAACTCACTCATGGCCTTTGATAATCTTGGTTGATAGTCACACATATGATATCATCCTTACCCTAACCCATCCCCCACCACTCAAGCCCAGAACGAGTAACAGGAAAGTGAGAAATTTAATTTGGAACTTATGTAAATATTTGTGTACTCAAACATTTTAATAGTTTAGTCAGTATTTTCTACTTGTTTGCCTTGACTTTAAGTTAGGCTTTGTCTAAGTATTTTCTTAGCTATATGGTATTTTAGATTAATTTCCTACATGGTAGAGAATGGATCTACTAACCTTAAAGGTTTATTTATTCATTCAGTACTCTTCTGTGTCCCTGCACTAGTTTAGATGTTGATGACTGAGTGCTTTGTTTATTGCTCATTTGCTTATTATTATGAGAATCATTTCACAGAGATGCCACTGCCCTGGAAAAGAAAAGGTATAGGAGTTTGCTGAAGCACTCAGGAATACTCTAAGTTAACTTCGTTATTTTCTGCATTCTGCATCACCAGCTTCAATATTTACCTACAAATACTAAGAATCAAAGTTGGAAACATTTGTTCTCAACTCCTTTTAAATATTTACAATTATAATTTATGAAAGGTTTGTTGGATACCTATAATAGTCTATGGATTCTGGTTTGAAATAGCAGTTTATTAGACCTTAATGTTTGATGATGTTATAGGTGTATTATGTAATCCTTGTCTGTTACTCAGACAGCTATACCTCAAGTATGTTTATACACAGCAGAGCTTTAAAAGAGTTATAATCCATTTAATGATGAAGATAATGCCAATCACACATATTTCTACCAATGATGATATTAAGTCCTAAGTAACCTACATGCTGTGTAAAGAATTACATACTTGTTCTTACTTGCTCATACAATAAATTTTAAATGAGAATTTTATTATGCAACATCTAAAGTTTTCGTTAAAATACTACCACAGAGGCTGAGTATGAAGCCTATAATCCTAGTACTTGTAAGGCCAAGGTACGAAGATTGCTGCAATGTAGCCTGGGCTGCATACATAGTGATTTGAAACCATTCTGAACTACATAGTGAGACCCTGTCTCCAAAAAAATTATATATAATTAAAATTATACGTAATTAAAGCTACAGGTTTTTTTTGTCAGGCATTGTGGCACATATGCCTATAATCCCAAGGAGGTTGAGGAAAAGGATCACTCTGAGTTCAAGGTTAGCCAGGGCTACATAAGCAAGTTCAAGGCCAGCCTGCATTACATAACCAAGACCCTGTCTCAAACCAAAAAAAAAAAAAAAAACCAAGAAAGAGAGCCAGGCATGGTGGCTCACACCTGTAATCCCAGCACTCAGGAGGCTGAGGCAGGAGGATCATTGCAAATACAAGACCAACCTGGACTAGGGGAGTTCAAGGCCAGTCCAAACTGCATAGTGAGACCCTGTCTTAAAAAACAAAAACAAACAAACAACAACAACAAAAAACCTTAGCTCTCTATTATAAAAATGCTGTATCTCTATTTTTCATGAGGATTTATTTCTTTAATCCAGTTACAAATACAGAGTTTGGTTTTAAATATTTACTTTTATTGTTAATTTCTTTGAAATGGTAACTAGTGTTTCTGCTGCACCTGGTTCCAGCTGGAAGGCCATAATGAACCAGTAGTGCTACAGGTATTTGTGGGCAATGACTCTGGTCGAGTAAAACCACATGGATTTTATCAGGCCTGTAGAGTAACTGGACGAAATACAACTCCCTGTAAAGAAGTGGATATTGAAGGCACCACTGTTATAGAAGTTGGCCTTGATCCTAGCAACAATATGACACTCGCGTAAGTACTTAGTAAGAATTTTTTCATTGTAGGTTACATTTTTGTTATAGCCGGAAAAATTTCAGTTCTGAAATTTCATTAAAATGTTTAAAATATTACAAATGAAAAAATACAGAGTAGCAGTGTGTTAAATTTAATTCTTTTGCCCCGTGCCAAAGAAATGTGATGAACAACAAGAAAAATTAACTATGTGTTGGGTCTTTTGAAAATATGGAGGCTTATTGAAGATTCTAATAGCTAACATTGCAAATAAAAATTTAAAACAATTTGTGTTTCCAATTCTGTTTTGTTAATATTTGCTTTTGAAACTAATTTAATGGAGACCATGAATTATCTTTTCTCAACTACTTGTGAAAATCATATTCTAGTGAACATTCATCTGTTTTTATTATTTTTCTGTATTTAAAAAAATTACATCCTGTTCAGATGTGGTGGCACATACTTATAATCCCATCCAGCACTCGGAAGGCTGAGGCAGGAGGATTGCCTCAAGTTTGAGACCATGCTGGGCTACATAGTGAGTTCAAAGCCAAAGTACACTACATAGCAAGACCTCTGAAAAAACAAAACAATTAAATGTTGAGGTCATATATTTTTGTCTTAATATACTTTTATTGATTTAGAACTATTTGAAGCATTAGTGATTTGCTTTTTAAAATTTGCTTTTTCCTTAAGTAAAGGACACTTAATCCTAAAATTAAACCATGGTAGCAGCAAATATGCTGGTATTGGGGAGACCTGATTGTAACTACTTTAATGGATAGCTGCTAATGACATTATTTGGTCTTCAGTTTACCTTTGCAAGTAATTTTGAATAGAATGACAAATAGGCTAGTTAAAAAGGGGAAATTTTGGGAAATATTAAAGATTTACTTTTTTTGATTTATAACTTAAAAATTATAAAAGTGAATATATATAGTAAAGAAGGAAGAAAAGACTTTCCGATAATAAAAATGGGGTATATACTTCAGTTTTATTTTTATTTTTTTGAGAAAGGGTATCACTGTGTAGCCCATACTATCCTTGAACACATGGTGATCCTCCTGCCTCAGCCTCCCAAATGCTGGGATTACAGCTGTGCACCACCATGCTGGGCTTACACCTCATTTTTAAAGGAGGTATTTTAATATATGAGAGGTTAGAAGTTGATCTTCAGTAATACCTCTCCCAAAAAACTTCATTTTAAGCAAGTTAGAAGCAGAGTAATAAGTTAAAAACATACCCTTGGAAAAAATACCTTTCAAAACTTCACTTCCCAGAAACAAATCCTTTTTTGTTTTTTGGTCTTTTTGAGACAGGGTCTTATTATGCAGTTGCAGGCTGGCCTTGAGCTTATTTATGTAGTTCAGGCTGGTCTGTAACTTGCAATGATCCTCCTTCCTTCAGCCTCCCAAATGTTGGGATTACAGGTGTGCACCACCACACCTGGCAATATACTATTTTACTTTGTTCTTTTTTTGTTGTTTTTTTTTTTTTTTTTTTTTTTTTTTTTTTGGTCTTTTTTCCTTTATATCGGTACCGGGGATCGAACGCATGACTGCCTGCGTGCAAGGCAGGCGCTTACGCCACTGAGCTAAATCCCCAGTGTTCTTTTTTTTTTAAAATAAATACTATTTTAATATTTAGCTTCCCATTCATCTTTGGACAAAATTGAGATAATGTACTCAGTTTTTTTAACCTGCTTTTCATATAACAGATGAGCGTTTTGTCATATTATTCTAAGACTGTATTTATTGAAAAATTCTTTTACAAGCCATTACTTATGCTCAGATTTTAAAATAGTGATTTTATTTCCTTACTATTTTCCCCATTTTTATAAATAGAAAGTTGACAGTTTAAGAACCCAAATGTTTAGAATTTACTGTTCTGAACTTTTGAGTTTGTAACCTTAGGATCTCACCATACATTGAAAAAATTGATGGATAAGTACTTTTTTTTTTTTTTTTTTTTTTTTTTTTTTTTTTGGTGTTGGGGATTGAACTCACAATCATGTGCTTGCAAGGCAGGCGCTTAAGCCACTGAGCTAAATTCCCGGCACTGATAAGTACATTTTTAAAAAAAACTTATTTGATTGAAACTGTTGCAATATTTATACAACAAAATGTTAATTGTTATTTTTTTTTCTGTGTTAGGGTGGACTGTGTAGGAATATTAAAGTTGAGGAATGCTGATGTTGAAGCCAGAATAGGAATTGCTGGTTCCAAGAAGAAAAGCACTCGAGCCAGATTGGTTTTTCGAGTTAACATCACAAGGAAAGATGGCTCCACATTGACCTTGCAGACACCCTCTTCTCCAATTTTGTGTAGTAAGTAAGAAAATATGTGGATATTAAATATATAGAGACTTTTTACTACCTGTTAATCTTTCAGACATCTCTAACTTACAGATTTTCATCCAATCAAGCTTATGATTCTACATTATTTGAAATACGTTAAAAGCTGTAGTCAGGAGCTGGAATCCATGGCATGTACCGATGGTCCCAGCAAGGTAAAAGGCTGAGTGAGGCAGGAGGATCATTTGAGCCTAGGAGTTTACAGCCAGCTTGGACAGCATAGCAAGATCCTGTCTCTTAAATTAAAAAAAAGAAAAAATAGATAAATATATTTTCTGAGCTAAATTAAAGGTAAGTAATCAAAATAAAATTTAAAATGTATGTAGCATTTCGTAGTTTCGTGTTATCATCACACACTGATTTTAAAAGAAATTTGAATAGGTTTCCCAAAGTAAATTGCAAAGCTAAAACATTTTCTAAGTACTTGCACTGTAGTAAATTGCCATGATACTGTTTTATGTTAGAATATAAAAGTAAAGCAAGCAGAACTTTGTAAATAATAGGTCAGGGGTTCTAATTATAAATTACAGTATTATAGTGTGGTGTTAGAAAGTGGGAAATAAAGTTTTTTATCACTTAACCTTGATATAGAAAGAAGCTAACATGTGGGTTTATATTTAAATACAATTGTTAAATGTGTATCACTATAATTGTAGTGTCTCTCTAATGAATGCTATATTACAAGTAATGGGGAAAATTTCTTGTTATATCATTTAAGAAAACTTTCATTATATTTTTCTATCTGGTATTGCTTTTTTATAATTTATAATTTATATTTGATTTCAAAAGAATTAGTGTAGGGTTCCTATTAGGTTGCAATGGTCTTAACAACCATGCTACCCCTTGGATAGTTATAGATCCTTTGTTATTTTAATTGTTCTCTAGTTTTGTCAAATTACCTATCCTTTGTGAGCCATATTTTTATTCATACCAGAAATTCTTAAACCTCAGTTTAGCAAACACCTTAATTCGAAGAAGTACTAGAAATATCTTTCTAATCTCCTAAGAATTCAGTTGAATTTCTGTCTCTCTCTCTCTCTCTCTCTCTCTCTCTCTCTCTCTCTCTCTCTTTTTTGTACCAGGGATTGAACTCACGATCTCATGTTTGCCAAGCAGGCACTTAACCACTGAGCTAACCCCCCAGCCCCTCTATTTTTAATTATTATGTAAACTTTACTTTTATACTGGTATTTCCTTATGTTGCTTTCTAGGTAATACTTATAAATAAGCTGTTTTCAAAGTTTGTAGATTCTATGGCCATTCTATCATGTTCAGATAGGAACAGAACAAATAATCAATGTTTGGTTTATCGAGTTGTAAAACTTTGCTAGTTGAGGTGTCCAGTTTCTGAATTTGATGATTTCATGACATGGCTTTCCTTGAATATTATTAGGATGGAGTTGGAATTCTAGTGAAATATAATCTAACACTTTGAGCATGATCATAGCTGTTCTTTGAAGAACAGAGCCAGGTGGTGCTTGATGGTTCCAGTCATAATGCTTTAGCAGGGGGCTTAGGGATTTAGTTCAGTGATATAAGCGCCTGCCTGGCAAGTGCAAGGTCGTGAGTTCTATCCCCAGTACCAAAAAAAAAAAAAAAAGCTTTAGCAAAGACTGGGAAATAGTTGCCAGGTTGGTTTGCTTACTTCTTTTATTAGTTCATTTGCTCATTTCTTCCGTTCATATTTCATTAAGTTGTTGACAAAGTATATCTAGCTAGAGATGGTAGAAAACGTGAAAGAAATAGAAAACATGATATCCTAAAAATTATTACCTGTAATTATCATCACTAATTATCAGCATTAGTGGTAGTATGTGTCCATTTATGATCTGTCTCCTTGAAAAACTGTTTGTGCAATAGATATGGTAACCATAGGAAGTAGCAATATACAGTAGAAGGTACATAGGGCTAATAGTAGCTACCATGTTTGAATTTTAGCTACCTGCCTGACATTTTAAGTACTCTACATAAACATTGTATCATTTAACTCTCACCATACCTGGGTTCCATTCTACAAATGATAAAACTGAGACTACATAAGAAATTAAGTCTACATAAGATCTGGACCGGGAATTTAGCTCGGCGATTCAAGCACGTGCTTGGTAAGCACAAGGTCATGAGTTCGATTACCCAGTACCAAAAAAGAAAAAAAGACTACATAAGATCTGAATAGCAGATCTTATGGGTTCAAACAAAACCTCTGCTGTTAGCTACTATATTTTACTGCCACCACAGTCACTTAAACTGGGACATTGAAACCATCTTTGCACAATCCACTTCATCCTAGCCATGGCTTTTGGGTAGTTGAAACTATGGTTAAAAATTTGAGAAATTATTTTGGGAACTATTTCTTTGATCTTGGAGATTTCTATTCTGTAATTTAGATTTTTATGAATTTTTTAGAAAATATTTCATTTTACATTAGGGACTTTTATTAAATACATATGTTGTTTTTTCCTATTTTCTTTTGTAGATGCCATTTATTATGGAGTTGTAGGACTTGTATTTTAATTCCTTTAATTTGCTATTTGGCACTTATCTTACCATCTCTTAGAGAAACTGGATTAAACATTGGCAACACCTTTTAAAGAAAAGGAATTTCAGAATAAGTAGAAAAGAACAGTCTGAATATTTTCAACACAGAGATGATTGAGGAAATAGAAATGTCTTGTTACTCTGATTTGATCACTACATATTGTATATGTGTATCAGATTATTGTATTGTACTCTGTAAATATGTACACAGATTTTTTTTGTACACAGATTTTGAGTCAATAAAATTTTTATTTAAAATAAAACTGGCATTGTATGATATGTAAAAATAAAAGTTATCAGAAGATTTTTGAGTGCTTCATTAAGATGGGATTGCAGTACAGGAGGTGGCCTGGGAACCTGAGGAACAATACTTGGTTATCTGTTTAGTCAGTGTGACAGTGAAACATTTAAAAAATAAACATAAAAGAGAGACAAGGAAGTGGAACAGGGAAGAAAGAAAAGGTAATGTTTGCAAAGATGGTCTTTATGTTTTTTTTAGAAGAGAAAGTAACTAGAATAATTATTTGCAAATATGTTTTCATAGAATTTCATATCAAATGATTTTTTCTTAAAGCACTTGATAACTACCTTAAAATACTTAGAATAATTTCTGTAATAATTAGATTTAACCATCTGGCAAGAGACTAAGCTTCTTTATTTACTTTTTTTTTTTTTTTTTTTTTTTTTTTTTTTTTTGAGACAAGGTCTTGCTACATAGTTCAGGCTGGTCTTGAGCTCACATTAGCCCAGCCTGGCCTCAAACTCAGTGTGATCCTTCTGCATCAGCCTCTGAAATGCTGGGATTACTGTCATGAGCCACCACGCTTAGTTCTATATTCCTTTTAATGGATTAATGATTTGATTTGATTTTTTAAAAAATGCATTATTGTGGGCTGGGGATTTAGCTCAGTGGCGTAAGTGCCTGCCTGGCAAGCACGAGGTTGTGAGTTTACCAAAAAAACGTGTGGAAAAACATTAATTTTGTTTTATGCTCATGGCTTTTCAGTAATTACTGGTCATTGATCTGCAATGATTGGTTATCTAATTGGCAACAAAATGAAAGATTTTAAGTTTTTAAAAGTTTTTTGTTTTTGCTTAAATGTTAGACTAGATTTGGGGGGGCACAGGTTTGTATTGTTGCAATAGAATGAGAGGTGGAAAGGAAATAGTTAATAAGAAAATTTGGAATTGGAATGGAAGACAGAAAAATATTGAGGAGTTAGAAAAAAAGTGGAAAAGGAAAAGGGACCATGAGGTGATAGGCATTAAAGGAAAATGATTCTTGTCATTCCATCTAATACAAAAAGGCCTGCTGCCAGCATTCATGCTGTGCTTTGGTTTAAAAAAAAAAAAAAAAAACTCTGCTTTGAATTGTTGGATTAACAATGGCTGTTAGCTCTTTTGTCTTTTTGTTTTTAAGGGGATAAAAAATCACTCCCTTTTATATTTTTAACACAGAATTGTCCAGAAAATAGAGGCATATATGTTTTTGGGTTTTGGTTGTATAAGTTTATATTATTTTGTTAAATTAAGAATATCATTGTTCATTATTATACTCTTACAGTAATTTTAATATGACAAAATTGATTATGGCTTTCTTATTTATTATATATATAATTTTAAATCATAATACTTACTAAGTCCACATTTAACAATTTTCTGCTTCCCTTATTTCTGTCTCATTACTTTGAGAAGAGGATAATGTCATTAAGTAAACTGTCCCCTTCCCAAAATTTCACATATGGTTAGTACTTCCTTGATATGATACAGGATTTTTATTCTAAAAATCTACAGATTTAATTTTCACAGACATTATCAGAGGCCTTTATTAGTTTATTTGACAGCTCAAAATATTTGCTTAGTTTTTTAGTATCTAAATATTCATTAAAACTTCTGAGCTTTATATTTAAAGTGCTATCTGAAAAACATCTAAAAATACTAGAAATATTGCTGGGTTTTTTTTTTTTTTTATGTATGTGTGCTATAATTTTCAAACTATGTAATGACTTTCAAGAGTTAGCTTACATGGTAGAGCATTTGCAAGGTTCTCAATTCAATCTCCAGGACTGTGGGCAAGGAAGGAGTCAGTTTACTAGTTTAAAAACGAAAGTAAGATAGTTAATGCTTAAGTAATCCTGACTTTAGTTCTTTTATGTATGGAATCTTCTGTATGAAGTGTGTGCTATTGGTTAACTGTTTTTTCTTAGTTACTTTTTTGTGGTTGGGACAAAGTACCTGATACCCACAAAATCGAGGAGGAAAGGTTTATTTTCGCTCATTGTTTATAGAAGTTTCAGTCTGTAGTTGACTGGTTTCAAGATTACAGCAGCATGGGCTGGGGATTTAGCTTAGCAAATAAACGCGCCTGCTTAATAAGCACAAGGCTGTGAGTTCGATCCCCAGTACCAAAAACAAAACAAAACAAAAAGATACAGCAGTATGGCACAAAGGCAAGGCAGAGGAGTGTTGCCTGTGGTATGGCAGACAACACAGTGAAGGAAAAAGGAAGAGAGATCTTCTAGGCCATGCCCCCAGTGACCCACCTCCTCTGACTAGGCTTCACCTCTCAGTATTATCATGTTTAGCTATAAACTCATCAGTGAACTAATGTACTGATGATTATCATGTTCCTATGATGCAGTTACATCCCAAAAGCCTCACCTATGAGCACACAAACCTTTGGGAGGACATCTAGATACAAACCACAACAGTAACCATTAAACCTTTTTAATACAGAAGACCTTTTAAGAGATCAGAAAGGTCATGGTGGTGCATGTCTATAATCTCAGCACTCAGGAGACTGAAGCAGGCGCATCACTGCATAATGAATTCAGGGCCAATCGGAACTACATAGACTTTCAGCAAAACACAGTAATATCAGAAATTAAAAGTTGTGCTTGCTTTGGTGGCGCATATACTAAAATCAAAAGTTGAAAGTTAAGTTGCCAAGAGCTGGGCGTGGTGGCTCGCACCTGTAATCCCAGCACTCAGGTAGCTGAGGCAGGAGGATCCTTACAAATTTGAGACCAGCCTGGGCTACAAAGTGAGCTGAAGGCCAGCCTGAACTGCATACAGAAATCCTGTCTCAAAAAAAAGGAAAAAAGTTAAATTGTCTTAAGCAGTAGCAGACTAGTTTTTTCTGTAACATAAATATGGAAGACAAATATTCTAAACCTTCAGGGCCTCATTTGGCCTTCTTATGCCTTCAGTACATGGAAAGTGAAAATGAGAGATTAAAAAAAAAGTGTTTTTGTTGTTTTTAAATAGTCTCCCTGTGTAGTTCAGGGTATCCTTGAACTTGAAGTGTCTGTTTTAGCCTCCTACCTGCTGAGATAACAGACATGGGCTACCATACTGCTGAGCTGAAAAAAGTTTTAGTAGTCCTCAGTGAAGTCGGATTTCCACATGGTATTTGAAAAGGAGGGAAGATTATAGATTATACCTCATTTTGTTAATACAGTATATTAATATAATTTTGCACCTTTTGTTTTTAATCAAAATAATATTTTACATATTTTCAAATATTTTAAGACAAGTACCTGTTGTTGATACTCCAGAAAGTTATTTTTATTTTTTTAGTATCTGGAATCGAACTCATGGCCTGGCAGGTGTTTATGCTGCTGAGCTAAATTCCCAGCCCTTTAGAACATTACTTTTGACTTTTATTTGTTTAATTCTTTATTTGAAAAGGTGTGTAATTGCCAGTTAACCCTTCACATTCTGTTCATATATTAATCCTGTAAGTTCTAGACAGTATATATTTATATATATATACACACACACACTCACATTCGGTTTCATGTAACAAAAATAGGATATCTGTTTGTACAATAAAATAAAGGCTGATTGATGCTTCATATATGTTTACATTGATATAAACAACCAAAAAGGAGAAGGAAGTAAATATGAATCAGTGGTTTACAACAGAGATGCTGGAACCATGGTGGCTCTTAATGCTTTTGTTTGGACTTGACACATTACTTTGGTTCACATTTCATAAGCCACATTGCAAAGCTTGTTATCAGGGGGCCAAGAATTACAGCTTTTCTATAAGTGGGGGCATAGGGAAAGGGGAGCAGTGATTATTTTCTAATACAAGTTTACGTATTAGCTTTTTTTGTTGTTATTTTTCTGAGATGGGTTCTTGCTATGCAATTCAGGCATACCTACAGCTCACTTTGTAGCCCAGATTGGTCTTAAACTTGCAGTGATCCTCTTGCCTTAGTCTTCCAAATGCTATATGTTAGCATTTTTATAAATACTAGATTTACTATTAAATATGTAAGGGGGATTTTTTCAGTATATTAAAGTCTCATTAATTTAGGCATTGATGAGTTAGATAAATATTGTTTATCTTTGTAACATAGGTTTTAGAGGTTTGTTTAAACAAGTAGTATAAGCTGTGACAAAGTGCTTACACGTTCACGATGGAGCCTTACATGTTCATATATCTCACTGCTGGGTAGCTTGAACCACTGATGGTACATGCATGACTATTCCATTGTGTAGTTTTTAATTTCATGAGTAAAAAAGCCAATAAAACTGAGTAGAGCTGGGTGTGGTACACATGCTAAGCACCTCCAAGCACTCAGGAGGCGAGACAAGGGGATTTCTTATGAGTTCGAGGCCAGCCTGAGCTACATAGTGAGTTCAAGAATAGACTACACAGTGAGATCCTGTCTCAAAAATTTTTAAAAGTGATTAATTCTGTTTGTACCACTAGTGGGTCAAGCCAACAAGAATATATTAACCTTAAAGGAAAAAGTCCATTAAGGACTGAATGCTTAAAATATATCATACATTAGAACCCCACAGAGTGATCTTTTTGGACAGTAGTCCTTATAGATATTGTTAAGGAATAATCTTTCCAGAATCAAATGTTTTCAGAAAACTATATACTGTTTTATATATACAGAGTATGAATACTTGCAGAAATATTTTTGTTTGGCTTTTCTTAACCCACTATTTCCCAGATCTACTGTTTTCCTAAATAACATTTATTAAATTTTCTAAAGTAAATCTTGACAATTGATAGACTACAGTTTCCCATTACTTCTTTGTCCTCAGTACTGTCTTTGTTAATTTTAGTAGTGGTTAATCCTTAAAAATTGAAAACAAGTACATCTTGTGTTTTAGCATTAAAGTTTCTGTGTTTAGAGAAAATACCTGCTGGAACAAATCGTTCTGCAGGGGACTTGTTTGAATTTTTGGTGTCCTTTTGTTATAGGGTCTCTGGGTCCTGTGTCTAGATCCTTACATATATTCCCAGTACCATCTACATACCTCTCATTAGCTCAGAGACCTTGTAATGGAGCATAGCTGATGCTTCAAAAGTTAGGGCTATGTTTTGAAAGAAAACAAGACAATGTGATAGATAGTGAAGATCTCAGGTCGTCTAGCTTTGAAATTTATATCTCTTACGTTGCTTTCTTATGTCCTATTTTGTTTTGTTTTGTGTTTAATTTTATCCCCTTTAAAATAAAGATTAAAAAAAGATTAGGGCTGTGGGACAAACCTGTTTTTTTAAAATTTAATTTTTAAAAATACTAAAATGAGGGATGAGGATGTAATCCAGTGGCAGAGTACTTGCCTAACATACACGGCCCTGGATTTGATTCCTGATACTGTCAGAACTTTAGAAAAAATTACTAAGATAAAATATGACCAAGTTCATTTTTTCAAACTTTTACCATTAACATAAGGACAAAAATGGCATTTATCCCTGCCTATGAAGTCTTAACAAAATTCATTTGGAATTAGTATGCACTTAGCTGATTTTTTTTCTCTGCCATCTATTAGGATAAAAGTTAAGGTGCCAAATAATTTAAATTCAGGATCAGTGAGACAACTCATAGACCTACATACATAAACACAGGTTGCTCTTAGATAAAAAATAAATTAGTTCTTTTTATGGAATGCTTGTTTATACCCACAGCTCAGCCAGCAGGAGTGCCAGAGATCTTAAAGAAAAGCTTACATAGCTGTTCAGTGAAAGGAGAGGAAGAAGTGTTTTTAATTGGCAAGAACTTTCTTAAAGGAACTAAAGTTATTTTCCAAGAAAACGTTTCTGGTAAGTAGGCATCTTAGTGGTACAAAGATTGTTTATGTTTCACTTTGTTATAAAGATACCTACATAGTAAAACAGTAGTTCAAAAAATTTAGTAAGTTTCTGTTTTTATTTCAATCAGATGAAAACTCTTGGAAATCAGAAGCTGAAATCGACATGGAATTATTTCATCAGGTAGAATTTAAGCATTTTTATAATTTGGTTGTGTACTCTCTTAATTTGGTTTTGTTCTGAAAATTTTTTAATAGATTAAATGTTATATGGGTTGATGAAAAAGCTAAGAGTAGTCGCAAAAGTTACTAGTTTTAATAAAACACTTTTGTTTCCTCTTTTTTTTCTTCTGTTACTGGGATTTCCCCCATCCTGGGTATGGTGGTACATGCCTGTAATCCCAGCGACCCTAGAAGCTAAAGCAGGAAGATCTCAAGGTCATGACCCACATGGGCAATTTAGTGAAACTCTATCTCAGTGTAAATAAAAGTAAAAAGAATTAGGGATGTAGCTAACACCTTCTAGGTTCAATTCCCATTATCACAAAACATACAACAGAATCTGTTTGTAGGACTCTGTGATGAATTGTTTTCCACATAACAAGGAAAGACAACTACAAAACGAGGACAATGACCTGACTTAATATTTACTATATAGAAGTGTCAAATCCATAGAAATTGAGACTAATGGCAGTGGAGACCAACTTTATGAGCAAGTTAAAAGACACATGCAGAAAAGTAGTATTTACAGTTATAGATGGGTGGAGGTCAAGCTAATTTGTTCAGAATAACTAAAGCGGGGGCTAGGGATTTAGCTCAGCGACATAAGCGTCTGCCTTGCAAGCAGGCAGTTGTGAGTTCAATCCCTGGTACCGATAAAAAGGAAAAAGACAAAAAAACCCAGAATAACTAAAGCCTAAAATTTAGTGTACAGAGCTGAGATAAAAAGAAATAGCACTTGAAAGCAAGCAAGGTGGTTGAAAATAATAGAATTGGAAAAAAATATAGCCAATTTATCGAGAATGTCCACATTTTCTTTGGTTTTTAGTTTTTTATTATTCCTCTCTGTAAAAACATAATACTTTGTTAAACATTTTACATCCAATATGTTGCCAAACTCAAGACCATGACCATAGTCAGAGCAGCCCTAAATTTATATAGCAAGCCATAGGTTCAGAGGTGTCCAGGCCGTCACCCCATCTAAGTAACTGGCTCTAAATCTATGTTTTTCTACTGTCTCCTGTGATTTAATAATTTTCTAAAATTCACAGAACTCTGGGAAGTCCTGTACAGGTTTATTACAATATAAGAGTGCAAGTTGTAACCAGCTAAGTAAAGAAAATAGGGTAAGGTCTGAGAGTCCTAAAGGCCAAATAGTTATCCACCAGGATTGCCCTATCTTAAAACATTTGTGTGATGGGGCTGGGGATTTAGCTCAGCGGCATAAGCATCTGCCTTGCAAGCAGGCAGTCGTGAGTTTGATCCCCGGTACCAATAAAAAAGAAAAAAGACCAAAAAAACCATTTTGTGATCATATATAGAGCTGCTGAGGCTCACCCATGCCTTTGCTGTCTTGAGGTTTTATTTGGATTTGATTATGTAATGTCTACAACTGACCTATACTCTCTGGTCCACCAGAGGTCAGAACTGATACAGCTCTTATTACAAATGACATTGGTAGTCAGGTCTGCAATAGTTAGGTCTGTAATCCCAGTATGTGAGAGGCTGAGGCAGGAGAATAGCCTTCAGTTTGAGGCCAGCCTGATGTACATAGCAAGACCCTGTCTTCAAAAAAAAAAGTTTTAATAAATGACATTGTTAGTTTGTGCAGCGACCTAAACTTCTTACGCAATCAGATGGAAATCGCAGTCTCCCTATACACCAACAGTATCTTCCTCTAAAGGCCTCCTGAAGGTCAGTGACAATGTAGCATGGCTCTTCCATGATGCTCTTAATACCCGTCACCTAATAAATACAAAAAACTTGTCAGCTCATTTTATTCCCTTTGGAAAACAAAAGTCTGTTACCTAAAATCTGTGCAGTTTTTTCCTGAGGATACTTCAAATAGGTTCTTATATACTAAGGTTTTAATCCTAACTGAAACTCTGTGTGTCATGAACATGTTTTGCTTTTTCACAGATTGGTTCAATTAATATAAATTCCCTTGGTTTTATGTTTTTTGTTTTGTCTTTTTTTTTTTTTTTTTTTTTGTGCCATGGATCGAACTTACAACTTTGTGCTTGCCAGGCAGATGCTTATACCACTGAGCTAAATCCCTGGCCTTGTATTTTGTCTTTTTGATACAGGGTTTTGCTGTATAGTTCAGCCTGGCTTTAACCTTACAAAGATCCTTTTGCCTCAGTCCTCTGAGTGCTGGGATTTTAGGTGTGCACTACCATACCCAACCAATTCCCGGATTTGAAACACTCTATTATAATTGCTGTTCCTGTGATGCAGATTAATAAATTAAAAAAAGAGAGACTGGTTTTGGAGATGGACTTAGTTAAAAAATTATACAAAATTGCCAACCATGGTGGTACATAGCTGAAATCCTAGCCCTCAGCAGGCTGAGGCAGGAGAATTACCACATATTTGAAGCCAACTTGGGCTGTATAACAAGGCCTTGTTTGAAAAAATAAAACAAAAATACAATATTAATATGAAGATAGCCCCAAATTTTATTTTAGCGTTACTGTTTAATGTAGGACTTTTTGGGGGGTGGGGGTGCTGGGAATAAAACTCAGAACTTTGCACTTGCCAGGCTAGCATTGTGTGGCTGAGCTATATCCCCAACCCCGCTAATGTAAAACTTTATATTAACAAGTCATCATTATGTTTGTTTTGGAACTTGGGATTCAACCCAGGAAATTGAACTGAGATCCTAGAGAATTGATTCTAGTGATCATATTAAAGGGGAAAAATAGAAAATAAATATTGAAGGGAAGGAAATAAGTTGGAGGAAAAAAATTAGGAGACTGGAGATATAATTAAATAGAGCACCTGTCTAGCATATGCAAGGTCCTAAGCTTAATCTGCAGAATGGATTGATAGATGTCAGTAGAAGGAAGGAGGAAAGAGAAAGAAAAGAGGAAAAATAGGATGAAACTTCAGATGTGGTCAGTTAAGAAATGTCAGGCAATAGCCAGGTTAGGTGGTACACATCTGTAATCCCAGAGTCTGGGAGTCTGAGGCAAGAGGATCACAACTTCAAGTTCTGCTTGGGGAAGTTGGTGAAACTCTATCTCAAAATAAAAAATAATAAGGGCCAGGGATATAGCTCACTGCAGAGTCCCTAAGTTCAGTCCTCAGTGCCACTAAAAATAATACAAAAATCTAGCATACAGGTAAGTCAGAAGATGATATACAATATTTTAAGTAACCTAGAGGATATATAGTAGAAAAGGTCATTTAAACATAACTACACAGCTGGGCATGGTGACACACATCTGTAATCCCAGCACTCAGAAGACTGACTCAGGAGGATCACCTTGAGTTCAAGGCCAGCCTAGGCTACAAAATGAGTTCAAAGGTAGCCTGAACTACATAGGGAGAGCCTGCCTCCAAACAAAGAGATGACTCTATATATTACAGTTATGATTAATTTTAATAGATAATCCAAACTAAATCAAAATAGGCTTTTACCTGGGCATGGTGGCATATACCTGCAAGCTGAGCACTGGAGAGACTGAGGCAGGAGGATCACTTTGAGTTTGTGGCCAGCCTGGTCTACATAGTGATTTCAGTGCCACCTTGAAATATATAGCAAAACCTTGTTTAAAAACAAAAGAATGGGGAGAAAAGGTTTTAAAAAGCTTTCAAGTGGAAGTTGGGTAAATATACTATGAAACAAAGAAGTGTTTTGATCAAATATGGATGTAATTTAAAACATGAATTCTATTACCAGTTACTGAAAGACAAGGCTTCCTTTTAATTCAGAAGAACAATTTCAGTTGTAGAGTTTGTCAGATAACTCGAAGAATAAAGAATATTTTACAAGCTATCTATTCAGCCATCTTCTTCACTCTAGGTAGATTGCTTCTGTGATATAGTAGTAGTGTTTAAATAGTAGAGTAAAAATGAGGGTGGACAGTACAAAAACCCTATTTCTAAGAAGTTCGTATCATTCAAGTATGTTTTTGATGACCATATGTATTTCAGATTCTCCCCTGTGAAGGCATATATACTTCTACATGTTCTTTCACTTGATTTAAAAGTATATATGGTTATTTTTTGTCTTTTTTTTTTTACACTAATTTGGAGCAATTTCAGAGAATGTTTTAAAATGACTGAAAAACAAATTAAGCCAAGCATGGTGGTACACCTTGTAATCCCAGCAATTGGGAGGCTGAGGCTAGACAATCATTGAGTTTGAAGCCAGCCTAATCTAGATGGCAAGACCCTGTTTCAACAAACAAAACATTTAAGTGCTCAGAAATTGAAACTGTGGCACTGGCCTTATTTGTCCCATGTTTTATTCAATTGAGTCAATCAATTATAATCTAAAATAAGAAATATTCTTAGACTCATCTCACCTTGAGCTGTCTGCTTAGGCTCCTGCATGCAAGATAACTGGTGAAATGGATAATCACTACCTCTTGCTATTCCTTTCTATTACTATAATCTAAGGAAGAAGAAGAAGTTAGTATGTGATTAATGTTAGTTTCCAAGAAGATGCAGTCTTCTTGAGTAAGTGCTGGTGAGGCATTTATGAACTGTGCCCTTTTCTAAGACTACCTTTGCCACTATTCTAACTAAAAATATCTTTGATTCATTGGAGTTTGGATACACTGAACCCTGTTTGACTTTAAATGGAGAAAGTGGTTAGGAAGGTACAAATGGCATTTTGAAGTTCATCTTATCTTGAAGTAGTACAAAACATTTGCTATCTGACTGTGCTTTGTGGGTAGCTTGGTTACTTCCCTCTACTGGGACAAAATTCCTGACACCCAAAATAAAAGGAGAAAAGATTTATTTTGACTCACAGTTTGTAAAGGTTTCAGTATATGGTTGACTGGCCCCAAGGCAGTACTGTGTCACAGAGGAGAAACAGTCTGTGACAGGGCAGACAGGCAGCGAAAAAGCAGCAACAGCAGACTTGCATTCTTTCTGTCCCTTTATATTCTGTCCAGGCTACAAACTTATTGTTGCCACCTGTACCTACCATGGGGCTTCCTTTATCCACACCTTTCATCTACGTTTACATACCCTAATCCAGCTACCTTTGAAACTACTGACATATGACCACCTGAGGCTTTGGAGAAGGAGGCATCTAGATACAGGCCATTACAGTGGACATACGTGTTTTCTTCATAATTTACTCTTTTATGTGTAAGACTATTTTAAGCCAGGCATGGTGGTGCACGCCTGTAATTCCAGCACTTGGGAATCTAAATCAGGAGGAACGTTGAGAATTTGAGACGAATCTGGGCTCAATGACAGCCTGAACTGCATAGCGAGACCCTGTCTCAGAAAGACCAAAAACTATTCTTAACAGAGGATATAAGTAAAGGACAAAAATAGCCTGGATCTTCATGTAACTTAAATTCTTGTAATTAAAAAAGGACAAAAAGAAAAGCAATCAGGGTGATTTCAAGTGATAATAAGTTCTGTTATGGAAATAAAATTATGTGATTGGGTTGGGTAGGAAGGCTACTTTAAACAGTTTGGTCAAGAAAGACTTTTGTAAGGAAGTGATATTTTTTAGCATCTCAAAATGGGTAAGAGACCTGCTGTTCGGGGAGGTAACAGAAGAATATCACATTTGGACAGCGAGTGTGAAATAAAACTGGGTATAATATGTTAAAAGAATGGATCAAGAAGTTCATTGTGTCTAGTTGTAAGCTGAGGGAAAGTGATGAAGTTGACAGGATGGAGACCTTATAACCCGTTATGAAATAGTTGGGACTTTACCTTAAGAAAAATTATAAGATTGATGGTCTGAGCCAGGCATGGTGGCTCACATCTATAATCCCAGCCCTGGGAGGCTAAGGCAGGAGGATGGTTGTGAGTTCAAGACCAGCTTGGGCTACAAAGTGAGCTCAAGGCCAGCCTGAACTGCATAGTGAGACCCTGTCTCAAAAAGACCAAAAAAAAAAAAAAAAGATCGATGGTTTGGTTCCTGTTAACCTCAATTTTAAAATACATTAATCAGACTTTTAAACTTTAATAGAAAATACATTTATTTGTTATTTTAAATATTGCTTCTTTTTTGACTTTTACACTTTTCTTTTAACTAGAACCATCTCATTGTCAAGGTTCCTCCATATCATGACCAACATATAACTTTGCCTGTGTCTGTGGGAATATATGTCGTGACCAATGCTGGAAGATCCCATGATGTCCAGCCATTCACTTACACTCCAGACCCAGGTACGTCAAAACAAGACATTGTGAACTAAAGTGAATAATTTCTAGTTCATTGGGAAGCTAAAAAACCAAAAATAAAAAGTTACTCAATAAGATGAATTATTATTATTTTAGAAGTTGCATTATTTCCTAAAAGACCAAATACTGCTTTTACTCTTATGTTAAATCATTTCTGTCATACTTTTTAACACAAGTTAAGTTTAATTTCAGAAAATATATATATACATCAATTTCTGACATATACTTAACTAGTTGTTAGTATATATAAAATGATGCTTTCTCTTTACTATATTTATGAACTGTACATTTTAAATAGTATGCACTGCACTTAATCTGCATGTTGTATTTATTAAACACATTAAAATTTACCATGTAAAAAATTGCAGTGTGGAGCTGGGGATTTAGCTCAGTGGCATAAGCACCTGCCTTGCAAGCAGGAGGTCATGAGTTCAATCCCCAGTACTGAAAAAAAAAGACCAAAAAAAATTGCAAGGTAACAAAATGTTTTTTTTTTTTTTAACTGGTACCGGGGATCAAACTCACGACCACCTGCTCGTAAAGCAGGTGCTTATGCCGCTGAGCTAAATCCCCAACCCCCAAAACATGTTTTCTGCTTGTAAAATTCAAAATACCATTTTAAATGGACAAAAGATGACCCTTCATTTTTGTTTTCGTACAACTCGTGTAGTATAGAATAGTATCTCACCTCAACCATAATACCTGATCATGCTTTTTTATTTGACATTGCTCACAGACTAGTACATATTACAGTAAGAGTGCTGGCTAGAAACATGAGGTATGAAAGTGGTTCAAAGATTATAGGTCATGCTAGACAACAAAGAAAATTGTGACCAAGAAAAACTCCATTACACAGCTTTGCTTCTTTGGTTACAAAGTAGATTTCACAGCTTTTTTTTCCCACCTGGAAAAAAAAAAGGTCATACAAGAAATATTGAAAAGCAAAGGAATTGTGGCAGTTTTTCTATTAGAAAGTAGAAACAAGTGCAAAATTTTCATCTTCAAAATAGCCTGATTATTTATTATATCACAATAACTGGTAATTATTTATTATATCACAATAAGTGATACCTATCCAGTTGCACTGTGTTCTTCACACTTAATATATAAAATTTACATTCAAGCTGGGTCTTTAATACTGAAAATAAATATCAAAAGTAAATTGCCATTAGTGTTAGAAATATGCCAGGATTCTTTAGTTCAGTTATGGCCTAAATATTTTACCTTTAAACACAATCTTGTTTTTAAATTCCTTTGTTGGTACTTAAAATTCCAAAAAAATTTTTTTACAGTTCTATGACATTGTTCATGTACATTATGAAAATAGCAGCCTTGTAATAAATAAAACATTGGAATAAATAAAAATGAAAACTTATATAGGCAAATGTTATTGCTATTGAAAGAAAAGTGGCTTTTCAGATGAACTGTTACTTACAATATGATGAAGAAGGCTCAAGGTAAATCTATAGGTAATAGAAAACTCAGAGAGCCATCAAAATGCTTATAGACTATTTATGTGCACCAGGTAAAAGGCAGACTTCGCTTGCTTTAATAAACCTCATCTGTTATTCTCATATACTTTAATAATAAAAGAAAAGCTAGAAATCTTTAAGATTAGAGTCTCTAAAACTGCCATTTATTAAGTACCTGTTATGTGCAGAATGATGAAAGTAGAAATTGTAGGAAATTGCTACTAGTTTAGTTGGCCGTTTTATAGGTTGCTGTGTGTTTGTGTGTGTGTGTTTGTGTGTGTTGGGGGCATTGCTAAGCTTTGAACCCTCATGTGTGTTAAGCATGTGGTGTACCACTGTATTATTTTGGCAGCCTCTCAGTGCATTTTGACAGATGGGAGGGATACCGTGAGGTAATTCATGATGATAACTGACTAACCTATCTTATGATTTGTTTGCCTATGTTCATTTAGTTGCTTAAAGAAGAAAAAAGCCTTCTGGCAGAATGTAGGGAAAACATTTTGGAAATGGAAACCATAAGTTCCATCAATCTAGGCTTGATACCTGCCATAGTTATTATTGGTATAGTTCATTCTAGTCTCAGCCCTACTTCAGAATTACCAATTCTTCCATATCTGTAGTTTACTTAAATGTTATTCTCAAATAGTCAGGATCTAGTAAGATAATGATAAGGAAAAGTGGCAAGGAAAGAAAACCCTAGCATGGAAAAGTGGGAAACAAAGCCAGGCATAGTGGTTTCCTGCCTGTAGTCCCAGCTTCTTAGAGGAAACTGAGGTAGGAGGATTGCTTGAGCCCTATATGGATAACATAACAAGATCACATCTGGGGGGCAATTATTGAGTAGTAACTACAGTAGTATAACTAGTCTTGATAGTTACTTTTTTTCAATTTACTCCATTTTCTTTTTAATCATTTCTGAAGTTTGCAACATTAGTTATTTTCCACTAGTTTGCCACAGAGGTATGCCATAATATATAACACTACAAAATTCCCTTTGATATTTATTTGTCTCAGAATAGGTCACAAGTAAAATTGTGGAAGGTAAAGGCAGAGTTTAGGAATAATATTCTGGTTTCAAGAGCTCTGCATGATGACACATGCCTGTATTTCTAGCAGTTGGAAGGCCAAGGCAGGAGGACCACTATGAGTTCAAGGCCAGCCTGAACTATTGCTGTACATTGCTAACACCTGTCTCAAAAAGCACCGCTCAAGAAAACACAAAAGAGAGAGAAAAAGAATAATCTGTTTCAGTGAAAACAAGAGAAAGAAAAAGCAAAGACAAGAGATTGGTTTATAGTCAAAGACAAAATATGTGTTTTGTTTTTTTTGCTCAGAAGCCCTCAAACTCCCCCATCTATTCTGATTAGCTTTTACTTCAGTTACAGAAGAAGAAGATGCCCTTGCAATTTTTGCTTTCCTGAAAATGCTGAGATTTCATTGTCATGTGTTTTTATTGATTAATTATAAGAATTTTAGGACTTATATTTAGCTTAAATATTTAACTAGTGCTTTTGAATTAGTATACTTAATAAGTTGTATCAGTAAATGGTGAATCTTTTCTTGCTGGCCCTACTAGTTACATGTTTGATATTCTAATATCAATCTTGTATTCATGTGAGATTAGCAACATATATAGTATTAAGTAAATATTTTTTAAAATTGCTGCTTTGGTTTTGCTTTGATAAGTGATTATATGTTCCATCCACTGAAAATTAGTAAAGTTTTAAAAGATAGTCTGTTACAAAAATTCATCCCACTGAGTGTGATGGCAAATGCCTGTAATCCCAGCACTTGGGAGACTGAGCCAGGAGGATCCCCGAAAGTTAAAAGCCAATCTAAGCTACATAGTGAGTTCAAGGCCAGACTGAACTGCATAGCAAGACTCTGTCTCAAAAAACAACCCCCCAGCCCAGTTTATCTCAATGTAGAGTTTTTGCTAAACAAGCCAGTTAATGATGTTCTGTTAGAAAATAGGCCAACGGAAGGATTTTAAGATAATATAATTTGTTATAATGAATAAATGTAAATACAGTATATGAATTTTTTTCTTAGCAGCAGCAGCTGGTGCTTTGAATGTAACTGTGAAGAAGGAAATATCCAGCCCAGCAAGACCTTGCTCTTTTGAAGAAGCCATGAAAGGTAACAAATGGATTCTTCTCAAAAGTTGTAATTAGGGCTGGGTATGATGGTGTACATTTGTAATATCAGCACTCAAGAAGCTGAGGATCACTGTGAGTTTGAGGACAGTGTGGGCTAGTGAGTTCAAGGCCAGCCTGAACTACATAGCAAGACCCTGTCTCCAAAAAAAAAAAAAAAAGAGAAGAAAACAAAACAAAACAAAACAAAAAAAGGCACTCCTGTTTTCTTTAACAAAACCTTAGTATTCTAAGTATTTTTTTTCTTTTTTCTATTAGGTATTTGTATCACTTAGCAGAACATCTTACTGTAAAATAAGTATTTGTTTAACTTGTTGACTGTAGAGACTTGTTCTGTTTGATATTTTCCTTCATTAAGCATATAAACTTGTTTCTAAAAATACACATTGGAATAGAGGAATTTAAAATTCTCCAATATCAAAACTCTTGCAAAAATGTAAAATCAAAGCTATAAAGCTTCTTGCTTCTGGTAAGGTCAATACTTGTTATTGTGACTGAAGAGGCCAAAATACAGAGTCATTTGAAAAAGTTGTTTTAGGTTATTTTATTATCATTCTTCCTCTGATTCCTTTATCTACTCTACTGCTAATGTCCAGAAATAGTGAACATAAACTGTTTTTAGAATGTTGTTACAAAAAATCCTTAGCAGATTTGTAATACAACTGTAGTATATAGCCTTTATATATGAGGATGCAGGTTATGGTATGGCATATTTGTCTAATTTTATCTTTTGTTTATATTTTCCTGCCCATGAATATGAATATAATTCATATGAATAAGTAACATTTTAAATATTTGAACTATTTACTTTTAAGGAGAATGGCATGCTTAATAAGTTTTATTAAAAAATGAGTTCTTTTATTTTTAGTAGTAAGAGTCACTGTCCACAAGTGTTCAGTGTAGCAAGCTGTGACATTGGTAACAATGTTAGTATTTCATAGAAGAGAAAGCCAAACTGTAAGAGAGATTAAATAATTTGCCAAAGGTCATCTAGCTAGAATTTTAAAAAAATTTTTGGTTGAGCTTCAGTATATAAATATATCTAAGAAAACAAACACTCTGACCATGTTATTAAACAAGTAATACCATAAGTAATAATGGGCTGGGATATATCTAAGTGGAGCAAAGTCCTGAGTTCATTTCCCTGAGTTTAAAAAAAAAAGGCCAGGGAGTACAAACAAACATAAGCAAAATATGTACATGTGTGGAAATACCACACTGGAACCCAGTATTTTGTAAACAGTATGCACCAATAAGAATATATTAAAATAGTAAAAAAAAGAAAGTCAGGGATGTTTGTGTCTGTTCTTTGCCAAGTTTTTTTAATTTTATTTTATTTAAAGAAAGGATAAACAAAACAGAAAATAAGTAGAAATAATACATACGTTCAGAGAAAAAGAATAAACAGTAAGAAATCATTAGTTGATGTTTACATATTGTCATTTTACAAATAGTTGTTCAAGTTACAAGAATGGAACATGTAAAGTGGGAATTCAACTATTTGCAGCGAGACTGCAAATAGTTCTGTTCAGTTGTCCAACAAAAACTTAGTAACATGGTTGTCAATCCTATACACTTAAACATACATGCAGTTATCCGTATCTTCATTTATGTTTAGATTAAACAAACGAAAGCAGGTTAAAATCATTCTGAACAAAGAATAATAGTATTGCTGGATTTTACATCATGACACTCTGAGATCAGCACTGGGTACTGTAGTGTTTTTGTTGTTGTTGTTGTTGTTGTTTTCATTTTTATGGGTACCAGGGATCAAACTCACGACTGCGTGCTTGCAAGGCAGGCGCTTATGTCGTTGAGCTAAATCCCCAGCCCCCTGTAGTGTTTTTTTTTTTAATTTAATTTAAAGAAAGACTAAACAAAACAGAAAATGGGTAGAAATAGTACATAATTTCAACGAAAAAAATAAACAGTAAGAAATCACTAGTTGATGATTACAGATTGTCTTCTTACAAATAGTTATTCAAGATACTAAAGTGAAGCATATAAAGTGGGGATTCAAACAATGAGATTGCAACCAGTTCTGTTCAACTATCCAGCAAAAACTTAGAAATATGGTTATCAATCCTGTACACTTAAACATACATGCAGTTGTCCATATCTTCAATTGTGTTGAGATTGAATAAACCCAAGCAGGCTAATAACCCTCTGAACAAAGAATAATACTATTTATTGCTGGATTTCACATTATGACACTCAAGGATCAGCACTGGGTATTTTAGTGTCTCTTTTTCTTCAAAGTATCTGTTCATTTCATCATGTATCATAAGATCAGTCCTCATAAACTGTTTATAGAGTCTACACATGCATGAGACTTAACATATATTTCTATCCTTTCTATATTAGAGGGAGAAACAAAGCAAGGCAAAACAAAATATATTCCTATAAACACATGAAACGAAATAAACATGTAAGACCGTTGTACAAAGAGTTCTACCATGGTTCCTGTGTTGTCTCTTGTTATCTCCAATAGAATTGGCTATATCATCAGACATAGTATAATTGAATATATCAGTACATAACAGTATTAATAAAAACACAACTTTGTATATAGTATAGAACTTCAAAAACCAGCAGTTAGCAAACCAGAATGTGTATCATAGAGTCTTGTCATCTTCAGTGTAGTTACCTATACTCTTAAGACTTGATACTATCATATCAGTTTTGAATAAAATCTTCTCTGCCTCATTTCTGTTATGCTCTCTTTTTGCCATTTAGTTGTCTGCTTATCTTCTTCATTCTGTTTTCTGCTGCATTCATTGAGGTCTCTCTGCCACTGTTCCTGGAATCCTAGTACTTTTCTCTCTCTCTAGAATGCCCTGCAGTATTCTTTGTAGAGTTGGATTGGTGAATGCGAATTTCCCAAGTTCCTCTTTGTCTTGGAAGCATCTTGTTTCTCCTCTAATTTCTAAAGACAGGGTATATCAGTCTGGGCTGGAAGTTATTTTCTTTCAGGGCTTGGAGTATTTCGCTCCAGGCTCTTCTTGACTTGATGGTTTGTGTTGAGAAGTCTGCCTCATGGGCCTTCCTCTATAGGTGATCTGTTTCTTGTCTCTAACAGCTTTTAATATTCTGTTCTTATATTGAATTTCTGGGATCTTGATTATTATATGCCTGGGTGAAGCTCTGTTTTGGTTGTAGGTGGCTGGAGTTCTGTATGCCTCATATATCAGAATATGATTTCCTTTTCCTATGTTTGGGAAATTTTCCTTAATTATTTCTGTGAACTTTAGAGTCAAAGTAAAAAAAAATTATTTCTGTGAATAACCTTTGTAGTTCCTTTTTTTGTACCCCAGCTTCTTCATTCACATCCTTTATTCTCAAGTTACAGATGCTCTTGTTGTCTTCTAGCCTTTGTATTGTTACCGTTTGTTTCCTTGTTATTTTTAAAAAGTTTTCCCTTTCATACTCCCACATTGCAAAATTGTCCTCCAGTCTGGATTATCTATCCTTAGTTTCTTTCAAGCTGATTCGCCATCTTTCCATAGTGTTTTTAATTTCCTGGTGATCTCTTTGAATCTGCTTCAGGGATTCTATATTTTTTTATATTCTTCATCAAATATTTCTCTCCTTTGATTTCCTCCCTTCTTCCGTCTGTGTCTGCTTGAGGGGTGCTTGTGTTGTCTCTTTTGTTAATCTTCTTATATCTTGCTTTATTTGGCTAAATATTTCACTTTTGAACTCGTCTGTGAGGTCCTGAATATATCTCTTTATGTCCACTGGTGCTGTGTCTGATATTGCATGTTTGCTGTTCTCATTCTTGTTTGTATTTACTTGTCCTGGGTCAGTGTTCTCAGGGTTGGGACCTGGGGACTTTTTGTTATTGCTTCCTCTTTCCATCTTGTTCTGCTTTTCCAGGAGGCCCTAGTTTCTTTCTTTATTGGTTACAATTCTTCGGAAGCGTACTGCCTAGATGACCCTTCTCACTGCCATGTGCTAGTGAATTGCAGACAGGGACAGTGTATGCTGGCCCCTCCCCTCTGGATCAGTCAAGCTGCTGTGGCCTGCACTATATCACTTTGCACTGCCTCCCGTCCGGGTGGCGGTGGCTGGAGCACAACAGCGTGGTAGCAGCAGCAGCAGACTTTGCGCTGCCTCCCTTCCGTGTCAGCATCAGTGGCGGCAGTGGGTGCCCAGTGGCTCCTACTCAGAGGCGCCGGAGGCGGCTGGAGTGCAGCAGCATGGGGATCTTCTTTGCCAAGTTTTATGCATCTGTTCTTCAAAAATCCTGTAGGTGGGAAACAGTCTAATTCAGATTTTTTTGGTTTTGGGGCTGGAAAGTATACTCAGAACTTTGTACATGTTAGGCAAGGGCTCTACCAATGAATTATATTACCAGCCTCAATATGAAATTTCTTATAGCAGATCATGAACTTGATGGTACATGTTTGGAATAGCAGGTACTTTGGAAGCTAAGGCAAGAAGAATCACAAATTGAAAAGCAGCCTGGCAACATGGTGAAGACCTTTGCTCAAAAGGAGAAGAAACATAGCTCTTTGGGTTCCATTCAGAACTAAAAATTGGAAGTTTAGCTGGGCATTGTGGTATATACTTGTAGTTCCATCTATTTGAGAGCTGAGGCAAGAGGATCACAAATTGAATTCTAATCTGATCCAACTTAGTCCAAAGCCAACCTGAAGTACACAGCAACATCCTGTCACAAAAGAAATGCCAGTATTACTGATAATACCAGTTAATAAATTTCTGACTAAATAAAAAATAATATTTTTGAGAAGCAGGTAATATCCTTGACACATTGCTTACTTTTACAATTCTTGGAAATCAGAGCTTTAGCACTATCTCAGTGTGTTGTGTGGAATTTTAATGAGTGATGCTTTAAACAGTATAAGTGAACCTCGAATTTGTGGTATGGCAGTAACACATTATAAGGATGTATGCATTCTTATAACTATCAATTACGATAAGTTTTAGAACTTGATATTCAAAGATGGCTAGATTTTGAATACTTTCGCTCTAAAGTAAGTTTTACCCAACTGTGTATATGTCCTATCAAATAAGTGTACAGTGTACAGTGATCTAATATTAAATGTGTACAGTGATCTAATATTAAATGTTTCTTGAGAAGCCAGGAATTATAGCACATATCTATCATCCTAGCACTTCGGAGGCTGAGGCAGGAGGATTGCCCACAAGATGGTGAGACCTTATCTCAAAGAAACAAAAAAAATTTTTTTAAGAGTCTGAGACTCTTTCTCAAAAGTTTTCTTTATCTGTAGAGGTTCAGATAAATTTGAGTATAAACAAATAGATTTCTCAAAGACTCAGATGCATGGTTAGGACCTAGGGATAAAATAATTGATGTGCTTTCAGTGGGATGGAATAGTTAAATGAATATATGTGAAAAATAACTGAGAGCATACACTTTAACTGCTTGTAACTAACTGCATGGCAAGATTTAGGAGTCTGGAGGAAGAGATAAGCTAGTTTAATCTCATTTTATAGTTGAATAAATCAAGACCTACAAAAGTTAAGTGATTTGCTAAAGGTAATACGAATAACCTGTAAATGTCTAAATTCTTTTTTTTTTTTTTATCGGCACCGGGGATTGAACTCAGGACCACACACTTGCAAGACAGGTGCTTATGCCGCTGAGCTAAATCCCCAGCCCCTAATTCTTTTCAGTGTTTTATTTCCTGTCTTACCAATCTTTTTTTAAAACTTTATTTTATTTTATTTTTGGTACCAGAGATTGAACTCACAACCTCATGCTTGCTAGGCTGTTTACAAATCTTAATGCATATTTTAATCATTTACATTTGACCTAAAAGGGCTTGCTTTTAGTAGAAATTACTGTTGTGCTCAGTTTCTAGCATTATTGTTTGGCACATGTGGACAATAAATCTGTTTTAAAGTTGTTTGGCATAAACTGTCAATACTAATATTCTCCACAACTCCAAATAAGTATTAGGATGATTGTGTCTTTCTTACTTGCCATTTGAATTTTCTAAATTGGCTGAGAAGTTTCCCCTACATAGTATACAGACATGACTTGTGTATACTTTTTTGTCTCTTGCTAGGATATAATTTCCAAGAAGGAGGGATTTTCTCCATCTTTAGCTCCTCACAATCTGACATTGTAGGTCTCAATATATACATGTTGAAAATGTAAGCAGGGCATTTTGGTACATACCTGTAATTCCAGCACTCACCTGAGGCAGGACGATCACTGAGGGTTTAGGGCCACATATTGAGACCCTGTCTCAAAAAAAAAAAAAAAAGAAAGAAAAGAAAAAGAAAATGTAAAAAAGCCAGGAATTTAGCTCAGTGGCATAAGCGCCTGCCTGGCAAGCTGGAGATCGTGAGTTTGATCTCCAGTACCGCAAAAAAAAAAAAAAAAGAAAGAAAGAAAAAACGTAAAAAGGAATAATAATAATAACATCTTTCAAGCCATTTAATGTTGTTAGAAATCCCATTTAAAGGGGCTGGGGATTTAGCTCAGCGGCATAAGCACCTGCCTTGCAAGCAGGCAGTCGTGAGTTCGGTCCCTGGTACCGATAAAAATGAAAAAGACAAAAAAAAAAAAAGTTTAAAAAAAAAAAAAAAAAAGAAATCCCATTTAAGTGCACTTCTGGGTTCTGGAAAAAAAATTGGTTTTAGGCTTATTTTTCATCCCTCTTTACCACCAAATGCTACCAGATACCTTGGAAATAATTCAAAACTCATAAAAGCACTTTGAAATATGGAAAGAAAGTGGACTGGCTAGGGACCTCAGAACTTAAAAAAACAATTTAACAGTGAATTTATTAATTTTTCTTCTTTTATCCTCTATTTATTCTGCATCAGGTTCTATAGGGGTCTGTAACCCAGAACTGCCAACAGGCACAGACATAAAACAAGTATTAAACTGCCTTCTTTGACCAAATGACTGAGAGAGAGAAAGCTCTGAAGAGATTTAATGGATGACTTGTATGTAGGGCCCTGCCTACAACAGTACAATCTAGGAGGGCTGGCTCATCCTGTACCCCATATCTGCCACAGCAAGGGGGCATGATCAGCCCACAGTGGAACTCAGGAGGGGTAGGCACATACCACACCATAATTAGGCTAGTAGTGTTTGTAAATACTTCAGTAGAAATGGCAACAGCATAACCCAGGGCCATGTGTATCCCTTACTAGGCAATAGCAAGTAGATTCTCTCTTTAGTTATATAGCACAATATAGTAACAAGCCAAATATTTGCTTGTCTGTACCCAAACAGCAAACAGATACCCAGGCTCAGCAGTTTATAGCCCTCTACTCAAGACCAGAAGCTGTAGGCCAGTATTTCCCAACCCTCCATCCCAATGAGAGAGGGCAATCAAAGAGGCAGAAAGGAAACTAGCCCAGGGTCTCCTGGTCCCTTACCCAATGTCAGAAGGCAAGTGCTTGGTGCTTGTCTATCCCAAAAGCAACAGCAGTGATAGAGTAGAAAGCCTATCGACCCTAGGAGACCAGAAAACATACCAGGAGAAATGCTTTCTGCCCTGTTAAGTCCAGGGAAGTACCTTCCATTCTTAGAGAACTCCAAGTGGCGTTCAAGGAGAGCCCAAAACACAAACTAGAATAAGGCCCAGAACACTAAATTGTCATGGAAACCACAATACACATAATTGGATCAGAACCTTACACGAGTTAAACAGTAACTCTGCTAAAAAAAAAAGTAGAATCAATAATCTTCTCACAAAACATCCAGAATGTTCCGAGAGGCCAAGGCAAGTTTAAGCCTAGCCTCAGCAAGGCATAGCAAGACCCAATCTCAAAAGAAAACATAAAAATGACCTAGGGTTGTAGCTCAGTGTGAAGGCCCTGCATTCAAATCCCAGTGGTTGTGGGGGGCAGGGAACAATAAAAATATTACTGTTTCATTGTGAATCAGAAAAATCATGAATGAGAAAAACAGTCAACTGACATCAATGCTAAATCAGATGTCGAAACTACTTGACAAAAACTTTTAAAGAAGCCATAATGACATTATTAAGCAATTATGCTTGAATTTGCTTGAAATAAGTGAAAAATAAAAAATTTTCACCAATGTGAGGAAAGTTGTAAAATGAACCAAATAGAAATTGTAGAACTGACAAATACACCAAAAAATTTTTTTAAATTGTGGATTGTAGATTTGTTATGCTATGTTCAAGATCCAGCACCGAAAAACAGAAGCAAAGCTACATCTATTAACTATGTATGATTGTTAATTTGTCAATTATGCCCTAGTAAAATTGGGGGAGGAATACAAATTTTAATTATACAGTATATATTCTCCTGCTGAAATGGAATCAAAGAGGAAATTGATGACAGAAGCAGGAAAATCTTCAAACACAAATTAATTAGCATATATCTGGATCAAAGAGAAAGTTTCAAAGCAAGGTTATAAATAGATTGAACTGAATAAAAGTGAAAACACAGCATCACAATGTTTGTGAGAAGCAGAGCATGATGATGTGCACCTATAATCTTAGATACCTACACCCAGGAGTTTGAGGCCAGCCTGGGCAACATAATGATGCTCCATCCAAAAACAAAACAAGTAACAAAGGAAAGGTATTAAAGAAAACTACAGGTTAATGCTTCTTATGAACACAAAAGTTCTTCACCAAAATGTCAGCAAATCGAATCCAGTGTTGTACAAAATGAATAATACACCATGCTTGAATGGAATTTATTCTAGGTATACAAGATTAGTTCATTTTAGAAAAAGCAATCAATATAAACCAGACATGGTGGCTCCCAAGTATAATCTCAGTACTCTTAAGGGGTTCAGGCAGAAGGATCACAAGTTTGAACCCCATCTAGGCAACTTAGTGACTTAATAAGATTCTCTGTTCAGTGCAAAGGCCCTGGGTTAAATTCCCAGAATTGAGAAAGTGAAGGAATGATCAATATAATCCACCAAAGAAAAAAATTGTATCACTTGACACATGGAAAGCATTTGAGTCTGAGAGTATTTATAATAATATCTCTTAGAAAATTAGAAATAGAGAAGAAATACTTCCAATTGATAAAGAATATCTACAAAAACCTAACATTCTACTTACTGATGAAAGACTGAATGCCTTCCCTCCAAGACTGCAAAAAAGGTAAAGAACTATCCCTCACTACTTTTGTTCAGTCATTTAAAATTCAGTAACTTAAAATTCTGTTCATTTCAATAAAGCAAGAAAAATAGAGGCATATAGATTTGAAAAGGAAGGAGTAAAACTGTCCTTATTTGTAATGATATATGCATTAGATATTCCAAAGAATATACAAAAAGCAGTCTCCTAAAAGTAAATAATTGTTGAATTCAGCAAAGCTACAGTATAAAGATCATGACTTACAAAATAGTGGCAGCAAATCATGCTAGTGAGTATGTGAAATGCCTTATACATTGCTAGTAAGAATTTAAATGGTACAGCCACTATAAAAGAGCTTGTAAATTTCTTTTAAAACAAAATACGTAGTTGTATGACCAAGCAATTGTATTCTTGGTCATGTATCCCAGATAAAAGGAAAATTAGATTCACAGAAAATTTGTACTTGAATCATCAAAACAGCTTTATTTATATAGCCAAAAACTAATCAACCAGTTTTCCTTCAGTGGATGAATGATTAAACAATTGGCCATAGTCATGCTATGAAATAATACTACTCAGAAATGAAATGAGTTACTGATACATGTCATAAATTGAATGTACTCCAGAGAATTATGCTGGGTGAAATGAGCAAAGGACAAAAGGTTATATTCCACCAGATGAGGTGAGGCATGTCTATAATCCCAGCTGGCCCAGAAGAACAAGGTCAAAACTTTGAGGCCAGTCTAGGCAATTCAGCAAGACCGTGTCACAAAATGAAGATTTTAAAAGGGCCAGAGCTGTAGAGTAGCGATACAGCACTTGCTTAGCATCCACAAAGCCCTAGGTTCAGTCTCCAGGACTGGGGAAGAAAGAGATATAACCTGTGTATTCTATGTGACTCCATTTTATGTAACTGTCTTTTTTTGAGACAGGGTCTCACTATGTTGTTGAGGCTGGCCTTGAACACCCTGTGTACTCCATGCTGGCCTTCAATTCTCAACAACCCTCCTGCCTCGGCCTCCCAAGTGCTAGGACTTTGTTCTTGAAATGACAGATTTATGGAAATGTAGAACAGGTTGTTGTTGCCTCAATAGGGTATCTTCAGGGGTGGTAGAAGTGGGTAAGATTATAAAAGGTCAACTAATACATGTGATACTTGTGATGGGACACTTCTCTCTGATCGGATACACGAGTCTACACATGATAAAGTTGCATGGATCTAAATAGACTCACGCATATGTACTAATACAATAAGAAATCTGAAGATCAGTGGACTACATAAATGATGAGGTTAATTGTACTGTATGTATCAGACAGTATCAAGGAGAAAACTGGGTAATAGTATATATACTTGATCTTTCTGTATTGACTTTTTTGGCAGAGGTATTTTTTATGTTAAACTATATTTACCTTTTCTTACTTCTCTTACACAGTAACATATTTGTCTTTGGTCAATTTAGGATGCGTAAAAAATTTTTTTGTTAATTTATTCTGCCTATTTTCATTCTCCAGAAAGTGGGGAGGAGTTAATAAGCATATTTAAAGACATTTTGGAGAAATTTGTGAATAGAGCTTTTATACAGTAACTGTATGGGGGAGGATGCAGTTATTAGTGGATATATGTATGTTGTTTAATTGAACTGTTGCTTAATTTAAATTTGTACTTACTTATTGAAAAAATTGCCAGGTACAATGGCACATGCTCCCACCCTGGGGAGGAGGTGAAGCAGGAGGATTGGGAGTTTGAGGCCAGCCTGGACTACATAGGAGTTCAAGGCCATTCTAGTCAGCATCGTACCACCCTGATTCAAAAGAATAAAACAAAAACCAAAGACTGAAAAAACCTTAGGTCAGAAATACTTATTAAAAATATTTAGCCAGAGAGTTCCAGAGTTCTGGCCATGGAGGGATTCAGGCAGCTTTTTTTTTTTTGGTCCTTTTTCATTTTTATCGGTACCAGGGAGCAAACTCACAACTGCGTGCTTGCAAGGCAGGCACTTATGCCGCTGAGCTAAATCCCCAGCCCCTTAGGCAGCTTATTCACCTGCCCTCTTGGTAAGCGTCTGCAACGTGGGCCAGGAGGAGAACAGAGCTCCAGGGCTCCGGCATGGAGGGACTCAGGCAGCTTATTCACCTGCCCTCTTGATAAGCACCTGCAGCTTGGGCCTGGAGGAGAACCATTACCTGTGAGCCAACTTCCACGTGAGCTGAAAATCAGCACCCTTCTCCCACCTGCCCCCTCCTCCCTTACCTACTGGGGATAGATATTTCAACATCTCTTGGGAGGATGACCAGATGCAGTATAGCAAATATGGGGGATTTCCTTCTATCTTCTGTTTGAAGGCATAGGTTGTTTTCACTTTTTGTTATATTTCTTTTGCTCTATTCAGTATTCTCAATTGGTTTTACAATGTTCTATTTTTGGTTTGATTTTACAATATGTAATTGACTGGATAGCTAATGTTAAATTAAAGAGATATACCATAGTACTTAGTACTACTATCCCAGTATCCTACTGTGAAATCCTGTACCAATTTCACTGCATTGTCTCGATTGGCTTTGTTTTGTCTTGCACTATTGGATATTTGTTACTTTCAAAATTAAAAAAAAAAATACATGTTAAGACCCATGCATGTATGGAATCTATAAACAGTTTATGAGAATTTATCTTATGACAATTAATGAAATGAACAGATACTTTGAAGAAAAGGAGACACTAAAATACCCAGTGCTGATCCTGGAGTGTCATAATGTGAAACCCAGAAATGGTGTTATTCTTTGTTCAGAGTGATATTAGCTTGCTTGGGTTTATTAAAAGTCAACATAATTGAGGATATGGGTAACTGCATATATGTTTAAGTGTAGAGGATTGATAACCATAGTTCTAAGTTTTTGTTGGATAATTGAACAGTACTGGTTGCAATCTCACTGTTTGAATCCCACTTTATATGCTCCAATTTAGTATCTTGAATAGTAAGACAATCTGTAATCATCAACTAGTGATTTCTTACTGTTTATTTTTCTTTGAAATTATTATTTCTATCCATTTTCTGTTTTTTTAGTCTTTCTTTAAATTCAGTTTTAAAAAGAAGACACTACAGTACCCAGTGCTGATTATGGAGTGTCTTGAAGTGAAATCCAGCAATACTATTATTCTTTGTTCAGAATGATTTTAACCTGCTTTAGTTTGTTTAATCTAAACATAAATGAAAATATGGATAACTGCATGTATGTTTAAATGTATAGGATTGACAACCATGTTACTAAATTTTTGTTGGACTGTTGATTAGAACTTTTTACAGTCTCTCGGTTTGAATTCCCACTTTACATGTTCCATTTTTGTACCTTGAACAACTATTTGTAAAACGACATCAACTAGTGATTTCTTATTCTTTTTTTATTCTCTGAATGTATGTACTATTTCTACCTATTTTCTGTTTTGTTTAATCTTTCTTTAAATAAAAAAAAAAATTTTAGCCAGATGTGGTGGAGCATGCCAGTAATCTCAGCACTCAGGAGGCTGAGGCAGGATTGTCACGAGTTCAAAGCCAGCCTGAACTACATAGCAAGACCTTGCCTCCCCTCCCACAAAAAAAAAGTTGTTTAACTTTATTTTGCCAACCAGCGATATGCTAAGAGAAGACTAACAGTTGTAATAAAATAGCTCAGCATCCTGGAGATTTCTAGGTTGTATGCTAAATTATAACTTGGTCATGTTTGAGTAGTGTAATTCAGGTATATGGAAGGGCCTTCATAGGTGTAGCTTGGTAGTTCAATTACTTAAGCTTGTTAATGTTTAACCTACTGACAAGGGTGTGGGGGTATCTCTAGCATGCATGAAGCCTCTGGGTTTATCCCAGTACTGCTTTGTGTGTTTTGCTAGAGAGAGAGAGAGAGAGAGAGAGAGAGAGACAGAGACAGAGAGAGAGAGAGAGAGAGAGAGAGAGAGAGAGAGAGAGAGAGTGAGTGAGTGTGGGTGTGTGGGTGTGATGTGTAACTTTATTCTCAGGCCAAAACCAAGAGCCCTTCAAAAATGGTATATCTTGATCCACCAATTTTGTGTCATGCTACCATTATAGCCTCAAAAAACATTTAAATTAAGACTTAGAATCAACATGCTAATCACAGAATTAGATGATTTTTGTGGTTTTAAACTTTTCTTTCTTTTTTTTCTTTGTGTGTGTATATGTGTGTGTACAGCAATTAAAACTACTGGATGTAACTTAGATAAAGTAAATATTCTTCCTAATGCCCTGATCACTCCACTCATATCGAGCAGTATGATTAAGAGTGAAGATGTTACTCCAATGGAAGTAACAGCAGAAAAAAGATCTTCCCCTATTTTTAAGGTAAGTTGCATTGAACAGTGCCCCAAATTTTAACCTCATGTATAAAAACTACTATGTTTACTTGTCCTGTTTCTTTCACGTATGTTTTTTTGGATATACTTAATGAATTTTGCTTTTCAGAGTGAATATTCTATACATTTTGACAAAGAATAATTAATACTTATGTGTTGAGGAGTATTAATAAATAATAATTTTTAGCTGGGCTTGGTGGAGGATTGTAAGTTCAAAGCCAGCCTGAATTCACAGTGAGGTCAAGGCCAGCCTAGACTACATAGCCAGACCTTGTATTCTCCACCCTGCATCCCCACAAAAAAATTATTAGCATTTTCAGAATTAAAACATTGTTTTCTTTGCAGTCCACTCCCATAATTTCTACTCCCATTTTCACTTATTTTTCCCCAGTGTAATGTTACTGATGATCCACAAAATGAGAGGTAGTTTGAAATCTGCTGATTATAAACCACAGAATTAACGTTCCATTGTTACCCTTGATTTGCAAAAGGATATCAGTAGTTGAATATTAACCTACTTTCTTGTTTGATTCTTTGCTTACAGTACTTTAAAATCAGACATATTATCATGGATTATCATTATCTTGCACCAGATTTACAAGTGATTGAGTGGAAAATAGGCCCTACATATATTTTTAGAACAGTAGTACTTTTTAAAGTATCATATGTCCTCATTTAATATTTACATATACTTATTATTTGGAATTTTTTGCTTTTTAGACTACAAAGACAGTTGGGTCAACTCAACAAACTTTAGAAAATATCTCTAACATACCAGGAAATGGGTCCTTTTCATCACCATCATCTTCCCACTTACCTTCAGAAAATGAAAAGCAGCAGCAGCTTCAGTCCAAGGCATACAATCCAGAAACTCTGACTACTATCCAAACACAGGACATCTCACAATCTGGGGCCTTTCCAGCAGTTTCTGCCTCTAATCAGCTGCCTGGCAGTGAGGCACTACTCCAGCAGGCTACACAGTTTCAGACAAGAGAAACTCAATCTAGAGAAGTGTTGCAGTCAGATGGTACAGTAGTTAATTTGTCACAGCTGACTGAGGCCTCACAACAACAGCAGTCACCACTGCAAGAACAAGCACAGACTTTACAGCAGCAGATTTCATCAAATATTTTTCCATCACCAAATAGTGTGAGTCAACTACAGAATACCATTCAGCAGTTGCAAGCAGGAAGTTTTACAGGCAGTGCTGCTAGTAGCAACAGTGGAAGTGTTGACTTGGTCCAGCAAGTTTTAGAGGCACAGCAACAGTTATCTTCAGTGTTATTTTCTGCTCCAGATGGTAATGAGAATGTTCAAGAACAGCTCAGTGCGGGCATTTTTCAACAAGTCAGTCAAATTCAAAATAGTGTAAGTCCTGGAATATTTTCTTCAACAGAACCAGCAGTTCACCCCAGGCAAGATAATTTAATACCTGGGAGAGCTGAAAGTGTTCGTCCACAGACTGAAAGCACGTTGTCTAATCCGCAGCAGCAGCAACAACAACAGCAAGTGATGGAACCATCAGCTGCAATGGTGATAGAGATGCAGCAGAGTATTTGCCAAGCAGCTGCCCAGATTCAGTCAGAGTTATTCCCTTCAACTCCTTCAGCAAATGGAAACCTTCAGCAGTCGCCAGTTTACCAACAGCCTTCTCATATGATTAATGCACTATCTACCAATGAGGACATACAAATGCAGTGTGAATTGTTTTCTACTCCTCCTGCAGTTTCTGGAAATGAAACTTCTACCACCACCACACAGCAAGTTGCAACCCCTGGTGCGACCATGTTTCAGACACCAAGTTCGGGAGATGGAGAAGAAACTGGAGTGCAAACAAAACAGATTCAGAATAATGTCTTTCAGACCATAGTCCAAATGCAACATAGTGGGGACAGTCAGCCTCAAGTTAACCTTTTTTCATCTACAAAAAGTATGATGAGTGTTCAGAATAGTGGTACCCAGCAACAAGGTAATGGTTTATTCCAGCCAGGGAATGACATGATGTCACTTCAGTCTGGGAATTTTTTGCCACAGTCTTCTCACTCACAGGCTCAACTTTTTCACCCTCAAAATCCTATTGCTGATGCGCAGAATCTTACGCAGGAAACTCCAGGTTCTATTTTTCATAGTCCAAATCCTATTGTCCACAGTCAGACTTCTACACCATCCTCTGAACAAATGCAGCCTCCAATGTTTCATTCTCAGAGTACCATTGCTGTATTGCAGGGCTCTTCAGTTTCACAAGATCAGCAGTCACCCAACATATTTCTTTCCCAAAGTCCTATGAATAATCTTCAAACTAACACAGTAGCCCAAGAAGAACAGATTTCATTTTTTGCACAGAACTCCATTCCTCCACTTCAGTCAGCATCAAACACTGAACAGCCAACTGCTTTCCAACAGCAGTCTCCAATATCACATATCCAGAGCCCTATGCTTTCCCAAGAACAGGCTCAATCTTCCCAACAAAGTTTATTTCAGCCTCAGGTGTCACTGGGTTCCCTTCCACCTAATCCAATGCCTCAGAACCAACAAGGAGCAATTTTCCAGGCACAGCACTCAATAGTGGCCATGCAGAGTAACTCTCCGTCTCAGGAGCAGCAGCAGCAACAACAGCAGCAGCAGCAACAGCAACAGCAACAACAGCAGCAGAGCATTTTATTCAGTAATCAGAATACCATAGCTTCAATGGCATCTCAAAAGCAGCCACCACCAAACATGATATTTAGTCCAAATCAAAATCCAATGGCTAGTCAGGAGCAACAGAATCAGTCAATTTTTCATCAACAAAGTAATATGGCCTCAATGAATCAAGAGCAGCAGCCCATGCAATTTCAGAATCAGCCCACAGTTTCCTCACTTCAGAATCCTGGTCCTACTCAGTCTGAGTCTTCGCAGACCTCCTTGTTCCATAGCTCTCCTCAGATTCAGTTGGTACAAGGGTCACCTAGTTCTCAAGAGCAGCAAGTTACACTCTTCCTCTCTCCAGCATCCATGTCTGCTTTGCAGACCAGTATAAGCCAACAAGACATGCAACAGTCTCCTCTTTATTCCTCTCAAAACAACTTGCCTGGAATCCAGGGAGCCACATCTTCACCACAGCCACAGTCTACTTTATTTCACAACACTGCAGGAGGCACAATGAACCAACTACAGAATTCTGGCTCCTCTCAACCAACTTCAGGAATGTTCTTATTTGGCATTCAGAATAGTAAGAAACTCTTAATTTCTCATTATTCAATTGAAATGATTACATTATTATTTCAGAAGCAAAATATATTAGTTTTAAGAGTGTAGAGTATATTTTTACTTCTACCAATTAAAAAATAGATCTTGGACAATTTAGTTGACCTTTATAAGGCTAAATTTCCACATTCTAAAGCAACAATATTACATACTTGACAAGAGCATTGTGAATATTAAATGTGGTAATGTATAAAAATGTACCTGTTTGGGGCCAGGGATATGGCTCAGTGGCACAAGTGCCTACCTGATAAGCACAAGGTGCTGACTTTGATTCCTAGTACCCCCCAAAAACGTATATGTTTGACATTTTAAGCTATAAACCTGAAAGAAAAGTGAAATAACAATGATAGATAATGTCTCAGCCAATTAAAGTAGTTTGTAAAGAAGCAGGCACCTATCTTTAATGTTCCTTTATTAGGGAAGAAGTACATAGGAGTTAAGGTGTTATATAAGAAAAATTGTGTTTTTGTACTACTTAGAGCAAACCTAAAATGAGTCCCAGAATCATTCCTTGAAAACTGTTTTCTCAGACTGTTAGCTGCCTCACTTTTAGTAATTTACTGGATAAAAACACAATTACAAATATCCCATGACAATTAATTTTCTCATGAATCTTAACTAATCATGTAGCTTCTGTTTTCAATGTCTCTGCAGACTGTAGTCAGCTTTTAACCCCTGGACCAGGTGCACTGCCAGAGCAGTTGATGGCCATAAGTCAGCCTGGCCAACCACAAAATGAAGGCCAGTCACCTGTGACAACACTTCTTTCTCAGCAAATGCCAGAGAATTCTCCACTGGCGTCCTCTATAAATACCAACCAGAACATTGAAAAGATTGATTTGCTTGTTTCTTTGCAAAACCAAGGAAACAATTTGACTGGCTCCTTTTAACTGGATATGTAAGTATTTATATTTTGACTTCTTATGGAAAAGCAGCAATATATTGTTTTCTTATCAATTTTGGTTAAATTAAAGCACTGCTTAGATTATATTAAAATACTGCTTTCTCACAAGATGGTAAATTACTCTGAATGATACCTTATGCTCATATTGTTAATATTGGACATTTCTTTTGGCTCTATACTTTTTTTGTCTAGGAATCACATAAATCTGATGAGTACAAATTGTGTTTCCTTCATACTATATATTAGATATGACCATGTCTCATTTCTGTTTTCTTCAAGAGCTATTGAGTGAGAAAAGTAAGTGGAAAAATAAATACAATAAAGCTCCACTTATATAGCCTTATAATGTACTTGCATTCTTTCAGGGAGACACACTTTAATAATTTCTTCCTTGGGAAGAAAATGTTAAATGAGAAAGGGAACAAAGAAGGGGGAAGGGGAAAAGCAGAAAAGAATGAAAAAAAATAAGAGGAAAAAAGTGGAGGGGCTTGAGCCAGGCGTAGTGGCTCACACCTGTAACTCCAGCACTCAAGAGGCTGAGGTAGGAGGATCGTTGCAAGTTGGAGACCAGCCTAGGCTACAAAGTGAGCCCAAGGCCAGCCTGAACTGCATAGCGAGACCCTGTCTCAGAAAGACCAAAAAAAAAAAAAAAAGGTAGAGGGGCTGGGGACATAGCTCAGTAGCACAGCACCTGTCTGGCTAGCACAAAGCCCTGAGTTTGATTCCCGGCTCCAAAAAAAAAAAAAAAAAAAGGAAATAAAAATTTTTGTAAATAAGGAGGGAAGAAGGTTTGAAGCGAGGAGGAAAATGGAAAAAAAATAAGCAAGATACATCATCTCCAGGTACTAATTCCCTATGCTAGATGTTACTATGTATATCTAAAGTGTACAGGGGCTAGAGATAGAGAGATTATTGTTAGATCACTTCCCTAATATGTGCAAGACTCTAGGTTCAATCTTCAGCACTGCCAAAAAAAAGTAAAATGTACCAGTAAAAAAAGAAAAATACGCTTTCCCTTCCTATTAGTTATACTGAATTTTTCTCCTCTTCCCCTTTTTTCTTAGAAATCCCTGGGAAAAACAGTCGTGATTCCAAGATGTCCTGAGATCGTGTGGTTCTGTGAAGTGTACTGAACTATATTACTTTAAAAACAAAACAAAAAAACTTGAGTACATGGATAGATTTTGTTTTTACTGTAAAAGAACATACCTGTGCTGCCTTTTGCAGTAATTAACTACCATTGTTAACATTGTCATATTTTATATTTCTGATAACAGTGATGACTGAGAATCTGTTTCAATTTCGGACTGAAATAAGTGTTGCCACTTTCCTAGGCACAGTTTCTTTAAAAGTGCAGTTAAAATTCAAAATTGAACCACTCAGTTGTTATTGCTATTAGAAAATAATATTTGTCATGTTTACTTTTATTATTTTCTTTATTGCATTATTTTAGTCACACAAAGGTTTATAAAAAGGTAAAGTTCATTAATAACTAAGGCTATTTTGTTGTTGTTGTTATATATGAAAGGTACAGCTGGTGGCCAAAGTGAAGGAATTTTTCAGTTTTTATGGAGAAACTGAGGGGGTAACATTCCAAGAAGCTGTATTAAGAACTCTACACAATAAAAGGACTCTGAATTAAATATTAAAGTAGATGATGACACGCTTTACAAAACTAGGGACAGCTGGAATGCTATTGATTTTATCTGTCAGAGAGTTCTATTGAGGTTTAGCTATAACTACGTTGAAAATCATTATTTTGCTCTGTGAAAAAATGAAGAGGGTAATACATAGTAAATACATTCTGATATCCTCCTACAGTTGTAAACTGACAGTAATTTAGTCTGTTTTCTTCTTAACCCACTCTTAGGCTGGAGTTCTGTTTATATGCATCGCTGTTACTTTACATCTCCTTTTCCCTTCAATTTAGACAACTATTAATATAGTACTGTGACCCTGTAACAACTTAAAGGGAAAGGCCACTTTGACCCAGGGTGACCTAGCAACTCTGCAGCACAGGACAAGGAGAGCTCTTTAAGAATTACTGGGAACTGATTGCTGAGAAAACTGCATCTATCCCTCACTCCCACCCCATCCTCATGAACGGTGCTGTTCTGAAGTCTTTAAAATTTCCCGTCTAACAGAAAACAGTGTAGTGCTTGCTTCAGCAGCACATATAATATAGAAAACAGTATCCATTTTCATTTAAAAAACAAATCCAAACTAAAATTTCTTGAAACATCACTTTTCTCTGAGCTGCAGTGAATATAATTCACTTGTCACCTCAGTGCTTTAAAGTTTAAGAGGTCACTTACCTGATGGCTCCCATAAGCCTTAGGCTTTATAGGGTCATATCATGGACTTAAAATGAAATGTACTAACTTGTGTTACATCTATAAAGAGCAAAATAACACACTCCAGAACTTACAGATGTAGCGTTAGTTATACAGTTTGGGGTGTTCTTACCACCAATGGGATGCCTGCTTCTAACTACCGCCTGTGTCTGGATATGTGCTTACGTCTCATTTTCCTTTGGGCATGTGGAAAGCTGTCAATGCAGTGTAAGGCCAACGTGTATGTGTGGCTTCTATGTATTGATATAAAGTTTTGGTATCCTTGTCCATTCATTTTTTTTAAATGTACAAAAAATAACCTGTTAATTGTTGTTGGAGGCTACTTTTCTGTTTGATTTTTTTTTTCCTTCTTCCTATTCTATACATTTAGTTGACCTGTGTGGATTTGTGGTGTTGGTTTTGTTTATATAGCTAGATTTTATCCTTTTTGTGTTATCTCCCTTTGTTCTTTGAATGTGCTCTTCTTCTGTTTTTCTGTTTATTCTCCTCCATATTTCCTTCCACTCCCCCGCCCTTTCTTTCTTTCTCTCTCTGATTGAGAGGCATTGAATTACGTTTTCAGTAGTACAGGCTTCTTGCCGATATGAAGGGAACTTTTCAGAAAGAGACCTACTCTGGGTCATTTAATTTTGAATACAGTTTTCAATCGTTCAAGTTTTGGATGGTTTATATCTAATGTGTGTTTCATTTTTTTGGAAAGCTATATTTTGTATTTAGGAAATGGTATACTATTTTGCTATTTGTACTGAGTGAGTACATTGGCATAAATATAGAAATTTATATATATACATATATATAAACTATTCTTTTTTTGCCACACATTTTTGTGGTAAATTTGTGAGTTTGTCTGATGTTCTACCACAACGTGGCGTCTGATAACAGTGAGGGGGGGTTTGTTATGTCTTTATTGCGTATTTAAGTACCTTTTGAAACAATGACCTGTTCATCCGTAGCCATTCCATCAGGCAGTTCTTGATGTTATTAGTGAGCTGAAGGCAGCTTCCTGTGTTTGCTGCATCTTTCAGTCAGCAAAAAGTTAATGAGTGAGGAAACCTATTGAGACAGTTGTGTCAATTGGTATTTCACAAGAATGAGCCATTCAGCCTTTGCTCACTATGTAATATTTTATTATTGTAATAGTTAATTGGCTTTCTGTATTCTATGCCTTTTATTTATAAAAACACTAAAAAATCCCATGTTTGTAATTTTAATAACATTTTCCCCATCTTGTAATATTCAGAGCTACTTTATAAATTCTATGCACCAAAAGTATTTTTCTCAATGTATCTCTTTCCCTGTCCCCTATTAGGAAAAATTACTCAGTGTAGTTCAGGTTATGAGAAGGATCAGCCACACAATCCAGTGCTTCAGTTTTAAAATGTAAAACTGTAACCCTAGAGGGCTGCGTATAATGCAAGCAAGCTCAGCAGGTATTAAAAAGAAAGAATTTTTTAAACACTATATTTTATCTCTGAATTTTCTTCTGAGATTATGTAGGATACTCAAGAAGTTTGTTGTTTGTTCATCAATTTGATTAGATTGTGTGTCAATACTGCACCATGAGTGAAGTGGTGGCAAGAAGACTGGCTTGTGTGGTGCTTCTGTTCTGTGCTTTAGCAAGAGGTTTATCCTTACAAAATAGGGGTTGGCAAAGCCAAGTCACTGGGACCAATTTTCTGTTTTATAATATCTAGGTTTGGAACAGAACATACACCTGAACTGTAGTGGTTGGATTGGATGGAGGCATAAAACCCAATTTTTATTCTCATACATTTTGTGGTTATTTATACAAGGGCTGTGATACGCTACCATATTCTTAATCCATAATGATAGTTTGTTTCTTGGTTTTTTTGTTTTTTAAACATTGTTAAATGTTCCTTACCCCTAAATGTCAATGTTAAGTTCCACATTCTGAATATATGATTTGGTTACAAAGAGTATTTGTCTTTTTATTGAAGAATTAGCTCAGTGGTTGATACTTTTGTTAATAAGGCAGTTTCCTAGTTACTGTTACAAGTTCCAGGTAGAAACTGTAGAAAACTCAGTGAGCCAGCAAAGGCCTTGGAAACAACAATTTATTAATTTATGGCAGAAAGACCAAAATAAACTGTGAGCCACATTTTTTTATGCTGTTACGTTCAGTTACTCTTGCTTTCAGCAACTCATACAAATGCTTGGAGCTTATCTTTCTGTCTCTATGTGAGTTATTCCTTATCATTCCATTATATATCTATACCAGTAGAAGATCATTAGAACTCATATTTTGCTTCTGAGTTATAGTAATGTGATAAAAGTATAGTGTTACTTATGATTTGGAAGACCATGTTGTTATTTAACCAGCAAAAATCTAATTTTCCCAGATTCCCTAGAACAGGTCTTAAAGGGATTATAGAAGCAGTATTTGTAAGGGATCTTCCTTCCTCTTCTCCCCTCTCCTCCTTCCTTCCCCCTCATTTTCCTTCTATCATCCTTTGCTTTTTAAAAAATATAATGTGCTTGAAATTTCATTACAATATATTTCTTGCCCATCAAAACCTTGGCTAATGTACCAAGGAAAAAATAATGTCAAAGGAAATAAGGAAGATGATGTATCTGTCCCTTCAGAACTAAAACAATTCCTTTTGACCTTGTAAACCATTATAAATGCTTGTTTTAGAAAAGTGAAGTTTGTTAGACACATCAACAAAGGAAAAACAGAATAACTTGATATAGTAGGGCCAGGGATTTATCTCAGTGGCATAAATGCCTGCCTGGAAAGTATGAGGTCATGTGTTCGATCCTTGGTACAAAAAAAAAAAAAAAAAACCAAACCTGAGGGGCTGGGGATTTAGCTTAGCGGCATTAGCACCTGCCTTGCCGCTATCGATCCTCGGTACCGATAAAAAAGGAAAAAGAAAAAAACCTGATGTGCTAATTAAATTAATAAATTTGACAGAGGTATAAATATTAGGAATAATCTGAGAAGCTTTTATCCTTTCTGGTAAAGTTTTTCTGGTCTGATGTCTTATTTCCTAACTGATCATTTACTTGTTCTTGTTTTTGTTTTTGTTTTTGATACCAGGGATCGAACTCACCACCTTGCACTTAACCAAGCAAGCGCTTGAACCACTAGAGCTAAATCCCTGACCTGATTATTTAAAACTAATTGGAAAGCTGGGGATGTACTCAGCAGCACAGTCCCTGCCTGACAAATATGAGGTCCTGAGTTCAATTCCTGCTACCCACAAAATATTAAAATAAAGTTAAATAAGCCTAATTGGAAATTATGAGACCTATTTACTTTGAATCTTGACTTTAGGTTTCATCTCTTACCAAAGCAACCATTTTATATCTGCATGCCTTTGGCTATTAGAAAGGACTTAATGAAATAGAAACTGTGAATGAGCAAATAAATTAAAAAAGTAACTCAGGGCTGTGCATAGCTCAGTGGTAGAGCATTTGATTAGCATGTGCCAGACTCTGTGTTTCATACCCAGAATTACCAAAAGTAAAAAGAAACAAAGAAGTTTTCCTTTCTGCCTGTTTGTGTCACTAGAGCTAAATTGCAGAGGTATCATTCATAAGTATGAGGGTCTACAGTACCATTTGTGATACTCAGAAATGCTGTAATTTTTAAAATCTCTTTATTTTCATATTATTTTAAGTGTCATTTATTAATAAAATTCTGTTTTTACTCCACTTGTTCTTTCTGGAGATTTTTACATTAATATTTTATATCTAGATGAAATTGTTTATGGAAAAGTGCCTTTTACTGTGATAGTACCCTTTTCTTATATCATTTTTCACCATTACCAAAAACATGTAAAAAACTGGTCTTTTATGAAGTCTCGATTGTCACCTCATAAGTTCCTTTAACTTAATAGCAGCAGAGATCCATTGCTAGATTTGGTCCTTAGGGGAGAATAAGTAAAAGATTGCTGTTTATGTAAAGTAACTATCAATTTGTCTTCATCTCAACAAACTAACAATAGGTCTTTCCTGAATACTAGTGAAATTTTCACTATGTATATGAGAGGACATGTACACAAATGGGTGGAAATTTCAGAAAGGAACTATATAAAGCACCTGTTTGAGCCAGGTGTGATGGCACACCCCTGTAATCCTAGCACTCAGGAGGGTGAGGCAGGAGAATCACTGCAAGTTTGAGGCCTGCCGAGGCCACAAAGTGAGTTTAAGACCTACTTGAACTGCTTAACTGCATAACTTTTTTTATGATCTTAATTAGATGGATGAAAATAAATCACTAAAACATAAGATAGACAAGGCCTGACAGTATCAGCTTTTCTGCACTTAGAGTTTGTTTTTTGGATTTTGTTTTGTAGTTCAAGATGGCCTTGAGGCAATCCTCATACCTCGGCCCCCAAGTGCTAGGCTTATAGGCTTGTGCCAGCACTCTCAGATATAGTATACTTCTTGCCCATCAGAGCCTCAGTAATTTGCCTAAGAAAACTAGTGTCAAAGAAAAATAAGGGAAAATTTATACCTGATTCCTTTCAGACATAAGAAAATAACTTTTACTAGATACAGTTGCATTGAGTGTCTTTCTGGGTGTTTTAATTTTCTTTTTGTTCCAGCTGCTTACCACAGGGGTGGTGCTTAAAGAAAGGACCATCAATAGCAGATTGGGACTGTAGTACCTTTGTGATAGAGCTCCCTTCCACGTGCAGGAATATTTGTGACTGTTAGTAACACTGAGAACTACAAATCTTTATGCAATATTCTTAAAAGCCTACTGACATTATGCACTTTAATCATTCCAAAGAAGCCAAAAATGCTACTTAGTGAGTCTTTCCTATTGAATGATTCTTAACCTTTTAGAATCCTGTGTCCCCTTTTTAATTTGGATATCAGACTTGGTGTAAGTGTTATGTGAATATTCTCTAAAATGACTTTATAGTGGGACTTAGAAATATAATTGACTTGAGGCGAAATAATTATACTTTAAAAAGCCATTTTAGAAACATTATAACTGATTATATATTTGAGAATGCATTAAAGCCCAGTTCCCCTTCCTGTATATTTTATGTCATTTTATAAGATAATTATAGTATGAACGTTTCCATATGTAAACTATGGTTCTTAAAATATGGTCCTCAGCCACCAGCTAGTATCAGTGTAACTTGGAAACTAGTTATCGGTACCGGGAATCGAACTCACGACCGCCTGCTTGCAAGGCAGGTGCTTATGCCGCTGAGCTAAATCCCCAGCCCCAGAAATACATGTTCTTGAACCTTATCCCAGATAGACTCAAATGGAGCTGAGCAGAATTAATAAGCCCTCCAAAGGTTGTGATGCACACTAAAGTTTATGAACCATTGGTATAAAATATATCTAGTGAGAGCAAAAATGTTTCTTTTCCTACCCATGGAGATAAGATTATGCATTGTCAAAAAAAAAAAAGATTATGCATTGTCTTTTAGGTGATTTCAGCTTATCTTGTTGTCTATAATCACTTATTGACAGTGATAATTTATTCTTCATACTGCCTAAGAAACACATGTATTTTATATACATGTACAAGTTAGTCTGGTTATTTATAATTCATTGTTAGTTTGGCATTTTCCTACCACTTACTAAAAGTTTACATTAGATGACTGATTTAAATATATATAGGTACAATGTTCAGTGTTTCTTTTAATTGTTATAACATTTAAGTAGCTAAGATATTTGATGGGTGCTAACTTCTCCTGTTTATCCATAATATGGGTGCATTGTGGGCAGTATAATACAAGCTTTCTTTTCATTGATTCTTACTTTACTAGCAGACCACAATTTTGCTGTGGCTAGATCAACTCTCAGAACAAAATTATCATTCCTTATAATTATGTTTCTATCTGAGATAGTAAGATGGCCAGGTTAACAGCACCTTACTTTCTTCTTTTAATAGATAAAACTTCTTTGAAAGTAGCTTGCTTCACATTCACATAACAGTGTTACAATACAAATGTAGCTCTCTTTGGAGCTTATGCTTCAGATAGAGTTATTTGCTAAAATAAATATTAAACAAGATAATGCATTATATAATTTGGGCATTTTTCCCCTTCACAGTTGTTAGCATCATGGTAAATGTAAAGTAGCCACAAGATAAATAGATTTGTTCATTTTTATTTCCTTATCTAATCTAGTACCTTCATAGATACTCTAATCTTCCTTCCATTGTTTACAAATTGCCAATTCGTTAACTTGTGAAAGAAAAAATTCACTTTTCAGATTAAAACTAAGTGTATAATCATTTTCTAAAAATCACCACTGCTGTCTTTCCTTAATACTAGCAGTGGAAGTTTAAGTGGCTTATTCTACAAGTTTTGGTGCTAGTGAATTCATAGGCAAACTATTGGGAAATGCTCTAGTTACATTCCTCCTTTTTTATCCCTTTTCCCTACTTTATTGCATAGTACTGTATATTCCTCTCCCCAAAGAATTGTACTACTATAATTCTCAACCCAATTTGTAATATCCTTCTTTAAAACTTTTGTGTTTAAACTCTGTTAACCCTACTTAATTACCCTAATTCATTCTTCCCACCGTCAGAATTTCATTTTGCCTGGTTTGTAGAGACTGCTTGCTTATTATTTTAGCTGGTGCACCTCATCAGAACAGCATACACAGAAAGAAACACACAAAAGATCTCAGATGTGTGAGCATGGGATTGGAATCAGACTTCTGTGTCCAATAAAGAACTATCCTCACCCAATGTGGTGGCACATGCCTATAATTCCAGCTCTGGGAGGCTGGGGCAAGAGAATTGCTATACATTTGAGCCCAGCCTGGGCTACCTAGTTCAAAGCCAGCCTAAACTACATGTCTCAAAACAACAAAAACTGTCCTGCACTGAAGTGATCATGACTTAACTAGTAACAGACTGATTCCAAAAAACTTGTTCATTTCTTTTGATCTAATGAATGTACTTACCTACTTCTCTGGCTTCCAGTGATAAGCTCCAAGTGGTTGCTGCTTCTTTTTTTCTTTTCACGACTTTTACTCAATTTCACTCATATCTTTTACTTTTAGTAAGCATATTATAAATATTTCATTAATCTGTTCTCAAGTGGTTTAGGTACCTTTCTGCCATTTTAATTTATTAATTTTATTTGCTTGAGCACACTGATCAACCACTGAACTGCCTTCTATTGTCCTGCAGTGATATTAAGGTTACATTTTTGTGTATATGGCTTTCATAGTTGGGATTTCAGAGCACTGACACCAGATATTTTTGAGTTTCTCTGGGGGAATTTCATTTGCATCTATGTTTTTAGCTATCTGTGATAACTTGTTAAATATTAAAAAGATATTTTGCTTCTATTGGAACATTTGTATACTCGCAACTATATTTCTGTAAACAGCTGCAGTCAAAAATAAAACATTGAAAGTTTTCATTTTGTGGTTAAGTTTTTCCTCAAACTTTGCATGTGTGCATAGGTGTGCCTACAAAATGAATATGTGGACATGCAGAAATCCTTGAGTACTTACTTTGTGCCTACTATTCTGCCAGGAATACAATGATACATATCACTGGAGATATATATATATATACACACACACACACACACTTATGCCATGCAGAATAAAATTGCGTGAGTTAGAATCTTTATTCCACTTAGTCCAATTACTTTGTACTTCATAAAGTAGTACATATGCATGGAGGTGCTCCTGTCTGCAGTGCTGCTGCTTCGGATAGCAAATGTCCCTCTCACGGTCTCACTCTTAGCAGGTGGCCTTCAGGAGCAGTCTGTGTGCTCTTAAAGCAAACTGTATCCCATTTCTACCTCTCTAATATTACTTTCCCTTCCTAGCAACTTTAACCACAAACACATTTGTTCATTTAAATTTCTTCACGAGGCTAGGTGTGATGGCACATGCCTGTAAGCCCAGGACTTGGGAGGCTGAGACAGGAGGATTACTGTGAGTTTGAGGCCAGCTTGGACTACATAGTGAGTTCAAGGCCAGCATGAATTAGAGTGTCTGTCTCAACCTAAGTTTCTTCATGAGAATATACCTCCAAGAGAGCAAACCCTTGTTTAGCTGTGGTGTTCGTATTCCACAATAGTACCCCGCCTGTTGGCTTTTATACAGCTGAATAAATACTGCCTGAGGCATTTGGTTTACAGCTTATCAGTTTGTTTCTCCGTTTCTCCTTTTTTCCTGGCTCTTTTTAATGTTTTTGAAATTTCCTTAGAGGTTCTGGTTTGTTCTGTGACCTTATGGGGTGAGGTCTGAAACCATGAACCCAGCTGTGATTTATTACTGAATCCTCTGATCCCATCTCCATTAGATTCTATGTGGGCCCAAATATCTCTGTCACTAGCTTAACTGGTATCAATGAATATGGGTCTGTTTGGTAAAAGTGAATTTTATTAGGAACTTCCAGAAGTTTATACAAAAGTGAAGATGATAGGCAACAGAAAATCCTTCTAAAGAGAAACACTCATGTTTAGTAAGCATATTATAAATATTTCATTAATCTGTTCTCAAGTGGGATACTGATACGTTATGGATACTGAAGAAAAATGTCAGAGCTACCCAGCACCCCATGAATAGGATCCTCCAACCTCACCCCCAGTAAGGTCTTTTTTGGGCAGGTAAGAGACCAAGTTTTAAGCCGCCTACCTGGCTTTGCATCATTTCTGGACTTTCTTGCAATGCACCAGAAGAGGGCAGACTTTGATCATAGGTTGCAATTGTGGGAACAGTGGGAAAATACATTTCAAGAACTTAAATGAGAAATTCAAGTATTCTGCCAAAATTGGGGGCGAGGGTAGAGCACATGACTAGCATGTGGAGGCTCAGTCCCAGCACCAAAATAATTACCTAAGTTGTTTATCACAGCTAATAAAACACCAGACCTACAACTTCATCCCAGAAATCATGGAATCAAAACATTGCACTAAGCCAAGCATGCACATCATACTAAAAGAGGTAGACTTTTAGTCTCAGCACTGTGAAAGCTGAGGCAGGAGGATCCCCAAGTTTGGGTTCAGCGTGAGCAATTTAGAAAGACTTTGTCTCAAAAAAAAGAAAAGCTAGGTATGATGGTGCATGCCTATAATAGCAACACTTTCAAGGCTGAGGCAGAACTCACTGCAAATTTGATGACCAGCCTTAACTACATAGCCCCAAGGGAGTGATCACTGGAAAGTTAGCAATTTAGTGATACAGAAAAATAACTGGCAGTTTGTATAGATTAGAAATAAAGGTTTTGTTTTTGCAAAGGTTATTATTTTTTTTTTCTTTTTTTTTTGTCTTTTTCATTTTTACCGATACCGGGGATCGAACTCACGACCGCCTGCTTGCAAGGCAGGTGCTTATACCGCTGAGCTAAATCCCCAACCCCTTTTTTTTTTTTTTTTTTTTTGTATTTTTGTATTTTTACCGGTACCAGGGATCGAACTCAAAACCACGCGCTTGCAAGGCAGGCGCTTATGCCGCTGAGCTAAATCCCCAGCCCCGCAAAGGTTATTACTGTTATTTGGTTTTGTCTTTTTGAGACAGGGTCTCATCATGTAGCTCAAGCCGGACTTGGAACTCTTGGTGATTGTCCTACCTCAGCCTTGAGAGTACTAGAGTTTACAGGCATGTGTCACCATGCCTGGTTATTTTTTAAGTATCAAAATTACAGTTTCCTTCTTGAATTCATTCAATGTAGCAAATGAGGACTGTGGATGTTGGTTTATTTTCTTCAAAACATTAAATTACAAGAGTGAAGTAAAGAGACTTTTATTGACTATTCATTTCAAGGCATTTGTACTGTATATAACAAGTTGAGGAATATTCATGTGAAGCTTTTTAGCCAGTATATAGTAACTGAAATCAGTACCCATCATAAATGACCATCAGACTACTATTAACAAGTTTATGTCCCTTAAGGAGAGATTCAGTAACTTTTTTTCTCTAAGAATTCCCTTCTGCCATAAACCATACAGAGGTCATTAAAATAGATCATTGGAGAGTTAAGTACTGTGTAGCCAAAGTTAGCCCTAAAGACTTAGCCCTAAAAGAAGACATTAAACTCTGCAGATGATCTTTAAAAATACAGCATCTTTCTGGAAACACTTCTGCCTGTTTTATATCCCAGTTGGCCTCTGGCATACAGATTTTGGCCTTATGCCAAAATATTAAGTTACATTCAATAGTAAGACTTTTTGAAAATATATAAAGGCAGTCTGTTCCTTCTGTTCATTTCTTGGGGAAAAAAATCTTCAAAGCAAGTCAAGGAAGCTGAAAAATACATTTGCCTGAAAGTTAGAAACCTAAGTACATCTTATTTTCTAGCTTTGATCTGGTTATCAGTTGGAATGGGCTTGCCCAAATGATGGCCCACAGAAAGGCCATACTTATTGTTTTTCTGCTCATCTTCTATCTCCTTTTTCAATAAGAATCCTGCCTGAAAGTTTAAGTCAAAAAGGCTGCTTGGAGCAAAATACAGAGGTGTCTCATCCCAAATATTCTCCAGGCGTTTCTTCCATCCCGCTAGGATTTCAGTTCGCACATCTGGTGGAGTATGCCCAATGCCATATGTCAGCTGAGGTTCTAAGACTTGAAAGCCACAAAAATGCAGAGTGCCACTCTGGGGAGACACAAGCCACAGAGATAAATTACAATTAACCATATGCAGTTCACCCAATAAATGAACACCAAAAGTTGGTCAGGGCTTCCCAGTGAGCCTCCACTTAACCACAGGAAGTCATTTCTTAAATTGCCTAGGGCTCTTATAGTGTGGTAGAAAACTGGAGAAGCCTAGGGAGACTGGAGAGAAGTGTGAGTCATCTGGACAGAACCAGGCAGTGTACACTAAGAGCCAGGTGCAGCAGTCCTCGGCCACGAGACGGTGACATTGGACACGTGCACCAGGAGGCTCAGTTCAATCGTATTCTCTCACCTGCCCAGCCGCGCTCGCTAGCTGTTACCTATTTTAGCCTATTTAACGAAGCTCTACTTGAAATTAATAAAACCTTGAAAGTTTGCCAACTTGGCCCTTCTGCCAAAAGTTCTATTACATTAGGGAGAATTTCACTTTCTTGGCAACTGACTCTTGCCAAGGCATGCAGATGTGCATTTCTCTGCCTGTCCACATAAGGAGAGAACTCAGGTGGTCACTTTACTCTTCTCCCAGCCCCTTTCTTAGAAAAGATTATGTTGAGAGTCCAGCACTCCAACAGGCCCACCTTAGAATTCAGTATTATCATCTCTGAAATGGGCTGTGCTAATCATTTCTTAAACTCTGGGCTCACATAGCATAGTCTGTGAGGCTGTACCACATTGCAGGAGAAGGCCAGGAAGATTGGAGGCCAGTATGAGACATCTGGAGGGGAGTAGGGCCCCAGGGTACACAAATCAAGGGCAGGTGTACTAGTTCTTGGTTAAGACACAATGACATTTGACCATGCTGTTGACACAGAGGTCTGGGACATCAGGCAAATTTTAAAGGAAGTCCCCAATAGTTATGAATCATTACTATGCTTTTTATATTTTGGGGGTCTGGGGTACTGAACCCAGAGTCTTCTCACTGAGTTACCTTTCCAGACTATTTTTTTTTTTTATTTTTGACTCAGACAGGATCTTGCTGAGTTGCCCAGGCTGAGCTCAAACTTGTGATCTTCTGGCCTTAGCCTTCCAAGTGGGTAGGATTACAGGGATGTGCTCCTGGCTGTTCTTGTGCTTTATCTTCACATCTGTAGTTCTCAGCTACTTTACCTCATGGAAAGCTCAATTAATGAATTCCCCTGAAGGTTCACTGAGAAGGAGTTACCTGAATTGGCCAGAGAATAATGTTCATGTCCCCATGGATACCCTTGAGTGAGTACATGGATTCACTGCCACCAGTAGTGATGGAAAGCACAGCCTTTTTATTCTGGGAAAGAAAAAACAAGCTTCATCACCACCACTCCCTGGCCACAGCACATTAATGAGCCAGCCCCAGGGAAAGGAACACACAAGTCCACTTTATTTGCTGTTTACCTTACCTGATACCTTGGTTCCTCTGAGCCAAACAGCATGACTCTGCAGAAGTCCCAGCCTAGACAAGCCACAGACAGCAAGCCAGGGCTCCATATCATCTCTGAAATGGGCTGGGCTAATCATTCTTTAATTATTCAGGCTCAGCAGGTCCAGGCTGTCCCTGTCACTGGAATTGGTAATGGCTTCTGGCTGCCTCTGTGGAGTTACTTCTTTTTGTTGGCTTTGGTTTGGTTTTGGGGTTTTTGTTTGTTTTTTTTTTTCATACCAGGGACTGAACTCATGACCTCAAGCTTGCCAAGCAGGAACTTGGGCTGCTGAGCTAAACCCCTGGCCCAGTCTCACTACGTAGTTCAGACTGGTCTTGAACTCAGTCACTATGTAGTCCAGGCTGACCTCAAACTTGAAGCAATCCTCCTGCCTCAGCCTCCCTGAGTACGGAGATTACAGTCAGGCACCACTACACCTGGCCTACATCTTGTTTTTCTCTTTCCCATAGTACTAGGCATACAATAGTGTCTAGTTGTACTCAAAATTCTGCCTCCAGACAGAATCTACCCAGAATCCAGCTGTTGGGAAACTCAGAACCGTTCACCTACCTGGAAAGGCCCCTTGTCGTACATGGCAGCATAGGTGTAGGCAAACCCTCCTGTGAACACTCGCTCAAACCAGCCTTTCAGAATGGCAGGGACTCCAAACCATTGAAGTGGGAACTACAGGACAGAAGACACCCACAACTCAGATCAAGGACAGCTCCCATCTGCCCCCTAAGCATGGAAGATGGCCTGTGGTGCTTAGCAATGCCCATGATGTCACCATTGAAAGAACCCAGACAGGCCATTTTTCATTTCCTCAGGAGGAGTTAGCATGTACAAGAAAATGAAGTCTGAAGACACAGTTCAGAGGTTAGAGAACCTGCTCAGTCTGCGTGAGGTCCTGAGTGGGACCCCAGCAATGCCCTCCCCCCAAAAAAAAGGAAGGAGAGGGAGAGAAAGAGGAAAAAAGAAAATCTGTGAATGGTACTACATACCCGTAGACCCAGATACTCAGGAGGCTGAGGTGGGAGCAAGCTTAACACGTTCATGATGTGGCTGTGACTTGTATGTCTTGCTACCAGTGGCTTGAACCATAGGTTGGTTGTATGTACATCATGACTGTCCCATAGGCAGCATGGGACAGTTCCATCAGGTGATACAAGCCACCCAACAAGACAGGCATACATGTACCACCAGTGGTCAAGTCAGCAGGAGTGACTCAAACCCAGTCTGGGGAGCTTTTTTTTTTTTTTGAGACAGAGTCTCACTATGTGGTTCAGTCTAGCCTTGAACTCTGTATTAGCCGAGGGTGTCCTTGAACGTGTGGAACCCTCTTGTCTCAGCCTCCTGATTACAGGCATGTGCAGGTGTTTGCTACCATGCTCAGGCCCAGTCTGTGGAATTTAGCAATACCTTGTTTCAAAATTTAAAAAGGCTGGGTGTAACTGAATTTGAAGGCCCTGGTTCAATCCCCAGTACCACCAAAAAGGAAAGAAAGAAATATACATTATACCATCCAACTCACAGAATAAGAAAAGAGAAAATTATTTTTCTTGTCCAGCCAAATTGGCACTCCAATCTTTGCCTAAAATTACAAATATTAACTAGGGATTTGGCTCAGTGGCACAAGAACCTACCTGGCAAGCACGAAGTCATGAATTCAATTTCCCAGTACAAAAAAAATGACCCTAAAATTACAAATATTGGCTGGGTCTGAATAAAGTCAGAAGAATAAGATTTGTTGTCCTGCAAGCACATTTGGCAACAGAGTCTGAATAACAGATGGCAGATAACTTGGCTTCAGTGTGTGAAGCCTAAATATTCTTCTGAGAGCTTAATATCTACATACCAAATATGTGACTGTCACCTGTGTACATGAGTGTGTAAAACCTTATCATTTAGAATAAACAAAAGCACTCAAAAATTTGTGTGTGTGTGTGTGTGACACTATGGTTTATCAGAGATTTCCCACAGCAAAAACTTAGCTGGATGTGATGATTCATGCCTATATCCCAGCTAATGGAGAGGCTGAGGCAAGAGAACTGCAAGTTCGGGGCTGGCCTAGGCAATTTAGCAAGATCCTGTCTCGGAAGAAGAAAATGGCTGGACATGTAGCTGAGAGCTCCCTAGGTTTGAGCCTCAGGTACTACATAAAAAAGAAGGGGAGAAAGGAATTAGTAGAAAGCTAGTTGCAACAGTCTTCTCCCATATTTAAAGGAGCTAATGGAGGGGCTAATAATCATACAACAAGACACACAGGGTTGACACAAGGTTGACAGCCCTGAATCTGCCACTTAACTAACACGTGACCTTTGCTATACAAGCCCCACAGCTTGTCTGTTTCATTCGCCTCATCTGTCAAACGATGGCTCTGGTAGTCTCAAGGAGCTTCTCACAGCTCTTACCTCTGACACTCGCAGGGCAAAGGGCCAGATCAGCAGCTGGTACCATCAGTGAATGGGTTTGTCTGGCAAGGAGATTTGGTCCTCTGTGAATACACTATGATCAGATCTGAAAACAGAACTGGTTGGCTCAGAGGTTTTAAAAGTTTAGTCAGGCTGGGCCTGGTGGTACATGCCTGTAATCCCAGAACTTGGGAGGCTGAGGCAGGAGGATTGCTGCGAGTTCCAGGCCAGCCTGGTCTACAAAGTGAGTTCAAGTCCAGCCTGAACTACAGAGCGAAACCCTGCTAAAAAAAAAAAAAAAAGAAAAAGTTTATGGTTCTAGGGGTGTAGCTCAGGGTGGAGCGCATATTGCTGTCTCTCAAGTTGCTCTTGGAGAAGGGAGAACAGCGAGCAGGAAGCCAGCCCCCAGAGTCCCTTCGTACCAACTGATATACTCTTCCCAGGACACTTTCCTTACATGCGGGAAGGCTGCCACAGCACATGGATTTTGCTAAAGTTTTTTCTGTGATTTTTCAGCAAACTGTTATAATAAACACAAATTCCCAGTACCCTTAGGTGCAGTGCTGTTGGGCAGCACACAAGCTGCACAGTTACATGGTAGTGAAGAAAACTTCTGCATCCAACAGAAGCTAAATCTAAAGGCCAACAAGATCCTTTCTGATGACACAGTGATTCTGAAACGAGAACCGAAAAGTGCCCCTGCTGCTGCCCTGGCTGTACAATAAGATGTAGTTAAAAAAAAAAAAAGAAAGAAAGAAAGAAAACGAAAGAACGGTCGACAAGCTGGGTGGTGGTACAACCTGTCCTCCCAGCACTCAGGAGGATGAAGATCATTGTGAGTTCGAGGCCAGCATGGGCTACATAGTGAGTTCAAGGGCAGTGTGAACCACACAATCACAGCCTGTCTCCAAAACAAACAAATTGGGGATAGAGCTCAGAGGCACAAGTGCCTGCCTGACAAGCACAAGGTCATGAGCTTGATCCCCGGTACCCAAACAAACAAATGTGGATGGACATAAATCAGTGATAGTGAACTTTTAGGAGAAAGGACTTTTCACTGGGTGCTTTGTAGTTGACTGAATAGTTGCAAAAACTAGCTGGCATTGCTTTGCTTGTGAAGTGTGCAGAGCCATGTACACCCCATGTTCACTGTCATAGAACCCCTGGGGCTGGCGATGTCGCTCAGTGGCAGGGTGCACGGCTCAAATGCATGAGGCCCTGGTTCCCTCCCTGTTTCTGGGGGGAAAAAAAGCCTGGTGGGGACAGTGAGAACAGCCTGGCACTTTCAGGGAAGACAACTGTGAAGATGCACACAGCCCAGTGTCTTCTCAATGTCAGATCTTGAAGACCTAAAAAGCCTTCATCTTGTAATGATTTGATTAGTTCTATAATATGCATTATGTATTTAATGTGCGGTAAAGATGGGGACAACTATTTGGAAGTAACTAGAGACATTGCATAAACAGTGAAGATCTCCAGTGGACTTGCTTTGAAACCTTTATTTCTTTAAATTGTTTCTTTTTGAACTGTTTTGTTCTATTTAACCTTACCCTCTTTAAGATAAAAAACAAGTGTGTAGGACTGATAACTATATATTTTTTTTCTTTTTCTTTTTTATCGGTACCAGGGATCGAACTCACGACCGCCTGCTTGCAAGGCAGGTGCTTATGCTGCTGAGCTAAATCCCCAGCCCCCCTGATAACCATATTACTAAGTTTTTGTTGAATCATTGAGCAGAACTGTTGTCAGTGTCACTATTTGAATATCACTTTATATACTTTAATTTTGTAACCTAAACAACTATTTCTAAGATGACAATATGTAACTTATCAACTGGTGATGTCATCATTTATTTTTCTGTAATTCTGTATTATTTCTACCCTTTTTTCTTCTATTTTTTTTTTGTTTCTATTTAAATAAATTTTTTTAAAAAGACATTAAAAAAAAAAAAAGATGCACACAGCCCCAATATTCACTGCTAAATAGCAAGGTGGCTTCAGGGAGAAGAGAGGACACCAACCAGGTGCTGCCTGCACTGCGCAGGGCCAGCTCCCCTCAGCCGGGACACTGCGTCAGCACAGAAGTCATCGTCTCACACGGCATTCTACAAACTGGGGCTGTGCGGGAGAGGCACAAAGGGTAGGCTGTGAGAGTCCACCCGAAATCATGATGTGAAGGGAAAGTTAGGGGCAACTAGGAGAAGAAAAGCTGGAAGCTTACGAGTCACTTTGCAATCACATTCCTGTACGCAAAGAGTAGTCAGCTAGACTGACAAAACACACCAATCTGTGCGATGCTACGCCTTTGTCTTGTTTGTTTGGGGTTTTGTTTGGTTTTATTGAGATGAGGTTTCACTATATAGTTCAGGCTGACCTCGACTCCCAGTAGTCCTCCTGCCTCAGCCTCCCAAGTGCTGGGATAACAGGTGTGCACCATCACGCCCAGCTAGTGCTGCAGCTTTGAAGCCATCACAGGTTTTACAGAGAATGCAGCAAAGTGGTGACTAAGATCCCACAGCTAATCAGGTGACTGGCTGAGAACTCAGGTGAGCGAGCCACCCCTTCTGAGGTCCTGTCCCCGCCATACCTGAAATATCAGAAGGTCCGCCTCTTCCACCTTCTTTTGCTCAGTCACAATATCCGGGCTCAGGCGGCTTTCTTTATATGCTAGAGCAGACTCGGCAGGATACTGAAAGTTCTCAGGGTCCTTCAGTGCACCTGGCAAGAGGCACAGGAGAGGTCGAGGCCAGAGAGACCAAGGCTGGGCTGCCAAGCCCACGGGCCAGTGGCACCACAAAAGGAGAGGGTGCGCCTACCTGTGATGTCCTTCCTGGAAATGATGGGGTCGAACTTCATGGCGTAGAGGTCAGACACGGCCACCTCCCATCCTTTCCTCTGCAGAGCCTCCACGGCAGCCTCCTTCATGGCATAGTTGAAGGACGTCTTCTCCGAGTGAGCCAGTATGATCAGTGCTCTCCTGAGGGCTTAGACACACAAGAGGCAAATGGAGGAGCCCCAGCACACGCCAAGTATCCCTTACTCTAAGGAACTTTAGAAGTGTTTCAGAGTTCAGAATTTTTCAGAGTTCTCATTTTGTAGTTCAGGCTGGCCTTGAGCTTGCAGCAATCCTCCTGCCTCAGCCTCCTGAATGCCAGGAGTGCAGGTGTGCATCACCACACCTGGCTGATTTTGGATTTTCTGCTTAGGGATGCTTTGCCTGTGCTAACCAGCTTCAGCTATAGGGGAGCTGGGTGCGGTGAAGGAAGAGGTGACTGTGGCTACTGCACATGGGGCTGCTGCAACGCATCTGTCTCAGTCCATTTGCTGCTGCTACTGCCGATTACCACAGATTGCAAGTTTATAAGCACTTTACTTAGCTGCAATACTAGCTTACTTACTAAGCTCCCACTTCTAGAGGCTGGGAGGCCAAGAGGCTGCATCTGGTGAAGGGCTTCTTGTTGGTGGAAACGCTCTGCAGCGTCCTACAGTGGTACAGGGGAACCCTGAGTAGACCCACTCTACCTAACCCGAGGCAGCACCCTGCTCATCCCAGAATGGCTTAGTCCATTCATGAGTGCAGAGCTTTCAGGATCCAATGGAACACCTCTTGGAAGTCCCCTCCTCCTCCCATGCCTTTGTGCACTCCTGGGGATTGAACTCAGGGCCTTCGCACTGGGCTATAGCCCCAGTTTCACCCCAACCATCTATCTTCTGTTTAAAGAAAAAAAAAATTGGGGGCTGGGGATTTAGCTCAGCAGCATAAGCACCTGCCTTACAAGCAGGCGATCATGAGTTCGATCCCTGGTACCGATAAAAATGAAAAAGACAAAAAAAAAATTTTTTTTTTTTTGAGACAGGGTCTTGCTATGTCGTTCAGACTGCCCTTGAACTTGCAGCAATCCACCTGCCTCAGCCTCCTGAGTGCTGGGATTACAGGTGTGTGCATCCCCATGCCTGACTTTCTTAAATTTTGAGACCGGGGCTTGCTAAATTTCCAAGCTACTCAGCCTGGATTTGAATTTTCAATCTTCCAGCCTCAACTTCGCAGAGAGCTGGGGTGCACCATCATACCCTGCCTGGCCCATCATTTCATGGCTTCCCAAGGGGACTTAGTGAGAAAGGAAGCCGCAGCACCCGCCCCCCCCAACAAGAGAAGTGAAGCTCAGGTGAATGGGCCAGGGATGGAGCTCAGTGTGCTTTGTGTGTTGGAAGCCCTGGGAGTGATTCCCAGCGTGGAAAGGGAGGAGAAAAAAGAATCACTAATGAATTAAAAGAGGCATTATTTAATAAACGATTGAATAAATGGTGTTGGCATATTAAATAGCCATCTCTATGAAGATAAAATGGTCTCCTTAGAAAACTAATGTGGGTGCGAATAGTCATTATAGTGCTTAGTCTGGCCTGCGGAAGTGACTAAAAGGATGCACAACAATTTTTGTGAGTGGGTGCCGGGAATGTGTTTTCTTCCTTTCTTTGTTTCTTTCTTTCTTTTTAAAGGCTTTCATTTGTGGCAATCCACCTGTCTCAGCCTCCCACTTAGAGCTATGTGTCACCATGCCTGGTTTGAGAATCTTTTTTGGAGGGGGCAGGTACTGGGAATCAAACTCACGACCTCGAACTTGCCAGGCAGGCACCAACAAGAATCATTTTTAAGGAAAGACTACAATAAGTTAGCATGATGGAAAAGCCTGACAGGGAAAGCCTGTCAGAAAAAAAAAAAAAAAATTGGTTGACAGAAGACACCATAAGCAGAATCAAAGGACAAACAGCTGGGAGAAGAAATCTGCAATTCTTATTTTTGAAATTTTATTTAAATAAAGACTAAACAAAACAGAAAATAGGCAGAAATAATATATACGTTCAGAGAAAAAAATAAGCAGTAAGAAATCCCAGTTGATGTTTACATATTGTCATTTTACAAATAGTTGTTCAAGATACAAAAATGGAACATGTAAAGTGGGAATTCAAACTTCGAGACCGCAAGAAATCTGCAATTCTTACCACAAATCACCTCACAGAATGCCTACGATTAGAAGAAGACAAAGGCTACAAGAGAAAATTGACAAAACTGGGTGTGGTGGCTCACGCCTGTAATCCCAGCACTTGGGAGGCCGAGGCAGGAGGATCATTGCAAATTTGAGACCAACTTGGGCTGCAAAGTGAGCTCAAGGCCAGCCTAGTCTTGCATAGCAAAACCCTGTCTCAAAAGGACAAAGGAAAAAAGAGAGAGAGAGAGAGAGAGAGAAAACTGAATGAAGATTTCACCATCACACAGGGAGAAATGCAAAAGCAACAAAAATGAACAGATTCTCTGGCTGGCTGGACTGCCAGGAAAATGGAATAAAAATTCACTCAGTATTTACTCATAAGATTGCAAAAAATTAAGACAAATAACATTGAGAGCTACATAGATTGTTGAAAAACTAACCTATTATCGGTGGGAAGATCAATTGCCTCCAGCTTTTGGGAAAGCAGGCTGTATCTTTTAAATTTTCAGGCATAAATCTTTGGCCCAGCTCACCAGTTGGGTGATCTGTTCCACAGACTAAATATTATCAAGATACATAGGAACAAGGAGGTATACAGCATCATTCTTTTCATTGCAAAAATTAGCTATGACTTGTTGCCTACTTAGGGGGAATTTCTGAGTAAACTGTGCTCTAGCCATACACTACAGGATTTGGTGTGGGCGGGGTGGGGTGGGGGTGGCTGGACCTTGGGCTCTCTAAGATCCAGTGGAATAGGAGTTCAATGGTGATTCGAAGGTAAGCAGCCAGGGGGAACAGGACTCACCCAAAGGTAATCAGCCTGCGTCACTAATTTCCTTTCCCCGTGTGGCCCCGGGTGTGTCGGGGTTGCTGCGGGCAGGGCCGGGCCCTGGTCTCCGGCTGTCGCAGGAAGTCGCCCCGCTGGCGCGAGGTGGAGAGGCCGGGAGGCGGGCGGAGCCCGGGTGGGCCCGGAACGCCTCGGCGCCGGCCAAAGGCCGCAGGAGAGGAAGCAGGCCGCCTCCCTCGGCCACCAGCCGGCCCGCCCTGGGCTTGTGCAGCTGCCGCTGGGCGCCCCAAGTCGCAGGCATCCGAGGGAGGCAGGGGCCAGGCAGGGTCCCGCCAGTGTCGCTCCTGCGTCCTTCACATCCTGGGGCCAAAGCTCCAGGGATCTCCTCGCTCACCCTAGGCGCTGGGCCCCCTTCTACATCTTTATTTTTTGACCGAACTCTGTTTTCTGGACTCACATTCATTACCCTTTCCTGCCAGTTAAATAGCAGCAGGCCGTGCAAGCTGCCTCAGCCTCCTCAGTGCTGGGACTACAGGGTGTGGGCCACTCCCCTAGCTTCCATCTTTGTTAATGTGTCTCTCTCTGTGCGCTGGTGCACTGTGCAAATCACAGGCCAAGCTAAATTAAGGAGGAACTTTCCTTCCTTTCCCACCACCTACCACTTTTTTGTTTGGAATACTGAGGCTCAAATCCGGGGTCTCTCTGGTCCAGGTGCTCTACCACTAAGCTACATCCCCAGCCCTTTATGTTTTATTTTGAGGCTCTTGGCAAGTTGCCCAGGCTGGTTTTGAACTTGTGATCTTCTGGCCTCTGAGATCACAGGCGTGCAGCACTGTGTGGGAACCATCTGTCTATTTCCACTCGGAAACCACACCACCCAACTTTTCTTCCTCCCTCTGAATCCTCAGCCTCTCTGCAGTTGTGTTATTGGGCACCTACTATTCACCAAGCACTGTTCTGAGCACTTGGGATCCAGCACTGTTTCAAATAGATGCAAATCTGTCTTGAAGGCACATACATTCCCCATGGTCAGGATTACCTGGGCCGTCCCCCCCCCCCACAGCTAAACCTCGTTATCTAAGACCCAAATCTTCCCATTTTCCCTCAGTAACCCCCCCCCAAATCCCAGCACTCTGGGAGGCTGAGGCGGGGGACTGAAAGTTTAAGCCCAGGCTGGATTTAGGAAAGGCCCTGTCCCCCACCAAAAAAAGGAAAAAGGTGGGGATATAGCTCAGTGTGAAGACCCTAAACCCTAAATTCAATCCTCAGTATCAAGGTGATGGTGAAAAAATCCCTAAGTACAGAACAGTCTACAGGGTTAGGAAACTGATGCCGCCCTAATTGGAGGAAGGGGCACAAAGGCCTTGTGGCAGCTGAAGAATGAAACGCAGTGGTTCCTTCTCTGTGATTTCACTCACAGTCAACCAAGACCTACAAATGTTAAATGGGCCACTGCAGAAACAAATCATAAATTTTTTGTTTTTTGAAACAGGGTTTTGCTATGCAGTTCAGGCTGGCCTTGAATTTGCGGGGATTCTCTGCCTCAGCTTCCCAAGTGCTGGAATTACAGTATGCACCACCATGAACGGCTTGTAAATTTATTTATTTATTTATTTGGTTTTGTTTTTTTGAGACAGAGTCTTGCTGTGTGGTGCAGGCTGGTCTTGAACTCATTTGTGTAGCTCAGATTAATCTTCAACTCATGGCAATCCTTATGCCTCAGCCTCCTAAATGCTAGGATTATAGGTATGTGCCACCATACCTGGCTTGATTCACAAGTTTTAAGTAATTTTTATTCCGATATTGCGTTATAATTGCCCTATTGTTACTTCTTGTTGTTAGTCTCCTACTAGGCCTAATTTACTAGTTTCTCGCAGGTGTGTCAGTGCAGGAAGGAGCAGTATACACAGGGTTCTATGCAGCAGTGCAGGCAGTCTCAGGCATCCACTAGCAGGCTTGGAAAGTAAGCCCGTGGGGGCTGCAGAGAGAAACAGCAGCTCACAAGCACACAGAAGGCCTCATCAGCTGTGAAAAGCCCTTCCCTGCATCTCTCCCAGCGTGTCACCGCCAAGTTTCCAACCAACAGCTCTGCCTTTCTTGTGCATTCTGCTAACTAGATTTGCATGTCAACTGTAAGTGGCAATCTCTTTCCTTTTAGCAAGATGAGAGTCTAGATCATGTCTGTGCCTTGTGTGTTTTCAGAGACGACACAGGTTAGAGGTGAGGAAACTGGAAAGGTGGATCCTGCCCAGTTGAATGAATAAATGGTTTCTAAGTCCTCGTCCCGGCCAATCTCGGAGACAGGCTCTCTGAAAAAGTCCTCTGACCTCGGCAGTGCTGTGGACCCGGATGCTTAGGGGTGAGCAAGTATCAGAACACTGGAGACTGTTATGGCTCCTGGCTGATGTCATTGAAATGGACCAGTACTGGATGGGGTTTGCCAAATAAAAGAGTCACCAATGTCTGAATGTCTCCAGGGCCAGACTGCTTGGAGCTGGGCCCCCTCTCTCTCCAACTAGACAGCGGGTTCCCCACTCAAGCACCTACAGTCGTCAGATCTTCGCATTTTCCTCCAGAAGCTGGAAGTGCACTTTTTAAGTGAAACCGTCTAGTTGTATTTTAGGTATTAGCAGCTTGCTCTAAAATGTTTTCTATACTAGAAGGCCAAAGGGGCTGCGTACACAGGGTTAGGTTTGGCCCCTCTTGGTTACTTTCCCACCCGCCGGGAAGCGCTTTTTGCTTCCCTGCGTGAGTACTCCCTGACCGCCTGCCAGGTTTGTACCGGGCGCTGGGGGCGGTTACGGTGCTGATTGGCCCCTCGGGGTAGAAACAGAAGCTCCCCTTCTCCCGGACACTGGTCAAGGACCATCCCAGGACGCGAACCTCTGCAACGTTTCAGTTTTGGACCAAGACACAAAGGCTACTCCCTCGCGTTTTCCTCCAGACCAACGAAGCTGAAGCTCCGGGGGACGGGGGGGCCGGACAGGACAAGACAGGACGGGACAGGACAGTACAGGGCGGGAGTCCCTTCGTGCAGCACTCACCAGCCATGGCTTCCGCAGAGCGCCGCCGAGCTGCAGCCTCCTGAACGCTGATTGGCTGAGCTGCTGGTTGCCGGGCGACCAGACTAAGGCCGGAAAGTAGCCGAGCTGCTCTGGCTGCAATTGGAAGGTGTCCCGCGCGCGGGGAGCAGAGCTCAGAGCTTTATACCCGCCGGGCCCAGCCCACTGCAGCCGGGAGTGCCAGCGAGAGAGGGAGGGGCGAGGCGTGCGCACCCTGGGAACTGCCAGAGCGCCCCGGAAAGAGTCGTAGGGCACTCAGTAGACACCCCTGGGTGTCAAAGTCCAGAAGGGTCCTTTGGGGGCTAAAGAGTGAGCGCGGCCTTAAAGATCTGAATGGGGGTGGGTGGCAACCCTGTCCGCCCTGTTAAGGCCCTTGGGACACTGAGAGTACTTTGCAACTGGTGGCAAGTTTGTTGGCACGCCTGGCCTCTCCCAACTCTGGAAAATCGCCATAGACTGGAGCGGGGCGGGTTGTGGCTGACCAAGGGTGGGATTGTGCTGAGTCACTGTGAGTCCGGCAGGAGACCTGCTCCGTGGAAGCGGATTATTTTCTCCTGCGAGGTTCAGCTGCAGCACTTGGGGGGCCACAGCGGGCTCTTGCCCGTGTGAATGCCTCGGGTCACCCTAGCTCCTTAGGGACAGCCAGTAGGGAACTCATCCGTTTGCTCCTGCGAGCTAGTGCTCGGTAGGGCAAGGCTGGTCGGGAGAGGGTAGCCAGGGGAGCTTAATGGTTTTCCCTTTAAACTTGAAAGGTATAAACAGAACAGCAAAAAGTTCAAATCTGTATAAGTAAAGGTTACAGTAAAATTATCCGATGAAACAGAAGAGATATTATCAAAAGGCCAATAATTTTTTTGGTATTTTTTTGAGGCCAAGAGTTTTTAAATGATAAGTAACCAAAAGAATAAAAAGGAGGGGCTGGGGATTTAGCTCAGCGGCATAAGCACCTGCCTTGTAAGCAGGCGGTCGTGAGTTCGATCCCTGGTACCGATAAAAAATTAAAAAAAAAAGAATAAAAAGAATAAAAAGGAAAAAGGTGGGGGAAGTGAACGGAGCATTTTACCTCTGGTGCAATATCTAAGGAGATCTAGGGAAAGTCAGTCATCAAAATAATACGTAGTGGGGCTGGGGATTTAGCTCAGCGGCATAAGCACCTGCCTTGCAAGCTGGCAGTCTTGAGTTCGATCCCCGGTACCGGTAAAAACGAAAAAGACAAAAAAAAAAACATTATAATAATACGTAGTATTTTTGATAGTGGTATAGGGAAATTGAACCCAGGACCTCTACCACTGAGCTTCATGTACATCATTGTTTATTTAGCTAGGCTCCTATGTAGCTCAAGCTGGCCTTGAACTCATTGTGTACTGGAACTCAGTGATCCTGGCCCCTCCACTGATGGAGACATGGATCACCATACCTGGTTTATCTGGATAAATTGCCCAGGCTGGTCTTTAATTTGCAATTCTGCCAGGGCCTCCCAATTATTCTTTTCTCTTGAGACAGGGTCTTGCTATATAGTTCAAAATGACCTTGAACTCACTATGTTTGAAATTGTGGTGATCCTCCTGACTCAGCTGGAATTACAGGCCTGTAACATTATGCTGTGCTAGTAGCTGGGATTAGTTAAGTCCCACCCAGAGTCAGAATCCTCAGGCTTTTTTCTTTTTTTGAGATAGGCTCTCCTATGTAGTTTGTGGTGGCCTTGAACTCACTAGGTAGCCCAGACTGGCCTTGAATTTGTGGAAACCCTCCTGGCTCAGGCCACCCAAGGGGCTGAAATGACAAGAGTGCTCTACCACATCTGGCTAGAGTCAGAATTACTATTATTATCATTTTTTGGTACTGGGGATTGAACTCATGACCTTGCACATGCCAGGCAGGAGCTTGTGACACTGAGCCCTAGAGTCCCGGGCCCTAGAGTCAGAATTCTTTTCTTTGAGACGGGGTCTCTCTTTGCAGTTCAGGCTGGCTTTGAGCTCACTTTGTAGCCCAGGCTGGGCTCCAACTCGCAAGGATCCTCCCACCTCGTCTCACAAGTACTGAGATTACAGGCGTGAGCCACCATGCCCGGCTTAGAGTCAGAATTCTTGAGACTACCTCTGGTTAGCCACTAATAATGCTTTGCTCTTTGAGCTCTGATTGCTTCCCCTACAGAAATGTGGCTTGGTTCTGTTCTGCATGCTCTCAAGATCCCTTTATGCTTGTACTCCTGGGCAGTCCAAGCCTGTACAATTCCCATGCTTTTTTCTGAAGTGGGCTCCTCACAGGTGACCAAAAAAAACAGTGACCTGGTGCCACCCACCATGCCCACGGTGGGCAGTGGGTCAGGACGTGGAGCAGGGAGTTTCTGTCGCCTTCATTATCTGGTATAAAGAGCAGGACCAGGCGAATCCTCAGGAGGGCCCTGTCCCCCTGACGGAAAAACACAAACAGCCTCATTAGTCATCCGCTAATCCACGCTGTCCATGTGTGCGGCTGCTTTTCTGCACCAGAAGGTCCCCAAAGTCCCCTTGCTTTTTTCTGAGCTGCAGGTGACAGAGTGTCCCTTAGTGCCACTCTCGGGCCCGTCTGGGGAGCAGGGGAGCTGCTGTCCTCAGTGGTTCCTGTGGATACAGACAAGCGGCCAGGAGTCCCTGGAGGAGGCGGGTCCTTGGTGTTGGGGAAGGCAGTTTCTATGAACCCTGCCCTGCGCTGCCCTCTCATCCCCCTCCACCACCTCTGTCACACAGGAACTGTTCCCTCACCTGAATTAGTTAGGTTCCTGCTGGGCTTAGAACACTGTACTTAAACTGAAATTTCTTTTGCAGGGGATTCATTTGCAACGAAGGAATTTCCCCCATGTAGCAACGGGCTTGTGAAGCAGGGTTGTAGAAATCAAGGCACAGACGGGACCCTGTCTTTTGAGCTTGGCCCTCTTAAATCACTTTCGTGCGAACAAGCAGAGACAGGACTCATTGGTTATTTTTAAGACAAACAAAAGGAAAAGTTAGCAAAAGGCATTTCCTGCCTCTTGATTATTTTCTCCCTGCTGGTCTGAATCATGCATTCAGTTCCAAAAACATGTACATGTGAGAAGCCACTCCAGCCCCAGGCAAACATCCTGATGGCTTTGTGAAGATGGCTACACCCAGTCCCCAGCATCTGCAGCAGAAGCAGCAGTTAGTGACTGTGCACCGTCCTTCCTCCTTACCGAGGCCCACAGAGGTAGTCTGCTCGTCTCCATATAAGGATCTTCCTGCATTATAGGCCAGCTGGTGTGTGTCTGTAATCTCAGCCGTGGGAGGCTGAGGCAAGAAGATCACAAGTTAGCTCAACCTTCACTGACTTCGACCCTGTATCAAAATAAATTATAAAGGGCTAAGGATATAGCTAACTCCACGTGAAGGCCCCAGGTTCACGCTCAAGAGTGGAAAAAAGAATTTATCTCGGGGCTGGGGGTTTAGCTCAGCGGCATAAGCACCTGCCTTGCAAGCAGGCAGTCGTGAGTTCGATCCCCGGTACCGATAAAAAAAAAAAAAAAAAAAAAAAGACCAAAAAAAAAAAAAAAGAATTTATCTCCAACTACACCAACACTTAAACAGCATCATTTAGACATGTTCAGAATCTCCATCCTAGATATGTACTGGGTAATTACACCTAATAATTTGGGAACTACTATAGTTTCCAGTTTGTTTTTCTCAGGGCTGGGAACTGAATTCAAGGAGAGACTCATGCATACAGGCTAAGGTTCTATCACTGAGCTGTACCCAAAGCCTACCACCTTCTTTCCTGAGACAGGGTCTTGCTATGTGGTCCAGGCTGACTTCAAAATTAAGATCCTCTGCCTCAACCTCTTAGTGCTAGGATTACAGGTATGTGCTACTATGCCTGCACATAATTATTCTGAAAATCTAGTTAGACAGAGAGCCTGACCAGAGTTTTCTTTTTTGTTTCCAGAGTTTGTTTTTACTGTTGTCTCTTAGGTTTTTTTTTTGTTTGTTTGTTTTGTTTTTGTCTTTTTTGTTTTTATCGGTACCAGGGATCGAACTCAGGACTGCCTGCTTGCAAGGCAAGTGCTTATGCTGCTGAGCTAAACCCCCAGCCCCCTGTCTCTTAGTTTTTAAACAATGTTTTTGTCTTGTTTTGTTTGGTTTGGTACCAGGGATCAAACTCACGACCGTGTGCTTGGAAGGCAGGTGCTCATGCTGCTTAGCTAAATCCCCGGCATCTCCTTAGAATTGTGAAGGCATTAAATCTAATTCCCTCTCCCTATACCACGGGCAGGAACTTGTAACTGCCTCAACCTACAAAATTTAGAAGTAAAGCTGCTTGATTTTCAACTCCAGGTCATATAAAATGGTAAATTCTAGCTGGGTGTGGTGGTGCACAACTGTAATCCCAGCACTCAGGAGGTTGAGGCAAGAGGATCCTGGAGTGTTCAAAACCAGCCTGAACTACACAGTAAGAGTGTCTCAAAACAAACAAAAAATGGGAAGGGCTTTAGAGGGTAAGCAGAGGTCAAGCAACAATGATAGATTTCCTCTGTCCCAGTGCTTGCTCCACTCCATGCTGGGGATCAAACCTAGGCAAGCCATTTACTGCTTAAAAGGTACCTGCCAGATTTTATAAAAATCAGAAAGTAATATACACACTGCTAAGAGCAAGATATATAGAAGGCCTACCCTATTTATAAAAAGTAACCATCGGGGCTGGAGATTTAGCTCAGCGGCATAAGCACCTGCCTTGCAAGCAGGCAGTCGTGAGTTTGATCCCTGGTACCGATAAAAAGGAAAAAGACAAAAAACAAACAAACAAACAAAAGTAACCATCAGGCAGGCATGGTGGCACGTGCCTATAATCCCAGAAAACTGAGGCAGGAGGGTCACCCTGAGTTTGAGGCCAGCCTGAACTGCATAGCAGGATGCTGTCTCAAAAAAAGAAGTACCCATCCAATTAGTGTTGCATTTTAAAATATAGGTTGCATTTTGCCTAAGAAATAGTATTCCACTAGCCTAGAACCAAGCACTAACACTATGCACATTAACACCTGTGCTGTGTGTCACAGCACGCAGGTCCTTCCCTGGGACAATACTGGGGTGTGGTTTTGCCACGTGTCAGGGAGCAACCGAACCTCCAGAGAATTCAAAGAATTTGCCCTGGGTTTCCCGCGGCAGAGGGCAGAGGGCCTGGATCCACACTTGGGTTCCAAGCCCGCTCCCTGTGCCTTCTGCTCTGCATCTTGGTGGAGGTGGTGGTGGGCTCAGGTACCACACATCTGCAGCGAGAAGTCACAGCACTGTGGGGCCGGCAGTCAGCAAAGCACAAGAGCAGAGCGACTTTATGTTGCCTCGGGTTTTTCTTGTATGGCTCACAGTACAGTGACCTTGCTGGAGGGAATCCGTACCTGTACATGGTACATCTTGCTGTTCTTCCTTGTCCCTTCCTCATTTTTTCCTACCTTTACTTCGTTCTAGGTGTTCGCCAAGTCGGGTAGGGAAGTTGGGGACCCTCTGCTTTCTCTGTGTCCCCACTGACTTAGCACCACATTGTGGACTTCTCTAGGTGCTGCTGTTTGAGGCGTTGGCTCTCCTGGAGGAGCTGTCATGACCAGCTTCCCCAGTGTGAGTTCAGACTTGTCATCGGAGGAGCTCAGGACCTTGTTGGTGAGAGTCTGTGGTTCACTTTGGGGGAGCTCTGGTCCTTACATCGAGCACCACTTCCTGGCTCTGAAGGGGAAGACGTGTGCCACTTGGGTCTCCAGGATGAACTCATGCTGGCTTCCTGACATGTACTCGACTGTTTATTGTGGAGGAGCTCGGGGCCTGTGTCACTGAGGATGGCTGTGGTGCTTTTCAGGACAGCCCTGGTCTTTATTATGAGTGTGACTTCTGGGCTCCAGTGTAGAACCCTTAACCCACCAGCACAGCTCCTTCTTCACCCCACTGGCATAGACTTTCTAGCTTCTGCCGCTGACCTTTGGGCCTTCCCAGTGCGGATCAGTAAAACAGATTGGCGTGAGTCCTTCTCGTGGGCTCTAGACCTCCAGTTGGACTCATGGTGGGAAGCACCGTCACGAGCTCTGGGTTTTCATCTGGATTCATGCAGGACAGTGCTGTGGGATTCAGGCCCTTGGCTGAATATTCTGTCTTTAGTGGTGTGGACAGATTTCCTGCACTTTCTTGTGTTAAACTCTGGGTGACTATCTTAATATTATAAACTCTGTGTCCTGATTCTAATTGCTCTCTGCTCAACCCCTGACTACAACATAGCCTTCCTTCCTGGGGTGAGCTAATGTTCAGGGAGCTGCACAGCGTTTCCAGTTTGCAAGCGCGCCCCAAGTAACTGTTCTACACCTGCAAAGCCTTCAGAGGGCAGTGTCTTAAGCAGGCGCCATGCCTCGGCAGCCACTTTACGGCTGCACCCCGACCCGAGGTGAGGGGACAGCTCTGAAGCTGCAGTTGGCCTGTCTGTGCAAGGATCCTGCCTAGCACCACGGAAGTGAATAATGTTAGTAAATAATGTTCGTGCAGTGCTCGGCAGTGCCTGAAGGCAACAGGCATGACTACAGATGGTGAAATGGGGTGTGGGTCTTTGCTTTTCACCTCAAAATTTAGTCATTTCCAGTAAGAAATATTTAATATTTATGACATTTTTGAAAAAAAAAATACCTGGCTTGTCATAAGAAAAATAACATGATTTTGTTTTAGAATAGCAGGATTACAAGAGGGTTAAACTTTTTTTTTGGGGGGGGGGGGTTTCCAGACAAGATCTCTCTTCAATTCAGGCTGGTCTTCCACTATGTATCCCAGGCTTCCAACTTGGCAGGGGTGCTCCTGCCTCAGCCTCCCAAGTGCTGGATTACAGGTGTGTGCCACTATACCCAGTTATGAAAAATATTGTGGACAGTGAAATGCAGGACATTTTTCTGCATGTTTGATACCACAGTATGAGGGGAGATGGAGAAAGCAAGACGGGCTCAGCCCAGGCTAGAACCAGTACTTCCTCCCCACCCTGGGGTGTCCGCTGTCAACAGGTGCCTCAGTGTGAGATTCACGCACCCCGAAGTCAGGATATCTGCCAATCCCCCCAGTACACCTGCTACTCAGTGCACAATGGACTAAGCTGAGATTCTGGCCGGGTTACTCATTACAGCTATCAAACATAAGCGAGTCTTTTAACCTTTAGTGCTGCAGGGCTGCTGAAGTGGACAGCACCCAGGCCCTGAGCTACATCCTAGGGCCTCAGCAGGCTAGCGCAGATGACGGTAACGTGGTAAGGGCTGGAGCTGGCAGCTTTTCACGTCTCTGTGGACTGACACAGATGGTATCGGGGCTGAGCATGTGTTCAGCAGTAATTTCCCAATGGTAAATTTCCTGATGCTGGGCAAGTAGCCCAGTGGTGGGGCACCTGCCCAGCATGTGCAAAGCCTGGGGTTTGATCCCCAGCACTGCAAAAAAGAAACCTCTCTGAGGCTGGTGGCACACACCTGGAAACCCAGTGCTGGGGAGGCCAAGGTAGGAGGAGGGCTGTGAATTAATTTGAGGCCGGCCCCAACTACATAGTGAGACCCTGTCTCAATGAAAAAAAAAAAGTCCTGAATTTGCTAAGTGTACTGCACAGAGGTCAGGGACACATACAGCGTGTGACGGTGAGTGCATGCATGTGCGTGTGCGTGGAGGAAAGAAGGCAATCAGACATCTGTAAACCAAATACAAATTCAGATAAAAGGCTGCACAAAAGCCCATGATCCTGAACTTTCCTGGAGACTGAAAAAAAATGAGAGGCAGTTCTCAGTTTTATTATGAAATTCTTATAAATCTGGACATTGACCCTTAGGCACATGGCTTATGCTTTAGCTCAAGTTTCCCAAGATACGAGAATCTGGTTGACTGCAGGCACAGGAGCCAGCAGCTACATTTCTTAGAAAAATAGTATCATTGGGAAACTTCCGCCTGGCACTGTCCTGTGCTCACCGATCTTCCCCAGTGGCTCGAGCCCAGTGCGATCCAGCCGACCTGATGCAGTGAACTGTGAAGATGCTGGCCAGCCAGGCCTGGCACCCATGCAGATGTTCTGCGAGACGCAGCTAGAACACGACCCCAGGGCTTGTCCCCGGCACCGAGGCTGCGCACCAGAACTCAAGGCTGGTTCACCTTTTCTTCACAAACTTCTTTCTGGAAGCGTTGGGGTTTAAGCGTCTCCGCCCGGCTCCCAGGGTGCTGTCTCGGACCTGCAGGGTGGCTGAGCGGCTGGAGATGTCGTTCTCTGCAAAGGGTGACACCCCGGCAACGTAGTCAGGGGCGAACACGTTGGTCTTCTGCCGGGCCTTGCGGGACAACCGCAGCTGTGGGAAGCGCTGGTCCTCCGTCAGGTGGGGGTTGACAGTGTATTTGCCCCCTTTGGGCATGGGGAGCGAGTACTGCAGGGGGAGAGGCTGTCAGAGGGGCTGGGCTGCAGTGGCGAGACTCTCCCTGCTGTGACAGGCCCTGCGCGCCCTCTCAACACACACCCCAAGCTGGATCTCAGCTTGTACTCGGACAGAAAGGAAACCCCAGGGCCTGGCCACGCCCCTCGCTGGACACGGGAAGTTCCTGTGGAGGCGAAGCACTAGTGAGCTAGACCCACTGTCACAACGCTGTGCCCCAGCACTGCTGAGGTGGCGCTGTAAGGCTGGGAGCCGGGCTGCCTGGGGGAGGGGAGGTCTAGCATGCAACCTGGGGCGGGCAGAAACGGAAATGAGGGAAATGAATGTAATTACCTCAAACACACACTGATATTAAAAAAAAAAAAAGGAACAAACCCCAGGGGTGGGGATGCACACCTGTAATCCCAGCACTTAGGAAGCTGAAGCAGGAGGATCACAAGTTCAAGCCCAGTCTAGAAAATTTACCAGCTGGGGATTTAGCTCAGCAGCGTTAAGCACCTGCCTTGCAAGCAGGCGGTCATGAGTTCAATCCCTGGTACTGATTTAAAAAAAAAAAGAAAATTTAGCAAGACCTTGTCTTAGAATTGAAAAAACTTTAATTGTAATTTTTTTTTTTTTTTTTGAGACAGGGTCTTGCTATGTAGTTCAGGCTGGCCTTGAGCTCACTATGAACCCCAAGCTGATGTCAAACTCATAGCAATCCTCCTGCCTCAGTGTCCTGAGTACTGGTGGGATTATAGGAATGTGTCGCCATCTGTCAAAAAACAAATTTCAAAAGGGCTGGGTGTGTAGCTCAGCACAAAAGTGTTGAGTTTAATCTCTAGTGTCATTAAGAAGAAATATTAGGGTTGGGAGTATAGCTCGGTGGCACTGTACCAGCCTGGCAAGCGAGAGGTCCTGAGCTCAACTGCTGGTACCAAAAGAAGCGAAAAGAGGAGAAGTGGCTGTCACACCCATCTTACGGGTCCACCTCTCACCACCCTTCCTTCTGACTCCCGCGCAGGTACTGTCCGTGGTCCAGATGGGCCCTTCCCGGTCCTGGACTGCAGAGTCCCCGGGATCCGCACGGGGAGCTTGGCACACCCTTCCCCAGTTCCCACGCCTGTCTGCAGCAGCCACCCTACACGCGCCACTCACCCGGAGGCCTCGCGGGTTCAGCACCTTGGGGTTGTGGGAGAAGTGCATGTGCAGGGTGCCGTCCTCACTCACGGTCACGGACACTTTCTTCAGCGTCCTGTTCCCACAGTGTGCACAGAACACCCGGCTCATGTCGGACGTGGTCCTGGGAGACCAGAGGCAGGGTTGGCGCCACAGCAGGCACAGGAGTCGCGCCCTCAGAGAGGACGTGAGAAGATATGACACGGAACTGCACTAAACCCCTCGGTGTCTGTTTGCAGTACTGATAAGAATGGGACCCCAAGAAGGCCGAGCTGTTTTTATTTTGAGACAAGGTCTAAGTTGCCCAGGCTGGCCTCAAACTTGCAATCGTCCCGCTTCAGCCCCCTAAGATGCTACATCCCCAAGTCACACTAAGATCGCCACGCCTCCTGCTGAGTGGACATGTTAAGTCCACTGCTGCTCCCTTTTTTGAAGACGTAAAGACGGAGCAAGTGAAGCCCATGAAAAACAAGGACATGAGTAGGGGTCAGTAACCTGATAACCATTCAGCAGACCCTGTTAGTGGCCGCTCCACCGTCAGCCTCCTGCAAGTGTGGGGAGCACGTACTCTTCACCCTGGATCTTGCTGTGCAGCAACAGCTCTGGCTGTCACCCTCCTTTCCTGAGCAGCATGCAGCAGCTCGACCCTCCCTGTCCCCAGGCTTCAGCCTCAGTGTCAACAGGAGACGGCAGGGGTTATTAATGACAGCGACTCCCATGGGACCACATGAGGCTGCCCCCCAGGCCCCGTCCTCCAGGGATTTGCCACTACTCCTAAAGGTGAGCGATGAGGCTGGGGAAGCCAAGCCTTCTCCCCAGCAGGCACCTTCGAGGGGACAAAGCCAGTCCTCTAGGACTCTGCACCGTGGGCCCTGCCAGATAAAGTCTATGGACGATGGGGACTTGGGGGCTGGAAGCTACCTGCACACAGAACCCCAGCTTCTGTCTCAGAAGCCCAGCAGGGCCGGGAAAGGGAGGGGAAGCAGCTGGTGACTGAGCCTTCCTATGATGCACCTTTCTTTTTATCGGTACCAGGGATCGAACTCAGGACCGCCTGCTTGCAAGGCAGGTACTTATGCTGCTAAGCTAAATCCCCAGCCCTGATGCACCTTTCTTGTTCTTCACAATGACATTTGTCATTTTATTTATGGCTCTGGAAGTGGGGCATGTAGTGCATGCTTATAATCCCAGCACTTAGGAGGCTGAGACAGGAGAATCACGAGTTTGAGGCCAGCCCTGACTACACACAGTGAGATGCTGTCTCAAAAACCCAAAAATAAAAATAGAATCTGAAGTACAAAGAAGATAATCTTAGCAAAGCCACACAGGTGGCAGGAATTCAAGTGGAACACATACACTCTGGCTACAGAGAAGAGCATGGCACAGCATGCGTGCAATCCAGCACGCTGGGAGGCTGAGGCAGAAAGAACTACAGTTCAATCCCTGCTTGGGCAACTCAGCAAGGTCCATCTCAAAATGAAAAAGGGCTGGGCTGACTCCCCAGTGCTGCGAAAACAAACACCAACAACCCAGAGTGACCACCACAAGTCACCAACCACACCGCTCCCAGCCGGTCTCCTGCCCTCTTCGGCCCGCCCTCCTAGGCACCGCGGGATGAACCCAGGGCCACAGTGCTACCGGGCCTCTACCCTGAAGGTCCTGGTGAGGTGAGGGGAGGGGCTCCGCACCTGAAGCAGCCGTGGCAGCGCAGGATGTAGCTCCGGGCCTCTCGGATCAGCAAGCCGTCCACAGCCAGCACGCGCAGCCCCATCTGCAGCAGCACGTTCTGCAAGCAGTGGGACACAGTGACCTGAGTGACTGCGGTCACCCCAGATGGGCTCCCTGAGATGTGGCTCTGCCAACGGTTAAGGGTGTGCCGTGCTCTCTGGCTTGGGCATGGGCCTGGGCCGGGCTGAAGAGTCCTCCTGGGGAGCCCCGAAGGAAAGAAGAACCCGGTGCCCTCTAATTCAAGGACTGAGGCCTGTGCTTGTCTGGAGTGATCTCCTGACAGATATTTACTTCTTCAGGGGAAAACAGTGCCCCCTTTCGGGGCCAGAAGCCCAGTCTGCTTTCACAGTACTAAATGAGCACAGGGCATTATACACCTGGAGAGAAAGGCATCAGCTGACCGTGACTATCAAAGATTACAGGTGTAATGTACCACACAGATTCTGTCACTATGTCATATGATTGTCCAGCCTAGCTAACAATCATTACTTGTTACAGAAACTAACAACTACCAAGCAGCACAAGCAAAGTCTCTAGAAGCAGGAAAATCAGAAGCACACGGTTATGTATTCCCACACGTCCCACATTCCCAAATCTCCATGTGACTGCTGTAGGCAGCATGGGTGACAGAAAGCCCAGGGCTGGCCTGTGTCGCCTGTTAGTGTGCCCCGAGCCCCATGTGGTCACAGGTGGGGCTTCTCCGGAGCTGGCTGCATCTAGAGTGTGTGATGCTAAGATTAAGGGTGTGTGGTTACTAAATCAGTCCCCGGATTGGACTGCCATAGTTCTGGGTAGATTAGATTAAGTGTGTTCCATCCTGGGTGTGAGTGCCACAGCCTCAGTAAGATGTAAGGGACAGAGAGAGGGTCTCTTCTCACTTGTTGCTTTTGCTGCCTCTTGCCATGGCATGGGTCGTTTGTCCTCTGTGACACCCCTCTTCCGTGCCACTCTGCCTTGGAGCCAGCTGACTTTATCTCTACTAACTGTGAGTGTGAACAAACCTTTCCTGCTTTAACGTTCGAGCCTAAGACGCTGCGTCACCCACCTGCATGGCAAAGTCCGTGGTCACACAGCCAACGCGCACACCCTCTGGGATGTCACGCTTCTCCAGCTCCTGCTGGATCTGCTTGATGTTGCTTGGGGTTATCCAGCCACCCCCGTCATCGTCGTCACTGTCTTCGCCGTGACTTTCTTCAGAACCATTGTCTTCTTCCTCCTCCTCCCCCCTGTCAATCTAAAACAGCAACAGAATTCACCCCACCAGCCCACAGGAGCAGTGGCAAGCAGCTCCTGCGCTGGCACAGGGGGGATGGCAAGCCAGGGCCTCACCAGCAGCTGCTGTAGCTCGAGGTCGATATTTGGCAGGGGGTTCCTCCAGAACAGGAAGGAGCTGAATTCCGGGTGCTCTGGCTCACCGGCTGGAGGGCCACAGGCTACTGTTTCTTGCGGGGGTTTATACTGAGATGGAAATAAATAGTTACTAATTACTCACAGCAATCCTGCTGCTACAGCCTCCCAAGAGCTGGGATTGCAGGTGTGAACCTGACTTTCTGTTTTGTTTAGAAACAGCAACTTAAAAACCTGAAAACTAAGAGAGTTATAGGTAAAATGACATTGAAATACATGTGAGACAGGGCCAGACAATGAATCCTACCAGTCCAGGTGAATGCAGCAGTTTGAGCAGCAGGGGGCGCTGAAGGCTCACCTTGGAGGGGAGGTGGAAGCCTGAGATGTGCAGCGGGGTTTCTGGGTGCTGAATCGAGGAGCTCACCCTAACCTTTAGGGAAAAAAAGGCGCCAGGTGTGAGCAAGGTCATTCAGCTTTCCACACGGAAGGGTACTAGAAAAACAAAAATCTCAGTATTTCCCCCTGGTTACTGAAATCAAAATTTAAAAATATTTTTAAAAATGATAGTATTTAGCAATACCAATACTATTAAACAAATCTTTTACTGTTACACATGTAACTGTAACACCTAGAAGTATCTTTGGTTATAGCTTTAGAGTAAATGTCTCAGAGTGCAATTGCCGGGTCAAAGGACACATTGTTTAAGGTAGCTGTAGTGGTCCCATTTATAATCCCTGCAATCTGGAAGGCTGAGGCAGGAGCATTGCAACTTTTCAGCCCAGCGCAGGCAATATAGTGAGATCAGTGTCTCAAAATAAAAAATAAAAAAGGGCTGGGAACGTAGCTCAGTGTGAAGGTCCTGGGTTCAATCCCCAGCACCACATGAATGATATACAATGAATGAATGAAATCCTGAGTAGTTGGATATCAAATGGAAAACCTGCTACACTATATTGAAAAAGACAGAGTCAGTTTACATAAAACTGCTCCTTTTACAACCTTTAGCATGATAGCACTGTGATAACATGCAGACATCTGCTTTAGAGTTTTAGTCTTTTTGGTCCTGAGGACTTTAAACCTGATTGAAAATAAGTAAGGATTGTTCTCAGTATAAGAATGTGGGGGCTGGGGATTTAGCTCAGTGGCATAAGCGCCTGCCTTGTAAGCAGGCAGTCATGAGTTCAATCCCCGGTACTGATAAAAAGACAAAAAAAAAAAAAAAAAAAAGAATGTGAGTCCAAGATGGGTGTGGTAGCGAGTTCGAGACCAACCTGGGCTACAAAGTAATCTTAAGCCAGCCTGAACTGCATAGGGAGACCCTGTCTCAAAATGACAAAAAAGAAAAACAAAAACAAAAAACAATGTGAGCCCAGGGCCTGGGGATGTAGCTCAGAGGCACAGTACCTGCCTAACCTGAGTGCCACTCCTGGTAATCACCCTCCCCCCTCCAAAAAGAATGTGAGTCCACTATAGTTTTGATGACTTTAGGTAGGTAAAGGAGATCAAACAATTCTTTTTCTTTTTTTTTTGAAAGACAAAGTCTTGCTATGCAGTTGAGGTTGGCCTTGAGCCCACTATGGAGCTCAGGCTGGCCTCAAACTCACAGCTATCTGGCCCAGGGACTTAGCTCAGTCGCATAAACATTGGTCATGAGATGGATCCCCAGTACCAAAAAGCAAACTAAAAGAACTCCTCACAGTGATCCTTCTGCCTCAGCCTTCCCAGTGCTGTGCCACAGGCATGTGCCACAAGATCAAACAATTCTTTGTCAACACTAAAAGAATTTTACTCTTTGCATTGTCTTAAATTGAAACAGAACCTACAAGGAAGGAACTAAGGCACATTTGTTAACTGCAATGTGAGTCCTATTTGGATCTCGATCCGAACAAATTTCATTTATAAAATAACTGAAAATATGAATATTCACCATATATTTAATGTATTAATGGTTACTGTTATTTTTTGCTAGCAGTAACAGATGGCTTTGACCAGCACTTAGGCTGAGGCAGGAGGATCTTGAGTTCAAGGTCACCTAGGCTACATAGTGAATTCAAAGTCATCCTGGACTATGCAGTGAGACCCTGTCTCAAAACACAGCAAAAAATGAAGACGGCTTTGAAGTTATCATTATTATTTTTAAAGTACTGATGTTTCACATTTGTTTAATTTTGAGACAGGGTCTTGCTACATAGCCCAGATGATCCTCTTCTCTCAGCCTCCTAAGTGCTGGGACTACCGGTGTGTGCCCTCATGCTCAGGGTACTGATCTTTAGTGATACACTCATAGTCTGTGGGAGGCCCTGGGTTTGGTCCCCAGTAAGGTCAAAAATGGGGAAAAAAAAAAAAAAAGAGAGAGCGAGAAATAATAATGTCCAAGTTCACATTAGGCAGAGGACGGGCACTCTAGGTCTGCTACACTATTCTATTTTTTTCTGAATTTTACACATTTGAGAACTGCCATAATAAAAGTTTGTTTAAAAAACAAAAAACACTAATCCTCCTGGTTTACCTTTTCTGGTTCTCGTTTTAGGTGAGACACCCCAACAAACTCAGCTTCCAACTGGTATGTGAGGGCCAGCACTTGGATATCTGTGGCGGAGAGGCTGGGATAGTCTCCAGTTTTCTTTGAAAATTCGGTCACTGTGAACAAGGTATTTTCGACTTTAGTTAGGATCAAAAACCCAATAGAACCTTCGAGAGCCACAATGAGAGTGTCAGAAAAACTAAGAAAAGATCAATAGCCCATCAATGTTGACATTTTCATCCATCCTTTGGACCTTTCCTACTCATTGTTGAGAATCTGCAACCTGGCTCCTAAGAATCCAGTTGGGTTGACGATAACATCCTTATCAAGCATGGATCCAAGAGCCCCAGGGATGTAGCTCTGCAGCACAGCATTTGCCTGGCAAGCACAAAGTTCTGAGTTCAAATCCTGATAACCCCCCAAACCACCACCAGATCTAAGGACAAAACAAAGTCAACAGAAAGCCACTGAAAGTTACCATACTTGTGTCTAATCAGAATTTTGTATTGAAGCTGTGGTAGTCAGAATACAAGCTCTCTTTTCTCTTCCAATTCTAAAGGCTTGGACTCTAACTATAACAGTTTACACTGATGGGGCAACCCATTCAGGACCCCTCCTGTCTTTCAGGAGCTATTCCTATTCCTGAATAAATTTTAACTCTTAACCATAACTGTAGTCTATGATGAAATAAGATCTTGCCATGTAACTCAGGTTAGCCTTGAACTCACAGTGAACCTCCTGCCTCAGCCTCCCAGCCTCCCAGGTGCTCTCTTACAGGCATGTGCCCAGCCAGTGGACAGATTTTTAAAAAATATTTTGTTTATTTATTTCCTTTTTGAGACAGGGTCTCACTATGGAGTTCAGACTGGCCTTGAATACACTTTGTAGCCCAGACTGGACTTTAACTCACTGCAATCCTCCTGACTTAGCCTCCTGAGTGCTGGGTTTACAGGTATGCACCACTAGGCCTGGCTGGTAGATAGTTTTTGAAGCACAAAAAATGTAAATATGTGCTAACTATACCATAAATGCCACCTGTTACTGTGTCCACTGAGAATGAAGAAATGAAATTTTCTGTTATCAGCGGAAAGACTTCTACACTGGAACAAGGTAAATAACAATATTGCTCACATTTCTCAAACAATAAAAATCTCCCTCTAAATTCTAAACATTTTGAAACCACTGACCATCTTCCCTAGAAATCACTGCCTTGTTCCTAAAAAGAGAATGCTAGCTCTTTCTGGTCTAACCTAAGACCTAAAAACATCTTTCTCTGGGTTGAGGCTGGCCTCTATCCCATATGGGCTGGTTGTGATGGCACACGCCTATGTTCCAGGATCCGGCACTGGGGAGGCTGAGGCAGGAGGAGTACCACGAGTTGAAGGCCAGCCTGGACCCTGTCTCAAAACAAACAAACAAACAAACACAACCATTACCCTAAGCAAACGAGGGATAGAGGTCTGGGGTCTTCGAATTGGGGGTGTGTGTCAGTGCCGGGAATCGAACCCAGGGCCTAAGGGAAGAAGGTAACATTGTACTACTGGGTTCTTTCGACCGTCCTCACACTCGTCTAGAACATCTACTGCATGCTGACAAAGCCCTAGACACGTAAAGCCACATATTCCTCACTGAATGTCCGCAGCAACCTCGGGGATAAGTACTCTTGTCACCACCCACGACGCCGCCGAGGCCGCCGGCCCGGGAGCTGTCATCACCGCGGCCGGGGAGGCCAGCCCAGCGCGCCACCGCCGTCGGCTCAGACACTCACCCAGCCGCACGTACTCTGGCAGCGGCTCCCTGAAGCGTAGTTCGTAGGGCAGCACGGCCAGGCGCCGGCGCGTCGCCTTGTCCCGAATCTCGCTGACCACCTCCCGGATGGTGTAAATGTTTTTCCCGATGTCCTGCGGAGAGACCGACCCAGCTCAGAGTCACCCGCGCCATGCACCGCACTGTCCGATCCCATGTGTTCCCTCGGGGGCCAGCAGCCCGGACCACACTCGCCCAGGCTGGAGCTTCCGTACCTGCAGAGCCGCGTCCCGCAGGAAAGCCCCGGCGTCCGCCACAACGTGCTCCACCGGAGCCATGTTGGCTGGGAGGACACAAAGCGCATGCGTACGGAGCTTGCGTCCGCACCTACGTCTCAATCTAGACCTGGCGTCCCCTGGCGGCTGCAGCTTGAGACTGAGGGCTACTCGTGCGCGTGCGTAGCAATCCCGCCAGCGCAGACTGGGAAATGCGCATGCCGCACAGGCGGAGAGCTTGTATTGGGTACCTGAAGAAATTGGCTTCAGCACCCCATCTTTAGCGCCTTCTTTACTTTTATTTTATTATTATGACTTTTTTTTTTTTTTAAACACAGCGGCTCGCTATGTAATTCAGGCTGGCTTTGAATTCACTATGGAGCCCAGGCTGGCCTCCAACCCTTGGCAATCCTGTCTCAACCTCCTGAGTGCTGGGATTACAGGCAGTACACCACCATGCCCAGCAGTAGTAAACAGTTAATTTAAAATGTTTTTGTTATTTAAGCATGGTGACACAGGCCTGTAATCTCAGCACTCTGGGAGGCTGAGGCAGGAGGATGACAATTTCAAGACTAGCCAGGGCAATTTAGTGATTTAGTGAACCCTTTTCTCAAAATTAAAAAAACCAAAAATTTTCGGGGGATATAGCTTAGAGCTAAGCCCTGAGTTCAAGTCCCAGTAACTCCTCCCCCTCCTATCAACAGAGATTTCTGCTAATTGAGTTCTGTGTGCTCCTGGAAGAACATGGGGGTTGGTTAGATGTCATGTGGCATTTTCTGACCCAGGCAGGGTGTTTTTTGGTGGGGAGGCCTGGTATCAGGCAGGTGCTGTCCAGGTGGGGTTTTAATGATTTTTTGGTTTCGTTTTGGGGACGGGGTCTTGCTATGTAGTTTACGCTGGCCTTGAACTCACAATTATTTTCCTGCCTCAACTCTATAGAGTGCTGGGATCACAGCCGTGTGCTATCATGCTGGCTGGTGTGGTGGTGTGCCCCTGTAATCCCAGCTTTCTGAAGTTTGAGGCAGGAGCATCGTCCACGAGTTCAAGGCCAGCCTGAACTATATACAGTGAGACCCTGTCTTAAAATATCAAAAAACTAAATAAAAAACAGATGCTGCTCAAAGGTTGCGATTTTTATTTATACAGCCTACAACAAAGTCTGATGCATAACATAGGATTGCCAGAATTATTTTTATACTTAATGTTTTTGAGACAAGTCTCGAAATGTAGCCTAGGTTGGCTTCAAACTCACAGCGTTACTCCTGCCTCAGCCTCCTGAATTCTGGGATTACAGATGTGAGCCAACACACTTGGCTATTACCACAATTAACAAAAATAAATACATAATGCTTAATAACATTTGATTGTCAGATAATACATTTTTTTTCATATAAATGTGTCCTTTCCAGCATTTGGGACGTACACATCACTCTGTTATTTATGTTACTCATGTCAGTTGGCATCCTGTATTCGCCTGGGAACCTTACTAAAAAAGCCCGAATATTTGCTGAATTAACGGATGAGAAGGTTTTCTTTCACTTGTTAATAACTTTACTTGCCTCAGAACTGGGCGTGATGGCACATACCTACAATCCCAGCTCTTTGCAGCCAGAGGTGGGAGGATCATCACGAGTTCCAGGTTAGCTTGGGCCACACAGTGAGGTCAAAGGTGACCTGCAGTACTACATAGCAAAACCCCCATCTCAAAACAACGAAAAAACTGTACTCGCCCCAGAGGGGTGACAGCCAGGCCAAATGATGCCCCTTGCACGTGGTGAGCGTTCAGCTTTTACCATCGGCCAGGGATCATCCAGCGAGCGGAAAACCTCCGCGTTCGTGAGCACAGCTTTAAGGCGTCCAACCCTGCCAGCCCGGCCTAGGTTGCTCGCACCTGTGAGCCCGGCCAGCCTCTTCCGGGTCAGGTGACCGCCGCGGTCACGTGACCTGGCCCGAGCGCGGCCTGTGCAAGGCGGAAGTGGGAGAGGACTGGGGCGCCGCTTCTGTGGCCGCAGCAGGTAGCGAGCGCCCGCGTGGGGGTGCGGCGGCGGCGGCGGGAGGCGCGGGCCGGGCGGGGGCGGCGGACGGCGCGGGGTGGGCCGGGGGCGGCGCGGCCGGGGCACCGGGGGGCGGTGGCTTCCTGTGGGAGGGGCCTGGCGTGGCGGTTCCGGCCTCAGAGGAGGGGTGTCCCGGCTCCCGGCTCCTGAGCTCCGGGTGCCAGCCCGGAGGCGGTGGGTGCGCCGCAGGCCGAGCGGAGGCGGCCGTCCGGGCAGGGGGAGTGAGGGCGTTCGGAGAAGAGAGGAGCCCCTGTGTCCGGGGAGAGAGGGGAGAGATCTCTGCCTGTGGAGGGATCGCGACCAGAGGAGGGGGCGACCTGGAGCGGAGCTGGAAGGGGGTGCTCGGGAATGGGTGTAGGACTGCCAGGGAATGGGCTGCAGTCTGGAAGATGCGGCCTGAACTCCAGCTGAGAGTTCCTTCTTTACTTTCTCTGCAAATGATTGCTGTCTGAGACTTTGATTTCCGTCCCGTTCAGTTTTTAAACTTCAGAAAGGATCATAGAATCTTGATCACCCTGCTTTCGTCACACCCACTTAGTGCTGCTTGGGTAGAGTTTCCACTTGTTGGGAACCTAGCTCCTGAGATCATCTTTCTTTGAGAATTTTCCCGAGCAGGTAATCTTCGAGACAAATAAGAAAAGACAAAACAGTGGGCACTCTACTTTAGAAACCACGAAGTGGTTTTTAATCTGCGCTGTTGACCGTGACCAAGCCTGGGTTACCTGGGCTCCATAGTGACTGCTGAAATTTTGGTCCAGGGAGTGTCTTCCTATAATGTACTGCTTTATGACTTTTCTGCTTTCTTAGGTTTTAATTATTTAGCTTTCCTTATCACGTGACTGCTTATCTTGACAAGCTGTAACTGGCTAGGGTGACTTAGAAGTCTGTGTCCTATCTTAGAACTGTGACCTGGATCATGATTTTGAGGTTAAATACCTATGTGAAAATCGTTTACCCTCTTTCTCTTTACTAAAATTTTCAAAAGTGAAACGGTTTCACGAATGTAATGTAACTGGAGTGAGTGTTCAAGCTGGATATTCACAGGTGCCTGCGATGTTTTGGGTTACAAGTTAGGAAAGGAAGAAGAAACAAAAAACCCATTTGCTAGTATTTTAGGAGTTCAAATTTTTTGCAGTGTTTGACAAACATCTTCAAATTAATTTCAAGTTAATTTTTGTAGCAGCCTTATTAGGCTGGGAAGGCATTATTTCCATTTCATAAGGAACAAACAGATCCAAGAGTTGGCTTGGTTTTTAAACAGATTTTTGCTCTTGTTTACTGGTCTTGTCTTTTCCTGCTACAGTGCAAATCCTTTAAGAGCAGGGTTCATATTTTATTTGGCATCACCGGCCACTAGCGTGGTGCCTGGTACGTTGTAGGCCCTTGGTCAGTGTTTGGTGACTAATGAATTGCTAAAGGTCACACAGGTGTAGGTCGTGAACAGGGGATTTGAATTCAAGTCTCCCATCTCTTCTGTCCTCATCTGTCATTAAGCTTGTGGTTTTCTGTTCTGGGTCCCTGTGCAAATGGCCCCTGGTATTGTAGGGATGCAGGGCATGATTTTAGATGCCTGGGCGAAGAAGTGATTCTGAGTTTGTTTTGTGCTGCTGTACCTCAGGCTGTACCTCAGGCTGGAGAGTTTATAAACAATATAACTCTATTTGGCTCATGGTTCTGGAGGCTGGAAGGTCTGGAATAGAGGGGCTGCCTCTGCTGAGGGTGGCCCTGCTGTGTGCTTTCCTGAGGCAGAGCGGAGTGTGTGTGTTGGGGGAGGGGGAGCACGGAACAGTGAGGGTCAGACTCACTTGTGTGACAAACTCAGTTGCACGACATTAATTTCCCCATGAATGGTCCCATCTCTCAAAGCTGTTGCACTGGGAATTTCCGAACTCTTGAGAAACACTTTCAAACCACAGCAGATGCCATATCTCCCTTTTCGTGGGCAAGTGAGCTTTAATTCAGTAACTGTTTCTAAGTGCTCGCTCTGTGCAAGGTATTACCACATGGGGCCACTGAGCTAGGTGAGCATCACATGTACACTGGAGTTAGGTCAGCTTGAAGAGAAAGTAAAATGTCTCATTGGTACTTGTATATTATAGTGAATAATCATAAAGGAAGATAACATTTTTAATTTATTCAGTTATCTATAATTAATTAAAATTAGCTTCACCTCCTTTAAAATTTTTCCTTTTTAAAATGTTTCCTGAGAATGATTTACAGGGCTTCCAAGTCATTCCTGTTGGACAGCAATTGCCATGGTATTTCTTTTGGACAGTATTCTTTTTTTTTTTTTTTTTTTGGTACTGGGAATTGAACTTACAACTGTGCGCTAGTAGGGTAGCCACTGGGCTGCTGAGCTACATCCCTGGCCCTGAACGGTAATCAGAACACTGAGTAGTATACAGGCAGAAACCTCCGCTATTGTTGACCTTGGTTAGCAGGGACCCAATAAGCAGGGTAACTGTGAAAGCAGCGGGGTGGAGGAGGGGAGGCAATGCATGGAGGGTCTGGGAGGTCATGGTCAGGCCAGTGGTTTTCACTCAGGGTGAGTTGGGCCCTTGGGGTTTTTTAGTAGTGGAGTATACACGATACACCTCCTTTCTGCAGACCTGCTTCTGTTGCTTGATGGGGAGGAAGGAGCCAGGGTGGAAGTGGGGAGACAAGTGTGGAGGCTGCTGCAACGCTCCAGGTGAAATGCATCCTGGGTACATTCTGCAGTGCAGTCCATAGGCTTTGTGGAAGGAGGGAGAAGGTAAGGAGAGAAGGGTGACTGCTAGGTCTGCATGCACAACTGATGAGTGGAAGAGGAGTAGGATTGGGTTTAGTTTTGTCCAGGTCAGTTATGAAATGCTTGAGAGAAATCCAAGTGGAGTGCAGTGGTGTATACCAATAATTCTAATTACTTGGGAGGCTGAAGCAGGAGGATCACAAGTTTGAGATCAACTTGGGAAATTTAGGAGACCTTGTCTCAAAATAACAAAAAGGGCTAAGGATGTAGCTCAGTGTGGAGGACCCCTGGGATCAGTCCCTGGTACTGGGGGAAAGAAAATCAAGGATTTGCAGGGTGGGGCTGAGGGGGGAATTAGATGAGGAAGTGTGACCCGAGATGCAGATGTGGAAGCTGTTTTCATGGGGGTGCATGTCCAGAGGGGTGCTGCTTGCCAGAACCTCCCACCCCCTCCCAACACTGGGATTGAAGCCAGGGTTTCACAGTGGGCCACAACCCCAGGCCTCCAGACTCCCTTTTCGACTCCCTGTTCTCTTACTTTTCAGACGGTCTCACCAAGTTGCTAAATTGCCCAAGCAGGACTGCATCGGGTGATCTTCCTGCCTCAGCCTCCCAGAAGGTTGGGTGCAGCACCGAGCCTGGTTTAGAGATTAATTTCTTTTTATTTATTTTTTATTTTTTTATTTTTTTATCGGTACCGGGGATCGAACTCACGACTGCCTGCTTGCAAGGCAGGTGCTTATGCCGCTGAGCTAAATCCCCAGCCCCTAGAGATTAATTTCTGAAGCAAGACTTCCATGATGCATTTACTGATAAAGACTTTAAGCACAGCAAGGTGTCACAGCACACCTCTGGGAATTTGAGTTTCTCTGCTTTCACTGTTCATGTAGACTCGAAATCACAAGCTACTGGGTTTTTTTTTTCTCCAGAAGGCTGCTCTTCCATCTGTGCGTCTCTGTAGTGTGCTGCTGAGCTCAGTCTGAGTGCCAGTTTCTGCAATTACTTTCTCTTTCTTTCTTTTTTTTTTTGATACCAGGGATTGAACTCACGACCTCAAGCTTACAAGGTAGGCACTTATACCACTGAGCTAAATCCCTGGCCCTAGTCTTGCTTTCTGAATTGGCAGCCAATTTAGAGACCACCAGGAAGGGTAGGAAAGAGACAGCCATGCAGGATGGATAATTTTTTTTTTAATGTTGAAAATACTGGCTTTGATGGGCTTGGTCACATATAGCACTTGGGAGGCTGAAGCCAGAGGATTGCTGTGAATTTGAAACCATCCTGGGCTACATAGCTATACTGTGTCTCAGAAACCAAAAATCAAAAATGAAACAAAACAAAATGATACTGGTTTAACCAAACACACATTGAACTCTTGTTTTATTTTGTTTTGGCCAGACATCCTCCCTGGATCATGTAACAAAACAGAACTTCCTTGAAGTGAATAAACCCATATGAGGTCATGGAAGAGCTGGGATTGGAATCTTGGTGTTGTGAGTTCAGATCTGGTGTTTGCACCTGTAAGATGGTGCTGGGGAAACAGGAACACAAGCTCCCATGAGAGCAAATCGGTGAGCTGACTTCAGGTCACTTATGACTGGTATGGATTCTGAAGTTTTGGAGAGATGGGGACAGAAGGGGAAATTTTTTTCCTTAGCTTCCAGCTAGAATCCTTCTCAGACTTGCATGTTTCTTGTTCTAGTTCCTCTCTCCACTTATAAACACTCAGTGCTGCTGGGCTTGGTGGTACATACCTGTAATCCTAGCATTTAAGAGGCTGGGGCAGAAGATCACTGCAAGTTCAGTCTGAACTACAGAATGAGACCCTGTCTCAAACCAAACCAAACAACAAAAGCAGTATATTGCTTGCGTGGTGTAACTACTTCTAGGAAAATGGCAAACATCAAGACACTGCCACCCTGACCTGGGGCCAGTCCTCTCCCTCCAGTCATGCCGGCTCTTGCTTGTCTCTTGTCCTGATCTCATTTTTCCAATCTCTTTGTTGTTAGCCTGTCTTCCCCTGGGCTGCAGGTGTTTGCCTGATGGTTGCATGGAACTATCAACCATCAGAGCGCGATTTTATTTGATTGTGTTTCAAAATGGGCCCTCAACAATGAGGGGAACTCAGCACTGGATGGAGGGAAGAGGCCAAGAGAAAGCACTCACATTGGAAAGAACAGAGAAAGCGTGAGACTGAAGGAGAAGAGGGTTTTTGGGCAGACCCTTCTCTTGCCTGTGAAGGCAGCTAATCAGGAGGCTGAGGCAGGACTGGTGTAAGCTCCAGGCTAGCCCAGACAATTCAGTGAGACTCTGAAAATAAAATAGATTTTTGTTTTGTTTTGTTGAGATGGGGTTGTCAGATGTATCCTGGACTGCTGTGAGCTCACCATCTTCCTGCTTCAGTCCCTTGAGGGTGGGGACTACTAGAGTATGCCACCACACCCAGCTCTGGAGATTTTTTTTAAAAGTATGGGGTTGTAGCTCAGCACCCCAGGGCTAAGTCCCTAGTACTGCAAAAAAAGAAAAGAATCTCTACTGTTTTCTACAGCTGGTTGATCAGAAGTAAAACAGTGTTTGTAGTTTTTGCTTTTCTTTGGCACATTCTTCTACCTAGGTCTTTCATCCCAAGACCAGTGTTCACTGGTTTTTTGACTCAAAGCTGGCCCAAGGTTAGTTGGTATACTGCAATCTTAGGGCTTAGAATTTTTTGTTTTCATTTGAGACAGGGTCTCTCTGTGTAGTTCAGACTGACCTCGAACTCACTGTGTAGTCCAGGCTGGCCTCAAATTCTTGGGGATCCTCCTGTCTCAGCCTCTTGAGTGCTGAGATTATAGTTGTGTGCTACCATGCCCAGCTCAAAACCTGGAGTTTTAATATCAAGGAAAAGGTTTTGAGTTGTGTTCTGTACATGTACTAACTCCTCATGGTGAATATAATCATTATGTACTGCAAATGTATACTGATAAAAATAAAAAAGTTTAGCAGCCATGGTGGCACACATCTGTAATTCTAGCACACAGGGGAGCTGAGGCAGGAGGAGAATCACAAATTCAAGTCCAGCTTGGGCAGTTTAGTGACTGCCTTAGTTACTTTTCTTGAGGTTGACACAAAATACTTGACACCCAAAGTTAAAGGAGGAAAGGGTTAGTTAGCTCACAGTTTGTGGAGGCTTCAGTCCATAATCACTGGGCTCCATGACAGAGTGTTACGGCAGAGGGGGCTGCAGAGCAGACAGGAGGCAGCAGACAGCAGCAGTAAGCAAGGACAGCAGCCCTTCCTGTCCCTTATGTCGTAGCCTAGCTGTTGGCCCTTAGGTCTGGTGCCACTCACCCCTGAGGCAGCTTGCCCTTTATCTACCTCCCGAGCCCTGCCAGACCAGTCTGTGGACTGAATCAGTACTCACACACTCTCGATCCCAGCACTGCATGGTCCAGATCCACTTCCAGAAAGCCCCACATGGAGGCTTTGGGCCCAGTTAGACACAAGCCATAACGGTAACTTAGAGCCTGTCGTAGAAATACATATATACATAAATAATAGCTGGTGGCGCAGACCTGTAATCCCAGCAAGCAGGAGGCTGAAACAAGGACTGCTCAAGTTCGCAGCCAGCCTGGGTTACAAAGTGAGCTCAAAGCCAGCCTGAACGACATGGTGAGGCCCTGTCTCAAAAAGACAGGAATAAATAAGTGAAAAAGGAATGGGGAAGTAGCTCAGGGTTGAAGGCCTGTGATCACTCCCCAGGACTACAGAACCAACAATGTAGTTCAGCTTGTAGACATTTCAAGAGAATTTACTAGGTGCTGCCTGTTTAACCTGAGTGCCTTTAATTGTATAAAGTACTATTAATGAGTATGTTTCTCAGATGAGGAAATGGAGATTTAGGAGGTAGGTAACTTTTTTGGGAGGCAGTTGTTTTGTTTTTGAGACAGTGTCTCCCTGTGTAGCCCAGGCTGGCCTTGAATTTGCCAGCAATCTTCCTGCTTCAACCAAGTGCCAGGATTATAGTCTCGTGTCACCGTGCCTGGAAGGAGAATGCAATTTGTACATTGGCTAAGCCTCTTTGCCTTCAAAAGATGAGTTTGAAAGGGTCTTGGTGACGTAGGCTCAGGAGGATGGTCAGGGGCAGGCTGAAGTTGCGGCTCTGTGGCTATGAGCCTGTCTAGTGTGGGCAAGGACCTGGGTTCATGCCCCAGGACCCGGAAAGAGAAAAGAATCTGCCTGTCTCAACAACCCAAGTGAGCACTAGCTGAGGAATGGCAAAGCAAAAGGCTTCAACCATGTATAGCCAGGTGTGGTGCGCACCTGTGATCCCTGCATGTGGAGGCCGAAGCAGGAGGATCACCCTGAGTTTGTCATACAGCGAAATATTCAACCATAAAATGAATGAATTTTGATACATATTACAGGGATGAACCCTGAAAATGTGCTAAGAAAACCATTCAGGAAGGATCACATGTCACACAACTCCATTTATGTGACATGGCTAGAATATGCAGATGCATAGAAGAGAGGCTGCAGGGATGGGAGGCAGGGAGAGATGGGGACTGACTGCTGATGGCCTAGGCCGGTGGTGGCAAACCGATGGCACACGTGCCACCGCTGGCTGGCTGCTCCCATTGGAAGCTCTCAAAGGTTGGCCATCATGGACATAGATCCTGTTGTGGACTGATAGAAGAAATATTCTGGTATTAAATAGTGGGGATGGTAGTTCAACTCTGTGAGTAGGCTCAAAACCACTGAATTATGTGCATGAACAGATGGGATTTTTTTTTTTCTGGAGACAGAGTCTCACTATGCAGCCCAGGCTGGCCTTGAACTCACTATACTCCTGCCTCAGCCTCTTGAGTACTGGGATGCCTAGCTTAAGGATGAGTTTATGACATATGAGTGCTCTGTTCTGTCTGTCTGTCTGTCTCTCTCTCTCTCTCTCTCTCTCTCTCTCTCTCTCTCTCGTGGGCTTTGCTATATAGTGTTAAGGCTAATGTAGCCCAGGCTGGCTTCCAATTCATAGTGCTTCTCCTGCCCCAGCCTCATAAGTGCTGGGATTATAGGCATGCGCCACGACACTCAGCTGAACTATGTTTCAATAGTGATAATAAAAAAGAATGAACCAGTCCTGTTCCCAGTGTGCGCACTGTGTCCTGTAGGTGCCCAAGTTAAGACTCTAGTTCAAGACTGGGGGGTGTGACACAGTGTGAGAGTACTTCCCTACCTGCACACAGCCCGGGGCTCAGTCCTGGCACTGAGGAAAAGAAAAAGATACTAAAGGGGCTGTGGTGGCCGCAGCAGTGCACCTCCTCCGCCTGCTCTCTGCCACAAGCCATTCAGCTTCCTCTGTTGTTGTGGACAGAGACAGATACAGATACAGATACAGAAACCGAGATACAGAGGTTCAGATATAGAGATCCGGAGACAGAGATATGCATATGGTACTGGGGAGGGAGTCCAGGGCTTCTGCACTAAGCTACATTCAAGTTCTTTATTATTTCTTATTTTATGCAGGGCCTTGTTTAAACTTGTGATCCTCCTGCCTCAGCCTCCTAGAGTGGATGTTATTAAATGCTTCTTCCTGGCTTTTATGACCTCATGTATTTCAACTATTTTAGCCATAAATAATACAGATAGTTTTTGTCATCCTTCTGGATGTTCCTGGCAACCGAAGCATGAGGTGGTTGCTTGAAATGCCTGATCACAGTCATGAGAAAGTCTTGGGAGCTTCTGTCCTGGCCCATCCCGTCTCCCACAGCTGTGGATCTGGGCATGGAAACCCCAGCCCAGGCCTTTGCACAGAGCCACAGCCACAGCCCCAGCCCAGTTTTTTTTAAGCGTTATTTAAAAGTCAAGGTGGGTGTCTCATTTTCTGCACACCCACACTCCTTTCTGAGTGTACTTTTTCTTCTAAAATGAATCTTTTCCAGGCTCCTTCAAAGTCAAGATGTCAGGGAACTACTGGTTCCCATCTACACAGAGCTGAGCGGTCTTGTGCCACAGTCAAGGCCTTGAATTTCCTCTGTGGGCCCGATTTGACAGGTGCTGGTCTTTTGGGTGGGACCTATGGGAGGCTTTGCTGTCCCTGAGCCTTCCAGGTGTCCCGGCCTTCAAGAGGACAGGAGCTATGCCCACTCATGTGCTCCCACATTCTCCTCCTCTGACACTACTGACACAGTCCTGCCACTCTGGAGGCTGAGGCAGGAGGATCACTGGTTTGAGGCCAGCTTGGGCTGCATAGTGGGTTCAAAGCCAGTCTGGATCTTGGGATTACAGGCCTGCGCCACCGTGCCCAACTGTCTTTTTTTTTGATACAGAGCCTGGCCCAGTGCTCCAGTGCCAGGTTTAGGGGTGAGCACCCTGCCTGGCGTCAGGTTATTTCTTCCAGGAAGGTATCCTGGGTCCAGATTGCCTACATGTGGACCTTGGCATTTAGGACTTGCTGCTGATGCGTGGGGCTCCTGGTCTTTAGCAGTCAGCTAAATCTTCTATGGACTTCGTCAGTAATTGTGTCTGTTTCCTAGTCCTAATTTGTGTGGTGAGTTATCTCAAATTTGGTGACTTTCAACAACAATAATTCATCTTTCTCACTTTTAGAGTTAGGTATCTGACGTCCAGGTGGCCTGAGGGTCCCTGAAAGTCCTAGGGGACCTTCTGGCCTTGTCCAGTTCCTTGGTTGTAGCATTCTGACCTTTGCATCTGTCCTCACGGGCTTTGTGCTGCTGTCTGTGGCTCTCCCTCTGGTCTATCTAGAGGACGTCAGGCCTCCTCTCAACTCAGAGGATCTTATCTTGGGATCCTTATTACATCTGAGAGACCCTGTTTTCCGATGAGGTCACGTTCTCAGATTCCGGGGTGTGGACTTAGCTTCACAGCAGTTGGCAACTGCAGTTTGAGCCGCACTGCTGGCTGAATGCAGATGGGGCTTTTATTAAAATAAGGATATTATCCTGCAACACAAGTTAGAGAGAAACCTTCCTTCTTCTGAATTTAAATTTTATGTCCCAAATAATACATGTGCATAGGTAAAAATGAAGTAGCATTACAAGGCTTATAAAACAACTGCTGTTGCTTGCTTGATCTTTTTAAAACTTCATTTATTTATTGTGATGCTGGGGACCGAACCGAAGGCTTTGAGCATGCTGAACCAGTGCTGTACCCCAGAGCTGTACACTTCGCTCTACCTTTATTTCCTGGTATTGTAGTCAGGGCTTGCAAGGGTTTAATACAGGACACATAATTTATAGAATTATTTTACAATATTCACCCAAAAAGTCAAATACAGAAGAGTACAGGAAATCTGTCTACACCAGAGACCCAAAGCATCAGGCTGAGGGCCTGAATCCCACAGCAATGTATTGCAGAGTCCAGCTGAAGACCTATAGCCCATGGCAATGTTCTCCATGAATCCAGCTGGAGGCCTCAAGCCCACAATAATGTCTCATGCAAGTCTGAATCAAGGATCTGCAGTGGGGAGGCCCAGAGACCAGTGGTGGAGGCTAGAAGGTTTGCACCAGCCGGATAAAGGATCTGTGCCAGCAGGCTGAGGGATCTACACTGGAGCCGGAAGCAACACTCAGGGTAAGGACCAGAGTTCTCCTAAAGAGAACTGCAGCCATCCTCAGCAACAGCAAGGTCCTGAGCGCCTTTGACACTGAGAACAGCCGATTCCAATCAGGAAGACCTCTGTGACCCGCTTCCCCAGGAGGATCAACAGCACACCATCTTCCCCTCCGGATCTCCTGTTTACATTGTTGGCAACAACCCTCAGGTGGGCCCTCCACACCCAGCACCGCTCTGATTCAGTTCAGTTGGGCGTTACAAATTGCCTAATTAATCTACCACTACTGGTTACAACCATTTCACAATTTATTTTTTGTGGTACTGGAGAGTGAATCCAGGTCCTTTGACTGAGCTACATCACCAGCCCTTTTGTTATTTTTTTATTTTGAGACAGTCTCACTAAGTTACTAAGTTACCCAGACTGGGTTCAAACTTGTAATCTTTCCATAGCTTCCCAGAATGCAGGGATCACAGGCATGTGCCACCACACCTATACGTGTCATGATTTTTGATTAAATTGTCTACACTGTTACGATAAATGCTGTTTACAGCTAAGCCACATAATATACCAAGATCACTTTCTTCCTCAATTCAGCTTTTGTTTTTACTGGAGGTATGCATTTCCAACAAACCCTGGGATAGAGCCACAGAACATCCAGTGCGGTGAGGCGTGGCGTGTCGTGTCGTGAAATCTCCTTAGAGAAGCCATCTGTGGATCCTTTGGCCGGGCTAGTCGGGCATGGGCACTGCTGTTTGTGGAGGAGTCCTGAGGCTCACAGGGAACCTCCTGTCTCTCTCCTCTTCCCAAAGTGCATCTTCCTGTAGCTTCCAGAGAAAGCCAGCTTTGGAAATTACTCCTTTGTGACTTTGCAATTTTGAAAATATCTTTATCTTGCTTTCATCCTGGATTGTTTTTCTTGATTCTCAAATTCCAGGTAGAAAAGTTTTATCAGGATTGAGAGCCTTCGGTATGGCTGCAGGCCATTCTGGCTCCTGTTAGTAACTGTGAAGAGAGCGAGCGTTACCGTTTTCAGGCCAAAGTGGAACTTGTGTCACAGTGTCCTCCTCTTCTTTTTTTAAGATAGGGTCTCTCTCTGTGGTTCATGCTGGCCTTAATCTGGCGGTCTGTCTGCCTCAGCCTCTTGAGTGCTGCAGTTATGGGTGTACTCTACTCACCTGGTCAGTGTGGCTCTGTTCCATTCTCTGTTCTGGGGATTGGGCTCCTTTCTACAAGTGTGTGTCTTTCAGGTCCAGAAAACAAATTTGCAACTTTGTAACATTTCTTGATGATTTCTTTCCCTCTTTTTCCTTTTCTCTTGGATGTTGGATATTTTTTTTTTGTCTTTTTTGAGGCAGGTTCTTGCTATGCAGTTCAGGCTGGCCTTGAGTTCATTTTGTAGCCCAGGCTGGTCTTGAACTCGCAACCATCCTCCTACCTCAGCCTCCGGAGTGCTGGGATTACAGGCGTGAGCCACCACATGCAGCTGGATGTTGGATATTTTAAACTAATTATTTAAAAAAAAATTTTCTCTCTTAGCTACTATCACTCTTTCATCTTTTTTTTTTGTCTTTTTCATTTTTATTGGTACTGGGGATCGAACTCACAACTGCCTGCTTGCAAGGCAGGTACTTATGCCGCTGAGCTAAACCCCCAGCCCCACTCTTTTATCTTTTTGAGACAGGATCTCACATTATGATTCAAGCTGGCCTTGAACTCAGTATTTAGCCCAGGATGGCTTGAATTTGCCTCAATCTTCCTGCCTCAGCCTCCCAAGCATTGGGATTACAGGTGTGCACTTCCATGCCTGGCTCTAAAACATTTTTAAATGTCAGAAAACTGATGTTCCAGATCGTTCCTTCCACAAATATTTTGGAGTCCCTAAAAAGAGCCAGGTCCTATTCCAGACACTATGGCAACAGGACTAACAGATGCAACAAACAACTGGACCCTCCAGGAGCTTAGATTCCAGGGCAGGGAGACAGGAAATACAATAAATAATTACAAAGTGACAAAGGGAAAGAGGCCGAGGCCTAGGGCTGGGTGGGAGAGGTGGGCTTGACAAGGGTCCAGGGTCAGGAGCCCCTTAGGGGACGAAGGAGGAAATGCTGCTGGCCCTGGGTTCTGAGTCCTGAAGTCCACAGCTCGGGCAGAGCCAGGGAGGAGGTAGGAGCTGTCTGTGATCCAAGACAGCAGGGAGCCTGCTCTGCTGAGACTGGGGACGGATGGAGGAGAGCGACAGAGGTATCACAATGGGAATGTAGCACAGAGGCCCTCGAAGCTTATTTTAAAGACTTGGGATTTTATTCCAAGTTAGACAGGAAGCTGCTGGATGGCTCTATCAGTGACATGGTCTGACCTCCCTAATTAAACAAAACAAAACAACTTCAATCTCCAGTACCAAAAAAACCCAAGAAGTGCTCTGGTGGCCGAAGTTGGACATGACACTGAAGGGGTACGGGGCTTAAGACAATCAGGTGAGAGAACGTGGTGCTTGGACCAAGCTAGGGCCCAGAGGGTGGCAAGATGGCTTGAACTTGGACTTATTTTACATGTGCAGGTGACAGGTATGGACAGATTGTGGGCTCTGGCTGGGAAAGGAACATGAGTGAGTCCCAGTGTTCTGGCCAAGTCACTGGATGGAAGGGGTCCTCATGACAAAGGAAGAGGGTGGAGCAGAGCATCAGGAGCAACCTTTTGACTTTGGCTAGCAGATCCGAGGGCCTGAGGCTCCAGGCTGATGTCAGGCTGAGACAGCCAGTATGCACAGAACAGATACAGCTGCCCAGCTACAGCACCCCCTGGTGGTAGAAGCTGCTGGTGGGTGGCAAAGGAGCTAGCAGAGGAGGCTGGGAAGAGTTTCAGGTGGGCAGCGTCCAGGCCATCCAGCGCAGAAAGCATTTGGAATGCAGAGCGTGGCTGCATTAGATGCCTACCAAGCTGGGCATGGGAGAGACTGAGAGGTGTCCTGGAGTCTGTGTCACTCTGACAGTCTCCACTGTATGGAAAATATTCACAGAACTAGTCCATGGTGGCACGTGTGCAGTCCCAGCACTCCGGAGGCTGAGGCAGGAGGATTGCTGCTAGTTCGAGGCCAGCCTGTCCTATAGTAGTGAGTTCGAGGCAAGCCAACATTACAAAGGGAAGGCCCCTGTCACAGAAAAATGAAAACAAAAAGCAAAATAAAACAGAACAGAAAGAACTACTGGGAGTATGGCTCTTCCCTAGCTTGGTTGAGGCCTGGGTTTCATTCCTAACACTGAGGAACAAATGAACAAACAAAACCCTGACTAGTCCAGCCAAAAATGAGAGTAAGTTGTTTTGGAACCTGAATATACAGCAGGCTTTTTTTGTGGGGTGGCTTTTTGAGTTAGATAGCTATGTAGCTCAGGCTGGCCTTGAACTTGCAGCGATCCTCCTGCCTCAGCCTCCCGAGTGCTGGAATTACAGGCGTGCACCACCATACTTGCCTGAAATAAGGCTTTTTTGGAGGGGAAGCTTCTCAGGATCAAAGCCAGGGCCTCGTACATGTTAGCTAAGTGCTCTACCACTGAGCTAAGTCCTCATGCTTTGTTTTGTTATGCTAAAAATCTTGAATCATAAAAGTGACTTCAGCTATAGATAGTGTCAGAATCACTGTTACTTGGCTATAGTGACATTTAATTCTCATATAATGATTTCCATTCTTGGAATAATATAGTGAGTTGTTAATTACTTTTTAGGGCTGGAAAATTCTAACATGGGAAATCAGGAGAGATGAGAAGCAAATAGATTGAAAGAAGCTACTCAGGCTGCTGAAAAGAACGGGAATTTTGCCATGTTTTTGTAGCAGCAGTTTTCAAGTGTGATCCTCAGACTGTGGGCGGCCTTTGAGATTCTCCTGAGATTTGGCAAGGTCACAGCTATTTTCATAATATCTCCAGTCACTCTGCCTTTTTCTCGTGATCATATTTGCACCGGGGTGTAGAAGCAAAGGTGAGTAAACTGCCCATGCCACAGCCCGAGCCCAGGTCACTGTTGCATCTCGCCCTTCCATATGACGTGCTTTCGGCCCAGAGAGAAAAGCCAGTTTCACTCAAGAGGGTCCTTGATGTAAAGAGCAAAGCAAAAGACAGATAACAGGAAACGGAGATGTTTTGTGAATGGAAGGGTGATGGACCAAGAGCTGGGAGGAGGAGAGAGGGAGGGCGTGGAGATGCACTCCGTACCTGTCCCTGCTCCCTGAGAGGAGTGCGATTGTCACAGACTGCAAACCCATGCCCAGAAAAATAAAAGACATACAGGAAGTTTCAGGATGATTAAGGGTCACAGGTGTTCATCGTCTCGAGGGTTCCTAACGCCAATAACGTGTGTTGGCAATTCATTTAATGCTGAAGGAACAGCCAGATTTAGTTTAGCTATAAAGGCGAATAGCTGTGATTTAAGAGAAACCAAGCCCTCGATGAAATGTGGCTGGGCCAGAGCCCGGCTCGGAGCACGTCTCTCTCCCTGCTGTGGAGAAACGGGAGCAGCTGGAGACAGCTCTGCCGCGCACGCACCGGCAGGTGAAGGTGTGCAGCTGTCTCATGAATCACCACTTTCACTTGGAAAGCAGCTGAGGCAAACTGAAGTTACTAGAATTGGGTATGTGCCAGACACTTTCTTCCCAATGAATGAAGCGAGCCTGACATTTCAAGGGAAACAACTGTTTGTTACCGGTGACCAAGCAGGAGCTCGGTATGGAAAATGAGGATTTGGGACACCTGTCTCTACCGCCGGGCGCTCCGAAGCTTCCCTGCCGTCTCACCTGGAGACTGAGTGGTGACTGGCAAATGTGGTGTTGTGGATACTGTAGAATGAGGTGTGTCACACTGGAGGGTCTGCATAGCTCAGGGAACCCGTATTTGCCAAATGACAAGTGATGATGGCTCCAGCTCATAGCTGAGTAAGAGATCCATTCGCAGTGCCACACAGACTTTTCTTCTAGCCGAGATGGTATGACAAGGACTCTTGCTGGCTGACAGTGTCGGGCATCTCTCCATGGGCTTCTCAGCCATTTGGGGTCTTCTTTAGAGAGACGTCTGTTTGGATCATTTGCCAATTTAAAAAAAAAATCACATGAGCCATCTTTTTATTGTGAAGCTATTACTTTCATTGTGGAGTATTCCATTCGTCTCTTCCTCTTGGTTTGGCTGCTAACGTCCTGTGGCCTTCCTAAGTTAGCCAGTCATTGTAAGAGACAGAGGATGTTTTGGATGTTTATGTTTTCTTGCCTCTGTCTCTTTAAACTTGAATACAAATTGAGCTTAGCTTTATTTTCCTTTTTCGTTTTTTTCTGAGATAGGGTCTCAGTAGGTAATAGAGGCTGTTCTCAAGCTCATGGGGATTCTCCTGTCTCAGCCTTCTGTGTACTGGGTTTAAGGCGTGCACCATCACTCCCAGCTTTTGAGCTTGGTCTTTCACCTCCTGCTCAGATAGTCTAAACCCATTCCTCTGCTTACCTTGCAGTTTCCTGGTGATGATATGGCATCTGCCAGCTCCAGCCGGCCAGGAGTGGCTCTCCCTTTTGAGAAATCTCAGCTTACCCTGAAAGGTGAGTGGCTCGTGTCACATGCATGTCACTGGAGGTCCAGCTTCGTGTTCGGGGAAGAGGCAGGAGTCTCTGCTACACCTGGATCGGCAGGGCTGCACTTTTAGAAACAGCTGAAGGAAAGTCACTTGAAGGAGATAGGAAAAAAGGAACTTTTGGCTAAAATATCTGGACTTAATCTTGGTCAAAAGGCTGAGAAGCGGTGGCTAAAACATCCGACTTGGTGACTGCTTCACATCCCAGGGCTCTTTTCTTTTTTTGACCTTTTTTTTTTTTGTCTTTTTGAGACAAGGTCTCACTGTGCAGTTCAGGCTGGCCTTGAGCTCACTTTGTAGCCTAGGCTGGTCTCGAACTCACAACGATCCTCCTCCTGCCTCAGCCTCCTGAGTGCTAGGATTACAGGCGTGAGCCACCATACCCGGCTCTTAGGGCTCAGTCCATATTCACTGATGATGACCTCACTCAACCTCTTGGTGTCTGTCCAATGCCACCGATCAGGTCACTGCCATCTTGTTGTCTTCAGCCGGGGTTTTTTCTTGACACTACGTCGGTACGTCCAGTGGCCAGCTGATGCCATGGCTTGCATATTTAGGAAATATCTAAGATTTACAGCCGAAGCGAGTGCCTGGTTTCTCTTTCTCATATCCTGTGTTCAGCCGTCGGCATATCTAGTTGATTCTATTTTCCAGACACGTCCATCCGGTCCTGAGCACCTCCCGCAACCCTTGCTGTCCTTACCTCAGCCAAGCTGCCGCTGTCCCCACCGGATTAAGGCTGTCACCTCCTGTGCTGCCTTCTTGCTTCTGCCCTTTGCTCTCTTTCAAGCTGGGTCACACAGCAGCGCTGGTGACTTGTTAAAATGTGACATGGCTCTTATCACTTCCCTGCTCAACACTTCGAGTCAGAATACAAACTGATGACCCCACATGCCAGCCTGTTTCTCAGTTCTGGTTGCTTCCTCTGCTCCAGCTACAGGCTCACGACTCTTCATTCAGCACAGGCAGGTGTCTGCCCACCTCTGGGCCTTTGCACTTGCTACCCCTCTAAATGGAAGGCTTTCACTTGGCTTCTTTACTTCCTTAGGTCTTTACTCAGTAGTCCCCCACTTCTATGAGGCCTTCCGGATCTGGACTGTTGATCTGCAGCCACATCTCTCCTGACTTCCTCACCTCGGTCCGCTTCCCAGCCTTCCCAGCCCTCCTGAGTGCTAGGATTTTAGGTGTGTGCCTCCAAGCCTGGCATTATTTTGGCCAGTGTCTGCACCTGATGGATCCTGAGCAAATAATGCCGGAATGGAAAGTACTGCTCTGGTGGCCAGAGCTCTCTACAGGAGTCATAAGGCTGAGCAGATGCTTGGGGTGGGTAGGGCTCTCAGGATGTGGGCTCAGGTCCCTTGATGCAGTCATGCAGAGGCGAAGCTGTGTCTCTACATTCTTTCTCATTAGTATTTTATTATTATTATTATTATTGTGTGGTGCTGGGGACTGAACCCAGGGCTTTGCATTTGCTAGACAAGTGCTATGCTGCTGAGCCACACCCCAGCCCTCAGGAGCATTTTGGAAAGGCAAATGTTACTCATTTATTTAGTATATTCACATACATTCCTTTCCTCCAGCCCTGCAGTACCCTTCTTGGGGGAAACCAAGGCCATCAGTTTCATTTTTGTTTTTATATTTGGTCTTTTTGAAACAAGGTTTCACTATGCACTTCAGGCTGGCCTTGAGCTCACTTTGTAGCTCAGGCTGGTCTCAAACTTGCAGCAATCCTCCTGCCTCAGCTTCCAGAGTGCTGGAATTACAGGCAAGTGACACCACACCTGGCTCATCAGTTTTTTTTGGTGTCCCTCATATTTGTTTTAATCAGCTTTTTGTGTCTGTGACCAAATACCTGAGAAAAACAGCTTAGAGGAAAGAAGATTTGTTTTGGATCATGGTCTCAGGTTTCAGTCCATGGCTACTAGCTGCTTTGCTATTAGCGCTATGGTGATGGAGGAACATGGTGGTGGAGCTTGTTGCTGCTCACCTCAGCCAGGAAGTAGACACAGAGGGAAAGAGCCAGAAAAGAAGAGGCTGGGGACCAGATTTAGTTCCCAAGATTACACCTCCATGTCTGCTCCCTTTGCCAAGGCTCTGCTTTCTGTTTCTATTGTCACTCAGCTCACTGTCCAGTAGTGCCACCACTGGATCCCATCAGTGGATTAATCCACATGGTGGAGTCGGAGCCCTTATCATCCGATTTCTTCCCCCAGAGCCCCTCAACTGGCAACCACCTTTTAGCGTATAAGTTAATGAGGGACATTTTAAATCCAGGTTCTAATGGCCTCCAGTGGAAAGAGTTTGTGTAACTTTGAGGCCAGATTGCTTCCTTGGAAGGAATATTTCTTTCTTTTTTTGTTTCTTTTCTTTTTCTGAGATAGAGTTTCTCTATAGTCCAGGCTGGTCATGAACTCACCGTGTAGCCCAGATTGTCCTGGAACTCATGGGGAGCCTCTTCCCTCAGCCTCCTGAGTACTGGGATTATAGGCATGGGCCACTAGAAAGAATATTCATATAGCAGTGTATGAGAGCGCCATTGTTTATCAAAGCACAGTGTTGTCAGACTCTTTTTATTTTTACATCTAGGGATGGAACCCAGGGCTCTACCAGTGGTAGCCAAGGCCTTTACCACTGAGTACTACTTCAGCTTTTGTTGTTAGACTTCTGGCAGTTTGATCACTAAAAGACTGTTTTCTGGGCTAGAGATGTAGCTCAGTGGTAGAACATTAATACAAAATTAATATCGAGTGACAGTGATGATTACTGTAGAGCATTTTTTAATATTCTTGCACATTTTGTACAAGTCTGAAATTATGTAAATATTTTTAGAAAGTAAAAAGAAAACAGGAAATAGCTGAGGACAAAAGAAAGGAAGAGAAAAAAAGAAAATATATAGACAAATAGATGGGGGTCAACCGTGGTAAACAGTTCAAAGAGTTTGCCTGGGGGCTGGGAGACGTGGCTCTAGTCACAGCCCCACCACCGACAGGATCCATGATTTGAATAAGTTGTAGCTCCCTAAATCTTGGCACAATCATGAAAAATTTGTTTTGTTTTGGTACCAGGGATCAAACTCACAACCTCATGCTTGCTAGGCAGGAGCTTGTGCTGCTGAGTTAGATCCCTGACCCTGTTTTTGTTTTTAAGACAAAGTCTTGCTATGTAGTTCAAACTGGTCTTGAACTCATGGTATATCAGGCTGACCTCAAACTCAGATCCATCTTCCTACCTCAGCTTCGAGTGTACCGCCATGCCTGGCTTCAATAAAAGGTTTGAATTTGCTGATTTTAAAGAGATTGTCAGGGTGGGGGATTTAGCTCAGCGGCATAAGCACCTGCTTGGCAAAGTGCACAGTTGTGAGTTCAATCCCTGGTACAAAAAAAAAAAGTGCTTGAAAGAGATGAGTGTTAATCATTTGGAGTCCCCTTTTTGAATTAAAAGCATGCAGAGATACACCCCTGCCACCAGGTGGCGCCAATTAACTTCGGTCTCTGAAGCGCAAAGCACAGCTTTTTGCCCTTGACCTGCGTTCTTGTGCCATCACCGTTTTGGAATCTTTGCCATAGGTGGTTATTTATTTATTTAGCTTCCTTCTCACTGTGTCTTTTGAGCTCTGAGAAGAATTATTGCTAAAATCAACCTGGAAGTGGAGGTGACCTTTGCCGAGTTGTAGTACCACTGTCGCCTCTCAGAGAAGTGTCTGGGAGGAGATTTGCTAGCTTTCAACCAAGGGGCACTCAGGTGGGGACAATCTTGCTGTCATAGATGAGGGGTATCAGTTCCATCCTCTGATCTAGGGCATAAGATGGAAGACATCTGGATGGGGCTTCCTTCTGAGGACCTGCGTCCTTACCTTGGGTCACACGTGCCCCAAGACCTGTGTCCTTGGACATGGCACTTATGTGGCCAGGTGGACACGAGAAGGGCTGGCACCCGAGGGCTGTGCTCTCCAGCGGGATGCGACAGCCCACAGAGGGCTGTCAGCCTTGCCAGTAAGTGAAGAACAGAGAACAGCAGGAGAGGAGCCGAGCGCAGTCCCGCAGGCCCTGAGCGGCACGGAGCCCCGCGGACCGTCCACAGCTCCTCCAGTGTTAGCTGTTCCCTGTAAGCCCCTGGAAACCGCGGGACTGCAGAGAGCGGGAGCACACAGAACTCAGCACCCTGACCTCAGGAGGGGGGGATATCTGTAAAGCGCTGATGGGAAGCCGCATGGCTTTTCTCCTTGTGAAAGGCTGTTGTGCTGTTCTGAGAACATGAAAACATTTTTCACAGCCTTTGGGGGCTATTCAGCAGCGAGTGTGGTACTTTCCTAGAACAAAGTTGCAAATAATCTTTTTAGAATGAAAGATGGTTAACATACCTTATAGTAGGCTCACATCACAGCCACTTAAAATTACTTTCTTGGAGCCAGGACTGTAGGTCTGGGAAGAGGACTTGTCTAGCATGTGAGAGGTCCTAGGTTTGAGTCCTAGCATTGAAAAAAACAGAAAAGATTTTGGGAGGAGAATTTTTAAGGAATTAGGGAAATAAAGCATAAATGTCTAGAGGGCTTACCAAAAATAAATTGGTAATGATAATTAGTAACAGTTATCCCGTAATGATACTAGTTTTGTTCGTTTTTTGAGACAGAGCCTCATTATGTAGTTCAGGCTGGTCTTGAACTCACTATGTAGTTCAGGCTGGCCTTGAACTTGTGGTGATCCTCCTGTCTCAGCCTTCCAAACACTGGGATCACAAGCATATGCTACTGTGCCTGGCTCTCCATAATGATAGTTATGGTCTCAAGTTAGGAGTGATTTTTTTTTCTTTCTTTTTTTTTTTTTTTGGTACCAGGGATTGAACTCATAACCTTACATTTGCCAGGCAGGTGCTTATGCCACTGAGCTAAATCCCCAGCCCCCTGATTATCTTTCTCTTTTGGGGGGATAAATATATATATTGTTTGATTATATATATTTTTTGATAATCAGGACAATCACACACACACCCCCAACCCAAACAGAGCCAGAACATCTGCCACAGGGGGGCACCTGCGAGTCCTTGGCTCACCTTCCACTCTTTCTCCCTGGCCGCTCCAGTGGTGTCTGCAAAGCCCAAGGTGCACAACCGGCAGCCTCGCATCAACTCGTACGTGGAGGTGGCGGTAGATGGGCTGCCCAGCGAGACCAAGAAGACGGGCAAGCGCATCGGGAGCTCCGAGCTGCTGTGGAATGAGATCATCGTCCTGTAAGACAAAGTCGTGTCTGCGGGACACTGCCTGGGGGCTGGGGCTGGCCGGGAGTCCTGCCAGGGTCCCGGGGCTCTGTCCCGGGCTTCTCCCTGAGCTCACAGAGGTCATTGTGAGCGGGGGACAGGCTCGGCGTTGGGGACAGGTCCGAAGCGCCTGACCTGTCCATCCCCCACCCCCACTCCCACCCCAAGATGTCAGCGGTGTAGTTCAACTGCTTTCTCTCACGTTCTGGGGGCAACACGAGTGGCGGGACATGATGAATCAGGTACTTGTTTTCCAGGAATGTCACAGCCCAGAGTCATTTAGATCTGAAGGTCTGGAGCTGCCACACCTTGAGGAATGAACTGCTAGGCACGGCCTCTGTCAACCTCTCCAACGTCCTGAAGAACAATGGGGGCAAAAGTACGTACAGGGGGGCGGCAGGGCTTCACAGCCAGGCGCCAGGCTGGGGCTTCTCGGTGACTAGAGGACGACCCACCAGAGCCAGGGGCCGTGTCCGGCCTCGGCCATGCTGTGCGCTCCGGGCCCAGGCGACCCTGTGTGCGCATGCGCGGGTTTAGCGCAAACGGCTGCGCCTGGGCTCCTGGGCGGGCACCGCGCCTCCCGGGGTGGCCGGGGCTGCTCGAGCTCCGCACTCGCTGCTGCCCTGTGCCGTGGCCTGGCTCAGAAACCTCATTGCGAGCTGCATGGGGGAGATCGCGCCTTCCCTTGGCGTCTGCAGCCTGTACCGGGTGCAGGCCTGCACACGAGCCGCCATGCCCAGCGCCTCCGCGCCGATTCTGCGCGGAACCTCATGGTGCTGCACCTGGCCTTCGGAAGTGGGCTTGATGTTCCCAAACCCTGGCCTACTTTTTGTGCTTTGATTATCAGAAGATGTTTATTGATTTATTTTTTTAAGAGCAGAAACTATTTACTGGGGGAAAGAAAGCGTCTGCCCGAGAGCCCGAAGGAGTCCTGCCTGGGTTGCCCTAGAAGGTCATATTTATTATGCTATTTGGAATTGTATTTTTGGACAGTCACACGTTAGGCTGCGGAACCAACATGAATGGCCTTTTCTTGCCTTGTAACATTTGTCTAGTCAACATAGGTATTTCCCTTGTTTGTGGCGCTGGTTCAGTCATTGGCCCTCACGCATGCTAGGCAAGTGTCCGGCTGCAGAGCTCCATCCTCAGTCCCAACCTATTTCAGGTTTGATTATAAAAGTAATTGTAACCAGGCAGTGGCACATGGCTGTAGTACCAGTTCTCAGAAAGCTGGGCAGGAAGATCGCTGCAAGTTTGAGACCAGTCTGGGCTACATAATGAGTTTAAGGCCAACTCCATAGTGAGACCTCGACTCCAAAAAACCCAGTCCCCCCCACCCCCGCACCAACGTAATTGTAGAAAACGGCCTGGTGGTGTTTGCTTGCAGTCCCAGCATGTGGGAGGCTGAGGCAGGAGGACTGCTGCAAATTCAAGTACAGCCAGAACGACATAATGAGACACTGTCTTAAAACAAACAAAACTAGAAAAATGGGAAATTACAGAAAATAACAAACAAAATAAAATTTATCTTTCAACCTAGGACATAAACACAGTTGTTGTTAACATTTTTATGTTTATACCCGTTTGAGCTTTTCTTCTTTTGTGCAGAAACATCAGTGCAGTGGTACGTAGGTTCATTAAGTTAATTTGTTCCATGAATCTGGGGAAGATGGCCGAGTTTATGATCATGCAGAGAAGGTGGTTGTGGTGTTTGTTTGTTACCTGATGCTTAGTCTGCAAAAGGAAGTAAATTTTTGCTGAACACTTCTGTTTGCAAACCTAATTGTTTGTGAACACTAACATTACATTATTTATGGCATCAGTGAAACAAAACGATCAGGCATGGTGGTGCACATCTGTAACCCCGCCACTCAGGAGGCAAGGGCAGGAGGATCACTATGAACTTGAGACCAGGCTGAGCTACAGAGTGAGACCTTGTCTCAGAGAAAGAAAAAAGTATTAAAAATGAAGAATGAGACCACACACGAACGTGTTGTTGTTGTTGTTGTTATTGTTATTATTGAGACAGGGTCTCACTGTGTAGTTCAGGCTGGGCTTGAGCTCATTTTGTAGCCGAGCCTGGTCTTGAACTTGCAAGGATCCTCCTGCCTCAGCCTCCCGAGTGCTGGGGTAACAGGCTTGCACCACCAGGTCTGGCCCTCGAACATATTATTTTGAAACATGCCTTTTTCTCAAAATATCTCAACATATATTTTTAATTTGATAAGATGTATATAGCATAAACTCTCCCACCTTAACCATTTTCATTTACAGGTCAGTGGCGTTAAGTGTATTTCCCTTATTGTGCAGCAGTCATCTCCTGCCATCCCCAGAATTATTTTCATTGTATAAAATTCGTCCTTGTTAAAGAATCACCTTTCTTGTCTCTCTTGCTAGACTGCCGAGTAGATGGAGATTTGCTTATTGATGGTTGAGGTGCTGAAATCCAAGGTCTTATGTATGTTAGGCATTTTGCTGCTGAGCTACATCCCCAACCCTAATTTTTTTTTTAAAATTTGGTACCAGGAATAGAGCTCAGATTTGAGTTTATCAGGCAACTGCTATGCCACTGGACTACGTCCCTGGTCCTAATTTTTTGTTTTTCAACACAAGGTCTTGCTATGCGGTTCAGACTGACCTTGAACTCATGTAGACCAGGTTGGCCTCAAACTCAGCAGTCCTCCTGCCTCAGCCTTCTGAGTGCTGGGATCACAGGCATACGCTATCACTTGTGGGTTCTCATTTTTCTTTTCTTTTTTTTTTTTTATCGGTACTGAGGATTGAACTCATGACTGCCTGCTTACAAGGTAGGCGCTTATGCTGCTGAGCTAAATCTCCAGCCCCTCATTTTTCATTTTTTTGAGGTATTGCTACGGTTTTCCATGGCTACTGTGTCATAACATGTATCAACATAGTTATTTTTTTAATTGAGACAGGGTCTTGCTGTGTATTCTAGGCTGGCCTTGAACTCACTGTATAGCCCAGACGGCCTCCAACTCAGTGATCCTCCTGTCTCAGCCTCTGGGTGCTGAGATTACAGACAAGTCCCACCACACCCAGCAACATATTTTAAGTTATCTTTCTAGAGCCCAATTTTTGATGACTACCTGGTAGTAATCTATTGTATAGCTGTGTGATAATTTAATGTCGAACATGTGAGTAGCTTTCAACATTTGGTAGTCATAAAGTCACAATAAACTTTTAAATTTCTAAATTTTTGCTTCTTGTTTAAAGCGTACTTAGGCTAAATTATCACATGTAGACTTGGCCAGGCTTAAATGTTTTTCAAAATCTTTGACACATGTTGCCAGATTATCCTCAGCAATTTAACCCCTCAGCATCAGGGGCTGAAACTGCAGGTTTCTATTGTACCTTGGTGTATGTTGGATATTATTTATTTAAAGAAAATATTTTTTTGCCTATTTGATGATTATTAACATTATGTCAGACTTGCTTCATCATTTCCTTTTTTTAAAAAAATTATTTCAAAGGAAATTATAGGTGTCCCTACATTTTCTCTGGATTCTTCAGCACACATTATAGGACAAGGGACCATTCGTTTACTGTGTGGCTTCCTCAGTTCATACTCGGTCACTGTGGACTCACCAATGCCTCCTTGCTTGGGTCAGATAAAGTCCCGCTTCTGTACCTCTGCTTTTATGCCGGGATTCATTGAAGGGTGCAGAAATGTTGCCCTATTAATGTGATTTGCTCAGTTTTATTTTCCAGTGTGTATTTTTCCTGTTTGACTTTGAAAGAGCTCTTTATATGTCAAGGCTGTTGGTCTTTGTCTTATTATTTGTAAATGTTTTTTTCCAGTTTTGCATTTGCATTTTACCCGCTTTTCAGTTGACCCGAGTGTTGCCAGGCAGCGCATTGCTCACATGCTGACCACCCTTGTTTGGGCAGGGGTCCTTTCAAACTGTCCATTCTTATATTGACTACATTTGATAAAACTTTCATTTTTATATTTCCTGTTATCTTATAAAAATTAATGAAAAATATTCATTTTTTGGTCACCCTGTATTTAAATAATTGGACTGGTAAATGATGAATTTTGTAGATTTTTTTCTTTCTTTTGTCCAGGGAGACGTTTGAAACGTTTTGCAGGCCAACTGTCTCCTTAGTCCATTCTGAAATCAGCTGTGTAGTCCTTTTTAGTTTTTTCTAGTTCTTTGTGATTTTGTTTTTCACATTTAATTCTTAACCAAATGTAATGTTTTGTACAGTGTGATTCAACTGTGGCTTTAGCACTACTTACCCGATAACCCACCTGTCCCTCATGACGAGGGTCACCGTGTAGCTGCCGCTGCCCCTCCTCCCCACCCGCTCCTCCTTAGCCTTTCCAGGTCACCACGGCTTGACGTAATCGTTGTGCTTTACTATTCGGCAGTTTGAGTTTCAGCTGTAATATCTTCCTGCCCCTTTTCTTTACATCTATGACATTTCTGCCTTATTTATATTATTTTTGGGATCTCTCCTTCTTTCCTCCATCCTTCCCTACCCCTTGAGATTTTATTGGAATCCTGTGTTATGTAAGATTAGTGTGCCGAAGAATTTTCATACTGAATCTTTGTACTCAGGGACATGAAATGTCTCGCAGTCTATTCAAATCCATTTGACATGTATCTCTAGATGGTTGTTTTTCCCCCTAGTGCTAGAGATTGAACAAACCCAGGACCTGATCCATGGTGGGCAAACAACTCCACCACTGAGCGCTACCCTAGCTTTAGGCTCTGTTTTAATTTTTAAAAGGTATTGATGTTATTTTTGATGGCCTCTTTCCTTATTAGAGCTTCTTATTCCTTGTTAGTAGATGGCTAGTAGTTTCTGCATTTTCTTTGATAATCAGCCTATGGTATTAATACAGGTTTTAGTAATTTTGGGAGTTTCCTTGGTAGTCATTTATGTGCTCTAAGACTGGTAATTTTGCTTGTCCTGAAAGATAATTCTTTTCTTGTTAGTAGCTTTGCTTATGGGTGTTTTGGTGAAGATGTAGCAGTGCCTCTATTCACTGTCTTTAGGTATAAATGTGAGTGTTAGACACCTGTCTTTTTGCTTTACTAGGTGGTGTGTGTGTGTGTGTGTGTGTGTGTGTGTAATCAAGAAGGGTGTTGAACTTTTATCAGATGTATTACAGTTGCTTAGAACTGCTTAAAGGCAACTAAGAGGGGACTAAATTAGTTTTCTATTTTAATTTGTTAAATTAAGTTCCCAATAGTAACAGTCTTCAGATTTCTAGAATTTACCTTATTTGAAGGTAAATCGTTCCTTGAGCAGGTTGTGATGACGCATGGCTGTATCCTCCGCATCCCTGATGCAGGAAGATCACTGAGTTAGAGGCCAGCCTGGGTTACATCGGAAGACCCAATCTGTTGGAATCATTTATCAATACCTAATTTGAGAGTTTTCCATATGTATTTATCAGGGAGCTTTGACTGTAGTTTTGCTCTGTTTTTGTCAGCTTTGGGATCAAAGCTAAGCTAATTTTGTAAAGTAAATTGAGGCACTTTCGAGCGTCAGGGATGTACCATATAACATGAAAATTATGTGTTCCATGAGTGCAAGAGGAACTCAATCATAAAACCGATGAGGTCTGGCATCTTCCTTTGAAATAATTGTGTGATGACTTTTTTAGTTTTTTTCTTCAACTTTTCTGATTTATCTTGAGTCAATTTTGTTGTTAATTCATTGTTGTTCCTGAGAAAAGCACTTCATGAGATTTTTATACTTATTAGTGTAAGACTTTGAAATGCCATTCTTATTTTTTCAAATATGTATAATTTTTCCTCTTAAAATGTTTGGTATTGCTGGGGATTTAGCTCAGCAGCATAAGCTCCTGTCTTGCAAGTCTGTGGTCGTGAGTTCAATCCCCGGTACCGATAAGAAAGAAAAAGACAAAAAAAAAAAAGTTTGGTATTTATGTGGATTTTTTTTCCTCAAAGTTTTTTTTTTTTCCTTCTGACTAGTTTAAGCAACTTCCTTCAAACCTTTTGACTTGTTGGATTTGTCAATTATGTGTATTTTCTAATACTAATTTCTGTTTTACCTTCATTAACTTTTTTCTACTAGTTGCCCTAGATCTGTTCATTCACTCATTCATTCATTTATACCTTTTCAAGTTGAAGGTACAGTGCATTTATTTATTTCTTTCTTGTTTAATAATGAAAACATTCTTGCTTTGGATATACCCTCATTCAAATTTCATTATTTTTGTTTGTTTTGTTTTTGAGACAAGGTCTCACTTGTAGTTCAGGCTGGGCTGGAACTCAGAGGTAGCCCAGGCTGGCCTCAAAGTTGCCGTCACCCTCCTGCCTCAGCCTCCTGAGTGCTGGGATTACACACTGGTTTGTTCCATCAGTTTCATAGTGTTATGCTTGTTATTAGCCTATACATTGTCCTGTATTCTGCTTGCTGCCTGTCCTTACAGTAGCAACTTTTTTCTTCTGTCCTGTAGTTATGATGTTTCTGGTCCTGGTCGCAACTGTTGTGGCCATTGGTGCCTCTGGTCATTGCATTTGTGCGTGGTTGTGTCGGGCAGAGACGTTGCAGATCAGATCTGATGGAAAACGTAAATTCTAATAGGGCGAGGGGCTACTTTTTCTTGGAAAACTAATCAAACTAGCATAACCGTAGCATAGGCTGCATGCGTGCAGGTGCACATGCATGCACACGTGTACAGCATTTTCTGGCTTTGTTTCATAGGCTGTCTATTTAGAGCAAGGCTATTTCTGGGTGTTTGCAAATGTGTTACAGAGGAGTGGAAAATGACATGTAGGCTGTGAACCCAGATGACCTGGGTCGAAGTCCTGATCCCAGCAGTCTTAGGACGTTGGAAAATCACTCAGCTCTGTGTGCCTGTTCCTTATCTCTGAAATGCTGTTTTGGGGTTAAATGAGTTAATGACTGTAGCTGGCACGTGGAAGATCCGTGTAAGTGGCGGCAGTGGTGACAGCAGCAGCAGCTGTCTCTTCTGACACATTTCTTCCTACAAATGAGGAGGTTTGAGGCCTGGAGATGTACAGTGCAGATCCAGTCACCTGTTGTGGAAACTTCTTGCCTTATGGGCTATTGCAGGACAGAATTCCAAGGCCGAACAAATGCTGACACTTCGGCAAAGCCAAGGGAGGCTGTTATTTACGGGATGTCTCTGCGCCACGGTCTTGGCCTTTGCGCCCTTTAGAAATGGGTGTGTCATCTGCAGGGTGGGTGTTAGGCATCCGGGCGACTCCTGCCTCTGTGCTCCCTGACCCGGCTCTGCAGGCACGTGTGGCCTTCCTGGCTCCTGCCTCCCTCCCCTCTGCAGCCGGCAGCTTCTCCTTATGGGGACACTGAGCGGGCTGTGGCTGTGCGGAGGTCTGCACCAGAGCCCTATTTGGGGGCCTCAGGACGGCTCAGTCACCTCTATGTCATTGAGGTTGCTTATTGATTTGTTTCAGGGGCCTTTTAGGGGCCTTTTGAGACAGACATTTCAGATGGCTTTCACGGTTAACTGCGTAGGTTTCCTGAGCTCTCACCCCTTGATTTTTCTCTATGCCGGTAGTGGGAGACATTGAGATGATTTTCTCTTCGTAGTGATCTCTCCTGTCCAGCCTCCCTGACATCACAGGCCACGGTGGTACCAGACTGCTATTTTCAAGTAGTGGACACAGTATTTCCCGAGTGAGAGCAGTAGCTTGAAGGTTTGTTTTGTTTTGTTTTTAAAGCTTGTTTGCTTATTTATTTGTTGAGTCAGGATTGCCCAATGTAGCTCAAGCCGACACTGAACTTGCAGTGATCCTCCTCCTCAACCTCCCCAGTGCTGAGACCGCAGGATGGTGGTGTACACCTGTAACTGCAGTACTTGTGAGGCTGAGGCAGGAGAAGTGCAGTGAGGTGGAGGCCGGCCCGGGGATGCATCCTGAGTTGAAGGCCAGCCCACACTGCATGGTTAAACTCTGTCTCACAAAAGTAAACAAATAAAAAGCAATTTACAGGAGATGCTTTGGGACTGTGGTCCTCATCCCACTTTCACTTGCTGCTGGGTTTTGCATCCAAAAATGATTTTCCTATGATGGTGGCATTTTTTTTTCTAGTTTTATCATTTCCTCTCACTCACTGATTAGCACAGTACTGCAAGAAAGAGCGTTCCCTGTCCCAGTGCATGCGTGTAGGTATGTATTATCTGTCTGCATATTTTATTCAATGGGCTATAGTTTATTATAATTTATTATTGCCATTTTTCCCTTAGTGCTGAGACTTGAACTAAGGGGTACTCTACATCTCCAGCCCTTTTTACTTTTATTTTGAGTCAAAGTGTTGCTTGGTTGCCCAGGCTGGCCTTGAGTTTGTAATCCTCCTGCCTCAGCCTCCAGAGTAGCTGGGATAATAGGCATGTGCTGCACTCCTGCTAATTCCTGCCCTTCTTTCCACACTTGAATCATCCGAGACATAGATGAAGAGCTGTGTCTTCATCTCATAGGGCCATTCCTGTGTCCCCTGACCCTGTCCTGTCTTTTTGTCCAAATATAATCCAGTATCAGCACTGCATGACAAAGGTGGCATTTAAAATCAGAAAGAAAGACCAGCAAATGGAGCCAGGACCTCAGCTCGCCAGTGGTTTCAGAGTGTGGTTCCCGGCCAGCGGCTTAGGCGTCTCCTAGAAGAAATGTAGTAAATTTTCCAGCCTCCAGACTGGAGAACTCCTACGCAGGTGGGGCCGGCCTCTGTGTGTTAACAGACCCTCCAGGGGTCCCGACTTAGTGAGTCTGAGAACCACTGAGCGTACTAGTGGAGAAAGTCAGATGCCTTCCTTATACCAACACCGATGGTTTTCATCGTTTATTTTTATTTTTAGTGGTCCTGGGGGAGGAACCCAGGGCCTGACACATACTAGGTAAGTGCTCTACCACTGAGCCACCCCTGCCCCGTCATTATTCAGTTTTTAAAAAAGCATTTATCTGTTGAATCCGTCCAGGGTTGTTTGGAATAGGGGTCTGGTTCTGTTTTTTTTCACCTGCTGAGTTTTACACATTCTCGATGCTTTCGTTGGAGGGAGCAGCTGCATCACGTGGGACAGAGTCCTCCTTCCGAACTGTCTTGCCTCATCGGCCTTTGTTGCTTCTGGCAGACTTTTGTTCTGTTCTGTTTTGTTTTGAAGACAGGGCCTTGCTCCGTAATTCAGGCAGGCCTCGAACCTGCCTGAACTCACCAAGTAGCCCACAATGGCCTTGCACTCACAGCCTCAAGAGTGCTGGGGTTATAGGCCTGGGCCACCACACCCAGCTCTGTGTCTGTGTGCCAAACACTAGGACGTCACATCAAACTCTCCAGCTCCAGTCACAGCCGCAGGGCCTTCGAAGCTTCCTGCACACCCTGGGAGAAGCTGGCTGGCGCTGAGACTCTCACAGTGCCCACAGCAGCTCAAAATGGGCAGGCAGTCGGCCTAGGAAGGCTCCCTGCCTCTCCGCTGTGTTCTGTGTGTGGCTCTTGTCTTTCCCTCACGCGTGAGCTCGTCATTTGTCTGAGCTTACAGCACTGCCCTCCTGAGACCAGAATGGCCAGTTGGGGCCTGGGCTTGAAGGCCAGCTGCCCTGCTTTCCAGCTTTCAGCTGGAACAGAAATAAAACTCCACGACCTGGGACTTGATTCAGAGGGAGAACAGAGAAGAAGTGTTACACATGGCTGTTTGCTAAAAACAATTTAAAATTGGCATTTGAAAGCTTGAGTTTAGCTCATGAGGCAAGCGCCTGCCTAATATGCGCGAGGTCCTGAGTTCCATCCTCAATACCCCCCCAATCAAGGCTACAGTCAAATTAAAGGAATGAAAGGTCGCCAGTGGGCTGGGGGTGCAGGGGACCGAGGTGAAAGGGGCCGTGGCAGTGCTGGCGGAGGCGGGAGAGACGCTGCCGCAGCCCTGCGGTTTCCGACTCCCAGAAGGGCTGTAGTAATGCTAGCTTCTGAGAGTTTTTTGCTTGCTCCTGAAATCGAAAATAAGTATTATTGTTATTATTTTGTGGTACTGGGGATTGAATCTGGGAGTACTTTATCAATGAGTTGTATTCCTACCTCTTAAAAATTAAAAACGGGATTTAGCTCAGCGGCATAAGTGCCCGCCTTGCAAGCGCATGGTCCTGAGTTCGATCCCTGGTACTGATTAAAAAAAAAAAAAAAATTAAAAACAGCCAGGGATTTAGCTCAGTGATATAAGTGCCTGCCTGGTGAGTGTGAGATTGTGAGTTCGCTCTCTGGTACCAAGAATGAATAAATAAGTAAATAAAAATTTTTTTGGAACAGAGTGTTTCACTAAGTTCCCTAGGCAGAACTCACACTTGCTCTTGCTATGTGAATACTCCAGCTGTGTGCCACCATGACTGGCTATTAAATTTTTTCTGTTTTCAAAAGCAGTTTAAAGTTTTATGCCATGTGTATTTTACTACAGTTTAAAAAGTGAGCAGGGCATAGTGGTGCACACCTTTCCTCCCAGGGCCCTTGGCTCACTTTCCTCTGGCCGGTCTTTTCCTTCCGGGATCCTGCAGGTGTGTTTGGTCCTGGGTCCCAGTTCATCTGCACCCCTCCTGTCATGAGTGAGGGCATCCTGCTGCGTGGCTTTCAGTTTGGTCTGTGCGCCTCTGGCTCCTGGCCTGGGCTCCTTCCCTGGCCACCAGGAGAGTGTTGTGTGAATTAACGTCGCCAGACGAGATAAACATATTAGAACCAGAGCTGTGGGCTTCACCTCAGCTTCGCCCATCTTATATCGCTCAGGCTGAGGTCCTTGGTGACCCTTTTTGGAGACAGGGTCTCACTGTGTAGTTCAGGATGGCCTTGATCTCACTAGCTTCTGCTGGCTGCAAACTCGCTGGGGGTCCTCCTGCCTCAGCTTCCTGAATGCTGGGATTACAGGCGCCCCCACCGCCATCCAGCTGGTGTCCTTCTTGATGTCACTCTGTCACAGTCTCAGCCAGCCCATCACCACTGCTGTCCACATTACCGGAGGATGCATTCTGGGACTGAATCCTTTCTCACTCTGCTCCGGTCACCCCACCCAGGCCACTGTCCCTTCTCAAGTGTATAGCTGAGACTCTTATAGGGTGCCTCTGCATCTTGGTGCCTTTGTTTCCCTGAAGTCCAGTTGAACCCACCAACCTGAATCATTCAAACTAGAAATCACATCAGGCTGCTCCTTAGTGATTTCCCACCCCCTTCTTAGCCTTCCCTCCTGCTTGTCCTAGCAGCTGTCTGTCGCCATGTTTCTCTTTGCATCTCACAGGTCTCCTTGCTGGGCCACTCCTGCCCATTTGCCACAGGGCCTTTGCACTGGCTTTGCCTCCTTCCTGAAGCATTCTTTCTCATGTGTCCTTGCTGCCTGCTGCCTCACCCTTGGCCTGTTCACTTGCTATCTCAGAGAAGCCTGCCTTGATTGCACTGGGTTTTGTTGTTTTTTGGTGGTGTGTGGGCTTGAACCTAGGGCCTCGTGCCTATGAAATCACTGAGCTATACCTCCAGTCACAATCCTTCCTCCTCCTCTTCCTCCTCTCCTCTTCCTCCTCCTCCTCTTCTTCTTTTTCTTGTTCTTCTCCTACTTGTGGTTTTTTGAGACAAGGTATTACTATGCAGTTCAGAGTGGCCTCAAACTCACATGACAGTCCTCCTGCCTCAGCCTCCCCGAGTGCTGGGATTACGGGTGTGTGCTGCCACACCTGGCCTTCTCTTGTGACTGAGTCTTGGTGACCAGTGTCAGGCTCACCTCTGGGAAGGGAAGCGGCACTCACGCAAGCCCCTTGCTGAAGCCCTATTTGTTGGCCTCCCCCGGTTGCAGTGGCCTCAGTGACTGCTCTAGTGGTGACTGGCAGGGCACGCCAGGCTCTGGAACTTTGTCAGTCGCCCTTAGTGGTCTCTGAAGAGCTCTGTGTACTGCTCTTGTCACCCTCGCCTCAGGCAGACAGGCCCAGGCCAGAGGCTCAAGGAATTCCCAGAGAAGCCAGAGGGCTCCAAACTCTCCAGAGGTGCAGGCGGGGCCCATTTCGGTTTGGTGTCAACCCAGAGCTGCTACGAAGAAAGGGCCTTTTAGCCAGGAGACTCAAAAAGTAAACACCCGGGCCCTGCAGCCTGCGTGCAAACAAACCTGCCCTCTGTGCCAGCCCAGGAGAGAAGAAAAGCCTTCTGTCAGGAGCACCCTCCTGGGACCGAGTGGGCTTGGCCGTTGCTTGCCTGCTGCCTGCCGGTGCTGGAGTCCTGTTAGCTGGCGGCCCTGGGAGCTGGGCCCCTGACAGGGTGACCCCTGCAGCCCTTTTGTTTTTCTTCAGGCACATCCTGGCCTTGCTTGCCTTGTTGTAGCCCCCAGGAGGGGGCCATGGCCTCCGCCCACTTTTCTGTTCTCCTTTCTTGTCAGTGGTGGCTGAGGGTTTTGTTGGACAGGAAATTTCCCCTGCGCAGGGCATTGTCTTAGGGTCCTGAGGCTTTTTGGGCAGGCCAGGCCTGCTGGGTATCCGGCACCACTGACTCAGATGCCACCATCTTCAGCGCTGCCCTAGCTAAAGCTGGAACGTGGCAGCGGTGTCGCCGTCCTCCTAGACTTTGGAATCTAGTGAGGAAATGCACAGACGAATGGGGCAGGTGACTGTGCCTGGGCAGATGTGAGGGAGGACAGTGCAGGCTGTTCTTGGACTGTGTTACCAGAACTCGGACTGGAGGAGGGATCTGCCTGTAGCAGGGGGCTTTCTGGAGGAAGTGACACCTAGATACTGGAAAGGATGAGAAGGAATTGTCCGGGGAAACAAGCGGAAAGGGTTCCAGGCTGCAGGAACAGCATGTGGGAAGCTTTGAAGCAGGAAGGTTGTGGCCAAAGATAGTGTGGGGCCATAGGCATGTAAGTCAGCACTCCAGGAGGCTGAGGCAGGAGGATCTCAATGTTTAGCCCAGTCTGGACAATTTAGCAACATAGTTTCAAAATTATGAAAGAGCTAGGGTGCAGCTCAGTCCAAAGGCCTTGGGATCAATCTGTAATATGAAAAAAAAAAAAAAAAAAAAAAAAAAAGACCAGGAGAGGGCAGGTACCAGAAAAGAGCTGTTCAGTAGAAAGATGATGTGAGCCTCACATGTAATTAATGTGTTAGCATCCACATTACAAAATAAACCCCCCCAAAATGAAATTAATTCAATAATTTATCTCATTTGTTCCATGACGCAAACTACAATTTTAGCCAGGCATGGTGGTGCATGCCTATAATCTAAGCACTCAGGAGGCTGAGGCAGGAGGACTGCTGTGAGTTTGGGGCCAGCCTGGGCTGCATAGTGAGTTCAGGGCTGGCCTGAACTACCTAGGGAGACCCCATGTCAACCCCCTCAATGTATTGTATAATCAAAATAAAGAAAACTAATAAGATATTTACATTTCTTTTTTCTGTGTCAGGTCTCTGAAATCTGAGGTGCCTTTGATATTCACAGTATATCTCACTTCACACTGTATAGAGGAATGAAACTCCCAACTTACTACAAGTTTGTGTCCTCTAAAATCAAAGAATGAATTTAGGACCAATGGAGGTTAAGAGTAGAATATATTTATTGAGAGAGAGAAAGCTTCTGTCTGAAGAGAGACAGAAGGGGTCCCAAGCAGGTTGCCAAGGACCGTCTTTTCCACGAACTTTAGAGAAATCAAGGGGCAAGACGGGTTCAAGGTGGGGGAAAACTGGGAGCTCACAAGGCGGATGGGAACTCATAAGATGAGACATAACTATAGTTAGCCAATAAGATTAGGACTTCAGGTAAAATTGGTTAAATTGGGGGCAAATGGAGAAGCAAGGCACGTAGAAAGCAGACATTCTTAGAGAGCGGAGCTGGGACTCAGCTTCCTCAGGGTGATGGGGAACTATTTAGAGCATCAGTCCTTAGGATAGGGATGGATTTGTTCGGTCTTTTGTCTTGAGGCCTGGCCCACCGCGGGAGGTGTCTGTCTCTCCCAGTTGCAAGGTGTCTGGGCTTCTGCTTTGGCTCCTTGGAGGACCTAGCCCTGTCTCACTGCCTGTAATATTTCTAACTAACTCAGCTGCCTGCAAGAAGAGCGCCCACAGCACAGGTGCTCAGTAGCCCCTGCCTGGGCCAGTGCAGGTCCAGCGGTGGTCCCCGGAGGAAAGCTTGGGAAATTTGTCTTCTAAATTTAGCTGTTGTAGGTGCGGGACTGTATCGTCTGTCCGGCTCTAGACACTTCTCCTGCTCCTTAGGCCTGTCCCATGGAGGTTCTGGGCCATCTCCTGCAGGACCCTTCCCCTCAGCCACATCACTTCCAGGTCCTAACGTGACAAGTGTTACAGGTGTGAAATGGTGGCACGAGGAAAATAAGACCGTTGTGTGTATGGGTGCCCTGCCCCTTTCCTTCACAAAAAGAGCATGGAATCATTTCTTCTGGTGCCGGGGCCCCTGCTGTGTCCCAGCGCTGAGAGCAGCTCCGTAGAGCCATCCAGCCTTAGTCCCCCAAATTAACGCATAGATTGCTTCTTTGTGAAGTTTAAAGAATTTGTAGAAGTTGAGTGTGGTGACCTCTGTCTGTAATCTCAGCACTCTGGGAGGCTGAGACAGGAGGATAGGGTTTAAACCTGGTCTCAGTTACTTAGTGATTTAGAGAGACCTTGTCTCAAAAAATAAAAAAAGGGGGGCTGGGGACGTGAGTGTAGCTCAGTGCAAAGGCCCTGGGTTCAACCTCCGCCACTCCGTCCCCACTGTAGAATATATGAAGTAAAAAATTAAAGGGCAGAACGTTTGAGTCTAGGACAGTTATGGCAAACCTTTTAGAGATTTTGGTAACAGCAGGCTGTGGCACACATGCCATAGGATTACCACCACTCGTCTAAGATGACCTCAGTTTTACATCTGCAGTTTTTTTTTTATTATTGTTGTTTTGGTTTTCTGAGACAGGGTCTTGCTGTGTAGTTCTGGCTGGGTTTGATCACTGTGTAGCTCAGTCTGACCTCAAATTCACAGCCACCCTTCTGCCTCAACCTCGCGAATTGTTGGGATTGCAGGCATGTGCCACCATGCCCAGCTGCATCTGCATCCATAGTTTTTGTATATGCGTTTGTGCTAACAGATAAATGACTATGCAAAGTTGTTAAAAGTGGTTGATACTGTGAGCAAGAAATTGGGAATGTGTGGAATAATTAGTCTTTCTATATTCGGGTTGTTTTTAAAATGAGCTATTTTTTCTATCTTTTTGAGACAGCATTTCATTATGCAGTTCAGGCCGGCCTTGAACTCATTTTGAAGCCCACGCTGGCCTCAAACCTTGCCTCAGCCTCCTTAGCGCACGAGCATGTTGTTTTGAATTTAATGTTATGGATTGTAAAATGGTGACGTTTAGTATAACTAGAAAAGTAGTTTTTTAGACATTATGTTATGGAAAACTTCAACCATAAGTACAAGTAGATAACCATCGTGCACCCATTACCCCGCTTTGTCAATGATCAGCACATACCCACTTGTTTTTATCTTCTGCCCCTGCCTTTCTGGGTCGTATCTGAGATAAGAGTTCACGTATCATGTTGTTTTGCTTGCCAGCACTTCGTACACACGTATAACTGATACGGAAATTATGAAAAATATGTATATACTATGCAATTAATAAAAATTGAGAAAGTAGAGGGGCCCAGGGATTCAGCTCAGTGGTGTAAGCACTTACCTGGCAAGTGTAAGGTCATGAGTTCGATCCCCTGTACAAAAAAATAATATTGAAAGAGTAAAACCTTTCCTCATTTTACTCTTTGAACACAACTTTCGTTTTTCTTGGGTTCCTTTATTCCTTTGCCCCTGATATACTTATTTTTACAAAGTTTAAATTATAGGATTGTTCTATAATGTCATTTGTTTTCACATGGTAGTTTGGATAGTCTTTCGTGTTACACGCTTTGTCATCATTAATCCAGATCTTAATTGGGCCATAGCATTTCATGCGTCAAAATGGTAATTCCTAAAAACTCCCAAGTGTTTTACAAGCAGAATGGTAGCCTCAAAAAATTTTCTAGGAAGCCTCCTACATTTTGCTGTGCAAAGAACTTGTGAAAAGAGGCTTGTTCCTTGCCAGCCTGCCCCAGCCCTAGTGATGCGCAGGCCTGGGCTCCTGGGCAGCCTGGTGAGCTGTGAAAGCCCGGCCTGGGAGTGGAGCCAGCGGTGCGGGAGGACGGCCGGTGAGGAGGCGGCCTGGACTGTGGGGAACCGGTGGTTTATTCTCAAGGCTTACTTTTTCCAGATCTGCATTTATTTCTCCTAAATCACTTTTTAAAAAATTTAAAATATGCTGCAGTTTGACGAACTGAGATTTATGGATTTATGCAGCCTTAGGGTCCTGTCTGAAGGGGTTCCGTAGCTGGTTCCAGAGGCTCTCCGTCGGGGTCTCACTGGAGGACACCTGAGATGGATGACCAGTTCTGAACGGGCTGTGTATGTGGAGTTTTGTTTTGTTTGTGTGTGATGAAAACTGTGTGTTGCTGCAATGACTTTGGCTGTACAACTCTGGGACCTGAGATCAAGAGAAACAAGGATCGTCATGTCCCAAAATGAGGGTACAGAGGCCTGGTCCATTCTCCTCCTCTCCAGTGTGGGCTGCAGAAGGCACCATTCCCCTCCTCCCAGGAAAGGCATGCTCTGGTCCTCAAGCTGGAGCCTCTGCAGCTGTTTCTCTGTCTCCTTTGCAAAGTCACCTTTAGCTGACTGACTCCTAACCAAGAGATTTCGTCTCATTTGATCTTTTTCTTCCATGACCTAATCCCCTTCTGCACCTGAGAACCGAGGTACAGGGCGACCCACAGGTCTCAGTCTCCAACTCTGGCCTCTGCCCCGAACGCCACTCTAGTACCTCCAAAGGTGCTCGGTGTCTCCTTGTGGGTGTGCCAGAAACTCTGCCCCATGTCCAAGTCGGTGTCCAAGCCCAAGTGCCTCACTTCTTTCCAAGCCCCGGTCCTGTGCTGCTACCCACTGACCGTTGTGTGTCCAGCTAGGTTGGTCGGAGCCCCAAGAGTGGGCTCCGATCCTTGCCCTGTCCCTGTCTGCAGTTGCAGGTCTCCGGGTCTGTCCCTTGCAAGCTTGCCCCCTTTCATCTTTACTTCCGCATATGGCCTTTCCTGGTCCCTCCCGTTTGTCATCAGTGGCCTCTGCTCTGCTTGTTTTTGTCTTTAACCCCCCCTCCAGCTTGTTTTCTACATTGCAGGCAGAATGATGTGTGTGTGTGTGTGTGTGTGTGTGTGTGTGTGTGTGTGTGTGTTACGGAGCTCAATCCTGGGAGTGCTAGGCTACATCTCTGGCTCTTTTTTATTTTGAGCTATGGTCTCTCTCTCTTTTTTTTAACTTTTTATCGGTACCGGGCATCGAACTCACGACTGCCTGCTTGCAAGGCAGGTGCTTATGCCACTGAGCTAAATCCCCAGCCCCGAGCTATGGTCTCTTTAACTTGGCCAGGTTGGCCTTGAACCTGTAATCTCTACCTTGCCTCCCGAGTAGCTGGGATTAAAAATGTGTGCCGCTGTGCCCAGTTTACGGAATGATTTCTGATTTCTAGTGTTCATCTTGTTACACTTTGACTAAGAACTCTGGGTACCATGTTGTTGTTGTTAAGATAGAGAAAAGCTGTTTGGTGTGGCCTGCCTCAGGGTGCTATAATGTTGAGCAGCTTCCTCGCTTTCCTCCCTTGGGTCACTTGCCGTTCCACCCTCTGACCCCTCTGTTCAGTTTTCCAGATGCTTTCAGTTTGTTGTGCCTCAGGGCCTTTGCGCACAGTGTTTTCTCTGTCTTCCTTGCTGACTCCACCCCCGGCCTGCCAGCCGATGTTGTGTATCTTGTGTCACAGTTACCTTGTCCTCAGGCCTGAGGAAACTTCTCCTGATGCTCTGACAGGCTGAGTGTCCCATTAACCCAGGGGACCGAGGTGTCATGCATGGACCCTTTCCTCACAGCTGCAACCTTACATTTCTGAGTGAGATTACTTCATTTCTTTTACTTCTGCTGATGGATTGTGAGATTCTTAAAAGCAGGTGCTATACCCGTTTAGCTTCTCCATCATAATAACCCTGCTTCAAGCAGTGTCTGGCAGGTTATAGGCACCCAGTGGATATTTCCGCAATAAATGAAAGTGACATAGAGAAAAAAGAGAAAGAGCAGTTCAAAACTGGTTTTATAAAGTGAAGCCCTTTTTTCTAGAAGAGTTAATGCAGCTCCATAGTCCAAAGCCATGAGCGAGCCTGGGGATACGGCAGGCTCCCAGCAGCAGCACAGCGGCTACGCTATGTTCCGGGAAGACCCCAGCACCCCCGAGTGTCAGAAGGCCAGGTGCGGTGGACAAAGCAGGGTCACCTTTGATTCTCCAAGAGTTAACAACCCGATTCCAGCACGGCAGGAAAGATTCTCACTTGTTAGCTCTAGCCACGATAGAAGCTGGGTCGGAGCCCTTGCAATGCTGTGTCCAGGCAGCCCCTGGCTTCTTAGCTGCGTGGGGCATGTGAAAGCACTCTTTCAGCCTGGGCGGACTCCAGCCTGTGTGGCTCTGAGTTATGGGGAATCGGGGAGTGGAAAGGAGGCCGTTTACTCTCTGCCCTTCTGGAATTTCCTCTGGTCCTGTTCCTCTGCGCACCGGCATTTGGCAGTTACATGTAGAATGAGCACTGCCCTGTTAATGAATGCTCTGCTTATTTTCACTTTCTTTTGATGGCCCTCTGGGACCCAGGGTGTGGGGAGGCAGGAAGAAGGAGGCTTGTTCCACTGAGCAGCTCTGTTCAGGCCCAATTAATCCCATCTTCACTGCGCCTCAGAGACTCTTAACCCTCAAATACTTGCTCTCCTCAAAAGCTTCCTACTTTTGCATCACATTTCCAGGTAAAGCCTGGAAGTGCGTTCTGACTTAGAAAGAAAAAGAAAACAGTTTTTCCTTTTAAAAGATGTGTGCTAGGGGTGGGGGGTAACTCAGTGGTAGAGCACATGCCCGGCATGCTGGGAGCCCTGGGTTGGCTTCCCCAGCTCTGCAGGGGAGAAAGAAAGACAGCGGTATGTCCATGTGCTTTGCGGGCGTGGGAGCGGAGAGACAGTGATGATAAAAGTTCTTACCTAGAAGAGTGTAGCTTTCCATTGTGAAACTGTCCAAGCAACTGTTCTGGATTTCCAAACAGAATTGCACTTACAGTAGCATGATTTGGCAGTTACGGTTTAAAGTGTTCTTTTGTTGGGATATAAAGAAGACAACTTCCATGCCTATTATATTTATCTATATTTATTAGTACTTTATGCAAGCAATGTATTAAAATGTCCAAGTCAAGAAAGGAAAAAAGTAACTCTTAGAAAAATATTACTCATCCTTGTACGGTGACCAGCTCCCTGCAATAGGAAATTATTAACCCGAAGCCACTTGCAAATCGGAGGTTTTGAAATGAGGAAACAAGGGTAGGAGTCATTACGCAAATGGCTTGGCTGGTGTATTTTCTGCCTTTTCACATTTCAAACTATGCATGAATGTTGGGTTCTCATACGGTTTTTAGTTAACCTGCAGTTGCTATTTGTGCCTTAGGTATGCTGGTGGGTGCACGTGCACACTATAATAGTATATGTGAGTACATTCAAAAGTGTAGAGAGTAGCAACCAACCCCTGGATGTGCCTCATCAAGTGGCCACTCGCTTCCCACCTGACTCCCCACGTACCCGCTACCATTGGCTTTGTGCAAATCCCAGATACATTTCATCTAGGGATATTTCAGTGTGTGTCTCCCAAAGATGAGGACTTCCCAGCATCAGAGCTTTGGGCCAGAGTGGAGCTCTGTGGTACAGAACTTGCCTGGCACACACAAGACCCTGGGTTGATCCTCAGCCCCCCAGAGCAGAAGAAAAAACAAAAAACATAACCTTGATGCCAGTTGAACCATCAAGGGTAATTATTTGAATCAAAAATTTTATTGTTTGACAAATAAAATTGCTATGTCTCTTTTTTTGGTGCTGGAGACTGCACTTCAACCCCACATTGAGCTGCAGCTCCAGCCCTAAGATTGCTAGGTCTCTTATGCCTCTTTTACCCTAGACCCTCCGTCCTCTTTGTGTATCTGTTGCAGTTAATTGCAGAATAACAGGACAGCTCATCCTGTCTAATTGCCTATAGTCTGGATTTTGCTGTCTGTTCCTAAGTATGATTCAGCATGTTGCTTTGTCTGTCCATGCTTCCGTGAGCTCATGGGTGGATCTGTTGTTCTTGGTACAGTAGTACTGGTGTCTGGCATGCTGGCTGTTAAAAGGGCCCTCCTAGCATGGGCCTTGAGATTTCCCGGATTCGTTCTCTCAGACTCCAACAGTCAGCCGGTTGCTGTCTGTCAACTTCTATAAGGTAGCATCATAAAGTATTAGTAATGAGCCGGGTGTGGTGGCGCACATCTGTAATCTCAGCACAAGGGAGGCTGAGGCAGGAGGATTGTTGCAAATTCTGGGCTACAAAGTGAGGTCAAGGCGAACCTAAGCTTCATAGCAAGACCTTGTCTCAAAAAGACAAAAAACAAAACTAAACAATCACCACAACAAAAAGATACTGGTAATGGTACTTAGAACAGCAGAGAAGAGTGCAGTCCTATAACTGAAAAAGCATGTTTGCTGATTGCCCAAACTGGCATGGGCTCAGGCAGGGCTGAGGCCTTTGGCTCCCTGGGTGGAACTCACAGCTTTGGCCAGCGGAATATTTTCATTATATATGTTCCTTTTGGCCCCAACTGAATCAGCTCCTTCCAGCTATTTGGCCGTTTTTTTTGCCACCCATGCTTGTTATTTGTCCAAAAATGATTTTCAGAGGCCAGCAGGCCTGTAGGCCTGCTCACGTGTTTTTTGGGGGGTCTTTTCTAACACATCCCAGAGAGGAGGCCCCGGGCGCTGTGTTCCTGGGCAGGCCCTGGGCAGGCCGGGCCGACGGCTCCTCTCCAGCATCATTGCCGCAGGCCCCCCGGTCTCGTCCACTTCGGCCCTGGCTGAAGCCAGAGTGACTGTGCTGCGGCAGGAGCGGAGGCACCTCCTTACTCAGCACCCGTGTCAGCAGGATGAGTGCTGCTCAGGGCTCCGCTGCGTCCCGCCCGCGTCTCCTGCTCCGCTCCTCTTCTTACGCTTTGCTCCAGCTGCACGGCTCCCTGCCACCTCTGACCGGCAAGCGTGCTTACAGGGCTCTCGGTCTTTCCTCACTTATCACTTCCCAATGAGACTTTTCCATGCCAAACCACCTAACTAACTTTCTTATTTTCCTCTTTTTCAATTTAATTTAATTTGTATTTTTTATTTTATTTATTTATTTTTTTGAGACAGGGTCTCATTATGCAGTTCAGGATGGCCTTGGACTTACTGTAGCCCGGCTGGCCTCGAACTCATGTTAAGTTCAGCCTGCCTCAGCCTCAGCCTCCTGCCTCAGCCTCCTGAGTGCTGGGCTTACAGGCATGCACCACTATGCCTGGCCCTTCTTTATTTTTGAGACAGGGTCTTGCTATTTAGTCCAGTCCGACCTTGAAATTGAAGTCCTCCTGCCTCAGCCTCCTGAATGCTGAGACCAGAGAATTACAGGCTTGTGCTGCCATGCCTGACTTACATTGTCTTTCCTTGTTTCATTTTTTCCTGTTCCACCAGCCACCATCCAACAGATTAAACAGTTTGCTTTTTTTGGGGGGGGGGTCTATTTCCTTTCAATTACAATATACTGAGTGCTCCAGGAGCACAGATTTGAGCCTGACTTGTTTCTGAACATTCACAGTGACTGTAAAATAGTAGGTGCTCAGTGTACTTCCGAGAGCTGCAAGAATCCAGCTGGAGCAAGGCCTACTGAGGCTGACAGCAAGTGAACTTCCTGCGCCAGGTCCCATTCCGGTTGTGGAAACCGCCCTCCTGCACTCACTCGTTCATGAGTTTCTTTCTGTCTTTTTCCCCTCGGTGCTGGGGATGGAACCTGGGGCCTCACACATGCCTGGCACATGCTCCATCACTGCACTGCACCCCCAGGCCTGTGTCTTGATTTTTGAGCAGCGCCTCAGGAAGACGTGCAGGAGGAGAAAGGGCCTTTGTAGAGTCGTCAGTGCAGCTGTATGCAGCCAGCGGGCCCAGAGGTGAGGTGGCTGGGCTTGCTATTTATAACTGAGATTCCAGGATATGTTTTCCAGCCACACTTGGTCTTCAGCGTCCTGTCTGCTCACGTCTGTCACTCAGTTACCTAATGGTTTCTTTAGACCCATTATGCATTGTAGGGCTCCCTGGGCTCAGGTTTTTTTTTTTTTTTTTTTAAAGGAGAATAACAGGGTGCTCTGTTCTCAGAGATTTAATTTTTTTAATAGCTCTGCCAATTAAAAATACTTTTCCAGTTGTTTATTATGAAATGTGCAAACATACAGGAGTATTGAAAGCCTAGTGCAGTGAATTACCCACATGTCTCCCCCTAGATTCCACACTTAACATTCTGCTGCATCTGTTTTATCGTATCTATATGTGCGAATGTGTGGCTCTGTGCAGTTGTTTTAAACTGGAATTATTTGAGGGTAATGGAAGATACCAGGACCGTTTATTTCTAAAATCTTCAGCCTATTCTACAGTAACCACTTGGGAATAAGTGCAAATAGTGTTATAATCTACTCTTGCACCTCCCAAGAATGAGAGTGTTCTTATATAAAAACCATAGTACTATTTTTGAATGTAAAATTAGCAATAGTTTCAAGTAACAGCTAATAGCTAGGTTGTATGCAAATTTCTTCAGCTGTCTTAAGAATATATGTTTATTTCAAAAGAAGGTTTAGGAAAAATTCTTGCATGGCATTTGGTGGTTATATTTCTTTAAATCTAGAAGAGTCTTTTTCTCTCTCCCTTTTTAAAAAATAAAAGTATGTTTAATACCACTGAGTTTTTCAGGCATCCAAGAGAGTTAGCCTGGAGGTATTCCACACCCTGAATTTGTCTGCTTGTCTCATGGTGTCATTTTGTGTGTTTCTCTGCCCCTTAGTTCATGTAACCTTGAAAATAGATGTAGAGGCTTGATTAGATTCAGGTTAAATGCCTTTAGCAAGTGGACTGGGGAGTGATGTTGTATTCGTCATACTACAAGCCATCAGGTGCCATGTTCTTAATGACACCAACTTTGATAGCTTGGCTGTGGTCATGATGACCCGGGGTCTCGCTGGCTCTCCTCTTTTGGTGAATGAAACAGTGGATGGTTATGGTTATGTTCTTAGAAGTTCAAAGAGAAAGGTCGCGTTTCTTGTCCTAGGTAAAATGTTCTCCAAGACATGTAGGGTGACCTCTGAGTCCCCAAGGCTGCGAGAACTCTGCTGGGCCAGGTTGGAGCTTTGGGGTGAGACCTGGGGAGAAAAGTTCAGGTTGTGCCTGCAGATTCTGTCAGAGGACTGTGGCAGGGTGATTGTCTTGGGGGTACGCCGGCAGCTTTGGGGTCTACCATCTTGCTGTTGGGTGCCATCATCCTCTAGGGATGGGGACACATGCTGCATCTGTTTGAAAAGGTGGACTTTGACACAGGAGAAGGAAAGCAGGGAGCTGAGCCCGAAGGCTGGGCATCTTCAAGGGTGTCCTAGAAGCAAGATAAGACAGTTTACCCCTGACAGCCGTGTGGCTACCCTGAAGGATTCTGCGTTTGTTGCCACAATCCCCCCACCAAAAGCCTCAGAAAGGTCAAGAGCAACATAAAATGAATAAATCAGACCAAGAGAAATTCTTCAGTCTAGAACCAAGCAAAGTCAAGGAAGATAGTACGTTGCCAGAGACTTAGGTGCTACATCTGGCCTGGAAATAGGAGTGGGAAGACTACATACATTGTGCAGTGTCATCCTCAAATCATTTACCCAGATCACAAGACATCTGCACTCCACAAATCTTTCTTTTCAATGACCTCAGAGAAATCAGTAGTATAATTATCTTAGCTACCTTTTTATATGTATATATATACATGTGCATAATGTTTCTTTCGGCTTCTTACACTGGTGAGACAACATGTTTACACATGTGTGTCTGATTTATTTCACTTATGAATATGGTCTCAAATTGCATCCATTTACCTAGAAAAGTCTCCAGTTTATCCCTCTTTAAGGCTGAATAGTACTCCATTGTATAAAAGTACCACCTCTTTTTTATCCATTCTCTAGTTAGTGGGCATTTAGTGAATGCATACTATAAAGAAAATCAAAATAAAACAATAAAGCCAGTCAAAACAGTGATATAGAATTTCAAAACAGGATATAGGAAGTCAACAATGGCTACCATAATGCTGCTTGTTATCTTCAAAATTGCTACCCATACCATCAGATATAATAAAATCAAACAGAACAGAATGAAAATAGTCAAAGCAGAACGTTAAATAAAGCACAACAATGAAATAGAACAAAACAAAACAACAATATTCAATTTCAAAAACAAGACAGAAGGAAATCCCCCATGGTTGCTATATTGCATATTGTTATCCTCCTAATAGATGCTCAGACTACCAGCCTTCGGCCTGCAAAGTCAATCAAACAATACAAGCATTTAGTTGTCTTTGTACCTCAGTTGCTATCAACTCAGCCTGTCCTCCAAATCAGCTAGTTGCTTATGGGGTAGGGAGTACTTGTTTCTCCTCCCAGGACCCTCATGGCTTGCGCTGGCTCATGGAAGAGATGAATTGCTTTTGTGAAGTTCTTGAAAAGTTATTCTTTCCTTTCCTTTCCTTTTTTGAGAAAGGTGTCACTCTATAGCTCAAACTGGCCTTGAGGTCACAGTGATCCTCCTGCCTCAGCTTCCCCAGTGCTGGGATCACAGGTATACAGGTGTGCACACTATGCCCAACTTTTTGTTTCTTAGATTTGAAGCTGGATTGTTATTTTGGGGGTGGGAAGTGATGTGAGGGAGGTGATCCCTGGAAAGAACTCAAATTTACCTTAGTGCTGATAGAAACACTTATGATAATACCCTGCCTTGTCTAGAAAACAGGTACGGGAGCTTCTAGTAATACAGCAACAATGGAGAAGGAAAACCAAGTAGTAGATTGGGTATGGGACAGGAGAGGAGAGAAGTTCTGCCCTGCGGTGCTTCCCTGGCTTGGACTTGTAAGGTGCTGGCAGGCACGGGGTTGGTGGAGGGGAGCTTGGAACCACTGAGCCCTGACCTCCCCACTGGCTGAGCTGCGCAGGAGGATGGGTTGGCAGGGCAGAGCATTTACCTGGATGGAAACAGTGTGGCCAGGCTCAGTGGCAGAGTCTGGCCTGCCCCTGGTTTCAGGTTGCACGTTGCTCCCTCTCTTGTGAGGGTTGCTGGGCTCTTCTTATCCTCTGCCAGGCTGAATCTGCTTTGTGGTCTGGTGAGCCCAGTCTCACCTCAGTCACGCAGCCAGATCTGGGCTATCTGGTCTCTTTTTCTTTTTCTGGTATCGGGGGTCGAACTCACAACCTTGCGCTTGCCAGGCAGGCCCTTATGCTGCTGAGCTAAATTCCTGGCCTGCCTGCTCCCTTTTTACAGGACTGATGGGACTGACTTGCGGGTAGTAAGCTTTGATGGTCTTAAACTATCCCCTTATATTTCAGATGCATTCGTGGGATTAAAGTCTTTTTTCCCCCGTTTGTTTTTGTTTTTTTTTTTTTGATATAATCCCTGACCACCGTGTTACCCAGGATGACTGTCGCTGCCCTTCCTTAGCTTTGCAAATACCTGGGATCCCAGAAGTGCACATCGTATCTGGCAGGATTAAACACTTTAAGACTATTTTGGGGGGCTGAGGGTATAGCTAGAGGTGGAGCAGAAGTTTAGCATGCATGGGCCCTGGGCTTGATTCCTAGCACCAAAACAAAACAAGAAGTATCTTTTTGTTTGTCTGAGACACAGGCTTGCTATGCACTTCAGGCTGGCCTTGAACTCACAGGGATCTTCCTACCTACGGGGGTTCACTACCATGTCTGCTGCAAGAAATACCTTTAACTTGGTTAAGAAGAGAGGAAACCTCTGCAGTCCTCCTGCTGGCATTTCCTTGGGCATCTTGGCTTGTTCCTCTTCTTTTTATTCTTCCTGTGGATTTGGGGGATGCTATGCAACCAACGTCACCTTTTGTACACCATTAACGCCCCTTTTCTCACAGTCCTTTACCTAACCTAGTGAAGAAAATAAGAGCAGTTCTTTCTTACTGCCTAACAGGATGGCAATCACCGGTAGACACATTCCTTCCCGCTCTTTTTTGCCATGCCATGAGACAGATTTGAAGACACAGGCAGGAGTTACCAGAGGTGCCAGAGTAGGTGAAATGGGAGCTCGCAGCATCCAGATTCAGAACTTGGGGTGCATTTGATTTAGTCCACCCATGTTGCGTTTTGTGCCCCACAGTGGAGAACACGCAGCTGACCCTGAACCTGCAGACGGAGAACAAAGGCAGCGTTGTGTCAGGCGGAGAGCTGACAATTTTCCTGGACGGGCCCTCTGTTGACGTGGGAAGCGTGCCTAATGGCAGTGCCGTGACAGACGGTGAGTGGCGCCCCACTCCCCAGGGCCCTACAGGGACAGGGCGGGCTGGGCAGGGCGGGCTGGACAGGAGGTGCTGCGAGCTTGCTTATCTACGAGCCTCTTGGTTTGGGTACTGCTTAGCTGGCAGCCATCCTCAAGTGTTCCAGGTCAAAATCCTCACGGGATTTTTCAAGTGCTGTTTTTTGATCAAGGGCTAAGATAAGTGTCACATCTTTGTGTGTTATTATTTGTGTTGAAAGGAAAGAGAAACATCTTTTCATCCCTCACGGGCTTTGGAAAAGAAACGTCATTAGGGAATGTGACTTTGGCCCATTTTCCTCTCCCGAATACAGTTACACCCGACACAGCTGAAGGTTTGTGTGAGCGCTGGTGCTGGCTGGGCAGCGCTGCATCCTCTAGAGATGCGCCTGGCAAACAGCAGGCCACGGCAGGGAAGTTGGAGAGTGTCCTCTGCTCGGTCCTGGAGGTCGATAGTTTGTTTCTTTGGTCTAGTCTGAAATTATTCACCTTTCAGTAGAGCAGGAAATTATTTCCTAAATCTGAGGTCTGAAAGGAGTTGGGTTTCTCCCTATTTTTTCCCATTAAATGATTTTTGTTAGATGTGCTATAACTCATCAGGCCCTAAACAAGCTTCAAGAGGGTGAAATTTGCATTCTAATTCAAGGACAGTTGGCTGGCATCTCAGTGAGTGGGTGAACCTTGACTGCTGCCCGGAATTCCTGTAAGGGGTTGGTCAGCACTTGGGGACCTTTCGGTGCAGGGAGAAGAACACGCACCTTCCCTCGTCACCACAGACAAGTGGACCGGGGCAGCTCTTCATCCAGTGCTAGCTGCACGGCGGGGGGCAGCTTTCCCACAGTTTCCATTCCTCCAAGTCCGGAACCTCCCTGGTGGGGGCATGAGAAGTTAGACATCAAATGAGCGAATAAAAATAATGACGAAACTGTGCTGTGACAGAAGCGAGGAAGGAAAAGCACAGTGGTCTGAGATTCCTGTCCTGGGGGATCTCGTCTAAGCCCGGGCGGCAGCGAAGGGTCCCTGAGGAAGCTGAGGTAAGGGCACGAGGAGTTTAGACAGGCCAGGCTGGGGCTGCGGGGAACAGAGGTGCCTCGGTCGGTCCTGAGAGGCAGGAAGGAGGCAGGTGCGAGGCCAGCGAGGAGGTCTGCTCTGCTCAGGTCGCGCTGCCTGCGACACCGTGGTAAGGATATCGAACTTCCTCCGTTCTGAGAAGCAGAAAGCTGTTGAAGGGCTTTTAGTAAAAAAGTGACAGGTGTGATTAGGCCTTTTATATTATCATTTTTATTTTTGCAGTACAGGAATTGAACCTGGACCTTTGGCTTAAGTGACATCTCCAAGCCTTTAAAAGTTTTTGTTTTGTTTTGTTTTAAAACCAGAGTCTTGCTCAGTTACCAGGTTTCTCAGGCCAGGCTTGAATTTGTGATTCTCCTGCCTGAGCTTCCCAAGTGCTGGGGTAACAGGTACGCACCACCCCACCTGCCTATGATTTTAAAATGAGCTGTCTGGTTGCACTATGTCCCCATTCCTGTGTCTACTTTTCATGTTAGCAACTGATTTCACACTTGCGAGGCCCAAGTTCCTGCGACGTATGAGACAGTCTTCGTGTTAGTGCCATGGACATTCTTCAGTGTCTTGGAGAAGAGGAGTGGTTTCCTGGGCTTAAGTGCCCTGTGTCATTGTGTGAATCACATCCCGTGTTTGTCCTTATTCCTTCCCATGCCAGGGACTGAAGCTGGTGAGATGTCTGGTCCCTATCCTGGCGAGTAACTCTAATACACAAAGTTCTGGGCCTGGTATCCACCTCTCAACATTTCTGTCCTTTCTTCTGATTGATCCCTTTCTAGGATCACAGCTGCCTTCAAGAGAGTCCAGTGGGTCAAGCGTAGCTTCCGAGAACCGGCACCCGCCCACCAGCACAAACTGCTTTGGTGGGAGATCCCGGTAAGACCCTGTTGATGAGAAGGAGCTGGGACCGTGCCTGAAGCTACTGAAAACAGGTTAAGAAGTGTCATGAAACTTACCTTAGAAACTACTGCACATTTCAGAGATCTTACAACTGCTTAACTATGTTAAGGGGTTCCAGAGGGGAGTATAGAAATCAGTGTTCTTTTTTTTTTTTTTTTATTGGTACTGGGGATCAAACTCACGACTGCACGCTTGCAAGGCAGGCGCTTGTGCCGCAGAGTTAAATCCCCAGCCCCAAGAACTCAGGATTCAGGGGCTGGGGATTTAGCTCAGCGGCATAAGCGCCTGCCTTGCAAGCAGGCAGTCGTGAGTTTGATCCCCAGTACCAATAAAAAGGAAAAAGAAAAAAAAAGAACTCAGGATTCTTAGAAGGGTCAGTGGTTGCCTGATAAAGATTGGGGCTGGGAAGGTTGGTTGTTTGGATAAAAGCACCTGTTGATTAGAAAACGTGTCTGCTTTTTTAAAGGTAAGGGGCTGTTTATAGGTAAGGGTAACTGTTGACTACAGTTATCCTTCTAGGATACACATAGAAGTGCTCACAGCAGAGTTGCTTGGATGTGAAAGATTCTGACTGCATTTCTAAATTTAGGGGTAGTTGGTTGTCCCTTTCAGATGTTGGTTAAAACCTTCTCTACTTAGAGTCTAAGTTATATTTTACTTGTTGTGCATCTTACATGATGTCTTATTATCTGTTGCAATTCCCATCTCATACCTGTATTGATGGTAGGATTCATGTTCAAGACAAAGCAACTAGGTTCCTAGGCAGGAGGATAGCTTTGAATGTGTTAGACTCAGAGATGAGGGAGGGGATTGCTTCTTTCTTTAATGGTTATTACAGAATACAAAATTCCCAGACAGTTTAAGGAGAGGAATTCTATACATATAGTTCATAAATCTTTCTCATCTGCCAAGAAAGGGTAACTGGTAAAAATCCCCACAAATCCTAGGGAGTGAGGTACAATTCTCTGAATAACAGAGCCTGATATCAGCCAGCACCCACAGGCTCGTGACAGGTCCCTGCAAGAACAGCTGTCGGCTTCTCTGGATTTGCTCATTTTACGGGTTTATAGGTAGCAGTGGCTGGGAGCTATCGGGAGCAGAGAGGGTGGAGGTTTGGATCTCTTGTCCATAGCGCCACTGGAAACTCAGATCCATTTCCCTGCTCTCCTCTCTGTGAGTCTCTGCAGAGGTGACCATGATGCCTGAAGACCAGTTGTATTTTCCGTGATTTGCTAGATGGCTCGCAGGATGGGATCAGTTGTCAGGTGGGACAAGACTGGGACCAACAGTGTGACTGGCTAGTCCTGTGTCAGCGAAAGCACGGTCCGGAGCTAGAGGGAACAGCGGGGACCGGCTAGGGGCAAGGAATACTTCAGCTCTCCTCAGAGTGGAGCCTGCTCGGCGTTGGTGTTTCATAACTGCATCTTGGTCTTTTAACTGGACTTGGGAAGTGTGTGTCACACATGCTGATGTCACTTAGTGCGGGCAGGAAGGGCAGAGTCTAGCTTTTGACAATTCAGGCCTAACTCAACCTGTTTGTTAGGCTCTTGAGTTATCAAGTTGATCAATCTTGAAATTTCTAAATCCTGAAAACCCTTGTTTGCTGTCCTCTGTCCTCTTAAAATAGCAGCTGGACCTCAGCAGAAAGTGGGATGCGCTTTTGCCCACCCCCTACAATACATGTTCAGTGCCGGTTCACTGTAGGGGCACAGTGCCTTCCCGCGTCCTCTCAGTGGGCCGAGCTCTTGAGTACACAGAGCTCTGTGTTTTCACAGGCCTCTGCCATCCAAGCGTTTGTCCTGCATCCACACAGATCTGTTCAGCGGAACCTGAGGGAGCACCTTAAATGTGTGTGCAGGTCACTTGCGCCCGTCCTGCTGCAGCTGGTCTGCTGGATAACAGTGTAGGGCTTTGGAATCAGAAGACAGATCAGAGCCTGGCCTGCCGTTTACTTGCTATGTGATATTGGAAAAGTCACAAACCTTCTCAGAGCCTCAGTTTAGGAAGATGTTACCCGCTTTCCAGGGTTGTTGTAGGAGTGAACTGAGTCACTCTGAGGGTCTCACATGCTGAGAGTGACTCAGTGAAGGTGGCAGTGGCTTCTCCTCGTGCCTAGACTGTTGTGTGCAGCATCACTTCCTGTAACTCCCTAAACCTGAGAAGTGAGGTACAGTGGATGCAATTTTCAAGGTCTGTGGTTGGGAGGTGGAGAATTGAACCTTTAAGACCTAAGGGCAGTCAGTACTCGCTGCCCTGGCTTCCTGGGACAGTGCATGGTGGGCTTCAGCCCTTGCCTCCGACACAAGTGTTTAGCTTCTGCCGTCTGAAGTGTAGGTTTTCCTTGGATCCGTGTGCTGTTCATCATGATCAGATGAAGGTGTGTGTTGTGTCCTGAAGGGGAGGACTGTGATGGCGAAGCGGCTCCTCCACTCCCCTTTTGCTGCTGTGTGGAGCTGTGGAGCTGGAATTGGGAAGGGTTTATGCCGGGGGTGCGTCTGCCCAGGCTCACATGGCACCACCACCGTCTGCTTGCTCAGCCCCCAGACTCTGTGGGATCCTGGCCACGCTCAGGTGAAACACCTCTAATTGTTTCCCTGTGTGCAGTGCCTCATGGAAGCCAGCATGAGATTGCGGCATAACTCATGGAGCATACAATTGTTTGCAGTCAGAGGCTCTGGCCGACTGCAGAGCTACTATCCTAGCTTGTTATCTGCTCCTCTGGTGGAAAACTCAGAAAACGTAATATTTAGCAAGAGAAGCAGGTCATGGAAAAACACAAGTTTGATGCTGTTATGTAAAGTTTAAAAATGTAGCTGGGGGGCAGGGCTGGGGATTTAGCTCAGCGGCATAAGCACCTGCCTTGCAAGCTCGAGATCGTGAGTTTGATCCCTGGTGTCAGTTAAAAAAAAAATATAGCTGGGCCTTATGTGCATACTTTTAGCACTCAGGAGGTTGCGCCACGAGGATTGCCACAAATTCAAGGCCAGCCTAGCCTAGTAGTGAGTTTAGGGCCAACCTGAACTACATAGGAAGACCTTATCTCAAAAAAAAAAAAAAAAAAAAAAAAGAAGAAAAAAGAAAAAAATTAATTAAAAGGCAGAATTAAATGATACATTTTTAAATAGATATCTTCATAAATGGTAAAACTGTAAATATGTATGGGAGAGCTAGATGCAATAGTTTGTACCTATAGGCCTGACTACTTGGGAGGCTGAGGCAAGAAGATTGCTTGAGCTCGAAAATTAAGGACCAGCCAGAACAACATAGTGAGTTCCTGTGTAAGTACCTATAGTGAAGTTCCCAACTAAGTACCGTAGTAAGTACCCAAATAAAATAAAACACATTCTAAAGACAGATAGGAATAATGAAATGAGGGAATGGTTCTCTTTAGGAGGAAAGAGATTAGTGTAATGAAGAAAGACCACAGAATTTCTAAGGTTACATTATTTCTTAGCCTGATTGGTGTTGATTTTGTTTTTTTAAATTGAGTATGTATTCTTGCATTTACATGATATATATTTTACAATAGTAGATTAAAAAAAAAAAAACTATTCCCTACCAACAAAGGAAACCTAACAGTACTGGTTTGGGGTTGGAAAAATTACCATTTACTCTTAAGGAAGACAAAATGTATTTATTATTTAGGTTTTTTGAGGCAGGGTCTTGCTATGCAGTTCAGCTGCCATTGAACTCAGTATGTAGGCCAGGCTGGCCTTAAACTTAAGGTGCTCCTCCTGCCTCAGTTTCCCAAGTGCTAGGATTGTAAGCATGCACTACTATACCTGGCATGACAGCTTTTAGTTCTTTGGGTTTTTCTAGGTTTAATAGTAGCCACTTAATTTAGTTGTTGTTGTGGGGTTTAATAGTAGCCACTTAATTTAGTTGTTGTTGTGTACTGGGGGTGGAGCCCAGGCAGCCCTGACCTGTAGCCCCTCCCTCTCTTTTTTTTTTCATTTTGAGACATAGTCTCACTAAGTTGCCCAGGTTGGGTTTGAGCTTGTGATCCTCCTGCCTCTCAGCCTTTTCAGCAGCTAGGATTATGGGCATGTACCACCACACCCAGCAACACTTAAAAATTGTGTGTGTGTGTGTGTGTGTGTGTGTGTGTGTGTGTGTGTGTGGTGATTCTAGAGCTTGAACCCAGGGCCTTTACCGGTAGTAGGTACATCAAAAGCTCTTTTGTCTTTAATTTTATGTTCTGAGCCAAGGTCTCCTTTGGCTGGCCTCACACTTGGTATCCTTTCCGCCGCAGCCTGCAGAGCGCTGGGGCCCTTGACTTTCATTCCGCCAGGTCTGTGTATGTGATATTCCTGCTGGTGGTTGGAAGCTGATATACCATGTTGCCTCCTAAGCTATACTGCTGTCACTTAGAAATCCCAGGCCTGAGTACTTAGTTTGGGATGAGGAGGGTGGGTTGCAGGTGAAAGCTGAGCCCCTCCAGGTGATGCATCAGAGCAGCACTGGAGGGCTGGCTATTAATATTAGCCTTCTGGGTCCAACTTATCGGGCACCATGCAGTGCATCCTGGGGTTGCAGGCACCTGTGCCATCTTGTGCTGCCTCCTCATCGGGTGCACTGTGAGCCTTCGCATGGGCACAGGGAGCACCACCATCTCTCTCAGGCTCCCTGGTGGTCTGGCCATTTGGGTGGACTGAGGCCAGCCTTGGCAACCTTGTGAGTCCGATCAGGTTGCTCAGCTTGCTCAGGTCTCTGTACCTGGCGAGACGCGCGTGCCCCACAAGGGCTGCCAGGAGTGTGGCCTCTACAGTCCGTGGGAAGTTTGGTCTTCTTGATGTGACAGAGATTTATGAAACTGGCAAAACTACGAGCTAGAAGAGATTGGTGTGTGGAAGGAGGACCTGGGACAGAGCTGCGGGAGTTTGCAGAGACTGCTAACTTTTGGCCGTGTCTGGAGGGCCACCTGCCTGCGGGAGCCAGGAGCCGAGTGGGCAGAGGCTGAGGCAGCGCTTGTGGGGAGCTATGCCTTCCTGGCTGCGACCTCGCAGTCACCCCAAGGTTGCAGGTGAAGTGTGGAAGGCCAGGACGTCTGTGCCCCTTGTGGCCTGCCGATACTTGGTTGCTTGTGACTTTTCTTTCTTTTTCTGACTGTGATGTGAAGGCAGGGAGGTGAGGGGATGGATGCCCCTTGGGCTGCAGTCCCTATGATGCTTCCATAGCCGGACAAGAAATAGAACCAAAAAAGGGAAGAATGTTGAATTTGCTTTAGCTTCATAAAGTTTTTCATGAATAGGTCTGAGATTGTGTAAGAGATTTTGGTTAAGGAGCTGGATATCAGGGCTTAAGCAATTCATTTTTCTTCATTGTTTGTGTATGGGCGTAAGTTATTTTGTGGTGAGAGTGTATGTGCATGTGCCTGCCAAAGAGCCGGAGGCCTTGAATTTGCCAGTGCCTCATACTAGCTGCCTCTTGGCCAGTGTAAGCCCTAATTTGCATGCCAACTTGCTCCTCCCAATGGATTTTTTTTTTTTAAATAGCGATATTCTTGGAGCCCTATGAAGCCCCAAGGTCTCTGGTGAGCTCTAAATAGCTCATCAGCTCTGTCTGCAGACAGCCTATTCCAGAAAGGAAAGAAAAATAAACCCAGCCGGGTGTGAGCCTGCTGGGAACACTTCAGGAAGTCCTGGGAGGGCCAGGGAGAATTGGGAAGCAAAGCGACAGGAAAAGAGAGGGACAGTCAGGAGCTGAGTCTTTGGGCACTGAGCCATTGTGTCAGTCAGAATGGCCACTGAGATGACCAAAGGCCACTGGGTTTGGAGATGTTGCCCTGTCAGCATGACACTGAATGTAGCACCCTACCATTTCCATTCAGGCCTCCTACCCAGCAGCCTTTCTTTAAAATCTGGCTCTGGCCATATTACCATTGCTGGGGAAGAGAGAAGAATGTGTGTAATTCATTTATTCATTCAGGGATAACGGAGAGCCAGCCCCTCCCACAGGGAGCTTGTGGGCTGACACAGATGGAAATCGTGCAAGGGCCCCGCTGGGAAAGTAGTTGTGGAGGTTAATCACACATTCATTTATACACTGACTTATTAATTATATATCAGTTAAAATGATACTAAAATGCTATTAATTATATATTAGTTATTGCGCAGGTATTTGTGTAGCATTTCTTTGGTGTGAGCCTCAGGAGAAAACTGCTTAGGAATCGGAATGAAGGCAGACAGCAGTGGTTATCACACACACTGAATGCCAGGCTCAGAGGGACAGATAACTTAGTGACCACTGCTGTGTTGGGTGCCACAGTGCTAGTGTGTACACACGTGAGGGATTTTACCTAAATCTGCCCTGGGGATTTGGAGACCACCTCACACACCTGAGCTGTATTTTGGAGTTTGCTCGACCAGTGAAGTGGGAGTCAGAGACATCACGTGTGTAGAATACCATACACAGCGTGGTGACAGCAAGGTAGAATAAGAGAATGTGGTATTCTTTTTTGTCTTTTTCGTTTTTATCGGTACCGGGGATCGAACTCACGACTGCCTGGTTGCAAGGCAGGCGCTTATGCCGCTGAGCTAAATCCCCAGCCCGAGAATGTGGTATTCTTGAGGAAACAGAAGTCATTTGGTAATGATGAAATTTGGTAAAATCCTGGAGATAATCTCTAGAGCTAACTGTGGTCTGGAGGCCAAACCCAGCGTGCTACCTGTTTTTGTTTTTCCTTTCTTTTCTTTTTTTTTCCATCTCTCTCTCTATCTATCTCTCTTTCTCTCTCTCTCTTTCTTTCTTGTGGGCACTGGGCATTGAACCCAGAACTTTTGCACTGAGCCGCCTCTCTTAAATTGTTTTAATCCTGTTACACAGTCTTAGCTTGGGTTGACTTGTAGTTGTCCTGCCTTAGTCTTCTTGATAATTATGCCTATTTTTGTTTTTAGTTTCTTTAAGAGCAATGTTAGGTTTATAGTAAAACTGAACATCAGGAACACAAAGTTCCATTGCCCTTTGCCCACAGATGTAGACTCCCCCATCATCAGGTCCCACCGAAGAGGGACATTTATAGAATGATGACCCAACAATGATATGTTATTGTCACTCAGAGTCTAGTTTATGTTAGGACACACTCTTGGTGGTGTCCAGTCCATGGATTTTGATAAATGTGTAAGGACACATTCCTGCGGTTACCGTGTCATACAGAAGAGTTTCACTGCCCTGTACTTCATCTATTCCTTCCCCCAAACCCTGGCATTGATCTTTTCTTGCTTTTAATTTTAAAAGCAAAAAAAGAATAAAAACGATGATACAGAATTTGAAAATAATAGGAGATTGACACTGGTTAATATATTGTGTATTATCTTCAAAGTAGTTGTTCAGATTGCAAGATAAAGAAAAAAAGTCACACAGGCAGACACTGGCATCGGTCTTTTGACTGTCCTCCTCATTTTGCCTGTCTCAGAATGTTGTAGATGTGGAGTCGTGCAGCACATAACTTTCTCAGGTTGGTTTCTTCACTAAGTAGTTTGCGTTTATGTTTCTTCCATGTCTCTTCATGGCTTGATTTCTTTTTAATGCTGAACAGCATCCCAATATCTGGATGTGCCAGTTTATCCATTCATTTACTCAAGGATGTCTTGGTTGTTTCCACATTTGGGCAATTATATGTAAAGCTGCTGTGAATGTCCATGTGAAGCTTTTTGTGTAGACATAGTTTTTAACTCAGGTAACTATAAAAGAATGTGGTTGGTGGATCATAGAGGAAATAATTTCTTTTTTTTTTTTAAATAAAGATGGAGGTCTTGCTACGTTGCTCAGGCTGGACTCAAGTGTTCCTCCTGCCTCAGCTTCCCAGGTAGCAGACACTAAGGTCATACCACCACACCCTACTAAGTATGCTTGGGTTTGTAAGGAACTGTCAAAAACTCTTCCCAGATGGTTGTAACCACTTAGCATTCCTGTTGGCGGTGAGTGAGGGTTCCTCTGGTTTCACATCTTTACCATTTTGGCATTTTGGCATTGTCTAGGTTTTGGCCATTCTCCCGAGTGTCTAATAGTATCTCATTGTTTTAACTTCTATTTCCCTAATGATGCGATATGAAGCATCTTTTCATATACTTATTTGCTTTCCACATATCTCCTTTGGAAGGGTAACTATTCAGGTCTTTTGCCATTTTTTTTTTTTAACCTAGTTGTTGATTTTCTTACTGTTATGATTTAAGAGTTCTTTGAATATTTTGGGTAGCAGCTCACCGTCAGATACATGTTTTTGCAGATCTCATTCTTTTCCTCCCTTTGTAAATAAAATTTTAATTGAACTTGACCATACTCCTGCATGTGTGCATGGTCTGTGGCTATGTGCACCAAGAGTGGCAGAGTTAAGTGGTTTGATAGAGACGTGGAAGGTTAGCAAAGCCTAAAATATTTATTTTCTGGCCTTTACAGAGTCTGCTGATTGCCGCTGTAGGAAATGGTAAGAAGGTTAAAGCCAGTTCACAAATGGCCTTTTGTGTTTTTCTGAGAACTTTAGATTTATTTTTTGGAGACAGGGAGCCACTGAATTTTGAGCAGTGGTGTGAGATAATCTTTCTGTAGTTAATTTTTCAGCAAAGTAGTTTGACGAATGGATTCGAAGCTGTATGATTAGGGTTCATTGCAAGAAACCAGAACCATGGTTGTTCTTTCAAGCAGAAAGGCATTTAATATGGGGAATTAGATGTTTACAAAAGCCCCTGAGTGGGCTGGTCCCAGCAGAAGCGAGGGGTCTTCCCTGGCCTTTGATTTCAGCTTCATAGGCCAGCAGCTGAAACCCAGATGTCAGGGAACTGCTGCAGCCACCTTCCGTGCACCAAGCACGTGTCCAGGGATCGAGGTGTGGAGTTTGCTGGTGCCCTTTCTTGTCACCACTCCCGTGGGATGATGGCTCCTATCTTCCTTTGCTTCCCAAATCTTTGAGAGCTTTCCACTCACACAACCTGAGTCACATCCAGAGCCTTCCTGCAGGGGAGACCAGAGTCTTTTAGTCTCTGGGAGGGACCAGAAGGAGGGGGACTCCTTGGGGATGCCTGACACAGTGGGGGCAAGGACTAGGACCAGGGACCAGTTCGGAGGACTTCCGTTGGAGCTGGTGAGGTAGGAATTGATGGCTAGTGCCATGGACAGAGAGGAGAGTGGAGAGCACACAGGACAGCTAGCATGTCCTTAGAGGTCTAATCGTGGGGCACTGTGGAGAGCAGGAGGCTTGGGTTCTTTCTCCCCAGCTCTTTTAGGGGTGATGTCATCCATAGAGACATGGGAGAGGAGGGCCTTAGGGTCTGTTGATTACATTTTTATTTTTACTCTTCTTTCACATTGAGAATTAGGGTTTCAGCATACAAACTTTGGGGGAATACAAGACTTCAGTCTGTAGCAGAGAACTTTATTTTTTATTTTTATTGGTTCATGTTTACCAGTGCGTAATGTTTACCATCCTCAAGGGGAATTGTTACATGTGCATAACACATCTTATTTCTTTCTTTTAAAGACTGTCAAATTAAAATTATATCCTCAGTGGCAGTTGGCTTTGGCCTTTAGCAAGCTCTAAGGAATAAACCCCAAGAGCAAAACATTACATTCGCGGTTGTGGACAGGTCGTAGACAACAGGGCCTAGATAAGGAAGACCACAGTTTAGAGCCCTGGAGGGATAGTTTTGTGTTAACCAGATTGTGCCTGGATTTTAGGACCTCTCAGTCCTAGCAGTCTGCGACTGAGAGGGAAAGGGTTTAGAGAGGAAGAAAGAGAGAGAATGGGTCTTGGAGACATGACTGCAGTCACAGAGCCGGGTGGCTTGGATACGTGGCGATGGAGGACGAGGCTGAAGTGCTGCAGATGCTTCGAGCAGATGTGGCTGCAGGGAAGCCGCTTGCGCAGGCCGTGGTGCTGGTGGCAGTGGCTTGGTATGATGTTAGCCTTTTCCTTTAGGGTTCTGTGGGAACGGTTAGCTGCTTTGGGGAGTGCCGAGGCTGGTGGGGTGGTGATTTGGGGTTGGATTAGTGACTGTCTTTGTGATGGCCTAAATGGAGCGACTCCTTTCAAACACTGAAACCATTCTATGTTTAGCCTTTTCATTTTCTAGTGAATAAAAATAGTTACAAAACCAAGACCTGGAATTTATATTGCTTTATGCTTCACTTATGCTTCCAGAGGTTCTTACATATACCGTTAAATATTGGAAACACAGTGGGGTTGTTATCTCAGCCTTGTTTGGGCCATCCCCCCTCATTTCCCAGGCATTTATCACTCCACTCTGGTACAGGTCCTGATCATTCCGCCAAAACTGGAGCCTCCAAGCCCACCCAGCCTATTTACAGGTTGAACACCTGGCCTAGTCCTGTCTAGAAACACTCTGCCCCTTTCGTTCTCTCTTACTGTTCCTCTAATTCCTACCCCGTGTTATTGATCTTTAGTAAAAAATCATTTTGATTTGTGCAACAACAACATCAAGAAAAAGGCATAAATGTGTTCTGTAAGAGCAGGTTGTGAGGGCCTGGGGATTTAGCTCAGCGGCATAAGTGCCTGCCTTGCAAGCAGGCAGTCGTGAGTTCGATCCCTGGTACCAATAAAAACAAAACAAAAAAAACAACAACAAAAAAAAAGAAAAAAAAAAAAAGCAGGTTGTGATACCACAGAGGGCCTGTGGCAAGGCGTGGAAAAGCTGACTGATTTTAAGCAAAGATTGAGGAAGGTGAGGGATTTAGCCCTAAGGGCCCCTGGGCAAAGAGGGGAGGCTGGTGCAGAAGCTGGAGCCTTTGGAGCTGAAGAACAGCAGAGCACTGGGCCTGCAGAGACGCAGTCACGGGGAAGGGGACAGCAGTGAGGGGCGAGGCCAGGTTGTTTCTACAGAATTCTGCCTTATGCACAGCCGTACGTGGATACTCAGCTGCTTTGAAACTCAATGAATTTGGTACCTGATGCATTTTGATGTGAACATTTCATCCCAATACTCATTTGTTTGGTACTTGACACATAAGCTAGAACTCATCAGTGTTGATTCCCTTGTGATTTGCTGCCTTTTCCAGCTCAGACAGTTCATGTGGTACTCATCACACCTCCTGGAAACAATTAGCAGTGAGTAGCATGGTACTACTGTACTGCAAGATTATTTGCCTGGGCCTATGGCCCACGGTACCATTTGAAATATGTCTTATCGGCAAATTAAACTTTTTATCCTTATTGTATGATTCTCTTTTTTTCCTTTTTTGGCCCTGTTCGGATTGAGCCCAGGACCTCTTGGACACTAGGCAAGTGCTCTATACTGATCTATAGCTTCAGCTACTTTTTTAAAAATGCATTTTCTCTTAAATTTATTTTGAGCAGTAGAAAGGAGCAACCAACAACTCAAGTCACTCCCAAAAGCTTTATGTTGAACACAAGAAACCAGACCCAGAAAGTTACATTCCGTGTGATTTCATTTCTGTGCTTTCTGGAAGGGGCAAAATTATAGAGACAGAAATCCAATCAGCAGTTGCTGTGGGTTGAGGGAGGGACTGACTGCTCAGGAGCACAAAGAAACTTGGGGGGTGGGGGGTGGAAACGTGCCATGTTCTGATTGGGGTGGTGCTAACATGACTAGAGCATTTGTTAAAACTCATCCAACGATACCCTTTAAAAGGGTGAATTTACTGCATGTAAATTATCCTTAATTTCAAAATCTTTTAAAAAGCCTATTTGGTTCCACATTAGTGTTTTTACTTCAGCTGGCTTTTCTTTTGATCTGTTTGCCATATTTTTTCCACATCTGCTTAGCTTCAACTTTTTTGGCCTTTTTATTTTAGGTGGTGTTTCTTGTACCAGCATTTAACTTGATTAGAAAAAATCCACTGTGACAACTTCTGTCTTTATACTGTCAGTCCATTTGTATTTCCTGTGATTCTGGGTATCTTTGGAGTATTTAAAAATCCTTTTGTCTTTTAATTTTTATCTGTCCTGCCTTCTTTGTTTTCCTTCCACATTAAACCTACCTTTTAAGGAAGAGTGATGAGCCTGCCTTTTAAATAAGTCTTGGTGAGTTGAAGGCATCTTGGCTCTCTGATTATTTGACAATGGAGTGTCAAATTCTGCATGAAGCCACATGAAGAGAACATGAACTTACTGGTTCCCGGCCCACAGATTTTCTGTTTATCTTTTTGCTGATGTGTAGCTTTCTGTACATTCTGTCTACTTCATGTGCTTGTAAATGCCCATTAACAGTGCAATCTTTAATGATAGCAGAGTGACAAAATAAGTTTTAATGGAATTAATGAAAAAGATATGGTGCAGTACTGCTTCAGGGGGTATGTGCTGTTTTGTAGAGGAGAAAGTGAGGATGAGGGTTGGTTGGCTTTTATTTTTCTTAAATTTTTTACTTAAAAATGAGTGAGTTACAAAAATAAAAGCTTTTTTATCTTTTGGTGCTGGGAGCCAAATTCAGGGCTTTGAATATGCTAAGCACACTGCAAGTGAGCTATATTTTTAGTGGAAAAAAAGTTGAACTTTGAATCAAATCATATGTTTTTCCTTAGCACTTCGAGAAGAGTGATGACTTGGAGGGTCCTGAGGAGCTCCCTGGTCCTCTCCCATGCAGTCTGTCAGCTTTGTGGGCAGATGGGCAGTGGGGAGTTAGGGCTGAGGCTCCACTGAATGCGAGTCCAGGGCCCAGTGAGCCTCATTCATCTTTGTGTCCCTACCAGGACCTAGAATAGTGTCTTGCTGCACGTAGCAGCCGTTCAGTCAATATTTATTGAGTTGAAAGAGCCTTGTATTCCTGCTCCTCCTCTGCCAGAGCCTTGGGGTGGGTCTCGCTACTGGTTTACATTCCTTGGCATCCTGGCGCCTGAGGTGTGACAGCGTCAGGGGATTTTTTTTTTTTTTTTTTTTTTATCAAAACCGCCTTGTGCTTTCCTAGGCTTTGCCTTGCCACCGAGAGCACCGTGGGTTCCCCCCGCCTTCTCCACCCTTCAGATTTCATGTAGTGCCTTTTTTTTCTTTTTCCTGATTTATATTTCCATATTGAACACTTTTCATGAACTATTCTTTTTAAACCCTTGCAATTTTTAGGGTTGACATTGGAATTGGGCATGAGTAGACACCTAAATACGTTGTGTAAATGTTATTAGGGAAAAGAACATGTACAGTCTCTGCATTTTGACTTTACCGGAAGAGCATGTTACTTACTGGTCTAAGAGCAGTAAGGTCCTGCTGGTACAGAGTTGCGCCAGTGCCCGGGTGATTACTGAATCTTGCCAGGACAGGACAGGAGATCGCTGGGCTCCAGGAGCAGTCGTGACTGCATGAGGCCTGCTGCTAAGTGAGATGGGGCAGTCGCAGTGACTGCTGCCCCACACCGCTGAGAGCCGGCATGTTCCTTGTGTTCCTCGTCACAGGGTCCCTCTGTCTCCAAGCCAGGGACGATGAGATGAATCTTCCTTGTGTTGGTTATCTGGTTTTCTCTTCTGTCCCCTGCTAGACAAGGTGCTCTGCTTCGAGGTAGGATATAATTGATGATATAATTTTTTTTTTCTTTTTTGTTTTTACCGGTATCAGGGATCGAACTCAAGACTGCACACTTGCAAGGCAGGCGCTTATGCTGCTGAACTAAATCCCCAGCCCCGATGATATAATTTTTTTGCAGTACTGAGAGTTGAATTCAGGATCTTTGCACTAAGCTACATCACCAGCATTTTACTTTTTAAATTTATTTTTATTTTTTAAATTTTGAGACAGTGTCTTCCTATGTCACTAAGTTGCTCAGGCTGGGCTCAACTTGGATCCTCCCGTCTCAGCTTTTGAGGGTGCAGGGATTACAAGCTTGTGCCCCACACTGGGCTGTGGTTGCCCATCTTAAAGTCAGCTGTGCTGCATAACATGTGATAACCGAGGATGTGATGGCTCCTCACATTCATGGCTTTTGCATATCAGGGTACAGTATTTTTGAGAGGAGCCTACTGTAAAAGATCACAGTTCTCATGTTTAATAACTTGCCTAGTCTTTACTAGTTAGAATATGCTTGAAAATTACAGCTATAACAAAATGAAACATGCCAGATAAAATCTGGAGATGATGTGGGCACAGTGTGAGTCTAATGGAATCAGTTTATTTCTATGACCTGATATTAGAGGATGGTTTCACTTGCTATAGGGTAGCCTTTTTGGAAGATACTGCCCCAAAACCAGGCAGACCATCGCTTCCATCCTTTAGCACAGATTCTATTCTTTTTTTTTTTCCTGATTTTGTTTGTTTGTTTTTTCAATAGGATTATGCTATATAGTTCAGACAGGTCTTGAATTTACCACGTGACCCAGGCTGGCTTTTTTTTTTTTTTTTTTTAGGCAGGGTCTTGCTGTGTAGTTCCGGCTAGCTTTGAATTCACTGTGTAGCCCAAACTGGCCTTGAACTCACAGCAATCCTCCTGTCTCAGCCTCTAGAATGCTGGAATAACAGGTATGCACTGCCACACCCAGCTTCAGTCTGGTTTTGAATTTACTATGTAGCTCAGGCTGGCCTCGAACTTGTAGCCATCATCCTGCTTCAGCCTCCCAAGTGCTGGAATTATAGGCTTGCAACATTGTGCGTGGCTCCAGGCTGGCCTTGAGCTTCTGGTGATCTTTTTGCCTCAGCCTCCCGAGTGCAGGAATTACAGGTGTGCTCTACCATACCTGGCTTGTCGTCTTTTCTGAGATAAGGTCTCACTGTTTTGTCCAGGCTAGCCTCAAACTCCTGGCCTCAGGAGATCCTCTTTGCCACAGTCTTTTGAGTATTTAGAATGACAGGCACAAACCACCCCATGGCCTGGGATACTTAGTAAGTTCAAAGCTAGCCTAAACTACATGGCGAGACCCTGGCCATTCTTTAAAGGAATGAGGCTGGGGAGATGACTAGACTGGAAAGAACACATAAAGCAGTAGAAATCCCAGGCCTGAGTCAGGTGTGGTGGCTCATGCCTGTAGTCCCAGCACTCAGGAGGCTGAGACAGGAGAATTGTTGCAAGTTCAAGACCAGTGTAGGCTACAAAGTGAGCTCAAGGCTAGCCTGAACTGTGTAGAGAGAGACCCTGTCTCAGAAAGACCAAAAGAAAGAAAGAAAGAAAAGAAAAGAAAAAAGAAATTCCAGGCCTGAAAGCACATTTGAAACCTCACTGCCTGCTTGTTCATTCATTATACAAGTATTTTCCTGAATGTTACTGTGTGGCCAGGCACACACCAGGCCCTGGGTATACCAGTATCCCAAGTGGAAGCGCCCAGAGGGAAAGCTAGGATGCTGTGCAAGAGAAGGGAGAAAACTGACTGTAGCCTAGGGGTGAGGACGTCTAGACCAAAATGTGGCTTAAGAGCCAGGTGGGCCAAGAGTCCAGGCAGGTAGACCAGGAAAGGCCTGTGTGCTTTTTTTTGAGATAAGTTCTTGTCACCATGTAGTCTAGGCTAGGCTTGAACTCACTAGCTCAGGGTGGTCTTGAATTCACAGCAATCCTCCTGCCTCAGCCTCCTGCGTGCTGAGATTATAGGTATGAACTACCATGCCCAGCAATCCTACGTTTTCTTTTCTTTTTTTTTTTTTTTTATTGGTACCGGGGATCGAACTCATGACTGCCTGCTTGCAAGGCAGGTGCTTATGCCGCTGAGCTAAATCCCCAGAACCCAACTCTTAACCCAGCCATGAGGCCAAGGTAACCGTGAGCATACACAGGAGCTCGGGACCAAGAACCAGTGGGGTGGCAGGGGCCACCGTTGTCAGATGCGGAGTTCACTCCACGTCTGCTGAATTCCTGCCTTTGTGCTTTGTAATACCAGAACCTTCAGAAATGACACCCAGCATCCTGTAATTCCCAGACTGTCCTTACTGTCCATGGGAGTTGGATTCAGGATCTCCTTGGAGTTCCAAAATCCAAGGATGCTCAGATGCCTTTTATAAAATGGTACAGTATTTGCATACAACCTATGCACATCATCCTCTATGTTTTAAATAATCTTTAGATTACTTATAGTACCTAAGTGCTGTGTAAATTGTTGTTCTGTAGCATTTAGTTTTGAGGCAGGGTCTCGATATGTAGTTTATGGTAGCTTGGAACTCACTATGTATCCAGGCAGACCTTGAACTCATGGTGATTCTCCTGCCTCAGCCTCCCAAGTGCTGGGATTACAGGCATGTACCACCACACCTGGCATTCCTGGATATTTTAACTTTGCAGTTGGTTCACTCAGTGGAGGCAGAACTCAACAGTTAGGGACGCTAGCTCAAAATCCTGTGCAGTCCCTCCACTGGAGGCAGTGAGGTACCAGGTTCATAGAGATGTGGTACCATAGGGAAGAAGGTAAAGACACTCTCCTGGTCTCCTGCCTAAGCTGCTGATTGGCATCCCTTTCCCTCTGTGAGTGGATCGGTGGCCGAGGGTACTTAGCTGTGAGAGCATCTGCAGCTCTGCTAATTCAGGTTCACATGGCTCAGGTCATGGACAAATCACAACTGCCATCCCTATTCTGGGACAGCAAGTCACCTGCCCACCATCAGGCTGGGAGCACTTCCTCTCTGAACTTTGGCTTTTCTCAATGGTGGGAGGGCACCTGAGCATTCTTGTCTGTTAAGGCCACTGTTCAGTCTGGAATCCAATGGATGAGTCGCAATTTACTGTTCTTTCTCTCCTAGGGCCAAATGGCTAAGCTGGTTAAAGCCAGCACCATTCAGAGGCCTGCTCTGTCCTCCTTGAGCGAAAGTAAATCATTTGTCTTCTGTAATTTAGAACGGAATTGGCAGCAGCTCTATTTTCACCTGCCCTGTCATTTGTGAGGCTGGTAGCCTAGAGGTAGGGTGTGGAACGGAGCCATAAATTCCCCTGGGCATGACTAGAACCACCCATTTTAGCTGTAATTGCACCTTCCCCGCTCTCCCTTCTGCCCCTGCCCCCATTGGAGTGCGGAGGAAGAACTGCACAGAGTGGGTGGGAGAGGGCTTGCTGATTGATCACTTCGGAGGCTGGAGGCCTTTTCTTTTCCCATCAACATTTCTCTCTTTCCCTCCATGCTTCTATTTTAAGTGCCTGTTTCTTGCTGGTTTTGTCTTGCTGCAAACTGGCCCAGTTCCACTCAGTTTTTTTTTTTTTTTTTTTCCATGCTGCTATTAAAAGACAATGACCATTAAGAACACTCAGAGCAGGGGCAGAATTGAGGGCAGGAGCCCTCTTGGTTCTAGTACTCCCAGGCAAATACCGATTCCAGCTCTCTGGATTAGAATAAGACAAGTTAGTTTTATTAACACAGAGGAGAACCAGTCATGCACTGTTAGATCCTGAAGTCTGTCTGTCCTGAGCTTGGATACCAACAGTCCTGAATCAGAGATCCCTTTTGTTTTGGGTCTCTTTACTGAATTCTTGACACTTTGAGGGACATGTCTCTTAAGTTTTATTTATTTATCTCTATTTTAAAGAGAATAAAACAAAACAGAACAATGGGAATGGTACTGGATTTCAAAAACAAGATAGGAAATCAAGCATAGTTACTGTGATGGGCATTGTTTTTCTCTAAATAGATGCTCAGACCACCAGACACAGGCATGCAAAGTCAGTCAAACAGTGCAAGCACTAATTTGCCATTGTCTCAAAAATTTCAGGTGTGCGGCTTCTAATCCCTCTATGTCTGTGTCTCCTGGGCTTGTTCTGGATGGGACACAGGCAAACAGAATTAAACAGCAAGAGCACTGAGTTTTTCTTCACTTCAGTTGCTGTCATCTCAGAATTTCAGGTGTGTGACTTCCAGCCTCCGTGTGTCTGTGTCTCCTGGACTTATTCTGGTGGCCGGAGGTCTGAGATTGTGCCTTGCTCCTTTGTCTTGACATTTTCCTGTTTTCTTCTGAATCGACTGGTTGCTGAGTCCCAGGCTTTTCCCTCACTGGCTGCCCGTCCTGTGATACAGGGAATTGGGCTAGGCACCAGGGTTCCTGGGATGTGTCTCCTAGGGTGGCAGAGAGTGTGGGGTGGCTGTTCATTGATGTTCCCCCAATGGCCTCCTCCTTTCTGGGCCTGCTGCAGTGGGCTCACCAGAGGGGCATGGCAGTGGTAGGCGCACTGGGGGTCAAGTTGTTGCTTTCTTTCTTTTTTTTTTATTTTTGTTCTTTTTGAGGCAGTGTCTCACTATGCAGTTCAGGCTGGCCTTGAGCTCACTTTGTAGCCCAAGCTGGCCTCAGATTCACAGTTGTCCTGCCTCAGCCTCCCAAGTGGGGCAACTGAGTTGTTTCTAATGAACTGACTATTGCATTTCTAAAGTTCTAAAATGATCAGCAAACCATAGAAAGATACCACTTTAGGCTCCTTCTTGAAACCAACAGCTTCTGAAAACTGCCAGCCTTGATTCAGGATCATATCTAAATTTTAAAGACTCTCCACATTCACTAATATAGAAATGTTTGGAGTAGCCTTAGATTTTGCTTAAATTATAATCCTATCAAGGTGTTTGTTTTGTTTTCTTTTGATGTATCCTCTTGCCTAAAGTTACCTGCCTTTTTAAAATTTGTGCTCATTTTTATTTTATTTTTCACTTGTCTTTGCTTTTTATTTTGGTGGCACTTAGGATTGAACTCATTAGACAAGCACTGTAACCTGAGCTCCAGCTCCAGCCTCTCTTTTAATTATTAAGATTTTGAGATCTCACTAAGTCACCCAGACTGGCCTCAAATTTTTGAACGCCCAGTCTCAGCCCTCAGGTAGCTGGCATTACAGATGTGAACCCCAAGCCTAGCACCAATTGCTTTTTGCTAAATTATGAAATTAAGTTTATTGAGGTATAATTTACAAACAAAATTCTTCTTTGTAGTATGTAAGCCTCTAAGTTTAGACAAAAGCATACGGTAGCCACCACCATAGTCATGATATAGAAGTTATATCACCTGGAAGTTGTCCTGTGCCCCTTGGGAGCCAACCCCTCCCTTCTTCTCCAGCCACTGACAGTGAGTGGTCTGTTTTCTTTCCCCCAAAGGATTTTTTTGTTTTGTTTTGTTCTGTTTTTGTTTTTGAGACAGCATCTTGCTAGGCAGTTCAGGCTGACTTTGAACTTACTACGTAGCTGAGGTTAGCCTTGAATTGTAGTGAGCCTCCTGCTTCAGCCTCCTGAGTGCTGAGTGCTGGGATTACAGGCTTGTACTACCACGCCCCACTTCCCCAAAGTTTTGTATCTTCTTGAGTGGCAAAAAAAAAACAAAGAAAAGCTGATCCACTAGGGTAAAAGTCCCTTTGAATCTTTAACTTAGTGAAATGCGTCTACCTCGAGCCACCTCTGCTGCGTGTCCTAGCACAGCGCTCCTTGTGTTTGCTGAGTACTAGCACTTGGCAGGGATGTGTCACATTACCTACTCCTCTGTCCGTCTAAGAACTTGGGATTATTTATGATTTGTGGAACTTATGAATAATCATTATAAAACTTGCTTGCAGAAAATTACATAAGGAGATGTTTTCATTTCTCATGTGTAAATACCTTGGAGTAGGATTGCTGGTTCATGTGCTCAGCGCATGTTAGATTTTGTAAGGAACGGTTAAACTGTTTTGGAAAGCGCCTGACTCGTGTTGCCTTCCCTCGTAGACTCTGGAAGAGCATGCAGTCCTTACCAGGACTGGTCGCCGTCAGTTTTTCTTGTGCTTGTTTGTTGTCTGCAGGTCTTTGGTGAAATGTCCATTCATATCTTTTGATTATTTTTAAAAATTTGGGTTGTTTTCCTATTGCCGAACTTTGAGAATTCTTTACGTATTCTAGGCTTTCCTTTTGTCAGATACTGTATGTTCTTACAGTTTATAAAATGTCTTTTTTATTTTCTTAATGTTGTCTTTAGAAAAGCAGGAGTCTTACATGTTCATGAAGCTGCACATGCTTCTTGGGATATTTAATGGATGGTCTTTCTTATCTCTAAATTTCTCTGCCATTACCCTTCCTCCCTCCCTCCCCCAGGCCCTGCAAACCATCATTCTCTTCAGCCCCTCTGGGTTTGATTCCTCCAGATACCACATAGTGGGGTGATCCAGGATCTGTCCTGGGGGGGTTGGCTTACTTCACTTGGCATAATGTCCTGTGGCTCCCCGTAAGCGTGTGTCACAATCTCCTTCCTTCGTGTATTCCCCTTGTTCTGGGTGCCCACCCTTCTGACTGCGATGGCGGTGCTTCTCCTGAGACCAGGGCTGCCGTGAACATGGGTGTGCAGAAAGCTGAGAGACCCTGCCTTCCCTCCCTCTCGGTGTACATCCAGAAGTTGATTAGTGGATCATATGGAAATTCTATTTTTTAACTTTTTGAGGAATCACCATACTGGTTTCCGTAGTGGCTACACCACTTTATATTCCTCTCGATAGTGCACAAGGGTTCCAGTTTCTCTGCATCCCTGCTGATCCTTGTTAGTTTCCTTTGATAGTAGCTGGTCTAATGGATGTAAGGTGATGTTTCGTTATAGTCTCCATTTACATTCTGTGGTGGTTGAATTTTAGCATCTTTATATGCTTGTTGGCCATTTGTATATCATCTTTGGAGAATTTTCTGTATAAGTCCTTTGTTCACTTTGAATTAGTGTTTTGTTGTTGTTGTTGTTGAGTTCCAGGAATAAACTGTTCTTTGAAATTAGTTTCTACAAAAGATGTATGATGGGGGGCCGGGGATTTAGCTCAGTAGCATAAGCACCTGCCTTGCAAGTGCATGGTCGTGAGTTTGATCCCTGGTATTGATAAAAAAAAAAAAAAAGATGTATGATGGGCTTAGCAATCTCAAAATCTGAGACAGTACCCGATTTTTAATTCTTTTTAACTTTGAAAAAAAATTGTTTTTTAACTTGAGCCATCATTTTTTAAACTCATTTTATTGTCACTTACTTTACCAACACCATGCCAGAGCTGCACCCAGCCCTCCCCCTGCTCAAATCGTGGTTAAAAAAAAAAAACCCACATACTGAAATTTACAGTCTTTTTTGGGGGGGAGAGTGAAATTTACACTCTTTTTTTTTTTTTTTTTGTCTTTATCCTTTCCGTTTTAAAACGTACTGTTATGAAGCAAAGGTTCTTTTTTTAAACCAGAGAAACAGGATTTTGTTTTATCTAATTACTCCATATAAATTACTGCATCTGTGATGAGGGCCAAGCAGGCTCCTTTGAGGTGACAGTGCCAACTGGTTGGCCAGGCTCACCAAGCATTTGTGACACCAGCATTACATGGTCATGTCAGTGTGTCTGCGTGAAACCCCAGATGGCATTTCCACCACGGTGTGAGCTCCTGCAGGTCAGGAACTCTCTCTACTCTGTTACCAGCTCAAGAACAGGACCTGGCACTCAGAAAGTAATGGTTGGGTACAGTTCAGTGGCCTTTGTGAAGGGCGAGGTGAGATGTCCTGAGGTATCCAAGGCTGTGGCGTCCAGACACAGCTGTGGCCTGAGGCTGGTACTGTGGTGGCAAGGCGTAAATCCTGAGGGACAGCCAGGACCCACTCCTAGGGGATCCACTTCTGGGAGTGTAGAGAGAGACTTCGAGGGCCCAGCCTTGATTGGCACCCCTTGATAGCTCTGGGTAAGGACGCCCCAACATCCTGGGAAGGGCGTACTGTAAAGAGAGCTGCGTTTCTGTAACTAGGTGACTTGAGTCCACTTTTGGAGTTTGGTCTGACTGGCCCGGCCACTCAGCGCTGTTCTGACCGCCTGGGGGCCACATCACTCCTTCCTGCCCCCTGAATGTCGAGGGGGATCAGGCCAAGGCTGAAGTCACTGGCAGAGCTGAAGCCAGGCTGCTGCGGTGAGGGCCAGCTCATTTCCAGCCCATCACCCCGAGTGTGTACTGGTGCTATTTTGGCCCATGGTGTGTGGTTTCAGCATGTAGGCCAGTTTCTAATCATGACACAGTCCCCTCCTAGGGGCCGAGTGATTGCTCCAAGAGCGGAAGCTGCTGAGGGGGTTCTCAGCTGCTGAGGCCTTCTCTTCCTTTGGAGTTTCTTACATTAAAGCTAACATGAGCAAAAAACCTGGAAGCTCTAGATTCAAGACGGAGGGAGACTCTGGAAAGGTTTGTGGGTGTGACATGTGTGTCAGTGGGGGAGGTGAGCGGGGGTGGCTTTGACCACGGGCAGGGAGGCAGCCATTCATGCAAAGTGGTCCCAGCTGCCACTGGTTTGCAGGCTTATCCCGGCCCTGCTCCAGCCTGTCATTCAGGGCAAGCCGCTGTCATTAGTGGTTAAGCATTCTGAAAGCGTTCTCTCTCAACTCTGACCGCATGCCCTTTTGCGGAAGGGAGGGAGGAGCCAGGAGAGTAATGGGACCCACCCTGTCGCCTTGCCCAGCTGCTGTGCAGAGGGACAAGGAGCCCTGGCCACTGGAAGCAATCACAGAGCGGCCACAGCCCGTGTGGCTGACAGGATTGATGTTGCATTTCAGTACTGCCTGTGTAGGGCCTGTTGCTCCTTGAGGGACATGGCCTGGCCTGGGCCTTCGAGGTCCAAATCTGGAGGCCTTTTTGACCTTGTCAGGGGATTCTTGGCTGAAATAAAGCTTGTTAGTCTGTTGTATCTCTCCCAGACTCTCTGCCACACATGCACATACTCAGACCCCTCCTCCCATGCATGGAACCAGGCTGGCCGGTTGCTAAAGACCGCCCTTCCTTTTGGAACCAGTCTGTGCGTATTCTGCTTTCGATGAGGAGTTTGTGGTAAAGTGCTTAATACTAGTGTTTCTTCCTATGAAGTGGGAACTTTGAAACAGTTTTCTTTGACTGAGGTATAGTTGACAGATTTTGATTTATGAAATTAGCTCAAGGAAAAATGGGATGGAAAAAGAGTCCAAAGTGAATCTGTGTTTCCATGGTTCAGTTGTACCCTCTCGGTTTTTAACTGCCACATGGTCTCTAGGTATAATGGCCTTTAGGGTTTGCTAGTCTCTCGCTGCCTCTCTGTCTCTGTCTTGTCTCCATCTCTCTCTGTCCTTCAGACATCTGCTTTTTTCTTTTAAAAATAGTGTGTTTTTTTCCCCTTAGCCAAAAGTATATAAGTTCAGTGAAAGACACTGGAAATATCTAGAACACACACAAAGGCAAAACCAAAGCATCCATATTCCCAGCACCCAGAGATAATCACCGCTGACACTGAGGTTTACATCAAGCCTGTCAGAAGAATCTGTCACTGAAAAGGCAGGCCATGGGGCAGTTCGTATTGCCGCCAGGAGCCTCCTGCTCATTGTGCTATAGACTGTACCAGAAGCTCAACAACTGAGATGCTCTGGTGGGCGTGGGTCCTCCCAGCAGGGAACTCCCTGGGCTTACCATGGCCCGTGAAAGAACAGCCGAGGGAGAATCCCGCATTAGTCGCCTTCCCACCTCATCCTCCAGCCAAAGACGGTAGGTGGCTGGACTTGAATCCATGTCTCATAGCTTATTTTTCCTTCCTTCCTTCCTTCCTTCCTTCCTTTTGTACCAGGGATCGAACTCAGGACCTTATGCTTACCAGGCAAGTGCTTGAGCCACTGAGCTAAAACCCCTGGCCCTCATAGCTTATTTTCTGTAGATACCAATAAGCTACTTTTAGCGGCCATGTTAAATGAGATATGTGTAGAGTGTGTAGTGCTAGAGTATAATGTTACAGCTCCATGAATATACTTCTTTGGGGATTGTCATTTGGTTGTTCTAGTATAGTCTGTGGTTCCCTGGGCCTTTGTTTCTCTGCCTGGAGAGAGGTAGTCTTCTTCTCCAGGTGGTTTTTAAACCATCTCACTATTAAAAAGTAGGGTAGAATTACTAAGATGTAAGATAATGTCCTTTGGTGAAAGAGGTGGACCACAGAGCAGGGAGGCTTAGACACTGTCCCCGAGCGAGGGACGGCATGCCACAAAAGGAACTTGCAAACACACTCTGCTGTGGCCTCGTGTTCTCTGAAGATGTCTTGTAGGTTTTTGTTTCCCTTGTGACTTAGATTCATTTCCGCATTGGTCCTCATTTACGTGCTGAGCTGTTGAGTCATCTTTGCTAGGTAAAATGTCACCATACATGTTGACTACAGTTGTGTCATCCCCCTGGACCTCTATTTCAAGGGAATTTATCTTTCTAACTATACAGAAAGTTGATTTGGAGAAGTTCGGTCTCTTTTTGCCTAATGGGAGAAATTTTTCATCTGCAGCCTGTCTAGTGAATCTTATTTATTTTTAACTTTTTAGACCAGCAAAAATAATGTGATGGTCACTGGCTATTTGGCCAGTTATTTCAGATGTGGGGGTAATACACTCTAGATTTGTTTACTTCAAGTGGAAAAGTTTACACAAAGCTGCCTTTTGGGCTTCTACCAAGAAGGAAGCTTTCCTGGGCCTCCGCTTGGAGCCAGCTTCTTTTGAGTCAAAAACTGGAGGGGCTGTTAACGGGCTTGTTACCAATACATAGCAAGAGAAGGAGGACGATGGTGACTGAGGAGTGATACACTCCTTTCCTTCTCAGGGTGACTTATGTCTGTTCACTTTTACTTTGAACTCCCAGAACGCACAGACACTCAGGTGGTTCAGCCAGGACAGCCGCAGCAACCGTCGATCAGAGCCCTGGGACGAGGAACCGGCACCGCCAGCCCGTCAAGAACCCCAGCCACAGCGGCCTGGCCAATGGCGCAGGTGAGTGACCGCCAGAGCCCCCGTGTGGTCTGCAGCTCTGCCCCTCACTCGGGCCTCCACGGAGCGGGGCTCTGCCCAACCTCCGGGTCCTAATGCAGGGCGGGGGAGAGGAGACCCCTTCACCTCTGTCTATCACTGGAGCACCTTCTTTGACCCCTGCTTTCTTCTGGGGAGCCCAGGGCTTTCCCCACATTCCTGTGCTCCTCTGTATTCATCTGTACGGAAATTAAAAGTGTTTTTGTATTCATTTCTTATCAACATTGGATTTCATTTGGGAGATATTTATGCATGAAATTAAAAAAAAGATTTCCTTATTTTAAGGAAATTCTCAGACTAGGGCAAAGGAGAGTAAATTTGCTGCTCAGAGCTGAGTGGGGAAGATGGCAGTGCTGCTGGGGGTTGGGCTGCTGACCAGTGTGGAGCCAGGTTACCACTGGGGCGCTGAGGACTGTGCTGCCGCCCTCCACTGCCGGGCCGTGGAGAAGAGACAGTCTATCCTGTCCACAGCCGAGTAGAGCTTCTCTGCACTTGGCTGTGCTTCCCTGTAATTGGGAGCAGAAGGACCTGCTTCCAAACAAACCATTTTCTTGTCCTGTCTTCCCTGTGTCTCAATGGAATTGTCAGAAAAGAAAAAGAAAAAAAGCATTCATTTTCTAAAATTATTGAAGATCATCAGATCTTTAGTGACTGCAGGCCATTTTTCTTAATTTGGGACAGATGGGGAGACAGATGGGTGTTTTTCCTTCCATAAACTACAGCTAGGGGATGACAGATGTTTAAATTGGTGATGCTGAAATAATTTTGTAGGTGCTCATCTGTGATTGCAGAAGTGTGACACGAAGTACAAGCGATCCAAAGCCACATGGTTTTGTCACATAAGCATAACCATGGCATTGGTACTGACCTATGTGTGACAAAATCACTGAGTAGAAGAAATCTAATTTGTATTAACATTCAGCCAGCATTGGTGGCTCACACCAGTAATGCCCGCACTCAGGAGGCTGAGGCACGAGGATCGCTGTGAGTTCGAGGTCAGCCTGGGCTACAAAGTGCGTTCAAGGCCAGCCTGAAATAACACAGTGCAAACCTGTCACAAAAACAACAACAAAACACACACACACACACACACGCACTTTCAGTTCTTTGCCGGCACTGTAAGGGGCTTCAGAGCCAGCCCCTCTGGTAGCTTATGTTGCCTGGTTAGCGTGTAGTCCACAAGGGACTGCGTGGTGGGGGTGGCCTGTGTTCAGCAAGGCTCACTGTGACTTGACTTCTCTGGAGTTTGGGACCTGGGGAACAGAGTTAGCTGGCCCACCCTGAGCCTTGGGGACGTAATGAGCAGCCACCAAGGAGTCCAGCAGCCGCTGTCTCAGCCTGCCTGGGGTCTGTGCCAACCACCATATCTGTGTGCTAGCACCTTCCTGTCTGCATGGAAGGCGATAGTGGGCTGGCAGCTGTGTGTAGCATATGCGGCCTTGTGGGCGCCTGTAAATACCCTTGTCTTAGAAAACTAGGTTGCTTGTGGAGGAGGGCCAGCCTTTGCAAATGGAGAAAGGGAACTGGCTGCTTCTCAGATGCAGTGGCTGAGCTACCAGCACTTATACTTCCGGGAGGCCACTTGCCTGTGACAGTGGTTTCTCTTGACCATTTTGCGTTTCTTATAAAAACTATTAGGAAATTGACTGTATATGGTGATGACGGTTGAGTCCATCTTCTCGGACATTTATACAAATCTTTATTTCCCCTACATGTATTTTTAGGTACCTTCAGGTCCTTACCCTTATCTCCAAGAACACGGTGTTCCAACAGATGAGGCAAGTGCCAGTTACACTTTAGAAAGCCCAGTGTCTCTGACCCCAGACTGCCTTGGAAATGCGGCATGGTTATGATCTGAGTGCCAAGACTACCTAAAGCCCATCCGTGTGGGGCAGTGGTTGTACTCTGGTCATTTTTGCCCACTCAGATACTCGGGACTGGGCCTGTGCCTCTCCCCTTTCTTCTGTGATGATGGATTCCCTTTACCTCACGGGCAGCCTGGACTTCAGAGGCTCTTCCATGTTTGTCCAAAGGGTACAGAAAGACTTCTCCTGTGCTTTGAGGAGAGATAGAAGTTGCCCTTTTAGACACTGAGGGACAGAAGAGGGTTGAGGGTATGAATGGGGACATCTTCCTCCCTTAGAGTGTTGCCCTTGGGCCTGCGAGCAGCGGGTCTGCGGCCGTGCAGGTAGCAAGCCGGGACTCCTGCAGGAGTTTTCACAGACGAACATGATTTGGCTGCGTTGCAGTTATGCGTGAAAAAGATATTTGGGACAAAACCAGAGCTGAGTTCCAGGTGGTTTTCTCATGTTGTCACAACTGTAAAGTAACCATTTTTATAAGACAAGAGTGAGTGGCAGCCCACCTGAATACATGTATTTTTAAGTTTTAGAAGTGGTGGAACCGAGAAACAGACTAATGGTACAGCACCGCGTTGCGACTTGTGTGCAAGGGTTTGCTTTCTAATTTTTGTTGAAAACCTTAGCAAAAATTTCATCTGCTACTTCTCTCTTAAATGCAGTTTCCATGCACGTTGGTCACACTGGCTGCGGGGAAGTTTATGTACAAGGCCCAGGGACTTTCTAGGCCTTAGTTTTCTCATTTACTCAATTAGAGCAAGTGTACCCAGCTCGTAAGTTGGGACAAGGAATAAAGTGTATAAAACATACAGAGCGCTTGGCCAGGTGCCTGGCACGTAGCTTCTACCTTCATGAACAATTACATACTTATAATTATGCAGTATGAGTAGATATTCTTGTTTACGTTGTTATTTTCTTATACATGCATCCATCTATGTGCCGTCTTGCTTATTTTTTTTTTTTTTTTGGAGTGGCTTCTTTTCAGTTAATTTGCCGTAATTCATGTAACCATTCTGCAAATTTGTATTTTCATACTATAGAAGAAAATCTTTCTGTAAACATCATCGCATACAAGCTATTTCTCCTTGAATGAGACTTTGTTTTGTTTGGGTCTTGCTCTGTTGCCCAGGCGCACACTCCTGCCTCGGCCGTCTGAGTGGCTGGAACTGCGGCACGTTCACCATGTCTGCCTCTTGAGTGGAAGTCTCAAGCCAAAGAATATGAATTTTAAAAGTTGAGAGTTAATGTGCATTATCAGATTGCCTTCCAAGAAGGTCATTTACATGTCCAAAGCAGTATAAATTTTTTGTAAAGTGGTGTAAAAGGTATTTTCCCCTTTGCAACCTTGTAGATGCTAGTTTATCATTTTTGCTATTAAGTGCCACCTCATGGTTTATCCCATTGCATCTTCCTTTCTCTCTCTCTCTCTCTCTCTCTCTCTCTCTCTCTCCTTCTTTTTTTCCTTCTCCCTCCCTCCTTTTCTTCCCTTTTCCTTTATTTCCCTTTTGCTTCTCCTGTGCTGGGAATCGAGCCTAGGCAGCGTGCACCCTCATTACATCCTCTGCCACTGAGCTGCGTCCCAGCCTTAAATTAATTTTGCTTTGTATTGGGATCCTATTATTGCAGAGGCATTAATTTAGTAGCATTTCCACCATGCTTTTACTTAGTGTTCATCACTTTCTACTTTCTTATGTACAGTGAGGGTTTCTTGTTTTGAGCAAGTCCTATGATTTCAATTATTGCTATAGGTTTTTTTGTTTTTTGTTTTTTGTTTTTTTTTGGTACTAGGGATCGAACTCACTACCTGGCGCTTGCCTGGCAGGCACTTACACCACTGAGCTAAATCCCCAGCCCCTTATAGTATGTTTTTTTAATGTCTGGGAGGACTAGTTCTGCCTTATTACTTTTTCTCTTTGATAGTTCATAGCTTTGCACAACAAATTTCAGGCTTTGAATTCTTAGAAGCCTGCTCGAATGTAAGTGGAAACTGCATTCATCTGTATATTAACCAGGAAAGGGATTTAATTTCCCTGTCAATTACCAGACGTGACTCTGTTCATTGTTCAGGTGTTTCTCCTTTTTTGCCTTGTAACTCAACTGTTTGCTTTGTAAGGCTCACCTGTCCTGTGCCGTGCGAATGAGGCATTCTGGTCTTGGTTGCTGTTGTGATGAGCTGTTTTCGCAGCTGCATTGTGAGGGCAGGGGGCCATGTCTTGCAGGCGACCGGTCTCAATTGCTTCAAGGAGTCAGCTAGGAGCCTGACTTTAGTTGGAAAAGACTTTGTTGGGGGTGACTGCTTTCCATGCCCCTGGATGCAGGGGCTGAAAAGACCCATGTGTGCACCCCAAGTTTGGGCTTGGCCACTCACATGTGCATCCAGCTCACAGCCTATCAGGGATTAAGAAAAAGAATTTCCAATCAATTCCTGATCTGTTTTTTGGCTGAATATAACTACAGCATGTCTTGATTCTGAATGAATATGTGATTCATTACAGTTGGCGTGTTTAACCAGCATCATAGAAGGAGCCTTGTGAAATACCCATTGTCCCAGCAACCAGAACCTATTCCGCTGTTTCACTTACTTATCCTATCTACCTTTGGTGCCCGTATGGGACACCATCGAAGCCACCCTCACCCTCTCCCGTCCCCATTTTGAGCATTGGTTTGAGTATTGGATCTGCTGTTTGCTAACTGCATGGTTCCTTTCTGAGTGATCTCTCAGTGAGCCTCAGTGTTGGCTTCAGGGAAATGGGAAAATATTTTCCTTATGAGTCTATTGGGAGGATAAATGAGCTAATAAATATGTACTTGCCGAAGGCGGTGAGGAATCCTGGATTGGATCCTGGAATAGGAAAGGAGCTGGAAAAATCCAAATAGAGTCTAGAGTCTGGTTAATAATAATAATGTATTAATATTTTAACTTTGACAGATGTGTGTTGATTATATAAGATGATACTCTTACTATAATTCTAGCACTTGGGAGGCTGAGGCAGGAACATTGCAAGTCCAGCAAAGCTTGGGCTACATAAAGAGACCCTATCTCAAAAAGAAAAAAAAGGGGCTGGGGATTTAGCTCAGCGGCATAAGCACCTGCCTTGCAAGCAGGCGGTCGTGAGTTTGATCCCTGGTACCGATAAAAATGAAAAAGACAGAAAAAAAAAAGTAATGCTGTTAGGAAATTGATGAGCATTCTATCTTTTCTATATATCAGAAATTATTCTAAAATTTAAAAAAACACTTTTTTCAAAGAACCTGTTGTGCAAGTGATAGTGTTACACAAATGTCAAGAAATTTTATTTCAAATATTTTTGCTTTGCTAGCTTACTGGGTTTATTGAGCAAGTACTGTTGAGAGGTATTTATCAGATGCTATTCTGCTGAGTGCTGTGGACAGTGTAAGAGTATGAGGTAAGGCCTGTGCCCTCCAGTCTCTCAGCTGAGGACACACCTGGTGAGGTACCAACGCCAGGGTGGCAGGGCTGTGGGCTAAGTAGCCGAGACCGCGGGTGCCGTGGCCTCTGCACACAGTGGTCCATGGGCTGGGGGGAGGGCAGCAAGAACGTGGGAAGGAGAAGTAGTGAAAAATGAGAGACAAATTTCTTTTCACTTTCAAGAAGGTGCAGGCTTTAGGGGCAGATAAGATGCATACATCACATAATTAGGCTTAAAGGCAGAGAATGTTGGCTGTGTTGAGCCCAACTGACGTGTAAACACAGCTCTTCTCTGAGGCATATGACATCGTAACTCTTCATCTTTGACAGTCTGGTTTTTCTCTCAACTTGAAGCTTGTCATACTTGCGTATGGTACTCTGTCACTAGTTTACAAGGTGATGATGGGCCAGTGGCTAAGTATCTGCATCTAGTTTCTTCTGACTGTGGGTGGTGATGGGTGGCTTTGTCTCTGAGGTTCTCTCCAACACTCATGTAAGAATCTGTATAGACATTTGTGGCTCAGGGATGGGTGCATTTGGCAAACTCATGCGTGATTTCATCATTACGCGAACTTCATAGGGTGAGCTTACACAATCCAAGGTGGCTACAGTGTCACTAGGCCCTATAATCTAAGGGGCCACCATCACATATGTAATCTTTCTTTGACCAGAACATCATTATGTGGCATATGACTGTGTACGCACACACATGGAAAGAGCAGAAGGTTGTCAGTATAGACACAGAAGACTCATTGATATTTGGTTTTCGTATTTCTCTGTTTCTGTTATAGCTTGTGTTTAGTGTCCCCAAAACCTCATGTAGTTATAGGTGAGGCTTTGCAGAGATGGCTGGATCTGGAGTGCGTGATGCTGGGACTAAGGGTGTGAGTGTTACACTGTTTAAGGATGGTAACTACTTAGCACTTGTTGCTTATTTCTGCTGTTGCTTGTCTTTTCTGCCCTGTTTTGCCATGAATTGTTTCTCTTCTGCCATGCCATTCTACTTGGAACCAGCCAACCAAGAGCTAAAATCTCTACAAACTGAGCTAAATAAATCTTTTGTGTTTAACTTTGGATATGGGGTATTTTGTCTCAGCAATGAGAAAAGAAACTAAGAAAGAATTTGATACCAGAGAAGCAAGATTGTTGCTATGACAGTACATGAACTTGTGGTTTAGGAGATTCTGGAACTGGCTTGTGGGAAGAGTTTGGAAAGGTTTGGAGACTCTGGTTGAACAAGCAGCCCTGGAATGCCTTAAGCTCTACCTGATGGGAGATTCTTGTCAAAGCTCAGAAGACCAGAGTGCGAAAGAAGTGCTTCCAGTAAAGATCAGGCTCAGGAGGTTTCTGCTGGAAAGAACCACAATGAATGTTGGACCACAGACAGTGTTTGTTATGCCTTGGTATTTTGCTTATGTCTAGAGACTTTGCCTGAGATTGAGATTAAGGTATGTGGACTAATTAATCTGGCAGAAGAACTTTCAAGGCAGTCTAATGTTGAGACCATGGCATGGCTACTGTTGGGGACTTTTAGCCAGATCTGTGTTGAGAGTCAAGAGCAAAGAACCCAGCAGAATGATTTAAAATGTTTTGAGTTTGGCCAGAAAAGAAGGTTCAGTAAAATTGCAGTCTGCAAAGATGGAACAGGGAGAAATTGATTGCTGAAAAGACTAGCAAGGGAAAGCCAGGTATTTTAGAAGAGGGCAGTAGATGAGATCGGGCTCATTCAGGGTGGTATGGCTGTAGACGGAAGAGGAGAGTAAAAAAGGTGGCTTGAGGACATCACAAGAACTAGCAGGACACCACCCTTTGCAGCCTCAAAATTACAAAAGTAAAAGACTTCGCTTTGAAAGTTCAAGACCAGCTTGTGCTACAAACTGAGCCCAAAGCCAGCCTGAACTGCACAGTGAGACCCTGTTTCAAAAAGTTAAAAAACAAAACAAAACTTTGCTTTGAGAAGACAGCCTCAAAAAAAGAGAGAAGAGAGCCTCAGAGCACAGTGTTCCAGAATGGCCATGGCCTAGGGTAGTTGTTCCTTAGGGTTTGGTTCATAGGCGTTTGACCCACGTAGCCAGGAGAGAAGGAAGTCTGGCTACTGCTGTAGCTGACAGCAGACCTTGGTATCATCCATGTGGTGCTAGTTTTAGGTGCATGAAAGAGTTGTGGGAACAGGAAGGCTTTCACTCAGATTTGAGAAGAAGACCTGAGGCCATACAGAGTGCCCTTAAGAGGGTACACTTGATACCAAATTTTGTCTTAGTTGCCTTTCTTGTTATGGAAACAAAATGCCAGAGTTAAAGGAGGAAAGGTTTATTTAGCTTACAGTTTGTAGAGATTTCAGTTCATAGTTGGCTAGCTCCAAGGCAGGGTGGCATGGCAGAGGGACATCACAGAAGGGAAACAGTTAATGGCAGGCAGAAGGCAGAAAGGCAGCAAGCAACAGGCTATAAGCAACAGATTCTTTCTGTCTCTTTATATTGTATCCGGGCTACCTGCCTATAGGTCAGGGCTAATTTAGTAATCACGTACCCTTAATCCCAGCATCACACACTCTAGATCCTGCAGCTCTGAAAAGCCCATCTGTGATTGCATGAGGCTTGGGGGTGGGGGAGAGAGGACATCTAGAAACAACCCATAACAGTTTCCAAATCTGAATTTAAGGTGTGACACAGAACTTTTACCCAGATGAGCTTCAATAGCAGCACACATGCATTATGAAAACTTTAAAAGCATAAAAACTTAAACAGCGTCAAGAATGCTTTTTTACTATTTAGTCAATATCTAGTTTCCTCCCTAGAGGCAACTGTTACTGTGTTCGTTATTCTTCCAAAGATATTCTTGACCATATAGGCATGTATGTGAATATATACATGTATACACATTACTCACATAATACTTAATACTTTTTAAGCAAAACTTAATTTTTAGACAATTGCAGGGAATCAGCTCATTATTCTGAAGTCTAATAAGTAAGGGGGAAGGTCAAGCATTTCTCCTGGCCTTTCTTTCACAATTTGAACCTCAGGGTAGCCAAATAGTAAATAAAGGACATTTCCTTACTACAGAAGTAGTCCAGCAAATTTGGGGAACAAAACTCCCAACCTACCGTGTCCAGTACGAGTTCGTGTTCTCTAAAATCGAAGAATAAATTTCAGAAACAACGGAGGTTAAGAGTTATATTTGTCGACAGAAAGAAAACTTCTGTCTGAGAGAGACAGAAGGGGTCTAGAATGGGTTGACAAGGACTCTGTCTTTTCCAGGAACTTTTATAGAGTAAAATTATAGGGTGAGATGGGTTCAAGATGGGGAAAACTGGGAACTCACAAGGCAGATGGGCATAAGGTGGGACAGAACTATGGTTAATCAATAAGATTAATAGTTCAGGTAAAATTGATTAAATTGGCAAACGGGGAAGCGAGTCACATAGAAAGCAGGCATTCTTAGAGAGCAGTGACTCTTCTCTATAAGAGGTTGGGAGGGTGACTCCTGACCTCCTCAGAGTGACAGGGAGCTATTCAGAATATCAGTCCTGACTTCCGGGAGAACATGGCGGACAGATAACAGCAACTACCGGAGGCTCTCTGAAAGACTCTGCTCAGAAGCCAGGAATGGTGCGGACTAAGGAGACATAAGCAGATGGAGATATGCTCTGCTGACTCAGGAACGAACTGGGCTGAGAGAAACCAACTTGGAATGCAGTCCTGGTGCTAAAACAGGAACAGAAAAGCCTCGGTGTGGAGGCTGAACCCCGCACCATTGGAAGCCGCGATTTGGGTTTCCCTCCGCCACAGCTGGCTGCCTCTACAGCGGCTCGGCAAGGGGAGAGACGTGCAGAAGCTCTGAGAACGGCAATCTGCGAACGGCAGGGAGGCGTGCACTGACTTGTGGCGAGGTGAGTGAGAGAAACTGACACTCTACCACACTCTACCACAGTTTGACTCCAGCGGAGGACTTTCTGGGCCTGAGCAGTCCTGTGGGAGCAGGGCGCGGTGGCGACTCCAGCCACACATCCCCCTCTCGGGTGGGATTGGTGAAAAGTGCCTGGCCTGCGTGACGCTGCCGGTGGACCTGGTAGGCTGTCCCAACCCAGATCCCAGAGCCTGACGGTGGCCGGGAGGGGAGACGCGTAGGCTGCCTGGTCCCTAACTCCCTGGTGCACAGCGGTGAGCGGGAACACCTAACTGGCGCAATTGGATCAGGCTGTGGCTGACTGGGAGAGAAGCTGGGCCTCTTATATAAGCTTGCATATATAAGGAACAGAGAAGAAGAGGCAGCATGGGAAGAGGCAGCAACAAGAAAGGCTCCTCGGCCCCCAATTCTGAGAAACAGGCAATAGCAAACACCGCACCAATATACATAAGGCACCATATAGAGAGCCTCATAGACCAATTCAGGAATGAAGTTATCAACGACCTGAAGCTAGAAGTATGCAGAATAGTTAGAGAAATGCTAAGTACCACCCAAGAAAAAACAGGTGGTGGAATGGAAGAACAGAAAAAAAGGGGAGAATTGTTTGATGGAGAAAACAGAGAAAGCATAGAATACGTGAAGCAGGTTCAAAGGGACTACCAAGATACTAAGAAGTCTATAGAAGACTGGCATAACAGCTTGAAAGAAACTAAGGACAGACTATCTGAACTGGAGGGCAGACTTGTAATATGGGAGAATGAAATGAAAAACTTCTTAAAAATAACAAAGAAACAAACAGCAATAATACAAAGACAAGAAGATGATAAGAGGATCCATAACTTAAGGATTAAGAACATAAAAGAAGAAGTAGGGACACAGACAAGTGAACTACAAAAGCTACTCACAGAAATAATCCAGGAGAATTTTCCTAATTTAGCAAAAGGTAAAGATACTTAGATGTATGAGGCATACAGGACCCCAGCTACCTACAACCCAAACAGAGCAACACCCAGGCATATAATAATAAAAATTCCAGAAATTCAATACAAGAACAGAATATTAAAAGCTGTAAGAGACAAGAAACAGACCACTTACAAGGGAACACCCATCAGAATTACAGCAGATTTCTCTGCACAAACCATCAAATCACGAAGAGCGTGGGGGGAAATAATTCAAGCTTTGAAAGATAATAATCTCCAGCCAAGATTGAGATATCCTGCACAACTGTCCCTGGAAATTGATGGAAAAACAAGGTGCTTCCAGGATAAAGAGGAACTGGGGGAATTTGCAACCACCAATTCAACTCTACAGAGAGTATTGCAGGATATTCTAAAAAAAGAAAAATACAAAGAATCCAGAAATAATGGCAGAGAGGCCACAACGAATGGAGCAGAGAACAAAATGAAGAAGACAAACTGACAGCTACTGACAGAAAAAGAGCTCAACAGAAATGAGGCAGAGAAGAATGGATGATAGGAACAGCTATTTTGGAGAAAATGACATCTTAATAGGTAATACAGTATCATCTTGTTTTGAAGTCTCATCTAGCTTTTGTCCTTCTGTCTCCAATGGTCTAAATAGGCTGTATCTTATTGGATTTTATTATGTACGATAGTATAAGCAAAAACCTTTTAAAGACAAGGAGATTATACAGAAACCATTGTTCATATTCTGTTAGTCGATTCTAAATACTCTGTAATGCTGTCATTCTCTTGAATGGTTTTACATTGTTTTGATATACTTAATGCTACAGTATACGAAGTTGTACTCAAGGATTTCAAAGAAAGAGACAATATGGTAACTACTTTTAGATTAGGATTATCTGGTGGTGAAACACTATTCTGCTTAAATGGTTATGTTTTGATCTGCGCTGTTTCGTTGTTATGCCCTCTTTTATCTCAATCTCCACTCCATTATTTACTTTTTTATCTTTATCCTTTTAATTAAAGGAAAAAAAATAGCAGGATATATTATAGTAACCCACTTTGACTTTTCATTACCTTGATTTAAAGCCCTGTATTACTCTCACCATCTGGTTTTTAACTGATGTTCCCCTATTCTGTTTTGCTGGATAGTATCAGGTTCGAAAGTTTAGGCATCAGCTGTGAAGATAATGAGATTCATTATGACGCCCATTCTTGTTGACTTTTATCTACTTTTGAAGACCTACAATGTCTCCAATGTTTTGGTTTTGTCGGTTTTATTCTTTACTGTTTTGTTCAATTGTATTATAACTAACGATATAGGCAATTCTATTAGAGATAGCGGGAGGCATTATGGTAACCATTGTTGATCACCTTGTATTATGTTTTTATATCATCTATTATGTCCACCCTTTTGACTTGACCGATTCTGTTCTGTTATGTCACATTTGGTTTTACTCTCTTCCAAAAAAGTAATAAGAACCGTGGGAGCAATGAAACCCAAAATGTGTAATAGTCATGGTACAAAAGAGAGGAAAAGAAAGTGCTCCAAACTATATAACTGCATGTATATTTAAGTGTATAAGATAGAAAATGATATCACAGAGTTTTATTGGATCAATGAACAGAACTGTTTGCAGTATCATTGATGGAATGTCCACTTTACAAGCTTTAATTTTGTGACTTGAACAATTATTTCTAAGATGACAATATGTAATCCATTAACTAGTGATTTCCTACTGTTCATTTTTTTTCTGTAAATCTGTACAACTTGTACCCTTTCCCTGCTTTTTTTTTTCTTTTCTCCTTAAATAAAATTAAAAAAAAAAAAAAAAGAGTGCAAACCAGAGCTGGCAAAATCTGGTTTCCTCCTCCATGTCAGAATATCAGTCCTTAGGATATGGGTGCATTTGTTTGATCTCCTGTCTTGAGGTCTGGTCCACAGCAGGAAGTGCCTGTCTTCCCTATAGTTAGTTACAAGGTATCTGGGTTTCTGCACTGGCTCCTTTGAAAACCTAGCCCTGTCTCATGCCTGCCTATAGTATTTTTAATTAACTCAGCTGCCTGTAACAATAGCATTAGAATATCACTGTCTTTGCAAGCTTCAATAAATTAATTACTTAGAGGCTGGGGATTTAGCTCAGTGGCATAAGTACCTGCCTTGCAAGCAGGTGGTCGTGAGTTCGATCCCCGGTACAGGAAAAAAGAAAAAATTAATTAATTAATTAATTAAATCTAATTCTCAGGTTATTTAACTTGGCATCTGCCTAGTCATGTGCCAGTACTGTGCTGTCTTAATTGTGATAGCTTTGTAATACGTTTTAATACTTTAGCAAACAGTCTTCCCCCCACTGCTTTAGACTTTTCAAGGTTATTCTTATAGATTTAGCTTTCCTTATAAAATTCAGAATGAATTTATCTGGTTTTAAAAAGTCATTATGTAATGTTTTTAAATAAAATTGGAATTGAGTAAAATGTAGTAAAATATATAGATATATGCATAAAGAGAATGATCATCTGGTACATGTTACTAACTTGGCTGAGATAGAATAAGGAATACAAATACCAAGTTTGCATTTATGTTGGGGAAACAGTTTTGCACAAGATTAGCAACTAATTTAGTGTATGTGCCAAGCAGCTTTTATATGGGGAAGAAGCAAGTCGTTCCATCAGGGTAATTCCCAGCCTCAGCTCATGGGCCACACCACATGGAGACCTTTGCGTTGTAGCTCTCCTCCAGTCAGTGTTAGCCAGGAAGATGTAGTGGCTGGGCCAGGGACATGGCTCAGCAGCGCAGCGCCTATGTGGCAAGTGCCTGTCTAGAAGCTCAAGGTCCTGCATTCAGTTCCCTCTACCAAAAAAAACCCCAAACAAACAAACAAGCAAATCCACTGGTTGCTCAGAATTGTCCTCATCTTGGATCACATTAAAGATGTGTGCAAAAAGGAAGGAGCAGGGAATAAAGCAGAAAGCAGCGTGTGGATTGAGTGCTGTGTGACCTCAGGCTGTTTAACCTCCTGGAGTTTTGTTTCCTCAGTATAAACCAGGGGCAGTCAATGATAATGATGATAAATGGTACCTAACTTCTGGAGTCACATGTCGCTTTAAAAGAGACAATTAACAGTACTTTGAACCTTACTAGGCAAACCCACCACTGTTCTGTAGATGTTAAATAACACAGTGTTATTTAAATTGGTCATCTGACTCTGCTGATCTGTTGGCGTCTAATTTCCTACATTCCATTCCTGATTTCATTATTTAGGAGAGGCCATAAAAGTGGTTATCTACTATATATGAGAGCTGGAACGGGGTGAGCTAGAAACATTGAAGAGACAGTAGGCCTTCTTACTGGAAAAGAGAAGACTAATGAGAAACAGAAAATATAACAGATACTCATTTTGCACTGCTTTGAGGGTGGGGGACTCAGACCACCTCGTGGAACTAGGTTTAACATAAGAGAAACGCTCTTACAAGTTCATCTGCTCAGCAGTGGACTGTAGTGAATGCCCTGACAGAAGAAATGGGAGAAGAAATTTGGGTTGCTATTTGTTAGGGAAATTATAAAATGAATTTCTGAATTAGGAAGAGGATGCTAAATGCTGACTAATGCATTTTTGGAGAAATTCGAATATAAATATACACATACGCAATTGCATATGTAAAAAATTCTCTGCATATGGCTCATCTATTTTCAAAGAATTGTAAGTCTTTGAAACCTTGTTTGATCCTTTTTTGTTAGAGGATATTGCAATGCCTTGTGGACATAAGCAATCATCAAAAAATGTGAAGAAGTGGTGAAATAAGACTTGGGAAATCGGAGGCTGGCTGGCTTTTCCACTCTGTTTATCTGTTGTTACCTTGGAGACCAGTCCTTAGCTTTTGGATCCCTTCTTTTTCATCCAGAGCTGAAATACCTGCTTCTTCCTTTGAGCATGAATCTTTAAAACAATAAGCACATTAGTGGAAGTTTTCTGCCACGAGTATGTATGAGGTTTTGAAAGGGAGAGGTTATTTGTGTCTAACAGACAGATGAGATGACAAATTTAAAGGAAAATATGTAACCCTACAAGCTTGGCATTGGTCTTGCTCTGTTTATCCCATTTCCCTTTACCTTCATCTTTACTATTATTCTTTTTTTTTTATTTTTATCTTTTTCATTTTTATTGGTACCAGGGATCGAACTCACAACCGCCTGCTTGCAAGGCAGGTGCTTATGCCGCTGAGCTAAATCCCTAGCCCGTTACTACTATTCTTTAATCAATAAATATAACCATAGACACCATAGAAAATTCTAATAAAGTTATAGAAGAGATAGTATTTAATATATTTATTTGAGATTCCTTCTTCAGTTTCCTTTATACTGGCATTACTGACTTGCTATAATTTTCTGTTATGTTTTGTGAAATTTTTACTATTGCCTGATACACGTAGGGTAACAGTGTAGATACTGTGTTAGCTCATAAATTGAACCTCATAAATGTGAACAAAATTCATATTCATATTTGATCGTCAAAGTATGGTTTGTACATTTGCAGTGAATGATGAATCTACTGCTGCCACTGATCCTGAAGAACCTTCTGTTGTCGGTGTGACGTCCCCACCTGCCTCAGCCTTGAGTGTGACCCCCAACCCCGGCACGACGTCTCTTCCTGCTCCGGCCACACCGGCTGAGGGAGAGGAGCCCAGCACTTCGGGCACACAGCAGCTCCCCACGGCTGCACAGGCTCCTGATGCTCTGCCTGCCGGGTGAGTAGCCGTCTGTCCTGCAGCAGCACGTTCCTCTCAAAGACTGAGCCTCCTTGAGCAGGTCCGAACAACGTGGTTATTTATTACCTAGTGGCGGGCAGTCTCTGGAGAGCCCACCATGCACAGAAACAAGGGGGTGTGGAGAACTGCTTGTTCTACATAAATCTTAAAAAGCCTCTAAATCATCTGGGCAGAATCAATGCTACCTTATGGCATGACTTGAACAGCTTGACTGGAAGAGAGGGGCTTCTGTGGAACAAGGAGCTCATTTTGCCTTCCTGAATTGTGGGAGAGAGTGTTTGCAAACCTATTGCCCGTGGGCTGTTTGTACCATTGAAATCTCTAAAAGTTCACCCTCCCTGGCCTGTATCCTGCCCAGAAAACAGCTTTTCTATCCTGAATTTTAGCTTAACAGCCTGTGGAGGACATGGCCTTTGGATGCTGAGTAGTACTGTGTATTATTCCTATAGCAGGGGCTGATATGAACTTAGACTCTTAGTTTTCTTGCCACCCTTTAGTTTGTAATGAAATCTGATTTGAAAATCTTGGATGAGAATATGATCCAAGGAAGTCAAAGGAAGTTCAAGTTTGCCTTTATAGTAAGTGAAGATTAAGAGAAGGGCCTTGGGAGTCAAACAATCTGGAACTGAATCCCCCTTTCCACCCCGCCTATGTGACTGACATTGGCCAAGTGATTTACAGGTTGGTAATGTGGAGATAATACACTTCTGCGTCTCCCCAGGAAGCTGAGGGACTCATACAGATGGGTAGTGAAGCGCTTTCCCAGTGGTGCACAGTGTCTCTGGTGAGTGATATTTTGAAGTGATTGTCCAGGTATCATAGAGGAAGAGAATGTCTTCTTCCTGGGAAGCAGTCCTGTCTCAGCAGTTAGTCAGGGCTAGTACTGGTGTCCATGCTTGTTCCTTGTTCGGCATGGAAGAAACCAGTGTCCATCTTGCTGAGTCATTGGTGACCTGCCTGGGTTGGCTTTGTGGTAGTTTGTATATATAATTTGTAAAGGAGAAAGGAAGGATGTATGGTCTCTTTCTTGATATATAATGTGCTGTATTGTTCTGAAAACCACTTTTGAAAACCTGATTGTTAAAAATCCTAAATCTGAAGACATGCTATTTTTAATATGTATGCTTGGTATGTTACTTAACTCTTACCTGTTTGTAAAGTGTGCTGACAAATGAAAAGTGGTGCAAATAAGTTGTAATAACTCAAATCTGGAGAGAATTGGGAGTGTTGAGAGGCAGCTCTGAAAACTCTGTCAAGTTTTTGATTTTGTGAAAAATTATGATTTTGTGAAAAATTATTAAGCAATTGCTTGTGTCTACCTGTGGAGATTTCTTTTCTCTTTTGTATGTGGTGCCTAATACTCGAAAGACCTTTGTTTGGTTTGTAATTGCAAGCCTCTATGCTGTAATTTTGAGGGAACAGCGCAGAATCACTCTGGCAGAAAGGAGGAAAATGGCCGCCTGTCTCCCCAGCGAGCTGTTTGTTTTCTTTCCACTGAGCAAATGCCTGGAAGGCCGCTCACTCCTGTGTCAGTCACAGGCAATTAGGGCTAATGGCTCACCATGTCTTTATGGAGGGCGTGTGTGAGGGTTACTGTTCCCTGGGATTGGGCACTTCCTGTTTCCAGGCAGCTGGAAAACTCCAGGCTCTGAAAACACTCTTTATTCTCCTCTGGCGGACTGCACGGCCCAGGGAAGCCGATTCCCCACCGTTGTATGGCCAGAGGCTGAAACACTTTTCTTTGGCTAAGCTTGAGCAGCATCTTTTCCTTGGAGCTTTTAGAATGTGACAAGGCCCTGTGTGGGGATATGGGGTGACTAGCACCCGCTAGAACCTGAGTGATGGCTCAGAGAAGGGCGCGAGAGTCCCAGTCTTCCAGCCCAGAAGGGCTTCTCAGTGTCCATCCTTAAGACGTTGACGAATCTTCAGTACTTTGAAGATTATTTCAAAAGACACCTAACTGGAGGTGGCCACCAGCACTGCCATGCGTGCGGCAGTGAAGACAACAGGCTTGCTGTTGACTCCTCTGTGTTGGAAGCCAGGATGGACGTGGTTTCTCCAGCGACCCTTCTGGCTCATAGACCTGCTGTCTCCATTCTCTTGGGGTTATTTGCAAGTTTGATAGGTCCAGATGATGCAGATTACTAATTTATTTTTGGTATCTTGACTTTAGAAGTTAGGAACCAATGAGAGCACAAACTCTGTCATGCTGATTCAAATCCCAGCAGAGGGCACGTTATGGAAGAGGGTTGCAGAGCCACCACGCAGCACGGGCACCTTCTTGAATTTGCATTTGATTGCTTGTATCTTTCTGGAGAATGTATAACTGTGGCATCTAAGTTGATCATCTGTTAGTATGCAAGTAACAGACCAAAGACTGTCCGTGACCCGTTTGTTTCACTAAACAAATGTTTGTTCCCGGGGTCACTCTGCATTCTCCCTCTGGTCACTTTGTCCCTTCCCTTGGCTTCCTTTGGGATCTGATGCCAGCTCCCTTTTCTGGATCTCGAACCCATTTCTCCATCTGGGGATTTTAACTTAGCCCGTGTGAAACAGCGTATTATCCTGCCAACCCCAGCCTGGCTGGAACCTGGCCTTCCTCCTCATTGTGGTGCCACTGTTCCCCGGCAACCACCGCCGACCACCTTTCACTTCTCCCTGACAGCAGTCTGTCCTCAAGTCTTGCCTCCAGCTTGCTGGAGTTTGCTCTCCTCTCCCCTTGCTTCTCCTTCTTAGCGTGTATCACAAGTGTAATATAAGTAAAGACTGACTCAGTCTCCCCTTTCATCCTCTAAGTCCCAATACGGACAGGGATCACGTCTTTCATACTTTGCACTGTATGCCCAGCACCTACCACAGTGCCTGGCATAGAGTGGTATTCCAGGAAATTGTTAAACATAAGAATGGTTCCCTTTCTTTCTCTTTCTCTTTTTTCCTTCTTTCCTTCCTTCCTTCCTTCCTTCTTTGAGACAGGGTCTCATTAGGCAATTCAGGCTGGCCTTCAACTCACCTTATAATCCAGGCTGACCTTGAATTCAGAGTAATCCTTCTGCCTCAGCTTTCTGAGTGTGGGGATTGCAGGCATGTGCCACCATGCCTGGCTAGAATAAGGCTAGAATGATTCTATTTCTTTCTTTTTTTTTTTATTATTTTTTTTTCCGGTACTGGGGGATCGAACTCAGTACCTCACACTTGCCAAAGAGGCCCCTGGGCCTTGATTCTATTTCTTATATAATTCTCAAGTCTGTCCACTTGGTGATAACACTTGTGTTGTGTTCCAGACCAAAGTGCTGTTACCTGTCATGTAACTTCCAATTTATTTTAACCTTTTTTTTTTTTTAAATACCGTGCTAGGGTTTGAACCAAAAGCCTTCACACAAAGCTACGTCCCCACTTCTTTTTGAAAAATACTTTATTTGGGGATAAGTTCTCATTAAGTCACTAAGTAGTACAGAATGGGCTCGAACTTGCTGTCATCCTGCCTTAGCCTCTCAAATTACTGGGATCACTGGTATGTGCTACTTCATCCAGCTATTTTAATCTTAATAAAACTCTGGTCATCATTTTCACCACTTGGAATGCTACAATGGCTTCCTACTGTCTTTGCGGATAAATTCTCAAAACCTTGATCAAGCCATAATCCCCACCTGGTATTGCCCCAGCGTACCCTCCCACCTTCCAAGGAAGCCACTCTCCTGCTCTCTAAGCTCCTGCATATTAATCTGCTTTCATTTGACGAATGTGCCACCGTCTCCCCTGAGCCTGAAGAACCTCCTCCATGCTGGTCTCCCTTTCTGAAAACTTCCTCAACATTTTATCTGTTAATTCCTACACATCTTCAAGGTACAGCTGAATCAGAAATTCTGGGGATCTTTCTGTGGTTGTCACCACTGTGTGTTTCACCACTGTGTGACTGTCTGTAACTCTTCTTACACTTGGAGCTGCTTGTTTGTGTCTCTTCCTTACTGGGCTGTGAAGGCCACAATGGCAGGAGCTTGGCACAAAGTGGGGCCTGTGACATTAAATGCTGTTTTTTTCCCCCTTTCCTCCACCTGGATGAATGTTTCCTGCTTCTCTGGTGCCTCAAAGAAAGAGCAGCTGTGACAAGAATATTGCGTTTTCCTTCCAAAAGCAAGAAAGTTGAGCCTGATAGTTGTCATTCACTGGGCTGATGGGTTTTGGGCTCGAGTCCCTGTCTCACACGGATCACAACGCTCTTCTGTGGTCCCAAAGGACCCCTGGGCACTGACACATGCTGTGGAGCGTGGCTTGTCTTTGCTAAGGCATTTCAGAGCCAAGCTAGATTGTTTGCTAAGGCCTGCAGCCGACTGTCTGGTTCCAGCTCTCTCTCCTCAATTCTTCAGTGTCCATTATTGAGTGATGGGAAAAGGCTCACTCGGGGATCCTGGTTTGGGGTTGCTGCCTTGTCCTTCTGATCTGCAGCAGCGAGAGCACTCTGGTCCTGGAGCGGTCACACACATCTGTGTCTCCAGGCCTGCGGGCGCCCTAAGTCCCACTGTAGCCATCCTCATTTGTCCCACCACCTCTCTACCTCTCCTGTGATCTTAGCTGTTAACCTAATTAGCACAGAAAGAAGCCACTGGAAGAGCCTGAGGTTTCCACGTTGCAGTTGCAAATGTCTGTTAAAGGAGGGGAGTTGAAGAGGCTGTGGGAGAGCGGTCCAGGCGGGGGCAGTGGGAAGCGAGGCCGCTTTGGTCAGAGGCCCTGCATCTGGTTTTTGTCAGCACCCCGAGCCCACTCTGGGGTCCGCATGCTCATTAACACACCATATGTACAAGGCTTCGATAAACTCCAAGCGCGCTTGGTCTCCGAGCTCCCCGCTTCCCTCGCACACAGAGGCACATTATTTCACCCTGGCAGCCAGCGCACTGCTGCGGTTTCTTACATAAGGGAGGGCGTTGTGTTTGACTGCCGATTTCCCTCAGCCCTGCCATTTCACACCGTCCCTTTCTCCCGCAGTCATTGGCTGCCCTGTTTCCTGCCTCAGTGCAGCATTTGATCAAGGAAGGGTATTTTGTAGTTCTGTTGGCTTTGCCATTTGCCCTGCCCCCATGCTCAATCTTAGAGACCAGACGTACTTTGTGGAGGTGGTCCTGGAGAAACCGTTGAGGATGACAGCCTTGTCACAGTTCTCTACTGTTTTATTTGTGGAGACTCTAAGAGCTGTTGGAATTTGGAGCGTCTCTGCTAAGCTATAAACCAGCCACTGCCATTGGGTTTCTTTCCAAGCTCAATTTTAGTGGTAGCCAGAACCTTACCCAAGGATTTCTAAAACAGCGTTTCTCCAACTGTGAAGAACCCATCCTTTTTTTGTTGTTGTTTTTTGGTTAGTGTTACTGTTTTGTTTTACTTTTAAATTTTCAGTCTGTTATTAATCCATACTTTTGTTCTGTGTTTCCCCTCCCCTTTATTCTAGGGATAGAACTTAAAGCCTTCGCACCGGCTACATCCCCAGTCCTTTTTATTTTTTATTTCAAGGCAGGGTCTTACTAAGTTGCCAGGTTGCCCAAGCTGCATTTGAACTTTTGATCCTCTTGCCTCAGCCTCCCAGAGTGCTGGGATCATGGGGACTTTTGTTCTGTACTCTTCAAAGGATGCCACTACTGATCATGCATTTGGATATGGCAGTGTCAGAGAGAGGCACCAAAATTTCTAAATGCTCAGAAGCTTTTATACTTTTCTGATTGTAAAACAGTTTGAGCTGTGGACCATACTTCGAGTAGCTTTAGATTAAAGGATTGTGTATGTTTTTCACCCAGCTTCTTTCATTGCTGAGTATGGCTTAGTTCTGGACTCTGCAAGGATTGTTACATGTGTGGGTAATGCCCGACTGTATGTATTCTGGCTTCCCTTGTTATCTTAGAATAGAAGCCTCATTTCTGATCCTCACCAGCAGCTGGGCAGCGAGGTGCTCTTGCTGAGCTGCCTGCGTGTATGTAATCGAGCCATATTCACCTTTACTGTGTTTTCTTGAGAGCTACACAAGCAGGTATTATCATGTCTATCTTAGCATCCACAGTTTGTGCAGAGTGTTTGGTTTCCAGAACAACATAGTACTGTTTGTTGAGAGAATGGATAGTTGATTTCACTTTCTCATTTGCTCTTAAAATTTTAATTTCTGTTTTGATCTAATTATAAAAGCCTATGGATTAGGAAAGGAATAGAGGGAAATGAGTAACAACAGTAGCAAAATTAAATACCCTCCTAGATTTAGCCGTTGATGTTTTTTATGCATCTTGTGTGTGTTTACCTTAGCACAGATAATAGCTACCATGAGTCAACAGCATTTACCATGTGCTGAGACTGCTAGGATTTGTGCATGGCATATTTCATGCCATCTTCCCAACATCATGAGATCTTGTACAAGAGGAAACCCTAAGGAATTTGCCAGAGGCCACATAATCAGACACCTACCAAAATTTGATAATCTTATAGAATGTGCTTTTGAAACTTATTTGTATTACAAAATATTATTAGTATCCAGATAAGAATGGTGAATAATAAAAGAAATTCCATGGGCTTACCAGCCAGTCTTATCAAATGTCCACATTATGCTCCATTTGCTGGAGGAACCCCCCCCCTTTTATTAACTCTCTGATGAATTAGACTTTCCCAGTACACTGCAAGCCCTATGAATTGTGATTCCATCTCCTGTGAGCAGGACACCTGGATCTGGGGACATCCATTTAACCTACTTGTGATATTTTATGATAAAAATGTATGCATTCTCCTGTTTCATCATACTTTCAGACACATTGTAATGAGGTTTTTCTGTGTGTGCCTTTTTTGTGTACCTGCTTGTTTCTTTTTCATTTTTATCGGTACCAGGGATCGAACTCACGACCGCCTGCTTGCAAGGCAGGTGCTTATGCCGCTGAGCTAAACCCCCAGCCCCAACCTGCTTGTTTCTTTAAGATGTGTGTGATAGGGGGCTGGGGATTTAGCTCAGTGGCGTAAGCGCCTGCTTTGCAAGCGCATGGTCGTGAGTTCGATCTCTGGTACCAATAAAAAAAAAAAAAGATGTGTCTGATGGAACTGGGTGAAGCTCTCCAATGTTAGTAGATAACTATCAAATTACTTTCTCAAGTAACTCAGCAGTTCAAAGGCCTTTGAGCACATGTGAGCATTCTGCTCAAACTTAGCCCTGTCAGCATTTCCCTTTCCTGAACTGGGGATTGACTAGGGACCTTCACATGAGCTACATCCTTAGCTGTTGCCTGCTTAGATTCTGGGTCTCACGAAGTTGCTCAGGCTGGGCTCTCCTTTGGGACCACCTGTCTTGGCCTACCAGAGTGCTGGGTGCTATATCTGGCCAGACTTTTTTCATTTAGGTCAGTGTCAAGAGTGTGAATGGTCTTTGTAATTTTAATATGAATATCCCTGACTTAGCACTGATATAGAACCTCTTTTTTATTTTGTTTTTTTGTTGCTGTTCTTTGATTTCCTTTTTTTTTTTTTTGTAATTACCATTTCATACATTTTGGTGCCTGGCTGTGCATGTTTTCTCTTTAATCTGCAGAATTCTTAATATCTGCTGGATACTAGTGACTTCTCAAATATATACATTTCACATATATTCTCCCACTCTGTAGTTTGTTTACTTTTTTGTTCTGTTAGTTTGCTTATGGTACCTTTAACTATATAGGAATATAAAGTTTAAAATAGCCACGTTTTTCATGTGCCTTTTGCCTCTTGTCTAAAATTATTCCGAATTCTGAAGTTGTAAATATTCGATGCACACGCAGACACCTATTTTTTATGGATCTTAATATGGACATTATTTAACATTTAACTTTTTAAAAATCAGAATGTGTAGGGGTTGGGGATTTAGCTCAGCGGCATAAGCACCTACCTTGTAAGCAGGCAGTCGTGAGTTCGATCCCTGGTACCGATAAAAAGGAAAAAAACAAAACAAAACAAAACAAATCAGAATGTGATTTACAACCATTGGCATGCCATTGTTTTATTTTAGCTTTTTTTTTTTTTAACAGTAGCAAAGTTTATTTGAAAAAGTACATGTGAGGAGTGAGGGAGAAACTGGCTCTGCAGAGCCAGCTTGGGCAGAGCGTGGGCCCAGCAGGGTAAAAGAGGAAAAGCAAGATAAAAGAACACCACGGAGGAGGCGGGGGGGAGTATTGTGTGTGTGTGTGGGGGGGTACTGTGAGGAACAGCCCCAGATAGCCACCATTGTTTAATTACCATGCTACACGAATAATCAGTGGCATTTTAGATTTAATGAAAATAGCATATAAAAATGAAATGTTAATCATTTTAAGGATATTATTTATTTATATTTTTCCACTCAATATATTATAAATATGTGGAAAAATCACCTACAATGTTAATTTCAATGAATGAGTATCCATTTCTGAAATAGAAATTTAGTAATCTTCCTATTAGGGGGTATTTGGGCAGTGGTTTTTCTATAACCACTTTAATGTGCCATAATAAATGCACTTATAGCAAAATCCCGAGCATGCACTTACTTCCTTAGGATATATATTCTAAAGTAGAGATGATAAAGGGTATTTATATGGTAAGGCTCCCCCCACTACCGGTACCAGGAATCAAACTCACAACCTCATGCTTGCCAGGCAGGCACTGTGCCTGAACTAAATCCCCAACCCTATGGTAAGGATTTCTGACTAAGTTGCCAAATTACCCTTTGGAAAACATTCCCAGCTCACCATTTTGAGAGTGACTTTATCTATATTGCCAACATTTTAGTTAAAAAAAAAACTGAAAATACTTTTTATTGACAGCTACTTTACTTTTTATTTTACTGATAAAATACCTGACACCAAAGTTAAAGGAGGAGAGGTTTATTGAACTCAAAGTTTATAGAGGTTTCAGTTCATGTTAGCTGGCTCCAAGGCAGGGTGGCATGGCATAAGGCGGCAAAACAACCAAGTAGCAAACAGCAAGTGACAAATGCAAGTGGAGATTTCAGCATCTTCTTTCTGTCCCTTTAGTCCTATCCAGGCTACCCACCTTAGGACAGCTAGCATTGCATCGTGAATCAATCCCAGCGTCATCTCCTTGATCCTAGCAGTACACACTCTAGTCCAGCTGCCTCGGGAAGGCCCCACTTATGACTGCATGAGGCTTTGGGGGACATCTAGACACAAGCCATAACAACACCATGTCCAAGAACTGTCTTGTTTCTGTGAAGACATCTATCTGAAAGTTGCCAACTTCTATTTAAGAGCTTTGAGACCTTCTCAAGGCAAGAAGAAAAAAGACGGAAGTAGAAGGAAAAGAAAACTAGGCTTAGTCAAGGAGCCTCAGTAGCTGTCATGCTGCCATCCTGGCCAAGGACGTATACTGCTGGTTGCTGGTGGTTATAAAAAAGAGGTTGTCGGTGCAGAGGCAGGAAAGACTTTGGAGGAAAGGACTGAATTTAACACATTTCCTACTCAGTTTTACAAGGTCCAGTGAAGCCATGGGAACATAGCAGGAGATCTCTCCCCTTGCACAGACTTCTGACTCACTGGACAGCCTGAAACCATCCCTATGGAGGAAACAATTCTTAGGACTCACCTGGAAATAGCCAAAACTTGGGGAAGAGCAGGACTTGGTGCTGAGGTATCTGTATAGGAACACAGAATAAGAATACATGAATTTCCTGTAGTTTTTGCCTGTAGAGAGTAGGAGTTCTGCATAGGCAGCTTGAGGGATACTTGCAGTGTATTCTTCTAAACCTTAGTGTTTGTGTGAGTACCAGTGAGGCATCTTTTCTTTAGGATGTAACAGCTTCTGGCAGGGCTTTGTTTTCATTCTTTTTTCTGATCATTCTTTTTTTTTTTTTTTAAGACGGTGTCTCCCTGTGCAGTTTAGGCTGGCCTTGAACTTGTAACAGTCGTTCTGCCTCAGCCTTCCAAGTGCAGGGATGACAGATGTGTACCACCACACCTGGTCTAACCTTTTAAGGATGGCACTTGTGGGGAGATTGGGGTGTGAAGGTGGATTATACAGTGTAATAAAGAGGGGGGCTGGGGATTTAGCTCAGCGGCATAAGCGCCTGCCTTGCAAACAGGCAATCGTGAGTTCGATCCCCGGTACCGATAAAAAGGAAAAAGACCAAAATAAATAAATAAGTAAATAAATAAATAAAGAGCACCCATAGGAACAAAGCTAATTCAAGAAAAAGAAAAGTTATACGAGGTTGATTGAAATTGGAAACTACCCCCCACTGCTAAATTTGACTGGCTTAAAAAAAAAGAAATTGGAAACTACTTCTGAGGTACTTCCAAATACAGAGACCCATGTAGCCCGTGGTCCATCCGAATGCCACTCACTGAAGGCCAAGGAGCAATGTATGGGGTGGGAACCTACAGCAAACCTAGTCCTTTGAACACTGTCCTGAGGGCATCAAAGAAGCCATTCCGCAGGAGCAGGTGTGACCCACGTGACCAAGATGCAGTATTGAGGGAGACGTATGGACAGTGGGATTGAAAAGCCTTTTAATCTCAGTGTGAAGATGCTCATGAGATAGAGAAACCTAAGCCCTGACAGGGATGCGCTGATGAAGTCAATGCCCGTGTCACTTTCTTGGCACGGGGACAAGACAATGGGAAGGCTTAATGCGTGTGGGCCAGCAGTTACCAAAGGAAAGTGAGAATCGGGAGGCTCATTTGGCCACCGTCAGACTGTCCGACTGTGCTGCAGGGAGAAAGGGAAGAGATCTGTAGGATTCATGAACAGCTGGGCAGGTGAGGGAGGGGACTTCTCCAAGAGAAGGAGGCAGGCCGGGTCAGGGATCAGGCGGCCCACACAGACATTTGATCTAAGCAGGAGTCCAATTCTAAAAGGAAAAACGTAGATAGGAAAAAAAGCAATAGAAGAAAGGACTTGTTCCTCTGGTAACCATTTCTGTAGCTAAGCCAATTGAGAGGGCTCACAGAAGGACACTGCTCCTTGCTGGACAACGGTGGTCTCTGCAAGAGAGCCCCTCATTTCTAGCATCAGCAGTGATCAAAGATAGAGAGACAGCGCTTGTCTGGGCCTGTGTGCTTGAAAGAGCTGCTGAAATTGTGGAACGTAAGGAGAGAGGGCTTGCATCAGCTTTATTCCCAGTGGTACGTGGGGGATACTACTGTGCTGATCAGGGTCATTTGGAATTGAAAGTATTCTCCTGTCCTTAAATTAAAATATTAGGCCCAGAACTTAGCTCAGTGGCGTAAGCGCCTGCCTGGCAAGTGCAGGGTCGTAAGTTCCATCCCCAGTACCCAAAATAAATAAATAAAATATTAGCGTGTAATAAACCAGAGTTTTCCCCTTTGTCTCACTAAAATGTAAATGAAGTCAAAAGTAGACACTACTAAAAAAAAGGACACTACTTATAAACTGAAAATTATAAGAATTTTTGGAATAGAAGAAAAATGTATTCAGTTTTCCTCTCAATTTCTAATTGCTACAGCAGATACTTTGTCTGTGTAAAAGGCGCCTTCTATCCAATATCATGGATGGTTTCCAAGCAGGGACTGCAAAATGAGCCTCTTTGGAGCTTTCAAGCTGTAAAACTGCCCGCAGGAACCCGCGTTCAAGGAAAGGAGGGATTTAGCCGACTTCTTGGAGAAGGCTGGCACTCTGTCAGATTCTTTCCCTGTACCAGGAGCAGGCATTTTGCTGCTGTCATTATGGCAGAAGCTTCTGTTTTTCAGTACTTACGCTAAAGCCAAGTCTTTTCCTTAGTTCCCAGTTTGCTCCTGTTCTGTGCGAAGAAGGCGGGAGGGTTACAGTGTGAAGCCCCCCCGGGGCGAGTGCCCGCTGTCCTGGATTAGGAGTCCCTGCCAATCCCCGTGGGCCAGCGGGACACAGCGTTCAGAGCTGGCAGTGTTCGTGCCTCTTCTGTCTTTAATTTCAAAGGGCATCCCTAAGGAGATTTATTCTATTTTTTTCTAAATGTTCTAGAAACTACATTTTATTTTATTTTATTTTTTTATTTTAAGGAGTAGAAACTGAAAGAGTAAATAAGACCCAAAATCTACAATAGACACTGTGAAAGGGTAAGAAATTGCTCAACGGGGAACCATAATGATGAATCTAAATTAAAAGCCTCAGCATCCTCCTTGTACTGGAGAAGGAAGCCTGGTGTCTAGTCAGGTCCCCAGGGTCCTGTTCAGGCAGAGCCTGAGCAGGAGGACCCCGGAGAGGAAACGGCCCTGTGTGTTTCCCAGGTGTTGGTACCCTTAACTAAGTAGTTAGCAGACAGCCTGCTCTTGTCTCATACTTTGAATTCTCCCTACTAAATCGCAGGTTACCTTAGTATATAAACCAACTGAAACATAATTCAGGGGTCCATATGCATACTGTTCGTTTTCTTGTAACAGATTTTGGGTTTCAGCCAATCATAGGCAGCCAGCTGATCAGTTCCTATCCAGGTGAGGCAGAAGCTGGCTGCTCACTCTGCTGGGCAGACTCCCTGAACCTCTCCTGGCTCTCAGTGCTGTCTGATGCATTAGTCGGTCTTTGTCCAGATAAATTCTGTTATATATAGTTTGTCTAAAGTTCTTAACAGTAGTGCCGTGGTCCTCAACTTCGTCATTGACTCTGTGTGTGTGTGTGTGTGTGTGTGTGATCACCAAACATCAGTGCTCCCAGGGACCCACCTTCTTGTGATGGCAAGCATGACCCCCTTCCTGTGGACTCTGTCTAGGGGGAAGCCAGGGTTAAGGTGATCCTGGAGGGCTCCCTCAGTGCCGGAGCTCAGGAAACCTGTTTCATTTAGAGACCAGGACAGGAAAGACACATTGCCATAAACCAACGTCCCTATAAATCCCAGCTCACCTTCTTCTTCCTCCCTTTCTTCCTTTGAGCAACATGTGTAAAACCCATGGGCTTTGGAGGCAAAGCTGTTTGAACCCCACCCGAGTGACTTGGTGACTCTGGGCCCATTTCCTCCTTGGTGATGGCATTGTCCCCTCTAAGGATGGGGACAACTGTTGCATGAGACAAAGCATTAGCTTTAGGTAAATCTGTTCCTGAACTTACTTTGGGCAGAAGATCAATGCAGTGACTGATTGGATGGCCCCATTTAAATGAAAAAACAGTATCAAACACAGCCAGTGTATATCAGTTAGACATACCAGGCTTACCAATAGAAGTAAGGACACTTATTTTAGTATGCATTCAGCTCTACTAAAGCCTAAGTGGTTCTAAAACTCACCACACTTTGTGAATTCATGCAATAAAAACTACAGGATTTAGCTTGGTACATGGCACATGCCTGTAATTCCAGCACTGAAGGAGGCTGAGGCAGGAGGATTGCAAGTTGGAGTCCTAACTGGGCACCTGAGTGAGAGACCCTATCTCAACATAAAAAATATAAAAAACTGAGGAGATAGCTCAAAGAGAAGGTCTTTGGTTCATTCACCAGTGCTGCAAAAGCAAAACAAAACAGCCACAGGGCTTGTGAGCAAAACTGCCTTAGAGGCATAATGCTCAAGAAATGTATCAGTAGCACAAAAAGAAACTAGGAACTTTATACTAACAGTAGCACAGTTTTACCTATGTTAAATAATTAAGAAATACATAACAAGCCGGGTGTGGTAGCGCAAGTTTGAGCCCAGCTTGGGCAACTTAGTGAAACCCATTTTCAAAGGTTAAAAAAAAAAAAGAAAGGGCTGAGGATGTAGCCTGGTAAGAAAGCCCTGAGTTCAGTGTCTGGCACTGGAAAACAGAAAAACACAGTACTACAGCCCGTGTGACGCTTCCCTGACCTGAACTTTGCCTGTGGGAGCAGGTATTGGAAGGTGGCTGTGGCTGTTGTAAGTGGGGGTTGGCAGGTTATCTGAAATCAGATGGGCACAGCATGGGACGTAACTCATAGTAGACGCCTGTTGTTTTGGTGTCTCTGTGACCACGTTTAGCTGAGAGGCATTTGAGAGTTGCAGGGTACGCAGATACAGGGCTTACAATTGTGCTCACATTGTTCTGTCCCGTTGGTCCCATTGGAACACAGGACATTTTCAAAGCAAGCTGGATATAAGACGTTTGTGTTGTCTCTGTGGAGGTCACTGTGCTCTGGGGAGGCGGAGTCACTGTCAGGTTGTGCGCAAGCCACAGGGTGTGGGGTGGTGGCGCTTGGCCCTGTACTGTTCTGGCTTTGGGTTCTCGGAGCGACCCTGTCGTCCTTGCACTTGGGCAGACTGTACCGTGCAGGTGGTTGGTCATGACCCATGCCATGTTTCTTGAGTCTCCCAAGGTCTTTCGAAGATTTCCCGTGAATGAATCCTGTATTTTAAAATTGGATGTGATGGTGAAGCTGCTGGGAGGACAGGCGTAGTCGTATCATGTGTAACCTTCACACTCGCGGTGGCTGAAAGGGCAGCAGAGTCAATGAGTAAACTTCATGCAGGGTGTGTGAAATGCAGAAGTTGCCTGCACATCTTTGTCATAAGTGCGTTTTGGAGAGAAAGGATCCTCAGCTTTCGTCACACCCCAAAGCAAGTTTTGATCGTGATACCAAAAACCACTGATTCTAAAACTTGACGGGACATAGGCTCATGGATGGTTTAGGCGATATGACAGCAGTCTGTGTTGTAGTCTAGTACACTGCTCCCATAAAGAGGAGCTACGGTAGTTTCTCAAGGAGCATTCTTAAATCAGGCGTGGTGCACACCTGTAATCGCAGCACTCTGGAGGCTGAGGCAGGAGAATCACAGTGAGTTTGAGGCCAACCAGAGCTACATGGTAAACTCAAGCCAGCCTCAATTACACAGTGAAACCTGGTCTCAAAAGAAGAAAAAAAAGCACCCCATGCTAGAGCTGGTGTGACCACTGTGTCAACCGTGCATGCTACCTTTGATGTTTCCTCTAACTTAGTTACACTGGTAGTGAAGGGTTTCCTTTCTGACTAGGGCTGTACCTTTCAGCCGAGTATCTCATGCTTCCCTTGGCTTTTTGTTTTCCAGGTGGGAGCAGCGGGAGCTGCCCAATGGGCGGGTCTATTATGTGGACCACAATACCAAGACCACCACCTGGGAGCGGCCTCTTCCTCCAGGGTAAGTAAGGCCTGAACTGACTAGTCCTGAGACCCTAGGACCAACTCCCAGAGTCACCGAGGGCTTCGCTGCCATTCCCTGGCACTGCCCTCTCTAGTTTACCCCACTCTCCTCCTTTCTCTGTTTTTTATCCTTCCAGTTTTCCCTTTTTATATTCTGTCCTTTTTTCCCTTTCTTTCCACCTCCATGTGGTTGGCCAAGACTGATGACCATTGCTTTCTTAAGTGGTATTCAGAGCTGTTGAGCCCTAAAAGAGGGACTAAGGACACCTTTTGGGCTTTAGTGTTTTGATGTCCTCAGTGTGTCACTGTTCGGAGGCATCCCTGGTAGGGCCTGGCATTGTTCTCTGTCACTTGATTGCTTTTTTCATCCCATTACCTTTATTCTTAAGACAGCCTGGGACTTTTAGAGGCCCTGTAGGAAACAGGCTAGGGGCGTAGCTTGGTGGGAGAGCGCTTGTCTAGCATGCGCTGGGCCCCGGGTTCAATCTTGAGCACTCCAGATCAGGAGAAACGGGATGTGGAGACCGGGAAAGAAAGAGTGTTGATGCGTTTCATTGCATGTCGGGGCCACCCTGCCTAGAAAGACAGAGGCCTGCTCATTCAGCTGGGCTTGATGAGAACACATCCACACTCTCCAAAACCAAAGGGTGAGTGAGGCTTCCAAGGGGGAGAGACTGTCCAAATTCAAGGACCAGGGGTTTGATGCCCTCCCTGCCAGGGACAGAAAGTTCTTTCCAGAGTGTCTCTTTAGTCCTGAGAGTTTTCAAAAGGAATATATTCTGCTCTCAGAAAAGAATCAGCCTCGACTAAAGTAGCCATGAAGGGCTCCTGCATAAAATATGAACACTTAGCCTCCCAAGTTTGCGGAGGGGAAGGATTTCGGAGGTGGAGGGTCTCAGGAGAGCCCCTGTGCTGGTTTGCTTCCGCTGTCAGGCGTGTGCCAGGCAAATACCGCCTCACCTTCTGGCCCTGCAACTTTCCATGGATGGGGTGCTTTCGCTTCAGTTTCCAGGAGGATGCCTGGGTTTTCCTTTTCTTCCCTCCTCCTCTGGGAATGGAACTCGTCATTTGTCATCACTAGGCCTCACTTTATTTTCTGCTTTGACTTGGAGTCAAATGAAGTTATGAAGTGAAACGTGGACTTCTTGATTTAAAAAAACAAACAGGCATTTTATTGGGGAGATGATGGAAATTTTCATGCTGTTAGGGAAAATTTCAAAGGGAAAATGTGCAAAGAAGGGAGAGTAGTAATAAGGAGCCCTCACAGCCTCAACACACAGCTTCAGGAATTATCAAGTCTGTGGCCAGTTTTGTTTCATTTGTACGAGAGGGTGACCCACCATAGTGGCAAATGCACAAAATCTGGCAATTGGCCTGTTTTTATAAATAAATAAAGTTTTATTAGAACACAACCACACTTACTGTTCACTTCTGTGTCATGGTGCTGGGATGAAACCTAGGGCTCTGTGCATGCGAGGCAAGTGCTCTACCCCTGAGCAACATCCCTACCCTGCTTGCTTTCTTTAGTAGCTGCTTTCATACTTTAGTGGCAGGATTGAATTGTTGCAACAGATACTGTGCAGCCTGCAAAGCCTAAAATACTGACTTTATGGCTAGAAATAATTTGTCAGTTGCTGGGCCCTAACCCTCATCTAGCCTCCCCCGTGTCAAATCTAGATTATTCTGAAGCATATCCCAAACATCGTATCCGTATCTGTACTTGAGTACATATTTCTAAAAAATGTTCTCATTAAAAATAAAACCACGGTATCATTTATAGTGTTTCCTTCTTACCATCAAATATCTCATCAATATCTGAATTTCTCTAAGTGTATCACAGACTAAACATTGATTTTTAAATTTAATTTAAAAAATTTTTTTTGGCACCGGGGATTGAACTCATGACCTCGAATGTGCCAAGCAGGCGCTTATGTCTCTGAACTAAACCCTTGGCCCCAAACGTTGATCTTCATGGTGTATATCGTACACTGGTACTTGGTGTATTGACAACCCGTGTGTTTGAAAGCAACCGGAACTCTGTAAGTGCGCTCTTGGCTGCCTCACAGTTCTCTCCACAAACCTCGCAACATTTGGATAGAATTGGGAAGATACCATTCTAAGGATGGCTGGGGACTTGCTCTTCTTTAAATATTGGGGTGGGATGTTATGATTTTATCATTAATTATGGGAAAAGTCCTACCCCAGGGAAGTGTAAACCATTTTGAGAGCAACTTTGAAACTACAGATAAAGCTGTTACCTCAGCACGCTCGGTGCCCAGGAAGTAAGATTGAGCCAGAGGGTTCACTGTGTCACGGTCATCATCTTGTAGCAAAGCTATGGGAAATGCGGTGCAGGCAGTCATTATACCCCACAGCTCAAAGGCCTGGACTGGCAGCTAAGGATGAACCAGCCAGTGCTCTCCAGGCTCCCTCGGCAAGCTCAGACCAGAAGTAAGCAGAGAGAAGCCCACAGGAGAGCGCCAGGCTCAGGGAAGCTTCACAGAGGAAGTGACTCAAATGCTCGCAGCAAGGCTGGACTCGAACAGGAGCCGGAAGACGGTCCTGTCGGATACAGGGGAGGTGCTGCTGTGCACAGCGAAGGTGAAGGATGTGTGTTAGGGGATGATGTGGGAGTGGCTTTGCAGGAGTAGAAGGTGTTTTTATTTTTATTTTTTTGTCTTTGTGAGTCAGAGTTTCACTATGCATTTCAGGCTTGAACTCACTTTGTCGCCCCGGCTGGCCTCAAACTCACAGTGATCCTCCTGCCTTTACCTCCCAAGTGGTAGAATTACAGGCATGTGTCACCACGTCTGGCCTAGGAGTAGAAGGTTTATGTGAGACAGAGATGTTCTCAGAGTGTGTCCAGTGAGCCCTCGGGGTTGTGAGATGCCCACCAGAGCCAAAGACAGTGCAGGGCTGCCTGGGCCTCCAGCCACTGCTCTGCTTCTATGTATCTGCATAGATTTTACCTAAAAGAAAAGGTGGGGTTTTACTGCTCAGAAATTCACCATGGCAGAGGACTTCTAGTAAAACAGATGGATTGAGATGTGTTTATTTTCATTCTTTGTGAAAGCCCACTAAAATGTGAGTAAACCTTCATAAAAAGAAGCATCAAAAAAAAAAAAAAAAAAGGGAATGAAAGGGGACAAAGAGCACGTGGGAGAGATGCTAATATATTTAGTTGCTTGCGGATAAATGGCAGAACCGAAGAGGCTGAGAGCCTCTGTGATGAGGGCCCTGGGAAGCCTCAGCGCCTGGGACACCACGGAGCAGGTGGGGTGAGGCGAACCTGGAGGTCAGCTGGAAGTCTGTGCAGGGCGTGGTTGGATTCCCACATTGTCAGCCATCACTTCCATTGCTGTGCATGCTCACACACATGCACACACACAAGACTGCTGGTGACCCTGAGCAGCTGTTCAGAGAGCAGGACCAGGCTTGGGCATACAGGACATGGATGTAGGAAGAGATGAGCTGGAAAGAGGCAGTAAGTGAGGATAGTGTACCAGCTCTAGGGCACGGAGTGCCAGGTTTTGTTATATTGTGCTCGGGAAAGTGACCATCTAAAGGAAAATAGCTGCAGACCCTCGTGTTTGGGGTCCTAGTAAGATGGTTTAGCTTCTTCCTGGTCGCTGTACAGTGAAGCCATAGTCAGCAGCTCCACATGAGCACACAGCATGTCAGCAGCTCACCTGTAAATGTGAATAATATTGCCAAGATGCACAAATGAAAAAGGCAAACGACTGGACAACCGAAGAGTAGCAGCCAGAAAAGGGACGTGGGGGGTTGGTGAAAACAATTAGGGAGTTGGGAGCAAAAAATTCTGAAAACAAACTAAGTGTGTTGATGCACACCTCTACTCCCAGCACTCTGGAGGCTGAGGCAGGAGGATCACTGTGAGTTTGAGGCTAGCCTGGGCTACATAGTGAGTTCAGAGCTAGCCTGAACTGTATTGTGAGAACATTTCAAAAATAAACATAATATCCTCAAAGATTTGGAAGAAAATAGCTCTTTGATGGAACTGTAGAACTTGACACAAACCATATAGGAAGCAGGTGCTTTTAGAAATTAACATATATGACAGCAGAAATAAAAAATATTTAGAATAGTGGTTGAAAGATAAATTTGGAGAAGATGAGTTCAAAAGATCCAGTACCTAGATAGTATTACTGTTCTAGCAAGAAAGAACAGAGAAATAGGGTAGGAAATGATAGATAACTAAATAAAATGAAATGAAAAAGAAAGCTGCAGAAGTGAAGTACGTACACTTCAAGGGCCACCTGGAAGCCATCACTTCATTCCTGTGCATGCTCACACACACGCACACACGCAGGACTAGCTCAGGGAATTTCAGTGCCAAGAGCAGATCTCAGGAGCTCCTGGAGGGAGAAAACATGACACACAGAAATGTTTGGGGCTCAAGAATCCACAGCAGGGAAGAGTTTTTTCATCACAGTTCTGATGGAAAAAGATTTCCCTCCTTGAAATGAACTTTTAAATCATCTTTTATTAATTTAAACATTCAAATGTGAGGGTAGAAATAAAGAAACCTTCAGATATGCTGAGTTTCAAAAAATAACTTTAGTGCCTCCTTCCACAGAAGTTACTAGATATATTCCACCAAATGAGAGAGGCCGAGAAGGAAGAAGGCACAGGATGTGGGGACCTGGGAGAGGCCATGGGACGTAACTGGGAGTGGCGGGGACATGACTCATGCCAGGCCACCTTCGAGGAAGCTACAGGAGAGGGTGGCTAAAGAATTGGTACCACGGAGCACTTGTCCTGTCAGAGAAAGAAGTCACCAAAATAGATATCGAAATTGCTTAAATAATGCAGGGGCTCATGGCCCATGTAACTGGAAACGGTAGATAGAAATCCTGATTGCAAGTGACACTTGATCTTGTGGCCCAGCAGTATTCCCAGTGAGCTGTCCCCTTTCCTCTCCTGCCTTGCCGACCACTGGTCAACATCATGTGAGTTTGAATCTGGAGGTTAAAGAGCCGTAGATTCTTCAAAACTAAACCGAAGGAAACAAGGCAGTTCTTACCTTCCTAAACCAAGAAACAAAATGCAGAACGTTTTGCAAATGGGAAATGTGTTTGCTATAGTGTTCTTCCTTATTATAATACAAACCCTAAATCTAATGGTGATTGTGCTCTGTGTTGGAGGAAGAGGCAAGGTGACAGTATGTGTTGGGAGTTAACACGACCTGACCATCTTCTGAGTGGACAGTCCCCGAGTAATGTGGACAACGGCACAAGTAAAGGAGTAGCGGGCAGACATGTTATTTAGAGCGATGTGGTAGCAGATGGCTGCTCTTCTTTTTTGTTTTTTCTTTTTTTATTTTGAGACAGGGTCTCAGTTTATAGTACAGGCTGGCCTTAAACTCACTGTGTAGCTCAGGCTAGCCTCAGACTCATGACAATCCTCTTGCCTCAGCCTCCTGAGTGCTGGGATTGCAGATGTGCACCGCCATGCCTGCTATCTGCTTTTCTTTATATCTCTTGAAATCTTTGCATTCAAAAGCTATATATACACATTGAGTTCTTTGATAATAAATGAAAATGAGTAGTGTAGAGGAATTATAAGAAAGTCAGAATTGTTGTGAACCTTGAATGCTGATAAAGGATTCTGGCTTAAGGGCAGCAGAAATCAGTGGGGATTTCAAGCAGGCTAGGGAATATCGGGGTCAGTCTAGTGTGGTCTCCAGGGGTTGCTTACAGTGTAAAGTGGAGCGGGGAGGTCAGCTCAGTAGTCCAGCGGGTTGTGTGACACAGATCTAGTTGTAGAAATTTAAGATGGAACAATAACAAAACCAAAGAAGAACTCAGGCTGAGTGATGGACTGATATCAGTGGGGATGGTGGTGCGTGCGCTTGCATTCCTGGGGGAAGTGACAGAGGTGGGGAAAGGCTCAGAGTGGGGGAGAACCATGGGGTTTAGTTGAATTGCAAAGTGTGGGTTCTGAAGAAGGTAAAACAGTCTGGTGACAGCTGGGCACAATCTGGGAACCCAGCCAAGGGATCTGGGAGCTTCTTAAGGGGGAGCCACTTTCAGGGAGGCCTGGAATTTTAAAAGTTCCCTTGAAAAGATGGCTGAGAAAGAACCAGCTGGGGTCAGGTGGTTACACATACCTATAATCTTAGCACTCAGGAGACAGAGGCAGGAGGACTGCTGTGAGTTCGATTGCTGTGTAGCCCAGCCTGGGCTACAGGGTGAGTTTAAGACTAGCAAAAACTGTGTAGCAAAACTCAGTCTCAAAAAGGTGAAAACAAAAGAAAAGAAAAAAGCATCAGCTGGGAGGTTGACTCAGGATGTGAGGGCAGTTACAGACTTAGGTCAGTCATCGTGTCAGCAAGAGACTGTGGAGTGACAAGGGACAGAGCGGCAGGACCTCCACTCGGGCCTCACGGCGTGTCCGAATTAGCGTCCCTCTGCAGCGTTTTAGCCTGTGTTCTTCAGCTGTGCTCTCTCTCTCTTTTTTTTTTTCCATGCCCACCATTTTTCAAATTTATAACAGAAAAATTTGAAGCATACACCAAATGTGAAAGAATAGCACAGTGAGGCCCTTGTAACCCTCTTCTGAGTCTGATGATTAGTAATTGTTTCCTTTGACCTTCTTGCCTTTCAGGGGAGCTACTGATAGGTTTTTAAGAAAACCCCAGATATCATATTCTTTGATCCATAAATACATCATCTATGTCTCTAACAAGAGGTTAAAAATATACATCCTATCCAGTGAAATTACTGCCATTTCCTTACGTCATCTCGTGCCCAGGCACAGCCCATTGTCCCCAGTTGTCTTAAAAACATTCCTGTACCTGCTTTGTTTGAATCATATCCAGTGCCTTTGGCTGATGGGTGTCTTAAGTCTCTCCTCACCTGTGATTTTCCCTGATTTTTCCAATTTTTATCAGACCATTTATTGAAGAATCTGGGCATTTTGTCTTACAGAATTGCTTTCTTTTTGTTTCTGTTTGTTTGTTTATTTATTTATTTTGTCTTTTTGAGACAGAGTTTCACTGTGCAGTTTGGGCTGGCCTTGAGTTTTACTTTGTAGCCCAGGTAGGTTTGAACTCACAAATCTCCGCCTCAGCCTCCTAAGTGCTGGGATTACAGGCGTGAGTCACCACACCCAGTTTGTTTATGTTTCTTGAGACAACCTATGCTGTGTAGTTCAGCTGGCCTTGAGCTCACTGTAACTCGGGGTAGCCTCAAATTTTCAGTGATCCTCCTGCCTCAGTGTCCCGAGTTGCTGGAATTACAGACATGTGCCACCATCCTGAGCTGTAGAATTTCTTATATTCATGATGAGGCTGATTGTGCCCTTGTGGCTGTATAACATGTTTTATCCTGTGTCTTCACTGTAAGCTGGTAACTAGACTCGGAGGCTTGATTAGATTCCAGCTGACACTGAGGTATAATCTATACACAGTGAGACACGTGTTCCTGAATGTTTAGTCACTAAACTTTAACAAATAAGTTTCCCTCATGCAACCCATACCTATCAAAATATAGAAAAACTCATCATCCTAGAAAAGTTTCCTTTCTACTTACTTTTAATTGCTTTCCATCTGTGTATGTGGAAATCAGGTCACTGCACAGCTCAGCTCAGTTAAGGATTAATACTTTCTGTTCCAGCCCCGCCTTGCTGGGTGGGCAGGTATTAGGATCAAGTTTGGAAAAACTGCTTTCTCACCAAAGATCCCATAACGTCCTCCTATTGTGTGGATCAACCCTTCTCCTGACCATGCAACCTGTTTTTGTTGGTGCCTTATGTCACTTGCAAGTAACAAAACTTGGTATCCAAATTGGCTTAAATAAAAAGGGGAATTTATTGGGTAATGTCACTGAAAATTAATTAGCTATGATCCTAATTTGAGGTGCAGCCTGATGTAGTGACTATCTTATGACCAAGGAGCTGACTTTTCTTCCAGTTTTCTGCTCTGCCATCCACTGGGTCAACTTCGTGCCCCACTTAGGTCTAAACTGGTAGCCAGTGGTTCCCAGGACTCACCGTGTGCTTTCCTACTTGGATCCAGTAGGATGCAAGCCTATATTTTGTCCTAGCAAAAGTCCCATAGTCACCTTGATTGTCCCTGGCTGAATCCTGTGCCCATTCCTGGTCTGGTCAGTCGTCAGCTCTGGAACTGAGAATAGAGTCAGCTTCCCAGAGTTGCATGGGTCCCGGGAGAGGGAAACCAGGAGCCAACGGTGGGGAGAGTGGGTTGCTGGCCAGGCGGACACCAGTGTCCACCGTCATCACCTGAGCCCCGGAAGCCCCTGTGTCTTGCCAGAGGATCCAAGCCACTCAGTCCCCTTGGCCCTTCCTCAGCCCCTCCTTACCAGCCATCCTGAGATTTTTTTCCTGCAGTTTGGGGCGAGGGTGGTCACTATATTCATCCTGAGCTGAATGTTTGCAGCTGGGAGAAGCGCACAGACCCCCGAGGGAGGTTTTACTACGTGGATCACAACACTCGGACCACCACCTGGCAGCGCCCCACAGCCGAGTACGTGCGGAACTACGAGCAGTGGCAGTCACAGCGCAACCAGCTGCAGGGGGCCATGCAACACTTCAGCCAAAGATTCCTCTACCAGGTGAGAGGTGGGCGGCATGGGGAGTGGGCGGCAGCCAGGGACTTCAGTGCTCCGACCCTGGAGATTTTCCTCATCACAGCGAAATTCCTCAAATTCCGGTGTTTCTGAGTAACTCCATGTCCAGCCTCTGAAACTGTGTTTCCTGTCTTTCTTCCAAGACTGGCTTTCTCTTCTGCCCTCTCTGTTCAAGTCCGATTTCCTGACTTGAAGCCCAAAGATCAGCTCTGACTTTGCCCGCTCCTCACCTCTCTGGATCACAGCGGTCACCAGTTCTTCCTTTGTCTCTTGCTGCCTGTTGTTTCATTTCTTTCTTTCTCTCTTTTCTTTTTTTTTTGGTACTGGGGACCGAACTCACACTTACCAGGCAGGTGCTTGCACCACTGAGCTATGTCCTTGGCCCCTTTTCTTTCTTTTTCTTATAAATTAATATATGTTTGCCACATGTAGTTCATATACTTGTCACCATGTACTGACATCTGTGCATCTTGTGCTGTGATTCTTTTTGTGCCCCCCCCCCCACATTGTTTCTTTTAATCTTTACTAGCTAGCAGTCTCAAGGATGAAGAACAGATAAAAGCTCATCTAGATGAGGAGCTGGCAAACGAAAGCCCAGGGCCCAAAGCAGTCCACCACCTTTTTTTTTTTTTTTTTTTTGGGTGGTGATGGTATTGGGAATCAAACTCACAACCATGTATTCTCCAGGCAGGAGCTTATGCCACTGAGCTAAATCCTCAGCCCTTGCCACTTTGTTTTATAAATAAAGTTTTATTGCCAGCTCAGCAACATAAGCACCTGCCTTGTAAGCACAGTTGTGAGTTCGATCCCTGGTACAAAAAAAAAAAAAAAAAAATTTATTGGAACACAGGCCTGCTGGTAGTTTGTGAGTTAACTGTAGCTCCTTTCACGCTACCACAGTAGGTTTTTTTTTTTTTTTTTTTTGCTACATAGCCCGGGTTGACCGGGTTGACGAGTAATCCTCCTGCCTCAGGCTCCTAAATGCTGGGATTACAGGTGTGTGGGCAGTGCCTGCCTTTCCTCTGCCCTCTCCCTTCTGAGTTGCCAGGACAGCCTCTGTGCACTGTCCCTGTTGGCTGGCTGGCCCAGTCCCTGCTGGCTGTTCCTACCACAGGCACCTTCAGATGTTGTGTCACTGCATCCCTTTCCTGGCCAAGGCCTTCTGTGGTCACTAGCTACTGAATGAGGTGTAAACTCTCTAATCCGGAATTCAGGGTGAAGTGTTTTAACAGCTTCCCATACCACATCCCTTTCAGAACCTCCTGGTGCCCCTGCTGGAGTCTTTGTCCTCATGAGCATCCCCACCAGGGACCCAGAGCTAGAGGAGCCTGGCTACAAAGGCTTTTCAGCAGGGAGAAGCGAGGTCCCTGGTTGGAGTCCTGATTATATTCTTGGGTCACCTTAATCACAAAAGTTGGGTATAGGGGTCATAGCAGCATGAGATGGGGCCCTGTATTGTAGGTAGGGGTTTGGAGCTGGACCACAGTTTAATCAGTGTGTTTAACCTTATTTCTATTTGAAATGAACTTTATTTAATTCCACAACCCATTTCTGCCTGTCCTAGTTAGATGCTCAAAAAATCCTTAATCCCATTTAATTAAGTAGCAGTCATAGCTGGGCATAGTGGCACATGCCTTTGATTCTAGCATGTAGGGGGCTGAGGCAGGAGGATTGTGATTTTGAGGCTAGCTTGGACTATGTAATGAGCTCACAACCAGTCTGCACTTCATACTAGGATCCTGTCTCCAAAAAAAGTAGTCATTGTTTATCATCTTTGCCTTATTTTTTGGCTCTTTCAGTGTTCTTTAGAAGCAGGAGCTCCGTTACCAACTGTAAGTCATGGTAGCATCTCCCTTAGCTAGCTCGCCTAGTCTGTGGGATCGACTGCTGATCAGAAAGTGGGAAAGCTCAGGAGGACCCCATTTCCTTTAGGGGTAAGCAGAAAACATGACGTGTGTCCCATAAAGTTGCCTTCAAAGGTTACTTGCTGTTCTCGCCTGTCTGCAACCCATGCCGGGTAGTCTTACCCAGTCCATGTCCTTGTGCCACCCCGCCCACCCCATGACATGCCTGCTATCTAGTTCTGCTCTGTTTCAAACATTGGACAGGAGCTGGTCCTTCTCCGCATTTTGAAAACTGTTCCTTTTGAGCCAGGGCCCAAGGATTTTGCCTGTTTTCTTGGGTGGACCTGGCTCCAAAACAGAGAGAGTCTGGATTATCTTTCTCTGACCTGTCTGTCCTTTGGGGTAGAGACAAGGACACAGCATAGGGGTCTCACATGGTTTCATTTCTTTGATTATCCAACTTCTTTAAAAAAAATCACCCATTTTGTCCTGTGGTGTGCAGCACATCACTTCTGTAGGTTGGCGGATATGTCCGTGTTCAAATGAGAAGATTCACAGGTTCTGGCTCTCATGACCACTTGTTCTTTTTGGAGAATTCTTTTCCTCTTCCCTGTTTCTCTCATTTTAGCAACGTTGTTCCAAGCTTACAGAGGTATGATTTCAGCGTGGAGCATTCCCTAGAAGTAAAAAATTAAATGCAAAAAAATTTCATCCTGCATACTCTAAAATGGTTTTCTCAGCATGGCAGGGGATGTAGGCAGATTCTCCGTGGTGGTGGGGGGTTACCTTTCTCCCTGAAACAAGTCTTACATTGAAAAACGTGGTGGGAATCTTTTTTTGGTCTGCTCTCAATGTTTCTCTGTTGCTTTTCCTCCCCCTCTGGATTTGGTTTTCCCTCTTGTTTGCTATGGTGCCATGTCCTGGTTACAAGTAAGAAGGGTTGCTTTCATACATTTATTTTGGGGTTTGGCCTTGGCCCAGGGTTTGACTCGGAAGACTTAAGAGCTGATACTGTACTGGCGACTTCCCCGCCTCCTCCTCTTTCTGGGCTTAGACTGAGACCTTGTTCTTTGCTGTACCGCAGAGAACATGAAATACAGTGCGGAATGGGAGCCCAGGGAATCCCGGGCGGTGGGCTCCTGTTATTCCTTCCTACTCACTGCCTCCACACCCGCCTTCCCCACAATTCTCCTAGCTTAGTCTTCTCCTTGTTTCTGGCAGGTTTTTCTTTCTGATGCCTAGTGTGCCTTTATTGTTCATGGTAAAGTGTGTGTGTGTGTTTCACCCTGTGGTTTTGTGCTGCCCTGTATTTGTGCAGTGTCCACTGTGGATGCCATTGTACCCCTGGGCCAGGACGTCACACAGCCTGCTGTTCATGTGGCACCTCTGTCTTTATGCCTCTTCATCATCAGACACGGGCTGGGTCTGCAGGACCAGCTCAGATCCTTCCTTGGCTCCCAGGTGTGGGCTCCAAATCTGAAACAGATGACTCGGTGCCCACTCCGCCCAGAGCATCCCACGCTGAATTCCCAAGCACCCAGCTTTTGTTCTCAGGGCATGGGTGCCTGTGGAAGGAGGAATGATGCCTGCCTTTCCCTCTGCAACCTTTATGCCCTTCCCAGAACCTTTCTGCCCCCAGCTGTATTTGCTAGACATTCTTTATTTCTGAGTTTGTATCTTAAAATATTACTAGGACTTTGTGTGTTGTCCCCAAGGGACTTGAACTCGCATGAGCTCTCTGGCTTGTGGCCTGCACCCCAGTTCTCCTGATGCAGGGCTATTCAGGAAAGTGATCCAGCGGTGTTTCTCTCCATTCCTAGTCCTAAAGGAAGCTGTCTGGTGTCTTCTGGTGACCTGTGCACGTGAGATGTCCTCTGGCTGTGATCGATTTACACAGCTACGCAAAGAAGCGTACGTGGCACCAGGTGGTAGCCGATTTCCACCAAAGCTCCTAGACACTTTATAGATTATCCACTCCTTCTGAAAAGAGACTTGAAGGGGCTGGGGATTTAGCTCAGCGGGCATAAGCACCTGCCTTGCAAGCAGGCAGTCGTGAGTTCGATCCCTGGTACCGATAAAAAGGGAAAAAGACAAAAAAAAAAAAAAAAAAAAAAAAAAGAAAACGAAAAGAGACTTGAAGCCACTGTGTGCTTTTCCTGCTCTGCTCCCTGTGATACTTTAGGCTAGAAGAGAGGCTGTCAGTTGGCTTGTTGGTGGGGTGAAATTTTCGGCTTTTGGTTTTCTGGCCATGATGTGTGGCTTGTATTTTTCGTTTCTCCTTTCCTCCTGTTTACTTTCCTCCTTATGGCTTTTCTTTTCTTGTTTTTCAAGTTGTACTCTATACCTTAGGGAAGAAATATCCAAAATAGTCAGGTTACTTTAACTAGAAGAAGTAAAAATATGAGTGTTTGATTCTGTTGACTCTGAATGTTGTTTGTGTTAGCAGTCTCTGATCTTTCCCTTTCCTGTCTGCTGCTCTTCTGACAGGTTGAGGGGACAAATGAAGCTCTGGTATGACAAGGATGGGAAGATACCCTACTTTAACAAAAGAGGGCCAGTAACCTGTAAAATTAGAGACTGAGAAAGAAAGGCAACAGCCTGTGTGATGACCTATCACCCTACCACTGGGGGAGGCTGAGGCAGAAGGATCCACCTGATGACTTAGCAAGAGCCTGTCCCAAAATGAAAAATGGCTAGGGATGTAGCTTACTGCAGAGACCTTTGGTTCAATTCTCGGTACCAAAAAAAAGAAAAAAAAGGAGGGGGCAGCATTTAAGAAACGGATGATGAATTGTACATGTGGCGCGTGTCCGGCTACCTGGGGGCTGAAGTGAGTTCAAGACTAGCCTGGGCCAAACAGTGAGACCCTGTCTCAGAAAAAAAGAAAAAAAGGTGGGGGAGGAGAAAAAAGTAAAAAGACTGACAAATGTTTTTGTTTCAGTTAAGTGCTATCAATAAAGACCTGTTGGCCTATCGATTTACACAGCTACGCAAAGAAGCGTACGTGGCACCCGGTGGTAGCCGATTTCCACCAAAGCTCCTAGACACTTTATAGATTATCCACTCCTTCTGAAAAGAGACTTGAAGGGGCTGGGGATTTAGCTCAGCGGGCATAAGCACCTGCCTTGCAAGCAGGCAGTCGTGAGTTCGATCCCTGGTACCGATAAAAAGGAAAAAAGACAAAAAAAAAAAAAACAAAACAAAAAACGAAAAGAGACTTGAAGCCACAGACACTTGTGTACCAAATGTCTCTGTCTAAGACACACTCTTTCTATGCAGTTCAGGCTGGCCTTGAGCTCACTTTGTAGCCCAGGCTGGTCTCCAACTTGCGGCCATCCTCCTGCCTCAGCCTGATGAGTGCTACAATTACAGGCATGTGCCACCACACCTAGCTTCTTTCTAATTTCTTAAAATTACCTTTTGCAAAACCATTGTTATAGCTCAGACCTCAGTAACTCATTGTATTTGGCTTTATTGTCTGAAATAGATGTGTTCTCATGTTCATTCCTTGGCTTTTGATGCCAAGTGTCTTTGTAGTGAAGGTCCTTATCTATTAGCACAAAGCAAGGCTGGAGACATTTGGGTTTTATGAGATGTCACGCCAGATCACCCCGTATCCTTCCTACACACAAACACAAACCAAAATGACTACCAAGACTTGGGGTGATGTGTTTCAGGAGTGGGGCAAATTGAAATTGTGGTGCAGATTGTGAGCATATCCTGGAGGCTGGCAGCAGTGGGCCTCGGTCAAGGCCAGTTTTCCCCCATTTTGTGCAGCTTCGTTCTGTGAGGTAGAGGATCCCCCCTCAGCTGAAAGGGGCCCCTGTCCCATCAAGGAACCTATGGTTCCCAGACTTAAACGTCTTTGTTGGAACTTGCTTGGAAGCGGTGCCTGCATTGCCACCTTCGAAAAAGGTTCCTCTGTCCCTTGAGGGGGTGGGAGGGCTGTGAAAGGGGAGCACTGGCAATGGGGCTCCACCAATGTTTGCTCAAGGCGAGACTGAGCTCCATTCATCCTCCTGCCCGTGTGTGGCTCTGTCGCCCCCAGACGAGGCCAGGCCGGCAGCCTGAAGTCTGCATTTAGAACTTGATCCCATAATATAATGATTAAATGTTAGTCAGGGAAATAAAAATGCTTTTGGGGGGGCAGGGAAAGAGTGAGGAGAACAATACTTGTTTTATTTAACCATGCACGTTTTTTGACAGCACCCCTTCCCCAAAGGACATGAGACCTCACCGTCCCTGCAGCCCTTCCCTGGAGACCTCAAAGCAGAATTAGGCCGGGGTGTGGGGGGTGGTCACTAACGTAAGCTCAGTGCCCCCGAAGTCCTGCGCCCCCTCCCTTCCCTCACCACCTGCCCCACCCCCACCTCCCCAGACGGGCAGACACAGAACAGTGAGCAAGTTCAGGTTGGGGTGGGGGGGAGAATAAAGGTGCTTTGTGGAAGGGAAGGAAAACATTCCTGGGGGAGGTGAGGGGCTCGGGTCTGAATGTGCCCTCAGTCTGCTGGATGCTGCCCTGGGCGGGTGGCGGGGGCTAGCAGCGAGATGGAGGGAGGAGGGCCCAGCCCAGCCAGGAAGCCCGGGCGTGGGCAGGGCTTGTGGGAATGATTTCATTGGAAAGGCCTGCAATATTTTTTCCCCTCCTGTGTGTGGTTCTTGGAGAAAGTTGGAGGTGGTGGTGATTTCAGTCGCCTTGGCCGCCGCGAGCAGTCGAGCAGTGTCCGTCGGGGAGCTTGGTGGGGCGGCCCGCGCTGAGCCCTCCGGCCCTGCTCTGCCCGGCCAGCCCTGCCCGGCCTCTGCGCACCTCTTCTTCCCACTCTTTGCACCTTCCCAAACCCTCCTGAGTTCTCCAAGAGCTCTTTGGGGGCTTCTTTTCCTTTCCTTTTTTTTTAACAAAGACTTCTGAGGAGCCCATGCCACCTAGGGTCTTGCATCCTCTACAAAGTACTAAAATGCGGAAGTGAGTTGTTGGCATTTTAACTTTTATTGAAGGATGTATTTTTAACCAGTGTTTTTTTAACCTCTGTTTTCTTCTGTGCCTCTTCTATTTAGTCTTCGAGCACTTCGACTGACCATGATCCCCTGGGCCCGCTGCCCCCCGGCTGGGGTGAGTACTGACTTCTACCTTGGTGCCCTCCGTGTCCGGTGCCAAGAGCTTGTTTCGCATGTCCCCTTTCCTCTCTTCCATCCGCTGGCTCCCTGTGCCACCTTCTACAGCATACCCTTGGGGACACCCAGCCAGTGTCAAAGTGGCAAGCTGGCAGATCGAGGGAGAAGCTGAGCTGGGCCGTGCCAGGGTAGCCTTCAGAGCTACAGCTAAAGGAGTGTGACCCTAAGAGAGAGATCCCAAGCTGCTGTGTGGCTAATGAGTTCAGGACCTCAGTGGCAGCCTGTCACTGATACATAGACCCTGTCTGGTTTGCAAATGGACTTGCTTCAGGACTGTCTCTCTGGGTGGAGGGAGTCGCCTTTCTTTGCAGCTGAGGTGTTGGAGGAGTCCAGCCTAACCCTGGGTAATGGCAGCCCCATTCTAATTTGTAACACAGCTTTGAAAGAAGCCAAAGGGAAGCTGAGCATTGAGCCCTAGGTCATGATTCCAGAAGTATGGCGTTGCTACCGTAACACTGTGCTGGGTCCTCTTGGCTGTTAGTGGCTGCTTCTTACTCTTTCAAGCCCTCGGTGTGATGCCCAGAGCAAGTTAGGGCATGGACTCCATGACTTAGGAACGATGGGGCCTGCGTAGCCATTCTAGGGAGGAGGGGCATGCAAAGCTGGGGTCACTAGCGGTGGTGAGACTTGATATGTTCTGCAGCTCTTTCAGATGGAGGGGTTTGGGTCAGTCCTGCAAAGCCCTGATTGCCCAAGAGGGTGATTTTCACAGGAGTCAGCAGGTATTTGGTTCAACATATTGGTTGGGTACATACTGGCTTGGTGGTATTCATAGATGGCGTTAACCCTGGGTGAGGGGCTCGCCACAGGGGGTGAAGCTCTGCTGGGAAGCTGACATGTTAGGATGGACACTGCCTGGAAGAGCCCAGCTTTGGGACTGGATCCCCTGAGACAGACCCAGCTGCTCCCTGGGAGTAATGTCACTTCCTAGTACACGGGACACCACTTAGTCAATTACCACTGTGCTCCCAAGTGCCGGAGGACCCATCCTTCCAGTGAGAGAGGCCAGATAGTAAGGCTTCCATGAATATGTTGATTTTCAGCTCAGCTAGGCAATCCTGGTGCACCCAGGTGACCTGCCTGGCCCCTGGATCACAGTAAAGTCGTCTGTATCTCAGGGGTTGGCAGCAGGTCAAGCTTGAGAGAGTAACTGAGGATCCTTTCACAGACAGGAAAGTTACATCAGTGACCCGGTGCCAAGGACCTGGCGTGTTTCTGGGTCTCTAAAGGTGGGCAATATAGCCCAGTCAAGTGATTTTATTTCTGTAGCCATTTTGATAAATAATGGTCACCAGTAAGAGGAGCTGTAGAGACCTGAAAACTGTTCCCCCATACTGGATGGAGAATATCTGAGATAAGAATAGAGGAGACACAGTCAGAGTCAGTGCGGTTGACCAGTCGCAAGAATAGTCCAAAAGTGAGAAAAAGAACATTCTGGCCACGGGCCAGGGGACCTTTCTAACTGCAATCCTCTGGGCTCAGTGTTGGCATCCCTGGACTGTGGCAGGGGTCAGTGCCTCCCCAGGGATGGTGAGACTGGACAGAAAGAACGCCAAAACAAACAGGAATGGCATCGATGGCGAGCCTGCTGGTGTCACCCCTGCCCTCAGTTCCCAGGTCCCTTTCTGCCACCCTACGGGAGACTCCACAGTTATCCCCACACGCAGGCCTGCCCTAGGCGTGTGACAAATGCTCTCAAGTCTTCTTGCTCCTGAAACAAGGTGCAGCGGTGCTCCCTGGAGCACTCACCCGACCCCCACCCCACTGGCACAGTCACAGCTCTTAGGCACTCAGTGGGACCTTGAGAAACTGTACTGCACCAGTGCTGGGGTGATGGCCTGACGTCAGACCTGCTGGGCAGATCCCCCAGACAGTGGTTGGCCCTGGCTTTGGCCCTCGGTGGAGCGGCCGTGGAGGATCCAATCCAGTTCCCAGCAGCAGCAGCTCCTGGCCTGGGAGTGGCCGTCTGTCGGGAGCCTCCTGGGATGTCTGCCTTCTGCTACTGGTCACATACTGGCCTCGAGTAGTCACTGCATGACAGTTTCAACCATCTCGTGCTCTTTCTCTCTTTTTGTCTGTATTTTTTCTTATTTCCCCAGCTTTTTCAAAGTATGATTAACAAGTGTTTGCGCTTACAAAATCCTAGCCGCGTAATAGCAGATCGGGGCTGGAGATTTAGCTCAGTGGCATAAGCGCCTGCCTTGCAAGCAGGGAGTCATGAGTTCGATCCCTGGTACCGATAAAAAGGAAAAAGACAAAAAAAAAAAAAAAAAAATAGAGAGCAGATCAGTCAGAGGCAGGAACTTGTTCTGGTGACGAGGGCTGGTGTACCCCATTCTTCCCCTTTTTCAGACTTGGGTGCCCTGGTTGTCATTTCTTTAATGACATCTCGTTGTCATTAGCATCATTTGTTTCTGGGACAGAAACAGTTTGGCAGGCTCAGGGACTGCCTGGGAAAGGGGGCCCCTTGGTATTGGGGGCCTTACCCCTGGTTTCTACCCACCCACCTGGAGCTGAAGGGTTTCTCTCCCTGCTTTTGGGGGCGAGGGAGTGACCATGCTGTACACAGCTGGATGCAATTACACCTCTGGTCCTGCCTGGCAGTCTTCTCCATGTGCTGCGCCGCCCTTTCCTCTGACAAGCCAGACAACCACTGAAGCTGGCACTGTGCGTGTCCCTCCCTTGTGCCACGACAGAGAAGTGGTCTTTGTCCTTCCTAGTAACAAATATGAGTCTTCCAGGCTTTGGCCAGCTAAACCTCTCTACTATTTTGGCCGCAAGGTTTGAAAGTTGGTCCCAGTTCCCAGGAGTCGAGGGAAAGGACCTGGCTAAGATCTTTGGGCTGATCGCTTTCTCTCCTTATTTCCCCCATGGCAGAGAAGAGGCAGGACAATGGACGGGTGTATTACGTGAACCACAACACACGCACCACCCAGTGGGAGGACCCTCGGACGCAGGGGTGAGGATTCGGGGTGGGGGGCACTGATGAGAGTGTGATGGTGGATCCTGAAGTAGAACCTGTGGTGGGCAGCGAGTGGTCACCCGCAGACACTGCTGGCCTCTGCACTGCTTATGCAGGGTGCTGAGAATTTGATTGTAAAAAGGTGGAAGGTGCCCCAGCACCTCAAGCCCCATCGGAGGTTGGGCTGGGGTGCTTGCTGTCTCAGGATTGCTAATGTCCACTAGGACCAGTGCCATCTGCCCAGGACTGGCATTTTGGCTGGGGGACTTCCTTTTGGTCGTGACTTGGGTCTTCACAGCTTGAGTCATGCCAGGTGCATATTCCCCAGGTGCCTGCTCCTCAAGGGCTCTGCAGAGCCAGGTGAAAGCAGAGAGCAGCGGCAGAGGCCCACAAGTGGGGCCCACCCTAACCCCCTTTTACTTGCGTTTCCAGGATGATCCAGGAACCAGCTCTGCCCCCTGGATGGGAAATGAAGTACACCAGCGAGGGGGTGCGATATTTTGTGGACCACAATACTCGCACCACCACCTTTAAAGATCCTCGCCCCGGGTTTGAGTCAGGGTAAGGACTCCCACAGGCCACGGCAGTGTCACCCGCACCACCAGGCTGGTGACAGGAGCTCGGTGGCTGCTGTGGTTGTGCTGTGCTTCTCACTGCCCTCTAGTGGCCAATGTTGATGTTGCCTTAGAAGACTGGGGAGAGGGACGGCAAGCCTGACCATCCGGAACACCATTAGTAATATTTCCCTTTTAAAAGCAAGAAATCTAGCATTGTTTCAGGTTTTTCTTTTGACTTTTCAAAGCTCTTGATGGAAGTCTTTTCCTTTCTTTTATGCAACTTGAAATACAAAAAGCATTAGTTTTCCGTAAGTCTAAATAATAAAGACAGATGGTTCATTTTTTGAAAAATCACATGGATTCCAGAGCATCTTTGCTCTTCCAGGACTAAGCAAGGTTCCCCTGGTGCCTATGACCGGAGTTTTCGGTGGAAGTATCATCAGTTCCGGTTCCTGTGCCACGTGAGTTCTGGTTTGGGGGCTCCCACGGAGTGGGTTTGTTGAGTGAGTTCCACCCATTGAGGTATCTGCGTCTTAGCCAGGGACAAGATGCCTGTCTCACTCTGGACTGGGTCAGGAATGCCTGTTTTTCCAGACGGGAAGCCCCAGTGAGTAGCTAGTCGATGAGGCCCAGATTTGAAGTTCTTCTCTGTTCTTTTCAGTCAAATGCCCTGCCCAGCCATGTGAAGATCAGCGTTTCCAGGCAGACGCTCTTTGAGGATTCTTTCCAACAGGTTAGAGTATAATGATGGTGCCAAGACCAGGACAGGGCAGGCAGGGTCCTCCTCCCACCACTCTGTCCCCTGTCCCATGTTCTGTGAAACCCACACTGTGCAGGGGTCTTTGTGACCATGTCTGCTGGACACAGGCCCTAGGCCTCTGCCCCGTCCGCTGTGCTGCGGAAAGGACAGGCTGGCCAGACACTCTGTCTCCCCAGATCATGAACATGAAGCCCTATGACCTGCGCCGCCGGCTCTACATCATCATGCGTGGGGAGGAGGGCCTGGACTACGGAGGCATCGCCAGGTGAGCTTGGTTTCCCTGAAGGCTGTGCTGTCCCCACTGTACCCCATGGGCACAAAGTGGCTTCCTCCCTGCTCACATTCATAGCCAGAGCTCCTACATCTTCAGGAGGTGCGTAGAGAGAGTGTTGAAAACATCTAGCCTTTCTAGCCAGTGCCAGAGGACGCTGGAGCAAGGACAGACATCAAGCCTGCAATTGCTGGACCACGAGGAGCCTGGGGGCTCCTGGGGCGGGGGGCAAGGCTCAGGTCACGCTTCACCCATCCATGTCATTATTTCTGTGCTTTCATAACCAGTCCAGCTGCATCAGTAGGTAGTGGCCACATGGGTGTCCCTTAAAGTTGACCCTAGGCTTCCCTTTGTCCCCAGGGCAGGTGAAGGGAGGTATCTCAGAGCAGGCAGAAGCTAGGTCATGGTCAAGGGCCCTTATCCGTACTTAGCCACATGTCCTGTGCACAGGCCAGTACAATTAAAATGGCTGAAGCGACCTGGCAAGGGCCGAGAGCACTGCCTTGCCTTCACCCAGTCCCTTACAGAAGGTAGCAGGGCATCTGGGCAACAGGGAAGAAGGGCCCTGCAGAGAGGAGCACCTTGGCCGTGGGCTCGCTCAGACTGCTGACCTCTCATGGTGTGGGGATGTCTTCTCACTTGGTGTTGGGCTAACTTGCTTCTGGTCCTTGTTTGCTGATGGTGTTGCCTTCTGTGTTGGCCTCCTGTGGACGGATTGTTCTTTTTCTGTGGTGACCTCCTCTCCAGGCTGTGCTTGGTGGGCTTGGTGTGGCTCCCGCCCTGTGTGTCTCTCTCTGTGTCCTGCCAGTGGTTTTACCCTATGGTAGGTTACGTCATGCTGTTCTACCACAGGGTAGAACCACGGACAGGATACCGGGGCACCCTCTGCATCGAAGGACTCCTCGTCTGCTCAGCCACAAACAAGCAGCCAGAGACTGGCCTCCTGGGAGGCCCCCCTGCCAGTTTAGCTCAAGTCCAAACTCTGGATTCTAGCCTGAAGCTTGCACCTAGCATACAAATAGATGCCATGGCTTGGGTGTTGGTTCAGATGAACACATGGAAGAGGGGTCTGGGGTGAGGGGCGGGCAAAGTGCAAGGAAAGTGAGAGATGCGTGCTGTAGCTGGCGGGGTGGGGCGCACTGTCTGGGGCAGCAGGATCACCCTGTTTTCATGGGGCAGGAGCCAGGAACATGTTACCATAGATTCACATTCCGCTGCCCACCCGGGATGGTGGTTGGTACCACACAACACTTTGGCAGAAAACCTGTTGTAACAAATGCATGTGTCTATGCTACTTGAACACAGTGCCCTCGAGCTGCGCACAGTCCCACAGTTGTTCACGGTGGCCTAGGGCCCCACCAGAAGCTCTGGAGGTCGTGATGCAGAGTCCTAGGATGCACCACGCGGAGCTGACGGGTACACGCGAAGGTTTTCCTTGGCACCATCCCCGCGTGCCATGGTGCCGGTCCATCCTGGGTCTGGGGCAGGCTGGCTCCCTGACCAGCTGGTGACACTGGTCACCTGACCAGCTGAGACACTCGGCAGAGCCATGAGTGCCACCGTGGGCGTGCGGGGATCCATCGTCCTGTTTCTTCTCTCCCCCGCCTCCTAGAGAGTGGTTCTTCCTCCTGTCCCACGAGGTGCTCAACCCCATGTACTGCTTGTTTGAGTATGCCGGGAAGAACAACTACTGCCTGCAGATCAACCCCGCCTCCTCCATCAACCCCGACCACCTCACCTACTTCCGCTTCATCGGCAGGTTCATCGCCATGGTAAGGGCGCCCGGGCCGCAGGGCTACTCTTCCTCCTGGTGAGGTGGGAGGGCCTCACTGGGACCTCCAGGAAGGGTAGCACCCCCTCTCTGGGCCTCTTGGTCTTCCTCACAGGACTTAAAGACTGAAAAGCTGCAGGTAGCTGTGGGGAACCTAGGTGCTCGGGGTGCTCGAGGGTTCCTTGCATTGATTTGAGTAGCATTTGTCAGATAGAAGCCCTGTCACCCTGAGCCACAGACTTGACTTAGTGTGAAGTGTGCACCATCAGGTGACATTGGACAGCAGCTGAGTGAAGCCACAGCTGCCTGCCTGTCATGAGCCACAAGTGGGAGCATCAGCTGAGACCCTCAGGCTTTCAGGAAGGGACTTGGAATCCATGTGAGCTTAGAACAGGACCCCAGCAGATGGACTGGCATGGACGGGGCGTCTGTCCCAAGGAGGTGCTCAGACATTTTTATCTAGACAAAGGACCCCTGTATGGCTGTGATGAGGGGCCACATCATGTCCCCAGTGGAGTCTTCTGGGGGGGACCCAGCACTGAGCAGAGGAGCCTGCTGGAGACTTCAGTGCTGACTTGGTATCCTCCCTGGATGTCTGCGAGTCCCTCCCTGCTCCCTACAGGAGGGCCTCAGGGTCTGAGACTAAATATGGTCTTTGGTTCATCCAGAAGTTCTTGGCCGAGACAATGGCTCCAGAAGTGGGCACATTCTTCCCAGGTCTAGAGACCCACCTGGCCCAGCAGCCGACAGGACAGCCCATGAAGCGCTAGACTATTACTCACCACTGGCGCCCTCCATGGCGTCTGCATTATTTTTGGCCACCTCTGCTGCCGGCTCAGAGCACCAGTGAGTCAGGGCTGCCACCTGGACTGTTCTGAGCAAGTGTTCCCTGTGAGCGTGGCGAGGCCTCTGTTAAGCCAGGAGCAGCCTGGCAGGGAGCATCCCTGTGGCTGCAGGGCCGGATGATTCCCGTCCAAGTCCAAGTCGGGGTGAAGTGCTCCTTAGGCCCTGGGCCATGGTAGCTCGGCTTTGGGCAGGGAGTGAAGAAGGTGGGAGCAGCGGCCTTTGACCAAGATCACAGCGCCTGCCTCAGATGCTGTCCCCAAGGTCTTAGCCAGGCCTCTTCCTTCCTCAGGCCCTGTACCATGGGAAGTTCATTGACACAGGCTTCACCCTCCCTTTCTACAAGCGGATGCTCAACAAGAGACCCACGCTGAAAGACCTGGAATCCATCGACCCTGAGTTCTATAACTCCATCCTCTGGATCAAGTGAGTCCCTTGCTTGCCCTGCATGCAGGGGCACTGGCTGGCCTTGTGTGACTCTGCTCACCCACCTCATCTGGTGCCTGTGGGGATGGGTGGCCCCTGTGGGGCAGTTCTCCCCTTGCATCACATGTCTGTGCCACTGTTCAGAGATCGAGGCCACCTATGAGTCCTTGGTGCCCTGGGGTGCTAACAGCAAGGAGTGGGGCAGGACCCAGGGAGACGCTGCCAAGGTGGACATCTTGCTCCCCAGAGAGAACAATCTAGAAGAGTGCGGCCTGGAGCTCTTCTTCATCCAGGACATGGAGATCCTGGGCAAGGTGACAACCCACGAGCTGAAGGAGGGCGGCGAGAGTATCCGTGTCACAGAGGAGAACAAGGAAGAATATATCATGTGAGCCAGGGCAGGAGTGGGACCCATGGGTTGCAGAGAAGGAGCTTCCTGCTCTGTCTGGGGTCCCCTTGTTGGCCAGGCCCCCACATGGGGGCCGCAGGTCTCTGTACATTGCAAGAAACTCTCAGTTAGACCTGCTGTGGTGGGCAGCCCGTGTCTGGGCTTGTGATGATGCGACTTAGGGGAGCTGGGCCCCAGGCCTGTGGTTAGCAGCTCCCAGTTGGTGTTTTTTCCATGTGAGAGACTTCCTGGCTTTAGGGAATTTCGTTTGAAGAGAAGTTGTCACTACCTGTCTCCTGACTGAGTGGCTTTCTGTGTCCCGCATGCATAAATCCGCCACCCTGTGTGTGCTGCTGTGCCAGCCTGCCCCGCACACTCTTCTGACCTCGGTGTGACCTTCATCTCCACACGTCTGCACGTCTGCAGCTCAGCGAGCCATGCGGGAGGACGGGAGGGACCTCAGAGACTCGGGATTGTGGGGTTACTGTGAGGCTTTCAGGGCTGTGCTCCGGAGCCTTGCACACCCTGGTCTAGGTGTGGCAGTAGGGGCAAATGATGCCCTCCAGCTGGGCTGCTTGTCACCTGAGTGGGGCGCCGGGCTCCAGCAACAGCTGCCTTTGGTTATAGGCTGCTGACGGACTGGCGCTTCACCCGAGGCGTGGAAGAACAGACCAAAGCCTTCCTAGATGGCTTCAATGAGGTGGCCCCCCTGGAGTGGCTGCGCTATTTTGATGAGAAAGAGCTAGAGGTGAGTGTTGAGGACACCCTGCACCCCTGCCTCTGGTGCACTCCAGCTCTGATGTGCTCCTGTGCACCCAAAGAGACCCACTGACTGAACCCCAGATTTCAGCAGAATGGAGGTGGAGGGCAGGCAGATGGTCTCTGTGGGGGTCTCAGTCTTCAGTTTTCCAGACACTTGTACCGAGAGAGCAGGGACTTGGGTCACCCATGTTATTAAAACTTCCAGCAGAAATAGCCAGTCGGAGAGCTCTGGAGGATTTCTCCTGCTAGCTGGTGGATATGGCCGAGGCCTGGCCTGGAAGGGAGCCGGTGCCAGGTCGCCGGCACTCTCCTCCCTGACACGTTCCTCCCTGCAGCTCATGCTGTGTGGCATGCAGGAGATTGACATGAGTGACTGGCAGAAGAACACTATCTACCGGCACTACACCAAGAACAGCAAGCAGATCCAGTGGTTCTGGCAGGTGGGTGCTGGGTCCTGTGCCTACCGGGCTGCGACAAACAAGATGTCTTGGTAGGAACGTTTTCACTCTGAGGAAATGGGACCTGATTAGACCTCAGGCTTGAGGCTCCTTCACCTTCCCCAGCATGCAGAAGGAGATGATGAACACAGCCGTGGGGAGAATGGGAGGGGACTGTGACAGGAAGTTGTCCCCTGCGGTCACACTGGGGCCAGCTGTGGGGGCCACGGGGTCTGCAGGCAGGAAGCACAGCTGCCCTTGGTCCTCTGCTTCCCTCCCACCAGGTGGATGAGAAGGCAGGCACTTGGCTCCAGAAAAACAGAGTGAGCTTGTCACCTCCTGTTTAAGGATCCAAATGCCTTTATATTTGTATAGGTTCCATTGTTATTATCAAGTGTAGCATATATAAAAAAGAATAGCTACATTATTACATGTGTACTTACATATATATATATAAATGTTTTGTAGTGGTGAAATTCACATACAATGCAATTCACCAACATAAATGTTTTGTTATGCAATCTGACAGCTTCTAGTACCTTCACGATGTCACTGTCGTGTGCCTATCCCACTAATCTCAGAACATGTCATTTCCCTAAAAACAAACCTTCCTGAGACCAAGAGAAGTCCCACGGCCGGGTGTGAGTGTCCTACAGACGCAGCCTCTTAGAGGAAGCGTGGCCGACCTTTCCTGGCTGTGGCCGTCACCATCCGCAGCGTGGTTTTGTGTTCTCGGCCCAGAGTGGGCCCCAGCTGGCTTGCAGCCGTCGAGCTCTGTGTTAAGCTGGGGCTGGGGGGGTCTCCAGACTGGGCCTTGTTTGTGGCCTTCCAGGTGGTGAAGGAGATGGACAACGAGAAAAGGATCCGGCTGCTGCAGTTCGTTACCGGAACCTGCCGCCTGCCTGTCGGGGGATTCGCCGAGCTCATTGGTGCGTTTTCTGTATCCCGCCAGTGCCCTGGCTGGGGGTGAGGGCCCTGCTTTGGGAAGGCCGGTGCTGCTGACAAATGGTGCCTGTACCTTGGATAACAGGGAGCAACGGACCTCAGAAGTTCTGCATTGACAAGGTCGGCAAGGAAACCTGGCTGCCCAGAAGCCACACATGGTGAGCAGGCTGGTTTGGTGGGAGGTGTTAAAGCCTCAAGGAACAGACGATTCTCATGGCCCAGTGGACACGGCAGCTTCAGGGCTTCCGCGCTGACAACGTCTGGGTGGCTCAGGGGTCTTGGGTTGGAGAGGTGGGACTGTGACATGTGTCTACCTCTGCCTCAGGGCTCGGACCCTCTGGGCAAGAGCTGCTGCCCCAAGTGCCCCACCTAGTGTGCCCCCCGCACTGTGCCCTGCCCTGACGCCCTGCGGGTCCAGGAGCCTGCAGCACTGAGCGCGACACACAGGTCGAGGGCCCTGTGCTGGGTCCTGCCTGGCAGCGTGTCACTCCTGGAGTGTGGGCACCCAGCCACTGAGCTCCTTGGGCTGCTTGTGACCCCTTTCCGCCCTCCCCTCTCTACAGCTTCAACCGTCTGGATCTCCCGCCCTACAAGAGCTACGAACAGCTGAAGGAGAAGCTGCTGTATGCTGTTGAGGAGACCGAGGGCTTTGGACAGGAGTAACCGAGGCTGCCCCTCCCCAGCCCCCAGCACATACGTAGTCCCGAGTCCTCCCTGCCTGACAGCCTGCCGGCCACACAGCCCTCAGGAAGGCCCTGTGGATGGTGGCCCTGCATGGGACCACAGCGTCATCCCCGATGGCAGAACCTGCCCTCCTACCTGCAGGTGGCAGTCTGGAATAAAGCCCCGAGTCACCTTGGCCCTGCCACGTGTCGCAAAGTCCAGGGGTGACCCCTGCAAAACTCTCCCCTTCCCTTAGGACCAACCTGGGTGCGCAGGAGTGTGCGAGGGAAGCTGCCCGGTCCCAAAGGACGTGGCAGGAGCCTGGGCCTCATGTCCTAGTTAGAGGAGGAACTGGCCACTTTCGGGTGGCTGTTCTGGACTGAGAGAGCCGGGTCTTTGCCAGCAGAAGAGGTTCTGTCTTAACTAGAACTTTCCATGGGTCCACATGAGACAAAGATCTGAGGAAAGACACAGGCTGGCCGCAAAGACGAGGGCCTCTGCTCATCCCTTCTCAGCAGACACAGGGTGGGACCGGCCACCTGCGTGGGGGTCAGTGGGCGGGCAACCGCAAGCTCCCTCCGAGTTGTCCTTTTACATAAACTTGAAGCGTTTGTGTGTAGGGTCGCTTTTTGTTTTGCTTTTGGTGTGCTGCTGCCACTTCCTGTGGAGGAGGCGGAGCCCCAGGTGTGCCAGGGCCTTGGGGGACCCAGCCTTGCTGGTACAAAAGCTGCTCCTCCTCACAGCTTGGCTTAGCAAGCTCAGGCAGGCCTGACCCGGCCGCTCAGTTGCCCAGTGGCCAAGTCCCTGAGCTCAACGCAGAGGAAGGGCTTGGTGTTCTGAATGCCACTCCCAACCCATGCAGTCTGTAGGGAAGGGTTCCCTTTGCTAGATAGTTCCCTTGGTGGCCCCCGGGGAGGGGCAGAGGAGTCTGACTGCTCCCCCCTGGCAGCCCTAGAGATCCAGGTGGCCTTAGTTCCCTCCATGGAACAGCACATGCCCTGAGCACACTCGTTCTGCATAGATGCCAAGCTTTCTCTGCATCTGGGACCTGACGCCACTGAGAACCAGCAGAAGGGCCCCAAGTGCCTCGACAGCCTGGCGTGGTTGGTGGCGCTCTCTCCACCTTGGGGATTCTGCTGTGGACTAAGGTTTTTGGGTGTGCAGTCTCCTCTGGGTGCTGGAGTAACGGTGGTGGCACACTCGCTAGTCCAGGGCCCCAGCTGCACACCAGCTTCTGGGGCCTCCAGGCTGGCCCTCAGATCCGCCCGGGAGCTGTAAGGACAGTGTCACCGTCCCTTGTCTTGTCCTTCCCGGGTCTGGAGGGAGAGCCCTGTCCACCCATGGTGCACGTGCTGATTTGAGTGACCCTGCTCAGTGCGGCTTGGCATTTTCTCTCCCCTCAGTTAGCTCTGGTATCCCCTGGACACGTCCCCATGAAGGCTGCTCCAGCAGGTGGGCAGGGGTGCAGGCAGCCAGCGAGGCACAGGAGCGTCAAGCTCACGGATGTTCACGTGTGTTTGTGTGTGCGTGTGCATACGTGTGTGCAGAGCTGAAGTGTCGGTGTGGAATGCCCTGCGGTAGAACTGGGTCAGTCTGGATTGTTTTGTAACGCCCGCCCCTGCATTGGTATTGCCAGGTTCTTGTGCAATAAACAATTGCAGCCGTGGGTGGTGGTCTGTGGCTGTCTACAGTATCCCTGTCCTTTAGGCAACAGGCCAAGGCCACTTTTGCCAGGCTCAACAGAGTGGAAATTTCCTGTCCTGCTGGCTGGGAGAAGCCCTGTGTGTTAACTGAGGTGGCTGCACTTTGGGGGCACATGGCTGAGTCCCTGGCCGGGGATTGTGGCGTCAGGCCTGGGCTGCTGCCTCCCTGTGCACTTCAGTGCCCTCCGCGCCTGCAGGCGGCTGCTGTGGGAGTAGCGGCCCAAGCTGCAGGGCTGAGGATCTCAGGGAAGGCGTCCTGGAGGGCTCGCGTGGCTCCCGTGAGGAACAAGGGTTTCCAGGATGTCGAGCTGATAGTCAAGCATAGGTTGCCATTGGTGTTTTTGTTTTTGTTTTTTGAACAGTTAAAGGTTCAAAAGGCAGGACAGAGCACCGCATGGATGATCTTACACTTGATGTTAAAATGATCATCAGGGCTGGGGATTTAGCTCAGTGGCATAAGCGCCTGCCTTGCAAGCAGGCAGTCGTGAGTTTGATCCCTGGTACCGATAAAAATACAAATCAATCAATCAATAAATAAAATGAAGGTCATAGGCTTCTCTTGGGGAAGCAGACATCCACAGCAGGCTCCCTCAGCTGAGTTCACTCCCCCAGCTCCAAAGCCTTCTCTTCTCTCCTGCCCTTCCTTCTTCCCCTCCCCTTCCCCCTTTTTCCAGGGCCTGCCATAAACTGAGCACACTGCCTATCACTGAACTGCATACCCAACCCTTCTGTTCCGGCTTGGAGGACTGAAGCCAGGCCTTATGCATACTAGTCAAGTGTTCTGCCACTGAGCCACATCCTCAGCCCCAAAGCCACATGACAGAGCAAAGCTTTCCCAAAATGATTGAACAGAGTCCATGTGGTACACAGGTATCTTGTAAGTTAAATAAGATGCTGCAGTGGGATTGATCGTCTCACCTTGTCCCGCAAGGTAACCACTGTGAACCGCTGGCTGTGGTTCTTCCAGACTATTTTATGATATTTTATGCACACAGAAAATTTTTAAGTACAGCTGTGTCTCTCTCATGCATGCTGAATGACTCACCTTTTTCATTACATGAGCTCTTAGGGACACCTTTCCGTGTTGGCCACTCTAGATCTACTGAATGCTTTCAGTGCTGTGTGATGCCAGTCACGGCTGCTCTGTCACATGCCCATCGCCGCCCTAAAGTGTGCTGTGTCCACAGCTCGCCACGCCTGCGCAGCTTCAGGCAGCAGCCTCAGAAAGGTCTGCGCTAGTGTTCCTCTCCCAGTATGGGATCGTCCTGGAAGTTGGATTATTGGTTATGTACCTTATTTTATTATGTACCTTATTTTAAAATACTTAATCCTTGGCCACTCACTTGTGGAGGCAACCATTGTTGTTGGCTTTGTTCGGATTGCTCCAGATAGACTTTTTTCTCTGAGACCAGGTCTCACTGTGCAGTTCAGGCTGGACTGAAGTCACTGTGTAACACAGGCTGCCCTCAAACTCGTGAGAGTCCTCCTGCCAAGTGCTGGATTACAGGTGTGCACCACCACGCCCGGTTCCTTTTAGATAAGCCTTAAAAAATCCCGGTGAGTTCCTCCAAATTGTCCTTCAAAACATTTTTGCCCTCCCGGCCCCACCACGGCCAGGATCTCTTGGCACCTGCTTGGTAATACACAGTAGTGAGCGCCCTGTTGCTTGTTACCTTTTCCCATTTCTAACTCAGGGCATCTGCCCTTTCAGTTTTATAATCAGAGGTTTAGCTTTTTTTCTTAAAGTATTTCACATATGTATAAAACTTGACAGGCAGGGAGACCCCCGTGCCTGACTGAATTAGCCACAGACACAGGATTATTTTGGAAGTGAAGAGCAGAGGCCCCTGTGAGGTCTCTTGGCAGAGGTGTGACCTCACCAGATCTGGAGAGCTCAGTTCTTGGTGTTCCCTTCCTGGTAGACCAGTGATCCACATCATTGCTAGAACTTTCACTGATGACAATTAGCTGGCTGTGGCATGCTAGTCATAGGTTTGCCTCCACTGTTGCAGATATTGAAGCTTATGTCATGGTTCTAGAACAGTTTACATGAAAGATCTGTAGAAGAAATGCTTACAAGGTCCCAGCCTCCTCGTAGAGACAAAAAGAGTCAATACCCAAAGTCACAATTGGAATGCATCTCCCTGCAGTCTACACAGTCTACGCCATAATGTGAGTTTTGTCTTTTTTTTTTTTTTTTTTTTGTCTTTTTGAGGCAGGGTCTCGCTATTCAGTTCAGGGTGGCCTTGGGCTCACACAGCCCAGGCTGATCTGAAACTTGCAACAATTCTCATGCCTTAGCCTCCCAAGTGCTGGGATTACCGGTTACGCACCACGCCTGGTTTGAACCATGACGTGATTTTAAATACCCTTTACGCAGGCACCTTTGACTCTGGGTGGGCTCAGATACCAAAGTCAAAAGCCCGCTGTCCTATAGTCTGTGCCTGTGAGAGTCAAGTGTCGATCAGCTGATTGAGGTGGAAGCATATGATTTTCCTCTGGAAAACTTTATATTTGTAATTTTGGAACATCATTATGGACTCAGGGTGTAACTCCAACTCAGATGGTGGCAGTGACTCATTTTCTGAAAAATTTTTTTATTGTAAAAAACACAAAGCACAAATTTCATCATCGTAACCATCTTTTAAGTGTACGATTCTGTGGTATTAAATACATGCATAATGTACAGCCATCACCACGAACCATCTCCGGAACTTTTCATCTTGTAAATCTGAAACTATGATACGATACAGTGCTTCCCCATTTGCCCTTCATCCCTGGCAACCACCATTTTGCTTTCTTAGCTCTTTCTTAACTATCCCACATAAATGGGCTCTTACAGTATTTTTTTAATGCAGTTGGCTTATGTCACTTAATCACGTAATACAATGACATGATGTCTGCAGAGTCCATGAATGCCGTAGCATATTTCAGAATTTCCTTTTTATGACTAACACTGTTTTTCCTCAGATTTGGCTTATTCACTCTTCTACTGGTAGACACTTGGGAAGTGTCCACACTTCAGCCATTGTGAACAGTGCTGTGAGCATGTGTATACAGAATCAGCTCTTTGAGACTCTGCCTTCAGTTCTTAAGCATAGTCTCAGAAGTGGAATTGCTGATTATATAATTCTAGTTTTAACTTGTAGGGACTTGTTTTTCACAGTGGCTGTACCACTGGACATTTCTTTCAGTAGGGCACACAGACTTCTGCAGCCTTGCCATTTGTCATTTTGTTTGTTGGGTGTTTTTGTTTTGTCATGTTTTGATAGGATCCATCCTCCCAGGTGTGAAGAATTATCTCATAGTTTTGTGTTTCCCTAGTGATTAGAGCTGCTGAGCATCTTTGCATATGTTTGTTATCCACCTGTGTGTCATCTTTAGAGACACAGGGATTCAAGTCCTGTGTAACCATTGTCTCTTTGGGCTGGTCCCCTCGGTCTGACTGTGCTCATCCCTCTGGGTATCCTTGAGGCCTACAACGTGTTCTAGCCCCAGCTTTAGTTTTCTGAAATAGAAGCGACTACCTGCAGCCCTATTTTTTCATATAAAAAATTATTAGAAATCAAAACACGCCGGTCTCTCAAATGGCCTGGTGAATTAGTATCTGATCAACTTCCTTGCTCCAAATACAATAAAGATACATAAAATAGAAAAAGGAAGGGAAGGAGAAAAGGAGATAACACTCCAAAAGCTGGTTCAAAACAAGATGAACCGTCTGTGGACGCGAATAGAACCAAGGTGTGAAATACGAGCAAGCCCTCGGCCCGCTGCTGAGGCCTGGTGGTGGTGCCAAGTTCTCTGCTGGGGTGAGGGGTCTGAGTGAGCTCCAGCGAGGACGGGAGCTGGGGCCAGCTCGCTGCTCCATTTATGACATTAGGCCAACCAGCAAACAAAGGCCATCTGCTCCTGCCGGGCTTCAGGCCCGTGGCTCAGAGTGATGGAGAGGGACACTGCCCAAGCTGCACCCATCCTGCTGGTTCTGCTCTGGGCCTGGGGTCTTTCTGAGTCGCCCTGGACCAACGCCCCAAGCTGCAGTTAGAAGATGAGGCTCCAGAGTGTGGATTCCCAGCAGAAGAAGAGGCAGCTGCAAGGCCCTTAGAAAGGAACAGAGCGGGATGAAGGGAACAGTTCCCTACAACTTTGGGGTCTCCATGTTTCACAGGAAGATACACGTGGTGTACCTGCTGGCCCTAGCTGTAAGAGGACCCTTTTATGGGGGCTTCAGTGTCACATTGCAGGGGTCTCTTCTCAAGTGGCCAGTTACACTAGAGAAGAATGCTGTGACTTGCATGTGTCCTCCTTCAAGTGTTAGAAACCAGATCTCCAAAACTGTGTGTCAGGTATAAATTTAGCAGTAGGGTCTGGCAGGTAGTTAGCATCAGACGCAGGCATGAAGCTGGAGCCCCCATTGTGGCATTTGTGGCTTTTATGAGGAGAGGAAGAAAGACCTGAACTAGCATGCTTGCCCTGTTGCCTTGCAGTATGCTCTTGCTGTGTGCTATGATGCAGTGAAAAGGCCCCTGACAGATGCTGAGAGGACACAGCCCCAGTTCTTGGATCTCCCAACTTCAGAGCCATAAGCCAAATAAACTTCTTCATAAACTCACCAGTCTCGGGTATTTTGTTACAACATCAGAAAACACACTAGGTCACATGGATCCTCTGCTTTCCCACTGGGCCTGGGATAAAAAGCAGGAGGGAACTGAGGCTCAGGAGTCCAGGCCCCTGATTTCATGTTTTCTCCCACTTTTCTGCCCTGGGCCTGCCCTAGCCTGCTGCTTTGACCCAAGTCCCAGTCCCAGAGCTCCATGTGACTTCTATAGCTGGGAGGAAGGAGGAAGCCAGGCTGTGTGTGCTTGGGGAAGACCTGGGTGTCCCACCTTCTGTAGAGAAACTTGTAACCATCCTGCTTTTCATTTCTCCACTTCACTCCTCCTCTTTTCTTTTCTGTGCCTTTCTTGGTGGTACTAAGACTGACCACAGGGCCTTCACCTGGCACTGCATTCCCAACCTGCTTTTTATTTATTATTTAGAGACAGGGTCTTACTAGCTTACTATTTGCCTGGACTGGGCTTGAACTTGCAATCCTGGATTACAGGTGTGCACTGCCAGCTAATACTGAGTCTCCTGGGGGAGCTGCATGACTACTCTGGAGACACCGGCTGAAACCTTGCTTGGCAATCATATATCTACTTGATTTCCAAGTTTAAACATTGTTAGACAGCATTGTCTACCATGGAATCCCTTTACATTCTCTTTGTCCTTGTGGATTAAGGCTTTAGGGGTGTGTGTAGTGGGAGACGGGGTAGTGGGAATTGAAAACCCAGCGCCTTGCCCACACTAGGCAAGTTCTCCACCACTGGGCTACATTCCAACCCTGATTGAGGCTCTTCTACTGAGCTCAAGAGGTGCTGAATCTGCTGGCTCAGTTAACTTCTCTCACTTTATCTTATCTGCCCCCAGTGGGGTCAGCTGAGGGACAACCGGCAGCTGGCAGCCGCAGAAGTGCTCAGAGGCCGGAAGCTAAGCAGCCTTAACTATTATGTTGCCTTTTAACTGATCTGTCGGCTGCTGACCCGGCCTTCCCCAGGCCTTCGCCCTTGCCTGCTTCTGTAGAGCTCCCTACAACCTTCCTAGATGGGGCTCCTTTTGGCCTGGGCTCTGGAACCGTGTTTAACCCTCAGCTCTGCTCTTCAGGCCAGGCTAAGTAGCTGAAGCAGAGTGAAAACTATTTTATGTTTGTTCGCTGCCATTCAGAGGGATCTAGGGAGACAGAAACAAGCCATAGGTGACAGAAATAAGTTATTAACCAAGCCCATTGCACCCTGCCCTTCTATGAGCACTGGCTGGGTTTATTATGTTTGGGGGGGTGGTTAGGGGAAGGAAATGAGGGGGCAGGGTTAGGATAGATTTGCGTTATCTCCAAAGCTATAGTGGCGGTGGGTAGTCCTGTTTGTGTATGAGGGATGTTTTACTTTATTTCCCAGTAGATACCCTCATTCTGAGACATTAATCAGGCGCCAGAATTGGCAAAGGCCAGCCCACTGTGGCCTGCTGCTGGTTACAGGGTGAATCCTTGGTCCTCCCTGTGGTAGGTGGACTACTTAGGTGGCCCAGGGATGCCCACGCTGAGTCTGGTGGTGGGACGCCCTCCCCTTGAGTGTGGGCTGGGAAACCGCAGCAGTGGTGGGAGGTCACAGCTGTGATTAAACTGCGAAGGACTGTGGCCTGCTTCTTGGTGGTTGTCTTCCCTGAGGCCTGCCTGGCTGAGTGCTCCGAGGCAGCCATGTGGGGAGACCCTGGGACAGTGATTGAGGACCTCCTGGACAGATGACTGTCCTTGAACAAAGAGCTATTATCTCCATTTTGGCTAACCCTGGCCCTATCTCCATGCACTGATATGTACAGGGCTGGCCAGACTATTTCCTTTTCCCTTCGGCTGGCTTTAACACCAAAGTAAACAGCTGGCTAAGGTGCTGATGCATAATCTTTGAAGCCAGGCAACAGTCCTGTCTCCCATGACTGCCTGTGATTGAGTCTGCTGGCAGGATGGAGAGCCACCACTCCAGGCTGTCAACTGCAGACAGCCTCGAGATAAGAGGTATGACTTCCCAAGGTAGAAAAGTTCACATAGCAGAACTAAAGCATCCCCCAAACATTAAACGCTACCTCACTTGTGTCATGCAGGTTACTCCTTCTGCATGTCCTCTTCTGTGCGTTTGCAGAGGTGATCTCTGGCCTCCTACCTGGGCATAGCACTCAGATATTTCCCGCCGTCCTCACAGTCACTCATCCTCAAACCACTCCCTTCTTCATGAATTAATAAAATTCCAGCTGGATGCTGGGTCAAGCCCCTTTGTTGTGATGAACCCTCATCCTGGCCAGACTTGGGGCTCCTTAGCTCCCCATAACTATGTCTTAGTGTCTTTATTCTCGCCATGGAACTGGTAGATTGGAATCAATTTATTGGAATTCCAATAACTTTTCTGTGGGGTTACAAATATACACTTCCCAGACCGAGATGGGGTTAGGGGAAGGCTCTCTCTAGCAGAGGACTCAGAGAGGCTGTGTCAGCAGCCAGCCGGGAACTGAGGCCTTGGCTTCACAGGCAGCCATGAGGACTGGGAAGTCTGAATGGAGGTCCTTTTCTCCCTGAGGCTGGACACCTGCAGCCTCCTTCCCCGAAGCCTGTCAGAATGACCCTGAGCAGAGGAGCCAGGCAGGCCCCACCTGGGTGCCAGGGCACAGAAATTCCGAGACAACAAATGTGGTTTTAAGCCATTAGATTTGAGGGTAATTTGTTATGCTGTCACAAATAACTAACACACTTCCCTAGGTTAGATCAAACATCCTGGTTCCTGCATGTGTCTGTGACTTTTAGTAAAAGAGTCATGCATGGAAATTTTCTGTAGATAAAAAAATAAAACCCAACGGTACAGACAAAAACCTAGCATCAGGCCGGGGATTTAGCTCAGTGGCAGAAGTGCCTGCCAGAAGTGCGAAGTGGTGAGGTCAGTCCCCGGTATCAAGAAAATAAAAACACACTAGCATCCTCTCCCTCCTTTTCTTCGAGAAAAAGAATAGCGGGAAGTTGGTGTCACTTCAGGCCTGTCTCGGGTCTGGCCCAGCCTGTGACTGTGACGCTCAGCCTTGGATGTCAGCAGTGCTCGTCTGGGCCTCCAGCCAAACCCAGTGGGTAAGCGTCATGTCCAGTCTCCCAAGGACAGTTCTGAGACCATTTCCTGTGCAATTAGGGTGAGTGGCAGGGTAGACGGTGCTATTGGAGTTGTGAATTAGGCTGAAGGACAGACAGTCTTCACAGTTGCAGACTGTCACCGAGGTGGTTTAAGGACACAGCGCCTGCCTCAGCAGTGGCCTCCATGGAGCTCCAGAGCCCCACTGGGCTGGGGGTGTAGAAGTGATGCTTTTTCCAGGACGAAGTTCATTTCACAGTCAAGTTTGTTGATTGCCTGTAGTTGGTTCACACTGGTTAAAACATGAGGTGAATAGAAGTGGCCCATGCCCCTCCAAAAAGTATACTCCCCCCCCCCACCCATCAGCTGTCTGCCGCAGGTGCCCCTGGGTAAATATCCTACAGCAAGGAAGAATGTGGGAGAGGGGTGGCCTAGGGTGCACTGCAGGAGGGTCTGAGGGACGGCATCTCTGAAGAGGTGGTTCAGCCTGAAGATCTGAAGCATGAGGAGGAGCCAGCCAAACGCGCCAGGCATCCACCTGCTGCGCAGCAGGTGCAGGGGTTGCAGTGGGGAGGAGGCCAGCGGTCCTAGGTGTGGAGAGGGGCTGGAGAAGGAGACTGGCAGCCCAGGGTGGGTCCCATGGGCCCTGAAGGGCTCGGATCTGAATTCTGAGAATAGTGGGGAGTCACGGAAGGCCCAAATGCAGGAGTAGGGTGACCTTGCTTGCAGCTGGACAAGATCACTCCAGAGGCAGCATGGAGCACAGAATGTCGGGGATGGAAGGGAGCAGGAGGGTAAGTGAGGCCACTGTGGTCACCGGGAGCTGTCACAGTTTTGGATCAGGCACTGACTTGGACGTGGAGTGGAAAATGGACAGACTTGTGCTGCCCTTGGAGGTGGGGTGTTATGATTTTACCAGTGGACTGGAAATGGTGTGTGGGGGAAAGAGCAAAATCAAGGATGACACACAACAATGTCTCATGAAAGTCAAGGGTCTGCACTGGGAAGACCCAAAGGCCAGCGGTGGAAGCTAGAAAGTCTGCGTCAGCGGGATGAAGGATCTGTGCCAGCAGGCTGAGGGATCTGCACCGGAGCCGGGAAGCAATACGGACCAGAACTCCCTTGAAGAGAACCACAGCCATCCTCAGTGGGCACCTGATCTCCTCCGACAATGAGAACAGCTGAGTTCCTATCAGGAAAGCTAGTGTTGACAAGCTTCTCCAGGAGCATCAGCAGCTCACCATTTTCTCCAGTTCTGCTTTTAATGCTGTTGGCAACAACCCTCAGGTGGGCCTTCCCCACCCAGAACCTGGATGATTCAGTTCAGCTGGGTGTTACAAGTGGCCCATTAGTTAATCCACTACCGTGGGAGACCCAGTAAAGGAGCCTGTGCCGGGGAATTCAATAGCTGTTAGAAAACAAAAGATTTCTGGACTGGAAAAAAATGGATTTTTTTTGGTAGCAATTTCCTGTGCAGAAATCACAAGGAGACCACCTTTAAAAACACAGATTTCCCAGTATTCTAATTTAATAGAATTTTCAGTCAATATCCTAGATAAGCCAGTGTGGTTGGCCCCATTCTTTGAATAACTGTTCTACAGTCAACTGGGATCTTAAAAAATGGAAATGAGCCAGTTAACCAGCATCACCTTCTGGAAGTGTCCCCAGGCACTTGAAAAACATTTGTCACCTACACCTCTTTAATGGGGCTGGGGTTGCTGTAGTGGACCACAAATAGCAACTGTGGAAGAGGCTGTTCTTGATGAACTCTGGGCTTGCTAAGTTTTCCTGATGAGAAGAAAAACAGGTACAAAGTGAAAATAACTCATGGGCTTTGGAGGCTTAGGTATCAGGGGCCGCTCTCACGGAAACGGCGGGTGAGGGTGGGCTCAAATTCACTCGCACAGATTTGCAAGAACCAGCTGCTAAACTTCCAGGAACCTGTTAGCCAGTGGCTAAATGTCACCAGCATTAAAAATGAAATGGTAGAAACTGGGTGTGGTGTGCACGCCTGTAAACCCAGCACTGGGAGGCTGAGGAGGCAGGAAGATCATTGGCAAATGTGAGACCATCCTGGGCTACAAAGTGAGCTCAAGGTCAGCCTGAACTGCATGAGATCTTTTTTTTTTTTTTTTTTTTTGTCTTTTGTCTTTTTCCTTATAATCGGTACCAGGGATCGAATTCACGACTGCCTGCTTGCAAGGCAGGCACTTATGCCGCTGAGCTAAATCCCCAGCCCCGAGACCTTTCCTTAAAAAACAAACAAACAAACAAAAATTAAATGGTAGGGGCTCGGTGGTAGAGCACCTGTTTGCCATTGTAAGAGGCCTTGGGTTCAATCGCCACCACTGGGGGGGGGGGGGTTCGGGGGAAGAAAAACAAAAAAGAAAAGAAACTCAGGAGCGAAGCCGGCAGTGAGGAACACCACAGCGCAAGCTACGCGAAGAGCAGAGAAAACCTGGTACATTCTTCCTCCAGACAGGAGTGTGGGCAGAATGCACAGGGCGGAGGGCAGAGGCGTGGCATCTTGAGCCAACCTCTTTGCAACCATATATTCGCCAAGTTCCCTCTGAACTTGGCTGCCCAAAGCAGAAGTCGCAGGAAGAGACTGGGAAGTTCTCAAAGCTGAACTGGTTGTCAGATCTATGCCAAACGGTGAGCTTTATCAATGGCGCCACCTAGTGTCGAAGACCAGACTGAGCCAAAGAGGCTGGATCAGAAAAGCGTCTCCGCGGTGGAAGCACACTGAGGTCCACGGTTTCTTCTTCAGTCCGTTCCTCTTATTTTCTTCCCATGTTAACTTTCCCCTACTTTTTCTTTTTCTTTCTTTCTTTTTTTTTTGTCTTTTTCATTTTTATCGGTACCAGGGATCGCACTCACGACTGCCTGCTTGCAAGGCAGGTGCTTATGCCGCTGAGCTAAATCCCCAGCCCCTCCCCTACTTTTTCAGTCTCATTTTATCTGGTCTCACAACAAAAATAACCACTCATTTTTTTTTTTTTTTCTTGAGACAGGGTCTTCCAATGTAGTTCCTATGTAGTTCAGGGTCTTCCTTTGAGGCAGTGAATTCGAAGTGACCCTCCTGCCTCAGTTTCTCAAATGCTGGGAGCACAGGAGTGCTCCACCGTGCCCAGAAAAACTGTTATGATTGCTGTTATTATCCCTCACTCCCGTCTTGTTTGTAGGCAGAAATGGATAATGCTGAGAGTTGAGTGAAGATCAGTCGTGGCCCCTGTTAGCTATAATAATTTGGAATGAATTTGCTTGGGAAATTGTAAATTTTTCCTCAGTGGATCATATGAATTGAATGTTTCCCTGTCTTCACAACATACCCTTGTCATCTGTAGCACGGTCAGTGAAGTACTGTTATTTCTTTTGCAGCACTGGGAAATTGAACCCAGGGCCTTTGCACTACATCTTCATCCCTTTTTATTTTTATTTTCTAAATTTGAGACAGGGTCTCACCACGTCTCTAAGTTGCCCAGACTGCCTTGCACTTGCAATCCTGTCTCGGCCTCCCCGGTGCCGGGGTTCGAAGTGTGTGCACGCACCTGGCTGCTGACGTGTACCTTGTTAGCGTGTTGTAGCTCAACAATGCAATTCACTTCCAAGCCTCATTTCTGGGAGCTTCTGTTTTCTGTGGGGAAAGGGTACATTTTATTTTGAGCACCAGTGTTAGTCACTCAATTTAAAGGGAGTAACTGTTGGTGGTTGAATTTCTTTTTTTTGTTTTGGTTGGTACCAGGGATTGAACTCGCGACTCGGGCTTACAAGGCAGGTGCTTATGCCGCTGAGCTAAATCCCCAGGCCCTGATGGTTGATTTTCAAGGCTGAAGATGAAGGATCTTCTAGACATGGGAGGAAAATCCTATGTCTAATTCCTATTTGAGATTTCCTTTGCATCTAGTGCGTTGGAGAAGTAATTCGGGAGTCACCAGTGACAACTTAAATCCTTTGGCTAGTGGTTGGCCGCAAGGTCTTATTCCAGTGCTGACAGTTTCCATGTTTTCGTTGTGGATAACTAATGCTACCTGGGGATTTCGGATATTTTGAGACAGAAGACTAGCAAAGAGTAAACGCCGCCACCTTCTCCCGTGAGGGTGCCAGGCGAAGGAAGTTAAGCTGCTGTCCGGCTTTGGAGACAGACCCGGCCTGGGGGGCAGACTTTTTCAGTGCTCTCACATAAATCAAGTCACTTAGCCATCGTTTGAGCCTGCTGGGCTGTACGAACGAAGGCCCTGAGAATACGCAGACTGCAAAGGCGGGGCCCCTGTGCTCACACGCGGTGGCGGCAATGTGGCCTTGGAAATGTGCCCAAGTGGCTCCACAGGCTGGAAAGTATTTCTATTAGAAATAGAAGGTCGGGGAGAAAAAAAAAAAAAAAAGAAACAGAAGGCTCTGTTAGGAAGGTCAAAGTCTGTCCTGCTGACTGGCAGGTCAAACAATTAGAGGTAAGGAGGCCTGGTGTCCTCTTAGCTGCTCAGTGAAACCAGTTTCATTAAACCGTAAAGAGCTTCAAATCCCGTGGCCTGGAGCATTTTGTAGAGGAAAACTTTTCTCTCCCCTCTCAGCATTGTGGGCTGGATCCAGGGTGCATTGAATGCCATTCCCAGCCCTTTGCATTCCTATTGTGACAGGTCTTGCTAAGTTGGGGCTGGCCTCAAACTCATGATCCTCCTGTCTCTCCCTCACACCCCAACCCCTAGACTGTAGCTGGGTTTCAGGCCTGAGCCACCACTCCTGGCCCTGGGAAAGCTTTTTAACTCAAATTACAGGCTGATTAACAAAGCAGACCTCGGGGCTGGGGATTTAGCTCAGCGGCATAAGTACCTGCCTTGCAAGCAGGCGGTCTGAGTTCGATCCCCGGTACCAGAAAAAATTAAAATCCTTTGGGGATTTAATTCAGGGGTGTACTCATTCCCTGGACCCTTAGATTTGAGGCCACTTTGAGATAACCTGTGGAGTGTACCCAAGAGTTCTGAAGGAGGTTTTAGCAGCTCAGGAAAGGAAAGGAGGGCTGTGGATTTAGCTCAGTGGCCTAAGTGCCTGCCTGGCAAGCGTGAGGTAGAGTTCAATCCCAGGTACCAAAAAAACCTCAAAAATGAATCTTCAGGCAGTACCATGTGTCAACGTGGACCTGTGCATGCACTTAGGAAAACCTTATTCTCAGCAACATCCGTCACCCTCCTACTGAAGACCTGCATACATGAAACTGTTCCAGGGCCTTCAGAGGTTACCTTCGGCCTCCCACTGCACAGGGGAGGCATCGAGGCACAAACTGCCATCTGGGGTTTCCAGGGTCACCAGAGCTCCCTTCACTGTGCAGGGTGCCTGCTTTCATCTCATCTCAGGGATGAGACCCTGCCTTTCATGAAAGATACTGAATCTTTTTGCTTTCTTGAGACAGGGTCTCTTTGTAGTCCAGGCTGGCGTTTTACTGAGGGATCCTCCTGCCTCGGCCTCCTGAAGGGGGATAACAAGTTTGTGTGAATAGGGCTAATACCAAATCTAAAGGATTCTTCAGGGCAGCCTCAATGAAAGGTCATCTAGCTTGCTTCTGAAAGCAAGAGATAACTCTCCCAAAGTCACAAGCCTCTAGAACATAGGCTTAAAAACCAAATCGTTTTAGTTGGGGGTGTCTGTGGGCAGCATATAGAGCTAGATCGAGAAGCTAAGGCTGCAGGTCCAGAATGTCGCATAGGGCTCAAGACCTGAGTAGTGTCAGAACCCAAAGGACAAGGCCGACAATGGGAGGGGTCCATACATTCCATTTAGCAATTCTGCCAACTCCCACAGAGACCCCAAGAATCTTTCAGGATGGGGAAGATTCAATGCCTTTTGCCTTTTTATCGGTACCGGGATCGAACTCAGTACAACTGTCTGCTTGCAAGGCAGGCACTTATACCGCTGAGCTAAATCCCCAGCCCCGATTCAATGCCTTTTTTTGGAGGAAGGGTCTCACTTTGTAGTGCAGGCTGGCCTCAAACTCTTGGGAGATCCTCCTGCCTCAGCCTCCCAAGCGTTGGGATTATAGGTCTGCACCACCACGCCTGACTTCAGTGCTTGGTTTTATAGATAAAAAGGATGAAGAATATCAAACGCCGCTTTGCTTTTCTTACACAATCTGGAGCCTGAGCCACCACATTCCCCACATCCCTTGACTGCTGTGTACTGCAGAGCACTCATCATAACAGCTTTTTAAGAAAACGCTCAAATACACACTATTTAAGTTATAAGATTTTAATTTACAAGTTTAAAAAGCTACTTTTTGGTTGTTTTTTTCTTGCTTCATTTGGAGACAGCATCTTACTTTGTCATGCAGTCTGGCCTGAACTCACTGCAGAGCCCAGGCCGACCCTCCAGCTTGTCAATTTTCCACCTCAGCCCCCACGCCTGGATGCATGTGTTTTTTGTTTTGTTTTGTTTTTTGTCTTTTTCTTTTTTATCGGTACCGGGGATTGAACTCACGACCGCCTGCTTGCAAAGGCAGGCGCTTATGCCGCTGAGCTAAACCCCCAGCCCTTACTTCTTCTCTTTTTTCTCTTCCTTCTTCACATCACTCTTTTCCTTCTCTTTCTCTTTGTCATCTTTCCTATCCTTCTTGCTCTCTTCTTTCTCCTGTCCCTCCTTCTTCTCCGCGTCCCTGTTGGCGATCTTGTTGTTGATGAGGTTGTGCAGGGCGACCACAGAGCGGATCAGAGAGGCCAAGTACACCACCACCATCTGGTCGTTGGTCTTCAGGTAGAAGGCCTTGACGAACTCCTGCAGGCTGACGTCGGGCAGCAGGTTGAAGACGTCCTGCAGCTGGTAGATGATCTGGTGGTTGATGGGCAGCTTGCCTGTGGCCACTTTTTCCAGGTAGCTCCGGATGTCCAGCAGCTTGGAGTTCAGTCCCTTCAGGCCATGGACCTGGTTTGTGATCCGCTGGGAGAGGGTGCCCACGGTAGTGTCCTTGATGTCTCTGTAATGACCCACAACAAAGGGAGGAAGAGGCGTCAGCAACTGTGTTGCCACACAGCTTCTCCTATCCTAACGCCTGGCTTTGCAGGGAGGGACAGCTTTTCTCAGGATAAACATCACTTCTTTTTGGGATGTGCTGGGGACTGAACCCAGGACCTCATGTGCTCCAGGACAGCGCTCTACCACTGAGCTCCACCCTCAGCCCTAAAATGTAACTTCTCCAGTTGATACAGCTGGGTATAAATCATTTCAATTTTATTTTTATTTGGGGGCCCACATTTTGTTTGTCTCACGACAGTCCAAAAGATTATAAAACAAAGCTAAAGTGAAACTTCAGGAGCTCCTTAGCTGGGCGTGGCGCCACACACCTGTTGGCCCAGCACTGGTGAGGACAGAGGACAAGTCTACACAGTGAGGTCCTGTCTCAAAAGACCAGCGTTCTCCATCGCACTGCTCTGGTCCCCATGAGGGACGGTGCATTCTCTACCTGCATTTCAAAGACGTTTGAGAAGCTTACATGAGGAGTAATCTTCAGAACTGTAAGAAACCTCACTGTTTGATAGACACTATGACTTTTCTAAGGAAGGACTGCACAGACAGAGGACTCTGACACAAAACTCGTCCCAAAATGAGGATTCTCTGCAGGACTCGGTTCTGCTGCTCGGAAGGAAGGGCGCAGGCCGAGTTGACTCCTCACCTGCTCCGGCCCTGTGACAGCAACATCCTGGTTTATGGACACAGAGTGCGATACACAGAGTCACACAGGCCAATTCGCTCAATTTGTGGAGGAGCAAAGGGGCCTAGAAAAGGCCCTGTGATTTGTTCAGAATGAGAGAACCATTTGGGGACAGCTGGGAGCCAGCACCTGAACTCAGGTCCGCAGAGTGCGGCTGGGCCCATCCCTGCAGGCCACGCCAAGCCTCACCGTAACAAGTGCTCCACGCCAACCTCCTCGGCCTCCTCTGCGCCGATCTCACTGGTCACGTGCTCAAACGTTTTGGAGGTGGGAGTCCCATCCTGGGAGAAGAGGCTGAGCTAGTCACCCACTTCCCACCTGCCACGCGTCCCGCTGGCACCGTCGTCTCTTTAGCCAGTGCGTTTCAGTATGTCGTTACCCAGCGGCCCGCAGCAAGGTGGGTCAGGTCTGCCCTGAAAGCTCAGCCTGCAGAGCTCAAGTCACTGTGGCACCACTCAGTGACCAGGTCTGCTGAGGCATTATTGTTGGTTTGTCTGCATGTTGCAATGGCCACTGAACTATTTTCTGAGTTTTTTTTTTTAAAGAAAAATACTGATCTCCTCTCAAGCCCATGCTAGGGATTGATGACCAAGGACATCGCAATTGGTTTTAATGTCCTTGGTGGAAAAAACACAGGACACCAGCATCTGAGGCAAGATCATGGCAGACCATACAACTTGCAATTGTTTACTGTCCTCTGGGCCAAATGATCCCAGCACACCATGAACGATGCAGTCAGAGTAACTGGCTTCCCAGTGGTCTGAGTGAGCCAAGGGCTCCGCTGGGGTGGTGGCTCACGGGGCCAGCTGGTCAGTCTGTGATGGGATTGAGACACTGCGGAGACCCAGGGCCACAATGGCTGTGCTGCCCCCGAGAGGCCTACAAGAGCCTGTAGCCAGACTGAGGCTGGGAACAGGCAGCCGCAGGACACCGGGCAGGTGATATAACTCAGGCCGCACGCTGCTAATGCTGTCATTCTACTTTAAACAGGACAGTGGGAATGCTTTAAGGAGCTCGCACCTGCTCTGGATGCTAGGATGCTCAACCTGACAGGACGCGTGGTGAGCTTTCTAGCTACCAATTCTTTGGTTTCATAATCTAAGGTGGCAGGGTTAAAAATTAAAATCAAGTGGCACAAGATCAGGAATTAAGTCTTATTATAGGCAATAATTTTAGATCCAAGCTTTCTGGTCTAAACAAAAATAGGAAGATTGGGCTAATGATGTAAGTTGTACATGCAGGAAGTGATCCAAAATTATTCTTTTCCAAATTTGAAGGATAAGCAATACATATTTAAATCCCAAGCCAGACTTTAATCCATCTCTCAAGCTCTTTACTTTAGAAAGTTCAGACTGAACTTTTTGGTAGATATCCTAGGAATACTCCCTGTCCTGAAATTCTACTCTGGGACCAGAGGAAAGCCGCATTCTGACAACTCTTTACTCTTATGCCCAATGCAAGGCAGGCATTAAGCAATCACAGACAGGTCCTGTTATTTGGTTCTTGGCACCTCTGAGTCAACTCTCTCTGAAGGTCTAGGGTCTGGTCTGCAGGGCTGAAGTCTCTGGGGAGAGGAGACTGCCACAGGGAAGGTGCAGCAGAGGCCACCGCACAGGTGAGGATGGAGCTCAGCAGACTGCGTTCCTTGCTGCAGATGCCTCTGAGCTATCATCCGACTACTGGAGGCTTCAGTTTCATTTGTGAAAGGGGATTTCAGACCTCTTTAGTTCTGTGTATTTCTAAAACCTGGTGACTCAAAAAGTCAAGGGAAAAAAACTGTCAGACTGCCCTTTTGACAGAAATCAATCACCTTCTCTTTGCTAGAGAGAAAGGACTTGTTCACTTGAAAATGGAATAAGAAACAAGCGCGGGGCCAGGTGCGAATCTAATCTGGGCTCACGCCAAGGGGACTCACATCGTGAACTTCCTCCACGGAAATGTACGCTTCTGTGGGCAGCCCCAGGTCCTTTGGCTTCACGTCAATGATGACCAGCACCTGGCAGAGGAACACAGCTGAGCAAACCGCCGGGACTCAACACAAAAGCCGCAATCCCAGCTATTCTTCTAATCATTACTGGCGTTATTTCATTCATTTAATCAGAAATGAGACAGAACTTTCAGCACAATGAGTTTATATTTCACATTATCCCATCACTTGCTGCATTCTTCACTGCCCTCCATTAACAAGCTGAGAGGTCGTACAGAAGGGAATCAGTCAAGCAAAACACGATTTCAATCCCAGACTCCCCACCCCCAGACCCCACTCAACGCCGTGAGCCTGAGTGGATTAAGTCAGTCAAGTACTGGCAGTTAGCAGGCATTCACTGCTACTTTCTAATTAGATTACTAAACCTATTAGGTTATGGCACAGAACATTACAAGTTGATAGAGGAAAAGCAGTGAGCTGACTCACTACCCGAATCCTTCTTAGGATGCCCTTAAAAGGGCTGGTAAAAGAAACGCGTTATTCAAGAGTTGCCAATACAGACAGCACTTACTGAGTTAGGGCAGTATCTCTTCATGAGTTCATTGATGGCGATGTCATTCTTATGTAGTTTAGGGCCGGTGTGGTACCACCCAACTATTCTTTCTCTGGCTGGGAAGGAAAAAGTTAGTTAAGTGTTAGTTGTTTCCGGAAGATTTATACAACTTGCTTAAGAAGACTAAGTGTAGGGCTGGGGGTTTAGCTCAGCGGCATAAGCGTCTGCCTTGAAAGCAGGCAGTCGTGAGTTCGATCCCTGGTACCGATAAAAATGAAAAAGACAAAAAAAAAAAAAAAGAAGACTAAGTGTATCAGGAGTTAAGTCTTCTGTCTTCTTGAAAATCCAAACATTATTTTTTTGTTTGGTCTTTTTCCTTGTTTTTTTTTTTTTTTTTTTTTTTTTTGTCTTTTTCATTTTTATTGGTACCGGGGATCGAACTCATGACTGCCTGCTTGCAAGGCAGGCACTTATGCTGCTGAGCTAAATCCCCAGCCCCCATCTACTTTATTTTTAAAAAATTTATTTATTTATCTGTCTTTTTGAGACAAGGGCAACACAATGCAGCTCGGACTGGTTCTGGGCTCACTTTGTAGCCTAGGCTGGTCTTGAACTTGCAATGATCCTCCTGCCTCAGCCTCCCTAGTGCTGGGATTACAGAAGTGTGCCACCATCCCAGGCCAGACATCTACTTTAAACCTCAACATACTTGTGAAATCTAAAACTCAAAAGCAGATTCTTAGGAAATGCACAGTGTGTTAGCCAGTCATGGTGGAACACGGCTATAATTCCACTAGTCTAAGAAGCTGAGGCAGGATAGTTTGAGCCCAGGTGAGCCAACTTAAGGGAATCCAGCTTACTTTTTTTTTTTTTTTTTTTAAGGGGAAGGCACATGGTTCCATGAGAAGGCCTAGGGTTCAATCCCGAGTACTGCATAAAAAATAACAATCAAACCCCAGAGTAGTACTGCGTATGATCCAGAGATATCTGTTACCCCAGACTACTTGAAGAGACTAGTCATACATGACACAAGTGGAGAATGGTTCTCAGGCAATATATAGGCAAATGCAAGTTCACATCACATGGACGGCAACTCTGAGTGCCCAAGCAATGGAATAAAAGGGACACATGTGGGGCTGGGGATTCAGCATAAGCACCTTCCTTGCAAGCAGGCGGTCGTGAGCTCAATCCCCGGTAGCGATAAAGGGACACATGCTGCTGTTACTAAAGGTCTCGCTCTTCTTTTTTCTGCCACATTCAAAGGATGTAGGTGGACAACTGACCTTAAACTACTAGCCTCGCCTTTCACTGAATCTCATCCTTTACTGCTATCAGTCTTTCTCAAGTGTCACAGGGAAAAGGACCTTGACATTAAACGAAGAAAAGACAGAATGTATTGAAATCACACACGGCTGTCACACCACAGTAACTTTCATAAAGTCCACACTTACCATTGACTTTCTTAAACATTCCATACATGTTTTCCAAGTAATCGTGGTCTAAGAACCAGACAGAGTCGTCTTTGTCATCTTCATCAAAAGGGACTAAACAGAAAGACAAAAAATAAAAAATTAAGATTTAGTTTAGGGTGTGAGCTCCAAATCCAGAGCACAGGTCAAAAGTAGAGATCTCTAGCTCAGACCTGCCTCGCTCTTATGTATTTAATTTGTCCAACCCAATATTAAGTTTTGAACTTCCCTCATTGAATGCTAGAATGCATACAAAAATCCAGATTTCCAGTTTCTCCTAAAAATCTAGAAGACCTGGCAACTGCTGGGTAGAGGCTGTAAAAAAGGGCAAGCGCTCTTCTGCTTGCTAAAACCCCCTTCAATTTGTAACCGTTCCCTTTGGCAAATTACACTGCTGGCTGGTCCTCTTGGACACTAGAATTGGCGACCTAGTCCAGAAGCCAGCCCAGCAATTACTCTTTCATTATGGCTTCTTTGATCATAAAAGCAATATGTAGAGCAGAAAAGTAAAGTTCTTACACTTATTTGTTTACACACTGCTGCTGTGTACTCTACCAGCAGAGCAGCACAGTTACAGCACCACCACAAAGCCTGTAAATTAAAAATACCATCGTCTTGTCTAGTGGGTAGACTTTTGGTTCCCTTTACAATACTTTGGCAAGCCAGAACCTTTGGGCTGTAGTACAGAAAAAGATATATTTGTTTTTTCTTTGAGACAAGGTCTTGCCATGTAGCCTAGGCTCGCTTTAACCCCCCAAGTGCTTTGATTACAGGTGTGCACACCACGTCTGGCAATACATTTTTTTTTAAATAAAATTGACATTTTAAACATGCTCAGAAAAACGTAGTTTGTCCTTTACCTGCAAAACTGTTGGATACATCAAGTACCTTCTTTTGCCATGAGCCCAAAAGCACACCAACGACACGCTTCTGGTTTCCAACCTTGCCGATTCTGAGTGGAAAAACATGCAGATACAGATCCAAGAATGAGATACTTACAAATACCGACAGTACAGCTAGACTTTAATTTACCTGGGAACTCATCTCCCTAAACTAAATAGGGTTACGTTATCCTGCAATGCTAAGCGGAGGAGGAACTCCTGAACTGAATGCCCTGAATGCCCACGGGCCCTTTTTACCTACTACTGACTGCAAAGTAACACAAGCTTAGAAAAAAATCAAGCGATTTTTTTCCTTCGTAACTCTCCTTTTCTTCTTTATGCTTTCTTCATCTTATCCTCAAACTTCTTTAGGCATAAAGACGTTAGCAGTTTTATGCCTGGATTCCAGGGATAAGATTCCAATTCTTTTCCAGAACATCTGCCCTCTACATACAAGCCTCAGCTCACCTATCCTTTGTATAATTTAGTGTTCTGATCCAGTAGTGTAAATGTACCACCTCTTGCCTCTCTGGCTTATTAGGCAGAAATTCCCACATTACAAAAGAAACTTTTCCTGGGCTTTTATTTGGATTTACAAAAGTTCACCGGTTTTTAAACACTACATTTCTTGTGTGGTAAAACAGCTGGTAGTGTCTGCTAGCCCGAGGTTTACTAAGTGTTAGAACCGAACAGGGAGGGCGTCCTCTCTAATTAGGACTCCAGGATCTCGCGAGAGTTGTTACCTACCGGTGAGTAGAAAAGCCCACATGTCCTATTAGGCTGGGGCGTTTACAAGCAGTGGAACTGAGAGGGAACCATAAAACTTATCCATTCTTGCGTGAGTTTTTGAGTTTGGCTGAACTGAGTTGTACAAAGCATGACACAGGACAAAGGACAGCAAGCATGACTTCAAAGCCGATGCACCCGGAAGGGTCTTCACTAATTATCATGTAAAAATCTCTGAACACGTGCAACAGGTCTAGCAGGACAAACAGCTTGCAAGAGCACAGAGTGATCAACACAGCAAGCTACCAAGTGAGCTGTTGGGTCGTTTTCTCACCTTATTCATTAACGTCAAAATCTCCAACTTGTCTCATTTAAAAAAAAACAAAAAAGGAAAAAAAGCCAAACCGGCCACCTCATTTACATTTTGCTATCGTCAAATCAGATTCTCTTACACAAAGGATCATGGGTTGATAGCACCGCCCATACAGGAAATCACTCGGCGTGCTGAGCGCGGTATTGTGGGACATCGTTAGGTCGGTCAGAATTTCGGTATTCGGAATATTGGTATTTCAGAATATCGAATATCTGTATTTTACAATATCGTAACATCGGTAATTCGCAAATTCAGCATTTCAGAATTCCCAAATACTGGTGTTTCGGTGACCACCATCAGGCGCGCAAGTGGGAGAGTGCATCGCTTTCCCACGATAACAACGTCGTCGTTAAGTACGAGGGTGGGCCCGGCGGCGGGAGAGTGCATCGCTTTCCCACGGTAACAACGTCCGATAACAACATCGTTAAGTGCGAGGGTGGGCCCGGCGGCGGATGAGCGCGAGCCTGGCTCCCCATGCAACAGCAGCATGCAATTTCGGATAACGAGCACGCAGTCCGGGCGTCAGAATGGCGGCTGGGACGGGGGCGGCTCCGGGTCACTCGGCTTCACCAGCCGAGACTGATCTGTGCCCGTCTGGGCTGCTCGCCGCCCTGCCTGCGTCCCCAGCCCGCCCGCCGCCGCGCGGTCCCCAGCATGCTTGTGACTCAGCAACCTGGGGCCGCCGGCCCAGCTACGCCGCCCCGCGCTGCCAGCCTCACCGGTTGAAATGATCGACCACACTGAGCAGAACCAGGGGGTGGACCACCACCTTCTGCACAGCTAGTTCGGGCATTGCGGCCCCGCCCTCCTGGCTCAGCTTCCAGCGACCGGCGAAACGCCGTTAAACGTAGTTTTCCAACGTTGTAATGTACCAGCGAAAAATACGGTCTTCAAACGTTACGGTCGAAGGCACTTCGGACCAGATCTTCCGTTTCCGGTTTGGCAGCCGCAGCTCGGCAGTTTTCAGCTCCCAGAGTTCTTCGCGCGACATGCCCACACTGTCGCTTGGGCTGCCATCTTGAGGAAGGGAAAGGGTTGCTAAAAGATCGGGTTGTATTGGGTTCCAAGCTTTGCGGTTTGCTTAGGGTTGAAAGCCAGAGGGACCCTGGAGCTTGCTAAGGATTGATTTGGCAGTGCCTTAGCAGCGGCTTTTCTTCTCTGTTCATCCTTGTCTTCCATTCCTTTTCCTCTGAAAACTAGAAAAATGTTCAGAAAACCGTAAATAATAATAATTTACTATTTCAGAAAATGTTCACGTTGGCTTTAAGTCAAAGTCGTTCAGGGTGTTTTAGAGACTTTTTCAGCAGTGTTTGTTTTTGGATGTCCTGGGCATCCAACCCAGGGCCTTGTGACTGCTCTATCACTGAGCTACGGCCCACCCCCTTTCACAGAAACTTTTAATGTTTAACTTCAGAAATGCTTTTAGTGCAGATTTGAGTAATTTATCGTGTAACTTTCACTGTCAAGGAATTTTCTCATGATCTTTACTGTATATGGTGCAAATAATGTACAAGGCAGCCTGCAGATTTCTCCTTGTTAACTTGCTGTGTAGTCAGGGCCAGTGGAATGTAATTTGCCAGACTACATAGGTTGCTTTTTGAAACTTAGGGAGTGAAGCAAAGATGGGAAACAGAAGCTGTGATTTTATATTTTGCTGGAAAAAGAAACAGGAAGACTGAGGTAGAAAATGTAACAAAGTCTTAATCTTATTTGCAGAAGGAGAGAAATTACATTGTTCAACACAGGTTTGTATTGTCTTGTTTAAACACTGTGTTTCTGATAGCAAAAACAATAAAGAATTTCTGCAATGTGAATTACTTTATTTTGTCTTGTCTTTATCTAGGCTGTACCTTCCCTCTATTACCACAGGACTTCCCCTAGTATTTTGGCTTCTTTCAAAGTAGACTCCTGATCTTTAAATGCCAAGGAGCACAGACAATTTCTCTTGCTTTTTTTTTTTTTTTTGTCTTTTTCCTTTTTATTGGTACCAGGGATGGAACTCACGACTGCCTGCTTGCAACGTAGCCGCTGAGCTAAATCTCCAGCCCCCTTCTCTTGCATTTTTACATGTGTGTGTGTTTTGGTGGTGGTGAAAAACATGAGGACAAGACTGGAAGTTGGACACCAATGATGACATTAATGTCAGGATTTTTCATGTGTCTGTATTAAAAAATATCCATGTCTTCTGTCTGCAGGTTGACTTTCTGCTCTGTCCATAAGAAAGTAATGGCTGGATGTACTCATTCTTATTCAGCATTAATTAGAAACTCAATGCTATGTTTAACAAGAAAATACAAGAATTAATTTTAGGGAAAGGAAACCAAGAATTACTGAACCTGTCTATTGCATGGCAACAATATGCCAGTACATCTAAGTATTCAGAAAGAGTTCATTCCTTTAATTAATGCTTCCCAAACTGTGATATGCTTACAAATCACCTGAGACATTATTGAAATACAGATTTCGATCCTGTAGGCCTGGCGTGGGACCTACCAAGCTTTCAGGTGAGGCCATGGTTGTTGTTCAGATGTCCCTCCCATGAGATCACTTTATTTAAAATTCCACGTTTCTCCTGCTACTTGTTTCTGCTTTAGTTCTTTCTGAACGATTTGCCACTTTTGAACACACTGAGAATTTACCGATTGTTTGTTGTCCTTTTTTTTCCTTATGACAAGGTAAGCTCTTGTTCAGTTCACTTTTTATATCTGCAGTGTGTTGAAAAGCACCTGGCCCACACTAGTGATCGCGTGACTGGATAATTAATACATGACTGAAGCAGAATACAACAGTGAGACTCAGACACCGGAGAGGATCTTTGAATGATCCCATAGCAGGCTTCTGTGTTCCCATTTCTCTCTGAAGTGGTGACGCTGAATTTCAAGCCTTAAAAATGATTATGTTGGATTTCACTCGGGTTTATATTGCAGCTGGAGATCTAGCTCTTTAGAAGCATCTTGGTGGTATCCAATCTTGACTCATTTGAAGCAGTGTAACATTGACTTTGAACTGTGGAATTGTGGAAAATTGGAATGTTTGGGTAAACAAAAATAAAAATAAATTACAATCACTTAAAACTTCTCCACATAGAGAAATCCAGTACTGTCAGTGGTCTAAAATGCTTGATCTCATCTTGCAACTACGTTGTTGTTAACTTCCTAGTTGGGCTTCCTTTTCTGGTTTGGCCCTCCTCAGTGATGGGGACCATTACAAAAGGCTCTGAGCAGGATTTGAAATTGATCAGTTGGCTTTTTATGTTTACTTGTGGGCCTGTCCAAGGCCTATGCCCTTTTGTCTGGAGATGGGCAGTGGATTCATAGTAAGTGAACTTCTCTGAATCACTGGTTCCAGGGGAGGCCTGTAGTGCCTTGTCATGCTGTGATACCTCAAAGGCTAAAATAAAGCCACAGCTGAGAACGCCTGGATCCCCAGTTACCTAAATAAAGACTGTAGCTGCAGGCATCTCCTGCAGTGAAGTCAATCTGGAGATAAGCTAGTTCTCTGAAATTAATGTAATTCATTATGGTCCTGCTCAGTTTCTTTTCTTTATTTTTTTTATCTTTTTGAGACAGGGTCTCTTTATGCAGTTCAGGCTGGTCTTAAACTCACAACGATGTGAGTGCTGGGATTACAGGGTTGAGCCACCACGCCTGGCTATTTCCCGAGTTTTCTACTCTTAAACCCTCCCCTTAATCAAAAACCTAATAAATGTGTTCCCCAGAGAAGTTCTCTGTCTCAGCCGCCAGGGAATCTTGAATTCTTCTAGAGGGTTTTGATCTTCCTGGATTTAAGCCTCTGCCATCCACTTGTTTGTGAGGGTGTGGGCCTGATCAGTCTGATATGACAACGTCTTCCTTGAAGTGCCACCCTGCTGCTTGGAGCCAGCTAAGTATGGACTGAAACCTCCAAAATTGTAAGGAATAAACCTTTCCTTCTTTCATGGTGGGTGTTGGGTATTTTGTCTCAGCAACAAGAGTGAGGAGTAACTAAGACAAGCCTCTCTTATGGGACAGTACCAGCTCAAGAGCTATTCCGTGGGTAAGAAAGATCCCTAAGGTGAGTGGCAGTTTGGGAAACTCATGTGAGTGTAGAGAAAGAAACTGGAGCAGCTACCTAAAAAAGGATAAATTTTTGACACGTCAGGTATCATTTCTTAGAAGCTTCATCCTTCTCTACTCCTGAGAAGGTAACAGAAAAGAGCACGGATCATAAGATGTGAGTTCTGCCCTGTTTTAACCGGCTACCCAGTTCCCTTCGCCGCCTTGCTGTTCTGTGAAGCGCCGACCCCTCCCCACCCGAACTGCTCCATAAAACATGATCAAATTGTTTGTTCTGATGGAGACATCTGTGCCAAGAAATGACCCACCACAAAAAACCACAACCTTATACTTATGTTAAAAACATGTTATGTACGTGCAAAGTCCCCAGGTCAAGCTATACCCAAAAGTATGCTTGAGAGCTTTCCAAAGGACACCCACTGGCACAATGCCCCCCCTTACTTTGCGGTTTTTGCCTTCAAAAGTTTTAGACTCCTTCGCTCGGGGTGCTCAGTCTAGCAACTGCCTGACACCGCTGGGTACCAGCTAAAATAAAGCGCTTCTCTTTTTCTATTTTTTCTGTCTTGTTGTTTTTGAGAGTTGCTGACGGGGCATTAGGGGCAGGGGTCCACTCTTGGAGTCTTGGGGTGCCACATGCCTTTCCTATTTACTGGCTATGTTATTTTTGCATTTATTTATTTATGTCTTTTTGAGACAGGGTCTCGCTATGCAGTTCAGGCTGGCCTTGAGCTCACTTTGTAGCCCAAGCTGGCCTTGAACTTGCAACGCTTTCTGCGTTAGCCTCTCAAGTGCTGGGATTACAGGCGTATCCACCACGCCCAGTTATGTTTTTTTATTTTTTAATTCATTAATTAGCTAATTAATTTTTTTTTTGTCTTTTTGAGATAGGGTTTTACTATGCAGTTCAAACAGGTCTTGAACTCACCTTGTAGCCCAGGCTGGCCTCAAATGATAACAATCTTCCTGCTTCAGCCTTTGAAGGATTACAGGCATGTGCTGCCATGCCTGGTTTATTTTTAAATAAATGACTTAATCTTTGTGTCTCAATTGCTTCCTTAATAAGAGAGGGCTGATAAGAGTGCCTGATGCCCAGGGAGGAGAGCCAAGGATGGGGCAATGGTTGTGCTGTGCTGAGCAGAGAGTTTAGGTAGAAAAACAAGAAAAGAGAGAGTGCAGTTGAGTGCCGTGGGGTCAGCTGCCGAGGTTCTTGGAGTCAAGGAGGGCGAGAGGATGAGAAAATACAGAAGAGCCAATGCTGGGGGCAGGTGGAGCCCTTACCCTCCTGATGGGAGGAAACAACTGCTCCTCACTGCAGGGGTGTTTATTTATACCTTTTAGCAACTTACTGTCACGTGACACCCCGTTGCCCTAGCAACCCACTCTTCAGATTGTTTTGGGGCCAGGTGTTCCTGGGCTGAAGCAGCAGGTGCTCTTTGTTCTTGGAATGATCATGCTCTAGCCTTGCACGTGTGGTCAATTTCCAGCATCAATGGCTCCCAACAGTTGAGCATCCTTAATCTACAAATCTAAAATCTGAAATATTCCAAAATCTGGAACTTTTTGAGTGCTGACATGATACAACAATTAGATGATTTTACACCATGAAACTTTGTTTCAGGAATACATTGTTCAATACAATTCAATACAATTCAATATAATTCAATACAATTATTGAAAATAAATGTATAAAATAAACTTCAGGCTACATGTATAAGGTGTGTACAAACATAAATGAATTTTGTGTTCAGTCTTGGATCCCACCTGAAGATACGTATCTCACTATGCATGTGCAAATATTGTGAAATCCAGAAAAATCCAAAATCCGAAACACATCTAGTCCCAAGCATTTTGAATAAGAGATACTCGATCTGTAGTGAGAAATAAAGCTTAAGTGGTAGGGTTGAAAACCCCAAATCAGGCATGGTGGTGTATACTTGTAATCCCAGCACTTGGAAGGCTGAGGCAGGATGACTGCCATGAGTTCAAGGCCAGCCTGCACTGCAAAGCAAGACCTTGTCTCAGAAAATAAACAAGAAAAATACCAAACCAAACCAAACCAACCAACCCAACATTGCCCCCCAGCACCCTCCCCTGCCCAAAAAAAGGGTTCATGTTGACCCAATGAGAGAGATGGAGTGCGCAAGTGAAAGACAGCCTTGAGGTTCCAGCCACCATCGCTTCCTGCCAAGCCCATCCTCTGGTTTTCGAATGCTATTTGACTGCCCCTCAGAACTGTGAGGCTGGCTAACTGTGGTGGTGCATGCTTGTAATCCTGGCACTGTGGGAAGCTGAGGCAGGAGGGTGGCAAGTTTGAACCCTACCTGGGGTAAGTTAGAGATTTAGACCCTGTATCAAAAAAAAAAAAAAAAAAAAAAAAAAAGCCAGGGATTTAGCTCAGCGCAAACACTCTGGGTTCAATCTCAAGGGCGGGTGGTGGTGAAGCTTTGTGTGGAACTTGATGGAACATAGATAATCATCATTTTCTTTAATTGTGAGATCACCATGAATATTTATTGTGTAAGTAAGATCACTTTTTTGTTTTTGAGACAGGGTGTCCTTATGTGGTTCAGGCTGGCCTTTTATACATAGTTGACGGCCTCTGTCATTTAAAAAGAATGGCCACATTTCCTTGGGAGTAGTCTTTTGATTTTTTTTCTACCATCTTATTTTTTTTTTGACAATAGTAAAGTACAACAGAACAAGACAGAATAAAGCCAACTGAGACCGTGTAGTGAAATTGGTACAGAACATCCCAGCAGGTTACCGGGATAACAGTAATAGGTATCACAGTATATTTCATTATCTTTACAATAGTTGTTCTTTCAATCACGTATATCAAAATAAAATGAAATACAGAACATTAGAGAACTTATCAAAACAGAATATTGAATAGAGCAGGACCATTAATCAAAATAAAGCAAAACAGTAATAAAAATATTTGCCTTCAGTGAGATGGTAGAAGGAAGTCCCCCTTATTTGCTTTGGTCAACCTCCAAAGAGATGCTCAGATTTCTGGTTCCCATTTGCTAATGGGGGGCACAGGGGAGGGAGGTAGGGGAAGTGGGATGTTTGACTCTAGGCCGTGCACCAGTAGGTTCACTATTGCTTAGCAGGGAGGTGAGCTGGTTGCTCGGTTTCCCAGCGTCCTAAGTTCCAGCATGGTGCGGATCTCAGGAGCTGCTGCTGGTTCTCCCCCTGGAAGGGCCGCAGTCTGCCACACTGCTGCCGCTTACCAGGGAAGGGAGCTGCTTGCTTGGCTTTCTAGGATCTACCATCTTATAATAAAAGTAAGAAAATAAAACATTGTAGTCCTTTATCAGTAAAGTTGATGTCACACAAGAAAACATCAGGAATGAAAAAGCAAGATTTTTGTCAGGCAGAAAGTGTTTTGGGAGTATATATGGGTGTCTGCGTTGGGCTGTGATGATGTAATAATGAACTTGCTTCTCTGTTCAAATGGAAGCTGCTGCATATGTTCAATGGAGGTCATCTCTGGAAAATTAAGAATGTGCTTCTTGTCTTTTGCTTTTCCCATACAAAACATTTGATTTAGTTTATGGGAGGCATCCGTCCGTGAAAGGGACGTGGGTCAAGAAGAAGTAAGCCAGAGAAAATACTTAGCTTCAGACATAAAACAATGGATTACTCAATAAGGTGATAGCTCTGTAAGTATCTGTTTTGAGAGGTAATTTTCTAAACCTTTTTAATCTCTGTGTCCACCCTAGGTTGGAGTTCTTAGTTCATAGGGTCTTCCTGAAGTTTGAAGAAATACCTTGCCTGGGGCTGGGGATTTAGCACGGTAACAGAACACTTGTCTAGCAAGCGGGAGACCCTGGGTTTGGTCCTCAGTACCAAAAAACTAAAAAGCAGGGGGAAAAAAAGGCAAAAGATAAAAGACAAAAAAAAAAAAAAAAAAAAAAAAATTACCCTGCTCACCACTGAGGCTTAGCTAGTCACAAAGACTGAAGACAGATGTAAGAAAGGGTGGCGACACCACCACCAACAGCAATATTGTTGCAAAGTGGAGAACCAGGAGATCTGATGTGCTTTAGGTTCCCATCTTCTGTCTTTGTCTCTCAGCAGGTGAGCCAGGTAGGAGAGGAGGGAGAGTGTCTGCCTTGGGTCTCATTTGGACTCTAGAAGGTCTTAGGTTACCAAACGCAGGGGAGTGAAAGCTGGTAGGTTTGGCTGCCTGAAGCCAAGCGGGTTCCACTGTTGGGGGCACAGGACCCACAGACAGCAAGAGCAGATGGCCGCGGCAGCCTGGAGCGCTGCTCTGCTCTGCTCTGAATCAAAGAGCCCTGGGTGCCCCCGCCGGCCTTAGGTTGGTTGGAAACATGGATCCCACTCTAGATTTTCGTTTCTTTTTCACCGAAATCTAATTGGTCAGCAGGCTCCTGTACCTCCAAGCCTTAGGAGGCCTGTCATTTTCCTGACCTTCACAGTTCCACTTTTTTAATCACCTAAATGCCAGCCACAGTGGTGATTCAACCACTGAGCTTTTTCTCAGCCTGTGACGTCCTTCCCTGTGGTACCTATTTAAAGAACCCAAATTCGTCCTTGAACTCTGAACTCAGAAAACCTTTGTGATGGTCTCTTCTTGTGCATACTGTATTGTCCAGTCCCTGGATATTATTAAAATGTTTACCAATTAAATTTTTTGGTAAATTTTAGATACACATAATGATCACATTCATTATAGGGAATTTGTACCTGTGTGTGGTGTATCTTGATCTTTTATTCTCCATTATTCTAGTTTCCTTTCCACCCCTCTTCTCATTTATAAAAATTATTTCCATTTTTCTTTGCTATTTTTTTTCTCTTTCTTCCATTTCCACTCACCCATCCTCATTTCCCCTTCACATTTGAACATTTTCTTCCTATTTCAAAATTGTATACATTTTGGTCCTTATTTACCCTTTTGGTTTTTTGCACCAGAGAAACAATGTATATTTACACATGTGTGTCTGATTTGTTTCAGTTAAGAGTATGGTCTCAAGGTGCATCATTTACCGAGAAATGTCTCAAGCTTATCCTTCTTTATGGCAGAGTAGTACTCCATTGCATAAACAAACCCACGTCTTCTTTAGCCACTCATCAGTTGATGGGCATTTGGGCTGTTTTCAAGATTTAGATATTTCAAACTGTGCTGTTATCAACATGGATGTGCATATATTGCTGTGGTAGGATGCTTTTAATTCTTTTGGGAAGATACCATGAAGAACAGCTGAGTTGAATGGCTTGAACTGGTGGTAATCCTCCTGCCTCAGCTTCCCAAGTGCTGGGATTAAAGGAAGTCCCTGTAGACATTCAGGCTCCACCTCCCCTGTAGAAGGACGCCCCTATGAGGTGGGGATGGTGTATTATACATTTCGGTGTCTGCTATGGTTTGGATTTGGCTGGAGTATGTCCCCCAAAAGTTCATATGCTGGAAACTTGATCCTCAGGGTGAAGAAGTGGATGAAGCCTTTCAGGGTTGGGTCTGTTGGAAAATAATTAGGCAAGTGGGCATCATCTTTGGAAGAAATTAAGATAGTTCTCATGAGGCTCTGGTTAGTTCCTGCGAGAGCGGGGTGTTGTGAAAAGAGTGAGCCTGACCTTGGAAGCTCTCTGGCTCCAGTGTTGTGTAACCTGCTCCGTACCTTCTACTGCTGTATCATGTATACCATCTTCCATGAGCCCCTCACAAGAGGGTGAATGATGGGCTTTGAGTCTTCCAAATGGTGAACTAAATAAATTTTTTCAAAATAAATCATCCAGCCCCAGCCTCATGCATTTTTTTTTTCTTTTTCAAACAGGGTCTTGCTAGGCAGTTCAGGCTGGCCTTGAGCTCACTGTGTAGCCTAGGCTGGTCTCAAACTCACAATGATCCTCCTGCTGATATAGAATGAAAATCCTGACTTATTGTATGTCCGGTATGAGTTTGTGTCTTCTAAAATTGAAGAATGAATTTTAGCAACAACAGAGGTTAAGAGTGGACTATAGTTATTGAGAGAAAGAAAGCGTCTGTCTGAGGTGTTAGTTTGCTGGCACAATAGAGAAGTGAACAGTACAAAAAAGAAAAGAACAGATTTATTGAGGACAGGAAAGGAGCACACAGTCTATGGTTGCCGAGCTATCTCCTTCGACTGACCGGGGTGGATATTGATGACCTGTGAGGAACCAAATGGAGTTCTCTTTGTGCACAAACAGGAAAGGGAGGTGCAATTAGGGCTGAAGAAGGAGGAGGAAGTGGTAAGTGTTCCTGCTTTGGCCTTCCGCCATGTTAGACCATCGCCATAACTGCACAGTAATTTGTACTAGGGCAAAAACCTTTCATGAGGGACAGAAGTGGTTCCGAGTGGGTTGCCCACGCTTCTGTCTTCTCTAGGGATTTTTATAGAGTCAAATCATGAGGTGAGGCGGGTCTGAAGTGCGGAAAATTTGGAACTTGCAAGGCAGAGGGGCATGAATGTGGGACAGAACTATGATCAACGAATCAGATGAATTGTTCAGGCAAAAGTGACCAAATCAGGGACAAATGGGGCAGTGAGTCACATAACAAGTGAGATTCTTATGGATCAGTAACTCTTCTGTAGGGGGTAGGGATGGTGACTCTTGGCTTCTCAAAGTGATCCATAATGCCTAGCGTTATACCTAGGGTGTGTTTGCATTTGTTTTGTCTTCTGTCTTGAGATCTGGCCCACAGCAAGAGGTGTGTGTCTTCTCCAAGGTCACAAGGCCTCTGGTCCTCTGTGCCGGGGCTTCATTGAGGGCCCAGCCCTGTCTGACTGCCTATAATATTTCTAACTAGCTCAGCTGCCTGTAACACTGCCTCAGCCTCCTCAGTGCTAGGATTGCAGGTGTGTGCCACCGTGCCTGGCACCCCATGCCTTTATTACAGCAGTAGAAAATGGTCTAAGATTGCATCTGAAAGCAGCCTCATGTCAAACACAGAACAGCTCTTTGTCATAAATGTTTGTTGAATGAATAAATTTCTTAAATCCATGTTTTTAGAAACTGAATAATTTTATATTTTACTTTGATCCTTCCTGGGGATGTAGGTACATTAACATTATTATTGCTATGACATCTTGTGCAAACTGTGTTGACCTTTAGTTGCTTCTGAATGTCTTAAATGACATTCATTTTTCTACCAACCTCTATTTCCAGTGTAACTCCTTTAAGCATAGGATTCCTGTTTTGCTACTTCTCCACTGTGCAGTGATGTGGGGCTCCTAGAAAGTGTAATAAGCATGAAGTACCAGCTGAAAACCAATATTCTGTGAATACTCAAATATTAATATGAATGATTACTAGATAATGCTTTAGGGAAAAGCTTGGTTATATGCCAAATTGATAAAGGTGGTTGACTTTTTTGTCTTCTTGAGACAGGGTCTCGCTGTGCATTTCAGGCTGGCCTTGAGCTCACTTTGTAGCCCAGGCTGGTCTCGAACTCACAATCCTCCTGCCTCAGCCTCCCGAGTGCTGGGATTACAGGTGTGAGCCACCACACCCGGCGAATTTTGAGCATTATCAATGAGTAATATATTTTCTTTTTATACTATGTTTTGCAGTTTTTTAACATTTATATATTATTTTTAATTGGAAATCACTGAAAGTATATCATAGTAATAGGGAAGTATAGTGATTTATGGTCAGCCTCTTCTGGCAGACGGAGCTGAGCAGTTTACTATTTTCAGCTGTAAACAGGTACAGAAATGCAAAGTTATGCCTACTGACACATCTACAGATCATTCACTTCCTTCCCGTACTAGGGTTTAAGCCCAGGGCCTCATGCGTGGCTGCTGAGCTACATAACCGGCCCCTTTTATTGTTTTCAGACAGGGTCTCACCAAGCTGTCTAGCCTGGGTTTGAGTCTGGGATCCTCCTGCCTCAGCCTGCAGAGCAGCTGGATTATAGGAGGGTAAGACTGCGTTTGATTGCCGGCCGGGTCTCAGCTGCTACTAGTGAGCCCTCCTGCAGTGCTAAGGGAAATTCATTATCTCATGTTATAGGCCTTGCTGATTCCAGGAGAATCAAATGAAGTTTTCTTCTACCTTTCAATTTTTTTTTTGAGACGGGATCTTGCTATGTAGTCCAGGCTGGGTTTGAACTCACTGTGTAGCTCAGGCTGACCTCGAACTCACAGCGATTCCCCTGTCTCAGCTTCCTGCATGTTGGGATTACAGGCGGGCGCCACCAGGTCTGGCTGAAGCTTTAACTTCATTTTCCAGGCCAGTGCCCCGGCAGTGTTGAGGAGACACATGGTTACTGAGAGTCCTGGGTTGGCATCTTTTAAAGAAGGGAGACATTGAACTCCCAAACTCTGCTTATGAAATGTGATTGGCCTTGCTGGGACTGCTGGTGCTCCCTGAGCTAACTACTGTGCCCAGCCAAGTGGAGTCTCTTAACTGTCCTATTGGGGTCAGTTTGGGGAGGGGCAGCCAGATGGATCAGCTGGCCAGGATCACGTGGTGTGGGGGAAGGGCAGAAGGTGCGCTGGGGGGGGGCAAGGGGGGAGGGTGGGGAGAGAGGGGGATGGGGAGGGAGAGGGAGGGGGAGGGGAAGGGGGAAGTGGGGGGCCCTGTAGCAGAAGGAAGCCTACCCCAGGAGGCCTGTGACAGGGGAGCACAGGTGCTTGAAAGCTGTGAGAATTCGATAAACACTGGACATGGTCACCATGAGGGTACAGGGTGTCATCATTGTTTTTTTTTTTTTATTAACAAGTACTAAGAATTTTGTATTTTTATTATCTGGTGTTTCTATTTTAAGGAACCCAGCAGAATGGGAGTTGAAATTCACTTTTGCCTTTATCAATTTTTTCTTTATGTGTCGCCCCAGGTAGTTTTTAGATTCTGAAATTGTTGTTTTTACAATCCCTTTTTCTCAAAAATGTATTTATGATTATTTTGATCTTCCCAGTGGCTGGCTGTGGTGGAGACTCAATTTGTGCGGGGAGGTTTCCTTTCTTGCGCTTTGACACCAGCGCTGGCCCTGCGCGGTGGCTTTGGACACTGACATGGCTGTTTTTCCTCTTGTTGTCCTGTTTCATTTAACTGCAAATTAAAAGAGCTGGAAAAATTACCGCAATTTCTAGTTCCTATCTAGGAAATAGAAGTCTCCGCAGGAACCCTGGCATGGTACAAATACGCTGCAAAATCATTTTCCATTGTGCTGGGAGGGCCTGGGTGGCCGTCGCGGTTCCCGGCTCTGGACGCAGCCGGAGGCCGAGCCTGCCGGAAATCTCCGGGCTGCAGAGTTCATTTTCTTGTCGGATCAGTGTGAGAGGCCGCCTGTGATTGAAGCAGGACACTGTAAGATTGGAACGGGAGCAGTTATAACAGGTGACTCTAGAAAGAAAACCTAGGAGGTCAGATTCAGCCTAGGAGGCACCTTGGCTTGACCTCCTTAGGCTTATATTTTGAATTTGCATTTTTCCATTACACGTGCTTGCAGCTTTAATATAAACAATTCACAAAGTTAACATGAAAAGCAATTTCCCCCCCTTTTGGATAAAAGGTAGGTTTCTAGGGATGCAACTCAGGGCCTCTCTGCACCCTTGAGCTACACCCTGCCTCTCACAATGTGGTCTCACAAGGCTGAGATGTCTATTTTTTCTTCATTTTTTTGAAGCAGGGTCTCGCTATGTAGCCCAGGCTGGCCTCAAACTCACAGCTCCTCCTGCCTCAGCCTCCCAACTCCATACACTATTAACATTATGTACTATGCATGTATTAGTAAACTAAAACAATAAAAAGTACAGTAAAAATCTCTTGAGGCCAATTATTTTTTATTGCCTTTCTGATTCTTTTCAGAGCCATTCCCCCTAGTTGTGTAAAATGAAACCTTTTAAAATTCTTCTCAATTCTACCTGACTTTTATTTTTTTTTTAATTTTTTTTGTCTTTTTCGTTTTTATCGGTACCAGGGATCGAACTCAAGACTGCCTGCTTGCAAGGGAGGCACTTATGCCGCTGAGCTAAATCCCCAGCCCCCTACCTGACTTTTAGATACAGTTCTAAGAATTTGGCAAGGTCTGGAAACTGATAAGGCTCTTTTTATTTTATTTTTAATTTTTAAAAATTAAAAAAAATTTTTGAGGCAGTCTTCCCTGTGGAGTTCAGGCTGGGCTCAGACTCATAATCCTCCTGCTTCGTAATCCTCCCAAGTGCTGGGATCATAGATGGGTGCCACTATACCTGGCAGATAAAACTCTTTTTAAAGGCAAATACTCTTTCTTTTTTTCTAAGAAGTTGAGGAAATACTGTTAATTTCAAACCCTGCCAGATACATTTCTAGTCTGAGCCCACAGAATCTCAAACTCTGCAGACGGTTTGATCCTCCTGAAGCCCTAAAAATCACACCACTTGTCTCACTTATTAAGCCTTTGCTGTACACTCGTTTGGGAGATTGGGGATCCAGGCCAGGCCCCCAATAGAGGAGGATTTTAGGTAAGTCAAATTTTTCATGTATTAAGAATACAGTTTTATTCCTCCTTGCCATGTATTTGATCTTCAATTTTCTAAATATATCTGTGTGAGTTCTATGAATTTTATTATTTAAAAATTATGTGGTGCTTCTTAATTTTACATGCATACGTGCATATTAACTTAGTTTTATGTTTCAGAATAGTTTACTTGCACTATTCATAAAATAATTTTATATATTTAAATTTTTTTTAAATTTTGAAGGGAATAAAACCAATGAAATAAAACAGGATAGAGTCAGATTTAACAAGAAAAATGATGAGTACATTTTTGCCACTTAAATATTTATTCTTAATTCAACTTGAACATGATGTATGCAAAATATGTTCAGCAAGTAAAAGACCAATAAATAATTTAAAAACAAACAAACAGACAAAAAGAATATAGTTAAAAATGTTATATAGTGCAAGTCTACTAAGAAATGAGATCTTACCAGACACAGAATCTACATAAGGTGATGGATATATTAGTCAGGTGAGGTGGTCATTTTACAGTGTGTATGTTACAAAACGTTACATTGCACACTTTAAGACTACATAGTATTTGTCAATTACACATCAGCAAAGCTAGAAAAATTACAGCAATGAGCAGGGCATGGTAGCACACACCTCTAACCCCAGTGCACAGGAGGCTGAGGCAAGACAGTCACCTTGAGTTTGAGGCCAGCTTGGGCTACGTAGGGAACTCAAGTCCAGTCTCAGCTACATAGTGAGAACTTGTCTCAAAAAAAAAAAAAAAAAAAAAAAAAGGAAAACTATACAGCAATGCTTTTTGTTGTATACAAGAAGAGGGATGGGGACTGGGTGTGGTGGCACGTTCCTAAATCCCAGCTCTTGGGAGGCTGATGCAGGAGGATTGTTGTGAGTTCAAGGCCAGCCTGGACTATACAGGGAGACCCTGTTTCAAAAACCAAATGAAAAGCAAAAAACAGGAAACAGTCGTCTTTAAAAATCATTATATTACTCCTATAACAAAATTTTTTCATCTTTGAGATGTGGGATTCAGATGAGAGTTGGGAGCTGATGTGATTTGGGGCTGTGTTTTACTATCCAACTCCTCTCCTTTCTTCTAAACCTCTGCTGTTTTTCCCCATCTCGGCAGTCATCTGCTGTGCCTTACAGCTGCTCTCAGGAAGATCACTGCAGGTGCTGTCAATCAGTAATGAATTTCGGGGCTGTAAAGTACAGGGCAGCTTTACTTATGGCCTGGGAAATTCGGGAGGCACAGATTCAGGTACATACTGTGATCTGCAGGGAGAACAAATGGCTCACCCTGGGTTTAGGAGAGAAGAAACCACAGCGATGGGTGCCAGTAAGCACCAGCGTCCGTGAGTCCATAGCTGCTTGTCAGCTTGCAGTTACACTGGAGTGGCGGCAAACCTGTACCTTCAGCACTGCAGGGGGCCGAGGGAGAGGGTCACAAGTGCAGGGGCAACTTTAGGAGGGCTCAGAAAGAGTGGAGGAGGAATGTAGTTCAGTGCAAAGGCCCTGGGTTCACTTCCCAGTCCTGCAGACACCAGCCAAGCAACCGCACAAAATACCTGTGGTTAACAGGCAGCCCCAGGTCAGTGTGACAGCCACTGTCAGATGGCCTCGCCCCCTTGCAATGACTTCTCTGACCAAAGTGATTCCATGTTTAATGGAATTTTCTGTAATTTCATGGACCCTCTTACCTGCTCCCAGCTGTCTTCCATATTGTTGGCGTTTCTGCTCCCCGAGAGTGAAATGCTGATGTGTTACTTCCATAAAGTCCATCAAAACTTTCCCAGCGCCTACAGGATAAAATCTAAATTTTAAGAAGATAGCCAAGACTCATATTCTAACTTGGCCTCAGCCGAGCCCTTTGGCTTTGTGCCCTTTGTCTTCCACCCTCTGCCAAGCCCACCTGAGACCCAGCTGTCTGTCGCAGCTATTGGACCTCCCCTGGGCTCATTCCACCGACCCTCCGCTTCCCCAGAGCATCCTGGGTCTTCTGCGAGGTCCTGTCTGCCGTGGCAGCTTCCCTGGCTTTCCAGGCAGAGGCAGGTCCTCTGTGTGCTTTGTGTGTGTTTCTATTACACGCTCATTGTAATCTAGTGACGCTCACCTGACGCGTGTGTCTTGATTGTGGCAGGGTGTGTGTGAAGCCAAGATACAACCTAGCCATCCGTCTTCTTAGCATCGGGACCAGACGTTCAGTAACCGTCCCGTGTCACTGGTGTAGTGTGTTACACATCACAGTGCATCAGCATGCGCAACAGCCATGTTCTCTGCAGTTTCCTAGGGCCTGTAAACACACACAAAGAGCAAAACTCATGAGAACGAGCAAATCTCAATTAAGAATTTCCCTCGTCAGTGCATGTAATTTTATATACGCATCTATTGTTTCGAATACAAAAGAAATGTGAGTAGAGAAGCAGAGGGACTAACAAAAGCTCTCAAAGTGAAAATGGCTTATTTTGGGTATGTAATTTCTCACTTGGAACTGTGCACAATTTTAGGTCGGTGTCAGGTGACCTCTTCACCTTCATTTCTCTCTTAACACCTTTTATCATAATTTCTGAAGCTCTTCTTTGTAGCTGGAGTTAAAAGTCCTGAGGCAAGCTCTTCTGAACTCCAGCATCTGCTTAGGGCTGAACTGGCATGGGGAGATAGTGAAAGGCAGCCAAGAGTCTTTTCAACGAAGTACTTAGCATTTTAAATAGTAGATGTTTGAAAAAAAGTAATAGCATTGGAAACTCGGGCACTACCTCGCACAGGTACAGGAACTGAAGCTCTTTAGTGGACTCATTCCTTGACTTCTCAAAACCCTCCTTTCACAAAGATAGTTCAAACTTGATTTTGGTGAAATTAAACTACTCAGAATGTACTTTTCCTTAAGCGTGGATTTATACTTTTTCCTTTAAAGTTCTAACCCTTCCATCTGACATCAAAGAGAAATGACTGAAAGCTTTTAAATTCTTATTTCTAATATAACTAGAACCCTTGGTTAATGTTTAGAAAATTAGGAAGAAAGTTTTAAAATCATTAAATGTTGGTTTCATGTGCCATTTGATGCTGAATGTAAGATCTTGTATTCCAGATTAATGACCATTTTACAAAAGGGGCCTTTTTTTTTTTTTTAACCCTTTATGGTTTTTGTATTATTCCCATGAATTTCAGGAGACGTTTGTGATTTAGAAGCTTCTTGTGGACTTTTTGTGCTTATCTTTCCGTTTTTCTTTTCTTTTCTTTTCTTTTTGTTCTATAACTGGAAGGAATGTTTTTCCAGCAGAGGGAGACATCTGACCACGAACGTGGAGTTGCTACTTGCTGGGAGTCTTCCACAGCCCATTTTATCAATATACATAAAAAACTCAATGTTCAAATTAACTAGTTCAATAAGTAATTTAGCTCATTGATTTTTGGGCATATCCTAAGTGCCATTACAAGCTACGGATATTTTAAATGCCATTACCTAATAGAAGGAATGTTTTAAGCACCTTTTATTGATTTTATTACTGCTTTATTTTGCTGTCTTGGTTTAAAATCATTTTAACCACTCCGTAATCAAGAAGAAATATATCGTTGGTGAAATACAGTCAATTTCCTAAAAACCTTTGACATCGTTAAATAAGGAATTACAGTTGTTAAATCATGTCAGGCAATAACTGAAGGACAGACGAGATATAAAATTCGGAGCAGTGGACCAGCGTATCAGTAAGCGAAGCTGATCCTTGCATTCAGATTCGGCGTGTGGCAGCCACGCTCCAAGTGTGCACACCGGTTTTTACATCAGCAAGGAAGATTTAAAATCCTTGGTAGCAAAGTGTGATCCCAGGGCTATTACAGAGATTTTTTTTAATGCCCTCTTGTAACTTTAGGTTAAAATGATTCTCTAAGAAATTTTGTAATTTCATTTGCTTTTCTTGCTAGATTGTAGTATATTGATATTCTACATAAGAGGGAACCCAGGCACTCAGGTTTTTTTTTTGAAAACCGCTTCCTTCATTTGCTCATTTGATTTTATACTAATGGTATTGCGTAGCCGATCAGGAGTACGGTCCATATACTGCTTAATCAAAGAGGGGCAGAAGTGAGTAGTGAACACTAACGCTCAATACAAACTTGCTAATGAGTTGATTGCATTGGCTTTTGGTGTAACTTAACTGCAGAGTGGCAAATATCAATACTTGCACATGATCTGGCAGATGGTTGTTGAACTGTGATTAGAAGTTTAGAATGATTCCCGGGAAAAAACCACCTGGCAGGAACCCAGGAACGGAGAACCGAGTTTTCCTCATTAAATGGAACAGGTCCAGAAAGTCAAGTGTTTTGATCATTAATAGAATCTTTCCTTTTAGCAAATGCTAGCTTCAAGAGGAAATTGATAATTACGCATAGGTCTATTAAATGATCTTAAAGAGAGCTCTTTCATTCTTTCAAATGAGCTCAGATCTACAGTTGTGGCAATTATGCACTGGCAGGGAAAGAAAACTAGTTAAAATGGTGATAGGCATCGTTTCCAGGATGTTGGTGAGGTTAGAGGTACCTGGAGAGGATTAATCTATTTGAGGCTCAAAACCAGATTCAGTTGTAAATAGAATGATTATTGTGTGTTTATAGAATTTCTTTCTTTTTTTTTGGTACCTGGATTTGAACTCATGACCTTACACTTGCCAGGCGGGCACTTACACCACTGAGCTAAACCCGTGGCCCCTGATTATTGTGTTTTCATAAATTGAGTAAATATATTATTGTAGAAACACCACAAGCAGTCTTGAGTACATATTGACATAACCCTGTGCCAGGTGCTCCATAGGTTAAGAACCTCCAAGTGACACCTGGCTTTTGCTCAGTGCATGTCCAGGGAGTGTCCCCTGGAAGAGCAGGTACAGAGATCAGGAGCCACAGCTGCATAGACAGGAGCCACGGGTAGAAGACATGGCAGGGAAGGACTCACGGGGGTGTCATTTGAAATACATGCTGAACAGTTGATGAGGGGCAGCACAAAGGCATGTTCTGCTGTGGAAAACCTGTGAGCGAGCTTTTACAAAACAAAGGTCTCGTGTGCTCTGTTTCCCTTGTTTTCATTTTAATTACAGTCCTTAACATACTGTAATATGTATGTATACAACAATGAAATAAGTGTTTGCTTCCCAGTCAAGATACTAAATGTACCACTACCTTGAGGCCCTGCTGGTCTAATATTCTTATATCTGTTTGCAAAGCACATGAACATCTGGATCTCTCAAGATGCACCATTCTTTCATTCGTATCTTTGGTTGCATCCATGCAAGATGAATGAAGGGGCGAGTCGATGTTATCCTGATGAATTCAGATTATAGGGAAAAGGTTTTTTTTTTTTTTGGAGAGCAAGTAGAGTCCCAGACTGTTGGTGTAACTAGAATGAATGAGGAAGTAGTCCGACTTATTTAAATGGTATCTTCTGCTTCATGTTGAGCTTATAGGCCTTTCTTTTTTCGGGCCCAATATATCCAGATCGGGTGACTAATTCCAATTCATTATGATAGAGCTACATATCTGGCTCTGGAGACTCATTTACAGTTTTCTTGCATATGGACTTTGGCATCACACAGGATATTCATCTTTAAATTTAGCAACAACTTTTGTCTGTCTGTCTCTTTCTGTCTTTCCTTTTTTTTTTTTTTTCTTTTCTTTTTCTTTTTTGTTTTGGTCCAGGGAATTGAGCTCACGACCTTGCGCTCTCCAGGCAGGAGTGTGTCACTGAGCTAAATCCCCGGCCCTTGCTTCTTTCCTTGAACTGGAGACTGAACCTAGAGCCTTCACACTGAGCTACATCTCCAGTCTTTTCTGTATTTTATTTTGAGATGGGGGTCTCACTAAGCTGCCCAGGCTGGGCTTGAACTTGCCACCCTTCTGCTTCAGCTTCCCAGAGCGCTGCGGGTATAGGTGTGCCACCATGCCTGGCTGGTAATTTCGGATTTACTGTTTCATTTGGCTGGTGACCGTGCTTTCTCCTTCCTCTTCATTTCCTAGTTTCCCGGATTGCTGAGTGGTAGTTGTATAGCACAGGTAATGGTAGTCAGAAGTAGCAGAACTCTGGGATGCAAAGCGTTCTCTGCCTTCTTGTTTAACCCATTCATTTCTTTTCCAGCCACTCTTAGACTTTTGAAAAAGTACTGTGGTTTCTTATAATCATAAGAACAATCTAATATCAAGAATAAAAATGACCAATCCAGTGTAATACTTCAACATCTATTCAAGGTGGAAGCAGGGAAGGTCTTTTCCCTAGTTTGGTATTGCCTCAGGCCGAGGGTCCTCTCCTAGGGGTGGGGACAGGCACCCATCCCAACCCATCCCATCCCCATCCCATCCCATCCCATCCCATCCCATCCCACCCCACCCCATCCCATCCCATCCCATCCCATCCCACCCCACCCCACCCCACCCCACCCCATCCCATCCCATCCCATCCCATCCCATCCCATCCCATCCCATCCCATCCCATCCCAGGGTTGTGGCTCGGAAGAGGAACGAGGGAGAGCAAGGGACAGGGAAGTCTGTATGTGTGGTGACTCTATCCTGATTTGTAGGTGGTGGTCTCTGGGCTTGGCAGATATGCAGTGCCAACCCTCAGAGCCACTTTTGGGTCCCCCTCTGGGAACAGTGACTGCAGGTTACACACCTTTTCTCTGGCTACATCCTTTTTCTACTCTGATGCTTTTGGACTGGGACCTTTTAAAATGTATTGGGCTGGTGATATAGCTCAGTGGCATAAGTGCCTGCCTGGCAAGCACAAGGTTCTGAGTTCAATTCCTGGTACCAAAAAACTATGTCCCTGACTGCATCTGCTTTACATAAAGGCCAATCATACAATGGCCGCAAAGTTTAAATGACATAATGTATGTAAAATACTCTCCCTGGCACAGTTTACTGACAAATGAGCGAGTGATTTCTGGTCACCATTTTTACAGGGTGCTTCAAAATCTCATCATACACCAATCTTATAAGAGACTCAGATATATTAAATTATTTGCAAGGTCACAAGGCCAGAAAGTGGCTGAGCTTGCATTTACACCCAGCTCTGTCCTACTTCAGAGTTTCTGGTCCATTGGAGATAGGTCTTATTGTTTTCAAACCCCAGGAATCTGATGGATACCCGTGGGCTCACCATGTGTATCCATCATTTGGTGCCCCCTGGATCTTGTAAGTTTCTTGAATGTTAAGTGTGCTATCTGTCCTGGACTCCTACTTGACCATGCCTATCTGACATTTGGACTTTCCCCACATGTATAATTTACTTTCAGGGACTGTGATCAGATTTTTAGTAGTGAACTCAATCAGAGAGTCAAAGAAATTTATCGTGATAAGCCAGATAGAACCTGAATTTCCCCTCCAGGGCAATGCCACGTGGGAAGTCACAATGTATGTTGAGTTTGAGCCCTCGGGGGATAATCTCTGGAGGGAGGGAGACGGTGGGGAGACACAACCTTACTCCTGTTGCATTGGCTCAAGAACTGACACTGGATATTAGCTATTAAAGCTTTGCTGATGGCCTCAGGTGACACTGAGGGGACCTGGGAGAGTATGGCTCCCCACTTATTCTTGTTTATATGTGGGACACTGGACTAAGCAAATCCACTTTGGAAAGAATGGGTCAGAATGAGACTAGAATAAGGCAAACCACGGAAAGGAAACAAAACCACTGGAACATTAATTCTAATTTCAGTAAAATGTCATCTAATGAAATCCTAACGTTCAAACCGAGTCCTGGGTATACACCACCCTGAAATGTGTGCTCAGTCAGAATGCTGTGTTAAGGTTAGCTAATGTCTTGTTCCTTTGACGTGATTCCTACCAAGGAGCAGACCTGGCTACCAGTAGATCATCTGCAAGTCTGATTTTTAAGTGCCCTTGTTGCTTGGGACACAGTGAAGTCGAACTCAAATTGCTGGCTGTTTTCTGGGGTACAGACAACTATTTAACCGAAACCTCTGGGTTCTTAACCTTTGTCAACTCGATTGCAGAGATCTGGTCAGGAAAGCGTGTGTAAAGTTACTGTTTGGTTCTGAACTGTAAAATAAGTGGGGTCTTATGAGAAGGAATGTGGGTGTAGTCCTATTTTTGGTTCTTGGGAGAAGTTAGGCCTAATCAGAAAAAGACTTTTTTTTTGCTTTTCCCCAAGAAATCACAAATACCAAAGTTTGACCTTTAGGATTTTATATGGTTGTTGTGGCAAAGTATTTGGAGTTCCTTGGAGAAACAGGCTGCTATCACATTGTTGCATCTTTTAATGTCAATTATACTTTGAAATACGAGTTCAGAATCTCAGGATCCCAAGGATTGAACTGGCAGCTGATCAATTCCGAGGAATTTAAGGTTCCCGTTCTTGACACTGAACCAAAATTTTCTTTGGCTAAACGAGTTAAAGCATACAATTATGGTCAGAAATGTAATAATAAATCTACTGTGACAACTTGCTTTCCACCACATATCTCTTCTGGTATTTATCTGAATATCCAGCTTACAAAAACCAGAAGAGATGGTAATTTCACTAGAAGCAGCAACGCCGTGAGTATACAAAGCCGTTTAAGTTATGATCTGTTTTTTATTTTTCCAATGTGCATATCTGAAAGGTTTCTTTCTTTCCTGTTTCCAAAATGGACAAAGGAGACAAACAGTTAAAAGTATGGAAGGTCTATGCGTGCTGCTTTTTCTACACCTTGAAGACTAGCAAAATCTTTAATATGAGACTTTATTTGTACAAAGCAAAACTTCAAAACCACTCAAAAGCTTTTCTTATTAACTGCTGTCAGTCCTGTGATTTACAGAGGCAATAAAGAACTAGAGGGGGCACATTTATCATGGAGTTCCACACACCAGAAGCCATTTTCTCCAGCGGTAAAGCCAAGTGATAAAACGAAATTCTTTTGTTCTAAAGCAAGACACATTCTCTGTCCCCCGGTTCTCTAAACCCGGGCACACCAGGCTTCTCTGGTGGCAGCTGGCACCACCTCCTCTACACTTAGTGATAAATTGTTAACGTGAAGCATCGCGGGTCCACCTGGAACACCTGGCTGTGAATAGTGTTTATCTCCAACACACGGGAGCTAGCTGCCAACACATTTGTAGTATGAATTCCTGGCTTACTTTGAGTAATCCTCTCTCTCTCTCTCTCTCTCTCTCTCTCTCTCTCTTTCTGTGCACGCTGTCTTTCCTTTTGGAAGAGAGTGGATGAGAATGTTAAATAATGTGAATTTTTATTTTTTGCTTTTATTTTGTTTAGCAAAAATCATATTTGGGTTCTGAATCTCAGTTTTCTTGTAGCAAAGAACGCCTCATCTGAATTTTGATGCTGAAAAGCAAAACCAGTTTCAGGCTGTTTTTTTTTGTTGTTGTTGTTGACTTCATATTTGATTTTGATTTTGTGTTTTAGGAAGGCAGGTGTGATACACAGAGATGCTTTTAAGTTGTCTCTGAGCTTTGATTACACATTTGAGGGTTTTTGAAGTGAATTAGTCAGGCACTGAGCTAAGCTGGGCATAAAAGGCTACAACAGTTTTGCTGTTTGGGAGACAGAAAAATGGAGCATTTTTGAATATTTTATAATTGAGTACATCCATCATCCAGTGGTATTTATTAAGCACCCACCTGTGCATGGCAATGTGTCAGGCACAAAGATTACTGGGAAGAATGTCAGTGATTTGGAACCAGAGACAATGGTAGCGTTTGTGCTTACAGGGCAATGAACACAAATGTTGAATTGTGAATGTTCTTCATAATAGAGTGAGTTCTGTGATTAATTTAGTTTCAGAAAAAGACAAGAGTGTCCAAGTAAAATCTCTTGATATTTCCCAATTCTACAATCGTTTACTGTGCTCCTTATTGATGTATTAATGAAAAAAATAATATGGTCCAAAGATAGAAGTAAGGCAGAGGCCATGAAAAATCTGGGGAAGAAAAAATGCAGGTCAGGTACTTTTGTGCCTTTTGGGCCATTGTCACACACTTTTGGCGGGGGAAGAATTTGGAATGGTAGTATGTCGGAGTTTCATTTATCCGTCCTTATCCTTTGCAATGTATAATTTAGTGCTTATTCTCATGCTTCTGTCACTATTAGTTTCTTTTCACGGGAAAGGGAAATAGGTCCTTCTGTCAGTAATTTGGCAAAAGTGCTGAAAAGCCCATTATCCCTGCTGGAGAGAAAGCAAACCACCGCTGGTATGTGAGGACTTGGCAGGTTTCATAGTGATGATCCCAAGTAAGCGGCTTCTAGCCAGGCTGGTTTTTATTGTGGGAGTGTAGAGACCATTAGAGATTCTTCTAGAATCCACCTAGCATTTCTCAGAGCAAAGTTATTCTTCATTCCCATCCTTGGCTTGAAAGGAAATTCATTGCTATAGAAAATATGGGGTGGAGAAGGAGAAAAATAATAAAAGAACAATTGTTTGAATAAAGAAGGCACATCTTTTATGTATTTTGGGAAAGGACTGAATTTGTCTGGAAGATGATAAAAAGTCACGTGCTTGCTGTGTTGCCCGGGCTGGTCTTAAACTTTTTTTTCTTTTTTGGTCTTTTTCCTTTTTATCGGTACCAGGGATTGAACTCACGACTGCCTACTTGCAAGGCAGGCGCTTATGCCACTGAGCTAAATCCCTAGCCCCATGGTCTTGAACTTCTGAACTCAAGTGATCCTTCTGCCTCAGCCTCCCAAGAAGCTGGGACTACAGGTGTGAATCACTGTGCCCAGCTTGGATGGTGGGAAGCTTGACATTATGTTTCATGATGGCTTCTTCCGGGTTTTCCTTGACCAGAAGGAGAAGCGAGCTGGCGGGTAGTGGACAGGGGAATTGCTACCGACTCAGGCTCGTGGAAGTTTGGGCTAATTTGAGAGTCTGGACACTGTTGCCCAGAAGAACATCATAACTGTTTGCTGGGATTTTAGGTTCCTACTTCATAGTTGGAAAGAAAAATTCCTTTACAGAGGCTTACTTTTTTATATGACTTTGAAAGGACTTACATTTTATTTCTGACACTGTATTGTAAAATCTCTAGTCTCTGATACTTAAGGTGGAAACTTTTAACTTTCTTTCTTTAAAAAAAACACAACAGAATTCGGGGCTTTTTAGTACTGTAACCTATTGAATAATCCTATAGCTTTGAAAAATGAAATACTTTATTTTATGAAGCAGTTTTGGGGTCAGTTTTTTCCCCCTCAAATGTATGCTTTTATGTTGGATAGTTTAAAGACCAGCTGTTAACTGGAACCAACCGTTGACCAAGTTGCATAAAACTGTGTTTCCTATTAGTCTTGTATCTTTCCTATTAGTCATTTATGAAAGGGTATAGGAACATCTGTATCCTCCAAACAAAAACTGAAAAAACAGATGTTGAAACCTTATTGGCTTGGTAGTTTGCTGTTTTTTTTTAAATCAACAAAAAACTCACTAATTACTAGTGGATTAAAAAAGAAGCCTTGTTTTGATAACTTATTACAAAATTGTTATAGTAGCTTGAGGTCGAAAATGGATGTTTTACTAGAATTTCAGAGAATTAAAAAAAAAAAGGAGTTAAAGTTTATGCCTGGGAGCACCATGAAGGAGAAACTGACATTTTCAATAGTTGGGCATGCACAAGCCTCTAAAGGTGTGTTTATTATGTTGTCATGGTGAGTGGTGAATTAAAAAAAAACAACAGGACTGCTCCTTGGGTAGTTGTGACTTATTGGTAGTTATCTTTACAAGAGTTCCATGCTGACTTAAGTAAAGATCTTCAGGGGGGAAAAAAAAACAAACTTTATTTTTCAAATAAATTCAGCTAAGAGCCTACAGGCTTCCATGACACCAAGCTGAATTATTATTAATGTGCACTGCTGTGAGAATATCTCTTGCTGCTGTTTTAACAATAGCCCCTTCCTCTGGAATTTCAGGAAAGTGATAGGAAAATGAGAGGCAGATTAATGTGCTGCTGCTGAATTAAACGCGCTGGTTGACGGGCACAGCATTTTTACCGCTACTTGTGCAAGGGATTGGAGAGAGAGAGAGAGAGAGAGAGAGAGAGAGAGAGAGAGAGAGAGAGCGCATTATTAGGGGTCAGGTCACATGTGGGATTGGTAAAGTTGTTCCAGAGGCACTTTTGGCCAGCAAGGCTGTTGGTCCTGGTTAGAAAAAGGCTTTCCCTTGGATGCTCCATTCTTCTCTTCCTGAATCTTACGCGTGGTGTTTTTAAAGGCAAGGATGTGGTCCTTTAAGGGTCTTCCTTGTTCACTTCGAGTCTATTGTTAAAGCCAGATTGCTGGGTGCAGCATCGCCCTTCAGTGCTTTTGGATGTGAGTGATTTGTAGGCTGACTTTGAAGTTCTGTGTTATGATCATAGGTCTCTTTTTCCTCTGGATTATGTCTTTAAGTCAAGGCTCCTCAGCCTGGGTTCCCCAATTTGCACCCAGTCACCTTTCTTCCCGTGTCCTTCTTCTCCCTGGGCTCCATCTTCTAGTCATGCAAGACTGGTGTTCTCCAAAATGCCCTCTGGTGTCCCGCATCTTACCGTGCTGTCTGTGTGGAACGTGCGGGCACCTGCCATTCCGTAAAGCCCAGATCACACACTGTTCCCTTTGGAGGATGGTTCCTAAGTCCCTGCTTTTTATTTCATGAAATAAGCTTCTGCCCTTCCTCCTCTCCTACTGCACTCTATTGGATACAGTGCAATCTTTGTGGGCCCTGAAAATTTGGGATGGTGTGATTCTTGCCACAGTTTTATAATCCTCTTGCCTCAGCCTCCCGAGGTACTGGAATTATAGACACACACCACCGCGCCTGGGTTAGGTTTTCTCTTTTGTAGCTTAAACATTTCTAATGTCCTCTACCACGTACCCACCCAGTGACTGGGACATAAATATTCCTTGAACCCAGCTGTTCCACTGGCTGCCCGGAGACCCGCTGAGTTGTCTCTGTCTGGAATCTGACTCAGAGTCAGGAGGTGGAGACAGGTGGGTGCAGGAATCCCTGCTAAAGGGTTCTGCGGGAGAGGGGCCTGAGCCAGCAATGTGGCAGGCCAGAGTTAGATGACAGCTAAGGCTGGGGCAGAGCAGAACCACAGTTAGGTAGAAGCTGACTGTCGAGAAGAGAGGACAGGGCCACCCAGAGGGAACAGGTGACAAGAGACAAATGGTGTAAAAGCCATCTTGGGCCCCAAAGTGGGGGTTAACAGGGACTAGGACCACATGGAGGGGAAACACCAGAAGTTTCTCAAGAGATGGCTTAGTGCCTGTCTATTGAGGTCACAGTGGTTCACTCAGATCACGGACTCAGATAGGAGAGTGATGGAAAGTGAGTCTTGTTGGTGGCATTTATGACCGTGTGACTTGGGGACAATTACCCACTCCGTTTAGGCCTTAGCTTCCTTATTTATAGAATGGTGACATACTAACATCTCTAGGTAACATCCCAGAGTTGGTGAGGAATCCCGCAAGGTAAAGTGTGCATTGCATTTCTCTTGAAAGACTGACTGGTTCCCAAAATGTTAGCTATTATTATTTTTATTTTTTGGTACCAGGGATTGAACTCAGGACCTTGCACTTGCCAGGCAGGTGCTTATGCCACTGAGCTAAATCCCCAACATTATTACTATTTTTGAAAGCGGTAATTCTTGTGCTTGGTTTAAGGGTGAGAAATTGTGCAGGCTTTATTTCTAAGAGTGAAGATTCTGGATGACCTCAAATCACATGATCTTGGTGGAGTGAGACAAGGTGTGTGTCTGCGTCCCTCATTTATGAAACGGGGAGAAGCATGATACTCACCATGTAGAACACCTGTGAGCATTAAATGAGCTAGTACCTACTGAACATTTAGAAAACTCATGTAGAAAAGACATCAACAAAAAACTGTTATTACTTTTGTGACTTTTGTGTCTTTGGATTCTCATTAAGACATTATCTCTGTGAAGTTGCAGAAGATCTGAAAATACTTGGATGAAATTCTCTTTTTTCCTAGGGATGCTGGTGGTTATAGTCTCTCTGTTGGCTGTTTCCACCTGATGTTGGCTACACCTGGAGTCTCGCAGGGAAAGCCTGAGATGTTGAGCTGGCAGGGGAAAGTGTGGTTTGGGAATTTAGGCAAGAGACCAAAAAGAAGGGTAGATTTTATATCTCATGAGCTCCAACGCCAAGTAGAAGTAAAATGTGAATAAATCAGGTCTGAGGAGCTGTCTCAGTTGATAGTTAGATGATTGGTGCTATTTTTGTTTATTTATTTTATTATTAAGTGTTTCCAACCAGCATCACATGGCATTCTTTAGCAAGAGCAACTCCATGGTACGTTTGGAAGCAAATGGCCAAGAATTGAGAAGTGAAAGTGTATCTGTCAGGTTTTGCTATAATCACTGCATAACAAGCAACTCCAAGGGGTTTGCAACCATAAACACTTATTTTTTGTTCACGGATCTGTGATTTGGTTGAGGAGCCTCTGCTTTTAGGTTTTACATTAGGTCTAGGTCTCTTTCACATAGTATTAGTTTCCTAGGGCTTCTATAACAAAATGTCACAAACTGGATGAATTAAACAACAGTTTATTTTTCCAGAGTTTAATGGCTAGAAGTCCAAAATTAAGTTTTTTTTTGGCCCCTTGAGGCCTCTGTTCTTGGCCTGTTGGATGGCATTTTCTTGCTGTGTTCTCATGTGGTCTTTGATCTATACACAAGCTCCTCTGATGTCTCTGTGTATGTTTGATTTTCTTCTTATAATGATACCAGTTAGTTTGGAGGAGAGCCAATTTAATGGTCTCCTTTTGATTTAATCACTTCTCTAATGTGTCCAGATGTGTCACATACCAGGGTTAGGACTTGAACACATGAGTTTTATGGATCGCAACTCAACCCTAACACTGTGTTTCCTCCTCTGGGTGCTGTAGCTACGTGAGCACACTTTTCATGCAGAAGGCAGACATTCCAAGACAAACAGGAAAGAAAACACAATACCCTTAAGAGTTCAGCTTGGAACTAGCACATCCCATTGTTTAAAATGGGTCAGGGCCAGGGATTTAGCTTAGTGGTACAAGCACCTGCCTGGAAAATGTGAGATCAAAAGTTTGATCTCCAGTACCAAAGGGGGGGGGGCAGGTGACCAGGCCCAAAGTTAATGAAGCAAGGAGTCAAAGGATGATAGGAGGGAAGGACATATTGGGGACAAATAACACAGTAGACAGCACAGTACTGTTTCAAGAAGTTTTATTAAAGTGGAAAGCCAAGCAGCAGCCGTCTAGGGACGCCTGTTCCCACGAACATGTGGATGGTGTGTGCGGAGAGCTGTGGCTGGGGTGGGGTGACCAGCAGTGGCCCTCTCCTCGGTCACACGCAGCTTTGTGGCTATTCCTCAGTGTCCTCGGCTCATGCTCTCATGTCTGCTGGATGCCTTTCCCCATTTTCTTTTTCCGGATAATTGTTATTCCTCCTTTAAGACTCAGTTTAAGTCACTTTCGTGGTGCTATTTCTGTCTCCCTGAGGCAAAGCAGGTAGTTCTTCCCGTTACCGCTCGGCACCTCTGTTTTAACTTTTACTCCTTTTTAAATTATAACTTTTTTTTTTTTTTTTTTTTTTTGCGGTACCAGGGATTGAACTCACGACCTCGCACTTGCCAGGTAGGTGCTTATGCTGATGAGCTAAATACCCAGCCCTTAAATTATAACTTTGTGTAACTCACATATCAACTTTCCTTGATCCTTTGGGTCCGGCACCATCGCGATCAGTTTATGCCCTGAGCCCATCGAGGATGCTAAGTTCGTCTCTGCCTTGTCACCACATTTAAACCCCCAGTGATACCAGCACCATCACCCACCACATGGGCATGAACACCAATGGTAAAAAGTCAAGTTCACATATATAAATTATTAAGGGGAAAGTTGGTTTCAGAGGGGAGATAGGAGGAGGGTTTGCATCCCTCCCCAAGACAAATAACTAAGGAAGTGGCTTCTAGACACTTCAGTGCTCCCCCTAGATCTCTTCTTTGCCCTGGGCGTTCTCGTCCTCTTGGTGATGCACAGGTGCTCTGGCTTCCACGGGGCTGCTGGGGGGCAGAGCCCAGGGGCTGCTGCTCACAGGACCAGACCTTTGTGCGCTCCCTGGAGGTGTGCCTCGTCTGGCCCTCAGCCAGCTGTGTCTTTTCTCTTGCACATCTGCCTGTACCCCCGGCGCTCAACTGTTGCTCTTCCTTGGGAGAATAATTTGACTACTCCTGCAACTGCACAGCACTGCTCAGCCCAGGGGAAGGAAACAAGACCTATTGTTTTCAGTTTTAATGAGCATTTCTTCTTCTCAGATGCCCTGTAGTGACCTATAACCCTAGGGGCCAACAGATGAATTTTCTAAATTCCAGTGATGCCTTCCCATTAAAAATTCTCCCTATATTCACGCCAGTGGTTCCTGGCTAGACTGTCATATTTTTTTTCAGGTAACAATTGCACTCTATTTATTTTTGTATTCCAACATTCAAGATAGTCCCTGGAACACAGTACGTTGTTGAGAAATGTTGGCTGAATAACTAAATGAGTCCAATTCAATGGTTTTTATTTTAAGTGATAATCAAGAAACCAATGGAATGTGAATCAGAAACTAGTAAATATGTTTCCACATTCCTGGCATTGAACTAGAACTGTTATTTTATTGAACCTGAACTAAATTGAAACAAAGCTTCTTGATATTTTCATTGTAAATCAGTTAGAATTGCTTTCTGGCTTGAACCAGAGATAAACTGTGGTACTGTTTAATTCCGAGTGGAACTAATCTCAAAAGCTTACTGGTTTGATTCTCTAGTTACTTACTAAGGTTACTTGGCATTCTATGAATACGAAATTGCCATTTTGTTGACAGTGGTTCTAAACACATTAACTTATAGGTGAAATCTTTTCCTGTTTTTACTCTATTTTATTTTTTCCACTGAGACCACGAGGCATTTTAGGAAATCCCCTGACCTAAGTGGAATTATTTCAGAGATTGTCAAAGTATTGTGGATGGTCCCATCCATCCATTCATTCATTCAAGGGTACTGTGTTTATTTGGCCAAAAGCCTGTGCTAAGATGGGAATCAGTTATTGAGAACAAAAGTTGGGAATAAGGGTTTTTTCTTTTTTTGAGTGGGGGAGAATAACAAAATAAAATTAGGAAATAGGAAAACTAAAATAAAGACAGGAAAAGCTTTGTGCCTAAATATGTTCCCGGAGCCGGGGATTTAGCTCACTGGCATAAGTGCCTGCCTGGCAAGCGTGAGGTCATGAGTTCAATCCCAAATACCAAATAAACAAACAAAACCCAACAAAAACATGTACAACCTAAATGTGTTCCTCCAAACCTTACTTATTTTGCTAAACAGTACAATTAAAATTTTGATACAATAATAGACAAAAGAATATCTTGGAAACAGTGACAGTAAGATGCACTTATAAATTCAATCTTCTAGAAGAAAGTTGCATGAATTATGAGAGAAAAGTCATTGAATTTAAATTTTACCAACTTTCTTTTTCATTCCTAGTTTGTGAAGAATTTGTTTTCCTTTCAAAAAAGCAATACTATATTCTCAGTAATATGAATTTGCTAGAAAAACAAATTAACATCTAGTGAGTAATTGCAGGTTGTGTGCTGTAATTTAGCTATATAGATCAATCTATAGAAAATAATTCTTGAAAGCAGTTTGCTTCTGTTTAAAATAAAACACATCTCTAAATGTTCTTATTTGATGGTGAAATGCCAGATTATCTCATTGGTTCTCATAACCCCAGTGACATCCCCTTTAATTTTGCCATGATTTTATTAGAGTTTAGAAAAGGTTAATTAGGTATTCACTGATTCTTAGTGGAAGAAGAGTTAAAAAAAATGTAATATTACAAAAATGTCCTGGCAGGGTATGGAGGTAACACCACAAGGGGGTACTATAATTTTATCAAATTTGTCCTGGTAAGTTGGCTCGGAAGGTGAAATGATTAGAGCCTGCCGGGTTAATTTTAATATGCTAATACATCACAGCAAGTTGGGAACTTAAATAAAATGATACAATTAATATACTTTTATGGGATGTAGAAAGACTTAGTAAGGTCATTTGTAGATTACATTAGAGCTGCATTTAGACTTATTGGGTTTAAAATTCAGCATTCTTAAAAGAAAGCAGCAGATGTCTGACATAGGCATTTTAGTGACCTTTGAATGAAGAAATGAATGTCAAATTGGGTGGATCTTGATCTAAGCTTTTAAAATAAATTAACTCTCTGGTTTCCCTTCTAAATACAACTAGGACCACGCTATTAGATTTTAATTTCCTTAGCACTGCAACACAGAAAAAGTCGCAGTATGTTAATCCTGGCAGGGATTTTTTGAAAGGCTGTTTAATCATAGAAGACTTTTGTTTCTCAATGTGTCTCTGAAAACGATTCTACAATTTTGCTCAGTGATAAATTGGAGTAGTTTGGATTCTTCCTTGGTTGAACAGTTCTCTTCTGTTATTTAATCTGAAATCATTGATGGTGCTTGTATGGTCAAAGGAGTTTTTCAAAATAAAACATAGCATTCCCGGACTGTATGTGTTTATATGGTAATTTTAGCAGATGTTGCTCATTTACTGAGCTAAGCAGACCAGGGGTATTTGAAATAAGCTAGTGATTTATCTGTGTGGAGGATCGATTAGGTGTTCTCAGACTACACGAAGATTGTTTATATATTTCGTCTTTTGTCACATTCTTACCCAGGGGCAAAGCCAGGGTGCCAGACCAATCTGTAGCATCATGGTAGGATTAACTGGGATAATGTATGTAAACTGCCTGACACAGATGCGGGAACAATGTTGAGACAACCTCAGCTTCAGGGCTGGCGGTGACCTCCTTGGCTCTGCATGTGGTTCCTAAAGCTCCTTGCAAAATGCAAAATTAGAAAGCTGCCTTCGCCTCTCCACTTCTCAAACAGTCACAAACTTTAGAATTTAGCAGTTGGAAAGTAGCGCTTTTGGTTAAAAAGTAGAGGAGAATCTTCTGTTTTTCTTTTTTGAGGAGATTTTGACATTCTACTCAATAAGGTAGGCAAGCAAAATTTCATGAATTTGTGCTTTCTTCCCTGCAGGACTAAATACAGCTATTCTTATTTTGTGAAGCTTTTCAGGTCTCTTAAATTATTCCAGGTAAGAAAGATTGTTCATGACTGTTGAAGGACAGAATCTGGCAAACCCTCCCACCCCACTTTCTTTCTTCCTCTTTATCCCTGACAAGACATTCCTCTTACCTGAAGGCTTTCACATGCCTCCAACTTTAGAGTGATTTAGCTCTCTAGAGACAGAAGACGTTGTTTTTGGTGGTGTCTGTTAGCTTTCTCTGACTGTGACAAAATCCTTGAGAGAGTCAACTTATGAGGAGAAAAGGTTTACTTTGGCTCACAGATTCAGAGTTCTAGTCAGTAGTTGTTTGTCTCTACTGCTTTGGGTTTGGAGTCACATAGTGTGCAATCATGGGACCATGAGACAGAGGATGTGGGTTTACCTCATGGTATCTGGTAAGCAAAGACAGAGAGGAAGAGGGACCTTCACATCACCTTTGAGGGTGCGGCCCCAGTGACCTGATCTCCTCATGAGGACCGCCCTCTAGGAGTTCTGCTACATTCCAGTGGTGCCACAGCTTGGCAACTAAGCCTTTAACACATGCGCCTTCCAAGGATGCTTCCAAACCGCAGCAGTATCTCTTTATGGCTGATAAGAGATGACAATAGTGTGTGCTAAGTCAGCCCATTGTCACAGAAATAATAATAGTAATTCTTTTGGTGGTGTTGGAGATTGAACCCGAGGTCTTTGAACTGAGTTACATCCCAGTCCTGAGTTACATCCCAGTCCTATTTATTTTTTGAGACAGGGTCTCACTAAATTGCTAAATTCCTCAGAGTGGGATTGTATTTGTGATCCTCTTGGCTTAGTCTCTGGAGGGCTGGGATTATGGGCATGTACACAATGCTTGGGTAATAATGCCGACTATAACTAGGGGGACCCTTTTCTAAGGAGTAGATCTTAGGAGGAAAAGAGCGTCCAGAATGAGCTTGGAGAAATTCTGGCTTTTGATGGACCACGATTGTGGAAGACAGGGCATTGAGTGGGCTTTTCCTTATGATGGTGACCCAAAGGTAATTATGTGGAAAAGAAACTATGCCTGGTTCTCTGTAACAAGGAGTTTCTACTTCTTAAATAGCTTGAGGTCTAGTTCTTTTTCTACTGCTGCTACTTTGGTTCAGGTTCTTGCTTTCTCCAGCCTAGACTAGGGCAAGTGAGATACTGGATTTCTCTGACAAGGGTCCTTGCTTTCCTCCATCTTAGTCTGCCCAGATGGAGCATGCACCTTGCTTCCAGAAGGTGCTTTCTAAAGTGTTGATCTGATCATGGCTGTTTGCTGTTTAAAGAAGTCTCCAGTGACTGCCCATGGCTTTTGTGAAGAAACAAAGCCTCATGCCTTAGTCCTAGGCTCTTGGTGGTCCAGACGGTACCTACTTGTTTAGCGTTACCTGCTATAGTTCCTCCCGCCATAGCCTGGGCATCAGGGTACCAGCTCTTTCTTCCTTTGTTCCTTTACTTGTGTGCTTCCTTGTCCCTCCATCCCTGTATCACGTGTGCCTCACTACTTGCTGGTAGAAATGAAGCCTTGATGGTGGTTGCTGTCTCTCCCTGTTGCTTCTCCTGTTATCTGTCAAAGACTGTCTCCAACTCTTCCTGTTTCAAAATTTGTACCTGCGTTGGGGATATCCGTAACCTTTATTGTTTTCTGGACTGCTACTTCAAAAACTCAGGATTTTTATAATTTTCTTGGATACTATTTCTAGATCTTATTGTGACTTTGCAACATTGAATATCTTATCATATAATAAAAAATGCATGTATGATTTATACCACGTGAGAGTTTGTTTTTTTACTCTTATCAAGAGATAATATTTTTATTTTAGGATATTCCTATGAGTAAGGAATGAAGCCTTAAAACAGGTAATTTTATATTTGAGAAGGAAAATGGAAAAAAGGAAGGATGCACAGAAAGAAAGAGTGGTTAAAAATACTTCAAAGGCAAATATACCCAGTGGATAACTTTTTTTCTATATTAAAATCTTTTGCACTTGCTTTATTAACTTTTTACCACTGGGACCAAACACCCAGCACACATAGTTTAAAGGAGGGAGGGTTTATTTTTGCTCAAGGCTTCAGAGGTTGCAGTCCATAGTCAGCTGGCTCCAAAGGAGAAGAATCGTGGTAGCAGGATGTGGAGGAGGAGCAAAGCTGCTCGTTTCATGGTGTTCAGGAAACATAGGTAGAAGAGTGGCTGGAAAGAGGGTGCCAAAGACCAGATAAAGTCCCTGAGGCTGTGCTTCCTTTCAGTTTGGTTTGGCTTGGAAATTTCCAGCAGCGCTTCCGTGATCCATCTGGGCATACTCAACAGCGCGCTTTACTAATCTATCTAGTCAATCAAGTTGGCAATCAAGATTAACTGTCACAGCATCTCTTTCTGGGAATAGGCATAAGATAAAACATCTCCTTTTGCACTTCTGTGGAGTCCCGATTATCATGGGGTTATTCTTGATTGTCTTTGTGAAGCCTTAATTAGAGGAAATAGTAATGTATTTCTGAAGCAGAAAAGTCATAGGAATAAAAAAATACTTCAAATAATTCTCAATTTCTATTTAGCAAGATCTGATATAGAACAGAAATAATTAGAGTGATAAAGTCTGACTGGAACTAGTGAATTTGACTAAAAGCCAAGAGCAATAGAGTCAGGACACTTATGTTCATGTTTAAATTACTCAAGTGCTTAATTGTATAATTTCAGTTTCAATTACCAGATGCCCTTACTTTTAAAATTAGTCCTTTGAGTATTAGCTGCATGATGTTGTTATTAAAGTTGAAAATCTGCTATTATGGTTTAGGGGATTATTGCAATGTTGTTGGCATATGTCTTATTTAATAAATAAGTTTAATTGTGCATGTAATCCGGTAATTTAATAATGATGAATTATATTTTTACAGAAATATTGAATGGCATTTTTTTCTTAGGCTAAAACAAACCTTTTTAGGGATTTATTTTCCAGAGAAAATATTTTATTGTAAAATATTGAAGATACCTCTTATACTGTCTAAGCTCCTGAAAACAGCAAGATTTTAAGGGAAAATTTACAGTACCTATCCCCCACCATGAGAGGCTGAGAGCGGGGAAATAAAGTTCAATTAACGAGAGCTCAGTGTTCATACATTTCAGGCTTTCTCAGTTTGTATTTCTCCTAGAATATTGAGACTATGACAAAGTAGCCTTTAGTGTATTTTTACTCCATGGGCACTTTCCCATTTGATTATGAACTCACAGCTGTTATTAATGCTAATGAGCTTTAGTACTTGAGAAAGTCCCTTGAGCTCATCCTGAATCACCTTGGGCCACACCTCCCGTTTGGTGTTAGGCGTGGATGCTGTTCATGCTTCCATTTGCTGTAGTTGTCCACCAGGATGGTGGTGGTAGAGGAGGGTAGTGCCAATTGATTTAGACCTATGCCTTAGAAGAAGAACTTTTGGAATTTAAAATTCAAGTATAGTTTCATTTCTAAATGCTATTGACCTCCCCATTGATTCTTGGATGAAATCGTTGCACCAAGAGTTGCTTCCCTTTGGCTTCCGCTGGGGGTGGAGGGCCTGAGGGGCGCTTGTTTGAGATCTCCTGATGCACAGCAGAGGCCCCACCGCCGAGGTCTTTGCTCTCCTGCTCTGTGTTTCCCATGGATACTAGTGTGAGCTCTGGGAGGGGTCATGTTTACAAGCCCCAGACTGCAATATTCTTTCTCATCTTTGTGGATGGTTTTGGAACTCAGAATTTCTGGAATGTTTTGAAAGGTTCCTTCTCAGCTCCCTTACAATGACAATTAGGGAATAAATGAGCACAGACAGAGCAGATGACAGTGCAGGCAGGAGTTGTCATTCCAACCTTGAGGCTAAAAATAGATGGGAAAGTGGTAATTAATTTAGAAGAGCAGAGAGGCTGGAATCTGGTTAAGTATTAGGAGGAAGGGTCAGGCATTAGAGGCAGCCAGGACTTCTGAAGGAGAGGTTGCAGCCGGAGCAGAGGAGTGCTCAACAGGCAGATGCTCCCTCTCCAGGCGTCCCCTCGGGTGACTCTCCTTCACTGTGCTCCCAAAAGAGAAGTGGATTCTCTAGAGAGAAAGGGAAGCAGAGGAACTCGGGTCTTTAGGATTCCAGGCAGAGCTGCAGCCACAGTGATGTTGCCAAGCTGAAAATGGAGAGTAAGATGAGTTCTAAATGCTCAAGGGGTGAAATGACCACCTTGTCTCCTCTCCCACAGTGCCTTTCAGAAGGCCCTGGAATGGTCCCTGTCCCCTCTAGGGCCAAGACCTGCAGGGTGAGTCAGCAGACTGGAGACCCTGGAGAGCCAGTGGCATAAATCCAGGCTGAATCTGAAGATTTAAGAACCAGAAGGGCTGGCAGTATGGTTTGAGTTGAAGAACATGAAGGCCTAAAGCTCCAGTTTGAAGGCAAACAGGCAGAAGGAGTCCCGTTTTACTTTGGAGAGTTTCAGCCTTTTGGTCATTCGGACCTTCAGATGACTGAGCACGACCCAGCCGCTGCAGGGAGAGTCATCTGCCGTCTCATTGCCACCAATTTTATTGTTAATGTCATCAATACAGCCTCAGAGAAACACCTAGATGATGTCTGGCCAAACATGTAGATGCCCTGTGTCCCAGTCAATTTGACAACCATATGTGATAAAAAAAAAAAAGAAAAAAATGCTTATTAAGTATATATCATGATAAAATTTCAAAATAGAGGACTTCCGGGAGAACATGGCGGACAGATAACAGCAACTACCGGAGGCTCTCTGAAAACTAGGCTCAGAAGCCAGGAATGGTGCGGACTAAAGAGACATAAGCAGGTGGAGTTATGCTCTGCTGACTCAGGAACGAACTCGGCTGAGAGAAACTAACTTGGAATGCAGTCCTGGTGCTAAAACAGGAACAGAAAAGCCTCGCTGCTGAGGCTGGACCCCACGCCATTTGGGTTTCCCGCCGCGCAGTGGCTGGCTGCCTCTACATCGGCTCAGCAAGGAGAGAGACGCACGGAAACTCTGAGAACGGGAGTCTGCGAACGGAGTCGAAAACAGGATGGGCAGGGAGGCATGTTCTGACTTGTGGCGAGGTGAGTGAGAGAAACTGACACTCCACCACAGTTTGACTCCAGCGGACTTCCTGGGCCCGGGCAGTCCTGCGGGAGCAGGGCCCGGTGGCGACTCCAGCCACACATTCCCCTCTCGGGCGGGATTGGTGAAAAGTGCCTGGCCTGCGTGACGCTGCCGGCGGACCCCGTAGGCTGGCCCAACCCAGATCCCAGAGCCTGACGGAGGCCGGGAGGCCGGGAGGGGCGGGCCCCACGTAGGCTGCCTGGTCCGTAACTCCCTGGTGCGCTGCGGTGGGTGGGAACACCTAACCGGCGCAATTCGATCAGGCTGTGGCTGACAGGGAGAGAAGCTGGGCCTCTCATATAAGCTTGCATATATAAGGAACAGAGAATATGGGAAGAGGCAGCAACAAGAAAGGCTCCTCGGCCCCCAATTCTGAGAAACAGGCAATAGCAGACACCGCACCATTACACATAAGGCGCTATATAGAGAGCCTCATAGACCAATTCAGGAATGAAGTTATCAACGACCTGAAGCTAGAAGTATGCAAAATAGTTAGAGAAATGCTAAGCACCACCCAAGAAAAAACAGATGGTGGAATGGAAGAACAGAAAAAAAGGGGAGAATTGTTTGATGGAGAAAACAGGGAAAGCATAGAATACGTGAAGCAGGTTCAAAGGGACTACCAAGAAACTAAGAAGTCTATCGAAGACTGGCATAACAGCTTGAAAGAAACTAAGGACAGACTATCTGAACTGGAGGGCAGAATTGTAATATGGGAGAATGAAATGAAAAACTTCTTAAAAATAACAAAGAAACAAACAGCAATAATACAAAGACAAGAAGATGATAAGAGGATCCATAACTTAAGGATTAAGAACATAAAAGAAGAAGTAGGGACACAAACAAATGAACTACAAAAGCTACTCACAGAAATAATCCAGGAGAATTTTCCTAATTTAGCAAAAGGTAAAGATACTCAGATGTATGAGGCACACAGGACCCCAGCTACCTACAACCCAAACAGAGCAACACCCAGGCATATAATAATAAAAATTCCAGAAATTCAATACAAGAACAGAATATTAAAAGCTGTCAGAGACAAGAAACAGACCACTTACAAGGGAGCACCCATCAGAATTACAGCAGATTTCTCTGCACAAACCATCAAATCACGAAGAGCGTGGGGGGAAATAATTCAAGCTTTGAAAGATAATAATCTCCAGCCAAGATTGAGATATCCTGCACAACTGTCCCTGGAAATTGATGGAAAAACAAGGTGCTTCCAGGATAAAGAGGAACTGGGGGAATTTGCAACCACCAATTCAACTCTACAGAGAGTATTGCAGGATATTCTAAAAAAAGAAAAATACAAAGAATCCAGAAATAATGGAGGCCACAACGAATGGAGCAGAGAACAAAGTGAAGAAGACAAACTGACAGCTACTGACAGAATAAGAGCTCAACAGAAATGAGGCAGAGAAGATTGGATGATAGGAACAGCTATTTTGGAGAAAATGACATCTTAATAGGTAATACTGATTTAATATCATCTTGTTTTGAAGTCTCATCTAGCTTTTGTCCTTCTGTCTCCAACGGTCCAAATAGGTTGTATCTTACTGGATTTTCTTATGTATGATAGTATAAGCAAAAACCTTTTAAAGACAAGGAGATTATACAGAAACCATTGTTCATTTTCTGTTAGTCGATTCTAAATACTCTGTAATGCTGTCATTCTCTTAAATGGTTTTACATTGTTTTGATATACTTAATGCTACAGTACGAAGTTGTACTCAAGGATTTCAAGGAAAGAGACAATATGGTAACTACTTTTAGGTCAGTATTATCTGGTGGTGAAACACTATTCTGCTTAAATGGTTATGTTTTGATCTGCGCTGTTTCGTTGTTATGCCCTCTTTTATCTCAATCTCCACTCCATTATTTACTTTTTTATTTTTATCCTTTTAATTAAAGGAAAAAAATAGCAGGATATATTATAGTAACCCACTTTGACTTTCTATTATCTCAGTTTAAAGCCCTGTATTACTCTCACCATCTGGTTTTTAACTGATGTTCCCCTATTCTGTTTTGCTGGATAGTATCAGGTTCGAAAATTTAGGCATCAGCTGTGAAGATAATGAGATTCATTATAACGCCCATTCTCGTTGACTTTTATCTATTTTTGAAGACCTACAATGTCTCCAATGTTTTGGTTTTGTCGGTTTTATTCTTTACTGTTTTGTTCAATTGTATTGTAACTAATGATATAGGCAATTCTATTAGAGATAGCGGGAGGCATTATGGTAACCATTGTTGATCACCTTGTATTATGTTTTCACATTATCTATTATGTCCACCCTTTTGACTTGACCGATTCTGTTCTGTTATATCACATTTGGTTTTACTCTCTTCCAAAAAAGTAATAAGAACCATGGGAGCAATGAAACCCAAAATGTGTAATAGTCATTGTACAAAAGAGAGGAAAAGAAAGTGCTCTATACTATATAACTGCATGTATATTTAAGTGTATAAGATAGAAAATGATATCACCGAGTCTTATTGGATCATTGAACAGAACTGTTTGCAGTATCATTGATGGAATGTTCACTTTACAAGCTTTAATTTTGTGACTTAAACAATTATTTCTAAGATGACAATGTGTAATCCATTAACTGGTGATTTCCTACTGTTCATTTTTTTTCTGCAAATCTGTATAACTTGTACCCTTTCTCTGCTTTTTTTTCTTTTCTCCTTAAATAAAATTAAAAAAAAAATTTCAAAATAAAAGAATGAAAGGATTCCTCAAGCCTTCAGAAAATTAATGAGTAGAGACTCAAATGGCTTTAGCCTTTTTAACAGCAGCCTTAGAAGCTATAGACAATTGACTAATATCTTCAAAAGACTTAGAGAAAATTATTTCTGAAGTAGAATTCTGTATTCAGCTAGCAGTTAGCTATCGACTTAGCTATGACCTTTTTAAATTCAGAATTTTCATACCCAGAATTGGTATTTTTTTGCATTGAGGGAGTGTCTCATGGTTTCTAGTATTTTCTATTGGAAAAGAGTCCGAGTTAGGCCAGTGTTCATAAATATTTGGGTCTGTGATGCTCAGTAGTACAAAAACTGATTCTGCGTTAGATATGAGGATACTCAAGAAAAGCCACTGATAATGGCAGCAGGCACTGTTGATCCCAGTCTGGATGTATTCCTTCAGCCCATCTGGTTCTGGGCCACTCACCTTGAACTGCTCCTGAGGAGCTGGTGGGGCCAGAGGGAGCCTATGAGAGTTTGGGGGTGGATTTGTTCTGTGCTCAACCCTCAGTCAGTGGGGGGCGAGCTGGTACATACATGCCCCTCCTCCCTGTCCTCAGCAGTGTCATTTCTGAGTATGTGTTAGGAAAGTTCCAGAAAGTACCAGAAGGACTAGGCTCTGGACATCCAAGAGGTAACCCTTTCACTGATGTACCCTCAGATAGACCTGGGGCCACCTTTTCAATAAGCTAATTGGATCCTTTTCTCAGGATCTGCGTTTGGGGGAACTGTGGACTTTCAGACCAAAGGATACTCTTGTGAGTTTTCCTTCTAAAACACAGAAACATCTGCCTTTGAATTTAACTTTAAAGAAAAAATAGATTAACTTCTTTTTTTTTTTTTTTTTTTTTTATCGGTACCGGGGATCGAACTCACGACCGCCTGCTTGCAAGGCAGGTGCTTATGCCGCTGAGCTAAATCCCCAGCCCCAATAGATTAACTTCTTTGTAATTTTGGATTGATTTGTGAAATGTAGGGTATTTTTCTGTTCTATTTTAATTGAAAAAATGTGGGAGGAGATATGCTGGCAAAAATACCTTTTGCTTTGTCAAATTTCTTTGATACTTTAGTTCAATTTTTGTCTTTTAAAATGTTTTAGAAATATCCTAAGCTGTTTGAGTAATTGACCATGAAAGTAAATTGATAAATCTTTCTAGAAATTTCCATTAGTACAGAAAGTGGTAGCATAACGTGATACCTCTGATTGATTTTTTTTTTTTTTTTGCTGTGGTCCTGAGAATGGAACCCAAAGCCTCATGTATGCTGGGCTATGGGTCTACCCTTGAACTATGCTCCAGCTCCATCATAATTCTTTTTGAAAAACTCTCACTTGGCTGAGCTCCAGGCTAAGTGCTTCATTTTGGAGTTTGCCTGGATACTATACGTTAGACCCTAAATTCTTGAGAGTGTCTTCCAAGTCACAATTTAGGCCCAAAAATAGGGGTGACATTTCAGGACAGTGTGGTATTTGCAGAAACAGAGTTTAGTTACCATGAGTGATTCAGCTATCAGATACTGATCCCATTGTAACCTCTGTAGACCCTTGCTCACTGCATTATAAGTACTTGGAACTGTGATGCTTCATGCTTGGATGCATTTGCTCCCAGTATTTGAGTTATACACTTATCAAGAGTCATATATTTCCTAACACTGTTTATGCCAGGTTTTCTGTCTGCATAATTATACAATTTGGTTAAATGTTGAACATACTGATAGACTACAAATAAGAGTTCTTTCTGTGAAAACTACCTTGAGTCCTTCAGAAAAATTCAATAAATGCATGTTTCTAAAGTTGCTGTGAAGTTAGAAATTTAATATGGGAAAATATCACAAGCCAAGATATCACAGATCCCACAGGGGTATTCTTAGGTTGCTGTGTAAGTGCCTTTATAGTCTAGCTGAATTTTAAGCAAACGAACAAGAAACCAGACAGTGAATCGTAGGCCCAGCTCATGCAAGAAAGTGTGATGTACCATTTGGGGACCTACACTGAAATAGAAAGTCTTAGTTTGATCTTTTAAGTTTGGTGGTAGCAAGTATTTTACAGTAAACAATACATGTCTTGGCAATGGGGGAAAATCAAGATGTTCATATATTGGGCAGGAGAGGAGAGAAATGGCCAACAACCCGCTCAACAGTAACCCACAAGTGACTGAATCACTCATGAAAACATTTTATTGGTGAAAATTTTTGTAATATTGATAAATAGGTGGGGAAGGGTAGGATGTTAACTATAAAAATATACAAAAAGCAAAACATGAGGCAAAGATTCAAAGAAACGTCCCAGCAGTGGCCTACAGCTTTACAGCTGAAGCTTAAAAATAATCGCTGTGGGTTACCTACAAACCAACAAATCCTAGCGCATTTAAAAGTACAAATTGTTTGTCTTTACCAATTTAGTATAGCTTACAAAATAGGTCATGGATGGACTCTGAGCAAAGAATTTGTTTTTTACAAAGTTGTATATTTTCCAAAGAAAACAGTAGGTGGGAAAAAAACTGAAAAAGCTGTGCCCCTCGTATTCTGATTTTGAGGATCCTGCAGAGGATATAAATGCCATGTGTCCCCCAGGAAAAGAAACATCCTTGATCTAGTCAATAGGAGATGGAATTCTGAAATGTTTATAGAGTAATATAAGTGAAAAATTGACTTTCTATCTGGAAACAATTGAAGCTAAAAATGTAAGTAGCACATTTATCAGAAATCACAAACATGCACAGGTCTGTAATTGTAGCACTCTGGGAGGCTGAAGCAGGAGGACTGAAAGTTTGAGCCCCACCTGGACAATTTAGGAAGAACCTGTCTTAAGGTAAAAGGTAAAAAAGGTAAAAAAAGGGCTGAATATGTAGCTCAGTATGAAGGCCCTGGATTCATTTGCCGGTACTACAATTGAAAAAAGAAAAAGAAAAAGAAAAAGAAAAAGAAAAAAAGAACCATAAATATAATAGTCATTATTAGTCAAGTAGAGTTGGAGTGGAATAGTTTTCAGTTCGGCACATTTATATCTTGGAGAAAACTGGCTCCAAATTGACAAAGGCTGCAGAAAATCCAAATGTAGCATAAGGAAAAAAAAAAAGACATTGCTTATTACCTGGCTCTGAAATAAAGCAAAGGTTTCAGTGATTTGGCTTATTTTGTTGGGTCGAGAGCATCCAACAAAAGATTAAGGATGACAAATCAGTGGGAAATGAAATTTTGAATGATGTAGAAATCATATATGCTGCGACAAGAAAAGACAACTAAATATGAAGAAAAGAATGATTTGCGGGCAAAGATTGCTCAGGTTATGCCTCAAACAGCCTTTCATGGTACACAGCGATACTTGGTGCTTGTCATTCATTGGCTGTGGGAGGTGCAACAAGTGTTACAAGTGATGAGGGGGGCTGGGGATTTAGCTCAGCGGCATAAGCACCTGCCTTGCAAGCAGGCAGTTGTGAGTTCTATCCCTGGTACTGATAAAAAAGAAAAAAGAAAAAAAAAAAGTAAAAAAAAGTGATGAGGAACCAACAGATTAGTTTTTGGCTGGAAAAGGTAGCAACCAACCATCTCAACACTTAGCTTGAATCTTATCAGAACAGAGTCAGTGATGTGAAAGTGGTACCTGTTCCGCGTCAGAAGGGCGGAGAGGCATCCAGAGTTAGGAACTCAGCCTCAGCATCTTCCGACTGACGCAGTAATTTCTTCCCAGGCCCAGAGCAGGTGTGGCCATCAGGCTGTGCAGGTGACTCCAATCTGGTTTTGTCCCGCATCCCTGAGACTGCACTGGGACAGCTCCTACACCAGTCAGCAAACTTGTGTGGACCCATACACTCAAGGGTCAAAGCTGGAGTTGCCCCAAAGTCAACCACACTTGCAAATCGACAAGTATGTGGACGCTGTGTCCTGCACACTGTGCTGTGCGTTCCTCAGTGGCACCATTGCCGTGATGCTAGCAGGCAAGGGAAGGGGTGGCAGCAATTCTGTGAGCTAATAACAGTTACATGGGTTATAAGCCTCTTAATCTATATGCAAAGCTTTGTGTCCTTCTGTGTTAGTTACGCTCCTCCATCACTGGTTGGTGATTACAGATTTGAAGAGGGAACCTCTTGTTAAATTTTTTTTTTTTTTTTTTTAATTTTTATTTAAGGAGAAAAGAAAAGGAAAAAAAAAAACAGTGAAGGGTACAAGTTATACAGATTTACAGAAGAAAAAAATGCGCAGTAGGAAATCACTAGTTAATAGATTACATATTGCCATCTTAGAAATAATTGTTCAAGTCACAGAATTAAAGTTTGTAGAGTGGACATTCCAGCAATGATACTGCAAACAGTTCTGTTCAATGATCCATTAGAACTCTGTGATATCATTTTCTGTCTTATACATTTAAATATACATGCAGTTATATAGTTTAGAGCATTTTCTTTTCCTCTCTTTTGTACAGTGACTATTACACATTTTGGGTTTCATTGCTCCCACTGTTCTTATTGCTTTTTTGGAAGAGAGTAAAACCAAATGTGACATAACAGAACAGAATCGGTCAAGTCAAAAGGGTGGATATAATAGATAATATAAAAACATAATACAAGGTGATCAACAATGGTTACCCTAATGCCTCCCGCTATTTCTAATAGAATTGCCTATATCATTAGTTGTAATACTATTGAACAAAACCATAAAGGATAAAACCGACAAAACCAAAACATTGGAGATATTGTAGGTCTTCAAAAGTAGATAGAAGTCAACGAGAATGGGCGTTATAATGAATCTCATTATCTTCTCAGCTGATGCCTAAACTTTCGAACCTGATACTATTCAGCAAAACAGAATAGAGGAACCTCAGTCAAAAACAAGATGGTGAGAGTAATACAGGGCTTCAAATCGAGAAAATAGAAAGTCAAAGTGGGTTACTATATTATATCCTGCTATATTTTTCCCTTTAATTAAATGGATAACAATAAAAAAGTATATAATGGAGTGGAGATTGAGAAAAAGAAAAAGAGGGCATAACAGCGAAACAGGGCAGATCAAAACATAACCTTTTAAGCAGAATAGTGTTTCACCACCAGATATTTCCGACTTAAAAATAGTTACCATATTGACTCCCTCCCTGAAGTCCTTGAGTACAACTTCATATACTGTAGCATTAAGTATATCAAAACAATGTAAAACCATTTAAGAGAATGACAGCATTATAGAGTATTTGGAATTGACTAACAGAAAATGAACAATGGTCTCTGTATAATCTCCTTGTCTTTAAAAGGTTTTTGCTTATGCTAACGTACATAACAAAATCCAATAAGATACAACCTGGTTAGACCATTGGAGACAGAAGAACAAAAGCTAGATGAGACTTCAAAACAAGATGGTACTGCATCAGCATTACCTATTAAGATGTCATTTTCTCAAAAATAGCTGTTCCTATCATCCAATCTTCTCTGTCTCATTTCTGTTGAGCTCTTTTTCTGTCAGTAGCTGTCAGTTTGTCTTCTTCATTTTGTTGTCTGCTCCATTCGTTGTGGCCTCCCTGCCACTATTTCTGGGTTCTTTGTATTTTTCTTTTTTTAGAATATCCTGCAATACTTTCTGTAGAGTTGAATTGGTGGTTGCAAATTCCCCCAGTTCCTCTTTATCCTGGAAGCACCTCGTTTTTCCATCAATTTCCAGGGACAGTTGTGCAGGATATCTCAATCTTGGCTGGAGATTATTATCTTTCAAAGCTTGAATTATTTCCCCCCATGCTCTTCGTGATTTGATGGTTTGTGAAGAGAAATCTGCTGTAATTCTGATGGGTGTTCCTTTGTAAGTGATCTGTTTCTTGTCTCTTACAGCTTTTAATATTCTGTTCTTGTATTGAATTTCTGGGATTTTTATTATTATATGCCTGGGTGTTTCTCTGTTAGGGTTGTAGGTAGCTGGGGTCCTGTATGCCTCATACAGCTGAGTATCTTTACCTTTTGCTAAATTAGGAAAATTCTCCTGGATTATTTCTGTGAGTAGCTTTTGTAATTCACTTGTTTGTGTCCCTACTTCTTCTTCTATGTTCTTAATCCTTAAGTGGTGGCTCCTCTTATCATCTTCTTGTTTTTGTATTATTGCTGTTTGTTTCTTTATTATTTTTAAGAAGTTTTTCATTTCATTCTCCCATATTTCAAGTCTGCCCTCCAGTTCAGATAGTCTGTCCTTAGTTTCTTTCAAGCTGTTATGCCAGTCTTGTATAGACTTATTAATTTCTTGATAGTCCCTTTGAACCTGCTTCACATACTCAATGCTTTCTCTGTTTTCTCCATCAAGCAATTCTCCCCTCTTTTTCTGTTCTTCCATTCCACCATCTGTTTTTTCCTGGGTGGTGTTTAGCATTTCTCTAACTATTCTGCATACTTCTAGCTTCAGATCATTGATAACTTCATTCCTGAATTGGTCTATGAGGCTCTCAATATGGTGCTTAATGTATACTGGTGCGGCGTCCATTATTGCCTGTTTCTCAGGATTGGGGGCTGAGGAGCTTTTTTTGTTGCTTCCCTTCCCCATATTTTTTGTTCCTTATAAAATGCAATCTTACAAAGGAGGCCCGGCTTCCCTGCCTGTCAGCCACAGCCTGATCAAATTGCGCTGGCTAGTTGTTCCCGCCCACCGCTGCGCACCAGGGAGTCGGAGGAGGCAGCCTACGCGGAAGTCAGTCGCTCCTCCGGGCCATCGTCCGGCTCTGGGATCTGGGTTAGGCTAGTCTAGCCTAGAGAGTCCGCCAGCAGCGTCACTCAGGCCAGGGACTTTTCTCCAATCCCGTCCGAGAGGGGAATGGCGCCCAGAGAGATCTCCGCTAGAGTCAAACTGTGGTGGGGGGTCAGATTCTTACTCACCTCGCCACCAGTCAGTTTTCGTGTACACCTCTGTCCGTCCTTTTTTTTTTTTTTTTCGACTCCGTTCTCCCGTTCCCAGAGCTCGGCGCTCCCAGAGCTCGGCGCGTCTCTCCTTGCTGAGCCGCTGTGGAGATAGCCGGCCGCCGCACGGCGGGAAATCCAAACCGGTTTCCAAAGGCGCGGAGTCGAGCCTCCACACCGAGATTTTTCTGTTCCTATTTTAGCGCCAGGACTGTATTCCAAGTTGGATTCTCTCAGCCCAGTTCGTTCCTGAGTCAGCAGAGCATATCTCTACTGATTCGTGTCTCCCTAGTCCGCATTATTTCTGGCCTCTGAGCCGAACCTTTCAGAGAGCCTCTGGTAGTTGCTGTTGTCTGTCCGCCATGTTCTCCGAGGGAACCTCTTGTATATTGTGTGAGCTTAAAAAACCAAAACAAAAACAAAACCCCAAAAAAGAACAAAAATAAAAAACCAAAAAGAACCCAGAGCCAACAGAAAGGTGACAATAATTGGGTTCCACTTCTTTTTTTTCACAGTGAACAAGACCTAATATGCATGATGTTACAAGCTACAGAGCTTCAATTAGGTAATTCAACCACTCTGTTTTGGTCATTATGCACAATTGATGGAAAGTTTCCCTTCTGCTCCCAGAATTGCTGATATTTCATTGGGAGAGCTACATAAGGACAGTGTTTTAAGAGGATTGTGCGGAAACCTGACAAATGAGAACAACAGACAGCAGACGTCAGTGCTACACAGAGGGAAGTGGCTACAACCTCTGTCGCGGTGTTTTCAAAACGCCCATTTCGGATGAGGAAGAAAATGCTCATGTCCATTCTAATGTGTTTTTGTTGCAGCATACTGTACGTTAGTAGGCACGTTTGTGGAAGTTGTGAGATTTCTTGTATAAAAGATCTGAAGTGGAAGATGGAGTAATTATTTAAGTCTTTTTTTTGGTCGGTTGTAAATGCAATATTGAAATATAACATCGCTAACACTGTACCCTAGTAGCTAAGACTTCCCTAGTTTTGGATCAGAATAGCAAGCTACTACATCACAACTTAGGTATGAAATGAATACAATTGACAACATGGCTATAAAGGAATAAGAATAGAAAAGATATCAAGCCAAGAGCAGTTATTATTTTCCTGCCTCTTTGTTCATCCTTTAGCACCAAAATTCCTTGGTAATATCATGTTACGCTTCCAGTTCCCTTTAGTTTTTAAGATGAACACTTTCACGCTACTCGGCCCCAGCCTAGCCTGGTACTCTGGGCTCCTCTGTTCTGCAGAACTCCTCGTTACGGTCAGGAATGTCCCCCCAAAGATTCACGCGTTCAGAGGCAGAGCTTTTGCAAGGCAATTGCATCGTGGGGGCGCAGACCTCTGCAGTGGATCAGCCCATCGATGAGTGATAGCTGACTGTTGTGAAGACAGGGGGTCTGCAGGGAGGAGCTAGGTCACGGGGGCATGGCCTCGGCTGGCGGTCCTGCCCCCAGCTGTACTCTCTCTGATCTGGCCCCCGTGGGTTGAGTGGCTCTTCCCTACCACTCCTTTCCACTGGGATGTTTGCTCCTTGGAGCCAGTTGATTATGGACTGATATCTCTGAAATGGTGAGCCAGAAACAGTAACCCTTTTCTCCTTTACATTATCTATGTTAGACAAGACACAGGCACACTGCAGCACACAGAGGTTGTGCTCGCTTTGTAAATGTTGAGGGAATACTCATGATTTCCTCCCCACAGTCTTCCTTTCCCAAACCCCATACTCGCATCTCCAGTGTCATCCAGTCTGTATCCAGTCTGTATGGGTGAATTCCATTATCATCTATCTCTTGTGGTTTTTTTTTTTGATGCCGGGGGTTGAACTCACGACCTCGTGTTAGCCAAGCAGGCACTTACGCCACTGAGCTAAACCCCCGGCCCCAATCATCTGATTCAAGGATGCCCTCCTTAGTACCTGTGGTCTGTTACAGGGACATTTCCACCTGTGGTTATTTTTGTTCTCTGGTCTCTAGCTCCACATCCCACCATGCTACGGAGGCACACACTTGTGTAACTCTGTTGCATGCAGTCAATAGTAGTATATACCAGACCCTGGTTTGCTAGGTCCAAGATCCAGGAGAAAAATATTCAAGGCAGAAACAAAAATGCTGGGGGGCTGGTTTAGCTTAGCAGCACAAGTGCCTGTCTGGCAATCTTGAGGTGTACCACAGTCAGCATCAGAATGGGGGGAAACATAAGGGGAGTCAGGGCTCAAACATGTGTGCTTTCATTTGCCTCTTGGTAAAGTGATGAAATGTATTTCCTTAGACGTGTGCGTATTAGTGAGTGTACTGTGCACGGCTGAGGAGGCATAGGGGTAGGGAACTTCTGGGGGTGCAGCTATGCACAGGATATTAACTTGTCAGGCGGGAGAAAAAGAAATGCACACCTGAAGTCGCTGATGTGGAAGAGTCGTCAGGTGTTATGTGTTTGTTTAGTCACACAGTGTGCATGTGAGACACAAGTCTAGGTCATTCCTTAAAGAGTCTTAACACTGATTTGTCCTGTTGCTTTGTCATTCAGAGGGAAAAACACCTTACTCCATGTGGAGACGATTTTACTATTTTACCAAGTCCCGGGTGGGCTAGTCATTGGCCCTTGGCCTCTGTATGGCCCTAACCCCATTATGTCAGCAGTCAGGATGCTGCACTGAACACTGTTCCTCTTCTGTTTTCCCTGAAGACACGTAGTGGCCATTGTCACGGCCCCTGCCTACCTTGGTTATTATTTGGTCTGGCAGATTATTATTATTTTTTTCCTGTTACTCATACTTTTGCTATTTTCCATTTTTTTATGTTGACCATAATGATAGTATATGCAATTTTACTTATAAAACTAAATTTATATCTTTTTATTGTGGTAAAGAATACAGCACAACATTTGCCATTTTAATCATTTTTTTTAAACAGTGCTCGGGCTCAAGACCAGGGTCCTACAGCTGCTAAGCAAGAGCTCTATCACTGAGCTGTATCCCTGCCCACATTTTAACCATTTAAGTGCACAGTTTAGTGGTATTAAGTACATTCACAACTGTTGTGCCAACCTTCAGCCCTACCTGTCTCCGGAACTTTTTTACCTTGCCAAACTGAACTGTCTTCCAATTAATCAATAATTCTCCTATCCCCTCACAGCCACCCTTTCTCTTTCTGTGGCTGGGAATTTGAATGCTTCAGGTACCTCATATAAGTGTACCTTGCAGAATTTGTCCTTTGTGTGGTGCTAGAACTGGACCCTGAGCACTTCTATTGAGCTACCTCCCCAGCCCTTTTTAAATTTTTTATTTTGAGACAGGGTCTCCCTAAGTTGCTAAATTGCCTAGGCTGGGCTTAAATTTAGGCAGCTTATTCTTAACCTTGATATTTTAAAAATCTCTTTAGCTCTGTCCTTCTTTCAATTTTCCCTACACCTCTGGCTTGTAGCTTTGTTCCACAGGCTTAAGAGAGGTCCTTGAATAATCATGTCTGGGGGCTGTCACCTCAATGGGTGACTTCTACACAACAGAAACTTCTCCTGTTTCGGGGCCCTGGAAATCCGAGACCCCATCACCAGTCGAGGACCAGTTCTTTGGTTCACAGATGGCATCTTCTAATTGTGTCCTCGTGTGGCAGGCAGGGGGCAGCACCCTGGGCCTCTTTAATAAGGGCACAAGTCCCACTCACTAGAGTCCATCCTTGGACCCAATCATGTGTCACCACCTTAGGGAGGTTTCAACACAGACATTTTGAGGGGACCCAAACTTTGAGGCCATAGCAACTCCTTTTTCTCTCCTTTTTCATAGGGTAGAAAATTCTAGCAGGGACCACGAACAACACTGTCACAGGGAAGACAAGTGAGGATGTTTACTGGGCGCTCTGACCTTACAGGGAGTCCTGCCGTCAGCTTAGTGGTGAGGACCATGATGAGTTGGATTCAACCAGCGCTGAGCTCTCCCTGCCTGCTTTCCCCCTCCCCTGCCTTCGGTCTTAGGCCGTCTTGTGCTGTTCTGCTAGAAAACCCATGAATGGGTAAGTTAAAAAGAGTAGACTTTACCTGTCACAGTTCTGGAGGCTGGGAAGTCCGCGGGGAAGGTGCTGGCCCCTGGTGAGGGCCACTCTGGGCCCAGGATGACACTCTGAATGCTGCATCCCCTGCAGGGAGCAGGTGGAAAACAGTTAAATCTGTCCCACCAGCCCTTTTAGAAGGACATCTAATGGCCGTTCATACTGGGGGAGCCATCATGGCCTGTCGCCTCTTAAGGCTCTGCCTCTTAGTGTTATCCTACTGGGAACACGGAATTTTTGTGTTATCCTATTGGGAACAATGAACCCCCATCCTCTTGGAACCTAGGAGAGGACACAGACATAGCCAGGCCTCTGAAGTCTCAGGGGCAAATCCTGATTTTTCTTTCCTAGTGATTGCCAACATTTACTTTTATTACCAGCAAGAGACAGGGAAGAAGAATTTCTGCTTTTTTGGAAGGTGGTTACGTAAGAGAGAGAGGGAGAGGGAGAGAGGGAGGGATGCTGTTTGCCATAGTTGCATGGTCAGGCGTGCAGTGGACAGCCTTTTAGTTGACTGAATTCTTGTCCTTTTCCCTGGTCTGCCCAGTCTCTGAACTACGTAAAAGATTCAAGCAGCTTAAATCTATACTCACATGAGATTTCACTCAGAGTAGGCTATTATGAATATTCATGTTGAAGTATTTTGCCTCAGGGTGTGAAATATTAATCTCTTACCTGAGTTTTACATCTAATTCTTTTTTAGTGACACAGAAAAATTAAATGTTACCTGCCACCAGGGCCATCATTAGGATGGGCTCTTTGGATTAAAACTCTGAAAGAAGAACTCAATCTCCAATTTTTTTGCTGTCTCTCATCATGCCATAGGAAAAATTGACAAAGGTATTATCACTGTTTTTGTTCAACAGGGACTTCTTATCTACCCATATGTGAGAAGCAAATAATACTCGAGGTCAGTTTATACTGGGATCTGAGCAGTCCGGGTTATTTGTGTTAGGATTTATTAAGGAAAGCTCCTGTCTAGGAGTACCGTGCCTACCCATGGAGAGTGTGGCACAGGGAGCCCTGGTAGTGAAGAAACAGCGAAATCAAGGGCTCTTAACTGAGCAGGAGAAGTTGTGCAAGAACTTTGAATGTTGTGTGAACACATTTTTGTGTTTTTCTTTGGATATTTGGTGGTGAATTTGAGAGTTCAGACAGTTTTTCCTAAAGGCTTGGGATGTCTAAAGAGTGAAGAGGAATAGGCCCCTAAAGGAAGTCTTAAAAAATTATTGCTCTCAGCCAGGCATGGTGGCTCACGCCTGTAATCCCAGCACTCGGGAGGCTGAGGCAGGAGGATTGTTGCGAGTTCGAGACCAGCCTGGGCTACAAAGTGAGCTCAAGGCCAGCCTGAACTGCATAGCGAGACCCCATCTCAAAAAAAAAGGCCAAAAAAAAAATTTAAAAAAATTATCACTCTCTTTTCCTTATTATAAAAATAGTAAGTACGGGGCTAGAGATTTAGCTCAGTGGCATAAGTGCCTGCCTTGTAAGCAGGCAGTCGCGAGTTCGATCCCTGGTACCGGTAAAAAGGAAAAAGACCAAAAAAAAAAAAAAAATAGTAAGTATTCATTGAATACAATTTAAAGGCAATACATAAAGAGAAAAGTATTTCTGAAACTACCATCAGGGAAAATTAATGTTGTCATTTTAGATACTGTTATTTTATTCAGTTTTGTATTTTTAATTTAATATTACGTTTTTTAAATTTAAAAATTTTAATTTTGTTTTGGGATAGAGTCTCACTAAGTAGCTGAATTGTCCAGGTTGTGCTCAAACTTACAGTCTTCCTGCCTCGGTCTCCCAGAGTGCTGAGATAGTCTTTTATTCTTTATTTTAAAAACCCAAACATGTATATTTTAAAAAAGCAGAGTCACACTCTGCTGTTTTGCAACCTGCTGTAGTTCAATTATTGGGAAGCTTTTCTTGAAATCATTTTAAATAGCTTTATATTGCATAACTATATTACAATTCACTAAAGGAATCAGATATTTTTGCTACTAGGTAGTTGCATTTTGTATTTGATTTTTCAACTTTATTTTTTGTTACTGGTGGTCAAGCTCATACTCTACCACCGAGCTATATTCCCAGCCTGCAACTTAATTTTATAAATGGCATTTCAGGGAACATTCTTAAAACTAAGTTTTTGCATATATCTATTATTTCTTCTTGGAATGAATTTCTAGAAATGGAATTGCTTAATCAGAGTCTGTATGTACCTTAGATACACATTGTCAAATCACCCTCTAGATATATGTTCCATTTCATGTTTCCATACTCTGCCTAAAGCCAGGTATTGTTATCAAAATATATATTTGCAAGATTTTAATGCAAGCCTCTAACTCATTGCTGTTCTAAATTTTACCTGATTTCAAATTCCACCTCAATCTCAAATGAAGTGTATTTTTTCTTAAGGGTAATTATTTCTTGATGAAGAATAAAGGAGTCAAAGAAAACCTTCCTCTTTTCTACTAGGAGATAGAATCTCTTCAAAGGAAATGATTATTTCATATCAAGGATTAGTAATAATTCCCTGGTTGTAGAAATCGCCGCATTGGCAGGGCACCCTGCTCTTGAGAGACAGATCTTTCTCCACATCTTTTTATTGTAATTAAATTCATTGTGATGGAATTTTACCTGTACATAATTCAGCACATTTACATTTAAAAAATTAATTTTGGGTTTGTAGAGCAGTACTATCCCACGAGTCTAATGACTGTGATAGTGTGATTCAGGGTTATAATTAAGAACAGAATGGATAGCCTTGGGCATATGCTAACCAAGAATAAGTAGATTACTTTCATCTTTTGGGTTTAATCCTAGAAAGAGAGAAAGATGCTAGGTAGCATGAAAGGACACCACTGCAGCCTATAAACAGTATTTATATTCTTCTAGGTGGACTGCTATTACAATAAATGAAAATGTTTCCATGGCCTGCGATGTTTGCTAATAAAAGTCCACGAACATGAACGTGAACTGACCTCACTGGCTCAATTTTGAACTCGGCTAAAAGGTTATCTCTATTTATTTTGGCAGCTTAAGTTGGAAAATCAGCCTGGGTATTGGGAATTCCAATGAAAAACTGTAGCCTGGAGGCATCTTGCTTATGTCTACTTATTTCTGGGCTTCTGAAAAGCTGCCTGTCTTCAGTTACAGTTACTACTGAGACTATGATAGGTATCTGGCCAAAAATGATGCTACATTACTGTTTATTAGTATATTAGTTTCAAATAGGTGCTGATAGAGATTACTTAAGATGTTACCCTTACTTACTTATTATAGTAACCTCCCAGCCCAAGATCATCACTGTCAGATTAAAGGGCACTGAATTCACTAATTATAAGTAGGTCCTATCCCATCATGCCAGCATCCCGAAGGCAGTCTCCAGTGGCCGCCCTCGCCTGCAGAACTGCTAGTGGCCACTCATCTGTCTGCTGCAGGCCTGGCCACTGCTTACGTTTCCAGCTTCATCTTCCATAGTTCACCTACGGTGCTTTGTGCTTCGTATAAATCTCTTAATTTCCTGCTCTTTTGTATTTAATTTTTATTCTTTAAAGAAAAGCTGCTCTCTCTCAACTCTGAACGCATGCTTCCTTCATGTGCACAGGGAATCTTTGGACAGCGGGTTTTAAAGACACCTCCAATGGCACACACTCTAATTTTCAAACCCAGAATTTGTACTCGTGTCTCTGGTTTCTGGTTGAGATGACTTCTCTCCTCTATGCATTTTACTTGTACCATCTTTGAGACAGCCTTGACCACATTCTGTGTTCAGTAGATCATACACTTGGTTTACTCCTTTTACAGATTAAAACTTGTGACCAGGGCTGAATTTTATTTTAATAATTCAGTCCATTGTAGTTACTAGAATAGTGCCAGGCGTGTATTAAGCCACCAACAAATACTCAAATGAAAATGTATTAATAAATTATTTGCATATGTGATTTGGGTGACAAATGCTAAATTTTGGGGTCATCAGGACTATAACTTTGCTGAGTCTTTTAAAATGGTGATTTGAAAAACATTTTTTGAAACCGTAATATGAATTCAAGTTTATACGAAAAGGGTTTTTTTTTTTTTAATTACTACTCTTCTACAACAGCGTGCAAGTCTTACTTGGGGTTTGGCAAAGACCATAAAGCACATGAATTTTTATTCATTTAACTTTTTGATTCTGTCATTGTCAGGCTCCCCCACCCCCAGGACTTAAACCTCAGACATTTTTTGTTCTTTCTTTCAGTCAGCCAGTCATTTTGCTCGTTACTCTTGGAAGCAGCTTGTGGATTCATTCCCTGTGCTCTCGCTCAGCCCGAATTGCTTATTTTATTTATTTATTTATTTTTTGGTACCGGGGATCGAACTCACAACCTCATGCTTCCCAGGCAGGCGGTAATGCCGCTGAGCTAAATCCACAGCCCCCCAGAATTGCTTTAACATTAGCTCGATGGCCTCCTTTCCCCACTCCTCCCTGGTTTTGGGGCACTGGGAACACTGTCTGCAGCCTCATTCACAGAAATCTCATCAGAACCCCTCCTCCCCAGACGTCAGTCGTAGCCTCCTCCTGAAGAAATCCAGATCCAGCTCTGTGCCCCCTGTTCCCCCTAACCTGCTTCTTTTCTATCTGAGGTTCCTGGCAACCTCTCTTGCCTTTTTTGGTGACAGGTACATTTTACTTAGAGTGCCATCTCTTAAGGGTCCGTCAAATCCCAAATGGTCATCAAGCCACCCCCAGCTCATGCTAGCTGGAGCAGGCTTTTCTCTTCCTCTTCTGTGTTCACATTTACTCTCACCAGGCCTTAGTTTATCGCCAGGAAATCTCTGATCAGGCCTTTTTTCCTGGCCCACTAATTAGTGGGTCTGCTTTGCTCATTCGGGCCTTGCTGGCCAGCTGTTACATATACCTGACCTCCCCCGATGGACTGAGCCTTGCCCGTGGCTGGTCCAGGGTAAATATCTAGTGATGTGAGACTGGCATCATGATTTGTTTCTTTTGTGTTACTCGGGCACTTAGCACTGTACTTGGGATAGTCAGCGAACATTCAAATGCCTGTAACTTTGGAAAAGAGTTCTACCAGGTATGGCTGAAAAATGTAGAGTATGGTTAGATTAAAAATTATTACAGTAAAAGACCTTGCCATTGATTTCCATCCAGACGCCTCCTTGCTTCAGACACACTTATCCTGTCTGAAGGATGCTGCTTTCTGACGCAGTTCTGAGAGTTCTTTTTTTATGTCTTGGCTTGCGCTGCCTTGATGATCTAAATCAAATCAAAACTTCTGCCTATCTGAGTCATTTTGACTTTGAAGAAGAGCCAGAAGTCACATGGTGCCAGAACTGTGAGTAAAGTGGGTAAGGACACATTGGAATGTTTTCACAAGCCCATGGATGGTCCTCAGGAACAGCATTCACCATATTTTTGATCACATAAAGACATGAAACTGCTTCAGAAAGTGGCACGAATGATGGGGTAAGTATATTCAAAGTGAGGGGAAGTATTTCAAAGGGAATCAATTGTAATGTGTCTTTTACTAAAGTCATTTTTTGAAAATGTAAATAATCACCTCAGTTTTTAACATTAATATTCACCTTATGTCTGTAGTAGATCATGCTGCCTTTCAGAAGTTTAAAGATAATTCCACCATAACTTAATGTATGATAGTGAATTTTTCCCTCTTCCCCTCAACTTAAAAAGCCCTTAGAAACCATTAGATTCTCCTGGAGCACCTTTCATATTTCAGAACAAGCAATAAATAAGAATTTTAGCATTTTCTTGTGGATTGCCCAGGCTGATTTGTAGCTGAACCCTGGCATATGCTGGCCGTTGGTTGGAGTTGCACGTTATACATATGGCTCAAAATTTCCAGTTCTTACCTCCTTGTGTCACTTTAAACCAGCTTCTTCAAACTTTCTTTAAAAAACAAAAACCAAGAACCCAAAGCAACTTGGGAATCCTCTGCCTTTACCGGGATTCCTGATGGGATCTGTGTCCTTTTCCGGCTGGCCTGGCCTGGTGACAGCTGTAGTGACCTCCCCATGGGGAGAGATGCTGATCATTGTCTGGGGGAAAAATGGAAACAGATCCAGAGCTTTCTGAAGGCCACTTTGAAAACTCTGCTGTTTGCATTACTCTTTCCTTAGTCAAAATTTGTCTAAATATTATTAAAATCTTATCATTGCAATTTTCCCCTTTTATTAATGGTTTCTTGCACCTGACTTTGTGCCACTGTTACTTAGATTCTGCATTTTATTTTGTTACAGCATTTAACAGCTAGTAAAGCTCTGTGACCATCAGAGGATACAACCCGGACAGTAAATCACACACATCATGGAAAAATCCATCTGCAAGTCTTAAAAAGCCATCATCCTATTTACATGGAGAGAAAACTACTTCCTCCACAAGAGGGCAGGAAAGTCTGGGCTGTAACTAGAATTTTTCAAAAAAGTCTGCATTGGAAGAAGTGCTTTTCATATGTACTTTAAAAAATATATTCACAATTTTTTCCTCTTTATAAAGAAGTTGCAGGAGGAGATGACTTTTGAAAGTGCCTCTGGTTTTCCAGGCAGTTGCTCTTCAGTGCTGCCTGTTACTTTTTTGGTTTGCCAGGTTCTAGTCAGGTCCTAACTGCAGGACTTGGTGATACTATGCCGCTGTCACCAGTGACCCAGGCAGCCTGTCCTCAGTGCCTCGTGGTGTTAGTCCCTTCACACAGACATGGAGAAGAAAAGAAAGACCTGCATTTCACTGGATGTTTCTGGCAATGAGAAAATAATGCCTATGTCAAAGGAAAAGAAAAATCACACGACAGACTTGAGACTAGTTCTGAGCACATGTACGCATTTCTACAGTCTCCTGCGTGTATTAATTTTTATTCCTCACTGCTCCCGCTGGCTCCCACCCCCACACTTCTCCTGTCCCTTTTTGTGTGACGAGATTTAAATTATAGGCCATGCGACAAAACCCGTCTAAATCTGTGATATCAAAAACTGAATGCTTTCTCTCTTCTGGAGATCACAACAGGGTTGGCTTAACATATTAGGTCTCACTGCGCTGGGGTAACAGTGGGCTTTGCAAGCGAAGGAGGAGACATTTGACAAGTTCTGTTTATTTTCACAAAAATACAGTTGGTGACATATTTGTAGGATTCCGATTTGGAGCTTGAAAGCTCCTTGAATACCCAGTGTGAACTGAACATTTCTTTCTTTCTTCTTCTTCTTCTTCTTTTTTTTTTTAAAAGAGCTAATAGGTTATGTGAGTGATAAATTGTGTAAAACAATAAAGAATTAAAGACTAAATTTTTGTTTAAGGCCGATTGTGATCCCCCACCCCCGGAGTGCATGAAATTAAAACGTGTGCATGGAACCAGCTGATTGCTTCAGAATGTGATTTTAGTGGTGGTTGTCTTTGCGAAGTGGTTAGAGATGCTAACAGAAAGCGAGGTGGAACAATTCAGGGGGCAAGAGATTGTTACAAAGAGGATGTGTATACAGAAGAATTATTGACAGCTATGGCCAGCGTCAGTTGGCATAGCAGAATCAGTTAGCAACAGGCATGGCAGGGGTTGGTGAGAAAGACATCACAGAAGAAACACAGGAACGCTGTGGGCTGGCAAGACGCAAATGCCCCCAACATGACTGGCACACAACTCTCCATCATAAGCGACGTGACCACCCACATGCACTGCGTGTTGCGGTGTGGCTGCCTAAGAACCGACAGTCATCTGGCTGTGGTCCCTTTCAGTACCACGACAGTTTGTAGCTTTAGGAAAGGTTTGCTTGCAAAATATCCTTTTCTTTCACTCTTTCTTAAAGATACAGATGGCCATACGGGCTTGAAAACAAAAAAGATTAAGCTGTGGAACATTTAGCGATCCTAAAAGTTCACTTCATTCCTATGGATGCCTTGTGTCTTTCTTCAGAGCCTGTCTTCTTTTCAAAACACAGCCAGTAGGAATTACCTGTTTTTCTTTAGGAGCAGTGTAATGGGTAGTGGGTGAGCATTATGTGCTGTCTGCGGATAATATTTATATACTTTCATTTTCTTTTGTGTTGTAACTCATTTTGCCTGAACTGAGCAGGTTAGTCTTGGTCGACTGCTAGCCCAGCAGTTCTGGCTTCCTCCCTGCAGGCAGCAGGAAGGAGAGGCTGGACTAAGAACTCCGTGGCACAATGCGAACAGGAATGTTTACCCAAGGGGGACACGAGGAAAACATCTTATTAGAAGATATAGACTTAATATGGTTTTCATCCTTGGAAAGAAGAGCCCTGTCTGGGAATGTCTTTTGATTCACTGGCCAGAAGGATCAGTGTTGTTCTGTGTCTCCTCTTCCCCACACACCCGTCTTTAGGTTAGAAATGATTTATTTACAGAGAAAGGGACTATGGTACTTTGATATACTATACTAACATTTATGGTGTTTAAAAATATTTATGAATGTGTAAAAATTATTAAAGTCAATGTGTTTTAGGTTACCCTGTGATCAGGTAGAGTATGAATACAAAGCCAGGGAATTTTATATGAAAGAAAAAAAAAGACAAAAGGAAAATACATGTGAGTAGATTTATAAAATTTAATAATCTTAGGGTACGTGAATGTGTCTATTTTGTGTATAATTTAAAATACATAGTCCTGTAAAATATAGACTTAATATACATAGGTACATTTTTACATTTAAGAGTCACGATAAATTATAATGTTAAAGCGCCAAGAAAATTTCATTATAACTCTTTAGTTACTCAAAAAATATAAAAGGAATTTCTCTTTTCCAATAAGAAATGCCCACAATTTATTCATTCTGAAAATAAGATTTTCTTGCGGGGGTGGGGGTTAGTTTTAGGGCAAGAGAGTTTTTATTTGCTCTGTAAGATTTTTCAGGCCTTATATTAGTTCTTTAGAAAAATGTTCATTGAAATGTACATAAAATTGCATTTATAGGAAGGATACAAGAAATACAGGCCACGGAATAGTTCAAACTAACCTAAAAGTAACAGTGGCCTCTATCCTTTGGGTCCGTTTTTCTAGCAGCTTCTATAGTGCCCAGGAAAGATAAATGCTCTTTTAGCAACATTGGTAGCACACATAAGACAAATCAAGATTGTCCTTAGAGGTTTTTTTGAGGAAACTGGAGACCCCAAAAAGTACTACTCTGAAAAAGCAAAGTTTTAAGTTCTTCTGGTTTTCTCTTTGCATCTTATTTTTAAGCCTAAAATGACAAGAAGAAATCACAACACGGTCATCAGGAAGAAGGGCGAGAGGGTGCCGAGATCCGCCCGGGCACATTGGAGGGAAGCTGCCTTCTCTCTCTCTTTCTCCCTTGAGCAGTCCCTGCTGTGGCTTCCTAGCCAACCAGGACTCTGTTGAGTGACAGTCTCCTAGATCCCACTGTTGCTGTGGGGTGGTGGGTGCTTTCCCAGGCAGCTAAACTTCATTATGCAGACCCTTTTACTGAGCACCTTAAATTTTTCTTAGGCTACTAATAACTGTTGAACACTGAAGATAATTCCTACACATATGTCAGACTTTCAGGATTATTTAATTTATGCAAAAAAAGAGATTCTAATCCTGAGCACATTAGTAGGGAATCAGAGATGAAGAAAATCCACAATTTTGTGCTTTGGTGTAACAGCTGTGGCCTATACATTTTAATCATTGTGCAAATGCATGTGCAGGTTAAACTTTTAAAATTATGATTATTAATGCATGCTAATTATATAAATTTATAGCTTTCCGCTGTGACATTTCCATATATGCAAATATTGTGCTTTGATCATGTCCACCCTCCATGCAAGGTAGATTTTTTTGTTAGTTTTTTGAGACAGGATCTCACTTTTTAGTGCAGGTTGGCTTCAACTCCCAGTAATCCTCCTGCCACAGCCTCCTGAGTGCTGGGGTTACAGGCATGCATCACCATGCCCAGCTGCAATGTAGACTTTTTAAAATTGAAATTTTAGTTATCAGGTAGAGTTGTAAAAATGTATACATGTAAAATTCATCCTTCTCTTTTACTAAATCTCATATTTTATGTTTAGTCATTTAAAACATTAAACTTTAAGCTAATACATATTCACGCATATTTATAGGGTATAGTATGGTTATGCAATCATACAAAGTATGATTGAAAATTACAATGAATGTTTACATTAAAAACTTACTACAATAAAAGACACATTGGCATTACCCTCTCAAAATAGTTCCCCTTATTACACGCACACATGCCCATCACTTTTCCCACTGTTTTAATTATGGGATCATGGCCAAAATGCCCTGAGTCAATCCAAAACATTTACTTTCATGGTCATTTTGACTTTGGGGAAGAGCCGGAAGTTGCACAGGGCTAGGTCTGGTGGACCAGCTGGACCAGGATACACGGTAATGATTTACAAGCCTGTCTTTCTGTTGAATGGCACTTGTAAGCATCACTCACCATATTTTTGATCATACTTCTTAAAGGGATAATAGAGAACTTGTTCAGAAAGTGGCCAGAATGGTGGATAAATGTGTATGAAGAGGGGAAATATTCTGAGGGAGGTAATGGTAATGTGTCTTATACTCGAACTAGTTTTTTTTAAAAAGTTAAACATCCACCACATATTTTGGTCACCCTTTTTATAAATAATGTAATTTTAAAGACAATGATAGTATAGCCATTCTTTTTTGTAGTCGGTGGCTGTTTAGATCTTGAGGCTTTGCTCAAAGTGTTAACTGGTTCTAGCAGCTAAAGTAGAGGGTACAATGGAGACTCTCATCCTCCAGGGAAGCACAGGTCTTGGAGACCAGACAAACCTGGAAAACCACAACAATCAGGCCCCGCTCATTTTTTTTTCTTTTTCTTTTTTCCTTTTTTTTTTTTTAAAAGACAGGGTCTCACTATGCAGCTCAGGCTGGCCTCGAACTCACTGTGCAGCCCAGCCTGGCCTTGAATTTACGACGCTCCTCCTGTCTCTGCCTCCTGAGATTACAGGCACCCCCCCCCCCCCCCCCGGCTCATTGCTCAGTTTTGACCACCAAATTCTGTCCTGGGGAAACTCCAACAGGAGTGCACTCTTGTAGCCAGGATTTGTAGAGATAGTAAAGGAATTTCTACTTCCCCAAAGCTCCTTTTGTAAGATCCAGAGATGAGAAACAAGGGTTGAGATGGGGCCAAGTCTACAAACATGAGGGAATCCCCTGGACCCCAAGAATCCCAGGAGAACAGATCACAAGCATCATCCGTTGAGGATATCAGCAGTTGGCACTACATCAGCCGAAGGTGAGGGAGATATCTGGGGAGAAAATGGCAATGAAGGCCAGAAGACACCTCTATGTTTTGCCTTTGAACCCCAACTGTTGCAAAAATAGCACCAAATACCCCATTCTATTCTTTGCTCAGATCCACCAGTTTACCACTTCAGTGTCCCCTCTCTTGACTTATGCACATATATCCTTTTTTGAACCACTTACTAGGTCGCCTAAATCATACCTCCTTACTCTTTAGTCTTTCTGTGTGTGTCTTCTAGAGCAAAAATATTCTCTTACATAATTACACCAAATACTGGAAGCTTAACGTGATCCCTTTCTTCTGTGTGATCTGCACTGCTTCTTCTAACCTCTTTTTCTTCCAAAGATCTTTTTCTTTTTTTAAAATCATTTTTCTCCCGCATGAAGGAATCAGTCCAGGACCACCTTGGAACTTTAGTTGTCCTGTGAGACTAAGTCACAGCTAACTGACAAATTTCAGCCCGGTTCATCGCTCTCCCCACCTTCCCTCCACCTGTCAAAAGAGGAGCTAAAAAGAGTAAGTTTTATTCATTCTTATTTTTGCATATTTCTGTGTAGTACATGCTGATGATGCTGCATACAGCTTCCATGTACCTGTTACTGTTTCCAGACATTTCCATGTGAGCGCCCTGTACAGAGCTGAGAGTTTTCATCTTTATCCTACATTCTCAATTAGACTTCAAGCTAAGTAGCAGAGGGATTTTCTCACTTGGGTATCCTGTGAGGGTTTCTTAATGAAGTGGGAAGAGCTCCAGGTCATGTTTTGGAATAGTAATAGCTACATTTTACTAATACACCACACACATACTATTAGTCTTTTATTTAATCTTCAAAACAAACCCATGAAGTAGGTTAAAATTCTTCCTGGCTCTGGTGACCAGCGTTGGCTGGCCCTTGCTCACCGGTTTTGAACCACCCAAACACTGACATTTCTAAGGGGCCTACTTACTTTTCCATCCCAGGGTCTACAAAGATGGAATTAGAGTATTTTTTTACCTCACTATTTTTGGAAGAAGCGTAGCTATGGAAGGGAGATGAGAGTTAAAAGGATCAAGGGAGAGTTAGGTGTGGGGATCTTGCTTCTGTTGATGTTGTATATGCGTATTCTAATCACAACCATGTATTCATTGTATAAACTAGGTTGGAGGGCAAGTTGAAGGCAATGGAATGAAGATATAGAGGAGATGAATGCTTAAATGAAGGACGGATAGAGGAGGATCGAGATAAGAGACATCGGTGAGGAGATCAAATTTGTACAGCTAGCAAAACTTTGGGAGGAATGCTAGACATTGAGAACCTTTGGCTCTGCTCGCCTCTACTTTTCACTGTTAATTAGGAGACTGAGTCATGAGCTTGTACATTTAAAGAGGCTAAAGGTGGAAGAGAAAAGATAGGGGATGTGAAGATCAAGGGTGCATGGATGATCCACCAGCTAATGTCTGAGGGATCTAGAGACCCAGGACACTTATGTCCTCCTTCATGCAACTGGAGCTCTGGAAAGCAATATGATTCTAGCAGTGTCACGCATACAAGACAGTGCAGGAGTGCGAGAAATACCTGGGGTGTTTAAGAGGGCCTGTGGAAACTAGTCTGTTGGGGGAACATAGAGTTTTCCTATGTGGCTAGAGTGGCACAGAAGTTACACGGGGCTCATGGGATGGAGGCGGAAGCAGCAGTGACCCATTAGAGCCTACTGGCAGGATATGAGAACATTTTGGGAGAGACCAGGGCCCAGTAGTTCTCTGTGTCTCAGTCTTGTCTAAAATTCCTAGTTGAGATGATAAAACTCTGTATCACACTGACTGATGTTCTTCTGAACCCACATACCTTAAAGCAGTAATTGGCTTATAAATAACATGAAAATATCTTACAAGGCAAACTCTAGTTCAGCTAGCTCTTAAATGGGAAACACTTCTAAATGTTAGTGTTACAAGGGCTGAATTTGTTGAGGAATTTCCACAGAGAATTGGAACTGAAAGAGATGTGCGATGATAGAAGTGGAAATCTCTCTCTTATGAGCCTTTGGAATATGGACATTTTTACTTTTCAATAATTTTCTGCCTGAAGCGCTGACATGTCTAATTAATAATAATATTCTATTAAACAGTATGATTAATCTGAGAGATCATTATGCACAAGTAGATTAAAAAAGCAACCTAAATCCCCTTGGTCTGATTTAAGATAAAATAAACCTGAATTTCTTATCTAGCGAGGTTTTTTTCCTCCTGTGATATAACTGGAGGGTACATTCTATTTCTGTGATTTTTTTCCAAGTGTGTTCTTTATTATCTGGTAATCTTAAAGAAGACTTATGGATAAATAGCACCTATTCAGTTGCCCTTGATTTAATTATAATTTTGTATAAGTATTTCATGAGAACAGTCTTTTTTTACAGCATATATCAGTTATAGAACATCTTTCTGATGTTAATTTCATCTAGGGCAGAATTATGAATCTTAATATTTCACCAATAGTCACAAAGATGTATTTGGTAAAAATTTAGGCAGAGTAGGCTCCCCATCAGATTTTTCATGGCAGATCAAGCTTGGGACGGCCTGGGCTATGAGCTGAAAAGTGGGAATGGTGTTGTTTTACAAACAAAATGAGCGGATTGAAAACAATACCAATCGTTGTTCCTCGGATTTTTTTTTTTTCACTTATTGTTGGTACCATATTGATGAACTTTCCTATAGCCAGGCACTAGGGTACAGTGAAAAAAATCTGCCATTGTGGCTTCTCAGCTTCAGGTGTCAGCTTTGCCACTTACCCACGGGGAGACTTTGGACAAGTTGGTTAATGCCTGGACCTCAGCATCCTCATCTCTAGAAAGGCGACATCACCGAGTTCCTAGGTGTGCCTGAGCGGCAGAAGGTCTGAGAGGTGGATCCCCTTGACCCTGTCACTTGAGACCCCCAGTAGTGGGCAAATCGTGGGGGCCTCCACCTGTGTTAAGCAGTGGGACAGTGAAGGTGCCAAAACCCACCGTAAGAGTCCCGGATGAATTTAAAGCCTTTCGTTCCATGCCTGGGTGAGAAGCCGGGTCACTTATTACTCATGGCAGTGGAAAAGTTGTCAGATTTTCAGACCATATCTAAATTATCTTTATGGATTATTTCTTTTATTCAGGTAGTTTTCATGTGAAATTTAACATTACAAAGATTTATACATCAGGTAAATATCAGAGCCATACTGTAATTTATCTAAATTTTGTAATAGTACTGAACGTGTACAATATTTCACAAAACGTTTCCTGCATCATATTAAAATTTTAGTATATGATCAAGACTGATTGTGACCAATTTTAACATTACTTGACTTATCTAATTCATGTATATTTCTGACATTATTTGCTCTTTATAATCTCTATTATATTTAATAGAAGGAATTAACATTTGATTTTTGCCTAAATGCTATCTCTGTCATCTTAATAACTGATCAGAGTGAAAGTCCATGAAAATGCCCCTTATATATGTACACAAACCCACAGGCACACATGTGCACACAAGTGCACACACATGTACACAAACACACATGCACACACACATGCACACACACAGTCCACCTATATGGTGTGTTAGGAAAACGCACCCCATCTATTGATATTGATGAATGTTGAATTAGGTAAGTCAAATAATGTGGTTGGAAAATGAAAAAAGGTTTTGAGATACCAAGATATTAAAGATAAAAATTAAAATACACTTGAAATTAATAGATTGCCAAATGGGAGTTTGTTTTAGAAGACAGGAAGATGAAACAAAAATTGATAAACATGAATTGTATGCTCTTAAAGCACGTCCACCCCCTGCCAGGTATTTGTCCTTAAAGTGTGTAATCACTGGATGAAGTGGTCTTTATAGAAACACACAAGAGTTCGTACAGCCAGCCTCGGTCTGCAGAACCATCAGCTTCAGGAGAAATTCTTTACCTCCTAGTTGATATGGAGACCCAGAGAAGTGACATGACTTTGTCCACAGCCACTCAGCTCATTCAGGATGGCACAACAGAACCCGAGCCCCAGGGACGCTAGTGCAGTTTCCTTTTCTCTGGTTTGTGGGTCCCCGCTCAAGAGCTGGTTGTTGAGTTTCTGCGGTCAGTGGTTCACACCTCTGCTTTTATTCCTGCTGCTTAGTGAAATGCAAGTAGCTCAGCATGGAGAGGCAGATGGAACTGAGTTCAAACCCTCAAGGCTGCCATGTCCCACAACTCAGGACACCATGACAAGGGCATTTCTTAGAAGAGAGCTTGGAATCCTAAGAGGCGCAGAGCGGTGAGTCTTGCAGATACCTTAATTCACCAGCAGTGCTTAGCAGGTCTCATGAACGAGCATAATAAACATCATATGGACCCAGGCTCTGACAAGAGCCAGAGCAGAGGGTTCCATCTTCTCTGTCATGCTCCCTTTAGAAGTCCTGGCCCTGTGTTCCTCCCTGTCTTCCAGATCCTGGACTGAAGCCCTGACCCACTCTGAGGGCGCGGTGAGCAGCTAGTGAGAAGCTGCGAAGGGGGCGGGGAGGGGCAGGTGCTGCCTCTGGGTGTCACCACCCAGAGGACCCAGATGAGGAGGGTGGGGCCGCCCGCTGCAGCAGAACTGGGTCTGTCTGTCTGTGAGGTTGGTGAGACCTTCCTTCCACTGCTCTAAAACCTCTCCTATTGTCTCTGTTTGCCAAACAGCTATGATCTAAGTCTGGGCCTCAGAGCCTAGCAATTGGTGGGAGAGATGGAATTTTACTTTGGCAATGCTTATTGCAAGCTCTGTAAAATTAAGAAAATGAATTGTTTTCAAACAGTTGCAGAAGAAGCATTTACATATGGACAGGATAATTATGGTGTAACCAAAGCTGGTATTATTTAAGCTGGGGCTTTGGTAGTCTAATTTAGTGGATGTCTGTAGTAGATCATTATAATCACAGCCCCCAGTGATTCACGCCTCTCTAGATCCACACCCCTTTGTGATGGGACATGGCTGCTCTTCCCATCAAGAAATGGAGTCTGTTTCTCTATTGCCCTGAATCTGGGCTGGCTTTGTGACTTGCATGGACCAGCCCGATGAGGTGAGGTGATGATGGACTTCCAGTCCAGATCTGTTAGCGACTGTTTCCAAAGGGAGAGGTCCAGACTCTTCTGCTGGACACAGAGACCGCAGGGAGTACCTTAGCCAGCACCCAGCACCCAGCACTCAGCACCCAGCACATGGGCTCAGATGGGGGAGCTGGGCAGTCTTGAGTGCTCAGACTCTGTCGGGCCACTGCACTGCTGAGCCCTACCTGCCCTCTTTTTTTTTGGTATTTTTTAGACAAGGTCTCTATGCAGTTCAGGCTGGCCTTGAGCTCACTTTGTAGCCCAGGCTGGTCTCAAACTCGCAACGATCCTCCTGCCTCAGCCTCCTGTGTGCTGGGATTACAGGCGTGAGCCACCACGCCCGGCTCTATTTGCACTCTTGCTGTGTAGATTTGTGTGTAAATAACCATGATTATTTTCAACCTGCAGGAAGAGTTGGTGTGGTTTGAATGTATCTCAGGGTTCTGTAATTCCTCCCACCCCATGCAACTTTTATTTAGAAAATTTCAGCTCTGTAGTAAAATTGGAAGACGAGCACAGCAAACATCCAGACAAATTTTGCCTCCATTTACCGACCACTGACATTGTTCCATGTTTGTATTGCTCGGTCTTTCTAACGTAGTTGTTAATGATTCAACCCTAGACTGCAGCATTTGTCACCTAGGTAAAGAACCTTCTCTTCGATGACCACATGACCATTCTCTCAGCCAAGGAAATTAACAGTGTTTCAATGTTTAATTTATAGTATATATTAAACTTTTCTAGATTAAGAAATGTACTTCGTAGATTAAAAAAAATTATATGCCCACTTCTTATTGAAGAAACTATTCCTGCTCTGGGTCTCGATCCTCTTGTGTTTCCTTTTTCCCTTCCCTTCCCTTCCCTCCCCTCCCCTCCCCTTCCCTTCCTTCCCCTCCCCCTCCCCTCCCCTTCCCTCCCCTTCCCTTCCCTTCCCCCCCCTCCCCTCCCCTCCCCTGCCCTTTCCTTCCCTTCCCTCCCCTCCCCTCCCCTCCCCTCCCCCCTTCCCTCCCCTTCCCTCCCCTCCCCTTCCCTTCCCTTCTCTTCCCTTCCCTCCCCTCCCCTTCCCTTCCCTTCCCTCCGCTTCCCTTCCCTTCCCTCCCCTCCCCTTCCCTTCCCTTCCCTCCCCTTCCATTCCCTCCCCTTCCCTTACCTCCCCTCCCCTTCCCTTCCCTCCCCTCCCCTCCCCTCCCCTTCCCTCCCCTCCCCTCCTCCTCCCATCCCTTCCCTCCCCTCCCCTCTCCTCGACTCCCTTCGCCTCCCCTCCCCTTCCCTTCCCTTCCCTTCCCTTCCCTCCCCTCCCTTCCCCTTCCCTCCCCTCCCCTCCCCTTCCCTTTCCTCCCCTCCCCTCCCCTTCCCTCCCCTTCCCTCCCCTCTCCTCCCCTTCCCTCCCCTCCCTTCCCTCCACTCTCCCTCCCATCCCTTCCCTCCCCTCCCCTTCCCTTCCCTGCCCTTCCCTTCCCTTCACTTCCCTTCCCTCCCCTCCCCTCCCCTCCTCTTCCCTTCCCTTCCCTCCCCTCCCCTCCCCTCCCCTTCCCTTCCCTTCTCTCCCATTCCCTCCGCCTCCCCTCCCCTCCCCTTTCCTCCCCTCCCCTCCCCTCTCCTTGACTCCCTTCGCCTCCCCTCCCCTCCCCTTCCCTTCCCTCCCCTCCCCTGCCCTTCCCTTCCCTTCCCTTCCCTTCCCTCCCCTCCCCTCCCCTCCCTCCTTCCCTCCCCTTCCCTCCCCTCCCCTTCCCTTCCCTTCTCTTCCCTTCCCTCCCCCTCCCATCCCTCCCCTCCCCTCCCCTTCCCTTCCCTCCCCTTCCCTTCCCTCCCATCCCTTCCCTCCCCTCTCCCTCCCATCCCTTCCCTTCCCTCCCCCTCCCATCCCTTCCCTCCCCTTCCCTTCCCTTCCCTTCCCTTCCCTCCTCTTCCCTCCCCTCCCCTCCCCTTCCCTCCTCTCCCCTCCCCTCCCCTCCCCTTCCCTCTCCTCCCCTCCGACTCCTTTCCCCTCCCCTCCCCTTCCCTCCCCTCCCCTCCCCTTCCCTTCCTTTCCCTTCCCTCCCCTCCCCTCCCCTCCCCTTCCCTCTCCTCCCCTCCCTTCCCCTCCCCTCCCACTCCCTTCACCTCCCCTCCCTTCCCCTTCCCTTCCCTTCCCTTCCCTTCCCTTCCCTTCCCCCTCCCCTTCCCCTCCCCTCCGACTCCCTTCCCTTCTCTCCCCTCCCCTCCCCTCCCCTCACTTCCCTTCCCTTCCCTTCCCTTCCTTTCTCTTCCCTTCCCTTCCCTTCTCTTCTCTCTTCTCCCCCTTTTTGCACTGCTGTGGATCAGCTCCAGGGCCTCGAGCACACTAATCATGTTTTCTACTACTGAGCGACACCTTAAGGTTCTCTTTATATCATCAATTTCTGTGTCTCCACGGACTCCTTGCCGTCAGTCTACACACACATTCCCTGCATCTCCCTTTCTCTGACTTCAGTCTGCCTCTGTCCAGTCTGACTCCATCTCTCCCCTGCCTTTCACAGCACAGTTTAAATCAAAAGGGTGACCAACACTGGCTGTTTCCACCGTTTATTTCTCGCATCTCATTCTCTTCTAATAGAACAGGTCTTTCTTCTCAACTCCACCGAACCCTCTTTTTGTTTGATGTATGAAAATTCATGAACCTATATATTTAATTCATATCATGATTAATGAATCTATACATCTTTATATCATAAGAAGAGGAATAGAAACCAAATCTCAATTAAAAGATATTACAAAAAGCTGAGGGTGGTGGTACATATCTGTAGTCCTAGCACTTGGAGGCCAAGGCAGGAGGATCATTGCAAATTTGAGATCAACCTGGGCTACAAAGTGTGTCCAAGGCCAGCCTGAACTGCGTAGTGAGACCCTGTCTCAAAAAGACAAAAAAAAAAAAAAAGGGTATTACGAAGATCTGAGATCATTAGACAAGATGGTCTCAATGGTCTCAGCAGTGATTTGCTTTCAGGTAATACAATTAGAACAGAGCTTATGAGCAGCAGCAAATAGTATTAGAGCTGATAATATCATTAGAGTAATATGAATAAATTCACAGAACCCGAGTGTCTATGATCTCATTCCCTAGAATGGCAACCTTTCTTTTCACCCTGGCATAAGTGCTCAGGTCTGTATTTCTTTGGCCCAAGACAAAAGTGACTTGGTCCTTCGTAGAAAATTAACCGGTTCCTTGTCAGTCACCCTACCTTCCCTCAGCCCCAGAATGAACAGCTCCCCAAATATTGCTTGGCTAAAGGTGGGACCTCACAGGGCCGTGATGTGAACATGTGCTCCCCTGCCTTGGAGTGGTGAGGCGTGTGGACCACGGATCTGGCAATCATTTTTGCCCTGTGTCTTTCCTTACCATGTGACATCGCTTGGAGTTGTCATTTTGCTCTCTAGATCAATCTAAGAAAATTATACCTTTGTGGAGATGTTTATTGTATCCGAGCCCTCTCTGTCAGGTCAGTAATAATTTTATTGATTTATGATTCGGTGGCTGCTTCCTTGCCCTCCTATCTCCCTTGACTGTCCAAGTGCTGGCCCCGTAGCCCCCCTATTTGGGGGTGGTGGTGGAAGAAACTGGAGATTGAATCGGGCCTTTGCATGGCACTACATCCCCGACCTATTTTTTTGTTTTATAAATTTTCCTTTGAGATAAACGCCTAGGCTTGCTTCAGCCTCCCAGAGTCCCAGGATTACAAATGTGCCCCACCCTGCCTGGTTTACCTTCTTTGAACACGTTTGTGATATCACCTTCTCCTTGGTTTCCTTGTTCCCTCTGTGGCAACTTGGTCTCCTGAAAGCCCAGACTGTAAGTGCAGGAGAGCGCCAGGGGTCTCTTAACAATAAGGTTTCCCCAACTGATGTCACTCGGTCTCATGACTATGTTTATGTCCCGAGAGTCCCAGACTGGTCTGCAGCCTGCCCTGCCCTCTGAGCTCCAGTCTCTCCTCACAGCTGCCCGCATGCCCTCCGCTTTCAGGTCCAGGAAGACGCTCAGACCTAACAGGCCCCAGACAGTTTTTGGCCCCCCTCTCCCATCTTGCTTTTAAACTCCACTGTTCTGTCTGCTTCCTCTAAAGCCAAAGTCCAGGAATCAACTTCAGCCCTTTTCATCATAATCTATTAGCAAGACCTGATGCTCCATGCCAGGAAGGATATGAAGACACCAGGTTTGTTCCCCTGCAGTGCTGCCTTCCTGGTGTGTGTGTGTGTGTGTGTGTGTGTGTGTGTGTGTGTTCCATGTTTCAGGCCACTATTATCTCCAGTCTAGGAAACCAGGAGCCTTTTCTGATTCTTTTTTTACTTCCTAATCTTTCACCAATGATCTTTGGTCATTTTTCTGTTTATAAGCTGCAGAAAATTTCCATTATATTTGAAACAAAATCCAAACTCCTTGCCTGGCCTTCTAAACTCTGTGTGATCTGGCCTGTTCACCTCTACCATTTCCTTGCTCTCACCATGCTGCAGGGAATTTGGCCTTCTCTAAGTCCCTTGAATATGCGAGCCTTTGGGCTTGCTATTCCTTCTCCTGGAACAACTTTCCTTATATCTTTGCTCAGATTTTTCTTCCTTATCCTTTAGGTCTTGACCCATGTATGACTTCTTTCTTGAAGTCAGTATAAAGTAGCCTTCCCAACTACTCTTTATTGTGTCTATTTTCTTCAGAGAACATTCTTGTTCTAATATTGTTTACTTACTTATTTAGTAGTTGTACTAGTTTGTTTTCTGTTGCTATAACAAAATGCCCGAGGCATGCTAATTTATAAAGAAAGATTTACTTAGCTCCTGGTTCTGAAGACAAGAAGTTCAAGGTGGGGCAGCCGCAAGGATCTTGTGCTGGATCATAACATGGCAAATGGCTTCACATTTAGAGTGAGAACAGTAAGTGGAAGACAGGAGGGGACAGAGAAGCTGACCATTTTACCACAGCTAATTCAGAACCATAAGAACTGATCCAGTCCCAAAAGAAGGACATTAATCCTGCCCACCAACACCACTATTTTAACCAAATTTCATATCTAATAGTGTTTATACTTCTGTGAGGTTCCAAACCTACTTGTGCTAATGGACTTCTTGGCTTTATCGTACTTACCGTTTCCCGTTTTCACTTCTATTTTATAATTCTTTAGAGACAGGGAGAACTGTGTTTTTTACTTTTTCGTCTTTAATACCTGGTAGAGTGTCTGGCATATTGATGTCCAATAAATGTTCAAAGAAAGGAATGGCTGTATACACAGAACGTGAGTCCGATCCAGTGGGGCCATATAAAAACAACTACCATCAGATAGGACCTAAAATTTACTAGGCAACTAAGTCATGGATCCTGCTCAAATTTAGATGTACAATGAAGACATCTAACTCGTGCATTTAAAATAGACTTTAGAACGAAGACCACTCACTCATGGTTACCTCACTTCCAAGAGGTCTGAGATTGGCCAACTTGCTTTGAGGCTAGCATGCTTTTCATTCCAATGTTTAGTTCTAGCTCTTAATTTTTTTGAGATAATTTTATATATACAAATTAAGAACTGGCCATTGCTATATTTTCTTGTAGACATATAAAAATAAAGGTGCAAAGAACTCCATGATAGAGATGAGTTTTAAAAAATCTTTTTTGCTTTCTGTATCTTTTGATGTCTTTGAAATATGCTTTCACATATCTAAAACAATTTAGGAAAACTATGAATAAAGCTATTCACACATCCTGGGACCCTAATCTAACCTTGAAAGGTTGGAGTTTCATTCTTACTTTGCTGCAATACTCCGCAGGCATCCTTTGTGTTTCTAAATATTGAAATCAGAATATACATGTCCGTATCAGTTAGTGAAATATGGGAAGCTGTAACTTTATAGTATTTCCAGACAATGAATATACGGTATGTTTTGCATGTAATTTTTATCTCCTTCCATCAAGTATAACAATATGTTGAATTTGCCATGGGCCTTTAAAGCCTTCTCTGTTGAGAAGAACTCTGCATGAAATTTTAAAGAGATTGGACCTTTCATCTGCACAACAGCGGGGCATCTCACTATAGGGACAAGAAAGGGAGAGAGAGATTTCTGAAGCAATTGCAAAAAATAACAGCAGAAGCAATTATTTCATCAAAGGTTGATTTTTTCCTATTCCATATATACATATGTGATTTTTTTTTTTTCAGATTTCTTAGCTGGAGACTGTCTGCCTTGTTGCCTTATTTCCTGGTAGAGTTAAATTCGCAGGTTTAATGTGGTCAAATCAGAAAACATTTTGGAAATGAAAAGATGTTTATTTTAGAAGGTGGTTGTTACTGTTGATTACATTTAAATGCATTTGCAAGAGGACTGCCAGTTGGGAATGATGTAAAGTGCTGACTGCTTCCTTCTCTGGGGTCCCCTCTGCTCATCTGTTTGGGTCGTGAATGACACAGACCCCATTTCTTTATTTTTCTCCTGTACACGATAGCATGGGCTTTGCCTGCTCTGGTGGGAAGGAGAACAGGATCGCTCCGGCTCTGTGGTTAATACTGATACACTTTCTTTTGTCTGGGGCCGCGCCGTGCCCTCCTGGCTGCAGAATCAGTGTGTAGCCCTTCTATGGTACTGACATTACTGGCGGTGCGGATATCAATTGTGGGCCGCCATCTAGTTTTACTGTGATCCCATGAAATGATCAAAATAAGATGCTGGGGCCTCTCCACGGGCTGGATAGTAACCCCTCTCTCAAACCAAGGTCCAGAGAACTGCGTCTTTGGAGTTGAGAGAACTGTGTCCCCCGGTTCTTTCCACAATTCTGGTTGCAAACTGAATTGGGTGAGAATTAAGTCAAATTTCCCCCAAAAGCAAACAGTGATCCTAACCATTGAATTTGATTCGGTTCTCGTCCAATTCGTGAGCAGAATGGTGGAAACAATTAAGTTCATGAATTGAGGCACCCCTGTATTTTCTTTCTTCCTTTCTTCCTCTCTCTCTTTTCTTTTTTTCTTTTCCCTCTCTTTCTTTTTCTTTCTCTTCTCCTTTTTCCTTTTCTTTCTTCTTTCGACAGGATCTCGTTCAGTCTGGCCTTGACTTCACCTCACTATGTAGCTGTTATGGATTAAAAACTGATGGTCAGCACCACTTGAATTTAATCAGCACGGTGAGTGTAAATGTTCCACCTGAGGAAAGTTGCCAGCATAGAGATGTGGAGAAGACGGGGGAGGTGTTGTCGGTTTCTCTAAGTGTTGCTGTTTGAGCTGTTGGTTCTCCTGGAAGAGCTCGTCATAACCAGCTTCCCCACTGTGAGTTCCACCACTGTCATCAGAGGAGCCTGGGATCTTGTGGTGAGAGTGGCTGTGGTTCACTATGGAGGAGCTCTGGTCCTTATGTCAGGCATCACTCCCTGGAGGGGAAGACATGTGCCATTTAATCTCCAGGACAAACTCATCACGCTGGCTTGGTGGCATGTGCTTGACTGGAGCTCGGGGCCTCTGTGTTGCTGAGGATGGCTGTGGTGCTTTTCACGACAGCCTTGGTCTTTGTTTTGAGTGTGACTTCCTGGCTCCAGTGTAGAACCCTCAGCTACCAGCACAGCTCCTTCGCCCCACTGCCTAGACTTTCTAGCTTCCACCGATGACCTTTGGACCTTCCCAAAGCGGATCTCTAAAACAGACTAGTGTGAGTCCTTCTTGTGGGCTCTAGACCTCCAGGAGGTCTAGGGAGGCACTGTCTTGGGCTCTAGGTTGTCATCTGGATTCTTGGGAGGCACTGTCATGGGCTCTAGGTTGTCATCTGGATTCATGCAGGACATTGCTGTGGGATCCAGGCCTTTGGCTGAATATTCTGAGTCTTCAGTTTTGTGGTCAGATTTCCTGCACTTTCTGTGTTTTACTCAGGGTGACCATCATAAATAATACTACAAATTCTGTGTCCTGATTCTAATAGCTCTCCTCATAACCTCTGACCACAACAGTAGCCCAGGCTGTCCTGGAATTCATATGCTTGGTACCTTTTCTTTGCCCTGCTGTTGTTCATCTATTTTAGAAGACTTACCTTTTAGATGACTTACTGTAAAGATGAATTACTGATTGGGTGAGTTATTCTTTTCTCTAGGATGTTGAAAGCATTGATTAAATATTTGCTTGGATTTTGAGGAAATGTTCTTCCTCCATTTTAGTTTTCTATTTATTGGTGCTGTCACAAATGACTACAAATTTAGTGCCTTAAAAGTTTTGGAGGCCAGAAGCCAAAGTGAGTCTCATGGGGCTGGCTTACTCTAAGGCTCGGAAAGTGCCCGGACTGCATAGTCAGAAAAGGGTAGCTCTGGAGGTGGAGGCTCAGGGCTGGAGCTGCATTCGGAACTACCCCTGCTTCCCGATATGGGCCTCCATTCCAAAGAAATAGCGTAGCATTTCCGGAAAACCTTGGCTTCCTTTTGGGTCCGTCATAATGCTTAAAAGTCCTTACTCTATTTAGGACCAGAGTTAGTGGTTAGGGTTTTAATTGTGAGGGCTGTTTTTTGGTTGGAAGGAGAGAGAAGTTCTGTTCACTGGAGTTTTGGAGAACTTCTTGGAATCTACTGTACTCCCAACCAGATGTCTTTTTTTTTTTTTTTTTTTTAAATTTAAGGAGAAAAAGAAAAAAAAAACAGAAAAAGGGTACAAGTTATACAGAATTTCAGAAGTGGACTTTCAAACAGTGAGGCTAGAAACAGTTTTGTTCAATGATCCAACAAAACTCAGAAATATGGTTATCTATCTTATACACTTAAATATATATGCAGTTATATTCTTTAGGGCACTTTCTTTTCCTTTCTTTTGTACAATGACAATTACACATTTTGGGTTTTATTACTCCCACAGTTCTTATTACTTTTTTTTGAAGAGAGTAAAACCAAATGTGACCTAACAGAACAGAGTCAGTCAAATCAAAAGGATGGACATAATAGATAATGTGAAAACAAAATACTAGGTGATCAACAATGGTTACCTTACTGCCTCTTGCTATCTTAAAAAGAATTGCCTATATCATCAGTTATAATAAAATTGAACAAAACAGTAAAGAATAAAACCAAAACATTGGAGACATTGCAGGACTTTAAAAGAAGATAATAGTCAACCGGAATGGGCGTCATAATGAATCTTATTGTCTTCACAGTTTTGCCTATACTTTCGAACTTGCTACTATCAAGCAAAGCAGAATAGAGGAAAATCAGTCACAACCAGATGTCTTAATCAGCTGCAAACATGAGACCTGTAGTTGATTTCCAAAGAATTTAAAGGTTGTTTGAAATAGTCATTACATAACTGAGCAGAGTATCAGCTGTCTCTTCCTTCTATATCATTGGTGTCCAAACATTTTTGTTAAAGGCAATGGAATGCGTTCCTGAAAAAAAAAAATCTCATCTAGACCCTCAGTACCCTCAAGTTACCTTTGAACTAATAAGTTTTCTTAATTCTTGTATACAATAAGTCCTAGATGCTTGGCATAGGAAGATTGCTTGGCAGTTGATGACTGCTGTCTATGTTATTTCAGGTGACCCTCCTCTCTCTCCTTGGACCTCCTTTGTAATGATTTTCAAAGTTAGCTTTCAGAGTCAGGATCTCTTCTCTGCCGTGGAAGGAGATGGGTCACAGGAGACCCCAGTACTAGTACAAGTTCATGTCTATGTGTGGCAGCAGTCACCATGCTGGTTTGAGCCAGGATAAAAATGAAGATGTGCTCTGTGAAGATCTACAACTTCCTTTGGCTCCCTAGTTGAATTCATCTATGCTCTGCCCCCACCTGCTGCCCAGGTATGTGCAATATAAACAAATAATGCATGTATGTGTGTGGTGTACAGATAGTTCAAACAATATGTATGTGCAAAATTGTCCTTACCAACCCAATCGTGCTGGCCTTCCTCTCTGTACCATGCCGTGGACTGGCTATTATTTTAGGTGTATCATTCTAGGCTATTTACTATGCATTTACCCATTTTTTAAAAAACAGTGTCGCACTGTTGACATTTGTTGACGAACTGCCTTTTCAACTTAATTTTTAAAATCTTCCATGTCAGTGCACGTACATCTGTCAATTCTTTTAAACACCAGCATAGTTTTCTACATAGGGGTGAATTAATACTATAAGAATATTGATGAATATTTAGCATTTCAGTTTTTAAAAATGTTTTTTATTTTAAAAATTTCAGTTTTTAACTATTTTAAAATGTATACCTTTGAAAAAAATGTATCCTCTTGGGTTAAAAAAAGGCATGTGTCTAATTAATGTCTTGGTAATACAGCCCAATTGTCATTCTTAAAGCTTTGCGGGTTTGTACTCCTGTCAACGATGTACAAGAAGACATTTTCATAGATTCTCATCTTTGATCTTTTTAATCTGGTAGATAAAACGTCTTCTTATTTTAATTTGCACTTTCCTGATTATCTGAGAGTAAATGTCTTTGCAGTTTTTTTATTTGTACTTGTGAATTCCATCAATGTTTTATTCTCCATTCTCGTTACTTATTTGCTGATTTCTATTGTTCTATAGGAGTGTGCTACATATTACGGATCTTAGTCCTTTTCTTATTATATCCTGTTTTCTTCCAGAAGTCATCTTTTAATTGTGTTTTTTTGACTTTTGGGTATATTCCAATTTTAAATGTTACCTAGTTTTTTGTCTTATTATAAAATTTATTATATTTTATATTCAATAAGGGATATGAAAGAGAATTAATGTAAAAAATTACTCAATTTCCTCTGTGGTGTCATTTGTATGTTGTAAATAAGAAAAGTTTTTTTTTTTTTTTAAACTCACCACCGCCTGCTTGCAAGACAGGTGCTTATGCCTCTGAGCTAAATCCCCAACCCCCTAAATAAGAAAAGTTTAACACATGATGTTTAAATGTCTTGTTACAAACTGAAGCTACTTTCAGATTAAGTGAACTATTTGCTGAATATGTACTATGTGTTTAGTGTCTTGGAAAATAAAAAAGAAATATAACTTGGAGGTGGTGGCACCCGCCTATAGTCCCAGCATTCTGGGGGACTGAGGCAGGAGGATCCCAAGTCTGAAGCCAGCCAGAGCAACATAGCAATTTAATGAGACTCTGTCTCAACACTTAAATGAATAATTGGACAAGTAAGTAAGAGGTCTGGGAATGTAGCTCATTGTGAAGTCCCTGGATTCATGAGTACTGGCTTATACTATATTTTATATATATAGCATGCTCTGTTTTTAAGGTATTTATATGGGAATCATGAATATTTAGATATACTTTAAGAAATTACCTAGGGTGTTAATTGGCTAAGTGCTAAATTTTGTCAAAAAATAAAAGTAGTGTCAGATTTAAAAATGAACCAGGTCAACAGAGTATTTTCATTGGCACCCCAAGACAGGCTTATTAGGAAACTTGAGCTGAGGCTTAAAGGCTGGGAAAGGCTGAGTTAAAGAACCTGTATGGATTTTCTATATCTGCATAGCGAACTACTCTAACCTTTAGTATCCACTGAATCTAGCTTATGACATTGTAAGCTGATGATTCAGCCTGGGATCAGCTGGCTGGTTCTTCTGGTGCAGGCCAAGCTTGGCGAATCTTCTCTGTGACTGCCTGTATGACTGCGGCCAGGTGATAGATACGTGGTTGACTGGTTTATGATGGTGGAACAGCTAGGGTGAGAGCCTCCCTTCTTCACAGGGGCTTTCAGCCTCTTGCAGATTGGCCTGGGTTTGTTGCCAAGGTGGGTTCTGAGTTCCAAGAACTTGAGATGGAGATTGCTCAAGACTGATACAGTGCCATTTTTGTGCGTTGGTGAAAGCAAGCTGTGAGACCAAGCTTGAGTCAAGAAATGGGAACGGTACCCTTCTTCTTGATGAGAGTAGTTAAAATATTGTGCCCATTTTTGTAAGATGCTACCAAATTCCAGTTTAGATTCATGTTTACTGAGTGACTTAATCCTTGCATTTATGCCTGATCTTGCTCAAAAACTTATCTCTGACAAGAAAGGGCAGGTAAAAATCCAAATACAGGAGAGTAGAAGTTTGAATGCAAATTACATTTCTCCGTGTTGAAACGTGTATTGACTTTTTAAAGAATCTTTCTCATCCTTTTTCGAATAGGATGTCTAGGAATAGGATGTGTGCATTTTTGAAGTAGCTGGAATGACATATTGTGGCCTTACCGTTCCCTCCTACCCCACACACTTAACAATATACCGGAAGCGCATGAGGGATGAAGTAGTTGGTTCTGTCACTAAGTATCATAATTGTTAATATAAACTATTAAGCCAAAATGTTACATAGAGAATTTTTTGATTTAAAAGAGCCAGCATCTAGTTTTGACTATTTTTTGTATTAATCCTTATTTTTGGGTTAGTTGACTGCTTGTAAATTTTGGTTAAATGACTGCTGGCATTCTTCTTACCTTATCTTGGCTTTGCACAAACAGTCCTAGAAATCCCATCACTCCTTGCTTTCTCTACCTGAGGAAAGGGGAGATAGCCAATGAATCCTTCCTCTGTGTCTCTTAGCTCTAACAATCATGAGGGCTCTCAGCTAAGTAGATGTGAAGTTCATGTAGACGAACAGACCTTTTGGCTCATGCCTCTGTTCACAAAGTCATGGTCTCTTTCTCAGATGTTAAACTCACAGTAAACCATGATTATTGTCAGGAAAAAATCCTAGATATTTTTAGATAAAGATGGCACGTTTTAAAAACTCAAGATCGCTTTCTACTGTCCTGAGTCCTTAAAGAATGGACACCTTGAGAATTCTGTATGGTTATACTTCAAAAACCCAATTCCCTGTGATTCTTGTACAAAATGATGCTAATTAAAACAAATATGCTGTTCTATAAAGGAACAGTGTATCATGAGGGAGCTGTCCGTGAGTGCTGGAGCCAGTCTTGTTTGAATTAGAAAGATGTCTGCTAAGTTAAGGCGCCCCATGGAGATGCAGAAGGCCAGAGCTTCCAACGTGCATACTGTCTTTATTGAGAGACATATTTATATCTTCCAGACTAGCAATTAATCACTCAGTGGGGTTTTGGAGGGGGGAGTCCTGAGCTCACAGAGAATCTTTTTGTGCTGCCAGGAACCACAAAACATGGGCACAATTAAAATGCTGATTTAATTTATGATATGGAGGCATGGAACAAGAATGTTTAAATGATGTTGACAGGGCCAGAATTTCAGAACCACCTCTTTAAAAATAGAAAACAAATGCCTACCCCCCTAAATTAAATTATATTAATAACATGTTTCTGAAAGTTGCTTGGAAGCAAAATAAAGCTCTTGACATTAATTAAAATTTGAAGATGTTGTATCATTTGTTGTTAATGCGCAGCCTTTGTTAAGGGAAATACATTTCAAAGTGATCTATTTATGAAAATTAAACGGGGAAAATTGCCTATTGAGCAAATGTCGGTTAATAAGACTGCCTTTCTTAGAAATGTGGATTTTTAAGTAACTAAAATGTTTCTATACTCTAATAATGGTTTCTATTTTTGATCCTCTCAAAAATTGCCTTTGTCACTTGAATTTTGATATTTCCACATAGAATTCCATTGTCAGGGGGATTAGAAACTCCAAAAAACCAGGAGGCTTTCATATACTTTGGGGTGTTGAGTAACATGTACTTGCAAAGAGAATTTCATCTGAAATCAGTGCGGTTGGGCTTGGGGACCTCCTCCGAATACCTCAGCAGGACCGGGAGCCAAAGGGTCCCATTAGCAGCCTGTAACTAGCTCTCTTCTAATTAAGCTATGTGCTGTGCCTCAAAACCTCACTTCCCGGCTTTCACACAAACTAGAAAGTGCCATGAGATAATGGGGCAGTCATTCTCCCTGCCGAACCCCCATGAGGGCAACTAATAGAGGCTCCTCTGGGAGGACCTCACATGCAGATAATCCTCTGATAATATTCTCTTGTTGGAAGAGGTGGTTTCTTGCTCAGATTGTATTTGTTTCCTTTTGGCCAGTACAACGATGTCAGATTTGTGTTTTCAAAGTTGATATCTAACAAAGCTCTTCGGCAATGTTAAAATTGTGTGTTCTACAGCAAACAAGATCAAGCAAGCACAATTAATACATGTAGTGCCTTACCAGGTCGCCACCATTTTGTGGACTTTCAGGGTGCAGTTATAGTTAAGGGAATGCACTGCCTTCTGTTGGTCTTGGTAATTCTGGGATAGGAGTGCAAATGGAATGGAAGAAATGGGGCAGTCTGTCTAAGTGTGTGCTCCCACTGGTTAAAATGAAAGCAGTCACAGGAAAGGCAGTGTTTATTTTATGAACATTTACATGGTACGAGTTTGCTTTTGGGAAATGTCCCTGTTTTTGTGGAAAAAGTCTTTTGACTTGGGTAATAAATAATAATTAACCATGGCTGACATTGTAAGAATTGTTTTTCTGTCCTCTCTTTACGTGTTCCCCCACATCCATTTAGTCACCAATTCCTGTGGCTTCTGCTCTTTAATATCTAACTGCTATGCCTGCCCCCACCTCTTCCTGCCGCCGTAGACTCCCAAACTGCTCTCACGCAGACATTGATTTGCTTGTCTGCTCCATTGGAGGCTCTGGATCACATCTTATTTGACTTGGCCCCAGTGCCTGGCACATAGTAGGTGATCATTATATATTTGACATATTAATGAAGGCTTTTGTACAGATCATTTAATTCAGTCATTCTGAACTGAGCATGGTATGATCTTTGCTTTACCAGTGGAAACACTGGTTGTTACAACTGGACCGAGGATATGTGTGTGTGTGTGTGTGTGTGTGTGTGTGTGTGTGTGTGTATACAAACAGAGTGTGCTACTGGCATCTGGTGGATTGAGGCCAGACCTGGTACTGAACATCCTAAGTGCACAGAATTACAACAAAAAGTTACTTGGCTCAAAATGTCAGTAGTGCCCCAATGCTGTGCTGATAAATTTTCATCTTTTTCTTGAGCAGATGGTCAGGTAGTAGAAATTTCTTCCTTCAAAATATGAGAGCTCACATGTGGGGAGATTAAATGACTTCTCCAACTCTACCCTGTTGAAGGTAGCCACAGCACAAGGAATTGAACTGTAGCCTTTGATTCCAAGTCTGGATAATAGCTAGACTATTTTAGTTACTTCAGTGATTACAGTAACTTTTGAGTGTATCTAGACAGTTGCCTTAGATTTTGGCTTTGGAAAGCTGTCCATGCTCTTCTCAAAACCACTAATCAGAAATTAAGGCAGAAAAATTTTTTATGCTCATTTGAAGGGTAATCATAGAGGGCCAGGGATATAGCTCAGTGGCACAGTGCCTGCCTGGCAAGCACAAGGTCCTGAGTTTGATTCCTGGTATTAAAAAAAAATCATATAACATTTTAAAATTTGGTTAGGTCAGGCTTCTGACTTCTCATAGAGAAATTGCTTTAGTGGAGTCAATTTATACATGGATCTTACTGGCATAATCCTGAAAGGCTAACATTATTAGATTTTTTTTGAGGGTCAAATGGAATTTTCATGTTTAGATTTGTGAGCATCTCTGTACTGATTTTTCTGGTGGCTGTAGAGGTTTATATTCCTATCAACAATGTAGAATGGTTTCTACTCCCCTACCTTACCAGCATTTGTTGTTCTTTTTTAAAGTTTATCTGTACAATTTATTTATTTATTTTTTAGGTTTTTTTTTTTTTTTTTTTTTTCAGACAAGGTCTTGCTATATAGTTTGGGCTGGCCTTGGGCTCACTTTGTAGCCCAGGCTGGTCTTGAACTTGCAAGGATCCTCCTGCCTCAGCCTCCTGAGTGCTGGGATTACAGGCATGAGCCCAGCTTATTAGTACAATTTAGGTATATACAATGATCACATTCATCAGGGAATTTATACTTGTACATAATATACCTTGATTTGTCTATTTTCCCTTCCCATTGTCCTCCCCTCCCTTCAACTCCTCCTCCTCCCTTATTTACAACGCTCTATTTCTATTTTTATCCTTCTTTTCCCATTTTTCTTTCTCCTTCCTTCCTTTCCCCTCTTCCCGTCCCCTTTCCTTTTGAATATTTTTTTTCCTATTTCACCGTATCTCTTGTACAATTTGGTTCTTATTTGCACTTTCAGTTTCTCATATCAGTAAGACAATGTGATATTTACATGTGTATCCAGTTTATTTTACTGAAGAGTATGGTCTCAAGGTCCATCTGTTTAGCAATAAATGTCTCACGTTTATCCTTCTTTATGGCAGAGTAGTGCTCCATCATATAAAAAACACTCACATCTTTTGTTATCCATTCAGTGGTTGATGGGCATTTGGGTTGTTTCCAAGCTTTAGCTATTATAAACTGTGCCACTATAAACATGGGTGCACATATGTCGCTGTGGTATGATGCTTTTAATTTCTTTGGAAAAGTACCAAGGAGGGGAATAGCTGGGTCAAATGTGACCTGTAGTCCTAGTTTTCTGAGGAATATCCACACTGATTTCTACAGTGGTTGTACCAGTATACTCCCACCAACAGTAAAGAAGGGATCCCTTTGTCCCCAAGCATTTGTTGTTAGTTGGTTTTTTTGCTGATAGCCATTCTTTCTGGAATGAGATGGAATCTCAGTGTTTTAATTTGCATTTCTTGAGTGATCAGTGATATTAAATGTTTTTCCATATATGTATTTGTCATTTGTACTTCTTCTGAGAAGAAGGTTTTCATCTCAGATGACCATTTTTGGATTGGGTCTTTGAATTTAAAGGATCTGATCTTTTTCAGTTCTTTTTGTGTTCTAGATATTAGTCCTTTGTCTGTGGAGCAAATGGCTGAAACCTTTTTCTACTCTGTGGGCTGTCTTTTCATTCCATTAGTTATTTCTTTTGTTGTGCAAAAGCTTTTTAATAAGATGAGATCCCAGTTGTTGATTCTTTGTAGTACTTCCCATGTGATCTGGGTTTTGTTTATGAAGTCTCTGCGGGCACCTATGTGTTACAGCTTGCTTAGGTGTCCCCCCAAAGCCTCATGGAGGCAGCTGAGTCTAGTGTTTATGGCTGGATCCTTGTCTCGCGCTGGGATTGGCGGTGTGAGTGCTGCACAGCCCAGGAGTGGGCAGCTGACATACAGTATAAGGGAGGCGAGGAGGCACGCTTTCCCCTTTTTGCTCTGTTTCTCTTGCTGCTTGTAGCCACCATGAGTACTTGCCCCTCCGCCACATCACCCTACCATGGAGCCAGCTGCGTATGGACTGAAACCTCAAAAAAAAACTGTAAGCGAAATAAACCTTTCCTTCCTAATTCCGGGCATCAAGTATTTTGTATCAACGACTAGAAAAAAGTAACCAAAACACTATGCCTTCAAGAGTTCTACCTATTTTCTCTACTAGCAGGTTTAGTGTTTCTGTTTTAATATTTAGGTGTTTGATCCATTCTTAGTTTAGGGCATAGTGATAGACATGGGTCTAGTTTTAGTCTTCAGCATGTGCAAAGCCAGTTTTTCCAGCACCATTTACTAAAGAGGCTCTCTTTCTTCCAGTGAATGTGTTTGGCTCTTTTGTCAAAGATAAGATGACTGAGTGTGTTTGGAGTTATTTTTGCATCTTCTAATCTGCTCCATTGATCCTCTGGTCTGTTGCAGTGGGGAACCTTAATACCCCACTGTCACAGATAGATCAGCCAGACAAAAAACCAACAAAGAAATATCTGGACTGAACCAAACCTGTGAACAAATGGACTTAGGAGATGTTTACAGAGTTTTCCACCCAACAGTATAAAAATACAAATTCTTCTTAGCTGCACATGGGATGTTCTCTAGAATAGACCACATAGTGGCCCATAGAACATGATCAAGTAAATGCAAAGGAATTGAAATTATTCCATGCATATTATCTGTCCATAGTGCAATGAAATTGGAAATCAATGGCAAAAGAAACCACAAAAGCATAGAAATTAAACAGCACCCTCCTGAACAACCATAGGTCACAGAAGAAATTAAAGAAGAAATTAAATAATATCTACAATTAAATGAAGATGCCAGTAAAACACCCTGGAATTTGTGGGATGCAAAGAAAATAATCCTAAGAGGGAAATTTATAGCGGTGAATTCTCACATCAGGAAAACAAAATGAGCTCAGATAAACAATGCTGCACCTCAACCTTCTAGAAAAAGAAGAGCAAATCAAGCCCAAAGCTCATACAAGGGAGGAAATTTTTAAGATTAGAGCAGAAATTAATGCAATTGAGACTAAGAAAACAATACAAAGAATCAAAATTAATAAGCCCTTAGCCAACCTTATCAGAAAAGGAAAGAACAGATTCAAATTCATGCAGTTAGGAATGAAAAGGGTGAAATCACAGTGCATCCAGCAGAAATTCGGAAGATCATCAATACCTACTTCAAGAATCTTTGCTCTAATAGAATGGAAAACACAGAAGAAATGGACAGAATCCTAGATATGTGCAAATTACCAAAGTTGAACCAAGAAGAAATTCTAAGTAATCTTACATCAGTTATCAAAACTGAAAATGTAATTAAAAACTTACCAGTAAACAAAAGACTGTGTCCTGATGGATTCACCACTGAATTCTACAGGAAATTTAGAGATCTCATGCCATTACTCCTCAAACTCTTTAATGAATGGGAAAGAGAAGCAGTGCACCCTAACTCATTTTAGAGGCAGGTACTACCCTGATGCTAAAACCAGAGAAAGAGCCAACCAAAAAAGAGAACTACAAGCCAGTCTCCTTAATGAACACAGATGCAAAACTCTTCAGTAAGACAGTGGCAAACAGAATGCAGGAAATCATCAGGAAGAATATACAGCGTGGCCAAATGGGATTCATTCCAGGAATGCAAAGGTGGTTCAACAAATGCAGATCAATAAATGTAGTACCCTGTATCGATGGAGTCAAAGACAGAAATCACATGATCACCTCAATAGATGCAGAAAAATTTTTGACAAAGTCCAACACCCATTCATGATAAAAACCCTACAGAATATTGGAGTATATGTCTTTATCTCAATCTGATAAAAGCCAGCTGGGGCAACTCAACAGCCAACATTATACTAAATGGACAAAAACTGAAAGCTTTCACTCTAAAATCAGGAACTAGGGGTTCTCACATGACATCCCCTCATATCCGACCATCTGGGCATTAGTTAACTAGTATTGTTTTTCATACTCCATTACTGTTAGTAGTACTGAGTATGTGCTCGGATTGTCAATTCTTGTCTCTCAGTCAGTTTGTCAGCCTCTGCCAGCAAGAGGAGAGTAACTGCCATGCTCTCAAACAAGGTGACCAGCCCTGTGTGACAGAGTCAAACTGCTTGGAGAAATATGATGCCAGTTGCTATCGTGGCTCCAACATTTGGCTTCAAATACTCACTTCAGTGTTAGTATGTACAAGAAGAAAAGCTCGGGCATGTCTGGAAGCCCCAAGCCTAGTGCATTGGTGAGGGGCTGTTTGATTTCTTTAAAGATTTTTTGCTATACTTGTTCTCACAATGGAGGTTCTCTTTTCACCCCTTTTTGTGGCTTCATAAAAGAGTGCACCAAGACTGAGAAGTTAGGTATTCAGATCCTACAGAAATCTGTCGTCCTGAGGAGCTCTAGGACCTGGCACTGGTGGTTTGAATTGGGGTTGTGCAAACTGTTAGTTTTCTCTCAGACGTAGGTGAGTTAGGACCTCTCTTATGAGGGGCTTAGGTGACATTCCTCTTCTGTCTGGAAGAAACCATCCCCTCCTGTGCATCAGGTTGTGCCCCTGACTGTTGTAATTTTCTTCTTCTCTCTCTCTTGGTCTTAGATTCTTACAATTCTAAATGGGACGGGCTGCCAACAGATTTTCAAATAACCTTGAATTAGTACTCTTGTCATCAGTAGAAAGCTGAGAGAAGAACAAGTTAACCCTGTAATTATAGTTTAAAAATTTACAATCTGTAAGAAATGTGTTAAATGTATTAAACAAAAATGCCAATTTAAATTGGAAGCCAAAGTAAATTTATTAATTAACTAAGATTTATAACCGAAGTTTTCCTCACCCAGGGGGACTTCTCTCAGGGGAAAGAGGGATTGAGTCCCCTCTGTAATCTTTGGGGAAATAGAATATTCTGAACGTCTTTTTGGAACGTATTTAATTTTTTCTTGAATCAAGGATAAAGTCAGTCATTTTCCCTTTGTGTGGCTGTAGCTGCCATGCTGGGAACTGGGTCCTCCTCATTTGGCATGGGCTACTGTTGAGGTGGAGATACCGGTCTAGATTGTTGGGACTTACAGGGTAAGGACTCCAGAGGATCCCATGTAGAGGAGACTAGAGGTGAATCCTCTTGTTTTTTTATTAAGCCTATTATGGTTTGAGTCTGGATGTCCCCCCAAAGCCTCATGCAGTCATGGGGGCAGGCTTCTAGGGTCTGTGACTGATTGATTCATGGTCCAGTGCTGGGATGATGGTGTGAGTGCTGTACCCAAGTAGGTGTGTCCTAATACAACATAAGGGACGGAAAGAGTCTCCTCTTGGGCTCCTCCCTTTTACTCTTGTTGCTTTTGCTGTCTTTGGTGCCATGGACTGTTGCCCTCTGCTGTGTGCATCCTTCCTTGGACCCAGCAGATGATGGACTGAAACCTCCACAAACTGTAGCTACATAAACCTTTCCTTCTTCATTTTGGGCATTGGGTATTTTGTCTCAACAAAGAGAGAAAAGTAACTAAAACAGCCTCTCAGTTTTTAGGGGAACTAGGACAACTGGTCCTTGTTACCAACATAAGGCATAATTTATTTTCTCCTGAGACTTCAATTGTTATCAATAAATTCAATCAACAATTGATTTACCTAGTCTGCATTCTATCTGAACTTTGGCTAGAAGATGGGTGGGGAGAAGATGGGTATTTGTGGCCAAATGAAACAACAGTCTTTTATCATCTGAGCTTTCTTTTTGTTCTTTATCTGTGAGTTGTCCTTTTAAGTCCTTAACATTGGTCTGAGGGGATTATCAGGGGTATGTTGTTCACTGAATCCTTTGATACCCTAACCTATCCAGACTGGGAGGTACACTTATTTCCCATTTTTATGTCCCCAAATCTGAGGCTCAGTCTCTGGCATATGCCAAAATGTCTTGCCTTTGATTAGTTTTGATTTCACCTGAAACTGTCTCAACCTCACCTGAGTTCGCCAGTCTCTCCTGAGACCATTCTGGGACTGGGACAGAATAACCCAACCACCAAAGCAGTACTCAGTGACCCCTATGATTTTTCTTTCCTTGGTTGTGCATGAAGTTGCCTGGTCATTTCAGTCCTCTTTGCCTCTCTTTGGGCTCTTTGGTCAGGCTGGATCCTTTTCATGGTCCATCTTAATCACATGCAGTCACACAACTACTCCGACCCGCTGTCCAGCCCCCAGTGCCTTGGAATTGCAGGTTTGTTCCTTGTGGAACTATTTGGGTAACTCTACTCTGAGAGGTGATCAGGCTCCCCTTCTACCTCTTAGGGGCAGGTCTGCCAAAACAAACCCAGGTTTACCAGTCTGACCTGCAGGATGAGGGTCCTCATTCCAGCATACATGCATCAAACAGTCCCCTGGCACCAGGCAAGTCTGCTTCTCCTGGCACTCTGAGGTTCATACCCTGGTGACAAAGGAGGTGGGAATATACAGTCTCTGAGTCCTGGATCAGCCCCCCCCCCCCAAAATGTGGCAGGAATCTCACACAGAGATGGGTCACCGAGGCTTATCTTTCTAGGAAGCAACTTTATTTTTGTTAGCATGGGCTCAGTGGGCAAATTCCATAAAAGGCTGAGCCCTGAGCATGGTGAGGTTTTGCCTTTTCTACAGTTTTTGTGCCTTTGTCTCCCTTAAATGGTAATGCACAAACATACAACGGCATGATTGGGAACAATCTGTGTCACAGAGCTAGGCCAGAACTACACAATGGCGTCTAGGAACTAAGTGTGCCCTGTTGCCTTCTTTGTTCTGAGAAGGCCCTCACCACATTCCTTTGGGAGGGGTCCTGCTGCAGTATCACCTTTGTACTTTGATTTTAAATAGAAAGGTTTGTTTTCAGACATTCAAAATACTCCTTGTCCAGATCCTGATTCTTGGAGATGACATTAGAACCAGGTATGCACTTTATGAGTCAGGGGTCTTAAAGCATCTAAAAAGTAATCCAGAAAACATAGTTGAACAAATGCAGTACTTAGAGGAGAACTGGACATCAAGTGATAAAAAATAAAGTGGTAGTTGAGGAATCAGAGAGATAAATAAACAAGGAACCGCAGATCTGGACATGGGCTGGGTCAGACATGAGGCATGAAAGGTGAAATTCAGGTGAGTAGAGAACCAGGAGCCAAGTATGGATGAAGATCAGGGTAGAGCTCAGCACTGAATTCTACATTTTCACTGCAGGCTTCCTCTTCTTAGGCTTTGGGACCTAAAAGTAGTAGGGGAGAGCTGGATGTCACTAAAAACTCTCATCATATTAACGTCAGTCATCAAGCATATTATCATGCATCTGTTGTGTATGGAATACAAAATACCCTGTTTATAATCCCTAATCTGAAATCTGAAATGCTACAGAATCTTAAACTTTTTGAGCACTGATCTGATGCCACAGGTGGGAAATCTACATCCCACCTCATGAGACAGGATACAGTTAAACTCAGGTACACTAAAAATACTGTGTAAGGGTCACTTTTGGGCTATAGTGTATAAGGTAGGCATAACTCACTATGCCTATCGAAGTGTTCCAAAATCTGAGAAAGGCCAAAATATACCTGGTCCCAAGCATTTCACATAAGGGACCCCTAATTTATACAGATAGTACAGACCTTATTTTTAGGAACCTGAGAAGAAAAGATACAGTACACCTAAGGAATTGCACATATTATACTGATGATTATAACATCTAAAATTCAACATGTAAGGACTGGAAAAGGAAGGAACAAAGTGGGAGGGATCCATGAACTCATTTTGCTGCAAGTACAGCTAGCTCCACAACTGTTTCTCAGATTTACAAAAGTCAAAGGTAGAGAATGTGAGATTAAAGCATCTCTAAATTGGCTTAAAAATACATTTATAATTTAATGCTATGTCTGTAAAAAAAATCACTGATGCTTTGTAAAGAGATCACAGAAAAAATTAATCTCCTGGTTCAAGAGTGCTCATTGGATGTGCATTTGTCCAGCCCTGTGCAGAGCTAACATTAATAGAAGGCTAAGAGTAGGTTTCTCCTTAACATCTACAGCCAAATCAGAGAAACACAATTCTGAGGACACATCAAATACAATCCAAGATGCCAGGAGGAGGGTTACGATTTATTTTTATGGTTTTAAATTATGTAAGTGATGTTACTTTAGACTTTTACTTAGCTTTCTTCCTCTAGTGTGATACTTCTTTTTTCTCCGTTTTAAATATTTTTTCAGCAGTTTGACTCTGCTACATCTAGGTGTTTTGTTTTTGTTTTTCTTTTTTTCTTTTTGAAGAAAATCCTAGTGTTGGTTCTCTGGGATTCTTGGGTCTGTGGTTTGTTGTTTCTCACTAATTTTGGAAAATTCTTGACCATTATCTCTAAATATTTCTATTTCTCTCCTTTCCTTCTTGAATTTCAGTTACACATATGTGAGGTGATTTGATATTGTCCTGCAGCTCTGATTTTTCTTTTTTCTTTTTTTGTCTTTTTGAGACAGGGTCTCACTATGCAATTCAGGCTGGCCTTGGGCTCACTTTGTAGCCCAGGCTGGTCTCGAACTTTGCAATGATCCTCCTACCTGAGCCTCCTGAGTGCTGGGATTACAAGCATGAGCCAACCATGCCCAGCTCAGCTCTGATCTTCTTAATTCCAAATTACGATTTCCTTTTATAATTTAGTTTGCAACTTTGCATTTTAGGAATCATTACTTCTGTTGTAGTTTTGGTGTGTGAATGTGCTGCTGTGGATCCAACCCTGGGCTCCTGCCTGCTAGGCAAGAGCTCTGCCTCTGGGCTAACTTCCAGCCCTGGAATTTCTATTGACTGACCTTTATAGTCATTGCATCCTATCTGGTGAGGAGCCATCAAGGAGATTCTTCATCTAGAAAATTTTTTTTCTTTGGTTTTGAATTTCTAACATTTCCAGTATTCTGTCTAGCTGCCTCCCACGTCTCCTCCCACCCTGATTCCCATCTGTGCTTCAATTTCCCGTATGCAGCCCATCTTTCCACTTGGTCCTTTAACATGGTAATCAGGATTAAAGTCCCTGTTTGATGCAACATTTAAACCATCTCTGCCTTTGTTCCTGAAGGTTAGTTTATGATTTGATGATGGCTTATTTTATGTTCCTTTCTAGTGCTGCTTCTGCTTTCCTGGCATTCCTTTGGAGGTTGACTCAATCTAGTCATCATCTAGCGTGGAGCTGGATTCCAGGCTCCAAATTCTCCTGGATGTGGTTTGTCTCCTTGTGCTTGGAGTAGACCTGTGGTAGTGGGTACTTTGCTCCGTGTTCCCATTCTACCCTGCCTGCCCGGCCACAGAGAGAGCCTGTCCTTGTCCCTGCTCTCCCCACAGTGCATAGCCCTTGTGTGTTCATTGGTACTGGGCTTGTGGCAGTGTGGGCTGCAGGACTCCTTTCTCAGGGTGGTCCTGCCTCAGTGTCTGGGCCTTGGGATCGGGGTTTTCTCTACATTCCTTCCCTTTCTCCAACAGCTGCTACATTCTGCCTTGTACTCTGGTTGGTCTTTGGTAGGAGAGAATTTTTTGATGCTCGCCTGGCAGTAGCTGATCTGTACTTGACATCGGTGCGGAGTCCTGGCCCCAAGAAAGTTTCCCTGCTCCAGAGACAGGTTCTCCTTCTGCTCCTTCTCCAGAAGCAACAGGTCTTTGCTTGGGGCCAGAGGGATCTGTCGGTCCTACCTTAGCAGCTAAGGTCTGTTACTTCCTAGGAGAAGAGTGTTCATGGAAGGGCCTGTCCTCGTCTGAAGGGTCCCCAGATTTCCTTTCCCTAACCCCAGTCTGTCTCCCAAGTCTGAGAGCCCAGTGGAGGCTCATTGAAACTGAGATTATGAATGAAAACATCTCTTTTTCAGGGCTCTGTAGCTATTCCTACTGGACCTGCCAGCCCACATTTGCCCTTTAAAAATGTATCCCTTTGGTTGATTTCTTTTTACCCCCTTTTGTCAGGTGATCACCTCTTTCCCTCTTGCTCTGCCAAAGGCTGCATAGTTCGCTGCTTAGTCTGTCTTTGAAAAGGGTCACATCCCAGTTTGCAATTCAGGTTGCTTGCTTGCGTGAAGACTTTGTCTCTCTAATGGCTCAAGAACAGCGATGATGCTGTAGCTTGTCTGACTTCGTTGCTGTTGTTAGAATGGGAGCAACGTAATCGATGACATTTACCATTGTAAATGGAAATGGAACTCTGGGGTTTCTAGGTAATATGTGTGCCTAGATACTAGGATGCTAATCAACACAAAATCCTGGGGTTAATTAGAAAGCACTAAAGAAATGGAGCAAAGGCACATAAATGTTCTCTCTCTCTCTGGTATCTGTAAGCTAGTTAACATAATCAGAACAACATCTGTCGTGTTAACCTTGAGCTTCCGTGCAGCTGTATCTGAATGGCCCAAGGCAGTGGTGGTGGACTGTGGCATGCGTGGCACAGAGGACACCCAGAACCCTCTCTGTTGGCATGCAAGCCAAGTGTCCCTGGCAGCTGAGCATTGGATAACAGTTGTTTTTTTCTAAACTTAAACCTTGATATTCATGTTTAATTGTAGTGCTAGCATGTTGTGGTAAGTCAGCTAGCTTTGGGCTGCAACTGGACAATCATCTCTAAAAAGTTTGCCATCACTCTCCTAAGGTCTTTGACCTCTAGCCTTTCCGGAAGAATAATCAAGTGGGGACTGAGGTTCCATGTCTCTCCTTGCAAACTGGGCAAAGGTTCTAGAAGCGGGATGAGCAGTGGAAGTATCAGGAGGGTTTAACCGATCCGTCACAGCACACTGTGTGGAAGAGGCCAAGTGAAATTAAGCAACAAACAAGGGAAAAGGAAAGACTTTTTCTTTTGAAAATCCAGCCACATCTTTAGGTCCAGATATGGTGTGTTGAAAGTTTCGTGTAAACTTTCTAAAGTTTCTCTTTTTGTTGTAAGCATTTTTTACTTACATAGTAAAAAACAATAAACTGAAATATACAAATATGTAAGATCATAACGGAGAAAGTATATTAAAAAGTGGAAAGATTTATGAACTTGTAGCGATAAATAAATTTTCCATGTCACTTGTGAGATATCTTTTTGCTCTTTAAAGCATTTATTATACATTCAGTGTTCTTTTCTTTTTTATCCTTGGAGTTTGGGATTAAGCCTTGCTTCTTCACACACTGAGCTATCTCCTCCCCTCCTGCCTTTTTTTTGAGACAAGGTCTCACTAAATTGCCCAAGCTGGGTTTGAACTTTTGATTCTCCTCCCTAAGTCTCCTACGTGTTGGAGACTATAGCCTACAGGCTATGTTCAGTATTTTTGTTGTTGTTGTTTTTTGAGACAGGATATTGCTACCTAGTTTAGGCTGTCCTTGAACTCACCGTGTAACCCAGGCTAGCTTCAAATTCATGGTGATCCTCCTGCCTCAGCCTCCTAAGTGCTAGTGTTACAGGCATGTGCCACTGCACCTAGCTATGTTCACTGTTTTTAAGCAAGTATCCTATTGTGTTCCTGAACTAGAATTTGGTTCTAAAATAAATATTTCTTCAATTCTAAATGTACAATTTTTTAATATTTTAATCTGTGAAACTGGAATGTGTTTTACAGTTGGTCATTTTTCATGGCATATGGGCATGCTTTTATTTCCTTTTTCTTGACAAATACAGTAATGGTATGTCTTAAAATTGGTGGCATCTTAGATGTGAGGAAATACAGTATTACACAGGTGATTTTACAGATTAATAAACTAATAGCATCTGATTTTTTTGTGGAAGTGGGTAGAACTTTGACAAGGGATGATACATGTTTGTGTTTGAGATATTACATTTATATTTTAAAAGTGAACTAAATTATATTATCAACTATGATACAAAATGTGCCTCTACTCCTGTATGTGCACTGTTATTCTTCCCTTTGTATTTCATTTGAATCATAATCTTTGAAGAACAGCAGCCACTCTTTTTAATTTTCTCTGTTATTTGCATAATAAGTAGCTACAGATCCTTGATGTTCATGAGATCATTTAATATTAGGTGCACATAGAGAAACTGCACAAGTGACAAGCTGGCATGGTGGTTCTCCCTTTTTTCAGTAGGACGAGTGTTTAGGGGTCCGTATCTTAGGGTTGTAACCATGTCTATGATGGCAGGAGCCTATGGTAGGAAAAATTCTTTAGCCCCTTATATTTAAAGTTTTGTGTTTACACTAAATTATAATTTATTGTCTTTAACTTAAGAACCAAGTTGTCTTAATTGTAGTGTCCAGATATCAAAGGATGACGAAGCTTTACTTCCTTTTCTGAAATGAAAGACTGATGAAGTAATGATTTAAAAAAAAGTTTGTTATTCATAGCCACTGATAGCTTCAATTAATTAAGGGCAGAGAATCGTAGTTATATAAAATACACGTGTGACCTTGACATGAAAAAATACACTTGGGTCTTTAATGGATTTGTTAATTGTCTTTGATGTTGATTATAAATATATCTAGGTGGTAGGTCAGATAATTTAGGAAAGTAAATGTTTTTTTCTTACTATCAGCATAGAATTCAGAGCTGTTCTTTGAAGTGCTGTCACTAGCATGAGGAAATGGGGCCATATAAATAGAACTATTTCCTTCTTTACGCTGATTTAAAATATCTTATTTGATTGGGTAACTTCTCTTGGCTACAGGGTCAACCATTTTACCCTCATGTTTATACTCATCTTTCCTCTAAGGCAAGAGGTTCTTTGGCCCAGGTATTCCCCACCCTGTTTTTCTTTTCGGAGTGCCTGGGATTAAGCTCAGGCCCTTGTGCAGGTCAGGCAAATGCTCTACCACTGGGCTGTGTGCCCGGCCCTCCAGGTATTTTGAACAGACACGCGAAGAAGAGGAATAAAATTGTAGTAGAGCAAAGTAAGTATGTTCAAGTCAGAGTTTTGATGTGCATATTGAAACAATTAAAAAGAGTCTTAACTGGCCCTCTCTCAAGTCACTGGGTTCCCTCTGGGATCATTTTTATCTCAGAACACTTTTTTTCAATATGAGCCATGCGTACTGAGTCAACAGCTATCACAGTTAATATTCATGATGTCTTTGGATGTTGGGATGAGTTCATAATTAAATATAAAATTAATAATTACACACATTATATTCATTATTATTATTAAAATTATATGGTCATAAATATAAAAAGTTCATAATTAAATGTGAAAGCTTCTGAAGGAGCAGTATGATTGACTGGATGTTGAAAGAGGTTAAGTGTTTTGGTAAATTTTTGTGTTGTGTAGTTTGATTTTTGGCGTGAATAGAGTGAAAAGAAATTTGAAAGAACCTCTCTGGAAAATTGTGGGATTTCAGTAAAGCAGGTAAGCTTTGGGTAGGTTTGAGGGGTTGGAGTATAAAAAAATAGAGTAATAAAAATCTTGTCAAAGGTTTTGGAGTACATGGAGAATCTACCAGAAATTCATGGAAATATTGTACCAAAAAATCTACCTTTTCTCCTGATATTTCATAACTGTGAAGTGTAAATCTAATTCCTAGTGAATGCATATATATATATATATATATATATATATATATCAATATCAACATTTATATCAAAAATAAAAGGGAAACAGGAAAGAACTTGTCCATTAGGTATTTGATATATGTGGAGTGGTCTTTGAGGTTGGTTAATGAATATTTTTAAAAGATTTCAAAAGGATAACTCATATCAAAACATGACACCATAAAGGCAGAAAGAATTTAGAAGACTAATCATTAAATATTGTGTCATAACTTCCATTTTTTTGAATGTATTAAAAATAAATTGTGAAGTTCTATGGCTTTAATGAAGGTTCATTCAGAGTAGTGTAGAAAAAAAAAAGCCCTTTTGTAAAATATGGAAACCATCTTGAGCTAAACAAATGCCAGAAAAAATTATAATTGTAAAAATGAGATGTCGACTATCGTTATTACAGTGGCTGTGTTGTTTCCAATAACAATTTGGCGTTTTATTTAGTCTGTAACAATCTACAATTGAAATATAAAATAAAGATTTTTCTTTTATTTCCCTCTGAAGTTCTGTGCCAAACTAAGCAGACCTGAATGAAACATCTGTGGGTGATTAAAGCAAGCTTTCCTATGGGGTTTTGAAGAGAAAGTAAACATGGATTTTATCCATAGTCAACAGCATTTACAAATGTAAAGAGAGGAAGCTACTGAGTTTTTGAAGAATGAGCTGCTGGAGAGGAAATGGAAGGATGGAAGGGCAGATGGTGATAATCAGTTCCATACGGCCAAAGGCTTCTATTCAAGGGAAAAAAATGACAGTGAGCTGCTGGGGTTGGGTGATATTTTATTGAAGCAATCTTGTGTCTCGGATCCTCTCTTTGTCTTTCTAGAACATTCCCATCTCAAGACCCAGACAAATGGCACTCACATACAGCAGGAGGTTTGCTCGGCTGTCTGTGGGTCCTGGTGAGTGGGCTGCACCTCTGGGGGGTTGTCCATGCTGGGGTACCGGGGGCTCCTGTTAGATGCTCTTGCATCTCTTCCACCTGGAACTTAAAATTCTCCAGTCCTTCCTGCTTTCCTTTTTTGAGGGTTCCCTGCAGTTTTCTGACTTGGGAGACTATGTTGTGTAAGGGCTACAGAACACACATTTGGTGCCAGTCGGGACTCCAATCCCCTCCTTCACTAGCTGTGTGAACTTGGAGAATCACCCGAACTTTCTAGGCCTCAGTTATTCTCTACCAAATGAGGATCATTGTAATAAGGTTGTCCTCTTTTATTTGTAGTGGACACACTCTCCTGAAACCCTCTACGCACCCTATTCTTTCGTGTACATGCATACCTATAATAAAGGCGAGCTTATAAATTACCAGCAGTAGGAAATTAGCAATAAATGATAAAGAGGAACAATTATAACAGTGGCCTATACTGCATGCTAAGTAAGGGTGACCCTGTCTCCTGACAGCTGTGGGGGTTGGTTTGTGCCTGCGACATGGATGTACTGTGTGGGACAGAGTGGGGTGGCATGAGATTCCATCACACTGCTCAGAGTGGTAATTTAGAACTTAGGTATTGTTTATTTCTGGAATTTTTCATTGATAGTTTTGCATAGCAGTTGACCATGAAATTACACGTAAAGGAGGACTCGTGTCCCATTTTATACAACCTACATGTAGATTTATTGCAAGGATTAAAATGAATTAATTCTTCTGAGTGAATTAAAAGCAGTCTATCAGAATTTCCTAATGAGCTATAAACATATATATATTCCAGGGCCTCATATGCATTCCAGAGAATGGACCCTCTGTACTGCCTCGATCACAAACCACTTATCAATAGATGTTTTCTAGTCATTTCCTTCCATGATAAGCCTGTCCATGTATTTAGCAGTCTATGTGTACTGTTGATCTGACATAGCGCATCATTTTATAACACACATGCGATAGGCATTTTAAGCATGAGATTAAAAAAAGAAACACATGCTAAAGTTGGGACCTTCCTTTCCATGTGGGTGAGGACTCGGAGGTCCCTGGCGGGGACCGTGTCAAGGTGAGCCAAGCAGAAAGGAGATGATGAATTCCACCAGCTCAAATCTCTAGCCAACAACATAAAACCAGAGCTTTGGTAATCAGTTTCATCCATCCCCGGAATACGTGCCAAGGCCAAATGTAAAATCCCATTTCCAGTTCCCTGTAGTTTGTGCTGCAATAATATTTTTGTTTACTTTTATCCTTTTGTTCTTTGTACTTTTTAACATTGCCAACCAACTCACTGTTTGCAGTTGTGTCCTTGATGGTGTTCAGAATCCTCTGTTCTTAGCTGCAAATATCTGTACTTTTGCAAAGATGCAATGACCTCTTTGTGTTTAATTGTCGAGAGAAGTCTCCTCACTACCACTTTATTTCAGTTATCTTGGTCTTAGGTCCCCACATCCTGCCTCGGTTAACACTGCCTCTGCTGTAGAGGTGTTAATCTTCTTTGGTTTCCTCTCGGAGCCTTTCTCTAGCTTTATAATTATCCAAGGTGGTAGCAGCTCTTAGAACACACTCTGTCACCTTGAAATCAAGTGGGTTTTAGTTGAAAATTCAGGCACGGTCTTAAAGACATTGTTTCCTTCAGTTATGAATAGAACAGGACAGTCCTGGCTTATGATGCTATTAGATGATGGAGTCCCATTGCTCCGGTAGTGGGATGTTGACATTTTATTCAAACATGTGATCCTTGTCACTGAGTGTGGGCAGCACAAGGATTGCTACCTGGAGGAGGAACGGTACAGGGTGGCACTGCAGGGAAATGACATACAACCTTAAATGATAGCAGTAATTATTTCCCACGTGTTGTCATGTCATTTTTATAGTTCATGTGACATCTGAAGGTACTGTCTTCATAATTTGAAGTGGTTACTGTGCCTCTGAGCACTGTTTAGGGCATATCTATTATACAGATGCATTAAGGATGTGCTAACATTGATTATATAGTTACTAAAATAAAGTAGCTGATTTATGGGTCTTAAGAATCCTTTTTTCTGTGGTACAGGAATTGAACCCCGGGCCATCACCCTGAGCTCTGTCCTAGGACCTTTTTTATTTTTTGGGACAAATTCTTTCTAAGTCACCAAGGCAGGGCTTGGAATCCCCCTACCTCAGCCATCCAGTGGAATCACATCTTGTAATCAGAAGAACTTCTTTGTTGAATTTCTGGTAGATGCTCTTGCATTTGGGTTACAATGAATATTCTTTGACACTGTTAATATGTTGAAGATAGAAAAATAATTTCTACTTACTAACTCTGTGGGAAATCTTTAACAACATCGATATGGTAGTAAACATTGCTATTTATTTTAAGATTTAAGAAGAGGGTTTTTACGGAATTTGAGTATTTGATGTGTGTTCCACATCCTGATCTACAATTTATAGATTATTTGAATATAATAAAATATACACAGATTAGAGAATTCAAGTTTTTCAGAGCTTCTGGAGGAACATGGTAAAAATCTAGAATTGAATATGTCTTGTCTACCCTACTTAAAATCATACATGAGAAAACAATAAAACATAAAGTCAGCAAGGAAGGAGGACCCTTGATCTGAGTGAGTAGGAGACCTCAACCATTGAGATCCAGAGAGAGGCAGTGATGGGGTCTGAGCAAAGGCCCTGGGGTAGAAATGAGATTATGTGGTGGAGGAACAGAAAGGTCTCTGGGGCTTGCTGATAGTGAGGAGCAGGAGCGAAGGGAGGAGAAGTAGCCAGGAGCTTGAACACACGGACGGGGCTTGTGGGCTGAAGGAAGGAGTTTGCATATTCTTACAGCAGAGAGGGCAGCACCCCAGCACCGTAGCAGGAGTGTGGCAGGGTTTGGTTCCCTCAGTGAAAGATCACTTTGTTACTGGGACGATTGGTGAAATTTAAATCAGGTCTGTGGCTTAGGTAATAAAATTATGTTGATGTTAACTTTGTGATTTTGATAACTCTGTTTATGTAGGAGAAAGTTCTTGTTTTGGGGAAATACATCTGGAAGCGTTTGGAAGTGGGGAGCCGAGCCTCAAATCCTTCATGTGTGTACATGTGAGGGGGGTCGTGGCAAGCAAACGTAGCATTGTTACTTCTTTCTGGGCAATTTGGGGGAAGGTTACGCAGGAATTCTTGGTTTTATTTCTTGCACAATTGCAATTTTTCTGTTAGGTCTAAAGCTGTTTCACAACGCAACGTAAGAAAGAACCAAAGGTCAGGCTGGCCTGCGTGAAGAGGCCAAGTGGGGATGCAGGGGGACCAGCGAGAGAGCAGGGGAGTGATGTTGTGGGGCAAGGACAGTGGCTTGGATGGAGGCAGAAAAAAAAAAAAGTGGAGAAAAGCGGTCAAAGTTTAGTGTACATCAGATTCAGTGTATGTCAGATTCAAGATGCGCATTCGCTCCTGACTGTGGTGATGCTGTTTCCTGGTCCAGAAATTTTTTTGCCATCAAGAAAGCCAAACTTGAATCATTCAAGGAAAATTGACGCACAGTGAGAACATAATGTTATAGGATGTACATCAGATATACAAGCCCGTATTGCATGGTTTCTCTTACATGAGAAACTGAAATTATAAATAGCAAAACACAAGATCAGAGGCAACAGGGAGACAGAGCATTCTTACATGGGATAAAAGGAGCAGAGATGGAGACGGAGGGGAAGGAGGCGGAGGGCCTGAGCAGAGCATTTAAGACGCGTTGTGTACACGCACCAACTCCACACATGTGTACACATGTCCCGCACCCATGTATTAATAAAAAATAAAAAAGGTAAATGAGGGCATTTGGATTATTTGCAGTTCTGACTGATGAGCTTTTTGTAGAACTTTATTCCTTAACCAGACAAAACAAAGGCGTTAGGTCCCAGCAGGCCCAGTGACTTCTGCAGCTTCGCTGGCGGGTCTCCATCCTTGAAAGCGCGTCCCACCTGCTACAGCAGAGCACGCAAGCTCTACCCGACAGCCCAGCCCAGCACCTCATTGTCACCTGTGGGTCAAGAACATGCTGGAACGTTCCTCCTGTGGAAAACTTCTAGCAAATAGCAATTTAAACTATGAAAGAAATTAGGACTTACTGTAATAGACTCAAACAATATGGAAGTGAAAAGTATAGTTTTCCCTCTGTCTTAGTTCTCTGCTCCAGAAATAACCTCCATTAGGAATTGGGTTTTTTCCCCAGACATCTGTGCCTGCATCCCTCTTCCCAGCCCTCTCTCCCATATGTGTATGTAACATAGCTTAACTTTTTTTGTATTTTAGAATTCAGTTATCTCTTGGCCCGTATGAAATTTCCTACAGATATAGCCAGGTTAGAACAATATTTATTATTTTGCAGCTCTTTGGCTCAGCAGTCAGGTGTGGCTTAGTTGGATTCAGCCTGGAGGTGTCTCATGAGGCTGCACCAAAGGCACTGGCCGGAGCTGGGGCCAAAGGCTTGACTGGGGGGACCTGGCTCCACGTTCACCCCTGTGGTGGCTGGCAGGGTGCAGCTCTTCCTGAGGCTCTTAAGACCAAGTGCTCCAGTCAGTGGCTGCCTACTGGCCAGAGACCTCCCTCCGTTCTTTGTGACATAGGTCTCTTCCTCCAGCAGCTCATGACAGGTGGCTCCTGGGCGAGTGAGCGAGCCACCATCTCTTTGTAATGAATCTTGTAAGTGACAGCCAATGACTTGTGCCACATTCTAGGTGTGTCCAGCCCACACTCTGGAGGGGATCACACGGGGATGCAAATGTGGGGATCACAGGGACCATAAGTAACACTGTGCTGTGGGGCTCCCAATGTGTTTAGGGAGATGCCACTTGAGCTTCCCACCTAATAATGTGCTTTCATGTCAGTGCATACGGATCTGTCTGGAGTGCTTTTTAAACTTGCTTTGTGGTATTTCTTTACATAGATATATCACGATTTATTTAATAGTTCCCCACCAGTTAAAAGTCAAATTGTTTTTATTATCTGTACGGAGAGCACCACACGTACTTCATGGACATTAATGTGAATTTGTTAGAAATGTATGACTGGACAAAAGATTGGAATATTTTGAAATTTGTCATCACCAGATTGTCCTTCAAAAAGATTGTTCTAAGTTTATAATTTGTTCCAAGAATATCAGGTTGGCCTTTCCCAGCATCCTCATCTGTACTCGATATTAACAGTCATTGCCAGTCTGTTAAAAGTAGCGTTTCAAGCTGGACATGGCAGCACATGCCTGTAATCCAGTACTCAGGAGGGCTGCAAATTCGGGTCCAAACTGGGTAATTTAGTAACTTAGTAAATCTCCCTTCAAAATGAATAAAAAGGCCTGAGAATGGAGCTCAGTGCAAAGAGTGGGGCAGGGGCGGGGGAGAAAGTGGCATTTTATTGTTTTAACTTTTGTTCCATTTACTATTCTTGAAATTGAAGAAATTTGCATATACTTGTTTTCCATTTTTATATCATTTTTCCTAATTTCCTGTTGTTTTTGGGTTCTTTTTCTCTCTTTCATTCTCCCTCTTTCCTTTTTACTTTCTCTCCCCTTTTTCCTTCCTTCCTTTCTTCTTTCTTCTCCTCTGTTAGGAACAATTTATGTAACAAGTCTGGCCAGACTCAAGGCCTGTAAATTGCTGCCTCTGGCTGGCCCATGTCCTGACTCAGCTTATTTCTTCCCCAATCTGTAATGGTTTCCCATTGCGATTGTAACAAATTAGCACAGGTTTAGTGGTTAGGCAGTAAGGATATGTTCTCCCACTAATCTGGAAGTCAGAAGTCCTACGATGAAGACAGGCAGGGCTGGATCTTTCCGGGGGCTTTGGGAGAGTCTGTTTCTGGCGCCCAGCCCTTCCCTGCTCTTCAAGCTGGCTCGGAAGAGCACGGACTCTCTCCCTGTCTTATTCCTTCTGCCTCCCTGTTCCAGGGCTCCCATCCGGACAGTCTAGGAAGAGGTTTCCAGCTCGAGATCACAAATGAGTTTTTCATATACAGTCACATTTTTTTTTTTCATGTAAAATCACATATTCACCAGGTTTTTTTTTTTTTTTTTTTAAACTGGGGATTGAACTTGGAACCTTGCACTTGCCAGGCAGGTGCTTAAGCCACTGAGCTAAATCCCCAGCCATATTCACCAGTTTTGAGGGTTAGAATTCACGTATGTTGTGAGGGTGTAGGGGTTATTGACTCCAAACACCATCTAACATATGATATATTTTACAGATTGTCTGTATTTTCCTCTTCCCACATATCGTCACTAGAATTAAGTCTAACAAAGCATCATTTTTTCCTTCCTTTCTTCCTTCCTGATGCCCTGCTAAATCTTCATCAGTTGGTATTTCTCAATGTATAAAAGAAAGAATAAATTAATGAACCCATTTGAACTGATACTTTCTGGAGTTAGATCTTGAGCTATTGCATTTATTTTGTAGTTATTAATATATTTTCATTTTATTTGTTTCCTTGAGCTATTTTGGGTCAGTTTTATAGATTTTTGGCTTTATTATGGCCAAAAAGCAAAGAAATATTGTCTATAATTTCTCCCATATTTGTGAGTATGGCACTTTTAAAATCCTGAAGCATTTGAATTTGATTTCTTATTTTCTTAGTTGTATTAGTTAGTGATGATTTAGTTGTTTTACCTTAGTATTGAAGATTGACCCCAGCAATTGTTGAATTTTATCCCCAACTCCTTTTTAGTTTTTGAAACAGTGTCCCACTAGTCACCCAGGTTGCCTTCAAATTTGCAACCCTCTGCCTCTGTCTCCTGAGTAGCTGGAATTAGAGGCTTGGTTCCCTGTGCCCAGATAGTGTTACAAAATGACAAAATGAAAAAGACAAAAAAAAAAAAAAAAAAAAAAAAAAAAACCAAAATGACAGACTTCATTTGATTTTTAGATGCACTCTATTTTTACATAAAATTGTACTCCTACTTGAGTGTGGCTTATTTTGTTTTTATTTCTATCTTTCAGAGCTGTACAGTTATTTCTTGTCTTTCTTGGTTTTTAAAAAAATTGGGGCAGCTTTCTTCGAGTGCTCCTTGGACACTCATCTTGGTGTTATTCTCATTGTCATCCAACTCTTTAAAAAACCCTTTTTATTATGAAAAATTTTAAACATATACAAAGTTGAGAGGTTAGAATAATGAACCCCTAGTTTAGGCCACCAGTTTCAACGCATATGGTCTATGTTGTTTATCCACACTGCACTCCCCCAGCCTTCTGGATTATTTCAAAGCAAGGACAGATAATAGCGCTTTCTCTGTCATTACTCTATCTGCATCTCTAACACATTTGAACTCTTACATAAATATTAGTATTTTTTAAAATTTTCTTTTTCCTTTTTTTCTTTTTTTGGTACTGGAGATCGAACTCACGACCTCACACTTGCCAGGCAGGTGCTTATGCCACTGAGTTAAATCCCCAGTCCAGCATTAGTATTTCTAAATGAAATAATAAAACAAAATCCCTCCTTATCTCATGAATATCTTTCAATAGTTGATCTGTTTGATGCATTATTCAAATAAAGTGCATAAATGGCACTGGGTTGATGCATTCTCTCTATCTTCTCCTCTTCCTGATTTTATTTTTTTCTTGCAAGGGAATGAGGCATTTGCTCTCTTATGGACTTGGGTGACCCTGTGCCCTTGGGATTCTTTAACATGTTCCTTTATCTGTATAGTACTTGTGCACTGATGGGTCTACTCAAGGTTTGACTAGACTTTGGTTTGATTTGAAGAATTTGGTAAGAGACTCGTAGGTAGTGTGTGCTACCCGAGATCAGAAGGCCCACAGCATGTCCAGCACTAATATCTGTCCTTGGAACACATCAATAGGCTCAAAGCTTTCCAGTCTGATCCATCCTGTGCGTGTGCGTGTGCGTGTGCGTGTGCGTGTGCGTGTGTGTGTGTGTGTGTGTGTGTGTATGTTACTGGGGTTGATCCTAGGGTCTTCATATTGGGCTATGTCCTCAGCCCATTTTTATATTTTTCATTTTGAGACAGGACTATTAAGTTGCTAAATTGCTTGGACTGTTCTCAGACCGTCTTTTACCATCCTTTATAATGTTCTCCCTCAGTCTTACCTAAAGGTTTTAGAATTCATTCATAATCACAGCCCAGATATTTTATTTCATTAGAAGTTATCAAAGTGAAGAGTTTAAATTCTGTTATTTCTTAATATGAACTACATGTTTACTTTGAAAGAGATTTCATTGAGAAGGACAGGATGAATTCTGGAATGTTATTTATCTTCTTTTTTTCAGAATGAGTTCATGCTTTAGAAACTTCCAGACCTGATCATATTTTAAAGTGTTTTTTCAAGTGCATAGATTTTAATAGTGACTGTATCTCAGTTTGTTGTGATCGTGCTATGTAGTACACACACTGACCCATCTTTGACCCAGTGGGTCACTTTGGTGTTGACTCCTAAGTCTTCATGTGACACCTAAGTCCCTCACAGTCTCTGATGGTCACCTCGCTTTCTGGAACAACTAGACATTCAAGGTTTAATATGCATAATTTCTGTTCTACATCTGGCATCTGTCATTCCCCAAGAAGCGTTCTGTTCTTATTAGTGAGAAAGTGTTAATTTCCAAATAGTGATGGTAATAATAATAATAATAATAATAATTTTATTTTTAGCTATTGAGTTTTTTGGAAGAATATTTTCAGGTTCTAAGTGGTAAGTGTTTTGGCCTTGCACTCAATGTTAATTTCTTTATTTTGCTGCCCTTTGGTCAGAGAGTATGACTATATAATTTTCTTTATAGCTTATGATTGGATTAGTTAAAAAATTTATGAGTATTTGAAAATAAGTCTAATAGATTTATTAAATCAATTTTCAGTTGTTTTAAAACATACTTAATTTTGTTATTCTGTAGAATTTTAACATAAATAGGTTAAAAACTGTTATAATGGTTTGTCAATTTTAAAATATCTTTTTTTTCTTTTTTTTGAGACAGGATCGCACGTGTAGTTTGGCCCAGCCTTGAACTCACCGTGTAGCCTGTGTTGGCCTTGAACTTGCAGCAATCCTCTTGCTTTGGGCTTCCAAGTGCTGGGATTACAGGCATGCAGCCCTACTGTTGCCTAATTCTTTTATTTCTAAAAGCATATTTTAGTGTACTTATCTTGCAAGGGTGTTATTTGGGTTTATACAATATTAGTGCTAGGTAGGAAATATCAGTAATCTTGTCTGGAAGATGGCTGATATGAAACAATATAAAATAAAACTTTCTCCTCCATTAAAGATTAGACTTTACAGATTCTGCACATAGATTTTTGCTTTTGTGTTTGGATTTTGCTGGTAGCTCCAGGAAGAGTTGGAGATAGTAGTTTTTAGGAGCTGAATTGCTAGTTAGTATATGCAATAATTTAATTATTAGTGAAATGCAAATAGTGGAGTGAATAAATGAAAACCTAGTGGACCATGCTCAATGTAATTACTATCAGGGCTACATATTTTCATTTCCTGCTGCTCCTTGGTAATGTGCTGTTCTCAAGAAAGCAAAGACATTTGCAGAATGCGAGTGCAGTAAGGACACCTATGGGTTGTGGCTTTTCTGTCCCTAAAACTGTGAAATTACAGCAGTATCTATAGTAGGAAGGCTCGGTTGTTACCTGAACACCCCATGGGAAGGCCAGTCTCCCTTGTGCAAAGGTGGGATGTGTGACAGGCGATGTTCACGTGACATTTCAACACACGAGGTTGTGGCCTAGCAAAGACAGCCTGCCACCTATGAGCCTCTTTCCATTTCAACTGTTTAAAAATACAATTTCACACATTCTTTCATTTTATTAATGAAATGCTATGCTTCAAACCCAGGGGCCTGCCTGCCAGGTGGAGCTGTAATTATGCCTGGCCAGTCCGCAGCTGTGCTTAGTTATAAAGCTTTAACTAAAGAAAATAGAATTCGAGTTGCTTTTATGCATCTCATAATATTTCCCCAATTCAGTATATTTATATGGCAGTTAAATAATTTCTAAAGAGATTAGGGGCATTAAATTTTTTTTTCTTGGGCCACACCATTGAAAACTTGATGCTAACAATCATATATTTTTTTTGGTGATCCTTCTACAAAGCTAAGCATAAAATTATTCTTTCGGTTTTTTGGGAAACAGTATACTCCATATCTTTTTTTGACTCTTTCTCTGTCTGTCTGTCTCTCTCCCTCTGTTTTACCATCTACAACCCCCAACTGCTTGCCAATCAGGCTGGTTCTGATTTTGAAATAAATGCGTGGTCCAGGTGTTTTTCACCCCGACTCCTGCAGCCAAGGCCAGCTGCGCCTTTGCTGACCTAGACTCCTGTAGTAGCTTTGGGTATGGATTCCGGCTTCCCTCCAACAACCCATTCTACACACAGCTGGACTGATGTCCTAAGGTAAATCAGCTTGTGCCTTTTCTCCACCCCAAAACTTAACTTACTTCCTCCCCTTGCTTTGAATAAAATCTGGAGTTTCTGCCATGGTCCGTGAGGCTTGACTCTGCTTAGACTCCTTTGTATCTCCGTTATCACCTGCACCCCAGCTGCGCCAGGCTTTCTGTAGTTCCTGGACACGGTGTGCATGATCTCAGCTCAGGGAATCTGCACAGGCTGTTCCTGCCAGCTGGCACACATTGCTGCGTGTACATGCATGGTTTGTTCTCTTACTTCATTCTTATAGATTTTACCTGATCACAAAGACCTCTAAAATAGCCCTTCCTATGCCTGACAATTGTCTTATTCTTTAGCTAGATTTATTTATTCTTAGTGCTTATGCACGATAAAAGAATAGGTGTCTGAGCGTGCACTGAGTTTGTTGTGTTCATGTTGTATTTTTATGCCTAGAACTATGCTAGCTGCATTGTAGATGCCCAATCAGTATCTGGTGAATGAATAAACAAGACCAGTGGTCATGTGCGGTAGATTAATTGTCACCTTCCTCCCCACAACCCAGATGCTGAGACACTAATCCTCATTGGGGCGGGAGGTGAGCCTTAGACAAAGTCATGGGGACGGACCCCCAAAATGGTGTTAGTGTGCAGATGAAGGGGTGAATGCACTGGAACTCTCTCTGCCAGACCAAGATTCAACAAGAAGGTGGTCTTTTCAGAATTTTAAGAAAGTTCTTGTATTTTTTCAGAGAAATTCCATTAGGCATTACAGCTTACAGCCACTGGGATTTGAAGTTCTACTGTTAGTTATACATATATGTTTTTAAAGATTGGCAAGTATATTTTAAAAGTAGGTTGGACTGAGCCCATTTGCTCACAGCAAAGTAGGTGGTGAGAAGGGGCCTTGCGGAGGTGAGCCGTCTGTTATCCTGCAAAGCTGCTTGGTGTCACTTCCACCGCATTCGGACTGGTTTTGTGATAAGAATAGGCCACGGGGGCCAGGTCAGGTTTAAAGAGAAGGGAAACAGACTCTGCCTCTGGATCAAGGGGTGCTGAGGTTGCACTGCAAAAGATGACCATATCACTCGGACCATCTTTGGAAACGCAGTGTGCCCCCAGAAGGCATCCTGAAATCCTTTATAATTTTTATCACAGTAAAGAACAGAATTTTTAAAGAAGATGAGGATTTTTTTTTTAATGCCACTGAGCTAAATCCTCAGCCCCTAAAGAATGATGAAAAGCACCCTTTTGAAAATACTGGTAAAGTGGGTATTGAAGAAAAATGTAAGCTTGGATTAGTGCTCTTCTTTCTGACTGGGCCATCAGGGCCAAGAGACTCCTCCCTCTCGATTGTGACAGCATTGATAACACTTTCAAAAGAAAGAATGTATATATATATTTACAAGATAGATAACTGTAATACTAATCTCTGTTCATCAAAAAGAACAGTTTGTGCTTTCATGGTTTGATTGTTTGATCATTTTTTCACCTCTACATCTTATAATCTGAACTACTTTGAAGATAGCAATTATTAACCAGGGTTAGTTTCCTATTGTTTTGTTTTGAAATTTTGTATCACCGTTTTTATTCTTTTTTTTGTTTTTAAAATAAAAAAATTAAAAAGGAAAACATAAAAACTAAACTGTGGAATTGTGTAGCTGTCTCCATATTTCATAAGTGTGTAGCTTGTGTTTGTGCTTTGCTAGAGGATTTTTGATGAAACTAACACACCATTTGTCACAAGGCAACTTGGATAAAAGGCTGTAAAGCGATCATTACCGTTCATTTCCATTAGAATAGAATTCAAGGTAATATTACCTGCATTACTTATACATGATCTTGCCATGTTCAATAAATCTAAAAATGGAGAATCGACCTGGTAGGGTATAGTTGTCTTTAAAATTGAAAAAGCAATAACTATGGAGTTGGTTTTAAATTTATTACTTCTTGTTAGTATTTAGAAATACTCCCAGCACAGTTGTAGGCACTCAGAGAGCCCTGAATAACGTTTTGCAAATGTTGGCTGTTTAGTTATCAAAATCAACTTTTTGTGCGTCTAGACATTTATGGGGGAAGAAATGAAATACTGTGATCACACTACCTGGAGAGAATACTGGGTACCATCTTATTTACAGGCATATGCAAACAATACGAATATAGCACATCCAGGTGCTTAGACTTTACCGTTCTCATTTTTAATTTTTTGCATTCTGGTATGATGTTTTAGTTTTTCTTACCCTAGTCTGTCTCCTCCAACCCACCCCCCCACAGCTTGGCAGGACACCCTGTCTGAAATTGCTGAGTTAACAACTTCCTCTACTGTGATCATGAAATTCTAATCCTTCCCCTCGTGAGGGAACTTTCTGTGCACTGTGAGCCCATATGTTGCATATCCCCATCTTGCCTCTGAAGTACATTCCAGACACGTGACAGATGTGGTCAAACTATTTACAGCAAGTGTGCACAGGAGCATTCGCACTAAGGAACCGGGCAGCCAGGCTTGATGCGCAGGGAAGTTTCTGTTTGACTTGCCTGTCATAAACAATGAGATCACAAAAGTAAATACTCCACAGCTGGCTGTCTGGGTTCTTACTTGTATGAATATTTCTGGAAGGAAAGAAAGAAGCCATGTGGATTATTGAGCATCATATTGTCTACACAATTATAATATTTTCTGCAAAGGCCGATGAGAGGCTGGCAGGGTTGATTCTCTGAACAGGTCTCCTCCCTGATAAATGAGCAGTCGCTGTGTTTGAATGGGCTCAGCACAGGCAAACGAAAGCATCTGAAATATTTCAATATGATACGGAGATCCGAGTAGTACAAGCGGGCATGTAATTATTAAGTTCATAGGTTTCAATCTTAATTTACTATAAGAAAATAGTTGTTTTAGCTGCCTCGGAATATAGTTTGTTTTCCCCCTTAACACAGAGGACATTTTCTTAAGATGCTACTTAATTAGCAAAGAGCATGTCACTTTCAGAAAAATTTCTTGCTATTCAATTTAATAATAAATCTGGGTACAAAAATACCAAATTAACCAAACATGCAAAGAGTTTTAACTTTACTTGTAACCATTAGCTGTGGAAATAGAATTCAGTTACAGGTGAAAAAAGCCAAGAATTGTAATAATGGGCCTGACTGTGTGTTAAAACATATGAATTTTTCTTGAAATGTGTTTGCATTAGGGATAATCTATATTTGTTGATTCTTTAGCATACTATTTGCACTTCAAACGCTTTCCTTTTCTTATAACGCACAGTAATAAAAGGTAATATTGTATTTGGAAGTGTGTTGGCAAGGGAAACTGGTGGAGTTAATCCAATAACTTGGATTTCCTTGGAGAAAAGGCACTATAGAAATACAAGGTATTATTATCACTATTATTACTCTGTGGAGCTGGAAACCCCGTCTGTTCTTTGTAAAACCTGGCCATTTAAGAAGAATGCAGAATTGTCATAGCAGGGGGTTGAAAGAGTTTTGTAGTTTGAAAAATGCACACAACTAAGTAGTAGGAATTTTTTTTGTTGTTGTTGTTAAAGAAACTGACTTGCTTAGGTTTCTTGTTACTATTCCTCATATTTGAAGATGATGTGATGAGTGATTATTTTCCAGGTAAACTATAAGTGACAGTTTTGATAGTTGAGGGCATTAGCAGTAAAAGTAGAAATATGGTTCTTTACATTAGGATTTTTAATGCACTGACTTTTGGGACTCAGGTGAACACAGAGTCCAGGATGCTAGAAGGACATACAGTTTTTCCTTGATGTCAGAACACTTGTGAATAGTAACAATGTATTCTTGTGCTTTGGCTTAGAAAGTGTTGGAATTAGACAGGAAGTCAGTATAGTAAGCAAGAGGCCATCTCTGAAGTTCTCCACTCGAATCTTGGCTACTCACCGTGTGACTTTAAAAAGTCATAGGATTTTCATCTATAAACTGGAAGTGGTCAAATCACATCAAATTAAATGCCTTGCATATAGGTCAGTTCTTGGGCATGAAGGCCTGAATTTAAATTAAAACTGACCTAGAGATGTACTGATAGCTGTGACTATGCTAACATTTCCAAGCATAACTCAGGTCTCTATCTCCTCCTTGCTGTGTCTCTTTAGAGAATGAGAGGGCGAAAGAGGAAAGACCATAAAAGTTCTCCAACTGTGGAGGTGAAAGGGAAGTTACTCATAACATATGTTGCTTTGATGTGTGTTTATACTACATCAGTATAATTTAGGGAAGTGAAATATATGAGTTAAAACGATGTTGCTTACTTTGTGAGATATCTGTACTTTTGACTATATCATGATGCTATCTTTGCCAGTTCTTTCTTGGTTTAATGTATGAATGATCTCTTTAGGACCACAGCTTGCAAACTGCTCTAGCACTTTACTTTTTTAAAAATAATTTATTTATCAGGTATATCTGCTTATTCCAATTATTATAGTTATCTGTGCTTTTGCTAGCTCACACACCAGAAGAGAATTTGTTTCAGCATTTTCCTTTTGCAGATTTATGTCATGAGAGGGTATTTTAGGTTCCAAGTTAACTTCATATAAAAGAGAGAAGTATTACCCAAGTTCATTTGCATAAGTGGCCCTTTATGTGTGCAAACAGATGCATTTCAAAATATGATGAACATATTTTAGGATGTCAGAGATAGTCTGACCCTGTTGATTCAGTCAGGTGCCTGATTAGAGCTTTGATGGGGACTAATATTGGAAGCAACTAATTATATTGTTACGAATTTCTCAGTAGACATGTTTTCATTCTTTCTAGAGAAGTGATAACTCTGGTGTTCATTTTAAGATGGTATTTAAAATTGATCCAGATAAAAACCTTAAGGTGGCTACATTTCACCAAAGCCAAACAAACTCTCATTTCTGTTTTCTTTTTCTAAGTGATATATGTTGGCTCCTGGGTAGCTTTTTTCTAAACTTTCACCTATGGCCTTCCATTTGTACATGCAGTTATATATCCAGTAGTCATTTGCCTTTTTCTTGCTATTATCTTTCGTCAAATTATATATTCATTCTCTCTTAATTTTTCCCTAGTCTTCTCCCTGCTGGTGTGAAATGAATTCCTTTTTCTGCAGGAGCTCAGCAGGAAATGGATTAGTGCAGCTGGAACACAACTACTGCAGTGTCAGAATGTTGGGGTAACCTCTGTATTTGAAAAATAAAGGATTGAAAAGTACCCAGCAGCTAAAAGTCAGGGGGGAAAATCTTGATGTTTCTTGTTCATTTCCATTGTGGAAGCGTTTTTCAGCATCTCCAAGGTAACTTGTAAGAGAAAATTGTAAACACGTGTACACACATATATAAAACCTTACACGAAGATAAAAGGTAGAAATGCTGAGTCTGGGATATGCTTTAATACATGCAGAGTTAGCAGCCCAGTAGGAACCTGGAGTATTGTGGTGCACGCTTGATACAACCAGAAATGTGAATTGTCCCTACCCCATCAACTTAAATGATATTATTTCCAGCAGTGAAAACCATCACCAAAATTCATCTTCCCAAGACAAAACAGGTTCCCATATCTGCCTGTCCTGCATCAGTGTCAGGCTGTGATGGTTGGTCTTTGCATGAATATGCTTGCTGCTGAGGCCAACAGCAACTTAGCCAGACTGAAGAGATGTCCGTAATCTTTCCCGCTGGGTCACTGACTTGCCAAGAGTATTTTTTTCCATGACGAATATTCAATGAAATATCTGATGTTTAAAAACAAGATTGCTTAGCTTTGCAATTGTTATTAAATTCTTTTCCTGGGCTATAATGCATAGGCTTTGATCTAAAGTCCTACCGTTGCTAGAAAACCTTGTATGATTACGATAATGTGTACTGCTCTTTTTGCTATTCCTACAGGGAAAATAAACCCCACATTAGTTCCATATTAGTACCTGACTTGGAGAAGTTAAAAAGCACCAGAAAAAGGTTAAACAGAGTCAAGTACACATAAGAGAGCAGTGGTTATTAGTGTTCAGGGAGCCATTAAAAAATTCTGCTTATACAGAAGAATTTATTGGTGCTCCCGCTTCTGGCTGCTTTATGCATTTTAATAAAGAAGTAGTCTGTGTGTGTGTGCGTGTGTGTGCATGTGCATATGTATGCTTGCACACATTTTATGGCTGTGATTGAACAAGGACGTTAGCTATTTGGTCTGTCACTAATTTCACCCCCCTCCTTTCCCTATGTCTCCTTCTTTTGACTTTCAGCTTGCCAGACAATATTATGATTTTGAAAATCCTTCTGTTCCATTTTTATTAAGGCAATACTGAAAGAATATGTCTATTAATTCCATGGATTTTTTTTTTTCTGGTATAGATATACTGGGAAACCTTTTAACTTTAGTGAGATGTTTGAAGGTAATTAGAGAAAAACCTATTTAGTTTCATGAAACAAGTTAAGTTTGTGAAATTCAATATTGTTTGGGTGCTTTGAAATTTTTAAAAAGCTATTTGTCAGGAAAGACATGTGAGTTATGGCTTAAAGAAGTGACTTGAACATATGCATTTAACGATTCTCATTCAAACAACCAACGAAATATAAAATTAGAGAAAAAATTATGTCGAGCTATGAAAACTAGGCTAGAATGCTTCTGATGTATTCAGAGACTTAGATCTTTGCAAAATATACTGTAGACAAGCCTGAACTATGAGGAAAGTAAATAAGCACGTGGAAGAAATGCTTCCCTTTGTTTTTTAAGAGAAATGGGCACTGAGAAGAACCCAACTGTAAGCTTGTGGCATTATGAGTTTGAGGGCCACAGTGTTGTTTAGGAACAGGGAGCCTGAGGGACAAATACCGATCTGTCACATATACCAGGGAGAACATGACACACTGCTCACTCCTAACTTGTACTTGGGGCACATGTCGGGCTGTGATGTGGAATTTGCTGCTGTACCTGAACTCCCTTCCATTCTATTAATGCATTTTCTTTGTGCTAAGAGAGCATGGTTTGTATGAGTTGAATTTTTTTGGCTTTACTGAGATTGTTTCATGTTTCCAAATATGGTCTCTCTTGGTAAATGGTCCCATCTGCTCCTGAGTAGGTTATTCAGTCAAATCAATAGGGCATGTTGGTTGAAATGTCTTGATTTATTTTCTGTTTTCTTTTCCATCAGTTATTGAGAAATGGGTATTAAAACATTTAACTGTAATTGTGTATTTATCTATTTTTCCCTGTAAGTTTATGAAACAAATAGTTTTTCCCTTGTAATTTGAGATTGTATTATTAAATGCATAAAATTTATGATTATTAGGTTGTCTTGATAAATAAATACTCACAGAACTGTGATGTTCTTTACTCTGAAACCTATTTTGCCTGATAATATCACTACACCTTTCTTTGAGTTAAAGAAAGTGTGATGTATCCTTTTCCATGTTTATTTTTAATTTTAATGTTAATTTTTTGGACTGAATCTTGACCCTGTGCTCAAGCAGTTTTCCTGTCTCAGCCTGCTGGGTAGCTAGGACTACAGGTATGTGCTACTGCATCCAACCCATCTTTTTATTTTTTAGCCAGTGTGTGAGTTTGTATTTAAAGTAGTATTGTTATATAGTCAGAATATAGTAAATCTTGATTTTATACTCAGTCTGAGAATCTTTGCCTTTTAATTGGTGTGTTTAGATCATTTACATTTAATGAGATTATTAATTTGGTTAGATTTAACTATCTGGTTATTGACTTTTTATTTATATAATTTGTCTTTTTAGATTTTTTTCTTATTTCTCTTGGAATAATTGAACCTACTTTATGATTCTGTTTTACCTCCTATTTGGATTCTTTAGCTATAACTCTTAAGGTTACTTTTTAGTGGTTGTGTTAGGTTATATAGCACGTATCCTTAACTCCTATTAGCTTACTTTTAAGTAATGTTATTTCATGCCTAGGAAAAACATTTACAATAGAATTCTATTTCTTACTTCCTAACCTTTTGATATGGTTTATGTCTAGATGTCCTCCTAAAGCCTAATACAGTTATGGGAGTAGGTTTCTAGAATTTGTGATTGATTCATGATTCAGTGTTGGTATTATGGGTATGAGTGCCACACCCTCCCTTGAGTGAGTAACCTACATACAGTATAAAGGACAGAAAGAGTCTTCTTTCAAGCTCCTCTCCTTTCTCTCTCGTCGCTTTTGCTGTTTTCTGGGCCATGTACAGTTACCATGGTGCCACACCAGCCTGACTTGCAGCCAGGTGATTATGGACTGAAACCTCCACAAACTGTGAGCTAAATAATCTTTTCTTCCTTAATTTTCGGTATTGGGTATTTTGTCCCAGCAATGAGAGAAGAGTAACCAGCACAGAATTTGGTATCAGAGAAGTGGGGTTGTAGCTGTGACTATACCTGACCATGTGGTTCAAGAGCCTTTGGGAATGGCTTGTGGGGAGAGTTTGGAAAGGTTTGGAGATGCTGCCTGCAAGAGTAGTGCTGGAATACTTTAGGCCGTTCCGTATGGGAGAGTTTGGTCAGAGTTCAGAAGACCAGAAAACCAGTAAAGTCCAGGCTCCTGAGGTTTCTGCTGGGAAGAAGGACTGCATTGGTTGTTGGAGTTCAGACTATGTATGTTATGGGTTGGCAGAAAGTTTGTCTGCATTTTGCCTGAGACTGTCCAGAGACTTTGCCTGAGACTGTGATTAAGGGCGGCAGACTAATTATTCTGGTGGAAGAAATTTCAGTCAGTCTAATGTTGGGGTTATGGCATGGCTATTGTTGGGAGCTTTTAGCTAAATTGGTGTTGTGAATCAAGAGCAGAGAAACCAGCAGTATGATTTAAAATATTATGAGTTTGTCCAGGAAAAATGCTCCAGTAAAGCTGTGGACTACAAAGATAGAACAGAGGAGATCTCAATTGCTGAGAAGGAACAGGAGAATACAGAAGATGACCTGGAGCTGGGGATATAGCTCAGTGGCACAGTGCCTTCCTGGCAAGCATGAAGTTGTGAGTTTTATCTCCCCAAAAAAGAAGAAGAAAAAAAGATGGCCTAAGGGCATCACAAGAAGCAGCAAATTCCCTTCCTTTGCAGCCTCAAAACTACAAAAGTGAAAGACTTTTTGAGGAGAAAGCCTGAGAGTACCAGGTTTCAGAATGGTGGTGTCAAAGAGAATCTATTCTCCAGAATTAGGTTCAGGGTGCCCAGTGATCCAGGCACTTGACTCTATGCCTAAGAGAGAAGAAAGCCTGGCTACTAGTCCAGCTAGCAGCAAACCCTGGTATCATCCACATCCATTACTTTCAGGTGCACACAGAATGAAAGAGTTCTGAGGTTAAAAAGCTTCCACTCAGATTTCAATAGAAGGCCTTGGAGGCCAGGCAGTGTGCGAAGTTGTAGGTGAGAAGCCAAAGGTGCAGTGGAGACTCCAGAATGTTGGAAAAACCAGAAATGTAGATCATCTAAGGAAAGCTGCAAAGAGGGAGCAAAGCAGGCCTAAGAGAGAGGCCACAGTAGCTACAGCTACCAGAAGTGCCAAGGGGCAGAGCCACGCAAGCCCTTTGAACTCAAAATTTGGCACAGATTCCCTCAGATGCTGCACACAGAAATACATGCTGGATTTTTGACTTGCTTTTGGTCCCATTCCTTTGTATCTCCCTGTTTGTAACTTTTGGAATGGAAATATGTATCTTGTGCCATCGACTGTTAGAAATGTTTAACTTCCTTTCATTTGTACAGGGGCTGAGAGCTTAGAGTTTGCCTTACATCTTAGAGGAGGCTTGGGACTTGGACTTTTTGGGAATGCTGAAACTGTCAGGACTTTGGCAACTCTTGGAGATGGACTAAATGTCTTTTGCATAAAGGATTAGCATGAGTCTTTTGGGGGCCAAGGGTGGAATGTTATGGTTTGTGTTTGGATGCTCCCCTGAAGCCTCATAGATATAAGAGAAGATTTCTAGAATTTGTGATTGATTCTTGTTCAAATGCTGGGATTATGAGGGTGGGTGCTGCACCCATCCTAAGGTGGGTGGTCTACACACAATATAAGGGGTACAAGTGTCTTTTCTCCTTGCCCCTCCCTTTTTTCTCTGCTTGGTTTTATTGTATTCTGCTGCCATGAACTGTTACTTTTCTGCCATGCCACCCTGTCTTGAAGCCAGCTGATTATGGACTGAAACACAAACTGTGAGCTAAATAAACTTTTCCTCCTTTAACCTTGGGTGTCAGGTTTTTTGTCTCAGCAGCAAGGAAAAAGTTTACACACCTTTACTCCTATTAGGTTTACTTTGATATGTGTTACAAGTACCATATGGTATTGTAATTAACTTTGTTTAAACAGTCAAGTATCTTGTAAATGTATCTAAGAAAAAATATGTATTTATCCATGATGTTAACATTTGTCATATTTTTATTCCTTTATGTAGATTTATATTTCTATTGGGTATTATTTTCTGTTTGTCTAAAGGGCTTCTTTTTAACATTTCTTACAGATTAGGTTTGTGAGTAAAGCATCCTTCTAGTTCTCATATATCTAACAAGGTCTTTATTTAGTTTTCTATTCTAAAGATACTTTCACTGTGTATAGACTTCTGTGTCTTAACTCCGGGATTTCACTGGATGTTGCCTAGCCCACTGCCATGCTCCATGGCCTGGGACTCCAAGTGGTAAATTCAGGCACTCTTTGGGCTCATTTAACTTGCTTCGCATTCCATGGGGATCGCTGTTTTCCACTGCCAAGTGACCAGTGTCGTAAGCTATTTTGTTCCCATCTGTTTTGACTATTATTTAGTTGTTTCTAGAAGGGGAGTAAATCTGGTTCTTGCTGTTGAATCATGGTTGAAAGTGATGTCCTTATAACTTGATGGTAAACAAATTTGGATTAAGTTTTTCTTCATATATTAGCTCCATATATTTGGTGTAGGTGAGTCTATGACTATCAAATCATCTTTGAAAATTATACCTTTATCCTCAAATAACTTTAGTTTGCATTTTACTTAGTACTTACCTCTACTTTTCATCTCTTTTGAAATATTCTTGCTTTTGTTTGTTTTCTGCCTGCCTGGAATGTTATTGACCATCTATTCACTTGGTTTTACTATTTTAAATTTATATTGTATTTTAATCAAAGTATAATATTACATAATGAATGTATAATGTTGCCCAAGCCTATAACTCACAGTATTGTAGGCTTCCTTAATTTTAAAGCCTGCTCACTAGTGACTTTCAGTTTAGCTGTTTCCTTCTGCTATTCCCTGTATATTTTAGAATTAAAAAATACTGTAAATGATCCCCCCCCCCACTATTTTCATTCATGAATTTTCCTACTAGTGTCGGTAAGATTTAGGTTCTTACACAGAGTTTTACTCTTTTTGTCTCCCGACTGTAGATTTGTCACATTCTGTTAAATTGAGAATCAGAATTTTTAAAACATGATTACACAGACATTACAGACAACTAAATAATTTTAAGGAGCTACGTTAACATTACCTTGTATTTTTAACCCTTTGCTTTTTAAGCTCTCCTTTCTGTTTATGATGCCCTCTGCTACTTCGGGAGAAATGGCCCACGGGAAGTAACTTTTTGGAGATGTTGTATTTTGAAAGTTTCTTTATTCTATTCTTTGATTCATACTTTGGCTAAGCCTAAAAGTCCACATTGGAAATTTGTTTGCCCTTTAGAATTTTTGAGGGCTATGCTGAGTTTCGTAGCTGGTGTTTAGAGGTCAGATGCAGCTCTAAGTTCTTATCTTTTATATGACGTCTGTTTTCTCACTTGGGAAGTTTTAAAATCTTTCTTATTTTATCCGAATGATGTGCCCTAGAGGAATTCCTATTTAATCTGGAAATTAATGTCCTTCAGTTATAGACAATTTTTTATGGCCTTACATTGCTAATTTCCTTCCTTCCATTTTTTTCTTTCTGGAACTCATATTAATACTAATCTGTTTTCAGAAATTACTATGTGGTTGAGACTATTATAGGGGCTTCACATGTACTAATTCGAAGTATTACTTTTCCAGATGTAGAAACTGAGCTAAGAGGTTAAGGAATTTTTCCTAGGTTAGGTTATGCGAAGGGTAAATGATGGAGCTGGAATTCAAATGTGGGCTGTACTGAGCAGGGCAGGGAGTTTAATTCTTCTTTATATAAATTTTCAAGTGCCCTGAACTCCAACTTTCTGGGTTACCTAGTGCCTCTTCTGAGCCCATTGGAGCTGCACAGCTGAAACTGGCTTGTTAGGCTACCAGTGTGGGGTTAGCTTTCTCTGGTCACTTGAGTTAGTGCTCTGACAGCTTTCCAGGTTCAAGCACTGGGAAACAGCTATTTTCCTAATTACTACATTTCCCCATTGTCTTTCTCAGGGTCTCTATTAAAAAATATTTTCTTACATTGCTTTTATGAGTTGTAGGAGTGAGAAGAGACAAACACAAATGCTTTATCCATTTCATTTAATACAAATCTCCACCTATTTATTTTCAGCTTTTGAAAAAGTAATCATTAAATATGATATAACTAGTTAATTATTTTGACATGCTTTTTTCTTTTGTCTTTTTTGAGACAGAATCTCGCTATGCAGTTCAGGCTGTCCTTGAGCTCACTTTGTAAGCCCAGGCTGGTCTTGAACTCACAACAATCCTCCTGCCTCAGCCTCCCGAGTGCTGGGATTGTAGGTGGACCCCACCATGCCCAGATTTAACATGCATTTTGATAGTTCCTATCTCATAGTATAATACCCAATGTACTTCATTATCTTTGTATTTATTTGATTACTTGTAATTTTGCTGAGTTTTTGCTTTAAGTGATTTAATATAAGTGATATAGAATGATATGTAGTATATTTTAACAAATATATATATAATATTACATACTATATATGTAAATGAATATTTGTATGTAAATGTGTACTATCATCATTATGATTTCATATTAGAACAGATGTCCGCAAGATACTCTTAAGAATATTTCAGTTCTTTTACTTTTATCTCATTCATTCTGAGGTTTAAAAAAGAATACTATTTCTTCTTATACTCTCACTCCAAATTTTGCCAGCATTATTTAGTACTTAATCCTATTTTATTCTTATAGTTTATTTTGTCATATCTTGGGTAATATTCTGATTTGTTTTTTCAAATTTTGACTGTATTCCCAAATTCATGGTGGTTTTTCTTTGCAGAAACCTAAAAATGTTATTCCATCATCATCCTCTAAATTCTAGTGCTGCACATGAAATGTCCAATTGGAAGCTCGAGTCTTCCCTCTGTTTGGAACTTGTGCAGTCTAGCTTATAGATTATGTATTTCATTTCATTCTGGGGTTCAGGAAATTTTCAAGATACTTGCATATATATCGCTTATTGTAAGTCTGCTCTGGAACTAATTTTTATTTTATTTTAAAGAGGATAAGATTAAACATAACAAAACAGATCATAAGGAAACAATTTTAAGAAACATGGATTTCAAACTGTAGATCTTCACCATCTATCTTATTGTCTCTAGTTTTCTTCCAAATAGTTGTTCCCATCTTCACATATTGAATACATACTGAACATTATGGAACTAATCTAATCATAACAGGATGATGAAGGCTTTTAAGTCTTCAAGACCTGACATTAGGGAAGTCAACAATGGCTACCATAATGTCTCTCATTCTCTTCAAAGTAGCTGTCCATATCTTTATGTATGCTGAAATTAAACATAAGAAACTAGACTAATATCACTCTGAACAGTGAATAATAGTATTGCTAGATTTTATATCATAATGCTACAGAAATAGCACTGGGTATCTTAGTGTCTCTTCTTCTTCAGAGTATCTGTTCATTACATTGTGCATTATATAATCTGTTCCCGTAAACTGCTTAGAAATTCTCCCCATACGTGAATCTCTACATGTATATCTATGAGTCCCAGCCCTCTGCAGGCTTCTGCTCAGGGGAACCCTCTCCTAGTACAGTCATGCGTTGCTAACAGTGGGGATATGTTCGGGAGTGTGGCATCATACGGTTTCATCACTGTGTGAATGTGACATGCAGTGTACTTAATGCAGATGTAGGTGGTACAGACCAGTCACTTAATGTAGCCTCTTAATGTAAACAAGAGATGCAGTAAACATGAGCTCTGTGAGGCTCCTGCAGACATAACATGGTGCACTGCTTTACACTAACATTTCTCTTTTCCTAAGTCGTAGTATACTTCTACCATAATGATATCACTAAACACATAACAAACTTACTATATACCATAATAGTAGACTGGTAACAGTAACATATAATCAAATATTTTGTACTGTTCAGAATAGAATGGTCGCTACTTTTATATGACTGGTGGTGCCTAGATTTGTTTATACCAACATCACCACATACCTGACCTCTGCATTGTTCATACAGTGGAGACATCACCAGCTAAGAGAAAATTTCAGCTTCTTGATTATCTTATGATATCACCATTATACACACACACACACACGGTAGACTATTGTTGACTAAAATGTTAAGTGGTACATGACTATGTCTCTTGTAGTTTGCTCTTCTCCTTCGGCAACTCCTATTCACCCCTTAGATATTTTTTAATACTTCTTAATTTTTTTCTGTAGATTTAAAATATTTGTCCTATTTTAACTGCTATGCTGTTATTTAATGGCTCAACAGTGACTATTTAACCTTCTGTTAATGTACTTTTCGTGTAATCTTAATGTGTTAGTGAATTTTGTAAGCTTATTACTAAACTATAAAGGATGGGCCAGGGATTTAGCTCAATGGTGTAAGTGCCTGCCTGGCAAGCACAAGGTCATGAGTTTGATCCCTGGTACCAAAACCAAAACAAAACACCCCCAAAACTATAAAGGAAATCACGGTCAGCTTTATCTACAAAGAAATAAAGGCCAGAAAAGGTGGTCTATGTGCCAACATGCTCCTAGTCTAAGTATGAAGTTCTTATAAATGGAGAGGGTGAACATTCCAGCTCAAAAATGGGTAAAAGATATTAAACAGAAAATTTACCAAAGAAGAAATGCAAATATCCAATAAATTTCTGAAAACATTTTTCTTTTTTTTATTTTAAAGAGAACAAAACAGAGTAAAGCCAATCAAAACACAGCAATGAAAGTAATACAGAACTTCAAAACAGGACAGTAGAAAATCAACGACTGCCATAATGTATCTTGCTATCTTCACAACAGTTGTCCAACAACAAAATCAACCAAACCAAACCAAAACAAAACAGAATAAAACAAATCAAAACATTAAATAAAATAAAACAGCCACGCGTGGTGGCGTACTCCTGTAATCCCAGCACTTGAGAGGATGAGGCAGGAGGATCCTTGCAAATTTGAAACCAACCTGGGCCACAAAGTAAGCCCAAGGCCAGCCTGAACTGCATAGTGAGATAAAAAAGACAAAGAAAAAACAAACAAAAAATCTAATAGACTGGAACAAAACAAAACAGTGAGAATAATACTGTACATTATTAACATCAAAATAGTTGCTCAGGTTACCAGATGCAGGAATAAAACAAAACAGTAAAATGGACCAAAACATTGGATTTCAAAAACAAGATGGGAGGAAATACCCCACAGCTGACACTGTGCACACTGGCATTCTCCAAAGAGATTCCCAGACCACCAGCCCCAGTCCTGCGGACTCAACCAAACAATACAAGCATCAAGGTATATTCCCTTCCCCTGGGATGCTGTCATCTCTCCCTGAGCCCTCTGAATCAGCAAGGCCGGGGTGGGGTGGGGTTACTCTACTGGTTTTTCCGCCAGTGTGTACCAGCTGGCTCAGGGAAGATGTGATATCTCTTTTCACTGGGGCTCTTTCCCACCTGCATGGCGGTGCTTACTTCACCGGAAAGCTCTTTCTGGTTTTTTAAGACAGTGTCTCGCTATGCAGTTCAGGCTGGCCTTCAGCTCACTATGTAGCCCAGGCTGGCCTCCTGTTCCTCCTGTTCCTCCTGCCTCAGCCTCCCAAGTGCTGGGATTACAGGCTTGCACCACTGTGCCCAGTTGTTGAAAATATTTTTAACCCCAAAGAAATATAAATGAAAAATAACCTTCTCTAGTTGGTTGTGATGGCACACACCTGTAACTGCAGCACTTGGGAGGCTGAGGTAGGATTACTGCTGTGAGTCCCAGGCTGACCTGGGTTATATAGCAGCACTCTGTTACAAAACAAAACAAAACAAACAATAATCTTCTATAAATAAAGCAATATGTTAAGATTGTTCTCACAGATTAAAAGAGCAATAGAGATCCTCTCCTACAGCTTGAGGCTATATTTGATTGAAAGTAATAGACAATACCATGCAAATAACCTAATGAATGAGGCCAATCAGCTCTTGTTACTTGGATTCCAGTGGACTGGTTTATTTCAGGGGCTCAGTAATAGTGTCCAGAATCCAGTTTCTTTTTATTTCTTCTGTCTGTTTCTAGAATGTTGGCTTCATTGGCTCCTAATGTAGGAAGGACAGGAATTTGCTCTTGTAGAAACTGTCCGTGGCTTCTTAAATATCACTGGGCTGAGTTGAGATGTGGACCCTGTTCCTCCATGAACAGCTGGGCAGTTCCACAGCTCAGCTTAGGTCGGTGCTGCCTGAGCCACCTGGGGGCGGAGGGGCGGAGAGGCGGAGAGGATGGGGCCGGGGGAGGATGAACACAGCATGAAAACTGGGGATGTTATCAAGAGACGGATCAGCTATTTTGATGAAACACATGAAATGTCTATTATTCATTCATTCTTCTGGACATAAAATTTCTCTTGCTCCCTCCCTCTCTCTATATAACCTGTCTGTATCTATGTATATAGCTATGAAACTGGCAGTGGGAATAAAAAAGAGTCTTTAAAATGTGCTTTTAACATTATCCATAAATTCTGTTTCTTAAAATTTATCTCAGAGAAAAAAAATATGGATATATAACACATAAATATCCAGTCATTATGTATCTAAAGCTACATCATTTATCATCACTAAAATCTTGGAAAATACTTAAATGTCAACCACATGGAGTTGATTAAATTGTGTATGCAACACTCAGTCCTCATCCCCTGAAATAGTATTTAACAATGAAAAATGATGCCATTAAAATATTTAATGGCATGGAAAATTATTGCTAGGAGCTGAATGGTGGAAATGTATGTATGCATATTTATATTTATATAAATTACTTACAGTTAATCTTCAGTATTTTAATTCCTTTTAAAATCTTTTAGCCCTTGTGTTTCTTGATTTAATACACTGTTAGAACTTTCAGTTCAGTATTGTAAAGAATTGTGAGAGTAGAGAGCCTTACTTTGTTTCTGATTTTAGGGGAAAAGAGTTTATACGTTTGTTTACTTCATTTTTTAATTTTAAAGATAGTAAAATCCAACAAAACAAAACAGGACAAAGTCAATCAAAAACAAAGCAGCAAAATTGGTACAGAATTTCAAAGCAGGATACTAGCAAAAAATAGCTACCATAGTATATCTTGTTATCTTCACAATAGTTGTCCATTCCATCAGGTATTGCAAAATTAAACAACAAAACAGAATAAAAATAATCAAAACAGAATATTGAATAAAGCAAAACAATCAGAACAAAGCTAAAAAGTGAGAACAATACTGGGTTTCAAAGACAAGATAGAAGGAAATCCCCCGTATTTGCTATTTTGTGTACTGTCATTCTCCCAAGAGATGCTCGGAGTGCTGGTCCCAGGCCTGCAGAATCAACCGTTTGGTTGCTTTTGGTTCATGGGAGGCACTGACTTTTCTCTTCCTGGAAGCTTCAGGCTTGCACTGCTCACCAGAAAGGCTGGTTGCCTGGCTTCATGCTGGATCCTCCCAGTCCCAGCATGGCGGATAAAGAGTTTATACATTAAGTATAATGATGGTTTTGTGTTCTGTAGCTCTTCTTCATTAGGTCAAGAGTTTACAGTTTGCTAAGAAGCTTTTATTGTAAAAAGGTGTTGAATATTGTCATGTTTTTACATCCATTAGAACGATCATGTGATTTTTTCATATTGTGACTATATTGATAGATTTCCAAATGTTAAATCAACTTTATATTATTAAAACAGATCAGGTTTTTCTTTTTTTTTTTGTCTTTTTCTATTTTATTGGTACCGGGGATCGAACTCACGACCGCCTGCTTGCAAGGCAGGTGCTTATGCCGCTGAGCTAAATCCCCAGCCCCCCAGATCAGGTTTTTCATGGTGAGTTACTACTTAAATACATTGCTGGATTTAATTTGCCTAAACATTGTTAAATTTTTCACTTGTGTTTGGAGACATTGATCTATAATTTTCTTTTATTATATTATCTGTCAGTTTTCTGGGATAGCAAATTCCTCTCCTTAAGAGGCTTCCAGAATAACCCTCTCACTTACTCTGCAAGTAAGTGAGGGAGCAGATAGGCTCAGGAATCTTTGACAAGCTTTGGGTGACTTCCTATGAGTGAGTGAAATGAACGAATTTAATGAGTGAACTTTAGATACTCCGCATAGGGATGCTAACGCTCATGGAAACATTCTATGCCTCACTCTGTGTACTGAAGTTTCCTAGCAGACAGAACATAACCTGTAAGAGGCTGGTGATGGGACTGAGCTATTGAAGAAGCATGGCTGGAGCATGGAGTATCAAAGGAGACTGAAAAAAGAAAACCAGTTTGCTCAGATTTCTAGTATTTGTAGCAGTAGAGGGACCCCATGGTAAGAACTAAAACTACACGGTAAAACACTGATTGGACGGGTTCAAGAGTGAATGTGGGAACGGACACCAGTGTCTAGGCAAGACGTAATAGCAGAGCTGGGCATGGTGGTGCACACCCGTAATCCCAGCAGTTGAGAGGCTGAGACAGGATTGTTGCAAGTTCAAGACCAGCGTGGGCTATGAGTTCAGGGACAGGCTGAACTGCATTGTGAGATCGTGTCTCAAAAGACCAAAACAAACAAACAAACAAAAAAGGTGGGTTAGATGACAGTGATGATATGGAGATACAACCTGACAGATTCAGCAGAATAAGACAGAAAGACCTGGTCACAGATTGGCTGTGAGGAGCAGGAGAGAAAAAGAATTAAGAAGGGATGGGGGGTTTCTGGTGTGACCAACAGAAAAGAGATTTCTATATCATTAACATCTTTCCACAGAATATATTTTGAAAAATTCTACCTGTTGATGATTAAGGAATAATAGTGAACCTGCTAGTTTAGAAGCATTTAAAATCTATCTTCCTAATTTGTAGCAACTTTTCAAGTCATTGCAAGCCCAGGATGCTTATTAGTAAAGAAATCTGTTGCATTCCTTATACTTATTTAGAAAAAAATGTTAAATATGTTTATTAAAATAAAGGTATACTGCCAATATCATACTTAATAAAGACTGAGAGCTTTTTCTTCTAGGAGCAGAAGTAAACAAGGATGTTCATTCTTTTTATATCCATTTAACACTGTACTGGAGGCTCAGGACTGGGGATTTAGCTCAGCGGCATAAGCGCCGGCCTTGCAAGCAGGCAGTCGTGAGTTCGATCTCCCGTACTGATAAAAAGGAAAAAGACAAAACAAAAACAAAACACTGTACTGGAGGCTCTAGCCAAGGCAATTCAGCCAGAAAAAGAAATTAGCAGCATTCATGTTAGAAATAAATAAATAAAATTATCATTATTCACATGATATAGAAAACCTTAAGGAATCCCCCCACAGAAAACTATTAAAGCTCTTAAGCAAGGTTGCAGAAAAAAATCAATATATAGAAATCCATATGCAGCAGTGAAAAATCAAAAATGAAATTGAGAACACAGTTCCACTTGTAGAAGTATCAAAAAGAATAAAATATCTAATAATAAATTCTACATGGAAGGCACAAGAATTGCACACTAAAAACTAGAAAATACAATAGAAAGAAATTAAAGACCCAATAAACAAGATATCCTATGTTTGTAGATGTAGCAGAACTAACAATGTTAATATTGCAATACTCCCTTAATTGATTATAAATTCAGTACAATCCCTACTAAATCCAGAATGTTTTTCAGAAATGGAAGAGCCGTAAAATTCATAAGTAAATGCAAAGGATCCCATATGGACAAAGCAAATTTGAAAAGGAAGAGCAAATTTGGAAGACCGAAACAACCCATTTTAGAACTTACCACAAAGCTATAAAACGTAAAATTGACATAACTATAGACATATAGATTAATGGAATAGAACTCAGGATACAGAAATTAACTTGACTCTTATGGGCCATTGATATTCAATGAAAGAGCTGAGAATTCAATGGGGGAAAATAGTCTTTTCCACATGATTCTGGGATAACTAGACATCCACATATAAAATAGTGCTGGGCACTATCTTACAGCATACAAAAATTAATGTAGAGTGGATTTAAAACTTCAGTGTAAGAGGTAACACTATAAAATTCTTACAAGAAAACACAAGTGTAAATCTTTATGACCTTGGATTCTGTGTGCCTTGGTGAGTCTTTTTTTTTTTTTCAGAAAGCATAAGGCATAAGGAAATAATGTACAATAAGTTGATTTTCATCAAAGTGAACTCTTTTTGTACTGTAAGGGCCATATTAAAGTGAGAAGATAGTTTGCATGATAAGAGAAAATACTATCAAGTTATGTTTAAGTGTTTCTTATCCAAAATATATGAAGAATTCTTATAACTCAGTAAAAAGACAACTCAGGAATGAGCAAATAGTTTGAATAGAAAAAAAGAAAAGAAAATATAGAAAAGGCCAATAAGCACATGAAAACTGTTCAGCATCATTAGTCTTTAGGGAAGTGGAGGAAAAATCACACTGAGATGCTACATCACACCCACTAGGGCTGGTATAATCAAAAAAGGTGGACAATAACAAATGTTGATTAAGATAGTGAGAATATGAGTCCTTCATACATTGTTGATAGGAAAGTAAAATAATAACCTGCTCTGGAAAACATGTCAGTTCCTGGGGGAAAAGACAAGTGGATTCTAAAATTCATACGAATGTACAAAGAACTGGGAGTAGCCAAAGCAACTGTGAAAAAAGACAATTCCAGATATGAAAATGTGTTATAATATCACCCCAATATCTGTATAGAAAACTTGTTTCGGATGTTGGAAAAAAATTACCTCTTGGCAAGATTTACACTAGGGTCCCTTTTTCTTGTTGAGATGGTGGTTTGTTCACGTCCCTACACCATCCACAAATCAAATATGTGACCCAGGCAAAAAGAGGTTCCAAGAAATCTCCCTGAGAAGAAGGCCAATAAAACTGAAGTCAAGGCTAGCCACAACAAACTGAAACCACTCAGAGGTGCTTAGGCTGGATCAGGTGGAAGGAAAGCCATTCTGGGTTTCAACACATGCTAATTCTCATACGGATCACAAGAATGTTCACCATAAGAAACGCCATCAGTAAAGCTTCAGTCTCAGACTCCTACAAGAATACAGGAAGCCACAGGTTCAACAGTAGTTGAATGGTGAGGCTGTTTATACCAAAGAAGGACAGGAAGCAGCCTATGATTAATATTTTTAGTGTAATACTTGAAAAATACAGGCTACACCAGAGTGGTAAATAGCATTATCTTTGTATCTCTCTAGCTTATAAGATCAACCATTTATATTGATATGTTTCTTAATTAACAATGGAATTTTCAACTTTTCAGTCTATTGCATGTCATTCCAAACAGAGTTAAATGATATCAGCTCCAAAGTGTTTTGTTGTCATTCTCAAAGAACAGTTTAAAAAAAAGGTATATAAACAGAGATACCCTTGGTGCAGCAGTATAGCATCATGACATTTATCTATAACATATCCAACAAAGACCACGAGGAAAAGCAAAAATGTGTGTATTTGTACAGGGAGCTTTTTTCTTATAGACGGACAATGTTATTAACAACCCCATATGAAGAGGGTTTTGAATGAGTAATTTTGAATGAATAGAAACTAGAAGCCATTAAAAGAATAAAAGGAGAGAAAGTCATTTCTTGAAAAAGACACAGAACATTTATATTATTTTTTGTATTTTTTGGTTATTGGCAAAAGTACTGCCTATTTTTTAGAATTATTTCCTACTGAGTTCAAGTAATTCTTTGTACTTTCTCTGTGGTTTCTGTGGCTTTAGTCATTTCCTGTGCCTTCTAGCTAATTTTCTTGTCTGGAATGACAAGTCCATCCATGAAGCCCTATGAGATTGTTATTTTCTGGTCAGTTTCTATTTTTCACTCTTCAGATGTCCAATTTTATGATATTTGGTGGGGACCTGGGTTGGGGATGAGGTGTTGACTATTTTTCTGTCTGTTGGATATCTTCTACATGGTTATGTGGTCTTTTATGTTATTTTGTGGTATGTAGACTTGTCATTAATTAAGAAAAAAGCAATTGTCCAGCTCTCTTTCTATGAATAGGAAGACAATAGTTTGTTTTTCTGGTAGTTCTTTGGTCCACTCAATGTTAGCATTTAGTTGAGCCAACTTGAATGATTATAATACGCAGAAATATAATTAATGTCATGCATATTTTCAGTGTACCTTATCTCATTTTGAAAAGAACATTATGAAGCCTTATAAAAAGGAATATGGCCAAGTACTCTTTATCTTAATAGAATATAGAATTGGAAAATGAAAAGTTCATCTGAAATAATGAGATTTATCTATGAATTGTCACACTACCTGCTGCTAGTTAGTGTGGCAAATCAGCTTTGCAGGAGTGGCCAGGAAAGCATAGAATATAGATTTTTGAGGAAACTAAGGTGACCTATGGGAGATCCACAGGGCAACGTTAGCTGATGATTGTCTGTTACCCATACTTAGTGGTGCTGAAATCATTAGTGTACTTGTCAGTGTTGATGAACAAGCCAAGTTTCATAGGCCAAAGTCAGCAAGTCAAACAGATCACCGAATCAGTGAAGTCAGAGGTATCAAATTCTAAAGTATGGAACTAAGATTTAGAAACTGGTGACAAAAAAGGCAAGTCTAGGCAGGCCATCCTCAGTTACTCAGGTGGTACCAGCACAGACTCACATTTATCTTGCGAAAGTCATCTTTAATGACTTGTTGACTGTCTGGAAATACTCCATTTCTAATAGAAAGTGTTCTTGGGCAGCTATAAGGAAAACAAATGTTCCTTGCTCTGGAACTGGTGATTCTGAGTCACAGAGAGCTTCAAATAAAGATGTCTCAATCAGCAGCAAGGAGGATAGTCTTGAAATTGACAGGGTGGATTTTTCTGTCTTTCGCAGGGTACAAAGTGATATTGATCTGGTACATCAAATGACATGGTATACTGGGTCTGCTGATTTTTTCATTATTTCACTTCAATAGTGACAACTAGAAATGCCTTAGCCTTCTCTGTTATGCACAGGTTCTGATAATTCACACTGGATATGGCACATACAGGATCATAGTAGAATCACATGAGGTACACGACCCAGCAGACTCCTAGGTGTCTGCATTGGTCACTTGGCAGGATAGATTCTGTAATCATTATTGTAGTATTCTGTTAACATAAAGGTTTAATAGAACTTACAGAATTGTTAAGAATTTTATAAAGTAATGGAATGACTGGTAGAGATTTCAAGCAAGGACTGTGTTTGTTCTACAAATGTTAGGTGACTATTAGCACTGGGCACTGACTAAGACTGAGGAATGAAAAAATGAGGTAGCAGACCTAGTCAAAGAACCAGGTGGTAAAAATAAGACAAGCAATTAAAAATAGCGTGATAGGAGCTATGATGGGAAGAATTACAAGGTAGAAATAGTTAAGCAAGGGAAATAATCTGGAATTGGAGGGTCAAAGAAGGCATTTTGGAAGAGGTGTTACACAAGACCAACAGCAACATGCCAGGGATGGTGGTGCATGCCTGTAATCCTAGCACTTGGGAGGCTGAGGCAGGAGCATCATTGGAGTTTGAGGCCAACCAGAGCTATATAGTGAACTCAAGGCCAGTCTAAACTACACAGCAAGGTCCCATCTAAAATATAAATACAAAACAAAACTAAAAACAACAAAACCACAAGAGACACCTGAAAAATAAAAAAAAAATTAAAAAAGGCAAAGAATGAATATTTACAAAGGATCAGGGGAACTACAACTGTGAGAAATGAAGTGTAGTTGGAAGTGGTTGGATGGTCAAGTACTTTGGTTAGAGCGATCCACTTGGACTCAGAAGGCAACATTCGCAGGATTTTGTACCTCTAATTTGTTACCTCTAATTTGTTTTACTTAAGCATATATAAATGACTGAGAGTAGATTGTTTTAATGTCCTTGTGTTGTTTTTACAGGTAAAAATGTTGATGGACTTCTTATTTTAATAAGTTTATATGGATATTGTCAACTCTGAAAAAAATAAAAACCAAGTATATAATTTCCTAACCAGTACACAAAAAAAGTGGAAAGATCAAAAGCACAGACTCAGATGAAAAAAAAGGGAGGGAGAAAAGAGGACATAAATAGGAAACCTGAAATTGGATGGTAGATATAAATACAAATAGATCAGTAATTATTAAATATTAAATGTGACCAGACTAAAAGGACAATTACCATATTGAATCAAAAAGAACTAATAAAACCTAACCATATGCAATTGATACAAAAAATAGATAAAACATAAGGATAGAGAAAGTTTGAAAGTAATAAGATCAGGAACAGTATACTATGAAGATGCTAAACAAAAGAAAGCTTATATAGTTATTTTAACAGATTGTACAAAGCTTAAAGCAAATAATATTACTGAAAACAAAGGAGGATTTTCTAATTATGACATGTTTTACTGGCAAGGAAAGTATACTAATTGTAATTTTTATTCACCTGATAAGAAAGTCAATATATATAAAGTAAAATTAGAGAATTAGAGGGAGAATATATCTTTAATTATTCTTTTTTTTGGTCTTTTTCCTTTTTATCAGTACCGGGGATCGAACTCATGACTGCCTGCTTGCAAGGCAGGTGCTTATGCTGCTGAGCTAAATCCCCAGCCTCAGGGAGAATATATCTTACCACAATAATGTCCCTGGTAGGCTAATTAGATAAAAATTCTGTAAAGATATAGGAAATTTGAGTATAGCATTGAACAAGCTTGACTTAATAGATACAAAATGTTCTACCCAACAACTTCAAAGTATATATATTCTCAAGCACATGTGTAATATTCATGTAAACTATCCATATTCTAGGTCTTGCAGTAAGTTGTAATACCTTCCAAGGCATTCAGACCATTCACTCTATGTATGATCTGATCTTAGTGCAATCCATAATAAAAAATAACTAGGAGAACTCCCCATCCATTTCAGTGCTTAATAAGAGACTACTTTAAGTATTTAGGAAGTTCATTACAAGGATTTCAGAGGGTCTGGAAAAATAAAATGAACTATGTAGGATTGATGACTGATATGCTTCTGAGATCCCACTGGCTTACCTTTTCTTTTGCTGACATTAGGCACAGCCACAAGCACTGGTGGAGGCCAGGGAAAAGTGGTTTGTCTCCTTTGTCTTCCATGATGTTAACACTGCCTCCCAGAGATGGAACATAACAGGAAGAGAGCTGGGGAAAAGAGTGTGGGAAATGTAACTTCAGGCTCCTTGCTCTAACATCATAGATGAGATAACTGAAGAACAAGTGGGAAGCAGCAGATGTGGACGAGCACAGTCCACCCCTTTGGCTATGCAGCACCAGCATATGCTCTTATATTTAAAGCATCCACATGACAACAAGAAAAACAACATTATGTATCTCTTATACAAAGACGCATTTATTCTTTCCTTAAAATGGAAGCTGTGGAACCCTATCACTGAATTCTTCTGGGCGATGTTAGTTTCTCTATTAATTTAGTGACAATACCACCTGGATATCTTGTAACATAAAGATTAAACTGTAAATTTAGCCACTAAGAACATGAAATAAAATGACAGTGGGAAGGGAAAGAGGTATAAAAAGATGAGCACGTGCAATATGCAGATATAAGCAACAAAAAGGGTACTTAGTGGCTACAGTGCAGTTAACTGAGAAATCATTAAATGAAACTAGAAAAATCATATATTAGGAAATGGAGTGGCAGCTTATAAGAATTAAAGAGTCAATGAAATAATGAGACTTAGGAAATATAAGTGCTATAATAAAAATATCAAATAGTAAAACTGGTAGAATATAGCTAAAGTAGAATTTAGAGGAAATTTCATGGCACTAAATTCTGCAAAAGAAAAGAGGAAGGATAAAAGGTAATATGATAAGCTTCCATTTTTAATAGAAAGAAAGAAGAAATAATAAACATAAAAGCAGCAATCAGGGAATGTAGCTCAGTGGCACAGCACCTGCCTGGCCCGGAGTTACCAAAGGAGGAAAGAAAGGAAAGAAAGGATATATCCTCAACTCTTAACAGTGGAATGAAATGTAAGGGGAAGAAACTTTTCCTTGGGGCTAAGGGTTTAGCTCAGCGGCTTGAGTGCCTGCTCAGCAAATGCCAGGTTTTGAGTTCGATCCCCAGTACAAAAAAAAGTAATCAATATAACATTCAATACATTAATACCTACAAAGTTAAGATATTCAAGCGGCCAAATATAACTAAGAAACCCCTAATGAAACTGATCAAGGAAAAACAATAATTATAAGGACTTAAAAAAAGAAAACAGATATTCTGGGTGTCAAAATAATAATGTAAGATATATAATAATAAGCTTTAGGCTGTAACTTTGAAAGTTTCTAAGCAACTTTCTTTTGCTGACATTGCCATTTCTTTTTTATCTAAGAAATGGATAAAAATCTTGGGAAAACATCATTTACCAAAACAGACATAAGAACAAGCAGAGAATCTAAACAATATTGAAACCAATAAGAAATTAATACCTTGCCAAGAATATTTTCACAAAGAACTCTAGTCCTAGGAAAGCAGTATTAAGGAAAAAAGAATCCCAAACATACTCTATTCCAAGGTATGAGAAAAAAATAAGCAAAAACTTGACATTATGTTAATAATGTGACTTGATAATATAAGAAATTATACACCAATGTTATAGTACAAATACATGCACAAACCATGTACAAATATTAGCAACTAAATCTGTAGCATATATAAAAGATAAAGAATCATAAGTAAGCTGGATCTGTCTTGGGATTTAAAAAGTCAAGTAATGTCACCACATTAGTGAATTAGAAGAGAAAATGATATCGTCACCACCATAGATGTAGGCAAAACATTTTATAAAATTCACTATACTTATAGGAAACATGCTTGCCAAACTAAAGGGGAGCTATTTAAGTTGCTCAAGGATTTTTTTAAAAAATAAGTTTCATACTTAAGAGTGAAGCTTTTGAAGTTTTATTAGTGATTATTAGAAGACCCGAAAGCGACTTTAATCGAAAGTTTATGACCAGCACAATGAATAAAAACAGAGAATAAAAGCTATCAGGACTGGATGATTGGAAAGAACACTGTCACTATTTTCAGATGATATGATCTTGTAGAAAATACAAAAGAATACCCAGATAATTTATTGGGATTAGTAAGTGAGTTTCGGAAGGTAGTTGAATATAAAATCAATATACAAAAATCAATTGTATTTCTACATGCCAGCAACAAACATTTAGAGAATGAATAAAAAGATGCTTATAAGGGCATAAATATATGAGGCAGCAAGGAATAAATTTAACACAAAACATCAAAGATCTTTGTGGAAAAAGGTGTAAGATTTTATTGAGAGATATTAAAGAAAATCTAACTAAATGGAGAGATAAGCTATGCTTATGGATTAGAAAAATCAATATTGTAAAGATGTCAATTCTTCTGTAATTGATTTAGGTTCAGCAGGTTGTATTTAAAACTAAATAGGCTTCATGTTTCTTCTGTGAAATGTGATAAGCTACTTGGAGAGTACATACGGAATGCAAAGAATCAAGGCTTAACCCCAGCGTTCTTGATGAAAAATAACAAAGTTCAGGAAGTTGCTTACCAAGGTCAAGATTTACAGAGCTATCCGAATGGAGAAACTTGTGTTACAGGCGTGGAACAACAGGAGAAGCATTAGGTGGCCCAGACAGACATCCACACATAAAAGGATGCTTGTATGACAAATGTGACAGTGCAGATGGGGGAGGAAAGGACAGAGTCTGTGGTAAATAGTGGTGGGGCGCTGGGACATTCTGGGGTGGATGTGGGGCGGGGGAGGAAAAGGAAATTGTGCCTCTATCTTACGTGATACACAGAAATCAATATCAGACACATTAAAGAACTTAGTGGAATTTTAGGCTATAATTTTTAAACAAAAAATAAAGCTTTCAGGAACTATAGATTATTTTCATGACCTTGAGGTAGGGAAGGATTCCTTAAGCATGACATGTAAACCCTAAGCATAAAGGAAAAGATTGATGATTCTGACTACATTGAAACTGAGACTTTACCCAAAATGGATCACATTAAAATTGAGAATTTTTCAGAGGCTAGCACATGAAAGCCAGCAGCATCAAAACCCCCAACGATGTGGAAACTTGGGGAAGTTATTGGCAATACGGTCAGACAAAGGATTAGTATTTAGAGACCATAGAAAATGTCTCTCTCTTTTTTTTTTAAGCCTACAGCACCCGGTATTGCCAGGCGGTCTCCCATCCAAGTACTAACCAGGCGTTCAACTTTATAATACCTGATGAGATAGACAATTCTTTTTAAGGAAGCAAGAGGCATTATGGTAACCATTATTGATAACATTGTACTCTGTTTTTACATCATGTGCTATGTCTATCCTTGGTTTTGATTGACAGCTTTGTTTTGCCACATTTGACTTTATTCTCTTCCAAAAAAAAGTAATAAGAACTAAGGAGGTAATAAAACCCCAAATGTGTAAATTTTGTTGTAAAAAAGAGGGGAAAAAAGTGCTCTAAAGGATACAACTGCAAGTGTGTTCAGGGGTGTTAAATAGATGATCATATTAATGTTTTTGGTTGGATCATTGAACACAACTGTTTGCAGTCTCACTGTTTGAATGTCCACTTTGTATGCTTTGATACTGTGACTTGAGCAACTATCTCTAAGATGATAATGTGTAATCTATTAACTGGTGATTTCTTACTGTTTTTTTTTTTTTTTTGTAGTTCTGTATTACTTGTACCCTTACACTGCTTTGCTTTGTTTTGTTTTTTCTCTTTTTCCTTTTAAATAAAATTTTTAAAAAAAACATAAAAAAAAAGAAAATGTCTCTTTGATGCTGGACTGAAGACCCAACAAACTGTATCCCAGACTTTAGAGATAAGGGGTGTGGCTCATTGGTCGAGTCCTCACCTAGCACGTGCGAGGCCCTGGGTTTAAACATTTCCCAGACTTCTGAGCACCTGGCTTACAATACTTTTCTGCAGATGGGGTCTGCTGGGAAGGTCAGGAGCAGGAGCCAGAGTGTTTCTTGGCTGTTTTCTTTATCCTGCCACAGGGCACACCTTCTAGTGTCTTTTGGCATACGGAGCCATTACTGCCTTTCGATTTAGGTGCTATATTTTGGATCTGGAAAGTACCCCAAAGGCCTGTGTTAACCTTTCCTCTTTTAAGTTATTACTTTGTTACTGTAATGAAAAGCTGGCCAAAAAGTTGGGCAGGGGTTCTCCTGCATGAAGTCCTGAGCTTTAAAGGTCTGTACCCTCAGCCCCGTCTGACTTTAGTCCTACTGAAGGGACCAGGAGACTGGTAGCCAAAGCCATGCAGCTACTTGGGGGAGCATATAGGCTCCCTTTGTATTCTCAACCTCAGTACCATGAGTGGTACGGATGGGGGCTGCTTTCAGGAGCAGTGCTGTCTGCTCCCTGAGTGGTACCAGTGGGGATGCAGCTACTATGTCCTTGGTATTCGGCACCATACTGCCTTACACACCTGTTGGTTGTCTGAGCACCAACTGATTCCAATTTATTAACTGATTCCTGCCCCAGGAGACCATGCCCCAACCCTGAGTTTTTTCTTATCTTTATTTCTTCTGCCCTGGCAGCAGAAGCTGCTTCCTGAGGTTGTTAATGTTTGGGTTACCATAGGATCTCTCTACATATTTTTTTTTTTTTTTTGCTCATTCAGCTTTCCAAAACTCTTGACACTATTGCTTTTATCAAGTTCCACTTATCTAAAATACCTTGTATGGTTTTGGTTTCTCTGACCGAGCTCTGACATATATACTTTATGAATCAACAAAGAATAGAGAAACCAAGAGAAGTCTAGGGGAAAGTCTCAAATAGGCATTTTGCAAAGAAAGATTTTCCAATAAACATGGAGGAAAATGCTCAATATCATTATACAAAATAAGGGAATGGGCCATGGTGAACAAAGCGTCTTGGGCAGAGGGAACAACCAATGCAAAGTCAGAGGCAGGGCACTCCACGAGGGCATGGGATGGGGTGGGAACAGCTGTGTGCTTGGCCCGCAGAGGGCCTCATTGGCATTATCACTTGCATGAGTTGAGCAGCCATGGCAGGGTTTTGAGCTGAGAAGTGCCCCAACTTGGCTTTTATTTTAATAGTATTGCTTTGATGTCATGTTGAGAAGAGACCTGGAGAAAGGACCTCACTGAGCAAAAAAACCACACCGCTGCAAGAATGAACGTGGTGTTTACTGATCTAAAGACTCCAAGTAGCCAGACAAAAATCTGGGACATCTGGTATACACACCGAGAACGAAAGAAGGGTTAGGGTAGAAGTGATCTTTGATAGGGAAAAGGACATAAGGGTCTGAAAGTGCTTGGTTTCTTAGTCTGGGTGGGTTTTTCACTGTCATTTACTTCATTAATTTTTTTTTTTTTTTTTACCAGAACTAGGGATCGAACTCACGACCACGCGCTTGCAAGGCAGGCACTTATGCCACTGAGCTAAATCCCTAGCCCCCACTTCATTAATATTTTAACTTACCAGCATCTATTTAAGACATGTATGACACTCTTTAAGACATATATGACGGCACTATTTAAGACATATATAAACATTAAAATAAAAAGAGAAAAGGAAAGAATCTTCTTCTTACCTTTTTGTAGATTAAGACAAAACTGTGAGGTGGGATCCAGTACCTGGGAAATGTGCATAAAACAGTCTCAGCACATTATTTTGCTGTGGTTATTCCTGGTGTGTAGATATCCACTCTTGCTATTAAATGACAGACTGAAATGGAGAACTGGGTGTCAGCCAGAGAGTTCTGAGGTAGAAACCTCCAATTAAGTTAAACATGCATTTTATCAGGAAGTATTTATGAGAGTGTGTTTACGTGTGCAAGGAAGTTTGGGTGGAGAGAGGACTATTTAATCTAGTTATCAAGATGGGATCGATATAACACACAATTACTGAAGACATTGCTAAATTATTAATTGCTAAATTGTGCGGCAGCAGCTTAAAAATGCTGACAATGACATCTAAGGATCTAAGATGTAATGTGCAGATACTGCCTATGTCTCTATTATAGAATCAATGATAACCTGAGTACAGAATTCTATAGTCAATTTTTATTATATTAACAGGAAAGTTATTCAAAGTGATTTGCTATTTTGCATTTGTATGAACGCCAGGAATTTTTGATATTTAATAATTTCACCTGTCTGGCAACACGCTCAGCTTTTTCTCAGGGATAGTTCATCTGCCCAGAATTTCCCCAGATTTCTCTTTCCATACTGGATAGGTATAAAATGCCATTAGATAAGTGGACTGTTTTTTCTGCATTCATGTTTTGTATATTGTTTGGAATGAATGAGATTATTATTGGTACTGGGGCTCAAACTCATGACCTCAAGCTTGCCAGGCAGGTGCTTATGTTACTTAGCTAAATCCCCAGCCCTGGATGAGATTATTAAGTATTTTTTTTTTTAACTTTTTATCGGTACCGGGGATCGAACTCACAACCGCCTGCTTGCAAGGCAAGTGCTTATGCCGCTGAGCTAAATCTCCAGTCCCAATTATTAAGTATTTTAACTTAAAATGCTTCTGTTGGGCTATAGATAATATTTCCATATAAAAACAAAATAAATTGGGAATTGGGAATTGTCATTAAATGAATTAAAGGAAGCATGTAAAGTCCCTTTTGGGGAAGACTTCATATTTAAGTAGTGCTTGGTTTTAGTAGGCCTATGGTTCGAGACATTTATTAAATATATGAGCACAACTTAAACTATTTATTACCAATTACTGTATTGTATGTTATGTACGTATGGTTGACTTACACACAAATATCATCAAGTGTTAATAGTTTCCCTTTGGTGCTCTGGGGAAAAAAATACTATTTCAAAGTATTGCAGCTAAAATGCATTCCTACTTTAGTTGTTCCAGCTGACAATATCCAGGAACAAAATTAGCTACTTTGATTGCTTGACATGGCTCCACTTTTCATAAGTGCATTTTGAGGAGCCAAAAACATTTAGTCTTTGTGCTGTGCCTTGGTATTTGGTTAGAGCCCCAAATAAATGGTACGTATTAGTGAACCATTACAAAATCTGACTTTACTATTGTAGTGGTTTGGTTCTTTGATATTTATGGATTTTCCTTAAACTATTTTACCTTTGGAAGCATTTGCACATGATTGCAGTGGCCTACTAGCCTGCTAATTTCCACGTGTTACCGCATCTCAATTCTGGTCACCTTGTTCCTTCTAAGCTGTATTAATGTTGAGAATTATCTAAGAGGAGAGGTGGAAATGAGGTAAGGCTGGCCTTAAAGGTATGTGTTTATCTTTTGCTTTATTTTATTTGACATTGTTTTGGCCTTAAGCTAAAAAAAAAAAAAAAAAAAAAAAGAAGGAAATTTGCTTTTGTGCTTCCCTTGTTTATATAAAAGAAAAAAGAACATCTTGGCTTAATTTTTTTTAAAGAAAGACATCTTTAATAATTCTGTTTTAGGATTTCTTCAAGGTATGACATACACCCTAGATTAAAGGCATTCGGATAGTCAGCAGGAATCTAGCCTCGCTTCCGATTAATATCTGGAAGGGTCGATTCTCTCCCGACACCGTCTCAGGGATGAAGTTAACAGCGAGGAGCCGCGGCTTGGAGATGTCAGAATAATCACTGGCCCACCAAGTGGCAGGATTCAGTCTGCAGCCCCATCTGGCTGGGAATTTTAAATGGGAGTCCTGAAGGGCTTACAGAAACTTGGGTCGGTCTAAATTTGACTTTGTTTTTCCCTTAGTTGTTCTCTTTGGGAAATTTAAGCTCCACGTTCTCCTCTGTGTTTGAGGCGGTGCACCTGGCCCTATGCCATGTGAGCGGCAGCGATGCTGGCCTGAGACAGGTGTGTGGGATACAGTTTAAGAAAACTGCAGCTTGCCCTGGGGTGGTGTTGTTGAGACAGACTGAAATTCATTGAGAATGGAGGATTCTTTGGTACATTCCCAAAGGCGCTTGTAAGCTCTTTGAAGGATTTGGTGGGGAGGGGCTGTTAACATTTACATATTACATATTTCCCACTTGGTTATGATTCCTGCATTTTAAAATTCACATCAGTCAGGGTTGTAGAATAAATTTTCCCTTCCATAGACCGATTGTTCCTTAACCACTTTCTTGAGGGCAAGGATGATGCCACTTTCACTGTGTCTGTAGGGTGCTCAATAATATTTGTTGAATATCAGGGTGAATATGAACGCCCATTTAATTGAAAGTAAGTGAGTTTTCCATTTTCATGTCACAACTACTACTGAAATACCTCTCCTCTTCCTCTTAATCCTCTATTATCTCTGATAACATCCTATTGAGGGCTGGTATTAGGTTCATAAATACTACCATCCTGTTACCTGGGTTATATTAAGAATGTCACCTGGGAAGAGTTCATGTTTGAAGGCGCTGGATTCTGTGCCAGGGAAGATGTTATGGTTTGAGAACTGGTGGTCAATTTAACGCCAGCTGGATTACATCAGCATGCATTGAGAGAAGATGCTCCACCTGAGGAAGGTTGCAGGATAAATAGGTGGAGAAGAAGGAGGTGTTGGGGCATTGTGGGTTTTCCTACGAGTTGCTGTCTGAGCTGTTGGTTCTCCTGGAGAAGCTTTGGTCTTCACATCGAGCATTGCTTCCTGGCTCCGGAGGGGAAGACATGTGCTGCTTGGTCTCCAGGATGAACTCGTCACGCTGCTTCCTGGCACATACCCGACTGTGCTTGTCGTCAGAGGAGCTCAGGGCCTCCATGTCGCTGAGGACAGCTGTGCTGCCTTTCAGGACAGCCCTGGTCTTTGTTGTGAGTGTGACTTCTGGGCTCCAGTGTAGAAACTCATCCCACTAGCACAGCTCCTTCATCCTGCTGGCATAGACTTTCTGGCTTCCACCGCTGACCCTTGGGTCTTCCCGGCATGGATCTGTGAAAGAGACTGGCGTGAGTCCTTCTTGTGGGCTCTGGACCTCCAGTTGGACTCGTGGGAGGCATTGTCCTGAGCTCTGGGTTTTTATCTGGACTCATGTGGAACATTGCCATGGGGTTTAGTCTCTTGACTAAATAATCTATGTCTTTGGTGTTGCAGATAGATTCCCTGCATTTTCCTGTGTTAACTTCCGGTGACCATTCTAAAAATATTGTGAACTTCATGTCCTAATCCTAATTGTTCTCTGTGTACAACACCTGACTATAACAGAAATGTTCATGTTTGAAGGCGCTTGGATTCTGTGCCAGGCTTTCCACTGTTTTCCCTCAGATTCGTATGCTATTTGTCCTTTTCTATGTACAGAGCCAACACCTGCAAACTATTTCTCAGGTTCTTTTTTTTAGTTATTTCCCACCAGGCTTGGCCCATTGTATAAACTGGTGGGCAGAAAGGAGGGAGAATCCAAGGCATGTATTCCTGTCTCCATCTACTTCAGAAAGGCTAGCTGGCAGTGGCTGTCTCCTCTCTGGCTCTCCTCCTACCCTCCAGCCTTTTCTGCAGTGGTCCCAGTTTTTGCTAGGGGTCCTGGCTTTTAAACTCTGCCATAAAAACACTCTCATCTCTTTATGTTTCTTGTCCAAAGAGTGACAGTGGCTCCTTCCCCTCTCTCCCTCCTGTCCTTCCTCTGTCCCTTAGTTAGACAGAGTTCAAACACCGTAAAGTTTTCCATTTAAAGCACACAATTCAGTGGTTTTTAATATGTTTGCACAACCATCACTACTATCTAATTCTAGAGCATTTCCATTGCCTCTGGCTTAGCTACTTTATAGAAAGAAGAGATGTATTTGGCTCATGATTCTGGTGGCTGGAATGTTAAACTGTGTGTGTGGTTGGGGGGTGCTGGCTTCTCTGGCTGCCTCATGACACAGAGGAGAAGCAGGAAGGTAAATGGCCCCGTGCAGAAGGGACTGCCTGGCAAGTGAGAAAACAGAACTGCAAAGGGGCCGGGCTCCTTGTTTTATAGCAACTTGCTGTCATGGGCACTAAGGTATCCAGTGAGACCTAATCCACCTCACAGACCACTAGTAAGGTCTTCTAAGCGTGGTCATGAGCCAATCATCCTCCCTGGGTTCCATGTCTTAAAGATCATGCACCTTTTAGTGCCATAATGCTGGGGACCAGACTTCCTGCACACCAAACTTTTGGGGACAAACCATATCCAAACCACAGCAACTCTTCCAAAACCCCTTACCCACAGCAATCATTTGCCATTCCCACCTGCCCACAGCCACTGACCTTTAGTCTACTTTCTATGTTTATGAATTTGTCTATTTACATATTTCACACAATTGGAAAGAGGCAACATGTGGCCTTTTGTCCTTCGCCTTTTTCCTGGCACCACATGTTTGAGTTTCATCCATGTTATGGCATATATCACTATTTTTATGGTAGAATGATGTTCTGTTGTATGGATACATTACATTTTGTTTTTGTCCATTCAGCAGTTGATGCATGTTCCAGTGGTTTCTAATTTTTGGCTATTATGAATGGTGTTGCTATGGACATTCCCATAAAATGTCTTTGAATCTTTGTTTTCAGTTTTCTTGGTTACATACCTAGCAGCAGACTTTCTGGACCACAGATCTACAGTAACATCTTGAGAACTGGATAGCAGCTTCTTTTTGTTGCAAATCTCTGCATTGTCTCACCCCAGATTTTGGCCACTTCATTTCTCCAGCTCCTTCACAACTAGTTCCCGGTGTAAAATACATTCTATTAAAACCCTAACATGGACTCCATCTTCCTGACTGAACCCTGACTGAGATGTTTTCATATACGTTATATAAGAAAGTGAAGACTACCTCACTACCAACTTTCTACCCTTTTGTATAGAAAATAATGCAAGAAACCACAAAACCACTGTCCAGGAACAGAATCTATGGGTTAGAGTTTGCAACTGTAGTCATTTGCTGCCATCTCTAACCTGGTGGGAGTTCTTTTGAACCCATCCCATTTCCCAACAGCCTCCAACTTTGAGTGTAGGTCATTTAGTTGGAAAGCCCATTCCCGGAAGTTGTAGGCAGAGAGTGGAGAAGTGAGATGGGCAGGATGGGTCAGAATCCAGTAAAAATGCATCAGTGAGCTAGTGACCGTGCAGGGCAGCGGGGGCTCATTCTTGCTGATGACCTTAGAGGAATTATAGTACACGTCCCAAAGTTGTTCCATCTGATGGATGAAGAAGTTAGGCTTTTTAAAAAACTGTGTTTCACTGGTCAAAGCCTGCTCCCCTAGGATTTCAGGAATGGTCCTGTGGCCAGAGAAAGTCTTCATGTGGTCCTAGAAGGTGTTTATTGCTTAAGAGGTTTTGTGTGTATACGTGTGTGTGGATACATGTATGTACCAAGGGGAGGTCTGTAAACTCCTCAAGGATAGACCTTGTATTATACTTGTATGTTTATATTTTTCTTGTGAATAATAAAGGTTAGTTGCTTTTATGCATTTTTGAAGGAAACTGTCAGGGAAAGAAACTTCCTGAATTGTGTATAGGAGCTGCCACTTTATGTGTACTTTGGATCTCTTTTTTTTAGGTATTACAATTATGTGGTTTTAGAAGGTTGCCCAGTTCCTCAATTTGTAACCAGACCATCAGCTGCACTGTCACACACTTCCAAAGAAGCCTCATAAAAAAACAAAGTACAAATTTCCTTGATGTCATTAGCTGCAGAGGATAAAACCTAGAAGGGAGAAAAACTCACCCTCAAACTTTTCATAGGCACAAAGCAGAATGCCTCAGCAGTCCATGAGAGATGACAGGTATCTTAAAAGACTGATTAAAAGCCAGGAAGCTAGAGGAGTTTCTTCAAAACAATAGAGCAATAGACAGAACATATTTAAATCAAGTATAAAAAGGCAGAGATAAAAGTGTAAATCAGTAGTTGCCTCTGGTTGTCTTAACCAGCTAAATAAATGTAGATGTAACCTGTTTCTTCTCCCTTAGAGTAAAGCTGTGTTTTCATTAGATTGAACTTAAAGTGATAGGAATTTCAAGAGGTGTTGAGAGATGACATGTAAATGGGTTAAAATGATTGGCATTTGGGAAACTTTTCTTCCATCCTGGATTTTAGCCCAGAGGATCCAGCCTGAGGCTCTTGGGGTAGGGCTACAGCATATCTCTCCTATTTTAGAGACTTCCCAGTTTATTCTGGTCACACACGCAGGTCCTGAAAGTCAGTGTTATGTAAGTTAATTAACTATAGAAACCTCCTACCCACACTTAAATCTTGACAATCTAGAGTAGGAAATGATACTTGGCCATATATGACACGGTTTGTGTCTTAGAGATCACTAATCATATCTGAATAGTGCTTTTAAAACCCCAGACTGGTAATTTATAAAGAATAGAAGTTTAAGGGTTGAGAATATAGTTCAGTGGTGGAGGGGCCCTGGGGCCCTGGGTTCAATTCCCAGAATCATTACAAGAAAAAAAGGAATAAAAGTTTATTTGAGAAATAAAAATTTAACCTTCCCAGGTTCTGGAGGTCAGGAAGTCCATGGGCACAGTGGCAGCATCTTGTGAGGGTCATGGTACCTCAGCATGGCAAAGGGCATCACAGGGTGAGACAGAGCAAAGTGCCAGCTCAGGAGTCTTTTCCTCTTCTGGTAAGGGCACTAATGCCACCATGGGACCTCACCTAGTCCTAATCATTTCCCACGACCACTTGCATGCAAATACCATTAACACAAATGCCCACTCTGAAACTTATACAGTGGATGTGACTTTATCTTTTATTATATACCTTCAATTTCTCTTCCCCAAATCCTGCCTGTTTTTTCCTCTTATCCCTTTTTCATGCTGCGTCAGAGAAAGGTTCTCTCTTCCAAACTTCACTCACTCAATTTTTTTTATGTCTTGATATTTTTTCCAGAAATTGTTTCTTTCCCCCATCTTGATTTTAGTCTATCCCCCTTTTATGATAGCTCTTCTCTTCTGCTCTTATTCTAAATTTGAAATATAACAAATGACCCCCCCTTACTAAATTGGACTGTCTTAAAATTATTACTCTTTTTGCCAGATGTGGTGGTACATGCCTGTAATCTCAGTTACTCAGGAGGCTGAGGCAGGAGGACTGCAAATTCAAGTTCAGCCTGCGTGATTTAGTGAGTCATTATCTTAAATAAAAAATGAAAAGGGCCAGGGATGTAGCTTAGTGAGAGAGTATAATGGGGTTGATCCCAAGCACAACAAAATAAAACAAAGCACTCTCCTACCCCACCCTGCAACTTCCCTGGAACAGTTGTCTATGCCTGACACCTTCACTTCCCATTTATGTTGCAAACCCCTGTGTTTTGACCCTGACACCCTATCCCGCTGATATGACCCTTCTCAAGGTCATGAGTAACTGCCTGCAGACTAACTCACAGGACATGTGCTTTTCTTTCTTCTTCCCCTTGACTTGTCAGCAGTGTTTTATCTTGGTGCTTACATTGCTTGAGGACATCTTGCTTCTGAGGCTGTCTGCTCGCTGCTCTTTCCAGGTTCTCATTGTCCTGAACAAAGAATTGGACAAGACTTGTGGAAAAGATAGTGAAGTTTTACATTGATTAAGGATAGGAAAAGAAGTAGGCTCTGCAGAGCGAGAATGGGCCACTGAGAAAGAGAGAGTGCAGGCCAGGAGGTACATGGCAGCCATCTTGTATCCCACTCGTTAGGCCTCAGCCATTTTATCCAAAGTTTGCTTGATCTTGTACCAGAAGAACTGAAGAGAGCATTTTTTGCTCGGTCCCAGGTATAGGCTTGGAAACTTCTTGTGTTTCACAAGTGTCCTGTGTATCCATGATTGACAGATCACACCCACTCGCCCAGCTGACTGGCCACACCCTAATTTCTTGCCTCACCATCATTTTAATTTTTGGCTTTCAGAGCTGCTCCATCCTCTTCAGTCCCTTCTTCTTGGTTCTGTAGTCTGAGCCTTCTTGGTTATGAAATGTAGTGGTGATAACCCTATGGCATTCATGCTGCAGTGGGCTCTTTGTTATTAAAAATGCTAATAAAAGATTTGCCATCACTGTGACAGTTATTAGTTAGGGTTCTCTAGAAGGACAGACTCAATAGGAAATTCACGTATAATTATTCAAGACTGGAGATTTATTTATTAGTGAGGATTACAGAATCAGAGATAGGAGAATATACAATGGCTGACTGCAGGGTCAGAGGTGAGAGAATCCACAATGGCTCTCTGAGTTTTGGAGATGGAAAGATCCAGTAGTTGCTCAGCCCAAGAGGGAAACTGCATAACAAGAGGGATAGAGGATGCAGCAGCAGTCTGCGGTCTGGAAACTTGCTTGGAAATTGCTGGTGCAAACCTACATTGAGTGGTTGAAGAAATGGGACACTCATGTAAAAAAGATGGCAGCAAAGAACAGGCTTGCTGGGGAACATCGGAACTCTTCAAAACACGCACATTTCCTTTTTAGTCCATCCAGACTTCAAGCCCATTGGTTGGTACCATCTGCAAATAGGGTGGGTCCTTTCTTCCTCGGTTTGTTGGCCTACAGGTCAATCATCCACAGACAAACCCAGAACTGGGCTTTACTAATCCGCTAGGTGTTTCTTACTCCAATCAAGTTGACATAACACAACGATCACAGGCAACAACTCACCAATGATCTCTTTGCCTAAAGACCTCTTCTGTACTTCCTGTTTCCTAAAGGTGTGTTGAACCTGACCAGTTCTCTATGTAAAAACATTTTCTGGAACTTCACTGCATACACAATGTTTTCAGCTTGTGCTTTACATGGTACATGAGAAGAACCATGTAGGCCCTCTAAGGTTTCCTAGAGCTGACTTAGGGGTGCAGGTACAGAGGACAAGGGAGGCTTAGGAGGAGGACAAGGAGAACCTCAGTGTCATGTGCATTGGTGGTAGCTCTGATTTAGGCACTTTTTCTTCCATGTGTTCCCCAGCTTTCTCTAGTCCCATCTCTCCACTAATCTCCACTGGCCCCTCATTCCACTGCAGGTTTCTCTGCAGCCTTATGGAATTCTCAACTGAAAGAAGCCCTGCATTAGTGCCTAGGGCCAGTGCTAGGATCTGGAGATGAGATGCCATAGGAAGGCTTGAAGCCTACATTTTGGCTCATGTCCCTTTGAGGTCACAGGTGCTACCAGCTGAAACACCTTATTTGGAGTTGTGACTCTTCACCACATGGGCAGTGTAGGTTTTGGCCAAATCTCACCTTTCTGACCCTCTATTTCCTCAGCCATACAGTGCGGTGAGTAATAGTAACCATTTTGGGGTTGTTGTGAGAGTTAAATGAGAAAATGCACCACTTGGACATAGTCTTGCTGAATAAAATGGTGTTAGTCATTGTACCTTTAGTCCCCTGTCTGGTAAGATGGAAAGTCTTGTCTGAAAGGTTGGTTCTGCACCCACCTGAAAAACTCACTGCTATGAATTAAAACTGGTGGTCAACTTAACACCAGCTGAATTAAATCAGCGTGGTGCTGAGCGTAGATGTTCCACCTGAGGAAAGTTGCCAGCATAAATAGAGACATGGAGCCTACAAGTGAGGCATTGTGGGATTCTCCAAGTATTGCTGTTTGAGTCGTTGGCTCTCCTGGAGAAGCTCACGACCAGCTTCCCCAGCGTGAGTTCAACCATTGTCAGTGGAGGAGCTCGGGGCCTTGTTTGTGAGAGTGGCTGTGGTTCACTGTGGGGGAGCTCTGGTTCTTACATCGCGCATCACTTCCTGGCTCTGGAGGGAAGACATGTACTGTTTAATGTCCAGGATGAACTCATCACACTGGCTTTCTGGCACATACTCAACTATTCTTACTGATGGAGGAGCTCGGGCCTCTGTGCCACTGAAGATGGCCGTTGTACTTTTCAGGGCATCCCTGGTTCTTATTTAAGTGTGACTTCTCCGCTCCAGTATAGAACCCTCAACCTACCAGCACAGCTCCTCACTCCACTGGCAAAGACTTTCTGGCTTCCACCAATGCTACTTATACTTTGATTAATTTAGAACTTACTTTATTTTATGGAGATAAATGATGGAGTAAGAGGAATGAACTGGTAAATACCTGTCTTGGAACTGTGACTAGGAAGAGGTGTGGTGATTTCAGTGAGGTCACAACAAATCAGAAAAATATTTTCACGTGATTAATTGAGGTGAGTTCATGTTGTTGAAGCCCCAGAAAGCTTTTATGTCCAGAATTATGTTTCACGCAGTCTTTGGCTATAGCATGTGGGAAAGGGGAGACTCAAGAAAGAAATTCTGAGTAAGATATTGGAAAAGCTGCTTTTTATTTCATAATTGAAGGTGTTAATAATATAGTCAAGTCATTTAAAGACTAAGAAAAGCTCGTACTTTAAGGGAAGAAAGAAAATGATAAAGGAGAAATGGAAACATTTCAAGGACTCTGTGTCTATTGAATTATCTTGTGTTTTTAGAATCATTTCCTAGCATCATAGCACTGGCCAGTAGTTAGAGTAATTAATTTACTATTCACAAAAGAGGAAAAAAACTCTGAGTCCAGCATACTTTTAAACCATAAATCAAATCCCAGTGAAGTTATGCATTTGAAAAGGTTGATTATGGTTGTGTCTTAAATATCAATTCTATATAGACACAGAAAAAATATTAGCAAAGTGGTTTTTGGTAATAAATTTGGCTTTCCTGAATGTGAGACATAAATCGCAAGTTGTTTTTCTTTGGGTTCTGTCTGACAAAGTTAAAAAAAATTCTTCCATGTGTAAGAAGGAAAGAGTCACCCTTCTCGCAGAGGCTCTCTGGCTGTTTTTGTGGGTTGTACCCCCTTTTCAGAGCAGGTAACCAGAGAATTGGGAGTTTTGCAAAGAAGGCTTTTTGGGAATCAGAGCTCCCAGTGCACACACCAATAACTTGTTAAGAAAAAGAGCAAAGCCAATTTGATTAATTAAAAGTTTGTGATACTCTTAGGCTCCAGGGGAAAAGCAGTTGGCAAATATAATTTCTGTTTAGTAGCCAATTACCTAAAACAAACAAAAAAGTGATTCTTTTTCCTCATGATTTTGTGGCCTGATGGGGCTCAGCTAAGTGATTTTTCTGCCTCACAAGGTGTCCACTAGCTAGGTTTATTTACTTGGTTGCACTCAATTGTCATCATGCCTGGGCTGGAAACTCCAAGAAACCTTCACTCAAGTGTTGTATGCTTTGGTGTCTTTCCATGTGACCTCATGAGGCATAGCCGGGTCTCCTACTATCACGGTGGCCTGGGTGAGTCAAAATGCTTGCATCTCAACTGCGTTGGGAGAGAAAATAGCAGCAATAACCCTCTAAAAGGCTAGAACTGTATCCAACTCAAAGTTGCTTCTCCCCAAGTTACAGGGTCAATCTAAGTGAAAGGAAAGTCAGGCAGACTCTCCTTGATGGTGTGTGTGTGTGTGTGTCACACAATCACACACCGAAAGAAGGAATTGATGGTGATCATCTTTGGGGAAGGCCTAACATAGCCTTATCATGTAGTTAAAAACAATGCAATTTAATTCTAACTTTTGTAAATTAGATTTTTCTCATGTATCTGCAACTCCTTTTATAAAAATAAGTTTGTATTCATTTCCCAGTTTTAGTCAGCAATTTCTGGCTCTTCAGGAAAAGAAGTCTCAATTATCTTTAATTGGCACAACTTAGGGCTAAGGACTTAGTTCATCAGTAGAATTCTTGCGTAACATGTGCAAAGCCCTGGGTTCCCTCTCCAGCACCACAAAAGAAACAAATAGTACTGTTTAGGTCAGGCCTTAGTATATACTCAGCACTAAATTTAGGTAGGTATGCACATGAGCAAATCCTTACATCAACCTCTGAGGAAGAGATTTCTATTCTCAACATTTTGTAAACTAATGCTTTGAATAAACCAGAAACTTGCCTAAGATCCTAAATTCTCAGTCTAGAAAGTGGCAGAACTGGCATTAGAAACTGGGGGTTTCTTATTTTAAAGTTGGTGCTTTGCACGGGATCATGACATTTTCCCCCTAAGATCTATTCTAAAGTTTCTATTTGAAATTTCTCTCAAATCCATCTTTACCAGATTTGTTGATTTCCCTGAACTTTGCTTGCTGCATTTCCCTAAAACAGATATTCATGTTTTCGGTACACAAACCCGGCCAAGGTCAATGAGTTGTCTCTGTTAGTGGAAGCTTCCCCTAAGCTCCCTGATTTAGGGCTTCTGTAAAAGCAGAGACAATTTTTAGGACTTCGGCAGTTCCTCGATGTCCCTCCCCCTTTAATGAAAAGAATATTCCTATGTTCACATGTTACCCACCTGAGTGGTACGGAAGGCTTAGACTTTCCGTGCCAGCATTAGCATATCTTATTACATTTTCACTGCTGAAGTCCTACACTCTGACTGTCCAGATACAGAGAATTTGCAGTGACTTATTAAACAAATACACTATAAGGCTGGCTTTTATTCTCTTGAGCCTCGGATTCTTGTCATGTTCTCTTGTGAATGTTACAGTCTACAATTCCTTAGGCCATTAGTACTTTCTGAATTTCCCTTTGATGTTAAATATTTTATATTTCTGGTCATGTATTTACTGTTCAGCATCATTAAAAAGAGCTGAATTGCTCAGTCTTGGCCTTTGGGTTTTTATGGTAACTTTAATTTTTTGAACTCTGTTTCTGTGATGAAATTGACTAATAAATTTAGAAATTGGTAAGAGTTGGGTATTTGTTTAAGTACCACAAGTTTATTATTTTTCAGAGAGGACAAATAGAGAACCAGAAAAGGCTGTAAAAAGATTGACTTCATGGCAGTTGGGGAGAGTTGGGCAGTGACACTGATGCTATTCCTTTGTTTCAATGAAGATTTTTAAGCTTCACACTGTCATCAAGCTTAAAATTTGTACTGCATCTTAGACTTAAAATACTGGGTATACTCCCTAACTATAGTTATCAGTCTTGTCTCAGGAGAATTTTCTGATTATGAGAAATACAGTATGGAAAAACACCCTCAAATTGTTATTATCAGATTCATTTACTTATTTTATATGTACTTTTGATTATCTTAAGTGTATATTAATAGCTTGATTTCTTTATCTACGAATTATAATGAAATATATTCAATTTCCCCAACATGTTGGGACTTTTTCAAAGTTCTTTCTATTGTTTCTTTTTTAAATTTAATTTCAAGACAGTTAAATACTTTGTGTAACATGAATGCTTTTTAATTTACTAAGATTTTTTTGAATGGTCCCCAATATGACATTTTTTATTTCATGAAAAAATAAAACACAAGTCACAACAAAATAATGAGAAAATTTGAATAGTTAATACACTATATATTATCTTCAAAGTAGTTACTCAAAGTATAAGATATTGAGACAAAAAATTCTTTCTTACAAAAGAGAGACAAACACAAATAGTACAAAAACACAATGGAGTACTACTCTTTCATAAAGAAAGATAAATTTGAGGATTTTGTAGGTAAATAGATATACCTGAAAACAGCGTTAAGTGAAATATGTCAGACTTACAAGCTTAAATATTGCATGGTTTCTCTTATAAGAGAAATTCAAAGTGTATATATGTGCAAGTGAAGAGAAAAATGGAAGATAGATTATAGGAAAGTGGGAGAAGTTCAGATGGTTCCTTAATATGATCTTATATAGACTGTAGGTATGTGAAACCAAAGCATATTCTGCCATTGTTGGATGGCGTAGTCCACAAGTATGAGTTAAATCAAGTTGGCTGATGGTGTTTCTCATGTCCTCTGTGCCTTCACTAATTTTCTGTCTACTTATTTTATCACTAACGGAGGGGCTAAAAATCTTAACTATTATTATGGATTTCTTTACAGCTCTTTTAGTTTTTGCTTCATGTGTTTTGAAACTCACTAAATACTTAAGTGTGCATGACTTCTATGTCTTTATGATGAATCAAATCTTACATCATTATGAAACTGTCTTTTTCATTTCTGTAAAATTGCCTTTGCTGTGAACTCTTTGTCTGATAGTAATGTAACTGTTTTTATTTTCTTTTAAATTATATCAGTATAGGATAAGCTTACCTAATTCACACATTACTTTTTGGGTAATTTTTATATTAAAGAAAATAAAACCAAACAAAACAAAACAGAATAAAGCCACTCAAAACAAAACAGTGTGACACAGGGCTTCAAAACAAGACAACAGAAAATCCATACCTTCAGACATAGTAAAAATCAAAACAGAACAGAATAGAACCAATAAAAATAAAACAACACAATAAAAGACTTTAAAACAAGATAATAGTAAATCCAAAATGGCTACCATAATATATCTTGTTATCTTTGAGATAGCTGTCCATGCCATTGGATAGAATATAATCAAACAAGACAAAATAGAATAAAACTTAACCAAATAAAACAATGAAAATGATACAGGACTTCAAAACAAGATAATAGGGAATTAAAAATGGCTACCACCTTCAGAAGGAGTTTCCCCATACATGCTACATTACAAATTGTTATCTTCTGAGTAGATGATGCTTTAGACCTGTATAGTCTGTGAAACACTAAGCACTATAAGCATTAAGTTGTACTTTAGCACAGTGGCTATCACTGAAGGCTGTGTTTCTCTGGATCAGCTGGTCACTTCCAGGAGGGGGCAGATACCTTGGCTTTTCTTGTCTCCCAACCTACATGCCAGGAGGGGCTGGCATTTGTTCTCCCCCTAGCAGTCCACACATGGCACTGACTTGTAAGGAGGCTTAGCTTCTTGTTCTCCTCCCCTGCAATCGATGAATGGTGAATGACACCGATTACAGGAAAGAGCTGGCATATGGTTCTCCTCCCAGTGTGCTGTGCATGGTGCTGACTCACAAGGAGGGCTTGGCTTCTTACTGGCTTCTTGTTCTCTTCCCCTGCAGTCTGTGAATGGTGCTGACTCATGGGAAGGGGCTGACCCACATATGGCTCCCCATACTTACTGCTTTTAACCTTCCTAAAAAATATTTTGGCAGCAGTGTAGGGTTAGGTCTTCCTTCTCCTCCTTTTCCTTACCTAATAATTACTGTCCTTTATCTGGGATATTAGATCATTTACAGTCAGTATGGCGGTTGATATGATTGCATTTCAAAATCATGTTGCTATTTGTTTTTGATTATCCTTGCTATTTGTTTTTGTTTCCTTTATCTTCTTGTTTTACATTATTTTAGATTAAAATTTTTAATTGTATTTTATCTCCTTTGTTGAATTACTAGCTTTGTTTTGTTTAGTTTTTTGTTGTTGTTATTGTTTATGGCTTAGGAGTTTGTATTACACATATTGTAGTTGACCTTTACATGTTTTTTTTTCTGCTTACAATGTAAGAATCTTACAATGTTATATATTCTTCATTGCTCATTCCCTTCCTGACTTTTGAACTACTGTTGTCATATGTTTAATGTATACATATGCTAAAATCTCTGTAGTATATAGCTGTGATTTTTGTTATCAACAGTTAATTATTTTTAAAAGAGACCTGATTTTTAAAAGAAAAAATTTCGGGGATAAATTTTATTTCTAGGGCTCTTTTTTCATTTGCAATATCATTTCATTCTCTTTTAAACACTATTTTATGATTCAGATCAATTATAGTAATGCAAAAGATTTTATGAATGAAAAAAATCACCAGACATCCTTATGTCTTATGTTAATCATAAGAATGAAACAATCACCAGCAGAACTTCATTGTAAGAAATAATGTGTGTGTATTCAGGTGACTATATATACGTACATGCATAAATATGTACTATTTATATTCTTATAAATTTTTCCTTTCATTCCTTTGAATTTTTCTTTAATTTCTACTTGACACCAAAATTACTAAAAAAAAAAACTACTAAAATCACCACACTATTTATTTACTACTAAAATTACCACCACTCTGTTCATACTTTATTTATACTAGTTTTCTTCTAGATAGCATTTTTGTGGCAAATCTCTTCCCATATGCTTGTTTTTAGTCTTTCAAGGCCCCTACTATCTCTCTTACAAGCAAGAGCTGCATTTTATTTTGTTTAATCTTCTGTATTAGTCAGCTTTCTGTCACTGAGACCAAATTCTTGGCATACACACTGAAGTGAGGAATAATTTATTTTTGCTTGTGTTTGCAGAGGTTTTGGGCCATGATGGGCTGGTTCCAGGGCAGACATGTCACAGCAGGAGGAATGGTGAGCAGGGGTGCTCAGCGCAGGACAGCTGGGAAGCAGAGCACAGGGTGGGAGACCAGAGCGGAAGGGGCTGGAGATCAGACACTGTGAGTCCCCGAGGCCACCTCCCCGAGACCCACTCAGACACACCTGGACAGGTGCTCTACTAATTCTCTCGGGGCTCTCAAGCCAATCAAGCTGATGATTTGTCTTTGAATTTACAAAGCTTAATGTTTACAAAGTTTACTTTTAGGCATTGCAAAGAATCAAACAAGAAAGTATAACACGGGAGAAAGCACAGATGTACAACTCTTAGGAGAAGCTGAGTGTGCTGGTGAATGCTTGCAATCTCACCTCTGAAAGGCTGATGCAGGAGGAGCCCAGCCTTGGAAATTTAGGAATTTAGGGAGACCCTCTCTCAAAATAAAAAATAAAGAAGGATGAGGAGGTACTCAGTGAGAGGAGGCGCTTGGGTTCAATCTCCAGTGCTACACGCACACACCCCAAAACAAACAGAACCAAAAAGTCTCTTAAAATAATCTTGGCCGTGGGTCCTAACTTTAATGGTTTTTGATTTGTTTTATTGATTAGTGGGTGGAATTCTGGTGACTTCCACCAACTCATTTCTCTTCTTGCCTTGTAGATTTGAAAATACAGCAAAGTTATGCCCTTTCTTTCCCAATGTGGGAGACTATATTCAAGGGACTCTCCCATCTCTGCCCCACACAGCAATGTGTCTCCTAAAGAATTTATGCATATTATTATTTTTATTTGTTTCAAAAGCTACTTTTAAGCAAAGCCAGTCTCTCTCTTAAATAGCTATTCCAAAAATGCATGATTTTCTAGTTGCCTCCATATTCTTTAGTTTATGAGAGCCTTTTCTTTTTAAGATGATCATATACCAAATTTCCTTGGTCAATGTTGGGATGAAATTCTTTTTATTCTAATAGACTATGCACCGGGCAAGGTCATTTATAATAAATACAAGGTAACATGCCTATTACATAAAAATAAAATAATTGTTTTTGTGAAATGAATTGGAAGATGTGGCATAATTAGACACTGGGCATTTGTATTCTCTTATCATTTTAGAGCTGCAAAAAATGGAAGTAATTTATTTCATCTTGGTAATGTTCCTTCTTTCTGGTCCAACAATTTATCAGAAATGTTAATCCAGCAAGCCGTAAGTGGAGGGGGTGAGAGGAGAGAGAGAATTTAAAATTAGCCTGGAAATATTGCACAACTCATTAAAAATGTAATCATGCGTAAAATGAGATCAATGAAAATTTATCTAAAAGTGCAAGGAAAAGGCATTTTCTAGTATGATACTGGATTTAATAGACTGGATTTTAATTTAGTCAGTTTGCTACAAAAATCCCTCTAGGCTAAATAAAACCGTTTTCCCTCCCAGTTATTGTACAGACAGCTAATTTTCAGGCCCCTTCCTTCTGATATTCAATCTTATCTCTTGCTGGATACGGGTTTCAGTATATTGCAGAATTTGTTTTCTTTACATTTTCCATTACTGCTTTCATTTGCATGATAAATGATTAGAAGTAGAAACAGGGAAAAACCATGCAGAACATTTCTTTATTAATTTTGTTTAAATTAGAGTAACTTTTCTATTCATCCCCCCTCCCCTAACAGCCCATGTATTTGAGTTATTTTAATATTTTGTTGTACAGCTAGAGAAATAGGTTATGCACTTTTTGCCTTGCACGTTCATCATGTAACATTTTATTTTCTTTCATATATTTGTACTTTACAATTGGGATTCCTGACTTGCCCTGCTAATAATTTTGATGAATCTTTTTTTTTTTTTTTGAAAGAGAGTCTTGTGTTTAAGGCTGAACCTATGATAGAGGTTTAAAATATGTTAACACTGATGTATGTAGAGGGCTTTGAAGATTTATTTTGGAGATGACAGAACCTGATTCTTGAACAATAAATGGGTTTTTAAAACTTGAGCTTCATTTAAGTCACTTGGCTCTTTCTGCTGATTTTTAGTCTGATAATTTAGAAATGTGGAATAATATATCTAATGAAATATATTAATAAAAATCATCTAGTGTTCCTACCTGCCCCCAGGTTCTAAATTAAAAGAAGATGCTTTATTGATAAAAATTGGCATGGGAAGAAATTTTTTAAGGTAACTGAGTGTTTCCTGTAAAATTCATTATAAGACAAGAGTCATGTACAATCATCTTCGACTCATTCACATAGACAAGTTTTCTACTACACAAGTAGTAAATAGCTAACTCTGATATGGAAAAGGAAAAAAAAGAAAAGAAAAACAAACAGGGCTGTGAATTGAATGTCTCTTCACTCATCCCTCCATCCTGTTTCTTTCCTTAAAAGTAGCACACTGTTCAGCCTCTCTTTCCTAATACTGTTAAATAGGTGTGTACCTGTAGAAATGCATTTGTCACAATTTTTAAAAAATTATTGTAACATAAAACACATCTTACCTTTTAAATTTTTCTGCACTTTGCTTGTCCTCAGATACAATTGCTTGTTGCTCTTAAGAGATTTCCATCTTGATACATGTAACTCTTTACTTTTAGCTCTTGCTTGGTATCCCATAGCATGGTGTCTACTGATCTGGAAGAATCTGCGTCCAGCAACAGGGGAACAGCTAACCATGACAGTCACCTTTGCATGTTTTTGCTGTGCACAGTGGATCTGTTCTTTGAGGAACGTGGTGGAAGAGAAGGGTCACAGTATGCATTTAAGTTTTTGTCTAGGTTCTGTTACAAGGTTTTAAAATGGTCTCTTTGCCATTCATTTCTAAATAGTTTATAAGTTTTTTTTATCAATTTTTCTCCTTAACATAAGAATTATTCTCAAGGGATTTTAAACATCTCTAAGTCTTACAGACTGTTTTTGTCTATCATTCTGATGATGAATTTAATTGTATTTCACTGTGATCAGTCTATAGGGCTTACATGATTTTTGCTTCATGGGAGTCGATGAGATTTTCTTTATTACCTAATATGTGATCAGTTTTCTTTCATGACTCTTATTGAGTGTTTGAGAAAAAATGTTCTTTATTGAGTTCAGAGTTCTGGGTTATATCTGTTCGATCCAACTTGTTAATTAGGCTTTTCAAATATTCCGTTTTCTTTCTATTCATCTATTTTATCTGCACATTTCCTGAAAGCTGTTATTAGACATGCTTCAGAATGCACGTATTACATCTCCCTGAAAATATTCCTTTTCGTCCCTTTACTGCATTGCCTGAAGTTCTTTTTTCCTAATTCTAAGAATCGCTTGGCATATCTTTTCTTGTACAGTTATCTCCATTCTTCCTGTTGTCTTGAGACATGCCCAGTAAAAAGCAGCTGGTGAATTTAAATTTCCACGCCTAAAAAACGTTGATCTTTCACCCAGATTTTCATTACCAGTACATTTGGACCTAGTCTCGTATCATCTTACTTATGTTATCTGTTTTTCTACCCCAACATCCCTTTATTCTGTCCTTTTTTCTACCTATTTTTGGTTGATTGGATTATTTTATTCCATTTTTCCTCCACGGGTAGCTTAGAATTGAAACCTCCCGTTTCTTTTTTCTAGGAGTCCCACTTACTGTTTTAACACCCAGGTGAAATGCACATTTCTCACATCAGGTAGATTACCTTGACTCTACCGCCACGGAAGGCGAAAACCTCGTTCCTTTTTTCTGTTATTACTTTCTACCTTCCCTGACTTTAGTTCCAAGTTATTAAAGGAGCTTTTTTCCCTTTTCCAATTGACTTTTACTTAAATTCAATTAGTTTTTCTGGAGTCTTTGCTCACCCTGAATTTTACATGCTCTAGATCTGTGTGTCTGTGTGTTTCTCTCTGCAGTTCATTCTTGAGAAATTATTATTATTTTAATTATATTTTAAAAATATGGATGACTTCATGAATTTGCATGTTATTGTTCATTCTAATTTTAGTATAGTACAGCTACTGTGAGTTTGGGAAATCACTGTCATTTGTATGCAGCAAGCTAAATCTTTGCATCTCTGAGAGTTTTTTATTTTGAAAAATAGGCTTTCCATAGAATTTTAGATTTGAATCTCTTTGTCCTAGAACATTAGTGTTACATGGCTCCATCAGAAATCTGACAGCAACATGATTTTTACTTTTTTATGTTATATTACTTTTAGGAACATTTTAATTTTTATCATAGGTATATCAACATAATTCAAAATTAAAAATCATAAAAGCTTCACATAGTATTGCTGCTGTAACCTCTTCTTGCTTCATGCATTTGCTCATTATGCATTCACCCATTATTTTATTTTCCATCTTTGGAGTACATTGATTTAGGTCTGCTGTATGTATGGCATAGAATTTGGTTTTGCTTTATGAGACTATTTGAAATCTTTTTCTATTAGTGAGATTTACTGATATCACTGATAGTTCATTCTCAGATATGTTGTATCATTTTGTTATTCTTAAGTTTTATGTTTTTTAATTTAACAAACATTTTTGTAGCATTGATCTTCATTTTAAGGCAAAACAGAAAAAAGGATAGCAATAACATAGAATTTTTTAAAAACCCAGTAAGAAATCAACACTAGGTAATATATTATACATCGCTCTCTCAGAAATAGTTGCTCAAGTTACAAAATCAAAGTATAAAAAATGAACAGACAATCAAACAATGACAGTGCAAACCATTCCTTTTGATGAACTAATAGATATTATGGTTATCTATCTTGCACACTTAACCATACATACAGTTTTATGTGTATACCTACAAGTTGTTCTTTCCTTTGGAGCACTTTCTTTCCTATTCATTATTACAATATCTGTTGTACATTTTGGATTTTATTACTCTTTCAGTTTTTTATTTTTTACACTAGAGAGACAATACAATATTTTCAAATGTGAGTCTGATTTATTTCACTTATGAGTATGGTCTCAAGTTGCCTCCATTTACCTATAAAAGCCTCAAGATCATCCTTTGTGATAGCTGGGTAATATTCCATTGCATAAAAATACCACGTCTTTTTCATCCATTCTGCAGTTGATGGACATTTTGGTTGTTTCCAAGAGTTAGCTGTTACCAATTATAGCCCTGATCTTATGTTCTTCTCTTATTCCTGTTTCTTAAAATAATTTTAGGTAAGATATTCTGGTTTTCCAGAGGAGACAACGGCAGCACAGATTGTATGGCTGATGCTGCAGTAACTGATGAACCAGGACACAGACCTAATCTGTCTTAGCTCCAAAGTGCCTTCTTCAACACTTCACTGTGACTGTTTCGATTTGCCATGATTTCTTTTAAGGGCACTCCTTTGCAGTGAGTGAGGTGCTCTTCCTAGATCAAGTGTTCACCTTCGATCTAAGCATAATTACTGAGAATTTTGCTCTTGCTCTCAAAATTATATCCCACAATCCCAAAATTTTTATGGGAAGATATAGCTGGTGTTCTAGAATAACTCTGTCTCAGGGCTTGAGAACCAGTCCCAAGCAGCCATGAGACTCAGGAAAGTGGTGGAAATTAATGTCCAGGATCACACTGAGCGCAGGTTCTTCCTCACAGAAGTGTGATGTTGGCTGTCACCAAGGGCAGATGGATCTCTGCTATTGTGTCAGAAGAGGGGTGTATAGAATGGTCAGGACAAAAGTGATTTCATCCAAGCTGGACTGAACCTGGCACACTCTTGATGCTAGTGTCAAGGGGGCCCAGTTATAAAGCCCCACGTACCACTGTCATCGTTTTGTTTATTTATAGTACACTGGGGAACTGGCCAGGGTTGTTGAGTGGTTATGACCCAAGATGGCAGTGGTTATGTCAAGCTGAATCCATACACTGGGGGCCAGCGGGCTGAGAATACATCAAAAAGAGATTCTCTCCTCTGAGGTACACATTACATTGCCTATTTATAGATTAACCTACTTTCTATAAATAAAAAGGAATATATGAATGGGATCCCTGGGGGCGAGGAAGCAACACTAAGAAACTCAGCACTGAGAGCCTGTGGCATCTTGTGGCGTATCTGCGGGCCATCAACACTGACATCAGCACAAAGCCTCGCTGTCCCCTGAGCCATCCCACTGAGCCGGCATTGTCACTGGCTGCATACTTTGTGGGGTTGTTATTCATTCTCCTGCTTTTAAGGAAAAGGTGGAAAACATTCCAACCTGGACTGCTATAAGGGGTGTAGTGGGAGTGGAGCTCTCTATGCAATAGCTGAAAAATTTTTTCTTGTTTTTGTCTTTCGGAAACTTCGCTGCAAGTATTTTAACGTGTGTGTGTGTGTGTGTGTGTGTGTGTGTGTGTGTGTGTGTGTTTGTACATGTGCATGCTGATGAATCCCTCCCATTCCATTTTGGTCTTTTTTCTTCACTTTTAGAAGGCAGATTTTGGGATTTTTATACACAGATTTTTATACACACAAATCTCAATTTTATTTCTTCATTTTCATAGCCGTTCTGATGTGTTCTGGGAGAATCCTTTGGCTATAGATCTCGGTTGACTGTTTTAATTTTCAGTTGTGTCCACTTTGCTGTGAAGCTCACCTGCAGAGCTTTTGATTTCAGTGATATATTTTTCTAATTTCTTTCTCATAGTGCTCTGATCTTGTTTTATGAATAAAACATTCTGAGATATGTGTGCGTATTTATATATTTTTCAATACTTTTACTGAGTTTATATATTATAGTATACTGTAATATAATTCATATAAAATTCACCCCTTTGAAGTACAATTCAATGGTCTTCAGAATAGTTACCAAATTATGCAACAATAATCATTATCTTAATTCCAGAATATTCTCATTATTCCTAAAAGAAACCCTATACCTTTTACCAATCATTTGTCACTATCTTTTCTGTCCAGTCACTGGAAACCACTGATCTACTTTCTGTCCTATGAATTTGCCTCTTGTGTACATTGCTTATAAGTGGGTTAATACTATGTATTTTTTTTTGTGAGTGGTTTCTTTCATTTAATGTTTTTAAGGTCATCATGTTACAGCACTTACCAGAATTTAATTTGCTTTTATGGCTAATACTCCATTGTATGGATATACAACATCTTGTTACTCATTAGGTTATTTGGTTATTATGAATAGTTTCTACAAACATTGTGCACAGGGTTTCAGGTGGATATGCATCTTCATTTACCTTGTGTGTATAGCTAAGAGTGAAATTACTGAGTTAGTCTGTATCTTGTATTCTGAGGAACTACTACAAAGATAATAATACACCATGTATTAATTATTGCACTTCTCTAATTTTATTGTGAAATTTTATTTTTCATAAAATGAAAAAAGAAGCAAAAGAGCAGAGGAGTTGAGGTCCCACAATCCCCTTTGACAGCATACCCCACTGATATAAAGACATGCCACGAGTCCTTGCTCTTTGGAGCCTCCATTATTTTGGGGACCAAACCTTTAACACATGGGCCCTTGAGGGACACTGAAGATGCAAACTATAGCAATACCCTGTCAAGGCCACCTAAGAAGTACTCTGTGTTTATTCCTCTTCCAACAGTATTCATAAAATCTCCCTTAGAAGAACTATTAAATTCCTCCATGCTTGGAGAGTTCACTGTACCTCAGAGAATCCGTGGTACCATAATGTATGGTACCTCTTTTGCATTTTCATTGACCTTGGAAATGTTTTCTTTAGGTAATTTGAAGGTAGCTGAGATAGTTATGCTAGATTACAGATTTGACTGGCTTTGGAGCTGCCTAGGGTATTAGTGAAGCACACCTATGGGTGTATCTCTGTGGGTCTTGGGAGTGTGACCTTGGGTATTATACCTGGTTTCTGGCCTCTTCCTCTCTGGTCTGCTTCCCTGTACTCTGTTTCCCAGTCATCACGATGCGAGTAAATTTACTCCATTATATCCTTCCATCTTGTTGTCTCTGCCTTGGACTGCACCCTCTGAACCGTGAGCTGCATTACATCTCCTCTTATTTAAGTAACGCCTATTGCGTATTTTGTACCAGCAATGTAAAAGCTGACTGCAGTAGTTTTAAATGTACTTTTCTTAACAAATTTAAGTATGTGCCTAGCCTGTGAGAATGTAAAAAAATATCTTTTGTGTGTTGCAAAGTTTATCCAGTACTCACTATATTTATGGTAGGAGTTAGAGCAATATGGCTTTATTTTACATGGAGCTCACTGACTTTAATGAATTTCAGAAATTTAACTTAAAATTTACCAAGTAACACATAAGATAGCATTGTGAAATATTTCATAAAACTAAGTTAACTGATCAGCTCTTAAAATCCAGGCATCTGTGCTCACTGCATTTGATATTCATACTATTTCAAAGTTGAGCTGTTCCTACAAATCATCTTTAATATCCCTACTCAGTAATGGCCCTCCCTTCACTCTCCTGTGCATCTTAATAACCCCATTTATATCCATTTTGAACTATCTCTCCCAGTGAGCATTCTTCCAATCTCCCCTTATGCAGAAATCTCAGGATTTCCTCATTACAAATTGTTGCACAGTTTTTCCATTTTACTTTCTGTATAGAGATTCCATGGTGGGTCTTGGAAAATTGGCGTGCAAGCAATTTCCTGCTCAGAGATTCTGACATTCCTATTCAACTTTAAAACATGTGATAGACACATTTGTTTCAAGGACACTTGATCGTATAGCCTTTGCTAATTACATTTCACACTATGAGATTTTCTCCTTATTTCTGGGTATCATTTTTTTACCCCACAGAATAAGCACTTTCTTTTAGGTCAGGAGACTCCAATCTCATGCAATGTAATGTCACCAAGAAATATTACTTAGAATAATAGTGTTTCTAAAACTTCTGTAATTCCTTGTGGTCACTAGAGTACACTTTTAATTTTAGATAATTTACATACTATAATAATTCTTGAACAAAATGGATTCCTCTGTTTTGTGGATTCTTTTCCATTATTTTATATCCCAGCGATTTTCTTTTAATGTCTCATGAAAGATGCTCCAAACTATGCCTGTGCCTGCCTGACCTTTAGGAATCTGAATATTTCAGGTGTGCATTATGAGAAAAATAGGAATTCTGCGTTTTATGGTCGCTTTTGACTATCAGCACTTGACTTAGGAGTTGGCAAAGTGCTTTGAGATTCTGAATAACAAGCATTCAGGCACTGATTTTTCATATTCATCAGGGTGGAAATTATGCTCTTCTTGTCCAGTCCTTTCTGTCCCCTGTGTTATCTCCTTCAGTGTTATCCCACATGGGCTATGAAAGATTTGCCTACGTGTTACTGCCTACATTTTTCCTTGCCACACTGGCCCATCTTGGTCCAGTTGGATTGTGATGTCGTGGTTTGTTCAGGTCCCAGCTTAAAAGTGCTTTTTCAGTTAAGATTGACGAGTGATTTCTCAGCTGGACACTGCTGCTCTGGAGAAGCAGAGAAAAGCGAATTATGCCAAATTGTATAATTAGTAAAGATGAAGTGTATATTGTCTAGCAGGGAAGACTTTATTGTTCATACATGGACAGTGTATTGTATTTACACTCAATCTGGATACTCTTAGAAAACTACAGTCACTTCTGTGTTTATCATATTTATTTGCCTGTGGAGTCCCTCATATGCTGTGCCACAGAATAACCAGCTAGTAACATATTAAGACCGAAAATAAAGAAAAGGCAGAGATGGAGGAATTTACTCTTAAAAAACAGATGGTTGATTTTTTTTCCCTGCTAGCCATAATAATGTAGATGCTCCTGTCTAGTTTCTTCTAAGAATGATTCTATAAACACATTTTCTCTTATTAGAACATTATTTTCACTAAAACTTTGATTGTGTGTATTCTGCAGACACATTTGGTAGATTTTCATGGAATTTTTTGTGATCAAGCAATGCTAGTATAGGAACATTCTAGAACAAAATGACATATTAGCCACTTTTTGGTTGCAAGCACGAGAAACATAGTTTAAAACAATTTAAGCAAAGAAAGAAAAAAGGAAAGAAAAAGAAAAAGAAAAAGAAAACGGCTATATTGGGTTACAGGTTTACATACTTGACCTGTCAAGTAGGCTTCAGGCAGAGTTGAATCCAGGAGTTCGAATGGCGTCTTCAGGGTTAAACAAATACTCTTGAATCTTTGCTTTCCTCTGTGTGTATGTTCTGCAGGGGCTCACCTGTGTTCAAGATGGCTCCCAGAAGCTCCAGGTTGACAAGACTTTCCAGGGAAAAATAAGTTTTTTACATATGTTTTAAAAGCAGTGCATATTAGTCATACAAAATAATGAAATTCATTTGTGTAATATTGCTACATGCTTATAATATATTTGATTATTTTCCTCCCTATTACCCTTCCCTCCCTTTCCTCTGCCTCCCCTTTATCGCCTTTCCCAACTCTAAAAGTCTACCTTCTAGTTTCTAGTTACCTTTCCTTTATTTTATTTAATATTATATGGCTCACATAAGAGAAAACATGCAATTTAGCTTTCTGAGATTGATGTACTTTGTTTGACACGATGGTCTCCAGTTCCATCCATTTTCCAGCAAGTGATGTGACTTTCTTTTCCCTTATGGCTGAGTAATCTTCTATCATGTATATACTGTATACCACAGTTTTCTTATCCATTCATCTGTTGACAAGAATCTAAGTGATTCCGGCTCTTGTGCTATTGTACTCATGCATATGCGTAGATTATTATAGTGTGCTGTCTTTAATTCTTTCAGGAATATATACAAAGCAGTGATACAAGTGGATGAAATAGCATTTCTATGTCTAGCTTTTGGAGGAGTCTCCTTCCTGATTTCCACAGTGGCTACACTAGTTTTCGTCTCCACCAGCAGTGAAGAAGGGCTCCTTTTCCCCTGCAGCCTCTCCACCCATCGCTCATTGATTGCCTTTGGTATTTCTGATGACAGCTGCTCTGATCAGGATGAGCCAATCTTCAGGTAGTGTTGGTTCACATTTCCCTAATGGTTAAAGTTGTTGAACGTTTTTCCACACTCATTTGTACTTCTTATGAGAAGTAGCTGTTCAGTTCCTTTGCCCACTCATTGGATTATTTTTTGCAGTTAATTGTTTTGAGTTTATTACATGGAAATAAGTCTCATTTATTTAGTGTTGGAGGAGAAATGAATCGTTGCATGCTGAATCTTGAAACTTTTCTTACTGGCTTGTGATGGGCTGGTGAATCTATCCATTTACTTTTCAGTAGAAAGGTCTTTTAGGCAGAGAACTCTACTCTTCTGTAATTGTTTGTACTTCTTAGAAGCAAATTTTGTGCTTCCTCCTATTTGACTTTGAACTGAAGAGGCAAGCCCATTACAGAGAGGGAAAGCACTGGCATTTGCAAATTGAGCTTCCAGGAGCTGTACTTAAAGTTCATCTGTGCATGTAATTTCCTCATAATAGTATCTTGACACACAAACTGAACTGAAGTAGATTCTTGTGGATTTGGAGGTTGATTTTCATTTGGCGAGAAGGAAATAAGAGAGACAGGCAGATCACCTTGTACTCACCCTGTTATTTTTCTCCCATTAGCAGCAGGGGCTGGTAATTTTTATTGCTGGTGTTCAGCTGGTGTATGTAAAAGTCTGACTTCTGGATACGGGGAAGTGTTTCTGATCATTAGGCGCAATTGCTGTGCTACTTTTGAAGGAGGAAATTTTCAGGTGCACAAGGCTGTAATCCTGCCCATAAAATAGAAGCAGGAAATCAAACTGTTAGAGGTGAGAGGGATTTTTAGATCATACGTTCCTACCTGCCACTGATACAAGAAGAGAAGAGAGGCCATAGGACTTAGTGTATCATAGATGGCATCATGGTAAAAACACAATGCTGTGGTTTGGACCCTACATGTACCTCCACACCCCATCTGGTGATGGCTTTGTCCCTGCCATGTGGTGGTAGAATCATCAGGAGGGGGAGCCTAGTAGAAGGAAGTTAGGACATTAGGGGTATAACTTTGAAGGGCATATTGTCATCCTGGATCCTCCTGGTTTCTCATTCACTTTCTGACACTCGCTGCTACATGTTGCCACCATGACACATTGTGTGGCAACAGGGCCAAACAACCATTGACCGAAGCCTCTGACACTACAAGTCAAAAGAAACCTTTTTCCTTTTAAGTTGATTGTCTCAGGTACTTTGTCACAATAATGGAAAGCTGCCTAACACATGACCTTTGGAGTCAGACTATTGTGTCATTGTTAGTTCTTAAACTGACTATGCAAGTTTAGGTCACTCAACATTCAAGTAATTAATATAAGAATTACCTACCAATTATAGTATTACCAGTAAGAAGTTAGATGAAATGCCTGCTAGTATGTTTAACACATAGCATGTGCTCAACAACTCGTACCAGGCATCTTCCCAGCTAGGTATTATCTGGCTTTTCTTCAGGTGAGATGACTTCATGCTCATCTTGAAGTGACTTTGTGAGCCTTTAGTGTATAGGACCTAGAACAGTGTCATTGATTAGTGTCAATAGTCCCTTAATAATTCACTGATTTGTGGTTTTGGAGAATGTTTCTTGTCCATGAAGAGAAGGACATGCTAATATTTGCTTGGAAATATTAGGTAGCCGCTTTGTATATTAAATATTAAGTAGGTGCTTTGCATATTAAATATTAGGTAAGTGCTTTGTATTTATATATTAAACGATAGGAGATGTAAAACAATTTTCTCTGTACTTGAATAGTCCCCTGTGGAACATCAAATGTAAATCTCTTTGCTCACCTAGTAGCAATGATATGGGGGGAAGAAATGTCACTTCCAATCTGCTGGATGTCAGATATGCCAAGTTTGTGTGCCCCTTAATGGGAAAATGAATTCTAAGGAATGATGGAGTTTACGAGTAGGAAATGCTTATGGAAAGAAATAGCTCCTGAGAGACAAGAGGGGAACTGAAAAATGGGTTGCCATGAACCCGACCTTCCAGAGGAAGGTTTATTGAGCACAATCACTAGGTAGGGACAATAGTGATAGAACCATGTTCAACCAATAAAACTACAAGTTTAGCCATTTAGGGAATGTTCATCCAGTGGGAAAGCCAGTCACATAGCAAGTGTATGTATAAAGAACACAGACCTTTTTAGGAAAAAATGAACCCACCAGGGTTACTGATGGTAACTGTTTCTCTCTCGTGAAGGCATGTAGGCCTGGTCATTTTGTCTTTATTTTGAGGCCTGGCTTTCAACAAAAGTGCCCCTGGCCAAAGCTGTAATGTGTTCTCATCTTCTGTATTGACTCTCCTGAGGGCCCAGTCCTGTCCGACTGTCTATAATATTTTTACCTGGCTTAGCTGCCTATAAGAGCAAGATACACAGAGGAAGAAAAAGTTAACTTCTGGCCCTGATTCATCACTTTTATGGAAGTTAAATTCTTTTGTTTTAATGCACACTTGATTGTGCAAGCATTTGTTGAGGCAGTTAGGGTTTGTGGGAGAAAGAGACAGTTGAAGAAAGAACAAATGAATCTAATGTAAATCAAATACTTGGCCCTTTTATAGGCACTACAAAGCCTTAAATGTGTGTTCTTAATGGTAATTTTTACAAAACTCCAATAGGAAGCTGTGACAGTGATTGTTTCTACAGGGAGATGGGTTTTCCCTTTCACATGCTAATCACCTGCTCCTGGTGATATTTCTCTCTTTGACTGCAGTCATGGAATTGAATAATTTATGGAATGAATTTTGTTGTAAATTTATTGTGTCACAAGCAGGTTGTAATTTCACTAACTGTTCACTTAAGTTATTAAGCTAAGAAAATGTGGCTGATAGGATAGTGCATTTGGAGGGGTCCCCCCCAGCAAGTTTGCATCTTGTATATTTTCAAAACAGAGTACTTGCCTAATTTTTATTCAGAATCTGATACGAGAGAAGGCAGCACACATTAACATAAGTGGGACTGCATTTGCACACTATTGTTGAATTTTGGAAGTCGTAAACAAATTATAGAAGATTTTATAGAGACAGAAGTAGCATTAAGCCCACAGTGCCGTGGCGCTGCCACCATTGTCTTCTGAATAATTGTCCCCAGCTTTCAGATGACGAATGAGAGGTGGCAGTGAAAAGGTGAAGATGCCCCTGGGAGGGAAAGAAGCCACATTAATTCCTTTAAATGTTGCTTCAACTTTGAGGTTAAGATAATGGTAAGTGATCACACCCCCACACCTCACCCAATCCAAATGGACTTGCAAGCAGAATAGGAGGGAAAAGAAATCTTTAAAGATCTCTCGCTGGGGGTATGTGATTACCCTCCATCTACATTCACGAGTTCTCAGGGCTCCAGTTAATGGCCATTCTGCTGCGATAAGAGGCAACATTTGGCCGTGCTAGAAACCTTTGCTTAGTTTCGGGCCCCCAAAGCTTCAGCATTCAGCAAACACGCATTTAAGGTTTCCTGTTATTTACATTGAAATTTTTCTATTGACCTTGCCAGTGTGAATGAATTTCAAACAAGTCGTTTCTTTCTCCGGATGGATTATTTCCCCAGGATCCTGGTAGGGGTTATTTTAATTCCTCCAGGAGTTCCCTCTATTCTTGTTAGCACCCTGAGGTTTTGCTTTTTGCTCTCCACCCTGTTGCCTGATGCGAGCCCCCCCCAACCCTGGGTGTCCAACCCTGGCGTAGGGGACGCTGGGTAATAGCCACTCTTGGGCAGCAGAGACACTTGTTAGGCCTTCAGAATGGACACTTTCACCATCTGTTCCACAGCTCTAGAAATGTGATGGGAAAGCAAGTTGTAATTAACTAAAAATGGGTGTGATTTTGTGCGTTAGCCCATTTAGAATTGGGAGAAGAAGCCTTCCAACTGCCATGAAAAGAGATGCAGCTTGACTCTTACTTATTTTTTTAATTAGCAGGCTTTATTTCCGGGAGCTGTTTTGGGGCTGACAAGGGGAAAACACAGAATTCCCGTGTACTCCCTCCTCCCCCTTCTCCTGCCCGTTTCCCCTGCTAACATCTTACAAGTGCATTGGGGCCACTTATTACAATTGATGGGGCCACGTTGACACCTGAATTAAGGGAAGTCGGTAGTTAAGGTTAGAGTTTACTCCTGGCGATTGTGTTAATCAGCTTTTCATTACTATAGTGAAATAATGAAGGCGGGATAGTTTATGAAGAAAGGAAGTTCATTTAGCTGATCGTTCTGGAGGTTGGAAGTGTAAACAGTGTGGACTCAGACAAGGACCCGTCTCTCCTTGCTGCATCCCATTGTGGCCTAACCATGTCTGTGCTTGTGTGACTTCTCTCCCTGTCCTTATAAAACCACCGGATTCAGGTAACGGGGGCACCACCCCGATGATTGCTCGCTAATCACTTCCCAAAGGTAGACTGTGTCCACCTTCTTAATAACACTAACATAAGACTTTGGGGACTAAACTCCTAAGAGTCGAGGGTAAGGGGTCAAACTACAATACATTCAAACCACAGCAGTGTGTACATTCTAAAGGTTTCAACAGACTCCTTGGGTATGGTGGTACATGCCTGTAATCCCAGCACTCTGGGAGGCTGAGGCAGGAGGATTGCAAGTTCGGGCCCAGCCTGAGTGAGTTGGTAAGACCGTTCTCAAAATAAAATAAAGTAGAATAAAATAGGTTAGGAATGTCACTTGGTGCAAAGGCCCTGGGTTCAATCCGTGTGTCCATCACTATAGTCTTGCACAGATAGTTTCACTGCCCTGGGTTCCAGCTCCTCATCCCTGTCCACCCCTAATGTCTGAGAAGTACTGATCATTTTATTGTCTCAGTAGTTTTATCTCTTTCAGAAAATAAGACAGCTGGAATCTTAAGCTAGGAAGCCTTTTCAGATGGGTTTCTTTCATTTAGCAATAGGCATTTAAGATTCTCTCATATTCGTGCCTTGATAGCTCACTTCATTTTTAATGTGGAATTATCACCTTGTACTTTCTAATTGGTTGCTGACATTGTGTTGTGTTGAGGAGGAAAAATAATTTTCTTTCTAAAATTTGTTAAGCCAAGATTCTCAACTTGTGGAGATCTTGAAAATAAGGGGGTGTCCTGGGCCATTGCAGAGGCCAGGCAGTCCCAGACTCTAGCCGCAAGGTTTGGTGGAGTCTGGAAAAATGTCCACGTGATCCGGAAGGCCTTGGTGTTGTGAACATTTAGGGAAGGAAGGCACAGCCTGCCCACAGTGAACCTGCACTGGCTGCAGAAAACAGGTAGGTGGAGGTCTGTGCTACTGGGAGTATCAGTTTCTGGGGGCCAGTGTCGTAGGCAGGGGGAGGGGTTACTCAGCACCAGCCCCAAGCAGACTGAGGGGTGGCTCCGCGCAGCTTTGATTCTGTGGGTTCAGAAATATGAAGGTGCCTTTGTGTGTGTGTGTGTGTGTGTGTGTGTGTGTGAGAGAGAGAGAGAGAGAGAGAGAGAGAGAGAGACAAACAGACAGACAGACAGAGAGAGACAGAGACAGAGTGTACTGGGGATTGAACCCAGGGCTTTGCAAATAGCTACATCCCTAGTGCGAAGGGTTTTATGAGGTAGGAAGGAGGTGTGCAGGCTGAGGTGACGGCAGGTGGGGAGGTCTTGTCAACACGGATGTGTGTCTTATTTTGGACCTTCTGTGCTTCTGACTAAGCTCAACATCTTAACTTTTCCTGTGAGCCTCTCTGTTAGAGTTTCAAATGCCAAGTAGATGGGAAAGATGCTAAAAGCTGAGAAAAGAAAAGCGCAGGTAATCCATGAAGGACAGCTTCCAGAAGGGCTGCCCCGCTGCGGGGTCACACGAGGCAGGAGGCGGGAAGACTGAGGTTGGAGCGGACTTTTAAGGAGAAGCAATTGCTGCTGGAGGCTGTAAGCAGGGCAGAGTGGTGCTTAGCGACTCGGGATCGGATTTGGGTCGAGGTTTTAACATGCATTCCGGAATGTGAAGCATTATTTTGCTATTTTCAGGTTATACCTTATTAATTGATTAATACCCCATCCCAAGCAGACTGTGAGGCTCTGCATTTCCTGGAAACTGAGGTACTCAAAAGTTTGGAGACTTCTAGGCATCCATCCATTCAGGGGTCTGGAACTGGACACCGTAAGAGCTGGCAATTGGGTCCCTGCAAACTCTGGAAATTCTGTAGTTATTCTTATGTTGGCATCCTCTGATGCCAACATCTGAATGAGGGATGAGATCTGAAGGGGGATGAGATACAGTAGGTAAATTTAAGGCTGATAAATATTGTAATACAGATACTTCCTAAAGATTATCACTCCTACACTTGTAGACCAAAGCAGGATCTGATCCAAAATGTAAAAATAACAAGGGGGACAAAGAATTGAGTTGCTTTGTCTCCTTCCTACCGCTCTTTAATTCTTCTATCGTACCTCAGGCAAGCCTGGCATCTTATTTTTTTCCTCTACCACTGATAATCTAATAACGTTAAATCACCAGCATAATGTACAAAATAATGAGACTGATGGGATCATACACATGGGAAAATCAGGCTTGCTGATTTGATCATGTTTTACATATTCCCGTTAGCATTTTCTCTTGGACGATTATAAATGGTGTTTGATGTCTTGTCTGTTGCTTTGTAAGAAAAGAGACTTATTATGCTGTGGATATATGGTGATCCAAATCACTCCAAGGGAGTTATAATTATAGATGTCAACACTGGTAAGTATCAATCACATATTCAGTCCATTTACAGTTTGGGAACACATGCTGGGGATAGGCTACTGCTGAGGGATCTGAGGAAGGTCCTTCAGTGAAAAGACAAGGACCTCAGCTTGACCTGGGCAGGTTCTTGATATCTTGGTACAGAAAAGACATTTCAAGTCACACCTGTTAGAGGCACATGCAGAGTTAGAAAGTGATGAAGAACTTGCAGCCTATGCTGAAGAGTTTGGCGTCTAAGTACATTGGGGACAATTCATGTTACCCAAAGAGAAGCTGAGCTTTGCCCTCAGCTCCTAGGGGCCCTCCACACTCTTGAACTGTCCTGTCTGATAAGTGTTGTTTACTTAGAGCCTGGGGGCCACACCAGATAGCCCAACAGTGGGATTTATAGTCGGGGCCTTGGGCTTCCAGTATCAGCCTAACCTCTCCAGGTCTGGAGAGTAAGATCAGCCCTTACTGTGGGCAGCCAGCCATATCTGTGTGACCGAACCCCAATGAAAACTCTGAATTCAAGGCCTAAGGAGCCCCCGGTTGGCAATACACTGTGAATACTGTCATACATCACTGTGGGGGGACATTAGTGCTGTCCTGTACTACACTGGGAGAGGATATTGGAGGCTGTGTGTATGGAACTGCCTTGGATGCAGGCTCATGCCCCTCTCCACATGGCTACACACTAATCTCCGGTGCATTCTTGTTTATAATGAACTATCGTCAAAAGTAACCTGTCTTCAGCAGGTTCTGTGAGTTCTTATAGCAACTTGCTCAGCATAAGAGTAGTCTGGGGGCCTGTAAATTTGCAGTCAAAAGTAAGCAACATCTTGGGGACTCCCTAACTCTGCAGTTGCCATTGGAGGTTGTTGTAGTCAGGGGTTGTACACAGAACAATTCAGATCAGGACATGGAGTTTATAATATTTTTATAATGGTCACCAGAAGTTAACACAGGAAAATGCAGGAAATCTATCCGCAACACCAAAGATATAGATTATTTAGTCAAGAGCCTAAATACCACAGCAATGTCCCACCTGAGTCCAGATAAAAACCCAGAGGTCAGCTCCCACGAGTTCAACTGGAGGTCCAGAGCCCACAAGAAGGACTCACACCAGTCTATTTTATGGATCCGTGCCGGGAAGACCCAAGGGTCAGCGGTGGAAGCCAGAAAGTCCGTGCCAGCAGGATGAAGGAGCTGTGCTAGTGGGATGAGGGTTCTACACTGGAGCCGAGAAGTCACACTCACAACAAAGAGCGGGGCTGTCCTGAAAGGCACCACAGCCATCCTCAGCGACACGGAGGCCCTGAGCTCCTCTGACGACAAGCACAGTCGGTATGTGCCAGGAAGCAGCATGATGAGTTCATCCTGGAAACCAAGCAGCACATGTCTTCCCCTCCGGAGCCAGGAAGCAATGCTCGATGTGAGGACCAAAGCTTCTTCAGGAGAAGCAACAGCTCAGACAGCAACTCGTAGGAGAACCCACAATGCCTCCTTAACACCTCAACCCTCCACACCTCCCTTCTTCTCCACCTATTTATCCTGCAACTTTCCTCAGGTGGAGCATCTTCGCTGATGTAATCCAGCTGGTGTTAAGTTGACCACCAGTTCTCAATCCATAACAGAGGTCAATGAAGGGAAGAACAATATTTGATTTCTGCTTCAGGAAGAGGGCAGTCCACTGCTTCTTTAGAGTGCTACTGTTGGGGGGAAAGGCGAGGAGGTGGTGAGAAGTGATTACATAAGAACAAAGTTTATTGATGAATTGCCTGTCAAATTTTCTGTCACAGACAGGTATCTATGACTAGAAGATAAGCCACACTGTTAAATACCAACAAGTTTTAGGTTGTGCTACAGAATGACTTTCTGAAAAATCTAGAAAATTCTTCTGGAGGTTTTAAATTAAGCCCTTGTAGCTCATCCTCTCTTTAGGGCTGTATCCCTTGAAAAACATTTGATCTACTGCAAGTACTCACAACCTTCCAGGAGTTATTCTCTTGGTGTATAATTTAGAAATGTATGGCTGAGGAAAATCAGACACGAGTTGTGTTTTAAATGTTGGTCCTACATTTGGAAGCCAGTACTTCCTCTAAGATATTTTGTCATAGTCTTATGCATTGTACCCAGAACATACAAGAATTTCAGGAAACTTTATTTTAATCTTTTGTATTGGATATAAAGATGGATGCTAATTTGGAGGAAACATGCTCCAAATTAGCTAAAAAATGGCATATATATTAGGTGCATATTGGCAGATGTACGGATAAGTAAGTGGCATTTGAGCCTTAGGTTGTCTTTCTAAAACCAGGCATAGGAAGAACTCACCAGAATTTGATTAAGTTCTCAGGAAAACAGGTTTCTTGCTGCTAGTCTGTCCTCTGAATGAAAGTCTAAATGTTGGCTCAGTTGAAAAGATCCTGATGTGATTAATACCAATCGCTTTGTTAATCTAAGTCTATTGCCTTTTAAAAAAATGGAACAATATTTTGCTAACTTACTCGGCCCACAAAGAATTCTGCCAAGTACCAGAAAGTAGGCTGTGTACCGGCAGCTCAAAAGCAAATTATGAAAGTATCACAAAAGCACCGAAGGTATCACCCTTAGCCTTGCCAACTTCATGTTTGGAGTGACACATCCTTAGGAAGCAGTGAGGCAGGGGGAATGAGACTCAGTTCCTGTTGGACAAGACCTTTCTTTGGGTGTGGAGACCAGTGTGGCACATGAGGACAAAACAGAAAATAGGAAGCAAACCTGCTCGAGTTACCCTTTATGCCTGTGGGACTCACTTCCATGTTGAATAGATAAACAAGGTCAGGCATTCAAGGGAATAGACAAACAGTTCTTTTCTAGTTAAGGGCATACATTCCATGCCATTTCTTATGAGCAGAGAAAAATTATTCCTGAAATTTCTCCATGGATCTTTGATTTTCTGCCCATGTCATTCTTTCCATTTCTCAGTGCTAGTATTTCTTTCTTTCTTTCTTTCTTTTTTTTGTACCTACCATACTCTGCTCTATCCAGCTCTGGGCCCTGGGAACTGGAAAATGTAGAAGTCCATTATCCACATGAAGCCTTCCCACTCAAGTTCTTCAGGCGCTATCGTGAAAAATAAAACCGTGAACCTGCCCTCCAATTGTTTTTAACATGTAGGGCGGCATTGCAAAGCCTTACTTAACACGGCTAAGAGGCAAGTGTAAAGTTAAGTCCACAGCGCCCTCCTGGGAGCAAATTGAAGTCATATCTCCTGGGAGGAGGTGCCGGGGTGCGGGGAGAGGCTGAGGCAGGTGGCAGGTCACAGTCCGCTTATATTGGCCTCTGCAGTATACTGTAACATTCTAGGCATTTTCTCTACTGGTGTGTGTCACTTTCTAGCTTGAACTTAGCCATGGTGGGAGACTTTATGCCACAGAAATCGGCAAACACTACAACTGTGGGCTCCCTCCACTCAGGGCTGGCTGCTGGACATTGGCCTGTGCCTTGTGGACATGGAGAAACTGTGGTGCTGAGAAGAACTTGGGATGGCAAAGGGAAGATTGTCTTGGCTGAGCTTAGACAAGGAGACGATGAAGGATGGGTGTGTGTGCGTGTGTGCAGGGGTGTGTGTGTGTGTTTAGAATGATGTAAACTCAGCATAATCGGAGGTGGGAGAAACCAGGGAGAAACCATTAAGAGTAAGAATGGGGCTGGAAGGTAGGCTAGGGCCTTGTTATGTGTTTTTTGAGTTGGGGTCTTGCTGTGTAGCCAGGCTGGCCTCAAAGTTGCGATTCTCTTGCCTCAACCTCCTAAGTGCTGGGTTGCAGGCGTGCATTGCGATGCCTGGCTCAAGTTTAGAGTCTTGAAAATCACACTATTCAGCTTAAATACTTGGCTAACTAACTTTTTATACTCGAGCTGATGGACAGTAGGGAGCTATGGGAAGTTATGGAGCACAAGCATAAAGTGATCATAGAAGACGTTCTAATCTACCATCCAAGGCCAAATCTTAGCGTCCTCTGGGTAGAGTCACTTTCCGAGTCTCCTGCTCCTGTGTTCACAATTGCTATTTACTTTATTGCCTGTGGGAATGGCAATGGGTGCAAGAATGAAGTTCCCATCTCTAGAAGGCCTTTTCTGTATCAAGATTGCATTTCTGGCACTTGTAGAGGTACAAAAGGTGAAATGAACCTAATTCAATGTTTCCCTTAAGTGACCAGCCAGTTGCTCCAGTGCACTGACGAGTTCATCCTTTCCTGGATGATGTTAAAGGTCAGGATGCCTGCAGATCACAACGAGCCAGGCTGAGCTCCTCTGGTTGTCTGGGCTCTGGCCAGGGAGGTCTATGATGATGCGGGGTCCTGTCCTTCTCTGGCGCTTCCTGAGATGCCATATTAATTGGTTTGCATTCATCTGGAATCAAACCATGAGCAAGTACTGGGGAAGTGAAAAAGGAAAGGAGAGCAGTTGATAAATCATCTTTAGGATGCAAGTTACCACGGTAAGTAGAGTTTTGACTTTAACCTGTGCAATGGAAGATATAATAACTACTATTTGCATGGTGCTTGTTACACACAAGACACCCTGGGTAACTACAATCTTGAACTCTTTGAACTCTATAATAACTGTATAATGGCCCCATTTTACAGATGAGGGAACTGAGGCGATGAAATCTGGGTCCAAAGTCAGAAACCCAGCGAGTATCAGACCCAAGAATTTTTAGGACTGCAAGACTGCGAGAGTGATCATCCAGGGGAAATATTCTTTCAAGGGAAAGACTATAAGTAAACATATGGGGGGGTGTGTGTGAGCAAAATAGAGTACACACACTGACCCCCCAGGATGTGAAACTAGGGGGGAACAGGGCAAGGGTGGTGAACATGATGGAAATACATTATGTGCACATACGAATCTGCCAAAATAAAACCCACCAATCTGTATAAGCAACAAAAATAAGTGAAAAAAGAAAGGACTTCTGATATCACATCATAGTCAAAACTAGTGCAAGGTATTACTTTTGTTCTTTAGTAGTTAAATGTTTGTGAAAACCTAGGCACGCCCTTTAAATGTGCTATTCTAGTTTGAAGTAGAGTGGGTAATCATTTCCAAATGAAATCTATTTTTAAAAATACTGATTGAAATAGAATACTTGAATGGTATTAATGGATTTGCCCAAATGTATGTTTGATACAAAATGGTCCCCTCATTTCTGCGAATCAAAACCTGTAGTGGAGAAAATTCCTTTTTAAAATTAAAAGTATTGTTAGGATTGCAATGTTGGGAGATTATGTTTAATTTATAACTCTCATTTCACAGCTCTGTCCTATGGATTGTAACTGGCACCTGCTCATCTGAGGATACAGTTAATAACTTCTGTACCAGAGACAAAAAGATAAAGAGAGCATCCCATGGTTTGGGTGACCATTTAAGTCTCTGCCTGTATTTATAAAACGATCTATTCAGTTTCCTGCTCCACTTTGTTTTCCAAAGTTCTGGTGGTTATTAAAAAAACTAATTGCTTCAAGGTATTATTTTCAAAAGAGTTGCAAATAAATTACCTTAAAAAGTAGAACTTAGTTTGCACAATAATAGCAAGAAGATAAAGTGTTTCTATCACACATATCTGTTTTCAACTAGAGCGTAGTTGAGTGTGATGTAAGCTATACACTAAGGTATTTTTATCACTCATGATTTAAAAGCAGTGTTAGTAATCTACTGCTGCACATTAACTAATTAGTGTTGTGGGAAGTTAAGTGAAGACAGCATTTTAAGAGATTTGCAAGAGTTGTTGATTAGAAAAGTATGCTGAACCAATGTAGCACCAAACATTATACGTTGTAAATAAAAACATGAGCATGACCTTTTTGTGTTAGCACATTTAGCATGGGACTTTGCACACAGTACCATCAAATAAAAGTGTTCAACCAATTGAAGGCTCTAATAGAAAAGACAATGATCTATCCCTACAAGAGAGCCACTAGACTGCCTTTGGAGTGGAGCTGACATCTCAGCTTCCTTGTGTCTCTATCTTGGTCTATCCTAGAGATTTTGGACTTGTCAACCTCTCTCTTTCTGTCTGTTTCTGTATTTTTCTTACTCTCTGTCTCTGTCTCTCTTGGGTATGTTGCTTTGGATAACTCTTGAATAACAAAGAATGATCATTAACTAAATATGACAAATACAATTGTATTAGGGTTTGGAAAACAAAAAATGTACTGTTGTAAAAACCTTATGTTAAGCAGACTTCCAGGAAAACAGCAATATGGCAAATGTCTCTGAGTTTTGGTGCCCAGACCCTAGAATATAGCAACATGAGGAAGAGGAGGAGGAGGGAGGTGGGTCCCAGGGACACAGGAAGGGTCTGAACTGAGACTTGAAGCCCATGGAGAGAGAGAATTCAGGCATTAAGGAAAAATAAGAAAACCGGAATGTGGGCCTGCTGGATGGGGAGAAACAGTGAGGAAGCAACGTGGCCCCGCCCTCCGTGTGCCGATGGGATGGAGGTCCTGCTGGCTGCTGGGGGGAAGTGGCCAGGAAGCAATGTGGCCCCCACTTCCGTGTACCAGTGGAGGCCCTGCCAGCCAGGGAGAAGCAGCAAACAAGCTGTGTGGCCTCCCTGAGCGCTGGCAGAGGCCGTACTGGCTGGGAAAAAACAGCAAGGAAGCCCTCTCACTTCCACCATGGGCAACAGGACACGAGCTGACACAATAGTAACTGAAGCAGGGACGCAACCTGACATTTATGTTGTTTGATTGACTTTCAGGCCTGGGCTCAGTGGTCTGAGCAGCTATTTAGAGGACACTAATGTGCAATATAGCCACGAGTGTGGATTTTCTACTGACCTATTACTGTTTTGTTCTGTTTCATTTTACTGTTCCGTTTTACTCGTTTTAAAATAAAAAAATCTTGAGATGAACATTAACTTGATTATTATCATTAAAATAATGAATCTGATTTGCTTCAGTTCATAAACTCTTCCCCCATTTCTTTATCACAGGCTTTTCATGCCCCTTTTAAATCTCTCTTTCCTCCTCATGTGTCTTAGGGTTTACTTTAACTTGAGTCTTTAAAGGTGCTGGTGTTGCCCCATTATTAAAATTTATTTGAATCTAAGGTCTAGGAGTTTCCCTTTGCATGAGTACATGGAGCTTTAGCTTGAATAGTATTGCTGACCTTGAACAAATTGCTTCACCCCTCAGTCTTACTTGTTAAATGATGTTAAAAGTTAACAAATCCACTAATTTATGCAGTTAGCTTTCGAGGAGCATCGCTGGGTCTTTATGGAGTGTGGCTTAATGCTTAATTTTATTGGGAGTTCAATAAGGCCGGTACTAATTCTTTAAATATTTGTTCCTTGAGTTGAAGTTGTCTAGGTGAAGTTATAAATTAGAAAGAATATGAGAAAGTTAAATGAAGTTTGTCTATTTATAGACATTTATGGTGCTGGAAGAAAGAAATTCAAGACAAAAATGATGCATGGCAATAGGACTTGAGACTCAAGACAGAAACACAGAGAGCAGTTATGCAGATGTTTTAAGATAGAAGAGAGAGAGAGAGACAGAAAGAAAAACAGAGAAGAGAACTTTACTATCAGCACTGTCCATGTGCCACTGGCCCAAACCCATTGCTGAGGCCTTTGCAAGGGGTACAGGTAAAGGATGGGTAGAGATCCAATCTATACACCATCTTGTGTAAGTTATTCTCTATTCTTGAAGCAAAGGGAAAAGGAAAAAAGGAAACTTCACCATGTATCTGGAAAATCAAAAGGAATCTTTGTTTAGGGGATTTCCTTTTAGCCCAACAAAACTAGATCTGTGTCAATTGGAGTTCTATTGGATGAATAATAAATTAAAGAGTTGGATGAAGTGTTTCTCTTCCATATAAGCTGGTATGATTTCTCATGCATAATTGGAAGAAATGTTTCATGGGGGTAAAACCTTCCTACTGGGACTTACATACATACTTTGAATTCTGAGAGTCAGTTGTTTGTCTGATGCAGGCATCTTTACAGTGTTCTTGCACTTGAGGAAGTATTGATCAGTTTGTCAGCATTATTGATCTTTATGCAGCATCAGTGCTCCTGCAACCAGTGCAGAGATATCTTTGGGAGAAGCATCTGTCCTATAAAATTTTTTAAAAAGTACATCTGTGACTATCAATTTTCATTATTTTACGTGCGGTTCTCTTTGGTAGTCTGGCACCCACGATGCTCTCTTCGAATCCTTTGCAGTCCTGCGATTTTAAGATTCTTTGCTGGAAAGCTAGCCAAATCTCCTGAAGAAATAGATCAACAAGGGACCCATAAGTGTTCACTGCTTTACATTTGAGAGTCTTTTGCTGCTGTGAGGATAAAGACCGGCTCATTGTTAGGGATTAAAGGGTTTCAAGGCAGACTGAATGATAACCAGCTACATAAAGTCTAGTTTATGTTCTTACTTTGATATCCTCCAAAGATTTTATGTTTACAGAAACTTGGGAATGAGTTTGCTGTTTGTACATGTTGGCATCCTCTCTGTAAGTCTTACCCTATAGGAAACCAGAGAATACATTCTGGAAGATAAACCAAAGGAGGACTAACAGGAAATACTCAGTGAGAACCAAGGATGTGGTCTAGATCTAAAAACAATGGTGGGCCTAGTAATGCTTTTGGAAACTCTAAAGGCTAGATGTGAAAATTTCTCATCCCTCCCAGCCTAAAGAAAAATCTAGAACAGTGAAGATTGATCACTTAACTCTCTTCTGATCTTCTTTTGGTTTCAGTAGTAATTATTTAGTGAAAAAAAATGAAATGCTTCAGAGGGATACATAACTTGATGGCTGGTGCATAGTTCTGAGCCCTGGTATCCTGTGATATTTAGCTGCCAAAGTGTCTTTATTTCAGAGACATGGGTGCTATTGTTTTAGGACGGTATGGATTCTCTGAAATGCAAGGCTAGCTTACATTTTTCAAGAAGAAAGTTCTCTTTGATCTTTCCTTCTTTCTTTTTGTCCATCAGGATTCTGAATGATGTTTTCCTGCACACCTTGCTTCATTGTTCAGCCTTTATTGCAGCTTCCTGAGTAAACATGAAATAGAGTTAGAGCCCTGAGGCAGGACAAGATGCAGAACTGGTGGGGCCTAAAGCTTCTGTAATTTCTGGAGTTCTCTTTGAGAAAACACATAAACAATAAATGAAGACAAGTACAGAAGGAAATTTTTAGATTGGGAGAGAAAAACAGAATTATAGAGCTCTTTGCACCACCATTCACGACAGCCAGGGTGTGAAATCGTCTTACATGTCACCATCAATGGACAAATGGATCAAGAAAATGTGGACACGATGAAATGCTACACAGCCATAAAAGGATGGAATTCTGTCCTTGTAACAACATGGATGGGCCTTGAGGACATTAAAGGAAAACAAAGTAGGCACAGAAAATCAAACACCACTTGATCTCATTCATACATGGGTTTAAAACAAATGCAAGTTGAGAGTAATATAATAGTTACCAGAGACTGAGGAGAGAAAGAGGGATAGGAAAGGTGGTCAGTGGGTACAAAATGACAGGAAAATAGGGTGAATAAGGTCTAGCATTTGATGGCACTGTAGGGTGACTATAGTTAGCCATAATGCATTGCACATGTCAAGAAATTTGGGAGAACTTTGAAAGTACTCATCAAAAAGAAATGATGAAAGTACATGGTGAAAATCTCTTGATAATTACCCAAAATATATTTGAATCAAAAGATTACATCATAACTCATTGTTTCAATCAAATAAATTTTTAAAAATTGTATTTAAAGAAAGACTAAACAAAACAGAAAATGGGTAGAAATAATACATACGTTCAAAGAAAAAATAAACAGTAAGAAATCACTAGTTGATGGTTACATACTGTTCTCTTACAAACAGTTGTTCAAGATACAAAAGTGGAACAATAAAGTGGGAATTCAAACAGCAAGACTGCAAACAGTTCTGTTCAACTATCCAACAAAAACTTAGTAATATAGTTATCAATCCTACACACTTAAACATACATGCAGCTATCCATATCTTCATTTATGTTGAAATTAAACAAACCAAAGAGGGCTAAAATCACTCTGAACAAAGAATAGTAGTATTGCTGGATTTCACATCATGACACTCCAGGATCAGCACTGGGTACTTTAGTGTCTCTTTTTCTTCAAAGTATTTGTTCATTTCATCATGTGTCATAAGATCAGTTTTCATAAACTGTTTATAGATTGGGATGCATGAGTCTTAACATGTATTTCTATCCTTTCTATATTAGAGGGAGAAACAAAACAAAGCAAGACAAAACAAAACATTCCCATAAACGCATGAAGCGAAAAAGACATATAAGACCATTGTACAAGGAGTTCTATCATAGTTCCTGTGTTGTCTCTTGTTATCTTCAATAGAATTGGCTATATTATCAGACATAGTATAATTGAATATATCATTACATAACAGTATTAATAAAAACACAACTTTGTATATAGTATAGAACTTTAGAAACTGGAAGTTATCAAACCAGAATGTGTATCGTAGTCTTGTCATCTTCAGTGTAGTTGCCTATATTCTCAGACTTGATACTATCAATCATATCAGTTTTGAATAAAATCTGTTGATACCAAACAGCAATCAAACAAACCAGATTTAACTATGATCAGTCATGATAAAACAGTATAAGTCATACAGTGCTCCAGGTTAAGTTAATAAGAAATTAAAGATGATTACAATGCTATGTCCTGATGTTTTGGGGATAGCTGTCTGTGCCCTCAAATCTGCAAGTAGATAGACTGGGACAGAATAAAACTTATCTAAACAGAGTGGTGTGAGTAATGTGGATTTTAAATCCTGATACACTATTAACAATACCTTCTGCCATCTTTTTTAAGACTCTCCCTCCCCGAATTTCACTTCCCCAGGGGCCACTGTGCATTTTTGCGTCTGACCAAGACCCTTGGTTTTAAATGGGCGGGGGGGGGGGGGGGGAGGAAAGCTGCTACTTACCTAAGTGGTTCCAAACCTTCTCTCTCCTGGACTTGATCTCTAATTGTATTCCTTTACCTATTATGCCTGTCTTTCCAACCTATTCACAAATACTGATCTAGTTCCCCCTATTACTCTCTGGTTCTCTATCACATAGAGCATTGTTTTCTCATATTTGATTTTAGTCTATGCACTCTTTTTCATGTTAATTATATTTCCTATAAATAGCATCTCAGTGGACCCTACTTCCGGATTCACTCTGTGTGTGGTTCTTCTTTTTTTTAAAATTTAATGTATCAAGGCCAACTATATTAGAGATTATAATCAACCTTCTCTGCCTCATTTCTGTTACGCTCTTTTTTGCCACCAATTGTCTGCTTATCTTCTTCATTCTGTTTTCTGCTCCATTCATTGAGGCCTCTCTGCCACTATTCCTGGAATCCTAGTACTTTTCTCTCTCTCTCTAGAATGCCCTGCAGTATTCTCTGTAGAGTTGGATTGGTGGTTGCGAGTTTCCCAAGTTCCTCTTTGTCTTGGAAGCATCTTGTTTCTCCATTAATTTCTAGAGACAGTTTAGCAGGGTATATCAATCTGGGCTGGGAATATTTCACTCCAGGGTCTTCTTGACTTGATGGTTTGTGTTGAGAAGTCTGCCGTTATTCTGATGAGCCTTCCTTTATAGGTTATCAGAAACAGGTGATCTGTTTCTTGTCTCTAACAGCTTTTAATATTCTATTCTTATATTGAATTTCTGGGATCTTGATTGTTATATGCCTGGGTGTAGTTCTGTTTTGGTTGTAGGTGGCTGGAGTTCTGTATGCCTCATATATCAGAATATCATTTCCTTTTCCTATGTTTATGAAGTTTTCCTTAATTATTTCTGTGAATAGTCTTTGTAGTTCCTTTGTTTGTACCCCAGCTTCTTCATTCACATTCTTTATTCTCAAGTTATATATCCTCTTGTCGTCTTCTAGCCTTTGTATTGTTATTGCTTGTTTCCTTGTTATTTTTAAAAAGTTTTTCCTTTCATACTCCCACATTGCAAAACTGTTCTCCAGTTTGGATAATCTATCCTTAGTTTCTTTCAAGCTGATTTTCCATCTTTCCATAGAGTTTTTAATTTCCTGGTAATCTCTTTGAATCTGTTTCATGTATTCTATATTTTCTTTTTATTTTTCATCAAATGGTTCTCTCCTTTGAGTTCCTCCCTTCTTCTGTCTGTGTCTTCTTGAGGGGTGCTTAGTATCTCTAGTATCTCTTTTATTAATCTTCTTATATCCTGCATTACTTGGCTAAATATTTCCCTTTTGAACTCGTCTATAAGGTCCCGAAGATATCTCTTTATGTCCACTGGTGCTGTGTCTGATATTGCATGTTTGCTGTTCTCATTCTCCTTTGTATTTACCTGTCCTGGGTCAATGTTCTCAGGGTTGGGACCTGGGGACTTTTTCTTGTTGCTTCCTCTTCCCGTCTTTTTTGTTTCTTCCAGGTGGCCCCAGTTTCTTTCTTTGCTGGTTACAGTTCTTCTGAAGCACGTGGCTAGGTGTCTCTTCCCACTGCAGTGTGCTAGTGAGTTGCAAACAGCCTCCCCTCCAGATCAGTCAGGCTGCTGAAGCCTTCATTGTATTACTGTGTGCCACTTCCCCTCCGGATCAGTCAAACTTCTGAGGCTTTACTGGGTTAGTGTGTGCCACCACCATAAGGAGTTGATTTCAGATAACCTATTGGGTCTCAGCCAGGTTGTGTGACCCAGGCGTAGCTCACTCATCAATTCTGTTCAGGAAGGGAACAACTGACTGAAGTCACTACTGCCCCTTGTACTTGCCAGTCCTGCCCAGTCCCAGAATGTCATCTGCCGGAGCCCCCCTTTCTGTGGAATGGCTCCACTCCCATCACTCACCACAGGTCAATGCAGGCTCCCCACCTGCTCAGCTCTCCATTTGGCTGGTTAATCCCCAACCTCAGTGTGACTGCACCTCCAGTGAGCCGAAGCAGGGGACCTCAGATGGCTCAGCAATTCGCCCACTGCGGTGGGAATGTTGAACATTTAACTGTTCCAATAATAGCACTGGAACTGTATGTTTGATTGGTTCTTTGTCGATGTCGCTCCCGGCCGGCAGGAAGGACACACGACAAAGTCTGGCAGTGGACAACCTTTTCTTTTATTTTCTCTCCGTACAGCCTGCCCTGGGATCGCTCCCAGCCGAAGCCTCCTCTGGTCCGCTCCCCGCGGCTCCTTCCGGGCTTCGCTCCGAAGCCTCTACCGGTCCGCTCTCCGCGGCTCCTTCCGGGCTTCTACTTCCCCCCAGGGGTGGCACCAGTATATATACGGATACAGTGTCCAATCATATTAAAGTAAGCAAGGCAAGCTGATTGGCTAACATATTATTGAGCGGGTTGTTTACGCGGTAAGCAGGAAACTAACGTGCTCGATGGGAGGGGTAATCTAACTCAGGCTTTGCTCTTTCCTACAGGCCTCACGTCCGCCAAGTAAGGCGACCGGGCTCGGGGCTGCGGCTCCCAACATCTCCCCCTTTTTTATTTTTTATGAATGTGCGCATCGTAGCCCTTTCTGGACTGGGTGCAGAGGCTTATGCCCTATGCGTAGGCCCACCGTAGGTCCTTGGCTTAGACCCTGGTCGGCCGTCCCATGGTCTGCCAAGGCCCTGAGGCCCTCGTCCTTTTTCTAGGGCCAGGCACAAACTGGACGGAACCTGGATGCACACAAGCTTGCACTCATTTCCTCTCCGTAAAGAAATCCCCTCGGAGAGAAATTTAGACCTGGGCAGCATCTAACAGTCCAGCGGCTTACGTGCAGGATGGGGTAGGGCCTGGCTTAGGTTGAGTCGCACCGGGGGAGTACGCTCTTACCTGTCATTGACTCTCCTACCCAGCTATGTCATAATTTTTTAGAGGAGGAGTGTGGGAAGCTCACCACCCCTAGACTCGGTCGTAGGCTAGGCGAGCGAGCCATGCATATGCCTGAGGATCTTCTTGTCCATTTCGGGCTACCGCTATTTTTATTCATCTTGTTGGTTGGTCTGTGATGGATCTCCGGTAGGGCAGGTCTGATCTTCAGTCGAGGGCTTTGTCGCCCGTGTCGGTCTCTCCGGTACCCACAGTGGTTCTCGTCCCGATTCCTGCAGAAAAACACAAACCGCGCCTCGGTTCCAGCTGATTACCGGATCCGGGCCCATCCATTGTCATGCCATAGATAACCGCGCCTTTGGAGGCAGGCCTTGGCTTACTCCCCCTTTTTGTTTTTTATTTTTATCTTTTTCGTTTTTTTTTTTTTATTTTTTTTTTATTTATTTATTTTTTTATTGGTACCAGGGATCGAACTGGCGATTGCCTGCTTACAAGGCAGGCGCTTATGCCGCTAAGCTAAATCCCCAGCCCCCATTTCCTCGACCGGCGTTTTTCTCAGCCTGCTCGGCAGAGAACTCTGTGTACCAGGCTCGCCAATCCAGGTAACTACCCAAGGGCAGACACGCCTTTGCCAGCTGAATCCAGTCCGCGGGGGTGAGGGGCCCAGAAGACAGGTTCTCCAGCATGGCAATGGTGTAAGGCGCAGTCGGCCCAAAGGTTGTAACTGCATTTTTAAGTTCTCTAATCTGCTTTATCTCAAAAGGCTCCCATGCATTACGTCCCTGGCCCATAGCTACTTGTACAGGAAATATCCCGTAGGGGCCACTATCTATCCCAGGTGGTGGATGTACCTCATGAGACAAACGTCCCCCCTGCCAAAGCCGCCTGTAAAAATACCGACCCGCCGGCGGCGGAGCATAAGACGGCGGCCGTGATTGGGCGGAAAATGGGGGCCCGTGCATCACTTCCTGTTCTGGCGAAAGGGGAGGGAGCTCCCACGCGGCCGCCTCGTGGCGAGGGATCGCTTCCGGGAACAGCTCCCAAGGTGGGGCGGAAGGCTTCGCCTCCCTCTCGCGCCAGGGGGCGCTCAGGAGCTCTCTACTCCTCCGCAGACCAAGTTGAGCGGAGCGCAATTCTTGGCATCTAGGCTCCTTGGTCTCATCGTTGTCTAAGCCTTCCTCGTTCTCGGAGTCAGACGACTCCGAGGCCTGAGCCCCGTCTTCCTCCTTTATATCTTTGTCTCCTTTGACGGACCCCTCCCGGGAGCTCCCTGACTGGGCCTGTTCGAATGCCCTACGCACTTTAATGAGCTCTTGAGAACCTTCCCTGCAACCACCCTCGCTCTTCAAGCATGCATATATCATTTCCCACAGTGGCCGAGCGAAGACCGAAGCCCCGCCCTCCCTTTCCGCTAGAGAAAGATCCCTGCCCAACTTCTCCCACGAGGGCAGGTTTAAGTGCCCTGTGGGCAAGAACCAGGGAGCGAAACTATCAATCTCCTCAAAAAAGCTCTCCAGCGTTTTGCGTCCCACCTTGAGGTCTCTGGACTTTAAGAGCTTCCGGAGGACCTGTACCAAGGGCTGGGTGTCGTTACTTGGTACGTTACCCATATTTAATATGTTACTCACCGCGTGAGGCCCAAAAATCCGCCACTTACGCGTGAGCCTGAGGGGAGTCTAAAAACCCTGTAGGTGCGCGCCACCCAGGGCCCAGGTTTATCCCCTGCTCACCTGTCTCGCAGTGCTGTATCAAGGAACGTTGTCCACTACCACGTCTCGGGGGTGATCAGTTGTTCCCCGTGCGGGCCTCCAAATGTCGATGTCGCTCCCGGCCGGCAGGAAGGACACACGACAAAGTCTGGCAGTGGACAACCTTTTCTTTTATTTTCTCTCCGTACAGCCTGCCCTGGGATCGCTCCCAGCCGAAGCCTCCTCTGGTCCGCTCCCCGCGGCTCCTTCCGGGCTTCGCTCCGAAGCCTCTACCGGTCCGCTCTCCGCGGCTCCTTCCGGGCTTCTACTTCCCCCCAGGGGTGGCACCAGTATATATACGGATACAGTGTCCAATCATATTAAAGTAAGCAAGGCAAGCTGATTGGCTAACATATTATTGAGTGGGTTGTTTACACGGTAAGCAGGAAACTAACGTGCTCGATGGGAGGGGTAATCTAACTCAGGCTTTGCTCTTTCCTACAGGCCTCACGTCCGCCAAGTAAGGCGACCGGGCTCGGGGCTGCGGCTCCCAACAGTTCTTCTCACCTTAGTTTTTTCTTGGGACGAGAGAATTCATTTCCCTCTGTTTGGGACTTCCCATGCTGTATTATGCTGAATTCTAAGTTGATTATCTCAGGGATCCTCTGTAGCCAGTTGTTATCTATCCACCATCTTTGCTCGAATCGTCTCAAACAAATTTAAAATAAGACAAGTACATCAAAATCTACATGATCTAGGAAAGCAATATGTTGCTTTTGTTTTGATGGACTGAGCTTTCTCCTTGTGGCATTTTTTTCTTTAACAGATTTTAGTTGTATAGTCTTGATAATGACATCATCCTACTGCTTCCTATTGAGAAGATGGAAAGATAATTTAGTTGTTTTTCTAGCATGGCTGATCCACATTTTATTTATTACTAATGCTTAGGAAATTTTATTGTCCTAAATGTTTATTGGGAATGCCATTTACGTTTTAAGACTGGTTAAGACTCAAATTTGAGAAAACTGCTGATTTCTTTTTTTATATAGGCTATTAGATTGAGATATTTCAAAATTTCTTAGGCAGTGAATAGCCTTCATCTTGGAATTAACACTTTTTATTGTCTAAGACCTTGTAAATTATAAGCTTTATATTGCCTTTATCAATGTCAGAACTCCCTGATAAGTCAAGAAAAAACCTTAATCTTTCTCCAATACATTCATTTTAGTTTCTCTTCATTAACTTAATGATTAACAATCCAAGAGTGTGTTCATTCTCACTAGTCAACATTTGTCTCTTCCTTAAATGAATTACTGCTTTGGTATGATTTAAACATTTTTGATATAATTTTCTTTTCTTGATGCCAGAGTAATTTCTATTGATTTCAGTTCATTTTTATCTCTTTGTTACATATTATACTTTTTTGATCTGAGCTTTTAGTTCTTTAATCATTTTAATAGGGAGGCAAAGAAGATAATCTTTATATGCATCCAGGATTTTAGAATTGCTCCCTTATTTTTATCAAAAACTTAAAAGACATCTTTCTAAAATGGTGTGTTTAAAGTTTCCTGTTATAAAAAGAAATGTGTGGTGTGTTTCCAATTGTACACACTGCACCATTTCTGACAGGAGAGAGCTTCTGTTTTGACTATGCATTGATGAACAGTGAATCTGTTGCTTGCAGTTTTATACAACTGATGATTGGGAGTCTTTCTTTCCTTTAAAAAATAGGTTAGCTTCAAACTTATCAGATCATGATATAAATTCTGACCTTTTTCCTTTGTATCTTACACTGGATAAGTGGGTATGGGGGGAATAGGGAGAATCATCAGCCATTTCTCCAGGAAGCTGAGCAGTATTTTAACTATGTGTGGAAGGACTGGCAAAACACATTCTTATATCACATAAGCCCCAATTCAGTGTTTCCCAGCCCCACTTCCCCATTACCAAACATTGAAAGTGCCCACAGACACTCTAATGCCATCTGACACAAGAGGAAGATGTGGCAGAGAAGTCAGAGTGGAAACCGAGTCCTTATCTAACTATGGTTTAAAAAATCTTGAGGATATATTAGAAACTCACAAGAGGAGAGACTAAGATGGCAGAGCAGTAAGCAGTAGAGAAAACAGCCTCTCTGGGAGTCACCATCCAGACACTGAAATATAGCATCACAGGGGAGGTGAGGAGGAGGGAAGTGACTCTACTGGAACCTGGAAGAATATGAAGTATGAATTGAAGCCCATGGAGGGAGTAAAGAGAGAAACTCCAAAAAGGTAGCTGGCGACATCTTCTCCATGAGATGGGACTCACTGTGTGAGAGGAACAGTTCAAACCTGTGGACCCACAGTGATGATAATGGCTGGTACCCCAGAGGGTACTACCACATCGGAGAGATGTGGTAGTGGAGAGAATCACTCATGAGGGATTTCACTGGCTGGTGGGGAGTTCAGAGGACTTAGTCCTTCTGTGGGAGACATCAATTAGTGGGGTGTCAACTTGGAGATGAGCCAGCCAAGCTTAGAACTCAGAATTGCTGCCAGCTCCACTTAGCAGCTCCCAGCTGGGCACAAACTTGTGGAAATTTCTTGGACGGCAGTGAGCCCAGTGAGGCTGGTCTTGTGGCAGACCAGCTGATATTATCCACTACCCCACCAAAAAGCTACTGCTCGCTTGCTGGGAGAGATCTGCACAAATTGGGACTCTTGTCTCCACAGGCTGTCCACTAGGGAAACCAGAGAGAACCCTGGAAGTGAACTTTTTCTTTCCTTCCCCCCCCTTTTTCTTTCTCCTTAATTATTTGACCTTGTTCTTATATGAGTGTGAACATGGTTCCTAACCTCTTTGTGGTGATTTTTCTGTTCTGTTCTTCCTTTTAGCTCTTCCATGTCTGTTTTCTTCCCCAAGCTGTCATGATCCCCCTTTGTTCTCTGACCTTTTAATCTCTTCCTCTTCTTCCACTTCTCTATTTTCTCCTTAATGCACTTTAAATTTTAACCCCTGAAGGCACAATTGACTTGTGTACTGCATCTAGTTTTTGGGTTTATTTTAGATTTTGTTATATAACCACAAATCTTGTTCATATGGTTAAAAGTGGCAAATTAAAAGTTAGCTCAGTTTGTCATTTTCTAGGATGTGTTTGATGCTATTGGTACCATGATAGCCAAACTGACATAACTGATCTAAACAGCTGTTGGTTCTAGTATTCCAGGACTGAGATTGACTAAGGGTTACAGAAAATACTGTGGCAAAGAACTAGGGATAGGCCCAAACAAACAAAAACTTCTCATCTTCAACAAATTGAAGATATAAAATCTTCCAACAGATTGAAACCCAAAAACCAGCTACACCTGGAATACCTCAGAGAAGTAGTACTCACCCAAGGATCCTAAACACTAGTAATAAAGAAACCCAAAATAGGCAACTTACAAGCATCACCCCAGGAATTAAACTAAAAAAAGAAAGAAAGAAATGAGAAGACACTTAAACAAAATACAATCCCAGACATCAAGTACACCAAAGACAAATCCAGGGAGCAATGAGGTGGAAAAATCTAAAAGCCCACCCCCGCCAGCCTCTCTGAAGTGATAAAAACAAAGCAATTGACTGAGGCTCTGGAAAATATTAAATCAGAAATAATCTCTCAGATAAAGACCATGCTTAGTGATTCTAGAGCAGATACAGACAAAACAACAGATGAGCTCAAGAAAGTTATGGAAACAGCATATAAAAGAAACAGAATACATAAAGCAGATTTAAGCAGATATCCAGGAAAATAAAAATTCCATTAAAAGTACTTAAAGCAGATTAGGCCAATGTGAGGACCAGATTTCAGATACTGAAGACAGGCTTGCAGTTAATGATCAGGAAAAGAAATATTCCTCAAAAAAAGCAAGGAACCATGAGAAGCAGCTGCTACATGAAACAAGACTAATTTAAGATTGATTGGAATCAATGAAAAAGCAGTAGATAGCACAAATGATATTAAGAAGTGTTCACAGACATCATGGCAGAAAACTCCCCTGGCAGAGAAATAGAATTTGACATGCAGATAAGTGAGGCATTTGGAACTCCAATTACCAAAATAAAAAATCTATAGCAAGCATATAAAGTCATGATTCCAGAAATTCAGCATAAGAATAGAATCTTAAAAGCTGTTAAGGAAAAGAAAGAAATCACGGATAAAGGAAAGCCCATCAGAATCACAGCTGACTTCTCAGCACAAATTCTCAAGTAAAGGAGAACTTGGAGTGAAATATCCCAAGTTCTAAAGGAAAACAGTTTTACAGATTACAAGATTACACATTAATGTACCTTGCAAACTATCTTTCAAAACTTCTGGAGAAATAAGACACTTCTATGATAAAGAACATCTGAGGAAAATTATAACCACCAAACCAGCACTCCGAAATGTTCTGAAGGACATTCTAGGAAGAGATAATAAGGACTAGAACTCCATGAATCCCAACAGAAGGAATCCACCAGCCAAAACAAACAGTTAGAGGCAGGCGGAATAAAAGAAGGAGCCAATGACAGTAAAATAATATGACAAGGGTAAGTCAATACATATCAATTATAACCATTAGTGTTAATGATCTCAACTCACCAATCAAAAGACACAGACTGGTATAATAAATCAAAAGCAAGATTCAACAATATGCTGCTTGCAAGAAACACATTTAATTCAAAAATAAACTCATAGACTGAAAGTCAAAGGATGGAAAACAATTCTCCATGTGACAGGAATTCAGAAAAATGTAAGGGTAGCTATTTTATTTTCAGACAAAGTGAACTTCAAGCCAAGGCTGATTAAGAGAGTAAAGGGAAAAATTCCAAGAGAAAGAGATACCAATCATAAATATATATGCAACAATACCATTGTACCCAACTACATAAAATAAATACTAATGGACGTGAAAAATCAAATAAGCCCTAATACAGTTGTATTGGGAGATCTCAATATCCAACCATCACAAAAAAAATAGATCAACTGGAAAAAAATTAATAATGAAATATTAGAAATGAGTGGAACGCTTGAACAAATGGACTTAGTAGATGTCTATAGAGAGTTCTGCTTCATGACATCAGAATACACATTCTTCTCAGCTGCACGCAGGACATTCTCCAAAATAGACCACAGGCTAGCTCATAAAACCTGTCTAAGTAAATGAAAAGGAATTAAAATTATTCCATGCATATTATCAAACCACAGTGCAATGAAATTGGAAATCCATGGCAAAAGAAATCACAAGAACTTCATAAACATATGGAAATTAAATAGCACCCTACTGAAGAACCAATGGGCCACAGATGAAATTAAAGAATAAATAGATGGTTTTTACAGTTAAATGATAACAAAAATACAATATTCTGGAACTTATGGGGCACAGTGAAAGCAGTCTTAAGGGGAAAATTTATAGCAGTAAATACCTGTATCAAGAAAACAGAATAAGCACTTATTTATAGGCAACTTGATGAATCTCAAACTTCTAGAGGAAGAGGAACAGGCTAAGTTAAAAGCTCATACAATGGAGGAAATTATAAAGATCAGATCAGAAATTAATATACTGGAAACTAAAAAAATACAAAGAATCAGTGAATCAAAGAGTTGGTTCTTCGAAAGATTAAATAAAATTGACAAACCCTTAGCCAAACTTATCAGAAAAAAAATGAGAAAAGACTCAAATACATGCAATTAGGAATGAAAAGGGTGAAATCACGACAGACCCTGCAGAAATTCAGAAGATCATCTATACCTACTTCAAGAACTTGTATTCTAATAAGATGTAAAATACAGAAATATAGATTCCTAGATACTTATGAATTACCAAAGCTGAGTCAAGAATATATAAAAATCCTAAATAACCTAATATCAATAAATGAAATAGAAGATGTAATTAAAAACCAATCAACAAACAAAATCCCAGGCCCTGACAGATTTACTGCTGAATTCTACCAGAAATTTAGAGAAGGCTTAACACCATTACTTCTCAAAGTCTTTAATGAAATTCAAAGGGAAGCAATATTCCCAAATTCATTCCTTGAAACAAGCATTACCCTAATACCAAAACCAGAGAAAGACTCAACTAAGAAAGAGAATTACAGGCCAATTTCCCTAATGAACATAGATGCAAAAAGTCTCATTAAGATATTGGCAAACAATGCAGCAAATCATCAAGAAGATTATACACCATGATGAAGTGGGACTCATCCCAGGGATGCAGAGATGGTTCAACATAAGTAAGTCAATAAATGTAATGCACCATATCAATAGAGGCAAAACCAGAAATCATATGATTATCTTAATAGATGTAGAAAAAACTTTCGACAAAGTCCAACATCTATACATGATAAAAGAAACTCTACAGAAAATTGGAATAGATGGTCTTTATCTCAATTTGATAAAAGCCATCTATCACAAACCAACAGCCAGCATCATACAAAATGGACAAAAACTGAAAACTGTCTCTCTAAAATCAGGAACAAGACAAAGATGTCCACTGTTTCTACTTCGATTCAGCATAGTCCTGGAAACTAGCTGTAGCAATTAGAGAAAAAGAAGAAATGAAAGGAATAAAGATAAGAAAGGAAGAAGTTAAACTATCATTATTTGCGATTGACATGATACTCTACATCGAAGGCTCCAAAAACTCCGTCAAAAGACTACTAGAGTTAATAAGCAAATTCAGCAGCATAGCTGGATACAAAGTCAACACTCAAAAATCAATAACATTCCTACACAAACAACAAACTCACTGAGAGAGAAATTATGCAAATAATACCTTTTCTCACAGCATATAAAAATTAAATACTTAGGAATCAGCCTAACATAGGATGTAAAAAACCTATACACTTAAAACTAAAAAAGGAGATTGAACAGGATGTCAGAAAATGGAAGGATATCCCTTGCTCTTGGATAGGAGGAATCAACATGGTAAAAATGGCCATACTCGCACAATTGTTATACAGATTTAATACAACCCAAATCAAAATACCACTAACATACCTCACAGGCCCAGAGAAAACATTCCTAAAAAATAGAAGAGACTTAGAATAGCAAAGGCAATCCTGGACAACAAAGGCAAGGCAGGAGGCATCACAATCCCTGATTTGAAATTATATTACAAAGCTACTGTGATAAAATCAGCATGGTATTGGCAAAAAAACAGACATGAGGATCAATGGAACAGATTAGAAGATGCAGAAACAACTAAAAATATACTAAGCCTTATGCTTTACAAAGTTGTCAAACATGTTTACTGGAAAAAGATAGCCTCTTTAATAAAAGGTGCTGGAAAAACTGGCTGTGCACATGCCAAAGATTAAAGTTAGACTCATATTTTTCACCATGCTTAAACTAAATTTGAAATGGGTCAAAGATCTAAATATTAAAAAAGAAAACAGTAAATCTGCTGGAAGGTAGAGTAGATAAAACTCTTGAAGACACTGGAGTAGGCAAAGACTTTATGAACAAAATCCTGATCACATAGGAACTGTCACAAAGAATCAACAGCTAGGATCTCATTTTATTGAAAAGGTTTTGCACAGCAAGAGAAGCCAACAGAGTGAAGAGACAACCCACAATGTGGGAGAAAAATATTTGCCAGCTGTACCTCAGACCCAGGATTACTATCAAGAACATATAAAAATCTCAAAAAACCCAGTACTCCCAGATTAGAAAACCCAATTCAAATATGGGCATCTGAGATGAATACACACATCTCAGATGAAGAATTACAAATAACGCATAAATATATGAAAAAATTTTCAGCATCACTGGTCATTCGAGAGGTACAAATTAAAACAACACTGAGATTCCACCTCACCCCAGAAAGAATGGCTATTGTCAAGAAATAAGCCAGTAACAAATGTTGGAGAGACTGTGGGGAAAAAGGAACTCTTCTTCACTGTTGGTGGGAATGCAGACTGGTACCACCATTGTGGAAATCAATGTGAAGATTCAATAAAAGACTAGGATTGGAGGTCCCATTTGATGCAGTAATTCCCCTTCTGGGTATCTTCCCAGAAGAATTAAAAACAAAATACCACAGCAACATAGGCACACTGACGTTCATAGCAGCACAATTTAGAATAGCTAGATGTTGGAAACAACCTAAATGACTATCAACTAAAGAATGGATAAAAAAGATGTGGTACTTTTATACAAAGGAGTATTACTCAGCCATAAAGAATGATAAGCTCAAGGCTTTTATAGGTAAATGGATGCAACTAGAAATCATAATCATAGGTGAAATAAATCAGACTTGCATGTGTAAACATTGTATTGTCTCACTAGTGTGAAAAGCTGAAAGAAACTATATTACAGCTACTGATTTCTCTGAGTTCATTGAAGAGAAAGTTTTGCGCTGTTACCATTCAGACTATTGAATGCAGATGTCTTATGCTCTGGGGGACTGATTTGTCTCCTGATCTTTGTGTTTTGAAGTTTTGTTATATATTTTTTTCTCCTTGAAATGAAGTAGATTTGGAAAAAAAATCTTGTTTGAAATTTTTGTGAAAACGTTTTGCTAAGATCCCTACCCAGATTGTAGGAAGGAGGGAGAGGGATAGGCAAGGAATTCTAAGCGTAAACTTCATTAATGTGACAACAAAGAAACCTTAGCTATAAAGAGATGGCACACTTTGAATGTTCTGCTGAGACCTGGTGTCCATATAGTTCTTTCTAGGCCTTGCATTTTACATGTTATCCAAGTTAATATTTAGATCAAAATATTTTCTACTATGCTGGGTATCTCTTCTTTCTGGTGTCTCCTCTATTATTTTTCCCCACTCATGTGTTTAAGGATCACCTCTCTGGGCACCTTGTGTTACATTTTAATGCAATTTTAACTGAGCATGAAACCAAGTATATTCCATACCCTTCATACTTGAGCTTTAAAAAGGTTCATTTGTTATTAACTTTGAGTTTCAGAGACTCCCTGAAAGAATATCTTACAATCTTATACACTACTATATCATATGTATATTTTTGGGGGGCCTGATTTTCATGTTTAGTTTAGAGACCCTTCTTCAGGTTTAACTTGGTATCAATGTTTTGACTATATAGTAACTATAAAGAGGTTAAGTATACAAATGTCTTTCTCCCTGTTCTGTATGTGTACCTAGCAACTGGGGCAATGGCCCTTAACCAAAGATTTGCCATATAATCATAAACACATGGCCTCTCCTTCATACCATGTGCTTGCACAGATGTGTGCAAAGAACCAACCAGGGGCAGCACAAGGGAGTCAGGAGAGTTCTGACTTTCATTCAGAGTTTTCAGTGGACAGTGATGGAGAGAGATGATATTACCCATCAAGAGAAGGCCCTCCACCGCCCATTCTTTGGCCTTTTTGTCAACTGTCGTGCGAGATAAATTCCCCAGCTCCAGCAGTAAGCCAGGAGGTAGCTGAGTGTGATTTCCTCTCCAGTATAGTGAAGTCTCTCTTTACAGAAATAATTTGCTTATGTGTGTTTGTCCAGGCAAATACCATTCAAAGGTCTTTAGCAGACCGTTCATAACTAAGGGAAGCAGCAGTATCCAATGATTATGATTATTTTCAAGGTTACCCTGTCAATTCGAAAATGAAAATTCTTATTTTCCAGGAAAATGCAATGTAGTGTGGATGGGAGAAGCCAAGTGAACAGTGTGTATTTTCTCATTGTATTACTCTAATCTCTTTAGGTCAAGGTTAAACGGGTCTCGAATAACAGACATCTGTGTTTGTAATGCAATAAAGTGTAATGAGTGTGGCGACTTTTTCTAATTTACCTCAGCTGGATATGCAAATGAAACCATTAAACTTATAACCCATAACTCTTTGGGGAACCGATGGGTGACCAGAGTGGAGAGTATTTACTGTAGCTAATGGGAAAGTTGTTAGATGATAGGAATGTAATATGTTCTGTTTGCAAATGTGCTAAAGACCTAGTTAGCGGTGTAAATGAGGATTTGGTTATTTAGGAATAACCTTCGAATTGGCAAAATGAGTCCCTAGAGCATGATTTAAATTTTAAAAAAATCAATCATTTATTTTATGGTGTTTGAATTTACTAACTGCAGCTTGTTATGCATATGTAGAGGTGTAGTTTTATAAGAGGGACCTGCAGGTGAGGCATCTCTGCAGCATATCAGTTCTTTATTTTTAATGTAGTGGTATTTCTTCAAGCAACTCAGAGTGCTTCACAATGATCCATGAGTTAATCTTGTAACCTACTTGTTTGGAAGGCAAAGGTCAAGATTATAATAATAACTTTATAAAGATAGAAAAATTACAGTTGCATATTTTTGTTCAAATTTTATCACGTTAGACATTCAGGATACAATTTAGGCATTTGGTGTCAGCCAGGATTTAGACAAAACAGACATTTTCTCCTGCAGTCTTTCCCCTGCCTCCCAGGTACTGGGGATTGAACCCAGGGTTTCATGCATGCTAGGTACACACTTACCTCTGAGCTACATCCCCAACAGGTATGCAAAATTACACATGCCAGTCATTTCTGATCTGAAAAATAGCAGTTTCATATGGCCAATGTTTTAACCTCAGGCTGAGATCTAACTCTGGGTCTCAGTTCTATATAAGAACTTTAAAAAAACTGTAATGAAGAGATTTAAGTGACATCTTTGCCATGGTATCCTAGTATTTCACATTTCTTCTGTTTTGTAAATCTTGGTAACCATTAAATACAAGAAAAGCAATTTGATCCATATTGTTTCAAAATTGTGTCTTTTTCCTTTTTATCGGTACCGGGGATCAAACTTACAACAACCGCCTGCTTGCAAGGCAGGCGCTTATGCCGCTGAGCTAAATCCCCAGCCCCTTCAAAATTGTATCTTTTAAAAATGAGCTGTGAAACCTAGATAGCCGAGGTGATTACCCTGTCTACTTTAGTTCTGTCTCTGTTGGTCTGTTGCATTTTTATGCTCTGTTAACGAGGAGATCAAGTGGAGATGTAGGATTCCAACATCAAAGCCCTACCTGGAATTTCCCAGTTAAGTCATTTTTTTTTTTTGCATGTCTGTATTTCTTAAAACAACTTTCTCAAAGCTACAAAACAGCACAGAAAATAATGAAGGTTCCAGTGGATGTGGTATGGAAAACATGCCCAGTCACTAGCCCAAATTAGGATCCGCCAAAACCTTAAAAACACTTTATACTCATCTCAGTAATAATTCAGTCAATTCAATAATTCAGAACCATCCACGGATGCTACAATTGTCGAGTGAAAATTTGATGGGAAATAGGATAGTCACATAGTTCCAGCCTCTCTTCAACAAATTATGAAGCTAGGAGTAACTTTAGAGTGAAGGAATCTAGCAGACACTACGTTAACCAAGTGATCAAAGAAAATATTATCAATAGTGGGGCAAAATGACAGTGTATGTAACCTGATGTGATACGCCAAGGATACATCCACTCCTCAGCAATATTCCTGCCAAAAATGTAGAGCATAAATCTAGTCAAAAGGAAGAAGAAGCAGACAACTCAAATTGAGGGATGCTTTGTAAAATAATTGTTCTGCTAGCATAAAAAGTGTTTATGTCATGAAAAACCAAAGGCTGAGTCTCAGATTAGAGGATTAAAGAGATACAGTACAAGCACGTGGAATATGTGAGGCCAGATTATATCTCATAGCAAATGCTATGCATGAAAGTATGCAGAGACATCTGGAGAAATATGAATATGGGCTGCCTAGTAGGCAGTGATATTGTATTGATATTAAATTCTTGAATTTTATAACCACATCATACATATGTAAGAGAATAGCTTCATTCCTAGGAAATACACTGAAATATTAAAGAGATAAAAGGGCCTGATAATGTCTGCCATTTAGTCTGAAATTGTTCAGAAGGAGTAAGTTATAAAATCAGTCACACTGGTCTTGCATCTTTAAGTCTGAAATTATTTTGAAATAAAAAGTTCAAAGTACTCTGCACAAAAAAATCTACAGATTTGCTAGTCTTTTTCCTGTATCTCCATGTAATCACTATTAGAAAGATACAAAAATGTGACTAAGCCCAGACTTTAGGATTCTGAGGTTATATTTTAACATGTAGAGAAAAGATCAATCTTAAAACTGGTAGTACATCCCATAGTTTGTAGCTACATAAGCCAATGATTTGATGAATCTCAGATTTGATAGGATAGTGGTTGGGCTGCAGAATTTTCATGTAGGGAGAGGGACACTGAGGACTTTTCCCCAGAAAGCATCTTTATTCCAACAGGCACTGATTCGGTGGATTTGTATCCAAAGGCTGAGTGAGGAACGAGGCATACGTGCACCCTCTTATACAATGTTTGTGTTTTTATCTCCCTTGTATGAGTGCACGCTAACATCTTACAATCTGGTTGGGTTAACATTCTACAGTCTGGTTCAGTATGATTTAGTTCCGGAGTTACATTAAAACTACACATGCCTACACTGAGGCTGATGTTACTACATCATAAAAAATTTCTGCCCTGGTCAGGAGAGACCCTACCACAATTGGTCCGATAGGTCCTGAGTTAACTTAAAAGGATAATGAATTGGCAGATTTTATATTGTTGAAGCAGTCTTTGACATTGGCACCTCAGTGCCTTGTGGCATCTTTGAAAGAAAGGTGCATATTGTGGACCAAGAAGTGCATGTGTGACAAACTCCTATCCAAGTCTGACATGCCAGTCTTCTCCCTTTTCAGCCCATCTTTTGTAGTGCCCTCTTTATCTTCCATTACATGGAAGAGTCACATTATCAGAGGAGTAAGAAGTTTTGTGTATGTTTGCAAAGAGTTCCTAGTATTTTCTGACATACTGAGGTTAACCCTCTAAGAGACTAGCTCTACTAAACATTTTGATGCTTGGAACCCTCCCACAAGTCCAAGGCCATCGATGAGGCTCATCATCATGAAGCTATCTAGGGTAATGGTCCTCAAAGTGGGGTGCCCAGATCAGTCACATCAGCATCCCTTGGCAACTTGTTAGATTTGTAAATTGTTTTGAACTGCTATAAACCTCTTGCTGCAGGAAGCCCTGGGCTGAGACTCAGTCCTCTATGTTTTTGCAAGCCCTCCTGGTGACTCTGGTGCATAGTAGAGTCTGATAATCCCTGGCCTGAAAGAAAGGCACAGCACAAAGGGACACAAGCTGTCCCTTCTGTTTAATAGAGAAGTAAACATGACTGCAAGACCTCTCTGCTTGACAGTCAGGAAGCACACTTTCTCTTGGAGGAGGAACAATCTGATTGCTGTTGAATTGAGTTGACACTGCAGGTGCTTAACTCAGGTAAGGACAAAGGCAGGTGTCACAGGAAACAGGACATTGTGAGGAAGCAAGCATGCACTGGTCACCAGCATTTTGAAGCAGGTCTTCCAAGTGTGGCTGCTTGAATTCTTTTCAATGTGAATAAGGATTCTATGTGTTGTGTAAGGTTAGTAGAATTGATCTGTTGGCAGATCTGTAGGTTTTTTTTTTAAGTGAGAATTTTAGGGTACTCAAATGAGTTGGTTACAGGCATACCCATTAGAGTTTAGTTTGAGTTCCTCTGTTGTTTCTGTTGCCACATAGATTTCTTATTGACTTTAGTTGGTTTCAGCTGAGTGGGTTTGTCTTCATTATGGATCCTAATTTCCCGTTCCTTGCTATACCTGGCAATTTGCTACTGGACACAGACACTGAATTTTCCTTTGTGGAGTGCAGGATAATTTTGTCTTCCTGTGCATTTTCTTGAAGCTTGTCTTGGGACCCTGTTACGTGGAAACCGTTTAACCCTTTTGGTCCTGAGATCTGCTAGGTAGGACCAGAGCTGTGTTTTATCATGTTAGGTCTTCTTCTTCTCCACTGCTGAGACAAGAGGTTTCCTCTGCCTTGAGCCTCTTTGATGTTGAGGTTTTGCAGTCCCTCTGATGGGAAGAAGCCTTGTCTTTGGCTCTGGGTGAGTCCCAAGTTTTGTGCCCTCCAGCCCGTCCTGGTGGCTCTACCTCCAGCCTCACGTGGTTTCCTTACACAGTGAACTGATCATTCCTGCAGACAGCTGGGGGCGGAGCCTCTGGGCATCTCTGGAGCTCTCTTTCCTCCAGGATTCTGCCCTAGGAACTCTAGCTGCTTGTCACCCCAGATTCTCAGCCCTGTCTCTTCAACTCAGGGGGTCACCGGATTGTCCATGGGTCCCTGTCTTTAGCCTGTCTCCTGTAAAGTCTCTTCAGATGCTAAGTAGGGGCGATCATCTCCTTGGTGTTTTTTCTTTAATTTTACAGATAATAAAACCCAACGAAACAAAACAATAAAGCCAATTAAAACAAAGCAGTGGAACTGGTAGAGAACTTCAAAGCGAGATAACAGGAAAACAACAATGGCTACCATAGAATATCTTGTTATCTTCACAACAGTTGTCCATTCCACCAGATATAGCAAAATCAAACAAAACAAAACAGTGGATTTCATAAGCAAGATAGAAGGACATGCCCTGTGTTTACCGTGTTGCATACCGTTATCCTCCCAATAGATGCTCAGACTGCTGGTCCAAGGCCTGCAAAGTCAAACCAAACAATACAAGCATTCAGCAGCTTTTTGTAACTCAGTTGCTGTCAACTTAGCCTGTCTTTGGAAGCAGTTGGTTGCTTATGGAGGTGGAAGTGGGGGATAGTTTTTGATTCTCAGCCGGTGCACTGATAGGCTCACAGGAAGGGGCTATCTGACTTCTTTCTTCCTGGGCACTGCATGGTTTGTATGGCTTCTTCTTTTCTTTTTCTTCTTTATCTTTTCTTTCTTTCTTGCCATTTCTCAGAGGCTTTGCTCTTGATTGTCTGACATCCAATGTTTTGAATACCGTTACTTCACATGTTGTGTTCCCTTTAGGTGGGACTGGAAATAAATCCAGCCACTGCAGCTCCACTTTAGCCAAAAAAAAAAAAAAAAAAAAAAAAGAAAGAAATCTTAGTGTAGGGTTTGCAACAGTTGAAAACATGCATAATTTTCAAAAGATGGTACCTATGTTTAAAAATATCTAAAAGCTAGTTGAAACTTGGATACTATAAGGTAGTCAAAACATTATAAGTTAATAAGTGGGTGTGTAGTATGTGGGGGTACAGCTCTAAATGAAAGGCTAAAGAGAGAACCCAGAAGGGAAGCATTTTCTGTGTTAAGGGGTGTTTCATGAACATGTGTGTGAAACTCACTGCTCTGGCTAAGTGTTATGGAAGTTGATACATGGATTGAGACATTCACTGTATAGGAATCACCTGCGGAGACCCAGCCTTCTCTAGGTTCCCTCGAGCCTTTTTTTTAGTGTTATTTTCTTTTTTTGGTTTTTGGTACAGGGATCAAACTCACGACCTTGCTTGCACTTGCCTGGCAGTTTCATTTTTTTCAGTAACATTTGGACCTGTGAGTTGTTCAGTGTCTTATTCATTTATAAGTGAATTTTCATGCTTTAGTTGGGAATTATTTATAAGTGAAAATAGATATAATTCAAAACACCATGTTAAGTTTGTAATATGACTTGTTTTTATTGAAAAATGCCTGGTGAGTTGATGGGTATTTCATGTATTTCTAATGCTTTCGATTTTTCATATCTGAAATATAACTACCCACTGAATATACATTATAATAAATAGTTATTAAAATTTGCCTGAAGGCAGTTTCTTAAATACACACATAGTGGTTGGAGAGAGTTAATTTACTTCTTTAAAGATTTGACTTCAGTACTAATTCAGGATGTAAATGTCACAGTTTGCAAGCTTGAAGAGTTACAGTGATTATCTCACAAGTACAATATTTGAATAATCATAACAGCTTTTTTTTCATTATGGAAGAGAAAAGATGATCAGTCAGCCCTAAGTACCGGCAGCTGTACCCTATAATCCAAATGCCTTGTATTCATCATAATAAAGATGCCATTTATAATTAGATGTTAGTTACTAGATAACAGGCTTTTTGGTTTTCATCTCCGATATTTGAATCCATGCATTTATAGACTACATGTTAACTAAATGACTTACTTTCTTGATATAGTTCCAAAAATGGCACTTTAAAATAAGAATTTTAAATTATGTCCAGTTTAAATACTGTTTTCTGAACAGTGTGTTGAGTTGTCTTATAAAAGTTGTTAAAGTAAATCACTTCTCTGACTTAGTTTGAAAGTTAATGAGCTAGATTAAAATTATTTATATGAAACTGGGCATGGTGGCTCACATCTGTAATGCCAGTACTCTGGGAGGCTGAGGTAGGAGGATTGGAAATTTGAGCCCAGCCTGGGCAATTTGCCACTTAATGAGACCCTCTCTCCAAAAGGGAGGGGAGGGGTTTAATTCCCAGTAATGTCCCCGCTCAGAATTTACTTAAAATAGGTACTTATCTGAAATACTGTTTCGCAAAGTGTTTTTATCTGAACTAATAATATCACTATTGTCTGGGATACCTGTTAGACATGCAAATTCATAGTGAGATCCCATTTCAAAACTAAAAACAAGGGCTGAGAAGGTAGCTCAGTGGTAGAATACTGGCCTACCGTGTGTAAGACCCCAAAACAGGGAAAAAAAAATCCGACTCTCCACATTAATTAATTAATTTGATTTGGTGTTTTTTTTTTTTTAATGTAGCCAGGTTGGCTGTGAACTCACAGCAATTCTCCTGTCTCAGCCTCCCGTGTGCCACTGTGCCCAGTGAGCTTCTCACTTTAAACCCACCCAACCAGAAAGCTCAAGGTAGAGGCCAGCTGTTTTTACCTGGCCCAGAGCTATTCCAATACGCTATACAGTAGGAGCACCTCTGATCACAAAGAATGATTCTATTACAAGTAGACGCCAGAAAATGGCCTTTTGCAGCCTTCTCCTTGATTTTCACTTGTAACTCAGAAGCTGTTTCATGCATCTGGCTTCTAACTGTTAGTCGAGGCTAATTAGGATTTGAATCTATTAGAATGAATAAGGGCAGTGTGCTCAAACCATTTTTTCAATTTAATGTCCAAATGATCATTTCATTGCTTTAGATGAAAGTAATGAATTTGTCTTAGGATTTCTAAACTGTAACTAACTCACGTTAACCAGGAGAGTTTCATCTAATTGGATCATCAATTTACTCAGTTTCATCAATGCTTGATGGATAAACTCACCAGAACTAATCTGGATGCAGAGATTGACTTTCATTTCTCTTTCTCCTCCCACAAAAGGGAGAGGAGAACAAACTGCTGATCGTTATTGCTTTCATCTGTACCATTTCCAGCTGGGATTTACTGTCACAAAACACACTGGTATTTGCTTCAGCATCTTTTAATAATTGTTGCAAGCTAGAGGAAAGGCAGTGGACTTCTACCTGTAGGAGAACTTAATGGGAAAGTGGGCAATTTCAAAGCCAGGAGAGAAAAAGGAAAAAAAAATACGAAAAGAATAACAACAGATCCCCAGATCAAAACCAGTGTCACCTCCTTGTCTACCATGGTGTGTGAGGGGGAGGCCTTTGAGAAATGAGTTTGAGGATTTTTTCACCCTCATAGGACAGAAGTTTCTTAAACCCCACATCACCTTAAAGGATTGATAGTATTACAAAAATTTATGGCTCTGCACAGTGATAGAAAATCATTGCTTGTGATGAGAAATTTCTCCTGCGAGTTGCAATGAAGGATATTTGCTCTCTTTGAAACTTGCAATGAGTATTGAGTATTAATATTATGAAATTTAATTTGGCATTTAGGCAGTTGTCAAGCTCTTTAATTTATTCTCCTTTGGATGGCCTCATGAGATTCATGCTCTGATAACAAATGAAAGTTAGCAGTGCTTAAATCTTGGCATAAACTGCAGATATATCCAGGGCTCTTATTTTTACTCAGAGGAAGCTGGTATGTATAGGGAGCTTCTAAAAAATGGGTTAATTTGGTGGTTGTGTGCTTTTAGTTGAATATTCTGGGCAGCCATATAAGCAGCTTGGTTGGAAAAGCAAGTTGCTGAGCAATACATATGGAAAACATTTGAGTAGCTTTCCCCCCTCACAATCTCATGTGCAATCATAATTGGATGCTTTGTAGTTATTTTTGTAATTAAGAGCTAATAAAGCCACCAGTTAGAGCTTCTCCCGATGTATAATGAATGCAGTTTTTAAGGGCCTATGTAGTCCTGTGGATTTAGGATTATACCCTGATACAGCTGAATGTAGCTGGATATTCCTTAGTCCGCCTCTCAAAGACAGCTGCTTCCAGCTTTTTAACATATTTTGTTGAAGATTTTTCTTCCAAATCATCTAAATACTTTGTTATTATTTGTCCTCCTCTCTGGTAGACATTATCCTGGCTTTATAATAGAAAAATGAGGTATTTTTAGACTGTTTGTACTAATTTTCCCATCTCATACCCACACATTTCTTTCTGTATTATCCATTCATGGCTGTGGCATAAATTTGGTGAAATTAATGTCTATTATTTTGCCTGTGTAAAAGTGAGCTCTGCAATGTCCCATAGTTTGATTTCCTACCTGAGGCCACATTTTTTATTTCCTAGAGATAATAGCTGCATTTTGGGTTGTTCCTTACAGGCTATGTAGGATGAAATTTGTCCCCCAACTTCTCACCAGAATTGCAAAGCTGCCCTGAGTATTGGCCAGTTACATCGGGAGGCCCAGCAGCTCCGTTTTGCTGGTGATAATAGGGACCAGAGGACGCAGCCTTCTCCCCGCTCCACAGCCAGTTAGTTGTCCTCTAGGCCAGCTGCTCAGTCTGGAAGCTCAGCAACAGCCTCGTATCATCTCAGGAACTCCCTACATCCTGGGGTCATAATATGGGTTTGGTGATGCGTCTCAGGGAGATGATTCAGGTGTGTCTCTAAACACTGACGTGCATTTGCCCATATCAGAGTAGCAGAGGAAGGGAAGTGAGAGGCGACAAAGAAATGTTTCTTTCAGTGAATTTCTGGCCCCAGTATCACGCACTTTGCTATCCCGTTGCTTTTCCCAGCTTCCGTGTGGGTTCCTGCTTTGAGTCTGCCTCCCTTTACCTTTTCCATTTGTCCTTCTGTCACTCATTCTGCTTTATTGAGACAATATTGCACAAACTATTTAAAGGGTACAATGCAGGGAATTTTACATTATTCACAGATATGTGCAGCCATTGCCGCAATCAATATGAAAGTCTTTTCATCACCTCGAGAAGAAGCCCTGTGCCCTTTAGCGATCATCTCAATGCACTGCCCACTCCTGCCACAAGAAACCCCTGATCTGTTTTGTGACCTTTGCATATAAATGGAATTCTATAAAAAGGCCTTTTACAAATGGCTTTTTCACTTAATATACTTTCTATTTATCCATGTTACAACATAGATTAATATATTAATATATGAACAGTATACATTAACAATGTGTTAACATTTTATTCCTTTTTGTAGTCAAATGATGCTTCATTATATGGATATCTTACATTTTATTTGCCCATGTGTCAGTTGATGAGTGTTTGAGTTTTCCACATTTTGGCTATGTTAGATAATGCTGTTATGAGCATTTCTGTACGAGATTTTTCCAGGATATATGTTTTCAGTTCTCTTGGATATATGCCTAGGAACTGAATTTCTTGTATTCATTTTTTATTTTCTTACTTTTTGAAAAGTTGGCAGATTGTTTTCCACTATACAGCTACCATTTTGCATTCTTACCAGCAATGTAGAAGGGTTCTGATTTCTCCACATCCTCACCAACACTTGTTATTATCTGACTTTTGATTTTAGCCTTCCTACTGCATATGAAGCTCTACCTTACTGAGTTACCCTGTTTCTAGATCCTTTATCTACATTGTCTTGGTTTTCTTTCTTGGTTTGCTGGAGTGTATCTTCTGGTAGTTTTCTTAGGCAAAGTGTGAAGGAGGCAAATTATTTTGAGGCTTGCAGATCTTAAACTTTGTATTAAAATATTACAGTGTGGTCTGGGAGCATTTTAATTTACAAATTGGTATTCTTTTCCTTGAAGATGGTTTAACAAATTCTGTAAGCTTTGTGTTCCATAGAAGTTGGCTCTACCTGTGGGAAAGAGACACTGCTATGTTCTATAATCTCATATACAGGGTTTATGGCTGGACCACTGGAGGTTAAATTTTAACCCTTCTGCTACTTGCAAGTTACCATACCTCTCTAAGCTCAGCATGTTAGTAAAGTGGTTTACTGAGAGGGTTAGATGAAATTGCATGAAAGGTGGTTTCTACGGTTCCTAACACCAAATGAGTGTTCATGAGCATTTATAAATGCAGTTAAAGGTGGTACAAAATATTTATAAAGGTACTCACAGAATAACACAGCACTTTTGTTTTTTGACTTTGTTTTTATCATAAATGTCTATAACCTTCAGATGTCAGGGTTATGAAATCAGCTTTCAGGAGTAGACCCCAGGCTTGGTGAAGGATTTTACCTTCATTAGCATTTATCATACTCTTCTGTTTGTCACCTCTTTTCATGGGTCTAACGGTGCTAGGAAAGGGGCCATGGACAGCCACACTATTAGCATCTATCATGGTTTCTGTTAGCATGCCAGCCAGTGGTCAGTATCTGTTGAGTGGCTGGAGTTAACAGGTGCCGCATGATTTTGGCTGGACCCCCACCAGTGCTCACCACTTGGCACCCTGAGTGAGGCCTCCCATATGGAGCCATCAGCATCACTCCTCTGGGGCCTTTATCTTTGTTTATGGTGATCATGATGCCAACGCTGTTTGATTCTGTGACCCCTGACCTGAAGCTCCTCAAACAGGAATGCACAGTGACATCTGTATGTCTCTGTACCTTATGTTAACATAGCAGAAAATGACCCCCAGCCAGTCTGTTAGTTGTCCAGGTAACAGTTTCTGTTAAAAGTGCCTGTTATTTCTGTTACTTGGAAATGGTTGGCCATTGTGATGCATAGCTGGTCACTGGTACATATTGTAAGAACCAATCAAAGACAGCCAAGTGCTCTGCCTCTGTACTTCCCCTTTGCAACTCCATAAAAACCTCCCTTCCTTTGAGGCCTAACATTTTTACAAGGATTGATTCCTTGTCAGTGCCTGTTGATGTAAAATGAATCTGCCTCCAATCTCGGTGACTTTTGGGTGTTTCTGCTCGCTGTTGCACTAGCAGTCACCATAATCTCCCATTTGGAGACGTGGCAGCTAGAACAGAGGGATGCAAAGTGCTGTGACTTTCAGGTTACTTGGAAGATGTCAACAGGATCATGAGTAGAAAGTTGGGTTCTAGAGCTTTTGGCCTGGGTGTGGTGGTGAAAAATGGGAAAACAAAGCATAAAGCAGGCGTAGCTGATCCCTCCCTGTGTCCCCTTGGCTTTCAACTGGGACCATTTGTGACTGCCATGGTTAGTTCCTGTGCACAGGGATGGAGTCCACTTCTACATCTCTGTTTTTCTTCCTGGGGACTTCTCTAACTTTGGGGGTGGGCATGCCCAGATCTGGAGATTTAACTTTATCAGGGGTGATCTAAAACTACTCAGAGTCCAGGGCCAGGAGATGTATTCTCCTGCTTTTCCGTGACCTGGAGGAATGTTTCTGATCCACACGGTGGCTAAGGGGCCACAGCAGAAGTGAGCCCCAGTCACATATGTGCACAGCTCCTCCACACATCTGTTTGGCCCTTTCTCTTCCCTGACACATTTCTCCAATTTCCCCCCTTGTACTTCTTGAGTCTCTGGCTGCTCACAGCTGGATTTCAGAAGAACCCAAACTAGCACAATGTCTAGCTTGTGTTTTTCCAAAGAGCATCTGAGGCAGAAGAAAACTGTCATCTCCAGCCTAGAGCAGACACAGGATTGGCTTTGTGCATCACAGAGAAATAAAGAGAACAGCTGTTGGCGTCAGCTAGTGATCTCCACATTGCATGAAATTCAGGACTCTGGGCTGGCCAGCATGTTCGTTTGTTGTCTGGACCCTCTCCAAGCCCTATTTACCTAGCATGCTGGTATCCACATGGAAATATAACCCCAAAACCGCCATCCTGAAACTGAGCTGAGAAATCTTTTACATTCAAAGCGATTACTACCAAGCATGGAGTAATATGCTGACTACTTAGGGAGAAATCTCCATTCTATGTTATGTCTTGAATTCTGTAAGTACTTAATATATTTTGGTGAATTATGCTTGAAGATCTTACATTCTAATTAAGGAGACAAGATATACACTTCGTGGTTAAGTAATTCGTAAAGGTGTTACTTAATTAAGGACAGTAATTAACCGAATGAGTAATAAATGCTTAGAGTCATTCCTCTGGGTCTGAAGCCTGAAATGAGTAGAGTAATATTACAGAAGTGATTAAAAATTATACAGTCCATTCTTTTGATTTTATAGATGCTAAAGCCAGTAATAGTCTCTTTGCTTAGTTGAGTATGCTTACATAATTTAATTTAGTCAGTATTTCATGCTGAACTGAGAGCATAAACCTTAGTCAAAGGATAAGATATTGCCCCTTTTTACTTACTAAAGCCCTGTCTTTGAAGTACTGCTTTTTTTTTTTAAAAAAATTAATTTTTATATTTGATTTGGGGTCTTCTAGAGAGTCAAGGAACTGATAAAACAGGTTATTGATAGCTTACTATTTTTCTTCCTATTGACTTATAGACCAAAAATAGATAATAAAAAGACAGTCTTCCACTTCTATGCTTTCATTTCCCAGCAGAATTATAAGCCCTGAAATGCCCTGGCAGGCCAAGAAGAAAGGGGATTAAGGGGAAGACCCTGGAATATTAATGACTTATTTTGAAGGCAATATGGTGGGATGACTTGTTCCATGTCCATGTCAAAAAAAATCACATTCTTCATTGGCTGTAAGTAGTGAGAAGTTTAGTGTCTATTATTTATGTGATTCCCCTGGATTGTGTCAAGAGCCCAGGACTTTTGCCACCTAGGACAAAGAGCTCTGGAGTCAGGTCCATTGTAGACACAAGTGAGATGCTGCCTTGAGGTCATTCAGAGGAGATTGGCTCTCCTGGTGGTGTCTACACCAGGCTTGCTCCTGGCTCCCAAGGCTGTTGTACTGAATGCACAACATAGATTTTCACAGTCACTGTCACCTGAATTCTGTTACCTGCAAGATGCTGCTGGTTTTGGAAACTGACGGCTCTTTGTTGGAACTCAGTTCTCACTGCCGGTAAAGTTAGGCTGGATAGCCAAGAATTCCAATTGGCTGTTCCAGAGTAAGGGAAGGGGAGTGGAAGAATGTTTTTAATTTCTTTTTCATTTTGCTAATGAGTTGGTCATAGGAGGAGAAGAATTAAGATGTCTATTGATTTTTCCCTATCACCAAAATGACAGTTTCTTATTGCAGATGAGGGAAATGGTGATAGGGCAAGATTAGAGAAAAACCTGATGACTAAATGACAGACCCCCCCCCCATAAGGTGTTGGGTTTTTTCTCTTAAATGGAGGCTGGTGTTTTGAACCAGGGATTGATGTAATGAAATCAGTATTTCTGGTGTCTTATCCTGGTGGTGTTCAAAACAAATAAGAGGAGTTATGGTCTAGAGTTGTTAAGATAAGAAACAGTTACAGTGAGCCTGGAGAGGAAATGCCCACTTGGTGGCAGTGTGGTTGGGAAGGAAGGAAGGAAGGGATGGCTGGATGGCTGGCTGGAAGGCAGGCTGGCAGGAAGGCATACTATTGGAATACTATCAACTTACTGCTTATTCTGTTAAAGACACACAGTGAGTGAGACCCACAAGGTCCCTACTGTCATGGATTTTACCTTCTAAAGGGAAGACAAAGGACAAATTAACAATCAAATCAGCAAAAAAATGTCAGATGGTGTTATGTACTCCAAAGGAAATAGGAAGAGGTGGGGCATAGAGGATGCTGGCAAGTGGATGAGGAGTCCTACTTTTATTGATTGTCAGAAAACATCTTTGTGAGGAGATAGGATTTGAACTGTCAGCCACGTCCTCCTCTCTGCATTGTCAGCCCATCATCGGTGCCCATTACTGTCTTCCACCAAACCAACGCATGCAAGGAGTACGCGTCGACTTTTATAGATCTTGTTTTGCCAACTTGCATCTAACACTGTTCTTGTGCGTAGTAGGCATTTGGTCAAGGTTTATAAATGAGGAATGGATGATTTGGCTAAAGCAAGAAGGGCAGTGGGGAAAGGATGGCGCTTTCAGAAATCCCCACTGTTGGAGATGCGTTGGAGATGCGGCAGCCAAGCAGAGAACCGTGACACTGACTTTCCACTTATCCTACTCAGTCAGTGCGTGCTTCTGTGCCTACCTTGCTCTTTTCTCATTCATCTGTGCAGAGCTCTGTTACTTAGCACATTAGCAGCTAACCAGTGAACCCTTGAAATGGAGCTAGTCCTGACCGAGGTATGCTATTGGTGTTTAATGCATGCCAAAGCTCCGAGGCTTACACAGAGAAAGGATGAAAAGTACCTAATGAGTACTCTTTAGGTTGATCATGCATTTAAAATTAAATTACTAAAGTGTTAAGTTTTATGATTCTTTAACTTTTTAAGTGTGGCTCCTAGAAAATTTAAAATGAGTATTCAGCTCCCGCTGCATTCCTGGTGCTGTTCACGGCTCTCCATGCCCTGCTAAGCAGACAGCCGTGCACTGCTGCCGTCTTGGTCTGAAACAGGTGGTATGAGACAGCTGCCATGTCACTCCCTTAACAACACAGAAATCCCAAAACATTAAAAAAGAAAGAAACAAACCAACAAACGTTGGAGGCCAGATGTAGGCAGTAGCATGTATTTATGAGACGTAATATACATTTTGTAGCCAAGGAAAAGGCCAGTGTAAAACACATTGGGACATTTTGGGATTATTTATTTATGTCTTTTTCAGACAGGGTTTCACTGCGTAGTTTGTGCTGGCTTTGAACTTGCAGCAATCCTCTTGCCTCAGCCTCCCGAGTGTTGAGATTACAGGCTTGCAGCACCATGTGCCTGGCAATTTTTGAAATTTATGAGTAAATTCTGTCACTTTTTTTGGAGGACAAGTTTCAGTTTTGGGGAAAAAAATAATCTCATAGTATCTGCATTTAAAATTCCCTCTGCCATTTCATTTCTGTTTCTTTCTGTTCATCGGTGTGTCTGTCACATGGTAGTTGTAGGACTTCAAGGCTTTGTTTGTTTTAATGAAAGAATGCAACCCTCACAGACCCAGAGAGTGGTGTCCTAAGCCCGTCTTACCCTGGCCTAACATAAACAGTAGCAACACGAAGGCCCTTTAAAAAGAAAAGCAGATGCCTCTTAGATGTTGAGCTTTTATCCTACTAATAATGTTTTTATGATTGACCTCGCTGTGCCTGAAGGTTAAAATTTTTTCCTGGATCCCAAATTACGAATGTGCCCTGTTGCTTTAATCTGTTGTGTTTTGCAGGGGCTTTATTAGATTAAACATCCCAGCGAGCACCTAAAGGACACTGGGATTATCACATTTCTCTTTGAAAACCTGCCGGAGACAAAATAAATGGTTAAGAAAACAGAGCGAATTCAGTTTGCAGGTGTTCAGAAGCGATGCGACCACTGATAGAGTCTGGACGTCTCTTTTTCCTTCGCTTGCAAAATGCTTTTCACACAGGCAGAAGAAATTCTTGAAGAAAAAGAAATCAGGGGGCAAAAGTTGCTCTCCCTTTGTCTTTGATGTGTTGCTAATTGCATTGTGCCCACTGCAGAGGCTGTGCTGATGGAAATCTGAAAACTTTATTTTGTTAAGCTTTACTTTTGACTACACCCTGGGTGTGCCAATAACAGTGCTTTATCATTCTTATCTCCCAGGGTGTTGACTCCTAACGATTGATTTTTTTCCCCCTTGGCAAATCTAATTAAGTATTTGAAGTATTTCATCAATTGGTACCCGGTTACTACACACACTTGGTGGGTGGCTCTTGGAGATTCTCTTAAAAACTCAGTTATGTCCCAGCACTCTAAAAATTCTCGTCTGCCAGAGCAATTTGAATTTTGTTATCAGTGTCTGCTGGAAATCATAATTCAATAAAGACTAACTCATTTAAAAATGTTTCATACTGGGCATGTATTAGGTAACTTGGGTAACTCAGGAGACACAGAAAAAACACACGAATGTGCAAGTCTGCACGGGAAATAATGAACAGTTTAAAGGAAGCTTTTTGTAGTTTTTAAGAAGCTGCAGCTGGATTAGGAGGAGTGCATTATGTGTGTGTGTATTTAATCAGCGATACAAGTAGTCTTTTGCTTTGCTTCTCCAATATACCAGCATTTCCTGCAAATCCAAATTGCAAACTAGCAGGCATAAAAAGAGACTTTATCAATATTTAAAATAACAATAAACAGGAGCCCCTGCATATGTCTTTGTGTAATCTGCTAGTGTGACCCTGGCTTTTCCCCTTGAATGAGATGGTATCTGTCTCCTGTCAGCCTCTGTTTCTCTTGTTCTTTTATGGATGGAAGATTATTGCTATAGAAAATATGGTCATGCTATAGGGGAATGTACCTCCTGCTCGGAATGTGCTTTTTCTCAACGACATCTGCAGACAGCAGCCTTTTGCAAAAAAAAAAAAAAAAAAAAAAAAAAAAGAAAAAAAAAAACCCTGGTCCTTATGAAACTGTTAATTCCTGAACAATGAATTCCTCCTCACAGGACACTGCACTTTTTCACTGCTGTTTAGCACAGGCTGCTCTTAGTCTTCCCTGCAGCTTATTTGCTGCCCAAGTTCACCATTTGACATATGTAGGAATATTTAAACAAATTTTTTCCCCAGAGAAGTTTGTTTCATCTTTGGAAGCCCGGGGCTTCCTGCAGACTTCATAGGCGCCCTCCTCCCCCGCCCGCCTTTCTTCTGTGGGCTGCTTATCTCTGCCCACCCCCCTGTGTGCCCCTTCGCTTTATGACCACATCCTTCACACTGTTTTCCATTTGCCTCCCAAACGGGGATCAGAAAATAGCCTCCCTGGCCCGTTTCCCCCATTCGCTGCTTTATTGCCAACCTCTTCATCTTTTGCAAAATACCAGCAGAGTCAAACTTAGAGTTTCTTCTGGTTTTTCCTCTTCTTTTTAAATTTTTCTATCTCAGGACATTTGGTCCTTTTGGGAGATGTAGTTTTCTCTGCCTTAAACTTAAACCTGGTGCCTTGTGAGATGATAATCTTTCCTAAAATTCAGGCAGGGGGATATAAAAGTCTGCATTTTAGTTTGGTCTGTGGCCATGTCCTCTAAACATCACTAGACACTTAAACATAAGAGGACTGCATCTTGACTTGATGGGTGGAAGACTGCATTCTACAGCAAAATAAAAAGATAGCTAGATTATGGTAGATAATTCATCATATATGTGTGTCTGTGTATATATATATATATATATATATATATATATATATATATAAAATTTTTTTTTTCACCATGCAGTTCCAGCTGGCTTTAAGCTCACTTACGCAGTTCAGGCTGGCCTTAAACTCACTGTGCAGCATAGGCTGGCCTCGAACTCCAGTAATCCTCCTGTCTCAGCCTCTCAAGTGCTGGGATTACGAGTGTGCTCCATCACACCAAGTGAGAGGTATATTCTTATCTTTTAAACATTTTTTTGTATAGCTCAGAATAAATCAAACATGATGTGTGATTTTTGTAGCTCAACTTAACAATCAAAGGCTTAATGAATGGGTATTTTTGGAGACCACTTAATTTCCCTTTTTCTTTTAAGCTCCAAAAATCAGGGAAGTCAAACTATTGGCTAATCTTCTGGGATTGTGTGATATTTCTTGTCTTTTAAATTGAGGAATTAAACTGAGGAAGAAATCTATAAAGTTGTTTCTTTGTGGTTAGTATAGATGTCTGTGCTAATGTTCAAGCTTCCTATCAATTGATATTTTCATGAGGAACTTTTGGAACCTTTTTTTCTTGGGATAATATAAAGAAGGCGGTTGGGATGTTGACGGTAAACTGTTTTGGGGAAAGTGGGTCCCTATGCCCTGTATCTGTTCAGTGTTTCTCTTGCCTTTCATTTTCTAAAGTGTTACATATGGAGTACATATGTCTTTCCGTTCCAGTACTACAGGGAAAGAAAAAAAGAGGGAAGAAATAAAAAAGAAAAATCACAAAGAAATCAATAAACACCTGTTATTCCCAGATCTGCAGTTATTTGGGCTCAGAAGTGCCTGCAGGCAAAGTTAAAACAAAAATACAAGTATGTCTCTATGCTTTCATAGATTTCTTGTAGCTGGTGTGAGAGGTTTTTTAAATTTTATTTTATATTTATTTCATTTTGTTTCATCTTATTTGATCCCAGAGTGGACCCTTCACCTTCTGTTATTTCACTACCCCAAATTTCTTCTCTCCAATGTATATTTCCTTTCTCCTTTTATACCATGTTTTGTATTCAGCGAAGTGCACATCATTTTTCCAAAGGCCGAGGATGCAGGCTTGCTTAGCCCCTGACACTGCCGCCACACGTTCCCTACGTTAGATTGCCCCCTGCTGCTTCTGTAACATTAAAATAAAGCCCCAAATAAGATATGTCTGGGGACCTGCCACTTACAAGTATACACTGAGTGAGATATTTTGGAATCCAATCATTTGGAAACAGGTTCTCATGCAAGTATTAATTGGTAGATGTTCTGCTGTGTGACGAGGAGGTTTTAAAATATGAACCTGTGCACATGTAGGCATCAGAGTACCTGTGCGTGTATCCCTCTCTCCTTCCCCCCGAATGGACATTAGCTATAAAAGAAGGCGTGGCTTTACATAATTATGAATTGATTGTATACTTTTTCCTTTGCCCATCATAGATAATAGGGTTCCCATAAATAGTTTCTTTCTGCAGTATACAGTGTATTTTTTTCTGAAAGCAATGGGTATGTATAAACTCTCTAAGGGCAGGGACCATGACTTGTTTGTCTTTGTGTCTTTAGCTCAGTGCCTGACACATAAAAACACAGTTAATCTCATTAGATCCATTCATTTGACAGAGAAGATTATTCAAGTTTATTCTGCTAAATTAATTTTTCCTGGTTCAGGATTCAGAAGAGTAAATAACATAGCTAACATTTTGGCAGAAATAGGTCCCAGGAAAAGTACAGGAAATGTTTAGTAATTCCTCATGTCAAGGACAGATTCTACATTAGTGGCTTGGATTTTTGGCTTCAGAATTTGCTTGCTTTTATTGTTATTTCCTTTTTGACAAGCTCATAAACAGACCTGATTTTCTCTTTTGAATATGCCCTGCGCCTCACCACTTATACATTATTTCTAAGACATCACATTTAAAAGTTTGGTTGCTGGTATTTGCCCACCATTCTCTGCTAAAGTGACTTGCGGGCAGAAACTTTGTCTGATTAATGTTTGTGTCTCTGCTATCATTCCTCAAAGGTCACTTTTGTTAAATAGTTGACATTGAAATGGGATTCTAATATCCACCAAAGAAAACGAGCATTCAGGACATGGAAGGCATGAAATAACATGTGGGGCACAGGGTGGGGGATATAGCTCAGTGACACAGTGCCTGCCTGGCACGCACAAGGTCATGAGTTCGATCCCTGGTACTAAAACAAACAAACAAACAAACACAAGACAGCAATGAGGTATAACATGAAAATGCTGCCAAACAAGGGTTTGATAATGGAACGAAAACATGAAATTAATCATGATCAGCTCTCTTACTTTCTTCCTACCTGTAATCATGATAGCATGTTTATGAATATATTGTGATTTTCTCCCTCCTCTGCACAGTGACTGATGATACTCTGATTTCCCAAGTAACCAGAATTTGATTTCCTGAGTCACCAGAATTATCCCAGATAGCTTGATTTCAAAAGAATCATGACACTCTTGGGTGAGAGCAAGGGATCTGGTCCTTTCCTTACCTGGACAATCGTGCTGTAGACCTTTGGCTTCCCTCTTAGCCATGGCCTGAAAAAAAATGAGTTCCTGGAGTATAAGTGTACATTCATCAGGGGAGTGGGACGGAGGCCTGGTCTCTGCTCAGCCAAAAAAGGGCAAAGACCGAGGGTACAAAAAAGGTTTGTAAAAAGCACGCTGCATTTTTAATCTTTAGCAATCTAAATGAAGCGGAGCCTATTTAAAAATGTTCCTCTGGGATGCATTCTCCTTTCTTCTCAGCCAGAAGTAATTACATCCTGGTTTTCTTTTCTCATTATGTTGTCACTTAAAAGAAAAAAACCAAGTTTTACCACAATGTTCTATGTAGGAATCATGTATGTGTGTCCCTAAAAGTGTCTTTGAGTTTGTAAAATGGCATCCTGAGTTAGGTGCTTTCCTATAACTTGCTTTTATTTCCAGGGAAATCCATTCTTTTAAGATTTATCCATGACGTTGCATTTAGTTATATACTTCATTCTTTTTACCATTAGAAATATTTCATTAAATGAATATGGCCCAATTTATTTTTCCTACGGAGGGATAAATTGTGTAGTTTCTACTTTTGGCTATTTCAAAATTTCTGTAAGGTACATTTTTGCACATGTGTAAGCATTTCTCCTTTTCTTCTTTGTATATCTTTGAGGTGTGTCTCACATGAAAATGTTTTGGCTTGTAGAGCGTGCATGTTTTCAACTTTTCTTGATACTGACAAATATTTTCTAAGACGGTCTGGACAATTTACATTCCCACTAGCATTATGGTTCAGTGTTCCTCTGCTTGTTCAGCACTGGGAACTGTCAGACTTCTGAATTTTTGATCTAAAATTGTAGCGCATTTTGTTTAAAATTTATATTTCCTTGATTAGCAGTGCATTGAGACTCTTATATGAATGGTGGCCATTTATGTTACTTTTTCTGAAAAATGCCTGTTCATGTCTATTGCCCAATTTTCTTCTAATGTCTTTCTATACAGTGAATTATGGTTTTTTTTTCATTTTCTTTATGGTATCTTTTCATTTTATTCATTCTTATATATCAATATTTTGTTTTCTGGCTTGAGTTTTTATATTTTATTTTGTCTTTTGGAGGCAGGGTTTCATTATGCAGTTCAGGCTGGCTTTGAACTCACTTTGTATCCCAGGCTGGTCTCAAACTTGCAATGATCCTTCTGCCTCAGCCTCCCAAGTACTGGGGTTATAGGCTTGTGCTACCATGCCTGGTTTGCTTGCATTTTTATCATCTTGCTTAAAAAATCCTTTCCTACAAAGAATGTAACACCATCAAAATATGTTCTTATATAGGATTTAAAAACCTTTACAGTTGTGCTTTTTATAGTAAAATCCTTAGTCTTCTTGGAATTGGTCTTTATATATAGTGTGAGGTAGGGATCTAAACTATTTTTTCCATATGTGGATAACCAGTTAGTCCAGTGCTATTCAGTAAACATTCCATACTTTCTTCTTTGGTATATACAGCCAGATTTGTAATCAATAACACTTTGATAAATGTGGAGACTATTTCTCAACATCTTCTTTGGCTGCAATGGTCTGTTCATTCATTTTACCAATTTCTTTTTTTTTTCCTGTTTTCCAAAGGTAAAATGTAATTGACCTTGAAAGACAAAACCATTATTAGTATGATCTTTTGTAAAAAGTGCCCCAATGTGTAACGTGACAAGGTGTAGTTGGAAAGATATTTGTTTATATTAGTATGTTTTTAGCAACTTTTTAAGGCACATTTTTGTATGCTCTAGTGCAAGCACAATAAGTCTTTTAAAAATCAGAATTCCTGTGTCAACCACACAGTCTCTTGGTATTTCAGAGTCTTATTTGTAAATCTTGAGTGAGTTTTTGTCTTGTGAGTCAATTTCCTAAGTGGGATTGATAGAACTGCTGAATTTTGTTTTTCTCTATTTCTGTGCAGAAAGTCACATAAAATAATAAGTGATGTTACTTTCACTTGTGAAAATTCAGTGGAATCTCATTACAGTCATGGTCTAATAGGTGAGTATAGCACCTGGTCTATGATAGACTCACTGGGTTACGGAATAAGAAACACTACGTGTATATGGGAACCTGTGGCACATGACTTAATGTATTATATGCCAGTCCTTGGAACAGTGAGACGCTTTAGGAGTTTTTATTAATATATATAACATTTAGGAGACACATTTCAGATTTAATTTTGGGGGGAAAAGAAGGACCTCCTAAAATTGGAACCTTCCATTGAAAAGTTAATACATCTGTTTTCAAGAGTGCTTCTCATTTTGATTTTAATAAAGTACACATTTTTGTTTCAGGTCTGTGATAACTTATGTATACATTTATGTTCACTTTAATAAATTACAAGAAAGTAGTGACTAAGAGATCTGTATATCTTAATGATCTAATGTAATCATAAACTACCTAGTCTTGACTTTCTACCTAAGATAGTATGGTTTAGGATTTCACTGATGTATATATAGTAGCATTCTCTTAAATCACAATGTGTGTGTAGAAGAAAACTTTTTTTTTTATTTAAGAGGAAAAAGAGAAAAACACAAAACAAACCAAAGCGGTGTAAGGGTACACGCAATACAGAACTACAAAAAACAAAACAAAACAAAACAAAAAAAAACATAACAGTAAGAAATCACCTGTTAGTAGATTACATATTATCATCTTGAAAATAGTTCCTCAAATCACAGTATCAAAGAATACAAGGTGGACATTCAAACAGGGAGACTGCAAACAGCTGTGTTCAATGATCCAAAAACATTGATATAGTCAGCTATTTAACACCCCTAAACACACTTGCTGTTATATCCATTAGAGCTCTTTTTCTTTTTTTTTTCCCTCTCTTTTTTACAACAAAATTTACACATTTTGGATTTTATTACTCCTTAGTGCTTATTACTTTTTTTTGGGGGGGGGGAAGAATACAGTCAAATATGGCAAAACAAAGCTGTCAGTCAATACCAAGGATAGACATAGCACATGGTGTAGAACAGAGTACAAGTTTATCAACAATGGTTATCAATGTTGTCCCTTGTTTCCTTAAAAAGAATTGTCTATCTCATTAGATATTATAAAGTTGGACAAAACAGTAGAGAACAAGACCAATAAAACTTAGGCATTGTAAACATTACAGGACTTCCAAAGAAGACAATAGTCAAACCAGAATGGGTATCTTAGTGAATCTTATTGCCTTCAAAGTAGTTGCCTATGTCTTCAAACTTGATACTATCATATAGAATGGAACAGAGTCTAATCAGTCAAAACAAGATCATGGGAGTACTACAGGACTTCAAAACAAGTTAATAGGAAATCAAAAAGAGTTACTATTTATATATCCTAATTTTTTGAATTTTTTCTTTAATTAAGACAAACATAAGAAATGACTAAATAATTTTTTTTAAAACAATAAGGGGGAGATTGAGATAAAACAGGACATAACGATATAACAATAGAGGTCACAGCATGACTGTTTCAACAACCTAGTACTTCACCACCATATAACCTGACTTAATAGTAGTTACCATAGTGTAGAAGAAAACTTTTGTATCATTCAGTATGGTATGATCTCTACACTATATATATGTTTATTCTATAAAAATTCGTGAGCCAGCTTTTGTGATTTCACGCATGACTCAACCTATGAGTAAATGTATTTACTTTCTCTTGCTAAAGAGTTTCATTTTCCAAGTTGATTTTATTCCTAATTATTAAATACAGTGTTGTTACTCTTTTATCACAAGCAGAACGATTTTAGATATGCAAAAAGGCACAAGAACAGGGACATCATCTGGCTTGAAATTTCTGGGTTGTATTTTGGTGTTTGTGCCTGTCAGTTTTTGTTACTGAGATAAAATACCTGCCGTGCATGATTTAAATGAGGAAATGTTTATTTTGGCTCTCGGTTTCAAAGGTTCAGTTCATGGTTGACTGACTCAAAGATGGAAACATTATGACAAAAGGGCATGATGACTGCCAGGGAGCAGAGGGAGGAAGGCATTGATATAGAATGTACCCTTGAAAGTAACATTCCCAGTGAGCTACTTACTCCAAAAGGGCTCCTACTCCTAAAAGCCCATTTGCAGCTCTACACTGATGAGTGGAGTAACCCATTGATGAGTTTAGTCACTTCTCTAGGCTGCTCCTTGGAACATTACTACACTGGGGATCAAGTCCTCAATATGAGCCCTTGGGAGAGGCTTCATATTTGAATTATAGCGGTATCCTTAGTGTAATAAAAAAAAAAATAAGGATTGAAACCAGTGTTCTCAAGCTGTGGTGCTTGGCACAGTGGGATCAGTATTACTTGGGAACATTCTTAGAAATGCAAGCTGTTGGTTTTTATCCCAGACCTACTGAATGAGAATCTCTTGGGCTCAGGCCAAGTGATCTGTGTAGTAACAAACCTTCCTGCTAATTCTGATGGACACAAAATTTGAAACCCATTGATTTAAATCGTATCATCAAGTAACTAACCCCCTTTATTCTTGGAAATGCAAATTAAGCAACTCTGTATGCATAGCAGTTTGTCTAAACTTTTTTGCTTTTGATAAATGATGAAAGAAAAAATATTCCTAGTTTTTATATCTTTTAAAAATTTTTTGCTACATTCGTATTCCTCCAATACTTTTTTCTTTCCTGGCTAATTTTATTTTTGTTCAATTTCCTGTTGTTTTTAAACAGAAGATTTTAATTCATTTTTTTACTGGATCATTTTGTAACAGTTGAATTTTCTATATGAAAGGTACTACATCAAGGGCTTTGGAAACAACAAATGAAAAAGAAGTCATTTTTCTTTAGGGATAAAGAGGGAAAACTATTTAGATTGCTATCAATCTTAACTTGAAATTTCTTTTCTAAAATTATGCTAAAGCTAGGGAAGAACCATCTAAATTGATGTAGGCAAATTTTTGCATGGAATATGGAATTTTTTTGGCATTAATTTTTAAAAATTGTGATAAAACACAACAAAATTTACCACCATGATAATGCTTCCGTGTACTATTCAGTAGTGTTAAGTACATTCACATTACTGTGAAGGCAATCTCTAGAAGGCCTAATCCTAGGACTTGTAAATATTGCTTTATTTGGCCAAATGGTCTTTGCAGATGTGATCATGTTAAGGATGCTGAAATGAAGAAATTACATTATCTGGGTAGGCCCTGGATGCAATCATAAGTGTCCTTATAAAAGAGAGAGACACAGGAAAATTTAATATGGAGGGAGAGAGGGAAGGAGGGGGGAAGAGAGACAGAGAGAGAGAGAGAGAGACATGTGAAGAGAAAGCAGAGACATGTGAACCCTCTCACAGATTCTTAAGAAATGTGCTGGCCTTGATGGTGAGTGTGATGTGAACCCAAGCCAAGGAATGCTGGTAGCTACCAAGAGTTTCAGAAGAGGCAACCAATACATTTTTCCCTAGAGCCTCTGGAGAAAGTATAACAGGACTAACACCTTAATTTTACTCCAAAGATACCAATTTTAGAGTTTTGGCTTCAAGAAAGAACTATGAGAGAATATATTTTTTGTTGCTTTAAGCCACTATAGCTTTGTTCATCTCTTACAGTGACTACAGGAAGTTAATATAGTAGGTGAGACTGTTGCAACCAGACTTACTGGAAGAATACGCTGGCTCTACCTTAGGCTGTGCATGTGCCTGGGTGCATTGAGCTCACCTGTCCGTTCCTGCACTGTAAGTGGGAATTACGGTAGCAGTGCCTACTTGCCAGAGTAGCGGTGAGAATCAAATGAGCTTACCTGGCCCTGGGCAGCCCGGTCACCGTTATCGTCACCGCCAGGTCCTCTCTTCTCCATCGCCATTGGTGTCATCATCTGCTTTTTCCAGTGCTTCCTCTGATCGTCCAGACTGTGTCTTTGCTTATTTTCTAAAAACCATAGTTTTATACATTACTTCGAGGCTTGCACACTCTCCTTACTCTCTGAGCTCCTGGCTTGGCCTTATTTTAAAATTTTTCATTTTGACCGGATATAACCAACCTCACTGTCAGCAACAGGTAGGGGAAGCTTGCAAAAAAAATCGAACTATAGCCAAAGTCACCCTAAGCGCCAGGGAGATTTTTCTCCTCCTTCTTGTTCTCATCCTTCCTCTGTTCCTTCTTTCCTTTTTCCTTCACCTCCTTTTTGCTCCTCTGCTGCTATTCCTTTTTCCCTTTTCTCATTTCTTTCTGTCTTTCTCTTATATAAAATTATCCTAAAGCTTCCCCTATCTAAGCATAAAGTCAGGTCTGAGCATAAATTCTGAAGGGAGAAGATATTGTGGCAATAACTGCAAATGTTAGATGAAGACTCGCCTCAATATGTGGCAGCCCAAAAGGCCAGGCAGTTTTTCTTAGCTATGAAACTAATCAGTCAGACAGCACATTTGGTGTCTAAATCACTTGAAAATTCACATCTTGGGTAGTCAACCGCTTCCTTTGCTGCATATCCTATTCCTACACCTTCAGGTACCCAAAGACCAACTCATTGTGGCTGCTGTTAGGGCTGAATTTGCTGAGCATCACCATTAGATTCAAAACCCCCCAGTGCCAACTCTACCAACTTGCCCGAAAAGGAAGAGAGAGCTCCATGAAGAAAGGATCCCATGGCACAGAGAGGCATGACTCTGGGGTGCCTTTAAATAGTACCTGATTTTACTTTCTCTATTGCTCCTATGGGAGGCAATCCTTTACAAAACAGATGTTGCAGTTGTGTGCCTATTGTATGTTGGGTACGTGGTTCCCGGTAGTGACCAAGACAGTCTGTGTCTCCAAGTCCAAGTCTTCCAACCTAGTAGGGTACCCAGCAATTGAGGGATGATTAAAATACAGAGTGATGAGTTTTCCCACTGAGATTGGTCAGGGCAAACATACAGGATGTGCTTTTCAATGGCTGTGCTTTCACTGGTCCTGAAAGTAGGTCTCGCTTCTTTTCTGAAAAAGGCTTGCCTGTTTTGTTCAGTGCAGGATGTTTGCAGCATGTCTTTGAAAAGGCCATAATGATATGCTTCTTAGCCATATAGTGAATTTCTAAAAGTAGCTTGGGAACGGGTTTTTCTCTTGTCACTTTGGCACTCATAGAGGAGCTCTCAGAAATTTTGAGGAGGAATGGGAAAGGCAAATAATGAAATATTTTATTGTGGTTGGATTTTTAAAGTTTTTTGTTTAATTTATTAAAAAGCATGAGTTTGTTCAAGTCGACAAGCATTTGTAAATAGGAGGACAACTGCCTTTATGAAATAGAGCATTTTTCTGGAACTTGTTTTGAAGGGATGAGCTGAATAGCTCATCTCATGATGATTCTATGCTCAGTTTGTTTATTTTTGCAATAAGGTCTCAATACGTAGTTCTGGCTGGCCTTAAACACACTGTGTAGCCCAGGCTGGCTTGAACTCACAGTGATCCTCCTGTCTCAGCCTCCTGAGTTCTGGGATTACAGCCATGTACCACCACACCTGGTGTCCTGTGCTCAGCTTGTAACTTTGCCCTAACTTGGTTTATTGTGGGAAAAATAAGATTTTGGACATATTAGTAATGCTCTTGGGGATAGTGGGTGAGGTTGGGGACATCAGAGAAATCAGGGGAGGATGGTTAAGAGACTTTTAAAAAATAAACTGACACATGCCAGCTTATTACTCAAACATGCTACCTGTCCTGTGGATGCATGATACCAGAGTAGCTTTGAGGTTTAATGCTCACCTCAATGAGGCAAGATTTAAGCATCTCGTGTTTATTTTTCAACAGACAAAAAGGACTCATTATTTAAATAGAGAAAACTTGCATTTTAGAGCTTTCCTTCTCTTGTTGACTTTATAGTTTGGGATTAAAGGGACCTTGATGTAAACTGAAGTGTGTTAATGAGATGTCTGGACCATGAAATATCAGCTACATAGATAAACAATTTTCCAGTGAGTGCAAATGTGATCTGGGCTTATCTTGTTACTAGTGATTATGGTCTGCACATTCCAAGTTTTCTATCCTGTTGTTCATTAGGGATTTAAGTCTTTATCCATGCCCTTTGCATCATTTGTTTTGATAAACTTTCTGGGTTGTAGCTTCTTCGTAGATATGATGCCGTTCAGAGTCAAGCTGTGTACTTCTAGTGGCATAAAAAATAATCCATAGGTCTAGTGTCAAGGGACCCAGAGAAGCCTTCACCCTACCTAGTCCTACTTTCCCCAAACCATCTGCTATGATTGTCTAAAATTTTCAGTGAATCATTGCTCTTAGCAAACACCGTTAGGAAGAATGCAAGTAAACTATCAGTCATTCCTGTTCTAACACAAGTCATCTCACTGGCTCTTTCCAGCTGAGTGCTGAGATTCCAGGGAAGCATAATTTAAACCTGGAGCAAGAGAGAAGAGCGCCTGTACTGGAGGCTCCACATAGAGGGGATCATGACTACGTGTGGGTGACAGGAGGCTGTGCTTTGGAGTGCATTTGGGAGAATAGAAAGAGAAGGCAGGAAGCTGTGACCAGGGACTTCATAGCTTGACTTCATGTTGGTGACATACCACGCTGAGATTCTCATTGTGTGATGGTATAACCTCCCTCTGGGACATAAGCCCTGAAATGACAAACGTCTGTTCATTCACTGGCATTTGTCAAGAAATAGTACCATGCCCAGTACATAGTGAGTGCTATATAACTATACTTAAGTGGATGAATAACCTGGTATACAAAGACTTCTGTAGAAATGTTTTGCTCTGAGCTGCTATGGCCATTTTTTTCAGTTTATTTCTAAAATGCCCTTATTTTTTCCTTCAACCCTCACATGTTTTAAAATATAGTTCACTGGAGTCAGATAAAAGTATTTTCTACCCTTTTCCTCCACTATTTAAAATACTAAGTGTCAAGATGTTCTAGCAACTAAACAAGCTTATTACAGGAATCAATCAATAAAGTATTTATTGACCACATATTCTGCGCCCAAGAAATTTTTTTCTAGAAAAGGGAACAGCCAATTTGTTTGCCCATATTTTACTTTTATACTTATAGGAACCTAAGGCAAGCAATTAGAACTTTTACTATTTGGGGGATGCAAATAAGCATGATAAATAATAGTCATTATTTTAATCTTTCATATTTCATTTTATGGTTGCATTATGACCACTTGTCTAATGTATTTAATTTTCTAAATTTCTGTTACATGAAAAATGGAAGCTGTATTGATTTAACATCAGAAAAATGTACAGCAGTTAATATAAAAAAGCTGCATCTAATTTTGTTAATAAACTATAAATGGCAAAATGACATACAGTTTAGATTTTCAAAGCATTGGGACCCCACATTTTTCTGTAACGTTAATTATGTAGTTTTAGTTTTGGCAGGAAAATAATTGTACAGTGTGATATTTCTACTTTGTTGTTCCTTGAAGTGGGCTGAAATTTTAATATAATATGAAAAATTTTCCCTGGTGAGTTGTGCACTAGGGAAGATACGATGTTTGGGTGATGGGGCTAATTCTTGCAGGGATTTGTAGATTAGACACTCTGGTCATCATTATTACCCTCAACTCTGACATGAAAAGATTTTACTAACATCCATTGGCACACATTTGTCCTCTTTCATGAATTCAAACATAGTTTGTGCTCTCTGATTACCTCTGGAGTTACAGTTAAGTTTGGTAGTTAACCCTCATGCTGACAGCTGCGGTCAGCATCCGGGCTCTTCCCACTTATTATCTATGTCATTTTTACTTAACAATTCTGTTTCTCAGTTTCCTTATCTAAAAAAATGGGGATAATAATTATGGCAACTCATAGAGTTGCTCTGAGATTGACAACAGTTGTCAACAATAAGAATTCAGAGTAAATATTAGCAAATATCCATTTCTATGGATATACTAAGAATACACAATGAAATTTTTGCTCCAATGAAATAGTAATGTCAGAATACACTGAACAAGGTTAGTGCATGAGCAAACTACAATGATTTTTCTGGCATGTCATGTTGGGAAGAGACTTAGTTTAACCTTATAAGGTAAGGTCAGACCAACAAGAGAGGGCTCCAAGTTGAAAAAGAGTATAGGTCTACACATTGAGGGGCATAAGAGTTGTTTGCTTTTTTGAAGAAGGCCAGTGGTAAATCCAAAATGCATGATAGAGAGCTCAGTGGTACCTTGGGGCCAGTGGGAATCCTCTGAAGAAGCTTAAACTGGGCAGCACTCCCCTGATAGCTACTCTGAACAACAGCACTGTGCCTGCAGTCCAAAGGATTGGAGAGGCCTCAGCTGGTAGAGGGAGTGAGTTAAAAGGCTGTTGAATTTGGACATGGTGATGCATGTCTGTAATTCCAGCATTCTGGGAGCCTGAGATAGAAGGATTGAAAATTTGAGTCCAGTCTGGGCGTTTAATAACCTAGCAAGCTCCTCTCTTAGAGGTGGTGGTGGTAATAGTGGGGAGGGGGGTTTGAAGATGTAGATCAGTGTAGAGGATTCAATCTAAACATGAACAAACAATCAAATAAATGAGGAAGGGGAAATGGTAGCCAGACTGAGCCTGGCGAGTGTGCCGGTGGGCATAGAGAAGAGGGTAGAAGCAGCCGGTGATTAGTCAGATGTGATGATGAGAAACAGGTTAAGCAGTGAGTTGCAGTGGCCAAGGATCCTGGCAGTGACCGACCAGGACACTGTTCCCTCCTTGACAGGTGCTGGTGTGGTGGCGGCCCGGAGGCTCCCAGGATTACAGGGTCAGGCAGAGCTGGTGTCTGGGAGACAGCAGCGTCACGGGGAGGACTGAAGTTATATTTGGCCCACCCTATCCTTCATATATGCATATATGTACACGAGCAATTGGGAATTGAAAATATTTGAAAAAATTACATCTGTCTAAACATGTACAAACTTTTTGTTATCAGCCCCTAAACAATATAGTCTAACAGCTTCTTTGTTATGATAAGTAATCCAGACATGATTTGAGCATATGAGATGACATGGACAGGTGACAGGGAAATATGACACCCAGGGCATATGCAGATTTTGGGAATCAGGGAGAGTGGAGGGCTGGAAATCTAAGGTCCTATCCCCTTAGGGTTGACTGTACTTTGTCAGCCCGGAAGTCAGGATGGTGTACAGAATTAACCGCATATGTGCTGTGAATAAAAGATGGGAAAAATCTGGGGTTGCTTCGTTGGAGGCATAGGGTATCACCCTTCATATTCTCACACGGTTCAGCACAGCAGGAGGCAGCCTTTTAACTTTTAAAAAATGGGAACTGTCTTCTGGTGATGCTGTCCTCAGAAGAACTGCTCTTCTAGGCTCTAAATGCCCTAGGCCATTGCAAACCTTTTTTTTGACTCTCCCCTTGTCTGTTTGGGAGCTTTAATACAACAATGAGAGGCTGTGGCTCTGCCCCTATGGCAAATGGAGGTCACCTTGGAAGCTGAGGTTTTCTTGGGCTGGTATCTCCAGCTTCCAAAGGCGCTATTCATCAGTGTCTTTTCCTGTGGGTCAATGGACCCTGAAGAGCTAACATGGAGAGTTCCTAATACTTCTTACTTGTTCACGCTCCATTTGTGACAGACACATCTGATTCTCAATACTTTAAGGTTTCTTTTAAGCCATTCTGAAAGGAGAGGCGTGTTAGCTGGGTTTCTCTGCAAGCTTGGCTCTAGAGATGAGTTAGGTTGAATTCAGCTAACAGGTAAGTTCCCCCTTCTATTTTTACAAGGTTCAAGTTGTACAAATAACTGCAAGGCTTCTGGGAGAAAGCTCACATCTGAATGCAGAATGAGCCACAGTACTGGTGGGTGGGAATTAAAAAATTAATGTTGTTTGGAAGTTTGCAATCTAATCTTTCACGAGCCAGCGAAGAATGATTCATTTCTGAGAATGAAATGTGCATATTTTTTTTCAGTTTGCTTAATATTAGAAATTAAAGGAGAAGAAGATTTAAAGCATTTCAAAATATTGGAAACCTTCTTAAGGTGATCATTATAGCAAGCCTTTCTGAAAGTAAACAGATCTTTCTTGCTTCTAAAGTAGACAAACGGTGATGGTGAGAATTAAATTAGCACTGAAAGTATTAAAATATTGATAGCAATCATTCCATGTCCAGGCTTTGCCAATTAATAATTAATTTTACCTTGAAGGTAACTGTAAGAGTCAGATTTTTTTTCATGCTTTCATGAAATGAAATGTTTGACTCTTTTCTCTCAGTGTTATCAAGTCTTCAGCAAATAACTCGCATTTTTATGTGCTCAGTGGATAGAATTTTTGTGTGGCTTTGTAAAATGGGAAAAACAAAAAGTTCATTGTGAATAGTTTAGAGGAAGCACAAGTTGATCACCTCTAACGGATTTATATGTAACTTTTCAAAATGTACTGGCTGTTTTTTTAAATTTCTTTTTTTTTTTGGCTTTTTTGTTTTTATGGGTACCAGGGATCGAACTCAGGACTGCCTGCTTTCAAGGCAGGCGCTTATGCCGCTGAGCTAAATCCCCAGCCCCTGTTTTTTAAAATTTCAAGGGGCATGTTCCAAACATAGAGAGGACCCTCATCCTTTGCGTGCCGACAGTGACAAGGAGGGTTTAGAGTACCACCAAATGCACGTTTTGAAATAGGAAGCATCCTTTAGTGTCTACACTTGTATTTGGACAAGATGAATTTGTTTTGAATATCTTTGGGAGTACAAATCAACAACTGTTTTGCTATGGTGGCATTTTGAAGTTAAAGGAAATTATGTGGAGTTGATCTTGCCCTAATAAATGGTTCCAAAATGCTATCCTAATCTGTCCTCTACATCCAGATAGCCACTGAACTGAGCTTAATGTTTTATTTTCGATTGGGTGAAAAGTTGCTAAAATATTCACTCAACAACTATTTACTAAATGCCTAGATAAAAGAGCAGACTTAAAACAAGTGTATATCACAGTAGTGTGGACTACCACTCTACCTTTTCCAAGATATTTGTCATTTTGGATCTTATACAATATGTTTCAACTTTTATAAGTTACTCATCCCATTTAATTACAAGTTTAGGCTTCATTATTTGGAGTATGTAATATTTAGTTTTACAGTCATCCTCGAGTCTAGATTTTAAAAATGGTTTAATTAAAAATATCTCCTTATGGACAACCACAGGAAAAGTCTAGTTTTCCTAGGTGACCCCATCCCAGTGTTGGAGAGCAAGCCTGGCACAGTGCCTGGCACCCACAGTTGCTGAATGCTGAGTGCACTGCAATCCCAGTCTCAGGAATCTGGTTACTCAGCTCCACTCTGGAAGTCACCTGCCTGCCTGCTTTGGTTCTGCCTTGAAGCTTTATCTTCAGTGTGACCCAGGCCCTCCAATCTGCTTGTTACTACCTAGCCCATGACAAGCAGTTTTCAGGTTAATTGCCATCTTAATGTCTGTGAGGGGGAGAATCCAGAATGGCATGGAAGGTAGTATTTTTATTTGGGTGCCCACTTGTGAATGAAATAAGGCTATTGGTAAGGTTTTGTGAGGCATCACATTTATTATCAGTAGGGTTTGGATGACCTGGAATGTTCTACCAACTCCTACTAATCCAAAGGATTTTGTGGTAAGACCTTTGTGGTAAGACGTAAGACACTATAGTTTGTTGAAGTTATGTATAAAACTTATATGGTCATGCCAATAATTTAATTTGTATGATTTCAAGGCCCACATCATTGCCATTTATAAAATGTGAGTGAGCCAGAGTTTACAATGATGTTCAGAAGGATTTTAGTTTGCTTTGTACAGTTACTAGTGGGAGGGAAGGATAATGGGGGGAAGGAAGAAAATCTTTGAAAATAAAGATGCATCATCAGAGTTATGATATTGATCACTCTTCCAGATTAAGTACAAAGCATAATTACAGCATATTTATATTGGTCACAATAGAGTTCCCCATGTAAGTTGACAAGAAACACTATACTGTTTTATATTCTACCTTTCAAAACCCTGTTAATTATGCATAAGATAATACTCTTCGATAATATGAAGAATAGTCAAATGAAGTCACTAGTTTTATATTCCAGAGCTTCATGTACATCTGCTGGAACTATGCATTTGAATGCCTCCATATCCATTTCTCAAAATCAGTTTTTTGTACATTATGTGGTATCATAAATGAATATGAACAGTATTGCACAAGAGACAGAGTTGTACAAAAGGAGCTTAGCTGTGAAAGTGATAAACCTAGATTATTGATAGGGAGGGAATACTTCACAGTCTATGACAGTGGATGAAAGGTATTGATTGCTTACCCTTGTTTTTATTTTCTTAAATAGGGCGTCTGATAAAGGTGCCACCCACTCCAACATGCCTAACACAGTACGCTGCCATCTTCTAGGAAATAAGCTTTAGCTGGAGAGAAATACAGCTGGCCTCCTACAAAGCAGATCTGTTTACAACGAGATATCTAGGGTGTATCTGCATATTCCTTTAAGTTGGAAGCATGCTAGAGAATTATCTTGAGAGGTAAGAAGAGAAATGCACAGTGTATGTTTAAAATGACCAAGTAAAATGATATGATTTGCCCAAATGCACATTATTATAATCTAGCCAAGACAGGTGGCCAATTGAATGTTTTCAGAAATGTAATTGTCCACATGCTATTTGCAAAGCCCTTTCTGGTACAGTTAGAAAATGTACTTTTTTCTCTCAATATCCATTTGGATAGAAATGCATCCATTACTTACAAATGATGACATTTTGGGGAGGCTACTATAAATACAGATAAAGGTAATTTCTAATAATTTTGGTGAGTTTTTCCTTACTTTGGAGCTGTGAAAATTATTTTAAAATATACTATACATATTTTAAAATTTAGTCTTAACTTTATATCTGCTTAAAAAAATAGAGAAGTATAACCTAAGAGAGACTATCAGGTTCAAACAATGTATGCAGTTGTGATTGAATATATGGTGAGTATTTACATTTAAAAATGAGAATAAAAAGCACATTCTTATTAAATCTCCTCAAAATATCCCCCCCAACCTTCGAAGACATAGCCTATCACTTTTGTTAGTTCTAGAAGTAGCTCTGAAGTCCTCATTTATGTCTTTAGTTGCATTGTTGTGGCTGCCTCAATGTCTTGAGCTGACTGAAAATGTTTCTGGCAATTTCTGTCAAATAGAAACGTGATGGTATGTCCATGTCCACCTCGGCACTGGATCTGCACCGTGTGACTTCTGGCTGGCTCCTCTCCAAAGTCTAAATGACCCAAACGGTAAACGTTTTGAACTGATTCAGGACAGAGGCCAGAAAATGACAAGAACTATGAGGTGAATATGTTCAAAGAGAAGGGAAATATTTTGAGATTAACAGGCTAATTTGGATTAATGGCAATGTATCATTAACAGTAAACTTTTAATGAAACTTTAATTTGAACATTCACCACATTTTTGATTGTATATTTGGTTCTTGTCGCATGTTTCCTAGGCAGAATTTCAAAACATAGATGTAAACGCTGTGGAAATTTTCATTATTAAAACTGTGAGTTCCCTTTTTAGACTTCATTTTGCTAATAATGCCACCCAGAAAGAGTTAAAATACCAAAAAAAAAAAAAAAAAAGTGTTGAAACTTTTGTAGAAATGGTACTTTGAGCTAGAAAGAGTCATGATTTCTACACGAGTAGATATGTTGGTGCTTTAGTTTTTTTTTTAAATCGGTACCAGGGATCGAACTCACGACCGCCTGCTTCTAAGGCAGCTGCTTATGCCACTGAGCTAAATCCCCAGCCCCGGTGCTTTAGTTTTACTGCAGTCATATGGCTGATCTGTAACATCATAGTGGGGTGGAAAATCTTTTGTTACCTCCATTGTTTATGTTTTAAATTAGATGATATAGAAGAGTAAGGACATTAAGAATGAAGATGTTTATAAAGTAAAAAAAATTACAGCACTCTATGACTAATTTGTTCTTAAAGAAAGAATTTTAAGATACATTTAGTGTGGCTAAGTGTACAGTGTTATACAGTCTACACGCGTGTGCAGCCACGCCCTGAGACTTCACACTCACCATCCAATCACCCAAAGCCCTGGGGGTCCTGCAAGCCCCATTCATGGTAAGTGCCCGATAAAGGTGTGCTGCACAGAGGTAGTTATTTTAAGGTACATTGTATTAATATAAGGTCCTTAAAAACATGCATATTTTTCTGGTTATAAAAATAATGTCTCTTTATTTAAAATTTAGAAAAAAATGCCAGAAAACATAAAGCACATTATAAAAAATCATTTATCACTTCCCACAACTATAATCACTATTAATACTTAGCTATAAATCTTTTGTCTATTAGCACCTCTATTTTCTTGTTATTCTTGGTATAACACACCTGTCTTTATTTTATTTTCAGTGTTTTAGTGCTGCTGCATAACCCCGACTCTCTAACAAATGATATATAACTATTTTTTGTTTGATTTCAGAATCTGTCTTTAAAAACCACTATTTAAATCATCGCATTCATATGGTAATTGATACTTAAAGTTTTTAAAGGATCTTTGTTTTCTTTTGCCATGTATTTCCATTTCTTTTTCTCCTCCTCTATCTCTAGTTGAATTATTTATGTTTTTTTTATTTCCTTTGCACATTTTGTATGTTCTACTGAATTGGAAGTTTGCAGACTGTGTCAGTTCTTTCAGTATATTTAACTTTACATCTCTGAATGAAGTGCAAAGTATAAAATAGATGAAAATTCTCCCTCACTCTTAAAAGAAATATACTGGATATTCATTTAATATTGTTTTTTGTAAGAAGTCCATCATAATTTGAAAAACTCCAAAAGTAGTTAATATTGATTTTAAATTAACAATAATTTTTCTGGTTCTTTCTTTTCTATTTTTTTATATTCTATTTTTTTTTGTGCAGTTCATTTTCCTTTTGGAAACATCTTTTCCTTTTGGATTACATCTTTTAGTAGTTCTTTCAGAGAAAGTCTGTGCTTAGCAAGCTCTTAGCATTTGTATTTTTGAAAGTCTTCTGTTGTTATAACTCATGAATGATTAACTAGCTGGGTGTGGAGTTCTAACACATGCTGTATTTCCGGTACCTTGAGGTTACTGTTGTCTTTGAATACTGCCTATTGCTGCTGATGACCCTCCTTGTGATCTGTTACTCCTTGGATGATACTTTAGCTTTGCTCTCTGGTTACTGTTGCAATTTTGTCTTTATCTTAGTATCCTGTTGTTTCCGTGCACTGTTTGCATTGTGTATTTTCTTATTTAGTTTGAGATTTGATCAATTCTTTGAATGTGAAGATTATGTCTTCAACTGTGGAGAATTTGAATGTATTTGTCCTTTCTTTAAACTCTGCACTCTGCCACTCTCATATACTGTGCTTCTTGTGCTCTTCTCTCCATCTAAATCGGTCTTTCATATTTTTCGTGGTTTTAACTTCTTGTGATGCATCTTGGTTTAATTCCTTAGATCTGTCTTCCAGTCTGTTAAGTTTTCTTCCTCTCTGGGTTGGGTCCTTTTTAATATATTATTGTTTTATTTTTCAGTGACAGTGTTTTAACTCTAGAGTTCTTTTTCAAATTTTCCATTTTGTATGCTCCTTGGTGCTACAATATGAAATCTATTATCTTTTTCATCTTCTTGATAGTTATACATATTTTAAGTTTCTTTATTATCCAGAATTACATATTATTTCATTGTTATCTTACAATATCATTTCTCCTTGCCATCTTTTCATTTGGAGAATACGTATATCTGAGTTGTAGAAGCACGTCCTTATGGGCCAGTTTTGTGCTTTAGTTTTCTGTGGACCCATAGGTTCCCCAGATTTGGGCCAATGTTTTTTTTTTTTTGTACTGGGGATCGAACTCACGACCTCATGCTTGCCAGGCAGGCGCTTATGCCGCTGAGCTAAATCCTCGGCCCCGTTGGGCCAGTTTTTAACATTAATTTCTGGATTTGGAGTTTTTTTATGGATCAGAGAATTTGGTATTGTCCTTGCGTGTCCAGTGGGTAGGAAGTTATAAATTATTGTAACTGATTTTGTTTCCTGTTTGTATATTGCAACAATCCCTGTTTTTAGGCTGATGTAAGGACATTTTCTGGTTCCAGTTGGGCCCGGAGGAGGAAGTCCACAATTTGAAGAAGCCAGATTAGGACTCGCTACCTGACTTTCTATATCAGTGCCAGAGTGTAATCTTTCTGCTTCAGCTTCCCAGGAAAGAATTACTGACTGGTAACTTGAATGACGGGTATCAGTAGTAGTGGGATATGTAATGGTTATGTCATGAAAATTCTGAGCACAAAGAATAGGATCAAGTGGTAGGAGGAGGGTACAAGTGCAATGAATTAAACCTTATACTGTTCTTTGAAATCAGATTTTATTGGTACATTTTAAGTACATATAATGACCACATTCATCATAGGAAATCTATACATACACATGATATAATGTGATTTTTTTCCTATTAACCTACCCTTCCTTCAAACCCTCCTCCCTTCACTATTTACAAAAGCTTTGCTTCCATTTTTTCCCTTCTTTTCTTATTTTTTAAAAATTTCCCCCCTTTCCCTTTCTCTTATTGCCCTTCCCATTTGAACATTTTCTTTCACATTATTTTGCAATACCTATTCTACATTTTGGTCATTATTGAAATTTTTGGTTTCTCACACCAGAAAAGTGACGCTGTATTTATACATGTGTGTCTGATTTACTTTCCTTAAGAGTATGCATCTATTTATCAAAAAATGTCTTGAGCTTATCCTTCTTTATGTCAGAATTTATCCATTTTTTATAAAGACCACATCTTTTCTAGTCATTCAGCAATTGATGGGCATTTGGGCTGTTTCTAAGATTTGGCTGTTACAAACATGAGTCTGCGTGTTGTGGTAAGAGACTTTTAATTTTTTCAGGAAGATAGCAATAAGGGGAATAGCTGGGTCGAACAGAACCTCTAGTTCTAGTTTTTTGAGGAATCTCTGCACTGGTTTCCACAATGGTTGTACCAGTCTCTACTGGTGAAGGGTTCCTTTCTCCACCAAATTCCATCAGCAATTGTTATTGCTTGATTTCTTGATAAGATGCATTCTTTCTGGATGAGATGAAATCTCAGCATTAATTTGTATTTCTTGAATAACCAATGATGTTGGACATTTTTCATCTATTTATTTGCCATTTCTATTTCTTCATTTGAGAAGTATCATTTATTTTAGATGCTCCTTTTTGGAATGAGTCTTTAAATTGGGGGTAAGTGTCTGATGTTTTTGAGTTCTTTACATATTCTAGATAGAAGCCCTTTGTCTGAGGAAAAACTGGCATTTTTTCCCCCACCCTGTGGGTTGTTTTTTTATTCTCTTGGTAGTTTCTCTTGTTATACAAAAGCTTTTTAATAAGATGACATCCCAGCTGTTGATTCTTTGTGATAATTCCTTTGCAATCAGGTTTTGATCATAAAGTCTTTGTCTATACCAATGTCTCCAAGAGTTCTACCTATTCTCTCTTCCATTACATTTAGTGTTTCTGTTTTAGTATTTGTATCTTTGATCAATTTCAATTTTAGTTTAGTACATGGTGGAAGATATAGGTCTAATTTTAATACTTGGCATGTGAAAAATCAGTCTTTCCAGCACCATTTATTAAAGAGACTATCTTTCTTCCAATGAAGGTGTTTGGCACCTTTGTCAAAGATAAGTGTGCCTAAACTACTTTGAAGGCAATAAGATTCACTATGATGCCCATTCTGGTTTGACTATTATCTTCTTTTGAAGTCCTGTGATGTCTCCAATGTTTAGATTTTATTGGTTTTTTTCTGTACTGTTTTGTTCAATTTTATTATACCTGATGATATAGGTAATTCTTTTTAAGGTAGCAAGAAGCATTATGGTAACCATTACCTTGTATTCTGTTTTTACATCATGTACTATGTTCATTCTTTGTTTTGACTGACTCGTTTTTTGTCGTAATTTGGTTTTATTCTCTTCCAAAAAAAAGTAATAAGAACTGTGGGAGTAATAAAATCCAAAATGTGTAAATGTTACTGTAAAAAAGAGAGGAAAAGAAAGTGCTCTAAATGATACAACTGCAAGTATGTTTAGGTGTGTAAGATAGATGACGGTATTACTAAGCTTTTTGTTGGATCATTGAACACAACTGTTTGCAGTCTCACTGAATGTCCACTTTGTATGCTTTAATTTTGTAACTTGAACAACTATTTCTAAGATGACAATATGTAATCTATTAACTAGTGATTTCTTACTGTTTATTTTTTTGAAATTCTGTATTACTTGTATCCTTTTACTGTTTTTTTTTCTTTAAATAAAATTTTAAAAAAAGATAAGTGTGCCTGGAGTTGTTTCTGCATCTTCTCATTTGTTCAATTGATCTTCTATTAGGTTTTTTTTCCCCTTAACCTGTACCATGCTGTTTTTATCATGATAGCCTTGTAGTATAATTTTAAATCTAGGATTGTGATGCCTCCTGCTTTGCCTTTGTTGCCCAGGATTGCCTTTGCTATTTTAGGTATCTTCTGGTTCCAAATGAATTTTAGTATTATTTTCTCTAATTTTGTGAGATATGCTGTTGAAATTTTGATTGGAATTGCATTAAATCTGTTTAACTATTTTGTAAATATGGCCATTTTCACTATATTGGTTCTTCCTACCCAAAAGCAAGGGATATTTTTGCATTTTCTCATGTCCTCTTCAATCTCCTTTTTCAGAGTACTGTAGTTTTCAATATAGAGGTCTTTTACTTCCTTTGTTAGATTGATTTCAAGATATTTCATTTTTTGGGTGTTAATGTGAAAGGTGTTGTTTTCCTAATTTCTCTCTCAGTGAGTTTGTTATTGATGTACAAGAATATTATTGATTTTTGAGTATTGATTTTGTATCTACTACTGAATTTAGCTATTAAATCAAGAAATCTTTTAGTGAAGTTTTTGGAGTCTTCTATGTAGAGCATCATGTCATCCATGAATAATGATAATTTAACTTCTTTTTTCCCTATTTTTATTTCTTTCTCTTGTCTAATTGCTTTGGCTAAAGTTTCCATAGCCATACTGAATAATAAGTGTGGTGACAGTGGACATCTTTGCCTTGTTCCTGATTTTAGAGTGAAAGCTTTCAGTTTTGGTCTATTTGGTGTGATATTGGCTGTTGGTTGTCACTGATGAGTTTTATCACACTGAGATAAAGACCAGCTATTCCAATTTTCTGCAGGTTTTTTTTTAAAAATCATGAATGAATTTTGGACTTTGTCAAAAGCCTTTTCTGTGTTTATTGAGATAATCATAAGATTTTTGTCCTCTGTTAATATGGTATATTACATTTATTTTACATATGTTGAATCATTTCCTGCATCCCTGGGATGAATTCTGCTTGGCCATGGTGCAGAATCTTCTCGATGATTTGCTGCATTGTGTTACCAGTATCTTATTGAGGGTTTTTGCATCTGTGTTCACTAGAGAGATTGGCCTGTAGCTGCCCTTCTTAGTTGGGTGCTCCTCCAGTTTTGGTGTCAGGGTAATGCTTGCTTTCAGGAATGAATTTTGTCTTTTTCATTTTTATCGGTACCGGGGATCGAACTCACGACCGCCTGCTTGCAAGGCAGGTGCTTATGCCGCTGAGCTAAACCTCCAGCCCCAGGAATGAATTTGGGAGTATTGCTTCCTTTTCAATTTCTTTAAAGAGTTTGAGAAGTGGTAGGTATTCTCTAAATTTCTCATAGAATTCAGCAGTGAACCTGTCAGGTCCTGGGCTTTCCTTTGTTGCTAGGTTTTTAATTACACCTTCAATTTCATTGATTGATATTGACTTAATATTTTTATATCTTCATGATTAACTTTGATGATTCATATGTATCTAGGAATCTGTGTATATCTTCTGTATTTTTCATCTTGTTAGAATACAAGTTCTTGAAGTAGGTATAGGTGATCTTCAGATTTCTGCAGGATCCAGTGTGATGTTACCCTTTTCTTTCCTCGTTGCATGGGTTTGAGTCTTTTCCTTTTGGGGATGAAGTTAGCTAAGGGTTTGTCAATTTTATTTAATCTTTCAAAGAACCAACTATTGGATTCATTCATTCATTCTTTGTGTTGTTTTCTCAGTCTCCATTGCATTAACTTCTGCTCTGATCTTTATAATTTTCTCCCATGTATGCGTTTTGGGCTTGACCAGTTCTTGTTGTTTTAGAAGGTTGAGGTTCAACATTATGTTGTTTATTTGAGCTTGCTCTATTTTCCTGATAATGGGTTTTCACGACTTCAAATTTTCTTCGTAGGACTGCTTTCATTGTGTCCTCTAAGTTCTGGTATGTTCTACTGGCATTATCATTTAATTGAGGAAATCTTTATTTTGTCTGTGACCCACTGGTTGTTCAGGAGGGTGTTATTTAATTTCCATATGTTCATGAAGTTCTTGTGATTTCTTTTGCCATGATTTCCAATTTCATTGCACTATGATCTGATAATATGCAGGGGATAACTTAAATTTCTTTACAATTACATAAGCATGTTCTATGAGCTAATATGTGGTCTGTTTTAAAGAATATCCCATGTGCCACTGAGGAGTGTGTATTATAATTTGGTGGGGTGGAACACTTTGTAGACATCTACTAAGTCCATTTGTTTAAAAGTGTGGTTCAGTTGTAAGACTTCATTGTTGTTTTTTTTGTCAAGTTGATCTATTTGTGTCAGTGGGACATTGAGATCCCCCAATACAATTGTATTAGTGCTTATTTGATTTTTCATGTTCATTAATATTTTTTGCAAGGTTGGGTACACTGGTTTGTGTTGCACATTGATTTATGATTGCCATCTCTTCCTCTTGGATTGTTCCCTTTACAAGGATATAGTAACCTTGTTTGTCTTTCTTAATCAATCAGTCTTGGCTTGCTATCCACTTTGCCTACAAATAGAATGGCTATTGCTGCTTTTTCTGGGTTCCTGTCACATGGAGTATTGTTTTTCATCATTTGACTTTCAGTACATGAATTTTTATGAATTAGATATGTTTCTTATATGCAGCATATGGTCAGATCTTGCTTCTTGATCCATTCTGTCAGTCTGTTTCTTTTGATTGGTGAATTGGAACCCTTAACATTGCTGGTTATAACTGAGATATATTGATTTATCCCGATGTTATTTTCCTGTTGTTGCCTCTCTTTTATCCCCTCTATCTAGTTGTTTGCTTTGCCTGGCAGGGTCATTCTGTAGGTGTTCATGGAGTTGTAGTCCTTGTTGTCTCTTTCTAGAATGTTCTTTAAAACATTTTGAAGTGCTGGTTTGGTGTTCATGAATTTCCTCAGGTGTTCTTTGTCATGTATCTTATTTCTCCATCAATTTTGAAAGATAATTTTGTGGGGAACATCAATCTGGGCTGGAGGTTGTTTTCTTTAGGACTTGAAATGTTTCACTCCAAGCTCTCCTTGACTTGAGGTTTGTGTTGAGAAATCAGCTGTGATTCTGATGAGCTCTCCTTTATAGGTGATTTGTTTTTTTCTCTAACAGCTTTTAAAATTCTATTCTTTTGCTGAATTTCTAGAATCTTGACCGTTATATGCCTTGCTATATATTTTTTGCTTGCAGTTAATTGGAGTTTTATATTCCTCACATATCTGCATGTCAAATTCTTTTTCTCTGCCAGGGAAATTTTCTGCCATGACATCTGTGAACAGATTTTTAAAAAAATGTCATTTAGCTCTATCTCCTGCTTTTGCATTGACTGTGATCAATCTTGTGTTATTCTTTCCGTCATTTAGCCAGGGGTGGATTTTCTTCTTGTTCCCTTGCTACTTTAAAGAAATCTGTGTTTCTTATGATTGCTAATCACAAGCCTGTCTTCTGTATCTGAGATGCTGCTCACCTTGGTTGATTCTCACCTTGGTCCTCACATTGGTTTATTCTGTTGTGGATACTTTCAGTGGAAGTTTTAATCTCCTGGATATCTGCTTGAATCTGTTTTATGGTTTTTATTTCTTTTTTATTTTTGACTTTCATGGTTTCCATAATTTTTCTAAGCTATTCTTTCCTCTTTTTTTATGCTCTATCCTTTTTTAAAAAAACAATCTCTATCTGCTCTAGAGACACTGAACGTATTTTTCATCATGGTCACCATCTCGGTAGTTATTTGAGAAATTATTTCTGATTTCTGATTTGATTTTTTGAGAGCCTCGTTCATTTGCTTTGTTGTTACCACCTCAGAGTGTGCAGGTGGGTAGCTTTCAAATTGTCTCACCCCATTGACTCTTGGGTTTGCCTTTGGTGAACTGGATGTCTGGGGCTGCATGTTGTTTAAGTGTCTTCTCATTTTCTTTCTTTTTTAAAAAATTTAATTCTGGGGTTGATGCTTGTAAATTAAATATGGTAAGTAGGTTTATTGCTAGTATTTAGAACCCTTAGGAAATGACTACTACGCAGAGATGTGTAAGCGGGTGTAGCTGGTTTTTGAGTCTGTTGCAGGATTCTACCTCTTCAGTGTATTGGGGATGAGAAGTTGCTGCTTACTTGGACCAGCTGTTGGCTCTTTGGCACTTGATTACAGTATTTTTTATGACCCTCAGGCAATCTCAGTCTTGGCATATCAGGAAGAATAGCAGGTTAGAACAGTTTTGTCACTTTGGCTAACGTGGTATAATTCGCAAGAACCCTGGCATCAAACACTGACTAGAAAATGACAAACTAAGGTACCCACTTTTAACCATGTAAACTAGATTTGTAAAAAAAATCTAAAACAAACCAGAAAATCAAATGCAGTAAACAGGCCCTCAGTATGCCAATTTTACCCTTGGGAGAAAATTTAAAAGGAGTTTGGAGAAAAAGTAGAGAAATAGACAAAGAATTCTCCTTCTAGGAGAATTAGAGGAGAAGGAGAAGAAGAAGAGATTAGAATAAAGACTGGAGGACAAAGGAGATCCCACAAACTTTGGGAAACTGATATAGAAGTCAGAAAAGAAAGAAAAAAGGAAGAAATAAAAGGAAGAACAGGACTGAACAGTGACAAAGAAACTAGAAACCACGTTCATACTTCTATAAAAACAAGATCAAACAATGAAGAACAACAAGAACAAAAAAAGAACAGAGAGAGAAAAATGAAAGTGCACCTCAAGGTGTGTCTCTGTTGTCACGATAGACAATATATGGAGACAGAGTCCCAATCTGTGTTGATATTTCCCAGCAAGCCAGCAGTAGCTTTCTGGGGGGTCCTGGATAATCTCAGTGAACCTGCACCTTTATTTCCCTGGAAGCTCAGACTGGTTTCTGGCTGTGAGGCTGGAACCAGGCTTATTCAGCCTGCAGTAGTCATTGCACACTCTTGGGGCTTGTACTTGGCTGGGAACCGCTAGATGGAGGCAGCAGTTTTCTGAATTCTGAGCTCAGGTGACCCATCTCCAAGATGGCTCCTGGTCAATTACCCTCTCCCATAATACAACTACATCCACACCACTCACTAAACCGTGCAGCCCATTGTGTCCAGTGCTCCATGGCACTGATACATCTCTCTGTGGAGGCCTCTGGGTTTGATAGCAGTCACTGTGTGTCACAGGTTGGAATTGCTCCTCCCGACTTGGGGAGTAGGTACCCCCTCCTCCCTCCTTCATTGAAGCCTTTTCTCTTTGCTCTCTCTGTGGGCTTCAGTTCTCACGTCAGAGCCTTCCAGGGTCCGGAGGACTTACTTCCCTCCTTCTCTTCCTTGTGTTTCTATGTTCCAAAGCCTGGACACCAAAACTTGGAAAGGCTCTTTCTCTGCTGCTTATACTCCACAATCTTCCTGGAAGAAAATCAGGATCTTATAGTGTCATACACTTCAAATTTCCATTCATTTAGCCCACTCATACAGTGGGCAATTGAGCCATCATATTGAATATTATAATCAGTGGGTGAAATAAGAGATAAGAAGATATGCTCTCTCTTCTTCAGAAAACTGTAGCTGAACTTTCCATGAAGATGACCATAACTACAAGGTACTCTATTAGGCAGGCGAACATAAACAAGCATACACTAAAGGTTGACAAGAATGTGCTGTGAGGTTCAATGGATTTACTCAACGTATTTGGCAAAGTGGCCATTTCTACTTAATATACGAGCTTTAAAATGACAAAAAAGGCTTAAGCAACAAATGAACACATGGTGGTGGGTGCCTCAGTTGATAGTTTTGCATAATTATCTCAGTAAGACTTGTTTGTATGACTGAATAGCATCTATACAGGGTCCAGTCCTACTTTAAAGAGTTTTTCACCAACTCTGTAGCCAGAACACTTGGCAGCATTGTTCTCTAGCTTTGCTACCAAGCCATCGCCCGCAGCCATTCCCAGCTTCCTTTTTCTTAGTAGAAAACTTAATACGTCCAGTCATCTAGTATTTCTGTACATGACTATGTGCTTCAGAGAAAGCCTGTTTATAGGGTTCCAGTTAATCCAAATCAATATATATCATTCCTCTCATTGATGGCTAATTTAGACATTGATATAATTTGCTAAGATCTTTCTTGAAAAAAAAATTTTTTTAATGTGTGTGTGCATAGCAGTGGTGAGAGTTCTTTCCTTAACCGGTCACTGTTGGGTCTGGATGCTGTGTTTGGGATTGCTGCTGCCTCATCCTCCAAACCCCCAGCCTTTGGGTGATATAAATGTACAGGAGAAGACAACGGGAAGGAAGAAAAGGGACCCCGGAGGCTGCCCTACCCAGTGTGGTGCTGACAAATGCCTACATGGTTTGAATTGTGTTTTCTGTTTCCTGAAGCCAAAATCTTCATAACTGTTGGAGAGAGAGGTTGGTCTTCTGCTCATGTAGGCTCTTTATTACCACGTCAGGTCTGTCTCTGATGTCTGCCACAGTGTCTTATGTAGGGGTGCAGATGTGATTCTGGGTCACTAGAATGTTTTTCTGTTTGTGGCCCGCAGATAGTACCTGGCTATTTTGCATTCTCGAAATGCAATATTTTTTCTAACCCTTTCCTCCCAACCTACATGAATGACTTTTTAGCTGACTTTTAAATGCCTGAAACCAAGAGAGGCATTGATACTGCATAGTACTAAACCATATATACCTATTTGGTTCCTTTGCCAGCAAAAATTTCCAAATGTCACAGGTGATGTGATTGCTGTTGCTCATGCATCCTCTGTGCCTTTGTGGTGTCTGGCCAGACCATGTCCCTCACCTTCAAACATTTTTGTCAAGCACTGAAATTTCTTCTGTGATTTCCAAATGGTCAACACCCATCTCTCTGCCCAGAAAGGTCAAATTGAGCCAATTCTGTAAATTCAGGTTGATAATTGGAGATTATGACTAGTGGTTGTAACTGAGATATGCGGCAGCAAGTGACTCATTCTGGGTTGTTTTAGGTTCTCATGTTGAAGGATTTCTAACCCGTAGTGCTTAGTTGCTAATTTAAGCTTGCTTTTTAGTCTCTGGGTTCTTAACCTTGAATGAGAATGGAAAGACTGCAAAAAGTCAAGCTGATTGCCCACATTAGTGTATTGCAAGTTCCAAATATGGTAAGATTGACATATGCTATTTTTGAGTGTGCACAAATAATCCATCTTAGAAATAAGCATCATTTAAATAAAGAAATTAAAATGACAGTTTTTGTAACTCTTGAAATAGTCTCAGTACAGCTTGAATATAAAGACTCTTATTTTTTAAAGAAATAATTTTTATAACACTTCTGTGCAACAGAGCAATTATTTGATAACCTTTGAATCTCCATTAAACTGTAGAGATTGTATTGTTTTATGCCTGTATCACTGATGTTGTCAGAGTTAGAAAGTCAGCTTTATTTTTATATTGCTGCCCATCCTTGCATCAGCTGAGAGCTTTCCACGGCAACCTTCCAAGTTTAGGAGCTTCCTCCTATAGACACCCAAATGGGAAGATACTCAAATTCATTGTATAAAATAGCATAGTATTGGCACCTAACTTGTACCCACCCTCCCAGATACTTCTGATCATCTTTGGATTACTTACAATACTTACTACCTTATGAATGCTATGTAAATAGATGTAATACTCTATTGCCAAGGAAAAAGACACTCATACATGTTCAGGACACATAGTTTTTTTTCCCCTCAAATATTTCCAACTCATAGTTAGTTGATCCTGCAGATGTGCAGTCCATGGGGATACAAGAATAGGTGTATTAGTTCCAAATCCTACTTTTCCTCTGTCTTTTCTTTTTTTTTTTAAAACCAGGGACCATGAGCTTGCCAGGCTGGTACTTATGCTGCTGAGCTAAATCCCAATCCAAATTCTACTTTTCTCATGAACATATTGTGAGCATTTTTCCATGCCATTAAAATGTTTTAATAAATCTAATTAATTGCTTTAACTATTTTATTTTATGATAGTACTTTTTAACAAATGTACTGTGTATTGTTAGGCATATAATTTCTAATCGACTTTGATAAATTATGTATTACATAATGTTAGGATATTTTTATATATATGTGCAGAGATTTATTTGTTTAGGATAAATTCCTCAGCAAAGAGTACTAGGTCGAAGGTGTAACCATTGTCAAGGCTCTTCACATATTTTTCTTTAGATAAATTTTATAAATATATTCAAGATATTGAACGAGAAATGGTATCTATTTTGATGCAGTTGAATAATTGTTGATGCCTTAAGAAAATGAATTTTTCTGTTAAGAATTTTAGAGTTTAAATGATAACCAAAGCCCTGGCCAAGTGAGATTTATCTCATGGAATGGAGAACAAAACAGGCTAGCATGCTGTCTTAAACAGCTCAGAATCTTGAGTCTAAGTTCCTTGAGGATGATACCAGCCAGAGCCTTTGGTGTCCCTGGCTCTTGCTAGATTTATATGCCCTGAGTTATTTGAAGCTGACTTTCTTTAAGGAGAGTTTGGCCAGGAATTCACTCCAGAACTAATGCCTAGAACTGGGACTCAGTGATAAAGAATGTGCTCAGTGTGCACAAAGGTTTGGGTTTGCTTTCTTGTATTAGAAAACAAAATAAACCCACCATGTACTTCTTGTCTTACTGATTTTGGGTTCCCGGTGGCAGGACAGGACACATCCTGCCCTTTTGATTTTGCATTGATAAAGTTGCTTTAAGATTGCACATCGGATGAAGCATGATATAGAAGGAACATCGTTTTGTTTCAGGGAAAGGATAATTTGTATAAAATGAAATGCTGAATCGCAATTTTTTATCTGTCTCAAGAATTTAAACTACTATATACCCAGAGGCAGAAATGATTTGGAGCTTAGGGAAAAAAAAAATCACAGATATTTTGAAATTCATACATTATTATTCGATTTAAAGTTGTATCTTTCTTCATCTAGATCATATCAGTCTAATTCTAAGAGAAACATCCAAGGGTTCTGAATGAATTTTTTTTAAATGTAAAGAAATGGCACTTTTTAAAAAAGCAAATCCGGCTTTTCACAGTGGTAGACTTGCAGCTGTTAACTAATCCCATAACAAGCGGTATTTACCCACACATTTTCCAAATTAAATATGGGTATATGCAGGCCTGGCTTAAGATCCTATAATACAGACACTTTTCCTGCTAAGGAAAAAATTAAAACCAAAGTCGCCCCAAGGATTGCAAGCACTGAGAGAGAAGTGAGAAGAAAAAGCCAGGGAGAGGGCATGTGTGCCACTAGGGAGGGTGTCCATTTAGGAGGGCAGGACGGAAGAGGGAGAGGCCTGCTTACAGCAGAATGCAAGGGCCTGGGCACTGCTTAGAAGACCTGGTCAGTTATCCTGAACAATCGCGCTTATAGTGTCAAGGTCCGGGTATTAGGGACTGTCTGAAGTCAACCCCAGGGGATGATGCTTTGCTGAGAGGTGTCAGGAATTTTTGTCCCTCCAGAATTGCTGTGTAATTTCTAATTGTCCTTTCCGTTTTTAGTGGTCAGTTTAATTTGGATTCAATTCAGTACAGTTTTTGAAGACAAGAAATTAATCCTACACTGGGCTAAAACTTAGACTGCTAACACAGCCGGCCATAGCATAACCCCTCAGCCTGCAAATTTTTTGAGTCCCATTAAATTTTATTCAGGAGTCCCTTACCAGCCAAATGTATTGTTTCCATGGATACAATTAATGGGGAAAGCAATTTATAAGACTGACGTAAAAAATGAGCTCTTCATCGGCCCCCCTGCTGGTCACATTTAGAGATGGAAGAAGGAAGTCGGCTCTTGGGGGCTTGGCAGAAGCTCTGGGTTGTAAAGGAGGCGAAACAATGAAAGCAGGAGTCTGAAGTGTCTTTTTAAGTGTAAGGAATCACCCCTGAAGACTTTATTAGGAACTGGGAAATACCACAAAACCGTGACACCTTTTCAAACACTTTCTATTTCTAGAATTCACTCTATGACAATCTCAAAAAAAATAAAATCCTTAACCCCGCCCCCCCCATGACCCTTCTCCAGTAATCGCTGGGAGATGGCTTAGGTTATTTGGTTCATGACAGGCGCATCCATGATAAGATGAAAACACCTATGAAATTAACTCGCCAGCTCGTAACTGTTCCTGATTTCCACCACAACATTTCAGCTTTTGTTGTGACTCATTCAGCCAAATTTCTCTTGATGAGTATTTTTATTTCATAGCAGCTCCTGTTGCTTCTGAGATGAAGGTGAAAAAGAGCCACGGTGTCATTTTCTAGACATGTGGCCGTGTTTTCACTCCAGCATTCCAGCCCAAATCGAGAAGACAGACAGAGGATTCGTGAAAAACTCACAACCTTGCTGCATGTTGTTCATGCAGGGGGTTTGCCAACTTTGATTTGGCAAAGAAATGAGACTGGCACCATTTCAGGGTTTAGTTTAATATTAGTGTAGCTTGTGACAAAATGTTGCTTTTTCCTTATTTTTTTTTGTGTGTTAGAAATAATATGGGATAAGCCAACATTCAAAAACAAAAAGAATGTGAACAAGTATCTCTTAGAGTCAATAAATACAGTTTAATTGTCATCAGCAAACACATTTAAGAAGCTGTGAAACTGTTTGTTTATATTTTTAGCATCACAGCTATTATTTTTAATTTTTTTTTGAGATTGCATTGTTAGAATGCCGTTTTCCCCTGCAGAGGGCAGTCTGCCTCCACAAAATAATCTCTGCTCCTGACTGCGGTTAAGCGTAGACAAGTATATATAATTATTTTTTAAGCTGTTAATGTAAATAATTCTTTTTCTTGTAGATGAGGCTCTTGCAAAAAAAGCTCTTCTACATTAGAAAATTATAGATTGTGTATAGCTCTGGCATGTGTTGCTCTGTCATCCTTTTTATGTATTGTCTTGCTGACCAGTTTTTTAAGATTGAAGGCATTTTTGAATAAGCATTGAACAAGAGAGATAACAAATAAAGTCTCAAGTAGAGGGGGAAATGGTAATCTGGAGGATAAGAGAAACATCAGGCTGAAGTATAGATTAAAAATGCATTTGTATACCCATTTTTGAGGGTCTTCAAATTGTATCACCCATGCCACAAAAGTAAAACATACCACCTGATATGTTTTTTAAATATAGAAATTAATTTGAGTTTGAAGAGGTTTCTATCAGCAGCTGGAGATATTTAATCTGAAAAGTGTGAGAAAAAAGGTATTTCTTTCGGTCATATTTCTCTTCCGTTTGATGTATGTCTCTGTCTGGGAGAGGAATGGATTAAACAGAGGCAGAGTCCAGGGCAGAATCAGGACCATCCAAGGAGGGGTGCAGAATTGCGTTTAACTGATACACAGATAAATAGATGACAACAAAATTCCCCAACAGTTCAGTCTGGCTTTCCTGGACTTTACGGAAGATGTTCCACTTTCCGCTGACAATGAGAAAAGTGCTTAGAGATGCTGTTAAAGGCTGATATTAAGAGTGTGTACATGGGGGAAAAAGATTGAGCTCTAAATGATCATTTCACTAACTCAGCTTCGGTGGGCATAATCAACCACCTTTCTGATGCAGCAATTCATAAGCCCCCAAAAGAAAACCTCTGATTTTTGTTTCTTGAAAGACATAAAAAGAAATATATAAAACACCCCTTAAATACACAATCACTGATACAGGAGGAAAGGCTCAGAAACGTACATCTTGGGAATATTACAGGAATCTGCAGCTCGCACTGATTTTCACATCGTGAATGCAAGTTTGGAAATACCTTTGAGAATTTCTCTTCTGCTGCCTGCCTATTTACTTGCAAGCCTTTTCTCAGTTCCTTTTAAAAAGCAGTTTGAAAATGTGATTTTTAGGGGAGAGGGGTGGAGATGATTTTGCAAAGTGCAATTTGTGTATTTGATTCCCACTACAGATTTTTATTAATGTGCAATTATGCTACAGCAAGATAAGGTGAGCACAAAATGTATTGTCTCTCAGTGAGGGAGAGGAACTGGAAGTGTTTTATTTTATTATTTTTTTTGAAACTTAACGTTTTTGGAGTCGGCTCTCAACTCGTGCAGCTTTGTAGTCTGCGATTTATGACGGCTGCAGGGGAACCAGGTGGAGGAGGAACTGGAAAATGGCAGAACAATTACTGTAAGATCGTGCTCGGCCTCGTAGGTTCCCGACATGGAATGTAATCAGGTTGCGTAGAGTGACGTGATCTATCTTGTTAGCCTGCTCTGAAACTCTTTGGAAGATATAAGTGATAAACCTTTCAAAATGTAAAATAAGGGAGACTCAGAACTGCATACATTATGGGCCAGATGTTTATTTTGCTACTATACAGCTTTCTATTAGCAAGTTTATTTTGATTAAATGACCCATGTTGTATATGTTGATAGTGTATGTACGATAGTTGGTAGGGTCAGTTGTTTAGAAAGGATTTTATTTTAGCAAGTTTATTATGATTAAGACTATCCTACATTATACTGATATTGTTTTATCTTACTAGTTAGTCGCCAAGGCCAACGTATAATTCTTCTTTTCCAGAGCTATAGAACAAGTATAAAATGTTTGTATATATCAAACTAGCTTATCTTTGAGGAGTAAATAATTTTATTTTAGCAAGTCTATTATGATCAAATAGCTTATTCTTTATTATTTTGACATTGTTCTGTCCTACTTGCCATGGCCAAAATACAATTCCTCTTTCCTAGGGCTGTAAAGCAAGTATAAAACATTTGCCTCTATCAACCCAGCTTATCTCTGGGGGATAGTTTTCCCTGTGCTGTCACTAACAGTTGAGCATTGCTTTGGCCCTGTAATCGAAGTAAATCTTAAAAAGTTATTTGCATCCCATCCTTTTCATTTTAAATTAATACTGTAAAACTCCTTGGATATTAAAAATGAAATGCAAAAACAAATGTACAAAGTGTTATGAAGTCTTGTAGATGTGTAAAGAGTTAGGAAATCACGCTGATTAATTTTTACTAAAAGTTGAAGATTTTCAACTTGTGAATTTGTGGGCATTTTCTATCAATCTTGATAAATCTGGTAACATGGTATGGGTGCTTTCTCTAGATAAATGGATGGATATGTATTTGTGTATATACATATATAGACATATCCATGTAAATATAAAATATATAACACTTTTCTTTTTTGTACAAATAATGCCCATTTTCTACATGGCTAATAAGATACATTTAATCAACTATTTGTAAATTAGTACCTTTGCTAAAATAACTAGGTTTTATGGCTTATCAAGTACATCGTGCACAGTGCAAAATCCATATAGGATTTCCCTTGTTTTTTCCTTTTACTTTGGGAACAGAGCACGGAGAAAAAGAGACAGGTGGCTTTTATATAGCTTGAAAATTTTAAATAATATTGCCACTGGTATATGTATGTGCTATTAAGTGATTCCAGTCCCTTGATTTTTTTAAAAAAAAAGTTGTCTTAGAATTTAAAGAATTTTAATTAGGGCAAAAACACTAGGTATTCTTTTTTGTCCTCATCTCATGAAAATTCAATTTAACGAACTTTCATGTCTGATTGGAAAAACAGAAGCATTCAGCACTGTGGTCACCTCTCCGTCTCAAGTCAGCATTGTGCTGGGTTTTCTTGCTACCTCCTACCGCCCCGTGCAAAGACTCAGTGGGAACTCTGATTTTTCCAGCCATTCTGTAGCTTTGTTGCTGCTGGATTCTTAATTCTGCTTGGGTTTATAATATTTGTGTTTGCTCTTATTACACCGAAGAAATTCCTTGAAATGCCTACTCACTCGCCGCCCGTTCCTTTCATTTGCAGATGAAAGGCCAATGCAGATTTTTAAAATATAAATAAATACGATGTGGTTAGGACCATTCATCATTACTCCTGTCTGCTGGGTCTTTGTTTCTGTTTCCTGCTGGGTGCATTACATTACGTTTCTGAACCTGTTGTGAGTGTGTCTTTTTTTTTTCTTTGCATTTTTTTTTCTTGTGTAGTTTATTAAAATAAAAATATTTTCAGTCAGCAGAAATCTCATTGGTTCTTCTGGAAATCTTGCCCCACAGGCCTTTGCAGGACAAGAACAGATTGTCTAGGGCCTAATTCTGAGCATTGTTTTTTATGAGGAAATCAAAAGTCTAATTGTTAAAACCCAGTGTGTCCTTTTATGTCTGAAAAGGAGAATTAAATTGCTGGTGGCAAAGCACCAGGGGACAGAGAGAGAGTGGATGCAAGGCGGGCCCTCTGGAATTGGGGGTTTGTTGTTCCAAGTAGCAGGAGAATATGCTTCAGCTTGTACCTGAGCGAGTATGCATTTTGCAGGTGGATGACGGGATGCCGCAAGCGCAGTCCAGGGCAGTTAAAAAGGGATAAAGTGCTCTCTTTGGCCATTCAGCTTGCTGCTGTCAAATTCTTTCTTCAGTTTGCACATGGTGGAGAAGACACTGATTAAAATTTAGAAGAAGATGGGCTACCAATCACTTAGCACTTTCGGTCTTTCCTGGGATAATAACCTTTTTATGCTTAGGGTTTTTATTTATTTATTTTTTTTTTTACTGAGACACCTGCCTTTTTCAACCTTGTTCAGAGAAGGACTCTTTTTTGCTCTTTGATCTCTCCTCTCGTTTTTAATTCTTAGGAGGGACAGCTCAAAATTTCGATTTCATATGTACTCACCCCACTTGATGGCCCTGATAACTGCATGGAGTGTTTTGATTTTCAGTATGACCGTTCTAGGCTCCTGAATTAGGGATGTTCTAAGACCATCCCCAAAGATCTGCCTGTCACTGGAATATTCAGAATTTTACCAAGTAACCCATAGCAGTTTTGTGTATTTCAAGGTACCATGTATGAAAATACTTCATGTGCCAGTTTTAATTGGGATGTACCAGATTTTTAAAAAGAAGGTGTTGTGAATCCTGATGAAACCTTGCAGCATCCAGCGGCAGACAAATGGTTAAAATATACACTCATTGGACTATGAAGGCAGTTCTTCTTGCCTGTCAGACGGTCTGACCAGTGTCAGGCTATCCTGACGAGAGCAGCGTACCTCCATTGCATCATAAATAAAACAGACAAATTACTTTTTCTCCCCCCACCCGCCCCAGGACGGAATAAACGCCACGACCCAGAGGAGGGACAAGGGGGGGGAGGGGTGATTTGGAGGGTGTGTTGGGGGGGGGTGAAGAATTAGAGGGAGAGGAAAAAAAAGAAAGGGAGCTCCTTTCAGCCCCTCTATGAATCTCGGCATGGCAGCTGGGAACAATGAGAAAACCAGGCAATTACCTAGAATCCCGTTCCCTTATCCAGACATACGAAATATATTCTTGCACCGTCCTGGCTTCCCTCCCCCAACCACACGCCTCCTCTCCTTCCACAGCTCTCTCTAATTCAGTTCTTTCCGGGGAGGCCCAGCAGATGTAACAAAAGGCCAGTTCTGAGGATGGGCCACTCAGACAGGACTCAAGGGCCCAGCCTTCCACATCTGTGGCAGGAGCCATTAAAAAAAAATTCTATGCACTTACAGACTTTGGTAACCTCTGAGGCTGCAGCAGTCAAAAAGGAACACAAAGGTGTTTTATAGCCCAGACTTTTCTCCCGATTCCCTGAAAATCAAGTGGCAAGGGCACTAAATCACCTGATCCAAATGCACCCAGCTGGACATACCCGTCAGGCCCTGGAAACTCCTCCCTGAGCTGAGCCTAGGAACTGTGGGCTCTGACATGGCTTCCCCAGGAGGCTTGCTGAGGTCCCTGGAGGATTTCGCCTTCGGTTCCCCTGAATCACTGCAGCCCTGCTGGCTGGAGGTCATACTGCCACCCAAGGAGGTACCCCTGAATGAAGAGGTTGGTTGCCCTGGTGGTTCATGGGCTCCTGCTGGTCACTGAGGAGTCCGTGGGTTCGTGGGCTCCTGCTGGTCACTGGGGAGTCCGTGCTGGCCTCATTCCTGTGCTTGCTACCACACCATTCAGGACAAGGACAGAAGGTTGGGAAGACAATAATCACCCCCGCTGGGACTTTGTGGATGGGTTGTGTGGGTCCTGTTATATGCTGAACAGGGACATTTGATGAGCAGACTATTGAAGAATGATATTCAAGTGAGAGTATATGCTTGAAGCACTGTCATTTATATTCCCAGATGGCCCAAGTGGAGCTGCCTGTGACTATAACTTCCTGTGCCCTACATCCACATCTACCCACCATTTATTGGCAGGACCTAGTTTGCATTGTCTCCAACAGGGCCTGTTTGTAATGTACCATCCGCACTTCCTGTCATGACCAGTAGCTCACACAGTGAGACAGCTGCCTGGGGTCAGGGTGTGGTTGGCAGCTGCTTACAAACATTCCTCTCTGCGCTCTTTGTAGTAGCTGTGCAACCATTAGAAGAAGTGGCATACTCAAGTCTGCCCATGGCAACGCTTACTCATGATAGTACTTGAAAGAGACTTAAGTTTCTTCTTGGGAAAACAATTAGCAAAATCTCTCAGGCTAGGAGATTGCCAAGACCACCTCCCTGCATTAGCCAAAGAAGACTTGTTGGCATTCACAGGCGTATTTATCCTTTTTGTTTAAGTGGAACAGATTTACTGGAAAGATCGTTGTTTCCAGTGGAGTGCTGGTGTTTGGTTTCAAAGTGGATGCAAAGTGCTTTGACATCTATTGTGCCTTAAAGTGTGATTTACATCTCATACTATGTAGTTTTCACGGTATTTATTTTCACAAGTTGGTAGTTAGTGATGAAGGGCTAGAACCCTGGTTTGACTTCTCTGCACCAAACTGTAAGATTGAAAGGATTAGAGTTGGAGTCTGGTTCAAATGCTAGTTTTGTCTCTTGCCTTGTGTGATGTCAGGGAAATGGACCACTCTTAAACAGAACCTCAAATTTTTTGTGGGGGAAGACAGTGTCTTCTGACTCTGACACTGGTCCTCAGTGTCTTGCTAGGTAGCTCAGCCTGGCCTTGAATTTGCTTATGTAGCCTCGGCTGGTCTCAGACTCATGGCAGACCTCCTGCTTCAGCCTCCCAAGTGCTTGGGATTACAGGCATGTGCCACTGTGCCCGGGTCAACATTTTTGTCTATAATTGTGGAAAAAAGATTCATCAGGAATCTGATGAAGTTTTAAGAAAATAAAGAAATACCAGACATATCACTGGGTAAAGTACAAGACACCTAGCAATGTCAATTATAATTATCCTAGGACATAGAGTTGTATCTCTGTGAATTTCACATCTATGGACTCAACAAAAAGTTTACTTTCAACCTATACAGATTTTTCTCTCATCATTGTTCTTTAAACAATACAGAATAACACTTCCTTACACAGCACTGACATTGCATTGGGCATTATGATGAGTAATCTAGAGATGATTTAAAGTATGTAGAAGGAGATGTATAGGTTATAGACAAATAGTATCATTTTATAGAAAGAACTGTAGGGTTTTAAAATTTTGATTTCCTAAATGGGGGCTCTCTTTTGGTGCAGAGAGATGACAGTACTCATGAATATCTGTTGACTGAGCCCTAGTTAAGTAGCAACAACTGTACACGAAGGTAAGCAACTATTCCAAGGGAGTTACATTGTTCAGGACAAACTCTTAAAAATAGAAGCTTTGCTGGATTAAGCTGGAAAATACCTTGGAAGATGGAAATGTTCAATTAAAAAGAAGAAAAAGAAGTACTGAAAACAGCTTCAAATTGCCAGCTAGACCTTTCTGTCTTTGTCTTTAGAAGTCATATCTGAGTTTAATGTAATTCTAAGTCACCTCTGAGATAAATCCTAAAATAATGAAATTAATGAGTCCCTGCTGGGGTCACATAACCTTGATAATACCTGATTGGGTGGGGGACCTAGTTCTGCAGTGGAACCCTTCCTAGCATGCGTCAGGCCCTGGGTTCAAGTGCTGCCCACACACTAGTGTTTGCTGGTGTTTTTTTTTCTTTAGATATTTAGACCAACTTAATTGGACCTCTTTGAGTGCCTCTTAAGCAACTTCTTTCCAAGTTTTGTATGATAGTTACTGTCTAATATAGACAATCCTTCATTAGACACAATTTTCAGATTATTCCAAGTTTAATTTTTATAAACTTTTTACAGTTAAGGTTTTTCATGGTCAAGGTAATTATTTTCAACCTTACTGATTTGTGAATTCCCATGATCCAGTTTCCTCATCTGATTATTGTTCTCACCCCCTACCATGAAAGCCAGGGAAGTAGAGGGCTCTGCATGATGTAGTCTCCTAGAGTCTATGACGCTGGTCACGAGGACTTTTATACACAAATTGTAAGAATTGATAAAAATGTGTAAAATCTGCAGAAACTCCACAAGTCTGACAGAATGAAGAGGAATGACCTTTCTGTGTCATGGCCATACGGAAAAACATTTCCCAAATTTGTCCTGCTAGGGAATGCAGACACCCTGGAAGGATTCCAGCTCATCCAAGACAGTTCAAGCCCTTAACTATGTGAACTTAAAGGGTTGTGCATTCATTGGAGTGAATAATTTTTACAAATGAGCTGAAGAAATCATCTGCCTTTTACACTAGTATTGTTATTTTTAAAATACATTTGACAAACAAAAGCTTGTGACAGAATCCCTTCACCTTTGGAAGAGGGACAGGCCTGGAGAGAAAGGGTTAAAGACCATTTGTTATTTAACAATTAACTCTCACTCATCATGCTTTCTGGGTGTTAAGATTTGTTTTCCAAGATAGGGAGACGACAAGTAATTCTGGAGGGCCATCAGGAGCAGAGGACGCTGTATCATATTAAGGTCACACTTTTGTGAATCTGCCGAGGCTTTTCCTTAACGTGAAGGTTTGTGAGAACCTGTCCCCTCACTGTTCCTAGGCTGCCTTTTACATAATACCCTTCAGCACCATCAATATCCACCTCGATGGCAGTATTACTGCTATTTACAGTCCTGCATTAGTAACGTTAAACCCGAGTGGGATTAATAGTCAAGTCAGTGATAAAGATTTTAATGCCATTAACTATTGGTAACATTAACTATTGACAGCACACCCAAAAAGAAATAGCAGGCCATTAGCCAGGCCAGATAGATGGCATTTTATAAACACAAAGAATTCTGGTAACTTTGATAAATGTTACTTTCAAGTGTCTCTTCCCTACTTTTTAAATTCTTTTCCTCTGTTCTTTCTTCTCTTCCTCTTCCCTTTCCCCTCTTCCCTCTGTCCTTTATCCCTTCCCCTCTGCCCACCCTCTCTTCTCTCTCATTTCTCCTTCACTCTGTCCCTTCTCTCCCTCCCTCCCTGTGTTCTTGTCATTTCTCTGTGTGATAATGCATTCTTCACAATCTCTCATCGTTACAGCTTTGCGATTGTCCTGCAGTTATTGTCTGGAAATTGGCCACTGCCACCAATCGCGTGTGCAACTCCTGCCAGTGGCCCTGCTTGGCTCAGCCTTCTCCTTTTGGAAGCTGCCTCGCTGTCCGGAGCCGTGCGCTCCTCACCCCCACCAGCCTCTGCCTCGCCCCGCAACACTCTCCATCCTCCAGCAGATGCTTCCTGGGGTTCTTTTTGAAATGGATGCTAGCCTTTTGTTCCAGTCCACTCCGGAGCCGCTGGGGTCAGGCAGCTCGCAGCCTCCCTGGGGCAGTGCTGTGATGAATTTTGGCATGGCCAGCCTGTTTAACAACTCCATCGCAGAGTGCCAGCTTCCTCCAGGACAGAAAGGAGCTGTGATGCGCTTTTCCAACGCCTCCTCTGGAGCTCTGAGATGCCAGCGATTCGTTGGATCTCTAAATTATGTGATCATTTAAAAAAAATCACACCTACACAATAAAAAATGTATTTTCTTTTCCAAGAAACTTAGTTAGCCTGTGATCCTAGTAGTTCATCATTCTAATTTTCCTGGGATCCAAGTTGTTTGGATTCTGTAATTTTTTACTGAAAGATTTTAAGTTCTGTCAAACTTTCTATGGCTGATAATCAGCTGTGCCTCTTCTTTACTGTCATTTATATACTTTATTCTTTTTAAAGTCACAATTGTTATAAAGGACTCTCAGATAACTTTTTACAGTGCTAGTCATTTCAGAAACTCGCAAGAAGTTGTCCATATTGATGGGATTTTTGAGGGTGAAACTAATTATTATGTATGTCATCACTACTATTATTTAGCCCAAATTATTCATGCAGCTCTACTCATAAGTTAAAAAGCATTTAGCACATAGAATTGTCCCTCCATATCCGTGGGTTCTGCATCCATGAATTCAGTCAACTGCGGATTGAAAATATTAGGAAGAAAAATTCCATCTGAGTTGGCCATGGTGGTGTACAACTATAATCCTAGCTATGTAGAAAGCCTGAGGCAGGAGGATCACAAGTTCAAGCCCAGCCAGGGTGACTTAGTGAGATCCTGTCTCAAAAGTGAAAAAGGGCTCACGATGTAGCACAGTGGTAGACCAATTCTACTGGGGGGAAAAAAACATAGCATCTTTACTGAAAATGTGCAGAATTGTTTTGGACGTGATTCCCTGAGTAGTACAGTGTAGCAACTGTTCACATAGTATCTACATTGTATTAGGTGTTTATAAGTAATCCGCAGATCATTTGAAGTGTATGTGCTTAGCATCAACGAGGTCCTGGCTTCGATCCCCAGTACCTAAAAAAACAAACAAAACAAATAAATCAATTTTATGGGGGGATATTTTCTTGTATGGTATTGGACCTTTACCTTTAGAAATTATTGTATCTTCTTAAATCAACTTATTTAGGGTATAATGTGACCATCAAAAGGGCAGACAGTGAGTGACTTTTCATGGAGCTGCTTATGTAGTCAGAGAAAGCAATACAGCCTGGGACTTTCTACATTAGTCATGAATGAGAAAACATTTAAAGTTAGTTTATGCGACTGAGTGTAGATCATATGGCCTCTTTGCAAATCAGGATGAGCCTTTCAACCCAACTTCATTGTGATGAATCTCCTTCTTCCCAGCTTCTGTAGAAACAAAGAATGGGAGAGAAATATGTGTGCACATGTGTGTGTGTGTGTGTGTGAGTGTGTGTGCGTTTGCACTGAATGTGATGAGTGCTCTCAGGAAGGATAACTTGGGCCAGAGTTAACCAGCTTGGTGCCCTCTTTCTTATCCTTTCTGGAATTCATTAAGTTAATATACTGTTGCCTGCATGGGGCACCTTCTTTGATGGTGAGTACAGTTAAATGCCTATTTAGACATGTCACGGGCTAACCAGTGCAAGGAGGCGCGTGGAGTGTGGCGGGGGCGGGCTAGGGGGAGAAAAAGAAGTGTTGCTCTATATTTTTTAGCTTAAAAATGCTTCTTCTTAACAATCCTTTGCAGCTGGCAGAAGGCTAAGGTTTCTCACACTATGAAAGGAAGTCAGACCATAAATAACCCAGTCAAGCACACCTGGAAAGAATAAAATGCCTTTCCAGGCTTTACACCGTGCTTCGAATGGATGCCAGTCTGCCGAGTGCACTCCCACACCACAGAAGAATGTGTAAAGGCCACATTAGGGTAAAGTTAGAGAAATGTTTCCAGTTTTAATCTCCACATTTAAAACTCACGGTTTTCAGGAGACAATATGGAAAGGCGTTCTTCAGAGTTTTATAGTTTGCCGTCATGTTTGGGGCACTGGGTTTCTTTCAAAAAGTAGAGACAGAATTAAGGCAAAGATATGGTACTTTCAGAACCAGAGACTAATGAAATTTCCAGACGTTGTTACCATTGTCACACGAACGAAATTTCCAGAAGCTGTCACCATTGTCACACTTATGGATGCTCTTCAAAGAAGACAGATAAATACATCCCTCATCAGATGGGTAGAAAATGTCCCAACCTGATTCAGTATTTATTGGCTCTTTTTTTTTTTTAACCTCATCTCCTTTTAGAACATTATGCAAGATTTTTTAATAGCTGCTCTGGTGAGACACACCCAGAATGCAGATTTTATGTTGCAAGTCATGGATGCTTCTGTTGAGTCATTTGTTTGTTAGTATTACCTGTGAATTCCCTCCCATCTGGCTTGGGCCTCTTGCAAATTTTAAGGTAGGGTAACTCAACCTCTCCAGAAACAGGGCAAGCCTTGGACTGGCCTGTTTTTGTCTGAGAAGTGGGTATTCACAGCCTCCCTTATCTGCATGGTAGCTTTTATGTCCAGCCATGGGACAAGAAGGAAGCACATTGTAGACCATGCCTGGCGTGACTGGGAACTGTACCATTCCTAGGAGATGTGCAGGGAGTTGTCATGTACAACCCATTTCTTATTCGGTGGACTTTATCTCCCCACTTTAAATTCCAGATGGAAAAGCAATCATTCCTGTTTGGTCTCCACCAACGTTTACAGATTAATGCCAACTGCAAGTTGCTTAGTTAACACATTTTAAGCATTCATGGATATAGCAGGAAAGCAAAAACAGCTGAGCTTTAGTTATATTCTTCCCTGCTTTTCAAATTTATCTCTGATTTTTCTCTCCTGGTAATGGCAGATAGATTGGCTCTGTCTCCCTGCCCTCACTACTTCCTTTCCACATGCAGGTACAAAACCAGAGACCCCGAGTCCTGCAGAGCCCAGGGGAGTAGCCAGGACAACATGCAGGAGAGACCCTTTGAGAAGGAGGGTCCTTCTCCAGGCAGCTTCTTCCCAAGAGAAGCCTGTTCTGAAGAAGGGATGGGAGGAGACAAAGAATTGTCAGGCATTGCAAGGAACAGATAGATGGTTCTCTCTCTCTCTCTCTCTCTCTCTCTCTCTCTCTCTCTCTCTCTCTTTCTCTCTGTCTCTCTCTTTCTCTTCCTGTCCCTTCCTCCCTTCCTCTCTTTTTCTTTGCCACTGTGAGTTTTGTCTTTGGCTGAGTTTGTTTTTTCCTGTGTTAATATAAGCATTTTTTACTCACTGCTTTCAAGACTTGTTGAAGCAATCACTATCTCTTTCTGAACCTAACATTTCTTGATTGTTTTGTGCCAGCTACATTGTTAGAATTTTGTTTTACATGACAATTTAATGAATTTGAGAGGCAGAATTTGACTTATTAACTACCAACTTTGTCCTTTTGAAAAGAGAAGTAGGGAGGAAATAAAAGAAGAAAGCTTATTTTGATTTAGTTCGTTTTGTTAAAAAAAGTAGTTTCATGTTTTGATTTATTTGTTCACTCGTTTTCTTCATTGAATAATCATGTATTTGATAACTCCTGAGTGGATGTTTCTAGTGTTATGAGAAAACAAAATAATTACAAGTCTCCAAACTTATCCCAGAAAGAGCACCCAGGTATGTATCATTCACATGGCTGTGTTGTAACTTAATGTCAACAACTGAATTTTCTAGATCAGGATTTTTGTTTCTGATGAAAGACCAAGAAATAACTAAAAACTTTGGACTTTCAAATGTCTATTCAGAGTAATGATCATCCCTGCTGATCCTAAGTTTGAAAAAAACTGTTGGACCCTAAATCTTTAAATAAGTTTTTTTCCCCCTAATAATTAAACAAATAAAAAAATGTGTTGAATATGCTTAGGGTGATTCTAAAAGAATAGTTATTATAGCTAAAAGGTGAAAACCATGACTTGATACTCCAATAATAATTGAAGCCAAAAGCCCATTCTGATGTTTGTTTGTAGTAATGAATGCCTTTTCCTCCTGCTAAAGATGGAATTCTCAGTTCAGAGTTACTATACCTAGAAGAAGAGTAGCGGTTTGTTTACATAGATGTGTTGTTAAAGTTTAAAGGATTGCTTTTCTGATACCACTGCTTAAATTTCCAATGGTGTAAATTAGACCTTCTAATCTTTGCCTCAGCAGTAAGCAATAATTGGGGATATTTGATGGTTTTTATCCACATGGGAGAAAGTACCACACAATTCAAGAGCAATAAATTTCTGCATCCAGTTTATTTATATTGCATTTTTTAGTTTCAATATTTTGGGGAGGGAAGAAATGGTTAAATAATATTTTCTTAAGTGATCAATAACAGAGAAACAAATTTAATAAGGAACTCAATGGGGATAACCTGGATTAATATGCAGTTTTTACATTTCAATTGAGTTAATGTTTTCTTGCAGCAACTACAGTCAACTTTCATTCAGAACACTCTTGGCAGAGTTTTGGAAGTGTGCAGTTACCTTTTTTATTCTGTGATCTATTTCTTTTCTTTTTTTAAAGACAAAGAACTTTCAGTTCATCTTTTATTTTCTTTCTGGTCCAGAATCAAGTGGCAAAATCAAGTACAGAAGTAGAGAGTGCATTACTGTAAGTTAGAAGTGCCATGTAACACAAGTAGGTACTATATGTCATAGTGTTGTATATAAATCTCTTTACTGATTTATAACTTTACTGTCAAAATTCACCTGAGGTTGATGCTCTATAGGCAAGAAATCTTAATTGAAGTGAGATTTACAAAACCAAACCTTAAAGAAAACACCAGAGAGTGTTTCTAATTTTTCTAAGCACAGTTTTTATATTTGTATTCCTTCTAATGTGGCACTATGATTTTTAGCACTAAATTTGACAGGCAGTAAATCTAATTATTACTGCACATACAAAAATGTAGAACATAAGAGCTGGCATCTAAATATTTGGCTTGCACATTCATAGATATTTGTTAGCGAAGTTTCCTACAGATTTAAAAATCATTGCATATCACCGTTATACCTCTAATAAACTAATTATATATGTTATTTCTACTCTGTAATTAGGTGTAATTACACTAATTGCATAAACAGATGATAATCAACCCAAAATTACTTTATAAAACAAGAACATTTACACAACAATAATGTCATTAAAAAACATAAGCCCCCAAGAAAGAGACAAAGCCAGCACCACCGGGAAATTCAGTTAGGGATTAAGTGTCTAGTACTGTAGGTATAATAGGGTCGCTGTCACCTTCCCATTACCCTAATGCACTTCGTTCCTCGTAGATATAGTATGTTTAAATCCCGAGCTGTGAATTTCTAGGCCTTTGTGCCTTTGTCTCCACACCTTAACATTTTTAATGTAGTTTTTGTTGTGTAAATCTATATAAGTGCCATCACACGTCAGCAGTGACATCTGATGGCATGGGGCCGACCCAGGCTGCATGTATTAGGGCTCTTTGTGTTTGTGCAGTGGAACCCACTTAAACAAATTCCAGTTGAAGGAATACATTTTCCCTGCTCTGAAACAATAGCTCTGTGCTGAATGGGTGCCCATGAAAAGAATAAATCACACAGAAGGATAAAGTTCTTTTCCTCTGAAAGGCAAGAGGAAGGTAATGATGATTTTGACCTGTGGAGGAGATAAATCTCTTGATTTATCAGTTTAATGGGCAGAACAATCTAGAACACATGCCAGAAAGCTTCCTTCAAATTATTGCTATGATTTGAATGGTCCAAAAGTAATTTCACTTAACAAAAACAATATCAAGTCTTCAACAATTTCGCAGAAAATATTGAAGCCCTCAACCGGGCAGGTGCCCTCTGGACATTCCTTACATAGTTGTTTGAGGTTTTGCTATTCCATCAGCTAGACACTGGTGTAAACCAAATACCTAGAGGGCCGCGGCTAGGGGTGAAATGAACCTCCTTTAAAATACAGTATTTACGTTGACTCTGACCTTTTGTGCTGTCTGTGAAAATAGCTTAGGAACTCTAGATCTGTTATTGGAGTAGGATTTGCTGCTCTTGACAATGAATTTGGTGCTTTAGAAATGCATAGGTCTTTATCTCCTAATACTTGGAAAATCCATGCTCTACAAATGTCCAGTGCCCTTTGTTACTTCATTTGTAGCTGAGCAATTGGAGAGTATCTTAAGAGCATGCAGGGTTTGATATGCCAGCTCAAGAACAACTTGAGAACCAGAAGATGCCAACTTTGCATCCTGTCAATACAAACATGTATTGGCAAAGTAGTAAATGTCTTTGCAACTGCTGGCTGCTGGTACAATGTGGCTAGGTGCTCAGTGGATACTTGTAGAATGAATACCTGACTACAGGGGAAGAAAGGAGAGAAAACAGTATTTGGTAGTTTTCTCCAAAAGAAAGGCAGGATATGAGATTTGTTTTACCTGAAGGATTGGTGATGTTCCTTGACTTTGGGGATAATAATTCTTTATTTTCTCTGATTACAGTATTACTTTAAAATGCTTGGACAATACAGATAGGCATCCTACAAGAAATGGAGGGGTTCTGAAGCGTGTACTGCTTCATTTTACATCTGCAAGGGGGGAGAGTGCTGTTGTCCCACATCTTACCAGCTTTACGGTTATTTAAAATTTATTTTTTAGTACACATAAGCTTTACTGAGGGAAGATTTTAGGGGTTTGTATGCAGGCAAATCCCTTCTAGAAGAATTTGGACAGAATTTGCACCATATTAGCTTTAATATCTTACAAGGGGAGAGAACAGGGAAACTTCTAAGGCAGTAGAGAATCAGACACCAAGTTTTAATGACAATATTGTATATATTTAAGTTATCAAATGTGGTGTAAGATCCATATACAGTATAATGCCTGCTATAGTAAAGCAAATTAACCTATCCATTGTACCCATTCCCTTCCTATTGCACAGCGGCTATAATTCTACTCAGGTAGCCACGATTCTGAAGAGTGTACGTTTCATCTGCGTTACTATTTAGCTATCGGACTAATTTTGCAAATCTGTTAATTTTATGGGCAAAGTATTCCTTTTCTGCATTGCAATTCTATTTTTCTTGTAATTTTTGTTTCCATTTTATTCTGTGACTACGGTTGGTATTTTGGTAAATCTGCACGAAAGAATCTCTTTCCTATGTAGGGGGACTTTCTGCAGTGTTAAGGGTCTTAGTGACTACTGGCTGCTTGGTGTAGAAAGTGTGTGTTTCGGAGCTGCCTCACAGTGAGAAGATAGGTGTGTGCCCATAGGATGCCCCTAACTGGGGGTTGAGGTGACAGTTGATGACAGACTAAGTTCCTGGGACACAGAAACATAGTGCCAGTGGTGCATCTTCTGTCTGTAGCTGGTGGTTTTGTCTGCCACCCAGGCTGCATTGTCCGGTGCTCAGCTGTAGCCACAGGGAAAATGAGCTCTTCCATGATTCTAGACATTGCTTTTAGTTTTGTAGCTCTGAGCTGGGTCTTCAACTTCTACAACAATTCTGTGAGCTAGCAAATATTCTTTAATAGGAGTCCCTTTGGTTCAGATAAGCCAACATGGGTTTCTATTACTTGAGACTTTGGAAATTAATTGCTAAAAACATGAGTATTGGTATAGTTTCATGCTAGTATAGATGCATGCCAGTGTGGTTGATTCTTGTGAGCTGGACAGTTGAATGGCAATATGTTATTCTCAGAGTTCTAAACTCTTGGCTTAGTTAGAGCCTTTCTTTTATCGTGCCTGAAGAATATCTTGTGTTTTGTAGCCACAGAGCAGAAGGAATTCAAAGTAAGCTTGAAGTTTGATCCCTAAGGCTTCTGAATTACCAGGTTAGTTTAATCACTGCCAGATGTGAAAGAGTAATGATGAAGAAAGCAAAATTTCAGAATTAGGGTGGAGGTAAGGGGAAGGATCAGATGATGCAGCATACAGTGAGATCCCAGACTGATGGATGAAGGGGGCTTCTTGCTCTGTTTGAAAGTGACAGTGAGCTCCTTGCAAAGGGAATCTAGTCCTTATGGCCCATTCTTATGGCCCATTCTCCTTATGGCCCATTCTTAACATCAAGTTCCTCTTGCAGACCTTTCTCTGAAGACAGGTGCTAGCATGCTCTTGAATGCCAATTGCAGTCAAAATTTCAACATTTTACTGATTTTTATTTGCAAAAATCCACTAATGTGTGCACAAATAGAGTCTGAAGAGAAAAGGACAAAAAAGGAGTGTGTTTTTAAATGGGTCTGGATTTATGGGTATGCGTTACTTACATTATGGATTGTGGATCCTAGATTCAATATGGTAGCTCAGGTGAGAGTACTCACTGCTACACTAGGCAGACAACAGCTTGGGAAGGTGGAAGTATTGGGATGGATTTATCTTGGTTGCCTGACTCTTCCATGGGTCCTAAGAGAATTCAGAAGGTAATCTCTTCAATTGGTTAGGAATATATTAATAAGCATATCCTAGGTCTTGGAAGAGTGCTAAAATTGCGTTTCCCTGTAAGCTAAGGATACTGGTGGGCAACACAGCAAGTTCTCCAATGTCAGTGAGGTAGCATGGATCCCAGCACGGTGAAGGCAAAGTAGCGGCTCAAAATCATTAGAAACAAACAGGTATGTTTATTACAATACACACAAGAGCTCATGTGATAATGGTTTGACCAGTTTTAATACTTGCTGGTAGCTAGGATTAGAATAGATAGGCAGCCCAATTAGATTCTTAATATGAGTAACAGAAAAGTTGCATATCTAATAAGTTAAGGTCTGACTCCAATCACAACAGTCATATTCTCTTAATAAAGTCCCACATCTATGTGTTTTCAGCTTCGGATTTTTTAATTGAGAGGGAGGCCAAATAACCTTGATAGTGAAGAATCTAAAATAATATCTCAGGCAGCTGTCTTCAAATTTTTTTTTATCCTTTTCAAAGGGACTTGAGCCATTTTGAGTAACTGGGAACTTGGAGGAAAGGGAAATATTTAGATTTTGCAGAAAGTATTGGACATTAGCTCTCAGCTAACACTATCTTGGTAATTCAGACACACTGTGGTCCTTCTGTCAGGAGTAGGTTTTATAGAATTCAGCTGATGGAGATCTGACTCAACTCTGTCTCATAGTAGACCCAGAGGGATTTTAAATATATTTCTCATTTCTTTCTCTAATGCATAAATGTATTGCTGGAATACATATCAGGAGCAATGGCAGGACTCCATGTTGACTCCTGACTTGTTAGAAAAGACTGAGTGGAAATTGCTACAATGCCTGTCACTGCCTCTTAGTAATACTAGCGTAATACTAGAGGTGTACATCATCAGATGCTATATGAAAAGGATGGAGCTGTTAATTCCTATTGCTTTGTGCCTTCTCTGGAATGGTCTTTCTTTCTTTCTTTCTTTCTTTCTTTCTTTCTTTCTTTCTTTCTTTCTTTCTTTCTTTCTTGACAGGGTCTCTCTATGTAGTTCAGGCTGGCCTTTGTATCCCAGACTGATCTTGAACTTACAGTGATCCTCCTGCCTCAGCCTCCTGAGTGCTGGGATTACAGGTGTGAGCCACTATCCCCAGCTGGAATGGTTTCTTGATAGATGATTTTAAGCATAATAGGTAGAGACTTCAGTTAACTCAAAATTTCCAGATGTAGGGTCTTTACTGAAGCAAATGAATATAGCTTAGTTTGATAGTGGTTGTGCAAAGTTTTCTATCTCAACAAATATAGAGCATCAGTAGTATTTTGCTTACACTTGGCATGAATAGCAATACACGTTTACTACACTGCCCAAGTTGTGTAACCACCGACCTTGAGCCATGGTTTCCAATCTCTAGGGAGCTTCATCATCTTGTTATTTCCAAAGATATCAAGCTAGCACATGACATTAATGAGTTTATACTGAAACGATCTGGAGAACACGAAGTAGCACAAATAGATACTTTGGCAAGATACACACACACAGAATGGGAGATGTATCCATGAAAATATAAGGACCTATGACTCAGTGGAGTGTTTGGAGAGGTCAGTGGTTTGGAATGCTTTAGAATCCTTCATTAGAAATACAGTATTTAGTGGGGCAACATATATTATATCATGCTGCTTAAAGCCATTTACTGTGTGTAGCAGATGCTGTCAGGACTTCAACTGTATCCCTCACTCTCACCTCCCTCATCAATTAAAGAAAACTTGCAAGTTCCAGATCTGTGTTCTTTCTCCTAAAAGGTTTCTGTGACCACCAGCACATACTTTCTTACCCATTACTCAAAAATGTCTTGACATGCTGTGAGGCTGTATGAGGACTGCATCAGGTCTTATTAGGAGAAGCATAGGAAAAGCCTCTGGGGTTTGGGATTAGAGCCATGTTTTCTTAGTAAAATAATTAGTCCACTGAGAAATTGCTCTCAACTGGCTTCAAGGCCCTTACAGAAGCTTAATGTTTAACCATGGCATGCCAGGCAACTATTAAAGCTGCCAGCGGTGCATGTTAGGTGACTCACCTTGCCGTGTAGTTAGGTGTACTAAACTGTATGCATTTCCAAATGGAGCTGTTATATACAGAATTTAGTTCAAATAGATTTTTCTCTATTCATGCTGATGGTCTCGAAGGAAGGTTCACATGACTAAATGATTAAGGGGAAAATGAATGCTTAATTACTACTGTTCTACATCATAAATTAACATCAACCTAGAAGGACTATTTCAGTGTAATATACTCAGGGCTATCCCGGCCTCTACTTGGAATCTTCAACTCAACTGCATTATCAGTTGCTACTGCGGAATGCTCCAAGTTGCAGCCCCAAATGTGGTATCATACCCAGCAGGGATCAGCCAGCACCTTCCTACTTCAGATTCTATCATCAGGGAAGTAAAGGTAATTTTGAGTTTCAATTTGATTTCCTTAATCTGTCATGCTTTCACCAGCCACCCTCCTTGGTTCACTGAAGACTTTATTTCCCTTAACAATGTCCCACAGCACATAGTTTCTGAGCATGAACTGCTTTCATCAAAAGAAGGAAGGCAATATTTAACACATGAGATGCATGCAGTCTCCCAGAAGCGGCAGTGTAGTCTAGGAAACACAATTGTAGTTTAGTAGCTTAGGAAAGAATATAGAAAAAGGTAGGAATGAATTCTAAGGACTACTTGAGTATTTCTTTTAATTTACACAGTCACCCATAATGGTAGAATAAATGGGTTCTTCAAGATGCTGTTCATGGCTTCATATCAGAGACTATCTTATGAGATTTAAAGTGTTATCCAATAGCATGAAATATCTGTTTTGAACTAGTGGTCAGTTCTAATTATGTATCTTCCATATAAACAATATATAAGTTTGGAAGCTAAGAGGGACTAAAATAGCATAGTATGCCTTACAGGTATAATCAAAGACACACTCTTAAAATTTTTCTTTCTATATTGCTCAGTGTTTAGTGCAGGAAACAAAGCCACTACAGGTATTTTAGGCAGAAAGGGCTTTAATGCAGGTAGTTAGGCACTATGAAATCATCAAAAGCTGGAGGAGTGAGAATCAGGAGTCATTTCAGGAGCAAATACATTCAAGAAAGCCCCCTGTAGATACAATCTGAAGTCAGGTACTTGAAGTGAAAAAATGGTTGGGATGGAGAATGACTATCAATCAATTACATTGTTTCATTTTCCATCTGAGAAACTCTGGTATCTAGAGGCTTAGTACCTAAGGTGAGATTGCTTTCATCAGAGAAACTGTAGTTATTGCTGTGAATTGGCAGGTGAGCCACCCCACCTAACCATTTTGGACTTCTTTCCATATGACAAATATGTGAAAAAGGCTATTTCAGTACTGGCATGGGAAATTGTTCCTGTCAATAAAGTTACTGGTCTATAATAGCAACAAGAAGGGGTATGGAACCCAGAAGATTCTTTGGGACACCTTCTTGTACTGTTCCAGTGATAAAATTTAATGAAAGACTATATCAATATCTCAAATCCCTCAGGAAGGAAGGGTTAGGTCATCATATTGGATAGAGAAACCCAGGCAGGTGAATAGCAGGGTGAAATTGAAGAGACTTTGGAAGGAGGAGAGGTGGAGGGAAAAATTACCTGCTACAGTGTTGCATCCTCCTGCAGATGACTCCAGCATCTGGTCCTATTTTCTTCTCTGCTGCCTCTCATGTGTGTTCCTGTGTCTTAACAAATCTTCTCTTTTCCTCTCCCGCATCTGTCATGGTTTATGTCTGTGTCCCCCAGGCCTCATGAATTTGCATTGTGTAGTTGTGATTGGTGCATTGTCTAGTGCTTGGATTAATGGTGTCAGTGCTCCACCCACTTAGGGGTGGAGCCAGGATGATGTAATGGCAGGAAGAAGGTGTGTCTTGCTTTTTGCCTTTCCCTTTGCTGTTTGCAGCCGCCATGTATGGTGGCCCAGCTTTGCCCGCCTGCCTTGGAGCCAACTGAGTGTGGACTGAAACCTCCAAAAACTGTAATAAATAAACCTTTCCTTTCCCAACTTTGGGCTTCAGGTATTTTGTCTCAGCGATGAGCATAAAGTAACTAAGACAGCATCTTTCTCCCACTGTTGTATGTCATATGCATTAGTGATTATTAACCTTACAGTTTAGTCTGCAGGTTATACAGTACTGAAAAGTAACAGTACTGATGGTCTTGGACTTGTAGTGGGATAAACTGAAAGGTCTTTGGGGTTGTGCCATTGGAAGAAGAAAGGAAGATTAGAGAATTATTGTTTTTTAGGCCTAGAATCTCTTTTTGGAATGGAGAAGAGGGGAGAAAAGCATGAGGAAGAGAAATCATGTACTGATTTGGAGCAAAGGGCAGTGCTGCAGACGATGCTAGTCACCTTCTTTGGCTCCCTTTTCCATGTTTTGGGTTCTCCCTCTTAGGAATCTTGTAGACAGTATCAGACTTTGCTGAACAAGCTGAAAATGCCAGTTACGCCACCTCACCTTTGACCCTTCTGTAGCTGTGGTTGGAGCACATCGCCTAGACTCCAGGGATAACTCCTGGGGTCACAGGCAGACAAACCTCCTGGGAGTGGGCAGCGCTGGCCGAGACCGAGCCTGGGACAGCAGTGCGGGTGCACTGGCGCGAACATCCAGATTCCCCGCTTGTGTCCTCCAGTGACCATCGCTGACAGCCGCTCCTCTTTCCACTGCTTCTGTGGTGTGACGGGGCAGTCTTTGTCCGTGCTGTCCCAAAACTGGTTCTGTAGGATTCCGAGGCATTCTGTGCCTTACCCACTATGATTTTTCTGTTTTCCCTTTGCATAGTCACTTTAGTTGATTCACACTGGGAAAACCAACCTTCCCAAAGGTGCAGTGGAAGGAGCCCTGGACTCCGGGGCAAGAACCTGGGTGGGAACCAGGGGCTACCATGACATGGGATGCATTGGGGAAGCTCTGACACGCAGAGACTGTCTGTAAAATGGGGATGAAATATCCCCCCTCCATCATTTAGCATACTTATAAATGAACTAACATGAAAATTCCTAGACCTGCATCTGTCCCATCTTTTTATTGTTTTTGGTTTAAATAAGCAACACCACTGGAGTGTTTAGTGTTTGAGCAGTCATATAGTATACAACTATCGACTATATTACTTTTCTTAAAATGTGCCAGTAAAGAGTTTTTGTCCTGCTTGTTTTGAGAGGATAAAGTTCTGGAGTTGCAGATGGCAGTTCTGAACATGGATGCTGTTCACTTTTTCTTCTCCTAGCCCATAGTTCCAATTTCTAATGAGAGTCCCAGGAACTGCAGAGTAGCAAGATACACCTTCATATCTGATTGTCAGTAGAAGGTTTAATCAAGTCAGTGACACTATTAATGTGTGCTATTTGGGATGAAAGGCAGCTTATTCATTAGATTAATTTGACTCAGCAAAGGAATGTTATGCATGAAATTTATGAGTAATAATTAAGTGAGCATCTATATTCCCATCACTCAACTGAAGTCTCTTTTGTAACTGGCCCTAAGCACTCTCTAGGCCTTCCTTTCTACGGTGTGCACCAATCATGCCTGGAGTGATGCTCAGCAGTGTTAGGAGAGGCGGGAATCAGGGGCTGTTTCACTTCTTTCCTTCTTTTTAGTTTGAATTTTTTAGAAGTGTGCATTTTGTAATTCAGGAAAAGCAATGCATTAAAAAAGAAAAAGACCTACCATTTAGTTGGGTTGGAGTAGTAGAAATTAACCAGTGAATTAGAACACATACAGGCTTGCTCACCAAGTACACTAAGTTTCAGAAGTATATTCGTAATACACCTCTGAGTGTGTTGAGACAATAAATGAGACGATAAATAATTTTTCGGGTTGTGTTGATCTCTAAAATTGGGAATAATTAAAATGGCAGGTTCATGAGCTATTAGCTTCAAGCTCAGTAGTATAACGTGAGGCCCTGAGCGAACCATGTGATCCCTTTGTGCCTCAGTTTCCTCATTTATAAAGCATGGACAGTTACGGACTCAATGTCACATGGTGGGCATGTTAGATGGCAATTACTTGGAATAGTGTTGTCTAAACAGTACATTTGTACATGAAAGAAAAGTGGCCTTCTGAGAAATGTGGTCCAGACTTGTCAAATAGACATTACAAAGACCACACTTTTCTGTTTGTTTATAAATTCTTATTGCATAGGAAACCCTTCCTGGCTTTTTGATCCACTCTTAGTTTCTAGTAGTTTTTGGTCTGCTTTTCTCTGCTTTTATTAAACACCTCACAAGCATTTCTTTTTAATTTCAGAAGGATTCATTCATTCTCTCTGATGGCAGATGCTCTTCCTCCTCCTTTTTCTCTTTTTTATTTTTTTCATTCTGTTCTATTTTTTTCAGTGATTAAGCAACCTCTTCAATCTTCCTAAGACCACAAGTTAGACTTTCTCTATTGTTCTCCGCATTAAGTTTAGGTAATTTTTTCTTATTGCCTGATGCTTACACTTTAAGACCTGCATCTAGTGATTTTAAAAAGTGGCTAGGCCTTAAACTCACCAGAAAATTATTATAAATACAGGCTGCAGATTCTGATTTGGAAGTTCTAAGACAAGACTCAGGACTCTGACTTTTAAAATAAGAGTCCAATACTTTGACCTGACACGTACGGACCAGTGTTTGGGAATCTCTCATCCGGCTTCCTTAGGATCTTTAGAGCTAGTGCAGCCTCTTCTTGACTTCAGTGGTATTTTTTTTCCATTCAGTTTTTGTTATGAGTGTGTTTTCCAAGCACATCAGTGTGTTACTAGCAGGGCTTCCTTTCTCCAACAGGAATACAGAGAGCAGCTATCAAATGTTCCTTCCGTCAATACAGAGGTTGGTTGTCATGGGCTGGCAGATGGAGTTTTTTAAAGAGAATATTGCCAGCGCTAAATATGCATACACATATGTATGTGTACTATGTAATACTTGGATTCAAACATTTTAGAGGATTTGTTTTGATTCTTTAACACCTAATAAGCTAACAATTAAGGTTGTACAGCTGTCTCTGGATATAGCTTTAGTACAGCTGACAAGTATGGCTCCAGTGACATCATTGCTGTTATTTCCTGAAGAATTTGTGGGGATTTCAATAAGCCAAGATACCTGAAAATGTGTTCTTCAACTTTTTAATTTTATTTTTGTTTTGCTAAAATTTATCACACATAGACAGAAAATGGAGAATGTGTCTTGCATAACATTTTTTTGTACTGAGGATCTAACTCACAACTTTGTGCTTGTCAAATAGGAGCTTATGCCATTGAGCTAAATCCCCAGCCCTATCTTATATAATTTTTATTGGAGTTTAGTTCGCATCTCTCTGTGGGTAACACAGGTTAAAATGCTATGACCATTTAGCAGGTAATAAAATGCTGACTTTGTATGTGGGCAACCCCATGTATTGTTATTTATATTTGGCTAATCTATCAAATAGACATTCTATATTTCTTGTATTTTTGTTACTTCCTTTAAATTTAGTTTTCATTTTGGGAAATGGCATTCTACATATAAAAATTAATGATTTGTGCCTCATTATTAAGGTACTTGTCTTAGTTACTTTTTACTTGTCGCTGAGACAAAATACCTGATACCCAAAGTTGGGAAAGGAAAGGTTTATTTCTTACAGTTTCTGGAGGTTTCAGTCCATACTCAATTGGCTCCAAGGCAGGGTGGCATGGCGGGGCCACAGTTCATGGTAGCTGTAAACAGCAAGGCGGAAACCGGCCAGAGAGAGACACACACCTTCTTCCTGCCATTACAGTGTATCCTGGCTCCACCCCTATGTGGGGTAGCACTGACATCATCAATCCAAGCTCTAGACAATGAACCAATCACAAATGCACAATGCAAAGGTATGAGGCCTGGGGGACACAGACATAAACCATGGCAGTATTTTTCATCAGTGTAGTGCTTCTTTATCCAGTTGGTTCTTTTGTCTTGACTTTTGCTTTCTAGTTTCTGCTGATCTGTAGGCTCTTTGACCATACTTTTACTTTTCAATTACTTTTTAGGTGTTTAGACAAGTTCTGTTTATTTTTTAGTTTTCTTTTTTTTTTTTTTTTTTTTTTGTCTTTTTCATTTTTATCGGTACCAGGGATTGAACTAACGACTGCCTGCTTGCAAGGCAGGCGCTTATGCCGCTGAGCTAAATCCCCAACACCCTATTTTTTAGTTTTCTTAAAAAAAACTAAAAGAAGAATTTTTGTCCTTTAGTGTTTAATTTTTACTAGTACCAGGGGTTTATCCATATTTCTCTTTCTGCTTTGTATAATCTTGCTGTTTTTTACCTCTTCAACCGTGAATTATCTATCCTTTACTTCTGTATCAGTCAGTATTTTAGGATTGTATGGCCTTACTTTAATTGAAAGGGTAACCATGCTTTCTCAAAAGCATTTACTAGTAATTTTTTTCCTAACTTTTGAAGTTGACCAGAATAATAGTTTAAGTAAAATGCTAATTGGCAGTATCCTCTGAATTTAGGAATCTTCTTGACTTTTAGTAGTTACCATAGAAGCCAGCCACAGAAAGCAACATTCATTGCAGTAAATGAGAGTAGTTATAAACAGCTTGAGTTTTTGTACAGATTTGTGTAGAGACATGTTACATCTTTTGGCAGATGAGAATGTATCTTCTAAGACCACAATGTATGCTTCTAGAATAACCTCCCATGTTGTTTTGTTTGCTGTAATTCAATTCAAATATAATGCAGTTATAGAATATTCAAGGAAAAAATAATACTTAAAAGCAGTTGAGAAAGTTCCATATAAAGACAAAATTTCAACTGACAAGGTAATAGTTTGCTGATAGAACAGTGAACCACAGGACGTAGCCACAGGATCAGTTGAGATAAGAGATCTTGCTGTGTTGCCCAGGCTGTCTTCAAACTTGTGGCACTTCTGCCTCAGTCTTCTGAGTAGCTGGTATTATAGGTGTGTGCCACTATGCCTGGCCTCAAAGCTTGCTTTAAATAAAAAATTACGAAGCCTAGGAATTCTGATTATTGGAAAATTCATTTGAAAGCAACTATATGGCACATTTATGCATTAGTCGCTGTGAAAGAAATCATTTATAAAAACTGCCAAGCAATAGCTTTTCATCTTTTAAAGGAAAACATGGAAACTTTGGAGTTGCTGCAACCTCTTTGGAATGTAGCCCATTGGAAGGCAAGCAGACATGGAAGAGAGTTAAAGAATATTTAACACGGTGCACATTTCCAAATTAACAAGGTTTGACTGTGTCTGTGTACATCTTCACGATTTCCCTCGGACACTATTTCCTTCTCCAATTCTGTATCAGAAAGAGCAGAAGATGGGATGGTGGTTCTCAGACAGTCAGTGCATGAGGGAAGCAAGCACACTTGACCATCATAGATAAGGGCAACCAGGTTTTGTGGTTGTTTGCTACAGTGTTCTCAATGAAGTTGCTGTATTTTGTTCAGAATCTTGAGCTCGTTGAGGAAGATATTTCAGTAGAGCCTCACAGTGCAGATGATATGTTATGTGGCCCCTAATTTTTTTTTAATTGTGATTTTTCTAGATTGTCAAAATGGTTTTAGATAGCAAGGACCACCAGTTTCCAAGTTAGAAAGACAGAACATTGGAGGGCAAAAGAATTTTCAGGCAACGAAATGAACAAGGACTTTAACAAATGAAAAGAGCAAAAACCAGGCTGACTGCAAGTATTTTGAATGTCTCAGAGCGTGTGCACTTATTTGTGTTCCATTATTTGTGACAGAACATATGATGTCACCCAGTGTTGGTCCCTGGAGGGAACCTTAGTGTACCCACAGTTAACCATTGTGAGACGGACTATGCCAAAAGTTTAAAGAGAAACACATGATTCTCGGATTGTTCCAGTATCTAATTTGATACTGAGTAGTGGGAAAATGTTGAATAATAAGAGCAGGAAGAAAAATCTGGCATGTCTTTGTTGAAATTCAATCCTTTGGTCCCCACCCACCCCCATTCTGTGCATCAGTCTGAAAACTTTTCAATCATTTTTCAAGGATATAGTGAATTTTATCACAATTTTGTCAATCGAAACCACATGTGCTTGCTCCATTGATGACAGAGAAAAACAAAATCATATTTGGTAAGACCAAAACTCAGGTTATAAATAACTGGGATGCAATGTGAAATCTAATGTTCTTTACAAAGAAGCAATGAACCTGGCCTAAAACTTAATTTGGAGAGTAAAATGAACTTTTCTGAAGAGGAAACCAGACGAAGTTGCACTTGGAACCCATTGACTTTTCTCTCCCAATCCTGTTTTCTGTCCTGAGGCTGTTGTCTCGGTGAGAATGCTCCTACCCAGCATGCAAAGAAGAGTGCACTTGTAAAATGTCCAAACTTGGTGCAGTAGACAGACTAAGATTTCCAAGTGTAGGTTCTGGAAATGAGCAGAGCAGAGCATGTCAGAAAATGGCTGATTGAAGCCCAGTTTGGACAGATGCTTTTTTTTTTTTATGAATAAAGTTTTATTGGAACACAGTCATAACCATTCATTTGCAATAGCTTCTTTCATGCTAACGAAGAATTGAGTGGTTGGGAAAAAGTCTGAGGGGCCCTGCAAAGCCTAAAATATTTTAATCTGATCTTTTACAGACATAGCTTATTAAACCCTCCTTAAATAATTGAGGATATTCAGACAAAATGCAGTCATAATAACTCACTCCCAGGGAATAGGGATTAAGAAGAATTGTGGTAATTCAAGAAACATTTCCTTCTGATTCTCGGGCCCTGACATTGTTTGTTTTGTTTTTAGTGGCATAAAGAAGACTAATCCTGGGTAAGAGACAAAGGTCATCAGCAGCCACTGAAAGACCTCCATTCTGTATTCCTGACATTATTTGCTCTTGAGTTTGGCTTTGGCAGGTAGCCAGGACTTGTCTGTCTATGCTTTCACCCCCATTCTGCTTCTGAAAGAGCCTGGCTACACCCCTGCATAGTAGCCCCAAAAGGTATGTGGAAGCTTCAAGTTTCTCCTTTGCCATTATGGACATGGCCTGGTTTATCCCAGCGTTTGAATCCCCGGATGCCCAGGATCTATCCTAGTCTCACCTTTAGAAAATGATGCACGTGAAAGTGTCATTTTGTCTGTTTTTATTTTTAGCATCGTAACCCATTTGATTTTTGGAATGCTATCAATTTTAATATGAGTGTGCAAAGAGAACAAAAGAAATGTAATCGTATCTTGAACAAGATCTTTGATCACTTAATTGATGAATTAAAGACTCTCAAAGGCCACGCACCAGGCGGAATGCTTCAGATTTACCGGTAATTTTAGAAGTGCTTTGTTATTAGTTCCTTATTTCCAGCCCTCCTGCAAAAGGTATTTCAAAATGTATATTAAAGTCAAAGCCAAGCTGCCTCTCTTCTCCAACAGCTTCAGAGCTCCAGGGAACTTTCTTAAGAAAGCGATGTCAGGATATTTGGAAAGGTTAATTCATCTCTAGGTGATAGGAACCAGGTTGTGTCCATTTGACCAGAAGGAATGAAAGGAGGAGGGGACCAAAATGAGACACTAGGAAAAAAAAAAGGGCTACATAACTAGAGAAAATAACCCATGAAACGTTTTGTAAGGCCTGTGGAACTTTGCTTAAAAGAAATCGGGCTGGGGGCAGCTAAGGATGTTAATGCAATAGAAAAGGTCTCTCCTCTGATGAGATGGTTTCAGGTGATTAATGTTTCCTGCCGTCTACGGCATCCTTGTTGGTAAAGATGGAGATAGTAATAATTTAGCAGACTGGTTTGATTTTGTGTTTTGCTTATTTAACAAAGCTGAGATGCCAAGTTGATTTCTCAGTAGTTTCTTTCAGCTCTACCTTGTTTCTATACTTGAATTATAGAATATGTTTTGAATTTACTCCTGTCATTCAGAAAATGCTGAATGCGCCGTGTCCTGGGAAGTACCTGGGCCCCAGGCACTCTTGGTACCTGTATGTTTTCGACATGAAGAAGGAAGGGGCAACAGGAACCGTTTGTGGAGACAGGCTATTAGAGACAGTTTTCATTCTGTGTAGACGCAGGACCAAGACACTGAAATCTTTTCTACTGGGGCATTACAGTTAAATAGGAGGCCTCTTTACTTGATTTTAACACTGAATTATGAGCCAGAGGTTTTCATTCTGGTGCAGATACTTTATGAGTTCATATTCAGATCCCTCTTTAATTGGTGATGTGTTCATGGCTTAGTCAATTCAGGCTGCTATCAAAAAATGCCATAAACCAGGCAGCTAGAAACAATTTAAAGAAATTTATTTCTCACCATTCTGGAGGCTGGGAGTTTAAGATCAAGGCAGATTTGATATCTGGTGAGGACCTGCTTACTCCTATACTGTCGTCTTACTGTGTCTTCATTGGTGGGGGAGGTTAGATATTTCTTTTGGGCATCTTTCACAAGGGCACCAATCCCATTTCTAATCTCCTCCCACAGGTGCCACTTCCTGATGCCATCATATTGAGGATTAAGGTTTCAATACAGTGGTACCTCTTTTATGAACTTAATTCTTTCCACAATTCTGGTTGCAAACCAAATTGGATGAGAACCGAATTAAATTTCTCCATAAAGTCAAAGTCGAACCCCTAACCATTGGATTTGACTCAGTTCTTGTGCAATTTGGTTGGCGATCAAAATTGTGGAAAGAATTAAGTTTGTGAATATATGAATTAGGGGCAACATGATTTTTGGACCATAGCAGCTGAGCACATTTATCACTGGAAGGAAAGCACAACTGTAGAAGGTGTTGGACCATTTTCTTGGAGAAGCCTATGAGAGGCTAATTCTGACTTCGGACAAAATAAAGAGATTAGATAAATGTGGCATGTTCACACAGGATGCACTTGGAAATTGCATATATTTTGGGGGACCACATTAGAAGAGGTTTAGGATAGTGAAAGGACTGGAAACCAGGTCCCCATTCATCCAGGCAACTTTTGAGTATCAGGCACCAGATCATGGACCAGACATGAAAATACAGTACTACAGGAGTAATCTGGAAACTATGTTCCGTGAACTTCTAGTTTACAGAGAAAAATGGGACAAAGTAACACATATACGTGAAATAGTTAGATTACTAGTTAACAGCCTTAGAGGACTTATGATAAAATAGGTAGGAGTGAGTGAATCCTAATTTAGAAAGTACTAGAGACCAAAATCTCTGGGGAAATAAAACAGGGCAAGGGCTTAAAGATGGGGAGAAGTAGAGTCTAGAGTCTTGGGGAAGAATGTTAGAGGCCCAAGGTGGGAAGAGTCCTGGCATCTGTGAGGTACCAGGAGCAGCCTGCTGTCACCCTAAAGCAGCCAGGGAGGGGGAGGATGACTGAGGTAGCTCCGGAGAGGAAAGCTGAGCTCAAAGCACCCAAGATTAGAAGGGTCGGGGATAGGAGGCTAAAATTTTCTCTGTGTCTTAAGAAGCCTTTTGAGTTAAAAAGAAAACAAAACAAAGGAGAAGCACGATCTACTTGATAATTTTCTAATGGCTGTTCTTGATTCCAACATGAAAAATGGCTGCAGGGAGATAAATATGGGCAAAATCTGGGTAATTAGCCCAGCCTGCAAATGATCACAACCGGAATGAAGAAATGTGTGTGGATTCATGTACACTGAAAAGAAAAATCATCACCTCTTGTATTGCAGATTGGATGGGGGGGGTGAATAACATGATGCAGCTTTCAAGTGGCTTCCATGGGATGCCATGGGGAAGGGTGCACTTGGGTGTTCTGCTTCAGATCTATAATGGCCTCTAAAGCCTCGTGTGCTTGGGAGGTGATTAGATTAGGGGAGCCCTCTAGCTGACTTGCTCGTAAGAAGAGGGGGTGGCTAGGGAGAGTGGAGTCACTGGGGATGTGACCTGGATGGGGAAGGGTGCATCTCCCTTGCCGCCAAAAGGAGATGAGCAGCCTTTTCTTTGACATGTTGTCTTGCCTTGGAGCCAGGAGACTATGGATTAAAATGTGTGCCAAAATAAACCTCTCCTCACTGACATTGTAGGTATTTTGTCCCAGCAACAAGGGATTTGCTGACGAAGATGAGAGTGGAATAGGAGAAGTTGAGGCAAGACTAGAGAAGCTGGAGATATTTAGTCTGGGGAGATGGAAACTCTGAGAAGTAATGCTTACTTGTCCCAGCTCGCGGGTGAGTCAACGTACACACTAGAGGGGCAGTGGGGATGAGAAGGGACAAGAGACGCGAAGAATGGAGACAGGACAGAAATCCGATCAAGTCTCGTTTATTCAAAGAAAGAGTAACAAATATATAAGGTACTGGGGGAGGAGGGAGTTGGGTTCTGAGATGTCAGCAGGTAACTTAGCAAGACTGAGGGTTATAGGTTAATTCAAATTTTCAAATTTCTTGTGCACGGGCTCATAAGGCGGGCTGATTAACATAATCCTTGAATGGGCCAAACAGGCTATGCAAGGAGCTGCTTAACTACCAAACTTAACTCCTAGAGGGGGTTAAGGTGGTGCTGCCTGCAGATATAAGGTGACAGCCAATTACAGGGCTTCCCACACTTACTGATGTTTAAGTCATTGGTGCATAAGCACTGGGGAATCTCGAGCTCCTTAAGAATGATTATAGATAAGGACCTTCTGTACTAAAAAAAGTCCATACATGGATCACTGAATATAATTTTAAGAGCTAGCAGGTCCAGAGATAGTTCATGGATCTCAGCTTAGGAACCTCTCTTTCTCTCTGTTTCTCATTTCTCTTTTAAATTAATGAAGGACAACTTTATGGAAAAGGACTTGGCCTAGAGTCAACATTGTGCAATAGACTTTTGCTGAGTCTCAGTTTCCCAACTGGGCCAATGAGATTACCAATGCCTTTTAAAAAAATATTAATTTACAGAGCTGTCCTAAAATTCAGATGATATGGTACCATTTTACTGTGACTCTATAACTACAAATGAACTCACTCAGAGGCAGATACAGTTGGGATGAAGAGACCAGAATGAACGACCTGGTGAAAAGATCATTTAGGAAATGATTTAAGTGCAATCTCAGTGATGTCTTGCTCATAATGAAGTGGGGAATGTTGGACCAGATCATCTCTAAGACCTTCCTGCCTGCCTGCTCATCAGTAAACCCAACTATATGCAATCAGTAAGGTCCAACAGTACCGCTAAATAAAACAGCAAATATTATAGTACCAGATAATGTTGAGTGGTTGCCTCGACCCAAATGCACAAACCTCTTTCCCGTAGTTTGGTAGACATTCTACCCAATAAACAAATAGAAGTCTCTAGAAAGCTTATATGTCTCTAGTTAAAGACTGGATCTAATTGAAAAGCGTGTTTAAACTTTGTTCTTTTATGTCCACCTTCTGTCTTAGAGTCTGGAAGTGGTGGCAAGGAATGAAGGCAGCAATGAAACAACCATGAAATAACAGGCTACAAGGCAAAGGTTAAGAAAGTCATGTCTGTGTCTGTGTATATGTCTGTCTCTCTATCTACCTACCTATCTATCTATCTATCTATTTATCTATCTTTTCTTCTTGAGTATGTACCCTGGAGTTGAATTGTGAGGTCCTTCACTAACTCTATATTCTAACCTGGTGAAGGATTGTAACACTTTTCTGCAGTGGATGTGCCATCTTACACATGCCCTATGGGGAAGAAGGAGAAGGAGGAGAGTGCCAATTACACCAGGTGCTCGCCACTACACATTATTGTCTTTTTGATTACAGTCAACCTGGTGGGTATATAATGGCCTCTAATCCTGGTATTGATTTGCATTTCTCTAATGACTAATGATGGCGAGCATCATTTACTATGCTGATTGGCCGCTTGTATGTTTTCATAAGAGAAATGTCTGTTCTGAGCCTTTACCTCCCCTATTTGAAGAATTGACACATAACTATATGCAATTATTGGGCATAGCATCACAAGTCAGTACATGTATACAATGTGTAATTGTCAAGTTGGAGTAGTTGGTATTTTTTCTTAAAAATTTATCATTTTTTTGTGCATATGTTGTGATGCTTTGAAGTGCTTTCTTCTTTGTAAATTATAGTAAATTGATGTGAGCTGCATTAACCACTGTACTGTGCTGTAGAGCAGCAGAACTGCTCATAGTTAATTGTACTTGATGCCTGTTACTCCACCTCCTTTTAGTGCTTCTCCCTCTTACCCATCCCAGCCTCTGGTGGCCACAGTTCTACTGTCTTTGTCTATGGAATAAATTTTTTTATTTATATATGAGAGGATGCAGAATTTATTTTTCTGTGTCTGGTTTATTCTATTCAATGTAATGTCCTGCAGTTCCATCCACATTGCTGCAAATGACAAGATTTCATCCTTTTTCGTGGGCAAATAATATACCTTTCCTTGATCGATTCACCCATTGTTGGACACCTTGGTTGATTCCATAATCTGATTTTGCCCATTTTGTCTTTCTTTTAAGTTTTAACAATTCTTTACATATTCTAGATATGTCTTTATCAAACTTTATTTACTTATTTAAAAGTATTTTCTTGCTTTATGGTTTTCTTGATGTTATAATTTTCAGCCCAAAGATTTTAAATTTTAATGTAATCCAGTTTGTCTATTTTTTCTATTGTAAATTGTGATTTTGGTATTGTGTCCAAAAGACCCTTTGCCTAATCTATGGTTATCAAGATTTACTTCTATATTTTTTATATAAGTTTTATGATTTTCAATCTTACATTTGAGTCAATGGTCCATTTTGAGTGTCATTTGTGTGTGACTATCTAATTGTCCTGGAACCATTTGTTGAAAAGACTGTCCTTTCCTTGAAATATTTGAATATAACTTCATATACTATAGCATCAAACATATCAAGATAGTGTGAAACCATTCAAGAGGATGAAAATATTACAGGGTATTTAGAACCAGCTAATGGAAAATGAACAATGGTTTCTATATTATCTTTTTGTCTATAAAAATTTTTGTTTATACTATCACATATAATAAAATCTAGTAAGATACAACATGATAAAACCAATGGAGACAGAAGAGCAACAGTTTGGTGGGACTTCAAAACAAGATGATATTAAATCAGCACTAGCTATTATGATGTCTTGTTTTCTTCAAAATAGCTATTCATATCATCACAGACAATAATGTCAAACAGCCCAGAATAAAGCCATTCTTATTAATGAGTGAAAACTTTATAAGGCTTCAAAGCCACATAATGGGGAATCATCATTACCACATACTTTTATATATTTGAATCACTTCTTACAATAGGGAAACTGTTCAATATTCATACATGTGAGTTTGATTTATTTCACTTATGAGTATGGTCTCAAGCTGCGTCCATTTATTTATAAATATCTCAATGTGATCCTTCTTTATAGCTGAGTAGTACTCCATTGTATAAAAATACCACAACTTTTTTATCCATTCCTCAGTTGATGGACACTTGGGTTGTTTCCAAGATATGGCGATTACAAACTGTGCTGCTATAAACATAGGTGCACATATATCACTGTGGTATGATGCTTTCAGTTCTTCTGGGAATATGCCTAGAAATGGAATAGCTGGAACAAATGGGACTTCCAATCCCAGCTTTTTGAGAAATCTCCAGACTGACCTCCACAGTGGTTCTACCAGTCTACACTCCCACCAACAAGGCAGGAGAGTTCCTTTTTCCCCACAGCCTCTCCAGGGTTATCTTGTGGTGAAGCACTAGGTTGCTGAAATTGTCATGCTTTGACCTGTATTGTTATGTTGTTATGTCTTCTTTTATCTCAGTCTCCCCCTTTTTCATAAAAAAATTATTTATTTATTTTATTATTATTTTTTTAATTAAGGGAAAAATCAAAAAAATTAGCAGGATGTATTATAGTAACTTTTTTGATTTCCTATTAACTTGATTTGAAGCCCTGCATTACTCCCACTATCTTGTTTTGACTGATTAGGCTCTGTTCCGTTCTGTTTGATAGTATCTAGTTTGAGGGTATAGGCAACTACTTTGAAGGCAATAAGATTCACTATGATGCCCATTCTGGTTTGACTATTATCTTCTTTTGAAGTCCTGTAATGTTTCCAATGTTTAGGTTTTATTGGTCTTGTTCTGTACTGTTTTGTTCAATTTTATTATACCTAATGATATAGGCAATCCTTTTTAAGGAAGCAAGAGGCATTATGGTAACCATTGTTGATAACCTTGTATTCTGTTTTTACATCATGTGCTATGTCTATCTTTTGTTTTGACTGACTGCTTTGTTTTGTCATATTTGGTTTTATTCTCTTCCAAAAAAAAGTAGTAATAAGAACTATGGGAGTAATAAAACCCAAAACGTGTAAATTTTGTTGTAAAAAAGAAAGGGAAAAAAAAGTGCTCTTAAGGATACAACAGCAAGTGTGTTTAGGTGTGTTAAGATAGATGACCATATTACTAAGTTTTTTGTTGGATCATTGAACACAACTGTTTGTGTCTCACTGAATGTCCACTTTGTATGCGTTAAACCTATAACTTGAATAACTATTTCTAAGATGACAATATGTAATCTATTAACTAGTGATTTCTTACCTTTTTTTTGTAATTCTGTATTACTTGTACTCTTATACTGTTTTGTTTTTTTTAAATAAAAAAAGGAAGAAAAAAAAAGACTGTCCTTTCTCCACTGAGTCATTTTGACATTCTTGCTAGAAATTAATTGACCACATATATCAGAGTTTATTTCTACACTTTCAATTTTATTCCATGGACATACATGTCTACATTTATGGGAGTACCACAGTGTGTTGATTTGTAGAGTGTTATAAAAAGTTTTGAAATTAGAAGGCAGAAGTCCCTCAACCTTTTTCTTTTTCAAGATTTTTTTTTGTCTTTTTCGTTTTTATCAGTACCAGGGATTGAACTCACGACTGTCTGCTTGCAAGGCAGGCGCTTATGCCGCTGAGCTAAATCCCCAGCCCTTTCAAGATTATTGTATTAATCAGTGCTCATCTGAGTCAGATGCACAAGTGAGCAAACACCTGTGTGCACACTGGAAATCTGAAGGATTCAGCTGATGCTTGGAGCCCATGGTAATGTCTGATACAAGTCTGTGCTAGGGATTTCCAATGGCCAGTGGTGGAAGCCGGAAGGGCTGCACTGTTGGGGTGAAGGATCTGCACTGGAGCCAGGAGGCGATGCTCCAGACGAAGGCAGAGGCCAGAGCTCCCCGAAAGAGAACAGCAGTCCTCCCTGGCAACAGTGGTGAGGACTTGAGCACCTCTGATGATAACAGCAGAGTTGTATCAGGAGAGCAGCCATAGCAAGCTTCACCAGGAAAATCAGCAGCACACAACCGTCCCCTCTGTTCTCCTTGTGTGCAGTTTCAGCAACAACCCTCAGATGGGTCTCCACTCCCGGAACCATGCTGACTCAGATCAGCTGGGTGTTTTTGCTCAAAGTGATCATTAGTTAATCTGCTACAACTGTCTTGGCTGTTTTTGATCTTTCACTTTTCTACATGTATTTTAGAGTAGATTAATCAGTTTCTTTTTAAAAAAATTTTATTTAAAGAAAGACTAAACAAAACAGAAAATAGGTAGAAATAATACATATATTCAGAGAAAAAATAAACAGTAACAAATCACTAGTTGATGTTTACATATTGTTGTTTTATAAATAGTTGTTAAGATACAAAAATGGAACATGTAAAGTGAAGATTCAAACAGCGAGACTGCAAACAGTTCTGTTCAACTGTCCAACAAAAACTTAGTAACATGGTTGTCAATCCTCTACACTTAAACATACATGCAGTTATCCATATCTTCATTTATGATTAGATTAAACAAACTAAAGCAGGTTAAAATCATTCTGAACAAAGAATAATAGTATTGCTGGATTTCATATCATGACACTCCATGATCAGCACTGGTACTATAGTCTTTAAAAAATTTTTAATTTAAAAAAAGACTAAACAAAACAGAAAACAGGTAGAAATAAGACATAATTTCAAAGAAAAAATAAACTAAGAAATCACTAGTTGATGATTACAGATTGTCTTCTTACAAATAGTTATTCAAGATATTAAAGTGGAGCATATAAAGTGGGGATTCAGACAGTGAGATTGCAATCAGTTCTGTTCAACTATCCAACAAAAACTTAGAAATATGGTTATCAATCCTATACACTTAAACATACATGCAGTTATCTATGTCTTCAATTATGTTGAGATTTTTTTTATTTTTATTTTATTTTATTTTATTTTTCTTGGTACCAGGGATCAAACTCAAGACCACTTGCTTGCAAGGCAGGTGCTTATGCCGCTGAGCTAAATCCCTAGCCCCTAATTATGTTGAGATTGAATAAACCCAAGCAGGCTAATATCACTCTGCACAAAGAATAATACTATTACTGGGTTTCACATTATGACACTCTAGGATCAGCACTGGGTATTTTAGTGTCTATTTTTCCTCAAAGTATCTGTTGATTTCATCATGTGTCATAAGATCAATACTCATAAACTGTTTATAGATTCTACACATGCATGAGTCTTAACATGTATTTCTATCCTTTCTATATTAGAGGGAGAAACAAAACAAAGCAAGACAAAATAAAACATATTCCTATAAACACATGAAACAAAATAAACATATAAGACCATTGTACAAAGGATTCTACCATGGTTCCTGTGTTGTCTCTTGTTATCCCCAATAGAACTGGCTATATCATCAGATATAGTATAATTGAATATATCAGTACATATCAGTATTAATAAAAACACAACTGTGTATATAGTATAAAACTTCAGAAACAGCAGTTATCAAACCAGAATGTGCATCTAGAGTCTTGTCATCTTCAGTGTAGTTGCCTATACTCTCAGACTTGATACTATCAATCATATCAATTTTGAATAAAATCTTCTCTGCCTCATTTCTGTTATGCTCTCTTTTTTCCATCAATTGTCTGCTTATCTTTATTCTGTTTTCTGCTCCATTCATTGAGGCCTCACTGCCACTAATCCTGGAATCCTAGTACGTTTCTCTCTTTCTAGAATGCCCTGCAGTATTCTCTGTAGAGTTGGATTGGTGATTGCGAATTTCCCAAGTTCCTCTTTGTCTTGGAAGCATCTTGTTTCTCCATTAATTTCTAGAGACAGTTTAGCAGGGTATATCAATCTGGGCTGGACGTTATTTTCTTTCAGGGCTTGGAATATTTCACTCCAGGGTTTTCTTGACTTGATGGTTTGTATTGAGAAGTCTGCTGTTATTCTGATGAGCCTTCCTCTATAGGTGATCTGTTTCTTGTGTCTAACAGCTTTTAATATTCTGTTCTTATACTGGATTTCTGGAATCTTGATTAGTATATGCCTGGGTATAGCTCTATTTTGGTTGTAGGTGACTGGAGTTCTGTATGCCTCATATATCAGAATATCATTTCCTTTTCCTATGTTTGGGAAGTTTTCCTTACTTATTTCTGTAAATAACCTTTGTAGTTCCTTTGTTTGCATCCAGCTTCTTCATTCACATTCTTCATTCTCAAGTTATAGATCCTCTTGTCGTCTTCTAGCCTTTGTATTGTTACTGCTGGTTTCCTTGTTATTTTTAAAAATTTTCCCTTTCATATTCCCACATTGCAAAATTGTCCTCCAGCTGGATAATCTATCCTTAGTTTCTTTCAAGCTGATTTGCCATCTTTCCCTAGAGTTTTTAATTCCCTGGTGATCTCTTTGAATCTGCTTCATGTATTCTATACATTTTTTTATATTCTTCACCAAATGGTTCTCTCCTTTGTTTGAGTTCCTCCCTTCTATTGTCTGTGTCTACTTGAAGTGTGCTTAGTATCTCTTTTATTAATCTTCTTATATCTTGTTTTATTTGGCTAAATATTTCACTTTTGAACTCATCTATGAGGTCCCGAAAATATCTCTTTATGTCCACTGGTGCTATGTCTGATATTGCATTTTTGCTGTTCTCATTCTCCTTTGTATTTACCTGTCCTGGGTCAATGTTCTCAGGGTTGGGGCCTGGGGACTTTTTGTTGTTGCTTCCTCTTCCTGTCTTTTTTTCTTCTTCCAGAAGGCCCCAGTTTCTTTCTTTGTTGGTTACAATTCTTCTGAAGTGCAATGACCCTTCCCACTGCTGTGTGTTAGTGAGTTGCAAACAAGGACAGTGTATGCTGGCCCCTTCCCTCCAGATCAGTCAAGCTGCTGTGGCCTGCACTGTATTACATTGCACCACTTTCCCTCTGGGGGGCAGAGGCTGGAGCCTGGTGGCAATGGACTTTGTACTGCCTCCTCTCTGAATTGGCGGCAGCAGTGGTGGCAGAGGCAGGGGTGGGGGCAGCCAGTGTGCACCTAGTTTCTCCACTCCCCCAGCCTCCAGCAGTCCCATGGCAACAGGTCTCACCAGCACCCCGAGGTGGCGGAGGTGGCAGTTGGAGCCGGCAGCATGGGGATCAGTCAAGCTGCTGTGGTGTGCACTGTATTTCTTTGTGCCACCTCCCCTCTGGGTCAATCAAGGTGTTGTGACCTGCAATGTCTGTCCAACTTATGAGGCTTCACTGGGATAGTGTGGTTAGTGTATGCCACCGCTGTAGGGACTTGGTTTCGGATAACCTATTGGGTCTCACCCAGGTCATGTGACCTCTGCCTAGCCCAGTCCACCAATCCTGTTTGGGAAGGGAGCAATTGACTGAAGTCATTGCTGCCCCTTGTACTTGCCAGTCCTGCCCGCTCCCAGAATGTCATCCACCAGAGCCCCCCTATTTATGGAAGGGCTCCACTCCTGTCACTCACCACAGGTTGATGTAGGCACCCTGCCAGCTCAGCTCTCTTTTTGGCTCACTGACCCCCCAACTCAATGTCTGAAGTGGCGGGACCTTGGACGGCTCGGCAAGTTGTGGTTGGACCTTGGCAAGTCGTGGCAGGACCTCGGATGGTCGACAAGTCACCTTAATTTCTTCTTGGGATGAGAGAATTCATCTCCCTCTGTTTGGGGCTCCCCATTCTGTATTATGTTGAATTCTAAGTGGACTATCTCAGGGAGCCTCTGTAGCCTGTTGTTACCTGTCTGCCATCTTTGTTCCTCCCCTCTGACTAATCAGTTTCTGTAAAAAGCCAGTGAAATTTGGCTAAGAATTTGTTGAATGCATAGATTAATTGGGTGATCATGGCCATTTTAACAGTATTGTCTGATCTATGAAGGTGGAATATTGTTTTCTCTTAGGTTTCCTTTAATTTTATTTGGTAGTGTTTTAAAATTTTTAGTCTATGGACCTTGTATTTACTTTGTTAAGTTTATTCCTGATGATTTTTTTTCTTTTCAGTACTATGATAATTGGAATTACTAATTTAGTTTTTACAGTATTCCAAGTGTTTGGAACTACAGTTGATTTTCTTATACTGATTTAGAATCCAGCAATCTTGCTGAACTTGTTTAGTGGCACAAATGTTTTTAAAGTGGGTTTCTTAGGGTATTCCAATGACAAGATCACGTCATCTATGAATAGATAGTTTTACTTCTGCCTTTTACAGGTCGCTTTTGATTTCTTTTCTTTCCTTCCTTCTCCCCTCCTTTTCCTCTTTTCTCCTCCTTCTTCCCCTCCTTGTTCGTGATCATCCAGGGAGGGGATATTTGGTCACTTGGTGTTAAGTGTGATGTTAGCGGTGGGTGTTCCAGTCAGTTTGAATAAACTCCCTGTACTTCTAATTTGTTAAGTGTTCTTATTGTTAAGTGATATTCGATTTTGTCAAATGCAGTATATATGGGGATGATTGTGTATTTCCTTACCCTTTATTCTAATCATGTGGTGCATATTAATTTAATTTTACATGTTAAACTAACTTTATGTTCCTGGGATAAATCCCACTTGGTCATGGTGAATATTCCTTCTTATATTTAAAAGGAATTGCTAGATTTGATTTGCTACTGTTTTGTATTTATATTAAAGATGATATTAGTCTGTACTTTTTTTCTTGTGATGCATTTGTCTAGTTTGGGAATCAGGGTAATACTGGACTCAGAATTAGTAGCAATGTCTCTTCTTTTCTCCTTCCTTCCCTCCGTCCTTTATCACTCTCTCTCTAATTCCCTCTCTCACCTATCCCCTGTAGTGCTAGGACTTGAACCCAAAACTTTCCCTGAGCTACTTCTCCAGTCCACCTCCCCGCTTAATTCTGAGTCAAGGTCTCACTAAATTGCTCATGCTGGGCTTGAACTTGTATCCTTCCACCTCAACCTCCCAAATAACTGGGCTTACAGGTGTGTGCCGCCATGCCTGGATCCTCTGTGCTTTCCCTCCCCTTCCCACCCCTTTCTGCTCTTCCTTTTCCATCATTTATTTTAGGAAGTTGTGAGGTGGGTATGGTGGTATGGGGCAAAAACCTGTAATTCCAGCACTGTAACTGACTGAGGCAGGAAGACTGCGAGTTTGATTCTTCTCTGGGAGACATACAGATTTAGCGAGACCATGTCTCACAATTATAAAAAAGAGGGCTGCTGATTTAGTGCATGTACACACACACACACACACACACACACACACACACACACACAGGAATTTGGGAAGAATCAGTTTTAAATATTGAGCAGTAGAATGTACCTGTGAGTAGAGAACACAGGTAAAACCATGTGGACCTGGGCTTTCCTTTAGTGGAGAACTATTAACTTACTAATTTGCTTTACTTACTTTTAAATTACTAATTTGCTTTGTTTATGTCTATATTCTGTTCTCTTTTTTAGTCAGTTTTGATAATTTCTATCTTTGTAGGTTTTGTCAATTTCATCTAAATTATCTAATTTGTCAGATATAGCTGTTCATAGTATTACCTTGAAAATCATTTTTTACTTTTTAAGTTTGGTAGCAACGACTCTTGTCCTTCTGATTTTAGTAATTTGTGTTCTCATCAGTCTAGTTAAAGTTTTGTCAATTTTGTTGCTGGTTTCAAATAAATAACTCTGTCTTTGTTAATTTTTTTATATTTTAAAATTATTTATTTTCAGCCTAGTCTTTTTGTTTCCTTTCCTTTATTTGTTAAAGCTATAATTTAGTTTTCTCTTCCTTTTCTATGAAAATAGAAGGTTAAGTTAGTAACTTAAAATGTCTGTTTCATTTAAAAAGTATTCATATAGCTGTGCATTTTCATTTGAGTATTGTTTTAGTTGCATTCTATAAATTTTGTTGAGATTTTGTTTTCATTCATCTCAAATTCTAATTTTCCTTGTGAGTTCTTATTTAGCCCATTTGTTAGTTAGGCTTATTCTCTTTAATTTCCATATATTTTGAATTTCCCAAATTTTCTTCCATTACTGATTTCTGATTGCATTCTATTGTGGCCAGAAAGTATACTTGGTGTGGTGTTAAGCCTTTAAGAATTACTTGGGTTTGTTTGAAAGACCTAGCATATGGTGTCTCTTGTAGAATGTTCCAGGTGTGCTTGAGAATAACATGTATTTGACTGCTATTGGTTGGAGTAATCTATAGATGTATGTTATATATAGTTTATGGTATTCAGGTCTCTTTATTTATCTCTTCTTCACAATTGAGTATATGTTATTGAAGACATCCTCTACTTTTTGAATTGTCTGTATTTTCCTTCAGTCCTATAAAACTGGAGTTTTTGGCTTACATATTTTGGGGCTATATTGTTGAATACACATATGTTTATAATTGCATATGTTCTTGATGGATTGGACCTTTTATCTTTATGAAATGTCTCCATCTTACGGAACTTTTTTGTTTAAAGATTAATTTGTTCTGATGTTAGTATAGCTATTCCAGCTTTTTTATTGTTGCTGTATGCTTTTTCAATTATTTAATTTCAATCAATTTGAATCTTTTAATCGAAGGAGTGTTCCCTGCAGACATTTAGTTAGCTATCTTTTAATTTTTAAAGCACACCTAGAAATCTCTGCCTTTTAATTGAATTTTTAATTCATTTACCCTTCCATGATGTGATCAAAAACACAGTGAATGTTAAAGTTAAAAACATTTATTGCATAAAAGACACATTACCATTAATTCCATCAAAATCCTCCCCCTCACTTGGAATGAGCTCATCCTTCCATTCTTGCCACTGTCTAAAGCAGTTCTGCAAGTCCTGTTTCGTGAATGTCTTCAGCTGCACTGTCTTAGCTTCTTCAGTGTCCTGAATTAACTCAAACCACTTACTTTTCATGGTCATTTTGACTTTGGGGAAGAGCTGGAAGTTGCCTGGTGCCAGATCTGGTGAATAAGGTGGACAAAGACTCAGTGTGATGTTTTTTAGAAGCCTGCCTTTCTATCAGATGGCACTCAACAGTAGCATTCGCTGTACTTTTGATCATCTATTTTGAAGACATTCACAAAGAGCACTTGCAGAGCTGCTTCAGAAAGTGGCCAGAATGATGGGATGAGTGTGTTCAAAACAACAGAGAGTATTTTGAAAGGGATTAATGGTACATGTCTTTTACTATAGCTTACTTTTTAAAATGTAAACATTTATTGTGTATTTTGATCACCAGATGCTAACATGATTATGGAAATGACTGGAATTACATTTGTCTTTTACTTTTCTCTATTTTTCCTTAATTGTGTTGTAGAAAAAGATATTTTCTAGTGTTGCATTTTAGTACCATTGAGATTCTTAAATTATTTGATTTATTTTGTTAGAGTTTACTCTAGGGTTTAAAATTATACATCTTCCACTCTTAGAACCTACTTCAGATTAATACTGACCTTGTTTCAGTGAAATCTAAAATCTTACCTTTATATGGCTACACTTCATCCTCTTTTAGTGCTATTTAATGCATATTATTTGTGTAGATACATTCTAAATCGAGCAATGCTTTTAAAATTATTACTTCATTAAAATAGCATGTTCTTGCAAAAGGTTAAGAAAAGAAACCACTGAATATTATCAGTTTTGTAATACCAAACTTATTTACTCATAGCTCCCTCCTGCTTCACCCACATGAAGCTGAAATACTGATGTCTTTACCTTACTGTAAGCATAAATTTGCTTCCACCTGCCTCCTTTGAACCTTTGTTATTAAATGTATTACATTTATATTCTGTGGGCCCAACAATACAATTATATAGCATCTTTTTTAAAAAATGAAATTGTGCTTTAAATCAGTTAAGAAAAGAGAGATGTAATTATACCGTCTTTTGCAATTCCTTACATGGTTACCTTTATTGGCACCTTTATTTTTTTGTGTAAATTAATATCTAGTGTCATTTGCTTTCAGTCTGGAGAATTTCCTTCGGTATTTCTTGTGATACAAGTGTACTAGTGGCAAAAAAGTACAACTTTTGTTCATTTGGAATTTTCTTTTTTACCTTTGTTTTTAAAGGGTAGTTTTGCTGGGTACAACATTCTTGGTTGACTGTGTTTTGCTTTCAGGACTCTGACTATGTCACATTTCACTGCCTTCTTCCTGGCCCTGTGCCCAGTGAGAAGTCAGATCTTAATCACAGAAGGGTTTGTTTGTATATAGTTGTTTTTCTTTGTTGCTTTCAAGATTTTTCCTTATCTTTGGATGCTAGTGTTTCTTTTTTTTAAGTTAATTTTATTAGTCAATTTTAGATATATGCATAACGATCACATTCATCATAGGGAATTTGTGTCTGTTTCTATTATGATGTGTTTGGGTGTTTTTGTTGCAGAGTTGGTGGATCTTTTGTGTAGATTAATGCTTTTCATCATATTGGGGAGATGTGTAGCCCCTATTTACTTGAGTATTGGTTCTGTCCTCTCTTTTCTTGTCTCTCCTTCTGGTAGTTCATCGTGCATGTGTTAAGTAGTGGTGTTCTGCATTTCTCTGAAGTCCTTTTACATTTTATTAATTTATTTTTTCTGCTTTTTAAGATAGTAATTTCTGTTATTGTCTTCAAGTCTGCTGATTCTTCTGCCAACTCCACTATTGAGCCCCTCTAGTAATTACTTCATTTTATTATTGCATTTTTCAACTTCGGACTTTCTATTTGGCTCTCTGTAATCATTTTTGTGTCTATTAATATTATCCATCTTATTTGTTACTGTGATCTTATATTCTAAGTCCTTAAGACTGCTTCTCTTTAGTTTTTTTCTAACATATTTCTAACAGCTATTTTGAAGTCTTTGCACAATTACTGTTTTTATCCTTGGGAGGCAAATTTTATTGACTATTCCCTGATGTATGATTCATACCTTTCTATTTGTGTTTTGTCTCACAATTTTGGGGACAAGTGGATCAGAATATTGTGACCCTTTCAGCTGAGAGGTTTTTCTAGGTCATTTATTTCATTAGTGCTGTGGGCTGGAATTATTTTGTAATGTCATGTAATTTGCATCTTCTGAGATTCCTGATGAGATTTAATTTTTCACCTGTTTTGAAAAAAATCTCTTATTCTGGTTACTTATAGATTGCCCCTGGGTTAGAGAAGGTGATTATTCATTCAATATTTGGTCACAGGTTGCATGAAAGCCCCTGTGTTTGAAGCTCTAATCATAGTTGATGGGTCTATGTGCTGTTCTGAGAAAGTTGGTTTTACCCGTGCTCCATGCCTGGCTCTGATTTTTCCTGAGTTGGTGAACCAACGTCCTGAGTGCAGCCGAGGGCAGGGACACAGTCTTGATCAGCAGAGCTGCCTGGTTCTGAGAAGCCTCCTTTTGGATGTCTCTGGAAACCTGAAATTACACAGGATTTAACACAGACTGGCTGCTTGACTCATTGGGGTGTGCTATGAAGCTACCCGCCTCCTCTGAACAGTTACACCGAGATCTCTATCACTTCTAACGAGACTCATAGCTTTTTGGCAGAGGAATCTGGTGCCTGAGATCGTCCTCCAAGTAGGGTAACTTTATCTTTCTTTCATATCAGCTAGAGTCTTATTTGCATTTTCTACCTTGGACATAAATCTTGCACTGGGATGAGTCATTTCACTTAACAACTAGTGATTTCCCTTAACGTCAAGAGTCTGATCCTTTCTTTGCTTTATTCCACTTGCTCATATTCTACGGACTTTTTGTCATTGCTTGTTGCCTTGGGCTCCCAGACACCTGCCTTGCTCTGTCCTGCTGTACAGTCTACGCACAGCCTAACATTGTGCTTATATCTGCATTTGTGTCTGTGTAAAACCCTGTGTAATTTCAGGTATTTTTAGGAAGTTTGAAGTCTTACCTTCAGAACTGGCCCCTTGGCCCAAAGCCTAGCTCTTTCCCATCCCACTTTGTGTGCTGTTAGACACGCTCCTCTGCCCTTATTCCACGTCACTAGAGGAACACGGCAGTCATGTGCGAAAGACTTAACCTGAAGACTTAGGCCAAGGGGTGGGATTACGTTGTTCACTGGAGAACAGTTGGACTTAGATACCAACATTCACTCTTCAAAAATGTTCCTTGGTCACTTGAAGATTTCTTTTTAGCCTTAAACCCCACTATGACTTTCTAGTGCTTTCTACCTTTTTCTTATTTTGTCCAGATTTTTTTTCTTTTCTTCAGTTCAGGCTTCTCAATTCTCTCTTTTCTCTTGCTCACTTTTCCCCACGCCATGACTTTTTATTGAGCTAAAATATACACAGCACAAAGTTTACCATTTTGACCATTGTTTGCTTATAGTTCTGTGGCAATAAGGAAATTCACAGGGCTAGCCAACCATCCCCAGTATCTGTTTCAATATCCAACTTCTCAACCATTCCAAATAACTCTTTACTGATTAAACAACACCTTTGGGTTTACCTCCAAGCCTCCATGCTTGCAAACTGCCATTATATTTTTATCTCTATAAACTTGCCTACTTAAGATATCTCATTCAAGTGGAATCCAACATTATTTTGTCCCTATGTGGTTTTGGATTTTTTCACTTTGCATAATGTTTCCAAGGTTTTTCCTGGTTGTGGCATGTGTCAGGGTTTCATTCTTTTTAAGGCTGATTATGTTCCACTGTGTGAGTCTTTTCTTGTTTATCTCTTTGGTGATAGATATTTGGGTTATTTCTTCTTTTTGGTGTTGTGTATAGTATTGCTAGGAACATTAAAGTATCTGTCTTGGTTACCTTTCTCTCAATGATGAGACAAAATACTCGACACCCCAAATTAAGGAAGCAAAGGTTTATTTAGCTTACAGTTATGGAGGTTCTAGTCCATAATCAGCTGGCTTCAAAGCTGGGTATCATGGCACAGGGGCAACCATTCAAGGCGGTGGAAGAGAGTAAAAGCAGCAAGAGCAAAAGCGTGTGTCGGGGAGACAAACCTCTTTTTCTCTCTTATATTGTAAGCGGTCCCTCCAACCCTGGCAGGTGTAGCCCTCACACCATCTCCCCGCCCTCCTCTCGCACAGGATGAGGATGTTTACAAAGTAAGGACCTTGGCTCCTTGCTGAGTGCTTAGTCAAACTTCTAAACTTCTCAAATTAACGCAATGTACCAACCTTTACAGTATCTGAGTCTCTGCTTTTGAATACCTTGAGTATATATCCAAAAGTGGAGTTGCTGGATTGTATGGTGATTCTATGTTTAATTCTTCAAAGAACTGTTTTCCATAGTGGAAAATCATCATATATGGTATCTGCAATTTTACACCCCATTCACAACACACAAGGACTCCAGCCTCTTGACATCTCCACCGACACTTGTTACATTCTGTTCCTTGGAGAATAGCCATCCTCATGGGTAAGAAGGGTGTGCACCACTTTTGATTATTCTGTCCTTTACCACTACTAGGCAATGAATGAAATTCCTTTTATTTTATTACATAGATTCTCTGAGCAAACAAGGAGAAACTATGTATTATAAACTTGTCTACTTTTAATTGGGAAATATTTCTAGTATACAGAAATGGAGAAGGTTCATAAGCTGCTACAGCTTATAATCAGATTTGTCAGAGCTTACTATTTTTTGATGTTGGTTTCATATCTTATTGTATATAGTCTTCTTCACCTTGGTGTGCTTCCTAGCTCATCAGTGGTTACCTGTCTGTAAGTTGAGTGAAAATGCTGGAATATTTTTTCTCTCTTACGTCCAGTGCAAAATCTCTACTGTCATGATGTTTGCTCGTTTTAAATTCTAGTTGTTTTCCTGTTTGCATCCGAAGACATTTTCCATTCAGACTGAAGTTTTTCTTTGCATGAAAGCAGGCTCATTTGCAAATAAGTCTTTCCATCTTGCCCCCAAAGTGTCACTGTTAGAGCCTTCTGTTAAGAGATGAGCCTCGGGACCTCCAGTTTTTATTTAAGGAAACATAGATGTGCGAAAGGGTAGTGGAAACACTTAAATCATCAGATGGAAGAGATGAGATTAACATTAAAAAGGAATCACGAGAATGTGATGACCACTCTTTTTGAGAAGTTATACTCACTTTTCTTCCACTAACATTTGAATTCCAGGAAATCTTGCTGTGACTATCATTTATGGGATTCTTTGGAGCTGTGTCTCTTTATAGGGCTGAGAAACTTTGAAGATTTTGTAGATGCTTTAAAGCACATAGCACATCAGGGTAGCAAAGTGGCAATCAGCACCAGGGGAAGGAGAGAAGGACACAGGGTGACAGAGTTTGTTGAATCTTGGGCAAGGTCATAAACTAGAATTTTTGAAGGAGCTACAATGAGTTTAAAGATGTTTCTAAAGATCAGAGAGATCAAATAAAATGGTCATTGAGAAAATAGGCTTAAAAATTTTTTTTCAGCTAAGGAAATTATCGGTAGTTCATATTTATTTAGGATTTGTGCTTTAGAAACATTTCATATTCAGTATCTTGTGTGCCTGTTACAAGTATCCTGAAAAACATTTATTTTCTGGATTACATTTTGTAGATTTTTTTTCTTAAAGGGAAGAATGCTACTTGTCATTGATCAATTGCTTTGTGCTGGTTACTTTACAAAATTTATCTTATTCAGTCTGCATAACAACTATGGAAAAGATACTATTATCATTTTATTCTTGCAGAGACCAGGTCACTGGGGCTAGATGGCCTGCCCATAGCAAAGCAGGGCAACAACCCAACTGTATTTCTCTTATCCAATGTCGATGTTAACTTTTACACATTGTTATCTGAAACGATAGCTTCACGTGGCCGTTTAAGTTTCAATTAATTAAAATGAAATGCAATTAAAAATAATTTTCTTAGTCACCATGGTCACGTTTTTCAGTGCTCAGTAGCCCCTGTGGCCAGGGGCGGTATGGATGTGAGAGGTTTCCATCTTGGCAGAAGGTCTTTGCAATGGGGTTCGTCACCTACACACATGCTGAAGAATGAATCAACGAGAGGGGAAGCTGCACCGGTGAATCCGTAACTGGTTTTGTTTCTGTGGGCTTTGAAGCAAATTATTATTGAGTGTATGTGCGGTGGGGAAGAAGAAGAAAGAGACGATCCTTTCCTCCCAGCATGTGGAAAGTAGCAGGAGGAGGTGGTGGGGCGGATGCTCTGCTAAATGTGGTACTTAGAGAATCAGTATTTGAGTGTCTCTGGGATGTTTAGTTCTATGGTAGGTGCTTGAGGGTGCATATTAAAAACAGACATGGTCTAGTGCACGGGTTGTGGATCCTGTGATTTTTCAGAACTCCCAGGAAAGCTGACAAAGTATTGTCTCACGCACTGCACAAGAACCACGCAGATAAAAACCATTCATACTGTCGACAGTCAGACAGAATATTGGCTATTATTTCCTTCCTCAACAAATGTGGGAGATAGATTGCCTTAGGCAAAATAGTATTTTACACATGGTTTCCCCAAAGCCCTGTGCATATTTAGAGCTCTTCTCAAAATGTTTGCATTTGTTCTACCAAAAAGAAATTTGCATGACATTTTAGAATTGCATTCTGTCTAGAAAGCAAATCCTGGCTTTTCATATTTAAATTCAAAGCTTTCTGATGTAAAATCTGCCAAGAAAATGTATGTTTCAAATTAGGCTCTTCTTAGAGCAGAGCAGAGATTTTTTTTTTTTTTTTGACCATTAAAATAATTTTGGGAAAGAATTCCTAGCGTCGTGTCATCCCTTCTTGCTTGAGAAAATCATTGATGGAGAATGAAGGATCTGTCTAGTCTTCTACTTAGAGAAAATTGAGCCCAGCGTCCACTTTGATGGGGCTGCCCAGAGGCACAGACGTGTGCTGTCCTTGGTAGTCACATGATGTCACAGTTGTTCCATACAGAAGTCACTTACAGAGTAAGAAAAACAAGACAACAACACGAAACCCCAAAAACCGACCATCATACTCTCCTGGTGGTTGATAAAAAGTGTAATTCACAAAGCCCGATGAATTATCAGACTGAATGAAAGAACAGGTAAGATTCCTGGTGTACATGTTTGCCAGTTCACTTTGCTGGATGTATCGGTGACAAGCACCTCTGAGCCCTGTGTGCTGTTAATCTTATGCATTGGTATCTCTAAGAGGTCACTACATCCTGTGCATCTTCCTCCTTGAGTGACTATAAACACTTTAATGTCAGCCATGTGTCGTTTTTATCCAATTGGAAATGAGGGTTAGAAAGTCTATTTACTATGCAGGATGAATGAAAGCATTTTTTGATATGGCATTTTGACTTAGCATTTGTAACTAGGGTTTCTCTTGCTATGAGACTGAAGGTCAGGAGAAAGTATTTTTGCTTAGCCTTTCAATGTTGACAAAGATGAATGCCTGACCCATCCGGGACAGACAGTTGTATCTCTTCTCCGAGATCTTCTGAGGGAAAGCCTTGCTCAAAAAGGGGAATCTGCTTTACGTACCTATTGCAGCCATGGTGCTCTGAAGTTTTCTTTTGGGCCCAATTTCTCTTTTTCAGTTGTCTGCAAACAACTGCTAAGCACCATTCTGCAGCAAGTTACAAATTCCTGTTTTTCTTTGTTTTCTCCATTGTAGGTACCTACCATGACTAATTCTAGTGTGATCAGATTCAAGCAGCAGTCTCATACAGGTGTCAGAGGTCAGTGTGATAGCAGGGGCGGGGCAGGGGTGGTTATTTGGTGTGGCCCAGTGTTACAGGAACATTCCTGCTGCCGTAGCCACACCCACACCAGTTCCCTGCGCTGTGTGACTTGGCATTGGCTAAGAGCGCAAGAGCAGTTACAAGAGCAGAGTCTGGAGAAGCGTGTGCCTTTAAACTGTTCCCTTTCTTGCTACTCTTTGGAGCTCTGAGACTGTTGTATGAAGAAGCTGGGCAAAAGGATGAGAGACCACGTGAAGTAGAAACCAGCAGTCCCAGCTGGGGCTCCAACCTTTTTGAATTGGATGCTGATCTTACTAATTTTCAGGCTTTTAGTGAAGTTGAGAAAGCTTGCTGTATAAGTAAAATTGAAACGACTTGGTTGGGGAATGAATGTGGTCGGTAGGGAGTCAGGAGCACCACAAATAACTCGCAGCTTTTAGAATGTGTTTAGACTGGCTTTTTCTTTGCTCCATAGATCCCAGATGAGTTGACCTCATTTGTTATCTGTCCAGGTTTGACAGAGATCTTTTAGATCGTTAAATGGTATCTCAGGTGGTAGGCAGCTTTTGCTCAATGATAGTACTGACTTAACAGAATTGTTTGAGGTTTAAATGAGATAATATGTACAGACATTTGACATCCATGGTGTTAATTATATTTATTATGTGACAGAAATAATGCAGCAAGGACATTTACGTTGAAAACCACTGTTACAGTTTGGATCTAAAATGTCCCCCCTAAAACCTCATATTCAGAGGCGGTTCTTTGTGCTGGGCCACTTGGAGGTGTGACCTGGAAATATGTATTCCTGCTTCAGGGTTCTCTATTCTCTTTGCTTTGGCTGTCATAAAGTGAGCAGCTTTCTTCTTCCAGGCAAAGTAAACCATTTTGTTTTGGAGCCAGATGATGCTGGACTGACCTACTGAAATTGTGAGTCATTAAGTGGGAGGTGTCGGGTATTTTGTCTCAGTGATGGACGGGACGAATCCACCCACTGTTAACCAGTGAGGCCTCCCACAGAAGTGGGGACCAAAGGCTCAGTGAAATGTACCCTTAACCTGCCTTGGGTGTGTCAAACTGAATTGCAATGAATTCATCATCTTGTTTATATTTTATACCTAAACCGTTTCCTGGTCATATTCATTGGCTCTTGTCCCTAGACATCATATTTTGTGGTTTATCGTGACTCTTTGTGCTCTACATATGAAGAAATGGAGGTAATGAGGGGTTTCTGCATGACTGCCTTCTGGAGGCGTGATTTCTCTTGACAACTTCCCAAATCACTTAATGCATGAAATGAATGATTTTCAAAATATCTGATTTTTAGTAGACAGGGCTTGATCCTTGTCCTCGAGGACAGGTTTTGGCTCTCTTTCATGTCCGATCCAGTTAGGAACTGGAGGTCTCTGGGGGGCATAGTCAGACTGTTGATCCTTGTCCCCGACATTTGTGGCACTGACTGCTTTGTCCCAAAGCAACTTTTTTGACTCTTTGTTCTTGAATTCCATTTTCCTCCAACAGAAGGTTACTCTTCTTTCTGTTGCTGGAAATGATTTCCCTTTTGGGCTCGCTCGGTAATTACAATTCTTTATTTTAACACATTGCCCAACCGTGAGATCTATATTCAGACCTGTTTTATTAGTGCACACATCCGCCTGCTTCCACCAGCGATGCTTCTGAGCTACACCGAAGGTCTGCCTCATTTCAGACCTCGCCACTGCCACAGTAGATTGCGCGTGCTGGGTGCCCTATTGATACTCAACAAATAAGCTCTAATGCTGATGAGAATGAGAGGGCCAGATGAGGGCCATCCATCACCGCTCTCTGTCATTCAGTATTGAAGCGGCGTGACGGTAGTGCAGGAAGCAAACCTGTGTGATTGGCATGGAGGTCTGGGCGGTGTTCCAGGCATAGACCTAGAGTAAAATACCTCCATACTGCACCTTTGATTATCGCATCTGATTATTGCTAGCTCACAGGACACAGCTCATCTCTTCTCCCACAGAGTGCAGAATTGTGGCTTGGCTTGTTTTCCTTGATGTAGCACAGCAAAAGCAGGTAGGTGGGGAAACTCCACCACGCGAAACATGCAGGTGTTCACTGCTTTTGTTCCAGGGGCTTTGTAGATTATGAAGCTCTCTTTAGGCAAAACAATGTGCAAATGCCAAAATCATGATTTATTTTGTGTGGTTTGGTCTATGAGCAGCAAACTAACAATGAACCTGTAAAGAGGATATTTAACAATTTCCCAAAAACATTTCTGTGCCTGAATATGCCTATTGCCATTTTGAACTTGTAGGGCATACAATTGAGTTTTATTTCTTGGTTTTCTGAATTTCTTCACCTTTTGCTACTCCCTGAATAGGAACTATAAATCATCTTAATGTGGCTGATTTCATTCCATTTCTGAAAAAAAAATGGAGTTTTACACTTTGCTACAAGTGCTCCTCGTGTCACTCACCCAAAACATTTGAATTGAGTGGTAATACTAAGAACTCTGTCCACAGAGAAGATGATTGGTCGTAGCAGGAAGTGCTGCCCCGGAAGTAATTCTGAGATGCCCTGGTTAACTTTTGATTTCAAGGGCCTAAATACTAGAGCCTCATCCTTCAAATGCTTTAAGGAAAAGCTATGATTATTCTTTCTTCTGTGCCTCCCTTGATTTAGAACTTGAAATTATTTTTCAGTTGTTGATTTTTGAGATGGGGTCTTGTTATGTTACCCAGACTGGTCTCAAACTTCTGGGCCTAAGCAGTCCTACTGTCTCAGCTTCTCAGCTAGCTGGGACTATTGGCACATGTTTACTGCACTCTGCAGAACCTGACATTCTTTAAAGGCACCTTTCAGACTGAAGTGGTGGAGGGAAATTCCATCTGGGCAGTTCTCTGCAGGATCTGGGAGTGGTGCTAATGGGGAAGGGGGCTGGGAGCAGAGATTCTTACAGTTGGAAGAAATAACTACTTAAAGCAAATGCTAATGATTTAAAATGTTATTCCTTCTGTGCTTTTAGAAAAAAAATAAAATTAAAGTAATAAAGGCTCACAGCCTGTACCTCATCTCCAGTCACTCTGCTGAAATCCCCAGGAGGGTCTCAGCTCCCCTCTCCTCCCTTTAACAATGGTGGACCTGGAACTACTTACAGGAGAGGTTTAATAAGAGGCAAATGTGTTTTATATTTTGTATCTTGTTAAGTGAAAAAAGATGGATTCTCGCAAGTAGTCTCTTGGTGCAGATTTGAGTGGTCTGCGCTTGCAGACATGGGGATGCTTGGCCAGCTAGCATCTCTGCTCTGGTCCCCCATGGCTACTTAAAATCTCCCCTCCCATGCCACCACCCCTCCACCCCAGAGCCAGCAGAGATGAAATTGCTTCAATTGTATAATGGATCTGAGATCCAGGAAACTTGTTTCTGTCTGATTTGCTGATAATTTACTCCTCATTTGATTTGGTGGTAGGAGAGAAGAAGAAGAAGAAAAGAAAAAGGAGAAGGAGAAGAAGAAGAAAAACAAAAAACACCCTGCCTCAGCACACATAGCTCCTCTGCATGGAAAGAAGGATTGTTGCATAGGTTGGGGGAAATTGTGATTGAAAGCGATTGAAACAATTCATAAAGATTTATGGGAAGGTTGCACATTTATTAGAGAAAAAACTGGGAAAGCCTTGCACCTGTGACAAAGTGACCCCTCCCCCCATAAAAAAGATCTTCAGTTAAAGTGTCTCATTGGAAGCTGGATGAAGGAGAAGGATTTTTTAAAAAAGTATTTTATCTTCGATATATAATTTTACAATGAGACACATTCCCTTTCTGGTAATTTTTTATGACCTTTGGGTGCCAGATAGCGCCATTCCTGCTGTCTGCTTTCACTATTCAGCGTTGAGGAAGCCCATTATATCTGTCTTTGATCCGGAGATCAGGATTGCTAAAACTGATGGCCACAATTAAAGACAGTCCTGTTGAAAACCTGACCTCTGTCTGCTCTCAACTGCATGTAAACTTTTCAATATGGATGTAATTTGGTATTAAATTACCCATGCTTTATTGCTTTTTAGTACAGCCCTGTCTGTTGCCTTTTAAAGATAAAGGTAACATAAAAGAAAAATTGTGGTGTGTCTGCATAATTATGTAATTATAAACTTGTTTTCCTACATTCAGAAAACCTGTGTGTGTGTGTGTGTGTGTGTGTACATCTATTGAAAAGTAATGGGCTGGTAGGATTGGAGAAGCAGCCTTTGTATTTTTTCCTCCTGAATTTCAACTTAGGCATCCACTGTACGGGGTGAGATAGGTCAGTGTATCCTAATCTTGGCTTTATCGGTTGTTCTGGTGTAGAAGTAAACGATGCAGCTCTGCTTCCTTAAAATCTGCCCAGCTAACGTGAAGTTTCTGTCAGGGCTCCGTGGCGAAGCCTACATGTTCTTCCAAAGAGTGGGAGTCCCATGGCAACATGGTCACATCCTAATGCAGAGTGAGCTTTTGGTTTATTGCAAGCTCACTGTGCTCACCATTAATAACAGAGAGTGCAGTTTTCACTTCTGACATTCTCCTTTGTTGAGGGAGACGGAGAACAAGCAGGAGAGCCTGGAGCAGATTCCTTTTGACGTTACAGGACTGCCTCGCTGTTTAGTTCTGCTAGCTCCTGCTCTGTTATTTCCGCCTTGAAGAGCATAAGCTGTCATTAGAGTTTGATATGGGTTCCTAGAACGACATTTGGTGAATAGAGACAGAATGTGTGTTGGGAGCCAGGGTTGAAATCGCATCCCCATCATAAAACTCAGAGGAAGAAATACTCTCAGGCCTGTGGCAGTGGGCGATAATTCTGTGGGTAAATGGAAATTTTTTGAGCATGCTTCCTCTTCTTGTTAAATGTTCCATGGCAAGATTTTCTAGTAGAACCACATAAAGAGTCAAGTAGATTAAAAGCTGATATCAAAACAATCCACAGGAAGCTGCCCAGGCTGGTCTGAACACCTGAGAACATAAGAAAGTGAAGGTTCCAGGTGGGGGCAATGGGTCTACAGGATGGAGTCCAGTCCATCCCTCCTTCCTCGCTGGGACTACCGTTGAGTTATGTGTCTAGTCCCCCGTTTCCCCAGCCGGATCCTCTGAGCACACTGAAGAATTGCATCCTGACCCATGCTGTAATTCATCTGGTTGCTCTATAAAAATTGCATCCTGTGGAAAACATATGCCAAATACACTTTTATTGGCTCTCATGCAAAGCGGTAATTCCAGAATATGGAGGGAAAGTTGAAAATAGATTCCATGCTGTATTTAATCCCCCCTCCCACCCCTGCGTAGCTCGCTTTAAGGACTGCAGTCCAACAGAAGGCTCAGCTTTAGGTAACCTTTTGCCAAGCTACTGTTTGAATAGGGCTCATCCTTTTGCACTCATTCTTTGTCATGGATCATCTTTTCCCTGAGTTTGCTGGAAGCAGTGGCGAGATAGCTGGCTCATTCAACAGAGTAGTTGAACCATGGGGCTAGATCCGAGCTGTCCAAGATGGTGGTCACTAGCCCCCAGGTGATGACTGATATTTAAATTGAGTAAAAGCATATGAAACTTTTAATTCTTTGGTCCTGCCGTGTGTTAGGCAGTTTTATGCCACTGTTACAAATAGCTAAGCTAATCAAGTATTAAAGAAGAAAGCGTTACTTTGGCTCATAGTTTTGGAGATTTCAGTCCATGTCTGATTGGTCTTTTTTAGGGGGTCTGAGATAACATAGGAGCTTATAGTGGGAGTGTATGGTGGAAAGAGCCCGTTTGCCCCAGAGAGGAAGAAACAATGGTCTCAGAGTTCCCTTCAAGGGCATACCATGAGGGACCTAAGGCTTTGTACTATGTCTTACCTCTTTAAGGGTCATCCACATCTTGATGGTGGCATGGGCTGGGTACTAAGACTTTAACACATGGGTTCTTGGGGAATATTCCAGATCCAAACTTGGGTAAATCTCCTACATTCTAAGTGATCGATAGGGGCTACTACTACTAGTGGCTACTGTTTAAGACAATTCAGATATGGTACCTTTCTATTTTTGGAGAAAAGTCTGTTGTATGCCACTGGACTAGTTAAGATTTCTCACCATGGAGAAGTTGTTGCATGTGATTTTATTCATCCATAAAAAGAGAAAAATAATGATACCTACTTCTTGAGGTGATTGTTGGAATAATTAGATGATGTATATGTAGACCACTTAGTAAATAGACAGGATAACTACCAAGTTGTTGTAGTCAGGGGTTGTACACAGAGAACAATTCAGGTCAGGACATGGAGTTTATAATATTTTTATAATGGTCACCGGAAGTTAACACAGGAAAATGCAGGAAATCTATCCGCAACACCAACGACATAGATTATTTAAGTCAAGAGCCTAAACCCCACGGCAATGTTCCACATGAGTCCAGATAAAAACCCAGAGCTCAGGACAACGCCTCCACGAGTCCAACTGGAGGTCCAGAGCCCACAAGAAGGACTCACGCCAGTCTCTTTTACGGATTCGTGCCGGGAAGACCCAAGGGTCAGCGGTGGAAGCCAGAAAGTCCATGCCAGCAGGATGAAGGAGCTGTGCTAGTGGGATGAGGGTTCTACACTGGAGCTGAGAAGTCACACTCACAACAAAGAGCGGGGCTGTCCTGAAAGGAACCACAGCTGTCCTCAGCGACAAGGAGGCCCCGAGCTCCTCCGACGACAAGCACAGTCAGGAACGTGCCAGGAAGCAGAGTGACGAGTTCACCCTGGAGACCAGGCAGCACATGTCTTCCCCTCCGGAGCCAGGAAGCAATGCTCGATGTAAAGACCAAAGCTTCTCCAGGAGAACAACAGCTCAGACAGCAACTTGTAGGAGAACTAACAATGCCTCCATAACGCCTCAATCCCTCCCTCTCCACACCGCTCTTCTTCTCCACCTATTTATCCTGGCAACCCTCCTCAGGTGGAGCATCTTCTCTCAATACATGCTGATGTAATCCAGCTGGCGTTAAGTTGACCACTAGATATCAAACCATAACACCAGTGTAACTTCATACATAACAAATAGGTCTGTATCCACGTTATCCATTAAGGTCACCTCTAGCCACATGCAGTTGTTAAGTACAACATGGCTGATTTGCTGATACTGAAGTTTTAAATTTTTCTTTCTTTTAATGAGTTGAAAAAAATCCTTACATATCCATATGGATCCAGTGGTTACTGCACTGAACAGTATGAGCTTAGAATAGAGCATATGTTTGGTAAACCGTATCTTTTATTTCTATTGGCTTTTCCACCAACTTGCAAAAGGTGAATCACGGTCCATGCGAGGTTCGTTTTGGTGTTTAAATGAGAGATTGTTCCCTAAAGCACTAAATAATCAGCACTAAATATTAGTTATTAATATATTTTGTCACTCTACACCAAATTTATTTACAAATATAAAGATCATGGAGTCAGAAAAATTATGAATAGGAATCATAAGGCAATTTGAAATAAGGAGCAAATAATAAAATTGTCTTCTGTCTAAATGCTCCAGTAGATTTGAACTCTAAGAAAGGTGAAAAGTACAAGATAGTTTAGCAGGTTTCTAAGAGGATCATTATTTTTCTTTGGCCCCTTTAAGTTTATGTCACCACTACCATAAAGATCAAATTTGTTTTTAACAATACTGATTGGATCAGCTGTGTTACTTTGTCTTAGTGAATAACTTAATCTGGCCATATTCTTGCTTATTTTTGTGTAATGCCACAACTTTGGGAACAACAGAAGCCTCTTTTGTGGCTGCTTGATGCTGTATCATGGAGGAGGAAGAAGATCTGTGTGGTGCTAAAATAAAGCGTGTTAGTCAATCTGCAAAGCCAGCAGGTCTGCTTTTGGTTTCTTTAGCTGCAGAATTAGATTGGGGCAGCGTCTCCAAAATTCCAATTAGTGTTTGGCTTTGTACTTACTGGTGTTGTTTGGTGGGAGTTTATTCTGCCATCCCAACTACCACGTAGGCTTCTAGAAGGCAAAGCCCAGGGTAGTAGGTAGACATTCTAAAAGTGTTGATTTACTGATTTTTCTCTACTATCTTTAAAAAAAAACACCCAAGTTTATTAGTCACTGTGACACAGTGAAAACATGTAAGTGAATAATTATTCTGCATGTATTTACGCTCCCCAAACCTCTGTTGGTTTTGCTCCTGTAACCCGAGAACTCTGACAGCTATGAAGCCTTGACTTTAGGAAAATCACATTGCCTGGATCATCAGCACCACCTGTGATACTCTTGAAAGCTTCTTAGGTATTTTACTGGGGTACTTTTTAATCTTAGGAAAACTATTCCATTTGATGCTGAAACATTTGGTAAAAATTAAACGGTTTATTTTAAAAAATATCCTTATCAATTAAAATAGCATCTGTAGGAATGGCCACAATTTGGGATAACTTTTTTTTGTCTTTTTTTTTTTTTTCGTTTTTACCGGTACCAGGGATCGAACTCACGACTGCCTGCTTGCAAGGCAGGCGCTTATGCCGCTGAGCTAAATCCCCAGCCCCAATTTGGGATAACTTTAAAGATCTAGTTTCGTGAAAAAGATCTGAGAATAATATAGCTCCTTTTCCTCAAATAATCCATTGAATACCTTGATTCCTATACAGTTTATTATTCCTTTGCTTAAAAAATTTTAAACTTTTTTTTAAAGGTCCCCAGAATAAGGAATTAGAAGAGAAACTTGCAACTCAGGTAGTCTTGGACCAAAAAGGAGAATTTTAGAGTTGAAAGGGACTTTGGTGTTCAAATGGTCTCCTTTTATTGAGGTTAATTAACTGACTCACATTCGTGGGTAGCCAAGATCAGGTTCAGTGTAACTCTGAAGGATCCACTTGGCTTGCCAGTGTGGACGCAAGACATAATTCACTTCAATAAATATGCTTCGTGAGCTCAGTTAGTTTAACCCTGGTTATTACAATTGTGCTACCTGTGGGCCCTCTGCTATGTTTTTATTAATCCCTAACTCCTCATTGAGATTACTTTATTTAAATGTCATCACCTAGCTCTTAAATATGCTTTCAAAATAACCATGGTGGCCATGGGATACAAAGTATTGGGAGAAAAGAAAGGAGCGTGCGGGAGCCAACTTCCGTTTGATAAGTAGACACGTCTCAGTGCTCTGGGGCCCCGGTGGTGGCACTGAGTCAGCTTTACAGCCAAGCCTGGCCGTCCCAGCTGTGCGCGGCATTCAGAGGGGGACTGCCAGCGCCACTGGCGGGTTGTGCCTGGGAGGCATTTGGGTCATTGGTGGAGTAGGATCAGAGAAAAGGTATAAAAAATGAACTGAAGCAAAGGGGTCTATAAACTGAAGTCTTATGATGCAAGGTGGGGTGGGGGAGGCTCCTGGCATTAGACACAGAGAAGATCAGAGTCAGTTAATAAGTTTGGGGTGCTGGCGCCTGAAACCAGATCACTGGTGCCTGTCAGCTGGAGAGGGGCGTTATCCCAGGTGGATGGCGACCTGGTCAGCTGCATTTCAGCGTGTGCCCGAGTATTCATTTCTCTCCACTCCTGCTCACTTTTTTCAATTCTTTGTCAAAAGACAGTGAAGGGTTGGCCTTTCCTCCCCCATGCTGCTCTAGGCAAAGGCAGAGGCTGATGGTGCCAGCCTTAATTCCCCAAAGAAAAGGAAATCCAGATTTATGTGAATACCTTTAGTTCTGAAACCAGAAAAGATAAAACAGGTTGCATTCATGTATTCATGAAGCAGACAGTGTGTGTATTGGCGAATTCTGTACAAATTCACTTATTGTTCCAGCCCTCTTATTTCTGAAGACCCTGTGCTCATTTCCCCTCAATAACATAAAAGCAGTTTTAGCACAAGTGAATTTTAGAACTTAAAACTAGGTGTCCCTGGTTCAGAAATGCCCTTTGTGTGTGTGTGTGTGTGTGTGTGTGTGTGTGTGCATGTGTGTATGTGTGTTTATGTGCAACAAGTTGATTAAAAGACCACTATGATTCTCCTGGGAACAGAAGGGTTTTTTTTTTCCTTTTTCTCTTTTTTGGCTTATGAGATTCTTCTATCAGTAAAACTAAAAGGCCTCTTCCAGCTAGGAGAATTGTGATTACAGGTCACCGTCTTGACATCTTCATAAAGATGGTGATTTGGGACATAGAGTTTGCCTTTCTTGATTTGGACGGTCTATCTTCGTCAGCTTGAGTGACAACATTTAGCAAGATTATGGAAAAACTGCTCTTGGAGAATGGTTCTTGGGTGTTGATGTCTCCAAAAATTACCCAGGGGGCTGTAAAAAGAGAGCAGACTGTGACGCAGGGTCTGGGATGCAGCCCAAGACTCAGTTCTTCCCACAAGACTCTGATCTGCAGCCACCCTTGGAGGAATATTGATCTAGGACAGGGGTGGGTAAACTACTGGCCATGGACCAAAATCTGGCCCATAGCCTACTTTATAAATAAAGTTTTATTGAGACAACCTCACTTACTTGTTTTTGTTGTTGTATATGACTGCTTTGGCATTCCATACAGGTATGTATGTACATGTGTATTAGATACACATGTGGTAGATGCCTATACAGGAGAATTGTCTAATTGTACTAGAGATCATATGGCCTACAAATTTTAAAATATTTAGCATTTAGCCCTTTAGCAGGCCAGATACATACATACTCACACATCTATACAAAAATCATATCTACGTGTATGTTTTTTTAAATGCCTAGTATTAGGCTACTCATATAAAAGCTATATCATAATAGATGATTTGACTTGAGGGCAAGCATTGAGTTACGGTGTTTGGCTTGATAATGTATGAAGGAAGAAGTTAGTGTTAGCTCTGGTGATACAGAGAGTAATCCAAAAGCTGGCTCTCTCCCATGTTAGACCTGTGATCATAGACAAGTTACTAAAGCTCCTTAAGCCTCAATTTCCTAATCTGTGAAGAGGGGATGAAAGCAGAATCCACTTGTGACATTGTTGCAATGCTAAAAATTAACGCACTGTGTCTGGTGCATATGGAGCACTCAGTGAACATTGTCCCTTAGCACATTGACACCCTCACAGATATTGTATGTGGCTACTACTGCAGGACTTTGAGGTCAACAGATCTTGCTATGATGCCTTTGTTTGTCCTCGGAAGACGGTGCTTGGGGCTTGGACTACTCATACCCTGAGTCTGTCAGTTCTGAACTGGGAATTTTCGGAGGCATGATCTTCTCTTATTAAATGTCATTTCCAATTTTCCCCTAAATACACAATTTCAAGGAGGTGCCTGTACCTTTGGAAGTGGTTATTCCAATCTCCTCTGAAAAAGATTACTTAACTGTAGCCACAAAACCCCCCTCCCCGTCAGAAGTTCCATCAAACAACAGAGCCATCTATGGTGAATTAAGATAAGGACTGCAGGGGCTGGGGATTTAGCTCGGTAGCATAAGCACCTGCCTTGCAAGCAGTCATGAGTTCGATCCCTAGTACCGATAAAAAGGAAAAAGACCAAAAAAAAAAAAAAAAAAAAAAAAATAAGGACTGCATAGAACCTGCATTCTTGTCATGCTTTCTTCAGTCGGCTGTGGCTATTTTCTTGCTGTTCTGTTTACTAACTACGGGATAAGTATTTAAAAATATAGGAGAAAAAAACTGAACACATTTTGATCTACTGAGAAAACAGGCTGAGTTTTTCCTTGAATGAGGAAAGAATAAAAGTATCATCATCGTCATCATCATCATCACTTGTACTTATTGGGAGCAAAGTCATAGAAGGTCTCTGGGAACATCCTTGTATTCTGGTCAGTGAGAATGAGTCAGTGAGAATTTTTGGCCTCCCTCTCAGGGATGTTTTGGTTTTTACAATTATGGTGGAGACTGGGACAGGGGGAATGTTGGTGCTATCTAAAGGGTAGAGGCCAGGGACACTCCTGACCACTGCTAACCACTACTGACCATTCTAGAGTAAGGTAGACAACATCCATCCAGCCTCCACCAGAGACTTAGCTGGCTCACAGTGTCAATTGTACTTCTCCTGGGAAATCCTGATGACTGCAGAAAGAAGTGCAAGTTGCCGCACAGACTCTTGGCTTATGCTGCTGATGATTGCTGATAATAATAATCATCTATGTCTTGCCGTTGAGACCTCCTCCAAAGTTGTCTTGTTTCTTTGCAAGCTTGCTGCCGCTGGACTGCACTGGTACCCACAGAGTGTATGCATCCTCATTAAAAGCAGTTTGTAAGGGTGAACCATAGTAGGCTGGGAAGGTTACAACAGAAGCAGTGATGACTCAGGAGATGGTCTATTTTTTTTTTTTTTGAGACAGGGTCTTGCTATGTAGTTCATTGTGGTCCTGAACTCACTATGTAGCCCAGGTTGGCCTTAAGCTTGCAGCAGTCCTCCTGCTTCAGACTCCTATGTGCTGGGATTAGAGGTTGGGCCACCATGCCGGGCTCTGGTCTATATTTTAGAGGAGACAGAGTCCTTACTGTGATGGTTATCTGGTTCAGTACACCATGGTGATTCATGATTTTGAGTTGCTTACCCCCACACATTATTTTGAATTTTAACCATTGCATATTTACTTTAACATATTATAATATTTAAAACTAAATGAAGTTTTAAATCAAATAACCAAACTGAAAACTATGCAACGGCTAAAATTAAAAATACAATGTTAGTAGTATTTAATGAAATAAATATAACTAGCAAAATGTGATAGACAACGAAGTTTTTGCCTAAAGATTAATGTTAGTAAAGCTTTAAGAAGTGAGTTAGTTTGAGAAGAAATTCTAGGTAGCATTTCGGCAGCATAGGATATCACAAAGCCTTGAAAGTGACATTAAAATTTCTGAACTAGGGCAGGGTTTCCCAGGGGCAGCATTGGTTGGGATGGCTGCATTGCTGGGGTGGAATTCTTGGCAGGTTTGCTCAGTCCCATGTAGGGGAGTAGATGTTGGGTAATGGTTGAGAACTCACTGGGGGTTGTGGCTGGAAGATTTACATATGGTGTCTGCATGTGGTATTTGTCTTCTTCACAGCATGGTGATGGGATTCCCAGGGTGAGTTATCAAGGCAGGAACGTAGGTTGAAATTGGATTTCCTTTTTATGACTTAGCCTTAAATATCACACAACATCCTTGCCACCATATTTCCAAGAGGGAGAAGGCATGGTTTTGCCTGATGGTGGAGTATCCATGTCACGTTGTATGTATAACATGTGGAGTGGGATATATTTTGGAAGACCAGAGTCTGCCTTTAGCATCATTCCAGATATGAGCTTAATTAGATTCTTACCATCATCTTGTGTGAATCGTTTTATTTTCTGTATCATGAAATGCAGACTCAGAAGTCATAAGGGACATGCCCGTCAACACAGAGGTAGTTTGTGGAAGAAACAGAGTCAGAAAGCCCTGGATGCAGAGAAGGTATTTTTCACCTTGACAAGGTCATGGAGGGCCTTTCATATTCCATCCCATCACCAGGACAGTGACCTTCCTTCCTCCTGGGACCACTGAGCAGTTTGTGAAGCGGCTGAGATCACCCTCAGTGACAAAGATCTGCTTCCTCAAATGATTTTAAATCCTGAGATGGTTGAGCAAGAGGCTGTTTTCTGTGGTTTACTCAGTCAACAAGTTTCATGTTCTTTAGCCGTCAGCCTTGAAGATCAAAGTTATTCTCTTGGTCAGCCTAACATATAGATAACTGTGTTCACATTTCTTTTTTGCCTTTGAAATCTTTCAATGTTTTTATTATTAAATATTTCATATACCATAAAATATAAAAATAATTATTATAAGCCTTAATAGATCTTTGCAGTGTTTATTGTTTTATAAAAATAAGGCAAAAGAAGGAGCTGAGGGTTTAGCTCAGCAGTGTAAGTGCCTGCCTGAAAAGTGCAAGGTTGTGAGTTCAATCCCTGGCACCAGAAAAAAAAAAAAGGCAACAACAACAAAAAAAAAAATAAGGCAAAACAGATATTTCAATTTCCTCTCCCCTTCTTTGCGGGAACCACTGTTCTGATTTTGTCCACCATCCTTGAGGGATTTTAATTCTTGCTACAAATATATACATAATATATGTTTTTTGAATGTCTATAAATGCTTACATTTTGTTCTGCATTACATTTTTGATTTGTCTATGTGTAAATTTAATTCATTTATTTTCTCTGCTGTATAGCATTCCACTGAGTGAATGAACAAGTTTATTTATTGTTGGCTAGATGTTAAATTTGTTTTGTATCTTGTGGTAGAGTAAACATTACAGATTAAACATTCTTATCATGAGCCTCCTTGAACATGTACATTATTTCTCTAGGATTATTCCTGGAACTGTGTACACATTATTGTCAAAAGTTTCCCAGGTTTCTTTCCCCTCACAGTGCTAACATGTAACATTTCTAATGTCCTCCTTTGCTTACAAATACTGAATGTTATTAAGGATATATATATATTTTTGGTAGCCGGAATCAATTTCAGGACCTTGCACGTGCCAGGCATGTGCTGTGCTGTGAACCATATCCCCAGCCCCCAAAGCATGCTATTATTTTTGAAACCAACCTGATAGGTTTAAGATGGCATTTTAGTATTTTAATTTGCATTCCTGTATTACTGGTTAGTTCAATCTTTTAATAAGTTTATTACTTTTGTGAACAATCACTAGTTGCCTGTTCATTTGATTTACCTATTTTTCCCTCTTTGAGTTAGCTTTTTCTTATAGATGTGTAGGATATCTTTATACATTTGGGATCACAAACTGTGTTAATTGTGTATGTGGTCAATATCTTCATGTGGACTCTGGCTTGTTTCTTACTTTGTTCATGGTGTGTTTTGTCATGCAGAAGCTTAAATTTTAGTGTAAGTAGCATTATCATCCATTAAAAAGGTTTGTGCTTCTTGCGTTATATTTAAGAAATTCTTAACCTCAAAGGCATAGGCAACAAGAGTAAATGCAGGCAAATGGGATTACATCAAATGAAAAAAACTTTGTACAGCATGTAAAGCAATCAGCAGGATAAAGAGAAAACCTGCAGAATGGGAGAAAACATCAAACATTCTCACTTACACATGGCATTTAAAACAATAGATTTTATTGAAGTCAACGGTAGAATGGTCATTCCCAGGTGCTAGAGGGGTTGGGGGTGGCGGCTGGGAAAAGATGGTGGTCAAAGGAATCAAAAAGAAAGAATAAGTTTAAGCAATTTATTGCACAACATAGTGACTATAGTTTATAAAAATGTTTTATTCCTGAAAAAATGCAAAAAAAATGGATATAAAAATCATCATAGAAACTATATAAAGTAATGCTTATGTCATATTTGACCATTCCACAATATACATACTTCAAAACATGCACCCATGTCCATTTGTAAATAAAAAATACAAAGTATTTACCAAATGAAATTCTTCCTTAGTGGAACATCATACAGATACTCTCTTCTGTTTTATTGTTCAAGTTAAAGGATTTTCCTTCTAATGCTTAAGTTTCAATCTCTGTGTGATTTATTTTCTTGCATTTTGGGAGAAATTGATCTAAGGCTCTTCCTTTCTAAATGTGTGGTGATTGTGCCAGCATTGTTAGTTGATTAGTCTATCATTTCTCCCATTGATCAGCAATGCTCTCTGTCATGTAGCCAGTTCCCATCTGCGTAAGAGCCTGCCCTAAGCTGTGCGTGTTTATATCCATGCTAACTTCAGATTGTGTAAGTCTTAACATCTGGTGAGATGAAAGCCTTCTCCATCTCCAGGACTTCGTCTTTCTGCAGATTGCCTTGGTTGGTCTTGAGTCTTTGCTATGTGACTATTGGGTTCAACTCGTTAACTTCTAAGACATGTTCTGTTGGGGTTTTGACTGGCATTGTGTTTAGTTCACAGATTATTTTAAGGTTCATTTTAAAATCGAGTCTTGTCATCTGGGCACAAAGTACAGTTCTACATGGATTTTGGTCTTTCACGAGCTCTTAAAGGCGCTCTCTTCAGACAATCAAATATAGGAGTAAATCACATATATTTTGCTGCAACTGCACCCAGCTACCGGCTGCTCCATGTCCTCCTGTCTGCTGAGCTCAGCAAAGATTTTTCCCTTGTGCATGCTCTGTGCTCATCACCACGTGCAGCACTGTTGTGGGCATGGGGGAGCAGGTATTCGTGTCACTTCTGGTCAGCTCATTTCTTAGGGCTTTGCTGCCGGGTTCTACCTGCTGTCATGCAAACATAGTAGGAGACCAGGGTGGACACTGGGGAAGCAGGTCTGAGCAAGAGAGGCAGGAGTGCCGTTACTGTGAATGGGTAGTTACCTCCCAGGCCAGCTGCTCTCTCTCTTCTCTGTTATGTCTATCTGTGCTTTGGAAACATGGTTTCCAAACTAATCTGCTTGAGTTCAAAGCTCACCTCTACCACTAATGAGCCTGGGAAAGCTGCAGACTTATTCATACCTTAGTTTCTTTATGTTTTGCAGAGGAACTTCAGGTGTCGTTGTAAGTGGTTGAAGTTATGACATGAATGCAGTGCTGCGGACCGCGCTGTGATCACTAGAATCCTCCACTACTTCAGCTCCGCCCTTATTACTGTGGTTCCTCCTCCTTGAACCATATGGGTTCAGTACAGTGTTTTCATGTGCTTTCCCTTGAGGTGGACTTTCACTGCATAACCTGCTGCAACTCCTCAAATATTTTTAAATTATACTTGGCACCAGCATAATGAGCTTAATTTAAAAGTGTGAGGAGTTCATGTAGAAATTATTTTTATTTCACATATAGTACACATATATTTCATATGAATTTCTAAGATGATTCTCATCAGAGGATTTGAAAACAAACCTCCAGGATAGAGTTCCGTCAGGAGGAGAGCTCTGTTGAGTAAAAACGACTTCAGTATATCAAAAAATCTATGTTGTACATTAATCAATTTCAACTGATTGTAAACCTGTGCATACCACCTATGCCATGGAGAAAGAGGGGAGATAGGTTTTATTTTTAAAGCAAAGCTGTTCTTTTTTTAATGCTTATTTTAAAGCATTTTGCCTGATTGATGAATTTTACAGCAGCTGCATGAGGAAATTGAGGCATGAGAATTTCTAGCGATTTTCCTTGGTCACCAGGTGGTCGAGGTTTGAATGGAAGCAGTTTAGATCAGAGCCGAGGCTCCAAGCAGAGACACCTGTCTCCATGGGTGTTTTCCTGGAGGCCGGAGGCCCGTTCATCGGTATTTATCTGGTTCATCAATGTCTTTTTTTTCCTTTTTTAAGGAACTCAGGTTGCAATTGGGGATGGTATTTGGGAACGCTGGGGATGCTGTGAAGGTGGATGCTGACTTTTCTCTTCATCCTCTCAACTGTGTTTTGTTGTTTCGTATTGAAGGTTTTTTCCCAACGATAGTCCCTGAAAATGTTTGGCTAACTGTTCTGAAGCCAGAAAGAGAAACCACGGCGAGTCAGCTGTGCTTCCCACTTGCCCCTGTTTAACTTTCCAGAATCTCACTACCTCTGTCCTCCTGCTTGTAACTGAGATGGGGAAAGAGAGGTTCACCGGGATGCGTGTGTGAGGTGTGTGTGTGTGAGGTGTGTGTGTGAGGTGTGCGTGTTACCAGGTGTGGTGTGTGTGTGTGTGTGTGTGTGTTACCGGGTCCTGAACCACAGCTCTTTGCTCTGAGCTTTATCCTCATGCATCCCCTCATCTGTGTTGTTAAACTGCCCAGGTTTAAACTTTGACTCTTTCTGCCTCAGCCTCTCAGAATGCTGGAATTACAGACGTGCACCATCACATCCACCTGAATATGCTGCTTTTTGACCATAATCGTAACTCTCTATTTAGAAAGGTTAAAAAACAGTTTTAGACCTGTGCTTTCCTTTCTGGGATGGCTTCCGGCAGTCCATCTCACCCCCTGGGTCCTCCCATCTCCACGGCACTCTCCATTACAATAAGCTGGCGCCTCCTCATGGCCCCTGTTGCAAGCCGCTGAGCCAGTGCCCTCCCTGGCCAGGAGCGGTACAGTCAGGACCCAGAGGCCAGGGGTGAACCCTCTGGGAGCAGCACTCATCTTTGCGATTACCAAGTTCTCATCAATACACTCATTAAAATGTTTTGTCAGACAAAGTAAGCAATAAAACCTTCAGGATTGGCAGGTATACCATAAAAGAAAGCAGCAGTTCACATGCGTTAAAATAAAATTTCTAGTTTTAATTCCATGAGTTTTGAGAGTCCTAAAAACAATTATTTTATAGCTTTGGTTTGCAATGGCTTGTGTTGAGTTCTTTCAACTCTTGCTAAACAAAATGTCTTGGGTTTACCAGACATTTTGTTGTTTTACTGTTTTGTGAATGAAATTTTATGTTTTATCTCATATTCCTTTTAAAACAACCTTCTTTAAAAATCTATGAATTACTTAGACATCAAACTAAAGTAACGACTTTTGGCTATCTGTGAAATGCATACTCTTATGGGACTTCGTTTCAAGGTTGTACTTAGGCAGAAATATTAAAATAAGAAACAAGGCTTGTTTTTCATTAAAAAGAAAGGAACTGGTAACACTTGCAATATGTAAACATTGTTGGCTGGTAAATTACAATCAGATTGCTCTTGGATTACATGCTACACAGTGCTAATGCTTAAAGGCCTGTTCCTAGTGATGTCATTACAGGGTACGGGTAGGCAGGATCTGGTGGTATTATAAGACTCTGTGCTAATGATTTGCAACAGACCAAGGAGTAACTTCACTTGGGGACGATTGGGTAGACTTATGAGGAGGCATCGCTCTTTGCTGAGAAAAACTTTCACATCTAAGGTTTGTTAGAGTCATAGCATTCTCTTTCCTGCATGGATTTAGTGAACCAGTCCAAGGGCATTCACAGTAGTCGTCTCGAAACACAGAAAGAAGAGTGTGAAATAAAAAGCTTTGAGGAAAGATTCATTAGACTTTGGCCATACCATGAATTTAAGAAGTATTAATGATGTTGCCAAGTTCTTTTCTCTGTATACCATTGACTTTGCAGTTGGAGGAAATGAAGAAGATGAACTTCACTCTTTGTCCATGTGCCTGTTATTATTACATGGACAAAATAAGACATGAATACTCCTGTAAATGGTTTGTAAAGCAGATGCTTTTTATTTCATAGTCTTTTCTTTCTGTATTTGTACTCTATTACTGTGAATGCCCTTGGACCGGTTTCATTGAATTCATGCAGGAGAGAGGAAGCAGTTATGACGCTAAAGTGTACACTAGTGGGCGCTGTAGTGCTTCCAACATCCTGTATATTTTTATCAGGGTATAGTATTAAAAAAATCACATAGTAAATGGTGAATTTCCATCCCTTTAGAACTGCTGTCCTGTCAAGAAAGATACCAAAAACACATTTGGAAGATGATATCTACTAAAATTATTTACTAAAGTCTTAGAACAGAATAGCATGGTTGAGATGGCTGTTCAGTTTTCGCGAGTGTTCATTTGTATTTGTGAATTGTCACATTTTCTCTTGTTTGATAGGCATACACTTTGAAGCCCACATTATGCAGAATGGAAAGGTACTTAATGCCATAGTCCAAATTAGCAATATTTATTAGGAGAAAACCCTGCCTTTTCCTATTAAAGAAAAACATTTAACATGTTTGGTTTATGTAATTTTGAGTAGGAAGCACTGCATTTGTGCTGAGATGTCTATTTGATATTTAGAGCAGAATTTGATGCTTTAATAAGGGAATCCTCTGTCTCCCTCATCCATCATCCACCATCCTCATCCATCCAAACACCACTGTAAATTTGTCAGAGCCTTTTCCATATTCAGTACTTTATAAATAATGGCTGCTGTGATTTGAAAAAAGAAAAACGTGCATTTTCCCGGCTATGTTATATGTCTGATCACAGTCCTGGGGACATCGCATAGTTTTTGTTTTGCATTGCTCAGCCTCAGTGCATATAATTTAAGCCCCAGAGCCAAAGGACATTTTTGTATGTTGACCCTTATTGTGGTTAGGACTTGCCAAAATGAAATTAGTTGGGGGCGGTGGCGGTGGTGGTAACAACAGCAGACAAAACACAGCCTCTGTTCCATTACTACGCTTTTATCAATGTCCATCGCCTCTCTTTTTCTCCTTTGCTATCTTGGGGATTATGCAGTTTCTGTGCAATATTCTGAAATTAATCAAAGCAAGCAAAACCCCATGCCTTACCCATCACGGGAAGAGAGTGGTTTCCACAATCCGGACCGCTTTGTAAGGCTGTCCAGTTGTGCAACTAGAATTTTACTATCTTAAAAAGAGGTTCTAGTTTTTACACAATGAAACCTTTTCATGTTAAACTTGTACCAGCAATGGATTGCTCCATGTGAGTGCGACAAAAGGAAGTGGATTTAACTGATAGCTGTTTCCCTTATTTAAATAAGGAGCCGATCTGCGAACAATGTCCATTGCTTTCTTTGATTTTTAAGCTTAGCAGAACAGCTGTAAGTCCCAGACGCGGTGTGGGTCACAGAAGCTTTCTATGCAATGAGACAGGAACAAACTTACAGCACGCTTATCCAGTCTGGACCTTGTGTTCCATCTCATCTTTTTATAATCATCCTCTACAAATTATTTGTTTCCACTAAATTAGTGGCCATTGTACAGATTGCAGACACTCAGTTTGATTGAAAGTAATAAAAGCAGATTATCTACTGGTTTGGTTGAGTGAAGGTTCTGATCTGACCCACTGCCTGGAGAGAAAAGAATTAATCTTATAAACCCGACTTACTTCTGCCATGCTTTGAAAAACTGCCAGACGTGCATTAGACCTCTTTTGTCTTTAGTCTGGTGAAACCTAAAGGTGTGTGAGCTGCCCGGTGTATGAACCAAATGGACATAGCTTGTGCATTATGCTTGGTGTGGTATCTTAAACGACGGGGCGGGGTGGGCAGGGGGCTTTGCTTGCTCCCTGACTGTAATTCTTATTACCGCAATCTTGAAGACAAAGAAAGGAGGGTTGTTTTATTTACTAAGTGTATTTTGACACCATAGTCATAGATTCCATGTTTGGACTCTAAGTGTATTTATATATAGTTTCATGTGTTGTCCTCATGAAATGGAACATCGTTCTGCCGGTTTTTGTGAGTGTGGAAACAGGTCCAAGGAGGAAGGGGTGAGGCCCTTCAGCTAATGGGAATATGATGTGAGATGCACGTCCAGCTGATATTTCCCTCCCAAGCGCCTGCTCTTCTGCCTCCCGTAAGACAGCCAAGATAGAGCTGTTAGCTCTGGGAGGGTTCAGTGAGACGCCGCTGCCTGCCCACCCTCAGCCTGGCTCAGGGGAGGCCTCAGAAAAAAGGATAAATGCCTTGATACTGAGAGACGGACACTGTGTCCTTCTCAGGAGACAGCATGGCAAACATAAGTGAGTGTGGGCTTTGGAGCTGACCAGGCCTGGGAGTTTGTCTCCTGCTCCTTCTGTAGTGTTTTGTCGCTGACATGTCCTAGCCTTTCTGCGTGTCTATCTCCATAGCAGGCTCCCTGCTTGGCCTGTGGCCTGGTGATGGTCAGATGGCAGAAACAAGGACAGGAATCAATGGGAGGGAGACTGGAGGCTGGGGAAGGTGTTCAGTGCCAGGAAAAAAGCAGAGGAAGCTCTGAAGGGCAGCTTTTCATGTCTCCCACTGGAAGAATCTTTTTTTTTTAAAAGAAAAACCTCAATAAAAACAATGGTACAAAATTTCACAACAAGATTGTAGGAGAGTTACAGTGGTTAGTACATTGTGCATTGTTATCTTCAAAGTAATTGCTTATATGACAAGATATAGACATAAAAAACTGATCAAACAATTAGGCACAAACCTTTTTCAATGAACTAATAGCAATTAGTAGTATTACTATCTCAATTATTCTATCTTTTTTCTTTCTCTTCCTTTTCTCTTTCCCTCATCCCAGTGTCTCTTTCTTTTTGAATAGTTTCTTCCTATTTCACAGCATCTATTGTACATTTTGGATCTTATTTACTCTTGCAGCTTCTTACACTAGGGAGACAATATGATGTTTACACGTCAGTTTGATTTATTTCAATTATGAGTGTGGTCTCAAGTTGCATCCATTCCCTATAAATGTCTCAAGTTTACCCCTTTTTATAGCTGAGTAGTACTCCATTGTATAAAAATACCATATCTTTTTTAAAAATCTATTTCTTGATTGATGGGCATTTGAGGATTACAAATTGTGTTGCTATGTGGGTGCATATATATCACTGTGGTATGATGTTTTTAATTCTTCTGGGAAATATCCAGAAGGGGAATAGCTGGGTCAAATGGGAGCTCTAATCCTAGTTTTTTGAGGGAACACCACATTGATTTCTGTAGTGGTTCATACCAGTCTACACTCCCACCAGCAGTGGAGAAGGGTTCCTTTTCCCCTCCATCCCTGCCAGCATTTGTTATTGGTTGATTTCTTGATCCTAGGCATTCTTTCTGGGGTGAGATGGAATCTCAGTGTTGTTTTACTTTTCATTTCTTATATGGCTAATGATGTTGAACATTTTTTCATATATGTATTGGCTATTTGTATTTCTTTATCTGGGAAATGTGAGCTTATCTCAGATGTCCATATTTGGATTGGATCTTTGAATTAGGGGATCTGATATTTTAAATTCTTTATATGTTCTAGATAGAAGTTCTTTGTCTGAGGGATAACTGGCTAAAATCTTTTCCCACTCTGTGGGTTGTCTTTTCACTCTGTTGGTGATTTCTATTGACATGCAAAAGCTTTTCGGTAATATGAGATCCCAGATGTTGATTCTTTGAAGGGTTTTCTCTGCTGTTTGGGTTTTGTTCATGAGCTCTCTGCCTACCCCTAAGTCTTCAAGATTTCTACCTACTCTCTCTTCCTACTGGAAGAATCATGAGGTACCTAATCCACATGGAAATTCCAATCTTAGAAGCAACATATGATAGACATCAAACCTACCTCAGTAACCTCTGAACCCTAACAAGGTAATCCTTTCCCCAGAGCTATTTTTAGGCTAAGCGTTAGGCAAAGTCTACTGCAACTCTGATCTTTGTAATAGTTGTATAGTTTCCAATGGGTGTCTGAAATGTGACTGAACAGTAAATACTAGTTTTGCTTCTTTCTGTTCCTGGAGGCAACCATGGCTCAAAGAGGGAGGCCCTGAATTCTCTTGCATCGTCTCTCTTGTTTTGTATGTTGATTGCTGTCCTGTTGTATGAGAAAAAATGGTAGAGATGGAGAGAAAGTCAAGAAACATTGCAGTAGAACGATCTCTAGGAATGTAAATTTAGTATAGCTGTCATGGATGGAGGTTCCTAAAAAAATTAGAAATAAAACAACCACATGATCCAACAATCCCTCTCCGTGAGTATATCCAAAGGAAACAAGTCAATATATTGAAGAAATTTCTGCTCTCCTGTGTTCACTGCAGCATTATTTGCAATTGCCAAGATATGGACTCAATCTACGTGTCCATCAGCAGCTAGATAAAGAAAATGTGGTATAGGAACCCAACGGAATACTATTCACCCTTTAACTGAAGAGAATCCTGTTGCTTGTGACATCACAGATGATGCAGAGGACTTGTTAAGTGAAGTAAGCCTGATACAGCAAGACAAACATCTCATGATATCATTTGTATGTGAAATTAAGAAAAATTGAGTGCAGAAATAGAACAGTTGTTAGCAGAGACTGGGAAGATGGGGAAGACACTGGCCAAAGGATACAAAATGTAAATTAGACAGGAGGAATATGGTTAGGAGGTCTATTGTACAACATGGTAAGTGTATTTAATATTTTGAAAATTGCTGAGGATGGATTTTAATTGTCTTCATCACAAAAAAGCATGTGATGTTAAGCAGCTCAGCTGAGCTATTCCACAGTGCATATGTATTTCAGAACACGCACAGAATGAGGATATACAATTTTTATTTGTCAACTGACTGAAAATGCTAGAAAAGTTCCTTTCACTCAAATTCTTCAAGTTGTTCTTTTTAAGGGTGGTTTTTATATTTTCTCCAGATTTTCATCCTTTTGTTGTTGGTTATTGAAATCCATTTCCTCAGAGTTAGCTTTTTTAAAAAAATGTTAAAGTCTTAGAGGAGAGAGTACAAGAAGGGAAAAGAAAAAGTAAGTGGGAAGGAGACGAGGAGGAAAAATGAAGTGGGAGCAGGCCGGAGGGGAGCACAGGAGCTATTCTTGCTGGTTCACATGCTCAGGGCTGCTCTGTGGCTTGAACCAAGACCTTTGGAGGGAGATGACTGTGTGACTGTGGGTGCCTGCCCTCTGGGTGAGGGTGAGTATGTGTGTGTGTGTGTGTGTGTGTGTGTGTGTGTGTGTGTGTTATACACTCAGAATTGGGTTTGCTGCTCTCTTCACTGAATGTATTTGAGGATGCCTTTATCACCCACTCAGGAAATAAAACAACACAATCACTTACATTTTTGACATTGTCATTCAGGTACCTTTGATCTATGGAAAACCAGGCCAACATTGCTTTCTTGGTAGAGAAACAATCTGATTTTTCTGTCACCGAGGTTTTGATGGAAGACAATTCACAGCTGGGAAGGCAAGGTTGAGTCACTTTGTTGTCCCTGCAAACCTCAGAAATTTACCTCCCATGTCTGGACAAAACTTGGTGGAGGGCAGTGTTCATTGTGGATATCAGGATCATGAGGCAAGAAAACCACTCAGGGCCTGTTGGTTTCTGAACTGGAGGCTGTCTGGATGCCTCTTTCCTGTCCCTGGCCCGCTGCGCTCAGGTAGCAGAGGTGGGGTGTGGATGTCTGGTAGAGTTTCTGGGCCCTTGCCTGACAGCCACCAGAGCATTCTAGTTGCATGGAAACTTCATCTGTTTCCTCCATTCTTGTCCCTTCTGAGGACAGGAACTAGACCTGAGGGAAGCTCCCCAGAGCCAGGCTGTGGTCCTTCTCCCCAGCTACCCTTTTGCCTTTTGTCTTAGCCAGAGTCAAGCTACTGATCTGTGAGTTGTTCTGCAGATGGCTCAGCAGCAGACATCCAGCTGGGCTGACTTAACCCCAGAGTTTTTGTGTTTGTGTTTGTGTTTGACAGCCAAGACAAGGAGCAGGGAAGCTGTTTTCACTGGGATCATCCTCAGCTGTTTCTCCAACAGCCGCTGGTTGAACAGCTCTGCTGCTCCCTGGAGTCACCCAGCTATGAAGTTTGGACGAAGGAGAGATTATCTAGGAAGGAATCCTGGTTCTTCTTCCAAAACATGTTCAGTCATTGCCTGTGCTAATCAACAGACATTCTGTTTATGGCGGGACTATTTTTTAGGGGAGGGAAAAGCCACATGACATGGATCCTCCTTTGCTCTGAAGCAAGTAAGTCGCAAGTGCTGGTTATTACACACTGTATCCACGGGGAAGCAGGGACATCAAAAATGAAGGCGATCCATGCTTTTCAAACTTGAATGTGTTCACGGAAGTACTTGGGGATCTCGTGGAAAATGCAGGTTTCCCTGCGGTAGTCAAAAAGCAGAGATGTGGGAAAGTGTGTTCTAACATGCTCCACGATGGGACTGAGGCTGCTGGTCTGTGAGCTCCACCTGGAGTTTGAAGACGTGGCCCTTTCAAGGTCATGGTGAGTGAGCAACACACTGGGTAACGCTAGGTGCCACCAGGCAAAACGACGCAGCCGTCTGTTAGAAACTGTGTCTAAATGATTTCAAAACAATTAGTTAAAATAGGAAGCATGTACTGTCCTGAGCATATGGCATCAAATAACCAGATTGGCAGATTTGCTGTTTAGCAGAATAAGCTAGTTAGACTGGTTTCATGCAGCCATAACTAGAGCCTGCCTTTGATAATGGAGGCCCAAGAAATTCTATCCAAGCGGTAGTGCTTACCACAGAAGGCAATTGCCAGCTTATAAATTCTTGCTTCATTCCAACTAAAGCCCATAAATCATGCGTGCGTGTGTGTGTGTGTGTGTGTGTGTGTGTGTGTGTGTGCGTGTATTTGTGTTTGCAGGTCCAGTGTCGCTGTTTCTATCTTGCTCTTGTTGTCTCTTTCCTTATAACAAGCTATCAGAGAAGAGCTGGCAAAAGGCAATCTTTTCCATGTGTTGCTACTCACAAAGACTTCACAATTTGATGATGACTCACACATCTGTGTGGAAATAGATGCTACTGCCCTCAGCTGCAGTAGTTTATGGCTTTCTCTCCTCCAGAATATGATTACCCAGAAGTATGTAATAGTCATCTAATGGGGAGCAGGTGTAAGAAGCAGCAGTCATTTGGAGCAAAGGGAAGGATGTAAATTGCAGCATGAAGGATTTAGGTTAGACATCCACGTAGCGGGGCAATTCTCCTCTGCCAGGGAGAGCAGCGAGCCATCGGAACACCAGATCGAAGCTGAGCTGTGGCATGTTCTCAGGGCATTTGAAAGAAAATGGCAGGTGGTTTTATTTCAGTGCTTTCTATACAACTCAGAGGGAGGTGACTGAATTCTGTAATGGCTGGTGATCATTTTCTGTTCTGTGATTCATGAGAGTGAATTCAGAATATCCGATTAAAAACCACGTCAAAGAGCCACATATTCCAGACATCATTCAGATCATCCTCATTGATACAGGGATGTCATTTTACGGTGTGGGGAGGGAGTTCTGATAAGAATTGGTTAAGACTGGTTTCATGTAATGTCTTTCTCTTTGGGTGACTTTTACCTACACCTTCAATGATAATAGAAATAGTCTTTTCTAGGGATTTAAAACATACAGCAAAGTGTTATCTGGAATGATTAAGTGTTCAAATCCATCAGGTATTCATTCTTTTCATAGTTAGACTCTTCCAGCATTTAATAGTCTATGCAGTTGCCTTTTATTTGCCTTTCTAATTGGAATTCACCCAGGGCATTGCTTTTCTTTGCAAGGGATGACTTGGTGCAGTAGGCAGCGATGAGGGACATGCATACATTGATCCCAAATGGCCACCCTGCTATCATTTTTGGCTTGATACCATATTAAAACCTGTATCGAGAGAGAGAGTGACAGGGCTTGGAAATAATGGAGATTAAACTTTCCCAGCTTCTCAGAAGATCCTGAAAATAAAATACTGTGTGTCTTCCAGGTGAGTAATGGCTTCTTATCATCATAAGATCTCATGCGCATGTGTGCACGCGCGCACACACACTCACATAAAGATGAGAAATGGGCCTTTGAGTTTCTAGTGAATATATTCTAGGTCCATTATATATGAGGTCAGCAGCAGTGTGTTCAATAAAATTCACAGCGGGGAGATAGGAATGTCAAGAGATTCTACAGACTTTTGGGAGCCAGATACCTCCAACCTCAAGAGGGTGACCAGCTTTTGAAAGCAAGAATGCAAAAAGATGGAAAAACAGAAAATGGACAGCTGGATAGCTGGCTGTGACAGGCCTATATTTTGAAGATTGTTGCATGTGTGTTGGGGGTTATGGTGTCTTGGTTCCACACAGTTTCCTGTTGTTATCTGTACTCCTATTCCAGACTCAGCCCCTCATTGTTCATAGGTCTGGGTGAGAAAGTAGAATTCCATGGTAGTAGAGGGTTTTGATTGTTAGATCCAACTTAACTAAAATGAAGCCAGCACAATGCAATTCAACCTCATCAGCTTGCTCGGTTTCTAAACCTATGAGACCGATTAATATTTGGAAAGAAAAGAGACAAAAACTTAGTTTCTACAGTATTTTTCTTACTTTACCAAGTCCTCGTGATTTTCATTTTGTGGATCGTTAAATTTCAAATTTTGTGAATTCAAACTTCTCTAAAAAAGATGTTTGTAAATTGGAAAAAAACCAACAAATAGATCAATTGTTTATATAGCCATCATTTTGTAAAAGACATTTGAATACTGAAGGTTAGGTAGGAGATGATCTCAGAATAAGAGTGTGTATGTTAAACAAATTTAGCTTTATGACCACTTCACTAAAAACCAGTGAAAAAGTCTCCACAGACCAGTCCAGGCTAACTGATGGGAATTTGGGGATAACTTCTGTAAAAAAACAGCTGCTTGTTTAGAAGTCAGCTTCCTTAAGGGGATGGTGTGACTTCTGATGTTTCGTTGGAGGTCAGCTGTTGGTGACCTTCTCTGATGAGCAAATATGCCATCAAAAATTGAAAATATCAAAATATTTTTATGACCATGTCCTCATAAATAATAATTCTCATCATTGTGACTAAGCCAGGCTGGGAGAATTGCCTACTACCTCATTTATTTTTTGATTGTTTCTTTAAGATTCAGAAATTCTGTGGCCCTTCAGAATCTAGAATGATATGAAACCTGCCTTTCTGAGAAAGTCATACTGTATCTAATCTAAAGCATGCTGTTTTCCATTGTTACAGACATGAGATGACTTCACAATCTCACTGCAAAAGCTTCTGCATTATAATGTTTGAAATGAGAGATCTTATTGCTGTTCTATAACCCTTAACTCCTCTTGCTACTGTGTAATGTATAAAGCTTCCTGAATCAGGAAGCCCTGCTTGGGGGGAAATGAAACGAATTCTTTTACTTCATGATCACAAACCATTATGAATGCCTAGGCTAGTCCAAGCATTAGAGTTCTATCTTCCAGTTTTATCTTATTTAGATCTAATTGTCCACTTTTTCAGCTAGATTTTGTCTTTAGAAACAACTGGGGATGAGGTAAATATCCTACGACCATATTCCATTTCAACTTTATAAGATTTGTAGCAATTGTTTTCCATAAGAAAGTCTGAGCTTGTCTTGGTAGTGATCACATGGATTGGTGCAGGAGGAGAGACTTGGAGGATACTTTATTTTATAGAGGAGGAAAGGATAGAGAAAGTTCTGGGGAGGGATTCAAGTTGAAATGCAGATGTCTGAGAAGGGTTATAACAGGACCCAGAAGTGGAAAATTGAAGAAGATGACAGAGTTGAAAGGTACAACAGTATTTCAGATAAAACTTTATGGATTCCTTCCAGCGCTATGTGGATTGCAGTTGGAGAGAAGTCATCAGTTTTGTGTATAATGTGTTCCACAGCCGTTAGGAGCTGCCAGATGTGTGTATGTATTGTGTTCTTTGGATAGACAGTGCTAATGAGGGCCTGCACATGTTCACTTATATTTGCAATCAGCTCCAGCTTCAGGGGGCCTGGACCTCACGAGGGAATCTTTTAGGTTCACTGCAAATGGGTGTCTCCTGTTGTGTGCTGTGATAATAATTTTGGCAAAAGAAGATGTCGCTTAATACATTTGCTTATTTAAATATTATATAGGCATTATCCATAGAAAGCCTGCTCCGGATTTAGGCTCCGATCCCTGGAAAATCTTTAGTGAGTCAATCCTTACAGGGCATACCGCTTTGGCTTAAAGGAAAATTAAAAAGGTCAAGCATCATTGAGTTGACCTTAAAGGAGTAAACAATTAATCTAAAGATCGCAGTGTAGTCCTTTCACTGAACTCAGTTTTGTTTGCTTTTTGTTTTGGCTGGCTATCCTAAGGCATCCGAGCACTTGTAATACTATTTCTTTCCTCCACTTGTGTTAATACAGATATTAAGTCCAACAGTATCTACTTAGCATAAACAAGAAGATAAAAATGATTTCTATGATTGAAATGTTTGTTATTTAGCATTAAGCATCTTCCGCCTCCCATGCGTTTTGCATTTTAATCCACTTGGTGCTTGGTTTGGGGATTGCTAGATTAGTTTTAATCCCCTGTCTAATAGTGGAGTGGTGGTGAGATTTATTACACAGGCAGGGTTTGGTTCTTGGATTTAAGAGGGCTCACGTGCACTCTTCATGCATATTAAATTTGGAAAACCACTGGTTCAGTATAAAAGGTTGGAGAGATCTTTTATCTCAGAATGGTTCTCTTTAGGCACACAAAGTGCAGACAGCATTTATTGCATTAATGAAAAGAAAAATGATTACAAGTGTTACTCTCTTTTGGGGTCAGACTAATGTTCTCAGAATGCTTTTTTCCCTCTTAAAATGTGCTCCACCATCATTTCAAAGTGTTCTAGATGTTTTCTTTATTTCTTGGGAGGCCAGCTTCAAGGGAAAGATAAATACATTATTGTGTAATGGGTTCTTCCCAAGAAAAATGGAAAAGTTTGAGTACTACCCAACTTGGGAAATAAATATTTTCAGAAATCAGTGAAAAATAGAATAGTTCACTATTCCTAAGGGACCTAGTAACTGTCAACTTTTCTCCAAATTGATACAAAAATCTGTTACTTTGGATTTTTATTATGATTATTTTAATATTTGTCATGTTTCCCATGAAGTGAGCAGCAAAATTTTAAGATTCTGGTTAATAGAAAACATAGAATCAGGATACTATGACCTTCAAATTTTTATGATTAATGAAAAAAGTAATGATGAAACAACTTGTATTAGCTTAGGTTTTCTTCTTTGTTTTTCCTAAATAATTGCATTTTAGGGAAGAAAATGGAAAGCATTATTCAGTAAATGATAAATAGACTGGTACTGGGAACAACTTGGATTATTGGTGAAATTTAGGTTTGTATAGTGGCAAAATACCATCCAACATTTTGAATGAATCTTGCCCACAAAACTTGAAACTCCAACTTTGCTGTGGTCCAGGAAATCTTACTTAGTTTGCGTTTCAGTGCTGCTTTTCTCCCCATTAGGGGCCTCTAAAGCAAGCAGTGAGCAGTCTCTAATAAAAACAAAAAGGCACTCAAGTGAGGGTAACACAGTTCAACTTATTTAAGGCTGTATTAAAATTTACAAAACAATGTTTCCTTTTTATGATTTGAGAGTTCAAAAGAGCCCTTCTGTGTTCTTTATTTTTTCCTTCAAACTTTGACTTTTGATTTTGTTCCCAAATTTATATTTTATTCATTAAATTTGGTGCCAACTGTGAATGTAAGTACCCCAAAGTTGGTGTAATTGGCTTCCTTGAGGGAAAAGAACAAGGAGACACATTCTCTTAGAATGTTACTAATGCAGCGACTTAAAAACCCACTCAACATGACTATTAATATATATGTTTAGTAATGTAAATAAATGGGCTTAGTAGCAGTTTTACCCAATTTGGACTCCTAGTCCAGCTTTTTAACATCTCGGAACATCAGGTGTGAATAAGCTGTGGGATTTGATACTCTCTGAGGTACCTTTTGGCTCCAGGATTCTGTTCCTATAGCTAATGTCAGACAGAAATCTACCAAACTATTAAATTTCTGTTTGGATAATTCAGCTGTTGGTTTTAAAATATTTCTTTCATATTGAATAAAACATTAATATGGTGGCTTTTTGGGGTTTATATTTTATCACCATCTAAAGATAAACTCCACAAGAGTAGGGACATTACCTGTCTTGTTCGTGTTTGCTTCCCAGAGGACAGGATTTGTTACATGTCATATTCAATAAGTAAATGAATTATTGGATGGATGGATCTGTGGAGATGTCCATGTGTCTTCTCAATAAATTCTCCTGCAACAATGTCTTGAAAGAGTAATTCCCTTTATCTGTAGGGCACAAGTCTAAGATCCCCAGCTGATACCTGAGAGTATGGATAATAACAAACTTCACATATATAATTTTTTCCTATATGTGCATATGAAGTTTAATTTATTATTTAGGTGCAGTTAAGAAGTTAACAATAATTCATAATAAAATAAAGTAAAATAGAATCATAACTATAGTGATGTGAGAGTTATTTAAAACTTATACATTGTTCACTTCTCAAATTTCCCATTGAATTGTTCAAGACTGCAGTTGACCATTGGTAACTAAAACTGCAGAAAGAAAAACTGTGAACAAATGGGGATTATTAGAGTGTCTAGATTTCAAGGGTATGTTCTTCTTAAACACTGGGGATACAATTCATGACCACTAGCTAGACTGTCCAGAGGAAGTGAGTTAGGGAAAGGGGTTTGAAACCAGGGATCAAAATTAGAATATAGCATATTTTCATAATTTATGCTCATAGATAATGTTAAATACATTATGGATCATATATGATGCATATATAAAAATAAAAACATCATCAGTCATTGAGGAGAGGTAGCCAAATTGGACATATTAGATATTTTTGAGAGTGTAGTTTTAGATGACTACTTTTATTTAAATAAATATAATATAAACAAAGCATAGGACACAGTGCTTTTCAAATTTAAGATACATATGGATCACCTGAGAATCTTACTAAAATGCAGAATCTTATCTGGGGTGGGGCCCAGGATTCTGTTTCTCTAACAAATTCCCAAGTGATGCTAAAGTAGTTGTTCTTTGAAGAACATTTTGGACAGCAAGTCTACAGCAAAAACTGTAAAACATTTGCAGTCATTAAATGCAGCCAATCCCCAAAACTTTTTTCATCTTGCAAACATCTCACTAATAATAACTCACTATTATTTCCCTCCACACTCTCACAACCAATTTTCTAGCTTCTGTTTCAGTGAATTTGATTACTCTAAATAGCTCATACGTGGAACCACACAGTATTTGTCTTTCGGAGTCTGTTTACAAGTTTTTTTCAAGGTCTAGAATGCTTCAGAATTTTCTTCATTATAAAGGTGAAGAATATTACATGTACACAACACATTTTGTTTGTCATTCTTCTTGACGTGCTGCTTGCAATTCCTGGGTGCAGCTCCTTCTTAGCAATGATAAATAATGCTGCTCCAAATGTGAGTGGCAACTATCTCTTTGAAGTACTACTTTCAGTTCTTTGAATATGCCAGAAATTGAATTGTTGGATCATATGTTTTTATTTTTAGTTTTTTGAGGAATTATCTTATTGTTTTCCAAAGTGGTTGCACCATTTTGTATATTTTTTCGTTCCAACGCACAGTGTACAAGGCTTTCAGTTTCACCACATTCTTATTGATATTTGTTTTTTTAAATTAGAGTCATCCTGTTAGTTTGAGGTAATATATCATTGTGATTTTGATTTGCATTTCTCTAATGGTTAGTGATGTTGAACATCCTTTCATGTTTCTTGTCATTTGTGTGTCTTCTTCGTCTGATAAGTCCTTTAATCAGGGTGTGTGTGTGTTTTGTTGTTGTCGAATTGCACGAAATTCTTTGTATATTCTGGCTATTAATCCTTTGCTGCACACATGATATACAGATATTTTCCTCCACTTATTAGGTTGCCTTTTTATTCTCTTGATTGTGTCTCTTGTTGTATAGAAATTTGACATTTTGCTGTGGTCCATTATATTTGTTTTTACTATTGTTATCTATGCTTTTGGTATCATGTTTAATAAATATTAGCAAATCTGGTATTATGAAACCTTTCTCTTAAGCCTTCTTTTAAGAGTTTAACAGTTCTAGGTCTTATGTTTTGTACTGTTTGAAGTCTTGTGCTTGGGATGTTGTAATGGTGTACTAGTCCAGCTTTATTCTTTTGTCCGTAGTTTCCCTAGCATCATTTATTGAAAAGGCTTCCTCTTTCCCATTAAAAGATGTCTCAACCTTGGCAGAAATCATTTGACTACATATGTGAGAGTTGGTTATTGGGTGCTCTATACTGTTCTATCACTCTGTATGTATTTCAAAGCCACACTTTGATTACTGGAGCTTGATAATAAGGAGATCAGGCAAGCAGGAAGTTGTAGAGGTTGCACCGACTCTGTAAGTTACTTTAGGTGGTATTGACATTGTCATCATATAAATCATCTGGTCCATGAACATGACATAGCTTTTATTTTATTCATGTCTCTTTTCAACACTTTGTTTTTCTCAATGGACCAGTCCTTCGTCTCCTTGGTTAAGTTTATTCCTAAGTATTTTATTCTTTTTGATGCTACTAGAAATGGCATTATTTTCAAATTTCATTTTCAGATTGTTCATTTGTTAGTGTGTATATGTAGAAACAAGCTGATTTTTGTGTGAGCTTGTATCCTTTAACTTTCAATGTATTAGTTCTAACAGTTTGTGTGTGTGCACACACAAATGTGTGTGATCTTTAACTTTTTTGTATAAGATCAGTCATCTGCAAACAGGGATAATTTACACCCTTTTCAATTTTAATGCTTTTTATTTTTCTGGCCTTATTGGTCTGACCAATCCATGTTGGAATCAGCAAGAGTTGGTATTCTTGCCTTGTTTCTGATCTTAGAGAAACAACTTCAGTCTTCAGTACTGAAGGACGTAAGCTGTTATCAGCTTCTCATGTACAGAACTTATTATACAGCAGTTTCCTTACACTCAAACTTTGTGGACTGTTTTCATCAACAAAGGGTGTTACATTTTGTCAGATATTCTTCCTGTGTCAACTGAGATTGTTACGTATTTTTCTTCTTCCATTTGGCTTATTCATGCTTCATGTATTCTGCTCAGGGTTCCAGTTGTTTATAGTAGGGAAAGAGGACAAGTCTGGCAGCAGTAATTCTGTGTGTGTTGAATCCTCAGGGGGTTGAACTTTTTCATATTTTTTTAATCTATTCATAACTACTAACATCTTGGATTTTTTGGTAGTGATTGGTTTAGCCAGACACATTTCTATCCTCTTTTTTCTGTTTCCTATTTGCTTTGCTATTTTTCTTCTTTCTTACCATAATTTTTGCTGATTTATCATGTTTTGTTGTTGCTGCTCATTTCTATAATTAAACAATATCTTATTAAAAAATACATTATTAACACATCAGCCCTGTCAGAACACCTATTGTATGCTTAGAGAATTATGTACTATCATTGTTCAGTAGCATGGGTCTACTTTTTTGTTTTTAGTACCACATTAATATTGTGATTATTATATATTATGTATCATTAATATTATAATTACTTTAGTGGACCATATTTATTTTCACTTATATCATTGCAATTGTATCACTTTTGTTTGCTTACCTTTATAGGCTTGTTTTTCTTCTTTGAGAAGTTTCTTAGGTAAAGGCATCTTTACAATAAGAGTCTCAGTTTCTGGTGGGTTTATAAATTTACATATCTCATTGCTATTCTGAAAAGAGAATTTTTTTTTTATTTAAGAGGAAAAAGAGAAAAACACAAAACAAACCAAAGCGGTGTAAGGGTACACGTAATACAGAACTACAAAACAAAACAAAACAAAACAAACAAACAAACAAACAAAAATAACAGTAAGAAATCACCTGTTACTAGATTACATATTATCATCTTGAAAATAGTTGCTCAAATCACAGTATCAAAGAATACAAGGTGGACATTCAAACAGGGAGACTGCAAACAGCTGTGTTCAATGATCCAAAAACATTAATATAGTCAGCTATTTAACACCCCTAAACATACTTGCTGTTATATCCATTAGAGCTCTTTTTTTTCCCCTCTCTTTTTTACAACAAAATTTACACATTTTGGATTTTATTACTCCTTAGTTCTTATTACTTTTTTTGGGGGGGAGAGAATAAAGTCAAATATGGCAAAACAAAGCTGTCAGTCAATACCAAGGATAGACGTAGCACATGGTGTAGAACAGAGTACAAGTTTATCAACAATGGTTATCAACATTGTCCCTTGTTTCCTTAAAAAGAGTTGTCTATCTCATTAGATATTATAAAGTTGGACAAAACAGTAGAGAACAAGACCAATAAAACTTAGGCATTGTAAACATTACAGGACTTCCAAAGAAGACAATAGTCAAACCAGAATGGGTATCTTAGTGAATCTTATTGCCTTCAAAGTAGTTGCCTATGTCTTCAAACTTGATACTATCATATAGAATGGAACAGAGTCTAATCGGTCAAAACAAGATTGTGGGAGTACTACAGGACTTCAAAACAAGTTAATAGGAAATCAAAAAGAGTTACTATTTATATATCCTAATTTTTAAAATTTTTTCTTTAATTAAGACAAACAAGAAATGACTAATTTTTTTAAAACAATAAGGGGGAGATTAAGATAAAACAGGACAAAGCAATATAACAATAGAGGTCAAAGCATGACTGTTTCAGCAACCTAGTACTTCACCACCATATAACCCGACTTAATAGTAGTTACCATAGTGTCTGTCTTTTTCCTTGAAATGTTTGGATAAAACTTCATATACTCTAGCTTCAAATATTTTCATATCAAGAAGCCCAGAATAAATGAAAAGAGAATTTAATTCTAGATTGAAGGTAAGTAATGTCATTGTTTTGAAACATTAGTGTGATATGTCTATCATAGTTACTGAGAAATCTGTGATAATTCTAATTATTCCTCTGCAAACTTCCCAGTCCTTTTTCCCTGGCTTCTCTGAAGATATTCTTTTTGCCATCAGTATAATTTCACCATGATGTCTGGTGTGTAGGCACCTTTGCATTCTCTGGTTTGGAATTTGTTATAGTTCTTAACTCATTGGAATCATATTTATACTAGTTCTTAAAAATTCACAACTATAATGTCTTTAATTTTCTTCTTCTCTGTTTACTCTGATTGCTAAGCCATTCAGATATATTTTAGACTCAAGTGCTCTCTTATCTTTCCTGCCTGATACCTCTTTTATATTCTCTATCTCCTTGTTTTTAAATTACTGAGTTTCTTCATATGCATTTTCCACTTCATGAATTTTCTCTTCAGCCATAATGAATCAGCTTTGTAACCCCATTATTAAATGCTTTATTCCAATAGCCATATGTTAATGTCAAGAGTTGCACTTGTTTTTCTTTCAAATGAATCTGCTAATTTCTGACAGTCTTTTGTTGATTTTTTTTTAAAAGTCATTTTTCCTGTGCTCTGATTTCTTTAAACATTTTGACTCTTTGCTGTTCTGCCTTGAGTGTATGAGAAGTCCCAGTTTCACATTCTTTGAGGATCTAATGTCGCATTTGGTGTTTCTGTGGTTCTCAATCCTTGTGTCTATCTCCTGGTATGCTAATTAATCTCCTCCTATGAGTCCCGCTTCTTGTCTTAATGATGAGAGTCTTCTAGACTTCATTTTTGACAGTTTCTTGTCCTTATTTCAGCAGCCCAGAAACATTCTATGTGACTTCAACCCTGGATTCTCAGTTTGACGGATAGTCTCAGTTTTAGCTTCTCTCCTTGCTGTTCCAATTCTCAGTGTATTGATAGATACACTCCAGCTAACGTTGCTTTCAGGGAAAGATTTTTCCTCCTCACCGTGCTGGTTTTGGCTAATGCTTTCTGTGAACCCTGGTTCCCTGAAATAGTCCCTAGGACTCGAGAGAAGAATAAAATCTTAAGAATACGAATCATTCAGAACATAGATGTTATGAATTATGGGCTCCTTTCAAATAGCCGTATGCTGAAAGGAGAGGTTATCTAGTTTATTTTTAAACACACTTTTTAAAAGCTAATCATTACCAGCATAAAGAGATCCACAAATTTTATCTTTTCGTATAACTATTTTACCTCTAAATTCTTTTGGAATTTCTCTGTATTCAATAATATCTTATTCTAACAATGAAAATAATTTGTTCCACATTGTCAATCCTTAATTCATTTTGTTTTCTTATTGCACTTATTAGAACCTCCCATTCAGTGATGAACTGGAAATGTAATAGTGGCTATCCCTGTCTTGTTCCTGATGTGCAAAGGAATTCTATATTTCACCATTCCCAGATGTGATAAAAATATACAGTGAATGTTTAAAATTTCTTACAATAAAGTACCCATTGCCATTAATCCCCCTCAAGACACCCCCTTCTAACACACTTATCCCCTCATTCTTACAACTTTCTGAAGTTCTGAAAGACCTTCTTCTTTAGTGTCCTTATAAAGTTTGATAAAAAGTAGAGGTGCTAAATGCATCCAACAGAAAGATAGGCTTGCAGAAATATAACACTGTGTCCCTAACCATCCAGCTCAGCCGATTTGACTCTGTGTATCTTCTGACTCTTCCTCAAAGTAAAAAAAAAAAAAAAAAAAATCATTGAAAGGCAGATTTTTTAAATCAATTCAGAACAATGAGGCAGCCAGGGCACTGCAACCAAAAACACTCATGAAAGAGAACTTGCAGAGCTGCTTCAGAAAGGGCTAAGAATGATGGGATAAGGTTGTTTGAACCAAGAGGGAGTATTTTGAGTGGGGTTAATGGCAATGTGTCTTTTATTGTTTTTAAATGTGAACATTCACTGTAGTTTTTGATCATGATGCATAAGTGTCATATTTGCTGCAGAGTGTGTAGAACAATTGATTCTTGCCAGAGAAGCTGAAGAGAGCCTTGTAAGACTTAAATTTCATACTGAGAATTGAGTCGGTTGAGGTGTAGAATAACCATGTGGCTCCTGCCAATGAGATTATAATGGTTAATGCAAGAAAGAGTTAGATTTTTTGGATCTTGTGTTTATATATTCTGTATTCATGTATGCATCCATGCATAACAAAGCTAAATCCATAAACTTTATTTCCCAGCTTCTACTGTAATTGATATATGTCAGACTTTTCTGTGTGCATAATTCTAATCTGAGGCAAAATCAGAAGGTAGTAAAACCCAAATATTTGCAAAGTTAGCATTGGAGAGGAGAAAAAATGGAATATAGTTTATTAAATTTTATTTTCTTTTAGGAAGTTACTCCCCTCACTCCCATTTACCCTGACCAAAAAGATGCAAATTTCAGCCCTCAGGCATAAGAACGCCATCATCTCTTGCATTCTGGGAGTCTGAGGGAAACTGTGGGGGAGACCTCTGTCACTTCCTCAGCTCTCACCCACCCTTATTGTAGAACAGATTTCCTTTTCTTCATGCTAGTCTACTACTGGTCCTGCTGCCGGTCCCTGATTTTCTATCCATGGTTAATTGAATGAAGGTAGATATTTACCTAAAAATACCGCCTTTCCTGAAAATTAGGAATTGGAACCCAGACATTGACTCTGTGAGCAGGTAAACCTGAGTCCTGAGAATTGGTCATGGCACAGCCATCTGCAGCCCTCTGGGAACTGTGGATGTGAAAAGATGTGTACATGAAGGAGAGAGAAGAATTCATAGAGCAGTTGAGGGGAATGATGGGAAGAAAGGACTTCCCCGGCTCTGACAGCGTTTCTCTGCCTTAGTCCATTTCCAAACCTTAAAGCCTTCCAGCCTTTGGGTTCCGTGAGACTCTCCCATGTCCTAATTAAAAGCTATCTTTTAAAGACATTATGGATGTACTGGTTTTGGTATTTATTGCACTCATATTTAAATTCCAGTTTTTATTGCGTGTTGGCTATGTGATCTGAGCAAGTTAGATAACACCTCAAGCTTAAATTTCTTCATCTATAAAAGTGAGAGATTCTATTTTACAAGATTCTTGTGGAGACTTGTATTGATGGACGTAGGGCAACTGGCTCTGAATAGGTATTCAATAAATAGAAGCTGTTACCTTTAAATTATTTCGAAGTCCAATATCATATGCATTTCTTATCACACATCCTCTTGTGCTTTGTGTTGTTATTTGTTAAATGTGCACCCTGTCTCAACATTAGATGTCATGTTAACAAGGTAAATTCTACCCTGATACTTTCTATACTCTACTGAGGAAACTATCTAAGAACTTGTGGACAATAAATGTTTATTGGATAGAATAAGTACTTTTTAGGATCCTCTCGTTAGGGAAAACCAGAAAAGTTAAAAGCTGATCATTCTTTCTTGCTCTTGATCATTGCTATCTGGCCAAGTGAGTGCTGATGTCTTCCATTGCAGGAAAGTCTATCCTTAAATGAAGATTTCTGACCTTCTGATATGTTCTGTGTTGCTTTACTTACGAATTTCCAAGTCAAAATTCTATCAGGCAATGTGTGAAATAAAAATAAGCAGGCTAACTAGGAGAGAAAGACCTCAGAGCTCCACATCCCATCTTTACTGTAGACACCAAGGCACCTTAGGGCTCTTCAGAAAATATTTTGAAAACCATTACTTTGCATTATCTAGAGCAGTCCAGGCAACCAGTAGTTATTATGGGTTTTTACTGAATTAAAAACCAGCCAACCAACCAACCAACAAAAACCAAAGCAGCAAAACACCGTAACCCTTTCCAGAGTGATTATGAAGGTTTTAGAAAGCTTTGCCGGATTGTTGTTAAGCCTTGTATAATTGATGGTGTGGGGACTTTTGGCTACTGTTATAAGCAGGAGTGGTTTTGATGAGGAAGAATGGAAAATGTTCTAGCTTTCATGGCAGAAGACATGGGTTTGTGCTGTTTCCTTTTCTTACTGGTCCTTTGACTTTGCCAGGTCTCAACTTTTGTAAGATGGGGACTGATCATCCTCATCTACTTCACAGATTTATGAGCTCAAGTGAGACAGAGATAAAATGGTTTGGTATTCTGAAAAAAATAGAACTATGTACCTATGGCATTTTTTTAGTAATGGTATTTTAAAAAAAATTTAAAGAAAGATTAAGCGGAACAAAATAGTTAGACACAACACATATGTTCAGAGACAAAAATAAATAGTAAGAAATCACTAGTTGATGTTTACATATTGTTTTACAAATAGTTGTTGAAGATACAAAAATGGCACATGTAAAGTGGGAATTCAGACAATAAGACTGCAAACAGTTCTGTTCAACTGTCCAACAAAAACTTAGTAACATGGTTGTCAATCCTATACACTTAAACATACATGCAGTTATCCATATCTTCATTTATGTTTAGATTAAACAAACTAAAGCATGCTAAAATCATTCTGAACAAAGAATAATAGTATCGCTGGATTTCACATCATGACACTCCGTGATCAGCACTGGGTACTGTAGTGTCTTTGTTTTTTAAATTTAATTTAAAGAAAGACTAAACAAAACAAAGTGGGTAGAAATAATACATAATTTCAAAGAAAAAAATAAACAGTAAGAAATCACTAGTTGATGATTACAGATTGTCTTCTCACAAATAGTTATTCAAGATACTAAAGTGGAGCTTATAAAGTGGGGATTCAAACAGTGAGATTGCAACCAGTTCTGTTCAACTATCCAACAAAAACTTAGAAATATGGTTATCAATCCTATACACTTAAACATCCATGCAGTTATCCATCTCTTCAATTATGTTGAGATTGAATAAACCCAAGCAGACTAATATCACTCTGCACAAAGAATAATAAATACTATTGCTGTGTTTCACATTATGACACTCCAGGATCAGCACTGGGTATTTTAGTGTCTCTTTTTCTTCAAAGTACCTGTTCATTTCATCATGTGTCATATGGTCAGTTCTCATAAACTGTTTATAGATTCTACACATGCATGAGTGTTAACATGTATTTCTCTCCTTTCTATATTAGAGGGAGAAATAAAACAAAGCAAGACAAAACAAAACATATTCCTGTAAACACATGAAACAAAATAAACATATAAGACCATTGTACAAATCATTCTACCATAGTTCCTGTGTTGTCTCTTGTTATCTTCAATAGAATTGGCTATATCATCTGACATAGTATAATTGAATATGTACATAACAGTATTAATAAAAACACAACTTTGTATATAATATAGAACTTAAAAAACCAGCAGTTATCAAACCAGAATGTGTATCATTGAGTCTTGTTATCTTCAGTGTGGTTGCCTCTACTCTCAGACTTGATACTATCAATCATATCAGTTTTGAATAAAATCTTCTCTGCCTCATTTCTGTTATGCTCTCTTTTTTCCATCAGTTGTCTGCTTATCTTCTTCATTCTGTTTTCTGCTCCATTCATTGAGGCCTCTCTGCCACTGTTCCTGGAGTCCTAGTACTTTTCTCTGTCTCTAGAATGCCCTGGAGTATTCTATATAGAGTTGGATTGGTGGTTGCAAATTTCCCAAGTTCCTCTTTGTCTTGGAAGTATCTTGTTTCTCCATTAATTTCTAGAGACAGTTTAGCAGGGTATATCAATCTGGAATGGAGGTTATTTTCTTTCAGGGCTTGGAATATTTTTCTACAGGCTCTTCTTCACTTGATGATTTGTGTCGAGAATTCTGCCATTATTCTGATGGGCCTTCTTCTGTAGGTTATCTGTTTCTTGTGTCTAACAGCTTTTAATATTCTGTTCTTATATTGAGTTACTGCGACCTTGATTATTATATGCCTGGGTGTATCTCTGGTTTGGTTGTAGGTGGCTGGAGTTCTGTAAGTGTCATATATCAGAATATCATTTCCTTTGCCTATGTTTGGGAAGTTTTCCTTAATTATTTCTGTAAATAACCTTTGTAGTTCCTTTGTTTGTATCCCAGCTTCTTCATTTACATTCTTTATTCTCAAGTTATAGATCCTTTTGTCATCTTCTAGCCTTTGTATTGTTACTGCTTGTTTCCTTGTTATTTTAAAAAAGTTTTCCCTTTCATACTCCCACATTGCAAAATTGTCCTCCAGTTTTAATAATCTATCCTTAGTTTCTTTCAAGCTGATTTGCCATCTTTCCCTAGAGTTTTTAATTTCCTGGTGATCTCTTTGAATCTGCTTCATGTATTCTATATTTTTTTATATTCTTCACCAAATGGTTCTCTCCTGTGTTTGAGTTCCTCTGTGTCTGCTTGAGGGGTGCTTAGTATCTCTTTTATTAATCTTCTTATATCTTGCTTTATTTGGCTAAATATTTCCCTTTTGAACTCATCTATGAGGTTCTGAAAATATCTCTTTATGTCCACTGGTGCTGTGTCTGATATTGCATGTTTGCTGTTCTCATTCTCCTTTGTATTTACATGTCCTAGGTCAATGTTCTCATTGGGGACTGGGGACGTTTTGTTATTGCTTCCTCTTCCCATCTTTTTTGCTTCTTCCAGGGAGCCCCAGTTTGTTTCTTTTTGGTTCCAATTCTTCTGATGCGCACTGGCTAGCTGACCCTTCACACTGCCATGTGCTAGTGAATTGCAGAGGGACAGCATATGCTGGCCCCTCCCCTCCAGATCAGTCAAGCTGCTGTGGCCTGCACTACTGTATTATATTGCACCGCCTCCCCTCTGGACCAGCCAAACCTCCGAGGCCCCACTGGGCCAGTGTAGTTAGTATGGCCACCGCTGGAGGTACTTGACCTCAGATAATGTACTGGGTCTCAGCCAGATCGTGTGACCCAGGCCTAGCTCACTCCACCAATCTCATTTTGGAAGGGAACAATTGACTGAAGTCACTGTTGGCCCTGGCACTTGCCAGTTCTGCCTGGTCCCAGAATGTCATCCCACGGCACCCCCCTATTTATGGAATGGCTGCACTCCTGTCACTCACCACAGGTCGATGTAGGCTCCCCACCAACTCAGCTCTCGGTTGGGCTCACTGACTCTCGAACTCAGTGTAACTGCGCCTCCAGTGAGTTGAAGTGGCAGGACCTCGGACGGCTCAGCAAGTCATGGCGGGACTCCAACCAGTCTTGGTGGGACCCTGGCAAGGTGCAGCCAGACCTCGGCAAGCCGCGGGGACCCCGGCAAGTCATGGCGTCGGCCAGTCATGGCGGGATGTCGGATGGTCGGCAAGTCATCTTCTTGGGACGAGAGTAATCATCTCCCTCTGTTTGGGGCTCCCCACTCTGTATTATATTGAATTCTAAGTTGATTATCTCAGGGAGCCTCTGTAGCCAGTTGTTATCTATCTGTCATCTTTGCTCCTCCCCCTTTTAGTAATGGCATTAAAGAAATAGAAAAACCAGTATATATTACTTATGACTTTCCCTAAATCTCAGCTATCTTCTTCTTGTACATATATTCCTTTATTATCTTCACTAATATAAAATTAAAATAATGTTAGAATCCGTGAAGTCCCTCTTGTGGTTCTTAAATTTCTAGTTTCTCCATAGCATTACATTTTTGAATATCTTTCATATCAATTATGCATTAAAAGAACATCATGAACTTCCAATTCTGGAAAGATGAAATAGACATATTTTTACTGAAGCCTCCCACTAGATGTATCCAAAAACCCCAGGAAGTACATAGTAAAGCAAACATGAGAAAAGTCTGAAAGGTGGAAAGAAGGAAAAAGGGCCAGGGCCATGGGATCCAAGGAAGGACACAGTGGTGAATTCTTTGGGTTTTTACTTTGCTTTATGCATCTCAGACTAGGACCAGAGGAAGTGGCAACCTGGAAATGTTAATGAGCAGACCCCAAACAACAAACAAGCATACAAACTCCACCCCCAAATAAAAAACAAGAAAAGACTGCCCTCTCTACACAAAGCATGAGGAGAGGGACAACCTAGTAAGACAGAAGATTGTGTGTTAGTTTACTAGAACTGCTAAGTCACAGTATTGAAGACTTGGTGGCCTAACAGGAATTCATTGCCTCACAGAAATGGAAGTTCAGTGTCCAACATTAAGTTGTTAGTAGTGTTGGTTTCTTCTAGGCGTTGTGAGGGATTCTTTACTATTATTTTTTTTTTTTATCAGTATGTGGGATCGAACTCAGGACTGCCTCATTGCAAGGCAGGAGCTTATGCCGCTGAGCTAAATCCCCAGCCCCAAGGGAAAGGTTCTTGGCTTTTAGCTCTCTTCTCCTTGTGTCACTTTATACTAGTGTTCTTCTCTTCTTGTCTCTGTGTCCAAATTTCCCCACTTTTATAACCCAGTTGTTTTGGGTTAGAGTCTACCGTCATGATCTCATTTTAACTGATTGTACGCATATAGACCCTATCTTCAAATAAGGTGACATTCTGAGGCCCTAGGGACTAGTACTTCAATGTATGACTTTTAAAAAGATATAGTATATTCAAACCATAGTATATAGCAATTGGTCTACTCCAGTCAAACATCATGGAACATTCTCTAGTTTTATCCCTAGTCGTGCCAGCAAAGCCCAGCTAGAAGGCTAATGTCCACACCCTTGGAAGTTGCACCCCACCCCCATCAGCAGTGGCCACGTAGAGAGTTTGGACATCCACCCTTCCCCCTCACTGTGATAGGTTAGAGAATGCAGAGTGAGGTGTCAGGATTTCTACCACTGCTCAGTAATAAGGCATTGATGGAGACCAGGTGGGAAATAGAACTTTCCCTCCTTTTAAAGCACAACCATACTGGTAGAAGCCTCATCGGAAATCTTAATTCACATACCCAGCAGCAACAAGAAACTCTCGGGTGTCAGGGAGGATGATTTTACCCTCATCTGGCAGAAACAAGATGATATCTCCCCTCTTGTGCTATAGTGGAGTTGTATCCGAAGGGGCTTATTATAACAGAAGAGTTAAGCAAAACCCACAGCATTATAACTCCAGAATGCCCGCATACTGATAAAAATATTTGTACTAAGACCAAGGATTTGTCAACCAAAAATGAGTGCAGACAATCAACAGGCAGTACTGGTGAGCGGATGCAGAGAATAGAATTATCTCACAAGGATTTTAAGAAAGCCACCCTAAAAAATGCTTCAGTCAGAAATGTTGTTCTAACAAATGAAAATGTAGAAAGTTACTACAAAGAAATAGCTAATCTCAGCTCAGGAAAACCTACATAAGAACTAAATAAAAATTTTAAAACTTAAAAATACAATGATGGAAAAAGCCTCAATGGATAGGCCCAATAGAGTAGAGGGAAAGAATCAATACATTTGAGAATAAAGCAATGGAAATGACCCAGCCTGAACAACAGAAAAGAGACCAAAAAAAAAAAAAAAAGTTTCAGGGACATTTGAGACTATTACAAAAGATCAAACATTCAAGTCGCTGAAGTTGCAGAAGAAAAAGAGAATATAGATGGGACAGAAGAAGAAGAAATCAAGAGATGGGTGTGCTCATTGTGAAATCTAGAAATTTCCTGGATTTGGCAAAAGACATGAACCTACAGACCTAAGAAGTTGAATGAATTCTGGATAGGATAAACCCAAATAAATCCATAGCGGGTGTGTCACTAAGGAACTTTGGGAAACTTCAGGACAAAGGAAGAACTTGACAGTAGTTGGACAGAAATGATATCTATAAGAAAAACAACTCAAGTTACAGTATTTTTTATTAGAAATCATGGAGCCCAGATTGAAGTGCAAAAGATTTTTCAAGTCGAAAGTAAAAAACAGTCAACCCAAATTCTATCTCTAGTGAAAATATTACTTGGGAATGAAGAGGGAAAATCAGATATTTTTGAAATAAGAAGGACTAAGGGAATATGTTGTTAATAGTTCTATCTAAAGAGATAACTAAAGGAATTTTCTAAACAGAAATTAAATGACAAAAGAAATACTAGACACATCAAGAAGCAAGAACAACTGATAGAGCAAAAATATGAATATAAACCCAGTAGAGTTTTATTTAGCTTCTTGAATTTTTAAATTAAATTTGATTAATGAAGTGAAAAAGTACAACACAGTTCAATTGTTTCTCAATGAATGTTTTTTTTTTTAATTCAGAAGGCCCAGATTGAAGTGCAAAAGATTTTTCAAGTCGAAAGTAAAAAACAGTCAACCCAAATTCTATCTCTAGTGAAAATATTACTTGGGAATGAAGAGGGAAAATCAGATATTTTTGAAATAAGAAGGACTAAGAGAATATGTTGTTAATAGTTCTATCTAAAGAGATAACTAAAGGAATTTTCTAAACAGAAATTAAATGACAAAAGAAATACTAGACACATCAAGAAGCAAGAACAACTGATAGAGCAAAAATATGAGTATAAACCCAGTAGAGTTTTATTTAGCTTCTTGAATTTTTAAATTAAATTTGATTAATGAAGTGAAAAAGTACAACACAGTTCAATTGTTTCTCAATGAATGTTTTTTTTTTTTTTAATTCAGAAGGCTAAGGCAGATGTAAAGTGACAAAAGGTTTCTAACCTTCACTTGAACTGGTAAAATGTCAGTATCAATAGACTGTGATAAATTTTTCTGTATATAATTCCTATATAATGCTCTGAAAAAGCTTTACAAAGAGATATAGTCCACAAAACAAAGCAAAACCAAAATAAGTTGTATATACATAAATTATTCACCAGATCTAAAATTTGTTAAAGTAGTTTTTAGGAAGTTAGGTAAAAGAAAATAGTAACACGGAAAAAGAATCCAGGGAGAATAAACAGAAAGTAAAATAAAATGTCAGACTAAGTTCAAACATACTATTAATTACACTAAGTATGAATAGTGTAAAAATAACAATAAAAAGACAGAGATTAGCAGAGTTGATTTAGAAGAAGCAGCGTATTCCCCAAAATATGTTGTAAAAAGGAAGCGTATTCAAATATGATATAGGTAAACTAAAGTAAAAGATGGCAAAAGCAGGGCTGGGGATTTAGCTCAGCGGCATAAGCGCCTGCCTTGCAAGCAGGCAGTCGTGAGTTCGATCCCCGGTACCAATAAAAAACGGAAAAAAAAAAAAAAAAAAAAAAGGCAAAAGCTCTTACAGCCATCAAAAGAATAATAAATTTGACATTATTAAAACTGTTAAATAATTTGAATAATCTTTACTCTGAATTGAATTTATAATCTAAAACCTTCTAATATTCAAATGTTAATCAACAGATACCAGGAATTGATGAATTAATATCAGATAGAGGAGGCTTTGGGGCCAGGGATATAGCTCAGTGGCACAACACCTGCCTGGCAAGTGAAAGGCCCTGAGTTTGATTACTGGTAGGAAGAATAAAAAAAAATTAAAAAGGGAGGCTTCAGGGCAAATAAAATTAACAGGCAGAAAATCATTGTATACAAAGATGAAAAGATCATCCCATTAAGAAGATGCAGTGATCTTAAATGTGCATGTACCAAACAACATAGCTGCAAAATATGTATGTCAAGCAAACATGAATAGAATTAAAAGGAGAAATAGCCCAAAGTTTGGTGGAGAACTCATCACCTTTTTTTCTGAAAATAGAATAACAGAAGATCAACAAAGATGTACAAGAACACAGTATGGTCAATCTAACAGGATCTAATTGATATTATAGATATTATAGTAAATATTCACTTCTTTCAAGTGCCCACAGAATATACGCCAAAATAGCACACGTCCTGGGTTATTAAAAAAACCTCAACAAATGCAAATGAATTGAAATCATACTTGTGTGTTCTTTAATCACAATAAAACTAAACTCAGTGACAAAAAGATAATGGGAACTTCTCCAAACATTTGGAAACGGAGCAAAATTATTTTAAATGGTCTTTGGACAGTAGAATTCTCAAGGGAAATTAAAACTACATAGAAATGGGTCAAAAACTATAGCATACCAAAACCCATGACACGTAGCTAAGGCAATTTCGAGAGGAAAAGTTATAGCACTAAATGCTTATATTAGAAGAGGAAGAATCTCAAATCAATAATCTGAGCTCCCATCTCAGTGAACTAGAGAAAGAAGATCAAAATAAACCCAAAGTAAGCAGAAGGAAGGAAATAATAAAGATATGAGCAGAAATCAATGAAATAAAGAGCAGTAAAGTAGAGAAAATCAATAAAACAAAAAGCTGCTTCATTGAAAAGATCAATAAAATTGACAAACTTCTAGCATGACTGACAAAGAGAATACACAAATTACTAATATCAGGAACAGAGCAGGGGCTACCAACAGACCCTCACAGACATCAAAAGGATAATAAGAAAAATACTGGGCATATATATAAATTTGACAATGTTATTAAAACAAATAATTTGAATAATCTTTTGACTCAATTGAATTTATAATCTAAAACCTTCTAAAAAAGAAATCTCCCAGTCCTGATGGCTTCACTGCATAATTTTACCAAGTAGTTGAAGAATTAACTCAAATTCTATACAAATTCTTAAGGAAAGTAGAAGAGGAAAGAGCACTTAACATTATCAATTCATTCATCGAAGCCACAACTGTCTGTATCAAAGATGGTGCAAAAATTATAGCTCAATATCCTTCATACATAAAAACATACCTAACAAAATATTGAATATAATTTAGCAATGTGTAAAAGAAGTGTATATATAAACAAGTGAGAGTCATTCCAGGGATATGAGACTAATTTAGTATTTAAAAATGAATATACGATTCAACAGGTTAAAGAAGAAAAATCACATGATTATATCACACAATGCAGAAAAATAACCTTATTGACCCCAGTACCCACTCATGGTATGAAAAATACAATCAGATACAGCTAGAAGGGAATTTCTCCAATTTGGTAACGAGCATCTACAGAAAATTCAGAGGTAGCATCATACTCAATTGTGAGAGACTGAATACTTTTCCTTTATGGTCACAAATCTGGCACAGATTCCTGTTCATGTACCTGCCATTCAACATTGGTTCTGTGATTCATAGTCAGGCAAACAAGTACAGCAAAGTAAATAAAAGGCATATAAATCAGAAAAGAAGAAATAAGGCTTTTCCCATTTACAGATGACATGATTTCCTAAATCTCTTAGAAGGAGTAAAGCAAAGTCAGTAAGACCTCTTAGAAGATAGACATACAAAGTCAACTGTTTTGTTATATTTTAGCAGTAAACACCTGGCACCTGCAGTGTTAGATACACTGAGGATGATGAGAAGGCAAGCCACAGACTGACACCCCAAAAACTCTACACTAAGGGAACAAATGCCTCACCAAAGGATGAAAGCAGATATAAAAGAACCACATGAGAAGATGGCCAGTGTCATTTGGGGAAGTCCTCAGAGAACTGCAGACTGAAACCTGAGCTACCTCTATACATTTACTAGAATAATTAAAATCAGAAATACTGATACCACCAAATGCTGGTGTGGATGTGCAGGATGTGTGGATGATAAGAATTTCCCATACATTTCTGGTGGGAATGCAAAAGGGCACAGGCACTTTGAAACAGTTTGGCAGTTCCTTACAAAACTAAGCATGGTCTTCATGCAATCCAGTAACTATATGCATGATATTTACCCAAATGAGTTGAAAATTTACATTCCCAGAAAAGCCTGCACATGAATGTTAATAGCAGCTTTCTTTGTAGTTGCCAAAACTTGGAAGCAACCAATATTAACAAGTGAATGAATTAACAAACTATAGTTCATCCAGACAATGGAAGGTTATTCAGCAATAATTTAAACAGGAGTTATCAAGCTTTTGAAAGAAACTAATTTGAAAAGATTAAACATTGCATGATCTAACTTATATGACAGTCTGGAAAAAGCAAAGCCGTGAAACAGTTAAAAAAATAAATGATTTCCAGGAGTTTGGGGAGGGAGGGAGAGGTGAATAGATGCAGCACAGGGGGTTAGGACAACCCTCAAACTATGTTATGTGATGCTGTAATGGTGGATCGATATCTCACAGAATGTACACACAGTAGTGAACTATAGTGGAAACCATGAACTTTAGATCATAATGTACTAGTTCTGGCTCACTAATTATAACATAGTACAACATGACCATGTTAGGGTTAGTATAACAAGGTGTTTAACACAGAAGGAAGGACGTGAGGGATGCATGGGAATTCTAGTTTCTACTAGTTTTTGTGTAATGGTCTGTTAACTAAAAATAACTTAGAATTTATGAAAATTCAAGTATAGAAAGGCATCTAACATTACACACCTACAACTTGTGAATGAAAACTATAAAATGCTGATGAAGGAAATCAAAGATTTATGTAAGCAGAAAGATACACCATGTTCATGTATTCAAAAATTTGAAATAATAAAGATGTCTGCCCTCAGTTTGATATATAGATTTAATGCAAGACCCTAACAGGATTTTTCTTAATAAAGATGAATATTCGAAAGTGCATTTGAAAAGGCAACTAAATTAAATAACTAAAACAAATTTGAAAAAAGAAAAGGAATAAAGCTAGAATCATCAGACCACCCAATTTCAATATTGATATGATAGAAATAACATAGAATTATTCATATACATTGCAACAGGGTCAAACTCTGGAATTGGATATTGTATCATCCTGTAATTATGCAAGATACAACCATTAAAAAAATAAGATGGGGGGGTGGTTAAAGTGCGGTTGGCTCTACTGTGTACTACCTTTGAGACTTCCCATGAGCCTATAAATATTTCAAAAGTATCAGTTTACTTTTTAAAGGTGATAGGCACATTTTAAGTCACTGATTGAGCTGAGAGTTTTACAGGTATGTATTCATTGCCAACCTCAGCAAATTGTGTTAAATAGATGCACTTGTATGCATGTCAATCATGTTTTAAGTTTAATGAAAAAAATCTCAAGCATGTTGTAACTGTGTAAGTCACTTGTTCTGCACTCAACCCTCATTCTTATCCTTGTGTACTGTATTATTATGTAGAGTAGAAGCACCCAGATTTGCAAGAGACCAATCCCAAATCCTTTTGTCAGTTGGCTTCTGGTTACATCACACCAGTTGGTGGCCCTCCGGGAAGACAGACTATGGGAGAAACTACTTTCTTTTGACTTCTACCTTTCATTAACATTTCTCCAGAAAGCCCAGGCAGCTAGAGAAAAGAACTTTACTCACCAGCTCCGGAACATGGCCTATGGAACGTTTTCCTGGCCCTAGTGCTGGCAATCAGTACGGCTTGGCAATGCCAGCTTTAGTCACCCAGCTGAGGCCTGCAGCTCAGCCTTCTCCTGCCCTGCTGGGCTCTGGACACCCGTGATCTCCACGTGGCAGCCCTAGGGGTGATAGCTGCTTTCTCTGATCAGTTACTGACTTAGGTTCCCCCACCACTTTGAAGCTATTCCAGTCCTTTCAATATCTGTACAGCCAATTTCCTGCATTATTAAAGTCTCCTGTTCCAGCAGGGTGCAAGCAGTCCTGGTGACTTTCAAGGCCGAGGCTGGAGGATCACTTGAGCCTGGGAGGTTGAGTCTAGTCTGGGAAACTCCAATCCCCAAAAAGAAGTGTTTTGTTTGAAATTCTTAGAGCGATTGTATTTTTGTCCTTGACCCTGACTAATACATCCATATTAGGAGCAGTAGAGCAAATGTTCTGTTGGAGGAATTGTCCCATGGAGAAAAGGCAATGCACAATCCCCATTTCTTTGTCTCAAAACTGGTCCGCCATTTCTTGAAGTCTTGTTTTTCGTGAGCCTTCTCTGTTGACACCAGTCGTGGAGTGTGTTGAACATGAAGCACAGCTGAGGTGGGTTCTGGGATTGCTGGAATGTTTGTGGGAACGATGGTGACTGCGGGAGACGCTAAGACCAGAGAGGAAGTGCCGGGCTTTTGGTCTGCTTCTTGTCAGCCTCTCGTCGTCTTCCTTTTCCCCATGAATATCATTGCAGCACCACTTTGTAATTCTGTGCATGGAATTTCCTTTGCGTGGTGGCCACTGAATCTTAGCATTTGGGCAGCCAGCTTTGTGATGCAGATCTGTGATGGACTGGTGCCAATTCCTTAGGAGCCCCTCTGTGGAATCCTGAGTTAGCCTCTCTTCCAGACTCCTTTTTAGAAAGTTAGTGAAGTTGAAGCACAACTTTGCTAAAGAGCATGTAGTTGAGACAGATACTGGAAACAAAGATGGGTACTTAACACATTTCAACTCGCATACTATAACATTGAATCCCCACTCTTATGAAAACCTAGCATGTGAGGCACAATCAAGAGCATTCATGGTAGCCTTGATGATGATAGCTTCAAACTAGAAACAATCGAAATGTTCACCAATAGTAGATATGGATCAATAAAGACAATTGTTGAATGGAATAATACACAGCAATGAAAAAGAACCCATCTGGCTGCCTGTAATAAAATGGTTGAGTCTTATATGAGCAAATGAAAAAAAAAATCACTGAAGAATCCTAAGTTTTTTAGTGTAAAACAAGCAAAATTAAATACTTTGTCTGGATTAGAATACAGGTATGAAATCTGTGCCAAAAAGCCCGAGAGTATGGCTACCTCAGGAGTCAGTGAAGCAGGTACCTCTTTCAGGATTGTGAATAGGAAAGTACCTCAGGGGAGGCTCTATCCGACCCAGTGAGGGGAGGGCCCATTTCTATGGAGAAGGCAAAGGCTGCTGATAAATCTGCTTGGAGGTATACACGGCTATGTACTTCGGAATTTGCTTTCCAAATGTACATGTGTATTTTACATCATTTTATATATGTAATATATTTCTCTGTTTAAAAATTCATGAGTGTATTTCATACATTTTTATTTCTCTTATAATATCTACAATGGAAATTGCAGAAAGCTGAAGGTGATCATAGAAGCCCCACAGCGCTTTGCTTTTCAAAAATAGCCCTTAAAAGTTGCTTCTTTCCAAAAGAAGCCATTTTTTGGTTTCTCCCCGTGTGAGCAAATGTGGATATTAATTGTCATTGTCACTAAAAGTTAAATGAGCACATTGTGGTTTAGCATAGCGCTGTACTGAACACTCAGGAGGGCTCAGTCCAGATTCAGGTCTTTTCATGGATCTCAGCGGCTTAGCGTCACTGGTCTGCGCATTTGTGATCTGGTTTATTGCTCTCCCGGAAACCCCTAACTGTAACCCTAGAAAATCGCTTGAGTGCTCTGCGTGTATCACAGGGTCCACCCTTCCATTCATAACCGGGAGAGGAACTCCATCTTGTCACTTAAACACCCATGCTCTCCTTTGGGGAGCAAAATTTCCACTTAAAAAAGGAAAAGCAACATAACAGGAATTATGTAAATGAACGGGAGAAAACCAGTAGTGTCCTGTTGGAGGTAATTCTCCCCATAATGAGTGTTGGGGGAAGGAGGAGAATGGGTAGGAGAAAGGTTAAAAATTGGAAACTGTGTGTGTGTATGGAATAAGCTCGCGCAGAAAGCAGATGCGCATTGTGGAAGCCATGTAGGGAGGCAATAATCTGTGACAGAAAGATTTACATAATATTCTTTCCGGGCAAGTTCTCCATTTGAAAAAGATGGCAAAATGCAGACAGCATGGCTGGCTGTAATGAATCTAAATCAGGTAAATAATTTGCACTCTCAGATTATGCCCCCCTCCCACCCTGCATCCACACTGGCTTAATGGATCTATTACAGCTTAGAGGGCGGAGAGAATCGGAGTTACCCTGACACGTAGGTGCAGCATACGTGAGCGTGAGCATTTGCCAAGTAGGGGGCACTGAGAGGGCCGGACAGCTCTCATCTGCAGCCCATAATTCAAAATTGGTGCATTTATGACTAGAGGGAAAAATCTCCCTAAATTGTGATGGAATGTTTGAAACTCCTCTGCAAAAACTGTCTTGGAGGAGGACTCTAGGTTTAAAGGGTGCTGCATCCTGCCCGCAATGAGTCCATACTGTATGGTGAATATTACGTAAAACCGATCGGTCCTGCTCCCTGCTCTGTCTTCTCTACCAGTGAGTTCCCAGTGAGCACTGGGATACCTCTTGATCAAGGAAGGAAAATGAGCATAAAATGCTGTATGTCGCAGGGGATGTCGCCCAAAATAAGACAGAGATGAGATGCAATCGTTTTCCTTTAAATGTGATGACAAGTTTTGCCTTTTAAGTTTCAGTTCAGAAACGTCTCTCTGGTCTGTAATTCTACCTTCTTGCATTGGTAGAACTTGAAGTTCTTTCTACTCTGGGTGTGAGTTGGTGCTGTATTTTGTGTGTGTCTGCAGCTGGCCCGAGGAGGGTAATACATCTGACGCCTGCAGCCGCTGATCCCAGATTTGTGGTTTGTGACTTTTTTCTGTGCAGTCGCAGTGAACTGTTGCAAAGTCCTGACTTGGATACTTATTACCCTGTCTCTCTTACACACGTTCCAGTTACTCTGAAATTTTCAATTAATTCTTGGTTAGTGTGATGCTTAACTACCACTAGAATAACTGGTTATAAATACTGTACAAACTAAAATATTGGTTCACATGTACAGAAATTTTTAAAAATCTCTTTCAGGCTTCTTTTTCTTCCTTGGAGTGTGGTGCATGGAATTTATTATGCATTATGTATAATGTGTTTTTAAAGCTATATAAAACTACAAAAAAGGAAGAAAACAGTAGAATATATTCTAGATACTCGTATCTTCTCTTTTTCTTTGGAGTGTGTCTGAATTGTGGAGGCATATTCCTATTTTAATGCAAGTGATTGTCAAATTTTACTACAAATTTGTCATTAAATGAGGATTTAGATTTTTTTAAGAAAGGAGGAAATTGTACGTTTACACACACACACACACACACACACACACACAGGGCAAAGCAAGGCGCTGTCTCTCCAGGCTAGGCTATTACTCGGCCCTGCTTGGAAGAAAAGGCTTTCTCAATGGGATTACATCCCCTCTCATAACCTATCAGTTGTGTGATCAGAAATGCATAACACAGCCCAGTACTGCTCAGCTTGGCCAGGGCGGCGGGATTGAATTTAAATAGGCAAATGCCAGACTTGAGCGCTGTCTTGCTTTCTGATTCTCTCAGTCTTTCTCCATTTCCTGTCCTCCTCCTAATCAAACCCCCCCTCCTCCTCTTACTTCCTCCCCACACTACCATTTTATCTTAGGCGTGAACCAACACATGGGAAGTTATCAGGAGATGGAGGGTGGATGGGGAGGGGAGAGGCAGGCTGCGGAGGGAGAGAGGAAGAGAATGAGATGGAACAAAATGGTAAATAGTCATCCCCTCACTGGGACAGTAAAGCCTGTGCTGCTTTTTTTCCTTTTCTTTTGTATTTAAAGAGAAACATTTCAAGATAAATTATGTAGCAGGCATCCTTTCTCAATCAGGAAGACGTTTATGTATGTGAAGTTTACAGCGTACCCTGTATTCCAGCCTTGTGTCATGTGTACTCGGTCGTGTTTGTTGCCTGTCTTGGCTTCCTTTGCTTTATGGCTCCTTCAGCGTGGTGTCCATGCTACAGTGTCGTCCCCTGGTGACAGTTAACTTTGCACTGATAAAGGAGCCATTTGGGGGTTCTCTCCACTCCTTTCCCCCATTTTGCCCCACCCCAGCACATATACATCAGATTGACCAAAACCCAAAAGCTACATTGGAAAGAAAATCTGTTTCATTGATAACACCTGAAGGCTATATTGAATGTTGCAGAGTTTGTACTGAGGCAGGCGCGTGAATGTTAATCATGCAGTTTGGACCTTGGTGCAAATGACTAAAAAATGGAAACCACTATGAGAGTCCTGCCTGTTGTCCTCCCTCTCCTAACAGAGGTAGTGAAGTTTATTTAGAGTTATGTCAGATTGCTGTCTTTTAAAAGATTTGCCCTCTTCCCTCCCCAGTGAATTTTCGTCTGGATAGAAAGTGAGTCTTGAGCTAAGAATTTTCTTTTTCAAACTAAGAGTTTGCACTTAAATTCCTGTCCTAGTGGCTATGTTTAGAGAATTATATTACTTGATTTTAATGTTTCCATCAGTTATGCTTAGTTAAAAAGAAAGGCTTCTATGTATTTATGTTTTTAAAATTCAACATCAATTTACTGGTGTTTAAATTTATTCCAGAGGGCAAACTCCAAATAAATTTTGCCCACATGGGAAAAACATATGGTCTGAAAGATACGGCACAATCTTTAGCAAATACCCCAGCTTTAATAAAAATGAGACTCTGCACTATAATGTTACGATGTTGGACTGGCAAAGGACAGTATTTTATATCAAGAAACACTGCTACCTAAATGCATTTCATGAATCATCTCTAACTGAATGTGATAGTGTCCTTTCTGTCTTGGGGGTTGAAACTGATTGGCTTTACATGATGAGGGATTTGATAACCAGCAGAAAAAGAATCTAAGAAGCCGATGCAGTTGTCCTGTCAATACTGCCGCACTAGGACTTGCAAAATTTCTTTTGACACTGTTCAGTTTCACATGTCTCCACTAGCTTCTAGGCACTTGACTCATGGAGTATTCAGGTAGCACTGTATTTGATCCAGCTGAGATTGGAAAAAGTAAGATCCAACCAAAGTCATTAAGGATCCTACCATATCTCCTTTCTTCTGAGTTTTGCTTTGATGCATAAGAGATCCTTTAAAAAATTAGTATATGTTTGCGATACATACGGAAAATTAAAGAGCAAAATAAACGATAGATATGAGGAAGAAAAAGAGGCTGTCCGCCTATTGTCTGTAGCATTTCTCATCATCTAGATGTGATGAGTCCCTAGATTTTTTTTTTAGCAGACAAAAGTACACATTTCTGATGGGTCAGGGAATAATTTTATTGAGATATAATTCACATACAATACAATTTACGCACTCAATGTACCGAATTCAGTAGTCTCTGGTGTATTCATGGGGTTGTTTGCACGATCATCAGCACATTCTGTTATAGAATAGTTCCATCAACCTGTAAAAGAAATCCTGTACCTACCTGTTAAAGTCCCTTCCTCTCGCAACCTTTCCCTAAAGCTCTAGGCAACTACAGTTTTACTCTGTGTCTATAGATCTGCCTGGCCTGGGTATTTCCTATGTAGGGAATCTCATGGTACCTGGAGCTTCTGATAGACCTGGTGCTTCTAAACATCTGAAGACACTGACTTCTTTGGGAGTCCAGAATGATGTACATGCACACAGGTTTTGAGAGAAGTGTTGGGTGATTATTCCATGTAAGAGCATCATTTACTCAGTAGAAATATTCCTCATGTATGCACAGAGCCAGGGAATGAGACAGTACCTTAGGTTGGCCTGAGGGACTCTGGGTCTTTGCTGCCTTAGAAGTTCTCCTGATTTCCAGTGGTATTTATTCTCTTGCTTCATGCATTTTGGTAAGGGAAAAGATCAGGGGAGTCTACCTATTGCTGTCCCAAACAACAAATATTTATTACCTTTTTTTCCTTCAGCAGTTGCTGAGATTCATAGTTAAGTCATATATTTGTTACCATAGTTCTTTGGCCTAAAGTAAATTAGACAAGATCCAAAAGAAATAAAAGTCATAAATATATTGTTACAGCTCACCTATTTGCCATTTAATTCACCTCTGCTACAAGCCAAGTAAAGAGAGACAAGACTAATGCAAGTTTTGAGTGTCTTAGAGGATAGGCAAGTGGATAGACACAAGGATGAATGAACAATTAATAAATAAGCAAAAGCCACAGGCAGAGCTGCACGGGTGGTTTTTAGAAACCAGGAGCCTCTCTCTTTGCCAAATGCCCATTGGTTATTTCGCTGGCTATTGATTTGTCCATAATGTTTGCCCTGCCAGTTTCCTATAAGTTGGGTCCACAAGTACAAGATATTTATCTTTGTCTGTTTGAGCATGGTATGAACCCAAGCCTGTCCCTGAAACTCTAAATATTCTGTTTTTAGAACAGAACACGCCAGCAGCCACATACCAGTCTGACATCTTGCACAGACCTCCACTGCCATCCCAGACACCTGCATCTGCAGCCAGCTGGGGGGACCATTCTTAAGATTCTTGCTCACACACACCCTTGTATTTCCAACTTCTGCCTGTCTGGCATTCTGGGCTTCCCAGAAAGCTGCCTGGAGAAGAGCCCGTGCCGAGCACTGTGTATTTTCTCTATGGTTTTCAGCGGAGGGCAGTCAGGACCCATCCAAACCCATCAAATGCTCTTAATTTGTGGGGAAAACTATCTAGCCAGGTAACGCATGTTACTTTTCAATGGTCCTTTACTGTTTGTTTTCTTTTCTCTATTACTTTCTCCCTGCTTTGGTTTTCTTTTTCACATTTTTTCCCTTACCCTGGGAATCTTATTTTTATTTTAAGAGCAACAGAATTTGTTGGAAAACCAATTTTACACACACAATGAATCTTTATCTCCATATGATTATAAGCAAAAAGTACTAGGGAATACATGGGACAGAACACAATAAATTTATTTCTCATTTTCAGCTATAAGCCAGGATCTAATTCTGTCTAGAGATTGATTAGAAAGAAATACTGAGCTTTGCAGCCTTCTGCCCTGCAGGGGCGGGCACCTATCTGGCATAGCAAGCTGGCCCTGGCACATCCCTGTGGTGTCTTTCACTGCCTTGGTTTTGTAACCTGGGATCTGCCAGGGAGCATCGTGGGGCTTGTGGTCACCCTCAGCTCCCTGTAGGTCAAAGCAGCTGGAAATTCTCTCAGTTCGAGGACAATCTCAGGAACGATTTCCTTTAGCAAAGTGAACACAAGTCAGGCTTTCCCCATCTTCTTTTTCTATAATATCAAGGAGGAAATGAAAGCCAAGATCTGGAAGAAGGAAGAAATTCACAAAACGTGACAGGAGGCAGGTACACAATTTAAGATGGACCTTGGGAAGTAGGTCAGTCAGGCTCCTCTGCTTTCCTGAAGTTGTTGAATCAGATAAGCCTGGGAGGGAAGGGGCAACTTTTTTCTTTTTCTTTCTTTTTTGTTTTTTGCAGAATACAAACAACTCAAGAATGAATACTGTATGCATATATTATGGGAAGTGTTTTAGTTAATTAGCATTAGGAATTTCTCACTGCCTTTCTCTGTTGGTGGCTGCCTTTGGCCATCTGACTCAGTCCCTTCCTTTTCCTTGATTACTGATTCTCATTTCTTCTCCTATTTACCTCCTAATCTCTTTTCTCCTTTTCTTTTCAGTTTTCTCCAAGTAAGGGGCACTGAACTCAGGGCCTTTGCAATAAGCTCCATCCCCAGCCCCTTTCCTTTCTTAAATTTTGAGACAAGATCTTGCTAGGCAGCTAAGGCCCAGGTTGGGCTTGAAATTGGATTCTTCCTATTACGACTCCTGAACATGCCAAGAGCATAGGTGTGTGCCACCATGCCAGGCTTTGCTTATCAATTCATATACTTAGCCACGAAAAACAAGTTAGTATTTTTGTTTTGGTGGTGAGTCTACCTTTGTATTGGGCTCATTTTCCCCTAGCAAAATGGCAGAGGAAGGGATTTTCCTTTTTGAAAACAGTTCAGACCTTAGCAAAGGGATAAGACTTGCTGTTAAAAGTAGTCACTCTGCTATATAGCTCTGCGAGGAATAAAGGTATTAAGACAGAGCAAAATCAAGCCACATTTTCCCCACTAATAACTTCAGAGGTTTCCCGTCATGATTCCTCGGATGGTTCCACTTGTGACATTAGATATGACATTTATAGTTTTTATATTGCATTGGTGAGCAGGTTTTAAATCACTGAAATATTTCCATTTGAATTCTTACTGTAGAAAAGAAATTTTTTTTCCTTCAAGATTAGGAAACAATAAAAGCTACAGAGAAATAAAAGAATGGAAGAAAATATTTGAAGTTCCCAGAAGTAAATGGAAAAATTAAAAATTGTTTCTAATGAATAAAATTATACCCTTTGAGGTCAATATTAAGAATTTCTCAGGGTAGTTTTGAAGCTTTGCCAACAGATGAGTAAATAAATTTCCTTGATAATGAAAATGAAATAAAAGCTCCAAACTGTTTTGGAAAATAGTTTAAATTAAGTCTCTTATAAAAAATTAACTTCAGAGGAATCTTGCTGAAAATTTGATACATCAAATAGAGAAATGATCAATGTTTAGAAATTTTTAAACTTCTGAAATGGGTGCAGGCTCTTAGTTACTACTTGATTCTCTCCACAAAGCAATAGCATGACATAGAAATCATAATTAAAATGCACAGATAAAATAACATTTTATTATTCATCCAAATTCAGTGATAATGGACCACAGGTAGAATTTTTGTTCAAATGAAAATACATTGTTAGATTGAGCCCTGCTCTTCACAGTCCACTTGGATCCAAATTTTAGCTCAGTGCGGTTTCTGGTCATGTCAAACTCACATGTGGGAAATCTGAATCCACTCCTTTTGGGAGCCTGACTGACTGTATGTTCTTGGGCAACTCATGTTTGTCTTGCTGGCCAGGAACCTGCGTGTTTCCATCTGTATTTCACCACTGGTGAGACTCTGTGTTCTTGGTTTGTAAATTCCGGCAGGAATGACTTTCAGATTAGCAGAGTTTTTGTGATGTCATCAGGTATTTTCTGATGAGAACTTCTGGACATTTTATACTCACCCTGTTTTCACAAGAATATTTCAAAATTGGTGAGCATGTGAAATCTCTTAATCTCTTGTTCAAGCATTTTGAAAGGTCTAGGCATTTAATACGTGCACACATTTTTGAGAGGACTCTACTCACGGTGAAAACTAGCTGGGCACAAAGGAAAGCTGATGGGTTTGTGCTGTTGACAGATACCTACCCCAGTGTTCAGTGGGGTGCCTTTGGAGAGTTGTAAAGAATACAAGATGAGCTTCCAAAGAGAGCTTCCATGTGCTTCCAGCAGAATGAAGCAAAAATGAAATTACTCCAGAGCTTATCACTAAACTGCATTTTATAACAAAGTTGATTTTGTAGAAATGTACCATTTTTAGTATCTAAAACCTTGCTTCAAAGCCTTTGAGTAGGTTTTCTGTCTCTATGTATAGGTGTTCGTGTGTGCAGTGGATGTGAATTATTGAGAATGAGTATTTGTTTAGCTGCCAGATCCACTGAGCAGAGTTCTGATTATGGTCCAGGAAGGTATGGAAGCAACAGTGGTTATGGCACAGTGTAGCCAGTACCTTTCTACCATGCCTGGGCCAACGTAGCAGCAGTCACTTATCATTTAGAAATGAGAGACACTCTGAGAAGTGCCTTGGTAAGCAATTTCATCACTGTGTGAGTATCATGGAACATTCTTATGTGAAATAAATGGCTACAATGTCACTAGGTGATATACTATTACGGGATTATATATTATATACATAGTCTTTTGTTGGCCAAACTTTTAGAGAGAGATGATGGTGTTTCAGTTAATCACAAGAATACCCATCTTAGGAACAGGGGTGTATACTCATTACTTATCCCCCAGTGTCTTTGGTTAGCTCCTAAAGAAACATGTATTTGAATAATTCTGTGGCATTATAAAATATAGAACTCATGTCCAGTGTTTTCATATGCATTAAATGACATGTATTCATTATTCTCTGCCTGTTCTAGATTTCAGATGGCCTTTCTGTGCTGTAAGATGCCTATCCCAATCCTAGGGTTCCCTTTTACCACAGCATTCCGAAGGGTGTCTGTGTGCATATTGTATTCACTGAGGGTAGCTCAGGGGAGGTTGTCATCCCAGCAAGTGTGACCATCCTAGTGAATGTAACTATGCTGATCTTTAATTCAAGTAAGTCCCCTGACCATAAGGAAAGCTGTAGGGGAAGCACTCACAAAAGCCTCTCTGTCTCTCTTTTCCAACTGCCAAAGGGAACTGGACTTGCAGTGGGTTAGCCTTATTCAGGGCAGGGGACTTCTGTGACACTCTATTGAGAGCTGTACATCCTGCAAACACTTATAAACCTATTTTACAAAGCAATGTAGAGACTCTGACCCTCTCTGATACTGATTAGTGATTCTGTTAAGCTATAACTCTCCAAATCAAGAGTCCCTCAACTAGGGAACCCACACACTGACCAGTCTGGATTCTAAGACAAAAACCTACTTTTGAAAATTATCAAGCCAGTGTGCCATACCACATGACCATAATGATTTGCGTCTTTTGGGCTCTATCACCCTTTCCCATTCGGCTCCTCTGTCTTTCCCATTCTTTCTCTGGTTTCTATCCTTGTTTAACGTTGAGCTTTGTCTCCATCTGGATATTTAACTTCAGTTTCTACCCACGTTTCCTTCTTAGCGCAGGTCTTGTCACTGGAATCTCTTTTCCATTCCTGCTCAGCTCTGCTTTTGTCCATCTGTTTCCCACATGCTTTTGTTTCTTTAGGGGACTTGACAAATTAGATGGAGGTGCTTAGAGGAAATGGGATGTAGACCAGTCTACATAATGTTGGTAGCAGTGTCTGTGCAGTGCGCCAAACATATAATGATCCTGGGTTCATTTCGTCAATACCACCACACAGAGGAAGAGAACTGGGGGATAATGTGGTGCTTACATTTTATGGGCATAGAGGTTTTGATATAAAACAACAAATATAGATGTGTTATCAAAATGTTTAATATTTAATAAGTTATTATCCTGCATGAAGTATGATCCAGGAAAATGAATTGCAGACAGTGTTTCTAGGGGTTTTTAAAAACAGGAGCTTTCTATTTTAGAAGTGAAAATCCGATCACCCATAGTTGGGTCTTTAAATTATTTAATTCTCTGTCACATTTTGAATAGACTCTATTGAAACCAATGAAAATGAAAACCAGTGAAGTGTCCATTTCGAGATACACCTTAGAATTAAGCAACTTCAATCAATGGAAATCAATAGAATGTTAGGAGGACCAAGAAAACTACTTGGCAAGAGAGCAATGAAGTAGTGAATTAATTTTTCATGCTACAATCAGTATATTTCCACCGTAGTCCTGGGTCTCCATGGGCTAACTTGGGTGAGTAATCTACATCCAAGTTTTTGGTTTTAACACTTTGAGGCTAGTATTTGTATTGGTTGGCTTTCTCATTGCTGGGACAAAATACCCAACACTTACAAATTAAAGGAGGGGAAGTTTATTTGGTCCACTGGTTTCAGTTCATGGTTGGCTGGATCTATTGCAGGAACGTCATGGTAGAAGGCTTTGACAGAGCAAGCTGGTCCCTTCCTGGTGGCGGGGAAGAGTCACAGTGGAAGACACCCTGCAACTCCATGCCCTCACTGATGCGCATTCTCCAGCTGCCCCCCTCCTAACCACATTTAGCTATGAGCATCAGTGAATTAATCCTCTGATGAGTTTCTCCTTGAGCTTCTGTGCAATGTTGTCTTCTATAGGGCTGGAATAGGGCAGAACTTACATGTATGAACACAGGTCCATGCAGGTTCATGGGAAAGGTTTTGTTGTTGTTGGTTTTGCCTTTTTCCTTTTTATTGTTACCGGGGAACCAAACTCACGACTGCCTGCTTGCAAGGCAGGCACTTATGCCGCTGAGCTAAATCCCCAACACCCCATGGGAAAGGTTTTAAAAAGAGAAGAGCCCAGATTCTCATTGCTTTGCTGAGGAATGCTTACTCGTTTTTCCATTGAGAATTTGGTCAGGGGCTATAATAGATGATTATGACTCTGAACATCTGAATTTTGTAAATTACTGTACTTACTCTTTTAGAATCTATTATCTAAGCAGTTGTTTCAATATTAAGCTAATGAAGCTACGTGTGTACTATATAACTTCTCATTAAAGATGGCTTTTGAGAAGTCTAACACTCTGTCTCCTTGTATTTAGTGTCAGTTCTTGTCCACTAAGAGATGACAGGAAATTAATACAGTGACATGAAGGATTTAGGCTAAATGTGAACAATTTTTTGTACCTATTAAAATTGTGCTAGCATATAAGTGGTTAATATGAACTATTTTTCTGGAAGTCTTGAAACTATGTGTATGGTTTTTCACTTTCCTGTGATGGTTTCAATGTGGTTTTGCCAAAATATCAGAGGGTTTTTTTTTTTCCTTCAGAAATGTTTCTGAGGATAATCTACTTTAAAGACTTGAAAATTGATCATGGCATTAAAGTGTTCTCAGTTGCAGATGCTGATTGCTAGGTTGCCTGCATACATTTTTTAAAAAGTATTTTATAGTGTTTCTCTTGGGCTTATGAGTTCTTTGCAAGCAATTTTGTATTTACAAAAGATGTTACATTAGGGAAGGAGATAAAGGGGCACGTGCTCCATGTGACAATGTGATATCACTGGTGACTTATTGTCTTTGTAATATTGTTGGACATTTTATATTTTGCTGCCATCAAAAGTCACATGAACAGACTTATTGTAGAGTAAAAGTCAAAGCATTGATCAGGTCAAAGGAGGAGCTATGACATAAACAGACAAACTCCTCTGACTATATTGAGAAGAGTAACATTATCAGGTTCTTTGCAAATTTCTTAACCAATGTGTGCAGTTATCTTCATTTTCTTGTTTAGAATTCTCTGTTAAAAAGATGATCCTATGTGTCTGTCAACATGGGTAAAGTTAGTCAGTGACCTAGTGACCTGGAATTAGGGAAACTGAGGCCAGGCTATTTATGCTACACCTTAAGATATTTGGATAGAAGTTTCTTATAAATTATTTTTCATTGGCTATGAATTATGATATTTGTTGCTAGTCTTTGATATTCCGCTAGTTCTGGCCTAAAAGGGAGATATTTTGCTTACCACCTGTTACTCCATTTTTGCCATATTTTGTCCAGTGTATAATGGTGGTAACAATTATATTGTCATAACATTTTTGAGTGATCATGAACTTAGAATATTAGGATATTAGTATTATTGTTATTAAGATTTAAAAAACAATAGTATTAATATCTTATTGTATTTATAGGAACAAAAATAGTACCATTTTGTTAGCATTGTTTTTTCCCTTGGTGACTTGAAATATCACATCAGCCCCTTGATGGTGAAAAAAATGCAGCTTCAATAAAATGCTTCTGTACTTTGGAATAGAGATGATAACTTAATTCAGCTCTCTGCCCTTAATGCTTAGTAAATGAATGTCTTTTACTTAGTAAGTGCTGGTATATGTTGAATTTATTTGTTCTGAACCGAGTCTATCTTAAGTTACAGAGGATTTTCTAATTTTTTCTTACTTTTCTAGAAACCTCATTATAACGGGTAGGGAAATGAGGCAGGGCAGAGCATTTCAATACACTTGCAAAAGATGCTCATAGTACGGAAATCTTGTAAAATGCTAAGTGATCATTAGATATGCTGAAAAATAACAAATAGACAAATGGGATCCTTTGGGACCGAGGGATGCAAGGTGGGGGTTTGGCTGTTGGTCAGATCTGTATCAGGGCAGCAGAGGATCATGCTGAAGGGCACCTTTAATTAGCCACCTCCATGCCAGACCTTGTTAGGTAGCATAAAGCTTTGTGATAGCACAGAGCTGGCCTCCCCAATTCCTTTTTTAAACAACCACTGTGGTTTTCGTTAACGAAGAGGTTCTCAAAACAGAAATTCTGTTGGGCTCCTGGTATTGATGGAAATTATTTTTAGACATTTTATATAACATATTTAAATTTGTGCAAACACTAAATTAGGCATTAATTTTCTATGCATATAGCTTTTATGGAGCTATAAAGCTAGAGTTACAGATTTCTATATAAATTTACCATAAAAATCATTAAAGTTTAAATTAATAACATTAATTTAATGTCCTATGTGATGTTTTGCTGAAATCCAAGTATGGGTGGTAGACTGAATTATAGAAAAAATGTATTTTCACATTTGATATTTTACTTATGAAGTGAATTCTTCAGATTTCAAGCTTGATAGGATTATCATTTTAATAATTTTCATTATCATGGCTATTTTTCCTTTTATACCCTGAGTTCTTTTCAGATAACTGATTCATCATTTTGATGAGTCAATCAATTTAATGGTGTACCTCAAAATACAGTATTGAAAAATTAAAAGTATGCTTTAATGAAAAATTCTTCACTATTATCTTTTACATGTATTGAAAATAAATTGCACAAATTCTTATGCATAAATAGTAGAATTTGGTGTTAATTTAAAATGAGACTATTGCAATGGATCCGTTACAGTAAAAGGACTTTGGAGTTTGGCTTCTCTGTATTGTGTGTGCTGTGTAGTAATGTGATTTTTCTCTCTTTTTCCATCAGGCCTTCCATAAAACCTGTGTTCCTGTGATGTCCTATGAAGTCATGTGGCAGGTATCTAGCATTATGTATTTAGTTGGCCTTTGCTTTTTTCTTCATTAGATGCTAACTATTAAAGAAACACGTTAATCTCCTCCACTGTCAGTTTCACGATGTCAAATTAAAAGGCCAATTTATTAAATAACTTAAGAACCTTCATCTTATTCTGTGAAAATGACTCTAAATTGGTAATTATCACTGCAAAAGGGAAAATTTTGCCTTTAGAGTGCAAAGAAGTTCACATGACGATTATGCTAGACATAGAATGACTATTTTCTATGTAGAGGTCTCGGTTTTGTAAGAATGCAGTAGAGCACATGAATATGTTGTTTGAATGAATCATTGAGGGGCAGGAGAAAGGGGAAGTGGGGGCAGGTTCTGCCATGAACAGTTCAGCCATCCTGATCATGTATGGAATTGATTTTTCAAAAGAAAAACGCAGACACTTCTGTTACAAAGAGCAGTGACCCCCAAACATGTAAAAATGGAGATAACATTGCAAATGATTCGGCTCAGCCCAAGCAACTTCAATGGCCAGGCGTGATGGCTCATGCCTGTAGTCTGAGCACTGGGGAGGTGGAGGCAGGATTGCTGTGAGTTCGAGGCCTGTATGGACTACACAGTGAGCTCAGGACCAGCCTGAACGTCATAGTCAAGTCCTGTCTCAAAAAGATTAAAAAAGAAAGGAAGAAAGAAACTTAAAGCTACCATATATGTCAATTGGTGCTTTCTAACCTTGCTTATTTGAGGACTAATTTTAGGTGTTTCTTAAGATCCTTGTAAGTAAAATTTTGTGCTAAGGTACTGATATGTTTTGAAAACAAACTCTCTCTCTCTCTGTATGTTTTAAATGGTAATGTTTTTCTTTTTTCACTTAAGATGTGTTATTCACATGTACCAACTCCCCACAAGGAATGTAACCATTATGTATTGCAAACATGCACTAACAAAAAGTAAAAACTGAAAAAGAAAGCAACTACTGAGGACTGAACAAAAAAGCAGACTTAGAAGGACCTGGAACTGCGAGGGTAAAGAGCTCTCCTGCGTGCACACGTGTCCATATACTTGTGTACATGCATGATTTGTTTGAAATAGAAGACACCAAACACTAAGCCACAGCCTATGAAATCTTGTGCTTTGAGAATAGACCAATATCTTAGAAAAGCTGATAATTAGTTTGAAGAAACCAGTGAAGAAAATCATGGGTTTGGAAGTCACTGTTGAAAACAAGTGGTGTAAAAAGTATCTATTGCTAAGCAAAGACTGGATAAAGTTTCTTCTTCCACTACTGGAGCCTTTTGGAAGTTATATTTTGCACTGGTTTTGTCCTATACTTGTCCCATTGTCTGTCGTGGAGCAAAGCCTGGCATACGCATCCCGTGGGGCAAGGTTTTTTTATACTTTTGAATGGATGAAAATTTTAAAAGAACAGTAATTTGTTGTTTTCTTGGTATTGGGCATCAGAAGTAGGGGCATGCTAGCACTGAGCTGTATCCCCAGCCCTTTTAAAATTTTTAAAAATTTGAGGCAAGGTCTTGTTTCTCTGATAACGTCTGGACTCATAATCCTTCCGCCTCAGCCTCCTGGAGTGCTGAAATTATAGGTATGCACCACACTTGGCTTGCATCTGTGTTAAGGGTAATTTTATCTGAAAGAGCAATCAGAAGTGTCAAAAGTGCAAAACCTAGTGCTAGTTTTGCTGTTTATCATCTCAGAAACTTTTGAAAAGTCAAGACCTCTTGGCCTCAATTTTCTTATCTGCAAAATGGGAATAATGTAGCCTGATCTGGTGCTTAGAGAGTGGGTTGTGGAGAAATAATGGTAGTTCCATGTTATCCATCGGGATTATGTTCCGACACTCCCAGTGGATATCTAGAATCAGAGATACTAATTTTTCTCATTAAGTAATACTTAGGATAAAATTTATAGTTAGGCATGGTAAGGGATGAATGACAATAATTAATAATAAAATTGAATGATTATAGTCATGCACTGTACTAAAAGTTCTGTGGGTGTGAGGTTCTTTACTGCACTGTACTCAGCCTTCTTGTGTTGCTCTGAGATGATACAGTGTCTGCATGGGGAGAGGAAGTGAGATGGCTACCACAGGCAGCACAAGACTTACTTGAACACAAGCAGTGCAATACTGGGATAGCTGATCTGATGATTCACAACCCATAACCAGGACAACTATGAAATGACTAATGGGCAGGTAGTGCATAAACCATGGACACCCTGAATAAAGGCATGATTTCATCCCTGGCTCTGTGAGTGAGGTGGTTTAAGATTTCCTCCCATACCGAAGACAGTACACTACATGAACTGTTTATTTTTAGAAATTTTCTTTTAATATTTTTGGACTATGGTTACTTTTTACTTGTCGTCACTGAGACAAAATACCTGACACCCAAAGTTAGGGAAGGAAAGGTTTATTTCTTACAGTTCTTGGAGGTTTCAGTCCATACTCAGCTGGCTCCAAGGCAGCATGGCATGATGGGGCAGCCATTCATGGTGGCTGCAAACAGCAGGGGGTCAGCAGGCAAGAGAGAGACACCTTCTGCCCGCCCATACCTCATTTCCTGGCTCCACCCCTGGGTGAGTGAAACACTCACATCACCAATCCAAGCGCTAGACAACAAACCAATCACAAATGCTAGATTTGTTCACATCCACCATTGCATGAGGCTTGGGGGCCACTGAGTAAACCATGACAGTGGTGGAGCAAGAGAAGCTGAGACCATGATGAGAAACTCATGGGTCAGGGGAGCTATTGTAGTTGAAATTTATTGTACTTTGAGAGGATGAAATTATGAGTATGTACATAGATGTCATCGTACTGAATATAGACCCCAATTCCAAATCCGAATTTCATTTGCAATCATCGAAAATCTCCAATTCTTTCACTTCTGTTGGATAGTTTCATTTTTGCATCATTTAATTATGTTATTAAAATGTTATAGATTGGAGGTTGATATAAACGACAGGCTGAGTCCTGCCTGCCACCTGATTTTCTAGTTTTATTAGAACATGGTTATGCTCAAGGGTTTATGAATTACTTACTGTCGCTGTTTCACGAAGGAGGCAGCCGAATACTTTGTGACAAAGACTAGATGGCTCATAAATCTAAGATATTTACTATCCAGCTTTTCCCAGAAAAATTGTTGCTGCTTTCAGTTACGTACCTCTGAGGTCCAGGACCAGCTATAATCCAGTCCTTTTTGGTACAGAAACCCTTGATAGATGGTGGTATCCCAAGATCCACACCATCCTGCAAAGAACCCAGTGGCTCTAAATGTCCTCTGTCAGTGGGAAGCTGCCGCACCCCACCTCCTCCCACCTCTGAGTTCAAAGATGTGTGGGTGTCTGGACGTCTTGATTGTCTTCTTGCTCCTCTCCCTGGCTTGCTGCTTTGAGAGGCTCTTCTCAGGGACTTAAATGATGCTACTGAAAATTTTGGTTAGAAATCTAGGCATATTTTAAATCTACTTCACTACAAGGGTATAACAGTGTTCAACACGATAGAGGCTCACACATTTTGAACCTCAGAAACACTCTGAAGAAGGCAAATTATCAATACAGCAAAGATATAATGAGGAAAGCTAAGACACAGTGGGCAAGTTCACATTTTAAATGCATCTATCCACTTCTTGCATTTCCAAATGGTCATGTGTGTAAGCTTTTAGGTGATTACGCTTCATTCAGGTGAGCTGGGAGGACCTAGTGGAAGAGACCTGGACCTTGGCAGTCTCTGTTATGTGTACTTTCCAGCAATTTACAAAAGTCAGAGGTTCCTCATTTGAAATGTAGAGTTTTGGAGCTGAAAGGGACCTCAGAGGCCAGCATCCTCCAGCCTTTTTGACCCATGGATGATTTTCATAATAATTTTTAATCTTGTCAACTCTCAGGAATTAAAAAAAATCAGTTCATCATTTTTGTGAGCTATATTATGAAGAGACAATTTTAAATGTAAGGTAGATTATTTTAGATTAGTGTGTTAAGGACTACATTATACATTTTACGTTAGCAAGTCATTAATGACAGTATACGAAAATGCATTTTGCCTTTTTTTCAGAGTGATAAATACTTTAAGAAGTCATACAAAAGAAGTTATGAGAGGAAAAAGTATGAATTGACAAAAACTAAATTGAAAAGTGACATTATTTTCCCATGTAATTTTAGAAATTTGTAATGTGGATTAGCAGAAAAGGAGGACAAATTGATTCTATCTGATATTTAAAATTCTTAAATTTTATGCTATAAAATTAATTTAATTTATTTCAAAATTTTTATACTTGTGCTTGAAATGGGAAGATCAGTGGTTTGCAGACTCCCTTTCCAAAGAAGTCATGTTGATTGAAAACTCCCAGTAAAAAGCCAAGTTGGATACAATGTGTGTATGAATATAGATGTGTATTGTTTTAGTATTTTTCTTGTAGTGGATGAATATTGGTATGATGCGTAAGCCTTTTGATCAGATGTATGATGAATGTATCCTATGAACTTATTGGGGCGATTTGGCACAATTATTACTACTTTAATTTTCTCATGAAGCTTCATTTCAATATATAACTTCTTCCCTTTTTTTTTTTTTTTTTTTTTTTTGCTTTTGTTAAAGAAAGGCCCATGCTTATTATTGATCCTGGGAGGCCGGCTGAGGGCAGGGCCACACCCCAAGCATCTCCTCACCCCTAACCTCATGCACTCTCCATGCCCACTGGGAGGCTCTTGAACTCTTCTATTTTAAAAGGAAAGGGAAAAGCCAGGCAATCCTTGCTTATCGTATGTATGAAGAAATTAGAGCCTAGAGAAATTACATGACCAATTCTCAAGTTCAGACAGTGGCCTAATGACTGTGTCAGGGCTGGAGCACAGGATCCCTAACTCTCAGGGCACCTTCATATGTTTATCTAGGATCTTGCCACCTGAGCTCACGTTGATTAAATTGTAGTCTTGGGTTTCTAGTTTTTAATTGGTGACTTTCCAGTTAGTTCACTTAGTGGCATGCTCTGTGATCTAAAAGTATCAGCCAGCAGAAGAAAGCCTAGCTCATTCCTTAGATGCCTCTTTGAATATATTGATTCGTTATGTCTTCTTTTATGATATGCTAACATTCTAATTGTAATAACTTGTGTTAAAGTCCAACACAGCAAATACTTCCATCACGAAAACCATCATAACACAAGTATTGAACCTGAACCAATGACTCATATTTATTGTCATTGACTTCCCTGAATTTACAAAATTATGAAAGAATTTGGAAGACACCCCAATGTCATTGATGTTTAACATAAATAGTTCCTCCCTCAACAGCATAGGAAATTCTTTAAACCATGCATACAAATTTAGATTGAAGAATAAGTAGAATCTACCATAGATTAACCTCTGTTGGTCAATATAATAGGATTCATTCAAGGTAAGTGTTCATTTCTCAAGTTGCTTTGGGCGTGAAAGAAATTTTGGGTTTCTTTGGTTGAATCTTCACTTATTCAGCATATTTTTATTGATGCATAGTCCTTCCTTTCCACTGTTACATTTGTCAGATTATGTTATCATCCAGCTGAAAACTATGTTGTCATCTCTCTGGGGACTTTTTGAAGCAGAACTGTTGCTACCACGGAAGGCTTCCTATTTGTAAGGAAGTGTGTCTGGTGGCCAGTTTACAGTGAAGCAAATGGCCAGGGAGAATTTAGGAGTTTAATTCTGGTCAGTGTGTGTGGCTTTATAAAATGAGAATGTGCCTTGAGTCTCTGTGTTTTAGCAGAGAATGTGCATTAACTATAAATGTCTTTAGCTGCTGGTCTTTTTTTCTGTTTAGCTGTTGATATTTTTAAACTAATATTTTAGGATCATAAAGAAAACACCTACTTAATCAGAAATTACTGCTTTGTCCGCATTTTTTTCTTGTGATGTCCCTGCTGGCTACATTCACTGCAGATGGAGACACAGCACGTGTATCCATCCCCACAGTAAGCTCTCTCCTGTAGATTTGGAGAGATATTCTGCTTAAGTCTTTATCTAATAACTGGCTCATCAGCACCTATATTCATGGCCTCCAAGTTTGTGATGGGTAAAGTATTCCCTGCTCTCATTTGTCCATTGTTTGCTTCTGTGTAATCGATGGTTATAATGACCATTATTTGGAAAAAATAAATTTCTGGTCCTGGCACAGTGAATGTGTTTTGGAAAGAACCCATTTGTTATAAGAACTTCACCTAAACCCCTAACTAAACACTATGAGCCAGGCATCTCAGCGTGGCACTTGGGGGTCGCTGGACAGAGTGGAAGGCGATAGCTCCTGCCTTCCACATCCCTTTGAGACTTAATAATACCAAGCTTCTTAAGAGAGCTAATTATGGGAATGTAAAATGACACCCTTAAACATGTTATTACAGAATCTGAATGTTTACCCTCATTTGCCATGATTAAGAGCCACGAAGTTCTACATGGGAAATGTGGACTTCCCCAAAGTAAGTCTTGTCTGTGAAAACCTTACAGGTGACTCCCCATCATGAATAACACACTGACATGCTGAACTTAGCACCCACATCAAGTACCTTTGAATGCTGCTTCCTCTTCTTTGACCCCCTATATGCAATGGGGAGGGGAGGCGATATAAAAATATAAAGCCGGGCTTCCTTGCTCGCCTCTTTACTGTCTCAGTGGGAGTCACCAGCGGCACATGATTCACGTGGCTATGTTGTAAAACTGTAGATTTTTAATATCTGAACTACTGAGTACAAACATAACATTTAAATAAAAATAATGCGGCGTTATTTATCTTCACCAAATCTTCTCTGCCCCATGGAGGATGCGAGCTGTCTCTTTAATAATGCAAAGGAGTAGTAAATTTCAAGCTGAGGACGGGCAATAACAAAGAGAGCGATCTCCACGCTGCCCTAATGTCCGTGGAGTGGCTTAGGAGGACACCTTATTAGTTCTAACAGGCTGGTTAGCGCAGGGTCACCTCTGCCTCCAGCCCCCCACCAGGAACACTCATCTCTGGGCTACATTTCGGAGGAAAGAAGTGAGGGGGAGGGGAAGGAATATATTTCGAGCTTCTCTCATCTCCCCAGCATTTACAGCTGTTTATTTGTGTTTGGTGTCCAATTGTGTTATTCTCGTTCTCTGTCTCTCTCTATTCTCTCCCTCTCCCAGGCTGCCCCATTCTTCCCCCCAGAAGTAACGTGGCTGCCTATGTCCTCTGTGTTGAGTTCAATCAGAAACCCTAACAGTGGTTTCCTTTCTTAATTATTTGTTTCATTTTCCTAAATCATCCGAAATAAGTGTAGTTTATAAATCTGTATTTAAATAAGTATTTCCGGTGCTAAAAAATCTTAAGTGAGAGAAGGGCCCAGCAGAGCTAAGCCTGCACTGTACATGTCCAGCCAGCCAAAAGAAATAGGATGGAATATAGACACCCACACCTACACCTCTTACTGTCTTAAAAAAATGAGATCAATCACATTTGAGAATTGTGTAAATCAATAGACTAGTGTAAATCAATCACATCTGAGAGTTGTGCTTAATAGGTTCCCACAAAAGAAAAAGATTAACTAACTATCCTCTTTTAAAACATGAATTTCTGTGCTGTCTTTGATTTTTTTTTTCCATCATAGCCAGCAACATCAACCCTTCCTCCTCCCCTGCCCCCAGCCCCAGCCCCCATTCTCCGTCCAAAAATGAATGCAAAGAAATACTATTAGGCTGTCTGGTTATGTATTTTTTATGAGGCCATACAAGACGCTGCCTGACCCCTTGCAGCACACGTTATAAGCACACTGAAGATGCTTTTGATTTGGGTTTTGCTTTTCAGCCTGGATGACCTCTATTAAAAAAAAAAAAAAAGGAGGTGGGGGCTCGGGAGGAAGGCCTAATATGTGACCCCAGGGACTAGTCGCTTCAAGGATTACATTTAATTCATATGATAATATTGAAATATAACGTTCCTGAGTCTAATGTTTTGGTTATTTTCTTTTTCTCTTTATTTCAGGGACTCACTGATGAGTCTTGTCATAGACGTTTTTCATCAATTTTGGCTAGAGAGCTACGACTCATGCACTGGGGTCAGGTTCTTAAAATTACCTTTTTTCCTCCTTTTAGAATTCAGGTCATGAATACAAAACATCTCCCTTTTCATAGTTTTCTCTAACAGAGACAGAGGAATTAATTTTTTTCTAATGTGTGTCTGCCAAGAGTTCTGCTTCAGATAAAGAAAACAATTTTTATTTTGGCATTTCCGTAACTCAGCCTCAACAACTGACCCCCAAGTTTTTTATTACAGTGAAGACTGATATCTTTTTAACTCCTTCCTTCCTCTGCGAGATTAGCTGTAGGTATATAATGATATTCTCTTACATACGACTTGGGGTGATTGAGATGATGACCCACATTTAGGTCCTTTTGCCAGCACATACACATGCTCTTGTACTTATGTTTACATTGCTTGTATAATTATCCTGCTTTTTATAGCATTCATATTCCTTATTGCATACATTGTAAGGAATGTTTAAACTTCACCATAAAAATATTCCCCCTCCCGCTCCAGTGAATCGTTAGTAATATATAAGTTGATGGTTAATGTTCAAAATCAATTTGCAGAAGCATCCCTCTGGCCAGCTTTTAGAATTATATTCCTGTTAAAGTTTCTTCTGTCATCAGATGTCTCTTTGTCTTTGCTAGTTGAAATGAACAGGTTGGGGAATGGAATTAAATGGTACACCATTCATTGTATTTTGAAAATGTTTTTATTCCTCTCACTTAATAGACCAGCACTTAATTTCTTTGAATCAGCTGCTGTTCATCAGGGCTGCTGTGTGTCTCTTGTCTTCGAAGGCAGGTTCCTTAGAGGGACACTAACATTTCACCAGAGCTAATAAAGTCAATTAGGATAATATTATACAGTAGGCCACTAGAAAATCAGGTGCATTTTGCACCAATCAGTCTGTGTTTTAAATTCATACCAATCTTATACTTCATAAGGAATATATGTAGAGAGTTATTATGATTAGTGACATCAGCTTGCAGATGTATCTTTAATTGCAGTCCCCTCCCCTTCTTCTCTCCTTCTCTTTCTCTCTTTTTATTTCTAGTTCCTTTTAAGTTATTGCGAGAAAAAGAAACCCAGTAAATTTGTGGACACATTCACACATTTTCATTACCACAAAAGTACTGATGAAAACTGATCAAAGCTGGGAAATTCATGGCAGTAGCTGAAACCCCATCTCGAGCCAGTCCCTTATTATTACCCAGGTATTGCCACAAATGTGATTCAGCAAATAAAGCCCCTGGCTGCTGGGGCCCCTCTGCAATCAGAGCACAGCAAAGTAGGTCTGCCATGGGGTTTTCAGAATGACTCATAATTTTCCTACATTTGTTTGCATCACAGTCTGAACATTTTTGACATCTGGGTGACTGGTGAAAATGCACATACGTCTCCTTGTATACATAGAGCACCTATATTTTTGTCTTCGTCAGTCACTGTATGTGAGGGGGATGTTTTAAAACAGAGTCCAGGTTCTCCTTTGTAAGGCATTAAGCTGTGACCCTCCTCCTCTCTTCCCTCCCCCTGTAGCCCTGGACTTCATGATGCCTCCTTGACTGGAGCTTAACATGGAGTTGTCTTTTTTATTTTTTTTTTTATAAACCCCAGTCACAACACAGAAAGAGGAGGAGGAGGAGGAAGAGAGAGAGAGAGAGAGAGAGAGAGAGAGAGAGAGAGAGAGAGAGAGAGAACACTAAAATCCCTGAAGGATGGTTCTCAAAAATTCTAAAGGAACCACAGGGAATTCCTTTTGAGAGCAACAGAAAGCAAGCTAGCTGAGGTAAGGTAGATGTGGACAGTGTTTCTTTTCTTCTTTTCTTTTCTTCCCTCTCTCTGTCTCTTTCTCTGTGTGTGTCTCTCTCTGTTCCCCTCCCTCATCATACTCTCTCTCTTTTCCTTTACACTCATGTGTTCTCTCTGTCTCTCTCCCTCTCCTTCTGACTAGCTGTTTCTTTATGGAAACATAAAGGGCGGTGGGTGGGGGAGCTCCCTAACTTCTTCCCTGCTTAAGCAATCTGAGAACGGAACTCATGTGAATATGCAAATAGGACTGCCTGGCCGCGTTGCTGACACGTGTATGTGTTGTATCTTTCTCCCCACCTCCCTGTCTTAGCGTCTGATCTTCAACAGATTGCTGTTGTTTCTTGTGATCACCAGCACAGCGTACTGGAAAGAGAGCTGGGGGGAGAGGTGGGGATTGGAGGGAGTGTTGTGGGGCTGGGAGGCAGGAAATCATGACATGATTGCTGTGACTTTTTTATATTAATGTGTGGCTTTTTTCTAGCTCATTTGCATGTCAAAGTGGCGGAGGTGTGAGGGCAGAGATTAGTATGGAGATGACATAATGATGCGGTGAATTAAATGTGATCACTTCTCGGAGCGGGGGTGCAGTGGGGGGGGGCAGGAGGGGGAGCCAGTGAGACAGACGGGGTGAGGGAGCCAGAGAGGAGCGCTGTGTCTGATCTGCACCGCACCGTTGATTGATGTCACCAGCTCACAGAATGCATCTTTTTATTGTGATGATGGTGATGGTGGTGGTGGTGATACTGATTGCGATGATTACACTTATCCTTAGTATGAAATTTGAATTTTAAGTGGTCAGTGCTGGAGCTCCAGTGCACGTGATTATTTGGTCCATCAGTGCAAACCCTTTACTGTCAAAATTTAACACCACTCCGCGTTTGCTTTTATTTAAAAAGGACAATGCAACCTACAGGAGAGGGAAGACTACTAATTTGTGATGTTACACAGTGAGCTCAGGATACCAAAGCTTTTCATGTGGTTTCAGTTCTGTTTTTGAGTATGCAGAAAAAGGGGGGGGGGAGGATTAAAAAGATTTTTATTATTACAAAAAAAATCTCAGTAGTGTGGCAAAGGTTTCAACCATAGACAATAAAGAAAATGCAATTTCATCTCTGGCTTTCAGTGTTATCTCCTTTTAATAATAAAACCAAAGCAAACTGATTGATAAACAAAGCAAATTCTCAGGCGGTTACTTGTAGGTCTAAATACAGGAGTAAAACCTGAACATTTTCCCCTTCTCTTTTTGGCAATTTTGTATGCAACATCTGAAAATGTTCATCGAATAGTTGTAAAAAGAGGAAGAGGTGAGAGTCTTTTTAAAATAAATTTCTATAATTAAAAGGAAAAAATGTAGACACAAAGTACGAAGGTTTGGAGATTTTGGAGATTTATTTGTTCCAGAAGTCAAATTCATTCTGTCTGCCACTAAGTTTTCTTCTGATTAGTCTGGTGTACTGCTTCTTTGGGAGAATGGACTTCCTACAGGATAGACGAATCAGTATAGAAATTTAGGACTATTTGTTATGTATGCAATAATTCTGATGATATAAATGAGCACTTAAGAATCCACAGAACATCACTAACGTTAATTTATTGAAAAAGAAAATCCAAAGCAGCTCCATTAGTTTTTCCCTGTTATTGTTAAGGACTTTAAATGGATTTCCTAATTGGATAATTTTATTCACAAGAATAATACACAGATGGAAAAGCAACCTTAACTCTGGGGTAGGGATGGGGCTGGCCTGCCTGTAACCGGCAACCACTGTCAACTTCGAGAAATCTTGTACAGATACTGCACTCCGAAGGGCAAAGGGGACGGACAGCGATACAGTTGTGTGCAGACCACCTGACCCGCTGAGCTGGGGAGGCAGAGGGTGTTTTAAGCATGTTCAGATGATTCAGTGGATAAATGCATTCACCTCGCCTCTCCTATGTGATATTTAAAGCAGTGTCCGTCATTCTTGCCTGTCTTCCATCACAGGCAAGGAAAAGAAATCTGAAGATGGATTTTGTGCTCAGTTATCTAAGATGCAGCATCCTGAGTTCACCTTCTTTCACTTGCATCTACATCTTTGGCATTATCTGGTCACCAGGTCCATCTTGGAGATGCGCTCGGGCTTGTATCATTCCTCTTCCGTTCGCGCATGAAGGCAGCTGTGCTTACTGTAAACTGGGGCTCACTGCATGCTGGGCATGGATACTATTAATAAGAAAGCATATTGTGTCCTGCTCTTAAACCCTTTGCCTGCCAAATGTGCGCAGTGGATAAAGACAGTCAGAGGAAAGTTCTGGTGTGCCGGTCTGGAGCAGTTTCCCCCTGCACATCAACACCTGTATCCGTTCTCTCTATCTGTGGCCTCCTCTGCATCGGCTTTCTCCTTGCCTGGGTCTTCTATGCCTATAAAGAAGAAAGGCAGCGATGAGGATTGTTACTATTGATCCGCCCAAGGGGATCATTAGGCATCCGTATCAATCTACAAATCAGTGGGCCTGTGTTACTAGCTTGGGCAGTCACTGCCAATTTGTTCCTATTAGATGGCCGAGCCTGGAGGTGTGTGATGAGCAGATTGGGGCTTTATCTCAGCGCTCTAGAGGATGCAGGCTTGCTGCCAGACAGCAAAGGTTCACCCAAGTTTTGTTTGGGAGGTGAGGGGGCAGTGCGTGCAAAAGGGAGAGCAGGAATCCTTAGTTTTGTTTTTAGCCTGAAAGCTGTCTGCACTGTAAGTAGACTACCAAGTTGAACACTGCCCCGTTCTCCCTGAATTATCTAGTTAAAATTGGTCCCTGTCGCCTCCTCGGCCTTGACATCTCTCCGGAAAGCTGCCCACAGAAATATCTCCTCTAGTATTCTTTTGTTATCCTCTTCAGGATCAGCATCTGAACAACTGAAATGTAAACATTTCTCAACCCCTTCCTCCTCCAACTCCTTCGCTACCAGCAGGGTATTTACTGTGGAGCAGGTGACATTTTTAGCTGATATTTTCTCTGTAGTTCAATTAGATAAAGTAAAAGTTAAAGCTGTGGGTAATTTTGTTGGGGAATCCTGTTTACCTTTTCTCTTTGAACTGCAAGCTAGAAGGAAATGGGTTCTCATTGTGTTCTTTATAACTGTTTTTTTTTTAAATGTTTAAAAATCACCTTTGTTTCTTCATCTTGGGTTTTGAAAGAGCAACAACTATGTTGAAAGCCCCATTTTCTCACATGCATAGAGATGTGAAAAATAAAAATTATGTTTCCACAGGGGAAGGGGAGGGAAAAAGGATAATGAATGAATAAGCACAATTTATGCCGTTCCCGCTGCCTGCATGACATTTCCTCTTCATTATTTTGTGAAAACCTCAATTTTAAACCTGGTTTTACTCATTCCTGACGTGAGCATTATTCAGTATAAATATCTGTCCATTGCCAGGCCTCAGTGAAGCTCCTAGTGACATTTCTGCTTTACAGCTTTGGGCTGCACGGAGGAAGAGGGAGGAAGAGGCAGGGACGGTGGGCTGGTGCGGAGCAGGAGGGAGGGGACCGGCAGCAGTCACTTCCTGGACCTGTTCCACCCTGCCTTGGAGTTTGTTTCTTGTGAATAAATAATCTGTTTTTCCCAACTGGGAGTGGGGGCGGTGGGTGAAACAGCCCATCCCCAATCAAATACTTCATGTGGACATCATCTACTCTTGAAATTGGTTCATCCTTCCAAGGGGGTGTAAAGTTGTGTGTGTGTGTATTGTAAAACACGATTTCCTATTTCAAGTGTTGAAAATGAGACACAACGCTGTTTATACTGAACACCAATTTCTGAGTGGTTTTGGCCTGCTTTTGTTACCTAGCATATTTCAAATCACTATTAAAAAAAAGAAAAGCCTGGGAAGCACTTTAGATGACTTTAAACTTATGGATTAATACCATTTATTAGTATTTGTGCATTCTCACCTGCATATATAAACCAATAGGTTTCTCTGGCCCTCCCAAGGGTTTCTTCTGTTTAAAGAAGCACTCATTTCATTCCATCCGACAAGAGCCTGCTTTTTTGCTGCTGATTTTAAGTAGCTCACACAACTTTACAGAAGTACATCTGCATGGAGTAGATGATTTTGGAAGTTAAACCATTTTAATTTATCATAAACCAGACATCCAGTCTGCTTTCATCTTTATAGTACATGTATAGAAATCGATTTGGAGTGGGCTCAAAGAATGTTGTAAGGGTTTGTTTTGCAAATATTTATAAACCCTTTTTCTTTGGAGCAGAATCTCTTAGAATGGTCATCGTGCTATGAAGCATGGAATTCACTTTGAGGATAATGCTGCCAAAATCTTATTTGCTTTATCGTGAGGGCCAGAAGTTCAAACTTGTTTTGCCAGTGACATGCTGTCAAAGTCAGAGATATCTGGCTGGTAATTGTATTAATTCTTAGAGACCCTCCCCTTTATTTTTGAGTTGATGAGTGCTTACAATGAATGAAATAAACAATGCAATGACACAAGCAACCCAGGCGCTCTAAATTTTGATGGAGCTACTAGAAGTAGATATTTTTTGCGTGACTCTAGCAGGGAAGGGAGACCCATCATTTTCTGAAAACATAGGGGTTTATTACCTAAGGACTGAAGGCATGCTGCAACTTCATAGAAACTTTTAGTCAGTGAGGGTCTAGTTGGTCAGCCAAGGCACTGCTGGTTTCTGATTCACCTAGCTTCATGCAAGAAGGCTATTGCTTTGATTTTTTTCATCACGATAGAAAACATTTTGATTTCTGAACACACTGTTTATCAGCCCATATATATGCACATATCTCTAGTTTTCCTTGTTTTATTTAGTGTGGCTTCATATGTGCCATTTCTCCATGAAACAATTGATACATTCTCAGCACGCTGTTGTGAGTTGAAAAACCTCGTCTAGATTAATGGTCAGTGTCGCACACACGCACATTTGTGTTGTGATAGTACAGAGGCGCTGAGAATTACTGACAAGATCCAGAATAATTCCTAATGCTGTCGAAGGCTTCATTTTCTCCTCCGCATGATGGATGAGGCATAAGAAGTGCTTTCCGAGATCATTATGTGCATCATTCTGTTAAGTGTTATTAAAGTCCGTCTGTCTTAGGCAGCAGAAGCAATATCTTCACCCTTATTTGGCTCCCTGATTTTAAAACGTGATAACCGCGGATCCCTTTCTTTCTTGCATGAGCTCTTTTTGAGATCATCTGACTACTAATTTATGCCATGAAATTACAGAAAATTCTGTTTTTTCTTTCTACTTAAAATTTGATGATCATAATCCATAAATGGATTCTAGCTTATTTTTAAACCTTTAATTCACAAGGCATGATTTAGAAATTCATTTTATTAATAAAACAGGAGATGTGACAAGTGTCAGAATTTGGGGTGTAGGTTTTAGTGTATAACTTCAAAGAGATGTAATAAGCTTTTATAGTCCAGGGTCTTGTTATTTAAAATACTGTTGATAATTTGTTACCTCACATTGGATGTGTAAGATTCAGGATGAATAGGAATTTGGCGAATAATATGTTGAATTACTCCCTCACGGGCAGATGTATTAAGAGGTAACAGTGAGAAATATGCAAATGAGAAGAAAAACTTTACACTCTGCCGGGGAAAGTTTGTTTTTACAAAGTGTGCAGTTGGAGGATAAATGTCCCTCCCTCTCCAGGGCTAGGTGAGAAGGGTCTGGGAATGAATGTTGAATGAAGGTAAACTACAAAAGGCTCAGATTAGGTCTCTAGCAATTTCATAGAAATAGAAGAATTAACTTTTAAGATTTGAAACTTTAAGTGGAAGATTTTCCTAAACTCCATAATAATAAAATACAATCTACTTTATCAAACATTGTCATTATTATCCTGCAGTCCCCCTCCACCCCTGGCCTTTTCTTGTGGTTGCTGTTTTCAACTGTTTGCTGAGATAGCTGTAGATCCCTGGAAGCTTATGTAAAGAAAATGAAACCAAAAAGTAGATTATCACATTTTCTTTTAAAACACTATTTCCTCTTTTCAGAGATCCACTGAGATCTAGGGAGGCTCCTTTTTACACTTTTAATAGAATTTTATAAGTTTGATGCACAGCTGGGGTATGCTCAGCTATCCACAGCACAGCTAGTTTTTGAACATTTAATTTTATATTTGAATAATTCTCCAGATCAGGCTGTAATCATGAATGTCATATAAAAAGTTTTTTTTTTTAAAAGAAATTACATTATTTCGCAGATGTGCAAATACTTCTGAGAAAAAAATTACATTGATCATTTTTTAATACCCCCCTGTCTCACCCTTCAGTCAGAGGGAAAAATAGCTTTTTCCCCATCTTTGTCTTCAGAAAGGTGCTAGATTGTAAACATCTGAAGGAAATGAAAGGGGGTTGGCCAGTCCACCCCAAACTCTTTCCAGATTTTCAATTCTTTCAGCAGCAGCCTTCAGTTTTCAGAAAAGAGGGAGGGTCTAGGGGAAAAAAAAAAGAGAAAGATGTCTCTGTTTATTATTAAAATTTAAAGTGAAAAGCATTGCTCTAACTGGCTAATTTTGAATCTACTCATTTGAGGGGCTCGAGCAACAACAGGCAAAATTTAGACAACGTGTGCATCGCAGTGATTTTGAAAAGATAAGGCATTTGCCACTAATTAAGACCTAATTCTAGGAAGAGCCCAATAAGCAAGAGATGACTATCATTTCTTTATTTATAGTTTCTGAAACAATAGTATGTGGATAGTTAATTCAAAAACTATTCAGACCAATACTATCAGTTTTACTTAGGCAGAAAGATGATGGTGCTTTGTAGAGTGTTTCTGAAGTGTAGTCTGTTTCTTCTAGTTTAAATAAAGGCATTCTGGAATTTCTGTGTTTTGCAAATACGGAATATTTCTGGAAGCAACAATAGACGCCATGAACCGTGGCCATTTCGGGAACAGTCACCTGTGGTTGGAAACACTGTTGTTACCCAGGGCTGAACGACCAAGTGGTTTTGAATCTGAAGCAAACAATTTAATTAAAAGTCTGGACTCTGCCTTTTCCATGTTTCTCTCATTAACAGCTTTGACCCAGCAATATGGCATGGTCTCCATCTAATATTTGGATATTTGATATCTCGTCATAAAGATATTCTGAAAGTAGAAAAATTGCATTAGCCTTTGGCCCATGGATAAATGATTTGGTTAAGCTACAGCTTCTCAGGATTTCTTTACGGACCCAACTTAACTATTATTTTTTTTTCCCTGAATCAAAACAGCAAACATAATACACAAAAATAAAACAAGTTGTTGTATTGAGATCAGGAGGTATGAAATCACAATCGCCCCTTTGTCTTCCTGAAAACCATACATAGCAGATGCACGATGAGAAAAATAATCTAAAATGTTGGGTTTATTTTCAATATGCAAGTAGTATAAAAATATGCAAACCCCGATCACAGTGAGCTCGAAACTACTCCACAAAAATGTGTAACGAAAGCTGTTACTATAAGTGCGGCTCATGTATTGGAGCAGCTGTGACAGCCTGATACAGTTTAACACTTGTTCAATTATAAGAAAAAGAAATTCAGAAGGGAACTTGATTTAGATAAGAATTTCAAAGAATCCTTGAAATTTCCAAAGTAACTTCACCTTCCAATCAAAACTGTCGCCTTCTGCCTTCCTATATTTAGTGTCCAACTCACTCCTAGAGACCTTGGAAAAAGCCGCCCTGGACTCTTTCACCTTTTCCTTCGAAATCCCACTCCTACTTTATGTTTTTCAGGTGCTGGGTTATAGCTATTTGCAAATTATTTCAGGTGTCTGCTCTTTTATACTCACTTAGGAAATTGAAAAGAAATCATCTGTTAGCTGGCCACACTTCTCCATTACACTCAATTCTTTCTTCGTTTTCAAGTGATTTCCCTGTGCTTTTCTGGCAGATATATTTTTGTACACATGAGGGGCTGACACTGATATTGGTACCAAACCTTTAGTGTCAAGAATTGGTCCAGAAGCCATCCTTTTCTTTCTGTTTGGCAAATGCTTGATTGATGTGTGTGTGTTGTGTGTGTGTGATTGCATGCCTGTGTCATACACATATATATTTAAAAATATATGTGTATGTACACATACAGATGTACTCAGCTCCTGGGCTATTGTGTTTGTGTTCTATCTAAACTCATTCTTGAAGTAACTGAATACATGAAGAACATGCTCCCACCCGTAAAATTCCTTTTGTCTAGCTTAACTTTTATTTTCTGAGCTGAGTGGTTTCTCTGGTTTCTTATGTATGTAGGACTACATTTGTTAATACTGCATATTTTGAGAGTGACATATTAATAGTGTTTGTTTCATGTTCTCACAAATCAGCATCTTAACATCATTTTGAAATTGCCCTTCTCCGAAACTAACAAACCAACAAGCCAAAAAACCCTGCCTTTAAGCACAGAAGAATCATGCAGTATTTTTAATCTGAAAGAATATGTTTTTTTTTTAGTCTCAAATAAAAATAAAAATTTTTTGTTTAATCAGGCATTAAACAAAACAAAACAAAACGACAACCAAACACCCAGCGTTTGTGGCCAAGTCTTTCTGGTAGACAACAGAGTGAAGCATGTGTTCATACCCAGGAAAGAAATGGGTCACAAACCCCAATTTCGGGAATTGCTTGTTTTCATTTCTTAATATCTGTTAACTTTCTGTTATTTAAGTCTTTGAAAGTGGATCAAAGAGGCAAAGTGCTAAACTTTTTGGAGGAGCTTTTTGGGATACTTGGTATCCACGCAACTTCCATAAAGGTCTGTATGTTAGGGTTTGGGCTGGATTGGCAAGAAATGGTGAAAGCTCTCTCTTTTTATTCTGCAGTATTTGGTGTGGGCATTTTAAAGTAGGATCCTGGAATTTCCAGACCCCGGCTCTATCTTCTAAGTCATTTCTGTATCTGGAATAAAATGTTGCTGTAGAAATTATTGACATAATAGTCCCCATGAGGACTCATAGCCATCAAAGTGAAATCTCACAATAAATTCAGAGGCCACCTGGAGAACCACCGTTAAAGAGCTTTTAGAGGAGGGGAAAAAAAAACTTTAAAAGCTTAATTCTTCTTAAATATAAGTTCACTGATCATGTTTCTGTACCACTTTCCTAGAGTTTAGTTCTTTACTTTTAGCTTTGTTAAATAATCCTTTAAAGCTTTTTTTGACAGCAAAAATGCTGCGTTTTTGTGTAGATGACATCACTAGCCCCACGCCAGCCACACTGAAAGCCAAGAGGTTACCAAGCAATAAACCTCAGTCAGGATTTCTGCGTGTCTCGGAGCATAAAAGCCTTAAAACGTGAGGTGGGTCTTAGTGATCTGCGGCACAAATACTCCTCCTATAATACCAGAAACATTATTGATCAGCACGGGGCGGGGGGACATTTTTTAAAAAAGGCTAATTAGTCTTTGTGGAGTCAAATAACTAATGCTGTTTTACGTGTAGCACTCAGGCAGCCCTTTCCATCATCAAAGTGCTTTGAAAACATTAACTAATTAATCATTAGCTAATTTAGCACTGACGACAAAAGTTGAGAGACTAAAAGAGGCTGAATCTCACCAGTGTTTTGTGGACAGAAATTCCCCCACCTTCAAAGCTGGGAAGACTCTGGAACAGAGTTGCAGCTCAGGGTCACCAGGTATGGTTCAGGTAATAATGTAAAGAAAGAAAACTTTGGAGATTCGCACTTCTGGACAGTTCTCCCTTTTTACAAATTGATAATGAAAAAAATAATTTAAAAAGAAACCAACTTAGTGGAGGTGGCTCTAGTAAACAGATTAAATAGATCTGAGAGTCTATAAAGATGCTAAATTTACAAGTGTGGTTAATAACATCAGTGATTTCTCTTTGGACTCTGAGGGACTTGCTTAGGGTAGCAGTCACCGTGGCAGGGTGGGAAGCTTATATGGATGAAGAGTCCTTTCCAATAAGCTTCCTGGGTCCAGTGTGATGTTATCCGTGAATGCTGCCTTGGAAATCTAGCTGAGTTAAAGAACTCTGTGCAGCAACCTAAAAGAATTCACTTGTGTGTCGCGACAAACAGAACGCTTTCCAGGGGGCTTGTCTGCTCAGCGCTGCAGCCCCATCCATTATGTGAATGAGTTGTGAAAATAGTTCCGTGTTTCTCTGAGCTATCAGCAGACCGCACAAGCTGAGTTTCTTTAAAAATACGGAGACAGTTCATCTATAGACTTCCTCTGAATGAGTGAGTATGTGTGGTCCGGCTAGTTTAAAGAAAGGAACACTCCACAAAAGCCACCGTATTATAGAAGGTGGAACCAGTGACTGCATTTTTGAAGGGTGAATATACTTCGTGTTACATTCAATTTGTTCTAATCCCACGCACCCTTTTCCTGTAACGAGGAAAAGCAAGATTTCAGAATATTAAAAAATGTCAGATGTTAAAAATGTGTTCTTGTTGTTCTTGCCTGTCATCACCAAAGTGTTGGTAAACAAGGGAGCAAAGCCAGATGTTGTTTAAATTTTTCAGTGTGATTTCTACACAAAGATAGCTGGCTGGTGGAAAACTTCCATCACGCGAACTTTGATATGCCTGGTAGATGGCAAAGGGCAATGGACGAGACAATGCATACCCAATACTGCAGATTAGTTACCGTGCATTTAATTGATGTTCTGTGGGGGAGATTTAAATGCACACTTAGCTCACAATTTCTGAAATGATGCTTGAAAGGTTCCACTCCTGGTTAGAAGCATTTCAGGTTATACAGATCTGACTGTTGTTAAGACTGAACTTGACTTCCGTTTTAACTTTAGCGTTCATGATACAGTTTCTCTCTGTCTTTCTCTCACACACACACATTTTTCTGCTGCTGGGGATTGAACTCAGGGCCTTATGCACGCTAGGTAACTGCTCCATACTGAACTAACCTCCCAGCATGCTAGCCATCTTGGACCTCGTGACTTTTTCCCTTTATCTTAAATATTTCTTTTTTCCCCCAAATCCATAACAAAGTTTCAAATTGTGTCCCTACTTTGGGAAATTAAAATTTTGTTCCTTCCTAGTAAGATGATCAGTTTTAGGGGAAAAAGGGGGTTCATATTTAAAAGTTACCTATTTTTCAGTCGATTTGAATATCGAAACTCCTTCATTCAAACACTTGGAATAAAACATTCTTCATTCCTGTCATCCTTCCTACATCTAAAAACTCTGCAGGCCTGAAGATCTCATCACGATGACACAGTGTTCCCTTTGTTTGGGGGCATACCTGACAGCTAGCCTCTGTGAGCCCATTCTCCTCTTTAGCTCCTCCACAAGAACTTTAAAGCGAGGCCTTTAGGAAGGTGAGGAGCCTTGATGAGCCCTGTAGTGAAAGAATTTATAGAATGGAGATTGCTATGCTCCTGTGTATACTGACGCTGCACTATTTCATTATCTTTAAAATACTATTTCATGCATCAAACGTGAGTCAAAGAGAATATAGAAGAAATAATTTCTATTAAGTTAAAGTTTTTTTAAATTAGTATTCTATAAAAGTTGTTACCAATGGGTAGGTGGTTTTTCCATCCCCTATCCAGTGTTGTATGGAGAGCTTCTTGACTGTCATAACTCTGTGTATATGGGGTGTGTGTGTATGTGTGTGTGATGGGTACTAGCAAAAGAAATGCTCAGGTACTGCTCACCATCCTACAGTGTACAGGACAAGTCCCTCTAACAAAGAACCGATGGCCCCTAACGTCAGCAGTGTGTAGGGTGAGAGTCCCTGCTGTTACCCACGCCTGTGCCTGTGCTTGGGAAATACAGGACTGACAGGAGCTTTGGGGTTGGCACTTGCTTTCTTTTTGATAGTATTTGTGGAAAAAAATGTATTTTATCAGAGTCTTTCCTTCTTAACTGTTACCTTCCTCAACTCCAGTAGCTTCCTACCCAGGGTAAGAAAGGGTGGCCCTGCAGCCTGGCCATTTCTCACTTTTAAAAATCATGCAATAGGTCAGGCAGAATCAAAGGGAAGCACGCAAATGCGTGCAGGATGCACGGGTAGAAACCTGAGAACGGTGTGCGAAACCACGGCAGATTTTTATTTTTTAACAGATACCTTAAATGCTCTATCCCATACTGTGGAAGAATATATAAAAAGACTATGTGGATGGAGTCAGGAGTTCCCTGCCTTTGCTCTTTCTTACCCACTCCTGACCATGGTGATTGTATTTCCTATTGTGATTTTAGGGACAGAAAAAAGAAAAAAGAACCTTTGCAGAGCAACACAAACAGCTTGTAAAAATCACAAGCTGGAGATTATAGAAAAGGACCCTGAGGTCACACCACGCTGCTGGTGATTATTTTTCTGGGTGTTGTTAACTTGTTCCTTGAGAGTAGTTGGAAGGAGTTGGGAGAGGGAGGTTTTTGCAGGAAATTAAGAAGCAAAATGCTGGGAGGAGACCTCAGAGGAAGAACATAATGATCTATAATAGGAACCGATGCTTCAACGACAATACATATATATATAGTCCTTATCTTTTTTTGAACAGTGAGGCATGTAGGACTGGATGTCTCTCCAGTTACATCTCCACGCCTTTGAAACCAGCTTTACTGTTTAAAAGGAAGTAGAACTTTGCTTTCCAGTAGATGGCATTGCAGTCTGTTCAGTGCAGGCGAAGAGCTTCCCTCAGCCAATAGGACTGTAATTTTTTCCCCTGCGCTTCTTGATAATGTTTCCCCTTCCCCCTTGCATTAAATACTAGCTTGAGGTTATAAATAAGAATCTTGTTTTCGCTAGTTACCTGTAACTCTCAAAAGATTTGATTGTAAAAAAGATACAGTAGATAATTTAATATCCCTATATCAAATGAAAAAATATATAGACTAGATCTGAAAGTGTGGCATATGGATAAAATATGCAAGCAAGGAATATTTTCAGATTATGCTGCCTCTGGTCCTCCTAAGTATATATTTTTTGATATTAATTCATTATACTCAGTATTTTAGTGTCATTGCAAAGAAGTCTTGAAAAGTTTTACTCTATGTCAAAAAATTTTCAGATAAGATATGCTATTATTGACTGAACTCCTAAGAAACTTCACGTCCCCTTTTTAAACTAATTGTTTGAGAATTTTCTTTTTAAAACAAATCACCTATCTGGGTTCTGTGTGTATTGCATGTGAGATGAAAAAATTGCATTTTAAAAATTATAAATACTGTCTTTCTGATATTGTGTTTCTTCTTTTTAAACCATTGAACCTAAAAATAACAGCAGTAATTTAATTGACCCAGCAAGAGTTGTCATTGCCTGGTATTGAAAAAAGATGCCAATATGTGTTTTGTTATTATTATTATATTATTATTATTTTGCTTACTACAAAGTGAGAGTCCCCTAAGAGTAGTTACTACATTGAACTGGAGAAACATGATGAGGTAGAGAACAGATACATTAAAAAAATCTCACAATAAGGCTTTGTCTATGTAAATACATTTTAAAAATAAAGAGGAACCTATATTAATTAGAATAAAAATGGATTTTCTTTCTCGTTCTTCCTTCTTTCTTTCTTCCTCTGGCTCAGAAGATGAAAATACCCTGTTTATGTGTCTGTGTGTGTTAATAGAATCTGTATTGTCCCTTAAGAGTCCTTTTTTTCTGAGGCTTCCATGTTGTCTTTATAAAAATATTTTGCTAAAACTGTGAACTTATCACTCCCCAACAAAAATCCTCTTTCCACTGAATATACTCTCTGTTTCTCTGATAGTCATTTGGTAATAATATTTGACTTCCATTTATCAATACTGTTTCTTTCCATTATTTTTAATCACAAGATTATGAGCTGTGTATTTAGTTATTATTTAAGCTAAATGGTGTCTTTGGCTGTTAGCTTGAAAAGATAATGTCCCAATATCAGGATTAAGTTTTCATCTGTATCAACTGGCTTAAAAATACCCAACTTGATTCCTTTTGAATTAACCGAGTCTTATTTTATTTTATTTTTTCAATATCACTGATCACCATAGTAACCACGAGCTGTCAGTTCAGCTTCTGACATTTTTCTCATTTGGTAAGATTTCAGAATTGCCATCCTCCCTGCCAACATGTCATGAACAAGAAAAAAAAATTGCATGAAAAATCTAATGGGTGTCTGGTCTGATTGTCCTCATTCGTGGCAGGAAAGACAAAAACTGATGAATTGTGAAATGTATTCAGAGGGATTCAAGGAAGCAAGTGCCGGGGACCCCTCCTCCCCCCACTCTTTTTTTTTTTGTTATGCTTGGTGCTCCACACATGCTTACTCTGACACTTGGGTTTGTAGAAATTTAAGATTAACAATTTTTACATTCACCCGGCTGATCTCTCTCCCTTACCTTGTTTTTTATTTATTTTTTTTTTGAAAGTCATCATTAAAAATAAAGTTACCAGGGTTCATCTTTAGCATGGATTCTCAGTCATATCAAAGACTTTAAGTAAGTCCAAATTGGCTTCCAATATTTGAGATGTAGTGTTTGCAAGTGTACAACTCTGTTTGGGAACTAGATGTGATCTGTGAATGTACACAGTGGGCTTTGTGTATATGTGAGCATGTACACGTACATGTGAATGTGTGTGGTACAGAGATGTACAGGGATGGCTGAGAAAGGACATGAGACCCAGTTGAAAAAAGCAAGCTGATTGTAGACCTTTTCTAGGGGGTTTTATATGGTTAAGAGAAGTTAGAGGAATGCAGTATTTTCCAATTCTTTTCAGTATTATGATTTAACAAACGAATGGGGAAAAAGCCAATGAATGTCTATCCCACATGTAAATTGGGTAGTGGATAAAAAGAACTATTTCTATACCTAAGTGTTTTCTTCCTTTTGATGTCCAGAGTTGCTATAGTAAAAAACACAAAGAAAGAGAAGTATTAATGTGCTTTAGCTGTTATAAATATATATATTAATGAGTATGTATATATGAATATATACCCATGTGTGGATCTTATCACTAACACCCCGGCAAGACGTTTAGTCTATCTGTGGTTCAAATGTAAGTAAATACATTAAAGAGTCTAGCATGTGTTTGTATGCACACAGATATTCTCCCTGTTAATATATTTTTTAGCTCTCTAGGTATACATAGGTTTGATAAAATTTATGTGTCTTTTCAGAGGTTCTGATCTGAGCTAGATCAATCTTATAAGATTTTTTTTCATGACTGTCTACAAATTCAGGCTCAGCAGCAGGAACTCATTCCAGAGACATAAAGCTGATTTGATAAGCAGCTGTAGAATCCAGTGCCTTTTTACTAACGGGTGGACAATCCCAGGATCGTGCAAGCAGACATTAGGACACTTCCACTTCACATTTCAGACACTCAGGCTTCAGTTTCCTTAAAAGAATTCAGTCACTGGATGATTTGGGGGCATGTTGTAGAATTGCAGATTTTTATTCTCAAGTATATTTAAACATTATATATGGCTAAGAAGGAATGGAAAGACCAATAAAAATATCTCCATAAAGAACCAAAGTCTCGTAATTTAAAAAGCAACATCACACGTATATTTTGATGCAATTTATACAAATATTAAGACATTTAGTGTTCAGTGTAGGTGGACTGATAACATGATTTTGTCATTGATGATTAATGGCGTGCCAGAAATATACATGCAAAAGTGCATACATATGTATACGGTTATCAGATGTGTAAAATAAGCATTTGGTTCATCATGTTTTTATGATTTGATTCTTTTTAAATTTAAACACTTTGGAGAAACCAAACAAATAATGCCCGAGTATTTGCTGCTATTATTATGAACAAATATAACCCTTGAGAAATAACTAAAAAATTGATATTGAATCTCAGGGTATATTTCAAACACATATTTGAAAGTAGAAAATAGAAAGTAGTTTTTGAATACTGGCAAATAAATTTACCTCATAAAAGAAAAAAGCCAGAAAAATATTAATCTTTTAATAAGAAATAATATTTTTATATGCTGTACTTTAAAATGAATGGTATGAACAGAATATATTTTAATGCTTTCATGGTTTATAAGATTTATAACAATAATCAGCAAAACCTTGTAACTATGTTTGCACCTTATGTGCCTTGAAGCCATTGAATCTTGAAGTTAATTGTATAAATTCCATACACTATGGGAAATCACGATGTATCATTTATATTCAGCATGTGTCATGTGTATAAATATTAAAATATATTAGCCAAAAATGGGCGATTATTCCTCAAACATTTTGTGATAAATCTTATCTTTTTTATGGTTGGGTGGGGGAAACTAAATATTTTATGTTATTTGGAAATATTCTTTAAACAACTTAGATTTATTATTAACATTTTAAACATTTATAACTGCCTTAAAGTATTTGGAGACTTAGCTCACTTAACAGTCGTGTACCCGGGTAAACTCCCTTTTTGTATGCAGCCTGTACAAGCATTTCTGATTTGTAAGTCTTTGGTGCAATGCATGTGTCATTGGGCACTGCCACCAACCTTATACATATAAAGCACTCATTTGTGGATATGTTCAGTTATATGCAGTCACTGTGATGGCAGGGATATCATAGTTTTTGTATGTGCAAGAATGTTTTGAAATCTATTTCATTATCATCCTCATCTTTAAAAAAATCCTTTTAACCTATCCCAGACAGTAAGGCAGAATGCATGTGTCTTTTAATATGCAAAACCTCCATCTTATTTTCAGCGTGTATTTAAGATATTTTTAAAAATGTGAGCTTTATGTATTCAGTCATAGACACATAAGTCAAATATACGAAGGTCTGACATCATAGCAAATGTAAAAAATTAGAGTGATACATATTTATTGAGACTGATAGAGATGCATAATGAATAAACAAACACAGGGTTGAACTGTTTTACAAATGTATTTGGCAACTGCCCGTAGCAGTGAATGTGTACATTTTGAGGGGAGGAAATGTCAGAACAGTCTTGTAAATACATGCAGCTGGAAAGAATAAAATAAAAATGATGACTAGTGCTGACAGGCAGACTTGGGGTGTATGATATACTTTGTTCATTTGATTCTTAGAACTCAGTCGGGGGTTAAATTGGAATCCAGACATCAAAGAATTCTTCCACCAGACCCAAATTTTGCCCGTATAATTTTTTTCTTACAGTTGTCATAATTTTAGCTAATTTCACAGTGCAATAAATTTTTACCGTTTGAAGTCTTTTTTTTTTCTTCTTAAATATGCACACAGTATGTATATAATATATCTCATGTGAACTCCCCACACACTCGATACCGGGTACACACACATATAAAAATGATCGACACACACATGTGTCTAGCACACGTGCCTGTGCTTGCACGTTCACAGAGAACCAAATGGCGAAAGAGACCCGAGACCCTGAAGGGAAAAGGCTAACTGTTTTCAGTAGCGAAACCTTTGTTTCTTTTTTCTCTTTACTATTTTTCCTTCTGGCTGTTGTGTCTGAAAATGTTGGAAGCGTGTGGTGCTGCATATTTGGAGGTTTTGCAGATTTCTGTGCGATTTTTATCTGAAGGTCAGGGCTGAGGAAATACATCAGGGTGGGATGTTTGCCGTTTGCCATTTAGCCTTGCTCCTCTTATCAGATCATTTTTTCACGTGGGCCACAAGCAGAGAACTCTGCTACAGAGGGAGGAAAAATAAGCATTGTTGTATTCATATGGCTTTTTTTTCCTTTTTAAGAGTCATAACGTTTCTGTGTATATTTAACTTTCATCATTCCTTAGGTTCACTGGCTTTTGATTATAATTCCATTTACCATTTGCATTTCTTAAATAAAAACGTTACAGGTAAATGTGTTTTTCCCCTGTAAAAAGTAAAAACAGTGATAAATCACATTCATAAGGTAATGTGTCATTTCTGAGCCATTGATGTGAGTTCATTGTACTGGGTTTTACCTTAATATGCCACTTATGATAAAGAAACATATAAATGGAGTGGGAACATTTTCTCTGCTTGCATTTGCAATGGATCTGAAGATCTTGTTTTGTAGTTGATGATCTTGACTCTTTTCAAGTGAGCTGTGCTGCCTTGCAGACCAGGCTAATTTGATCAGCACCACCAGAATAGTTAAGTAACTCTGGTTCTCATCCCATCAAATTAACATTGTTTATGGAAGCCCCAGATGTAGAAAGAGCTTCATACCATGAATGGTGTGAATTAAATTTATGAAAGATAACCGTCCAACCTCTATCACTTTGTGCACTATTCAAAGGGCATACAGAACCAAGGATAATGAACTTCCTGTCTCCTACTATTAAGAAAAGATCTCTTCCTATTTGTGTAGAGAGAGATCAGAGGACAGGAGACATATTGGAGACTGAAAGACGTTAATACTGAGTGTTCATTGTGGCTTTGGGGAGCCACTGGGCTTATTAACTTTTAGGATTATTGGGCAACTAATTGTGACTCTTACTCCAATCAATTATTCATTTACAATTAAAAGTGAGACTATGAGTCACAAAGTTGGCTGCAAAATCTTGCAGTTGGACATACAGAAGATCCTCATTACGTCGGACCTACCATTGTCCATCGTTACAATTACTCTTTGAGTTCACATCTGAGGTGCAGATCTCATGGGGAATTCTTAGAGGAATTCATTTTCCCAAGTATCTTTTTAGTATAGATAGCTGTGGAGTTGCTTTTCAAAGTGATTACTTGTTTTGTTATCTAGTCGAGCTATGATCTCACAGATGGACAAGTACTGTGACAGGGATCTAATAAGGACTTTTTTTTAAAAATGAAGATTGGTAAGACTCCCGTAAGCTTTGTTATGCTGTCCTTTGCAAAAGATAAACATTCGCTTTTCATCTTGATGTCATCTTTTCAGGTTATTATTTGGTCACTAATTTATTTCACCATTAGCGAATTATAGTAGATTACTGCCTGCCTGCATTAAAGCACCAAGGAGCTGTGGTCCTGTGGCTATTTCGGGCAAAGTCATAAGCACACTCTTTTTTTTTTTTTTTTTATTGTCCTCCCAGGGAGCAGAATTTGAACTTAATATTCCATGAAATAAGCCATTGTAATCACGTTGGGTTAATAGAAGAAGTAAAATTGCCTCTCCTCTCACAAGACATTAGAGCAAGGCTGCATTATTAAAGTTTTCTTGCGGACAGGCGGTTTAAAATATATCCTCAGTGGCTGACACAGGTCCTTTCGGTGTGGATGACAGCTTTTCAGATCTTAATAGGATGCTTATTCCTGGTGCACAAGTCTCCAGCCTTTCTTTTCTACCGGCCAAGCTATGTCATGATGGCTAAGATCTGGCGTAACCTAGTGGCTTGTGTTGAGCCGATGTTTCCTCACAAATGGCTTTCTGAAACCTTGGGTCAATAAGTAAATAATTATTGACAGCGCTGTTGATTTTGGACACTTGTTCTTGTCCATCTGCTGAGTGGCCTCCTTGGAATCCACAGCCCACTGGTGGGTATGAAACTGTAATGGGAGCCAGGCAAAGACGAGAACCTTTCTTTGATTGATATGTGTTGTAGAGTCAATATGAGACATTGAAAAATTTTTTTCATCTAATGCCAATGAGTTGTAGCTGGTCTTTTGGTGAGTCATCTGTAAGGAAAAGTTTGAAGAAGAAAGCAATGAGGTATTTGTATGTTTTTCTCCCACACCAGAATTGCTGCTTGGTGCTTGCTAATGTTCTTGTTCAGGTCTAGTTCATCTAAGAAGGGCAGGTACTGCCCAGCAGACCTCTTAATAAACATCAACACTTGCATGGTTCTGAATTGACTTTGAACTTAATTTGAATTGGGAACTATATCTCACAATGTTTATCCTTCCAAGTGATTTTTATGAAGGAAAAAAAAAAAAGGAGTTTGCTCTTAAATGCTTTACAAATGGCATTTTCTAAATCAAATCTTGTCCAAGAAATACAGAGAATAATGGGCTCTTGTCTCAGTGCTGCTTGGCTTCTTAGGGGAAAAAATGTTTTGAGGACTGGGGTGGCCTAGTTTGAGGCTCGCTTTGGCGTTTTGTCTTCCTGCTCTTGCTCTGGCTTCTCTTTCCTTGAAGCCCCTCCCTCCCAGACAGGGCTGAAGGGATGAATGGCCCACTACGCTGGAGATGATGCCTCGTGGCTCCAAGGATTGGCTGGAGGCAATGCTTTGTTACCGGCATTGCCTTCAGCCTGCTAGTTGAGAGGGAATATGTAACGTGCTCAGCTTGGCCAATACCCAGTGGGAGGGAGGAGATTCTCTGCAGGTCCCTGAATTATGTGAACTGTACTCAGCAAACCTCACTTGCATATACAACGATTATCGCGGACGTATCTTTACCCCTAAATATGATACACAAATAGGTTTATAGTGAGGGAGATGGGGAAGACGCAGTTTTGACCTTTCTGCTTATACTCAGTATTTGAAAGTAGCTCAGTGTGATTTCATCACTAGATGCCCCGTTGGAAACTGGGCACTGAAGGAAGATCCAGGAGAATTGGTTTAATGAAATGAATGTTTATTGAGCATCTGCTTTGTTTTTGCTATGCCTTGGAACTCGGTGCGCTCACGTGTAAAAGACATGGGCCCTGTCTCTAAGAAACTTGGGTAAACTTGGGTAAATCACAAGCACACTACCTCCCTAAACACACAGGAAGCAGAGCTAACCATTATGAGATACCTTCTGACTGCTCTTCAGTCCCGCCCAGAATAAACCCTGCTGCTTCTGCAGAGCCTTGCTAAGAGTAGGGAGTCCAGCAGGTCGTGTGCCAGGATTTATAGATAGAAACAAGTTAACAGCTGCCTGTTTTTTGCTTTTGGTTTGTTTTGTTGTTGTTATTTTGCTTTGTTTTTGGCCCCTGGCTATGTATCAGCACCTGTTTATTTCCCATGATAGTCTTTTAGTACAGTCATGCAAATACACAAATAAGTTATGTATGTATATCCTATGTATTCGAGAGCATTCCTCCTGTTATCTTTCGCATAAGCAAGACCTTCGTGGTAGAGTGTATTTTATCTGAGGTGCATAAACAGTTACCCCTTTGCCTGTGTAACTTTTGCTTGAAGACAGTTCTCCGTGGTGGCTTAGCTTTTTGGTATTGACATAATTCATTCTCCACTGATAAGTTTTAGCCCTTTTCCCCAGTCAAATGGCGTCTAAAATTTAACTAAACATTTCCTCTGTGTTTATTTTTCAAGTTGATTTGGGTGGTCGGGGCTCTTTGCTTATTCATGAATCATATTTAAAATGCTATCTTTTCTAAAACAGCCTGTAGGTTGCTACACCATGGATTTGCAGCTCTGCTACAGCTTCCAAAGTTGTACAATTTATGTGTGCCTTGACCATGATAAGGTTTTCTTCTTTCTTTCTTTCTTTTTTTTTAAAGAGTATTGTAAACATGCCTGGTGACTGGGGAAGCCAACGTGACATCTTCTTAGCGAACACTGACCTGGATGAATCTATCCGGAGCACTGGGCTTTCTCATCCTGATTTAAATTTAATAGTACAATATTTACCATTTTCAAAGGGTAGAATTTTCAAGGCAGAAAAATGGTATAAAGAAGATTATGAAGTCATGAGAAAGCATGAAAGTGTTCTTTAAAAAGCAGATCAATAGCTGGCTTAAAGCCCTTAGATTATAAACTGATAATGCAGAGTATTGAAATAAAAATATGGAGCCCGGGCATATGACCGATCAAGAGAGGAGAGCCAGCTCATTAAAGAAGAAGAAAGAAAGGATGTAAGGAAACCCTTCAGAGTGCACTGAGTAACATTTGTGCTGGGACAGTGCCTGCATTTCAATGAAAAAAAAAAATGTGCTTTTAGTTAGCGTACTGAGTTTTGTTACAGCATCTGAGGAGCCCCTGTGCTGCCAGGCGAATGCTGCATTCATGTCATGAGGTGTAGAACTGCATATAACTTTTGGGTAGGTCCAGGTTGGGGTGCAGGGGGAGCTGCTGGGGATGCCACTCAGCAACTGTCGCATGCGAGTAAGTTTCTCTGCCTTCAGTAGGCGACATGAGTGCTAAGGATTTCACCATCACATTTCCTCCTGTCGGTATCAGTTATGGTTTGTGGTTACACGTGTTGGAACAAACCCTGGGAAATTCATCAAAAGAATGTATTGGGAGAAAGTGTGGAAAGGGAACAAAAAGCATCTACTAGGGTTGGGAGACAAGGGTTAGGGAAGGGCAGGAAAAAGGAGCTCAGAAGACCCGAGGGTGCCATGAACGTGGAAGGCTGGTGTCCAACTCCAGGGAGAACGACCTGGCTGTCTGCTGTCACTATTGCTTTCCGAAAAGGCTCGATGCCTTCTCTCTGTTCCTGTATTATTTGCATTTGATTGGGCAGTCTCGGACCACAGGATGCTGTGGGTTCAGGTGAGGCTTGAGCACTTGGACTCACCTTCTCCGGATTACCTGTGGGAATCAGAGTACACTTGGAGAGGAATGGGTGTGCTGAATGCCTGGAGTGTGACAGGTGTCCACACACTTTTTAATTAACTATACTCATTAAATTAATATCATGACTGCAAGGTGTTAAGTCTCATGTGGGCAAATCTAAGAATTAAGACATTTGTCTTTAGGCACGTTATTTTATATGATCAGACTGCCGAAGAAGAAAGTATAAGACTCAAGGATGAGAAGCTCAGTCTTTGCCTTGCATGAGGTCGTGATTGACTTTGAGGTGAAGGTAATGCCTACTATTTTTCTTATGATTGATTTAAAGATTTAAGGATGCTGGGAAGCATTTGCTTGGCCTGTGATGGGCAGTCTGTCTTACCAAGCTGCCTAAAGTTTGCTTAGGTACCTGGGTGAGTGAAGCAGGTCCAGGCTGAGAATCCAGTTGTCCTCCACTGATATGGGCCACGGGCCCTCATCTGTAAAATAGAACCCCAGTACCCTTGTAGTGTTGACTTGACATTGCCTGAGATAATTGTGTGAAGCATAGGGTAAGGAGTTGGTTCATACAGGGTTCTCGGTAAATGTTACTGTAGCAGCTGCGATCCAGTACAGAGTCCTTCTGTTCACCTCCAAGTTCAGCTTTAGTTGAGGGGGACAGTTGCAAGATGCCCATGACGTCTGTTGTTTTGGGTCTCTGACTCTTGGCCTATGGGTTTTCACTCAGCCATTGACATAGCCCAGCCTCCACACAGAACTGTGTGAATGCTAGGGATTTAAGTGCCTCAGGGGCAACCTCAAACCTAGAAGGGATTTGAGTGGGATTGAGGAATAATGCTTCTATCTCCCAGTCCTTGGTGAGACAATTCCACGGATCCGTCTACAAGGTTTTCAGTGATCCCACAGGGACCAAGCCCTAGATACCAGCAACTGCCAGCAGCTCACTCATGCTCTCTTCCTGTTTTTACTCTTTTCTTTCTCTTGCTCTTCTTGAGTTCACCTTGCAGATTAACTCCCTGCATCCACATCCTTATATCAAATTCTGTTCTTTATTTTATCAGTATTATGAATTGAACCTGGGGTGGGGTGGGGGCTTCCATGGCTAGACAAGTCTGTACCACTCAGCTATATTTTGGAGACAGAGTCTTGCTAAGTAGCCCAGGATGGCCTCAGACTTGTGTTCCTCTTGCTTCTGCCTCCTGAGCTTCTGGGATTATAGATGTATACCACTGTGCCTCATTTCAAATCCTGCTTTTGAGGGAAGCCTATCTCATATACTATCATAGCTGACCGAAACATTTTTAAAAGAAAGACCCAGCCAGGCATGGTGGTGTAAGCCAGAACTCTTGTACTCTGGGGGACTGAGGAGGGAAGATCACAAGTTCAAGCCTGCGTTGAGCACCTTAGTGAGAAACTGCAACCAAAAACAAACAAATGAACAGAAAATATAAAAAGGGGATGGAGTTCTATCTCAGAGCAAATATCCCGAGTTCAATGTTTAGCAAAATTCACATTAAAAAAAGAAAAAAAAAAAAGATGATGAAGAAGTTGGATCTACCCCAAGGAAAAAAATCTATGTTTGACAATTATATATTTTCATCTCTTTCTTTCTTTCTTTCTCTCTGGCTCTCTCACTGTCTCTTTGTCTCTCTGTCTGTCTGTCTCTCTCTGTTGCTGTTTCTGTCTCTCTGTATACCTGGAATAAATAATCAGATAAGATGCAAAAATGATTTGAGACTAAAACTCTTTGAAGAAGAACAGACTTCTAGCCTGAGGAGAGGAGAGGAGAGTGGCAAGCACTTGTTATCACATAGAGAAAAGGATGTTGGGAGTTGAACAGTTGCCCATGGTCACCCTGAGGCGGTGCCATGCTCTTAGCCACCTGGCGATGACTCTCTGCGTTCTGAGAGTTCAGATTTCCCCAAGTTGGGCCTCAGAATTCTGTGCCCATGGCCTGGACCTGGGAGTGAGGGGAAGGATGTAAGTGGGGTGCAGGTATGTGATTAATGAACGCAGCCAAGGAATGATGTAGAATACTGGACAGGAAGAAGACTGGCAATGTGGCTTCACCACGGTGCCTTGTTCCTCTCACTGAGCTCTGGCCACACCTGCCCTTCAGCGTCTCCAATGCTATTGCCTCAGGGTCTTTCACAGGAAGCTCCCTCTGCCCAGGCTATTATCACACACTCCAGACTTCTCATCTATTTAACTCCTTGTCACTTAAATGTACCAAGTGTTAGCATTTGCTGCGCACAGGCACCTCCCAAACAACAATCCTGTAGCTGCTGTCAGTCCTGTGAGTCAGCAGTTTTTTCTGGGTTCCCTGAGGGAACTTGTGATCTTCCTGCTGCTGGTATTGACTATGATGGCTGATTTGTCTGTGACCTCACCTGTGACACCTCAGATGTTTGGGGCTGTTCATCTGGAAGCATTCCTGGGCCAGTTTACGTAAACGTTGGGGATGTTTCAGTAGCATGCAGAAGATACAAGGTTTCTTAAAGCCCAGGTGCAGAGCTCACCCAGTGTCACATTGGCCAGATTTTTTGGTCAAAACCAGCCAGGAGTCCAGCCCAGACTCAAAGGATGCAGAAATCATTGTCATTTCTGCAAGGAAAGGGCTCAATGACCATGTGGCTATTCCCAGTTTGTGACATTGATTCAAATACCCCTTTCTTATGGTTGCCCAGCAACTCCCCTGCTAGGCTCTTAGATCCCCTGTTTTATTTTTTCACTTCGTTCTGCACAACTTCACTTTACTGCCTGTCGAACGTACTGTTCATTGTGCAGGTATTCGTTAATGTTTGTCCTGCTCTGAGCTCTGTGTGTATCGTGGTATACTTGGTGGGCAGCACAGTTGGGGGAGTGAACAAAGGCTTGGGAGCAAGTATAAGGTTGACTGTATTAATAAGGAAATTCTTTGACAGTAGGTTAAGAAATGAGATCTAGAAGCCCCTCATCCCTGACATCAGTTAAGAGTAAAGCCATGAAATCAGAAGCTGCAAGTTCTGGCTCTGGATTATAGAACATTCCAGTATTGCATTAGGAGTACGTAGCACACACACCAAATTGAAAAGAATGCTTTTGGAAAGCATAGATAAGGCAAAAGCACAAAGTAAGAGTAAGTAAGAAAATAACCTTTGCTTTCTTAATTTGACTAAAAACTGTGGATGGTAACACACCAGAAAAAAGCACATCTTCCTTTACTTAAAACTGGCAGACAGCTCAGAGAAACCAAACCACCAGAGTGCAAAGGCAGACAGAACTCCACTGAAGCAGACCAAACACAGTTTTCAATTTCAAAATCAGAAGGGAGAAAAAACACACTTAGTGATAGTGACCAGATATTCAAGCTTCCAGGGCACCCTCTAAATTCTGAAGCTGTTTTACACAGGTCTCCTCGCTGACACAGGTCATTTTCGATGTCATGAGACACCTGTTTCTGCCTGTACCTTACGCCTCTACTACAATCTGTGATGCATAGATCTTCTCTTTACATCTTGTGAAGCATCCTGCCAAGAGTACTGAAACCAAGAGGAACTCAGTAGATGTTTTGCAAAGTGCAAAAGGCGAAGTATTTAAATCTGCCTTCCTAGTCTATGATTTCTTATTACTGACTTCTGATTAATAGAGATTCAGTCAAAGTGCTCCAAAGGATGTAACTGCCTCCCTTCCATCAAGAACCTGTGACTGGGAAAACACAGAGTGGAGAAGGGACAGGGTGGCCACTGGGGTCGGGACTGTTTGGGATTTCATGGTGAAGTTGTGTTAATGGCTTTAATCACTCCCAAGGAAATGACGAGCCAAGTTCTGCCCCAAGAAAGTCTGAACTTTTATCAAGTGCCAGTGTCTTAAGGAGACAGCATGGGAGAGATATAAACCAGGCCCGAAGAAGGTGCTGAGTCTGCTTTGCCTCATCCATATTTTTTCCCACTAAGATATAAGTGAGATCTCTCTATAAAGACCAAAATGGCTCCACGAGAATTGCCATAGTAGACAAGAGGTCTTTTACATTTTATGCGATGCATTTGTATTGGAAACACATGTTGGAGGCCAAAGTAATTTTCTTTACAGACAATGAATCTTTACAACTGGTTTGAACACTTTAGAGAAATTCAAATGCTTTGCTATTCCTCATACTTGGTGGGACTAGAAAAATTGCAAAAAGAAAAGCAAAACAGGTTAAGGAGAGACAACAAGAAACAAGGGAATGAAATGGAAGTGGTTGAAAGCTGCAGGAAAGAAATTCAGGGGCACAGAAAAGTTTTGAATGCCAGATGATATTGTTGCTTGGGAAACTGTGATGTCACTTGCAATATACTTGAAAGAACATTTTATTTATCATTTCTCGAAATGATACATCGTTTGATAATTCATTTTGTTTTAAGAGAAGAAAGAAGGCTGCTGTAGGGGAAAAGTACCTTTGGGTGCTTTGGAATCTGGACGGCCCCTTTGCAGTGAGCGAGGCAGTATCTTTAAACAAAAGTGGAAAGTTGTTGTGACCTTCACTGTCAAACCCAATTGAACCAGGCCACAGGACTTTGCATGTTATTTTTTAAATTAGCTGTTCCTGTCTCTTTGGTGTTTGTCTATAGGCTGCTCCTGCTGCCTGAAAAGACATACAGTGGGCTGCTTTTATTGCATCTTCTTTCTCAAATAAACAGTCCTGTGTTACCTTGTTCACCTGCTCCGAACCAAAGTGCAACATCCTGCCATCGTGTGAGTTTTATACTGAGGCTTTGCTCATATATGAAGCCGTTTCATCTTTGAGTTTCAATAATTTTGGTCCACTTCTTCCCGCGGTTCCCTCTCTCCTTGCTACACGGGAGTGGGTTTCTCCTTTTGACTTGCACAGTTGTCCTCTTGCTGTGTTGACTTTCTTGTTGCTTTTCTCTTTAGCACTTAGGTCTTCTTTTGGTACTAGGTGCTGGAATTAGAAATTTCAAAGCAAGGTCGGACCTGGCCACCTCCTTCTTCTAGAAATGAAGGGAACAGGATGGTTGAGAAATAAAAGGACTTGTTCAAGGTCATGCCTCCAGTTAGAGGTCTGTGGACTTCCACTGAAAATTCTTCCCCTGTTCCTGACAGCTGAGAGACCATGAGTCATGGGGTGGGACCATTTTTTTCCCCTAAGTGAGCACATCAGACATTTGCAATGGGTCATAAAGGCTTTAGTTTATAAAGCTAAATTAATTTTGACTCCCCAGGACAATGAAGGTTTAAATTTAGAGATACTTTCTTGCCATTTGCCTGGCAATAATGATTTTTTGGTTCATCCTGGGGATCAATATCAGGGCCTTTGCACAAAGCTACATCCCCAATTCCTTCTATTACATGTTATTAAGACAAGGTCTCACTAAGTTGCTAAGTTGCCCAGACCGGACTCAAACTTGCAATCCTCTTGCTTCAGCTTCCAAGAGTGTTGGCATTAAAAGCATACACTACCTCACTCAGCGATACTGATCATTTTCATAAAGTAGGAGCTAAGGAACCTTCCAGAAATTTACATTAAGCAATCTGGAGCAGAAGTCCTCAACTGCAACCTAAACAAGCTTTAGAGAAGCTTTCAGGATAATTCCCCATGATGGTAAAATTTGGGAGTGTGTCTTCATACTGAGCTATACATCTATCCTTCCACAGGGAAAAGACAGGAATTTACCATCTCTTTGTATCCCCATGGGTATTACTTTGTTTTATTTTTCAATAGATAAGCCAGGGTTGCACAAATAATGGAGTGACCAATAGAGAAGCAGCGAAGAGGAGGAGGAAGGGTTGCGAATCCTTAGCTCAGTGAGAAAGGCTGGGTAGGCATCACATCTCCTTTCTTTTATAGTTCACATGCCCCATATTTTACTGAAAGTTGTAGATTGTTATAGCATTAAGAACGGCATCATCATGATACGGTACATGTGAAAGCCCGGTATTAAAATCGGTCAGAGCTGCGATTACGTCCCATCGATGGAGGCTCCCTGGACATCCTTTGTGCTGGCTTTGTATCTGGAAAAGTTTCCAGGTTGAGATTCTTCCATATGCAAATGCTAGATGAACCCATCTGTCATCTATTTATGCAACACTGTGATACTAATTTTCTCTTTTGGCAGGTAAAACAATGTGTGGCTGTGTTTCAGGAGACAGAGGATGCCATACGGTGTTCTAAGATACAGTGGGATACGGTGCAACTTATGAACACATAATCATTTTCTTTCTAAATGGCAAATGCGGTTTCCGTGTTGGAGAACCTGCTCCGATCATTGTTATGGGTGGAATTCATGTGTTGTCAGGGCATCCAAGACAGTATCATGATCAGCAGCCATCCTGCCTTTTAATGTGCAGGCCTTCCCCGGGCTTCTTTGCCGTGATCTGAGCCTTTTCCTATTTTCTTTATCATTTTTGGTCTTGTAATACCCCTGTTTCCTAGGTGCACACCCTGAGTGTTTCTTGTGTAGCTCACCTCACCTCTGCTGTGCATGGGGAAGGCAGACACTGCAGGATGAGCCCCTTTGCCAGGTATATCCATGGTGAGTATCTGCTGCTCACACAGGGGCAGAGGACCTGTGACTGAAAACACACAGAAGGGAAATCTTTATGGATTCTCTGTCTTATTAAAAACTGTACTTGCCTATCATGTTTGAGGACTTGGGCTTAATCCTTTGCAAAGATAAAAAAAAAGTGCAGAATAAAATGCTTGGTACAGCATATTACAACTTGAATATCTTCAGGGAGTTTCTTTTAGGATCTCCATAGTATTGTTTTACTTCATCTCTTATAGGCATTGGACTTCACTTGATAACACTCTAGGAACATGGAGAGGGCTGGGGATGTAACTCGGTGGTAGAGCACTTGCATAGCATACAAGAAGCCCTAAGTTCAAACCCCAGTCCCACCAAAGGACAAAAAAAGGAGATAAAATGACTTCTTACCTTCACTGTTTAGAGTCAGTTATTAGAATAAGGAGGTTAAAGACCAAAGGGGAAACCTTGGTACAACAGGACAGGACTAGTGAGGTGATTTTATACCACCAAGAGGGGCATCTCCTTAGTCTCAAAGAACGTGGTTGGTGTTTTTAGGAACAATCACTTTTTCGACTGGTAAATATATTTAGGGAGAAGTGCCTTTAGATGCTTCTTTACTCATTTATTCTTCAAACTGTAATACAGCGCATTTTGGGTTTCAGTATATTGCATTTTAAAACTAATGATGCATTCATTCTAGAGCAAATCTTATTTCTAAGCCCTAATTTAATAGAATTAAACTCTAAGCTGAATTGGTTTTATGAGATAAAACTCTGAAGTTGATAACCACATTTAGGGATGGTTCAGGTATTGAGTTTCTAATTTGCTTCCTGAGCATGGAAATCCCTCAGATAATCAATATTGACTACCTTTAATTGGTAGGGAAGGCGCTTGCTGAGTTTTCTATCTTCTGCTGAAGGAATTACATCTGCACATGGGTTTTCTGTGCTGCGCCCTGATTGGTCACGATGAAGAGCCCTGCGCTTGAGTTTATTTGAAGTTGGATGTTTGTTCCTGACCAGTTGACCAAAATCAGGTTCACCTCTGTTCCAAGAATAGTGGGACATGAAAGCCCATTTCTGGTGTGGCTGACAGAGTTCCTGGGCTTATTTTAGTGTTCCTTGGGGACTGTAAATACATTCTTTTTTGCAGACATTGTTTTCATTTGGTGAGGCCAGAAGGCTGCTGGTAGAGATAAGATCAGGAGCTTCCAAAGGGTAGGAATATTCCTGACTGTGATCTGACTCTGTCAAAATCACTGCTAATACTTCTCGGAATGGAAATCCTGCTAATTGCTAAATGAAGTATTCACAGATGCTTCAGGCATTTGAGAATGGATTGCTTTAAATCCATTAAAAATCAGATGCTGCTTTATTTTAGTATAGGCATGTATTTTAAATGTGAACTTAAAATACAGGCAGCTGCATATTTTTCTTATGGAACAGAGGATCCATTAATCTCCTCCTTGATCCAAATCTTCCAAGAAAGGATTTTTTGGTTTTTTGGGTTTTTTCCCTTGACAAACTGGGGGAATGTTACTTAGAGGAATTAAATTTGAATACTATGAGACTGCTATTATATGGTACCCCAGTTTTTTCAGCTACAGGGTGATTTGAACATTCTAATTGTTTTGCTTTCTTTTTATCAAGTTTGTTCATGTAAAAAGTTATTTTTCAAATTATGGAATAAAACATAAAACATAAGAAAAATAATCTGTAATCTTATTACCTACACGTAGTCGCTGCTAAGTTATAGAACCCATTTTCTCTTTTGTCCCCCATGAATACGCATACGCTTTTATACAGTTGATGCAAAAAGGATCAAAATATTCCTGCTTGTTTGTAAAGTGAGTTTTAACTTTAAGATTGTATTGGAAACATTTCCTCATGTTATGAAATACCCTTTTACAATGTGATTTTTTTAGTGGTGTCTTAGTACGGATGCACTGTAATTTATTTAATCTATTTCCCTGTTATTAGGCATTTATTTTCGTACAAATTTCTTGGTGTTACACATAATATCATGATAGATGGCCTTGAACATTAATCTCATAAGACACTTTTTAAAAAGCACATACTGTTTTATATGTATGGAAAATCTGGCCCCCAAATACCCATACTTTTTGATGTTTTTCAGTTTGTTCTCTGACTTATTTTTTCCATTTCAAAAATTCTTCATCATTATGATGAAATGTTTTATACATTTAGGTTATTTGTGAAGTTCGGTCTAGTTCTACGCTCTAGTAAATTCTTTCTAAGCTTGTTATATTTTTTTAAGAGATGACTAAACCTGTGTGTTTTATTCTCATCTATAAATTTGCATTAATTTTAAAGTATGTGTGCCAAAGGTGAACTGATTCTAAATTCAAGGAGAACTTCAGCACTGTTTAAAGCAGAGAGGAGAGTCCTTCCTACTTCTCTGGAAAAAAATCTCTGTGATATTAGTGGCTTTGCGAGCTGCTGCCACGGGCATCCACCTGTCACCTTCTTGCTGTTTGTGGCTGAGGGTAGTTGGCTTCTTCTCCAGTAGTTCAAAAGGGCCACTGAACATGAAATCCAGCCTGAACGGCTAGAAAGTAAATTGTGGATCTGGCACATTTCAATGCAAATAAATTACATTTTATCAGCTTCATTGCCCTGAATTTCACGGGCAAATGTGGGACATTGAATGGCTGACATCTGACAATAAAAAAAAAAAAAGAGGCTAACGCCTTATTAATGCAAGTAATCTCTGACTCAAATGGCTGTGAGCAGAGTGAGGAGTTTTTCAGCAGAGACAACTTCTGTTTTTTCTAGTATTTGTGTTAATTTCTCAGAAAAGTTTAAGGAACCTTCAGGCTTTTCCATTTTGTTCCACCCAGACTAGAAACACCAACGCCTTTCCTAGGCTTTTGGAGACCTGTAGGAATGAGGAGAATCAAGGGCCTCAATTGTTGTCAAGGGGCCGGGGGCTCAGGCAGATTCAGTAACAGCTCTAGGCTGCGCCATGTACCTCTCTCCAGTAATGGCAGTGTCCTTGTAGCTGCTTCCCTCATCAGCTTCCTGGGAAAAATCCAGTGGAACAATCCTGGTACAGGTATAGCTTGGAGCATTTTATGTCCTAGACAAATGGCCAGAGGTCTTTGTTGCCTTCTAGAAGTATAAGCATCGGTTCACATCTTGGGTGGAGAGAGGAAGGGCAAATTAGATTTTGTATATTTAATTCAGCAAATTTAGTATTTGACCATTTCTTTTCTATTAGTAAAACAAAATACCCAAATTCTTAGGAGCAAAAGTCAGATCCTATTCTAATTCTGTATATTCATTTCTGCGAGCATGTGATCATCCATGTACCATAGGAACAAGTGCATATTTTTATAACCTTGGTTAACTTTCTTCCTCAAAGAGAATCTGAGGGCTGGGGATTTAGCTCAGTGGCATCAGTGCCTGCCTTGCAAGTGTGTGGCTGTGAGTTCATCCCCAGTGCTGACTTAAAAAAAAAAAAAAAGAGAGAGAGAGAGAGAGAATCTGAGCACTAAAAATGCTAGGGAGTTTATATAAGTATGTCGGCCCAATGTTGAATGTCTTTGTGGCATATCACTGTAGAAAAGGAAAGTAGCTACTTTATCTACTTGGATATGCACTTTGACTCTATTAAAAAATCATAAACACTGTACAGTAAGTCATGTTAAATGCATTCATTTGTATATGCTGCTTTGTGTTCAGCCAGATGGCCCTGGAAGGGTGTGATCTTCAGTATCTGTATTATGGTATTGACATAGTGGAGCATGGAGACCAATGACCAATTTTGGAGTATTTGACTATAGGACCCCTGGTGGACATTGGGACCCTTTTCAGTCTCATAGGCAAACTGTAATCTTCAAAGGTGTCACCCAGCCAGTCACATGAAGATAAAACTCTGACCTTGAACTTCAAGCTTCCAGTCAAGTTTTAAAGCCTGGGGGAAAAGACCCAGTCAGTGAAGAAGCCATTCCTGCTAGGAAGGGACAGTGATTGTGTCACAAGGGTAAGGATGACCAGTGTCATCTCCAACATAACACTTGTACAACAAATAATTTGTACCATCTTCTTTACTCTCCTGATCAGAAATATGTAGACTACCTAATGTATCCATTCATGTAAATTTTAAAAAAATCAATGAAATGCTGCAACAATAATATAAAACCAAAAGAAGAGGTAAACAATGTAGACTGGAATATGCATCTTGACATGAAACTCAGGACAACTACCCTGGAAGACAGCAGAAGTCACGTGTGGGGACTCACTGTGAATGAGTCAGCAGCAACAGCAGGCTGAGCAGAGTGTGTGGTATGGATGCATTTCTTCCACTCAGTGGGTTTTATTCTCATTTTCTGACATGACAACTCTGAGCAGAGTCTGGAATGAAGGAACCTACTGTTGTCCCTGGATTAACCTGGCATTTGCACTTCCGGAAGATCCATGTTTGTTCACACTGAGCATTAAAAGGTTTGCATATCTGCATAGTATTTGGGCTCTGGGCTCAGGTAATGCCACGCTAATGTAGTGAAGATCTGGGTGTAGCATTGGGAAGTCATGCAGGAGGCAGGTGGGGGAATTCCTGGTGAGAGTGCTGAGGGTTTAGCATCCCTGGATATGTCCCTAAATGTCACTAGTGTCCCCCTCTCCTCTATTACTGTGACCCCATGAATTGCAGGTAATGGTGGGTGATGATGTGAAAACAATGAGAGGGACAGATCTATAGAAGCTAATACTCAGTGTTTTTTAGTCCCTAGGTGTCATATTCATGTATAAAACATATCAGGTTAATCCGTATATCAATACACTTTGATACAGTGGCGAAAGTCTGTCATCACAAGACTTCAGCAGACCTTCACTTTCGGCTTCTTAGTCCTCTCTGAAGACACCTTTTGAAGTAGTTTTAGAAATCTATGCCACACATTGAAGCTTAACATGTACTAAGCCCTGTGTCAGGAAGTTTTTAAATACCATTTTAGGTAAAAAAAAAAATACCCATCTATAACTTTTGAAGATACGACTTTATTCCTCTAGCAAACAAGAAAGTAGAGACTTAAAGAGGTCAAAGAATTTAGAATCTCAGCAAAATTTCCCAGATGTTAGACTTTAGAGTAATATTTGACCTGGCGTCTGTCTGTCTTCTATGGATGTCATAGAACCACTGCCATAATGAGAAAACTGGAAAATACAGTGGTGGGCTTTCTCTCCTCCTATCATTTGCTGGTAGAATTGTCCTAAAACATCATCTCACATGCAGCTGCATCTCTGGTAGAACATTTGGGCCCTTGGTTCTCTCACACCCTAGGTGCCGTTGAGGGTTTTGTTGTATATCATGTTCTAGTGGTTAATTTATCCCCCTGTAGTGAATTCTATATTTTCATCCATGTTCAGGCTCTCTATAGAAAAAAATAGTTTGTAACCATGTTTTGACAGCGATTAGACAGACTGTAACTCGGAAGTGGAGATGTTGTGGTCTTTTGTAATTGTGCCTAATCACAATATATTTCAATAAAGGGAAAGTTTTGGAGGAGGGAAAAAAAGAAAAAAAAAAAAGAAGAAAAGATAAGATCATGGAGGTGGTGTAGAGGTTTCTGTGTTTTCTCTCATGGGTCATGGCTGTCGGTGGGTTCCATGTTTTGATGGGGTGTCTGCCACATGGCCATGGGAGATATTGGTGATAATGTGCTACTCAAATCCCCCGGATGCCCTTTCATTAGTTGGATGCCCATCTTTCAGCTGTTGCTGAGGAGGCTGCCACTCATTTCTCGAACCTTCTCCAGTAGTTTGGCTTTGGGTGTATGGAAGGTGTTTTGCGGGAAGTGCTGAGTGTTCTGTTTCCTACCCCACAGCCCTGAGGGTCTTTGTGGACATAACTGATTTGAGATGCATCTCAGGGAAGCTCATGAAAGCCCTGTTTCTTCCCTCAGGGATGGCTGGGCAGTTTATGCTCTGTGAGCTGGGCTGAATCTAGATTTCACTGAAATCACATTCCCCGTGTCTCTATTTTCTGGCCCCTCCCCCTAGAAGTTCTTAATCTGTAAGTCTGGTGCACAAGCATCTCCATCTCAAGCTTGTTTCTGCAAAACCAGACATGAGGCAGACCTACTTTTCAGGACAGCCTATAGATGGTCACTCAAAACTAGCAAACAGGATTTTTAAACTAAGGGCCATTTTACCAAACATTTTCTCTGTCCAAGGTTTAGATGTGAGCAGGTCGTGTCTACATCTTTTCTTCTAAAAATTTTCTCTAGTTCACTTAAAAATGTGAATCAATCTGCCCAGCAGTGTACAGGCTAGTTAGTAACTGATGGAGATGAGGTTTGACTTTGAAAGCCATGGCTGGAACACTGTTATTCTGCTTCCTTGCTTTCCGGTCCCTAGGAACGGTAAGCCCTTGGCTCAGAAAGCCATGTTTCCTAAAAGGAAATCAGGCCACATGAACCAGTTTACTTTTTTAAAAAAATGAGGGTGCTAACTTGGTGGATTAAGGGAACATCTTGAGTTTTAGCAAATCTAGGATGTTGACAGAGTCACTTACCTTTATTTGAAGGCAGAACAGGAAAAAATATGCTGACTGTTAGAACCTAAGTTTGTTGACAAACCACTATTATAGGTTTTATTAACTCAAGAGGATTGCCCTGTTTTATGATCATTCCAAGCCTGTTAACAGGAGGCCCTGTTATCATTTTAAAATTTCAAATCAGTAGCTTAGATGAAAACATAAGGAATTATACTTTTCCGGAATGCATCTCAGAAAGAACCAACTCACTGACTATGAAAGCCAGTATTTCAAAGAGACATTGCAGCAGAAGGCTGAGTTGAAATAAAGTGAGTTAGTTCAGCTTTGAGGGACAAAATTCAACCGCATCAGTACAAGTTATAGGGTTGTAGAAGATGTGTCTTAATAGCAGAAGTTAATATAAAAATATGTTAGGACTTGAGTTGATTCCAAACATTGTGTGGTTGCTAAAAAAGTGAACGTAAAGCTTAGATCATATTAAGAGGGGTATAATGTCTCAAGCATGGGAGGTGATAGTTTCACTCTACTGAGAACTAATGAGCTAAATTTGCATCTGGGAATTTTTGAACTGACATTGACAAAATTATAGCACATGTAACAGTTGTTGACAAGAACAGTGATATATCTGGAAAGTAAATTAATGATGGAACTAAATAATTTAATAAGAAGAGAAAAATAATGAATTGCAAGCCTTAGAGGGAATACGACCTGGAAGTAAAATTAATTGCAGGCTGATTTGCTCCCAAATGCTAAAAGTACATATGGGTAGTATGATTTCAGAAGAGACAGAGCTGCTATAATATAAGGAAAAGATTTTATGTAATTTTATTGACATTAAAAATGAAATGTATCTCCTAGTAAACCCAAGTTAATTCCTTATTTGAAATCTTGGAGATGAGAAGTGTTTTGGATTTCAGATTTTGAAATATTTGCATAATAAACATGAGCTATCTTAAGGATAACACCCAAGTCTAAGTGAAATTCATTTATGCTAACCCTGTGCTCTGATGTAATGTTATGCAACATTTCTACTATTTTTGTGCATGAAAAGAAGTTTTGTGGTGTGGAGTTTTCTGCTCATGGCATCGTGTCAGCATTGAACAAATTGCAGATTTTGGAGTATCTTGGATTTTCAGATTAAGGATGCTCAACCTGCACCTGCTGAGTTCTGAGTCTCCATCACTGAAATTGGTAACTGATCATCGGGGTGTTATCAAAGGAACTAATGCATTGGGTAAGTGACTAGGTCTGATGGAATTTAAGGTGCTTTCTAGCCATTAAACTATGATTTAATAAATTCCTTTTGTCTGTTATACACCAGTGTTCCATTCATATGCGTTGTATGCTGAATTCTAGCATTTAGATATTCTGCGGTACGGAAATCCCTTTGACTCTCTAGGATTGAGTGTTTCTTCCACCTGCATGACCTTGGACTATGGCGGTGGCGAGGTATCCCGTGTGTTTCATGTTCTGTGGGTTGTGCTGCGGGAAGCACTGTCGGCAGGGACTTGCCACTTCTTGTTTTTATCCACCAGGGATCAAGTAGCATTGCCCTGCTTTCATAGCAGCTCTGTCCTTGGCTTCAGGCTTTAACGTAGACGACTGCAAAATGTAAGGCTGTGAATTACTGAACGTCCCTAATGGAGTCTGTTTTCTGCTGGCTGAAATTTTATGCTATAGTGGCTTGGTTCATGAACGCCTTTCTTTGTGAACGGTTTACTTCACCGACAGAAGTGTTTGGCAAAATTTTATTTTTGTTTGTGAACTCTGCATTTGGTTACAGACACAATGGTGACCATCTTTCCCCCCACGAATATGAATGTGGCTATGTTTTCCAGAATCGTGGAACAAGTTAAGTTGGTGAACCGAGGTAGCACTGTGTAGAAATGTGCTAGACATGGATGTGTAGGTCATTTACTTACACTTTGTAACCCTGAAAAGCAGCTTTGGTTAGTCCCATCTGACAGATGAGTAAACTGAGGACATCAGAGGCTAAATAACTTACTGAAGTTGTCTTCATTACTGAAGTGTGGTTGCAGGGTCCCACTTTAGTTTACGACCTCCAGTCACACTCTGGGAAGCCTTGGCCCTCAGCATACCAATGGGCTGATTTAGTCTGACTCCAGCAAGTCATTCTCCACATAGACTCTGTCTGACAGGGCTGCCATTTCCAGGACAAATGTAATCCTCTTAGGAAACAGAACTTTGTAGTGTGATGCTAACATCCTTGTGACAAGGAAGCTTCGGTGTCTGTAAGGGCCTTTGAAACCCGAAAATCTTTGAGATCCAACATGATAGCAATGGGAAAACAGAGGTGCACAGTGGGGACGACTTGTATTAAAAAATGACTCTATAATAGCAAAGTACCTGACCAGAAAGTTTCATTCGAGAAGTCCGCTTCCTAACTGTTGGGATATGGAAACGCTAGATGGCTGATCCTTGTTTCCTGGCAGAATTTATCTTTTATTTTGTTTAAAAATATTAATTACGAATGTAATAACTGGATAAATTGCTGCATTTCACTGTGACATTTCCATACCTTTAATGTGTCTATGTTATGCTTCAAAGGCCCACTTCAGGTGTTGTCCCCGCACGTTGAAAGGCTTTCCTCTGAGGATCGGTCCCAATTTCTGCTAGACAATTTCTCATGCACAAGTAAGTAGCAAGAGGGCGCCCAGACATTTGGCTCACTGCTGAGGAATCCGAGGCCTGTGCTTATTCATGCATATTTACAAGGTAATTAGTTGTCCATTCATTCATTAGCGTGTTTATAGGGCTACTTGCAAAGACTCAATTGCAGCTTGGAGAAGAGAGACAGCCAAGCAGGGCCTCAGGGGAACACTTGGATTAAACAGAGTCACAGCTTGACGTGTGGAACCTACCAGTCCCCAAACCAGAACTAGTTTAGTAACTCAAATGCGACTTGTCAGTCACCCGGAAACGAGATCCTTAATTGGCTTATTCATGTTGCACTTCCAGAAGTCAGGCGGATGCCCAGAGATGATAGACGTTTTTGTCTTTTAAGCTTTCCACGTCTGGGCAGCAGTTTCAGTATTTCCTTTCCCTTTTTTCTTTCACTGTTATTTAATTTGAGATATATTGTGCATATAACCAAAGCCAAGCCCATAAGCCTGGGCATGTCGATGACAGACACAAGTGGTGACAACCACCACCGCCTGGCACAGGCCAGTTTTAATGAATTTAAAAAGTAGGCAGCGTCTGTGTCTTTTTCAAAATCTTGCCTAGATCTGAGTGAGATGTATCCGTCTTTGTGGAGCAGGAAAAGATGATATTTTAAGAGACAGCTGACCGAAGGCTTTGATGTGTGGTGATACAGGTGGCTGCTAGCGCCATGTTGGAGTAAACAGTTCTCTTGTGAATAATCAATGTATGGCAAGATATCTAGGGTTATAAAGCTGCTGTTCTCCTCCTCATTTGTGACCTGTGAAGCAGGGGTAATGCATCAGGCTTTCCTCATTGGTGGTTTGGTGTGCATTTCTGCCTTTCCGGTGAGCTCCTGAGGGCTGGGCGGAGCTGGGTGCTCACCACGCAGGACAGGGCTCGTCGCTAGGCTGCTTTGCATTCCCAGTGAGCTCCTATAAAGAAAGGCAACTTCTAGAACCTGTGTTTTTGAAAATCTGTCCCTGCATTAGATCTGAGAGAAAACATGTCTTGCCCTGCAAATCCTGGTCACCTTTCCAAATCTCCCCTGCCTCTTGGTTTTTCCCGGATTTGGGTCCTTCTGTATCATGCTGTCCACAGTCAGCTGTGTGTTTTAATATTTAGTTCCTTTATTCATTTCAAAACTGCTGCAAACTTGCCTCCTTGAGGAACCCGCCACTCACTGGAACCTCACGGAAAAGTAGAGGCAACTTGTAAAAACGGGGTGCTCCCACCACCCTTTGCTCCTTCAGTTCTAATCTGGTGATTCAGTGATCTGTTGCTGATTGATTTTCTCATTCATCCTGGCTCCGAGGCAGTGGGAGTTGGGCTTGGGGGTCCATCTTGAGATTTGGAGTCTGGATCTACTCCAGTTCGCATCTGGCGTATCTATGTGCTCTGTATCATATCTAATCTATATGTAACACGGTAATCGATTTATCTATCATTTATCTGCCTAACCTAATATCTGTTATCTCTGTCATTTATCCTGTTTATCTATTATCTGTCCATCTCTCTACTGTCTGTCTAATCTAATAGCTATCATTTCTACTGTCTTTCTGTCATATCTACCTTATTCTTGCTTTGTCAGTCTGTCCATCCATCCCTTGGGAACATTATTTATCATCTCAGGGTCTCCATCTCCTCATCTAAGGGACAGGAATAATAATATTGCCTTTAGGGTTTTTTGGACTAAACAATGTGATGTTTAATCTAAATGCTACAAGTATGTAGTACTTAGAATAACTCGTGTCACATAGGAAGACTCTCTGCATTAATTTTCAGTGTCTGTGTTTTTTATGCCCTCCTTTTTGTTCTTTCTTTCATCTTCCATTCACAAAAGCAAGGCTGTGTGCTTTCTCCTTCGGACTTTCCTCCACGGAGGAGAAGTGTTGGGAGGAGCACAGCTGTTCTGTTACACACTTTCCTCCTGCCTGATGCCTGTGAATTTCAGCACATCTCCTAGTCCTGTTTTCTGCTTGTGGTTTGTTGCTTTCTCTCTGTCTTTACTGCTGTGGTTCCATGGGGTTGCTGTTTTGATTTCTGCATCTCTGTCGGCATCTGTGTTGACTTTCTATTACTGTGACAAAATACCTGAGAAAATTAACTTCAAGGAGGAAAGATTCATTTTGGGTCACAGTTGCAGGCCATGATCAGCTGGCTGCATTGGTTTTAGGCCCGTGGCCAGGAAGAAACATTATGATAGAAATGTCAGGCAGAGGAAGGCTGGTCATCTTGGCAGTCAAGAGACAGAGAGAGAGAGAGAGAGAGAACACAGAGGCAGAGACAGAACTGGAGATTGAGATGGGGTGCAGAGACAGAGAAAGACAGACAGAAAGGCCTAAGTAGACAGGAGACAGAAAAGAGGCCAGGACAAGACACATGCTTTAGAGGCATGTCCCAAGGAACCTACTTCCTCTAACTAGGCCCTCCTTCCTAACTCCTGTTCCACTGTGAGCTCAGTCAGTGATTAACCCCTTGATGTGGTCATTGCCTCACATCTGGTCACTTCTCTAGGCCCCAGCTCTGAGCATTGCTGCATGGAGGATCACACACTCATTCATGAGTCTTTGGGGGGACCCCTCACTTTAAACCATAACAGCATCCATTCTATGGGAACACATTATTTGGAAATGTCTTTGCGAGTGGGCTAGCAGTCATCTGCGGGTGTTTGGTTGGAGAGGAAGGCTGGGCCATCTGTGGTCTGATGCCTGATTTCGTATGGCCTGTTAGCTAGGTATAATTTTTACATTTTTAAGTAGCTGAACAAAAGATCAAAAGAATAGTTCGTGACATATACAGTTGACATAAAATAAATTTCGTTGTCCATAAAGTTTCACAGCCACACCTCTCTGCTTATGCGTGGTCCGTGGTGGCTGCTCTCATGAATGGTCGCCAGGTTCAGTAGCTGGGACAGAGACTGAGTGGCCAGAAAAACCTAGGATGTTTATTGTCTGGTTCTTTAGAGAAAATGTTTGCTGACCGCTGACTTGGAGTCAGGTTCCAAGTAAATGCACAGATGAAAAAATCAAGTATCTTGATGTGAAGAGTGGGGATTGAAGGCAGATTACCCGAGGAGAGCTTTCCTTTGTGGTTCTGTAGCCTTGTGTTTTTAGTATTTCCTGTCTCCTGTCTGATGCATTTAACATATTTGATGGAGTGTGTGCTAAGTCAGTTTGCATAAAACTTCTGTGTCAATGCCTGACTCCGTGCCGAGCCACATATCCAGACCTTGTCATCTTTGAGTACTGGGTTTTGTAGAACACTTTCCTTCTTCAGGGGAAAAGATTCTTTTTTTCTTTGTGAACTCTGGTAGTTCTTCCTGAATTTCTTTTATCCATGTTCAAATCCGGGGCTTTTGTACTGAATATCTTCACACGTTTTAAAACAGTGCTACTTGGGGGCTTTTCAGCTCAGCACATGGAAAGAGTCTGTGTTTTGTCTTTCTCATGGCGTGATTGACTCGTTCTTTAAATAAAACCCATCCTTTGTTCTCACTTCCCCACCAACTGCCATATTCAAATTGTTTGTTCTTGTCTAAAATAACTTCGCTGTGCACCAGCTCTTCTGCAGCCTTACAAACAATTAAGTGCAATGTTTACAAAGTAAATTGACACCTATTCTAGAGAAGTTCTGCAAAAACAAAGAAGGAAATCCAAATAACAAAATGGAGAAAAAAAGGAAATCAATCAAACAGTCTTTTATTTTGTACATAATGTGTTGCTGAAAACTTGTCTAGGAGTTGAATGGTGGATTCTGCATTGTAAAGTGGGGTCTCAGTTGGTGGAGAATTAAAAAAAAAAGTTACAAAAGCTCCATTGTAATTTGGGTGGGCTGCGCCTTCCTTGGGCCATGAGACCTGGGATATAGGGAGGTGGCAGTACGTAGGTAGGGAATAGTTCCACTGCATTTTAGGGGCATTTTTCTAGCTGTCTACCCTGACCGTGGTTCATGGTCAGGCAGCTCCTAACTTCTGTTTATGAATGTGTTACTTCCATGAAATAAAAGTAAGGTCAAGTTTTAAAATTTTATTTTTTGAATTCTCCTACCATGATACTACAGAGTGAGCATCCCTCAGCCAAAAATCTGAAATTTGAAATGCTCCAAAATCTCAGACTCCTTGAGCAGTGATGTGATATCACAATGAAAACTCACATGCACCATGAAACTTTGTTTCATGCTGAAAAATTTACCTTGAGTTTAGACCTATTAAGTGGACATGAAATAAAATGAATATTGTGTTTAGACTCAGGTCACATCTCCAAGATATTTCATTATGTAAATGCAAAGTTACCGAAACAGTTCCAAAATCTAAAGTGGTTCCAGTCCTAAGCATTTCAGAGAAGAGATACTCACCCAGAGAATCATTTATCTCTTTTCTCTCCCTGTCCCCTCTTCTGTACATCTCTCATGATCACTTACAATGGTCATCTGACTGTTTCTTAAAGGGAGAGCCACGGTGGGGTTAGCCACGGAGGGGGCGGATGTTGGGATAATACTGGGCCCTGGCTGGAGATACTCTGCTACTGGGCATGAGGGTCTAACTCCCATCTACTTGAGGTCTGCCTGTCTGTATCTCCTGGTGGCTGTAGGGCGCTCAGAGCCTGAGACTGACTGATAGCTCGCAGAGGACCTGCCCTCTCTCAGCCAACTTTCCCTCTGGTGACAGCAAGCATTAGGCAGTGCCACCCTGGGTGACTCACAGTCACTGTTTTTCATGCACAGCACTTTTACCATGAAGTTGGGTTGCACTTTTAGACACTATATACTGATGGGCAGAGAGTGCAGTTTGGAATGCTTCCAAAGAGATCGGCTTTTTTGTAGTAGTAACCTTTAGCTGGATATTTAGGAAAAAATGAAATCTGGTCTGATTGAATAATTGAAGCAGTTTCTTAGGGGAAAGGTCTTTGTGGGAGTAAAGCTTTGTCCTTTCAGATTTCTTCCCTGGCCCCTGTTCTTCAAGAGAATCCCTGGGTGAGTGGTGGAGAGTCATGTGACCTGGAAGGGAAGGGAAGGTGGTGGCTCTGACATAGTCTGGTAGCTGCCAAGTTGCAAGATGTTTCGTTGTATTAACCACTTTTTTCATCACGTAAAGGAGAGGTTAATTTTGGCTCACTGGTTTTAGAAGCTCCAGTCTATGATTAGCTCCAGGCAGAATTGGCACAGTGCGAGGGTCTGGGGGGGAAGAAGGCTGCTCGTGCCATAGTTTCTGGGAAGTAAGAGGGTAAAGGGAGGACTCCAGGGAAGAGACAGAGCCTTGGAGATCACGCCCCAGGGCCCATCTCTTAACATCACATTTAGGTATCACATCCCCTTGGTTCAGTAGCCTCCCCTCACCCCCACAATCACATGAGGCTTTAGGAAGACATCCAGGTACAAGCCAGAGGCCCTGCTGTTACCAGTGCTGTAGTTTACAAGTCTGAAATCATGGTCCCTTCTGTCTCTTGGCCATGCCAGGATCTGCCAGCTGCCAGCTCTCCCTTGACACTAACCCTTGGTGTCAGTGCGTGGTTCTCATGGTTCCTGATCCTGAGTGTCTCTCCTGAAGTCCATGGCTCTCGGGATTCTTGAGGTCTGCTTGTCCCAGCCCCACCTGTTCAACTGTTAATTGCTTCTAGTTTCAGCTTGGTGTGGGGTGTGGGAAGCAGTCTATACTCTTTGCTGATTCTGGGCCCTGAGTGAGGAGGGGGCCCTTTCTCTGCATTGGTTTCCTTTAATGCTATTTTGCAGGTCTCCCTCCCCCTCCTAGGGCAGCAGCTTGGGCAGTGGAGGTCAGGGCATGCATGCTTCCCCTCCTTTCAAATGACCTTACCTTGTGGCCTTCCAGTTCCCTGGGGATGTCGGGGGTAGGATTTTGCTTTCCTCTTCCTGTTTGTTGCATTATTTCTCTTCATCCAACCTCCTCTTTCCAGCCTAGTCCCCCGACCTCCACCTGCAGCTGCAAGAGTGAAATAGCTACCAGGGGATTTGTTTTAGGGGAAGAGGAATGGAAATCACATCAGCTTACTTCTTTCAAAGAATTATCTTGGTTTTCCTGCAGTTTATGCTCTGCTAGGCCAGTTACAGTCCGTGGTACAATGTGAAAGAGCTCAGAGTATCCAGGAATTATCAAAGAACTGAGGAGAGCCACAACCATCCAGGATCTTTTAGGTTCATTATGGTGCTGACAACATGAGACTTCTGTCCTTGAACACGCTTTTGAGGCCAACACACTCCAGAAGGCAGGGCACAATAAATCCTCCTTTGTTAGATGGCAGTATTAGAAGGTTCTCTCTCTAACAGAACTGGAAGGGGAAGGGAGGCCTGCAGGATTGCATAAAGGGTAACCGGTGCAGAGAAGGGGCTCTCTCCTCATGCGGCACAGGAAGTTGTTAAGAGGAAGCCAGCCAGTTTTTGAGGAGCAGGCTAGGGAAAATGGCTTGCATTTCCAAGTGAAATTAGGTTAGATGTTAAATCCAAGGTACCCTCGGAGGTAAAATAGTCACATCACTATGAGCTGAGGAATAAATTTGGACCAATACAGGGATGGCTCCTCTTCCTTTTCTGCATTTCTGAGGCTTTATAGACAATGCAAAGACTTCCTCTTTGCAGCATGAAGACATGGGTAGAGGATTGTTTCTCCCTTCTCTTCTGCTTCCTACCATTTCCATCTCCCCGTCCAATCGTCTTAGTATAAATTAGTTACTTATTCCATTATTTAGTCAGCATTTATTGAGTGCCTACTGTGTGCCAGGTACTAGGATGGATGTGGAAAGACAGAGATTAAAGTCCCTGTTCAATCTAGGTACCTGGACAAGAGAACTGGCCTGTGCAAAATGAGATTTGAGGACATCACTGAATAGGGGATGATGTCTTTGTGAGCAGAGGTGGAAAGAGGGTACTGGAAGACTTGGGGACTGGAAAAGAAAAGGGATAGGGCTGATGTTGTTATTAAGTCTAGAAAGAAGGTTCTGGAACAGAGCATCTCTCTTGGAGGCTGGTTTGGATAGTCTCTTAGGTTAGGCTTAAGGGAAGCCATAGATGGAATCATAAGCCCGTCTGCCATATTGGAAGGTGGCTGCCCTGCCCTGGGCCTGGCCTACCATGAGTGCTTAGCTGGGTTCCTGTTACTGATCTGTCATTCCTTTCTTAACTGTTCCTTCCGTTCCTTGATTCTGAGAGGGAAAGAGAGCTTTCGTTGCAGGAATTTATTTTGCAGAATTTAAGGTAACTTCCCAAGGATGATTGTTTAAACTGTTCATGAACATTTCATTCCATTCTACTCTACCTACAAGAGATTATAACAGTGTCCAGTGAATATTAAATAAAAATTATTCTGTACAGTGCAAGATGCATTGTCTTTGGTCCCTTTCAGCTCTTTCACTCTGAACACTTACCCCACTGTTTTGCCACTTTCTGAAGCAGTTCAGGGAGTCCTCTTTTGTGAGTACCTTTTGAGGTGTCCTTGCCAAGCGCCATCCCACACACAGGCACCATGAAAGCCTTCCAGTGCGTCTCCTTCGACATTCTTTACTAGAACTGGCACATCAAGATCTCTGGCTTTTCCCCAAAGCCAAAACGACCATGAAGGGTCAGTGTTTGGAAACCATTCCACACATCAAGGAAGCTACAACAGTGCAATTAAAGGCAGCAAAGAGGACTTTCACAGCTGCTTCTGAAGCAGCACGAACAATGTGATAAGTGTGTTTCAAAGCACATCTTTTACTGTAATATGTCTTTAAAACATTTAAACATTCAATGTAATTTCCAATCATACTGTGTTCCACTGAACTGGAGTTTTACCAAGACTTTGATTCCTTCCTTACTGTGACTGCTTAGGTAAGGGAACGGAAGGATTACCTTTTAATCTGTTGGCTCCCGATAGACTCATGTCCCTTTTTGTAATGTTCTCAAAATGTAATACAAACACTCCAGATAATATTTGCAGTTTATTGTCTATATACACCCAATGTCTTCCCCTGCTTTCATGACTAATAGGCAACTGTACCAAACCCCAGCCTACCCACCAGGGTGGGCTGGAGCTACCATCTGACTTCAGTAGCAGTTGGCCGGGATGGTTCCCATGGCCGTCTTGGTAGAATTTTCTTGTGGTGCCCTCGTTAGCTGTCTCTGGGGCCCTCATACTTCCATGGTCTGTAGGCCTTGGTATTTGAGCTTCAGACTCTCCCTATGGTCTGTGAACTCCATTGTTCTTTCAGGTTAATGCAAAATCCTAGGAAACTTCTCATGTATCCCTAGTTGCAGTGTCTCCCTGACCTTCCAATGCATGGCACACAAGCACACACACACACAAACACACAACAGAAGTTGACTTGCAAAACCTTTCTAAACTCCACACTGCTTTTGCCTTCCTGGTGGAAAGCTCAATGCTTAGAAACACCTCTTTTCCGTTGGACTAGAAAACATTCCTTGTTTTTGACATGTAACTCCCAAATATGAAACCTACCTGGATTAAGCAGCTCTTTACAACTTGTGAAACCCTTTCAAATTCATGATGTCCTTCAGCTGGAAGGTGTTTTAAGATATTGCAACCCTGTGAGTTCATGACTTTATGTAAGGCCCATGTGTCTCGTTTTTACCACATGTAACTTGAGTTGGAAATATTCATTTTTTTGAGCTGGCATGAAGAGTCATTTTCTCTAAGATATACCCACATAACTAATTTCATTAGGGTACATACATATAAAATCCCTGAAGATATATTCCTATCAGAAATCTTTTCTTTCAGTAGAACATGTAAAACTTTAAAACAAACTTAAAATGCATGTTGACTGCAGTTCTGGTCCGTCCAACCCAAAATAAGAAAAGCAAGACCTAAATCCTGCTGGAATAAAAGCTTTCTGGACCTGTTTGGAGTATTGCAGATACAAGAGCAATTCCCCAGATTTAGTAAAATATCCGATAACACCCCAACATTTACACTCATTGTGAAGATGATCAGTTGAAATGAACACCTAGAAACACTAAAGGGCAAGCATGCCATGTCCACATGCATGGGGCACTGACACTGTGGCCACGTGGGCATCTTCTCTCTCCCTGCCATGGCTGGAAGATGGAGAAATTCATTTTGGAAATAGCAGAAATATAATTCAGACAATGTAGGTATGTTCAAGAATTCTTGTTCCCACATTGACGTGGGAGCTCTTTGAGGAAAACTGGCTAGATCTGAAAAACAGAGGCTGATTAACATTTTTAAAGTCATTTGTGTCTTTACCCCTAACATTCTTGGTCTCCAGCACTTCAAAGGTGTTAACTAAATAATTGAATGGGTCGTGTGCATGGAAGACCACAGCCCCTTAGCCAAAAGGCAGTCACATCGTTTGGAAGAAGTTCAAAAAGTTGAAAGCCAAGAGATTTTCAGATGTATGGGGATGTTGTGTCATCCAGGTGAAGTCAGATGAAAACCCTACTCCAAAGATACTGACATAAGTCCAACTCATTCTTATTTAAAGGATGTGTCGCACGTGGATTGTGAGCTTGGGTTCATCCTTGTCATTCCTAAACCTCATCTTTCAGAAGCTCCATATTGGTGCTGATTTCAACACTCCCAGAGGCAGAAAAGAGAGCCACGGTGAACCATGAATGTTTAAAGCTCCTCCTTGAATGTGACCAGTCAGTGGCAATTGCATTTAATTGACTACAGTGAGTCTCAGGCCACGTCAGAGCCTAGGCAGATGGAGCGATGTGATCTGCCACGTGGCCTCTGATTTCCGTGAACATTTGCCATTAGCTCCAGGGACTCCTAGAGTCACACTTGTGGAGCATGTGTTATTCTCCCTTGCTTTAAAAAATGATTCTGCTCTTCTTAAACACCAAATCCACCCTCACAAAAAATGAGCTTGTTCAATAACCCTTTTCTGTGTTTAAGTATCTCACCTTTAATTGATTGATCTTACACGGACTTCAGGCCAGGCATCCTGGAATCTATCTTGGGTGTCCTTGAGTGCTACAGGCCACCTCAATCCATCCTTCCAGAGACTCAAGCTCGCCCTGTATCTCCCTTTTGTGTTGTCCGGGTCATCAATACACTACATGGCACATTAGGATGGATTTATGCCATGTCCTTTAATCTTAATTTCTTCATCCAGCATAACAGCATATTCATTGTTTATTTTAGGAAACAACCTGAGCACGTGCACACACACACACACACACACACACACACACAATCCTATAGGCACCATACAGGATGGTATCTGATGCAAAGTTGGTGTTCAGTACAGTTACCTCCTTGTCTTTCTATTTTTGTATAATTTTATGTCCCATTTCATTAGAATCTGAGCTTCTTCAGGACAAGAACTATATTTCATATTTTCCCCCCAGAATTGCAAAGAATTAACCAATTTTAAATAAGTTTTTGAAAGAATTTCTAGAAGTCCATCTAAAATTGTTCTATGTAAAATTTTTAGAACTTCTGAAACTCTAGCTTGGCAGAAAGGATTTCTAACCAATACGCTCTTAAAAAGAGGGCCAGTTTTCAAGATGTCTATATGCATATTGAATATAGAATACTAGGTGGTGTTAGTGGTTAAAAAATGCTGACTAAAGCCTCGAAATAATTTCATTTGTCAGAAATTAAACATCAGAAGATGTTTCCTGAGTCAGTGGTATGTGCTTTGCTTTATTTTGGTCCTGATCTCCTGGTTAGAAGGGATAGCAGCTGAGGGGCTCATGCCATTGCATAGACATTTGGTTACTGTGCCTTGCAAAATCAAGCTGGGGGCTTCTGTCCCACCAACTCCAACTCAGCTGAGAGTTTTCAGGAGCTGGAAGACAGCTGAGCAACCTCAAGCCGCACAGAAAACACCCAGCAGGTGAGTGCCATCTGGAACAAAACCACATGGCTTCAGGGGTGCCACAAAAACAGGCCAAACTGCAAGCAGGTCAGGGTTAGATGGGATAAATGGCTGCTGGGCTGCCTGTGCTCACCCCAAAGGAAAGCCCATGATAAGCATCCTCTCCCTCCCTCCCATTTCCCCATCTCTTTCCCTCGGTCCCCTCTTTTCCCTTTCGGTTGCCGTTCCAAGGAAACATGTGTTGAAAAGAACCATCCTTGGTGGAGAGTACTGGAAAAAGTTGTGAGTTTGCCTGTTATTTTATAACTAGGTATTTGACTAACTATAGGGCAGAAAGAAGATCGAGGGTTGACTTGGCAAGAGCCGTGGAATCCGAGCAATGGTCGCTCACGTTAACAGGCACGGTGGAGATGGGTCCGAGAGCCGTGCAGGCGGACCCATCACCTAAACCTCTCCCGTGCAGCTGTCACGCTGTCCATTCCCATCTGCTTCTTATGCTCTAATAAACAACAGTACTAATTTATTTAGCACCTCTTATCAGAGCCCCCAGAGCCGCTCCAGCCCTGCAGGGATTTGCTGCCAAAGTGTGATGGCTTCAGAGTGGACACACGCCCAGCTGTTTCTGGGCGTCAGTATCAGACTCTGAAATAGGACTTCGCCTTCAGGGATGTTCACCATCAATGGTGTGATTTTGCTGTTGCCCTTTTCAAATCCCTTTAGCCTTGAGAACGGGAAATTTGGCCTATTTTTCCAGGGCTGTGAATATTCCGGGAATTGCCTGCCTGCACTGTAGAGGGTCTGGAATGTGCATGGATATTTTGTGGTTGTTTTGGGAAATGTTTATTAGCCTTCTCTAGGGTCTTTTGGATGTGCCTACAGAGAAAGAAGTGTGTCACGCTGACATTCCAGAGGGTGGTGACAGTCTTGGAGCACGTTCCTGCCCTGCCAGGTGCCTGGACCTGTTTCTTTAGTGCACAGAGATTGAAGATTCACCAGCAGGGAGTGTAGTTGGCTGTGTGTCCGTGACTGATTTCTTGTTGACTTGGAGCTTGCAGGCTACTGGTTGTTTGCTTATTGCATAGTTGCAGGGAAGTGTGGCTTTTACAGTGTTCCAAAGGAATGTGGCCCGCAGTGTCGGAATGCATTAAGTCAGCCGAGTCAAGAAGTTGCAAACATTTATTGGCTTCTCATAAACTTCTGCTTTGAATTTAGAATTTTCAAGCCAAATGCAATTGGATAATGTTTGTAGGAGAGGAGAGACAGGTGCCAGAAACACTAAGTACCAAGCCAGGGAATCCCAAATATGAGATTCTTGAGAGGAAATCAGACCTAAATCCAAGAATTTGTGTGGGAGGGATTAAAGAGGTGGAGGGGCCAGAGTTTCCCTTCTCATGGTACCTGCAGGTTTCTGGATGGCTGCAGCTCGCCCTTTTCTCTCCAGACAGCTCCAGGGCTGTTTTGAAAAGAAATACCTGTCTGACATTGTTTTGGCGGGAACTAAGGAAAGAAGACTGATATTATAAAATTTAGAGTTGTGTCTCTCAAAGCATGCGTTACACAAGCCAGGCCTGACAAGGTGTTCAACGGGGAGTTTGTGATCAAATGAATTTAGAACAGACTGTATAACTTCTCCTTTCTCCCTAGAGCATGTGAGAATGTTCAAGTATCTGATAAGTCCTGCAATAAATTGACTGATTGAACTTTCTTTTTTAACCTAGTCTTTTCCAAATGGACTTCAGCACAATGTTTTCATTTATTTTCTGTATCCCATCTCAGTGGCATTCTTTCCAGGGAAGTCGACTTCAGAAGATGCCTACATGCCATCAGCTTTCCTAGAGAAGAGCTATTCTGTGAAGAAACATATGCCTAGATCCATATACCTGCTCTTGTGTAATTTCCAAGATGTTGTTATGAATATCTATTCATCTCCTGTAACCCATCAACCCGGCATCCATTAGAAGACTGGGGCAAGCCTTTCTTGCAGGGCCCAGAGGCAGCAGGTGCTGGGATCTTTCTTTCCTTGTCCCACTGAGATCAAATCTCACTCATCTTCCTGGACCAGATCTCTGCACACTCGGTGTAGAGAGCCAGAGTGAAGATTTCCAGCTCCGTGGCCTCAGGGTCCTGCTATCCACTCTTGGTGTCCTGCGGTCCTCCACTGACACACCTAATGCCTTATCAGGGTGTCAGGGTGGGACTCAGTGCTACTTTGGTCACAAAGACAAGCAGCAGCAGATTTTGCCGTGGGGATTTAGTTTGTAATCTTCTCCACTGGGATCTGTTAAGAGTTAACCTCTGTCTTACAGCCATTTGGGGGTCAGTTGAGGTCTTGGCATAAGCCTTACTTTGTTGTCTGGCTGTGTTACCTTTCACCTGTCACCCGTGTGTGTGACCATGAGGACAAGGGGGACCAGGAACTGCACTGTGTCTCAGTCTCATTGCTCAGGTAAATGCCGCCTCTCTCCCTGTCCCATGGCTTCTCTGGCCACCCTTAAGTTCCCTGTCTGCAATGCTCCTTCCCCTGATTTCTTCCTGCCTAACAGACCTTTACTTTGGCATGAGATCTTTGCGTCCTTAAGTTTTTCTTGCCTTCATGGATTTGTTAAAATTTCCTCATTATAACTGCACAGAGTTTCATGCACCTCAGAACTGTAGCTCAGACTTTTATGATGAGCAGGCTCACATCTGTCCATTTCACTGGGCACTAAACTCCATAGGGGCAAGAACTGGACTTTGCTTTACCCTTATGTCCCCAACACAGAGCCCAGTGCAGCACTGAATGGCTGAAAGGCTGACGTCCATTCACTCTTCCTGGTCTCAGGGTTTTGTAACAGAACTTGCTAATGTTTGTTTAATGTGTTCTCTAAGGAATAAAAATGAATGACCATTGCTTTTCTTAATATCTACAAGTGATGCGACTTCAGCGGTGACTTCCTCTGGCGTGGGTTAGAAATGTACAGGTTATGTCTTCACCATATTGTGTCACTTTCATCCGAGCATCTGACTTCTTTTCAAATTGAACTCGCCTACACCTGCCGGGCACACATTTCACAATAAATGTCAGAGAAAGATTCCTTTCTACTTCAATATCTATGCCAAGCAGAACTCAAGTGGACATTAGCACCCAGGAGCAGAGCATTATAGCTTCCTTTAGTTTTTTTTTTTTTTAATTAAAAATACAAGATAGTGAAGGTGCCTTTTCAATGACAGCCAACTTGGGAGAAGCTGCCAAGTGGAAAATTCTGAGTTAAGATGCAATTGTGTTGTTAATTGTGTTTAGGCCTTTCACAAAAGTCATAACATGGTGAATTTGGGATGAATCGTGCCCTTCCCTTTGAAACATGGGCTTTGGAGCTGGTGGAAACCTAATGTAACTGAGCCATTGTGCACTTCCTGGGCTTTTACAAGAAGAAAGCTGTAACCCAGGGTGATACAGTGAAAGGAGATCAGAGTCCCAGTTGTGGATTCTGAGAGAGAGACAGAGAGAGAGAGAGAGAGAGAGAGAGAGAGAGAGAGAGAGAGAGAACAGCTTCAAAGAGAATGAAAAAGCTGATATTCAAAGGACACAGATAGGAAAGTGTCCGGAGCCGCTTCCGTCCCGCGGAATGGAGCACACGAACACTTAGCCTCTGCAAGCACCTTTATTGACTGGGCAGCAACCTCAATACATGTCCGTCCTCGATGGCTTCTTCCGTGTTGTGCGTCGGGCACTTCCTATACTTGGGCTTATATAGCTAATGTTATCCAATCATGGGATTACACGTGGGGACACGCGATTGGGCGGCAACAAGGAAGCAATCAATCATTACCATATATGGCGGGGACAGTAAGCCGAGCAAGAACCAGGAAGCAGGATGTGTGCGCCATCTTGGGCACACGATGGGCGGGGGAGCAGCGAGGCGGTAGGCCGACACCATCTTGTGGCTATATTCTCATGGGTAATACGGCAGGCTCCCAACAGGAGAGAGAAATCACACTTAGGCTAGTGTTGGACCCACTTTTAACATTTTGGTGACACTGGCTATGTCAACAGAGGGTGTTGTTCTATGTGACTGGAGATTGCATGAAAGGTCAGGTGTGGAATCCTCTCAGAAGGCCGTGTCTGGGCTGTGCTCAAAGGCTCATGTAGCAGGAACATCCCTTTGGAATTGGCATCCAAGCATCAGAATTCCCAGGCATGGGGTTTTTGGGGTATATCCACTCTAGCACTGTGGACTCGAAATGCACAGGGATCTCAAAAGTGTGTCAGCAGGGATTTTGCAAAGGTCAGTCCATGTGTGGAGATTTTAGAGTAAAGTATCTTTGGCTTCTCACTGAGTCCTGAATTTGTAACAACTATCTTCTTCCAGCCCTGTGACTCAGGGATGCAGGTGCAGCTCAACATGGCTCTACCTCTCCTGGCATTTATTTAGATTATAGTTATAAACCCTGTAGTCCTGCCTCCTCAGACCTCTGACCACATGGTCCAGACACAAGTTCTAGGCAGCGGCTGTCTATGGGGGCCTCTCCCATTCATTGCTGGGGATGCACTGAGATAATACATTATGTCATGTGCTCCCAATGACTCTGATGGGCATGAATGATTCCCATTGTATGCCTGAGGACTAACGTAGAGAAAATTGGTGATTTGCTTTAGGCCTCTCTGGGAACAGGAAGAGCTAAGTTGCAGAGGCATCAAAAAGGATAGGAATTAATTGAAGATTTTTGTCTACTTATGCCTTCAGAAATGGCATCAAAGATGGTCAAGTCTGCTACTGGCCACACTTCCTGAAGCAGAAGAGACTTTTATATTCATCTGTGGGGAAGAAAGGTGGTTGACTGCATTACTTTCCAAACTGAGGTGGGAGGATGGAGGCTTCTGTTAGGATTTGATGGAGCCGTCACTGTTTCTATGTCAGGGGCAAAACTTTCCAGTTTACCAGTAAAGTTAGATTTTGGAAATAGTTTGCATTTGAACCCATTCTTCCACTTGCTCAATGGGTCATTCTGGCAAAACTTTAACTCTCTAGACTTCAGTCCATCATTGATCAACTGTAACAAGAACAGTATCTCCTGTGTGAACTGCAAGATGTAATGTGATGAGTGGGAAATGTCCAGCACCCCAGAACAGATGCTGCTACTACTGTGCACCAATTCCTTTGATCAAAGCGACGTATGGAAATCTCCATGCCTTTGGCGGTATAACACGTCTCTTTAGCATCTCAAAGATACCCATGTGGTTGGCATTCTAGTTACTTATCATAGTTGAACAAAATATCCTACATCTTAATGACTCTACATCATCATTTATGATTATGTCTTTCATGATTTAGGAGTTGAAGAGACTCAGCAGGGAGGTGAGATGTAGGCTAAGACTGGAGTTTGAATGAACTGACTGGCCAAAATGACACCATTGTGGGGATGGCTGGGAACTTAATGGACTTTCAATCAGAGCACATCCACTTGGCCTGTCAATGCACATAGTGAATATTACAGTTTGGCAGCTGAGTTCTGAGAGGAAATGTCCCCATGCATGAGCTTTCTAAGGTGCAGGGAGAAGATGCTGCTGATTAGTTAAGAGTCACTCCCATTTCTGATCCTGGGTCATTTCTGCCATATTCCAGTGGTTAGAGCAGCCACAGGGCCACCCAGATTCAAGGAGGTGGAGAAGCAAACTGTACCTCCTGGGAAGGGCAGGGCAAGGTCACATTATGAAAGAACTTGTGGGGTAGGAGACACTGCTGCCACCGTCTTGGGAAATCCAATCAGTGACAGTTAGTAGATTATGAGACTTGAAGTTTGAATAGGGGACAGTGGCTTCTTTGGTTCAAATGAGGGAAGTCTTTGGAACCAACTCTGACAGCAGTCCTTTGCACTGAATTCTAGTGTGACATTTTAAACATGTTCTCTTCCAACTTGTGACTGCCTCATGAGATGAGATCTGTTTATGCAACCCTATGCTTATCTCTACTTTTCCTCCGCAGCTCCCCATGCTCTTCCTTTTCTTCCTGTTCCAGAAAGTGTCTTCTTGCCACAGTGGCTAACCTTGGTAGACGCAGCTCCATTACTCAGCGCCTTGGTCTCCAGTGTTAGAACACAAAATGTCCAGGGTTGTAAATGGAGAATCCAAGTCTTCAGTTTTGTGGCTTTGCAAGTTTGAAGCTGGGATAGGTCTGAAAGAAAGGCTTGACTGTCTCTTTAACTCTGTGGCTTTCACTGGAGGGAGATTTTTTAGCTCCAGGAGCTTTTGGACATGTGTGCAGTAGTCTTTGATTGTCATAGCCAGAGGTGGAGGTTGCCTCTGCCGAGTAGATGCATGGGATCCTGGTGAATATCCTACAGTGTGTGCCCTCTCCCCACACACACATCAAAGAATTATTTGGTCCAAACTATGGTTAGTTATACCAAGATTGATAAACCTCAGATCTAATCTCAGATATTTTTGCCATTAGGAGAAGTTTTCTCCAGGTCCCCCTATCACAAGAGAATCTGTGGCATTTCTTTGCCCTTGATAGTTCACAGTATGGATGTGACCAGCTCCCGACTCCATGGAGCACCATTTTTCTTGTTGCTAGCCATAAGGAACACTTGGTCAGTTTGTGGTGACTTGAGTTGGTTGGATCTCCTGGAAACCAACATCAGTGCATGGATTTCCAAAGCAAGTATGTTGCTTTTGGATTATTTCATTGAGTCTATTGCTGCATAGCTCATATGTGTAAATCATTGTCAGGAGTTCAAGATATCTTAGTCACTGTCTGTATTTCTGTTATTGTTTATTCTCAAGGAAACCCTAGAGCTCCCTGAACTTCTCTGAATATTCAGTCTCCAGCCCTTTATTGCTGGCTAGGAAGAGACTTAAATTGTGAGCAATTAAAATTGCAAACAAATCCAGAATGCAACTTGAGAAAGGGCTGCCATGCCATGAACCCTACCCACTGTAGGGAAGGGTTCCTTGAAGGTAGTCGGTGTTAATGGTCCTCCATTGCACCGGCAGGGACCCCAAATGAATCTCTTTAGAGTGTCTCATTGCACGGAGTGTGGGTGTCTGTCTGTTCATTTAATGCTTTGATAGAAAGTTTGTCAGAGTTGCCAGGGGTCCGAAATCTCCATTGACCCTTTCTTGGGTTCGAGTCTCACAGGAGCTGTGACTGATGTCACATAATGATGGTGTGTTGGTGAGTGGACCTCTCACACGTGCCATTTGTACATAAAATTGCATAGCACGAAATCCATCCATCTCTGCGGTGCTGGGGGTATTAGGGTGGGGGCTGAGTTAATGTCAGCTAACCTGACGAAAATCACCTTGCCATGAACTCCTGTGTAAGCTGAGATCCCATTGCCATTTTCTGTTTATTCCCTGGCAACCAGAAGTGTTAATTAGCTACATTGCCCCTAAATAAGTATTTGCTTCTTTCCTCCTTTGCATGAAGTAGGATTTCTGTTGTACCATAAACAGTTGCAAATGATAAAATAAATCAATATTTGTTAATGTTATGATGCAGCAGCATCCCCCAGATCTGCAAAGAATGATTTATAGACTCCAGCATTTCAAGCCTGACCCGTTCAGGTCTCAGAAAGCACTTAAAAAATAAATTTACCCTGGCCTCTCTCACCCCATTTCAAAAAGGGTGACAAAGATGAAGTAATTTATAAGTCACACTTTTATTAATGCTTTTAACTTTCATACACTTGGCTTTGTTGGCCTTCCAGTGGCATTAGTGCAGGCCCTGGTTGAATGGTAACCTTCGGCACTTTGAGGGGGGTTTGGAACAAATGATCAACTCATAAATAGGTGCTGGGCTCCACATTATCCCGCCATAAATTCAGCAGACCTTTCAAGTACATCAAGTAAGAGCGGGGTGGACTTGGCATCTCCCTCCGAGTTTACAGACTAATGCACTACTAATGAGTATCTGGGCAGAAGGTTTCCCAAGCAGTGGCCAGTGCCCTACAACCCAACTGCTTGTCACAAGGGACAAGAGGACCGACTGTGTGGGGTAGGAGTTATTGGGACCCTGCTTATGTGCCTTCTGGGGGTGCTGAATGGATGTTCCAAAGTGGTCAGAACTCCACTGCGGACACAGCAGGAAAATGAGGAACTGACTCGAACTTTACAATCTACCTGTCAAAACGGCGACTTTGAGCCTCACCGTTAACGGATATCTGTAACATGAAAAGGAGAATAGGTAGAGAAACTCCCCAAAAGATAATAGCCACCTATTTACTTGAAGTCTTTAAAAAGGAGTCTGTTGAACTTGCAGGATTAGCAATGACAGGGCATCAAGCTGTCAGAGCAACTTGGAGATACAAGACAGTGCGGCACCCGCCCTCGCTGGAGCTTGATGAGTGAATCGATGTATTGCATTGATCAGGGCTGGGGGAGTCGCAGGAGTCACTGATGCTCTTCCTCAGGACTGCTCTGGACTTGACTGAGAGCATGAAACTTTCAGGCATGCCCGACTGTCAGCTCAAAAAGTGGCACTTGCCAACTGGTGTGGCTCCTTGGGGAGCCATCAGCTGTGGGATCTCTGGGGTTGGGAGCCTTGGAGGAGCCCTGGTGACCCCTCCTCTTTCTTCCTTCTCCCTAGCAAGCCATGGCGTTCGGCCTTCCCTGCTATGTCGTGCCCATGCTTGTAAGGCTAGGCCACCCAACTTCTGGGTTGTGGTGGCCTTCAGTGTCTCCTGAATCACAATTGCAATCCATGCAAAGAAACACTTTCAATTTTTTTTGTACCAGGAATCAAACTCAGGACCTTGCACTTGCCAGGCAGGGGTTGCACCACTGAGCTATATCCCCAGCCTCAACACTTTCTAATTGTTTCTTTAAATCTTTATTTTCATTTTGTCATTGATCTTCTCAGAAACTCTCAGTGACGGTCAACTCTCTGTGGAACCAAATCCCATCGTCTCTATCCAGCTGCCTGTGGCTCTCTGGCTTGTGTCCAGTCAGCATCCTTCTCCTCTTGCCTGTTCTACACATCCCTTGAGGTCTGCCAGCACCGGGGCCCAACGGCCCTCAGTGCTTAGACCCTTCTCCCCTGCTGCAGAGCCCCCTTGTCTATTGAGTCCCTACCCATCCTTCAAGGTTAGGTCTTGCTCTTTAAAAACCCCTTTGTAAAGCCCCTTTTGGATCTAGGTGGAAAATTTAAATGTGCAAGGTTGGAGAGTAATATTTGCAGCACTTGTGAGCTGCACAATCTCTGTCACATCTGCCTGACTTTGTCATGATAGAGCCAAAGACAACATATGAGTGAATGAATAACTACGTTCTAGCAAAACTTTATTTACGAAGACAGGTGGTAGGCTTGCCTCAGTTTGTGATCCTTCATTTAGAGGCAAGGCAGCCTCACCTTTTAGTGAACACACAAGTTCAAGCCATTCTCATATGCTTTCTTTTGATAGTTTATAGTTATGGTTATGTTAGAAACATCATTATCATTTAATGCTTTCTGTCTCTGTCATCTCCATGATTATGTTGTATACAAGCAGATGTCAGCTACATACTTCAGTGTAAGACAGCAGTGATAGGGGCTGGAGATTTAGCTCAGCGGCATAAGCGCCTGCCTTGCAAGCAGGCAGTCGTGAGTTCAATCTCCGGTACCGATAAAAAGGAAAAAGACAAAAAAAAAAAAAAAAAGAAGACAGCAGTGATAAAAGAGAGGATCTGGTCCTATTATTCCATGTGTGTGTGTGTATTTGGATATATAGAATTCATTTGAAGGTTTCTGCATTTCTGTGTGCTAGTAGCCTGTATCCTGATTCTTGTCCATTCCATTGTGTAACATTTTATTTTTATAGATAAAGACATAGATATTGAGCCCACAAATAAATGGGTGGCTAGGGCCACCCATTGCAGGTACTTGAAAAGTCCTAGCTTTCCTTAAATCTCCTTATACAAGCCAGTCTCACCAAAATGTGCAGGAAAAAGTACCACGGTGTTTATGGAGTTGATTTCACTGAAGGTTGGAAAGAAGAGTAAAAATTAGAGGAGATCTGGGTCCTGGTGGGTTCCTCTAGATAAATTCTGTACAACGGATTCACTCTGGGGTGGGCTCGAGGGAATTTGCTCACAGATTTTTCTATGTTGTGTGGAGGCCATTTCCAAGAGTTTCCCAGAGGTCACCCTGTACCCTGTGTCTCTCTTGCTACATTCAGGTTTACACCGAGGGAGGGGTTAGTTACAGAGTCACTGCTCTGTTGAGAAATGTTCTGTACACTTGGAAGGAGTGCCTGCTCTGTTTGGAAATGTGAGCTTTGGAAAGAGAACTTGGAAGTTTCTTTCCCTATAGAAATAAAAAGTCAAACAATATGGGATATTCTCCATGATAATAGACTCTATGACAGGGAGTATTGTTCTCATTATTCTAATACTTGTTGAGTGCTTACTCTAAGCCAGGCTTAAGGCTAAGTGCTTTGCGTGGGTCTGCATCCACGCGTCATGCTCTATCTGCCGTTCTCCTGTTTTGCTGAAGAGATGCTCCCTAAAATTGGTGATTATCATTCTACTAAAAGTCTTGTTTTAAAAAAAAACTCTTGAGAGATTGTGGAGGAAGCTGAATCGATTGCATCATGATAAGTCTTAGTGTTACAGTAATGTAGGATGCAAGCTGTACTGTTTGCTTGTGTGTGTGTGTGTGTGTGTGTGTGTGTGTGTGTGTGTGTGTGCAACTCTGGAGATTGAATTCAGAGCCTTTGCACTGAACTACATTCTCAGATCTTTTTCATTATTTTTTAAATTTTGAGACAGGGTCTTTCTAAGTCCCTAAATTGCCTAAGCTGGGTTTGAACTTGTGATCTGCCTATGTTAGCCTCCCTACCCCAGAATGCTGGGCTTGCAGGCATGTACCATTATGCCTAGCTGAGCTCTACTTTTAAGAAGTTATAAGCTATGTGAGGTCAAAACAAGAGATAACACTAAGCTTTTTTGAAGAATAAGTATTACAAATTTTGAAATTTGTACTGAAAGATAACTTCACCATGAGGCCACTTGCAACTTGGTCGTTAAATTGTGAAGACCCCAAGATTACATCTGCCTTTAAATCCAGAGTGGTTATAAACATCCAAATAATATAACTGGCTATAATCCAAGCTAGAGGTGTTTTTTATTTTAATTTTTAAAAACTGTTGCTAAGTGTTTGTAAGGAAGAAAGGTATGGCTGGCTGCTATTGTTTCTCCATGTGGCAATAGACAATGGTGTGGGCAGGGAAGGAAGTAATTCCTCATTATCACTTTGCCTGATTTCATTTAAAATATAGAAGCTAATGAAAAGAACAGAAGATACAGACCCATTTGGCATTCCCATCATTCTGCTTTCTTTGCAATTATATATATTTTTAATTGCAGATGTTACTTGCAAAGAGGAATAACTGGGCCAACAGGCTCCAACGTGATGATTAGGGAAGGCAAAATCACTTACAACTTAAGAGTGATACCCAGTAATAGAAGATTGAAAGAAATGAATTGCTACAATGAGTTAAATTAAATTCAGCCCAACTAATAGTAGATTAAGCAAACATTACAAATTAAAACCAAAGCTCCAGACAAACAAGGGAACAAATCTTGCCTGGAGCTGAGCTGCCAAGGGACCCAGATGATAGCCATGATCTGTGTCTTTGCTAGGGGAAGGCGTCCTTGACTATCCGAGGAATTATTGGGCCTGGAGTACGGGAAAAGGGAGGGAGGGAGCACCGCATATCCGTGGGCATTGCTAGCAAGGCTGGCTGCTGGCTCAGAGCAAGGGCAATGGCTGCCCTAATGAAGCACTGCCATGGAATGGGCTTGTGAAGAGAGCTGATTGCAAAGAGCTTGGGGCCGATCAAGGCCTGCAATGAATGAGACGGTCTTTAGGTTTTGCAAAGGAAGGGTAGGGAAGCATAATGCCCGCTGTTTGTTGGACAGCCTGATTCACTTTCCCTCTTTCTCTTTTTAGCTATTTCCTTTTTAGTTTTAGTATCATATACGCAGAGAAACACACGGACAGTTAAGTGTGCAGATTAATTGATTCTCACTTGTGCAAACAACTCTCAGGCCAAGAAAGAGAACATTGCTTAAATGGAGTGACATGCCTGCTCCTGGTCACTGTTCCCCAAGAGTAGCCAGTCTGCAGCCCTGCTGTTGTGATCTTTCATTTTGAGAATCGCAACTTGCTGACCAGGGCAGCTCATCTCTTACCTCAGTGTTATTTTAAATCTACACAAAGACCGGGTGTGGTGGGATAAATGCTTTTGGGAGGCTGAGGCAGGAGAATCATAAGTTTGAGGCCATCCCAGGCAACTTAGTGAGTCACCAACTCAAAAGAGAAACAAAAGCAAAAGCAAAAACAGAAAAAAAGAGTTAACAGTATTGGAGAAGGGAGAAGAGTGGAAGGAAAGAGATTGGTTTTTTTGAGAAAGGCGACTCAGTTTCCCCACATGATAGCTGAGTATTTACAGAAAAGGACTGGATACATTGTGGTCCATAGTTTGCTGGCTCCTCAAATGGATTCACTGGACCTCCAAGCTGAGTGTTCACAGGCGCATCAGCATCTTCTGCTTAGTACAAACAATGCCTTCTGCGCAGCCAATTATTTCATGTGGCACCCTCCCAAGGAGGAGATAAGTGTTGTCATATTTGCTTTGTAAATGAAGTTAGGCGTACAGAGATTAAGGCAGATTTTCTATTCCACATTTGCCCAGTGTGTTGCTGCCCGCTCTGCCACCTTTGTGCCAAGTGCTTCTTCAGGCTGCCTGGAAGTCTTCACGGGTTCAACTGATCATTAATTTTTTTTATTCCTCAAACACCCGTTGAGCTATTTTTTTTTTTTTATACTCTGTCGGGTGTGTGAATATTAACATGAACGAAAGTTAGCCTTTATTTAGAAAAGGTTAGCTTTGCCAGTGGTTAAACCTTAAATCCCATCGGAGAGTGGGCAGGTGTCCTGATGTGTGGTCTGGAGAGTCAGATGTGAGACGGTGAGGACTGTGGTGGATGGTGGTAGTGGCCTTGCTTATTTATTGTGACTTGATAACTGCCCAGACGGACAAGCTGATGGTCAGAATTCTGGGACAGCAACCAGTTTGCAAAGCTTTCGAGAGGAGCAAGAGTATTAGGTGCTGTAGAGCAGTGTGGTAAATACCGTGATGTAAGTGCGGATGCTTCACAGGAGGAGAGAAGGGGAAGCTGTCATGTCGAGAGATGGAGGAAGGTTGTTGGGAGCTAATAGAAGAACCCGCAGGAGTGGTGATGGGGCTTTAGGGAGAGATCATACGATCATAAGATCTTAGGGTTTGCACGTCCAAGTGGATGCCAGCCATGGAGGCTGCTAAGAGTGACTCATACGAGTGAAAGGAGAGATTCAGGTTCTTCCTACCCTCTTCAGGGCCCTCTATTCCACTGACTCCCCAGTGAGTGCCCTTCTGATGCTAAAAGTCTCATAGATGAAGTAGGTACCATGAGAAACCCATGACCAGGCAGTGCTGTGTGGAGCAGAGTTCATGCATCCATGATACCTCGAGGCTGGATTCAGAACATCCCAGGGGTGACAGGCTAGGAGAGGGAATGTGGAGGGAACCTTCCTGCCAGGTCACCTTCCCCCCTGAGGCAGGGGCAGGCTTTTATGTGGCAGCCCTTTTCTTTGCTTTGGGAAGTTTTCGTGGCCATTGTGGGACAATATACTCTGTGCAGATGACCTGCATCACAGCTTTGATGATGCCTTTCTTGAGATGGCATTTCTACCGCAGGGGCTCAGGAGTAGCCATCAAGAGCCCTTTTAATTCCTCCAGGGATCTCTTTGTACCTTAGGACTGGGGCAAGGCCACCTCCATTCTGACAGCTGAGGAGAACAGGAAATGACTACTGGGCTCGTCTTCCCATCCCAGATTTGTTCTTTAGAAAACATTGCACTTATCGCTTTCTACAAACGCATTGCCAAAAAAAAAAAAACAAAAACAAACAAACAAAAAAAACCAAAAACAAAATCCAGAGCTAGAAAACCTATGTGAGAGAGCAAAACCAATCCAGTGCCATCATTAGTTGACTGTTATGAATTCTCTTGTGAAAGTGGCTCCCCGTAACTCCTTAACTTGTGGGCATCCTCAGGCCCCGCTCCCCTTCTAGCACATTCTGTTCTATATCTGCTTAGAATGCTGGGCTGTGGTGCTCACGGGTCACATGCTCTAAACATTTCCAGCTCTTAATTCTTCTTTCTCTTCTAGGCTGTTTCTCTAGCTCTCTGGAGACTCAAGTCAGTACATCCCTTCCCTCTACTTTAACTCATTTGCTACATGATTGCATGTCACCCAGTCCAGGGTGTCTGCTTCTAGCTCTTTCTGTTTCTTACCTGGGCTCCTCCCATCCTGTATGCTATCTTTAATCTGTTTAGTTTGATCCCATTTAGCTAACATTTATCAGTTGCCTTCTAGTTGAAAAATACTAAATCAGATGCTATATTCTGTGTGTGTGTGTGTGTGTGTGTGTGTGTGTGTGTGTGTGTGTATCTGTCTGTTTTCTTCTTGCTTTATATCCATCCATTCATCCATCTTCTCTCAGCTTTGGAAGATAAATTATAAGGAGTCCTCATGTTAGGGTTTGGTGGGTCATGTGTTCAGGGTTGGGGATTCAGGGTTGATAGATAATGGGGTGATGATCTCATGAATGGATTCATGCATTGAAGAGCGCATAGTTAAATGTGCTGGTAGCAGGCGAGGCCTGGTTAGAGAAAGCAGGTCACCAGGAGTACAACTGAGAAGAGTTTGCTCTTTCCCTGGCCCTCTCTTCTCTCTATTTCTTTCACTCTGTCTCTCAGCTGCCATGATTGAGTTGCTTTCTTCCTCCATATTCTTCCGCCATGATGTTTTGGTCTTAGAGCTAGCTGGGCTGAAACCTTTGACACCATGAACCAGAAACGAGCTTTTCTCCTTTAAGCTGTTCACGTCAGCTATTTTGTCCCAATAGTGAAAACCTAACTAACACACAATTATTGTTTCTGACATTTAAAGCTTTTCAGCATCAATAGCAGAAATAATTATAATAATAGCAATAAAACAAGAATCTCATTTTTTCTACCAAAATGAAGTGAGTGAAATCCAATAATTTTCCTTCCTAAATAATTCTAATATTTGTTTCCTGATTATTTTCCAAAATAGATTCTTTTATTCCGACTATGAAAATATGCTCTTGATTCAAAGTTAGATTTTAATCATTTTCTTCCTCTTCCTCCCCACCTAGGTCTTCATCAGAAAGTATTCCTGAAGGAAATGGGACCATTATCAGTGTGTGTCCTATCTCTTCCCTGCTCCTAAAAGAAGGGTTAATTTTGAGAGTTAGGGCTTCTCAGGCTCAGCTCCTGAGCATGGACACTAAAATTTGACTTGGACCCCTGGATCATCCATTTGTAAGGAGAAATTTATCATCCTGGATTGTCAAATAGCTTTGTTAACAGTACTACATTAACAGATTTCTGGGAATATTAAACTGGGTGAACTTCTACCTATAACCTGGTATAGAGCCTAGTGTAATGCCTCCTCAAAAAATGTGTTGGAAAGAAAATGAGACATTAGGAATCCTCAGTAAATGGGTAGATACATGGGAGTCTTTCTTTAGACTGTGGGTAATTTTTAAAGCACACTTAACAAATTACATTCTTGTAATTAGCAATATAATTATAGCATACATGTTTCCAAAACATATATTTAGAGTTTCCATAAATTTAAAGTTTTTGAGCTGAAAAAAGGAATAAAAGACAAAGAAAAGAAAAGAAGAACAGAAGAAAAAAATCAATGACAAGGTACTGGCAGCTGGTTGGACTTGTGTCCTAGCTGGGTGGAGCAGGATTATATTATAACATATGCATATGAGTCAGCTTTTGAGGCAGCTTTTACATCATGTAGACATCCACTTCTCAAATGTCAGCTGTCCATGTTGTTATGACTCGAGGTACCCCAGCTGGATGTGCCCCCTTTTTTCTGAATTCACATTGCTTATTTGTACCCATTAAAACATTCCTATGATACCTGTTTTTGAATTGTAGTTGTTTGGCTCTTGTTGAATTTATGTCTACACTAGAAGCTCGTAATGTTTCTCTACCCTCTTTGCCCTGTCACTTGGTGGGTGGCATAGGGCAGAACACTGCCATTTGTTGGGCTTGGCTCAAGTCTGCTGATAGGGTAGTGGGTTCTTTGTAGTCCACGACCAGTAAAATCCTCCCTACGGGGTGAATCTACATCAAAACTTCAGGGAGTTGGGGGAGAAGAACCAGTAGCAACAGTTCCCTTGGTCTCCTTTCCCCAAAGTGGCATCTTTCACTAGTTTTTCAAAGGTGGGCATTTTTCAGGATGGTTGTAATGTGATGATCAAAAAAATGGGAGGCAGAGAGGAAGGAAGGATCAGGGTAGCCGAGGTGTCAGTGGTGAGGGCTTGGGACTGCAGTGTGGGATGTCACAGGGAGGCTTGGTTTATGTCCTCTACTCCCCACCAAACAGTGCGGTAGGCTGGGAAGTAGCCCCTCCCCACGCTGCCCCTAAGTTTGTCCTTCTTATGAGTGCATGTCCGTGCATGTCCATGAAGGCGTCTGCTCTATGCCCCATCTTTCTCCCAAGGAGACTGGTGTAGGGGGCTTAACTAAGCCATGGCCTTGGGATTCTTTGGGGTCTTGCCCTAGACCTCCTGCCTTGATTTCCTGGATCTTTGTTAAATCTATTGATGAGACTCTTGTCTTAGGGCCTTTGCACTTGTTGTTTTCTGTTTGGAATGTTCTATTCAGCTGTTTTTTTCAAGTATATCAAGTCATTGTTGCCACCTTCCAGCAAGAGCACCCCACCCCACAGGTGCTCAGCACCTTTGCTGCATTAACAAATAAATAATGAGTGATTTTTTTCCTCTCCCTCCCTCTGGTGACTCATGAGTAACAGTCTACAGTGTACAGAGATAAGAGCATCATGGTCCTTGCTTCTAGAAGGTGATCATCTTGATGGAGAGACACATAGAAACATATACCAGCTAGGCAGACAGATATTTATGCAAAAGTTTTGCAGCTACAAGAATAAAACTATGAACATGGTATTTAGGGCATTTTCTCAAACAGTGTCAGAAAAGTAGTTGATAACATACTCAGCAGGTAATATGCTAGTATACTCACTGGCTTAAGATTGAAGCCCAGATCATCATACCGTATATGGATCTGTGTGTGTGTGTGTGTGTGTGTGTGTGTGTGTGTGTGCGCACGCGCATGTACATGTGTGCTTTGGCCACTTAAGATTTCCTAAACTTTAGAGGAAAACATAAAACGACCTTGCAGGACTGTTACAGTTATGTCCAAAAGGTGACGTATTGTCAGTCTTTCACCCAAAATGAAATAGAAGCAGTTACATTTTTCCCAAGTGATACCAGGCATTGAAAAAGACCCATGTATTTTTCAATAAGACACTCACATTTACTGTGATGCTAGAAGCTTCTAACGGGCGTTAGAGGGTGTAAATTATAGCATATAATTTTTCAGCTGTTGTCTTTAAAGGGTAAAAAGTAAAATGTGAGGAAAAAGCTTTCCTTGGACCTGGAACTTATTAACTTTTCCAAGCACCTTTAATAAATGTTTTTGTATAGTTAACATTAATTTATTCAACAAACATTTACTGAAAATCAACTATGTCAGAGGAGCTTTGCTGACTCTGGGGCCATATTTGAGAAGTTCACTGTTGCACAGCTTTATGGTAAAGCTGCTAGAAGTTGGTGTGGCTTTGTTCCATTTTATTTTGTTTTCTGATTGTTTTAATATTTGTATTTCATTGCTGTTGTTTTTGTTACATCCTCAATGTGGTAAGCCAAATAATGCTAAAAGGTATAAAAATGCACAAAGGAAAAGTATAGTATCTACTTTCCACCCTTCTTCCTCATTTCTATGGTTTTCTATAGTTTATATCTTCATAATTTGATGGAAATCTTTTTGTATCATTATCTTGGTTCATGCATACACATGCACATACTTGGAGAAATTATTTCTTTTACTTTATAAAACCGACATCATACTACACATGAAGTGTGCTTTTACAAACTTAATAATATGTAAAGAGTGTCTTTCTAGGTATTGTTCTTTTTAATAAGTTCATTGTTTTTCTCAAAGTGCATATACCAGAATATAGCCTCCCATTTCCTTATTCATCCTTTAGGGGAATCAAGATTTTTTTAAAAAAAAAATTCAAGTTTTAAGTAAACATCCAGATACCCATTTTCCTATATGTTAGTGATTTTATTTCTTTTCTGCTCAATACATTCCAATCAATGTGATTGTTATGGCAAAGGGTAAATGAACTCTTAATCTTTAATAAGCTCAGCTTGATTACCTTCCCTATCTCTTGAAGCAATTCATGCTTCCTTCAGCAGTGAGCATGGGTCCTTTTGTCCTGTCCCCAGCACTGGATAGCATCATTGTTTTCAAAGTTAGTAAAAAATGACAGCCATAACCCTTCAGCAGTGAGACCTCATTGTGGCTTTAGCTGCACGTGCCTGACTGTCCCTGGGATGGAGCACTGCTTAATACAGTTAACAGTCATTTATATTTCCCATTCTCATCTTGTTTACCTATTTGTCTATCAAGTCATCCAGTTTTTTTTTGTAGTGATTTGTGGAAGTTCTTTGCATAGTAGAAATAGTAATTCTTTGCTGATAACTTTCTATGAGAATACAGAATACATTGTCTTGTGTATCTAATTACTTTTAAAATTCTATCTAGTTTTGTTTTTGTTACAAAAATATCCCTCTTCAACTTTTTCAATGTGATACCTATCAAAGATACAGGTGTGAAAAGTCAGTCTTTGGATGTGGAGCAGTGTGTATTGGTGGCACTTTGTGCAGCTTGTTATTCTGGTTCTGCAATGTACCTAACAGGCAGGGAGTCTACCTGAGCTAATTCCTCTTTTGCTTTTTCTGTACTTCATGGTAAGTTAACCTGCCAGGCATGTATCTTGTGTTCATGTCATCGATGCCCGGGATGCTTCTGCTACAACATCTTTGACATTCTCCTAACCACAAGGTGAAGACTATCGAAAGTTGTGGTCATCAAAGGGCAATATAGCATCTCCTAAAATTTCCAGCACTTCTCACACTGGAGACATCCATCTAGATTTTGGCGTGAGGCTCATGCACCACCCTTTCCCAGTAGGATTACACCTCTGATTGCTTTTGCTTTGTCTCTCCTTTGATCTTCTTCCCGGAAGGGCCCATCAGAATAGCATAATGCCTCTCTCTGATGGTGTAGTCCTACCATCCTGGGAGTTGTGTTTTGTAAAGAATCAATTTAATTAAAACATGCCATATGTTTTGCATCTAACATGCTGTTAAGGCTTAGTTTCCATGGTCCTGGGCTTAGAGGACTGCAGCACACTGCCACAGTAATTGATTCATTTGTTCCTCCTGACAGGACTAATGCACTGTCCTTCGTAATCAAGGATGACTACAGAGGACGCATGCTTTTAGGTGAGTTGTTTCTCTAATGGCAAGGAGAGATACCCTCGTGTAGATTTCCCCACACACTTCCTTGTCCTCCTTTGGATGGCGCCATTAGAGAAAGCCAGAATATTAGACTTTCAAGGAAGGTTGGGTGAGAACCCCACAGCAGCAAGAAGTGAAATGTACGAGGTGAAGTCTCACAGCCTGTGGTCATACAGAGGAGTCTTTGTGGGTTTGTGAAAGCCGCAACATAACCATGACAACACTGACATCCCAGGGTCCAGTAGGCCTATCAGCATCTGTACCCTGTGTCAGTGGGATGCGGTCTCCTTGAGGAACTCTCAGAGCCACAGTTTAGAGCAAGAAGATTACCTGGACATCTGCATCCATTATGTAGCTGTGGAGATGGAAGCACAGGAAACTGACATGATATGCAAGGAATAAATGTAATAACTAACCCTGACATGATCTGGTCTCCCATCCATGGCCTAATGTCAATGCTCCTCGTTGATACAATTAGCAGAAAATCAACTCTTTTGGTGGGATAGTATCTACTGGGGGGGCCAAGATCCATTGTCACCCTCCCAAATTTCCCTTTAAGCTGCCCCCCACCTAAGGAGGACCATTTTGTTGTGTTTATTCAGTCAGAAAATGTGCTCTGGCCAGCCCGAGGCTTGGGGCTTTACAATTATGTGCAGACTTGTGTGGAACTGGTTTGGATCACTAAGATCCCCAAGGTAGGGACTGAGTCAAGGTCCAAGATTCTGCCATTGAGGATAACAGACACAGCTTGAGGAAAACACACAAATCCCTTTTTAACAATTCCACCATGAGCAAGTGTGATATAATTGAGTATAAGTACAAATAAAAGGCACCCAGTACAGCTTGTTCCAGCATCTGTGTTATTGGAATCTAAGTGGTGACATCATTTGCAGGCAGTGCCCCTGCTGTTGGTTTTGCTCATTATGAGGAGGCTGCAGTTGCTGTGGTCTGAAGGGCGATGTTCTGGTTTGTAACTAGCAGGGCTGGCGAGACCCACTAGCTCACTGGCGTTTATAGAGTCAGTGTGTCAGAAATCATTGTCAGGCAGTGCAGCGTCCCTTCCCGTGGACCTTGTGCACAGAAGCACAGGTGCCTTTTCTCTTGGCTGTAGCTGTGGTGTGACGGTCAGTCTGCAGGACCCCGCCTGAGTCCTGCACAGGTACCTGGGGCTGGCTCGTGTCAGAGGCTCCATGGATGATGTGGTTGAGGTCCTGTTTGGCTGAGAAACTGGCAAAGAAGGCAGCCTAGGAGGAGCCTGGAGGTTTCATTATTTTGATTTAAAGAAGCATGAGTAGGATTTGTGGACAGGTTTCAGAACCGGGGGAAAGAGGAAGAAGAAGAAAAAGCGAACTGTAAATCATAGTAATTATTTATGGGCCAATAACTTGCACCATGATGCGAGCCTCTAGTAAATACGTTCATGGGGCCTGTGGGCTGCTGTAGCCCCCGAGTGATGATGTCTATGCTAAGTTGTCATTGTTCTTGTGATCACTGTATACATTTGGTGATGGCTGGCAAAAATCAATACCGGGAGTTTGGATTCCTTTAATGAAGGAAATGAAGGTATTTTCATCTTCCTCATCTTTCACATCTGAGTGTGGATCCAGTTTCTAAACCTAGAAACCAAAGACAACCGTTGTGGTTTATCCTTCCCTATTTCTTTACCCACTCAGGAGGTTTCAGGGCAGAAGCATGGCCTTGACTGAGTGGGCTCGGGCAGGCTGTGTTCTCCCTGGGGGAAGCTCAGGGTGGAATTGGCTGTGCTAAGGACATCTGCAGAAGAGCCGATGGGTGAGGAGCTAGGGCCAACTTCCAACCAGCTCTACTACCTGGGTGCTTTGCATCCACATCCTTAGTGTCTGATGGTTGCTTTTGCAATATGGGTCCGCCTGGCATTTCCTTGTGGCCCTGTAAAGAAGATGCACCTCATTTAGACTTATGTAGTACCTTACTACTTTCAGAAGTGCTTTTATATATAAATGAGATTTAGCCTTCATGCCAGCCCTTTGGCATGGCTGCTAAGCATTGCCTGTCTGTAGACAGAGCCCGAGGATCAGAGAGATGTCTCCCGTGGGGGCCAGATTTAGGACTCTTTAAGAGGAATATTTTTTTTTTCTCACCTGGGTGATTCCCCTGGAGTAACCCAGAATTCACCCCAGAGCTGGCGGCCACAGGTTCTGAATAGGCACGTCAGGCTCAAGCAAAGGTCTGAAGATATTTGATATTTGGGGGGCAGTGGGGATAGGGAGACTTTGCTCTATTCTAGTGTGTTTCTGGTTACTAAGTACTCACAGACCACTTGAGCAGCTCAAAGAATTTGTAACTCAGTCATCATGCAGGGTTTTAGGGCATGAAAATCTCTGGGCCAGGTGGCTAAGCTCTCCCGTCCAAGTATGTCCATGAAAACATGGTAACTTCGACGATGCTTTTGCAGACTTCCATTCTTGCGGTTACCTCTGGCTGCCACAGTCCTGCTGCCCTGCCAAATCAGTTCATCTTGGAAACAGTCCCGGTGTCTTTCTATTGTCTGTGATGTTCAGCTCAACTGAGGAGCTCAGCCAACTTCCTGCATTTCTTTCAGACATACCACTTGTTTAAGATGTGTGCAAAAGCTCAGACTTTACTGAACTTTCGAGAACATAGAAGGTATCGATCACCTCACCATGTGATCCCTTTTGGATCTGACTTCCCAGTTCTTATCATCTAGGATTTCTCTCCTCTCTATGTCTTCCCACTTGCTCCTTCTACCTTCTACATAATTCTTTTTTTCTTTCTGTATCCAAGGCCTCTACCACTGGGCTACATCTCCTGCCCCCATTCCCACCTGTCTATTCATCTGTGTTCATTTTCTTCTGAAGCACACCATAAAGTCCTCACTTTCCCCGTCCAAGAATATCCTCAGGGATATTTTTCTTCAAAAGGCAATTCCATCCCATGGAGGAGTTCTGATGCCAGCTGAGACTATTTTCCCCAGCCTATTGCATAAACAAAAGTAAAGTAACGATCAGAAGACCCTAGCCTTGAACCTCAGTTGGTGTGAACACTGTCATTGTGGTAACAGTGATATTCATGACTTAAATCTTTGTGGTATTAATAATAGTACCTATGGTTAATGAAAGCTTTCAAGTTTTCAGAGTTTTTTCTCATATGTTAGCATATTTTATTCATACTACAATTCCTGCCATCCTAGTGTCCAGGTGAAGAAGCTGAAGGCCAGGAATACCCCATCACTTACCCAGTTCTTCCTCCACCACATCAACACAGATCAGTTCTACACTGGTCCTTCCCTATGTTTGTTAGCTTCTGAGTTTTATTGTTATTCGGTGAATTTGACCTAAAAGATTTTAGCCATTCTCCGACTATCACAGATTTCTAATTTTTATGGGCTTCCCTGACTTTAAACTGTAAGGAACTCATCTTTTGTATTTGAACAGCAATAAACTGTTCAACTGGTAGTGTCTGGTGCACCCATGGGTCCTTAGTCTTTTGTTCTTCCGTGGAATTCCAGGAACACTGCCTGTGAAACTGTAGCCTTATAGAGGCAGGCCATGAGGCCGCTTCCCACATGCGACCTGCTTCTTTAGGCTCTGGACCAGTTCTCCCTCCCCATTGGCTGCTACATCTTGGCTACAACCATGTGTCAGGTTTTCTCCCACACAGCATTTCTTCAGCCTGGAAACTCTTCAACACACAGTATCAGGGGTGTGTTACAGCTCCAGCAAGGCAAGGGTTAACATTATTGGGTCCACCAGATTTCATGCAGGAGCCGCAAGCCAGTTTTGGGTCCCATTTGCTATCTCTTCGTCTAGGCACCCCCAAGCTCTCCTCCAAGCATGCATTATCCAGACCATTATGGAACCCATCAACAGAGGTGCCGTGACCTCTGGCTGACCTTGACCTGCCTGTGCCCTGCCTTGCACTCCAATTACTAGGATATGTGAAGGCGACCACAGCCTTTCCAAGCCTCTCTGAAGCTTATAACTCTATCGGGTCCTCACCCCCTCTCAAAGGCATTGGGTGACTTCTGAAGCCCGCTAGCATTTCTCTTCCCATGTGACATGGATACTCATTCTGAAATGAAAACTACAAAGCTATGGCTGGTCTCTCTTATTGGAAAACTGCAATTTTCCCCTGCCTGGGCTGTTTTCCTTGGATATGGGCTGTGAGAAAGAGCAGTGAGAATATGATGAAATTAGCTCATATTTTTGCTACCAGTCACATTTTTTTTTTCATACTGTCAGGGTATTTAGAGTTTGTTGACTTGATACCCTGAGTCTCTGCAGCTGTCTTTTTGACCTCATTTTCATCCCTTTGACAATGGCTGTGTAAAACTTCAGTAGTTTTGATAATGTTTTATAGTATTTTGTTAACTTTTCCTGAGCATGAATAATAAAGAAAAATGTTGCTAAGTTTTACCTTTGAAAGCAGAAAAAATCAGATAACTATTATACAGTACAATTATGACATTATGTAACAGTCATTGTATTGGATAATGTTTTGAACTATGCTACTTTCCTTTTTCTGTGATTCATGCAAGAGTTGCATATTATCTATTTACCAAACTCAGAGACGTATTGAATTGAGCTCTGTGAATTTGCAAGTTTTACAGATCAAAAGCATTCAGATATTGGCAGGCTTATGAGATCCAACCTATACCAGCAGCTCAAGGCAAAACCTGGCAGGAAACAGGAGAGGTCATCTACTCCAGTCCTCTCTCTGCTACAAAGAATCATAGTTCAGTCATGTTCAGAAACACCTTTCAACTTGCATCTGTAACATTCGCTTCTGAAGAGTGAAATTCATGATGCAGTTCTAGGTTGGTTAAGATTAGTGATCAATATCAAAGCAGGGAACAGATTGTTCTAGAAACTCAGCAGAAGTGGCTGCAGCCTCTGTTCTTTAAGATCTTATAGGACACCTCACATGTCAGGCCACTCTTAGTGGATATGACCAGGTTTTTAATCACAGAGAAAGAGTCTGGATTTCTGCTACTACTCACTAGCCAACCTGTGTCTCCAGGCTGCTCAAAAACCAGTGAAGACTGGATCTGATTTGCACCTTGCTTGCAGTGGTATCTCTGATCTTGGCTGTGAACATGGCAATGTTGTTCTGCAGCCTTCCTTGTCTATGTTAGTAAATGGGGTCTCTATACAAAGAGAATCAACTGGGTCTATTCAACCCATGGGATTTCCAGACAAAGCAGGGTCCTGGCAATTGTTTTAGATTCTGGATAGAGTTTTCTCGGCATATGCATCAAAGCCAGATGCTCAGGGAACCTGACCTTTCTCATAGATTCCCTGCTATAGTCAGAATCTGCAACCTCTGCTCTCCCAGGGACAGCATTTCATGACACATGGAGCATCCAGCCCTGATATGCATTCCCTTGAGCCAGTACCTGTTTCCATCATTCTCTTCAGGAGCTCTCTGTTTTGTTGCATAGCATGGTAGAAGAGGAGTTTTCATCCTGATTATAAAAATATATATGGAGCATTGAGGCACTTTCCTTTTCCTTGTTTAGAATACACTGTGGCATTATATCATGATGAAAGTGGTTTAATGAAACATGAAAAGCACAACGTTTAGATGTGGGATGTATGATTATGAGTTTTCTGTACAATGTGCAAGCTGTGTTTAAATGAGATGAAAGCACCTTCACAGAATTCTATCAGGTGTACAGAAGGTCTAGAATAATTGGCTAGAGGAGATGAGAAGCTTATGAACCCAAAGGCTTTGTTCAGGTCATGTCAGCCACTTGTATGTCTATGACATTGGACAGCTTGCTCCTTGGGGACCCTAGTTGCCTCATCTGCAGAGTGGGGTCCCTATACCTCCCCCGCTACTGTCTTGTGGTCCCAAAATGCAATCTTGGAAGCAAGAATGGTCAGAATAAAAGATTGTCCAATTTAAAGGTGTCAGATATTCTATACCTTCTAGATCTCATTCTTGTTTTTTTTTTTGTCTTTTTCATTTTTATCGGTACCAGGGATCGAACTCATGACTGCCTGCTTGCAAGGCAGGTGCTTATGCCGCTGAGCTAAACCCCCAGCCCCCTAGATCTCATTCTTATCAGGCACCTTTTTGCTAGATGGCTCCACATGATTGAACAGGGCTGGGCCACAGTTATCTTAGACGTGGATGTTTCCTGAAATTGGTGGGCCCCTTGGAGTCCCCAAATGCTCCAGACATTAGAAAGCAGATATTGTGGAGAAGAGCTGCAGGGGGTGTGAGGGTGCCTGGGGGCAGGGGCGGGGGCAAGTGCCCCCAGAGCCTCCTTCTCATCCAGCCCTCCATCTCCGCCCTCCTGCACTTTGGGTTTCTGAGCAAGCTCAGTCCAAACCTCGTTGTCTGTGGTCTGATGAAAGCAGTAGCCTAGCTGAATCACTTTCCTGTGGCCTTTAACCTAAAAAGATTACATTTCAGGGGGGCGGTGGGTGAGCCATAGAGGACCAGCCTGCTGTCAGAGGACAAAATCAAATTTTTTATGTGATGTTGCTGCATTAAAAGGGCCAATCTTGTGTCATGTAACATGTGAATAATGGCTCTAGCATGTGATGTCAAAATTTTCCACACGCCTCATAAATAAATCCAGCCACACCCCTCCCCCCACCACCACCCAAAGGCCATCCATTTCTGAACCTCAGCTTGCATCCCAAATTAAGAATGCATTCAGAGTCAAGGTTAAAGGTACAGTATCCCCTTTCAAAAGGCACATGTCAGTATCTCTGCTGAGAATGATAAATATCATGGCAAAGAGGCTATCAATTGTCAAGACTCCTCCTCTTCCTCCTCCTTTTTTTTTTACCTTAACTTTGCTGAGGGTCTGATCTTTTGGAAAAAAAAAATAGATGCTCTTTTAAGCTAAGATTTGATGATATTTTCTCTAAAGATAACTATTTTAGTGATATTCCCCCGGGGGGAAATCACACAGTCAAATGTCCAGTGGCCCCCAGGGTTGATGAAGGTGGATACAGCTGCTATTAGTCTAGCCACATAGCTGAGCAAAGTGCCATTCATTGTAAGAAGCGTATTTTCACTTGAGAAATATCCACTTGCATGGAGATACAAGGTGCAGATTGAGGTTAGTTAGAAAACCTGAAATGCTGATGTTGTTTGCTAAGGAGATGCTGCCTTGTCATTATCTAAAGTGACCAGCATAGGTGGCTTTCAGAAAAATGAATCCCAGCCATGTTTGGGTATCATCATTTCCTTTCTTTGCATCTTAAAGATCAGTCAGCGGGAAGATTTTTATCCTGCCAAACTCAGCTTTGCCGATGGCTCCTTTGCTGAAGCCAAGCTGCTTCTTTATTCCCCCAGAGGGTCAGGATGGTTTTTCTTTTTCCATTTTGTGAGGAAAGAGGAGGAAAGAGGCACGCACAGGATGGTGGAGGACCAGGGCAAAGAATGGGAGGAGAATTTGGCTTCATGTTTGCTGAAGCTCAAGGTCCCCTGTCTGCTGGCTCAGTTCCTCCCTTCTCTCCCCACTGCACAAACAAAGGCAGCATCTCCTCAGATAAGGCCGCATGTGTCAGAAGTGAACGTTCTGGGACTGTGCGCGGTGACCTGCTCTGTGTAACAGACGTCAACCCCAAACCATACAGAAGTTGCTACATCTGTTTTGGCTTTGTTCGCAGCACGGAGGGGCGGGGGGTGCACTCCATGGTCAAGGGCCAAACTACATGTCATATTTCATTACCTTCATTAGCTACTACAGAAGGCTGCTTTCAAAGAAAAGGTTGGCATTAACTCTTCAGCCACCAGCCCTTTCCAGCCAGCGTTTCACCTTCCCCTCCAGCTCACTGTTCTCTGGTTCTTCGTGCTGTGGGCTCTGATTTAACTAAATTGTAAATCAGCCCTTTGCTCCATGATTTCACCCTTTTAAACTTAAAGGAAGCAAGCTACTGTTTCTCCTAGGTAGCTACTTACAGAAGGGCTGAACATCTGGAACCGATTAGGACAAACGCTAGTGTAAACCCAATGAGGAAAGTGTATTTAGAATTAATAAAACTTTCCTCTCTTATTTTGTCCTCAGTTGTCTTTTTCTTTTCCACCTCAAATTATTTCTGTGATTTAGGATCGCCAGCTTCTTTCTCGGTGGCTGTAGTGAGATAAGATCATGTTTATTGCTGCCTGGATTGTTTTTGTGGAGTTTTTCTTGGCATGCTTTATTGTGATGACATTGGCTCCCTTGGCCAACCCCTCTTCTCTCTAGAAATAAGAGGCCGTTTCCCTGTGCTCATGTTGCATTTCTTAAGGCATCCTTTCCAATGACTGAAATAAAAGTGGCCGAACTAGGAAGTAGATCTTGATATCGTACGGCTGTAAAAATGGTCTGTTTCCATACTACATGTTGAATACATCATGATTCTGTTTAAAATCATCTATGGGCAGCACATGTTGTTATTTAATATTATGAAGAATGGCCCATTGGCCAGCATAGGTCAGCACACACCTGCATGTGGAATTAGGGAGCCTGGAATTTTGATTCTTCATCTGGTCTCTGCCAGTGATTTATCGCCTGGCATTAGACAAAACCCTTGCCTTTCATTTTCCATCTGTAAACTATGGATCATTATATCATTACAAGGGCTCCACAAACTCCAATAACTTCATTTTCAAATCCTTTGAAAGGCCCCTGAGAAGACAGTGTTCCAGAACCTATACTATTTGGAGCATCACAATGCACATTTATTGTCATTAATCCATATTTGAAAGATCTAAGCAACTGGTTTACTGGTTGGGTTCCCAACATTAATACCAGTATCTTCCAGGAGACACAAGAGAATTCTCTGCTTGTGTCAGACTTAGCAGATCAAAAGCTCTGCTGATGGGGTAGGTACGATACCTGCTAACAGTTGAAAACTACCCATCCGTACATTTGACTACAAATCTGGGAGTTAAGCCCTTAAGGCTCTATCTGTTGAGCTAGATGCCAGAGTGGGTGTTGAGCTCCAGGAAGGGGGCACCTGAAGCCAGTTACCTGAATGCATTGCTCCTGTGGGGATTGTGGGTGCCCTTCACTTCTGACTTCAGGGAGATTCCATGCAAATCAGTTTTCTGCCAAGCATTGTTGGCATACAAAGCTCAATAGCCCTCTTTGTAGGTCAATGTCTGCCTAATGACATCTTGGATGTTATTTAAGATGTCTGGAAAATAAACTTACAGTAACAAATGACAGCTACCATCACCAGCACAGGACCATATAACTTACATTTGAGACTCAAGTGTACACAGGGGCAGAGCAAATGATGTCTGGAGGCATCCTGGCTTTCTCTGGAGTTGGCACACTAGAATGAAGACAATTGCTTTGCAGAGAGAATCTTTTGAGGTGGAAACAGAGGGAGAATAGTAGAAATAACACTTAAGGTCAGAATTGCCGAGCTCTGTTGCAAGGATGGCTGAGTCGCAAACATCCATCTTTTCACGTTTTTACAGGACTTGTTATAAAATAAAAAATGACTATGGAACAGACAGATATGGGGACTGCTTTTGTCAGTCAGTGGCAATATGCAAATTGAAAATACAGAAATATGTTCCATAAATGGAGTTTTACTATATACCTGTATGTAGTGCTGCTTTGTCCTTATAATGACTGCTTTCAGGAATGATAAATAAACAAAACTCTCCCTTTCTTTTTTCTTTCTTTCTTTTGATGTTTCAGGACACATATGATCACTCACTCGAAGGTCCAGGAATCCAGGGCACATTCTGAATTTGAGAGAAGTGTTACCAATTATGCAATTAAGACTTTTGGGGGGTTATTTTAATCCCAGTGCACCACTGGTCCCTCCACCCCCAAATTTGTCCTTAAGTTTGGTTCTACAATGAGACCTTTTGCATGGCAAGTTTCAGCCTGGAGCCAATTTTTATGGCTGAATTATAAACCCTCGAAAATAGGGGTTTATAATGGAAACGCTGACACAACCTTAACTCTAGCGGCAAGAACGCAATGCGATAATAAATGAGGCAGAACAGTGAAGTGCTGCTTTTAATTTATCATTTAGTGGGAGAAAAAGGCCTTGTTTATTTCTTCTTTTTCATCTTCTTTCTTTCCAAGACTTGCAACCATTATTTTGAAATTTATTTTATAATAAAACCTCAGCGGTTATGTAGCCTGGGGCTTGGGTGTCCATTTCAGGAAGGGAGAGAAAGAGAAAGGAAGAGAGAGAAAGAGGGAGAAAATTCGAAAGCTCAAGAAACAGAGACTGCAGGCTGACTAGGTTCTGGCTGTGCCATCGCTGTTTGGCAGGGTATTACAGGACAGGTCTGCTGCTCCGTGTGACACAAAGGTGCCCCGTACCTGGGGTCCTATTTTGATGTATTTATCATAGGAGCAGTAAAAACAGTACTTCTTGAGATGCCTTCTAGTATTTTTTTGCTCCAGACATCAGGGTATTTTGAATATGCAGATTATAGCCTTTGAAGTCATGAAATTGAGATTCTTTGGCCTTGCCATATTCCCATTTTGCAGACAGAGAATTTGAGGTGACTTGAGTGTTGTGTGGTTTTTATAAATTCAATTCAGTCTTTTCTAGATCTCTGTAGGCAAATATGTGCTCTCTGGGAGTTGATGGCTTAATGGACAAAGCAAGCAAAACACACCAGAGTAATGGGGTAAATCCTGATGACATTAGCAGCCTTTTGTAAAGTCACTTTGCAACATGGGAATTCACCTACCACTAACCCTGGCTCCGTTTCTTTCTTTTCTTTTTTTTTTTGGGGGGGGGGTCTGAAAGGCTCGAGTATCTAACATCTCTTGCAGACACCTGTGCTGGGTATTTCACACTATCTGTGGTTCTCTCTGTGCCCAGAAAGGTGACTTTATACATAGTCTTTCTTTGCTATGCAGTTTGGTCCATCTCCTAGGAAGACTCTGACTCTATAGAAGAGTGGAAGGCAGGAGGAGAGGGAGGGAGGTCATGGTGTTTTCACTTTGGCCCCTTCCCTTCTAAATCAGAATCGACTGTCTTTCTCTACTAAATGCCATCACTTCTGTCTGGCAACTTCTATGCCTGGGAGGTTTCTATGATGTTCCTTTCCCTTGGCACCTACAGGCAGAGGGTAGCACCACACCCCAGGGTGCTTTGCTATCTCCTCTGGGTTTCCTTAAACCCAGATTGCACTTCTGCAAATAGTCTCCTCATTAAACTTTTCGGAGCTGGACCATTTGAATGTATGTAAATTGCTTCCTGCTGGGTTTTGGTTGATACAAAAACCAATCAGAATGCATATGCATTTGTGCACAACACACACACACACACACACACACACACACACACACACATTTTAAGAAAATGGTGACAGTATTTAAGCTGAAAATTTATAGAGTAGATCTATCCAATGTTGAAACTTGTGGTAAGGACATTATGAAATCACTCCTTATGATTCCTAGGCCAGATAACTCATCCATCAGCTAAGGCAGCAAGCCCCTGAAATTACATCAGATTTACAACATAATAAACTTTCATTAAGATGAAGCTACATGAGACTTACTCCCTTTCATCCTCAGGACTAAACAAATGCTGTCTGAATACCTAATGAAGCCAGGTTCCATTCCAAATTGGCAATACTGCCACGAGGATGTTAGAGATGATGAGACCAGGAGCCACAGAAGAGGCCAGGCTATGGACTGTCCGAGTAGTTTAACACTTCTCATATTGTTGCTATCAATTTTCTTCAGTCATCAAAAATGGGACACATGAGGGAGTTTGCAGAGGTTATTCTGTGCTTGCACCCACCATACGGATTCCTGAGTGCATTTTAATCATAGCATGTCTTGTACTTTATTGAAAGGTTTACACCGCTCAGTTGCTTTTTTCTCTGATATTGCACTGGATAAATCAGTGGTGATCATTTGTTAGCATTCCAGTGAGGAAATACCCCAATGATCAGATCGAAGTGGTTTACCAGCAAGCGTCTCCTAAGAAGATGTAATTCAGAAACATGGCAGCTTGAACACATGGGTTTATCTCTGCACTCTCTCATATTTACTGAAATGACATTTAAGGTAGAAAAAAAAAGAATAAAATCCCAAGGATAAAAGGCATAGAAAAGGAAATGTTGGCAGATAAGAAATGTCAACAACTTCTGAAAACTGGAAAACAACTGGATTGATGATAACCAATTTAGGGGATAACAAGAAGATGAAACTACATTCCAAAAACCAGAATGTCAAGAATTGAGCTCATACCAGGTACAGGAACATGAAAAACTTGGCTACTGGGGGCACTGGCTTCTTCTGCATATACAAGTATGGGTAGCGCTTGGTATAGGACAACTGGTTACAAGTTGCAGAAAAGATAGTTGATCCAAGACTCTCCCAACCTGTGTTTGTAAGTGAAGACCTCTTCCCTTCTAGAAGCTTGGAACTCTACAGAGTGTGAACAGGGGTGCTGGATGCAGCTGATTGAAAGATGCTATTACACACACACACACACACACACACACAGATTAAATAAAGTCTGTAGACTGAATAATGAAACCTATTTGGCACTGCCTGCCACTTGGTTTGGAGAACATTACTGGCCAGGCTTATCATTCCCGCTGGAAATCAGAGGAATTCTTTTCAAGAAAAATGACAACCCTATATAGATGCTGTTAGCTGGGATCTCTGAGAAGCAGCCCAGTCTTTCTGAATGCAGATAACACCAATAACATAGAGGGATCCCAAGAGCCTTTTAATGTGTCTTACTTCCTCCAGACATTTGAGGAAACGTTTACCATGATGACAGGAAAAAAAAAAATGAAGAGAAAAATGAACTCAGAGAAACCAAAGGTGGTGCGGAAAGCAGATGGAAACATAAAAACAGAATCAAGGTACTCAGGGAAAGAAAAGAAGATGCCATGTGCCCGAAATAAAAGTAGGATGCTATTTAAAAAGATTCTTTAAAATGAAAAATGCCCTGCAAGTGTGCAGGCAACAACTGAATATGGTTATAATTTCATATAAACAAGGATTACAAAATTCAGGAGTATGAATGGCACCAGTGTTCCTAACAGAAGTTCTGGAAAGCAAAAGATAATAAAGAATATTTCTAATGTAGAACTTAATGTTGAGTCAAAAGTTGCCCTATGCATAAGGGCCCAGCTTACCTCCTCTGTTCCTTCACTAATAACAATACAGTAGTCGAAAAAAGAAGGTGTAATAATCCAGGGAATAGATTTAGAATTTTCAGGATGATGGTGAAGAGTTATCTCAGGACAATGCTGGGCAGAGTGCTTAAAATAGAAATCCAGTGTAATTTAGAGCAACAAGACAGACTGGATGTGTCTATGAAAAAAGAAACTATGAGGGTAGATAATACAGACTATTTGCATTAATATGGTAGAGAATTTGGGGATAAAATAATAGATATGTTGAAAACCAAGAAGATGAAAAAATGAGGACATTACTAACTCCTAGGAAAACAAAAAGTTGTACAAGAAAATAACCAATATTAAAAAGTCACAAGGCTTATGTGTGAATAACATCTATAGAGGAAAATGTAATCAGCAAATATTCATTTAGCAAAAATTGCCATGTAACTATTAGTATCAGAGCAGTGATACATGCACATTCATGGTATGCTTAGGGGTTGTAAGAGATTTTCTTTCATATAAAATCAGAAGTAATTAATTAAAAGGCAAAGAAAGCCAAGGATGAGCAATAGATGTTGGAGGTATATCTCAGTGGTAGAGTGCATGCTTGGCATATGTAACGCCTGGGCTCAATTCCCAGCAACAAAATATAACAAGAAATAATACATTTGTTTGAGTTGCATAAGTCTGTGTGATTCCAGGGCTCAAATGCTTGCCTTTTTCCTTTCTTCTACCAGCCATTCTCTTCCAAAGAGTCCACACTCTTTCTCCTGTGATTTCTCTCATCCTGCTTTCACATTGAGGCTTTGATCAAGTGAATATTACCGCCTATAGGACACTCTTTCCTGGTTTTTCCATCTGCCCCTTTTCTTTGCTTCTTAAACACATTTCTTCTTTGGCAGGTGACTCCCTGGAGAGCATTGGCCCTGTAGAGGTGTAGCCAGTTGGTCAGGTGCCATCCAGGATAAAGTGGAACTCAGTGCCTAGGACAGTCCTGCTTTTCATCCTCTTACTAGCCGCACAACCTTGAGAGTAGATCATCTAACTTTTAGTTTCCTCATCTGGAAAATGTGATAATAATGATAATTTTCTTATCTGATTATTGCAAAGATCAAATGAGCTAGTGTATTTACACAGTTATAACTGTTCAAGTAATTGTCAGCTATTATCATTTGTAATAAACATGATTGGCTGATTTACAGTTGAGCAGCAACTAGCATGCCTATAGGTCTGGATAAATAATTCATCAGTCTCCTAGCAGAAAGGTGAAACTATCCCACATGTTGTAGGCCACCAACTTTGTACTGTGTTTGTTCTCCACTGAGTACTCTCAACAATAAAATAAAAACAAAACTGAATGTTATCTACCCTTACAACCCTTTCTTTCTTCTCCTAAGGATCCCTCTTAGGTTGGTTCTCCAGAAGGGAAGTGCACCAGAGTTTTGGGAGAAATGCTCATGGTATTGAGGGCACAGAGGAGTAAGGGGAGTCGGACTGAACAGAGGAAGGAGTTGAACAGGGACGTGACTTCCGCAGAGGCTTTTGCTGGTCCCTTGGTGAGTTCCAAGGCTGGGCTGGCTATTTAGCATGATCTCTAAAAGGGTCGAACCTTGAGCAGCTCACATTAACCCGTCTTGGACGCAGACGGTGCCCAAGGTGTGTTGTCTGTAGCCAGGTGTGTCGTTGTGACCCATCAACAGCCTGCTCTCCTGGCAGCTGAAGTGAGTGCCTGGGGCTGAAGCAGGGAGTGGGCTGCTCCTCTCCCTGCCAACCCACACTTTCATCCTACCCTGCAATCCAAAGCTGTAAGACAAGGTAGTGCTCTATACTCATGTATAGTATTTGCAAAATTACCCACTGCCTTACAATAGGTTAGGTGGTGGTATGATAATGGACCAACTCTCACTTTGCAGAAATTTAACACAATGAAGGTTAATTCCCAATTTACAGTGCATAGCTGTGACACTTTAGTGGTGGAGAGATGCCTGCTCCACACAGTGAATCATGGTCTCAGCCACTCAGGTCCACTGCCTTGACCACCTGGAACCTGAGATGCCAGGTCTCTTTTGTTACAAAGACAGATCCAGAGGGTCATGTGCCAACTTTCAAACTTGTGCCCAGCAGTTGTATTTGTCACTCCTGTTCAGAGCCTGATCTTCAGACGTGTCTGGCCTTGTCCATTTGTAGGAGGAGCCATTGGTAGTCAGCAAATGGCCATAGTCCACCCAGGGATATGCACATTCTTGAAGGAGAAGGATGGAGATGAGAATGAGGCTTATGTTTTCTCCACGCATCATACTGGAAATTAGAGTCCTTAAAAATGCTGCTTATGAGTGGGGCTCCAGGAATAAAAGGTCCCTTATTACTCATGCAAAATTGTATGTATGTTGTGTATGTTCCTAAGGATATGTAACTGTCAGAAAATTGACAAAAGGATTGTGATTTCAAATGAATATGAAGTCATTGTTCCATAAGTCACTTTTTTGATGTATTAATACTTGAGTCACCTACCTAGCAAAACAGAGGCTCAGTCGTGACCTCTGCCTAGGTCTCAAGATTCAGGTTTGTCAGCTAGAGACAGAACTAGCACGTGAGGTTGCCTTTGCACTGAGCCATCTGCCAGCTGAGCCCCTGAAATGTGAGTCCTGACTAAAGAGTCCTATGTGAGTCCTATGGTGACCAGGACTGTGAGCTAGCCAGTGGACATTGCTACCCAGGACCTCCTCTGAGCTTTCCTCAATTTCATGGGCAGGTTTCCTCATTTATCAAACAGGACATTAGGCAAAAGATGTTCCTTACAGTTCTAAATTCCTATGACTGACTATAATCTACACCTGAAGTTAGCAACTTTTTCTATGAAGGGCCAAATAGTAAATATTTTCAACTTTGCGGTCCATACAATGTCCATTGCAGCTATGTAACTGTATCACTGTGGTGGGGGACAGCTGTAGATAACAGGGAAATAATGAATGTGACTGATGGTACTCAAATAAAACTTTATTGACAAAAGCAAACAGTCCACCATAGTTTGTGTACCCTGAATTTAACATTGCTTTTCAAAATATGGTTCTAAGACAAGTAACATTACCAGGGAACTCATTAGAAATGCAAATTCTCAGGCCTACCCACGGCAGCTCAATCACAGCCTTTGGGGGCAGGATCCTACAAAGGCTTCAGGCAGGGTTCTGATGAATGCTGAGGTTTGAGAAGCATAAGTCTCACTCAGAAAAGCGTAGTGACTCCAAGTTTATACGAGGTGCTCTATTGCTCTAGCAATGAGACATGAAGTGTTAAATAACTAGTTTAGTACCCATGCTTCCTCAAAAATCCCAAAATTATATTAATCTCCCCATATTCCCAGGAAAATGATGCCTTTCTCTTTTGTTCATCATAATCACTGCTAACACTTTTAATATGGAATGAACAAAAGCTGTGGCTTTTACAGGCAAATATTCTTCATTATCATTGCCATCGAACAACTGATAATACCTTTCATGTGCACCCAGGGACTTCCATGTAAATAGCAAATAGGTGTCTAAAAAAGCAGCCTTTGACTGGTAATAACACTTAGCAGTTATGTCACGCTTCTGTGACAGGCAATGTATGCACACACCCACTTGTAAAGTACAAAGTGATTTACTAATTGGAAGAGATTAACAGAGAAAGATGAGCTGCACCGGAAGGCCACCGGAATGAGCCTTGCTGCTCATAGGAGTCGGTGATGGCGGAAGCTACCCGAGTCTTGACTCAGGAGTCTAGTTTAGGTCAAGCGAGAGGAAAAGTTTTAGGAAGTCATAGGGTAATTGTTTCATCAGATGTGATTTTTGTTTTGCACAATGAGAGTGTAATTCTGGTTCTGACTTCACTGCTGACCTGTGTTTCTCTGGCGTAGGTTTGCAGTTTGGGACTACAATCATAGATTGCTTAACAATGGGAACATGGGCAGGAAAATGTGTTGTTAGGTAATTTTGTCATTGTGTGAACCTGACAGAGTGCTCTTACACAAACCTAGCAGGCAGAGGTCAGTCATTCACCGTGGCATCTTGACACAATCGAGAGGTGTGGTAAACAGGAGATGTGTGAGTTGCTGCAGGTGTATTTATAAGTAGAAGGAGCACATTCCAAAGTCACAATGAAAAGCATAGGAAAGTGAACCCACAATCCAGCAACAGAATCAAGAACTATGTACAATATGTAACTGTGTATTCTGTACTTTTATAAAACTTGCAGCACAGTAGGTGTGTTTATGTCAACACATAAACACATGCATCACGCGTTGCATCATGACATTAGGATGGCTTATGTCCCCAGGAAATAGGAAATTATTTTAGCTGCATAACAATTTTTTGGGAATGATGTTATATACATAGCTCACCACTGATCAAGACATTATTTTGTGGTACATGGCTATATCTGAGGTCCTTATTTACAAGAGCCTTCTTTATCTTTGTAGGGCTTACATGTTGCATATGGCGGATATGATTGAGTAAATCAGAGGATTTGTGAACTTGGTAGGATTTTAGGACCTCATATAGGCCGATCTCATTGTGTGGATCTGAGAATTTCTTTCTTTTTAATCGCATACTAGAATAATATGGTACAGCATTCTTTCTTTCTTCTTCTTCTAATCCTTCTTCCTACTTGTAATTTTTATCATCTCTTTAAAAATGAATTATAGTCACCACCAAGTGAAGAATTAACTTTGGGCCATCATGGTTACATTGTTTCATTCCAATACAGCCCTTATTATATTCACTGGTTTTACTTTGGTGTTCTCGCATGTGTGAATGGAAGCTTAACCAAGAAAGAAAAAGTTGCCCAAGAGTTCTTAAGGCGTAGTTTTTCAAGTGTTGGGACACTCAGGAATGTTGAAGCCACGTATTAGGTCTGTGGGAGATGGAAGATGTGGGTTATTATACCCTACTCTTCATAACCTTCTCATGGGGATCCCCTGAGGCAGGCTGGAGATGCTCAGAACTTGATCTTGAGCCAGGGAATCTCAGATGTTCAGGGAAAATATTGAATTGTGGCTGTTTGTTCCAGAGCCTGCTGGCAGCTTCTCTCATTTCCTAATTTCCTTTCACCACTGAATTTCCCATCTAGAAACTTCATGGTTAATATTCCACAGGCGAATTCCCATCTTTCACCTATTTGTGAAATGCTCCCCAACATGAAGGAATCTTTACTTTCCTTGAGCTTGGGAACTTATTGTTGGTCATTATTTTTATATTCACAAGATTTCTAATATTATTTTTAAACTATCAGTGACATCCTACATTGCCTGTCTTATTGCCTGTTTTATTTTCATAAATGAGATGCAACCAAAAGCTCCTGGAAGGCAAGAACAAGGTGTTTGAGATCTTTATGAATGTTTTTGCACAGTGCAAAGGCATATACATGGGAATGACTGTCACCCTGAGTAAACAATATTTTTTCTCGCTAAGAGCTTCCCTGATTTTTGAAAATAGTTAAACGTGGCTTAACATTGGGGAATATACTTTGCTTCTACCACTTAGGGGATTATTGTGGATCTTAACCTTCACTGGGATATTTTGCAAAGTATTTTCAACATTCATTTTAACACAACTACTTTTATCAACAAGAGAAAGTGATTAACAGAGAAACTGAATTCTCACAGAACTGATTTTACCTGTCACCTGGAGATTAAATAAATAAATGTGTACATGGATAAGTAACCAACCTAAAAGCAGAGCTGGCATTGTTTTCTTTTAAATCTAAGTCTGATTTTAACGCTTGGGGCTGGTAGGGTGGTGGGCACTGTGCAGCGTGTCCCAGAGCCAAGTTGCCTCACAGAAGTGTTCAGTACATCTGGTTCCCCTCTCCTGCATGGGTCACTTTCGGGGCATGAGCTTCCACAACAGCTCAGTGTTCAACCTTTGGCTCTGCTATTTGGGCTCACTCCATCCTTCTCAGTCCCATCAAGGATTCCTTCAGCTAAAGAAAATAAATTTCTCCTCTGCCACCTGCACTCATGGAAAGCCTAGGGCACCCACCATCCTGAGCCTCAGTTTCCTGGTCTGCAAAGTGGAGATGACACGGCAGCCAGGCCTAGTCAGCGTGAGAATGAGACTAGGTGCAATATGCTAAATGCTTTGCACCATAACCAGCCCAAAGAAAATAATCAGCCATCAGCCACCACCATTAAAATCAGTGTGGCAGATGGTGTGTGATGCTTTATATGAAGCCTGGTGATGGTGGTTCGTGAAATACTGGTCTACAGAACCTCCTTTACATCGCTAGGAGAAGATAAAGAGTAATCCTCCCTCTGGATGCTGCCTTCTCTTCCAGGAATGAGGGCTTGGCCCAGTTCAGTTGCACAATGTGTGAGGATGTAAATCCGATAATGTCATGCCTTAAAAAAAAAGTCAGGCAAGCAAGCCATGCTGATTGCTTATATGGACGGCTGGCACACCTCAAGAAGTGCGAACGGTTCAAGCAGGAATGTAATAAGGCCCGGGAAAGTGGCAGCATGAAAGGGATGACCTTTATTTGCAATCATGGCTGAGATTTACAGTTTATTACTGATAGCTTTTATAAAGAGCCATTCAGTTCAGAGGTGAGAGGTTTGTCATCTGGAAATGCAATTAACTTTACCTTATCCCAATCCCCCTGGTCTTAGTGTGAGAGCAGCACTCGAGCACCTGAGCAATATCCTGATTTCCCCTCTAATTTCATTTCTGTCTATTGCATCCCCAGGTCCCTGGCATTAACTCAGTTGCATATTTTTACTATTATTATTTTCTATTATTGCTACTCCTTGTCATCAATAGCCAGAAGGCACTTGTGTATTTTTTTTTTTAAAGATCTAAATTATTTGATTTCCGAAAGAGGAAACCTCAAAGTGGGAAGCTCTTTTAAACCTCAGCAGTTAGAGTCCTGTGCACATCCAAGGCTCGCTGGCTTAGGTGCCTGAAATTAATTACGGAAACGGAGAGGTTGTATGAGGGTGGAGACGTTGTTTTACATAGAGATGGGACCCTCAGAGTTTAAGCCCTTGCACCCCACACATGTCCCTGCTAGACGCGTGCTGCGAAGAAAGATGCTCGCTCCTCGGTGCCTGCACCACGCAGGGACCCAGGAACGTGGGGAGGAAGCGCGGCACCGTTTGAAACGTGAAAAAATGAAAGCGATTTTGGCACCCCTGCTGTGTGTGCATGCGAAGTCCCGATAGGTCTATTTCTGTTTCACAGGTTCAGTTTTATGACCCTCTCTTGTCTGTTAAGTCAGGTCTGCAGGAATTTAAGAGCCAGACACAAAAGCAAGAATTTAGTACTTTTTGCCAGTTGGTTTAGGTTATTTGAAATATAGCCTACTATATTTTCCACCCTAGGCTGCTGCCAGTACAGGAGGGAAGTGGTTCAAAGAACCTGCATCCTCAGATTTCTCGGCCTCTACAGGACTGAAGGAGGGGCGCAGGATTCTACTGGGGGCTCCATCACTTGATGACATATTGTCTGAGGCTCTGGTGAATTCCCCTCGCCTCCAGGAAGCCCCTGCACCTGCCTATAAAACCCCAAATGGAGGGACCCTTTTACAAATTTCCAGGGCTCTATCTGAGAACTATTTCCTCTGGGGTAAGGTAGAGCCGAATAATTACTACCCCTGCGTTTTTCATCCCGATTTTATTGTGGCTATTATTTTCATCAGTGTTAGAGGTTAATATCCCTATTTTTCCCCTCCACTGCCTAAATATAACTGGGGCTCAGCACAGAGCCAGACCAGGTAGTCAAGGAAATAGCATTGCTTCCCGAAGAGGTTCGGATTAGCCCATCTGAAATGAAGGTTTGGGGCCCTGGGGTAAGAATTACCCTGCTGCAGCTGATAGCAGATAGATTTAAACCCATAGTATTTCTTTTTTCAGCTGAGAGAGGTCGGGTTAAAAGATTCAGAAGGTGAACGGAGCATGAAACGATGCGCTTATATAACTGTATTGGTGCTACGCAGAACGACAGCGCTAAGAATAAAAGCATCCGAGGGCCATCTTTAATGGCAGGAAGGAAAAGCAAAGCCATCTCGGTCGCCCCTCCTTGAAGAACCCTTCGCAGTCAAAGCTGGGCTGAAGGTGCTTAACTTAAGGGGCTGTGCTAAACTCGAGAAGGATATTCTCAACTGCCTTCTGCCCTCTGAGTGCCTTTAAAATTCACCTTTGGAAATCTCATGTTTTAAATCTTGTTTGTCTCCCAAGCTGTGTCTATATAAAAAAAAAAAAAAAAATACAGAATGCGAGGAGACACAGGTAGAAGGAGGCAGCTGAGGAGCTGCAGGAGGAGACCAGGGAAGTGGTACCTGCACTTACACTGCGTGCTGGGAGGGGAAGGCGGGAGGGAATGAAGGTGAGGTGCGTTTTGGAGGCAGAGCCTGCAAGAGGTATACTTTGGATTGAACGAAATCAGGAGCAAGTGATACTGGGTTGGGGTCTTGAGAGAGGGCAGGAGGATGACTCCTGGAACAAATGCATCCATTCTTCTATGTGGTTCACTCACCTGCAGGCTTGGAAGGCCGTTTCTGCTGAGTAGAGCACCTTTGCCTGATAAATCGAGGCTGCACTCAGCCATCTGTTGCCCAGCCGTGGTGTCCAGCTGCTCCTTGAGCAATCCATGCCTTATTTTTAGGAGATACCTGTGGACCCGCATCCTTGTTACTTACAATCAGTATCAACGGTGGATAATGTGGTTCCCAGAAGATTCAGCGTGAGCACAAGCCAGGTACACACACAAAGAACAGAGTGCATGGGTCTTTGTTCTAGCATTTCCAGGTCACGCAACTTGAGAATCATGACAGGTGAGACTGTCCTAAGGCCGGTGTGGACCACGAAGGCAGCATGCAGGACCGCTGCAAGGATGAACTTGACCTCTTTTAACTCACCAAATATTTAATGAGTAGATGCCAGTGCCCTGCCAGGTTATTGGGGTTTGACAGTGAATACAAGGTGTGCTGAAAAAAAACAATCACTATGTAAATAAAATTCATTGCATTAAAAGATACATCATCATTAACCTCCCTTGCTTTGAACCCACTTAACCCATCTTTCTTGCCCCTTTCTGAAGTAGTTCTAGAAGTCTCTTTTTGTGAGTGTCTTTAGGTTCCCTGCTATGGTTTTTTTATGTCTTGAAGCAATTCAGAACTTTATCTTTTGTGGTCATTTTGAATTTAAGAAAGAGTCAGAGGGTGCAGGGTACCAGGTCTGATGATTAAGGGGGTGAGTGTGCATGGTGATGTGTTTACACGCCTGCATGGATGGCACTTGGCAGGAGGGTTCTTTGCACTAAAGGAGCTCACAGAAGAGGACTCCAGAGCTGCTTCAGAAAGTGGCAGGGATGTTAGCATATGTGTTCATGAAGCAAGGGAGAGGATTTGGGGGAGATTAATGACAATGTGTCTTCCACCGTAATCAATTTTTAAATTTAATTCATAGTAGTTTGGGTCACTCCTAATGAGCAAAGATTTATGGCAGTTTCTGTCCAATGAAAACCTTCTGGTGTGTCCTCATCAGCCTGTTCATGCTCTTGATTTTATCCTCTAACCTCAATGCTTTGCCATCTTGGGAAATTTTGCAGCTCTTCTGCCTTTTCTGACTGTGAGCATAGGATTCTCTCACCTTCCAGTCAAAAGTTCTGCAGATTCTGCCTATAAAATGCCCCCGGGTCCGCTGCCCTTTGGCTCAGTCTGTGTGATCCGTCATCTTCATTCACCCTCAGACACAGCCACTCCTTCCTCCCTGCCCAACCTGGCCCTTGTTTCCCTGTTAATTTCCTTCCCAGAAGAGCCAGAGTAAGTTTAAGTCAGGCATTTTTCCCAGTGTAAGTCGAAGTCTGGCCCTTTCCACTCAAGACTTCTTCCTGTGACCTCCTGTCTTTATCATGGTCTCCAGGACCCTAATAGATCTGTCCCCATCTACCTCTTAGACATCTTCTCACCCTGGAAGTGGCCCACACTAGTGTGCAACCAGTGAAATCTAAGTGTCATGGCACCTTTCTCCTATTGGCCCTTTCCAAGATTGGGGAGTGCCCCTAAATCTGAGGGGTATAACCATATTTTCTTTGATTTAAAGGAGCACCCCCCATTGCATAAGCTTTAGGTCTCAAGAAACCTGGGTTTCCTCATCTCTCCCTCTCTCTCTTCTTAGTGCTGTCCTGCCACATTAGCCATCTTTGTATTTTTCAAATATGGTAAGTTCATTCCTACCTCAGGGCCTTTGCACCCCCTTTCTTCTAACGTGTCACATTGTTACTTGTCAATATTCAAATTTCTGTAGATGTGTCTCTTTCTGAGAAGCATTCTCTCATTGCCTTGTCTCTGTGTCATCTGTGCCCTATGCATCCTGCTTTAGAGCTCATCCCTGACATATTATTATACATATACTTCTTCATTGTCTCCTCCACCAGAATGGAAGCTACATATCAACAGGGACTGTGCTTTACTCTTTGCTTATGTCCAGGGTCAGGACCAGGCTTATATCAGTGTTCCTGAAAAGTCTTTAGGAGAATGAAGTTGGGGACCAGCTAACTTAGGAAAGATCTGATAAAAACTGAAAGCAGAGCACGAGAAGCAGAGAGAACTACTGCCTGCTGATGAGGTCTGTAGGGCATAAAGAACGGGGACAGTGCCCCCCCCCCCTGCCTGGAACAGCATGGCCTCTGGGAAGGTGGGAGGGGCCCATGTATTTTCCGTCCAACACAGTATCCACTCCCACTGTGGCTACTGACTGCTCAAATTGTAGCTAGTGAAACTCGAGAGTTTAATTTAAATTTAGTTTTAGTTCATTTTAATTCAGTGAATTTATTTGATCAAATTAATTAACTTCATTCACTTTAAATAGCCACATGGGGCTAATGGCCACTGTCTTGATGAGGATAGGTCTAGGGACCCAAGATCCTTTAACTAGGACAACATGATGTGATCAGATGCCAAAGCTGAGACCAAACAGAGCTGCTCCTGATGTGTGAGAGAGATGCTTCGAGATGTCCTCAGATAGCGCCAGTGTGTGAAATGACTTTGTCATGATGCGTTGAGATACTTTCTAGGAACAAGGTCTGATATTCAGCTATATGAACAATCCCCTCCTTAACAATGATTCAATTTAAGGTTTGTTTTTTACTTTCTGGTGGTTCAAAAGGATACTCACATTATTCTGTTTTCTCTTTCAGTATAGTATTCCATAAATTACATGAGACATTCAACACTGTATTATAAAATAGGCTGGGTGGTAGATGACTTTGCTCAGCTATAGGTAAAATCAGAGTTCTGCGGTCATTGAAGTAGGCTGTGATGTGCACTGGGTTAGGTATGTTCAATGCATTTTTGACTTAGGTATTTTCAACTTACATTGGACCTATTAGAATAGAGTCTTGTGATAAGCAGAGCAGCATCTGCAATTAGATTTTTTTAAGTGACCCAGATAAATACCCCTCAAGTGAAATTAGAACCAAACAGCTCCTTGACCTGCACAAATTAGAAATAGGACCCATGGCCAAGGGTGAGACATAGCTGTGATGAGCAGAAAGTTCTCCACTTAGGCTGGGTTGCAAACAGCCAGAATCCAAACAGGAGCACAGCCAGCTAACTGCAGAGCTGGTGAGTCTAAAAACCACAGAGAGTAAAGCATTGATAACCAAGTCACCAGATCTGCACGCCGAGACTGCATCTGATTTTGAAGGAAGGGTATCTATCGTTCAGGAGGTGGAGATGAGGATCGATTCATCCTGCCTCACTTCAGAAGATTCTAACATCTAGAAAATTAGCTGTGATTCATGTCTCCACAGTTTAAGAGGGAAATAAAATGTAGAGAAAATAAAAGAAAGCCACAAAAATGATAGGAATGTTGGGAGCGCATAGGTGGGTAAGGTGACTGAAGAAGTTATTTATAGCCTCCCTGAAGAACGGCTGCTGGGAGGGAAGTGACCACGATCTATAAATACCTTCAAGGTAACTGTATAAAAGAGAGAGGGAGGGGGGATTAGCCACCCTTCTCCTCCGCAATGGCTGGACCAGGACCTATGGCCTAAAGCTAAGAAAGAAAAAGTACTGTAGCCATTAGTAAAAATTTCTTTTAAGCAGTAGGAACTGGACAGTGGACAGAGCTCTCAAGGGAAAGAAGCCAAGTCTTGTCACTGCACTCAGAAGCTGGTCCAATGAGATTGTAATGGAAATAAAAGAAACATCAGACCAGCGACTTATTCTGTCCCGTGAAATAATTGGTCTGATAGGGCCAGAAATCTACCTTTGGCTGTGGCCCATGCATGAAGCCTCAGAGACGTTAAAACCACCACTTGGTATTTCCACAGACGGGCCAAGGCCAAGCGAATGAGCAAAGTTCCCTCCCAATAGCTGCTTTAAAGAGGCCTCAGCTTGAAGATTCAAGGGGTTGTAAGCTCATTTGCCCGTCCCTACTAGCCTGATTTTTGGTGAGTTTGAGCAGCTCTACTGGGGGAACTAGGCTGAGGGGCCATTGTGCCTGCTGTCAGGAAACTGTCCCCAGGGTCTCTTGCTTGGGGGAAGATCACATGGCACCATTTGGAACCTTTCAAATCAATCCTGGCAAAGCAGGGCTGTGGTTGCTTTCGTAGTGCTCATCAAAGAGTGAACCCCGCCCCTCGCCCTTTTTCCCTCTCACCAGTTTTCTGAGGACTTCAATAAATTGATCCCATCCTCAATCTTCCCATGATGCTAAGGTGTTACTGCCCCAGTTCCTAGTATTCTGCTTGTGCATCCTCAGAGCTTCAGAGACTATATTATCTTGTATTTTTCACAACAAGAAAAGTAGACCAGGAATGTCAAGTGACTTGCTCAAGGTCACATGACTAATTAGGAACCTAAGCAGATTCCCGAATCACCATATTTTTGTCTTATACATTGTCATTTAGCTTCACAAAGAAGAGAAATGACGCCCCATCCTTCCTTTCAGTTCATGCTTACCATCTTCCATGGCAATACATACGGCAGAGTTAGATTCAGCAGCTCTGTTGGGCGGGCAGTTGAAATCGGATATAGATTTCAGTTCCAAGGGTGATGAGCTTCACATCCTACCCCTGGGAACGCACAAGACAACTCCTTAGTAGTAAGAGAAGAAATGAGGGGCCTCTATTTCCATTTATTTCATCTCATCCTTGAGGTTTCCTATTTTGCATAAGTTCTATTATGTAAATAACATTGACACTAGGATGGAGATATATGTATACCTGTATCTCATAAATGAAATAAACACATGCATTGACAATGAACAAGCCAACATTTTATAGATAGATTTAGGGGGGGGCAGGGGATGCTCAGGTAATTACAATGGCAGATATAAAAGTGATAGCTGGTGACTGGGGACCCAAAGGGAGGAAGGAGAGGCACAAAGCAGAGGCTCAAGGAGGAGGTGATACTCGAACTGAGTGCTGAAGGACACGTGGCATGTGATTAGGTGGATAAGGCAGAGGGCCAAGAGTTTTTCGAATGTGGGGAGGAGAATCCCCACAGTGTGAACATGGAAGTTCTCAAGGGATTTCATAGAAACTATCACTTATTATTGGCTAGACGTTCAGGATAATGAAATGAAATGATAGTAAATATTGTTGAAAAGACAGGGCACAACTGGAGCATGGCAGGCTGAAATTAAAGTTTTTCTTACCAGTTTGCTGTTTGTCCTGCTTTTATCAAACTGAAAGTGACTGAAGGAGATGAACACTTTCTGAAGGAATTTGCGTAAGTTGATCTGTAGGAAAAAATTTGTGTCTTGGTGAACAGTAGAGACAAGGTTTGTGTGCATCGTTACAGGGGAGCCATAGCCTAGGAAGTTGCTGACACATATGATTTTTTTCACACTCAGTGCTAAGAAGAAAAAGTAGGTGTGGAAACCAGTGGAGATACTTTCAGGAGTGTGTTTAGGATACAAGCAATGGCAAGGTGACGGAAGGTTAGCACAGTTGGTTTATCAGTTAACTACCATACGATGCATGTAAGAACCTAGCCTTAAAGCCATGTCTGAGATGAATCGTCTGTAGGTGCTTGTGGGTATGTGGGTTGATGGGGTGGCTCTTCTGTCTGCATGATTCTGCTTTATGCTGGAGGTCTTCAGGTTACCTGGGTCTTCAGATTACAGTCTTTTGTGTTCATTCAAGCACACTTTGAGCCTTCATTGGCACCACATGCACCAATATGCCATTGCTTTAAGCAAATCACTTGACTTAGCCCCAAATCCAGTGCGGTGGAGGAAATGTATTCTGCTTTTGGAGACTATAGCAAAGGTGTGTATTTACATTGCTACAACAAAGGAATGAAATTTTTGAGCAGTAATTCAACCTTTTTTGGTGCATGTTCTTGATCAAGATTATTTATATTCCTAACTCAAGAAAAATGCCCTTAACCACACTTGAAGACATCTATTCTCTTGGACTCGGGGTGGCCATCCTGGAGACCTGTATCCTTCTGACCTGCATGCCTCTGCAGACTGCAATAGACAATGCCCTCAACTGGGACATTGGCGGTATCTGATAGTGGGTAGTGTGAGAAGCAGCCCTGGATGGAGTGAAACACAGCGTGGAGTGCACTTGCTTCTAAGAGTCTTCAAGATAAGACCTGATCCCTTGACAACTCAGGGGAGCCTGCAGAGATGCATGACTCACTGCTCAGCCTTTCTTTACCATTTTTAATATGATTTTACTTGCACATAAAGATTGAGGAGGTCAGGACTCATTTCTAATGTATTTGCACACATTCCTTTTCTTCCTAAACTAATTCAAACAACTGCTCTTTAGTAAGGCAGAGCTCAGCATCCTTGTATTTAGCAGCCAATATTTTCTGTCTTCCTCAACCAAAAAGCAAAGTCCGTGAGGGCCAAGTTTTGTTTTGAGTTTTGTCTCTCTGGTTCTCTGCTGTACAGCACTTAGAACAATGGCTAGCATAACAGTGTTCAATAAACCTTTGTTAAACAAAAGAAAACATACGCCTGCCATTAGTGATGGTTATATTTACTTACATACAAAGGTCAGAGAGTAAGCCAGCAGAAGAACTGCCCCTGGAAGGTAGAGCTTCTTCCAATGGACTATTTTGTTAGTGACTCCACCCCAATTTCAAATGCTCATCCACCTTGTACTATTTGGGCAGGTGGTTAGGAAGTGGAGCTTTTAAACTCAGACTTTTCCCACTATGGACACCCTTGTCCTCTATGATTGTCTCCTATGAATGTCATAAATATGGAAGCAGATTCCAGATGAGTGCATCAGATCGTTACCTTTTACTCCTTGTGTCTGTGTACACTTGGTCCTTAGACCAAGTGAAGAAATTCACTAGCTGCTACTGCGCAGAGGCTCCTTACTTGACAGTGACATTTAAGTAACTTCTTGAACAAAATGACCCCTAGCTCCTGGAATGCAATTTTCCCTTTGGATCCTACTGGGTTTTTACTGTTTATTATTTTGGACATTTCGACCTGTGCTTTCCACTTTGAAGAATTCAAAGAATGTGGGAGAGCTGAAAAGTGTGGTCTTTGTTGGTAGTAGTAGACTTATATTCCAAGTAGAGATGTTATTAAGAGATCGCTATGGTATAGTCATAAGTCATATGTTGTTAAATGCCCCAAATAATAAATTACGACACTTAAATACTATGATTCTTCACATTGGAGGAACTGCTAGTTCTGACTGCTGGAAATGCATATAGTTTGTGGTTTCCCTAGGTTTCTATTTCCCACATACTGATGGTTCTCAATGCCCACCTGATGTATGTGTGTATACACACATATATGTACATGTTTATATGCAGTCCCACATCTGTCAATTCAGCCAATTTCTTTTCACTTGGGTGACAGTAAAAGTGGGCTAACTTTCTTGACTGTAGAATCAGTTTTGATCAGGTATTGCTCTGGGTGTCCTTTTGAGCCAAATTGATCAGTTCCTTGCCATTTTGTTGGTTTTCCCTGGGAAATTCATAATCACCGCCTTGCTCAGCTTCTCAATGAAATGCCCTGGGTCCCCTTGTGGCTGCTGCTCTACTGTGAATCATCAGGGACGGGCCACGCTGAGCTTTCCTCTAGCTGTCAAGGTGCTGTTGTTTAGGGGGCTTGTTGTTTTGCAGACGTCTCTTTGGGAAGTTGAGTTTTCCAAGGTCATTATACCTAAATGCTATCATTGTTGTAAACAAAGCCTTTTCATCTTGTGAAGGGTTTGCAAATCTCCTGGTCACCATGCACAGATGTTGCCTGCTCTTCCTTTGTCCAGAGCCGTTCATCCTTCAGGGACCCACCCCTGTGTGTCCTCAGAAGGGGATTCTTTGCTCGGTGGTGGGTCCCATGCAGCCTTATCTCTGATGGCTTCCATTTCAGCTCCAGTTAGCAGGAGTCTCTTCATTCTGTTTTGCCTCTTCTTCTTTCATCTAGTTTTTGTCAACACAGGATTTGCACTGATCAGTAGCCTCTTTGTCTCTTGCTTTGTGATCTCATCTCTTTTTCTAATTGCATTGGTCCCAGATAGCAATATTGTATTTTTGTTTAATTTGATTGGTCAACCCTATATCTTACAACTTTTTACAACTTTTATGTTTGAGAGTGCCAAAATACTTTTTTGATACTGATAATGTTCATTAATGCATAATTACTCATAATTCCAAACAGACAGTATATTAATTTCCTGAGGCTATTCTAAAAAATTATCACAAGCATAGTGGCTTAAAGCAACATAGATTTATTATCCTGTGGTTCTGGAGGTCAGAAATGCAATTCAGGAATCTTTGCTCTGAACGTATTCTCTTCTGAAGACTCTACAGGAGAATCCATTTTCTTGCAGTTACCAGTTTCCAGCGGCTGCCCACATTCCTTGGCTTATGGTCCCTCTGCATCTCGAAAACCCAGCGATGGCCAGTAGAGTATTTCCTAATAACCTGTCTGATCTCGATCCTCAGTTTTCCTGTTCCACTTTTAAGAACCCTCAGTATTATATTGGACACATCTCTGTAATCCAGAATAATCTTCCTATCATCAGGTCATCTGAGTAGCAACCTTAATTGGGACCACGATGTTCATTCTTCTTTGCCATGTAACATGGCGTATATACAGATGTTGACATCTTTGGGGGACTGTTATTCTGTGTACCGCAGGTGATAATCAAAATATCGTAACAATAGATCATAAAGTCTGAGAGCACCCTTCTCATGAACAATAGGTTGCTACTTTCTTTACTAACACACGGTGAGCCATCCTTTACCTTTAGAGCCATAGCTGTGTGCTGGAAAGTAGGTCTGTTGACCACTGGAGCCCAATGAATGGTTCAAGAATCAATGAGTCAATGATCATGGAGGACAGGGGTTCTTCTATGTGCTGAACTCTGTATATATTTACAAGATAAATGTTTTATGTTTTATTTTATTTATGACATACCATAAAACCTCTAGCAGAAATATTTTTCCTTTTAAATGTCTTTTAGGCTTCAGTAAAGAAGCTCTTTTGGTGACTGAAAATGTAGAAATTATCATTTTATGTATTATGTCACTTTTTAGCTATAATAGGTTTTTGGATTGTCACTGATTTTTGTGTATTTATAGAAACCCAAATAACTGCCTAATCTGGAGCTCCTGAGTATAAATATAGATGCTCATGCCCATTAAAATTTGAATAAGAATGATAACATTATGCTATTAATTCTGTAGCATTTGACGAATTTGTGTAATATACTGAGCATTGGAAACTAACATAACACTATTATGAAATGTCATTATGACATTTTTCAGGTCATATTTTCAATCAATCTAAAAGAGCTCATTAGGGACCTTGCAGCTTGAGATGGTTTGCTAGGTGGATTGCAGATTTACTTAAATTTTCATGAAGTTTATGATCTAAGACAGATGGGACACAGCATGTGACAGGAGAAACTTTGTGTCTATTCCTCATTCGTTTTAGCTAGCTGTGCAATACTGGAAAAGTTTTTGATATTTACTAGCCTTAAATTGCCAAACTACCAAAGGAAAAAGTTAGCTGAGAATCTTATCCAAGATTAGAGTCAAAGTTGCCAGATTTAGCCAGTGTAAAAGCAAATGCTCAATTTAATTTGAATGAATGTTTTTGGTACACAGTTTCTTTAGTACACAAAAAATGGCTCTGGGCATATTTGTGTTAAAATTATTCATCATTTAGCTTACTTTCAAATTTAACTAGGCAATTCCATATTTGTGTTTGGTAAATAAAGTAGCTTCTGATATATGATGTCACCCTTCCCTTCCTTCCCCAGCTTGAGGGACATTTTCCTAGTGTGTGTGAATTTTGCTTTTATTTTTTTTTCTAATTTTCCAATAGCCAAGTCACTTAGATTGGCATACAAGATCAAGTCCAGGCTCAATAAATATTTGTGGGATGAAACAGTAGTTGGTATTTCTAATCTCTTAACTTTGTTTCTGAAGTTTAGTGACTCTATAACATTTATATAGTACACAATAGAAATAAAGACAAACAGCAGGTCTGTATTAATACAGACATGCACAAAGTTATTGCAATCTAATAGAAAGGTTAGTTTGGATGTTGATCTCAGGAAAGACTAAGGTGACACTCAATACCTTTCTTTCGCTAGTGAAAAGAAATAGCTTAAAAGGGAGACAAGGATTTCAGTGTAGCCTGGATTAGAAGTGAGAGCAGCTGGGTTCTGTAGATGCTGAGTAATAATATGAAAGTGATATTGTCTGAGTCATCTATAAGAATCATACTCAGGAGGTGCTGTGGCCGACTCTTTCCAATTGTACGTCCATCTCTGCTCATTTTCCTTTTCTGCCCTGTGCCCCGTGAGACCACCGGTACAGACCATATCCATGGAAGTCCTTGCATTCTATTTCCAGCTGGTTTCAGAAAATAGGAGAGAGGCCCCGTCAGGAGACTGGAAAATGGAAGGAGGGTGAGGCCACAGAGAGCAGCTAAGTGCTGGCTGCAGCCCTTTTGCCCAAGGCCCCTGATCCTTCCTGGTGTACTTTATAGATACCTGCTCTTTCCAGGACGAACATATTACTTCTATTTGATGTGCTTTCAGGTCTGAGAGAGGCAATGGCTCCCTACTGTTGCTAGCTATAAATCACTCCATCCTTTCTTGAATGTTTCCTCACAAGGCCGTATGAGACATGTGCAAAGAAATTCTGTGTAGGAGCTAGATAGGTCATTAACATTAATTTTTATTTTTCTCCAAATTCTGAAAAAAATTAAACCACATTGAAATGAACTGAGAGAAACCCTTGGGCTTTATTCTAAACACCATCTATAGAATTCAGTCAAAACAGCCAATCACATGTGAGCTTCGTGGGAAGCCACCAGGGTTGGAATGGAGACATGTGACCTGGAGTTCCACACATTCATCTTCACCCAGGAAAACCGAGTGTCTCCAGCTGCCACTGAACTTCTTTCCCAGAGAGCTGGACTCCAACTAAAACCATTTATTTTTCCCGGAAGTCAAACTAGACCTGTTATTTTGTGTTCTGTGTGGACTGGATAATTTGTGCAGTGTTTTCCCAAATTACTTTAGGCTGGTTACTGGCCTTGAACCAAAAATGAGCTGAATGACTTTGGTCACTACTGAAATGAAAACTGAACTGATTCGAGTCCCAGGTGTCCTTCCCTGGTGTTTGATTTAAGGTCTAAATTGAGAAATTTACTCCCAGAGCCATCAACAGGTGCCCCACAACCTTCCCAGCCGCACAGCTGTTCTATTCATCCTAGTCTGCATGAATCAAGTATGCAAAGCAGGCGTTTTTCTCCATGGGTGGTTACATCAGAGTTTAGATCAGGATCACTATGTCCTTCGCAGCATTGTTTTTCCACATACACACGCTTAAAAAGAGAAGGTAAAGAAATCTTAGGAACTCAAAAATGTCTCACATTCAAACCAGACACACTTGCATTGTAAATGATACCATTGTTCTTTTGCCATAGTCTGTCTTCTTAACCCCCGGGTAGTGACTTGGGTTGCTTGGGGAACCCGTCAGACAAATCAAAGAATGTGAATGAGAATTTTGCTTGTTTGTTTTAAGTGTTGTCATGAGAGCTAGAGGGAAAGGCTAGGATTCAAGGGAAATGAATGAGGTTGCTCTTCCTCATCCTTGCAAAGAACAAGATAGCAGCGGAAAAGAATAAAAAAGGGAGAAAGCAATGTGGGTAAAATCCTGGAGAAAAATGGAGACCGAAGGAGAGTCTTAGAGATTGAAGGCACCCTTTGGAGAAGGCCCCATTTCCTGATCCACACATGCAGATTGTCCTGAGCTGGCAGGATGTACACTTCTCTGGGACACAACTGAGAATATTTAAACCCTGGCTGCTGGTAAAAGCCAGCACACACAGGGCCAGAGAGCTAACAATGTGATTCAAAGTTCCTGAACTTGGAGAACTTTGAGTTCCCTCTGTGTGTGTGTGTGTGTGTGTGTGTGTGTGTGTGTGTGTGAGAGAGAGAGAGAGAGAGAGAGAGAGAGAGAGATATTGAGAGAGAGTCCCCTAGGCTGCCTACTGTTTGCTTTTGGGAATTTTCCCAGCTGCCCTCTGGACATTCCTTTCTGTCCCTTCATTTTGGCCGAGCCTCCTATTCGGCTGGCCTGCTTATGAGCACACAGCGCTCTCCTTCCCTCTTATCCGGAGCCAGAGATCATTCCCCTTTGTACTGGCTGTTTTCCTTGGAAGCGTGAAGCATTAGCTTTAATCAGTTTATAGAGCCCCTGACCTAATTTTACATCTGCAATAAGATCACTATGAATTCTCTGCCTCCCCATGGAGGATAAAGCTCTGCCCTCCCTTCTTCTCTGCAGTTTTTCTTTGTGGTGGGTGTTACAGAGCCCGGCAGGCTCTGTTCCACACTGCATCGCTCCAAGAGCAAATTTATTTATATATTAATTTTATATAAAAAAGATTTCTCATAGGGAGGAAGAGATTGAATCACAGGCAGAAACCTGATTTGAGGCTGAAGGCAGGATGGCAGCAAGCAATGTCAAAGAGCAAAAGCTTTGAGGGTGGGAAGGAAGCAGGGAATGGAAATTGTTCCCACAAGGGTCCTACTCCTCTCCTGTCCCCTTGGCACAGGGGTGCGTGGCAAGCGCTCAGCTTGAGGCATAGTTTTCTGTTGTTGTGTAACAAATCACCACGAATGGAGAGACTTAAACAACACCTGTTTATGCTCTCCTTCTGTCTGTGTGTTGGGAAGCTGGGCTTTGCCTAGCTGGGTTCGCACAAGGCTGAGATCAATCATTGGCCGGGCATGCTCCTGTGTGGAGGATCAGCCAGCAATGGATCCACTTTGAGCTCCCCCAGGTTGTTAGTAGAATTCATTTCCTTTTGCTGTATAATTCATGGAAGCTTGCTTCTTCAAAGGCAGCAAAGGAGAGAAAGTCTTTGCTGCTTAGAGTAGATGACCTCGAGACCTTCTTTTAAAGGGCTCCGCTGAGTAGGTCAGGCCCACCCATGATAATCTCCTTTTTGATTATGTTAAGTCAACTGCTGAGAGATTTTAATTATATCGGCAAAATCTCTTTTTGTTGTATTCTATTAGGAAGAAATGAGGACCCGGTTGCACCCCTGCTCACAGGGAGGGAGTGTAGGAACATGTGGCCGATTGGGCCACCACACCTCATTTGTGCTTCAGGTTGCCCAGGGTCCCCAAAATCTCACCTTCAACTCTGCCCCATCATTTTAAGCAACAAAACGTGGTTGAAGAAGTAGGAAAAGAATGTCTTTCTTTTAAGCAGAGTTTCCCTCTCTTCTCGCCCCAGTCACATGTGAATTGGTATAAATAGGTTCATGTGGACAATGACCAAGAAATAGGAAGGGATTAATTAGAGTGTATTTATAACTGTGTACATCACTGATGCCTATTAGTTTCACTCTGGTTTTTATGTTTAATTGCTTTCATCTTGTCAGTGCTGTAGACTTTTAAAATCCAGTAAGGCTTGATATCAGACTTCTCTATAGCCTTTAGCACATAATAAATTGATTAAAAAATAAAAATAAATTGATTTCAAAAGGGATACTTGTTTATAATTAATAAACTTTGTTCTACAACACAGTGTCCTGTACGTTGAAGATTCCTAATTTGTTTTTCATAAAAATCTTAATTTTAAAAGACTTCATAAAGACCCGAGACAAGGCAAAGAGATACAGGGACATTTTATTTCTAATATATTTGTGGATACATATTTAGGGCAAAGAATCGCACTTTGTATATTTTTTCCTGTAGGACAGAAACAACCCCAAATGTACTCTTGGTAACGAAAGCCCTCAAGATTATTCTTCATGAAGAAGTAGATTCTTCATCACTATGTTTCTCCTTCACTCACAGAACTCTAAGGAATTTGGCTGATAGTGTAAGACAGAACAGCCACTAGTTTATAGTCCACAACATTCAAGGATCTGACTCCTGAAAGAAAACTTCAGGGAAAGGAACTCAGAATACCCACGTAGATAGAGAGTTTGGCAGACAAAAAATTTAGCTTACTTGTTCATATTTTTGCCTTCTCTCTCTTGTTTGCTTTTTTCCCTTTTACTTTTCTGCAATTCTCTCCCTGCTTATCAGTGTAAATATGTAACTACCTAAGCTAGGTTTGGTAGATAGTTCTTCTGTCCTTCCTATTTAACAAGAATTTTTAACTAGGCATATGATATCCTAGTACGCATTTCCAGCTTCTCTTGCAGCTAGATGCGGCCATATGCCTAAGATCTGTCCAATGAGATCTGCATAGAGATGATATATGTGACTTCCTGGTCATGTCCTTAAAGGAAAATGAGAGATTTTCTCCTTTGTTCTCTTCCTACTGGCAGAATGTGACGGTATCGTTGGCAGTGAGACCAGTTGATATTTGCTCACGGGATGGAAGTCAGGTATTAAGAATGGTCAAGTATCAATAAAGAACGAGCCTAGATGCTACTAGTTTTGGTATCATGGTTAAATCACCCTCTCTGAGTAACAGACGCCTCAGTTTAGAGAGTTCAAATCATTAAAAATGCTGGGGGAAAGCATAGTTGTTGACAATAGTCTTTGGTATCAAATAGATCTAGATTGACTTTCAAGGATGCTTTCCCTTTCACATCTGTGGCTCAGCTTGTTTCCTCATCTGTAAAATGGAAATAATAGACCCTGATTCATAGGATACTGTGCAGATACAGGAATAAAGATTCATGGTGTACCAAATAGATACCAGATGTGTGCTTACAAAACTCAAGGTGCAGAGGGGATGATACAGAAGTCAGCCAATGCTTGCAAGAGGCCAAACTTGAAGCTCTTCTGTAAAAGTAGAGGTGAATAACAAGCAGAGGATTCCCTGGAGAACAGGTTGCAGTGAAAAGGAAGCAGCTGTGTGTCCTTCTGGCCCTGTTGAAAGTGCCTACATGTTCAGGGCTGTAGGATATCCCACTTCCCTGAAATGCTTGTGACCAGAAATATTTCAGATCTTGTTTTTTTTTTTTTCTGATTTAGGGAAACTGGCGCATGTGCAATGAGATATGTTGGGGATGAGACTCAAGTCTAGATACAAGATGTACTTATATTTCATGTACACTGTGTTCACAAAATGATTGCATTAAGTACTCTTAGTACACCTGCATTTTGATGGCAACCTGCCACATGAGGTCAGGTATGGAATTTTCCACTGTGGCCTCATGTTGGTGCTCAAAAAATGTTTCCAATTTCAAACTTTTAATTCTGGGATTGGGAATGCTTTGCCTGTACTCTTGAATTTTGGGTTAGGCTGTCTCCACCCACTGTAGTATATCCCCCAAGAGCATATATCCAGGTTCCCTTTGCCTTTGTTTCAGATATAAACCACCCTGCTATTAGCTGAGTAAAAAATAAATAATGATCAAAACCTGGTTTGAACATCTAAAAGAGATTTAGTTGTATTATCTTCAGAGAAGACTGGATTGGAGCTAAGCTAGGAAAATGTTATCTCTGAGAACCCTTGGCGGCTATGCTTTATATAATTAATATTTACTACTGAATTGATAGCACTTAGCAACAGTGCCTGATGTATATTGGGTAGTTAATAAATACATATTGAATAAATGCATGAGTTTCAAGTTACTTTTCGGTTCCCATGGTTAGAAATGTCAACCTGAAGAACATTCTGACAACCAGGTTGGAATGAGTCCCTTTGAGAGGCTTCCAGCTTCAGGTTGTTGGAGGTGTTGAAGGAGCTGTTTAGGATTTGGGGGGAAATATTCTGCTCTAAATGAGGGGCTGTGTCTTCCAAATGCCTGCCAATTATGAGTGTGTGTCCTAAAATGCATGTGTTGTTTGCGCTTAAGGTACAGTATGTGGAAGTTATTATTAAGAAGTTTTAATTATTCTTGTTAGCATAATCCCTGCACTCTAGTTGTTTCTTGTGTCTCTTAGCTAGAGGTACCTTATGGAAGCTGCAAAAGGCATCTGGAGACCAGAGACAAAGATTCTGGCAAGGTCTTTTCATTCTGCACCCGTGTTTCCTACAGGGATCCCAACTCAGTGCTCCAATAATAATACATTGTCTGCTCGTCCATCATCAATGTTGCCATATTATCCTATAATGATCTCTCCTGGGGTCTCTTTCCACCACTGAACTATGACTATCATGCAATATCTGCTTTATGTTTTGGCTTAGTGCCTAGCATCATGCTCAGACTTGGTTGGTGCTTGAGACACATTTTTTGAATTTAAAAATAAATGTTCTATTGTTCTCATAGAGAGGGGGATAGAGACATTGTTCTTTGATTTTCATGAATGAACAAATAAGCACAGAAACAGGGTAAATTTCTCCAGTACTGACTTTCATAGCTGGTGTTCAGGGTGTTTCTTGCATTGTTCTGTTGTGGTGGCTGAGTACTGGTCCACTGAACTGTTGAGGAGTGGTAATTAAGGACCAAGGGCTGCTTTTAAACTCACAGTGCAAGCTTGTCTGTAGACACACAGAGAACTCTATGGAATTCATGCCAGAGAAGAGGATGCAATAGGCATACATCTGCATTTGGCTTCTCTGTCCTCTGCATATTGTACTCCATGCCTCTGTCCCCTTCGATCCCACCCTTGTCCATCTTGTCTCATTATTGGCTTTAAGAAGCCCCAGCCTCTCACTGTGTCAGATTCCCACAGCTGTTCCTGGGAAGACACTGAATCATCTGTGAGCCTGCGCCTGTTCCTGCGTTTCCTAATGGTGACTAGTGGGTAACACCTGTCCCATGCACTCCCGCTTGCACTCTTAGGACTGGATTTATCACTGTCGTAGTTTAACCATAACGAGAAAAATGTAGCTCTCTAAAGTCCCTATAATGTTGAGGTTCCTAATGTGGTTTAAGTTATTCCTGTGTCATAAATAACACAGACGGCACTATTATGGACCAATACCCTGAAAAGAAAAGGCTCCAAGATCATAAATAATACACACAGGGGTTAGAGGGACTCATGAAAATGCTCTAGGAGAAGGGCAGGTTTCTGATAAAGAACTGGGAGGTGGGTGGCTTCTAGGAAGCTTTGTAGTTTCAGGACCCTGAAAGAGAAAAATCTGCCTGTAAAAACCTTTCTAATTCAGTTAACCTCGTTGTGTAGTCAAGGGTCACACCTGGTCAGAGGCCACTGTCAGCCTGATTTCCCTTCCTGGTGAAGGACAACAGGGGGATCAACCTTCCTGTGCATTTTCCCTGTCCTGCACACTCACCATTATTACTTGGAAAGGAAGAGAGGGACGGGAGTCCACATGACAAGAATGCTCATGGTCCCTGGAAGGACCCCAAGCTTATGTGACCACCCATTTTCCTATCTGTTCTGTTCCATGTCAGTCATCTGTTAAAGAGTGGCTGTAAATATTACCAGATTAGACCTATCAGATTATATTCTAGCAATGAAGAAAATGCTACCTCTCCAACAAAATGGTTTCTAACGTACCTCAAAGGCTTCTTATTCTTTTGCTTTGATAAAAAGAGAAAGAGAGAGTGAGACCATGTGTGCGGTGCCCTTTATTTGGACTTTTATCTTAACCTGGGAATACCTGGTCTTCTGTTTTCTTCCTTCTCATGTAACTCTTCATTGATTTTCTTTAAATCAAACAAACCACCATCACAGGCTCTTACAAAAGAAAGTCAGCCATGAGGAGCCCTGGGCTTGGAATAGAAGCCAGTCTAATTTTAGTTGCTGCAAGCCTCTCTGAGAAGTGAAAAGTGGTCAGAAGTTCATCTTGGTGTGTGCTATCAGGGCCTCATGGGAGCAGCCACTGTACCCAGCTGTGGGGGAGGGGAGTCCCTCAGCGACGACGGGCTCCACCAGAATTCATCATGTGGCTTGCTGGCTACAAGTAGCTCTTTCACCCCTTACCTTTTAAAAAATTAAAATTGCATCTGATTTACAGACTAGTCTCTTGCCAGCTTTGTGGGGAGGGTACTGTGCCTCATTTTCATAATCAGTGAGCCTCAAGCTCCTGCTTTTCTTTCTGGGAGGTTGGGCTCCTCGTCTTTGGCTGAAGTTGGAGGTTCGGGGTCACTGTGAGCCATCAGGACAATTCCCAGGATGTACCTAAGGATCTCTGACCCCTGCAGCCCAATCCTCCAAATCATGTTTTCAGGAAGTTACAGAAAATGAGGAGGAGGAGCAGGAAGAAGAAGAAGAAACAGAGGTGGAAGAAAGAGGAGGACAAAGAGGAAGAGGAGGAGGAGGAGAGGAAGGAAAAGAAAGAGGAGAAGGAGGAGAGGAGGGAGAAAGGCGTTTGGTTTGTTGATATTCATAAATCCCAGAGATGTTCCTGTAGGATTTTTTTTAAAAGGAAGAAGTAGCATGAAAATTACTCACACATTATGCACTGTCTTGAAAAATAGTCCAGGCCCCATCTCCTTATTGATATAATTAAAACTGGATTAGTAGGATGGATTACAGCATTTCTGAAGACATTAGGAGTTGAGCTTCAGAATTTTCCTGCCCATTTTTCTCCTTTTTACTCGTTTTTCTCCAGTTCAAATTTATTTATGTGATTATGTCCAGCTTCCGTAGGCCAGAGTTGCAAGCGTGAGTCCTCAGTTTGTGGAAGTGAGAGATGTCGAAAACTGACCTAGAAAGCTTGAGTAGAAAGGGAGCTTAGAGATTAACCAGGCAGGCAGAGGTGTGGGCAGGTGGGTAAGACCTGGAGTACACTTGCCTGGATTCAAATCAAGGCTTCGTCCCGGAGTAACTGGATGGTGGTCGCCATTTGCTCATTCCTATGGCAGTGCTTTGAATTTGCTTCCTCTTGCATAGTGGTAGCAATGGCATCTAACTTCTAAGTAAGTGTATTTTAAAGAACAAATAAAACTGTGTAGAAAATGAAAGAAAAAGAACAAAAAATTTCCCCAAAATTGAATAAATAAAGTGTCCATTAAATGACCAAAAATTATAATAATATAACATTGCTATGATTACCATCTTCTAGGCAATCTCCTGGCTTTTGGGGGTAAGGGAAACCTAGATTCTGAGAAGTCTGTTGAATATGCCCATAAAGTGCTCCAGGGGAGTCATCTCCTTACTGAGTGACACGACCGTGTAATTTTCAGGAAGCCTCTCCCATGAATTTCCCCTCACTTATTTTTCCTGGCTATCACTGCTACGTCTACAGCTGAAACAGAACATAAATAGAAGAGCCTCCCTGCAGTTCATATTCACAACACCAGGCTGACGGAAGTAAAACTTTGGAAAATTAAGAGGATTCTTTAGAGAGCACAGAAGTTAGACGAAGGAAACATTTGCTTGTTTCCCAACACTCTGTCTTGTTGCAGACACAATTCTGGGGTACAAGGGTGTGTGAGGTGCCTCATAGGGCAATGTCTCCAGAGGACCCTGGGAGAGGCAGGTCGATGCTGTGATGCCCAGGGACACTGGAGAGGTATTGGCTTGGCAGGAACAGTCTGTGATCTGCTGAGTTGTCAAAATGTAAATTCCATCTACCCAGATGAAATGAAGACCTCTGTCTGCCTAGATGAAAAACCTGGTTTCAGCATAGAGTTCTCTTGCCTACCTCATTCTGTTTTTCCATGAAAATGAAAAATGCTTTTGGATTGACACCATAGTTGAATAAGTCTACAACACATACCCAGAGGGGAAAGATAATACACTAGCAGGTAGTCGATTAAGCCCTAGAAGATTTTTGAATGGAAACATTTGTAGCTGGGCTGATGTGGGTTGTGTAGCTGGCCAGATACATCCCTAAGTCAGTAAGTTTCAAAGATCTGCTGTGGTCATAACTATAAAACATACATGGTATGATTTTTAAAGGAGTTTATAACACAGATGGAAGACAAAATACAGGAGGAGACTTTTGGGAAGAAGTCCACAAAGACATATTACACACACACACACACACACACACACACACACACAGGTGATTCTTATTATTTGCTGTGGTTATGCTCTGTAAAGTTCCTCTGAATGCTGATTTAGTGTACACTGAACCATTGACCATAGGGGACATAGCAGGTTAGAGGCTTGCCAGCCCCTGGTCCCAACATTTTGTCAACCTATCAATACATAACCTTGTTTTATGTGTGTTTCTGTTTAAAAACACCTTACTTCATATATACCCTTGGTTCATTAATATTGAACTTTCTGCTAACAATGCTATAACTCATGAGCGAGCAAAGTATAACTAACATGCACTTCCCCAAAAGGCATATTGTGACTTTCTGTCCTTAGGAACAGTAGACAGTACTTCAGCATTGCATGTGGTAGTCAATGCAAGATGCAGAATCACCAACAAAAGGTACCAAAATGCAAAACAAGAGTGGCAGAAGAGACACCTGCCTACCGTGGAATGGCTGAATGAAGGCAGAATATGGCCTTGATCCACCCCAGCTAGAGACGTGCATGAGAGGGCTTAAAACCTTCTCCCTTCTGTGGCTGTCTGCAGGGCACCATAAGTATCAAAGGTAGAGTTACAACTTCCTTTTAATGAGCAGGCAAATTCACAGATAATGAGGACTCAGTTGTACTTGTTGATGTCATCTGGGATTACTGGAGGATGTGAGGAGAATGACCTGTCTCTCAGAGTTTCCTTACTGAGCAGTGATGGGAGACGAGGTTGGACATTCATTATTTTTGCCCTCCCAGCATCCATTTTGCCTTGTTCTGGTATCGCCTTGCTGTAGGTGAGTATGTGCCCCAGAGTTCATGTGTTGGAGGTGGGGCCTTTTGAAAGTGACGAGGATTAGATGAGATCATGGGGGTGGGACATTTGTGACTTTATAAGAAGAAGGAGAGACCTGTGTTAGTGCATGTGCTCCAGCTTGACATCTGATGGCTTCCATCATGTTGTCATATAACAAGATGGCCCTCAGGTGCTGCCACTGTGTCCTTAGACATCCTGATCTCCAAGAACCAAATAAGCCTTTTTTTACAGGTTACTAAGTCTGTGGTATTTACTTAGAGTAACAGAAAACAGACTAAGACATGCCTCTATCTTTCTTTAGAAAAAAAGTTCTTCCTATTCAGGATATATGGTGTACATACATCGTCCAATTCTAGATGGACTGTAAACCATGCTGGGCCAGCCAGACACTTCTGTTCCCTTCAAGAGTCAGCAGATGATCACCAGGAAAAAGAGACTTATCTCTAAATAAAAACAACACTGAGAGAGAAGAGAGAAACAGCAAACGAAGTTAGCTGATAAAGTGACTAGGTGCATTTTATTTCCTGAGATAGTTTTGGTTGGATTACAGGTGAAAGAGGAAGACAGAGGGATGTACTTACTCTCAAAGAGTTTTGAGTGAGGAACAGACAGATACTCACATGGAATCCAGGCTCCCAACATTTAACCAGACCACATGAAAACTGGGGGTAGAAATTAAAAAACCCAGGAACCAGGGTTATTCTCCATGTTTAAAGCACTCTATGGAGGTCTTTATTAATTTTTTTTCTAGACCTCAGATCCAAACTCCTTTCCTTCTTTCTCTGCTGACACCTTGGCTAGGCTTGGTGGCCTCAAGGTTTTACACTGCTCCCGTGGTCTGAGCTGTGAATCTGAGATCCTAAACTGGAAGCGCGGAAACCGACTGTTCTGCCTTGTTGTTTTGTAGAAGACCACTCTGCACATTCTTTCTTCGGTTTATAACCTGTCCCATATCTGATTGCTGTAAAGTACAGGATCATCACTGCATGGATATGGTGACAGCTTCTCTGCCATAGTCATGGCTAGAGCAGGGGAAGGGTCCAAAGTCAGATGGGAGCATCGGTACTTGAGGTTGTGACAGTGCAAAGCCAGAGGTTTCAGAAAACAACTTCCCATTTCTCTCAGGTCCCTAACTTCATATGTGAATATGAAATGTGGCTACAAAGATACACAGTTATATTAATATACTTTTATCTTAATTTAAAAAATATTTAAATGTATAAATACATATACACATGTATATACCTTGTACACATACATTTACATATATGTATACGTATATATATATATATATACGTGTATATATATAAAATCATACCTAGAATTAGCATTGGTTTGCAATCTTCCAGGTTCGAGGACAGACATTTTGGCAGCTGATCACAATGTCATCCATTGATCGAGAGTACACGTGTATATTTTTAAAAGCTAGAATGGGTTATGACACTATTACTTAGAGTCCTTTCATGGTTTTCTATTTAACTCTGCTTGTCTTCCTCATGGCTGTCTGATCTAATTTAGGACTGTGTGCTTGTGTATTCTTTGTTGAAAGCATTGTACTCAGTGCCGAGTATAGTGTGGACACAGAGTATTTGTTCAGTAAACATCAGATGCAAGCGTGGGTGATTTTATGCCTATGGATTGCCAGACCTTCTTGCAGTGGCTCTTGGGTTTCTCCCAGGTTCTCAATCTCTGCATTTTGAAAGATAATTTCAAGGCGCATGTACTTTTGGGGAACCCAGATCTGTTTATTCCTCACACCAGAGTCCCCATATTTCAATTAAATGGATTCAAAATGCTGCCTTCCTATTGAGGTTATACTGGATGAGACTAGATATTTCTCAGAGCAAAACCCCGGCCAGTAGAACTCCAGGCCCCATTTTGGATTGTTATGCTCTGTAGATGGTTATCATGGTCCCCTAGGTTGTTATTTAGTCAAATTATGTTCATTTTATCGCCTGTGTCTTTCCTCATATTTCACTCCCTTTGATTTGTTTTTCTTTTCTTTTCTCAATTCCCACTGAGGCATCACATTACCTCTAATTGCCTGCAGTGCTCCGAGTCTGGGCTCAGTGCTGACACAGAGAGACAGACTGGCTTAGCCATGGTCTGGGATGCCCCTGTGTGTGCGGCTGAGGATTTCACTAGCTCAGAGAACTGCTGAGCTACCGAGCTCGCCTTGCCTCTTGATGGTTCTTTCCCACTCACTCTCTGGTTGTTTTCTCATTTACTGCCATTCAGCAATGCCCTTCAACTGAAATTCCATCTTTAAGTTTATTCATCCCCAGATAGATCATTTGCATTTTTCCACCGGTGCCTCATTGTGTTCTTTTGGACATCGATCCCCAAGATCTGCATGCAGCTGGATATTGTGTGCCAGTCTTGAGCTGCTACTGTGAACACCTCCCAGTGCAGTGTCATCTGCAATGCCATTATCATGATAATAGTAATGCAACCTTCCCCCTTCTTTCTTGATTCTTAATACAATTGGTAGAGCTGTGTATCTTTGTGGGTTATATCCTAGGAGGCCCTCTCTGCCCAACTTTGTCCATTTCTTCTCTTTGCTGGTCTTGGGTTGGGATCTGTTTTTATTTCCTGTGATGATGCTAAAGGATTCAGTCAGGTTCCCTGAATTTTCAGATTCAACTTACCAAGTTCAAGGGAAGCTGGAAGCCTTTGTTTCTTTCTTCCTATTGAGCTCCTTTTTCTCTAGTTCCATGCCAGAGGTAAGGTACACCCTCTGACCCTTCAAAGGACATTGTAGATTGTTAATTGTTGGATGGTTGATTGATTGAGTGAATGAATGAAGTACTCAGGTGTGGTTTGGGAAGCTAAAGATATAATTATTTCTCAGAGTTTATGTAAATGCCAGAGTTGGGTGGACAGTGCAGTATACATCCACGCTGGCCACAGCTGGTGTAAATGCAGGCTACGCTTGAAATAGAGAGCTTTGCCAGTTTCCATGCTGAACTTCACATTTCCGCTTTTCCCTGAGTCCTTGTGTTTATACACTGCACGAGGGGCTCAGTATTGCAGTTTCTTATTCATTTTGGTGTGTGAGGCACAGGTGCCCTGACTTCAGGTCATCGTGTTTTCCTGGGACTCTCCCACATACTCAGGAATAGTTTGATATTAGGAATGGCGGCTAAGGACTTTTCAACTAGATTGGTGATGCTTGACTTTTTTACTAGTTAGTCTTTGTTGTATTATGTTATACTTCTTTTGAGTATTTTGGTATTTCATAAAGATTTGTAAAAGATAAATGATACAAACTCTGCCTTCAAAAGATTTCCCAGTTATGAAGGAAGATTTGGGTCGTAAACAGCTATAATAAATCATGAGATGTCTTGCAATACGAGTGGCTCCAGAGCTAAGGCAGAACTTTCTAAAGGTGGTGATGGCATTATCAGGGTGGTGGGAGGGAGTGATATAAACAGAGAAGGCACTGGAATTATACCTGGGCTGGGCCTTGAAGGCCAAGTAGAGTCCAACAGACAAGGAAAAAAGATGTCTTAGGCAAAAGGCACCCAGGTAGAAAACATACCTCACATGTGGTAAGTGGCCCAATATGGTAGAAGAAATATTTGAGAAGCTGGGGTTAAGGATTATATAGAAAGTTAAGTTTGACAGCTATTACTCATGATATTCTTGCTAGCCCAAAACACTTAAATTGTATTCTCTTTGCCCATGCATGGACTCTTAACACATTCATGACAGGGCTGTAATTCCTGTCTCTGGGCTGGGCATATGCAACCACTGGTGGTCCCATTGGGTGGCTTTTTATGAATTTTATTAGTAAAAAGACAAACAAACCGTAAATACATGAGTCTATATCACTAGTGGTACAAGCTACGTGGTGGGACAGTCATGCATGTATCACTGGTGGGTCCAGTGGTGGGGGTGTGTGTGGTGTGTTAAACAGGAGAGTGATATGATCAGACTTGTATTGTAGAAAGTTTAGCTAGGTGGCAGTGACAGTGCAGTGAGCCTGGAGACAGAAACAGATGGCCTCATGTATAGGCAGGAATGTAGGGAAGAGCATACTGAACAGAGGGAATAGCAGCGGCCACAGTATGCAGGAAGATGGTGAGATAGATACCCATGAAGGCGCAGACTCTGAAGTTTTACAAATGTTTTATGAATGACAGGAGTGAATGTTCTGGAAAAGGATCCTGAGTATCAGGCCAGGAAATGTAAACCGTATTTATACTACATTTAGGAGCTATTGTAGGTATATTTTTAAGAAAAGACGACATGAAGAACAGTGTTAGGAAGATATAATCAAAGACTATGGTAGAGTAAAGCCATGAAAGAACAGGAGCAGAGGCCTGACTTGCTTTGGGACAGCAGATCAGTTTTTAGGATTTGTATTTTGTGTTTTTGACTTATGTAACAAATTATCAGTACCTAAGCCATATGTAGATGGCTAGCTAGCTAGCTAGATATCTCCTGTATTTTTGTGTGTATCTCTGTCTCTTCCCATTTTCCTGATGGAAAGTTTTTTGTACAATTTTTTTTTTTTTTGTCTTTTCATCAGTACCAGGGATCGAACTCACGACTGCCTGCTTGCAAGGCAGGCGCTTATGCCGCTGAGCTAAACCCCCAGCCCTGTGCAATTTTAACCTATTGGATTGTAAATTATTTTAAGACTTTGAAGTATTGATTCAAAGTGATTTCTATAATCGGATCCATATAATATTAAACCTATTTTCTTTTGTTCATATTGCATGTATGTGTTTTAAAGAAAAAAGTGGGGTAGAGCTACCCCTAGGAGAAATTTCACAAGTTTCATTCAGATGTATTATAATGAAATAGTTTATTTGCTAGGGTATAGATCTTAGATTCCAGATTGTTTTCTGAGAAATCAAGGGTAGCTACCAATTTTGGAGCCTAAGCAATAAGTTCTGTTGTTATTTAAAAGGTGAAGAAACTAGTGGAAAAATACCACAGTGTGTGTGTGTGTGTGTGTGTGTGTGTGTGTGTGTGTGTATTTAGAGACAGGAGATTATCCTTTTGGCAGTATTAAATGTAAGATGCCTTTTAGTCATTTATATGGAGAAATTAAGAGGGATGAGCGCACAAACTTATAAACACACACTTATCTATCACACATTTATCTATATCTACCTCTCTGGGGCAAATGGCCTTAAATATATTTGTGAGTGGTGAACATAGAGCTTTGTTCTGGTTAAGTCCATAGGACTGATTAGATAGATCACAGTTTTTTAGTCAGGGCATGCTGGGCTGTGCCGCAGAAATATACAGACCTTGCAAATTGCCAGCCTTAACATAGGAAGTATATTTCTTGCCCACTAAGCTGTAGGCAATATTCCTGGGTGAATTTTTCCCTAAGCAAAGATCTCAAGAATCCTGGATGCTTTTTTGTTGGAACTCTGCCTGCAGCAGTACAAAGCTCCACCCAAACAAATTCACTTGTTAAACAAATATGCTCCATTTGTTTCCTATTAGCCCTTCTATTTTTCTGATTTAAAAAACTATGAAAAAAATTTATTTCAATCTTAAAATTTATTGAACATTAATAATCTAAAATACAGTCCTTGTTTCAAACAGAATGTCCTTTGGCAGTGCGAGGAGAAAAGGTTTAATTCTTCATAATAGGAAAGTTTAGACTCTGGCTAATTACATGTATGGGGATCGTGGTCTGTTTTGTTTTTAAACAAATGATAATTTCAGGGCATTTGTTATCTTGCCTAAGGAATGACTCAAAGTGCTGGATAATTTGGTTAATTTAACTTTGATGTTGGAGAAGCCCAAACAGAAGCATGCCATTATCTACGTGGCTGCTGCTCCATTGCCTTGATATTTTAAGAAAATTGGCCTCCCATACAGGAAATAGTCTCATCAGTGAAATCCCACTTGGCAAAAACCTAAGTCCTAGGGCCCTGGAAATAAACCACTGGGTTCCCTGGGAGAACTTTTCTAATCCACTGGCCCTGGAAGATAACTCTGTATTTAGTATTCTGTCAAGGGACTACAAAGGCTCTATATTTATATATCATACCTGGAAATGGTTTAAAACTAAGTGCTTATCAAGCCTTCTCTTGTTCATATTTTAAAAGGAGATTTATAATAAAAATCATAAATAAGAGACAAAGGAACTCTGGAGTTTCTTTTTTCATCCCTTGCCTTTCCCTGCTCAGCGATAGGGTAATTTATGAATCTGACAACTCCTCCCCTGGATAATGGTAAGAGTAACAGAGTGCTCAGCTGAGTAACTCCAGGCCACTAAAGTTTATTAGACTGTGGCACAACAGCAGCAGGATTGACGCAATAATCAAATGACATGCTTGATTTGGGCTCTCCCTGTCTCTCTTCCCACTGTCCCCCTCCCATTTCCTGTCCTCCCTTTTTCTTGCTGGTACCTGGAAAAAACCACACACAGAGAACAAAACAGAACAACACCTCAATGGAGAGAATTTGAAATTGAATAGGTTGCCAGGGGATGACTTCCAATTTCTGTTAGCAACATTCACTCAGAAAGTATGAGACGTCTGTGCCAAAAGAATAAATGAAAATAAGGAGCATGGTCATAAACAAGCTTTGGCTAAATTTTTGGTTTGGATCTGGGTAACCTAAGAAGCCAGAAGAGGAGATCATTTCAGTTTTAAGCCAACCCTGAATTGCCAGGATGCTAGAGACATCTAAAGGCTCTCGGTAACCCTTGTGAAACTAGCACCAGTGAGTGGGTCAGAGTTGTCAGGAAGATAAAAGTTTAGACACTTAGACTGGAAGCAGCTTTTATTGTGTTTTGAACACTGTGGGTGTGTTCATTATAAAAGCAAAGTCTCACAATAGCAGCTGGAAGGCTGAATCTGGTCATAAATGTCTTTGTTTCAGACAGCGTTAGTTTGCAAAGTTGAATTTTAATGCCTTCCCGGGGAAATTTTTATAGTGTGGTTCAATAGACCTCACCTTGCTGTCCTGTCTTTTGCTCCTTCTATACACATGGACTTTTTGACTCTTGGCCCACGAAGGCCTTCTTTCTTGACTCTAAGTCCATCCTCTGCTCCTAGCAGGACCACAGTATGACTCCTGACTGAAAAGAAGTGGTGATCATAAACCACCCACCTCATTCCCTCTTCCTAAGCCAGGGAGTTCTGCTAAATGTCGCATAGTTTAGGAGTCACTGAAGAAGTTAACATATCACGAGAAAACTACTCAGTTGACACTCGGCACAGAGACCTTCAGCTTTTTCAAGACAGTGAAAGAAAAAGGTCTCTCAAATATCAAGAAACATACTTTATCACCAGAATAGTCTGTGATGAATGGGGTAATAATATTCCACCCTGCCTATAAAGAAAAGTGGTGTGGACATTATTGCTTTTTTGGACACTGGAGCAACTGTATCACTCATTTCTGAGAGGCTGTCAGAAAAAATTGAAGGGTTTAAATATATGACCTTTTACAGGAATTACTTCAACAATAGCTTATTCTACGGCGTCCACTGAAGTTACAGAGGCAACAATGAATTTCCTGTTGCGAAATGCAAATTGAGGACTAATTGCAAGGTTTAATCCAATCTGTTTGGGGCAATTCTTGAAAAATTGGGTTCCTGTGACATTATTTTATGGGTCGATACCAGCTCTTCTGTCACAAAGAAGAAATAATGGAAGGAAATCTAAAAAGAGAGAGAAACGCTACTATTTGGAATGCAAAAGCCGTCAAAAATACAGACTGGTCTCAGAGCAAATGGATTTTGCTTTGTGAACCAAGGTGGTAATGAGAAGTCATGTAGACTGAGCAGGATATCGCAAAAGCTCCAGCAGATGGGCAGTGTAGGTGCCGGGCAGCTTTGCACAGTGAAGCAAGAAGAAGATGAGTGTGTGTCTGCTGTTTGGCTGGTCCTTCTGATACCGTACACCGTATTATTATACCTGCATAGTCTATGCACGTGATCTGTCCAGAGGAACATTTTAGAAATACCAGAGAGAGGCTGAAGAGAATGTTTACTGAAATAGATCACTGAAAGCTCCACTTGCAGCCTGTCAGTTTTGCTTGCTGAATAATTGCATTTGAGGCTCTGAGTAAACTCCATCTATAGATGAGTTGTTCAGATTAAATACTGTCACCTGCAGTCATTGACAACTCCCTGGGTCCTCTGTGTCAAGCACCATATGTGCACACCAGAGACATATCCAAAGGCTACTGGCAAGCATCTTTGGATAATGAGTACAAATTAATAACTACTTTTATACGTCACGAGAGATCATGCCATTTTAATGTTATGCCCTTTGGGTGAACAAATGGGACAAAGATTTTTCAGATACTAATGAATAGTGTCTTACAAGGATTAATTTGCCCAACTTTAGCTGGGTTGACATCACATGCAGCATGACTTGATTTGTTAGGTTTGTGGTGGGGGTTGGCACTGTGGAACTAAGAGAAAAATGAGTTTGGTTTTTAAGAGTAGTCTTTGCAGAGAATGTCTTTCCAGATTCTCCAGGAAGCAGGTTTTTTTTTTTAAAGGAGTCAGTGTGGAGGGTTTTAGAGGCTGCATCTTCACCTAGCAGTTTGTTAACTAGATGACCGGTGCCTCCTGGAGGTGTGTATGCACAGCTGGTGTGTCTGTCTGCAGTGGCCCTGATAGTTTGCTGTGACTCTCCATCAGTTCTTTTTGGGTGATGATGTGTAATACTAAGGGATAATTTAATACTCAGTAGACTTAATAAGAATTTGGTTATCAGCAAGGATTTATAGTAATTTATATTATGCTTCAACTGTATATATTGTTATATGTGGGAGTTATATATGTGTGGATCTTCTAACAATTAAGTACATTTTTTAGCTATCAGACTTCCATATACTAAAAGTATAAATAATTGTTAATATTGGCCAAGGGTCAAGGAAATAAGTACAGTATTCTCTTAAATTCTTACTTGGTCGCATAAATTTTTAGGGAAATTTGGAAATAGCTATTGCATAAAACATGCTCATTCCCTTTCACCAATATGAATCTTTTTTAGGGTCATGACAAAAATGCTTCTATAAAGGTACAAATGTGTGCTTGAGAATTGCCTATCAGTTTCATAGTGACAAAGACAGTCAGACACATAGACATATTCCAGAATGGGGATTTGATAAAATGTCTCTGCAGTGGGATGCTATGCAAGGGTAAAGGACAAAGCAGTTGTACTGGCCTGCGTGTGGTGAGCACCATTTGCAGGTTTATGTGACAACCCTGCCTTTTGTGAGAACTGAGGTAAGACACTTCATTATGTGGTGGGTGTAGAGGGGGTGGGCGATGGAATAGTTGTATGTAGAATATGATCCCATTTATATAAAAATGTACTAAGTTAAACTTATGTGCACATACACCTGTATGGAAAGAATGATTCCATATGAATAGAAAGGAGATCCTCATCTTTACTTATCACTGGTAGATAAGATTATAAAGGACTCTCCTATGACATGCTTTTGCAGTTTAAAAAATTGACAATAAAAAAAATTGTCAATGCCAGGCAATAATGATGACAAACTTCGCAAAATCTATAACTGGAAAGAAATAGATCTACTTACTACCTTGCTAAGAGAACATCAGAAGGTTTTATTTGGTCGTGGTCCGTTATGAGTTCTCATGGTAGCATACATCCCTTAGACTAGCGACAATAGTCTCACACTGTATGGTTGGGCCAGCTAAGAGCTAATCCCTGGCTTTTAGAAAAAGAAGAAACTTGATTCTTCCCCAATATTAGTGACCACAATCATTTTTCGTGGTTATTTACTCTGTATGCTTGAACCCAAATTTTGACAAAGTGCTGCTATGCACCCATGTTCCCTTGGCTTCACATTTCAAATAAATAAGCACAAACCAGGTTGAGCATATCCATCCTCACCTCTCCAAGAAGTTTTTGTAACTTTTGTGTATTGTTGAGGATCGCAGTGATGTGATGTATGTATGTTTTGACCTAATAGAAAACCAGAGTCTGTCCAGACATCATTTGAATACTGGTGGAAGTGTCCTTGGCTATGTTGGGTGGTTGACATGTAGGAGAATCTAATGGAACCTAAGGAAATAATAACCATTAAGCCTAAATGGTCTCTGTAAACATCTTTTTGCATATAATAAATTATGTTTATGGGGTATATTTGCCCCTTTAGAGGGATTCCATTAAGCCACTATTTTATTTTTTTTGTCTTTTTCATTTTTATTGGTACCGGGGATCGAACTCATGACTGCCTGCTTGCAAGGCAAGTGCTTATGCCGCTGAGCTAAATCCCCAGCCCCAAGGCTCTATTTTTGTGATTATTTATAATTGGCAAACTGGCGGAAAATAAGATGAACACTTCTTACTCTCCTTGGACACATTTAGGAATGGCTGTAATGTCAATGTGAGCACGGTCTTAGAAGGCTGTCTTCTACAAAGATTTGCATAATGAAACATTCTAAGTTTTTAATCTTTATGTTTCAGTTTCTTTTTTATCCATGTATATTTGTGACAGATAATAATTGAATTCTTCTTTGGAAATTGGCATATTCATATACATATACATATACATATACATATACATATACATATACATATACATCTTAACCATTCCCCTTTCTGTTTGAGATGGTTATAAGCTAATGACAGGTATCTTGATGATGTGCATGTGAAAATGTGCATCCACAGGAGAAATTTCCATTAGCCTCAGAGTCAGGGGTAACTGGACTTCTTCTGTGTCTTTTGTTGGTTTGCTTTTGTGTCCATTTTGTGGGCCCCGGGAACTTTATAAATGATTACAGTTTCCCTTTTTGGCTTTGTTACTGGAAAACCTTAGCACAAAATTAGTGGTCTCTTTAGATAAGCATGAGAGCGAGTCCCATTTTGTATTTATCCATTTCTGGATCTGTTTTATACCTTTTATGTTTTTCTTTCTCCCAATTTATAGCCTGTGTTACTTGTGTAATGAAGCTGATATAAATCTTTCTTAGGAATAAAGATGGATATTTAAAAAGTAGAGATAAATAAGCACAGATATCCTAGAGGGGGTAGGATTTCATCCCCCACGTGCTGAGGTTTCAAGTGTGAGATCCCCTGGGCTCAGGAGCCACTGCAAGATTCAAAGCACTGACTCCCTGGAGGTGCTGGGATTGCTAGAGATGTAAGCAGAGAGCTCAGAGCAGAGTCTTCCAGCTCCTCCACCCTCATGTGTAACACATATGCACAGCGTAAGAGGGGAAAATGCCACAGACTCCATCTGTGAGACACACTGGACAGCTGCTTTTGGGCACGGAAGAGGAGTGCCTGCAGACGAATATGCACTTCCAGGTTCAGAGACTTGAGAGAATTTAAGTCTTAGCTGTTCCCTTTTGCTGTTTGGGGTCCACTTTGATCACACCTTGACTCCTGAAGTGAGTATTTTTAGCAATCTGGCATTTCTGTGCGTAGTCACTTCCTAAATAACTTGATTCTGAGGTGGCCCACTTTTGCCATTCAGATAATCAGTGCACTGGAAACCTCTTTTAATTTCTCACTTGAAGGACTGCCCAGCCTGGTCACACAGATACTCTGGCCATCATCATAATCATTCGTACATGAGGAAGTTATCTCAGGGTGTCCTTCAAGTGCTTCTTTCATGATTATTTGACTTTGTAAAAAAACTCTCTTTTGTATTCTGTAATGAGGAGCGTGATTAAGACAGGGAGCTGCTATCTTCCGTAACTTACTGTGGAGTCTGGCCATTCTTTGTATTTGAAAACCATTTTGCAGAACTTGAGCCTTAAGAAAAAAGCAACTGAAATACGTTATTTTAAAAATGGAGTCACTTTTTATGGGACTCAATATTTTTTGCATTATATTGTGCTTTTTTCTGAAGGCATTCAAAGCAAGCATGGATGGTACCTTGCTAAAGGAAGTGATTAGCAAATTTAGTAGTTTGGAGGAGGTAAGGACCAAAGAGAACCCCGGAACAGTTAGCCAGCAATGCGTCTGGCCTAGGGTACAGCTCCTACCGGCGCATCCTGGCTCTTACCAATGCCCTCACATAACAATCAGAAGTACAGTTTAAAGGACATGCATTTTAGCAGTGAGAATTTTAACCTTTAGGGTGAAAATCTTCCCAGCATGCCCAGTAAACATCTAGTGACTTGGAAGAGTGTGTTTGACAGTAGTTAGCAACACAAAGCAAGTCCAGCACCCAAGGAATGTATAAAGGAATGTTAATTCTAGAAGCAACCATAACTTGATTTTCTCGATTTCCTTGAGTTTAAAGTCTCAGCCACAATATTACATTACCAAAGTTATTTGCATTTGAAATATAATACCTGGGGGTTGACATTTAATTAAATTACAGCGCTACCTCCAGGCAGCATGGAACCAGGCTGGCATGCTGTGAGGTCGGGGCTGGCAGTACCTTTGTGTCTTTCCTGAATGACATGACAATCAGATGGCAATGTCCCTTGAGGGACCGGGAGGAGGAGACTCTGGTGTACAATGTTGGCTGGTTTGCACTTGAAAATGCAGATATGAGAGAGGTCTTGGAACTGGGATCACAGGGGATGTTGTTTTGCTTTCAAACCTTGAGGTTCCACTCTCACGTTTTCTCAGAGTCCCGAAGGGACTGAGAAAGAACCACTGGACTTTGTCATGGCTGTGGCCTACTAGGCCAGCAGGGTCCCCATGGGAAAGAAAACCAGTCCCTTTGCCTTTAGAGTCAACATATGGAGGAAAACTGGTGTGTGATCCTTTCTCCCTCTCTCTCTTCAGAGTCCCTGGCAATCAGTAGACAGAAGAGGCCACCATTGGCCCTGGGTCACAGCCCCCTCTATCCATGACCTAAGCCTGAGACTCAGTAATGATACATGGCCAGGGTAGTAAATGAGGTACAAGTACATAGCTCTGGCCGTCTCATCTCCTCCAGCATTGGCTCTTAACAGGAGGAGACTTCTCTTCAAGGGGACATTTTACAATGTCTGGGGACATTTTTGACTGGGTCAATGCTATTGGCAACTACTGAGTTGGGGTCAGGGATGCTGCTGTTTAAGAAACCCCCAATGCATGTGACAGACCCCTGCAGCAAAAGTGATCTGGCTCCAAGGGCTGCAGTAGAGAAGTCCTGTCTGTCAAAGCAGGAAGCCACTACAGAGCTTGCCTTTTAACTGTTGAGATAGAAAATTGTTTGTGAAATTCATGCCCTGGGAATGTGTCACAGGCTAACCAGGGAAGCAGAAACCACTTCGGTATTTAAGAAAGAGTAAATTCAGGGCAGAGATTCGTGCAGGTATTTAGGGAAGTTGAGCAGCGGGGATGATGGTGAAGTCAGGCAAAAATTAACAGCAGCTAGAAGCCACTGTCACTCCTTGGCCAAGGGAAAGAGGGAAAAAGGTAGCCTTGCTGGTGCTTAGGGGTCCGGCAGTTAGAACTGTAGCACAGGCTGATGGGTCTTGGAGATACAGCAGAGAGGAGGTGACGGAGATCAAGAAGCTTCTGAAAGGCAACTTGAGGAAGAGGAGGGAGGAGAAATACTGATTTTTATTTTCTTTTCCTCTTGCAATGACCCGCCAGAGTTGCTCTGGGCTGAGCTCCAGACTGAAGCCAGCTGGTATGGAGCCCTGGCTGAAAGAATATTCTAGTTCTTGACAAACAAAGGGTAACCAATCATTTATTTTATTATTTTTATTTTTTTAATTTTTAAGGCTAGGGATGTAGCTCAATGGTGCAACACCTGCCTGGCGAGCGTGAGGTCCTGAGTTTGATTCCCAGAACCCCCCTCACACAAAAAATCCTTTGTTATTTTTTGTTTTCCCACTCCACCTCAGTCCCAGCAAGCATCACTTGTTAGATGGCCTCATGACATAACCAAGGGTCTCTTGTTTATGCAGACAGCAAGGTTCAACAGAAACCCATGCTAATGTGCTGAGCACACACAGTTAGTTTGGCCACATCGGTGGTAAACTCGGTCCCGCACTGCTGGGCTAAAGCTTAGTTTCAAGGTAGTGTCCTTGCTTTACAGAGCCGCATCCCCTCCACGGGTCCTGCCCCTCTCTAGACTAGAGGCGAGCTGAAAAGGCGAGGTTGTTGGGAGCTGGAGAACCTGCTGTGATGGGTTTTATTTCTCCTTACAGTGCAATTTTAAGAGTCTAGACAAAGCAAAGGAAATTAATTTACTTGTATTCCATTTGAACTGCCCAACAAGTCCCCAAACTCATAGGGATGAAAGTGACGGATTTTAAAGAGTATTTTCTTTAAGAAAGTTCTACAGATGCTTAATTATTTTTGCCCCACTTTTGATTATCTGCACTAATGGAGATGTGGAGGGCACAAATCAATAAAATCCCTTGATAATCCAAAAAAATCTCAATGTTGCCATTAGTGTTGACCTCCTCCCCCACCAAACCTTTTATCAGAGCTGCTAAAAAGTGCCTCTGTACCCCCTGGGCTCTCAATATATTCAACTTGTTGACAGGCTGACTGATAAAATTGTCTGATTTGAGTTTTATCTCTTTTTCCCTTCTCCTGCCCACTCTCTGGGGGAGGTGCTAATGAGCAGCAAAAGAACAAAACCCCAGGAAAAAGAGACTGCAGAAAAGCCAGGGTAACACACAAAATGATTAAATAGCTCCTGTATCCCTGAAACTTTATAATGTCAGCTTTGTGGGATTTTTTTTTTCTCTTTTCCTGAAGTAAATTGAAATAACGAAAATGGGGCAAGTATATGGGGCCTTCATAGACCTTTGCTTTGAAGCTTTGAATAGCATCGCTTTTGTATGGTGTTCGTGTTCCAGGGAAAGATTTTTAATTGTTAATCTGTCTGAGTGGTGTCGATATTACCCTTCACGCTGGTAAAATGCCCAGACATTTTCTTAATCAATTCAAGGCCGCTGAGGATTGGGAAGATGATGCTGTCTCTATCCTACTAGGGGAGACTACAGGCAAGAACCGGCTTGGGAAGCAGGTTAAATTTGTGTTCCTCATTGTGTTTTGAGTTTGTGAAATCTATTTATTATCAAAAGTGGAGTCAAGATGCCACTGGAAGAGACTGGAACAGAGCGGGCTGCACCTGCCTGTTCTACTGCATAACCTCCAGGCTTTAGGGGTCTGCTGCACTGGCAAAGAATAGACTGTGTGCTGATGAGAGTGAGAGATGGCTTCAAAGGCCTCGCTTGTGTTATTCCTCGAATCTGCATAACATCCCAGTTGGGGTCTGGTGCCTGCTGGAGATGACCACCTGTCTTCCCCTTGTACCACGATGCTTCCCTAAATGAATGGATTGACTGATGGTACGCAAAGGCAAAGTGACATGAAAAAAAAAAAAAAAAAAAAAAAGGAGGCGAACCAGCCAGAGACATCTTATCGCTTTGCTATTGACTCTCTGCAGAAGGATGAAGTTTCCCATCTGCAGGAGGAGAGCAGGCACTTTGCCGATTCTGTCCTCTGTATTTCTTTTGGTTGTTTTTATTTCAGTTTTCCAGGTATCGTTTGAAAGCGATTTCATAAACATCAAAGTGGCTGTGAAGTTCAGTGTTTGTGTCTAGCAGGTGGCTAATAAAATCAAACTCAGGGACCAGCTGGATTTGAAACGTTAGGATGGTGTTTCAAGGTCCAAGTATGGAAGCAGAACTATCAGGAGGGGTTAGCGGAGGCATTTGGAACAGGACTTAGACTTTGCCCCACAGTGGGAGCTGGTAGATTGGTCCACTCAATGAGCACAATTTTCCACTGAGTTTTCACTGGTCAGTAGGACCATTTTGGGGTGAAAATTTGGAAGGAGAAAAGAGTGAGGATGGACTTGAAACCCCCAAGAATAACTGATTCCATGAGCACAAACTGGAATCTCTTTGTCTCCGGCTACTCCTCAGTGCCATGAGTAACTGACAAGAGAAGATGCCATGCTCACCAAGAGCTGCAGGTGCATCTGGTCGGCACCTGAGAAACTGAATGAGACGATCCTGCAGGAACCGGACAGCTCTGGGCTCAAGTACTGCTGTCCATGTTGGGGGTGAACAAGCAGATCCCCAGGGATATGCATGATCTGCCATTGTGCTCAGTGTCCAGCCATTGACACCAAACTTCAGAATGGTTAAAAAAGTGCTGCCATGTCATTTTGGCCTTCCAAATGTAAAACAAAGTGTCCTTTGTTAGCAACAGTACCCTAAAACAGAATATCCTGGAAAGCGCAGCTCCTGCCTACTTGACACGCACAAAGCCACGTGATAACATGGCTCAAAAGGGAATGGCATTGGGCACACATGTTTTAGAGACTTCATTTTGGAGAATGGCTTCTCTTGAAGAGTCTTTCTCTTTGGTCATTAGTGAGATGTCGTTGTTTGATGATAATACTCAAATATATAGTGACTAAATGTAGCTGTGTTCCAAATCAGGATACTTTTAAGAATAAAAATCAGAAAATATTTTTTAAAAATATACTATGATTTTAAATTTTGTCACTTTCACACTGAAATATATATTTATAATGTATAAGTTATAAAGCTATAAAGTTATAATTTATAATATAAATATAAACTTATAAATATATGAAACATTTTTCTGTCAAAATATTTTCACAGGTGATTCATTAAGGGAAATTGTTACAATTTAGAAGACAAGATCTGTCAAATTATCTGTCTTTGTTATTCTTTTAAATGTTTTACCAAATTAAGGAGATACATATTCATAGGCTTTCTTGATTTTAATTAATCTCAGCAAAAACATGAATTTATGTGATTTTTAAAGGACAGCACCGTCAAATATTCTTTGGGTACAATATAAGGTATTCTAAGGCAGAGCTATAGAGTTTCAAAACAAAATTTTGTGCATCATTTGAGGTATCATTATTTAAAATGTTTTAAATTACCTTTTTGCTTCTTCAGGACAAATTTGCATGTTATTTTCTATACAAAATTTTGCAATTATGCCATTTGCTGAATTCCCTAGACTAAGACATTTGGTGTTAATTTTTTGAATACTTGCTTAAATGTTTTTAACTGATTTTGAAGACAATGAAACAAAAATATATTCGTTTGTTTGCAAAATGACTACAGCATTAAAACATTTAGATTTATTTATAAAGTTCTTCAAAGTTTTAATCTAAAATCTAGCTGATAAAAAAACTAATGATCTTCAAAGAAAGAAAAGTCATACAGTGAAGTCTTTTTTAAAAAATGATTTCACTTTAATTCTTTGCTCTTAAAGTACTTTAATGTTGGGTGCATAAAGATTGAAGCTTTAACATTTATATCCTTGGAAGTCTAAAATGAGTGAGTTAATTTAGAAAACAGTCATTCGATCTAAGTGAAAAGTCGTGATTGGCAGAATGATATGCAGGAGCACCCTCCGTAGATTTATATATCAGGTCATTATTTTTGCCATAGTCTTCTTAGAAGAACTAACTTTAGATATTACTTCAGTAGATGCATGTCTTTTCCTTTCCGTTTGCCAGTGATAAATTATGGATCTTCCATAGAGAATGGTAAACGTCAACAAATACTTTTGTCATGAACTTTCTTAGGTAGCAAAAATCTAGAATTTAAATTTCTCCCATCATGTGTTTTTGTGGATTTCAGCTGATTGTCACCTACAGAGTTTATTGGAAAATGAAAAGTATGATCAAATAATATGACAAGTAAGCTCTTGTAGGTTCTCATGACATATTAATGGCTGAAAACCAATATTAAGAGGACACAGACTACTCTCAAAGTGGTCACGACAGGATTGCTCTATGTTTCTGCTTTTCCTGCTGAGCCCACCACCTTGCGCATGGAGTGTGGCTGAGGAGCCAGCAAAGGCAGTGTTGACAGACACTTCCATCACCACCATCACTGACCAGATAAGCTAGATCTTTTTATCTCCAAGGGTTCATCTCATCTCTAAGTATCTCACAAGCAATCCTTAAAAGAGAACTATGAATTGTCCTTGGAATAAGATATAAACTAACACTGGTCCTTTCAGTTGTGGTTATGCATCTAAGTGAGGCTTTTGTTATCCACATGCATCTCATCCACAACTCAACAAAACAACAGCAGGAGCTGGAAGCAGGAAGTGCTGGAGCCAACCTGAACTCTTTGAATGCATGACTAATACTTCATTAATAAGAGGATCATTCATGACAAATCCTAAAACAAATGAAACACCAGAACCACACGAGTAAACTGAAATTGTCTTACATACTTTAGGACGTATCATCAACATCTTCTAAGGCAATTTTTTGTTTATATTTGTATATTCATTTCATTTTATTGCTCACTTAAAGAGCTAGAAGCTGATTTGCTTAATATTAATTGTTCTGGGAATCATTAGGCCTTGGAGAAACCTTCAGAAAGTAGTCTTTTTGGAGTACTCTTTACTCAGTAACAAAGCTCGAGAGTTAATAATAAGAAAGCGTTGAGATTTTGAGGCAGCTTTCCTTGCCATTCTTAGCAGCATTGATCTCATTGGGTTTGACATTATCAAGTTTGAGATTATTCCAAATATGACTTAGTTTGGAATATGTTCCTAGTTTTAACACTGACCTAATTGGTAGAGATGGTTACGAAGTGCAAATAAATTCATTCAGATTTAGAATAATTTCCTAAATTATGACATTTGCTACACATAAAAACATATCATATCTTGAAAACTCCAACTAGTGTTCTTGTTTTAAACAAATCAGGAGGCACTTGAAAGAGAAAAATGACTTTATGCTGCTAGACTATTTTACAAATTGTCACCTACTCAATATGCCCAATTCTCTCCAGTCCATCTTTCTAAAATGTGTATTTTTAACCCGCTAATCCTTCACCAAAGTAAGGCTATTCTGCAATTTAACCCTAAATGATGCCACATTATAGAAATATGTTTTGGGTTTTAGAAAAAGACCTTGTTTGGTTTTATTTTGAACACAATGTCCCATTTGCATTTCTTATTGTAGCCTGTCACTTGGTTATTTCAGAAACTTTGCTTGAGGAGTTTGAAGTGGTTTTATTTTTTTTTTCCATTCCGCACATCACTGGTTTATGTGTATGAGCTGCTGTAAGTGCAGTGATTGCTTAAAAAACATTATAGTTACTTAAAAAAGATGACTTTGATTGTGTGTTTTTTGTTCCCATCACAATAACACTTTGCAGGTGATTATTAAATTAGAGATTTTCTTTGTTTTTCTAACAAAAAAAACCCCTTTTTATGTCAGTGCCAATTATGAGTGGTAATTTTTCACATTTTACAAAAGATTTTTCTGTCCTACCTCCACGCCCCTCCCCCAGATAAAGAAGGGCTTTGACATTCTATGACAGGGAGGGTTTTTTGCATACACAGTGCTTTTGACTTTTCTTTTAAAAAAATCTGTTGACTCTATTGAAATGTGACAGGACAATATTTAACCTGAATGGAGGCACGTTGACTCCTCTTATTAAAACTGACAGTTAAGGACGTTTCTCTCTTTATTCCTTCTGATACACGCAGACAAGTCTTCACTGCTAACTAGTATACAAAATCAAAAACAAAAAAATACGGAGCAAAGAGATGACTACCTTATAAACAATATATGAATGACAATCGCAAGTTTAATCTAGCAAAGAAACCTTTTTTTATCCTTTAAGAAAATTAAAGCCCTTTCAAATTAACTTGATATATGAAGACAGACTGACATCATTAATTTTCAAGCATTCACTCTTCTTCCCCGGCTGTCTTTCCTCTCCACGGAATGTTCTGCCAAGCCCTGGACAGGACCACAGCGACACCTACGGAGAGAGTCTCAGGTCTCTTCAAGGCTCCTGTAGACTTTGAAGCTCTTGGCTCTTGGAATTCCTCCCCCTTACACACACTCTTAGGTACTCTTGGGGTAAAAATGGTGGCCGTGAAGGTTGTCCCTGAACTCAATACTGACACTTGGTTTCTTTGTTTGAAAAAAATGGCTGGAAATATCAAGCTTTCAAGTTCTTTCTATCTTGTGGGGTCAATAAAGGGCCTCATTAGCATGAATGAGGCTTAAGCTTTTTCCCTTGCACATGGAGTGGGCCTCTTAGGAAGAGCACAATTAATTTGATGCCAACTTTCAGAGATAGACAGGAACCATATGGAGTTTTGATGTCTCTGGGTACTTGCTTACTCTCTTCAGCTCCCACAAGTCAAAGCTCTTAAAAGAAAGTGATTCCTAAGTATAATGCACTGGATTGGCCACTGCAGCTCAGGATTTGGGTTCATTTGCAAGGGGAAGAGGGTATAATACAAAGACATGATGGGGTAATTTTTGCTGTAACATGAGCTGTAGCAAAATCGTGAGTGGAACTATTTGCTTTAGTGCAGGCAACAAGTTACATCTTATTCTCATTTCCATAATGAACATTCACTCCTCTGCATACATCATCCAGTAAGGGTCCTTCAAATGGTCCTCAAGCTTTTCAACAAGTTTTATTGTCAAGAGTCAGAAAAAGAGCACTTTGTTACAACACAACCTTCCACATTAACAGCTCTGAAGAACTGGCCGTCTGTGTCTTGATACTGATCTATAGAGAAGCCACACTGACTCCATTTTGTCCCAGACACATCTGGTCGATAATGTTTTGGGAAAAAGTGCAGCCCTTGAAACATTCCCCTCACCCCAAGGTAAAAGCATGAGGTTCTATAAGGACAAGAAGCAAACAAGCTATATAATCTAAGTATGTGTAATACGAGTTTCTTTGTTCTTTATCTCAATAAAAGTTGTTTGTTTAGGCTGGCCAGGTGGCCGCCATTTTGCTAAGCCTTAGTGTGTGTGTTCCTTTATTTCCCTTTGCTTGCAGAACCCCAACACGGATCTGTTCCAGTTGTCTTTAGAAATTATCTTGTTTGTATTTTCTGATTACTCTGAAAGAGGTAGGATGGGTCAGATAGTTAAGGGAGCCTGTAAAATATATCATGGAAGTAACTAGATTTCTTCTCTCTTAAGAGGGAACTATGGATCCCATAGAACCTATCAAAAAGGAGGCCACCCTTAGGTAGTCAGTTCTAAGAAATGTCTCAAAACTTCAAAAACTTGGTGCAGCAGGATTCAATTTGTGTGTGTCAGGATTGTGGGAGAGGAATGTGGGAAAATTAACGAAGTCTGCCAAAGTGTTTTAGTTTGAGTCACCCCAAAAGCAGATCCCAGGGCAAGGATTTGGTGTGAGGGTATACCTGGGAAAGAAGGGCAGCCATAAGGGAAGCTGTACCCAGTTAGTACAATGGGCATCCGGAGCTTTCTTATTCTTCTATATCTTCTTGGAGACAGCACAAACCACTCTTTAGCACATGGCTATGGAGGGACAAGAAAGTCACTAATCCATAACTCCCACTGTGTTTGATGGAGGGTCATTCGCAAACATTTTTCATTTTAATTAATTTAAATTTGAATGTCCCCGTGTGCCTAATAGCAACTGTGTTAAATACTGCAGTGTTAGGTTTACCTGTCAGCTTTTCTGCTGTGAGTCCAGAAAAGTCTATAGCAGTGGGGTGCCTATGACTACCGAGAGATAGATCAAATGGCACCCTAGGCAGGCAGTAGTGTCTTGGGGTGGTCCGCATCAGCAAGAACCATGGCTGTTTATAAACCAGTGAGATGCTGGACTGGGAGAGGTAGAAAAACATGGTCATTTGGTGGGCATGGAAGGCTGGGGGTATAGGGCTGTCATGAAGATGGAGCATCTGGGTAGCTAGCCTTTTCTCTTGCTTGAGTTCCTTACAGTTTAAAGAAGAAACGCCAGTTTTATTTTCAACAACACTGCCCATGCCTAGTTCCCATGTCCTTAAGCTCCAAATAGTTGCTGAATCCATAGCCTTAGACTAGCAGATGCAAAGAGGGGACGGTAATAGCTCCTCAGTGCTTCTCTGTTCTCTTCTCTTAGCTCTGAGCCCATCACACACACACACACACACACACACACACACACACACACACACAGCAACAATGAGAAACAGAAACAATTCTGGCAAAAATGAGACTCTCTTTCCAGGGAGCGCCCAGCTGCTACCCTGTCCTGGTCCACTAATGACCACCGCTGGCTCCACACTTGGTGCCTTAAGGGTCATTCTAGGCTCCTTCCCTTTGGCAACTCAGTGCAGGAGTCTGCCGGCTGAAGTCTGCATGCTCATCTCCCTTGCTGCTGCCTCAAGGAAACAGATCCCTTTGTGGTCAGTTCTTGGCAAAGCATAGACGTTTCAGTATCAGACAGTGCCAAGAAATGCAAGCCTAGTTTTCTCTTTATATATAAAAGCCTTTTAAAAAAATCTTTAAATTTGTTCTTCAAGAAGAAATAAACCTTTATTAGACCCTATGTATTGCTGTAAATTTGATTGACCAGATGTTTGTCAGATTTAATACATGCTGTTTAAAATGTTGCTTTCTACATCTTGACTGAGGCCCATTCTGGTGAGGAAGGAGCCAGTTTATAGGAAACAATGAAATCATTTTTTACACCTTACAGATGCTCTAATCCTGTTACAGACTGAGGTGCTTAAAATTCTTGGTGTTTTCTTGCTTACCTTTTATGGTATGAGTGAACTTGGAAGGAGAAAACCAAGTCAGGAAAATATTTAAATGAAGCATTTCTCAAGAGGGTTGCAGCAGAACAAGGGATGTGTGTGTGTGTGTGTGTCTGTGTGTGTCTGTGTGTGTGTGTGTATTTGTGGAATAGTTGAAGGCTGTCAAAACCTTTGGGGTTGTGCCTTTAGAGACAACTGTGTTTGCTTTGCTTTCCAGCCATGGCTACTGGCTAGATCAGTGATGTCAAGTTCTTGAACTAAACCCAAAGAAGTTGCTGTGCAGAGGAGTTTTGGACTAGTTTCTCTCCAACCCCCTAACTAGAACGTGGTTTCCATTATCCCTTGACATTGTCTCCTGAAGACAAGCTGTTGATGTATTCCTCAAAAATATGACTGAGTCAAATGGCAGGAAAGGCCAGGCAGATAGTAAAACTGACTGAGGTCGGCCAGACGTGGCCAAGCAGGCATCGCAGAGCCCACCACAGGGAAAGACGATCCTCATTCATAGCACCTTGTTGACTGTGTGGATGGAGCCCAGTAAAGAACTTTCTCCCAACTGTTAGCAAGCAATTCAATTATGGAGTATATTCTGCCTGAGCATCTAGAGTTTGCAAATCTTGTAGTAAAATGTGTGTAAGTAGAAATATATCATATATGAATTGCTAGTCTTCAGACTTGAATTATTAGGACTAATAAGAATGGTTTTAAATTTTGGAAGCTAATTTTGTTATGGGAGGGTGTTAGATACACACAGTTGTTATTTAGTATGACCAACCAGCTTCATAAAAGAAAGATCATTAAACATTTCCTGTCCATCCTCAATCAGACACTCTCACCCTCAGAAAAGAAGGGTAAGAGAGGTTGTCTCAGGCTAGAGAACAATCTTTTAGGATACTTTAATTTTATGGAAAACTGTCAAATTATCCTTGCTTTTCTAATTTCCTGGTGAACGGTTCATCACAGACCAGTCAAGATGTACAAGCCCTTGTCAATTGTAGTCACCTGTTATGCAGGTGTAGACTGTTTCTTAACAACACTTAAAGAATCAATATTTCTTTATCTTCCTTGTTCATCCTGCAGCCTCTGACTTTTGACCCTTAAAGCAGTTCAAATAGTTTCATGGATCATACACATCATTGGTTTCATAACGAGGTCTATATTTAAGAGACATGTAGGAGAAACATGATTTTGAAATTACAGAAACAATGCAAGCAAAAAAAAACAAAAACAAAACTGTTGGTCTAGTTCTACCTCTGTGTGATAGTAGCTGTAAACATTTTGGCATATCTTTTCCTTTCTCTAATTGTACATTTGGTTTATATCCTGCTGCCTGTACTGTGTTGTAATCTGTTCTTACTTCTATAATACATTTTTCTTTACTCAATAATATTAAATAATATTTTAATAGCTTAGTAATTAGCATTACATTTTATATCATAATTTAATGTGTATGATTATATACTCATATGTTTCCTCATTTTGAATTTTCTACACATTAGAATCAATACCATTGTAGATGGAGAACCTGCTTTCCTAATTTCTCCTTTTCCTCCTCCTTTGATCTAAAAGTGTACTCCAGAAGTCTATTTGGGTAGGAAGCCCAGTCACAAAAGACAGGTCTCTCCGTGCGTCACTTTGCAGGGTATACTCTTTTCCAATCTTCCTTTCTTGCTCTGCATTCTGCCTAAGTAGCATTGCGCGGTCTTCCCTTTCTACCATGCTGCTTCTGCCTTGAAATGAACTAACCATGGACTAAATCCTCTGAAAACCATGAGCTAATATAAATGTCTCCTCCTTCAAATTGCAGATGTCAAGTATTTTGTCCCAAGGACAGGAAATTGACTAATACGGAAAGATGGTACAGAGAGTGGGGTTGTTGTTGTAACAGTACCTGACCATGTGTTTTAGAAGCCTTTAGAACTCTTTTGCAGGAGGAGTTTGGAAAGGTTTGAAGATGCAGGCAAGAACCATTCCTATAAGCTGAGTCCAACAAATGGTTCTGGTCAGAGCGTAGAAAACCAGAATATTGATAGTAATGTGGACAATGAAGTCCAGGCTCAGGAGGCTTCTCTTGGGAACAAGGACTCCAGTGGCAGTTGGGTTCAAGGCAATGTGTGTTACACTCATGAGAAAGTTGTCTATATTTTGCCCATGTCCTTAGACTTGGCAAACAGTGAATTTAAAGAAGGCAGACTAACTGATCTGGTGAAGACAATTCCAAGGGTTTAGGATGTAGCATGAGTGCTGCTGACTGCTTTCAGTTAGATTTTTATTGAGCATCAGGAACACAAAACAGAATCAAAATGTGTGAACAACTTACTGTTGGACAAAAAGGAAGTGCCTGTAATATTAGGTCCAAGGAGAGCTTGGTTGCTGAAAAGATTAGTATTAAAAAGAAGCCAACTACTTTGTACAGGGACCAGAAGAGAGATGGCTTGAGGATATCTCAGAAATAGGCAAGGCATCCATAGCAGGCTCAGAAGTACGAAACTATAAATCATATATTTCAGAAGAGAGAGTCTTTGGGATACCTGTCCATTCAAAGTCACCTGGAGAAGCCATCAACAAGATCAGATGTAACAGATATTCAGCAGCTTTTGCAGCTGTGGTCCAAGGGGGAAGAGCTACTGCTCAAGCTGGTGACTGATCTTGGCATCAGCTGTGTGATACTGGTTTTTCAGGCATGCTGAATACAAGAGTTATGGGGTTATGTAGACTTCCACTCACATTTTAGAAGATGGTCACAGTTCTTTCCAGGAGCCCTTGAGGAGGCAGTGGGTGAAGCTACATGAGCCAATCCAAAGATGCAGTGGAAACCCCAGGGAGTTGGAGATGCCAGTAATGTAGAATGTCTGCTGAGAAAAGCTGCAGACAATGTTTGAAACCAGCCCATGAGAGAGCATTAGGGATGTAACCAGCAAGACCATAAGGTATGGGGCTACCTATAGCTTTTTGGAGCTCATATCTCACCATGACCTCTCCTGGGGTTAGACATACAGCTATATGATTTAATATTTTCTTTGCCTTGGTGCTATTTTCCCTTTTGGAATGAGAATGTTGACCTTGTGTCATTGTATTTGGAAGTGTCTGGAGTTCTTTCTGATTTTTACAGGGGCTTATAACACAGTTTGACGTGATTGTGAAAGGAGACTTTGGATTTGGACTTTTCTGCAATGCTGGAGCTATCAAGACTTTGGTGACTCTTAGAAATGGACTAAATGCATTTTGAGGTGGACACGAACTTTTTAGGGCCAGGGGAAGAATGTTATAGTTTTAGACCTAAAATATCTCCTAAAGTCTTGTGTTAAAAGATGGGGCCTAGGTGGAAGGGGCAGATTACTAAGAGCAGAACTTGGTAAGATATATACTCGTCTTTGGCTCCTCCTCTCTTTCTCCTTGACTACCATGAAATAAGCAACATTGTTCCACTTTGCCCGTCTCCCATGCTCTTTCCATCTTGGAGCCAACCAACCATAAACATTGTTGTTCTCTGAAAACTGTAAAAGTAATCCTCTCCTCATTTAAGTTTCATATGTTATGTATTTTGTTGCAGTGATAGAAAAGTGATTAATAAATCTATAACACTCTTTATACCTAAACCAAGTTCAGTTCATTTGTATTTCAATCTAAACTATCTGTTAAGTGTTTAAGTAATCAATAATGAAAAATAATTCCTTAGCCAATGGGTGTGTTTCTCCTAGTGTGTGTTATTAGATAATCTGTTGAAAGTGACATGGAGCTCCTTTGATAAAAATGATGGCAATTCCTGATCCCATTAATGGAAAGAAAAACACTTGCAGCATGTCATCAGGTCTCAGCTTCAGCTTTTTGAACATATACTTATCAGGAAGCCATGTATTGATGGATGAGTTCAATATTGAAAATGTTAGAAATAAAAGAATAGTTTGGAATTGACCATCTGATTTAATGATTCTTCTTGGAAAGGGATTGGGGATGCCTAGCTCTCTTAATAGTTGAACACATCTCCCTGTATTTAAATAGATTCTAAATAATTTTCTAATGGATCCTTTCCAGAGAGATTTAGAATCTCTTTGTGTTAGACCCAGTTTGCACAAAAATGTGGTAAATCTTTCTTGTGAGTCCTTCTTATCCAGATTACTGGAGGCAATTTCATTAACTGTGTCATGGTTTATACCCCCATTCAGAATCTTCTCTCCATATAGGGAACCTTTACAATTAGATCTTTCTTAGAAAAAGAATACTTTTCTGGAGATTTGGGCATATCTAATTTTCATGGCATTGTATTTCAGAGAGTATCCTTCCTACTGTATTTTGAACTATCTTCTCTGAATGGGAGATCAGAGAAAAGAACTTCTGCAATTGAAAGAGGTTTAATTTTGCTGCCTAAGAATCAAAGTCAAGTGTGAGAGGATTTCTTGGTTCGTAAAGTCAAGGTTAATTTTAGGAAAATAGTGTTGGTGTCTCAGATAGTTTAAAATTGAATGCTGACTGTTGGGATTTGTTTAATTCACTCTACATTTTTTATAAGTTCACCTGAGCAATGCACTAAGGTGCTATTAACTGATTATAATGTTACTCTCTTGATTTTTGAATCACAGTCTCTTTCCGAACGTAAATACTTATTTATTGCCTAATGCTACATTAGTATGTGGGTTCTGTGAGAGTAGGGAATAGATTAAGTACCTAGATGAGTCCTCAGGAAACAGGCTCAATTCCTAGCTGAGCCCTATGCAAACAGGAAATGCTCAGTAGACACTGAATGAGTTGGATGAATAAATGAATGAATGAACCAACTACCAAAATTGGACACTGTACTAAATAATGTTTCCTGGTCATGAACACTGTCTTGCTCCTGGGACAAAATACTCAATACCGACAAATTAAAAGAGGGAAGACTTATGTAGCTCCTAGATTATAGAGGTTTCAGTCCATAGTCAGCTGGCTCCAAGGCAGGATGGCAGGGCAGAGCAGGCAGGAGACAGTGAATATCAAGCAGCAGCAAGCCTGCCTTCTTTCTGTCTCTTTGTATTCCACCCAGGCTACCAGCCTTGATTGGTGTCACCCACAGCCAGGCTGGGGCTTCCATTACTCACACCCAGAACTATGCTAATCCAGAACCACACACCCTTAATCACGTATCATGGTCCATGTACCTCCCAAAGCCCTGCCTAAAACCACTTGAGGCTTTGGAGGGGCTTCTAGATATAAGCTACAAGATACAGTTCCTAGAATTGAGATACTGTTCTCCTAGAGACAGGTCTATAGTAAATAAGCCCCAGTCTCTCCTTGCACACCTTTCTAGGACCTAATAAGTAACAGATCCTGGCTGGGGCATTGGGAACACCTGATCCAGGTTCCAGAAAATGCAAGGTTGCCTATTGCCTCTGCTTTGGGAGCAATTATTCTGCATGAACCAATGCACCCAGATGCATTAACCCAGGTAGTGTTGATACCAGATTAACCTGTTGTCTGTATGAGTTTGTATTTTCTGTATCATAGCATATGAGTGGTAAAATTGGCCTCTTTGATAATTTGGCTCCATCTCTCAGTTCTTTCTTGTGGTTACCACCTAGAAAAATGAGGAAACTAGGAAGATGGCATGTCCTAATGTTCTCACTGGTGTGTGACAGGGACATGTTTTCTGTATTTCTCCTTTACCCAAATCGTATTCTCCTGTCATTCTGCTTAGTGTTGCCCCAGATTTACTTAAAATTATGACTAATTAACATAGTTAAAGAGAGAAATATGCACAGAGGGAAGAACATGGTCCTGATGCTGTAGATATTGGTGTAGGATGTGGCACGTACAGCTGGCTCTCCATTTATATAGGTTCTATATCCACAGATCCAACTAACCATGGATTGGAAATGTCAGGGTAAAAAAGAAATGCATTTGGATTGACTGATGTAAAGACTTTTTCTTTTATCATTATTCCCTAAGCAACAGAATGTAGAGCTATTTATATAGCATTTACATTACATTAGGTAATCTAGAGGTGATCTAAAATGTGTGAGAGAGGGCTGAGGATTTATCCCAGTGGCAGAACATTAGCTGGCCTGTGTGAGGCCCTTGGTTTGATCCCTAACACCACAGCAAAAAAGGAAGCAAGCAAGAATGAATGGATGAATGTAGGGGACACATGTAGATTACAGGAAAATGCGATGCCATATCATATAAGGGATTTGAATATCCTTGAATTTGGGTATCATAAGGAAGTCTTCAAACCAGGCCCGTATGGACACCAAGGGATCCCTGTCCTAGATGCCTTGGAATATCTGTTGACTTAAATCATTTAATCCTTATATATTTGGTCAGTTGTCTATATAGTGGAAATCATGACAGCTCTTTAGAATTATTAAAAGTATTCATTAGAATGTTTTCTGGCATGTTCTACACATTCAATAAATAAGAACAACCCCAAATTATGTTTCCCATGCTACTTACAATATATGAGTCCCTTTGTAAAATTTCTGTAAGTTCCTGATTTCAGAAAAAGCCACGGATGAACAGATATCCAGGGCAGAGTACATTTTTGCAAGGTGAGCATATCCATGAGATGCGATGCTCATGAGACATTCATATTCCAGTGAGGATTTTGTTTGCCACAAAGGGAGAAATTAACTCATTTACATACATTAATGCACTGCAAACCTAAGGATTAGGAAATTAAGAGTTGATACAAGGACCAGAAAATATGAAGGAAGGAAAAGTAGACCCCACCCAGAAGTATTTATATTCAGATTTGACAAGTGACATGTGATAAATGAAACAAAGTAAATCTATGGCATCCGCAGCCCCTAGGCTGTCCTCACTTTCCCAGAATCTAATACCTTATGTTTCTGGTAAGAATCTTAAGGATATTAAGTCGGAAGGACAATAGGTAAATTATTCTCTGACCAGAATAAAAATGAATCTTACACCTTAGGTTTCCTATATATTTTCATATTTTTTCAAAATTAATAATTATTAATAAATGTCTGGAAAAGAATGGCTCATTGTAGAAAATGTGGGAAAATAGAGAAATACATTTTCACGCAGAGATATTACTCCTCTACCCTCATTTTTATTTTTTGATACTGGGTGTTGAACCCAAGACTTTCTCATTGAACTACATTTCCGGCCATTGTTTATTTTAAGACAGGAACTTGTTGAGTTGCTAAATTGCCTGGACTGGGCTCAAATTTGCTATCCTCCTGCTTCAGCATCCTACAGTTCTGGGACTACAGATAATCCTTTCTGCAGTAGTATTTGCCTAGAGTTTTCTCACTGCATAGATCATTGTATAGACATCACCAAGCTGCAAAAAGTGAGATCATGCCATAAAATTTGTTTCATTTAACTCAATACTATAGTGCCTCTTCCTGTGTCATTCAATGCTACTTTAAAAATGTGATTTAAAATTGCTATGGGAAACTAGGCATGGTGGTGCACATCTGTAATCCCAGCACTTTAGGAGGCTGAGGCAGGGAGGCAGCAGCCTGCATTAGAAAGTGAGCTGAAGGCCAGCCTGAACTGCATAGCAAGACTCTGTCTCAAAAAGACAATACATACATAGATAAATAAATAAAAGTTATGGGACATTGTATTAAATGAATGGGCCAAGTTTTGCCATTTAATAGCTAATCATGGAAATGAACATTCAGGTTCTATGTAACTTTTCTCTTTTTTAAATATATATATATATATATATATATATATATATATATGCAATTTCCGATGTTTAGGAACAACTGGTGGTTAAGGCGTATAAATGTTTTTAAGAATTTTGATAATATTGCCAGATTGTCTTCCAGATAGGCTATTAGAATATTTACCCACATGGTTATGTCTTCACCTTTTTTCTGCATTACAGGTTGTCCTTAAAAATCAAGACAAATTAAATGTTACCTGTGTGTTTGTTATCCTTTCATCTTATTTTCAATTTCATTGATAGTATTTATTTGCCCATTATATTTATTTTTTTACTTTAATTTAATACCAGCATTCATTGCTGGATGGGTTACTGGCCAATTTCACAGATATTTTTATTAGGCAGCTACTACATCTCAGGCACTGTCCTAGCAGTGGGGAGACAGCAGGAAGAGAATCAGCAAACATCAGCTGTTATTGGAATTCCATGAAATAATGCTTGTGATATCCTTGATGCAGTAATGTCTGGCTCATACAAGATTTCAGTAAGTTATTATCTATCAATCTCAATGTGGCTGTGAGAGGCTGTACTCCTGACATCTACTGCTATTTTGGGATTGGGGATATTCTGGAACTTTTCTTTGGCCGAGTTGGCTAGGAATACCTAAATTTTCTTAGGCATGACCATGCACCTTGCAGAAGTTTATTTCCTTAAAGCCAATTGAATGTGACCAGATCCTAAAATCCTCCTGACCACTCAAGTGCCCCCTGACTTGAGGAAATGTATACAGTGTGTAACAGAGTTAATATAAAAAGAGTAATATAAAAAGAGATGGCAGCTTGAACTGATGATTTAGCATATCTCACATCTGCAGATTTCATAAATATTCCTTCTGCCAAACGGATGGCTCTTTATCATGGGCTTTCTGTCCAGGTGATCTTCCTCTGCATGGAATAGAGATCCAGAGCTTGAATAGCATCACTCAGGTCCCTCACTCTGGTGGAATCATTTAAAAATAGTTAAAAAGTGCAGGTCCTAAATGACTAAGATTCTTATTTCCCCCTCTTAACACATAGAGGTTTTCAGTCCAACTTGCCATGTTGGACATACGGCATCAAGGGTGAGAATCGGAGCTTTAATCAGAATTACAGGTCTTACGCCACCAATCCCATCCCTCACCCCATCTCAGTGTGTGTTCTGTGTGCTTTGATGCAGGAGGGCTGGATTTTGCTTTTCAACATGATTCATTTCATGGGCTGGTCACAGTGCCCATGTGGACTCCAGGACTGTTTCTTTCGGCTGTGCTTCAATCCCTCTGATTTTACCTATTTGCAAAGATTCCTTCCGCCACACAGGAGCAGAGTGGGGCGGGATGGGGGGAGAGTTGTGTTGTTAAAAGCAGGTTCTTGTAGCTGGACAATACAGAGGCTGGGAGGTAGGGGAGAGCAGAGAAAGGACAACATGTTAAGTGTCGAATTTATATTAGAAAAAATATCTTTTCAAGAAGACTCCGCTTAGAATAAAATGTCACCTCATCCTTGCCTTTTCCCAAGAGCAAAGTGGCCACTTTTCACACTGCATTATGATCACTGTTGAGAGGCGGACACTGGAGCCCAAGACTGGTGGGCTGGATTATATAACCATGCAGCTCTCCGTGGTCCACCTCTGGTGCAACGTCTCATAAAAATCTTAAGCAGCTATCACTTTTCATGGCTAATGAACTGTGGAACTAGGAGTGAAATCCAGAGCCGATTTTTGGATTACATCTTCTGAGCCACTCAAAGGTTGTGTTGAGGAATTCAGGCAAAGGGGAGACCAGGGATCAGGGATGATGAACCATGACCTTTCTTAGGATCCAGGCAATCTGCTGGGAGAGGCGGCCAATGCCCAGTGAAGGAGGCTGAACACAAGTATCCAAAGTCTTGTTTTAGTACCCATATTGCATTTAGTGCAATTTTCCTAGGTTAGTTTTGCATGTGATTTCTAACAGGCCCTTTTCATTTTAGGAGTATTTGAAGTAAGGGCCACCTGTCTTCCCTTGCTGCTCAGTCACTATTTGGTCAAGGCCTCTGGTGACTAGTGAGTTGTGGGCAGGCACGGGGAGCCCCAGAAAATATCCTGCACAAAGGGATGAAATTGAATGGGGACTTCTGGGCTCTGAAAGGTGGTGGGTGGTCTACAGGGAAAGGGGTTTCAAGACAGATTCCATCAGCGTGCACACATATAAATAAGTACATGCCCTTTTCCTTTTCCTTTATTCCATTCTAAAGACAATGTTTGCAGGTGCATTCCTCCCTGGGGAGGTCAGACTGAGCTGGAACTCTCGAATAACTGCATGAAGGCTATTTCAAATAGGTCCCATCCAACTCTCCTCTTCTGTCTGTCTGGGTTTTTTTTTTTTTTTTTTTTTGCTGAGATTCCTTCTTTTATTTTTCTGCTGCTCCACAGTGCTTGCACTCATTTCCAACGAACGACGTGAACATTCTTTCATATGGCAAGGTGAAAATAATTTTATTTTCATCACTTCCCTCACCTCCCCCTACCCCAACCTTGTGATGGATTTACTTGAAAAAAAATAATGACGAGGCTTCACAAACTGGCCTGACAGTTGCGATGCAGCGAGTGAGCTGGCTGAGTAGGGACGGTGAGGCATCTCTGTACCTATTATGGCAAAAATCGATAATGCTTTCTGTAAATTGCTCCTCCCAAAGGAGCCGAACAAATGCAGGAGACAGGGGAAACCATCATTCTGTGTGAAGGCTCTGCTGGCTCGGACCAGTGCAATTATGAGCAGGAGGGCAGTTAGGTTCGAAAGTGTGTGTGTGCGGATGTGTTTGGAGTAGGAATTCGGGAGGAGGGAGGACTTATTCATCATAAAATTTTAATTATCTGTGCGTCTCTCAAAAAGGCACATTCGTCCATGTTTCCTTTGGAAATGAGAAGACCTGAGTCTAGAAACCCCAGGAAATCCTGTGGAAGTTGGCTTGAGTGGAGTAAGACAAAAGCCAGTCTATTTAATTGTTGATTTCTTGGCTGGGGTCTTAATTGTGTTGGTGCTTTTTTGCAAACTTTCTTTCAGGGCTATGAGAACGCCATACTGATCGGTGTCTGTAAACAGTCTTCTGTGTTGGGCTGTGCTTGATTTTCTAGAGGTTCCAAATCGCTCACCTTAGTGACCTTTATGAAGATACACAATACAAGTACAAATGACTATTTCCTCCCACCTCAATCTATCCCATTACCCAATATGCAGAAGGGACCTGGAGTTATTTTCATAATGAAGATTGTTGTGGGCTGCTGCTATATATATTTTTCTTAGCAGGAGAAGCCTCAAAATTAATTACTGCCATGACACATGAACTGATGGAAATAGACAAATAATGTCACCAAAATAATTTTTGACTAATGTTTTGGGGTAGGGAAGTAGAACATCTACAGTGCAAAGATTTTGTAAGATTGTTATATAAATACCTGAGGCCTAGAGGGAATATTATGACTTAGTTATTTATATAACTAAGAGAGAGACGACTAAATGCACAGTCCAGAAGATCAAAGTTTAAAAATCAGTTCTGCTCCTTTCTAGTTCCACGACCCATAGTAAGTTTCAGCTTTGAAGTCCTCATGTATAGAATTCAGAGTGTCATTTCCATGGTCACATGGTGTGAGAGCATTGTATGAAAATCTACTGCCAACATGAAGGTGCTATATGGATATAAATTATTATTGGCATTAATGAAGAGAAGCAAAGGGGTCTGTTGAATGGAAACACCACATGAGACTGTTCATGGCCACATCATGGGCTGGAAAGCTGTCCATTAAAGTCAGGTTCCTCTGAGACATGAGGCCATAAGGTACCTGGGGTTTAACTCATGTTGGAAGAAAGCAGGTACATTAGCTGGAGAGACTGAAGCAGTGCTAGAGATGCAAGTAATTGGAATTTTAGCAGAGAGCACTCATCTGACAGAACTATATTAGCCATGGCATCTTACTTGAGCCCAGCAGGTAGACTGTGGGTTGACATGGCATCCTCGAAGGAGAGGTCACTATAACCTTAGGGGAGCAGAGACTGGGGCAAAGGAGGAAAATGAAAAGCACTTTTAGAAAGCGCTGGAGGATTCTGACAGAGACCTAGATTTTATCTTCAGAGATGAGAACCTGCCTTGGTTTCCAATTGTTTGGTTGCACTGTTCAGTTTGAATGTATGGAAGGGGTGACAGATTAGAGTATGAGAGGAGAGGGTACAAATTCTTGAATAAGAAAGCAAAAAGCAGTGAAAGACATGATAAGATGAGGGAGGAAAAGGAGACTACATCAACTGAAGCTTTAGAAAGAAAGGTAAATAGATATCATGGAAATCAGAAGTCATCAGAAATAATCACAGTCCTCATGACTCAAGGAAATCACAAGGCAATGGCTGAAAACATGCTCTGCTTGACAGGAGAGCTGGGAATAGACATTAAGACACAAGCTGAAGTAAGGTATGCAGACATCTCTCGTTAAAGAATTTGATCATGCAGACGGTAGGGGGATTTGGAAGGCACTCGGGTAGATGGATGCTTGAGGATGCAATTTTAGAAACAGTCGCAGATGCCTTAGAGAGGGGAAAAGCCAATGGACTCAAGTCCTATGGAGCCACTGGCACTGCAAGATCTAGCCATTCTCTGTAGAAAACAGCCTAGAATTGAGGCAAATGGAGTCCCCTAATCAAGGCATAGGCCAGAAGCCAAGGTGCTTCCTTTCAAAATGAAATGTTGTCTGGTGTCTGCCCCCTGCTGGACGCAGCTGCCCTGCTTCCTAAAGATTGAGAAAAGGCAGCAAAGAATAGGGGGAAAAATTGACCTATTAAAGTCAATAATCCCAGGATCCTAATGTGTCCGACTGCCTCTGAATAGCATATTAAAATTACCAAAATTGTCTTTTAAAACCTACTGATGTGGGTCACCCAAGCAGCACGCTCCCAGTTGTTAATAATTAATACTGAGCATCCTGGGGAGGAATGGTGGTGGATAATTGTAGCCAAGTACAAGTCTGCAGCCCAGTGTGCTACGGGTCAGCAAAGGGCAGCGAGGAAGGTATCATACATCACGCTGGTGCCCGCCGCTGGGTATTGGTGATCCGGTTCCTCTGGCTGTACTTATTCTTCTGACGCGAAAGCCTTCTAAACAAGGCTGTGAATTGGTTTTCATGCTCGCATTGACAGATTGGGAAAGCAGTTTGTTCTACCAAATTTAACAATGATATATCATTATCACAACTTTGGGGGAAATCTATAAAATCAATAAGTTTGTAGCCTGAACAGGATTTGTATCGCTTGCTTGCTGTGCTGGTGTCAAAGCGTGAGCATATGGATTGAGTCACAGCCTGAGATCAATGGAATTTGTGGACAGTAAGCTCAATAACAAGCCCTTCTGAAAAGAAATAGATGTAAAAAGCAAATTTACTAGAGTATATAAAAAAAAAAGCTAATATCTTTTCCGCGCCTGGCTGTAAAGTGCTGTTTGGCTGCCGTTGGCTGCGGGTACTTTGAAAGCTGTCTAGGGTATGTGCTTGCAATTCTGAATGCCCCTGCGCCAGCTCCATGCATTGCGTGTACAGTCGGGTGCTTCTATTTGCAGGGTTTGTGCTAGGAAACTCGCCAAGAATAGGAGGAGGGGAAAAAAATAGCCCTTTATATTGTAAACTGAATAAAGAATAAAAACAGTCAGTGTGTCTGCCGGGGAAAGACCACGGTGGCTTTATTTACTTTGTGCTGGTAGGACTTGCTAATGGAGAAAAATAAAAAGGCATAATTAAATAGTTTAATGAATTCGCAGCTCTTTTGTTTGAGTGGGACGGGAATGCATGTTCCAGAGAGGCCTCACAAAGAGCTTGGCTGGCAGTGAGTTAAAGTAGGAAATCAGTTCTTTGAAGGCATTTTTATACTTCATTATCCCAGCATGTAAAATGACTTGTACTAAACGATTGAGGATTTTATTTTTCACACTCTCTCTCTCCTTTTTCTAAACAAAAGAGAGCATGGGGCGGCTGGTGTCTAATTCCCCTCTAGGTCCTGAGCTGGGAGATCAGCTTGTCACTAAGCTGGTGGGCTAGTCCCCGCACACGGGAAAAGTCCAGGGGTCTGAACAACAGCGGAGGAGCCCACATCAACAGACAGCCACCTCATGCCGTGCACAAGCCTGGCGAGCAGGCGTCCCGCTCCTGGTGTCTTCCTAGGGCCCGGCTGGGAACTGAGGTGTCCTTTATGTCCTATTTCTGAAAAGACTGGACTACTTATTGTGCCCTCTTAGGGCAAAAACAAAGAAAACAAAAGCAGAAACAGAAACAGAAGCCAGGAAACTAAGTTTGCAGAGCAGAAAGCCTGATCCTCAGCCCTGCCAAGGCTTCCTCCTGTATCACTAGGAGGCTGTGTTTCCAGGACAGGTCCTGCAGGGAAACCACCTGCCCCACCACCCAGCTAGCCCTCCCTCTCACCCTCTTGGGCTACCCAGTTTCCCTGCAAGGGAGAGCAGAGCGCTCACCAAGAGATGGGCATGTCGTCCCTGCCTCCATCAAGAGTGCCACCGGTGCTGCACCCTCTGTGCTGGCAGGTAGAAAGCCGAGCTCACTAAAGATGAACTTTACACTGCCATTTAGGCAGAGGCGTGGGCCAGAGCAGGGACCTCTGGGACCCCAGGTTTGAGTTGAGACATCTCCTGATGACCCACTAAGGAGGAGAAGGCTCCAAGGAGGCTGCCCTTTGACCCCAGAGCCATTGGAATGGTGCAGACATTCAACTATGAGGCCCATCGTGGTGGCTGGAGAGCAGCTATGGCTCCTCAGCTTGGACCTACCCTTTTGTTTTTTTAAAGCCACAACTGGTTCATCAACTCAAGTTCAGCCTCACAGACTTGGTGGTAGCAGAGGTAGGGGATACTGAGTCTGGAAAGACCTCCAGGGAGTTTCCAGGCCTCAAGCTGAGCTTCATCCCCTATTCTCCACTCCCAGGAGCCAGGTGCATAAAGAGAGAGAGAGAGAGAGAGAGAGAGAGAGAGAGAGAGAGAGAGAGAGAGAGAGAAGGCTTATTTCTCAGTGATTCTATTATGTTAAGTGCCTGTCAGGTTCTGGCCCTCTCTCTCCTTCCCTGGTTTTGTGAGCTCAGGGTCACCCAGAGTGTGGCCCAGGTCAGTGAATACCCCCAGGATGGACAGAGACTTCTCAGCTACCTATGACCCTTGTCTGCATTGACTTATTTTTCCCTTCTTTCCAAAGTGAGGACTCTCTCTTGAGCTTTTTGTGAGAGTGCTCTGAAGGCAACAGAAAATCAGCTCAGCCTGCATGGTTCTAGGTGACACCCCAGATCCATCTTTGCAGGAGAACAGCCCTCTTGGGCCTGAAAATAATTTTTGCTTCTTTCCATCAGCCTCTCTTTTCCCCCACACTCCCCCTCTATTGCTCATGCTGGGATCCTGCTTCTGGATGGAGAGGCATAGTATTGGTTTCGAGGATGTGTCTCTGCCTTGAGTACCCTCAGGAGTGTATATGCACTCCCCACCTCGGAAGGCCCACTCATGGTGACCTTTTGGCTCTGTCACCTTCAACATGCAGCGTCAGCTGCCAGAAGCAGGCAATTTCCATTCAGTGTTTTGCCAGGTTTGGAGATTTGCATTCACAAAGCCTCTCTGTGCCTTATTTGCTTATAAACAACGCGCGCTGTTTGTTTCTTGTTAAATTTTACCTCATAAACAAATATTACTATGGGAGCCCCAGCCAATAATTGTTTAATCCTGAGTTGTTCTGTTTTTTATATTCCTATAATGCATTGACTATAAACCAACAATTTTAACTTTATTGGATGATGGGTTTGTTGTTGTTTTCTCCCCTATGACTTCTCCGGAGAGCTGCTGGTTTGTCTGTGTGCATGGACTTGAAATATTTGGGCCAGCAAACATAAATACAGGGGAGAAGAAGCCTCTTAGAGGGAGGGGTGAATACAGTTCAATCCTCTGGTTAAACAAACCCAAAATGGGCAAGCTTTGCATTCTATTCGCGGCCATTCTTTGAAGCTGGTGCTGGAAAGCTTGAAAGAAACGCCTTTCACAATTAGCCCTAAGTTTTTGAATTACGGCATCTCTGTCTGTACAATGACCAGGCGGTGCAGTAATTTACAGCTGGTGCCTGGCCTTGCCGAGAAGCAGGGAAATGCCGTGGAAGTGACTGTTAATATTGATCAGTGAGGGCTAGAGAGAGTTGGAGACCCTCAGCACGGCCACTTAAAGTGGGCAGGAAACCCAAATTGACCAGTAATAAAGTGTTTGAGGTTGTACAAGACGGCTCCTGGGAAACTGCTGCTCGGAGAGGGGAGGCTGGGGGGAGCAGCTGTCAATTATCGTTGTTTGATACCCAGTTACTAAACAGAACCGAGAGGCCTGTGAGCAGTGGCAGGAGGCAAGAGAGGCAGGCAAAGGCCTGGATCTCTGGAATGCCGCTGCTGCTCCTGCCGGAAGTGAGCAGCGAAGAATCTTGCTGCAAATCTTCTAGATCAGCCACTCGGGCAGCCCATCATTCTTTTATTTTAGGGGAGGGGGGAGGTAAAAGTTGAGCCATTTGCAACACTCCTGCTACCGAACAGCTAATGGTTGGGCTTTGGTTTTTAGCAAGCATTGGATCTGAGAAAGAATAAAAATAGAGATAGAATAGAAATATTCTTAAAAGGTGTAAAGGTAAGTTTCAGTATGGACAGTAGTTTCTGTTAAGGGTTTTGGATAGAATTGAGAAGTGAGAAGAAAAACACTTTTTCCTAAAACCATTAAGTCTTATTTAGAGGGATCACATTGTGGTTCTTGTTTTACAGATGATTAATAATAATAACAACAATAATAATAGCAGTAGTAGCATGGACCATGTGTCCTATTATACGTGCCTAACGTTGCAGGGAAGAAAAACTCTTATGTTTTCTTGTCCTTTGCAAGACTGATGGCTGCCACTTCCATAACACAAGACAGATGAACAAGAGAAAAGCCTAACAAATTTATATTATGAGAGTTTTACAGGAAATGACAGCATTCAGAAAGGCAGACCCAAAGACCCAGGAAAACTGTATTTTTATGCTAGATCAGAAGACTGAAGCGGGTTGTTATAGAGAAACAAGACTGGACAAAAACGTGGGTCATAGCCTCTTGGGAATAAACCAGGGCAACTCGGGGAAGCCTGTTGATTCTTTTCTTTTTGGCCAACCCAGGTATTCTGCCTTCCCGGGCTACCAGGCAGGATCCCTGTGGAATGAGGGTCGTGTGATCTTGGAGCAAGGTAGGTCAAAGAATCCCTTTATGAGCCTGCTTCACACAGAGAGGTGGGGAAGGTCAGAGGGAACTTCTTGCCTCTGAGACCATCCTAGTTGCCTTCAGATCAAAGTGCTTGGGGATATTGTTTTTAGAGCCCCACAATATCTTAATCCTACAAACAATCCGGCAGGGGGTAGGTACTATTATTATTTCCCTGAAGGAATTGGAGATGAAAGCAGTTCTGGGTAGTAATTCTACTACTAGGGAGAGAGGAATTAGACCATTTTTGTGACAAGACCATTTGACAGATAGAGAGTTTGAGAGAAAGCTTTCCTTCTTACTCCTAGCCATTATTGCAAGAGTAATAGGTAACCTTTAGCAAAGCTGTGTTACACTAACATCATTTGGGGTTATTAACCTTCCAATTTATCAGGCTTTTGTTTTAAACCAACTGCATATTCTTAATTGAGAGTTGAATGATTTAGTTACAGTGAATATTGAGTAATCAACCAAAAATAGATGATTGTAACCTATTTAGTTAAATTAAAAGATCAAACAGTATTGATAAGCAGAGATTTCATTTACTCCTCTGGTAACTCTATCTCTTCCCATCTCTTTCACGCCACTCAAGTGGTCTCTGTTAAATAACAGCTCTCATGTACAACCATTTGGGAATTCTCCCAACATTAATATATAAACTTATTTTTCAAATTAGGAAATATTTCTAGTGTACAAAATAAGATAGGGAAGAATATTTATTGCAATCACTTAGCTTTACTAAATCTGAACTTTTTATCTTTCATTTTTATATACTTACATATTGATTGAGACAGGGTCTCGGCCTGTAGTTCAGATCGGACTTGAACTCACTGTGTAGCCCAGGCTGACCTCAAATTCCCAGAGATCCTCTTTCCTCAGCCTCCCAAGGGCTGGGATTGCCGGCAGGTGACACTGCACCTGGCTCAATCTGAGTATTTTGTCATGTTTGTTTTAGGATCTTTTTTCTAAAGTATAAAAGTTTCAGATCCACTTGGAACCTTGTACATATGCCTCTTCTATTCTTCATTCCTTTCTTTCCCCCTCATTTCTTTCTCTGCCCCCCAAGAATAAATCACTCTCCCGAATTTGATTTTTATCATTCTTGGCATGTTTTTCTTGTTTTCTGCCATATACGTGTTGCCATAAATGGAGTATACTTTAATTTTGTCCGTTTTTAAACTATATAGATGTTACCATAATATATGCATCTATCTGCAATTTGCTTTTTTTCTGTCTTCATTACATTTAAAAAAATATCTCCACATGGGTACGTTTAGGACTAACAATCTAAAGTTTTGCAAAGGCCTGTCTTCTCAATAAATTCACTCTCATTCTCTGCAGAGTATGGGAAAGTGTTTTAAGACTCATTCTAACCACTGGGGTTACTCTGGGTGCAGTGATTTTACCTTAAACTCCCGGGGAAAGGCAAATACTAAGGAAGCCGGGCAGAAAGGGGTTTTAAATAACCAATCACTCCAAATAAGTTGAATTAAAATTTCCATCTTTGATTAACTTATTATACAGTATGCCATCTCACAAAACATATTGGCTGCTTAATTGGGTCTTTGAGTCCTGTTACAGTCTTATCTTATTTATTTGAATTGAAATGGAAGAAACATCAGTTTATATCAGTAAATATCAAACTTCTACTATCTGCAATATACTGCTAGGAACACCAGGCGAGAAAGGAATGAGCAACGTAAGAAATGCAGGAGAGAAGCAGTGAAAACATGTCAGTGTGGGCATCATGAACCAGTGTGACAAAAGATTGTGAATAGGGGTGGGAACAAGAGAGCGTTGACAAGCTAGCTGGGGAGGGAGGAGAACTTTGTCTGGAACAGTTTAGACAGAAGCACAGAGGCACAAAAACTGGACATTATGGGGAAGTCATTTAGTTATTTGTCACATTTTCCAGGACCTGAAGGGAACCGGGTATGCGGGGTTCAACTGGGAGGTTGGGCTAACACACGGAGGGCCTGGAATATGGGGTCCACATCTCACTTTGATGGTTCAGGACTGGGGTGGAAGACAGCTCTGGAAGTCATTCTTGGGTAGCTTAGAACTGGGAGAGAGTAAAAGCTGGGAAGCTACTCAGGAAGCATTTTGGAAGAATCTCTGTGACACACAAGACTCTGTGGCATTCTCTTGTCAAAGAAACAATAGCAGGCTGTCAAGGGAGACTTCTGGGGACTGAGTGTTTAGGAATGCTGATTGAAGGCATATTCAGGAGACTTTCAAGTCAGGGACTCTGGGGCAGGCTTGGGAGCGGAATGTCTTCAACACAAAAGGGAAGAAGGAAAAAAAAAGGGGGGCTGGGGATTTAGCTCAGTGGCATAAGCACCTGCCTTGCAAGCAGGCGGTCGTGAGTTCAATCCCTGATACCGATAAAAAAAAAAAGGGAAGAACGAAGCAATAATGATGTATCACAGACAGAGTGGGCAGGGACAGAATGGTCTGGGATATGCTCTGTTTTAAAGCTCAAGGCAACACATTGAATGTTGGCTTAGAACTTAATGAATGTGGAAGAAAAGCTTGACAAGCAAAGAATTCAGGTGTTCCAGGTAAGAAGAAGCAACACCACAGACAACCAGAAAGAAATATTTCAAGGTCTTGCAGGAATATGGTCAGTCTGTGGTCCAACTAGCAGATTCTGCCAGAGCCTGCCCAGCCCCCTCCTGGCTGTAGTTCGCTAGCTATTCTGTCTATACTTCCTCAGTGTCTGGCTGCTGATACGCTTCAGCTGGCCTCTGAGGGTCTCTTTTCCACCTGTACTTCAGGCCAGAAGTAGCCCATTAACTCATCCTTAGAACCACCCTTCCACCAGTGACTGAGGGAAACTTGTGCAGTGATGATTTGGAGACAGATTTGCTGCTTTGCAAGATCTAATTGTTAAAGTTGTGGAAATTTTGTGTATCGGTTGTTAAACACAGCCATCATTAAAAATTAATACACTTAAAAAAAATTAATACACTTGGGGCTGGGGATTTAGCTCAGTGGCATAAGTGCCTGCCTTGCAAGCAGGAAGTCGTGAGTTCGATCCCTGTACCGATAAAAACGAAAAAGACAAAAAAATTTAATACACTTGTAATTAAATAAATGATATTAAAGCAAAGGTAATTGACCATTGTTTCCTATTTTACTACATCTTACTATTCTCTATGCTCTTGTCTTGGGGGTTATATGTTTTTATCTCTAATTTGGCTATACTGTTAAATGATGGCTTGTCTTCTGGACTCCACAACCAGTGATGCTAACCAATGATGTTAGCTCGATGGAGTATTTACACCACAGACATTGGCAAGTGCTACAAGTCAAGATTCCCCCAGCCTCACTCCCTTCCTTATACTGCAGAACTAACGATGCACCAGCTCAGTCCTGAACTGGTGAATGAAGGTTGGAGCACCTCCACTTTCTCAGTGCAGCAGCTATGAGGTCCAATTCTACCATGACTCCCAGAGTTCTCCAGGGACGGGAAGGGGTAGATTTCTAGCAGGAGCAATCATCATCACTCTCTCCACTTGTGGTCTAACTCTCCTGCTCTCTCACTGGTAATTCTTTGCTCATTCTAAAGTAAACTACTATAAATAAAGTCTTGTTACCAGATTTGCTTCGAAGACAACAAAAAACTAAGATACATACCAAAGATGGTTCCTTTCTGGTGAGGGTAAATGACAAGACAAGGAACACAGACATAGATGACCAGGATCTGGACAGGTTACATGGATGATGTGCTGGGAGGAACCTGCAGGGACTTGTCCTCCGACATAATGTAGACATGAACACTCCGAAACAACGAGCATCCAGCTTCCTGTTACTTTTTAATCTTATGTTTTCTCTCTTCTATGTTGGAGAAGACTCTGTGAATACAATTTTTGGTTTATTCCTTGAAGAACAGTAGTGTGGTTAGCAAAAGATGCCTTGGTCCTCAGGAAGAGAATTCAGATTCCCCCAACATTTACTGCTAAAAGAAGACAGTCACTTAATAACTGCTTATTTATTTAATATTTTACCTTTACAGTATTGAGATTCATGGAGGAGAAGTGACCAAAGACACTTACATTTTCATTCTGAAGCTATATAAGCTGAAACTGTAGAATTTGATTACTTTGTGACTGCTACTACAGTGGGAGGCAAATCTGTGCTCAGTTCACTTCTGCGGAGAGTGTCCAGTGCATAGTGTGATCTTAATTCCATGGAGAAATTTTATTTTTAGGGGATATGATAACAGTTAGCCATGTACAAAGAATGGCTTGGTTGATACGGCCACCTCAAGTTCTCCTCCACCTGACTTTTTTATTTCCCTACTCACTTCCTGCCTTCTTACAACTGGGATCTTTTGAAAATACACCACAGGAATGCAAAACATTTTTAGTGTATCTTAAACCTGCAGATTGCCTATCCATGGTTTCTATCTACCTGTGTGTCTCCATTACTTACTTGTTTTTTAGTCATTGGAAAGTCCAGCACAGTGTCTGCCCCGAACCTCCTGAGACTCTTAAATCTTTCTTACTCATGAAATGATTCAGGTAGGCACACTCTAACAATCACGGCATAGTTCTTTATTACTAGTTCGTTATGGATACCATTTCATGGCTCTCTCTGCTGGTGCTACAGGAAATTATAGACCTTCTTCCTATAAACCTGCCCCTTTCTTTCCCCACATCAATTTTTCTGCTCTCTCTTGCATTCTGGATTTCGGTTCCAATTTGAAACAAGAAAACCTACTTTTAATACTATTGGCTAATTAATATCTATCTTTGAAAAGAATGACTCTTTTTTTTCCTTAGGTGGATTGTTATTTTTAATGATTGCTTTAATGGTAGTCTGGGATGTCCCTGCCTAGGGAGGTCCTGTCTTTCTATCCGTAATGAGACATACTTCATTTGCACTGTCCTGAGATTTATGGAAGGACGGGGGGACAGAGGGGGGGAGCACCCTTCCAATTTATTACATCTTAAATGAACTGCTCCCAAAACAAAAAAACAAACCCAGACAAAAGAGGCTGTAGCAGTGTCTGCGTACCATTGAGTTTGATGTTTATTGAGCTGTATGAGGGTTTGCTGACTAGCCTAAGATTGGGAGGCAGGAATTATAATTTCCTATTGAATCCTTCTTTTGTATTTTCCTTATCTTTAGCTCTTTTTCCTTTTCTACCCACACCAACATCCATGCCATTACCACCTCTGCTGGGCAATCTGAACGTTATTTCACATAATTATGCCTGTGCCATTAGTTACGATGGTTTGTTTCACTGTAACTTAAATTTTAGGGTAGAAACAGAGTGAAAGAAGACTCTGTTTGTTTCATACAATTTGGCGCAGCAGAATTAGTTTTTAGATATATGATCTAAATAACATTTGCAACTTCAAAGAAATTCTGTCTTTCCTCCCTTCTGTGATAAGGTGTTTTCCAAAGAAGTGGCACTTTACCTATCTCTAAGACCCAGTCTCTGAAATCCCTCCTATCCCCTCTGTCCAGGCTAGTAATAACAAAGAATCTTCCGCGGAGGCAACTAAATTTTCACCTGTGTCATCTCAGCTCATTGCAAGGGACCAATACCTACACCAGTGTGACAAGTGCCATCCAGAGTCAGCACCCTCATACGATTTATATGCCTGCTCACTGGACTTAAGGAGCAGGTTTGTTTTGAGGAATTTTCCACAGACCAATAGTTCCCTTGTTCTTTTCTGTCTGAAGGTATGTTCATAAATCCTGGAAAGAAAGAGCAAATCCCACCATTCACCCCAGTTCTGACAACTTGCAGGAAATCAAGAGTGTCTTTGGTCCACACCCCATCCAGGTTATATCAATGCTGCTCATAAAACGTCCTCACACACCAGGAAACCCTTTGTCTCTGCTATGGTCTTACAGCTCAGCTCCTTCACTTTAGTCCTCCGCTGTTTGCAGCCTTTTCCCACTCAAATCCTGCCTTCACCCAGGGGAACGGGGTGCAGTTCTTATTACCCCGGTGCTCCCGCAGGCTCAGGACTTAAAGAAATCACTGCTTATGGCAGTGCTTCTCTCTCCGCTTCCTTGATTTTGGAAATGAAGCATTTCATTTCCAACCATGGCTTGAAGATTATATAAATGCATTTCACACAATACAAAACACCAGCTCTCCGTATATAGATTCTAATATTTTTTCATTAAAAATCCTTTTGCTTCTCTTGATAGGTGTAGTGATAGAAAGCTCCCACATACCTAAGATTTCTTTTTCTTTTTTTTTTCCAGACTCAAACTTCAGAATATTTTCAATATCTGCAACATTATCTTTTGAATAATAATTACCTCTTATATTAAATTATAAGACAGCAGGATTCGGATTAGATCTCTCCATATTATTCTAGTGAAGGAAATTATGACAGGGGTCATTTTTTAGAATTATGTAGCAGGGTAAAAGGTCCCAAGCAGCATTAGAAGGCAAAGGCGTTTATAATTAAATTGTAATTTAGGCCAGTGATTTATCGTTTTTGCAATGAAAAATTTGGTGCTGCTGAGAGATCCTAAGAGGAACTTTAGTGAGATACAACTTAATGAAATAATAAAAAGAAAAATTATTCTGGAATAGATTGTATTACTGTGGCAGGACAATTGCAACCTGCCTTCTGCGGGCATTTCCATTAGCAGGCCTGTGTTTCAGGGGTTTCTAATTTAACTATAATTTTCTTTTGAGGATAAGAAATAGCACAGGAATTTCAAGTTTGATATCAAAAACATTCTTGAGGACTTTAAGAATATAACTTCAATCTTTGGTTTATGTTTTTTAATGTTCACAAATACATTTGAAAACGTGCCGATTTGCTTAAAAGCTACTCGAATTGAAGAAATTCTGCCAGGTCACAGTCACAATGATAAGATCAATGACTAATTTATTTCAAAATAATAGGCATTCTTTTTTGAGACTTATGATCGCAAAAGTGGCCCTATAGTATTTATTTTCCTTTCTATCTAAACTTGTGTATTTCCCCGGGTTAAATATAGGGTCTGATTTATGTAAATACCAATCATGGATATCCGAATACACAAAATAGGAAGGAGAGTTCAGGATATGAACTGCTCATCTCTCACAAAATCAATAATTCAGGGTAAAATTAAAAGTAAAGCATTGAGTCTTTCTTTTGCTTTTAAAAAACAACTTTTCACAAGCTTTCAGTATGAAATCAGCAATTTTATAAGACTAATTTTGACCAAAGATTTGTTTCATGATAAGGCCAATTCAGTTTTGTTTTGAGCACCAAGATTAAACAATTGAGGTATTAAAAAAAATAAGAGTGCTTCTTGCACTTGCCATGTGATTCTTGTGCTTACTGTAATTCAAATTATTCACTTATTGTTATATTTTAATTGAGTCCCTAAAACCTTGATTGCTTTAATGATCTTGATGATGGTTCTTTAAAAATAATCAAGCTAATAAACTTTTAATGGCATGTGTTTTAAATAATGGATTGAAAATGCTGTAAATATCTGTTTATCCAATAGTCTGTAATAACCTCTTATGAAACACCATCATCTGTCGGGTAAATAATGGGTATTTAAAAAAAAACACATCATGTATTTACATAATAGACTTAGGTGCATAAGAAAACAATGTAGTTTCCTTTTTGAAAAAGATATTTTCTTAATAGGAGAAATTGGCACAATTTATTAAGTAACGCATGTGAGAAATTATCTAAATAAATGGTCATATAAAACATCACATCTTGTAAGGGCCTATTAAGGCATATAATCTCTGATCACCAGACACTTATATCTTTTTCCCTTCTTAGAACGTATCTTGCAAGTTTCAGGATAAAACTTTAGGGGGGGAATAGCACTCTCAGTGACATCCACTTTGCAGAAGACAAGAGGGCTCTTTAATGTTTAATACTTGCTATTTAACAATGCTCTGAATAGCATTTCAGTGTTAACCCAATGTCTCTTACCCTCTGTTCTTTCTGTCTTTCAAACTTGAGGCAGGATGGCTCTGTCGTGGTGGCCCTGACTGTACTCTGCAGGCCAGGTCAGTGATGGTTAAAAGCATTAGCTAGCAGCACGACCTTGGCAAGTGGTTTAACTCCTTCTCAGATGTGAAACTTGGAATAATAGCAGTATCTGCCTCCCAGCACTGTTGAGCACTTGTAGCAAGCGAATGCATGTAAGGTACTTACAGCATGTTGGGTATACCCTTAGGTACTGAATAAATGCTAGTCCTAGTCCTGTGCCGGTTTACTTGTAACTGTGGTACTTGACTGTCTTTACTGGACAGATGTTGACAGAAATGTTTTATGGAGGCCTTTCCTAAAATACTTGGCAATCTCAACGTTGCATAGAAGAGAAGAGTTTTGAAAATGAAACCAGTAAAGACACAAAAACCACTAGGGGACACGACTAACAAAGAAGGCAAGCCATAAAACTCGACCCTTTCATGCATGTGAAACTTGTTAATTTGTCATTGTATATTCAATTTTCATCATTTAATTTTACTTTAAGAAATAATTTTAGACTTAGAAATTGCAGCATAGTAGAGAATTTTCCCACATATTCCTTCCCAGGTGTCCCTGCTTTTAACACCTTGCATAATCTACGTCACAGACCCCAAACCTTACAAACCAGGATAGATGTGATACAATTAAGTAAAATTTTCTGGTTTTTCCACTAACATCCCTTTTCTGCTCTAGGATCTCTCCTACATCCCACATTGCATTTAGTGGTCATGTGTCTTAGTTTCCCCCAGTGAGAATTCTGTTTTTCCTTTGGTTTATATGACCTTGACAGTTTTGATGAATATAGGTCAGTTATTTTTATAGAATGTTTCTTGATTTTTTTTCCTGAGCAGATTGAGTCCATATAATTTTGATTTTGGCAAAAATGGCCTGTGTCATATCATAGGGCGTGGGACATCCATGGTATGTTTTGTTACTGGTGATATTAACCTTGGTCAGCTGGTGAAGCTGGTGACTGCAAAGTTTCTTCCCTGAATAGTCAGTCACTGTATTTCTCTTGGTGATATTTGACATAAATACACTGAAAGAGTGTCCTTGAGTTTATGCAAACCTCCTGTTTCTTCTGTATTCTGCCCATCAGTTTTAGCACAGACAGTAGATCTTACAATGGCTCTTACAATGGTGACCTCGTGGTAATTTTCTGTTTCCTTGATTTTTACCACATTCGGTAATTGGAAGTCCTTTCTCCTCCAAAACTGGCTTAGTGTTTTTTTTTCCCCAATAACACTTTCCAAATTAAAAAAATTAAATAATTAAACCACCTTTCTTCTTCCTCCTCCTCTCTTCTTTGTTCTCTTTCCTTCTTCCTTCTAGATGAGCTTAGATTCTCATTTTTTCCTGTACACTAAGTCTTGGATCTCTTTTTGGTGACCTGTAAGCAAATGGATGCAGTTAGAATTAACTGCCACATACTCGATATAAGAGTCACTATTGGTCATTGTATAATTTAAGCTGCAGTTTATCCATAATTTTTCCTACCTTGAAGCCTATGTGTGAATAGTTTCCTCACTTTCCAGAACTCTCTAAGAGCCTGAAGATATGAAAGTCTCAGTGAAATGAATACCTGGATCCCGAGGAAAGCCTTCTGTGTAGGCTTGCAGAGGGAAAAGGAAAGTGATACAGAAAAAATCAGACTGTGGCGTAGGATGCTCACAAATCTCATGATTCTGACTGAGTTGACATCAAACACAGCCCACACAGGGGAAGGCAGGGAATCCGGAGCTGAGCAATGGGCCACTTTCAGGTTCTGTCTCTCCACACTGTGGGGGAGCATTCCAGGCTGCGTGGATGATGGGAGTCCCAGGTGGCTTTCACATCCCTTATTGGTGGCCCTCTGGCTCAGATTTCTTGACCCAGTAGACTGTTTCTTTGGCTGATGATGACCCCAGTCATCTTCATGATAATGCAAGCGTTGCAGGGTGAGAGCTTCAGGGAGAATTTCAAGGTGCTGTTCCTTATAGCAACCTCTTTGTAAGTAATAAGCCCTGTTTGCCACTGTGGCAGACCCCGTGGAAGTGGTGGCAAACCTATGGCATGTGTACCGCAGCCAGCTGGTTGTATCATTGAAAGCTCTAAAGAGCTCGCTGTCACTGGCCTATGATGTCCAACCCATGTGCTATGGGGACTCCCTTCTCCACACCAAGGACTGATTATTACAAACAACTGTGACTCTTGGGTATTCCTTTTCTGGTGGCATGTTCCGCTTGGCCAGCATGGGAGTCAAACCAAAATTGCCAAAGGATTGGTGCCACCAGAAGCAGCCCTCAGCCAGTGACAAGTGCAGGTTTAGTGGATTTGCCCTGCTTTTCCCTAGAGTGACTATTAGGCCTGTAATAATACATCGTGTCCTAAGGCCTCAGTAGGTTCCAGCTTCTTACTTGTTGATTGGTCTCTTTCCTTTCTATGCCTAATCCCTAACAGCCTCTTGTTTTTCCCCCCAAGATCAGCTCTTAAATAAACCATCTATATTCTAATCTTTGTGCTAAGCTATGCTTTTGGTGGAACTCTAATCACAGCCAGGCCAAGATTAAGTTGACTTTCGGTTTCCGATAGTTTCCCAACCCCCTACTTCCTCTCCTCTGTGACTCCTACGTATTAGTCTAGTTTGTTCTTCTGGCATTTTGCCCAACTGATTCCTTTCTGGACAGTGCCTGTGAGCAGGTGAGCAGTGAAGATTCTTAGACAAACAGATAATGTAACATTAGGGCAGAGGGGAAGAATCATGCATTTATGGGGTACCTGCTGCGAACCGGGAACTGGACTGTATTGTGTGCTTTGCAAAGGTTATCTTATCTCGCTTTCTTGACAGCCAGGAGAGTGGAGGGTGTTGCTGGTATTATCTCCCTTTTGAGGATGAGAGAAGCTGATATGCAAAGGGCTTAAGACGCGTGCATAAAGTTGTAAAATTGCAAATAAATGAAACTATGTTGCCAAAGCGAATGCCCTTTCTTCCCTGCTCTGTTGTCCTTCAAACAAAAAAACAAAAAAACCTGGACCAAAATCCACAAACCTAGTTTTTCTATTTACTGATTCTGCAGTCTTGGGCAAGCAATTTGATTTTTTTTTTTTTTTTTTTTTTTTTTTTGAGTTTGTCTTCTCATTGCTGAAATGGGAAATACAAGTGAAAGAGTTTTGACCCAGACAGGACACTGTAGCCAGTAAAGCCTTAGAGGCAGAACCAAGGAACTCCTATCTCCCCCACCCCTAGGAATTTACCTATGGCACCAAACAAAGACCAATGGGCTACCCGAGCATCCCTAATGCCCCCTTAGGTTCCACCCAAAACCGAGGCTACTTATATACTGCCCCCCCCCCCAATGCCACGTGTCTGCCAGAGAGAAAGCTGGACTCCAGCGGTTGGGAGTATTTTGGTTTTCTCTCTCCATGTTCTCAGAATAAAGGCCTCTTTTGTTTTATACTTCTCATCTTTTGGATATAATCTTATCAACAAGTAAAAGGCAATTATTATTTGATCTTAGCCAATTGGCTGTGTGATAGCATCACTTGTAAGCTAAGAAAAAGGTAGTATAAATATACTTGCCTAAAGAGTGTTTCTAAAAGTCTTAGTGATGATCCAGCCCATCAGGATGGGGGAGCGGTTTCCCCTTACTGTGCATGCCCCAGAAGCAGAGCTGTGCGTCTGAATCCTAGGAGCCACACCATGGTTCTGAACTGGCTCAGCTGAACACAGTACTTGGCTTTGTGAGTTCTTGGGTCAGTCATGGTTACTATTTCCATTGGTCAATGCTTCATCATCCTGTGGCTTTTTGCTTCATATTTGTCACTATCATGTTGGCTTTGTATTTTGGAAAGCTTCCAGTGCTCATTACCATAATGAAGAATGATGTCGTGGGGAGTGGGTCAGTTTCCGTTGACTGAAGTTCCTGTTCTCAGCGCAAAGACTTGAAAAGCCATCCTTGTCCTCTGCTTTTTAAAGAGCACACTAAGGGACTGAAGTCAATCTTGTCCAGAAATGGACTGCAAAATTGACAGGCTTAATTACAAACCTTATTTTGGCAAGTAATTTATTTATAGTATTGTTTCGTTTTTTCTAATCTCAGGAGATATTGGTGGGTGTTCTAAAATCCATCAGGAGTCATGCAAACTCATAGGTTGCTTGCTTTCCATAGTAGGTGCAAGACAAGCGATTTCTAAGAAAATTATCTTTTAAATGGGAAGCGAATGTTTTATTTTGTGTATTGTCATTTGGAACCTAACTGAAGGGAGGGACCTTTACATTGACTTGCAGAGATTTTCTTTATGGGACCTTAAGAACCCAAGTCAGTTCTTATTAGACAGAGGACAGTGAGAAGCCTTTCTTGTCTCCCTTTCCTGTTGCCTTTCTGTGAAAGAAAGAACTTAACTTTCATCTCACCTTCTGTATTGCAAGATGGGAGTTGTTCTGTGTCTTCGCTTGTCATTTTTGTGGCTGTTACGGTGCTAGGAGCAATCTCACAACATTTCTCCGTGCAACTCAGACACAAATGTCTTGAGACATCCTCATCCAAAGTGAATCTTCTATAAATAATAAACAGCAAATAGGCTCCATTTAGTTATATTAACCCCCAAATAGGTCATGCACATTGTTTAAAAATGCAAACATCACAATAAAACAGATTCCCTAGATGCAGAGTTTGATGTGTCTGTGCAGATTTTCTGGACGTGGTACAGGAAAAAATAGCCCTCACCTATGCTTTGCTACTTAAAATATTTATATATTATCTCTGAAAAGTGCTACTTTTGAAATGCTATTTATTATAAGCTGATAGAGCTCAAGGGCTCTCTGTCCTTCTGGAAGCCTTTTTTTATTTTTCCGATTGCTGAGTAGTTCCTGCTAACTTTACTTTCTGAAACCTGTGGCGTCCTCAAGGAGGTTGTAACTGCTGCCAAATTTTTGTGATTTCTTGCTGAACAACTTGGCGCTCATCCGCAATCCTCTTTAGTTTCTTCAATGGGTCTAATTTCACACGTTAAGAATCTTATTGTTTGTCAGCCAAAATAAAGCGGTGTAGTTCAAAACTATTTATACAATTCAAAGCATTGTTTTCTCCATTTGCTGCTTAGTCAGCTGCCTTTCTGCTTCCATCACGTGTTAGCTTTGTTTCTTTCATGTCAGGAATAATTAGACAATTAAGTGCCAATACTTTAGAAATAAAATGGCATATTTTCCCCCAAATTCTTGCTATAAGAAAACCTACTTGAATTCACAAACCCCCTTCAAAATCAGATGGATAAAGTGTTCCATTGTGAACAGGAATGTTGAGATCACAGATTGTACACACTTGGACAAAGATACGAACTCAAATTCCATTGCAAAATGGCAATAATTACTTTTTCCTAGTAATTACTTATAATTAAAAATATACAGATGTGACCTTCATTACTGTGTTGAAATCTCCTGAACCTTCAAAATGAGTTACTTCCTTTTGTTAGAGTTTTCTGGCACAATAAAGAAGCAAACAATTAAAAAAGAAAAGAACAGGTTTATTTTGGATGTGGAAAGGAACACAATCCATGGTGGTTGGGCTGTCTCCTCCCATCGAATAAACGGAGGCAGAGGGTGATGTGGGAAGTGGCACATGGGGTGGACCCTGATGATGTGTGAGGAGCTGACTGGAATTTTCTTTGCGTGCAAACAGGAAAAGGAGTTGTAATTAGGGTTAAGAAGAAACAAAAAGTGGTAAGCATTCCTGCTTTGGCCTTCCACCACGTCAGACCACTGCCATAACTGAACATTTATACCACGGCCCAAACCTTTCACTTTAACTGTTGACTGAATCCCCTCAATTCTCTCCCCCTCCTCCCTAGAAGCTAAAATTAAGACATGAAATAGAAGTTCAGTGTAGTTGGGACCAGGCTATACCTCTTCCTAGATTCATTCATATAAAAAGGATATAAGACAATTCCCAGTCTGATCTATGGGAGTCCCTCTGTAGCTTCCCTCTGTAGCTTAAAGACTGGACTGATCTCTAATTTAAAAAAAAATAAGGAAACTTTAAGTGTCAAGAAATAATCTTACCTCTCACCCCCATCTTTTCATTCCCTATACAGTTTCTTATATCACAGTTTGTTCATTAAAAGTAAGTCCTTGAATCCAGGCCACAATAAGGCAGAAGGAAATTAAGTTCACTTCTCAGAGACGTAGCATTGAATCATTTGGGGGCACATTTTAAAGCTACCAGAAATCTGCAGAAGGTTTTCAGGCAAAGGGGTGACTCAGCTCTTAGAAGGGAAAGGTGAATCTGAACACAGAGCGCAGAGCTTGCAGACACAGGGAGAAGCAGAGCTATTTGATTATAATCTCTTTTACCCCCTACAACTAAAAGATTTTTAAGGCAGGGGCCACATCACCATTTCCCCCTGTTTTTCAAGTCTTTTGCGTATAATATGTGCTTCTAAAATGTTCTGGGAATGACTTAGTCAATGATTCTTTAGTTCAATAAATGAAAAGTTAATGAAAAACAAATGACTATGTTACGAAATTGTGAAGAACATGATTTCTGGAATCATACTGCCAGGACTCCACCATCTACCAGGTAAATTTTCTCGAGAAGTTACTTCGTTTTCTTAAGCCTCATGTAAATGTGAATATTAATAGATCCCACCCCATAGTTATAGTAAAATTTCCATGATAATATTTAATGCAAAATAAGTACATCATAAATATTAGCCATTATTATCTGCACTGTCAGTATTCTAGTTCTTCAACAATTCAGTGTTAAGGCTGGATTTGAATTCATACTTGTCTTCTTCTAAACCCCATGACCCTAAATACTGAACCTTCAAGATCTGAGGTGATAGAAACTTCCATGGAGAGTAGCAGTTCAGCTCTTTGAGTTCTTTCGCTTAATATTTTGATATAGGCACTGTGACACTTGGTTTTTATCAAGTCTTGAGCTTTTTTATTCAGTTGTGGAGGAAGGCCACAGAGCTTCTTGAAGTTTAGCAGACTTTTTAAAGCTCGTGCCTAGATAATAGCAGGTCATCGTGCCACTGGGACTGCTTTTTAGGACACACTAGTTTCAACTGACTTACCTAACAGGAACAGTAGCGAGAACTCACTGCAAGTAGGTTTTGATAATGGAAAGAGCCCGGGCATCCTGTGCTGCTGAGCAAGAGAGAGCATGCTGCCTGCCTACCAAGGAAAAGCTCTGGGTCCAAGTGCTTTTAAGTCTCAGCTCGCATTATGTTAGCAAATTCCCATTGGCCAAAGACAGTCACAAGGTTATGGCCAGATGCGAGGGGCAGAGAAGTAATTGCTACTTCCTGATTAGAGACCCTACAGGTCACATTGCAAAGGATATATGTGAAGGCATATGAGAAATCATTATGGCCACGTTTGTACACAATTGCCAAGTTTGACATTGATCTTTGCTAGGTGTGACTCAAGCTCTTAAACAGCTTTTGAGAGAGTCTGCAGCTTAGAATGACCTTGTCCTTAAATTAATTCAAATATGTGCTTTTTATGCTTCAAGCAGGTTCCTAAGGGATCATACCGTTTTAGGTGGGGATCACAAAATCCCTAGTGGGCATTCCCTGCACACAGATGCTAAGATATGACCAGATTTCAAAGTCTGCAAACCAAGGTTGGTCTGTTGGGGTGGATACAAAACCTCATTTATGCTTCTTAAATACTGTGTCTCCAGAGTTGGGTACGCTTTGCTAATGAAACCTGATAGTCACGTTTTCCATGGTTTCTTATGAAAATTAAAAACCCCAGGAAACACTTCAGAAATTTTTATTTATTCCATCTGACTTATAACACAGAACTCCTTATTTGGCCTTCGCAGGGAGCTGCATGCTGGGCCTGGCCCGTCCCCTCCTGAGTCCTCCCCATTAACTGTTGGCTGTTTAGCCGCTGAGCAGGTGGGGGAGGGCTTCATTCCCAGCAGAACCCAGGAAGCCAGGAGCCTGCCCTGCTCATCCACTTGTTAGATTAGAAAACAGGCCTGTTGCACAGCCCCTGTCACCTCCAGATACAGCTCTGACAGGCTGCAAAATCAGTGACCCTGGAAAGTCACCCAGTAGGCTTGTGGCTACTTCTCTGGAATGTTTTGAATCAATTTAGAAGTTTTGTGACTTTCAAAAATACCATTCCCACGGCATCATGTGAAATCATAGCAATTCTAGGGGTAATGACAGTCAGCCATAGGGGTTTCCTATTAACAGATCTTATTTCTATATTTCAAATGAGATGAAATGACATTAGCAAGACATCTCTTAAATTTACACCTCTAACTTTAAGTTACTGAGTCTTAGAACCATGAGTGCCAATCATTTAACAGGTATTTCTTGAATTGTTTTAAATGAACTGGTTTATACTAAACTCAGTAAACTTTGATCATTTTCTTTGTCCATTCAGGCTTCTAAAACAAAATATCTTAGTCTGAGTAACTTATAAATGACAGAAATATATTTATTCCAGCTCTAGAGGCTGTGAAGTCCCAGATCTCAGCATCTGAAGATTAATGTGTGGTAGAGGCCCGATCTTTCAACAGATGGCACCTTCTGTGTCCCCACTGAGTTGAAGGGGCCTCTTGGCTCTCTGGGGCCTCTTCTAGGGTATTAATCTCATTCATGAGACTCGGCTCTTATGATCCGATCACTTGCAAGTTACCACCTTTAAAATGATCACACTGGTCATTAAGTATCCATAGATGAACTTTGGAGAGACACAGACACTTCGGCCGTGCTGTCACGTATTTATGGAAATGTACCTATTCTCCTGTGACGTTTGGGTTTTGGCTGGGGGGAAGATCAATGTCTTAAAGATGAAACAGCAAATGTGAAACTTGGTGGGGTGAGTGCCAAATCTTAAGAGGATATTCAAGATGCTATTTCTGATGTACACTAAGAAAACTATACCACAGGGCCTCTGTTTTCTTATCTTTATTTCTCTCCATTGCATTAATGGCACTGCATTAATTCATCTAATAAAAAAAAACCCAGAATTTTGGATACTTTTTAAATTAAAAACCATAATTTTATAGGAAAAGGAGTAGTACATTGCTTCTAATCTTTTTTTCTCTAGATGGCAAAGCTAATTAAACTTCTTCCCAGAGATGTGCAAAAAGTGTTCCATTCTGGCATGAGAGGTAAATAGAGGGCAAACCAAGGCCAACACCCCCAAACAGTTTGGCTGTGTTCTCCTGTCTTTTGTGCAAAGACCCAAAGATTGTGATGTTAGACTTGAGATCTCTCCTAAAGATAATGTGTGGAATCTAGAAATGTGTGCTGTGAATATAATGATTGTCCTAGTGAGTTCCAAGGAAGTCCAGGTATGTTTCCTTTTTGCAGTGAGCTCAGCCTGCCAAGGGATGGCCCAGTAGACCATGATAAACCCAGCAAAGAAAGTCTGGATGCTGCTCCATGGAGGCTGACACCACATGCACTGATCTTACTGGGCAGTTGACTCTTGGGGGCATGAATTTTCTTTACATTCCTGAAAACATGCAGTAAAATCCCTAAGAGTCAGTTGAGTTTATCAAGTCCGGTTTTTTCAAAATGGATTTTGCAGAGCACAAAACTCATGATATACCAGGAAAAAAGAAAAGGCTTCATAGTTAGCTCTAAATATATGATCATTATCTTGTGGATTCAAATAAGTGCGTAAAAGATTTGCAGAAATTCAACACAAAGAGAATTTTGGCTAAGCTGTCTTTCCTACTCATTTGCAAACACAATTCTGTTTTCTCCTGACACGTAATAACATCTCACAGTTTGGAGAATGTTGAGGTAGGGGTCTGTTTTGTCCTCACATTAACCCAGATGCTTAGAAAACAAAATATCCAGGTCTCATGGTGTTAGCTCCTAGTGGTAGAGTATTTGCTCTTCTGTCATTTGCTATTGTGTCATCAGCCTATTAAAAGGCTGCTTTATGGAAGAGGCACAATGGTCTCACCATTGCAATGACTGTCAATGTCAGATTGGTTGTGTAATTCATGTTATCATATAATAGACCCAATAAAAGTTGCACAAATAAATTTTTACTCTATATTAGGGACTTGTGTCCTATAGGTACTCTAGCGGATTATTAGAAACTTGGTGTCTTAACACATCTGACATTTATCATCTCACAGGGTCTGGAGGTCAGAAGTCTCAGCTGATTCATAGTGGAGCTGACAGGGCTGAAATCTTTTCTGGAAGCTGTAAAGCAGAATTCATTTCCTTGCCCTTTCCAGCTTTTTGGGACCATTGGCATTCCTTGGCTGTTGGCCTCCTCCATCTTCAAAGTCAGCAATAGCCAGTCCAGTCTGTATCCTCTTCTGCCTCCTTTTCCATATTAAAAAAAAATCATTGTGATAACAAGGGACCACTCAGATAATGTGAGACAACCTTATTTTAAAGCCAGATGATGATCCGTTTAAATATATCTCTTTTCATGTGACCTAACATTCTGAGAAATGGAATTTGGGAGTCTTTGGGAAGCTGTTATTCTGTCCATTACAATATAGAATGTATATTGCTCCCTTGGCTGGGTCTTCTAGGATTCTCAGACCATTTAGTAACTATCATTCTTCTTTTTGTTTCCAGGTCCTAACATCTCCTAAGAATTCATATCACGTCAAGTATCCATGTATATATGAGCCATATCAAAAGAAACATGACCACTATTACTAACAATTCTGAATAACAAGAGTCAGCAAACTATAGTGCAAGAACTAAATCTGGCTCTTCTCTAGTTTTTGTAAATAAAGTTTTATTGGAACACAGGCCCTGTTTTCTGGCTATGAGAGCAGAGTTGGAGTTGTGATACAGAGTTTATGGCTCACAAAGAATAAATATATTTGCTATTGTCACTTTCTGTAGGCACTCTGTAGTGGTGTGTCGCCCTCTCCTTTGCCACAATGAGTAGATGTTAATAACTTCAAGACATGTTACATACTTAGCTCTTTTATCATTCTTAGATTTTGGTTTTAGCAAAGGACCATGAAGTTACAGAGGAAATTTGGAATAGTATAGATCTAAAAGAAGTCACTTAAGAAAATAAAATGATATGTTTGTTTTATCAGAACAGATTGTATGCATGCATGTTTGCTAATAGTTTTCCAGTGGCTCAGTTTTGTTCACCAGTGGTTACCAGCCTGGCCTTCTTCACACCCTGCTCCCCTCTACTCACCGCTGCTCAGTCTCTAGAAGTCTGAGAGGGAAGTGAGTGCAGACGTTCATGAGTCTAAGGTAGTACACACTCACCCATAAGCCACATCACTGGTGGCTTCAAAATAGAACAATGATATTTTTTAAAACATCATTTGCTTACTGCACAAAACCTGTGAGAGTAAATGTGGTGGAAATTTCTGGTGTACAGTCTATGTCTAACAAGAAAACAATTATTTATGTTCCTTTTAAGTCAATAAGTAAAAGATAGATTGTAAATTCTAAAAATGATGACCATTCCAAGGGTAGTGGATTTGAATTTGTTACTGAATTTCATAAAATTTTTCTTCAGGGATTCTTGGTGTCTTAGGCATAAAAATTCTCTTTTTCCCCCCAATACTATTTTTTTTTGTTTGCTTTGTAAATTTGTTGCTTGGCTGGTTTTATAGACATGGTCTTGCTAAGTCACCAAATTGTCCAGGCTGGGCTTGAACCTGTAATCCTTTGTCTTCAGCCTACCAGGGTGCTGAGATTACAAGCTTTTGCCACCACACCCAGATAATTTTGAGCACAGTTGCTAGATAGACGGTAACATTGGATATTAAGTCTCCCAATCTCCATTTTAAAGAACCTATATTTAATGATACTAATGAGGCTCAACTAGTAACGAGGTCTTTTCGACTTTGCTGTGGCTGAGGAACATTAACCTGAAGCCCAATGGGCTCTAGACTCTGAATAAAATTGATTCTGTGCCTCCTTCTCTCTCTTCCTAGTTTTGGTCAGTCACATCCTATCTAATCTTAATTTCCACATGTTTTCTGTAAGTATAATGTTAATTAAACAATTACTTGAAGTCGGATTTTACTTGTATGACTTACGTTTTCATACTTCATTAATTTGGGAGACCCTTCTGCCTTGACTTTGGACCATGTTTCTTAAACCTGGCTTGTAGAGTAACAGCTGGGTCATGAACTGTTTATTATTCCTTTAAAACATCAGTTGCCTTCTGTTAAGATTCTTTTTCTTTCATGCTCCCTTAATTTGCATGCTTATTATGTTCAGGAATAATAGCAAGATACTTACGGAATCACATTCTGCCATCTTTGGTCATTTCAACCTTCCTTTCTGTACTTAAAAATAAATAATTGCTTACTCTCCCATCCACACTGAAAATATATATCTGCTGATGGTCTTAGTCCTACACTGTATAGTATAATTCAGTTTTTCTAATCTATTTGTGCTTGTACTGTTCACGCTAGATTTCTGGACTTGTAATTTCTTCATTGGTGCTTCCTCTGCCTGTAGCATCCTTTACCCGCATTTGATATTCTCCTGCTTATTGGATGCTGGTGACAGACTATGGGTGATGAGGTTGCTGTACAATATCTAAGGCACTTATCCTGGCACAAGTACTATGCATAAGTGTTAAGTATATCCAGAGTGCACACATAAGCCCTTAAATCCGTATTGTTCACTGGAAGAATGTATTTTAAGATTTGCCAATTTTTATTAAATTTTTGTGTTAGAATGAAATAAATTCTACAATATGTCCCGCCACTGAGTCTCATACTTAACTTAGAACTTCTTTCTATTTTTGGAGAAGAAATGTCTTTCACTTTCTTTGCATTTTTGCCAGATGGAGACAGATGAGAAATCACAAATTCCTTTCGCTCTTTTCCTAAATAGTGTTTAATGATGAATTAAAATGTATCCATCATTAGTAATTTATTATTTAATGTGAAATGAATCTCTGTTACCATCTTCTGCCTCTTTCTTGGGAGGGAAGGCCACAGGCTTTCTCTGCAGTTGGAATCAGTGCTTTCATTCTGAGACGTGACGAAGGTTTCAGTGTTCATTAAAGCCATCATGTCTGTGACTTTGGAGGTATTTATCAACTTCTACTCCAGATACATCTCACTTTAGCCAACTGTACCTGTTATTGCCCTCAATTCCCCATGATATTTTTGATTACTGTTTTCTAGATCTTTGCTTAACCCAAACATTTTTTTTTCCATGTTTACAGGCTTCTGGACTTTTTGAACTCTTCTGAGACCAGAAGAAGAACAAATCAAAGAAGAACTCTGACCTTGGTATGTAGACAGATCCAGGTGGGATGTCTTGGAAGTTATCCAGAGAATCTCCTTCAGAGGGCTTTGTTTTATTCTATCTAGCGGAAGTTTGACTTCGGCAAGGAAGGTGTTTACCTGTCTGATTTCTTAGACATAATGATTTAGAAGATGTGCCGCGTAAACATGAGCAGTTTAAACTTTATGGCTTTATTTTCAAAATATCTATGGATCTTTCTAAAATGCTGGTCTGAGTTTGACTTTGGTCATCGGGCTCTGATGTCTTTGCACAATAAGGTGCTATACTCACTATTTAATATGTGGTCCTGAAAAATGAATCTAGTTGCTGAAGATTCTGTTGGTCTGTGGGCAGGCACGAGCGTCAGTTTCAAAGGCAAGTGCTGTCATTAGAAGGTCGGAGTTACAGTGATTTAATGTTTGCTTATGGCTGGTTTTGCTGAGTGTCCAGCGATGGCTCACAGTTGCTTGCTGCGACTGAGTGTGATGCTGGATCTCGGTTGTCCTAGAAATGAATGAAGCGCAGTGACACAGAACTGCATGCAGTAGTGAATTAATATGTTGTTTGCCTGTTGCAATTCATTTCTGAGGCTACAGTTAGACTTCAGGATATGGCAAATCTGCTCACCAGAAAATTGTGTGTATATTTTTTCTGCGTAAGCAAGGAGAGTTGGAATGTTGGAGGGAGAGCAAAGTTGGCATTTTCTATTCCTGAGCTTCTTGGCTACTGTAAAGGAAGAAGGTATTCACAAATTACTTCTGACCCTGCAAGCAGTTCATTGTCCAGAAAGACTTTTCTCACTGCCCCGCAATATACAAGGCAGAATTTTATACTGTGGTTAGAAACATATTTCTCCATGTTCTGATCTGAAAATGGTGACCCTGCTAAGAAAGAGCAGGGACTTAGGTATGTGATGAATGCATCGGGCTTTCATTTCAAAGTGTTGAGTAGACCAGATGCTTGGTATTAAATGCCTTGGTAAAGTGTTTAAGAAATCAGAGCTGATCCCCATTTTAAAAACATTAATCCTGTCTGGAGAGAATGGCTCATGCCTGTGACCATTTTTTTTTTTTCAGTTATTTCAAGTAGTTTCTAAAAATTAAGTTCACTTATGAGAACAACCCATCCTTGAACTATGGATTTTAAAGTCAATGTGCTTGACCCTGGATATTTATCCATATCTGTGGTCACCTGGTGTTTTCATCCCACTGGGCAGAGCGATATCTCTTAGATGAAGTACCAATGTTTGTGCACACACAGTCCACAAACATTTAAATTTCCTAACTATAAGAACATTGGGTGTTTCTCTTTGTGTGTGCTAATGGTATGGACTGATTTTGCAAAATCACTGCAGTAAGCTGTAAATGATGTATGAAATGAAAAATTTCTGTCCACTGCACAGAGTGAATATATATAGTTCTACGCAATCACTGGAGTACTGGGCTGTTTTAATATTTCCTTCAGACATACAGCAATCTTTTTGGTGAGTCAGAGCCAGCTGCTTGCCACTGGCAGCACCACAGATTTCCTTCGTGTATGTTCTAAATGATTTTCAGTGTCGTGTTGTATACTTAGGCGTATTGCATATTTAAATTAATGAGTACTAGAATCTTGAAGATTTGAACCTTAAAAGATATTTTAACAAAGACAATATCAACATTATGCCTTGAAAAATTCAGGAAATGCTTCAGAGTTCAAAGTTCACAGTCTGATTATGGGGAAATATCCATTGCTGACATGGGTTATCCATCCTTTAAAATATTTTCCCTGTTATTAATGTTCTTTTAAACTGTGTATCCTATTGACTTGTTTGTAAATTTTTATTCTCAGTCACCAATAGGGTTGAACTTCTTTTCATGTGTAACTTTTAATCGCTGGATATTGTTCAATTGCAAAAGTGTAGCACAGAAGATGTACTTGTTTGTGTTATGGAACAGTGGATATTTACTTTTTTCTAGTTTTGGTAATGGCAGTGATTTTTATATCAATACTGTATTGTGTATGTGATTTTAGTGGTTTTGGTGTATATATGGCTATACCAAACTTTCTCTGCTCTCTTTTGAACTTTACTGTTATACTTATTTTTCCATATTGAATTTAGATAATGACTGCATTATATTTTTAAATTATTGGAGTAGGATTGGCATCTTTGTGATACTGAGTAATTTCATAAGAGGCCATAGGGCATTTTTTCAACTTATCGGTAGATTTTCCAACATGGATTCATCCTAGCATAACCCTCTAAATCATGAGGATAATTTATTTATGGTTTCTGTGTATGAGTAATATTTGTAAAGTTCTGTTTCTGTACCATTTTTGTTAATTTTGGGAACAAGTGTTAACTATAGCTTCGTAATCTTAATTAATAAGATTATTGCATCTTCGGTAGACTCTGGAGCTGTTAAATAGCATGGAACAACCCTTCTTCTTTAGATGCAAGAGTTAGTGCTTGCATTGAGCTCATCTCGAGGCAAAGTTCTTTGAAGCTTCTAGTTTTCTTTCAAGATCATTAACCTGTTCAATACTGTTTCTATCTCGTATTGAAGCAATTTTAGTAAGTTATATTTCCCTGTTGAAATGAAATACCAATTCAGAGAGGTTAAACTTCTTAAGTACATACAAAATATTCTTATAATTGGCAAAAATAATTCTGTAAGGTTTTGGCCAAATCATTGTGTTCATCCTTAATACAAGTTATCTGTTTCTTGATTAGCCTCATCACAGGTACTTTTGAAAACATACTTTTCTTCTTGTTCACGTAGTTTTTCTGTTCCCTTGCTAGCTTCTTAAGTCCTATCCTTAGTGCATTTATACTGTTGTTGCTGTTTACTAATGTGAATATTTAAAACTACAGATTTTCATATGATTTCTATTTTAGTGACATCATATAACTTATGACATATTGTATTCTCATATTATTTATTTTTTAAATGTATGCCTAATGTGATGTTTTATTTCCTTTCTCCCTTTATTTATTTATTTTGGTGGTACTAAGAATTGAACCAGTGATCATGGATCTATATTCTTAGACTATTTTGTTTTATTTTATTTTATTTTAAGCCATGGTCTCACTAAGTTGCCCAGACAGTCCTTGAAATTGTAGTCTTTCTACAAGTGTTAGACCTAATGTCTGAGGCTTCCTAGTAGCTGGGAAAAGAGGTTTTCACTACCACTTAAACTGCTTTTTATATTAAAATGCCCAATTATTTCCTAAGAGTAATTTTAAATTTTAGAATGTTGAATTTTAAGAGTTAATATGTTAGAATTCATTTCTAGTTTGACTTACTTGCTTCTCAAAATGTGTCTGTAATGACTTTTACCTGAATTTATTGACATGATCTTTTTGGGGGCAAATGGTATATTTGATCATCAGTAAGCATTTTATTGTTGCTGGAAATGAAGATTATTTTCTTTAAGGTAGAGAAGGCACTAATTACATTGTCAAGCTCCTCTATAGCATGTTTTGCACCCTTTGGCCTTTTATTTTTTGCTCATCTTTGAGGAATGTTAAAGTCCCTTCTTAATTTGTTCTTATTATTCTTTAAACCTTATTTATGAAGATATTTGCATTCTGTGTATTACAATTCTGTAGTACTGAATTATAATACATTGCATATTTGTGTTTAATTATACTCCCTTAATATAAAACCTCTTCTTGTGTGGGCGGTACTGGGGATTAAACCTAGCGCCTTCATAGGAAGCTACATCCCCACCATCTTTTGTTATTTTATTTTGAGACAGGGGCTTGCTAATTCACTGAGTTTCCTGGACTGGGTTCAAACTTGCCATTCTTTGCCTCAGTCTCCCAGGATTCTGGGATTACAGGTGTGCACCATCCACCTGACTTTTCTTTATGCATTTAATGTGTTTACTATTTGGTATGGACTTCTTTAAGTCTCACATGTGACATGTATGACACTTCTGTAAGGGCAGTTAGTGTTCCAGGTCAGCTGGGGAGTGGTTTTTCCTGATGGCCTCAGACACACCTGATGTTGGAACCACAGCTAACGTGGCAAGAGAAGAAAAACCACAATGCCCAACCACATTTTAAACCTTATCACAGGAATTCACGAAAGCCCACTGGCCAAAGAAAATCACTTGACCACCCCTGATCCAATAGGTAAAAGGTGATTCTAGGTTTAATCAAAGTAAGTATTGTGTCATATTTTACGGATCCTGGGAGAGGGCCAATTTGAGATCATCTTCAGAATTCAGTACATTGCCATTAGAGACTTGGGAAAGCAAGGGAATCCATGCTGAGCCATATCAATTCCTAACTATGTTGCCCTCTTGGCCAACTAAATTGAAAATTTAATCTTACAGTGTGAGCTTGGTCTCTTCCAGTTCATTTGTAGCCTGTGTTCTGAATTTACATTGTGCCAGTACATTGTTGTTTATACAAGTCTCTCCTTATCTTACTCACCTTCTTTGGCTCTGTTATTTTTTCCTGTTTCACTTTTCCTTCTAAATTTCTACAGTTTTTACAGTGAGGTCTGTTTGGCATCTTCTGTAGATGCTAAATTAGTTATTTTAAAAATAGTCATCAGATGGTCATTTGGGGCTTTCCTATAGTAAACAAGACTTAGTCCCTGCCTTCAAGGGACATCCAGTTCGGGAAGCTTTTGGATGTCCTTGAGTTCATTTTCAGTGACAGTCGTGCTTTCCTGAGATACTAGTTCACTTCCTGCACCATCATCTGTCATGGACGCTTTGCGTGGTGTTTGTCATCCGCCTTGGGGATTCGCTCTTACACCTGTCCTTGGGAGTGATGGTCATGCGCCTTTCTTGGAGCTACGTCCAGAGGGTATATTGATGTGCACAGCTCCTAGTTTATTTCTGGTTTTTAGGGAGCATCCCCACCTCTATGGTATAAATCTCTGTTCAGATAGAACGCATCAAACACAGAACAAAACACCCCCAACTTCTCAGCATCACTCTTGTCATCCTGGTTTTTCCTTAAGTTCAGTTCAGGGCTTCAATTTTGAGGCTATTTCCTGGGGAGATGTCATACTTTCTCTCCACCCTGTTTTTCTATAACTAGTGTTTCTGAATGGCTAGCAAGTAGGTCAGTGGGGAGACTTTTGTGGAAAAAAAATATTCCAGTTCTTCATGAAATGGCTCATGTCTGGAGTAGAGACAGCTGTTAGTCTTCTGATCTCCTCTGTCAGTGGACTGTGAAACCCAGCCTCTCACTGTTTGTTAATGGGAGTAGAGTAGGAGTCACTGGACAGTAGGACAAACACAAGATCATCTTCTATTTTTCTCTGTGCACAGGACATTTTGGTGCCCACATTGTTAGCATGTTTTATGCACACAGAATGAGATGTGAAATATACATACAGACTACAAAGCATCACAATGAAAGGAGTGCCCCTACATATGTGACCCAGCTTATCAGCAGGAGCAACGATACCACCGCAGCATCTGCCGTGTGCAGGTCCTAACCCATGTCCTTCCTCTTGCAAGAGACGACCACCATTGTGAATATCATGCTGACTGCTCCTATGCCTTTCAAAATAGTTTTACTTGCTGTATATGTTGAACTAAACAATGTGCTTTTTAGATTTAAAAATGTAACGTCTGAGTATTTTATCATATTGAACGCTGACTGGTAAATGTGACAAGTTTTCACTCAATATTATGTTTCCAGAATCCGTTTATGATGTTGTACCTCGGTGTATTTTATTTTTTCATTGCTATGTTGTAGGCTATTTATGTGAATGGATTTTGTTTTGTAATTATTAATTAAGAAAATCTTTATCTCATAAAAATAATGTTGCTATGGATATTTTGGTTGATTTCTCCCAGTTTTCATATGTAAGAATTTCTTTCAGAGTGAATAAGATACAAAATCTTCAATAAATATTGTGAAGGGTAAGAAACTGCTCAGAGGGGAAAAATAACTCAGAGAAAAGGAGAAAAGAAGGAAGGGAAAAGAAAAAAGATATAAATTTGTATATATGCACTTAAGATAGCTATAATTTGTATATATACGCTGATGATAACTCTAGTAGTTCTTGGAACAAAAGTTAATATTCATAGGGTTAGATCAATTTTGCATGTCTATATCTGGTGATCTGAGAAACTCGTTTTAAGATAACTATGCAAATTGACAACCTTTGTCATGTTTCATTGTTTTGAAAGGCTATGTTGTGTTGTTTGGGTTTTCTGTTATTATTACTTATCTCTTTTGTTTCTTGTTTTAGTTTAGTTTTGTTTTGTCTTGTTTTCTCTTGTAACACAGAAAGGGTAGATGTACATGTGTAGGATTATACATGCCTAGAATTTCTCCTAAAGAGTTTGTAAAAATTGACTTTATTATATATGATGATATGAGCATCTGTTTTGAAGAAAATAAGAAATTCCGGTAGCCATTACTGATTTCCTATCAGCTTGTTTGGAAGTCCTATAATGCTTTTATTCTTTGTTTGGATCAGTTGTAGCCTGTTTTCTGTTATTTGATTTCAGTATGTATGAGGGTATGGACAGCTATTTTGAAGAGGACAAGAGACATTATGGTAGCCATTGTTGATTTCCTGTTGTCTGGTTTTGAAGGCCCATAATGCTTTTATTCTTTTGTTTTTATTGGTTTTACATTATTTAGTTTTGATCAAATTTTTGTGTGTGAAGGTATAGATTACTTATTTTGAAAAAAACAAGTGACACTATGGTGGCCAATGTTGATTTCCTGTTGCCTTGTTTTGGACTCCTGTGTTGTTCTTATTCTGTTCTGACCTGCTTTGTTCTGTGTGGTTTTGTTTTGTTTTATTCTCTTTAAAATAAAAAAAGGAAGTTCTTTCAAATAAATACATATTTCCTATTCATAAAAGAATAGAACTATCCATGCATAAAAATGTAAAATACAAATGATTGTAGTCTTTCTTGTGAACCTTTTATGTCTATAGAATGTTAGTATTGACCATAGAGGCTTTCTTTCCTTTTTAATCATATGATCTCATCATGTATTCATCAATGTAATTATTCTTTCGAAAAATATTAACTGAGTTTCACTGTTCGTTTCACATTAAGTTCATTTTCTGTGTTACTAATTTCTGCTTTTAGTTCTTTTCTGATATTGATTCTTAGTTTGAAAGCCTAAGTTGGCCAATGGAAGAACATAAAGTACTTAAACACTTGCCAGGCATGAAATGTTCTCGCTGGCATTCGTTTGATTATCGGAAATGCTGTTTCAATGAGTATTTTAAAAGAAGTTAGTCCTATTGGGTATCCTAAAGTACACAAAGTCCACACATAGAACTCTTCAAAACTTAGGATCACTTTAATTCGCTTAAAGGCTAGTAGTGGGGATATTTTAGGCCTATGTGTCTCACACTTCCCTTGTCCCCGGAGTGTTCCAACTCCTTGTTCTTTTCCTGGCCCTTAATGAAATCAGATTCCAAGAATTGAAATGTGCCTCCTAAGGGTGCCTGCATAGAGATTATGTGATAGAAAGTATTTCTTTTAATTGATTTGATTTGCTGTTCAAACTGTTAAATGTGTTACTTTGTCTTTAAACCACCATTGGTTTTTATTTGTTCCTATTACCTATGTTTCTATTATGTAGTTTGTTTCCACCCCCCCCCCCCTCATTCTGGGGTAGTATCAATTTTTTTCATTTGCCTTTGAAAAGTATGGAAGGGTGGCAGTGTTAAATGGGCTATTTAACTGAAGAATTGACGGACATTCTTTTTCTATACGTACATAAGACAGAAATGGATATAATTTAGTGTATGTATTTATAGAGGAATATGGCAGCTATTTTATGGTATTTAAAAGGAAATGCCACAGGTATATTTTTTTCCTAAGTCTAAACTTCCCTTAAAAGAAAGCCTACAAATGTAGCAATTTGGAAGGAGTTGGCTTAATTTAAAAAGCTCCCCTGTGACATCAGAGTGTGTTTCATGCTATTGCTTGCTTAGACTTCCTCATTAAAATATTGACTAGTCTTTTTCTTCAGTAAATGCTAATCCCAGCTCCCATGTACATGTATTTACATTTCACTGCGGGCAGCCTGCCAGGTTAGGAATAAAACCAATTTGTTAATATCACCATTTCCTTTTCAGCACAGAAAATATGCATTAAATTAAAGGTTTTCAAAACATAATAAGAAACAGCTCCTGGTGATACCAACCATTTAGTTGTCTCTCTGGCTTAGGTTGCGATGGCTTATCTTTAACAGCTTGTGTTTTTCTGCTCACCTCAGCTCCTGATATCCCTGTAAACCTTTAGATCCTAAAAGACCCCCATTGTCGGCCCTCAAGTTGGCTTTCCTCCCTTGGTCCTCACCATTCCTGTTGTTGTGCTTTGCAGGTCCCTGCCAACACCCATCTGAGGACACAAAATGCTATTTTAAAAAAATAAGTGTATGTGGTTAATCCTCCCTGATAACATGCTGCTGTGTTGGAGCATTCTCCCCAGAATTCTTGGAAATTTTCGAACTGCAAGAGGGTTTCCATTTGATTTATGATTCACAAATGGATCAGTGTTATTAAAATCCACAGGAGTCCTTTGTTCCTGTAGTCATTCTGAAGGCCACCCATCACGCGCTTCCACACACCGTTTCGAACAAGAGCATCCTCCTGGAGCCTTAGCTGTTTCTTAAATAATCTTCCTGTAGAAAGCAACTAATTATGCAGCTGAACACCAAGCCATATTAGTAACTGAAATGTTTGTGCGCATTGGATTATCTAAACTTGCCAAGTCAAGTCAATTTTCAATAACAACTAACAGTTATTAACCTTATTAGCATACTTTGCCTGGTTGGAAGCTACTTTTTACTTTGTTGAATATTTTATTTATAAAATGGATTGAGTGATGCTTCCTGGTAGTCCTGTAATCCTTAAGGAGAAAGGAATCATTTGCAAATGTTACTGTGTACTTTGGTGCTGGGAGAAGTTAAATCCAACGCCTAAAATTTGCACGTATCTTTTTAAGTTTCTCTGTTGGTCCCTAATTCATAAGTTTCCCTGTTGCTTTCCTCTCCAGTCAGATGATGATCTTTGCTTTTGCAAGGTTAGAACAACAAGATCTTATTGATAATCTTGTTTCCCTCCTACTTTGGGGAAAATAATAAAGGAAAAAAAAAAGATTTTGCCTGAGTAGTTCATTGATTAGCTTTCTTCCATTTAGCTTCACTGGCTGCAAGATTGAGCACCTCGTGTTTCTTACTGCAAAGAGTCCATAATGGGCATCAAATTTGAGAACCCTTTCCGCTCCTGCACCATCACGCTTTTTGTAATTTTGTTTCATTTTATTCCCATTCAGTTTGGTGGGGTTGTCAGCCCCTCTCTGGCATTCTGGTATTCATTTGAAATTGGTGAGGTATCACAGGCACCCCCTCAATTCTGCTCAAACTTGCACTAGATGCAAACTGACAGGTTCCTGGTCTTTGTGCCATAGCCTGGGTCCTGAGAGTACTCAGGTTCAAGACACTGCTTTGGAAGACGCATTCAGCAGTGCAGTGTTGTTTCGTGAGGAAAACTGCCTCCGCCAGCTGGTAAGCAATTTATGCCCTGAAGCATGAAGATTTCATAGCCCTTGTAATTTTATCCTTCCTGGTGTTGCTGCAGGTGCTATTTTTATTCATATAAATATTTAATCTTCTATAAAACTTATTAAGCTGTTGGCCTCAATAATATTTTTTGGCAGCAAGTTTCCTAGGTTAAAGGGACACAGTCAAGTACAGCAGCTTAGCTCATGATCACAGTTTTAAATTAAAGGTATAAAAGGCGATTTTCTGAGGTTTAAAAATATACCCCAATGAAGCCATTTGGGTTCAGCTAGGGCATTTCCTAGTAACGCACCACAGTCTCAGGAGCTCTGAACTGGCCTCTGAGACCAGGGAGCTTGCTCAGTGGAAACTGAAGCGCATGTGGTAAATGTCTGTCCTTCTCCAGATCTAGCAGAGGAAAAGCAGAAAAAACCTATGGACCACATTTTGCACTATGTTAGCATGCAGGACTTTGTGCTATGATTTTTGCATGATCTCTAACTCATGGAAATATTTTTATTAGTTTTTTCTGTCCCCTTTAGAGTAGTTATCTTCTTTTCATGGATACCACCTTTCATTTTCAAAATGCATGAGCTTCCTTGACTTTCCTGGACATCTGGGATGACCAATCAGCCACATATTATCTTTTACTTCTTTAGAATTGCTTAGAAATCAAATGGAGGGTTCTCCAGTTGAATTTGGCTGAACCAAATCCATAGAGAAAATGTAAAGATCATTATCTTGCTTCGTGGGCATTTACTTATCTGCTGGATGTAAATTAATTCTAGAATCACACATTCTTTTTGTGTTCCTGAATATTGGTAGCGGCCAGTGCATTTGCCTTTCAATGTGATAAACATGTATCATAAAATAGGCTGGTGCATTTAGAGCCACACTAGCTTTAGAAGGCTACACAGGTGAGTCAGTCTCTTTGGACAGACCACCCAGGGAAGGATGATTCTCCAGAAGTAAAAATGACTCTGAGTACAAGCGAGCATATATATAAATGAAGTTTTAAATTAGGAGTAATTGGAATTATAAGGGCTGTAAGAATTTAGAAAAGCAATTGGTTATGGCTGACCACAATACTATGGGAGAAGGTGGTGCTTAAATTGAATTTATTGACAATTAAATTAATTAAAATTGAGATTTAGATGAGAAGGAAAGGAGGAGGAGATAGAGAAAACCACAGCAAGGTTATCATTCAATCATGGTGATAGGTTCTTTGACTCCTAAATAGATTCCACCTGAAGAATCATCAGCACGTTTATGTCCTTGGTCAGTTCCCATCATGCAGATCTAAACTTGGGGTTAATATCTCTTCTATTGATTATTATCCCCCCCCCCCAGTGATACAATTCACTTCTGTATGCGTATAACTGAGTATTTTGGTATTTTCTTAAGTGTCTTTTTGAACACATTCTTTCTTGGCAGTTTTTAAAAAACTTTTTTCCATTAAATAAGTACAAAACTGTCAACATGCCTACAGGATACAAGAAAGTACGGCCATTTGGAAGACAGTTTAAAAGCTAAACATACATTTAATCCCGCAAAGCCACTTCTAAGGATTTTTCCATAAGAAATCAAAACTAATGTTTATATCAAACCCTCATGGGAACATTGATAGAGGCTTTATTCATAACTGCCCAAACCTGGAAACAGTCCAACTGTCATTCAACTGGTGAATGGGTAATGGTATATCCACATGATGGAACACTACTCAGCCATAAAAAGGAATGACCTACTAACATATACAACAATATGGATAAATCTCACATGTGTTATGCTAAGCAAAAGAAGCCAGCCTTAAAAACCTCTATGTCATTGCTTTTATCTATACTACATTATGAAAACCCAAAACTGTAGGTATAGGAAACAGGTCAGTGGCTGTCAGTGGCTGGAACAGAGGGGAAGTTTATTTAAAGACACAAAGAGATTCTTGGGGAGTGCTGGAGTTTTTCAGTATGTTGGTGGTTACATGAATGTGCATTTGGCAAAACTCATGCAACTGTATAATAAACAGGGTAAAATTTATTTCATGTAAATTATGTTTCAATTAGCCTGACTTTACAAAAGAAGTGGCCAGCCATCTGATGTTTTCAGATCTAACATGATGACCTTACATTTCTTCCTGTAGTAGAATGTTCAATCCTCCTATGCCAATATCTCCTTCTGTGTTAGCAAGTTTTACTCTTAATGTTCCATCATCCCTCAAGGGAATCTTTAAAACTCCCGTAGTACTTTTGAGGGCTTGTACAATGACCTTATGTTTAGTAAGAGCTTCCTTTGAAGCACAAAGCTTATTTATATAAATAAAAAAGTGTAACTTTAGAAAGTTTGGGTGTTTCATATATGCACTGTGACTCTTTTGAGACTCGGATGTGACCTGATTGAAGTACAGATAATTTTTCTGCTGTGTGAGTGCTGGATCAAATGGTTTTATTGGAGAGGGACGCTTGAATTCGTTAAGCCAATCTACATTTGTTTTTTTCCAGGTCTGGGTAAATTCTCTAGTACATTGTTTTCAAACTTGCACATAGGATGCTTCCAAAGTTTTGAAAAAAAATCAGAAAACTGGCCATGGGGAACCATAAAAGATCAGTGGTCTTCAATGATGGCAAGCCTCTCACGGGCTGTAGTGTAAAGATCATTTATAATATTTTGCCTGTTTCCAAAATCTTAGTAAAGCAGGTATTCTGGAAGGTATTCATTCTTCTAGGCTGAAGGCTCACTTCCATAGCTTCACTTTGCTGGAGAAGATCTCTGTCACCTTGGTCAACTCACTGTCCTTCTGCACCTTAACTTTTCTGTCTCCAACGTACAGGGATAATAATCGAAGAGATCGTGTCCTCAGTGGTCCCTGACACCTCACCATGACACCTTTCATTGTGTTGGTCACTTATTCATCCCTACATTAGACTGTTAGTTCTGTGAGGGCAGCAACCATAGTGCTCTAGCCACAGGAGGCGCAGCATCCTGAATGATAAATGGATGCAGGGCACTCTTCAACACTAATGGGACATTATTTTGATGCTGACTGCATGTTTACACAACTCTGTATTTTAAATTAAGGGCTGAGATGTAATTCTGTAGTATTGCCACTTGCCTAGAATGTGTGAGACCCTGGGTTCGATTCCTGGCACTACCTAAATACACACACACACACACACACACACACACACACACACACAAAATACCTATTGAAATAGATTACTAGTTACTTTAAAAATGACTAGTAAAGAAAAGGAAAATTATTGTCATTCACAATTATTTTTGTTTTGGGTGTTTCTGAATGCTTTGTTGAAATTTTGTCTTTGGTACCTGGTTTGTAAATTTCTTTTGGTTAGTTGTCACCAAGTGGCAGCTTCATCAAACCAGCATTCTGTGCAGTTTTTGCTGTGTTTCCCTTTAATTGATATCCAGCTGATAACCCATCTGTATATGGCTGGTGACCTCTGGATAGGTAGATGGATGTGACTGGTCCTTAGGTTAGAAGTTCCAAGATGGTAAATACTGAGGGATTTCAAGTTTCAGTAGAGATCAGCAGTTATTTGGGAATCTTAACTGTTTTTTTTTCCTTACCAATTGTATTCACTGATTCAGGGACTGGCATCTTACAAAGCAGATTTCAGATAGGATTTAAATATGTGATGGTTGCCTAGAACTAATATACTTTACATGTTTCATAGTATAGAGAGCCTTTAGCTTTAAAATTAAATAAGCTATCCTAGATCTTTATTGTAGATATCAATGTAATTATAAAGTTTACTTCCCCCATTCCATGTTGTTCTTTGTCGGAATATAAGGCAGCACTGAAAAGTTCCACCCACCCTCCAGAAAACAAGGGTCCCAGAGCAGAAGGGAAAGATCTGCTAGGGTGCTTGGGAAAGTTATGTCCTTCTCCTAGTGGGTGGTCTCCTGGTTCATCTAGGAAAACAGTGACTTGTGAAAGGATTTCACAAATGTTTCTTTCTTTTGCTTTTTGTAAACTAGTTTCCCTTACCAAAATGAAAGTATTTTAAGTTGAGCTTTCTCTGAAAATAATTTATGTATGTGGAGAAACATTTAAAATCGTGTTTCCACATCTGTAGGTGAGCCTACCTTTTCCCACTGAGCTGAGAAGCCTTTTGATTTCTTTCTCTCTCTCTCTTCTTTCCTTCCTTTTTTCTTTCTTTCCTTTCTTGGATACAGTGAAGTGGGCAGGAGGATCTGAGGCTTGAACCCAGGGCTTTCACAGTGAGCTATATCCCAGGCCTTTTTGTTTTTTCATGTTAAGACAGGGTCTCCCTAAGCTGCTCATTTACTCCTGTTGAGTTTGAACTTGCAGTCTTCCTGCTCCAGCCTCCTGAAGTGATCACAGGCTTTTGTCATCACTCTTGGTTGCTTTTGGCTCTTTGAGTGTAGGTTGTTCAAGGGTGCACACACATGAAGCTAGGGTGGAAGTGGTGACGATGAATGGAGGTCACTGCCCCGATGGGACAGGGATCCAGCTCAGTGTCCCCTACAAGACTTTAGATATCAGTGCTGTACACTATCAACTTCAACTTGGTGTCTCCTCTTACAGTTTTTCTCCTGCTTTGCAGTTTACACTTTCTAAAACACATTCATTCTTCATCACTTACTCAGCACCTCCTCTGTCCCCAGGCATCTTCAAGGGTTTGGGGAAACATTAGTATACAAAACAAGCAAAGCACTGGTCAGTCCTTGTTGCCTTCCGTTATCCTGATAACCCTGGGCAGGCAATACCGCTTTTGATCCACTCTTCCCGCAAGGAAATGAGAGAGACTTTGTGGCTTTTCTCTACGAGCATACACAAAGTTATTGGGAAGACTGGAACTGGAAACCAGATCTCTGAGCTCCCAGCTGACTACAAGATCACAGGCTGGGGATAGAGTGTCGGGGTGCCCATGGATCGGTGGCTGTGGCATCCGTCTTTGGATGATAACCTGCCCAAGGGCCACCTTAGATCTTATCCTCCAGAAAAGACGAGTCATTTTCAAGCAGCATCAAGGAAGGTCGATTCAACTAAAAGATGGGAGGCAAGTCATCAAGTTTTAAATTTCCTTTTGTGTGTGTGTGTGTGTGTGTGTGTGTGTGTATTTGGAAAGAAAGAAAAAACCCCAAAACCTCTACGACTCAGGGAGAAGATATACAACGAAAACAGTTTTCTCCAACTCTTTTTTTTTTTTTTTTTTTTTTTTTTTTTTTTTTTTTTTATTTAAGAGGAAAAAGAGAAAAACACAAAACAAACCAAAGCGGTGTAAGGGTACACGTAATACAGAACTACATAAACAAAACAAAACAAAGCAAACAAAAACAAAGCAAACAAACAAACAAAAAAAAACCATAACAGTAAGAAATCACCTGTTAGTATATTACATATTATCATCTTGAAAATAGTTCCTCAAATCACAGTATCAAAGAATACAAGGTGGACATTCAAACAGGTAGACTGCAAACATCTGTGTTCAATGATCCACAAACATTTCCAACTCTTATGTCTGTCGAGATGCTACTAATCAGGGTGGCTTTCTCCCCCCGCCCCACCTCTTTTATTTTTGGGAAGGGGGAGGGATGACCCTGCTGGGTTTTGGAGTATGCCTGTAGCAGCTTTCAGCAAATCACAGTCCCAGCAGTAGGTTCAGCTTTGAAGAAAGATTTACAAATCTCTCACTGCTTTATAAATATCTGCATTTATATCTTAAAGAAGAAGAAGAAAAAGGCCCTCGCGGTGGCTCTCAGCCTCCTTACCCTCTCTCCCCCGCCCACTTCCCCTTTTCTGGCTTCCCTCTTTCAGAAATTAAAGATTGTGATGTGTGCAGGAAATGAGGGTCTATAAAATTGTGATAAAATGTTCCTGCAAAATTGCCTTTGAATTTTCGCCTTGAATTGCAGGCAAAATGAAATTGTTCACTTTCAGTGTTGCTTTGTTTTTGACCCCTTTTTGTGAATTCTCAAAGGAAAGAAACATATTCCCATCTTTTATAGTAATCAAATTTATCTGGCATCTCTCAGCCTCTTGAATTACTTATGCTAGAGTTGGCCAGCCTCGGGAAGGCTGTGGCTGGTTTATTTATTTATTGTTCTAAAGTGAGGGTTTTTGACATGAGGTTCCCACATCGTCATGCTAGAGGGGGACAGGAGAAAAATCGAAAGTGCTTTCTGACATCGCATGCACATATGTATGTATGTGCCTGCCTTGTAAAGGTAAAAGATAGCCGTTCGATGAGGGATACAAGGGAGAACTTCACAATCATAGGTCACAGATGTTGAATTTAATATTTTCACATGACAGAGGAAAAAAAATGTCACTGATATAAAATCTTAAGTCAAAATTAAAAAAAAAAAACCTGCAGTGGGAGGCTTTGCATGTTCATTAAAGTACTAATAATTGGTTGTTAACCTATTTGGTAACTAGCCAGGTTTAACAATACTACTTCAGTAACAGGTGACTGCAGCATCTTGTAATATTGGGACTTTAATAAGACTCTTTTTCACCTAATAATGCATAATCGGGACCACACACCGGTGTCACCTGCAGCAGTGTTCTGTCAGGCTCACACTGGTCTGGTACCCGGAATCCTCCTGTAATATGATTTATTCTTTTCTCTTTATTTCAGATCTCTTGTGTCTATCTCAAAAACAAAAACAAAAAATCCTAGATTACATGTATGAACCTGAGGAAATCAGATTTGGGTTTCTAAATGAAATCATTCTCTTTTTTAATTTTTTATGCTGAGAAAATAAAATGCTCTAATATATAAACCTCAGGGAAAATATACCAATTCTGTTTTTGTTTATGGCCATAGTTAACCTCCACTAGTTTGAGTTAAAAATTAACTTAGGATAAATGATTTTTAAAACCATGACTAAGATCTTACCCAGCTTTATTTAAATCTTTGCTTAGGAAATGATATGATTTTCCAAATGCTGGACTCCTTTTATGCTTATAGATTTCTAAACTGTAGTGAGTTAACTCTGAAAAACTCTAAGCAATTAATTCATAGTTTTTTACCTTCTTTTTTTTACAATATAGGCGTAATATGGTTATACTATAAGTTGCTTACCACACTAAGTTTTCAAAGGCTGTCATTGCATATTTCAGGTTTATTACACATATACTTCTTAGGAGCTCACATAGAAACCAGGATCGTTTCTTTAAAGTTATCCTCAGGTCAGTAAGAATATATGTTTAAGAAAATATAAAATGAAGATCCTTGGAAAACAATGTGTTCTATGCAATTTAAAGGTCTCTTATATACGTTTTGCTTCTGTGCTAGTATGGGGATTTCAGAATGATCTTATGTATAAGTCCCAGGCTGACCCCCCAGTGTCTGTGTATCAGCATTTCTGAAGATTTAAGTGAAAAGTCATCAAGTTCAAAATAATTGAGAAGGGTTGCATTAAGTTAATTAATAACATTAGATTTACATCAGAAAGGTTTGTTTTAGCAATCATTACCTGGAACTTAAATTTTGATTCATTTATGTAATCGAAAGAATCAACTATGCTGCCTGTCACATTTTGATTTCGATGAAAAGAGAAGACAGTTGCTTTTCAAAAAGATTAATATGCAAAAGCCTAACTTTTCGCAGCCTTTCTCGTGGAGCTGTAGATTTCAGGAGGATGAAACAGCTTTATGAGCCCTGCGCAATAGAATAGCAACTTGCATTTCACTTTCTTCTTCTTCTTTATAAAACAAAATCCTGAACATTTATATAGATACCTTAATCCACCAGAAAAATGAATTAATGTGGTTCTTAATTGGGATGGTAAACAAACAGAAAGGATCAATATTTATTTGAAAGAATTTTAAAAACAGTTTATTCCGTTCCCTCAGAGAAGGTAACAAATTCGTTCCTGGTTCATACACAGTAATTTAAATGTGTCCGGTTCTGCAGTTGTGCCGATGAATCAATTTAGTGTGGGTTTGTTCACATCTAAGAGAAAGTTAAATGCTGACTTTGAAAGTAGAGAAACGTTCCATAGATACCTTTTGCTTTCAGAACGCACACGCTTGACTGTGATCCTTAAAAGCTTTTATTGAACTATTTTCTTTTTCTGTTTGCAAAATTCACAAAGAGCTGTTTATAAGCCCTCTTCCTATTTTCCCCAGTTCGGCCTAAATTTTGCCTCAGGGGAATAAACAGCAACAGTGCTCAATTTCCCATTCAGAATGTATATGCCAACACAGAAGGCTTTTATTACACGGAAAGAAATCAAATCATTGTCACCTAAAGTGCTAATTATGTCTGATAAATGTATGGCATACACTTAAGGCAAAGAGAGCTTAGGAAATGATACACCTTCTGTAATTACAGTGACCAACCTAGCTCCATCAATCTAAATTTTTTTTCAATTCACGTTCATTTGGGTGGCTCTGTTTTTATTAAATGGCTTTCTTAAGCTTCAGCAGACCCACTTGCTGCTTATAAGGAAACTTTCATTAAGTATTTTGGAACTGCACATAGTAAGAAGGCGTGTTATGTGATACACACCCAGATGTGTGCACACGGATGTATATGTGCACAACGGCAAGTACAATTACACTCTCCTTCCTTTGGGCTATACAACAACTGCAAAAGGAGAGTAGGGTTTCCCTTCTTCGTTTGCCTAATGAGTTTGTGTATCCAGTTAGCTAAGAGCACCATATTTCTGTTTCTGGGGAGCCTGAAATCCCACCACCCAGCTGTCCCCCTCCTGGGAACATAAACACCCAGTGAAGGGGCTGCTCCCTGCCCGGGGAAACCTCTTGATGCTAACGTTTAGGAATTACTCCTCTCCCCCTGTTCTTCATGAAAGAAAGCCACCAGTTTTTCCCAGAGCTAAATTGTAAGTGGCCTCTAATCAAACTTGACACCCTCTAACCAATGAAATAAAAGAGATTTTAATTAGACCGAAGGAAGCCACTTTACAATCCCTGGGTCCTCCAGCATGCAAGGTGTGTTTTTTTCTGCACCCACATGCATGTTCAGTGACAGAAGTGTCGCTTCTGTGTGTGCAAAGTCATCAGGCTCAGGGTTGAAGGGGCAGCTTGGCATTTTGTTGGTTGTGTATGCCTCTGGATTTTCATCCCTCACTTGACACCCAGCCAAGGGGCACCCTGCACCCTCCGGGAAACACCAATGTGGGCAGTTGTTTTTCTCACTACTGAACACCAAACAAACTTTCCTTCTGTGGGTACCCCCACTCCCCTTTTTCAGTCTCAGTCTCTGTGGCCACAATGCTTAATCTCCTTAACTCTCCTCAGCCTCTCTCTAGCATTCCAGTGTCTGCTTTGTTAATGTTTCTTTGTTTCCCACTTTCACTATTTAAGAGAAAACCGCTAGTTCTAAAATCTGTGTTTTCTGAAGACAGTAGACAGAGGCCCAAAATGTTTCCATTTCCTCTTCAGCACTCATTTTAGAATATTTGTGGGTTTGGAGGAAAAATTAGTGCTACCTAATTGAAGAAAAGAGGTTCATGATAAATAATGAAATTTTCCATTTATTTTTACTTTTGGCATTATAATAGTAATGCTAGAAATTTTACTTCTAGAATTATAATAGTAATGCTAGAATTCAAAGTTTCTGGCTCTACACAGTTATTCAAATACATAAATCTATAACAAAGATGTTTTACAGAATGCTTTTTTTTTAGTCTTAGTAGTTTTGTATTAAATTTTAAAATTGTCTATGTGATTTAACTTTAAGAACATCTTTTAGGATTGCATTAGACTTGGTATCATTAAAATGGTAATATGTTTGGACTTGTTTACTTGGGTTCTGATTACATGATAGATTGTAAAATATTTTTAAATAGAGAAAATTACGAGGGTTTTAATTTTAACCCTGGGAAATGCTCCAAGTACGAGGAATATCTCTAAAAACTTTCCATGAATTTAAAAAGAGTAATATTTCTTGAAATTTGATGATTCATTTGAACAAATTTAATTATAATGGCCAGGAGACTAAGTATAATGTTAATTATAATATGGTTTTTTTGTGGTAAAAGTTATACATACTTCTCAGTGATGCAGTAATCAGCTCTAAAAGATTAAGTTTACTTTATAAAATATCCCTAAAAACAATGAAGTGATTTGTCATCCAAATTACAGTTTGTTATAGTAAAACATAAATCAAATATTAAAATATTAGGACTGATTCTATTTATTGACCTATAGTCCAAAAACATATATCCAAATAGATTGTAAGTAAATTTTTACAGCATCATTATTCATAATTACGCAAGTTTAAAACAACCACATGGCTATCAGCTGATGAATGGAAAAGAAATGTGGAATATCCATAAAATTAAATGGTGTTCACCAAAAAAAGGAATGAATTATTGATACATAATACAACACGGATGACCTTTGAAATCATTATACTAAGTTAAAAAAAAAAAAACACCCACATGGGGTTGGATTAAAAATACAGTGAATGTTTAAATTTTAAAAAATTATAGTAAAAGACACAATGTTACTAATCCCCTTTACTTTGAACATACTTATCGTATTAGTCTTGCTATTTTCTGTTGAGTTCTAGAAGCCCTTTTTAGTGGGTGTGGTTAGTTGTGCTGTCCTGGCCGCCTCCCTGTCCTGAATCCATTCAAAGCATTTACTTTTCATGGCCATTTTGACTTTGGAGGAGAAGTAGACGTTGCACAGAGCCAGGTCCAGTCAATAAGGGGGAATGTAAAGATGCTCACCAAAAGATACTGTCCAGAATTACTTCAGAAAGTGGCAGGAATGGTGGGCTAGTGTGTTGGAAGGGAAGGAGTATTACAGCAGTATGGCTTTTACTGTAATAATTTTAAAAATATAAATATTCACAGTAGATTTTGATCATGTTTCCTCTTATGACCCCTTTTAGATTAAATGTTTATGTTATATAAATCTATGTAGGTGTGAAGTAGGTTACTGGTTGCCTGGGGCTGACAAGGCGGGTAGATGAGATGTTTGTGGGGCAGATAACTCAGGGTACTATGATCCTTCTAGGGATGTGACTGTGGTGATGGTTGATTGACTGTGATGACAATTGTACAATTCTATGAATATACTAAAATATACTAAGTTTTAAGTAGCTGTGTTTCGTGGGCGTGAGTTTTGCCTCGATAAACTTATATTCATATGTTTATATATTTAAGGCTAGTAAGCAAAGAAAACCATCTGATTACTTTTGACAAAAACTAGTTTTTGATTTAAGATACTTATGCTTAGAGTGAAATCCTAAGTTAATACTAGCTGACATTGTACTCACTGATTTCTGGTCTAGGGCTTGCGTTTCCATTAGAAAAGAAATGATTTTTGTATGGCTGAAACATTGACGATTCTTTGCATAGCTGTTTTTAACATTTTTATACAAAGCATTTCTTGAGATTTAGGGAAAGTAACAAAAAAGTAATTAGAAGTTGAACTTCTTATGTTTAAAAACATAGATAGTTGTAAGTGTTTCAAATTACATTTGAATACAGTTAGAACATTTAACCTAAATTTTGCTCTAAAACATGATAAACTAGAAAATGACACAGTACTTTTTTTTGAAAGTAAAATATAGCATGCTTTCAGAAAACCGTGTAAAAGACAAACAGACACACACACAATTTGTTGAATAATCCAAACTCCCCTGTACTTACCTCTCAGAGCAGGTCAGTGTCATCTCCCAAAAAGGCCCCTGGGGCCTCCTCTGCAGTTCCAACCTTTTTGTTTTCCACAACAATGATTTTCTCATCCCTTTTGAGCTAATCGTGTCATTGCACTGTTTTAAAGTTTCTCCATACATCTATGTCTCTCTAAACAATATAGCTCATTCATGCCAAGTTCATAATACTATATAAATAAAATAATTATGCTCCCAAGATTCATTTCAGATAACAGTCAACATCTTAGTCCATAAGGGTCAAATAGTAAAAAAAAAAGTTTGTTTTTGGAGGCCTCACGGTTTCTGTTATGAATATAGTTTTCACTTCTGCTCTTGTGGCATGAAAACTACAAATATAGCATGAGCGTCACATTCAATACTTATTTTCAAAAACAGACTAGATTTGGGGCCATTGTTGGCCAGCTTCTGATTAAGTGATTGCGTAGCTGTAGATCTTCTCATTGTCTTATACCATTCTACTATGTAATTATGTCAAAATGTATTTATCTATTCTATTTTCTATGAACATTTGATTTTTTTCCAGTTAGGGATATTGCAAAATAAGTGCGTCTCTAAACATTCTTATGTATGTGCATTGTTGCAAATAAAAGAGTTTCTCTAGAATATATATATATATATATATATATATGAATAGAAATCAAGGGTCATGTTTATGATTCCATTGGCTTGATAACTAAGTGAACCGTCTCTTTTTTTCCAGTAGTGCTTTCAGTGTTTGCTCTCACCTGAAGGTTTCAAACTCTCGTTTCTTAATAGTTTAAACTTTAGCTAATTTAGTGGTAATTCTGTCCTTCTAGTTTTTATTTGCAAAATTATGGTCATTAATGAGATTATATTTTCATTCCATTTACTTACTCAACACTGATATTATTGTGATATCTTTTAAATTATATTTTCTAACTTTCTATTGCTGATATGAAAAAATACATTGATTTTTGTATATTGAGTATATACCAGGGATGTGATAGAGTATTAATTCTTATAATTTATCACGAGATTATTGTGGATTTTCTACATAAGCATCTATATAAGTATAGAAATAATGACAGTTTTCCGTCTTCCTCGTCCTTGTATATTTGATTTCTTTTGTCTTTGCTTTCTTGTGCTCATTCTGACCTCCAACAATGCCAGTGTAAGTGGTAATGAATATCCTCATCTTTTTTCTGTTCTAAAGGGAGAAAAAGGCCAGTATTTCAATGCTAAAGATGATGATTGCTGCAGTTTGGGAGGTAGACAGCCTATTTAAGATTATTAAAAAATCCTTTCAATTCCTAAGACCCCCCCCCCAAGGTATCTTTTTTTAGTAAAAATGTGTTGTTAAAATTTTATCATTTTCTGCATCTTATTGAGATGATTATGTTTTCTTCTTCAATCTGTCAGAGTGGTAAAGAGTGTTAATTATTTACTGATACTAAATTTACCTTGTATTCCTTGTATACAATCAACTCAATCATAATGTATATCTTTTTATATTGCTAGAATTATTTAGGCCGTGATTTCCTTAGCACGTGTATACTTTTGCCCATGAGCCTATTTTTTTTTTTTTTTTTTTTTTTTTGCGGGCATCATCACACACATAGTTTGATATCAAATCAAAGTTGGCCTCATAAGAAGAATTTCCTTTATTTTTGTACTGTTGGAGTTAATTTTGTTAATTTTTTAAATTCTCAAATGTCTGATAGAACTCACTAGTGGAGCTCTCTGAGCCTAAACTTTTATTTGTGGGGAAAAATTTTAAGCACTCTACCAATTTTCTCAGTAGTTGTTAGACTATTAAAATATTTAACCAATTTTATTAATGCTATTTGTATTTTTAAAAGGTTTTTAGTGTACAGACATCTCACTATATTGAGGTAAAATATTTTGTAATATTCTCTTTTCATTTTTTTAATGATTGCAGTTTCTATAGTCATGTTTTAGTTCATCCTTCATATTACTTTTAAAATTTTTTCACTTTCTTTATATACATGGCTAAATGCTTTGAAAATTTATCATTTTTTTTCCAAGAATCAACTTTTGGTCTTTTGATCCATGTTTATTCTGTTAGTTCCAAATGATATATTTATTATTTTCTTTTTTCTATTTTTACTTCTATTTGTTTTGGGGTTTTATAATTGTACATTTAAATGTAAATAATTCATTATTACATTTCATAACTCTTCCAAATATCCACTCATATGTTTATATGTCTTGGTTGTGTCCCACACACATTTGTTTGTAGGATATTCCGTTGTCATACATTTCGACATGTTGGATGGTATTCATTAGATTTCCTTATGAACCATGGTTATTTTAAGCTATGCTTCTCTAGTTTTCAAATTTAAGGGAAATTAACTTATTTTATTTTTGTTTAATGATTTTTGGTTTGGTTAAAGTCTACTCAAGAGAAAATACTGCATATAATTTCAGTTGGGAGAATTTGTTTTTGAGACTTACTTTATAGATCACTATGTGGGGAATTTTTGTGTTCCATGCGGGTGTGAAAAAAGACACTGTGCAGTTGTTGAATATAGTATTCCAAAATGCTATATAGGTCGGCAGTCAAGTTTAACCATGTTATTTAAATCTTTTGTGTCTTTATTGATTTTTTCAATCTATAAAGCAGCCAGACAAAACTGAATTTAATGTTTATAAAGTACATTTTTATCAGTGCTTTAAAATAAGTATTTTTGAGAATTGACTACTATTTTTTCCTTGATAGGTCCAAGTTCTTTGGTTGTTTCCCTCGCATCAACCTTTTGTATCATTATCTTTTGATGTACAGCACAAGAATGTTCTGTGTGTTCAGTCTGATTCGACATTTGTTTTTTAATTGACACTATTACTGCACTCACGTTTAATGTAATCAGTGTTAAATTTGGACTTATATTAGCTGGCATATTTTATATTCTCTGTCTTCTCAATTTTATGTGAATGTTTGTTTGAATGGACTCACATATGTAGCTCTTCTCTCCTTTTTTTTTTTCTTTTTCTTTTTTTTTTTTTTGTCTTTTTCCTTTTTATCGGTACCAGGGATCAAACTCACGACTGCCTGCTTGCAAGGCAGGTGCTTATGCGGCTGAGCTAAATCCCCAGCCCCTTCTCTTCTCTCCTTTTTATGTCTTAGAACTTCCTCCTAGGATGACTGCCTTCTCTAGCATTGTTATTTCATGTAGTAAGGATATTCTGCAGGCAAACATTCAGTGTTTATATGTTTAAAACTGCTTTTATTTCCCCCATCTGTCTTTGTAATAAGAATTCTGACAGTTTTTACGCCTCACTCCATCCCCACCTCCCCTGTGGTCCACAGGTGGGCACTGATGAGAAGACCTAGGGGCTCCCTCTTTTGGCATCAGCAGTAGATTCAAACTTTGTAAAACCCTGGTTTGTGGGAATTCCCATGCAAGGTCCAGCTCCTTAAAACGGTGAAAACCCCAAGCAAGTCTCCTTTCCTTGATTTTTAAAGCCACTTTTGGATGAGCTTTCAAGCCCCCCACCGTCTTCCCCAAATGCCTCAGTTATGTAAGCCATAAACCTTTTCATCCTCTCTCGGTGGATGTGGCACTGACATCCCAACCAAAATTTTGATGAGGATCTATCCCAAACTCTGCAAAGTATCTAGCGCACTCTTCAAAGATACTTCCTCTGGAGGTGAAGTCATTTCACAAATACTTTCTTTCACTATAATGAACACATCTCTCTACTCTGGTTTCTAGTTCTATTATTGAGATGCCAGATATCTAATTGTATATAACTTGTCTGTTTGTTAATTTATAGCAGCTCTTAAGATTGTGCGGGATCCTTGGTATTCTGTAGTTTCATTGTGATGCTTGTAGCGGTGTGTTCTCTTCTGTTCACTGCGGTCTGAGAGCTGAGCATATAGACTGTTGCCTTTTCTTGCTTCAAGGAAACTTTCTGTCATCATCTCTTCAAATTTTCTATTTGTCTTTCCTTCCTATTTTCTTTTTGAACTTTAATCATATATGATAGGCCTTCTCGCTCTATCACCTCATAACTCTTCTGTATTTTTAATTTTTTTTTGTCTGTGCTACACTTTGGGTAATTTCATTTAACTAATATTCCAGATTATTTTCTCTTCAGCTGTTTCTAAACTGCTTTTATATTTATTTCCTGTGTTTTAAATTTCAATTATATTTTTATTTCTAGAAGTTCTTTTTTACTTTGTCAAAACTCTTAAGACATATTTTTTTCACCTTAATAAGCATCAGTGCTTTATTATTTCTGACTAGCATTTCCATTGTGTAGGTCTTTTTCCTTGTCATTTGCCCTCTTTAAATTTTTTTGAGCACGGTTCCATTTTCTCTTAATGAATGAATATTTTAAATTCTGAACTATTTGTGAGTTTTGAAGCCAAGGCTAGAGCTGGCTTCCTTCCTAGGGGATTTGAGATTGTGTCAACTATGTGCTTAGGAGAAATACATTCAAGACACAGTTCAGGTGAATTCTGAGCTGCAGGATCTTATCTTCTTATTGTGAGATTAGTTAGCTGATGTGAGTTTAGTATGCAAATTGAAGTGAGCGTAGCTTTTGTGTTTTTTTATTTTATGAAAAAAATTTCACAACAAAATAAGGAGAATAACAAAAATTAATGCATAGTATCATTATTTTCAAAGTAGTTTCTCAAAGTATGACATAAGCCAAAAAGAGCCAGTAGATAAAAGAGACAGTAGCATAAAACTTTCTTTTCTACAAGTTCAGATAAAGCAGTGTATGTTTTTAATGTTGTTTGTTCCCTCTCTAGTCTATGTAGTTCCCAGGCAACTTGAATTTAGTCCCCTGAGTGTATAAGAGGGCTTGGTGGGTCTCTTCTGACTTACACCTAGCCTGAGAGTATAAGCCTTTGGGGAACCAGTTTAATTTGATGAATTTGGGAAAAGCCCTTAAAACTTTAGTAGTGGGCTTCCCCCTTTTGGATTTCTGCATTTTCTGATATTTTGAACTACTGTGTTTACTACCTTACCTAACCTTCAGTAATTTTAAGAAGTTACTTTTTAAAAAATTCATCATTTGTGATTACTTTTCATGGGAAGGGTGATTTATATAACCTGGCCTGCCATATTCCCAGAATGTAAAGTTTTCAAAACTGACCTGAACCCTCACCCCTATGGCCAGTGATGGTATTTGGACCCAGGGCCTTATGAAGGCAGGCAGGGCTGCATCTCCAACCTATTAAGTGTGTTTTTGAACATCAGCACCATTGAAGCACCATTCAGATTGTGAATGACAAATCATAGTCTTTAATATTTTCGAAGAAAACCCAGACCAAGGACAGAAGCCGTATGCCTACCAATGTATGAGTCTGACTGCAACTTTGTGGGAATTGTAGTCCTCACCAGGTGGTGTTGTTATGATTTTTCTCATTTTAAAGATGAGTATGCTGAAGCACAGGTAAGTTGTGGATGATCACATGATTTTAAAGAATAGGGCTGTTTCTTAAATCCAGCTTTGTCTGCTTCTCAATTTATGCTTGCAATCATGTATGTTATTTCTTCTTGCTGGCTTCAAAATTATTGTAAACTGCCTTTTGGATTTTTACATCTCTGCCTTGGCCTTTCAACTCCTTTGAGTCATTGCTGTATAGAGTCTTGCTCGGCCTGAGCTCATGTTCCAGGGATTTGTCCAGCCTTCAGTCTCTGGAACTACTACCAGTATGTTCCAAAGACGTTGTGAAGAAGCCAACTGGCTAGCAAATGTAATACACCAAATTTGAGGACCGAGACTCTCTGTAAATAAACATTAAAGTCAATATGTAGAACTAAAGAAACAGTTTATTCAGAATTTTTAAATACAAAAGTTGTATATATTCATTATAGAAAATCAGAATATATGAATGAGCAAATCCTAGAGAATAGAGAATACCTATAATTATACCCAATGGCATTCTCACTCAGAAATCCTTCCACACTCTGGATATATACACACTCTTTATAGTTACATTTATATTCTAAAAAGGAATCGTGCTACTCATGCTGTTTTGTAGCTCGGGTTTGGCCGCATGGTCTCACGTGCTTTAATGATGATTATATGTTGAGTTGGGAACAGTATGGATTGAGACCAAAGCCAGAAACCAACAGGAGTCTGGGCCATAAATCTTTCCTATGTCTTATTTTTCTAACTCTTTTCTAATATTATGCAGTAATCATTACTTACCTATGGAACATTGACATAAAAACATTTGCTCTTTCTAATATGGAGATAGTTATGATGTTTAACACAGAAAGTATTGTCCCATGTGGTTAAGCTTTTGTGATATTTTGTTCCTGTTGATCTTTGCCTTCTGAGCATAGTAGTTATTTCAAAGCACATAGCACTGAAAATGATAACCATAATATCCAAATGTAAAGATACTTACCTCTGGGAAACTTTTTAACACAACACCAAAAAGCCCAGGAAAATTGCTCTTTACTTCCATTGAATATTTAACAATTAGAGAATGTTAAAGGTCAGAATTACTCATCCCGAGGGTATTTTGGAGGGTAGAAGCTGACTACTGTAAAAGTGAGTCCAGTTGCCCCTTGCAGTTCACGGGGAACTGGCGCCAGAACGCCTGCCTTGAATACCAAAATCTCTAAATGCTAGCTAGCATCCTTTTCATGAAGGGCATCGTATTTCCATGTAATAGATACGTGGTCTTGTCATATACTTTAAATCTCCTATAGATGACTTATAATACCTAAGACAATGTAAATGCTATTTAAATGTTATAATATTGTATAGTTTAGGGAATAAAAATAAGAAAAAAATCCGTACATGTTCAGTACACAGCCCCCCCCCCCAGGAATGTTTTTGATGTGTGATTTACTGAATACATAGAACCAAACCCACAGATACGGAGAGCTGACTCTGTATTTCTAATCAAGGAATTGTAAACAATTACAGAAATATTAGAGTAGAACTTGTCCAACAATGGCAATTCAAACTGTAATATTCTCACTTTTCATGAGCATTTGTGTGGTTTTTAAAGCCCTTGTTTCTGTATGACTTTTTCTAGTTCTATAAGCCCAGTGTATAAGTTGCTATAAAAATGTGACAAGTGATTAAATAAAAAAAAATCACATCCCCGTTAATCCCCTGCAGAATACTGTCCCTCACTTCAGATACACTTATCCCATGGTTCCTGTTACTTTGAAGCTATTGTGGAATTTCTCTTTCGTAAGTATCTGTAGTTGTGCATCATGGTTGCCTCAGTGTCCTGAACGGTTTCAAAATGTTTGCCTGTATGATCGTTTTGACTTTGAGAAGCCCCACAAGCCCCTGATCCAGTGATGAAGACAGATGAGGATACTCTCCAATGATTTTACAAACCGGTTTTCCCATTGGTTGGCACTCGGCAGCAGGAGTCATCTTTTTTTCCCTTTTAATCACATCTCATAGAGACACTCATGAAAGCGGACTTCCGGAATGGCCTCAGAAAGTGGCAGGAATGAGGGGCTAAGTATGTTTGAATGGGGAGAAATATTTTGGAAGGAATTAATGATAAGACATCTTTTTCTGTAAAATTTTAAAAATTTTATTCAAACATTCACTATATATTTTGATTTATAAAAGAATGTGAGCTTGGATGAACTATTTAATCTCTGATCCTATTTTATTAGCTAAAAACCTAGTTTGCTATTTACAATTATTTGTTATTATTAAAACAATGTGGCATTGCACACCCTCATGCATATGTCTTTTACATTTAGCAAAATTTTTATTATATAGATTCCCAGCAGGGAAAATAGTATGTCAAAGGGCAGCCATATTGAATATTCTGATAATCTAAAGCCAGATTATCCTCCATATGTACCGACAGCATCAATTTGCTTTCTCCCTAGTGTACCAAAGACCATACTTTTCAACATTTACTATTATTAGCATTTTTCAACCAGATGAGTTAAAACATCACATTATTTATTTGTGCCAATCATTACTAGTGGACTGAAACTTTTTTTCATGTTTATGTTTGTATTGTATTTATTTTCTGTGCCATGATTTTGTATCTTTTGACCATTTCTTGCTTCTGTGTTCCTTTTAGATACACGCGGCATTTAGGACTATGTATAATATATTCATTTTATTTATTTAGGAAGGTGGGTCTGTAGACATAGAGTTTTCTTTTTTCTTTCCCCTTTTGCTTTTCATGTCTATGTTCTGGGAAACCATCTTTTTCTCAAGTATGATGCAGTGTCCATAATTTTAGAATGATTTATCCTTTAAAAGTCGATAGGGTTAGCGTAGCCATTTTTTCTGATTTGCCTGAAACTGTTCCTGTTTCTCAGGTTGTCCCAGCTTAATTATTAATAGCACTGTCTTTCACTCTGCAAAGTGTCCCAGTTTGGGCCATAATTGAGCAGCCCCTGGGATGGGCTTCTCATAAAACTGGCAGGGCCTGAGGCATTGCGGGTATGACTCACAACTTTTTCTGTTTCTAATGTGATTGTTGTCTGGTTAGATTTTGTTTAACTGTATTTTTGCTCAGTTTGGAAATTTATGTATTATCTTCGAAAATCATTTCTCTGAGGTTTTGAATTTATCAGTATTTGTTTGCAAAAACATCTAGTTTTCAAGTACATTAAAACCTTCATCGTATTTGTCTCCAACATTGTTGTTAAGTCCTTTTTCTATTTCCTAATGTTAATCATTTTTTTCTTTTTAGGCAGATGTTTATCTATTTTGTAATTCTTTTTTAAGTTTATAAAACAATGTATTTTGTTTTCTAGCTCATCCCTCTCCTTTCTTTGAAGTTATCATTTTATCTTCTTTTTCCAGCTTTTTAAACTGAATGTTCAGTTAATTGTCATTCTTTTCATTCTTTACAAAATACGATATAAATTATGAATGTTGATCTGTATACTCTTCGGCCACGTCACTTGGGTTGTTGCTATGGAATTTTAGGTAGCTAAATGGTGCTTTCATTGGCCAGTCTTTAATTGTTTTAGATTGTACAGCTCTCTCTTCATGTCAGCAGATGTGTGTACATTATAGCTTTCCACTGGGAAGACATCCACTCCTTTCTTTAATCTATCACCTAATCGTGTAAGTTTATATTGTTTTCAGTTTTTCATTGCAATTAACAATGTTACAATGAATGTATTTGTTCATTTATTTCTTTAGAATAAATTTTAGGAATGGAATTTCAAGCAAAGTATATAGCCTCTTTTTTTTTCCATACACATTTCAAAATTTCCCATTAGAAACAATGCATCAGTTTTCAAATTCTCATTAGTGGACTATCAGGGTGCTCACTTGTCACACTCACAGCATGGAAAACTACCGGTTGTAGGCCAAGCCATGGCCATCCTTGACTTACCATTACGTCCATGTCTGGGAGGATGAGAGGGAGAAATGAACTTGTAAGACCAAAACGTTCAACTGAAAAGGACCTGAAAATCAACTCATTTAGCCATTTTTACTTTTACAAATCAGGAAAGTAAGCCAAAAATTTTTATTTCTTTTGTAGTTTTCTACATGAAAAAGATGTCAAATAAACATTCTCAAAGCTTCATTGGTAAATGCTTATTCTAGCCATGTTATTTATTTCAATAAATAATGTAAACCAAAATGTACATATATATCTACCAATCATCAACACATTGGTTGGATGCTAACTAGGTCAAAGTTCTAAATACGTAGAGTAAATTTTATAATTAAATACTTCATTTGGAATGTCCAAGAATTTTTTTTAATTTGTTGTCAATAGAAACATAACAGGGATTTTGAGAACAAAATCCCTTCCTGTCCACCAGCTTTCCCAGTCATACCTGGTGGTTTGACTAAAAATCCATCATTTTAATCTCATGAGACACTGTGGCAAATTTAAAATAGATCCATCGAGCCTCTCCTATTCCCCTAAACTATGTTTGACTAATTTTCAGGTGCCAGCTAAGTTGAGGGTTCAGCACTGTTGAACTATGGATCCAGTAATTTTTTCGTCAGGTGGGTCCTGGTAACTCTGTGCCTGGATCTGCTATGATTTCTTCAAAGAATGGCATCATTGGAGGGGGAGCTGTGCAATTGGAATTAGGCTACAGAGCTTCAAAGCAAGAAATAAAGACTCAAGAGTCCCTGGCCGGTATTTGCACTTGGGAAAAGATGTGGATAGAAGAGGGAGAAAACAAGGAGTAAACAAGAGCCCCAAGGTCACCGTGTCAAGGATCAAGCAGAAAAGGAGAAACAGGAATACCATTTGCAAGTTTTACGAAGAGTATAGTTGGATTAGTACTGCAGTCCAAACCTGCAGAAAGATCAGTTAACCTTAGAAATACAAGCAGGGCCACTGATTTGACAAGTAGGAAATTGTTCTTTTTCCAGGTGATATTAAGGATGGATGCTACATAGCTAATAATTTTGAGCAGATGATTTGGAGGAAGATAGTAGAGGTTATATTTTTAAGAAATATAAAGTCTTCAAAAACTAAAAGTAGAAATTCCATTTGATCCAGCTACTCTCTGGCTAAATACCTTCCTAAAAGAATTAAAATTATAACATTACATGACACATGCATACCTGTGTTTATAGCAGCACAAGTTATAATAGTGACAGCAGCCTACAAGTCCATCAACAGATGAATGGACAAAGAAAAGGAGTATTAGTTTGCCATAAAGATAAAACAGAGTCATATGTAGGAAAATGCATGAGCTTTAAAACCATAATGTTTTAAATAAATCATCTGAAATAAATCAGACACACATGCTTAAATATTTCATGGTTTCTCTTATACAAGAAACCCAAGTTATAGAGCAAAATCAAAGATAAGTAATAGGAAGTAAGGGGATAGATCTTTCTGAATGGGAGAGGGACCAAGGAATGGAGGGAGGGGACAGGAGAGATAGAGGCTGCAAAAGGGAAGCCAGATGTGTTAAGTATATTACCAACGTCACACAAAGACTGTAAACATTACCTCAAACATGCTAAAGGCTGGGCCTGGTGGCACACACCTGTAATCCCAGTAGTTGGGAGGCTGATACTGGAGGGTTGCTGTGAGTTCATGACCAGCCTGGGCTACAAAGTGAGCTCAAGTTCAGCCTGAACTGCGTAGTGAGACCCCGTCTCAAAAAGACAAATAAATAAAATAAAATGAAATGAAAAAATTTTAGAAAGTCCTAAAAAAAATCAGGAAAAAAGAAGTATAGATGTGAAGAGAGGAGAAAGAGACATGGAGATCAACCCAAGAGCAAGACTGAACTAAGAAAGGGCTTTATTTGTGCGGGGAAGGTACTCTTGATTCTAGACAGAGAGCCACAGACACAAGAAGTAACCGGGCACAGCAGGGACACAGAACTTTGAGACTCTGAGCATTCTGTTAGCCTGCTAATATATTTCTGAAACGTTCCTTCAGCGTTATCCTGCACGTTACTTATGCAATGGGAATGCTAGAATTTCTAGGAACATTAGACCAGCTTTGCAGACTGAGGGGTTTCGTCTGGTTAATTTTCAGTACTGAAAATGGAACATAGGGAACACTCAGCTATATCCCCAATCTTTTTAATTAATTGATTGATTTATTAATTTTTTAAAATTTTGAGTCAAATTCTCCCTAAATTGCCGGGCTGGTATCAAACTTAGGATCTCTTGCCTCAGTCTCCTGAGTAACTGGGATTACAGTTATGTGTAATCCCATCCCTACCCACATTGAATTTTAAAAGCAGCCTTCAGCAGGAGGGAATGTATAACTTTCACCTTGATGAACATGAATTTGAAGCATAGTTCAACATGTCACTGGCTAAAATGAATAGTATTTTTTAAAAACCCAAGAATAACCCACGTGCTATGCTTTGCAGTATAGCCGGTAGGTAAACCAATTTTATGCAACACATTCTGCCTCATTTATTAGTTGAGGGTCATCTTGGGGTACTGCTTGGAAAGTCTGCCAGCATAAATTTTGTCACAGCCAAGCAGAGGGATGTCATTGCCCTCACAAAGATCTCCAAGAAAGCCTTCATTCGCATTTCATAATCATAAAGGGATGACCTCATTTACAATTTTTTAATGAAAAGCCGTTTCCAAAAATTGCTTTCAAGAATCTAAAGCTATTGATTTCTTCACTTATTGATAAAGATGTATAGCACGATGTAACTGTTTTGCCTAAAATACTGTTTCTGATTCTTTTGCAGAAGGTGCTAGAGGGATCTCAAGCTAGCAAAATCTTTGAGCTTTGCCTTCCCTTTATGTGATCCTAAGAGTTAAACCGCTACACTGGGGGATTTTTCTTTAAAATTAACTTAACTGAAAGTCTCTTCAAATTGTATTGTCGGCTTCAGCACGGGGCATGAAATAATTTTCCACTGTACCCCACCATCCCTCGAAGGTCAGACTCTGAATTGGGCTGTTACTGTCTTGCTGCCGAGTTTCCAAGCCACGTTAATTTTGGGTCTGCTGTTGATGGATGGAGCAGTTTGAATTCTGACATGTAGCAGGCTGACTTGAATGACCCGCACAGGCAGATGTCAGCCTGTTATTTCATGCCCGTTTGTCAGGCAGGAAAAACAGCATCTGTTCTGGCTGTTCTATTCTGGGGTGCTAACATGAAAGTGTGCAAATGTGTCCTACACTTAATATAGCTTGTAGGGGCAGGATACATATAACATATACTATGTTGATATGTAGAGGAACACAAGAGCGGTGTGTGGACTCTGTTTTTGCTCCCCCCCCCCCCTTTTTCTTTGTATTGGTACCAGGGATCGAACTCACCATCACCTGCTTGCAAGGCAGGTGCTTATGCCGCTGAGCTAAATCCCCAACCCCGTGGACTCTGTTTTTATGGGCTGTTGTTGCTTCATATTATAGTATGCATCAGTATTTTAGTGTGGATGGTCACAGAGGTGTTTATCACCGAATACATATACTACAAAATTACTTTTTGAACACAGGCTGTAACCCTGGACCACATTCTCATGCACCCTTCCATGCAGAGCTAGATATCCATGGCACTGGGGTTGCTGAGTGTATCAATGTGGCAGAGGCACAAGGAGAGACTGTGTAGATTCCTACAAGGCAAGAAAAGTGACTCTGGATTTAGAAGTAGGAAGTTGGGTAAGAGAAAGTTGGAGGCCACCAAAGCTGCAGGGGAGAGTCTGCAGTCTCACAGACTTCTTCCTCTTAGGGCTGCAGGCAAGGAATCATGCATAGGATCAGAATAAGCTGATGAACTCATCAAATCAAAGGGAATAGAATTTCCCCAGGAATCAGAGATGCTTTCATGAGAGGCCAGAAATAACTCTGAGTTCAAGAATCACTGTGGCTTGAAGCCACCCAGGCCAAAGGAACACTTTCCTTCTTTAAGCAACTACCTTGAACAGGAGGAACAAAGATGGGAAGGTTCTTGGCACTGCTTGAATCTGAGGTTCTCTGCAGAGGTCTTGGGAGATCATGGACCCATCCTCTCCATCCCAGCCCACACCCACGCTCTCTTCTCCTGTATCTCCATCTGGAAAGTTTGCAGGGAGACCAAGTTGCAGAGACTGACTTTTGTTTGTTTGCTGACTTTCTGTTTTTATGAAGTATATAGTTTCTAAAAATCTATGCTAGAAGTTTATCAATACAAATAGTACTTCCCTAATCCACCTTCTGCCTCCAATCCTCTTCCCCAAAGGGGACTGCTTCTCATTCATTTATCTAATCTCTTCGGCTGTTTATGCTGCTATAACTCAGTTTATCCCTTCTAGGACATAAACATTGGGGTTTTAATTTTAGAGGATCAGGATTCAGCTGTCCCTTGCATCTCCCTGCCTAGCCTTTCTCATCTTCCCTAAATCAGTATTACAGCTTTATGATGAGCACAATAATGCATGGAAGTTATTACTTTTCTTATGCTTTTTTTTTGCATTTTGTTAATTTTCTCAATGATTCTTTCTATGTGTACCAGCCCCTTCCAGTAGAATCTTCCTGCGGGCCATACTTTGCAGCCTGTTCTTTGGAAGGCTTCGTGTTTCAACTCCAGTACCAGTGGTGACTTTAGGGGTCTTTTTCAAGAAGATTTTTTTTTTATTCTCTGTCTTTCATTGTAACCTAAAAACACCATTCCCTCTTTCCTATTTTTGATTGCTTTTCCTGGATGTTTTGGTCAGTTTCCCTGGAGGGTTACGCTTTCTTCTTACAAGTTTATCCTCTCATTTTATTAGATCATTTACTTCAATGGTAAAGTTTTCAAATAAAATACATTGATCTGGGACTGTAATTCAGTGGTAGAGCACCTGCCCAGCATGCCAAGGCCCTAGGTTCAACTCCTAGTACCCCCCAACACACACCTGAGGGAAGTGTTTAAGAATTTGAATATCTAAAAACATCTTCCTCCCACACTAAAGTGTAACATTTGAGTATAAAAATTCTAGCTTGGAAATAACTTTTTCTCAGCTTGTTAAGGCCCTAGCCTGTTTTCTAGCTTGCACTGCTGCTACTGAGAGGTTGAATGCCATCTGGTGACACTTGGTTTTTATGATTTTCATTTCTCACTCTGGGAACATACAGAATCTTTTCTCTGTTCCCAATATTTTTAATTTCACAAAGATGTGCCTTAACCTGCATCTGTTTGCATTGACTGAGCTACTTGGAACTTATTAATCTGAGGTTTTTATCTCTTTTTCTGTGAAATTGTCCTGATTATCTCTCTGATAATTCTCTGTAATAATTTTTAAACCTCTGTTGTCTCTTTTTCTTTCTTTTAGAGACTTTTGTTAATCAAATTCTGGATGTGCCTGGACATCCTGCTACTTGATTTTCTTTTTTTGTAATTCTGGTAACATAGCATTCTAGTTTTTTTTTTATACATTGATGGGGTTTTGTTCTTGTTGAATCGATACAAATATGGCTTCTCTTGTCTATGAAAACATTACTTCTTTGTTAGGTTTTCTTTCTTTCCTGCATTGTCTCTGTGTCATCTGATTCCTCTATCGGTAGTATTTCAGCCCTTGTCATTGAGCTTCCTCTAACTGTTCTGTGTTCTTTGACTTCGTACTTTTAAGATTGAAGTCCTCCAAACTTGATGAGTCTGGCAGGATGGGACAGGGAGCGAGGTGCTCCCATATGAGGGTGCCCACGGGGGTATCTCTGTAGGAGTGGCATTGATGACGTTCCCTGGAGAAAACCCCTTTACGTTCTTGCCTGGGGAGTAGCGCTCTTCAGCTTGAAAATGTGCACCCAGCACTGCTGACTCCTCAGGGTCCAGCAGCTTCACCTGAAATATTCCCTAAAATCAACCATCTATGGTCCGAAGAAATGGAGCAGAAGTTTTCTCCTGGCTCTGAGGGGCTGGGGAGGAAATGAGTTCTGTTCCTCTCACAAACTTCCAGCCTTCCTGTTTACAGCCTTTGTAGAATTCTGCAAAGAGACTCTGCTTTCTTCGCATCTCTCTGCAGAGACTTATTTTGGCTTCACCTGCTCTGTGGAGGCAATTATTACTCTTGCCACGTCCTTCTTTCTACCAAGAGATTTGTTGACATTTCACATCCGCTGTTGTCTTCGCTTGCATTTCCCTTTCCCTTGTGAGTTTATACAGTTTTTATTCTTTTATTATTATTACACCTCTTTTATTATTCTTTTTCATTCTCATTACTTTAGTGGGATTGGAAGAGGAAGCAGAGATAAACACATGTTCAATCTACCATGTTTAACTGGAAGGCGATGAGGCTTTGCTTTCAGACCTGATTTTAATGCTGTTGGCTTTGTGCAGAGAAACTCCCGCTTCAGAAAGGAGAAAAACATTTTCATTTCTCCTTCTGCCCTTGCCAGTGACTCTAAACACAACCCAATAAGGTGGCATGTTTCTGTTTTAATATTAACTTTCACGAGAGAATATGATTAAAACCACTGTGATCTCAAGAGTATGCCGATAAAGAACTCTTGAATGAGTGTGGAGCCTCGTGGGGCCCCTGTAAACCCTGGTTTAAAGCCTCTTGGTTTGGCATTTTCTGCTGTGGACAAATGGGTTTATCTTCTCCAAAACATATTAGTGGATTTTCTTGCATAAACAGCAAGGGGAAGCATCAAGAAGACAAAAGAAAGTCTGGTGCAATATAGCTGAGCAGGAAAGCTGGTATTTGAACTGTGAGCAAGCATCCCAGTGGCAAATTTTGCCAAGGACTCGATTGGGCTATGGACTGAGGTTCTAAGATGTGCTAAGGGAACTTCTTTGATGGGAAAAAGTGGAGCAGCATTTTGTTTCCTTTGCTCACCCACAAATGTCTCATTTGTTTTTTATTTTGCGTGGCTTCTACTAAACGGCCACAAGCTCACCTACTTGTGTGCCTAGAAATCTAATGAAGTGCTGGCATACAGCTCTTCTTTTCTCATTTTTGTCTCCTCTTTACAAAAGTGTTAGCAGCTCTCAGTGGAGGTAAGGCTCAAGCCCTCAGGCCTACTTAGTGATACCTTTAGTTTTAGACTAGAATTTTGGAACATAGGAGAAAGAAACCAAGCTTATACTTCATTGATTCATTCACCAAATCTTTGTTAAGTACTTGGTGTCAGGCACTGTTCTTTGTGATGCAGTAGAGATGGGTGAACAATTGTCCTCTGGATTTGAAGATTAATATTCTAGTGAGAAAAACAAACCTTGAAGCAGCCTTAAAAAATGCAGTACAGGGACCAAGGAAAAGCTCAGTGGCATCAGTGTCTGCCTTGCAAGTACATGGCCTTGAAGTTTGATCCCCAGTACCAAAAAAACAAAACAAAAACAAAAACAAAAAAATTTTTAAAATGGCAGTACAACAGAAGCTACAATACAGGTTTATTAAATGAACAAATATTGATTAATGGTAACTTTTGCATAAAGTCTACTAAATGTTAACATGCAAAATAAAGCCCTTCACAAGGCATTTGGTCATATTGAAAGAGCTACGGCAAAAGTACAAGTGAAAACCTTCATGCCATATGTGTAAACATTGAAAAACCACAACAAAACATATCCTGTTAAATAACAGCTGCAGTGCCTAATTAGTGATTCCATTTCCTTCCTTTGCAATGCATGCTATGCAAAATAGACTTTCTAAATAATACATCTAAGTTTCAGTTGTTTGCCTCCTCCAAAACAAACTCAACCTCAATCGATTGCTAGTGTGAGAAAAATGAAAATCAAACTCTTATCGAGCTCCCTTATCCAAGTGCCTTTGCTTCACGTTGATGCTTATCCAGACGCATCATTTCTGACTCCTGAAGGATATTCTTCACTGCCCTCGGGATGTAACATGCACATTTGTGTTCATCCTGCTAATATATGAGAATGTCTGTTTTCACCTATGTGATGCTGGGTGTTCTTACTTCTTAAAAAGCATTTACCGATTTCATAGATCAAAAATGTCATTGTTTTATTTTCTAGCCTCTGTTTGCCAGAGAAGCTGAAATAATTTCATGCTTTCTAAGTCTTTCATTAACATTGTCTTGATATCAAATTGCCTAGGCCCGACCTTATCTCAGTTTCTAGTTGGGTATTCATCACCTTGTACTGTTTAAAAGTTCTGTTTTTTATGTACTGCAGATTTTGCCTTTTGAACAGTCCATGAGTTTTATTTTTTTAATTTGTTAATATAGGGTCTTTTAATACAAACATTTTACCTCTTTAACCAACCTGTAAATCTCTTGATGAATCCTTTATTTAAATTATAAATGATATACTTTAAACATTTGAAGAATAATACAATAGATATCCATATACCCACTATCTTGCTTTAACATTTAAACAAACACATGTGCTTGTTTCCACTTACCTTTTCAAAGATAAAACAAGTAGCTTTATCTTCATTTTTAGCTGAAAGTAATGATCTTCTACACATACACTTATTTAGTACAAGATACTTTTCTTACTGATTTAAAATGGAAAATTAAATTATATAAATTCTTATATGTATCAAGTGAACTTCATATATATATAAATTCAAGCATTATATATATATATATATATATATTTAAGTGTATTTCTTTACATGTTTCCATTGATTTGCATGTTTATAAACCAAAGCTTCATTGCTTTAATTGCTTTGTCTATATCCATCTCAGGATCTTACATGATATATCCTTCTTGAAACTTCATGTCTTCTCCTCAAATCTTTAGCTAATCTGTTTTTTATTGATGATTGGAACAAGTTTATTAAATTCTGCTTCTACAGGTTTCACTATAATTGTATAACATTTATAGATAGATGGGGGGTGTGGTTTTACAATTGTATTTAATATTTACCTACAAATAAGACTTTGTATCCATCTATTTAAACTTTATTGCTTCCTATTGTAAACTATTGCCATTTTCATTGTATATATACCATGAAGTTTAAGAGTATATTTCCAGTAACTATATACTGTGATTCTCATGACAAAATGGCGTGTTACCATTGTTCTTCTCTGAGTAGTTTACCGATATGTAGAAAAACTTTTCTGAGTTAATTAAATTTTATATTTGAGGTCTTGCTGAATAGGCTTAGTATTCATAATTGATTCTCTCAAGGTTATCAAGTAGAAAATTATGTCATTGGCAGGCAATGATGATTTTTCTCTTCTTGACAATATATAATATCTCTGAGTTATATTTCTTACCTTATTGCTTTGGCTGGGATTTCTAAAATAAGGATGAATATGAGTAGAGACAATATAAGCAGGTATCTTTGCTTTATTTCCCAAATTTTACCATTGTTTGATATTCTGTTAGTTTCCTATGGAAATTATTATGTTAAGTTATTATGTTAAGTATGTATTCTTTTGTGGTTCATCAGAAAGAGTTTAAAGATCACGATTTTGAGAGATTTAGGGAGATCCAGTTGGAAATAGCAAGCTAAGGCAAGAGATGAAGTCAGGAATTTCCTTGTTATATCTGAGAGTTAAAGTTAGAGGAGTGGATGTGAAGTCATACTGGTAGCTCACCCATGGAGAGTGTGATCATATGTTTGAGAAAGTTTGAAGTGTGCAAATAAGCTACTTAGCTCATTTTTCTCAGGTCACTGGTAATGCTGAGAGGAAATTAATAACCCCATTGAGTACAGATTGATTGTCATACACAGTAAGGAAAGGAACTGAATTACAAGGGAATCAGAACACATATTTACCAAAGAGATGTCAATATAAGCAATTCTCAAGTACTCTCATGCCAAAAGACATAAATCAGATAGACTAGTAGTTTTCAAAGAGTGAAAAGGAAGTGATACACCCTGTTTTTCTTGTGCTGTCATTGTTTCATTTTTATTAGTATGTTTTCAATGCCTAATAATTACATTCAGCTTGATTGGTGCACATCCATATCACATCTTAGTCATTTTGACTTCCGCTCCCCACCCCTCTGTCTCCTCGATCCCTAGATCCCCTTTCCATCTCCAAAAAGTCCACCACTTTATTTTCTATCATGTCTTTTATTTCATTCTTTAAATAAATTATACTTTGAGTTTCTCTTCTAAGTAAAATCAGGCAATATTTAAGCTTCTATGTTTTATTTATTCCATTTAGCGTTATGGACTCACGGTGTTATAGGTGGGAAAAGGCTTGATGACAAAGGAGAAGAGGAGTAGTTGAAGAAGATGAGTGAGTGGTCAGAGGGATTGCTGGGATGGCCAGTGATGGTCAGCGATCAGTCTAGATTAGTGGGTGAACCTGTGGTATATGGGTGCAGTGGGCTGTTTATATCATTGAAAGATCTAAAAGGTTTGGCATCACTGGCCTAGATGTTAGAGTGAAAGCCTAGTTTTAGAAAGGAAAACAGATAAAAAGAGAGTATTATGAGACAAAAGAAAGGAAAAGATCATTTCATTTCCAATCTAGTATTTAAAACCTGCCACATGCCTCACACATTAGCTCCTCTTACAGGATTTTGTAAAATGCTGAGTTGTATGGACATGCGTATATGAGTGTGTGTGTGTGTGTGTGTGTGTGTGTGTGTGTGTGTGTGTAATAGGGCCACTCCCTGGGCAGCTCTGTGCACCTCTGGCAGGAAACTAGTTGCTAACCAGCTAAACAATCCATTCCTTGATATTATCTTCTCCTGGCTTTAAGAAAGAAGGACTAGCTGTGAATTGTGTAGCATTTTGCTATAGTAAAACATAAGGTGGGCCTATTTCCACCAGTGAGAGGCAGTTTCCTACTTTCTCTCTGCAATTATATCACATAAAGACATTTGCCTCAATTTCTGTTTCATAGGGAAGCTCCAGCAAGATTACATATAAATAAAGCCCTGTAGTTTGCAAATTTTTTTTCCTCCACTTCTTTCATTCTGCCCACCATCTGAAATTATTACTTATATTGTTAAACTGATCTTTAATGAGAAGCAAGCCAGCGAATTGTAAAGGAAACAGTTTTAAAAGCATGTGCCACACAGCTTGTATCATCACTAACGTTTTGGTCGATCTGCTTGCAAATGCCACCATCCGTACCTTGGAGAGGTTTGCTTGCTGTATCTAGGAAGCTCACTCACTGATACGCAAAGAGCATTTGCATGTGTTTTAGATCCTCAAGAGACACCCTGAAAGACATGTCAGTGTGCCCGACTCACCTGTAGGACCCGAGCATACAAAATGTGCTAAACAGAGCACTAATACTATCAACACAGAATTTATACTTTGCAAACACTCCACCTGTAAAAAATTTGAGAAAACATACTGGCAATCAGTGTCAACGTAGTTATGACTTTTATAACTAAGTATAAGTGGTTGAATTGCTTTCTCCATGACCACATCTTTCCCAGTTTAAAAAAAAATTAACCTTAGACTTGTTGCTTAGATTTCAGTCAATTCTTCACATAGGTCACTTTCAAATAAAAACTTCTTTAAAAGGAAGGAGTACAATTGTTCCTCTTTTAGAAAAGAATAAAATAACAGTGTTTAAATATGAGGTTCTCTGATAAAGCATAATAATCCCCAAATTTCATATTATATATATTTCTCTTTTTTATACTATTAAAATCATATAGTAGTGTATATATAATTGTACCCATTTGTATATATGCCTTTGTACACTTGTGAATATGTATATACATGTATCTGTATATTCTATATACATATATGTATGTACATGTACACATAGACCTTTGCATTCTGCTTTATCTTATAATATCACATTTGGATTATTTCTGTGTATAAAAATGTCAAGAATATTATTTTTTTTGTCTTTTTCTTTTTTATCGGTACCGGGGATCGAACTCACGACTGCCTGCTTGCAAGGCAGGACCTTCCACCGCTGAGCTAAATCCTCAGCCCCAAGAATATTATTTTAATCACTTCATGATAACCCCTCTTATAAACATATCAACATTACTATTCTTTCATCGTGCATTTAGGATAGTTAACATACTTTACTATTACATTTCATTAAACATCATTTTCCTTAAATTTTTGTTTTCCTCCCAGCCCAGAGTCCAGAGGGCTGTGACAAGTGGACCAGCGCAGCACGACTCATTTTTCAGCCCTTGCTACATGTTGCCAATCAATACTTTGAGCAAAGCTCTACCCACCCACAGGAGCACAGCAACTAATGATGAGCACTGTCGTGTTTCTGTTCTTCCTTTAACTTCTTCAGTTATAGAAAGAAGTGTCAGAAAATAATGTAATAAAGCAGTGCCTCCACCCCAAATGGCACCCAGAAAAGGAAGAAAACATCCCGATGGCCAGCAAGGGCTGACTCTTTCCCGCTCCTTCCCTCCAGTGGTAGCCTCTTTCCCCAGGACGGTGTTTTCACCCTCTTCTGCATCTCAGTACTTCTCCGACATGATAAAGCAAGACTGAATGGCTGATTTCACTAGTACATCCGCAGTTACTTGTGGGTTTGAATATGTTTTGTGCTTATTGGGTAATCTTGGTTCCCTTCTCTTTTTAAATGGGTCTTTGGTTTTTTCCTCACCAATTTCCAAATCCTTTCTCTGTGAAGGAAATTAACTACTTGCCATTTTGGTTGAAAATGTTTTACATGTTGTCTCTTAAGATGGTTTCTGAAACACAGAAATTAAAGCTCAACAAAGATGCCGGTCTTTTCACGTTAACTCTGGCCGTTACCCTACGTTCTTTCATTCTTCTGTGGCAAGTCTCTATGGTCTAATAATCCACTAGCTTTTCGTGCATAGTTTTGTGTGGGCCATGCCCTTACCTGAATGGGCTTAGTGTTTATGCTGTCCTCTGTCACTTCAATATAACACTTTCAGAGCAGAGAACTGAGAACCACTTCTCACCGTTTTCTTCAATTCCCTGCCCAGTCCTAGCCCTCTGAGCGCACAGAAGTTGCCCAATAGATTCGTTAAATGAGGAAGTGACCATTTATCTCTATTCTGCTTGCAACCACTTTACTGAAAACATTTTATGACCCTTTTGAAATCCGTCCTGGAGGCATTTTCTTTCGCTCTATTTTCTCTTACCCTATTACTTTTCATTAGATTGACAGTTTTAAGGAAACTTATTTACTTGCTTTATTTAAATAAGCCACATATCTAATTAGAGATGCAAAACATTTTATTACAGAAAAATTCAAACTGTAAACACAAAGAAAATATTAATGCATGCTTCTTCCGTCCAGAGGCAGCAACTTCTTGGTTGGAATAACTCCAGTTCTGTGCATAGATTTGTAGTTCACATATAGCTAGAGAGAAATGGCCTCTAGCTGGATGACACCTATTTAAGTAGACAAGGTAGATACACAGATATCAACTGTTTTAAGTTACAGAAGTTGCTAGATTGAAGCTAGAATTTCCTTACATATTTTCTCTTGAATGCTGCAGCTCTAAATGCTACAGCTCCAGTTGACAAAGAAAACAGAATTTGTAAAACATACTCAGAGGAAGAATGAATATCCAAAGATAGCATTTAGTACTTCTGAGTCAGGTCAATTTCAAAATTTTTGCATGCCATACAAATCCTTGAAAAGATGGGTGGAGTTCATATCTGCCCCAGAACCCAACTCCAAGTGTCTTGGGCATCTTCAACTGCTCTTAGTGGTGTGAGCCATGTCACCCAACTTACCCTCCTGCTTCCCAACCACTGCTCCACTTGGAAATCTATTCTCTAACCTTGGAAAGTTTCCTCTGCTGTGTCATCCCAGTGTTAAATCACGGAGGCCTCCCGCAGCAGCAACAAGGTTCTTGCCTCAGGAATAAAACAAAGGAAAACAGACATTTTCTCTTTATTGCACAGCCGACTTGTTCTCCCCAAAGGTGTGTGTGTGTGTGTGTGTGTGTGTGTGTGTGTGTGTGTGTTCAAGAGTCACTTTATTGGCAGCCCTCCTAATAATGACAAGGAAATTCAAAGGTAAGAATGGTCCTGGTCCTTAACCTGGACCATTCATCCTTGTTCCGCTGTGAGTTTGTGAGTGATCAGCAAGATACACGTGGAACGTTCTCTTTCTTGACTGTTATTGGTTATGTCACAGTTGGTTTAATATGGCTATAAGACACCATTAATAAGCTATTGTACCTGGTGTAATGGTGGTGACCAGTGTAGTCTTTAGATCTGGCCTCCTCATCTCAGGGTACAGGTCTCGATTTCCTTTCAAAAGCACAGAGTTTGGTGATACTCAGTACCCTGAAAGATACAGAGCAGCCCCTGAAGCCAGTTGATATGTGAAATTGTCTTTAATGACTTTATGGCAAGGCAAAGCTGACACTTGCAGATTATGCATTTAATTTTGCCCACTGTAGATACAGAAAAGCCATACAGGCAAAGTAAGATGCCAAGGTAAAACCTGTTACTTCTAACACCAATTTCTCTCACGCCAAACAATCAAATTCATGTCCAGATTTACTTCTGACCCCCATTAAGGGCTTTTTTGGAGGCAGAGCTAAATCTGGAGACTTCTGTTTATCTTGGTTCTCTGGTGAAACACAAACTGCTTTAACGAAGGTTGAAATTAGACTAACATTTTCCAAAGTGTCTGCCTTTCAGTCTCCCTGAAGAAAATCTCTGGAATTGTTTTCAGTGAGCTGAAATATCATGACACCTGTCTAGACCAATTAGAGGCTGAACGCAGTTGAGTCTTGGCAATAGAAATGATGGATGGGCTGGGGATGGTTTTAGTGACTCATTAGCCAAATGCTACAAAGATATAAAAGTTGTTGTGGTTTTTATTTTCATTTGCATCAAGAGCCTGCTTAAACCTGCACCATCTACTCCATTAGCTCTTTCTTGTGCAGCTGAAAGAAACTATCTGTTCAAACCACCTCCAATTTCACATGCAACCTGCTTGTCACCTGTACCTTTTTTAGTTATCCCAATCATATTTTTAACTAGTAGGATTTCCAAGTTGGAGAAAGTGGCAGGAATTTAAGCTACCTTAAATTCATCTCTTTATGTCCAATCTGAAGCACACTGATGGACGTGAGTGGATTTTGCTTGGTTTTCTTTTTTGCTTCAATCAATTTATTATGTCATTTGGTTTGCTTTTGTCTTTTATTACTCTCCCCCTACCTCTATCGGCTCATTCCCTCCTGTGATTAGCCCTGTGGCAGGTGCTTCTTTCCTTGGTGTCTTAGAAAACACCAGACCTTTATTCATATTAAGTCCACAATATCATAAATGAAACTTTGATTCGGGTGCAGAGGTGGCCTTGCTTATAATATGACACACAGACACCAGCAATGCAATTTTAAGCAGCCAATTTTTTTTTTTTTTTTTTTTGCCAAGAAGGAAGGGAAATAAAAATCTCTGAATCTGCTGAAGTCAGATTGCCGGGCCTACTTACTCCAAACAAAGGGCTGGGCCATCTCGATCCTTTTGAATACTGTGTGAAATTCCAGGCACCATAACAGAGCAGGTTGGAAACAGCACGCGGTGGAGATGGATTACACCTCTCTCAGCATTTACATATCTGCGGCCTTGTTTGTGCACACACACATACGGCACCCGGGAGGTGGGAGGAATGGGTGGCTATCGGGGCAGATTTATAGTTCCCATCACTGCTTTCCATCCTTTGGGATCAACTTTGTCACAGGAACACCGGCAGGGGCTTATTACAGTGTGTGACAGCAGGTGTGGGGCTGTATGCATATTGTAGATTCATTGTCCTCCTGTATCAGGATTTATACAGCCACACACACCCTTCTTTTTCCAAGGGCTGGCTTGGCAGTCGGTCATTCATATATCTACAAGCCTGGGCCTGCACAATGCCCTCAGAATCTGTGCCAGGATTCTATGCATCCCAACAGGGGCTGGGAACACATTTAAAATAAGTTGGTTCAAAATGATTCCTCCTTCTAGTTTTGCAACCCTACATTACTTAAGGGATGTGAAGGCAATGGGAAATCCAGATTTTTACCAATGTGATTCAGAGCAATTAAAACCATAAATGCAGCAAAATGGAGTATGATTTATTGAGTATCTTCTATGGGAAAGGAAGGTTTAGAGCATTGTACTATAAGGGGCATAAGATAATTAAGATTGAAAAAATTTGACTTAGGATTCAGTTAGTTTCATGGTCTCCTTTGCCTCTGGACTCTGTTTTCTGATCAAGAAATCTTGTTTAGGATCTTGTTTAAGCTCTTTGGAATTGGAGCCCCTTTTCAAGGAAGCATTTTTCCAAACCTTAAGAGTAGAGATGCCTCATGTATAAGCAGGGGTCCCCCCCCCAAATGGTGATTAATTAGAACTCTAGGAACACTTTTAAGTTTCTTGAAGTTGTTGAAGAGAATAATTTTTTGAAATCATGGGGAAAACTGGGGTAAAACAGTACATATTAGAAGGTGCTAACAAATCACAATGCTGTGTTTGGTTGTGAGAAAGTTTGTACACTGCTTTCTTTATACCCAGATAAATGGTAAAGTGATTTAGTGGCTAGAGGTAGATGTCTGGGGGAGTCACTAACTAGAATGACTGGACGCTGGCATCAAGGAACCCTGAGGGTTTCTCGGGATGCTTTGCACTAGCTTACTTGTGTGACTTACCCCTGGGTGCTGCGTGAGTCACCTCCCATCAGCAGCTGCTCTATATCAGCACGTCAGGTCTTTTCAAAGTGTAACCATTCATATGAACAAACAGTTCAGAAAGATGCCCCCTGTAAGGTTACTCAAGTTTCTTCATTCAAAAGAGCTGAAGTTGTAAGAATTGAAATTCAGGTTTTTCTTGACAAGCTGATTAGTTTTTTGAGTTGTTCCTATCTCTGAACCTCCAATCTTCCAACTCATAAAGGGTCTAGAGAGTTTGTAATTTCTCAACTACTACATTACAGACCAGTCTTTTTAAAATTCAGGTCAGATTTGTCTCTAGCCTTCTTGGTATCTTCCTTGAGCTAAGTAAATACCCTTTGTGATATGGCTCTTTGTACTTCTCTGGGTTTTTTTTTTTATCTTCTTTTTCCAGCTTATCCCAAATTTTACCAATCACTGGCAGTTTGAAATACATTGATTCTCTTTGCCATTGCCTCTATGTGTGTTGTTGAATATATTTTCCCTCCTCCTCTTATTGAAACTTCCTCTGCGTAGGTATTCTTCCTACCTAGAAAAAGCACCTATCTCCTTCAAAACACTGTATATAGTTCTGCTTTCTAATCACAACTGTATTATGTTTCTTTTCACATCAACCATTTCTACAACAGTGCAAACTGAAGTTTGATGAGTTTTTGTGTGTGTCAGTACTCAGGATACTCATAGATGCATTACAGGTAAAACTCTGTCTTTGTACTTTTATATCCTATACCAAGCACAAGATAGATGCAAAATATTTATTGGGTGGAATATTGGGAAAATTATACAAGTCCAATGAAACAACTGGAAAGCCAAGCCAAATGCTCTGATAGGGAGGGTAGAGGCCTGGGTATAAATTGCAACATGTTCGTGAAGTTGGTGATGGATGGAAGGCTGCTGACTCTCCAAGAAAAGTGAGAGGCCTAAGTCAGGCACTCATGGGAAGAATAGTTGGCAGAAGAGGAGTAAAGTCTAGAGAAAAGCAGTACTGTCAGCAGTGAGCAGTAAACTATTCATTAGTGATCACTACAACTAGTTCTTGTAGATGGTTTCTTATTTCATGTCACTTAATTGATCATATAAATATCCAAAAATTTAATTTACATTTTTATGTCTTTTTTGTATCAGCAGACTTAAAATCAGGGTATATATCCCAATTTTAGATTGGAAAATGAGATTGCAAATTTCCTATATAGATAGAGGTGAAAATCTGCTGGGGCACAAATGGATTCAAGGAAACTGAGGCTAACATAAAGTGAGAACCCACACATTTGTCATAATGCATAAAAGATACCACTTATCTTTATAGTAATGTTCCTTAAGAATATTATTTCATGGAGATCAGGGAGCTTTGTGAGCTTTGCTAATGGTGTCAGGACCACTAGCAAGAGAATCACTTGGAACATGTTAGAGACGCGGGCTCCCGGGCCCCACCCAGGGCCTACCCATGAGACTACATTTGAACAAGCTTCCCTGAGTTGCAAATATCATTGACCGCAGACTGACCTTTGGGTAATCAGACTGGCATTTTTTTCCAACTGAAGGCTCTTATCTGAACCACAAAAACATGGGAAAATGACTTGAGAGGTCTTTTTTCTTCATCTCCTCAAATTAGTACACTAATAGTACATTCTAGATGCAAAGGTAAGAAGTTAATTCTTGATATGCACCACAGATACCTCAGAGAATTAGGGTTTAATTCTTTCATAGAATCCCAGCCCAGAATCCTGAGCTGGAAAGAGGATGCAGGTTGTATCTCTTACTTTTAAACTTCATTAACTAGAAACACATCGAGTGAGGCAGGTGTGAGCTGCGATCCTACTGTGAGAGATGTGCCTTCCTGTTGGTGCAGTGTTTTTTGTATATTGCTCTGAATTATCAGAAAACATAACCAGCTTCGTACAAACAGCAGCATTCCTGCAATTCAGCATTTACAAACCCGAATGGTGCAGACCTAGCCGTGGCTTCAGTTAAGTAAATTAAACTACGGTGCATGGTTTTATACCTTCCCATGTATGTTGTATTGAAATGACTTCAGAACAAGAAGTTTTTCTCAGAGCCCTAAAGTAAAAATCACCTCTCCTCCCCCTAGAGAATGTAGAATGGTCCCTAGAAACTTGGAATTAGAAAACATGAAATTGGGTCCATGAAAATAGAGCCATCAGCAGTGCCTTTTGGCAACTCTGTCCATTTAGCATTCATTACCACGGTCACATTCATCCTGGGTATGGAGAGTTTGAATGTGGGAGAGAAGGAAGCCTCTCTGAGCACGAGGCAGAGTTTGGTCACTACCTGGAGTAAGAAACCAGGGGGAGCTGAGCCACATCAACACCCCAGGACTTGTATGGTGACCTCCTACAAAATTGGATCAGGCTTTCCCTGGCAGTTGTATTAAGCTCATGCATTAAATGAAATGTGCTTATGAAGTCGGCATATTTGACTGCTTTCTCTCTCTTTTTTTTTTCTTCTGGGGGACAGATTCCTTATTATCTGCTGAATTCATTTCACTCTGTCAATATTCTATAGAAAAATGATGGACATTCTATAATTTTGACTTTGATATTAATTCATAATATTGATGGTTCCTCTCTCCGTCTCTCTCTGTCTCTCTCTCTCTTTTCTTCACTTCTGCCCCGGGCTCCAGGTTTCAGGTTGTTCTATCCAGCAGCTGAGCTGATGACAGCTGGGCCCCTCCTTCCTGCCTTGGCGCACTGCTGGTCTGTTTTCATATTAAGCCCACAATCACTGCAATGAAATTCAGATTTATAGCTGAAAATCAGCTTATTTGGAATATAAACATAAATACTGAAAACAGAAAGAGGAATTTTTTTCCTGCTTTGTATTTTTCCTTTCTTGGAACTTCATGACTTGAGTCTCAAACAAGTGCTATTTTAAAATTTTCTGGCACCATGTAATATAATTGATAATAGTGTTTAAGCGGCATCTAATATCATCCAGCATAGTGCAAAGTGAGCCATCCCAGGATATGAGCTTAAAAAATTGCATTAACACTTAGACAAAATGAAATTTTTATACTTGATTTGCTCATGGTTGGACAAATGCAACTAAATACAATTTGAGCTGTCACTTTGCAAAGGGGAAAAATATGCAACTTTAGAATGTTTCAAATGAGCCCAATATTAGATTCTATAACTCAGAGTGACACGGGAAATACTATTTGCAACATGATTGGTTCATTAATATTTGGTAATTGCAGTACATCATTTTAAGGGGGAAATAAAAATGCAAACAAATTGTTCCTAGCTTCCAGTCAGTCATTGCTGCTCAGCTGCCACCACCAGGAAAGGTTGGGAAGCTAAAGGATACAACAGATTGGGGACATTATGTTTCCCCCTCCCCATTTTCATTTTGGAAGAATAATTTTCCTCATAAACCAACATGTCAGACAAAGCATCTACATTTAAAAAAATATTATTTCATGATTTTCCACATGCACATTTGATGTAAACCCTGGAGGTGTATTCCCTGAGTACCTATTACCTCCATTTTAGGGAAATTACATTAAATTATTAGTGACAAATTTACTTGTCTGCCAATGTATTTTTCTGGAATTTTACTACAACATCAATACTTGGCTGTTTTATATGGGCCCTCATTTACCTGTCTTTGAAGGCAGCCACCCCTTGGGGAGCTCAGCCTGTCACTAACAGGAGCTAGAAACAGTCTTTAAGTTTAACATTCACAGTTTTGAATTAGATGGGAAAATATGTTGCACTTCAAAAATGTAATGTGCCCTTCTGAATTTGACAATTAGGCACCTCGCTTTGTAATCCACTGTCTTGCATTTTGGACAAAGAGAACACAACTCAGATTATCATGCTCTGTTCCCTAGAGCAGGAACAATAGACAGGATCTTTAAGGGTAAAATATGTTCTCCAGGTACCGATGCTGGGGCAGATTAGGTAGATACCAGCATTTATTTTAGGAATAAATATTTCTTGCATTTATTTGAGGAAAATCAGTGCTGAGCAGGTTCACTGTGATGTGTATGCACTTGGGACTTCAGGGGCCTTCACTAGCATAGAGAGTTCAGAGCTTCTGGGCCTTGTGCGAACTCCAGGAGGAAGGGGTGGCCAGGTGTCCCCAGGAAACTGGCAGAATCTCAAAAGAAAGGATCCAGGGTGTGCAAGTTTCCATCTTTTCATTACAGTTCATTTTCTTATTTTCTGTAAGTACAAATGTTGGAACTCAATTCCATATTTCTGCCCAACAGAAAACTTTCAAAATTCTGTAAATTTCAGACTTAATCTGAATCTATCGCTAATTTAGGGCGTTATTTTTGCTCTGTGTCTTGGATTACAGACACAGACCCCATGAGCAGAGGACACATGTGTAAGACATAAAATGGTTGTGCCTCAATCTCTGAGGGTCCCACGGAAGACAGTGATAATAAGACATTTGAGCATGAGGTATAAATGAAATCTTGAGACAGACAAAAGGAAGAATATTAAGCAAGAATGTACGTAGCACGGGAGGGGGTGGGTGGGTGATGTGTTTGTCTTTCAGGTTCTCTATTGAGGCAGAATTATTCTCCGACAGGTAGAGCAGATCCCTCTCAGCAACCAGCTGATTTGGAAGAATGTTGGCCGAGATGATAGCAACTGAAATAAAGAACTTAATGTGTGTATTGTTTGATTGACTTTACAGACCTAAAGCTGGTATAGTCTCAGCATCTACTTAGAGAATTGCAATATAATAACTATTGTGAATTTCTTACTGCCTTGTCTTTGCCAATATCATTCTCATTGTTTTGTTTTATTCCCTTTAAAATAATAAGAAAAAAGAATTTACTGAAGTAGTACTTGGCTCTGATACATTTTAATTCTCTTCCCCTGTATTGTATCTGATTCTCTAAAATACGCTTTTTCTTTGGGATCCCAGAGTTACTGGGTGGAAAATTTCAGGTCATTTTATTTGAAGATCTGAGATCCTCGAGCTGATCAAACTCTTTGTTGGCATTACTAAGAATATCCTAGAATCTGTTACCATAGATATTTAAATTGAGAATTTTGCAGACTTTTCCCTTAAATTCTTGGGAGTTGTTTTCTTCATACATGTCTAGTCCTATTTGGTTTAAACTTTGGCAATTACCTATTCTTCCCTTTCCATACCAGCCAGGAGCCTCTATTTTCAAAGGTCTTTCTCTTCCCTCCCCAAATAAACACAACCATTTAGATCAAATTAACTGGAATACCTGTTTCAACTGACCTAAATTCATCCTGTGCTATGGCTTGGGAGATCTGACCTTAATTAAACCTCTATTTTGCCAGGGAATGGGAGCGCTGGAGGGAAAGACCATATGAATTTCTACTTTCATTTCAGGTGGAGCATGTGTAGCACCTGGGGACAGATTGTTAATGAAATATTTGTTTTATCCGGCAGTGCTTTGTCTAGACTTAGAAGTTGGGCAGTTTGGCAAGTCTAAATGGGGAAGATAGCAGGTAATGCTGTAGAAGGGAGATAGAAGTCAGTATTCTGGAAGGAGAAATAAAGGCTAACAGCTTGGGACAGAGTAGAGGAGACTTTGACACTATAAGAAAGTTGGATTTTCTCCCCACTTCCTCCCCAGGATCCCTTCCTCATTCAATAATGGTTCTTAGCGTGAGACAACTAAATTCAGTGTTCTGTCAAGTGACCTCAGCCACTGTGTAAGATGGATTCTACGATCCCTATTTTTGCCTGTAAATAACCCAAAGTATGGAGAGGAGAGGTGGGACCATTTGCTTCATGTCATTTCAAGGCCTGGCCTTAAGAGATTGCCACTAAGGTGTGCCTTACTGAAGGTCGGGTTCATTCCCTCTCCGCGTCACCATCTCCCATTCTTCCACTACTTCTGAACTTTGACCTGTTGAAAAGATTGACTGTTAATTTTCAGCCAATGTTAGAGTATCTTGAATTATGATGTCTTACAATCTTTGAAGATGTGATCAAATGAAGATCACTTAATAAATAAAGATGTAGCCTCATGAACTTGGGGTATATGTATTCCCTCAGACAGGGGAAAAGGGTCTATTATCATGGAAAAGTAAAGATGGCCCTTCAGAAAGGGGGAAGCCTGTACGCACCATCTGAATAAGGAGGTACTCAGGGGCACTGTTCGTTCAAGCCAGAGACTGTTCGTTGTGGCAGTGTTGCTGTTAATGTCTCCCCTGCCGCCTCCACCCCTAGCTATGTTGGTCTTATGATTACTTTAAAACAAAAATCTTGTAAAGAAGACTGGCATTGCTGAGTGACAGCCACCCAGTGGAAATGTCCTCAAAGTCTTGGAGTTTTGTCTTCATTTATTGCTCTAGCAGTGATATTTATGTTTCTTTGACACTCTCAATCAGTGATCCCATTTATAAATGTCAATTTCCAGAAACAGATGTGTGCTACTGAACTTGCACTTCTTCGGGAGCAGTCAACATGGAAGGTATTTCCCTGTTTCCTGCAGTACTCTGGTGCCTACTAACTGACGGGAGTTGTAGCTCTAGGTCTTTAAGTGTGGCTTGTAGGTTAACTTAATCAATGGAAAACAACTGTTTATTAAAGCCTACAAGGGTTCTAGGGATTTGGGAGGTACTGAAGTATAAAATAGGGTCCTAAATTTAATCAAATAACCATCCCATGATAGAAGTGTGAGTTATGGAATAGAAACTATTGTGAGTGTTCAGAGAAACTTCATGGGGACCAGTGATAGTTTGTGAGTTGGATAGAGTTTGCTGGGCAGAAAGTAGAAGAGATCAGTCCTGGGGGGATGCACAAGAGAGGCCAGCGGTAGAAATATCTTGCAGTCTATAGCTGAAGCTGGGTGTCAGGAAGACGTAGAAATAAATTGGGATTGAAAGGTTAAAGATAGTGAACTTTGTAGCCACTCACAGGGAGGCACTGCAGTAACACAGCTGAGCTCCAGAAAGGTAAAGCCATTGCTAGAAATGTTGTTAGCTTTGCAGAGATATGTTTTTATTTTCCCTATGGTAGCCATTTTTATTAATTTTTTATAGCTCCATGTAGAATTTGAAAAGCATCCTTGTCCTGAATCTTCTCATAAAGCAGTTCTGCATTTAATTTCCCTTCTCTTTCTACCTTAAACATCATTGATATGGGAACTGGTCAGTGTTTTAATAGACTAGGATATTTACAATTTAAAATACTCTGTTTTCTCTTTTAAATACCCTCTAAACTATCCACGGTAGTTAGCTGTGACAAGTCATAACCCTTTATACCTCATGCGCCTTGTCACATACAAGTATTTGGTTCAGAAAATGTGATCTTCTAAGCTATTAAGGGAAACCAACAGATGATGAATTGGCACCCCAAATGGAATAAATTGGCACCAGAGACATATCATGTCCTCCTGGTCTCTTTGGGACAAACCTGAGTTTGAGGCTTTAGTTTCAAAACTTTAGCAGAGCATATGTTGCCTTTTTAAAAATTCAAAAACAATTCCCAAAAGGACTCTGTTTCGGGCATAAAATAGAGAAGTTAGAGTTGTAGCAATCCATGGTTTGAAATCCACCTGTGTCTTGAAAAAGTACTTCTTGGTTCTTTAATCCTCCTGTAAATTGTCAGGAAGAGACCAAATTTTGAATATCGATTGTCAGAACTTTATGTAAGTTACTAAAGTTTTTTGGAGCCTCCATGTTCTCACCTGTCAAGTGAGAAAGCTAACATTCCTCATAGACGTATGATAAAAAGTTATATAAAAAGTAAAGAAGCTGACTGAGGGTGTGGCTCATAGTAGAAGATCTTCTGTGGCTTTTCTGTCCTTGTGCTTGTGATTAGGTGGAGTTTTCTAACCTCAGGAAGGGCATGGATAAGCCCTAGCACTAGTGATGGCCTCCTGTAGCCTGAGACCAAGGTAGCTCAGATAGGACAAACTGCCCATGCAGGATGCAGAATACCAGGATGATCCCCATGGCAGATGGGTAGATGTAGACCAGGATGCTGGTGCTGGTGCCCTTGGGTCTTCCCGGCATGGATCCATAAAAGAGACTGGCGTGAGTCCTTCTTGTGGGCACTGGACCTCCAGTTGGACTCATGGGAGGCATTGTCCTGAGCTCTGGGTTTTTATCTGGACTCATGTGGGACATTGCCGTGGGGTTTAGGCTCTTGACTAAATAATCTATGTCTTTGGTGTTGTGGATAGATTTCCTGCATTTTCCTGTGTTAGCTTCTGGTGACCATTATAAAAATATTATAAACTCCATGTCCTAATCCTAGTTGTGCTCTGTGTACAACGCCTGACTACAACAGTGGCCTTTGGAGATGAGAGAGATGACAGGGACATTATTTAAGACCCTCACATGAGACTGTATGAATGGAGGGGACAGCATCTGGGTGGCCGGGAGGTGCTGTCATTCTCCTATTGAGAAAATACACATACTCTGATAATTTGAATGAATTTTTTTAAGAAAGTTAACATTCTGGTGCTTCATTATGGAATTTTCTTTTATATCATTAGTTCCCATCAGTAAACTTCCTTAGTGATTTTCCCCTGAAAAAGTAGCCCTCAAAAAGACCATGCGTTTGGACAGTAATTTCTCAAACAACTGGATCTATTTTTTTAGAAATTTAAAAAAGTTTTTTCAGGCACATGCATCTAATCTGTAATTCGATCTATAGAAATTTATTTCTCTGACAAAAAGCATTGACTAGATAGATGGTCAGTTTTCTTCATTTTTCCACATGTTTTATATGTTGTATCCTATAACTCTTAATTATGGGAGACTGTTTGTTTAGAATACAAATGATTATGTCATATGTACCTGTGCAGTCCCTAGTGTGTGTTTCAGCAGCTTCTCCAAGCATTCACATCTCAGATTTGTCTTACGTGTGATGCTTTTTATTTGCCCTTTCCTGTTTTCTTCACCTCATTGTCAGGGCTGAAACAGGGCTCAGCACCCACCTGGGCTGGTCCCAGTTGAGAGTCTCAGTTTATAAATCCACCCTGTAAATTACGGCTGATGCCAGGGTCCCCTTCTGCCAGTTACAAGGGTGACTTACATTTCAAAATGGTGGAGGAGTGAGAGTCGAGCGTTGAGCAGAAAGACTTCTCTGTGCGTTTGCTGTTTACAAACTCATCTGCACCTAATCTCTCAGCTCAGCTCAAGATGGAGGGCTTATGATTAATACAGTCGATGCAGAAAATGGCCGAGCGCTTGGCTTGTTTTAAATATATCATGCTCAGTGCACACAGACTCCAAGCATCAGTTAGAGAGAAGTGACAGCGAACTTGACCTTTCTCTCTGAATCGCATGTGGAAAAAGAGAATTAGCTTGCTACAATAGCACTTGAACTTGCTTTAACTTATCACTTTCCTCTCTAGAAGGAGGAATGCATGTTAGAAATGTGAGATCACCTTCAAGCCTCATGTTGTTTAAAATAAACTACACTTCCTCATCATATTAATTCAGATGTGCCTTTCAAAAGAATTTATTTAAGGTGATCATAAGCAGCAGGCAAGTTTTTTTTTTTTTTTTTTTAAAAACAAACCTACATTTGACATTAAGTGTTACTGTGCATTTTCTCTGCGTATGTATGCTTGCAGTGTGTATCTGGATACACTGCATTTTGCAATGACTATTGAGATCCCCCAGGACAACATAGGAATAATAGGTCCACCAGTGAGGTGTGAGTTATAAAAGCTTTTAAATTAGCTTCCATGTAACTGGAAACCAAATAAATGGCTATGGAAAATGCAAAAGGAGACCTGGCAGGATTTTCTTTTTTCTTCCAAAGTTGCCAATTACTGCTATTAGAAGATGTAGTTTGTTCGGCTCAGACCCAAAACAGCAATGATTGACGTAGACCTCAACCAATCATGTTTCCTTGTCAGCTGCCATTAACCCAGGCTCACTTACCGTGTGATTTTAGACAAACCTGAGTGAAAAAGTAAAAGCACATTGTTACCCAAAAGCTCATCAGGTAAATATGCCAGAGAAAGAAATAGATCTTCCCTGACCTCGCTGACATTTTCAAACTGTTTAAAAGCTGAAGTTAATTCTTTCTGATGGCCTTTCATCTTTCGTTGACAACAGAGAGCCCCAGAGTGGTGACAGCTCGTGTCAAGTGGGACCATCTTATCAAAAACAATACCCTCCAGATCTTTCAATCCAAATATTCTAATCTAAAATAATTGCATTTAAAATTCCGTGTTGCTTTTATGTCTGCCTGGAATTATCCAGGTATGAAACCACATGAATCTCTTTCCTGGAACCCGCTTGGAGCTTCAGAGCTTCAATATTGCAAGTTTAACGATGCATCATAGAGGCAACATGTACGCAGTGGAACAACTGGAGCTGGACTGAGTGGCTGCAATTTGTTCTGCTGTGTCTTTTATTTGTATCTACAGGCTTAGAAGGTGTTTCCGCAAGTGTCAGTCCCTGTTCTGTCTCTGTATCCTTGTACTTCTTGCACTCGACCCAAGCTGCATAAAATTACACGTCTGCCAACACAGCAGAGATCCTCCTGCATTTGGCTCTGAAATGATGTGAATCATCCAGCGAACATTTGAAATGTTAGCGCTGTGTTTTAGTTACAGCTTCCAAACTCTATTCAGTTTGTGATTTGGAGGAGCCGTGTGATTGATGTGTAATTGTAAGCAGATAGTGATTTTATTGTGTGTCTGCACTGGATTCCAAGTCTTTTGCAAAAGGACATTGCTGCTTTTATGGATTAGAAGCTAACTCTCTACCTACTTCCCATTAACAGTGCCTTTGAGAAAAGTACCCCTATGTCAAAGGACTCATTTATATCTGTGTTTTAAAAACAATATTTCTGCATAAAATTCTGGGACAGACCTGGGCTTTTCCTGCCTTCTAATCTGGAATCCCTTCTCTCGGTCCCTGACCAGGCTCGATCAAATGCACTGTTCCTGGCTGATCTCACCTTAGTCCCTGTCCAGCCATGCATGGGGACATCACCGTCCATTCATCCTTCTACCCTCCTTCTAGGTCTACCTCCTGGGCTGCAGGTTGGGCTAAACATTTTAGAAAACAGGTTGCCCCTCTGGGCAAGTTGTTGAGTTGAGTTTGTTCCAAAGAGGATCCCTTTCAGATTGGAAGGAGAATGTTCCCCTAGTTTTCATTGTTAAAACAGCGTACGCACTGCCCATTCACAAAGGAGAGGCAGCCTGCCCGGCCTTTCTCCAGCACATCAGTCAAAGGGTCCAGATTTGAGCAAAAAAACAAAAAAAACCAAGCGCTGCAGAATATGATCCTTTAAGATCTTCCCCGATTTCAGCCCTGAGAGGAAGCAATAAAAGCAAAGACATGTCTTCCCCTTCAGAGTTGGCTTTTCTCTTAGATATATGCACCCGCAGAATCTTTTTATTTTTCATTTTAGGCTTTTACCCAAGAAAAGAAAAGGAGGAAGAAAGAGACCAAATGGTGTTTACATCCTTCAAAAGCCAACATGAGAAAGAAATGGGATGTTCAAAAAGAGGATCTGTTTCAGAGCTGGGCATCTGTCTACTCCTGGGAAAATTGTACTCAGAACTAGAGTTGTTTCTGCATTTGTATGCAAACCCCTGAATCTTTTTTTCAAATGCTTGAGTGACCAGTGAGAAATGCTCCTGATAGATGGAGGCCTCTCTGCCAACTTCATTTGCACCCCGTTCCCGTGACATACTGACCCTATACCCTCGATTCCCTTTGTTCCCGCCCCTTCCTTTCCTTTCCTTTCCTTTCCTTTCCTTTCCTTTCCTGTCCTGTCCTGTCCTGTCCTGTCCTTCGCAGATCCACTTCAGTAAGAAGGATGTGCTAAGTATGTTCAAAGTGAGAGAGATTGCCAGCATTGTGACTCTTAAAGTTTTTTTTTTTAATTTGAACCCCCACCATATGTTTTTATCACCCTACAGATTCACTAAGGATATTACATAAACTTTTGGGTGCAGCTTTTGGTTTCAAGCAAGATAAAAGAGAAGTGGCAAAAACAAAACAAAACAAAAAAAACCCTTAAACTTATTGTATCACCAGCTCTTTGGCTGGAAAGATAAGTTCCAGTTCAAAGCAACAGTGTACAAGAGTGTCAAAGAAGTGTGTGTTCAGATGCTAGGGCACAGGGCTCCAGGATGGTTTATTATGGATTGAGTCTGTGCTGGAGATGGAGCCAAGGCCTTGCACATGCTAAGAAGCACCCTGTCACCGAGCTGCCCTCCCGACCCCTGGGCTTCCAATCTGACCAGGGCTTTAGGAGAGCTGTGACTGCATGGTCTCCTGCCATAGCAGCCACAGCTCAGTCCTGAACGATTTTGGCAAGAGTCGTGGACCCTGGTTTTTTCCCAGCACCACTCATAAGTTATACAGAGGGACACAGGTACCAGTACTGAACACCACCCCAGGCAAACAAGCACAAAATATCCTCGACAGGATGGGCTCGGGAAAAATATTTCAAAGTAGCTGTAACAGCCCATGCAGGACCTCGTAGGGGAACCATGTGACCCTTAAAGGTTACTTTTAGGGAGGTCCAAGACCTCCTCATGCTTGGAACTGGGCAGTTTCAATTAATTGATTCTCATAGAGAGATAAAAAGTCACCTTTGCCCCCCAGGGAACAAATCATAGCCATCCTTCCTCTTCCTTTCAGTTTCCTACCAAAGTCTTCCTCTCTTGAGTCTTAGAATTCTGCATCACCTCTGAAGAACAAAAGCAAAAGCTACATATGTTTGATTTGTCTCAAATACATGAAAATAGAGTTGGCCTTTCTTTGTTATTATTAGATTATTACCTGTTTTCTGAGCATTAATGGAGGGGCCGCGAGGAGGCCCTGGGTGGTTCTGCACGTGTAGGGAGGACATGGGGATCCTCCTGGTCCCCGCTCGGATGTGACAATGGCTGATCCAGCCGATTCTCTCGGGATCACAGACACTTACCAAAGTCCGCACTGGGTTTTCTATGTAAGAGACCAACATTAATCCTCTGAAAACTGGATTTTAATTTTCACGAATATAAATGACAGTTCATTTTCTATGCCTTGTGTTTCCCAAATTGGAACAGAATCGAATCTTCCTTGTTGGTATTTTATAAATCTTTTAGAGAATTGTCTAATTGCCTAATTTGTTTTCTCTTTGAGAGTATCAAAATGTTGGCGGTGTGATTGGAGATATCATCCCCTCATCTCCTTTTTAAAACTTCCTTAAATCTTTACTTCCATTTTTTTATTTCATTGAATTTTTTTTTCTGTCACAATTTTTTACTTTCTCTTCTAAAATACCCTTTCTTTCCCTCCTTAACTACATTTCTGTTTTCACATCAGATACACTATTCCTGCATTTCCTTTAAGGGCTTCCAAAAATTATTCCCAAATGAAACCTCTTTTTTTTTGTACATTTCTTTGCCTTCAGAATGCAGCTGATTTCACCTCATATTTTGGAAATGTCAGTTATTTTCTCCCTGTTTACTCATCAGTGACAGGATGCACTCCATATCCTCCCCAAATCCTGTTCGCCCCTCCCCAGAGGCAGTACATCATTTTATTTTGTTCCTAAGTCACATTATTGCGATATAATTTATGTGCTATGCAGTTTACTCATTTTAAGTATATTTGAGGAAAGAAAAGCTTCCTTATGGCCCAACTACATAAGTGTATTTATTACTTGAGACTAGAAAAGCTACAAAATATGATCAAATAGAAATCTTAAAACATTCTGGGAGCCCCGTCCGTCCATTTTAATGCATAATTTTCCAATCACAGCAGCATGTTTGTACCTCTGGAGTTAAGGTCACGGCGGCGTTTGCATTGTAAACCCTTTTTTCAAGGGTTTATAAATGCAGCTGCTTTTGTTTGCCCAGGACTGGAGCTTGCCTCATGAGGTTTCCATGCAATAGAGCAGCTTTTAGGCACTGAGTTTTCTTTAACTAAATTAAAATTTTAAAACACTGCATCACCCTTTAAAAAAAATCATTGCAAGTGTCAAAAAACGTTGGTAGGCATTTCTCCCAAAATAACTTTTTTATGTGTATGCAATTTTTAATTGCCTCTAGTTTCCAAAAATCCTCCATCATTCTTAGTTTGGATAAGTGTTATTTGCCTCAAATATTTACAAATCTAAATCCAACTTGGTTCATGAACTAAAAAGCCGTCTTATGTATAATTGTTGTCTTTCGGCATTATTAGCAGAATTATTTTACAGTACATAACACAACCCAAAGATGATTTGGAAATCATCTTTTATGACAGAGAGCCTGTCACAACTTATGACACAGGGAACTTAAAATATTTAGAAAGAAAATCATTTATATTTCTAGGATCATATTTTGCCCTTTTCAAAACAGTAAAACTAGATGGTCGAGGATAAAGAAAACATAAATGATTAAACTGGTTCTAAACGTTAAAGAACGAAGATATATGATCATTAAACAAAATACAATATTAGAATGTCAGTTTAAGTGGAGTGTAATTGAGAATCGTGACTTTGTTTGCACACAGTTGCCAGAAGCTTCTAATCAGACCATCACTGGATAATTTTAGGATGTGTTTTACTTTTCAATCACAGACTAGTACGTAGCTGCCTAAACATCACCTTACATTCTGAAGTCAGTTTTTACCTAATTCAGTTTTACTTAATTAAAAATTTAAATTTTCATGCAAATTTATGTTTCGTGTGGAGAGGGTGAATGAAATCAGAGGGAAAATGTTATTAATGAACGTTATGTTCTAACTTGTATAATTTGATGTGAAGCATTTTCCTCTCCCTTGAAACACCTACAGTACTCGAGACAAAAAGCTTTCGTCGTCTATTTCACGGGAGAACACAAACCCCTCTCACATCTATATTTTGTCCATATGGTGCAGTCCCGTTTGCTTAAGAAAAGTTTGTCGAATGAAGAAGTGACTTGCCAACTCTATACAAGCTAGGGGGGCTTATAGTCAGCAATCAAAACCTCAAAAGCCAAAACTGTTTTTCTAGCCTCTTTGCTGTTACTGACTTCTGAAGAACAAGACGAACCAGCAAACAAACAGATTTGATCTGGATTTATGAGACCCAGCACAAGGCTGACAGCTGGAGTTGATGGCTCAGCTGTTCCGGCTCCAGTTGGGGTTCCAGCTGCAGCTGACAAAGGTCATGTCAAGGGCAAGAGAAAGGTCGTTTCCGAATCTTCCTGTTGTTGGAGGCTGTGCTGCTGGCCTGAGCCCAGGGACACAGTTTCTTGACTTCCCAACCCTCTGACTTTGATAGTCCTTTGAATTCAGAGTACATGTATCCAAACGGTGTCTGAGCACATCAACAGAATCCTGACTTAGTGTTAAGAAAATAAGCATATTTGTCCCCCCTAAGATATTTCATAATCCTCGTGTATCCCAGCTTGATCATCTTTACTGAGAGTTTCTATGTAATCACTCTGTTTCTTTCGCCGAGCATTGTTTAATTATTTTATAGATTTAGGAACATGAGAGGAGTGGGGCAAAGCACATTGCAAATCACGTTTCTCTCTGAGTCTGGGGTTTCAGGTAACTGCTGAGCATCAGTGACAAGATGGTTCTCACAAATGACGCATTTTCTGCATGAAGCGGACTGGAGGAAATGTATAGCATTTCTATAGAGTGCTTTCTCCTAAGCAAACATGACTTTCCATAGCCTGCATTCACCCATGGGAGACCGAAGGACACACAGCACCCGGAAAGAAGACACCATGATGGAGGTATGGAACCGTCCTGTATTGAGTCTTTATGTGAGATTTCATCCTAGAGAGGAAAAAAGAAATTCACCGTGTCCTGTCCCTCAACTCTTGCCATTAATTCTGAATAGTGCTTTCTCTGGAGGCAGCATCATGGAAACTAAGCACTTCGGTTTCTGGAAAATCCAGAGTGCAGGGTTCCCTGTGAGAAATAAGACTCCTGTTTCTTCCTTTCTGGCAGTGGGGCAGGACCTGTGCAGCCGGGCTGAGGTGGTGAGGAAGGAGAGACCTGTGCCCCATACAGGGAGTCAACAGGGGCCAGGAACCCTTTGCGTGAGCACTTCTACACGCATGCTCCAGCTCTGCAGAGCTGATGCGTGTTTATGTGTTTCCCATGGTCCGGCTGAAATCATGCCCAGGATTTTTACATCCTGAACAACTGAAGAATACATATTATCTCTTTGTTTTCTGTGCAGTGAGGTGGAATAACATTAGAATTTGACAAGATTGGGTCTGAAATTTTGGATGGAGCCGTTTTCATGTAGCATCTCTAGAAAGCTTTGAACAACTGCCTTTGTCTCCTTCCTTCCCTTTCCTCCCATTTTTTTTCTTTCTTTCTTTCTTTTTTGGTCAAGCCTCTTGTGCTTTTGCTATGAAATTCTACCTCCACCTCCGCCGTGGCTGAGCATAAAGTCCACAGTGTGAACCTGTTTTGTTTTTTTTTTTAATTTTAATTTGAAAATAAAACCAGGTGCTTCCAACAGTGGCTGCTGATCTCCTCTCTGCGAATCAGAGCCCTCTGAAGGAGAGGACCTTCCACTGTGGACAGAGCAGTTGCCCTTCCGCTGCTCTTAGGAACAAGTCATAGAGGGCTCAGTCTGACCCTTTTATGTTTGGGAATGGAGGAAGTGTCAAGTATTTGAATTTGCCTTGATCATTTATTTTCTAAGAGCAGGAGCATCACTGTGTGCATGATACCTGCACATTCTGTAGGCAGCCTAGACGAATCATCTGGATGGAAGATGAAATGAGACGAGGGAGGTGTGATGACAGTGAACAAGGCAAATGACTTTGCATGCCATCTTACTTCTGAGATGGCATTAAGTCAGGGGTTTTGTAAGAGTGATTCCAAGCACCTGCTTTTCCACTAGAATGAAACTTGCAGCTTGTGCAGATTGAACCTGGAGAAGCAGAGGGATTCATCTCATTTAGAAAGGAAGAAAACATCAGATTGTTGCACAGTTTGTGGGCAAAGGCAGTTGCCTACTGCTGCATTTTGTGAAATCTGGGCATCTCCAGTAGTGAGGCGAAAACAAATGAAAGATAAAACCTAAGAAATAAAGAGTAATTGTGGCATGCTAATAAAAAATCCAGTTATAGCTATATTCAATGGGCAGTTTTCAAAGCCAGGCTCTACAGTTCATTCATTCAAAGCACTGTTTTCCTGTGCAATGTTTCGGGGCTTATTTTATCTAGAACAAGCAACCATATAGCATCAGAGCTGGCTCACCGACTGTTCTATCCCTTTGAAGACAGCATCAGTGCATGAGAGCGTGATTGCCACATAGTCATCTGTTAATATGATATCACTTCTACTTGAGAAAAAGGCACAAAAAGACATTTTGTGTGGAAAAAAAAATGTGTTGTTGCCTGCTTTGGATTATTAGCATTAACAAATACTGAGCTCTGAAGGAGTTCTCTCTCTCTTTTTTTTTCAGTTTCATCAAAATGAAAAACAATATTGTTGTTTTCTACTTTTTAATAATCTCTGAGCAAGTAAGTCATCTCACCTGATCTGTGTCTGGAACCTGTTTATTTCAAAGTAGAGGGAGTCAAATTAAACTGAACCCACACTTTTTTCTTGCCTACTGTGCACAAGCATTACGCATTAGGCCAAGTGTAAGTTAGAATTTCCAACATATACTCCATTGCCTTTGGGGAAAATTTGTGCCATCATCTTTTGGATTCACTGTTGAAAAATGGGGCCAACTTCAAGAAAGCACACAGAAAAGTAGAAGAGACTGTGGATGGGACGAGAATTTCTCTGGGGTTAAAACCAGTTCCATATTTTTTGCATCTCTAATCATTCTAAGTGAAACCACAATGTCAGTCCCTGAGTCACTTTAATGAAATGCACACTTCTCCCATTCTTTGAGTGGGCATATTCTGCACATCCTCTAATCCCTTTGTCACCATGCTCAACAGAGAAGACCCACAATGGGCTGTGACTGTGAATGGCAGCTCAGTGGTACTGTGGTTTGTGAGCCCAATCCTTCCACAATCCTAGTCACAGAAGATGTTGGACAAGAACCTGATTGAATTCAGTGATCAGGTTCAATATTGATGTTCTAGAGAAATTTGATTTTGTTCTCATTCAGTTTGGTTTGGGATCAGAATCGTGGAGAGATTTGAGTTTGGGATTTGAGGTACCACACATTCACAGAAACACTCCCAGAGAGTATAAAAGTGAAATCAACCACATTTCTGTCACTTTCTTTCCTGATTGGCTCTTCATAAACAGTTGTGTTGGAAAAGGAAGACACCAAGTGTCTTCCCCATTTGATATACGAAAAACTGATCAGCACTGCAATTGCAGGGGAAGAAAATAGGGTTGAGGTTTCCTCACTCGTTACCCAGGGCTTGATTCCTTCTCCTGGCCAGGTGTCCACTAACTGAAGCTCTAGGTCCAAGAACAGCCTGTTTTTGTAAAGCTTCCTTGAACAGAAAATCAGTTTTTACATTTTAGATTGTTTTTAAATACCCACAGAGTAGCTTTGTGTCACCATGGCCCACAAAATTCAACCTGTTCTCAATCCAGTCCTGTAAAAGAATGTTTGAGAATGTTAAGGTGGCACGTTTTTGTAATCTCAGGCTTCTGGGAGGCTGAAGCAGGAGGATGCAAATTGCCCAGGCTAGGCAGCATAATGAGACTGCCTCAAAGTAAAAGAATAAAAGAGGGATGGGGTTTAGTGCAAAAGTCCTGGGATCAGTTCCCAAACCGCCACACACACAAAAAAAAAAAAAATGCAAAAAGTATTTGCTCTTCTTTATATCAGCCCAGGAATTCCATCCCTGTTCATCCTTAACCTACCCAAACTCTCCCCCCTACATTTAGTTATTGACTGGATAATAAAAGTGTCCACTCTTTCCTCCCCACCCCAGCAATAGCCCATCAGCACTACCACGCACACACCACATATGTTTGAACTCTGTACAGGAATTTAGCTAATACCATTGACCAGGGAACTTACCCAGACACACCCAAATATGCCAAATACTCCTGGAATCCTGACTTAATTGGGACTAAGGTTAGACACAGAGATGTGGTCAGAATACAAAAATCTGCAGCTTTAACTGCAGTATCCGATTGCCAGCCTAAAATTGGTTTCAGTCAAAACTAGGACCCCAGAGATGGAGCTTTCTCTTACAACTTATCACCAACAATAGAGGGAAAGTGGTGATCACCTTTCATTTCTTTCTCCCTCCACAATGCGGCAATTCCCTGCACTTCTTGTGCACACTCATGTGCTGCTGTGGTTGTTTTTAACTAAAGACAACAGAGGGAACACTTGCTAGGCATGGTTTTCACTTGTTGAAACATTTTGAATGACCAAATTCTCCTCCGGTAGATGTTTCTTTTCTGTTGAGGTGGGGGAAGAGCAGTCTGCTGCTGGTGGCGTTTAATTTTCATCAGTGGGTAATCACTGTGTTTTGTAAGTAGAAATACTACCACTAAAACCAGAGTGCTACGAAACGGCTTCTGTCTTTCAGATCCCAAGATTATCAGTGTGCTAGAGTGATGTGAAAATAATGGTTAAAGTGGCAAATTTGAGAGTCAGGGTAGGAGCACAATCTGCGATCTATCTTGGGGAGAGTTTGCAACCCCAGAGTTAGTCTTTTACTGGGAAAAACGGAAGTGGGTTAAGATGAGCCTCTCAAGCTTAAATCATGGGTTTTTGGTTATAGCAGAGTTCAGGCAAGGCTTGAAGCACAGTGGAGTCCTGTAGACTAATAAAGGCCGGGATGGTGGTTTCTTTCCATGCAGGGATGCAGGTCCCAATATCCAGATGAAGTGAATGGGATTTATAAAGGAATATGAAACACAGGGGTGGACGCAGACTTTCTTCTGTCTCAGTCTACCCCGGCAGAGTTTGAATACCGTCCAGCCATGGTGGACAGCACTGGTATCTCATCAGAGGTGTGGAGTCGGGTACCGCTCCTGTGCTGGATACCCAGTGGGTGCTGACCAGGCGATGTGTTACCCAGCCACCTTGCTAGGCTCAGCGCCGCCGAGCAACGCACCTGTGTTCCCCAGCAACTCAACATGTAACACATGGTTGGGGCATTTTGGCCAAGAGTGACAGCGCTCACCTTTTAAGATAGTCTTTATTTAAGATGCTTCCTTTCCAAAATTGTAGCATGTAACCCAACCCAGAAAATGAGCAGGAAATAGAAAAAAGATTACTTAAAAAAAAAAAAAAACTATAATACTTCTCTCCAGATTCCTCAAAGGTACTATTCCAATATGTTTAGTTTTACTTATTTTCTGTTTATATTTAAGTAAATAAAAAGAACATAAAAATTGTTTATGTGTAAATATATATGTCAGACAGTGTTACAATTATACTATATTTGATTTCTAGTCTCTAGTTTATTTTAATGAATATGTCACATGACTTTATTTATTTTTTTAATCAGTACCGGGGATTGAACTCATGACCGCCTGCTTGTAAGGCAGGTGCTTATGCTGCTGAGCTAAATCCCCAGCCCCTATATGACTTTGTTTTTACCTGAATCCTTTAATGAGCATATTAATGGAAAAACTGCCATTTCATAATTACATAATGATATGTACATTGATCCTAGTGTTGTACATATCCCCAGCTAGTGTTGACCAGCTCACTCACACTCATTGTCTGTTTGTTACAATAAACAATGTTGTGATAAAATTTTGAAGGGATTTCTGGAAGAAGGAAAAAGAAATACAGTCTCTTTTTAAGATCCTAGAAAAGTTTAATCTATTTCTTCCTAGATCTTTCTGAGATCATCTCACTGACTTCTAGTAGTCTTGAAATTTTAATCTTTGCCAATCTGATTAGAGAACATTTCAGTGTTTTAATTATACTTATTTTTTATGGATTTAGTGACCAGTTGTGTTACTTCTGAGAGTTATCAGTTCATGTCCTTTACCCATTTTTTAATTGCACTATTCATCTTTTTCTTCTGCGTTGCATGCTATCTTACGGCCATCACATGGGAATATTCGTAAATTCCTTACCCAAGGAGAGTAAAGGAACCGAGTGGAAGCGTATAGAATTAAGAACTCATGGAGGCTGAGGTCTCACATAGAAGATACAAACAGACATGGGTCATCCTTTCTAAAAGCATATTTTTCTTCTTTTTTGGAGGAGGAAGTGTAGAAGAGAAGTGCAAGAAAGAGGTCTTGTTTCTCTTTCCTGCACTTTGGGTTCTGGCTGCTTCTCATATGGGAAGAAGTATCTCTCTCACCACCTTCTTTCAAACTAAATGCTCTTAGCTTTATTATATTTATACAATCTGAGTACTGCATTAAGTAGGTTTCTCTTTGCATCGAAAGGTTTTATGTTTTCCAAAATTAAACTGTTAAAAAATTGTTTTAGAATAAAATAATTTATGTGATAAAACCCACCATTGAGATTATAAAATGGTAGTCTTTGTTTTGTAGTTGCTTCATATGTTCTTTTATCAACAAACAATAAGTTCTAGCCCCTAATCCCATTTCCCTCCTTCTTCCCTAAAATCGATCACTTTTGTTCTGATCCTGTTAATGCTTTTATTATACCCAGATAGTGATCCTCAGTGTTCTATAATTCTGTGTTTTTCAAAGTTATATGAAATATCTGTTTCGATAACTTGCTTTGCAGTCACTTAACATTGTTTTAAAGATGGGGCCATGTAGGGAGTGGCTCAGAATGGCAGCTGCTGCCCTGCCCCTCCCACCTGGCAGCATTTTGTGTGCAGCCTACATTTCCCATGATCCTCCCCTTGCCTACAATGTGCATAACGTAAGCAACTTCCGGCTTCAGCTTACATTTCCCATGATCCTCATGTCTCCCTACATTACCCATAATCCTCTCCTGCTTACATCATATATCCAGATGTGATGATGACCTATCAGATAACAGTCCATGCCCTCTTCCTGCCCCATTGGCCCACCTCCACCCTATATAAGTTGTAGCCATTTTAAGAATAAATGAGGCTTGAATGGAATCCTGCCAAGCCTCCGTATCTCTTTTCTCTTGCCCTGCCCTTCATCCCCGACCCCTCTCCAGGCGAAGACCCATGGACTGATCCACAGGACGGATAAGGGCCATTTAAAATAATTATTAAGGTATGCATTGAGAAATGTCTATGTGTCAAGAAATATGGGGAAAGTGGCAAGAGTGGGAAAACTAAACAAAGCAGTAGTGTGCTGTGGGACATAAAGTGAAATCTATTAAAGGCCTATTCTGTTGGCTTATGGTGAGGATGTACAAAATCACACATTTGTTCTCTGCCGTCTATGATTTTGATTTTAATGAAGGAAAAGGAAAGTAAAAATAAACACATGACAAAGCAAAGTGTGAAATAACTGTTAATAATACATGGAAACTTTTGAAATATCACAAGGCAGTATATACTTATGTGTCAATTATCTGGACATGGTGGCACATGATCATAGGACTCAGGAGGCTGAGCTACGAGGACCACCAAGAGTTCGAAGCCAGCCTGGGCTACATACTGAGTTCGAGTACAGTTTCAACTGCATAGAAAGACCCTGTCTCAAAAAAAACAAAAAACAGAAAACAAGCAACAACAACAACAAAAATCAGATGAATTGATGCATTGAATTCTCTAACACCTAAAAGCAGGAATGAAAAGCTTTTGCTAATAAAACATTACACATTTTCTTGGAAAAACAAGACTCACTTTGGCTGTCAAGATTATCCTCAATTATTTATCGTCACCTACTCTGAGCAGGCAGGGCTTTGTGCCTTGTTATGGTTTAGATCTAAAATGATCCCCAAACCTCATGTGTTTGAAAGGTGATTGCATCAGCAGTGTAGCTGGCTAGCTATTAGGAGGCACGGTCTGGGGGAAGGGCTGGAAAGAATCACTGGGGATGGGAGCTGGAAGGGTTTAGCTTCCTTCCCAGCTCCTGCCTTGACTCTCTGCCTCCTTTCTGCCATGAGGTGAGCAGTTCTCCTCCTCAGGACCTTCTTATGGCTCTTTTTGTGTTGGAGCTGGCTGGCTGTGGACTGAAACCTCTTCAAACTGTGAACCACAATAAACTTCTCCTGCTTTAAATTGGGTCAGGGATTATCTCTCGGCAACAGGAATAATGACTACAATGTGTGTGCTATGAAGGATAACTTGTAGGTATGGAGTTAAACTGGGGTCATACATTGAGGCCCATAGGGCTCCGCGATGACACAGATGTGGCAACATATTTGTGCTCTTCTAGAAGAGGCCTTTGTTGACAAAGACAAGCTAACTGGTGCAATCAAAGATCCATAATGCTATGAGAGAAAAAAAAAACTAATATCTTGGTTGGTCTAAAGGATGGCAGGCAAGGAAATAGTAAGGAAGAAGCAAATAAACAGGGAAGAAAAAATTTCTAGGTAGTGGTTACCATCTTTTTGGAGGTTTTTCATTGATGCCACCTCTATAAGAAAGCCAATTTTGGATTTTTGTCTCTTGCCTATGTCCAATTTAGTTATTCTGACCTCATCCAAATTTGGAGCTTAATCCAATGGGCAAATGAACCTAACTCTGATACAAAGAAAATTTCAGAATTTCCTTGCAAACATTGTCATGGTGCATAAGATGCTGAGGGCATTATTCCATTATACATCCATACCAGGCCTCTAATCTTACCACTGGAGTGTGCAGGGTGGAGACCATTAGGAGAGGAGTACTATCATGATCAGCAGTAGCTATCAGGCAAAATCTGTAGCAAAATCCAACCATCAGACTTCTCAAAGATCAAAAGCCACCTGTCCAATTGATTGCACCTAAGAAATTCACAAACAGAGGCTTTTATTCTCTAAATGGAGGCCTCATCTCTTTCTGCCCTGAAAGTGAGCTTCTTTGTACTGATAGAAATCCCAGCATTATTTATTGAGAAGTTGTGTCTTTCTGCATTAATCGGGCAAGCTCTTATTATATGTCTGATACTTTCTATTCCTGAATTTGCCTCTCTTCTCTATGTTACTCCATCTTTCTTTAAATTTTTTTAATTTTAAAGATAATAAAATCCAACAAAACAAAACATAACAAAGCCAATCAAAACAAAGCAGCAAAATTGGTATTGAACTTCAAAGCAAGATACTAGGAAAACAACAATAGCTACTATAGTATATCTGATTATCTTCACCATAGTTGTCCATTCCATCAGGTATAGCAAAGTCAAATCAAAAACAAAACAATAAAACCAACCAAAGCAGAATATTGAATACAGCAAAACAATGAATCAGAACAAAGTGAAACAGTGAGAATACTATTGAACTGCAAAGGCAAGGTAGAAAGAAATCCCCCATATTTGCTATATTGCACATTGTCATCCTCCTAATAGATGCTCACTCAGACTGCTGGGCCCAGGTCTGCAAAATCAATCAAACAATATAAGCATTTAGTTGATTTTTGTATCTTAGTTGCTATCAACTCAGCCTATCCTCCGAACCAGCCAGTCGCTTAAGTATGTGTGTGGGGGGTGTTGATTCTCAGCCCACACACTGATAGGCTCACAGGAGGTGCTGTCTGACTTTCCTCTTCCTGGCACCCACATGGCTTTCACAGCTTACCGGAATGGCTGGCTCATTGGTTTCTTGGTGGGGTCCTCCCAGTCCCATGTACTCCATCTTTCAACTCACCTCCTGTCTACTGATGTCACTTCATTCTCATTGGTCTGACTCTAAAAATTCTAGTAAGACAAGTTCTGTCCCTTCCAAATGTTAATTCTGGTTGAATTATTTTTTGTAAATTTCCATGAATAACAGCCAACTTCTCAATATAAACCCTTACGTCAAGAAGAGCTTAGAGTGAAGTATTTCAAGTCCTGAAAGAAAACAACATCCAACCCAGTTTATGTACCCTGCAAAACTATCTTTCAAAATTAATGAAAAAAATACTTCCATGACAAAGAACAACTGAAGAAATTCATGTCCACTAAACCAGCCCTAGAAAAAGCACTAAAAATAATTCTAGATAGAGACAAAAATGACCACAATTCTCAGAACAATAACAGAAAGGAACCACCAGGCAGGAAAAGCAATTTAAAAAAGGAGAAAAACCGAACCAACAGGAAAATAACAAAGATAAGGAAATGCATGTCAGTTATGACCATCAATGTAAATGGCCTCAGCTCACCAAACAAAGGGAACAGATTGGCAGAATGGACCAAGAAACAAGATCCAACAATATGCTGCTTACAAGAAACACATTTAACTCAAAAAGAAACTCACAGAATAAAAGTCAAAGGATGGAAAACAATATTCCATGCAACAAGAATCCAGAAAAAAGTAGAGGTAGCTATCCTGTTTGTAGACAATGTGAACGTCAGACCAAAAATGATTAAAAGAGATAAAGAAGGTCACTACATATTTGTTAGGGGAAAAATTCAAGAGAAAGGAGATAACAATCATAATCATATATGCATCAAATACAGGAGCACCCAACTATATCAGACAAATATTAATAGATATGAAAAATCAGATACACAATAACAATTATAATGGGTGGCCATAATATTCTACTGTCACAGAGAAATAGATCACCTTGACAAAAAGGCAGCAAACAAATAACAAAACCAAATCAAATCTAATGGACTAATAGACTAATGAACTTAATAGACTAATGGATTTAATAGACATTTACAGTTTGTTCCACCCAACAACATCAGCTGCATATGAAATGTTCTCTGCTGCACATGGAATATTTTCTAACATAGACCATATACCAGCCCATAGAACATGCTTAAATTAATTCAAAAGAATTGAAACTATCCCATGCATATTATCTGAATATCACACACTAAAATTGGGAATTAATGGCAAAAGAAACTGTAAAAACCACATGAACATGTGGAAATCAAATAACACCCTCCTAAACAACCAGTGGGTCACAGATGAAATTAAAGAAAAAATTAAACAATATCTGCAATTAAATGAAATTGCAGATACAACATACTGGAACCTTTGAAAACAGCTCTAAGAGGGAAATATATAGCAATGAGTTCTCATCTCAGGAAACAGAATGAGTACAAATAAACAACCTAATGCTGCATCTGAAGCTTGTAGAAAAAGAATAAGTCAAGACCAAAGCTCATAGGAGGGAGGAAATTATAAAGATCAGATCAGAAATTAATGCAACTGAGATTAAAAAATAGTACAAAGAACTGATGAAAGAAGTTAGTTCTTTAAAAGAATAAACAAAATTTATAACTCCTGAGCCAACCTTATCAATAAAAGGGAAGAAAAAACACAAATTCATGCAATGAAGAATGAAAAGAGTAAAATCATTACAGATTTCATGTAAATTCAGAAGATCATCAATACCTACTTCTAAAATCTTTACTTGCAGAGGCTGAAAAATACAGAAGAAATAGATACCTAGAAACACATGAATTACCAATGCTGAATCAAGATGATATAAAAATTTTTGAATAACCCAATATCAGTTTCTGAAATTGAAAATGTAATTAAAAAGTTACAAACAAAGAAAAGTCTAGGTCCTGATGGATTCACGGGTGAATTCTTCAAGAAATTTAAAGAACATATGCAAATCAATAAACGTAATACATTCAATCAACAGAGCCAAAGACAAAAATCATAGAATCATCTCAATAGACACAGTAAAAGCATGTGACAAAGTCCAACACACATTCATGATAAAACCCTACAGAAAATCAGAATAGATGGTCACTACCTCAATCTGACAAAAGCCATCTATGACAAACCAACAACCAATATCATACTAAATGGACAAAACTGAAGCTTTTATCTTAAAATCAGGAACAAGACAAAGATGTCTCTATCTTGTCTCTATCACCACTCTGATTCAATATAGTTCTGGAAACATTAGCCAGAGCAATTAGACAAGAGAGAGAAATAAAAGAAATAAGGATAGGAAAAGAAGAAGTTAAATTTTCATTATTTATGGACGACAACAACATGATACTACAACATGACAGAAGATCAAAAAAAAAAACCCACCAAAGTGCTACTAGAGTTCATAAGCAAATTTAGCAGCATAGACGGATTCACAGTTGACACTCAGAAGTCAATAGTATTCCTGTACACAGACGATGAACTCATTGAAAGAGAAATTATAGAAATAATACCTTTCACAGGAGCATCAAAAAATGAAATACTTAGAAATCACTATAACAAAGGATATAAAATATCTATATATTGAAAATTACAGTACTCTGAAAAGGGAGATTGATGCGGATATCAGAAAATGGAAAGATATCCCTTGCTCTTAGATAGGAAGAATCAACATAGTGAAAATGGCCATGCTCCCAAAATTGTTATGCAGATTTAATGCAACTCCAGTTAAAATACCATTAGCATACTCCACAGATCTAGAAAAAATATTCCTAAAATTCATTTAGAAATGGAAGAATTGCAACGATAATCCTGGTCAACAAAGGCAAGGCAGGAGGCATCACAATCGCAGACTTGAAGTTATACTACAAAGCTACTATGATAAAATCAGCATGGTACTGGCAAAAAAAGAAAAACAGACATGAGGATCAGTGGAACAGATTAGAAGATGAAAATACAACTACAAAGACACTCAGCCACCTTATCTTTGACAAAGGGGCCAAATATGTTCAATGGAAGAAAGATATCTTCTTTAATAAATGGTGCTGGAAAAACTGGCTTTCCATACGCTGAAGACTTTAAAATAGACCCATGTCTATCACCATGTGCCAAAATAAAATCAAAATGGGTCAGAGATCTAAATATTAAAATGGAAACACTAAATGTACTAGAAAATAATAAATATACTAGAAAACAGTAAATATACTAGAAAGGTAGGTAGAAATCTTGAAGACATAGGAGTCGGCAAAAAGTTCATGAACAAAACAAACTGCATGGGAAGTACAGGAATCAACAACTGGGATCTCATCTCAGTTTATGTACATCAAAAGAAATCATCAATACAATGACAAGACAACCCATGAGTTGGGAAAAATTTTAGCCAGCTGTCTCTCAGACAAAGGACTTCTATTTAGAACATATACAAAACTGAAAAACAATCAGCCCTCCCAAATTCAAAGACCCAATCCAAAAATGGACATCTGAGATGAACACACACTTCTCAGATGAAGAAATGGTAAATAAATATATGAAAACGTGTTCAACATCACTGGTCCTTTGAAAAATGCAAGTTAAACCAACACTGAGATTTCATCTCGCTCCAGAAAGAATGGCTATCGTCAAGGAATCAGCCAACAATAAATGCCGGAGAGGCTATGGGGAAAAAGGAACCCTTCTCCACTATTGGTGAGAGTGTAGACTAGTACAACCACTGTGGAAATCAGTGTGGAGATTCATCAGAATACTAAGATTGGAGGTCCCACTCAATCCAAATATTCCCCTTCTGGGTATTTTCCTAGAAGAATTGAAAATGTCATGCCACAGTGACACACATGCAGCCATGTTATGCAGCACAATTTGTGATAGCAAAATTTTGGAAAGAACACAAATGCTCATCAACTGTGGATTGGATAAAAAAGATGTGGTCTTTTTTATATGATGGAGTAATACTCAGCTGTAATGAAGGAGAAACGTCAGGCTTTTAGAGGTAAATAGATGCAACTTGAGACCATGCTCATAAGTGAAATAGATCAGAATCATGTGTAAATATTTTATTGTCTCCCAAGTGTAAAAAACTGAAAGAGTAAATAAGATCCAAAATGTACACTAGACATTGGAAAGTGAAAGGGAAAGAAACTGCTCAAAAGGAAAGAACTGGGATAGGAGAAAGGAGAGAAGAAAGAATATATATAATATATATTACATATGCATATATATACAAGATAGATAATTGTACTATTTATCTCGGTTACCTAGATACCTAGAAACACATGAATTACCAATGCTAAATCAAGATGATATAAACATTTTTGAATAACCCAATATCAGTTTCTGAAATTGAAAATGTAATTAAAAAGTTACAAACAAAGAAAAGTCTAGATCCTGATGGATTCACGGGTGAATTCTTCAAGAAATTTAGAGAACATATGCAAATCAATAAACGTAATACATTCAATCAACAGAGCCAAAGACAAAAATCATAGGATCATCTCAATAGACGCAGTAAAAGCATTTGACAAAGTCCAACACACATTCATGATAAAACCCTACAGAAAAAAGAATGGTTTGTGCTTTCATTGATCATTTTTCATACCTATATCTTATAATCGGAACAGCTACTTTGAAGGTAACAATATGTCATATATTATCCGTTGTTAATCTTGTATTATATTGTTTTGAATTCTGTATCCTTGTTTTTATTCTTTTTTCATTTTAAACTTTAAAAATATCTACTGCCTTTAAAACTGTAATTGTACTTGAATGGTAACTTCTGTTGAATGATATAGAAATGGTGTCTATTTTATAGTGATTCTACTTAATATTTCTTAATTCTCCTATTAGTTCCAATAGTTTCTGCTTAGATTTCCTTAGAATTTTTTAACCTTCCCAAACATATCTTATATCCTTAGTTCTGTTTTGACCTCTTCAGTCACTGCAACTTTTTCCCTTTTTGCACTGAGTGGGGACTTCCACAATAATACTGAGTAAAAGCAGAGAGAATAAGCAACTCTTTTAACTCACAGTTTCAGATAGAAGGGTCTCAGTATTCTGCCAGTAATAAGATGTTAGCCAGAGATAAATGCCCTTTATCAGTCAAAGAGTAGTAGTTCTATTCTTAGTTTGCAAAAGTTCTTGTATTAAATAGATGTTGAATTTCATTCAAATATTTACTGTAATTAATTTTCTAATGATGGACAAAGATTTTATTTGGGGAATGAATTATATGCGATCATGATATTTTATTATTTTGTATACTGCTGGACTGAGTTGGTTAATACTTTGGCTAGAATTTTGTATGTATTTTTTGAGTGACATTTTCTGTTACTTTTCTCTCATAATGTTCTCATCATGGTTTGGTACCTTTTTTGCTAACCTCAGATAAATCAAGAGTGTTCCCTTCTCTTTGTGTTTTAGCAAGATTTGTATAATATTAAAAGTATTTGTCCCCTGATTGTCTGGCAATCTCATTGGTGAAGCCATTGGAACCACTTATATTTTTGTGTGTAGGAAGATTTTTGCTTACTTATTCAATCAAAATTTTTCTGTGTGTGTGTCTTTTTGAGGCAGGGTCTCCCTATGCAGTTCAGGCTGGCCTTGCGCTCACTTTGGAGCTCAGGCTGGTCTCAAACTCGCAACAATCCTCCTGCTTCAGCCTCTTGAGTGCTGGAATTACAGGTGTACACCACCACGCTGGCAAAAATGTTTATGAGAATATTTAGGTTTTCTTTTCCTCTAGGGGCCATTTTTTAAAATAATGTGTCTGTTTTATTTATTTTCAAATTTATTAATAAGTTTATGATACCTTACTTTTCACATCTGCAACATTGATAAGGAATCTCCATTTCATCACTAATACTGCTTTTATAAATACATCTTTTCCTTTTTTTTGATCTGTGTTGGCAGTGGTTTGTCAGTTTTATTAATCTTTTCAAAATTTAGATAATAATCATCTTTCCTGGAGTCACTGTGCTGCGATTTATTTTCAAGTTCCATTTGTTTCTACTAACTTTTATTGTGTCCTTCTTTGTACTTCTCAGAGAATCGGTAAACCTCTGCTTCTTCCTTCTTCCCTAGACTGTTTTTAGGGTATTTTCCTAGACAGGATGTGATGTATTCTACAAATACCTTATATATGTCCAAGTGATATAGGCATACGACTTTTTTTTTACATTTTATTCCGGAAATTTCCATATATACTTAAATCTGCAGAAAACATTATAATGAATTTTAGTGTACCCACTATCCAGCTTTAGAAACACTCAATTCATAATGTCTTGTTTCATCTATATCCTTCCCACCCCCTTTCCCACTGATTATTTAATGAAGAATCCCTCTCTTCCTCTCCCTCTCCTCTCTCTCTCTCTCTCCCTTTCATTTGAAGCTATCTAAATTTATCCATAGGAGCTGATGACTTCATAAAATACAGCCAGCAGAAACATTTTTCATTCTTAAAATTATTGATGATTTCATACTGTGGGCTTCTCACATTCCTCACTGATGACCAGCAGTCAGCTGTCCATGTTTTCTTCCTCTCAAGGTAAACTGAGTTTTAATGAAATGTTTTTGTCTTTGTTTTTCTGAAATTTTACTATAATATGGCTAAGTGTAGATTGGCCATCAGTTTTTTTCCTGCTTGGGATTTAGTAGGGTTCTGTGAATTTGACTTTTAATTACTTATTTGTCATTTCAGATGTATCCCCTACCCCATTCAATTTCCTTCTCCCTGTTCTCTCCCCCACCTCAACTTTCCTATCCTTCTCCTTTCCTCTTTTTCTCATGAGATGCCAGCTGTGTGTATTTAGAATTTCTCCATCTAAATTTCACCTCTCTTAATCTCTTTTGCATTATCTACATTTTGGTCTCTCTGAAGCATGCTCTAAGTTCTTTAGGTATTTCTTCCAGTTCACTATTCTTTCTTCATCTACTGTTGACCTACTCTTCGGTGTACTGAGTTTTTAGATTTTGGTGTCAAAGTTATTTTTTTTCAAATTTTGGAGCATTTCTTTTAATTTTTTCATTTTTCACAGTGACTTATTCTTTTCCTAACTTTTATAATCTTTTTTATTATGATCACAATGATTTTATATCACTCTATATCTCTATCAGAATTAAATCAGAATACAAATCCATCTGAAGTTCTAGAGGGTCTGTTTGATGACATTTGCTGACTCAACTGTAAGGTAGTTTTTTGTTGTTTATCTTGAAAATTTTGATTGAGTTTCACATTTGTGGAACATTAGCATTCTTGGTTGGAGCATGTATATCTAGAAGGATGTTGAAATACAGTAATTTCTGGGATTTAATATTCTGTTTGCACACAACTCACTTTTTTTGTACCCGACTTTGAGTGTAGATAGATATTATTATCTCCTTGGTAGAGGATAGCAAAATTTTTTTCTAGCCTGGCTATCACTAAGAATTTTTCAGAGGACCTCATTTTAACTCTGTAGCACACAGGGCATGCAAATCTTATTTTTCATCTCTACCTGGTCATTCAAATCCAACTCACTAGAGTCCTAAAAATGAAACACTTGCCCCGTCCCAACAGTGCTATCCACAGTGTAGCCCATATGACCAGATCTTTGGTTTTTCAATCCACTTTTTCTTCCTAGTACTGAGAATTTCTTTTCTTTCTTTCTGCTTCTTCTTTTTGTAAGCTTAGTTATTTAAAACAGTTACGTTTTATCTGGATTTTCTAGGTTTATTTCAACAGGAGAAATTTTAGTTGAAACAAGTATCATAGATTCACTCTTGGGGGACTGATGTACAGGTGTGACAGTTGATGGAAAGACTCTGATTTTACCTGATACAGTCATTGCGTGTTGAAATTTGAAGCAGTACTTTATAAGGCCATGTCAGGGTCCTTCTGGAAAAGTGATAGTTTGTAGACATTTCCCACAGTCCTGTAGCTGTGGTTCCTCTGCGTCCTAAGACTAGCACAAGGTGCAAGAGATGAATCACTAGCCTTTGGTATTTGCATTCATCAGTGCTACCATTTATTTAAGACAACATAATATAAGAGTACCCAGTAGTTCACCAAGTTGTTAGGACCTAAACATGAGCACATGGGTCTTAGTGTCACATGATGTCACTCCAAGAAGGAGTTAGATTAAGATGGGAATTCTGGGTAACAAATAGTTGTTAGATTTAGGCTTAAATTTCTTCATCTAATAGCAAAGAAGCCTGGAAGTTTATAGAAGAATGAGATGTAAGTTCCTTTGGGGCTTTGGGTGGGTAAACATATGAGAATTTTGAAATTTGATGAAGCACAATCTCCTGGAGCATGAACAAAAGCTAATGTGAAGGAAATATTCACCGGGGTTTCTAATTGAGTGTGGCCCATCTTTATATGGACCAGGTCTTGATAATTTCCCAGAATCCTTTGAGAAAGAGGTTCCTACCTGTGAGCTTTGTGTTGTGGTTTTCCTGCTCTGATTTCTCCAACAAGCTATGAGTACATTTGCTTTCTGTATTTCAAGAACTTTTCATCGTTATCTACACCTATAACTTGTCTCATAGTTCAATTATGTTATCACTGTTTGGAAAAGAATGCTCCAGTTACTTCCCTGGAAACTTGAAATAAAGAGAGAGTATATGTATATGCTCCCTATTTTGAATAGAAAACGTGTCCTAAGGTTTGTAACTGTCTAGTGACATAGATGGTAATATAAATATTAACCCCTGACAACTTTACAATTATTATTACTGGAATGACTCTTTAAGCATAATACTTTAAAAATCACTGTACTTCAACATTTTCATCTTGATCCTTGGGATCCATTTGAAAGTAACAAGGACTTATTTATGCAAAATAACTTTTGTTCCTGTGAATAAGACTGATTTCAGATGTGAACAAAGAAATAAGAACTGTATTACTTACATCCAATACACCAAGGTAGAAATAATTAAGCATGGTTCGCAACGACTATGGTTGAAATGTTAATGTAAACAGACATTAGAAATCGTTAATATATCTCAAGAAATCATGCACATAAAGATGAACCAATCTTTTATTAATTCTACCAGTTTATTCTCCATCTTGGTGCCTTGTACCTCAATTACAATATGTACTTTTTCTCTCTTGAAAATATCTGGAGAGAGCCAATAGCCTGGCTAATGTTTAATTGAGAAAATCATAGAAATTGAGAAAAACTAAGAAATTTTGTTGATAATAAGTAAGAATATTTCTTAGATCTGTACAAGTAATGATGAGTCAAAAGCAGAGAATACTCTTAGTATCCACATGGTGATCTATAAATAGGATTTTTTCCTAAGAAAATCTGAGGTTTCAATCAGGCTGACTGGTTCTGATCGGTGTCAGGGGATATATAAAGTAATAACAAGGTATTTATTGTGCTAGGAAGTCAGGAAACTGTCAAAGACAAATCCACATATATGGGTTCCCATTGGCAATAAATAGGATATTGTGAACATCAGAAATAATAAGAACTGAAATTCATTGAAGTACGATGAATCCAATGACTTGCAAATGAAAGAAAGACATAGACAGAGAAGGAAAGAAAACCACCATCGTCTCTAACGGGGCTCCATTAAATTAATGCTTACTCTGAAAACTGGTAACTAAAAGGAAAGAAAGAAGTAAGCATTTCTGATCTTTCCTAATTGAATGTATTTCTGGGTAGCTACCTAGACCCAGCAAATGTTGGAAAGTTTATTTTAGATAGAGAAATTCTACCTTACCCATAAGGAAGAAATTATAAAATTAGATGGTTACTATTTTAGAACTTCTGGTAAAATAATGCTGAAGACAGAATGTATTCATTTAATCTTTGTAATGTAAGTTTTTAAATACATCATACAAGAAGAATATCTAATATGGTATGTATATTTTTAAATTCAGTATTACATATACTATGTAATGGAAAAAAGGTACAGATAAAACAAAATTGAGAGACTAGAATCTTGGTAATGGGAAGATGGAGGTTGACAGTTTCATACTCGAACCTATAATAAACGTATTTTGGGTCAGCCTAAAAAGCTAAAATAGTAATTAAAGGCCTAGGTTTTACTTTAAACTCCATATTAAGGGGATATTTTTAATAAGACATATCCCTTCTTTGAATATCTGTGTCTCTGTCTATCAGGCTGATACTACATTGTGTTATTTCCAAATGTGCTAACTAGATCTGATCTGGGAGAGGAGGAGGGAGGAAATCTGTGTTAAATGTAAACTTAGATGAACCTTTTCTATTGCAGTCCCCTCATTTAAAATCATAATGCATATTAGCATTTTAAGGCCTTGAGGAACATCTAGCAAACAAGTAACTAATCAAATAATTGAACTTCTTATCCTGGTATTCCCAAAATATTTAATGTAAATACCTTTTGCTTTGATTTTTTTCCATTTAAGGTCTCAAAAGTTGAGGGGAAAGCTCTGGACTATTTGGGTTCTGAGGACATGTTTTTGCTAAAATTCTAGAATCTATGATTTTGAAAGTCTTTTCAGTGTCTAGAGAGTATCAAAATAACCAGTTAATACAGTAGGAAAAAAATCAATCAAATCAGTTGTCTGACAGAAGTGCCTATTTAATTCAGTCCAAATGTTTTATCAAGTAGCCCCAGGTAGACCAGCTTGAGTATTGAAAAAAATAACCTTGGCAGCATCCTATGAATCCAAGCTTTGTTGTATTTGTGAAATGCTAAGCATGAGCAAAGCTATAACATTCATTTATTCCATCTCAGTGATCAATGTTGATTGTTCAACTATCAGTTTGGCCCCAGTGATTGATGTCAATCAGAAAGTCCACCATGAGAAAATTCATGGGGGATAAGTCTCAAGACCTCCAGTGGATACCTGAAACTGAGAACCTCTCTCCCCATTCCATCTTTCTCCCTCTCGCTGTGTAGCAATTATATATATGTGTATACATATATATATATATATTTTTTTTTTGCTATACATACCTGCCTGTGATAAAGTTTACTTCATAATTTTAACAAAGTAAGAGATTATCAAAAATGACTAGTAATAAAACAGGACAATTGTTTTGTATTAAGATTTTCAGCATTACTATTCTTATACTTTGGGGCCATTAATAAGTAAAATAATGGATACTTGAACAGACCGCTACCAAATGACTGATGGATGGTGTGGGGTTCACCAGAGGAACAGAATATATATATGATGTACAACGTGAGTTTACGCGGCCAAGTGCTGAAGTAGGGCTTTAAGAATGCAAAACAACCATCTGGGTACTGGAGGACTAGAGAATCCATTGGCGGTGCAAGGCCTGGAGCCCAGTACAGGATCTATGAGAATCTGTGTTGGAAAACACGAAGGTGTTCATGAAATGGTGGAGTCTATGGTGGAAACCTGAAGGCAAGGTGAAAACCAGACCAACTTTGAAGGAGAGAATGTAAAGAAAGACTTTGTTCTTTTTTGCCTTTTTAGTCTATGCAGTGTATAATCCTATTGGTGGGTGTCCCTTGTATCTAGGCTAGGTCTCACCTCCTCAGTTTGTGGCCTGTGTGTCAATCATCCATGGACACACCCAAGGTTTCACTAATCTGCTTTGTGGTTCTTACTTAAATCAAGTTGCTGTGTCACAGTGATCAAAGATAGGGATCACATACAATGTGAATATGCTAGACAAAACAAACAAAAACAAACAATGATTAGCTTTCCAGGAAGTGTAGAGTAGGATGATGTGAGATTTTTGTCACACTGCTTAAAACAGCATGCAGTTTAAAATTTATGGGAGTACTGTCACATGCCTATAATCCCAGCACTTTGGGAGGCCGAGGCAGGCAGATCCCCATGGGAGCTCAGCCTGGACTACTTAGTGACTTGGGAGACCCTGTCTCAAAATAAAATGATAAGCTCTAAAGACATGGCTTTGTTTGAAGGCTCTAGTGCAATTCTCAATATCAAAAACAAAACAAAATAAAAAACTAACAAGATTGTTTATATTTGGAATGAGCTATTTAATAATGCTGAGCTGTGGTTGTTCATGAGTAACTGAAACCACAAAAGGTGAAATCACAAACAAAGGTGAGCTCTGTGTGGTCCAAGAAAACCGAAATGACTGTCCTAACTTAATTTGGATTATGTTTGACATTTTTTGACCTGGAACATGTTAGTAACCATCATATTTTCTCCATGCAGATCATTTGGCTAATTTTTATACAATTATTAAAATTAACAGAGAGATAACTATTAAAATATGGAATTTATAAGGAGACCCATGACTGGCCATCTAAATAATTAACTTCCAAAAGAAATTTAGATTTTCCTCCTTAATGATAATTGAAGGACTTTAAAAGCAAAATATTCTTTCCACTTTGTGCCTCAAGTCTTAAGGAAAGAGAATTCTGTTGTCCTGTTTCCTTGTGCTTACTTTTTGTAGAATATTTTGAGATTAAAAAGTAAGGGGAAAGATGCATGAATTGGATTGATAACATAATAAAAAATCTACATAATTCTAGCCTATTGAGTTATAGGCAGTATGAGTTTTTAAGTTTAACTTTTTATTTTAATATAACCACATGTTCACATGCCGTGGTTACAAACACTAGAGAGAGGGCCCATCTAGCCTAGGTCATTGTCCCTCTGTACCATCTTGAAAAACTACCACGAACAGAAGTATCACAAACAGAATCACAGTGCATGATTTTTGAAGTATTTATAGGTGTCAAAGTTAAGGGAAAAAGGAATAGATCAAGATAGAATTTCTACATGAATTTTCATTTGTATTGATTATTTATTGCCTATTTTTAAGAAAAAGTTCAAAATATAAAGTTTTATCAGTAAAGAGGCATCTTGATGCATTTTTTTCTGTATTTGCATAAGTAAATTGCATGTCTGTGTGTGTTGGTCAGTTTTCTGTCACTGTGACAAAATATCTGAGAAATTCAACTTAAAGGAGAAAAGACTGATCTTGGCTTATGATTTCAGAGTTTCAATCAATGGTCACTAGACTTTGGTGGTTCCAGTCCTGTGTCAAACAGAAATACCCTGGTGGGAAGATGTGGTGGGAGGAAGCTGTTAACTCCTGGAAGGAAGGAAACAGAAAGGAAACAGAAAGAGTGCGGGAACCTGAGAGGAAGGGGCTGGGAAAAAAATATACCCTTCAAAGCCACACCTCCAGTCACCTGCTTCAATTAGATTCTGCCTCCCAATGAGCCTTTTTAATGAATCCATCAACAGTTTAATCCACTTGATGAAGTTAGAGTCCTTATGGTCCAATGATGACTTCTGCAAAGGCCCATCAGCTGGCAACCAAACTTTCAACACAATAAGCCTTTGGGGACATTGTGAATCCCAAACATATGTAAAGACAGTATTAACATATTTAGTCCCCACTGTAGAAATACGTATGATATTGTGAATGCTTCTGCACCCTTCTGGAGACCTCCAAATTACAGCGAGTCTCAACATGTCTTCAGATGGAACCAATACAAATTTATGTGAATCAAAACCTACCTAACAGATCTCATGGATTGGCTCATTTATAAAACTTGTTACTTATTCTGAGTGTTGCAGGAAGCATCCTATAGCACACTTCTCTGCTTGGGACATTCAGGTGGTTAGAATCAGCCGCAGGGTGTTGGCTGATCCCTGGCCATTTACCTCTTACAGACTTTTCTGTGTGTTTCTATGATGACGGAAGAATCATTTCTCACCTTTCTTTCCTTTGTAATAATTATTTATCCTAATACTTGAGCCAGATGAAACCCGTTTCAGCTATCGGTACATTATCTATTCTTGACCATCGCTCAGGTCCTCTGGTGAGACGAACGTGTGTGTGCACCAAGGGTAAATATTTGACCACTGTTCCAGCCACCATTGCACAGCCCTTGAGTGACCCTGCATTAATTAGCTAAGAATTTCAGGGCTTTGAATCTGATTGAATCAAAATATTGTTTTTACAAGTTGATGAAGGCTCTTGATTGATGTGGGCCCTGCTGATTCTTTAAAGGATTAAATTGTGTGTACAGATGTCGCTGCTTCAATGTGGACTGTTTTTTAACAAAGGTAAAGCAAAGTAGTGCTTTGCGGTGTCATCTTCTCTGTGGGTGTTGTGATCACTTTAGTGGGCACGTCCTTTTGTCAGTATAAAAGAATTAGAAAAACCAAGGGAAGTGGTCAAGAAATATACCAGGTAGAAATAGAAAGAGGCAGAAAAAAATGGCAAGAAGAAATGTATGAGGGAGGAAGATAGAGCCAGGCTTCCATTCATCCTCAAAATATGTTTTGCGCACATCTCCCATGGTAAAGCCTGCCGTATCTTGCCCTGGGTGCAGGAGAGGAATGCAATCATCAAGGTCTGCACTGGTCAAGGCTGTGAGGAATTGAGCGGCATGCAGCATCTCTAGTGAGATAGACTCACTTGGCCCCAGGTCACATGGCTCTCTGTCCACTGACCCGGAGAGCCCCAGGGCATGAATGAGATGTGACAAGACCCAGAGCCTGTTCCCTAGTCCAAAGAAAGGGCAGAGCAGCATAACCCAAGTGGGGAAGGGGAGTTGGCATGAATAGAAACAGAGCAAGGAGGAGCAGAGACTCCCCCACTGCAAACTTTCCAAAGGACCCGGCCACATTCCACCCAAGGCGAGTGTTGGTTTGTTGCCTTCTGTATTTCTCTTACTCAAACCCGCTGCTATTGGTCCCACGGGGATTTTTTTTTTTCACCTGCAAATTTACAAAACTTTAATCTAATTTCATTGTGCACCTGTTAACTTGAAAAATGACTGGTTCTCATGGACTCTGTGTTGTGTAATGAATCAAAAGCAATCAGCATACAGAAGAAACAATAAAAGGGACGACAAATCATCCTGGCCCGGAATAGGGAGATTGCAGAAGGTCTTAGCCAGCAACCCCTCACACAGTTTCTGAGAATGAGCCCTTGGCATTTAGATGCTTCTGGGAACATGTCACGTCCCCTAGTTTCCTTTTGGGACAAATTAGCTGGAATATTGCATGCCTTTGAAGTTCTGATCTTCTTTTATGGGTACCACAAAAGAGCTCCTGCAAACTAGTCAAGCCACAGTGTACAAAGTGGGTGGGTAGAACATCATCACAGGTAGGAGTGACGTGGAACATGGGAAGGGGGAACAGGAAGGAAGAAAATCTTATAAACCTGTGACTTAATTTTTAAAAAATGGTACACATGAAACTGCAGTGAGAATCCTTTGAAAGGGAGTGTCAGGGGTTGGGGATTTAGCTCAGCGGCATAAGCGCCTGCCTTGCAAGCAGGCAGTCGTGAGTTCGATCCCCGGTACCGATAAAATAAAAAAAAAAGAAAGAAAGGGAGTGTCAGTAAATGCAAAATGGCAGTCTTTGAAATTAAACGTGAAGATGGACAGTGAGGAGCAGAAAAGAGCATCAGGAAGACTGTGGTCAGTGGGGAGGATCCAGCAACTCTAGGGACTTCAGAGCACCTCCAGAGGTACCGGTGACAGTGCAGTGAGACGAGGGGGCGCTGTCCTGATGGACAAAGGAGAAGGCATAGAGAACAAAGCAGCTGGTATTTGTTTGACTTGGTTGAGGCAGGAGGATTATGAAGTAAAGAACGTGAAAGTGTAGTGAGGTGGCCTTGGGATGGTGAACCTTCAATGTTAGGCTGTGATGTAGAAAGCCGAGGTGGAGGAGCATTACTCACTGAGAGATCCCAGCACAGGGATGCCAGGAGGCTTCAATTCCCTTCCCACTGTCATTAGCACAATTAGAGGCCACATGGTGACTCCTTAAGTGAGCAGGTCTTTACCTGCTGGGACCAAGTCACTTAAGGGATTCAAAATACACCATGTCCTGGTCACTGACCCCAAAGAACTTGATTTTGTAGAGCTAAACTAGAGCCCAAAAATAAGTCATTAAAAACGTCCTAATGTAGGGCTTCCACACCTTGAAGTCCATGCAGATGACCAGGAATTTCACTGACAAGTAGGTTCCCAGTAAGGAGGTGTGGGGGGGACCTGAGGTGCTGCACACACACGGGCTCCCGCATGCCTGCCCTTCTTTGTGAGAGGACCTCAGGCCCAAAGTCAGGGGAGCTTCTGCTGCCCACTGAGGTGGCATTTTGCATAGTTTCTTTGAGCAGTGGGAACTAAGCTGAAGATATTTTTGAGAAAAAAAAAAGGATCTAAACACTTTCACTTTCATAATATAATTAGAATACCTCTCTCTCTCTCTCTCTCTCTCTCTCTCTCTCTTTTTTTTTTTTTTTTTTTTTTTTGCACCTCTATTAATCAGTCTCATTGTACTTCAGCATCACCGTAAGGGGAAAAGGGTGAGGAAACAGAAGTCCCTTTGAAAAATAGAAGATTTAAAGATTCTTTGGAATAGGTGACTAATGAGTGATTCTTCTAGGTTATTCTTCTTGTTTTAAGAACCAAGGTGGCATTATTTTAAAAGAAAAGAAAGAAGAAAAAAATAGGAAAAAAGGGAAGGGAAGAAGGTAGAGAAACAGGCCAGGAGATTGAGAGAGCCAGTATAGGTGCTGGTTGGGAGAATTTATCTATTTTGAGAGAGAAAAAATGCAGTCTAGTTATAAGATTTCTGAATATTACGTCAGAATTACATGACTTACTTTCCACATGCTTGGTTTTCTCTCTCTCCTTCTCTCTCTAATACATAGATGATAAATGTGTGCATGCATATATATATGTATATATATGTGGTTATGGTATGCACACATATATACACAGATATGTATACACACATGAATATAAACACATATATGATTTTAGTTAGCTATAATATCTGTACTATTAATATAGCATCATTATAATAAAGTCAATCTCCTTTGATATCCACCAGTGGAGGACCACATTCTGAGACCCATCCCTGAACATATGACCAAATCCCACAGCTTTAACCACAGACAGCCCCAGCTAACACCACTGTCCACTTTCTGCTCTCTGCCTATGACAGCCCACTTCCTGCAGCAGGCAGAAATCCTGCTCTTTCCTTGTGAAGGGCCCAGGGCCGTCTAGAGTGCAGAGGTGCAGGGCCTTTTTAAAGCCAGTGCTGCCAGGGAGGTGTGCACATCGTTGCGAAGTTCTGGTTCTCCGTGGGCTTCCTTCCCTTCTTTTCAATCGGGGAGAATCGGGAGAGTCTTTGGTGGGAAGGTGCAAGTCAGAGTATGGCAGTGAGATGGGACTTCTCGGGGGCGCCTGCAGCAGGTTCAAGATCCTTGCAGAAGAGCAGTGCATAAAATGCAATAAAATGCATCCTTCCCCTCGGTCACCATAACTCTCTTATTATCTTGGGCTCAGGTGTGTTGTATGAATATACAATAATGGGGCTAACAAGATGGTTTGGGGTCACGGAGGGATAAACCGTCTCATAATCCAGCTCCAAAAGCTGTTCTGGTAATGAAAATTGTAGAGCAGTCTTGTGGCTAGTTTTGTAATAAAGATATACAAAGATGAATATAGGTTTCCAGGAATTAATCTGAGAGCATTTGATCCAATTTATACTGGAGTAGCAGCGTAGAAGGCAGCTCGGTGGACAGGATTCCAATTTAGGTTGATAGAGTGCTTTGGGATCCCAGGGAGGAAGGGCTCCCTGTAATTGGGAGATGATTTTATTTTTGAAATGCCCATCTCTTGGCTTTGTCAAAGGCCAGGCATCTGTCGGCCTCGCCTGTGAATACAGCCAGGCACAAGGTATCGACTCCGCCGTGCAAGCTCCTGGTTCCGCATTCAGCATGATAGACAGGCTTCCCGCTTTATTCTTCCAGAGGGGACCCCAGGACACGCTGCAGCTTATTGTTGTGATTGTTTGCTGGCCCAGCCCTCATTAGACCTACAGAGTGGGGAGGCTCGAGACAGTTTTATGTCTCCTTCTCTGTCCTCTTTCCCTTTTTGACCTGCTCAAAGTGGCCAAGTTTAAGGTCCTTGAAGAGTTTTTCCACCCTGAAACCAGAAGCTTGACTCTAAAGACTGTGCAGAAACTGTTCAGACTTTGTCCTTCAAAGTGTGACATTCTCTGGCAGATAGCCAGGTTGGGCACAGAATGGGAGACAGCTGAATTCAGGCTTTAAAAACAGGGATTCCTGGTACACCCTTAATAAACCTTAAATAGTACAGCCCCAGACCAATCGAAGAATGTGAACTATGCCTACCTTATTGTAATGATATCTGCTGGAGTCTCTGAGCTCCCAATGTGGGGAGAAGGTTTTTTTTTAAAGAATATTTAGATTCAAAACCTGTTTGATGCTCTCCACTGATCTTTTTTTGTTTTGGTTTGGTTTTAGTTTTTTGTTTGTGGCATTAGGGCCTTGTTCTTCCCAAATCTTGACTGGGTAGCTGTTAAGAGACATTTGTGTTAAAAATTCTTGCTCCTTAGCTCAGCATGATGGCACACTCCTATAATCCCAGCACTCAGGAGGCTGAGGCAGGAGGGTCAGGTCCTTGCAAGCTTGAGACCAACCAGGGCTGCAAAGCGAGTCCAAGGCCAGCCTGAATTGTAAGATGAGACCCTGTCTCAAAAAGCCAATAATGATAAATAAATAAATAAATGAAAATTCCTGCTCTGTTTAAGATGAATCAGCGTTTGACTTCTGATGCCCTCTCTCAGAATTCCTAGGCTTCTTATTTGTAATTTTTTTCACTGATTTAATTATTAACATGAGTTAATAATTTGACCGTAGATTTGACCATAGATTTAATCGTGTATGAGTTGATGTACTTACAATTCACCATAAAAACAAAGAGGGATTATTAGAACATTTTGTTTTAGATCCAATTTGAAATGCTGCTGTTCCAACCCAAAAATAGTTTTGTGCCATATTTTCATTTGTGGTGTGAATTATCGCTTAGTATTTCGTGTATTTTTAAAAGTTGGCAATATAACTGTTTGTTGCAGTGTATGAGAATGAAATGTAATTATGACCGAAGGCTTTTTATTTTTTCCATTTTTAATTCTACCTTAATACTTTCTTTAATAACGTATAGTGGCTTGCATCCTATACATACAAGGTGCTGTAAGATGTGAACTGCCTTTAATAACAAATAAAAAAGCAGTTTGCATTCAGCTGAAAATAGCCCACAGCTAAAATGAAGGAGATAGCTCTGTAGCCAATGAACCCAGAGAGAGTTTAATCATTTAGCCTGAAGATTATAACTTAAGGCATTTTTTAGAGAATTTAAAAAATATATATCTTCATACTCTGGAATTTGCTTATTACTTAGATAAATCACCTTTTTGCTTAACACAAAAGAATGAAGCTCTTAGGCTCATTTTTACTTGAACACTATTTTAGTTTAGATTATCTTTGATGGGAGGTTGCAGTGGTATTTCCAGATGCAGCAAATTGGAAATAAATGCATTTTCAATTGTCAGTAATATTTAATTTCTATCAACAACTTCTTAATTGTTCTTCTGAAAAGCAAAGCTTTAATGTATCAGCCTAAATTAGAATACAAAAGAAGGCAGAAATTATGCTGTTAACACTTCCCATTTTAGATACTACTGATTAGATTAGAGAAAATTATTCCTTATAATTTCACTATAGGAAAGCTGTATGTCTAGTCATATCTCTCTATCAAAATGAAATTAAGAAAAAATGATTTCTTAATACAGTGTTTGCAGATTTTTTTTTTTTTGAGAAGGAAAGTTTATAGCATCGAATTTTACTCATAATTTGTTCTTATTAAAAGCTCTTGTCAGAGAATTAAACTTTTTAGGTTTGGGCATTGCTTAAAAATACAAAGCCTATTATGATGTTGGCCTTATAATAAAAATTAGGCTGATTTTTAATTTAAAGAGATTTGTGAGTGGATCTCTTAGGAATTTTGTTGTTTTATTCAGAAGTTAGCAGACCAGAAGAAACATACCGATAATGTTTAGCTTACAAGTTAATGAAAAACATATTCCCTATTGAAATGAACTAGATTTTTCTTTTAATATAAAGAGATCAAGTGCATGCCTAAGAAACTTTGAAACTTGAGAAAAACTCAACTAAAATTTCCTCCTAACCTTTTTATGATCAAACACCTTTAATATTGTGGAACTTGCTATTTATTGGGGATCTTTGCCTTCTTAGCATTCACAAGGACCATTTGGTGAGATGAAACTTTCGTCGGTATGATGTAAAAGGTCTAAAATGAAGAATATGAAAGGAATCAGACATACATTTTAATCTTAATGATTCACAAATAGGCATTTTCTTATCCGCATGAGAAGACCATACTGATGTTGTGAAAGAATCCTAAATCAATGTGTACTTAACTTCGGATGAAAGTTACAAAGCAGAAATCAGCATCTATTAGGGAAACATTATACGCGTTTGCATTTGTGATGGGAATCCTAAGGATGTTTTGGAATATGTTAACTTTTTCTGGATAACTTGGTGATGAAAGCTCATGGCAGAACAAGTGTGTTTCTGAACACAAATTTGTAAGGATGGCTTTGATATCTTTATCTTTAATGTTTCAAAGAAGCTTTGTTGAAGTCCAGTTCCTGTAACAGGTATATGTGGAAAGTGTCAGATCACAGGAAAAAGCGACTTTTAATATTCAAGGAATAATTGTTTTTTAAGGAAAGGTTGGAAAGCTGCCTGGCAAGCTTATTTTTAGGAGAAGAAGCTCTTCCGCCCCGTAGCACACTCTGTCTTCTCACAGAGAAGTAATACAAGGCCGACCCAAGATTGCTATTTATAGTGAATGATCATGCTGGTCTTTTTCTTCTAAATACGCAGGCCGAGATAAAAAGAGACAGTGGCTTCCTTGTGGAATGAACCTGGGTTCTGAAGCCCCACCCAGCCACCAAAGCATTTGGGTGCACTTCTGGTGCTCCCTAGAAGGGTGTGTGTTTGTACATCCAGGTTTCACTGGCAGACCTAATTTCGGAATACATAATGCATGATTTTGAAACCAATTTGTTATTGTAATAAAATATTTTTTAGGAATGCATGGAAGTACTCGAGAGGAGAATGTTAAATTATACATGCATTGTGGCCGAGTGGATTCATTTAGCTCCGTGTGCAGGTGAATCTCCCTGTGACCTTGGCACTTGCCGGCTAGTATAGAATAACAATCAAAGCTTGGATTGGAAATCCGACCATTTCCAAATATTAACAACTTCTTTCAAAGGAAATGCTGATTTCAGCATTTATGTTAATGGCAACATCAGTATCTCTTTCAGAGTTTTTAGGGGGAGGGGGAGACTTTAAAAAGAAAAAAAGCAGGCACGATCTTAATAGGATTAAAAGCCAGGCTTTTTATTTTCAAAATGCTAATTTGTTTTCTGCATTCTGTTTTCATATCAGGGTTTATTATTCACTATCCTGGGATCCACAGCCCATGGAAGACTCCCAGAACTGCATTGGTAATGATAGAAAAGAGACATAAAAGGTTTCTGTGGACAAGGAAAGCTATATTCCCCCCCACCTCCACCCCATGCATTGCTGCCTTTCTTATATAAGCCAGTTTGGGAAACAGCCTTCAGAGACAGAGGGTGGGGAGGACACCATGATTTAGGTCCCTGGCTTTACTCCCTTCATTTATCCTTCCTGTTAGGGACAAACTCAAGTCATTAGAGAGACATTAACTAAAACAGCCTGTGGCCCCTAAGAGTGAGCTGAAGTCTCTGGGCTGGAGAAGTTGGGCTGTGAGTAGAGCTGAGTTGCCCACGGCACGTGCATTCTGTGATCTGCTTCTCTGTTACAGACTCTCCACCCACCATCCACCATGGCCGTCTGTTGGACCTTACAGTAGGGTAGAGCACCGGCCAGTCTTGATCATTTACCATGCAGTTTGTTTTGAGATTCTTTTGACAGACTTCACCACCAAAGAAATTTGCAAGCGAACCAACTTCAGGACCCTTAAGCCCCGAAACCAGCTCAGTCTTTGGCTAGAAAGGACTATAACCTGCCTCAATCTGATGCTGACCATGAGGAATGGAACCCCCAAGAGCTAACCCAGGTTGATAGAGGGCTTCTCTCCCTTTCTCTGCTTTCTCCTTTCCTGTGACCAACTAGGGGAGGAAGAGAAGATGTAAAAAAGCCAGTTGCATACAGGTTGATGAAAACCAGGTGTAGCAACTCAAAGAAGTGGGTAATTTTGAGTCGAGTCTGTTTGGCAAATGAGGTGTCCCATCTGGGGTAATGCGTGTTCCCTGTGTCAACCCAGCAGGTGTGCTCATGCAAGGCAGGTTTCTGCAGTGGCCTTGTTTGGGGTAGGCTGCAAAGGCAAAAGCTATTTAAATGCCCACAAAGACATGACCAAAAGTATTCCAGGTCTCAAACCCTTTTCCTAAAATCGGGGGGGGGGGGGGGGGGAACAAGGGAGAGACACCCACACTCTGAATTTTGCTTGCTTATGTTTCGAATAGTTGTTTAATGACCTACGAAGTCGCTTTTCTAAGAAAAGAAACATAAAAGAAATTTGGTACCTTAAAAAAATGTGGGTGGGTCTGCTGAGGAATTGCCTTCCAGCTGCTGGGAGAAACCAAGCTAGCTGTTTTCTATGGTGCTGTGAGTGGTGTATGCTGTGTTCATCTTTCTTTGCTTCCCGTGGACTTTGTTGGAGAGCATCAATATTCAGACTATTTCTTTTTCCTCCCAGAACATTTGGTTTGGTGGCAAGGGTTGGCGGGGGGTACTTTATTTTCTGTTTCAAGGAACAGCAGACAAAAGGAGAGGCTGCATCTGCACTTTGCTTAGTATATTCAATGTCCTTTTGAGAGGAAAAAAAAAAGGAATCCTTCAATTAGCATTGCTCACCGAAACAAAGAGTTTGTTCTGTTCAAGGCTCGTTACTGCAAAATTCTAAGGCATATAACATCGCGGCCTGTTGCCATGAAAATGATGTGTGAGTCATGTCTTAATTAAAAGGGCTCTTAGGCTAGAAGATATGCAGGCAAATCCTGACTTAGAATGGGACTAAAACAAATAGATGGTGCCTGCTAATGTCCTCTCTAACTTTAAAAAGACAGTCTTTGTCCTTATGGCAGTTGAACATGTGTTGTGGGATCTCAGGAAAGACAAGACAGTCTGTACTGATTCCATGGAATGACCCTAGGAGCTGGAAATGTCCTGTTTACAGCAAATGCAGGTGAAGAGGCTGGTTTTAGCCCAGTTTAGGAAGCACCCACCGACTGTCCCAAAGAAGATAAATGAAGGATTCTTCTGGGGATGATAATAACAGTTACTGTGCATCTCCTTTAAGTGCAGCGCAAGGAATTTGAAACTTCATGTGGAGAAGCAGTTCAAATAATGCATTCATTCTAATGCATAGAATGCTTGGGATGGAATAGAGCCCCCCCCCCCATCCATATCTACGTAGAACCCCACAAAGTGGCCTATTTGGAAATAATATCTTTGCAGAGGAAATTAGTTAAGGATTTGGAGATAAAATCATCCTGGATTTAGGGTGTGCCTTAAATCTGATGACTACCATCCTGATAAGAAAAAAGAAAGTGGAGAGATGTGAGGCACCAGACACACAGGGGAAAGAAAGCCTTCTGAAGACAAAATTAGAGACCAAAACAGTGCCGTGGCTTGCCAGAGCCACCCAGCTAGGAAAATGGTAGGGAGTAGCTGCCTCCTCAGGATCTGCCAAGGAACCAATCCAGCTGACACCATGATTTAAGACTGCTGGCTTCCAGCAGTGTAAAACAATCCATTTCTGTTGTTTTAAACCAAGCCACCAAGTTTGTGGTCATTTGTTGTGACCACTCCAGGTAACAAATGCAAAAGGAAGTACAGTGTTCATTTGGGGTATATTCAGCCAAACAGGAGAGAACCCCCGTAGGAGATGTTCCTTTCCGTTTGCCATCCACAGACGCCTGTTGGTTTGGCTCATGTTGCATATGACAAGACCCAGAGACCACTGGATCTCCAGTTCTGTCAGGGAGGGATTAGAAAGGCAGCTCCAGGAGAGGCCACTCTGGGGCTTCATATCATCCTTGGCCATGTGCTACCTGCTTTCCTGTTGAGCAGGTAGCTTAGCTAAGGGGTCCGCTATCCAAGCAGTTGCAAATCGAAGTATCTTGAGATAGATCTTCTCTCCTAGGGACCAAAAGATTTTTGTGTGTGTTCCTTTGTATGCCTTAGTATTTGGCTGAGGGTTTCTGTGAACAGAGAAAACTTCACCATGCAGCCACCATTCTCTGTGAAAGGTATAAGTTGGTCCCACACTCTCAGGTACTGACGCATTCAGCACTCCCTAGCTTCGTAGATATTTCTGAAAGCCCAAATGAGAATTTGTTTAACATAAAAAAGGACTTGTCTGTGTAACAGAGTCAAAACAAGAATTAAACCTTAGGCCAGGAAAGGTAGCCCTAGATTCCTTGGTGATCTTGGATAAGTCATTTAACCTATGGAAACCTTTATTTACTTACCTCAAAAAACACACACACACACACACACACACACACACACACACACACACACAGAGAGAGAGAGAGAGAGAGAGAACTTAGTTTATTCTTCCCTGAATTCTGAGGAGTAATCAAGGTAATACGTACTGAAATGTTAACTACTAAGCACCTTGAATACCTGAAGTATTTGAGCTAAACTGTGGGGAGGACCCACTGTTAATTTTTTACTCCTTAGCACCATCTTGTGTCCAAATTACAACTCCTGAGTTTTAGAGTTCTACAGTACAAAATGGACCAGAGGCCAGGGAAGAATGCATAGGAATTTTCCTCCTAAAGCCAAATAAAAGAATAAAAATGAATAAACTAGGGTCCTCATGACTCCTTAAGAATTAGCACCAGATACAAACATTTGAAAGTCGGTTTGTTTCTTCTACTAAGAAGGCATGGAAACTCAGCAGCGTCTCTGAACAATAATTCTCGTATTTCTTTTCTGAAGAGAACAAAAGATACCTAAAGTTGAATACATTGCTTAGCTACCAGCATTTACAATAATGGGGAGGTGACAGAGCCTGACAGACTTGTGATGAAATTTGAGCAGGCTTGGGAGAGAGAGAGTATGCAGAGAGGCAGGAGGCAGAGGGCAGAGGGCAGAGGCTAGAGGGCAGAGGGCAGAGGGAAAGGTGAGAGGTGAGGGGTGAGAGATGCAGTAGGAAACAGGAGCTAGGCAGAGACTCAGCAGCATAATGCTGAAGTTGTGAGGTTTAAGAGTAGGCAAGACTTAGAAATAGAGCCAGTTAAAGGCCTAATGTCAGGGGTTGCCAAGGGGGCCCCACTGGTATGTTGACTCTGATTCATGCCCCTGTTTTGTACTGTGTCGAACTGGATGGGGTGGGCATGGAAGTGGATGGGGAGGAAGGAGGAAGCAGAAGAACTTGGGACAGTGGCATTAATTATGGTCTAGTGTGGTAATATCAGGACTCAGCTTGTTAGGATAGTTGATACAATTTGAGGATACAGAAAGTGAGTCCCCCCTTCAAAAGATGGAACCAAGGGATCAGTGGTAATGAAGATGGATGCAGGTGTAAATCAGAGTGTACAAAAATTGCGCAGAAGACTCTATAGGTACCTAGTCCTTGCCTCAGGGAAACTAAGGTTCGTATAGGACCCACGGATGGGATCACTGGTGCATGGTCAGGTTCATTTCCCATGGGGTCAGGATAGAAAGAGGTTGAATCAAACTCAGAGGCCAAACATCTTCTAGAAATCTAGATGGAGTCATGGTCTTACCCTAGTCCTAGCCCTGCCTGTGTGGCAAAGCCATGCTCTGACTTAAGAACAGCATCTCTTAGACTTTTCCTTTGGTCTGTCCCTGTGTGTCCTATTTTCGATGGTGAGTGTCATCCGTTTGCTTCTTGTAAGACACCTCCAAAGCAATGCTTGGAGTCACTTGCGGGTTTGTTTAGTAACCTTCATCTACGTGTTGTATATCTACACGTCTGTTTCATCTTCCCATCTAGCTACAAACTCTTTTAGAATAGCATCGATACCTTTAATATTTTTTTCTTGAAAAAAATCCTGTGACTCAGAAACACACATTTGAAGGACCCAGGAATGGGTGCATGACTCATTCCTGATGGTGATCAATTGGCTTCTACATTTTGATGGCTAGCAGGGCAGGGGTGGGGGATAAGATAATGGGGAAGGTTAGAAGCCGGTATTACACTGATATTATAGCTGTTACACTCAACATGGAGCCAGGAGGGAACCAATCACAACCCGCAGTACTGGATATTATCATGTGTGATATTAATGCATGTGAAAATTGGGCCTTTAGGACTGCACATTCAGGGGGCTAATCACCCTCTTTAACATCCTTCCATCGACCAAGTCTTAGTCTTTGTCTTCATTTATAAAGACTCTGGGCACTGCTGGTTAACTGAAATTTTCCAGAGCAATATTTTCAATCACTGGCATTAGAACTGCCACTGAATGGTTTACAGTATTTCAAGCCAAGGTCTCCTTTATGGGAGGCAAGGATTTTCTGCTTATCTTCCTGCAATGGTGCAGTGGCTTTGCTAGGGGGTGAATTCTGAAGTATCACTTAACAGCAACCCATTTCCTTAAGATTCTTGATAACACGGTTTATATTTCACCACTAATAAAGAGGACCAGTCTCATAGCAAAGCTTTTTAAAAAAGGAGCGTTTGCTTCTCTCTCTCCCTCCCTCCCTCTTTCTCTGTCTGTCTCTCATTTTGTTTTGTTGACCCTCTCATTGTTGCTTTAAAGCAATCGTTGATTGGAAAGGGAGACATCTCTATCTTCTCTATCTGGCTAGAAGATGAACAGGCCTGCTTCTCAAGGCCTTTGCAGACATGGCTCCCATCGCTGCTCTGTGCAATTCACAACTGTCGAGCTGGCCCCCATCCTAGCATATTTTAGTGCCCACTCTGACAGAGAAATTCCTAAGACAGGTGCTATCCTGGCAGATCCTGGGGAATAATTGGATCTAAAGTGTATTCCCCAAATACCAAATAGTATATCTCAGCAAATAAATTTACCAGACTGTCTTTGAAAGAAGATGCTAATAATCACATTCATTTTGGATGCTTAAAAATGTGCCCACTTTTATCAAATATGTCACCATATAGATTTATTTATTATTTGTGAATATTTATGTAAGCGCTTTGTTCTAAAAAGAGGAGCCCAGGTATAGTCAGGTTACGGCTGCTCAGAGTGGAACTGCAAACCTATTCCGGGGGACTGGGTGTGACAGTACACGACCGTAATCCCAGCACTCTGGCACACTGAGGCAGGAAGGAGTATTGCTCAGCCTGAGCAAATTAATGACTTATCGAGACCCTCTCTCAAAATAGGAAATTAAAAAAGGGCCAGATGTAGCTCAGTGGGAAGGCCTCAGGTTCAATCCTTAGCACCACATATACACAAAGGCACCGGCCTGGGGTGTAGAGAGTGCCACAGAAGCAACTCATTCATTCTGCTTCCCAACACAGACCTAAGCTGAATACACCACGGTGGTCTGAGACGAGTGAAATGACTTTTGACTAGTATTAGTGACTGGAACTTAGTAGTCTTTTTGAGAATAAGCCTATAAGCAATGAGATTTTGTTGTAATCTGAGGGCAAAGGAGAAAGCAATCATTAGAGGAAGATCAGTTGTCTTGAATATAAGAGTAAAATAATAAATCCTCGTTATTGTGAATTCTATAAATTCCATCATTGCAGTATGTTGACCCTGTCAGAAAAACTTTTAGTTTTCTTTTATCATTACCATAGTTTTCTACCCATGAACTATAATGAAATTCAACAGAATATTTCTAAAGTAACTATATATATTTTAAGGGTTTTAGGTAGTTAGTTTTGATACCTAAGAATTTAACACTTGTGTTCTGCAATTTTTTCCCAAGGCCTTCTACTTAGAAACAATTATTTTACTTTTGGATACTTACATAATTATGTATATGGTAAATGCGTTAAAAATAGAATTTCTTTTCAGTTTTCAGATTGAAATGTTTCATAAGGAATGATCATAATGCATAGTTCCCATGTGCACATGTATGAAAACTGATACTTGTTACCTGGCTAAGGTCTTCTGTTTGTAGAAAATTCCAGTGCTCCCCTCCTGTCTCTGTAACTCAGGTTAGGTCCAACCTATCACAGGGTTGTCAAATTCAGCAAATAAAAGCATAGAACACCTGGTCAAGTTTGAATTTCAGATGACCAACAAATGTTTTCAGTGTAAGCATGCCCTATATGCATATGAAATATTTAACGTATTATCTGTGCTTAGGACACTCCTGTAAGATATCTGGCAGCCTTGACTGGGGGGTGATTTAGGTTTGTTTGTTCCTTTTGTCCAGTGATCTCATACTATTTTGCCTGTTTGTTACTTAAACTTTCCGAGATCTCTGTGGTCAGAGAAGTGCACTTTCATCTCCTGGAGTCTGTGAAGTGGGCTTATGTTGGGCCTGATGAACCATGAAATACAGACAAATGAAATTTCGTTATACAAAATGACATTTCAGAGGTCACATCACTGAACGCGGCTGGACCACCCTCCCATCTCCTGGTCATGGAGACCTTTTTAAGTTATAGATGGTTCACAGGTACGCTGTGTGTTGCTGATCCCAAGTTGAGTCTGGAGACTACTGAATTCCCACCCAGAGCCTCTCCCGTAGCACCTGGGCATTCCCCAGGGATTCTATCACTCTGCCTTGAAACCACTCCAAACTCCATACCCGCTTCACAATTAAAATGATGGTGACAATGACCGATGCTTTATGCAATACTGGCTTGATCAAGTGACACAGGAAAAGAACTATGCAGCCATAAACATGAAGAACAAGCATGAACTTGTGACAGTCTTGGCATCAAAGAAACATTTTAAAACCTCAGTGTCTTTAGACTAAAATAACATTGACTTTTAAAGGGACTTTGCATCCAGTTTCAACAGGGAAGTATCTCATAATGGGTTCAGTTTTGTCTCTCCTGCCACTTATACGTAGGGGGCTCAAAAGAAAAGTGTCTTGATTTTTAGCACATTATTTATTTGGAGATAATAACCTTGAAACCTTTCACACATCTATAGCCCCTGAAATAGTTCTCCAAAAGATGCCTGTATTTGGGGAGTCATCAGCGCCTTGCTTAGCATTTGGTGCAAAAACCAGTCAATGGAAAACAATGAAAACAAAACAAGGAAGAAACTTGACAGACAAGCTCCTGATCGGTATGGCACCAGAGTTTTTTTTTCCCCCCTCAGGTCTTTAGCGGATGAAATGTCAAGTGAAACAAGCCCTTTTAATTCTTCGATTAAATCCAGCTTTTAATAACAAGCATCCTGGAAGAAGAACAGATAATATTTGTCTTATGAAACATAGCAGCCAGTTCCTTTCTGGAACACAAACCAGCTCGCAGGACTCTGTCATGGGCTCAGGCCTGACAATTTTGTCGATGCTCCAGCTAGTTAATTAATCAGATCCAGATGTTGTGCATTAATAGCTTTCTCACTGTCCCTGCGGCCTTTTCCCTCTGGGGGTGGGGGGACAGGGTCAGAGAGAGGGACTGGAGAGAGACTGAGTCCACCAAAGGTCTTTTGTATTTCAAGAAGTTCTGTCAGGTTGTTTTTCTCCTTCTGTATTTGCTTCAGATGTGGGGCATTTGCACTGTCCAGCAAAGAAGTGTGAACGGGAGAAAAATACCCATCAGATACAGCTGGGCAGATCAGATAAGCACTCAGGCCCGAGAGCAATCTGCACCTCTCTGTGTTCATCATTTAGTCTTCTGACCACTCACTGGGTGGGCTGGCCCACTGTGTCCTACGCCAAACACAGAAGGGTTGCACAGGCCTGGAGAAGACCCGAAAGACATCATTTCACCAAAACACCATGGCAGTTACTTCCACCAGCATGTTGCCAATGAACTTGTTTTTAGAAATGAATAGGGGAAGAGAGGGTCACAAAAAGGCAGGAGGAATATAAAAATGGAAGTGTTCTCTTTTGTGCGTGGGGACAGAGGATCAGTGTATAGAGAGGTCTTACAGATTTTTTAAGGATGATATTGCCCCGTGACAGGGGCCCCTCCAGCCCGCTGTCATTCTGCTACTTGTCATTAATAACCCAGCTTTCTGTGTTTCACTGGCTGGCCCCTCCCCTCCTCTGCTTTTGCAATGAGAAATAAGAGGCCCTGGCATTTACTCCAGATATGGAGCTTTTAAAAACAAATCTCGAGCTGCGATACTGTTTGACAAGGGAAAGAGGGACAAGGTGCAGGGGTTTGGGGTGCTTCTCTTTAGAAAGTCCTAGGTGCCTTTGTGCTTGGAGTGCACGGACTGTTTATGAGTCTATGTAGTCCTTGTTTATTGGGATCTGTTTTCTTTCTTTCTCTCTTGAAGAAACCTGTTATTCAGTGGGCTATAAAATGGAAAATAAAGATCAGAAGGAGTGGAAATAATATAATGTACCTGGGTAGAAACACTAGAAATCCCCCATAAAATGTAAGACGTTTAAAAATTTGCACCCTATTATTGTACTGTGGCCTGGTAGGAAGTCATGCTCCTGGCTGGTCCTTTTGGTCTAGCTCTGTCAGCTGTCCAACAGAGACAAAGCCCTTGCAGGACCCCTACAGGGGATGATGAAATGTGATGAAATTTGGTTTTTGTAGTTAGAATTGCTTTAGTGTCCACTGAGCTATTGGGTCTCCACTGAGAGACTCCAAAATGGCTTTGGTCTCCTTGGGGCCAGCCTGAATGGTATGAGTTTGAGGTTTTTGCATAGCAGGTAAATATCTCTTTCCCACCCATTCAGTAGTCTAACAGACAGGAGAGGCCCAACAGAGTGTATTTTCTCAGAGCCTGGTTCCTGTCAGCCACACAGTCTTGCCTCTTTTTGAGGGGCCTTGCGGGGTGAGTACTGGAGATTGAAGCCAGGACATCATGCGTGCTAGACAAATGCTCTAACACGGAGCTACATCCCCAGACCTTTTCACTTTTTATTTCGAGACTGTGTCCCTGTGTTACCCAGGCTGGCCTAGAACTTGCCAGCCTCCTACCAAGTGGCTGAGGTGACAGGCGCACGCCACCACATCTGGTGCCCCGGGCCTTCTTCTTTGTGTCAGGCAGCCTTTGTTCACGAGGACGCTGGACCTTCTGGGCAGGCCCATCACACTTGTGTTCCTGGTGGCTGGCTTCCCACGAAGGCCAACCAGGGGACAGAGTCAGCCAGGCCAGCGGCCCTTGCTCATCCTACCCAGCCTTGATCATCAGCTGTCTCTGGTCACCGAGGCCCTCCTAGGGCCAGTGTTTAAAACAATCCTCCAGCAGAGGGTGTTCAGGGAGGAGATCAGGGAGGTGGGGAAGCCTGGTGTCTCCCTGCTAGATGTGAACCCAGTTTGAATGAAGTCACCTCCTGGAATGCCTCCCTTTCGTCCCCACCTGTCACATCACTTTCTTGCCATCTCTCCTCTTTCCTACCCACCCTCCCCTCTGCCCCTAACCCCCACCCCATTCAGCCCCAGTAGGTTTTTCTCTCCAGAACAATAAGGCCTCATCTTTGGTGCCTGTCCAGAGCTCAGAGGGAAAGTTGAGGTCAACGTGGCAGGCTGTACAGCTTTCTTTTGAGGCAAACAGATGGTGAAGGTTAAATGACAGCTCTCTGACTGCCTCTTTTGAAGTAATTGGAGATAATTTGTATTTTGAATCAGAACTTGACCATTGTCAGAAGGGAAGAAGGTTAATATGGAAACGATTTTACATTAGCCCCTGTTTCTTACATGCCCCCCACCCCCTCCCACTTCTTGCTGTCTCTCCTCCGGATCCTTGTCTCTTTAATCCTTGCTCCGGGCAATTGGTAAGATTGTCTCTGGGCTCGGTGTGCTGCATTTTAGGCCTTGGCCATTATGAAAGCCAACGACAGCTTATTAAGGCCAGTGATAATCTCGTCTTCGGATGCACGGCTGTCTTGCAGAAGTCCAATTAAGGCCGCACATCAGAAACCAGATCTTGTAAACCTTGGGCTCCTTACCTAGAACGGTTTGCAAACAAATGCACACACTGCTTCTTCGTTTCTGCTTCCCAATGCAAACTGACTTCACATCACAGAGAACAGAGTGTTTGCATTTAAGAAAGGGGGCATGCTTGTCTTTCACTGCCCTCCACCCTCCCTCACCAGACACTTAAAGAAAATTTATTTTAATTTCAAAGCCTGGCTTTGGGGCCTCCTCTGATGTGAAGTGTGGTATTGTTTACCTCCTGACTGCATCCTTTCAAAGAAGTTACAGTACTCCTGAAATGCCACTCGAGGAGGAAAGGGGAGAGGAAGAAAGCCCCTTAAAAATAAGAAATGCATTGCAAGTTGGAGAAAGGCTCCAAGAGAGTGGCATGTGGGTTTCTCTCTTTTCTGGCCCTTGTCATGAATTCTCCAGAGCCAGACAGTTCTTAAAGGGATCAGGGAAAGAAGTTTGACGTTCTTCTCTGTATCCCCCTAGGCTGAACCTGGGTTAAAAAAAAGATTTGTCTTATGGAGGAGGCCATGGAATGAATCTGGCCTGTTCATACCACACCATCAGGGTATTGCCAGGCACCAGGCGCACTCAGGAAGCACAGGTGGATATGTAACTTCCAGGCTTGGTGCATTTTAGGCCTAGGGTGCACAGCTGGTGAGAATGGGGGAGCCCATGCCTTTGCAGATGAACACTGCTCCTGGGGGCTTCTGTCCTATGGAGGATGCTGGCTGGGAGTGTCACATTTATATCCCCCACTTCTTAAATGTCAACAAGAGGCAAATACAACCACTGACTGTATGAAGATGAAACTCAGTCCTTCCTACTTAGAAGTCTATAAAACAAGAAATCCATAACACTTTACCACAAAAGGATTAAAATGCAATAACTAGTATAAAAAAGAGTTTTATGTTGTGTCACGGTAACAAGTTTGAATGCTGAGAAACCAGAGAGAAGAGGAAGAACGTGAAGACTGAGGTCTGTCTACAGCATGTTGAAGTGTGATTTGCAACAGAAGAGCTGAAGGCAATATTGTAATTTATTCATATACATCTAGTTCATTATGGAGCACATTTTACACCCACTCATATAGAGAAAGAAAGGAAGATATTGTCATGTTATTCCTGGCTTTTTCTTAACCATCCAAAGTATAGAAATGGCTACAAAACCTTTAGAAGCAATTCAAGTACCTCAGTGGCTTTCATCAGACATTCTCTGTACAAGGAAAAGAAAAAAATCATTCTATCTTTTTATTTTTACTTTGCTTTAATCTTATTTGATGATGTCTCAACAGGCTGGGACATGCTTTCTTGGATGGCAATTTCACCGCACCATATGTGTCTCTCACAAGATAGCAGAGTGAGATGAATCTTGGCAGGAAGAGAACTAAACACATCGACAAAGAAAAGAAAAAATTTATTTACTTAACTCCCTGTTGCCTGCATACATTTCCCCCCTCGTACTGTGACTCCCAGGGCTGCGGTTCAGGCTTAGTTTGTTATAAACAATTGTGTGAAACCTAGCCCCCCATTTATCACTTTTTCTGATCATCTGCCCTAGTTTTTCTGAAAACTCAACATTAAGCAGTTCAGTGATCAGTGATGAAACACGGTGAACGGAAGGAGGGAATCTGGTTCTCCTCCCCTTTCTGTGTGGGGGAAGCCCCGGGCCTGGCCCTAAGAAGCAGCAAGACCCGCTCTTTCTTTCCACTCATTTGGCAATGGAGCTGGACAGGTGGGATCTTCCACTCTGCCTTATGCACTGTCACCATCTTGTCAAGTTTACTTTGTACTTTGGGTGACCTTTAAGTCATCATTAACATGTTAATATGACCAGCATATGCAGGACAGGTTACGTTCTAACAGCTGTCAGTTAAATGTGAAGAAATTACTGCCAGTGACATTGGAGGTGACCACTGGTTTGAGCTATACTAGAGAGTGGCTCTGATGTTCCACTGTTCCATCATGTTCACTTCTAGGATTAAGGACTGTTTCAAAGGACAAGCCAGAGCCCTTTACTAGATCCCTTGCTTGCCTTAAGTGGGGGAGGCGCAGGCCATTGCTTGCTCTGGTGCATGGAATGTGTGTAATTTATATTGTTTTATGCTTTCCAAGAATGTGCTGTGTTGCGACGTCTTGTAAACTAGAACTTAGAGAAAGCAGCTCCGCAAGCTATTTAAAAATATATTGAGAGTTAGATTAAACCCAAAACCAAATAAAGATATAAATAAAGAATAATTTTCATCAACCACTCTTTTGAAGAAAAAAAAGCTACAAGGCTTTTTTCTCCCCAAGTAGCAATTCAAAACATTTTGAAGCATTGTTTTATTGGGGCAAAATATCCATATTTGATTTGCTATGGTGCCAATGAGCCAAGGGACTGTACAGTCCTGGTCTCCCAGGGAGCAGATTCACAGCCCATGTGACTGGAGACTTACAGGGTGTGCACTTCTGGGAGGACGTTTCCCTATAATACTCTGACTGTGGATGCGAATGGGCAGTCTGTGCAGGGGACCTGGGTTTCAAGAACATAGTGAAACTTACAATTAGCTGCGGTCAGACATACGTGTTGACCGGTGCATTATTTTCCAAGAATTTCCCAGGCAGAAGGATCAGTCAGGAGCAGGAAAATCTAAGTTTTCTTTTAATATATAAAAAGCAATATAAATGCAGCATGACAACCTGGTATCTAATGTTCTTTTGCTCCTGGACAAAATACCCCTTTTCTCTCATTTATACTCATGTCCTCAGAGAACAGAGTTCAGAGAAAATTCAGTCTTCTAGTTCTCAGAAAAATACCTAAGATTTTGTGGTTGCTTGAACCCATTCCTACTCCACTGGCTTTTCAGCTGCAATTCTAGTTGCACTGAGAACACAAGAACGCAAATGTGCAATTGCAGTTTCTAATAGTTTAACAAGTCAGGCCAATTTTATTAACTTAGTGGATTCCATATTTTACATCTTTTTAGCTTCTGCCCTGGAAATTTACAGTTGGATCAGTATAGAATAATTTCTGAATGAAATGGCAGAATGTTAGTACAGGTTGCAGGGCTAATTTTTCAATTACTAATCATGTACTTATTAAGTGCTAAAAACATGGATAGGGCATAATAGATGTATATTTCTCTTAATTATGCACTTGCTTGGCTTTGCACATTGAAAGGAAGAGGTGGGAAAAATTACCGAAAGCAGGATGGAGAGAGGTTACTGGCAATGATGTAATTTCCCTTTGGTATCTCGTCCCACTAAAAACTCAAATGCGCCCCATTATAAATACCAGATCAATGCAATTTATTTCTTGAGTTAGGGCTCTAGTTAGAAGTCTATTTGGACGAGATGAGTAAAAGATGCATGACTGTGTGCTCTCTGCTTCCCCTGCCTGTGTGTGTGTGTGTGTGTGTGTGTGTGTGTGTGTGTGTGATGCACACCCCTCCCCCATTCCGTGCTCAATCACTCACAGATATATTCACAGACATTTGTATGCTGGGATGATTTCTGGGATTATTTACATTCAACATAAAACATCAAGGTGGAGTTAGAAAATGATGTTATTGTATATCTAGATACATTGTATACGTCCTATCAATTGTGCATTGGAAGAAAAATAAAACCGGGTGTGGTGGCACCCCCAGTTAGCTGAGCCCCAGTTAGCAGAGGACTTCCTGAGTTCAAGGCCAACCTGGGTAAGGAAGTGAGACCCTAGCCCTAAAAAATATAAGAAAAAAAGAAAGATGAGTTCCTGTAACACCTCTCCCAAAAAAACATATTAAAATATCAACCCCCTTAGATAACTTGAATTCTAGGAAGCTACAGAAATCTTCCTTCTAAGCTTCAGGAACACGATATACTCAAGCAAGCAGGGTGTAGGTGTGTGTTGTAACACATCCAGTTGTCTGGAATGAAACAGTATTTAAATCGATATGAAAATGAGATGTAACCGGCGTGGCTTGATAAACTGACTCCTTTTAGAAGAAAAAAATTTCTGAATTTTAGCAAGCTCTAAAGGGTTCAGATGACATTAGGAGACAAAGCATATGAACTCTGGAAAAGTCTCTCTGGTTGGGATAATGCAAAATAGACAATGAGCCCCTGACATGAGCCCCACCTCCCTCACCCTTGGTTAAACATATCTCACAGCTCACAGCTGCTTTCGAATTTGTCAGAAGAGTGGTTAATAGTTCAGGAACCACATTATCTTTTTAATTAGATTTTTACTTTTAAGATAAAACAGATGCGTAATTCGGTCAAATTAGTCCATTTGTACTAACTTTTTTTTTTTTTTGCTAATTGTGTCCTTAATAACTACAATTGTTCAAAGGATTCAATGGTGGTTAGATTCACGTTTTGGTAGTGGGGGCCACTTAAAAATGTCCCTTCACGTCCCCTTCTAACACTATATCAGTTAGTTCTCAAGAGGAATCCAGACAAGGTGTTAAAACTAGGATAAAAGCATTGTAATACCAGAAAATCTGCTCTGTCAAACCACAAGCTGTTTGGCTGGTGGGACATAGAAAAAAAGTAAACAGTAGCGATCTCTCATCTAACAGAAGGTTTAGGTATAATTTGTTTAAATAGAAGCAATAATGATTATTAATTCAGCCTCTGAATGTTAACAACGACTTGGTTTTTTGTTAGTTTGTGCTTTAGATTCATTTTCAAGCTCAAGTTTGTTTTAGGCTAATGCTCCTATCAATGGGAAATGCAATTAGCTTTAGCTCCCCGTCCCCTCAAAATATATTTGATGTTTGGTAATACAAAATAAAATACTTCCCTTCCAGAACATTGCCTGGGAAACATCGTGATCACAACACAGTGCTTTTTTTTTTTTTTTTTAAAGAATTTTTCACTTCCTTGGGAAACAATAAGGAATTCTTTTTGTTCTTTGCCACAGAAGGTATAACAAATGGATTTCAAAATACCTGCACTATATAAACGGTGCTTAGTAGAAAAAGAAAAATCAAAGAAAGAAATAAGAATTACAAAATGATAGAGCTGGACCACTTTATCCACAGTCAGTGTCTGCCTTCGTTATTGAAAAACTTTGGGAAGGATCGCTGTGCCTTATTTTTCTCCTTTTGACACTGTCACCTTCAAGCAAGTTTTAGCTCTACTTTATCCTGTCTGGTGTAACAGGGACGCAATCCCCAGAGGACCTGGCCACGGGGACCCCTTGTGTCCTCCAGCAGGCAGCCTGGTACAGCGCCTGCTGTCAACAGAGGCAGGCTCCACAGCGGGGTCCAGCTTGTCCCGTCAAGTTTATCGTCCACTCCATCAAAGGGTCTAATGGTCAGCAGAGGGGGCTAAATGTGTCCCCCGTGACCTGACATTAACGGAGTGGACTGGTTTAAGTGTTACTGAGGGTGTCTCAGAATGATTTGGACGCCAATACCCGTTTCCCTCAATGAACCGTCATTCGGGTCATGACTCAATACAGCTTTGCACTGACACGGCCCAGCCCCGAAGTGCTCCTGGGGGACGTGGCCTCACCTCCAGACCAGCAGCCAGCAGCGGGCCTGATCAATGCCCTCTGACAACAAGTGAAGCAATCACCTCTCCCCTCGCCCCTCCACCCTGTGCACCTCCCACCCCTCACCCGTCTGACCAGCTTGAAAATGATAAAGATAAATTGTTTTATCTACACATAGAGTCTGACACCAAGAAGAATCAGAGAGAATGAGGAGACCCACCCAGTCTGTCTTGAGTCTTAGGTTTTCCCTTTTTGCTTCTCATGTAATTTTGATGGGGGAAAAATCAGGCTGTGTATCAAATATAAAGTCGACTGATCCAGAAAGGGAAGGAAAAAAGGGGGAGGGGGCTGGAGTTTTGGTGAATATTTTCTGCTCAGGAGTAAGCTGGCGTGTACACATTGGCTTTGTAGGTGTTTAGGAGACACGGGACATTTTCTGTATTTGGATTGGGATTGCAACAAAATCATATGCATAGGAAATAAATTTAAATGATGAGGTTCTTTAAGAAGCAGCCGCATTTTTCAAAAGGAAACCAACAACATAATACTGATGTGAGAAATCTTTAGAAAAGGCTTGAAGTACTTTGAAAAAGAAGATTCCCTGCAGAGTTCTCAAATAACCATTTAAACCATTTTTTACATTCCTATTTATTTGGATTTGAAACAAAACTAAAGAAGATAGGGAAATGTAAATATTCTTAAGAGGCATTTGAAAGTATATATGAAAAATATTTTACATGTGTTTGAAATACTTGATAAAAACGGAATTAAAATGTTTAAGAATTATGTTTCATTTACTAATGATAATGCTACATTTTCTTATTTATTTCAATGTAATATTTCTTCTCAAAATAATTCTAAAATTATTTTCTCTTAAGCAGGAAAGGAAAAAGCTTTTCTTTCTGTCCAATGGCTTATAATCATCTAAGGGCATGATTACTTCTGAATATTTAGAAGTATCAAAAGAAAATTTTACTTCAAAGCATTGCGTTTGAACATTTTCTAAATGTCCCTTTTGTAATTTCTGAGAAGTAACTAAAATTCCATACAGATTATTTATTTAACCAAATACCTTTTTCATGTTTTTGGCTGCTAGGAGCTGTCCCCACTCATATTTTTCCATTTTCTGAAGTGAACTAGGAAAGTACAGTCAAACAGTTTTATTTTTGATGAAGAATTATAATTTACTGGTGCTTTTTATCATTCAGTGTCTCATTTATTTATGTTATAATTTAAAAGCACATTTTATATCATAACTAATTATGCAAGTTATCTATCTTTCCTAGCCTTATTGTTTCTTTTTCTATTTTGTTTACACCTTTTAGAGGAGTGAATACTTTGTGTATACATTTCTGTGTTTTATTTCAAACCTAGTTTATGTTAGTCACTTAGAGATGTTGTTTAGAAAAGGTACACCTTTATGTTACTTATTTGTAAAAAAAGATTGAAGTATTATTTTATTCTTTACATACTAGCATTAATAACAGATTAACATCTTTCTTTCTAGAAGCACAGATATTTGTTATATAATTGCACTTTAAAAATTATAAAGGGCTAAACACCCAAAGTGTCAAAAGTCAAGCTTAACAAATTTAAAACCAATGAAATGAAAACCCAGTTAAGCACAAAAGGGCTTTTTTGAATTTAGTGAAAAGCTATTGCAAGAACTAAAGACGAGATCTGTGCTTCTAGTATTCGGTTTATTAGGTCCAATGCTCGTCTTCAAAGGAATATCACAGCCGTGTGGCATTTAAGGATTTAGTGGAATTCTGAGAATTTCAGTGCTTTTTGCCAAAATGGATTCCGTGTGCACTCCAGCCATGAAAACTGATTTAGGATCTTTTACTCAATCTTTTTCCTCTGGCTATATTTGAACATTTAGATAACTGTGAAATTATCAGTCAGCAAAGACAGGAAAATCAAGAAGCCACGGACGTAAACAACAACAACAAAAAATACATATTAGCAAAAGACAGTTCAGACTCCTTACAGTGGGAATGGTTACAGAGCTGGCCACCAAAATAGGAGCCTGCGAGTTTTCATATATTAAAACAGCATTTAGGTAAATCTTCAATTCCTGGGAGCACGTCAGTGTGTTTATCAGTGGTTTTAAAGTAACATTGGGCACTGTGTCTACGTTTAGAAGTTCTGAAATCATCAGGAAAACCATCTTTTCACTACTCTTTTGAAACAGCAGCTGCAGGAATACCATGTAGAGCAATCCTAAATGCCCAAGGGCACCGCACAGCCCAGTGGGCACAGGGACATACCTCCACCAGGGCAGATGTGGCTTCTGTCCCATAAGGACAAGTGCCTTTTTTTTTTTGAAATTCAGGTTTAAATAAAGCATTTTTGACCTATGCTTGGATAAACACAGCAGAGACTCAACCACCTTATACTATATCAAATCCTATTCCCTACCAAGATTGCTGGCTAAGACTATTCACCCACCTCACCCCTGTGCCCCCTTCCCCACTGTCTGTACATGTGGAGAAAACCTGGTTCTAAGGTTAGGAAGGAAAGTGACCAGACTCTTAAGAGATCTGATTTTGGGGATGAGGGTTCCTTGTCCCTTGAACTAAAGAAATAGTTAAAGAAAGGGAATATTTTTTTCAAGAGAAAGGCTAACAGGCAAAAAAAAAAAAAAAAAAAAATCTCAACTTTGAACAAAAGGAATGAAGTAGGATTTAATTTAAACTGGGTATTACTTTCTTTTGATTAGGTTTGATTGTACAAGTTTCTTTCTTTCTTCCTTTCCTCCGTCCCTCTCTGTTTAATTTAAAGCCAATTTGGTAACATGGGGCTTGCTCTGTAAATACAAAAATAGACCAGTACAATAGCCGACGTGTGGGAGGGGAGGAAATGGGGCATGTACCCTAGCTACAAAGATCACCAATTTTTACACAAAGAACAAATCTCGCCATCCTACTTTGTCATTAGGACAGAAATATTTCTTTTCCTTTTCTTTCTTTTTTTTTAATCATTTCAATATAAAAAAAAAGCCCCTCTCAAGACGAGGTTCCTGCTTTTACAATGTTGGATATGTTATTATTATAAAATGTGGTTATATTCTGTGCCTCTTACATTAACAATGGGGACAGGGGTAGGGGGTGGGTCGGACGGGCCTGAAATGACAGAATGAGGGACACACAATAGGATGGCCGTGACTCTGAACAAATAAATAAAACATGTGAATCACAGTCTCTGCTCTACCTCCCTCCCCCTTCACCCCCCAACTGTGATTAAATTTGCTGTGGTCATTTCCCAAATGTCTGCCTGATTAAAAAAAAGAGAGAGAGAGAGAGAAGAAGCAGCAGCAGCAGAAGACACAACCACAGCAGCAGCACCCAGAGCCTGCTCGCCTGTTCTCACACCATGGCTTAAAGCGGGACCCTTCCTGGGGCTGGCAATCTTCACTCCTGCCAATCAATCCCACGAGCACAGACATGCATGCCGCTTTCATTAGCGAAAATGCTCCACTCTGATTGCTGTCTTCCCCCTACCCCCCAAAAAAGAAAAGGAAAAAAACCCCTACGAACCCTATAACACCAACTCTGCCCCCTTAATAAACAGCTACCCAAACCACCCCCAGCATCACACTGAAACCCTAGCTGCCCGCCGCCCGGGGTTCAGTAATGGGATTTCTCATACCCCTTCCTACAACCACCATGCAGCTTCCCAGCAACCTATTGGATGCACAGGGGGAGCAAAAGAATACATTTTAATAAATTGAGGGGAAAAGTGATTTGGGTTCTGTAGCCCTGTTCTTTAGTAATAGAAAAAGGTGAGGTTGTTGGGGGGGAAAGGGAGGGGGAATTTAATATTGCCAGAGATAATAGCAACTATGTTAATATCCGGAATTTTCAATGTACCATAAGTACATTTTGTTTTTCCTTTTAGCACGATTTATAATTAAAGATTTTAATCTGGCTTCACATTGAGTTAATAAGCCCTTTGATTGATTAGGATTCATAAAATTGCCATTTCCCGCTGATGCTTTGTGTTTCTGAGGATGTTCTTTTGAAAAGCTGGGTTAAGGTGAATAGGAAGCAGCCATTGTTTAGGCTGAGCTGCGCCAATTCTGGGAACTCGGAACTGCTTTATTCAGAGTTTGTCCTCACCAGTATCTTGTTGTTCAGCCAAATTAATGCAGATAGGATCTGCTGGGCTCCAGTTTAGCCATTTTTAGGGGAGAACTTTTTTTTTTTTAAATTTCAGCAGGTGTTCCACACAATTTTGTGTCCTGTGTCCTGACCTGTTCTTCGGCATACATAATAAATAAATAAATAAACCGCCATGAACTAGCATCAGATTGAAAAACAGAACGTTACAAACTGTTTCAAAGATAAGGAGGGAAAAATACAAAGTAAATAGGTATGAATTCAGCAAACCCAGGAAAGATGGGCTCCGATCTGTTTTTTTTTTTTTTTTCTTTTCAAAATCCAACTTCAGACGCTGTGCAGCCAATAAATTATCCTTTTGCATTAATGGCCAATACTGCAGTATGTGGGAAGTGTCCTCCTTCGGCTAAAGGGATGTCTTAGAAATGTAAACACAAATGAATAAATAGGAGAGAGAGAGTGAGGCGGGAGGCAGCTAGGCGGTGTGCTGATGCTGTTTATCAAGTTAAATAATATATCCTGCCACCCCCACCCTCCAAAACCAAACCAAAATTAAGAGTCAAATCAAGAAACAACAATAAATTCTGAGAAGAAAAAGGAAGGCAGGAAAGACACGTGAGGAGGAGCCCGTGATTTGAAATGTCCTGTCAAAGGGCCCCTATCTTTCAGTTGATTGTGCCCTGAATGTCTATATGGGGGTGTACAAGAGAATGTCCCCCCCACCCCCCTCCCACTCATTTTTATCAGGGGAAGAAAAAGTGACTCTGTTGAGCTTCCGAAGGGCCTCACCGTGGGGACTGAACCAGAGCAAATTCTCTTTGTGCTTCTTGCTCTAAAGGGACCTGCTATTGTTAAACGTGGGGGCCTCTTGTAAGAGCTGGGTGGGGGAGTGGGCAAAATCTCTCCCCGTAACACTCCACTTGTTTGGGAATCAATCCTGTCTTCCCTCCCCTGTCAGCCTCCACAATTTACTTGGCACAGCCAGCATTTTCCTATCCCTCCATTATCATCCGGATGTTCTCCAAATGCGAACATTTTTTTAGGACTAATGAGAAAATCCAGAAACCGCATCCCGGGATAGAGACCCAGGAGGAAGCAGCCCCCCAGGGGGACTAGCAGGTGGCTGTGCCCTGGCTTTTCTGCCCCACACCTTGACCATGGCTCTGTCTAGCTTTTGTTTTTAACCTGAAAACCCCATCTCTGTCTTGCCTAAGACCCCATTTTCACAGGCACCTTCCGTCCACCCTCCTGGATCCCCACCTTCAGCCTTGCATAGTGATCAGGCCTCTTCCCCAGTTTCCCCTGTTTCTCCTCTGGTTTCTGGCTGTGCCACAGAATCGCAGACACTAGGATGATGGAGATAGCAACCAAACTCACAGGAGACAGCAATGTCCCTACCCTTCCCAAGGAGTTCCTGCCTGGCCGTGGCTGCCTTCCGGACAGGCGGGCCTGATTGGTGGGCTTTTCATCATGACTAATGAAAAAAATTTACCCTGTGTGGGGAGCCCCCCAAAACACACCACCACCACCACCAGATACAATGTGTTCTGCGGCGTTCAGTTTATAAAAAGAGAAAGACTTAGAAAACAAAGCCTGACACATGCATTTGTGACAATGCAGAAATAAAATAAATTTAAGCAAATGCCCTCTTTTTGTTTCTAAGCCAGGTCCTAGGCAGTGACAGCAAAGAAGGACTAATTCCCCGCGCAGTGCCTTCCATCAGTTAGAGGTACCTCTGAATGAATGTCAGCTCCTTTTTACCCTAGTGCCAGTCGATCGATGCTTCATTAGGGCCGAATTGTCTTTTGCCCATGCAACCTTGAAAATAGTCCCTTTAATTACCTGTGAGGAAGTCGGGGACCCTCCTTGTCTATCTCCCTCTCCTTCCTCTCCTGTGTTTCTCTCTCTCTTTCCCCTCCACTCCCTCCTCCCCTCTCCTCCCCCTCCCTCTCCTCCATCCCCTTCTGCAGCAGAAGGCTCAGGGAAGTGGGGGTGGGTAGATGGGGGTCATTCACATTTATTCACAGTCAGTCTGAGTACATCACTCCTCGATAGAGGAACTGGGAGGAGACGAGAAGGTGGGGGCAGGGAACTTGGACAGGGAAAAAAAATGGAATAGAAAGAAATATCGGACCCTGAGGTGAGAGGGCAGGGTTCAAGTCCAGACTACAGATCTATTGAAGAGGCTTCAGCCAGGCAGGCCTCCACTTGACTTTTCATCAGCCAGCTTTATGGATTCTCAGCTGTTCCCTTTATATCACCGCTCCTTACATCTCCTCGCTGCTAATTACCAGGGGTTGCTAAATACGCACAGGGCCAGGCTCTGCTTGTCCTCCAAAGGATTCTGGACAGGCTTCATCCTGGGCACAAGGAAAAGGGGGACCTGTTGGCTACATATTTTAGAGGGACCTAGGAGTTTTGCAGAGTGATATGTAATCCTTCCCACTGAAACCGAAGGCGTCCCGAATAATTGTAGGCCTGGAAAGTTGGGTACTAGAAGAAAGTGCATAAATAATCATATTTGTTATGCACTATTAAAAATTCAGAAAGATTTTAAATTCAAGTGATAATCTGGTCATCCTGAGGGATGGGCTTGTGTTTAATAGCCAGGTATTTTTACCTATTCAATTATGATGAGAAATATTCTAATGAAGTCATAAACCTCAGCTGAGAAATGTTAATCACCTGTGTGTGCTCTGTTAGAGCCGTGTTGAAAAACATACCTGCCCAAGCTGAGCATCCTCCAAATGTGGTAATTCAGCATCCTGCTTGGAACCCTTCTTCCTTCTAGTGGTCCCCTGGCACAAGAAATATATGGCTAAAAACTACAAAGCTCATCTGATCTACTCTCCAGCGGCTATATTTCTTTCTAAGCAAGGAGTCAGAGGTCAGGAGTGCATTTTCCCCAAAATTTATACAACACAGTTGCATTGCTCTGCCTTCTTTACACACACACACACACACACACACACACACACACACACACACCTAAAGAGATAGACTCTGAGGTTTAGGGCTCCTAGACAAAATATAGGATGCCAGTTAAATTAGAATTACAGATAAACTAAAAATCATGTTTTTATTATAAATAGGTCTCAAATATTGCATGGGATATTTGATACTAAAAATTGTTTCTGTGTTTATCTAAAATTCAAATTTGAACGGGGCCTTTTTTTTAACAGGTTAAGTCTGGCAGCTTTACACAGAATGCCTATAAATCCAGATATTTTCAGCAAATAGAATTGACATTGTCACTTCCAAATAAATTCTCATAAAAGGATTCATTCTAATATTTTTCGGGGGCCTACATTTGTAGACCCCAAAATGATATGTTATACTGTGTTCGTGCCCCTGTCCTGTCAAGTCACCCAATTCAGTCTTGGCACATAAATGCCAGCAATTCAAGTAGTTTCACTGGCATGTGCCTGTCTGTTGGGCTCAGCTGTACACAGATAAAAATGCTGGGCAAACATTTCCACCTGCCCCTGCTCCCTTTGAATACACTCAGAGCTCACTGGCATCACTGTTTTACATCCCAGGGTATTACCTACTCCTATCCAGGCTGCATCCGTGGTGTGTGTGGACCGGCCCTTCTGGTCAGGCCATGTGTAAGCCTTCCCACATGTGAAATCTACCACTGGAAAGTACAGGGGAAAAATGTACCCTCAGTCCACACTCAGGACTCAACCTCACTCAGGGAGCTCTGACATCACCGCATGCTGCTGAGAGCGGCCCCTGAGCAAGTGGGAGTGAGGAAGCAGGAAAACAGGGCCAGGCAGAGGGTGGGGGACAGGGGATCGATGGGCAGGGCACTCCTGTATGCGCATCCCATGCCAGAGCCTGAGCACTGTATGCTCAGCATCCTGCGAAGGAAGAGGCACAGTGAAAGGACCTGTGCTTGCTTTTCACAGTGGGTCAGAGGGCATGTTCAGGGGGATTTATTTAATCTACCAAATAAACAAAACAATTAGATTTCTTGTTCTGTGGCTTTGATTGGCTGTTTTTAATGCATGGGTTCGGGAGGAGGACAAGTCAAATTGCATGTAAATATCTTGAGTCCCATATCAATATCAGTAAAGATGGGAATATATTCCAGGGTGCTGGTAGGTACAGGGTTGGAGAGTGCAATATGAGACCTTAGGGTAATGCTTTTGGGTAACTGCTGGGCAAGAAGCAACAGAGCTGTCATTTCTGTACAGAGCAGAGGACATATGGTTTTGAGATGACTGCCACCTAAATAGCATGTTGTTTGCTTGTATTCAAAGTCCTCTCCATATATTTGTTTATTTTTGGTACTGGGCATTGAACTCAGGACTTTACACTTGCCAGGCAGGCACTGTGCCACTGAGCTAAATCCCCACTCCTCTACATTTATGATTAAGAGGGCCAGCCTGGGGGTGGCCCACTCACACCTGTGTCCACAGCAACACGTTCATGGCTTTGCATGTGACTCACTCTAGAAAGGGAGAGCTGGTGTTCCCGGTCCTGGCTGTTCTTGGCTGAGTATGTTCAACCCAAGGAACTGCCTGACCCAGAAACAGTGATGATGCTGGGGAACCAGGTGCTTTTCCAGTGATCACTTTTAAGTAGAACAAAGACTAAATGGTTAACTTGGAAAGGGCAAGTGTGTCCATGTGTGACTTTACGGGAGTCAGGCAATGGGATTTCTCCAGAGGAGAAAATAACTGTTCTTTCTCTTCCCTCTTGTTCTGATAGCGAAATGATTTATCCTTCTTTACTGGAAGATCGTAGGAACAGGGACTCTAATGTCTTAGGAAATTTTGATGAAACTAGAAGGCAGAACTTGAGGTCTTGAATTAGAAAGGGTTATTTTCTTAGTGAATTTTCTTATTGTGAGAGAAAGAATGTCGGCCCTGAAAGCAGATTATAAAATTGACCTTCACTATTTGGGAAGAAAAAAGGTTTTGCATGCAAAGCACAAATGTTCTGTTTCATTTCTACCTATGTAGGAGTTCAAGCAACCAATACAGTTTGGGAAACAGTTGTTCCTAAAGAGTGTAGCTACACTCCTTCTTGATCGGACACAGGAAAAGCATCAGCCAGGTCAGGCCAAAGAACAATGCTTTTTGTTTCACTGTGTGTCTCTATCAAAAATTATGGAAATGAACTCCCAAACTCTCATCCTAATCCTAGTCAGCGGGTAGCAGCCTAGGTAGGGAGAACCGTGAACCGCTGTGATATTTGGAATCCAGACTTCTGCTCAGGAGCCTAGATGGCCACCGTGTAATCCACGAATTCCTACTGATATTCATATACGCATGAGTGTGGGGAGGAAAACAGTGTGTCTGTATATACTGGGCATCAAAAAGCAATTTCTTGCTGCAGTGAGTTTAATGTATTCAGTAACCTTCTGTTTATTTGGGTATTATTTGCTGAAAACCCCTGGAAAGCTTTGGCGTAAGAGTATAGGAAAACCTGGGCCCAGTGTTGATACAGAGCTTCCCTGTTCACACACCAGCGGCCGGGCCACGCGGGCAGCGGCGGAGGAGCCCTCTCCCTTTACTGCACAGCATCAAATAAGGTCAGTAATGCTGCTGGTGCGCCTTCTTCTTTTATTGTCCGTGTTATCGAGGAAACCTATAAAAGTTCCCGCTTTTGATATCTTGACCCATGTGTTGCTCGCATGCTGCTTTGTGGTTTAGAGATTTAAAGAAACAGAGAGGGAAAAGGAGTGAGAGAGAGAGTTGGCCTTAGGTGATAAACAGCAGTTTAAGGCCAAAGGCCTGATGGAAAAAAAAAAAAAAAGACGAAGAGGAAGGAAAAATAGGAAAAGAAGAGAAGCAGTTTGGCAACAAGGGAGTTTGGAGATGATTGGAGGGCTGGGGTGCGGGGAGGGGTGCATGGCGACACCAGGGTGGGGATGTGAAACCGGTTTCTCCTGAGGACAATGGAGACCGGAAACCCAGGCATTCTCAGACTCACTTGCACCCACGGTGGATGCTGAGGTAGGTGTGTATTGCATATGTGTTTAGAGGATGATGCAGGCACAAAAGAAACGCTTGGCAACACACAAATGCCCTTGCTCAGCTCTCCCAGCTTTCCAAGACAACACGGTCTTGTTTGATAACTTAAATTGTTGGTTTTGGGTTTTAGCAGGAATTTAGATTTCTGTGTTATCACTCCTTCCTGTACACAGCCTTCCCCCTCAGGATCAGACCTTATTGGGGGACATCATGCAGAGCTACTGACTGGTCTGTGAGCAGTGGGGCTCTTCCCTGTAAGAAGTCTTGGTTAGCAACTTTGCGTTTGATGACTACCATTACTGCGGTGATGTGGCTTGCTGAGCCCGTGTGCCCAATATGAGGTGACCATTGCAAAAGTAATGGGAAAAGATATTGGGGGTTCATCTGACACGGGAGGGGCCGATCTACCTATTTGTTTTTTCTGGTTGTTTCCATGTAGATTGTCAGGTTTGCCAGCCATGCAATTTTAAACCCTTGTGTCTCTCCTGTGTTAGCCATGGACATGGGCCATGTGCCGGAAGTGAAGAATTGTGAAAAAAACAAGACCCCCTCACCTAGGAGATAGTGACACTTGTATATTTCATTCCTTCTCAGCTCTATTGTCTAAACAACTCCCCTTATTCTTGCTTGGGTAGGTGGTGGGACTGTTTTTTCAGAAACAGGAGAAAATTTATAACTTTCTCAAAGAGATATGATGGTACAAATAACCATGGAGGTTGTCGTTTCTACTGTCTCATTGATTCCAGCCTCAGAGCTGGAACCTCTAGAGCTTGGTGCTTACATGGAGGGTGACGTTTTCCTGTTTCATGGATTGTTGTTGTTGTTGTGTTAAATTTTATTAAATTTTCTAGGACTCTAGTGAAATGTCTTTCAAACATGTACAGAAGAGCAAACAAATGAGAGCATAAGGTGAAAAGCTGCAGGTCATGACACAAAGGCTTTTATGTTTTTCGTTTTAGGCTTGTTTATGTAAAAGAGAATAAAACAATGATACATTAATCACAGATGAGATACATCCGTATGACAGGTGACAGCGTACTGTCCACATTCCACGCTCAAAATGTTCTTCCGTGATCACTTGCTTTTGCATCTCTTTTATTCTCATAGTTTACCCAGAAAAAAATCAGGATGCGGAAGTGATTAGTTACTGCAAATGCCCCTCGGTATGCTCAGGCCATGGATTCTAGGAACCTACTTCACCTGAGGTGTACAAAATCTATAAGAGACTCAGCTTAATCTACAAGAGACTTAGCTAAAATGGTATAATATTTGCATATAACATCTTTACATCCTCCAATGCTTTGAATCATCTTTAGATTCCTTATACTATCTCAAATGTTATAAATGCTATATGAATGGTTGTTATATTGTATAGGGGCAATTGACAAAGAAAACATCTGTATGTGTTAAGCATAGGTGCAAAAATATCTTCCCCAGAGGTTTTGATCAACAGTTGATTGAATCTGTAGATGCTGGACAGAGGGCTCTGGACACTGCAGATACAGAGGGCTGACTGTATAATTCCAGGAAAGTTATAAAGCAGAGAGCCCCATAGATAAAGAATGATAACAAGGACAAATGTTACTTTAACCAATGACCTTTGCAATACTACATCAATAAGTACCAAAGTCCTTGTTGGTGTAGATTTGAAGATCCTACCTTTTGGCTTGAAAGTCTATAGGCTTTCAACAAAGCCAAGACCTCACACAGTCAGCTTGGTCCCTTTGTTCCGTTATACTCATTCCTGTTAAGGGGTAAGATCAGGCTGACTTGTGGCGTCAGCATCATTTCATGGGATCCACTTGAGGTATGGAGATGGACTTGGGCTGGCTGCTCTCTGGATCTTTAGAAAATGTCCTCTCATTAAACACAGTGGTATCCTCTATATTTGTAGGCCTTAGAGGCTACTCCCTGAAGTCACAAAGAAGTGAGTCTAGAACTGTAATCAAAACATAAGGAAGTACTCCTGAGCTTTTATTCCTTAGGGCTGAACGTACTGTTGGTGATACTGAACTCTGACCATCAGCTGCTGAAGTTTTGAAGATAAACATCGGCCAGAAGCTTCATGTCTACTTAGGGCTTGAATACTCTGTGTTGAGAGGATAAATTCAATTGGTTGTAACTGAAATAGGTCTCTCATTTGCCCAGCATGTGATGAAATAGATAACTTATTGCTGGTATCTTTTGGATGCTCAGGTCAGATCCACCCTAAGGCAAATTAACATGAAGTTGAAAGGTAGCATTGGCCGCTGCTCACTGTGTGAATTTCTTTTTCTTTTTCTTTTTTTTTTTAATAAAGAATGTCATTGAATTAACCTATGCAAATACATCTTCCCAAATAATAAATCACAGATCCCTTAGTTAAATGTATGCCTATCATGTATTGCTCTCATTTTAATAACAGCAGATTAGCTCCTCCTGTCATGGAGCCTGAAAACGTGGCTTCTGACAAATCTAGACTCTCCTGGGCCCTGCACAAGCAATGCAGGAAAACCTCAGGTGACAAGATGGCTTTACAAAAGCAAACCTGACTGCCGCTGTGTTTCCTTGGGTATATGCTGGGCGCCACTTTAGATGGCACACGCAGCATTACTTTATAGTTTGTTTATTCTAAAGTAATTTAAAATATAATTAACACATTAAATCCATGACTTCATAGATATTTTGCCTTAGGTTACAATTAAAGGAGGTCAGACTGAATGAACTGTTTTCTTTCTGTGGTACAATCAGCGGAATGAAAGACATATATGGCAAGAACCATTAAAGTTCCACAAGAATCTCTGGAGTTGGCCAGTGACAATCTGTTGCTTAACACTGGTCAGTGTAAAGAAAGCTTTAGCTTCTAGAATTCTCACTACTAAGAATCTGCTCTGTCATTTCCTTCCTGATGTAAGTTTTGCATTTTCAAAGATTTTTAAATTATTTTTTCTGTTGTAAACTTCATACTTCGAAAGGTTCTTTTCAGCTTATACAAATGCACTCATTATGTAGTAATTCACTATTTAAAGATATCTGTACCTGCTGACAAGCATAAAGTAATCAGTGTGACTGACTGAATTGGTGTAACTCAGGCCAACTCCAATCAACTAAGCATAATGTCTCCTTAGGACGTTTGTTTGCAAGTATCCCAAACCACCTGCAGTGCATACATGAACAGGGAATTTGTTTTTAAGATTATGGGGCACATGGAATGCAAGGGGCAAACATTTGGAAGAGCTGGAGCAAAGAACTGGGAGGTAACCAGTATTCAAGACAGAACTCTTTCTTGGACTCTTATTGCTGGTCCTCCTTGCAAATCTTTATTTTCTCTCAGCACCCTGGTACTGTCACTTTGTCCTTGTGGGAAATGGAAAGTGTCATCCACCCAGTTCCTAATGTCAGATTCCAGCAATCTGAAAGACTTACTGTCTCAGGACTGAATCCATCTCTGGAGAAGACACTCTGGGCTGCTTGGATCAGAACTCCATTCATCTCACAAGTGAGGTACTAAAGTCTGCTCAGACTGATTCCAGAGAGATTGCTAAATTTTCAGGAAGTTTAGCAAGCAGGTCATTAGATACAACCATATTAAGAATTAAATTAAGCTTATAATTAGATGATTATGATTCAAAACAAATCACTTCCTAATTGTTTTATGACATTGTACTATTATTTATGCTCTTGAGGCTACTCAAGTCTCTTGTATCTCTTTGGTGAAGCTACCATTACTATGTATGAGGCCATTACTATTCAACTTTCTTTAACTCTGCATTTGATGATACCATGATACAAGTTTGAAATCAACCACAGTAGAAGGATTTATGGAGAGATATTTTTGCTTTTATTTTTCTCCTGGAGAGTTGGTTGTTGAACATTTACCAGCACATTCCATAATCCATTCCACTCCAGATAGCCTTGGGGCCAATTTCTTTCTCCCGTAAGAAGTACTCACTGCATCCTGCCCATAGATGGGGTCATGGAAGCAAAATCATTAAGGGAATCACTGTGAGCTGAATTAAACTCACAGAAATCTAAAAGCTTTCCTTTGGTACAAAGTAAATGTCCTAGAGCTTATTCATTTGTTTGTATAGTATATGTTACAAAATACCGCAGGAGATTCAGATACCATTGTAGTTTGGCTCCTGGGATGGTGACTGGCGGTCATGGCAAAGATAATATGGTGGTGACTGCAGTGGCAGCTGCTCCTTTTTATTGAACACTATTTCAAGAGTTTTATGTATATGAATGATATCCTTTAGTCCTTAAAACATCAGTCCTTCAAACTGAATTCAATTTAATTTAATAGAAGTTTATTAATATATGCTAGTACAGTTCAACACATGTGAGATATATCAGCAAACAAAACAGAGATTCCTGGTATTTATGATCTATCCGAGAAGACAGACAAACATAATATGCATAATACAGTCACACATTATAGTGCATAGTAGAAGGTGAGCTGTGCAATAGAATCAAGCCAAGGTAAATATCAGGGAAAGAGAAATTGAAAGGTATGAAGTGTGAGCACAGGTAGCCACTTTAAATGGGATAATAGGGCCGGGATTTGGCTCAGCGGCTCAAGCACTTGCCTGGTAAGTATGAGATCATGAGTCTGATCCCAAGTACAAAAATAAAACAAAAAACCTCCCAAAATAAATGGAATAATCAAAGTAGGACTCAATGAGAAGATATTCGAGAGAGGGCTGGAAGGATACAAGAAAGGTTCCTTGGAAGATGTTTCTTTCTGGTTTAAACAGAGAGAACTGCAAATGCAAAGGGTGAAAGGATGCATAATTTGCAAAGAAACATTGAGGAGACCATTGTGGCTGTAGCATGGGTAAGGGGAAGGGAAGTAGGAAGCCATGCAGGTGAAGGAGGAGGTGTTCACATTTAAGGACTCTGGATTTTACTTTGAATGAAGTAAAGGGGTCTTTGGCAATGGAATACCATGATGTCATCCAGTTTCCAAAAGGATCACTCTAGATTCTAGGGTAAGAATAGGCTGGAGAAGGGTCAGGGCAGAGGAGAAAAGCTTCTGTCGTGATCCAAGTGAGAGCTGATGTAATTTTGACTAGGTTGGGAGCCAGGAGATGATGAAAAATGATTGTGCATTGAATTCTTTGTATACTTTGAAGAAAGATCCAAAAAGAATTCCTGATGGGTTAGATGAAGTCAGAGAAAGAAAGAGAGATTAAAGATGAGTTCAAAGTTTTCATCTTGAGGAATCAGAAGGATGAAGTTGAAGCAAACTGATATTGTTAAGACTGAATATTAGGACCATTTAGAGGAGAAAAAGGAGAAAAACAGTATAACTGAGTTGATTTTTATTATCTATTAAAAAATGTAAGTGGTGATGCTGAGTAGCCCATTGGATATTCAATTTGGAATTCAGAAGAGAAGACCAGGCAAGAGATATAAATACAGGCATGCTTGGGACACAGACAGTGTTTAAAGCCATGAAACATGATGTAGTTACTTAGAGAATGAGGCTAACGATCCAGTAGGGAGGGAACTACCTATGATGCAGGACAGAAAGATAGGACAGTTGGACAGAAAGCCTTCCACTTGCATGAGGGCCAGGATCTGGTACAAAGTGAGGGGATTTTACTTTAGATAAAAGCATGGGTCATTTATCTGTGATGGCAAGAAGATGCGTAGGTTGGTGCTAGCCAGAAGTCTTGGAAATCCACTTCTGATTCTCTCACTTCCCTTGGTAAACTAAGAAGCAAAGTTCCAACTGAGAGTGAGACTGGAGAAGAAGCACTGCTGGTCTGGAAAGAAAGAAGGAACAGTCATCTTGGCATGTGACACGGCACATGGATTAAAGACAGTGGTTCCCCGGTAGCATAAAAGGTCCATCTAAAATTTGTGGTCACAGTGGGGGTACAATTATTATTCCTAGTACAGTGAGGAAAATTAGTCAAGAAGAGATTACCTTACTAAGTCTACACAGCTAGTAAATGCAGAGTCAGGATTCTAACCCAGGTGACCTGAATCCAGAGTTTATATTCTTTCATGCCATGAGTTAACTAATGAATGACTGAGGTTTCTCCTTCTAATGATGACTCTTAAAATAACACTAGACTATCTATAGGGCTTAGCAGGTACACAGTTCATATAAATTGAGAGAACATCCTTAAAAAAAAGAAGCAAAATATGTCCTATGTAAGAATTTTCACACGGAAAAGGAAGAGAAGTAAGTTATAGATCGGTGTTACTTGAAGAAGTTATTGTCAGAGGTTTTTCAAAAGCATCCAAATAGTAGAAGATGGTGACCTGAACCACTGCAAGAGACCCATCTAGACATTTTAGGCAACAAGGATATATTTAGCAGCACTGAAGCACTCAAGCACTGTGGCCAGGCCTTGAGTCTAAAGGCAATCAGACTTGAAACAAAAGCTCCCATTCAGAAAGGCAGGCTATCTTGAATCTTTAAAAAGCTATGCAATCGGTAATTCCCCCAATGAATAATGACAGTTTGTGAGGAAGAAACAACTATCTGGCATATACACCCCCAAATAATTTATACCCTTGTTTCGTCTCTTCTGTTAATCAGCCGCTTAAAAACAACTTTCATCCTGTTGGCCTGTTCCTATGGAACTATCCCAATTGGCAACTGATGTTTACCCTTAACCAAATGACAGAAGTCAGCTCAGATCCACATCTGGTTTGCCAAGCAGCCAGATGCTATGGTGATGAAGATGAATAAATTTCAGGCCTGACCTCATGAAGATCGTAATGTAGAGATAATATAGATAAGTGAACAGACAATCATTATGCAGTATTGGAAAGTGCATAGACAGCAAAATATATAAAAGACAGCATCTCTGAAGGCATAATGAGCTTATATTAATCAATGAAACCCTCCAGAAATCAGGAATGATGAGAGGGTTAAAATCGCACTGTGGAATCTTCCTCCTTACGATGTAAGCTTGTCGGCTGGTAGCAGTGGCATCCCCTTGGTGGTTTTGTATGCATACTTCAGTTTCAGATCTCTGATTTAGAAAATTTAAAAGCCTAGCCTAATATCTGGGCTAAAAGAAATAGATTTTCAGCCATAGAATCACATCTCTGGGTGTTCTGGTTACATCTGCACTGCTTATGGGAGCTAATTAGCCTAGAATTGTCTATACATTTCAACTGTCATATACGATGGAGTTCTTCCATCTACTCCTCTACCAAGGAAAAAAAAATCCCTCCTAGAGATGAACTTTAGATCTATAGGGAACTATTTCTAAGAAGTTTCTCTTGCCTGGTGGCCTCACATCATACATAGCCTAAGAACACCTAATTTAGCTACAAAGTAACAAGCGCATCAACTGAGAGATGCCAGCACAATCACAAATGACACAATTATTTCCAGCTCTTGAAATCAGGATTTTAGAGTATGAAAATTATTGTTCGCTGACTTACGCAGTAGGTGAAAGTTGCGAAGACCCAGGACCATTGACTCAGAGGTATGCATCTATCTGGAGTTGTTCTGTAGATTCCAGTGGGCCTTTTCCCATTCATCACCTGCGTGATGGGCCCTTGCCAGAGAGCAGATATATCAAACCTGCCAGCTGACCTCAGCAGGCTCCAGGAAGGCAGGAGACACATGGGGTCTTCCACACCTCTGAGTGGCACCACTGTCAGGCAGCTGCCAACCAGCTGACCCGCCTGAGTGAGCGCGGCATAATTTCCCTCCATAGGAAACTGTTGGAACACATCACCAAACCAAAACTTGCTGAATTGGCTCCTCTAAAATGACCAGGATTCTTTTTTTATTAATCTTGTTCCTAGGCACCGAACTCCTTGATTTCTTCTCCTGTCCTCTATAGGCTCTTTTTATGAGCTTACCTGAAATTAATAGCAAATCCTGTGACCAGAGAAGCTTTTTCCCTCAGCAGCCACTCTGTCCACTGGCAAAATTATCATCCACATACAAGAGGTCTGACCAGCAGGTTGAAATTCAGAGTTGACCAGTGGCTACATAATTTAGACCCTCAATATATTTTACTCTATTTTCAAAGTAGAGGAAAAACTGCTCACCCTCTAGCCTCATCATGAGTATTGTTTCCATATAATGCATTTATGTTCTGCGACCTCTCTCTGGGCATGCTCATATTTTATCCTTTGCTGTCCTCAAGAAAACCCTGGCTTATTAATTGTTAAGCATGTTACGGAACTAGGGATTCATTACATGCTGTTCTCAGTTCAGAAGGTTGGACAGCCAGCTGCCTGTCCCATATCCAGGAGGTTGATGTTCAGTAATGTATCATTATAATGTGGCCAGAGTAATGAAGCTGAGGTCCTGGGTGGGATTCCCACGGTGCCAGTTATCTGGGTTCTCTGGCTGGAGACTATAACTCTATTCTGATACTGTGCTTCCAAATGTGCAATGTGGTAAAAGCCAGACTGAATAAGCCACTCTGACCAATGTATCATCACTACTTCTCGGAACTCAGGGCACATTCCCCAGGGTTAGTGAGGATACCCGTTCCTCCTCCAAGCCATACCAAATCAAAACAAAAGTCTTCCTTACCTGATTTCATATTGCCCTTCTCTACTCTCATGAAACCTACCACATTCTACTTTAGATGCCAGTAATTAGTGTCCATGTATTATCTTCCCTGCTGGGATTGTAAACTCCTTGAAGACATAAACCATACTGAATACATTTTTATATCTCTTACAATGCTATTGCATGCTCAATAAATATTTGTTGAAAGAATAGATAGAAGGATGAATGGATGGTTGGAGAAATGGATGGGTGAATAAATGCGTAAGTTATCTTTGCAAATTTGTTGGCTAGTACTTCTATTGATACCCATCAAGGACAAATAATTCAGAGATATAAAATGCAGTATAATAATCATGCATGATAATGATGCAAGATGTAGATCTTGCACAAAACTGATAGATTCGATAAGATAGCATACACTAAATACTTATAATAGGTTGATAATGCATAGAATCTCCATTTCCACTAACAGAAGTGAATCTGTACAGATATTTCCAAAGCATCTTCAGGAGGCTGCTCCTATTTTAGAGAAAAGGAAACTAAAACAGAGTAGTTGGGTGCCTAGCTGGCTAATGGTGCTAGTTATCCGTTAATCCATAACAAGTAACTACAATATTTAGCTGCTACATTTGTTGTTCCAGCTTCTTTGGGAAAGGGATTTGGGTACAGTTTAGCTGGGTACCTCTGATTCTCATGTGAATTCTGCAAGAGAGTGAGAGAGGACAAGAAAGACAGAAGTCACAATCTTTTCGTAACCTAACCTTGACAGGGACACTCCATCGTGTCTGCTGTATACTGTTTGATAGAAATTCCTACTAGGCCCTACCTATGCTCTACGAGAGGGAGTAATATAAGGGTCCAATTTCCAGGTTATCTCCATTATTGTTAGCCACAGTGGTACTCAAGGCTCATAGAAGAACATCCATGAGCTGTCTGTACATGCAGTGTTGGGTCAGAAGATGGTGCCAAATAGGAGATCATAGAAGCAATCTGTCTTAAAACTGAAATCTCTTTTCTCTCTCTTGACAGAGTACAAAAGTAAGAGTGACTTCTCCTTGCTAGGAAGTTTTACTAACATCCTTTTACACCATGGGTGCCACCCAAACCTCCTGCCTTCACCGCCTGAACTTTATTTAATAGATAATATATAGCAGTGATGCATAGTGATGGATTACTGGGAAATTCAGACAAATGTCTAGCCTTTCTCTGCATCCATAGCAAACACCATACACTGAGCCCTGAGATGTCAGCACTGCTTTCCCAAATGGATCGAAGGTCAAATGATGAGTGGGTAGGTGGAGGAAGGAAAAGTCCTTCTTGATGTTGGGAATGAAACCCTATTCTGCGCTCCGGGAAAAAAATCCTTCAAATTCACCCAAATCCCCTAGGAATTTATTCCATTGTATCTTCTAAAGTGAGGATTGTAGGATAGATATAATCAAAGAGACACAGCATATTGGACAAGGAGCAGAGGGTATTTTTAAGCCCCTTTTCCTCGAATGGTCATTTGCCCTGAAAGTCCACTGTTAGTGCCAAATCTCCTTAACTCCTTAAGCAAGATAATGACATTTTATTAAAGAGCAATTGCTGGATTATTAGCCACCGGGCTTAAAACACTGAAGTGTCATCATTCTCCGGCTCCCTTTGGCTCAGATCAACGTGGTTTAAGCTGCCTCTGAGATGTGAAGTTCATAGCAAGCAGGTCTCCTCATCCCCACTCTGAATTAACAATAAATTAGAATAACTAAGTGAGAAAGGGTAAGACAAAGGCAGTGTCAAAAGTAGAGGCCAGGGCCTGGGTCATTTTGAATATGAAAGGAAGCATGGTTTATGTTTTGTATTTTATAGGTTTTAAAACAAAGTTAAGGGATAACATTAAGGATCAAGGTCAGGGTGTTATCTTTTGTGGGGTGAACAGGGTGGGGATGATGAGGTCACAGCTTATACCCAAGACTTGGCTCCTCCTTTCTCTGTAACATTTATTTTCCGCAGCTTCTGTCTAATTAATATAAGGCCTTGCTTGAGCACACTGGCCCTCATTGGGCCTGTCACTCGTTAATCAAGCGACCCTTCTAGCCTTGGGTAATGACCTTGAAAGAATATATCAGCCCATGATGGCGGAAGTGAGGAATTAAATTGTTTCTCTGAGTGCTTATGGTCATTGCTGACAATTTATATCTCACAGCTGCCCTGGGCTGGCCACGCTGGCCATCGCACAGCAATCATTTTCCTGGCCAGGAATGGATTGTGTGCCGGCCAGGGACCAAGCTGGCCTCCTGTACATCTCCATCTTTATGCTCCTTCCCCCTCCCCCTGCCTTCTTTTAATCATGTCTTTGTTTGAGAGGCAGGGATTGCACAAAGTTAAAAGCTTTGTCATTAAGGCCACCAAGAGCCAGAGCATGGGGTAAATCGTGCGCCTGACTCTCCCCTGCTTTGTCTCCAAACACACTGCCTTTGCCTCTGCTGATGTAAGGCTTAAAAGGGAAGTGCCTTGAGAATTATGTTAGCTCAAAACTCATAAGAGAAAAATTACTGGAAATATTAAAAGGCTGCAAAGGGTGTATTGTGTACAATTGATTAAGCCCAAACCTTTTCTAGGTCTTTCTAGGAGGTCAGGCAGATATTGGCGGCCAGTCCTGGGGGGAATGGACAAGGGTGAGGACTCTCATCCTTTTTACCTTTTATGGGGTTATATTTAGACCTAGTGGTATCTTGGGGTACACTGGTGTGGAACTGAAGTTATACCCCACACAAATGTTACCTGCACTTGAAATTAAGTACCATATGTCTTCTTAGGGTTCATGCACCCTTCCTTCTCCTCTGTGTGCTCACCTTGAAACTAACTAAGTGAATTTTAAGAGGTCTTTTCTTGTGAGATAGTCTTTTCATTGTTTTACTATACTACAGCTGGGTTCACTAAAGAATTCAGAGGGAAATTTATCCCACTAGCTAGGATCCAGCAAATAAGTCACATACCTTTGTACACACTTTCAAGCTACAGTGACTAGATTTTGTGTGCAAGCTTCCTAAATACAACAGCATAGCTCTGATTTGTCCTGGGTTTTCTCAAGTGTATAGACATTCAACAGTGGCCACTAAATGTTCATTACTGAAATTTTAAGGGAGAGAAATCACTAATAGGACTCTTCAGCAGTAGGAGAGAGGAAGGAGTTGTCTTGTGATTACTCCGTGTTGCTGGCTCTCTGCTTGGCACGGAGGTCTGTATATAATTTCTGAATATTGCTTCCAATACCCAGGAAGAATTCTTTCTCCTGGGCGCTATATGGTACAAGTCCTCCTGCTGGTCCCAGTCCATCCTTGAACTCTGGAACTGTCCTTATATCACTAAGTTGTGTGGAGTACTAGCAGGAGGAAATAGGCCATGAGGAGAGTATCTATCTAATTGCCCAGGCACCTTCGGTCTCCATGAAATATGACAAATGTGCATTCTTTTCCCAGGCTACCTGGGGAAAGACTGTGTACAAACTTTTTTCATTTTTTATTCATTCAGAAAATGTACAAACTTTTTTCATTTTTTATTCATTCAGAAAATGAATAAAAACACAAGGACTGTAAAGGCAGGTTAGTGAAATACAAGCTGACCACATACATGATGACCCTAATAAGATGCATAGCAAGATGTTGCCCTTGGGAGGCGGGGGAGCATGGGGAAGACAGGGTTGCATCATGTTTACCCTTGAAATCTCTACAGCACCCAGTAGAATGTCTTCTACATACACGACTGAAAAAAAAAATTAAATGTGTCAAGCGATGGGATCCACTCATTCATTCAGTGTTCAGAACATGAGAACTGAGCTGGTTCCTCCGCTTTCTGGGCTCTGCTCTGAACGGCCCTGCCACAGAGGCAACTCTGACCCTCTTCCTTCTTGCTTTCCTGCTTCCGTTCTCACTGAACAAGCCACAAAACTGAAAGTCAGAATCCTCCTTCCACATGGCAGTCCTGCCATGTCTCACTAGAACATCAGCTATGCAAGAATTGCCACTCTTGGGGACCATCAGAGTCCATAAATTTTAAATGTAGGGGTTGAACTTACTAATCTCCACCATTCTTCTCCTAGCATGACATTTCTGTAATTCTAGAGGACTGCCTGTCACTTTCTGAAGGAGAAAGCCAAGTAATAGGAAAAGAATGTGTTTCTGTATGAGAAACAGTCAGGATTGCTTATGCCTTGCACATGGGAGGTGTCCATAAAGATGGCTTGAATTGGCCAGTGGGAGGAATTAGTTGACAGATGAGAAATTCCTCCATTCAGATCTCTCAGCTTCTTGTCCATTCTACATGCAGAGATTCATGCCAACTACTTATCACAACTCCTGGCACAAGCAAAACTGCCAGAGTGACACTTTTTTTAATATATAGTTTTTGTGAGATGGCTACTATTTACCTGAAGAGTTTGCAAGCTGAAATGATGGAGATTTTGAAAGTTTCCTTTGCTTTTTTATGGAAGTTCTCAAAATCCATCTATCATCTCCTTTAGCATGGTCAGTGTGTTGGCTGGATTTCCCTGAGTCTATATATTCAGTGATAGAGATCTGCATCCACACAGCTAAGCATTTTAAGTTTTTTTTAAAAAAAATAATGGATAGTTTCTTTCAGACAAGGGTGAGTTCAAAACAAAACCAAGGAAAGGAAATTATTTTTATTTGTCTTCCCTTCTGTCAGGATTTACATATGAAAAACCTGAGTTCTCTGTCTCATCTCTCCACACCACATGAGTTGCTGTGAAATGCATTAAGTGTCATCCTTTTGCAAGGCTGATTTTGCCATGTGAACATGTGAAAATGCCCACAGTGTGGAGCACGCTCACGTGAGTGTGGGTGAACTTGGGCAGGCAGTGACATCACGCCCTGGGAAGACGGCATCCAAACTGCCTCTAAGGTGGCGCCATTAGCAGGGCATGCATATTTAGTGAGGTACATCTGGTAGCCAGTTCAGGAAGGACACAATATCCAGGTGTGTTGGGGCATGCCTGCATTCCCAGTATTCAGGGAGGCCGAGGCAGGAAGATTGTAAATTGGAGCCTAATCTGGACAATTTAGTAACTTAGTGAGACTGTTTGAAAATAAAAAAATAAAAACAGGGTTGGAGATATAGCTCAACATGAAAGCCTTGGGTTCAGTTCCCAGTATGTAATGGGGGGGGGGGGAACAGAGAGAGACTAAGAGACAGAGAGACAGAAGTATCATATAGCCATTAGGTGGGGGCTTAAATTGGAATGATTGATAGAAGATCTCATTGTACTTAGCTGTATTTCATAGTTCCTTACTAAATAGCTTGCACGTAACTATTGATTTACCTTTTAAAAATGTTCAAATAATAAAAAAGCCTAACTCATTCTATAAGAGGTCATGCAATACTATCATAGTGTGTGAGACATGCAATCCCAAACTCTACTTCCTGGGTGTTAAGATCACCCCAGACACAACCAGACAGCACGGCGAGGTGGGACCCTGCAGGTCCAGGCCCTCCTGTGTTAAGTTCCTCCTCGGGAGCCCACCGGGCCAGGATGCTGAGTGCTCTTGTGACCTTCCCCTGTACTGCACTGGTTCACTGGTTTGCTCTCTGAATTCTAATTCTGTGCCAGACCCTGGGCTATGCCCTGGGAATTGGAGATACACAGTATGTCCAGGAGCTGTTCCCCTCCTTCAGCAGACCCCATTCAAGTGAGATGAAGAGAAACATGGTGAGCTCAGATCCACACTGAGTGTCAAAATCGGAATCCAATGGAACAGGCAATGGTGAACAAGATCAGAGCTTTCTTAATCTCTGTGACAATGCTTTGAAGGAGGTCTGCACTATGCCTGTTTCATGGTGTGTCTCTACCTTCTCAAGCTATGTTTGTAGTTTTTAAGGACTTTTAAAAACCCACATGAATTTCTAGTGTACGAGTTCCAATTTTTCACAATCAGTGTTTCTAAATTTCACACTTGTTATGCTCAAACACGATAGACATTCACGCTCTGCTGCCAAACGTCATTGATTAAATAATAATGAATTCGCTTTCCTATATTCATTAAGTAAAGTCATATTTAACTGACAATCAGAGCTTCTGTGCATCATTAGATTGTGAAGATTTCCATGAAGACTTGCTAGATATTTTACCAAAGGGAGAGGAATTTGGCAATTTTATCAAAGCTTTTGAAATCCTTCTCCTTATGGGGAAATACTGCCTTTGCAGATTTGGAATTCTAAGGATCGAAACCTGGAAAAACACTACTTGTGTGAGTGGAAAAATATGCATTAGAATAAGCAAAAATGAAAAAAAAACATGGTCCGTATGAAAGTCCTCAACTGACAGAGCGAGCTATTCTTCTTGGAGTTTTCCCAGAGTTTAACCTTTCACTGTGATTTCTTCTAAAGGCATCCATGAGACCCACCAGGGGACAGGAGAGCGATATGGATCGATTGGGAACAGATCAAGTATGGGGCTCAGTATGAGAAGGAGATATTTCCACTCCACACTCCACCCTGACATTGGGTCTGTAGGATTTGTCTGTTTATGGAAGTAAGAGATTTACCAGTGCTGTTCTGATAGGTTCAGTCAGAGTTACTGGAGAGTTGACTGAGTAGAACAAATGTTTTTATTATAATTAAAGATGATTTTATTATACATTATTATGTATTTGTTATTTTATACTGTTATTTATGGCAGCTCACATTAATGAGGCTTGATTATATGCCACTCTTCACTCCAAGATCCTTCTTTACAATGATCCTTCAAGATAGGCATTATTTTCTGTGTCTATTGATGAAATTCCTCAACTGTGGGTGTCAGAGCCATTTTTACACCTGCGCCGTAATCTGCTGTGTAGCAGGAACCCATGAAACCAGTGACCAAAAATCAACAGATCTACTTTAAACTCAATAATTGCAGGTAAGAATTGTCTAACTGGTTTGAAAAGCAGGCAGCTATTTGGAATATTTTACTTATTTGCTTTTGCTTTGTTTTTTTTACACTATGATATTCTGAAATGTTACATCCATTATTCTAGAGTTCATAGGATTATGGAGAGTACTTTGCACCCTACATTTTGTGGTAGTTTTCCTGGACTCTGTAACCTCCACTGAGAGTTTTTATCTTCTTTCTCTTTAGGGATATTCGCTCATGACAACAAATTACCATTATCAATTTGATATAAAGTGCTCTCTGTCTTTCTTTTCCCTGTATTATTTTATAAACTCTTCAAGGCAGGAATCATGTCTTTATAATCATCTTTTTTTTTCAGTGTAAATAATAGGTGCTCAATAGATATTTGTTAAATTGATTTTGTCTAAATTTGCATTTAACACCATAGATAATTTGGTTTATCCATTCAACAAACATTTATTTCACTCCTACTGCCTATACGTCACAGATTCCAGATGTCTGTAGAAACAATGAGTAAAGGCTACAGTAAATTCTTATAGAGCACAGGAGTTGAGACATGGGGAGCTGGGTGGGAATTTTTAATAGCAACTCAGCTGCCTTGTCTAAACCCACTGAAAAAGGAACCCAATATTTATGAGTTAAGACTTACCAAGACAATTATAATTTAAAATTTTAGTTTTCCAAAATAGATCTTTTGCTTTAGTGAAAGTTCACCATTATTGGTTGCTTAATACATGAATGCAGAGGTAGAGATTTTGCAAATGGTAAGAGGATCAAGAGGTGAGGAAAAGGGTGAAGGAGAAGAGGAAGAGGAAGGAAATAGAATGAAGATTCTTTTGTATATTCATTATGTATAGACACCAAATTCCCACAAGGAGTGTAACTACTATGCACTGCAAACAAAAAATAAATAACATAATATAGAAAAGTAAAAATAAAAGAATACAATATAGAGGTAAAGACTAAGTAATTTCAATTTTAATTGAGAGAATTTGGTGCAATTTATGCAAAGCTTCACGAAATGGAACTTTGGGGATTAGACACGAACATAAACTATATCAGTTCTGGAATGTTCCAGAGTATTCCATTAGATATTTTTTAAGGGTGAAATTTGAAGCAACACTGTAAAAATTGGTTTATTACCTAAAAATAAAGCCTCACTTTCCCATCCCCAATGTGAATTTCTAAAAAGAGAGCATGGCATGAAACCAAATCAAGTTTACAATGTGTTTCTAGAAACCAACCCCAAATGGCAGCAGTTTCTGTATATTCTTTCATCTTTAATTATGTGCCTCGCCTTGTACCTAAAATACCATAATTTTAATTTCTAAAAAAAGCATTCCCTTTTCTCAGTCTAATCACAGCGCTAATAAGCCTGCTTCACTTCCTAGAAATTTTTTGTTGTGAAAGTAAAATAACCTTACATCCTAGTAGTCTGTGAAGAAAGCCCTCTGTGTGCCCGAGCATGGTTTCACTCAGATGGTTTCTTGGTGACGACTGCTCCTGGCAGAAGCAGACCTTGATGTAGCGATGACACCACTTTGGCCTACGCCCGAGAGGGTGTATAAGCAAGGAACTGTCAGGCTGCCTTCTGGGAAGCTTCAACCACTAAGATCATTGAGAAGAAAGGCTCTGGGGAAGTGAGAAAAGACAATACAGGTGACATAAGGATAGTGGTCTCATTTGGGAGACAGAAAATGGAAAGCAAAGAAATTCTCCCCCACCAAGGTCCAAGTGAAGGATACAGGATTGAAAGGTACGTGATAAAAATCAGACAATTAATGAATAAAAATGAATAATAGGCCTATGAGAAGAATGGAAGGTAGTTAATAAAGAAATAATTCTTTTTGAAAAAAAGCCAAGTAATTAAAACACAAAGGAGTTTAGCAAAATGTAGATAGAAGAGTTTAAAAATGAAAATTTGTGGAAATTTTTTATAAATAGACATAAATTATAGTACATTTAATATTAGATAAATGAAGACAGAATGAACAGTTCTATAACCAACAATGCAAAACAATATCTTTTTTTCCCAATAGAAACTTTCTATCTTTTGATTTTTCTGGCCAGCCTTTTGTCATAAATAACAAACAACCTTAGGCATGAGGTCAAAGAAGGATGGGTCAATTTAAGAGATGGTTCTTTTTCCTTGAAAAGTCAATGAGCTTGGAATGCTAATGTCTCTCTGTGTACTTAAATGAGACTTGGGAAATTCACATTTTCCATTAGCAGACAGTATGTACCACTTAGTGCCTTAAGACACCTGTAGACGTCCCAAAATCTCCTTGCCTTTGCTGCTTTGGCTCTCATGTTCCACAAATCATTTTCAGTGCTCTTTGCTCTGTGGTATAACGGCTGCTGTCTTATTTAGCTGGGAACACATGTTAACCTTTTCATGGCGAACTGGTCACCAAGTGCCTATACGATGCTTTTCAAAGACCTCTTTGGACTCAGAAATGAAGACAAGCAACCCCTGTTTATAGGGGCACAATGGGAGGGAAAACAGATTAGGATGATAATTTAGATTGGATAGATGGAAATTTGTTTTCTTTGGTCTGTTGTTGGAGGAGTCTGCTGCATCTTCATCTTTGTAAATCTTTAAAATTCCTGACTCTTGTAGGGTAGTTAAATACGTCTGTCTCCAAGTAAAGTCTCCCAGCTACAAGCCCAGGAGCTAACTGTCCCCCTGTGCCCAAGTTTCGGCTGATAAGTGGCCTCTTGATTCCCAGAATGGGAAATGAACAGTGATTTGCTCTTACTAAAGGTTGGGGACCTGTAGATAAGGTGAGTTCTCAGAATCAATCGTTTGGCAAAAGCTAATTGAACAAGGCAATTAAAGTGGAACTAAGGGAAAAACAGGAAAGCAGGTCCTAGTGCTGTGTTTCGCTATTCAGGAAAATCAGAGCTAACTACATGAAAAAGTAAAGAGCATTTGTAAACAGTGTATTCTTAGTTTTAAATCACTACCTCACCTTAAATGGTCAATCAGAAGAAGGAGGTGATCTCACTGGCTAGTGATGACCCCTGTCCCGGTTGTTCTGAATGGCTTGTTCAGACCTGTATTATCCAAGAAGTGGCCTCTAGCCACACATAGCTAATAAGTGCTGGAAACGTGGCCTGCCCTAGTTAAGAGGGGCTTTATGTATACAATGCACCCCACATTTCAAAAACTCAGAACTCAGGACCAAAGCAGGTAAAATAATCAATAACTCATTTATATTGATTGTATGTTGAAATTATATATTAATATACTGAGTTGAATAAAATACAAAATAGTAATAATAATGAATAATAATTAGATGTATTATTGATATTACTTTTACCTGTTTCTTTTCACTTTTTTTAAATGTAGGTTTTAGAAAACTTAAAATTTTATGTGCAGGTCACCACCTATTTCTATTAGACAGGACTGCTTAACACTGAAATATTCAGAATATATGTCTCTGTACCTCAGGATTTTTTTTTAGGGGACTAGAGCAGATGAAAGGGACTAGAAACATTTTCTTCTTCTCCCTGTTGGTCTTCAGTTCATAATCTCAGTGGCATATAAATACCCCAGCGCTCTCCCTTCCCAGGTGAGATAGACTAAGGTATTTGTGTTACATCATTTCCAATATCTTCCCACAGTTGCCCTCTGTGATGCCCTACTGCTCTTCGCTGTTTTGCCCAAATAAGCCACACGCTTATTTGGACCTCAGCTTGCCTGCCTCCAGGACTGCGCCAGCTAAGATAGGCAAGGAGGCTCTTGGGATTAGACGTGGCATTGGGAGGGTGAGTGAGGTTTGCAAGCATGGATGGGAAGAAACACTCACCTGTGCACTGAGCATTCATGCCTTGTACTGCTGTATGTGGAAAAAAATAAGTCACCATGACAGAAGAGATAACTGTGCTTTTGTAGATGAGAAGCTAAAGATTCCCGGAATAATGAAAGTGCTTGTAAGACGGAGGTAAAAACAGCCAGTCCCCAAATATGGTCTGTTTCAGTCACTTTGGAGTCTTGTAGGCCACAGACAGCTTCTCATTGAAGATGTTGGATGGTGGAAAAATGGAACCAGTACTGTGCTGGTTCAGATATCAAGATGTCACTTGAACAGGGAATACGGTAAGGAGGGGGAGAGAGAATGACCGAAAGCAGGCCAGCTCGGTCTTTTCGGTTGTGGTAGGAGATGAAGGTATCAGCTTGAAGGTATCAGCTGGATTGCTGGCAGGCAGAAGATGAAACAACCACCCTAATGTGTGTGGTGTGTATAGTTTATCAAGCACATTTCATCTTGCTTTTTCCTTCATCAACCCAGATAGGTAAACAAATGCAAACAAACCTTTTGAAGAAAGAGATGCAGAGTTTGACATGTAATTGCAAAGAAACCTATCAGAGATGAGATCTGTAGCAGAGAGAACAGTGACACCAGTGTTCATCTGTGTTAAGGTTGATACATTGTGTCAACCTGGGTTTAGAAGTTTAACTAAGAGACTCAGCAGAGTCAGGATCCTTACTTTGTAAATATCCTCACCCTGTGTAAGAGAAAGGCACAGAGATTTTGTGAGCGCTAATCTGGCCTGGGAGATGGAGGATGGTGTTAACCTTCTTAAAATATAAGGGAGGTAAAGAAGTTTGTCCCCTGCCCCTTCTGCTCTTGCTGACTTGCCGCCTTTGCTGCCCTGAAATGTTGCCTCGGTGCCAGAGCCAGCTGACTATGGACTGAATCCTCCACAAACAGTGAGCTAAATAAACCTTTCCTTCCTTCATTTTGTTTGTTGGGTATTTTGTCCTAGCAATGAGAAAAAAGTAACCAAGACAATCTATCTATCGTCCACCCAAATCATTCAACACACATTCATTGAGTACCTACCACATGTCAGACACAACTCTTGGCCTTGATCATATAGTGGCGAGCAAGTTAGACAATGCTCCGGCTCTGGAGTTCACATCACGAAAGGCAGAAGGCAGTAAAGGCAGAGTATATTGATTTAGGGAGAAAGTGATGATTTGGGCTTTAGATATAATGGCCCCAGGTTTTGATTTTCAAATGAAAATACCTCATGTTCTACAAGTGCTTTGAACTGTCATTCTAGAGAAAGGGCTGAGCAGCGAGTGAGTCTGAGCATCACCTGCAGTGAGGTGAGACTTGAAACGTCTAATCACTGTCCTATTGCGGCTGCGAGACACGTATCACAACCAAGCATTCAACCAATCAACTTTGATGTGGCATGAACATGACAGACTTTGGTACTTGGATATATTTTCAGCATGAGTATATAGCTCTTGTGTGCAGTTATATATAAGTATGGAAACACATGTATACACATGCATTCACACACACACACACACACACAGTATTTTCTGACCACACAGTCTGATGGCCATCAGCCATGGAAGAATCCAAGCCCTGCTTATAAAGAACTTGCTGCCTAAACTTCTTCTTTGTGACCTCAGCTATGTGACCATTGAATGCTGTTCTTTTCTAACAGTGCTCCTACCTATTGTTGGGGTTTGGTGTGATTTAACTCTTCAAAATGGATTTGCACAAGCACCAGAATTGTACTCTTAAAAAGAGCTCATGGGTCAGCAACTAACTAGTGATGGTAAAGAGTTGGCAGCAGAAGTGTCGACAAGATTCCTCCTGCTTTCTGTCTTTGCATGTGAATTTATTTCCTGGGGATTACTTAGTTCCTTGTTATACTCTGTGAATGGCAAATGACCAATGGAAACAATGTGTTTGCCTTTGTGCAAAGAAGGTAATATTTTGACTAACTCTACATCATCTTCCAGATGTGCTTGTTTGACTGATGTAGCCCATCAGTCCAGTCACACAATCATGCTGTTTAAACAGCTGGCCACATGATCAAAATGGTTAGACATAGATACAGCTCAAAGAAATGCCTCCTAAATAGAGTCCCAGATTCCTCCATGACAGATTTTAAATAGTCCCAGATTTCTCCTAGCCATAAATCATTTCAAGGGATTATTTTTCAGCCTCTTCTCCATTACATGCTTCTAAAGAAACTATACCTGCTGATTCTTGGATTTGTCTTCCCTGTCTTTTCTTTATTCTGTGTTTTTCTCTTCTCTTCTTCTGCTTTTGGATCCTGGTTTAAACCCTGCTCTGTGACTTCAGACATCTGCCCTGTCCTTGTTTTCAGGAACCATTTTACATATTTGACTTGGTTACCATTCGCCACCACATTCTGCTCCAATTTAGCATGATGTGTCCTGCACATCTCTGGGTGCACAGAAGTGGTCATTGGCAGCCTGGGATGTTTAACAAAAAGATGATGAGACTTGATGAACCCCAATTGTGCCACCCTCTGCACATAACAAATCTGATTTAGGTCAATGAAAATTATGTAGATAATGATATGGAAAGGGGACCTTCAGAAATTATGCTTCTCTGGCCTTGGTGGGATTCAAAGCATTCTAGGGAGGAGTGTGGAGGAGAAGGTAGAGATAGTGAGATTCATCATATAGATCAGATACCTGGTGATTATTTCCTCACTCACACATTCATACTAACAATCTCATCAAGGTCAGTGGCCATCCCTCACCAAGTTCCCCCTTCAGACTACTAAGCATGGAACAGGGGAAACACAGAGTGTGCCAGCAGGAGTTGGTTTCAGATCAGAAAAGCTTTGATCACCAAATCCCATGATCTCTGAGCTTTAGTCCATCCTTTGTTTAACAGGCATAATAAAATGTATCTGATAGAGTTATTATCACATAAGATGATAGATGTAAAGTTTGCTCTTAACCAGTAGTTGTGTCACTAGTGAATGTGTAGAATAGTCCATAATACTCAACTTCTTCATGTAGAATGAAAGTAGTACTGAATAACAGCACCTAATTCACAGAGCAATTATAAGGCATAAACCTGAAAATAGGTCTAAAATGATTAGCATTGTATCTAGTAAACTACGCACCTCGATAAGTAGAAGCCACTGTTAGTCGTGGAAATCATCATGACATTTGCCAACCAATCCAGTCACAGGGAAGTGATGCTTTGCCCTCTTTTGCAGGCTCCTCGTACTTCTGCGGATCTTTCCATCTGGCGTAGCTGATGACCAGAATGGCTGCAGCTTCCTGCAGGGCCTCCTTCCCACGCACTCCCCGCGGATCCCCATAGACTGATCCATACACCGCTTTTTCATAGTCTCGCTTGTTTCTAGTCTTCCAAACCTACTCTTTTCAGGCTCCTGAAAATCTAGACATTTGCTCCTGCCTAGAAATGTTTGTATGTCTGCATCTCAGCCTGTTTTGTCTTCACCCAAAACTGATCTGGTGTACAACTCAGAGCTCTCCCTCACTGCCTTGTGGAGCATCACTGAGCAAAGCTGTGAGATCATTTATAGTTCACACCAACATATTGTGCCAGTGTTGCTGTGAAGTAATCTCAAGTTTCTTCTTCCTTTAGCTGGTCACTAACAATGCCACTATCATAGGACAATAGTGTAGATTTAGGAGCTGTTGGTGTAACAGGTTTAGTAGGTGTGGAGACTAGGGCCACCTCTTCCAGTAACCCTGGATCTTCTCAGGCCTGACCCTGATTGTCTCACTATTCCCATTGTAGGATGGCTTGTTGATCTGCATATCCAACCTAATGCCCAGCTCTAATGCCCAGCTGATGAAGGGCATCTTCAGTCACATAGTCACAGTCCTGAGACCAAATCTCAGATACTGCTAGAGTTCAGTTTTACCCTGGGGCTGCTTGTCAAATACTTGTCCATTTATTTCACCCATCGGGACATGAATTTGAGCCATGTCCACTATTCTGTGGTCACCATTTAAACCTCCTTGCTCGTTACATTAATTATAATCCTCCTGCCTGCAATGATTAAGTACTATTATGTGGCCTCCATCATTCAGGTATCCTATTCTCTTCCCTGTAACTGGGAAACACTTTTCCACGATGGCATTTCCTTTCAACCGCCCTGACCTACAAGAGAACAGTCACCAGTGTAGTGGTGAAGGGAGCATTCCCTGGGCCCTCCCAGAAAACGTGGTTATGTGGTGAGTTCTGCAGCCCCAGGTAATAAATCTAGTGTCACTCCCATGCCCATCTCTGGACCCTTTCCTGAACGCAGTGCCAAAGCAGCTCTACTTCACTACCACCCAAGCTTCTAGAAAGTACTGAAAGGTACTAAGCCTGGCTTCAGGCATTCTTGCCAAATCATTGTGCACTGAGTTATCACAGAATACTTACTCCATTTAACCTGCAGTCTGTTTATCTTCTTTCCCAATAGTCCTGTTTCAACAGCTTTTAGAAGTTTAGATCCATTCTTGTGGAAGGTCCACGTTCCACTACAAATCTGTCATTTCCTGCAGTTATTTCTGTGCATAAACTGTTTCATCCTGGAGCAGACACATTTTTTCTCCTCTTGAGTCCCCGTAGTGTTAACCCTGTTATCAGGCTGTAGGGAGAAGGGTTGAGGCAGTGAGTTGAGGATCAGGAGCCTGACCTTACAGGAACCTGCTCCAGGTGAGGTGTTTCTGGGTGAGGCCAGGTGAGGGAAACTGCTTTCTTCCAACAAAGGGTTTAAATATGCTTCTGTCAGCTGTAGGCGATTGGGGAAATCTAAAAATTCAAGATTCTCACAACCATCTACCCAGTTATCATATTTCAGATTTCAAAGTCCCATTCTGTTTCTTTTGAAATCCTAATCTAGGCATAAGAGCTCTGATAAGATTGTGCATTTAGTCTTCTACCCTTCAGATTATACTGTGGGCCTGATTTTCAGCGCTATCTACCTTGGTAGAGTTTAGGGTCTCCTCTAATGCTGCCATTGAGACTCCCTGATTTTCACGCTGCTTTGGACTGATAGTTATCTAATCTGAGTGTATCAGTTTTGGAAAATTTCCAAAACAGTTAACCAAATCCATTCAACTCCATAATATTATAAGGAATCAACTCCATAATACCCATTACTGTGTCTCAAGGCCAGGCAAATTTCACAATTTCATGGGTTGGCTTTGGCTTGTGTATGATCCCTGTCTCCCATATATGAGGATTTTAGTAAGTGTGATGCTCACGTCAGTGCTATCACCATGCCTATTACCAACTTCTTTGGCCAGGGTTCCCCCACAAAAATGAGCAGAGGGGCTAATTGGGAGTGTCTCAGAATAGGAGGAAGGGAATTTTAAGAAGGAGACATGGAAAGAGAGCACCAATATAAGGCTGAAGATTTTGGAGTTGGCCATTGCTATAACCAGTGATGTTTCATCCCACTTGGAAGCTCAAACTCAGTCTCAGAACTGCTTACTTGGTTTGAAAAGGTAGAAATCAGCTGGCCAGTTTCTAGGTACTGCTCCTGAAGGTTGGGTAGGTCCCTCCAGACACTTCAATTGACATCACTAAAGCCCACAGCCGAAGGTAGGATGTACATTCTCAGTCTTTAAACCACTGTGTGGTTGCACCTGTGCAGAACTGGTTGGCTCACGTGTGTTTGAAAGAAGCAGTAAAGGGAAGATGAGTTGCCCTACACAGGTCCCACCGAGATCTAATTATAAGGACGTTATTAATCTTAGGGTGTAGACAGAGGGAGAAATTGGCCAGGGCAAGTTCACAGAGCAACACATGTCTTCCTAGAAGTGAAGGGAAAGATGAAGTCTCCCCAATTTCTCTCCCTGGTGAAGATAACTCTGAACTGGTACCATTGATGACTAGTTGGGTTAGATACTGCTCAGCTCCATGGGCTACACTCACATCACCACGATGCAGGTTGCTGTCTTTGGAGTTCTCTAGTGTACCACCTGCACATCAGGCTTTGGGAAGGTGGAATGGATGGCAAATGGTGAACACCTGGCTGGAGCATTCATTCAAAACTAATGTATTAAGCACTTAGCATCTAGATGCTAGGCACGAGATGGCATAAGAGACAGACAAGGCTGGCAGTGTCATGTAGCTTACACTTTAGAGGGGAAAAGAATAAAGAAACACAAAAAGTGGCAGAATATTAGGTAGTGTGAGAGGAATTAAGATAAGATGATATACCAGGAAGTGGCAACGCAAGGTTTGGGTGAACCAGAAGTCATCCTCAGGAAAGGTGACCTCAGAGTCAAGATGAAAATAAGAACAGGGAGCCAGCCATACCAAGCTCACACAGAACGGGCTCCAAAAGCCAAAGTGTCTGTTCAGGTGGGAGTGGTGAGAAATGTGGGAGATTATCAGAGGCCCCACAGTGAAGGGGAGAGGGATTAGCTGCTGGTGGTAGTGATATGTGTGGGGGGTGGAGGGAGGCGGAACTGGGGAAGGAAAAGCATGGTAAGGATGTGCCATTTCCAAAACCATTGGGGTGTGGGCTTCATTGGGTATCTAGAAATTCTTAAAATGGGGGAAAACTAGAACTGATAAAACCCCAATATGAAAATATTCCTTCCCAGTAACCATTAGTGCAACCGATTTGTTCCCATGGTGAGCAAGGCCAGAGTCACAGGGGCTATGTTCAAGGGGGAAAGATCTGGAAAATATCTATAAATATGAATTGCATTCATATTTCTCCATGAAGCCACATTTGGGATAGATTTTATACACTGCCACTGATTATCTGTCCACCAAAGAATGCAAAGTGTCCCTTAGGTGTTAATATTTGAGCTTTTGTAGATTTGGTACAGGGATATCTTTCCCCTAAGATCTATTCAAATGACATCACAGGCCCTCAGCACAGTTCTAATTTTGGTAAAATTGTCAAATACACAGCCCTGTTTGACAAAGGAGGAGAGAGAGACACTCTGCTTCTATTTTTTTTCCATTTAAGGCCTGTGTCTCACTAAGCCACAGGTTTTGTTCCCGCCTGGACAATAATATACCATAGTATCTGTGTATATTTCCAGTGTACACTCCTCTCTTTGGACGGTGTTTGCCTGTTTTTGATGATGACTTGTTAGATGATGGAGAATAAATTGAGTCTGATTCAGGGTTGTCCAAAGTTCAGCTTGCGCTATTTCCTTTAACTGGTTCCATGTGATAAAATGAAAGCTTTGTTTTCATGTGCAGTGACAGTCCCAGGGAGAGGCCCGTCTGTGCTGCATCTAACACCCTTTCACCCATGCAGAGGAGCGCATGAAGACTTTTTCTTTTCTGTAAAAGAGAAAGAAGACAGAGAGAGAGAGAAAGAGAGAGAAGGAAGATAGAAAGTGGCTCTCAATACCAAACCTAACTTTTTTTACATAAAAGATACACAGTTCCTCCAAAACACAATGGTTGCATTTGAACTTTCCTACATGGTCCACCTGACCTCTTTCAGAAAGGAAGCTGAAGCCTTGCAAAAATAGCTCTACACACTAAAGACAGAATGCATTTACTACCCTCTTAGTGATCCTTGATCAGATATTGCAAGGGTGCTGGGTAGCTTGTAAAGGGGTTTGTTTTGCTAATAGGATCAATGAGCATGTGAGGGAAGTCAGTTTACATTGATACACAGCTATCAACCATAAGTATTTTCCAAAGGACTGTTTATATTATCCTTGCCTTCTGCCTCAGGCCAAACATTTGTTGAACATCTATTCTATTCGGATGCTAGTCAAATTCAATCTTATGAAAGTTTGTAAGCTCATTAGAATTATCTCATTTTATTGATGGGGTGACTGCAGATCAGAAAGGTTAAACATTTCTCTGTAATTACACAAGTGAAAAAAAAAAATGGCAAAGCTGAATTTCATGCATTCCCTGATATAGAATCCAGCACTGTGTTCACTGTGGGTCTGTGCTGGAGTGCAGACAGATGATCCTGTTTAAGCAGTTCTTCCAGAACTCAGTATGGGATGAGAGTTGTTTTGTTTTGAACTGGAAGGAATCTGGCTCATAAACTCAATAAGCACAGTCCCACGGTCTCCTCTAGAGTCACTATGGTCTACATTACCTTGTTTTACTATTGAATTCCCCCTCCCACTTTCCTGATTCAGTTTCACTATTCTTTTCCCAAAATAAAACACCCACCTACATGAGTCTGTGACCATCTAAAGGGGGGAAAAAAACTGTAGGCAGACAGAGGACAAAAAATTGCTAAAATCAGAATAGGCGTTGAACACATTCCAGGAGTGTCAGTACAAAACCAGGAACCGAGAGACAAAGGGAGACTCTTGGAAGGAAACAGCATTCCACTTGCAAGTCCGTGGAAGGAGCCAGATGAGAAGGGTCATGTTGGAGCCCTTGAGGTAATGCTGTCTATTACACGCTGCACAGTTTAGAATGGATTTCTAGACACAAAATACACATTATCGCCTTGGTTCAGCCAGGAAGAGGGCTCTCTCGGCCGTATGCATATTAAAGTGTGTAATCTCGCTGTTACTATGGGGAAATAATTTACAGGATCATACAACCTGCTGTCTCCTGTCATCTGCTGAGACCCTGTGGTTGCCGTGGCTGCACATGGGGACTTAGATACCGAGTTAATGTCACCTACTGTGTAAAATTGCACCTAAGCAGAAGGAGAGGGCTGATTGGTCTCGGTCAGGGCTACATGCCGTGAAGGCTTAACTAAGAGAAAAGCCATCTGAACCCCCATGGCTCTTGGCAAGGGGGTGTCTGGGCCAGACCTGCCATGGAGACCCAGTCTGGTTTCATAGCATAAGATCAGTCTGGCTATGAGGCATGGACATGCTTGTAGCAGGCCTGTGCTAAACTTCAGTGCATTTCCTTGGGACTCTGTGTTAACCTAAGAATGTGAGTATTCAAGAGGGACAAGAAATCTGATGCCAAGACTATTTTTCCCACAATATGCTCTTTATTTAGAGGAAATAAAGTTAGGAGGTAGCGGGAAGTGAGGTGGGAAAAATGGAGACAAGCCTAATTATTAGATTTCTTAGGAATCTCTCAGTATAAGATCTAGGCCACCCAGCACCCTGGGAGTTTGGGAACCAGTAGAAGCTTATAAAAAGATGCATAAATTTGCTGTTAAAAAAATTTGGCATATCAGATCAGGCCAGGCCCAGGGCTGAGAAGACTCTAAGAGCCAGTCTACAGTGAAAGAGCTATAACCTAAAAGCAAATCTTTTTCCAACTCCAGATCCATCTTACTCTGCGAAACAGTGGTATTTGGATGAAGTGGACTTCAAACCTTCCCAACTCCTTGTCTGCTATAGTGGAAACACCTGAATCTGTGTCATTAGCATCCCCTACACACTGTCCAGCAAGATGCCTTGCACAAAGTAGTAATTCAAAATACTGAATGGCAGTTAAGAGAACATTATTCTAGGAGCAAAGTACCACCCCTTGTGCATTGACCAGGAAAGGTCTACTACAATGTATGATGTACTGATTAATCCCACAACCTCTCAAAGGAGTGGATAGGGAAGTTTTAAGTAAATGAGACAAATGGTATGATTTTAGGGCTCCAGAAGGATCAAAATCCTCTGGCGAAATTCAAGATTCTTTGGGGGCTGAGACAAAGAACTTCTCTGAGTGGACCATATTTATTTGATTTTCACATAAAGGATGGGGATATTGAGGAAAGTGCAAAAACTGAGTAGGACCTTGGAAGTCATTCAAAGACTTCTCCAAGTAGTAAATTATGCTAATTAGGAGAACTGTCTTATCTCCAGGTTGATAGTCACCTGAGTAGTGAGATGCCTGCAGCTACAATCTTCATATAGCTAACTGGGATTGGAGCCAGGTGTCCTCAGCTGTGGCCTCATCTTGTCCTTTGAGGCCACAGGCCACTATAGGCCTCAACCAGGACCAATGATTCATAAAGGTTCACTTACCATGAATCCGTTGCCTATTTCCAGACAAGCGGCCTAGGCCTGGGACAGACTCACAAGTAAACGTAGAAAGCCAATTGGTTAATTTTAAATCCTGCTAAGGGCCACTTCCTGGTGGTCTCCATCACCAGTGCATCCCTCTGTGTTAATGTGGCCCTGCTCCTGGCTTCTGCTCTACAGTTCCTCAAGTTTTCCGTAACAGTGACAGGGAATAGTGACAGTCTTTTCAAGACAGGCAGGAGAGTCTCATAGTATCTGCTTCTGGGAGCAGGAGAGTGAGAGGAGAAAATCTGAGGGTCTGAGATACCCGGCTGAGAGCCAGCACAGACGTCCTCTTGCAAGTAGGTAAGTGTTGGATCACTCAGACTCTCAGCAAAACAGACTGGAATCACTTTGTTCTCATAAACCTGCTAAGCTTTTGATCGTGGTTCTGTGTATTCACCTTGGCATGGACAGGTTTAGGCCTTGCATAGGGGGACCAGCTAAGTAGTTAGTGGACAGCTTTCCTTGGAGTAAGGAGGCAAATTGTCCCTTGACATTGCAATCAAGCCAGGCAGAATAGTTCACTATGGAACAGGGCAAGGAGAAGAATCTAGTTAGAGAGAGAGAGAAACAGAGAGAGGGAAAAAGAGAGAGAGAGCACAATGGTCAGCTCCACCTCGGCTCACAGTCTCTGCCTTGCAGGTGACGTCAGCTGTCCCTGACAAGCCAGATGTGTTTTTCAAATGTTTATCTCCCCTATCAGGTAGTGCACAGCTGCCGTTCTGCATTTAGACAGCAGAGCAGGGAGCATATACATATATATTTATATTTATTGTATTTCTTCAAGACATTCATCTGAAAAGGCTTGGGTTGATTAATATTTTCCGCTGTCCGGTAACCATGGCAATAGGGTCAGCAGATATAATACTTAATTTAATCTTGCAGCTGCCTCAGTGTGTTACACCGTATCCCGAATAATAGAAAGCCTTTTGCCCCCTCCTCCCCATTTGTCTCTCACATTCTCCTTCTCTGTTTTTTTCCTCTCTCCTTCCCCTCTTATATTATCTTTGCCAGTGGCTCCCTCACATGACCCAAAAGGAATACACTGGGTTTTTTTCCTCATTTCATTTTGTATATGCACTTAAAATAAATTCCTGTGTGATTCCGCTTCCCATCCGAGCCTGTCCCCCCTTCAACCACCCAACCGTCCTCTTCCCCCTCCATCTCCACTCCCCACCGCTCCCCCCACCCCACACTCCAGCAGCCAATCTCCACAGAATGACAGGAAACGTGGGAAGATCCTGATAGCTTTCATAGCTGCACCGTAAGGTTTATGAAACACACTCCTCGGCCAAATGAACCCATGCCGACTCTCCTCCCCGCTGCAGACTCAGGCGATTGGCTAAGAGCGCCTTGCTGGTCCGATTTGCTCTCCAGGTGGGTTAAGTGCGTTGCTTTGTCTTCATTTGGCCCAGTTCCCTTGTGTCATATCTCTTTATTTTCCTTCTTTCCTTCCTCCTCCTCCCCTCTGGTAATTATCTTCTTCTTTTTCTTCTTCTTTTTTTTTTAGCTACCATGTTTTGGTACACACTCAGCGTTTGGTTGATTCTAGGGAAATGGAGAGACTGTTTTTGAAGCTTAAGGAGACTCTGATGCAGGAGCGAATCAAAAGAAAAGCAGTTTAGAGAAGAATTAGGGTGTTGAGGTTTAGAATGAGATTTTTGTTTTTCCCGCGTTCAAGAAAGCTGATGTGAATTCTTCGATTGGAGTTCACTTGGTTTTTTTCTTGCTCTGCTTCATCAGTCTGCCATGGTTTATTCTACAGCTATTAAAAGAAAACATGAGGATTAAAATAAGATTTTTCTCCCCAAAGCTGAGATAGGGGTGAGATGAATATTTAGAAAGGAAAAGGGAGAAAACGAGAGAAATGATTAAAGTATGGGCATAAGAAAACTAGCAATTTTTCCATTTCTGTTTATTTATTCATAGGCCTTTTATTAACCTGTCATTGACTCAAACAAGAAGCATATTTCCACATTACACCCCCCATTTATATTATGTTACTTTAAAATAGTAAATAATTTCCAGGACAGAAGAGGATTTTCTTTTAACTGAGGTAATGAACAACTATCACCCTCATTTCTTCCTCAAAGAAGCATAAATCCAAAGCCTTCCCTTCGAAATTTCTTATTTTACTTTTGAAGAAAGATGTCAAAAGCATTCTAGGGACATGCCCATTGTTACCCATCGGCTTTAATATAAGATCGGTCCAATGTAGTAGATTACATTTTCCCAAAATGAAGAAAGCATCCTCCATCTTTCTTTGGCAGTGAGTTTTTTGCATTCAGTATCTTTGTCCTTCCAGGGCAAGTCCCTGTTCCTTGTTCCTCCATTCAGGAAATGGTGCATCCAGTTAAATCATAACATTGTCCGTCACTGACACGTTAGTAATCAAAAGTCACAGGAACCAGTTAGGGACCGGAGGACAAGGCTGTGTGGCTGTCAGTCTCATGCAGTGGGTGCCACTGTGAAATCACCGCACCAAGAGCAGATGTGTGCGGGCCACTGCCTTTGCACAGGTCTCCCATTAAGCCACATGACATCCACAGGGCAGGCTATGTATATGTGAACGGTTGAGAGTGGAACCCATAGACTGGGTGGAAGTCTATAGTTGTCAGTATGTCTAATACTGCAGACATCCTCAGGCAAACGTACCTGTAGATTTACCCTGGGCTACAAATGCTGTTTACCTGAGTGACCCTGGGGTGCGGACCCTAGAATGCGATAAACATAAGCAGCCCAGTATGACCATAGGAACAAGGGCTTCTAGTTTCTCACCATAGCCACAGATGAAACTGGGGATGTCCCCAAGTCACAGGCCTCTGTGGTTTGCATGCTGAGTCCCATTTTAGGGGTACATCATTGAGTTCCAACCAGAACATCCTTTGAGAAATCAGAAAGGGACCAGCTGTTCGGGGTGAGCACAAGCCAGGGGTGGAGGGGGCCCGAGCGCATATCACAGGCCACATGACATGATACACCAGTGAACACACCATGAAAGGGGTTTGCTATTGCAGTTAGAGCTACAGTGGTTGTATATCAGGAAGGTGCTTTTAGATTTCCAGGAGCCAAGAGGATATGAGTTTACCTCAGTCAGTGGCGCCTGCTTTAACCATACCCAGGGAAATGAGGGCACGAGAAGATTCCCAAAGCACACAGCTGGGCATCAGAAAGAAGTGGGGCACCACTTAGTGACATTCAGTAGCTCTGGGTTAGCAGCCTGTCTCAGCTCATGGGGGAAGCAGGCCAGCTCACCCTTTCGGTCACTGAAATGCGTGACACAGTGGCACCCTCAGCGTGAGATTTGTCCTACTCTCGCAAATCCACTGAAGTATCCAAAATACTCACTGATCTCCGTTCCTGTTTCTAGTTCTCTTCCCAATTCTCAATCTTGTCTGCTCTTCCTCACCTCCGTGCACTCACGGCTTCAGCGCCATGGGACTCCTGCCCCCTCATAGCTCGGCCTTCTTTGTGGAGCTTCCTGATGTACAGAGGCCCTTGACAGATCTGGAGTCCACACACCCCACGAACAGCAATCTGGATAATCAGTCATCACAAGGTATAGGGCTGCTTCTGGGCCAGGCCACTTCATGGGCCACTGCTCTCAAACATACAACTGCCTTGGAACCAGAGGCCCATGTCAGACTCCTCTCTGATCGGTTACTGGAGCCATCAAGTACAAAGAAAGCCTAAGGAACGGTCATGGTGGCTTTTCAGGTTTCCCAGCCAACATCTTTTATCATTAGATGTTCCAGGTGTTCCCAACTGAATGCTTCCTGGTACCTCTTGTTGACACACAATGCAAAATTTTATCAAAGAAAACCAGTGGGAAAAATGTGGATTTCCAAGTGATTTTCCTCAATGGCCTTTTAGAAACTATTTATATTCAAAATGGGCAGATTTCTTGATCCACTCTCCCCACCTGCCTGTTTTTGGCCAGTGACTCTTGAAGCAGTGTATTCAACCACTTTTCAGTGGTTGCAAGACAAAGAAAAAAGAAATAACCCATTGCTTAGTTTATCAAAGTAAACAATTTTTTTTTTTTCTTTTAAACTCTGCACAACCCTGGTCCTCTGCCCCAGGTCCCTTTCAGAGTGTCAGTGGCTTCTTGGCCCTCTCTTTAAGGGAAAGACTAGGCTTGGCTCCTCCTGCCAGCTTGGCTTTCAGGCTCAGGGAACAGGCTGGGCCTCCAAGGGTCCATCTTTTCCACCCAACGACTTTCCTTTCAAGGTTCTTCTAATTTTTCTAATTAATTTTGAGAGCTCTTTGAGACATTTTCCATTTTGTTCACAGTTTGAATCCTGCTCTGAGGTATTCTCGATAAATGCCATCATGTCTTTTGCAGAATTCTTGCAGTGTAATGGATCCTTCGAAGGAGACTCATATTCCTGTTTAATTTAGATGCCCAATCTGATTGTCAGTTTCAATCCAGCAATGGCTTTTATTATTGACGGTAACCCATAAATCATTAGCACTAGCAGCACATTTCAGAGAGGGAGAAAAACGCAGCTGGCTACACTGATCTAGCGTTAGGAAGCTCCTATATGATGTGATTTTTTTTTCTATGATTGTTGAGATAGCTTTTCTTTTCAGCCAGTTGTTTTTATTTGTGTGTGTGTGTGTTTATGGTACAATAAAATTTTGCCCATTTCCTTTGTCCTATATTTTTTGTGACAGTTACACATTGTTGTGACAGTTACACATTATTGCCCGATCGTATGTTTTCTTCTTTTAATTGCTGAAATCTCTTATAACTTATACAGTTTCCAGTCACAAAGTTTCCATCTGAGTCTTTGCAAATTTGCTTTGGTTGGCTTTCATGAAAGCTGTGCCTCTCTCTCTCCACCATGTTTGTGCATCAGGTGGCTATTTGTACCATAACATGAGGAACTTAAAAGCAGTTTAGCTGTTCTCCCAAATGTGTGGCTTGGAAAGATCCAATATTCCACAGTGTGAAAAAAACAGATGTCTTCCTGCACTTCAGAGAATGCCTGTCAGTCAGTTGCCACCTGTTCAGAAAGGGAACCACCAAATGCAAAGTGGCAGCTTGTCACCAACTTCCTAACCCCAAATGCACTAATTAACTCCTGCCTCCTCATGCAAACTCATTTGCAACCTGCACAAAGATGCCTCTCTCTCTCTCTGGCATGGCAGCACTTAAGGGAATGTCCCTTGGGTGGGTGAGCCTGGAGCTCCAGTTGTCTTTCTTGGCTGTGACCCAAGCGAGGAGGTCATGGGCACAAGGGACATGAGGAACCAGGAAGATGTCTCTTGCTTTCTCCCTCAGGCCATCAAATTCTCTTTAGCTACACAGTATTTGCAGCCTGGCTGCCTGGGATGCCAAATGAGGTACTCATTTCAATAAACTAGTCCTGTAGTTTGGCTCATAACTCCAGTCCCAACTTTGGGTCTCATAAGCACAGAGCTCACACATATAGAGTGATAGAATGTTGTTAGGGGTGAACATGGACCTGGCTTCTTATTTCTTGCCTCTATCCTGTAGTGGGATTTTCCAGCAGCATCTAGATCTATCCCACATATCAGAACTGAAGCATTCATTCCTCCAGCTATTGGAAATATTGGAAACTGACAGCTCACAATGGAATCTTTTGTCTAGTTGTCCCAGGTAAACATCTTCCCCATAGAGAGCCTTCGGCCCAGCTCTGGAGTGCCCTATCAAATGAGCCCATGTTTTTGTCTGTATCACAGCTCCATTTCTTGCTCTATCCAGCCCTGCTTCCCTCACCCCAATGTAGGAGATGTTGTCCTCAGTGGTCTTCATGTAAGGAGAGCCTTCTTCACAGTCTGCATGCCTGAGACCCATCCTCAATAATACCTGCAGTATAGGTGTTGTCACTGAAGCCCTGAGAGGCATGGTCTAGTGTGCTTGACCCCTTGCTAGCCAAATAATTATTCTTGGAGTCAACATCTGTGTCGACTCCTCACGCTCCTACTTCCAAATATTAAGAAAATTCTTATCCTTTAAAAAGATGTTGTAACCAACATCTTCCATACAGGAATTCCTTCTTCAACTGTTTAGGGAGTCCGCATGTCAGGTCTTTTAGGAACTGATTTTATGTTTTATATGGACCTATGCAGACACAGCAAAGACAACAGGTATTGAATGTACAGCTTACAGGTTGATTTTTACATATAAAAACATCTATACATACCCACTTAACTAAATGCATAATAGATGCTGAACACATCCAGTGTCCCAGAAGGCACCTTCATACTTCCCAGTCAATGTCTCTATTCCCAAGGCCAACACTGTACCAGTCTCTACCCACAGGAAGACAATTATTCTGCACATTTTGTGTTTCTGTCTTTCATTTATGGTCTTCAAAAATTTGGTGCATGTTGCTAGAGTAACACTATGTATGTTATGTTTTTGATACAAATATTTAGGATGCAGCATACAAAAGGGAGAAAATCACAACTCAATATTTATAGAGTGCCAAAAATGCAAGGGATAGCATTGTTAGTATCAAACAAATGTATAACCATGCAGGCATTTATAATGTGCACACTGATGGCTGCAAAACACTACACAATCAAGACATCATAACTTAGCATGGCTGGCTTGGAATGGGAAGAGTCATCAGGCTGAAATTTTGAACTGAAATTAGCATAAGCAATTTGACCTCTGGACTATTCCATTTTTTTTTTTTCTTTTGGTTTGGTTTTGGTTGTGTTTTCTAAAGGAGTCATAATTTTACAAGGTATCACTTTATAATCCTATCATCTGTCCTGCTTCCCCCAGCACGCTGACAGTGTCTGCCTTTTTCTAATCACATCCTTTGAGGTGCTATAACCTTTGTCCCCTCCTTTTGAAGTTGTTGCCAGGATTCCCAGGACATTTCAAGTAGCATTGCTTGAGATCTACAAGTGAATATTCCCCCCCACCCCACCCCGGGGGGAAGAGAAATAAAGGTATTGTGTAAAAAAGGTGGTTGTGGCAACATTGTCAGGTGGTCGCTGAGTGGCTGAGGACTGAGTGAAGCCGGAAGCAGGTTAGTGTCAGGCTCCCAGTCCATGTGCTGGTCAGATCAGGTGGAGAGGATGCTACTGTTTTCAGGTTGCCTCTGGAATTTGTCACATCCTGTCCAGGAAAAGCCTGTTAATACAGGGCTTAGTTTCTAAGGAAGAATACTAGAGGTAGCCCAAAGTCTAGCAATGTCTGGAACACAGTACCATGTGAGCCTGGGGGAACACAGGAAGAAGTGGTGGCCCAGGACCCAGGAATGAGTGTACCTGAAGGCCACAAGAATCACAAGAAGGCTGCCTGTCAGAAGCTGGAGTCATGCAGCAGCCTCCAGTGGAGCCACCCAGGCAGAGAGAATGTGACAGGGGAGTGGGCAGAGCCAGCTGGATTCTCCCTACTTCCAGTGTCCAGGATCCTGCCCCTGCCCCTCACTTACCAGTCCCAACCAGGGGGTGCGGCTTTGACTAGAGAGCTCCTGGGAAACCAACTTTGCCCCGGAAGAGGGAGTGGAAGGAGGAGAGGAAGGGTCGATCTAGGAGCAAAGAGGCCCGCGACCAGGCATCCTTTCCTATCCTTTCATTCCCTGAGGAAAGAAAAACCTTGCTGCTTCGTGGAGAACTCATTTGTTAGTTTGTTAAAATGTGTTACTAAGAAAAGTGATAGGCTGCCAGTTAGCACGGCTTTGTTTTCAAGGCCTGTGGAGTTCCAGGGAGGCTGCACCAAGGGGCTGTTTCGTGCTCTTGGGGAGTTTATGGATGCAGTGCCTTACTTTAGGATTTACAGGCTTCTTGGCTTCATAAATCAGCGGTGTGTGCTCCGTGTGGGAGAGTCTGCAAATTCTAAACTAATATGTCGCTCTCTTTCTGTCTAGCATCATATTTATGTTAAGGTTCCATAAATTGCGCTCTCCAGTTCTGCAGCACGGCTGCGATGAAAAGTGATGTAACCAACAATAGGCAAGAATGGAAATTAAAATGCGAGAAAACAAAATGAAATAAAAATTCCTGTGACCTGCAGTGTAAAGCTGCTTATTTCAGAAATGTGCCCTGATGTGGAGAAGAAAAATCAGGTGCATGGTCTGCATTTAGCCATTTGGCTGCTAAAACATTCAGTCAGTCTTATCCATGTCAAATGTGCCTCTTGCCTGGGTCTCCAGAAAGATTTCTGGGTCAGGGGTAATTCTGTTAAGCCTCTGATGCTTAATATCTTTTCAGGGGCAAAATTTCCAGAGGGATCTTAGGATATATTGAGCATGCATTGTAAGGGCTAACCCGCCACTTTCAAGGTCCAAATTTCCAAGCAGCAGTTGAAGACAGAAGTGAGACCCAAGGAAATCCTTTTAGGTTTGAACCAGGAATTCTGTGATTTCCTGGCTAGCTTAGCAGACCAGAGCAAGGTGGATTTCAGCCATTCCATTTCAGTCAAAGCATTTTCCTCAGACAGATTTTTAGTGTATTTTATATGCACCAGTTTCTTTCCTTTGTATCTAGCTCCTGAAAGGCTTAACCATCCTGGAGCTAAAGAACAAGCTTGCTAAGTGGTTCACTTGGCGGGCAGAAGACAGCAATTTAGAAGGGAACCTACCTCGGGTACGGAGCCCCTTTTCTTATGGGATGTCTATTTCTCAGGCTTCTTTATTATATTTGAAATCTGACTGAAACATCAGGTTATGCATTAGACCAAGGAATCAAAGGTAATATTTTAACATGCTAAAGGAATTCTGCCAGCCAGTCATAAGTATCAATCCATCACAATTATTAGAAACAATGTACTCTGTAGTAGTGAAGAGATACAGCCAATATGCAGACACACACTAAATAAATTCGCTGGCAGACTGGCTGTTTCCTTCTCTGCCTGGGAATGTGCAAAAGCTGTTTACAGAAAAAAAGAAATGATGAGAGGTGGAAGTCAAAAAGCACTACATTTTAACTTTATTTTTTCTGGTTTCAGTCATTCTTGCAAATTTCCAAGTAGATCTTGCATCCAGCATCCCACAGTCCCTCTTCAAAGTGGTTGGATCTGGATTGGGGGATTTAATAGATACATAATAAGTTTATAAAACTAATGATTATGTGTAAGCATCACATAATCATTTGGGGAAGCTAAAATGAGCGGTAGGAGAAAGAGGCTAATTGATTTCCCTTAGAAAATGGGCCCTGCCTGAGGGTTTATGCTTATGTAGATACCCGTTTTTGTTTCTATTCTTTTTTCCTTTCTTTTCCAGCCATATCTTCATTAGCAGGGAGAATGCTGGAGGCTGCCCCTCTTTCCTGTAGCCATTTGCTTTACGTAAACCAGCTAGCAAACCGCTCTGTTCATATTGATGTAGACATTACCACAAATCGCCACTTAGGGACCTGAACGAATTGACTAACTGGTTTCAGATCCAATACACATAACTTGATCAGACACAAAGTTTAAGTACACTTGCAGGCACGCCAACTACACCTACCGGGAAGTGACTCTTTGGCTGCCAGCTTAAAGAGGCCCTAAGGGAGGGCTGGGAGGAAGGCATGCAGACCCAGGGCGCAGTGGCAAGTCTGAAGGCTTGCAGGAGCAAGAGAGCCAGGGTGAAAAGAAATGAGAAATTCTGGGCGGAAAGCAAGTCAGTTTCAGAAGCAACATGGATGCTTCAGGCCAGGGTGTGCTTGGTTATTTTCATGAATTTGGCATTTTCTCTTTCCTTTCACAGCTCTGAGGTGTAGGGACTGAGTGTCTCGTGACACTGGAGATGACCAGCTCAGATCAGAAAAGTCTCAGCTGGCTAAGGGCCAGCCACCAGGCTGCCATGCACCCAGGAACAATGGCTTCAGAATCCATTGTCTTCTTAGTACAGAGGAATTTGCCTGGGAGGAACCAAGGAAGGGCCTTGGAAGAAGGGTCAGTTGGATGCTAGGAGTTCAGGGCCCATGTGTCCTGTGGCCAGGGCTGAGGACCCTGTTTGTCCAGGCACGGTGAGCCAGCCCCATGCCAATTAAACTGCTGTTCCTGGAGATGGGCCATTCATTTCCAGCTCAATCCAGCCTTTACTGAATCTAGTGGCTTCTCACACCTTTGTTTTATAAATGTTGGTTTTCTCTAGTCATCTTGGGAGCAGAAATGCTGCTTTTTCTGTGACATGATGCTTTCCTTTGGTATATTATGTTAATAAAACTTAGCAGGCTAGATGTGCAAGTGGAGTAATTGGTTGGGCATGTAGCCATGGAAGTTTCTGGAAAAAAAAGAATAATGAGAAAAATCTGTCATTTCAACTGATGTGCATGAATCTGTCTACATCGATGTGTGTGTGTTTTGGGGTAAGGGCAGCACTGATAAAGGAGAACCAGACAGGATCTTGTCAGGGAAGGGAAATGCGGTCTATTAGGAACAGCAAAACAGCAGCCAAACAACTGAGAGTCAAGAAAGCCTGAAAGTTAGAATAGAGCAGAGGGGGAGGGATCTGTTTTTGGAGAGAGGTAAAGTTGGTTAGATTTCAGTGCATTTATATTATTATGTATATATTTAATAGTTTTCATTGTCTTATCCACTTATTTAATGTACATTTATTAAGCACCTATTACAGAATCAAGGGACAGTGGATACAGTAGGACATGGTACAGGCATGGTTAGTGTCCAAATAAAAATTACAGTCTTCTAACAGTTGTCCTGCAGGCAAATTATGGAAGGACTAAAACATTTAGCAATGAGAGTAATTCCCACGCACTGAAGTAGTTTAATGAGAAGGGTGACTTTAAAAGTGATACAGTAACAAAGACAAATAATAAAGAAACACATTCTATTCCTATACATATATCAGGAACTGTTCTGGGGAATCTATCTAGTATCATTTAATCCTCTCAACCGGTTCATAAGGAAGAGACTTTTAACTCATCTCACCTTTGTCATTTAAGGAGGTTACGTTACATTCCATACGTTATAGAAGAAGACCTGGGTTCCGGCAATATCTGACTGCAGACCCTTCTCCCTTTCCATCCCCCAGCAGCAGTGTAAACGCTGGTCCAGGGTGGAGCAGGAGTGATATTAGGCGTCAACTAGAGGAATGAATAACAATAAACATATTCTATCCTATAATGAGAATTACAGTAAACATGATCCTCCAAAAGAAGACCAAGGAGTTGCAAGGGGTATCAGATTCCAGAGTTTTGTCAGAATTAAAATCTCCAGAGCTGAGTGCCAGGTGGATAGGGTAGATAGGAAGAGTTAAGAATGAGTCCACTTTAAGGTTTGTCCCTTGGGTGACTGGATAGACAGGTCAGTGGCACCTGAGAAGGTGAAAAGAGTATTGGTGTCAGAGCAGAAGATGGCAATTAACTTCACTCTGAACAGACTTCCTGTGAACAGATGGTTGGACACCCAATAAACTTAAGCAATAGAGAGTTAGATATATGGCATTTGAGAGAGGTTAAAGTTAGACATACAGATTTGGGGACCATCATCAGAGGAACCAAAGAAGTCAAAGTACCAGCTCAAAGCAACCATCTGACCTTTACCCAAAAGTACTCAATGGGCACAATGGGCATTTGCCATTTCCCAGACCATCTAGCGGACTAGAATGTTCCAATATCATCACCTCTGACAATCTGGGTCTGACAGTTCATGATCGTGGGATCTGTTTTATATTGTCTAAGCATCCCTGATCCTTAGCCTCTCAATGCTGGTATCAAATCGCCTTTCTCCCTCTGTGACAATCAAAATTGTCTCTAGACACTGCCAAATGTAATTTTTCCTCTACCTGAACCCTACTGAGCTAGATCAAACAAGTTTCATTCCAGTCTATGTCACTACGTATAAGCACCCATCTCTATAAGCTACACTTACCGTTCATTGGAAGGCACACATTTTCCATGTAGCATATATGCCTGCAATGGGACTCCATTGCTGCCTTTGTAATCATGTGCAAAATGCAAAATGGTGGACATGAAATGGTGAGGATGCTGTGTGTTTCTGAAGGCACCAGCCTCTTATAGTTTGAAAGCTTTTGAAGCATGCTCAAAATCCCTTATTATACATTTATTTTTTCTGTGTCAGACAGTTGGTATTCCCAAGCCCTCCTTGGTCTCCCTTATGTTTGTGAGGTACCCTTGCAGTCAGGTTCTAGACATATGATTAGTTCTAGTCAATGGATTGGGAAAGAAAAAGTGACTAAACACATAAAACCTGAATGCCTTTTCCAGCTGTCTTGCCCTGGCACAATATCCCCAGAGGCTGCATCCCAGGACACTCAGTGTCAACGGCAAGGAGATTCCCACACCATATCAGATTTGGCATGATGGAGGCTCAGGAGTTTATTTGTTACCACAGCAGATCTTAGCATTATCTTGATTAATAAGACTCCCATAAGCATATAAAGCAAGATAAACAAGAATATTCTAATAAAGTTTTGCCATAAGTATAGGAGCATTATGACCTCAAATATACCTACACCAAACAGGGTAATAAGATAAACATTAGTCACAGTGAGAAATCTGACCTTATATTAGGTATTCATTCCAAGAAGTATCAGTTAGCTCTCACCCCCGTAGTTTCTCTGGTTTTGATGGAAAGGTGATTTTTTATTTTAGATTCTTTGACACAAGATTGTTGTTAAATAGAGCTTGTGTCAATGAAAGGTGGAATTATGTGACATACCAATTCAATTTTGATTTCAGATATATCAGATTTTCACTAGCGTGAGCAATGAAAAAATTGTTTTATGTACTTAAAAAGTTTTATAATAGAAATTGAGGCAAACTTCATAAATCCATGATGTAAAAAATATGAAAAGCTTCCTGTGTCTGAAAATGTGTCAATGCAAGTGTGGGGTTAATGTGATGATTTTCATACTGGGTATCTCAGCCGATGAAGCAACTGATGTTATTACTCCGTTCTAAGCTGCGGCAGAATTCTTGACAAAATTGTTAGCGTGACTGCTGCAAGTATTTCCATTAAGTTATCTTCAAGGTATGAAATGTAAAAGCTTTAAGATATTCTTCCAGAAGTATTTGAATAAGTCCAAAGGAATTTTGTGGGAATTGGTTGTAAAATAGAAATTTGCAACATTTATATAAATGGTGCCTCTCTTGTGTTTCCGGTTGATATGATGTTTTTCATATTTAAATGGCATGAATGGAGACACAATTATCATTTTGTGATTTTATTAAAATGCAGGTCAGACTAATTTTGACATTGTAGAACACAAGATTCAGTGACTAATCCTCTCTCTTGAAATAATGTTAATACTGCTACAGTTACTCAGAGTTTTATTTTACTCCATTGGAACAAAGCACTATCTGAAAAAATTGTTTTAAGCTTTCTAAATCAGAACTTTGGTCTTCTTTTACTGCTTTTGTCCTCATAATTCTATTTTTACAAAAAGTCAAATGAATATTATTTGAAACTAGAAATGTTTGTGAATATTTTTTCTTAAAATTGAATTTAGAAGAAAGATTTCCAAGATAATGTTGCTTAAAGTGAGAAAGTTATAAGGAAAATGTCCCAACAGTGGTGTTTGTTGCAATTTGAATCAAGTGTGTCAGTTAACAAGGGTATGCGTTGTTAATTGCTGAATTATTCCAGACTTTTGAAAGATAGATCTTTATGCTTTTATAAATTATGCCGGATTCAGTTAGAAAAAAGCCCTAAATGGGATGATCCAGAGAAGAAATGGAATCATTTCTACGTTGCTCATCTCACTTTGTCATGAAATGATCTTTTTAATGAACTTTCAGTTCTTAAATCATATCTTAATGAGAACATGCTAGCTAGATGGGATAGAAATAAAAATCAGATATAGTTGAATGTGCATATAGATTTTCACAAGGAATACATTAGAATCCCAAACATAAGGAAAGCACAGAACTGTCTTTTCTTACTCCCTTATTTAAATGCTGGGCTCAAAAAGCCATTTTACCTAACAAATATATTTTAGATACCAGAGAAGACATTCAAATGGAAATCATCCTTGATAATTCCAATAACTTACTCAGAAAATTAGGAAATGTGGAAAACTAAATAAGTATTGAACATAATAATAGTAATATTGAGCTTACCATCTATTGGACACTGTGTTAAGCATTAAGTTTTTTAACACTAGTTAATATATTGCATATTGTTACTTGTATGATTTTACTTAATCTCTGCAACTTTCAATGAGGTAGGAGGGTTTAACATTTCCATGTTATAGGTAAGGAAACCTGTAACATGGTTACAGGTAGAGCAAATGCTCAAAGACACGTCTTGATGTGTTAACAACTGGGTGTATCTGAACATTGACTCAATATTGATGAGATGAAAGTAAAAACAGACCTGATGTCTATGATAGTGGGCAACTTTTGTTGGTTTTATACAACCTGTCATCAGGGTTTGTTCTCTAGCAACCGTGTGTCTTTAAATGGTAGCCCACTGCATGGGATAGGAGAAAACTTAATGAAACTCTTGCCAGTAGCATGGAAATAGCACTGCATCTCAGTGCTTCCTGCATGCACAGGATTCTAGGAAGCAGCCATGGCTGTTTACCTATGTCCCCGAATTTCTCTGTGTCCCCACGGGTTTCTACAGTGTGGGCTGGTCTCACTAGGTCCACCACTTTTCCATGAGATCCTGCTGCCATGAGCTGTTGCTCTTTTGACTCTCCTGGCCTTCCCTCCCCACCACTCTACTCAGTGCTTATCCACAGTGCTCTTCTCACCACCAGAGTAGGCCATCTCTCCTGCCTTCACCTGCCTCGTGGCTGCTGCCTGCTGCTTGCTGGAATAGTGTTACAACTCGAAATAGATGACCCTAAAAGATAGCCCATGTCTTTCTATTTCCTTCAAATTCTTCCAGGCTTTTCTCCTAGAGACCTTGGAGTGGTTCCTTATTTCTAGGTTATACGTTATTCTCCAAATTAGAAACTGCAACTCATTTTAGCTTACTATTCTACAGGTGAGCCACTTAGGCTGGGACAGTGCAGTCCTGCTCCGTTCACTGTGCCTGGGCTTACTTAGAGCTCTAGACTTCAGGTGGGTTAGTGAAGACAGGCAGACCTCTCTCTCGCCATGAGGTTCTCCTCATCAAAAAACAGGTGCTGAAGAATTCCCAACAAGCAGCTCAAGTAGACAAATGCCAGTGAATGAGCACTTTTCACATTTTTGCTCACCATACTTTTGTTTGAGCCCCATTAGCCAAAGCAAGTCATGTGACTATACTCAGAGTTAACGTGGAAGGAGCTAAGCAATCACGTGGTGGTACAGAGGTGTGATGCATGGGGTCGGTGCTGCAAAGGCATTAATAAAAATCCACCTGGGATTCTTCTGGAAGATACTGGGTGACTGTGCCTGCTGTGCCTCCCCCAAACTGCCCATCGTTAACTACCTTCCTTATTCAACGTTCAAGGCTATCACCGATATGGTTCCTTTCCTTCCCTTTTAATAAGTCTCTACTTAAAAATCCTCTTCTCTAGCCTGTGTCTCTGTTTATAGTCTCTTCCCATTTCCTCAAGGTCAGACCCTTGCTATTTCTAAATAGCAAGCTATTTCAGCTCAAGGAACACTATTCTTCTACCAAACTCCAATCTCTAGTACCATTTCCCATCATTTCATTTCGCTATTGATGTCATTTTATAAGCCTTATTTTTTCCAAGCAGGTTTTATGCCCTAAAACATATATACTAAGGTATAAATACTTGGTAACTTGAATTGAATGGAGCTTATGGCGGAAGGAATTTGCCTCCGTGTTTAACTGTGAATTCCTTGTAAGAGTTGAAGTGGTCTTGTTCTGAGTTATGGGTAAAGCCTGAGATCCTTGAGTGTGCAGAGCAAACCACAGCATGCTGAAGTATGTATTCTTTAAAACATTTGAAAATAAAAGCAAATGCCATTCGTGTGGAGGAAAAGCAGAGAAGGGAGACCCTGGATACAGCAGGAAATGAAGAACATACAGGGCTAGAATAAAAACTGCATCGCAAAATCCATAACAGAGGCAAGCACGGTCCAAAAAATGTGGTACTTATTTGAAATGCACAGTGCTCTACAGTTATGTTGGAGTTTCACTGGGGTTATGGAATGGATAGGCTAGCTTTACTAGCAAGTAAAATTTTCCAATGCAAAAACAGTCTTGCTGAAGAATTGTTCAGTTACACTGTAGACAATTAAGCACTGAGATAATCAGATGGCATTTGTTGAGTACATGCTGGTGGCGTCAGCATGTATCAGACAGTGTGGTAGCAGCCAGAGACACATGGTGAACTAGAGAGGGGGTCCCTGCCCTCATGGTGCTCACAGCTTGGAGAAGTGATGAGAGGAGTTTATAAGTAGTTCTGGTCCTAAGGGGGCACTTCCCTTGGACTTGGGAGAGCCTGGAAGGCTAGAAGGCTGCTAAGAGGAAAGAGCATTAGCAGAGACCTGGGGGAAATGGTGGACATCCCGGTGGGTAGAGGCAGGAATCTATGTGGAAGTATGGGATGAGAGGGAGCATGCTGGGTTTAAGACACTGAAAGACAATGGTCAGACACCTGAGAAAGGAAGAGAGAAATGAGGTTACAAAGGTGACCGGGACCTGGATGCTGCAGGTCTTGGTCATCTCCAGGGGCATATGTAGAACAATGACCTACACACAATCACAAAGTATAAGAGCATTTCATCAACAAATTGTTTTCTTTGTAAAAGGAGTCTCTGTAAATAAGAGTCCAGTGTCTGTCCCCCTACCCACCTCCTAGCTTCCCTTCAGAGACCTGACACCTGGATTACCCCTAATAGATGAGTACTCTTCTTTTAAAACTAGTAGGCGATGGGGACAACACAGTCTCCTCTGCTGAAATGGGCCTAGATATTACAAAAGGGAAAGGAAGAAACACCTTGGTTGGTTACTTCCTCACTCACCCATCCTGAGAACATCCATCAGTCCCATCCACAGGGGCAATGTGCAAGCTATTTGTCCTTTCTTTCTCTTTGTTTTGACTTTCCATTTGACTTTGCTATGACCTGAAGTGTTTTTAGCCTTCCTCAATGTTTTTGTTAATTTTCCAAATGCATACAACCAATCGTTTGTTCTTTCTTTGCCCTTTGGAGGACAAAATGGGTGGGATCCCTTTGTAGCTATGTCTCCAAGGACCCTTCAAACCTTATGAAAATGTCATTTCTTTGTTTCCTCATGGGAAATGCTGTCTGGTTTTAAAGATGTGTACATGGCTGTCTCTTTCCAGTTACCCAAGTAAAAGCTTCCTCTTTCTTTCTGTGTTTTAACACTGTGCATTGTTATGAAATGTAAAGTAAAAATCAAGTGCAAAGCGGTGCATGAGATGTTCCTGGGTAACTGGAGGAACGTAAATGAAACACATTGTATTTCCAGAGAGGCCTTTTCCATTGCAGGTATTCCTCCCACAGAACAAATAGATGATAAAACAAGAGAAATTGGAAGTTGATTGCTCTAAAGGAGAGACTGCTTTTGCAACCATCAGTCCTTCACTCCTCTTGTGTGCAGCTTCGAGAACACAGTTACCCAGCAGTCATCACACTGGTGATGCCAAGCCTCTTGTCTGGGGTAAACATGGTCCTGACTGATCACTGCCCTTGGCTCACCCATGCTGCACAAAGGGCTGAGTTCATTCCAGCATCATCTGATATTCCCGTGGCCCATCTGGTCAGCAGGCACCTCGTTCCCTCGGGCACGGAATTAGGCCATCTCAAGGGAATGTAGAAAGCCAAAGTCTCCAAACCTTTCCTACAGGCGTTGAGGCTTGATAAATCGTGATCGGAGGTTTTCAAACTGGTATCTGAGTTGGTAAAAGATGAGACTCACATAGCATTTTAGACTCCTCAGGACTGAGGCAGAGACGAAACTCAGCTGTGGCGAGGGAGTTTAGTTGAGTAAGGACAGGGTGGCCCTTGGCAAGAGCAGGGGCCTCTAGATACAATTCGCAGGCTTCTCTCCCCATACAGGGCTTGGGCTGTGCTGTGGCTCCCAGCCCAGCTGCACCTTATCTACCTGGCCACCCACCCAGGCTGTGGCTCAGAATAGAAGCTCCTTTCCCCAGACCCCCCTGTAAAGTTGACATTCATATTCTAGACCCCCAGACACTGAACATTCTTGTAATCGAGTTTGTGCACTGTCTAGCGGGAGATTTCAGACTGTTTTCTTATTACTAAATGGAGAGGTATTAACAACACAATGTAGAAATTAAAAAAAAAATAAAGGCAGAGGGTGGGGAGTAGTAGGGGGACAAAAGAAAAGACAGCCGCCTGCTCTTTTCTTCTTGGTATTATTATTTGTGACAAAGCCCTCGGTCCATTTTTCTTCATAATTTGCAGGACTCCTAATGGGAACAGCACCTCCCAATTACCATGGCTGCCAAAGGCTAATTTGGTTACCCTCTGGATCCACAATAGCGAAACTGTGTCGAGCCTTTGTCGATATTTGCATACTATACATACCAGGAATGTAAAACAGCTGCCTGGCCCCTCTCCCACTATCATGGCAATTATGGGTCATTAGCTGGCCCCCCTCCCTTTTTCTTGTTCTCATCTTCCAGGGTCTGGTAGTCAGTGGTAGGCAGCTGACGGATTTGCAGACAAGAAATGAGAAAGCGGAGCTGCGTGGCCTATTTGTTAAGTCAGAGGCTGACGAACTGCCACTTGAATAGCTCTAACACAGCCTTGTGCTTTTATTTCTTGATTACCTCTCCTCCTCCTACTCTTCCTCCTCCTCCACCTCCTCCTCCTCCTTCTCCTCTTTTCTTCCACCACCGCCACCTCCCCCAGCCCCTGCCCCTCTCCTCCTTCTATGGGGGAAGGATCTTAGAGAGTCACTGCCTGGCCCACACGTGTCTGTGTATGGCAAGTCTACCTGCACCTCTGGGCCAGCCCTGCACTGCCACTTGGCATTTGGGTGGGGGCTGGGGGAGGGGAACACCCTTCCAGGGATCACACCTCAGCGTGCAAGGCCAGCCTACAGCCCACACAAATGCACATTCAGAAGCAAGATGCCTCACTTTTAAGTTTCCTCACTGAATCTCAACCCCATGGAGGAGGGAGTGGTGGAGGAGGAGAAGAACGGAATAAGAGGGGTTTAACCATGAAGCTCTCTCTTTTGCAACAATGAGTTGTGTCTTGCAGTACTTAATGGGAAGTTATGGTTTTGAATATAATTTTTCCCCTTCAAGCTGCTAATTTTATTGACAATATGGATAGATTGAAAGACCCAAAGCTTTTGTGTTGTTTTGTTAAAGCAAATAAGTGAGGCACAAATGTAAATTACATCTCCAGGTTCACATTAGAGGTTTGCAAATAATACTGAGCTAATGGTTATTGCAAAGGAAAATAGCACTGGGATCAATATTCTATACAGTGGAAGGCGATACCTCTCTCTCTTTTAATCACCTCATTGCAGAAATGGCATTGAAATTTGAAATCTCATTTTCTCCATTTGTACAAATTGAACATAAATCACTATGAGTGAGGGGAGGTGGCAGGCGGCTTCACTCTTTGCGGGATTGCATTACTAATTAGTGTTGGGCTAAAGCCCTGCACAGCCTGGGAGAGGCTTCCTGAGACCTCTGACCAAATGCAAGATGCTCTGGAAAGCCTGGACCTGTGGGGGAGGGGCGGAAGCCTTCCAGTAGGCAGTCAGCCTTGCAGAAAGGGTCAGCCTTGCAGAAAGAAGGAGACAAAGGGCAGAAGGCATTTCAGACGTCATATGTTATATCATTTTCTGTGCTGAAATACCAGTTTCCCCCAGTCTCTTAGATTTCAGTGGGGTCAGGATGCGTGGGACATCACTATTCCTGATGAGAAGTGAACATGGCAGCTTCCATGCCTTCTGTTTGTGGCTATTAAGAGTAGGATCTGGGTAAGACAGGCTCCTACTGATAAGCCCTGCTTTACAGGGACATGGTTGTGTATGCCTTAGCTAGCCCACCTCCTGCCCATCAACACCAGCCTCTGTTCCCTTCTCTGTGCCCTTTCTCCTCTGTGCAGATTTGCACTGAGTGGCTCTGTCTCTCGGGGTTGTAAGCTGAGCGATAGATATTATTTACCAAGGACATTCAGTGATGTCAAAGGGCCTCTGCTATTGTACCCACTTCAGCTCTACTTTCTCAAGTCACTCAAGTGTTCCCTGCAATGAACTCCATTGATTGGCTGTGGAGTCATCATGGAAAAATGGTTTATGACCCTTTTCTACTTCTCTGGGCTGAAATATCCCATAGACATGCATTTCTAGACTGCACAGATATGGGGGAGTGTGCTTTATCTTGCCAAGATAAGAAATCAGCTAGAAAGTTGGCATGTATACTTTGGCAGGGAGAAAATGAAACAGGGGAGCGAGGCCTCGGCTTGGTTGGAAGAACTTTGGGACTTTGCTCTGAAGAGTTTGCAAAGATATAGGCAGTCCTTGGCTTGTCCTTGTGGCTGGCCACTTACCCTCTCGCTTAAAGTAAATAACATTCTGCTAGATGATTAATGGAGGATGTTTAGTTCATTAAACTTGATATCCTGAGGCAGGATAAGCTAGTAAAATATTTATATATTTATAGGTAAGGCTGATCCCATAAGGGACAGTGTGGACTGATCAGCCGAATGTGGGACAACGGATGCCCATCAAGGCAGGGACCCAGTAAGGGCTACTAAATAATGCCCCAGTGGAGCTTATCGGTCACTTTAAGACTGGAGAGAGAGACACCTTTTCATTCTCAACCAGGAAGGCTATTTAAAAGGTACAGAGCCCTGCACTGGCCAATAGTGGGCCAACACTCAAGGCACACGGCCATGCTCCTCAGCCTGCCGGTGCATGCGTACACCTGGGCGGAAAGGCAGAGTGGCTCCCACAGAATCACCAGTACCCCTGAATTTTCCATCCAGCTCCCCATCCCCAGCAGTGGCATGGGGAGTTAAAAGTAGGGGAAGTTATGGGGAAAAGCTAGAAACAAGGTCTCCTACCCAAGGCCCCTCTCACCCGTGTCACTAGATAAAAGCAAAACTCATCCAAACAGTAAGCAGGTGGTGGCTGCTAATAGAGGAGAAATAAAAACCTTTTAGAAATCAGAGCCGACTACAAAAAACACTGACAAAGTGGAATGAAAGTTCTGAACAATCAGTTCAAAGAAAAGGGTGTTTGAAATAAACCCTTAAAAACATTTCAAATGCTGAAGGAAAAAAATAACTGCTTTAGATATTTGAAGCCAAGATGAGTTAATCTGGAGAGAGGATTTTTTTTTGATTCTACTAAATAAAAGAAATAAAAAAAGAAAGATACAAGGGAGGAGAGCTTGAAGGTAGCAGGATTCAGACACAACCCAGAGCAGGTACCCAGGGGCTTCTCTGATTACCAATTACAGGCCCATCACCTGTTCTGGGCTGACCTGGGGCTTTTAACCTCCCTGGGCCTCCACTTGCCCAGCTATAAACTGGGGTTACTAATAGAGATGTCCTCTCACCCCACCTAGGTCCCAGAGGAGGAATAAGAGCATAATGGACCTGACCCTATTGCTAGACAATGTGTCAGTGCCATTTTGTGTCCTCCACCTTTACAGGCCAACTAGGTATCTTTACCAAGGCCTCTGAGGACCTTGCCCTTCTGAGCTAGCTCCAGCATTCACTTGTTCATCCACTCATCCATTTCCTGTGATGTGGCAGGTGTGGCAGCACGTGGTAACAATATGAGGACAAGGAGAGGGATCCAGGCTAAAGGATGCAGGCGAGGTAACAGGCACAGCTGTGTAAGGGGTAAGCATCAGTGGCTTGGGGTCACACGATGAGGTTTCTTGGAGGAGGTGATGATTAAGCTCATTTCTGGCACACAGGCTGGAGTATCTGGGTATCAACTGGAAAAAGCATCGCAGGCCAAGGGAACTGTGCATAATGGGGAGACGAGGGATGAGTTCCCAGCCTCACACCAGGGCTGTAGTGTCCAGGGGCGGAGTGGAGATAGAGCCTGGAGCGAGGTAGGAACTTCACCACTGAGTGTTCCAGAAAGTCAAGAGTGCTGTCAGCTACAGGGTCTGAAGTTAATCATTATGCTGGCCCCCCAGGCATCAACAACCCCCAGCATCCCTAGTAGGTGGTGTCTGTCTTCAGGTTCATCTCAGTAGTAAGGAAGGAAGAATAGGTGTGGGACATGCACCCAGCAGATCCTATCACAGCTTTTTACAAGTGAGCGTGTGGTCTGTGGCCATGATTGTGATGGGATTTACACTCATCTTACACCCACACCCTATCAGATATGTACCAGACCTATCTGTTTGTAAAAGAACTAGGGTCCTAAGGGATAGGCACACTGGGAAACACTTAGAAATGAATAAGAAAATATATAAGTTTTCTGGAATGATGATAAAATCCAAGACCCCAAATGGATAGGAAGCCAGCGTGCCCCAGTGTGCGGGTCCTTGGTGTATGTGTTTTGCCTGGGCATATTCACCAGTTTAGCATTTTTGTGGGATTTTACTTTCATTATTACTCTAAACAAGCTGCCACAATTTATGGTTGCATTAAAATATGCCAAAAGGGTGGGTAGACTTCCATTTGGCTCTGCCAGTTCCTGCCAAAGACTCACGTAGGTGGGGATGAGATAGGAATTCAGTGAGGAGTTCTCATTTTAACTGATGGTAAACTCTCCCAGAGATGATCCATCTCACCTTTCCATGCTGCTTTTGAGGAAAGCAAAGAGACCTACCTGCCTGCAGGGAGGCGGGGTGGGGTAGCCTGGTGAGCATGCACAGCGAGCTCAGGTGTGGGCCCTAGGGCCACTGAACTCTTCAGGCGAGAGAAGACTGCCGGTGCCCTTACCCTCCGCCTGTGCAATGGCCAGTGTGGCTGCAACATGTTAGCAGACTCCAAGAGAACTGTGGAAACTGGGGTAAAGGCTGAGCTGTGCACCCTGCCCCAGAATGTGGGGCACCAGTCTGAATCTCTTTCGATACTAGCTTTGTGATTTACTATGCAATTTAAATTCACAGCCATTTATTTTGTTATTTACTAACATTTTTATGGCAACGGGAAATCTTTTGAGAGCAAGGAGATCCCAAAACCAAAAGCAATGGTAATATATAATTGCTGAATTTCCCTTTCTTAGTGAAGTCAATGCACGGGTAACTGCTGCAAAGTCTTTGTCATTGCTAATCATCCACTGTAGCAAATGGCTACGTGAAAAAAACAGAAAATTTGCCAACAAAACATTGGCATCAAATTTTAAAAACCAGGGTCTCAGAGGGTAGCTCGATGGTAGAGTGTACGCTTAGTATGCAGGAGGCCTAGGGTCCTATCCCCAGCATTCAGAAGAAACAGAGATGTAAAAGGACAAAAAAAAAAAAAAAACCAGTTATTATTGTAAAGGCTCTCCTGTAGTTTATGAGCTTGTGTGAGTCCAATAAAAAATAAGCTTACAGATCCCTTTGAAAAGTTTTTTTCATTTTTATCCAGTGACCAAGGTTTTTTGTTAATTTCTAAATTTCATTCATTTTTTTACTCCAAATTTTCTTTTGTACATGCAAAATAAGAAGTGTTTGCAGTTAAAGTGTTGGAATTTTAGACAGAAGAAAAACTGCAAACAATTCAAAGAATATCCTTTTTATCAATGCTATTAGAGATTTTTAAAAAATTAAATAATTTCAATACCTGGTTTAAATTTTTACTTCCTAATTTGAGTATCAAAATATAGTATTTGGAAGTTAATTCCAAAGGCAAAAGTATCTGATGTTACAGTTTTGCTAGTATAAAACTCACTTTTAAAATAAAATTTTAATGTAACATTGAAGATAAAAATATTAGTTTTTTTGTGGTGGTAGTATATATTCAAAGCACAGCTTCATAGTAAAAGTGATGTTGTTACAGAATTAAGGAAATTGAGGAGCAGAGATAGGTTTGGAGTTTGTTTTGGTGGACACGTATTTCGGAAGTTCCTTCAATTACATGCAATGTTAGATCAATTAAAATACAAGTTGTAGTGGTATAAATTTATAATTTTTTTATACTCTATTGAGTTGTTGAAGCACAAGATTTTGTGATCAACCTTATGTTGAACAGAAAATTCTGTGGCTTTATTCACCTTTCTCTCTTCTGCTTGCCATCAGTGGGGTTTTAGAAAAATCACCCTATATGTGCTGCAAAGGTACTGAGCTTCTTTTGTAAACAGATTTGCAAATTTTAGTTGGATTTTATTCATCAGTTGGATATCTTTAATCAAAATCTCCAAGAAATAGTATGCTAAGAACTTTAAAGAATTTAACCCCTTGAAATTGTCCAAAGTAAAGCTTGCAAACAAACCAACAATGAAATTTATCCCTACAACAGAGGGGGGAAAATTAAACAAATTAACTGCGAAGAGTTCAAATATCTTGCAGGATTTTATGTGTAAAATTACCATTGCTTTTTGAAATATCCTGACCACTGGAAGTAACTTTTCGTTGTTATTTCAATTTTTATTTAGATAGAGTTATATTCTTGCTAGTACAATTTGAAATCATAATTTAGAGACAACTTACTTGAAGAATTTCTCCATGCAAAACAACTTCCAAAGATAGGTATTTGGGAGGTTAAAAAAAAACTTTTTGTAAAAATATTTTGGCTTAAATATTTACATATTTTAATGCAAAAAAGGAAAATTGGGATACACTCTAGTACAATTTGTTTTGAATTTGTAGATATCCTCAGTAAATCTGGAGAAAGTATTTTTTTAATTAAAAATATCTTTAGTAAGATTCCACTTACTATATGCTACAGTTTTAAACAATATTTTATTAACAATAAAATAAAAACTTTAGTCCTACTCTGTAACACTTCAAAAAGTTTTAAAACACAATTTTGGAAAAGTACGTGCAATTTTTTAAAAGATTAAAAATAAATCCATGTTGCAAAGACATTTATTTAGGAAAATATGGTAACATAATGCTATTAGATATAAGTAGGACAAAAAATTAAAATACATGGATGTATAAAATATATAATAAGGATTAGTGTTATGGTGTTATTTTATGTTCAAGTAAAAGATTTAACAAAGTAAAACTTTTTAAAATTGTAATGGACAGAGTTACATAAAATATGGTCAAAAGATATGGTTAATGTTTACATTTAGAACATTTATTACAGTAAAAGACATTGCCAAGAGTGATGGGATAAGTATGTTTGACTCAAGGAGGACAATTCTGAGTACTTTGAGAGAGATCAATGGCAAAGCTCCTTTTACTGTAATAAATTTTTAAATGTAAACATTCATATATTTTATGATCACTCTTTATCGAAAGTTTTCAGCAATTTCTCTCCATTAAAAATATTATTGTGTGTCCTTATTCAATGGATCTGGGACTGTGTGACTCCTGGCTGTTCTCCAAAACCAAAACTATCATGAATGGTAAACATTTCAAATTGATTTGGGACATCAAAGCAGCCACAGTAGCACAACCAAAGACACTCACGAAAGGATTTCCAGAACTGCTTCAGAAAGTAGGTAGAATGATGGGATATTTGTGTAACATGGTCAGGGCTTGCAAGGGAATAGATTTAATATAGGGTACATAATTTATAGGATTGTTCCATAATATTCACCCAAAAAGTCAAATGCAGAAGAGTACAAGAGATCTGTTCACCTACTAGAGACCCAAAGAATACATCTGAGTGCCTCGATTCCATGGCAATGTCTGCACATGGTCAGAGTCCATGGCAATGTCCTCCATGAGTCCAGCTAGAGGCCTAGAGCCCACAGTGGCTCATGCAAGTCTGTATCAAGGATCTGCACTGGGAAGGCCCACAGCTCAGTGGTGGAAGCCAGAAACTGCACAATGGGATGAAAGATCTGTGCCAGCAGGCTGAGGGATCTGCACTGGAGCCAGGTAGTGACACTTAAGGTGAGGACCAGAGCTCCCCCAAAGAGAACTGCAGCCATCCTCAGCAACAGTGAGGTCCCGAGCTCCTCTGCGGATAACAGCTGAGCTCCTATCAGGAAAACCAGCATGACAAGCTTCTCCAGGAGAATCAACAGCACACCACCTTCCCCTGCAGTTCTTGTTTGAAATATACTTATCCTATCATTCTTTTATGAGAGGCTCCAAAAAACACTTGTAAAAGCCAGAAAGTGGCCCAGTGACCTCATGATATGCTGTCCCTCTGATGGGAATTCCACCACCCAAGCACCTTCCATTCTGAAACAATTTATCAACTAAAGAGAATTAATTTATCAACTAACTATTCATTGATGGTTCTCTCATTTACTGATGCATCTCTCGCTCATTCCTCCATCACAACTTAGTTCATTAACTCAACCAAGAAGCCTCTGCTGAGTGTTTACTTGTGCCACACCTGCTGTTAAATAAGCACTTGTGATGTGCAAAATGGAGTGTGACAAAACTCAAGGGCCTAACTATAGAGATGGCCAAGGAAAGCAGACAGGAGACCCAAATAGAGTGCCTGTTTGTAGGTGGCATCAGGAAAAGGTGCTCAGGAAAGATGGTGGTTAGTGTTCATTTCATTGTAGCCACCACAGATGTCCCCTCCTCCTCCTCTTTCTCTTCTACCTGGCAGGGTTCTACATCAGAATTCGAATTCAAGCCCCTGGTCTTTACTCTTCATGTTTTTAACATAAACAAAGAGCAATAATACAGGTCCCAAAGAACTACTCCCTTTGCTCTCTCCATGTGCTTTTCCAACTTTTGTTTCATTTCTGTCTTGTCTCAGTGTCTTGGAAAGACTTGTAGGACCCAGTAGCTGTTTTCTATTCCAGGTTCCTTGTGTGTTGTTTCTGCACACAGAAACAAATCCAGTTCAAGCAAATAATGCTGTCATCGAGATCTTGTGCAGGCGTTGGAGGGTAGCAGGCCTGGCCAATGGAGTGCTCTGTTTGAAATATCTTGCAATCTTCAGAAACATTTGTTTTTATTCAGAAGTGTTCATTTGATGTTTTCCTGACCCATGCAGTTTCCCTATGGGCTTAAGCTCCCATTTGTTGAAGAAACAGATGGGAAAACCAGTTCAATTTGTGTTTGTTTTAGCATTTAAGACAGCTTACTGTGAGATGGTAGTTTGGATTTTGCAGGTAGCAGCAGATTATTTTTAGCAGGCGTGCAAGAGAACAGAATCTCACGGCTGATCTTGAGAGGAGGAAGCAAGGATCTATGGAATAAATCTATGAAACAGATCAATGAGTGGCACCCGAAGTGGACCCTGCAATTTTTCTGGGGACTCATTTAACTTGAATGGAATGGGCCAAGGTAAGCCAAGGGACTCTTGTTCATCAGGCAGCTCTTGTCAGTTGCTAGTTCCCATATATCTCAGACCTTATTTTTGCCCTTCCCCAGTTCAAATGGGAGTGACCGTGCACAAGCCAGCTGACATAGATTGTCATCTGCTACCATTCTCCCACGAGTTCTTGTACCAGTCAGGGTCCGGCCAGCACACTAACTTAGCTCACATGATGAGGAGAGTTTGGCACTCTTTACACAAATGGGAGAGTGCGAGGAGCTGACAAGAGAGGTGAGCTCCTAGGGGACAAAGGGGCAAGAGGAGGAACCATGTTTCTGAGCCCTGGTGAGACCTGTGGCCGTGGGAGAGGGGGTGCTCTGCCAGGAGCTGTGGCCATGCGTGGGGGGACATAGGTTCCAAGGCTGTGATGATGCAGCAAAGATCCGGAGCATCCAAATACCTTAACTTCTTCCCTTTTGGGCCTTCCTACTTGTTAAAGCCAAATGGCAGCTGGAGGGAGGTGGATCTGAGTGAGGCACTCTGTAGAGGTCAGACTCCTGGGACACAGAGTGGGCGGGAAGGATGGAAGGTGGATTCTGAGTCTAGAGGGGAAAACAAAGCAGTGCCCTTCTAACTCAGGGAGAGCTGACCTATTGGAAATGCTATTTCACTCACTGGTAACTGACAGGGAAAATATGCCTTTGCAGTATGATGGAGCTTTTGGCAATAGACCTTGAGCTTTGTGGCTCCATCAAAATCCACAATGTGGGCAACTGAGTTTTAGTTCCACCAAGCTCACAGTGAGCCACCATACACAAGATAATCCAAGAGCTGTATCTTTGGCTTTTTAGATATGTCTTTTATTTGTATTCAGAGATTTAACAAAATAAGTAATCTGGGCTCGTATCCTAGTTGACAGTGGGACCTTTGGTAATCCGCTCTAGCTGTTTTCTCATCTATAACATAAGGAAATTAGAATAGAAGTTGATTTAAGCCCTTTGGGGCTCAAACATTCAGCATGTCGTCAAGCCAAAACCAAGTCTACCAGGAAGAATCACATGGCTAGAGAGCCAGCCTCAGAAATGAGTGTATAGAGAAGCGAGAATTAGTTTTGGAGTGCTTGGAGTGCTGGACCAGTCAAGCATCGCATCATCAGAAACAGAAGAAGAGTAGGTGGCTTGTGGCTCTGGAGCAGGTAGCTTTCATGTTTAAAATGTCAGGTCCTTTCAGACATCTTTGAATGAGTCAGGATCTTTTCTAAGTTAAAATTCACTAAAAATATAGGTGGTGGCAGCATCCTCCACTTCCCCTTGGAAGGGAACATAGATGGTTCAGTTTCCCTTGTGTGAGGTCCTACCAAGACAGAGCACCAGTAAAAATTCTTCTATAACTCCCTCTGCCCACATTCCCAAGAGTAACATGACCAGGAAAGGTCCCCAGAACTTTCGTTTTCCTGCAATTACCCGTGTTAGTTGAGCCTACAGAGGATAGACGTAAGAACAAAGGAGATTCAGAAAGACAGAGAGTCACAAAGAAGCAATGTTTCTTGGCTACATTAACAAATGTAGGGTAATGAAAGCCTACCTTAGCCCATCTCTTTACCTGTAATTCAGATTTGCAGGTAGCACTGTGGGTAAAATCAGCCCCCAGAGGGGATTATGTTCCATGTTTCACTTGCCATTTCATAAAAATAGCTCCAAAAGCTCAAGTTGCAAAAAGCCATCAAGATTTCTGCATTGTTAATTGTTGACGATGACAACACGTCTTGTTACCAGCTTTTCTTTAATGAATTCTTTAATAGGTGTCATTAGTTGTTAAGTGTTACATTACTTCCTCTCAGAAAAAATATTTAAGGAAACTACCGTAAAAAAGTTCCATCCTCAGCAATCACCAAGGCCATTGTACAGTCTTGTTCTTCTTGATCATGTGCACACGTCATTTTCTTTGGCTGCTGAGAATCTGGGTCTTTAAGGATGAAAGCAAAAGTGTATATTCATCCAAAGAAGGAAACAAAAGACTTCCAATTCTGGGAAATTTACTGGATCCTGTCAGAAACATGTAGCCATGATGAGAAATAAACAATCTCAGTTTGTCAGCACCCTGTGTAGGGAATTAAACTCACAACTCCCATGTTAATGATACTTTCACATTTAATTTCCTGTGTGCCACCCTGAAAATGGATCTGTTGAAAGTGGAATTTCACTCCATAGAGCTGTCTTACTAAGTGCATGCACGTGAGGTTATACCTGTCACAACAGGAAGCTCATTTAGAACTGTAATTTGGGGAGAGGGGGGAAAGAAGAGATTGTGCCATGCAGGATGATCACTGTTTTCTTGATGTCATTATTTTATTAGTCTTTACTTACTCATTAGCACTGAGCATTAATAAGACCTGGCTAAGCACCCGCAGTGTGCTCTCCATGGTGCTCCATACAGTCCATTCTAGATCATCAGCACGCTAGACTACCTGCTAACCATGAGGGCAGATACTGACCACCGAGCAAGGAAGGGGTCTGGAATCTAGTCAGAGAGGATCTTGTTACAGGGAGAAGCCAGCCTTGCTGCAGTAGACAGCATGTTAAAGCCGCCATGGCTATAGCACAAGTGAGTATAATCAGTATGAGAAATACTCCACAGGTGCTCCAGAGATGGGCAGCTTTGGCATCACCTGGGAACCTTTCAAAATGAGCAGTCCTAGGCTCCCCCCGGCTCCCAACGTGATGGGTATGCATACCCTACAGGTGAAGGACCATGGCTCTAGAGCAGTACTCTCCAATTTGGCTGAATGCTAAAATCATGCTGGGGCTTTGAAAAACCCTAAGGCCCAGGCTTCAGCTAAGATGAGTTCAGGAAGAATCTTGGAGATCAAAATTAGGCATCAGCATGTTGCCAAAATCCCTGAGTTCTGAGGCCACGGTCTGCACACTGGTGTTCAAAACGAAGCTGGATAGAGCCTCTCTCTGGTGACCTTCCATTCTTCAACCACACCCATGCCCATTGCTGGAGAGGCCTCAACCACTGTAGGGTCCTTGGGTAGCCCTTCTTGGGAATACCTGCAGTGCTCTGCTGACGCCTCATGGCAGTCTACTCCTCACATGGGTGGCTTGTTCTCCCCTCCAGGTGAGGTCACCTGGTCAGGACTCCTTGACTCTCAGGCTGTTTCTGTCTTTTTCAAGGTTTTCCTTCTCTGAGTTAGAAGGGCTGAGTAGTGGGAAGGCTGGGGAGCCTTGTTCTGCACCTGAACAGTAGCCTCCAAGGCAAGGTGTTCACAAGAGCTTCCACTGTCTATTTCTAATATAGTGATGTTAATTACATTTCAAAATACTTGCTACATGGTTCACTGTGCAGTCAGGCCTGGGGTCAGCTGGTAAGTGATGCTACCACTTTTATCTACTGACGCTAAAAAAGGCAGGATGGGTGGGAACCTGGACTTGTAATCTAAGCATCATAGAGAGATATGTTCCATACTCTGAGGGAAATGTGTAGTTGTCCTTTAGATCTTTTCTTCTCTTCTTTCATGGTGATACAGTATTTTCTATGTTGGGTACACTGCTGCCAAGAGTAAGGTCTACATTTCTTGGTCTTACTTGCAGCTAGATGCAAAGTTGCAACTAATCCTGTGTATCATTCAGTTCCCAGAAACCATCCTTAAGAAGGTGCTTGGCTGGCCGTTGTCTGTCTTCCTCTTTGTTTCTCCATCCTCTTTCTCATTTTGGGTCATGGAGATGGAAACTATCCCTGGAATGGAGAGAATTCTAGAGATGTTGAAGATACGGAGTATTGAGCCACTTCTGTTTGGATTTGACTTACGTGAGCATGAGATGAGTGTCCATCTTTAAGAAAAAGTTGTTTGGGCCTGTCTGGCCATTGCAATCATACCTAGTCCCAATTTCTTACCCCCTAAAATTTCTTCTCCACTGGCCAAGATTATACTTTAGAAGATTCATTTAGAAGATGTTAAAGACTTGTCTCAGTTTTCAGAAAGATCAGATAAAACGTGGATTCCATAGAATGCGTTCTTGTGTTACATCTTTCTAAGTGACATTCTTAGCAAGTTGTCCAGCCTGGAAGGTCATGCACACTGCACTAAGGAAAGGAAAGGCCGGACAGAAACCTACTGTTCCACCATTCTGCCAGCTGTTTTCTGGGGACAACATGTCTTGACCACTATGAGGATGGGGGTTGACTGCCTTGGAGCCAGTTAGTAAAATAATTTGTAAGTTTACCATGCCTCAGCCAATGTGTGGTTAGTTAATATTACACATCATTTGAATGTTTTATTCCCTATTTTATTACTAAAATTTTAATACAGGAAAGTTGAAAAAATTTTGTAATGAAAACTAAAACACTCACTATCCGACGACACTCAACCCTTAGCTGTGGGATACACTCAGTTTGTCATAATCTGTCCACCTAGACCTTTCTCTGCTTACGTCTCCTCCCAGATTTTATTTTTTAAATAATTCAAAGTAAGTTCCACCCATCCCTAAATGTTTCCTCGCTACCTCATTTTTGTTCATTTTTACAACTTCTTTTCTTTATCTTGAAGTCCATTTCCCTGCAAATAAGAGGAACAGGAACTCCTTGGCTCCTAATTGTGACTTGAAGACCTGCCTAGCTAGGGCTTCTTGTGTCCCTCCTGACACGTGAACTTATTGGACACTTAATGAAAGTTGTAACTGAAATAAGACAGATGGGCTTTTCTTTCAGTCACCTTCCTGCTTCACGCTCTACTCGTCAGGTTGCTTTCCAGGTTTCTTTGGGCTTCATCCACTCCTCTCTTGACTCCCAATTAATCAAGTGACTACTTGAGGTACAAAGGTCATTCATTCCCCTTTAGCCAGATCTTTATATGCAAAGACACCCCCTCCATCCTTCTCCTTGGTTAGCTCTTCCTACCCAAAGCTCTGCGATACAGTCTGTCACCTTTGGTCCTATCCCTAGAGTGTCTGACCAGACATCCTCAACATGTCAGGTCTTATTTGTGTCACCTCCTGTTTGCTCAAACCTCCTTTGCTTTGGAGATGTTTTGCTCTTATTTTTGCCTGTTGTGTAGGGGACTGATCCCAGAGCTTTTTACAGTGAGCTACATTCCCAGCCCCTTTTTATTTTGATACAGAGTTTTCCTAAACTACCCAAAGTGTTCTCGAACTCAATCTTCCTGCTCCAGGCTTCTAGGATGCTGGATCAAGATGTGTTCCACCACACCCAGTTTCACAGCTTCTGTTTTGCTCCAAGACCTCTTCTTCAGAGTTCGGGGTGGTCCTGACTTTGAGACCTCTCTGTGCTGGAAACTCAGGCCTTGCCAGAGCTTCAGTCTCCTGAACTTCTTCTTTTCCTCTCGCTGGAAACTCCACAGTGGGACCCACAGCTGGAGAGGGAGTAAGTTTGTAGCTCAAATCAGCTCTTGTCATCTCCAGCGATCAGGCTGGTGCCTACAGGGCTTGGTTTAACCCTTGCTGTCTCTGATTGAGAATGAACACTGTGCCAGGATCGTCCGCATGTGCATCACCTCCTTTGATGCCCCAGTGACCCTTGTAGGTAACTGCTTTAATTTTTCTTCCTGTTATGGGTGAGGAAATGGAGTCACACAGAAGTGAAGTAACTGGCCCAAGCTTGCACAGCTAAGACAAGTCTTCTAGATTTTTTTTTTGGTATCCTGGATGGTCAGGATTGGAAGCATGGTTTTTGTGGGGACCCTGGGTCTAGTGCTTGATAGAACTAAAATTAAGTTTATATGTCTATGTTTCTGGGGTTTTGTTTGCTTCTCTTGGAATTATTTTTCAGCAGGAAGCTTCAGATCCCAAGGATGCGCATGCATCTTGCAGTTAATTGCATTTTCTTTTGAAGGGCTCCATGCATTTCCCATTGTAGAAGCCCTGGCTGAGAGGTCAGGGGCTGGGGTAGGAGTGGCGCTCGGCCCTCTCATTCTCACCATGACCGCCTAGGTTGTCATCAGCGGGCAGGTAGCTTGCCTCCAAGTCTTTTTCCCCCATCCATTTGGAATAGTTTATCTTTTCTTTGGCAAGAAGCAGAGCCAAGAAGGAAAAAAAGGACACAGGAAGGAAAGAAGAGAGTTAAGTTGTTTTCCAGGCCATGGGGAAGGCACAGGCAAAGGCCCAGAGTTGAAAACGTGCTAATGGTTTCTGGCATGTTGGTGAGGGTCAGGACTGAGCAGGGTAGTGGCCAGGCTAAGGTACGTGGGCAGCATGTGCCTAGGCCTTGAGTGCCAAGCTAGGGACAGGATGACACTGTTGGCAACAGGGAACAGAGGAGCAGATGAGGAGGACCCCAGGGGGTGCGGGGTTCCTGTCTCCAGCCTCAGGGTGCATGGAAGAGAAGGCAAGGTAGCTTCTGAGGCTAGGGTGTGGGGTCACGCTGGGAACCCCAGGCGTGGCCCAGCCCAGCCTGTCCTTCAGCTATGGGATGAAAACACAGGCCCTAATGACTCAGCCCTCAGACCCTAAGCGCAGCTTTTATCTGTTCTTCTGAAAGCCAATGGCTTCTTTCTGCATCTTGAGCCATGCTTTGCTGTACCAAAGGCCAGCAAAAAAACGAGCCAATAAGTCACAGACATGACAGAAATGTGCCGCAGATCATCTGTGGTTCTTTCTGCCTGACCCAGGCTGAGGGAGTGCAAATGGCCGTGGGCTGCTTCCTGGATTTGTGAATCCCCCAAACCAACGACCCTGCCAGCTTCCAGAGTGTTCAAGTCCAGCCTGGCCCACTCCAACTAACGCTTTGTGCTCCGACTCGGCAGGTCCCCACCATGCCCCTGCAGGGTTCCCACCTTCTATAAACCTAAACCAAAGCATCCAAGCAGGGACTTCGGTGGCTGGGGAGATACCACGAAACTCGACTTTTCCGTGTGAACAAAGGAAAGCTAAGGACGAGGGAGCTAGAGGCGGGTCTGAGACTAAGTCGGACCCCAAGCCCCTCAGTGTGACCGAGCCCCAGCACAGCTGTGACATTAGCAGCCGGCATTTGAGGCACAATAATAATTTTTCAGATCAAAGCAGCCCCATCTTTAGACAATTATAGTAAAATTGAAGCTCTCCTCTAAAAGAAACACATGCTCTTGTTGTGTTTTCTCCTCTCCCCCCTCTGTACTTTATTCTTTATGAACAAATTGGTTTTCAGGGCTATAGAAAGAACCGATTGGAAGCTTAAATTCTCACTGTCTGCCCAGGGGTGGTTCACAGGGGTGAACATGGAACATCTGAAAGCTGACTTTTTTAAAATTGATATCCAAGAATAAAAGAGAGAATGGTAGGAGAAGCTGATCAGGAATGAATAAAGTCTCCTTTTAAGCTGAATGCCCCCTTCCCCCCACCCCTTCACTCCAGAAAGGCTGGACTGTAATTGCTCGCAATCACTCGGCACAAATTGTCTGCTCGTGTTTGCTTTTTAATTTTGTATAATCTGGTCCATTTCGTTCTCTCTGCCTTTGAACCCTCTCTCTCTCTCTGTTTCTCGTTCTCTCTCTCTCTCTCTCTCTCTGTTTCTCTCTCTCTCTCCTCTCTCTAATTCTTCAGTACTGTTTAAAAAATCAGTACTAATTCCCAGTGATATTTGATGGCTTTTACTAAGCAAAGGCACTTACAAAAAATTACACATACAGAGTGCAACATGCTGAATGTACTGAATGGCACGAATCTGGTCCATATCCCCTAAATGTTCATTTCCGTATTCAAATTACGCATTCTTAAGACATGGTAGCTAGATAGGCTGACCGACCCTAAGTAAATGAGCCAGAACAGGAGGGCTGGTAGCTCAGAGCACCTGCATTTGTTTCCTTCAGGTTGCAGGGTGTGGCTCTCAGCACAGCCATGCCTGCCCCAGTGTCTGTGATGGACGTGCAGCCCATACAGTGCCTGCCCGAATACAGCTCCAGCCCACCCTCCCTTGTCCTTCAGCCTGTGCTGTCCTCACACAGAGGCTGATGAATCTGGAAAGAAATGGTGTCACTTACTTTCCAGAGGTATAAAAACAAAGGGAACTAAAAGGGGATTCAGATGTGGGAAAAGTCCTCAACAGGCTGAAGAAGAAGAAGAAGAAGAGGAAGAGGAAGAGGAAGAGGAAGAAGAAGAGAGGCAAATAGCATGCAGGTATAATGAGAAAGCAAACAGTCTCAGAACTCTTGGAGGCAGAGGCAGGAAGATGCAAGTTTAAGGTGCTTGGCATGTTTTAGATACTCAGTAGTTGTTGATTATTAGTCCATCCACTTTAATAGTAAACTATTTAGGTTATCAGGCAGAGTACAATCAAGGAAGCAGATACTGTGAGTACTCCAGGCCCCCTTTTTCCAGATTTCTTTTTCTTTACCTTGTAGTTACTTGTGGTCAATCATAGTTCAAACATTTTAAATGGAATAAATAATTTATGTATTTTAAATTTGCTTGTGTTGCAAGTAGCATGATGGAATCTTATACCATCCTACTGGGGTTGTGAATTCTTCCTTTGCTCAGAGTATCCATACTGTATACATTACCCACCCATTAATAACTGTGAGGTCATCTATGTCATCAGATCATCCATTGCAGTGACAATAGTGTTTATCTACAAATAACCTTATTTTACTTCAAAATGGTCCTATACCTAAAAAGTAGTGATGTTGTCAATTTTATCATAGCATATCATTCTCTCTTTGTCCTACTTTATTATTAGTTACTATGTTTTGTTTTGCTGTGCCCAATTTATAAATTACACTTCATTATAGCTATGCATGTATAGGGAAAAATATGTATGGACTTCAGTAATGCATACAGTTTTAGGTATCTACTGGGAGTCTTGGGTCCTACTTCCCATGGATAAAGGTAGACTACTATATTCTGGAATCAGCAATTTATTATAAGCATCAGAATTTGTACAGTGATGGAAGGATCTGGGGAAGTAAGATTTGGAAAGGGTGTCAGAGAATCACAGAAAAGCTAGTGGCCCAATAGTTTCACTAGAGAATTCTACCAAATGTCTGAAGAAGAATTAATACCAATTCTACATACTTTCAGTTTCATCCAGAAAGGAGACGTTTCCTAATTCATTTCAGGAAGCAAATATTATCATGATATCAACCCCAGATACAATGATCTTTCACAAAATCTTAGAAAAAAAATATGTATATGAATTCTGCACTAAGACTAGAGTTTATTCCTGAGCTTTAAGGATGGTTAAATATTTAAAAATCAGTCAATATAATCCACCATATTTACAGTCTGAGGAAGAATCACATGATCATTATCAATTGATGCAAGGAAAATCTTTTGAAAAAATTCAATACCCATTCACAATAAAAAGTCTCAGAAATAAAGAGAAACTTTTTGACTTTATAAAGCATACCTACAGAAACCTACAGCTAACAGTATGTTGCAAGACTGGAGATTTTTTTTTCCTTAAATGAGGAGCAAAGCAGGTATTCTATTCTTACTTTTTATTCTACATAGTCCCAGAAACTTTAGTCAGTGCATTAAGGTGAAGAATGGAAGGAAGAAAAGAAGAAAGGAAGGAAGGCAGGGAGGAAAAAGGGAAGACAAATTAAAAGGGAAGAAATAAAATATATCCTTATTTGCAGAAGTCATGATTGTCAGCACAGAAAATCCCCAGGGATCTTTAAAAATAATAGTAATAAAACCTTCTGGAATAAACGAGTGAGTTCAGCAAAGTCACTAAACACAAGATAAACATACAAAAATTAATTATATATTAATACATTAGCAATGAACACATAAAAACTGAAATGTAAAATGTAGTGTCATTTTGAATGTCGAAGAAAGAAATAGCTGTAAATATATCAGAACACACTAGGGACTTGTTTATTGAAAACTACAAAATTCTGATGAAAGAAAACAGTGAAGACCTAAATAAATACAGAGAGAAACTACGTAAATGCTTTGGAAGAGCATATATAATAAAGAGGCCAGTTCATCTCAAATCGATATATAGGCTTGATATAATTTCTATCAAAATCCCAGCAAGGTTTTTTCATAAATGTAGTCAAAATTATTCAAGAATTTATATAAAAAGAGAAAGGTACTAGAATAGCTACAACGATTTTGAAAGCGAAGAGCAGAGTGGGAGGAAATCAATCTACCTGATCTAAAGACTCATTATTTAGCTACAGTAATCAGCACTGTGTGGTATTGTCACACAGATCAATGAGGAAGAATAGAGAGCACAGAAATATACCCACATAAATATTTCCGAATGATTTTTGACAGAGGTATAAAAGCAATTCAATGGAGGAAAGATGGCCTTTCACCAAATGTTGCTAGTACAATGGAACGTTCATGGGCAAACAAAAATGAAACTCAACGCAAATTCACACTATACACAAAAGGGAACTTCAAGTGCATAATCAAGTTAAATGTAAAACATTAAACTCTAAAACTTTTAGAAAAAAATGGGATAAAATGTTCAAGATCCCTAAGACTTCTTAGACTTGACACCAAAACATGATTTATAAACATAAAATTTGATAAACTGAACTTCAACAACATTTAAAATTGCTCAGCCAAAACTTAAGATGAGCTACAGACTGGAAGAAAATCTTTGTAAAGGAATAGTATGTAAACAACATAAAGAACTCTTTAAAATCAACAGCTTAAAAACGAACAAATGATCCAATTAGAAAATGGACATGAAAAGACCAAAATAGTATGCCAATGTCAAATAAGTACATGGAAAAGTATTCTACATCATTAGCTTTTGAGGAAATATAAATTAAATCATGATCAGATATCATTACATACCTATTAGAATTGATAAAATGAAAAATAGTGAAAATAGAAAATAGAAATGAAAATTAGAAAACAAAGCATTTGTATAGTGCTAGTGGGACTGTAACATGATACAGCTACTTGAGAAAGCAGTGTCTTTTAAAGAGTGTCTTTTAAAAGGGGAGGTGGGGGCGGGAATTTAGCTCAGTGGCACAAGCACCTGCCTGGCAAGCACAAGGTCATGAGTTCAATCCCTGGTACCACAAACAAGACATGCAATTAATTACAGATTCTCTTCAACTTACACTGAAGTTACAGCCCAATAAACTCATCCTAAAAGGAAAATACTATGTTAAAATGCCTTTTAATAAACCTGTCCCAGTGAGCACCATAGCTGAGCGATGCAGCACCCTAGAATACCAGTTGTTTATCCTAATGACCGCATGGCTGACCAGGAGGTATGCAGTGATGTCACTTCCCAGATCACAAAAACATATGGTGTCAAATCCCTAGCCAAGATAAGAGTGAAATTTAAAGTATGGTCTCTACCAAATGTGTACCGCTTTCACACCATCATATAACCTGAAAGAATCCTAGATGGACCCAATGTAAGTCAGGGACCATCTCCATACAAAGCAGTGAGTGGGTGCCTGATCATTTATACCAGAAAAATGAAAACTTACATTGACACAAAAAACTATACATACATACATGCATGCATACATATTTATACCAGCTTTATCTGTCATAGGAAAAACATAGAAACAATCCAGATATACTATTTGGGAAGAATGGTTAAATCAACTATTATACATCCATCACATGGAATACTGCACAGCAATGAAAAAGAACCAACTACTGTACTCATACATGTAACAGTTGGATGCATCACCACCAGGCAATTATATCCAGTAAAAAACAGGTCCTAAAAGATTATGTGGTATCTGATTCCATTTGGAAGACATCATTGAGTTGGTGAAATTATAGCATTGAAGAACAGGTTGGTAGTGATCAAGGATCAAGGTGAGATCAAGGATCAAGTAGCAGTGAGGGTGAGTGTCAGTCAGATAGGTTTTGGTTGATTTTGGAGTTGTTCTGTATCCCAACTGCACTAAAGCCAGTGTCCTGGCTGGAATACGGTAGTGTCATTTTGGAACTGTTGTCACTGGCAGAAATTCATGAGAGGGTACCTGGGACCTTTCTTCCACTGCATGTGAATCAACAGTTATCTTAAAATGAAAACTTTAATTTTTTAAGAAAGAAGCTCCGGGCATCCGGCGATTGCACAAACTTTATCCATATTTGAAATGTAACATTTTCTGATGCGTATTTTGGTGGCTATGAATATGAAGGTTTGCTGGCGTGTTTCAACTATCTGTTTCTGAATTGTTTAAAGCAGGAAAATAGAGCATTTACAAAATAGGCCACTGGAAATCTTTTAGGTGCTTTTACCAAGCAGGAAAGATATTATACAAAAGCATAAGAAAATGAGACACAAATGAGAGATGAGGGACAGGGAGAGGTGGCCTGGACAATGAGGAGGGGGCTGTGAGCACACAGGGGGCAGGTATGAGAATTCTGCTTTGGCATCTTAGGCGGCAGGGGACCATGGTGGGCTTGCAAGTGTGTGTCTAAAAGGCAGACAGGCAAAGTGGGAGAGGGAGTCCAATAAGCACAGGCTTCTCCGTTGCAAATATGTATGGGACAAGAGTGTGGTAGGACACAGATCCAAATGGTGTGGGCACCGTTCTGAGAGACCAGCACATACCAAGTGGCAGAAGAACACACGAGACAGTGAGCTTGAATACGTCCTCGCTTAGCTGGCTAGTGCCACATTCTCCACAGAGCTGGGAACAGCCCTGGGCTGAGCTGTGGTGAGAGCATTCCTAGCATTCTTACACGGCGGCATCTCTGGGAAGCCTCCCGTTTGTACTGAATGGGGTCCAGAGATGTGCAGCAGCCTCCCCAAGGTCATTCTGCTAGTAACACAGACTGTCTTGAAAGAAGGAAACTTCACAGCCTGCGCGATGTGAGCAAAGCCAGAGACTTCCCCTGAAATGAAAGGCAGGACCTTATTGTTGCCATACCTAGGGCCTGGGATTTCCACTTCCAGGGGCGACGCATCATTTTCTCCTGGCCCTTCGGACTGATTTCCAGGGAGAGGCTGCCCTGTGGAAATAAACTGTCAGTTTATTCAATAAAAATTATCCAAAATTGGGAGTGAGCTATACTGATTAGGGAGAAAGGTCCAGGAAGGAGAGAAGGGCGGGTCTACTCTGAAATCTAAGGCTCAGCCGCCCTTGTGTGTGATGGTTCCTTCCCCATTTCTAACCTAAAGTAACCAGAGACTTTCTATTCACCTCTAAGTCTTTCTCATCCACACTCCACCAAAAAAGGGTCGACCTCTGAGAAGCCATTCAATGTGAAGGGGACATAGAGAGGGAGGTTCACTAGTACTGAAAGTGTATGCATATGGTTTTCAATAGTTGATGCTTAGTAATTCTTTGTTAAATAAATAAATTGTTGAATACATCTTGATTAAATCTTTCCATCCAGAGAGAAGGTAGAGCAGCATCTGGATCCCATTCTTCAGGCCTTGGAGCAGCTATTTACTAATTTTGAGGTTGTAATTTTCATTTTGACATGGGAGCAACTGCTCTTTAGAACCAAAATAAAAGAGAAGGAAACTTGTGATTTTTGTGTAGCACCTGTTTTCTACCAAGCTGGCTAAGGTCTTGTCCACTGCAATGTATTTTCCTGTCTCTTGGCAGTCTTCAGCAGTTAATTGTTCTGTACAGAGAAAGTAACGTTTGCTGAGAATGTTCCAGAGTTGTGGATATTTTCTGTAGGATGTCGCCCTGAAGATACCTTTGTCTGTCTCTATCTTTGTCCTTTGTATCCTATAGAAGGTGATCTCTGTGACCACACAGGGCTTCCTATGCTACCAAAGATAAGGAAGGAGGCAGGAAGGAAGGACTTCCATTGAAAACTTGATCTCAGTCTCCAGCTATTTTGTGAATTTGACCCATTGAACAAGCGCTTTTTTTCTCTTTTTTTCCAGGCACTTGAAAAGGGAAATCTGGAATAAGTATAAACTGTCTCTGTCTCATGACCCTACCAGGGTCTCAGGGAAGTGAACCTGTGGAAGATAATGGACATCCTAGCCAACAAGGCAAAAGATTCCTGAGTTTGGGGACAAATACTGCCACCCACTGGCCCTGTTAGAGGGAAGGTCCCTCCAAGCCCCCTGCTCCTGCTGGGACCTGTTCAAGGACAGTAAACATGGTTTCCAGAACTAGAGAAGTCTAAGAAACAATTTTTTCCAGGTAAGTGAAATTTTACTTTGGGTTCTAAGAAATGTAATGAACAACAACATAACACAATGTTGTTCATCAAGGAACACCCATCACCTGGTGGTGGGGTGTGTAGCATAGGTGGATGTAACGCTGGGTGCCCCTACCAAGCCCAGATAGAAGACTTCATCAATTGCCACCCCCTGCTCCTCCCCAAATCAAACCAATTCCCTCTGTAAAAATAAATTGCTACCTGCTTCTTAACAAACAAACCTTTGAGTGGGGGGAAAAAAGAGCGATATTTTTTTTAAAAAGGAAGAAAATTACAAGTGTATTTTCTCCTGACACAGTTTTAAAAGCTGTTTGTTGCTGATTTACAATGCTCAAAGTAGTCAGCTTTTCATTTGAAATTCTAATAAGTGCTTTGAAATGGGTTGGAGGTTGTTAGGAAGTAAAGCGAACACTGAACTCGGGTTTTGCTTCCTTCTTCACGGCCCTCCTAGGTCTGTCTAGGTCTGATCTTAGATTTACCTTCATTTCTATGAAATGGTCTTGAGTTATGTGGGCAGCAAAAGCGATATGGGGAGACTGTGGAACCATCACGAATGTCCCGTTGCATGTTGCGTCAGGCTCTTCATTTTGTACCCTGAGTTTACATGATCCTGTGATGCGATGATGAATTGGATGAATTATATTTTTTCAGTCTCCCAACAAGGCTTCTTTTTTTTCCCATTGTCGTAAATGTGATGCGGCGTTCTTGGGAAGCAGTCAGACATCGCAGATCTGAGAGGTTCTAGTTCTATAAACTAAGTGCCTTTACCTTGGTTCCAAAGCAGGCAGCTGGGATGAAAACCAGGCCTGTGAAGGTCTTGGTGCCAAGCAAGGGGCATGTCTGATTTTATGAGCTTACCCTGTCTGTGACAGATATCAAACAATGCCAAAGGGGCAAAAATAAATCATACAAGGAAAAAAAACAAAAAAATACCCAGTCCTCATAGAATTGTAATGACTACATCCGGTTTTTAATTGTTTGAAAATAATTAGCTTTCTTGGCATAAAGAATCTTATTTCTTATGTGATCTTACTTTAGAAAAGGACCAGGTTAGTTTCCTATGGTAATTTTTGATGTTATTGTTCTATTGTTGTTGTTGTTTGTACTGCCTAATACTCTAATAGCTTAGCTCTGCCAACATTTTATAAATCATAAAAGTTTTAAATATTTGAATAACATTATAGAAGATTTATGAGTGAAGTGATAAATCTATATATATAGATTTATCTATATATAGATATAGATATCTATGTATCTATATCTATATAGATATATCAATATAAACAATATTTGTTTTTCTTGTCTCCTCCTCTTGCCATATTCAGGTTTGGCTTGGTCTGGTTTGGCTTGGTCTGGTTTGGTTTGGTTTGGTTTGGTTTGGTTTGGTTTGGTTTGGTCTTGTCTGGTCTGGTCTGGTTGGTTTGTTGCGATGACCTTTTAACTGGAAAAGGAAAAAGTCATTATGAAGGTTTGAAGTGGGTTGAGGAATGGAAAGAAGGAGAAAAAATTGAGGCAAATGTGCAAACAATTCTTTTGAGAAATCTGGCTGTGAGAATGAAAACCCCGAGATTTATTTTTGACTCGCCTACATAAAATTTCTAGAAAAACTGTTCAATTTGGTAAGTTTAATAGTCCTATTACTGTGTTAGGAAATTCAGTGGAATTTCATTAAGGAAACACTTGTGAGATCTTTATTCCCTGAAAATTGTCATCAGGTTCAAGATTCCTGCAAGTTATTATTAAGTCTGCTGATGGTAAAAGAACCCACCAAACTCATCATCTGGGAAGTTTCTTGGTGAACGCAATTCTGTCTGGATTTTCTTTCTAGAATAAAAAGTACAGTTGTACCTTAGGAACTCTTTATTAATTGGCTCCAAAAGGAGTGAGGATTACAAAAACTAGGAGTACCAAAGAAATTGTTTTGGCTAGAAAGGGTAATGAGTCATGAGGCAGTCAATACCAAGGAGTTCCAGCTTACAGTGTAACAAGTCCCAAATAGAGGATGAATGCCAAGATAAAATTTCATGTCAGAAAGTGTTAAGTGCCAAATTTGACAAGTTTCAAAGCAGCTGAGTACCGAGTTATGACTTTAATTGGGACTCAAAGTACAAGCAAAGGCACAGTGCTATTGCAACCTCTCAGACTGTCCCAGTTCTCCATGGTTGCCTTGCAAATCACCCCAAAGTACAGTGCGACCAAATGACATTGAAGTTATGCTTGTAGGCTTTCCAGGTCAAAAATCAGAACCCAGTGGGGCATCCTGTCTCTGCTTCGTATCTAGAGCTTACTACATGGCTCGGATGGTGAGGTCACCTAGACAGCACGACTGAATCTGGAGACTCTTCCACATGGACTGAGTTGGACTGTCCAACATATCCGAGATGGCTCCTTCACATGCATGTCTAGCACTCTGGTCACATGGCTAGAATCACTGAGGGTGGCCAGTGTTCCTTCATCTGCTGGAGCAACTACTCTTCATGTGACTGGCTTGAGTGACTCCACAGTAGAAAAATCTCAGGGCATGAGACTTCTTAGGTGGCAGTTTACATCCTCTGGAGCAAATATCCCAAAGGAGAAATTCCTCCCAATCCTCTTAAAGCTTGGGCTCAGAGGCCCTTCCCCTGCATAAAATCAGTCACAGGTTGGGTCAGAATTGAGGGGATAGAGCTAGATAATCAACCTGCCTTTGAGGGAACAGAGAACAGAAGCAACTGATTTCAGCCTTTTGGGAAATAAGCAACCACAGTGGGTTTCATGTCCAGAGGTTTAAGTGCCAATCCATTAAATTAATCATTTGGTCAACAAACACTAATTTCATCAATTACAAGTATCCACTGATAATACAAATGTTGGACTATCCTCTAAGAGTTTACATTCTGACATAATACACATATACCCACAGAAACATACAACAAAGTGGCCCTAAAGTGATCCCCCTAAGGAAAAATTGAAGAATATGTAAGCAGAAACTATATCTAGTACATTATTCAAAATGGTAGCCATTGGCAGAAAAGCACCAGTATGGGAAAATTTGAGTATTGAATGAAAGTCCCCTGAACCCAAACCTTCATTAGAAATCTTGAGACTGTGTCTTAAAACTTCAAACTTTCCCTTAAGATGAATAAATCTGATAAATGAAGTACCACCCAGCTTTCATTCTTCCCCCGGGGTTTGGTTTGAGAGCAGGAATTGTTTTTCTAGGGTTAGTATTTTGAAGAAATTATTCCATATCCAAATGCACTAGTTAATTGAGAAGAGATTCTTGGCTTCGTGAGACAATGTTTCTGGCACATAAGCAAGTTAGAAAAATGTTTTAGCTACCTAGGGTTTGCTTGCATTCATTAGATTTTTTTGAGTCTTGCCAGCTTGAAGAATTCCTTTTATTTCTAATGTGATTAAAAAATTAAAGTACTGATTTTTATATACAGATGTTGATGAAAGATGTATTTTAAAGCAGTAAATTAAAATCTCATTAATATTTCAGTAAGAGTATTTTGTGCTTATCTGTTTCATCTCTATTTTTGACCTATGGCTTAGAGTTCACAGCATGAAGACGATGGTAAAATCTGCTCACCATAAAATGTTAATTATAAGTAAATTACAGCACAAACGTTCAATCAGCCACATTAATTCTACATAAAGTGAATTATTGTAGCAGAAAATTTTGAAATGTGACTGAATTTTGTAATCTTCAGTCCCCTTTTTTTCCCTCTCACACTAACCCTGATTCCCATGTGTTTCTCCCATAAACCAGGAGTTCTTTGTGTGGTGTCGAGCTCATTCTGCTTACTATGTTTTGAAAGTTAAATACAGTGTGCAGTCCCCATCTTTCCAAATGATTCTGAATTGTACATAAGTCTATTTGCCCCATGGCAACTTCAGTGAAAGCTTTGATAATTTTCAAGCAGAGAGTTTGGTTCTTACAGTGAAGGGGTTGGGCTTGTCATATGGAATAATTCTCTCCTGAAAAATGATCAACGTGCATATGTGTTTCTTATTATTGTTATAATTGTGATTTTTTCTCCTGCATTTAAGTCTGTTGTAAAGTTACAGACTTAAAAGTTAGTACTTTTATGGCCAAAATCCAATGGATCTCCCATCTGGCATCACCTCTCAGGCAACAGAGAAACAAAAGACTCAAAAATCTTACCCCAAAAGTGTAATTTGTAAAATAATAATTTAGAAAATGCTGAAAACATCGAGTGTGGCTGGTTCATTCTATGAATGTTAGTAGCAAAAATACTGATGGTGCTTTGAACAAAAATGCCTCTGTGAATTCACTTTACCATGAGAAATAAAGACGCTGCTCTGTATTAGTGGAATATTTAAGGTAGTGACCAGATGTCATTTGGTACTGAATACAGGAGAAGCTACAGATTTGCAAAATACTAGGAAGGAGAAAACTTTTTACTATTTGGTGCTCTTCAAACACACCCAGTCTCAAGTACCAAGTAGCCTAAAGGAATCACACAGTAGGGATGCTTGCTTCCTCATGGCCCTCTGCTCAAGGGAGTACATGGATCTGACCTGCCTCCCTTCACTTACTCAGTCCAGCATGTTCTCACTGGAGGCTGAAAATGTGGGTCACATCCCGAGGGATCCCTGCTTCAATTCTGATGCCCATTGTTTTGAGCCCGAAGCTCTGCCCTCTCTTCTGGTCTCATCTCTTCCACATGGACATCATCGCTCCAGGGGTCTACTCTCTGACTCCATGAGAATATTAGGACTTAGAGGAACACAGAGGATGACATGTGTATTCTTTGTCTACCCACATCTGGCTTCTGCATTAAGGCTCTGTCTTCTCATTAGTGAAGGCAGGGTCTTTGTTTTGTTCCACAGATAAGCTATTTCACTTAATACTCATGAAACTCAACAGAAGACTGCAGCGGCCAAGAAAAATAGAAATACTTTACAGGCAGCACTAATACGGAAAATGCTGAAATGAGAATCATAGTACTATTAAGACAAAAAGACTCCCCCCTAAGAGGGATGAGAGAAGGAATTTCCAATTTGCTAATGGAAGAAGCTGTTAATCTGCAAATGAGGGCAGGCATTGGTGAGGCCTCCTTGGACATGCTTAGAAAATCTTGAGGATTTAAATATCTGGGAGTAAGAATTAGAGATCTGGTACCATTAGGAAAAAAAAAAATCACTTGCTTCCTAAGAGGCTAGATCTCCTAAAGAAAATATAATTTGAAAAATGGAGTGAAATTTACTTTTGACTCCTTTGTTTTGAAATCTTAGGCTATATTATAAAAAATAAATAAAGATGAATGTGATCCTTCTGTGATCATATTTATCCCCTTTAATCTCCTCCAAACGGGGCTCTCAGAATCTTCTAGATTTCCTCTCCTTTTCTATCCTCTAGAAAATCACAAACACATTCACAACAAAGTGTTAGAGGCCTATTTTAAATAGGATAATGGCTTTGTTTGGGTAAAAAATATACATGTTCTTTGGATAATTAAAAATGATATAGTCCAAAGAGGAAAAGTAAATTTTACAGTAAGTTTTACCACCCAAAAATTGTCCTCTTTAAACTGATGAACATTTTCTCGTTTACTTGTCATGTATTGTTTGAAAGAAAAGAGAGACTAAGCATGAGATAGAAACAGAAGACCTGAGAGTCAAAGAAGCAGATTTTAAAAAGGGATTAGGGGGAACCACAGCAATTAATATTGTGTTATTTATTTGACATCGGATAAAAGGACAGATTTTAAATGTCTTCATACACACACACACACACAGATGGTAACTGAGTGGTGAGGAATACATTGATTCATTGGAGAGTAATAATCAGTGCACAGTATATACAAAAAGCAAATCATCACATTGTACACTTGAAATGTATGCAATTTTTAACTTGTCAATTAAATTTTAGAAAGAGAGCATGCATGCCAAAGATTGGAAATATCCAATTTAATAGTACTAGACTTTATTGTATTAGAATGTAGAGGAAGTCTACAAAGATGAAATTGAACTTCTGATCCTCAGAAAATAATATTTTTTCATCAGAATATAATTATAAGGTATCTCAGCTTTAAGAAAAATAAATTAAAGGATAAGACAATCTGGATCTATTTTTGTTGAATTGCATTCTTCAGCATTGAACAGTACATGCTGACCCCATGCTCAAAAGATGAGAAAACTAAGACACAGCTGCCTATTCTCCTTCACCTGTCTCCTAATCTTTCTTGGTAATTTTTGTACTCTATTGTGGTTTTTAACACTTCTGGTCTTGCTTTGAAACCATAGCTAATGTTTTGTTGTATGTTTGTATTTATATATATATATATATATTTTTTTTTTTTTTTATCAGTACCTGGGATCGAACTCATGACCACATGCTTGCAAGGCAGGCTCTTATGCCAATGAGCTAAATCCCCAGCCCCTGTATTTATATTTTTAAGTATGATTCAGTAGTTATTTAGATCAATATTCTCTAGTTTTTAAGTTTTATACTTTTGATTTTTACTTAGTTGGATGAATTTTATCTTCAGGTAGAATTGTTTCCAATGTGATAATTCAGTATATGTAAACAATATGCAATGATCTAATTTGGATAGTTAGTTTTCCTATTTCTTAAAGGGTTATTTCTTTGTTTGGGGAAGCTTTGAGCACCTCTCTTCTAGTTCTTTATGAAATATATAATAGAATTTTGTGAAATGTAATCAATACTATTTTGCTATTGAACATTATAACTTATTCCTTTAATATACAGTTTGGTTCCTGATACTCAGTCTCCCTTTGTGCTCTTTCCCTTCCCTTTCTAGATTCTAGTGATCACCACTTTATTCTAAGAAGATTTATTTAGAAGATTAGCAGTTAATTATATTTTTAATTTTCTTGTCTTAAAATCCCTATTACCTTTATACCCAATGTACAGAATGAAAAATGAAATAAAAGTTAATAAAAATAAATGAATAAATAAAAGAATATTTTAGCTGGGTATAAAATAGGTTAAATCACATTCTTTTCTTCATACTTTATAGATGTTTGTTTATTTTCTTCTGGTACTGGGTAGTATTTTTTAATCACATCTTATATCGTTTAGTTGTTAAATGGGCTCATAGGTGCCATACTTTACATTATAATCTCTTATTGTTGTGACTGAACATTGTATACTATGCAGCATAATTTTTTCTTTAGAACCTTGCAAATATTACTTTTTGCCTATAGCATTGTAAATGATGGTGAACATGGTACCTCCTCAAAATTTTTGTTTATAGAAATTTTGAGTTTTCTTCTTAAATAATTAAGGAATGTTTTCTTTACTCTTTAAATTTAGAAACCAGGATACACGTACCATTAGGCCATTTATATTAGCTTTGCCTATAATATATTGTGCCGTTAAGGGTATGTGTATGTAATGTGATGCGTGCATGAGTATGTCTACATGTGTATTTTTCCTCTTTTAAGGCACATTCTTTTTTTTTTTTTTTTCTAACTCACAACCTCCATGCTTGCTAGGCAGGCACTTATGCTGCTGAGCTAAATCCCCAGCCCCAGGTGCATTCTTATATATCCCATCTGCTGAATTCTCTCTTTGATTATTTTTTCTTTTTCTATTACTTTCTATTACTTTTCTATTACTTTCTATTATTGTTTGTTTTCCTTTAATTCACTAAGACTCACTCATACTTTTTCACTATGATAGTAATTTATTTTGTTATATCTATTCTATGTTATCTGTTACTATTTTACCAGTGTTAACTCATTTATTAGTTCTATAATGATGTTTTGATCCTGTTTGTGTCCTAAGCTTCACAGTCTTCTTGTGTCATTATGTTATTTTAATAGTTTGCCATTTAATGGCTATTGTAGTAAATTTGTGCCATATTAAGCTGTTCTAGTATATGAAATGTTCAAAAATAAATTGGATTTTTTTTTAAAAAGGCTATTTTTCCAATGTGATATTCTATTTTTACATTTTTTTCTCACTGTTAACAATCTCTTGGGATTCTAGTTTAAGGAAGGGAAGTCTCTTGCATATTCATCACCCTAGATGGACTCTTGGTGTTGAAATGTATATCTCTCACATCCTACATGCCTGTCAAAACCAAAATCCAAATTTGCTAACTTGGCAGACATCCTCAATAGCTAATGGCTATGAGTAAAGATTATTTTCTTTCAGGATTCTGGCAGTTTCTTTGGTTCAATCACCCTTTGATCCCATGTCAGTTCCTCAATACATTTAATGTGTTTTTACTATTTTATCTGGCATATGAAATTGCTTTCAGCAGAAGATGTAGTCTGAAAGGATTATTTGTCATTGTTGAAAATGAATTCCCTTCATGTTGTTACTTACCTATTTACCTTGTTTTTGCTTAATATGCAGAGCTCTCAACATAGATCTTTGTGCTCGTAGACATTGGAAAGTCTTCTTGACCAACTTTCTGCTTCATCTGAGACATATCTTTTTTTCTTAGCAACAGCCTAATGTGTCCTGTCTGTTGGATATATTCTGAGACCTTTAGAAGAAGGAATATTCTGGTATAAGTTAGGTCTCAGAGAACCAGAGATTTTGTTCCTTCTCTTGGGAATGGATTAAATGTCCTTCACTGGAGCTCAATCCACCTACTTGGAAATAAAACTTATTGCCATGGAGCCTTCCTTCCAAACAACTGAGCCCGGGCAGTCTTCCTGCCTCTAATAAGCGTCTGAGGTCTTACACTGCTGGGTAGATGGCTTTTATTCTTAAAATCACTTTTAAGCCTTGTGTTTTAGCCAGATTTCTCTTATTGTGACAAAATACCTAAGAAAAACAACCTAAAAGAAGGAAAATTTTATTGTGATTCACAGATCCAGAGGTTTAGTGTCTGACTGTTGGCTGTGTTGCCTTTGGGCCTGTGGTGAGGCAGAACAATGCAGCAGGAACCATGTGGTAGAAAAGACTGCTTACCTCATGATGGCCAAGAAACACACACACACACAGAAAGGGTCTAGCTCCCAATAGCCCCTTGTAGGCCATGTCCCCGGTAATCAAACTTCTTTCATTAGGCCTCATCTCCTAGAGGTTTCACTGCCTCCCGTTTTAGGTTGGCTTTCTATTACTGTGATAAAGTACTTGAGAATAACATTTTAAAGGAGTAAAAGCTTATTTTGGTTCATAGCTTCAGAGATTTCAGTCCATGACCTGCTGACTATATTACTTGGTGCAGTAAAATATCATGGAAGTAAGTATGAGTTGTAGAGAAGACAGAGATAAAAACGTCCCTTCAAAACCACATCCCTAGTGACTTGCCTCTCCCAAGTAGATCCTTCCTCCCAATAAATCCATTAAGCTATAAATTTGTCAATGGATCAATCCATTGATAAAGTTTGAGCCCTTGTAATCAAATCATATGGGCTTTTGGGGAGATATTCTAGACCCAACTGTAACACCTCCCAGTAGTCTCATGAGCCAGGGAACAAACCTTCAACACATGAGCTTTTAAAGGACTTCAAGATTCAAAACCAAGATCCACACTCAACTCAACATTCTGAGGCACTCCCTTCAGTTTGCTTCTCTCTAGCTTGTGAAGTATTTCAGGAAAATTCTACATATTTTATCTATGCCTTTAGATCTACTCTAAAGTTCACGATATAGTAAATATCAAAACCATATCATATCAAAATCATTTTTCCATCTTATCTAGAGATGTTTTTTGAAGTTTATGGTCCTGGGTTTTACCACGTTCTTTGATTATTGCTGATGAGCATTAATTATTTTTATTTTTTTTTCACTTCTTCCCATTTCTTTTAAAAAGATGTTGGAGCCAAGAAAATCTATGATCCAAATCCACTCCACCATCATCTCCTCCAATGGGAGATTTCACATGCCATTAGCAATATTGCTGCTATATCAAATGAATTATCATGATTTTTCATTTTGTTTCCTTTAGAAACAGATCCTGAGGTAGGAATGCAAGCGAAAGTCATTTATACGTATGTTGATCTCAGGACCTGGAACTATGATGAAGCAAAGAGAAAAGTATGGGAAGAAAGGAAGAAAGAGATGGGTGCTAATAAAGAACGCTTCATCTAATAAGTTATAAAACTTAGGAGAGTGCAGAGTGAATGCATCACCGTTGTTCCAGCTAAGAGGAAAGGAGCAGGCAGATCTGTACCTGACGATGTACCTCATCGGTGGACACCTGCTCCCCGATGTGTTAACTCCCTCTCATTTGCTACCTGTCACACACAGGCAGTCTCAGATGGTCTCAGTGAGACATGGGCTCCAGAAATGGCCATTTGGGCTACTGTGCTGTGAAACAGTAAAATCCAAGGGAAGATGGCCAGGGTACATTGTGTGACTGTGACATTCAGGTACCTCAACTTTGGGAGAGAATAGCACTGTAAGGAGGCAGGATCTTCTCAGGGCTGCTCAGATGGTTCCATTTGAGTGATCTCTTACCTGATAGCAATTACAGACCTTGACCACTGAGCCCTTCTAGTTGGTATAGTTAACTGTTCAAACGTAATGAATACACCTATATAAAAATTAGGAAATATCCTGTGAGGCCTTAGAAAAGGCAAGAGAGACTTTTAGTCAATAAGGGAGAGTTATTTTAGCATATGTATTATATCTGATATAATACAGAGAAATACATATAGCGAGAGAATTTTATCAACACACACAGGAGTGACATTCATTATATAGCAGTCTTTGGTATCCATAAGAGATTGGTTCTGAGATAGCCACAGATAAGTAATCTGCAAATAGTCCAATCTCTTATATAAAGTGGCAGAGCTACTTACATATAACCTGTGCATCTCTTCATTTGTCATCTCTTCTGCCTGTAACACCTAACACAATATAATACCATGCAAGTAGCTTTCTGCTTTACTGTTTAATAAATAATGATGTGTAAATAGCTTTAACCTGTCTAGAAACGTGGTTTTTAAAAAAATTTTGATTCATTGGATTTGTAGATCCTGAACCCATGAGTATGGAGGGTCAATTACTTAAATGTTAGGAAAGCTTGTGATGAAAGGGAAACACAGGTTCAGGTCACATAGTAAGTGTATACTATGTATGCTGCAAGGATGCTGTGTGGACACTCCATTGAGTGTGTTCAGAGTGTCACTTGGTTATGTGCCCATCAGTTTCTATCTGGGATACACCAAAGGATCATATAGTTCTTATGGAGGCCACTGCAGAAATCTACTCACCTAAAACCCTACTTTCAAATAATCCTCTTTTGTGAAGGTATCATACTGGGTTGAGTTTTAGAAAGGGCATGACTTTTGACTGCAATGTATGCTGTATATTTGAACGGAGTCCCACAAATCCATCTCGTTCCTTTGTGTGAACTATCTGGACCGATGTTTTAAAAGTGGTGAGTTATATTAACTCTTAACTCTGAGCGGAAGAACTAAAAAGCCCTCCAAGCTGAATGATTAAGGTGGAGAAAAAAATTATAATTTAATTCAGCGAAGTCAAGGGAATCCAATCAGCTATTTTTCATATAAAGTGTATATAAAGGAAATTATATTTTAATGGGTAAGTGTACTTCATAAGTCCCACCCAAGGGATGAACTGTGTGTATTCATGTGATAAGTGTTAGCAACTTGTTCTCTTCATGATACTTGACAAAATTATCCATACTAGAAATCACTATTTAAAAAATCCTGAGTGTTTTATCTTATATTTCAGTAAGGAAAAGCTAAATTTAAGATGTTGGGTGTTGATGGTAGTAGAGTGTGTTATATTTGTCTGGTTAAAATAAGAGAAAATCAGAAAGTGACATAATTCCCCAAGTATATGTGTGGAACTTCTGTGGATAATTATTCCCCATATTTATAAAGGAAGAAAAGAGAAACAGAGAAAGAGAATGAATACACCAAAGTCCCAAGAAGCAGAAATGCTGAACTCAGGTTCCCTGGGCAGAGCATTTTAGTCAGATATCATAAATAATTTTTATTAAGCAGAGTGATAAATCATCAGAACCAATCTCTAAATGACCTTGTGGAACACCCATTTGTGGTGTCTTACAGAGAAAAAGCTACCATTTTTGATGAAAAGTTTACATGAATGATCCAAGCAAGAGTTCAAAAACCCTGATTATGCCCTGAAAGAGGATTGTCTATTTGTTTAGGACAATGCACACACCAAAGCACTTCTCTGGGACTCCCCTCCATAAACCATTTCTTTCATCTCAAATCTTTACATCACTAAACATTTGAACTACTCTGTGCACTTCTTCATGTTTCCCTGTCGCATTGAGCAAAGCTCCAGATCCCTCTGGAAATGCCTGTGTTGTTACAGGCTAACTTGTGTTCCCTCAGGATTCCTGTGTAACAACTCTAGTCCCTGGTATGGCAGAATGTGACTGTATTTGGATATAGAGTCTTACAAGTTCTTAAATTGAAATGAGGTTATCAGAATGGGTCCTAATCTAATATGGTGGATGTCTGTATAAAAAGAAGACATTTGGATGCATACATCTGCAGGGAGAAAGCCATGCAAAGACACAGGCGTATGACATGGAAAGGAGAGGCCTCAGAGGAAACCACCTGCTCACACCTCAGTCTCTGCCTTCCAGCCCCAGACTGTGATAACATGAATCCCTGTGTCTTGATCCCACCAGTCTGTGGTACTTTGATGCAGTGATCTTGGCAAATGAACATGTGTCATTTCCTCTGGCATTCTCTCATTTCCCCTTGCCTTCTCTTTCAGGATGTCTCTTTCAGGGACCTATCTCAGCTCACAAACTCGTCTTTTCTTTTAACTCATCTTTAAAATCCCTCCTCCACAACCCCTCTTCTTCAGTTTCCTAATGCTGTGTCTTCCCTGAGTACTGTCACCCTCTCCCTACCTTATCCAGTCCTGAGTGAAGGTCAGAGCTCTCAGTGCTGAAAGTTCTGTGCACGTCAAACATTGCTACATATCAGTTTTTTATTTTAAAGTATATATTTTAGAGAGATTTTTATGTTGTGTTAGGTTAGCACATTTCCTATTGCAAAGTATTTTTGCAGACATAGCTTGCTTAATACTCACATCCCAAGACAGTGGCTTTTGAAGACACTGAGTCTCAGAGAAGTTGAGTAATTTAATGAAAATAGTATGGCTAATAAATGGCAGAGCTGGGATTTGAACCAAGGTTAAGATGCGCATTGTCAAAGACTTCTAGTGTGCCATGGCCAGTGATGGGTGCTGTATGGCGTGGCTGATTTCTCCTTTGCCTAAGCTGGACTTTTATAGCTTTCTTTTAGCCTGCATCATTTATTACCTGTGGCCAAGTGTTTCTCATTACTTCAACTGAATTGAGAGCTCTAGAGAGACAGGTTCTAGACTGTGTTTTTTGTTTATTTTTAGAGCTGGAGAACAATTGTTGATTAATCAATTAGTTAAGTAGACTTTTTTTTAAACCATAAGATAGTACATCTTGACTTCCAATAGTCCCAAGACAAATGCAAAATGCTCAGAATGTTGATCTGGTCTTCTAGAGAAAGATTAGGAAAGGATATGTATAAAAATGATACCATGGGTCAACATTATATTATCATAATTATCAGTATTATACCCTGTATTTATATAGCATCTCTATCTCTCTAAGGGACTGATAGTCATTTTAAGCAGTAGGCCTTATCCTGCTGCTAAATAGGAAATAAATTGCTTATCTCTTGGAAGAGAATTAACTCTTTCAGGGCACTGGGGTACCATTTAGTAAATTAGTAATCGTCTAAATGGCACTCTAGATGCGTAAGATCCCCCATATAAATGTGGAAAATGAATGTGTTGCCAATGCTTAAAAGAAAGCAGGGCTTGCCTAACTGAAATCAGACAGCAAGCTTAAACTACACGTAATGTATTTATCTTTCCCCTCTAATAACTTGGTGTCCATTCTCATGAGAATCTGTTTGTGACTAAAGATGAATCTATTTGCTAAAATCTGGTACTCATGATCTTTTAATCTACTAATTTGAGAACAATAAAAGGAAAAAGAGAGGCAATGGGAGAAGAAGAGTGATGCTTATGCACGTAGGAGTTGTTGCGATTTGTACAGTGAAGCAGTTTTTGAGGGACTGATGAGTTTTTTCACGTCCGTGTGAAAAACTGAATTTGATGGTTCCCTTAGGTGTTGAAAATGCTCATCTACTTCCAAAATAGTGGTTAGCGAATTGGAATTGGCTTCATAGATCCCCTTAGAACCATTACTAAGGTACAGGCACACCTATGTATCAACAGTAGCTTTTCCCAACTTAGAGATTCAACTCAATCAGTAAGAAATGGAGTTGAGGAAATTGGCACAAACTCAGAGCTGCTGGAGATTTTCCATGGCAGACATGGAGAACCAGGAATGGTTTATTCATACTGAACAGATCTATTATTTAAAAAGCAGACTAACACTTTTGCTCTTGTTTTCATTCTCCCTCTCCACTCCCAAATTTATGACCTCATCTCACTTAAAATTTTTGGAGCTCACTCATTGGCTCACATGCCTCTTGGATGCACTTGCCTATCCAGGTGTAGCTACCCTGCATTCTGATTGTGATTCAGTAACACGTTATTGATTGTAGAGACTTTCAGTTTATGTGCAATGAGATCGAATTTGGAAACTGGTGGTGTCTTATTGACTTTCTGATTTGCGCTTCTGGGAATCTCATTGGATGATCAGATGGACTGCTGCCAGGCAACTTGGTAATTCAGTAAACACCGTGATTGTGATTATTCCTTGAATTGTGGGCCACTCCCATCAGTGCACCCTCACTTAGATGCTGGGCAGTAATGAATAACAACAACACTCTTAACCCTCCCTCCTCCTCCATCCCTCTCTCCACCTCTCTGACTCTTCCTGAAGCTTCCTCTTCGGGGTCCCTCTCCCCTTGTTGGTCTTCCAAGTCAGCTGCCAGGAGCCTCTTTCCACAGGACTCAGCTTTTTAAGACAAATATGCCACGTAAGTCCAATTTCAGCAATCTTCACACCTCTGAGCCTCTCGCACTCCAAGGAGCAGTCTTAAAGGGAAGAATCAGCAGGCTGCTAAAAAGAAATCAAAGCAGATCAGCAAAATGCCTGGAAAGGGAGAAGGCAAGATGGACCACATAGACTAACAGCCTTCATTTTCCAGGAAGCACTGTGACCGGTGACAAAAATAAACACTGATGGAAAAGTGTACATTCAGTCTAATTGTATAATTACAGGTTGATTTCTATACATAACACAGGGACTCTCAACAAGTAGCATCAGGAAGTAGCGCAGTGGTCTCTCCTGTGCATACACAGATATTTTGATAGAGTTGATAGAGTTGCACTCTGGCATGAGTGAAGTCCAAATAAAGCAACTCTAAGGGTGATTTCTAGTCACCAGCAAAAGATGAAGGTCAGTTGCAATACCACTCGGAGCTCAAAAGTAGAGATGAGAAATGGGGCCACTAATTTCTCCCCTAGGTGGCTTTTTTAATATTCCAAACTACGTGTGATCATAGAACGGTGTGTGGGAAGAAGGAGCCCTGTCACCTGCACCCTTCTGCTGAATGACTCTCTAACTTTCTAGCAAGCAACGAAGCTAATGGATTCTTTGCTTCGTCCATGTTGCGGATGCAACACCCTTGGAGAGTTTTGCAGAAAAGAAAAAGATATTCTAGAATTTCTGTTGAATCTGAGAGGAGAACAAAATACCTAGGTGCTGTATGCTATGAGGATTTGAGGCAGACCTGTTTTTGGATCCGAATCCCCAGCCTTTCCTTCCGGGCATGCTATCACTCACAGGTTGGCACCACCTTCAAATCGAAGCCTCTGGCTTCTCTGCTCTGAAACTCTGTCATCTTCGTCTCCGGTTCTGGGCAACCACTTCCTTTGCTATTTAGTGCCTCTGTTTGCCTCTCCAGTGGAAAGCACATTCCCACTTAGGCACGTGGAGAGTTTGCATGGAGGGATGCAACTGGAGGAGAAATGACATTTTGCTCTCACATTTCCAAGAGAAAGCTGAAAATATGGAAAGAATTTTAGATTCTGAAAATTCCGTATGAATTTAGTAAAGAGAATTAAAACTTGTTAACAAAGTTAGATTGTTATTTTTCTATTTTAGAATCCAGGAATTTTTTGATTCTTGAATTTTGTACAGCTCAGACATCACGCATGGATGAATAATGTGATTTATATCCGATATATGTTGTTTATCCCAGCTAATGAATCTATCAGAATTTAAAATACATCTAGATGATTATTTCTTTTATCTAGCTGTGTGCATCTGGTAATTTATTTCATATCCTCCTCTTACATGGTTTTCCTTGCTTTGGTTCAAATGACTGAAACTATTTGAGTCATTATGAGATCCTCGTGATTGATAGACTTATCCCAGGGGCCGTGTTATCCGCATCCGTGCCTCTGCAGGGAAACATCTTTTTCCTCCAAGAGCCTGTTTTTGTTTTGCCCTATTTCTTGTTAGTCTGACTTTGTGATAATGTCACCAAGCCTTATTCTACACTTTTCTCTTGATGAGGTGCGATTCTCTGGAGTTAAGAATTACAGGCATGGGAGACAGTGATAAACTAGAACCACAGAATGAGGCAAAAACACATTTGACATTCTTTTGCCCCAGACATAAAATTGATGGACCCACATCTGTCTTTTCTTAGGTGTAGGGTAATTCCTGAACCACTCGTCTTTCAAATCAATCTTGATTAGCTATCCAACTCAAGAACACGAAGCCAAATAAAGTCAAATGTTTTATATATATATATATATATATATATATATGAATGGTTTTATGAATGGTTTATAATGCTCTTATTTCAGCTTTATTTAATGCCCATTGGTTCAACAAAGTGTTGTAATTTTGAGAAAGACTACAGAATTTTCAAGGACCACTTCATTCTACAAATATATAGAAAAATTAATAGACATTAATGTTTCATGAGGGAAAGTTATGAACAGGAGACACATAGGGGATGGAGAGTGTTTTTTGAGTAATATTTACTGCTTGGTCCATTTTAGCCTCAAAAAACTGGTAAAAATAGACTTCTTTAAAATACTAATCATGACTCATTTATACAGAAATTGTATATAGTGATTTTAACTATTTTAAATAAAATGAAAACCACAAAAGTCATGGGAGGAATTCTACAGGGAAAAAAAGGATACAACACAAAATACATGCTGATACAATTAGAAAAGAATCTTTAGTGGATTCTTATTTAATATATTTTAGAAATAACTTATTGAATGACTTAAAATGTACCGATACCAATTCCCTATAATGAATGTGATCATTAGGAATATTAAAATGTACCAATAAACTTACTTAATTTAAAAAATACTTCGGTAGTTGAAGAGATAAGCTTCCATTTCATTCCACATTCATAAATAGGAATCCTCATTACAGTGCTGGACCAAAAAGTATTGTTTAAAACACCTTTCCTGAAGCTACTTTCTGTGGTTTCCAGCTTAATGACAGCCACTAAACAGGGAATTGAGCATCCTATTCTTGCCTTTGCTACTTGTTAGTTGTGTGACTTTGAACCAGTCATTTCATTTCTCAGACCCTAAGTTATCTGTAAATCTTCAAAGTAATTTGTTACTCCAAAGTCAAATTTTTGCTATTTAGAAATGAAGAAGTTGAATGATTCTTATGCAGCAAAGGTTCCAGATGGGTGTAGGGCACTGACTGGCAGGTCCGTGTGGCCCCAAAGTCCTGTTGGCCAAAAGACAGGGGAAGCTGTCGTCTAAAGAAATGAGACCCCATGAATCAGTGGGATGCCATGCACGGAGCGAAGAAAGGTCAGATTTAGAACTCAAGGGAGTCAAGGTCTCCTGGATGTATCCTTTGGAGCAGCCTCTTCCTCCTTAAATATGAATCCAAAAACCTGTCTTATCAAAGCTCTGTACCACTCCTGATAAACAATTAGATCATTTTAGAACTTGTCCATCAATACAGAGAAAAACCAAAAACAAAAGATAGGGAGGAAGCCATCCCTGTTTCTGCCAAGATATCACCTGGCTTTGCTGCATCCAAGGTCGCAGAGACCACAGTGTGATGGGGAGACGGACAGTCCTGGTGAGCTGACAGCAGCATACTTTACAGCATGTGGAGCCCGGTTAGTCATGGTAGAGGCACTTTGTGTCACATCGGCCAGTGCTTTGGGGCACGGGAAGATTCCCACTCACTGGAGCAGTAACAGCAGCTAACAACACTTGGTTTAGGTGTCAGATCTAGGCAGGTGCTCTCGGGGTCCACAGGAGAGGCCCAGACTCCAGATGCACCTGTCCCTTTGAGCAGGAACAAACCAAAAAGCAAATGGCAAATTCCTAAGGAGTTGGCGGGACTGATTTGCGAGCATCTGTGCAACCCACAGCAGCGATGGTGGCAAAATGAAGAGAGGCTGAAATTCTGAGACAGCTCATGAGGACAAGCACCTGGGAAATACGACCCATGGCTATGGCTGTATCTCGGTGGTTCTCACCCAACGCACTTTGTCCTTTAAGAGACATTTACCAATGAACAGATTGTCACAATTGGGGGGAGAGAAGTGCTTTGATTAATATTTCCCCTTCGGACTATTTTATCCTCCCCAAACTGGTAAACATAGACTTAGTGAAAATACTGTCAGTGGTTCTCTGATTTATACAGAAATTAGCCATAGTACCATCTAGTGGGTATCTAATGGGTGGAGGGCACAGGTGCCTCTATAAAGGACAGTCCCGTAATGAAGAATAATCTGGTGACAAGTACCGGGAGTACCAGGTCTGAAAAACAATTCTGTCTCCTTTGTGTCACTGTTCATGCTTGTGTGACCTAGGACAATATCGATCCCACCTGTGCATGTCAAGAAGTTGGTGACTGCCGTGTGGCCAGCCAGTGTAATATAATGAGGGTGATTCTATGATCATAATAACATGGATATTCTATCACTGATAATGGCTAATATGTATTGAGATCATCTACAGCCTGCCAGACACTATTCTGAGCATTTCAGAGGGCCTCACCCATTTAATCCACCCCATGACTCTAAGAAGTAAATGTGATTCTTGGGTGCAACTTACAGACAATTTAAATAGCTATGCTGGCAATTTAGTAGAAAGTGTCAGAAGACTTCTTGTTTTGCCAATTGGAATGGTCATCTCAGTCAAGTGACCCATCTGGAGGGCCTGGGGAAGTCTCTGACCTCTGACCTCCACCACTGTCCCAATAACTGGAAGCAGAAGCAAACCCAGCACCCCCAGATGCCTTCCCTGCATCATGAGATCAGGCCCAGATGTGTCACCTCCCCACCTCCAAAAATGCAGTACTGTTTTCTGCCAATGGAAAGGAACAGAAAAAAAGAAAGGAAAGGAAAAAAAAGGAAGGAAAGAAAGAAAAAAGAAATTTTATAAAACTACAGACAGTTATCTATCTATACAAAATAGATAGATAGATAGATAGATAGATAGATAGATAGATACTAATCTACTACTAATCTTTGTTAGTTCATCAAAAAGAGCAGTTTGTGTTTTCACTGTTTGTTTGTTCATTTTTTCATGCCTAAATCTTATAATTTAAACAACTACTTTTAAGATAACAATATACAATATATTAACTAGTGTTGATTTCCTGCTATTTTTTAAAATTCTATGTCATTTTATCCTTTCTTTGTTATGTTTTTAAAATAAAAACAAAAAAGAGAAAGGAAAAAAAAAACCTACAGACACATCGACCTAGCACAAGGTCAAATAGAAAGGGGTGGACGGGAGAATCTGGTGACTACAAACCTCCATTAAAACAGATCGTGTGGTCTCCAAAGTCTGCTTTTGCCTGAGTGATTCATATATATGCAGATTGTCTTCATGTTGCCCCAATATTGGGGCAGGATAGCTGCGACTCGTTTCCATAGGATATTGGTGGGTAAATTTCATGAAGTAGACTAATTGGTTCTCTAGCCTGTGGCTTGTGGGCCTTGGTTTCCTTAGAGCAGCAACACCACAGGCCTCCTGTTCACCTTTTATCTCAATCAATCGTCCTGTGTTTACTAAGGGTCCCCAGGAGTAGGGGGCCGAGGTGTAGATCATTCAATTTGTTGCAGCACATATTCTCAATATTATGATAAGAAGACAAGGGACTCTGCATTTTGTCAACTTGCAAGTCCAAGATCGATGAGCAAATAGATGGGCCTTCCCATATTCTGAATTAAAGTGTGTGTTTGGGCAGTTTATTGACAGTTGATAACTACTGACCATGCATCCTGATAGAGTTACAGAGGTCAGGTCAAGGCAGGTCAGAGCCACTGTGGACGCCGTCTGCTCTGGGGGCTGGTCCCCTCCCAGATGAGATGTGCTGGTCAATAATGAAGCCACCTGTAGGATCTGAAGGCTTTTCCAGGCTTCCTAGCTCTGGCAGGGCTGTGGCATAATTTTGGTGCTGCTTTGTCCCCTCCTGTTTTTACTCTGTTTGCTGTTCCTGAAGTGGCGGTAGGTACAAGACACAGGTGGCCATCAAACCAGGGCTCACCAAGCAGGGAAGGAAGCTGTGCCACTGCATGGCTCATCCCCCTGCCCTTCCACGGGACTGCCAGCACAGGCCGCGCTTCTGCCCACAGCAGAGAGTTAAGGACACACAGAGGCGGAGGCAGTGGCTGTCTTGACGGCTCCCCCAGGAGCATGTCTCTCCTGTGCATATGCAAACCACTCTTGGCAAGCAGAAGTTTAATTAAAAGCCTCTCAGAATGCCTCTCCAGCTGGGGTGGGCCTCTGTCGCCAGGAGGGGCCTTATCAAGTGGATTTGAAAACATACAAACGAGAGGCCTTGTTCCCAGGAAATGTCATCTGGTCTGCCTCACTCGGAGCCTTGCTGAGGGGGAGAGGAGGGGGGCAGATGTGTGTTTTTGATGCACTCTCCGTTGTCTACCTGGAAGATGCAAATGATATTCAAATTTGGCTCCAGTGTACAGGCTGCTTGCATATACCCCACAGCAACCCTCAAGCAAGTGACTAATGGGAACATGTGTTCTTTCTATTTTTATAAGACTGGGAGAACAAGGGGATAGGGGACTGAGCTTGTGGGGTTTGAAATCTCTCTTTGCAGGGGACAGGCTGCTGACTGGAATGATAGAAATATCCAGTGGCAGCTCTGTGGCAGCGGGCCCTGACCTGCCTGTACACTGTGCTCCACAGAGGACGTCGGGCTGCCTGCTGCTTCCTTCCTTCCAGCCAGGAGAGAAACCAGGGGTGCAGCAGGGCTCTGAGGACAGTGGCAGAGGTGTCATTTCCCATGGCTTGGCTTGAGATCTGTCTACAAGACTCCATCTCATTGGGGGCAAGAGGAGTTCTCAATATCAATATTACGGGTACAACATAATTTTATTTTATTTTATTATTTTTATTTTTTAGTAATGGCCCTGGGGATGGGACTCAGAGCTCCCTAGCTATTGGACCCTTGCTCTATCACTGAGCTTTACTTCCAGTCCTCAAATTCTTAATCAGATGATTTTTGTCCACCTCCATGTCAGGCCAGAGAGCGGGAAGCTTTGCCTGTGACTTCAGTAAAACCTATGTCTGTCTGAAGTCTCTTGTAGCCCAAGGTGAAAGAAACCCAGGAGAATGATCCTATTCAAGAGGAGCTTAGAGCCAGTCACCGTTTTGCTGCCTACTTGCTATGGCTGGTCTTTCGGTGAGACAGGCAGGGTCACCTCCACATCCTGACTGCTTGGTGGCACCTCAACTTTGTGCATAGGAATCATGTAGCAAATGAGAGCTGTGGTGTTTGGGGAATGACCTCTTACTCTGTGACTAATAGGGTGAAAGAATCCGAAATGCTAGGATCTGAAGGGATAGGAACAGATCACCTGAATCTGTGACCATCTTTGAGGATTCCCAAGGGTCATTTCAGAGGAGAAGACAGTGATTTGGGCTCTGGGTCCCCGATTTCTTGGTAAAGTCTGTATCAACCATTTTATTTGCTATTGTGTGTTTCGGGACAGAGGATAGAGCTTGTGCTAACACCAGTCAAATAATAGGGGCCCCATGTAAGTCGGGCTATAGAAGAATGCCACAGAGGCAAAGTTTTTTGCAGAAAGGGCTCTCAGGTTAAAAAAGGTTTTAGAGACAACCAAACTCTGTCCTTGCACTTAGTTAGGGGTCTTCACTCAAATCTAGCTGGGGATGCATTTTTATTAAAAAGATGAGCTTTACAGGTGCTCAGGGTAATCCATCATCAGCTCAGTGCTTAGTGTAAAATAAAACTGCTTTCATGAAACTCAAACCTCTTGCTGGCCCTTGCCAAATGAGGAGAGTGCTGCGGATGAAATTAGTCTCAAGGTCTGGTTGCTTTTCGCCGCCTGGAGACTCATCTCCATTGACACAATTAGTGGATCTCAGCTTAATTCAAAGGCCATCAGCTCATCCTTCCTTGGTTGTATGTTTTCTGAGAGGTCAGGATCTTATTTATCATAACCAAAGTGCATCCCTTTGGCCAAACTTCTAGAATTTTCTCTCCCAAGGAAATGTATCATAGAATTGTAGGTTAAAAATATTCTCATCACATTATTATTCTTTAAAAAGCACTGGAATTAACTAAATGTCCAAAAATAAATAATAAGATATATAAATAATGGAGCATTTGTGGGAATACATGAAGAAGCTTTTTTTTAAGAACGCGACTTAAGATACACATGGTAGCAGACGCCTGTGAGCCAAGCACTCTGAGTGGCAGAACAGGAAGATGCTAAAGTTTGAGCCAAGCCTGGGCAACTGAGTGACTTATTGAGACCCTGTCTCCAAATAAATGAAAATTAAAGGTTATCGCTCCATGTGAAGGCCCTGGGTTCAATTCCCAGTACGGAAAAAAGGAAGACTTCTATCAAAACAAGATGCTTTATTTTTAAGTCTGTGCCTAGAAACAAAGTATTTCAATGTCAAAAGGGTAAAAGTGAGGTGAATTTTCTGTTAGTATTTACTTGGTATTAGTACATGAATTGCATAATTCAGACTGAAAAGAAAGCCACTCTTCCCTGCCATTAGGTGTTTGGCCTTTTTGTTGGGAAACTTGCTTCAAATGTCCATTTCTTCTCGTATGCAGGGAGCTGGGACTCAAAGGCAGCATTCCCTGTTCTTGCTTTTATTAGAAGCCTTGAGCTAAAATCATGTTGGAAGAGTAGAAGAAACTCCCAATTCTGCCTGTAGAGTGTAAGCTCTGTGTACAAGAGAAATTCTTTTCCTAAAATCTATATGATTTCTTACTGTATTCCCTACACCCAGGTGATTGCCCAAAAGAAGGCAGCGTAGGTATAGTGTCACCAAGATAAGTTTGCTAAATTTAGCAGATAAAATGACTTAATACCCAATTAAGTTTCAGATAAGTAATGAAAACGTCCTAATGTGAGTATGTTTCTCACAATATTTAGGACATACATTTAGAGTGTTATCAACTGGGCATCCGGGTAGACCTGCAATACCAAGCCATGATGGTGGGTGACAGGGTGGTAATGGGCTCAGCTCATGGTAGATGGAGGGTCTTGTGGGTTGTGCAGGGTAAGAGAGGCAGAGTCACCAGCCAGGCGTGGAGGAGTGAGGCCACTTGGTGTTCCCAGGCAGTGGCAAATTACACACTGGGCACAAAGTGGGGACCAGAGATCCCAACTGGGAGTCCATGGACTGCCCTGGGATTTTTTGGTCTTCTAGTCTTACATGGTCATAAATATTTAAAATATGGAAATTTCATGTCTTTAAAACTTAAATTCTCTCTCTTTTTAAAAAAAATCTAAAGCTTTTCATTTCCAGTTGGCAGCAATGGACGGAAGTGTGTAGCAGGTGTCACTTGATGGACAGGGAGGAGATGGGCTCTCCCACAGCTATGTTCCCGGGTGCTTCCTTCTGACACTTGCTGTCTCCTCCTGAGTCGCCTAGTGTCTGCACTTGCTGGCTCTGGAGTAGAGTGATGAGAGGAGCTGCTGGATGTCACATCTAAGAATGACAAAAGATGGAAAAGGCAGGAGGACCCTCCAGGCTGTAGGGGTCGGTCAACCCACAGAAACTTTTCCTCTACAGATAATGGGGTCAGCTGAGTGATTCAGAAACCAGACAAGTGGCCTACCCACATGAGGGTCAGAAGACAGATGGGAGCACATGGGGACTGGTGTCCTTCTCCAGGCCACTGTACCTTATAGGCCAGGTGATAGGGAGAGGGTGATGGGAGGGCATGAAGTAAAGACAGCTTAGATAATTGCTAAGTAGTGTCTTTACATCTTTGCAGAAGAGCCTAGAGTCCTGCTAGAACCCAAAGCATTTCTAGTCATGCTCCAGTAACAACCAAGTAGGGTTAAATGGAGACCGTGATAGGTGCACAGGATAATGACATGGAATGATCCACATGTATCCCCTCTCCATCTAGTCATTTATTTATGGTAGTAGGGAGCGGGGAGAGGGCAACAGATGGAGTTAGAAATGGACATGACCCTGCATTCTCTCCGCTAACTCCCCTTGGCTTAAGGAAACACAGCTACTCCCCTGCCTGAGTGTGTGGCCGGCCCACGCTCTTCTCACTGGTCGCTGTTTGCTGAGGGCAGATGCTGTCATAATGGCAGAGGTGAACTCACTGCTGGGGCTGCGGGGAGGGCATCACACCATTCACCCCATCAGGAAGGAGGTGTTTTCTTCTGCCCTAATAAGATTGTCAGGGCCGTCTTCCTGGCCTGAGCGTCACAGGGACCCATGGAGGCTGCCAGAATGGCGAGCTCACTCTTCTTAATTAGCACTAATGCAGCCGAGGCTGTTTTCTTAGCTTGACCAAAGGGAATAGTAATTAATATGGTGGGAGAGACAGACGGTGAGTTCAAGGCCGGCATGTGTGCCCCCGACCCTGGGGTCACTGGGGAAGGGGGACCTAGAAGACAATAGCCTGACTCCCCGCAGGCCTGGACAAAGACTGGCTCTCAAACCTCAGTCCACTGTGACCTCCCCATTAATGAGAAATTCTGTGCTTCCATTTCTGGAAAAGAGACTGGCTGATGAGGCTTCCCAAATAAGGCCATTCATATGGGCACAGGTGGCTGGTGCCCAAGGGTTCCTGTGGGCAGTGGGCTGAGGATGGGCAAGCCCAATCCATTACTGCTCAACAAGGACAGAAGCCAGAGAAAGTGACAGCTCCCCATCAGGGGGCATCCTGGCAGAGGGACAGAACAGGAGCCATTGGAATAATGGTGAGTGGGATCCAAGAGCCCGTGTCACTTATTAAGGGTGACCTTATCCCTCGTAAAAGATAGGTGAGCACATACCCCACACATAAGTGAAAATACTCTGGACTCTGTGGGCGCCTCTTCCTTGTCTTGAGATTCTGATCCTTCCAGAGATGAATTTGGTTCTTTTAGAGTTTTCCCCTCAAATTTCCATAGGCTTCTTTCTCTTGGTCTCTTTCTGTCTGTCTATATCTGTCTGTCTGTATCTCTGTCTCTGTCTCTGTCTGTCTGTCTCTGTCTGTCTCTCTCTGTCTCTGTCTGTCTCTGTCTGTCTCTCTCTGTCTCTGTCTGTCTCTCTCTGTCTCTGTCTCTCTCTGTCTTTCTCTCTCTCCCTCTCTCTGTTTTATCTTTAATTAAATATTGCTGCCTAACTCTTTCAGGTCAGCCGCGATGTCACTAGCATCAGCCATGAATCACAGCTGGGCTGACATTTTAAAAATGGCAGTCAGGGCAGTGAGTACAAGCCCGACACCCAGGCACAATGGCTGCACCCTGTAAATTACACTAAAAGTCTAATCCGAATAATCAACACGCTGACATCTTTATGCATGTGGGCAGAACTGGGAGAGGGAAGGGCCCTGGCTTGGGTTTTTCTGAGGTTTCAATTGCAGTGGACTCTGGTGCTTTCCCAGGATTTGGAAAGAATGTTCCAGGTGTGTCCTCTGTGTACTCTGGGACCTCTTTCGCTATGTTTATGTTTTGTGATAAAAAGAGATCATACCGAGCACCTCTGAATTGTGCAGTGATTCTGATGCAGCTCATGAAGCAGAGCCATATATTTTTTCCTGCAAACATCCCATATACACATATTTCCTCACTGATGTAGGTACACACAGCGGCTCCCTCTTATATATGCGCACACACACACACACATCCTGTGAATATTGAAGATGTGCTCGGGCATTCCTGGCCACAGAATTGTGTTTCAACTCTTTTAATATGAGAATGGCTTTTCATAACTTTGACCCAAATTCTTTACTGATCCCCATGCATATGATTTCCAGAGGCCAGACAGGACAGCCACTGTTAGCCAGACCATTCACCACCTTTCTTTCTCCCTTTTAGTTTGGGAGGCTTTTCATTTTGCTCCTTGAGCCTCTCCCCAGTGTTCTAATGTCCTTGTTTCTTGTTTCTCTTTTTCAAACAAACAAGCAGACAGACAAACAAGCCCTCCCAAAGCTTGAACCTCCCAACCTCTCAGGGAAGGTCAGGCTGCTTCTTGCCATCCATATGCAGAAAAAGCACCTCTGGTGATTGATTGTCCCCACCAGGTCAGAGGCAGAGATTCCATTTGTCACCAGCAAGCTTTGCCCACCACAGCCAGGCTTCCCAGGGCTGTGAGCAGCCCCCCACATACCAGCTGCGACTAGTCAGTCAGTACCCACCCAGGGGTAGCCAGTCATGGCACGGTAGTATGTGCCCGCCACAGACTGACTGAGGTGAAAGAGGCAGATGGAAAACAAAAGGAAGAAACATGAAAAAGAAAGACAATCACACAGTTCGTAGAATGAAGTTGAATTTTTTTAAGGGAAGGAGTTATATTCTGTTCCTCTTTGATTCTCATTTATTGAGCACCTATTGTATGCCTACTGGTATGAGAAATTTTCAGTGCTATGTGAAGTGCTTTGGTAGAGTTTCCTCATCTGGTTTTTGTAATGATCTCAAGAAAAAGATAATAGTGTGCTAATTTTTTTTCAGATAAATAAAATGAGCTTAGATGTCTGTTCAGGGCCATGGGGTGGTGATTATATCTTCTGCTCTAGAGCTTCTTTTGTTAATCACATACAAGAGGGATCTAGCAGGATGATCTAACATTCGTACGGGTCCTCTAGCATATCCTGGACATTGGATACTCATCAGATCCTTTCACCCTGGACATAAAATAATGGCCATAGTTTTGGCTTTTCTATTTACTAGCGGTAAGACCTTGTGCAAGTCTCCTCTGGATCCTAGGTGTCTTTATCTATAAAATGGGCTTCATGTCTTTAGAAATATGGTGAGTGAATGAGTTCATAAAATGTGGACCGTTGTACCCAGAACAGAGTAAGCCTTTAGTAAAATGTTAGCTGGGTAAAGTGCACATCTGTGTTTATACACAAAAGTTCTGTCCAGGCTGGGTGATCTGGGCGCCCCTCAGCGGCCCCAGAATCCACATGCATCCTAAGTCTGGGTTTGGGCTGCATTGGATACAAAAGCGCCAAGCGCCCCATAGCACAACTCCCAGGAGGATCCTCTCCCTGCTTCTTTCTCTCTCTGGCCATTTTACTACTGCCATTCCCTTCCCAACCGCTGTTACAACTGGAATCGCCAAACAGTTGTTCAGTAAGTCATTGTTCAGAATTACTAGTGGAACACTTTGCTAAGATAATTAGAGTGATTATATTAGTCTCCGTTGGTGTAAGACGGGAAGCAGGCAAGCAACAGAAGCAAAGCACTGTAGGGCTAGGCACACTCTTCCTGGCAGCCAGTGGCCCCAAGTAGACGGCATTACAGATGTGTCCTGCTTTAGACAGCTGCAGGTGAGGAATTCAGCCCGCCAAACAATTTCAGAAAAGGGAGATTTCTGTAGAATAGCACTGGCTCTCACTAAAGAAAAGAGATGGTTGATGTTTAGGTCAGTAGTTTACCCTCGTTCTTACTTTGCAAATGAGCTGGATTGCAGAGATTCTCGAAATAGCAACCTGCCTTAATGAGTTTCGTTATAATTCTGTGAACAAAAATATTGGCAACCTGAACCACTGGACTACTCTGCTTAGAAATGCAAGTGCAGAAGTTTCCAGTAGAACAAGGTCCAGGGTACCAGCAAGGACCCCAGAAGAGCACAGGCTAGTAATGGCCCATTTACAAAGCTCCAGCTTGGTGTAGGGAAGGGTTAGGACGCCTTTGGGGTGAAAATGGTAAAAACCTGTTCAAAACTGGCTTACACATAAGAAAACATTCTGTCCCACCTGATAACATGTGTAGGATTAGGGTGGGCTCTCAGGTAGGTAGATGCTACCTTTGATGTCCTAGCTTGCCCTCCCTTCATTGTCCTCCAGGCTACCGTGTGAAGAGATTCCAGGTTTTGCACTGAGACCTAGATTATCCAGAGGTAAAAGGAAACATCTCTTTCTAGGTCTGTTAATAGAAAACCTTTTCTCAGAAGCTCAGCTTCCTTTGGGTCACATGACCAGATCTAAACCAATCACCACCAAGCGCATGAGATAGCAAGACCTCCCACCAGAAGAGCAGCATGCAGGGGAGGATGGAAACTGGAGGACACTGGAAAGGAAGAGGGGAGACTGGGAGTTGGAGAGGCAGCTAAGATTGCCAGCCACCGCCAAGGTCTCAACACTCTCAGATAAAGAGGGAAAGTTATTCTTTGAGCTGTACAGTGGTGCCTATCTAGTAACCAGAGAAATTGCAGGAATTCTGAATTATTTTTCCTACCATTCCTTGAATAAAAAAGGGGAGTATTATGGGGTGAGTTATGTTTCCCCACCCCCATTTTCTATGTGGAAACTCTAACCCTCAGTATTGTAAAATGTGACTGTACAATGAGTCTTTAGCACAGTAATTACGATAAAATGAGACCATCTTGGGGAGACCTAATCAATCTGACAGATGATCTTAGAAGACAAGAAAATTAAGGCATAGACACTCAGTGGGAGGACCAAGTGGTCATCTGTCTAAAAGCCAAAGAGAAGGACCTTAAGATAAACCACCCTGCCAAAACCTTCATCTCATATCTCTAGCTCCCAGAATGTGAGAAAATAATTTTCTGTGGTTTAAGACAGCTTGCTTTCTGCTGTTTTGTTATGGCAGCTCTAGCAAACAAAACAGAGGGAATAGCAGTTTTCCCATTTTCTCTGGCACCCACAGTATTTACTGGAGATTGGGAGCCACCAAGAAGGCAGAGGAAGTCAGGAGCAGGACTGCAGTGACCAAGAAGGAAAGCAGAGAGCCCGAGAGAATGGGTCACTGTGTCTTAACGAGAAAACATAGGTAAACTGAGGTCATGACACCACTGACCCACTAGGAAATTGAAAGGGAAATTTGGGCAAAAGATGACTTAGATTTGCAGGGAAATCTCTACTCCTTGTTAACTGTGAAATCATTAATGTGTTATATGTGTCAGTCATTGTGTCTGCATGGTAAAAAGGATGGACAGGTTGGCCCCTGCTTTCAGGGGACTGCTATTTACTTCAAGAGAGGTTTAACAGGAATGATGGGAAGATGATCCATATCAGATATTCGATATGGGTCATTGCTACTTGTAAACTCAAATTGTCCCCACCCAGCTGTGAAATGAGGAAAATATCTACAGCTGGCTTCCAAACTAGAAAAACAATCTTAACACATTCTGTTTTATTACCATGAGTTACTTTATTGAGCTTCCTCAATGAGAAAAGGTGATGTTTACATTTGATGTACAGATATGTGGAACATCCCAAAGACAAATTATACTCTCTGTTTAAACTCTGAAGCCAAGTAGAAGGAATGTTTCTCCTGGAGAGGAAACTCCAGGAAGGTGTGGTCTTGTTTTCTATCTCTGATTCACTCTGGAATCCACGGAGCTTCACTGGAAGCTTCCAGAGGTTGCTCTGTTTGCAGGAGTCTAGGTTGGCTTCATTTGTGGCTTTTCTGATATTCTCTGGAACTCGGTAAATCAAAGCAGGCTGTTGCCTCGGATTTTGCCGCAGCTGCATGTGCTTCTGAAGAGGAGATTAGGTCCTGCGGGGCAGCACCATTTCCCACCTAGGCCAAGCCCAGGAACAATGACCCATCTTCGGTGCAGCCTAGGGCATCTGCAAATGCCACCACAGGTGACAACTCTATTAGCAGCCAAAGGGTAGAATCTATGCTGGATCTACAAAGATGACAAATTATTTAGGCTTTCCTGCCTAGAGTTTCTTGAAATTTTTCTGTTGATTTTTGTTGGCATAAAACGTTTCATATGTACTTTTGTGCATTTATCATTATGACAGCGATGTTTAGATGATGACTGTAAATGAAATATGTATGTATCCTAAAGATATTTGTGTAATTTAGCAAAATTATTTCGCAGGTTCGTTCAAAAGAATGTGCTCAGTTCATGTCTTGCTATCACCATAGAAGATTTCACTAATCGTACCCTAATGTGGGAACGAACACACATTACTTAAACATACCAAATATGCGAATATATAAATAGTGTTTAAAATATCTCTCACACAATAAATTACGATTACTATGTTAAAATACCAATTTCTAGAGAATATTGATTTAAGAAAAATAGCTAATCACAGTACCCTGTGAAAGCAGTATTTTTTTTCCAGTATCATTTAATTTTCAAGACAAGAGATTTGGACTGTTCTCTCATTTTGTGTCTCATTATTTTTTTTCCATTCATTTGCTGAACAATCATCTTCTAACACATCCCACTTCTGCTGTAGTATCAACTGGCATGTTACCAAAAAGATGTAAATGATTTAATTGAATTAGTTTAATTAGGTAAATTAACAGTTAAGCATATCACACACAAGCTTGTTCTGTTTATACTACGTTACAGAGATAATTTAGTACAGCAGGAGAATGGGCATGACCAAAATTCCAATGCAAGGAGCCAGATTAGCTGGCAGAGGAAGAAATACAAAGATAACAATTGCTGGAATTAAATCTGGGTAAATAATTTATGTGCTGGGTTCATTATGTAATTTGAGTTGTAGACAACCAGTTGCTAGTCGATGAATGCAGAGGCCTTGCCACTGAGGAGAAGTGTGAGGACCACCAGAATTTTCCTAGCCTTCCCAGAAATACATCTGTAAGAAAATTCTAATGTTAGTCACTAATTCAGACAAACGGAGGCAATGCAAGCCAGGCTGCTTAGCCAAAAATACGAATTAATGTAGGATAAGAGCCAGATAAGCCACAGTTTGATTGCCTTGAAGTGTATTCCACTAAATCAAACAAAACAGAGTTTCTCAACCCTAGCATAAGTGACAATCTTTGTCATGCAGGGAACTGTCCCGGGTAACACAGAATGCCCAGCACATTCCTAGAATCCACCTGTTAGATGCGAGTAGCACTTCCCATCCCCATTGGTGACAAGCAACTTGCCTCCAGACATTGCCAAATGTCCCCTCTACTACAGGTAGGAGGAGCTAGGAGGTGGGCAAAATCACCCTGGTTGAGAATGACTAAGAACATTAAATATTATCTAATGTGGACCTCTAGGAATCTTGTTTAGTGAATTGTTATTTAGTCAATGAGATGTAACATTCATAGCACTTACATAGAATGTCATAAAAATTTGAAAAACTCAAGTGTATGAAACATTGGCCCGTTCTTTCTCAGTCATTCATGTATCCATCCATTTGGCAAACAGATGTTAAGCGCTGTGTGTAGAGTATCAGTTGATACATAAAGTAGCACCATCTTCATAAGACTGGAGTTATAAGTAGACTTGTAAATGACAAAGTCACATCACAAATAGTTAATGCTAGCATGTGAGGGTGACAGAGGAAACCACTTCCTCTGCCAGTAACTTGGCTCCTTGTGCTGGGATTTTGGTCGTGCCCTGCCCCAGCCTCAGGAACAAACTTTTAGCTCCATGTGCAGAACACTAGAGCAGACAGCAGCACGGACACCGCTCCATCCTATCAAAGGCTAAGCCAGTAGCTGAACTAGTAGCAATGTAAGAAATTAGAAGGCTTTCAGAACAGGAGTTTTATATGCAAAAGTCCATGTTGGCTTTTAGAAAGAGCGAAGATTTTAACATCAGACCCACATTAATTTAAGTACTGACTTTGCCACTTATCAACTAACTGTGTTACCTAGGCAAATCGCAGATTTCTGAGGCTCATGTCCTTACCTATAAATAATGGTTGCCTCATTGCAAATGTTAAGTGAGACAGTATATAAAAGTGCTTGCTGTACTATCTGCTTCATAAAGTCACTCAGTGGCTATTAGTTCTTTCCTTCATTAGTCAGTCTGTCCTGTTGCCATTTTTTCTAATAAAGAACGCGGTGAAGGCTTATGCTTGTGAGGTTTGTATTCCCGGACATCTGGGTTATATTGTTGAATGTCGCTGAAGTTGCCCAAATCTTTGCCACTGGATTTTGTTTACTCTGAAGCTGAGTGTTTAAATCTCTTAAATTGGTAACGTCAGTTTGACGTCCATGTTAATCTTGCATGAGATTTTAGGATCTAGAATCTGGAGGTGGCTTTTTCTACCACATCCACTGATCGGGAGCCAAATATCACCATTATTGCCATGGGAACTAGCGAGGAAAAGTAACCATTGGGAGAAATGATCATTTGCTATATAAAAGAATTTAAATGTTTTGCCAACCGAGTTTCTGGCAATATGTCTTGAATGCTGGTATTTTCATTCTGTTGGAAAACAGTGACAACCAAACAGAGAAGAAGGGAGACCTGTTTTGCATTTGGAAATACCAACCAAACCACATTCCAACCCCTTCTGCAAATTTATCACTAACGTACACAGAGCTTTGTGTATAATGGAGTGCAGGACTAAGCTGTTTTCTTTGGCATTCTGACACGTCTGTTTCTCTCACACGCACGCACTCTACAGTGATACATCTAAAAACGAAGAGGACATTTCCAAGAACACATTTCATGGTCTGAAACTTGTTCACAGAATGTAGTAAATGCAGCAGACAAACCCTCTTCCCCACCAGCCTTGCCTGAGCCCCCACTTCCTGTCCCTTCCTGTGACAGTGGCACTCCCCGCTATCTAAAACAGGTGTGCTTCCGGAAGTGCGACCTGGAGGATGGCTGCCTCCCCAAGCCTGTCTGAAAGATGCTTGACAGAGCTCCCTGCTCCTCTGGTCACCAGCTGCTGCTGAGGGAGAAACCAGACTCTTCTTTAATCCCTTCCATACCCAGGGACTTAGTTTATTTAACTTATGTATGTTATGGCTATGATAACATACAAGTTCAGATTAACCCGAAAGGGAAATGGCATGATCCCCATGGCCTCAGGGCATCCTTTAGGCTTTAGAAGGTTCTAGAAGGCACGGTCAGCCGCTGTGCTGCATCTTTATCTCATTACTGCCTTTCCTGTTGTTTCCATGACCTTTTTTCTTTTTTTTTTAAAAAAAAATTATTTTGAAACTATTTTAAACAGCAGAAAAATTGTAAAAATAGTCTGGAGAGTTCCATAAACTCTTCAATCAACTTTTCCTAAAAGTAACATCTTAGATAACCACAGTACAAGTATCAAAGTTAAGGAATTAATTTTCTTAATTACTGGGCATAATATGACTAAGTAAGGTTATGATACTGTTAACAAATTTTGGGTTTTATTTGGATTTCACCAGGCTTTTCACTTCCATCTCTTTTTTATTATTTCAGGATCCAGCATTCCATTTAGTCATGTAATTTCCTTAGTCTGTGCCAATGTGTGACAGTCCCTCAGTCTTCCCTTACCTTGCGTGACCTGGGCACTTTGAAAGTGCTGGCTCATTGCTATATACAGCATCCAGCTAGGACCTGCATGGTATTTTCTCATGGGTAGATTGAGATTGTTTATTTTGGGCAAAAATATCACAAAATGATGTGTGCGCTTTTCAGTGTGTCCTAACTGGGATGGATGGTGTCAGTACATCTTGGGAGTAGTATTGACCGGGGTTACTTGGTTAAGATGCTGTCCGCTGGCTGCCATCAGATTTCCAGTTTCCCTTTTATCCTTGATTTAATATACTAGAGGAGAGATACTTTGAAACTATGCTAACATCTTACTTGTCTTCAAACTTTGGTCTGCTAAATTTGATGCCCTTGACAGCATAGACCTTGCATGCAGTGTTATACCATGGCAGAGCAATTTCTGAGCCCCTTCACACTTCTGTGTTTAGTCCTTGGAACTCCCACAACCTGTGCTCTGACTCCCCTCAGAATTTATATTTTCACCTTGTAAGATTTTTCCAGCCTCATGCCCTTTATTCTCCAAAAAGGATCCCATAGATATTTTCAGAAATGAAAAGGAAGAAGTAAGTAAAAAACACAAACAAAAAAATAAAATGCCTATGAGGCTTGAGATCTGGGTTCGCCTCATGACTGAACAAGTCACCGTCCTCTGAACTTCAGTGGCTCCCTTTTCCCTGCGTGTGTTGGGGTTGGAACCGGGGCCTCACGCATACCAGCCAAGGGCTCTACCCCAAGCCACGTCCCCAGCCCAGCCCCTTCCAGCTCTAAGACACTATGAGTCTATGACAGAAAATGGGCTGGTGACAGAATCTGCAGCTGGTGTCACCAAACTGCCCAACAGTGAGGTCATGAACACAGAGCAACAACAGCACAGACGGGAATTCAGGAAGGGGAGGAAACGGTCCATGAATCTTTTACAAGCCCTGGTGAGACGGACATTAATAATAGTTTCCACACTGCAAAGCGCAGTGGAGAGGAGCGCTCAGGTTTGGGAGGAGGCAGCCCCATCTGGGACAAGGTCTTTTGTCTCTGCCTGGCCCGGGAAACAGATGAATCAGCCCTTTTTCTCCAGATTGAAGAATCCATGGTGTGTTTTTCCACTGTTTGTTTCATTACTTTGCATCAGGCTTAATACCCATTTAAGGCTTAATGGCTGCAGAATTACACTGCATGTAAAATATAGTTTTTAACAGGATAGTTAAGAGCTGAAGTTTCACTTTTATCCTCTACAGAAAGCTCACAAAACATGCAGGCATAATGACTAAAATTTCTCTTAATCCCTTATAAGCATAGCCTGTTTCTACTGATTTGCAATACCGAGCCCATTTTTATTGTTATTTTAAATACACAATGAGAAATTACCAATTATTTTTCCCATATTCCTAGATCATTTTAGGATGTCAGGCATCATTTCAAAAAAAGACTAAGAGAGAACTGTTTGTGATGATAAAAGGAAAAGTTGGCTCCCAGGAGAGACTGTGAACGCTGCATCCAGCAGGAGTTGATCAGAAAGGATTGTAAATTGGCTGAGCTGGTACATGCCTATAACACTGGCACTCCGGGAGGCTGAGACAGAAGGGTTACAGGTTTCAGCTTAGCCTGTGCAATTCAGTAACTTAGTGGGACCTGGCCTTGAAAATTTTTTAAAAGGGGAGAGGGGCTGGGGAACTAGCTCAGTGGCATAAGTGATTGCCTGGCAGGTGTGAGGCCATGAGTTTGATCCCCAGTACCATCTCCTGCTAGGGTTGTAAATCTGTGTGAAGGCCCTGTATTTAATCACAACTACCACGAAGTAAATGGATGCATGTGTGAACAAATAGATGGAAGGATGGATGGATGAATGGATGGATGGATAAAGGAAACAAAAAAGTATTCCAGAGATGAATAAAATGTCACCAACTTGTTTTACTTAAGATATTATAGTACGTGTTAAGCTCCTTTCCCAACTAGGCTATGCTCAGATCTGCCAGCTAATAGAGAAGGGTACTAGTTCAGAGTCCTACCTCTCAATTATCCTTTTAAAGTAAGGAACTTTTGAAATATTCATATACTAAAACATTTTTTGGTAAATATAAATTTGGAAAATCATAGGGAAAGTGAGTGTGGGAGATTGAGTGACAAATGTATCATAGATTATAGCAGAGATTCTATGCTATTAAACTGTGATTTTAGTGCCTTATAGACAGAGACATACTTCTCTTAGTTACTGTTCTATCATTAATGCCATATATCCTGCCTGGCACATAGTAGGTGCTCAATGAATTGGATACATGAATCTGTGGTTGGTGATAGAAATTTTTCTTGTGTAGGTTGAACCCTGAGTTACGATCCTTTATTTCTGAGATAAGGGTTGGAGACAGGAGGTGATCTAGCAGAAATAACTGCACTTGAAACTCTATGCCTTATATTTAATAATAATTTATAACAATCTTTCTCACAGTACTTTTATTGGAAAATTAGTAGACAGTATTCAATAAAGGGGCTCTGCGATCAATGTTTTATCTATGAAGAGATAAATAGGTTTATTGTTGTTATTTTTAACAGCAGGACTTCTCAGAGCTTTTGATAATTCAGTGGCTTTTGGAGACTCACCAAGAGTACTATAAAGCACTGGACCATAGAATCGACCCCCATTTAAAATATCTTTCATGCTAATGGCAAAATCAACACAATTGGGAAAACATTAATTATAACATACAGAGAATTTTACTTAGATAAATCATCCTAAAACATTGTTTCCCCAGTCTTTGACCTTTAGACAAGGTCCTTTCGTGTGAGAAAAACTACCAAATCAAATTTCAATATGAAAATGCCCCTACATGTGCAAATATTATTCAGCGGATGGATGGATTAGTGGCCATATCAGAGTAATATTGTTAGATAAATGACATAAGAATTAACACCATCAGTACCAATATCCCAGAGAGTTCTTGAGATTTCCATGAACCACATGCCCCACGAAGCTATGTGTTACCTCTTTGCTGATCACAGCAGCTCCATAACTGGCTTTTCTGCATCTCGTTGGAACCCTCAAGTCCATTCCCGCCAGCCCCTGACATTCCTAAGTGGCCTGTCCTACCGCGTGGTATCCAAGGCCTCTTTCAATGTGGTCCCAACTTGCTGCTCCCAGCCTGATTTCCCACCACTCCCTTATTTATGTCTGGCCCACACTCTCCCCAAACCAGCCCTTACCCATTGCCCATCCTCAGTGCTCTCTGAAATTCCTCTCTGCCCAGTTGTTAATTAGGTCCCTTCTGTCTGGAACGTCTGGAGAATCTCAGAGCTGAGAGGAAGGGCTTCTTAAAATATTATTGGCTTTTTCATTTTCATGTCAAACCACCTCTGGGAGAGTATCTTGAGTCTTGCTAATTTTTGAATCTCCATGTCTTTCTCTGATCTCACTCATAATCACCTGGTCTTTCCTACCCCGTGCCCAACACACTCACTAAACTGTAAACTCCTGCGTGGCTATAGTTTGCCCTCCTTTCCCCAGCACCTTGCACAAAGCAAGTCCTCAACAAACAGCAGGTGAGTTCTGCACCCCTCTGTGACCCACCAGTACCCCTGAACCATTGCCTGTCCATAGAGGAACACAGGGAATCAGACACAGGTTGTGCCCTAAGAAAACCTAAATTCCAAACAAGAGGCCCAATTTTCTTCCAGAATTTAGAAGCGCTGGGTTTATTAATGGGCTACGATGTTGCCCAAGTCCCTTTTAAATGCATCCTGCGGAACCTGGGTTAAATTTTCACTTAGAAACCGGCTTCTGTGTGGTGGTTGTCTCCCAGCCAGCCCACAAAAGCCTATTTAACTTGTAATACGTCTAAGTCCAGATACTAATAGCAGCCCCAGGGGTTCATCGGCCTCTTCTCTCAGGCCATAGGCAGTCTTAGCACTGCAGACTGTGCCCTGAGGCAAAGTTTGGACCGGAATGAGGGCTCCATCTTTAGTAGCTGTGCTTGTGCATGATGGAGGGGAGGGCGGAGGATCAAGGGAAGTGTCTAAGGTCAGCAGGAATGAAGAGAGGACCAGGAGAAATCAACGAGGGCATCCCATCCTAGTGACCACCGTGGTATAACGGGGACAGTAAGAGCTGAGCATGTGGCACTTTGGAGAACATGTGTATTCCCTGACTTTTATTTCTACTACAAGGTCTTTGGAAGGCTGCCTGCCTGCCTGTATCCATCTCAGAGGCCTTCGGTTGTTCTTTCTTTAGTCTTCACCTCATAGAAACTGAATGCATCAGCCAAAGACAGACTGATTTCAACACGTGGAGACACCCGCCGTGCTATAGATGAAGGTCAGGGACTCAGAGGGTTGAAGACTAGACAGGCCCTGGAAATTCATGATGCAGAACAAGAGTATGAATGTTAGGACTGTGGCAACCTGCATAGCATGTGTCACATGCAAAGGGAGTGACCCCTCTTCACCTTCACTCAAGTGTTTGCCATGTGCAAAATATTCCGTTTTCTTTTTCCCAAGAGAAGCCGCCAATCTCCATTTTTATATATTATCACCTTGGTTTTATATGTTGACAGTTAATGTAGAATTTTAAAACATTGTGTAAGGTAAGTGCAAGCACACACATGCACACACACACACACACACACACACACACTTCTGGGTCAGATCCTACCCATGAAATTTTCGCTTTATGTGGCCTTATTTCACTTAATGAGATGCTGAAAAAAAATTATAGATAGAACTTTTGTAGGTAGAATCATGTATTTCCATTTGATAGACATTAAAATTTCAGAAATGTATTCCCACAGATAAAGATTTTTGTTCAACAATACTCTAAAAAACTCACTTTGGGGAATTATTTATGCACATATTTCAAGGAGAAATGCCAATTTCTGATAAAATTTTAGCAATAATGCACCAGTCCTTATTAAATGTAATAGCTAACACCTCTACATCCTGGGGTAAAATAACTCAGAAAACTGGGGAAATTTTCAGCCAAAAACTGAGATACTTTTAGATAGAAACTCACATCAGCATTTCTGAAGTCAGTCCCAGAACATAGTTATCCCGATTCTCTGCAGGTGCTATATCTCTCTTTTTTTTTTTTTTTTTTTTTTGTCTTTTTCGTTTTTTATCGGTACCAGGGATTGAACTCACGACGGCCTGCTTGCAAGGCAGGCGCTTATGCCGCTGAGTTAAATCCCCAGCCCTGCAGGTGCTATATCACAGGACTTTGTCTTTAAAATTCTCAGTCTTCCAGTGCTAGCAGCAGGTAGATCAAAGAGAAAAACAGCCATATCCACCCAGGTCTACTCCATCAATATGGGCAGACAATTGAAATCCAAAGCATGACATTTTGCCTGGAGCTGCTGAGTTCTATTCTAGAGCCGTCACTGTGAACCTGAGAAAGCCATGTAACCTCTTTGTTTATGTCATCAAATGTAACCTACCCCCAGGGACATTCTGAGAATGAGATGGAATCATGTTGGCACATACTCATAGCACATAACCTTGGCACTCCGTAGATGATAACCACCGAGGTCATTCATTCTTAGTAAAGTCATTAGCATGATCAGAGGATCCACTTCTCTTTATAAGTCCTTCCTCTGCCCACCAGCTATCCTCCCGTGAGATCAGCTGGCCCAGGGGCAGGGTATGAAGGCAGTACCCACTTGAACCACAGCTACAGGGTGGAGATGTTTCTTAAAATGAGAGGTACAAGTGTGCTTCATGAGAAACATTTCTCACCACTTATCCAGAGTGTGGTTGTCTCCAACCAAATGTACTTGTTGTTCATCTCTGGATATATTCAGGTTGATCACTTTGGCATAGCACATCTGCTTAAATATGTAGGGTCTCTAGGAAATAATTACTTTTAAAGGGCAAACCATTCTCTTTCTTGCTTTCTATGATGCCTAGCTTGGAGCTATAGATCAGGAGTCATAGTTTTATAACAAGTAAGCTACTCATTTTGTGTGAAATATTGAACTGGTAAGATGAATTAACACTTCCATTTCATCATTGCTGGCCTTGACCAAATGAAAGAATCTCTGCAGTAAATGCACAGAAAAGGCTATTGACAGTGGGGATCTCTAGCACAAACCATGTTACAAAGAATGAGGAGAGAACCAATCCCTTATTAGAATCTCTAGAGCTAGTGTCTGTAATGTTTGATCCAGTCTGGCAGATAAGGATAACTCTGGTTGTCTTGGCTGGGATTTGATGCAGCTGGTGGTCCTCTCCCACAGGAATATGGGGATGACACACGTGGCCCATGCGAAGCCTGTCTCCTTTCTGAGCAGGGGCTGAATGCTTCTTCAGACACTGGCACACAGCATCTGGACCAGTCGCCCAACCCTTTGGCCACCCAAGAAAACATCAAGACCACAGCTGCCCTGACTTCAAGCTTGCAAGGTCCCAAGGTTAGTCAGCTGGTTGGAAATCAGATTTTCAGGCTTCTGCTCTGCTCATGTTCCTTTCATCCCCAAAGGAGCAAGTGTCCCAGCCCGGGAGCTCTTGCCATTCCTTGAACCACAGCCCTTCCAGCTGCTGGGATCCGAGTTACTATTACTTCTTGGCTGGGCTGCACTGGGCTGACTGCAATGGCAGATGTTTCCAGAAGGAACCAGTAGCAGCTACATCTGCTGCTGGTTACAGTTACTGGCATCCAGATCCCTTTCTCTGTCACCCCGTTGACTTTAGACCTCAAGTCCCGTCAAAGGCTCAGACTTGTCCTGACTGGTTTCTTCCACTTACATTCAGGCTCTCTAGACACTCCCACTTCAAGGTCATTTTCCGTGTGCATCTACTTTTATGTCAGCATAAAAGTATACAAGAACACAAGAATGACTTCTCTTTCTCCTTATCTGCTCTGATATTGCTTAATGCAGAAAAGCCTACAGGGGCTTGGAAGAAATAGCCATCCACTGAGGTCTCAGGCCAAATCTCTCCACCAACAGAAACAAAGGTAGTTCCCCGGGCTTCTTCTGCCAGTGCTGCTCCCCCACCCACCTCCAGCACTGGCCCCCTTTGTACCCCCACCCATCGCTGCCTCCTTGGGGCATATATCTCCCGTGTCCATCACCAGTCAGGATGGACGTGTTTCCCTCAACTGCTGTTTGCTTTCCCCAGCCTGTGGGAATCAGAGGTTGGGGCAGCAGTTGATAAAAGCAAGCATTTTGCCATAAAAAGAATCTAAGAGGGCAATGGAAGGCCATCCTTGCGATTCCCCAGGCTGTCTCTCTTTGAAAAGGAAGATCTGGCCAAACCCATAGAACTTACTGCCTCTGGAGTTTACTCTTTATTTCACTCTGTGCAGCACGTCCTTGTGTATGAATTAAAGATTAAAGGCAACTTAACCTGCATTTTGCTATATCTCTATATACAGGAGAGAAAGGGAGGGAGGGAGCTTGTATCTTTAGTGTGATCTTGGTTCCTACACCAGACTGACAAGTGGGAGACTAAAGGTGGGAGGGTCGGTGATCTTCTCAACCCTGCCTCCCCTGCTAAGGCCTCTGGCAGGCCATTGAGCTGGACCGTGCCTCCATTTCTCCAACCACATAGTGAATATGACATTACCTTCCTAGATGGCTTTTGTGTCCTCTGCCATGTTCTGTGGGTCTCTTGGAAGTGGGGACATCATTGACCATATAATGAAGGACCCAAGACTGAATCAACATGCAGTAGAAAGCTGGCATTTGGACTCCTCTTTCATTTTCAAGTGTAACCAAATTGAATGCCACCCAGCTGAACCATGATCCCAGCTGTGTCTGCTCATGAAGTATCATGGGTGTCTTTGCAATTGCTCAGAATGAGGCTTTGGGGTGAGAGCAGTCTCTGTGGTGGAAGCTGTATTGTGCGTTGGGAGAAATTTAGCAGCATCCCAGGCCTCTACCCACTGGATCTTCATAACACTCCAAGTTTAAAAATTGAAAATATTTCCAAATATCCCTGGTCAGACAAAGTCACCCTCTGTTGAGGGCTGTGACTACAGAATCAGTCACCTTGGAGGATGCATCATTGAAACCCTGATCCAATTAATTGTTCCTCTAAGAAACAGAGACACAAATGCATGGTCTAATTTGATGCCATATTCAGGAACTGGAATGTCGCCAGAGAATATTAAACCAGCCTCAACAAAAGCTCAAGAAGATAAGGCTGCAAAAAGAAAATACATTCCCAAGCCGTTTTCTGCTATTTTGCAGACATTCTTCATACTACTAATATCCTGTTAGTGCAAATCATGGATCATTGACCTGATAAAGACCACCCTCCAGCCTGAGAGTTGCAATACCATCTTCTGGGCTCTTGGAGCTGTTCAGGTATGGGCAGGAATGAGCAAGAAAGTATTTTACAGATGCATTTGGGTTAGGTGAGCCCATTGGCTCTGAGTTTGTGGTTAAGTATCTACGTGCCAAATGTTAAACAGAATATGTTGCACTCCGTATGCACAAATGTTTAAGCCTGGAGCAGCGATATTAAGCTATGTGAATCTGCCAAAAGAGATGCATCTTGAGGATGACACTTCTTCAGTATCAAATTATAAGGCAGAAGCAGACACTAGAGATGGACAGTATTATCTCTGATCACCTGAAATTGTATCCAGGTCCAGCAAGGTACCAGTTGATCCTCCCAGGACTGCAAGTCTGTGATAACTGCTCTGGCTGCAGAGCCTCCATGGAAGTGCTTCGTGTATGGACAGAGCAGTGCCTCCCTTGTTTTCTAAGGATCAGAGGTCCCACACTGTCAGGAAGTTCCGTGTCCCTCACCAGGATCACTAGAAGAGAACGGGCGCTGATGGAATGGCTCTTGGCGCTTCTACGCCACTGACCCTGAAGTGGAGGACAGAGTCCAGGCTGATCTTTGCAGCGGGTGCATTGTGAGGTCAGCTCCCCCAGTCCAGATGTTTTTGCCCTGCTGTTTCCTCCTAGAGATGTTGGAATGTGTGTCCCCCCGCCCCTATCCCTGTCCCCTGGCGTGTGCCCCTGCAGGCCTCCCACTGGATCTCTCCTGCAAAATATGTCTCTGGGAGGAACTGTTGGCATGGCACTCACTCTTCAACCTTCCCTGGAGCCAAGACAAGATTTACATTTTGCTGTGGGTGTTCCACAGGTCCCAGACATTTCCTCTCCTTTCAAGAAGATTCCAAATGAACATAAATCTTACTCTGGCTCTGACAGCCTCCAGTCATCTGTTTACCAAAATAAACTTTAAGCATACATTGAAAAATAATTCCTAGTGAAATATGCATCCCCATGGCATTCAAGCTTGGTATTTAATGTCTTTTTTATGGTTAATAATGCATCAAAAGCATCCCTAGTCTGAAGCTGTCATTACATCACACACATGATGCGCAGGACCCGTTTGAATGACTAAAAAACCCAGTCCGTTTTTTATTTCTTTAAAAAAATATATACTAATATGTAATTACAGTGGCCTGTTTCCCTCTATCTATATTTCTTTTTAATAAATCTGCAGCTTGATGAGATCAATCCACTGAAAGTACCTGGAGAGATTCTTTGCTTTATCCAGATAAAGCGACGTGCTGTATAAACAACTCTAAAATCCCCTCATTAGAACAGGATTCTGTTTGGAGAGGACCTGGGCCTTCCTTTCATTTTATGTTGCTTTATTTTTTAAAAATCACACAGGATTTTTAGCTGTGTAAAATAGTACAGCTAAGCCTCATCCTTCTTGTAGGCATAGAAAAACACAGGATAGCATTTGCGTAGAAACATTGGTATTCACTTCAATTCTGGTCCCCTGAAGTTTAAAAAAAAAATTCAGAAAGCATCTATTTGCCTTCTGTTTGTTGGTAAAAGAAACATTTCTTAAATAGTCTTTCTTTACTTCCTGTCTGGCTTTGGTCATCGATGCTGCGAGGTTTAAAATGTTCCATTCTGAGTTATCTGGAGGCTCCTATCAGACTTGAAGAACAGAAGCCCCAGGGCCCATCATGGCCATCCGTAACGGCCACATGTGTGCCCAGAAGTGATTTCTCTGCCACCCTGGCCCATTTCACAAGGCCTGGGGATGATGTGACTCCATGGCAAGAGCAAGCTCATAAGTACAGAAAGGTGAGCAGTCAGCTTACCTTGATGTGTAGCTCCGAAAAGCAAATGAGATAATTAGTTAATGTAAGGAAAGAGCTTCATGAGGGCCTCACATCTGGAAAACGCTTAGGAAATGGTGCTAGTTAGGAGCTGGAGCAGCAGCATCTGGACATCCTAAGTGTGAGGACACAGATGGGCTGGAGCATCCTGGACTACATCCTGAGATGTAGGCTCCTTCCGTGCAAAATGAGGATAATAATAATAATCCCTACTTTACTGTCCTACACCCCTGTGGTGACAGTTAAAAATGCATTGGTAGGTACTCAGTGGATGGTATCTGTTGACAATCATTGCAATTAGCTCTGCTTCTCTTCGTGTATTGTCAAGGGGCAATAAATGGTCTCTTTGTGGCTCCCTCTGGTTATAATTTGCTAATAATGAGTATGATCCACATTTTGAACTTTGAGTCAGGATTCATCTCAGGCCATCCTCACAGCACATGCCCATCTTAGAAAGTAGGGAAGAATGAAAAGATGGCCCCTTCTGTGCCTTTCAGATCCTCCTTTTGGACTGTTTGGTGAGGGAACCCTAACAAACCACAGGATGGAGACAGAAGTCAAATCTTCATTTGCACCTGCAGGGCCATCTTGGCCCAAAGGCTGAGGCCAGCTTTGTCCTACCTCCAGGTATAGAGTGGCAGAGTGTGGGGTGAGGGCTTCTCTCCGATGACCTTGGCTTTCCCAGCCCTTGATGCTGGATGCTTGGCTACTCCTGACAGGCTGAGCCCTTAGAGTCCCCATGTGGGAGGGAGTATTTCAGGGTGGGTTGGTTTTCTCTTAGTGTGCTTTCTAAGATCTGAATTTGTGGGATTCCTAAAGAGACTTCTGGGAAGAGTTTTTCTTCCATCCTTGCCTGGAAAGGAACATCCTGAGACCAGACCACCAGAGACTCAAAAGTGCAGGCACCACGGTGCCTTAGGCAGCCCGCTCCTCTAGCTGTCTCACCATTCATCCCCTCTTCCTCTTGCCTTTAACTTCAGTTCCTGGGCTCCCCACCCCCCGCCTCCCAGGGCCTGACAGGCCTCACAATCTGGAGACAAATGCTGCTAGTGTTCCCTTTCAGAAGCGTTTTAAGCAGTTCCCATTTGAAGGTGTTTGCCCTGGCTGCCTTTGAGTTCTCCAGCTACCTCCCGCCTGCCCAGTTCAGATCCTTTCTTGGTGTCCCTATTGTTCGACGCCACGGTACTTTTTTAAGTGTCAAAGCAAATTTGTGTTTTGGTAAGAAAGCACCTTTAGCCTTTTTTTAAATTGCATGTGGCCTTCATGATTCTAATTCCCACGGAAAACATAACTGTATCCCTAAGAAAAGGCACAAACACAAACACACACACACACACATATGCACACATGCACACATGCGCACATGCACAACACACACACACACACACACACACACACACACACACACACACACAGAGCAAGCAGACACACCCATGCCTGCACACACCCTGGCAGATGCACAATTGCATACCGCAAAGCTGGCTAATGTTGACGCATCCAGGTTGGAAATGACAGGATATTGTGGAGGGCCAGTCACTTAATGAACCCCTGCGGGACTGGCTGGGTTACTAACAATTTCTCTCCAACTCATCAGGCCGGGGAATCGCAGTCCTCAGTGTTTCACTCCATCACGTTCCCCACTGCCCCTTCTCCCTGCTCGCCACAAACAGACCAATTAGAGCCACGGATACAAATTGGACCCCCTTTCTGAAAATGCTCCTTCAACCTTTTTCCTGCCCTTCCTTACTCAGCACCAGCCTGAGTCTGCCCACCAGGAGGACAGTGTACCCAGCCGCTCACGCATACTCTCATGCACGCTCTTGTGTATACTCTGTTCACAGCCTTCACTCAATTTCTGTTCTTTGGTTCAGCCTGGTTTTAACTGTCTCTGTGATCTCATGGAATACAGGTTAAGAATCACTATATATATATATATACATATATTGCAGTCAGTCCCAAGCCCTTCCCAATTCCTACCATACCTTAAAGGTGCCAGTGAAGATCCTATGGCACAGGTGTTGTTTTTCATTTAAGACAAAAGATGTTAATGTACAAGGGTTTTTTTCTTCTATATAAAACCTCAGTATTTGGGTTTCATTGCAGTTTTTGATTATTGCTTTGCAATAAGTAAATGGGTCTTGGGTTGCATTTTGGGCACTGGTCTCTAAAAGACTCGCTATCACTACCTTAGGGGGACCTTTCTGGATTTATTCCCAGGCAACAGGTTGTGTAAATCATATTGATATTACCCATTCTTCACCTTATTTATCAATTGACTACTTAGCTTCCACGAAGCTCTTACATGAAGGTCTGTCCCTGCTATTAAAACGTTGAGTTTTAATAGCAGGGACAGACCTCTCAATAAATTTATGAAGGAAGAGTTGCATCGTTGAAATTTGAGCAACAGGAAGAGAGTAAAACAATTGCTTCTACATTCTATATCAGCGCGTCTCCAAGTGTTTCTGCAGAGGGCCTCACCAAGTTAAGCCCAAAATCTCAGTAAGAATTTGGAAACCTCTACCGCAATCTGATCTTGTTACAACGGTCAAGCGGCAGTTTATTTTTCCAGAAATTCACCTTTTAGGTAGTTTTCAAAAGGATCCAGGCAAGAAGGATTGTACATTAACAATAGCAACAAAATTCCCTTCCCTGCAAACAATTTGAGAAGCAAAATTCTCTTGCATCACGACAGTGTTCATAGGTCCCTTTGAATAATCAATGATTTGGGTTCAGTTAAGTTATCATATGAGTAGATGATTAAGAAAAGGCAAAAAATTTTAAACTCATACAAATACACAGATCACACAGAACTGAAAATAAATGAATTTAAAGTAAAGTTAGATATATGGGAAATCTTCATACTTCGGGAGGATTCTATTTTGAAGTCACCTTTTGGGCAATAACCCCCTCAAGGGAATGTATCTTTGGAACTTGGTACATTGCCCCCACATGCATTTTCTGCAGGTGACAGTTTTCTGATGCTCGAATCAGATTATCCTACTCACTTGCCTGTTAAAAGCTTGCTGCAGCTTTTCTGAAGAGGATATTGTTAGTCTTTTGGCATCTACAAATCTCCGTGGAGTCCAAGCCCTGTTCTAATAGGGTTCTCTGTGCATCGGCCTCCAGGGGCAGATCCACATCTCAAAGGCAGACTCACGTTCCCTCCGGCAGGAGGAACAATTACCAAATTATCTAAGCAGAGTGATAGGTGTGCATGACAAATTATAGGCTGGAGACATCTTTAAAATAATAATAACTTGAAACTTTACTGTGTTTTCTCATTTATAAAGCACATCAACTTCTGTTAATTCCTGATCGTCGGAGCTGGCCAACGAACAGGGCAGGCAGGGCTTAGTACCTGTAGCAAGGCCAGCATCTGACGTTATGACTTATCCATTCCACTGTCTCCTTCTACCCAAACACTGAACTAGGCCTGGGGAACAAAAAGAACCTGTCCTTGCAGCCGTTGCTGCACTGTGTAACACCAAGAAAACTTGCCAGGGGACACTAGCAGATTCCAGTGGTCCCCTGGGCTTTCAGGGTATTTTTTAAAAAGCAACCAAATACCTGTGGGGTTTTATCTACTGGATTGTGACTAGACTCAGAGGGGGAAAAAGGAGCACCAGGCATTAAAAATGACAAAGCACTTTCATTTGTGTGAGTCGTCTGGGAAGGTGGAAAGGAATGTATTTTTCTCAGGGAAGGCAATTTCCAAGCCCTGCCTGCCTGTGTACAGATGAACGGAAGCGTGCACAGCTCCGACGGCCGCCGACATTCCCCGGGAAAGATGGATGATGGACGTTTTCTCATTACCGGGCTGGGAGGGAGTTGTATTCAAAATTCAAAAGAAGGGAGAAAATCCCAGTTCTTGCCCTTCTTCCTTTCGAGAGGACCTTCCTGAACTGGAGCCAGCCAGACCTGGTGATGGAGATGACCCGGAATTACCCCGAGGTGATAGGACTCATTTCTGTGGCAGCTAGATGAGCCAAACATAGCCAGGCCTGGTTGCTGTAAAGGATAATGTCCCCCCTGGGGAAGAACGCAACATAATAAATGGCTTTTGCAGCAATTAAACCCAAGAGCAAAGGTGAGTCTCCAACTCTGCAGTGTTATCCCTTTTTAAAGGACAATAACAAAGAATGGCCAGAAGCCACCAACTCGGAAGAGCCTTCCCCTCACAGACGACCGGGCAGCTGTCTGTTTTTCTTATTCTTGAACTTTTTACGGAAACTTCTTACAGGTTTTGCAGATTTGATATTTAAGAGGAGCTGGGAGGGTCCTGTTGGGTCAACATTTGCTAAAATTCATCCAGAATCATATTAATAGAGATGTATAAGATTGAGACAAGGAGAGGTTGAAAATATATCCCTGGCTGCTTGGGAAGGAAGGAAGTCCAACTGACCTCTTGTAGACCAAGCTACTGGGTCTTCATTTTCTTTACAGATCTCCCTGCCTGAGGAAACTGTTGACCATTTCTGCTTTTTAATTTCTGTCTTATTGGAGGTGTGAAAACATGAAGCAAGGAGAAAATATCCTTGCAAGTCACCACCAAAAAATCACAGCTGTACACACACACACACACACACACACACACACACACACACATGCATGCACTCACATGCATACGCAGTGAACTTGAGGTATTAGAATTCAGACTTGGCAGTTTGCTTAAGGCAAAGTTTCCAGTGAGAACTGAAAGGAAGGAAGGCAACACATTACATCTGCTCTGACTAGCTGTGTGGCTTTAAGGAAATCATTTAACCTCTCTGGGTCTTGATTTCTTCACTTAAAAATTTGAAGCTTTGAGTTTGATGGCTTTTGTGATTCCTCAACAGACTTAATGTTTTCTGATTCCCAGTGCATCTCTACAGGAGAGCCTCACTCTGAAAGGCTGTTGTGGGCTTTGCATGTGTGCGGGGGCCTGTGTATGCACATGCAACCTCAGCTACGCACAGACAATAATACACTGACTCTGTTTTTCCCTATCCCCGGGCCCAGTGAGTCCATGGGTACACCTGCTGTCTCCCCGACACTCTTGCCCTGCACTTTTGATGGCCTTGTTATGTCCAGACAGCTGCATGTTCTGAAAACCACAATTAGGCAGACACTGGTGTGACACATCTCCCAAGCCTCCAGTGCAGAGGCAAAACAGCACTCGATTCCTGGTGGAGACTTCGAGGTAAGCACAGCGCACTGGAGCGTGCAGCTAGCTGGGCTGCATGCCCCAGTGACACATAGCTTGTCAATACTCCTGAATAAACTAATCAACCCATTTGCACCTTCATGAAATAGCATCTTGGAGTCAATGAAATAGGTGTGGTGGAGACAAGGCCAACCCGGAGTAGAGAAATGGTTATGAAGAACAAATTTGCTGCCTTTGCAAAGGGCAGGAGGGGTTCTGTGTCCAGGACCACAAGCACAGAGCCTGGGTAGAGAGTGCCCAAGTACCTGAGGGCCTGGAGTTTCCGTGACTTTCCTGCTTTGGGGCAGCAATCCATCGTGTTTTTTCTACCCACGCCTCAGAAGAAAGATGCTCAACTCTTCAGATCTTTTGTGACTCCTGTTAGGAGAAACAATATTTTCCTGCTTTTTGTAATATTTAATTCCTCAAAAACCTAACTACTCAGGTTTCCATCCTTCCCCTGGTGCTTTCCCAGGCTGCTTAAGTACAAGGGCCGCTTGCCACTTGCCCCTGCTGATGGCAACGGAGCTACCCTGGAATGAGGTCAGCATGTCAGAGGCGTTCCCTGCGGTGAGACTGTGCCACTGTGCGCTCTAAACGATGCGAGTCAGTTTCTGGAGGGACAAGACCCTGTGCACGTGCACAGGCAGGCCTGGGCCTCCCACGCTGCTCCTCTGTCACAGCTGAAACTCACCAAGGGTGTGTTGAAAAAGGCTCTCGCATATGTTTAGAAGTCCTGACGTGAAGGATTTCTGTGGTATAGATGCCCCCACCATGACACCCACAATAGAGTCCTATGGAATAATCAGCGTACAAAACTCCTGAAAATGTGACAGCTTCTTCTCTTATGCCCACCTGTGCCAGCACCAGCACGCCACTGAAAGTGGCTTCTTGATGCCAGTTGGCATCGCCAGCCATGACACTGTCTTGCTCCTTCCCCTGGAAATGCTGACGGGCGTGCGTCCCAAAAGGTACAAAAGCAATGCTCGGAGGTGTGATAGGTTTCCCTGCTTTTGCAATGGCCCTTTCATTTGTCTCCGCATTCCTTTCCCCTGATTGCCTTTGGCATTTTATTGTCTGCCTAGAACAAAAACTCCACACACGCTTGGAGCTTCATGAAAGAGGTATCCGTGTAAGTAACAAAGATTGTGACCAAGAGATCCAACAGTAGGACAGTCAAAAGAATAAAGGGGCCAGAGTCTTGCCCACACGAAGGCTGGTCTGGTTCCATCTGGCACACGGCTTCATCACCACTGAGGGCACTGTTACCACCCACAGGATCAGTGTTAAGGTCTAGGCAGAGAAGTGGCTCCTGTCTACCTCACTCACCTGTGACAGTGAGATCTCCTTTCACACGGCCACAGCCAACTACCAGGGAGCCTATCCTTGTATCAGGAGGATGCCCCAGCACTTGTGTGAATGAATGAATGAATGAATGAATGAATGAATGAATGAATGAAATGATTCTTAGAGTTTAACAAATAAACATTTCGGTTCCACTTTTGAAAACCATCAAAACTGCAGAACGAGGTTAGCAGGATAAAACCCAGCCTTCCGCCTCTCTTTGCCCTTCCATGGCATGCTTGCACCATGGAGAACATTCATAAAGGAACCGATCTTCACTTGTCCTGTGCTCGATCTAATCCCCATGCTCTCCTCACCATAAGCTTTGTACCCATCCTACAAACTACAAAGAAATTGGGAAAGATGCCCGCTGGGAGGCTGATGGGGAATCTTGTTTCCTTTCAGCTTTCTGGCTCTCTGTGCTCCCCGGAGGCCGCTCAGCCACTTTCCCCGGCCTTCAGCAGAGTGGCGGTGTTCCTCGAAGGCCCTGTCCTATTTATTCCAGGTAGGGTGATGATTATAAAATAAGGGAAAAAAAACACCTCAAGAATTTGTCAGTAAGCATTGTTTTCTTCTAAACCTTGTTAAAGGTGCAACTCTTCCAATGGTATGTATACGAGCATATTTAACAAAGTCCTATGGGACTACTGGCACGTAGGGGAACAAATCAGTCGATGTCTTACATTTCTGCACTTAAAATGAATAACTAGGGGTATATTAGTGAGCCTTTTGTGCAGTCTGTAGGGAGTTGTAGACATCAAGGCCCCTATTCTGCATATCTGCACTGAAGTCCAAGTCTATGGGTCTTTTTAAAAATATTAGTCACATAATTGCTTATGAAAATTTTTTAAAAATACAGTTGGTATCCTTTTTGTAGCAGTAGAAGGGCTTCAATAATTTCAGAAAAATAATCCATTTGGTATCAGCCATCACACTAGGAAGAGTCCACTAGGTGCTGGATGCTGTTTCAGGTGCCAGGGATGACGCACATGCATTCAAAATTTCATAAAGAAAAATAAGCATGGCAGGATTTTTCCATCCCTGCCCTTCAGGGCCAGAGGAGTCCCTTTTGTGGAACTGCCCTGCCTAATACAGGGTGTTTAGCACCATCTTTGGCTTCTATCTATAGATGCCAGCAGCAGTCTCATCTCCAGGTGTGACAACTAAAAGTGCTTCCAGACATTGCCCAATGTCCTTGTTAGGTAAAGAATCACTTCCCATTGAAGGCCACTCCCCTACGTGTGGTGTTTAGGAGAAGATCTGAGTTCAGTTCTTGGCTCCTCCAAAATGCAAAGTTTAAAATGCAAAGCAAATTTCTTTAGTTTCCTGGACCTTAGTTTACTTGCCTGTCAAAGAGGAGAATAATCAGATGCCGTATGATACATGAATATGAGGAGTTTGTGCCAGTAGTTGGCTTGTAGAAGTACTCTGGAAATGTTAGGTAAATGATACAAAGTGTGATTTGCTCAGGAACCACATAAAAGGCTCGATTAATTTTTAAAAGTCTGGTGTTATGCTAACTTTTATAATTTTAACAGGAGTGCTCACTTTGACAGCACCTATGTAATTTTAACAGGGTTTTCTGTACCATTATATGCATATCTATGTCCTGCCTTTGTTTATTGTTTTAAAATATTAAATAGGACATCTGTCTTGTTGGTGCCATGGAGTTAGAAAACTACTACAGAATTCTCTTTCTAAAATTATATTTAAAGAAACAAAAAAGAGAAAATTAAAAAAATAAAATAGAGAGGCTGGGGATTTAGCTCAGCAGCATAAGTACCTGCCTTGCAAGCAGGCGGTAGTGAGTTCGATCCCTGGTACTGATAATAAATAAATAAATAAATAAATATAATATAGAAAAAATGAGAAAAAAGTAGAATATAAAAATTCAAAAACAAATTAACATCATAGAATCGCTAGTTGATACATTACATATTGTCATCTTAACAATAGTTGTTAACGTTACAAAACCAAAGCATAAAAAGTGGCTAGACACTCAAACATTGGCGGTGCAATCTCTTCTGTTCAATGATCTAATAGAAATTTAGTAATATGGTCATCTATCTTACACACTATCCATACTGTTATATCCTTTAGAGCACTTTCTTTCCCTTTCACTTTTACAATATCTATTATACTTTTTGGGTCTCATTATTCTGTCAGTTCTTACTATTTTTTATACTAGGGAGACAATGTGATATTTACTAATGTGAGTCTTATTTATTTCACTCATGAGGATATTCTCAGGTTGCCTCTATTTACCTATAAAGGTCTCAAGATCATCCTTTTTATAGCTAAATAGTATTCCATTGTATAAAAATACATCTTTTTCATCCACTCTGTGGTTGATGGGCATTTTGGTTGTTTCTAAGATTTAGCTATCACAAATTGTGCTGCTATGAACATGGTGCACATATATCACTGTGACATGACCTTTTCAATTTTTCTGGGAAAATACCCAGGAGGGGAATAGCTGGATTGAATGGAACTTCCAATCCTAGTTTTCTGAGGAATCTCCATACTGATTTCCACAGTGGCTGCCCCAGTCCGCACCCCCACCCACAGTGGAAAAGGGGAAGGTTCCTTTTTCCCGCATCCTCACCAACATCTTGTTCTTAATTAGCAACTCGGTATCTTCTAGTGCTTTCTTCACTCCAGCTCTTTGACCCACGAGGTGCCGTGATGGCTCCGAGAGGACGTGTTTCTTTGCAGGTGTCACTGTGTTCTCTTTCTGGAGATCAGGTCTCAACTTTCCAGGGCTCACTTGGTGTGACCAGAGCTGGGAAAGAGCACTGTGTATCAGAAGGAGAGTCACAGGACAGTGAGGGCTTACGTACTTACGGAAGAAACTGAGTTTATTGCTAGTGACTTTTAAAGATGTGACTAGCTCCCCAACACTTTAGGTCTGTGTTCATCTCAGCTTCACCCTGGAGATCATAATTTTGATCTCAGAGAGCCTGGCATGTGCATGGCTGGCTAGGTGGGGAGGTCTGCGTGCAAAGGGTACAGAAAAGAAAGGGGGGCTGGGGGCAGCGCTTCAGTGTCAGGATGGCGAGATGCTGTCAGTGAGTGACATGTGGATTTCATCAAGGACATGTTAAGCTTAAACTGGAAGGCAGGGAGGAGAAATCATGCGGTAAATAAAAGAAAAAGACAGAAAGAAAAGAAAAGAGCGTTTGAAAAGTATATATGGCAGAAGATCATGAAGGGACATTAAAAGAATAATAGACATTGATGTTTTCAACAAAAAATATAGGAGTGAGCCTCAGAAATAGCCATTGTGTCCCTGTTTTCTGTATCCCAGTGTACTTTTTACAAAGTTAACTTGAAAGTTTAATGTCATTTTATAAAGGCTCTGTGCAGTTTCAAAGACTGAATGGTAAGGTGTGGGACCCTTGAGCCAGTGGGCCCACGTGTGTTGGAGAATATCTCCATCTGGATAAACACAGAAACAGAAGTGACATCCTTAATGAAGTACATCGCAGATTACCCGGATGGACAGGGCTGTTGACTCATGCCTTGTTGCCCAAGGTCATGAAGTTCACATGTGCAAAATGCACGAGTCCTGGGCTTTGCCACCTCTCCTCCCATGGACTATGTGACCCTTTCTGTTAAAGGTACGCTCCTGAAAACATCTGGACCTGACTTTTCCAACATTTCTTTATTAGAAGGTTGAGGAAGCCAAAAGAGAAACCAATTCTGGACTTAATTTTAATAAAACTAAAGGAACTGGCAGTCAAATCCAGTCATGAGATAAATTTTGATGTGAATTTTAATTTTTAAATTTAATCTCACTTGTATCAAAGGTATTTCTCCACATAAGCTTTAGATTTGAGTAGTCCAATCAGTCTTATTACAAAAATACACAATCTCTCCCCAAAGTCCCCTAACCAAATTTTTCCCTAGGAATAAATTCTTTCAACTATTTTAAATAATTCTTTAGAACTTTACATGTATTATATCATGTTTTTATTGTTATTTCTTGATTTTCAGTTTTAGGCTACCTATTGACTTCCCATTTTAGAAGCAGAGGCCTGTTTCACTTTTTAAATCTCCCTCCAAAAAGCTACTTGGAATTTCTGTCCTCTGACTATCATGATATTGTTTTGTTCAGCCCAATAGCCTAGCTGAGTCACGTCATCTGTTGTGATTTTTTTCACCTTTTCTGTACAGTAGTTCTGGTTTTGCATCTCAGTTTTCTATTTAGTAATCACAGAAACGTCCAGAAACAGTCCCTCCATTGTATGTTCCCATTTGTTGCCTGTTTAATCAGTTTTACATTCTCATGATAGTCCCCCAGAGCCTTCTGACTCTCCCCCACTGGCACTGGTTCATCTCTCAATCTAGAGCCCAGCTGTTGCTGTGGATGTCCCCTTACTTTGTCCTGGGGCTCCTTCCCTCCTCTCTGTGGTGCTGGAATCTTAGTTCCTACATCCCGTTTCTTTTGGTACTGACACAGTAGTAGGTACTATTACCAGTTCATTTCACTGGCGAGCAGAACCGAGGCATGGCTCACTTAAAATCATAGTTTGGGCACAAATGGTAAAGCGAGGTCTCAACTCCAGAATCCATTTGTGGTTACCACCTACCCCAGACCCTTAATGACTCACTGGGTGGTCACTGCATAACCTTTAGCAGTCCTGGCCAGGAAGAGAGCTGGTGACAGATGCTGGGGGTCCTGCTGGGTGGGTAGGGGCCCGGGGTGGACCGTGCAATAATCTGCCCTAAAGCACGTCTACAGGCCCTGACTCTCACTGTCCCTCGTGGCAGCTTTTTATTTCTCAGATTAGCTGTTTAAAAAAAAAAAAAAAAAAAAAAAAAAAAAATATATATATATATATATATATATATATATATATGGCTTCTGGGCACATGACGCTATTCTTGGGCCTTTAATGTCAGAAATAATGATCATGTTAAATTGGAGCTCATTACCATGAAATGAGACCTCATTGAGCCCTCTTGGGGGGGGTTAGTAATTTTTTTAAACCTCTTCCTTAGTAACTCCAATATGGTGTGCTGGGGGGAGCTGGGGGGACCTGGGGGTGCCCGGAGAAGCAAGATTTTATGTAACAAGAAAGAGCGCCTTTCATCAGTGTAAAAAAAGGGCCCATCTTCCATTATTCTCACCAAGTGCTGGCTGTTCCTTTGTTGTGGTCTCCCGGAAATTTCCTGAGCCCCTTAAGCCACTAATACCAGTTGTATCCCCAGCAGCCATAACACATACTTAAGGCATTATTCTCAGCACAGCTTTTCCCATAATGAACCTGACAATCCCGTTTTATGATTTGTTGAGTGGTAAATTCAAATATACCATTCTGCCAAACGAGCTTTCTGGTGGAATCCCTGCTTAGCCTCCCACAACCAGCTCAGAGGCCTGGTGCGGTCATCCACAGGGACATCTGCGCGCCTGATTGGGCACTGCTGCTGGCCTGTGCCTGGTGCTTTGGAAAGAATGCTCAGCCCCCACTTTCTGCCTTCCCGAGCATCCAGCCTTCCTCTGGTGAGCAATCAGAATGCTGGTGGCTAGGAGTGAATGCCCCTTGAGGAGACTACAGTGTCTGCACTGCTGGGATCCAGTGTGCTTAGAATACTCTGGTCACCAGGGTCAAGGGACCTGATGCTATAGCACCCAAAAAATAGACCAAGGGACACAGGCCTTCTTCACCCAGAGAAACAAGACCAAAGGCGGGGCATGTTGATTCCCTCCAAAACCTTGGTGCCGAGTTATCAAGGGGACTGTCCTCTTTTCCTGACAGTCCCCAAAAGGCAAAGTGAATGGAGGAAAATTGTAAGAAATCAGATTTCAACTCCAGATAAAAAAGATAACTTCTTCAACAGAGCTACACAGGCTTCTCTCTGAGCAATATGAGTTGTCGAGAGAGGAGACATACACAGATATTCCAGAAAAGGACCAAAATCTAAGCTACAAGTAGGACTACTCAGCTAAAATATGCCTTCTCATTATGCATTTCTGTAAATTTAAGAGAGTTTTACAAATCACTTTTTAAAAGAGGAAAATTTCTTTTGGCAATTAAAACAAACACTGTTTATATATAAGATGTTAATATTTTAAAGTAGGAATCAGCAGAGTTTTTCTTACAAGGTATGACAATAGACTTGAGACTTTATAGACCATATGATCTCTGTCATAATTACTGTTATATCGGTTACAACACAAAGGTGGCCATAGGCAATATACACATGAATGGGCCCATCTGTATCCAATAAAACTTTATTTATAAAGTGCGCTGCAGGCTCGTTTTGACCCAGGAGCCATAATTTGCCAATGCCTGCTTTATAAGAACTGAGGGAAGAGGAGACTAGAGGATAAAATGTGTGTTACCCTTCTATGTATGCTTGTCACATTCATGGACAGCATACATATGTGCAAAGTATTTGTGTATGGGCATGTGTATTCATGTGAGTGTGGTTTGGGAGTGGTGAGAAGAGAAAGAGACCAAACACATGCACATATGGAGAGAGGAGAAAACCTATGTGCTATGATGGTCGTGGTCTGTGCAGACCATTTCTCTGTCACAGTAATGTAAAGGCTCCAGCCCCAGAGCTACCCCAGGGGACTTGTACACAGTGTCTGAAATTCCTGCTGCTCTAACTCTCTTTGCTCTGGGCATCTGCCTTGTGAAAGAACAGTCCTAACTGCATGGAACCATGTCCTGAAGCGGGAAAAACACACCTACCCAGATTAGTGCAGCAGATTGGCTGGCGGTCACAGAGGCTTTTAAACAGTGTGCTTTATGCAACCAGGAACAGCAAGGAAGTCCTAAGCTCTGGAAGGAAGGGAGCCAGGGAGCCAACAGAGAGGAAGAAACAGGGAAGGGCAGAAATCTGCTTTGCTTGCCTGACTGGTTTGCTTAAGAATAACCCTGCATGCGCCTTCAAATCCTGCCCACTTATCTCTGGAAGTCATGGGGTCACTTTAAACAGGATATTTCAAAGTAGTTGCTGAGTATTTGCTGGAGTATTTTGAGTTCTTTGAATTGGCATGGCTATAAAAACTGGCTAAAATATGCCAAATTCTTTGCTGTAGGGGGTCAACATACTTTCCCGGAGTCTTGTTTTTTCCAGTCATTAATCTGTGCTCCTGTCTGGCCATTTTCCTTACCAGCTGCCCCTTCCTTCTGAATGCACTCCATTTCTTCATCCTGACTTTAAAAACCTCCTACCGGCCCGCTGCAGTCCTGCACAGACACCTTTCCTCGGGCATCCAAGATGCCCTACTGCAGCTTCCTCTTCCCTTGGCGGCCATTTTGTCACAACCAAAGAAAAGAAAGGACAGCCTCCCCCATTCCTTCTCAAGTGCACTGTGTAGCACTGATCTCTTCCAATCATCTCTAAATAGAGGTTTCTTCTCCCCCTCCCACCAGCTCAGCATCCGAGCGTGCAATGAGCGTGCCCTGCATTTGAAATCTGACATCTCCTCTTGCTCATTCACTCCGTCTTCAGCTTGGCAGAGCGCTTAAAAATTAGTATCCCTATAACTAGCGAGCGATTCTTCTGCTGGGAGATGACCTTTTGCACAGCAGATAGGGCTGTCATAAGTGATCTCTGATATATGAAAGTTTCCTGTGTGTTCCAACAAGAAACACTACCCTACCAAAGGGCGGTGGGTGTTTGCTGCATGGTTCTGTGTATCTTGTATGGAAAGGTCTATTGTATTATTATATACAGCCCTGAATAAATTATTATCAGTTCTTGAGAATACTGCCAGCCCTCATGGGGCACATCTGTTCAATTCCCTTTTTCTAATTGAAAAGAAAAAAATTGTCATGTTCAGATTCTTGGGGGAGAAGAGAGGAGAGAAAAATCATTGAAAAGACTAAAATTTTCCATGAGTTTCATAGAAATTAATTATAGAGCCTCCAACTTATGAAAATAACCTTTAATAATTCTTCCCACAGACTTGAGGAGTGAAAATAGTGAATAGCTTTTTACTTTTCCAGCATACATGCTATCCTGAAGTCTTCAACATTGCCTTCATTTCTTATCAGAAGTCCTACATCTGATTTGCCCCTGTGCAGAACATTATTTGTTATTTTTGAATGTTAATTTATATTATTATGGAGTCATAGGATTCATAAAACAGAATGAAACATGGAATTTCTAAGATGGGAGACAGTAAGGTTTTGCTCACATGGCATAAATCCACTGGGTACCACCCCCCAATATTAATGATCCTTAACTTTAAGACCTTTGTTATTGGCTCAAATAATGTACATATCCATGAATTAATACTACAACAAGGAAGGATGCATAATACTGTATAATATGCTGTTAGATGGAATGGGCAGACCAAGGATGTGCTTACCACCACCAGTTGCCTCTATTTTCAGTTAAGAAAGAATGCAAGAAGCTCCTCTTGGAATGAAAGGACTACTTTGCTTTTCTTTGGGCCCTTTCACTCATCGCTGTTGCCAGAGATAGACTCTAAAGGTATTCCTAGTTTATGGGAGGGAGACCAGTTATCGACATACTCCCTGGATGGTGCTGCCAGTGACCCGACAGAAGCAAAGCCTGTGTTGACAGGAGACGCATGGCCATCCCACTTTAACCTAGTCTCAGTCAGAAGTCAGTGGTGCTAATGGCCTTTAGGACTAGATTCTTAACAACTGAGTGTCACCTAGTGACCACATCAAATCTCTGGAATCTCTCTTTTGGTTTCCACACATATTTTTTAAACTTACATCATGCCTAAAGACTGTGAAGGGCCTTTATAAAATCTGACATCTCATTATGAAGTAGCCACCTATGAGACTTAAACCTAGGAACAAGTCCATTGCTGTGACCACATCTCCGACAAGTAGAGTTCCTACTGTTGGATTTATGTTGGATTGATCCCTGTGGTAACACAGATACATTTGAGAGGCAAAACAATAATATTTAAATACTAAGTGAAACTATAGTATTTAATTTTTTTTATTATTTAGTAAGAGTCTTACCAATGGCAGTGGTGCCTTGGTTCATGAACTTGATTGTTTCCACAATTCTGGTCACTGACCAAGTTGAATGAAAAATGAATCAAATTCAGTGATCAGGTTCAGTGTTCCTTATGGGGAAATTTGATTTGGTTCTCAACCAGTTTGTCACCAGAATCATGGAGAGAATTGAGGTCAGGAACCAAGGAACCACTGTAACACTACGTGCTCCCTGTAATAACTCAGTAAGGTAAATATTTGTATAATAAACAAACCAAGATTCAGAGAATTTGTTTTGGATAACCATATTCACATACCTAATAAAATGGCGGGCTGGGATTCAAATCCAGATCTACTGATTTGAAGCCGGTGACCCTATTTCCTGTGGATTGTCTAATATGATCCTTTCTAATCTGTTTGTGAAATGAAAGCTGTTTTGATGCAAGTAAGAAAGGGTGAGGGAGGTAGAGAACAAAAGGAGAAGAGAAAGGAAAGGGAAGGGAAGGAGAGGGGAGGGGAAGGAAGAGGAGGGGAGGAGAGGAGAGGAGAGGAGAGGAGAGGAGAGGAGAGGAGAGGAAAGAGGAGTAAATGAATATTGGTTAACTTAGATACAAGAACATGAAATGGTACCCAAAAAAAAAAAATTACCTGGTTTAGTTTTGCCTGAGATGAGCTGCCATTTGTCAGGCTCCTTAGTGATTCTTTGCTCAGCTGACCTGAAGCCTTGAGTTGATTCCTGAGTCTGAACTAGGATCTTTCTTCTCAGAACTGATAAATGTCATCACACAAACTGGTTGCAGTTGTAGAGTTTAGTGTTACCAGGATCAATAGCACCAGCAGCTTTGGTGATGGCCAGGACTGCAGGTGCTTCACCCCAAGATTATGTGTGAGGTATCTGAAGTTTTGTCTAGTTTTTTGGTACTGGTCCTTCTGCAAATGAATCAGATGTGCTCAAACTTGCAGGAGTCTGAGAAAAAGACTCCATACACAGCACATGGATGAGCTGCTTAGCTGCTTAATAGGATACAATATTCTGATTGGCTTAAACCTGGATCCAGTGCTGTATTCACTCGTGCAAGAAATTCACATGAAAACTTTTCCACCATGATGATTTGTTTTTCTGTTACAAACAGAAACATAGACCTCAAGTGGAAGAAGAAAAGAGAATGCCTAAATTCCTATAACAGAATCCTACATGGATAGATATCAGGATCGAGAGGATGGTATTTGATTAGAGGAACTGTACGAGATCACCCAGATTTTTCCCTGTCCTGCTCACTGAAAGCTTCTTCTTCATGCTAGTTCCTGCCCATGCAAGGTCTCTTTGGGGTCATGAGATGCTTAAGGTAGCTTAGATCCTAGTTCTTTAACTTCAGATGCCCCAGGCAAGAAAGAATACTTTCCCTAGAAATCTCTGAAAAACTTCTATGTAAAGCTACTGGGTCATGTGCCCATCTCTGAACCAATCATGATGGCCCACCAAGGATATGATATTCTGATTGGCTTAAGACTGGATCAAGAGTTGTATTCATTGGTTTAGCCCCACCCAAACCACAGGAAGGAAATGGAAAGAAATGCTGTATTTCCAAATGGGCACCACCAGGAAAGGGGTGACTGGATGTCAGAGGTCAAAGATAATTTACTATGGTGTCTGCCTAGTTTTTTGGCTGCCCACAAACAGAGCAGGAGTGCTTTGTCTTTTCTTTGGTGAATGCTGCTGGGCTTACTAATGAGTGAGACCCATGAGGCAGGAAGGAGGCCCTGGGCTTTCATTGACTGTGGCTGATTTAAATTATGTGACACTGAAGGGCCATGTGCACACCTTGCACATGGTTGAGTCATGTTTGGTTTATTGTGTTGTCATTTTGTTTAGAGAAAGTGCTTAGTAGCTGACTTGTATTGATGGCATTGGAAGCTTCTTAGCAACTCGGAATTCTTGATTTTAGCCTAGAACTGCTAACTTCAGAGAATTGCTTGGAACTAGAATTGGCAAATTCTTTTGGAAAGGGCCAGACAGTGAGTATTTCGGGCTTCTCATGCAGGTTATATGTCTCTATTAGGACTGCTCAGATTTCAACTTGAAAAAAGCCCATAGCCCATATGTAAGCAGATGGGTGTCACTGTGTTCCAATAAATATTTACATAAACAAGCCATGTGCTTGATTTGGTACTTTGGTTGCCATTATCCAATTCGTAGCCTACAAGATCTACCATCATATCACGGCTGTGGCTGAATTCACCTAGTTGTCACTTCTGCTTTGGGTTTACATTGCCAAGCAGATTATTAAAAATGTAACTCCAAGACAATCTTCATTTATTTCTCCCAAGTGTATGTGTGGAGCATGCACTTTTGGGAGGCATTCAGACAATGCAAATGTGATTGGAGCGAGTCAGAGTTCCCGAGTGCCTGCAGTGTGCCCTGGATGCAGAGGTATGTGCTTGTGGACAGCACGAGACTCTGCTGTCTCCTTAAGGCCTCTAGCAAGCGGGGCTCACTGTGCCCATCTCCCCGGGGAAGCCACATCCAGGCTCAGTCCTGGAGAATAGAGCATTCTTGACTTGTGCAGATGCCACTGCGAGAAACGAATGTGCGGGAGAACTAGCACTGCCAGCCCCCACCTGCCAGTCTCTTCCCTCTTCTCATACGCTTCCCTTTGCCTCCGCCACTGGGGATTTAGGCGACAGAGAGGCCTCCACACAGATAAGCCGAACAGAGCTGTGTGCGGATGCCAGTCCCTCTGCGGTGGTGTTATTCTCTTCCCTATGCAGCAAATGTCAGCTCCACTGCTTCTCCCCAGCAGCTCATGTCTACGTGCGTTCTTTCATTTTTCTCTAGAGATCCCTCCTGTCCAGGATCTTTTTTATTTTACACTTGAAAAAGCAAGAGGCTCTGCACAGAGCCACAGAGCCCGCCTTATGGGCCCCAGGCTGCAGGTCCCACACGGCTGCACAGCTTTTTGCCTGGAGCTTCCTGAACCTTGTGTGGGGAGGCGAGGGATGCTCCTTGCGGCTGTCGCTGCAGCTGCTGTCCCTGCTAAAGCCTGGTGGAAATCCACTTTGAAACCCACTTTCCAGTTGAGGAGAAACAAGTTGTTATTTTACTCTGATCACTCAGCGCCTGAAAATCCTGGGCTTTCCAGGAAGACAAGTGACACACAGCCATGTCTTGAGGTTCCAAACCTCAGTACTAGAGAGGGCTCATTCAGTGCAGTCTCCCTTCTCCCTGCCTACAGCAGGCTGCAAAGGTGTCTCTGTCCTTTTCTGTGGTCCTCAGTGGGCTGCTAGTGCACGCTGGTCAGAGCAAGCTCTTGGGGAGACATGACCAGAGAGGCACGATGGTTTATATCAAAAACTCAAGAAGAGGTGTGCCATATGGTGGACCTCAAGGGAAGGATCTTACTCAAAGGAAGGATCAAGAAGTCAGTTCGAGAGCCCTTGGGCTACATGCCATAGCAGGCATGGCATAGACATGTTCATCAAAATTCAGCCGGTGCTCACTGAGGTTATTGGACATTTATTAAGCCTTCTTGGGGAGTCCACAGAAATCCCAGTTAGCCTCCCTGGTTCCACAATTGCCCACTGCCCTCCACAATCCCTGCTCCACACTGCAGCCTAAGTCTGTCTAAAACATAAACCATGTTACCGTCTGGCTGAAAAACTGCTCCCTGCCTGTAAGCACAAATCTACAGTCTACCGTGTCCAGTTTCAATGCTCTTGTCTTTTGCATACCAATTTGAGCCTTTTATAGACTAGAACTACCAGTTCTCTGAGGCCATTTTTTTCTTAAAAACTATTGGTTATTTTTATGCTGTATGATTTTTTTCATATAAAAGTTTTTGTATTTTTATGTAATCAAATATGTCCAATTTTCTTTTTTTTAACTTTTGAGTTTCCAGATGTGTTCGATGCCCTTCTGGGCACAACCATATCTCAATCCACCTGGATTTTTCTTCTAAGTGGTCATTTTGGCTGATATTTAACTATTAAGTCTTTATCCTATGTGGAATTTATGTTTGCATTTGGTCAAAGATGGAGGAAGGGGCCTAATTTTATTTTTCTCTAGGCTAAGGATTTATAAACCATGCCCCATTGGCCAGCCTGTGTTTGTAAATAAATTGTTTTGAGACACAGCTTTATGAGTGCATTTACATGTTATCTATGGCTGCTCTCACTCTGCAATGGTGGAATAGCAGCAAAAAATAAGTCCCAAAACCTAAAACACTGTCCGTGTGGCTTTTACAGAGTAAGCTTGCAATCTCTGATTTAGGTGGCTAATCATTTGTGCCAGTACAATTTGTTAACTAAATCACCCTCTAGAAGGAAATTCTTTGTCATATATGAAATTTTAATGTGTCCTACCATCGTTTGCTGAATTCCCCCATTCTGCTCAGCTGTCTCTTTGTCTGTCTCTCTGCTAATACCACTTACATTTGATTACTATGATTTTCATATTTGGTAAGTCATATAATTCCTATTTTTTTATTCTTTTTATGTTTTCTTCTTTTTCTTTCTTTCCTTCTTTTTTTGGAGGGAAGTATTTTGTTTTGACTGGTGCCATTTCATTACCCTACCATTGGAATTTAAGGTATTTTTATGTATTTCAAAAGAAAAGTTACTGAAGTCATAACTAGAATTGAATTAAGTTTATACATGCATTACGAAAAGAATAGATATTTTTGAAGTATTAGCTATTCTCACCTGAGAAAATACCTTCTTGTTTGTTTAGTTCTTGTTTGAGCGTCTTTCCATAAGGTTTTATTGTTTTATGCACATAGGTCCCTATTAGTTGGCATCTAGTCAGAGACAGACATCAGCCCACTAATTTATACAGGGGAGTGATGCATCAGACTTACTAAAGAGCAAAAGATAGTTTATTAACCAAAGGTTTAAAAAGGAATATTGGAAGAACAAATGCAGGAAGCAGCGACCATCTCGAGGACTGAAGGAGATGGCTGCTGTCTTAGTCACTTTTCTTGTCATCAAGACACAATCTCCACAAGCTTAGTTTCAAGAAAGAGAGGCTTATCTTGACTCATGGTGTTAGCAGGTTGAGTTCATGGTCAGTGAGCTCCAAAGTAGAAATCACTGGGTTTGAAGGCCCCACACTGGAGGAAACCCACTTAATCATGACAGCCAGGGCCACGAGAGAAAAAGGAGGAGCAAGGGAGGGAAATAGGGGACACCAAGATCATTTAGGGATGTCTCAGATCTAAAATATAACAGCTGTATACTGGGTGGACTAAAGAGCTTGTGAGAGGAGCTCTGAATGCAGGGTGACATTCAGACCTCATTGAAGACAGGAGAGCTACCACAGGCATCTATAGCCTGGGCTCAACCCCTATTATGTCAGATTTGTCCCCCTCTATTTTTCTAGCTTTTTCCTCCTAACCTGTATTGTCATTTGTCCTGTTCTCATTTCTGAGTACTTATTTCTTGGTGAAAATGAAGCAGTTGATTCTTGCATGTTTATCTGCACAGCACTGTCTTTACTAAGTGGTCTCATTTGTTTGACTGGTGTTTCGGTAGAGTCTTTTAGGTTTCTGGTAGAGATCATTTTACCTATTTTTCTCAATATTTACACCAATGATTTCATTTCCTTGCATTCATTAGTTCCTAGATAGTATTAACTAGCAATGTGTCTATTGTGGAATTTTTTTAAATATTAAATTTCCTCTGTCATTAATTTCTTTTGTTTCCTAGATACATCTAATTCTGACAGATGTGTATGGATAACTCCAAACCTTATTTTACTTTAATTAAAAACTATTTGTATTTTAATAGCTTTTTTCTTTATGTATTTAGCTATTATGTTGTATGATACATTCTGGTTTATGAATGCTGTATCTCCTTCATAAAATGTATTTTATACTATAATACAATATCACTTCATTAGGTTTCATAACTTCAGCCTTAAATTCTATTCTACCTTTTCTCATATCCACATTGTCTCTTTTTTTCTTTCTTTTTTCCCCTGGTTTATATTTATTGCTCTTCTATCTGAGATTCATATTATAGAATCAGTTCAGGTAGTTGTGTCTTGGATTTCCTCAGAAATGTCGCCAGGTACTGTGGTTTTAGATTCCAAACCTCTAGTTCTTGCTTCCGAGGGTCTCCGTAGCCCTGGTGCTGCCTGAGTTGTAAGCAAGCACATGCCCTCTGTTCCTGCCCTGTTAATTCACCCCATGACAACACGGCAATTGGTGCCCTGCAGAGTAGCATAAATGCTCTATCCTCCGCCCCTCTTAAGACCCCAGCCCTTAAGTTCTTACTGCCCCCCAAAATGCTTGACTTTATTTTTGCTCCTGTCAAATCAACCAAACTCTTGTCCCATGCAGATAGAAATGACCAACAGGATACCCTTCCTTTTTCACTCATACTAACAGTAGCTTTCATGTGTTGAGTGCTGGCTCCGTGGAGGCACTCCGCGTACTCTGCGCATTATCCTACTTAATTCTCTCAGTAATCCTGGGGAATATATTACTGTCAGACGGAGAGATGGACGTGGCTTCCTATGAGCCTTCGCCTGTAAACAGCAGGGTGGAGCTTTAGTCTTTATTCAGTTTTCCTCTGCACACTGCTGCATCCTTGTCCAGAGGCCACCAGCCTACAATACAGCCCCAGCCTGTGCTAAGATGGGGACTGTGAGCTGATGTGGGCAGAAAGACAAAGCTTTCTGAAATGATCTAGTCATGGGTATTCATTCACTTCAGCCAACCACCATAACCTCTGCTTGTACTTCTGCTTTATTTCACCACGACTAAGAAATCAGGTGTTACCCAAAACCTTCTTAACGAGTCAGTAAATATCATCATCACAATACAATCACCATAAGTTGATGCAAGTAGAGTATAAAAAGTTCATCTCTCCCACATTAGTATTGACAGAATGTCTTTCACAGGTTCACGGAAGTGGTGCATCCATACATTGTATTCTTGGGACGTGATGAGACAGCAGCATCAAAGAGTCTCAGAGTGCTGTCTTCATCCTAGAAGGCTTTACACTTATGTTAGGAAATGCACCCCCAAACAACAACAACTATATATATAGTTATTTTGTTTTGTTTTGTGGTAGCGGAGATTCGAGGCCTTTGCACTGATCTACAACCCCAGCCCTTTATTTTGTCTTTCTATTGTGAGACAGGCTCTCCCTAAATTGCTAAGTTGCTAAATTACCCAGACTAGGCTAAAACTTGCAATCCTCCTCCCTCAGCTTCCTAAAGTTCTAGGTTTACAGACATTCATGCCCAAACAAGAAAGTTAAATTAAAGGTAGGTGGCACAAATCACAGGGCATTCCTCTAACAAGTGTCTCAGAAGGTCGGAGGTGATGTTATCCCAGGGAGAGGCTCAAGGAGGGCTGTGTGCTTGTTCTGGCATAAAGAGAAATGAGAAACTAAGGGAAAAGCAAGAAATGATGAGATACACACAATGAGAGGGAAAGCAAGCAGGGAGGAATTCCTCTCATGGAGAAGAAACAGGGACAATGGAGAAAGAATCAGGTCGGCTATGGATGAGGATTTGTGTGACAAAGATTAGATGGAAGAGAAGGCTGGGGTTGTTTTAGCACGGGTCAGTTATTCTCTTCAAATGTCTTGGATCCTCTGTGTGCATAGCAAGATGCATTTGAAAGTTTTGGAGCAGTGAAACCGAGTACACACCAGTTGCTGGGAAATACTAGATTCTAAATAGTTTACCTAGTGGAGTAGAGTAATGGGAGGACAAGTAGCTGGGTAACTGCTACCAGGTCAAAACAAAGCACTTCACAGAAGAGCAACGTTCAATGGTTCGCTTCACGCAGTATCAAGTGAATGCAAGTTAAAACAACTATGCACTGGCTTTCACTCTTTCAGTCTAAAATGATTTTAAAGTAATGATATTCCATGGTGTCAGAGAGATGTAAATTCGTTTAGATCCTGCCACTGGGAGTATAAGACTTCTCAAGGAAAAAAATTTAAATTTTGGATTAAGAGATCCCAAAATGCCCAAACCTTTTGACTTATTATCTCTGCTTGAAGAATTGATCCAAAGGAAATATAATAATGTGTTCAACTTTTTAGATATAACCCCTCCACTGCAATACTGTTCATAATAGTAAAAATTAGGAGCAACTTAAATGTTGGAATTGAAGAGCGATTCCCAAACTTTTTGGCACAAGGGACCACTTCATGGAAGAAAATATTTCCATGGATCAGGAGATGGGACAGATTGTCTCATGATGATCCCAGTGCACTACACATATTTTGTCCTTTATTTCCATTACTATATTACATTAGATGCACATGGGAAACTTGCAGCCTAGATCCCTTACACATGCAGTTCGTGGTACGGTTCTGATTCCTAGGAGAACCTAATGCTCCTGCTGACCTGAAGGGATGCGGGGCTCAGGTGGGGATGCAGGTGATGAGGAGCAACTGTCAATCCAGATGAAATTTTCCTTGCTGACCTGCTTCTCAACTGCTGGGTGGCCTGGACCCTACAGTTTGGGGATCCCTGAGATAGAAGATGAGTTATTAAATCCTGGTATAATCATGGTGTATTCATACAATGAAATAGTATATAGCTATTCAAAATGATGTCTATGCATAGCAGCTGAGGCTGAAAAATATTGAAGAGATAGTAAATGTATTCATCTTTTCACATTGTCTCTAGTTTCACTTGCCATAAAGCAAGCATCTAAGTGTGCAAAGGTCTGTTACTGCCCTCTCAGTTCTGTTCTGTTGTTCTAGCCATCTGTCTCAGCATGGATGTCATACTGTATTAATCATGATAACTTTACAGTCTAATTCCTCTCTGTCTTATATGACAGATATATTTAGATATAGGAAAAAGTTAAAGCATAGAGATCATTTATAACATTGTTGCAATAATCAGAAGTTAGAAGTGATGAGGAAACATTTCCTTAAAAAATCATGGTATCCGAGTGTTCTACAAGGCTCAGGCATCAAAGGGCAGTAATAAAACCTCATACCACATATACTGGCAGCTTAGTAAAACATCTTAGCCCATGAATCAACTCCCCTCAGGCCAGTGTCATAATTATCAAGGAAGTGAACCCAGTCCCTGAGTAGCTAAGGTCTGTCTACCATGTTTTCCATTGCTGTAGCCAAACCCAGGAGAGGCGCATCTTCCTCCTAACTTCCACAGGCCAGCAACATCTCAGCCACGTCTTCTGCACAGTGTGTATCGCCTCACACAACTGCTGCTCTATAAACACCAAGAATAGAGACTTCTGCATTGACTCCAGCCAGCTCTGGAAGTTCACGCAGCCACCATTAAAGAGTCCCAAGTGGTCGTGCTTTTTTAAAGAAGAATTAATAAATGATTCCAGAGGGGTTCCTTCCTTCCATGGAAATGAAATGCATTAAAGTTTAACAAGTAGGTGGCAAAAGCCTGGCTGACATGACTGAAAACTTCTAAAGAAGAGCTGATTGAAGGTCAAGGGGAGAAAATGGTTCAAGACCTAAAATAATTTTTCAAGAGTTTTCTAAAATGTTAAAGAATTGCAGTAGATTAGTGCTGACCTTCTTAAATCTGAGCTCTCTTAGGATTTCAAACTATAGCGTCAGTAATCACATCCATCAATAACACAGCTAAGTCATTGGTTCTGCACTCCCAAATTATGTAAAGGGTAAAAAGGCAGCTGACTACATATTGTTAAAAGAAACCAAATGAAAAATAAACCAGAGCGCTCCTAAATCAACTGTAATGAGGACATTGATAATGGTTAGAGGACTTCTTTGAATCTGCCTTGTTTTGTACATTTGAGTGTAGAAATGTTTAAGTATCTATTAAAAATACATTTTAAAGAGCCATCTTTAAAATCAAAATCAAATATATAACTCAGTGTCCAATAAATGATATAACTTGAGAGAAGGACTCATCTTGATTATTCTGAAGCATAGTAATTTATGTACCTCATTAAAAACAAAAAACTATAAAAATAGTAAGCTGATTTTATTCATGATAAAACAAAATTATATTTTTATTGCCCTGGAAGTATTGAAATCTAGTGTAGGATAATTCAAGTCAGTATTTGATTATTATCATCAAGAATTGATGTTTTTAACATTGAAAAAATGAGATAAGCTGAAAAATCAATGAAGCTGAATAACAATTACAATATAATTATAATGTATCTTAAATATGTGCCTATTTATTTTGTGTAAATATATGAGAGAGACAGAGTATGCGAGTATTCTTTGCTGCATTCACTGTTAGGCCAGCAAACCCTGAGCCTTTAATAATGGTCAGCCTGAATTGTGGTCTCTAAATTCTGCTTTATACTGATGAATCTGGGCTTCTTAGAGAATGGACTGTTTCAGATCTGCAGAAGGAATATGTAAGATGAACCTGGAATGTTTTATCATGCCAGGGAGGCAAGACTTATGAGCCAACTTGAAGAACTGCCCACTAGTCAAAGATGACACGCTGATTACCAAAAATAACCATAACCACAATACAGTTCAATAGGTTGAAAAACAACAAATCAAATAGTGTTAAACCTCTGTATTTGTAATGATTCAAAACAAGGAAATTAGAAACAGCAGATATAAAACCTCAGGGTAACCAAATTTGGGGGGGGTCCCTGTAAAAATATTCACTTTGTACCAAGGAAGAGAGGAAGATGTGCAGAAGAGAGGTACAGTGACAGAATTAAAAGATGCCCATCTTATGATACTTAAAGGAAGACTAGAGTTAAGCTGGGACCCAATGACTTCACATAGACGACCCAACGAGGCATTAAAATCCTGAAAAAGATACGCATCACCCCCAAAAGACACAGTCTCACTGAAAAAGCAGATGTGATCAGCGTCTGGATCCAGTCGCTATTCTGCCAGACAGGGGACAGACGAACGTGTGAACAGTATCGTGAGAAAACAGTGAGCAAATCCAGACCGTGCAAGACCCTGAAGCACTCCTGACCCAATTTCTTTAACATGAGTAAAAAACTTCCAAAGTAAAAAAAAAAAAAAAAAAAAATCAAAGAGAAACCAAATGATTCAAGCCTTAAAAGATATATTCACCAATTTCAGTATCCAAGCCTTACAAGATCCCAATTCAAACTTCTTAAAAGTCAAATTTGTAGGGCCACTGGGAAAATGAGAACACTGACTATACATGTAATGATATCAAGGAAATGTTTTCAGCCGTGACAATTATTATGGTTATGTTTTTAAACTGTGTCATCTCTTCGAGGTGCACGTAGATACAGTTACAGATGACATGATGTATCTGAGATTTGCTTCAAAAGGATAAGGTCGGAGAGAAGGAATAGGCGAACCATGACTGACCCTGAACTGATCATTGTTGAAGCTAAGAGTTCGCTACATGGGGAATTATTATTTTCCATAAAAGTTTTCGAGATATAATTTTATATATTGCATGATTATATATGTATGTATGCATGTGCTTGTTTTCCATATGCACTGACTATATTCATGGGTTCTACAATCTTAGATTCAGTTAACTACAGATCAAAATATTCAGAAGAAACAAGATTTTGTCTACACTGAACGTGTACAGACTGTTTTGTTGGTTGCTATCTCCTAAACAATATACTAAGACAACTATTTTATAGCATTTGCATTGTGTTAAATAAGCAAGAGATTATTTAAAGTACAGCAATACCTCTGTTCAAGAATGCTTCAGTTCACAAACAATTCTGGCCTCAATAGTGTGCCAACATGTGCTCCACATCAGGTGATAAATACAACTACAGCCATCTTCCCCTACATTATAAAAAACTACTTTCATAAACCAAGATACCACTGTAAATAAGGAGATATGCAAATACTGCTCTTTTTATATAAGGAGCAAACATCCATGGATTTGGGTCTCCTCAGGAAGCCCCGGAACCATTCCCTTGCAGACTCCAAAGGATGATTGTACTAAAAATTCCAAACATCGTTCTCTAAGAAATAACCTGTTCATCTCTCATGCTTCATATTTTGCCCCATTAACTTCCTGCCCCATCTTCTCTACCAACTGCTTCCCTGCTCCTGTTTCTGCTGCCAGAGGTGTTTCTGACGGACCAGCCTCACCTTGTGCTGGAGGACCTGGCCCATCTTCTATACCCCAGCTTACCTGTGTCTCTTCTCTTCTGTCCTGAGAACATGTGCAGTATGAGCTTTGCTTTAGCAGATTCTGTCAATCTCCTGTGCAATGCTAGTTTATTTTCCCAGCTGAAAATAAATCACTGAATAGCTATTGTAAGTCGTTTGACTCCAAGGTTTACAAAACCATAGCTAGTCCGAAGGGTTAACTCCACATTGTTCAACTGCACTACATTCGAAATGTTCCCTATCATATTGTATAGGGAAATCGTATATTGTAGTAATGACAGAGAAGAGAGTTTGTGAAGCTCTCTTTGTAAATTTCTGAACCAAAGAAGTATTCAGAGGCATGGCCTGAGGCACAGAAGGAGAATTTTATCTTGTGCGGCTTCATTTTGTTCTTTGAACATGGATCATCTGTGTCCCCCTCCTTCATACAACCTGCCCTTTTGCTTTGTTTGCCACCAGCTGTCCGACTGGATTGGCGGTGGCTTAGATTCCTGGCTCGCAGGAGTTCACTAGGGCCCCCATGTAATTTCCACGTCCTGTTTCCCCTAAGACTCTTGAGGGTCTCCTGCAAAGGAATGTTCCTCGGATAGTACAGTGTTTAAGGGGCTCTTGATTACTGCCCAGCGTGGGCCACCCTTCCTAGGATCACTCCTACTGCGTGTTCTTGGTTCCTAGCTCATTGGTGGTAGAGTGTGGCTGGACTCTGCCTGTCTGATCCATCTCACCAAAAATCCCTAACCCAAGAGCGATGCTTCATAAAAGACAATGTGGCTAAGCCCAGGGCTGTGGAACAAATAGCCAACCCAACTGGTAAGGAATCCAATCTGAGGAGCACTGTGACAATTGCTCTCTTAAATTATAGAAAGGGGACCTGGAGATTTTAGAAATCTCCCATCCTCTCAAATTTAAGTCCCCAGACCCAGGCATCTCGAATTCTTCACACTGGAGAAGTTAGAAGCCTCCGGAGCCAGTGGCAACTAAGAATCTGTCTCTGGATGCTCAACTCATTAAACTCTGTGAAAGCAATTTGACAACATCTGGGACGTGTCGTATCATTAGGGGTGGGATTGGCACTATTATTTGTTTTAGCCAGGAAGAGGTGTGGGTGAGGTGTCTGTGAGCAGGAGTGTACGTTTCAGACGCGGGTGTCAGGGCTCGTGTGTGTTATGGCTGGGTGTGATGTTTTTTCAGGTTTCATTACTGTTTTTGTTTTGTGTTGTTTCTGCTGAAGAAATGTCCCTAAGCCTGAGTTTGTCTTATCTGGACGTTTTGTCTCCTGTTTCACTGAATCATTCAAAGTACAGTGGGGTTCTTCCTTAGAACCATTTTAGCCATGATCAGTCTGTGCAGCTGGGGAAACTAGCCAAATTCTCTGTTTTCCTTCCCTTTCACCTAGAGAAGCAAATTGTCATTCTAATTAGTCAATCCTTTATTACATAATAGAAGGAATAAAACCTTTGAGTTCTTTTTTCTAAGTTCCAGGTTAAATTAAGTTTTGCAAATAATTACCCGAGGATAAATTATTTACACATTCATTCTTTATTTGAATTTGGGCAAATTCAAATATGTTCGCTGGCAAGTGCTTCCTGACAAACGACTTGTGTAATGACTAGTAAACGTGTTATTCTTATCGTTTCTGGCATATAATAAGCAGAACCCAGCCATTTCTGTTTCATGTGTCCTTTTTAAGCCCTTCATCACCCTTTGAAAATGAATCTTGTTTAATAGATCACAGACATGATCTTTTAAACTGTTTTCAGTAGTTATGCAAAATCTTCACAAAAGTACCGGTAGGCAGACTACAGGGACTCCTGGACTTTAATCAGCCACAAGAGTAGGCAGGATTTAGAAGTCATTTCTCAACTCGGGATCACCTGCAGGTAATGAAAAAGTCCCAGCAAAGACTGCTGAGTGAAAAATGCCATTGTGTACATAGACTTTTATGGACTCTGAAAAGCCCTTTGACTTCTTGGAAATAGAAGCTATGTTGGAAGTGGAAAAGAGTAGAAAAATTCGTGTGACATGTGCATGTGAACGCGGTACTGATGTTTAGGCTTGAAAAAGAGAGGAGAGGTGCAGGAAAGGGGCTCGGAGCCACTGACAATCTTAACTGCTCGCCCAGAGGGGCTGGGCTGAGACCTTGAATGGGAGGGAAAGGGCATCGAGATCAGTTAGAGAGACTTTGAACTATTTGCTGGGGACACGGACTTCAGAGCCCCAAACCAGGCAGCAATAATCCAGGCACTGGAGCAATGTATGGAGAATTGGCTCTGCATGAGGATGAAGAAACCATATTTAAAGGAAATACTATAAAAGGTAACTACTGCTCCAGAGAAGTTGCCTCCGTGAGTCTCACTCGTTGTTGCTATAGCAAACCACGATGGGCAATGAGAAGGCTACAAAGGCGCGTGGCTGTGGTTGGTAGATGGAGCGTCCAGTTCTGCCCGTGTCAGACCTTGTCACCGTCGACCTTCAGCAGCCCATTTAACTTCTCTGGGTCTTGGTTTCATCACCTAGAGAGCTGGGCATTGGAAAAGCTGATCTTGAGAATCCCTGCAGACATAATACCCTACAATGCCTCACTGATGGGCAGGAGGAAAGAGTGTGGCTTCTCAGTGGGCTGTCGATAAGCAGAGCATTATTATCTGGAAGACTTTGTTCCTCTCTTCAGTCCCAGGCCTCTTGAAACTCTGGGGAAACTGCTGTCCATGCTTCTACCACAGTCTGTCCAGAAAATAGGGAAGGACTCACTAAATCTCAGACAACTAGGGTGGAGAAGAAAGTGATGAACCTCCCTGGGGCTGGACAGAGAAGCCAACAGTTCCCGTTACAGTCCGAGCCTGTGTTGCTTGGGTCTGCAGGTTGCGCCATGCATGCATGGCTTCACCAGCGTGGAAGTCTGTTCCGGTTGACCATGGTGACACAAGTAATCACAGCAAAAGCCCCAACAGACATACGGAAGGGGAAATCACAGCCAGGGAACTGAGTTGAGCCTGCGTTATGTGGGCTTTACTGTGCCTCAGCTGAGCATGCCAGGCATCTCTGAGCATCCTGTTTATGTTTACGGCCACCCAGTTAACACATGGTCATGGCTGTACACACGTGCCAGCTCTGCTGTAGGACCACTTCCCTGCAGCTGCAAACTACAGCCTTAATTAATACTCCTGTTCAGCCCGGTATAATCTGGTTTGTAAAAAAGTCAAACAGCGTTGAGGAGAGGATGCTGCATGTGACTTGTCAAATGTAGCCATTCTGTTGTCTTCTGATACAGACACCCAGGTGAGAGTACCACTGAGCTACACTGACACATGCCAGGCAGCCTGAAAGTCATCATCATACACTCTGTTTTCTGCCTGGATTTGAAGTATTTCCAAAGAAAGGCTGCTGCTGTATATCCCTTCTCACTGGTGCTGGTCTTTTCTGGTTACGTGGCAACCAAAAGTCAGAGGGGTGCAGGTGGGAGGCACGGAGCTCAATGTGAAAATTTTGGCCTTGAAGTTACAGTTTCAAGTAAGGAACAATCCCTTGCCTGGTGGTATAAAGGAATCTTTTGTGCATCCTAGAGTCATATGGCTGATAGACTAAGTGATATATTGAAACAGTTTCCTAGGGTGAGTTTCAAGGGCCTTGCCTGTAATCTCAAAACAAAGACAGGAGCTTCCTAATTCTGAGTCATTAAGCAGAATGTTCTTTTACTAAACGCTGTCTCTGGCTTTGTAGATTCTTGATCCATACTGTGCCTCAGAATGGCCTTGAACTTAATAATACAGATGATGCTCAGACCTGCCCTCCTGGATCTGAATCTTCAGGGGCAAGATCTGTTAGTGTCTGCATTTTGTGGAGGCTCACAAGCGGCTGTGCTGAGCGGTGAAGGTGGGGGAAACACCACATACCGTTTGTAGAAGAAATCCAGGCTTTTTGTTCATGAGCTCAATTGGTTCTCCCTTTAACTATGAATAGACATGGTCTCCATTTGTTGATGAGAAACCAGAGAGAGACTCAAAAAGTTCCACCACTTCACCCAAGGCCAGAGATTGTATCAGTAACTCCCACCCTCAATGCAGGCCGCATGAGCAGCAATTTGTGCACTTGAGCTGATTCTTCTTAGAAGTTCTGTGCATGGTTTAATGTCCAGCTGTTGCCATCTTGGAATGTCTAAGAGTGTGTTAGCAATGGCACCCCATTTTTATTCTTCACTGGACCATGCCACCTATATAGTTGTCCTTGCTGCCTGGATTTATGTATCACGTCACTTCAACTGTCTTAGATCCACACTGGGAAGTTGGATGTATTTCTTTCCAAGATGAATTCGAGCTAGAGAGTCATTAATGTCAGTGTGCTAAGATGACAACCTAGAAGAAAGGAGTTACATGATATAATAATACTTCCACTTATTTATGAACAGTATTATGAGTTTTTCATGAATCACTTCAATCCTTATCATAATCCAATATGATTACTGTCACCATTTTATAGGCAAGAAGTCTGAAAACACAGAGGTCATATTGTGATGGCTCTCCTGGACTTGAATCTCAGTTCTACCATTTATCAGCTGTGTTATCTTAGGCGAGTTTCTTGACATCTCTGAACTCAATTTCTTTATCAGTAAAATAGGAATGATGATAATTGCCTGATAGAATTAATTGTTTCCAGGATTAAATGAATTAATGTGGACAAGGTGCCTAGCACATAATAGATACTCAACGAACATTAGGTCCTTTAACAACCTTTGCACTCAAAAATATTACCCATTACATACTGAAATAGGTATTTAAGTGGTACCTTACTTAAGGATCTGAAGTGTTTTCACAGTGCTGGATAATATAGTCAAGGTGCAATTAGCCATACATTATAATATTTTTAAGTGATTCAAGTGACACTTCTTATGTCTAAGTGTAATCTTTCCCACTTTAGCATTTATCATAGTTTAATAACTACTGAATGCTGTTGAATTAAAATACTATTCTGTCTGGGGACACATTGACCCTTTAGCACAGTAAGGCTCGGCCACAGTCTGGAAAAATGTTCACATGCTCTTAGGGGACAAGAAAAAAGCCATAAGAAAATGGATACTCTGAGAAATGGATATCTTCACACCTTCACGAGGAAAAGGCCCAGGCTAGGAGTCTGTTCATTGTGAAGATATTTCAGTAACATTTTACAAGGGTTTGGGAGGCAGTTCGTTTACTCTCTACTAGTTCATTCATTTAAACCTTCTTGAATTATCACCTCCTTCATGTATGACCACCATAGTGCACCCACTGTGTGCATGGATGATGTGTTCAGGACTCTGCACACACATTTGCCCCCAGAGTTCTCATATAAGATGCATGATAAGTAACCTACCCATTTCATAGGCTAGAGAAGTGAGGCTCAGTGGATACAGTTAAGGTGCTGGATGGGTGGGCCTTTACACCCAGGCCAGACTGGCCAGAGTCTGGACTCCTTATTTCTCTTTCACATTTTCCTCCCCTGGGCTCATGACTTTCGTAGTCTGTGGTGGGCAGAAGGAGGCCAGGCATGGGGAGGTGCTCAGTAAGCCTCTGCTGACAGAAGGACTTGGAGATGGATCACAGTAGCAGAATGGTTTCACGTCCAAATGAACTGGCTTGAACACATGACCCAGTCAAATGTACCATTGTTTTAAATAATTCAAAAGCTGTGAAACATTTGTTTTTCTAAGTGGCTATTTTTCTTGTCTTTATTGCACACTGTTCTTCCGGCTCCACGCCGTGAAACGTGCCAGCTTGATTTAAGGGCATGTGGTATTCTGGGCAGTTAGCCATCTTGGTTCGGCCGTGTCGTGGGATCTTTCTGTCTTGTGTATCAGACTTGGCTCCAAAGCCACGGAGCTTGAGCCTCCTGGTGATCATTTATTGGGAGAGAAGTTAATATTTTTGTGGGTCTGCATGAGATCACTGAAGTGATTTTAGTAAAAGGTCCTCTGCTCCGTGGAAGAGTCCCCTAGCAAGCTCCTTTGGACCGGGGAGACTGGATGGATGTTGCCCACTATGTGAAAGCGGGTAGGGGACAGAGAGCTCACGTTCAGTGCTGAATCCAGTGGAGAGAAAACAGAGACCCAGTGTGCAAATCATTCATCACATGGGTTACCAAACTGGGTCCTTAGAATGTTGGGAGATGTATATGAGACTCAGGAATACTTTTCAGCTATTGCAGGAAATTATAGGATCCCAACCAAGTCAAAAGGTATTTGGTGACACAGCTATTTTGAACTCTTCTCTGGAATCTTGACACAATCACAGATCTTGGAAAATAATGAAATATTGGAGCGCTCACCCCATCCCGGGAAAAATTTTATGCATGCAGCATGCATGTACATGTACGCACACCCTGACAAGCACAGAGCTTTGCCAGCAGTGTAGAGCACCCAGTAGGATTTGTGGTTTGTGCTTTAGAACCATTCCCCGTGGATTTTCTTTCCTTTCTCCAGTCTTCAAGACCAGTGTCTTTCTCCTTTCATAATCTCTGTCTTTCTTTCCTCTTAGGAGTCAAAACAGAGCCGAATTTTATGTTTGTCTCTAGTCTTTTCCCCTGACACAAGCCCTATATCGTATCACGAGTCTTTTTCCATATTGCTACAAGTCTACTAATGATCATTATTAATGGCTACATAACATCCCACCCAGTAGTTATCTCACAAATTTCTTAAGCACTTCCCTATTGCTGGACATTTGAGATTGTTTCCAGTTTTTCCCCCCCTATTTTAAATAACATTCCAGAAAACAATTTGCTAACAGCATTTCCCATGTCCCACTGGAGCTGCCAATCCTTTTTGATACTCTTGAAATATAGTAGTGCTCATCATTTTCAATACTTGGTTTAAATGGACTTGCATCTCACCTTCTTGCCTGCCAAGAAAGCAGTGCTTTTCTTCACTTCCTCAAATGGAAGCTTGATCCTGTCCCATCTTGCCACGGTCTATTATTTTTTCCCCCTCTGTGCCTTTTGCTTTTCCTCCTCTGGATCCTTTCCCTTCACAGAGCATGCCCAGGACCTCCCCGTCAAAGCTCTGTCATTGCTGTGACTCTGCCTGAGCGGGTTCCTCTGCCTGGAATAATCGTTCTTCTCACCTGCCCTTGGGAATTCCACCAAGCATTAGACTGAGAAAAGACTTAAGGAGCTGACTTCAGGGTGGAAGAGAAGAAGGTGACTTGTTACAAAGGCTATCAAGGTGTGCTGGAAGCCACAGGGCTGTTGTGGTTCTGTACGCATGTGTAGTGATTCAGTCTCCGTAGATGTGGAGATATCAGGCATCTTTGTGAGTTCCTGAAGGAGAACACCATCCTAGGAAGGGCACAGTGTTTAGAATTGGGCTGACGGTGAACCAAATCTCAGCCCTGCCATTTGCCAGCCTCCTGACCCTCTTTATAATCACTAATAGCAGCACCTTCATCTGTATAGGGATTGAGGGCATTTTGCTCGGCTTGGTCATGCACCTCTTAACTAGTGCTGTGTAATGGTGTCTCTCCTCCATCCTGAGCCCTTGTACCCAGGCAGTGTCTAGACTCATGTCTGGCTCAAAGAGGACAGTCAATGTTTATTGAATGAATAAACATTGACATATAGCTCCGAGGTGTGGGCGTGAGCCTCAATCTGCGTCCTCACCCGTGCCAGCCAGGGCAGAGGAGCAGGCAGCGTGGGAGCCAGGGAAGCGTGTGGTGACATGAGACAGCAGCTGTCTCGGGGATGAGGGATGGCACTGTGCCAAGTACCTGTGGCCTCTCCACAGAGGTGCCGTGATAATTATGACCCTCCATGTCCCTTCTGGAGAGTGCCTCTCTTCTTGAAGCATGTGGCACTTCGCAAACCATCACAGCCCTCTTCCTCACAAGCCGTGGGCATGTGGGAAAGACGGTGGGGGATGAGAAAAGAGGAGGAGGAGGCTCACAGCTTCATTCAGCAGATGAAAGATGACAGAGAAACGTGACCATAGCTGACCCACAACTAGGGGACAAATTCAGGAACTCTCGTCCCAACATCTAGATTTACCCATAGCACTCACACCTAAGGAAAAATGGATGATATTATCTTTAAACTCACCAGATCAGGTTGTGACACCCTGTCCCGAGCTGCTTGATTTGCACACGAGTTCCTCATCTACCTCCTAATAAGACCACCTAACATGACCACCTCCCAAGTCATGTTCCCTTGAGGTAGCACCCCGAGCCTTCCCTTTGTGACCTGTGGTTAATTTGTCATGATTCATTTATAACAGGGAAAATCATGCATAACCCTCTCCCACATCAGACTGAAAGTTCTATGAGGCCAGGGATTTGTCTGATTCATCTTCTATGTACCTACTGCCAAGTGCAAAGCCCTCAAAAAATACATGTTGAACACCTGAGTGAATAGGAAAATATAAAGACACCGATGAAAATCAAATTACTAGAAAGAAAACATCTTGTACCAGGATAAGATGGTATTTGTCATGGATATCCCTGTCCATAGCTTTGCTGGTAATTTCTACCTACAGTTTCAAAACGAAATTCATTCTGGGCTACAGAGAATTAATGGTGTAAATTTCTACAGCTCCATAAGGTCAAAGATGCTATCTGTCTTGTTTATCCTCTGTATTCTTGGGGTGGGCATGGTGCATAGTGAAAATCATGCACTAAACAAAGATTTGTTAAAGGAAAGATACAAGAGTATGCAAAGACTTTAAAATTTATCAATCTATGCCTAATTAAGAATATTAAATAATTAATATGTGGTCTAATTGAGTCTACTCATCTATATTTTATTTCTACATATCTGCCATTATTTCCTGTCTCATTTAGAAAATAAATTCAGGTTCCAGCAAAATAAGTCTGTTTCATATTTTGCTGTTGTGGTGGTGGTGGTTATTATTTATGGTACTGGAGACTGAACCCAGGGCTTTTATAATAAACTTCATCTCTAGCCTTTTTTATTTAGAGATATAGTCTCACTGACTTGTCCAAGCTGGGCTTGATCTTGTGATCCTCCTGTTTAAGCCTCCGAGAGTGCTGAGATTACAATCATGGACCACTGTCACTGGCTTGGTACATACTCAAGAAATCTTTATGGAGTGCCTATACTGTGCTGTGCACAGGGTTACCTGATAGAGATCACATAAAAGAACACACAGTGCACTGATCTTACAGTATGGAAAACATTATGGCAAAGAAGTCAATAGAATCTGAGGCTGTGTTTAAAACATGTAACAGTTAGCTTCTGCTGCATGACAAACCACCCTGGCACATTGTTATGTTAAAACAACAATTATTCATTTAATTTGTGTTTCTGTGAGTCAACAATTTGACCTGCACCATCTGGGCTGTCCTGCTGATTTGGACATGCTCATCTGATCCATTTATGGCTAGTTTGACTTGGGGCTGGTAGACTGTCAGCTGGGTGCCTGAGTTCTATTCCATGTGGGCTTATCTTCCCACAGGGAGCTCAGATTTATTCTTATACAGATCCTGGAGTTTCAGGACTGAGAACAGAAGCTGCAGTGTCCTCTAAGACTTTTTAGAAGAACACCAGAACTCCCACAATGTCATTCTTAGTACACTGTATTATCAAAGACAGGCACAAGGCCAGCATGGATCCTACTAGTGGAGAAACAGACTTCAGTTCTCGATGAAATGAATGATGAGCACTGTGATCTTTTTATCAGCCACGTGTAGTCACCAAAAACTGTTTTATATCTTTATGTCTTTGTTTAATAGTTCTGCTTGGTAAGTGAAGCATGATTAGATAGAGAGTTATCAGCATTTTTCTTTAGCAATCTTGTAGCTACTTTAGATTCCTTAATCCAGACAGCCTGTCTGCCCTCCCCCTAATTCTATGTTAAAGTGATGCTATTGTTCATTTTCACCTTCGGGAAGGAAGGAAGGCTTCCTTCTGTAAACTCAGCAGTCTCATCGGCTGGTGGTCAGTGCCCTATCTGCCCTGTGTGGTCTGGCATCATATACTGAAATATCAGATGAATTCATCAGTGGTTCTGGATGTTTCCTTGTGACTCATTTGCAGGATGGTCAGCGATCCTGATCCTTCTGAACACTTTGTGAGGTGTGCCGCGTGGGTCTGGTGAGGCCTCACACCCATTAGACACTGCCGCTGTAAATTGGATATGCCAGCCCCTGTGAGCTGGTGCCAAGGTGTGAATTAGATTGAGATGCTCTCGGCAGTTCCTCTGGCCTCCTGACTCTGTTCCTGGGCCATCCCATGGTCAGCCAAGCCTCTAGGCAGTCAGCCTGACTTCAGTGATCCAGGATAGGGAGATTCTAAAGGAGGTAACGCTAGGGAACGGAGCAGCTCTGGAGTCACTTTGCAAACTCTGACAAAACACAGCAGCTCTCAGAAACCTGAGGCTCTTCTAATTTCTTGCCTTGAATACAAATCTTCCTGAGGCAGGGAATGAAGGGGTTAGGAGGAAAAAGTCCTGCAGAGGTAAAGAAAGGCAAAAAGGTGTGGCCAAGAGTGGAGAGCCAAACCATTCCTGGCTGCAGTAATTCTCCCAAATCATGTTGGAACAATTTGTTCAGAAGGATTCTGCCCCTCCACAAGGATATGAAAAGAGAAAATTGGCTATTGAGAAAAGGAATCCACACATCGGTTTAGGACAGTGACAAACATGGAGGCAGAAAGACAGGAAACAAGGTCACAGGCAAGTTGATTTGCTTTCAGACAGAGTCAGTGGACTTGTGTTCTAGGTTTTTTATTATTTTCCGTCTTATTTCTTCCCACCTTCACTCAGTCATTTTTGGAGCAGGACACGGTGGCTGGGGTGGCTCCTGATCTTCTGTTACTTGCTTTTGCCTTGCTGCCTGCGTTGTCCTATCAGGAAGTCGCCACTGCAAAGACTGAACATAAAGAACACAGGCTTCTACGTCCCTCATCAGTATATATCATTGTCAGCTATTCAGCATTCATTTAGCACCGTGTTCCAGACCCTGTCGCTGCTGGGATTACTGGAGCCATCTCTAAACACAAGCTACCCAGCTTCACATGCTGGCTCCATACTAAATAACCTTCTGCAAGCTTCTGTGCCTTGGTTTCCTCATTGGGTGGTTGTGAGGATTTGTGATGATTAAATCAATCCAAGCATAAAAGAACAATACTGCTTGGCACATAGAGCAAACTGAAGTAAGATCCTCTGCTGGGCTTATTGTTACTGTTATTATTACCAGGTATATCTGACTTAATCTCACAACCAGCTCCTGTCACAGACATAAACTCTCTCGTTGCACTAGTCAGGAAACCTGAGGCACACAGAGGCTGAATCCTGTGGCCTTGGGTAACTGATCAACCCAGGAGTCAACCAGATGTCTGTATAATACCCTCCAAGCTGTATATTTAATCATTACTTTAAATCTTACTCAGGTTTATAGCACCTCAAACAAGGCAGAGTCAGGTGGGTAATTCTTATTTAGTTTCCTACCAATAGTTGTTTGATCACTTTAAAAAAATAGTATCTAACAAGACTTACTCCATGATCAATACCCATACACACTGAATCTTTAATGCTCTGTCTTATCAAATTAGCAACTTCCACCGTAACTCACGATGGAAATCAATGTTCCCTTGACCTTAAACACACACCAACTTGCAAAAGCTCATGCCTCAGGGCTTCTGGGGTTTGCAGGTGAAGGGAGCCACTAGCAGACATGTCCACCGCAACCTGGAAAGCATGTAGGTCTGTGCAGGCTGTACCCTGACAGGTCCAGCAGTGGCAGATCCTCTATCGACAGCTTGGGCCTTCCCTTGCCAGTGTCCCTGGGCTCGTGGCAGGTAGACAAGCAGTCCTTGGTCTTCACTTTAACCTAAGAATATGGACACCCCAGCCCCACATTCCTCTGCCCTAACCGTTCTTCTTCTCAGTGCTTTTGATCAATACCGAGCCAAGTGCAGTGCCCTCCATCTTACGGGGTTAAGTTTGAGGCGCTGGTCCTTGGTGTACAAGTCTCTGCCCTGGTGGGCACCATCTCACCCAGAACTCATCCTCCACACCTGCCCAGTCCTTGCCCTTACTCTCCACTCGTTTTTCTCCTACCTCTATTTTCCTGCTCATGCCAAGGATCCCTACTTTCTTTTGTGCTCACATGGGGGTCTAATAATCTTTCACACCTAGCTGAAATTTCACCATGAAATACACCAGGGAAGTCCAACTTATTTTTTTGCTTATCTCCTCTAAACTTCTTCAATTTCTTGAGTCTAAAGAGCATGATTTAGCACCAAGTCATCTCTCACCTTGTGGTATCTTCCTGCGTGAGCTGTGCCGTTCCCCTAGGCAGAAAGCAAGATCCTCAATTTTCAAAAATTATACTTTCTCTTATCCTTGTAAGAATGATAATAGGTAGCATCTATTAAGTGCTTACTATGTACCAGGTAGTGTTTTAAGCAATTTACAGGTGTCATCTTATTTTATCCTTACAGCCACTTTATGACTTCTAGTATTACCTCCATTTTGCACTTGAAAAACTTAAGGCCAGAGGTCACATAGCAGGCACAAAGTCATCTAGTTGGCACGTAATGGAGCCAGAATTCAGATCCCAGTAGCCCACTGCAGAGCCCAGGTTCACACTGACTGTACTGTTATGGCTGCCATAGCTAAATGCAGAGTTGTCTGACATTCCGTGCCTGTTGCAAAATTGTCCCACATTGCAGGGTGCACTGTCTCTGACTGTGGAGTGATCCCCTGTAATGATGAATGATGACCTGTATGTGTTGTGTGTTGCTGCATAACAAATCACTGCAAAACCTCGTAGCATAGAATACTGTTTACCCTCTTAGCTTCCACAGTTCAAGGATTCATGCATAGCTGAGCTGGACGCCTTGACTTTGGGTCCCTTGCAAGGTTACGTTCTGAGCATCCACCAAGGCTGCTGTCCCCTTGAGCCTGGACTGAAGAAGAATGGCTTCTGTTCTCCCAACAAGTTTGTCGGCAAACTTCAGTTCCCTCGGGCTCCCAGATCGAAGCTGCTCTTGGCTCCTCACTATGCAGTCTCATCACAGCCCCGCTCCCAATAGTGCAGTTCGCTTTATCAGGCATGGCATGGAAGAACGGAGGGGTCGCAGTCCTCTGTGTCCCTGTCCTGGAAGTGACACCATCACTTATGTCAATTCTATTCCTTCCACATGTGTCATTGGGGAGACAGTGCTTCAGGAGGTGATGACACGGGAGCAGAAAGCATCATGAGCCTTCAGAAGCTGTTGCCACAGATCTGCTCAGGGCAGTCTTGGAGGCCTCTTTGGACCCAGAGCTGGTGGGCAGATACCTGATGGGGAAATGAGAGTTGGCAAAGATGCATGCCTGGAGCAAATAAACCAGCCAGAGAGCAAAGATGGCATGAAGGCCCTGAGAGGAACCCTGTCCAAGGAGGAGCATGGATGCACCCTATCAGTAAAGTTTGAGGATAAGGAAAAAGACCCCAGATGGAGCCAGCATTTTTATCCTTCCAAGAGCAGTAAGAAATCCTTGAAGAATTTTAGGGAGAAATTCTTTGCATGTCAGCATGCAAAATGTGTCAGAGAAGACCATAAAGGAAAAGGGTAGTGCACTGGAGATTCTTACAGCTGGAGAGGAGGAGAGCAATGAGTCTGAGAGAAATGTATTTGGGTGAAGAATCATCTCAAGCAACCCATCACACAATGCCAATCATGGTTAAAATCTTGAAGAGCTAAAAATTTCTGCTGCATGGGATCAGATAGGAATCTGATCCTCATTTCTGTCTGCTGGCCTGAAAAATCTGTGACTTTTACTTCTTTGAGAATCTGAAGGAAAGAGAGCCTTGGTGGGTTAACATGCTGGTTTTTCTGGGAAAGTTCCCCTGGCATTCAGTTGCCTCATCTGTGATTTGGCCACGTGTGTCCTCCATGAGTCCTTGCCTTGTTCCCTCTCCAGCCCCATGGCTATCACTATCATGATGGCTATTATGGCCTACTTATGTTTTAATTTGGATTTCCCAAGAATAAAACTAGAGACCAAAAATTAAGGAATCGTCTATTTGGAAGGTGATGGTAGGAAGCACCATTGGGAGAGAGGTTTCCCAAGGTAGCGAGTTTGCTCTACCCTGGAGCAAAATACCTGAAATACACAACTGACAGGGGAGAAGGTTCATTTTGGCTCATAGTATCAGAGAGTTCAGTTCATAGTTGGCTGGCTCCAAGGCAGGAATACAGAAGGGCCTGCTGGAACAGAGCTGCTCAGCTAATGGCAGCCAGGAATAGGAGGAAAAAAGAGAAATCCAGGGGTGATCATCTCCCCACCTCCTCCCACGGGACCCCATCTCCTATCAGCACTTTTGGCTATGAACTCACAAATATATTCACCCACTGATAAGTACAGTACCTGCCCCAGTGATCCAGTTACCTTGCAAAACCCCCACCTCTGAACACATGAGACTTTGAGGGTTAATTTAGATCTAAACCATAACAGGCAGTGAGAAAGGAAAAAGAGAAATAGATCCATAAAATGTGTGTGTGTGTGTGTGTGTGTGTGTGTGTGTGTGTGTGTGTTACAAGAACATCTTCACTGTGGACCACTGGAGCTTAGTCTTGCTGAGCATCTCCAATGACAGTCAGGAATACACACTCAGAGTCATGTGGACTAGGGAACATGATGATCAGGGGCCACCACTGCTTCCTGGCCTGTTAGCTCTTATTCATGTCCCCCAGCACAGGCCTCGTAGACACCCACAGCCAGACAAAAAGCCCGTGGGTAGAAATCACAGGTGTTTGCAGTCAGCAGACATCAAGAATAGGGTGAACATTGAGAGGACAAGAGTGGGACCTACAAAACCCAATGACAATAATAATCATAGCTAAAAATACTTCCATGTAATTAGTCTATTTAATGCTTACAGAAATGCTAGCTCAGTTCTTGACACATGAAGGTGCTCCACAAGTGTTAATTAAATGTGTTAGTAATACTGTCATGTCATCTAAGGTCACTGAACCTGTAAATGTCCCCACCAGGTCATCCAGTGTTGAGTCCACTGGTCCTTAGCCTGTAGAACAAGGAAAGTGTCACCACAAAGAAGGAGGTCCTGCTCAGGCTACAGGGACAGCTGAGGAGAAAGCTGACCCTGGGGCACAGAGGACTAACTGTGACATCGCTGTCTCACTCAGGGTCAGTCCAATTAGCAGCATTTGTCTGATAAAATTATGAAGTGGGAATCTCCAGAACGACCCATGGGGCTACACATGAGACCACAGGAAGAACATAGGAGGGTGACACAAAGTGCATCTCGGCTTTTCTTGTTACACCCAAAGTACGAGACTGGAAAATGGTCAATTAGGTGCCATCTCGTGCTTTTTTTCTAGAGACTAGTCAAGCTTTTCCGGCTGATCGTGGGGGAATCCAGTACTGAGAATATGCCCAATTAACCAGAAGCTGGTGATGCCTCAGCTGTGTTTATCTTGGTCTTGAGCTCCTCTTTTTGTCTGGAGCCTTGATATTATTTCAGAACCATGAGTCTTGGAGATGGATGCTTAGCAGAATGGCCACTGTAGGAAACAGAGACTGCTAGAGAGGCAGGGGAAGCCGGGGAAGAAAAGACAGTAGACTTGGGAAGAGCAGTGGCTCCAGGCTCGGCTCCATTAGTAACCCTCTGCACGACCTCAAGGAAAAGTGAAAGTGAGAGGCCAATCTAAAAATCTGACTGCGTAGCCCTACTGTGTGTCAGGCTCTGTTTGTGTGATCCATTGCAGCACTGGACAGCAGGTGTGATCATCCCATTTTTACAAGTCTGAGGTGTTAAATGCCTCATCCCAGGTCACCCAGGTATCAAGCAGAGGGAGCACTCGAGTGTGGTTCTGCCTTTCTGCAAGCTCCTTGCTCGGTTCTCCCTGCTGATCTCAGTTTCTCAAATGCTCTTTAGTGCTCTTGCATCAAATGTATGGAAAAGTCCTGGTAAAGGCTAACTTTTCATACACAGTGATGTAGTGTATTGGAGGATGCAAACTCCTGAGCTCCTGCCTTGCTAGGTAGCACCTTGTTTAGGAAATGTATCACCAGGCTGCTCTGTGGCATGGTCCTTTTCTGCACCTAGCTGACAGATCTATCACCTGCAGGAAGGACTCTTCAGTATCTGCAAATTAATGGGACAGGGGTCTAGAGACTTAGAAAAACCCAAAAGGAATTTTTTAAGCCAGATTTCCTTTTATTATTATTATTATTCATGTCAGGAGTCCACTGGGGAAATCTTTATCTGCATTAAAACATACATAAGAAGAAGACAGAAGAAAAGACAGACAAAAGTGTGTCCTACAAAGCATTTCTTTGAGCCCAGCTCTGTTCCTCTGTCAGGGTCTTTGCCGAGCTCTCCACAAAGATGGAATCTAGGTTCAAGGTTGAATGGAAGCTGGCTCCTGATGGAGTGAGTATCCCCCAAACACACCTCTAGGAGATTAGCCCGTCATTAAATATTTGTAGGATAACAGGAGAAGCCTAATTTAGTTTTTGTTTCTTTCTCTCTGTGGTTTAATCACAGATGAAAGAGACTAATAGCACTGCAGAGCTTTCTGGTGATCAAAGGCCAATCAATCCTCTTTGTGGAGTAATTAACTATTTGCTAAACTTGCAGAATTGATTTCCATTTAGGGCTAAGAGCGAGGGTTTTAAATGAAGACCGATTCACCAGGCGAGAGAAGGGAATCTCGGGGCTGATGCCAGGAGATACTCAGGGTGATGAATTGGAATCTGCTAATTAGAGACTGAAAAATACAGCCAGAACCTGATCCTATTCAGGAGTACTTTCGGGGAAGGATTGCAGGAGGAAGGGTGGATGTGGATGTTGTCTTTATCTTCCAGGCAGCTATGCACCCTTGATACACAGGAGAGTCGTGCCACGATTAGGTCAGAAAACACCCAGTCACAAGCAGACACCATGCTGAAGCAGATAGGATGCATGAGGTCCAAAAACCAGAAGACTGAATATGACCAGGGTGTGGAAGGGATACCCCAAGAGGGGACAGTCCTGCTGAGGGGGCATAATTCCCAGGATAGAGTAGGTACGCTGACCATTGTACACGCCTAGGAGTCTGCTCGGGCACTTGAAACTCGCACTGGATGTCCTGTTGGCATCGATACAGACTCCCTGAGAAACTGATCAGACAAGTACCCTGGGACCTTAACTGAAGAGTGCGTGCTGGCTTAAAACTATGAAGATTTAACACCACCTAATAATGCCTCTGTTTAGAGTTGCCAGGTGAAATGCACAATGCCCAGATCTGCTTGAATTTCTGGTGAACAAATAATTTTTAGTATAACTTAAATTATTTGTTGCTTTAGGAAAAGTAGATCCCAGATGAATTGGGGCGTCATTGAAATTCATATTGGCCTGGGTATCCTACATTTTTATTTGCTAAGTCCCAAAGCCCTATTCAGGTAAGATTTGGGCCCTGCACTGTCTGAATTATCACCTCTCTGAGCCTCAGTTTCCTCCTCTAAGAAGGAGATTCATAGTAGTAACTGACTGTTTCATTATGAGTTTTAAATAAAATAACTGAATGTGAAGCTCCTTGTACAATGCAATGCCTGGCATATTTTATGTGCTCTATAAATGTTACCTGTCATTATAGAGAATGCTATTTATTTGATAAATAAAAATAATAACGTTAAATATTAATCACCTTTTACTTTTTGCTGCCTCCTCCTGTCCCATATCCCCAATCCATTTTCTTCCTCTTTTTTATCTGCTTTTTCCCTCTCCGCTTTCTTTTTGTCTTTTTCTGCATTCATAGCATTAATGTTATTTTGTAAGCTGTAGCATCTTCATCCACCACCCCCACCCCCACAACAGGGAAGTCCAAATGAGCAGCTACGCGCTGCCTCAAAGTACTAATTATGTGATCTCAGTCAAGTTCTTTGACCTTTCTGTGCCTCAGTTTCCTCTGGCAAAATGGCAAAAACAGATTAAATGAACATTAGTCCTAAGGTCAGTATTTTAAAAGGTGTCTAGCTTATATGTAGCTTGGGTTCCTTCCAAAAGAACGCAGTCCAAGTTCATTCCAGTGTGGCCATTAAACTGATGCTGGTTTAACTCAAGGGGAAAGCAATTCATGCCACCCCCACCACCCCACCATCACCCCATCCTGAAACTTTGTTTTCCTCTGGCCACAGAAGCTTGGTAAGAACCACAACACCTTTGGTAAAATGAGTCCTTGAGTGGGTGGATTTTTTAGTGTTGGGAGCAAGTAAGAATATTTTTCTTGTCTCCTGCAAACCAGCTCTGAGCAGAGCATGCCAGCAGGTCCACTGTGATAGAACAGAGTTCTTGAGAACTTAGAGGATCAGGTTCCCTGGGGACCACCACCACCATAACGTTCTCACCACAGCTCTGTGGATCCCTCTGGATCAAGGTTGGGGCGGCAGAGATGTTTTTTCCATGCCTTACGCCAATACTACCCATCAGCAGCTGTCTGCCACAAGGTTTTTGGAAACAACCTCTCTCTCTCTCTCTCTCTCTCTCACACACACACACACACACACACACACACACACACACACACACACATTTGGCTCCTAGCTCTGTATCAAGCCAATTGAGGGAGGCCAAGTTGAATAACACTTCCAATTGATTTGTGGGTTGTGGATGTCACAGAAGAGGTCCCAGGTGAAGAAAAGACTCAGGCAGACTGATTCTATTGGATGCCCCTTGGGCTACCCTGTCAGTGGCTGGTCATGCCTCTTATTTGATGCTTCTCTGTGTGCCAAGCACAGTTCCAAAGGCTTGACAAAGGTGAACTCAGCTTCTCCTAACAATCAAATGCTGCAGGTACTAGTATTACCCACTCTTATGGTTGAAGAAACACAGATAGATTTAAGCTATTGTCCAAGTTCATGGAGCCACTGAGTGGTTCTTTTGTCATCACAAAGCACTTTGATCCAATGCCACAAATAGTTGCTGAGTTACACTCTTTAGACAAAACAGTACATGGGGTTCTATAACTGCAAGGAGGATTTAGACCCCACTCTTGCCCTCCTCATGGACTAGAAGCATGAACTAAATGTGTGAGTCTGAGGCATTTCCAGTGCAGAGATTCTTCAGGCTGGACGGAATATGTAAGTCTCTCAGTGGATGAAGAAGTGATGATGGGAAGAAAATCTTTTGAACCTGCCAACCTTCCTATACCTAGGGAGAAGGCACTTTGTTTGGATTCTCTGGCAACCATATGAAGGTTATCTGATCCTTAGAACAGACCTCCCAACTTTAGGGAACCCACGGAGACTTTGAAAATTTTATAATGATCAGCTGGAAGTTCAAGGGCTATGCTGTCTTTGGCCAGTTATAACCAAAATCAAATACATCAGTGCAAGTTTGGGGGGAAAGGTACTATGCTGGGGAGGTTACTTGTACGGACCTGTCCCTAGCTGGCTGGAGTTACCAAAGTAACTAGAATATTCTGCCAAGAAGGCTTCCGAGGCAGGAAGAGGTTAAACATCAGATCATTTTAGAAGGATCCCATTTGGTTCTTTATTCTAAATTGATTCACCTATCAAACAGCCCGACTTGCTATTCATTGGCCCAAGAGACCAGAGCCTCTGCAGCGCCTCACAAACAGGGGAAGGACAATTCCCACAGAGGACAGAGCTGTGGAAATCATGATAGCTTTCTCTCAATTATTTAGGAAAGAAGGGGAAGAGTAGCTAGGGGAGAAAAGGGCTCCCAAGTGGTGTTCGGAGAAGGCACCTGAGCACGGCTGTCCCCTCTCCTGGGCTGACCAGAGGCGTTTAAATGCAAGGGCTGCCGTGAACTGACTCACTGCTAGATAATTATGTTAGGGACCAATACGGCCTGTTGAAAATCAATTCTGTTGGACCAGTGTGTTTGTTCGGAGAGCCACTCAGCCAATTCAGGAGTATATTAGGCAGCAGACCCAGTGCGGTGACCTCTTCCGGATTGGGGTTGACACTTGAACGAAGGCGTTTGTCCAGTTAAAGGACAGTCCTAGCAGCAGGCTCTTATCTCCCCTAAATTGGATTACTCAGATCTGCTTGTTCTCTTTAAAGATAGCTACTCTTGGGTTTTTTCCCCTCTCTTTCTATCTGTCTGAGATGGTTACCTAGTGATTACTGTTTAACTTGCCATCCTTATGTATTCCTGGACAGTTAATGCTGCATGCCACCAGTGTCACTTCCCTTTCTGCCTAGGAAAGGTCATTCGCAGCTGACACCTCCATTTTTCAGGTCACTGGTTGGATCAGCAAATGGGTTTAGATCCTGATAGGCTGGGCAGTATGCTTTCTTGAGAAGCCCATGGTTGGCAACTAGTGTCACACTTTCCAGGGGACAGAGCATGGCCCTAGAAAAGCAAAAACTTCTCTTTAGATGTGCTGGCTCCCTCAAAGGTATTTTTCCTGGCTTGAAAACTCTCAAACCTGTTCACCAGCCAATGTTCCTTGAGTAGTGGTGCCTCCAGCTATCAAGACCATGGACACCAGCTGCCTCCAGCCCTCTGGAGTACCGCAGTGTTCCACTGATGAATCAGGATGCTAGAGAAATGCTATCAGAAGCGGGAGCACAAGGAACCTCTCTAGACCTGTGTTTCCTGATTAGTCTTCCTACCTGGACCCACAACAGCTGCCTTGGAGGCCAAACCCCAAGTTGGGTATGGTGTCAGCAAGATACTGGAAAGTCCTAGAAAGCCACATACACCTCCAGGAAGAATTCAGGGAAGACTTATGGCCACAATTATCATTCTTTTAATGACACATAAAATTAGCCACTCCACATATCCATTCGCTTTGACAGCTGAGGATTTCACTGTGATAAAAAGAAGGCCACATGTGCTGTCAGTGATTTACATGTCCCTATCCCAAACCCTGTCACCCAATTAGACTGCAAGAAGGAGTGGCAGCATTTTCTAATGAAGCTATAATCAGCCTGCTCCCTCACCCAGAAAGAGCAGATACTCTTATCCAGGGGAAAGGGTTTGAATAAATCAGATGTGATTTCAGGGCTGCTCACTATAGGTCCATTTTAATTGGAATCTAAGCTGGTAGAGACTCAGCATCCCCTCAAACTGTCTCACTTAAAAGAAATCCCGAGTTTCGAGGGGAGAGCAATGTGGTTTCTAAATAGCTGAGAAGGCAGAAGTCATGGATATCACATCTGAGTTCTCTAGGATCCAGTGAAATAGAGGAGCAGAGAGGAGGAGATAGGAGGGAAGGGGAGGGAAAGGAAGAGAAGGGAAGGGAACAGAACAGAAGGGAAGAGAAGGGAAGAAGTAAAGGGAAGGGCATAAGGTAAGTTTTTTCCCCCAGGATAAAATGGGAAGAGGGAAGGAAGGAAGGAAGGAAGGAAGGAAGGAAGGAAGGAAGGAAGGAAGGAAGGAAGGACAGAAAAAGGACAGGACAGGAAAGAACTGGAAAGGAAAGGAAAGGAAAGGAAAGGGAAAAAGGAAAGAGGATTGAGGGAGAGAGGGAAGAAAGGAAGGAGAAAGGAGATGGCAGAGGGATGAGGGAAGGAGAGCGGGAAGACAATAGCTGAACCAGCTCTCTGCCCAAGCTTTCTCACATCTGAGCACTGCTTGATACTATCTGAACTCCTTATCTCTTGAAGTGACTGTGAAAATTAGATGACATCATGTAGGCAAAAGATACAGCACAATGACCTTTATTAACCTGGCTGCTAATAATACCTCCTGTGAGAGAGCAATAAACACTGCACAGGCTCTCACAAATCCTGTTTGGTGATCATGATTGTGCACTTTGCTAGGAGTAAATCTTCTGATCAGTTAGTTCCCCCAACAAGGTGTCAGGGCTACAGTGCCACCAATCAAAATGAGTGTGCTGGTCCCAGTGATAGTGGGGACCTCTCCAGATTTGAAGGTTTTCAGTGCATTTACTGAAGCAAAAGAAAACTGTAAGGCAACTGCTACCCAGGGGGATCTCTAGGTGGAAAGGTCAAAAATTGATCCTAAGAATCTGTTGTCCTTTGATCTATCATTTGTTCCCCTGAAGAAGGCCTGGCCATAAAGATCCTGTGGGCCCTGGACAGAATAACAAGCCTTCCCTATGCTTACTATAGATTCTTTGGAAAGCATTTTTCCTGTAACAGAAAATGGCCCCCAAACCAGTACACCTCACTTTCTTTGTTGCCCAGGTAATAGTTCCTGTTGCAGTTCCGGTTGCTTCTGTCTCTTCTGTGATGCATAGCTGGTCACTTCGATGCATATTGTAAGAACCAGGCAAGGACAGGCAGGTGCTCTGCCTTGGTACTTGAAGACCCATAAAAACCTTCTTCTCTGAGCCTTCGAGGCCTGACATTTTGAAGAACAATTGATTCCTGGTGTGCTCAGCTTTAAATAAATCTGCCTCCAAATCCTGGGTGTCGTTTTGATGTTTCTGTTTGTATTCTCACTGTATTTTAATAAAGTCAGTGCATCAAATCAGTGTACTGAAATGCCCCAAGAAGATATCTGATCTCCCATGTAAACATACTGACCACAAATGAGAATCCCCTGCACCTCCAGTGGCTACATTTGCAGGGTCCCAGCTATGCGTCCCACCGTGGCTTCCTTGGTAGGGGCTGGTCATCCACAAGGGAATTTCTCCATCTTTAACTGGAATGTGGGTTCCACAGAAGCCTTCCAAGTGGGTCCCACAAAAGCCTCCCAAGTGAGCACCAAGGGCTGAGTGCAAAGAGCATCTGAGGATGTTGCTTGTGTCAGTTTGTCTCATGTGGTTAATTGCTGTGTGCAGAAAGTAACACCTGTGAAGATCAGTCCCTCCTCTGAACACCAGCCTCTCAAAGTCAACGACAAAGCTCTCTGGGTGAAGCCCATCAGTAGAAACACCCGTGGAGACATCAAACACAGCTTCAAGTGGAAAATGGCTGAGAGCGAAACTTTAAAGATCAATAAGAAAGCTAAATTGAACGAACTCTTTCAGGGTCTGAAGAGGATGGAGCCTGCGATTGGGGGCTGGGATAGGGGCCAATGATGCACCCCAAGGGTGAAGGTCCCTTGCTAAGGAGGCAATTAAAAATTCATTGTGGAAAGTCTTACAGAGTTTCTCCCAGATGTATGGAAGACTAGGACAGTATTAGACTTTTCTTTAGGACTCAGCTTCTAACCCTTGAAGAAAACTTAGAGGGCTTGGAATAGACTCGTGTGGGGTATGCCTTGATGACTAGCAAAAAATAAATTGTAGCTTTAACGGGTTTAAGCCTGTTTCCTTTTAAAGAATTTGCCTGCCCAAGTTCAAGGAGATCAGCAAATGGCAATGGAGAAGCCTTGTTTATAGCAAGAATGAAGCAGACCACACTGGTCCTTTAAATGGGGTTTGTGAAGTCCCTTTTTCTCCCTTAACCAGTCGACTGCCTAAGGAACAAGCTTGATATTCTGCCAGCTTTTTAAGAAAATCCTTAAATATCAAAAGTTTTCACTCTTTCCCTGTATGCAAAATATCAGCTTAAAGCCCAATGGGAGTCAAAGTTCTTGCTTAGCATACGAAGGCTTATGAGTTTTATAGTGTTCAGGACTTTAATCTACAAAGTATAATTTAATCCTCTTTGAGCTATCTGCACCACGGAGCCCTGGCTGTAAATAAACCATATGGTTACAGTGGAGGCCCAGCTGCCTGCCTCCATCACTCACCCTTAATACATATTTCTGCAAAACAGATGAAATTAACTACTGTAGCAGATAGAAGCATGGTTCTGAGGACAAATGTGTCACCACTGTGGCCATGCTTAAACCCAACTGATAGCTCCCAGGTAAAGCTCAACCACCAGCCAATACCAATGAGTCTCTCTCTGAACCCTGCTGACTTTGAGCTGGAGAGGATACTCAACTGGGGTGCACAAAAAAACACCCAGAGGGCAAAGTGAGGAAGGAGCAGGCTGAATTCCCCAATGCAGAGGGAGCAGATGCTGGCATATCAATATGACTATGCCAGAGATGCGGGCACCATTAAGGCTGCATATAGGCAGAGAAGGGAAGGGAAGCCAAGAAGAGACAGTGGTTCCTTTGGGACTGCAGCTGCTCCAAGTGAAAAGAACCTGGAGTAGAATCGAGTAGAAAAATGTGGCTGCTTAACTGATAAACTTGGACTCTACAGTCCTCTGAAATAGCAGACATTTACCTGAATGTGTCCTCTTCTCCCTATAGATATGATTTTACTGAGGGCTACCTGTGAAACCAAGTCCTTGCAGCCAGCACCTATGGGACCTGGTGCTAGTTGGTTAGTCTCTCTGAGCTTTGGTCTCCTTCCATCATAGCTTGGGAATGATTTTACTCCATCTAGGATGACTGCTGTGAGGATCAACCAGAATCATCATCTTTCTGTAGTAAGCAGGTCTCACAGCAGTGTAGAGTTCATGCCACAGTGTGGGAGAAGAGGCTGCTAATTCTGCCCTAGTGTCCTTAAGCCCTGGTCTCCTAGGCTAGGCTGAATCCCCATCCCCAGGGCCTAGGGTGCCTGATAAGCAAGAGTGACCCATTCCATAGCAGTTTCAGCCCATCTAAGCTTCCTCCATATCTCATGTGCCATGGGCCTGAGTAGGGGGACGATGGCCTGTTCTCTTCCTAGCTCCCAGGGAAAAAAGACTCTAGAGCCATTCCTAAGAAATAAATCAGAGCCTAGGAGGAACTCAGTAGAGAAGCCCAGTGTCTTGATGATTCAGTGTCACAATTCAGAGGCAAGATAGTCCAAATCCCAGCCATGGCTGAAGCCAAGGCACTCCTGCACCCTACAGGGCAAAAAGGATGAGCTGGATCACCAAGGGATACAGCAGAGTTTCTTCCTTGCACTCACATTGTACTTGAAAATAGCAGAGTCTAAGTGGATTTTTAAAAAACACTTATTATGGATTAAGAACTGATGGTCAACTTAATGCCAGCTGAATTAAATTAGCATGGTGCTGAGCATAGATGTTCCACCTGAGGAAAGTTGCCAGTGTAACTAGAGACATGGAGAAGGAGAAGCAAGGCATTGTGGATTTCTCTAGGTGTTGCTGTCTGAGTCATTGGTTCTCCTGGAGGAGCTTGTCTTGACTAGCTTCCCCAGTGTGAGTTCAACTGTTGTTATTGGAGGAGCTCGGGACCTTGTTGGTGAGAGTGGCTGTGGTTCATTTTGTGGGGAGCTCTGGTCCTTACATGGAGCATTGCTTCCTGGCTCCAGAGGGGAAAACATGCACTGTTTAATCTCCAGGACAAACTCGTCATGCTGGCTTTCTGGAATGTACTCGACTATTCTTGTCGTTGGAGAAGCTCGGGGCCTCCGTGTCACTGAGGATGGCTGTGGTGCTTTTCAGGACAGCCCTGTTCTTTGTTTTGAGTGTGACTTCTCAGCTTCAGTGTAGAACCCTCAGCCTACCAACACAGCTCCTTCACCCCGCTGGCATAGACTTTCTAGCTTCCACCACTGACCTTTGGGCCTTCCCAGTGCCAATCTGTAAAACAGACTGGAATGAGTCCTTCTCCTGGGCTCTAGACCTCCAGTTGGACTCTTGGGAGGCACTGTCATGGGTTCTAGGTCTTCATCTGTATCATGTGGGACACTGATGTGGGATTCAGGCCTTTGGCTGAATAGTCTGAGTCTTCAGTAGTTTGGACAGATTTCGTGCACTTTCTTGTGTTAAACTGTGGGTGACTATCATAAAATAATATAAATTCTGTGTCCTGATTATAATTGTTCTCTTCACAGCCTCTGACTTTAACAACACTTAAATCTAGGGCTACTAAAAACATGCTATTGACTAGGAACAGGAGTTTTTCACACTGATGGTTATGGTTCAGATAAAGAATGCACCCTCCCCCCACTCTCCGCCCAAAGTGGGGATTTGGGAAGGTGATTGGGGTGCTGTACTCATCCAGGGATACAGGCTGGGGAGCTCTGTGCTGCTGGGGTAAGATCTGACCAAGAGGTGGTCAGTGGAGCCTGCCCCGATGGGTGTGTCTCGCTCCCCAAGCTCCTCCCTTGGCTCTCTGCTTCCTGACTCCTTTGCAAGAGCAACTTTTCCATTTCTGTATTTGAGCCTACGAAGTATGGACTAAAACTTCTGAAACCGTGAGCCAAAATAGAGCTCTCCTCTTTCAATTTGTGTCAAGTATTATGTCTCAGCGATGAGGAAGGTGACTAAGATCATACTCACACCCTGACAGCGATGAGGGAGGCTGAGGATTCTCCAAACAAGAGAGGGTATGGGGAAAGCTGGTCCAATTTGGAAAATGAGGGCCCAAGGGACACAGAGTATCCCCGGGTTCCTGCATGCATGTCAAAACTGAGATGCAGCAGCTGTCCTGCACTCAAAGATCTGTGAGCAATGCTTTCTTTGCTTTTTATTGCTATTTTCAGACTTATGAAGAGCAGCAAGTATCGTATAGGAACTCTGGTGAATCTCATCCACCTGGCCCTTTGTACTTTGTCCCATTTGCTTCCACAGCGTCCCCCCTTCTTCCACCCCCACTCTCTGCTTTCTTGTCTTTTCTTCCTTTCTTTCTCTCTGCATATAAATGCACATATATGCCATGAATGTGTGCTTATGCATATAAAAATCTATGTGTGTATAAAATTTGTCAGAATCATTTAAGAACAAGTGGCTGACATTGTGCCCCCTCATTCCAAAACACTTCGGTGTATATTTCCTAAGATCAAGGGTATCATTTTATAAAATCACCATACAGTTATCTAAATAAGGAATTTGAACATGTCCACAGTCCCATCAATTAATCCACCACAATCTGCGTCCACATTGTGTTCATTCTTCCAATATTGTACTTTGCTCCAGCAACACATATTGTCTTTACTTGTCACATTTCTATAGTTTCTTTTAAACAAGAACAATTCTTCATTCTTTATCTTGCCCTGTTCTTTTTTCTTTCTTTAACCTTGACATTTTTGAAAGGCACAAACCATCCATTTTGGAGAAGGTTACTCAATTTGGGTTTGTCTGATGTTTCCTGGTGATTAGATCTAGGTGATGAATTTGGGGCAGAAACACCCCAGAAGTGATGTTGTGTCTTCCTCCGTGGATCGAGTCAGAGGGAAATGATGTTGGGTTGGCGCCATTCTTAGTGATGCTATCTCTGATTGCTTGCTGAGGGGGTGCATGCCAGGTCTTTCACTCTGAAGCTGCTGTTTCTCCCTTTGTGATTAACAAGAATCTGAAGGGAGATGCTTGGACACTAAATAAAAATAGCCTGCTTTTCATCAAATATCCATCCTCAAGTTCAAGCCTCCATAGAAGATTATTGCTTGGATCAGTTATTACTGCGATGTTGGCCAAATGTTTTTCTAATTTCCTCATTCTATATTCATTCAGTTTTCTCCTCTCCCCATTTAACAATGTGTTTATTCATCCGTTTATATAAATATAAATTCATGGATTCTCCTGGAGTAGTCAGTGGATTGCAAAGCCATTACTGTCATCTATTTGATACTTAGATCATCCCACAGTTAGATACTAGAAGCCCTTCTGTCCTTTTGACAAGTCCTTCTCTCTCTCTCTCTCTCTCTCTCTCTCTCTCTCTCTCTCTCTCCCCCTCTGTCTCTCTCTGTCTCTCTCTCTCTCTCTGTCTCTCTCTCTCTCTGTCTCTCTCTCTCTCTCTCTCTCTCTGTCTCTCTCTCTCTCTCCCTGGAACAAGATTTTTCAGGCTTGTTTTGTACCTTACCTTCTCTGGACTCAGCTATTCAGCCAAGTCCTACATCTTTTTAGAAGACAAGGAATTTTATTTTATTTTGTTTTTGTTTTTGTTTGAGACAAGGTCTCTCTATGTAGCTCAGGCTGGGCTTCAATTCACTTGTGTATCCCAGCTTGGCCTTGAACTAGTGATAATCCTCCTGCCTCAGCCTCCCAAATGCTGGGTGTATTGGTGTGTGCCACCACACCCCACAAACAGAAGCCCTTTTTAAAACCATGAACTGGGCATCAGATTCTTGACATCGGAACTACTATGGTGCCATAATTTCAAGGTCATCTCAAAAGATGGAGAGAGAAAAGAGGGGAGAGGGAAAGTAAGGAGAGGAAAGGAAAGAGAAAGAGAATTTAAAATATAAATAAGATGTGTTGAAGCCATACTGACTCCAATCCAATAGACCTGTAGCTTCCCCTTCTGTGTATTTTGCAGGGAAAGCCTACCTCTCCACTAATAAGACATCTAGCTCTCATTTTTGTTAATATATGTATTCATTTGCTCAATCCTAGAAAGCATAGGAAGTTATTTTTGAATTGTGTGTGCATACCAATGAGGGGGAAATCTACTAACCATGTTTCTGTTTTTCTTTATAATTCTATGTGTCTTTAGACTGAGGATATATAATAACAACTCTGCATTCAAAAGTCACTTGGGGCCAGGTGTGGTGATGCATACCTGTAATCCCTGCATTCTGAGAAGCTGAGGCAGGAGGATCACAAATTACAGAGTCTCACCTGGGCAATGTGACTTAGAAAGACACTGTCTCAAAATAAAAATAAATAAATAAATAAATAAATAAATAAATAAATAAATAAATAACAAAGGGATGGCCACATAGCTCAGTAGCTCACCGTGAAAGCCCTGGGTTCAATTCCCAGTACCAAGATTGTCATATGAGATAGATAGATCCCTGTCACACCCTTCCCCATGCAGTGTTGCTCTTTCAAAGTATGCTTTTGTTCATTCATGTCTGTTGGGGATTTGCACGCATCTCTGTGTATTTTTTTTAATATGTGAAGCATTAACATGATTATAAAAGTCAAAACTAAGTTAAAAAACGTATTTGGAAAACTGTCAACTCCCCACACACACCCTTCCACCCTGTCCCCACCCACCCTTTGCAGGTAGCCAGTCTTTTTCATTTCTGTCTTCCCAATTTCTTTTTGCTAAACTAAGTAGATATAGGTAAAGTTTAGTTCCTCTACTTGATTATAAAAAGAGAGAGAGAAAGCTGACTGGAAATGCTCTTTTGCACTCTGCTTTTTTTTTCCCTGAATAATATATCCTGGAAATCACTCCACCTCATCTTTTGGACCTTTTCCTCATTCTGTTTTAGACAAGTGGTCCTGCACTGTGAGATCTTACCACACTTTATCCCGCCAGTCCTTATTTGCAGGCACTGAGATTGTTTCCGGGATCTTACAATTATGAACAATGCTTTCATATATAACCTTGTGTATATGTATTTTCATATTGTTGGACAGGTATCTTCAGGCTAAATTACCTGGGGAGATTCGGAGAAGTGAGATCGCTGGGTCACCTGGTGAATAAATGTGTAGTTTTGATGGATATTGTGAAATCTCCCTCCTTGGCTGCTATACAATTTGCATTCCCCCTCACAGGGTAGAGGGTGCCTGACTCCCCTTGGCCTCCCCAGCTGCTTGCTAATATTTACAAGTCTGATAGGTGAGAAGTAATACTTCAATGCAGATTTCTTTAAAAAAATAGAGAAAGAAACTGCTTTATTTAGATCAGTTCACTCATTGAAAGTATAAATTCAGCGGGTTTCAGTTTGTTGGCAGATATCTGCAATTCTCACTGCAACTGATTTTAACAACCCAGGACTGTGAATTTTATTCTTCCCTGTTCCAATTTCCCAGATGCTGCCCCCACCCCCAGCCTTAAGCAAGCACCTAGAACTCATCTAGGTTCTGTCTATAGATTCGCCTGTTTTGGACAGTTCACATAAAGTGAATTATGCAATGTGTAGCCTTTTCTGATGAACTCCTTTTACTTAGCATTTTGCTTGCAAGGCTTCTGGGTGCTGTGATATATGCCAGAAAGTCACTCCTTTTTATCCCCAGACTTCTATTGTATGGATGTACCACATTTCATTTATCTATCAGCTACTGGTGGACATTTGGGGTGTTTCTACCATTGGCCTATTATGAATAATGTGATTACAAGCATTTATATGTACGATTTTGTCAGGACAAGTGTTTTTATTTCTCATGGATGTATACCTAGGAGTGCCACTGCTGGGTCATCCGGTAACTTTACATGTTGAGGATCTTTCAAATTGTTTCAAAGTGATTCTCATTTGCCTTTTACTCATTATATGTGGAACTGAGCATTCTCCTATATTTAGAGCCTACTGTTACATCCTTTGCTGGGTCATCTATTCACGTCCTATCCAGAAGACTTTGTATATCACAAAAATTAGCCTTTCACCTGTCATCAGAGTTAAAATTGTTTCTCCCACTTGTCATGTGCCTTTCAATTTTACTCAGGATTTTTTATACAAACATTTTTAAATGTCTATGTAATCAAATTTATTAATTTTTTTCTATTGTTTCTGGGTGTTGACTCAAGCTCAAAGTTATTATTCCACACCCAAGAATTCACTCATGTATTATTCCAGGGTTTATGGGCTTTTTCTTCCGGGTACTTACCCATTTTGGAATATATTCATAGGTGTGGTTTCAGGGATAGGTCTATCTGCCTGTCCTAGCACCCCTGATTCAAAAGATCATCTGGCAGTGCAGAAGGATCACAAGTTCAAGGCCAGCCTAGGCAATTTTGCAAGACCCTCTGTCTGCAGAAGTACAAAGGGGTAGGGATGTAGTTCAGAGACAGAGCACCTCTGGTTTCCATGCCCAGTACCACATACACACACATGCACACACACACAGACATACACAAAAATGTGCACACCAGTGCTATCTCATCCCATCTGTATTATATCACATCTGTTTATATGTACTCTGCTCCATCCCCAGACTCCCTGCTCTAGTGCAGAACTCTGTTCTGTGTATTCCAGCACCAGTACCATGCTGTTGGAATTCTAAGTGCGATCATTTCTGAACATCCTTACTTTGCTCTCAGGAAGTTCCTCCTGGAGTCTAAGCCATTGGTCTCCCTGCTGCAAGCCAAGCACCTTTACACCCTGAGATGCCCTGGACCCAGAGGTCTTTGCTGGCCTGCCTCTGAGTTGTCAGATGCTGGGCACACTCTATTTTTGTGCAAATGTGGCCTCTGCTTCCTGCCCAGAGGTGACTCTCTTTCTCTCTCTCTGACAGCCCTGACTGCCAACCTTACAAGTAATTTGCTCAGTTTTTCAAGCACTGCTGAATCACATAAATGCCATTATCATTTTTGTCATCATCATCATCATCAGCTGAGGCATCAGTGGCTTCCCTTCCTTCACCTATTGTTCAGAGCAATGAAGGAGCTGCTGATGCTCAAAACAGAGGCGGTGGTTGTGGGACATCCAAGGTCATAAGCCCTTGAGGTCAATGTGTATCTGAAAGTCGTCACACAGGCTAGGAGGAAGATTGTCATATGCCACCTACTCTTTGATTCCAGAGCTAATTTAGCTCACAAGAGTTGGGTAAGCAGCCCACTCCTACCCTGGTGAATTTTCTCTTATGCTCTTGGAGTGATAGCAAAATGTCAAACTGAGAAAATAAATTTATGTCTAAGAAATAATTGTAAAAATAAATAGGCTTCATAAATCCATATGTCTCATACTTGGACAGCAAAGTACAGGGTTATATGCTTGTGATAGTTGGCCCCTACTTAAGCTCATTCAACAAATAATTGGTGAGTAGCTTCTCAGTGTAGAGCTGTGTTACAGAATCTGTGAGAGACTCCAGGGTGAGTAAGACAAGCCCTCATCGTACTGGAGTTCATTCAGGGCTCAGGGAGATGAGGGAAGAGAGACTGACACATTCGGCTCCCTTATAAGGCAAATGGGGATAGGGAAAAAAGAAAGTTACAATATGTTATGAGTGTGTGGAACAACTGTTCATTCTGATGCCTCTTCAGAAAATATGAAACTTAAAATTGGACTCTGAAGAATAAGGTGGATGTCCTATAAAGATAATCTGGCATTTAAAATTACAGAGGCAGAAACATCCATTTTGTTGAACCATATGAAGTTACTGCTTTGCAGGTCAAAGCAGTTCAAATGATCATATTTAACCATTAAAGTCAAAATTTAGGAAATTATAGCCTGATTGTAGACCTAGTAGAATTAATCAGGTTAATTGGACGAATTAAGAATTCTTATACTGAAGAACAAACAAGGGCCTAGAACATGGTAGTGGTAGGAGATAAAGGATGGAAATAAAACTCAATCCAGAATCTGAGTTGGCATCAGAGATGATGACCAAATCAAAGCAAAGCCAAGGAAGAAAAAACAAACAGAATCTTTCAAATGCCAGCTCAGGAGAATCAAAAGGATTCTAATGGTATTCATCTATTGATGAACGGATGGATGGATGGATGGATGGATGGATGGATGGATTCATTTATACATTCTTTCACTATAGAAGAATTTACTGAGCACCAACTGTAGGGTAAACAATGTTCCAGGAGCTAGGGACATAGCAGAAAATAAGGCAGTCATGCATGTCTAATGTAAAAGGGTGACTAAATGAAAAAACTGATAGATGGAATAATGGGAGAGAGTGGTGAGCCCTGTGTAGACAAATTATTAGGAACAAGAGAACTGGGGGATTTAGGAAAACCCCATAGGACAATCGGGCTAAGGCAGCCCAAGAAGGTAACATGGGAGGAGAGATCTGAAAGATAACAGAGCATGCAAAGACTCAGGAACAAGGAGCCCTATGGAGAGGGGACACCAAATCTGGGGCCAAGGTAGGCACAAGAGCTCAGTAAGACTCTGGACAGTTGGACTGAACAAGAAATGGGGAAACCAGCAGGAGATGGAGTTGGGGGATGAGGCAAAAGCTTGATCTCATTCTGAACATGCTGAATGTTGAGTTGGGACATGTGACCTTTTAACATTCATCTAGCTCGTCTGTGGAGAACTGACAGTAAGGGAACAAAAAGCATGGGAACTAATGGGGAAGAAATGATCAGAATGTGGGTAAACTTTGGCATTAGAACCACTGGAGTTGCTGAGGAGTTAGACACAGGAAAAAGAAGAGAATAATGCATATATTCCATTGCCAAGTCAGGAGCAGGAGAAGGATTTGCAAGAGAATCTAGGTTTCTGATTTGGATATGGTAAGCCTGACATGTCCAGAAGTCACCCAAGTAGAACGAGTAAGCTGACAGTGGGGGACCAGCATATAGAAGTATTTAAAACCTGAACTTGAAGGAGACCGCCAAGGATAAGTGCAGACAGAAACCAGGAACAGTGACCCAACTGGGCTCTGTGATTGTTCCCAGGCAACACAGAGAAGGGGGAATCATTAAAAGAGACAGTAAAGGCCAATGAGAGAGAGGACCAGGAAGTGGGGGTGACCAGCTCCATTTGTGCTGATGAGAATACCTCATGAGGACAGAGAAATGATAAGAAAATTGGCAAGGTGATTTTTGGTGATATTGACAGAAGCAGTTTCCATGGTAAGTTGGGGGGAAAATGTATGAAAAGAATAGAAACAGAAAACACAGATCACTCTTTCTAAGACATTTGCAACAAAGAAAAATAAGAGAAAGGGGTGGAATTTGTTGGTGGGATATGGAGCCTAAGAGTCCTTTCTCAGGAAGGGACACTTTGTAGTATGCTCGTGTGCTGATGAAAATGAGGGGAAACACGGTGGCTAGTAAGTCGAGGTAAAGGAATTTTAGAAGCGATGACATTGCTGGTAATGACAGGGTCCATGGACTGATGGTGGCAATGATGCTATAGATGGGTACGGGAGGAGAACATTAGGAGTGAGAGAGTCAAGCCACTCGAGGCCTGCGGTAGATGGATTATCTACATGGATATTGAAGTCATCAGGAATAATGACAGGCAGTGATGCAGACAATGACAGGAAGCCAGGCATTAAGAGATTCAGTGAGTCAGCAGGTGCACAAGGCCAGGTGATCAACGGCTGCAGGGAGGAGGGGTGTTGGGCAGTGCTGTGGGATGGGCTTTGCCTCACAGGAGCTTGGGCAAGAAAAGTGGCCTGGAAGCAGGACTGAGGACACTTGTCCCCTTCCAGGATCTACAGCCTATAGGATGTGAAAGGAAAGAAAAAATGGCCACCTACGGGGATCTCAGAGGAAGCAGTGGCCTCCAGTGAATACTGAGCTACAGAGAGGTGCAGGTAATGGGGGATTTGGGTGCTAGTGGGTCATGAGTTCAGGAGAACAGGATTTGTGGGGCTTAGGGATGGATGGAAGACCAGGTCAGACTACAAACACACAGCCAAGCATCTAGGAAAATATGGGTGACTTGGAAACTTGGACTTGTAGGTAAAATGAGACCAACAATAATGTAAAACATTATTGGTATTGAGTAGGCCAGGTATTGAGCCTTATGGCCTCTTAGGAGAAAGGTGGAAATTATACCTCATTTGGAGGATGTCTCTTTGCTGTGCAGTGGTGACAGAAAGTGATGCTCAGACTAGGCTGCCAGGGAACCCTGTAGTTATCTTAAAATCTTTCTGTGGTTGACTTTAGGCCTGCATACGGAGCACTTGAGGAGAAACAGGTTTTAGGTTGAGGGAGAGAATAAAAAGGAAATTTGAAATTGTGGTTGTTGGAAATCTGGTAGAGGCTGTTGACCCTTGAGTGATACAGTTGCCAAGATAGTGTAGAATGGATTTTTGCCTTATAAGCAGGAGATTGTGAGCCCAGATTTGTTGGGACAGTTGAAAAGATCACTACCATACAGTGTCTTTTCACAGCCCCTTGTGCTATTTAGGTGCCTAGAGTTACTTACCTATCTCTCCAGGGCCTTCCATGGCATCCAACTTCCCCTTTAAACACATGCAAGTAGTCTCCCCAGTACCTGTGGAACACAGGGGTGAATCAGTGTAAATTTCCAGCTGCTAGAACAACCAGAACACCTGGACTGCTGGAGATGGTTAGAGGCAGAATTGGCCAGTGAGATCAAAGAAAGAGAATCTGCCACATGCAGTTTGTAGAATATGGCCCAAACATTTCAAGACAGTTGCAGAAATTGCATGACAGCAAGTCCAGGTACTAGTGAACTGAATGGCAAAACCTTTGGTATGTTTAGGGCCATTATTTTAAGTGCATGAAATCTAGCCAGAAGAAACGTCATCAGTGTCCCGAGTCTTCATTGGCTACCAACAATAAAAATAGCTGTCAGAATTGTACTTGAGTTTGTGTCCATTGCTTTCGCAATCATTTGACAGATAGGTTACATCAGTATCTTAAATACAACAAATAATTGGAAAGATATCCTGCAGCCAGAACTTTGTTTCTGGTAATATTAAACAGATTCAGAAAAGGTACACCAAGTAAAAGATAAGTCCTTTGCTAAGTATTTTTTTTTACATCACTTTATCTTTTAATCTACAGTGTATTTCCTGTGTTTTTCAATTAAGAATTTCTGAAAAATTTGAAGTCTTTTTTTCTATTAAAGACATAAGAGCTAGCAAGTATTTACCCTGGGTAAATACTGATGTAATTATTATTAACGTTATTGGCACAGCAATTTGGCACTCTTTTCATACTAAGATTTATACATGTAGAAAAATGAAATTCACTATGTATTTCTTGGCTTTCCTGAAAAATTTTCATGCTTGGGATGTTTAAAGCCATGGGTATGTCGTATAATCATTGGTTCCGCATTTGCTATTTGACTGTATCCTTAAATGTTAGAAATTTGGATGTGAATGGAGTTACTGAATTTAGTTTAGTTCAACTCCCCCACCCCTCCTTTGGTAAGAAGCAGGCGAACTCAAGAACAAAACAAACCATCAACATTAGGGTGGGACAAAGGAAGTTCTTATGTCAAGCAGAGTGAGAAAGCATTCATCTTCCAAAGGGACCAAGAAAGAAAAAGGAGGAAAAGAGATCCCCTTAGCCAGCTGAATGGAAGATCACAGGCCCAGAGGAGGCGGGGCTGGGTTCAGACTTGGCAATCCTGAAGGCTTCCACTCGTCCCCGCTTCTGTCCCTGGGCCTCTTGAGCTGCAGCTCCTTGATTCTAATCTCTTCAAGCACAAAGGAGGGTGACTGCGAGTGGCCACTCCGCTGGTGCTTTGAGGAGCAGGCAGAACAATGGCCCCTCTACCAACCTCTGGGCAGCAGGGGACAGGAAGTTGACCGCAGTGAAGGCACCGGGTCCCACTTCCTTAACTTTCACAAGTGGTCTCCTGGAGGCAAAACTGCATTTCATTCTTTCCTATAAGGTTATTATCCTATTTGTCCTCAGCATTTAGGAAAGCTAATGAGTTTTCTCCTCTTATGGCCCTTAAGCCCTCACTATCCCTGGCTCCTTAACCCCCTGCAGTCTGCCCTCTCTCCCTACCTCAATGCACACAGCACTGCCACAGGTCAACAAATTCAACAGCCTCTTCTGCCTCCTTATTTGGGTGGCTTATTCTCTGCAGCGAGGCACAGATGGGGCTGGCCTCTGGGGCTCCCTCTGCTTTCCCCTCTGCCCTCTCCTCCTCCTGCTCTAGCACTAGAGACTGGTTCTCCTGCTGTTTGGAGAAACCTCTCTGTCTCTACTTTCTCCCTCCACCTTGAGAACATAAGCTGAGCTCTTGGCCCTCCATCCGCTGTCTCTGATTTCACCCTGGACGTCCTCCCCTGTCCATGTCAGGGTATACCACCGTCAGCATCTCCGAACTTGACCTACTGGAGACTTCAGCTATGCATTTCCATCTGCATGAGTCCAGGGCCTTGAGCACACTTAAAAGAGAGGCCAGCCACCCTTCCTCTAGGGCATCCTTTTTCTCATAAAGGTATCATCATTTTTTGGTCACTCTTATGATGTTGCCCCATATCTAATTTGTTTCCAAGTCTTGTTGTTTCTGTCTTCAGCTCTCTCCCATGTGCTTTCTTCTTTCTCATTTTCTTTGTCATCTACTTCTGATTTAGAGACTATGTTACTGACAACCACACACACACACACACACACACACATTAATTTGGCTTCTTACTTTATCCTATATTCCACCATTAACTAAATATTCCCAAAATAAAACCATGATCAGAACACCAGTAGCCACACATATATTTTTTGTCTTTCTGTCCTAAAAATGTGCAGTAAATAAATGCAGAGGAAAAGACAGATTGATAGAAAGAGGAAAGGAAGGAAGGAGAGAAGAAAGGAAAGAGAGGCAAGACAGACATCATGGATTTATTTCTAGATTTGTCCTCTGAAAAATCACTAGTTTCCCTTGTGCCTCGGTTTCCTATCTGAGACTTAGAAAATCCCCCGCCACCACTCTTGTGTAGAATACATTCACTGAGTACCTCGATGACTCCACGAGTGGAAAGGGATCACCAAGCATTAACTCATACCATTGTCGTCTCACTTTTGTTTGTAGTTTTGGTTAGTTTCAGGACCAAATTAGTGTTTGCTAGTCAGATAGTCTTCTTGCATCTGGCAGAGTTAATATTCTCAGCAAAGGATTCAATTTCTCCTCTTAACCAGATTAGAAGTTTCAAGAAAACTTCAAAAAGAAGTTCTACTTGGGAAATGAAGCTAAAAGAAAATTATTTAGTTTTTCTCCGGAAGGTGGTTTAACTAGAGCCTAGTGTTAGTAAGGAGATTTACAGTCTTTTGTGACTGGGCACTCTGGAATATCTGTTGGTGGGAATGGTCAAGCCATGCTTTCTAATTTATCCCCCCAAGAAGAAAGGGCAGCTCAAAGCTCTTTAATATTGTCTAAGTGACCTAATTGCTCATAAATAGTTTAGGTTCTTTCTTCTTCTCAATATTAGATAAAATAGTAGTTATATTTGCTTCTCCTCCTATGTAATTCTTATATACAGTGTGTGTCACGTGATACCTTCTTACTTAACAACTCCAATCCCCTCCCCCCCACATTCCAGGCTATTTTTTAAAATCTGATTTTATTATGTAGCCAACTTTCTCAAGCTCCTAAAAATATATTTCCCAGTCAGTCCTTCCTTGAGAACCACTGTTGAGAGAGACCCAGTATGGCACTGCTTACACCCTATAAATACACACTGTTCTAAGCCACTTACATTTGCAGGGCCAGGGATATAGCCCAGAGGCACAGAGCCAGTCTGGCAAGCACAAGGTCCTAAGTTTGATTCCCAGTACAAAAACAAACAATAAAAACAACCAAACAAACAATCAGACAACATATGCACAGAGTTGAGTATGGGTAAGGAATTCTCTGCAGATTTCAGGGGTCCCTTCTGCCTTGTGTTTCTTCCAGTTTATGATGTTAACCACTGAGTCACCAGCTCTTCTCAGATTATCCTGGCTTTTCTTTTCGAGCTCAAGATCACCACTGCAAACCAAGGTGTCTTAGTTACTTTTTATTCGTTGCTGAGACAAAATACCTGAAGCCCAAGTTGGGAAAGGAAAGGTTTATTTCTTACAGTTTTTGGAGGTTTCAGTCCACACTCAAGGCAGGCGAGCATGGCTGGACCATAGTTCATGGCAGCTGGAAACAGCAAGCAGGAACCAGCAAAGAGCAAGACACACCTTCTTTCTGCCAGTACATCACATCCTGGCTCAAGCCCTATGTGGGTGGAGCACTGACACCATCAATCCAAGCACTAGACAATGAACCATCAGAAATGCACAATGCAAACTCATGAGGCCTGGGGGCCACAGACATAAACCATGACACAAGGGTTTCTTTATGGCAGTCTTTCTGTCCAACATAGATTATTGAGTAGAAATGTCATGATTTAACATCCATTACCCTATATTGTTATTAAATGTTAACATTTCTGCATTAAATTCAAGTTTTAGGTCGCCGTAACATAGCTTCTCTTGCACACAGAAGTATCCAGAAGTACGACTGCTTCAGGGTAGTGAGACCCTGAAATAAATTAGAGAGTTAAGCCTCCTTACCACATCTTGTGCTGCAACTATGACACTCATGAGAGCTAAATTGTAGACAGCTCTTTGTCCAGGCCAGGTAGTAGATCCTGTTCCATAAGAAAAGAAGAACAAAGAACTCCATGCAAAGGGTCAGGGATGGCTCAACTCCAAAGCTATGCTTGTCATGGGGGGATGGTGACACATTCTTTCAATCATCTGTGTTGGACATTTTCTGCTCTTGGGATGCCCTTTCCATAAATGTTGCCTGTGTTTTTCCCTCAAGGATAACTGATATATTTTATGACCAACAAGAAAACAGAAGCATGGGGATCCATCAGAATAAGCCCAGACGATGAAAGTGGTGCTGGGATGCACCAGTGCGAGGAGGCTGACCTACTTTTTCTTTCAAAAGAAACAATGTCAGACAGTTGGAGAAAACTCTGAAACTTACTGCCTTAGCATCTAACTCTAGGTTATCTCTCCTTCCTTCACCAGTCCACAGTATGGACATGTCTTCCCCCCCACCCCCAGCCCCAGCACAAACGTGCCCCAGTGCCCCTTATTCAGTGATCATGTCAGCTACATTTATCCACACCCACTCCTGAGCCTATACATTCTTCTCCTGTTTTCAAAATTCCACTGGGCCATGTGTCTCTTAAAGAAGGCCCTTAAATAACCACTGAGGCAGTTCCTGGCCCCCCAACACTGACCTTTGTTCCTGCCACATTTTCCATGTGATACTCAGGGCAACAGACTATCCTCTAACACATGCAAGAATTGTTTTCCATTCTACTAACAAGCATGCTTTCTTTCCTACCCCTTACCATTTTTGTCATCCATCCCCTTTTTAATATCTTTATCAACCAGATACTAATGGCACCCCAATAACTAGATCCATTGACCTTCCCAGATTAATTATGAAATCCATTTCATTTACTGCTTCCTTCCTGGTCACTAGTTCCTGCCAGGGCCACCGAGGCTATTTCCCAGGCCCATCAGTAGGTGGCTCAAGACTCTCCTCTCTCTTCCCCCACCCAGCCCTGGGAGTGAGGCTCCTTCTGCTCCTGGAGTGACTGCTTAGGATGACCCTACTTGATCCCTGTTACATTCCTCTGGGCTTGTCAGAGGCTTGCATTGTGTCCCTGAGTAGCTGGGGCATGCCATGAAGAGCGTGCACAGCCCAGTCCTAATCATGACAACCTTAGTCCCGGTGAAAGATGAATAATAACAACTGGGCTAGCCAGTCCCAGAAGAGCCCACTGAGGACGTTTGTTTTGGAATAATGAATATGGAAATTTGGAATCCATAATAAACTGCAAGCAGTCTTTCAACTCACTCGTGCCGAAAATTCACACTCGCCTTTCCCATAACTTGTCACTTGTGTTTTTTATTGTTCGATATGTAAACAAGACCGGGAAAGCCTTTGTTCCTTGGTGCCTACTTAGATTTGCCCATTAATCCCAACCCCCCTCCCTTTCCCACCAATGCATGCAGGATTACACAAAGCAAAAGTCATTAATTTTTATCTCTGACTATCTGTAGGGTTTTTAATGTGGCCTGGCTTGCTTATGCACCACCAATTACATGTCATAAGTGCTTGTAGATGCTGGAGCAGTATCATGGGCTGATGAATCACTGCCTCCTCTCCTGATTAGTATGCAAGGGGCCGTGTTCCTCTTTGAGCAGCTGGCATGCCAATGAGGATCTGGCTCCGCCGGTCAAGGCATCTGGACATGAATTCAATATGGATTGCTTTAATTAAATGGCTAAGCGCACAAGATGCTAAGAAACAACTCCATCATTGAGTGAAACTCGAAAATATAGTCGACACAAGGAAGAGGGTGGAAAGGGTAGGAAGATCTTTCATCAACACCGCCCACTCTACCTAAAATATTTGCAATCCCCTGTGTGAAGCACAACCACTGGCTAAAAGCTTGATGAATCGTGCATTCCACAGTGAAACACCGGAGGTAAATCTAGTTCATCACCTTTAAATTTAAAAATCAAAACAGAAGAGCAAAGACCTACTTGTCTGCCCTTTGGAAAGGCTTTATTTTAACCATGCACTTGTTTGCAAACTACTGAGGAGACTGATTTCAAGAAGGAAAGATGTAATGAGAAGCAGGTGACAAAGTCTGAATGCACCTGTTATCAACAGTTCCATAGGAAAACAGTGAGCTGATGGAGCTCCAGATATTCTGGGAGGCCTCAGAGGTTTGTCAGTGTGCTAATTCGCTGAGGAAAAGGGAAAGACAGCGTGGATTTGCACTGTCCACTTGGGATGGGTTTTGCATAGATCAGAAAGATGAAGTGTCTGCCTGTTCGTTTTGGTTTCAGCCTATCCCTTATTAGTCTGTTTCAATGTGGGAACAAATGGAATATTTTTATACGGAATGGATACTGCAGCAATCAGCCCAGCTTTATACTTCTGAGCACTTATCTTTAATTCTGTTACAAGTTTCCTCTTATTTCCACCGCCACATTGTCTGCGGATGGCCTGTGTGTTTCACCGGGAGACAAGACAGAATAATGGCACTCTGAATTCAAATAGATCTGGATTCTCATTTTAGCTTCATTAATTTCTAGCCAGGTGGTTGTAGGCAGCTTATAGGACTATTCTGGATCTACTTCTTCCTATATTTAAAATGAAGATAAAAAAATAACTGCTACTTCACCAAAATTTTGTGAAGATTGAGTTAATCCATGCCAAATCCATAACACATATTGTAGACTCTTAAAAATGGTGGCAGCTATTACCGTTTTGTGGAACATGCTCTTAAGTGGTGATGTTTTACTAACCAAACACAGGGAACACTATCTCTTGTAATTGACCAGATTTACATACATATACATTCCATTAGACATACAAGGAAGACTTTTTAAAGTGGGTTACTACGCAACCACTAGCTCTCCTGTTTCTGCTGTTTCTACACTCCCCATCAAAGATCCGTACCGTCAATTACTAATAATATGCACTACAGATGAACCTGAGGCTCTATTTTCTGTTTTAAATAATTTATTAAGGTACCATTGTTAAAAAGACCCTGAGGCACTCTGCCTTTAAAAATAAAAAAAGAGCACAGGAAAACGGTAACATGGGCTCAACATTCCAGTGAGTTCTGAGCTGAGAGGTTGATGATGGGTAGAGGAACTTAGATGCTGTGTCTGTGCTCATCCTCGCCCTGCACAGACTGTTTCTTTGGAGTTTATAAACCTGTGGAGAGTTAGGGCATTCTGTTCTAGCCAGTCGGGTCCTGAAAGTCCCCCAGGGGAAAATCACAGAAAGGAAACTGTCCATCCTGCACAAAATTCAGCTAAATTTCACATGGAAAATATGTGAGATTGCACTGGTAATCAACCATGAAGATTCTATTCCAGGGCAACTCAGCATTTGACACACCAGACATAAAGGCAGCGTTCTTGCATAATAAGGCAAGACCCTTGCTGAATCCTGTTACTCTTTTTGAGGTGTTCTGAAAGAGGAAGTCCGATGTAGGTGCCCTTTGGAGCATCATTGATTCATCTGCCAGGTGGCACCCTCAGAAGGCACTGTGATGATAAACTTGGCTGTCATAGAAGGAATAGGAAGCCTGTGGTTTGATCTATCCATGGGTCATCAATGTTTTCAAATAGGTGGGTTCAGGGCTACATCTGGGGAAGCTGAGAGGAAATAGGAGAGGGTTGGTTGGCTGGTTGAACACTGAGTTTTGGAGGTACGGGGGTGTACCTAGGGAGTGAACCACTGTATGTGGTATCAGGGGTAGTTGGGACAGTAGATAGCAATCACTGGAGTGGACAGTGGAATGTATCAGTGGAGACCAGGCTACCTGGACCCTCAGTTGAGCTGCAAGCCATTTTTGTTTCCCTACACCAACCAGGTAAGAGGAACACAGAGCACGCAAGAACAAGTAATCCAAAGTCTTATTAAAACATGACCCGGGCAAGAAATGAAAACCAAGCATCATTTAAGCATCAAGACCCCAAGGAGACAAGGGCATACTATAACACGGAAGAGCCTTGAAAACATTGTTAAGGGAAAGGATCCAGTTGTAAATGACCATGTTTTGTCCAGGTTTCTTGCCAAATGTTCTGTTTTATATTATTTAAACAAAACCTTTTCCAAGCCTTGATAAGACAGGATTTCCTCAGGAGTGGGACTTCTCTTTTCCCTTACAAATCTCACTACAGCTCTTCAGAACCACAAATATATGGTAATAAACTAAGATCTCAAAATATAGACTTGTTAGCTAGACAAAGGCATCAGTTGCATCATTACCAAAGTCTATTGGATTTAGGGGTTTCAATATGTTCATTAACATGCTACAATCACAGGTGATTCCATATACCTTTAGTTTTTGTTAATAACTGTTAAAATATAATTCCTATACCATAAAATTGACTCAACTAAAGTATGTAATTCAAGAGTGTTGAATATATTCACAGGTATGTGATTATCACCGTATCTAAGTTAAAAATATTTTTGTCACTCCAGAATGAAACCCTATATTTATTAGCAGTCTTTCTCCATTCTCACCCCCTAATTCTGTCTAAATAGATCTGTCTTTTCTGGGCATTTTACATAAATGGAATCAAACAACATGCGGTCTCTTGTACCTGGCTTATTTCACATAACAGTGTTTCCGATCTCCAATTACCTCCATAGCCTCAAGAATCAAATGCAAGGTTCTTACCATAATTGTATGACGTTCTCACAATATGGTCTCAGGTCAGCTCTTCAGCGCCCTGTCCCCTAGGTATTTGTTGTATGGAGCAAGCTCCCTAATTCTGTGACATACGCATCTGTCTAAGCTGTTCCTTCTGCCTCGTGTGTCCCCCTCATTTTCTTTTTCATCTTTTCAGCCCTTGCTCACATGTCTACTCCCCTGTGGAAGGCTTCTCTAGATTCCCCAGGCAGAGTCACAAGATTCACTTCCAGCTCGGAGAACATCCAGTTCATATTTTAGTGAAAGCCATTATCCCGTTTGCCACAGTTATTTGCTTACACACTGGCTCAGCACTGCCCACACCACAGTTTGACAATATTAATAGACAGCATTCCTAAGCATGCAAAGCCTAACACCACAGTAAATCCAAATAAGTTTGCTATACTTATAAATTAACTAGTTTGGTGACCTGACATCAAAATAACCTTCCATGTCTCCCCATCCTAGATAGAGCCGCCCTGGTATATCTCCCCTGGCCTGTCCCTCACTCCCTGTCCTATTTTCTCCTACACTTAATCTATTCATTCTCCACCCAGCAGCCAGAGAGGTTGGGAAAAAGTCAAATGAGACCTACTAAAAATGAAGGAGATTTACAAATTCCAAAAGCACTACACAAATATAAATTTTTAGTTGTTTAACTTTGTGCCTTTCTGATTTTGATTTTGGAATAAAAGTGATCAAGATAAAGAGAAAACGTGGCATTCATTGAGATCATTGGAAGCACTCTGAGCTGTCACAGAACTGAGGCTGAGAAGCACAGGACTCATGATTGCTTTCTCAAGCCAACGCTCCACACCCAGTGTCTGAGACTGTAACTGCCGCGCTCCAGTCCTTGTGAGTGTCTGCTCCAGAAAGCCCATGATTCTGTCCAGAATCTGAAATCATGGAGTTCAGGTAAAGCTACACAGACCTCTGTATTCCTGAATCCTCAAACTCTCTACCAATAGCCTCCTCCACAGTACATAATGTTGATAATAGTGACCGATGGCACACCCACCCTGAAGCCACTGGGCCAGCTTCTTTCCACCCATCACTGCCCACCCATCTCTCCTCTTCCATATGCCACAAGAAGGCTCATAGGACCTTTTTAATTTGTCCAGTTTCCTTTATGGAAGTGACCATATCATTATCTCCATCCATGACCTTCCCACAGAACTGACCTTATCCTTTCTTCTGCCAAAATTCTGGTGTCTTCTCATGATAAACACTGTAAATAGGAGTATGAAATTGCCAATCTACTTGCCACTCTAACATTTATAGCTGCCCCAGGAAAAAGCTGATGGAATCAAAACACCCAAATCCATTTGCTTCTCTTCAACCTAGATTGAGGAACCAACCTCTCTCTTGCCCACACTTCTGCAAATGTCTCCCTGATTCTTTCCCCCACTCCTGCACCTCACTCTCTACACACAAATTGCAGTGACATCTTAAAAACAAATTCAGTCTGATTTTATAATTCCCTTGCTGAAAATTGCATGTTCCCGTGCCTTATAAAAAGGAGTCAAGAATCTTGAACCCAGCCTATGACACTATGTGACTTGCCTTTAGCCTGAGCGCCTACTCATTTTCATCCCTCCCCCAGGCCAAGCTCCCCCAAGATTCTGTGCTGGTCCTTACATCTTTTCCTTCCAGACTGCCCAACTCCCAGTGCCTGCTTGCTCTTCAACTCCCAAATGTCATCACTTCAGAGAGCTCATCTGTGTCACCTGCCTCAATGATTCTACTATATTGGTTAGGATGAGTAAGTTTGTGCTGTGGCAACAAGCAAGCCAAACAGCCTGGTGGCTTAAAGGAAAAAAGTTTGTTCCCTGTGTGATTTTACTAGGGTTATCATAAAATAATACCCCAAGCTGGGGACTTCACAATACAAACCTGGAGAACAATAGTTCTGGAGGCTGGAAATCTAAGACTAAGGTGCCAGCAAATTTGAATTCTCCTAAGGCCTGTGCCCCTGGCTTGAAGATGGTGTCTCTCAAATGTCCTCACATGTGGTTTGCACACAATCATAGTATCTCTTTGTGTACAGGGATCTTCTTACCATATGGACACCCATCACACCGGATTAGGGTCTATTTTGACTGGTTTTTAACATAATCACCTTTTTAAAGGCTCTATCTATGAAGGTTTAGGCCTTCAATAAATGAATCAGAATGAGGGAAGCAGTTCAGTTAATAGCATCTTCCTCCCTCTGCTGAGGGTCCAGGTAGCTGGGCTATTTTCCTCTGTACTTAGCAATCCTGGCTGATGCATTCAACATAGGCCTCCATGACTGCCGCAGCAGGATCAGAGACCTCCAGAGGGTCTCACGTTGAAAATTAAACAATGCAACATGAAAGGGATGTGGTCTGCATCCATTTTTAATTTGACCAATCAAATCACACCTTCCTTCAGGAGAGGAGGCAACGTATCTGGAAGTATAAGAGAATGCATAGTGGCGAATTATGACAATGCCTGCCACTCTTTAAGATCAATGCAGCAAGCCTATGATGAAAACAGAACACTGTTTTGTTCTGTTTTGATCCATGATCAAAAATAAGCCAAGTGTTTTGACCTCCAAGAATGATACTGATATGGAAAAAAAACAAAACAAGCTTATCAACCCCTAATGCTTCAGTGAATTTCAACAAGCCCCCTGACTCACTGGCTGCCATGAGTGTTAGTTCCCTCCTTCCTACCGGCCTGTTAAGTCCAGTCTGGCCCCATGCAGCTCTTGACAGCCACGTCAGTCTTTGCACAGTTTAGGTGCTCCTGTCTGTGGGAATTCCTGCTGGGTCAGCATCAACCTGAGCCACCTCTATCACACACAGGCCCTCCCTGTAGAGGAAGTCACCAAGGTAAACACACATGGCCTTCCACAAACGGATGCTGTGACACTCAAAGAGCCTGTGTATTTACTTACTTATCCTCTGATCTTTGGACTGGCCTATCACATCTGCTGTGAGCTGATGACCTTGATGAGATGAAGGGGACTTTTCAGGACACACTCCCTGGCTCACCTGTTTCTCTGCCCAAAACGTCTCCTTGGTCTCTGAGTCTTCGCTGGGATTAGATGCACAAGATGAACCTCCTTCCTCATATCCTGGTTCCCTCGATCCTCTGTCCCTCTCTATCAATCCTTTTTCATCCTAAGACATACTCCATAATACGAACCTGGCAAACTCTACTCAGCCTAGCTATTTATTCAAATTACCAACCTGTGCCTCTTCTTTTTTTCCCTCAAAGAGATGGTCCATAAGCTACATCCCCAGAATTTTCTATATTTTATTTCAAAATATGGCCTCACTAAATTGCCCAGAATTTATGATCCTCCTGCTTCAGCCTCCCAAGTAGCTGAGATTGTAGATATGTGCCATCATAGCTGGTAGAATTGTATTCTATTTCTTCCTTTACCAACACACTCTTGTTCCACTGAATGATGCCACTGGCCACCTCCTTACGTCTTTACTCCTTGAAAACTGACTTCTTCCTTGGCTTTAGGAATCTCGCACTTAAATTTGCCTCCTGCCTCTCTGACATTCTTTCCGTCACTGGTATGGGATGAAAGGGGCTGTGCTCACCAGGTGGCTCATCTGGTCTTAACCAGCAGAAAGACTATCTCTCTCTTGTCAGAGCTACTTCTCCAACCAAGAATGTCTCCTCCACTCCTCCAAGTGTGTCCACTTCCCTCCAGGCCCTGCTGAATGGCCACATTTTCCATTGTCTTGTTATGGTCACTCCCAGCCACCACACCCACTTTCCTTCTGTACTGAGAACAACCAGAAGAGGATTTTGCAAACCCTACTGGTCTAGGGCTAAAGGGCAACTATTCTCAGCAGGACACACAGTCTCACTTGCAACTACACATGCCTGTCCTTACAGGGAGAAGGCATCCTAGGCAATGAAAGTGTCCCAATATACTGTTTATAAAACCTACTGACAGTGCAGTGTTGGTTCAAGGCTGAGGTTTTCCAGCCTCTGATCTAGACCGTTTGGGGTCTTTTCCTCTTAAATAGATAACTCTTCACATATGGATATCAAATTTTCCAATTAGACTATAAACGCCTTGAAAGTAGAACATCTTTTTCTTCCCTCTTAGTGCTCTGAAATGTGCTTAATGAGATTCTATAGCTATGAGTAGGCATTCAGGAAAGAGAAGGAACGAGTGAGAGACACACTTTATGAGGGTCCACGTAGCAGGATGCTTTGTGATCGGATCTCCCAGGAATGCCCTTGGCACATGTGAAAAGTGTCATATATTATGTTGTGCTTTTTCCTAAAAAGCATGACCCATATTAAAAGCTATTGGGGAAGACTGGAAGCCAGGAAATACTCATGCTCTCGCTATGCGTCAGCCGCAGCAGAGCCTCCTTTTCTAAGTTACCTATTCAGGTCTCAATATCTCAACAGAGTCTCTTTCTGTCATCATGCCACCTGATGGGACCGTGCATCCAGACATGCTGCACAGCCTTATTATTCTGTGGCACATGTAAATGGGAAAGTTTCTTTAAACCAAGCTGCATTCGCCATTAAATGTGTGAAAAGTACATCATAAGCTGCAAAAACTAGTCATGAGGATTCAAATGCCTTCTTTCTCTTCAGCGTGTTCTGGCTGGTTTCAGCTGCGCCCGGGCTCCTCCATACCCCATGTCTTTATTATGCCTACTAGGCTGGTGGCCATGCCAGGCAGGGCTCAGAGCTGTGTGTGTAGGACTAATACTGCCTGCTTACCTAGTAGTGTCATTGCTAGTGGAGGGAAGCAAATGAACTGTGAGGGCTGAGCTTTGATGCCTTTTGGTTGGGAAATCATGGGTTTTATTCTCAGCCTCTACCTCCGGGATTTTTATGTGCTTAATGATTTTGTACACTTTGTAGTTATTTTGGTCCTCAGGAGGAAACAGGAGTGCTACTGTCATGGAAAGTGGAGAGATACCAGGAATTTCTCTCTCTCTCTCTCTCTCTCTCTCTCTCTCTCTCTCTCTCTCTCTCTCTTTCTCTCTCTCTCTCTCTCTCTCCTTATATAGTTTACCATAGCTAGGAGGAGAAGCTCACCCACTACAGGAGAGACAAGGACAAAACATTGTCAGAAGTCAAAATATATATATAAAGGATAAGCACATAGCAGAAGAAGGTAACTTGAACTGTATGCCAAGCTTGTATCTCCGCAGCATCTAGGAAAGAAATTTTAGAATAAACGCATTCGAGCTGTGTCCTGCCCTGAACTCTTTAAACATAAGGACAAAGACCATTGGCCTGTTGTTGAAGAGCTTATTATCAGAAGATGATGCTTTTCCCTATGGCTAAAATTGCCATGGAAGTTACTTTGCCTGTCACTGAATGGCAATGTCCATGGGGAATAACAATTAATAAAATGTAAATATTCTGGATTGAGTATATACATTTCCAATGATTACTTCATTTATTTCTCCCAATAGTCCAATGAGATAAGATACCGCTATACCCTCACTTTGCACATCAGAAAATAGTCTCAACGAGTCACCCAGCTAACCCTGACAAAGCCAGTCTCTATGTCAAAGGTCAGCTGTCCTGCCTCTCCTCACTGGGTTTTATAAGGCAGACAAAGCTTGTGAATTTTGAAGATACCAGAGATCCATGCTCTACAGCCTCAGACTTAAAAGAAACATGAGGTTGGAGTGGAGCAAAGATGATTTACTAGTGGTGTTTGGCCTTGCTCTCTGCCTTGGTCTTCCATCCCTTCTCCTGGTCTCAGTACTTGGTGTCCCATCTTCTGTGCCAGTACAGGGGCTGCAGGAATGCAGATCCTTCTGCTAACACCTGTGCATTTGGAGCGGTCAGCATGTAGAATGGAACCCTCTGATGCTGAGTAATTGTCATCAAAAGCCAAACTGATGCCAAACTCATCTTCTACTATGTCTCGGCCAGGAGACATTGGTAGCTTGCATGGGCTTCCCTTTGCTTTATGGTAATGAGATTTTCCAATAAAGCACAGCCAGCCATAGAGAGGTGGGAGGGGGAGAGGGCAGAAAGTTGGGGTAAGCAGGAACTTTAAGGGTGGGGTATCCCCCAGATGGTTTGCAGTATCGATTGGAGCCTATGGTAGGATCATATAGCCCTGTAATTCCCAGCTGTCTCTTATGTATGCCACAGGAGTGCCTAAACAACAGAAAGAAATCTGGCATGGGTAGAAAGGGAGGGGTGTTGGGATAATATCTGCAGAATTATCACCAGCCTCTCAATGTCAGGAGGAGGAAAAATTGTCACTATATTAAAGGAAACATGAAACCAGATTGCCAAAGGAAATGCTCCCCACCGGCTCTAATGTGATATGATGTGCCTCTGTGGCTGTCAGTGGACTTTTATATTCAATAAATAAATGCTGTGTAATTTGCCACCCTCTTTGTTATTAGAGTATTTTATTTAAGTGGCGGTCATTCGGTTATTTGTTACAGCGGCAGCTCATAGGTTGGGTTTACTGTGGATGCTTTCTAAAGCTAAGATATAACAAGTTCCCTTGGAATATGTTTTTTAAGCAAAGAGTCATTAGCCCACTGGACTGATTTGGATAGTGAATCCCATAGCAAACAAAACTCTTTGCCCATATTCTGAATCTCAGGCCCCAGATTGAGATATAGAGCAGAGGATCTTTCTTTTCAGAGTTACTGTATCCTTGTGATTTTTCCCGCAGACCTCCAACCTTTTCCTCCTCCTCCTTTACTCCCTCATTTGTACTGTATGCTAGTCTCTGTCCAGTGCTCTCTGGAGATAAAGACTCGCTTTAGCATACAGCACACTCTCCTTAATGCAACCGAGTTCACTCTCATCATTTTAATAGTGGACCTAAGGTATGTTGCCATGTGAACAAGCCATCATGTCACCATAGCAACCAGCCAGATTACAGCACACCAGTCTGAGGACTGGACCTCCCCCCAACCTCTCTCTCTCTCTCTCTCTCTCTCTCTCTCTCCTCTCGTCCTCGCTTGGGCTCTTTCTTTTGTTAAATTTACTGAAGTGCTCACAATAGGAAGATTCGCTCTGCTTTTTCAAGCGAGGTTTCATTTAAACCTGTAAATTGTTGTATAAACAGAAAGGCCAGCATGGCACTAGACTTACTTTCAAAGACGACTTGATGAGGACTTTGAATGTGGACCCCACCCCCACTCTCTGCCATGCCTTACAGTTTGATCAAAAAGGAGACGATCACACGTATTGGTGGCATTTGGACTTAGCCAGCCCCCCGCCCCTGAGTTTCTTCTTAGCTTCCCCCAGCGGGACTCCGTGACTCTCCCATCTGGGCCTGGTGACCACAGCTAGCCCTCAATGATGCTCAGAGGCCCTTTACAGTTTCTGAGCTCTGTAGGACCCGAATTAGACCCAATTAAAGATGTGGCTTCTTCTTCTCCATTTCCTATTGCCAAGTACCCTGCGCTGGTTCCAATTCCAACCGCTTGGGGAGAGTAGGATGTTGAAAGGACGAATGATAAAGGGACATGTATCGTGTCCGCCTGCCCATATTCATCAACGATGCTTGGCCTTTGATGCTCCTAACCTTCTCATCTTTGTTCAGGGAAGCATAAAGAATCATTCTTCCAGGCCCTCACATCTTTTCCCATTTGATTCCCTGCTCTCTTGCACATGGTGCATCTATTACCTGCTCTGGTCCATGTGTGTCCCCTGCCCCCACCTGCCCCAACTCTCGTCGCCGTCAGCTCATGGCCCTTCCGTGCCACTTACTGCTGAGCTGGTCCTAACAAGTGCACAGCCGGGCCACGTTGCGTGCAGGCTCAGCTGCAGGCATGCACTGGGTGGGGTGAAGTGCCCTCCACGGGCAGGAAGGACCAGTTCAGCTTTGTGCATAAAATTACAGCAAACAAGCTTCAAACAATGCAGGACACTTTCATAATTGATTTATGCAGGGGCGCTGAAAGTTCTATTACCTTTTGTTTAGCTCAGGGGGCCTGACTCCGTGCAATCCATTGCTGAAACTAATTACAAGATATAATTAAACTGTGACACAAAGATATTATACCGTTAGTTTACTAATGACACCGCAAAGCTGTACCACCAGCACAGGACAGTGATTACGCTTCATTTATTATTTATCCTTTTGCTAAATGAGACGCTGACATTTTCAAAAATTACTTTGAGGTTTCTTAATTGTCGGCAGCAGGATGGACCAGAAGGAGATCTCCTTCCTCTTAGTTACTTATCCAAACCTCAAAAGCATTATTAGCCAAAAGAAAAAAGAATAAAGAAAAAAAACAGTCACCCAATAGTAATAAGTAAAGCATAATTGCATCTTTGGACATTTTTGAATTTTTTCAAACTGCACTCAATAGCCAAATGGGTCAACTGACCTGGGGTTTAGGTGTAAGAGAGAGAAGCTACGTCATGAGATTAAAGGTGACTCTTACTCTGTCACTTGGACAAGCGCAGTTGGCCCTGGATATGTGTGGGAAGAGGCTGAGGCTGTGAATGGCTGGAAGGCAGCTGACCCCAAGGTTCCAGCTTTTCCCAGGAGCCCATTTCCACAAGCAGAAAACAGGTAGGGCTCTGATCTTCTCCTCTTACTGGGCCTTTGCATCTTTCGCTGTTATCCATTTCCCCAAACAAAAAGAACTTGCTAGCAGTAGCGATACGGAAAGTTTTGCATGCAAGATGAGTGCAGGCTGTGTTGGTAGTGAACAGGGCTGGACTGTGCCTCGGGGTTGGCCTTCTCATGTACATCTCCTGTAGACAGGCAGATTCCCGGTAAAGACTCGCAAACTCCCGATGGATGCATTTACTTTGCTGTAAAGATTTCCTTCTGCTTTTCCTTAATTGTCACTACCATTCAGGCTACTGGCAGAAGTGCTCTGGAAAAAACTTGGGGATGGGAATACCCCCTATCCAGCTTTTAGAACCAGAATCTTCTAGGTCCATTCATTTACTACCCTGACATCTCCATGCATGAACCTTGCTTTATTACCCATTCATTTATCACATTCTCAGAACAATAAAAGATTCATTTACTGGCTGCCGTTTGATGAGTTCTTGATGCTGTGAATGTGTGTGCGCACGAGTGGGTCTCCTTACAGCTCATCTGGGTCAGGCATCTTACATGGTACCACTGGCCCCAAATGGCCACTAACCTCCCCGTAACCCCAGCAGTGATGCAATCACAACAACCGCTGGTTGGCTTGAGACAGGGTTTAATTTCTTCTGAGTGTAATGGCATCCGGCATCTATAATTATGCTATTTTCTCTCCTGTGCTGATTAAATACGATTTACCCAGAGAGCTAAATGATGAATATTTGAGTGGAGTGTGTTGAGCCAATAGCTGGTAAAATAGCCACAATAAATAAACTTGGAGGGAGGAGGGGCTTGGCCATGGCTGCCAGGTAGCATTAGCAGGTGCAAGTGGAAAAAAAGCAAGATTAACACTGAAGCAGAACAATACCCCCCAGCTTCTGTGGAAAGGAAAATCTATGCTGACACCTAAGAGTTTCTTCTGGGAACTTATCAAACCTCGGCAGTAGTAATTCAACCAGACTCCGCCCCCTTGTCAATATCACCGGTGGGTGTTCTCTCCAGACCCACCCACCCCAAACCTAACCTCCTAACGTACAGCTGAGAAATGAAATTCTGTATCAACTCTTCCCATCCTCTGGTCCTGCTCATCTCATGTCTCCTGCGTTTATTAAAAAGAGTCCTGTTTCATCTCAGTGTTCTCCTGCCTTTAGGTAAGATTCTCACTGCTCGAGTAAAATGTCTTTGCACATCTCATGAAAGAGCCAGGTACCAAAACCAGCCAGGGAACTCTAGCACTCATTTCTGTATCTTAGTTCAAGAAAATGAATCAAGGATTTTGAGCAATAACAATTTCTGGGTCCCTCATAGCATAATGTTTATGCAGGATGATGCCTTGGGTATTTGTGTTGTCTGATCAGGAATGCATATCCCCAAGTATGGTACCTTTTGGGGAGTGGAGGCGGGGACGTGACAAAGATCAGGCAGTTTCATCAGTAAGAACTTGTGGAGATCACCAAAGTTCTAGATCCTAGTGAGGATAAAGCATCTCCAACAAGGCTATGACAACATACTTTCTTTCAAGGCACAGAGCATTATTTTGTAGAAAAGAGCTAGATACATAAAGCCACTGAAAAAGAATGCCACATAGTTCTCTAGTAAGTACTGGGCAGAGTACCTAAGCCATGGGAGGTCAGAGAAGGAACAGGGCATTGAGAGTTTGATGCGACAGACAAGAGCCGCTACAGGGAATAACTTCAAGGTGAATAGTCAAGAATGTGGAGGTTATGGGCAGAAGCAGATCTAGGGAGAAAGAATGAAGGACCTGGACCTCAAGCCAGGGAGACAACCAGTGCATGTAAGCAAAGTCCAGTGTTCTGTTGCCTTCAGCTTTATCCCTCGAGACCTGTCTTTTTTTTTTTTTTTTTTTTTTCATATCCAGCTCACTGTTCATCAATGGCATTCACTGACCTCAGGGTTTCACTGCAAGAAATGGGTCTGCAATGGCAGGTATCCCTGAGCTGGAAGACCTACTGTCTTTTATAGAGCAGCTTGGATTTGCTTAGACCAAAAGCCTAAGGACTTGTTTTTCCCTTGAAACATGTCTTGTTTGTCATGAAACAACCAAGAAATGAGGAGGCTGTGCTCTGAGAGTTTCTCACAGTGAACTGATGATCACTGTGGCCAGCTGTTCGTGCCCTCTGTAGGAGGTCAGGGAAGGCCAGAGCAGGCAGAGGTGTGGATGGTGGCTGAGGCCGAGCTTGAGGCTGTGTCTTGTGCACCCTTGACTTTGAGGCCAAGCATCTCCCTTAACAGCAACACCTTCCTCCTTGCCCCTCCCAACAGGGCTGCAAATGGATTTAAAAGCTTCTCTTATCCAGAAGTGTAAGCAGGAAGTGGGTGGGCTGTGACACCCTCGCAGGGAAATATCCTTTGAGCACATATTGATGCATACAAAGGAAACATCATTTCCTTAGGCACTCTGCGTTTGTTAGGCATTTTGCTTACTTCCCTGTCTTGCTAACCTTGTTTTCTTCCTTTCTTTTCTTTTCTTTTCTTTTTTTTTTTTCTTTGCAACTGAAAGCTCATATAATAAAACCATTGTGTTTCTGTTTGGGTCTGTTTCAATGCCTTTTTTTTTTCAATACCTGGTCCCATGGCATGTTTTTGTGCTGCTTTTGTCTGTGTTGTCATTTTGTTTGGAAATTATGTGAGAGATGAACCACCAAAAGTGAATATACTGTGGATGGTCCAAAGAGATACTGGCATTCAAAGAAATCTGGTGAAAGTGAAATTAGATAGAGAGGAAGAAGACTTTTCCTATCAGGGAAAGGTTTAGTCATTTAAAAGGGAGAAAGTTTACCATAGGAATTGCTGAAATCAGAGCAGGACTTCAAACCTTTGGAAAAACAACAATGCGTGTTACTTATGCACTTTTACCAGGTAAGAAAAGCCCAGAAGAGACTTCATGTAGTTCAGTTACTTTCAACATTTTATATTTGAAGCACAAATTATCTGATGCGGGTAGAGCACAGGGGTGGTTCAAGAGCGGCCTCTAACTTATGGGAACGTGAAAAGTGCTTGATAAACCCTTTGCAGTCAAATTGAATGTTATTGGGAAGAAGAAAAGGTGTCAGATCTTCTTGCCTTTGATCTGTGAAATATTAAGAAATGTCTTCTATTTGGGAAGAAAAGTAAATGGCCATTTGATATGGGGAGGAGACCAGAGATGGCACTCGTTGTCTGCAGCTGGTAATTTCTGCCTCGCAAGTATATCTCTGTTAGTTCCCTAATTTTGGATCTCTGAACTATAAGATATGCAGCAGGGGAAAACCCTAAGAGCTCTAAATAACGTCATGTAAGAGAACAGCCTATAAAGCCAGATGGTTGAACTTGTCATCCTAACCCCTTACTAGCTGTGTGGCATTGAACCACCCATCTGGTTTTTTTTTTCCTGTTTAAGGTGATGATAATTATCATACCTACCTGTATGCATCAGGGTTCTCCAGAAAAATGGAGCCAATATCTTGTGCATAGAGAGAGGAGATTTATTACAAGGAATTGGTTTGTGCGATTACAGAAGGTGGCAAGTCCAAACTTAGCAAGGTCGGCTGGCAGGCTTTATTCCCAGGAGAGCCAGTGGTGCAAATAGAGACCAAAATACGGTCTAATGGGAAATTCTCTCTTGCTCAGGAAAACTGATCTTTCTATTCTGTTCATGCCTTCAACTGGTTAGATGAAGCCCACCTACACTTGGAAGAGTAATGTGCTAACTCAGAGTTCATCAATTTAAATACTAATCTCATCCAAAACTATATTCCACACTGACACTTAAAATTAATCTCATACAAACTTAGAGAGCTGTGATGCTTGCCTGACACATAGTATGGGCATCATAAGGATCTGTGTCATTAGTATGACTCTGAAAATAACAATAATGACAGTAAGGACTATTAGTACCACTATGGAATCTGAAACAAAGTTTCAAACCCAATTCTACCACTTTCTTAGCTATGTGACCTTGATCAGGGTCTTCAAGTTCCCTGAGTTCACATTTCCTCATCTGTAAAATAGGTAACAAGTAGCTATAATTATAATGGTGATGATGATGACTACTGTCATTGGCGTCACTATAGAATTTAACACAATTTTGGCCTTGGGAACATCCCCAAATCTTACGTGTTAAACGGAGATATGTGTTCGATTTTATTTGACACATAGGAGGCATTATGCAATCCTTTGCTGCTACAGTCATGGTGATGATGATGACTACTATTACTAACATTACAGAACCTGATATGTTTCCTAGCTATTGACCTTGTACTTCTGCACCAGCCTCAGTGTCTGCATTTCCTCATCTGACAAATGGGGCCAAGGCACAATAGTAGCTTCTTTACAAAGTGACTGTGAGGAATAAGTTAGACCCAGCTTGTGAAGCCTGAGCACCATTCCCGGCCCAGGGCCTATGAACAGTGCTGGGTCAATGTTGATTGCTTGCAATTGTTCTCAAGCTGAGCACTTGGGACCACGGGTGCCCAACAGCAGGAACATTTCTTTTTCCCCTGCCCATCCACTGTCCTTTCCATCCCGGCCATGACATGCTGTCAGTGATAGGAACCCTACGACTTCCCGAGTTAGACACCAACTTTTGGCCAACTCTTTGATTCAGACAAGTTTTCTCTTTTTGTTTGGTAATGATGTGAAAGCAGATGAGTTCTCAGTTGATATCAGTGATTGGTGCTAGCTCTGTGGTCTGGGCCCGTGCAGAACACATCTGTCCCTCTCCCACGGGACAGCCTGCAAAAATCTGAAGTCAGCTCTCACGTTTCTCCTAAGCATTTTTCTCATCAGACTAAACATCTCCAGCTCCTTCACCCTCTGTCACACAGCACGATTCCCAGACCCCTCACCGCCTGGGTTGCTCTCATCTGGACCGATTCCAAGTTGTCAGTAGCCTTCCTTTAAACTGTGTCACACAGTTTAGCAGTCCAGATGGATGAACTGGTCCCCCAGAAGACTGCTGTATACCTCATCCTGGTACCATTATTGATTCAGGGATCCTAAGATCCCAGTAGCAGCGCCTGCTGGTGTCTTCAGTTTCATTTGGAGCTTCAGATGACTCATGCCCTTTGCACATTAATTGCTCATAAGCAAAACCATCTTCCTCCTGCCTTTGACAACTAAAAGCCTCTTAGTCCAGTTATGTTACATTTTAGGTGTATGCTATGTTTCAAATCATGGAGGGCTTTTGAAAAACACATTTTTAATGTTTTTATTAGAAAATTAATTCATGCTTAGAGTGAAAGTATTTCAGAAATATAGAAAAGTCCAGAGATAACTATTGTTAGCATTTTGGTGAGTTCTTCCCAGTCCTGTTTCTTTTGGGATAGTTTGTGATATGCTGTATGTTTGCAAGGTTTCATTGTTACAAAACTGGAGTTGAGTTCTATCTACAGTTTTGATTTTTTAACTTAATATTATCCTACAAGCAATTGCCTATATTATTAAATTATATTGGAAAACATGACTGCAGAGTGCATCCTATGGTCATAAGGATAGTCCATAATTTAACTATTTCTCTTTTGCTGGAAATGAAGATTACTGTATTTCTAAAATTTTGCTATCAGAAATAATGCAAATAAGCATCTTTGTCTACGCCAGAGTTTCTCAACCTCAATACTATTGACATTTTGGCTGGATAACCCTTGGTGGGGGGCTGCCCAGTGTATTGTTAGATACTTACAGCATGCCTGGCCTCTATCCACAAGATGCCAGGAGCATCATCCCCACCCCAGTTATGATAAACAAACAACTTTTGAGATACCACTGTTCTTCATCTCTTTGGTTATATATGTGGGAAGACATTAGTGGCAGTCACCCCAAATGCAGAGAATAAGGGAATCCATTGTTGGTAGTGAATTTTAAAACAATAATGTAACCAACTATAATGGTAGATTTTCGGTATCATTATGAGTCAATAATAAAATTCTCCTTCCTGTTCTGATAGAATGTCCCCATTCCACCATCACGACAACTGCTCCTCCAGTGGTTGCTCTTGTCTCTTTCAGAAAGAATTCCACAGCGTGCTCTGTATGTCCTCCAAACTTTCATAGAATTTTGGCAAAACAGCTCTCTTGGTAAGTTTTGTCTATTTTTTATTTTTTCTTAGTGTCCTGATCCTCACAGGGGACAAGGCCAGGAGACCACTGCAATTTTTCCTCTATTAAACCTTATTTTCCTATGGGCCACGTGCACAGGGTGTAGTTCCTGCAGCCCAGGTTCTTGGATCACGTGCTTGCGGGTGCAGGACCCCTTCCCTTGTTGGCTGAAACTTATTCTCATTATATTACTTCTCTGCTTGACAAGTCATAGTGTCTTCACTCACTGCTAATAAAGTGGCAACACCACCCTAACCCACCCCTCCTAGACCATCATACTTGACCTCCAGCAATTCCAATAGGCACAGTCCAGTGCTCTGGGCCATCTCCTTGAAAGCCCAAGACCACGCACTGAAATTCATGGCTTCACAGATACTGTCCTGCCTCCTCAGAATGCCCTTCCTAAATTTCTATACAATTTCTGGCAGTGAGAAGCATTTTTTGAGTTTTAGGCCCTATATCCCTAGTCTGCTTCTCTGAAGTCTTGATGCTGTGATCTGGATCATGTCATGTCGCATCACTTTCCACCTACCTGTCTGTGTATTTCTAATTGTTTTAGTAACGTAATCCCATCTATCTGTGTATCTCTGATTGTTTTAGTAACATAGTTCCATCTTGACAATTAAAACATAAATTTCCTGCAGGCAGAGATATCTCATACTTGTATACCTTCCCAGAAATGAATCTATAAATAATTTCTGTACCATTACTTACTTGCCTCAATTCCTAGTTTATCTCTGTAAAATTTAGTACAAGAAATAAAAAATATGTCTGTGTGCAGTTAATATAGCTTAAAATTAACCAGCTACACATCCAAACCTAAATCTCAAAAAAATATAGCAGATTTTTCCATGACTCATTTATCTAGGAAGTATTTTCTGCAGGAATCAAATATCAGTAACTTTCTCGAACAGTTGCCCCTGGTTAGTTATTTCTATACCTCAGTATTCCAGCTGAGCCACCATTTATGGGTCACAGGAGTCCTGGGAGCTGGCAGATGTAGAAGTGGGTGCTGATTCTACAGAACCCAGGAGCCTCCTGAACTTTCTGTTCCGTGTGCCTCTAAAGGTAATCGCTAATCTTCAAAGTACCTAGTGCTCGCTTCCAAATGTCACCCCACCATTCACTTAAGCTGAAAATAATGTCTAAGACTTTTGTGCTATCCTCCAATTTTTCAAATTCTGAACTTTTAGGAAATTATCCTAATCACGCTGTAGGTACAAAATCTGACATAAAATTTAAATCATGAATCTTTAACAACCAAGGATACTATGAATTCCAGAAGATGTCATAAGTGGAAGAAAGATGGCCAAGAGTGAGAAAGGAAAGGAAGGAAAACCCCGCAGCTAGGTTTCCCTTGAGCATCCGCAGATGGCCCTTAGGTCTCCAGCATGGTCAGAGGAGAGCTCAAGAAAGACACCAAAACAAAACGAAGTTAACTTTGACCAGGCTACTGGCACGAGGGAATCAAAGGGCTGTCCTACAATGAACCAGATTCTCTTCCGAGAATATAGTTTGCAGAAAGAAGCAGTTTTTTTTTCCCAGTTTCAGGGAAACAAGAGAGTTCTTTCAAGCCCGGCCTCCAAAAGCTCCTTGACCAACAACCTTCGATGCTCACTGTCCTCATGGGGTCAGCCCAGATTGATTTAGTGATTAACTCCAACATTTTTCTGGCTCTTCCACTCCACCAGCACATTTCAGGTTGCTAAATATAGGTCAGCCCAGGCAATTAGGAGAGAGCTTCTGTTTTTGAAAGGTATTCAGCAGGCAGAGAGCCCAGTTTACAAACGAGTGATCATGTTTGGCCTCCAACAGCTTGACTGATAGGAACTGCTGTATACTCAGCTGCTTTATTTCAACATGTTGAGATATAACTAGAAGCTTCTGCTCCCTTTACTTCAAAGATTATATTAACCGTGAATAACTGTAATTTGTCATCAAAAAATACATTTGTCAATGACCTTATTGATTGCCCCCATTTGGGTTGCCATTGTTATGGTCTGGGCCATTCTTGTATTGAGATGAGCTGGCTTGGATATGTTGAATCATCCCATGTTTCTACTTATGGGGATCCCTACCTGGCCATCAGTGATGGTTTCCACTTTGTCTTCACCTAGCATCACCCCCTTTTCTCGGGAAGGTCGGCATGGGTCACATTGCCCCGGAAGGCTAGAAATGGTGATATGGCATTGACTGTGAGTAGGACCTTATTTAGGAGGCCACCACTCAAGGCTGACATTCTGCATAAGCAACCTGATTCCCTTTGGGTGGAGCCTCACAATTTATCACCGCTGGACCGAAAGGTCAGTTGTTCCAGATTGTACACTCACAGGGAATCTCAAATACAGACTCTTCCTGTGGCCTCTAAATTAGATGTGGGGGCCATATGTTGAAACTACCACAGTTTTTAGAAGTGTTTGTTTTTTGGTACCAGGGATTGAACTCACAATCTCATGCTTGCCAGGCAGGCACTTATACCACTAAGCTAAATCCCCAGCCCTAAGTGTTTTGATATTTATTGTCTTTATAATCTGTAAATAATTGGAGATGCAAGATATAGGGCAAAGGAACAGACTAGCCCCCATATCCACTTTAGAGCAAAGAAGTATCATGCACATTAGGACCTTAGGAGAACCTGAAACCTTGTTCCTCCACATCTGGACCAATAACTCTAGCAGCATCCGCTGCCCCTGGGATCTTGTGAGAGATGAAACCTTGCAGGCCACACCCTAGGCCAGCTGAACCAAGATCTGCATCGTAAGATCCCCTGTGCCCTTGATTCCAATGCACATCACAATGAGGCTTTAATTTAGAAGTCTGCTAAATTTCTGGGCTCAGTTATCAGTCTAAGCTTGTGTGAATCTCAGTGCACACAGAAACCAGGCCTGGGCATTGTTCCTGGCAGGCTGCTGAATTTTATTCTGTCCAAAGAGGAAGTCGCATATAAAATGAAATCATCTACCATCGTGCAATCTTAACATATCAAAGCCATCTTTGCGTTCTTCCTTTCCTGCACTCTCTCCTACTGTAATGGATATAGCTGGCAAGTTATTAATGCAGAAACTTCCCGGGACTTGGAGAATTTCAAAGAAGCGGAAATTCTTGGGCATCACAGTGGTGAATGTTGTCTTCCGCACTACTAGGCGATCTCGAGTTCCAGAGATGGTAACTAGGAAAACATACACGACCTTTTGGATTTTCATTTTAGCTCAGCAGACACATGCAAGTCAGTAAAATCTGGGAAGAAACTTGATTGCTATTCCTAAACTATAGTACTGTTTTTCCTCCTCACCTCCAGCTTCCAGAACACATGACTCACCTTGGACGTCACCTCCAGGCTATTTCTGAATTCATTGTCTTCTTTTTATGGGCCAATTGCCTAACTGTAATTGTGAACCTTTTAGAGCTTTCAGTGATACGAACTGCCACTGCAGCACATGTGCCAGAGGTTTGCCTAGAATCTTCCCAGAATAATGATAACTTAACTGATGTTTGAAAATATTTCTCTTGTTCTCTTTTATAATGGGTTCTTGACCCCCAACTTGAGCTTTCCTGTTACCCAACAACTTTACCTGATAGAAAATCCCTTTCCCCATCTTTCCCTGATGAATTGCCCATGCCCAGCCTTCTTGTCACCCAACCAGTGCCATCAGATTGGTGGCTCACTCTCTGTTACAAGGTGAATGTAATTCTCTTCCTCTGGTCTTGGGCCATTTTTCCTAGGCTGATTTTTAAAAATATTTTATATTTTATTTTATTTTATTTTATTTTATTTTATTTTATTTGTGGTCTCAGTCATTCTGTCAGGGCAAAGGGGGTAAAGAGATCTGACACTAAGTGCAGGGAAATGCTGAATCTGGAATCTATCTTCCAGACGGCACAAGAATAAAAATTCATGGCAGGACAGCCACTGCTGACACATCCCAAAGACATATTGCAGGTAGCATTATTTATTGTGGCAAGGAGTTCATAGAAGTGCTACCTCAAAGCACCCTGAGAGATCCTAAAAAGCCCATCTCCCATCAGGTGAGGCAGATTTATGGAGGCTGCTCTGGAGAGGTCAGGCAGCGCAGCTCAGGAAGCAGGCTCCTTACAGAAAGCCTGGATTCCCTTAACATATTCAGTGCAATGTGATTGGTTCAAAGGAGGGCTTGAGTCTGTAATGTTGACCATAAAATTGCAGTGACACGCTGCTTTAGATAAGAGGGCTGGAGGAAGGGGGCAGGGATGCTGCAGGCGCAGAAGCAGCCAACACATTCAAGACCAGAGCATGCGCTCATATTTTAGGTTAATGTGCAGGGAGAGGATGGGGGATGGGACCAGGCAGACAAATGTTCACACAAAGGAAAGCTGAACCCACCAGCCTAGATGCCACAGACACACTGTGCCGCATCTGTGCATGTAAAGCCAGGTGCACATAAACACACGGAGACATGCAGGGACCTGGAGATGCACGCAGAACATCCAGATAGAAAAGCATACTAAAGCCAGGCCCCCTGTGTGACCTCGCCTTTGTCTTGGAGTCACTCAGAAAAAGGACTACTTTCCTGCATGATTCCTGCCAATTCAATCAGGTGTCTCCCGGGCTCTTCATCAGCCCCATTTATATGATGTCATTCCCTGCTTGGATGACTCACTAGCCTTAGATGCAAAAGTTCCAACTCCACAACCATCACCCACGCGTGGCCCAGTGAGGCTCTTCTTTGGGAGCCAAGGCAATCAGATACGATATTGAATGCCTTGCCCACCTTGGCCCTCAACAACACAGGCGGTCTAGGATGTATCCATAGGACCATGACCTTCATACTGGGTCCAGAGTTTCTGAACCTTGGTCAGATGGAGGAGGGCGTCACTAACCAAGTCAGACCTGTGTCTTCTGTGTGAATTTCGCCTGGCCAGTTTCCACTGACCACATTTCTGGGGACATGTCGTTTGTCCTGCAAATTGGTGGCCTCCTGTGTGTGGCTTGGTTGAGAGACTTAATGGCTGTCAACTTTCTACGTCTGAGTTAGAGAGATGGAATAAATGAGGGGATGAGATGGTCATCTAAATAATTGAGGTGATTATCTTTTTCTGAATTATTCAGCTAGGACCTAAATTGTCCTATGAATTTAGAGAAAGGTAGGTTTTTGGTTTGAATTATACAGATAATAGCTTTAATTCTTCACTTCACTCAGGCTGTGGGTCCAGCTTTAAATTGACTCCTTTTTTGTGGAAACTGACATCATTTAGCTCTTTGGCTCCACCTGGTTTTAAAGACCCATCCCAGTCAGGTCGCTAGTATGTGAGGTATTGCAATGGCTCCTCGGATGTGAGACAGGAGGTGAGAATGAGGGGGCGTGTGAACCCACTGCAGTGAACTCTCGAGCTACACTTGTCGAGGTGAAGACGCCTCCACTGCTTCTTGCTTCTTCAGAAGTCTGTCCATTTAGAGTGTCTCCTGAATTTATTTGTATATTCTTATTATCTCTCATAGTCATGGATTTCTAAAATATAAATACCTGCTGCTGTTTAATGCTACCAACCACCACAGAGAGTCCGAGGCACAATTGTTTCTGTTTCACGTCCAGATCTCCCCTCCCTGCTGGCTCCATCCTGAGGGATGTAGTCACTGTCCGCCAAACCCAGAAAGATGCTCAGAGCTCTGAGTACCACTGTTCAGATGGTCATTCTTGCCCGTTGGCCTCCTCAGTCGTTCCTCTGAGTACCACTGTTGACCCCCTGAGGTCCACCGCTTGACCTCATTAATACAAAAGGGGACTGAGCTAAGTGAATGTTTTCCCCTTCTCCCTTTTCTCCAGGCCACCTGGAGGTGAGCCGGGCCAGAGGCTGCTCTCCAGTTCATAAACCTGTTAGGGTATTCGGAGTCATGATTCCCTTATTCAACTGTCTGTGCTTTTCCTTGGGACAACTAATCCCTCAGCGTGACTGGTGGAAGCCGCGGTATTGATTTCTGTGTCTCTCTAAACCTCAGTTGTGTTCAACGCTTGTTAGACATCTGAAGGAGTATCCAGTGGGCTCTGGGGGCAATTTGAGAGAGTGGCTCAATAGGCTCCTCTCGAGAGAAGTTTCTGTAAGGTTGCCAGGCAAGCCAATCGAATAGATTTTAAAATGAGGGAGAGAGAGGAGAAAGCAAAGGGAAGGAGGAAATGGAGAAGTGAGAGAGAAGGAAATGATCAAAGAATGAGAGAAGCAGGAGAGGGGGAATAATAACAAAGGAAAGAAAGGAAAAGAGAAAGGTAACTTTCTTTTCTGCTAATGACAATCTTGAATATTTTCATCCTTATGCTTCTTCAGTCTCTAATTTCCCTTTGTTAATAAAGGAGCATTTTTTTTTAATTTTCTGGTCGATAATGACTGACCTGAGCAAAGGGCATCCGTGCGTGTGTCTGGGGAACAGGTCGGGGGTGCCTGTGGGATTCTGTGGGTCATGCGGACTCTCCTGAGCCTGCTGGCACACATCAGATTCAAAACAGGTGTCGCACATTGCTCTCTGCCTCAGACTGAAGCCATGAAAATGGTCAATGCAAACTGTAACTGTTCAGAGTCTTCCTTATCACAACAACAAAAATAACACGCTGAAATAAAGGTGTTTTTTTCCCCACAGAATAGAATAGCGAGGTGTAAGACAACTCATTGCAATAATCCATCAGGGAGTTGGCAGTGACTTTTCTCTGTTTCTGTGCAACCCTTTGAGATGCTCAGGCCTCTACACCTGTCTAAACTAGCAGTTCTCAACTGTGGGCAAATTGGGACCCCACCCTAAGGATCTTTGGCAGTATCTGGAAATATTTCTGATTGCCATGACTAACAGAGGTGCTACTGGCGATTCGGTGGGTAGAAGCCAGGGAAGCTGCCGCACATCCTATGATACAAAGAGCAGCTCCCGCGACAAAGAAAGATCAGATCTGAAATGTCAGCAGGGCCAGGGTTGAGTAACCCTGCTCTAGGCTATAAAAAAATGTATTATTTCCCATTTTTTCTGTCTTATTTTCTTTCCATTTGCACGGAAAACCCTCAGTCACAAGTATGTGATAGCCCCTCTAGGGCATTTTTTAAAAAATAAAAGGAAAGATAAAGACATGTTTATGTCCAAGCCACACTAGGTCATCACTCTAGCCTCTCTAAGGGTGAGCCCTACAATGTATATTTTGAAGTTTTCAGGTGTCTCCTGCACCATCGGATTTGTGACTCCTAGAGAAATATGTGGTCCTTTCAACATGTTGACAGTATAAAGTGCATGTCCAGATGTTTTCTACCAGAGGAATCTATTTCCCAGGTTCTAGAACTGAGGACGGGGTCACCAGTCTGGACAGGGAATGCAGTTCCATCCTAGACGCTCTGGTATTATGGCTCATTTCTCCATTAAAGAGTGGATACTCTGCTCCAGCATGAGTGCATCAAACTCTTCCCAACATCATACTTTCCTGGATAAGCCCAAACATTGGTCTGCAAACTCAAAGAGAACACTTGACTGTTAGAACTCTTGTGCCATGGAGTCACCCAAAGGCCATAGCTACAAGGACATCACTGACCTTCATGTCCTCCAGGTAGAGTCCAGAGAGACCTGCTCAGATCCCCTGTGCTATTTGGAGAAATCACCATGGGTGGCCTCCTGAAGTCTTTGTTTCTTTTTCTACAGTGGGGCATCTTGAGGAATCTTTTACCAAATGACCTTTGAGACTTATTTAGGAAAGGATCATAGTCAAGGAACCACACCAAACTGGACTGGAAAAAGGCAGAACACACTGTGATAGTATGAGTCACAGTCAAAATCAAACAGAGCAGGTTTGTGAAATCTCTCTTTTTTATTCCTGCTAAGACAGAACAGATGGATGGAAGTTGGTAGATGATGAGGATTTTGAGACCACCCCGATTGCTTTTGAAAATGTCATAGTTCTGTGTTGTGCTAGCCCTGTGGAGAGCTGATTCAGAGCATAGATGCTTCTCAGCGCTCCTCTTTCCTTCCTGCAGATTCTGCAGACATGGTTGGCCCTACAGCATGCTCAGTGGAAGACAGGACATCCTGTAAGGGTAGGAGCACATGGTCGGCCCTTTCTGTGCCCAGGCCTCAGACTGCTCCTCCCAAGCTGGGCATCCTATTGATTTTCCTCTTCATCTGCGGCATGAGCTCTTGCCCCTCCTCATTATCATTACCTTTCCTGAGACTCTAGTTTGCCCCTCATCAAGATTTATAGTGCCACATTCATTAGGTGATGCAATACTGTCAACAGAATCAGCAGTGGCAGCGGTGGCCTCATTATCTCCGTGGTTAACCCCTGCCTCCCCAGTGCTGGTCCCTGTCAGAGATTTTAAATTCAAATTAAATTTTAATGCAGTGGCTTTGATGTTCGAGGTAGAACTGCCTAGTCAAGAGGTGACGGGGGATAGAGATTCTATTGTTAGGTTACTTTATCCTCTTATGAACTCCAAGCAGAATGTCCCCAGAAAACACTTTTCCTCTTCCAAGGACTGAACAGCAGCATTCTCATACTGTAACTTATTTCATTTTCTGGTTGGATTAATAAGTTAAGGGACATATATTTCAAATGTGTACATCATACCAGATTATTTAAGGAATGAAGCATTTGGGTCCACATGCTGTATGTGACCCTAGGGGCTCACTGAGAGATTCTGGATCACAAAATAATCATCACCATAATTTATATTTAGAGAAGAAATTAGTCACTTTAGAGACTTTTTGACATTAAAAAAAAATGTATCCTTTTGTGTACCTTTATCTCTTTGTAGCTCTCCCTGTGGGGATGGATGTTGATGTTTGAAATATTAAAAAATGCATCGTTTTCATTTTATGCATTTATAAACTTCAGTAAAATTTTCTCAGCCCTATTCAGAGGTCTGCAAAGTAGAGACCTTGTCCTATTTCAAGCATCACTGCAAAGTAATGGAATAAATTTCAGCTACATAATTGGCACCCAATAGATACTTACTAAGAGTGAGTTTCTCCTCACTTACATCTCCTTCACCTGCCCACATCTTATCAGACATGATCCATCATAAAACTTGTCCACCAATACAGCTTAGCCTTTTTCAATCCTTTGACCTTGGCAGCTAATTGCATCACAGTTGACCACTTCAATCCCACACAAAGGCCCAGAAGCTTAAAATATATTCTGTGAGCTTTCTACCTAATTACCCTCTGCAACAATCAACATCAGACTCTTAAAACTACAAGAGGAGAAAATAACATAAGTAAAACACAGCCTAATATTAATTGTGCTCTCATTCTGCACCAGGTTTTGTGCTAAATGCTGTCTCATCTCTGCTACCAACAAGATAATGTTGTTATCACCAAGACATTTTTCAGAGGAAAAAATGGAGGATCATAGAGATGCTGTTGTAACTTACCCAAGGTCACATAGTAAAAGAACAAGTTTTGAACTTGGTCTCCCCAACCCCAAAGCCTGCATGCATTCTCCCTCTATTGTGGCTCATTTCTCTTTGAAAATGAGAAATACTCAAAGTATCAAAGCTACATCTGCCCTATTTGACTCCTCCATGCTAAATGAAGCAGGTTACAGAAGTTAAAGAAGTTACAGAAGGTAGTTTACCTCCACTTTTAATAGTTTATCTTCTATTTACCTGATTCTACTTACAACACGTTATAAATAAGGACAAAAGAGGGGTCATTTCCATATAAAAGGACGCGGTTACCAGTGTCTGGTATGGATGAGGAGAATGGGGAAATGATGGTGCCCCTGAATGCAAACAGAATTGTCCCAAGGTTGGTACCCACATCACCAGGACCCTGAAAGCATTCTTTGTCAAACATATAAACTCAGATAGTTAGATTTGCATTCTGATTCCACTGCTTGCTAGCTCAGTGATGTTAGGCAATTATTTAACCTTTCTTAAGCTCAGTTTCCATATCTAAAAAATAGCTAGTAATTCCATGTTTCATGTGACCTTTGTAAAATTACATGAGATGATGCATAGAAAGTATTTTGAACAGTACATGATAGATGTTTATTATCATTATCATCATATCAGTAGTAGTAGTAGTATTTTGTTTTAGACAAGTCAACACCAAGAATCTACCCATAATCAAGATCTAATACTGATATTCCCCAATTTACAATGGGATTATGTCCCAATAAAACCGCCATAAGACAGAAATGCATCTGATCTACCTGAACTACTGGAGATCATAGCCTACCCTGATTTAAACATGCTCAGAATTCTTACATCAGCCTACAGTTGGGCAAAATCATCTCTCACAAAGTCTATTTTATATTAAAGTGCTGGCATCTTGTTTAGTTTACAGTACTGAAGGTAAAAAATAAATTGGCTGTCTGGATATGTTTTCACAATATTATAAAGTCAAAAAAAATTCAAAGTGGAGCCATGATTAAGTTGTGGACCATCAGTATAAAACTGTCTGTCTTGGGTAACTGATAACTGATCCAGGGCATGAATTCTATTTCTACAGCTTTCTGAATATGGGATTGGGGAATAGAGAAGTGGAAAGCAGGAAGGAAACAATTAACAGAATAGTTGTCTGGTAAATTTGTTATTGCTTTCTAATGTACCAGTCGATCTTGAACATGCTAAATGAAAGTAATTTCCAATTGGACTCATCTATATTGTCTTCACATTAGGACTGTACTGTCTGTCCTTGGGTATGTTTTTGAAATGAAGTCTAGAAATATAGATGCGTAGTGTTAATTTCCCACATTGAAAGCATGGGAGGCCCATTAAAGATCTCTCATCTTTGCTTCCCAGGTTTTATTTCCACAATCTTCATAATTCAGTTGTAACATTGCACTTACACATTATCATACAAGGCCTTTGCTTGTAGTGATGTTTTTAAATGAGAGAGTTTGGACATTTTTATGTCATTTTCAGTTATGTCTCTTAAAATGAAATTTCCTAAGCATTTAACGGGTAATAGGAACCAGTTGCCTCAGTTATTTCCAAAGGTTGGGGTCCAATGGCTTGAAACATACACACACACACACACACACACACACACACACACACACACACGGAGAGAGAGGGGATTGTAAAGAAAGGGCTGGAACTGCAAGCCCCTCTGAGGATGATGAATGAACCATGGCTGAACCATACAACCCCATTCCAGGTGGCCAGGGTGCCATTCTTGCTGCCAGTGCGATTACAAATGGGGAGGGAACAATGGGTGACAATGTCCTGCCATGTTTGAAGAAAGTTACTTCCTGCCAAGGAGGTCCCTGCGGGGAAGCGTCCAGGCACAGCATTGTGCCTCTTCCTCTCCACACATCTTGCTCGTGCATTTCTCCCTCCCAACAGCCCCTCCCAGGCCCCGGCCAAGGTGCAAAGAGGCAGCTTCTGCCTTAGTCCCGCAGATCTCTTACGAACCCAGTCTAGCCCCTCACTGGCTCTCAGTAACCCCCTCCACCCCTCTGCAGAACTCCTGTCTCTGTCATTAATAAAATTTGCCAAAAGCAAATGGATTTGCTGACATCCTAAATGTTATCAACTTCTTCTGGAAATGGTAGCCCTAAGAACATTACAGACTGTTCAGAAAGAATTTCTAACACTGTGAGGCGAAAAATGGTTGCAGAAGTTTGAAAACTGTACTGAAACTCAATTATATAGTCAGAGCTTAATTCTTTTTTTAATTTTTTATTAGAGAAGTACATAATGATTACATGTATTGTGGGGAATTTATACATGTACATAACACATCTTAGTTCTTTTTTTCTGTCCCCTTCCCCTCTCATGCTTTCCTGCTTCCTCTAACTCTTCCCCTTCCCATTTGTAAAAGATAGATAACAGGAAATAGGGAGATCTTTTTCAAGTGGGAAGGAAAGAGAAGGGGAAAGGAGGTGGGGGGAAGGAAGGGAAAAGGAATTTTGAGAGAGAGAGAGAGAACAAATGGAAATAGAGTTTTTGCAAATCAGAGCTTAATTCTCAAAGCCAATAAGAAAGACTTAATAAATACACTACTTAGACCTATTGGAAAATTCACACCTTTCTCCAGATGCTTCCATCAAACCAGCAGGCACGCAGACAAAACCAAGTTTTGTTTTCTGTTGTTTCCTCAATCACTGGTTAGCTTAAGTGCTAAACAGCCAGGAAACAATAGAAGAAGAGAGCCCTTCCCTACCCTCAAATTGAAAGTAAGATACACAGAAGACTGTGGCTGTGGATGCCAAGATGAATACCCATCCACAAGGCCACTCGTAGGAACACATCCCTGCCCTTTGCGTGGTGACTGTGAGATCTGATCTCTTGTATGGGTTCCTTGGTCCCGAGCCTGCTCTCTGTCTGCCCAGCCCAAAGCAAAGAGCACATTGCCCAACCCCTGGCCTTCGAGTTTTAAGGGTGCTTGCTGTTATTTGTAGAAAGTGAAGTCTGAGAACACCTCAACACCAGGAGAGGAAAGACTGCTTAACTGGGAAAGGCTTTGAGGCTCATGGTATGACATTTGTCACCTGAATGATTTTCAGCCTTCTGAGGTAGCAAGACTGATGATGACAGTGACTCCCACATTCCAGGAATGAGCCCACCTCTTTTGAAGGATAAACTCCCTTAGTCAAATTTGTGAAATAAAATAAAGGTAGCATACAAATTTACAACTTAAAAAAGAAGATAATTCATTGTAATAAATACCAACACATCACATCTAGCTCTTTCTGCCATTTAAAGAATGCTACATGGAAACCCAAATCATTATCAAACTGTAAATATATTCATCAACACTAAGTCACAGCTATTCCAGAAACTTGAATTTTGCCAAATTTTTAACAACAGACTTTATTCTTCTAGGCATATTTACTTAGAAAATCGAGGAGTAATCCAGGTTTTCTAGAGAACATTGAATCTGATTAAAATAAAGACTATGAAGCAAATATATAATGCATAGTCTTACCAATGGTTGCAAATCCTCAAAATCTCTTGGCCAGCACTTAGTGATCCATATTCACAATAGCTTTGCCAAAACAAAAAAAAGCAAACAAATAAACTCCAATAATGTTCTAGCTCTAATGAATAATTTCTACTAGGCATTGCCAAGTTGGCCTCCATAAGCCACCCTTCTCTGCTGCTGTGGACTGGCCACTTTTTTCCTGATGGACGTGTTTTCCTGCTGTATATGTTGGCACACCCAGTAACCATGGCCATGCTAGCTAGCACATCAGTCTGTGTCTTTGGATTGACTCTATGCACAAAGAGTTAAACTTGAGAATCAACACTTTAATTCCTTTCCTTTACTCCAATGTCCTCTAGGGAATATTCTCACCATCACTTTCATGTGCCAATAACAAAAAATAGAAAATGAGATATAGTTAGTTAAACTATAGGGACATGAAAGGCACCAAAACCTTAAAAGTACCATGTTGGGGGCTGGGGATTTAGCTCAGCGGCATAAGCACCTGCCTTGCAAGCAAGCAGTCATGAGTGCAATCCCTGGTACCGATAAAAACGAAAAAGACCAAAAAAAAAAAAAAAAAAGTACTATGTGGGATCATTCTTGCCTTTTCTTTAAGTTCATAATATGCTTCCTGAAAAATTCCAGTGGAAATTCCTGCTTCTACTCCTGAAAATCCATCCATCTTTACCTGTTTGGTGTTAGACCTTTGCTACACATGTAGATAAAACATTATGAAAACTAAGCAAAAAGCCTGAAGATTATCAGCACCATAAACTTTTCCCAAAGTAGATGGCATACTCAAAGCCAGCACAGAACCAGGCTAAGGCCATGTAGACCATCCATGAGAAATGATCAAAATCATCTTCAAAAGTACCTCCACAGAAGCCTGTTGTGCTCTCTTAAAATGGCCATGAAGGCTGGTAATGGGTTCTGCTCAGAACAAATGGTTAAATGTACCCATCTATTCCTTTGAGTCCAACATACCTGTCCCCCAGGTACACAGGCCTCTTTGGGTGACTGTCCATTACAGAGACGAGATTAGTAGATGCCATCCCCATTTTGAGCCTTCCAGTCAGGAGTAAACAGATGTTTTCCTGAACGACTCCGTGTTGAGATGTCACTAATGTAAAAATTAGTGTTTTTCTCCTTTTGCCAGGATGCAGGATTTACATGATCCCTCACACATCTCTTTGGAGGCCTGCAGTATAATCTCATAATCGCAAAGGGCCAATAAACCTTCATTCCAGAGAAAATTCAAGTGCCAGAAAATTCAGAACACTTTATTTCACCGGTAGCTTCTCAAAGGCCTCCACCTGCCCTGAGGAGCCCCATTCCTTTTTGAGGTGTGTCTCTCACTCCAGCCTGCAGTCTCTTATCTTCCCCTCTGAGGGAAGTTGTGGGGACAGCTGTGCACCTGGTATGTTGTGATGGCAGGAGAGACAGTCCTGGGGTTAGGCCTGGTCTAAGTGGACATATGCAGAGCTGTGTAGGACCATCAAGGAGAATGGACTAATCCAACAGCACCCTATCGGGCAGCTGGACATCCAGTGGATGTGCTGTATGTGTTGTGGGTGTGTTGTGGCCAGAGAGATCAACCAGATGGACTGGGCAATCCTTCCAATGGCCTTGCAGTTTCCAAACTCTTAGTAGAAGTCACCGGTCTTGATCAGCCAGTTATTCAGGTGCTATTTCCACATTTCTCTTCTTACCCTCCACATTCAGAGTTTTTCATTGATGGTTCTCCTGGGTTTTCTTTGAATGGGCATTTATTCCACTAATTAGAGGTCCTTAACTCTGCTCCCAGGCACACAGCTAAGTCCCAGGTTTGTCTGGTAACTTGGAAAGCAGAGGCTGAGAGCCTGGTGACTCTGTAAAAACCCTTTGTACTTCCTTCCTCTTCTAGCCACCCTGACCTACTCCCTAGTCCCCAAAACAGGCAAGGGGTAGGCCACTGTCATAGAGCAATGAAGCATGCCCCTGGTAAGAGGCCAGTACCTAAGGAAAGCCAGCCACCCTCATAGTGATGTGTAATATGAATATGATGGGGAAAGCCTGTCTCGCCATCAGTCCCATGCTGAGTGCAGGGCCAGATGAAACTTCTTTCCTAAACGGACAAGTGAAATTCCAAGCCTGGAACATTTGTAAATGACATAAAGCCCTATGTTGTCCTTGTTCCCTTGTATGCATCTCCTGGCCTCTGCAGGGCTTTTGCATGAGCTCTCCCTTCTGCCTGGAATTGCTTTTCATCTGCATCATTCCAACTCATCTTTTCCCCTCTCAGCTTCTCCATGCTTCCTTAGAGAACTCTTCTTAACTGCTCAGAAGAGCTCCAATCTCCTGTCAGATTCTCACATGGTTTTATACTCACTCCATTGTGTGATTGGAGGCTTCCCTCTACTGTAATCTCCTTAGAGTAGACTCAGAGTGCAGTTGGGTGGGCATACAATAAATACATGCCAAACCCTTGTGCTTTACAGGAATGAGTTTTCCTTAGTTTATATAGAAGTATGCATATGTCCTTTGGTATCTGCAGGGGATTTGTTCCAGGACCCTCTACAAATACCAAATACCTGTGAGAGCCTGGTGACTCAAGTCACCAGGAAACTCAAGTCCCTTATGGAAAGTGGTGTAGCTTTTGCTTATAACCTACACACATCCTCCAATAGAAATCACCTCGAGGTTATTTATAATCCCTAACATGGTGCAAATGTTATGGGGTTAGTTATACTGTATTTTGTTTTTACTTCTTATTTATTTTTATTTTAATATTTTTGTTGAATTTTTTTCCAAATATTTTTGATCCATGGGTAGTAGAATCCACCAATGAGGAACCCACAGTCATGGAGAGCAACGTGTATCCGGGTTTGTGTGCGTGTGTGTGTGTGTTTACACTGTTTTAAATGTATGGCTCTTTTTTATCACTTCCATCCTATAATTAGTGATCATAGTAGTCATGAGCCAAGGACAGAGTATCCCAAAGTATCCTGGGTAATGTGATGGGATGGTGAGACTTTCTAAAAAGCCTCTCTCCATCAGACTCCCCATTATATTCCCGGTTCACATCCGTATCTGGATTCATCTGGGAGGGCTTGTGCTCCTTCTGATGCTCCCTACGATGGCAAGTGAGTGGCTGGTTGCCCCTTCAGTCTCCACCAACAGGAGATGGACTGGCCTGGTTTTAAGAGAGAATATAGAAAAAGATGTCTGTGACTTCTGCCTCAGGATGGTCTTCGAGGTGACAGGACCTTGCTAACCAGCCTTAGACCGCACTGTGGATACAAGAGCAGCACATGCAAGCCACTGAATAGTGCTTCCTGTGTCCAATACCCTTCCTGCCACCACCTTGGTTAGAGACAAATATCTGGAGCATACAAGGGAGCCACATGCCTCCCCCTCTTGGCCCTCTCTCTGAAGATCTTCAGTGGGAACATACCCATAATCGGGACAGAGGAGCTTTCAGTCACCAACTCAAACTTCACACTTCATTTGTTTCCCCTTTGCAGGGGTGTTCAACCAGACACCCCAGTCTTCCTCCTGACCACATGGCCCTTTGAATATACCACTTCAAAGGGGACCAGGCCAGCAGTCAGACACCTCTCTCCCTCCCATTGTAGGAGAGGAGCCCCTATTCAGTCCTTCCTTCTGTTCATCCCCCGTGTGCTTCCTTTTTGAAGGAGTAGGGTTGATTCAGTACTTTTGGGACTTGGTGACATTAATGTATCTGTTTTATGTAACACAAAGTAGTTATTAACAGCATCCTAGATCATAAAAAAGGTATAACAAGAGACAAGGAGGATTTTTTCCCCCTTGAAGATAATAGCAGTCGGGCTGAATAAGAGAGGGGTCGCGGAGCTGTGCTCTGATTGGTGGCTCTCACCCCGCATTGACATTTCTGCAGTTTCATCAGAAATTCTAAATAATCCATGTGAAAACGGGCGGTTATTTACTGAAGATATACGCACTGCATGGGCCCATAATGCACTGAAGACATAATCTTGGCTCTGGCGCTGCCTTTTGTGCATGGTGGAGGCAGCAGCTACTATAAAAGCTTCGGAGGAGGCAGTCCAACACATTTGCGGGGAAAACTGAGTTAGTGGGTGACAAAGTATGAGCGTTTGATAACACGAACGCTGAAGAAATCCATCTCCTCTGCCGACAGCAGGCTGAGTAACTACGTACACACATCTGGTCAGCAGCTTCCACAAGACCAGGCACAGAGCCTACACCCAGTGCTTTTTTTGTGTTTTCAAGCTGGTTCCCATTTTCCATAGGTGAGGAAAAGCAGCTTCAGCCGTCAGTGCAGGTGTGGATCGATGGGATTTTGTCAGTGCACATCAGCAGGGGCTTGGCACCTGGGTTCATTTTTCCTTCTTATGCTAATAGGCAGGATGAAGGAACTGGATCCCACCGTGGGCTGCTGAATCCAGCTTCTGTCTGGGACCGGGAGCTCTGCATTCCTCTCAATGATTCACACTGGGGAAATAATCTGGGATGCTCCCCCAGGCTGCTCTTCTGTCTCCCTGCCTCTCCACCTGGCCAGCATGGCTGCCCATCTCCTGCTCCTTCTGTGATGTGGCATGCTGGAGAGCTGATAGCCATGCATAAAAAAGCCAGACCCCTGGACCTCCTCCTCCTCATCTCCCCACTGAGACTGAAAGTCTAAGAACAAATGTGCAGGGTCAGAGCCTTAATGGGGGCACAGGCAGTCCATCTCTGCCAGCGCAGAGGCTCCGTGGACCATTCTGGGTCCTGAGAAAGCAAGGGAGAGAACTGCAAGGCTACTCAGAACAGGACTTGTGGTGAATGAGGACGTCTGTTTCCCCAGGATGTGTGTAAGCAGAGCCGGGTGCACTTACACACCCAAACACCAACCCACCCAGCTGTATGAAGGTGATGTCTGGAACACCCCTGCTGGGCACTGAATGCACAGTTTGATTTCACATGCAACTCTTGTCCTCGGGGTCACAATCTGGGGAACGGGAACTCATCTCACAAGGGTTCAGGGTCATTTCCTAATTTTTGGTAACCCAATATGTAGAGTTCTGAATTGCTGTTTTGAACAGGTTTATTTGGTCTAATGATTACTGTGTGGCTTTAAAAATAAGATTTATTCCTAACAGGGTATTCTTCTGGGGCTGTGATTTCATGACGTGTTTTTATTATATTTCCATGGGTGTGACACACAGGAGGGAAAGAGAAAAAAGGGGATGTGTGAGAGAAAGAGAGAGAGAGAAAGAGAAAGAAAGAAAGAAAGAAAGAAAGAAAGAAAGAAAGAAAGAAAGAAAGAAAGATGAAGCCATTCGACCATGGGGGCTGCAAAGGAACAACTGGTTGGCTCCATCTAAAGAATTTGTCCCTTCCAGAAATGTGCTCTCATGACAGACTGTCTCAGACCCAGCAAGACAGAGGCGGCTTTTCCAGTACATATTATGAATTCCAAAATGTATAATAAATACACATTTTACAAAAGCAATATGTGTTTTAAAATATAATATATGCAAACAATCTTATAAATCACTAGGCTTGACACGAGTCAGCCGAAGAGGCTTCTGGGGAAATGGAGTCGTGAGTGTGCGTGTGTTTTTAATAATGTAAAAATATGTGTAATATGTTTGAAAAACAACAGCCAAAAACCCCTTCTACCTGCCAACTTTACAATACTTATTTCCCCAGAGCCTGCTGTATTCTACATACTCAGGAAAATAGCAGGGGGCTTACACAAAAAGTATAAATATGAATAAGATGTGAGAGCCCCACCCTTCTCTGTATATATTTCCCTGATGGACTTGACCAGCCCAGGTCATGCGTCAAAATATATGAATTTTATGGTCTCCATGCAAAGGTTTCTGTAATATTAGTGCATGAGGCAGAGCCACAGACAGCAAAGGAGCATTCTTCAGGGTCCCTGATCTGACACACCCCATGGAGCCTGGTGCTGTCATGGTGTGTTAAGGGCTAAATGTCAACCCGCACTATGAATGTTGTGCCCTTTGTTGGCTGGCGACACACTGTGGATTTTTTTTCAGGCCCATTTTTAATATTTAGTGGTTTAATGGAGCTCTCCTGATGTTAGGTGTGATGATCACAAGGGAATTGCTGGCTCTCACAATTACCCTTCACTGGATACCTTAATCTCTTCTAGGAGCTACGTGGGTCTCATCTCCTAGTGATACTGTATCCCAAAGCATCCAAGTCCTAATTCTAATCCAGACCTGATGCCTCCATCACCTTCCACACAACCCAAACTAGCAAAAGGAACCAGAATTTCTTGTGTGGCAACCTAATTTTCAATATAAAAATTCTACAAATGCCAAGACAAAGTCAAATATATTTATAAAGAACAATTCTATGACAAAGAGCACAGAAAAAAAAGAGAATGTACACCAGCATTTAATTGAAAGGATAGTCAGGTCAGTGTTGTTCATAATGACCAGAAAAATAGAAGTAAATTCTCAATACTTAGAGATTCAATAATTATGGTACATCTGTGCAATGGAATACTATGCAACCACTACAAAACAAAAACAAAAACACTTAGAGATCTGAGAAAGTTTCCATAATATATTAGTAAACACAAAAAGCAGGTTGCAATTTAAGAACATTCCTATCTGGTATGTTTGTATTATGTAATACTTTCTGAGGGCTGTGGTATGCTAGATATTCAAAATGAGACCATTTTAATGTTTTATTACATAATAATACACTTAATGTATGTTAATATTTGAAATAGACTTGTATTTATAGGAAATTATTTGGGAGAGTGTAACTCAAAATGTTAATAATGGTTATCTCAGAAGGAAGGATTAAGAACCATTTTTATTTTCTTCCCTTTGTCTATCTGCCTTTGTTTCTGCATTGAATAAGAACCAGCTGTTTAGTAAGAGTTTTAAAACGTGTTTTTCAAGCGTTTCGTGGCCTAAGAAAATAAGCAGACACTTCGCTAACTGAAATTGTGCCTTGTGTGGAAAAGAAACCAGGAAATAGAAGAAATACCAAGTCAGCAAGTATCATTACAGCGCCTCTGGCCTCCTACTCCTCAGGGGAATGTTTTTGGTGTGTGGATTCTCTCTTTCTCTGGGCCTCCCATTAATTGCTAAGGCACCCTCCGTAGCAGGCCTGGTGAATTACAGGAAGAGTCCTGTACTGAATTCCAATCTTTAAGCCCTTTTACATGGACAACCAGAAATAAATCATGACCAGAAGTATCTAAAATGTCCTCTGCTCCTTGGTCTCCAAATAATTCTGAGTGAAGGGCAAGGACTCTGTACATGTGGAACCCACCTATTGTATGTTTGTTTTGTTTTGTTTTTGTTTTTGTTCTTGTTTTTGCTTTCCAGCCTTTCTTGCAGGTTGATTATCAGTTTCTCTTTTCTTCCCTCAGCCACTCATGACCTTAGGCCTCCTTGTGATTTAGCTACGCAAAACACCCTCAGGAAGCGATCCCAAAGAGAGGGCAAGGTTGACATCAGAAAATAATTGTCTTAACCAGATTCTGGCAAGGTTTTATTGGAACACAGCAGCACTTACTCATTTATTTTTATTTATGGCCACTTTTGTATGACAAGGGCAGAGCTGTGTAGTTGAGACAAGAAACCATACCATTGACAAGCCCAAAATATTTACTACCTGACTCTTAAGGGAGTCAGTTTTGCTTGACTTGTGATTATGTATTTGTTTAGTTGTTGTCTGACTTCTATCTCTGGGATGTAACACTTATGAATGCAAGAATTTGGTTTCCCTACTGGATCTTACCTTAGCATTAACAATAGGATTCAGCCCATGGTAGATACTCACTAAATTTATGTTACATGAATGGGACTGAAGAGAAAAATGACCAATGAAGGATGATTGGAAGAAAACACAAGCCAAGGGAAAGAAGACAATCCTATGTAACTATACTGCATTTCTGAAGGAATGACATATTTTAAAGAGTAAATATCATAGAACAATAAAAAAGATTAAAAGGAGATTATAAAGTTAAAGCGAGAAACTGAAGATTAAATCAATACTGTTAGAACTCAGAATAAGGGGGCTCATCAGCATAAGTGCCTGCCTTGCAAGCATGCAGTCATGAGTTCTATCTCTGGTACCGATTTAAAAAAAAAACTCAGAATATGTGGACTCAAAAAAGATGGCAGATAGATAACAGCAAGCTACAGAGGCTCCCTGAGATAGTCAACTTAGATTCCAAAAATAATATAGTGTGGGGAGTCCCAAACAGAGGTAGATAGACCCTCCCGACCCAGGAACAAACTAAGCTGAGAGAAACCAATTAAAAATATAGTCCCAGTGCTACTATTTGAACAGCTACAGTCTCGGTACTGCCACTTGAACTTGCTGCCACTGCTGTGCTTGAACCTGTGCAGCGGAAACTTACCAAGCTACTAGAAAGCCTGCCAGTTTCAACTCACTGGAGACACATTCGCACTAAGGACAGGAATCAGTGAACCGAACTGAGAGCCAAGCTAGTGGGGAACCCTGCATCAACCTGTGGTGAGTGACAGGAATAAACACCCTTCTATAGACAAAGAGGCTCCAACAGATGACATTCTGGGACAGGGCAGACTGGACAGAACAAGGGGCTGCAGTGACTTCAGTCAGCTACTCCCTTCTCAAGCAGGATTGGTGGGGAGCACTTGACCTGGCTCATGTCCCGGACTGAGACCCAATAGGCTAGCCCAACCCAAGTCCCTACACCTGGCAGTGCACCCTAACACAATGAAGCCCTCAGCAGTTTGACTGACCCAGAGGGGCAGGCCCAGCATAGGCTGCCCTGGTCTGTAACTCCTAGTACATTGCAGTGAGTGGGAACACCTAGTCAGCACCCTTCAGACAAACTGTAACCAACAAAGAAAGAAGCTGGGCCTCCTATATACACACCTGTATGGAAGGAACAAAAAATATGAGAAGAGGAAGCAACAAGAAAGGGTCCCCAAGAAAGGGTCCTGAGAACACTGGTCCAAGAAAGGTAATGCAATATCAGACACAGCACCAGTAAACATAAAGCAATATATTCAGGATTCATAGACGATTTCAAAAGTGAAGTATGTAACCAAGTAAAGCAAGATATAAATAGAATAATTAAAGAAATACTAAGCACATCTCAAGAAAAAAACAGATGGAAGAAGGGAAGAACACAAAAAAGAGGAGAACTGTTTGATGAAGAAAATAGAGAAAACAGAATCTCTTCAAAGAGATTACCAGGAAGTTAAAAACTCCATTTAAAGCTGGCAAAACTGCTTGAAAGAAACTAAGGATAGATTATCTGAACTAGAGGACAAGTTTGCAATGTGGGATCATGAAAGGAAAAATTTCTTAAAAATAACGAGGAAACAAGCAGTACCAATACAAAGGCTAGGAGACGACAAGAGGATCTATAACTTAAGAATAAAGAATGTGAATGAAGAAGCAGGGGTGCAAACAAAGGTACTAAAAAGGCTATTCACAGAAGTAATTAAGGAAAACTTCCCAAACATAGGGAAAGGAAAAGATATTCAGATGTATGAGGCATACAGAACTCCAGCCACCTACAACCAAAACAGAACTACACTCAGGCATATAATAACCAAAATCCCAGAAATCCAATATAAGAACAGAATATTAAAAGCTGTCAGAGACAAGAAACTGATTACCTAAAAGGGAAAGCCCATCAGAATTAAGGCAGACTTCTCAGCACAAATCATCAAATCGAGAAGAGAGTGGAGCAAAGTATTCTAAGTCCTGAAAGAAAATAAGCTTCAACCAAGATTGATATACCCTGCTAAACTGTCTCTAGAAATTAATGGAGAAACAAGATGCTTCCAAGACAAAGAGGAACTGGGGGAATTCGTTATCACCAATCCAGCTCTACAGAGAATACTGCAGGACATTCTAAAGAAAGAGAGAAAAGCACCAGGATTTCAGGAATAGTGGCAGAGAGGTCCCAGTGAATGTAGCAAAAAGTGAAATGAAGAAGACAAACAACTAATGATGGAAAAAGAGCACAACTTAGAAATGAGGCAGAGAAGGTTGGGTATAATTTCTAATATAGATGGCCTAGATACACTAACTTAGGGGGAAAAGAGAGAAAATCACAGGCAGAGTGGATCAAGTGGTAGGATCCACTGAGATGTTCTTTATAGGAAATATAATTAACCTGAAGAAGGGTACATGGACCAAAATCAAATATGAGAAAACAGAACTCTATGTGATAGGGAACCAGAGAGTAATAGGGGCAACTGGACCAGTATTTATGGATAGGTTGGAAAGACAGGCTTTAATAAGTAAAGAAATACAACTAGAGATCAAGTCCAGGAATGAGAAAGTTTGGAAACACTTAGGTAAATAGCAGGTTGTCCCCCAATATAAAACTGAGGGTGTTGAGGAGACCCAAAAATACTCAGTACAGGCTGGGGGAGTGGATGGGGAGGAATAGTCTTTAAAAAGACAGCAGAAGATATTGCTAATAGTGTATCATGAATTAAAACCCATATTACTCGCCCCATTCTGCTTAGATAGAACTTATTCTGTCCCAGTTTATATATAAGCACTAGATCTGAGGGCACAGACAGCTATCCCAGAATTATCAGGATATAGCACAGTAATCATCTTTAATTTCCTATTAACTTAATCTGGACCCCTGTATAACTTATACTGTTATATCATGATTGATCTTAGTTAAATCTGATTTGTTTGATTGTTGCTTGTTATTGACAGGTTTTATTCAAAACTGTTAGGTTGATAGTATCAAGTCAGAGAGTATAGACAACTATACTGAAAATGACAATGATGCACTACGATACTCATTCTGATTTGATTACTACCTATTTTTGTAGTTCTACACTATCTACAAAGTTGTATTTCTATTAATACTGTTATGTACTGATATATTCAATTATTATTTATCTGATGATATAGCCAAGTCTATTGATAATAACAGACAACACAGTAACCATGATAGAATGCCTTATACAGCAGTTTTATATGTCTTTTTAGTTTTAAGTGTCAATAGGAATATGTTTTGTTCTGTCCTGCTTTGTTCTGTTTCTCCCTCTAATTTAGAAAGGATAGAAATACATGTTAAAACTAATGCTTGCATAAAACCTATCAACAGTTTACAAGAACTGATCTGATGACACATGATGAAATGAATAAATGCTTTGAAGGAAAAAAAAAGGCACTACAGTACCCAGTGCTGATTCCAGAGTGTCATGATGTGAAATCCAGCAATACTATTAATCTTTGTTCAGAGCGATTTTAGTCTGCTTTAGTTTATTTAATCTCAACATAAATGAAGATATGGATAAATGCATACATGTTTAAGTGTATAGGACTAATAGCCATATTACTAAGTTTTTATTAGATAGTTGAACAGAACTATTTGCCGTCTCCCTGCTTGATTTTCCATTTATATATTCCACTTTTGTATCTTGAACAATTATTTGTAAGAGGACAATATGTAAACATCAACAAATGATTTATTACTGTTTATTTTTTTCTTTGAAAGTATATACTATTTCTACCCATTTTCCATTTTGTTTTGTCTTTCTTTAATAAAACAAAGAACTCATAGAATTGTAAAGACCAAAATGTGACCAGTTACAATAAAATTCTAATATTTTATAAGAGGCTTAATCTAATGGAGGTGAGCACAGAAAAGAAGAGATAGAAGAGGAAAGGTAATCGTTGTGTAAGAAAGTCAAAAAGGAACCCAACAGAGGTTTGCTGAGGTTTCTGAAGTAGAGAACCCACCATTAAAAGTGTTTCAAACATAGATTAGTCAGCAGAATTCCCTATAATAAATAACAGATTATAAATTAAATCTTGACTATTAGAGAAACATTAATTTTGAACTGTAGTTTAGTTAAAAATATTTAACCTTAAAAGCCAATGAAAAATTATTTAGATTTAGAGATAGAATGTGCAGGTTGCCAGCAAGGGAGATAAGGTGGGAACCAGGAAGCCTTTTGGCTTTGCCAAAGTAGCACACACTGGCAGATCTGGGAGTGAAAGAATTGGTACGGAAGAAAGAAATGTGATTTGGGGATAGGGAGAAAAAATGCAAATGGAAAAAATTACAGCTTCATAAGCAAACATCTAGAAAAAATAAAAGAGGCACACAGAGTCTGTGGACTTCAGAATTGTCTTTTAGAGCTGGTTTCATGTTAGATGTTCATTTTGTTGTATCTGCTGGGTTTTCTTAAGGTACTACTGTGTCAGGTATGGCCTGGAGTCTCATCTGTTTGTCTCTGTAGTGCACTTCTCCAACTCTGACCCCAAATCAGGCCAAGTAATCAGCACCTCTCCAACTCTCTCATGGTTATGGCTTGAGTCTAGATGTCCCCCCAAAACTTCATGTGGTTATACATGGGACTTTTTGGAGATGGTTGGGTCCACAATGTTTGATGCTGGGGTTAAAGTATACTGCTAGGATTGATTCACAGTACAATGCTAAGGTTAAGGGTGTGAATATCACCCTCCCTAAAGGCAGGTAGCCTGATAAAACATAAGGTACAAAAAGAGGGCTGCTGTTGTTGTTGCTTGTTGCTTGTCACTTGTTTGCTGTTTCATCAGCTTCTGCCTGCCAGGAACTATTTCTCCTCTACATGGTCCCTTTGTCATGCCACCTTCTTTGCAGCCAGCCAACTATAAACTGAAACCTCTACAAACTGTGAGCCAAATAAACCTTTCCTCTTTTAACTTTGGTGTTGGGTATTTTGTCTCAGCGATGAGAAAACTAAGACACTCATGCTGTGATAGTTTTTGATTAGTGTATGTTCCACAAGCTTTTCTTTTTATTTTAAAATCAAGTTGATATGTTGTGCATATACAATAATTGTTTCTCAACGAGTTTGGAGATGAGTATACACACATGAGACCATCACCACCAAGTCCATAAACATAGCTGTCACGTCCTGGTTTCTTTTTGCCCCCTTAGCATTATTGCTGTTTTGTTTTGTTTTGTTTTGTTAAGAGTACTCAACATAAGACGTACCCTCTTAGCAACTTTATGTAAGCACAATATTGCTAGTTTTCTCTCAGCAACTGTAAGTACATAATACAGTGTTGTTGGCAATAGGCTCTATGCTGAAACTTTGTTCCCTTAAACCATCACCTCCACATTTCCCTCTCACCCCTGGCAAACACTGCTCTACTCTCCACTTCTATGAGTTTGAAATTGGATTCCAAATAGAAATTAAATCATACAGCATTTGTCTTTCTGTGTCTGTTTAGCATAATTCTCACAAAAAAACAGAATTTCCTTCTTTTGTATGGCTGAGTAAAACTCTGCTGTATGTATGTACCACAAATTTCTCTGCTTATTTATCTGTAGATATCTGAGTTGCATCCATACTATAGCTATTGAGAGTGATGCCACAATGAATTTAGGAATGCAAACGTCTCTCCCATGTGTTGATTTCAAATTCTTTGAATATATACTGAGAAATAAGTAGCCCAGATCACAGCTCTATCTTTAACTTCTTGAGAACCTTCCATGTGTAGTTTATATTCCCCCCAGTGGTGAAGAGGGGTTCCTTTATCTTCTTATCTTTACCAAGACTTTTTCTTTTGAATGTGAGTCAACCTAAGATGTGACTTCTCATTGTGGTTTCGATTTGAACTTCACTGATGACTAGTGATGTTGAGCTCCTTTTCAGGTATTCCTTGAGCCTCTCGGCATGGCCAATGTAAAAGTGTCTACTCACATCCCTTGGCTATTTTTTAAATTTGATTATTCAGGGTTTTAAAATTTTCAGTTGCAGGAACTGTGTGTTTTGAATGTTAATCCTTTATCAGATATAACATTTGCAAATATTTCTTCTGATTCCATAGGTTACTTGGTCATTTCCTTTGCTATACAGAAGTTTTTAGTTTAATATAGTCTTGCTTGTTTACATTTAGGCCTTATGCCTGGTGTGTGTGTGTGTGTGTGTGTGTGTGTGTGTGTGTGTGTGTGTGCACGTGCGCACACACATGTGTGTTTTAAAAATCATTGCTAAACTTGTTTTCCTAATTTTTCTTCTAGGAGTTTTATGGCTTCAGGCTTTGCATGTAAATCTTTAACCCATTTATGTGTATAGCACACGGGTCCCACTTTTTATGCAGAGATAACCAGTTTTCCCAGCATCAGTAATTCAAAAATCCATCCTTTCACATTTGAATTCTTGATGCCCTTGTTGGAACTTGGCTGATCTTTATACACAGGATCAAGTCTGGTCTCCTGATGCTGTCCTATTGGTCTGAATGTATTTCTCTAACATGCCAGTTCTTATCATCAGATTACAGGAGCATTTAGATACTTTTTAATTTGTTGCCCTATCTCACTGGTGGATGTAGTGATTGCTGTCTTAGCTCAGCTGTAGGAGGAGTAGGTTAGGGTCACATGGAACTTTTTCCAAGCTGTCACTGTCATGTCCTAGAGCCTGTTCTGTTTGAGAGATAGTTTCTAGAAGTTGCCAAGCTTCTAAGTACAAGGAATCACACCATTGTTGAGAAAATTGAAAACTACATAAATGAAAAGAACTTTGTTGTTTTTACTGTCCCATGTGTGATCATAGACGCATAACACCAAAGGAGACCGTAGTACTACCTTAGAGAGAGAGCTCACTTGCAATTTCCACTGAGTCACTGATTTTAACTGAAGATTGAACGAAGACCCTTTGCACTGAACCATCTCTTGATCCCCCCACTTTTTTTGAGACACTTTTTTTTTAGTGACCCACTAAGTCCCTAAATTGCCTCAAATGGACTTAAACTTACAATTCTTCTGCCTCTGCCTCCCAGAGTGCTGGAATTACAGGCATGTACCATCATGCCTGGCTACCTTAAAAGTAATTTAAAATTTTAAAAATTAAGGCTCTCCATGAGTTCAAGGCAGCCTAGGCTGCATAGTGAGTTCAAGGTCAACCTGAATATAAAGCAAGAGCCCTAAGACCAAATACAGACAGACAGATGTAAATTTAAAATTATAATTTTAAATTTATTTCTTCAATATGAAAATCTTTTTCCTCATAATCATAACATGATATATCACTTTGAGATCCCTAATACATGCAACTCTAACTACAGTACATTTAATAGGCTGACCTCTAGTAGAATAAAATACTGAGTGGATTTATTTATGGCAGATATATGTCTGGTAGTAAAAACCTGATTACTGTCTGATATTTTCATTTAAGGAAAAAACCAATACCTTTGGCTGCATTGTTGGAGTCTCTTATCTTAAATCATACAAAATAAATTAATAATCAATCAATCAATTAATTAATTAATTCTAAGATGAGAAATATCTGTAAGGTAAGATCATCTTAACTTGTAAAGGTTTTAGTTAGGATGCACAGACAAGGAAGTTAGGACTTCAAAGAATATTGTATTATGCTCTCGTGAGCTGAAAAGTGTGAGTTTTGCCCTCAACTTCGGAGGAGAAGAGCGAAATTCTTTGGAACTGCCCCTTGAGCAAGCAATTGAGACTCTTTTCTCCATCATTACAAGTATATTGCCCAAACAAAACAAGCTACTGGGGTCAGCTCACTCTACTGACTGTTTTAGATAATAATTCTAACATGATAATGAAAAAGATGCTTAGCAGGAGATTCACTAACCACCACCAGCAGCAACTACAACTTTATGTCACGAGTACAATATCAAGGTCCACGTTTTTATAATTGAATGGTTTGAGAAACTGCTTCCTAAGGCTTAAATGATCATTCCCTAGATTAATACAAAAGAACGAGAGACCCAAGAATGTTTCCTTTTAGACACACAAAAAAATTGAAGGATATCTCTCTTTCCACTGTAAGCAAGACAGATGAATTAATTCAAAGGCAGTGAATCAAAAAATTACCAGTGACTTAGCCCCCAGCTTTTATGAGGTGCACTGGTGACCTACAGACAGAAATGTTTTCACTACGAAGTCATAAAAATTTAATTCATCCTACAATTTGGGAACTTATTCTCTTCCAGAAATAATGGATTGTAAGGAAAACACTTTGATAGTTTGGGTTTTCATAAAGGTTTCCTGTGCTTGATAAGAAAGACAAATAAACTGATATCTAGAGTGAAAATCCAGAGCAAGTGGCCTTACTCTGGGACTCTGGGGCCACAGTGCTGCCCTTGAGGATAATTCATCATCCTAGGCAAGGTTGGTATTAAGCAAAGCTGGGATGACATTCAGTTCATTCTGAAAATTAAATATTTTCATTAGCTAGAAAACAAGGACATCAACATGCACTTTGTCAGCCTTGAGATTTGTCATGATTAAAAGGCTGAGATTGTGCCAACGGTGTTTTGTAAATCAATTTAGCAAGTGTTTGTCAAACCCTTTGCAAGTCCTTGCAAGAAAAAGCAAAAATTGTGAAGCATAAGCACCCATCTGAAGGCACTTGCTGTTAGAGTCAATAAAAGCAATTCAAGATACCAAAAGACATTATTAATTTAACCAGCTTCTCAGTTTTTAGAGAACACATCCTTTTAGAACCTCAGTAGTTTGTGCATTTTGGACCCATTTTAATGACCTAGAAATTTACTGATTTGAAACTTACTTGAAATCTTATGTGGAAGAAAGGAAGACAGCAGCTCACAGCTCTAAGAACTTCCCATTTTCTGAGGTAGATTTCTTTAGCCCTCCTAACAGGGTGACCTGCTAGACCCAAAATATCCTTTCCCCTCAAAGAAACAAAGACTTTCTATGTTCATGGGAATTTGGCATGTGCCTTAAATGATTCCCCTGTGAGGATATAAAAAAATTCTTTTGAAAAAAAAATAGCCATACCAGGAATATGACAAGATTACTTCATATTTAAGAACTAAAGAAACCATTTTACTCTGAATCAGTACATCAAAACCTTACGTTGCACATCTTAAAATATATATCAAAAAGGGAAAATATGCAACAAAAAGAATCAAAGAAATGGGAGTATAATTTCTTTTCATTTTATTGATTTCAATATTAAGCAAACCTGCATCATGTGAATAATAAGAATATAAGAAATACAATATGGAAAAACAATTACTACTCCAGTTCCTGATTTCTTAAATCAAACAGTACAACTAAATAGGTCGGAGAATATATATTACACAATCTGCTACATTAGACCAAAAAAAAAAAAATCACTTAACAAATATGACCCGGAAGCTCCATCATCTAAGCCTCCAGTATAATCTTTCCCTGTCCCCAATCCTTCCTCTCTGCCATCACTAACTCCAGTGCTAGGTATGGAGCAAAGAATATTGCCTACAAATTAAAGGCTCCCAAAGTCTCACTATATTGCTGAGCAAAAGCATGAAGGAAAAGTCTTGAGTACACATTGGGAGTTTAACAAATCGAAGTTTCTAGAGATGACCAGGTGAACTTGTTTCTGAAAACCAACAAACCATAACCACCTGAAACTTTGACGAATGATAAGGGTTTTTTAAAATTCTGAGAATCGCCCTTTAAAAACATAATTGGGAGCTACACACACACACACACACACACACACACACACACACACAGATTTCCTATGAAGATGTCATAACCTGGGAAATTCACACACTGACTTAGCCTCTTCTGCTTCAATATATAAAATATCAGAAGAGACAGCATTTAATGTATAGCTGGTTTTAAAGCATGATAGATAAACCCCATGGAAATACAAAGTAACAGGTGAAACGAAAGCCATGGACCTACAAGACTCTCCTTTCAGAAGCAGTGACAGCCTGGAATTGAGCTCCCATGGGGCACTGGAGACAAAACGTGCTTCCTGCGGGACGGGAAAGTAATAGGTACTTCATTTCCGTGGGCTTGAATCCAGAGAGTACAACACAGTTGAAAAGAAGGGGAAATTGCCCAGCCAGGTGCAGGGGTATACACCTGAATCCTAGCACTTCAGGAGACACAGGCAGGAGGACAGTAGGCTCGAGTCCAGCCCAGAAAACTTAATAAATTAGCAAGACCCTGTTTCAAAAAATACAAAGGGCTGGGGATGTAGCTCAAGGCCACCACACCAAAAAATGGAGGAGGCAGGTTACAAATCAAAGCCCTGCCTGCATACTACCTGGAAATACAGCTTCGTAGGGAATTAGTAGAGGATAAAGCAAAGCTTCAAAAGAAGCAGTGTCCGCAGTGTATGCCTGCAGTTGTGGTATTCCCAGGATTGCAATGGGGCAAAAGCCCTGACTGCCATTACTGTGACATCTTGTATGTGGCCTGATGGCCCCAGGCCTTTCTCAATAGAAAGTTATAAGATTAAATAGAAAGGTAACGTTAAAGTGATAGGAAATCCCAAACCTTGTATTCAAAATGAACCTGCAGACCAAATTCCTCAGACCATGAAAAAATATGAAATAATAAAGATAGGAAACAAAATCTACAAGGGCAGTATAGGAATGCACTCTGAAGTTAATATTCTGAAAGAGTCTGAAGAATTTTAGTGTGTTTAAGGTGTTCGAAAATTAACAAAGGATCACAGCCATTAAAAATGAATAAGAAAAAATATTGTAAGCTGAATCTAAACTATTATTTGGAAATAGGCATAATGTGGGAAACAGTTGAATATGAACAAAAACAGAAATCTTGAAAATTAAAAGTCAAGAAGTCATTATCAGCATCTCTACACTTGATGTGGATAGTACACACCCATTAATGATTTCTAAAGATAGTGTGAGATACTAATCTACATGAATTTCATAAAAAGAAAATAGATCAATGATGAATTTTATAGAATTAAAATTTTAATTTCTTTGCAAATTAAAACAACACTGAGTTTCCATCTTATCCCAGAAAGAATGACTATCATCAAGAAATCAACCAGGTGATAAGTGTTGGAAGTGTTGGAAGGACTATGGAGAAAAAGGAACCCTTCTCCATTATCCGTGGGTGTGTAGACTGGTACAACCCCTGAGGAAATCAGTGTGAAGAGTTCTTAAAAAGCTAGGATTAACGGTCCCATTTGATTCAGCTATTCCCTGTCTGGATATTTTCCCAGAATAATTAAAAACATCATACCACAGTGATATATGTGCATCTTATGTTTATAGCAGCACAATTTGTAATAGCTAAGTCTTGGAAACAATCCAAATGCTCAAATCAACTGCAGAGTGGATAAAAAAGATGTGGTATTTTTATGCAATGAAATACTACTCAGCTATAAAGAAGGATAAACTCAAGGCTTTTATAGGTAAATGGATGCAACCAGAGACCATACTCATAAGTGAAATAAATCAGATTTACATGTGTAAACATCATATTGTCTCCCTCATATAAAAAAACTGAAGGATTAAATAAGGTCCAGTAGGTACCACAAACCTTGTGGAAGACAATGAGACTGTGCAAAAGAAAGAACAACTGGGATGGGGAAATACAGAAAAGAATAAAGGGAAATACATACATATACATATATATATATGTATATTCATACACAAGATAGTTAAGATAGTTGTACTGTTGATCCTATTAGTTCTGGGAAAGGAGCTGTGATTGCTTGTATTGCTTGATCTATTTTGCATGCCTGTATCTTGCAATCTGAGCAACTATTTGAAGATAACAGTGTATAATAAAATGATTATTGTTAATTTCCTACCAACTTGTTTTGAAATCCTATATAAGTTCTATTGTTTTGTTTTGTTTTCTTTTCTTAATCACTTTTTAAAAAAATTTTAGAGACAACCAGGGGCTAGCTTCACGTGAGTCCTGGACAGGCCCAGGCACCTTCCCCAGGTGTGTTCAAAAATAAAAAAATTTTTAACTTTTATTTCTTATATCCAAACACTTTAAATATAAAGGAAGCTGGATAAAATAGCTTTCCAATAGTGATAATAATGAAATCACCAAAAAATGCAAAGCTGTTGGAGAACAAGACAAATCATTTTTAAAGAAAAAATAACAATAGCTGCCCAAGACAAATGATCACAGGACTAAAAAAAATAACTGTCAACATATTTCTAATACCCAGTGAAGCTATTGTGTTTTTTTTGAGACAGGGTCTTATTTGTAGTTCAGGCTGGCCTTGAACTCAGTCCCCCGTCTCAGTCTCCTAAATAGTGGGATTACAGTCCTGTGTCAAGATGAGAAAAATAAAGTTATTTAAAGATATATATGTGTATATATATATTTAATGGTCTCAGAGTCACTAAAAACTGTTATAACTAAAGGGTGTCAAAAACCTACTAAGAAAAAAAAGTAAAATATGTCAATAAATTTAGTTAACCATTTACATTTCAAAATAATTTTGTGCTTTAAAATAAAAATGCTAAGCAAATAATGTCAATATGGAAAAATGAAGATTTCTAAGGATGAAATATGTATTGTTCCAAGCTCAGAAACATGATAGAAATACTATATATTTAGTTTTTAAAAATCTGTAAATAGTTTGCATACTTAAGAAGGAAGGATCATCTCTAAAATAATAAACATATAATCTACTGTTTGAAACCAGTGCAAATCAAGACAGCCAAAAGCTATTGTTTGAAAACTAGGAAAGGTGGGCACGAAGACACAGGCCTGTAATCCCACTATTCGGGAGGCTGAGATGGGGGATTGAGTTCAAGGCCAGCCTGAACTACAAATAAGACCGTGTCTCAAAAAAAATAAATAAATAAATAAAAGGAAAGCAAGAAAACTAGGAAATAAAAAGATAAATCTTTATATAAATCTTATATTTATATAAAATATAAATCTTTATATAACCAGGAGTAAAAATTTGAAAAAAAAGTTAGAAACAAAAAAGAACTTATCTATAAATAAATTTAATACTTTAATGGTTATAATTTTTTGTCCAAAATTGTGAAACATGGTAGAAATTCTTGGTGATCTAGGAAGATGTACAGTCTTCAGAGGGGGGGGAAATGTTAACTATTTAAAAGTCAAATACAGAATCAAACTTCCCACCACAAAAGACAATACTTTAGAAAGTATTACACATGTCTGTGAAACTGTAGGGAACTGAAATCTCTTAACAACTTATTTCAGAGAACAAAAAAAGAGAAATGTTGCCCAATTCATGTTATGAGGATCCAGTATCGTTCCCCCAATCTGACAAGACTAAAATAGAAAAGAAACGTAGAACTCAAACTCATTTACTGATCTAGATGCAAGAGACCAGAACAAACAAACACAAGACTGGTAAGTCAAATTCAGTGGAGAGCAGAATGTACAAATGTGTATTAAGAAGGAAAAATTAAGGAGCTGGGGGTTTAGCTCAGCGGCATAAGCACCTGCCTTGAAAGCAGGCAGTCGTGAGTTCGATCCCCGGTACCGATAAAAAGGAAAAAGACAAAAAAAAAAAAAGAAGGAAAAATTAATTTCAGGAACCCAGAACTGGTTCAAATTCAGAAGCTGAATATTATATGCTATCACATTAACAGATAAAAATAATAATATAATATGGCCATCTCAAGTGATGAAGAAAAAGTATTCAATTAAGTAAATTCTTACTCGATGTAAAGCAACCTAGAAACCTAGAAAAAGGAAGAGGCTTAAACCAATAAAGGAAATTTCTTGAAACCATAAAGGATAATGTATCAAAAAGATTCAGCAGCATCATACTTACAGCATTACATTACAGACATTTTTAGTGGAGAAAATTAAGAAAATGATATTGGTAATTATTGTGACATAAATATGTAATTGCTAGGAAATTCCAGGGGAGGGAGGAGAGAAGAGGAATGGGGTGAATTATCCCTATCGGATTATCAAAACAGATTAAGAAGCAACAATAATTAAGACAGTTTGGTTCTGCTGAAGAAACAGACAGAGAAATAGCATCAAGACAAATTCCAGAAATAGACCTAAATGTGAAATAAAGATACTATTCCAGGTAAATAAAGACAAGATGGATTACTTAATGAATAGTGTGAAACACCTGGCTAAACCTTTAAAAAGAAACAATAATGTGGTGTCAATAAACTCAAATAAATCCCAGATGGATTAAAGACTTTAAAAGAACAAAAGCATTAAAGTTACAGGAAATATGAACTTAGACTTCTGAAGTGAGCATACTTTCTAAAATGTATATAAAGACCAGAGCCCAAAGCAAAAGACTGATACATTTGATTTTATACAAACCAATAAACCTGAACAACCTCACTACAGAAATTAAGCAATGTAATATCAAAAGTCAATGCTAAATTGGCAAGAAATGCAAACATTTGTGTGTATAAATTCTTGCCAAGGTATTACACCATCATTCTTTATAGAAGTATAAATAACAATATTTTGAAAGACAATTTCCTAATAACTAAAAAAATTTAATTTTTTGTCAGTGTTGGGGTTCAAGCTCAGGGCATTGCAGATGACAGACAGTGTTCTACCACTGAGCTATCCCAGCAGCCCGTACATATGTATATCCTTTTATACAGCACTTCATGGACAGAAATTTATACTCATGACTCAAAACTACATCACTACATATATGCATTAAAGTCTTGAATAGCTGGCAAATTAGGCACTGCTTTAAAAAGTATAGTGTGTCCTCTGATGGAATACTAAGTGGCTTTTAAAAAGAAGGGGAGAAATGTGGATGAACGATTAAAAATCATGCTCAGGATGTGTGATTAAGGGGAACGCTGCCGAAAAGTGCACTTTACCAGGGCTGCTTTGAGGAAATGAAGAAAAACATGGGTGGATTATGTACAGTGTATGAACTGTAGTTTATATATCAATTTTCAGGTGTATACATGGAATGCGTTTCTGAGCAGATACGTGGAGATGGCCTACAGACAATATTAGGATTTATTTTCATTTTTGGCTTCTGTTTTTAAGTTCAAGTTTGTTTGTTTTCAGGTTTGTTTATTTCATTAAGACAAAGTCTTGCTACTTATTTTAGACCAATATTGAACTCACTGTGTAGCCCTGGCTGGCCTTGAACTTGTAGCAAGCATTTTTTTCAAAGAAAATAATTTTTATTGGTACGTTTTAGTTATGCATAGTGATCACACTCATCATTGGGAATCTGTACCTGTACCTGATTAACTTGATTTACCCTACCCTCCTGCAACCCCTCTTCTACTCCTAATTTACAAAAACTTTGTTTCCATATTTTCCTTTTGTTCTCATCTTTTTTAAATATTCCCTTTCTTCTCCCCACCACCCTGTTCCCCTTCCCAAACATTTTCACAGTATCTATTATACATTTTGGTCTTTATTACACTTTTGGTTTCTCACACCAAAGAAACAAGGCAGTATTTACACAGATGCGTGTGATTTATTTCACCTAAGAGTATGGTCTCAAGGTGCACCCGCGTATCTGGGAACATCTCAAGCTTATCCTTCTTTATGGCAGAGAAGTACTCCATTCTATAAAAATCCACATCTTCATCCATTCATCAGCTGATGGGCATTTGGGCTGTTTCCAAGATTTGTCTATTACAAACTGTGCCATTATAAACATGGCTGTGCATACATCGCTGAGGTATGATGCTTTTAATTCTTTTAGGAAATATCAAGAAGAGAAATATCTGGATTGAATGGGACCTCTAATCCTAGTTTTTTTTTAACAACCTCCAAGTGATTTCCATTCTGGTTTCACCAGTCTATACTCTAATCATTAGTGGAAAGGGCTCCTTTTCCCCCACAGCCCCACTAGTATTTGTTATTGGTTGATTTCTTGACAATTCCTTTCTTTGTGGGATGAGATGGAATCTCAACATTGTTTTTATATGCATTTCACAAACGATGAATGATTTGAATTTGCCATTTGTATTTCTTCATCTGAGAAGTGTCTATTCATTTCAGATGCTCATTTTGGATTGGATCTTTAAATTTAGGGGACTCTGTTTTGTTTTGTTTTGTCTTGATTTCTTCATATATTCTAGACAGTAATCCTTTGTCTGAGAAACAGCTGTCAAACATTTTTCCCAGGGTGTGGGTTGTCTCTTCACTCTGTTGGTGGTTTTTCTTGCTGTGCAAAAGCTTTTTAGTAAGATGAGATTCCAGTACTTGATTGTTTGTGACAGTTCCTGTACAGTCAGGGTTTCGTTCATAAAGTCTTTGCCTACAACATCCTCAAGAGTTCTATTTATTCTATCTTCCAGCAGATTTAATGTTTCTGTTTTAATATTTAGATCTTTGATTCATTTTGATTTTAGTTAAGTGCGTGGTGAAAGATCTGAGTCTAATTTTAATCTTTGACAGGTGGAAAGCCAGTTTTTCCAGCACCATTTATTACAGAGGCCATCTTTATTCTAATGACTGTGTTTGGTATCTTTGTCAAAGGTAAGGTGGCTATGTATGTCTGGAACTGTTTCTGCGTCTTCTAATTGGTTCCATTGATCCTCGGGTCTGCTTTTCTTGTTTTTTTGTTTGTTTTCGGTTTTGGGGGGGGGTTGTTTGTTTGCCAGTACCATGCTGTTTTTATCACAGTAGCTTTGTAGTATAATTTCAAGTCAGGAATTGTGATGCCCAGTAAATTGCCTTTATTGCCCTGAATTACCTTTGCTAGTTCTAGGTCTCTTCTTGTTCCAAATGAATTTTAGGATTGTTTTCTCTAATCCTGTGAACTATGCTGTTGGAATTTAGATAAGGATTGCATTAAATCTGTATAACATTTTTTAAAGTGTTGCCATTTTCTCTAGATTGGTTCTTCTTACCCGAGAACAAGGGATGTCTTTCCATTTCTGTTGTCCTCTTCGATCTCTTTTTTCAGAGTACTGTAGTTTTCAATGTAGAGGTCTTTTACTCCCTTCATGAGATTGATTCCTAGGTATTTCATTGTTGTGGATGCTATATTGAAAGGTGTCATTTCCCTAATTTCTCTCTCAATGGGGTTATTATTTGGGTGCAGTAATGTGTTTGATTTTTGAGTGTTAACTTTGTAGCCAGGTATGCTACTGGAATAGGTTATTAAATCTAGAAGTTTTTTGGTGGAGTATTTGGGATCCTCTATGTAGAGTATCATTTCATCTTTGAATAATGATAATTTAACTTTTTTTTCCTATTCTTATTTCTTTTATATTGTTCTCTTATCTAGTTTCTCTGGCTTATGTTTCCAGAATTATACTAAATATGAGTGGTGACGATGGACATCCTTGTCTTGTTCCTCATTTTAGAGTGAAAGCTTTCACTTTTTGTCCAGTCAGTGTAATGTTTTGGCTGTTGGTTAGTCATAGATGACTTTTTATCAGATTGAGATAAAGATCATCTATTCCTATTTTATGTAAGTTTTTTATCATGAATGGTGTTGGATTTTGTCAAATGTTTTTTATGCATCTATTGAGATAATCATATGGTTTTTGTCCCTGACTCTGTTAGTATGGTATATTACATTTATAGATTTGCATATGTTGGACCATTCCTATATCCCTGGAATAAAACTTATTTGGTTATGGTGCATAATCTTATTGATAATTTGCTGCATTCTGTTTACTAGTAGCTTATGAGGATTTTCATCTTTCTGCTCATTAGGGAGATGGGCCTGTAGTTCTCTTTCTTAGCTGGGTCTTTCTGTGACTTTGGTATCAGGGTAATGCTTGCATCTAGGAATGAATTTGGTATTGAATCTCTTTCAACTTCATTGAAGAGTTTGAGAAGTAGTGGTCTTAGGTCTTCTCGAAATTTCTTATAGAATTCAGCAGAGAATTCATCAGAGCTCAGGCTTTTATTTGTTGGTAGGTTTTTAAATACATCTTCAATTTCATTGACTAATATTGGTTTATTTAGGGGTTTTTTGGTAATTCTTATTTTAAAAAGAATAAAGCCAAGCAAAATAAAACAGTGTAAGTGATACAGGACTTCAAAACAACATAATAGGAAATCAACAATAGTTATAATGCCTCTTATTATCTTCAAAATAGCTGCCCATAACTGCAGAGACAGTAAAAATCAAACAAAACAGAATAGAATAGAACTTTAAAAAGCAAAACAATGAACACAATAAAGGACTTCAAAACAAGGTAATAGTAAATCCAAGATGGCTACCATAATATATCTTGTTGTCTTTGAAATAACTGCCCATGCCATTGGTTATAATAAAATCAAACATGACAAAACAGAATAAAATCCAACCCATTAAAACAATGAAAATAATACAGACTTCAAAATGAGATAATAGGGAACTACCAGTGGCTACCACCTTCAGAAGGAGATCCCCATAGATGCTACATTGCATATTGTTATCCTCTGAATAGATGATCAGACTACCAGTTTTAGACCTGCAAAGTCAGCAAAACACTAAACACTATAAGCATTTAGTTGTATTTTACCTCAATAGCTATTATCACAGCCTGTGTTTCTCCATATCAGCTTGGTGGCTTTGGGGGGAAAGGGGAGGATGTTGGCTCTTCTTGTCTCCCAGCCCATGTGCTAGAAGGAGCTGGCATCTGGTTCTCCCCCCACCAGCCTGCATATATTCCTGACTCACAGCGAGGGCTTGGCTTCTTGTTGGCTTCTTGTTCTCCTCCCCACAGTCAGTAAATGGCATCATCTCATGGGAAAAGGCTGACATCGGGCTCTCCTTGTGTCCCACACATAGTGCCAACTCACAGGGAGAGCTTGGCTTCTTATTGGCTTCTCTATTTAGATTGTTATATCTTCTTGATATAAAAGTTTATATGTAACCAGGAATCTGTCCATTTGCTCTGTATTTTCCTCATTATTATAAAGTTTCTCAAAGTAAGTATAGATGATCTTTGGATTTCTATAGGATCTCTTCATTCCATCTTTTTTTTGTATCCTGGAACTCAAACTCAGGACCTCATGCTTGCCACGCAGGTGCTGTGCTGCTGAACTGTATTCCTGACCATTTCCATTTCCATCGATTTGAGTCTCTTTCTTTCTTTTTTTCTTTCTTTCTTTCTTTTTCTGTTTTCATAAGGTTGGCTAAGGATTTGTTGATTTTATTTATTCTTTCAAAGAACAAACTCTTTGATTCATTAATTCATTGTACTGTTTTCTTAGTCTCCATTGCATTAATTTCTGCTCTATTCTTTATAATTTCTTTCTTTGTGTGAGCATGGGGTTCGATTTGCTCTTCTTTTTCTAGAAGCTTGAAGTTCAGCACTAAGTTGTGTATTTAAACTCACTCTGTTTTCCTGATTTGAGTATTCAGTGCTATAAATTTCCCTTGTAGGGCTGCTTTCATTGTGTCATATAAGTTCTTGTATGTTGTATTGGGCTTATCACATAATTGTAGAAACTGCCTGAGTTCTTTAATTTTACCTATGACCCACTTGATGTTCAGGAAGTCATTATTTAATGTCCATGTGTTTATAAAGTTCTTATGGTTTCTTTCTCCATGGATTTGCAATTTCAATGCACTATGGTCTGATAATATGCATGGGATAATTTCATTTCCTTTGCATTTATTTAAGCATGTTCTATGAGCTAGTATGTAGTTTATTTTGGAGAACGTCTAATGTGCCAGTAAGAAGTTATATGTTTTGGTTTAGAACACTCTGTAGACATTTATTAAGTCCATTTGTTCAAAAGTTTGGTTCAGTTCTCATATTTCATTGTTGATTTTTTTTTGTCTTGTTGATCAGTCTATGTGTGACAATGGGGTATTCTGATCCCCAACACAATTGTTAGTGCTTATTTGATTCTTCATATCCATTAATATTTGTTTTATTTAGTTGGGTGCCCTGGTATTTGGTGCATATTATTTATGTTTGTTATCTCTTCTTCTTGGATTGTTTTCTTTACAAGGATGTAGTGATCTTTGTTGTCTCTCTTAATCAGTCTTGGCTTGAAATCTACTTTGTCTGCAAATAGAATAGCTACTTTTGCTTTTTTCCAGGTTCCTGTTCTATGGAATATTGTTTTCCATCTTTTGACTTTCAGTCTATGAATTTCTTTTTGAATTAAATGTGTTTCTTAGTGCTCTAAACATTATAACTGCATGTATATTTAAGTGTATAAGATAGACAATGATATTACTGAGTTTTGTTGGATCATTGAACAGAACTGTTTGCAGTCACTGTTTGAATGTCCACTTCATATGCTTTAATTTTGTAACTTGAATAAATATTTCTAAGATGACAATATATAATCCATTAACTAGTGATTCCTACTGTTTATTTTTTTTCTGAAATTCTGTATAACTTGTACCCTTTTTCTGCTTTTTTTCCCTTTTTCTCCTTAAATAAAATTTAAAAAATAAAATAAAATAAATGTGTTTCTTATACTGTTGGACCTTGTTTCTTGATCCATTCTGTCAGTTTGTTTCTTTCAATTGGTGAATTGAGACCATTAACATTGATGATTACAATGATATACATTGATTTATTTTTGTCCTGCTATTTTCCTGTTGTTAATTCCCTTTACTCCACTCTATTTACTTGTTTGCCTTGTCTGGTAGGTTCATTTTGGTGGACTTCATGGAGTTTTAGTCCTTGTTATCTCTTTCTAGAATGTCCTTCAGATTGTTTTTATGTCTGGTTTGGTGTTCATGAATTTTCTCCAATGTTCTTTGTCATGGGAGTATCTTATTTCTCAGTCAACTTTGAAAGATAATTTTTCAAGGTATATCAATCTGGGTTGGAGGTTGTTTCCTTTTTTTAAGGTTTGAAATACTTCACTCCAAGCTCTCCTTGATGTGAAGGTTTGTATTGAGAAGTCAGCTGGGATTCTGATGGGCTTTCCTTTATAGACAATTTGCTAAGTTGAATTTTCTAACCATAAAATACTTTTTATTTTTATATCTAACTGAGATAATTTAGATAGTAGGTTTGTATAGTATACATAGTCTTCATATATCAATGAATGCTTTTCACATGGTCCATAACCTTTATATATTTGGTGGCTTTTTGTGAGAAATTCTGACTTTCTGTACTTTCTCATTTTCATATATGAACACCACCCCTAATTATGACCAGGTGAGGATTAGAGCACCCTGTGAGCTGCAATAGATAAATGGATCCATTGCAAGGGTATTATACCCTTTCTAGTGACATTTTTTTCCTCCAGGTATCAAAAGACACTAGGAGCAAATATTGGTATTGTTTGAGTATTTTGATCATAAACCACTAAATTAATGTTGTCAGCAGACATGTTTCTATTTTTCCCAAACTGGCTGTTGAAAATGATGTTAAACTCCTTGAGGACAATGGCTGCATTTTATTTGTTTCATGCCCTCAAATGCCAGCACATGCTGAGCACCAACTGGATACTCAATAAATATTGGAAGAAATTTAATTAAAAGAAGAAGAAGGATGTTATATTCCTTTCTTCGGTTGCAGAATATTTGCATCAGAAGCTGAAGTGCCATATATATCAATTAACAAATACAGAGTATCATTTCATATGGAACTGCTTTGGTTACAGACCCTAGAGGTTTTTCACCTTAAAACCAATAAAATGCCACCAAAAAAATAGGAGAGACTATTACAGGATACTCCATATTTTATTTCTGCAATCTACATTTAACCTTCCCCCAGATAGAAAGGTTATAGTCTCAGAATAAATGCTATCCCTTTAAGTGGATTAGCTTGCTCACTGTTCTCATTTTGCCTTAGACTGGTTAAGACTTTATCACAAAGGAACGTTATCCCATGGGCTCTGTATCTCTGGCTGGTTGCTCATCATTTCTGAGATGCAAGTTGATTGTCTGTAAAACAGACACTCATAAATGTTGGGTATCGTTATTTTTGTGGATTATAATATTGTTGTTGCCTTGGAACTGTAATTTACAGACCAAAGGGAAGTAAGAAAAGAAGACAGGGATGAGAAAAGGACTCAAGCCATGTGGTCAGTTGAAGGGCAGTGGGAGTGAGGCCAGGAGGAGGGGAGAGGAGAAGGACAAAGGGACCCACGGAGATGCTGGTCTGAATCAGCCATGCTGGAATTCCACTTTCGTCAGGCACTTATAGTGCATCTGCTCTACATCCGGCACCTCAAAATCATTGCAATCCATCTTTATTTAAAAACTATGTTCCTCTTGTCCTTCTCTTGTTAGAGATGAAAGAAACTGAGGCCCAGGAAGTTATCTAATATGCCAAGGTCACAAAGCTGCTGGTCAGTGGCAGAGGAGGAACTGTGATCTGGTTCTCTCTGACTCAAAAACCATGCTGCAGTATAGACTCAGGCATCTGCCCTGTGCCCTTTCCAGCTGTCCACACTGCTCCTACCGAGCAGTCTGGGCTGAGCCAGTTAACCTGGAGAAGGCACCAAGGAGCAGTGAATAGGTGTGACCTACTGTGGAGGTGGCATAGGATGTGACAGGCATATGCAAACACTGAGCTAAAAGCAAGATGGCTGATTTAGAGGGGAAAAAAGGAGGTCTATCTGGTTGAAGGGTTGATGCTTAAAATGACAAGAGCTCACAGGTACCTGATTCCTGGCTTAGAGCCCATGTCTGATCATTAAGTTACACTCCATAGTTGTGTGGCTCAAGCCTGGGGACACTCCACTCAATGCCAAGGTCTACAAAATGCCAGAACCTGGACCACACCCCAGACAAATTAAATCACAGCCTCTAGGGTGAAGGCCAGTGGGAACGGATCCAGATTTTGAGAGACCTTTTTAATGAAAAACAGAACAACAAAAAAAATCACCACCGACAAGAAATGAAAAAAATCTCATGTTTAGTATTTCTTAAAATGAGAAATCAGATTACCAAAATCCAGGTCCCTTGCTTCTGAGACATCACTGAGTATCTTCATTGCAGCCTGGCTTCCTGTGCCTCCCACCTGGAACTCCCAATCCTTCCCAGCACTCAGGGCACCCTGCAAGCTGGAGTCTGATTAGTTTCCAGGTAAACTCTCCTCTAGTCCTGAGCATGTACATTTTATAAACTCCTATCTGGTTCTAATGAGGAGCATTTTGAGGGTCGTTGGTATCTATGTGGCTTTCATGACCTCCACTAGGTAAAAACTTTTAAGTAATCTATCAACCCTCTCTGTGTTTGACATCTTACACCACACATGCATATTCTCTAGTCATGTTGTCTTGGAACACAGGTGGCCTTCTTGCTTCAGTCAATGATCAAATATCTAAACACCATCTGCGATGTGTTTGACCTTGAGCTGGCTGCTATGGGATCTGTGAAGAATCAGTTCCTGCCCCGAGCTGAGTCCCACATGGAATAAAGGTAGCTGAGCGCATTTCCTCTGCACATCCCTGACTGCTGCCGCTTTTAGGCACAGAGCAGGGATTTGGCAAATCCCTATTAAAATAAGTTGAATGAGAACCTTGTTCTCAAGTTCAACAAGAACTTGAACAAGAGGAGATTCAAAGTGACTTTGAGTAAACTGTAACATGAAAAAATGAAATCTAACACAAAAAAATCCATGAAATCCTTGTAGAGACTTAGAAGGACTAAAATTTCACAACTCACAATATCAAATGTTGGCGAGGTAGTGGCACTGCTGTCATTTACATGCTTGCTGATGGCATGCAAAATGGCATGCCCACTTCAGACAGTATTTGAGTAGCTTCTAATGGAGCCAAACACACGACCAAGGACCAAGCAATCCCACACCTAGAAATCTACTCAAGAAAACTAAAAATATATTCCCAAAAGACAGGTGTAAATGAACGCTTGTCACAGTATTATCTGTATTAGGAACACAGTAGAAGTAAAAAGCTGTGTCCAGGCTTGCCAGGAACTTGCTGCTAGTACTCAGGACATCGTGGCTGGATTTGTCTCAGTGACGGAAGCAATGACAACAAATACTTAATGACTGGTTCATTTATGTGACATTCTAGAAAAAGCAGAATCACAGAGATGAAAGTCAGAGCAGTCATTTCCTGGGCTAGAGGAGAAGGAAAGGGCCAGGAGGAAGGGTTAGAGACCGTAGTGTTGCTCTGTACCTTGATGGCGGTGATGGTTATGTGACACCTGTTACAAGACCCTGAACCATACACCTCAAAGCGAGAACTGGGCTGACTGTAAATGATACCTTAACCAGTCTGGCTTTAAAACATTCAAATGAATAAACAATAAATACCCCACTAGGACAAATGAGTGCTTTCTTGGAATCAGAGCAGGTGCCAGGCTTAAAAGAACAGTAAGAAAAGAAGCTTTCAGCCCACTGGTGGGGCAGGCCTAGTTCTTCTTCTCCCACACATGGTGTCCATGATGGCTCTTGGAGGGTGCTGCTGTAGATGGGCTTCTGCACGTCAGTAGAGGATCCCCCAGGCTCACCTTGTGTGCCAGTACCCCACTGTGAGTAGCTGCTTTGGTTGCCTGCTGCCCGTAGTCCTCCTTGGCAGCCAGCTTGTCTTCAGGGATAGCAACCAGGCACCTGTCCAGGCCTCCCCTGGGTCTCCATGGTTATCCCTAACCAAGAGGAGAATTTCAGTGTTTCAGGTTGCACCAACCCTCATTTTAAAACAAAAGCCTGATGAAAGGGCAGGTGTGCCCAGAGCCCTCTGTGATTAGCTGTAATTCTGGCCGAGTGCGACATGCTTATTCTTCTGAATTAGCACAAGCACAAGACATTTACCACGGTGCTAATTGCTATTGGATGAAAACAAGCAGTCCCAGTATGTGGGCATGAGGCTCGACAAAAACAGATGCCAAAGCCATTCAGAGCTATACATACCCTGTGTCTGGAGCTACGCTGGTGGCTGGGAGCAAGTTTGTCTAAATGTCAGTCTCCCATAGTAGGGTCCGGGGAGTGATTCTAGTTGTGTAAGTGAGCAACCATACACCTCCTGCACTACGCTGGTACCCCATTCCCTACTGTTCTCTATACCTATGTAGAGTTGGACAAGGAAATACTATGCTGCATCTTAAAGCTGCGGCCCTAGAATTCTCCTATGCAGAGCATCCCCTGGGGGAATGAATATGCTCCAGCAAAGCCATCCATAGGCCAAGTTTAGCTCAGACCACCGTACTTTCTAAGACACACAAATCTAGAGCCAGACACAGTGATGCTTGCCTATAATCCCAGCACCCAAGAGGCTTAGATAGAGAATCACAAGTTCAAGGCCAGCCTGGACTACATAGCAAGATCTGTCTCAAAACTCCAGGACAGGAAGGGAAGAAGGAAAGACAGAAGGGAAGCAGGGAAAAAGAAAGGAAGAAAGCACAATTCTATAGGAAAAAAATAAGATTCCATTCATTCACTGTGGCAAAAAAAAAAAAAAAGATTTATCTACTTCTTACTTTGTTTCTTCTCTCTTCAAACCATCAGCATAGACCACACATAAAGACCTAGCAAATGCCAAGTCTTTGGAACTGTGCAAGTATAATAAAGAGGGCCATAATAGTGCTGGTATTTAATAGTGATAATAGTACTAGTAACTGTACATTTTTATAACAGATACACTCGGGGTGGTGACGAGAGGGTTTCAGAAAATGAAAAAAAATAAATACATACCCTTCCTCGGGGATTTTAATTCTCCTTGCATTCAAAATAAAATTACAGAAACAAAATGAGGGAAAGGTCTGCTTGTTAGTGTAAAGACAGGAAACAGCGATGCCGAGTCTCCCAAACCTGGTGGGGAACCCGAGTGTGCTCGTAGGAGTCCAGGCTCACTGCTGCTCAAGGCCAGTTCAGGCTGGACCACGTCTGCTGATGGGGGCTTTGGCAGGCAAAGGGGTTGTAGGGATGGAAAGTTTTCATGGTAGGAAGTCATGGCTCAAAAGGAAACGGTATCCTGCAGCAATGAGTCCATCACCTGATGTTATCTAGATGTGTCCCCTTTGTCTAACTTTCCCCATGACCCACTGACTGTTTCTCTTTAAGTCCGGGTTACCAAATAAATATAGATTTGAGCCTGGTTAGTCATCACCAGAGACCGCCCAAATCATTTCTCCCAGACTTAGACATAGTCTCCCCACCGACACCCAGCTGCCCCATCACAGATGAAGTGGTTGTGTGAAAGCAGTGTTGACCCCCAAGACTCTGTGTCCCAGACTCATGATGGAGTCACAAAGAGAGCAGATATTTTCCCAAGAACCAAAGAGTGAGATAATTAAAGTATTTGCTTGATTTCAGCTGGAGTATGCTGGAGGTTAGAATTCACTGGTGTCAAGACAACATGGACTCAACTCTCTTTTCAGCCACTTATAAACCAAGTAATCATGCCCCAACCCCTTAAATGTTTGGGGTCTGCTTCCAATCTTTGAAATGGGTACATGCTGATGAGTTTGTTATCCCTTCATAAAAGCACCATGAAGATTCTTGGTCACCATACTTTTTATGGTATTTGGCAATGTAGTTGTTGATTTATTTCTTGATTCTAGAAGGCGAAGTATAGTTATTATCTTGTATGTAAGTTTGCTTCCAAATATGTAATTTGTAGTTACACTCTAAAATCTATACCAGTCACCCACCTCCAAAAAATAATGCAAAATTTGTTGTGCTATGTCTTTGTCAATTTTTTTCATTGCTGAGACAAAATATTCAACGCCCAGCAACAAAAGGGAAAGATTTATTTGGCATACAGTTTGTAGAGGTTGCAGTCCATAACCAACTGGCTCTGAAGCAATGTGACGTGGCAGACAGGCATCACAAAGGAGAAACACTTTATGGTCAGTAGGAGGTAGCAAAGCAAACAAAAAGGGGGACTTAACCGCATCTTTCTGCCCCTTTTTATTGTATCCAGGCTACCAATCAGTGGACTAATTTAGTAATCACTCATCCTTAATTCTAGCACCTTTAATCCTAGCATTGCTCCATGAATCAATCACACATTCTAGACCAAGTCACCCCTGAAAAGGCCTCACCTAGAATTGCATGAGGCTTTGGGGATATATCTAGACACAAGCCATAACATGCTAGGTTTTCAAAATGTTGGAACTCAGAAAAGAATTCAACCCAAACAGCCTACTGTGTTTGGGGCTAGGAGCCCCAGCTATGTCCCTGGAGCCTAAAAGTCACATTTGCATTCAGAATCAGTGTCCTGCTACATATTGATGAAGCATAGAGCAGCTAGATCCTTCCCTTGAAAATCTTCAGTTCCTTTGCTATAAAGAGTAAGTGGTTTGTTTTCAAAGTTAACTACTTAATTGCCACATTGCTTCTCCTCTCTATTAGCAATGGAAAAAGACAACAGGTCTGGGAAATTCCAGCAGGAAGATGGAATGGCTCATGTGACACCCACACCCAGCAGCTGTTTATAACTTCATTATTGTGCTTGGGAATTGTAGCTTTTCCCCCCAGAACACTTTGCACTTTGGTCAGCAAACTTCAATGGCCCTGTCAGGAGAACCTAAACAATCTTCCTCCTCAATCACCAGTTATAGTGCTACCAATTGCTGTCGCCATTTTTATATAAATGCCCAGAAACTTCAATGAAGTGGATGAACACCACTGGGAACAATATAGAGACCAGGGAAATTCCAGAGGGACTGTTGAGGTCATGGGCCAGAGTTTCCAGGTGATGACACAGACTTCCTCATCCCCCTCCTAAAGCACCTCTTGAAAGTACCAAATAATACCCAGTGGCTCATGGAGATGGTCAAAGCTGCTTTCCTCTGAACCGTGTGGTCAGAGTCCCTTACCTTATTTCAAGAATCCTATGACAAAACTTGACATCAAATTCATTTTGAAGTTTAAGGATGATGAATTCTAAAAACTGAGTCCAACATAAAGTTAGGCAGGAATGGAGGTAGTCATGGGGGAAAGGAAACAACCAAAGAACTAATCCCAGCTCACTTCCACCCATCATTAGCCCTGCATGCCCTGCTGACCATCTGAACTTCTGCATGCCCAGCCAACTCCACTCTTGTCTCCAAAGTCAGGTTGTCCCTTTGCCCATGTGCCCTTGGCCGCCAAGCAATAGAGGTCCCGGAACATACAGAGATTTGGATTGAGAGAGTTTGGGGAGTTCTTTCAGGGGCCTGCCATTTCTAGAATCACCTATGTGAGTGTAATTAGGAATAAAGCATAAAGGAGAAACATGAACAAAACCTAATCTTGAGGGGAAGAATTAGTAGAGGATACAAGAGGATGAAGTTTGATGGGAACCAAGAAAGCATTTATTTCTGGAAATGGCTATAGGTACCCTGAAGGGACAGGAGGGGAGCCATTAATGAAAGCCAAGAAAAAGGCAAACCCACAGAGAGAGGGAGGACAGGAGTGAAAAACTGGGACTCTGGGACTCAGGAAACTCAATCCCTGATGTCATTTTATAAGATGTGTATATTGGTCTGTGTTTGTTGATGGCACCAAATGCTTGACACCCACAGTTTAAAAGATGATATGATTTATTTAGCTCACAGTTTCAGGGGACTCAGTTCAGAGCCAGCTGGCAGGAACAGAAGAACGCTGCCCACCTCATGGTAGCTGGGAAACAGAGCAGAGACGGCACCCAAGAGTTAGGACCAGCTAATCAACTGACTGTTCTTCTTCATTGTTCTTCCCCTGTTCCCCAGCACCTTCCACTCGGTACCAGACAAGCACATTCCCTTTGGGTCCCACAGAAATAATTTAACAACAATAACTGAACACAACAAATTTGTGTGATCCGTTCCAGGGATCTAGGGACTGGGAAGTAAGAGGTGGGGTAGAGGGCTTCTAACCAAGCCCTGCACAAATCTCTCTTGCTGCTCCTCAGCTGCTGAAAAACCCTGATGTGGGACTCTGAAAGACATGGATCGCTCCTCCCCTCCCCTCCCCTCTCCTCTCCGCTCCTCTCTTCTCTTCTCCTTCCCCTTCTCCTCCTCCTATTTTTCTTCCTCTTCCCCCTAACCTTCTGCATTTGTGGGATCCTAGGCAGAGGCAAGGAATGTTTCTCAGAGCACAGGGATTGGAAATAGGCAGTACGTGGACAGAAGAAACTGTCAGTCCAAGAGAAGAATTGGTCAATCACCACAATTTCTTAGAGATAAACTGTAAATATGGTCTCATTGAAGCAAGGCCAACATTAAATTTGTCACCAACCTTCCTTTGCTACTGAACATCTCCAAAATTTGGGCAACACTTTGTCTCCTCAGGCTCTCTTTACCTCTTTCATCATCTGCAAAGTAAAATACATGGGTTAGATAATCTCTGAAAACCTCCTCAGTCTAAAATTTAATGAATTTAGACCACGTATTTGTTGAGTGATTGTCCCGGCCAGCACAATTCTAAATACTTCCCATGACATCCTTACAACCATCCTTAAAATAGCGTTTTACAGGAGAGAAAACTAAGCAACTTGGCCATAAATCACTTGACCCAGATCATGTGACTAGTTTAGCAAGACCAAAATACAAACGTAAGATCCTAGACTCCAAAACGCATGGTCTCAACTGCAAGGCTGTTTTGTTGCCTTATAGTATTACAATTTATACACAAAATTTAGATATTAAATAAGAAAATGCACTAATTATGAACCGTCCACATTCAGGCTATTCTTTCTATTTATTCCTGTACTTTTGAGGTTCTTTTCCTGACACTCAAATGACAAAATATAGTTCTTCTATCTTACTTTCTCATAATTTACCCATCCAACCACCCATCCATTCTTTCACTCTAAAATATTTATTCCATTGCTACAAAGGTGAAGATATAGCATTTTTAACAGTCCCAGTAGTCTGACACTTTGTATTTTCAGATGGTGTCACTCACTACCCGTAGTCAATTTAATTTTTCTCTGGCTTATAATAGGTCAGTGATTATGGTCAGTCAACAAAACTCAAGAGACTGTGTGTCATTATGCCGAGGGGAAGTGACTGCCACCTTGGGTGCAGTTCATCCTCTAAAGGTTCTTGTGTGGCCATTTGAGAGGTACGGTGGAGCCACTAAGAGCCAGGGCCTAGAGAGAGGCCTCTGGGCCATCATGGTCACTGCCCTGGAAGAATTAAGGGACCTCATAACCTCTGAGAGAGTGAGTTGTTACGAAACCCAACTGCCCACTGCCCAGGATCTCTCTGGCTTCCTGTCGCTCGGTGTGATCTCACCCTGCCACGCATGCTGATGCCACTCCCCGTGTGCCCCTCACTGGAGCCAAGCCAATGGCAGCCCCATGGCCTCGAACCTCCAGAACTGTGAGCTACAAAACTTTTCTGTCAAAATACTTAGCTCCAGTATTTCATTATAGTAGCAGAAAATGGAAAAATACCGTGACCAAATCTCAGTTATTTTTAGTAAGCCAACTGTCTCAGAAAACAAGCTTATATATATATATATATATATATATATATATATATATATATATTTTATTAGTGTGTATTAATTTTACAAAATATTGGGCTTGATTATGATATTTTAATACATGAATTTCACATACTTGGAATTTATCAATTCCTCCTCAGAAAATAGATTTTTTCTTCTGATATTTTAATTAACAGTTAATATCTTAGATTAAAGATTATTTTGTTTTGTAGAATTTTAATATTTGTTATTTCATATAGTTCCCAGTTTAGGTATTATACAAAATTTGATGCACTAAATAAAAGTCTTTTCCCCTCTGCTCCTCTGGTCTCCCAATTCTCCACCCCACACATAATTAGTACTTTTGGTTTCTTTTGCATTTTTCCAGAGATATTGTACAAATTTTATCAAACAACATAACTTTTTGTATATTTCTAACTTTTATTCTTATTATAAACAATAACATACCAGACCCACAGTTGTATATTTTTATTTTTAACAGCATGATTTGCAAAATAATTTTTAATCTTTTATAGATGTTTGGCATTCTACCATATGAATTTCAAAATTTATTTAGTCTGCCACTGATGGATCTATAGCCTATGTCTAATCTGTCAGTCTACATAATTCTGCAGTTAATAACATTGTACATAATTCTTTGTTTTATAAATTGTGAGTATATCTATTGAAGGGAAATTGCTGCTGAAAGAGAAATTGCTAGGTGAAACCTTAGGTGTACCAGTATCAAAGAACATATGTAATACCTAAATCATGGTTTCCAAATACCATTTTCTGCTTAAAGAACCCAGGGGTCCTTGGAAAATGGCTGATTTCAGCATGGGTGTGAGAATGTCAGAAGATGAACCTAGAAGACTCCACTGTGCCAGAAAGTAAGAAAGTAAGAAAGTGCTTATAGAAAAATGGGAACACATCCAACAACTGCAAAGAGCTTCTGCTGTAACGTGTGGGCAAATGTGTGTACAAAAATAAATAATGATAGTCACACAGTGTAACCCATGAAATCCCTAAGTCCATACTCATGTGAAAAGACATTTCCATAGTCTCAGTGTATTTCTCCCCAAAGATACTTACCAATTACAAGAGAAAAAGTGAAACCTGGCAGAGAACTCCATAACCAAGCGATGGAAGTAGCACCAGCAGTCATAGGATACACGATGTACTAAGAAGGACACAAAGGTCCTGCTGTGGTATTTTTGCCAAAAATGCAAACGCTGAGTCTAATCCTGAGGACATCAAACAAAACAAAAATGAGAGCTATTCTACCAAATAATCTAGTCAATTCTCTTCAAAAGCACCAGATCCTAAAAGACTGAAAAATTATCCCATAATAAAAGATTAAAGATATGGCAAACCAAGTGCATGGAATTATTGGATTCAATCCCGGTAGAGAAAAACTTTTAGTTTGCTATGAAAGGCATTAGGAGGACAATAGATAAGTTTGAATTAGATAAGTAGGCTATAATGTTAGACTGGTGGCAATTTACTGGTTTGAGCAAATTTTCTGTGTTTATATAGCAGAATGCCTGATTTTTAGAACATTTTCAGAGATAAAATCATTGAACAACTAATGTGTGTGCACACATACATGTGTATAAATGCAGATTACAGAAGAGGAGGGAGAGGGAGAATTCTAGTGCAAATGCAATAAAAATAACATTTAGGCAATCTGAATGTACAGGATTTATTTTCACTACTTTTGAAATTATTTTGAAGTTCAAAGAAAATACATGTACATTTGAAATTTTAATAGATTGCCTGCTACAGAAACTGCATGTATCCATTTTCTCTCCCAACACCAGCAGCATACAGAAGTGGCACTTCATATTTACAAAATGCATTGCACTTTATACAGAAGACTTTATTACTGCTCCAAGAAATAGACAAAGGTATCTTCTCCATTTTACATAAATGAAGCTCCAAGAAATGTAGACAGGAGGAGTAGTGGTTAAGAACACAGTCTTTTGAAAGAGTAATTATACGCTGTTTCACCCCAGTCAGACTGGCAAACGTTATAAAGTTTGAAAATACTTAGCGTTGGCAAAGATGTGAAGAAACGAATGATCTTATAGTGTGTTGGAGGGAGTATAATTTAGCACAGTCATTTTGGAGGGCAATTTGGCAATAGCTAATACAAGTTGAAGATGTGCCTGTCTTACAACCTGGGAATCCCACATAGGGCTCTGCTTCCTGGAGAAATGCTTGTGCGTGTGAGCAGACTCCCAACACACGGTGCCACCTTTCCTGCCATGCAACCTGTGACACTGAAAAATGGGAGACACTCTATGTGTCCACCGGAAGGAAAATGGTTGAATACATTGTGGTCAATTTGTTGAGCACAGCAATTGAAGTAAAAGAACCAAGACTGTGGTTCTGACATTGAAAAAACTCAAAGATTTAATATTGAATAAAGAAAGCGAATCACTGAAGGATGTGTTCTCAGGGCTCAGGGTGGGGCTTGGCTCTTGGTGTACAGGGAACTAGGGGTAGAAGCCAGGGATGCTGCTGAATATTCTACAACACACAAGACAGCCCCAGTGCACATGCAAACACACACACACACACACACACACACACACACACCCCAAAGAATTATTTGCCCCCAAATCTCAATAGTGTTGAAGTTGAGAAGCTGACCTACAGTCCAAGATCACAGAAACCTGGCCCTGAGCTCCTGAGTCCCACAGAAGTGCTCATGCCCTTAAAGCGTATCAGATTATTAGACTCTGGCCTTTCTACAAAGCAGCTAGGTAACTTTTGTGTCATTTAACTTTCTTCCCAACAGTCAGCTTCATGCTTGGTAACACTTAATGTCATACTGAATCGAACAGCTACCAAGCACATAGCATTTTCATAAATCTTTCTTGCATAAAGGAATGAATTATCAACCAACCAATGAGTGCCAACTCTTAGATCGCAAAGATCTCGTCTTTATTCCTGGCGTGACCTCTCTGAATTTTCACTCATCTGACACGAAGGCCTGTTTGGTTTTCACTGTCTTGTCCAAACAGCCCATAAGGGCCACATCTGGAAATTATAAATACACAAACATCTTTGGGTTAAACCGACAATGGTCACACAATGTTAAATGAGTTATTGTCCTAAAAATAATGACATTTTCAGCTGATCTGATTCTAGCACAACTTGTGGAAAACATTCCCTATTCTTTTAGTGTGGTGTTGGGAATATGCACATTTACTTTTGTTTTGTTTTATTATAGACACTGATTTGGTGAAGGCAGCATCGCACATTCAGAGAACGACTTTGAATCTCTGCTATTATCTTCTTCGCTGTTGGGAGAAGGTAGGAAGAGCTCCTTTCTGGACTCTCTTTTTCTAATGTTTGTTTTGGCAACACAGGTTCTCACCATTTGTCTCGAGGGATATAAAAATGATAAAAATTATTGTAATTATAATTTGTATTATAGTTATTATACCATTAGATTTAATCCATACAAGTTCTAGTTTGCACTTATACGTATATATTGTCCAGCAGGATCAAGGAGAGGAAAGCCACCAAACAAAACAGTCTAAGAAGTGCAAAAGCCAGGGTGACTACCTGCAGCTTCTAGTTCTAACTTGCACTTGTAACTGAGCAAATGACCGTGAGAGTTACTGGCCTCTCAGTTTCACATGCAAAATGAGGAATTTGGGCTGGATTATTTTAAAGGCATTTTCCTGAACTTTCTAAAATTGTCACCCTTGTGAAAGTTAAAACACACTGATTTAAAAGCAATGATTTCCAAAATATGGTGGACTCACTCAGTGGGATGACAGAGGGAGAGTTCATCAGACTTCTCAAAGGGTGATTCATTTTTATCACTGTAGGGCTTGCTAAAACTATAATCTCCCAGTCCTCATTCCAGACCCATCCCGTTGAAATCCCTGAGGTTGGAACGCATAAATGTGCCTTTTTAATGCACTCCTGCAGGTGTTTGGGATACCTAATTGTGTTTGCAAACTCCCTTCTTAACCATAGGCAGCACCATTCTGCTCTCAGGAGCACTCAGTGCTATCAGATATGATGAGCTAGGTCTGTATCAAACAGAAACCATCCGGACTTGCCTCACACTCGTAGAAGAATTATCAAGATCAGCATCTGTTTTATCTTTTGGTTCATGTCTCTGCCTGTCCCCTTCAGTATATTATTCCACTCAATACTTTATTTGCCAGATCTGGGTGTCTAATGTAGGCTTCTTGGCTCTCTTCCCTTTGGCTGCCATTGAATGAGAGTGAAATTCTTTTGGAAATAACTATAAAAGGATGGCATCTCTTCGATGTCACTTCCGAATGTGGATCATGTCAGTCCATGTCACTCCCTGCAATGTCTTAGTCACCACCCTTAACCTGCAGTCTACTCCGCTGTCAGTCTTTTTGGTTTGGAGGCTCTGGTTTTGCTCCCAAAGTCATCACTATGAAATGACTCTGAGGATATGGAATCAGGTAAATCATGTTTGTATAGACAGAGCCAAGATGGTAGATTCCTAGAGAAAAGGAACCATGTACAGAGATCCCAAAACATGCAGCACCAAACCACGGCCAGAGTTCTGGACTGAAAACCAGAAAACCACTCAGACTGTACTGTTATATATTTATGTTGCCAATTCAGGATTATGTGGCATTTCAGGCTTTCTAGGTTGTGTGCCCTAAACCCTTAAGGAATCACAAGGACCCCCAAAGAGACTTACATCTTACAGGAAAACTAAATGCTGGCTTTGAAATACAAACAGTGATTCCCAGTACTGCCTACAGAGCCCCCCTGCCAGGATCAGGCTAATTGCTCTGTGGGGTGACTGTTACTCTTCTCCAGAGCTTCAGCAGATACGATTTTCTGGCATCAAATAAAGGGAAATGGAGCCTTAAGAATATAGTGTCACTGTTGTCTGCTTGTGGATTGGATATAAAACTGTTCTCCCAAATCACAGGCAAGGCATTATGTGTGATCTGTCAAGTAAAATACTAACAAGTGCCCCTTCATGAAAGAGCCACTCACCCTTAAAGAGCATTCCAGACACCACCCAGTGCTGGCTAGAGACGGATGTGGGCTTTATTTGATTTGGAGTTGATTTATTTGTTTGTCTTGCATCTAGAACAGCATAACTTGGATTTAATGTCTCGAATACTGAATCCAATACTTCTGGGTTCACTGACTTGTTTATTATTTAGCATTTATGAAGTATATGTCAATGCACTTGGCACTTTACAATGACTCATAAAAGGCAGGATGCTGGCCGTTGAACATAAGGCTGCTATCAGTTGAATTACTGCCAGTGTGGAAGTGAGCACAGGACAGATCAAGATATCTTTTTCTCCCCAAAAGCAACTCTACATCCCAGTTCCTTCTTGCATTTGACCCCAAAAAGAGATGTGGGAGCTGCCACTGCCATCTGGACATCAATATTTCAAAGTTATATATTTAGTGCATATTTCCTGGCACTTAGGAAAAGCTGAGCAAGCAGGGATGGATAGAGGATGAATGGATGGATAACTCTCTCTTCAGTGAACATCACCCATTTTCTATTTGATCTGCACTCAAAGCTTTATTTATGTACCTTACAAACCATGTGATTATGGAGCTGGCTGACTTAGAAAAGGATTGATACTTAAGTGGCTTTTTGCAATGAATGTGAGATCAATATATCTATGAGGTGGACAGAGACATAATGAGAAACTGCACATATCAGCAATATTGTATCAATGTCCATTTCTTAGTTTTAACATTGTCCTAGAATTATGTAAGATGTTACCATTGGAGGAAGCTGGATGAAGGGTCCAGAAGACGGACTCTTTGCACTATTATTTTTATTTTTGTGAATCTGTAATTATTGCAGAAAAAAATCTCATGAACTTTAGCTTCACATATTCATAATCACATCTCACTGCCGACGCCTTCCAATCCCCAGCCCCTCTACAGATAATAGCAATACAGGCCACATCAGTTCAGGACCCCCAACACAGCAAGGGCCAAAACAGAGCTAAATGTACAAGGGGCTTATGTGAGGAAAACGCTTGTAAAGTCTAAAGTGAGAGAGAGGGAACAGGGGTGCCTGAAAAGTGCCATGCATTCCAACACCAATAAAAAGAACCCAGGAAGAAAGGATTATACAGAAGGAAGAGCCTCAGACCATACATAGTGAGAGAAATTCCAGCCAAAGCCAATAAGGAATCCCCAGCAAATGTCCCACGGCGGAGGAGTCTCACAGTGGACTAGGGGATCAATAGCTCAGTCATCGGTTGGAGCATCTTGGCTGATGTTCCAGATCCTGCATGAATTCAAAAATGGGAAGACAACTGGAAAATGTCAGCAGCCATGCTTCTAGAGTAGGTTCTCTTAAGAGAGACCTGAATAGACACCTCCAGGTCCACCGCACTGAGCACGTTTTCAGCCCTTTCACTGCTCATCCAGTCTTCCAGTGACGTTAACTCCTTGTCCCGCGTATTAACAGCTCTCAAACCAGAGTGAGCTCCATCTCTGCTTCCTCTACGTGTCTACTCCCTGCCTACCCAGAGCAGCATAAAGAAAGTCATTGAACCACGACAGGTGGTCAATCATCAGTGTATGTCGCTCAATTTCTGGTGGCCCTCACTCCGCCTCCATACGTTTCACACTTTGTCTCCTCTTGATTCTGTCTTACTTCTCACTGTGTTCATTGCAATCTGTTCTCTCATCAAGTTTCCACACTGTGCACACTCTGGCTGTTTTCTGCAGTCTTCCTGGCCTCATGGGTCCCCAAGTATTCCTCATCTGTCCTGCACATCTGTAGCTGTGCTCATCTCCTCTCCTTCCTTCTTTAAATGTTGGAGAACAGTCATCCTCCCCTCAGTCCTCCTGCTGGTCTCTCGGTTGCCTCCTGCCAGCCCGCATTGATTACACTGGTCATTCCTTTTCCATGCACGCTCTTCCTCTCTCTGCTCTCCTGGATTCTTCTCCTAGCTTCTGAATATTAGCTCCTCTATGGAAAGCTAAAGTTTCTCTTTGTGCTTCCTCCCCTTTGAGCTATCCTTACATATCTCTCTTTCCTCTTCAACACATCATTTGACACATTTTTGCGCTTGCTGCTTGCTCTCCTGTCTCACCCAACATTTGCCCCTTGCCTGTCTTTCCCTCCACGCTACTGAAGCCCCTTCCTCATGGTCCCTATGGCTGAATCCTGCTCCTCCCCTCGAGTCTCATCTTCTGTGACCCCTCATCTCATCTCTCACCTCCCTCACTCTCCAAATCCTGTTCTTCCTCAGCTTCCAGGCCATGCTGCTCTTGGCTCTCCACCTGTCTCTCTCCCCTTATCTTTTCTGACTTCTTAGCTTTGTGTCTAAATATACATGTCTGTCCAGGTTCTGTGTTCCCCACTCTTTGATTCGGCTACATTCCCATTCTCATCCGTCTTCATGATGGTGACTTTTGGTGCTCTGCAAGACATCTTCATCCCAACTTTGATTTCCCCTTTAAATTCCCAGACAATGCCCTAGTGCACTTTACCAGAGAGTCATCTTCTGGGCTTCACCCCTTCCATAGTGTCTTCTCCACCTAGTATTTCTGCTTGTCTTAATGAGACTCCTCAGCCTGTCATTGAGGCTGGCATCTTGCAGCCAGTGTGAATGCCGTATCCATTGTCCTGGTCATCCTTCTCCTCTCCAGCATCTCTCCCAGTTTCTGTTGCCAGGGCCACTACCCCAGCCCCAGCCCTCACCACCTGACCTATGGCTTCCTTTAGACACTTCTCCATTAGACTCCTTCCAGACATCATACTCGGTGGTGGCAGTTTTACTTAACCTAAAAGCATAAGCATTCAGTAACATCCATTTTATGTTGAAAACTTTTGATGGATCTACATTGTATATTCAACTCCTTCCTGCCCAGCAGCTAAAAATAATCTCCAAGCTAAATGGACATTTTTTCCTAAATGTTTTCTGTTAGCATTTATTACCAACGGGCTAATTTTCCTAGCCCTGTCCCTACTCTATCCGTCACTGACCCTCAAATAAAGATGAGGGTTTAGGTGTGTTTCCCTCTTGCTACTGACCTGCTCCTATCTGTTTTCACTTGAGATAATCATCTCCTCAGAAGGACGCAGAAGTACAACATCCTGCTGAGTTCTATTCTTAAACACAGGTCATGGTGTAACAACTACGAGTGAGGGTCTGAGATTACCCCGCCTGGATTCCAATGTCAGAGGCTTAGACACATAATTTCCTTCTCCGAACCTTAGTTTGTTTGTCTAATTTTAGAGACTAACTGTATGTATGCCATTATGTCGACTAAATGAGGTACTAGGCGTAACACATGTGGAGACAAGCAGGGTGTCTAAGTGCGCCATGCTGGCCGTGGTTATCACCATCATCAACACTGCTTTTTCACACTTGCAGCATGACATATCCACATCTTTGTGATTCACTCTTTGGCAGGAGAGACTAACTTGGGAATTCTACACAACTAGTGAATTAATATCCTGAGTACTTCCACTAAGACTTCAGGCCAATAATTTTTGGTACGTTAGATGGCCTATGAGAGATCCCAGAGGATTCTGAAGCCAAGAGTCTCTAATTTCCTAGTATAAAAAGACTTTTTAAAAACCTTTAGCTGTCTACAATTAAGCACAGTAGTTTCTACTAGTGGATTAAAGAGAGCCAAAATGAAGGAAAGAAAGTCTTGTTGACTCGGAAATGGCCCCCCCATGCACATGTGATATTATATGCAACTCAGATTATAAATGACACCAAAGATCTGTCAAAGATAGTAAAAGGTAAAATATAGAGAGGAGGAAGAGATTAAAAATGGACATAGAAAAGGAAACAAAATTTGGAATTAAAAAATTGATTCCAACAAAAACATTAAAATAAGAGTTAAAACTGGACATCTAGATGACATTTAATTTAATCAATATCAAATTGTACATTTAAAATAAAGTGGAATTTTGTGTCATATAAATTTTACGTGAAAAATAAACACATGTACCCAAAACATGGACAGCTAGAAGTAAAAAACTGCACTATTTTATTTCAGAAATGTTTTATGATGTGAAAGATATGCTTGTGTCAATGTAACATCTATTGAGCACCTACTGTATACAAGTATTATGCCCGTACATCATACATGATATGTAGCTACGTATGATTTTCCTGTTCATCAGTACTCAGTTGGTCATCACTGCTGAGGAAAGAATGATACTACATGTGAAAGGGAATGTGACTGTCAGTGTATTCATCCCACAGGCTTGTGGAAAAAGTAGGATTGTCTTATTAAAAGCAAGCACAGATAACACTGCAGTACAAGCCAGCTCGCATCAGCAGTGTATGAAATTCCAATATTCTGTTCCATCCATGCCAACACTTGCTACTGTCAAATTGTAATATTTGCCAAGTTGTTGGTTATGGAAGTGATTTCTCATTATGCTTGAATTTGAGCACTAATTATTGGCCATTTAGGTTTTTTTTACTAACATGCCTGTTCAAGTTTTTTGCCCATTTTTCTGATTGAATCATCTTTCTTTTTTATATATTAGTACCATTTATTTAAAAGGCCATAAAAGAATTTTAATTAAATCTAAATAAATCTTAACATAGTTGGGCAGCATCTCCATGAAGAGAGCAAGAGAAAAGTACAAAGACAATTCTTTACATAGCCTCTCTTTGCAAATGGCTCCAAAGAAAATTAGTTAAAGTTTTTTTCTCTGAACAAGTCAATAACTGCAGAGAGAAATGCATGTAGGAAAATCTCTGCATTCCTCGTGCATTCACTGAAAATGTGACTGCAAGCCCAAGTCCATCTTTAAATGGCAATAATGTACCTGAAATAGATCATTTAGGGAGTGGAAACTCATTATTGGAGCCAACGTGGCCATCGACACTTGTTAGCTTGTCTTTGAAGAACAAAATACTGAGAAACAAGTGCTTAAAATGAATGAAATTGTATCAAATTCTTGATGTAATGAAAATGCTTGGGGCTCTGGGCCAGAGCATAGATTTGGACCATGCATTGGACTTCTTTCCAGGGTCTTAAATTTAAACGACTAGAATTATTTTTAAAGCACCATCCTACACAGCCTTTTGGAATAAAAGCATGATTTTTAACTTTTACAAAACTTAATACTACATAAAGAAATACACCTTCTTTGACCTCATTCATGTGATACAGAAAAGAAGACAGCACATCGTAGTGTATACACAGCATGTAGTAAAGACATCTCTTACAGCCTCCTTGATCCACAACACACATATGCACACACTCCAGGCACATGTGCAGAGACACATTATATATACACGTACAATATACACATATACACACAGGCGCATATACATAAATACACATATATGCACTATACATGCATTCATACACAATACATATGCACGTATATAGAAATATAATATATACATGATATATATAATGTATACAAATATATATTTGTATATATATGCACAGAAAATATACACACTATACATACATGCACACAAATATACATATATACAGGCATATGCACACATGTGTATAGACATATTACATGTACATACATACACACACAACTGACACTTGCCTAAAAAACCCAAAGGAAATATACATATTTATCAAGTACTATAAAGGTATTTACCTTCACCTCTAAAGACACTAAATATACTATGAAACTTCTAAACCTTTAGTTTCTCCACCAAAGTACCTACACCCTATGATGAATAAAATCATTATGTATAGCAAACATATACTAACAAAAAGGGCTTAGAAAATAAAAGAACAAAGGAACCATTTTAGAACTACTAGTATGTGTAAAATTTAATTATCTAGAAATTGAAGTCAGTTGCAGTTTTCAAAGTATAAAAGTAGACTTCAAATTATTATTTATTTTAAGAACATCACACATCTAAAAATAGACTTATATCAAGATAAAAGCATTTAGGAGGAAAATATGTCAGGACTCTCGCTGGTTTTAAATAAACAAATGTCACTAACAGTAAGAGAGTCACTATGAGATCCATACAACTAGGAAAGACTCCTTTCCAAAGAAGCAGAATTAAGTTGCCTTCAAAGCCCAGCCCAGTCAGCTCCTCAGGGCTCCATGAATGTCAGTGACCAGCTGCTTAGGGATGCAGCCACTCTGGAGTCTGCATTTCTAGACATTTACCCATAAGCCCTGTGCCCACAGCTCCAAATCTGAATGGGGAGGTAACACCTGCAAATACAGACTTCTCAGTTCTGTGACCAAGTCCCATCATCATTGGCCAAGCCCCATTGGTCCAAGATCCTGGTCATGAGGAAGAACCCAGCACCAGCAATCATCAGTCACTGCCAGGAGCACCTGGTGTTTAGGATACTTGCTTTCGGGGGATCACTTTTATTTCTGTGTTACTCTCCTTGCATCAGCCTGTATGACAAACCTTCTCTTGTGATTTTGATTTAGAATATCCCATCATTTGCCAACAGTACACAAAAATACTCCCAGCAGATCTTCCCCATGGCATGGAAATCCTTGAAGATGCTGCTATTACATTCTCAGGCTCTGCTCTTGTGACAGTGTTGTTGTAGACAATGTTTCCCAGAATTCTTTGGGTCTCTTCCATGCTTGTCCTCCGTTTCTCAATTCAGATATTCTTGTGGAGCCTCTAATAAGCAGCAACTGACAAAGGGGAGTCTCTAGTGACCAAGAAGAATTGTAGATCCCAAAGTACCTTCTACTGGAGCCATGTTACCATTTGCAAGCACAGTGTAACCTCCGGAGTATCCCAGACAAATAGAGATCAAAGAGCCCAAATCCTGCTTTCACAACTCTTGCTTTCAAGGGAAGGAAGCCTAGAATGGGGCAATTACCTTGCAACAGCTTCTGGCCACCAGCGAACAATTTAAAGCTTATGGTTATAATGAGCCTGGATCCAACTGGGAGTGCATGTGTGGGGCATTCTCTGCTGTCTCTGAACTTCAGTGATGTCACATCAGTGACCACTTTGCTAGTTTTTTAGAGGGCTTTTATCATCATCATCATGATCTCCAAATAAGTGATATAACTGCTGAGTACAAACCCAAATTAATTAAGCATTAAACAAACTACAAAAAAAGTTAGTTGCTTGTGTGCATTTCTTAGGATATTTTTCTGTACCTATAGGATAATGACACAATTGAAGCAAAACCATAATGAAAGATATTCACAATTTAGCAGTTAGTGTTACACGGGAATGTTCATTCCATCTACCAAGAAGAGCATTCCACATATGTTCAGTGTAAATTGTGACTATGAGGTTAGTGGGTTTAGCTGAATCCCATTAGCTTATGTGGATCATCAATCTCACTATGAGTTGGATGAAAACAACAGTGTGGGGGGAAGACACAGCCCCAGAGAAACAGGATTTGACTAGCACCTCCTAAACTATCTAGTACCCACTGAGAAATAAGATTAATTGCTCATGCATGAGCTATTTGTAGCCAAGATTTTTCTGTCTGATAAGATAGACAAAGGTCTACCTATCCCACCAGGCCTGAAAGCCATTTCCACGGCTTTATCCCTGCTCTTATAACCTAACCCAACTGAGCAGAAATGGGCCCCACCTGAGCCATGGGCTTACTCCCAATTTTGGTGCTTCCCCAGCACTCAGCTCTCTTTGTTACAGTCCATAGCACAGACTACTCTCTCGTTTGACCTCTGCCCAGACTCTGACCCGTGCTTCAGCCTGCTATGAACATCTTACTTGACTTGCTAGCACCCGTCTTTATGGATACAACTTCTTGCCTGAAGTCCACATGATCCATCATCCCATGGCACCACCTGTTTCTTAAAAAGGTTCCCCCAGGACTGCCTTTCTCATCCATCACCCCAAACTCATAACTGAAAACAACAGCACTGGCATCTTGGAACAGCCCACTTTAAGCCTGTACTGCACTCTATAGAAGCTTGGTGGAAGTTAACCAGCCTCACCTCAGTTTGTGCGGCACAATCCTCTGGTCCCTTTATTGTATGACAGCTCGTAAGCTCTGGGAAGGATGTTATATAGCCAGCAGCATTTTCCTTTGGGCTTTTCCAAGACAGCATCTTGTAAATAGCTACAGAGAACTGCAGAAATAGTTGATCCCTTTTTAAAAAATAAAAAAGAGCATTCCTAGCAAGCACAGTAGCACACCCCAATGGTCCCAGCACTCTAGGGGACTGAGGCAGAAGGACTGCAACTTTGAGTCCAGCCCCGGCAACTCAGCAATTTAATAAGATCCTGTCTCACAATTTAAAAGACGTTTTTTAAAGACTGATAATATAACTTATTACAAAGGTCTTGGGTTCAATAACTAGCCCCTCAAAAATTAAATAGGCATTTTTCTGTGGCTTCCATGATCCTTCTGGATTTGTCCAACATTTATATGGTATGAATATTATCTGCCCATAGCTATTTATATGTACAGTCAAGAGGTATGAAGATGCTGTGCTCAGTGGATCCTGCTCTTAAAAGTTCTACTTGGCAGATGCAATTAGCACCAAGTCTTCCTGCCAATGTGATAGTGACCCACTGAGCAGAGGTCACCTGGCTGTTGAGGTGGGCGTGCAATTAACGGGCAGTTAATAGTTGTGGACAGAGGATCTGAAAGGGAATTCTAATTGCACAGCAGTTTTATAGTTATGAACTGGCCACAGGGAGCTGGGCTCCCCTTTTGCTCCTGCCCTAACTTACATGATGTCACACTGCCTGGATCCTATGCAGTTTATTTTTTCCCCAACATAAGGAGAAAGTTAACCCTGCAGTCTCTTCTCTCTTCACCCCAAATCTTCCATGTTTTCATAAATGTGCATGACTCAGAAATCAGATAGCTGCTTAGGAATTGGAAAAATTCTAACACAGGCAACAATTACCAACTGCTGCTTCCATAGAATTTTCTGCTGGACTTAGACATGCATTATCTCAGCATCTGAATTCACTATGTCATTCAGTCATCACAGTCTTTCCAAGAACTTGATATATTGGTCTCATTTCACAGAGGAGGGGAAAGTTCTCAGAGAAGTTAACTGACTTTGTTAGGATCATAGCACTAATAAATAACAGAGCAGAGACTTCATTCCAAACAGGACAGAACCAAACGTACTCCAACAAAAACAAAATAAGAAGCTTTGGAACCTCCTCTTATAATCCTCAGTATCCAAATCTTTGCATGTGTCCCCTCCCTGCTCACTCTCCTTTCCCAATTTGCCCCCTTTTCTGTTTTTTAAAATCCATGTGGCACTGTGCCTTTGGCTTGTATGAGAGGTCAGTGTCTTGTTTTATAGTTCCGCATCCAGCCTTTGCAACAAGATGAGAGTCAATAATTTTTAAAAAGCACATATGCATTACTTAGCAGCTGCTCACAACATGAAAGGTAAGTGAAGAAATGACTCAAAGAGGGCAAGATTTGGCTTAAAAGAGTGACTTTGTAAGACAATCATATATAATCCTCCGTACCCAGACACACACACCTAATGTGAGTCATCTATAATTTTGCTGAGGTCACCTTTGTGTCCCAAGGGCTTCTTCTGGCTTGCAGCAGTATCTACCTCATCACTCAGCCTTTGGGTGATGCTCTCATGGAAGCAAAACAGTTTTATTTCTTTGAGAAAAAAAAAGTGCTATTACTACCCAATAGATAACTTCAAATGAGTGGCAGTTATATATGTGGCAAGTTCTAAGAAAGTAGATTTTTTTTACAAATTAGAGAATGTTCCAGTTCAGAATCATTCCATGAGCATGGCCATCATATTCTGTGTTTGAAAATAATACAGGTAGTACACTCAATCCTCATCACTCGCATATTCCATAATTGTGAAATAGTCTACTCATGAAATTCAGTTGTAACTCCAAATCAGTACTTGTGACACTTTTGTGGCTATTCACCAACACCTGTGTAGAGAAGAGTTTGAGTGCCTGACATGCACGTTCCCAGCTGAGGTTGAATAAGGCGATTCTCGCTTCTTGTTTGATTTCTCATGCTATAAGTAAGTGTTCCTTCCACAGTGCCACAGTTTTCATATTGTGTGCTTTGGGTTGGTGAAGTTATCACTTAATATTCCACAGCAGCAAAACACTTTCTTGTGTTTCTAAGTACAAGACTGCTCTGATGGGCCTTTCTTCAGGGTTGAGTTATAGTGCTGTTGGCCACGAGTTCGATGTTAAGGAAATAACAATATACTTAATAAGGAGTCTTTAAACAAGAACACATATAAAACAAGGCTGTGTATTGATCAGTTGAGGAAAATGGTAAGAGGCTTGCAGGAACCTATGGCCCTATTTCTTCTAGGACCAGTGGCTCAGTGTTCACTAATTTGGTGTCCGTAGTGACTTTATGAAGCATAACTACTGCGACAATGAAAACCAATGTACTTCCAAATATAACAATTCCTAATAATGCCTTGAGACATTTCTTGGGACTTCCAGGGAGGTCTGGCACTGCTGACCTCAGGCCATTTTCTGCATGAAAGATGAGAACTTACAAAACCATCCTCATCCCTGTGCTGTCATGGGCAGATTTTCCCTATATTTAGTTCCACTGGGTAATCATGGAGCTTCCAAGGTCTCCTCCTGCTGGGAGATGGTCGGAGAAGATCTCCTTGATCTCAAGAGTGTCCACCTTTATTGAAATGACCCACCTTAAGGTAACAAGTGTGCCCAGATCAAAAGGAAAACACCTTAGAATTGGCAGAGAGGAGAACAAGCTCCCTATGGCATAGCTTAAGGGAAACAGGCCACTTTTCTAATAACAACCTTGAACTGTTAATTTTGTGTTTCCTCCCAGAAATTCCACAAAGGAAGTTCAGCTTTAGCCAGAGCTGCTAATTAACTCTAAAGTTTCTACCGCATCAGCAAACACCTAAAGACCACCCTAGTGCTTGTCTCTCTCCTGACAGAAGTCAAAAACTGATGTAGGTGAGAATTGCACCATAGGAAATCCCTTGTTCTCTATGGGAAATGGTTGCTATATTTCCCTCAGCTTGATTATTTTGGAGACCTTGTGATCTTACACCTGAAAAAACATTATTTATGATAGTATAAAAATAGTAATGTTAATTTATTAAGGACCCAATTCATGTCAGGACTTTGCTGGATACCAGGAACACAGGTATAAAAGGCACTCTCCCTCTGAGCATCTCAAGTTCAAATGGGAAAATTTGGTCATTGTAAAAGAGGGATAAAAACTGTGAGGAAAGGAAAGGGGAGAAGGTTTGTGGCCACACAGAATACAGAGTGGAGGCTGGGAAGAGGGTGTGCTTTTTGCTTGAACAGAATGCTGAAGGTGGAGAGGAATTCCCAGAATGATGTAAGTAAACCAGGCATGATGGCTCACACCTACAATCCCATCATTTGGAAGGCTGAGGCATGAGAACTGCAAGGTCAGGACCTGCCTGGGCTGCACAGCAAGTTCAAGTCTGGTCTGGACTACATCGTAAGACCTGTGTGGAAAAAAACAAATGAAGGAAGTAGAGTTGAACAGCCTTCAAGTTGGGACCATGGTATGAAACCTTAGAGCACTGGTGGCAAACCTATGGAATGGGTGCGTCAGCGGGCTGTTTGCTATCACTGAATGCTCTAAAAGGTTTCCTACAGATATGGATGAGTTCCAAGACATCTGTGATGCAGAGCATAGAGTGGAAAGTGCAAGTTACGAGAAGGAAGACTAGAGAGCGGCAAGAGCAACTGCAAGTATCCTGGAAGGCCAAGCAGGAAAGTGGACTCCTCTGAAGGATCTAACAGGGGCCAGCAGGGCAGGCCATCATATCTAGATCAGTTAAAGTAGTACAGTGAATGCATCCCAGGCCAGGCACCTCTGAGAATGAAGATAACCAGTAAGCTTTTGGAAAAGCCACCAGGAAAATAAACCAAGGGAGGAGAAGAAAGAACACAAATCATGTATAATCCTCTGTATCTAGATACAGAACCTAATGGGAATCATCTATAATTTTGCTGAGTCACCTTTAAATCCTAGGCTCTGGAGGCCTGGCAATTTGACTTACTCCAGCTTCCAGCAGCATCTAACTCATCACCAGCCAGTACAAACTCCTGGGTTGAGTTCAGGAGAGTGGTTTGGGCTAGAGGTGATGACTTGATGACTTGATAATACATGTTTTGATGACCATGGACGCCAATGGCTTGTGTTACACAAAGCAAAGTGTGTACAATTGAGAAGAGAAGACAGCCACAGAAATCCTGTGCAGGAACACTAACATTTGAGGGATTAAGAGAGGAAGAGCGGTCTGAGATGAAGCCTGAATACAAGTAGCCAGAAATGGATAGAGAATGCAATAGTGTCAGGTAAAGCCAAGATGAGTTTTATGAAGGAGGATGAGATCAACAAAACACAATGATGCATCAGGGAAGGGAAGCCCAGTTTAATGGAGTACGCCATGCCTTGTGGAGTTTTTAGAGGGGAAGCAGGAAAGAAAGCAGATTGCCTGGAGCAGAGATACAATGAGGAATGAAGAAGTAAATGTAGGCAGCATATGAGTAAGTTTGAGCTTCAGAGGAGCAGAGAGGAGAAGCAAGTGGAGGAGGATGGAAAGGTGGGAAGAGTTACCTCTGCACTGCTGGGGGGAACAAGCTCAGCTGCTGCCAGGACACAAGGAGCATGTTCAAATGGTACAAGCTACAAATGGAAAAGGTCACATGATGGGAAACTCCTCGTGAGGAAGTGAGGGGTATGAAAGAGACTCAAGACTCAAGGAGGCTTTGGGTGAGGACTTCTAAAAAGGATCTCTCTGGTAAGGACCTAGGGAGAATAATAACATGGCATCAGATTAAGATCCAGACCACCTATGACTTCCTCTCACTAGCTTTTCACCTGAGGCAGGGCCTCTCTCAGAGCCTGAGTATTCTCATCTGTAAAGTAAGGCAAATACTGTCTGTATCCCCCGTATCGCTGGCTATAGTGAGAATTAAACAGCATAATACGTGTGAAGAGCACCTTGGAAATTTGAAAGCTCGTACGGCTGTGAGACGTTGCTGGGTGAGAAGAGGGGCCTTCTAGCTGCCCCTGCCACTGGCTGAAGTGCCATTTTCTGTTGAAGTTATTTCAGGCACCACGGAAAGCCTTTCTTCCAAACTGCAGGCAGGATCTCTTCCGGGGACTCCTATCTTTCCCTTTATCCGCTCAAGAGGGAGAGTTCTGTGGATGCAGAAAAGACAGTAAAAAAAAACTTAAAATAGCTCCAGTTGCTAATCACTTTTACAATGACAGAAATATGCATGAAAACTGGACAAACATTATTTTCTAGATATTTACTCTTCCCTATTATAACCCTTTGGCAAAAAATCTTTGTAAGGTCACTATCTTAGAGAAAAGATGATGTGACACCATATCTGCTGACATGGCAGTATCACAGAGTAAACAAGTTATATAGATATCTATGTTCCTCCTTTTTATTATTTTAAATTAATACTTCCCTCCTAGCCCAATAAAATGTATACTTTCATGATGTTTCCATGTTGTTGCTAGCATCTCTATTTTTAATTAAAACACCTGTACTAGATAATTTAGACTAAAAACAGATATTGCAAACTGGCATTTTGCAGGTCAAGACTGTCTTTGCAAATTTGTTTTATTTAACCCATAGATTTTTTTAAGTTGATGCTTTATATTTAAACACACCACTCTCTACCACCTATTAAAATGTTGGAAGCTCAGAAAACACAAGATAGGGAGCCTATTCCCAAAACCCCAGGTGACCAGAGCTGAGGGGCTCTGTTCTCAAGACCCCCACTCCTCCTCTACAGACTCCTCAAGCTGGTTCCCACAGTTCCTAGAGATTTCCAAGGACCCAACCCTAATTTGAAACCAAACCAGTAAAGCACAATGGAAGGGAAGCAGTGTGTTTCTGAGTATAGAGTGGTTAAAATAAAGAAAAAGCAAGAAAAATTTCACCAGCCCAAATACTTCATGTACAGTGCTTGGCTCTCAGCTCCAAGACATCATTCTGCCCACCCCAGTAAGGGACGCTACAGGAGTGGAAGTCAGATAGTTTCCACTGTGTGCTTCCTCGTGTGATAGAGATCAAAACAAATGAAGCTATTGCCTTTGCAGAAGACCTGATGCATAGCCCAAAAAGACAGATTTTTTTTAATTACTTCAAAGGCAGAGGCAGTTTACCCAAAGATTCCAGAATGCTCTTCCTACCCTTACAGGGTCAAGAAACTGATAACCTGTGCCTGAGTGGCAAGACATCTGGTAGACCACACTTCTCTTTTGGAGTTAGGAAAATAAAGCTCATTCCAGGTTTATTGATACAGACCTACTGGTCACGGCCGGCCTGTGCCACAGAGAAGAAATATTCCCAAGCAGTGCATTCTTTGGCTCTTGTCAAGTGGTCTGTTGTCTGTGGAATTTCCTATTCTCCGGTCTCAAAGCAGAAAGCAGTCTGCCCCCACCCCTCCCGTTTTGGCCGTCATGAGGCTTAAAGAGGATCATTTGTTTTCATTACAGCCCTTGAAACCCTTCCTTCCCTCCTCATTAATGAATTTCCAGTCTTTCATCAAAAAACAAAAACAAAAAAACAAACACAAAAAAGGATCTGGCAGAGGACGCAGTTAAGTGGCTGGCGCGCATGGCTGTGCCGGCTGTAGGAGAGGAGACGGCCATTTACTGATCGCAAGGAGGGGTTGACATCCTTGGTTAGTATGCTAATTTCATCTCCTGCATTTAACATTCAGATCAGGTCTGTACAGGCCCTCCAGAGCCGCAGAGTCCAGGGATGGGTGGCTGTCTGCCTTGCAGCATTGAACATGCTCTGCATGAATTACCTAAATACCCAAACATTCTGTCTGTGCGGGCTTCGCTCTTTCCCTCCCTCTCGGAGAGACACACAGATGACACAGAGCGGCGCACATGCAAGCACACACTCCACATCATGCCAACACATGCATGCACAGATGCTACAGACACAGGTCTCTGTGTCTGCATGACTGATGACTGAATGTAGTCACCCTCGTCTGGCTTAATTTCCCCTCCTTTGGGTCTCCTAGGCTTGCTTCTGCAGGATGAATTTCTCCTGCTCAGGAAACTTGGACTGTACTGGGGACTCCAAACTAAGAAAGGAACATGAAGATAAAAACCCATTCAGAAGAAAGATATCTTATCTATTTGACCTTCCAGTTCCAGAAATTCTAAAACAGCCCAGTTCCACTCATGAGAAAGAGATCCACAGAGTTCAGTTAACTGAACACCCAAAAGAAGGAGAATCCAGTTCGCTCGATTCCTTAGGGGCTCCACTTGTGTGGGACAGTACTAAAAGAGTCCTTTTGTGGTTAGTTTTGGACTCACCAAGCCACGGCTGGGTGACAACAGAAGAGGAATCACAAATATTATCCAAATGGCAAAGACGATTGCCTGGCACACTTGCCAGCAGCCCAGCCAATGGAAATCTGAATTTCCTTAACCTCCTTTTCTCCAACCTATTTCTGTAACATCGCGGCAGCTTCCTGGAGACAGCCAGAGAATCCACAGCTCCTAGTATCAGAAGGCACAGGTAGGGGTGGCTTTGAGCAATTTTGAGCAAGCCGAAGGCTCCAATTAAAAGGAAAGGACAGGTTGGTTTTTACTGTTTTGGTTTGGCTGGCTTGGGGGCTCGGGTTTTATTTGTTTATTTTTTCTCAATGTATGCTATAACATGTAAGCTGGCATGCTGTGACTCCTTCCCCTGGATACTCCGCGGGTCCTGTCCTCTTGTGCCCACACAATATCCCATGTTCATCTGAGGAACTCCGGGCAATCCCTATCAGAGCCTCCCACCTCAGCGATGGGTGTTTTTTTCTGAGCTACAGACTTGATTTGCCTTGATTTTTTTTTTTTTTTGGCTCTGGTCCAAGATGTTTTCCAGTCATCATTTCACTGTCTTTTCCCGTAATCCCTTTTTTAAACATTGCCAACAATTAGTCGATTTATCTCCACCACCAACCACCACCTCCCACCCCCATATGCACGCAAACACACACTCCACTGAGCCCCCATCACTGTCTTGTTTTGCCTTGAAGTATAAGAAATTACAGCTTCTCATTAGCTGGAGAGCACGTTTGGAAGGGCTTTGTGTTTACTCACTTAGTAAGTGATGCTGGCCTTTTTAATTATTCTCCCTCCGCGTGCCATCAGAGAGCGGCAAGCTGTTCAAGTCAAACCGAATGACTGCATATCCTCCGCGAGGCAGTTGGAAGGAATCGTGTTTTACCTCACTACTGCTGCGCTCCTCCTCGCCTGTCAGCCAGCCAAGGGATCCCCCAAAGCTCTTACGTAGGAGATACCAAATCTGTGAGTCACTTTGCAATCCCAGAGCAGAGCAAGTCCACTGTATTTTGCACGCAACCACAGAGCCAAGATGGGGGTTTCCTCGGAGTCATCAAGATGAGGTCTCGGGACCCAGATGCCCAGCCAGCCCTGGCTTCTTGTTTCTTGCTGTTGCTCCCTCTTTCTCTTCCTCCTTGACCATGCCTTCACCTGGAAGCGTTCTGCTGTGTTCCTCTTCCTCTCTGTGCTGCTGACAGCCACAGACCCAGCCAGAGCTGGGTCCCTCTCGCCTTCTGTTAGTTTTCTTCCCCTGCAGCAGCCTTTGGCTGCTACCTCTGCGAGCTGGATCACCAAAGACACACGACTCACTCACAATGAATAATCAATACGGATATTGATCTGGGGAAAATGTTTGTAAATTCCTGAAAGGGAATCAGGAGCAGGGGCCAGGGAGGCTCGTGGGGGACGACGCTGCAGTGCTCAGGGCGCCAGGAGGCAGAACCGCTCTTGGATCCCCAGGTTTTGCTGGCTCCAAGGTGACGGTACCGGAATGCGTGCGGATGGACGAGGGCGCGCGCGTGTGAGCACAGTGCTGCCTTCTCATTTCTCTACAGCTGCTTCCCCCGAAGAATCAAGAGCCAAATGGTCGGGAGCCCCCGTCAGCGCCATGTCTTGGCTGCGGGCCAGCACTGTTTTGTTTTCATTATCACACGCTACTTTGCAATTTGCATAAATACAGGGTTATTTTTTATCGTGTCGCCCAAAAGATAGGAAAAAAAAAAAAAAATAGAAGTCTTTGTTGTGTGCAAGGGGGGCTTGCTGCCTACTCATCGGGACTGAAGATTTACCTCCCAGGCAGGGCTTTGGAGCCGGTGTAGAGGGCTTCAGGAGAAATAGGGCAAAAAAGTGATAATCACAGAGAAAATGAATGCAGGAGAGAAAGAAAGAATTTAATGAAAGCTGCAGGGCACTCAGCTCGGTCGGGGAAACCAAGTGTTAAGGACCCACTTTCCTTGGTGGAGAAGTGGTAGGGTCTTAGACAAGGAGGGAGAGGTCTCTGGCCAGGGGCCTGGTGAGAGGCACTACGGATTGTGTGGGAATGAACCGTGGTGCATGAGGCGAGAGCCACGTACCCCAGAGAGCACGCGCTGGCTTTAGCCCCATGGCCATCCAAGATGCGGAAACCTGAGCACAGATGGAGCCGGGTCTCTCAGCTGATGGCTTTCCCGTAGCTCAGAGCTTTTACTCCTGGTCATTTTCTTTACCTTCCCTGCAGTAGTTCAGTTACACTCCCTGAATTGTACCCAGCCAAGCTTTGAATGGAATTTGCCACCTCCCCTTAGCTCTCTTGCCCTCAGAAGAGTGGGCACAGCGCATGATAAGCCGTGGCTTTGTCCTGCATACTCCTCTTGGCTGTGGCCATGAGGCCTCAGACTCCCGAAGTCGTGCCCCAAAGCAGTACAGGACGTGCTCACCGCAGGAAAACCTTCCGGCTCTCTTGGCCTTTGGGTGATCGGCATCCCCCCGACTGTGCCCTCTGGTCCTTTCTTCTCTCCCTCCTCACTCTGTTTTTGCAATCTGGTAATAAAATGTCTCTTTGGAATCATTCTACCTTTTCTCCAATTGCTCTATCTCCTCCTGACCCGGGACAGAAGGGATGTGTCACCTTTGAGATAACCGTCTGGTGTAAGACCTCCACATGGAGATTCAATGCCAATACCTTGTCCTAAAAGCCAGTACCAGCAGCAGGAGCACTAGGGGGTTTCCCTCCTTTCTGGCTTCTGATTAGCTCCTGCAATCCAATTAGCAGACAAATTTATAGCACCCAGGCTGAGGTGCCCCTGCTCATCACAGCAGCTCAAACTGGCCCCTAAATTCTGCGGGTACTGTAATTACAGCGGCAGGCCTTCTTGAAGAGCTCTCCCATGAAGGTATAATTGAATATCAAAATTAAAGAAGAGGCCAACCAAGGTGTCACTTGTGTATTATCAGGGAGGCGGGAAACAGGCCGAGGACAGTCCCTGTCAGCTCCCTCTCTGCATTCACACATGGTTCTAGTGGCGTCCATGAGGCCAGGTAGGCTAGAACTGAGCCTCACGGAGAACTCAGAAATGGCCAAATCATGGCACACCCATGAATTTTTTTTCATATCCCTGAATCATTTATTGTGAACTTCCAGGCTCTCAGAGACTAATTTCATGGCTCTACTCCATATGCCCCCCAAATAATTAAAATGTTTTAAAATCTCCATGAAGAGAAATGTCATTATCTTCTTGGCGTTCCATTCCAGTTGGGCACAGCCATGATACTGTCATATCTTTGCATCTATCTACAATTTCATTCTAAATTTACCCTTACATTCATCAATCTCTAGTGACTATCTCTCCATTCATTTAGCCACATTCATTTATATATCAACTATTTATTCTGCTTCCCAGTTGTCTATTCATCCATGTGCATTTCAGTATCCATTTTCTAACCATGTATTGATCTATGAATATCTTTCTATTATCTGTCATCTACTTGTCTATCCATTTGTGTCTCTTTTAATTCATTCGTCTCTATTACCCATCTATCTGTTTTTCTATCTATTCATTAATCTACTCATGTATCTATCCATTCAATCATCTATCATTTGCTGATCAGTTACCAATCTCTTTTCATTTTGTGCCTTTTGTTAGCTGTGATCTTAACAGAATTTCAAATTCACATTCTCAACCATTTTTTAAGCTTAAACAACACCCAATTTCCAAATGAAGTCTGTAAGAGCTATATACCTGGCCATCTCGTCTCTGGCTTAAAAGAATGAGCCAAAGAAGTAACTCAGTAAAGCCACATGATTTTAAATGAGTTAGAAATTACAAAAACAATATTTTATCCTAGAATCCTGGAGCATTTTTCTTGTTTAATAGAAATATACATTTCTACTCTCTTTTAACATACCTTTAGAAGAGGGGCATTTTAGATAATATGTACACATTAATCTCAGTCTGCGATATCTAACACTGAGCGACCTTCATGCAAATGATCCATTCCAATCAGAGGTAACTTGAGATTACTTTTATCATAAATAAAACGCATTCATCTAAGATGGCAGAGAAGATACGTTTTTTGGGGTTTCTCCTGTATCCAGATAATGAGTCAAGAAGCAATTGAGAAATAAAAATAGGTTTTCCTCTCATTATTTTTATCCAAAATATATTTAAAAGTCTGGGATGAAACTGATGATTGAGAACCTCAGAATGACACCTACTCTTTTAGCTCCAAAAAAGATGTCCAGCAAAGCATCACTGCTTGAGGAAAGATGTGAATGAATGAACCTCACGTATGTTTATAATAGAAACTCCAGCTTCTTGCTGTGATCCAGGAGGACTGAGTGCAGGCCATGGCTCAGTTTTATCTGTATTTCTAAGAAATCATTTCCCAAACTGTACTCCAGGTCAGAATCCTAATTGTGCCACAAATCTTTTCACCATCACTAATATTCTTAGTTTTCAGGCAGTATTATCACTTAAGGAATCAAGGTTTTTGGTCTTTGTTTGTTTCGAATTAAAGCTTTGGAAGTACAGGCAATACTTTATACCAAAGGGCTTCGTGTCCCTGGATTCAACTACCCTCCGATTAAAAACATTTCAAAAAGAAATTTTGCAACTGTACTGATATGTACGGACGTTTTTGCCATTATTTCCTGTGCAATATCACAACTATTTACATAGAATCTACACTGAAATGACATTATAAATAAGCTAGAAATGATTTAAATATATGCAAGGATGTACATAGGTTATATTCAAACAGCTACACCATTGTATATCGGAGGCCTGAGCATCCTTGGATTTTGGTGGTTGAGGGGATCCTGGAACTAACCCTTTGCAGGCAACCAGAAAAAGACTATAACCAATAAGGCTTAGAGTTGTAAGGAAAAAGCAAGGACCCAAACTATGATATCCTAAAGGGAAAAAAAAAAAAGAAGAAAAAGGGGTAGATGAAAAACTACCTGATTCTTCTTCTTACGTTATTTTCAAGGAGTCTGTTGTAATCATAAATGAGATTGCATGGACTCATGTAGGTATAATAGACACAATGCCTAGAACCCACACACTTTTAGGAGCCCAGGGAAGTATTTTAATTTCCTTTCAAAACATTTTTTTAAAAAAATAAACCTTTGGGTCAGAAAAATTTTCTAACATACAAGAGTAATATTGTTCACATTCATCTTTATACTAACATGATCCTAAAATATGCCTTAATAATTTTCACAGAAAGAGAGAGGCCCTTATAGGCAAAAGCACACAGGCCCCATTAAAGCCACACATAATGTGGCTCTGACATCACCCAGATTACCTACAATTTAGTTGCTGTGCCCAAAAGAGCGTCTTTGGTTAAAGATCCATTCAAGAGCCAGGGTCCAAACCCTGATGCCACTGCTTGCCAAAGTCACTGAACTTGATTCTCACTTTGCCTCCCTATAATAACTTGGAGGTAATAACAGTAACAGAAGCATAGGGATATTGTGAAGATTAAGTCAAAGTATGCATGTCAGGTCCTTAGCATCGAGCTCACACATAATGAGGGCTCAAAAAAATTTGTTACAATAATTGCCCTTATTGTTATTGTTTTAACTTTGATGTGTTGGCTACAAATACCTAGCTCTTTGTGATCCAGCAAGTATGACTACATCAATTTTTCACTTTAAAAAATTATATTATGTTTTAGTCACCAAGGAAGTAAGAAAAAGGTGGTAGCTGAAGTTTTGCTCTACTCTAGAAATCTGAAAATTTTCTCTCCAAAAAGTAATAAATTCTGTACTCTCCACCTGGAGTCAGGTCTTTATTCCATATTGTAAAACTCCTTTAATAAATCAGCATCATCTCTCTTGATCAAATATTTGATTGTTCCCTCACCTAAAACAATTCTGCAAAAACCTTATTAAGAACCACAGGTTAAAAAGAGTATTGTCAAAACTTTCTCTCTCCTTTTCTCTCTTTACTTTATTATCTCCTCATTTTTTTTCTCATTTAACTCCAATTATGAGATGCTAAGTGCTTTTGGAAATTTCATTGTTAATATCTTCTTACAGTGCTATTAACGTAAATCAAGTTTAATAGTGTCCCAGCAAGTGTAAAAGCAATCAAAAATTCAGTACTCACGAATCATTCTGTAATTTCAGCATAAAATGTTAATAGAAATAATATCTAATACCATAAAATATCGGTAAATTCAACTTTAAATATAGGTGATGAATTACTTCACTATCCTATAGCATTTGTAGAATATTCTAGTATGAAGTCCTTAATTGGTGGAGCCAGACCTCAGTCATTCTCGGGCTGCCAAAGTCTCCTCTTACCAGCCAATCCCAACAGAGTTCACAGTTAACACAAGGTATTTCTTCATCCCTAACACCCTGAGTTCTTTGGTGATCAGGAAAAATGACTCAGGATCAAAGTGGGAAGTACAATTTGAAGGGATTGAAATGAATGCAAAACATTGTGGTTCAATTCTAAGAACACTGATCACTTGCTGCAAGGCCTTGTGTCCCATGCCACCACCAAAAATGACTAAGAGACAGGCTAGTTCTGTGGATCTCATGTCTCATGGGACAAACCAAGGCCAAGACTGTACAGTTAACAATATTACAAGCAGAGTGATGAAAATACAGTTAGTTTTACATGTGCCCATAGGAAACTTCCTAGCTAGGAGTTGGCCACTTAATTTTTAAAACTGACCAAAATAGGGACACACACAGAAGAAAGTTGTTTTAAATATTTTAACTTTAAACAACATGTTCATTCATTTGCCAACCCATAGGGCAAAGCCATTTCGTTGAGCAAGCTCCTTAGAGAGATCATACTGTCTTTCAGTATGAACCACTGTCATATTGCTTGTCTATAGTTTCTAGTTTCTGTCACTTCGAAGTGGAGGGAGAAGGGAAGACACTCAGGAAGCAAACAGAGTGCAGAATTTTCCAGGTGTAGTTGTCCTTCCTGTGTGGCAATTTTTAGTGACTTACCTGTGTTTATAGAAGTAGAACAGTTGTCATAGCTACATCTCTTTTTTTAGCCATACATTCCCCCAGAGTAATATTTTATTTAATTAAACCATGAGCATCACGGTATTGTGGGAAGCAGAAGCAGAAATTTCACAAGTTTGAGCCTCATTTGGACAACTTAGTGACTTAGTAAGATTCTGTCTCAAAATACAGAAAGGGCTGGGAATGCAGGTAACTCAGTGAAAAGGCCCTGGGTTCAATCCGCAGTACCGTCACCACCAAAAAAATAGATACATAAACTTCAACAAGAATAACTTCCCCTAAGAGGTAGATGAAGAAATACAATTGATTCCTACGAAGGAATTGATTCAATTGTATTGAAATACAATTGATTCCTACAGCTCACATGGTAGGGCCAGGATTACTCAGGTGCTGGAGACCTGGACCAACTGCAGTACAATAGGCATCCATCAGTGTTCAAAGGGAACAGAAAATGACCATCAGTCCAGATAACTAGTTGGAGTGGAAGTTGTATAAGGAGCCAGAAATAAATGAAGTAATATTGAGTCAGAACAAGAACCCACTGGAATCAATATTCAGCCCATGCTTAGATCTTACTACGAAGAACTCAGTTTGCATGGGCCAGGACAACAGGAAATCAGAGAGTACCTCCCATACCGCTAACTGAACACGTTACCATGGATCTGACCTCCAGATATTTATTCAAATCTTCTTAAACTTGGCTTTATTTATAACCTAAAGGCTATTAAAAAAAAAAGCCCACTTCTTATCTATTGTAGCTATACTTTCTGTTTTTGTCCAAAAAAGAGCTTTTGTTAAACCAGTACTTCTGCAATTGTGTAATGCATGTCCATGATGATGTGGAAGACTGGTTTAATAATACATTAATAATTTTTTAATTTTAACATTTATCTATATTTCAATATATGTAACCAATATATAATGTCATGATTTCACAGATGTTATATCTAAGGATGAGGTCAAATCTTTTTTTTCCTTTCATTACTGAGAAATAAACTTGAGACCTTTACACTGAGCTACATCCATGGCCTGTTTGTTTGCTTTTAAGACAGGGTCTCACCAAATCACTAAATTGCGTAAGGTTGGCCCAAACTTACAGTCTTCCTGCCTCAGCCTTCCAGAATGCTGGGATTATAGGTGTACACCACCACACTCACCTAAATCTATTTTAGTGAATTGTGTGAGTCCATCAAAAAAAATAGTAAATCACAACAGTGGTGGTATAGATTAAAAAAAAACTCATAAAGATGATTGCAGTAAAATTATTGAAGTTTGAAGAAACAACAGTTTAAGCTTTCAGAGATATCTCCAATTTAGAATATTCTGCAGGGGCTGGGGATTTAGCATAAATGCCTGCCTTGCAAGCGCGCAGTCGTGAGTTCAATCTCCGGGTACAAAAAAAAAAAAAAAATATTCTGCAATTAAGCTACCACAATCAGGCTTTTCAAACAGAAAGTCCTGGAAGGTAGTCTGTGTTCACTTTTTGATTTTATGTCACTTTCTGTTGTGCCCTTACTATCTTCGTCCATCTGGTTGAAATTTTCAAGCTTCTATTCATAGGCTTGTGTTTTAAAAAGACTCCTGAGAGAACCTCTTTTTAGTGCTTGAAGGTGGCTGGTGTAGCTTTTCATCAATCTGGTGACAATGGAGTCCTTTATCGTACAAATGAAACTCTCTTGGCCACGTTTCTGTGAAATCTCTTCTTTACAGGCTGCAGCTAGACAGATGATAGCAAGCCCTAGGAAACAGTCCTTGAGGAATCCTGACTTGTTCGGCTTGACTTCTCCTGGTTAAGTGAGCCCCATCTGCTCTCCAGAATGCTGTCCTTGGAAGTTCCTTGTCAAACACATCAGTGCAACCACAGAGGAGTGCCCCTACTGTACGGCTGGCTGCAACAAGAAAAATTTTCAACTGTTACATGTACACTGTGCTGTTAAATTCACCTTTTTAAGTAGGCTTTATTTTTTAGGACAGGTTATCTCTGCCCCTACACATACACAGCCTGCCCTGTTGTCACCTTCCCATTCTAGAGTGGTACATTTCTTCCAATTGATGAACCTCTGTTGACCTAACAATATCACCCAAAGTCCATTGTTTACATTGGGGTTCCTTCTTGGTATTATATCTTCCATGTGCTAAAACAAGTTCCTAAAGAGATATATCTACCATTGTAGTATCAAACCACCCTAGAACACCCCCATATTTTGCCTCTTCAATCCTCCCCTACCAATCCCTGGCAACCACCAATCTTTTTACTATCTGAATTTTTGTTTTACTTTGTTTTTTCTTTTTTTCCAGAATGTTACATAGTTGAAATCATACAATATATAACCTTTTCACTGTCCTCTTTCACTTAGTAATATACATTTAAGATTCATCCCTGTCTTTTCATGGCTTGACAGTTCGTTTCCTTTTACCATTGAATAGAATTTCTTTCTCTGATTGTACCACATTTTATTCATCCACCTACTGAAAGACATATCATTGGTTTACAAATTTTGGCAATTGTATATAAAGTTTCCTTAAAAATATGTCTGCAAATATTTGTATGGACATATTTTCAACTCATTTTGAGTAAATACCAATGAGGAAGTCTGCTGGCTTATCTGGAAGAACAGTTTTGTAACAAACTGTCAAACTTTCTTCCAAACGTGTCTGCACTATTTTGCATTCCACCTGCAATGAATGGGAGTTCGTCTTGCTCCAAATCTTCACAACATCTGATTTGATTTTGTCACTCTCCCAGATTTGGGCTATTCTGATATGCTGGTAGTGGAATCCTACTGATGTTTTAATTTGAGTTTGCGTACCAACATGGTGAAAAACAGTTTCTCATATACTTATTTGACATCTGTATGTTTTCCTCACTGAGCTATCTGTTAAGGTCTTTGGTGACTTTTTAATTAGATTGCTTGTTTTCTTATTGTTGAACTTTGAGAGTTCTTTATATAATTTGAGCAACAATCCTAAATGAGTTATGTCATTTACAAATATTTCTCCTATTTTGTGGGTTGTTTTTTATCTTCTTGAGAGTATCTTTCACAAAGCAAAGATTTTTTTTTTATTTTAGTCACATTCAACTTACCAATTTTATCTATGGAACTTACCTTTCATGTTGGATCTTAAAAAGTCATCCCCAAACCCTAAGTCTTCTAGATTTTCTCCTATGTTTTCTTCTAGGAGTTTTATAGTTTTTGTTTAACTAAGACTGCAATTTATTTTGAGTTAACTATTGTGAAGGGCATGATGTCTGTGTCTAGATTCAGTTTTGCATTAGATGTCCAGCTGTTCTGGCTCCAGTTGTTGAAGAGACTATTCTTTTCTCCACTGTAGTCTTTGCTTCTTTTTTCAAACATCTGTTGACTATCCTCATGTGAGTCTACTTCAGGCTGTCTGTTCTGTTCCATTTATCCATTTGTCACGCTTCTCACCCATAGTACACAGCTTCAATCACTGTAGCTCTAGAGTAAGTCTTGAAGTCAAGTAGTGTTAATCCTCCAACTTTATTCTTCTCATTTAATCTTATGTTGAGCATTTGGGATTCTTTGTATCTCCATATAAGCTTTGGAACCAGCTTGCCAATAACCACAAAATAACTTTGTGAAGTTTCAACTGAGATTTCATTGAATCTATAAATCAAGTTGAGAAGAACTGACATCTTGCTAATAGTGCGCCTTCCAATCCATGAACATGCAATATCTCTCCATTTATTTCTTTGATTTCTTGCATCAAAGTTTTCCATATATATTCTGCACATAATTAGTTAGATTTATACACATATATTTCATTTTTGATGGCTCTATTGTAAATAGCATTGTATTTTCAACTTTACATTCTACTTTTTTGTTGCTGGTATGTAGGAAAGCTGTTGACTTTGATATAATTCCCTTGAAGTCTATAATCTTACTATGATCACTTAATTCCAGGAAGTTTTTCATCATTTCTTTCATATTTTCTACGTAGACCATTATGGCTTCTGGGAATAAAAATTTATGATTAAAGAGAAAGTAGTAATACTTTAAAGCCAAGAAGTTTAAACATGTATTTTTGTAGTATATGAACCTTACTATATAAGGAGAGATTATTCAGTAAGTATATTGTTCATCCTTTGGAAATAACTATAGCCAGCAGTGAATATTTTAGATAATGAACTATTATAAAAGTGTAAGAAAATGGAACAAGAGATTACTAGGAAACAATTAGAGATGTGTAAAAAGTAAAGTTCATCACTGACTTATGGGTAATAGGTAAACATTTTCAGTATCCTAAGTATCCAAAACTAAGGGATATGTTAAAGAAAACATAGCATTTCATACAGTAATATATGTGTTGCTATGCTGTAAAGTGATACTTAAGATATGGAAAGTATATATAGCACATCAAAAAGGGATTTTACAAAATAATGTAGATAAGAGGTACCAATTTTATTTTTAAATCTATAAAAGTATACATCTTTTAAAATAAAATATATTCATATATAAATAATCTATAAAAATATATTTATATATATAAGTATATAAAATATATATACCAAAATTGTCACTGTGAATAGAGGTATTATACAGTGGTTTTCATATTCTTTTTTGTATTTTTTACATTTTCCAAATTTTCTACAATGGGTCTATACAGCATTTGTAAGCAAAAATATATGTAAGTATAGATATGTATATTTATTACAAAGCATGACACAACAGTTTGACATACAGATTTAGTTTTATTTATGAACCATTTGGCTTTAATGCTACCAATTTTTTAATTCTAGAAGCAGATTTATTTAGTAAACCCTGTTTTCTATTATGATCATGGCCATAGATTGAGAAGTTATGATTAGCCGCATTCTCCTCTTGGAAGTATCCCATATGGAGTTGGGTCTTCCCAGAATCTGAATATAAATATACAAGACTAAGACAGTATCAAAATAATTTAATCATCCTGAGTTGATTTAGAAGGAATCTCATAATCCCTTAATGCTCCAGTGTTTTCATTTCCAACAACAATGACCCTGCACAGAAAAAGCACAGAGGTGAGAGTGAACAGATGTGTCCACATCACTGCCCAGCTGAGCTCTCCCGAGCACTTCCTGACCCTATCCTCTCTCTAATACCCCTCTCTCTTCAAATTTGGGGGCATTTAGAGTATGTACCTCATCCTTTGAAATTCACCAGCTCCTTCCCCTTCCTCCAGTCTTCCAGAAGTTCATTCTGAATTTCCTAAGTCCTTCCCACAGTCCTGACCAAAGAAGAAAGTTCGTGCTCAAGCTCAGTCTTCGAGGAAACAAGTTCAGTGCAGGCATTCAAATATGCAACAATCGGGTTCTCTTGCATTTTCCAAGAGTTTTTGTCCCTAAGGAACTCCATGGTGCATCACCCACAGGGATGAACATGGGGTTCCCTTGCTCTCATCACAGGGCTTCTGCCTAGGTTTAGAGCTTGCCCCATACAGGATATGTCTAAAAATCCCCTGGGGTGATGTTATCCTGAATATACCTTCTCTCACACACACACAAACACATCCATCACCAGTGTGCCACCAAAGAGAATTCAGGGACTGCATATCATACAGAGCATCTTTGTGAAAATTATAAAATAGGGACTGTTTTTGGGGAAAAAAAACTTGAAATCACAACCCTCCTCAGCACACTTGGCCCCACAGACCTTTGTCTTGGCAAGCAGAGTGCAGTGAACATACATTTTGCCTCCCACTGACCTTCTTGACCAAGTACCTCTTTGTAGCAAAGGATTGATTCTATACTCAAAGAATTTTAGAAAATTCTGCATACCAATCTGTCCTTACATATCATAATATTGGGGTATTAAAGGCTCTGAGACTATCTGTCTACCAAGATCCATGTGATTTCCTTTAATCTAGCAATCCTCTTGGAAATCATTCCTTTTTTTTTAATTGATTTATACTTTACCTAGGTTTCCCCAGTCATATTTATAAAAGAAGTCTTGCCCCAGTTTTTTGGGATTCTAACTTCCTGGAAGAGGCAGCCTTGGACTTTCACCAACCTGGATTCCTAGACAGGATCAATCCAGCAGTAGCTATCACAGCATTCCACTCACTGCCTTGAAGGCCATCCCCTTATTTCAGGACCTCTCACTGCCAATTATTTGTCAAAACAGTGACGATGAATTGCAAAATTTCCTCATCGACTGTCTAGGCATGTGTCAGAATCTAGCCTTCCCTGGTCAGCAGCTCTTACACAGAGTCTCAGCCCCCTCCTGCCCTGCTATTTGATTCATTCGTAGACTGCCTTCCATAACTATTCACCCTAATTCTTTGTTTCTAGTCTGTTTAACTGGAGCTTTTGGAGGATAGGATATGGACACATCAAATGGTATTGATCAAGAGTTTTGCTCTTGCCTATTGATGGGTAATTGAAAGTATATACTGTTAATAACATGCCTTGTAAAAACAACCACAATGCTAGGTTAATATGATGTTTATATGAATTTTGGTTACCATGAAGAGAATCCAAAACTATACAAAGAGTAATCACACTATACAATGTTTAAGTTTTTAAAAATCAATTATAGTAGAAAACACACTGCCATTAATCACTCTAAAAATACTTCCCTTCAAACACATTTATCCGATCATTACTGCCACTTTCTGAAACAGTTCTGGAAATTCTCTTTCATGAGTGTCTTTAGGAGTTATGATTTTTTAAAATATGGTAAAACTATTGCTAGCCACCATCCAATTAAAGGTAGTCTTGTAAAAATATGACAGTGTCCTCATCTGTCTTATTCAGCAGATCTGGAACCATATGATGTTTGACTTTTCCCCAAAGTCAAAAGGACCATGAAAAATAAATGTTTTTGATCAATTTGGGAACACTGAGGGAGTCACAACAGCACAATTGAAGACACTTATGAAAGAGGACTTACAGAACTTCTTCAGAAAGTGGCAAAAATGTTGGGATAAATGTGTACAAAGCAAGAGGGAATTTTTGAAGGGGGTTAATTTCAACGTTTCTTTTCCTGTAATCAATTTTTAAATAGTCACCATATTTTTGTATTATACCTCATATCTGAGAAAGTAAATGTCCATCAACAGATGAATGGATTAACAAATGTGATATATCTGTACGATAGAATACTAGCCATAAATTAGGAATGAGTTTCTAGTATATTCTACCACATGAAAGAACTTTGGAGACATGAAGTGAAAGGAGCCAGACACTAAGGCCACATATCAGATGATTCTATTTATATGAAATATCCAGAAGAAAGCAAATCCAGACACAAACAGCAGATCTGTGGTTCTAGGAGGTAGGAAGAGGAAGGATTCTGGCAATGACTCCTAACAGCTATGAGTTTTCCATTTGAGTAATGAAAAGGTTTCATAATTTGATGGTAGTATTTATAGAATATCATGAATGTACTTAATGCCACTGAATTATACACTTTAAAGTGGTAAATTTTATGTTGCACGTATTTATTATGAGTTTTTTAAAGATCAAACATCCTGCAGAAGCTATAGGCTACACAAAAGTGTTTGAAAAAGCTAGTTGATTTATCCCTGTACTCAGTTGATGATTATCCTCATTGTACTGTTTCTTCACCCAAAATGTCACTGGACAGACTAATCATGCCATCTGTGTTGTCAGACCTGAAAACCAGAATTCCTTTGCATCACACAAGCAAAGCCATCACCTTCTTCCTTGGGCATGATATTTCATCCTCTTGTTCAGGCATGATAAGAGCAAGCTTCAGAATCTCTTGGTCTGCTATCTCTGGCCTCCTAAAGTGTGTAAGTATGGGAAAGGCCACACAAGTGTCGTGCTCCATCCTAGCTACCCATTTCAGGATGGGCAGTCTTGTTCTGTTCTAAATAAGGAGGGGCAGAAGGCCAGGTGGGTTGGTGGAAGAGGAAGAACTGAGATGTAAAAGCTTTCACTCCCAGAATAAAACTAAAAGAAATGATAATCTCTACACTCTAGAAATAACATGTGGATGATATGTCTTATCTTTTTGTTGTTGTTGTTGTTTAAATCCTAACTTTGACAGGCAGGTTAAAAGATTTCATTTTTTAGATTAAATAGCCACCAGCAGGAGGTAGTATGCAAAGGGAAGTCTGGACCATCCTTGGGGCCCCAAAATGTCCTGGGTGCCTCTGTATACAGGAAGCTTCTTTTATGCCTTCAGTAAGGGAGAAAAAATAGCCCTATTGTGAGGCTGTGAGAGAAACAACCTTTAATCCTTGCAAAGCCCAATAATATTATGTATATTGACTGAAACCCCGTGGAGTGGGCCTGGCGGGGTTTTTTCATTACCAGGGTACATTGTAACCTAGCTACCTTTGAAAAGTAACCAACATCGAGAGGCACTTGACATTTGCAAAGTATTATGGGTGTCCTCTCTATGTCTTCTCAAGTTCCCAAATTTACAATGGTCTTAATTTAAAAGTTAAGCCAGGGGATCAATTGCTTAGTGTAGGGCCAGGCTGCCCTTTTTAAAACAAAACAAAAAATACCAAACCCCTGTGGGCCAGTGTGACCTGACTGGCTCATTCAGCTCAGGTTTTGGTGAGTCTCACGTTGTCCTGTGTTTAATTTCAAAGGAAGGTGTCTGTGCTCAAATCTGACGGTCAAGTTCCACTACTCCAGGTGTTTCTGTGACATACGAAGGCCGCAGCAGCTGGTAATGAGTTGGTGAAAATGAGAAAGGAACATAAGTAGCTTCTTTAGCAAATCCCCTGGAAATGACACAGAGCCTTGAGGATCGATACCATCGATCCATCCTGGGGCGACCGCCCCGCTCCATCTGACTCATCCACAACAGTCACAGCCCAGAGAAAACAGCAACGTTATTTCAGGCAAAACTGTGACCAAATCAGGTCCAGCCTGCTTTCAGCTCCTTCTATTTGGGCAATGGCCATGGGTCAACATTAGAGCAAGGATCAGGCTGAAATCCCAAAGGAGAACTTAAGTGGGCTGCAGTCTTGTTGTCGAACATAGCGTTGTGACCTTCAGTGGTGTTAGTGCCTCTGTCTAGCTCCTACTGAAATTCAGGTCACTGTGCAAACCAAGACTCCTGAATTAGGAAACTGGAGAGTCTGCAGAATTTTCTGGAAAATTCTCAGGTAGTATTCATCACTGTTGTGGTCAAATGGTCAATCAGTGTCTCCTATCAAAATCAGGCTGGCCATAGTCATCACTAAGTAAATTCCAGCTGCTTACCAGAGGCTGGTACTGAGACTTCAAAGACAAATGAGCTGACTCCTGACCCTGGAGTTCAAAGTCTTCACAGACATAATACTGATCATAGCCAATGTGATAGTTATGGTTACAGCATACCAGTGGGATCAAATAGGTTCAACTGGGGGAAGTTTTGCAGAGAAATTGATCCTTAAACTAGATCTGGGTTGTGAAAGCTTTCGGTGACATGGCAAAGAGTTTGGATTTGTCCTGTAAGCCCTAGAAGGGCTCCAGGTTTCAGGAAGCATTCCAGTCAGATATAAATGTTCTCCTAATCTTTCCAAACTAGTCACCATCCAGCACCCACAGCGTGTAAGCACAGCATATAAGCATGAACAGACAAATGTATTCTTGGTTATATTCTTGGTCTCAGTCTAGAACCAGCAAATGCATTCTATTGGCCAAATGAAGTCATACAACTCAGCCACACACCAATGCGATGAGGAAATTCACTACCCCTTTAATGGGAAGGACCACAAAAGCACAAGCCCAAGGCTGTAGACTTGTAATTCTCATGTGCAGAGGGCATGAAGAATTGTGAATAGTGATTCATTCTACCACACCAGGGAGAGGACAAGCTGGAGGTGGAGAAACCACAGGCAGCCTATGATATGTTGAGCATGGATCCATGTTAAACAGAAGGAAACAATCCGTTGCACAACACATAGAGCTCCTCTGAAACTGCAGAGGCCAACCAAGCTGGCCTCGCTCATATATTTAGAACAGGGAGAAAACTCCAGCTAGAACATTATTAAATGGCTGGTTGAAACATTTAGGAATTCCCGGTTGAGTTATAGCCCTGGCAGCAGCTGCTTTCCAGATCCATCTGGTTTGAATTGGCAAAAGTGCAGCTGTGCTTGTTGGTATGGGTGAGCCTTTCCCTTGAGTAACGGGCCTGCATGCAAGGGGTGGAGAAAGGATGGAACTGTTGTCATGAAAAATGGGTAGAGAAAACTACAGAGCTACTACTGTTTCACTTGGCCGAGCAGAAGTGGGCCTGTGCTTCTGGGCTGAGGACAGATTCTCGCAGCATTACTGGGTCCTCCCTGCTTCTCCCGAGTTGTCATACCCAGCAGATGCTGTCACATCACATACTTGGGTTATGAATTGATTGTTTTGCTTTTATGGGACTGGTATAATTAGTTTCACATTTTTAATTTATAGCATCAGCTAAGCTTTTTAATCCGTTATTTATGGCAAAGAACTAAGAACTAAATTGCCTCCTGCCCCTTAACAGAAAGCACTTCAGTTCCATAGTTTGTGATCAGTTGTTTGGCTAAGCCTGTGGCCTTCATAAAGGAGAACTTTTCTCACACAGGACTTGCTGCAGATTCTCTGGATTTCCTCCTCCATGAATCCTGGAAACTCTGTAAAAAAAAAAAAATAGTAAAATAAAAAAACTCAAACATTCATATAAAGTTTCTGGGAAGCTCTGCTTTACAAGAAAACGAAGCTAGTGGGGATGAGAAACTCATGTCAGAAAATTTCCATTTAAATAAAGGCCCTGTGTTTGTTGTACTTTCTTACTTTGGCCTCACTCTGAAGTATTCTGGTGTATCATTATTGTCCTGAAACAATTTAGAGATCTTTAGCGTTTGAGATGCGATGTCCAGGAACTCAAATATATGCACAGAGATTTGTGTTGTGAACCAAGGGTGTTGGAAATGGGACACGTTCAAGGGCAATGCAGAATGACAGACTCCGAAAGTATCCTGACAGACATCTAGGTAAAGTTAACAGGTTCAGGATGCCTCTGATCTGGCCTGATCAACAGCAGCTGAGAGGTTTTTGGAATCTTCCTTCTTTCAATGAATTGCACCGACAGCTGCATCCTAAGTCACTGACAGAAATCCCAGTCACACTGACAGGTCTGCAAAGACAGGATGCCCCATGCCTCTCGCTGAGGCACTGTTGCTGAGGTGGCACAAGGAAAGTGGGGCCCGCATCCAGAATGGTAGCCCCAGTGGCAGCACGAGCTGTAAGCCGCGGTTGGGGCTTCAATCCAACTTTGATTCTTTGCCCAAGGCCATTTGAGCTGGAGTGTTGAAGGTTAAAGATGCAGCACATGGCATGCAGGAGCACTTCCCAAAGGACAAAGAGGACACTGGTGCTGAGCTGGGGTCCTGCCCCTTCCTCACCCCATCTCTGCTGAGACATCTCGGTGTTTAGTGCATGTTAAGTAAATACCAACTGAATCGTATGTTAAATGAGGTGTATCCAACATGTAATAAGATACATATCTATTAAATAGTTATGAAATCTCAGTAAATATGTTCTTAATAATAAAGGGCGCAGATGGCTTACAGATTGGACCAAAGAACAAAGACTAAAGGAGCTTATGGAGGGAATAGAAGAGGCATCTTCTGAAAGCTGAGAAGACAGCTGATTTCCAGCCAGAATCTGATACACGTATCTGCATTTGCCTAAGGCCAAAACGAGACCCAGGTCTATAATGAAGACCCTATAAACTTCAAAACCCAAAGAGGAGGAGAAATAGCGACCAAAATGAAAGACAGAAAAATGGTTCCTCACAGAATATGTCGCCAATGCTATAAACAGACTTTCCAGTTTTAGTGAGTACAATTCTCACTAGGCATATCACTTCTTGAGTGTCCCCAAACTGCAGGGATTCACCAAGCTTTAGAAAACAAGAGTCACATGATATGTAGACAAGGATTTTTAACTTGTTTTCCTGTCTCCAAAAAGTGATAATTATCATATTATATTGCAATACGCTGTTGAAGTTACCTCTGACAACCACCACTGAAAACCGATCCCTTTCTCTTGGCCTTTGGAGATTGAGCTCAGAATCTGGTTAGACATGATTGTTTGCTAGGTAAGTAGGTGGCACTCAGGGTTGATGACAAAGAAGGAGAAAGCAAAATTTGCAGAGGACAAAATGTCTTAGAGTGAAATCTGAAGGAAGCACAAGCAAAGCTCAGGACAGTGCTTCCCAGCCTTGTTCAAATCATGGCAAAGAAAATGATTCTTTTTGTCCAGCACACTGGGATAATCAAAGGCCAGGTGCTCCTGGCCCATCTTGAGGGCAAAAGAATCCCTCTTTCATCACAGTCTTTGGGGAGCACATCCTGTCCCACTCAGAGAGATGCAGAGCTTTGGAAACTCAAAGGTCATATTCCATCCTTCAGATCACAAGCCACCCCAGCTTAAACACTGTCAAAAAGCACAAAGATGTGATTTACATTTTTATTACCTCTCAGGTACCTGACATTGTCCTAAGCCTTGATACGTATTAACTTACTTAAACAGCACTGCAACTATGAGGTAGATATTACTCCTACCTCCACTTAAGGCATGGGGACACTGAGGGGCCCCAGGACCCCTCAGCTGTCAGATGGTGGCACTGAGATTCAAAGTCAGCTGGTCTGGCTGCCAGGGCGTATGTGTACCTCCCACTCCATATTAATGCTCTGCAAGAATTTTAGAGTCATGAGTCACATAGAGAAGCACACTTTTAGAGTATATCAGGATAGACACTGGGGGCAACTCACAGCCCCATGTGACAAGGATATAAGTTGGGAACAGATCCGTAGATGATTGGGGAGGCTCCATGTAGCCAAATGCCTGCCTCTCACCTGCATTCTAGCAGCACGTCAGAGTGTAGCAGTTCACCAGTGCCGCTCTGTAGATTCAGGATATTCATAGCACAGTTGTCTATAACAGCGGGACAGATGCCTTACAACAGGCACTAGACAAGCTAGATGTGTGGTAGCTACGGATGAAGTTCTAGACAGTTGCTTCCCAGGGAGCCTTTATAATATATGATGTGAAGATATGTTCATTGGCATGGAAAAATGTTCTTAATATAATGTATTTTAAAAAATCAAGTAACAGAACAGTATGTAGATGTTCCGATCTCATTTTTTAAAAAATAACAAAAAAAAGCCAGGTGTGGTGGTGCATACCTGTAGTACCAGAACTTTGGAGGGTGAGGAGGGAGGATAATAGGTATGAGTCTCATGTGGGAAACTTAGCATGACTCTGGCTCAAAAAAACGTTCTAGGTATATAGCTCAGTACAGAGGCCCTGGGTTCAATCCCAAAGAGAGACAGAGAGAAAGACCATAAAGAGACCATTCAAGGCTAGACTGAACTGCATAGTGAAACCTTGTCTCAAACAGAGAAGAAAGGAAAGTCACACTAATAGAATAACAGAATAGTCACCAAATAGTTGTAACTATGATCTCAGAGCAATGGAATTACAGACTGTTATGTTTTATTTTTGTTTGTTTTTGCTATATTTTTATATAATGAGAACAGATAACTTGAAACTTTTTAAAAGGAGAAGTTACCTGCTGAATTCCTATAGAAGAATTCTTAATGTTCAGAGTCCATTTCAGTCTAAATATAGTTTCCCCAGCCTGGTGACTTGCAACCTTTCATTGTTATTGTTTTTAGCAACCGAATTCTTTCCTAATAAAATCTTACTCATAGCCTCAATATATAAAAACAGATCACATAGGGTTTGTGATGGAAGCCAGGTGTGAAGCCCAGAGCCCTCCACCCAGTTATGGCCCCAATCACCATCCTATTCCCAAGCTCCTGGGTCACAGAGCACACCCCCACACCCAATATTACCTACAGAGGAATCACTGTACCCCAGAAACACTCTAAAGGAGTAAATTATTTAAATAAAATAATGACAATCAAGAGAAATAGAAGAAAACTCAATTGTTTTTAAAAAGCAGATTCTCTTGGATTTGAATGTAAGTGCAGGGACTTCCCTAGGTTCTGCTCTGGGGTGCACAGCAGGCATCTCCAGATAGTTTCCTGGTTTATTTCTAACATGGTGCCTCTAACAGGGACACAGGTAAACTTCCTCTTGCTTTCTACATTTATTTATCTGTTTCATTTCAGCTCATTGCTTTGTTGCCCTATATTTTTTATTGGACAAATTTCTCTTGATAAATGAGGGTGTGTAATGACTTAATAACTACTCTTCAGCGTCTTTGGTCATTGACTTCAAGAACAGTCCAAAAGGGGCTGGGGATTTAGCTCAGCAGCATAAGCACCTGCTTTGCAAGCAGGCGGTCATGAGTTTGATCCCCGGTACCAATAAAAAGAAAAAACAAAACAAACAAACAAAAAAAGAACAGTCCAGAAGAAGCCCAGTTCACAGAAATGTTTTTACTGAAGCTAGCTTTCCTAATGTTTACTTACCTCACAAAAAGGCAAGTCAGTTATAATCAGTAGAAAATTATTCTGAGGAAACTGGTTTTTCCCTCTGCAAACTGATCCCCATCAACCAATATTTGTAGCTGACAATGTATGACAGATTGAATTCTTTCTGGTGTGGTCTTTGAATCTAAAGCCAGGGACCAGGGGCTCCTGCCTATATTTCCCTAGAATGAACCTGATGGTCAACCAAAGAGATGCCTTTCTGCTTATATTTATTATTTAGTCTCAAGGAGAAAGCTGAATAGAGTCATAATAAAGTAATACATCAATTCATGAAAGCTTCTGTTGATAAACAATTCACTTCATCAACAGAAGTATTTGGAAAATTTTGATTCCAGTGCTGAACTTGACATCAGTGATGAACACAGCAGCCGCCATCTTCCCCAGCTCTGACATGTGGTCATAACTTCCTGTAGTTAAGATGGCGGTTGCAGACAGAACTGCGCATACTTGCTCTGAACCAATTTCATGTGTGTTTTAGCACCTATAGTACCGTACAGTGTTATTCAGTCTAGCACAGCTCCAAAGAAGGTGCAAAGCAAGCATGGTGGTTAAAAGAAAGTGCAGAGTGGTAATGCAGGTGACAAGAATGTGCAGGGCCATAAGCAAGGTTAGTGTTCTCTCTCTTCCTACCATTCTGTACTGTGCTTCGTTCCATATTTTTGGAGTTCAAAAAAACACATATGCTTCAAAACATATTACCTTATTTACACTGAATCTTATGCCGAAATTTGACTCTGCAACCAAATTCTGTTTGTGACCAGAACCCTAGAACAGAGATCCGGCTGTAAATAAGAATTTGGTGCATCATCATCCCATCCTTAGACGGCTATGGTTTATCTGTGCCTCCCAGCTGCTTAGTAAACAACTATGATACTTGGGAAAATCCTTCAGAACAGAAGCTCAGATGTTCCTCCCTCTTTCTTCTTTCCAGGGTTTTCTTGATTTTCTTGCCTACATCTGTGTTGTTCCCCAGCGTGAGAGTAGCCTCCTGGCTTTTAGAAAGGATTAATTGTGACACTGTAAGCTCAGCTTTACTGAGCTGAAACCTTGTTCTGTATGCTACAGGTTATTAGGGTTAGCTGAAAGAATGTGCATTTATTTACTGAAGGTACTTTATAAATCAATACCTTGTTTTTGAATTCAGGTCAATAGGAATAACTCTGAAACACAACCAACAACTCCAGCAACCCTAAAACAGCACTTTCAACTTATTGATTTTTAGAAAAGTATCTTTTCCTGGCATTATTCACACACCCTTGATAAGCAACTCAATGCAATCAAAAAATTTAATGGATTTTTTATCCCCAAAATATATTTTTATATTTTTTCAACATGTCTTTGAATTGTAGCCAGTTAAGTTCTTTGGAAAAGGTAAGTTTGGCCAAAAAAAAAAAAAAAAGTGAAAGAGAGAATTTGTACTTATTCTTTGCTCTCAGTGTTAGAACTCAGTTAACCAGATGCAACAACTACATACCATTTAATTTTATTCAGCATTTTGGTGACGTTAGGTACAGCATTTCTCTAATTTTGCTGGAATTCAGTTTTTTTTCCATGCAGCAGTAATTATCAAGCTCCTTAGCAAAGCATAGTTTTGACCTAGGGACTTCAGAATTCATCATCAGACTAATTCTTAGTTTCCTTTTAGACCACATATCCCTAGACTTCAATTAGTGAACCATTGAAGTTATACAAATTCACTTCTGTGTGTATACATATGTGTACATGCTCATCTGTTACAGAAGGGAGACCATGCATGGCTTTTGGAGGAAACGTGACCCTGAAAAGGTACCCATTACTGTAGAACATTGGTTCTCAGAGTATACTCTGGGTAGCCCGGGGTTTCCTAAGGTCAAAACAACTGACGTATTGATATAAGGAGGTCGTTTGCCTTTTTCACTTTCATTCTGTCACAAGTGTACTGTAGAGTTCATAGGATGTAGCGGTTTCAGTCCATAATCAGCTGGCTCCGAGGAAGAGAGACATGGCGGAGGGGCAGCCATTCATAGGGATGGAAGACAACAATTATGCCCATTTTATACTCTTTCCAGGCTGCTAGGAGTAGGGCAGTGCCAAAATAACCAGGGCACTAGTTAATATTCCATCCTTTAATTCCACCATCACACACTCACCTCTGAAACCCCCCCACACACACACTGTGACTGCATGAGGCCTTGGGGTGACATCAAAATGCAAACCATAACACTTGGAAGAAGAGACTGGGCTCTCACTTGGCACCAGACCAGCCAGCATCTCACTCGTTGGTGTCTGAGCCTCCAGAACTATGCAAAATAGATTTCTATTGTTTATAAATTACCCAGTTTGTGATTCTCTATTACAGCATCACCAAGAGATCCAAGGTAATGCCACCCTTTTCACTAAATTATTTCAGTTTGGGAAATATGATTTATCTTCATTAAAATGTGCTGATTATATTAATTAGTACTGTGTACTAATTAATTAGTAATTAACACTGAGTAATGGGTCAATTATTTTATTTTCAAATGAACTGATAAATGTATTCTAATTTTTCCATTTTCATCTCTAGTATTATCAATAACCCTGACAAACAAAAGCTTGTTGGCATCCTTTATAAGTTTTGGACAGGCCCAGCGGGACCAAAAAAATGAGAATTGTCACTCTAGAAAACATAGGGCTTTTTTCTGAACAACACAAGCAGTCAAAAGTAAAAATAAAAATAGTAAAGTAAAAGAGAAAAAAATAAAAATAGTAAAATAAAGGTAAATATAAAAATAGACCATGTGGTAATTAATTTATAAGCAGAAGTATAGTAATTAATTTTGCAGTCGATGATTGTGTTGTTCTGCATAGACTGCTATGAACCATATGACATTGTCAATACTTGACCATAACTCACTTATGAAATGATCATTTCATTTGTAAAACCCAATGCAAAGATACTGGTATGGCTTGTATCTAGATGTTCACCCAAAGCTTCACGCCGTCATAGGTGGCGAGTTTGGAAGGTGGCTGGATTCTGATGTGTGGATATAGATTAAACGTGTGATACTGAGATTAAGGCTGTGGACAACGGAAGCCCCATCCTGGATATGGGTGGCAATAGGCTGATAGCCTGCAGGCTTGCTGCTTCTGCTTGTTGCTGGCTGCCTTCGGCCTGCTGTGCCATCAAATGTTTCTCCTCAGTGATGCCCCTCTACCAGGCAGACTCTGGGCTGAAATCTCTGCAAACTGTGAGCTGAAGTAACCCTTCCCTCCTTAACTTGTGGGTACTGGGTATTTTATCTCAGCAGCAAGAAAAGTAACTAAGACAGATGCTATTCATCCTCCAGATGAATTGCTTTTACTTTGGTATATTGCAAAACTATTTGTTGATGTATTGGTAAGAGTTTCACCCACCATTTTATCTACATTTTTATGCTGATTCTTTTTGTATAACAATGTTTTCTTTCCCAAGTATTTTATTCACTATTTTTTAATTATAAAAGTAGTCTGTGATTTAAAGAAAATACAGAAAAGCAGTGTATTGGCATTTATAGCCCCACAATCCAGAGATAGCTAACTCTGTAAGATTCTCAGCAATATATTTCTTTCACTCCATGTTCTAGGCAAATTTTATCTCGATGAGCATACTGTACTTTTTAATCTTGAGTCCCACTTTTGTCACTTAACAGTATTATATAGATATTTTTCATTGTATTTAAATTGCCTTCTGAAACCTATGTAAATATTTTTCTAATTATAAAAATTAATGTTTTTTTAATCTTTGAAAATACAGAGAACTATGAATAATTAAATCCTTCTTAATGTCAGCATCTAGAATAATCGTGCCTATGATTTCAGGATAAATTTCTTTGTCTGTACATACTGTTTGATACCATTTATATATTGTTATGAACATCTTTAGACAAACAAAACTCTCTTCCTCTACCAGATGATTTTCTTACCCAGTCTCTCATAGAGAATCACCTCACTCACTCTCTGAGGCATCTGTCACACAAACATGCCACCAACAGTGGTAAAATACAGGAAATAGTGGGAAGAACACTGTGGAGGAAAGAAGCTGTCTCCAGGATTCTGTAGGATAGATTCCTCCAAGTAGAGCTAATAAGACAAGGAGCACAGGGTTGGGCTCTTTATTGCCAAATTGTTTTCCAAAGAGTTGTCCCAACTTACATCACTACCTGCTATGTCATGTTTCCATGACAGGTTCTCTGTCTCTCATTCTCTCTTATCTCTTACAACTTCTCTTCTATTTTCCAAACTGACTTAACACGCAAATCGTTACTCGGTTTCAGTTTCTGTAACTTTGATTTTTCCTGATGTGGAAATTGTTTCCCCAGATATTCTTTGCCGGCCACTGGCCTAGCCTCTGTAGTGACTCACTTCCGTTTTCAAGATGGCTGACTCACATTGGCACCAAACTTAATATCCAGTCTGTAGTTATGAAACTGGTAAAGCCAACTGGCCCACAGGGTACTGAACTCCCTCTTTTGGCTTCATTATTACCTATTTGCTAACCAGATGAACTATCCAGCCACTGTTAGAAATTTTCTGGCTAGAAATACAAAATGTCAAAACCACAAGTAACCTTCTTATTATACCCTACACTGGTAAACACTCTCCTACAGTCTAATTTTGTGCCCTATAATTTAAAAAGGAAAGTGAATAACTTATACTTCAAAAAATAACAGAAACAGAAGAATAAACTTGAAATCGGCCTTATTTACTTGGTTAGGAAGCCTTAAACTTGAGAAACACAGTGACTAAAGCCTAAACTTATGAGCTATGCTGGCTCTTTCCTTTGGGTTAAGTTTCTTGCACGTTCTCAACTGATTTTCTCGGTCTGTATGCACCAACATATTGAGACAGTAAATCCTGGAAGACAGAGACCGTGTCTAATTTTCTTTTTACAGTTTGTACCAATAAAAACTTTTAAAGCATTCTGTTTGGTTGCTTGGTTTCCAAGGAGGACTGGTTCTAGGCGTCCTGCAGCTGCCAAAATCTGAGAATGTTTAAGGCCTTTATCTAACATGGTATCTGCATAGAACTTACGCATATCCTTGTCTACACTTTAAATCATCTCTACATTGCTTATAATACCTAATATAATGCAAATAGTATTTTAATAGTTGTTATACTTTATTGTTGAGGAAATAATGTCAACAAAAAGTTTGTACACATTCAGTACAGATGCAATTATACATATCTGGTTGATATGTACAATTGTGAAACCTCAGTTGTGAAACCTGTCGATATACGGATCTTCTGACTGTGAGATTAGTGCTTGTGTTACGGCAGGGAGGGAAAATTGTGGTAAACATACTTAATAAAGAAACATGGAATATATGATAATGAAAGAGAAGGTTACAGATGGCCGTGAGAGTCTCTGAGTGAAAAACATCATAATACGCTCCTATGACATAACCAAGCTCTGGCCTGGATAAGAAAGGAATAGGGAGTATAGGCTTCCCCAGGGAAAGAAGGGATCAAATTGAAAGGGAAATACCCTGACATAAAAGTCTAAAAACAGCAGGCTCCTTGTTTTTCCTGTGTTCTGCTGACCAGATCTCTTCATTAGCTATCTCCCAAGCCTCACCAATGTCAATAGTGGCTCATAATAATGACCTGAGGGCACAGCAAGATCTCGAAGTGCCCTCTGATTCATCAAAGAAATATTAAATTAAATGTATTTTGTTGTGGCCTAATTCTTTTAAAATTGGTAATCCATGTGTGGTATGTATGATAATTCCCTATTAATCCAATATTTGATTCAGCCAGAGCTATATTTGAGTAATCCATTTCCCAACCAGAGTGAGGAGTTGAGGTTCATTTTGGAAATGTCATGGAGCGCGCATCAATTGCGCCTCTATGGTATGTTGCTCCAGGAATTTACATAAGCACAGCTGAACATCGGTTGTTTTCTTGCTCTGTGATAAAAGTTCATTTTTAAAGCCTCAAATTGCAATTTGTCAAAGTCCATTTGCCACTTCTTTAACAATTTCAGCCAAATTGTAAATTGTATAACTGTCTTTGTCATTTGCATACATAATCATGTCAGAGTGATGGCATAATCTAGGCACATCATTTATGAGAACAGAGAACAATAACAGCCAGCTTCCAAGTCTTGGGATACGCAGAGTAATTTATTACATGGCTGTTTTCTTTCTAATTTTCATGAAATGATCTCTTTTAGGATGATGAGCAGTAAGGACTATTGTCCCCTGAGCATTATCTTTAACTGCTTTCCTAATCTTGAGAGCCAACATGGGTAGTGTGTTACCTATCTGCATCTCACACACACACACACACACACACACACACAGTAATTTCAGTCCAAATCATAGCACAATAGTTCAGTGAAACCTCCTCTTCAGACAATGCCCCTGTGTTAAATTAATTTAATCTCTGGATCTAGTTATTGAGTATTCTTTTCTGTGCATTGACAATTTGCCAATTGCTCGCTTCCTATTTCTAATCAATCTTGCAGATAATTTACCAGCCAACTAAATCGTTTTACTGGCCTATCATACTCTTCTACCCGACAGAGAGCAAAAGTAAATACAATCAGTCTTGTGTTGCACCATCAGAAATTTATGATGACCCCAGGCAAGTAGCTTTCTGCAAGACTAATTTATATATAGTCACATCTGTCACTGTGTCACTTGGACATATTGTGGGCTTTTTTATTAGTTATTCCTGGTAACAACTCAGTGAGATCACAAGGTGGGTCAGATAAAGCCCCGCTCAAGAGGCCTCTGAAATTGCATTATAGGCCTATGTTTTAGGCTTCAGACCTCTACACAGGAGTATGATCTACACTCAAGACCATAGGGCACTATCACCTCAAGTCCCAGGACTCAGAACCCCAGTGACACCCGAATTTGCATCCCACTCATTAACTTCTTTTCCCACAATAAACGCTGCTGTCCAAAAGAGGAAATCACTTTCTTGGCATCATAAAACAATTGAGTAGTAGTAAGATTAGGCTGACCTTTATGTTGACGAGTAACAGACTCAGACACACCTGGGTTCCTATTCTGGCTCAGCCATTTACTTACAGTCCAGCTTTGGGAGCATTACCTGCCTTTTTTTTTTTTTTTTTTTTTTTTGCAGCCCTATCAACCTCTTTAAGATGAGGAGAACAATACCTACTCTCTTGAAGTTTTTGTGAGGACTGGACCTGTATAATAGCTCCTGTGTAATTAATTGTTCACTGGGCTACATTCTCTCTGTATTTACTCTGTATTATGGCCTTGGAAGGTAGGGGATGGAGGGGGTACCTACTGTGAGGGGCATAGAGTTCCTGGTGCAGAATCTATATGCATCCTTTGGGAAACACTAGCACTGCTATTAGGGTACCCTGCAGAAGACAAAATATTCTTAGTTATTATCTTTTCCTTTCTAAAAGCATACTGTTTATTTATTGAAAACATCTTAAAACTCAAAGAGGAATTTTTTTCAGTTCAAGGTGTAAAACTCACAGGTTAATGGAATTTAAAATAATTTTGGTTTAAATTCTCAAGTGTGGGCAGAGAGCAATTGATGAGGCTCTCTGCTAACCCTCAGAACAAATCCATATAATCTCAGCTTTCATATTCAAGCCCAAAATACCAGAACCAACTCTCTCCCCTGAGTTTCAGGTGTGCAGTTATTACTGCAGAAGTGGAAGCTGTGCTGAGGTCCACTGAGTGCTAGCAAATGGTAGTCTGAGGCAAAAAAAAAGATGCCCAAAACAGCCCATGTCCTGTAGTAAGCCCTCCTGGGCCTTAGCAAGTATTACTACTCTGAGCTTCCTCCACACCCACTCTACTTTCTAGTTAGGTTTGTAGCTCAGCTGTTTTAATTTCCAAAACCAGGAAGGTTCTCCTGTCCAGGTCAAGTTTTGTTTAAGTGGCTTTCATATTATTCTGACCTCATAAGATCATATAAATTTCCTGAAATGTTTATGGAACAGAAACAAATGGGCACCCACTATGGACATGGCATCTCTAGAGCTATAAAGATGAAAGATGAAACCCTGACCTCAGAGAGCTTATACTCTGTAGCAGGAGAGGGCTAGGGCCTTTCCATAAAGCAAACCAAACTGTGGGAATGTTTAAATCATATGTATCATAATACAAAAGGTCTGGAGGGATCATAGAACTTTCCAGAAGAAGTGACATGAGGGCAGGGCCTTGAAGGATTAAATCATCCTTCCAGCCATTTATTTGCCCACCTACACTTCCTGCTGAGCACCACACTGTGCAACAGAAATACACAGCCAGCTGCTTTGTGGCCTCCACCCTCAAGGCCATTGCAAGCATATGGAAGAGATCTGCAGGCGGGTCCCTGAGGCTGGGCGGGGGAGCAGTCATGAGAGCTCCAGGAGCATGGACAAGGATCATCTATGCTTGGATGAGACACCAGGGAAGGCTTTCAGGAGGAGGTGATTAGAAAAAGAGATTAGGGGGGCTGGAGGTTTAGCTCAGTGGCATAAGCGCCTGCCTTGCAAACAGGCAGTCGTGAGTTCGATCCCCGGTACCGATAAAAAGGAAAAAGACAAAAAAAAAAAAGAAAGAAAGAAAAAGAGATTAGGAAGATCCAGGAGAAGGTACAAGACAGGGAAAAAGAAAGAAAAAATAAAAACTCTGTGAAAGCATGGAAGTGAAAAAAATAAAAAAGCAGGCTGGTGTGTGACGGCACCCAGGTAGCTGAGAGCACGCATGAGGGCTGGGAATGAAAGCACAGAGAAGTGGGTGGGATGCTGAGGGCTTTGATGGGGTGAAGGAGAGCAAAGGAGGTGGTCATGCCAGACAGAAGGACCAGCATAATCAAAGGCACGGAGTTGTGAGGAGCACAGTGCATGAAAGCAAGACTGGCAAGCAACCACCATAGCTGGAACGCAGGGGCACAGACAGATGAGTCTGGAAAGGTAAAATGGGGCGGAAGTCCCTCTTCCTGCTGTGGGATTCCTGTCTGGTCCCCCACAGCACCTGGCTGGCCCACTTCTCAGAACGACTGTGCAGTCTTTCTAAGCCCAGCAGCCCACCCGTCTTCCCCTGCCATAGCCATGGTTTTACGACTTTGATTTTGACGCGGAGCCACGCTGCCATATGGACGAGCTGCCATAGTAGAGAAACTCTTTGAGCCTTTTGCCTGTGCAGTGTTTGCGCTTTCTCCTCTGGCTTCTGATCTCTCTCGCCCATGTGGCTTTCGAGTGGGCTTCCTATTTGGGCCAACAGTTAGTGTCAGAAAAAGACAGTTAGAAATACATACCTAAGAGATAGTCCATTCAGAATGAATGTGCTCTTTTAATGGTGCTCATCCTAGAGGATTCCAACAGTGGAGAAATCCTGGGTGTAGCCCAACTTTTGGCCACATCTGTGAATTCAAACAAGGTTAGTATTCTCACATGTTGTCTGAGGGAAGAAATAGGTAGTTGACTCCTGCAGCCTTAGAGTGAATAAAGTGAGCTTAGATCTTTGCATTTAAATGCCTTTTTGTAGAAGGTGATTATGTCAGTCACACATTAAAAAGAAGACTGTTCCCGCTGATTTATGTTCTTGGTGTTTTCTGGGAATTTTGTCAATCTTCAGAGAACAGTCTGATCATTTTTAGATTGCTTTAAATTTCTCAGAAACAGTGGCATGCCATAAGTGCCTTTCATTCCCTAATATATAAATAAGCATTAATAACTGACAGCAATTCTTTCTAACAAGCTTAGTCAAATAAGTTCCTACAGCACACTCAGATCTTTGTTTGGTATTGTAGACGCCAGTGAAACACAGTGCTTAAGGAGATCTCATATAATTCCTATACCTAAAACAAACAAAACAAACGTAGCAAACCTTCTTCTCTTATTTGTTATTCTCATTGTTATTTTTAAGAAAAAAATTTTTTTTGACATCTCCTTTCTTGCTGTCATCTGAAGATGGTTTCTAGCTCAGTTCGAAGATGTTTTAGCTGCAGCTTCTTCTCAGGTGGACAACAAAATCATTAAATTTCTTTTAATTATGTGAACCTGCCTAAACATGCCAGATGCATTTCAGAACAAAAGAAATCCACTGGAAACATGCAGATTGTTCAAACACAAAATTACCCTGCATAGTCAGGGTACTTTTGATTGAAACTAACTGGAACCAAATTCAGAGCAGCACAAGTTGAGTGAGAATGTACTAATTCATATACTAAAAAACCTGGGGTAGAAATCTTCAGCTGGCTTCAGCATCTCAAACAGCAAAACATGGCATACTCTTCAGTTTTGTCCACACTGACTCTGGCTTTATTTTCCTCTCTATTTGCCTCATTTTCAGTGGACTACTTGCCCAAAATAGCTTCTGGCAACTGCAGGCTCACATTCAATCCTCATTCTCCACAAGGGGAGAGACATCCCCTCTCCCCATAACCGATGGTTTTAGCAAGAGTCCTGGGATGCGCTCTCATTGTCTCGGCCTGGACCCATTACTGTGGACAAAGTAAGGAGGTGTTCAGTTTAATTCTAGCCAGGACTAGAGGATAGGTCTGCCCTCATCAAACCAAGAAAACTGAGAGGAGCCTCCCAAGAAAAAGGAAACACAGAGCACATTTTGCAAAAGAGATACAAGGCAGGTGACAGCCACCACTGATTACAATTCCCTCGCTAAATCCCCATGTACCGGAAAATTGAGTGGTCCAAGTCAGGTGATGTACATGTGACAATATTACTAATAATAAATGGAATAAGTAATAGATAATCAAGAAGTAGAGCGTCATATTTTACAATAGGTTGTTTCTTTTTACCTTCAAGGGCCAAATAGCTCCTTTAATTGGATTGTTTAACTGATTGCAGCAAATTAAACAGTAATTAAAGCACATGCTTCCTAAACTCACTTCAAGAAAATATGCAAGAAAAATTCTCTGGCTGGGGGTTTAGCTCAGCAGTGTAAGTGCCTTCCTGGCAAGCACAAGGTGGTAAGTTCAGTACCCAGCACCAGAAAAAAAAAAGGGAAAAGAAAAATTCTCTGATTAGTTAGGTTCATTCTTTTGGAACCATCAGGGCATAGAGTTAGATAAGCTACCTTACCCAAGACTGTGTAAACAGTCTGATATGTACCAGTTTTTTCAACCAATGTCTTCTCCACAAGGCCAATGCAAAAGCCTCCCCTTCAAAGGAATTTGTAATCATTTTATAGAAGCAGCAAAGAGAGAATCCAACCCTACCTTTAGATAAAAACAATCACATCATTTTTCTGAAGATTATTTAACAATATTAATTTTTACTTTCACATTCATCAATCCCATTGTCACCCCAACTACTACATAAACTAAATATTCATCAAGGGATTTTATGGGTTAAACAAACAGATCTTCTAGAAGTATATAACAAAATAGCTGAATAGATTTTTAAATGTTTATTCTTCATTAAATTTACTTGTTAAGTTATACATAAAAACACAAAAACTGTATCTATTAATGGACTACCTGAGACCTTTTTTTTCCAGTGATAGGGATGGAACCCAGGGCCTCATGTAAGCTAGGCAAGCACTGTACCATTGAGCTATATCCCCAGCTCTGTGATATTTTGATCCAGATATACACTGTGTAACCAAGTTAAACTTATCTGTCTCTTCGAATATATATCACTTCTTTATGGCAAGGCGTTTTTAAAACATTAAAAATCTTTTCTTCTAGCTTTTTGGGATACACAGTGCCCAGTCACTATCTGTAGTGGCCCTACTATGTAATAATAGCATCAAGAACTCCTTACCCCTTTGCCCTGCAACTTAGCATCTATGGATCTTCATCCCTTCCTCCTGGCTACTCTTCCCCAGTCATGTAAAAAATGAGTGTACTTTTAAAATTATAAACTTTTAAAAGCAAAAAAGAATGAAGTCTGGCTATGAGACTTGGTAAACAGACCAGTTTAATTTATTACTATAAATCTAAATTATAGGTTTCTGAAATATACATATAATTCCTAGATTATTTTCCTCTTTATGACACTATGGTTTTATCCAAACAAGAGCTCTCCAGAAGACATTTAAAACTTTATTCTATTTGTTTCCAATCATGCCAACATTTTCCTTTCCTTCCACTTATTTTTTCCATTTGGAACCTCAATTACAACAAAGGCAAACATATATTTTGCAAAATTGATGACAGTGGTGATTAATTTTTTGAGAGATCATAATAAACCAGCCTTACCAGCTTTAGTCTCATTCCTTAGGCTTTCTTCCCTTCTTTCTTTCTTCTTTCATTGCTGTCAGCCTACAAAACCCTCCTGATTTCCATGCGGAAGCAGAAGTCCCATGACGCTCTGTGCACAGAGGAAGTAACAACCTCTGGTCTGGGGCGAGCCCCGAATGTCCACTCACAGCAGCTGAACTGAACCATAGCGATGTTCCCCTTGTCCACCATGGCCTCCCAAAGGTACTTATTTGAGCAATGAGATTCACCAGTTTTTCATCATTGCAGGAAAGCTAGCAGCCGATTCTCTCTGCAGTGGACTCAGTGATCTTACCTGGAGGTGTTAAGGATTGCTAAGGGCTGTAAGGACCTGTGTAAATTACAGCCATGCAGAGAGGCGTTCAAAAATCAATAAGTAATGAAATAGTACTGCAGTGAAGTAGCCAAGAGAGCAATGGGTGGGAAACTCCCAAGGATGCAGTTTCATTTTGTCAAAAGGTAAAAGAAGATGTTCTGATGTGTTTCTATAAAACGGGTTTCCTGAGAACTAAGAAGCTTGTGGCACAGGGAGCAGAGTGTCACTCCAGTGTGCTGCAAGAACGCAATGGACTAAGCACTTCTGGGTATTCTGGTTTTATTTTAAATTATTGAAAGTTTCTATCCCAGGAAAGTGAGCACGTTGGCCTTTTCTTCAGCGCTGCAGGTATTTCTCCTTACCTGGCTTCCTGGATTCTTGTTGCTCACTATATCCTAGAAAGGGCCACCCATACTGCCCACACAAACCTCCTCCAGTCTTTCTGGTCATATGTTAGCAGTGCTCCCCAAGAGCGGGATGGGCGGTTGAACCTGGGTGTCTCCCAAGGGCCCCCAGTGGTTCACAGATGCCTCTGGGAATGTGCACCCTGCTGGCTGCAACTCTGAACCCAGTAGCCAAAAGGCTTCGTGTTTACGGCAGCATTCATGACCACGAGAGTCCCTGGGCTGATAGGTAAATCTGCTAATTTTTTTATTTGAAATTACAACCAAGGTCCAGATGTTCAGGATTTGTTCTAACACTGTGGAATGGATTTTTATACATATTGTGGAATATTTGAATATAACCATGAATTTGGTAGGGGAGAGAAATTCAGTGATTTGGACAACCTGCTTCCCTCCTGCTTCTGGGCAAAGGTCTCCCTTTGTCACCTGCCCGGTGGCTGCTGATGGCTTTTGCTCCTTTTTTATGGAAAATTTTAAAAAATTTTATAACAAATTATTAAGAGAATAACAACAATTAATACACTGTGCATCATTATCTTTTTTTTTTTTTTTTTTTTTTTGTCTTTTTCCTTTTTATCGGTACCAGGGATCGAACTCATGACTGCCTGCTTACAAGGCAGGCGCGTATGCCACTGAGCTAAATCCCCAGCCCCGCATCATTATCTTTAAAGGAGTCACTCAGGGCCAGGAGTTTAGCTCAGTGGCATAAGCACCTGCCTGGCAAGCACAAGGTTCAGTCCCCAATACCAAAAAAAAAAAAGTCACTCAGATCTTGGCTGTTCACGTGTTCATTTGAAGCACACATGAAGCTTCTACATGAAGGATGGGCCACGTCCTAAACACAGAGGTCTGGATCAAAAGTAGGGGAACCACAAAGATTTGGAAATACATTTGCCTCTGTGTATGTGTGTGTGTGTAGTGTCTGATCTTTCTCAATAGACCAATAAAGACCAGAGAATGTCCCAAGCTTTCTTTTGTTTCAGATGGTATTTCTCCAACTGTAGGAGGTTGCAACTTAAAAAAAAAAAATACCAACGTGGAGAGGAAGAAAATAATCACTGCTGTTTGTGCAATTAAAAGACTTTATAGTCTTTGTGAGACTGTGATTTGAGTCTTAAAACACCAACTAACGCACTCTATCTCCACTGCGTTACTGACACCCAAGTACATTTGGCACACTGACAAGAAAAATCTTTTATACTTGATAAAACAGGGTAATAACCATAAACTGGAGAGCATTGGGATTTGAACCAACTGCCGGCCCATTTAGTCTATGTCAAGTATGTTTCCTGATAATTAATGAACTAGCTTTAATTATTGTTTTTGACTCTCCGGCTGTGTCTTCCTGTATTGGAAATGAAGACAGGTGTGTACGATTCAAATCCTCCTCCTACCAAAAAAAGCAACTTTTTTCCTGATATATCTAGATAGATAACAGGGGAGGGTTTAGGGAGCTTGAATCATCTGTTTAATTGGACTTTCCTTACTCGAATTGCTTAGAGATCTAATTGCTTGCTTTGTTTGTATCCCTTATAAGCACTAGTTTCTGGACAAGGGTACCCAGGTGAAAACTCTGACAGATGACAGGCGTGGTACCTGTGCCCTCATCCTACCACTGGGCTTGCTTGTTCTCTACTCAGTGTGCTCCTCGTTCCGTGCTGCCCATGGATACAGCAATACCTGCCTCCTCCACCACCCATCCTCTGATGCCATTATCCATTGTTTATGACATCCCAACCACAGTAATAAATTGATATGTCTTGATCTTTGAAATGCTTAGACGAGAGGCCACACATTATAAGAAAAAACCCATGTCAAGACTCAGTTGTATTCGGCAGGAGTTGGAAATGGATATTGTGCAGAAATGCATTAAAGTTGAAGAGGGTTTTGCTTAACATGATGGTTTTAATGACGTAAATAATCATGATGGTCAATAACTCCTTCAGTCAGAAGACTGTGGGGAGGCCCTACTTAGGACAGGGTGCTGGTGTGATTCCAAGTCGTGCTACCACCACGAAACACTAGGGGTCACCATATTAATACCAGTGCCCCAGTTCCACTACCCTCCAGGAAAACCTACCATCATTACCATTGGGGAGGTCTTAGCTCCTTGTTTATTCAAGAAATGTTACTCCAGGCCTATTGTTCAAGATGTGTGGCCATTTGCAATTATGTCAAACACCACTGAAATAGTAGGGCAGAATTCTCTCTAAGCCTCTTTCTGGTGCATGAAATATTTTAAGGGCCACCTACACGTATCAATCCATTTCTTTGGATTAGATGTAATTATTAGGGTATACAAACCAGTTACCCAAATGCGGGCCATTTTCATTCAAAAGCTATGTGGAATTCCAACTCAGTATTCTACTAATGTCTGATTCCATCACACCAGGATAACACTTTTTCTCTAGCCAGAAATAATACTTCTGTTGAGTGTTGATTTTAAAAATTAATGTATTTTCTTTCTTTCACAACTCCATGTTCTCATTCTCCCAATTCAGAATTATTTTCCAAAGAAGTTTAAGTAATTATCTATAATTCACAAGTATATAGTCTAAAGGCTCTATTCATGGCTCCAAACATCAAGATGGTAACTGGGGACCGAGGTCTACAGAGGCTCCGAACCCCTAAAGGATAGGATTGTACATAGTCCTGTTAGAATCTTAAGGGTACTCATCCCCACACCCACACTGACACCCCAAGCAGAGAGTTTTAGTTATCTCATTTGGGGAAGAACTTCTGAAGCCCAAGATTAAAGCAGATGAAGATTTGTACAACAAAAAGCTTTTAAAAAGCAGTCCTTCAAGGAATCCGATAGCAGCTGATAATAATAAGATTACAGCCTACATAAAGTATGTTTCTAAATCCAAATTAATTTCAAAGCCTCTGGTACTTTACACATTCTCTTTGTTTCTGTTTCATTGATCTGTTGAGTGCCTAATATGTTTAAGTCATATGTGTTGGGTAGTGAGGGACATGCAAAGAAATATAAGTGGAAAGAAAACAGTAATTACTGTGTTTTCTTCCCTCTCCTCCACATGTGCCCCGTGCCTTCCCCAAACATCCCTCCTCCACCCACCGCCTTCCTGCCACAGAGAAAAGATCTTGTCTTCCTCCCTCCTGTCCTGGACCATTTTTCTCTTAGCTCTTCCATTCTGTTTTCTCTTTCGAACTCTTTTTACAGAATATAATGGTAAAGACACTCAACTATATTTTGCAGTTTTGTGATCTTCTCTGTACTTAATTTTTTAAAGAAGTATTTCTCCCCCCCCCCCAAGAAAATACTAAATCACTTTGACTTTTGTCTATAGCCTTACCCAGGTTTTCCTATGAGTTAACAGGCCTTGATAGGAAAAAAAAAAAACCAAAAAAAAGGCATCCCTTCTTTCTTCCTCTCCCAAACCATACCCCTGGCTTGGTAGAAAAGTGATTTAAGGTGTTGCTGTGTAGCAAATTAATTTTGCAAAGCCAATGGTATACAGAAGTAGAGAAATAAATCAAGAAGGTGGAAAAGGTGGTATTTGTTAACTAGGTATATCAGAAGGCTTGAAATATGCTTCTGTCTAACCTGAAAATTAAACTCTTATGGGCCCAACCCTTACTTCCTACCAAATACCAATGAAGTTATCCAGGGTATAATCATATCAAAGGGTATATTTGCTATTATTTGTTTGTTAAATTCTCCCAAACCCCAGATTTAAACACTAGTTTCATATAACTTGAAATTTAAAAAAAAAAAAAGTTGTTAATTGAGGTTCATGACTTTGGCCTTCTGTTTCTCCAGAATAGGGGATTCTTAACAAGGTAACCCTTGACTATTTTTGTAGTTGCCATGGGAAAAAGGGCAGAGAAAACATTTCTTCAAGGTTCTTTTTGAGCAGGTTGCATTGGGTGCAGACAAAAATTGCAATGGCGTGCATCAAGGGCATCAAGAGATTTATAGAGTCTGCTTGGGTTCAATTACACCATACATTTTCTTTTCTTTGTGGACCTCTACTTGATAACCATAATAAAATTTTCTGGTCAGATATTTATCCTTACTACATCCAAAGCTGCACCTGAATCGTTCTAGTGATCTAGGAAATAAGAAGACAGTAACATTAAAGTTCCTCATCAGGTTCCAAGGACTCTGCTGCACATGATAGCACGTCTGTAATCCCAGCACTCGGGAGAATGAGGCAGGAGGACTTCAGCAAGTTTGAGACCAGCCTGGGCTACATAATGAGTTCAAGGTCAGCCTGAACTACACAGTGAGGCCCTGTCTAAAAAAAAAAAAAAAAAAAAAAAAAAAAAAAAAAAAACAACTAAAAAATCTAGCACTCTGATGATTCTATAAATGCCCTGAAAATATAAGTGAAATTTGGGGCATATGTTAACATTGCTGCAGAGGTTCGACCACATTAATTATCTCTTTCAGCAAGTCGTGAACCCTAGAAACTTAAGACCCCAGTGAACAAGAGGATTTTCAAGACTGAATCAGGAATCCCTTGGTCGGGCTTCCTGACTGAATGGATCAGAAAATTCTGACTAGTAATAATAATATTTGCTGAGTATTTTGCTTTGTTCCAGGGCTCTCTTCTAATTATATGATGTGTGTTCACTTAATCCTCCTTAGATGGGGACTCTTATCATCACCATTGGACAAATGAGAATGCTGAGGCAAAGAGGCAGGCAGCTTCCCAAGCACACAGGTGCAAATGTAAATGTGACACAGTTTGGGTGTGACTGGGGTCTGGTCCCGCATGCCACGGCTTTAACTAACCATTTGCTCTCAATGCTATGCTGTCCCTTGACTAAAGAATAGGATTTGTTCCTTTCAAAATAAAAAAGACCAGACAGTCCAAGGAAATGTGAACTAAAGACTGAATGAGAAAATAAATGTGAGCTTGGCCCACTCCCATCTCACTCCCAGGATGCTGGGAGGTGGGGGGATTCCCAGGTGCTCCTTGGAGCCAGGACAGCAGACGTGCTCCAAGGGCACAAGTGGTGAGTTGGTCTTGAGACCTCAGGATCTTCACACCTCACATTTTCCACTCAGCAGTTCCCAGCCTTTCCTCTCCTTTCACTTGGTGCTCCCCAAAGGACAGCGATGCAGGAATCACAGAGATTACTGTACAGATGAGAACACGGAGGGAGGCCCAGGGAACTTGCTTTGCTTGGGTGTGCCTTGGGTGTCTTCCAAAAGCCCATCAATGGGGCAGGCTTGATCCCCTGGGAGGTGCTGCTGAGAGATGGTGGAAGCTAAATTTAGAGGCAGGGTCTAGAATTTCATGTGCAGCCAACTCTGCATGCAGGGGGCATTTTTTTTTTTTTTTTTTTTTGGACTGCAGTATGACACCCTGAGCTTCTCAGATGCTAGGTAAGCATTCTAGCACTGAGATACATCCCCAGCACTTGCTATTTTTTATTTTGCAACACAGTCTTACTAAGTTGCCCAAACTGGCCTTGAACTTGTGGCCTACTGTTTTAGCTTTCTTCCTGAATATCTGGGATTATGGGCATATACCACTAGAGCCAGCTAGGGGGTTTCTTTCCATTCAGGGACCTATCATAGGCATGACCCCAGGACTACCCTGAGCAAGTACAAAACACTTTCTTTCCATTATCTCACTTTATCCTCAAAAGAACCCAACAAAGCAGCTATTACTTCTTATTGGCACAGTGAGGGGAACCGGTCTCATAGCATTGTTAATTTCAGAATACGGACTTCAGCCCGAGATGAGTCTGCTCCCCCAACATTTTCTTGTTGCCACTGGGCGATGCTACCATCCAAGGAGACAGGAAAAAGCAGAGGAGGAGGAAATGAGTAGCCCTGTTCCTATGATGAGCAATGCTTTCTACCTTCAGGACGGGCACAAACGGAAATCTGCTGTTTGAAGTACTCGCGCATGAGGTTAAAATTAAAGAGGACAATTAGGAACGATTAGTCACTGGAGCGGGCTCCATGGGCGTCTTCAAAAATAGGATCAGCTCTCACTCCTTGGACCTGGTACAGAGGAGCTGTCAAAGAGCTCTTTTCTGGGCCTGAGATTGTGCGATTAACTCTTCTAAAGGAGCCAGACTGCGCAAACTCATTAGAAACAATGACCCATTTCTCAAGGGATGTGGAGTCAAGCAGGTCCCAGGGAAATTTCTTTGGCACCCAGCGATCAGATCATGAAATTAACACCCCCACGACTGGCATTGGATCAGTCTTCTCTGTTGGGTCCTCTGAAAAGGAGTAGTCACTCAATCTTTTTTGTATTGAATGCCCAGGAAGCCAGGCATCGGGTGGTTTGAGTTTCAACACCTTTGAATGCATCATTTCAAAAAGTCACTACTGATAAATTTTAATTCATTTTGAGGTCCTAAGAGAAGCCCTGTGAGTAGACACAGAGGGGCTGCAAAGGTTTTGAAAGAGTGGCGGAATAAGGTGTTTGGGGAGCAGATCCGGGAGATCTGAGCCCAGGGAGCAGCATACTCCAAGCTGAAGGGAAGGTAACACGGTGGCTCATGCAGCCGAGTGGAGCGGGGCTGGGTGTAAGGGGCCCCGTCTCTTTCCAAGCCCCCGGGAACAAGAAGGAAGGCGACCCGAGTGAAAACTATGAGGGGTTTTGCATGGATCCCTATCACTAAGAGCCAGCCATTTCAACTGAGTCTCAGCCAGCAGCACCCTCGAAGGAGAAGGAGCGCCCAGGGGTGCTGCCGCTTTAATGTGCTCAGTGGGTAAGAGTCCTCTTTGAAAAACCTTCCCTCTGTGTCCATAATGTGACATCTGCTAAAGAGCATTTCATGGTGAAAGAAGACCTAGCCCCAGCATGGCTTCAAGCCAGGGAGGCCATCAGACTTCTCCCCTTCCTGACATTCAAGGGTCCCCTGGGGTCCTCTCTGTAGCCCTACGCAGATATCTGACCTCAGACCCCAGAGAATTTGGGTTTCTCCTCCAGCTGCAAAAAAAAAAAAAAAAAAAAAAATATATATATATATATATATATATATATATATCCACGGTTGTCTCTGAAAGAGCCATGGGTGGGAGAGTGGGAGAGAGCAAAAGATCTGGCTTCTGGCCACTGGAAAAGAAAAGCCGAGAAGCTGGGATCTCAAGGAATCAAGTAGGGTGGAGGCGGCTAAAGGAAGGAAGTTTTCTTATTTTCTTCTGCAGCCGTCTCTTTTGGAGATCTAAAATCTGCAAGTGTTACGTCAAAGCTTCCTCCAGATGATTTGATGAGGGCTTTTTGTTGTTGGGTTGCTGCACTCCCGGGACTCATTGGGATGGCAGGATAAAAATTAATTAGAGGCTGTTTGGAGGGGGCTTTGCAAGACAGCCCGAGGCTACGCTTCAGTCTGGTTGTTAGAAGCAATATCATCACCGCCTCCTCGCCCAGCAAACAGGCCTGCACCAGGGCGGCCGAGGGGAGCCACGGATCGTTCAACACAGACATCAGAGCCAAGACTTCCTCCCAGAGAGATTACTTACCATGAACCAGTGGATCTACCTGCTGACAACCTCAGAAATATGTCTTGTTTCATTTTCCGATTTTTAAGAGGGGATTCATACGAGGCTTGCAGAATCCTGATGAAACTGTTTGCGCAGGAGGGGGTCCTTGCCTCTCCACACCTCTGACTATGACATTCAGGCTGGGTTGGAGCCACCAGGCAGCCATGAAGGAGACTGGATTCTTTCCCAGCCATGGATCGAGCTCCCTTGGAAGGATGACAGGCTAAAACTAGGGCTCTAGGAAAGTGGCACCACTTGTGCTGGACAGTGATTATTTCAACTCAAACCCTTCACAAAAAGTCCAAATCCAGATCGTCTTCACTACAGTCTTTATCTTGCTCTGTCCTTAGCTCCTCATCCCTCTTGCATCCCTCTAATCCTTCTTTACCTGTTACACTAGTTCCATGAGTGACCATGGTATTTGATTCATTAGGAACTGGCCCCTTATGTCTGGATAAAACAGTTCAAAGCAAGCTGTTAGTCCTGGAGTTTTGTCAGCAACAAGTAACTTTTCTGTCTCTTTCACCCTGGGAATGGAGAATGCAAAGTAGACAGACACCTGGGTCTCCTTCTTAGGTGTACTTTTAACCGTTGTGAAAGATTCTTTGCACTGCTATAATATGGTTTGTCTCCAGACCGCCATAAAATCTTAGCTGGTTCATTCTCATAACATTTTCTGTGATGCAAGCAGTAACTAAGATCCCTGTTTTATAGATGGAAAAACTGAGATTGTTCTTATTTCCCACATCCAAAAAAAGGCAATCAATGGGTAAACTCAAAGAAAACTTGGAAACTCCTAGGATCCATCCCCTGTCTCTAAATAAAGCTGTGTCTTTTTTATTGCCTATAATCGTCTCCTTGCGTCATGATGGGAGTGGGAGTTGGGGGGACCGATGGGAACAATTACCAAAAGAAAAGCAGTGAGTTCCCCCAAAGAGCCATTTCCAAAATGAACTCAACAGTTGTGTGATACGAAATCACATCATCACACAAGAGGTCAACAACTTCGTGGGGAGGGCACAGGTGAATTCTTTGAGGTGAACCTCATTTCCTTGACCTCAGATCTACCTGGTGATGGTCATGAATGCTTTTCACATCTTATCAAGAAGTAGAAAGATTTCTTCCCATAATGAGTTTCCACTGATCCAAATGCCAGGCTTATTTCAGAGAAGACACAAGATGGTAGTGAGCCCACTTCCATCCTTCCATGCCTCTTTAATTCATCCCACACCAGGGGCCCAGCAAGATCCCCCAGAGCATGGGGACAAGCGTATACAGTACCTAGTTAGAGCGCTTAGGGAAGAAGCCCAATACAGCCATTTATTCATCCACTTTCTGCCTTGAGGAGGTGAAAGGAAACATTGGAGGGTTGCTCCCAGAAATTGGGTACCTCCTGAAGTGTAAGTCAAGGCACACAGCTATAGGAAGCAAAATCTTCTCCCATTACACACTTTCAACGCTAACTAGTTTGCCTGAGAATCAACCTGACACTTTATAAGGAGCCAGCATATTTAGAACCATGAAAATTAATGATAGAAAAGACTTATTAAAACTTCTAGATCATTCCCTAGGGCCCAGTATAGGTTCATTCCCTGTAGTCTATCTGTTAGTGCTATGTCAGACTTAATTTCAAGTTTCTCAATGAATATAAGGGAAGTAGAGTCTGGGGCATCTACCCACCCCATTGAACAGCAATCATGTGATTAGAACTCCTCTAGCTGCTCACTGGCCTTTACTATGGCCAGAAAGCTTTGGAGCCCCCAGCTGGCCCAGAAGAAACCAGAAACTTCTAGAAGATACAGACATTTGAGAATATCTTCTTCCCTGTTTCATATATGACCTCCAAACTTCAAATTACAGGACACTTGATTGTTTGTTTATTTGTTTGTTTGTTTTACTGAGACAGGGTCTGACTATGTAGTCTAGGTTGGCCTTGAACTCACTGTGTAACCCAGGCTGGCCCCCGAACTCTCAGGGCTCCTCCCTAGCACTGGGATTATGGCATCCACCACCGCACCTGGCTCCCTTGGCTCCCTTTCTATTCAGCAGAGTAATACACTGCCTTCTGGAAGCTTCCAGGGACTGCACTTCTCTGTAAAGAGATAGCCATTGAGAAGAGAAGAGGAGGGGAGGGGAGGGGAGGGGAGAGGACAGGAGAGGAGAGGAGAGGAGAGGAGAGGAGAGGAGAGGAGAGGAGAGGAGAGGAGAGGAGAGGAGAGGAGAGGAGAAGGGAGGAGAGAAAGGAGAGGAGAGGAGAGGAGAAAAACCAGGTGTTTAGGAACTCATTTTGAAGCTTAATAAACCTTACTCTCAGGGGTCCAACAATTTCTCTTTAAAATTTTCTTCTGGGTTGGCTAGAAATCAACGAACCATGTTTCCAACCAGCAGCAAAATGGTGGAAACGTGTTCAAAGATGTCAGGACTTCATTCAAGAACATGCAGGACCAAATGATACAAAAATAAAGACTGATAGCTTCACAATAGTGTAGACCAAGTTTTCTAGAAAACTATCTTTATCTCTGTTCCCAACTATACGAGAGGCAAGACAAATTCATAGTTTCAGGTGGGAGAGTCCCTTCATGAGGATAAAGAGAAGTTAAAACTCATAGAATTCAGAAAGTAAAGGGGCCCTCCACAGTGCAGGCAGTGTGTTTTTCTTTTTTCTACCTGTAAATGATGGGGAAAGTCCTGCTAGATAGTCCTGATAAAACTTCCAGATACAGGCATCGTAAAATCTGCTTGGTTGCACCACATGGATGAGGCAAAAACAGACTTTGTGGGCCAACGCAGAAAACACACAACCATTTTTCTATACCAAGAATCATGAAAACATCCCAACTTCATATTCACAGGATCATCCAAAGAGGACAGATAGCTGTCACCCAAACAGAATCACACTGTCTGTTACTGGTCTAAAGGAAGAGGCCTATTTTCTTTATTGGATCCTTTAAACAAAACTGAACTTTTAAAAGCCTGAAGTTTGACTCACAGGCCAACAATACATCCACTGCTGAAGCCCCCCAGCCCCCACACTTCCCATCATAGCCTTTTTCTCTCCCTCTAAAACATTATCTCATCTCAACATTGAAGCGTTTTTAAGTTCAATGTCAATAGCTAGTTAGGAGAGGGCAGTGGGTCAGGGATTAGGACTCCAAACTGTCCTTGACGTTTCTCTGTAGGCTGGTTTGCTGTTTGCATCTGCCCAATAAAAAAAAGAAAAAAAGAAAAAAAATCCCTCTTTACTATCTGAGAAAAGATCAGCACAGGAAAATGTCAGTTTGAGAGCTGACAGAATTCAGATAAGAATGAACTAGAAATGAGAGAGAAAAAGGAAGAAATGCTGTCACTCTAAGAAGTTTGTAATTTAATGTTTTTAGACAAATGCATTTCCCACTGAGTGTGTACGTGTTTTTCACACACAACATGGCCATCCCTCCCCGTCTTTTCCAAACGTGCTTCCTGAGAGAAAGGCTGTCTGTTTTGACTTGATTTGATCTGATGTCTACGGTCTCTCCACACCAGGCAGAGATCTGGAAGGGTCAGCCCGGCTGGCCTGAAAGCTGTGAGCACATTCACGCCCATAGAATTTCTTCTAAGCCCTGAAATAGTTTCCACTTTCAAAAGTATCTATACATATTTTTAGAGTTAGAGAGATAATTTAAATTCTCAGGCTTAATTGAACCGACAGACTGGAGAATCGCTACAGATGGAAATATTTTCCAAGTGTGACGACCTTTGAGTTCACATTTAATACCTACATAATACAGGCTTGAAGATAATATAATGGGCATTGTTCCTCACATTTTTTTTAACTTATGTAGCAACTCTGTCACCAGAGGAAATGGCTGGTGTTTTGAAATACAGGCTACATGGAACATCAAAAAGTAATCCCTATTAAATGATATCTTTTTCATGAAGAAAAGACAAACTCTTTGAATCAAATACTCAATAGGAGTTAAGTGTTCTTCTAAATTTTTTTTAAATTTTTCTGGAAACAAAGCATTTATTGAGCACTTATCGTATGCTTAGCACTTTTATCAGGCGCTTATATCATTTCAGTTAATCTTGTAATAAGTGTACAAAGACATATTATTGTCCACCAATTGCAATCAAGAAGAGACAGGATACGAGGGAGGGGCGATTGCCCAGGGCTGCATCACCGTGGTGTGAAGACCTGATGTGCTCAACAGGTGGGGCCGATGGACACACTGTGTGCCTGTCATGTCCCACCTTAAGGGTTTTGTCCTGTGTGCTTGTTTATCTTGTTAGGATGCTTTAAATACCCCGTACTTAGCTACTTTCAATGTTACAAAAATTCATTAGAGCAGCTTTTCTAGTTTAACTGGACTTTGCTCATGACACTTGCTTAATAATCCTTGATGAAACATAGCTATTATGGGCTGGGGATTTAGCTCAGTAGCATAAGCACCTGCCTTGCAAATGTGCGGTCATGAGTTTGATCCCCAATACCGATTAAAAAAAATTTTTTTTAAAACATAGCTATTGGGGCTGGGGATTTAGCTCAGCGGCATAAGTGCCTGCTTTGCAAGCAGGCAGTCGTGAGTTCAATCCCTGGTACCGATAAAAACGAAAAAGACAAAAAATAAAATTAAAAAAAAAAAACATAGCTATTGGGTTCACTCTAGTTACAAGTGTGGGCTCTTGAGTCAGTTCAGTGTGGGTTCAAATCCTTGCTCTGCTCCTTGCAGGCTCTGTGACCTGGGCAAGTATCTCAACCTCTCTGAGCCCCATCTACAAAATGAGGATGAGATTTATTAATCGTAGAGAATGATCCATAGGGTTGTGTGGAGATTCTAAAGGTGACTAAGTGTATTGAAACAATCAGCCTCATTTCCGGCACATAGAAGATGTTCAAAATGTGTCAGCAATCAGCTCTGCCCTCAATTTCATTTGAATATGGTCTCTCTAAAGCACAGGTCTCCCAGGTTACTCCCTTGCCACCAAACAGTAACCGGCTATGAGAGATAGTATAAATTCCTTAATTTTGTATCTGAGTACTAACCCTGACAAACTTGCCAGCCTTGTTTCCTGCAACTACACATAGCAGATAATCAAACAGTGCTTGTCAAGAAAACCTGTTGAATATCTGAATGTGATTCAAAAAGCAGCAATATGTTTAGCTTGAATTCTTTTTCTCCCAAGAATGATTCACAGATGTTGAATCCTTGGGCTTCCTCATCCTTACAAGTGGATTTCCCTTTTTAATAAAAATATCAGATAGTTTGGGGTGTTTGGGGGTCCTACAAGAAAGGACTCCCTCACCTGAGTGGCCAGAAAGCTAGGAAAAGTATCCCCTATAGAGTCCTGTGTAGACTCTGCCCCACCAGCCCCCAGGCTCAGCCTCTGCTCCTCCCTTCCACCGAGTCCATTTGAGCTCCATCTTCCTCTGAAGAGAAGAGAAGGCACCACCTAGTCAAGAAGTAGCAGGGTCATAACACGAGAAGGAATTTTACTTGGTTCTTCCTTCGCTTGCTTTTGGATTGTTTGGTATTTCCACTATCTCCTCCTGTTAGTGCAAAAGCCATGGGTTCAATTCCTAGTAACACAAAAAAAAAAGAAAGAACAGGTATATAGAACTGATACTTGGTTCTTTAGGCTTGGATTCTTAGTATCTGCAAAGATCTTATTGTTCACTCTTCTTGCTGATGAGACTTGTTGATCACTCTGAAAGTTTTGGCCACTGACCTTAAATGTCCATTGCTGGCCAGGAAGAACACCAGGCTCTTGCTGGTGGCCCTGCTGAGCATGCAGCAAATCCAAGACTCCTAGGAGGTGAGACAAGGCCTAGGTTCAGCCACAAGAAGAGCCCACGTTCCACCAAGAGAAACAAAAAGCCATAGGCCAAAGGCCCTGTGGTCGCAGCCACAAACACAAACCAGGCCTCTTCACAGACACATGGCCTGCATCCCCAAGGCCCTGCTGCTTATGGACTTGTGTGCTGGCATCAAGTCTAAATTGCTGCCAGTTTCATAACTGGTTTTCATCGGAAAGTTCCAGGCCACGATAGTCCAGGGCAAAGAAAGACTTTTCAGTAAGGGAAGAACAACATAGCATCAGTAGTTTGCAGGAGCCATCCTCACCTTCCCAGCTCTGGAAATTGTGACAAATGTCTCCTACCCACAATGGGGACTTCCACTGGGAGATCAGGGCACACTCTGGAAATCACTCAGAGGAGGTTCACGACAGGCAGAGAGGCAAGTACAGCTATAAACATAACATTCTTTAAGGAACAAATAATAAAAGGACAGCGCAGAGTTTTCCAGAACTTAAAATGGTATGTGACATCTGCCCTGTCATCTCCACTATCTCTAGGGTATGATAGCAAGAGATGGGCTCAGTGACATCTTGCACAAGGAATTCACCCAGGCAGGGAATTCATGATGTGCTCCTTCATGGAGGAAAAACAAAGGCCCACACCTCACTTCGCAGGTAACCCAGTGGAAAGAACCAAGAGCAAACCAGGGTAATTATGCAGGCACTTTGTTACGCACAGCTGCCTTTCAACAGGCAAAGTGTGAACTTCTAGATGCTCTTGGAATCTTCTTCTTCTTCTTCTTCTTCCCCTGTTTGTCCCAACTCCTAGGAAAAGGTCAGTTTATCCCATGCCATGGTGCCATTGAAAAATAGACACTGTGCTGGGGTGTAGCTCAGAGGCAGAGTACTTGGTATTTTTGTTCAATTGCTGTCAGATGATGATTCCATTATTCTTAGCCAAGAGCATAAAAGGAGAGAAAAAAGAATTTAGATTACAAAGGTAAAAACGTAACTCCAAGACCACTCCTTGGTAACAGAGTTGGTAGTAATGTGACACAGCCTACTGCAGGCGGAACTCTGCCACACTTAAGCTCATTCTGTTCCTTATCCGAGTGGCGTAATGGTCCCAGTCCTCCAGGCAGATCTGGCAAAAGGAAATTCCCAGGGCTTCAAGAACTATAACTGCAACCTTGCTTCTAATGCCTTCCACATACAAATTCTTGTAGACATGCCCCAAAAGTCTTTCTCTTGCTCAAGAAAAATTCTATATAACAAAGCAGAAGGATAGTAACCATGCAGTGCCCCTGAAGAGACCAGGATGGCAGGGCATCCATCTTTGGTTCCCCCAGGAACACCAATGTGAGCATGCCAAAAGGCTGGACAAGGCGGGATGGCATGCAAAGCTTGTGGGGAATAGTTACAAACCCCCAACCTCACACAAGGTGGAAACTTCATGCCCGCTCAGGACACCTATATCTAGCCTTCAGCATCTGCTGTCTCAGGCCAGGTATGAAGAGGAGGCATTCTGGATCCTTCAACTGAGTCTAGATCAGGCTTGAGAGGAAAAAGAAGAGGAACAAGAAGAATGAAATAAGAGGTTCCCCTGTGAATGGATCTGGGTCCTGAATTTCTTCCCAACGTGCCTTTAAATTTTCCCTACAAATGTTTGGATCAGTGTCTAGCAAGTCTGAATTCTATGCAGAAACTTGCGCTCTCTGTGACCCCTGGGTCCACCAGTTGGCTGGAAACAGAAAAAACTGGCCAGAGTCTGGATAGATTCGGCTGGGCTCAGTCCCTGCAGGCTTTGTTCTTCAATCTGTTTATACGGTTTCCCGTAGGAGTCTGTAATTTTAATCAGTAAATATCTACCTTGATTTATCACCTTCTATTGACATAGTGGTAATTCAAGCAGTGGAACTAACTCTGGGCCGGCTGTGTTTTTTCCCCTCATTGTGCCGGGCTTCTATTTGATTTTTCTCAGCCCTCTTAGGTAATTGGGCCGCCTCTGACACCGTCTGTATGACAAGACTGTGGTCAGGGGTCAGTGGGTTCCCCCTTCTGAAGGCAGAATGCTCTAACCAATCACAAAACAATCCCATCTCGAGTTTGCTAAAACCAGAGCAGACAAACCACAGACTGATAGGACCCAGTGGATTTCATTTAAAAAGTAGAAATCCAAGATGCTTATAAAGGACACTGGAATGTTCTCTAACCTCAAAGACAGACTGGAGACTTAATCCACTGATTTAGTGTCTCTGTGCTGAGCAGGGAGACCCTCCCTAAACCTTCTAGTGTGGCCGGTTCCATTTCATGTTAGTAGATGGAGTCCTCTGCAAACACGGTTTGGATAAGGCCTGGTACTCGGTTCTGATTTCTATTAATGCACTTTAATATTGATACCAGTAAACTGATAACATCCTTTGGGCTACCCATTTGGCCAAAAACTTTTATGAGCTCTGTATCCCCGGTTCTGTGCTAGCTACCTGTGTTACTTGCAAGTTCAGAATTTAAAAAAAGAATGGCTTGATGTTGCAGGACAGGGTCTAGATGCTCACATCTCAATGAACTCAAATAATAGACCGAAACTTCAGAAGATAAAGTCCATGTAAGTACCAAGATTTGATTCCAAAATTCAAATACCTCTAGCCATCAAACCAGGGCAATCTGTACATTCTATGAGAATATGTTAGAAGTTTAGGTGTTCAAAAGTTTAGTACATGATTATAGTATAACCCATGGCTGCTAAAAATATTAATGAAACCTTGGTCTATATTGCTGTGAGGATGATTCTCTCCAACCATTACCTCAGTAGACCTCCGTCTCACAGAAATTTTTCATTGTTTTATCCCCTATTTTTTTTTTTTTGTCTTTTTCCTTTTTATTGGTACCAGGGATCGAACTCATGACTGCCCGCTTACAAGGCAGGCACTTATGCCGCTGAGCTAAATCCCCAGTCCCCAATTAGAACAGTGCCTCGTATCACAGAAGCTTATTTAAGTAACGGAAGGATGGATGAATGGGTGGATGGATAGATGGATGAATGGATGAATAGACAAGCAGATAGAAAAATAAACAATGAATGAATGGACAACAAAGGAAAAACCTGACTTGCTGACCAACATATACTTAGTATATTGTGTTGAATTTTCAACATCAGACTTAAGGAGGAGCTTGAGTAAGGCGGATTCTGTCAAAAGAACACCCTCAGAGTGAAGGATTTCAGACTCATACCATGGGTGAACGAGTTAAAGGAAGTGATCCTTCGACTCTGACATAGGAGATGGCAAAGGAGTCTTTTGCGGAGGGACACTGGGAAAGGGGGGAGATTCCACCTAGACTTAGAATTGTAGAGGTTGGTATATGTGGAGGGATTAATACTGACATTGATTCAGAGGGTGAAGCTAGATGCACAAGGTAGCAGCTACAGATGGCAGAATGGCCCTCTGAATAAGAAAGAAGTTCCCATCATTAAGAAGAGTTTCCTGGTGCCTCAAGGGAAGACCCTACTTCTGCCCATGGTTCTTTCCCTTTCTCACCTAAGGCTGTCGTGGGTATCTGCCCTCCATAGCAGCTCTTCTCGTGCCTCTGTAAGTAGCTGCCAACACATCTCACTCAGGACTATATTTAATAGTGCTTTACATTAAAGTTGGTTTATACGTCTGTCTCCTCCACTAAGTTGTAAATTCCTTGAGAACAAGGCCCCAGCTTTTCTTATTCTTTATATACACTAGACACTCAATCAACGTTTGCTTTGCTTGCTGTGTAAGATAGAATTTGGCTGCCTCTTTGATTCAAGTCTAACAACAAAAAATTAGTTTGGTCTAGTCTGAGACCTGTGGAGACAAGGGAACGCTGGCATGGTCATGCAGCAGGGTTGGCACTATGCCACTGTTTTGGAGGGGAAGATCACATCTGTGAATCCATTCTTTCCATCTTTAAAGCAAGGGTGCCTGCACTCTTGATGTTCACCATGTTGTATACTGAGTATGTCACATGTTTTCAAACAAAGGTAATCTCCAAATGGAAGGTGCCATAATGATGATATATATATCACATTAAAGAAACACTTTTTCCTTCACCTTTAAAATTGGCACTCTCTTTCTTACCCTGACTTTCCACTATGAAATTTTAGAAAATTCATTTCAATAAAACCCACTGAAATGCCACCCACTTAATATCTACAAACCAGAAGAGTCTCTTTTGTGTTAGTGATGGATAAGATCTTTTCTTCTTTTTGAAGGAATTAATGATTAATTGGACTTTTCCTAAAAACTCAAATCATTGAACACTGTAACCAGGGAGATACACAGATCTCACCTTCCGATCACATTATGGGACCTAGGGCCTCAAATGTGCCATGAGATAGATTTGCTTCCATGACTTAGTCACGTTGATGGCACAAATCCAGGTGGGCACAAAAATGAAATGACAAAGGCAGCTGTCTTTATGCTTGTTCTGTGGCTGAAAGGAATTGCTCTGCCACCGGCCTCTTGCCATTACCCATCACCTCCAGAGTGATTTGGGGTGGCAGGGAGGGGCTGACCCAGCCTGTCAGTGTGAAGCCCTTTCTAGATGCTCAGTGGCTGTCAGGCCCACGTTCTAGCACACTGCCACATTCCTTCCCAGAGGTGGCAGCATTCTGGTGAATGGGAAAGCGAAATGATTTCCAGAGAAGTAATTAGCAAAGTGCATGGAGGCTTAAGGGGGAAAAAAGGGCTATCAATCAATAAATAATAAAAAATTCAGTCGAGGGCATTTTCCATCTTGGTGTTCTTGGCTATGAGACTGAGGAAGAGAACAGGAGCAAAAGATTCATGAGGACAGGACCAATTATCCTTCCTCGCGCACTCTGCTCAGCTTCAGCGTAATACAAATGAGCACACATAATGGGTGGTGATATGGATAAAAAGTGGGGACTGTGATTTCCTCTTCCACCTGAGTTCCTACATCACTTTAGTCTTTCGGGGAGAGCTGTAAGATACCTGTTCTTGGATATTCACAGAGTAATTGCATAGACATTGATCTCTTAATGGGAGATGATGAGTTAATTCATCCCCAAACTCTTCTAACTTGGCAGATGAGGAATTATTAGTCATTGAGCTCACTCTGGACTTTACATATTCTATTATTTATCATTTACATATAAATGAAAGTGTGAGCCTCTCAAAGGAGAAGCTGGCATATGAGCAAGAAAGCAGAATAGAGGAGTAGGCAAGTGATAGGGACAGCGCCTGGATGATTTAGATTTTCCATTGCCAGGAGATCAGGGTCAATAATGGCAAAAGGATGAGAGAATAAATAAACACAGGATCTGGCGAAAAGCAAATGACGTAGACAAGGTGGGTTAGGGAAAGAGGGGAGGTAAGGAATTATAGTCCCTCTTGCATGCAATCATTCCATAAATATTTCTTGTGCTAGATGAGGACATTAGATGCAGCCCTGCTCCCAGGTTAACAAATAATATGTCATCACTGGATGGAAAAACTGCTATGGAAGAAATAAATAGGTCATTATAGAAGAAAATAATGGGACTGAGCATTAAAAGGTTAGGGATCTGTTTGATAGACTAGTCAGAGGAGAATTCAAATGGGTTACCGTTTAAACTTGAAGGAAAAGAAAGAGACAGTCATACAGAAAGGCAAAGAGAACTGACAGGGGCCTTTGTGAGACCTTGAAGCAAGAAAGTCCTTGTGAAATTCAAGGAAGTTAATGTTAGTGGCACTTTCATTTATTGAGGGCCTATCACAGGTAGATGCTGGTCAAGGTACCTCATGTGTGTTTATGCATTGACCTCTCCCACCCCCGTGGAAGACACTGTTACCATCCGCACTCTCATGATTAGGCAAATGAGGCTAGCACGGCTGGAATAGAAAAGGCAGGAAAAAAGTGACTCAGTATCAAGTGGGAGAAACAGCCAAGCTTTCAGCAGGGACGTGGGCTTAATCTGATTTGGGTGTTTGAAGAGTCTCTGTGGCCACACATTTACTGGTAGACTACATGCAGTGGGATCAGAGGAAGTGGAGAGGCCACAGGGAAGGAAGGCATCGTGGGTCCCTAAGAAGAGCCTTGGTGACTGGGCCAGGAAGGTTAAGGCAGAAAAGATAGCAGAAATGGTGAGTGAGCAGCCTGTTTTGCCTAGGCTGAGATTTGAATAGCAGCCAGTGCATGAGGACACAGACAAAAAACACGTGGACTTCTACCTAATCCTGGTTCTCACCTGCCATTAAAGAGAGGAAAAGAGGAGAGATTTGTGAACTTGTCTCTTTGAAATGGGAAGATTTGCAGACACCTCACCCAGATCCTCCTACCCTGTCAATATGAGCCTCACATACCCAATGCCTGTGTTTTATGGTCCAGCTCCCTTTGTTCTCCTGTATTTTTTGTTGTTGTTAAGTGGATGGACACACACACACACACACACACACACACACACACACGCAGCCCTCTGCTGATCTGCTAAGCACTTTGACTCAATAGTTGTAGATTCTTCCTATGACCAGAGAAGTCTCCATGCAAGGAAAACAGCCCTGCTGCCCTACAGTTAGACAAAAGAAACAACAGACCCACATGTATAAGGACAAAGAAGCAAATCACCTGAGCAACACAGGTCCAGCCAGCCTCAAACCAACCAACCACCCTTCCCAAGGTCTTGAGGACACTCGCACACAGCCCAGAAACAAAAAGAAAAGTTTATTTTCAGAACAAGACCCAAAGAAGGAAGCAAAAACTAAAGAGGGTGCTCATGTTTGCATTATTTAAATAATAAAATTATTTAAATAACATCGCCCCAACGCCATTCTCAAATCTTAAAGGAGTGAAGGTCAGGGAGGAGTTTTGCAGGAGCAAAACTTTCCTTATGACTAGAAGTGTAACCACGTACCCCCACTTCCTTACTGGGTACATCTGGGCATACCTGTGGCCATTTTATGGCTTTGGCCAAACCTAGGCATTGGGGCCTGGTGAGTTTTCCGGGCTGCTGTGGTCGGTTTCAGAACAGTAGCCACAGCGTGCTCCTTGGGGACTGCCTCTGCGTTTCATGAATACAGTTGTTCATCTGGGCTTTAGAGAGAACAGGGGTCTTGGCCTTGCAGTGAAGAGAGCAGAGCCTTGTTGGTAAAGTGTCCAGGAAAAACTTTAAGGAAAAGGAATGTGGTGGGGAAAGAGAAGCTGGGATGGGCCAATGGAATACGGGCGGGCGGCCGTCATCACATCTAGGACCAAACACACTCCCTGGGTGTGGCCTTTAGAGGAGCAAAATCAACTCCAGATATCTCGGGGAGGGCACACAGAGAGGCAAACGTGTCGAGGGGAAAAATAACTGCTAATATGATCAAATGCAAGTGGATACGACAAGCCGTGGCCCATCAAAGATCTCAGGAGACGAAGCTCAAAAAGTACAAAAGTCCTTCAGTGTGAGGTAATGAGGCGCATCTAATTATATTTCAGAAAGAACCAGTGAGAACTACTCCAAAAGCCTTCCCCCTTTCCTTCCTTCAAACTGAAGCCAAATCCCAAACAGAGAGACAACCATTATTTCAGAGAAAGCGAGGGGTTTTAGAGAGCATCGCAGGAAACAAGGTTGTCATTTTCCCAGAACTGAGAAAAACTATCACAGGAACCCTTCTCTGCCTCTTGTCTCTTGTCTCCCCACTCCCCAGAAAAAAGTCCCACCAGGAAACAGTGGAAGGGGAGCGAAAAAAAAGTCACACAGGCAGCCCCACCATGAGAAATAAAGGCATTCAAAATGACATTTGACACCACCAGGCCACAGCTGAAGAACAAGGGAAAAGTTTTAGGGCGACTGTCATTGACCCATAGTCCTTCACTCCTAACCTTGCTCTCCAACATATGTTTCTCATTTCCTTGCTTATAGCTGGTCCAAGCTAATGATATGTGTTTTGGCCGGGATCCCGTGCTCGGCATACAGCCGGTCTTGTTCTCATTGTCCGGGCTACTTACAGAAACCTCTTTCTCTGTCTCTTTCTCTCTCTCAAAAAAACTGGCTTTAAAGAACAGTAAATATGCAAAACAGCCCCCGCACTCTATACAGCTACCATTTTGAACATGGCCCCCGCCACCCTAACACACCCCATCAATAAAGGCCTGAAGAGACTGCCCACGGGTGAGGGGTAAGTTCAACACAAAAGCAGTGGAAATTCAAACAAATTGGCCCATTAGAGTCTCACACGGCTATAAATACAACCCGGCGCAGGCTATTTTGAGGGACGGTGGCATGGGAAAGTTCGGCCTGGAATCTTGAGTCTGTCAGAGGAGATAGATCTCTCCCAAGACATGGGAAGAGGATGAAGCAGGCAGGAGGAAAGCAGGCAGGAGGAAAGCACGCAGGGCAAGGTGAAAAGTGGGCGAGGAGATGCATTCAGGCCTCAGCCCTGTGCTCCATGGTGGCTGGCCTTCCTCGCAGTGAGAGGCTCTCCTTGCTGTGGTGTCACTCAGGGAGAGCGCAACCTCTAAAAAAGCTGGACATGCCCTTTTGCCCCTCAAAGGTCAGTGGACCATTTCACTCTTCCTGAAGCACCCATCAGGCAAAGGAGGAGGGGTGGGAACCAGCATGGCCTGAGGAGTCCAGTCAGGGCAGGCCCCAGTCTGCAGCCAGCCTCTCTGACTGACCCAGAATGGAATTCTGAGGAGACCATTTTCGCCTGTCAGATCCTAAAGAATAGTGACCATATATGTATAAGTTATGAAATGTGGGGCGCTACCGCAGGAGCTTGAGGAAGTGGGGGAACCATAAATGAGAGGCAGCAAAATTTGTTGCCAAAGAATGCATATGCAAATGTGGCGAAGTGCTCAACATTTCCCTGGGGGGCATGTCAACAGATGGCAATTAACTGCTAACAGTTGGGAATGAGTAAGCACAGAATACACACACACTTGGGCACTGTGTACCTGCCTGCTTTCCTTTGTCTGGTAAGGGAATTGAACCCAGGGCCTTTGCAATGAGTTACATCTCCTTCCTTTATTTATTTATTTGTTCATTCATTCATTTTTATTTTTGAGACAGGATCTCACTTAGTTGCTTACATACACAAAGTGGTTCCAAACTTGTGATCCTCCTGTCTCAGCTTCCCAGAATGGTGGGATTACAAATATATGCCTCCAAGACCAGTTCCTGCCTACCTTTTACAATTCCTCAATGTATTTCCATGCTGTCTGTAAAGATGTTTGTTCTGCCTTCCCTGTTTTCTGTTCAGAAAATTTACCCAGGACAACCCCAGATTTCACTCAGGGATTAAGTTTGAGCATTTACTGTCTACCAAGCACTGTCTGAAGTATGAGGGTTTCTCAGCCCTAGTCCTGGCCTCCTAGGACACACAGCCCAGTAGATGCATTTGATCTGCCCTGACCTCACAACTTTCCTGACTGTGCATCCCAATTTGCTGGGAACAGCCCCGTTTATATCTTTTGTCCTAGTGTAATTATTAATAGCCTTTCTTTTCACTCTCCAATGTGTCCCAGTTTGGATGATAAATTATATTGCTACTGTATCTAAAGTCCCTTTTTTTAAACTCCTTTTTTGTTATAAAAATCTAATACCAAGAGATAAAAAGTACAAAACTATAACATCCTCTATTTTAGAGGCTCTTTGTAACTTGCCAAAGTCAAGAGAGGGCTCCCAAATTATCAAGAAAATGGCTTTAGCAGATTAAATTTTAATTAGTTCAGGAACAGGCTTCACTGCATTCTGGGCTGGAGTCCTTGCCGCATGCTGTAGTTGGTTCTGTAATCGCAGACATTTTCCATGATGCATCTGACTGCTCTGTTCCACCAGCGGGGGCACATGAGGGCACTTGTCCCAGTACAGCCTGGAGGGAGAAGAGCCAACTCAGGTTACCATGACAACACCCTTTCCTGAAAATCTCTGACTGACACTTCCTGGGGAGACAGGAAGTGAAGACAGGAAGACACCGAGGTCACTCTCTGCCCAAATCCAGCTTTTCCCACCTCCCAGACTCATCTAATATTGACCTCTTCTAGCTCAGCATTTCTTCTCCCATTCCCACCAGCAAAGCTATCCTGGGGGCAAAAGCAACCAGCTGCTTCTGCCCCCTCTCTTTCTAGCAGTCCAGTAGAAAACAAAAATTATTCTAGTCAGAAGCTATATAGACACAGTTAATGAGGGACTGAACCTTCAAAGAACTACACAGCTGATTCCAAAGTAAAAATAAATGCTTAACAGATCTTCAGCACTTTTGCAATCAACATCGCAACACTGAAAATCCTTCAGCAAATGTTACTGAGTGCTGATAATGTGCCCGGCACCGTGCTGGCGACTGGGTACGGAGTGTTGAACAAAATGAACATGGTGGTCCCTGCTTTCGTGGAGCTTACCATGTCCCAAGGGAAAGAGACATTCAAGAGATACTTTTGCAAAATAAATAAGTAAAAAGTGTACCATTATCAATTGTAGTAAGTGCTATAAAGGAAAAGCCCAGGGTATAAATGGAGCTGCCGAGTGGAGTTCTTTGTGCAGTGCTTCAGTAGAGGAAATGTTCAGAGCTTGCTGTGCATCTTCCTGTGACTATTTTAGCCAACACAATCTCTCATTGTCTGAATTCTCAGCACCTAAAATACTTCCAAATATCATTACCATGTCATCGCTTTACGTATTAAGTGCTCACTGTACATTGAATGAATGAAAGAGTTGGGGAACAAATGAACTTTTGTCATCTTCTGTGGACCCCATTCTGTGCTAGTTATGTTTGCAAATATCCTCCAAATTCAACAGCGTGAAATCGTCACATCTTCATCAAGGCTGGCACTCTAGTGTGCTGAACTAAACAGTGGCTCGGAAAATAAGTATAAAATATAATTCAAGTGAACTTTGGCATAGCCAATACGGGCAAAAATACATGTTTTTGGAGCATTTCTGAATAGAAAGGGAAGATGTGCATGAACAGAATGAAAGGGTTCAGACACTCTATAGAGTCGTAGAAGTAGGACAAAGAACAGGCTTTGAGAGGAGGAGGGTGAGGAGAAAGATGGGCAGCGTTTCTAAAGCCCAGAGGAGCATTCGGAGAACATGAAACGATCCACAGAATGGTTTTGTGGACGGAATGATGCAGTTGGTTTCTATCATCCTTGGGGCAAGTACTAGATACAGCCTGAAATTCTTGAGGGGCTGGGTCCAAGGCTGGAGAAGAGAATTTGGGCTTAGTGAGATGTTTAAGTACAAAACTACTTCCAAAACAGTGATGTTTGAAGGCTGGCATTTATAGGGTAAGTGGTTATAGGGAAGTTTTTCTAAAATGTAATGGAAAGAAGTATGAATTCAAAAGTAGTTCCAAAGCTCATTGGTTTAAGAAAGAATATGAGATAAGGAAGGAAACTAAGAGGATGACTTTTTTAACAAGAGGTTCCTTGTTGTGAACAATTTAGAGAAAAGAAAGTTTAACACAGGAGTTTTATTTCATTAAAGATGGCGGTGGGAAGCATCACACTATGTTAGGGTCAGAAATCGCTACGTTTTAAAACCATTCATGTTAGGCTGAGGATAAATAGAAAAGAGAAATGTCTGAAAAGGTTCAAGGGAATAGGGAAAAAATACCCTGAAAGCAAAAATTATTGTCCCTGGTAAGGAGCGCTGATATACAGGATTTTCTTCAGAAACAGACATGGGTATAAATTCACTGCTCCTTGGTTGAATCCCTGGAGTTTCCTAAGATGGCGACAAGTCCCATAATTGTCCTACGTTTATTGTTTTTCTCCACAAACCTATTTGTGAAAGTGCCATAAAATTGTCTTACCCAACCCTCTCAGTTTTAAGAAATATGATACGCAGCAGATTGGGAGAAAAAAGACTTTTTTTCCCCTTATTTTACAGCCTCTTGGCACAAGTTCAGCCCTGAAATGGTTAAAATATCAGCACATTTCACTGGTCTTGAGTTACTCATAAACATTCAGCAAAGCAATTTCAGTCAATCGCACATATTAACTGCTTAAGTTCTTCTCTCTGAGGATGTGGACTGTTATTTTATGCCAAAAGTCCCGTAATTAAGTTTGACATAAGCGCATGGATTAAATATGTGGTTGGGGCAGGGGGATGGGTGCAGAATGGAAGATTTTTTGTCCCCTTGCGTTCTTGCCATATGGAGACTGTAACCAAATCATGTGCCAAAAATTGTAAGAGATTTTCCAATCTTATTACTCAGTGTTGTTTATCAGGTAAGACTCAAGGCCAATATAATTACAAAACCGGTTTTTCTTTTCCCCAATTTAGCATTAAGAACAACAAAACAGTAGGCCTAAGACCTCCCGGTGCAATCTTTATAAAGCAGAGTATGGAACAGGTATTGAACGCCCTTCCGATGGGCATGGGACTGTGGTTACAGTTCGGAGCTAATTTATTAAACTGTTCTGATTCATGGACTTTTTTTTAAACACTGAAATCGCGATGAGGGTATTGTACCTTGTGTTTGTTTGTCAGTTTCATTAGGATACCTGGCACCCTAACGCCTGGCCTTCTGATGCCACTTTGATCTCATGGAGATTTCACTCCTCTGAAGGCTTCTCAGGTGACCCCAAAAGGCCCAGATCACTTAAGCAGCAAATTTACTTTCAATTTCTGGCCATATTTATGAAGGTTTCTTGTGGTTTGAGAGAGGAATGCTCTTGTTCCTCCCTTCCTAAAAAACAGCTGAAAATAGCTTTTTCAAATATTTCAAAGAGAAAACATCTTTGACTTTCCCCCTAGTCAGAGGAACCCTCAGGAAATTAACTCTAAAAAGAAAGTCAGGCACCATAGCACCATCCGTGGACACCCCCCCCAACCCACCCACTTCATAGTGCTCCAATCCAAGCCCAGAGCTTTGTGGCTCCTCTCTGGTTTAGCTGAGATGACAATTCTCTTGGGTGTCTGCCCCCTTCTCCCTGTAACTTCCTGAGGGCATCAAGAAAGCTTACCCCGATTCAGCCAGCCTTGAGTTTGTTACACTTAGCCATCAATCTACAAATGCTCAATACAACGACTCCCCGACACCTTCTGCTGTGTCTCTTTCTCTGGGCTCAACTCTGAAGCGTTTCCTTCAAGGGCCATGCAGCAGGCTGCTCCCAGCACGGGCTAGGAAGCCCCGTACGCATCCATGTCACACTGACTTCTGGCATGGGTTTCTGACCATTTAAACCGTGCTGACCTTCGTTTTCTAACAGGAGGCTCAAAACAGAGTGTAATGTTGAGATACAGCCTTAAAATTTGCTACCTGGGAGTGAGAATAACTCATTTAGGCTCAATGAAACCTTCTCCATTCCCCATAATTTGGGGGTGTATCTGCCAAATCTCTGAAAATATCATCCTGAGCCCTGCAGGAATAGTCCTGTTTCTTAGTTTATCTTCCTGGCTTTATAATTTATATTTGTGCTCATTAAATTACATAAGCCTGTTATTAGGCCCACGGTCTTAATGTATTCCAGGCATTCTGAATTGAACTGTACTCGTCTATATTATTTCTCAATTTAGTACAAAATACAATTACCTCCAACTCCACTATCCACGTTATTGTTGGGAATTGGCTGGTTCTCTTGTGTGGCTTTCCCTTACTCATAGCTTCATTTTCTTTGATATCTCAAGTAGGTTTTTTAATTTTCAAGACTTCCTCTTAGGATTGGAGATCTTGCTCAGTTATAGAGCACTTGCCTTACATATCTAAGATTGTGGGTTCCAGGACCATCACCACTAAAAACAAAAAAAAAAAGAACAAACAAAAACTTAACTCTTTAGAGAAGCTGATTAGGAAAATTTTCCCAAATGAGATTATTAAATTCATATGGCTACCCCATATGAATGGCAGGGTTCTTGCTCTGGTCATTGAGGAGCGAGGGAAAACTCAGTGTTTCCCATTCTCTGAGTGACTTAAAAATAATGCGCTGAGTCGTGCCACTCTGGGAGAGGTGCTTCACCCCTGTACAGTTGCTTCAACTTGCACTTTTCATGGACCCATGTCTGCCATTTTTTCTGTCAAAGTCCAATCTTTACAACTCCAGAAAGAAGCCAAAGCAAAGATACGTGTTGCCGCAGGTTAGGCGCCAGGAGAGTGCGACTGGGTTTGCATGTTGCTCATGAAAGTAGGGTAAAGTGTGGTATGCTGGGAATCCAGAGGCTTCAGCATAGTTGTGCAGACCTTCCTGGAGGCCTCTGGAGACCTTTCTGCATTTAAGCCTTCCCACCTTTGTCCCCAGATAAGAATTTAGATCCATTTGTCATCTGAGATGTTACCACGTCTTGCCTCTAGGCTGGGGTAATTCCAGTTTGGACCTTGCATTCCTCCTCCTTTTCCTGTCTTCCCTCAGAGATATCTGCAGGACAGAGAAACTGTTAGGCTCTTTTGAGGTCTGTGTTCACAGTCTTCTAAATCTGCCACTAGCCACACTGAAAAGTATGGTCATTTTCCATGCTATTCCTTGGGTCCAATCTTCTTGAGTATGATTCAGTTTCATAAATTCCTGCTTATCAGTAGTATAGTGGACAAAAATCCATGCTCTGAAGACTAACTATCTAGATTCAAATCCAGACTCAGTTATCTGACCTCCAGCATTTTTACTTAACCCCTGTTATGGTTTATACATTGTGTCAACTCGAGAAGTCTAGAAGCTTAACTAAGTGATTTAGTGACTGATTTGCCTCATCGGCACAATAGAGATACAATAGTACTTACCTCTTGGGGACATTGTAGATTTCAGTAAATGTGGGCCAAGTAGATAGTAAATCTTCTACAGAGTGTCAGCCATATTGTTTTTGAGATGAACTGGTCCCTCAAAGATCTAAGATATACAATCTCTCAAGATGATTATAAGCACATCCACATCTTCAGCTTGAACTTCAGTTGGCAGGATTTAAACAAAACCAACTTCAAAACTAATAGTCTATTCACATATTACACAACCTCTCACAGTCTACTATTATTTAAGGACATGGAAATTCAGGTAGCATTGGTGTAAAAGTTAATTAAAAATGTTTAAATTCAGAATTGTTATTCTTTCTTTTTGGCATATAAAAATGACAGTATTCTAGGGGCTGGGGATTTAGCTCAGCGGCATACGCACCTGCCTTGCAAGCAGGCAGTCGTGAGTTTGATGCCCGGTACCGATAAAAAGGAAAAAAACAAACAAACAAAAAAAATTACAGCATTCTCATGAGCTCCCTGTAAAAGCCAGAACTTTGCTAGAGGTGCAGGGTGGGCTCAGCAGTTCTAAAACCTCCAACAATGCCCTCCTATGACCTCTTTGACCTTTATCACCAAATTGGAGTAATTCACCACCGTGCTGAATTTATAAGACTGTGGCGAGCAAGAAAGTAAAAGTGGGGCCAAGCGTGGTAGTGCTTATCACTTCAGCACGTGGGCGGCTGGGGCAGGAGGATGGAGAGTCCGAGGCCAGCCTCAGCTACGTGGCAAATTCAATGCTGGTCTGGACTACACCGTAAGACTCTATCTGAAATATTGATTGTGAATATATGAACTCTGGCAATCAAGCCAGGCACAATCTCCTAAAGAGTTAAATCAGGAAAAAAGTTGTGCTGTCCCCATTAAATGAGAGACAGCCATCTGTGTGTCAAAGACTTGAGTGCAGAAGAACATTGCCCACCAATCACTGTCAAATCCTGGGGGGAAGCTATGGAAAACACCTGAAGACCACATGTTCCTGGAATCTGAGCTCTGAGCATGAGTCACACCAAGTAAGTTCAGGAACATGGGTAGCCTGACTTCTTCCTAAGCACACCACTACAACTCTGAATTCACAAAGAACCTTTATTTTTTTAGAGGCAACTCTTTCATCATTATCCATGAATTTAGAATATTATTTCCCAGTTAGATTAATCTGAAAATGAATAGTTTTATCAATAGAAAATGACATTCAAGGGGCAGATAGAATAATATCTAAGAGCAGCAAGGCCTGGAGTTAAATGTAAATTCCAAATTTGGCACTCTCTTTAAGCCTCAGCCTTCACTTCTATGAAATGGGAATTTTATGAGGGATAAATGAGACCGTGTGTGTGTGTGTGTGTGTGTGTGTGTGTATGAATAACTCAGTCTAAGGCTCAAGATAAAATGTCCCACAGTTATTAGCATACAATATTAGCAGTAGTAGTCAAGTCATAGAAGTAAAAGCTATGGCCTTAATCATAGACGTAACATATGCCTCAGAATTCTACTATTAGATATATATCAACAAAACACGGAAATCTACATTTACACAGAAGCTTATATACAGAAGTTCATAGCAACATTATTCATAATAACCAAAAATAGAAACAAACCAAATATCCAACAAATTTGGAATATGAACAAGCAAACTATAGTACATGGTCACACAGCGGAATATTGTTCAGCCATAAAAAGCAGTGAAATACTCGTGTGTGCTATAACATGGGTTATACGTGAAAGAAGGCAGACACACAAAACTGTATTATATTAGACCATTTATAGGAAATTTCTAGAATAGGTAAATACATAGATTTAGACAGTAAAATTAATGCTTGCGGGCAGCTGAAAAGACGTAGAAAAAAATGAGGAATTATTGTTCATATCCACAGAGTTTCTTTGGGAGGTGATAAAAATGTTCTGATAGTTGATAATAGTTGCCCAACTCTATGAAATATTAGAATCCACTGAGTTGTATATTTTTAAAGAATAAATTTTCTGGTACTGAAACTATTATTTTTTATAACATTTCCTTTTTAAAAAAGCAAATTAACTCAACCATCCCTATCAAAACTTAACCTATCATATATGTGTGTTTTTAGGTTGATATGAACTAGAAATGTATAGTTTAGGAATTACACAAAATGTGCAGATGGCCCTTGAGAGCAGATTAGTTATCAGTTAAATTCATGTGTCCATAAAGTTTAAGTCTATTTACTGGGATTATGCATATATAACCTTATTTTAGAAACTCCAAATAATTGTAAGAGTTATTCTGATTTAAAAATACATGTTGAGGCCCAAACATATGCTTGAAGGTCTACCGTGTACTGCACTTTGCCTCGTGTGTGAGGTATATAGGAAAGAATAAGGTCACCCAGTTGTGAGGCCCGTCATTCATCAGTTCTTTGGACTTCACATCAACTGAGATTTGGTCATGCTTGACTTTTTTATAGTATGTATATTTTAGTTTGCACTCTGTAAATTTGTATATTGTAGTTTGATTTATATTTGGGAATAGTCCCCATAAGAACAATGTGAGGCTGTTCTCAAACATGAACCATATTATTATTATCTTAAATCTGCCTTTTCAAACCCTTCTCCCCAGAAGCACATTGACAGTTGAAAATCACAGCTCTGGATTCTAGAAGCTTCCATATCTAGGATCTCAAGGTTTTGCATGAAAGAGTTCTGCCCAGCCAGTTAAGGTTTCATTTAATCTCTTGAGGACCTGTAGTAAAAGGGGGACTCTCAAATTTTTACTAACCTAAGAGTCAACTGGGGTGCTGGTCTACTGTGCAGATTCCAGAGTCTTCCCAGAAGAAAGGCAGATTCAGTAGATCTAAGGAACAGCTCGGGGAAAGGTGGTTAACAAGCACCCCAGGTGATGCTCATACAGGAACTAGAGAAGCACACTGAGAAACATGGCTCTCAAAGATTGGAGACCAAGGCTCTGCCAGGTGTTCATTAAGTACCACCCTGATACATGACACTCTGCTAGGCACTTTGGGTAATGTGAAGGGAAGTTCCTCCTGTAAGGAGTACATTATCAAGTCTGGAAGACTTGCAAAGCATGACAATAACTGACCATGTGGGCAAGATTTGACCAATAACAAAAGGGCAACTGAGAGTGCAGGGGATTCAGAAAACCAGAACAACCTCCTGAGAGGTGATTGGGGAAGAGTTCATGAAATACGGGGGTAGCCTAGGCCTAACCTTAGACGATGACTATGCCACAAAATAGAAGACTCTGGAGCAGTGAAGAAGATCTGTCTGACAGTAGCTGGCTATGGTCTGTGTTCTGGGAAATAAGAAACCCAACTGGAGAAGCAGAATCTGGCCAAATTGTGGGCAGTCCTCAATGGCTGACAAGAGACTAAAACTTTCTAGATATGGGGAGCCACTGAGAACTTTTGAGCATGGTAGGTCAGAGGTCAGAGCTGCAAACAGATTAATCTGGTAATAAGTCACAGTGAGCATTTTCGTAATGAGGTGACACATACATAATGGGATAAGAACATAACAGAAGTAGAATCAAGAGTAGTCTGGAAGACCAGAGTTATGGTTAACATTTGATAGGCCTAGAATTGTCCCTCTCAAAAGCCTTCCCTCCAAAGGAATAAGCCTTTCAGGACAACGCAATCCTAATAACTCTTCTTTCTTACACTCATGATAAAAGAGACGCTAACTTAAAAGAAGGCATTAAGGAAGGAGATTGTGATAGCAGGAATAGAGGACATGCAGATGAAAGAAAGGATTTACTCGGGCTCAGAGATGAGAAGAAAGACTCTGGAGTAGGGAAGAGAGAAAGAGGGTAGAAAGCCACACCTGCCAATCTCTGTTTGTAGTCTCTTCCGGAGGACTATCCCCAGGACAGTTGGAATGGAGCACTGCTTCCTGGGAACTTACAGCCACAGATACATCAGAAGCAGTATTTGCAAATGACCACACTGACTACTCAGGATGCTTGGTAACATTCCCAACCAGAAAGGGGTGGTTGCGATTGTACAACACTTTATAATCAGATATCCAAAGATAACACTGGTCATCGAGTTAAAGGAGAAAAACAGTAAGTTTTGGTTATGGTTTGTTATGCAACTTTTGCCACATCACGAACCACCCCAAAATGTAGTCACTTAAAACAATAAATCAGTTTTCGCAGTCTTGTGGAGGAAGCTGCACGATTCCGTTGAGTTAGCCAGGCTGAGCCGGGTAAACAAGAATGGCGTCACTTTCTTAGCTCACATCGTGTTCCAGGTCAGCTGAGGTGGTTGTCATCCTTCACGTGGTGGCTCAGGGTTCCGAAGGACTGTAAGCCACAAAGCCAGAACACCTTTCCAATTTTGGCTTGTGTCACATACGCTATTGTTCCACTGGCCAAAGAAAATCCCATGGCCAGATCAGTGTCCCTGAGAAGACACTGGCCAAGAGTAGAGATAAAAAGAGGGGGAAACGGGTGACCATTTTTCATCCCTCAGCCGTGTATACCTGAAGTAGTGTGTCCCTTCAAAGGAACTGGCAATTTTTTGCTCAGTTCTGCTTAAAGCATTTAGAAGGACAGGGTTAGTGTTGGGCTTCTGTCATACATGTCTGAATGTGAACGCTGGAAGAACATTGCGAGAAATCCACAAATGTATTTAACTGATGGAAATTTTTTCAAAGAAGGAGAGAGATGGAAGAAGAGAAAGAAGGGAAGGAGACACGGCAAGAAGCTTTTCTTGGCATATCCAGTTTGGTCGTCACAACGGCAGAACACTACCAGCCTTATTAAGATCCTGAACTATTTGGTTGTCATTATTTGACTTATAAAGTAGCACCCTATCTCCTGGGCTCCTGCCTGGGACAGATTTGAACTCTGCAGAGGGGCTCACAGTGTGTGTCCAGGAGCCCAAGTTTCCAGTCCACAGGGCAGGGAAATGCTTGGATGACTAGCCAGCACTGGAAAGACCCAAGATGCAATCCTGCAACGCCCCATTCTTGGGACGTAATTAATGTGCTGTTAATTTTTTTTCATCAACAAAGGATTACCGAAATACCGCATGATTTCCTTAAAAAATGTGACCCTCCCTTTCCTGTCTCACTTTTCTTTTCCTGGATCTGGACATGATTTCCATTGGCCTCACAAAAACAGTTATTTCTGCTCATTTTCCTCAACTCGTCTCAGTTGCTTGATCTCCAGGAGTCCAGAAAGACTGATGTGAGTTATTAGGGGGAATTTAAGGGGCTGCTTCTCCCATTCTGGGGCAGCTCTGCTCTAAAACACTTCCCCTCCTTGTGAGGCCAGTGGCTTCCTCTGCAGCCCACAGCAAACCTCATGGAGTTATAAAAACCCAACTAACTAAATAATGCCATAGGAATCTTAATGACTAGGGTCATTTGGACAACAACATTACACAGTTTTTTCCTCTCTGAATTCAAAATTACAAATATCCCATCCAAATCAGATTTAATTACCACTGTTCAAATTTTGAGAGCTTTCTCCATTTCAATTATGTAAAAATGGGAAACAAAGATCTCCTGCTAAGGGATGGTGAATCAACTCCTTTTTTTAAAGAGGAGCAGGAAAGTGGTGTAATTGTTATCTCTTCCTGATAAAATCTCTGTTGTGGACTGGCCGTTTCTTTACCAAACATTCCTAAATCACCCAGGACAGTTTGTCCACATTTATCATCACCAAGAATAAAATTAACCTGTGATGAGTGCTGGCGTCTAAGCCAGTCAGACCCCAGTTCCCACGGCGAAAGTCCTTCCTTGTCTGATAGCTGGGCAGATGCAAGGGACAACTATCACGGAAACCCAGGACTTAACAATCTTCAGGCTAATCTGTATCATCTGTCAAATGGGGAAAGAGAACAAGAAGGACCCCGCACACATCTTGGGACTTCCAAGTGCTCCCTCTCACAACTTACCCCGGGACACAGGGCACATCTGACCCCATTAGGACCTAACCACTGAGAAGCAGGGCCAGAAATGGAGGTTCCTTCCAGAAAGCCTTACTTATTTGGGAGATGTCTCCTTAAAAGAATGGCAGACTTATGGTAGCAGTTCTCTAAAAATCCATTTCAGGGTACCTTGCTATCTAGTCTATCTTTAATTTAAAAAAAAAAATACAATTTTCCTTTAGTGCCCCCAAATCATTTTGTTGATGAGGAATTACTCACCTTCCTACGTGGTAGCCCTTATAATGAGCCAAAATTTTGTGTTGCCAAAAACAAGCTTAGCACCAGAAGGGTTTTGGATTTCAGATTTTTTTTTTTTTACCAATTTTAGAATATCTGTATAAACATAATGAGATATGTCGAGGGTGAAATTCAGGTCTAAATATGAACCTTTTTAATGTTTTATATACACATTATACACATTATACACATAGCCTAAAGGTGCTTTTATACAATATTTTTGGCATACCTGCATTTTTGACTGCAACCTATCCCATAAGATCAGGTGTGGAATTTTCTGCCCACAGCATCAGGTTGGTGCTCAGAAAGCTTTGGAATGGAGATGCAGCTAAGTGGTAGTGTTTGCCTAGCATGTGTAAGGCCCTGTGTTCTATTCTCAATGCTGAAAATAAATAATAATAATAAGGCTTTGGATTTCAAATTTCAGATATTTGATTAGAAATGTTCAGTGTGTGTCTGTGTGTCTGTGCTTGTGCAGTATCTGAGATTGATTCTAAGACTCCATTCAGATACTAAATCTAGAGATGCTCAATCCCTTCATATAAAATGGCATAGCATTTGCATATAACCTAGGTATATCCTCCTATGTGTTTAAATCATCTCTTGATTACATATAATATATAATATAGTGTTGTTATACTAAAGCTTTTAGGGAATAATAATAAGAAAAAAGACTTCACATATTCAGTGCAAATGCAATTTTATTTTAATATTTTTATACTCCACTTTTTTTGGAGGTGGAGCTACCAGGAATCAAACTTACAACCTTGCGCTTGCCAGGCAGATGCTTTTATGCCACTAAGTTATATCTCCAGCCCCTTTGAATATTTTTAATGTACTGTTGGTTGACTCTACCGAATGAGGAAACCACAGACAGGGAAGACTCATCTATATAATTGTGTGTCTATAGCTACACACATGTACATAAGCATGTGTACTATATAACATGAAATATTCCTAAAATATGTTTGTGAATAGTGATATAAATTGCATTAGACTACTGATATCCAGTTCAAATGTGCTGAGTCTTGTCACCACGGACAGCTTTGTTTGCATGGAAAGCTGAGACCCTGTAAAGGGCTTCCTCTTTGATAACAAAAGCGGTGGTGTCTGGGAGATGCCCCCAGTTTTATGTAGAACAACATCCTTTAGTTTGACCATGAATGCCTAGCATCTTGACTGTATTTACTGTTAATTATATACTATTTTGGCTTTGTGGATGACATAGAACAGTTTTTAAGGATATATGCGACAACTTAAGAAAAAAATCCTTTATTTTCATGTTGGAATCCAATTCATGCTTCATAATGTCTATAGTCTTAGGTTTTGCTTTTAACAAATATGGGGATTTAGCTCAGTGGCACCAGTGCCTACCTGGCAAGCATGAAATCATGAGTTTAATCTCTGATGCTAAAAATATAAATAAATAAAATAATAGCCTTAGTATGCACATCTGCCCCATTCTTCACCCATTATTACTAGTGCTGTGAGGTTTCCTGGAAGTTGAATATTTTATGTCTGACCTACAGCTGTACATATTTCTATTTGCCAAAATCTCAATCAAGAGTCCCTAAAATGTATGTAGATTTTTCTGTACCCCACCTACTTCAGAGTCATCACAAATGGCCCCAGAGATTATAAAAGCATCACATCCTGAAAAAGAGTCACCAACCCCCAGCCATTCGGTTCTTTGCATTCTTGGGCATCTTGGGGGCAACCTACCAGGGTCACTCAGTCATCAGTACAGACTCATGTTATTTTGCTGGCAGTATCTGTCCAGGGGCTGTGTGAGCCTGGTCAGTGGCGCAGGAGGGAGAAGAGGAAGTGCTGAAAAACGGAACAGGAAACAGATGGGAGACAGGATCTTTCTCGACTCCAAAATTCTCAAAAACCTCAGACCAGCCTGGTTGCTGGAAGATTAGGACAAAACTGAGATCTGTGTATTTACCAAATAGAGACCAGCTGAGAAATCATGTCACATGGATGCCAGGCCCTAGCGTGGGCTGTAGGTCAGCACAGCCGAAGGGAAGTGAAAACATACGACAGTCACTAAGTAGGTTCAGGGCCAAAATAAGAGAATGATGACATCCACGCTGTGATTGCCGCAGTGCTAAAGTCACAGCTGAAATCTCTAAGGTCATGTGAGTCTGGGTGGAGAATGCTTCTTTCTTTGCTAAGAACTGAGAGGTCTTCAGGGTCTCTATTCACAAAGACTCACACTCATAATGGTGAGCAAGGAAAAAGACTCAACTTCCTCATCTGCAGCCTTTAGGGCTCATGTAAGGGAAAAGAAGGGGACAGAATCTGGAATCAATGTACTGGGGCCATTTTCGATGACCTCCAACCCAGACACATCAAAGAATCCAAATGGCTTCATTAAAATTCACCCCAGAGTAAATAAAAATTATTCTTCTGCCTGAATTCAGAGCTCTGGGAGAAACTTTGCAGGTGGAATGAAATCCAGGCTTGATTTTCCCCACCACCACTGCTTTGCAGGTTTGGCTTGTGGGGAGGAGGGTGGAATGATTCCCTAACAACCAGAACATTGAACCTACTTCCTGAGGAGATGCTAAAATCTGACCATCCAGCTGACCTCCCCCTAACAAAGCCAGATAGCAAAGCCATCCAAAAATCTCAAGACACCCCTCCCCCTTCCCAGCAACTGCATTTCACTTGTGACCTTGCTCAGCCTGTGGTCAGGAAAGAGCCTTTGAACACATCTCCAGAGCTGCAGCGATTAGAAGGGCTTTGATTACCCAGCTCAGCTGGCCCTCCCTTCTCTCTCCTGCTCTTGTCCCCTCCCCCAGGCCCTTCACGTGCCTCCTCTTCTGGTAGCTCAAGCAGTTTAAAAAAAATTTTTTTTCTCCCTCTCTTTTCATTTTCGTATAGCATCCTAAACCCCAAGATACGGTTAACACTAATCCTGATTTGTTTAGGGTTTATCTACATTATTAATTCCAATCATGCGAAGGAAAAAAAAAGAAGTGCACAGGATCCAGTTTGTATACAAAGTTTGGGTGTCTGTGAAAGGAGCCAGCAATCCCTGAGAAACATATTTTCTTTAGCTATCTTTTAAATCCAAACAACTTTCTTCTCCTCTAAGTCTGAAAATATTCCTCGAGATGAGACCCATCCTTAACCATTTCATTTATTATTACTTCTCCCCAGTCAATATCCTTTGAAGCTGCTTCCTGCATTAATCTGGACTTAATATGGATTTAAACATTTACAATGGAAAATAATTTGGGTTAAAAAATAATCTTCCTTGATAAAACTAGACACCCCCCCCAAACTGTCACCATCTCTGACAGCTAGGAATGGAATGAGATTCTTGAATATGCATATTGAAGAAAACCAAAAGCAAAGCCCAGCAGCATAGATGTTATATTTTATATTTGTCAGCTGTTATGACTGACTGGAGTTGAGTGATATTCCAGGGTCTTGACTTGTTGTTTGAACGAATTCATCATCATTCGGGACATATGAATAGTTACTTGGGGCCCAGGGTGTACTAAAAATACCTTCTCTTGGGGTGAGGGAAAGCTGTCTTTCAGGGGGAGCAGCCTGTATCTATCCCTCACAGAGGGGCTTTTCAGTAACTAACAGGGCTGAAGAAGGCTGAGGTTCCGGCCCCCTTCCCTTCTCTCTATTCTGCCCCTCTCCCTTTTTGCATTCTTCTGTCTCCTAACTGGCATAATGCTGGAAATAGAAAGTTCACATTTCTTTGGTTTGGCCCCCCGGGCAAGGCCAGCGTTATCAAATGAACTGGAGCATGTGGGGATTGGAATACATTCATGGGAATTTAGAAGAATTTAGATTAGACTTTCAAGTCTACTTTGTCAAACCTCAGCATGAAAACCAGACCTAAATATGTTTTGATTTCTTGGTGATTTAGAGAATGGAACCAGGCTGAACACAAGTAAAGCCCCTCCCAGGGTGAAAAGTATGTGGTATGATGTCGTCTCCCCACCCTTATGCTCCATGGCAGACATCACTAATCAATTGCCACATTCCTTCCCATTGAGCAGGAGGCAGTCTGTATCTTAATATAAGACTCCATGGTTCCCACATTGCCTCCAGGTTTTCTTCCAGCCTGCCTGTAATTGATTCACCTTGTGCATCCTTCCAAAAGTGATGTGTGAGCGCCCTGCTTTTTGGGCCATTGGACATTCTCCACATGTGACTTTTTTTCTCCACCAGGAAGATCTTCCTAGTCATTTCCCCTCTGAGATACCTACTCTAATTAACCGTCTCCTACCTTCACTTTTTGTTGGTGCTGTGCATTTTATTTTAATACCATTTATCTCTTTCCTAAGTAATATTAATTCACTGTGAAATTTTATCAAATACAGATATACAAAAAATAGAAAATTTAAAAATCACTTTTGGTCTCCTTAGGATATACACATTGATATACACCTTCCCCACTCTTTTAATGAAATATTTCTAGTTTTTTATTGTAAGATATATATGTATATAAATACACTTAAAGTGAGTAAAATATTAAGTTTTTGTGTGTAAATTATACCTCAAAATAATCATCTCTCTATAGACTTTTTAGAAAAGAGGATTAGAGGGGCTGGGGATTTAGCTCAGGGGCATAAGCACCTGCCTTGCAAGCAGGTGGCCGTGAGTTTGATCCCCGGTACCGATAAAAAGCAAAAAGACAAAAAAAGAAAGAGGATTAGAGTATGAACTTCAACTTTATATGTATTTTTAAGCGAAAGTACAAATTTCATATTTTATATACTTTCTAAAATGTCTGAAAACTTCACAGTCAGTAAAATTGTAGATCGTAAAGTATGTGTTTGAATAGTCTTGGAGCATTTACCTGTACTTCCATTGTTACAAAGAAATCTTAATGTGTTTGCCTTTTGTAATATAAATTATTAATAGCTTTACTGAGATATAATTTACCTACCAAGGAATCCATCCATTTAGAGTGTACAATTCAATAGTTTATTTACAGAATTCTGCAACCATCCTCCTATCAATAGTCAAATGTTTATATCACCACAAACAGAAATCCCAATCTCATCTCCTTCCAAAGCCCCTCAGCTCTGGGCAATCACTAATCTACTTTAAGTCTACAAATTTTTGTGGTGAGAATTTCATAGAAATGGACTGTTCAATATGTGTTCTTTTGTGACTAGCTTCCTTCAGTTAGCCTATAGTTTTCAAAGTCATCCACATTTTAGCATTATTTCATTCCTTTTTATTGCCAAATAATACTTCATTGCTTTTGTCTATTTTATGTCAACATTTCTGTTTATTTTTGTAATGTTGATTGCATTACTTTACTGGTTTGGGCAGCACACATGTCTCCCATCTGTGTACACTTTAGTTGTCCCAAGGATTATTTTTGTAGAATCGTGCTGAATTTATGAAGACATCCAGGTTAGTTCATCAGACACGTACTGAATGTTGAAATGTGTAGTCTCTGTCATCCAGGAGTTTACAATCTATTTACATCAAGTCACGAAAGCAAATCACAGCGATGACTCACTTTGATATCTTAGCTTTTAATTAATCTTTTCACTTACCTTATCTAGGTGTAGATGGATAGATAACTTTCAAGTTTGCTTCATGTATTTTTATGTTATGCTATTCCTTGAGCCAGCCAAAAACAGGAAATGTGAGTTCTACTTCTTTTCTAGTATGATAATACAGGGAAAATTACAGCAACTATCATTTAGTATGCATTTTATTTTTTGATATACAAAACTGTAAGGCAGTTACTCTTATTTTCACTTATTGATGAGGAAACTGGGACACCTTGTGAGGTATAATGTGAACCCAGGGATGTTTTGTTTTAAAGCTCACATAGGTACTTGACCACTGGGCCATAGCAGCCCCCAACTATGAGGGGGACATTCTTAACAGACAGTAATGATCTTGTCCATCTGTCACTCTGGCTAGTAGCTTGGCATCTTAGTCTGACCTGAACCAGTCTTTGGGGCAGGAAGATGAACTCAAAGAGACCTCAAGCCTTCATCAGTGGCATTTATGGCTGTGTTCATTGTGATAGGACATTGACAATGATAGAAAACATAACTTCCTAAAAAGCTTCCTCCACTTGGTCCAAAAAAATTACAAGACATCATCTTTGAAAGCACCACCACTCTGGCATCAAATATAGAAAATACACTTAGAGATGACAAATTAGGAATCACTTGACCAAAATGTGCCATCTGACAGCAACATATCAGAGGGCAGCCTTTGAGAACTTGGGCTCCTAAAACTGTCCAACCACTTTCCTAAGACTTACTTGACTATTCTATGCTGTCACTTTCAACAATAGGGCAGGTTGCATCTGCAAATCTACCTATCACAATGAAGACATTTAATAAATATTAAATGATAATTATTGTTTCTTTCACATTCACTGACAGGATAAAAATACTGGCAAAGAGCCTTTAAAGTCTAATTACCTCGTAGGCACTGAAACCAAGCTGATAGTTGAAATTTTAATTGTGGAGCAGCCTCAGATGGAGCACTGGGAAGTTGTTTTGAGCAGAGGTGTCACTCTGAACTCAGTAAAAGACATAGAGCAATAAACACCAATGCAAACTACCAAAAGGACTGCACCAGGGGAGGTCAGCTGTACAGCTGCTGGCCAACGGGCTTCTGCTCAGTGACCTGTGCATTGAATGAGTGACCAACTGAAGTTAGTGACTAATAAGCATAAACATTGCCAGGGATGTTTAGAACAATTCACAGATGATCTCTGCAATGCAAATGAAGGTTCAAAATATTAATAATAGTTACAAGATTATCAATATCTATATTAATATTAATGTGTTGTATTAATGTAATTAGTATGAAATAGTATTGATATTAATATTCTTAATGAAATTTTATAATAATTTATGGTACTAATAGCTGTGTGGGTAATGTATTAATGTAAGTATCGCCATTACCAATATTTCCTGAGCGCTATGAACCAGGCCTTATACTGAGAGAGATATATAAAGATATAGACATCTCATTTAATCTTTTCAATAAATTGTAAAATAAATACTACTACCCTCATTTCCATAAATGAGGAGATAGGAACATAGGAAGGTTAAGAAACCTACTCAACTTCTATACTTAGTAGAGATAAAAACCTTGAGATTTTCCAGGAGTAGGTAGGTTTGCTATGTCATTTATGTAATCTCTTAAGAGATCACTGAGTTTCTGGCACCTTGAAGAAGTAGCCGAAGGTGATCCAGTCTTGCTATGGTTGGTATACTGTGTCAACTTGAGAAGTTTAGCAGTTTAACTGAGAGACTCAGCAGGGAGCCAGGGTTCTTACTTTGTAAATATCCTCACTCTGTTCAAAGGAGGGCAAGGAAATTTTGTGAGTGCTACACCTGCCCCAAAGGAAGAATATAAGAGAATATATTGTAGAATATAAGAGAATTTGTAGAATATAAGAGAAGAGGCTTGTTCCTCACACCCCTTTTTGTTCTGGCTACTGCCTCGAAGTGTTGACCCAGTGCTATGCCACCCTGCCTTGGAGCCAGCTAAATATGAACTGAAACTTCCACAAACTATAAGCTAAATACACCTATTCTTCTCTAATTTTGGGCATCAGGTATTTTATCTGAGCAAAGAGAGAAAACCAAGACAAGACTATAGTTCTCAAGTTTCTCTCTGGAACTGTGGAAGTTGATTCAGAAGTTCTCCCATTCATAAAAATATTTGTGCCAACCAGGGAAAAATTTGCATCCCTGGGAAAGTATTTGTCGTTCTTACCTGCTTTACATATTGGATTTTCTTGTAAGATTTTACTTTTAAATAAAGGGGAGAAAGTGTTTGGCTGGCCTAGGCCCAAAGTGGCAAATGTTTTTATAAAGATAGTAAATATTTGAGGTCTTGCGGGCCATACTGTCTGTCATAACTTAACAGTGCTGATGTGATACAAAAGGAGGTGTGGAAAATAGGCATGAATGAATGTGGCTGTGTTCCAACAAAGCTTTATTTATAAAACTAAGAAATAAACAGATTTAACCTGCAGGCCCAGACCTAGTGCTTGCTCACCAAGAGAAAACATATCATCCCCATATTTATTAGCACCCCTCATCAGAAAACCCATGCCATGGTTTAGGGGAAAAGGAGACAAATGTGTATTTTGAATGTAAACTTTGAACCAGGTACTTCGCTAACAAATAGTGCTACACCTGAATTAATCCCCATTGCAACAGCATTGAATAAATGGCATGAAACAAAGGATTAAAGAGGGGAAGTGGTATCTAGAGTAAAGAAGTAAAACCAAAGTCTCACCACGTGCTATCATACTGTCCTGACATGGCCAAAGCCACCTTGCTTGTCCTACCAATAGTCTGAAGGATGATCATTGACATCACCCTTAGTCTATTCTTCTCTAGGACAAAAACAAGTTCACTGCATAGTCTCCCTTTTCTCCTCCAGGATGCTTCATTTGCTCTGTTAAACTGGAGGAGTTAAGCCCTAGTACTACCATTTCTACATAAGAGTTCCAAGTTATAACACAAGAGGCAGTAACCTTGCAATTTCAATAAACTATTTTCTCCTTTATGATTTCTAGGTATTTCTTGTTTGTCTTAGTAGGCTGCTCTAGGGGGTCGTGTTTATTGGTGATCCACCATGATCCATATGACTTTTATAAATATCATTTTTCTCTCTATACATTGTCTTCTATCTACTGCTTTTCAGTTCGGTTTGGTTTGGTTTGGTTTGGTTTGGTTTGGTTTGGTTTAGACAGGGTCTTACTATGCAGCTTAGGCTGATCTTGAACTCACTGTGTAGACCAAGCTAGCTTCAAACTCACAGCAATGCTCCTGCCTCAGCCTCCTGAGTATTGGGACTATAGGTATGCATTACCATGCCCAGCTCTAACCTCTTGTTTTTTGTCTTTCTTGAATTCATACTATGTTTGAAAACTGTAGAATTCTAAGTCTTCGGTAACCTCCTTTTCTTCAAATATTTAATGTTACCCCTGGCCTGGTTATATGCCACTAATGGACAGAGAAATCTGATTTCTTTCTCCTGCATCAGATAGGCTAGAAACTCAAGGTTGGGACATTGATCATCAGGATACTAAGTCTTTTCTAGAGTGCACTGCTTTCTTTCATGTTCATACAAATGCCTTGAACTTGATGGACATCTTACATCTATTTTCAATTCACTTTAGACTGGCTTTCTTTTAAGAACCAATGAGCCCCATTTGACTGGCAACAGGAAATTGGTGCCATCCCAGGAGTCAGTGACAACATCACCTTAGCAGCTGTCAATTCCGGAATAATCTATGTCCCAGAGCCACCACAGTCCACCTCTACAACTGAGTGGTAATCCAGCTGTGTGTGACTCAGAAGACAAATCCATCATATGTGGAAAACTCAGCCATCAATAAGCAGCTCCACAGGCCTTGCCGTTGAAGACCAACCACAGAACTGGCTCTCCATCAACAATCAAACAGTCTTTAGCTGTGATCAGCCACTTCTATCACCTCTGGAGACTGGCAGTTTTCCAATAAAGCCAATAGCCCCCTCCCCCAGGGTAAGGTCATCAGCAGGAGGCAGCCATTGTCTTTTAGCCCAGCAATTTGACAACAGCGTTAGCTTACACTCTATTAGCCAGCCGCTACACCCTGACCCCTGACCCTGACATTGACCTCCCATGGCCCTCTCCCGAGGTAGACTCTGATCTTTTGAGGTGGCCCACCCTGTTGGTTAGCACAAGAGAAGGCCTGTCAGGACTGCACAGGGATCTCTGGTCACCCCTGCTCCCAACAAGATGCTTAAGGCTCAAAGTACAGAAACAAGCCAGAGGTGAACCCATGATGCCAGAGGTGAAAGTTCAGGAGCACATCCATCAGCAGCCTGTCACAAAGGACGATGTAAGAACTATGGAAGCTTTCAGCGCAGGGATAGCCATTGTCTCCAGACAGTTCTGTGACTTAATGGAAAAGACATATCAAAATATGGCTTGCAAAATACAAAATAATGGACTGAGATGTATATTATATGAGGGTGTTAGATTGCAATGTACTTTACAGTGGGGGAATTAGATTGAAGTGTTATGCCAGGGTAGTTAGGTTGAAATATGGATAATCCTAGGAATGTTAGCTTGAGATGTGCTTTATAACACAGTTGTTAAATTAAGATGTGCTCTGCAATACAGACATTAGCCTGAGATGGGCATTATAGCAAAGTTGTTAGTGGAAGATGTGGATTCCACTTGGGAAAGGGGGTGGGTAGGAGAGAGGAAAAACACCTTGGGTTGGATATTATTCAGGGTTATGGGACGTCTCCTACATTAGATGGATTTCAGGGTTTTAAATGTAGGGAGTAGAAAAGAATATGGAGTATAATGTTTTTCCCTTCTTTCTTTCCAGCCAAACAATCTGCCACTTTCCCCACTTTTCCTGTTAGGGCCTTAAAGGCCTCCCCCCATCAATAAAAACATTAGCTCACTAAACAGCCTGATGGCTTTTCCTTCCCTGGCTTAACCCTTCGGGAGCTGGGGTTTCCTTTGGATTTGTAAAGATATTGATTCCAGATAATGTTTGCCTTTCTAACTCTCTCTTCCTTAGACTTGATGGATAGGTTCAGGGCTCCATCTCGGCAGCCAACTCACCGCAGCTACCCAGGGAAAGGGGATAGAGAGTGAGCAAACGTTCAGTAGTTAACGCTGTTTGAATCCTTTTGCTGGGATGGACAGGCAGAGATGTCGTGGCTGGGGAGAAATGTGGAGGCTACAGTCACTTTAAATCAACACTGGATTTCACTTTCAGGCTGCCTCATTCTTCTCTTGATTCTTCTACCAATATTTCTTCAGTTCATCTTAGAGCATTCTATAATTTCTAATCAATAACAGATGCCATCTTGGAGCTGGCTGCCCTGAGTTGCATCCTTAAAAACTCCTTTTCTGGTTGAAGATTGTGCTTTTCTACAGTGTTAGTAGCACACATGACTACAGGTAACTGTGGCAACTTGCTGGCGATACAGGCCAACATGGGAAGGACTTGAATAAATTCTCACCCTAGATAGAAATCTTACCCAAGGAAAATAAGGAGAATGGGACGATCATCTCCCACTCAGCCTACAAATGTCCACCAAACACCTTCCCAATAGTGTTTTTGTCCTTTCTATTCTTCCTTAGCTTGGAAGATACAATTTACAGCCTCTAGAAGTCTAGCCTTGCATGACTGGATGGTGTCCAGATTCACCAGAATCAGAGAGGTGAGTTCCAGCTCTTTTGTTTCTCAATGAAAGAAAATGTTATACCAGGTGAGTTAACATAGCCAAAAAGACTAACCTACCAGACAAGGATACCAGGCAAAATCCAATAGTTCAAAGGAAATTGCAGTTACTAGACACCTCCACATTATGCCTGAGGTACCCAGCAAGAGCAAACAGGTGTTTCTGTGCTTGTGGGGCCATATTTCCTTGGTTAGAAAGGTGAGTTTGCTGTAGGACCTATGCCTTTTCCTTTTGTGGCTGAGCTTTCTGTGGGAAAAACACAGTGGATGTGACAAGAAGATGCCATCCAGGTTAGAACAAAACAGCAGATCTACCTCGCCTCATCTGTCCAGTGTTACCTCTATTCACACTCCTCATCTTTGAGCATTTCCTGCTATACGTTCTCTTCTCTTCGTGGTGTCCATTTCTGCCTCATTTTCTGACATCACATTTTCCTTAAAAATAGGCTAGGCGAGCTATTTCTAATCTCCATCAAGGGATCTGTCTGACCAGACTCCCACGGGACGTGGGAATGAACTTAAAATCAATCCTGGAAGAAAAAAAAAAAGGTTGGCTTGTTCCCAGACTGTTTTTAAACAAATCTACTGTTGGGTCAAGGGAATTCTTTGGGACCCCTCCCTGGGAGAGGAATTACATTGTGGTTCTCTTTAAACATCACCCCAAACCTCTTTGCTAACAGAATCATGGCACAATCATGGCAGCCTTATGGTTCCAAGCAAATTTGGAGTCTGTACCAGCCCCATCCCTTTGTGAATGTGAGACCTCTCCCAACCTCCATCAATGGAATTAACCATAGTACCTGCCCTACAGCTTATTATGAATATCAAACTAGCTAATTCATACACCGTGTTTAGTTTGGAGTACTACCCAAACTACCCATGGAGTACTCATTGGACTGTCACTATTAACTTTTTGATTTTGTCACCGTACCAACAACTAGCAGGGAAAATGTTTCAACTCACCATGAGCTCTTGCAATATTTATTCATTACACACCCATGCACAATTAACACATCTGGTTTTAGGAACTTCTGTATCTCTCAGCCTTGCTCCTTATCCTTGTTTATAGGGACTTTTCTCTGCACAGGAAAAAGGACGGCCCTGCTAATGAGGGGAGAGAGATTACAAGGGCCTCACTGATAGAATATAATCCCCTCTCTATACTCACTGGGAACTAGTCATGATTGTATTTCAAAGATAACATTTCATCTCCATCATGAGTATTGGTGTGCAGTCCATAAATAGACCCTAATGTGACCCGACAGGCCTGATTTCTCTAGATATGTATTAAAACAACATAGCCAGTGCTGTGGCTCAAAGGTCCTGACCTTTAACAAGGACTTGTGACGTAAGGCAACCTGCCCAGGAGGACAAGCAGGCAGAGGCCAGAGGGACAAGGTCATTGGCTAATGAAGTGGTCAGCATTGAGTTTCTGTCACTCCACTGGTTAAGACGAAGCTGAGAGGGAAGTTTTCAAAAACTGGGAACATTTAAGCAATGCAGGGAAGGACTGCATTTGAGCCAATACTCCAGACACAAATTGATATTGTCTGAGCCCTCGCTGTAGCCTTGTGCAGTGTGACAAGCTGAGCACTGGCTGGTCGAAAGAGCATTTGCAAGACGCTAACTCAGTATAAATTCTAAGTTAGAATAAAAATAAGCAGGTACTCAACCACCCTCCCCTTTGGTTGAATTCTGCTCCAGACTACCTCCAAGACAGAGTCAAGAGCACAGGCACAAAAGTGGATTCCAGACCAACTTTCTCTATGCGTGGGCTAACTCCCTCCTGAACCACGGAGCCATCACCTAGAAAACTGGAATGATAACAGGATCTGACTCTAAGGGGGCTGGTAGAATTAAATGAGAAAATTTATCTGGGTGGATTATCATAGTGCTTGGCACAAAATGATAGTGCAAATGTCACTGATTATTATTGTTATACTACATACTCTAACCATTTTAGAAAGTGTGAGGGGCTTTAAGATGCATAATAAATTATGTATTATAGAGTAAGAACACATTTCTAATTGATGGATGGTTTCACCATGGCCATCTCTAATGTTTTTTGTTGGTAGGGTAATTTGAATTTTTGACCCATCAGCAAACATTCAATCAAGAAACATTGAAAGCTACTGTGTTAGGTACTGCACATGGCACTGGGTTAAACCAGAATCATTTTTAATTTTGTTCTTCACAGCTTTGCTAGAGAAATAGAAACATGGAGACAGAACAGGAGTAATAAGTTTAACTCAGCAGCGTAAGTGCTTGCCCCACAAGCACACGAGATTGCCTGTTCAATCCCTGGTACCAAAAAAAAGAACAGGAGTAACAGAATGTTATAAGAATACGTTCTAATTGGAGTAACCAAGCCTTCTTGAAAGATCAGGAAGATTTGTAGCACTGATGCTACAAATGTGCTGGGACAGGTAAAGCTGAGGTTTCTCCCCTGTGCATGTTATGTATAAAAAGATGGAGGCCCATCTGGGTAGCCCATGCCTCTGTTTGTAGCAGTTAACAATAGAGCTGAGACCGTGTCCCAACCTGCCAGCTTCACCAGGGACCTTCTCAGCTGCAGCACCAGGAGGAACCTAGACCACTGGTGACCTTCCTAGTCCAAAAACTTTCCTCTTGGTGAGCGCTTTCTTCAGATGTGGATTAGAAACCAACTCTTAAATATCCCAAATCACAAAAATGAGAAGGCTTTATATTCATTTCTTGAGTTATTACCATGGTTCTTCTTAACTCTTCTCTGTCTTACTTCTACAAAAGAAGCACTATGGGTGAGTAGAAGAGGAACTGAGGAGGGATCAAGGTCCAGCACACGGGTCTCAGCAGTACGGTGTCTCTCTTGAGTTCCACAGTCTCTCATCTCTGGTGCCCTGATAAGCAATCTTGGCTCCATATTCTATCTCTGCCTTACAAAAGTGATATGAGAATACACTGAAAGCATTGATCCGAAGGAAAGTGTGCCAGTGGAGACAGCTATCAAATTGCACTGCTGCCACCTGGGAAATGAGCATGAGTGGGGCAGCCCGTTCCCTATTCCCACCATGACCTCACCAAACTGCTCTCCGGGATTCAGTGCCTTGTGACATTGTGGGGCTGAAAGGCTCCAAAAATACAGCACAACTTAAATACCATTGCCCAAGACTGTTCTTTTTGCTTTCAAATATAAACCTAGCTTTAAGCTTTTATTCTGATTGCAAAGATAACACACAATGTCTTGAAGAATGTAAGCAGTTTATGAAAGTATAAAGATAATTAAAATCACTCAAGATTCTACCACCCAGAAGGAAATACTGTGAACCTGGACTTCATCCTATCAGACGCCTTTCATCTATACAAACCCATGTAAGTGTCTTATTTGATGTCAGCAGTACACATGTTATCCACAACTTGCACTGTCAGCGAATCGTAGAATTCCATGTCCTTTTTCTGTGACTGCCTTGCATTCCAGTGTTGGTTGTACCACATTTATTTAACCCCCTATTGGTGGGCAGTAATAGCACAGACAATGCTCCAGGGAACATCTTGGCATGAGACACAGTTGTCCAGTTGTCTTCTTCAAATAAATTCCTGTTAGAATTGCTGAAGACACCGCCCCCTTCAATCAATGGAGTACTAAAAGAATAAAAGGGCAATTAGCAGTCAAGCCGAAGAGTCCCAACAAATCTAGAGACCTGGGACAGTTTCAGGAAATCTTATCTATTCATCAATGGAGTAGAGGGGAGAAGAGGGATTTTATATACGGAGATTAACCCACCACCCTGATGTAGTAGAACTAGATGTTAGTTTTCTCTCACTTCCCCTCCCCATCCATCTACTGCCCTACTCTATAAAGCCCAAGCCCTCGCACCACATACAGGCCACTCTGCAGCTAAAGAAGGCACGCCTCATGCCATGACCCACAGCCCACAGGCAGATGCATTCTGCCTTCTCTTGAATGACTTTTCTTCCTGGTTGCTTACCTCAGTATGGGGCCCAAAGGTTGATGGATTCCTTTGGGTAAATGTAGGCACTGGGGCCAGCCAAGCAGCGAGTTGAATTGGGTGATTACATCGCAACGTTTTAATTTGTCTTTGGACAAATTCTCATAAGCTTTCACGAGAAAATCTCCCATTAGATGTAGTCATTTAATTTAAGAACAGTTGGGAGAGGACGATGAGCTAAGATGACAGATGGAGGAATGCAGATATACGTCTTAGAGGGACTTGAGAGCACTCTGAGGATTTTGCATCAGGGGAACACAATATCAGCTGCCACTGCTTGTGTCTATGGACATGAGAAATTATCAAGAAAATAAAAGGATATGCTCAGGTGACAGATTTCATTCATTTTGCCTGTCTGTAAAATCATAGCAAGGTCAGCTGAATAACGGGATACTTCCACATATCCCAAATCCAGTAACCACAAAATTTGAGCAACCTTATAGGAAGGCAAAACAAAGCCAAAAAATAATAACAAGGCTGTTGTTAGAAATTTCCTTTGTTCATATTGCCACAAAGATAACTTTTTAACTTTCATGCTCACTCTGGCTTCCTTCACACAGATGTTCTGGACATCCTAATTTGGCGTTTGTATAATTAAACATCTATTATTGTTTTAGTACCATGGTTATTATTTTAATTATAATTTAGGGCTGCCTAATATACCCAAAGGTCACCGGGCTCCTAAAAGAAATAAATACAAACAACTTGCCATTTTTAAAAGGAGCATGTTTATTTGGGAGTCCCAAGAGCCACTCAACCAAGACATCATAAAACCTTCAAATAAACTGAAACGGAAACAAAATAAAATGCCTGTTCTTAATTCCTTAGAAGGCAAGTACAGTGAACCGAGTGCTGGCATGAGAACCCTGGGGATGATTCATTGCTGAGCTCGGGAACCACACTGTATATCTCAGTGGCCTTACTCCACAATGCAACTTGCCCCTTTTCTGGCTTTCCAGTCCCTGTGCCTTGGTGGGAAGCTTTAGTCAATGAGGGAATAGTGTAATAATGAGTTTAGTATAGAAAAACGGGAAGGCAGACTGGTGCCTTGGAAATGCCTATCTGCTGCCTTACAGTTTCTGGCAGGCTTTGGCTGGCTCTCTCCTGAGAGGGTGTCAGCAAGGCGTACATAGGTCTCATTAGCTCTGGTATTTTAGGATGTACAATTGCTGAGCTATCTAGTGATTTTACATTTAGAAAGACAAAGGAATTTCAAAACAGTTCCATAATTTTCCTACATGTGAATTTCTGTAAGAGAAAACAATAAAATCATTTTCAAATCATTTACAGCTAGGACTCTCCATATAATCAAAGATGTTATGGTTTGTTAAGCAACAGAATTATCTAGTGGGCAGGAGGCTTATGCAGCTCCAAGACCTTCTAGCTACACAAGGATGCAAATTTGTCTCATTGAATCCATTGGACAAACATAGATAAGATTCTCAAAGGAAAGCATCTATTTCCTCCAGTCTCAGACTATCACAGTTTACAGTTGCTCTCTTTGGAACCTGAAGAACTAGCTTGTCAAATTAGGGTCACTCCAAATACTAAGAACAAGGCTGAGTGATGTTCCCAGAGTGGCAAAGAGTTGGCTCCAAAGAAAATGCCTTCCTTCTATGGGATAAATAAGGAGACAAAGAGAAGGAGAGGAGAAGAATGTTGAGAAATGGGGCACAAGGGAGGAAGAGGAGGAGGAGGAGAAAGGGAAAGAAGGAAAGCAGGTTAGAAAGACAGAAGTTACTAAATCCCAGGCTGGCAAACTCATACAGCTACGTGGATTAAACAAAGAATATAAGTAAGTGAGGCGGGCCGAGCAGGGAGAGACAGATCTATGGCAAACATGCCCAGTTTAGGGGCAGCTGCTGCTCAACTCAGTTGATGATCCCCAAGCCCAGAATAATCAAGACTTGCAATTTCACAAGAAAAGACTAAAATACTCATTTTTTATGTGAAATAGCTCAAAATTCAACATTGACAGTTAATTTGATCTAAACACCTGTACTAAGAATAGTGTTACGGGGCTGGGGATTTAGCTCAGCGGCATAAGCGCCTGCCTTGCAAGCAGGTAGTCGTGAGTTCGATCCCTGGTACCGATAAAAACGAAAAAGACCAAAAAAAAATTTTTTTTTAAATTAAAAAAAAAAAAAAAAAGAATAGTGTTACGTTTAGAATAGACCAAATGACAGTCTTCAACAAGCCACATTAAACTCATAGGGAATGAGTTTCAAACCTTTAGGAGACACAAATGAGTATCTGGGAACTAAAAGTACCCACATGGAAAAAAGCATGGAATAGATAATATGCATTGTTACTTTTCTCCTCGTGGAGACAAAATATTCAACACAAGGTTAGAAAAGAAAGGTTTATTGTAGCTCACAGTTTGTAGAGATTTCAATTCATAGTTGGTTGGCTCCAAGGCAGGAATGCAATTCATAGGTGGGAATTGCAGAGGAAAAACAGTTTCTGGCAGGCAGAAGGCAGAAAAGTAGGTAGCAAGCAGTGATAAGCAACAACCCTCTTTCTGTCCCTTACATCCTTCCCAGGTTAACCACCCTTGGGTAGCACTCAAATCAGGGTGGGGGCAGCCTTAATCCCAGCATTACCCCTGGATCAATCCCAGCATCACATCCTTGATTCCAGCATTATATCCTACATCCAGCCATGTCTAAAAAGTTCTACCTATGACCACATGACCCTTTGGGGGATATCTAAACACAAGCCATAACACTGCGAAGGTCTAATCCAACCTGAACAACACATTCTTTTTCCTGTTCCAGACTATCCAGTCTCTCAAACCCTAAAATAAATTTTAGTATGCTCCAGCCTTTTTTACTGGTTTTCTGTTTAAGTATTGGCCTGATGAGCAAACTCTGGGGATACTGAGCTAGGCAAATACTTGCATTCTCTGGGGGATGGATAGATACATAAAATGTATTTGCAGAAGGTAGAAATCTGTTTTGAAAGATTGGTTGGATTAAACTATATGGTAGTTGATGGGTTATTTAGGATGTTCTTATTAATTATTTAAAGACATTATCCTTACAGTATTCCTGGTATTTCAGATTAAATATATTGACATCCAAAGAGAATGTCAGTCAGTTTTTACTAAGTAATGATGCAATACCAAACAACTGTTAAATCTCAACGGCTTTCAACAAAGATATACTTTCCATTAGCGGGTTGCTTATATCTCTCTTCCACTTTATCTCTACAGTTTCTGAGACCTGGACAGGGGAACACCCAGCAGTGCCTTCAAAATATTCTCACACTGGAAGGGTGAAGAGAATACACACAATGGTTTTTCAAGCTCCTACTCAAAAATAGTGTACATCACTTCCTCTCTCATTCTATTGGCAGCCAGAGCAAGTCACACAGCTATGTCTGACACTGATGAGCAACATAATAAGCCCTCTATGGGGGCCTCCTCATCTGCAGATTTAACCAATCACGGATTAAAAATATTCAGGGAAAAAAGGCATCTGAACTAAATACATGCAGAAGTAGTTCCTAAACAATATAGTGTAGCAATTGTTTGTAGACCATTTGCATTCTATTCAGTATTATACGTGATTTACAAATGATTTAAAGTGTACGGGAGGATTTCCTAGGTTATATGCAAAATACTACACTATTTTCTGTGAAACTTCTATCGAGGGATGACTATATTTAGGAACAGTAAAATGTTGTGCAGAAGGCACTGTGTTGGGGATGTGAACAACAAAAATTGCTGAAAAGTGGTCCCAATAGCTACTGTTAGAAAAACAAAGCTACCTCTAAGCTGTTCTGATCTTAGCAGGTACCACTGAGGCTTTTTGAGTGGTAAACAGATAATCACATAGTGTCTGGATTCAGATTTCCTGAGTTCAAATTCTAGCTCTAACATTTACTGTCTGTAAGGTCTTGGACATGATACTCAACTCTTCTGTGCCTCAGTTTCCTCGTATAAGCACACCTCCTAAAGATGTTGAGAAGAGTCAGGAAATGAAAATAGGAACAGAGATAGCAACAACACACTACTTAGAACAGAGTTTGGCACATAATAAATAGTGACTCTTACTACAATGATGGTGTTTAGAAGTGCATTTCATTTACGTTCTCAGTGGGAAAAATCTAGCTTTAAAAATTCCACTGAAAACACAGGTCCTTCTGAAAAGACCAAAACTGTATGTCCTCATCAGTTCATATTTTAAAAATAAACTCCAGCAGGAACAGATGCAGGAGAAGATTGTGAAGAGAAAGAATGCAGAAACTGGAAGAGATGGGTCCCCCAAATAAACCTCTCACAGCTAAAGCTTTTGCCATTAGCTACTTCATGGCCGACCAACGATTCCCATCCTGGATGTGTCATTTGTTCACACTGTCATAACAAAGCACCACAGACTCAGTGAATTAATAACAAAGTTTATTTTCTCATGGTTCTGGAGGCTGAAAATCCAACGTGTCCACATTGGCAGGGTTGGTTTCTTTTAAGAAACCTCTCTCCTTGGCTTATAGATGACTGTCTTCTTCCAATGCCATCACTTGGTTTTCATATGTGACAATTTCCTTTTAGGGACACCAGTCATATTGGATTAGGGTCCACCCATATGATCTCATTTTACTTTAATTTACCTCTTTAATTCCCATCTCCAAAAATAGTCACATTCTGAGCTATAGGGGCTTAGGACTTCAACATATGAATTTGGGGCAGCCATAACACAACACAAAAATACTTGACTTCATAGTAAAATCCTCAGGCACCCAGACCTTGCTCACACCAATGGCATCTGAGTCTCTCTGCGTGAGATGCAGAATTGGAGTCTCTTTAATGTCCTTCCACCCTACAATGGCCAAGCTTGATCAGCATCAGAGTAGCCTGACCACCACTTGGAGCACCAAAGGTTCTCTTTCTTGATACCAGTTTTGCTCCACCATGAGTCTTCCTGAGCCCTGGGATGACCACAACAGCAACACACTTGCTGACAAAAAAAGAGGAGATATGGCCAACACGGAGCATTTGTCTTTTCTCTCTCCCTGATTGATCACTTTATACAATAATAAAACTTTTAAAAGGTTGAACCTGAACTGAGGCTGTGACTATGACACAATTAATCAAACTCTTGAAGAATCATGTTACACTATGTGCTTCAAGCATTGATCCACTTCACTAAAAGTTGGCCTAAAATACAACCGAGACACAGGATATTGGATCCATAAGAAAGGGCCAGGATGCTGGCGATTGCTTTGTGTCTCCATGTGGTATGTGGCCCTGTAGCAGACTGGACCATAAAGCAAGACAAACACCGTCTCTTGAGAGAGGACACCAACCAGCCCCGAAGTTGCCCCAAATTGCTAGGAGTGGAAGTAGGGAGAAGACAAGGCTGATTACGGTGTGTTCCTCAAACCTGCTATCATGAACCTAGATAATGATATACTGCTCATCCACACAGCTCCCAAGCTCTTCACCTGTTCTTGAATTGATTACAGACAATACTAGGATCCCTGGCACCATGAACTCTTCCCTAGGGAGGCACATTATGGGGTCATCACTAAATCTGCTTTATGGAATCCAGTGTACACCCCTGTAACTCACAGATACACAGCAAGTCAACAATATGTTGCATCTCTGTGTGAGGTGTTCCGGTTAACCAAGCACTTAAAACATCCTCAGACTAATCCAATTGAGCTTCACAACAGCCCCATGAGGCTGTGAGCCAGGATTTACGATCCCCATTTTAAAGAAGGGGAAACCTGCTTCCAAAGTAACATGAGTTGCCAAAGTTGTGGAATTCAAGGTAGAACTGGAATACCTGGTTTTAGGACTGGGTCCTGTGGCTTCCAGCAACTCTGCCCCAGGCAACTGGGAGGCCACAAAGGAAATCAGATCTTGTGCTGGCTTTATACAAAAATCCCACTAGGGACAGAGCTCCCTTGATGCTTTTTCTCACCCCACTGCCAGTCTTCCTCCTCCCTGCCAGGCATCCACCGAACCTGTGCCTCCCATTACCTAGTCAGCCTACACTTTGACTACATCTCTAGGACTGGGAGTCTCTGCACTCCACTCATAACTGTGCTGGTATAGCTGGCTCAGTAGAAAGAATGGGACTCACATGCCCTCAAAGTCCAGCTGACCTGTGAGACATACTTGCATGACTTTTAGCAGGTTCCATTGTTCTTTTGAGTTTTTGCCTCTGTAAAATGGATCCTTTTTACTAGAACCTACTTCTTTTTTTTTTTCTTTTTTTTTTTTTTTTTTTTTTTTTTTTTTTTTTTTTTTGTCTTTTTCCTTTTTGTCAGTACCAGGGATCGAACTCACGACTGCCTGCTTGCAAGGCAGGTGCTTATGCTGCTGAGCTAAATCCCTAGGCCTAGAACCTACTTCTTAGGAGTGTATGAAAGCTTATTATGAGTCAAGGTACAAAAAGCAGTTGGACAGACCAAGTTTGACATTTATTAGGTTGTTTTAAAAATCATTTCTATTTAGTCATAATGACATATTACAGATATAATAGCTACATTTTTCAAGACCTACTCTGTGATGCCTTGTTCTCAACACTTCTTGTGTATTCTTTCACTCATGACAATCATGGGGAATAAGCACTATTATTACTCCTACTTTCCAGATGGAAAAACCGAGGCAAAGAGGTTCATTAGAGAGAAGGGGCCAGAACCTCTATTGGAACCTAGATAGTCTAACTTCAGAACTGGCACTTTTAGCTCAGGCACAAAGCTCCAGTTAGAGAAGGAAGGCTAACAAGCATTTAATACTACACCCTGCCATTTGCATTTTTAAATAAGAATCTCTTTGAAAGAAATATCTGAAGCATAAAATACTTATAATGTCCAGATCTACAACAGTGAAAAATCAAGCGTTAAGCAAACAGCACAAGCAATGTGTAACTCCAAATGCCTCTAAGATTAGATCACAAATGTATTTTTTAAATTTATGCGGGGAATGATCAAAAAATGTTAGCAGTAATAATTTTGGAGAGGACAAAAAACTATTATACACTAGATAAAGATAGTACGATTTTTCATTTTGCATTTTTCTGTGTTATAGTAGACCCCCGCCTGCAATCAAGGTCCCACCAGTTGCCCAGCCTGGGTTCAAACTTGCAATCCACCTACCTCAACTTCCCAAAGTGCTGGGAGTCCAGGCATGTGCCACCGTACCCAGCCACTGTGCCTGATTTATAAGTCAAACTTTATCAGAAGTATTTATGTCTAGGAAAACACATAATGGAAATGCAGTTTGTACTATCCAAGTTTTAGGGAAGTCTCGGAACATACCTCTCCCCTCAGATGGAGGGGACCTACCTTAATTAACTTTTCAAAACCACCTCCAATCTGAAGTATAAAACTCTATTGTTTTAATTGGTATTTTCTTTTGTTTTGGGGTTTTGGTTTGTTTTGTTTTGTTTTGTTTTTGTATTTTCTTCCTTACATGGTTTGCACTAAAATGAATGACCATAATGTTTAAAAATGACACTATAAAGCCAACTTTTCAGTCTATTCCAACATCACAGTCCCTGCCCGCAAGTTGCTTATCATCTTGATGCACAGTTAAGCTCAAAAAGATAAAAGAAGCCGAGTGCAGAGCAAGATAGAATATAATTAAGTACCCAGGAACACAGACTGTCTCTGGAGACTGCAGGAGTCCAGCTCTCTTCCCAAACATGGTATTTTCCCTGAAGGTTTTTTCCCCTTCCACCAGGAATTTTCCACTTTAATTATGTGGGTTAAGTTTGAGGAGCTCACCTTCAGAAGTTACACGCACTAACAGCTAATCCATTCCATAAGAAACATTTCTGGAACTGTCCGAGATAAATGTTTACAGCCTGTGCGGGAAGAAGACAACCTGTGAAATACAAAGGGATTGAAGCACGACATGTCCATGGCCTGAGAAACAGCGGAGGGAGAGCCCTCGCTCTGGGTCCTGGAATCCTGGCCTTTGTCCTTAGAAACGCTGGAGCTGCTGGCACTGCTCATAGGTTAGATGTTTTGCTTTCTTCTCCTGGTTTTGCCTTAAACATGAAGAGGACAGTAATTAAAACCATACTTAAAATATTAAGCCTACTACCTAAAAGAATGAGGTTTATTAAAGTTGCCAAGCGTTAAGCACAAAACCTCAAAATAGTCTGAGAACTGCCCTCAGCACATACCCAGAATATTGGCTGAGGAAAGCCTGAGCATAGAGATGTGTCCACACACATGTGTGCATGTGTACTGACATCAATACATCAACATATCAATAAATAGGATGCATTTCTTATTAACGAGCATTCAACAAGCAGAGCGCACCAAGGGCTCCCTAGGAAGGGACTTTGAAGAAGGGCTGTTACTCAGCACAACTGTGCATTGGTCTCAAAAGGGCTCAGAGGAAACCTGGATCAACACTAGATGTCACTTAAGGCCTCAGTTTCCTCATCTGTCAGCTGGGTCCATGATAACCGCTTTGGAAGTAGTAGGTGGGGAAGATGTGAGAGGGTACCTAGCACAGTGCAGGCATGAACAGGTGTTTTGCCAGCACCACACCCTTTTATTTCCTAAAGATCTCACAGAGGTTCCAGGGATGAGCACCCTTTCTCCTCCCCAGAGGGCCGGATGGAAGCTACAAGACAGGCCCAGGTAAATTCTAATCATGGTCAAGGAGAAACATCTTCCTCCCATACCTAAGGTCATAAGGAATACACAGCAAGGTACAGAGCCCAAAAGCTCAGTCTTAGGTCTAAGCCAGCTTTCAACATGGAACAACTCATGTCCCATGCACCAACCCACCCTGAGGGTCCTTAGGAAGACTCGATGTGATTATGACTGATCCCCCTGCTCCAAGGGTTCCTGTCACACAGAGGATGCTCCCAGATGTCCAGGTCACCAGCAGCTGATGTGGGGCTAAGGTGCCTTTCAGGAGGACTGAGACTCTGCTAGCAAACTCCCAGCACAGTGAGCTGAGAGCAGTTCCCTACACCCTCCCTGAATTCAGTCTAAGATTCCCTAGCTAGGTGCTTTCTAAGGATTCAGCACTGCAGGCAGTCCACAAATATCTTAAAAAGCAGCATGGACAAGATACGATTTCCTTCTGTGTTTGTTTTCCAGCGTCCCTAAAGAATTCCTTAAAGAATCCTTGGAAAACACCCCTTCTGCATTGTAGATGCTCAATCCACGTTTATAAATGAATTAAAACAAGTATTCTCATTTACTGAGCCACTGTTTACTATTATGTGCCAGGTTGTGCTGCAAAAAAAAAAAAATCTTAAGTTTGCTATTCAGGAGGAACAGAATCGGATAGATAAGAAAAAAATTTTTGAAGTCATAGTTTGAACTACTTCCCACCATTTTTTCTAGCTGGGTGACTTACAGAAATATGTTTAAATTCTCTGAGCTTCAGTTTTCTCTTTCATATTATCTGTCTACATCTGTACATAAAAATCACAAATCATCATGCCTAGATCCTAGCAAGTGCTGCTTTAAAAAATGTAAAATATCCACTATAACAAGCCAGTGAGGTGGGTGTTATTATGCCCATTTTGTACTCGAAAAATTCCTCAAAACAATTTCTCTGACAACCTCTTCCAGTAACAAGGAAGCCCCTTGCTTGGATCACAATGAATTGAAAATCAATCTGAAACATTAGAAATAACCGGGATTAGGAGACTACTTAGAGAAGAACAGTCCAGATAGGCTCATACTCTACAGAGGATGGTAAGGGGTGGAGGGAGTACAAAATGGTAAAACGTCCAAAGGAATTCTAGCCACATTTCTCTTTTCCTCCCTTATAATGCGTTTGGGTGTGAGCCCTCTAGAGAATTTATTCTCAATGCAATACTAGAACACTAGAAGAACTGTTATTTATGAAGTATCTAAGTGGAACCAATATGGGAAAATGGTTAAGAAAAATACTCTAAATTTGATTGGTCTGCGTTTTAATTCCTGCTTGTCATGTAAATGCTGTGTGACTGAGGGAAATGCTTTCGAATTCTCTGAACTTCAAGTTCCACTTTTATAGAATGGACATAATAAGGTCTTTGTAGGGTTGCTTTGAGAATTACACATTAATGTGTAAAGAGCCATTGCAATGCCTACACATTATAAGCTTTCAATATAAGGTAATTTTTACTGTTGTTGCTGTTTTTATATGCTTTATGTATATTAGATGATAAAAAATGGTTAGTGATGGGACTGGGGATTTAGCTCAACGGCATAAGTGCCTGCCTTATAAGCAGGCAGTCGTGAGTTCAATCCCTGGTACTGATTTAAAAAAAATGGTTAGTGTTTAAATAAAAATTTTAAATTTACTACAAATATATATAGATACATATGCCTCTATTAATCTCCCTCAAAATGCTCTTCCTTGCTTCAAAAAAAGTTATCCCACCACTCTTGCAACTTTCTGAAGCATTTCTAGAAGTTCTCTTTAGTGAGTGTCTTTTTGTAGCTACCTCAGTATCCTGAATTAATTCAAAATGGTTACAGAAAGTTCTTTCAAATAAAAACATTACAGTATGTCCTCATCCATCTTATTCACTGAATATGGCACCATGTGACTTCTGGGTCTTACCCAGAGTCAAAATGACCATGAGGGGCTGGGGATTTAGCTCAGCGGCATAAGCGCCGGCCTTGCAAGCAGGCAGTCATGAGTTTGATTCCCGGTACCGATAAAAAGGAAAAAGACAAAAAAAATGACCATGAAAGGTAGATGTTTTGAATAGATGCAAAACATTGTGGCAGCCACAACAGTGCACCTAAAGACACAAAAGATCTTCAGAACTGCTTCAGGAAATAGCAAGAACTACGGGATATGGGCATTCAAAGCATGGGGGACTGTTTTGAAAGACATTAATGACAATGTGTGTTTTACTGCACTTTTTAAAAATGTGAGCATTCACCATGGTTAATTATACATCATAGATAACCAAGATGTGCATGTATTGAGCAATGGGATAAATTACCCAAGTACTAGTAACTGATGCAGACAAGATTCTAAAACCCAGTCCCCTTGTATCAGTCCACAAAATTTCCATTATTCTGATTAACAAATAAGCCCCAAAAGGCAGAAATGTCACACCATAAAAGTTTATTCACCACTCACACAAAATTCACTTCTTTGCATAAACATAATATTCCAGAAGATTTCACTCCTCTTTATTAGCACAAGTACCATGAGCAATGGTACACACTTGTGATCCCAGCACTCAGGAGCCTAAGGCAAGAGGATCACCATGAGCTCAAGCCAACGTGGCTACATAGTGAGTTCAAGCCTTGCCTGATCTATGTGGTGAGACTATCTCAAAAGAAATTTCGTTGAGATCAGTAAATTTGTACACCAGCAATGAAATGCACCTATCCAAAAGGCACACTATTGTAGATGGGTTTACAAGGGAAAAGATTTAATACAGAACACATAATTTATAGAATTATTTTATAACATTCACCCAAAAAGTCAAATGTGGAAGAGTGCAGGAGATCTGTCCACACTCTAGAGACCCAAAGAATCCAGCTGAGGGCCTGGATCCCACAGCAATGTCTTGCATGAGTCCAGCTGAAGACCTGTAGCCCATGGCAACATCCTCCACGAGTCCCACTGGAGGCCTAGAGCCACAACAATGGCTCATGCAAGTCTGAATCAAGGATCTGCACTGGGAAGGCCCAAAGGTCAGTATTGGAAGCTAGAAAAATCTGTGCCAGAAGAATGAAGGGTCTGCACCAGCAAGCTGAGGATCTGCACTGGAGCCAGGAAATGACATTTAAGATAAGGACCAGAACTCTCTCAAAGAGAACCACAGCCATCCTCAGCAGCAGCAGCAACGTCCCGAGCTCAATGATGAGAACAGCTGAGTTCATATCAGGAAAGCCAGCGTGACAGACTTCTCCAGGAGAACCAACAGCACACCATCTTTCCCTCAATTGTACTTTTATGCCATTGGCAACAACCCTCCTTCAGATGGGCCTTCCACACTCAGCACCAGGCTGATTCAGGTCAGCTGAGTGTTCCAAGGTGACCATTAGTTAATCTGCCACACACCTCCCTTCTTAAATTTCACTGATCAGCAAAATTACCTGGCCATACTTAATTCAAGAAAGAGAATTCCAGTCCTGACAAATGCATAGAAATTCAGGAAATAAACTGTGATGAAGCTGAAGCTGACATCACAATTTTATACTCTGGTATGTAGCATGTGGGTAAGTTTCACAGAGGTTTAGAGGTAGGGTTAGGGTTAGGGTTACCCCCAAAGCCAGTCCCTTAATATCCTTGTATGGCATTTGTTCAGCTTCTCTGTGTATGATAAATCCACTGTGCTAGTCAAAATCTATAACTGTAAAAAGTACTTGAGCTAAAACAACTTCAAATGAAGACAAAAAAAGGCTTGTTTTGGAGGTTTTAGCCCACCGGTCACTTGCTTTCTTTGCTTTGGGGTCTGCGGCCAGGCAGCATATTATGGCAGGATCATATGGGAAAGAAAGCTATTCACCTTATAGTGGCCAGGATGCAAACAGAGACAGGAGGCCAAGGTACCTAAACGCCCTTCAAGGACACACCCCCAGTGGCCTAACTTCCTTCCACTAGTCCCCACCTCCCAGAGATGTTACAGGCTGGGAAAGAAGCTTTTAATACATGGGCCTCTGGAAGACATTCAAGATCCGATCTACAGCATCTCCATCATTCAGTTTTCCATGCAGAAGTTCATTTCAACAGTGCTTACTTACAAATGGAAGTTTGGAAAGAACTAATTAATCAGAGACTGTGTCATGGATTCCAGCCTATTCCTTGTCTCTTGCCTGCACTCCATGGTCACAGATTGCCCTCGTCAGCCCAGCTGAGGCCAGAGCCACCTACTCCTCCAGCCAGGATTCCCCTTTTCCTGCAGCCATGGCTGAGGCCTGAGATCTCACCTGTCAATGCCCCATGCTGGCTTGATGTCTCAGTTCCGGAACAGAGATGCTCCAGCTGCTACCTGGGAAGGCTCTGGCCCCAAAATATTTAGTTAGCAGCCATTCAGTTAAGTGGAATTGACTTTTTATCGGCTTTCCTCTGTACGGCTGCCACCAGCGAAGGCTGTTTCCTCCTTCCCTCTTCTCTGCCTGTCAGTTCACTCCACATTCCTATCGGCAGCCCTTGGCTCTGATCAATACTAACCGCTGTGTAACAGCTCACGCACGGCTGTTCTGGTTTGCATCGATCAGACCCTTCTTCCAACAGGTAGTCAGCTATTTGAGGCAATGACTTGAGATAAACACCTACTTTTACTTCAGGCTAATTCATTTCAGGTGGGTTTCAAGGCGTCTCACACCCCCATCTCTTAGACAAGCTGAAAACCGTGTGTCAAGATCAACTCCTCCTGTGCTTAAGATCCAGAGATCTTTCTTCTTCCCCCACCTTTTTTGCCTTGTATTTTGGAAGTGCCACTTATAAATAAGCTACCAGGACTTAAGACACTGAAAACGCCACTTCAGAAACTGTGTCAGCCATCCATCTGCTTTCCTTTTAATGAGATGCACCCAGGATTGTGGGAAACCCCAGGCTGCTGTGGAGGCAGCACTGTCACCGGGCAACCAAACATCCTTCCAGCTCTTCCAGAACTAAGCTCGCAGGATCCTCAACACTTGTCCTCTCAGCACCCTGGGGGACAGTCCTTGAATTCGCCCCATCCTGTTCCAGACTCACAAGTGAATCTGCCAGGAGCAGATTGTGAAATGTGTTGTTATTTTGCAACTGATTCTAGTATACGGAGGTGATGCAACTTCATGGTATTTGTGCTGTAACTGGAACGCACACACCTTTCTGTTTTACAACACGCACATTAAGCGTGGCTGAATGTATATCTGATGCAATTACTCACCTGTCACCGGGACCCTATATTACTTGTCAAGTTTCTCTTTGTCCAGCCACCCTTGACAGCCCACCTGATCAGTCCCCAAGTCCTGTGGAGCATCCCCTAATAGTGCAATTCCGGCGCCCCTCACCTCCATCTCAGTTGCTGTCATCGTCACCGAAGCCTTTATTGCATGGTGCTTGGACCCCTGCAGTATCCTCTAGCTGGTTGCCTGGCTTCCACCTGTTCCCTGCTTTGTCAGTCTCATCCTGCACACAGATTAATTTCCTGGCACTCTGCTGTGACTGCTTTTGTCTTCTCTGAAATCCTCAGTAGCACCCCATTGCTTGTCAGAATTGGGGCCAAATTCCTCAGCCTATCATTCTGGGCTTCAAATATCTTGTCTTCAGCTTTCAAGACTGTCTCCTGTTGCTCTCAAGCTAAAATCCCACACTCTAGCCCATCTAGATGATTCACCTCTTCCTCTACGTGTTTGTTTCAGCTCTGTACCTAAAAAATAAATACAGGTACCCATGGCCCCTTAAAAAAGATCACAAGTGTGAGCCCCTGCTGGGCAACCTAGGGACTTGACAAAGCCCTGTCTCAAAAGAAAAAATTAAAAAGCATGTGAATGTAGCTCAGTGTGACAGCCAGTTCAATCCCCAATACTTCCAAGAAAAAATTAGCTCAAATTTTGATTATTTTACTTATAACCTGCTTTACTTCAGCTGAATTATCTTCTTTCTATCTCAATTTCTTACATATAAAATGGAAAAATAATTGTATCTACTCTTAGTAAGTATGAGAATTAACCAAATATATATATATATGGCAGTCAGAATGGTACCTGCACATTGTAAACCCCATGTCAGTATTTGTTCTTACTGATATTATTTCCCCCCCACTGCTCCAAGCCACACTCAAAGCACACCTTCTCTATGAATATTCTGAAGTTCACCCTGCCAAAAATATTAATGTCCTCTCCTGCCACCTCCAGCCATTGGTGTCTTCCACTACTAATAATTTTAGCAAGTAATTACTGGATGTTATGTACCTGCACAGTGTTTTCTTCTGCATGACAGTCCTTTGGCTGGATGCTTTCCATTACCCCCTCTGCTCTCCTCTTTCTCCACATTGCTTTTTTTTTTTTTTTTTTTTTTTTTTTTTTGTCTTTTTCGTTTTTATTGGTACCAGGGAGCGAACTCTCGACCTCACACTTGCAAGGCAGGCGCTTATGCCGCTGAGCTAAATCCCCAGCCCCTCTCCACGTTGCTTTTTACCATAGGAGGTTAATCTACCTGTCCAGTGGTTTCCAATCGATTTAGGCTGGTGATGAGCACTGGCGAGAACTAGGTGAAAAGAAGTCGTTAGGTCAGAGTTTTGCTCCTTCCCAGCCACATCTCTATGGAACAGCTTCTTTTCTCCATGCAAGGTCTTGGCTCCTGTCAAGCAGCCTTCTGGACCACACCTGCTCCATGTCCCCTTGTCCCATGTCCCCTTGCTTCTTCACACCTGGCAGTCACATGGCCCCAGGGCACTGCACTCTCCCTGTGGTTCCCGGAACCCTGGCCACAGCTTTGAAAATTCAGTAGTCTCTAGATAAATACCTCCAGCATCCTAATTCAGGTGTGCTTTCCTAGCAGATGTAGTTCTCACTGCAAAACATATCATGTCATGTGACCAAAAATGCCCAAGATCACTCCAAGTGAGTGGTGGGATTTCATCCAGCTGGCTCCAAAGCCCGTACTCAGGATCCCTCAGTGGTGTGGTTTGAATGTTGAGACTTAATCCTCAACATGATGACAGTAGAAGATGAAACTTTTGGGAGGTGATTGGATCCCTATAAATGGGATTAGTGCCCTTTTAAAACCAGAGAACTAACCCCGTCCTTCTGCCACATGGAGACACAGCAAAGAGGCACCATCTATGAACTAGAAAGCAGCCTCTCATCAGAGACCAAATCTGCCAAATTCTGAAAAGATAGACTAGAACAGTCAACGACTGTAGCTCTCCTCTTTTAAATTGTAAAGTGACTCTGTCTACGTAGATTCCTTTACTTCTTAGACTGTATGAGTGGAAGGATTTTGCCCATCTCTTAGTCCATCCAAGGATGCTACAAAAATATTATAAAATAAGTACTTAAGAGCAACAGAAAGTTGCTTTTTGGGGGGCTGGAAAACCCAAGATCAAGGCATCAATAAATTCAATATCTGGCAAGGCCCATTTCTCGTACACAGCATCGTCTTGCTTGTCCTCACCTGGTCAAAAGGGCAAACAAGCTCTTTCGGGTTTCTTTTATAAATGCATTACAGTCCTTGTGCCAGATGCCTTCCATTGGCCCTTTCCAGCTCCCTCCAGGAGTGCAAAGCTCTCCTGAGCTAACTACTTCCCAGAATCCCTCTCTCTTAATATCACCATGTGAGGAAATTCCTTTTTGATATATAAATTCTAGGGGGAACAATCAAACCACAATGCCACATTAAGAATATACTCCAAAGGAGGTTTATGTTTTGTGATTTTTTTATTGTCGTTGTTGTTGTTTGTTTGTTTTTTAGTGAAAGCACTTGCTTATTTAAAACTGCCAAAGAATATGTTTAGCAATACGCCCAGTTTTCTTTGTTGTTGTAATTTTTGTTTGTTTTTGTTTTTGGTATGGAAGATCGAACTCACAATCTTGCACTTGCCAGGCAGGCACTTACACCACTGAGCTAACTCCCCCGCCCAAACAATTCAAATACCTCTTTTTTGCTTTGTTTTGTTTTGTTTGTTTGTTTGTTTTAGTACCAGGGATTGAATTCAAACTTTCAAAGCAGGTGCTTATGCCACTGAGCTAAATCCCCAGCCTCTTAGTATGCCCAGTTTTAAAGGTGTAAGCAAGACAAAATAAATTATGAAAGGAAGTGTAACTGAAAACTACAGTGATAAGTCTTCCACTTTTTATAGAACTTTTGAGCATACAACTATGCAAATATTTTAATTTTTATTAATGTGCACAGTAGAACTGTGATAAGTTTTCAGTGGACTATCACCCTTGGCCAAAAATATCTTCTTTTTTTATGTAATATCAGAATTTTTATTTTGTGGAAAAAATGAAATATGGGGGCTGGGGATTTAGCTCAGCAGCATAACTACCTGCCTTGCAAGCATGCAGTTGTGAGTTCGATCCCGGTACTGATAAAAAAAAATTAAATATGTAACAATGAAGCTTTTTAGCAAGACTTCAAAATCTGAAATTTTTGTGTGAAATAAGGTTAAAAAAATTTTTAAAGAAAATATATATACCTGAAAACATAGATACTTAAGACAATGATCATTTATTAGCTCCCCTTCCTGGAGGCTGGCAAATTGGGTTGGGCTCAGCTGAGAAGTTCTGTTAGGCTCACCAACCTTGTAACTACAGTCAGCTACAGGTTTAGCTTAAGCCTGGAGATCCTGACTGATGTCACTTAAAGGTCTAGCAGCTGAAGGGACTCTCAAGGGTGACCAGACCAGCCTTTTCTAGCAAGTTAACCTAGCCTGGCTGGATCCCAAAGTCAGCAAAAGAAAGCAAACCCAGTATCTAAGGACTTTTCAAGCTTTGCCAGTGTTTTATAGGTATAACTAGATTCAGGAGCTGCCAAAATGGACCCACATCTCTTGATGGCAGAAGCTGCAAAAGACGGTAGCCATTTTTTAAATCTACTCCATAGTGCATATCTTTCCAGAAAGATCTGTGCCTTGGCAGCTTCACATCCTGTATTCTCGTAAGCCAGGACAGGAAGGCAAGATGGGTCACTCCTGTGTTTTAGGGGCTGGGGACTATCCTCTTTTAGCATAGTGAGTTCCTGCCTGCTACCATGAGAGTGAAAATAATTCTGACAGGGTAGTCTCTTAAAATTTAGCATGAGGGAGTGGAATTTTTTTTAATTAGGCTTCAGCAGGATTTTTAAAAGAAACTTGCTTTTCTTCAGCTGCCTCTCCCTTGTTATAAATTTTAACTCCACCCAGTGGCACACCGCAGAGAGCCAGCTTGCCCTTCCCACTCTTCCGCAGCACTGTTTGCTTGGCTGCCATGCTGGGTTCACATTGCTCAGAAGCTGAGGGAGAAGTCTTGCTTCCCTTTCTCCTCACTTCCTCCCTTCTCCCTCCCACTCCTCCTAGAGCTTACCTTCGTCTGCTCGCTCCCGATCTGTGACCCTCTGGTGGTCTTCTGGGGGCAGAATGTGAGAAAGAACTGAAAGGTTTACCTGGAGGGTTGCATTGCACAACACTGGAGGTTGGGTACTGCACATGACAGTCTAGAGATATAGCTAGGAGACTGGACTTCCAGGAACCCATAAGGCCAAAAATTAATCTAGAAAATAATTGTATGTGAAATTATATTTAAAAAGCGTTGTGAACTTATGTGACTAGCCACTGATTAATTCATTTCACAAGCGTTTATGAAGTACTATGTGCCATGCCCAGTGAGAAATTTGTGGCCTAGTGGGAGAGACACACAAGAAGAGAATGTCAGTTAATTATGTAAGGTATTAGGAAGCCACTATGTGTAGCCTCAATGACTCAGAAAGACTTTCTCAAGAAAATATTAAGCCTAATAGTGTATTTCACTCAACCCAATAAGCTCAAGATATTACTATTTCACTATGCAATCAATATAAAAATTATTAATGAGATATTCGACATTCTTTTTATTGTACTAAGTCTTTGAAATCCAGTAACATATTTTACACTTACAGCACATCTCAATTTGGATGCCAAATTTTTAACAATTAAAGTAAAATGTAGTCCCATCAAAGCAATTAAGTTGTGTTTAACGGAAACATATTTTATATTACTCCAGTTTAAAATTCATAATTGAAATTAAATAAAGTAGAAAATCCAGGTGCTTACCAGCACTAGTCACATTGCAAGTGCTCAATATCTTTGTGTGGCTAGTGCCCACTATATTTGGGAGCAGAGATACAAAAGGATGAATAGATACAAATCAAAGAAAGTAGAGGGGATAGGACAGAGAAATAAAACCCCAATAAGGCACATAAATTTGCAGGGTTTAGAATTCGAAGCAGTTTAATATTCCTGAAGTATAGTGGCCAAAACTAGTGATGTAAAAGGAATCAAAGGTAGGCAAGGGACAGCCCTTGAGAAACTTAAGTGCTCTAGAAGAACCAAAAGTCATATATAAGTCTTCCCATGAATGAATGAATGAATGAATGTAATCAGGAAAATAAAATCTGCTGCCTGGCTGAAGACTTTCAGGGATATAGCTGGAACAGCCCACAAGGCCCATGGGTTACATGGAGATACAATTACTTGAAGGAAAATCCAGACATGCTACAATGGGGGAAGGGAACCTGGGTATTGGTTGAAACCAACGAATATCAACTACAGTCCACCCCTTTGGCTACTCAGCATTCATTCATGCTTATCTTCCATAGAAACACTTTCACAAATGCCCATGACCCCATAAAAATGCATGCAATTCAAATGGAAAAAACCTAAAGGCTTGTGTAATTACAACATTCTGTGAAATCCTTCTTGAAATCCAGGGGTAATTCCTCATGGCCCACTAACCTGAGATTAAATGATGTTATCTATCCCAGTACACCCAATGCAGCAGATAAAGCACAGGTTGTGTACAATAAAAACTGGGAAAATGGAAAATAGAACACATCAAACCCTAGAGATCAAGGATACTGTAATTAAGACTCCTGGCAGTAAAAAGAATTCTCAGCATCCAATAAAGACCATGAAAAATCACCCTTATCCATTGTACTCTCCAGAATATCTTAAAGAAGCACTGGAAGGATGTGATGTGCTCTCTGAAACCTTGGTACTCTAGCTGATTGCCACTGTCTGGTGAAAGTTTGGGGGGTTCTCAGTCTGTTCAAGCTGCTGATTGAGTGGCTTATAAACAGCAGGGATTTATTTCACAATTTTGGAGCAAAAACTGCCAGGAGATTTGGTGTCTGGCAGAGCCTGACTTCTGGTTTACAGGTGACCACTGTTTCACTGTGTACTCATATGGCAGAAGAGGCAAGGCATTCTCTCAGGCCTCCTTTATAGAAGCATTAATTCAATTCATGGAAGTCTTTGTCATCCACTAATCATCCCTGAAAGGCCCCGCCTCCTAACACCCTCACATGAGGGATTAGGATTTCAACATATGAATTTTAGCAGGACGCGTCCAGTCTATAGAAAATCTGATCTAATATTTGGGCAATCTCAGACTGTCCTCGCTCTTTCTTGGAGTTTCTTTGGCAATAAACATCTTACAAAATGTTAATTAATTTTTCGTCTTCTTGCTTCTAGGCAGTTCTATTGAGGAGTAACCTAAACCAGAGATTTTGCTTGGCTATTCCTTTTAAAACTGGCCCTAAACGTCTAAGCTTTGTTATCTGCTTAGACTACTACCTTCAAATGTTTTGGCCATGACCCATAATGAGAAATTAATTTTATTTCATGATCCAGTATGTAATTATTCATGTGTATGTATTAACATATACTTATGTATAACCAAATCTCACATAATTAGCATTTACCCTCAGTGCATGTGGTACATGCTGTTATTTTCTGTTTTATTGCATTTTCTAAAAAGAATTAAAGAAAGTAACGGAAAAACAAAGCAGTCACAATCCACTAAATTGACTTACAACCCTCTAATGGGTCACACCCAGACTTTGAAAGCACTATCCTGAATTTAGGCCTCTCCCTTCCTTTTAGCCTCTCCTTGAAGGGAATAAAGACAATTGCCTTGAGTGGAGAGAATTTTATAATTTCGTATCACCCTTAGACTGCTCCCAGATCCAACTTCACCAAGCACATACATATCCCATAATTGTATAATTTCACATACAATTATTTCTTAGAGAATGTTTAACAAGACAAGAGAGCTGAAGAGGAAGTGGGTCTATCTTTTTCCGTGTTCCAATCTTATCTTTGTATTAATTTTGGTTTGAAACAGAAAATGTGGCTTTCCCAGCCCTGCAGGTCCTTGGATCAGGACTTCCATCCTGATCACAGGTCACAGTGAAGAGAACATGTCTTATCAAAGCCTTGGTTCCTTCTCTTAATGCTAGAACACAGGCCACCTTCAGCCTGCCTCTGATAGCACTTTATTGAAGACTGCCAGAAGGACCCAGCCCATACCAGCATCCTGAATTCTTCCTTCCAAATTAATCTTTGATAGGCACTTGGTCTGCATCCCTAGGTACAGAAGGTCACAGTTGTAGCCTCTGCAAGAGGTGGCTAGCACCTTCCCAGTCTGGGCCTGGCACCATTGTTGACCACTCCAGAAATTCCACATTTCAACAAATATTTCTTACAACTCTTTCAGGTCCAAACTTTCATTTCTCATTCTGAGATTTAGCTTCACTTCTCTGAGCTTTTATTGTCAAATTCATGAAAGTGTAATCACCAAGACTCTCAGAACATCAGGAGTGAAGTACAATAGTGAAGAGGAGGGCAAAAACAAATCTTTTGAAGCCAGGCAGCCCTGGATTTGAGAACTAGCTTTATCTCAAATGCTATGAACTTAAAGAAGTTATCTCTGTAAGCTTTGGTTTCCTCATCTGTAAAATTATATGCAAAAATGCCCCCTATGCTTGTGAGGACTAAATGAAAGATACAATGCATCTGGCACTCTATTTGACACAGGAAGGTTCCCTCCCCATAAAACTGTACATATTCCATTCTAGCTGAAAGGAAGTGGCAGGAATTGGGAGTTGCTAAAGGAAACCAGGTATGGCTAATGGGCTCTCTGGAGGTGTGGCAGGGGTAGACCTTAGGTCCTGGAGTCACATCCAGTTGTCTCCCTCAGAGAGACTTAGAGATAAGGGGAAGCCAAGATCAAGGCCTGGTTCCTTCAGCGGTTGGCCCTGATCCTCTAGGTCTTGGCTACCTGAAGGAAAAGACCCACTCCAAACTTAAGGTCAACAAAAAGGGCCTAGAGAGAGAGGCTGAAGGCATCTCCTTCTGTGAGATGGGACTCTTCTGGAATAGTTAGAGCAGGACCTAGAATCCCAGAACAGAAACAGCAGTGACCCTTTGCCTGTGAGTTGTCCCATGACCAAAGACAGGTCATCCATTCATCACGTGAGTTGTCAAAACTTAGATCCTTACAGAAAATCACCAGATAAGCCTCTCTAATAAGCCTCTATAATATCTTAGAGATGATTAATGAAGAATACCAAAAATGCAACTTTGACTAATTAAATCTTAACTTTCCTTTCACCACAGTATGAAACCATCACCCAAATAGCCTCAGAAAATGAATATCACATGTAAAATCTATTGCTCTGAAAGTATCTAAAAAAGAGTCCTGGTTATAGAGACAATTACTTGCTTTAAAACATCTACCCTTAAAATACAAAAAGGCACACATTCTACTCCATGAAGAGGAACTAAGACTTCCCTTTCTTGTTTGAGTCCACTTCCTGTTATCTCTTCTAGAACATTCTTTCCTGTGCATTTGTGGCAGTGCTCACCTCCTTGCCTCTTCCAGTTATTTCATGTAGTGGGTGTATGTGATTATAGCCTGTGGTGGTTCTTGCTTAATTATAATTACTCACATTAAAGCAACGCCTCATTCTACAGGCTATCATGTGAACATGGGTGTGGGTAGATGTCGGCCATGTATATCATGGCTTGTGATTTTTAATTTCTGAGAGGCAGCTTGTTGGAAACTGGCAGAAGATTTTGTACTTCCTCAGGCCTATTGCTAACCCTCAATTAGACCTTGTTCTTAATTTCCCAGCCTCGTTCATTGACCTTCAGGATATGGTGAAATAGTGTATGTTATTTCTCCCTTGGAGTACAAAATGCTTTGGTCTGCCCTTCCTTCTTGTCTTTCCACCAGCTCCCTGGCCTCCTGGCCTTGCTTCTTCTCCCCTCTTTCTTGTCACCTTTGCTCTCCTCCCTTGCTACCCTCCTCCTTTGTGCTCTTCTCTTTCTCTCTTTTCTTTTTCCCTGCTTCTTGCTCCGTCCTTCCTTCCTCTCTTCTTGCTCATCTCCTCTCCCTCCTCCCCTCACCCTTGCTCCTGTACTGCTGCGGCTGGTTGCTCCTCCCATTGTACACATTTGTTTAATTCTTTGGAACATGAACCCAGGGACTTTCAGATGACGAGCTAAATGATAAACCCTGAGATAGTGCTAGCCAAGGTGCAGGGTCACAGTGGGAGCCTATGTCTGAGTATGCAGGTGGGCCTAGCTCAAGGGGGGCTGTAGACCCCTCGCCTGGTCAGTCGGGCCCTCTGGCAGCAGCTAAGGAACCTCCACCAGTACCCCCAGTGCACAGGAAAGTGAGTGATGTCTGGGAGCTTCTCCTCTATCCATCCTTCCCTGATCACTCTTCTTCCCACACCACTGGGAAAAATACTTATTTAAAAATAAAAGTAGTGGGGCTGGGGATTTAGCTCAGCGGCATAAGCGCCTGCCTTGCAAGCAGCCAGTCGTGAGTTCGATCCCCGGTACCGATAAAAACGAAAAAGACCAAAAAAAAAAATAATAATAAAAAATAAATAAATAAATAAAAGTAGTAGATCTGGAGATGGTTGGAAGGAAGAAAGGATGCGAGGCAGAGGAAAAACAAATCTTTCCTGAATGCTTCATTGTCATCTTTTTACTGAGATGAAAACTCCCATAGCTCACTGGCTCACAGCCCTCCCCTTCCCTTTCTTCTCCCCACCTTTTCTGTCTCTTCCTATTTTATGGGCCCCTCTGTGGTCCCCACTTGAGGGGACCTCCTCTCCTTCTCTTCTTCCCTGGCACTATTCCTTATTTTCTTCTCTCTTATCTCTCTTAAGATGGGAAAGAATGGAACACACTGGGGAGAAGTCAAACATGTCCAGCACATTTTCCCAGGTTGTTTTTCTACAGTGCTCCTAAAAATGTGGGGGAAAGATAACGAGGCATCCAGGCACACATTTGAGATATTGCAACTGGAAGTCTATTCTCCAGCCCCTCCCAAGTGAGTTCTCGGACAGTCAGTGGGCTTGTCAGTCAGGCAGGACCATGTCTGGATCCAGACTCCTTGAGACAGTACATTGCACAAGTATGTTAAACGTATTTCTGAGTCTTGGTTTTCCTTCTGCTTCAATGGGTGATGGTAACTGCTGTGGCTTAGTTATGATTTAATTTACCTTTGGAGGTTCTACATGCTACAGGCTTGGTCCCTGGTGTGGCAGGATCAAAGAGCCAGGGAGGGCCTGGTGGAAGATGATTCCTTCATGAGGACACCATCCTTGGGAATCTATTTTCCAAGAGTAGATTCATTGTCTTGAGAAAGAATGGTTATACAGCAAGTTTGGCTGACTCAGCTTGCTTGCTCTCTCTATCTATCTATCTCTGTCTCTCTGTGTGACTCTCTGTCTGTCTCTGTCTCTCTGTCTCTGCCTCTCTCTCTCTCTCTTTCTCTCAATGTAATTCTCATACATGCACTCCTCCCATCATGATGTTGTCCACCACAGGGCCCTCACCAAAGCCAAGCATCTTAGATACTGGTACTTGCCCTTGAACTTCTGAGCTAAATAAACCTCTTTTCTTTATAAGTTACTCACCCTTAGGTATTTTCTTCTAGCAACACAAAATGAACTAATACATTAACACTTTTTAGAAACTACAGAACTAAATGAAGTAGCAAGTGTGACACATATTTGGAATGTGTTAGACACACGGTGAATATTAACTTCCTCTTCCTCCCAGAGAATCTGTGAAGATTTAGGATAAATAACCAAGCTTGGCAGGCAACGCTTATGAAAGCATAATATTTCATACATTGGTTTCTGTATAGGTTGGTGCTGTGGATGGCAAGAACCCCAGGTCAATTTTCATTCTGGATGTGCTGTAGTAACTGCATTTGATTCTTTAATGTTTAAATAGTGCCTGCTTTCTCTTAGCTGGCGTGATTGTTAGACTTCCCATTAGTGTGCTTATTTATTTATTTTTAATTTCACTAGCAATGCATGAAAGCATTCCCAGGAGGGGAAAAAGCAAAATCAAACAAGATAACATAAAACGAAAATGCCCTTGACCACCCCCAGAAACCCTAACCCTTCCCAGAGGTAAGGATTTGATGTGTCCTTTTCACATCTTCATTCACATGCATATGAATGTGTAGATTAATTTTGTGATTTTTAAACATAAAATGCACCCCTACTGTTCCTGTGGTACAACTTGGCCATTTGTTTCTTTAGTAGTTTAAAAAGCTCTGGAGGTCTTTTCTTGTCATAATGACAAGTGCTCCATCTTTTCGTGTCATTATGAAAATGCTCCATCTCATTTTTTCTGTCTGTATCCGTATAATCCGTAACCCTCCCACTACACCATAAACCCAGGGACGATAGGGATGTTATCTTTTTCATGTCTTTATCCTTCGAGCCTCTACCATAACATGTTAGGTGCCTTCTTACTAAGTTATCAGTTATAAATGTCCCTTAAATGTTAAATATGGATATTCACATGTATTTTTAATCATTCCCCGATTTATGGACAACTAGATTATTTCTTCCCCTATTCACCCACTACAATAACTTGCAGTCAGCATCCTATGCCTGTCTGGTTGTGCACACGCGCATGCATGTCTCTAGTGAAACTCCTCAGAAGCGAATTGCTGGGGCAAAGAGGACTCCTTTATCTAAATAATCTTCAACATCGCCAAAATGTCTTCCAAAGACTGGGGCACCAGCTCACTAACAATAATACCTCTCTTATGTGTCTTTTTGACAGTATGTTCCCAAAATAATCATATATAGCTTTTGTTTTCTTTTCTTTTGATTTCAAGGAAAGAGAAGCAAAGGTGATAATTACAGAGAAATAAAGGGAGGTGCAAAAACTCATTCATTGATTCATACTTCATTCATTCATTTCTCCAGTCATTCTGTGCCTTACTCTAAGTGCTGGGCATATGGAGACAAATGGCACATGCTATAAACCCTGGAAAATTTCATGGTCTAGATGTAATACCTAAACTCCTTATGGATGTACATATGCGGCACTGGGGATTGAATCCTGGGCACTCTACCACTGGATTACATCTCCACCCTTTTCTTTTTTCATGTTGGGACAAGGATTTTACTATTCTTCCTAGGCTGGCCTCAAACTTTCCATCCTTCTGCCTCATCTCCTGAGTAATTGGGGCTGCCAACATGTGCCACCATGTCTGGCTTTAAACCTAAAGTCTTAATTCTTATATTGCAATATTGTAAAGAGACTAATTGTAAGGTTGGAGCCTAGATTTAATCCTGGACTAGAAAAAGCAATAGCTATAAAAGAAATTTTTGAGTTATTTAATGAAATTCAAATGTGGTCTGTGGGTTACATGAAATATTGAGGTTAAATTTCCTGATCTAGATTATTTTTCTGTGATTATGCAAGGGAATGTTTTTATTCTTAGGAAGTATGCACTGAAGCATTTGTGAGCACATGGACACATTTTCTCCAAGTGACTCTTAAATGGTTCAAAAACTGTGCATCTGTATAACTCAGAGTTGTTCAGGGAACTTTCTGAGATTGTGGACTTGTCCTCTAACTGCCCTGACAATATGGCAGCCAGTCACCACAAATGACAGCTAAGCACTTGAAATAATGGAAAATGTGACTGAGGAACTGAATTATTCACTGTACCCTATTTTAATTTAAATAACCACAGATGGCTGGGGGCCACCAGGTTGGACCGCACAAATGTAAACACAATAAGAGGGAAAAGATAATGAAAAATGTGATGACATATAAAGAACCAGTGAACTTATATAAAAGTGAACTTATATATGGAAAGTGTTTGGGTTGTTACAATTTTAAGTTTTAATTATATATTTTTTAAAATTATATAATAAGTGCAATATCATGACAGGGAAATTCAAAATAAAGTAGTGCTAAAATATCTTTCATTACAATTAAATTATCACAAATAAATAAATTATACTTCCTCCTGGGGTTTGGCTCAGTATTAGAGCTCATGCCTACCATGCACTAGTCTCTGGGTTCAATCTCCAACACCACAATTAATCAGTCAACAAACAATCCAGGGACTAAGGAAAGGGTCTATTTAGACCCTACTCTTGCTGTGCAAATAGGCATAATCTTCTTGCATGTGACCCCTTGCAGAAATACTTTGCCAAAGTACATGAGGAAATGTATCAGGCCATGCACTGCACATTTACTTGTAACACCAAGACATTGAAGATGTTCAAAAACAGTACAACAGGAGAATGGTTAAATGTATTTTGCTTTGTTCTTATTCCGGATTACTATAAAGCTCTTCAACAGATTGAGGTAAATATACACTGACATGGAAAGATGTCCAAGATAGATTGTCAGGTGAAAGAAAAAGAGCAGTTTGCAGAACAAAATGTTTACAGATGTCCTCTGATTTAAAGATGGTTAAACAATGCTTTTCCAGCTTCACGGCCGTGCAAACACGGACCCTTACAGCCATTCTGTTTTTCACATGTAGTACATTGTTCATTAATTTACATGAGCTATTCAGCACTTTACTAAAAAATAGGCTTTGTGTTAGATGATTTTGCCCAACTGCAGCTAATGTGTTTGGAGCATGTTTAATGTAGATTACACTAAGTGATATTCGTAGCTTGAGTGTATTAAATGAACCTTCAACTTACAATATTTTCCATTTTCAATGGGTTTATTGGGATATAGCTCCACAGCAAGTCAAGGGGCATTTGCAGCATGATTGTAATAAACAGACTAAAATTGCACACACCCATGGTCACACATTTGTACATGCAGAGGAAATAGCTTTAAAAAGTACACATGAAACAGCATACTCTTGTCTAGAAATTCCTGGTGTCTTACAGGAAGACCGTCGGCTCCATCCCTCCATGGTCAGGCTAGCTGTGGAGGGTCCACCTGGAGGCGCCTAGTGCTGGAACGGCAGAGCCTCTGGCCAGCCCCAATCCCCAACTGGTGCCCAGAAGCTTACTTGCTGCACCTTGGCGCCTACGCCACCAAGTCTTGGGAAATGCTCCTCATGTGGCCTGCTCTCTCTAGTCCCATGTAATGGCCAGTACCCCTCTCCGTGGCCACCAGATCTACCGGGCAGCCAGGGTCATTACGGACTTCCATTGTAGGGAGTGTTTATTATTGTTGTTGGTTTGATACCGATCCCAAAAGGACCTAATCAACAGGTAATAAGACCTCCTGGGAGTGATTAGAAACCTCAGCTTTAACTGTGTTATAACCACAGCAGAGCAGGCAAGCATTGCTACAGTGTGCCAGCCGGAATTCTGCAGGGGCTGTGGGGTGGAGAGAGCTAGAGAGTTACTGGGGGGTGAGGGGAGCGGGCTGAGGAAGGAGTCTGCAGGGGGGCTAGGGAGGGGGGTCCAAAATTCACCTTAACCATTTATAATCATCTTCCTCATCCTCATCCTTTTCCTCCTTTTCATCATGCTTAATTGAAACCCATGCTAGGCATATGGGGTTCAAAAATACACAAGCCTTGAGCTCAAGAGGTTCACAACCTGGCAATAAAGAGACTCACATTGCAGCAGGAGTAGAACAGGGCATCTAGGGAAGAGAATGGGCACCCCTGTTAGGTCAGTCAGGGAAAGGAAACCCACCCCAGGGAAGTGCCCACTTACAGTATGTAGATGTAACGACATATGAAACATGGCCATAAAGGGTTGCATTTCAATGGCTCCCTCTTGTCTTTGAAGCTGCCTTGATCTTTTATTCCTTTTTTAGTAAGGTTGGATACAAATATGTGAAATGAAAGAGTAACTAATTTTTTAAAAATACTAAAATACTTGCTTTTTATGGTACTACAAGTGACTCACCTTCCAACCAGTTTGATGGAAAGTTAGTCTCATCCATTAACAAAACTTAATAATGCCTGGTAAGATAACAGTGTCACGACCCATTTCTCATTACCCACACTGCAACCAAGTGTGTTATTACATAATTACTGCATGAGAACACTGTTGGGCCTGGACCTATTAACTCTGCACAGGCATACAGTCATTGTTGTGGATGGAGAGTTGATAAATACTTTGATTACTTAAACTTTCCAAGGCAGGGCAATGTGACAAATGGCGGGAACTGGGAGACAAAGTCACATCTACCCTGGCCAACTTCGCCCTTCCTTTTTTCTGCCTTGCAGAGAATTGCAACAGCCTCTCTAGTTGTTGTTGTGCAACACTTTGCATCTTGCATAAAAGTAGTTGCAAATGTCATGTCAGCTGGGTCAACTGATTTAATCAGACCCAAGAGCACAATAAAGATAGTGAAATTGGATGGCGACACTGCAGTCATCTCGTGGGTCCGCCTTTTATATGCTTTGAAGAACATTGCCCTGAGAGGAGGAGAGAGTACATTTCCAACTTGCTTCATCCTTGGTTCTCATCTTTCTAGAACAAAAGTCCTGGAAATCAAAACTGACACTGTACAAAAACCAGAGCTAATAAAGAGCTTCAACTTCATTAAATTAAAATTAAAAATCAAATTTAAAAGGAATGTTAAATGCTACATGTCTTTATTTCATCCAGCCACCTAGAACCTGCCACTACGCTAAGCAGGGGAGGGGTGGTGTCAAGACAAGATACTTGACCCTCATAGATTATTCTCTTGTTGGAGAAAAATAAAAACCACTGGATATCCCAGCATGCTAGGAGACTGAGACTGGAGGGTCACAAGTTAAAGCCTAACCTGGGCAATTTAGTGAGACCTTGTGAAAAGAAAAAAAGAAAAGAACTAAACAGAGAAGAGAAAAAGGAAAAGCCAGCCAGACAGGTATGGTGGCACATGTCTGTGAACCCACCACTTGGGAGGCTGTGGTAGGAGGGATCACTGTAAGTTCAAGACCAGCCTAGACTATGTAGCAAGACCCTGTCTCAAAAAACACTAAAAAGGAAGGAAAGAATGAACAAGAAAGGAAGGAACAAAGGAAAGCAGGAGGAAGGAATGAAGGAAAGAACAAAGGAGAAAGGGAGGGAAGGACCACTGGAACACCATGAGAACGATCAGGCAGTAGCAAAGACTTAGGGGGCTAAGAGGAAAAGCCCCAACGCATGATAGGGTCAGGGGCTGAGGAGGCTTCTGTGTGACATCGGAGCTTATTTTTATGATGAACAAGATTACCTGGACCTGGGCCTGGTGTTCAAAGCTAAAGCATTGAGGTGGGAGATGGTAGGTCTGTATGCCTCTGTGGGAAGTTAGGGATGTAGAGGCAGAGAAAAGGCTGACTCTAGAGATGTCTCAATCATAAAGACCTTGAAGGCCATGAAACAAATCTTGACTATAGAAATGTAAATTTTTAAATTAACAACAAAAAAAAGTGACTGTTGAAAAAGAAAAAGGATATATTTGAGTAAGAGTATATTTGAGTAAGTATTTGCCCAAGGATATATTTGAGTAAGAGTTCACGTCATGGAACACAATGAATAGCTAGGAATAATGACAGATACTTCACACTCCCATTCCTTCCGAGGATGCTTGTATCATCTCATGCCCTCTCAGAATGGTCCAGTGACAGGCGGTGTGACAGCTCCCCACCTGCAGGGAGTTCATGGTCAAGTAAGGGACAGGCTTGTGTTTGACCACTCAACCATACAATGATGGAAGCAAACACAATGCATTGTGGGAGTACATGGAGGTCGGGGGGTGGGGGCACAGATGGATGAGGCTGAACTGGTAGCCAAAGAAGCTTTCTAAAGTAAGTGACAACTGAGCTGTACACTGACAGCCAGGTGAAGAGGACACACAGTCAGGTCTACCCCTGAAGTCAGCGGAGGCCCAGGAGTTTTCTCTAGAGACCTTTTATTTTGTTCCCATTATTTTTATATAGCTAAGCCTGTGACCTCTGAGTTGGCATTGCCTTAATTAGTGAGTATTCTTCCAGTTCTCTCGAAAAGAAAGTGTTCTCAGTCTTTCCCTGAGTGATTTATTCAAATGACCCTATTTGTGTCAATAGGTGACACCCAGTTCCAAACATGAAAACTAAACTATTGTGTTGCCTAGTTATTATGACAGTGGTCTCAATCTTGTTCTTCTGGAGGTCTTCTAACACAACAGATGGGGACAGATGCATTTCATAACCTAATATACCATTTATTTTGCTGCAAGGGGTCTTGGCCAGTTCTTTCTCCAAGACCACCATCCCTAGTCTTCCATGGGAAGCCTTGAGCCATGAGCCAAGGAGACGGATATGAGGAATCGGGATTCTTCAGTTAGCTTGGAACTTTGGCCAAATCACTCAACTCCTTGCTTTGGTTTCTACATTTTTTTTCACAGTATCTGCCAAAAGCAACCCTACTTTCTTCAGAAGATCCAGAAAGATGATCAGTGCACAAAAATATCCCTGTAGAGAGGTCTACATATAGCAGGAGTTGTTATTTTATTAAGCCCAGAAAACATTCATTGAAATCAGAGTTTTCCAGACAATATGATTGGCACAGAAAGAAACATGAGGCATAATCCACACCCTGAGGAGTTTGTGGACTCACAGAGGAGTTTGGATAAAAAAACAAATTAACTGTAATACAATATGAAAAGTGCTATAACCAAGGGAGGCTCAAAGAGCTATGAAATGTGGAAGAGGAAGTGATTAATTCTCAGCAAGTATCTTTGTGTGGACCATTAAGGAGCAGAGGCACTCCAGGGCCAGGGAACACCCAAAGAACAGGCCCAGGAATCTGAGGGCACAAGTTTTATGTGACCAGAAGAAAGAGTCTGGTTGGGGGTGCTTGATTGTGGGTAGTGCTGGGAAATGGGGCTAGGCACCTGTCACACTCTCAGCCCAGGATTCTAAATCTCATCTAGACCCAGCAGAGATCTTCACAAAGACATCAGTGTAGCAACACCAAGGCCCTACAGTTATCATTTATTGAGTATCTAACCGGTTCTTGGAACCACATTCAGTATTTACATGCGTTTTCTCTCTTGAACTTTGAAACAACCAGTGAGAGAAATACTATCATCAGTCACCTCTTACGGCACATGAAAACGAGACATGGAGTGGTTGGAAATTTGCCCAAGAACCTCCAGTAACTGATAGAGCTGGAGTCTGACCTCAAACTTAGGCTGTCTTTTGTTTTATTTATTTATTTCAGTTTGACAAAACAGATAAATTGAAAGGCAGAAATACCAAGCAGAGAAAGGTTAGCTGTGCTTACAATTGCAAAAGTGCTTTGGAAGATTGAAAAATGTATATAAACATCACAACATGTCAGCAGTTGGCCTATGATGAAGAAATTCACCTGTTCAATTCAACAAACATTTGGAAGCACCAACATTATGCAAGATTCTAGGTTAGAGAAAAGCATAGGTGACTTAAAACAAAGATACACACTCCTGAGAGCTTCAAGTTCAGTGGAAGAAATGTTTAGATTTATTCCAAAAACTAGACTGAAAGTAAGAGCTGGAAAGCAAAAGGTGGAGAAGAGCAGCATTGGAGATGAACCTCAAGGTGAGCTCAATGGATGACTTGGAATTCAGGACTAGAGGTGTGGAAGTAAGAATGGAAGAGGCCCACTGGAGAGGCAGCACCCCACTAATGAGGGGCACATCGAGAGAGTGAGAACAGCTGGAGGGGTGAGGGGTGAGGGGTGAAGCCTGGGGACTGTGAAGCAGCAGTGTCATGAAAAAGGTTGAGAATGTCAGGAAGCCAACCTGAACTTGAAATTGCATTTGGAAGACTATTCACCGCTGAGATGGAAGTAGGGGAATAGTTCTCGGTCAGGGAAGATTTTACCCGCTGGATCACATTTGGCAATGTCTGAAGACTTCCTTTGTTTTCTACTTTTTTGGTTGTCACATCTAGGGCCAGAGATGCTAGTGGTCCCTGGTAGGGTAAAGGCCACAGGCAGCCCTATGGTGCATGGGAGAGGCCTCACAACAAAGGAATATCTGGTGAACATGTCTGTAGTGCCAACATTGATAGACCCTGACCAAGAGCATCTCCCAAACATCCCAGAGAACTTTGTTAAAGGACTCCAGAATGCTCATCTACAATGACTACAGTCTAGGTGCCCAGTTTTCTAATACCACTTTGCCTAAATTCTTTCTCCTGTCAACACGAAGGGGAGGGAGCTGTCGTCTTCCAAGTCCCCCCATTTTTGTGCCTTGACTTCACACACTTCAGGAAAGAAGTCTCTCAGAATTGCACTCATAATAGCCATACAATAGAACACTTTCCTATTAACACTGTAAACATCTTACTCATGCCAAAAGTCGATGTTGTGAGTGCTTCTGCAGAGTCCAGACCCCCAGAGAAATTCTGATCCAGTAGATCTTGGACAAGTCCCATACATTAATATTTTTAACTAATACTCTCAGAAATCCTGGACCATGTTGAGAAAGCCTTGCTGTAATGGCACACACGGAAAAGAAGAAGCAGAGCACACAGAGCAGAGGAGCTCATATCAGATTGGCCATGGGGAGGGGCAGGCGGGGTTCTGAGTGATGGGATTCAGAACAGATGGAATTTGATGGATAGGAAGTTAATATAGGGGTAAGAAAGGTCAAAAGTGCTGGAGGACGGACAAGGTGGATCCTAAGAATGGATAAAGAGCAACAGGCAGATGCTATGAGCCAGCTGTTTGCTGGTATTTTCTCTCCCACATCCTTGAGTCCTGGAAATTAATCTATAAGCTGGAAATGTGGGAGATGTTTTAAATGGAACGAAAGAACTCTGTCCCACTCTACTGCTTCTTCATACTTTTGAAGACAAAATTCTGCCAAAGTTAATCAAACTCAACAAACTTAGACAAGACCAAAGAGAAAGAAGAATGCACACACATTAGTCAAATTATGTCAGCTCATGAGTATCTAGTGGCTGATGTTGACTTGTTCATTTGATAAATATTTGGGGGATACCTACCATGGGCTATAGACTTTCCTAGAATGTAAATGATATGCAACAGTCATCCATTCTATCCTTTCCTTCTCTGCTCACCAACACAACTCTCAGAAAAAAACAGAAAGGAAAAAAGGAAATGGACAGAGACAAAAAAAAAACTGAGCAAAACTCAGTTTGGCCACGTGCTAATGGTCTATGTGAGCAGTTACATGGCGGAGACCTAGAGATGGTCAAAGTGAAAACTGCAGCTTCTCCTGGAGCATTCTGTGCCTAAGTTCCCCTGGTCCCCACCCTCAGATGGCTTCTGTGATGAGATGGTGAACATATAAAGGCATCCCAAGTCCTCAAAACGGTGTTCCAGGAATGGGATTGCACCAAGAGGGCCCAGGTAGCCAGAAACAGAAGGTCCACTGGGATAATACCAAGGCATGGTAGACACTAATGGAGGAGTGGATGCCTTCCTTACACAATTCCATCTGTCATTGCTGATAGCAGGACACACAAAGTTCATCTTTTTGTTGTGGTTGTTCACTTGTTCTTGTTCTTCTCATTCTCATTCTCATTCTTGTCTGAGCACTGAGGATCAAACCCAGGGCCTTCTATGTTCTAGCCAAGTGCTCTACCACACAGCTACCTCCTCAGCGCCCCAAGTTCACCTTTTAATATTTCCAAATATTGCTGTGTTAAAAGCTTCATTGTCTGGTATGTAACCAAAAAAAAAAAAAAAAAAAAAAACTTTGACAACAAAAATTACTATTCAAAGTAATGTATTATTTTAGGATGACATTATTTTTTAAATTCACATTTTTCATTTGTTATAACTTGTAGCGTTCTGTGAACACACAGATAAGAGGCTACAATAGATATTTGACAGTGTAGTTCTCAGAATATTTGCATATCCAAGAGATTATTTCAGCAAGTATACTTAGACTGACCCTATTAACCATTCACAATATTTTGTCTTGAATCCAATTCACACTCTATAGACATGTCCAATTCGCATTTCAGCTCTTACACTGTTTTCCCTTTTAGACTTTATATTAGGAAATAAATCCATGACATCAAATTTCATGACAACTTCTGCTCTGGCTGACATGATTGAAAAGGAATTTCACTCACCCTTGGTTTTTCTGTTTCCTAATTTGTTCTTTAGCATACCTGAGAAACAGCCTGCCTTTATCAAGTCCAGTGTAGAGAGTGGAGGCTACAGGTGCAGAATTCACAACAGGGATCAGCCTTGGCAATGCTGAAGGGTGAATGCAAGAATTTCTCAGGTGAGATGGTGTGGACAGGATGGCTGGAGAGGAATTCCCAGGCAAAAAATAGCTTTGCCACTGTGTCCATATCAGCTTTGCCAAGTGAGCAAGTGGAGCACTCAAGATACATTATATAATGTGCAATGACCTTTTTTGAAAAAAAATATGATGGTCAAAATACAAGAGGGACTCATCTCCTTGTACATCCATGTTTATAAGCACCATTATTTAGCTAGAAATAATACAAGTGCCCGTCAACAAATGAATGGATAAATAATGTATATACACATAGTGGAATACTATTTAGTATAAAGAAACCAAGGTCTGATATATGCGTTAACATGAATGAATGTCAAAAACATTGTGATAAGTGAAGCAAACCAGACACCAAAGGACATGAAATGTCCAGAATGGCAAATACGTAGAGACAGAAAGTAGATCAGAGATTTTTAGGGGCTGGGACCTGAGGGATTGAGGAAGAAGGAAGAACTTATTACTTAATGACTGTACAGTTCCTCTTAGAATGATGAAAACTTTTGGAAACAGTCATCCCAGAGGCTGACTGCACAACATTGCAAATGTGATTATTGCCACCAAATTGTACACATAAAAATGGTTTAAATGATTAATTTTATGTTGTAAATATTTTCCCACAGTGAATAATTAAAGAATTTTAAATAGACCTATAAACCCAGGCAAAATGTGAAACCAGATAATCCAATTAAAATCAGTCATGAAGGTCAGCCGCGGTAGTACATATCTGTAATCCCAGCTGTTCAAGAGGCTGAGGCAGGAGGTCTGTAAGTTAGCAAGACGGTGTCTCAAAATAAAACATAAAATAAAATAAAAAGTACTGGGGATATAGCTCAGTGCTCCCTGGGCTCAATCTCTAATACTGGGATGGGAAAAAGAGAGAGAAAAAAAAACTATAAATAGGAAATCTAAAAAGAGGAAAGTAGACAAGACCAAGACCATTAGTGGGAATTCCAGACCGACTCTGTTCTAATCATCCCAGAAAGAAACAGATCTCTGCTGTTGCTTTTGCCTGGAAGCCCCTATAGATGTGGGTGTTTGTTTATAGCGCATACTTGTGGCTGCATTTCAAGATCTATGTCCGGGACAAAGGTACCATTCTTCTTTGGCTGAGTCTCCCTTCTGCCAAGGGGCATGCTTGCAATGAGCTTCCGGAGGCAAGCTTGCTCCCGGGCACACCTCTACCTCCAGGGACAGTTTAACCTGGTGACATGTTTCCTGCTTTCTCCTGCCCTTCCCTCCCACCGCCAGAATATTGTCTTCCACTACTACAGACTAGGAATCCCATGTTTTCATTGGTTAAAAAACATGAAAGGATCCTGGGAGAGAGCCTATGGGACATAAGAAGGTCGCCTGAGGCTGAGGGCCATAAAGGACTGGTTCACTTCTCCATTTCCAGCTCCTACTCCTTGCCCTAGGAGAAAAAGCGACTTTCTGGAACCGTTTTGGGGAACCCAAAGCCAGCACACGCAGCAGGAGCCGGCAGGCAGGCAGTAAAGAGTTTCCAGGTCCCCAGGGGACTGTAATCACATTCCCCATCCAGGTGCTGGGACTAAGGCTAGTGAAGTCCAAACTGCTTGGCCCAGGGCCAGTGTTTCCAGGCCTCCCTCCACCCCTCAGCTCCTTCCCATCATCTTTCCAACCAGAAGCTTGTTAACTGTTTTCCTGTGCTTTTATTCAGATTTCAAGGCACCCTCTGTGTGTTAAACTTCAAAGCAAGTTTGCTGCCGTAAGTGCAACGCTTAACAAGTGGGCGCTCCAAATGGCTGTTGAAAATGGTTCGTTCAAATGAAGGGGCCAGGATACTCTTTTATTCCCTGCCCCCCCGCTTCTACTTTCAAATGAAATTTCATTTGTGTCTAGAATTAAGTTGCCCAGTATCAATCCTGAAATTTTTAAAGATGAAAAGCAGAGACGCAGCACAATATTGCAAATGTAAAGTGATTACAAATGGCACCCGGCCAATGTTTATGAATCATTGAATATGATCATAAAATCATAAAAAATAATCACCAAAAGGTAAATAAATTACCCAGCTTACTGCTTATTTTCACGTAGGGTCTGACACAAAAGCTGCAGCCATGAATGATTTATACCTGTTTTAACAATAATACTCATTTTACTGAAAGATGGTCAGTACTTGTGCTGCTGTGGGCAACATGCCAGTTGTCAAAAGGTTAATGTTTCAGCAGCAATACATTAAATTATGAATAATACTGGTCCCAAAATGGAAGGTTATTAGCTCAGTATGCTTAATTAGCCCAGCTAGAACTTTGCCATCAAGTAGCAGTGCCCATTACTTGGCAGTAGCTCTGATGGGGGATGGCATCTTTGGGATTCTAATGTCAGCACCAGTTCGGGGAGAGGTAGGAGGTATGTGGGCGTGTATTTGACTTCCTTTTCTTTCCATGTAACATTATGAGAGGCACCTCAGAAGCTGGCTTTCAGGATTTTGAACTTCCCTCTGGTTAATTTGTGAACCCTTTCCAGAAAAAAAAGAGCAAACATTGTTTGGGAGGAGCTTGGTGTTCAGTATCTCAAACCCATCTCAGCCTGGTTCCATACCTCTCTAAGTTGCTGGTAGGCTTGGGCCCTACCAAAGTAAGATACGGTACATGTACAGGCCAGCAGACCATCAGCCTCCCACTGCACTGGTATTCATTGAACGGCGACTAGGTGTCCACCATTTACAAAGTAGGTAACAAGACAGAGTCATTTCTTGGTCCAACCAAGGGAATGACAACCAAGTGAATAAACTATGTGGTTATTGCATTGGTTGCAGTTATATGTGTGACTGCCGTGAAGAAAGGTTTAGAACGGGCTGGGGATTTAGCTCAGCGGCATAAGCAATTGCCTTGCAAGCAGGCGGTCATGAGTTCGATCCCCGGTACTGATTAAAACAAAAAAAAAGGTTTAGAAGGTCAGCACACAGACTGGAGTCAGGGCAGGAGCAAGCCTCCATTTGCTCTTTATCTCAAGCATGCAGATGTGAATTTTAAAGAAAAATTCTTGCAGGGAGACAACACCTAAACTACACCATGTCTGTAAGAAGAATCGCACTTGAGAAAATCAGGCATTGCTAAAGGAACCATTGGAAGAGCACTGGCTTGCCAGGGATGTAAGAAAGCTACTGAGAACCTAGCTCTGTGTGCATGTGCATGTGTGAGTGTGAACTCACTCCTATGCTCACACTCAAACCCACAACTCTCTCCCCTTTCACCCCATCCCGGCACTACCCTGCCAGGTGCCCATTTTAAACTGGAAGTTTACAGCCAGGTGGAGCAGGGGGACTCACCCATGCCAGCTCCATCCTCTAGAGCTGAGCTGACTACACTGCCACCCAGCCCTACTTAGTACTATTAGTAGCTTGTTTTTCTAAGGCCTAAAATTCATTTTCTTTTCCCGCCTCACTTCCAGAAAAATAAATAAAAGTGAACACATCACTCATTTAAGACGAGGAATGGAATTTAGGTTGCGTTTTTCTTTCTATTTTTATGATTAGTTAGAATTTTCCTGGGAACACGGCCAGGAGGGCATTATGGTGAGATAATGTCCTGTATTTAATCAGTGCTGCAATGGCGAACTACGTTCTATGGGAAGAGGCTGAGTTAACGCATCCTTCTCTGTCTTGTCTGTTTTCAGGAGATGGTGAGTGCTTGGCCCAAGATGAAGAAAAGACTGAGATGTGGCAGGGTTCCAGGCCGGTGCGATGGCCCACAAAGGGATGGGGTGTGGCTGTGACTCCATCTCTTCTCGCAAGACCTTTCAGCCCTGAAAACCCCAAAGAAGCTGAGTGAAAAGGGCCTGCAAATTGACCCAGGTGGTCAGCTTTAGTTCCACTGGACCCTCGCAGTGGCTTCCTCTGCAGCTCTCCGACACCTGCTGGTTGAGCCTCAGTCCTGGCTTCCCTGTGTGCGTCTTCCCCCTGGGCAACCCCAGCACAATGGGCGAGGGGAAGCCCAAGGCCTTTAAGTGAACCTGGAAGTCAGCACCAGGTAGGACCGGATGACCTCCTGCACTCTGTGTGTGCCTGCATCCAGTTTCCAGACAGTCGCTGCTGGAGGCCCGAGCTGCTGGTTCTACAGCCTTTGGAGTTGTTCTTGTTTCCAGAATTGTTTCATTCATTGCTGGCTGCTGGAGGAGGATCCCTGGGAGTGGTAAAATAGAATAGGGTGTCTCAGAGAGATGTCCTAGAGAGATGTCTAGAAGAAAGGAAGAAGACAGGGTCCAGGGAAAAAGGAGAAGGGCTTTAACATAGAGGAAAGGAGCACAGAGAATAGGCAGACGGTGAAGACTGACCTTTCCCTGCAAACAGCAGGGTGGTCAGGAAAGCACGAGCGTGTGGGGCAGATTTACTGTTGTCCCCATTAACTCTGGGTCTGCGGGAGCCGTCTGTTCAGGTAAGGGCAACAGAGAGAACAGGATGCCCCAAGCAACCCATAAATAGCAGGGTGAAGACAAAGTGTTTATTACTTAGCCTCATGAAGCCCATATAAGTGCTCTCCCAGGGCGCGCAGGAGCAGGAGTGCGTGTGAGCCGGCCCACGTGTGTGTCCCGGGAGTGGGAGCCCCAGACACAGCGTTCGCGCTTGGCTTGACTCTGTGAAGGCGTCTATTTGATGGAACCGTTCATAGCCAGCCCAGCAAACCTTGTGTGGAGACAGAGCTCGCTTTTTCTCTTTCCTTTTCCTGTTTGCAGTGAGAATAAGGCCTTTCTCTTCTCGGCCCTTTGCTTTCCCCAAAGTTGTCTCACGAGGTCATTGCCAGATGACAGGCTTCCTTTCAGTACAAGGTTGGGATGGAAACAATACTCTGTTTTCTGGGGGGCTAGTGAAGCTCTGGCCCTGACCAGCCTGCCCTAAATTTAAATAGGATATTGTTTTAGTAGGATGCAATGGTTTCTTCAGACAACTCAGTTCAATGGTTTGCAAGACTTTATTTTACCATCAATACAGAGCAGCAGAAAGGTGGCCTAAGATTATCAAGCTTGTTTTTAAATCAAGTTGGATGCTTACTACCTGTGTACCCAAGTTCACAAGTTGCTAAGTAATTCAGACTGGTGTGTCTCTAAGATACCTTCTGTTTCAAACACTCTTTGACTCTGTGATTGTAAGATACTGCGTTACCAAATTCACCAATGAGTTTAAAAACACCTTCTTTGAATAGTTCGTCTATTGGTGAACCAATTTATGAGAACAGTTAAGATTATGTGCTGAATGTTTTACTGAGTATCTTGAAGTCTGAATTTATTGGTTTGTTAAGGCAGGCGGAAAGTAGAAGAGATTTGGGTCGTCAAGTTTGTTGTTGTTGTTTTGTTTTGTTTTCAAGTCTTTGCATCTTGTAAAGTATTCATGGATCTTCTCGTGGTTTTCAGCTACAGCAATCTTTGCTGCCACTGGATAGTATTTTGAAAATGAAGCAGAATTTTGAAAAGCTATATATTGGAATTTCCAAATGAAGAACCTTTCTCTGTAGGCTCTTTTGTCTGATGAGGATCATCAAATAGATAAAAGCAATTCACCAAAACTAACATTAACTATTTGGGGTCATTAGTAGTAATTATCAAATATCACCCTATCACAGCTCAAAGCCACAGAGGAAACTGACAGGGCTCTAACAGGACTAAGCAAGGCCCAGGTCTGGGATGCTAGCAGCCCTCTGGCGTGGCCTCCCTCAGGCTGGTGCTAGCTGGCTCTGTAGAAGCATGGCCCTCACAACCATGTGATGACATTCCAAGAAGGTTTGATACTGACTGGTCCAAGAAAGCGGGATTCCCTAGGGTTCCACCAATAAGTGCAGGAAGGGTCAGCCCTGAAGCCATTGGATGACCATTGCCAACTCCTTTGTAGATCTCCAGAGCTGGCTGCCCAGACTGGCTGGCCAATGACTTTTTTGAAAAGCTTGACTCTAAAAACAAAAAAAAGGAAAAAAAAAAAAAGCCTGACTCTGCTATCTGCCTGGTTAGTGGTCTTCACTGCCTCTCTCCCCTCCTATTATATTCCTCCTTCCACAAACACATATTGAAGATATACTGTGTGGCAGGTACTTTGCTAGACACAAAGTACTTGTCTCCCTAAACAGATAATCCCTGAGCTCAAAGCACCTTCTACCTCCTAAGAAAGCCAATCAAAAAGACAAACAACCACAACCACAAGCATTATTTAAATAGAGTTATTACACCGAGGAGGAAGAAAATAACTGGCCTTCAATGGAATTTCAGAAGAGGAGTTTCAGGATATTGATGGAGAGGGGATGAGGCATTCCCAGCAGAGAAGACACAGCCTATTTGAGAAACTCAGCTAGGCATTTTGTGTATTGCATGTAGATTGAGGGAGGAATCAAGGCTGGAGATGAGATTGGGGACCACCTGCCTCCATGCAAGCACAGCTTGAGTTTAGGACTATGTACCCATCTCTATATGCTGAATACAATAGCCCAGGCCTGGACAATGGCATGTGGGGAAGGGAGGCTCCCTCTCCAAATCTTGCCAGTCAGTATAAAGATGTTCGGTGGCTGGGTGTGATGGCGTGTGCCTGTAATCCTGGCACCCTGGGAAACTGAGGCAGTTTGAGCCCAGCCTGAGCAATTTAGTGACTTAGTGAAACCCCGTCAAAAAATATAAAATAAAAAGGGTTGGGAATGTAACTCAGTGTGAAGGCTCTGGGTTCAATCCCTCATACTGGAGGAGAAAAAAAAAGAAAAGAAAAACCTTAGTGACCACTGTTAAAGCCTGCAAGTCAATCTCCCACCACACATGGGGCCTCCGGCTCTGTGTGGGTGAAGATGAGAACCCTGTCTAGTCCATCCACCTTATCAAGGAATGAATCCCGAATCCCAGGCCTTCTGCTGTCAGTACTGCCCAAATTCATGCCATCAATGGAGAAGGTTCAATGGAGAGTTCTGACACCACTCTCACACAGAGAAGTCCCTGATGTGACTTGCATTAGACCCTGGTTAGTGATACAGTTGACTTCGTGTTGGTCCAGCCCTCTCCTGTTTGATTTCTTTTGGTAAAAGATATGCCTAGATTAGAGGATGCATTATCTGAGGATGTAGCACTGTCCTTGCCTTTGGATATGGATGTTTGTCTAGGCACAGGGCTACACAGCCTCCGACTACAGGAGCACGGTCCAATTCTAAGGCCTTCACAGAGGTATGCTCTTCTGCTTCCTGGTCTCTCTGGCCCCATCCTGCCCCTGATCCCCTACCATGGATATGATGTAACGCATCTTCATTTTCAGGCCCTAAGTAGGACCAAGACTCTCCAGTGGGTAGCCAGCAAGGCAGCAGTGCAGAAACGGAACAACTAGCCTCTCTGAGACCCACTGAGTTCCTATTACTGTTTATGCCTTCTGATACCAGTGACTCAGTCTCCTAGATCTCCTAAGTGTGCGCATGTGACTGCCTTAAACTTCAGCACCTACCTAATGGTGTTTTTGGAGACCACCCTTATCATTTGGCTACTCCAACTATTTATTCTGACCTGCCATACTGACCTGATCCCCAAGCCTTGTCTGAGTATGGCTTCCAAATCCTCATTTTACCCCACTCATTCCTGCCTAATTCTCCATACCTATATTTGACACCGAGATTGAATTTGTTTAGGTGACTCCTCTTAGGCTATATATTATCATGAAGAGGATAAGTATGGCATATTTATTGAAATGAAAATCTGACTTAGCTTATAAATATTTTTGACCTTCAGGAATAGTGGTGCATACCTGTAATCCTAACAATTGGGAAGCTGAGGCAGGAGGATTTGCTGTGAGTTTGAGGTCAGGCATGGCTTCACAGTGAGTTCAAGGTCAGCCTGAACTGCATAGTAAAACCCTGTCTCAAAAAATTTTTTTTTCTGTCTCTTACAATTTAAAACATTTTCTGATTGCTGAATCACATTAAAACTCATAATAAATTAGAGTTTGGAAACACCAGTCTTTACTACCAAAAGAGCCCAAACCAACATGAACAAAGGAATCTTCTCCAGGATGGAAGATGTACAAATGCCACTTACTTATAGAAGCCCATGGGGTTCTCTTCTGTCATCCCCCATTTTTAATTAGAGCTATAATCATGTCTCGGGGGTGTCTGGGGGCTTCATTAAATTTATTTCACTCTGACATAGAAAACTGTTCATATTTAAAATCTTGGTCATATCAAAAATGACAACAATTGGGAGGAAATAGATCTGTCATCCAGGGGTTTCACCTAGAGTGAGACCTTGCTCCTCCTTTAGGATGAACTCTCTGGGATCAGCAGAAAAGCAGCACCCATTCCAGTTGGTACATTTATTTCATGCCTGAACCCTTACATTCCTGAGTCCTCACAGTCTCAAGTTACATCTTAGAAGCTGTCACTCAGGGCCCATTCATGACCAAGAGCATGGGTCACTGATGCTTCTTACAAGACACTACCAGATTCCTCCTTCTGTGGAGTAGGAGACTGCCCCTCCACTGGAGCTCACCAAGTGCCTATCCAATCAGCCTGTATGATACAAGCATATACATGTTATGGGCATTCCAGAACTTTCTATTTCCATTCATGCTGCCATCCTATGGTCCACTGGTTGAGCTTTCGGGCTTGGTACTCCCACCTCACCTCACCATAGAACCGCAAAGTATCCTATAATGCTTGTCACCTGAGAGTTATGTTACAGACTCACAACAGATAGTTACATGACTTTTTGAGACAAACCAGAATTTCTAGGTGGAGCTAGAACCATAGTCCTAGGCCAGGGATTATCAGTAGTTCCAGTACTTGATACTTTTTAATTAAAAATATTTATTGAGATAATTACTATTGGTAATATGAGCCAGATAATGCTTTTGGGGGGGAAGGAGTATGACTTGCGTACTGTAGGATATTTATTAGCACCTCTGGCTTTCACCAACTAGATGCCACTTGAATATGTCACCAGACTTCCAAGCCACCCACAGTTGAGAACACTGCCTTAGACCTCATGTGAAACGGGTAATATGAAGTTGTAGTGGCATGGCTTTTCTACTAAGTCATGTTCTGGAGTATTTGTGGAATATTTTCTGGCCTAAGAGAAATAAGAAAAATGTGATCATAAAGGACATTTTTGACCCATGGAAACCGCAGTCTTTTCTACCATTCCTTTTTGGTTGCTCATTCTTTCTATCGTCTATATCAGAGTATTACTCAGATGTGTTAGCAGTTGTAATTTGGAAGCAGCAGTGAGGCAGAGGGATGCTAGATTTCCTCATCTGGCTATCTCACACCCTACTGTTACACTTTGTCTGTATCACCACAAAGTCTCTCATTAGAACAAAGCCCATAAAAAAAACTTACTCGCATGTTGTGCTGACTCCATTTGCCCCACTGAGGCAGATTTTTGGTGTTTGTTTTGAAATGCCTTCTGTCTGTCTATCTTGGCCTTTACCATGGATCGAGCAAAGTCATCATGTTTCCAGGACTGTGTCATCATTTCTCAGCGTTTTCATCACACTGCATTTCAAAGAATGCTTTGATTTTAATGAGCTCATTTATATGAGCAGTGACTAAGAGAAATCATCAGAACAGGGGAGATCTGTCCAGGCACACCACTTCCCTCCTGCCTGAGTAGCACAGTCTTCCAGTTTTCATTGCAGAACCCACTTTCATCTTATACCAAATAATAATAATAATAATAATAATAGGAATAAAATGTAAAATTCATTCAAAAAGGGTTGTTCAGTAGGATACTATGCTACTTACCAGGTACCATTTAAAGGTACCTAAGACAGGACCTGGGGAGAGCTCTTTTTCTAGTGAGTAGTAAACTCAATGTGGGGACAAGAACACTTATAATGATGAGTGGAGGGCTCCTGTCACCTACATTCCATAGGTATTCAAAACAAAGTCACTAAAAAGTTGAGGTATGCATACTATTGTCCATTTCCTGATCACAAATTGTAGACTACATGTGGAAATGACCTGTAAGAACACTTAATTTCCTTCTTGGACAAGATTGGCAAAAGCCATTAGATCGAGGAAATGTCAAAGACAAAGAATAGCTAAGCTTTAGGGAAGTATTTGATAATATAACAAATGGGAATTTGCCCATTTCTCTCATAGGAAAGAAGACAGAAGTATGGGTTCATTAGTAATTAGCTAAACATAATTGGTCTCGACACAGAGGACTTTCCTAGTTCTGTGACACTAAGGTGTTTGGTCTTAAGCTATGGGTGATTGCCATGAACTCCTATTTTGCAGTATAAATACCTCAGAAGAAATACCTGGTAGACCAAGGCAGTACACCCAATCCAATGAGATGAAATATACCAAGAAAATGGAAGCTCTTGTTCTTAGACTTTAAAACTATTTGCAGGGCTGGAGGTGTAACTCAGTGGTTGAATGGTTGCCTAGCATGAGTGAGGCCTTGGGTTCCATCACACATGCTACAGTAAACAAACAAATCCACAAACACAAGCAGAAAGGACCAAGTGTGGAAACAGGTACTGGGAAAATCTCCGAGTATATCTGTTTTTAGACTTTATGTGCATTTAAGAAATGCCTACTATATTGTTTAAAGTGTGAACTCCCAGATACTACTCCAGATTGTCAGATTCAACAAACTTAAGAATATGCATTTGTTAAAGAATCTTAGCTTGGGATGCTATAACAAAATATCAAACTAGATGACTACACAAAGATATTCCTTCATAGTTCCGAAGACTGGGAAGTTCAAGGTTAAAATGCTTAGAGAAAAAAATAAATAAATAAAAAGTTAAAAAAAAGGGCTGGGGATTTAGCTCAGCGGCATAAGCACCTGCCTGGCAACTTTTGCAAGGTTGTGAGTTCAATCCTCGGTACCAATAAAATAAAATAAAATAAAATAAAATGCTTAGGGAACTGGGTCCTGGTGCAGTTCCTTGATTTGGGGCATGCAAAACATTTATTCCAAGGCCTAAAGCTTCCTGGGTCTTTCTGAAGTAAAAGTCCAATCAACTACACTTTATTGACTGCTGTTTTAAAGGTTCAAGGGAGGTGTATTCCACAATTGTATTAAGCAAAGTATAATGGAAGAAAAGATGTGAGAATCCCACTGTCCTGAGGTAGATAATTTAGTTTAACCTTGGGTCATGACTCTTGCAGAAGAGTCAAAATAGGAACAGGAAGGTGAAGGAACTTAGAACGAGGTCACGTGGAGAACAGTTAAAGGAAGTGGCAGTTCTTTGTTCGGAAAGATCAGAGAGAAGGACAGGACAAGAGAGAGTCATCTACATCAGGGAATTCAATGTGCTCTGTGTAACCTCACAAGACGACACTGGGATCGCTGGATGGAAGCAACAGAGGAATCAGTTTGGGTTCAAAAAATCACCATCCTTCTCCAATAGAGACATTTCTAGCACCAGAGGTCTTAGGAGTGGAGAACATGTTTAACTGATTCTTCATCGGGCTCAGTGTGTGGTTCATCCCCCGGACCAAAACCCTGAACAAAATAAAAATAAATGGTTGTTCAGTAATTTGGGCGACGAAGCAGAGGGGGATGGTAGAATAGAGGGAGGGGTTGTTGCTTGCAGTGCTGAGGGTTGACCCAGGCTTTCAGGCGTGCTATGCAAGCACTGTACCACTAAGTTACATCCCCAGAAATGTTGTTGTGTAATAGAACAAAATACAGTGTATGTAGGTTTCCAAGTAGAAATAAGTTAAAGAAAAATATGAATGATGAACATAGGTGTTCCTAGCAAAGGAGCAGGACAACAAAGGTATAGGAGCAGGGATTAAAAAGATCTGGAAGGGTTGGTTCTGTAGCCTAGGAAAGGTCCACAATGGAATTGAGACAAAATAGGAGAAAGAAAGTAACTGTTAAGGATTCAAAGATATGTGTGGCAGACAGGAGGGTCCAATACAAGGTAGTTTAAAGCAGTGTGATGAGGAAGTTAATGACCTCTAGTCCAACTATGGTATTAAGTAGCAAGGAGTTAAAATCTTCTCCTCAGAGCTCAGAAAAGGTGCAGTTAGTGGAGGCTTGCATAGTGGAGAAAAGGTAAGCAGTCGCAGGTCTAGTGAATCTCTTAAGGACTCAAAGACCATCCATGACTAGATGTTGCTTTGTAGAAGTGTGTTTAGAGGTCAGTCAACTCCCATTCTTTATATATCCAGTGCAGATGAGCAATTCAGATGGCAAGCCAGAGAGCATGTGGCTTGGAGTAAAGTGGGGTGGGGCTTGTCATGGTGGACCCAAGAAAGATTAAAGGAACACATTTCAGGTTTACAAAGACTGATCAATACATTACTAAACTGTCACCTGCAAGTGCAATGTGTGTTGTTTGCTCCGTCATCTGTATTTTAATTTTTCTAGTTTAATCCTTCTATATCTTGAGACAAGGCCTCAATGGATTGCCTAGGCTGGCGTTAAACTCTTGGGCTCAAATTATCTTCCAACCCAGACCCTGAGGACCTGGGACTACTGTCATGTACCACCTTATCTGGTTTGTTCCAGAACCTTTAAATAAGTATCTATCCATTAAAACTAGAAACTTCAAACTTAGAGATATCCAAAAGTACCCAAGATACCAGAGATGTCACTTCAAGGATGTCCTTGTAGGTTGGGCTCTCTTGATTGTTTTAGTTACCTTCTGTCATTGCTGAGATAAAATGCCTGATGCCCAAAATTATAGGAGGAAAGGTTTAATTTGGTTCACAGTTTGTGGAGATGTCACTCCATAGTTAGCTGGTTCCAAGGCAGGATGGCACAGAGGAGGGGCATCACAGAGGAAAAACAGTCCATGGCAGATCAGGCAAGCAACAGCAAACAGTGAACCTACCTTCTTTTCTGTCCCTTTATATTCTATTCAGGCTATGAGCCTATTGGTTGGTGCCACTCACACTCAGAGTGGGCCTTCCATTATCCACATCCAGAACTATGTTAAACCAATTTAGTTATCACACACCCATAATCCCAATATCACACACTCAAGATCTAGTCAACTCACAAAACCGCCGCCTACAGCACATGAAGCTTTGGGGAGATATCTAAATACCATGCAAACCAGAGCAGTGATCATCACAGAGTTGGGTCTTTTCTGACCTTGAAGTTATCTGTATTTAGTGTATGTTGTGGAAATTTGAGAGTTGTATAAAGCCCTGAGATTTCAGGAACTGTGTAGCTCCTATAGCCACCGTAATTTATGTTAAAAGATAAAAGCTCTGAGATTTTTCATATATTCTCATTTTTCTCATCTATTTTCTAGTGAGTTTTCAATATGTGTATGGAAAACAATGACTTTGACCTGCATGAACTTTAAAAGATTGATACAATCTGAAAGTTCACCATATCTGTCTTTGACCTTGAACCCATTTAATTCAGAAATCTCTTCAGATAATATAAATTTATGGGAGATATCTGGAAATAAGGTTTCTAAAATAGCTCTCATATACTTTGGCCATTTGCTTTCTTACTGTTTTTGCATGACCAACTCTTAAAATAATCTTTTTAAAAAATGTTATTTTTGGGGCTGGGGATTTAGCTCAGCGGCATAAGTACCTGCCTTGTAAGCAGGCAGTCGTGAGTTCGATCCCCGGTACCAATAAAAAGGAAAAAGACAAAAAAAAAATGTTATTGTTACATTTTAGATATGAATAATGATAACATTCATTATATGGAATTTATATCTGCACATGACATATCTTGCTTCTTCTTTTCCCTCATCCCTCCTTTAATCCCTCCTCCCTTAAGTAATTCTTAAACACCAGTAGAAAGACTTCTATAAAGCAAAACATTTTCAGGGTGGATCTATTTATAAGACAATCCTTTATTATTGGCTAAAATCATAGGAGAGCTGCTTCATATTAAGAACTTGGAAAGTCTGAAAGAAGGAAAATCTTAGGCTTCTCTTTGTAAAAAAGAAAAAGGAAAATCTGTAATGTCCTAGTCTTGAACTTTACCTGGAAAAAAATGATCACCAAATCATTTCCAGAATAATTTGTAGTGAATGTAGGGTTGGGAACTTTTATCACTTGACAGAGCAAGTCCTTTCAAACTGATTCATTTCCCTCCATGAAAGAGTAACAAGATTTTAGTAGATTGAAAGGGAATGATAAATGTAATCTGTGTTTTATTTAGCAAGATGCTTGAACCTACACCATCTAGCATTTTGGTCAATAAGTTCTGAAAATTTGGAGATTGGCTTGAGATGTGCAGAGGGCATTTGGCCACTTCTCTCTGAAGTTTAGATTTAATAACATCTTTTTTGAGAGGCCCAACATCAGAGGACAAGTTAACTGACCTGCCATAAGAAGAATAAATAGTGGTGGCTTCCTTCGGAGGAGCCTGTGAGACCCAACAAATGTATGCAATGTGTTTGTCATTTTATGATTTTGATTATTCAGTTATGCTTGGAAGATCAGTTATGAATGTATATTTTACAAAACAAAATAAATGCTGGCTGCTCACAGTCATTCACATACTGTGCTTGCACATCCTTCTGAAAATTCCCCAAGAAATTTCCTGACAGGATTGGTTCTCAGGCTTCTCTATCACCAAAGAGAGGAGGCAAATAAAAGGAAACAATAACACTGAAAGCAACTGAGATGTGTGGAAATAAATCTGTCACACTCTGTAATTCCAAAAGGGAAAAATACTTCTGGAAATTCTATTCTGGTTTAGGAAAGGGTCTGTTGCTAGTACCAGCGATGGTATTGCTTTATGATTATTCCTTGGATTTACATATCCCTCTGTTCAATAACTCTTGCATCTTTCTAAACTATTAATCTTCACAGCACCCCTGCTGAGGATATCTGGTAGGTACCTACTTGCATTCCTCATATTTCAGTAACTTTATGGCTGAAATTATGTATGTATGGAAGGGAGGAAGCGTGTCCTTGATTACAATCTTTATCTCATTGCCCCATATCCCAGTACTAACAGATTTAACCCAGAGCCCAATAATACCTACAAAGAACATCTTCTATTTGTTTAGACTTTGTCTTCACATTCCCACCCTACAGTGCCGGCAGCTAAGTGCTATCATGACTTTACCAATCACTATCAAACACCTGCTCTGTGCCAGGCACTGTGCTGGACACCTTATATATGCCATCTCATTTAACCCTCAGACGACACAGTGGGATATGTACTGTTATCCCCATTTTACAAGGAGAAAACATGCTCTCAGGATTAAATGGCTTGCTGGGGTCCACCCAGCTTTTAGTGGTAGAGTTGGGGCTAGACCCCAAGGTTTTGATGATTTTTTTCCTAACTCCTTTAAGTTTTGTTTTTTTTTTAAAAAAAAGAAAATGGACTTAGGGGATATGATGGTAGACACCTGAAATCCCAAAACTTGGGAAGTTGAGATAGAAGAATTGTAAGTTCAAGGCCAGCTTTGGCTATGTAACGAGTTCAAGAGCCACCTGAATGTGCATAGTGAGACCTAAAAAGAAAAAAATAAAAGACCAGGCCAGACTTTGATTCTTCCAGGGAGTGCTTTCCACTTCTGGCTTCTTAGTCCTCTATGCAATGTTTTGGTTTTTTTCTTCAGTACTGGGGATTGAATCCAGGACCTGTGCATGCCAAACTACAGCCCCAGCCCTTTTAAAATATTGTTTTGAAGGCCGGAGGATTAGCTTAGTAGCACAAGTGCCTGCCTGGCAAGTGCAAGGTTGTGAGTTCAATTCCTGCTACCAAATTAATAAATATAAATAAATTTTGTTTTGAAACAAGATCTTGCTAATTGCTAAAGCTAGCCTTGAACTTGTCCTCCTGCCCCAGACTTCCAATAACTGGGGTCACAGACATGTGCCACTGTGCCTGGCTACTTTCTTAGTGCTCTAACTGTAAGGTGCATATATCCTAAGGTGCCACACAGACTTTCTGGTGTAGCCATTTACCTTGAGAAAGAGAGAGAGAGTAGTGGGTAAGAAAATCAAATTTTAAAAAATACACCCATGATGAAAATGATTATTGAGCCATTTTGTGTTATAGTTATTTTTAGCAGCTGACATTTTTTTTTTTTCAGTAAGAGGTAATAAAGGGGTTTTTGTTTGTTTTCAGTACTAGGGATCGAACTCAGTACCCTCACCCTTAGCTAAATCCCTAGCATTTTTTTTTTCCTTTGAGACAGGATCTTGCTAAGTCTCTGAGTTGCCCAGACTGTATTTGAACTTGCAATCCTACTGCTTTAGCCTCCCGGAATGCTGGGATTAAAGGTTTATGCCACTATAGCCATCTTAACAATGAGTAATTATGCTTTTAAAGAATAAAGAACCAGATCTCAAATACTCAACAGAGATCCTAAACTTTATTCATCTGTTCATTCATTCTTTGTTAAGCACCTCTCCATGCCCAGAACTGTCTTGATCCTAGAATCATTATTTGCAATTCAGTGTCATCATCATCATCATCATCATTGTCATTATCATTATCCTGAGTACCAATTAGCACTGTGGACATTTATGGAGACGTGTACTGTGTATACTCCATATGGTGCCTGTCCTTGGGGAAGCGGGTGGGGTTAACCATAACATGAATACAAATCCATTCACAAATGCATGTGCATTTCCATATCATCACGGGTATTGAGTAGTGAAGCCAATGGATATTGTTGCCAGTATTCTGGCGCTATATAATTATAAACTAATCCAGGAAGCCCTCCCCCTCTGGCTCAAGAGCTAAACATGAGAAGCTTGGTGAAGTCTACTCTAATACTAGGCTGGAACGGGATAAGGAAGTATCCCAGATTCCAGGATAGGAAAAGAGCTCCCTCCAGGATGGGGAAAGAGCTCCCTGCAGGACTCCCCCAGGTCCCTCTAAAGTTGAAAGGTACCAGAGTAAAAGACTCAGAACTATTTTTACCCTGTTTTCACTTTGCATAATTCCCTCGACCCCCTAGCATATTTTTCTAACTTCCGTTTCACAACAAATGATGAGTACTGGATAGTGCAGGATCCATCTCACACCCACAGCGTGAGTTTGGAATTTGTGCTCCCCTTCATTGTCTATTTTTCTGATCTAGCTACAGGATCCGTCCTACCCCACAAATGATGAGAAAGAAATGACAGCAATGATATAATACTCTCCAACACCACTCTTCTTTGGGCTTCAAAACCTGCAAAAATCATTTAACTGACCATCAGAGCTAAACGGAAAAGAACATGTCCTTGGCCTGTAACAGACATTTGAAAGTTTAAAGTTAGAGCTTCTATAAAATATTTAAAGTTTGTAGAAAGTTCTAGATTCCTGGCACATCTGAAGAGGGTTAGATCCTGACAAGTTTGATCACATCAATGGCTGACCTCCTCAGTCAGACTATCTCTTAAGAGGCAGCCTCATCATACTCAAATCTCAGTATTACTGTCTCCTGACTGACTGCCAGGGCCACCTAACTGGAACAGTACTGGAAATGTCTCTTGAGAAACCAGTGCCCCAAGACTCCAAAACACACTCCTATCATCCCAACAGCTTGGGAGGTTGAAGCAGGAGAACTGAAAATTTGAGCCTAGGCTGGGCAACAAAGCAATACAATTTCTCAAGATAAAAAATTTTAAAAGGCTGAGATATAGCTCAGAGCAAAGTTCCTGGGTTCAATCTCCAGTATACCCAAACGAAAGCAAACAAACCAGAAAGGCGCCCAAACATAGTGATGACTACTACGTGGAGTTCCATCTCTAGAACTTTCTAGGGTTTTCAAAAGGATGCTGTATTTATGAATTGTTTTTAACAACTCATGGGTAAATGTGTCCATTAAAATACTTATGCCCTCCTAGTAGAATCCCACCTTTACAAGTGCTAGGGATTAAGAGCTCACACTTAAGCAGTAATTACTTGACAATCTCACTCTTCCGTGTGACTTTCCCAGGCCTCCCTTTCCCACTCCCAACCTAAGAGGTAGAGGAACCCAGGAAACAGCCAGGGAAGGAAGCCGAAAGCAAAAAAAATCAGAACACCGTTGGCAGTGTGCCCTGGCCTGGAAGAGTTGGTCCTTTTGATTTCTCCTCTTGCTTTACCCTCCGGCCTCACTACCTTGCTGTCTGCTTTCAAAGCAGTTTTCAGGGCCACCCTATCTCCATGTTTCCATGAGAACAAACACACTGAGGTTCCCGTACCTTTATTAAACATTTCCTTCAAACTACATTCTTTTTTTGGTGCCCATCACACACCAAAAACGCTCTCAGGGAGCAGCTGTGGCCTAGTCCTGCCACACAGGTGCTCTTCTAAGTGGCCTTTTGAATAAGGGGGCACCTGCATTGATCACTGTCACCTCTCCTCCCTGGCCCCCTGGGGTTGCTCTCTAGCTCCCTGCATCCCCAAGCTGGGAGGTTGCTGGAGAATCCTTCTTGGCCCATCCCAGAAAGGACCAGCAGCCACAGCAGCACAGAACAGACTGGCTCTTGCTCGCCCTGCCTCTGGGACCAATGGTCTGGCTGGGGGAAGGAAGGGCGCCCCTGGCTGCCAGCAGGGATGAAAATGTGCAACTGCAGTCTACAAGAGGAAAGGCTGACTATAAATAAATAAATAGGGCACGTTCGACCAAATCCCCATCCTCTAAATCTTGAAGACCACTGGAGCAGGAAATTGAGTGGCTGGACCTAGAACCCTTGCTTTGCCCTCCCCCCACCCTGGGCTTGGAAGGTTTGCTAGGCCCTGTAATTTTTTTTTTTAATTTAGAAATTTCGAATCTATATAGAAGAAATGTTCTTAAGCTGGAGTGAAGACTCACTGGTCCCAGATCTGAAAGACAGAGACAGCGACAGAGACAGCAACAGAGACAAGGCTTCTTGGAGAAGAGACAGGAAGAAGGTCCCCAAATGCGCGTGTGCACCTATGTGCGCATGCAAGACAGAGAGAAAGCCGAAGAGGAAAAGGAAAACAAAGGAAAGTGTGGCACGAGAAAGGCTGAGAAACGAGTGGTAGAGGCAGGCGTGCGAGCTGGGGGAGGAGAGGGGAGGGGAGGGGCGGGGCGGGAGGGACCCGGAGGATGGATGCCGGAATGCAGGCAGAGCCGGCTGGAGGCGGGCACACATGTGTGTGAGAGACAATGATGTCAGCATTTCCTTCTGGGGTGGTCACGTGGTGCTTGCCAGGTAAACAGACTGGAAATAGACTCCATAAAGGCAGCGCCTGCTGGGGGAGGCGGCAGGCCGAGGCGATCAGCTTCACCCTTTCCTCTCTGCAGAGGCCTCCTGAAGCAGGTTTTCCCCCCAGTCTTTGACAATGGCGGTCTCCGAGTGGAACTGCGTTTTTACAAGCCAAGGAATATGAGTCAAGGAGGAAGAGCCATTTGCTTTTATAATTAGCTCAAGGAGTTTACAGATATTTTGCTTTAAAAAAAAAAAAGAAAAGAGAGGGATGAGTGTAAATCTAAGCCCAGGGACTGCTTATCCTGCTGAGTCTCCTCGGAAAGGCCGTCAGATGGATCTAGATTAAGGATGGATTGGAAGCTGCAGTTTAGAGTGAAAGGATCAGATGCTGGCATTATCAACATTAGGAAAGAGAAATTGCTATCAGACCCAGAGAGACCTGACTAAAGGAATATAAGATTGTCCAGCATTTGGCCACTGTCAAGGGGAGGGACTGAGGCCCTAGGAAAGGGACAAAGTGAGACAAATTGCAATGACTTCTAAGCAGAATATGAATTTTATATATATATATATATATATATATATATATATGTTCAGGTCATTTTAAAATGAGAAGAGCATAGACTGAAGCTTTACCCAAAAAGCGAAGAAGCTGGAGTGGGTTATGTTTCTACCTGGAAAGTTGTAGGATTCAGAATGGTGGTCAGGAGAGAGAGGTTCCAAATGTATGACAGTTTCCTCAAATTCCTGGAAATAAGGCCTTTGCATCTTAGATCATTCTTTAAATAATTTTGGATTGAAAGGATACACCTTATTTTGGTTATAATTTTCTGCCCTCGTGGAAATTTGGCAAAGCCCTTAAGAAAGAGAATCACCAACTGGCTCCACTTTCCAAGACTGAGTAGCTCCTGGCATGCAATTGTAAATCTGGGAGAGTATTAAGCAAATTGGGACTAGAGAGTATCCCTAGAGAGAGGACAAGAGGCTTGGTCTTACAGTTAGAGAGATAAGATAATTCATTGCTTCTGGTTCTACCAAAAAGCAAAACATAAAAGCCTGTCACTATTTCTCTCATTTCTTTCTCTCTCTCTCTATCCCTCATTTCCCCCTCTAACCCTCCCAGATCAGTTTATGGCAGGGAGCACTGCAGGACTAATTTGGGCACATGTGTCTCTGTAGATGGAATATAGATAAATCGAACAGCTGGCTTTAGTTGTACCTGGGAAGAATAAGAGGGGAGGGAAAAATGCATCCCTATAGCTTGTCCTGCCCAACCCCAAGCCCCATTAACTTCTTATACTGGGGAGAGTGTCCAATCAGTGCACACAAGTGCATTTTGAGCCGTTGGGTTAAAAGACAGACATTTGATACCTGTCTCTGTTAACAACATACGTCACCCTGACCCGGCTCCCAGGCCAGAGTTATTTTTGCAGCATTATGTAATTAGATTGCCAAGTCAGAAGTACTTTCTTAACAAGCCTTTCAGCAACCCCTCGGTGTAGGCCTGGCCAGTCCTGTCCAGTCACACATGCTCACACTTGCGTAGTTACAGGCCAAGTCAGCCCGGCTAAAGCCAGTGAAAGGAGACCAGCCCACGAGATCACACATTCTGCTGAACCACCCGGGGGTGATCCTGGGCCTGGTGGTACAGGACACCAGAGTTGGCAGAAGACTCTCATGTGGCCAAAACTCAGTATGGGCAAAGCAGGATTTGCAGGACTGCTGCCTGTCTACTTTTCTCTGCCCTGGGGCCTGCAAAAACTGAGCACTCATGTGCCCAAGAGGCCTGCCGTTTGGATGCTGCTGCCCTCTCTCTTTCCCAGTTTACTGGATCTCCTAATATTTTTATATGAGCGGTTGGTCATTTGATCATCCCTTCCTGTTAGCCCTGCTGACTCACAGAAGTAAGGAACATGTCTCAGCTTCAGACAGAGTGAGAACATTTACAAAGAAAAACAAGAAGCTGAGTAGGAGGTGCAGTGGGCAGTCATTTCGGGTTGTGCCACATGGATGTCATCCTGAGATTTTGTTCATTCTCTTTCCTTTCAGTGAACATCTTTAGTGCTGGTCAGTGACTTGTGTCCTAGCCTTGACTGTCATCCTGAAACCATAGGAAACCAGACAGTCCTTCCTGAATACTTCTGTCTCCCTCCCCTCAGCCAATCTGTACTGCACAGCTATCATTTCTCTTTTGTATTTCCTTGTTTTCTTGACCTGGCAAGAGGCAGCAAGTGTATCAGAAATAACTGTAAAGCTTCACTGACCTGGGTTCCATTTGAAGCTAAGCCTCCTAAAAGCTGTGTGACCTTAAGTGAGTGGCTGAATCTCTCTGAATATAATAATACCAGTTTCCCTGGGCTGCTGGGAAAACCGAATGCACAGGTGAAGTGCCTGTTAAGGGAGCTAACACATAGTAGGTGCTCAACAAATATGAGGTCTGGGCTGGGGATTTAGCTCAGCAGCATAAGCACCTGCCTTGCAAGCAGGCTGTTGTGAGTTCAATCCCTGGTAACCAAAAAAACAAACAAACAAACAAACAAATATGAGGTCTGCAGGGAGGGACAGCAAATACAGCCCTTGCCTGGCTTCTGAGAGCAAAGCCCCACCCCTACTGATCTCCTACTGGAACAGACATTTTAAGAAACCTAAATGGAATCTCATTGTCATTGGGGGTGGGGTCACCAAGGGAAGGAGGAGAGATGTCTTTGCTTCTAAGCTGCCAGCACAGGGTCCCTGGGATATAGACCCCCCTGAGAAAGCTTCTCACCTGAAACTAGCCCCTCACCTGTCATTTTAGTTTCTTTGCTGACCCTCCAAAGACCAGGCATTAAGTTCAATGTGTTAGCTTTGGTTTTACCTGTGCAGAGTTGTAAGGGTCACTGAGTGCCCAGAACAAAGGGGACAGGGGATGACTGTGGTTTCTCCCAAAGTGTGCGACTGTGAGCCCTCCACACCAGGAATTGGTAGGAACCCGCTGGGCAGAGATCTCAAGGGTAAAGCCAGATACAAACAGCCACAGGTGAAACCTTGGCCTGGAGGAGAACCAGGAAGGAGAGGTTCCCTGGAGATGGAGATGTGGGCAAGAGCCAGCGCTCTGGGCTCTTGTACCTGAAATACACAAACACCAAAGATCTGTGAGGCTGGCTGTACCTGCAGGGGGCCTGGGTGGGGTGGCAAGGGCCTGTGGCAGTGCCCACCACTATTCCAGCTGCAGGAAGCCCTTCCCGAAGATTGTAAGTTTAACCTTTAGCATTCAAGTGTCGTTATGAGCAATTCTTCCTGCCGCAGCGTTCCCAGACTGCGGAAAGAGGGGCCAGGGCAAATCCGCCTGCTTTCCTTTTCTTCCCAGACAAAACGAGAGGGAGGGAGATGTGCAGAAGCAAACACGCAGACACAGGCTCCCGTCGAGTTGGCCTTTCGCTAACCTAAACATCCTCTCCCACCTCCGTGGCCAGTCGGGCTTCTGGTCAGCCTCAGTGGTGAGCAGGGCCCCAGGGGTTCTGCACTTGCAGCTGGGCTCCTGGGGCCGAGGGGTACAAAGCCGCCCCCCTTCCCCGGGCCTCGGCTAGGAGGGGCTGCTGGACTCCCGCCCCGGGGCCCAGTGTCCTGCAGCACTCAGATCCCGCCACATCTGGGCACCTCCACCTCCACGTCCTGCGGGGCAGGGGGTGGAGCACTTGTAGCCAGAAAGTCGACTGGGAAATCGGGCTGCAAGGGTCTCAGAAAAGCAACGGAACAAGCGGCCGAGCTGGGGAGTCGGAGAGAAGGGGAGCCAGGCGCGGGCCGGGGCGAACGTGCGCCCGCTGCTGCGCGCTGTCCTTCCCGGGCTGCTGCTGGGACCCGGGCCCGGGCCTAGTGGCTTTTCTGGGGGCCCAGAGGGGAGCAGAAGGGTGGGCCAGTTGCTCCTTCCCGGCGCGTGCGCCAGGGTCCTGCGTGGGGCGCCACGGTCCCCAGCCCAGGTTCTGCGCCGGCCTCTGCGCACCAGCGGTGTCCCCTGGGGTCAGGGCGCCCCGGCTTCTTCTCGGGATCCCACGCCGGTAGGAGGAAAGGGGTCCTGAAATGGGGCTAGGTGTGTCACACATCAGGGATGCGCGGTCTGACCCAGTGAAGTGGGCTCCGCACCTTAAGAAACTGTCGGGATTCTTAAGTTTTGGTTCTTGGGGACCGGGAAGGGAGAAATGGACTGCGCCAGGACTCTAGTTCGCCCAGCCGGGGGGAGCCTGACAGCAGATGAAAAGGGTGCGTCCTGCACCTGGGCCACGGGAAACTGGCGTCCAGCGCCCCTGCTACCCTGCTGAGCTCCGGAGTTTAACAAGGAGGCGGCTGCCAGGGCGCGCCCCAAGCCCACAGGCTCCAGAGCCCTGCCCGGTGCCTTGACACTGGCTGGGCCTGAAGGTTGCCCGTGGGGAGCAAGCTGGCCCCAGCTCTGGACTCCTCCGGGACCGCGGGATGACACCCTACCCTCCACCCCTCAGACTCAACCAAGCGCGGCCCCAAATTTCGTGCCATCCGCGCGAGAAGATTGGTTTTGCCTTTTTTCTATTTCTAAGAACGGGAAACAAACGAATCGGAAAAATTTTGTGTTGGAAAAGTATCTGTTCGATGTCATTTGATGTTGAAATTGTCCTTAGAATTTTTTTTCAACTTCATTTGAAAAAGAGAAAGTTGATGCGCTCCCAAACCTTGTTTCCCATTAAACCGTCCCCTTAGACGTGCAGTCCCTTACGCAGAGGTTTTCTGGGGCGAAGAGAGTGAAATGCAATGAGAGAGAGGACGAGGACTGGGAATCTCTCATTTTAAATCCCATTACTGGCTTAGAGGAGAGGCACTAAAAAAAAAAAAAAAATTAGGAAAAGCTAGTTCGTCCCCCACAGATTTCCTTCACTTCAAAGATTTTCCTCGCCCCTTAAATCAGAAATATTATGGTGCTAGGTATTTCTCAAGAAAAAAAAACTCACATTTTTTCAGAATATATACAAAATATATGTTCCTTTTTACATGTCTCAAGGAAAAAAAAGGGGGTGTGTGTTATGAGGCACTCAATTCCCTGGCCATTAAACAAGCCAAGCCTGCATCTTTTTTTTTTTTTTTTTTTTTTTTCAGGCATGGGGGAGATTGCTGAGCCCCGTATCCCTCCCTTAGCGCAAGCCTGCGTGTCTGCCTGTCAACAATGCACGTGCACCAAGGGCACTGTCTCCCCAGGCCAGCGCTGGTCAGCTAAGTGCAGGGAGCCAGGTCTCAGTTGCCCACTCCCAGCCCTGCCCCCCAGCCTGCCCCCCTGCACTCTTTGCAGGGCTGTCTTTTTTGTGCCTCCGGCTGGCAAGCATGGATCATTCCCCATGTTATGCCTCTGGAAATCCCTAAAGTGAACACAGCCCAACCGAGGGTCTCTTGCCCTCCAGTAGTTCACTTTGTTGCATTGCGATGAGGTTGGTTCTTTCTCTTCCTCTCCGCCCTAGGCTTCAGAGGTGGTGCAAACTTCTAGTAAGCAGGGCACCAAAAACGGAAGCCGTGCGTGCAGAACCTGGGAGAGCCACTGGCTCTGCGCCTCCCAGCCCCAGGTTGGATTTCAGATTTCCCTTGCAAAGGACTGGAGGAAGCTGGGAATCTGAGTCAAACCCTGGAACTAACTAATTGCCCTGCATTTCCACAATGCGCTATGTATTGGAAATGAAGGACAGGCTTTATCATTTGGAACTCTTTCAAGGACCCGGGCACTCCAAGTTTGGGGCTAATTCTTTAAAGGTTTTACTTCTGAGAAATAGGAAAAAAAGAAAGAAAGAATGAAACATACCCACAATCCGTGTACTGGGGATGACACTCCAGAGTGGGTTGTGGTCTCTTTTGAATCGAGAGTTCAAAAGAAAATGAAGCAGGGAAAAAAAGCTTGTTCCCTCCCCCTTGCCCCAGGGATGAAACCTCTCTAGATTGGAGCGGCCAATTTGGTTTGATTTCCGTGGTTTGGAGGCTCTGGCAAGGTTAGGGGCAGCAGCGGGGCTGGACAGACGGACCTCAGCTGCCTTCTGGACCAGCTGGTCTGCTCTTGGCCCTCTGCGCAGAGGCTGAAATCGGGGTGATTCACCCTCACCCTGGTAGCTGGAGGGAGCATTGGTGGAGCATGTCCTGCAGTACCCTTGGCTGTGCTCTACACAGTCTGTCCCTGGACTTTGTCACTCAGCCTCCTTATCTTCCCTCTGCACCCCCACCTGCCTCTTGCCCCCTCCCCCATCTAGTTCTCCTTTCTCTGTCATTTTGGGATGGTTCTTTCTCCCACCAAAAGGTCCTCTTTCTTGCAGTAACTTTCCAAAACAGCTGTACTTTGTACTAAATACCCAGCCTTACAGAGATGGATTTGGGGAGCTCAGTGAAAGCCCCTTTTGTGGGCACCACTGGTTGGCACTCTTAGATACCCCAAGACATCACCTGCAGCACTGAGACCCACAACCTGGCAGTCCCAACACTGTACCAAGACAAAAGACAACTTCAGACAGTTAGGAGGGTCCCCCCCCCTTTAGTAAAACCCCTCAGAAACAAATCTGAATTTGGTTTTTGGTTATTTTTAAGCGGTGGAAGAATTTTGCCAAAAGTATCCTCCAGACTGCCTGAGCTCTTGATGGAGAATGTGGGCAGAGCAAGAAGCCTGCATGTGATGGACACCACTGTGTACCTCTGCCCAGCGCCGTGGGAGGGGAGCGTGAGTGGAGTAGTGGGGGCCGGTGCACTATCCCAATTCTTTCACCTTGCCAGGGGCACCCTGGGTTTGACTTTATTTTATTTTATTTTATTTTTGCCATCAGGGAGCAATGTTTACCCACAGGCAGCTGCTTACTCCCTGGCACACTGAGAGCAAACTTCCTGATTTGGTGGTTGAGGCTCCGGGCACAGTGGTTTAAAGATAGGGCAGAGCCGAGCCTGGAATAATTCGGGAAGTTCAGAAGCACCCCACCCAGCACCCCTAGTAGAAAAGGGAACTGTCTCATTTGTCTGGGGGTCAAGGGGTGGGTTGGGACAAGGGCGGTGGGGTGGATGGAGCGCCACGTGCTGCGCCTGGCTGCAGCCCTGTAGCCTGTTCCTCCCTCCCTGCCTCATCTTCTGCCATTTCCAGAGGCAGGAGAAAGGTGATCTCGGACGTGACCCCTAAATCACAGCTGCCGGTGGCTGCACCTCGCTCCAGGATGAGCGCAGCCCCTTCGCCCGGCTCAAGCAGCTTAACCCTTTCCTCCCTGCGAGCTTGGAGGCCGCCGGCGGCTGCGCCTCCGACCACCGCACTGCCAGCAGCCTGCCTCTTAGCGCCTAGGCAGTAACTTGGATCCTGGGCAGGGGCCACAAAAGGGCAAGAATGCAGGGCGCTGTCAGCCTGGGGCGCAGGCCGTCCAGCCCAGAGCGCTGCCGAGGTGCCCAAGAAAGCCGGAGTTAGCGGAACAAGGAGGGATGTTTGGATCGTGTTAACTACCCAGACAGATGCACTTCGGCATGTCTGCATTTATGGAATCCATATGTCGTCGTGGCAAATGAAAGGACAGCAACACGTACATACAATAGACTTAGAATAACAATACACATTCAAAAAGGGACCCGTGCATTCTTCACCCTCCAACCTTTCTCTTAGATCTAGCGCTTGAGTTGTACAGAGAGACGTCCTTTCAACCTCCCCTGCCTCCAGTCGAGGTTTTCTTTTTTCTTCTCTTTCCTCTTTTTTTTCTCTTTCCCCCTCTTTTCTGTGTCCCAAGTTCCCTGTAGAAGAAAACCTAGGGCCCAGAGCTAGGCTTTCTCGAAGTGCGATCTCCTAATACCCCCTTCACCTTTTCTTTCCCCTTAAGCCTGGCCCATCACATCTTTAGCCCTTGGACCAAAGAACAGCTGCTCACATTACAGCCCTATATTCTGAAAATTGCAGGGGAGCAGATTCTTACTCAAATTCACCATCCACATCTTCATCATTAAACCAACACTGCCATGGTATATTTGCAAAGAAGTGGCTTCAAACAGATCTGGAAACACAACCCCCCAGCGAGAGAGCACTTGAATAGCTCTGTACAGTACCTCCATTTATGTACACCTCGTACATTTGTGTGCAGACATAGATGCATGCACAGTCACAGATGCAAAGGCATCTGAAGTTATTCAAATGTATATTTATGTACCCTATATGCATTTATCTTTGTGTTTATATATCTATAGATCCATTCATTTGAGTGAGAGGCACAGGAAGGTATATATCAAGGCAGTATTGCCGCTCTACTCCACTTTCTCTTCCCATTGTAAATGCCTGGAGAACAAGATGGTCTAAAATTCTTACCCGCTTGCCAGCTAACTGAAGGATTCAGAATCTGAATTTCTTGGCTCTTTTTTTTTTCCATTTTGAACATAAAATAATCCATATAGATGTTGGATTACCGTCTAAGCATTATTCAATCATATAAGCTTGGTACCTCTCCTCCTTATAACGAATTCACTCAGTAAAATTAGCATAAGTATTTACCAGATTAAGCTGACATTTTCCTATATTGCAACATGAAATACATTTATATCCAGAATTTCTCTCAATAGCTTATACCATTGGAGGTATTACTTGCTCCGCATAGTTTTATGTAAGAAACAAGCCACAAGTTCACTTCTACTACTATTTACATTTTAAAAGAAAATAAATACATAGTATTTAAGTGATTTTTAAAAAGGTTTACAAGGAGAAATTGAATTCTACTATATCTTTTAAAAAGAAACTAACTGATTTATGAAGATTCATGAAGACAGATAAAATAGGAGGCAAATATACTCCTGAGGGTCTGAACAATTTTCCTTACCTGCTGTATTATGGAAAAATTCAGAATTTACCAGTCTTCTTTCAGCCAGCTACATTTTACACTGACCTGCACTTTGGACTGAAAGGGAAAAAAAAAAAAAGATTAATTGTTGCCAATAAAAATTTAAAATAATAATCAGAAACCGGACAACCTGAAGGTAAAAATATACAATGCCTACAATAAAGATAAATATTTATTTAATCAAAGTAGAGGTTGTATTTGGACTGTAGGAATGTTTCATCCTTTCCTTAAAAAAAAAAAAAAAAAAAAAAAAAAGGCAAGAAAGAAAAAAGCCAGAGTCTTTGCAAGCTCCTGGAGGGTTCCCATTGTCCAGGGCTATCGAGAGCCTAGAATGGCATTAACCTCACAAAAGACACATTGTGCAGGGGACAAAAAAAGCCCCTTCTTCTACAATAACTTTTAGCTTTTTTATTTTTAGAAAATGACAAAGGTTTTGCAAGCACTGACTGGTGAAACCTGTAGCAAGCCAGGCTGGACTTGGCTTTATTGATCAGCTGTCCCGCATGGAAAAGCAGCCAGGAAAAGTTTGAATGGCAATCCAGATTTGGCTCAGAGAGAGGAAACCCCCGATTTTGCTAAATGTATTTTCTTTTTCTTTTTTCCTCTAAATAAAACAGCATTATTTCCAGAGTGAATTCAGAAGGATTAGATGAGGTAACTCTGCAAAATCCTAAACCGGTTTTCTCCCCCTGGTCTTGACTAAGAAGCTGCATGCTCTTAAGAGCATTGGAAAATCTCTCAAAATGAAGAATTACTTTCTAATCAAACAGATTTTCTGATTAATCCCCAAATTCCTTCTCTGATAAATAATCTTGGTTGGCTGGGGCAAGAATTTTTTTTTTTTTAGAAAAAATAAGTTTTAGCGCTCTGTCTCTTCTTGATGTTACAGGGTTTACTAATAATGCCTTGAAAAACAAGTTTTAAATTTGTTTGCAGATCAGTTAAAGTACAGATTGCGTTTTATTTCAGACATTGCAATTTCAATGGTAGCAGCTCATACTTATAACTTATATAAATACATACTTGTCATTAAAAAATCTATTCAGTAGCAGTGATGCTGAGGCTAGGAGAGAGAGAGAGAGAGAGAGAGAGAGAGAGAGAGAGAGAGAGAGAGAAAGAGAGAGAGAGAGACTTGTTCTTCCTGCGATTGTTTGCTTGATTTTTGGAGGTACCTTGCACCAGCCTAAGTGCTGGCTTTGATGTACTGGGTACCCTTACAGTAGCAGGGTCCCTGGCTGCTGTCTTTGATTCCAGGGATCTCCTTTGGGCTCTGGTGGGATGTACTGCTCCCAGTCTTTATCTGAAATCCATCCTCTCATTTCAAGCCCTTTGGCTTCGAGACTGCTCCAAACTCTTGGAGGTAGCTGTTAAGACTTTTTTTTTTTTTTTTGGCATTAGGGAAGGGGTATGTAATCTCCCCCCCTTTCTACACTCTAGATCTTTCCTCGCTATTTAAATATATTGGATTTCTTTCTTACGAATTCAGTGTGAAATTATTTTTCACTGCCTTTATTACATCCCTGCTTTTGATGGCAAAGCAGCTTCCTGTGTTTTGAAAACATCTGCTTTCCAGGTTTTACACGAGAAAACTGATTTTACTTTTTCTCTTAAGTCCAAAAAGGTAGAAAGTTGGACTTGTTTCCAAATGCAACTTTTCCTTTTCTTGTCTCTCCTAAAGTTGCTCTTTCAGTTCTGATTCAGTTTCCCCCTTTATTTCTTCTAGTCATTGCTCCCCTCTTCCCCTCTCCTTCTAAAGAACCAGAGATGATTGATTGCATCTGATTTCAGAAGACAAAATTAACACATTATTTTTTTTTTTTTTGCCTAGTCTATGGTACGTGTTAAAGTTTTCTCAATATTGTTCTTCAATCGTTCGTGATTTGGGGGGAGGTCATTTTCCTCCGTTCAAAATTCTCAGATTTGCAATTTAAAGTGGCCTCTATTCTACGCCTCTGGTCTTTCACTTAAACCTTGGCTTTAAGCTGTCCCCCTCCATTAGTGCCCCCCTCGCTTTGAAGATGTTCTTTTCCTATTTAAGCATAGTTGCATTTGTTTAAAAAAAGAAAGGGAAGAAAAAGAAAAGGAAAAAGAAATTACAAGAAAGAAAGAAAAGAGAAAAAAGAAGAAAGGAAAGAAAAAAATCTTTAAAAATTCTTAGCCAGGTCTCTATTGTTGCTTCTCTGCATTTTACTTCGCGGTGCATGTGTGCGTGCGTGTGTGTGGTGTGTGTGTGTGTGTGTGTGTGTGTGTGGTGTGTATGTGTTTTTAATACATGCATAAACTTTTGGTGCCTCTCTCCCTCTTCCTAGGCTCTTCTCCTATCCTCTCTTCCTGCTCTCCTTGCCCTGCTCATCACTTTCCCCTGGTTTTTTTTTTTTTTCCTCCCTTCCTCCCCTCTGCCTCCCTCCACCTCCCCCTTTTCTTTTTTGCTGAATCTTATTGATCCAGAAGGTGGCTAATTAGCCCTTCCCGTCGTGCCTGGGTAATGAAGCACATGCGCACTGAATTAATCACAGCCATTTTTTGCAGGAAACTAATTAGCAGAATAAAGATCCAAAGACTTTTTTTTCTTTTCACTCATCAGCTCCCACTTCCAGCGCGTCCCCTCCGACCGCTGCAGCCGCCGTCGCCGCCGCCTCCTCCTCCTCCTCCTCCCGGCCGCCGCCGCCGCCGCCGCCGCCTGCTTTGCATCCCAATTACAGCCTAGAGCCGCTGCCGCCGCCGCCGCCGCTTCTCCTCCGTGGCCCCTGCCCGCTCCGGGGGCTGTAAACTCCCCGCCAACCATGCTGCTCGGCGGCAGCAGCGGCGGCGGCGGCTCCCCGGCTGCGGCCGCCTCCCGCCCCGGGCTCCGCCGCGCGCGCTCCAGCTCCACCGCCGCCGCCGCCGCCGCCGCCGCCGCCCGCCGCGCGTCCTCCGCCGCCGCCCCCCGCCAGCCGCCGCTGCTGCCTTGATGGGCTCCGCGGCCCGAGCGCCTCTTTTCGGGATTAAAAGCGCCGCCAGCTCCCGCCGCTGCAGCAGCCGCCGCCGCCGGAGAAGCAACCGCGTAAGTGGCAACTTTTCCCTCTTTTTTTTTCCCGCCGCCGCCGCCGCTGCCGCCGCTGCCGCCGCCGCCTGCTCCTCCTCCTTCTCCTCCCGCCGCCGCCGCCGCCGCCGCCGCCCGGACGCGGGGCTCCTCGGGGCGCCCGGGCTGCTTTGCATGGGGCTCATCCTGCCCCCTCCCGGCTCCCGCGCCCGGCCGCCGCCCGCGCTCCCCGCGCCCGCGCCCTGCTCGCTCGCTCGCTGGCTGCGTCCCGCTCGCCTTCCCCCTGCGCCAAACTTTCTCTTTCTCTTTTTCTTCCTCCTCCTCCTCCTCCTCCCGCTGCTGCCGCCGCCGCCGCCGCCGCCGTCGCCGCCGAGCCCGGGCCGCCCCCTCCTCCCCGGCCCCCGCGCCGCCCTCCGCCGCCGCCGCCGCCGCCGGCGACCCCCGGGAGGGTGGAGGCGCCCGGGGCGAGGCCCGCGCGGCGAGTTTGCAGACGCCGCCGGGCAGGGCCGGCCGGGGCGCGGGCCGAGGGCGGGAGGGCGGCCGGGGTCCCCGCGCCGAGACAAAGGCGGCGACCGGCGGGGAGGGGGGTCCGCGGGGCCGAGCGCCCCCGCCCTCGCCACCCCGGCCCCCAACTTTGCCCCACCCCGAGCGGCGCCGGGGCTCCGGGCTGAGCCGCCGCGCGGGGCGCGCACCCGGCCGGGAGCAGCTGCTGCCGCCGCCGCCGCCGCCGCCGCCGAGCGGACGGGCGGGCGGACGAGCGCCTTCCGCGCCGGGGCCGGACTTGCCGGGGCTGCGGGAGCTCGATCGCAGCTCCGGAGCCCGGAAGGGGGCGAGGCGGCCGCGCCGTCCTCCACCTGAGCGCTCCCCCCCGGCCCCACTGGCAGCGGCGCGAGCGCGCAGAGGGGTCTTTGCCCTGGACACTAGGGGCTCCCAGGGGCTCGGGCTGCGCAGCTGGCCAGGGCCAGAGCTAGCCTGGCCGGCCTTTCCTGACCAGCTGAGTTGAGAGACACCAGATCGGAGGATTCTTTCTCTCTTTTTCTTTTCTCTCTCTCTCTCTCTTTTTTTTTTTTTTCTTTTGCTCATGCGAGCCTGGGATTGTTTACGTTGGGTTCCCCACTCTAACCTCTCTCCAGGCTTCAGTAGATACTAAAAACCACGTTCCTGCGTTTTATATTATGCATTTTAAAGTACATCCTTTTGCCTATCTATTGGAAAGTAGACCTAGTGTATTTTATGCAGCGTATTTAGGTTGTGTATGGACTCAATGCTCCTCGGTTTCTCATGGAGCTATTAAAATATATATCTGAATCTGTATTTTACTCCATGAGTTAGTCTGTTGCTCAGAATCTGACTTTTGTGAAATGTGTGCAATTCCTTCGACTGTGGCAAATTCTTTGATTGCAAGTGCTTTAAAAAATCACGCACTCTTAACTTTTTCCCCTCGTCGCTTTGAAGTAGGGTAAATATGACAATTTTTATTGGTCTCAATTATTGAAACTTGATCTAAGGACTGTGTTGAAGAAGGAGGCTGATTGCCTTTTTCTGGCCTCCAGTAGTAGTGACTTCTAAAAGGGGGTTTGTTAAGTACCTTTGAAGAATATGACAATCGGTGATCGCTTGGCTGTAATGCAAATTACAGAGCATAAATTCACTTTGGAATTAAAAGAAGACTCTTAGTGAGGACAATTGAGGGTTTATTATGTTTTTTTTTAATATTAGTTTTTTTTCCCCATTACTTTGGGCAAATAGCTAGTTACAGATCAACTTATTTGGAGGTCCTTGGAAAGAAGCTTGGGAAATAGGAGAGAGAAGATTGATCACAATCTGCATAATCAATAGAGCATCGTGCTGCAATCCTGTACCTACATTTACTGTAAATTTCTACGATATCTGCAGCGTGAGTGTTCCAGTGCCTCACTCGTCTTCTTCCAGCAGACTTAGAGGCAGAACAACCAGAATTTACTGCCCAGCCTTCCGGAACAATATGGGGGAAGTCCACTGCCTTGTAGCTCATTTTTAAAACTCTTTCATTTTATTGAACTGTGTGTGTGTGTGTGTGAATCTGTTTACATATGAGGTCTTCGGATGCTGAACCCTAAAGTGTAGGTATCTTAGGAGCTGGAGGAGAGTGGGAAGTATTCCGGGGCTCTAGGAGGGTGGGAATTCGCTTATTCAATTACTACTTCGGAGGCCTTCTTTTCATGGTATTGTGTTAGATTACTTTGACTAGTGCAAGAAAATTAGAGATAGGGTTATAAGAAAGTAATACAATTACTTGATTGAAGCAATGTTAAAAGTAAGAGTTGAGGTTTGTGTGTGTAAGAAAGAGAGAATACTGAGAGTTGTCCTATAGTCAGTGTTGAGAGCTTGGTGGTGGGTGAATCCATATTTGGAGATGATTTTGGAATAGTCTAGCAAATGGTGTACAACAGTATTTCATAAAAAGTGTACACGGAGTCAGTTTTGAAAGGACTGCGGTTTGGGAAGATGAGGTGTGGGCAGGAAATCCCACTGGAGGCCAGCAGCCTTCCCTGTGTCTGTCTCCTCCCTTCCCCCTCCCTGGGTTTTAGTTTTTAATTACTTAATGCTGAAACGCACAGGGCTTATATAAATATTTGCAAATGCTCTTTCCTATTGATTTCTCTGAATAAACTGCCCCGCTCTGGTGCAGAGAGGAGGCGATTCAGATCTGTGGACTTTTTAAACATATAAAGTCTCTGGAGGAGTGTTTGTGCATGTGTATGTTCACGGGCAGAGTTGTAGGCATTAAGATTGTGAGGGGCGCACAAGGAGAGTTGGGGCTCTTAGTGGTGTGGCTGAGAAAGCTGGGCTGGAGCTGCCCCCATGGCCTGGCAGTCCTGACAGATGTGTGTGTGTCCATGTGCATACATCCACACTGTGTGGGTGTCTACACTGGGGGAGACTAAGTGCATATGTGTCATTCCCCCCATTAAATATGGAACAGTTTCCCAGACTCAGGGACTGCCTTCTCCTCAGGGTCACATTGAGTTCGAATCTGACCCAAGGTGCAGGAATCCTGCATGGGGAAATAAAAGAATCTACAGAATGGGGTCAGGTCAGCTGTTCAGAGGCCAAAACCCCTACAGCTGCTTTGATTTTATTTGTGTGTGTGTGTGTGTGTGTGTGTGTGTGTGTGTATTTTAGGCTCCTCCTGCCATGTTACAAATTGTGCCTCCCCCTCTCAAGTGTTTGCTCAGTAGCTTAAAGGCATCAGAACCTCTGCCTACATAGACCTGTGCTCCCAGCAACAACAGAAAACCCACAATACAGAACCCAAAACAAAACAAGGGAGGAGGGGGAGAAAAAGCCCCTATTGAGTTCAGGCAAATAAGGTTGGGTCTACAGATCCGATTACAAAGCAGCCTTGAATATGCAAGACAGTGCACAAGACCAGTTATTCCAGTTACAACAAACTTAAAAAAAGAGAGAGAGAAAAAAGAAAAGGCATGTTTAGGTCGTAATTTGTTAGTACAAGGAAAAGAATCCCACATAAAGCTGCCTTTTTTTTTTTCCCCTCCCCTTTGCTGGCTTCACACAATTCACTTATCCTTTTCCGATTGCCTGCTCTATAGGTTCTTTTATTACAATCTTTTGGGTTTAGGAAGATCGCTGCAAGCAACACATTTTCTGTATTTTTCCTCCCTTTATCTTAGAGGAGAGTTGGCAGGGGTTCTGTGGTTTGCAGTTACACAATATGTTATCATGTTTTTAATCACTAAATCATTGCAGTGGTTATAGATTTACAGTCTTGGGGTATTACAGAGAGGAGCAACGGCGGCTATATATATGCTTTTAAATTACACCAATGTAAACTGAGTGAAGCAGCTATGAATATGGTCTGCAGACTTCAACCCCCCCTCCACCCAATTTCTTTCTCCCTCTGAGATTTTTTTCCCCTCAAATTGCTTGGTTAACTCAACATAAGCCATCTCCTCTCCTCTCCTGTATTCTTTGTCTTTTCAGCCTCTTTCTTTTAAAAAAGAAATTTTTTTTTTTTCATTTTAGACCTCTAACCCTAGACAAGGCAAAATTCAAACTCTTGAAATGGACCTTTGGATCAGAGTATAACAATAATAACAATGAAGTGTGGATTTCCTAGGAAATCCTCTTGATTTCCACACTGGCCTGTATAGGGATGGTTGACTGCAAGTCAGAAGGTGAGAGTGGGTACAGTGAGAGGAAGCTTATGGCGCTCAGAAGGTCCTGTCACTGGAACCCCACTTTCAGCTTCTGTTTTTCATATTATTATGTAACAGAATCCTTGGCAGCATTAAAAATTCAGTATTACAAGCTGATTGTAATACTGCCTCATTAGACAATGTTGTCTGGCCTTGTATTAAGTGAAACACAGTGCATGGCTTTTAGATTATAAACACCAATAAATATTAAGGCTCAGCAGAGAGGAGAAGCTGTAACTGGGTTGTTGGCCCAGTCTAGCTTGATTCCCCCCAGTCATCTTCCCATCACCCCCCTCCCCCATGGTAACTGTCATGTGATTGTTGGTGTTTTTTTTTTCTTTTTTGATAATGATGTGTGGACCCTGCTGACATTTTAGGAAGGCTTTTTATAGAGTTATCTTGTGTACACAAAAGGTTTGGAAGTTTGTTTTGTTTTGATCTGCAGTAAACAGGTCCTTCACTTTGCTGATGTCATTTCCGTCCATATTTGAGTTGTTTATTGTGCTTCTTTGCAGGGCCCTCTCAGTCCCTCCCCCGACCTTGCTTGTCAGCCAGAGCCTGTGGAAGGGGAGATGTGAGCTGCCATGTCTGGGGTTCAAAGGCTGAGAGTCTTGTCTTTGCCTAGTCTGAGGGTTTACCCTCTGGGGAGAAGGCTTCCAGCTTCAAATCTGGTTAAATACTCCAGTGTCCACTTGCCCTGGTATTTTCATGGCACCCGGGTTCATCTCAGCTTCCTTTCCTTAGGATCCCCTGCCATACCTTGTCTGGGTCTTCAATATGTCCTTTATTGTCTAATTCTTCAGCCCCTCCAACCCCCACCTTGTAATGATGACTTTGAGACTTTGATTCAGTTGCACATCTGAAGCTGGCATTAGTGACTTCATGCTGTGAAAAAAAGAAACTATTTCAAGGTCTTGGCCCCCGAAGCACCCCCTCACCCCAGCACCTCCTTCTGTCCCTGTTCTTTGCAGTTTCTTTTTTCATCCTGTTCTTTGGCTTTTTGGAAATATAAAGGCCATTCTGGTGTTACTAAAAGTGACCATAATGTCTACTGCCTCTTATTTCCATGTAATCTACAATTGGAACCCCTTTTAAGAAAATAAAATAGGAAGGTAGGGAAAAAGAGGAAAAGCTGACTCTGTAGGCCCTGGAGGCTTTCCTCTAATAGGATGGTGGGTTTTAGGTTTAAAAAAATATTATTGTTTTGTTCTTTTAGGTTTAGAAATAATAGGGAGAGAGAGAAAAGCAGTCATTAGGAAGTTCCCTGAGCTGCTTTCCAACTAAGACGGGTGAAAAATGAACCAGCATTGACACTTGGCTCCCTGTGAAAGCCCGGTAACCTCTCCCCCCTTCCATGGCCCTGGCCTTTTGTTCCTGGAGAACGGAGCTAAGGTACTTTTTCTCCCAGACCAAAGGCAGCAGGCAAGGAGTCCCCTTGTGAGCACATCGCCTTTAGATGGCCTTCTCATGGTTATTGTCAATGCAGACTTCCCCAAACAATTGCTCCAGGGAGACACAAAAGCAAAAACATTTGTCCTATTTTTTTAACCTCTTTGTTTTAGATTTTTTTTCATCCATTCTTTAAATTTCACAGTTTCTATTTGTCTGCAGAGAGACAAACGGAACAGCATGAAGCACATTTTACCGTAGGCCTCACTGACGATTGGAACAGCCTCAATAGAAATCCAAATTCTAAAACACTGGCTGACTTGGAGGATATGTGAAATTTCAGCTCAGGGCTCTGAAGTCAGATTAGCACAGATTTTGAACAAAAATGCACTACAATGAGAAGATAAGAAAATGGGATTGGAGAATTATTTGGGGAGAAGCGTGAAAGAGTCATCTTTTGTTTATCTTGTAGTATCCTGCCCCTATTTGGAAGTGGCCTCTTGATAGGGAAGCATTGCAAACCTACATGAAATTCTTCATTAAAAAAAAAAAAAATCTGTGCTTGTGATCCACCACTAAATGGACTGTTACAGCTGAGGCGTAGAGAACTGTTGGAATACGCTGTGGAGCTGATACTGTGTGCAGAATTTTTTTTAGACTAGGGTTTATTAAAAGAAAAACCTAGGATTTATGTAAACAGGCAATATCCCCTCCCCCCTTTTCTTTTCCTCCCCTGTTTCCTGTTTCCTTTCTTCTGCCTCCAACCTGCTTCCCCTCCAAGAATGCAGTGGTTTGCGTCAGGCCAGTGTAAAGGGATGTTTCAGACAGTTGGGGATAGCCCAGGAACAAAATAGGAATCCACCTCCTTTTTTTTTCTCCCTTGGATCCAAACAAAGCGCCACTCTCTCCTGTAATGTATGGACCTGATTGCAATGATGTCCTTAAGCATCTGCCTGCCTTTTCATTAAAATTCTCAATTTCAAGGTTTAGAAACACAAATGTAAGAATCCCCTTGGGTATAAAAGTCTTGCATGGCAAATTCTCTTTGCCCTTTCAAAAATAATATTTTTGTTTTTTTTTTTTTTTTTAAAGATATAAAGAGCAGTCTGTTAACATTTAAAGCTATTTTCAAGGCAACTTCTGTATTTTTGCTTCCTCTAGATTTGAGCTTTGCAACTTACAATTATTAGGGGAAAACTCTTTCCAATCACAGCTTTTTAAAAATGGTTATTCCTTTGTGGCTTCCTTGTGTATGTCAGTGATAGTTTAGGATTCAAGCAAGGGAAGGTGGGTGAGTAAACTAGATAACTACTGTCCACTTATGATTTGGAGGTAAAAATTAATCTGTTCAGTTAGCAGCACTATATGGAGGCCTGAGGTTTGTGTCAGAGAAATGTGAGTCCAAACATCTATGTGTAGGTAGTCTTGGTGCTCTGGCCTCCACTGGCTTGCAGGCCCAGAAAGCCTGTCTCTGGAAAGCCTACTTTCTGTGCCATTTCCAGCAGGGCCTGGCCACCCAGCAGGTATCAGGCCCCTAAATAAAACTGCCTCAAAATCATGGGGTAAACTTAGGCCATGGAGCACGATTCAGCTCCAAATGGGTCTTTATTTATTTCAGAGATACATGTATAGTTTATTTTTCCCCTCTTCAGGGTTTTCTTTTTTAAAGCCTCTAGATTATTTAAGCACAAGTTTTAAAATCAAGGTGGATGTATAATTGAGTAAAAATAGAAGTATCTGGAAGAATGCGTGAAGGTACCTAAACCCAAGTGTGCTGTGAAGAGCCCAGAATGCTGACAGGCACTGTATTTTCTCCCAGAGATCATATTTAACTTTGCTGAAGTGAAAGGAGAGACAGAGAGAGAGACAGAGAGAGAGAGAGAGAGAGAGAGAGAGAGAAGAGCAGGTTTGACTGGGTTGGATCAGTATAATTTAGCAGCCAGCTAAGCATTGGGGGCAGGCCTCTGATTTGGGGAGTGAGTAAAGGGAGGAGTTGGGTAGGGGCTAGCTAGCTGTCCCTGATTTATTTTAAAATATTTACCCTTTTGGCTGTCGCCAATTACAGTTTCCAGATGAGACTAGACGGAGAGACAGGGTATAGAGAATTCTGAGGGAAGAATGACCTGTTCTGAGGGTGGGTTTATTTGTCAACAGTGGTCAGGATGCAGTGCCATCAGGCCATCACTGCTGGGTAGTTCCTGGGTTTCCTGTCCGGCAGATGCTCTGGGCAGAAGAGCTGGGTGGGAAGGCTAGAATTTGCAGCATGTATTTCAGAAAAACTGGGCTGTTTATTCTGTATGTCATTACGAAAGTTGCAGATTCCCTCTGAAGAAGTCTTGTTTTTGTTGATGATGAAAAGTTTCATCAAGGGAGCTACTGGCTTTTGTGTAGTCCTCTATATTCATAAATGGTACACAGGCCATAGATTACCTGACTGTGACTTACCTGTTAATTTTTGCCAGGAACAAAGGCAAGCCAGGGTAGGCCTCATCAGGCCTGTAGCAGTTGCAGGACTAAGATAAAGAAAAGGGACCCAGGTCACTCTCAGTCCCACCTGTCAGACCTCTGAGTCCAGGAGTCCAGTCACCTATGGTTTAGGACAGAGGCTGATTTGGGGCAGTTGTCCTTAGGGCTGTGCCAGAACCTCTTCATCTTCCCAGATCACTAAGACCTTGTTCTTTGGGTTTTCTAGCTTTTATTTTATTGAAGGTATTTTATCTGTGGCCCTCATTGGTTTATGATGTCACTAGATTCCGAGGCCGTCCCCTGTTAATAAAAGTTAAGACAAAGCAACAGAATTAGATTTTCTGGGAGTATAAAGATTTTCTTGTTGTCTTTATCAGACAGCCTGTGGGTTGCTTCCAGGTGAGGAGCAGGGTATCTGGAGTCCTTCATTTTCCTGAAGAGATTTCCAGGGGTATCTCTGCTGGGTGGGCCACACTGCCTGTGTTATTGCTAGCATCATCGTCTTCATGTATTATTCATAATCTCCTTTTCAATTAAATTATTAATTGGTTTTCTTTAAGGTGTTCCTGACTCATGTGGCTAACATAAATAACAGTGTGTTTTGAAAACACACCACCTGTTCTAGGGCCCGAGGTCAGTCGGCCTGGAAACAGCTCTGCAGTCCTGCACTCTGGGTTATAGAAATCATCCACCACTTTCCTTTTGGGCCTTCCACTCCCCCTGTCTGGCCCCCACTCTCTCACATGTGACTGAATTTGGCTTGTGCCCTCCTTTGTCCCTAATCGGACATGATTCTCTTGAGGCAATCTTTTTTCTCCCAGGGCCCTAGCTGGAAAAAAAAAATTTTTTTTTTTCAGTCTGTTTTCTGTGCTAAAATGTAGAGAGGGGTTGTCTGTAGCCAACAGGTTAGATATTTACATTAATTTAAATCCAAATTGTGCAAAATGCCTTTTTCATGGGGGCACGGTGGTTTTCATCAGCCAAGCATCCCTTTCTGTCTCTGTTAGTGTGTGCTTAATGCTAATACGATTCCATACATACTGCTCTTCGCCTGGTGAGCTTATTATATTTCTAACACTTGCATGGTTCATTATTGTGCAGTAGGAAAAGACTCTCCAGGCTGTAAGGCCAGCCTGGGTGGGTGGCTTTCAGAAAGGGAAAAAGCAGGTGTCTTTCTTTCTATGCTGAGAGAATCGCGTGTAGACTCAAGCTGAGGGTGGGATTCTGACGGAGGGGACAGGGGACTTCCGGTGAGATTTCTGTGGTGCTGCCTTTGCACGTTGGAGTGGGAAAGGTGAACTTTGGGGGTGTATAAGTGTGCAGCAATTGCTTTGACCAACTGGGGCGGCCACATTAAGTTTGACCCTGGTGGTGGATTTTCCCAGGGAAGGGCATGATCCCTGCCATCGCTGAAATGATATGGCTTTATAAGACCACTCTCCTTAAAGCACCTAATGGTAAACTGTTGGCTCTTTTGCTTATTACTTTTTCTCCTACGGCTCTTCTCTAGCACTCTTTTCTTTTTCCTCTCCCGTTCAAAAACTAGCCTTAAACTCTGAATGGAAAGCAGGGATGTTTTTTGCAAGTTTCTGCAGCTGAAAAACAGAAGTGCTCTGTAAAGCAGTTAATAGGATGGGTGTGTGTTTCAAATAAAATTCCTGTCCACATTGGCTAATGTCCCTATGCTAGAGTGGCCTGGCTCTGACGTGGACGGCCCCGAGACCCGGTGGTTCCGGTTCTGAGGCCCCAGGCCGCTTTTTGTGGCCGAGGGCGAGTTCCTTTCTTCTCACCCGATGATTCTAGGCCGGCCCCTGACTTTTGAAGAGCCGAGGGGTCACTGCCTCCGGGAGGACAGGGCTTTGTTCCCGCCAGCCTGGTTCCTCGGGTGGTGCAGGCCGGGCCGCCAGGGTGTCCCCGGTCCCCGGCTGTGCGAGTGCGGGCCCGGCCTGCCCCGAGGCCGTGTCCTCCGGAGCAAGTGCCGGGGGGCCTCGCGTGCCCCGAGTGTGTCCCCGGGTCCCCGCGGGCGGGCGCGGCCACCGTGAGCAGCCCGGCCTGCGCCCGGCACGACTGTAGATGTCAGGCTTTGCCCGGGGAGCCGAGCAGCGGCGGGGCTGTGAGTTTCAAATTAACCTTCCGCTTTGTTGCTGTGTAATGTGGATCCCCGAAGGCCCCCCGCCCCGCCCGCCCCCCTTCCCCGGGCGGTGCGCGCTGCAAACTGCGAGTTGAGCTTCATTTACATAAAGCGATTCCGGCGGGCGGGCGGGCGGGCGGCCGCGGAGGAGGCGGAGGCGGCGGGCAGGCCGGGCCGGGGCCGGGGCCGGGGCCGGGCCGGGCCGGGGCCGGGGACGCCGCGCCCCGTGGGTGAATCCCCGCCGCGCCCCGGGGACCTCCCTCCCGGGCGCCGCCGACCTCCAGCCCGGCCGGGCCCGGCACCATGCGCCCCCCTCCCCTGACTCCGGGTCCCCTGCTCCTGGCCGGCAGCACCGCGGAGCCCCGGGGGCAGCGGGAGGTGGGGAGAATGCCGCCGGGGGCGGGTGAGCTCGGGGCTCGGGTGCCGCTGGAATTTCCCATTGTCGCGCACGGTGGCGCGGCCCCTGGACCTGCGAGTGCCTCCTCCCTCCGGAGGTGTGCGGAGGCTTTGTGTGCCAGGTGAGTGCAGCCGCCCTCCCCCGCCGCCCGCCCGCCCGCGGTCCGCACCGCCGGCCCAGCAGCGCTGCAGGCAGGTGCCGCGCGAGTCTTGGCTGAACTTCTCCTTCTCCCGGGGCGTGTGGGGGAAGGGCAGGCTGGAGGTACTTGAACTCCTCGACTCCAACTGCAGCCTACCTGGGCTGAGGACGTCTGAGTTCTGCCGGGCGAGGAGTGCAGTCCTTCCTTCCGCTTTCCCTCCCTCCCTTCTTTCCTCCTCTGCCTCCTCCTCTCCTTATTCTTACCCTGGATTAGTTCCTGCTTTTTTGAGTACTTTGGCTACTGATGCCATTTAGAAGTTTGGGTTCCTTCACCTAAAAATACACCCTTTTCAGCAGGGGAGAAGTCCCCGGTCAGTTCAAAACAATGTGAAGAATGCGCCTGTTGTGCAGTAATTAAAGGGAGAATCAGAGTGTTGGAGCTGGAGGGCACCTCTGGCGATCATCCTGTCCACCCTCTAATTTTAGTTTGTTCTTACTGTGGAAAAACCAGAGCAGCTTTATTTCTCAGGGGAGGGAGTGCAAAGGGAAAGCTAGGATTTTGTCCTGTTAAAGGGGAGGAATGCCCAAGTATATCAGTGGCAGGAAAAAAATAAAGGCAAAAGTCATCTTTGTAGGCTGGAAGAGAAAAGAGCTCTCTGGAAAGTGGTCCTTTCCACATATGCTAGGATGGGGAAATGCCTCCAGGGCTAAGGCTCCAGCCTCTTGCTAGCTCGGTGTATTCTAAGATGCTATTGCCCTGCACAGTGGCCAACAATGTGTTAAACTGGCATAAAGGGAACTTCGGAGCAGGTGGATCCCGAGGGTCATTCCTCTTCCTCCCCTTCACCTGTATCATTTAACAGGCCTAGGAGGCTCTTTAAAGGGCACTGATAGATAACCTCAGAGGGGATGGACAGACGCCCCATCTGGGCATCCAGGGAAGGCCTTCCCTTAAGCTGGGACCTGTTGGGTGGAATGCATCAGGGCAAAGGAAGGAAAACAAACCTAGGTCTTGAAGAGAGATAGCCAGAAAGTTGCCCATCATCTTATTTCATCCCATTCTTGGAGATCCTTGGAGACAAGTCACTAAATAAATAGAGTATAATTTAAAGCGCACCCTAGCTGGGGAAGCTGTGTCTTTCCCATCAAGAAGCAGGTGCAGGTTTCTAGAGTTGGCCCCTCGAGTCCCCTCATTCCTAAATTCAGGAGGTGTCAAACCTTCATGTTCTTTTAATGGCTGTGGTTTCTGGATAGGTTTCAAGGGAAACCCAGAAAAAAAAGTCATGAGTTCCAGGAGGCTGGGCTGGAGAGGGGAGGCCCAGTGCTATGGCCGAGACTGCCTTTGATAGGAAAACATACACCTTCAAGGTAACCTGATCGAGAAGGGCTGTGGCAGGGAATAGGTTCTGTTTCTTGTTATCAGAGCAGCCAGTGGCAGCCTGAGATTCTGGCTGCCTCATATTACCCAATCACAAAAAGCTGGGAACCCAGGCAGGGAGTAGAGTGTGTCAGGAGACCAAGGTTCTCCACCATTTAAGGATTTCAAGAATGGGGTCTTTGGGAAGTGGTGCGTACTGATGTTTGCACACCTGTATTTGTATTCATTCTGTTTTGAGGGGGACCTTTCAGAGGTTGTATGGCCGTGAAGGCCAAAAACAACTTCTCCTCTTTCCTTTTCCTAAATTATAGTACTAAGGAGATTGTCTGCTTTCCCAGCGTAGTTTTTAGAAAGCATGTAAAGTGCCTCTCAGAAAGGGCTGGGGTCACACTTGGTCTTTTATTTAATTACACGAGTGTTATTTAACAACATGGGGCGGATGCAGAAGCAAGCACTTTATACTTTAAAAGCAGTCTTTTTGGAATCGCAAGGAATCAAGTAACTTGAAGACCTTCTGTCTTTATGACAGGAGTCTCTTTCCTTTCCTAATTTAAAAGAAATTTTTTTAATGGCCACACTTTCTATGGGATAGAGGACTCTTGTTTTTCCATTTCTCCTGAAAACAGTTTTAATTGACACAGAATCCATTGAGAACTATTTCAGAATAACAATGACAACAGAAATGCTGAATTGCTTCTCCATCCACCTGAAACTTTCATTTCGGATTCTTCACTTTGGCCTTTTATTTGTAGGGATGAATGCTAAGGGAGGGTAGAAAGGGCCCACGCGAAACCATACTCAGCTGAGCAGGCCTCTGGCTCATCCCAAGCGGACAGAGAGGTGCCTCCCATCTTACTGCTTTGGGATTGAATTTAACTGCTGTGTAAACTCAGTGCCAATTGGACTGCCCAGTGGCAAAAGCTAAAATAAGCAGGATTTCAGTTTTCATCATTATGACTTTCAGTGATGGCTCCTCAACACTCCCAGGATAGGCCTGGCTCACCTTGGGTGACCCAGAGGTGGTTAGTTCATTAGAACAGATCTGGGGCTGCAAGCTGCTAGAAAAGTATCACCTGAGGCTGGTGGCAATTTGGCTTAGTTCCCTGAGTTCTGGTCACAAGTGGTATCCAGGGAACATCTCCTTATTGTTCCTGTGTCCTTTTTATTTACCTTTAAGGGGCTGGAGCTTTTTGGCTTCTAATATGTTAGTGTGAGAGCCTGCAAATAAATATTGGAGGGCCCAAAGCAAACTCTTACTTAGGAAATTATTTTTAGTACAGGATTGCAGATGTCTTATTTTAAAGAAATAAATATTTAAGTGACTAAGCAACATTTTATAAAAGTAGAAGGAATTGGTTCTGTTTACTTGAGGACAAAGCCAGTTTTCTCTGCACCTACTTTTGAAGAATAAGTAAGTGTTTTTCTTAGCCCATGGGGTTCAGCCTTGATCTGCAGGGAGCAGATCCCAAAGAAGCTTGTGCTAGCTCTTGTCTTGTATGCACCAGCACTGGAGGAATAATGGACCTGATGCTCCACTGGGCCCAACCTCAACAAGCACAGCCTGTGCTGTGGTTTATACTTTCATTTGTTATTAAAATAGTCGTCAGTCGTCAGTTGTCCTCGCTGTTAGCCTGGCAGATTGCTGTCTGTTTGGGCCTGTTGGCCTACTCTGGTTCCCAAGGCTGGTGTAATTAACCAGGGTGGGGGTGTTGCCATAAAACACAACAGGAAGGCAGATTCCATTACAGTGAACTTCATAGGGTTATCCAAATGGCCTGGGATGAAAATTTGGTTGTAATGGTTATTGTTAGAAATTCCAGCACAGCTCCAAATCAGCATCCTCTGCCCCAGTTAAAAACTGTGGCTGGGGAAATGGGAAACCAGTTTTAATAGAACCCAGGCAAGGAAATTCCTTTGCAAGCGTGACACATAGATCTTAGAGCTGCTTGTTTTTGTCCAAAGCACAGTGTCCTGAATCCTTACGCCACTCAAATTGAGAAACAAACATACAGAAGTTAAGGTTTCCTCAAATTGCCCCAAGGGAGAGACCCATGCAGAAATCTTGGCTCATTGGCAAGCTGCTTTCAAAATCCAGATTAAGGAGAAAAACTACCAAATCAACAACTGTCAGATTTGTTTTCTATATGATTTAAAGTTGGCTGCCAGACTGTTCTCTTTGAACATGTGGGAAGTGACAATCAGATGTTAGAGGGCTTTTTTCCCCTTTTTTTTCCTGCTAATATGGTAAATGACTCCTCTATGGACAGGGAACTGGGGACAGGGAAAGCAAAGCTTAGCTCCGATTGACAGCAGCATTGTGTCACTGCTTCAGATGCAGTGACAGAAGGGGCATTTTTTTTTTTTTTTCTGATTTTCATTCACTGGGTCAGGGGACAGGGTGGTGAGGACAAGGTAGTAGTCTGGCAGTGACAAGTGTGTTTCTAGAGAGTTCTTTGCCTAAGGAAGTTGCCCTGCTTGTAACACTTGAAGGTTAAGATTTTTTTCTTTGATGTCTCTGCCTTCTTTTGCCCTTAATTCCTAGTGTTTCTTGCTTTTGCAAGGAAAAGGTTGCAAATAAAAATGGGGAAGGAAACAAAGTTTAGGAGGTGATAAATTTGATCATGTCAGTGCAAATCTACTGTTTTGTTAGTTTTTAACCCCAGCCAGGGCCTTGTTTTTAGCAAAATGCCTGGACTTTACAGCTTTCTGGGCTGTCTTACCGCTAGAGGGTTACCACACTGCCTTGTCACTGTGAGGATTAAAGGGGTGTCGGTGGTGATGTTACCCTTCCAGAGGGGTCTTAGCTGGCCTCTGTCCTGGCTCAGCTGCCTGCTGTTTGAATTTTGCCTCTCAGAGGCGCCCCCTCCCATTCCTCTCCCTGGAGTCAGGTCTCTAACTTCCAGGGAAGGGAAGGGTGGAGTGAGATGGGCCAACCCTGTACTACCCTCCCACCCCCTGCCGGTTCTGGCTGTTGCTGGTTTTGGACTGAAGTCATTGAATCCTCTCTTAAATGATTATCTTGAGTTTAATCTCAAGTAGACTTTTTGGGACAACGGTTAGGAATGTATGGAGTATCTTCAGGCATCAAGGAGACGCCGACTGGAACTGGGGAAACTGGCTCTGTGGGGCCTAGTGAAAAGACTTCGGAATTTTCATCTGAAGCTGATTTCATGCACTGTCCTGAAAGTGATTTCGGTCACCAACCTTTGATCTGGAGTGCGACCCCTGCTCCTATACTTTTGGAGGCAGCAGTTGGTAACTGCTTTGTAAATTGGGGAGAGGGGTGTTAAAGAGTAGGTTGAGTACCTGGGGGGATCAGTTGAGCACCTGGGGGGATCAGTTGAGCATGGGGGGGGAGGGGAGTAGGGGACTGGGAAGGAGCAATGGGGCTCCTTAATTGGTAAGAAGGACTGAACCTTGGGGTTAAGGCAGGAGAGGAGTTTTGCTTGTTTCTTGGTTGTTCTCAACTCTATCCAGGAATGTGACATATTCTGAGAGTACTGGTTGAGCTAGATTTTGATAATCTGTCCCTGTGCGTGTCCATCATAGGCTCTGCATTCTACTGTTGTTTCATCCAGAGTGGACATGTGTCTTCTCGTTTGAACTCCCTCCTGATCAGAGAATGGGTTGGAGTCAGATTAGCTGAGTGTAGAAAAGGCTTCGGGGCTTAATTCAATACTGATTTCAGCCTTGAAGCCCCCCAAGTCCTGTAAGTGCCTGTTCAGATATGACCGTCTCCTTTTGCTGTCTAAAAAGCTCTTTTTAAGAAAGAGTATATGCTCCAGATTAAAAAAAAAAAAAAGTGCGTGTGTGTAGACATGAACTTACTTGCTTTCCACACTTACGGTCTCTGAGTGGCCTATTTTGGACCTCCTTTGCTCTTCCTGACAACTTTGTCCAGTGGAAATATGCTAAAGAACACGTGGGTGCTTTTTTCTGCTCCTCAGCAACTTTTTTTTTTTAAACAATTTTTCTTAACTGCTCAAGAAACAATGCAAGCCTCTTCCACCGTTTCAGACGCTGCTTCCTAAAATGCTCTTTGGCTCAGGGCCTTGGTTCTTAATGTACATTTGGCTGGTCGGGGGAGTGGTTTTTGCTTTCCTTGTAACAGCTCCACTATTTCTCTGTGGAATATCTGCATCCTTGTTAAAGTGTCAAGGCAACTTCTGAACTCATAAGGTAGAGGCCCATAGATTTCAGCATGTGTGTTGATGTCACTCCTAAAGCAGCAGCTTTTAACTGCCACCTCTGTTCTGCCAGGTTCTCAAATGGTGTCACTTCATTTTATTTGATGAACAGTCATTGCTGGGAGACAGGCATTCAGGAAGACCTTCAGTCTGAGCACCTGACTGGCCCAGGTCGCTTACCTTTTCCTGAGAGGGTATTTTACCCGCTTTGGAAGGGCAGTTCCAGGATGGCAAAAGTGAAAATGGTAGGGTGTCCCCCCCCACCCCCACTGCTGCCTCATTCCTTCAACAGGTATCACTCGCGGAAAGTGCGGAACTTTTACACCATTTAGGAAAAGACCATCAATTTACTTTGCCCTTGCTGTGGGAAACTAAGCATTGTCCAGACAGTGGAGAAACTGGGTGACCGGAAGTCCTGGTGAAAGCTTCCCAATGGCTAAGTGGGGGTGGGTGCTGTGGGTTTTCCTCAGGGAAGACCCTGGTGCAGGGACCTCGTGTCCTTAGTGAATTATCCTTTGAAATAGGGACTTGGTGGTTCACACTCAGCTTTGTGGGAGCAGCAGAGGTGAATCTAATTAGCTCATTTTTTGGGAAGCCTGCCTCCATGGGCTATCAGAGTGAGACCCAGCACTGCTGAGCCTAGACTGCGTGACTTTGAACCAGTCATTTAATATCGCCCAGCTTCATTTATTTCATCCATAAAATGGGCATGCTATGCATTTTTATGTCTGTAGTGGGAACACAGTGAAATAGGGACCTAAGATTTTTGGGTGGCTCTCCACAGAATTAGTTAGTTCTCACCCTGTATCTTTTTTCCCTTTTGTCTGGTTCCTGTTGATATTGTCTGCTACCTTCCATTTCCCAACAGCTGTTAGAATCCTTGCAAAGGTCCAGTGTTTCTTCTGCTTTTCCCTTTTGGGCTAGAAATACAGTCAACTCTTCTTGGTATCTTGCAACTGTGTTCCAGGGGTGCAAGGGTCTGCAGTAGTTGCGGTGTCCTCTGTTCTCCCCACTGCTCCCCAGCCCTCCCCACATGCTCCCCACAGCTGGCAGGCAGCCTCTAAGTGAGCAGCCCCCTCAATGACCCACCTAGAGAGGCCTTCCCAGGCTGGCTTGTATATGCTAATAGGCCTGACTTGTCCTGGCTTGTTTGTAGTGATTTGTGGAAGCATTTATATGCAAATACTATCAACTTGCTGAGTTAATTATCATGTGCCTCCCCCTACCCCCTCCTGCATTGCCTCCCAGTCTGGTTGGCCTGTTCGCCCAGCCCTGCGCTTTTCCAGTCTTTGCCTCCCCTGTCAGTTGCCCTATCCCCTTCCTGTACCTGTAGGCCTGATCACAGCCCCTTCACTGCTCGGTTGACTGTTGACTGTCACAGGAACTCAGGCCCTGCCGTGTGGTCAGACATTGGTGTGATCTGGGTGTGCCAGGGGCTGACCAGTTCCAATCCTGCAGGAGAGGCACCTGGCGCATGCAAGTGCACCTAGCTCCTATGCTCTGAGCTTCGAACCCCATTTTTACCAGCTGCTGTGACAAACAGCTGCCCAGACATATCAGTCCTTGACACTCAGTCCCTCATCTTTTTTTTGTCTTTTTCATTTTATCGGTACCGGGGATCGAACTCACGACCGCCTGCTTGCAAGGCAGGTGCTTATGCCGCTGAGCTAAATCCCCAGCCCCCAGTCCCTCATCTTTTGAGAAAGTAGAAATAGTTTTTAAATTAACATTATTTCCCTGCATTGTTGAGGCCACTTACATGTATTACCAGTTTTGAGTCCTGGAGGCTGTCCCTTCCCTGCTCTACCCTGAAAATCTAAGTGGACCTCAGACCTAGTTTCCTGGTTGAACTGACATTTATGGGGGTGGGCAGTTCCCTATGGGGGAGTGGGCCTTGTGTGTGGTGTCTCTGGCTCCTCCTCTCCACCCCAGTCACACCGCCCTTCCTTGTGAGAATCAGAACTGCCTCTAGGAGTCCCCTGGGGAGGTGAACTCGCCTGGCTGAGAAGCACTGGGATAAAGGTTGCACCTGTTTCTCCTGGAGGAAAAGATGACAGGTTCCCAGCCCCTCCTTCGAGTCAGCTCTCCTTTCTGCAGCGTGAGTCTCTGTGAGTTGAGCAACCTCGGAGTTTCTGATTTGATCCATCTGATAATCAGATGTTACAGTTTGCTTAGTTTTATGGTGGTCTTCTTAGGAATAAAGATGGGGACTCTTTCCTTTCAGGGCACCTTACCGTGGGCCAGTGTTTGGGGTGGTAACCCCCCCACTCTAGCCTGCTGCCCTATAGAGTGCAAGCCCCATGTGTAAGTGTATATTTGCTGGTAGATATTCATTTAAAAAATAAAGAAACAGGTGGAGCTAAGTTTAAAACTTTCTTTTTTGTTTCTGTGTGTGGGGGAGTGCTTACTGGGACTCAAACTCTCGACCTTGCACTTGCTAGGCAGGAGCTCTGCCACTGAGCTATATCCTAGGCTCCTAAAACACAAATTTTATATATAGTTTTACTGTGACATTATTCTGTCAACACTTGGAGTTGGCCACTCAGCAGCCATTAGGGGATGGTGACTACTATATTGGACATTTCTCCTCTAGGATGACTCCGGTCCTTTCCAGCGTGAAGTCAAGTCATTTTCTACAGTTACTGAGCCAGTGGTTAGTGTTCTTTCTCTCTCTCTCTGTCTCTCTCCCTTTCTCACAAGAAAGGCCTTTGTATTCATTCTCTCAATGGTAGGGCCTTGGCTGCACAGTTGTGGCCTGGTGCTGAGGCCCAGGGAGCTGGGGCTCTAATCTCTGGGGAAGCTCCCCCGCCTCCATGGAGGAGGCCCTCTGGGCAGCACCCTGGGCCCAGCCTGGAAAACGGTAAATATCCCTAGGACTCCACAGACATTTTAATACTGCACGGAATAATGGTTCAGGTTAATTTTGTGTACAAGGTCTCTCTTGTTGGACAAGGGGGGGCGCGGTGAAAGTCCACAACTGTGACCGGAAATAGGGGAAGGGCCCACTGGGATGACCTTGTTTTGGAAAGTCTAAAATGGAATACTGATGGTTGAGATCTAAGAGGGAGATGTATGTGTGTGTTTGACTGGGCATACAGATAAGGTGAAGAGTATTTTAAAAGTTACTTTAGTGCAACCTCCCAGATAACCGCATGCCTGGGGCCAGTTACAATTTATGGCCAGCTGGTAGTCACTGCTATGTGCTGGCCTCACTTTATCTTTGGAGTCCAGGCTCTGTAGCTTAACTGGTAGTACTCTGTTGTTTATTTTATCTTTTTGGAGGGAGGGGTTAGAATGGGGGTTTTGATCAGGTTTTGTTAGTGAAACGTAACAGCATTTTGTAATACATAAGAGCTGTTCACATATTTCTGCTCCTGGGTGTTCGGGGATGCGTCAGTTTTTACTGTTTTAACAATGAGATACACTAGGGTTCTACACTCTAGAGTTGCCAGGAACTTGGGGTGCAGGTCCCCATCCTGAATAGTACTGTAAGCCTGCCCAAACTCCATGCTGGGGGGATAGTGGGGAGGCCTGAATGTAGATGTGAACCCGGGATTTCTTTCCTCTCCGAGGTCAGGCCTTTTCCGTGGCCTCTTTACTTACTGCAATTTCATGGCTGCCTGGCCAGCATACCCAATTCACTGTCCTAGGAAGAGGCATGGCTTTGGAGGGTGAATTGCTAGTTATTTTCTGGACAAGAGATGAGCAGTGGCATCTCATGGCACCCACTGGGATCTTTATTCCTACACTGCTTTCTAAGTAGGAGAGGTCCAGAATTTTACCAAACCAGTGCGGAATTTCGTTAATGCCTTTGTGTAGTGATTGGATGGATAATCATCTCCGTACCCCAATATTCCTGGGAGGGACTTTACACTTTACACTGAAAATACACTCTTAGACTTCACTTTTAGAAAAAAAAAATAGCATGATTTTGAGCTTGCGTGGACTTTGGATGTGGCATATGGTGTCACATCTTATGGTGTTGTTTCTTATTTGTAGTTTGACACAGAATAATTGTTGGGAGTCTTTTACCTGTGAGACACTAGGGTAACATGAAAGTTCTTCTGATCTTTGGATTTAATCTATAGAAATAACTTATTGATAGATTGGAGCAGAAAGTTTGTGGCTATTTATTTATTTAGAGAATGGAGGATGTAGCCTGTAGTAGGTTATTTCAGATCCTTCACACTGTTCCGTAAGCCACTGCCATCTGCTTTGAAAAAAAATTATTTTTTCATTTTAAATCCTCTAAGACAAAGGGACCTGGAAGCTCAGACCTGTCCTGCCACATTCCTGAGTAATTTGGTTTTGATTAACCCAAGGAGAGAAGTTGGTTTCTCCTAGCGACCAACAGACCAAGGAAGGGCTAGGACGCAGGGGATCAAAGCGCCTGGAGGAGCAGTTCACCTAATACACAAGCCCCCCCACCCTGGCCTGGCCCCTCGCCCTCTCCTTTCCCTCCTCCTCTTCTCCCTCTCTAGCCTCTGCTCTCTCTGCCTTTCAACCTCTCCCTCTTTAGAAAGCTCAGGCAGGAGTTATTTCCACTTTCCAACTCTCCACGTGGAAGTGTCTCCTAGACCTTGGGGTGGACCGACCAGGGTGGACCCCACCCCCCCTTCTTCTTAAACTCTTTTCCCCCCCTACAAAGCTGCAGAGCACATTCCTGTGCTAATCCTGCCGGTGGAGGAATGCAAATGGCTGTAATTGTGTGCCCCAGGATGGGCTGAACGCATCTGTGCAGCTTTTCTTCTTTGAGGAGGTGGCTAAAAAGTTCATTTACATAGAGAAATGAGACTGGCCTGTGATCCCTTGTGGTAGAATAGGCACTTTCTAATAGGAAAGGGGCCCCACTCGTCTGTGGTGGCTGGGCCTCCCTCCACCTTCCCTTTCCACTTGGTGTGCCTCTGTGTGTGTGTGTGTGTGTGTGTGTGTGTGTGTGTGTGTGTGTACACACCAAGCTTCTGCTGGGCACACATTAGGGAAAGGGTAGTTAAACGGGGTGCTGTGCTGTAGATAGTACAAAATCAAGCTGCAGTAGAGAATAGGCCTTGTCTTGGGGTGTCCTCCTCTTAAACCATAATAACAACGTTTCATTGTGTTTTTTAAAAGCATGCCATGGGGCTCAGAAGCAGTTGATATTTTAGAATTGCTGCTTCATTTTTGAGCTAGTCCAGTTGTGTTGCACATCTGACCCTCCTTTTATTTTTCTGCATTTACGTAATACAGTCTGGGTACTAAGATTACTGAGCCAATTAGAAGTATCGTTTGGGAGTCAGTACATCGTAGCTTTAGGGTGATATTCATGACAGTCAAGAAAAATCTCTTAGACACATCCAAAAACATTTTCTCCTCCCTGGTTCTGAAGTTGAAAGACTGTAGGGGTTCTAGGACCCAACTGTCCAGTTGAAATACAGAGCAAATCATTTAGGTAATAGCAGATTTTCCAGTAGCCACATTCACGAGTTAAACAGAAGCAGGTACAATTAACTTTAATAATATATTTTATTTAGTTCAGTTTGTTTCAGATGTTAATTAGACAAAGAATCAGCATATTGAAAACTGCTCATGAGTTCTTTGTATTGGCATCAGAGTTTTGCAATCCTGTGTGTATTTTATTCTTACACACTAGCCACAATGGGTTGGTAGCTGCCTACTGGACCATTGCTGCTCTGGACTTAGAGACTTACCCTGGCCCTTTTAGTGGATGAAGACATCCCACCACCTGCTGCTTCTAGTTACTGGGGTTCGGTTGTACCTCTTGAGTCTGTAACACAGCTCCCATCCCATCCGCTTGGGATTGTTAGAAGGCAGGAATGGGATGCTGGTGTGGGCAGGTGTCCCTCAGCTGCCTCCTGGCCGTGCAGGTGGACCGTGGAGAAGTTCATCTGGCTTCCAAAGCTCGTCCCTAGTCAGAGCATCACAGCAGCAGCAGGGAAGAAAGCTCATGTGTGCGAGTTCTGGTGTGTTTGTCTCCACGGGCTTACTGCCTTAGACGCATTGCAGAAATCACAGATGAACAGAACTGCAAGAAGCTGCTAGAAGCTGTCCTTTGACCCTCCCTCAGCAACCTGTGTGGCAGGATTGGGATGGGAACAGAGCCGAAACAGTCAGTGAGGTCCCTTCCCCACACTGTGCTGACATAGCTTCTGTCCGAGCTGGTGGCCTAGGATCTGCAGAGTGTGCTGCCTGGAGGGGACTTCTTTGGGGGCTCCAGGGCTGAGAGCTGCTGTTGGTGAGGTAGCCAGTCCCAATGGGAACCTGCTTCTTTCTCCTGTGTTTATTTGGATTTCTGATATCTCTCATCATTCTGATGCCATGGGATGGAAACCTCTTTCCCTTGTCTAGGGCTGGTGGAGGAGAACAGAAGGGACAAAGGTGATAAGGATAAATCAAGCATAGCTTTGCCAGTGAGGGTGAGGGATGACATCAGAGTCTAGTCTAGAGTTTGTGTGTATGGGTGTGTGTGTGTGTGTGTGTGTGTGCATGTGCACACCTATATGGGGCTAGGAATTGAACCCAGGGCCTCTTGCATGCTAGGCAAATGATCAGTTACTGAGCTGTGTTGCTTCTGAGCCCAACTTTTATTTGTATTTTTTTTATCGGTACCAGGGATCGAACTCACAACTGCCTGCTTGCAAGGCAGACGCTTATGCCGCCGAGCTAAATCCCCAGCCCCTAACTTTTATTTCTTTAAGAGATTGTTAATATGTTGTCGATATTTTTTTTTCCGACTTATTCACCCAAGAAGGGATTTCTTCCAAAGTGAGGTGACTTAAATCCTCTGATACCATAGTTCTTACCAAAACAGAGTCCCTGGCTTCTAGCAGAAAGAGCAGCTGTGAACTGTGTCCTACGGAGCGTGCTTCCCTCAGAGTGACGTTAAGTGCTGGTGTCTCCTCACTATTGATCCTCACATTCCTTAGTCCATGCTTGTGATCAGAGCAGTTTCCCTGGTCCTTGCTGTTCCCGGGCACCCAGCCAGCCTCTGTCTATCCACCCAGCCAGCCTCTGTCTATCCGAGGGCCTGGTTTAGGAGGCTGGTGGGATTTGTACCCTTGGTAAACTGAGAAGTGGGTGTGGATTGGGGTTGTTAAGGAGGGAGGTTTCTAATTCCTTTAACAGGCTGGCTTCCTGGGCTGGCAGGGGGGAAAAAAAACCGTGAAAGTGTGAGGTGGAAACCCCACCCCCCCACCCCCTCCGCTGGGGACAGGCGTCACAGCTGTCTGACCCTGGGTGAAAAGTTCAAATCTGCATTTAAAAGGAGATCCACAACCCACCCCTTTCCTCCCCAGTCAAGTTGAAACTGTTCTCTGCGGAGGGGAAAGGACCAGGCCTCGCAGGGACATATCAAGCAGCTCTGGTTCCCTTGGGCTGAGACCTGATGGTGCTGAGGGTCTTTGGGAAGGAAGGAGAGGGAGAGGGAACTTTTGTAATAAGGAGCTCTTGAATAACAATAGTTGTTGAGGACCAACTCCTGGAAGTGCCTGGGGTGGGTGTGGATTTCTTCCTCTGTCAGACAGGGTTGATTTAACCCCTTTCCTTACTGTTCTTGGAGAGGCTGTCTAGGCTCTTTATGGGTTGTGCAAAGGTGCTGTCATGTCTAGAAGGGACCCTGGGTAGGTGAAGCCGGGTGGCATCTGGTGGCATTTAGGCCTAGAGAGATCGCTGTCTGTCTTGTGGTTTGGAACGCATGCATGCGTGGCTGAGCCCCCTGAGAAGCCCGCCCATCCCTCCTCAGTACCCTCCTGCTGGCCCCCAGAGAGGTCTGCAGCTTTCTGTGGCTCTCTTGCATAGGAATGAAGATGGGCCCCAGGAGTCCAGGAGATCTTAAGTGAGGGAAACAGAGTGGGTATCGAAGGAGAGCACAGCTTGCGTGGCCCACACTGAAAAGGGACGGACTGCCCACCTTCCCCACTCCTCTGTCCCACACTCCGTACCTCTTCCCTGAGGCGGGGCTGTCACAGCCCTGCCCCAGCCCTGCCCGGAAACCCCTCAGCGCAGTCTCTGATTTGTTTACTTGAGCATTAGGTGAATGTAAACAGTTCAACCTCTCCGATTTTACATCCCTAAAGGGTCAGAGTGTGAATACAAATGGGTATTAGGCCCCTGTGGTTTCAATGACTTTCCTCCACTCCCTCCGGGTGCTAACTAGCAGGTCTTTAACCTGCCAGAGGAGGACGAGAGAGACCTCAGCAAGTTTCGGGATTTCCAAGGCTTTTTCTTTTTCTTTTCTAACTTTTTTTTTTAAACCTTAGCTTTTGACAGTGGTGTTGCAAGGCTCCCTCTCTGTAGGACTCACAGTTTTAGGGTGTAGAAGAAGACATTTTCTGTCCAGGGGAGAAGTCAACTATTTTGATCTCTTGTTTGAGGAGGAAGAGTTTTCTAGGTTCCCAGGTCTTGGTCCAGCGCACTTGCCCTGGGGAAGTTGCCTGTTGTGTTGGTGGCATCCTCCAGTGTGCCTAGGCTTTGGGGCGCTCTGGACTCTGCAGTCCCCACACAGTGTGATCTCCAGGAGAGGGTGTCAGTTCGGCAATTTTTAACACTTTACATTGTCTCCCACTGGTGCAAGGCACCTTTTTTTTCTCCTTTAGTGGATCTTAGGAACTGAGTCTAGAGGGCCACGCCAGGCCTCTTTCCTGCAAGCTTCTAGAGTGTGCATTCTCTGCGACTGTGGGTGATCTCTGAAGGTTCAGTGCCTTCACTCCCTCTGGATGCCACACCCCTGTCCTCAGTTCCTGCAAGGGCCACCCCTCTTTTCAGCCAGAGGGCCACTGTGACCTGCAGAGGAAGGAGCAGTGTGTCTCCCTCCCTGTACTGTTGTGTTCTGGTTCCTGCGTTCAAGGCCCTTGCAGTCTGTTTGCTGCTCTGAGTCCCGTCACGCCATCACAGGGGCATTTTAATTAGCAGTGCCTTAGTCATTAGTGAGTTATTGTTTTTGTCTGGAAACACTTAAGTACTGTTTACTCGATGTCTCAATGAAATGCAAAACAGCAATTTAGCAGAAATTTGTTGTATGAGGCAGGGACCAAAATGGATCCTCAAAAGCCAGTTGTGGTTCCTCCATACCAAGGAAAATCTCTTTCCTCTTTGGCCTTCTGATAACTGGAATGCTCCAGATCCTCAATTTCTTCTCCGACCTGCCCCCTAGAGTTATCTGACAGAAATACTTGGGAGCTTGTGGCAGCTTGCTGTCTTTTCCTTCATTGACAGGAACATTTAGATTTGACACAGTGTTAATGTTTACTTTTTTACCTCATTTTTTCTGGTTGTTGGTGACCTGGAATATTTCAACATTCTTTCGATTGAAGGTTGTTTGTGAAAAGTGTTGCATACCCTTATGTGATGATGTTTTCTTCATCCATTCTTGAGACATTGTTAGTCGGATAGACCCTTTGTGACCACTTGGGAGTGTTGAGATGATGGGATAATATCCCTTTTACTTAAAAAAAAAAATCTTTTTATCGATCAGTGAAAAAGAAGTTGAAGATAAAGAATTCTGGCTGAGGTTGAGTGGAGAGCCAGTGGGAAGCAAAAATAAATAAAAGAATGTTCATGCGACCCTCGAGCAACCGGGGTAAGTCAAGACTGAACCCAGTGGAAGGAATTGCTGTAAAAAGAACAAAACAAACAGCTCCCTCCAAGCACCTCCTGCTTTGCTAGCCCGTCTCCCCCTACAAGTTTTACGGGAAATGGGAGTCCTGCAGAGAAGCCGAGGGGCCATGTCAGGGGGCACAGTAAACTCTGAACCTGGACTCACACATTGGCCTAACACTTCTTTGCACCAAGTTCATCACTGGGACCCAGTTTCTCATCGCTGTGGCTCTTACCTTGTGCTTCCTGTTTCTTTTTTTACCCCCTCGTTCCCTTCAAACAGTATCTTCTGACTTCCAGATTTCTGATAAATTGATAAGAGGCATTGCGTGAGTCAATAGAGCTGTAGACACTTTGCCAATATAACCCCGGCTGTATTGATCTGCCAGTAAATTAAACTCTTACTTAGAGGTTGCCAATATTTCTAATCTCCTGCCTCACCAATTACATCCTCCCAGCTACCTGGAAGGAGGAGTTGAGTCTTTGAACCTTTGTGTTGCTATTGGAAGGGGGCTGATGGCCTTCCATGGAGTAGGGGCGGCTTGCCTTGCCTATCTTGTAGGAGAAGGGGGAGTGTGGAGGAAAATGAGCCAGCTTACGTCCTTGTGTGCAATCTGTTTTCATGCTACAAGGTTCATTAGGCAAAATTGCTGGAAAACAAATTCCATCATGGTGGTCACGTACATTTTATACCAAGTCCGCAGACTGCTCTTGCCCTTGGATGGATTCCAAGTTTGGAGGTGGAGAGAGTTGACAGTAGCTAGTATTGAGTAACTTGGACATGTTTTATGACTTTCACTTTCTTCAAAAAATGTGGAAATGTGGACAGCCTTTCTGTTGCACTGGGAGGGAAATGGGGATTTGATTAAAAGCTAGGTTGCTGGTGTCTGTTTCTCAACAAACTAAACCATGCCCAAGAATTTGTGAAAAAGAAGAAATATGTCAAGAATTAGGATGCACGGAAGTGGGTGTATGTGCATGATTTTTTTTTTTTTTTTGGTATGTTGAGGGAAGGAGAGTGAATCTCTGTGTCCGTGTAACTTTTGCCCATGGTATCCTCTGTGGTGGTCCTCTCTCTCATTTGTCTGAAGCGGAGTCATAACAGCTTCCCCAGGTTCACACAGGAACGGTGGGGCTTGCCAAGTTCCCTGCCCCTGCCGGGATTCCCACTTCTGCACTGTTGGTGTGAGCAAGTTGTTCCTCTGATAAGCTCTTCAAGTCCTGTTTATGTGATTGGCTTTGGGACTAAAGCTCCAGATAAATGCTGTAGTCTCTCTGTAATACTCCAGAGCAATAATAATAATAATAATAATGGGAAGGATAATTCTTCTCTTGCCCAACACTCACACTTCTCAGGTCTTTCTACCTTTGTTATCACTCAAAAAATATTTTCTTTAATGGAGAATCCAGTCCTGGAGTCCTGTCACTTCTCCAGCTCTCTGAAGAAGGTAGTGTCAGGAGGCGCCTGTGTCCTCTGTAGAAGAAAGAACAGCTTGGAGCCTGTGTCCAGGAGGAAGATGCTGGTGTTTTTCTCACTCTTTTCTTCCTCTTCTTACCTCTCAAGTGGGAGGAGTGGCAAGTGAGTTCAGGTCAGGTTAAGTGGGAAGCGTGCCAGTGGGGTACATCCCGTGGCAGAGTCACGGAGTGTGTGGAACCAGGAAGAGGTGTGAGGCACTGGCTGAGGCAGAGAAGGAAGCCTGCCCGGGGTTGCCAAGGTCTCCCCTGGCTGGCCAGAGGACAGCTTCTCCACGTGCTTCCTTGGCTCCCTTGGGCTGCCAGTGAAGAAGATGTCAGACAAGGAGAAACCCCAGGAGGTTGGGATTGACTTTCTCCTTTGTTTGCGCTGCATTGTATTGGAGGAGGTATTTAAATCTTGTTCACACCTGTTGAGGCTGAAGCCTGGCTTTGAGAGCCGTTTGTAACAAGACTTCTGTTGTTGTTGCCACCCCGAAAGGTTTCTAGCTCACAACAGAGGAACTTTATTGTAGTAACTTGTTAATGTTCAATTAGGCAAATTCTGGGTGCCCTGAGGGCAATGGAAGGGCTTTCTGACTTTTCCTGGGTGGCCTACTGCCCTGTTCCCAGGGGTGGGGAACCTTGGCCCTGGCTACTGGGTCGGGGGCACAGCTGGGCTATTACCTGAGCCTGAGAGGCGGGGTGAGGTTGGTAAGGATGGAGGGAGCGGCCGCTCTGCTCCCCGAGTTGAAACAATCACCCAGCTGTTAGCACTTGTTGCAGCTCCCCACCCCTGGGTGTGGCAGATGCGGTGCCCCAGGCCTAGTGTGCTTCTGGCTGGGTTGGGAAACCTGTGTGTGGCAGTCTCAGCATCACATCCAGGCAGTGGAACCCTGTTATCTTCGGGAATCAAGCCTTACTGGCCACACCTGGGTATGTTCTGGCATTCTTCCTGGCATGAGTGTTCTTGAATGACTGTCCAGCTTTCTGAGGGGCAGTGCTTTCCACCTCGTGCTGGACTGAGGTCTTGAGATCTTGTGAAGGCAAAAACAGGAAGTGCATTGCTCTAAATAGGAGTTCAGACTTAGGGGTGCTTAGGTATGCCCACGTGGACACGGTTGTCTTATAGTTCTTTCTATGGTGGGGGGGGGCGGAGAAAAAGGGGAACCCTTAGGACTGGACCTCTGCTTAAAAAAAAAACATTAACAAGATAATGGAGCATTTCAGGGAGACTGTGTTGCAGCCTGGCCTCCCTACGCCAGCTGTCACCCTGGCTGCCCGGAAGAAGCTGGGAGGTGGGTGTTCACTCCCCTGTCTCTAGGAGGCAGCGAGCTGGCAAGGCCTGGCTGTAAAATATTGCCCCCGTGGCAGCCTTGCTCCACAGTGTTGAGCGATGAGGAGGGCGAGGCACCCGGCAGTGTATTAAACACTAGTTGAGCACAGGAGGGGCAGTATATCACAGGAGAGAGATAAGCAAAGTTCTCTGATAGTGGATCAATAAAGGTTAGTGACATCATATCTCAAAGTGAGGGAACCTGCTTTCTGCACAGCCATTTATCAGATCCCAGCCTGGAAGGGCATTAACCCCTTTCTGGCCAGGTTTCTTCTTACAGAGCATAGACCCAAATTCTTTCTTAGTGGGAGGAGTGTAGGGAAGGAGGGAGAGTGTTGGTCTACTCTCCCCTACACTGTATTTAAGGGAACTACACATGCTGGTTTTGGAAATACCTTCTGCAGTTAGTGCATTAAACCAGCAGTAGCTGGGTCATGCATCGTGTGTTTATGGAAGGTTTCTTTACTTTGAAATTTGTGCAGAAATTCCCATTAAAAGGGCATTCTTTCTTTTGAAGTTTTAACACTATGCCTGTGTGTTACGGGCATGCAGCTGTATTGACTGTCAAATACCTTGGGCCTAGGTTTTATGTTTGGTGTTTGAGAATCAAGCACTTTTGATTGGACTGGAAAGTTAAAATTGGGTAAGCCTGAGAATGAGCACGATTGATCTTTTTTGGCTCTGTAGTGGTCTAGATATTTGGATGTTTTCCAGTGGAATTGGCAAACTATAACCTGCAGACCAGATTTGGCCCAACTTTGTTATTGTGTTTCCTAGGAATTCAGGGTGGTTTTTACATTTTGGGGGAGGAGTACCAAGAATTGAACTCAGGACCTTGTGCTTGCCTGGCAGGTGCTGTGCCACTGAACTATGTCCCCAGCCCCCTACATTTTTAAATGATGGGGGAAAAGAAAAAGTATTATTTCATAGTGCATGAACATGTGCACAATTTGTGTTTGCATCCATAAATATTTATTGGCAAAAAGTCTCCCTTGGCTACTTGTTTTGTTTTTTTTTTTTTTTTTTTGTCTCTGGCTGGTTTCACACAGCAACACCCAGAGTTGAACAGTTGCAGTGCAAAGACACAGCCAGCAAAGCCTCCAATGGGTACTTCTTTCTTTACAGAAAACATCTGGCCCCATAATCTGCTGTAATCACAACTCTACTAACTGACTGTGTGACCTTGGGTAAGTCACATAACTTCTTCATGTCAGTTTTATTGGTCTCTGTAACACTGTCTCTTCTCCTGCCTATTCCGGGCATTCTGAACATCAAGTGAAAATGGATGAGAAATGGTTTTGAAAAACAGCTTACATTTGCAAATGCCCTGTGTTAGATTAGCAGAGCATGCTCTGTCAACTCACGCGAGATTGCTAGGCCCTGGGGATGTTCCTTCTTGGGAATGTAACCCCTGGTGTAAGAGTGTGAGCCCTGTTGAAGTGGTGTAACTATTTTGAGTTGAGCAAAGTTTGAGGTTCTTTGTGAAAACTTGAAGGCATGCATCTTCCTGGAGTGAACATCTTTTGCTTTGCAAGGAACATCAATTTTCCTCTGTGACTGCTGAGATTTTTATCCTTAAAGAGTTGAATCACCTCTTTCCTTCCCATCAGTGATTTATAGATGGGGAGAGGAGGCCTTTTCCTGTAGGTCTCTGACTGTTTATCTTTTTGGTTGGGCTCTGACAATCTGCTGGCTGGGATGTTCCCTTTGGCCAGGGTGTTTGGGGGCCAGATGCCAGTTGTACGACTGGGGGCGGGTGGGGGAGGGGTGAGGCTAGAGATTCCAGCCCAAAGCTAATGGGCTGATGTCCAAGTAGAAAGTGTATTTTCATTGAGGAAGTGTAGGTATTAGAGAAGCCTGGATTACTGTGTGATTGTGCTGTCAATACTGCCGTATTGAGTCCGGGAGAGCCTGCACAATACGGGGAAACACTTAACTCACTACTGCTGCTTATTGAGAAGCCAATAGCAATTTACTTGCTGACACTTGACATCAAATCCATTCCCAGAGGTAGAGCTCCTGCAAACCACCATAGGGTTCCCTCTCCTGCCCGGGCCCCCTCTCCTGCTTTGGGGACCCTCCCAGAGTGTGCATCCTGGGGTGGTGGTTGCCCCCAGTCAGGGAGGATGTTTCTGTTTCACTTTCGTGACTGACAAGACATTGTCTTCTCTTAATCACTCTCCATCTTGTCTTCTTTCAACATGTGCTAAATGACCCTCTGCTGGCTCCTCCCTGGGGCATGTGTTTTCTGCACGTGGGAACTTTCTCCTTCTCTCTTCATAAAAAGTTAGTTCCTTAAAGCAGATACATGAGGAAATCATATGTGGAAGACCCTGAAGAGTGTCTTGTCTCCAGGAGGTGGGTGCATGTCTGGGGGAACAGTCAAGGCTGGAAGAGGCTTGTGTTGGGGAGTAAAGAGCCTCCTGTGGCACCTCATTGAATGAAGAGTCTCGCTGTGCCCGGCTTGGGGTGATATGTGACTGCCCTGTTCATCCTGTTACTCCAGATGTGGACTCTGTCTGCAAAGCATCTGGCTGCTGGATGCCTAGTGTTTTTACATAGCCAAGTGCTTTAGACGCCTTCAGACCCTGGGTTCTTTTCTCAATAATTAGCTCACAAATCACAACCTGTGTCTGAGAGGTGAAACCTAATTAACACATCGTGATCTAGGAGTGACCAGCCCAAGGCGACCATTGGCTCCTCTCTAGCCCCAGTGAATGCTGCTGGTGCGGTTTAGTTTTTTTTCTTCATCTGTGCTTTGGGACCCCAGTCGTTCGTTCTTTTAGTCTGCCCTCCATGGGCCGATTTGTAGCCACCACTTGTTGATCGGGTGAAGGAAGAATTAGATTTAAGTTGTCACAGTTTGGATGGCATCGAAACTAGCCTTGTGGGGGTGTGAAAAACACTTTGCCTGTGGTATCTGAAGGCTTTAGGGAGACTGCCATCAATTTAATGGAGTCTGCTTCCAATCTGGAAGTTTCTCCTCCCCTGGGAGACTGGCCAGCCTCCTCTTCTTCCCTTCCCCCATCTTTCCCAGCTCACCTGCCTCTCATTTCCTCTGCCAAAGCACCTTGCTTATTTCCTTCCTATCAAGAAAGGCAAAGCTGTGTGGAAGTGAGATTAGGCAGTTCTGTGGGTTTTACCTCTTTGCCAGTAATCTTGATTGGGTGCCAGAATGTAGAGCAAACCCGTTTATTTTAGCACCTTCCTGGTGATGATGTGCTCTGGGACTATGTGATATTTAATTATGATATATACACGTTTTGCTCACAGGTTAACTTTCTCTGGGAAGACACGAGCACTCAAAGGAAGGTGCTCTGCCCAGTTTACAGAAGGGGAAACAGAAGCTGGCTCATGCCCCATCTGACCCCCCAAGTCTTGTCCAGACACAGAAGCCTGACTCCTTTGCTTTTTATCAAGGTATAATGTACGTGGACCCGTGTTACTTTGGATGACATCGTGGTGTGTGTTGGCAAAGTGTCTTTCTCTTGGTTACAACATGGCTTAAGGCTTGGTGGGGGTAGTGGCAAGGTGATGCAATATGTGGTGGGTCATGGACCAGAGTCCTGATTCTGTCAGGCTTCAGTATGCACACTGTAACCCTTTTCTATTTTTCTTTTTTCTTTTCTTTTCTTTCTTTCTTTTTTTTTTTTTAAATGAAACAACCAGCTTGAAGGGTGGCTTAAGGGTTATTCCAGCTTCTAGGTCTGTGATTGGCCCAGCTGCTGTCCTTCTGCCTGGGTGGGAGGGAATCCCTGGGCCTGCTGGCCCTGCTGTTTGGGACAACAAGAGGTACTCATGTTCAGAGCAGTGATGCTGCCTGATTCCTTGGGGAGGTTGGTTATATCTGCGCTGTTCCACACTGGCTGTCTGGGTGAAGTGGGTAGCAAGAGACCCTGGTTTGAGCTACTCACTGACTAATATAAAGATGAGGAAACCTTGGCTTTATCCAGGATGAACTTCAGGCCTAGGATCATGCAGGTGCAAGCTCCTGCACCTTCTGCAATTGTATTTACTTTGGTTTTAAAGAGACTCTCCAAAGCCTGTAACTGTTACTTTGGCATTGTGGCTTATAGGGGAAAGTTGGGGGAATTACCTGATAGACTTATCCCATCTTTGGCGTTTCTGGAGTTCAGCTTTGTTTTTTTATCCTCATCCTTCAGGGGCCTTTGTGCCTGAATTATTACAACACAATGCTAGTGGGTTTCTACCTCCAGGCGGCTTTTGTACTGGAGATTGAGAAGTCCATGGTCTATAGGCAGAACCTGGCCTGTAGATATGTTTTTATCAGTGTGTGTGTGTGTGTGTGTGTGTGTGTGTGTGTGTGTGTATAAATTTTTTAAAAATTTTGTTTTGTTTTTGGTACCAGGGATCAAACTCATAACCTTGTACTTGCAGGCAAGCACTTGTGCCACTGGGCTAAAGCCCTGGTCCCTGACCAGCACATTCTATATCTTTCTTTTTTGGTATTAGGGAGTGAATTCAGGACATGGTGCCTGCTAGGCAGGCACTTATGCCGCTGAGCTAAATCCCTAGCCCCATAAACTATAATAGGCGTACTTTACACCAAAATTTGGATTAAACCATTTTCTTAAAAAAAAAAAATCAGGAAATTTTGCTACTTCAGGCCTTCATGGCAAAGGCTGATTAGGACAGTGTGGTTGCTCCTCTCGGTTGGGACATGGATTATTTTAGGTCACCAGAGCCCGCTCCTTTTCTTTTTAATGTTCCAGTTATTACCTTGCCACCTCCTGTTGGCCAGCTTGGCTTCTGGATGTCACCTGCCTGGCTCTGTCGGCAGATGCTGTCTGTGCATGCCGTGTGTGCACTGCCACTGAACTAAAACTGTTTCAGTGGCTCTCAGCCGGGTGATTTTGTCTCCTATTACCCAGGTTAAGGTGGCAATATTGGAATACTGGAAATATTGGTGGTGGTTACAAGCGGGAGGAAAGTACGACTGGCACCCAGTGGGTAGAGAACAGGATCTTGTGCCAGGCAGTGGGTGGACTCTTCCCATTCCCTCTCACTGAACCATTATCTAGTTGAGGGCAGGGTTGTAGCTCAGAGGGGGATTGTGTGCTGGGTCTATGCAAGACCTCAGGTTGCTTTTTTTTTTTTTTTTTTTAGCCTTGGGTTTTATTCCCAGCAAAACAAACACATGAACACACATACCCACTGCTTTCTAAGAAATAGACTCTGGGTTTCATTTCCAACGCCTCTTCAAAGAAGAACGGAAGGAAGGAATTCAGCTGAATTGTCAGTTGTGCTGCAGTTTGGCTTGTTAGGGCTCCCTGCACCTTGATCCTGTTATAGCTCAAGTTGCAATCTTGCCCCCAGCAGCTTGCAGACCCTCCTGGTGTCAGATCTCCCTTTCTGCCGCTCCTGCTTACTCTTAACTTTTGGTTTGAGAGCTTCTCCTTTTCCAGGCACTGGATTAGGTGCTAGAGGTATGCAGTGGGAGCAAAAGGAGAAGACTCCCTGACTTCATGAAGTCCACACTATCTAGCCTCCCTCCATCCACATAGTGAAATGGGTATTCGGGACAGTGGGAAGGAGCCCTGGGACTTATAGGGTAAGTAGGAGGGAGCATTGAGGAAGGACCTTTGGGATGCTCCATCTGATAAAAACATGAGGGAGAACGAGTGGTCTGCACAGAGGGAACCCTCCTTTGAAAGCCCCTAGATGGAGCATACCTGATGTGGCTGAGGGCATATGTGTGCAGAGGAAGGGCACAGTGGGTAGGACCTCAGAGGCTACTCCGTGGATTTCCTCTCTGCTCTCAGTGAGCTCAGTGCTTTGGGGACAGAGTTTTATCTGCAGGAGTGACTGACTCAGGTTTAGGCAGGTGCTGCTGGCTGCTGTGCTGGGACAAAGGGGCAGAATTAAGGAGACCCCAGGGAGATGATTGTAGCCAGATAGGTGAAAAGTGGCACAGGCCAGGCTGGCGGAGGTACAGGGCTGAGAAGTGGTGTCTTCATTTCCTGGGACTGCTGTCACGTAGCATCACAAATGGAGTGGCTTGAAACAACAGAGACCTGTTCTCAGGGCAGTTCTGGAGGCCAGGAGTCCAGGCTCAGTGGTTCAGCAGGGCATGTGTCCTCCAGGGGCTCCAGGTGAGGATCCCTCCTCGTCCCTTCTGGCTCACCGTGGCTGCTGCCAGTCCTTGGCTCAGGGTTGTGTCCATGACATCTGCCCTGTTTTCCCCAAGCCTTCTTTCTTGCTTGTGTCTCTGTGCCCTGTCCCTTTTCTAAGGCACCAGTTGTCGACCATAATTGATGCCCTCAAAGGACTCCGTTTCCAAATAAAGTCATATTCTGGTGCTCCCAGTAGACATGACTTTTGGGAAGATGCTATTTAGTTCAGCCTGCTTCAGATCTGCTGGATGTCTTTTTGAAGGGGGATATGGGACAGGAGGGAACGAGGAGTCAAAGGCAACCATGGGAGTTTTGCTTGAGTAACTGAAAGGGTGCGATCTCTGAGACCTTGGTTGGGCTGGTCCTGTCCCTGAACCTCAGCCCCTGTGCCCTTCATTGTCTTTTTTTTTTTTTGCGGTACTGGGGATTGAACTCACAACCTCGTGCTTGCCAGGCAGGCACTTACACCATTGAGCTAAATGCCTAGCCCCCTTCATTGTCTTTGCTTACTGTGCTCAGCCCTGTTTATCTTTCCTTTTACTAAGCTACTACATACATGTCTGCTCAGTTTCACATGACTTAGGCCTCTGAGTTAGCTTCTCAGAAATTTAACTATTTAATTCCTAATGTCAGGGAAAGGTGCCAAGTCCATCTGAGGAGACAAGAAAGTAATGCAGGAGTTCATTTTTCAAAGATCCTGAGCTTGTATCCTTGCAATTAATCATTGCAGTTGCCCTGGTTAGGACATGTGATGATCTTGCAATTAATCATTGCAGGGTGGGGACATGTGATGATTTTTAGATGAGAATATCTCCTAAGTGTCTTAGGTGGAATCACTTAGCTGTTACATTTTTGAACCCAAATATGCAGGAGGGACACTGATATGGAAGAGTATCAGGAATGGGAGGGTATGTATTATAGGGAGACCTTCTACTATGTGATGTTTCTTCTGTTTTAGTTCATTTGGAATAGGATGAGACAAAAAAGGACCATGCCTGACCTTACGCTTGTACCAATAAAAATTTGAATGAGAAATGTCCAGAGAATACAGGACATTGAAGAGAGTTTGAGTAGGATTCGGCATTGGAAGCCTAAACTAATCAGTTCTTCTTGACTTCAGTTTCAGTAACTTTTGCTGAATCATAGTAAACAACAGTGCCATAGTCAGTATGATGGGTCTGGCCAGGGCACTGGGTTACACAGTGGTTTACTCCATGGGTCCCCCATTTCCCGTCACTGTGTCTTTCAGAAGCCGTCTCACAGGATTAGGGTGTTCCTGGCCCTTGCACACAAGGGGATGTTTTTCTTTCAGAATTTAAGTTGAAGACCTTTTGTTTTAAAATTTCTTTTAGGAAGTCAGAACCAGGTCTTTATTCCTTTATAGATTGATAACCATTCAGCCCTCTTGATGGTGCCCCTGGACAGTCCCTTGTTTGACATGGCCCATAATTTGCTCATGATCGTCAAGGGAGTGTCCTACCAATGTAGTTTTGTATGTGTCTCATTATATTCATTAAACAAAACATTTAAATCAGATATCCTGGTGCCCCCGTGAGTGTAGGACACTGTTGGTGCGTCTCATGATAGTGACAGTGGCTTTCTCACGTCGCTGGTGTTCCTTTTTCATTCTCTTACATGCTCAGCTTTCAGACCACGAATGTGAAAGATGTATGTGAGAAGTTGCAGGGTAAAATGGATTTTTCTTTCAGCGATGAGAAGGCATGGTGATGGTCAGTTCCCACGGAATGGACATGTATAGAGATATATATTATATTCTATTTTAATGGATTTACGCCTTGCCGGGAATGTCAGACAACTGTCTGTCAGTTTTCTTAGCAATGGGCTAAACAAATAAGCCGTCTCAGAAGTGGGTGGATGGAAGGAAAGCTTTTGAGGAGGAGGGTGCTCCCCGAGTGCCCTGTGTGAGATGAGGAGAGGGAGACCTGAGAAATCACTCCAGGAACTCACCCAGGCTTTGATCAAAAACTGCTTCCTGTGAGTAATGGTGACTCACGAGCTCCAGTTCACGCCCTCCAAGTAGGAAGGTCTTGGAAAGGAAGAACGTTCATTTGAGAGTAGAGATGGGTGCAAAGCAGGGTCGCCCAGTAGGCAGGGGTGGTTTGGGCAGATTGTGGAGGGTCTAGGTTGTGTCTCCAAGTGGGCATCTTGTTTTCCTTCCCAGTGAGGAAGGGTGTGTTTGAGCAGACTGGCTGGGAGAGTGGGAAGCCTTGTATTTGTGGGCACACACATACGTATGTGTCAGTGCATGCACACAGAATTACACTGATGCTGTTGGAAGGTTTTGAGTTCCCTCTGGGGCTTAATGCTGTGTCCTGGGGCCATTTGCTTGAGCCTGTGAAGCAGGAGTGAGGCACCGATGGCGGCGTTAGGCCATTTCCTGGCCACTCTTCTTATCTCCCAGGGTCAGCTTTGTAGTCATAGTGGCTTTCATCTCAGCAAGATTCCAGGTGTTCTCACCTTGAGGACCCTTGGAAGGTTGCGTCTAAGGGAACACGAGGACAAGAGTGGCACAGAGCAGCGTGAGGCCTCTGAGGTCCACGTTGCCGTGGAACTGGAAAGTTGGCGCAAGCACTGGGGTGCAAACAAAGCTGGGTAGTGAGCTTTTCTGGGGTTATTTAGGAAGGAAGATAATTTGTGAACAAGAACTGTGGCTTTCAAAATACAGTCATACTGGGTGAGCGCAGGAGAAATTGTCAGACAGCTGACTTTGTGGAAAGGAGGGAGGCCAGCTTCAGTCTCCAGGGGAGAGAGGTCAGCCTCTTGAGGAGGAGGATAATATAACAAGATGCAACCAGACATGATAGGTTTAATGCAGAAGCCCTTTCCCCAAATCTCAATTGATGAAAAGTGTAGTCCTTTGTACCTAAAGTTAATGCTATGATACTGGGGATTGAACCCAGAGCCTTTGCATTGAGTATATATCCCTGGCCTTTTTCCTTTTATTTTGAGACAGGGTCTAGCTAAAGTTGCTAAGTTGCCCAGACAGGGCTCAAACTTGCAGTTGTCCTGGCCTCAGCCTCCCAGAGTGCTAGGATTATAGGCATGTGGTACCATGCCAAGTTTAGAGTTATATAAGATAAAAACCATGAGACCCTAGACCCCCACTGCTTAATCCAAAAAATGAGAAAATCTAAATCATGGCTTTGGATTGCATGTTAGTTTCTGGTGCTGCCTTTAGTATCTCCTCCTTTTTTTTTTTTTATGGTGCATTTAAGTATAAGGAATGGTCAGTTACTGCCTAGGGACATGCGTTTACACTGTGGTGGACAGATTCTGCCCAAGAATCACCCTGCTCTTGCAGGGCATGATTCTATACCCATGGAAGGCATGGAGAACATTCTTGGTTCATACAGAGGTTAGAGTGTCTGTCAGTGGTCATTCTATAGAGGAGGAGGAAATTACCAGTCGGCTCTCGCACAAGGGCTTTAAACGAAGACTATAAATTAGTCATATGGTAGGTTCTAAGGAAAACAGGATTCTGTTCTGAGGCTGGTTTATTTGGGGGGCATTAGGAGAAGCCAGAGGTAAAGAGAAACCAGTTATGTAGCATAAAGACTTTGAATCAAGGCAAATTAGAAGGCTGGTATTAATCTTGTTTTGGACTTTCAAAATCCAGAGTCATGTCTTTCACAAGCCGGAAACTGACCAAGAACCCTTTGTGGAAAGTGGTTAATATCTGTCTGTCTGTCTGTCTTGTCTGTCTTTTTTTTTTTTTTTTAACTACTTTATCTTGCCTAAAGTTGGGCCTCCTACAGCTGCACTAAAATTGAATGTTTAGATCCTATAGAGTAACCCTAGTTCCCTCGACCTTAAGAACCATAATATAATGCTTCATGTTCATTTTTTTTGTTTTGTTTTGTCTTGTTTTTTTTTTTTTTTTTGTCTTTTTTGTTTTTTATCGGTACCAGGGATCGAACTCACGACTGCCTGCTTGCAAGGCAGGGGCTTATGCTGCTGAGCTAAATCCCCAGCCCCACATGTTCATTGTTAACATAATAGTTTTTGTTGGTTATTAACAAAAAGGCAGACAGTGTTGGCAGCTGGTAGAATTGAGAAGGAGTCTATGGGGAGGGTTACATGGTCTGGCCCGTGAGTGAGGAGAGCTGGAAGACTGGCATGGGAATGGATCTGGTGTGCTCCTCCTTTGCATGTAAGTGAGAACGGTCTTACAGAAGAGGGGTTGAAGGGAAGAGAGGGGAATGGGAAAGACAGAAGAAGCAAGATTTATCATGTACAGGTACAACTTTCCTATGATGAATGTTATCATTATGTATACCTACCCAATAAAAAGAAAAAAATGAATAAATGTCTCTGTAGCAAGGCATTTTCTGTCTGGTGTTTGTGTGGGCTGTGCTTCAAGGAACCGTGCTTTGATTTGGTCAGTAGTGGTCTGTACGTGTGTGGTGTATGAAACCCAGTCCTGGAAAGCTGGCTCCTCCAGAGGTGTTGGGCAATTGGGACAGGCCAGCAGCCAGCTTCTGATGTGGTTGGCTGCCTGGCTCACACCTCTCAGGTGCTGGGGAGATGGTGAGATCCAGTGGCCCCGGGCTACCACCTTCCAGAGCTGCCGCCTCCCTTTGTCTTCAGGAGCCCAATGGCCTGGGCCCTGGCTTTCCAGTTCTTCAGGCTGGCGGCTTGGCATCACGGCCCACCTGTGGGCGAGGTTGGCTGGGCCTGCTGTCTGCCCATTTGATAAAAGCAACCATGGATCTGGGGACGCTTCCTGGTAGATTTCTTAGGCCAGTGTCTCCTTTTAGATAAAATAAAAATGGAGCACACATATATTCTTTGTTTTAGCTACTGTATGTTTTATTGTTTCCTTGGTTTGTTGTCAGTATTTATGAATCTCAAATGCCGCAGGCTAGTGTGGCAATTTTTTTCTGTCTGATGTTATTTTGTTAAGCATTTATTTTGGCGCTTATTTGTGGCATCAAAAGCCTTAGGGCTAAGTTTTTGGTGATAGGAAAAAAGATTCTGGCCTGTGGGGTCCAGAGAGGAAGGTTGTGTGGACCCTAAATAAGCTGAATCACTCTAAAACTCCAGGGACATCCCTGTGACTTGTGTTTTTTGGCACACCCCTCCCCAGGAGGAATTGTATTCATTTTTTTATTGATGTTGAAGCAAATTACCACAAACTTGTTGGTTTAAATCAACACTAATTCATTGCCTTGCAAGCTTAAAACCCGAAAGTCCAAAATCAGTTTCATTAGGCTAAAGTCAGAGTGTTGACAGCCTGAGTCCTTCCGAAGGAATCTGTGTCCTGGTCTTTTCTAGATTCTGGAGGCTGCCCTCATTCCTTGACCCTTTCCTCACATCCCTGTACCTTTCTTTCTGTCATTATGTGTCCTTTTGTCTGTCTCTATCTTCCCCTTTGTCCTTGTTTTAAGGGCTCCTGTGATTACATCAGGCCTACCTGGAAAATCCAGGGTAATCTCCTCATCTCAAGATTGTTAACTCGGTTCCATCTGCGAAGTCTCTTTTGCCATATGAGATGGTACATTCCTGGATTCAGGTGTTGAGATGTGGGCATGTTGTAGGGCTGCTAGTGAGCCCCTTCCCCCAGCCCAGAAGGGTCCTGAGGAGGAACCAGTGCAGGGAAGACAAGCCCTGGAGGGACCTGGAGCAGGGAGCTCAGGTGGGTAAAGCTAGACCCGATGTTGAACTGAGAACTTGTGCCGCTCTATTTATCCTAGCAAACAGTGCTTTCTTGGAAATGGGGGAGGAGGCTTTGCAATGATCTTTGGTAACCTCTTTCCTCCAAATAATGGTGGCATTGTTTTGTTAAGTTGTATTTTGGAGAAGCCCTCTGCACTTGAGAGAGAACCAGAGGAGAGGCTTGTGAAGGATTCCCCCATGAGTCTCCCCAGGGAAGTGAGCAGAGGTTCACTGATACGGGGTTAGGGGTCACTTGAAGGACACAGGCAGGCAGCCTGTGATATGGGCAGGATGGTGGCTGCCTCTCTGCCCTCCTCGGACAGCCTGTTGGCCTGGGCACCATCTTTATGTATGTGTGGCAGATTCTGAAATGGTGCCCAGGTGATTGGTCTTGTTTCTGGACTGTAATTTTTGGGCTTGTTTTGTTTTTGGCAGCTTCCGAGGGAGCAAGGAGTCCTGAGGAAAGTGAATTTGTAGAATGTAGATGTGTTTCTAGAATCACTGTGGATGCCATTTCTAGTAGAAGTGATCCTGTCATGGCAGTTCATTCCTTTGGCCATCCTCTTGGTAATATTAATTTGAACTAAATGAAATTGACATTTTTGGATTAAGTTAGAATTATTAAATTAAATAACATTACAGGGGAATGCATTAAATTCTGGGTAAGGATCATATTTTCTAGATGTGGGGGACTGAGCCCCGGGCTGTATGCGTGCTAAGCACTTGTTTTACCTCGAGCTGTGCCCCCAGTCCCTAGGGTAAGGCACACTGTTGGAACGGGTGTAGGTAGTATTGGATGTCTACATTATGCTATCACTCAAAATTGATGATCAAATTATTTCTGTCAGATTCTTATTTCTTATATCCAGTGGCCAAGATTAAAAACTAAGTGGTTTCAGTGATATTCAAGGGAGAAGTTAAGGGGTGAAGGCCAGTGGTTGCCATGGTGCGTGGCTGCCATTGGACGTCAGCCGTGGTGCAGGGTAGAGCTGAGACGGTAAGGCACACATGTAATAGACCTGAATGGGAGTTTGAGGCTCTTGCCCACTGTGAGATGGGCCTGTGTGTGATTTGATCTTGGAAAACTGACGCCAAGTTCCCAGTACTTGAAGCATTGTTGAGAAGACTGCCTTTTCCAAAGCCCCTGGCTTTAAGTAGCTCTGATCCATAATATTTAGTGTGGCTGTGCTCGTGGTCTATGAGCTAACAGCCCACTGTCCTCTAAAGGCAGTATTTCAGGATTGTGGAAGAGGCTTCCTCTTTGGTCCTGAAACTTCCATGATAAAAACTCACATGGTGCTTCAGGCTTTGGAAGAAACAAAATATCCAGAAAAGAGTGTCCCACTGAATTGAGTTCAGGAACAGCAGGTTAATTCTGCTTGTATTTATGGTCTTGTCATTGTTTTTTGTGCAGGCAGGTATTATGTTAAATCTTAAGGAAATACCTGGGCACATGTTCGGTATTAGCCAGAGAGTGGAAGTCGATTTGAGGGGCTTCTTACTTTGAGTAGAGCTGGTCTGTCTGCTTGACTGCCTGGCCATGGAGAGCGTGGTTTCTGAAAGACCCACATTGCGTACCAGGCAACTGGACACTTCTGGCTGCCAGCTCAGTCCTTTTAGGAGGTGTCTAGAGTCAGCTCCCTGGAGAAGAGGAGGCTGAGATGAGGTCGCCTGGGTCTGCAGGTCAGCAGGGGCGATCCTGCCCTGGGGCTGTGTGCCAGAGTGCTCTGATAAAGGCAGCATTTTGACTTTAATGGATCTGAAATGTGGATTATACTATTAACTACTGTTGGACCAAAAGGGATCAGTCCAGCTGGTCTGCTTCCCCTCTGCACTGTTACACTTCCCCTTTTCCAGGGATCAGTCAGCAGGGAGGTTGGTCTTCCTGACTGTCGTTGGCCTTTTGTTTTAGTGCAGTGGCTGCTAAATGTCCTACACTCAGAAGATGGAGAACATGAATGGGGCACCGCGCAGAGTCTTGAACGTCATTTGGCACATTGGTGACAGAGGCGGGGCAGCTTCCTTCCTCAGTGGTGGGCATTCTTTGTCTGGCTCTCAAGTTATCTTCTGGGTGGCGTTTCCACAGCCTGAGCGCCACGTTCCCTGTGGTCTCTGAGCTGTCAAAGGCCTTGCACTGTGGTGGGGGCCAAGGGCGTCTTGGGCATGGGGCATCATGACTCTGTAGGTGTGTTCTTCTGTGAAGGGAAGCTCTAGGTACCGGATGCCTTAAAGAATTTCTTTTAGGGTCAAGCGAAGTTCGAAAGGAAGGTCCTGACTTCCGCAGTGGCTTGTCTCCTCCAGCCTGGTGAGGGTGGAGATTTTGGTAGCTGGCAGTGAGCTAATGCCTTTGTATTCTGAAACATTCTGAATCTCAAAGTTTTGGTCCTACTAGCTTATCTTTGCATAAGATGTTACAGATCTTAAGGAATATAGGATTCCATTTTCTGTTTTTCCCATATTTAGGGTAGTGTACTCATTTTTCTTCCATATGGAATGAATTTTTTTGAATAGATGAGGCATTAAATAACCACATCGTACTAATAATACTCCCAAGAGTACATAACTTGGTAGTGTTTGCAATTACGTACAGTGTAATCTGTTGTGTGTGCAGGCATGTGGATTTCTGTTTACTGGCATCCTTCATTACAGGGTAACATAATATACAGAATTTCCCAGTTGCAGAAATTAGAAAGTAGGAAACAGATTTCTTCAGCATAAATTGAAAAACTGATTTATGGAGTTTGTTTTATTTCCTTTTTTTTTTTTTAAACTTGGCATCACAGTTTGTGGGAAGGGAGTTGATGTGGCATAGCACTTATAATCATAACTTAATTCAATTAATTTGGGATTGAAATTCATTTTAAGTAATAATGGAGAAGTCTGCAGCAACCAAAATGCACAATGCAGCATTGTAAAAGGAGAAAGCTTAACAAGGAGGTTGAGGATGCTGGGAATTGGATCATCCTTTCAGCTCTGTCTTCACAAATTTCAGATTTCAAAATGGCAGGCTGGCGGAAACTGTTTAAACCTTTTAAAAATTTTTTGTAAAATTCATTTTCTTTAAAGTTCTTAATTCTGGGGGCTGGAGATTTAGCTCAGCGGCATAAGCGCCTGCCCTGCAAGCAGGCAGTTGTGAGTTTGATCCCTGGTACCGATAAAAACGAAAAAGACAAAAAAAAAAAATTCTTAATTCTGAGCGTGGAGCTTACAGAGAATTTTTTTTTTCTTTCTTCTTGAGCCACAGATGTAATCATTTTGGGGCCATGTCTTGCTCAAAAAATTTAATCTTTAAATTTCATCAATGAGCATTTATTTATTTAGTTATATACTGTACCTTGCATATCTGGGATGGCTTTATTCCATTCATTCAGAGATGACTTTGCTCTTTAGATTAATTTTTAAAGGGGCAATATATGCCCATGATAAAATACTTTTTCTCCCTGTGCTGTTGATTTTTCAATTTCTCATACCCCAGAATTCACTTTATTGTATAACCAGTATAAAGGATATGGCTGTACAGCATTAAACACTGCGTGTTTTCTTTTCTTAAAAAATGTGTTTTCTACTTATTTTTTTCTTTACCAGAGTTTTTTCATCTTCTTTCAAAGACATTTTACCCTCCATAGAACATTTAGTGTTAATCATGTTAATGAAATACAGTTCCTTGAAAATTTAAAAAAAAAACCCTCCAGAATCAAGAGTGGGTCAGAGGAGCTGGAGATTTAGCTCAGCAGCATAAGCGCCTGCCTTGCAAGCATGCAGTCGTGAGTTCGATCCCCAGTACCAAAAAGAAGAGTGGATCAAAGAGGAAATGAAATTACTGTTACAGAACCATTTGGCAATATTGAAAACTCTATATCTCTAAATGTATGGGTTATTGCCAAAGTTATATTTAGGGGCACATTCGTAGCTTGAAATCCTTTCATTATTAATTAATAAAAAATGAAAATAATTGAATTAAGTGTTCAACTCAGAGTTGGAAAGAATAAAACAAACCTAGAGACAGCTGGAGTAAAGAATTTTAAGGTACAAGTGATATTAATAAATTAGAAAAACAGACAAAGATGTTGAACAGATAAATCTAAGAGCTGTTTGATTGAGAACAAAAATTTAGGGAAATAGACTCACTCACTGTCATGAGTAATTTAGAAAAAAGAGAAACTACATATCCAAAGCTAAAAATGAGTTGATGGGATAGAAAAGTCTAGCAAATTACAAATTATACTTGAAATAATTATTTTGTAGTATAAAATATAGTAACCTAAAATATAATAACTTTGAAAACCTCAGTGTTGTAACTGTTTTAGGGAAATGATTCAGAGGTCTGAAACTTTAAACCAGGACTAGGGAAGAAGCTAGACATTAAAAAAAAAAAGGACCCAGATGCAGTAAGTTTAATGGGTAAGTTCTTTTAACATTTGAGGAACAAAATAATTGCCTGCTGAGTTCACTTTCCCAGAGATTAGGAAGAGAGCCCAAACATCCCCGCTGATTTTACAGTGCTGTGGAAACCAGCCCCGTTACAAAGATCATACAGCAAGAAGGCCAAAGATTGAGCTCTGCCATGAGTACAAAAAATGCCAGATAAAGTCATCAAAGATTGAATTTAGCAGCACTAAACAGTGACCACACAGGCTTTGTGCCTGATACATAAGAGCTAAATATCAGAATATCTTCTCTCGAAATGATTGTGTAAATAAAGAAGTAAAACATAGTATTTATTAATAAAGTCACTCGGCATTTACTTACTCGTAGTTTGCTTAAGCCTTTTTTTGATAGTCAAGCTACAACTGGGTTTAGTGACACATGCTTGTAATCCCAGGACACTGGGAGACTGAGGCAGGATGATCACAAGCTCGACCCCACCCTGAGTACAGTACTTAGCAACTTAGTGAGACCTTATCTCAAAATTAAATACGTAAGAAATGAGTATTTTTAAAAAAAGGAGGTGGGGATGTAGCTCAGTGTGAAAGTGCTGGGTTAAGTCCCCAGTACTGGGAAAAGATAATCAAACTACAAAAAGTGTAAATGCTTGATTAAGAAATCAACAGCCAGTAACTTTGGACTTACTGCTGAGCCTTGAGAGACAGCATTATGAGACCGGGAAATGGACAGATTTGTTTCTTTTTTCCTGCCTTATTGAGTTGGCTAGAGCATACAAACCAAAGTCAAGTAATAATGATTAAAAAGAAATAAGACTGAGGATGTAGCTCAATCGTAGAGCACTTGCCTCACAAGCCTGAGGCCCCAGGTTCAGTATGAAATATTGCAAAGAAGAAGAAAAAGAAAAAAGATTATTTGCAGATGTTACTGTCTTTCTGGAACACTCAACATATATTTAAATTTATAAGGAGTTGAGTTACAAAATGAAAAATAAGTAGAGTTCCCCCATGGACTAGGGAAAAATTAGTTGGAAAATATAGAGACTGCTGAATGGGATGGAATCTAAGGGAAACACGCCTGAAAAGGAGCTTTTCAAGTAAGTGGGAGGAGTTAGCTTAACAGCTCACATTTTTCAGTAGTTTGAGTGCCACACATTATTTTAAACACTTTTGCATGAACTTATCTCATTTAGTCCTCATAAACACTTGTGATAGTTTACAGATGAGGAACCTGAAATCCAGAGTTTAAGTAACTGGCCTGGTTACCTAGACTTGAACACTGGTCTCGTTCATACAGTAGTCTATATCGTGGTACTTTATTGCCTCTGGTATGGTACTATGCAGCACTGCATGTAATGTAATTATGCAGGAAATGGTATAAGACAGTTTTACGTAACCAAATGGGAGAAGAATTAAGTTAGAGCCATTATCATAGCGTATGTTACTATAAATTCCAGATAAGTTAGCAGGGGAAAAGTAAAACAAATCACAAATGGGCTAGAAGAAAGTATAGGTTAGTATTAATCTGAATATGTGACAGGGAAGAGTTCTAGGCTTAAGAATTCTAATGAAAAGAATCTTAACCAAAGACATTGATGTATTATACTTAAAAACAATTCTGCACACTGGGCATTAATAGCAAAATTTAAAGGCCAATGAAGAGTGGAGAAAAATGTTTATAGCCCACATAATTGACAGTTTATCCTAAGTATTCTTAATATATAAAGAGCTCTTAAATAAGTCAATGATCAATAAAGATAGTAGAGAATAGGCCAAGACCATGAACGACAGCTCATACAAGAATACCCAAGCGACATTTTTTTTTTCCTGAGACAAGTTCTCACTATGTAGCCCAGGCTGACCTCGAACTCACAGCTGCCTTGTGTCCTGAGTACTGGGATTACAGGCATTTTTTTTTTTAACCATACTATATGTCACCTAGGAAATTACCATATAGTTTTTAGATTTGTTATCCTTTGTGTGTGTGCATGAGTACAGTTCTGGGTTTTGAACCCAGGGCTTTGTGTATGCAGGCAAGCACTCTACCACTGAGCCACATCCCTACCCTAGGTTTATTATTCTGGTCCCTGCTGGAATGTAAGCCTCACTAGGGCAGGAATCTTTGTTTGTTTCTTCACTCGTTTATCTTTAATATCTGGAACAGGATTGGTGACTCATTAACTCCATTAGTAATAAGGAAATCATTAGAGTTATGGAAAAGACATTTACAAATTCAGATTTTCATTGCAGACATTTATAATAGTGAAAAATGGAAACAATCTAAAAACCTCACAGGGGATTGATTTAAACTGTGGTGCATCCATATGGCAGATTCCTATGTGTTTATTTAAAACTCCTGCCTCATGGTTATAAATGTGGGAAAATGGTGATGTAAATTAAATGAAAGGAGGCTGTGTGTATTATAGGACTTAAGTTTAATTTTAAAAGTATGCATAAAGGAAAGGCTTAAAGAATACAGTACGTATAAAAGAGTTTGCTGAGTGTTTGTTTCCAAGTGATAGAAATTTAAGCTACTTTTAATATTTTGTTTTCTGAATTCTGAACAGTGAATATCTATTACTTTTATAATAAGAAAGAATATATTTGAAACTTGGCAAGCGTGCAGAATCCCTTGAATAGCACTGGTCTGTGGTTGTGTCTGGAAGCCTTTTGGAGGTTGTTCAATCTTGTGAATTAGAACCTAATTTACAAAAGGAAAAAGAACACTAAAACATCAAGAAAGGCTTCACAAAATGTTCTGAGGCTACTTAGCCTTAATTATTTATATTTACTGTAAGCCTTTATGGTATGTGTGTAAAAATAACGAAAGTCTTAGTGATGAGCACGCTTGTGGAATCCTCCTGGAGATTCCAGAACACCTTTGCATAGTGTAGATCTCTTGGTGGAAATGTTTGTCTGGTTCCCTGGATGTGTTACAGAGTTTTAAAGTAACCATAAGTTTCAGTGTCAGCTGGATAGAGGGTAACGGTTTTGCAAATGAAGACCCCTCCCCTGCCCTGCCAACTCTCCTGTTTACCACCACATGCATGAATTTAGGGGGACAGTTATAGGAGAAGTTATAGGACATGCTGTAAGGGACATGTCAAGGTGGAGGAGTGTTAGCCTGATGCCACAGAATGTTAACTTTAATGGGTCAAAAGGGAAGATAGGGGTTATTGATAGGATTTTCCTGGCTGACAAATCAAAAATGTGTTCAGCATGTTTGGCCTGAAGCTTCCCTTATGACTGGGGTTCGGTTTCATCTCTGTTCCTTTATCACTGTGGGTCTCAGTTTTTTAACTTGTAAAAAAGAGAAAGTAAGATTGCATTGCTTCTTTCCTCTTCTTTCAGCCCTAACATTCTAAAGGAATCTGATATCTTTTTATTTTAAGGTATTTGTAGGTATCTTTGGGTCATCTGTGAGAATGGAAAGGTCCAGTAAATTTTGTTAGTTAACAGCTCCATGGGCTAAATTGTGACGGGAAAATAGCTATCATGGATCAGCCTAGTCTAAGTGAGAACCTCAGGGCTGCCATTTATTGGCCAAAATTTTATCTTTTCATTTGTAAAATGGAGGGATGCATTAGTTATCCCTTGCTGTGTAACATATTAGCCCTACACTTTATGGCTTAAACATCTATTATGTCTTAATTTCTGTGGCTAACCTAGCTGGGTCCACTGTGTTAAGCTTTCTCATGAGGATGGAATCAGTGTTGGCTGGGACTGTGGTATTCTCTGAAGTTTTGACTGGGGGAGAACCTGATTCCAAACGCATCCTGTGTGGGTTGACAGGACGCAGTTCCTCCTAGGCTTCCAGATGCAGAGCCTCTGGTCCTTGCTCAGTAGGCGCTGGCTTTAGTTCTTTGCCATGTGTCCCTCTCTACAGAACAGCTTCTGACATGGCATTTGGCTTCGTTAGGGAGAAACTACAGAAGACAGAAACCTCAGTCTCTGCAACCTCATCTCAGAAGTGGTTTCCTATCACTTTTGCCCTGTTCTGTTTGTGTTGTACTGTTGGTTAGAAGTGAGTCACTGTGTACATACCGCTCATGCCTGAGAGGAGGAGATTACCCAAGGGTGTAGATGCCAGGAGGGGGGTCAGGGAGCTGCCGGTAGAGGCTGCCTGCCAGGGTTTCTAAGGGGTGAGTGAGGCAGTGGTTGCAACCGTCAGGAATGTCTCAGATGCTTAGCGTTGGCTCCTACACCGATTCCCAACCCCAGTTTAAAAGATGCCTTTGCTGGAGTTTGTGGGTTTTAGCAGAGACTCCAGGAATGGGCTGGAATATGGAAGAGATCGCATCATAGAATTTGATATCTATTCAGCTGTCTTTTTCCAGCTCAGCTTTGAAGCATCTGCTGGCTGGACTGTTAGACCCATGACTCCTCACACTGCGTCTACCGGGTGTGGCTCATCTAGCATAATTTGAGAGGGAAATCGGCGTTTGGCTGCTGAAAATGTCCAGTGTGTGTTTCTGCGGGTTAGGCAGCTACTCAGGGAAACACCCAGGAGCTCTTGAGAGTCATGAGTTGATCAAAACAGCTTCCTGCAGTTGCCCCTTCTTGTGTCTGAATGTTGCCACTTAAGAAGGCAAGGAGGAGGCCTGCCTGGCACGTCCTTTGGTTAAGGGATACTCCAGTGGGTTGAGCTGGGTGCCAGACGTTGCCACAACCCTAGGAAATGAGTAAGAAGAAGAAGAAGGAAAAAAAAGGAAAGCACAGTCCTCCCCCTAGAACAAGCTGGGCTTTGTGCAGAGCAGGCTCCAAATATGAAAAGACCATTGTTCCCAGATGGCTTTTTAATTAATGCTCACCACTCACACCCATCAGCTCGCCAAGAAGAGCCGCCTCCTTCCTTCCTTTCTCTGTGCTCTTTGTCCCTCGCTCCCCTCCCTGGTGCTTTGGGAACAGGTCAAGGGACCCTCAAAAATGGGAGATGACAATAACAATGTTGACAGATAGTGTTCTCAGTCTTCGTTCCTGTCCCAGGATATGTGGTTGGTGAGCTCTCACCTGTTGGAGAGCAATGCCTTGCATTTCTAGGTTTGGGAGTCATCCCTGTCCCCTGTGGGGCTCCGGGAACAAAGCCCAGCCTCAAACCGTTCCAGTCCTTTCCTCCACAACTCTACACACACCTTCTCTTGCCTGCAGCTGGAACAGAGAGCCAGAAATGAACCATTTTCTGTATGTTCCGCTTCTCCCTGGTTGCCCTGTTCTTGAAGCTGGCTCTGGATTGAGGAGCCTTTAGCTTGCCCGCATTGCTTTCTAGATAAATTCCTGTGCTCTGCTCCTTTGGATGGGGCCTGTCTAGATGCAGAGAAGAGAGAGGGTGAAGCACATAAGTCTAGTATGGAGAAAATGGGCGGGTTCCAGAGTTGCTGTGTAATACTGTGTATCAACTGGCTCTTATGGGATCCCCCCGCTACCTGATGCTAGAAGGTATTGCCTGTCTGCCTCATGCACTGTATGAGATTCTGTTACCTACACAGGACAGAGGGGCCCAAGCCAGTTCCGCCTAGACCTGGATTGAGCCTATATGGTTTGCTTGATAATAGTTGCTGTGAGCCTTGCCTCAAAACTGTATCTCATAGAAACTTTTCTTGTTATACTCCCACATCTGAGGATTTGCCCTGTGTCTGTGTCTTAAACTTGTGCTAAACTTTAGCACAACCTCAGCAGATTATGCGTTTTTTTTTTCTTTTCTTTTTTTTTTTTTTTTATCTTTTTATCGGTACCGGGGATCAAACTCACGACTGCCTGCTTAAAGGCAGGTGCTTATGCCGCTGAGCTAAATCCCCAGCCCCAGATTATGCGTTTTATAATTTTGTGTGCAAAGTGCCCACCGTGTGTAGGATAGAATAATTCAGGAAGATCTTGAGTCAGATCACTGGGAGAATGTCTCTTTATTATCACCCACATACTAACATAGAGATGGTGATGTAGCCATTGTGGAGTTAACTCTGTGTTGTTGCAGAGATGGCAGATTTTCAAGTTACAGGGTCATGAGCATTTTAAATCAAGAAACCCCGTGGTCTGGTTTAGTGATGAAAAACCTTGGAGAAGAGATCTGACCAGCAGATAAGGTCTACATGGTTCTTTGCAAATCTGCTAACTCCGGGCCCATCCAGCCTAACTTCTTGATATCTCACACAAATATAATTGTAAATGCCGTGGGAAAGAATCCCGAGTAGGAGTGCATTTTGCGGAGTCTGTGAGTCAGAAAACAAGAATGAATGACAGCACCGAGGCCAGATTAGAGTGACAGTCCAGGTTCTCAGTAGCGGAGGCTTTTAGTCGCTGCGTTATGGGAGCTACCAGCCATGTGTGGCCCCCGAGCCCGTGAGGTGTGGCCAGTCTGCGTCAACTTGTGCTGTGAGTATACAATACAGCCAGACTTCTCAGGCTTAGTCTGAAAACAAGAGGGACATACCTTAATAAAATGTGGATTGGTCACATTTGAAATAATATGTTAGACATGTTGAGTTAAATACTATTGATTTCAGTTACATCTTTTTTTCCTTTTAAATTGTGCGTTCTAAGAAATTTGAAATTATATATGTTTATTTATTTATTTATTTGAGACGGTTTCATTATGTAGTCTAGGCTGGCTTTGAACTCGCTGTGTTGCCCCTGCTGGCCTCAAACTCATAATCCTGTTGCAGCCTCCCAGGTGCTGGGATTACTGTCATTGACCACCACACCCCGCTGATGGTTCTCCTTGCAGATGAAGGATGGTTCAACTCGGGACTTCCAAAGATGCGCGGGGTTGTTGGTTAGTGAACTTCATGGGAAGTCAAGTTTTACTACAACAAGGCATTCTGTGAATGATTCTGGGAGAGACCACCTCTGTCTGTTTTTTTGGACTAATCTACCTTAGACGTTTGTGTCCCTTCCAGCTGCCATTGGATTTTGAAGTGATGAGACAGACATTGTGGACAGGAGCAGGAGCTGCCCCAACATTCGTGAGGGCTGAGTGCTATGGAAGGTAGGGGGCCTGAGGCCAAATCTTGGGAAGCACCAGAGGGGTTACTCAAGAGCCAGAGCAGCCCTCAAGGGTAAAGGACACTGTTACTCAACTTGTGAGATTTTTTAAAGGAAGACAGTGATTTCTTAAACAGACCTCTGGACCCTCTGAATCTTACACAGGTTACACAGACTTTGGCACTTTATTGGTGATATTAGGGTCATGGTGGGATAATACTTGGCATGTACAAGGCCCTGGGGTTCAAGCCTCAGAACCAACCAAACAAACACCTCATCAGAGTAAGGCTTCTGTGATGTGTAACACAAAGAACTTAACTTCGCAGACTTCAGTGGGCTGAGTGGTTTCACAGGAAGGGTGTTTGTAGAGGTCAAGAACATTTGTGTGTGTTGTGAGTGTATGTGTGTGTGTGTGTGTTGGATGGGAGTGTCTTTGTATAAGGCCAAGTTAAGAGTTCTGTTTGTGATTTCCTTTTTCCAAGGTGACTTGGAAGGGTCAGTTTTTGAGCAAATCCCAATGATTCTCTTTCAGGAACACCGAGATCTTGTCCCCTGCACTGCAGGAGGTAGCCTCTTAACTACAGTGAACCCTCCAGCCTTACTCTTGGCTTTTACTGTGAAGGGGTTGAGAGTTCACCATTGTAGTTGTCAGTAGCAATATCTTGAGGGCTAGCAAAAAAGATGGACCTTCAGCTTCTTTTTATTTTCCTTTTGTGGTGATCCTGTGTCCAGAGGACTGGTCAGACCAGTTCATATCTGGCTGATTATTATCAATTATATCAGAAATAGTCTCTTGTATCTGGCAGGTTAGGGTTACCAGGTGAAACAGCCATAGTGACAGTGGTAAGCCTTTCATTGGAGTGCATGGGGGAAGTCAGGGCTTTTTCTGCAGAGAGGGGAATCTAAGCCTCTGCCCTCCTCTCACAGCCTCTTGTGAATCTTAGCTTGCTGTGAGGTTTGAGGTTCTGCTTGTTTAGTAGGGAGTTATGGATCGCTGTTAGCATATTGGTTCTTGAGAATGTCTGGGTAGCTGCATGAGTTACAGATTTCAACCCTTCACGGAGGAACTACTTGGAACGCTGGGCACACTGGTTTACAGAATATGAAAGCACACCCTTCAGGAAATTGTTGTCTAGTTGGCCTAATAATTATTCACACAAATAATTACCTATATTTAGAGGCTTAGAAAAAGTAGAAGTTATAAGTAAATAGTAGTGAAGAGGAAAGCCGGAATGGGACAGTGCCATTGGAGAGGAACATTGAGGAATTCTGGAGCCTCAGGGCCAGGGCAGCTGGGAGGATACCAGTGTTTGTGTTTTCAGCTTGCATTATTCTCATAGTGCTCATTTGACTCTCTTTACAGCCTTAACAGCAGTCGTTTGGTCAGACTCGGACTTTCCCTGTGTCTTAGTGAGGAGCTGAGGCCCCATGAAGTTATGCCATCTGTCCAAGCGCCTGCAGCTAGGAAGCAGCGAGACTCCTTGAGGGGTTGTGGGCTGATTTCTGGGTTCTTGCTGCACACCATGCAGCATCCTTGGCTCAGTCCCTGCAGTAGCTTGGAGACTTCTGAGGACTGACTGACAACCTTTGTGTGTTTTCATATTAGAGGAATTTGGGGGCTGGTCCTGGAGAGAATATGACAGCTGTTAACTGTGGATGGTGATTGGAGGAACAAAAAAGGTGTCCATCAGAGAGGATTGTGCCAGCGATTTAATTTCCTTTATTTCAGGACTGGAAGTTATTTAAATTACTTTATAGACTTCCTGTTTCCTTACAAGAGCTCATTAAGTTCAGGCTGCCCTAATGGAGCGCCTGGACCTGCAGTTCCCATTCCGTCCTCCAGAGAACCTGGATCAGAGAGGGCTGTGCTGAGAGCGGAGGAGTTTAGAGATAGCTCAGACTCGAGGATCTTTTAATAGATGAATGATTATGGCTTCATACTGATGTGCTTCCTCAAGGTAAAAGTCTCGCCAGTACTGTGAGCTCTCAGGACTATTTCCTGAAACTTGTTAATTTCACTAGGGTGTTCAGAAGGTGCGGGTACATCTCTTCCGGCTTTAGGAATGGGAATGCTGTCACTGTTTTTGGTGATTGGAGTGCAGCCTTGTAACTGAGTGCATCCCTAGGAAAAATAGAAACATGAAAATTCCTCTGGTGATCAGGAAAACACTGCATGTCTGCAGACTAGTTAGCCTTCTGTTTTGCTTGATGGAAAGGCTTTCAATTGAATTCTGGGATTGTGCTACAGCTTTTGAACCCTGCCCAAAGGCAGATCTTGAAGAGATGTATTTTTGGCTAGATAATTTACCTTGAAACCTGCCAAGAAAAAATAATTTTTAGACTACCAGGAAGCACCCCCACCCCTTGTGCAACTTTAATTATTCCATCAGGGGGAAACAGTGCCCCAGAGCTCAGGACTGAGTCGGCTGCAGAGTGCTAATTAGAACTAATAGCTCCAACAAACAGGTGTTCAGAGGGCAAAGAGATGGTGTCAACATCACTAAGCTGTGGCTGGCTCCTGCAGATGTGCGACCAGCTGCTTACCTGCCATCCACCTGGGGAAAAGTAGAGAAAGTGGCTGCCACATCCAGGCCTTCATTGACTGAATGACTTTTATTCCATGAACTGAGGTTCTTGTTAACGCCCTGTGGGTCCCACTGATGCTCAGGCTCAGCACGTACTCAGTTTTACTTGATCTGGAAATTCCTGGGGAACCCCAGGAATATACCTGGGGCTTGAGGAGAGGCATCATGTCTTCCTAGTAGGCAGACAAGAATCTAAAGATGCAAGTAATACAGCCACTTAAGTATAACCCAAGTCAGACTTGCACGTCTAAGTGAGTGCCGAGTCTTAAATATTCATTTACAATGTTAAAGTCTGTAATTTCTTCATAAAGAATTCTAAAATAATAAAGATGACCTGGTAGGCAAAATTCCCTTGTATTTTCTAAAAGCTTTTGATAAGGTCCCTCATAAAAGATTGAGAGAGAACAAAACCACAGTGTGGCGCAAAGTCCTTGTTGTGGATTAAAAAGTGATTAAGTGATAGGGAACAGAGGAAGGCTGGGAGAGACCCACTGCTCATAGTGGGGAGAGGTTAATCGAGGGGCGTCTGAGGACTCCGTCATGGGGGCTGGAGTTATTAAGTATATTAATTGTCTGGAGAAGGAAATGGAGGGTGAATTAGTGCAGTTGACTGCTGCCACCCTGGATTCTGTAACTGGCTTCAACCCAGAGAGGCTGTGAATGCTTTGGGAGACCAGACGGTGCAGTGGTGGAGAAAAAGGACTGTGAAGGTGTGGAGTCAGTCAGACGGGCAGAAAGTCCTGCTCACATTGGAGAGCTTCCCTGTTCCTGAACGTGCTGGGAAAAGAGCTTCTGGCTCGTGGGCATCAGCGCTGCCATGAATTGGCTTTTCCACCAGAAAGCAGAGGAAGGACATTGGGGTGGGAGGTGGGCTTGCTTGGGAAGGATGACCCAGATGCTGCTGTGCTGTTGGGTGTCTTTGTATTGTCCTGTTAGGGGTGAGCAGAATTTATTTTGAGGCTGTCTGCTGTACGTGGAATGTTTGCTTCTTTATTTCTCAGTGGGGCCTTTGTGCGTTATCCTTAAGCCATGCCATACACACGTAGGTGACTTGTAGAGGTGGCCTGTTGGGTAAATCTGGGATTACTAAGTCATAGCAGATTATACTGAAGATGCGTTAGATTTGGCCGGCATCTTCTAAAATTGAGGCATCCTACTGTTTTGGGGGGAAAAGTCTAGATTTGAGTTGAGTGGGCTAGACTGGAGGAGGAAGAGCAGGCCAGCCAAGTAGTGCTGCCAATGGACATCTAGCCTTTTTACAGCTTTTTTTCCGTGCTTCTCCAAGGACACTTGCTGCATGTCTTCCAAGACTGAGATGAAAGTTTCCTGTGCATCGCTGGCTACTTGAGAGCTTGTGCTTTCCTGAATTGGCTCCTCCAGGCAAAAGTTACACTTCTTCCTCAGCCACCCTCCTTTATTTACCAATTTTCTTTTGTAGCTGTCGAACTCCTTACCCAAGTCCCACTTTAATTAAAACCTGGAAAAGTGCTGGCCTCCCTCAGAAATGTTGCTGAGTCCTTCCTTTTGGCCGTGAGCAGATGCCTCTGTGTGGGTTGGGGTCCCTGGCAGGGCCCCCCAGGGAATTTTTGCAATCTTGGTCCAGCATAGTTAGAAGCTGCAATTATTACTTGGTCGCTAATTACCCCTCCTAGCATTAGATCAGTGTACAGAGGGAGCTTGGCGCCTGTCAGCAGAGGTCAGCCAGAGGTCCTCTCACTCAACAGCCCTCCTGTGATAGCTGGATAGGGGAAGGCATTAACAGGAGGAGGCTGGGGGGCCAGCTCCGCTGTAAGGTCCTTGCTGGGGGAAGGGGAGAAGCAGAAGCGCTATTGATGACTGAAGAGGTCACAGTGCTGATAACCCCTCATATAACCCTTCTCAGGAAGCCTGCAGAAGGCAGAAAAGCTCTTGCATTGAGAGGAGGAGCTGAGCAGAGAGCAAGACAGACAGAGAGGAAACCAGGACAGGATGCTGGATGACTCAGTGGTTGCCTCTGTTAGGAAGATCAGTTCTGCCCCAGCCTCTTTGAAGGGGAAAGAGAGCTCCCCCAGTTTGAGGCATTACTTCTGTGTATCTCTGTTTCCTGTACTGTTTGCTTTTCATTTCTCTTGTGGTAGCCATAAATGTTCTGAAATGGTAAAGCCATGCATACCTGGTTTTGCATCATGCCAAGCAGTGCTATCTGAGGAATCACAGATGTGTGCCAGTTCTGTTGGATCAAATAAACATTGAATAGATAGTGATTAGAATTATAACACTCACCCACCTATCACCCAGAACCATCTAGCCTGTGGCCAGTGATGTGTATGTGATAGACTGGAAAATAACGATGGAAAAGGCACTGAGAACAGAATTCTCTCTTGTCTGTGGTTTCTCTTTCCATGGTTTCCGTTATCCCAGATCAACTAAGGACTGCAAATATGAAATGGAAAATTCCAGAAACAAACAGTTCATAAGTTTTAAATAACTTGGATTACAGCATTTTGTTATCATTGTTCTATTTTACTATTAGTCATTGTGGCTAATCTCTTACAGTGTCCAGTTTTAAATTGAACTTTATCAGGCGTATGTATATGTAAGAGGAAGCAGTGGAGGATTTAGTACCAAGAACACCGTGCCCTGCAGATAATGGGGAGGGGCGACTCCTCTTTCCAAGGCCAGCTCGCTGTCTTTCAGGCATCTCTGTATAAACACATCTCTGCTTTTCTGAGCCTTAAAGATACGCATAAGTCTTTGCTGGATTTTTAAGCAAATGAAATGAGGATATGTTCTTTATATGTGTATGTATGTATTAATGTTCATAGCTAACACTTATGAAGTATCTACTGTGTTCTAAATACCTGATGCCTTCAGTAATCCACATCCTGTGGGACAAATAGGATCTCTATACCTATTACATTTTTAATGAACTTAAGACTCAAAGTAACTTAACAACTCAGTGTAGAGCACTTGCCTGGCATGTTCAAGGTTCTGGGTTCAATTCCCAGGGCTACCAAGACAAAATGAACTAAAACAAAAAAGCTCATTCCTGTACCTTTTAAATTATCCTCTTAATTGGAATAGCAGCTTGGAGTATACTGTCTTAATCATAAATGTGGTATTACTACATATTCTTATGTACACTGTATATTATGCCAATACTATAGTATACTGATACTATCTACTATACATAGTGTGTATAGGGTTTATTATTGACCCCTACTTCAGGGTTTATTGTAGTGCCTCTCTCATATCTGCCTGTTGAGTGTATTATTGTTTAAAGCAGGAAGGGCTGGAAAGAAAAGACTGTACAGCTCTTCCTGGCTAGGTCTCTTCTCAGATCCCTGAGCAGCTACACCAAAGTCCTGAGTGCTCACATTCTGTCTCATCTGTTTGGTCCTGCACTGGTCAGGACAGGCTTGGACTCCCCTGTATCTCTTCCCCATCAAATCAGGGCAGGATCAGTGCACCCTACTGAAGCAGGCCTCTTTGGAGACAGTGAACGATGTGTCACTTTGATAACATTCTTGCAGTCTGAGACACAGGCTTTTGGAGCAGTTTCAGAACCCCGAGTACGATTTCTTCACAGGTATGATGTGTTTTCCTGGCTCCACAGGCCAGGACCCTCTAGAACCTAGTGCCTACCTAAACATCAGAAGTTGCCGAGGCCCAGTGCTAGGAGGTCAGTGTGCCCCACTTGTACTCATTCAGTAGAACTGCTCCTCCCTGTATTTTGAGCATCTGACTCTGGGCAGGGCTGAGATGTGACACCATTTGATCTGTGTAATAAATGCACAGAAAAGAAAAGCACCTGAGTCCTAAGCCAGGGAAGTGCAACTAGCAAGGCCTGGAGACCAGGCTGCAGTGCCCAGGAGGGGAAGATGTACGGTGATAACTTGGGCCTCTCATTCTGAATTCCTCATTTTCCTGAGCCAGAGGAACCCCAGACCCGTGCATAAAACATGCTTCCCAAAACTCAAGTTTTACTGGACTTCTACCTCCTTGGTGCTGACTAACACCACTTCCCCTCATATAACTTCACATTTGTGTAATTAACATATAATTTGATACCTGGAAATTCATGTTGGGTGGAGCTGGAACGGATTACTCAGCTTTTAGCAATTCAGACTCTTGAGTTAGAGAACGCTATGTGCTGCGTCCCACTTCGCTTCTCTTATTACTGCTAACTTGTTTTGTCATTAGTTTTGCTACTTTTTTCTTCCTTGTGTAAAAGACAAGTGGCTTGATTATACAGTGTGTTTTTCTTTATCCTTTAAACAAAGGAAGGACTTTTGATGTACGCATGCTGACTGCCGGCTTGTGTAGCATGCTTGTAGTGAGCTTTCTTTTTCCATCGACTGGTGGAATTGGATGGTGCTATCGTTCATTTTACTTCCGGTTTCTTCATCAGGGCAGTGCCATCAGCATTAAAAAATGCAGTAAGTAATTATCAGTGGAGAACAAAGATGGAAATTTATGACGATTTTGCAATTTAAATTTATAGCGTATGCCGAGGGTTATAAGTTTTGTTGGAGAATTTATTTATTATGTTGACACCTGTATTAATGTGGGGCATCAAGATTCTTAATGTAAATGATACCTGCCCATTTGAAGATGGAAAAGTTGGGTGAATGCAGACTGGTTGCTGAGAACCACCCCTGTTGAAAGCCAGTCAGGATATCTTGGAAATAAATCCAGATATCTATGTTCTTCAACAACAGATGTTCATAGCAATACAGATAGGAAATGTAAATGCTTTGAACTTGGAGAAGGGAATAGGGTGAACCTCAAACTTGCAATGGCAAATGTGTTCCAGCTTGCATGCTTTCTCTCAGTGGCCACAGCTTTGTGACCAGTGGGTTGGGAAGATCCTGAGTCCATGGCCCAGTTATGTCTGCTCTGTTCATTTGGTTGCAGGGAAGGTGAAAGCTGAGAATAGCTCCAGAGCTGCCCATTTGTTCCCTGCCCTGCATTGTACTTGTGAGCCTTTCAAGGGTTTGAGAACTTGACTTTGGAAAGCTTCTAAATTTGTTCCTAGCAGGTTGATTTATTTTGTTGAGGTCAAATTAGAGCTAATGGCTCTAATGGTTTACAATGCTCCTAAATGGTTCTTAGCACTTAGGCAGGCTCAGCTGGCCATTGCGGGCGTGTTTCCAAGTGTGGACCATATCATTCTTAGGATATATTTTTTGTTGAAGTTATTGTTCACAGTACAACTAATATGTGCAAGTAAGGTTAAAAGGTAACGGCAGAATTATTCATACTTAATAGTAAACTTTCTCTTGATATCAAATCCAGGAAGGTGTTCGTTAACGTGGATCCTGGGGTACCTGTGAATAAGTGCCGTGTCCAGCCTAGAATTCTGTAGGTGGTGATTCTTTGTCCTTTGCCTTTTTCCTGGGACTGTACTGTTCATGAAATGCGATAACAGGGAAGCCTCCAATTTCCTCCGGCCATTCCTGGTTGCCAAATAGTTCCTGTGAGAGCAGGTAACCAGGTTAAACTAATCCCTAGTGCATCCCTTCCAGCTGTGGTGTAGTATCTGTGAGTTCATGGCAAGGTCTTTGGCAAAGGGATTACACTTCACATAAAACTGTGTGATTGAGAGTGTGGGTGGGGCAGAACCAGGTGTCTACAAAAGAGCTGCGTGTCTCCACTAGCCGAAGATATTAAACTGTGCATGTGTGTGCACAGGCATACTCCGGGCAGTGCCCTTCCAGGCTGCCTGGTCCAACTGAGAGGGGAGAGACTTGGCCAGGTAGAGGCTTCTCTTCCTAAGCCAAGCAGAAGTTTTCGTGAACCAATTTCTCCATGCTTTGATAAGGGAAAGTTGTTGCCACCTGCCCCCTAAGTTGTGGTTTTGAAGGCCTAGTCCAGGCAAACTCTCTTCTGGATAAATCCTCTTGGCTGCTGTGGAAGGAGCTTTGCTCTGCAGGGCTGGAGGCAGTGCAGGGCAGGGACAGCTCATTTTCCAGTTGCTAACCAAATGGCTTCTGGATTTTCCTGAATACCTGAGTTCCTTTTCAACTTCTTTCATACTCTGGAAACATACTCAAGGACCTCAAGGCTTCTGTACTTCATCTCAGGACTTGATATACTGTTTTCCCCTGTGCAGTTTGAGGAACATCATGCTGCCTGTGAGATGCCTGAATTCCAGGTCTTCTTGGACTTAGTAGCACAGTGTGAGTGACCATGCTGTCCATGTCGAGGCTGATGGCTACTGGTGACCAAGAAGAAATTAATTTCCACTGTTAATAGAGCTAAGCTGGTACACTGGGCATGATAGACCGCAAGCCCTGTGCTCGGTCCAGCAGCCAAACTCACCCTTGAGTTGTGCTGTTGGAAATGCATTCTGGAAACCATGTTTGACCCTGTTCAGTTAGTTCCACGGCCACCAAGTTCTCCAGAGAAGTTTTAATTACCAACCAAGGTGGTGCGGTTTCTTAAATGTGTTATAACAAATGGATGTCAGCCCAAAGAGCGCTGAGCAGCCCCCCTCCATCGATAAAACCCCGTAATTATGACATGGCAGGTTCCGAGGAGGAAATCTGAACACACTAAGTGTCTGACGGCTGAGCTTCCGTCTTCTTTGGTGAAGTTGGGGGCAGGGAAGGGTGGAGGAGGACAGACGGATGCTCCACCCAGGATAAACTGACATTGCTTTTCTTGATAGTCCAGGGTTGAAGGCTGCTTTTTTGGTGGTGGGCAATGTGTAGGGGTGAGAGCTTGCAGAGAGGGGGTTGGTTAAAAGGAAAGTCCTTGAAATGGCGAATCTTTATTAGTTTTGTAAACAGCTTTAGGAAGCACTAGGAGCATCTTGCAGGGACCCTGCAATTATCATAATAAACAGTTTTATCATCTGCTTGGCAATCAATATTGTGGCTTATGCTGCTTTAGTATCTCAGTGGTATTGATTACCTTAACAACTGTGCTGCGGTCAACTTCCATTAACCCCTGCTCTGCCAGTGGGGACTGTGCCTTCCATGGTTGGGTGGAAGACTGCTCTGGTCATATCCCAGGCGAGTGCCGGAATTTGACAGCTGGCCAGTGAAGTGAATGCAGCTTTTATCTCAAAACGCTGAGGAGAAGGAAGGATTTTAAACAGTGGACCTGGAAGCTAAATTAAACAGTGGATCTGGAAGCTAAAGCAGCTTCTGAAAGGTGTCTTTGTGTGTGTGTGTGTGCATGTGCAGAGACAGTGTATAAAACGATTACAGTAGTGGATTTCCAGATGTGTCTCAGGAATTTGAATGTTAAGGGTGACAATTCTGTTTTTTCCTGCCTTGGACCTGGCCACTGTCCTTCCAGTTCTGCTTCTGCCCTCCCTGGGGGACAGGTCGCGTGTGAGGAATTCACTTGAGGCCTGTAGCTCTCAACATCCTTGTGCAACAGGCATTCTTGGGACTCTTCTCACACTTGTTCTGTGGGGTCTGCATTTTATGAGTAGAGAGAAAGCATTTTGGGGGGACATTTAGTTCTAGTTCAAGCTGCCCTGGACCAGTGAGTGTCTGAAATCAGGCGATCATCAGATGACAGAATGTTGGAGATGGATTGTGGTGCCATCTGAGATTATATCACTACCACTGGCCGACCTGTCTCCGGGCTGGTTAATGTTTATATTCTCCTTTCCTCCTGTTGAAGTGAAGGCAGTAAGGACAGTTTTCTGTAGGAAAGAAGCTGGAGAGAAAGAAGCTCTGCCGATCAAGTCAGTAGGCAGTCCGTCCGTCACTTAGGGGTTCAATAGTATTAAGTGACAGTCATCCAGGAAGTTTTGGGACAAGATCTTGCCAGTGGGTTTTGGTGGTAGTGTGTGGGGAGTTTTTCATGTTTTTTTTTTTTCTTCTTCTTTTAAGTGCCATATTTTGTTTTAAATGAAAGAAATGCATGTATGTGGGTAGGTTTATATACATTTGTTTATGTATATAGATATACACATATGCATGTGCATATATAAATACATAACATGTATACATATAGAAAAATACATATTCTGTTGAATCCCAGAGCTAAGCTTGTACCCCATGGAAAGGCTTACCCTTTTGAGCCAGCCTTACTGAAGACTGTCATGGGGTCCTCAACTTTGCAGTTCCAACAATATGAGTGCAGTTCAACTTGAATGACATTGATCTCTACCAGGAAGCTATCTCCCACATCTCAAGAGTACATGTTTAAAGTTTATGAACACAGATTTCATGGAGTCACAGGGGAATGGAGGAGGAAGGAGGAGTTGTCTTAGGAGGTGAGTAAATTTGGTAGCAGATATTACCTTCTTGCCTTTCTTGTGAAGCTGCAACCTGTGGGTCTTTATCCTTGTGGTTGCCCCGTCAGGCACTGAGAACCAGGCGTGAAACTTTATCAGCTGGAAGCCAGCAGGAATGAGATTATGGTGAGGACCTGGGTCTGATTTTGGAGAAGTGGAGTCAGGCATATGCAAGAGGTTGCAGCTCTCTGGGATTTCTGCTCATCAAGCTCAGGCTCGAAGCAGTCCAGGACCCATGCTAGAGAGAATGAGGAAGCCAGAGCATAGACTCTGGGTAGAAGACAGAAGGCTCTAAGGCAGAGGTGGAGAACTCTTCAGTGCTTTCAGTGCTAACAGCCTGCTGTGGGATGCGTGCCATAGGTTTGCCACTGCTGCTCTAAGCTATCATTGGCATGGTCAGGGTAGTGATGGCAAGATAAGACCTTGGCTGTGGGCCTGACAAACAGGGTTTTCCTCTCCACTCCAGCAGCGCCCAGGCACACTAGCAGTAAGGAAATAGAATTTGCTGAGGAGGGGAGGCTCCAGGGACTCGTGGCCTCTTCCTTCCCACTTTGCACAGGGCCATGGCTTAAACAGGTCTTCCCTCTGAGCCTCTTCTCCGTGAGGTCACCTTCCCTTTGAGAAGAAGTCAAAGGATCCTGGTCATGTTTTTGTCTACTGGACCCACTTACTCTTGTCACTTACCTTTCTTCTGCCCAGAATGCCTTCATTCCCTAACTCAGAAAGTTTCATTTTGAGAATGGTCTTCCTAAAAATGTCACTCCCATCAGTCAGAGGATAATCACTGGATATCAGGTTACTAGCAAAGTCTCATTTTCCATCATGATGGGAACTGGGACCCTGCGGGCACCACTGTGGTATCAGAGAGCACACCAAAGAACCTGCCCATGCCTGTAGAAGACAAGATACTCACACAGATGTATGCACATGGACTGCTGTGCTCCAGATCCCCTTTACCCTCTGGTCTTCACTCAAACTCTGTGTTCCAGGAGCTCTTCTAGGTTAACCCTCATTCATGAGCATCACCTCCATGCTGGCAGCTTATTATGCGGTCTTGTAAATAAGTTTTGAGCCGAGTGGATGTTTCAGGCAGCAGTGTTGTCTGTGAAGCAGAAGGTATCATAGGAGTTGGGTTTTGTTGTTGTTGTTGTTTTTTAATTTGGTGCTTTCCTGGATTTGTTTTCTAGGCCCTGATCTACATAACACTCTACAATATCTTCCTACTAAGATTCTTGCCTGTTTGGAACAAGTCAGTATTTGGTGTTACCCATTGAGTAACCCATTATCCCTTATCAAAATACTGGGGACCAAAACAGTCTTAGGTTTTAGATAGTGTCAGGGATATTTGCATAGACAGAATAAGATCTTTGGGATTGGGACCCAAGTCTAAGGCAAAATTCATTTTTTATATGCCGCTTATACACATAGTCTGAAGGTAATTTTATATGGAGTTGTTAATAATTTTGTTTCATGATATACAGAGATTTCCAGTTGGGGTTTTGTTTTTTCGGAATAGTGAGGCTCAACTTACATTCATAACTCTGCCTGTGTTCTTTCCCAGGTCTGTGGTATACTGTCTTTGTTTAGGTGCAAGGTGTTTTTGTAGAATGCTTAGAGTTTTCTCTGTACAGCAGGTGGACCTCTGTTTTCATCCTTCCCATGTGTCTGAGAGCTGGTGACTTTCTTGGAGGAAGAGCTGATTCCACAGAGAGAAAAGCAGAGAGCCTGGAGACTGGTCCTCACTTTGGTACTTAACCAGCTGTGTGACCTATGTGACTCGTAGTAGTCAGTCTGATGTTTGAATTTATTTTAGCCTGTCAAATCTGAAGTTTGATTCTTATTGTATTTAAAAAGATTGTTGGAGGTCAAAGCAGAAGTGCCTATAAGAATGTTTGAACATGGGCAAAACGTCGTGAATGTTAGAGGAGCACTGTGATTTGTTCTGGAGAGGTTGGTGCTGGGTGTGACTATGCCCTTGGTCAGGTCATGAGGCGAATATGAAAAAGTCCACTGTGGAGTATTTGCCAGGAGTTTCCAGCAAGTTGTGGACACACTGAAGTTGGAAGGGGAGGAGCTGGTGATGAGGGAGTGTTGGAGACCAGTATGGCTGGAAGCCCACTTCCCACTGGGCCATTTACCAGCAGATCAACTACAAAACCAGCCCAGTAGGAGGGAAGCAACTCAGTTCAGCCATTGCCAGGGTGTTAGGTGACTCATGGAACATTCACGCTGAGACAGGGAACTTCCAAACAATGGTTGGTCAACATCTCATTTTTTAAACCTAGTGAAAGTGTTACAAATACTTTTTAACCCATTAAATCGGCAAGTGGAAGCTTCTGCCTTATTTTTTCCTTAATGACATGTGGGCTTCAAGCTCTAAATCCAACATGTTGTATAATCTTAGGTAGTTAATGTTTGTGAGTAGGCCAACTTTTGTCAATGCATGTAATGATGCAGCCGTTTCCCATTTACTTACTTATTTATTTATTTTCTATTGTTAAGTTTATTGGTACAGTTTAGGTCTACATATTGGTAGTTTCCCCTTTTAAATGTTTTGGGTGCATTGCTTTGTATTCTAACATGGTGGCACTGAGGTAGAGTCACAGATGATGATTTTCTTTAAGCAGTTTTTAGAGGTAGCTGGGATTTGTTCAGGACAGAAAGCTCTTTCCAAGAAAGGAGAAACCCATATTTCTTCAAAAAAGGCTTAGCTTGCCTTAAACTTGTCAACTTAAGATGGAACAGTGTGGTTCTGGACAGTGCCGTTACCTCGGTTCACAAACTTAATTTTTTTCCACATTTCTGTTCACAAACTGAATTGGGTGAGAACCAACTCACATTTCCCCATTAGGTCAATAGTGAACCTAACCATTGAATTTGATCTGGAAACATAGAAAGGATTAAGTTCGAGAACCAGAGTATTTCACATCACTGGTAGCTGAGGGTGACTTTGCTTTCTTTTTGTTTTTAAGTGCTAGAGTTTGTACCTTGAGCATGCGAGGCAACTATCCCCTCATTGAACTATACTCCTGGCCCTTTTCTAGGACAGGATCTCACTGTATTGCCCAGGCTGTCCTCAAATTCATGGTCCTTCTTCCTCAGGCTTTCAAGAAACTAGGATGACAGGCATGTACCATCATGCTCTGACAATTTCTTAATATCATCTAATCCTAAATTACGGTTCTGATTTACCCAATTGTCCCCAACATGGCTTTTTATAGAGTTGGTTAGAATCGGTCTGTCTGCATAAGGCATTTAGATGTTTGGTTTTTAGGTCTCCTCGTCTGGAACATTCCTTCCTGTCGCCCACCACTGACCCCCATCGCCTCCTCTCCTTAGTTGAGCCCTTGCACTTTGAGGGATAATGGAGAGCAGCTACATGTGGGAGGAAGAGCACCGCTAGTGTAGTGTGAGATACCCAGGCCCTCACTCTCACTGCCACTGACCAGCTGCCTGACCTTCTGCAAACCACCGCACCCTCTGGGGTCATTACTCCTGTCTGTCCAAGGAAGTAGTGAGATTGGACGGCTTCACACTCAAGCACTCTCATTATTGCTTCCCCAAAGAGACCAGAGAGACAAGGCTGCAGGCACCCTTCTGCCTCCTTTTCTCCCTCTTCTGAGAAACTACTGGAGCTCAGTAATCTTGACCATCTGGCTTCTTTTTCTCTGGGACTCATGAACAGTGTACCTCAAACTAAATATGCTTTTGTTTTTGACTTTTTAAAAATACCTTAGAGCCAAATTTATGGCTTGATGGATTGTATACATTGAATCATGTTTTGCTCAAATTTCCTTCCTCTTTTGTGTCTTCTTTCTGATTTTGCCCTAGCCTCCATTTGTATTTTTGCGTTCTCCATCTTTGTCAACAGTACATAACTATGTGCTGGATGTTCTTAGTTCCAACCTGCTCTGTAAGCTTACTGAGGCCAGATCCAGGCCTTATATTTTCTCAGCTTTCTTGAGTCACAGATTAGGTGCTCAGTAAAAGCCTAGTGATATTTTTTGCTCCTCACATTTATCACTTACACACTTAAACTTTTTCATTTTGGTGGTGTGGGGTTGTTGGGAGCAGTATTGATTTTGCAGCAATAGCCTGGCTTTTTCTGATTTACCTTTTATGTGGCAAAATGGCCATGTGAGTATTTTTTTTTTGACAGAATTGGTCTTTTTGCGTAGCTCCTTGCCGTTTTCTCCATAGGCCTTTGGTGAAGGAAGCAATATTTGCTGGGAAACAGTTGGAAGAGCTCTCAGCTGATGAAACAGTAGCCGTTCTATACATTCCAAAGAGAAGTTCACCTGTGGTTCCAGGCCTGGACACAAGGAGTGCTGATGTTGGGGTGCCGAGGGTGACAGGGGTGAATGAATCAGAATTGCTCATGTGCTTCTCCTGGAAAAAACCAGACGGGTTGATCAGATGTGTTTCATCTGCTTTTGGTATGAGCTTTCTTGCCTGCGTGCTTGCTTCCTTTCTTGAACTACACCCCCAGAACTTTTTTATTCTTTTAAAGTTTAAGACAGACTCTAGCCCAGGCTGGCTTGAACTCTCAGTTCTCCTGCCTCTGCTTTCCAAGTGGCAGAGAGTACAGAAGTAGGCCACTGCTCCTGGCTCAGAAAGGAATCCTTTAAGCCTGGATTTTTCAGAGCTCTGGGGCCTGGTTGTAAGGAATCCTGTTCTGGGTCCCTGGAAAATGTCTGTGTAATCCTCCCAGATAAGCTGAGTTGTCTTCGCTGGTTCAAGGAGTCCTGATGATTTTCCTCTCGTACTCAGCCAGACATTGTACCAAGTCAGTGGCAGTGTGGCCTTTGTCTTTCCGCTGCCATTTTGAGGAGAGGGCTTCTGCTGGGCCCCAAGTGTGACCTTAGTCCTCTCTCTGGGGGGTCCTGGGTGTGGCTAGGAAGTTGAGGCTCATGGATTGCGAATTTTCTTCTAATGGAATTTCCCATCACTTACTGCCCTGCTGATTTCTGATCAATGAAAATGAAATTGCATCACCTCCTCAGAGGCTCCACGTATGCCTGCTGCTTCCAGCTGTGTCAGTTCCGGTAAAATAATCTCATCAGGCGTGTGAGAGGGTAATAGGAAATAAAAATAAAAACCCACAATTAGCAAGAGGTCTTGCAGCTGAGTAACACTTTCCATCCCAGAGGCAGAAAGGCCGGGAGTGAGTCTGTAGGGAAGAGTCCCTTACAAAAAGAAAATTCTTGACCTTTATCCTTTCTGTCATTTCTTCCTCAACCCATTGAGTGGCTGGTTTGAGAGCGTGCATAAGATTTTAATGCCCTTCTTCTGGGATTAGTAGAATTCCCATGTGAGGAGCACATGCCAGCATGGGCTACTAGATTTCCTCATCCTAACTCTCCTGCAAATGGACACCAAGTGAAATCCCACAGTTTCCACTTGACCTGTATGGAGAGGGGTTTGTCTCAGGAATCTGTGACGGGGAATCCTATTGGAGGAGGATGGGACAACTTGAAACTGAGCTCAGGTTGCTCAGTAGATTCCTCAGAGCTGGTTCATTTTGGTTCGTAGACTTTATGCTTCAATTAGAAGTCCATTAAGAACCACACTCCACTCTGCATTATTCCCCGTAACTCCTAGTACGTGTCACAAGCATGAGTCTCTATAAGAAGGACACAAAGGACATTGTTTGATGATGTGAAAGGTAGGTGGAGAGCATTGAACGTGTTCACAGGGCAGCCTCAGCACCTCAGAGGGGCCATCTGCTGTACTTATGTCTGTCTGTGGAGCCTGAGGGCACGTGAGGGCCAGGCTTAAATAAGGAGGAACCAAGGCCAGAAAAACCAAGATGGAATAAAAAGGGCAAATAAGGATATGAGAAACTTGTTGGTTCACCTAAGAGGAGCCACTGGAAATGAAATCCTATCCTCCCTTGTCAACCTGGCGGCACTAAAGGACAGCAGAAATGCTGCTGAAGGCTGCTACTGCAGTGGCTCTGGCATTTGCAGGACAACCTGCCCTTCATCCGAGGGGAAAAGATCTTGAGTTGTCAAGCAGTCGTCAATCTCAGACCTCACTGACATTCCTTTACTTGGTGCCCATGGAGGTGGAGGACAAGACCCCAAGAAAGGAATTAGCACTTCTGGTGGGCTGACGGAAGTAAACTACAGCTTTAGGCCTGTGATGTTCTCAGAGCAATTGTCAGCAGCCACTCTGTGGCTGAACCACAGTTTTAAAACTTGGTGGATGTCAGATCACTGTGATCACATCTGATTGGTAAAGGACAAGTCCCAACACTGGCACAGGAAGGCGCTGGGGTGGGGAGAGTGCTACCTCAGATAAGCACACTGTCGTGTGGACCACAGCAGCCATGTGCACGGTGGAGCTGCTTCCTGGTGCGTGCCTGGACCCTGGGTGAGAGCAGACTGGCAGGAATCTGTATTGACCGAAAGGATACTGTGTCTGTGGTAGTCACTCAATAAATATTCGTGGTGTATATGAATGAAGATCATTAGAGCTTTTGGATAAACCTTATACACAAGGACTGAAAACTCAAGACCAATAGGGCCAGAGGCCCAGTAGCCTCTGTATTTATTGAAGCTAAAGCAGTGGGCCCCCTTAACCAGCCAAGTTTGATTTCCCCGCGTCTTACCATGGTCTAATATGTGAGTTAGGAGCCACAGAAATAATTTCTGAAAGCTTTCCTCATTTTGGCTCCTTCCATTTGAACTGTTGGCTGAACATTTTGGTGGGATGAACAGGGCTCTAGCACTGAAAAGAGGGAGGATACAGCTTCAGGAAGGAAGCTGAAGTTCTTCACGTGAACACACGTTTTCTTCTATGTATGTTTGCACAAATACATTTCTCCTCTCTCCTCTTAGACACTTAGCTCGGGGTCTTGATCTACATTGATCACATTTTATGACTTGAACTGGCAATTTCGCCCCTGGGATCAGACCTAACCAGGGTGTTCAGGAAGCCATTAAGGAAAAATATGTAACCACATTCACTCCCAAACTCAATTGTTCAGGCTTAGCAGGGCTCAGATAAGAGACTTTCAAGCATAATTAATCCAAGTACTATTTAACGTGGCCTTGGTGATTCTTCACAGCAGCTGATGGCCTGAACGCATTTGGAGCAGCAGGAGGAGCAAGGCCACCAGTGCCATCTTTGCTGGGTCCGACAGGCTGTTTTCTGTACCTTCCTGGTTCTTGGCAAACCAAGTGTGAACTCTTGGATCCTTTCACTTTAAGAAAGTGCTGTTTTGCCTAATTACCAAGGCCATTCTTTGAAATCTGCATGCACCAACAGTACAGATAGTGGGCTTTGGAATTAGCTTGTGGGATGGGAACAGGGCACAGAAGAACAGGATGCAGGCTTTCACTCTCCACACTCCAGTTGGGCTTAAACTTTGGAATTTGAAGTCTCTCAAACACACTCAGAGGCCAGACAGAATGTGTGTCCTGTCAGTCTGTCTTTAAGTGCTCTCCTGCTTTGCCCTAGAGAGCAGCACTGGAATTGGAGGTAGCTCCCCAGCCTTTAGGATATGAGGAATATGCAGTAGGGAATACTCCCCTCACATCTTCCATGTAGTCAAGTGAGTCACTTAGGAGGGAACTGTGTGATGGCATCACTGTCTACATCATGTCCTTGGAACAGGAAGCCAGAAGGAAGCTTAGTACACACACCCTGAAGGGGGCTCGGAGGGTGCCCAGCCTTCCTGGGCCCTGTGGAAGACTTGTGCGTGTGTGTGTGCACGTGCGCGTGCATATGCTCATGTTTCCATCTTGGAAGTGGCCGTGCTCTCACGCTGTTTCCGACAGCTCCACCTTCGTGCTCTGTTCCTCCTTCATTGAGAGATCCTTCTTGTTCTCTGTGCTTGAGAAGCTGCACATGCGGAGGATTGTCTGTGCCTGTGCTAGTGAGGTGTGTGAGCGAGTGTGAGAGTGAGAGAGCACATGCATGTGAGCGTGTGTGGTGCCCAGTAAAAAGTCTCGTAAGGTCAGCCTTTGTTTGTTTGGTCATGGGGACAGTTCCGGAGCCTTGTGCCAGAGGGAGCTGCTGGTGGTGAGCTCACCATGCAACTTTCTTCCTGCTGAGAGGAAAACACACAAGTCTTTTTCTAAGGGTCATTTATGTGGTGGCTGCTGAAGGAGACTTTCCTTTTGTCAAGAGTACCTGGCCCTTCGCCCCTCTTCCCCTGATAACCAGACTTCCCTGTCGTCCTGGGAATATCCTCTGTCCAGGAAAGTGGAGGTATTTCCCAGGTGCTGCCACAGGACTGGAAAGAAGCTGCTGTGATGTGTGTGCGCTTGTATTCCTGTTGGTCAGATCACTATGCCACTATGCCTGCTTCTGGCAAATTCTTGAAGCTACAAGTGCAAATGAAGCCGCATCTCAGGTTCACTGTCTTGGGTTTGTGCAGCCTTGTACTACAGCAGTTACCTGTGCTAATTCAGGTTCATGTGCTGAGGCCCAGGTCCACCCAATAAACCTTCAGGCTCCCCGCCAGACTCATCTTCCTCTGACACTCATGTGCGTGGCTGTGGTAGCCCTTTCTCAAGGGGCAGGAATGCTAGTTCTCTCGAATGTATGTAGTCCCCTGCTTGATCTGCTATCTCTGCAAAACAGAATTGTATTTAGGATTTGCTCGACTTTTTCTGGATTTCTGTTTTATTGACCAGCTATTTAAAATGGCTGGTGTGAGGGCTGCCTCTATATCAGGCTGCAGTAACTGTGGAATGGGAAATAGTAAATTTAATACTGTAAACCACAAAATACTGAAATACTCTGGAGTGTTCAGGCTTTGGATTATTGGTGGTGGTTGTTGTTGTTATTGGCACATTCTTGCAAATGTTACTTAAAATGACTCCTAGAATTGCAGTCAGTCCCCTGTCCCCCACTATATGCTCAGCTCTGTGCTGGGAGATAGACATACAAGCCAGTTTTTGCCCTCAGGCAGCTTATAGTCAAGTTGAAGAGCTGAGATCTGTCAAGATGAAATAGGAGAGATTTATAGTTACAAAAATTATGCTGGAGGTTGTAAGGACTATGGAGAGGAGACAGATCTTTGTGAGCTGGGAGGCTTAGTGGTAGTGTTTGCCTAGCATGCACAAGGCCTTGGATTCTATCCCAGCAGAAGATTTTATTGCCTACATGAAACTTAAGCTTATGCTTCTTAAAGGAGGAAGAGGAAGGACATTCAGAGAGCCTGGGGCTGCAGAAGAAGAGACCAGAACACAGGAGAGCGGGGTATTCGAGGAGAGAAGTGAGACAGATGATTGACTAGCACATTAAGCCATGTCACTTAGCCATAGTTTTTCTTTGCAGTTGCAGTTACCTGATACCAACAGTGACCTGAAACAGTGAATAGATAATTCCAGAAGTAAAGAACTTACAAGTTGTAAATTGTATGCTATTCTGAATAGTGTGCAATCTCGTGCTGTATCAGTCCATCCCATCTGGAATGTGAGTCATCCCTTAGTTGCGTGCATTATCTGCCTGTTCACCACCCAGAGCATTCCCACCTATCTAATCGATTATCAAGGTATTGCAGTGCTTGTGTGTAACCCTTATTTTACTTAATAATAGCCCCAGAGCACAAGAGCAGTAATGCTGGCGACTCGAACATGCCAGAGAAAAGCTTGACAGTACTTCCTTTAAATAAAAAGGTGAACGTTCTGAAGTTAAAGGAGAGAAAACACATATGTGTAGGTTAAAGTTGCTAAGATCTGTGGTGAGAATGAAATTTCCAACCCATGAGAGTATGAGGACAAGAAAAGAAATCCATGCAAGTTTTGCTGTCACACCTCGGACTGCAAAAGTGACAGTCACGATGTGAGAGTAAGTGCTTTGTTAAGATGGAAAAGGCGTTAAATTGTAGGGTTTGGTACTACCCTCAGTGTTCAGGCCCCCACTGGTTATGGGGATTTGGGGATTAATATTCCACGAATAAAAGAGACTGCTATCCTGCGGGCGAGAGTCTATTTGGCAGTTGGTTCTTGGATAGGGAAGTTCCTGATGAACATTTGTCCTTGCGAAGTCTAAATTGCCCTTTCCTTTGTTTCCTACAGTCCAAAGTTTCTTCCAGAGAGATTAAAGCAGTGAGGGGCAGTTCCCTTCGGACGCTGAGCCAGGCCGCGTTTTGAGTGATGGAAAGCTAGCCACTTACAGACATCTTGTGGTCTGCTGAAAGCAGGGAAATGTATATTCAAGTGATAAGTCTGGAATGGAAATTTTTGTTTTGGGAGTCAACTCATAATTTCAGTAATTGAAACCACAGAAGTAGTTAAGGTAGTTGATGCACAGAGATAAGAGCAGAGAGCCAAGGGGAGAAAGTATGATGATACTTAAATACTATAGGCGAAGGAGGATTTCTGTGGGCTGCAGTGATAGTGAGTTTTATCAAGCACAGTAGTGGGGAAGTGTATCCTGGAGAGCCGGAGGAATGGGAAGGGGGTAGGCAGTGTGGGGATCAGAGAAATAGGAGGCAAAACGGAAAAGTATGCCAAAGAAAAGGAGAGATTTTGAGGGGTGGTGGTCAGCAGTTCCTTTTATGCTGGAGAAGGCAGGAGCTCATGTATGCTAGGCAAATGCTCTACCCCTTCCCAGCCCTGGTCAGCAGTTTCAAGTGCGGAGTATGAGATGAACACAGAAGAGGAGAAGCCATTGACCAAGTCTAGGAGGACACAGAGCGTGTTGGAGAAAAGACTGCATTCTAGGGTAGGGTCTTCAGTGCACCTGAAGTAGATGCCCAGCCTGTGCCTCAGGACCACCTGATCCATCCTCAGGGGCTGGGCCTGACAGCTCTGTGTGTTTTTATTAAGCTCCACCGTTGGTTTTACTGCCACAGAGAAGCATAAAACTATTGATGCACCATGTTCTCCTCTAGCATCACACCAGGGAAGAGGAACTCTCCAGGGATTGGAAACGGTGGTGTTGTGTGAGGGAGGCAGTGAGTGGAGTCCACTGTTGGAAGGAGTTGACATTTGAGAGAAGGATGGATGGGGCTGTAATGTGAGTAGGTGGGACTCTGTCTGGTCCAAGAGCTTGTGGGAGAGTGGCCGTGGCAGGGTGTCAGCGGGGAGAGGTTGCCAGTAAAATCCCATAAAGCAGTCTGATTCGTCACTCAGGAAAGGACTGTAGTCTCCTGCCATAGAAATCCCAGGCAGTTCAGACAGCTGCAGAGGGATTCTGTCTTCCTAGCCGACGACGTAAGTTAAAAGGAGATGCCATTTCCTGTCTGCCAAATGGACGTATAAAAATAAAAATCATCACAAATAAATATCCACTGCTGATGAAGGTACAGGAAAATTGATGCTTATGTACTGTTGCAAATGGGAGTTGGAAGGGCTTTCTTGGAGGACGGGTTGGCACATGCCACGGTCGTAAATGTTCTTCACTTTCGAGCCAGCAGTTCTGCTCCCAGAAACGTATCCTGAGGAAACAGAGACGAAACATGTTGTGTAAGAGCTAGGGTTCACGGGAGAGAGGGAGGCTTACTTGGCCTCAGAGGCTGACTAAACCCGTGTACAGCTTGTACTTAACCTCTAAGTCTGTGTCTTCATTTGCAGCACGGACTGTTGCAAGGATCCAATGAGATGACATACTAAAAAAAAAGTGCTTAGAGTTAGCGAGGTCTAGTCCTACTTAGTGGACGGTAAAGGAGGAGCTGTTATTTTTTATTGTTTTGTTGGTTTGTGCATACAGAAATTCATGGGCATGTGTCATGGGCAAAAGTTAACGTCTAGTAAAATTATGCTATGTCCATAGGATGTGGCGTCTGTGTAGCCACTGATTCTAACTTGAGAATATTTAAAGCCCTAAGAAAAAATTGTTTGATAAGTTAAAAGGTCAGCCCACAGAAGAAATGGGTATAATCAGAGCCTGGCAAAGAAAATCTGTATTTTACACATGCAGAGGAAAAAACTCTGAGAAGGTATCTTCTGCTAGTGGTTCTGTAGCTCTCAACTTGGTGGACTTTTAAGTGATTTTTGCTTTAGTTTTTGGGTTTCCTTGTACAGATCTAAATTTTTTAAATAATAAACTCATATTACTTTAATCAAGAGAAGTTATTTAAAATAAATTCAACATCAGGAGATGCCAGATTGAAACTGTAATGGGCCAGATGGCGTGTTTACACTGGCTCCTAGCTTTTGCCCAATTGTAAGAAAGGAGAGATCAGAAGTGGAATCTTTTGAGAGGGACTTGTGAGGAAATAGAGAGGAGATAGACAAGTTTTGGGTACTACCAAAGAAGCATTTTAAAAAGTGTTTTAAAGCATTTTTAAAGTTTGCAGTATTTGAAAGCAGTTAGTATGAGGAACTGTGTGGTTTAACCAGGAATATCCCAGGGGGTATGTGAGAGGCTAGGGCTAGGGCCAGGGTAGGAGATAGGTGATAGGGATAAAGATGCTCCAGGGTGTGTGGGCTGCCTATCTCTCCAGTAGGATGTGATGAGGATTTGAAGCTATTGTGCTTGGTGACAAGAGGGGCTGCTTTGCATCTGGGAAGGAGCAGTGCTTTCTGGTGTTAAACCCAGGAGCACCATTCAGGCCAGTGGCAGGCAGAGGTCCTGTGACTTAGGTATCTCTATGTGACCTCGGCTAGATGCCTAAGTAAGTACTTAAGTATTAGGAAACAAATCCTGGAGAGTTGACTAGATGGCCCCAAATCTGTGTTTAGAACTAGACAAAGAATAAGTAATAGCTGGTTTTGTCTCTTTAAAAAATCTATGTATATAGTGTGAATTTCTTTTTAAATTCCTTGAAATACCAGCTGTCTCTTGCAGCACACACAGGCTGAGTTGTGCATCTGGCCCTGCCTTCTCTCCCCAGCAAGACCTGCTGTAGCCAGAATATCACAGTGTTTGTGGGTTCCCAGCAGAATGGACCGAACAAGCAGTTTGCACTTGCAGGCTGATTTATTTTCACTCTGGAAATAGCACGGTGCACTTATTAGCAACCGTGAAGCCCAGGACCTGGATGGTTCTCTGGGCGTTTCAGGCAATGGACCTCCTGCTGCAGGAGGGACCTATTCCAGCACGTGTGTTCCCTGACCTGGCCACAGTTACAGAATCGTTCTTCAGGCTACTGGGAAAACGCAACCAAGCAGATGTAATCTCACCTATTTATGGCTTAACACTTATTGACTTATATACAGCAGCTATATACAAACACTGTTATTGTATAAAGCATGAAATGGAATTGGATAAGGTTCTGTGGATTCTAAGCTAAATAGATGTTGGTATTATTTTGTTGCCCCTTGAATGAGGTTTTTACTTATCTTAGAATCTGGGTTTGTTTGTTTTTGAGAGGAAGAGCTACTGAGGGTATAGTGTATTCATTGGTGTATATATTCTTTCTACTGTGTTTTAGTCTGCTGCTGGGGTGCTCCTGGTGGCTGCCCTCGTCCATTTATTTAGAACTCCTCTCACTAAGTTAGGGAAATGTATCTGAGCTGGGACCATGGGTGTTTTGAGCATATGGCTCAGTATGTATTACTTGAAATTCTGCTCAAGTTAGAATGACCATCTAATTGTCTTCTCCAACCAGGGAGCTTTGCCTAGAAACCTCTCAACGGCAGGAAGGAGAGACTGCTTTTCTTGTCCATCCACACCTCCCTTTCCAGCCTCACAGCCTCCTCCTAATGCAGCTGTGCCAGGAATGAATTTCCCATAAAGATAGGGACATGCGTAAGAGGGCGGTTGACTGTTCCTAAGTATTTTTGGAAGCTTACTATGTGGAATTCTATTCTGGATGGAATTTTTTTCTTTCCTTTGACACTATTTCAGGTATACAGGAAAGTTGTGAAAATAGAGCAAAGAATTCTCCCATTCAGATCCTCCTATATTAATATTATCTCATATTAACTTCTCCATATATGTGGTATTTGTATTTACACATCATATGTACATATTGATACATACTTTCACATGTTTTCCCCTTAAGCCATTTGAGAATAAGGCATCATGACCTTTCACCTGTAAATATTCTGGAGCATCTCAAGAAACAAGGACACTGCTGGGCGTGGTGGCTCACACTATAATCCTAGCACTCAGGAAACTGAGGCAGGAGGATCTCTATGAGTTCAGGCTAGCCTGAACTACGTAGTGCGACACTGTCTCAAAAAATAAACACCTCAAAGACATTCTATTATGTGATGACAACATACTTACCAAAATTAGGAAATTAATATTCATATGTTAGTTTTAGTCCATCTGTGGATCCTATTAAGATTTTTCCAGTTGTCTCAGTTACTTCCTTTATAGGAAAAGGAAATCCCAGATTATGTGTTAGGATTACACATCAGGTCTCCCTCATCCTCTTTACAGTTTTTCAGTCTGTCCTGTTTCATGATGCTGACATTTCTGCAAAGCATAGGACATTTTGTAGACTTTGTTCAGTTTGGATTTGTCTGATGTTCTTTCTTGATTAGATTCAGGCTTTGCTTTTTTTTTTTTTTCCAGGAATGCCCAGCAAGGGATGTTGTGTTCTCAGCGTATCCTATCAGGAGGCACATGGTGTCTCTTTGTCTCACTGCTGCTCTTGTGAACTTTGATCACTTATTAAGGTGGTTTTTGCCAAGATTCTCTGCTGAAAAGTTATTGTTTTTCCTCCTGTAATTAATGTGTCAGTGGGGGATTGAGACTGTAAAAACTTGCGTGTATTCATCATCCATTGGCTCTAACCTAAGTGAATTATGATTACTGTGATGATGGGTACCAAAGTGACTAATTCTATAATTTATTCTACATCTAGTCTTTGAGTTTTAGCTTAAGGAAAACTTTTTCCTTGTCACACACCTTTCCTTTTCTTACCTTTCTCTTTTTCTTTCTTTCCTCTCTTCCTTCCTTCTTTCCTTTCCTTTTTCTCTTTCTTTCTTTCTTTCTTTCTTTCTTTCTTTCTTTCTTTCTTTCTTTCTTTCTTTCTTTCTTTCCTCTCTCCCCCGTCTTCCTTCAGTTTTCCATCCTGTCTTCCTCTTCTTGCCCTCCTCCCTCCCTTCTTTTCTTTCTTTCTTGTACCGGGGATTGAACTCGGGGCTTTTCATGTGCTAGGCCAGAGCTCTACTTCTAAGCATGTTCCCAGCCTGTACTTTTTTCCTTTATAGAACTGTGGTATTACAGATTACTTTATGTATTGGGTTGTAATTTTTTCCTACTATTCTTGCTTGAATGTTGCCCAGTGTGGCCAGTGGGACCCCACCAGGCTCCCTCCTTTGAACACACAATCCTCCAAGCTCATCTTGCACTCTTTCTGCTCTACTGCAAGAGTCGGCCATTCCTTCAGGACCTCGGGTTCCGCTGACTGCAGACGGTTACACCGGGCCTTTGCTAAAAGGGGAGAGATTCAAGGATGTCTTTTTCCTTCTTCAAGGGCTAGCTCTTCTTTCTCTCATGACCGTAGTTTCCTCCATTGTTTTATTAAGCATCCGTTACATCTTGGATGCAGAGGGTGCAGAGATGAATGACACATGGAACCTGTCCTCACGTTGCTCACAGCCTACACGGTCAGGTCAACAGCCGACCAACCACAGCCAGACGGTGACCTCCACACTGCAGTCCGCGGTCATGTGTGAAAGATAGAGAGGGTTCAAACTGGCAGAGTAGCCGGATCGATTACTGAGGAATGAAAAGAATCTCCAGTGTTCAAAGGCTGCTTGATGGAACGTCCTGACCATGGTAAAACACCCTTCTCCATTTGCAAATCCAGAGAGCAGAGTATTTCACAGTGGAAACTTTCTATTTGGAGACTTTGATAATCTTGAGAAAGATTTTCATTTATATTGAATTAAACCTTAATGCCTTACAGATCCCCCTCCTTCCTCCTAGTTTCACCCTGAAGTAAGGTAGACACACGGATCCTCTTCGCAGGTGGCAGGCAGGGTTTTATACAGTACAAGGGAGCTGTCTTGCTGTACAATGGGACTTCTCTGTGCCCTCGACCTTTGCGTGCTCAGCCTCTCTGACCGTGCTCCAGGTTACCAGTATCCCTCCTCCATGAGTCCAGAGTGGACCAGAATGTTCTTCATGCAGCCAGAGTGAGCAGATGACAGTGCTGCACACCTGCTGATGGATCCTGAGCACTCCTGCGGCTGCATCATCTGGGGGTCCCCACTGAATTTATAGTCAAGTGAAACCTCTAGGTTGTTTGTGTTTGTTTTTTGGCATGAACTGCTATTAATTCAGAGCTCTTAAATGTAGCGCTTCATCCTTCTTTCTAAAATTTTGTCTTGTTTGTTTGAAACAGAATCTCACTAGGCATTTTAGGCTGGCCTTGAGCTTACTTTGCAGCCCAGGCTGGTCTTGAACTCACAGTGATCCCCCGCCTCAGCCTCCTGAATGCTGGGATTTCAGGCATGTGCCACCCCACCCAATTTAAAATTTTGTCTTGTTTGGACTGTTTATTGTAACTGGCTGAGAGTCTTTCCCCCTCCCAGTCCTGAGTCCACCATTTACCATATTAGCTGTTCCTGTTAATTTTATGTACTGTGCACATTGACGTGGGTGCTTGTTCTCATTCCTCAGGTTATTGGTTTCAGTGAACAGAACAGAGACAAGACAGAGCCCTGTGGTGGTGTGCGACACTGACCTCTTCAGTTGATACTTCAGGCAGTGGCATCGACCAGCTATAAAATTGGCCAGACTTCTTTATTTGAAACAAATTTCCTATTCACAATATAAAGAAATGACAAATTTTGGCACACTTTAATTTTCTTTAAAAAAAAAGTCTTTACTATTTTTCCTTTTATTTTATGTGGGTTTTCTTCATGGAGCTATAGTTCCTCAGGATCATTCCACTAAAACACTCTCCCATCAGTGGCCACATCTGTTCTAAACTTAGAGAATACTCACAGTATATAATCTGAGTATATTCCTTTAATAACATTACTTACCCCCAAGGATGTGTCTACACAATCACTGTCTCCCTTTCTGACTTTGCATTACTTGTGGGTGTCTTTGCCACTTAATATTGATACACACGTTTGCCCACAGGCTGTAAGATGTGCCCTGGTTACCACTGTAGTCGCTAGCTGCTGACACATAGTAGGTTCACAGCACATCCTCTATCAAATGAATGAGTGAATGCATTTCCTGATCTTTAGTTTCTAGAATTTGCCTTTCTTCCTTTTTTTTTAAATCCACGATGTAGGACCCATTTTGTAGTTTGTTGCTACAGCTTCCCCTACCTGCTTTGTCTGCTTCCACCTCGCTGAAGACATTTAAGTGAAGAAGACCACTTTGAACTGTCCCCCAGTGTTGCTCCCAAGAAAGGAAAGGGCATTTGTGGGGGGGGGGTAGGACAGGGTATAGGATTCTTTTACACTAACATTCTGGTAGCCCTTGATCTTAGGACAGCTCCTGGGTGCAGAGAGATTGAATATGGAGGCTGGTAGCTTCATGGTTTAATCCCTAACACTGGGTAGGATGGGGGTTGAATGCAAATGTTGGGTAGTCTATTGTTTTCTTTGCAAAATAGACGTTAAAGAAAAGCCTAGTGGAGTGGCTAAGAGCACAGCCTCCAAAGCCACACTGCCTGTCTTTGTTATTTAGAATGTTGCAACCTCAGTTTTCCCATCTTTAAAATGGGGATAAAAATAATACCTACCTCCTAGAGTGGTTATGAGGTTCAAAGTGAAGTTGCACCCATCTGCCGTTATGCAGTGCCTGGTTCATTAATCGATGGCATCTGGAAATTGAAGCCTTCAACTTTAAAAAGCTTTGGAGGGAACAAGATGGCCCCTGTAGCCTGAGCTCCTAGAAATTACCATCATAAAAATTTTAACCTAAAAGTCTTATGTATGTGCCTATATGTGCTTCATATTCATTTGAAATCTGGTCATCTCCCCATGCCTGTAAATCATTTCCATAAGGGAAGCATTTGGGTAGACCTGTATGTACTATGAGTTGTTCCAAGTCTGTTTCTGGCCCAATGATTTCTAAGTTTTTTTTTCCTGTTATAAATTTTGTGATGAATGATCTTTTATCTCCATGCATCGTCTGGTTGCTTCCTAGGGGTGAATTCCTGGAATGGAGAAATGTGCTGAGTCAAAGGGCCTCCAGCGCTGCCTGAGAGCCGCAGTGAGAAGGCGCTTGTTGCTTCTCCCAGGGGTGGCGGGAGCACCCTGAGAGCGGGCGGCCCTGCCTGCTGGCTGACATCTCATGATGCCTGCCCTCTGGGTTATTCACGGAGGCAGCAGTTTCTCTGGCTGTCTCTATTCTCTCTTTGTTTTTCTTTCCTTCCCCTTTGTTTCCTTTCTTGGTTTTCTGCCAAACAGCCCCTTGTGAAAGGACCGCCTAATTAACCCTGTGCTAATTAACAGTTTAAAATTACACAGTGCGACTGTTCATGTTTAACTCTCTGGGAGCTGGAGCAGCAGCAGGAGCCCCTCCCCTTCCCTTCCTCATAACTGCACCCCCCCCATCCTTCCCGGATCTGTTGGGTTTTACCCAGCCCTGTCTCCTTCAAGGAATACCACTGAACTTTTGTAGCACATCTGTTTAGTTTACACGGGGAGACAAGCCTTTCCTGATGGGGCCCCACAGGACAACAGAGGGAAGCTTTGTGTGTGTGTGTGTTTTGAGGGTTTCCCAATGTAGCCCAGATAGGTCTTGAACTCGAGATCCTCCCGACTCAGCCTCCCAAGTATTAAGATTACAGATGTGTGCCACTATGCCTAACTAACATGGCGGATTTTTACCCTTCTAAACGATATTTGAAAAGTAGAGGCTGATATTTATAAAGATTCAATGGCCTAAAAGGAGTGAGACTCTAACTTGGAAGATGAAAATGGATAGGAGGTTCTTGATAGTGACAGAATTTTTTTGTACATGACTGCTTAATTCTAAGGACAGCATGCACAGGAATGAATGTTAGTACCAAACTTTTTTTTTTTTTTTAAATCTATACCTGGGATCAAACTTAACGACCACATATTTGCAAGGCAGGTGCTTATGCCGCTGAGCTAAATCCCCAGCCCCAAGAATGAATGCTAGTAAGATCACTCTTGTATCATCACTTGAACTTTGTCATTGGTGAGATGTGCTCTATTAAAATCTAGCTGAAGTCTTAAAATAATAGCATGCTGGAGAAAAATAGTGGAGGTTGCAAGTTGTACACCAGGACGTTGAAGGGAGTTCGTGGGTGTAAGCAGCGGAAGGCATGCAGGTTGCAGGAGGGGTCCAGGGTGTTTGAGGGATAGAGACCAGGCATGCGGCTGGGGGCTGGGAGAGGTGCGTGAATACCAGCTGGAGGGCTGCCTGTGAAAGCGCGGGGACCCACTCGGTTCCCAGGCTGCCCTCTGTAACTGAAGATCATTGATTTTACGGGAAACCGTGTTTACAGACAGAGTGCTGATCGACCTGCCAAGTTGACTTCTGCCTCTTCAAGTAAGAACTACCTTTTTCTTATTGACTGGCTGATAAACAGAGTGAGCTCAACCGCCGGCTGGGTGGGAGAGTGGTGGATGCCCTGAGGTCCTTGAGCTACAGGATGAGGCAGGATGAAGAGATTTCTGCATGTCACCGCTCCAGTCCCCCGTCCATCGTTATCCCCACACCTCCCGGGGGCCGCTCGGGGTAGGGATGAAGTCATCTTTCCCTGGTTACCTAGGGATACAGGTGCCAACACAGACTAGCTGGCCACTTGGTGAAGATGGGAAGCAGAGAGTGTCTCAGGCTGTAATTCCAGTTACCAGGGGCTGGTGTGGAAAGGCAGATTGTGATGGAGTGGAGAGTTGCTGGGAATGTGCATTTCTCACAAGCTCTGTGGCGAGGACAAGGCTGTTAGTCTGTGAACCACACTTCGCTTATTAGCAAAGTTGTCCAAGATTCTGCTGTCATCATGGCCAGCGTGTGTGGAAAGGATGTCCAGGGCAGGCAGTGTGCATCCAGAAGTGGGGTCCTTCTTTTCCACCTGTATCTTAACAGGTGATTTCCTGCTGTGAATAAGTGGCCCTTGGTGTCACCTTCACAGAGTTGTCTGTCTCCCACAAGTAGTCACAGTATCATTTCTTGACACCTGCTTTGGTGTAAAAAAATAAAGTTAGGGAGTTTTTTTTAAAAAGACCTAGCCATTTAGCCGGATAGTTTGCAGAAGAGGAGGAGGAGGAAGAAGAGAGCAGAGCAAGAAAAGCCCACCAATTAATTGGTAAACACTTGCAGCTTTCTCTGGCCCAGCCCAGGCTGGAGAGGAGATTGGCTTTGCTGTCGATAAACAAGTCCCTGGTGCGGCATCAAAGCTGTTCTCCTTTATCAATCGTGGCCTCCCCTTCCTGCATGTTCCTGTAACTTACCAAGCATTTATGACATTGATTTTACAATCGGGCTGTTAACCCTCCCGCCCCTTCAGGCCTGCCAACCTTTGTGGCCTGTGCTGTCAATCAGATGGCATTTAGCCAATCAGAGGCATCTTTTAAGAGCCATCCTGGCTTCTCACCTGTATCCCAGCTAAGCCTTGCAAGAAGGCCTATTGCATCTGTTCGTGGGTTTGGGTTAGCATAGTCATGTCTGTTTCAAATGAACACGTCTTTTCTAATGTACACAGAAGGTTGTTGTCATGGAGTCTGAGATTACAAATTGAAAGATGATTGTGTGTGCGTGTGCATTTTAAACAAATCACAGCACATTCTTCCAAAAAAGTTATTTCTTCGGAGACTTCTGGTAAACCTGCCTTCTTCATCTTTTCCCGAGGGGGAGCTCTTGGCTCACTGTGTAGTCAAGAATGGAGAAAGGAAAAAAAAAAAAAAGAATGAGAAGATGAGGGATGTAGGGGGTGGGGAGAGACCAAACACAGCCAAAACCTTCATGTGCTGAGTATGAATGAGTGGTGGGTGGAGGCGCCGCCAAGTGTTCTCCAGGAAGGAGAAGCCCAGGAAAGATGGCCAGGGATCTGCAGAGAGAAAAATCAGGGCTGCAGAGGTGCTGAGTTGCCTGTAGGAGCAGCGCTGAGACAGAAAGAAGGCCCCTGCAATGATGTTGCCACAGGAACCAGGTGGCTGGTGATCTGATGCTGCCTTCCTCAGGGATACAAGGTCTCAGAGGGCGAGTTCAGCTCAGTGGCACTTTGGAGTCGGAAACGGAAAAGCCCCAGGGCTACAGGACAGCTGCTTGGGTAGCGACTAATAACTAAGAGGCAGGTGCGGAACCGGGGCTCCCTGAGCCCAGCTGCTGTCTCAGCTTGCACTAAGATCCTTGATAGCAAACCCACCAAGCACGTGGTGAATGGGCTCCTCCAGACGGGGTGAGGTGGAGCTGCTGGAGGGGGAGTTGGCAGGATGCGAGTCTGGTCTGTTCTTACTGGAAATATCAAGCTCATGCTTTTGTACTTGCATAATTTTAGTCTGCAGTCAGCCGAGTCCCAGGCAAGGGGTTTCTTCAGATTGGGGCAGAGTACATGGGAATTCAGGGGCCTGTTTTCTCTTGGTGATCAGGGTGGTATTAGGCTCATTTTGAGGTTTAACTCCTCAATTTTACTGCTTGGTAGATGTGATTGATGCTTCTGGCACCTGGAGAGAAGGGTTGCTACCTTTGGCCCCCTCGGGGAGTTTGGAAGGGGTCTTCAGGTCTGTATTCTTGTCCTCTGAGCCTCTCAGGCCCTCTGAGACCTTTGAACTTTTCAGGCTAGACGTGTGGCCAATCAGAGCAGTAACAGTGAATTCTCAAATCAGTGAGCATATCCCAGTTTTACATCCTTTTCCTGAGAGTGCTAAACTTTCTTCCTCTAGTGGCTTCCTGGTGTTGCTCTGTGCCATAGACAGCATGATGAGCCAGGGTTGACTGTGTGTGCTGTAGGGCCTCCATGCCGTGACTTCCTTGAGGGCTGAAGAGGTGACAGCCCTGCTCCCTGTGGTTCACTGCCTGAGGACTGCCGGACAGCACTGGCAGAGAATGGATATTTGGACTGGTCTCCCGGGTGGAAGAGCCAGCAGTCTGAAGTCAGAGAGGCAGGCTCCCGATTCCCTTTCTCCACGCCCCCTGCTTGTGTTCGGACCCGGCCGTGATGCCCACGGGCACTGCCACCCTCTGTGCTGGTCGGCTGGGGCCATGTCCCCAGGCCTGCCTGCCCTCTGCCCTGTGGGCTCTGCGTTGTGGGTGTGGACAGAAGCCTCTTAGAGCGCTCCTTGCGCGGGACCTTAGCCTCGGCCCTCCTAACCTCTTTCCTTTCTCTCTCTCTTTTCCCTCTCTCCCTCCTCCCCCCTTGCCTCCGCCCTTCAGGTCCGATCCGTACTGGGTGCAATGAAAGCTCCACGCAGGCCTTACCATGGAAGGCTGTGACTCGCCCGTCGTCTCGGGGAAGGACAATGGGTGCGGTATCCCTCAGCACCGGCAATGGACTGAACTCAACAGCACCCACCTCCCCGACAAACCCAGTAGCATGGAGCAGCCCACAGGCGAGAGCCACGGGCCCCTGGACAGCCTGAGGGCCCCCTTCAATGAGCGCCTGGCGGAGAGCAGCGCCCCCTCGGCCGGGCCCCCCGCCGAGCCCGCCGCCGCTAGCAAGGAGGTCAGCTGCAACGAGTGCTCGGCCTCCTTCGCCAGCCTGCAGACCTACATGGAGCACCCCTGCCCCGGCGCTCGCGCCCCGCCGCCCCCGCCCCCGCCCCTGTCCCTGCCCCTGCCCGAGGAGAGCGCCAGCGACACCAGCGAGGAGGGCGAGGAGGAGAGCGACGTGGAGAACCTGGCTGGCGAGATCGTGTACCAGCCCGACGGCTCCGCGTACATCGTGGAGAGCCTGAGCCAGCTGACGCCGCCGAGCGGGGGCGCCTGCGCCGGGGGCAGCGGCGGGCCTGTCCCCTCGCTCTTCCTGAACTCAGTCCCCGGGGCGGGGGGCAAGCAGGGGGACCCTTCGTGTGCTGCACCCGTGTACCCGCAGATCATCAACACTTTCCACATAGCCTCATCCTTCGGGAAATGGTTTGAGGGCTCAGACCAGGCGTTCCCGAATACCTCAGCCCTGGCGGGGCTCAGCCCAGTCCTGCACAGCTTCCGCGTTTTCGACGTGCGACACAAAAGCAACAAGGATTACCTGAACAGCGACGGTTCTGCCAAAAGCTCCTGTGTATCCAAAGATGTTCCCAACAATGTGGACCTGTCCAAATTCGATGGCTTTGTGCTCTACGGCAAGAGGAAGCCCATCCTGATGTGTTTCTTGTGCAAACTCTCCTTCGGGTACGTCCGTTCGTTTGTGACCCACGCGGTACACGACCATCGAATGACCCTGAGTGAAGACGAGCGGAAAATTCTTAGCAATAAGAACATCTCCGCTATCATCCAAGGGATTGGCAAAGACAAAGAACCCCTTGTAAGTTTTCTGGAACCAAAAAACAAAAACTTTCAACACCCTTTAGTTTCCACAGCTAACCTCATAGGCCCCGGACACAGTTTTTATGGTAAATTTAGTGGCATTCGAATGGAAGGGGAGGAGGCTCTCCCAGCCGGCTCTGCTGCTGGCCCTGAGCAGCCCCAGGCTGGTCTCTTGACCCCCAGCACCCTCTTGAACCTTGGCGGGCTCACCAGCTCGGTCCTGAAGACCCCCATTACCTCAGTCCCCCTGGGGCCTCTGGCTTCCAGTCCTACCAAATCCTCAGAGGGCAAGGACTCTGGGGCAGCTGACGGAGAGAAGCGAGAAGCCGGTGATCCGGACTGCTTCTCCGAGAAAGCGGAGCCAGCCGAGGAGGAGGAGGCGGAGGAGGAAGAAGAGGAAGAAGAGGAGGAGGAGGAAGAAGAGGAGGAGGAAGAGGAGGAGGAGGAAGATGAGGGTTGCAAAGGACTCTTTCCAAGTGAGTTGGATGAGGAGCTGGAGGACAGGCCCTCTGAGGAGTCTGGGGCAGCCGCAGGTGGCAGCAGCAAAAAGGACCTTGCTCTCTCAAACCAAAGCATTTCTAACTCCCCCTTAATGCCTAATGTGCTCCAGACCTTGTCGAGGGGCACAGCTTCTACTAGTTCTAATTCTGCTTCTTCCTTTGTTGTCTTTGATGGTGCGAACAGGAGGAATCGTTTAAGCTTTAACAGTGAGGGCGTCAGGGCCAATGTGGCAGAGGGCGGCAGGAGGCTGGACTTCACTGATGAAAGTGCCAATAAAGACAATGCCACAGCACCAGAACCAAATGAAAGCACAGAGGGCGATGATGGGGGCTTCGTCCCACATCACCAGCACGCTGGCTCCCTCTGCGAGCTTGGGGTTGGGGAGTGCCCCTCGGGGAGTGGTGTAGAGTGCCCCAAATGTGACACGGTCCTGGGCTCCTCCCGCTCACTGGGCGGTCACATGACCATGATGCATTCTCGTAACTCGTGTAAGACACTCAAGTGCCCCAAGTGCAACTGGCACTATAAATACCAGCAGACACTGGAGGCACACATGAAGGAGAAGCACCCGGAGCCGGGGGGCTCCTGTGTCTACTGCAAAAGCGGGCAGCCCCACCCCCGGTTGGCACGAGGCGAGAGCTACACTTGTGGTTACAAGCCTTTCCGCTGCGAGGTGTGTAACTACTCCACAACTACCAAAGGCAACCTCAGTATTCATATGCAGTCCGACAAGCATCTCAACAACATGCAGAACCTGCAGAACGGAGGGGGGGAGCAGGTCTTCAGCCACACTGCTGGGGCGGCGGCGGCAGCCGCAGCAGCAGCGGCCGCGGCAGCCAATATCAGTAGTTCTTGTGGGGCCCCCTCGCCCACCAAACCAAAAACCAAACCTACGTGGCGGTGTGAGGTATGCGATTATGAGACCAACGTGGCTAGGAACCTCCGGATCCACATGACCAGCGAGAAGCACATGCATAACATGATGCTGCTACAGCAGAACATGACCCAAATCCAACACAACCGCCACCTGGGGCTCGGCAGCCTGCCCTCACCCGCTGAGGCCGAGCTCTACCAATACTACCTGGCCCAGAACATGAACCTGCCCAACCTGAAGATGGACAGTGCCGCCTCGGACGCCCAGTTCATGATGAGTGGATTCCAGCTGGATCCCGCTGGGCCCATGGCCGCCATGACACCTGCTCTAGGTGAGGCTTTCCTCGTGTTTGTTTGCTCTAGTGAAAGGAGTGTCATTGGGGAAAATGGAGAGTAGGCTGAGGGTTGACCTGTTGATGCGCTTGGTTTTTCTCTGTGTGAGTTGATTGGTGTGAGACACTGGAGCATCTTACAGTTGAATGTTTTCCCTCAAGAATCTCTTGAATTGTGTGCTTACATATGGAAGATTTTACGTATGCAACAGAGCTCTGATTGTATTCTGACTATGTAGGACCGGGATTAAAATTTTAAGTGTTTCCTCCTAGTTTTTGGCTTACAGTCAGCCGTCCTTTCTGTTCCCATTCTTTCCTTTTTCTGTCTCTTTCTCAGTTTGAAAAATCACCGTAATCACTCAAAACTTTGGGTTCCATTCAATATTTATTGAAACTTACAGGAAACTGTAGCTGGGACAATTATGTCAATAATTTAAAGAAGGACAATCATCTCAATAAGAGGAATTTGAAACTATAGCATACCTTATTCATATAACCGAAGGCTGCCTCTATGCTGAGCCGGGAACCACCCAGAGAGATTTCCCAGTGTTCTCTGTGTATTTATGAGGATCTTGATGAAAGAGATGTGGTCTTTTTCTTTCTTAGTTTGCATTAGTTGTTGGTTATTAGTGTAGTTGGGAATTAATTGGGAATTAAATTGCCCTGGGGACATTGTAATGAGTGGTGTGATAGATGAAAAATGAATAAATTGTAAAATTGTCTATCAAAGAAAGCCAAGTTTTAATGGTAGTTAGATGTTGGCTAATGAAGCCTTTGTTGCCATGAGACACAACTGTTGAGTTGGCTGTTTCCGGTCTTTATTTGGATGGTGGTTTAGTGCTAATTGTTGCGGCTGAGTTATGTTTTAAGGGTGTCAGTTGGCTTTCTTTTACTCTAACAAATACCTGCATTAATCAGTTTATAAAGCGAAAAGGCTTATTGTGGCTCACAGTTTTGGAGGTTTTAGTCCTAGTCAGTTGCTTTCGTTGCTTTACACCTGTAGTAAGGCTGTGTGTCATGGTGGGAGCACATGGTGGGGGAAGTTGCTCATCTCCTGGTGGCCAGGAAGTGAAAAGGATACGAAGAACCAGCACCTCATATCCCTTTCAAGGGTACATCCCCATACAACCAGAAGATTTCCAACCAGGTCCCTCATCTTTTAAGGTTCCATCACCTTCCAGTGGTGCCACAAGCTAGGGACTGTGTCTTTAACAAACAGGTCTTTGGGGAACACATTTGAACCGTAGCACCAAGTCTTAGCAATTGGTTTTATAGTATCTGAACTAGGACTAAGAGTATGTAGGATTTAAATGCTGAAAACTGTGAATCTGTAGGCTAAGTCATAACCACTTTTATGAGAGCTGCTTTTTAGCCTGATAGTCTGCAAAGCAGATTCATGAGAACCAGCACGAAGATTGGGCTCCTCCTGACCCCAAACTCTTGTGACCTGGAAGGATGACACTACCTGAGCTCTCATGTGACTCTGCTAACTTAGGACCTGTGGCAGTGGCCTGAATTGAACAGTATCTCACAACTAACATGGAGATAAGCTGTTGCTGGCAACAAACTGTAAGCAAGTACCTTTATTCTGGAAATGGTTCTAGGATACCCAAGCTTTTGCCTTTCCTAGGCTGCACTGAGTGAAAGTGACTTGTCTTGGCCTGCATGTGACATTTATAATGTAGTTTAAAATATAAGGAACATAACTTCTTTTTTTTATTATAACATTTAATAAAAAGGTAAGTGTCCCAATGAGCTGCAGGTTGGACACCTCAGTGCCAAGGAGGCTTGTAGGTCTTTACTCATGTGGTGTTTTGGTGCTAATGGTGCTGATGAGGCACATTTCAAAGCGTTTGGTTTATTTTTCTGGATACATATTTCACTTTGAATTCATTTTAATCTTGTTTTCCATTTTGAAACATTAACGTGTTGATCTTTTATTACCAAGTGATCTGAAGATGTTTTGCTGACTGGTTAATCATGGAGGCATAGGGGTCCATCCTCTTAATTGTCCCAATGAGGCATGCACACTGAGGGATGGGCATCACTGCTGTCAGAAGTTTTGTTTTTTTTAAGCCAAAAGGAGTTAGAATAGTCTCATCTAGAGATACGAGAAACAGACCTTAGGAGTAAACTAGCCATAGTGTGAGTGGACAAAGATGCAGAAAATGAAAGGGTTCATATGAGGGGGTGAAAGGTCTTTTTAATTGCCTTGAAAATGGTAACTAAGGCTTGAATTGAGAAGTGGAGAAACGTTTTGCTTTTGCACTTAGTGTGTGTCCCGCACTGTCCTGGGTATTAAGTTAGGTGCAAAAGAAGCACAAGAATGGCTCCCTGTGTTCTAGAAGAGACATACTCTATTTCTTAAGGAGAATGAACTCTTCCTTATAAGGCCCTCTGGCTCTGTCCAGAAAGGCCAGTCTTCACTGTCACTGCTAGTCATACAAGGTGAGCCTTTGGAGACACTCTGTGCCTTCCTTAGGCCATGAGATCTGTTGAGGTGATGAAGTTACAGGCATTTTCTGCTAGAAACCTTAGTGGCTGTGGGGACAAGAAGTGTCCAAAGGGCTTAAAATTAAAGTTGGATGACAGCAGGAGAAGGTGACATATGCAAATGAAAGGAGCGATAGCTCTCTGTTCTCTCTGCAGCTCTGGTGTTTTTCTTTGGGTCATTTGTAAGGTGACTGTAGGTGTTTTTTTGCAGAAAGAGAAAATGGTTTTTGCAAAATATATTCCTGCTTGTAAAGGTATTGTCTTTATACTTCCTTTGACAGAACTTCCTCTTGAGTTCTGTCAAATAGGTACTGAGTGTGGACATTCTTCCTTTCTGGAAGACTTCAAGGAGAGGGTTGGCACCCCTTGGCTTGGTATGATATGGTCAGATTCACTGCTACTTATAGACCAGATGTTAGTCTGGAGGCCCTATGAGCATCCTCCCCAAATCCTTCATTCTCTAAAGGTTAGCACAGCACTGAGGGAGGGTTCCCTTGTGGGGTCACATCTGTGTTTCTCAAGTAGCCAGGCAGCCACAGGGAACTGTGTCAGGCTTACCGGTGGCCCTGCTTCTGCCTGTGTTCTAGAATGTACCACTTAATCAAAATGCCTCTCCCTGGATGTGCTTCTGGGTGGGCTCACATGCCAGCTTGTGATTCCAAGCTCACATGTCTGGTAGAGTGCAACACTAGAGCCTGTTGATTTAGTACTTAGAGAAGCTTCCTTGCTGACTGCCTGTGCATCAGCTGCGGTTCCCGCACTTGGGCTTGGGGGGTTCCAGAGTCCTGGAGTCCAGGGTCCTGGAGGTGTTTCTCTGAGGTGTGGTTCTTGATGGGAGTTTTGGTTTCCTTGTCATCCTGTTTTCTCACCCCTCCTGTTTTGTCCTGTTTTGCATTTCATGTTGAAAGCTTGGAGTAGGAGCAGGACTGTCTTCCTCTGCTTGTTCTGGAGACTTCTAATTTTCACTCAGGCATCCAGCAAGTGACAGTTGAATTTCTCTTTAGAGCAGTATTGATGCACTGAGGTTAAATTTAAAAAGTGGGGAAGATTTGATGCTTCAGGTGGTTAGCATCAGAAACAAATATATGTTTTCTCCTTGTCTTGCCCTCCAGGCAGTTTCTGCTTTGACTGAACACTGTGTGTTTTGTGAATGTTGCCTGCCCTTCATCCCCATTAAGGGATGGAATTTGGGTGCCCCCTCCCTTTCTCTTTTTCTCTCTTGTCCTAAAAAGAATGTCATAGTTATGACTCTTCTCACCAGGGGAGATGGCAAGAGAGACAAGCAGGAAGCCTCCTAAGCCTTCTGGAATGCATGCACGGGAGATTTCTGTGACTTGCTAGACTGTCCACAGACTTCAGATGTAGCCTGTCTTTTCACTCAGGGTGCCTCAGTGTAAATAAGGAAATCATTACAAAAAAATTCTTTCTTTGATGAGCCACTAACCTGGATTCTAATCAGTCATTAAAAAAAGAAAGAAAGAAAAAAATCGCCCAACCATATGTAAAAGGTCAAGCTTAAATATCAGCTAAGGGATGGGAGCAGCCCTAATAGCTCAAGAGTGCATGTCTGAAGGGGAAGGACAGAGGAGAGAAGCTGCCACTCAGCTTTCTGTGTGACCATGTGCCTCTAGGTTATGGAGGGAAGCCTACTTCTTCTAAAGCTTCCCACCTTATAGAGAGCTTGCTGTCTTAATGTCCCGCAGTGAAGGCGAGCCCATTCCTGGTTTATGTAGGTCAGTGATGGACTGAAAAAGGGCAGGGTGGAAAGAATGGGACACCGTTTCTCAGACTCTTTTTTTTTAGGGACTGTGAGCTGACGCACATGGGTCATTGCCCAACTCAGTCTGCTTCCCTAAAGTGTACCATGTTGGTTCTTTCTGACCTTTGTCACAGACAGCTAACCTTTGAGTATCTGTGCAGTGGGCTGGACACTTACTTGGCTCAGCAAGAGTAAGGCTGGACTGATGTCCCAGAGATGTTGCTCCCTAATAGGGCCACCAGTTCCGATGTGGCTTTGCGTGTGGTTAGCCATGACTGGCCTAGAGAATGTGATCTGGCCAGTAGTAGATCCTCATTTCACGTGGTGTGGAGGCTCAGAAAAAGGAGCCAGGGAGACAGAATTTTGATGAGGGTAGGTGTGGTGAGAAATAGAGAGCTCATCATTGACATTTTTGCTTTAGAGCTGCACAGTCCAAAACACCAGTTGCACATGGCTATTTAATTATAATTGAAATTGATAGTAATTATATTTAGAAATTTTGTTCCTTAGTTGCCCCTTTTTGAGTGTTCCTTAGCCACATGTGGCTGGTGACTGCTGCTATTTATTTGGACAGCGCAGCTATAGAACATTCCCATGATTGCAGAAAGTTCTCTTAGTTCTTAGTTGGATCTTGGGCCCAATCTGGATTTGCCATAAAGGCTTTGTGTTTAGATTATAACTCTGATTTCCAATTTTGGAGTGGTTTGGAGTTTTAGTTTGTGTCTTATCAGTGAGTGATACTGGCTTCTAACTTTTCTCAAATCCTGAGAAAGGGGATGAACTGAGATAATGCAAAAGACTGTTCATTAATTTTCCTATGTGCTTTTTTTTTTTTCCTAAAGAGGGAAAACACAAAGTCTTCCAGAAATCTCAGAATGTTCACAAGAGTCAAACACCTCAAGTGGACTTTGTGTGTTTTCCAGCTAGCAGATCCTTGTGATTCCTGCAGCGTGACCTTGTTCTTCTTGGAAGCCAGTTGAGGGTGGCGGAGGGCTGGGTGGGTCTGAGCCTGTGAGCCTGGCCTCTGATTGTTGTCACCTTCTGTCCTTCCCCACAGTGGGCGGTGAGATCCCCCTAGACATGCGGCTTGGGGGCGGGCAGCTGGTATCGGAGGAGCTGATGAATCTGGGCGAGAGCTTCATCCAGACCAACGACCCGTCCCTGAAGCTCTTCCAGTGCGCTGTCTGCAACAAGTTCACGACGGACAACCTGGACATGCTGGGGTTGCACATGAATGTGGAGCGCAGCCTCGCGGAGGACGAGTGGAAGGCCGTGATGGGGGACTCGTACCAATGCAAGCTCTGCCGCTACAACACCCAGCTCAAGGCCAACTTCCAGCTGCACTGCAAGACAGACAAGCACGTGCAGAAGTACCAGCTGGTGGCCCACATCAAGGAGGGCGGCAAGGCCAATGAGTGGAGGCTCAAGTGTGTGGCCATCGGCAACCCCGTGCACCTGAAGTGCAATGCCTGCGACTACTACACCAACAGCCTGGAGAAGCTGCGGCTGCACACAGTCAACTCCAGGCACGAGGCCAGTCTGAAGTTGTACAAGGTAAGGGCTGGCTCTTCGGTGCCATGCGCTGTCTGCACCGAGTTGTTTGGGTAGCTGGGAGGTCGGGGAGGACGGGGAAGGGGACCATTAGTCTCTGTCATTTTTCCGTTGGCTGCTGTGTGGCAGCCCAGAGCTGGAAGGGGTGTTGCTATCACTTCCTATGCAGTAGAGATGTGGCGGTGGCTTCACCTGGTGGCTGATGTTCTTGTTTGGGGTGCCCCATTTTAAGGGTCAGGTTTACTTTATAGCAGCCAGGCATCATCCTCCTTCCACCTTGACTGTTTCTAGAGTTGGCTTTTTCCTAACGCACTACCAGCTTCTGTGACTCTCTGTCTTCACGCTCTTCTTGTTCTCCTTTTCTTTCCTCTGGATGCCCCGGTGTGGCTCATCCAGCCAGCATGGTGCATCTCTTGCACACCAGCACTCTTCTAGGTATGCACTTTCATGGGTGCACAACATAGAGCCAGTACCCACCCATCCCCGACAGTATCCCTACCTCAGGGAGCTTCCTTCCTTTCGGGGGTCAGTGGCTGGCATCAGAGGAGCTGATGAACCAGAATGAGAGCTTCATCCACACCAACGACCTGTCCCTGCATCTCATCATGATGCGCATCGTGAATAAATTATATGGCAGGCTGCATGGGCTTCCCTGCTATGGGGAAAAAACAGGGTTACAGAAGAGGGCCCTTTGTTTTGTGTTTTTTCTCTGGGCCTTTTATGTTTCCGTCCCCTTTATCTTCCTTCTGCTGATCTTTTTCTGTTTCCGGGCTTCTCTCATCCTCCTCTCTCTCTGTCCCCTGTCCCCCTCTTTCCTTTCCCTTCCTCTCTCCACCCGTCTCCCCCAATCCTCCTCCGAACTTCGTAGGTGGTGGCGGAGGGGAGGGGCTCCGGATACTGTAAATAGTCCTTTCCCTTGCACGCCAGGATCGCTCCAGACGTTTCTATTGATTTTCACTGGACTTAAAGCCTCACCTTTTTCTCTAATCATCCCATAATGGCTTTAGTATGAACAATCAGGTACAAATCGCCATAAATCTCCCCAGCCTCGTTCCACATACCTTCCACTCCCTTGCTTTCTCTTTCCATCTCCTCGATGTTATTATTTGTGCTCTCTCTCCCTTCACACCCTTTCTACCGTCTTCTGTCTTCCCCTGACCAGTGTTTAGTGTCTGCTAACCCGAGCTCACAAAATCCCCTCCCTACTCGTAGTGATTTTAGATGGAGACTCCGCCCAAGGAAGAATTCTGATCCATTGCCCGTGTTTGTCTCTGCCAGGCGACTGTAATTCATTTTACAGTTGCTTGTTCACAGGGTGGTGGAGGCCTGTGTGCCAGGGATGAGAAAACATTTTAGGGAGAGGAGGAGGAAGCAAGTGTTGAGGACAGAATGTTCTGGAAGTGACTGCTCACGCCAGTTACAATGCACTGGACACCGAGCAGCCAGCTCCTGTGTTTCAAGGGAACAAGAGTCTTACGGGAGTGGCTCAGCTTTGTGCCACCATGGAAGGAAAATTTTCTTTGCAGTTGGAAGTCTGAGCTGGCCACAGGATGGTGTCCATGTGATCAAGAAAACCTGATAGAAAAACCAGTGGAAAAAGAATTTCCAAAGGACCCAACTGAGTAAAATTTGCACAAAGGACTCAGGGTGGCCATTGAAGGTCGCATGCCACTTTGATGAAGAGTCCTTTGGAGGTGGCTCGAAGCTGGGCTGCTTCCATCTCTGGGAAAAATTGGCATTTAGATTATAAAGTGCCCGTGATGGTAACTGACTCCGCATCTAGTGCCCCCAGTGGAGGTCTTGACTGTGAGTGAGCCAGGCATTGGCCTGGCTTCTAAAGGGCCCGGCACCAGGCAGATTCACCCATAGTTACTTTCCACTCTGCTCCCAAAGCCACATCCTCGGATCACACCTGAGAGTTAGGGTGAAGTGTTTTCAGGGCACCGGGTGTGTATGAAGGAAGCAATTTCTTTGTGTGTTTCTCTTTCACCAATTCTAGTTGCTTATCCTCCTGGACGCATTTGTATATGTATGTACATACGATTCTGGGGTTGAACTCAGGGACTTTCTACCCAGCCTTTTAAAAAAATTATTATTTTTGAGATAGAGTCTTACTAAAGTGCTATTACCCAGGATGAGCTCCAATTTGTGATTCTTGTGCCACAGCCTCTCAGAGTTCTGCGATTACTTTTTGTTGTCATTGTTGTTAAGGTGGAGGGCAGGACACTTCTGTTCAAAAAGTGCAACGTGGTCCTAAGTGTTGGGATACAGGATAAAGGTGAGAGGCGTCTGTCCGAGTGACACATTTAGCTGGCACGTCCCTGGGGGTGAGCAGCTCCTGACTGAGTTTCAGGACAGAATTCCCGGCATCAGGAGCCAAAGGTCATTAGCACGGCTCGTTAGTCCTTAGGTAATGAATGTCCCTCTCTTGCTGAGGCTCTGCCAGGGGTGGGGAGCTCTCCCACCCATTCCTGGATGACACGGGATTATCATTCCAGTGCTGGTCCTGAGCTCTTTGTCCCTCAGTGTGACTAAGATAAACCTCTTTTGCCAGCTTTCCTCGGTCTGTGGACTCGGGGTGGGGTTTCCAGGTGGCTTGAGAGTCACTTTTTCTCGAGGCCCTGGTGTGGCCTGTAGTAAATGGAGATTGATTGCATGTTATTTTTCCTCTTGCTAATGTAATCCATTAGCCCGGCACATGCATAATCAGTTTAGAGCACAGTTAACTGGATGTAATCGAGTTCTTTACTGTCTGCTAGAGAAACCGTTCCAGATGCAGCTGACCCGGGGAGGGCACGGGGCTTCTCACTCACAGCCCGCCTCGCGCACCCCTACCCGCCCCCCATCCCTCTACACCCTGTCCCCACTCTCTGGTTATTTATTTGTGATCAGCTAGGGAGACCCCCCAAAGAAGCTGCTCTCTACTGTGGAAGAAGCCTCCTGTCCTCCCCCTTTTGGCAGAGACTTTTCCTCCCCTTCTCTCCTTTCCCCTTCATGTTAGAGAAGATAGAGCCTTGGTCTCGGGAGACAGAGCAGTGATGTGGCTTTCCAGTTTGTCATTTGACCACACTCCAGTGCAGTGTCACTGCCCTTGGTACCACAAAAGCTCATACAGGATGTACATCCCAAATCTGCAAGTCCAGAATCTGTAGTGCTGCAGTATCTGAAACTTAAGAGTACCAACATGATCCCGCAGGTGAAAAACGCCACCCAATGCAACTTAGTCTAAGCACAGGTTCACCAGCCATAGTACAGGTGCATGTGTGCATAATCCCAGCTGCGCTGGAGGCTGGGGCAGGAAGGTTGCATTTAAGGCCAGCATGGGCAATTTAGTGACCACCCTGTTTCAAAATAAAAAAATAAAAAGGGCTGGGGCTGCAGCTCAGTGGTAGAGCCTTCTTGGGTTCCACCTCTAGTACTTCAAAAACAAAACAGAAATGCACTAACAGTATTTCCTAAAATTATCTTCAGACTACGTGTATAAAGGTATATGTGAAACATAAAAAAATCCCAAATGCTGCTGGGTCCCGCACATTTTAGATCAGGGACACCTGTATACATTACATGTTACGACTGAACTTTCTGGAAGACTAGGCAGTTTTAACCAGACAGGAGATGGTTAGCTAATCTGCAAAAGCCTGTTGATATTTACTTATGTTGCCTAAAATTGAAAGCTTTTGATTATTATGTGATGCTAGTCTTCAAAGCGGGTAATGGTCACATATTTTTCCCACCTCCTGAGAGAAGAGGGCCGAGGCAGGAGAGCCAGAGGGACCTCCATGTGACTTGTGCAGCGTGCTCTTGGCGGGATTCCTTGGGGACTGTTTTGGCTGCGGTCCAGCTCGTTGGGGTCACAGGTCCACCAAGTCCTGCCCTCATGGGCATTCTGATCTCCAGGGCTCCAGGGCAGCTTCAAAACTGGGTTGTCGGTTTCTGCCCTGAAGGATGTTGCTGGGCTGGAAAGGTGGCATGTCGTGGAAAAGATGCATTCGCTTCCCCAGCTTTCTGCCATTGCACTTAGCACTCCTCTTCCCAACTGCCCATCTTGCACCTGTCCACCCAGAGATGCAGGTGTCCCTGCCCGTCCTGATTAGGGGTGTAGCTGGTACCCACCGACGCTTCCCTACCCCCACGGTCTTCCCTACTCTTCTGAGACCAGCTTCTGAGAGAGAACCTGAGTCTGGGCTCTGGGGCAGGGCTGGTGCAGGCCGCCCCTGTTTACTGTGCCTTGCTGGCTATGTGGCATCAGTCATGAGCTCTCCGAGGTTTGTGGTCTTTGCAGCTTGGAGGAGGGGTGCAGAAAGGCCATTGGCAATCTGTGCACACCTGTCAACAATCAGAATCTGTTTTTTCCTTTGATGTCTTTCTTCACCTGTGAGTCATTGGAATGGAAATCCATCACCTTTAGCAGATAGATTAAGACCCCACCAGAATCCATTACTCAAACAGTTCCTAGCTGAGGTGTCTTTGATTAGGCCAAGACCCAAGGTTGCATGGTCCTCTTAAATTATACACCAAGAGGGTTGTCGACCACACGGAGGGGCTGGCGGTGTGTGAGCTGCATTAGGCCAGTAAGGCACACAGATGAGGAGCCGGTGTCTAAGCCACCTTTACTTGGCTTAGAATAGGAAACAGAATAAGGCACCGGTGTATTAAAATACACACAGAGCCAAATTCTGCAGATGGCGGCCTTTTACTCTGCTGTCCTCTGAAGAGTCTGCTCTGCAGAAGGATGTAAGAGCTCGCCAGGGGACTCAGCATTACCTATTTAAACACCTTCTCACTTCTTCCCCTGATGCATCAGAAGCTCATTGGAGCCCAGTCTCCCAGCAGGGCCATAAAATTGTTGTATGCTAGATGGACAAATCAAGACAGAGAACAATGCAGAAGATGATTTGGTTTGAAATCTGCATTCTTCATCTGCCTAATGTGTGCGCTGGGGAGCGGAGGGGGCTCAGAAGACAGCTGCACGCTTCATGCCTGTAGGTGGTGACCGCGGCCTTTGTCCTGTCCTGACAGGAAAGCGCGTAAATCCTCTGGGAGTCTCTCCTCCTCCGTCCCCTCCTCCCTCCCATGCCCTTCACCCCGGGGTGGCTGCACAGTTGAAGCAGGGGTGCAGGTGTCACCTGGTTTCCATTGTGACTCTGGGGCAGGGTTTCCTCCAGTCTTGTTTTCTCATTAGGTAGGCGTTTTTCTTTTGGTTTCAAGTGCACACTTCTGCTGCTTTCTTTCCCTGCTTTGGTGCCTTCCACTAAAAATGAAAAGAGGGGACAGCTTTTCCCAAGGTGATTTAGAAGGTGTGAAAGGCCAGATGTGCCGGTCCATTTTAACTTTTCTGAGCAGCTGGGGCTCTGAAGTTTATTTCCCTCCCTGGATGGCTGGGGCCAGCAGGAAGCAGGGCTCCTTGCCAAGTGTGGAAGGCTGTGCGTCCTGTGGAGGTGCCTGGCCTTTCCTCCTGCCGAAAGCATCCCGCCCACCTTCTGCGGAACCCGCCCAGCACAGGTGTCACACAGGACATCCAGCTAAAGGCCGTGCCTACAAGCCTTGGCCATGTAGCTCTGGCTGTGGCACGGTGCACACCCTCAGGTCATGAAGGCAGCACCTTAGCACAGAATGGACGCGAAGTTGTGTGTGTGTGTGTTTTTTTAAGAGTTCTGTACTTAATATGCCACTTGTTGAAAAACCAGTTCTACAACCATTAACCAGAGCCCTTTCTTCTCTCTCTTTTTCTAAATGCAACGTTTGTTTGTTTTCTGTCTTTCCTTCCCCTCCCTTCAATCCTTTCATAAATAGTAAAACACACATCAGACCTGGTTAGCTATGATTGTGTTCTCAGATACTGCGTAGTTGGTTAGCAGTCCACGTTTACCTAAGTGTAAAATGTAGGGTTGTTTTTGCTGGTCAGAGTACTGTGAATAGTACATGTTCCCCGTGAAAACACTTGAAAAATCAAGAAGAGAAAAATGACTTACCACGCTAAGTGTACTGCACAGTGGTGTGTTTTTATTTCATTTTTTTATACGTGACATAAACATTTCATAAAACTGGAATGATACCGAGTATAATTATACCCAAGACCCCTTTAAAAGTATCTTTGTGTGCCTTTTTTAGGGACTGTTAAATTGACTTTTTCTATTCTGCCTTCACTTTCCAAAAGCAAACCACTGTTATGTTTAGTTTGTGTTCCTCTGGGCTTTTTTTTCTGTGCTGCTGTACAAATGTGTGTGCATGTGTGCGTGCACATACAGACTTCAAACTCTAAATATGTATGCATGCTGTGCATTCAGCTTTTTCATGTAACCTTTTATCATGAGAGTCATTTTATGTCAGCACATCCAGTAGCGTTCTGGATCATTCTTTTTTAATGGCTGTGTAGTATTCTACATATTAACTTATTGATGTACACAGAAGTTATTTGCCCTGTTCTGATATTACTTATAAAGAATTAGGAAACAGTATCTTGCTGTTCCAGGAAGGAAGATTATACTTGATCCTTCAGGACAGTGGTGGCTGTTTCATCCCCCCCAGACAGATGATGCGCAACCCCCCACAGTAACTAGCACCCTACTGTTATTTTCTGTCTTTGTGTCAGATCGACAGCATTGAGCCGATGTGAATCTTTGTGATTATTAGATTCAGTGAGCATTTTTCAAGTATTTATTTGCCATGTGCTTCTGTGCGTGTGGCTTTCTGAGCCTTTGCCTGTTAATTTTCGTGGTTCGTTCTTCTTTTAATCCTCATGTATCTGAGAGCCTGCCATCCTTGATGTCCTATACATGCAGCAATAGCTTCTCCCAGTCTGTTTATCGTCTTTAATTTTGCTTATGGCACATTTTGATAAACAGGTACTTCACATGTTTATGAAGTCTAGTTTGTCCATCTGTGTGGTTCTAATTTTTCTTTTTTTCCCCACAGGGAGGCCTTTTCTCTTTGCTAAGATTTACCTATCACTTCCTAGCTGCTTTGTGTGTATTAACTGATTCAGACTCTTACCGGGCTTCATTGAAGTGGAGACCTTGAGGCACACAGGGCCACGGGCCACAAGCTCGGGAACATTGCAGTCCTCTGTTCGTGCTCGGCAGATGACTCTCCTTCACTGATCTCTTCAGCAGCCTCCCCCATGCCTTTTACCCGTGAGGAGTGTATTTTTTGTATGGGAGGCTGATGCAGGAGGATTGTCAAGTTCAAGAGCAGCCTAGGCAACTTAGCAAGACTTTATCTATGAATAAAATTTAGAACAAATCTTAGTATGTGGTTTGTATAGCATCAGTGAGGGCCTGAATTCAGTCTCGAGCACTGCAAAACACACACGCAGCTGTCTTTATCACAAGGATGGAGAGGAAGAAGGAGCAAAAAGGCCCATTCTCTTTTCAGACATTTAAAGTCTTAAGGTATTAATGTCAGCCTCTCCCTTTTCTTGTTCCTCTGGGCCGTATTCCCCCCGGGGGAGTTTCTTGAACTCATTGCCTTCATTAAACCCTGTGGGACCAAGCTGCGTTTCAGTGCCATAATGGAACTGTAGATCTCACTGTTAACCTTTCAGAAAAGGCCTGGAAGCAGATCCCAAGCTCCCTTCCCTGAAGCTCGCATGGAGGCAGCGTGTGGCGAGCACCGAGTGTGTCTGCTGTTTCCAGGACAGTTTTCAGGGGCTGCCATGTGCCTCCTCCTGGCTTGTAAAGCTGTAGCCGGGGCCCTGAGCTGAGTAGCAAGGGGGTCTAACTGCAGAAGTTCTGCCAACTGCTGCTCTGTTAGACTGCCCGAGAGCCACCTCCCCAGATCCTCGGACTAAAGGCCCTGGAGCTCATGAGAGAGAAGTCTCAGTCTTTCTGCATCCTCCTCCACTCCACTCCCACCTGGGGATGCTTTGTGCCCATGACACGGGCTCCTTAGAGGTGGCCCCTGACCCTTAGGGAAACTTCACTGTGGACAGTTGGTTGCACTGGAGAATGACTCTGCGTTGGGCTGGTTCTCAGCATACCCAGGCTGGCGGGAGAACCTGGGTGGCAGGTGCTACACAGGGGCAGAGGCATGCACCCAATTTTGAATCCTTTCAACTTGTTGATGACTCGGACTCAAAGGGCAAATTTGAATACATACAGTTCCAACAGGTGTTTCTGGTTCTTTGTTTTGAAAGGGAAATTGTAAGGGAACAATTAGGCATTGTCAAGAACATTGTCAAGAAAAGGCAAGAGTTTTTAAATAATTACATAATACACCTGAACCATATTCTTTATTCTGTTTTAAACATAACTTGAAACTATAAATACTGTTTAAGTGTAGGTTGGAAAAGGCTGTTCATATGAAAACCATTTTGGCATAGCGTTAAGTAATTTTATACTTCAATAAAATTAATTTCCAGCACTGTGTGTGTGTGTGTGTGTGTGTGTGTCTGTGTGTGTCTGTGTGCCACCAGGATGTAAGATGAGGGTTTAAGATGTTTAATGACCCAGATTCTGTTGCTTGCTGCAGAGGTGACTGCAGCCAGCAGGATGAGGGTGGTGACTCCTGAGTACTCCCTGCCGTGGCCTCCAGGTCAGGTTGCCAACTATAGCAACCAACAGCATGGAACGTGGAACATGCAGTTAAATGTAGATTTTAGATGAACAGAAAGTGGTTTTCTAGTGTAAGTGTGACCATCGTGTGGGTACGTTCTAGTGTAAGTGTGACCCATCGTGTGGGTACGTTCTAGTGTAAGTGTGGCCCATCTTTTTAAGTGGGCATCTTGTATTTTATTCAGCAATTCTACCCCTGGAAGGTGAAGAGATTCTTTGAAAGTGGCCTGCAGTCAGGGTCTGCAGGTGTTCAAAGAAAGATAAGTGACTCTTTTGTTTGAAAAACTTCTGCCTCCACCCCACTGGTTCCCACCAAAGGGAAAAAAATTTGCAAAAACCTCTAATGCTTTCCAGTTTTTGTTATTTTAGAAAGCTGTCATATCAAATCTTTACATTTTCTACATAGAATAAAATGCTTTTTCCTATCTCGAAAACTAAATGTTTCTCCGAACTATTCAGTTTTACATTTCAACCCCCCCCCCATTATTTCCTTTACTGGGATGGTTTTGGGGTGGTGCATAGCAGGATGCTCAGTTTCATCTTGCCCAGCTTTGCCAACCACATTACTGCTTCTTGGGCACACCAGGCTCCTCTCGGCTCCCCCTGAAACTGTTTAGGTGTTAAAAACCCATCACTCTTGGGCACCGGTCCTTGTCCATAGGGGATGCCGGTGTCTGCAATGAGTATTTCTTTAAGAGGAAGTGCTGAGTCAGTTTGAACTAGGGTTGCTCATCAGGAGTGACTAGAACCTTCTCTAGGGCCTGCATCCTCAGCCTGTAAGAGGCAAACTCTTGTTAGAAGGTTAGAAGTGTTTATCTACCAGTGATGTTTGATTTGTAACTGTTAATGAGCAGGGCAGGTTCCCAGACTCGGGATGGGGCCTCCGAAGCCTTCCTGGTCTCTTAGGTCAACAGTTGCGCTGATGTTTTCTTTGCCAGAACAGCTTGTGCATTGGAATTATGGGAGGGACTGCTCGTCCTTTGCTGGCCCTTTGGCGTCTGTCTGCTTCCTCTCTTTGGCTGTAGGCTCCTGCTCAGGGATTGTCAGGCATTTGTAGCCACTTTGAGCTGCCTTCTGTGGCTTCCCCAGGGTGACACCAGTCCCTCGGATTCTCCGGGATCTCCGACAAAAGAGCCCTCACCTGCACCCTGATCTGCCTTTCTACTGGTCCACACCTCCACCCTGGGGACCTAAGCTTGTCAGACACCAGGTCTCCTTGACTGTTCCCCGGTAGAGCCTCTAGTAAACAAGTAAATGGGAAAGGAATTTCTTCCCATGTGGCATCTTTGTGCCAAGACTGGAGTAGGATTTGTGCAGGTCGGGGCACCTGGGTCTGAATGCTGTTGCCTGAGGCCTCTGTGTTTGGGGACTCTGTGTTAGCAGCTTGCATTGGGAGGATGAGTTGCTCCAGCCCTGCACACTCTGCTCCCCACCTTCCTTTCCATTCATGAGAACCCTCATTTGGTCGAAAGAGCAGGGCTGAGCAGGAATCAGGTATGCAAGCTTCTGAGTTAGGTGTGCTTTTCCCAGGGTGGGGGACGACAAATCAAACATGAGGGGACTGGAACCTTCTCTCGCACCTTCTTCCATCCAAAAGCTAGAAAGATCACACAGATAATCACAGCACAGAGGTGGTGATTGCTGTGGTCCTCTGACCTGGAGGGAGAGGGGATCGTGAATGGCCTCAGGACTTTTCAGACTTGGTCCTTTCCACTGTGGTTGTCACGAAAGTATTGGTTTCACCCGACCGTGGTTGGCTTCAGGACCTTGCTGCACACACGTAGAGCTTACCCAGCTCCCTCTCTGCTTTTACCTAGTAGATGTATCTTTGGAACTCGGGCACAAAGGACTGACAAGATCAGGTGTTGCTGTTTGTTCCTTGTCTCCTTTAGTTCTTGCAAAGGGCTTGAGAGGGAGCCTGCGGCACTGTGGTGGCCCTGCAGGACGATGCTGGTGCTCCTGAGGATCTAGAGGAGCTCTGGCTTTGTTTATGGTGGAGGTCGTTCTAGCAGAAAGGGCTCATCTTGCTTCAGACATGTGCTGCTGATTGTAACAGGACTCATTTGAGTTGAATGCTTTATGTCCAGTCCCTGTGTAAACTGCTGATTGTCACAGGCCCAGGAAGCTTCTCCGAGCAGCATCAGATGGTTTCCCTCTGTTGAGAACGCTCTGTGCTTTGTCATAGGATGGGGACAAGTGTGCCCCCAGAGGCTCACATCTAGCCATGAGTCTGCTCCTCCTCAGACAGTTTCCAGTGTAATCTTCCCAGAATGCGCTGCTCTTTCCTAGTGTGTTTCCCCTCCCCTCCCATCCCCCTTATTTTCTAAAATAATTGAAGATAGAGGAGCTCAGGGAGCATTCCTTGGCTCTTCTAGCTGGCCCAGCCAAGTGGCATTGGTCCCGGGACTGTGATTTCCTCGCTGTCCTAGACATTAGTCAGTCAGTGTGACTCCGTTCCGCAGCCAGCTGTGGTTTAGGAAGCACCGTGGGAGTGATTTGGCTGGAAACCTCTGTTTGTGTATGTTTGTTCGGTTTCTGGTTCTCGGATTAGGCTCTGGCCATTTTTATTATTATTTCTTTACCCAGATTTGGTTCCCATTAGTGATGGCTGCAGCTGTCTGCATCGGAAAACCAAAGGGCTTCTCCAGGAACCAGAGTCCTGACCTCTGTCCAGTCTCATTGTACAGTGTCCTGCTTGGACTCTGACCCTGCACTCCCCGCCTGCATCCTGCTGCCATACTTGTGGCTCTGGGCCTCCGGCACTTTGACTCAGGCATCTGCGGGTTCACCCAAAGTCTTTCCTCTGTCAATAACTCTCCTCTCGGACATCCCAGCTCCCAAAAGACCCTGCAAGTTTTTCGGAAACTGCCCCTCCCTCCTCACCGTCTCCCCACACACAGCCAGATGCTGGTCTTCTGTGCCAGCCTGCTTTTTATTCCTCCTCGAGTGTGGCCTTTGGAATAAAGTCTCACCTGGGGAGGTTTCTGACAGCAGCAACAAAGCCCCGGTCCACGGGGGGAGAGACTAATTACACAGCTAATTAAGCCAACAGCTGTCATTTTAAGTGCTCATTTCTTTTGTGATTTGGTGGCACGTGCCCCACGTTGCTGAGATAGGCTCTAGGTCCTGTTGGAAAATGTCTTTTTGATCAAACTTTCAGAAAGAGCGTATTATACCCTGCTCCTTCTTTGGCCCCACTAATCTATCCATGCTTTTCCAGTAAGTTCTCTCCAGGGCTGTGCCCACAGCCAATTTCTGGGCTCTGAACACGCGTCGTACCATTTGTCTTGGGCTGGTTTCTGCCTCAGGACCACTGTGTGTCACCCCATGACTTGTTGATAAGCCTCTGAAGATTCTGGGGTGCCTCTGGAGGTGAGGGGTACCACTAGCACTGTGGGAATATATGAAGGGTACAGTGCAGGTGGACACGAGTGAGGGCCTTCTGGTTTCTTGCTGTCTTGTCTGTACTGGAAGCAGATTTACTTGTGAGGAGAGTAGCTAGGCTGTGTTTCAAAGGTGCCTTTTCACAGTTAAGAGGAACAGGATGGCGGTGATGCATTAGTGACGCCAGGCAGCTCCCACCTGGGATAGAAAGGTTCTTGGAGACAGAGGAGGCGGTTAGGAAGCAGGAAGGAGGTGGCGGATCAGTTGCTTCCTCTTTCAGTGCCAGGACTGGAATGGGAGGGATGCGTGGGCACCGCGTCCTGCAGGTGGCGTAAGCGTGGCTCAGGTAGACGGTGGCCGTGGGCCTGAAGCACTTCAGCATCCGGTGCCTGCAGAGGTCAGCTGTCCTCTGGGCTGGCAGCCCCTGCCCACGGCTGCAGTGATCAGGTTCTCCCTGGCTGAGGACTCGGCCCTGAAAGTGAACTTATGATCTCTCAGTCACTGGATGTGTAAAGTTTCGACACTGAGGGAACAGGTCACCAATGGCCTCAGCACTGCCAAATCCACTGTCCACATTCCAGGCCTGGTGACCATCGTCCAGGGCTCCTTCTTGTCTCTGCTGGTTTCCTTTCTGTTACTGGATGGTAGTAGGCAGCAGGAAGCCCTCGGGCTTGGCCACTCTCCCCCCCCCCCCCCAGCGTCCCAAGTCTTTCAGTGGTTTTAAACAACATCTACCTTCTGATGACACCTGAGTCTTTGTCCCCGGCCTTGACTGCTCCCTGTATCCAGCTGCCTACTGGACGTTTGCATTGTAATTGTCTCATAATGGATTTCTCAGGTTAGCGTGGCCTGGAGACGACCCTGAGTGACCATGGCCATTAAACTACTTTCTCTCCCAGACTCCCCCATCTCTGTCTACCATTTGCAGAAACCCAGAAGCTGTGGACACTCTGTGGGCCACTCTTCTGTTCCTCTGCAGCCAATCTGTGAGCTCCACCTTCTCCACTGGTTTCCACCACCCTCTCCTGCAAGCCCTCATCACCCCGCACTGCCTTGGCTCCCTCCCTGCTTTTATTCTTCTTGCTCCTTACAACTCAACCTCCGCTGAGTGATTTGATGGAGAAGAAAATGAGGCCATACCACACCCTTGCAAAGACCCTACGATGGCTTTCTGCCCCACTTATGATAAAAGCTGTGGTTTACAAACCGCTCTGTGATCTACACTCATCCTACCATGCTGACCTCATGTGATAATGCTCTTGCCTTTAGCTGCTACACGATAGCCATACTGGATTCCTTACGTTTCAGTGTGTCAAGCTTATGCCTGCCACAGGGCCTTTGCACCTGCTGTCCTGCTGTCTGGAATGTACTTCTCTGACCTTGACATTTAGCTCAAATTATGGCCAGTTCTTAAAGAGGCATTCTCTGACCATTCGCTCTCAAGTAGCTACACCATCACTTACTAGAATTTACTTCTTTGCATCAATAGTGACTTGTTTTCTTCTTCATTCATTTATTTTTTGATCTGTCAAGATTGCTGAGTCCACAGTTACCCTTTAATCTTTGGGCCCTAGTGCTGACCTGGTGCCTGAATGACGAAGCACCAGCAGAATGTGCCCCGGCTTTCTCCCCTACCCTCGAGTCTGGTCCAGCAGCCCTGTCTCCGACTTGGCTTTTCATAATTCAGTGTCCAAGAGCAGATGTTGGAATAAGCTGGATGCTGTGTGTACATCCCAGAGCTGTCTGCTGCATGTCTTTATCATGAGTTTACACACAGCTCTACTCCTGTACCGACTGCTGAGAAGCAGCCCCGCAAGGCGACAGCTTGTGTCAAAGCGCTTTGAAAATGCCCATGTGCGACTGACCTCGGCTCGCTCTCCTAAAATTCTGCCAGCCCAAATCATTTTGTTCTCCTCACAACTGTTCCCATCCCTTCCTCTCCCTTCAGCGCTCCCTTAGGGACATTTTGCCCCTTTCCTTTCATGCGATCATTCCCGTTTTAGTGGTCCTTCTCCGCGGCTCAGCGTGAAACCCTTAACAACAGGAGCCGTTTATTCTCATTTAGCTTTGCATGCCTGCATCTTGCGGATGTTAGTAGATTTGTCAGCAAGTGTCACCTGCTGATTTGATTTTAAAAGAAGGGACTTTGTATTTGTGTTCGTACTGGAGATTGAACCCGGGGCCTTCACACTGAGCTACATCCCCAGCCCTTTTCTGTTTTATTTTGAGACAAGATCTGGCTCGATTGCCCAAGCTTGGCTGCACTTGTCACTGCCTGCCTCAGCTTCCCAGAGTGCAAAGATTATAGTGTATGCACTGTGCCTGGCCAGAAGATGGAATCGTAAACCTAGAAAGTTAAAGTTAGCATCATTCCCTGTGAAAGCTCTTCTATGTATTCCTGTAGAGTAGCGTTGAACCTTTTAGAACTTCTAATGATACAAACAGCCCACCATGGCCCACAAGCTGTAGGTTCTCCAGCACTGCCATCGTCTCCTCTGCGCTGTCCATTGCCTCCTCCCGGGCAAGTAATCTGCGTCTTAGTGATGCTTACTTAGTCCCAAATCTGGCTGTTCACCTACCCTCAGAACCAAGCTCTTGGGAACAGGACAGAATCCAGTAACAGAGAAGTCCCTTTCTGTTTTTCTCTGTGCTGTCCCATATTCAGGCCACACCTCTTTCTGTGAGCAGAAGGATGTACTGGTTCTTTGGGCAGTGGCTTTTAAACTGTGTTGCCTTTGATGCAAAATGAAATACTATTTACACTGGCCAGGAAGCACATACATATGCATAGATATTTTGTATATATGATTGAAACAAATGGGATACAAAATGACTTCATGTCTTTCCCTGTGCGCTACAGTTGGGTACTTTGTGTTCTACCCAGTCTGTTGTGTTTTACAGTGGATTACAGGATCCCCACAGGTGGGGAGTTTAACAGAAATGTGCATGCCCAGCCCAGCCCCCCAAGGTCTCAATTTGTTTTCTGAGAGAGCCTTACTGGGAGCTACTGCACTCATGGGTCATGATGCTATTTGCACAAAACCTTGATACGTAGGCTGTGAAGAGTTCCCACTGAGTACGAGCCATGCTCTGAGCGCACTTGCTGCCCTGGCGGACAGGAGGTGGAGGGAGGGAACACTGCACCCAGTTGTTACATCACAAGAGGGCGGGGGAGGCTGGAGTTGGAGGAGCTTTGAAAAGCGCAATCCCATGGCTGAGTGAGCTGTGCAGAGGACAAAGACTCGTTTGTCCTTCTGTGTGGAACCTGAGGCCATCTCCCTAATCTGATGGCAGTAGCCAGTGCTTCCTCTTCTGCCTCTGTGGTTAACAGAACTTTCAAATGAAAGTCAGTGGTGAGCTAAACATTTCACTGGTGTTTAGGCCTTTTTACTGTTTTCGTAGTGAGGAAGCCTGGTCAGATGTCCTGTTAAAGTGATAAAAATGCTACCCAATAAACTGTGGCGCATGCTGGACCTGCTGAAGCCTTTGAAGCAGGGTAGAGGGCCCCGATGGCTGCAGTTGACCTGGCGCCAACGGGCAGCTGGATAGGTCACTGGTGTGGATAACCAGTACAGCATGACTTTGATTTCTGGATGGTGGAGCTATACGGTACAATTTTCTCTTCAACACATGTGTACTTCTGTTTTTTTGTCTTTTTTATTTTTATGAATACTGGGATCGAACTCACGACTGCCTGCTTGCAAGGCAGGTGCTTATGCCGCTGAGCTAAATCCCCAGCCCCAACACATGTGTACTTTTGAACATTTTCATAATACAGTGTAGGAATAAAATACCCAAATCTAACGGTTGGGTATCTCCCCCTGCTCCACCATGTGGGGACTTTATATTTTAAATGAGGTCTCCCCCACCTCTCTTGTCATCCCCTCCCCTGCCTTCCCAGCCCACAGACTGAGCAGTATCCATCAACACAGGGCTCAGATGAGTTATTCCTGGTTTTGCAAACAAGGGCATATGTTTCTTTTTTTCTTTTTTGTCTTTTTCGTTTTTATCGGTACCAGGGATCGAACTCACGACTGCCTGCTTGCAAGGTAGGTGCTTATGCCGCTGAGCTAAATCCTCAGCCCCAAGGGCATATGTTTCACTGGTAGCAGAAACACCCCAAATAGGAACCCTCAAACTACTGCTGGTAAGGCAGTGGAAGGCTGACTGCTTTTAGCTCTTGAGGAGGTAATTGGGTGCCCACTAGATGCCAGCTTCCCAGCCTAAATTCTCACTTGTGTCTAATTTTGGTCACATAAGGGCAATATGGGTGTGTTGATGCTTGCCAAGAGTTTCTGTCTTATTGATACTTTGTGTTCAGTACATAGCAAAAGTATTTTGTCACTTGAAAGGTATCTGGATGTCTGCTCCGTGCTAGCCATTTAGGAAGTAGAACACAGGGTAGAAAACTTCAGGACAGGTTGCTTACGCACCATCTCACGGGGAACCTGCATAGTTCCCCGGGTTTTATAGAGGGAGAAATTCCCAAGTATCGGGCTATCTGGGACACACAGAACCTAGTCCCTCCATGTTTATCATCTGTAGAACTGCCTGCCCGACTATGGAACGAGTTAAATGAGACAATATGCAACGTGTCTACAGTGGAGTCGTCACATAGGCTAGAGCATGCTTTTCTTTAGAGCACCAGGCTCCTGCATTCAATTTTCTATTGTCTTATATAGACCACATAGCTGATGCTACGTTATGATTTGGTTTTCATTAACTTTGAACTTGTCATCTGTTGGTCTGGAGGACAAACAGGCAAGTGGGGATTTGTTTTTGGCCAGAGAGAAGGAATTTCCCTGAGAAACTGGTGTTTTCTGAAACAACTTTGAGCAGGTTATTTAACCTTGGCCGGACTGTGGTGGCCTTGTGTGAAGGACGGGGAGTTCGGACTCATCACTGTCTTTTAAGCATTTAGAGTTTATCTTTGCAGGACTTTTTTTTTTTCCCTTTAGTAAAAAGATACTGTTGTCTCTTCCCTGAGTCATAGAGCAAGAAATAAAGTGCACATGAAATGTAGAAAGCCATCTAAGTCCCGCTTTATTTTTGCTACTACTTGTTCAGCCCTCTCTGAGAAGTACCTGCCACCACGAAATTAGTTTTATACTCATCGTTTTATAATATTGCCCTGCATAACCTGGAGTATCAGTGTTTTATTTTTAAACCAACTTGTGGCAAGGGTCACCCTAGCCATATTTCCCTTACTTGATCAAAATTAGTTGCAAATGGGAATTCAGACTCAGAAATACGTATAGTGTGTACTGCACAGAGAGCTATGTTCCCTTTTTAAAAGTCCTTCTGATTAAAGCTAATGCATATTCACTTTAAAAAATAAAACGAGACAAAATTGAAAAAGCATCAAACCTATAATCCAGACATGCATAATATGGACAGCAAAGACCGAAGGAAACAAAATTAAGCTCTAGTTAAAACCAGAGCGTGTCTGACACTAGCGTCTTCTTACATTTTGTGTGCGTGTCTTGTCCCTGTCTTTATGGCAGAGCAGCGTCAAGGTGGGGGCAGCCTCTGGACACCCAGCAGAGTGTTGGCTGGCGCTGCAAAGCTGCTGTCCCCACCTTGCCAGAGCGAGTTCATTTACATGAAAACCACGGTGTCAGTGACATGGGTGACTTAACATGGCTTTAGGAGCCTTCCACTAATGTTTACATGTGTGTCCCTGCTTGTGGCTGTGCCATCTCGGGCTCTGATCACCTTAGCAAGCACCTGCAGTCAAGTATGCAAAGTGGTTTCCATGGCAACCTTCAGTGCTCTATCACTTTCAAATATTCCAAAATTTTTTCTTCAGCTGAAACTTCCTCTCCTCTCCATCTGTTCCCCTCGCCTTCTTTTTCCTTTTCTGTGTTCCCCTTCCCTTCCCCTTCGTTTTTCTTTTCTATTTTAAACTTGCATCCTCTTCTCCCCTATTTGTACACTGGGAGTGAATCTCCTTGGCTGCTTAAATCACGGCCCTCCTCCTGCCTCCTTTTTGAAAGGCGGTGTCTTTCCCCTTCTCTTGTTTCAATGAAATAATGGCGAATGTGGGATCTCTGGTTACAGCTCTGAGTCGACAAGTGGCCGGAGATGCCGCCCCTCTTGATGTAAAAGACACTGAAGTGGCTATGGAGCAATCACTTTAACATCTGTAACTATGTACGAAGTAGGTGCAACGGGGGGCTCTCACCAAGGTCCCTGCCTGCCTGATGATGAGATCATTACCACAGATTTGGAAAGTGAGCTTGAACAGCAGAGCCGCTCTGTGCAATTTGAATGGCGTGTTACCTGGGCGGGAGGAGGACGAGTTTTGGCAGCCTGTGCTTCCTGCTGGTGTAAAGAGCTGTAGAGAGTGTGTGCCCACCGTGTGTGCTGGAGACACCTCTGAAATGCAATGCAAATGAAGGGCAATAACAACATATTAAGGTTGCAAATTTGAACACAAATGAAGAAATGCAAAAGAAAGTTTTGCATAGCAACACTCATTTTCCTTGTGGTAATTATTACTATCAAATATGATATTGTAATATCCAGGATGGAGAGGATGGCTCCTCATTACTCCTTACACCCCATTTTACATTTTATTGCTATTATATGCAAGTCTTTTGCATTCCATACTCTCCTGTAAGTAATGAGTCTGTCAGTCATTTATTCTCTCTCTCTCTCTCTCTCCCTCTCTCTCCCTCTCTCTCCCTCTCTCCCCCTCTCTCCCTCCTTCCCTCTCTCCTACTCTCTTTTTGTACCAAGAATCAAACACAGGGCCTCATGCTTGCCGGGCGGGCCCTGTGCCACTGTCCTGTACCCCGGGCCCCTGTCACTCATTCTTGATGTAACCATAATCATTCTTATTTTGGCAATGTGCAGACCTTATTTTTTGTTTTCTTCTCTGTTAGGTCTTGTCTTTTTCTAAATGTGTCTGCTCTGATTTGTTATTCCTGCTGATCATGGCTGAAAAAGTCACCTGTAAGTTTTGTTTCACAGACAGACAGCTCTGAGTTACCTCTGTCTTCTCCTTAGCCTTTCCTTTTGAGGCACTCTTGACATCCTGCAAACAGCTTGTGTCCTGGTCATTTTGGCTCTTAGATCTTTTGGCCTTGAACCTCTCTTCGGCTTCACCACGTGCATGTCCTCTTATTCTTTAAAATCCTACTTTCATGTCTTTTTTTCTTCCAAGTCTTTTGGTCTGGATGTGTTTTGTTTTGTTTTGTCATTGATGTTGGTTTTTTTGAGACAGGATCTCACTATGTAGCCCAGGCTGACCTCAAATTCATGGTAATCCTCCTGCCTCAGCCTCCCAAGTGCTGGGATTACAGGTGAGCACTATCATGCCCAGCTTCTTTCCAATTCTTAATAGCTTGGCAGAGATTTTTTTAATGTGCAGAAGAATTTTTGAAGGAATATTGTATTTTAAAATCAGCACTTCTCTCCCTTGGGAAACTCTTCTTGTAAGGTGTAAATTTGTTATTTCTCCCTCTTTTCCTCCTTTCTCGTTTCTTTCCTTCCTTCCTACCTTCCTTCTCCTGTGTAGTCTCCCTTCCCTTTGGGGGGTCTGGGAGCCCAGTGCATCCCCACCGCTGCAGTTGCTGCCTCCAAATAGCTCAGGCGCTGGTCTTGGTTCCCGCAGCTGACGGGGATTATATCAGCTTGGCTTAGCAGTCTGGTTTTCTGCTGCCGGTGCACACTCGTTTTAATGTGTTTCAGTTAATGAGGTAGAAGAGAGAATGAGGTGTCACTGTTTATACCCAGACAGCTTGTGTGGAGGCCCTGTCACAGCCACATGGCCTCGGGCATCCTTGGGGAAGAAGTCCCACAGAGCAAAGCCACCTTTTCAGAACATGGTTTTTCACGGCTAAGGCAAATTAATGTTTATTTCCTGTAAGATGATTACAAAGCCATCATACTTATATCCTTTCTGTTTGCTAGCTGTGTCTTTCTTGTGTAATGATAACAAAGATGACTTGACTTAGAGCTTGGGGTGCAGTCAAGAGTTAATCAAACCACCCACCCCCAATTTTTTTTTCAAACTTGCCCCTAGAAGGACCCTTTTTGAGCAAGGGTCGGTTAATTTGAAGTAGCACAAGTGACACCAGGTGGAAAAGTCCAAAGAGAGTCATGCCTCTGTGTGAGCTACTGAGTCTGAAGCAGGCATAAGAATTTATATTTTATGAAGGTAGGTATAGGGTGCAAGCCTCTGATGCTGGTACTCTGGAAGGCTGAGGCAGGAGGATGATAAATTTGAGCCCAGTTTGGACAATTTAACAACCTAGCAAGACCCTATGTGGAAAATGATAGGCTTGAGATGTAGCTCAGTGTGAAGACCATGGTCCAATCCCTAGTACCCCACTACCACCAAAAAACTCCAAACAAATAATAATAATAATAATAATAATAACAATAGCAAAACACCAAAGGGATTTGTATTTTATGTTCCACGGATCAGAACAGCTTTCCTCCTGAGAGAGGCAGAAGAGACTTCAAGAGTCTGGGTGGGTCATGACAAGATGGTTCCTGCTCATGTTGGAGTCAGGGCCCAGAGCTTGGGGACCTGTATCCTGGAGATGGAGACACTGCTATCCCGGGCTCCTGAGTGAGCTGACTGCTTCTCAGAGCAATCAGGGAAGTGGGAGTGGGTGTGTGGCATGGAAGGCATGTGTCAGGAACTTGTCCCTCTGTGGGTCACTGCTGAGCCATTTGGTTAACTGCACCTGCACTGGAGGAGGACATGTGCCTGTGCCTCCTCTCCTTCCGTCTTTCCCCCAACCCTTCCCCCCTTTGCTGGCACCAGCTCGCTCTCTGTCTCTGCACCAAGCGCCCTAAACAGTTAAACCTGTTGCCTGGCCTTGGCGCCGTGCCAGCCCCACAGGGCGCAGCAGGCTGGAGGCCCCCAGCGCATCCCGGCTTCCCAAAGGCACAGCAGCCCGTGGGTTGCAGCAGGAATTAAACAATTACTAAGTCTTAGTCCTCCCCACCTTCCGTGGATTGACTCTATAAATTGTCAGCCTGTTGACATTTTAATGCGAATTATGTCATGTGGTATCCCCTTTGATTTCGACATGCCTCAGTTTGTAAATACATGAGCCACTCAAAGGCTTGTGGTTAGTGTACACTCCGGAGGCCTCGGGGTTTTTGGTGGGGGAGAGAGCTCTGGAGAGAGCACAATGCTGGGAGCGTGCCTGGCGTGGAGAGCCTTTCCCAGTCACTGGGGTGGCTCGGAGGGGTGTGAGGGGCAGGGACTGCTGCCAGCCTGCACTGCGCCTCAAAGCTCACAGCCAGTCCCAGGGTCCTGGGAATGCCACCGTCTTGGGGGTTTGTTTGTTTGTTTTTTAATTGGGTGCACTGATGTCTGAACATTTCCCCAAGTCACAGTGTGGCCCTGTTCCTCTTTTTGTAACATATTATGTCACCTCCCATGTCACCAGCACCTGGAGGAGAACAGCTCATTCTAGATTCCAGGCCATACCAGGAGGCAAGGGGGCACTGACTGGAGCAGGGGTTCCTCTGGAAAAACTTGGTTGTCCCCGTGAGACAGTGAACAGAGGAGGATTACCAGGCAGAAGCTGAGGAAGAAGGAAGGGGCAAGGAAGGCTTGAAATGCACGGAGGAGTCGGGCGTGGCATTGCGTGCATCCAGCCCTGCAAGGCTGAGGCAGGGGGATTTAGAGTTGGAGCCCAACCTGGACAGCTTAGCAGCTTAGTGAGACTCTGTCTTTTAAGTGTGTGTGTGCTGAGGATAGAGCTCATTGTAAGTCTTGAGGTTCAATTCTCAGTACAAATGGTGGGGAAAGATTTATAGGAGGAAATAGAAGACTTGTTAGATTTTTTGAAGCATGAATGGCAACTTGGAGACGCTGAATGTTCAGGTGTTAAAAGTTAAATTCAAGGGAAGAAATACTTGAATAGATGTTGTGAGAGCTGTTTTAGTGAGAACAGTTGAGAAACTCTTGTGCCAGGCCTCTCCTGCAGCTCACTGCTCTAAGTCTGCTGTTGCTGCCTCCTGACCTCCATATTTAAGACTTGCCTTTAACATACACACCCTGGAGGGGCTGGTTGGTGTTTCAGCAGTCCTTTGTGTGTAGGATCAGTGCTCAGGGAGATGGAAGGGAGAGGGACGGACGCCGGGCTTGGTGGCACACACCTGTAACCCCAGCACTCAGGAGGCTGAGGCAGAAGGACCACTGTGAGTTCAAGGCCAGCCTGGGATACAAAGGGAGTTGAAGGCCAGCGTGAACTGCATAGCGAGACCCTGTCTCAAAAAGACCAAAAAAAGAAAAAGGAGACCGATCCATTTTGAGGTCTGCTGGGTTGTGCCAAAGGAGGTCAGCCGGGGTGGACATAAGAATAAGTAGCCCCCACGGATGCATCAGAAGTTGGGAAGTTACACTCTGCCTTGCCCACAAGGGGCTGGGGCGTGTAATCTTCCCTCATCTGAATGCGGCAACTGCTGGGCCTGTTGTCGGTGCTGGAATTTGGCTGACTTACAAAAATGTCATGGGATCTTTAATGGCCATGGGTGGTCAAGACCTATTTCCCACGTGCTGAGTAATTCCAGTTTCATGTGTGAATAATGACCATGTTACAGCAATTAGAGCTATACATACTAGGAGAAGCAAGAAGGGACCCAAGTTCTGGTGATCAGAGAGACGTCTAGTGAGAAAGTGCTGGTAACTTCCACAGGGGTCGAAAACATTTTTCAGTGGATTTAACACATTTTTAAGAAGTTCTAAGATAAACCGTGTTTGAGAAGTGAAATTGCTACATATCCCTTCTTTGACCCTTTCAATCCATTTATGTGACCTGTATTAGGAAGGAAGGGATAGAGAGAGAGAGAGAGAGAGAGTGTGTGTGTGTGTGTGTGTGTGTGTGTGTGTGTGTCTGTCTGTCTGTCTGTCTGTCTGTGACTTACAGAGAGAGGCTGAGGCAGGAATGGGAAAATATCCATGCCAAGGAGCGCCATGTAGTTGGGTACTGTGAAAATTGTGTTTTGTCTTTCTGTGTCATCTAGTGGGAGTTTAGCTGTAAGGGCTTATGTGAAATAAAATGACAAAATCTTAGAATAATCATGGCCCATAAGAACATTACTCTTTGCTAATTAAAAAAATTGCAATTGATAGATGTGTTTCTAAATTAAAACAGCCACTTCCAAGGTATAAAGCAAGCCCTTTACTTTTCTTAAAAAGAAGATCGTAAAATGTCACTGCAGCCTGTAAATAGGTCTCAGTTACCTACTTCCTCTTTGCTCTGTAGACTCTGTTGACTCCTGGAAGCGTGCTGTCAGACAGATCTAGGGGCTTTTTCAGCAAGTATGATTCGTGTTCTGTAGCTTGTTGGGGACAGGGGAGTAGCAGTCTGTGCCTCTTATTCAGGTCTTCCACAGGATGTGAACGTGCGGTCATTGTCTGCCCGTGGCTAGTAACAGGTCCAGTCCTCCTGGGACTGAAAAAATGACACTTTCTGTGTGTTTCCAGCACTGTTAAATAAGACAAATTTTAGATGATTAGAAAAGTCACCGGTGTTGGTCAGCTCATTTGCCTCCACTCTTTCCTTCTCTCGTATTTCATTGTTTCCAAGACACAGGAATGGGCGAAGTGGATGCATAGGTTGGGTTGCATTTTAACAAAGCTGGAAAACGTGGTTTCCAGGAAAAGGTCATCCTTTCTTGACCAGATAGCATGAATACATGGCATTGCTGCTGTCATCAGGTGGGGCCCGTAGCCTCTGAAATGTTCTGGCATCCAGGGAACAGAGCTATAGAATTGTTCTGCTGTTTATAGAGTTAAAGGCCTCATGATTCTTCTTTTTGGGGGGCTTTAGTTTAAAAAAAAAAAGTATGGTTAGCCAGTGAGGTGATAGAATAATTGACAGCCCATGGCTCACAATAGCCAAGCTGAATTTGAAGAGGCATTGATGGCAAGGGAAGAGTATTCCAAAGGAAAAAGCCTGCCGTCTCTGGGCAGCCAGGAAAAATAGGTAGCAAATCACCCATTTCTGTCACACAGCTATGGCTTTGTATTAGCTCCACGTTCCAGCCTGTCCCAGCACCGTAGGTCATTTGCATAGCACCCAAGGCGCAGAATGTACAGTGGATACAGGTATCCGGGTGTTGACAGCTGACACTGAGTGTGAATGGAAGCTGTGTGTCCCTGTCCTCAGACCTTCCCTAACCACCCCCATGGCTGCCTGGACAGAGGTCAGACTTGTCGGTGGGGGCGCCTGGGTAAGATCCATCTGCATTTGCACTTCTTGGGTGTAAAAATGCGTTTCCATAAAGGGTAGGAGGAGGTGGGTTTAAAATCTGAGAGGAAAGAAGTGCCCCAAGGAAGAAAACCCAGGAGGTTAGTTTAATAAGAAGAGGAAAAAGGGGGAAGTTAGAGGGAGGCGGGGGATGCCTGAGAGTGAATGAGAAGGGTTTCTGACAATTAACTAATTCTCCTTGCTCTAACCCATGACAGAATTAATCACACATTAACACACTGACAGCAAAATTAATGTCATATGCAAATTAATAGTGCAGGCTTGGCATTCAACAGCCTGTTGGCTTTGTAAGGCTGGTGTTGTAGTTACACCCACCCTGCCCATCAGCTCGCATGGTACCACCCCACCCTCATGCTGCCTAAGGGACCCAGGGGCAGCTTTATAAACAAAGTGGCTGCCATCCCACTGGCCTGAAGTGACGCAGGTGGAAACCCACGACTACCGTGGAGTCAGAAATAACCCCGGCCTTGGTTGGAAACACTGATGGCCCTAATAGGTCTGTTTTGAATCACCACCACTCTTGTGCCATCAGTCACTTGTATGAATCCAAGGTGTATTTTCTTGAAATACTTCTAGGAAGCTACTGAAGTACTCCAAAGATGCCATAGTAAGAAAGGGAGTTGAGTTGGGCAGGAGCAAGGGACCGTCAACATGTAACACGGTCAAATCCAAAGTCATTCCAGTGTTAGTTACAGACTACAAAGAGAATTGTTTTATGTGGCTTCAAAGGGGTGTAACCTATTGAAGCCAACTCTTAGCAGGGAAAACATGAGCCTCTCCTCAATGCTAATAAATAAGTGAATAACAAGAAGAAAGAACAGTGTGTTTTATAGCATTGTGACTGCTAAACTCTTGTGCCCTGGGGCAAGTGTGGGCTAACCTGTTACAGCCAGCTACAAACGGGCTTGTGAATTCACCATCTGTGATAATTATTATGTCGACACTCTAATGAGTAATAGCATCATGAACCAGGCATGGTACAAGATGCGATCCTGCCTGGGTGCTGCGCCCTGTAAGTGTTGGGATGAAGCAGTTCAGAGCAGGATAAAAACCGTCAACTGTGGATGTTGATGGAGAATGAGTATTGGCATTTCCTTAGTGGTGCTGATTTCCTTCGCTTTTTCATTAGCTCCCACTTCATCTGCTACCAAGGAGACTTGAGATTGATGAGGTCACGACACGGATCTGGGAAGCACCGTTGTGGACGGTGGGTTAGTCTTAATTCCTGGGTGTGCCTGGCGCCTCCTTTGTGTTACACACCTCAGGCAGTCCGCATGGGGTGGGGAGCCATGGGCTAAAGAAACTGGAACCCTGGGGAAATGTAGTTAAGATTTGGGTTTTATGGGTAAAGTGGGGATTTGAATACATCAAGGGTAGGAGGTGCGTGTACTCATGTATTCTGTCCTTGTAGCAGGTGACTATGTGTATATGAAACATACATAGACATATACATGCATACCTGTAGGTATGTGTTAATATGTATCTGCTATAATTTTTATGTATAGTATAGTGCCTTGGATACTTCTGATTTTGCCAGTAGATAGCAAATTTACTGCTCTTTGTGGAACAGAGGTGTTTGCCTCTCAGAGAGTTTTAAGATTGAATGTTTTGATGGATGGGGAAGAATTCTAGAAATAGTGTAGCATATAGCAATCTCAGGCTGGACGTGGTGGCACATGTCTGTAATCTGAGCACTTGGGAGGCTGAGACAGGAGGATTACTGTAAGTTCAAGGCCAGCCTGAACTGCAGAGTGAAACCCTGTCTCAAAAAAGACAAAAAACAAGCAAATGAAACATAAGCAATCTGAAGGAAATATCTGATGTTAATGTTTGATCAATAAGACGGTTTCATGGGAAAGAAGAGAGTGCTTAAAGTGACTAGCACACTGCATAGGGCCACAACATGTGGGGACCATGTGTAGGTGTGTCTGGCAATCACATCCCCCATCTCTGTGTTTGAGGTGGCAAAATGTACCACCTCCGATGCCAGCCTCTATTCTGGCCCTCCGCTCTGTGCCCTGGGGCCAGGGTAAGTCCTCGTGCCAGTTGGCCACGCCTTCCATTTGGTATTGGTTGGCCTAGTGGGTTGAATAGGATGAGATGGACTTAGAAGCCACAAGGGACAGAGGCCAGAGGAAGGTGGTTCATTCTGGGGCAGCGGGGCCTGTGGTCCTGTGGGTTGGTGGGGTTTTTTTTTGTCTTTTTCCTTTTTTTTTTTTATCAGTACTGGGGATCAAACTCATGACTGCCTGCTTGCAAGGCAGGCGCTTATGCTGCTGAGCTAAATCCCCAGCCCAGGGGTTGGTGGTTGGAATGATGTGGTACCAAAGCCAAGTTTGCCACAGATAATGCCAGCCGAGGGCTGGCTAGTGAGGTGACTGCAGAAGGAAGAATTGGGTACAAAGAGAACAGTCAAGATGCAGTGTTCAGGTACCAAGGGGTGATCAAACCTTTGGGTTCCTGTAGGGGGACAACAGGGAATGAAGAAAGATAGAGACAAATTTCAGGACCCAGGGGGACCGGGAGGAGTTGGTCTCTTGTGGACTGGCTCAGCTACCTCCACGGATGGGTGGGTAAGGATAAGTCAGTGAGGAACCAGATTTTCTCCAAACCCAAATGCCTGTATTCTGAGGACCACCCTAAGCAGGTGCTTGTCTTGCCTTGGAAGTGCCTGGTTACTAGCATTCTGCCCCAGAGCCCGGGGTCACATGGCCTTCCTCTTCCTCCCGCTTCCTGAAGCAAGGTCACACTGACCTCAGGACTGCAGGGGACACAGAGTTTAAGTCATATAGTCGGGTCCCTCCTGATCTATCAATATCCTGGTCCTCAACATTCGGGTGTCACTGCTGGTGATGAAAGTTCTCAGAAAGACAGTCAGAGCCAAGCATGGCAGTGCACGCCTGTCCTACCAGCTGCTTGGTGGTAGGAATGGGGCTGAGATAGGAGGATCTCGAGTTTGTGGCCAGCCTGGGCAATTTAGTTGACAGTCTGTCTCCAAATAAAAAAGGTCGGGAGCTAGCTCAGTAGTAAAGCACTCCTGGTTCAATTTTCAGTACCTCAAAAAAAGTGAGATGTACCCCAAAATGTGGTGATGTGGCTTATCAGAGAGAGTGGGCTGGGGGTGTGGCTGCTCAGGTGCTGCAGGGTTGACAGGAATCCAGTGAGCCCCTGTGTAACTCTCCTCACCTGCCATGCTATGCAGTGGGACCTGATTTGGGGAACGGGTGGCAAGGGCCACTATGCACCTCCTGCCATGCCCAACTGCCAGGCAGGTCTGTGTGTGTGGCCATTTTAATTTCCCGTCCGCCAGCCTTGCCTAGCCTACAGCCTGCAGCCTGCAGCCTGCACGGTTGCTAGGAAACCGGCGAGCCCTGGCTCCTCCCCTCAGGACAAGGCCCTAGCTGGTTTCCTGGACTGAGCCAGCATGCGTCATGGTGAGGCCTGTCCACATGTGCTCTGTGCCCTGATGCTTTCCCTCCAGATCCCTGGACTTCTTTCAGTGTTTAAATCGGCCACGTGCCACATAGAAGTACTTAGCAGAGGCCTTCATTTTGTGCCTTTCATGGGCAATGAGAACAACCCCACATCCAGATTTTGTTTAGTGTCTCTCTTGGGTTCCACTGAGCAGACCACACCTTGAGGCGCCATGGAAGACTCAGGGGAGAAGGGTATGCAGGGTCTGTAGCTCTGTACAGGTAGGCTACAGCTGGCTTCTGCAGTTAAGTGGTAGAAAATACCGTGTATTTTGTAAAGCTTTTTTTTTTTTTTTTTTTTTTTTTTTTTTATCGGTACCAGGGATCGAACTCACAACTGTCTGCTTGCAAGGCAGGCGCTTATGCTGCTGAACTAAATCCCCAGCCCCCATTGTAAAGCTTTTTTAAAGTTTGAGACAGAGTCTGTCTAAGGCACTGAGTTTCTCACCCTAGGCTCAAATTTGTAATACTACTGCCTTAAAACCTAAGAAAGTTATCTGGGCTTGGTGGTGCATGCACATGAGCCCAAGCCCTGTAACAGGTGGAAGCAGGAGGATTGCAAACAGCAGCCCCGCTGGGGTAATTTACCAGGTCAGTGAGACCTTATTCAAAAAATAAAAAGGACTGGGAAGTCTAGTGTGATGGCACCTACCTGTGGTCCCACCACTTGGAAGACTAAGGCAGCAGTGTTACATTGAGTTCAAGGCCAGCCTGGCTACATAGTGAAACCTTGTCACAAACAACACCACCCGAAAGAAGCTGTTGTCTTCTCCTTGAAGAAGCCACTCACCAGTTTCATACCAAAGAGCGATTTTTCCCTTCATTGTTTACATTGATTATAGTCTTAATCCTGGTGGAATCCTGTGGTTCTTGGACCCAGCTGGGACTGTGTAAATTGGTTGTTTTTCTGCTGATGTCTATCACCATGTAAAGTGAAGTGCGCTTGTTTTCCAGTGAGGGACTGTGGCTTCTTTTCATCCATATGTGTGGGTGTTCTTCCCGGTATTGTTTATTTCAGTTATTTATTTATTTTCTAGCTTGATGAACATTTGGACTGGTTAAAATAATTGCAGCATGCCCTCATGGTGGCTTACTATGTAAATGTTGAACACAATGGTGCATAAGTAGTTTTTCTTTAACGTGGAAATGTTACATATACACATCACTCCACTTATGTGCAATTATGGTATATGTGTAGATCAGACATGCCAAGACAGCTTCTGATGAAAGACACTCCGTGATGGAATTTGATGGCTCGAACTTTATTATTACCTTTCTGTATTGCCTTAAAATAGGAACCAGCTATCATTTCTTAAAAACTATTAAGGGTATCATTTGGCAAAAGGATTCCCAAGTCTGTCTGTACATCAGAATCAGACAGTGAATCTTTTTAAAGTATAGATTCTGGGGTCCCTCTGAGAGACCTATTGTGTGAGCTTGAAATATACAGTCTGTGTTTTTAATATGCTTTTGATGCATCTATCCCTTGAAGGTCATTTATGAACTGTTGGGCTCGGTAAAGGAATATCCTCTCAGCAGTGGTCATGGGGTCTCTCAGTGTTCCCAGTTCTTCACACAGTTGGGTCCGGGGGCACCGTTAATTGTTAGAAAGCCCTTTAGGTGAAAAGCAGCGTGCTTTATTACCAGCAGGGTAGAAACAGTTGTCTTGTTCCTCTTCCATAAGATAAAATCTCCCTTGTGATGTGATTGTTCTCCAGAACTTTAATGATACTGGGTGCAGTTGGTCGCTGGTTTTTTAAAACTTAGCAAGGTATAACTTTTTTGGGTGTTGCTCAGTATTTTCCTCCTTAATTTTAATAGCAGCCGTGTGTACCACTGTGTTTTGGCGCTGTAGGCAGCTAACTGCCTCTGTGTCAGCTGCCCCTGTGCACGCATCTCCTCCCTTCTCCTGTGTGCACTCGGCTCACATGCACGACTGTTTTCACACCACGCCCCGTCCCCATCAGCCGCCTCCAGCATTACATTTCTGTTGCTGAGGCTCTGGAATGACAGTGCTGTGCCAGAATGGTCTTCGTTGTGAGGTCTTGCTGGTGTCGGTCACCAGGGTCTGTCCCCGTCCTTGGTATAAACATGGAATCATTAACTTCTTCCTTGATTCAGCAACTACTGCAGACCCTTAGCTCCTGTATTCATAGCTTTTGTTACTGCCCCTGTTTTCCTGGTCTGACAATTAAACCCGGACCTCCTGTCCGCTGAGGCAGGAACCAGACATTTATTGCTATCTACTTTTATCCTATTTATCCCATTGTTTCAGGGGGCTGCCCTCTCAAATTGATAATATATGGAATTTGACAGCATTATGTGTATATATTATTATTATTATTGTAGCTCTAAAGTGCTTCATGTTTACTGTGAAAAACAAAACGGACTTGGGAATGCAGAGGAAAAAGAGTTATCCTTAATCTCACCATCCAAAGAGGTTTTTGATCGAAAATATGTACCTATAATTTTAGCCTTTTCTGTAGCGCTGTGATACTGTTGTTTCATCGAGTTGAAATGATACTGTGCATAATTTGCAATTGGCTTTTTTTTTTAAGTTTTATGATGCCCGACTTTTTTTGGTGTTGCCAATATTTTTCTTCAGCATGATTTTTAATGGCCTCAGAGTGTACCACTGTATACAGTCGCTGTGATTTATGTGGCTGCCTCTCCATTTGACATCCAGATTGTTTTACGTTTTTTACTATTATAAATAAAATTTCAATAAATATATAATATAAATAAACACGTTCAAAGAGGTCTTTTACTTTCCAAGATGTTAGTGTTTGCTCTGTGGTCCAGCTTCCCTGCAGCAGTTCATCATTGTCTTTTACTGCTGCTGATGTGTTTTGAGATACTCGAGTTTAACATTTTTATATGGTGAAATCTTCACATTTTTGTTTCCTTCCCCCTTGTTCAGCTTGGAAACGCCTTTCTCTTGCCAAGACTGTATTCCCTCTAGATTCCCTTGTAGTTAGTTTCGTGTTTCCACACGTAAGTTGGTAGTCCAGCTGGAGTTTATTTGGGTATGTGTCGTGAGGCAGGGATCCCTCTGTGTTTACTGCTCCTTGGTTAGTTATCAGCCCCAGCCCCCTTTACTAGGCAGTGCCTAGAAACATCACCCTGGCACACACTAAGTTCTCTCTCCTGGGAGGCCTTTTCCTATACTTTCTGTAGTTTGATTAATTTTCCTTGCTATGGCCTGTATGCTAAGTACAAAGCTACCTTGTCATACCATACTCAGATCCTCCTATTTCCAGATTGCTCATAAGGATATCCTGAGAGACAAATCAAACGTTATTCATCTTTAGCAGTCTTGATCTACCTGTTCAGTATTGATCAGAGCAGTAGTCATTTCATTTGGAAAAAAGGGGAAAGATTAAAAAAAAATTAGGGAAAATGGAAGAAAGTCTCCCATTTTGCATTTGGTTAACATACTTACTTCTCATGAATTACTACTTTCTTTTCTAAGTGCTTAACAATTTTGAATTTTCAAATGGTTATGGTACTCTGCACCTGTAATCCTGGCATTCTGGAGGCTTAGCCAGGAGTCTGAAGACAGCCTGAGCTACATAACCAAATTCAAAGCCAACCTGGGACACGGTGAAAACCTGTCTCAACCAAAAACAGCAACAAAAATTTTTTGAAACATTTTTGCTACATGTAATATTTGAGTTCAGGATTTCCAGGTTCTGATACAATTAAACACCAGAAGATGTGCCTCTTGTCAGTGTTATTATATTTTTTCTACATTAAAAGAAACATCAGAAATGCGTGAGAAGGAACGCATTGACATGTTAAGCATTACCTCTAGGGTAGTTAATTTTTAGAACAGGCTTTAGGTCTGTCTCAAACATAGTGAGCACTAAAATTTTCTCTACTACTAATAAAAATCCTTTGCTTTTTGTTGTTGTTTGGTATTGAGGGTTAAACCCAGAACCTTCACACTGGGCTATATCCCCAGCATTTTTAAAAAGTTTTTTAAATGCTAAATTGCTCTGGCTAGGCTGGACCTTGCTGTCCTCTTGTGTCCATCTCCAGAGTGGGATTACAGGTATTTGCCATCACCACACCTGACTTCTTGTGCATTTCATAAAACAGTTATACAGATTGACCATCCTTTATCCAGAATGCTAGGGACCTAGAAGTGATTTATATTTTGAATTTTTTCAGAACACATCTTGGGGAGGAGGCCCAGGTCAAAACATGAAACTCATTTGTAGACCGTATGTGTATAACCTAAAGATAATTGTGTACAGTATTTTTAGTGTGCATGCATCTTAATTGTGATCTGTCACCGGAATTCAGGTGTGGAAGATCAATTGGAGATCCATGCCAAGAATTCAGGTGTGGAAGTTTCCATTTGTGATGTCATGTTAGTGCTCAGTAAATTTCAAGATTTTGGAGCATTTTGATCTCTGATTTTTGCATTAGAGCTGTTCAGCCTCCTTATACCTTTAAAATTAACACTGAGGCTGGGTCTGAGGGCCTATAATCCCACCACTTGAGGAGGCAGAGGCAGGAGGATCACAGTGAGTTTGAGACCATCCTGGGCTACAAAGTGAGTTCAAGGCCAGCCTGAACTGTATCACAAAACCCTATCTCAAAAGGAAAAATAATCACACTGAGGTTCTATCTTGGGAGGGGGCGTTACTGTTTTCCTGTTAAGACCTCATTCATTAGATGTGATTGGGCAGAGGCCAACCATTCTGATCGGGGACAGTTCCATTGAGAGGAGAACCAAGTGTGCCCCTTCTATTTCTTGCATTCTGTGGCTCTAGGTGTTTATAAAAGAGCTCTGTGTCCATTCATGTGATGTGATCAGTGCGGCATTTGAAGAATTTGTATGATGAAGTTCTTTATTAACTTCAAAGGCAAATTTTTGCAGTTAAAATAATTAGAGATCGATGCCAGGCAGAGTCAAATGGGCAAGTATGTGCCAGATATTCAAAGATAGTGTGGTGGCTTCCCGGGTAGGGGAATCGGGTTGCTTCCTGAACACTTGTTCATCGTCCTGTGTCCATGGCAAAGGGTGATGGTAAAGATTGGGTTTGGAATTTTGAGTATCATAGACTATGTGGAGAAGCACGACACTTCCTACCCAAGCCTCTCTGGTTCCTTTCTTGTTTTTCAGGAGCAGCTCATTCTCACATTTCTTTTTTAATGTTATACTATCGGACACTGAACATGTGGGATTAAGTAAGCCTGCATCTAGATATTTGTAGGTTGTAGATCATGGATGAAGATTCTCCTCTCTGTTGTGCCCACTCCCATGAAACCCTCAGACTGATAGCAAAAGTCAGTGTTCCTAGTGGAGATGTTCCCAGGTTTGTCTCTGTGACCCGTGCTGAGAGAACTTTGTGGATCTCCTCCACTGTTAATGGAGGTCTCTTTTCTGTCTTCCTGGCCAGTCTGGAAAGGTCAAGGAGGACACCCTTCTCCCCTGCTTCAAGTCTCTTGTCTTTGTGGGGCCTCCATCGCCCTGTGACACTGATGCTCGTCGGGAATTCTTGGCGCTTTCACGTTTTGACTGTCCTGAAATTCTGCAATTGTGTACAGAGCTGCACAATAACAAACTAGAACCCGGTGCCCTGAGTTTAATTCCCAACTCTGTTTCTTCATAGTTGTGTTAAAGTAAGCAAGTGATTTAACCTTTGTGTCACATTTCCCTGTGTGTCATTTGGAATGAATTGTAATGTTTTGACATCACATTCATTAAGCTATCATGAGGATCAAATAAGTTTATTTATACAAGTTTCCAGGTCCCTGGCTGGTGTACAGTGACAGTTTCCCAGCTCTGAGAACCCAAGTATTCAAAATAAAGACGATAAAGTTTCTGGCTTTCTAAGTAGACCTATTAGCTATATCTAGGCAGACTTTTTCAACAATTTGCATGAAGAGCTTATACCTTTTATAAGATATTTTTATTGTCAATATAATAACCAGCAACTGGAATTCCATTCCCCTTCCCTGGAGCCTGCACTGGACCAGTGACTCATTTTCTAATGAGTAAAGTTTGGAAAAGGAAAGAGTACCTTGTCAGTGGAGAAACCTGGTAGGTACTACTTTAAGGAATTCAGTTAACATCAAAAGTGATAAGTCATGCTGCTGTCACCTACCTCCCAAAGTGGTGTGACAGGAAGGATACTTTCCTTTCTGGTATCCTCTCTAAAAACCCTTAACCTCAGTCTGGCTGGGAGAACACATCCGAGAAACCCAGGGTTGCTCCACCAGTGGAGGCCTGCTCTACAAACACCTGACCAGCTCCCTTCAAACCCTTCCTGGTCACATGAGACCTGGAAAGATGGAGTTACCTATCACGGGTTGGAGGACACAAAGGAGATATGATAACCAAACTCTAGGTGGGGTCCTGATACAGATCCAGAACAGAGAACAGGGACATGGAGAAGCTGGTGACATCTGAATGGTAAGAGCAGGGTAGGGATCTTAACTTCTCAGGACAGATGTTCAGGCAGAAGCCATGTGAAGGTCATAGGGGACGTTGAATTGTCTTTGCAACTGTTCTGTAAATGTAAAGTGATTTCACATTGAAAGGTTAAAAGTGGACAACACCTTGCCATATGGGCTTGTTTTAAAAAACATTCAGCCAGTTTAGAAGAGATCGAAAGGGGAAGCTGTCAGTGGCCACCTCCCATGGAAAGGGACTGGTAAATGCTGGCATTCCTCTGGGGCTTCATCCCAGGTACATGTAAACATTTATACTAAATGTTTTCAAATCCCTTTTTAAAAAAAACTCCCATTCTTGATTATACACCTTCGAAGTTGCAAGCCTTTTAATTATGGTACTCTTCTCCAAAAAAAAGTTTCTTTTTGGATACACTTTGGCTCTTCCCTGAGACTTATTTAAAGTGGTGTTTGTTTAGCCGGTGTTTAATTTTATTTTCCACTTACGCTTCTAACCCATCCAGTTCCATTTATATTGCCTCTGCCCTTGCCAGTCTTTCTAAAGCCTCCCAAATTAGCATCATCTGAGAATTTAATTAACTTGCTGTTTACTAACCCTCTCCTTTCAAGATAATTAATGAGGATGTTAAGTGACACTGGGCTGACACCGCTCCCAGTGGCACCTGAGCAGGCACCTACTGGAGCGGAGCCTGGCACGGCTGAGACCTCCCCCTGACCTGCCCTTGAGCCAGCGTCCAGGCTGGGCAACCACTCAAGGGGCAGGTAGTGACAGCAGATGTCTGCACAGAGTCAGCTCCCCCTGCCTTTTATCCACTCATTTTCTGCTTTGTTAATTAAAAAGCCTCATTTTACTTAGAGTGGAATGCTTATTTTTGTGTTATTCCCTAGACAGAGTCTACATTACTGGGTTTGAAATTAAACTAGCTGAGAACGTCCAGTGTCACAATTCCCTTTTGTTTCTGGGAAAGTGGCAACATAGCATCTCCTGGATCTCTTTACGCCCTTGCTTTCTACTTAATCTAGGTAACTGGAGTCAGCCCTGGCCACTAGAATGTTCTGTGTTGCTGGAAGTGCCCTGCAGCGTGGCAGCCACTAGCCACGTGTGGCTGTGGGATGCTTAAAATGTGGCTGGTGTGACTGTAGAAAGAAGCTTTTAATTATGTTCGAGCCGTTTTAAGTTTCGGTAGTCGCACACGGCTGGTGGGAACGCCACTGGCTGACCACGCGAGAGTACCCTACAGCAGGGCTGAAACGCCAGGCTGTCTCTGTGCCCTCCCTGGCAGCGTTATTCTCTCACTGAGAAGGTAAACTGGTGGCACCATCACATTCAGCAAGCTGTAATTAGGAAGGTACGGTTTTCCGAAGGAAAAAGATGTTACTTTCTAAATCCAAATGTAAATGACTTGGATTATCCGTGTCACCGAGCGCTTCATTCATGCAGATAATTGAGAATTGACAGTGTCCTTTTCCCTCAATTACGTCCTGATAGTCCCATGTGTTACAATGGTGGAAACATGGAGCTGTTTTTAAATAGCTATGTTAATGTCCTCATTAATTTTACCTTTTTCTACCAATTAACAAATATTAACTCCTGTGGCAGAATTCAGTTGCCTCCCGTAGGAAGCCATGCGCATTCCCTCTTACCTTGAGACCGAGACTGAGGCCAGCGAAGCTTAGCCTTTCGCTTTCCGTTCTGCAGGAGCAGGGTTTCTCAGGGGAATCTTTGTACCGTGCTAGTTGCAGCATCGCACAGCACAGGGAGGCAAAACATTGAACTGAGACCAAGAGACCTGGACTGGTCTCCCTGACTCAGGTCCGAGCCTGGTTGTCTTTGACAGATGGCGCAGTTGAGGGGCTGTACACCCCACGTAGGGACCATGTGGGTGTCACCAGTGAGTGCTGTGCTGGGCAGGAGGATACCTGCCCCGTCTTGTCTAGATTATTGTTGTTGTGGGAACGTGAAGCCAGTTCAGCCAGAGATTCCTTTCTTCCTACTTTTTTCTCTAAAAAAGAAAATCGATTATGATTGCATGGAAAAGGGGTAGATTTTAAAATGCTGACCCTTAATTAAAGATTAGAGAGGAGAAAAAGCCCTCACAGGGTTCCATAGCCGGTACTCACAGGATTCCCAATTGCCCATCACTGATGTCGCCTTTCCTCTGCCCATTAAACTGTGAAAAAAGGCACATGCCTCTTTCCTGTCCTCCACCCCTGTTGTCACAAGGTGGTTGTGAGATTCCATTGACACTGGAATGGCCAAAGCCTTTGAAACCTATGGAGAGACGTTACTTTTCTAACTCAAGACTTGCTGGCTGCTCATTCCTGGCTGGCAGGTTGTCTCCTCGAATTCTGCTCTCAGGAGCTGCTTAGAGCGTGGTGTGGAGGAAGACACAGAGACATCGTAGTACCTTCCTTGTGCTCTAGGCTGTGTAAAATCTGGGTTGTTTTCAGCTCCTGGAGGACGTCAGATGTGGCTACATGTTTATTGTTCATGTTAGAAATTCCAGAAGAGTGGGATCAGTTACAGCTATCGTGAAGCTCAGGATAAATGTGTAACCTCCTACATTCCCGTGCATTGCTCACCTTGGTTAGAAAAATCCGGAGCTCGAGCCCAGGGCCTTGACTGAGCACATGTTCACTCCAGGGCTCTTGTGTTGGAGGCAAGAGAACAAGGAGTGAAGTCACTCTATTATTCAGAGTTCAGTGATTTGTGAATGGGCGTTGACCTTCAGTTTAAGATAGCTAAGTTTTATGAAGTTTTCAAGGCTTTTACTGAATTTTGGAAATTGTAAAAAACTTACTTTGCTTAGCAAAATGTGTGTGTGTGTGTGTGTGTGTGTGTGTGTGTGTATGTGTGTGTGTGTGTTTATTTGCACTCTTCAAGGCCAGGCATGTGGTATTCCAAATGACTGAGTAAATTTTTGGCATCAGCACTTTATGCACAGTGGGAAGGAATCCAGCCAGCCCCCTCTTCTTCCAAATAAAGTTTTATTGGAACACAGCCGCGCTTACTCTCTCCTGTGCCCATCGCAGGTTTTGTGCTGTGATGGCAGCCTGGAGCAGTTGTGACGTAGCTGGTGTTGCCCTCAGGCCTGAGATGACTCCCAGCTGGGCCTTTACAGAAAAAGTTTGCTGACCCCTGATCTAGACATTAGAAATGTGTCTTCTAAGAAGCGATGTCTTAATGAGTTCTGGAGAAACTATGGACTGAGCCCTTATTCTACCCACACCGTCTTTCAAAATGCATTTGTTGTCAGCTTGGCTGCCTCTGGTTTATTTCTGTGATCTGAAGAATTTGCTTATTAGATGCTGAATGCAGTGACCTTGGTTTCATGGTAACTAACCCTGCCTCGGCCCCTCGCTAATGTACTGCTAGTCATTTTATTCAGGAGACTGAGTAGCTTTCAGTGTTCTGTGGGAAGGGCACTGCTCATTAGTGGATGTGTGCAGCCTTCGGTTTAGCTAAAATCTGAATGTTTTCTCAACCCGAAAGAGTGAGTATTATTCTAAATGTTAAGTAATACAGCTCTCTACAAAGACAGAGTGCTTCCCAGTCATTATGAGCTGCGCCCCATCCTCATTCCTCATGATAACGCCGCCAAAGTAGGTTCTTAATATTACCATCCAGATTTCAGGGCTGGAGCGGGGACGGAGGGTGACTTGCTGAAGGTCACGTAATAACAAAGCCCGTTGGCAATTTGTGTCATCTCATGAGTCATGTTGTCGCTGGGGAATGCAGCTGGCACCAGTGGAACTTAGAGCCAGAGGCAAGCCAGTCCTCCTATCAGGTTCTTCCCCGGAGAAACTGATGATTTCATTAGCAAGGTAAGGGAATGGGCGACCCAGTAATTAATTCGTCTTTGTGTACACCTAGGTCCCCAGTGACACCAGAGGGTGGTGCAGTCTCTCTGCATCTTCAGGTTCCCTTTTGGAGCAATCGTCGTCACCTGACAGCTCTTTTCTTTCCATTTGGCTTTGCCTTCTATGAAGCATCTTCACTCTGCCTTACTCCCTCCTCTCTGTGGCTTGAAGGTGACTTCATGTCAGCTTCCCTGCTTTCTGCATGGCCCCTCACTCCTGTCCCCTTATTCTTGCCGTGGGATGACCTAGATCTTGTGTGTTGGGCACCAAGTTACAGGGTACACAGTTCCTGGCTTCAGGAATCTTCCCGTCTCTATGGGGAACGTGCTGTGTACACAAATCCAATAGGCAGCACTGTGAGCAGGAAAGCGCACTACTGCATAGGCTGAAATGGGGAGGTGGGCGGGACTTAGAAGGCAGGCTGGGATTTAGATGAGGTGGCGTGGAGATGTGCCTGGGAGGGAAGGACCCGAGCCAGGGCGCACGCTGTGCACACACATGCACAGGTGGCCCATCAAAGGACAGAGGTCGCCCAGCTGGCAGGAGACGATGGTTGTGCAGGGCAGAAGTGGGTGATGATGTCCTGTAGCAGAGCGTTTCTCAGGTACACACAGAGAATGACGTCAGTACTCTTTAGGGAAGACAAATGTTTTCTGCGATTATTTTGAGTGATTAAAGTAGGATGCAATAGGAAGCTGGAACATAGGTGGGGAATGAATGAATCAAAGCCAGAAGAATGACTATAAAAACACAGGTGCTACCGGAAGCTGGGAGTGGCTGTTGGGCTTTCTGGCCTTGTGTTATTATCATACTGAAAGGTCACTGAAAGGTTTAGGATTTAAGCCTTAAAATACTTTGGGGGAAAAAAAAAAAGACGTCCACAGATTGTAGTAATACTAGCAGGCTACAGACTTAGATTCCAGAATGATGTCACCTGCTAGGTGGTGGGGTCCTGAGCAGTTTGTTACATCCCGCCACTGACCTGCACGCCTGTCCGTTTTTATTTTGAGACAAGGTCTTGCTGTAGCCCAGGCTAACTTTGAACTTGCAGTTCTACTGCTTCATCCTCCCAGGTAGCTGGGATTTTAGGTGTACAACACCTTGCTGCGTTTTAATAATGTAGCTCAGGAAGGTGCGGGGTAATTTTCTGTCCGAATATCGTCACATAGGATCCTATGACGTGTGCAACTTGTGCCATAGCTATCTGTGCTTTGTGATGGCAGCAGTCCCCTCGCTGGTCCCACCTTCCCCTTTTTCTGCTCCTTCTCAGACCCCACCATTTCGCTCAAATAAACTTTTCTCTAGTTGCCAGTTCTTTAAATTAAGATTTCTGAAACCTGGATTTCACTGAAGAAAGTCAGCCATGATGTTCCAGCAGGTTTTAGGAATCATTGTTTGGCATGAATTTGATGCCTCCTTGTATCCCCAAACATCCTCTGGGCTCACCCATGTTTCTTGCCTATTAGAACAGTGAATTTAGATTCATAAGGAGAGGGCTGGAGGTTTAGCTCAGTGGCATAAGCGCCTGCCTTGCAAGCAAGCAGTCATGAGTTCAATCCCCGGTACTGATAAAAAGGAAAAAGACCAAAAAAAAAAAAAAAGATTCATAAGGAGAGGATATTTTAATTGGTATAGACTATATGCAGTAGACTATATGAAGAAAAACTTCCCTGTATTTCACCATTTAAAAATAAGATGCTCAGTGTGGTGGCACATATCTGTAATCCAGGCACTTGGGAGGCTGAGGCAGGAAGATTGCTGTGAGTTGGAGGCCAGCTTGGGCTACACAGTTGAGTCCACAACCAGCCTGGACAACATAGTGATACCCTGTGTCAAAATTAAAACAGAACAATTTAAAAAAAGCTTTAACTGACCGAACCTGCAGTACATTGTAATGGGGGCTCAAGGCCAGAACCAGGGGTCTTCTGGGACATCCCTGGGAGAGGTACATCATCAGTGGAACTGGCCTGCTGGGCAGAAGGCCAGGGAGACCTGGAATTGGGCGAAATCGGAGAAGAGAGGATGAACATAACTGTGTGCAGCCTGGAGCCCTTGTGTGCAGGGTCCCTTCCTGGTAGCGCTGGGGATTTGAACACAGGAAGGTAGACACCCAGGCAGCTGTTCTTAGAATCAGAGGTCAGGCAGCAGCAGTTGTCAGCAGCACGCAGTCACATAGGAACACAGGAATTCTGAGAAAATTAATACCGTTCATATGCAATGTATGTATATAGGTTTGAAAACAACACCCTACCCTGCTGCCTTGTCAAAACTGGGGATAAGTGAGCTTTTGTTCATACCTTCCAGGAGTGGACGGCCTGGCTCCTGTGCATTCAGATATCTGCACTTCTACACCCTTCTGTTGGCCTCGGTGGGTCTTCCATGTTTGGCATTAACATAAAGGTGTGGCCGCTGCCAATGTTCTGACAGCTTGAGTTGCTGTCCCTGAGACACAGCTGAGGAGGCTGCCTTCTCTTCCTGTTCACTGATGTTCTCCTGTTCTAAATGATTTCAGTGTATAGCAAAATATTGCCGTTACTTGTCCATTATTAGTAAAAGAGCGTGATAGGAAACTTTACATGAAGAGCAAAGCCAGTTGTACAAAAGAAATGGAAGAGTAACTGAGTGTGGTAGTGTGCACCTGCGATCCCAGCACTCAAGGCTGAAGTCAAAGGGTTGCAAGTTTGAGACCAGCCTGGGCTACATAGTGAGAAACTGTCTAAATACCAAACCACCAGAAGTGAAAGAATGGATGATGGATGATCACTAAGTTGTCCTCTGGCCAGGGAACATTTTGAAGAGAGGGAGGGAAGCTCTTTGTGATGGCATCCTTAAAACTGTCACCAAGTACAGGCATTTATAGTAATTATCTCCTGCCATAAAATCTTATTTAAACGAGTAGATACTAGCAAATATACTTACTGTCTGTAGTTGCCAACCTCTCATCTCAGTCATGAGGGAACAGACAGCCCTGTGTGGAAGTCATGTGACCCATAGGTGCCAAGAAACAATTTTGGTGGACACTGACAGGGGTCACCTTGTGCTCTGGGACCAGGGTGCTGGGACAGTTTTAGATCAGATGGGATGGGGAAAGGCTTCCAGGTGGAGGTGCTGTCAGCCTGCCTTGGGAGTTACATCACATTTCAGCACAAGCTGAAGGGAAACAGGCTGAAAGGCTGAGGGCTGGTGGGTCAGCGCATGTGGAGTGGATGGGGCACCAAAGGTTGGAGGTGGGGAGGTGGGTCTCGGCAAGCTAAAGACCAGCAAGCTATTGACCAGGAGTAAAATGGAGTAAGAGAGGATTTTCCTCATTTGTTCAGGGTCTTAACAATGGTTAAGTACCTGCCGAGATCCAGGAGCTCTGTGCCCAGGCTGGGGTGTGTTGTGCACAGTGTGCTGGAGAAACAGTGCCGGTTTGCAGTCTCCTGTCATCAGTACAGCAAGGAAGCTGCTTCTGGAGGGCTGCGGGGGTGAGAGGCAGAGTGGGCCCCGAACTCGGAAGGCTTTGACGCCCCAATGGCCTGTGAGCCAGGCCTTTACCCAGTGGGGGATCTGACTAAATTTTCTAGCTGAAAATTTAGTGTCTTCTTCAAAACCAGCTTCAGACCCAGCCATTGTCACTTTATTTCAGTCACAATAGGAGGTCGTTGACTTTCAAAATTTAGCAGTCCGACCCGCTGGATCTTTCCAGTTAATAAAGTGGAATTTCCTCATGGGCCTCCATATTCTTTGAGTTTGCATTCTGGCGTAGTTAGTGGTGAGCTAGAATAAATAATTCCTCCTCTGAGCCAAACTTCAGTGAAAGTACAATTTCCCAGATAGATTTTGGGCACTGAACTATTTTGGTTTGAGAAAGAACCAATTGGCCAACTCTCTAAACATCCTAGAAGACCACCCCTTCTGGAAGCCTGCCTTGTCTGCCATACCAGCTAGGACAGTGGTCACCAATGAGGTTGCCTCAGAATCACCTGGAGGGCTTGTCTGAAGCTGAATTTCTGGGCTCCACCCCCACAGCTTCCGTGCATCTGGGCAGAGCCTAGGAATTTGCATGTCTAATACGTCTCAGGACTGGTGATGCTGGTGGTCCGGGGTTGCCCTTTGCAAAGTTCTGGTGTAAGCTAAGCACCCCCTGCAAAGGAACTGCTGGGTTCCTGTGGCTCTGTCCTTTAGTGTGGCTCCAGGACTTCCACAGTGGACTCCCTTCCCACTCACCACAGCAGGCACAAGTGTGAAGACACAGGGTGGTCCTAGAGAAGGAAGGTAGCTCTCCAGATTCCCCAGGGAGCCTTCCTGTTACCCTCAGAAGGATTCAGAGGTCTCCAGGGCCTGTGCAGGGGGCTGGGCCCTGACCCTTGATTCCCCTCAGCTCAAGAGGGAGCCCTCAGTTCTCACCCAAAGTGGAGGGAGACCATCCATCTTCAGTCTCCAGCCACCTGTGTGGACATCGGAAGGGCGCAGCTGTGTCCTCCTTCACGCTAGTTTCTGCTGGGCCCTTCGATGAGAAACCTGGTGCTCTCCTTGTGATCTGGAAAGAAGGTTGCTGGTCTTCAGAGATAGCCTGAGGAAGCGAGCAGGCACCCAGAGATTCCCCCAGCCCCAGGGATGCTCCTGGTCTTTGAGCCCATGGCCATTGGAATGATTAATGGATGTCCTCCACTGTGTTGGACAATTAAGGAAAGCAGGAGAATGAGGGAAACATCTTCAGTGAGACCTAATTTGGCACCATATTGTTTTCTGTTAATCTATTTTGTTTTCTGTCCGTCTGTCCCAAGGGACGGGTGCCTTACTGCTTGCTGAAGCATGCATAACTAATGTCCTCATTAAGCGCTGATCTGTTTATCAGGGCCATGCGAGGAAGCCAGCCTGCCAAACCTAGGCACAAGCTGGGGCTGTTACCTCCCTCTGGGCCTTAGCCCCACCTCATTAAGCTGGTCCGGGCTATTGATTGGGAGCCTGTGTTTGGAAGAGTCTTACTTACTCCATGCATTATCTTGACAGATTGATCAGACCTGATTGAGAACCTCTTAAAGGAACGAACAGCTGTAATGGGAAAGTTGGACTCTGTCATCCGTTAGGATGATTCTGGGAGCAAGAAGAACAAGGCTGACATCTTGGAGCAATTGTATTTACAATTAACATGGCTGAAAACGATTGCCTCTATTGATCCCCCCTTCCTGCAATTACAGCCCCATTGTTTACATTCCAGCACTTCAGTTATAAAAAGGAAATTCAATAATTATTGCATTATTTAAAGTTAAAGTGCCACAGAGTTTGCTGGCTGCGCTTGCTGGTTGATTTAACGTTCAGTAAAATCCATGCTGAGCTCTCCATCTTGAGGCCGAACAATATCGGCTTTTAATGAGACTTAAAAAGGGGGGAAGGAGAGCAAAACTCAGTGCACAGGGTGTTTGTCTGAGTTATTTATGGGGGGAGCCAGAGAAAGCAGCCGTGTCATCATTCGCAAAACCGCGTCCCTCTCGCCCATGTGGCTGTCCGCCCTGCAGACGGCCACATCCTGGCCTCTAGGCTCAGACGTCTTCAAAGAAGCATTTTCCTCTTTCTCCCCCTGTTGGTGCCTTGTCCCCCTCCCGCAAGTACAACTGTCCTCTCCAACTTTGAGCAAGACCCAAGGAATTTAAGGATAAAGAATGAAAGGTCAACAGTAGCCAGCATGATCGCTGCTGAAGGCATTTATTGAGAGGAAATTTCCTTCTTCGCCCCTTCTCGTTCCCATTTTCTCTTTCAAGGGAGAAATAAAATAAAATTTGAAAATCAAGCATCGCTTAGGAGAAACAAGCCAGCCCTGTGGGTGCTCCGCAGCCTCCCCCGTCACACTGGCCGCCCCTGTCTTCTCTCATAATGAAGGTGATGAGGGTATTTGTCAGCAAATCATGGGAACTCAGGAGGAGCCTCTGAGTTTGAGCACCAAATCATGCTGTCCGCAGCAGTAACCAGAAAGTTCAAGTGCGTGGCAGGAATTTTAAAGACCATTTTATTTTTCTCGTGTCTGGTTGAGTCTTGCACAGGCTCCGTTCCAGCACAGCGTCTGGACAGGTGCGCCCAACAGGGTGCAGGACAAGGGGGAAAGGGATGCCCCACGCTTTGCCATCAAGAGTCACGCTTCCCACCACAGCCTCAGGAAATTGTAGACTGCAGGTGTGAAAGGGGAGAGGAAGATGAATAGAGCCAATTCTGACTTTTATGAAGTATCTGGAGCAGGCCAGTAGCAGGCAGCTGCTTCCATGTGACTTTTTCATTAAGGAGGTGAATTCTTGTGTGCAGGCATTGCATGATTTATCTAGCACACTTTGCTAGAATCTGAAATACTGTTTGGGAAAAGGCAAGGGCAGAGATTTTAGGTCTTGGAGGCTTTCCTCCCCATAATGGGACATCTCCATGCACTTTGTTGTGAGTCTCTTCTCCATGGCAGCTGCTTTCTAAGCCACTACAGCTGTGTCAGTCTCACCTGGGAGAGTTAGAAATGTGCATTCTTGGGCTCCACCAGACCTGCTGAATCAGATATCCCTGGGGTTTGGCAACCCATGATGTAACAGGCCCCGTGGGGCTTCTGAGATGTGCTCAAGGTAGAGACCTCCTGAGCTGGGACACCCTTTGCATCATAGACTGCCATGCCATGGTATTGTAACCCCTTTCGGAATGACCAAGCCAGATCTGGCACACCAGCAGGGAGACTATGACAGTGCCGAGTATTTGGATTTGTTCATTCATTCTTTCTTTTTATTTTTCTTTTTTTTCTTTCTCTTTTTTGGTATCAGGAATCGAACTCAGGATCTTGTGCTCACCAGGCAGGCCCTGCACCACTGAGCTGTAGCCCTGACCCTCAATACATATTTGAAAGGATTTTCATGTATGATTTCTCTTGTAGTTTTAAAAGTGGCTCTTTTTGTCTTTCAAAAAAAGCCAGGACTAGTCCTGCATTTAGCAGGTGAAATGATACACCTGTTTGGACCACCAGGGAGCCATTTTTTCCTTGTCTGTGGATTAGCATGGGGTTAGAGATACAAATAAGCAAATTCTTCAGAGCAGATTGGGAAAATCAGGCGAGTACCTGCCAGCCATGTCAGCTGACTACTCCTCTGTCCTCTGGTCCTCTTCTGGGATGCAGACAGATGTGATGAACAACATGGTTCTTGGTTTATATCCCCTTCCCCCCACATGAGCAAGGGGATACAGTAAACATTAATTTTGGGGTAAAGGCATGGTCTTAAGGTTCAGTATATCGGTTCTATACTAGCAGTAAGACTTTGGTTCAATTACTTAAAATTCAGGGCTGGGGAAGTAGCTCAGTGGCACAGGGCCTGCCTGGCAAGTGCAAGGCCCTGAGTTCAATTTCCAGTATCGAAAATAACCAGCACTTTTTATAAGAAAGAAGTTGACTTTGTGTGTGCTCTATACCCTCTGCCCATATCTTAATTTCTGTGTATCATGTTTCTTTACTGTCAATCACAACTTCCTTTTGGAGTCTAGGGAAGGAGAGGCACTGGTTGTAATGAGAAAAAAGTCAAATGGGTGTGTTTCATGGATGCTTATTTCCATCCCTAATCCTGTAGGGTTACTAATTTGACAAATAACAAAAGTGCCACCAATACCTTCATTTCTTATAAAGGGCTCCCATGTATCAGGTAGCCCGTGTTAGGCGTTTCTTATGAATTACTCCTTCAGCTCCTCCCAGCAGTGCTGTGTGGAGGTTCTGTTATCTTCTCGTTTTGCCCACGAGGAAACTGAGCATTGTATATGGCTCTCCTGAGATCGTGCATCTAGTGAGATTCAAAGTGAAGGTCGTCTAGCTGGCTGTCCTCATGCAGGAGACTCCTTAGGCCACTGTGATTGACAACAATTTCATGTGAGTGGAGTGGGTTCATGCGAGCATTGCATGTCTAAACAGTCCCTGTTTTTGTTTAGGAATTTACATTTGTGAAAGCCGGAGAGTAGCACTAGGGAAAAACTGCAGCTCAGTGAAAGACAAAGTCTCTCTCCCTGTCCTGGCGAAGTGGGTCATTTCAGGTCCTGGGAAGTTGAGGTTGCTTCTAGAGGGTGCTCAGCTCTGTGTGGGTCTTGTCCACCTACGTACCATATTGGACTTTCAGCTCTGTAGAGACTCAGCTGACCTTGGTAGAAACCTACCCTCACTGTGCTTGTCCCCAGGGAGGACTCGCACATGCCTGGAAATCCTCTTCCCACGTGCACACAGTGACTCCGCACTCCTTACCGGGGTTTTCCTAGCACAGAGAAGTGAAATCTGTTATGCACAAGGATTGACATTCCCCAAGGGCCTGTATTTGTGTTTTTCCAGAAGACATACAGAGCCAAGGCAGGTTTGGGCTAGAGAAGGTTTCAGACTCAGACTGTTATTTTCCTTCTAGGATCTACTGTGTGGCTCACGGCCACCAATGTTGTGAGTTTTGAGTCAGGCAGTGTCATCCATACAGGAGTGGTAGGCTCAGCAACTGGTCCGGGAGCTCAGGGACTGAGCAGGAAGGAATGTGGCTTGTTCCAGGGTGTGAGGAGTCTGACCTAGAAACCAGAAATAGGGCAGAGCCACCCAAACGGATTGATCTAGGGAGCGTTTTTACTTCCTTTGGCTTTTTTCTTGTAAATCATGGTTAGAACTTACATCTTATGGTGTCTGCAGAACTCCTACTGTGAAATAGGACTAAATTAGCATGTGCCAAGGACAAGGGCATGAAGGGATGAAAAGCTAAGATTAAACAGGAAAAAAAATATACGTATATTTAGATTGACCTTTCACGCATATTCCTAAAAATGTGACATTAAATCTGAAAGTAACTCAACCTCACTGATTAAAAAATTAACCGCCTTCATCCCTGGTTGCACCTCTGAAAGGATTCTTTTTTAGACATTCAAGGTGAATACCTGGACCTGGGAAGTCTCTGGTCACTGTTACAGTTTCACAGCAGTGGGCGTGGAGTTGAAACCCAGGATCCAGTCCAGCCACTCTCGCTCTCTGGGTGACCTTGGGGTAATCCCGTGGCCTCTGAGCTTTGGGTCCCTTCAACTATGAGTCAAGCGCTGCCCATCCCAGGAGGCTGTAAAGGGGAAAGAGGAAGTTTGCAGAGGGGCTGCAGGGTAAATGGTGGTACACAGGCCTGCTGCCCGCTGACGACTTCCTCGTCCTCTTATGATGCTGGGGAGTTCCGCAAGCTAACTGTGAATTTCCGGTCTTTCCCCAGTCCCATCTTACTGGATTTATTGGTAATATTGTATACCCTCTCCCCATGAAGCGAGCCTGAAACCCATGCCATGCTGTGCTTGGCAGTCTTTCCCTCCAGTGGGGCGCCTGATGTGGCCTCTTCTGTTTTGAGATGTCCAGATTTATGGCCCAAGGACAATTGCAGGCCCCGCTGCCTGCCTCTGCCTAGCTGCGCCCCAGAGCTCAACAGGTTCCTGAGGGGCCTTTCAAGACATCTTGTAATTGAGGTTTCTTCTGGTATCCCCCAGGTACCCCACTGCTTGAGGGGGTTGCCAGGAGGCTGCCTCCCTACATCAAAGAGCTTTGCCTCTTTCGCTTGCTGTCAGCATGGGGTCACATGGCGGCACCCTGCCAGAAGGTGGGTGTGGGCCTGTAGGTGGTAGCAGGTATTACTCCCCCAGGAAGCAGCTTTGGTGAATCACGGGTGTGTGTGCACTTGTGTCGGAGCGCACCGTGTCCACTTCGACTTTAAAGAGGCGGCCGTGTCAAAACCTGATCAATATTTGCATTCCATGCATGAAGAGCCAGATGTTAGAAGTTTCCTAGTGTTGGGAGGAGGAGGGAGCTGGGGCCCCTCCAGATTTATACAAATCAATGTTCTCTGACAGCAGTTGGTTCGTTTTCCTGGGAAACAAGTAACAGGAACACGTTTTTTTGATTTTCACGATGAATTATTTTCTAACAAGAGCCCTCTTTGACTTGCAGTATTTGGCCAGGGCGAACGAGCCCAACATATTAATGGGGTAGAATCCCATGAAGCTGCGCAGCCTCGCCCCTCTTCCTTCCGTTCTATTTTAATTATTAATTTGCTTTTTGCACTCACTTTCCGTGCCGGGCTCGTCCTCGAGTGCCTCTGACTGCAGGCAGGGTTTTTCTTTTTCTGGGTTCTTCCCTGTGAACCAGACGGAAAAGGGACATCACCAAGACAGATGTGGCCCCTCAGCTGTTTCCATGTGGGAAGCACGGGAGGATCATCTTCATTTTCGGACAGAACTAGCTGTGAAAGACAGAAGGGTGCAGGCGCACACAGAGGGTTTAGCATGTTGTAGACTCTTAGAATTAGACCAAAAGGAGCCCCACTTAGTTCTGCACCCAGCCTCCTGGGGACTGTGTGCTGCAGTACTAACCACAGCTGAAGTTGTTTTGTTTTGTTTTCTAACCACACTGCTGACCTGATGGAGGAATCACAAACACAGAGTAAAGAGAGAAAAAGCAAAGTAAGAGCTGGGTCCCCTCCTCCCAGATGGGAGAGCCCCACTACGGAGGCAGGACATCGGAGAATTCAGGATTTGTGTGGGAGAAAAATTTGCTGCCTGGTCAAGAGAGCAAAAACTCTGCTAGGAGGCAACTCTGTTATTGAGTATACCGCTGGGATTTGTGCCTTGGTGGATTCTTCATATATTACAGTGAATTTAATTAAATACATTGTGATCCCAATTGAGGGTATTCTAATTAGCCGGGTCAGGAACAAATTATTCTCCCTCCTTCTCCAGATGAAAACATCTCTGCTCTTCAGCGAGGAAGGCGTGTCCTTGACTGTCTGACTTGCCCCATGGAGTCTTCTTCCTGGCAGCCCAGCCTCGCCTGCAGCTTCGTGTTTAGGCTGTTCTCAGGGCGCATTCTGGGGAGAGGCCAGTGCCACTCGGGAAGGAGACAGATCTGGCCAGCAGGGTCAAGGGGTTGGGGAATGGAGAGGGGCACAGATGCCAGGCCCCTGCTGCTGGCAGTGGGTCCTCTTTACTGCAGCATGGACAGCCGAGAAGTAACAAGAGCAGGAGCTGTCACACGTAGGGAGGCACAGTAGGCTCAGGTTGTGAGCTGCAACCTTTCTAAGCAAGAGCTTCTTAGAAAACAAGATGTGGGGCTGGAGGTTTAGCTCAGCGGCATAAGCGCCTGCCTTGAAAGCAGGCAGTCGTGAGTTTGATCCCTGGTACCGATAAAAAGGAAAAAGACAAAAAAAAAAAAAAAAAAAAAAAAGAAAACAAGATGTAGTTTATTCCGAAATTTTTCCAGTGAATGGGTCATTGAAGTTGGAGAATAGAACAAGCTTGGAAGTTTGAATTAAGCTTTCATGTAAGTCGCTAAGAAATGGCTTTAAGTGTTTCCTATATCAACATCAGCAAAAGAGATCATGGTTGTGGTTTCCTAATTTCCTTTCCTTCTTTTCTCCATGATTTGCAGTCTGTGACATTTCTTTCTCTAAAATGGCTCTCAGGTGACAGAAAACAAGATTTGTGGCTGTCCAAGAGACTGCATTTACCAACATGAGCTTGAAAGAGTGGTTTTGGGATATTCTCACCATACCCAGTCCCCCCCCCCCCCCCCAGGAGTTTCTAGTGTGATGTTTATTTCAATTCAGATTTGTACAGCTCTGTCCCCTAAGAGCCTTTGGGTTTGAAGACCAAAGACATTTGATGCCTCAATTCCCACTCACTTCTCTTTGGCTGCCTTATCCCTGTCCTCTGGCTCAGACATTGGAAACCCCACCATTTGGAATACAACCCTTGCATCCGTATTACAATTTTATGTTTAAAATTCCATGCCTTAACTGCAAGGAAATCATGTTTCCTGGGGAGGTAAGGGGGAGGTAAGACTGTAGCGATCCTTGCTCTGATTTCATAGTTTAAGACACTTGGACTCGTGGTGATTGTCCTTAGCTTTTATTCATTTATTTCAATAGAAGCTTTAATAAGTATCATCGTTTTGGTCTTAGTAGGCCCAAAGCAGCAGTTCCTGGCTCCTGCATCTCTCCTCTCCTCCCAACCCCAAATGGTTCCCAAGACCACAGGATTGTCCTGCTGGGGCTTTTGCCTTTTGAATGGCCTATGGAAAAGCAGAAGGACATGTCCCTGGGCAAGCTTGACCTTTCCTTCACATCTGCCGCCGCGTACCCTCCTCCCAGGGTGTGGCCTCGGAACACAGTGTCTTGGTGCATCCCATCCTGCCCAAGTCCCCTGCAGGGAGCCTTGTCTCTGAGGAGGAATGCTGGAGACAGACCATTAAAAAAGTTCAAATTTATTTCAAGAAAAATAGCTTCGTACTGTCAGTTGCAGTTTCTCTAACATTTAAGTTTAAGGTCTCCCTGGTTCTTCCAGCTCCTGGTTGTGAAACTCTTTAGGACAGCTGTTACTTGTAAGGATTTTATCTCTGTGGTTCCAAGTACTTGTGGCTATTGACTCACCACTTTGGGCGACTGGGACTGTTCCCTCTTGGTGCCTGTGAAACCTTTTGCATCCACACCTGCAGGTGAGCCCGGTTTCTTCTGGAATGTGAAAGCCAGCTTGAGGGCCCTAAGCTCCCTGGTAAATTTGCTGTGACACCTCACTGGTACATTCCTGTTTCTTCTTCCAATAAAGTGCACGTGTACTCCTGGGGTTTTTAGGCTTTGTGAGCACAGGTCAGGTGTAGGCCTGTGTGTGTGAATCTCAGCAGTGTCATCCACTAGGAAGTGCTTCTAGGGACAGTCTCACCAGAAGTACAGGACATTCCAGGTGCTCTGGTTTCTCAGCACCTGATATGATAGCTTGAGCAAGGGAGAGACCTGAGCAGTAGCTGAAACTGTGATCAAGGCGTGAGCATCCTGGGGAGTCCTCTGTGGGCCAGAAAGAAGGTGAGAGACCCTCTACATGCTTGGCCTCACGCCTCAGGCCACACTTGAGTGACTGGGGTGGAGGTGGGATGGTGGGGAGAAACAGTGAAGGAAGAATCGCACATTATCCAGGTTCCCTCCTCTAGGAAGATCCTGGGTCTGTGGTGTGGGGCGGTAAGCCCCAGCTTGTACTTCCTTCCCACTGGTCGGTCACTTGGCTCAGTCATCTAAGCCTTGTAGGTTTTCCCTGCTTCATGGACGGCCAGGAGACAAGCTCCTTTCCCTCCCCTGGGTCATTTGGAATGATGGAGTGTGTCACTCCCTGACGGCTAGAAGAAATGGTCCATAGCTTTCATCACATCCCCAAGAGGCCCCAAAATGTTGTCAATTTGGCTCTTGGGTGACCTTTAATTCTCTTAAGCACAGAAGTCTAGGATCTGCTGACTCTCTGTGACAGCGACCTTTCTTGCATCTTAAACTTTAATCCTGTGTGAGCCTGCTTCCTGCTGGCTCTCAGTCTTGCGTGCTCCAGACTTGGCACCATGTCTGGTGCACACACAGAGAATGTCATTATGATTGTATGATACACCAGATGACCGATGGTGCTGACCAATGATGAGCCAGGTGACCTCGAACCCTTGATGAAGACCTAGTCTGGAGAAATGTATTTATCTGTCACTTTTTAATCTAGAGAAAAGTCTCATTTTGTTCTCCCAGTAGACTATAATTATAAAACAAACCTTTGAGTTGTGCTTCATGTAGAAGGCTCTGTGTGGCATAGCTGTGACTCTGTGTTGCAGACCAGCATGCTTGCTGTACAGGTGGGAGGCCCATTGGCTGTCACCAAAGCAGGGGGTGGCTGACTTTGTCTGTAAAGAACTGGAGAATATTAGGCTGCACTGTCTCTGTCACAGCTGTTCAACTGCGATGCCTCAAAAGCAGCCATAGATTGTACATAAGTCAATGGACAAGGCTGTGTTCCAGTAGAACTTTATTTACCGTAGCAGGCAGTGGGGTGGATTTGGCAGAAAGGCTGCAGTGTGCTGACCCCCAGTCTAAGTGAAGCAGGATGCTTTGGCAAGTGAAAGACACCTTTAATAATTGTGACCCTGGGAGGACCCCATCAATGAGCGGTGTTACTGGGATAAAGGCATCCAGGAATGGGCCTTTAGGGAAGACCCGGATGTGAGTCAGCTTGCTGCTTGTATTCAGAGAGCTGCGAGAAAAGGGGTGTGGGGGAGACAACACCCCCTCTAGGAATCTAATCATTAGCTACAGCCCTTTTGGTGGCATGCCTCTGTCCACAGCCAGTCAGGGTGGGCTCCGGGCAGTGGCAGGCTTCCGGTGACTGACCCAGGGCACGTCCCCCTCCTTTGTTCCCGCAGCACCTGCAGCAGCATGAGAGTGGCGTGGAGGGTGAGAGCTGCTACTACCACTGCGTCCTGTGCAATTACTCCACCAAGGCCAAGCTCAACCTCATCCAGCATGTGCGCTCCATGAAGCACCAGCGCAGTGAGAGCCTGCGCAAGCTGCAGCGGCTGCAGAAAGGCCTTCCGGAAGAGGACGAGGACCTGGGGCAGATCTTCACCATCCGCAAGTGTCCCTCGACCGACCCAGGTGAGGCATCCGCGGACGTGCTGGACCACGAGGCCTCCTGGGGGCTTTTGTTGGAGGAAGACATGCCTGTCGCTGGCCTCTCTGGTGGTGGCCGGTGTGTTCTAGGAAGGTCATGGTGCCTTTGATGTATTTTTTTTTAAGCAGCCTGGTGCTGCTCGACTTGAGGGTTGTGCTCAGCTAGAAACCACTGCCCAGGGGGAGACCCACGAAGACCTTCTGTCTCCTACCCTCAATGTTCTTCCAGCGCATACTCTGGATTCCACTATTGTACATTGTGATCCAGCAGATGCTGCACTGCGTGCCTTGTTTAGTATTAAGAGTAGACAGTTTGCGGCCTCAGAGTCTGGCCAGTAAAAGTGGACTTCAAGGAAGATCAAACCTAGAACTTCTTAGAAAACTCTTACTTGCATTTGAGAGAGATTCTTGTCATTCTGTGAGCTCACGCTCCTTGCTGCCCTCCTGGAATCAATATTTTCTGGTGGAACTCACCTTATTTTTCCCTTTTCTTCTGTCATCTTCTCTATAGTCAACTTTTTCTCACTTCCTTCCTTTTCTGTGACTCTTGTTCTCATTTAGAGCTCATTTAGTAGAATTACCTCTTTTTTTTTTTTTTTCAATCTTCGAGTCTTTTCTATGACTTGGAAGCACATGACAATTCTTTGCAACTTTAAAAGCATAGTGTGAAAGCCCTTCCTTACTCCTGGATTCCCGCTGGAAGAATGGTCTGTGTGACTCATCTCTAGTCCACACCTCAGCCACCTGTTTCCTCCTGTCCCCAAACCACTCCACACAGGGTACCAGTGGCCTGGTACTGGTGGCTGTGCTGGCCTCATTCTTTGTTTCTGTAGTGTCTGCAAGGCCTTCCTGGCCCTTCTGGAAGCTCCTTTCCCCTGGCTTCTAGGGCTCACTTCTCTCTCATTTCCCTTGACAGTTGTCCCTGCCCGTCCCAGACTCTGGGTCCTCAGCTTGACGCACATGCCAGTGTCCCTGGGCAGCAGCCCCGGTCCTCGTGAAGCTCTGATCTCCAGGTGTTGCCAGATGCCCTGTCTGCTCCCCTAATGTCTTGCCCCCCACTGCTCTTGGACACTGGGCTCATGACTCTCCCCAGCGGACCTCCTTTTCTTCTGATTTTACTTTGTCCATTGACCTGGCCGGTCTGGCCTCAAGGCCCCTTCTCAGCCCTCTGTCTCCTGTATCACATTCTTAGCCACAGACCGCTGTGGCTGTGTGAGGTTTTAATCTTAGTGCTACCAAATTATACATTTTTCTAGTCTTTAGAGGTAAAACATTTTTTATGAAGAATGGCATAACTTCTCCCTCATCTCATTCTTCAGGGTTTTCAACTTTTAGATATTTCCTTTGTGACTTTTTTGCAGCAGCTTCTGTTCCTGTTTCTCAATTCTTTTTCAGTCGTAGGCATCTCTTGGCTTTCTAGTCCAGAAGATGAGGACTTCACAGGCGCACTATCCTATAAACTCTCTTCACCCTACCCACCGACACAGACCCATCCGCAAGCTCAGGCACATGTCACGGGCACCAGCACCTCCTTCCTCCCCCGCCTCTCCCACCTCCCTGCAAACATGCTCCGCCACATGCAACACACCGTGCCCCTCACCTCCTGTATCTGTATCACGAATCTCCCCACAAACAGCCACGGCACCCACTCATACTCCACACATGCATACTCCACAGATGCTTCTCAAATGCTGTACCCTGGTCCTCCATGTCCCACACACGCATCACAAACATATAGACACTGCAGCCCTAAACACCCTGCGTGCACTTACATACTTCATAAACAGAATGGTAACACTCCGTACGTACATATATACATACATACACCAACAGACACTGCACCCCACACCCCGTGTGCATTTACACACCTCACAGACATGACACGTATCCCGCACACTTATCACCAACAGACGCCGTGCCTCACACTTTGCCTCCCACACTCCCCAACCCTCTCCACACTCTTTATCTTTCCCTCCCTCCGTCTTCCAATGATTTGGGGTTGTATTAGTATTCAGTGTTTTCATTATTAGAACTCTATAAATATTAATCACAGCTGAGCCATGTAGAGTTTTATAATTTCATTTACCTTCTTGTACAACTTTTTGTTTTCCCTGGTTTTCTAGGTAGCTATGATTAATTCATGGCTCACCTTGCTCTGCCAGAGTAGATGTTCCCTAATCTCCCAGTGCTCTGTGCTGTCAGGTTTTCCATCGGCTTTGTTTCCTCCTGGTGGTGTCTCTGTGTCTCTTGACCCTCCTGGAGTCTTCTGCCCACCAGCCCCTGTCCGCACTGTCCAGCGCCTCCGTGGCTGTCTGCTCTCTAGACATGAAATTGCAGCCCCATGGGACAGGATACTCTGTACTTTAGGAATTTCCCTCCCTGCTAGGATAGTTGAGGTTTCATATTGTGGCAGTCCATTCTCCTGACAGCCGGTACAAATCATCTCTTCAGGAAAGTGTCGATGGGGACCAAAATAATATCTGTCACTTCCAGGTCACTGCAAGACTATCCTTTCCTGTGTGTTTTCACGTGGATTTTCTGGTTAAACTGTAAGTATTTACTCTGCCGCTCCTGCCTGTCCCTATCATAGGTCCCCCTGTGCAAGTGTCCTCAGGGGCACAATGAGAACAGGCACCCACAGACCCTCTTCTGTCCCTAGAGCCTGAGGTTATTGTGCCCCTGGCTGTGGGGAACCCAGGCCTCCACTTCAGTGTTTCGGCCTCTGCTCCTTCCCCTTATTCCGCGGTTATTTCACAGGAGTCTCCTGCCTTCTGCTGGCATACATGTAGACCCCTTTCTTTCAGTACCTGTGTCTTCTTATTCTTTTTTTTTGTCCTTGTTTTACTCTTCAGTTAGAAGCTGGTCCCTTTCACCCCTCAGTTCTTTCACTCTGCTCAGAATTCCCTTTTTATTAATGAGATGCCCCAAACTAAATAGTGCACAGCTGCCATTTCCACCAGGTTTGTGGACCAGGAAAACGATTCCCTATTTTATAGCGCAGTACTTCCGTTTGAGCAGTCCACTCTGGAACGGCTTTCCACAGACTTCTGTGTTACTCCCACATACTGTACATTAGCATCCTCTTCGCCCCAGATATTTGAGCAACTTCTGTGAGCATAGTCAGCTTCCTCTCTGCATTTCCAAATCCTTTTATATTGTCTTTGGCCCCCAGTCCTGTTGTTCTACCCACCCCCTCCCACTCACGCCCCACTGAAGCTTGTCCTCCGCTGATGACAGAGGGACAGATTCTTAGGTAATACTCATGCTGACATTAACAGGAACTTGGTTCTGTTTTAGAAATCCCTGTGAGAAAACACATCTTAAAACATATCCTCCCTGTCCTCAGGGATTGGCTTTTAAAAAGTGGAAAGAATGTCTTCAGGAACAGGGACATCTCGGGCCTGACATTTAAGATCATCGGTTTCACATTGGTAAACACAGACTTTGTAAAGTACTCGTGGTTCTCGACACTTTAGCAGAAGGGTCAGGACGTGATCCTGCAGCTGGAAGCGTCATTCATGTGGTACTTGGAGCCTGAGAAGCCTTCTGACTTCTCTGCCCTGCCTATCTGACCCAGTGGCCGTGCTTGTCTGAAGTTCATGATACCAGCATCCTGTCATCAAGTTCAATGATGACAGTGATCTTTCTCTTTTTTTCTTTTCCTTTCGTTTGCTTATTTTTCTCTCGTCCATATACCACAAAGTTTTATGCAGAGGTCATTAGAAACCACTTTTCTTTTTTCCCTTTCCGAGCCCTAGTTGGAATCTTTGGAAGGTACCAAGAATGGAATGAATTCTGTTCTCTAGACAACAAAAAGATCTCTCCCAATTTTACCTATCTTAACTCCCCTGTGTGCCAGCCAGCCAGGCTCATCACAGAGCCCGCCAGCCCACACAAACCTGTTGGTCTGGAGGAAGGAGTTGAGAAAGAGGAACTTGGGGAGACCTTGTCTCTCCTTCAGAACTTTCTGCTGATGGCCAGGATGGATGGATGTTGCTTGCAACTGTGGACCTGTGACCAGAGGGTCCTGCCTTGGACTGGACAGGGAACCCTTGGCATGCCACACCCTCATTGTGGTCCTGCTTGTGGTGGCGTGTCACTGTTAGGTCAGCAGGCAGCCTGAGTTCCACATTGTGGTGGTGTTAGCCTAGTGTGACGCTCTTCTTTCCACCCCCTGTCTACAGTAGACACACGGCCGCATACACACATGCACACGGGCACGGTTGGTCTTCCTAGTTTAAAAATGACTTGGAGGGCTGGGGTATAGCTCAGCTAGAGTACTTGCCTAATGTGCCTAACGTCTACATGGCCCCTAGAACTGATCCTCAGAACCACAAGAACAAAACAAAAAAATATCAAAAAGATGAAAGCAACTTGGAATCACACATCTGTGAGTAAAGACAAAGCTCTTATTTCATCCTCACTTAGCATTTTTAAGTTTCTACATGGATTTTTGATTGATTAGTTTGAATACTTTTTTTCTGCAAAATGAAATAGTCTCTATGTTGAGGTCTGTTCTTTGTGCTCCATCCCTCCCTATAGGCAGATATAGGGGACCCATCCCCATCCCCATCCCCATCCCCGTGGGCTACTACAGTAGGTTCTCTCAGTTGCAGTGTCCACTATCTGCTTCCCTTTAGTGGGCCAAAAGCTCTAGAAAGATGGAAAACTCTCATGTGGGTGGGTCACGTGTAAGATCAGCTTCTCTGTTTGCCTATTAAAAAGGCATTTCTGGCTCCTGGCTGAAACTGTCATTAATTTCACTGTATCCTGCCCTGGACTTGGAGGAACAAGGGACCCTTTGTGTTTCTGCTGTTGGCTCTTCTCTTCCTCCTCCTCCTTCTCCTTCCCCTCTTCCTCTTATCTCTTTTCTTGCTCTTCTTGCCTTACCACTTTTTCTTTCCTGTAGACATAGATCTTCAAACTTTGCAGAAGTGTAATTAAACTGAAAATTCCTTGAGGGCCTGCTGTGTTTGGGGGACACAGCTGGTGTGTGCTGTCCCCTGTGGCATGACACACTGGCTAGTCCACCAGCTGAGGCACTGGGGGAAGCAGATGAAGACTCAGTTTACAGAGGGCGTGGTCATTCAGAGTTTGACGCTTTTGCCTGGAGCAAGAGCTGGCATCCCTTGAGTCACACATCTTTGACTTTTCCAAGGCAGTGAATTTCTGGGGTTAGAGAGGTAGACACAACTTGTCAAGGGATGATGTGGTTTTAGTGACAGCTTTTACTGAAACGTTCCCTGACTTTGTTTAGTGGATCTTTTTTGTTCAACCAAGTTTCAGGGGGCTTTACTTAACTCAAAGTAGCTCAAGAGGATAAGAAAACACACTATTTTCAGATATTCCATTTGGCTTTGTTTTTATTTTTCAAAATTGGCAGAAGTTTACCCTCTAAGCACAAAGTACATCTTTTTTTATAAATAGCTAAATTATATGCAATTTCAGTATAATTTTTCTCATAGCACAAAATTATGTTGTGGTCAGTTTTGTAGTTCTGAAGTTTGTGCGTGTGTGCGAAACTAGACAGTTATGAATTTTGTTTTCCATTTTTACTTTTTTGTGCTCTTGGGGAAAGCATGGGGCTAAAGTATATGAAACTTGAGAAATTCAATGTGAAAGTACACCGAAAAAGTTGGGGTGATTGAAATTTTAAGTATTTATGGAAGAATAGAGGAAATAGGGATTTATCTATGTCAAGTATATTAACTAGACAAGAATGGTATATTTTTGAGTGCTTTTTAGAAAGATACTTTGCCACGTAGGTACAGAGATCATTATGCATCAATATGAAAGGAGACTATAATGTTCAGTGAAAAATGGAGTTTATAGAATAATACATCTTGATTTTCTTTTCTTTTTTTTCTTGAAAATCACTTCCTTTACATCTTTAAAAATAACTATGCTAACCAAAGAGTTTGTACTTGGTGTATCTGGTGTATCTTGGTGTTTCATGCGTGGGAATGTATATGGAATCAGAGTGTCAGGCACATGACAAAGACTCCTATATTGGCAGTAGTTCTTGAAATAACTACTACTTGAAATAGTAAAATCACTAACAATGTGCCAAGAAGTAAACCTTGACTGTCTTTTGTTCGTAGAGATAATTTTCCATTTGTCCATGTAAAGCATTCATGGTTTGGTTACAGCCTGATTCTTTTGCATTTTGCATCTACATAGAGAGGCTGGGAACAGTTCTCAGGGTGTACACTATCTTGTTTTTCTGTTGGAACAGAGTTCTTGATTTGCCTTAATTAGTCCTCTAACAATCTACAAAGGTCAGTGCCAATTGCCTGTTCATTTACATTTGTAATTGTGATGGCTTCTGATTACATATTCCCCATCTCAGTCCTTCCTCTAAGTGCATGCTAGAGGATCCTTCCCTCCCCCTCCTCCAACAGTGCACACACGCATGCACATGCACACAAACGTGCACACCAGAATGGTGTGAAAGCTGGGGGTCTGACTCCTCATACAAGAACCCTTTGTAGTGACAGCCCAGCCTTCCCTGGAGTGTCAGAGTGCTATGGAAAGCCATCTTGGGAAGGCTTTTGTCTCTAAGTTAGGGCTATAATGAAGCCAGAGTCAAGGAAATTGCATGGATACCAGGCAAGAAATCTGAGAGCCATTATCCAGGAGCCTTCTTGAACGGGGTAATTAAGGGCAATTAAACTTTTCTGCTGGCTCTCTGCAGAATATGCTGATGAGCTGGTCTGTTGAGGTGGACATTTGCAGAGTGTTGCTTCACTGCCGTCACAAGCTGTGGGCCTGGAAGGGTCTCTGGAGAGCAGGTGACATCACGGGATGTCGCCTGGGCAGTGGATCCAGGGTCTACAGCTCCCACCTAACCTGTATTTCCTCTCTGTGCTTCAGAAAGATGAGCACCATGCAGGATGCTGCCCTCTTTAAAGCTGTTCTGGCTGCAGTAGCCCAAGGTACAATGGTTCTCACTGTTCATCTGCTTATTCCACATCGCCCTTTGCTAGTTGCTTTATTGTATGGGATGATCAAAGCTACCCAGACCTTTGTGTTATTTCAGCTCTCACCTTGGAGCACAGCTGTGTACTTCCCTGCCAGGTAGCATCACTCACAGCCAGGGCTCTGCCATGTCCTCCTTGCCAATCCCTTGAATGGGCACCAGTGTGTGTTCCTGTAGCCACTCAGCGCTGACCACTCTGGGAGACACAGCACTGTGGCTGCATCTTACTGGGGTGGGTGATAACAAGTGACAGCAAGAAGAGGAAAAAAGGTTCCCTTTTAGTGGTTACTGGAGTTAGAAGAGACATTGTGTATGTGTGTTTGTGTCTGTGTGTGTGTGTGTGTGTGTTTGGGGGTGGCCTGAACACTGGGGGCCCCCTCTTTAAGTATCCACACATGCCAAAGACCCTAGCTGGCTCATCAGAGACACAGGGACCCTCCACTGGAACCACAGAACATTATGTATAGCAACTGTTACTTTATGAGGTCTTTGCTTTGCAATATTCTAAGTGCTTGGAAAGGGATATTTAAGAAACCTGAAAGCTTGAAACTTGACCCTAAAGTGAATATGGATAACTAGCAGGTGGGAGGCATTTCAGTGGCTTGGGAATTGGTGGTCCTGTCCCTGGATTTCACTAGCAGGGGGCTGTTATAACTGCCTCTCATGTCCACTAGTGTGGAGATCCCTCCCATACGGCTCCCCATCCCAGCCTCTGAGCTTAATACCTCCTTCATTGCCCCCTCCCAATGTATTTTTTGAGAAGTGATAATTTGCACTAGGGAACGTCCAAGAACCGTTTCTGAGGCTACTTACATCCTATAGGAAGCTTGTTCCTGACCTTGGTAGGGGGCCGGGGAGGAAATAGAACATGCATCTCTCCGCTAACAGAAATAGCTCAAAGGTTTCTTCTCAGACATATAGATGTTAAGGAACCCCCTTCAAACTGTGACCCAATTATAAGAATTATAGTTTCAAATGATTTTATTTCAAACACTGACTGGCAGTGGAAAGTTTTATGGCCTTGTAAAGCAGTACAAGCTTTGCTTGTATCTTTGTTGGTCCCAGGACTTCCAGATCCCTTGAAAGCCCCAAAGGAACTTCTCTGGATCCTCTATTAAAGTTAACTTAAGTTTCAATTTCTTTGTAATATTAGCCAGATTTCCAGTGCTTCGCAATGATATGTAATCATGGCTATTTCCGTAGATAGCATGGGTATATGGAACAGTCTAGAGTGTTGGACCAGGCAGTGCTATGTTCCTGCCGGGAACCCTTGGATTTCCCATAGGCCCACGCAAGGAGTGTGCTGTATCCTCCATAGACTCTTTGGCTTGAGTTTTAAAGAAGTAGAGAACCTGCCGGCCACCCATTTCTGTCGGCCTTGGTAGGGCCTTTCCATCTTTTTTTGTGTACTGCTTGCTCAGTTTGGGGCAAGTATACCTCCAATAGGCACTTACTTTTTTGGCCATTTTAAAACATTTTCCATTAGCAGTTTTGAGGAGCTTTGAAAGGACTTTGTAAAAATATGTTTTCAGAGTTAGATGTGAGAGGGTTCTTTTCATAGTTTTATACCTAAAGACTGTCTTGAGACCTTTTATGCATATGCTAATAAATGGAGCTATTTATTGCTTTTTAAAGGCCCTTGACCTCTGTTCTAATTAGAATATTAGAAATTCGGCAGTATGTGATTTTCTTGGAACAGGCCTATCTATTGTTTTAACCCAAAATTTGGTTCAAAGTGGTCATTTTCTGACAAAAGCTGGTTCATTTTTTTCTCTCACTGTTTTCACTGGCTTCAGTTTTTCCTTACAGATTATATTAGTTTGCTAAGCAGATGGCTTGAGTGAAAGAAATTTATTTTCTCTTGGTTCTGGAGCTGGGAGTTTGAGATCAGGGTGTCGGCTGCCTTGGTTTCAGCTGAAGCCCCTCTGGCTTGCAGATGGCAGCCTTTCCTTGTCTCCCCGTGGCTTTTGTCCATGTGTGAGCTCCCCTGGTGCCTCCTGTGTGTTCTGACCCTTCTTCTAATGTGGATTTAATAGGGCCCACCCTGAATGTCTCATTTTAACTTAATTACCTCTGAAAAGGCCCTATCTCTAAATACAGTCATATGCTACTGGGGTTAGGACCTCAGCATGCGAATTGGGGAGGAACACAATCTAGTTGGCACTGTGAACTTTCTAATATCTGAAACTGCTCTGGGTTACTTTTGGGTGGCAGGGATGTAAATGGTAAAGGTGACGTAGAGGTGAAGGGAGATGGCGAGGACCCTGGATGCAGCCTCCAGTGGTGCTGTGAGTGCCCACCAGGCCTCCCCTGGCTTTTGGTACTCAGCACTCACTTCTCGGTGACCTCCTTGAGAAGGCTCTTCCCATGAAGCTGTAAGTGCCCAGAGCAGTCCATTAAGACAGAGCAGGGCAGAGCCCTATCTGCTGAGCTATCATACGGGACTCTCCCGCCGCTGTCCTGACGCAGCCCTTGTTCAAACCTCCCTTCTGGTGAGTCCAAGGGGGCTGACAGCCAGCTCCATGTGGGGATCCTCTTGTTCCTATCAGACTTGACAGCCTAGCATCAATAAAATCTGCCCTCGCTGAGGCTGCTCCAGCAGGCCCGCCCTATCCGGCTTGAGTGGGAGGATTTATGGAAATAGTGTCTCTTCTCTGCTGCCCACAGTGCTTTCTAGGACTGAGCGGCACATACGGGATTTGTGTAGTGTTTGCTCACCCTGGTTTTTTTCCCTCTGATTGTGGTATGCCCCAAGATCCTTGCCCCATTCGATGGTCTGTTAACAGAATAGATTTAAATGTAGTGTAAATTGGTGGAGCTCCCATCCAAAGGATATTAGTTGCTGAGAGTACCTGAAGGACTGATTTTTCCCTTGATTCACAGATTCTACATCCTGTACTCTGAGTTAGTCATTCTACATAGGCACCAGTGTGTAAATTTTGACTCTGAATAGTGTTCGTTTGGGGCCTGTCTCCCGCTTGTATCCACAGAGATGTTGTATGCATCTCATTCCCAATACTGGTCATTTTCAGATTCAAGCTGGGATATAGGTATAGAAGCTGATCTTCACCTGGGCCTTCCTTTACCTCAAGGTGTGTTTATCCCTGTGTGGTCATCAGGTGTGCTTCATGTCTTCAGGTTCCCATTGTTCTAGACCGCTGGCCTCCATGGCATGTGTGTGGGGGGCTCCTGTCCTGGGCAGTACAGGTGAGGTCACTTCCTTCACTGCAGGAGACTCTCATGGGTGGCACTTCTATAGACAGTGGTGCAGCCAGGACTTGGGACAGAAGCCTGCGGTCCATCACATTGCTTCTGTCTATGGTCCTACCTCCTTGCTGTGTACTCTGCAAGAGACATTTGCACTTTGCCCTAGGGATGGGGTTCTTCATCTCTGGAAACCAGTCAGATCTATTGCTGAATCTATAAGGGTAGAAAGGAAGGAATTCCGAGACTGAGGCAAAGAATGAGTTATGCATGACTCTGCCTGCATCAGAGTGCGACCCCCGGGCTTCCTGAGAATCACAGATGGTTTGCATGGTTTTCTAGACAGCAGAAGCCCTTGTGTGATTGCAAGTTCATTCCAGAAGCACGGAGAACTCCACAGAGTAGGCACAGCTTCAGGGTGGCTAGCTCAGGCAGGGCCTGAGTGGCATCCAGCCTGTCTGTCACCAGTACCGGAAACTTGTGAGAGGCTTATGTGATGGAAACATGGCCTGGCCAGCAGCCATGCAAACTGGAACCTACTCTGTGCATTTTTACGCAAGTGAGCGAGATTTTGTAGTAAATACGAGCTGAACGCTAGAATGGTAGGCTTTGAATTATTAAGAGAATAATAACAAAAGTAGGCAATAAAAAGGATGAAAAAAGGGGGAAAAAGATTTCAGGAGGCTAAGGCAATGGTGAAGAGTTTGGAACTAAAGAGGTAAAGATAGACGAGAAAGGGAAAATAGTGTGTTTATTTATTTTGGAGGCATATTTGTATACTTTATGGTATGCAGTATGGCAGTTTCATACTTGAATACAATATATAATTAAATCAGGACAGTAAGTACTGTCATCTCCTCAGATGTTAATCATTTTATGTGCAAGACCATCCATGCTCTGCTCTTCTACTTATTTTGAAGTATGCTGCAGATTACCCTACTATTGAAAACCACTGATAATGCTTCCTCTCTTACTTGGTTTTTGTGTCCCTTATCTAACCTTTCTGTCACCCCGCATGCTGCCTATCCCAGTCTGTAGTCACCCCTGCTCCGTTCTCTTCTGCTCTGAGGTTGAGGGAAATGGTTGAAATTTGACTTTACTTGCTCCTCTAGGAAGGAACTTGGCCATGGAAAACGTGTCCAGAGCCCAGGAGTAAAATTCTTCCATCTTGCAAACACTGACATTGTCCTCAGGATAGCCAGCTGCTACTTTAGGGCCTGGGGAATCAGCCAGCAGAGAGAAAGCAGTCTGGACTTATCCCTCTTTTATGGGCAGCAGGCAAACACCAAATAAATGTAGGATTCCAAGTGCACTGTACCATAAATGTCCAGCCTGGTGGGCTGCAGGCAGGTGGGAACTGTTTTATGTACAGAAGCCAGCAATGATCTCTCTTTGGAAGGTGACGCTGGAGCTGGGCTGGGGAAGGGAGGTGGGGCATAGGAACAGGGCTGGCTGGAGGAACAGGAAGGCTGACATTGGCCAGAGAGTGTGCTAGGAGGTTCAGCCCAGTGATTGGTCTCATGGACCCTAGCAGGGTGTGAGGGAATTTGGAATCTGCTCACAGTTGGAGGTCACTGGAAGGCTGTGATCAGGGCAGGGCAGGGTTGTGACTTACCTTCAAGCTACTGTGGCAGCGTGGCTCACATGTCCACCGTCATTCAGACGTGAGTTGTCTAAACCCCCTACCCTAGAAAAAAATCTCTTCAGGCAGGGAGAGGAGGTGGTACCACCATGTGCTGACTTCCACATAGCCTGGAGTACAGGACAGCTGCGTGGGGAGGGGAACTGGCGTGGATCTGGACAGTGAGGAGGATGTTTATTGTCGTCATGGTGAAGCTCTGGGAGCCTCTCCACGTGGCTCCAGGGATGGCAGTTTTGTTCCACATACAGAATCCATGCTGGGTGACTCTGCCCAGTGCGCAACACAGGGAGGACTTTTGTCCTTTTGCCTAAGTGAATCATCGCTACCACAGTGAAAACACCAGACACAAAAAATGAAAGAGACAGGATGTGCTATGACATCTGATGTCCATTAAGATGTCCCCTTTCCACGCCCCAGCTGATGCATGGTTTCTTTTGCAGAACACTTTGGGGTATAAGATGGTGATGTTTATTTCGAGGACAAGGATTTCATCTCATCATTAGATACTGTAATCCAAAAAAAGCACAGTGCCTTCAACACATTTGTTTTCTTGGTGTCCCCAGTACTTTGTGACTGGAGGCCATTATCCCGTCCTAGGAGATCGGGGAGCTGCTTGTGATCCATCTCTGACTTCCATGTCTAGCTGTCCTTTGACAGACAGCCTGATCTAATTCCTCAGCCGTTTTATTCTCTGTGGACACGTGCCCAGACCCTGGGCAGATCTGAAGACTTCCTTAGAACACATAAGACCAGGCAGATTTGTGCCGTGCTGTAGCGTTTTCTCTGGGCTTTTCTTTAATCAGGACTGTAGACTAGCTTTTGTTTTAGGGTTTGGGGCAGGGGGGAATATGTGGTGGGCAGGGGAAGGGCTTCTGGTCTTCAGGAAGGCCCAGTTACAGGGTTAATTGGAAAATCGTGATTCTTTTTCAGTAGCTACTTTGGAGTGACTCCTCGGATTCCCACCCAGGCAGGGCCCCTGTCCCTTTGGGATTGTCTCACTTACCCGAAAAGGCCCCAGGAGAGAGGGATTTTTTGGCACATATCATGAATATTTGGAAAGAGTATTTCAACCACACCTGGCTGCCGTGTGTAAGGACAAATTTAATTTACTTTAAAAATCTGGCCACAGGCAGCTTTTTCTGTTTGTTTCTTTAGGGGGAGAAAATTGAAAAGCAGCAGCAAGCTATGGTTTGCATTTGTTTTCTTCCAGATTTGACCAGCCAGCAGAAGAGAGATTATCTCTAAAGGATATGAAAGGTTTAATCATTTTAATTTTGTTTTTATTAAAGTTTATCATAACTTTTTTTCCAATGTGCCCCAGTAGAACAGGAGAAAAAGGAGGTAATATAAATATACAGAAACCCCCAAGCATTTGGTTAATAAAACTCTCCAGTGGGCAGTGCCTTGTGGGAAGGAAGTGGCTGGGGAGCTGGGGATGACAGGCTGATCAGGGCAGGCTGTGACAACACTGATTCATGGCCAGCATCTCATGAACTTCCTCTCCACCTCCAGCTCTCCCTTGTCATCGGAGCCCAGAGCTTTCTTTAAACTAAGAGAGAAGAAACTCAACTGTTGACTCACTCTATTCTGGCTCTCAAGCAAGCCTGATTCTCAAGCCTTTTCTTGCTGAAGGAATTGAAATCCACAAAGAACAGTGAAATTTTCTCCTATTAGACTCTTCCGTCTGTATCATCACCGAGAAATAGTTGAACCTAGGTTTTTTGAAGATTTGCTTGAGGTCAAGAACTCTGAAGTTACATAAGCATACTTTTTTTTTTTTTTTTTAATGAACCAGCTAGTTGGGATAAAGATAGGCTTTTAGTTTTAGGATAGAAAAACTGTCTTATAAATTATGAGACAGTAAAACTGAGTAACAAGGACGCTAGATTAATAGGACTTACGGCTTTTGTTTCCCTTTAGGTCAGAAAAACAGGCTCATTCCCAAAATTAACCCAGTTTTTCACATCAGCTGGGGCGGATGAGCTGTACAGATTCAGCACAGTCGCCCTCACCTGTGCAGCCCTAAAACCCTGCAAAGGCCTCACTGTTGTGGTCCGGCGCCCAGACCAGGCAGGTCGTATCTCCTGGCAGCAATGCCATAGTCTTCACTCTTCTGGTCTTACCAAGACTAGAAACTTGACTTGCACATTTTGAGCAGGAGTAGTGAAGCCCTGCTTTCTCATTAAACCTGACTTAAGGTGGACGTTCACTTAACTCTTAAGGTTTTGGCTACACTAGAGCTTTAGAGTGCTTTGTGTGCTGCTTTTATGGAGAGAAGACTTGTTCATCAGCAAAGCAACTTATCTACTGGCAGCTGCCACTTCAGTTCCTTGACTAGTGAAAGCTGCACTGAGCCTTCAACCCAGCAGCTGCAAGCGTAGGTAACCTGGCTCTTGGCAGACCACGTGGACAGTCGCATACTCCTTCCTGGGTCATTTGAGGCTTGTGCCTGAGAATACCCAAAGCTTTTTCACTGGATCCAAGGCCTCCTTACAGAACTGAGCTTAGAACCAAACCAGATCTCCTTGCTGAGAAAGGGGCCCAGAGCTCAAGGGCTGCCACAGGTTTTAAGCATCTGCTGCTCCCAGTTGGCCATGTTCCGAACAGGAGAGTGTGCCAGGCAGCCCCTGTGGCCTGAAGTTTTGGAATTCTTTTATGGGAGTTACCTGAGTCAGCCAGGAGTAGTTTTCCTGGTTACTTTGAGCTTGGGTTATAGAAACGCTGACAGTGAACAAATGCAGATCCTAACCATTCTCTGTGAAGTCCTTGGGGGAGCCCAGCATCAGTAGGTGTGGCAGTTGTCACTGACAGAAAGACAGGTACCACAGCTATCCTGTCTGGGACTTCCGTCTTACGTGGACTAGAGAACCACAGAAATGCTAAGACACAGTGTGAAGGCTTGGTGCTTTATATAGATTATCAAGACAGGAGAATGTATTTGAACACCTTCTACTATTTCCTGGCATTCAGCTGTAGACTACAGAGACACCCCCAGAGTGGCTTTGCATGAGCGAGGAGCTTTGTTTTTCCTCATATAAGCAGCCTTGGGAGCTGGGCAGTTAGGCTTAGGATGGAAAGGTTCCACTGCAAATTTCCATCCTCCCATGAAGCCCTTCTCACCAAGCTGCTAATCTCCGTGTGATCTCAGAATGGCTGCTGCATCTGAGCTCTGGGCAGGAGGAGGTGGGACAGCCCAGCTGTAGGGCATGTACTCCTGAGTTGGCTTTAAAGAGTTCTCAAAGCTCCACTCACTTATTCTCTAACTCATTGACTGGAACTCAGCACACAGTTCATATAGTTCTTAACCAATGGTGGTGTACCCTGAATAAAACAAGTGTTCTAGTTATTAGGAAGGCAATTAGAGGTCTCAGCATATGTCTTAGAAGATGAGGAGATTAAGTAAACTATGCTATGATTATGTGATGGCAATCTTGGTAGCCATTAAGAATAACGTTATTAATATTTAAGGATATGGAAGAAAGCACATAGACTGAGGGGAAGCAAGACAAAACCATATATAATTGTCATAATTTCCTTTAAAATATATATAAATATACAGAGGTGTTGTTATAACTGATTATGGATGATTTTTTGTTTCCTTAGCACCTTTTTCTCTCTTTAAGGTTTTCAACAGGAGGCACTTACTCCTTTTATGATTAAAAAAATTGGCAAACTTTAAGTGTAAGAAGTAGAGAACTTGGTAATTACTACCTTATATAAGAAATATACTTGGTGGAAAAAATAAAATGAGTAATAAAGGGGAAAATCTATAAACATGTAGGGTAATGGAATGATGACAAGTAGCTCTAGTGCCACAGATTCATCAAGAACAAATCTCATCATACTAGTAAGATAAAAGGAAATAATGCACATGGATTCCCATTGAAGACAGAAGTTACACAAATGCAAGTTTATATTCTGGGGCTCTAAATGTACACATCTACCATTTTCTCTGGTGTCCTTTTGAGGTTATTCATTGGCAATTTCCCCTCACTTTTTGCACTGAAAATACTGGGGCATAGTGAGCTTTACAGGTGTTTACTAAACCTATGTTAGTGGTAAACACTCGTTGCAGAGAGGGAAGATGAGGGGATAGAAGAATGATCCTCTTTGCCTGCAGTCGCTGCAGGGCTGGCTGGCACACGCATGCAGTGTTAGCGGGGTTTAAGGTAATCAGTGGTAAATTCCAGAAAGTGGAGCAGGACCTTCCCAGCTGGGAGGAGTTGTTGGGTTGAGAGGAGGCTCCAAGGAAAGGGTGAGCCTGTACCTGGAAGGATGGATAGGTCCCAGCAGACACAGGAAGATAGTATAGAAGTGTAATGGGAACACAGGCCTTTGGCAGGTACCAGCAAGCAAGTCAAGCTAGAAAGATGAAAAATTCTTCCGTGTTTTCCATCTTTCCAACCTAGTTCCTTCCATTTCCCTCTTTACTGTCTAAAAGAAAAAGAAATTACAAATGTGGCTCTCGTGGGTTTATTAAAGACAAAATCCTAAAGACACTCATCTTCCCCATCATCTCCTAAATAAACCCATAATCTAGGAAATTTTCACATGCGTTTGATCCCTGACTGAAAGAAAGACTAGGAAATAGGAATAATATGTTGATTTGGGGGCTGGTTGTCTGGAGGAAACTGCAAGTGTGGATAAAAGCTCTATTTCTATTTAACATTTCCATTAATAACATGGAAACTATAGTAAGTATCACTGGTATAAAATATATGTAATGTATATAATTACAAATACTTAAAACTACAGAAATTCCATAATTGGTCTAAAGATGTTAGGAATCTCATTCTGAATTTGCACTTCTTTTAAAATGTTAAAAATTTTGATAGATTTTCAGACTTTCAGAAAAATAGTGTACTACTACAACGGAATGTCCTGGACTTTTACCCAGAGTGCCTAAATGTAGGCATGGTACATTTGCTTTATGACGTTTTCTCTCGTACATTTTCTTTCTCTGCACGTATGTGTATAAGACACACATACACCAAATGATATGCACTTTCTTACATTTTTTTCTGAGCCATTTCAGAATACACTCCAGACATGGTACCCTTTTATGTCTCAATGTGTTTGTGCATATTTACAGATCTTAGCCATGTTTTCTTAACAATATCCTTTATATGAGAAGAATATCTCAGATCACAAATTATATGCAGTCTCTAGTCTTTTTAATGTCTTTGCCTCTAGACTAGTTCCACAGTCTTTCTGTGGTCTTTTAGGATCCTGATATATTTGAAAACTTATTTGTTTGGTAGGATTCAATTTTGGTTTGCTTTGTGTTTCCTTATGATGAGACTGTGTGTTTTAGTAGAAGTTCTTAAAAGGTCACATTGTGTTCTTCCTAGTTTGTGTTCTCGGGGGGGGGGGGAGGGGGGGAGGTCCATGATACTGATTTGTCTTTATTGATGGTATTAACTTTGGCTACTTGGCTTTGATGGTTTCTTCATTGGATTGTCCATTGTAAAATTACTATTTTTCATTTTTCTGAGAATTTATGGAAGAGATACTTTGAGACTATTTAATAAGAAACTGAAATTTTAAATGGGATTATTTTGAGAAAATAGAAGTTAATAAAAGTCAACCGAGAAATATTTGATGAGTAGAGGAGGTGGTCACAAAGGCTTTTTTTAAGCTTGTATACTATTTTTTAGCTTCTATACTAGTTTTTCTGGGGTTAATGTTATGGTTTAGATCTAAAATGACCCCTGCTTAGAGGTGATTGGATTATGGGATTGCAGTAGCTGGCTTGAGGTTGGGAAGTGGGCGTGGTCAGAAGGGGCGGGTCCCCGAGGGTGTGACCTGGAAGTGTGTATCTCTCTTCCTGGCTGCTCCCTTGAATGTGTCCACTTCCTGGATGCCCAACAGAAGCAGCTTTCCTCTGCCCAGGCCCTTCCTCCTTTGGAGCTGGCCAACTATGGATTAAAAACAAGAGCCAAAATAAACCTCTCCTTTAAGTTTGAGTGTCAGGTATCATATCTCAGTGACGAGAGAAGTGACTGAGACAGGTTAGGAAATTCAGCAGCCAGCACATCAAGAGCCTAAGTACAATTTTCCAAAATGCCGTCGGTCACTGATCATACAGATGAAGAATGGTGAACCTCGGAAATGATCAAAGACACTAGTCTAGCTTAAGAAGGAAGGTCAGGCCGTCGCTTGGCCAGAGGTCAAAAGAGACCAGAAGTCTTAGGGTTTTGAAACTTGGTGCTGTGGTAAGTCGTCATCTTTAATTCCTTTAAAAATAAGGTACTAGTTGTCGTTGGTGCACTCGGTTTTCCTTGAGTGTCCAGGTGGCAAAGGCTGGGGCAGGCTGGCTTCAGCAGAGGCCAGGGTAAGTTGGTCGCCACTGTGTGCAGGGAGGGGCAGTGTGTGTAGTCCTGGGCAGCTGGGGCTGGAAGCCACGCAACTGGTTTCCTCCAGTCTCCCAACTATTTTGTTTTTTATTTTTTTTTAGCTTATTATTTTCCCTGCGAAGTTTAATACACATTCACAGTCCATATTTATTTTCATACTTTGCATCATCCCCCCTTTCTCTGAAGAGCTCAAATGAGAGACAGATCTTCTTGCCCTGGGATGGCTCAGAAAGTATTATTTCAGCTTCATCCTCTGCTGTTTTCTCTTATTGGCTCTTTTGGAAATACAGCCTTTTGCTTTTCTTCCTCTTGTATCAAATCATCATCATCTTTTTATTTCCATCCTGCCCCCCAATGTATTTTATTTTTTGTATTTATGCTTACAGTACACAATGGTGAATCCATTGTACAAGAGTCTTAATATTTCCTGCCCAGCCCCTTCTTACATTTTCTCATTTCTGGAGGTAATTATCCCTCTTTTCATCTTCAAGGCTTACAGACACAGAGGACAGATCTCGACTTTGTAGGTGAGCAGAGGCCTATTGTGTCCCTGAGCTTGGTGAAGCCATTGAGGCTGAGGAGCTAGAGGTGAAGCGGACCCATCTGTGCCTAAGGGGTCCCGTTAGCAGGAGGAGATTCCTAACAGGGGCATTGGTGTGGACCCTGAAAACGGCTGATTTGCTCTTGTGTAAAACTTATGAGTGTCACGGCCAAAATACAAACAGGTGGAGGGGGCGGAAGTGAGAGTGGGTAATGTGAAGGGTGGATGCTGTTCTGTGGGAGGAGAGCTCAGAGTCACCCCAAAGGAACAGTGGTCATCAAAAGATGCTCTTACCTAGCAGTGGCTCGCCATCTCTCCTTTGTTAGGTGGAGCTTCCCAGCAAAGATGGAAGCTTCTGAAGGTGAAGCTCCTATGAGGTGAGAGATAAGAAAGCATCTGCGCTAGGAAAGTAGGGGAGAACGCTGCTAACGACAACTGTGAGGTGCAGGGCTCTGGCCCTTAGGGGTGCGAAGGTCCCTGTTGTGGGCAGGTATTATAAGCAAGGAGGAAATGCTATTCTCACTGAAACGGCTATTATTTCTCTCGTTCCGCACTTTTCTAAATGAATATAGCGTTTAATCTGTACCGGTGTCGTGCACATGATTATAATTATGTTGTGTTTGTTTATCTCATATTGTTCCAAAAAGATTTGACAGCCTTGTTTGGCTGATTATTTAATATCTGCTTACTATTCATCCCTAAAATTGTAAACCACTGCGGGGCATGGACCATGTCTTATGCTAACTCCTGTAAGTTCCTTGTTCAGAATCTGTCCCTGTGATTAGTAGCTTGCTCAAGTCTTTTCTTCCTGGCTGCCATCTTGCTTGATTTCTGTGGCTTTCTTAGTTGGCCTTAAGAGCTCTTTTCTGTCTCCATCTCCATCTCTGCCTCTGCCTCTGTCTCCCTTCCACCCATATAGCAGCACTATTCATAGTAAGTACATCTTACAATAGTTCATGTCTGTCAATAGATGAGTAGATGAAGAAGATATGGCATATGTGCACAGTGCACCAATCCCCTGCCTTCAAGGAGGATAAATTTGAGCCATTTATGTTAAGTGAAGTAATTCAGGTACACAAGTTTAAATATTCCATGGTTTCTCTTATTAGAGCAAGGAGGAAAAGATATAAATAGTTGAAAGAGCAAAGTAAGAGAAAATAGGAAACAGAAAGATCTTTTGCAAATAGGAAGGGACCAAGGAATGAAGCAGAGGGAAAGGATGACCAAAGAATTACAGTGTGTCATGTACACGTCCCAGCTCCCATGATGAACGTGGTCTCTGTGTACTGACGGGATGTATCAGAGCAGAGTCTGGTCGTACAGGCGTTACACTGTCATTTCTGTAAGACAGTTCTCTCCCTTCGTCACTACTTGAATTTTGACAGGAAATGACCGCATGAGCAATACCAGACAATCCAACCAAAATAAATGTGGATTACTTGCTTAAACCAACATCAACAGCAAATGGAAGATGAGTTTAGCTGCTCCTTGGCTGTACAGGGCACCAGCTCCTGGATTATGTTGTCGCTGCTTGCAGCCTTTCAATTAGGGCATGTTTTGTCTTCTAAATGTGTTTTATCTGTCTTTCCATTCCCCAAATGGAGGGGAGACACAGTTAAGAAACCACTCTGCTCTTCCTAAGCAATTTTGGACAGAACATACCTTTCTGTTTTGGAAAACCCCATTTTCCAGTGTTTGTTAGCTGGGTGTCAGCAGTGAAGACTTTTCCCTACCCTGCTTAAAAAGTGCTGTTTTCCCCAAATTTTGTGTAACTGCTCAGAGTAATCACATAATACATCACATTGTCATTATCGACTCTTTGCAGAGCAAAATCAGGGGTGAGCTTCTCTCCAGACAGCTGACAGGTTTCTGACGCACTGGGGCCTGGGGCTGAGGATGCGGACTGTAGAGCCCCTGATGCTGGGCTGTGAGACAGGGCGCTGGACTCCGGGTCATGTTTGCTCAGCCCATTGTGGGAAACAGTTGTGCCAATGGGATGAATTCTTAATTGTTATATAAGCAAAACACACCTCCAAAATAAAAGTTGTTCGTTAATTTAAAATTGCAGTGTGTGTACTACAGGGGAGAATTGACCCCTAAGGATGACTCTCCCCTTCTCTGAAGATAATGACTATTTAACTTAGGGAATCTGGGTATTTATCACTTATCCTGTTCTCAGGTCATTTTCTGACTTCCGGTAAAGTTGGAACCTGCAGATTGGTGGGGCTCGGCCTCTATGGAAGAGGAACTGGGGTGGTGGCGCTGACTCCATGGAATGGCATTATTCTTGTATATTGAATGTATTCAGGGGTGCAATTGCTTTGAAGAACTTCCGGGGTTGAATGAAAAGGCCTTTAAGAGTCCCCAGATTCTTGCCCTGACCCAGCACATACCCCATTTCCTTTCCCATCTCCCCTGCTTTGAGGAAACCCCTCTGTGGGTCTTTTCCTCCCTCAGGCAGCAAATTCAGTGGGTGGGTTGGGGGATGCTTTTGGGTTAGACTTGGTTGTGAGTGATTTTAAAAGCCACACAGCACAGGAGTTTAGATTCTAGCCTAAGCTCAGCGACCTCAGTCAGGTTGCATAACCTGAGGATTCTTGATCTTTTCAGATAATCTGATGACAGAAATGACCCTTCACCATGAAAAATGCACACACACACACACACACACACATGCACACACACAATGTGCATGTCCTTTCAGACTTGCAGCTGCACACCTTCAAGGTTTCCTGCGAAGTGGTGCAAATGTGCCTTTCGATGGTCTACCTGGTTAAGTCTCACATGACAAAGAAGGGAGTTTACATGAAACTTTCATGCTTGGCATGGAGTGTGGCACGTCACAGACACACATTCTTTCTGGCTTTGCTCTCCGCTCCTGTTCTGCCTCCCTCCCTCTCTCGGTTCGTCTGTCAAGAGAGAAAAGTTAGGCCCATTTCATTTTTTGGATCACTTGTTAGGACAGAGTGCCGCCAGATTTCCATCTTATCTGACCACAATCGTTTCTTTGTTCCTTTTCACCTCCCTCTGCTTTGGGCATCTGAAGGCCACATCACCTTATCTTTCTGGTTTTCAGCTTCCCTACACCCATGTCCTTCCTGTGGGAGGCGTTTGGGGTGGGACGAGCTCAGAGAAGCAATGGGTCCTTCCTCTCTCCAGCAGCGGTCCTGGTGTCACTCAGAATCTTCCGTGTGGCATTTTCTCTACCCATGAGGGAGAGAAGAGCTTTTTCCTGGGTTTCACGCTGCAGACAAATCTGAGTGGTGTAACCGTGTCCTCAGCCTGCGGGACACTCAGCCCCACAGGGCTTGGTGCCTGTAGTAGAGTGCAGGGAGGCCCATTTGTTCCGATGGGAGAAGACCCCGCCTGCCTCTAACTTAAACCCACCTCTATGCCCAGATATGTGTGACGGGAGGCCCTCTCGTGCTCAGCCCCACAACCTTTTCCTCCTGTTTCCTGTCCTGTCGCATTAATGTGGATCTTGGCCTCCGGCCTTGGGCTGGCACATTAAGTGGGGATGAGGTTCATCTTCATTCTGGAGCTCACTAGAGCCTCAACAGAGCACTGGCATTTGCAAGGTTGATAGTCCAGTCAGAGGCTCCTGGGTAGACATGTTGGCCTCATCTCCCAACTGGAAACACACCCGCCACATCTTTATTTGCATTCTCCTGGACTGAGAGGCTCTGTTGTTTTTCATTTGGCATGATAATGACTTGTGATTGAATATAGCCCAGCACCAGGCCACCATGAAGATGAAAGCTCATCTCTTAGCACTCAGAGTCCAACTGGGGATTGACTGGACTGGCTTGTGCTTACCTTGGTCCAGGGATGGGCTGTTAGGGGGTTCCCAGTCCTGAGCACCTTTCCTACTGAAAACTGAAAATGGGAAAATTCCTGTTTCCCTTCAACCTGCATGGTTCTCAGCCAGGTCTTTGGTCTTGTCATTTGACTTTAGCTTGGCCTGCGTGTATGAGTGTCACCCAGGAATACTGTTGATTGGGACTCTTCAAATCATAGCTTCATTTGCAGACTGTAACAGTGTTCTTCTCAGGTTGTAATGCTAATGTTTCTGTTTAAAATAATCCATTAAGGTGTATCAGCTGGCTATCAGTAGCCTGAGGGTAGGAAGGAATGCCAAATCCACTTTGTAAGGGTCTTGTAGAGGGGCTGGGGATATAGCTCAGTGGTAGAGCACCTGCCTAGCATGTGCAAGACCTTGAGTTTAATCCGTAGTACAAAAATAAACAAACAAAACAACACCCCTGAATCTCATGAGATGAGTAGATAAATATTTCCTTCACCCAAGGCCTATTCAGGTTCGCCTTGCTGGAATGGCACTAGTCTGCATCTTTATTTGAATCCTCCAGGATTCCAGGAGGGTCTATCATTTTTCACTTGGCATTGTCATGACCTGCAAATTGAACTCACTTCCACAGGATTGCCCAAGGCTCTGTCTTCAGAACTAACATCTGGATATTTCCAAATAGCCTGCCATGTAGATGATTGATGGCTTTCATTCTTGGCTCAAATTTGGACTTAAGGCCACATTGTTGGAGCTGGAGTTGGTGGCTCTGATGTGTACCATCCATTAACTCAGTGGCACTGGTGGCTAGGCATCAAGGCCCAAGGACATGGTCCACCTGAGAGGTAAACTGCGTCTCTGCCAACATGACTTGGTGTACTTCATTCATAAGTTTCTGGATAGGTCTCCGAGCTTTATACATGCACCCTTTGATACATGACAATCTGTTGTCAGGGCACTACGAGAACACTTTTATATCTTCTGAAGATGCAGGATGAACAGTTCCTCCAAACTAGTGACAAATGCAAGGCAGCACAGTGTGTCAGGGTGCTGCTGGGTGATTGATGTGGTCTTGTTTGGACATGTGCCCATATGTCTTCTGAGGTGTTTTCAGCGAAGCTTCCTGTGTGCCAGGCAGTTTCAAAGCCTTGGGGCTGTAGTGGTAAATGTGGGTGGCCAGGCCCCAGCTCTCAAGGAGCATACCTTCTAGACAGGCTTGTGGGTAGTAAACAGAACAAAAAAAAAAAGCATCAGGCAAATAATTAAAGGTACAACAGGATTCCTAGTGGATCCCTGTTGTAGAGAGGTAGTTAAGAAAGGACGTTTTGAATTTTTCTTCAAAACTTTTGGTGTTGAATAATCTCAAGCACATTCACAAGTAGAAAAAAAGATTAAAAGAGACCTATGAATCCACCACCCACCCTCAGCAGATAGCAACTCATGGCCAATCCCGTTTCATCTACATACCCCTCTCCTCTTTTCCCTTTATTAATTAAATTTGAAGCAAATCCCATTTGTATCATTTCATCCATAAACACTTTATATATTTTGTATTTCTCCTTTTAAGGTGACTACAATATCATTATCAAATCCTTGAAGATTATCAGTCCATGAAATGATCAAATACTGAACTGGAATTCCCTAATACATGTTTTAAAAAATGGTCGATTTGTTTAAATTCAGATGCAAACCTTGTTTTCATGTTTTCACTGCTCTGTCTCTGGAACCTTTTTATCTGCAAGCTTCTCTTCCGGCTCTTCCCCCACCCACCATACAATTTTTGTTGGAGTAACTGAGTCTTGTGTAGAATTTCCCGCTGTATGGACTGCAGCGTCTGCATCCCCACAGAGAAGCCGGATGTGCACTTCTGTCCCACGTCCACCCTGTGGACACCATGGTACACACTCATGTCTGGAGTCAGCATCTGATTTAGGGCAAACCATCCTTTTCCCTTCAGGGCAGCTTCATGACCTCCAAGGCTGGTCATGTGTTTTATTAGGAACACGTATGGCCTTTGTGATCATTGTCCAAATCTCCTTTCTCACATGGAGTTGGCAAAATGGTGATATTCTCATTGTCACCCTTTCACTTATTAGCTGGGCAATACAGTCTAGGGAAAGTGTTTCTCATTACCTAAGTTTTGGTCACTGTGAATACTGCAGAGACAGAGGTTATTTTACATGCTTGATCCATTGCTTCTATTTTGCAACATGTTGAAACCTGACTTGACCTTATTAAGAAGGAGAGGAGCCCTGCAAGCTGAGAGCCCTACTGTGCAAAGGCCCGGGGGCAGAAGGAAGGCCAGTGCAGCCAGCGTGTCCTGGGAGGAGCACATTGGACACAATATAGATCCCTAGCCCCATGTTTGTTAAGCCAGAGTCTGAACTTGGGGGTTTGAATGCTGTGGGAAACTCCTGCAAGGGGTCAGAAATGGCCTACCATAACTGCACTTGTAACAGGGTCTCACTAAGTTATCAGGCTAGCCTCGCAATCCTCCTGCCTCAGCTTCCTAAGTAGCTGGAATTACAGGTGTATACCACCACCTGGTTCATAGTTCAGAGTATTGGGTATATGGATTTCCCACGTCCTGTGGAAACAGGGGCATTAAGTGGATACCTGATGAAACAGGAAGGGCGTGTGTGACCAGGGATGGCCAGTCAGCATGGCCTCCTCCTCTCTTTTGGCTTGCAGCAGAAAATAGATTTTCTGGGAGGGAATCTAAATGCGTTAAAACACAATGGCGGACAGGACCATGTTATTTATGTAAGGGTAGGACACTCTGGGTTGACCTGGACTAGAAAGAGGGTAACAAAATGCTCCAGGCACTGGGAATGTTGTTACACACAGCCACGTGAGGAGCTGCAAACATCCGTTTTGCTGGAGAGGCACGGGAGTGACTTGCCATCCCTTCAGAGATGTCCAGATGTCATCTTTTAACATAAGCTTCTCTTCTCCAAGTTTTATTGCTGTTATTTATCATCTATTTCTGGAAAGCAGCCTCTGAGTCTCTCGTGGCCAGAAGGCCCCGTGTCTGGCAGTAGCACCACGTGAATCCTCCTTTGCTTAAGTCTGAGGAATAGGAGCAAGGAGTGGCAGGGTCCTGTTCTTGTGTCCAGAACTATAATGACCGTGGTCAAGCTGGCTCCTGTAGCCTACTTCTCACCTAGCTGCACAGTTCTTTGTAGGAAAGGGAATGGTCTTTAAATGACCCGTGCTGCTCTGAATTTTCCCCATATTCCAGGGGGGACAGTGAGCTTTTGTCTGTGGTTCTTGCTGTGGGAATTAACGTGAAGTCAAAGCTGTGTTTTAATTTGCCATTGTCTTCAGTTCTCTCCACGGGACATATAAAAGCGGGGCCTTTAATGGACCACCAGACTGCCGGAGATTGTTGCCCAGGTGTGAAAGTGAACGTGGGGACAGAAAGCCTAAGCGGTGCTGAGGGTTGGGATTCTCTCTCTTGCCCCCATGTGGCCTCCCTGAGAAGATAATGGTTGTCATAGAGATCCAAACCCACAGGCAGCCCTTTGCCCCATTTCCTCCCACAAAGACTGGAATCCCGAGAACTTTCCTGCCTTCTGGACATGAAGAGAAAGGCTGAGTTGGTGAGAGGGGAAAATAAAGAGGACTGGCCCAACTGTTTGTTTATCTGGGCTGGATATTTCTGGAGAGAGTAAGTAAGCATCATCCTTTGGGTAGAAATGCCCTTCTGTGGATTGCTTTTTAAAAAGAACCACGTAGAAAGGGGAAAGTTCAGCTCTCTTTTGTGAAGTGTGGAGTTGTGCTGCCTGACTGGAGTAGCCCTGTTAGCATGGGGCGGGGTGGGGGCTCTCACAGTGCTGAAGGCCCCAGGGGGAGTGGGGAGGGGAACATGGAAGCCTGGAACCATCCGGGTGGCCCCCAGCATGTGCCAGCACCATGCACCAGCGCGGGGGCGCAGGAGTAGAGCATTAGAAGCCGCGGAGGCGCAGTGAAGCTGAGCATGGCTTCCCAGATGAGCTGTCTGCAGCTGCTGAGGTTGGATTGGCCTGAAGCGGAACAGGAGGCCTACTGGCTTTTGAAAGGGAGGCCAGGCCACTAGGGCCTGGGGCTGTGGCCTCTGTGTCACCCAGGTTGTGGCAGCTCGTGCGTAAATGGGGCAGCCGGGTCTACATCTCTCCTTCCCTCTGCGCAAATTGGAAACGACTAACCTTGCCATATTTAGTGCAGCGCTAACGGCTGCTCGCCTCCAAGGGGTAATCATGCAGGCATAAATTCGGAAAGTTGCTAAGCTATGAGCAGTCTTATGAGCATTAAAAGTGTCCTCTTTGCCAGAAAGGTCATTCATAACTTGGCTACCCTGCTGATGTACAGTCAGTGATATTGATTGATTAATGTATAAAAGCACCAGATCCATTTGCTTCTATGAAAGAGAATAAAGTGCAGTGGACTCTCTTTATTTTCACCTCATCCTTTTGTTTGAAGGACATTTTTCCCCCTCTTTTTGTTTTGCCGGCTATGTTTAAGGGGGTTACAAAAAGCCAGTTTCTGCCAAGTAATGTGTTCACAAAGGGAACATTGATTCACATCAGTGTCGCTTGAATTACCCTTAAAGGTTTGCCAAGGAGTTGCTCTTATATTAACCTTCTGTCCGTGAAGAAAGAAAGAAATAAATAAGTCATAAAGTCAGCCTTGCTGCTTTGGATTCTACTTTTGCACTTGATCTAAAATAATTTCCTCCATGGCTGATCGCAGTCAAAGGCATTGACCAGAAAGGGCCTTGTAAGTTTTGGGGTGTGGGATGGGGGTCATCGAGGGAATCGAGCCCACATCCTGCCCCCACTCCCACCCCGCCCTGCGCTAGATCTGGGAACAGAATAGTGAATCTACTTCCCGTGCAGAGATTAGTTCTGATTGGCTGGCTGCCTTTCAAGCTGAGGAGCTGCATCCCTTTCCATGCTCTGTAGAGAGGCAGCTCACAGATCAGGTGGCAGAAACCCTTCCTTTGTGTGCGCAATGAAGCATTTCCGTGTGGCAACAACTTTGCTTTTCAGCAGTGATGGAATGAATTGGTGATACAATCTTCAGGGTCATCCTTAAACTTCCGGTTCCTTTGCGAGCATAGCAGGACAGTGGCCTGACATTGGAGGACAGGGTGGGGAGGAGGATGACTGTGGTTAGCTTCAAATGAAGTTTGTTTTGCTGTTTGCTTTTATGATTTTTTTCTATTATCCAGGTAGTCTGAGGAATTTCCTGTTCTTGAAAAACCAAAATGCGGTTGATGGTCTTGCAACCGAAAGCATCGGGTGAGCCTTGGGATTAGATGGGATAGAGTATCTTACTAATCATGAGCTGCGGCTAAGGTTTTCTTTTGGTAGCTTGATCAGAAATGCCCAGGAAGATAGCCCAGTGCTAGAGCTTCAGTCAGTGTCAGTGGGCTGGGCGCTGGATTTCTTGCTATTTGACACTGCTGTTGGAAGAGCTTCAGGCTCACCTGAAGTTCTCCCTGCGGGTGTCAGTGTGGAGTTCTCCCTCTTGGCCACCCCCGTGGGAGAATGGGTGCCAGTGTTCTTTTGATGGGAACCATGAAATGAAACCTGGTCATCTGACTTGACTGTTTTTATGGGTCAAGACCCACCCAGCAAGTCTTCAGGAGGTACAAAAGCTGTTCTTTTGACATGGTCCAGCAGAAGGTGGCCCCTGACTTCTACTAGGGCTGAGTGAATAGGGAAGAGCCAGTTGCACATAAGCACGCAGCTCTTGAACAGTGAGGATGCTCGTGGCCGGAAGCCTGTAAAAGTTTTCTCCGTGCTTAAAAAGAGTGATATGTAAGTCTTCCCCGGAAGCCTGGATCCCAGGACCCATGTGTCTGTCTGCCCTGGACAGTGACTATCTGGATGGTGTAAAAGCAGCAAATGAAAAAGTAGCTCCCTTTATCCCCTCCTGGAAGTGCTTTAGCAGTTTGAGGATGTCTAAGCCTGAGTGAATCCCCCTTAGTTAAAGAGGTGTGGAGTGAGCTTGCTACTCCTGGCCTGTGCTTTGATAGAGACACAGCTTTCACTCAGAGCCTTGAGAGCCACCCCTGCAGCCTCCTGGGTTTTGTATGACACTTTGAATAATCTCTGCTGTTCAGCCCCAAGGAGTGCAGTGTTACCGAGGGCTTAGGGGCTGACCGCAGTGCAGGTGCGGCTGTCAGTCTCGCTGGCTTCTCCTGTGTTGGAGAACGTGGCCTGGGAACCACAGACAGACAGGTACAGCGTCGAGCTGGAGAGTTACACACATGCTGTCATCACTTCCTTTCCCTTCTTAACAGCTGGCACTCTCAGTGCTTATTGCTAAGCTAACCCCAAGACCCTGGTGAAGTGCTGGACTGTACAGGGAGCTGAACTAACTTTATGTAATTGTTTAATTAAAACCTTGGTTTTTCTAATTGCAATCTAAACACAAGCGCCTTTTGTTAATGAAAGGCAACCTCTGTGCCTGGAGTTCTTATGCACAGTATTTTTTTTCTCCCTTTTCCAACTTGAAAAAGAAATCAACATTTATGTTCCCACCACAGGAAAGGCGGCAGGTGGAGTTTCCTGCCATTGGAGGAGATGTTCCACGGTTCTTGTTGTCAGTCCTTAGCAGCACCTAGCCAGGCATCAGATGCCTATCTGACTTCATATTCCAGTGAGTCAAATCTTTCAGCTGCTGGAATAACCAGAAAGCCAGAGAAACCAGAGGAACATCCCACAGCAACCACCCTGAATATTTTTGAAGTGAGCTTTCTTTCCTATATTCTTCACACAGGAGTTGAAACAGACAGATGTTAATTCTTGGCTTTTTTTTTTTTTTTTAAAGAGGGAGACTTTCCCTTGGTTTTCACATGAATCTTGGAACCTTTTTTTCCCTTCCCCGCTCAGCCGAGATGGTACAGCTAGCTTATGGGATATACTGAGAAAGAATCCATTTTCTTTCCTTTGTCTCTGCAGAATACATGAGAATTTGCCTGATTTAATAAAATGATTTCCTCTCCCTGTTGTCATTCCCATCTTCAGAGTATTTCTTCCTTTGTGGCTAGCTCTTTGGTTTTGGGAATCGAACTCATGACCCCACGTTTGCCAGGCAGGCACTGTGCCACTGAGCTGTATCCCTGAGTGGCCTGCTCTTCCGTAATGGATCCCAGCTTCACACCTCTGTATTACAGGCTAGTGGTTGCACATGTAACGCGTCCTCCCGTGCTCTCCCACACAGACTGTTTCGCATGCACACATGCAGTCCAGCAGTGGGGATCCTCATGGTTGAAATTTGTCACCAGACCTCATTTTCCCTATTGTCAGGTGAGATGGTTATAATTGATGCCGAGGTTTGTACAGTTTGCCATCCATCTGCCATTAACCCACCCTCCTCTAGAGTTGATGTGCCCACGGTGTGGAATATATTTTGGGGGAAGGGGAGAGGTTGAAGATGGAGAATTGAAGCATAAATCTCTCACTGTGGTCCAGCCCTTTCCCTGCGTAATTGGAACATATTTATCTGTGTGTACCACAGAGGGCTTTGCTGTCTCCTGGTTGCCTCACATGGACTGATGGGTGCTTTTTGCTTGAATTTAGAATGGTTTTTCCATTTGAACCTCTCCCCCTCCCAAATTTGTGTTTTAATTTCTATTTCCTAGGTTGATTTTTTTCCTTTCCGTTCTGACACTAATTATGCCAGCCGTATTGGGAGCACTCACTGCTGGGAGGTACCCAGCTAAGTGTTAAGAAGGGTTTTAAAAACAGGCTGAACTCTTCCTTAATGAGCCTCAATCGGGCTCTCCTCCGGGTGGTTTTGTTTTGCTGATCTGTCAGTTTTTCAAGGATTTAATTGCACTTTTTTTCGTATTAGTCTTTGAAATTGGCCTATACAATCTTGCCATAAAATATTCTTTTAAAAAAAGTTAGTAGTTGTTGCCCCTCCCCCTGTCGTTGGTGGGAATTTTTGTTTTTCACCCTTATGGCTCCGGGGAACCAGCAGTAGTGAGGAACGTAGAGTAGAGGGGCGGAGGGGCCTGAGATCCTGCCTCCGTGTGTAGCCTCAGAGGCAGCCTCCTGTTTTTTAAGCCTGCCTTCTGGGAGGAGTCAGTGCACCCCAGCTGATGCCTCCTCTCCCAGGTTCATTTGATGGAGAACAGAGGGCCTGGGCCACCAAAGCTATTTCTTTAGGCATGTAAGTGACAGATTCCATCACGTAGTGCCAGTCTAGCTAGTCAGCATGTTAAGTCCTCAAACATGGAGGCAAGGAAAAGACAGAGTCCCAAAGACAGAAGGCAGAAGTCCTCAGGCAGGGAGGGGAGAGAAGCAAGACCATATCCTTTATGCTATTATCTTTATGGCATAGAAAAACATGCTTGAAGCAATCAGCATGAAATTCTTAATTGCTTCGCTTACTTCTGCTCTCCTCATGGGACAGATTGTGCAAATGCTGGAGCTGCCAGGCCCCGCATTGTTAGCACACTGTCCTTGCTGCACACACTATTTTTAACCAGTGCTTTGTTTTGCAAAGATGCACAAAGCTTGCTCTCTCTCTCTCTCTCTCTCTCTCTCTCTCTCTCTCTCTCTGTGTCTCTCTCTGTGTGTCTCTCTCCCTCCCTCCCCCTTCCTCTTCCTCTTCCTCTTCCTCTTCCTCTTCCCAGCTATGTAATAACAGCCAAGGCAGTAAAGAGCTGCTCCAGCCAGGCTGGCAGTGGCTGCGCTTTGTTGGGCTGGGCACCTAGCTCTCCCTCTGCTGCCCTGCGTTCTGCTTTCTCTTGCATTTCTCCATCCCCTCCCTCTAGCATCAGTTTGGCAGTAGTCCTCCCACCTCTGAATTTATCCTGCGAACAAACCAGTTTCCTTGCCCCCTTGCCCACTCTCTTGAATCTGATTTGCATCCCACCACTCCTCTCTCTTCTGATGTGTATCTTCCTCTTTGAGATTCCCAGTTCCCTCTCATGAGGATGTAAAATCCAAGAACCAGATCTCAGAGATTTCAAAATAAAATAAAAGTAAACTCTGCTTAAAAAACACTTTAGCAGGAAAGCCAGGCTAATTGTAAATCAATGGGTCTTAAAATGCAGCATTGATCTCCAGTTAGAAGTTTGAAGGGGAAAGCAGTAATTACCGCACCAGAAGGTAGTTTTTCCTCTTAGTAAGTTCTGGGCAGAAAGAAGGCTCATTAGGGCAGCACTTCGGAATCTGAGTAATTAGTTTAAAAAGTACTTTTGTGGTGTTATTCCCTTGGCTGGAAATTATTGGAGTCTCCGGATGTATAGCTCAATTTTGATAAGATTTGATTTATTATTGTGTTTGGTATGGAAGAACCTTGATACGTAATCACGTGGGCAAAGATTCAGGGAAGTATGGATCAGAGTCTTGGGAATGAAGAAGTTTTTTTAGACCAGGTGGAACTTGATTCTCTAATGTCTTCTGCTGTTGGCTGGTAGTATTGAGTTGGGGGACCCTCAGAGCCCTAGTGGCCATCCCGCTAGACCACCAGAGGCCAGTGGTGAGCAGAGCTCCAGTGAAGAGGTAGTTCTTATCTCCTACCTGTTGGCTCATTCAGTGACTCAGGTGGGTTTAACTCGTGAGGTACTACAAGAGGGTGAGTTCCTATCCTGTGTAACGGTAGGAACATACCCATCTTGCCGAGTTGGGCCCACAGTGGCTGGAACCTTGTAGGCACCCACTGGTACACATGTTTAACTAATGACTTAGTGAAGAAATAGCCAACTCCTATTTTTTGTTTCCTAGATGCTCTTGAGAAAACCCACCACAGAAGTTTTCTGTCTGATTAGGACACCAAAGCAAGGAGAGCTGCTACTCTGAGTGTTCATCTTCACAGAGAAAGCAAGCAGCCATTTTTAACGGAGGGCTTGCTTCCATGAGAAGCCATTAAAAGATCATTCTCCTTACTCAGTTTTGGTTAAAAAGACAGCATACAATCTAAAGCAGTACATTTCAGTCCACTGTCGTGTTCCCACCGCGGCACAGCCCTCTCCATTTTTGTGTACCATCTTTTGTGTGCTGTGTGGGATTAATAGCCGGTGAAGTATGTATGAGGGTGTTTTGTCAGCCTCGGGCTGGGACGGTTTTAAACTCTTACTAGAAACTTGAAGTCATCTCTCTTGTTCCTCAAAGGAGGCCCTTCAAGAGAATTTCAATCCAGAACTGTACCTCAGGTGATGCAATGCTTTGTAGTCTTTTATTAATGGAGTGCTCTTTAAAAAAAAGAGAGAAAAGAAAAACAAAATCTCACTGGAACCCAGTGTATAAACAGTTTTTTGAAAAGCTTTATAACTGTAGTTACCTTAACAGTTCAGATTCGTAACATTTACTTATGAAGTAAAAAATATGAGAACAAAGCAGAGTTGATCGACATTTTGATCAAAAGTAAGAATTATGGAAGGTAGTTAAATAGTATTGACTAAGCTTCTGGGTTTTTTATGCATTCCATTTTAGTTTTTTATTATATAAATCTTCATTCAAACAGAGATAGTTCCAAACAGTAGTGATTTTTAATAGTGTGCTGCCTTGTATCTGCCATTAGGCAAAAGCAGCAGACATTTTATGCTAATGTCTACATATAAATTGGTTATCTTGGCCACATAACTAGTTGACCTGGCCTCCGGTGTTAAATTTTGGCATCTGCCATGTCTGATTGAGCTCTATTATTACAGCCTTTACAGTGAAAGTGGAATCAAAATTTGCCAAAACCTGCAGTATTTTGGGTTGGCCAGAGGGCAGCTCAGGGAGCACTGCATTTGAAGTGCACCAGGACTCTGTCATGAGAAGGACCCAAGGCTGCTGTTGCTGGAAAATTCGCTGTGGTGTTGAGATGCTGGTGAAAGAATCCTTGTCTGGATATCTCCCTGTTGCCCACACTGGGGACCCCTGCGTAGAAAGTGCGGCCTTCTGTGTCAGGTAAAGGGTGACTGCGGGTTGAGAGGCCTTGGCCTCCCCTTGAGACCGCCTGCCCTCTTTGTCCGGTATCTGTTAGTCTCGCCCCCGGAAGGAGACACCTGGCTGGGGCATGGCTACCTTCTCTTGGTTTGTTCAGGGCTCTCTTCTGTGAATATGGAAGTGCTGATGTTCTGCTTGGAAAAATGTCACTTTATTTATAAATGAAAGGAAATGTTTCCACTGTTTATCCTAGAAGCTATGAGCTGTGCTTTCAAATGCTAAAAATTATGTCCCTGATCACAGCCTCGGTGGGGCTCCTGTGCTCTGTCACTGCTTGGGCAAAAGCTGCTTTCTTCCCCCACAGGATTCATTTTCCACCCATCTGTGTGGTTTCTAACTCTCTCCTTGAATTAAGTGTTCCTGCTTGCAAAGTTTATTAATAATATTAGCACCACTGAGTAGGATAGTGATTTTCTTCCTTTTTTAATTAAAAAAAGTTTTTGTTGGCTTTTAGACAGAAGCCTGGAAATAATATTTCAAACTACTCCCTTTGGGGACAAACTCCAATCAGTCCTTTGAAAGCCTGTCTTGGGAGGTAGGTGTTCTTTACCTTCACATTCTTTCCCAAACTCAGGGCCTGCCTGAGCTCATCCTTTTCATTCTCATGGTAACACCTGGTGTTTCCTGATCATCTGTCATCTATCCCTAAACACATTTTCTGGACCCAACCCCTGTGCTTTTCCTCAACCCACCTGCTTAAAGATTCATTGTTGCCAACACAACTGTTCTCCCCACTTTGGGCTGCATTGTTGATACAGGTACTGTCAGAGTGATTTGTTCTATGCATGTCACATTAGACTATCACTTGTATGCACAGATTTACGGGACACTTGGTGGCTGCCCCTAACATGCTAAGTCTTTTTCCATACTGGAGCTTGGGACTTCAAATGGGTAGATGATGTTTTCATGCAGGGCCTGTGTTGGGAGTGACCGAGTGAGGCAAGTGCCGTTGAGTGTGACCAGCATGTGTGACCGTGGTTGGGGGACCTTCAGGGCCTGGGAATGCACCCCAGAGTGGGCTGACGGATGATGCTGGAGTTCTCTCCAGAGTCCAGCCTGGGACTAAACTGTTCCCATCAGTGCCTCACCTAGAAGCATCTCACTTCGCCAGGCCTGTTCACCGTGACAGTCTCCTTCCTTCTTTCTTCTGGTTCATGTACCCTGACTGTTGTCAACACCAGAGTATGAAAAAATGGCTTTCAAATGGGAAGGTGGGTAGAATTGTTTTTGATACATGAGCCCCAAGCAGCAGATAGATCAGGGGCCTTCAGTTGAGAGCTGGGAACCCTAGGTAAAGGCATGCCTGACATGGCTCTGTCTCCTACCCAGAACAACCAGCAAACAGAATGGCAGCCGCTGGCCAGGAATTGATTGCATTAATTGATATGCCAATAAGAGAGCTTGTTACATCCACCATTGGTTAGGAGGCCAGCTAACAAGTCCACTGATCAATGGCACCAATAAAGATTTCATCCATTAATGAGCAACATGGTAATTAATGTTATCCATAAACCAATTAGCTTGCCTAGCTAATGTGCCGGTTAGTACAGTGAGTGGCAGCACCGAAAGTGGGCAGGCGACCACCCCATGTGGCGGGACTTGGGCTTTTAGGCAGCAACAGAAGAGAACCTGACACTCTGGAGAGAGTAAAGAAAACATGGGTTTGGAGCCCCTGGCAGAGAGAAACAAGGAGTGGAATACAGTGAAGCCCTGCCCGTGGCCTGTACCTGCTGGGCGGGAACCGGCCGTGCTTTTCTCTTCCAGCTGTTTGGGTTGCACAGCTTTCCCACGAAAGTCTCTGAGGGGCTGTTAGAGGCTTGATGGAATGACTGAGTCCCAGGGTCACTCTGGTCCCAGCTGGGCACGCTGTCCCCAAGGACACGCCCAACTGGTAGCTTGCACGCATGCACTGCCCTGCACTCCTGGAGGGTGGGAACCAGGAGTGAGTGGTAAAGTAATTAAGTTTCCCCACCCCCATGTTTCATTAGGAAGAAAAATTTTGCTAGAAGAGAGAGAAAGGAGGAGAAACAGACGATTTGAAGCTGTGCCTTTTCCCTTCCCCTGGCTTTTTGAAATGACATCAGTGGGTTGTTTGCCAAGCATAACCTGGCAGCCCGGCAGCTCTGCCTGACTGCCTGAGATTTCTGGGGACCGTGCAGCTTGCCAGCTCCAGCCGTGGCTGCGTGCCAAGGTGACGTTCCGTGACTAAGCAGAAACAAGGGAGAGGGAGAGAGGGAGGAAGAAGGTATGTGTGGTTGGGGAGCTGGGGGAAAGTGGTCCCGGGCAGGGTGTGGCATGGGGAAAGGAGGAGGCATGTCTGGGGGCATCCGATCAGCAGGGCGGGTGTCCGAGTAGCGCAGTGGCGGGTCAGGAAGGCATCCTGTGGCGCAGGAGAGAGGAGTGTCTGTGAGGGGGATGCACAGGGCAGCAGCCACTGCTCCAGCCTGGGAAGAGGCTGAAGGGGTTTGACTTAGGAGGGAACCAAATGAGCCAAAGTGAAGGTGACAGCCCAGAGGGCCTGCAACCGTTGAGAAGGAGGCTTGGGGAAGCTTTTATCAGCATCGGGCCCAACATTCTCTGCAGTGGAGTTTCCTTCGCATTGTTAGGTATTGACCCTCAGAGACCCCTTGTGGATTCCCTAATTGAAAATTAATACGAGATCAATGCCATGGGCGATTTGCATATTGATCATAAACAACTTTGAAGGCACCGAGTGTGCGGTGGATCAATAGGGCTCCTGAATAGGCTATAGAGGGAGCACCTCCCAGTACAATGCACTCCGAGAAAGGTTAATGATTTGGGAAGTTCCTAACTGCTTGGCGCAGGATCACCCCCACACCACACAGCATCCACAAAAGCAATTAGTACCAGGCCTGCACTGCCTCCTTGGTCCCCCTCTGGTCTCTCCTCCAACCCCCCAAGATGGAGAGGAGGATGACTATGTCGGTAGGAGAGATGGGGCTGGCAAAGAGTCTTTTTATACTTGCCTTTTTTGGAGATGGCTGGAGTCTTCAGGCAGTTTACTGTGGGAAGTGTACTGTAAAAGGCAGCAGCCAAGTGAGGCTCCAGTAATTGTCCTTCCCCAAAACACAAGGTGCCTGGTGAATGGGATGGATGGAAGAGGGAGGAGTCTCGCCCTAGCCAGCCTCTCCCTTTCCCTTCTCTTGCGCTTCTGACCAATGCAGAACCCACATTATTGTTTCCTTGAAGCTGGGATGGCTTTGGCCCCATTTTACCTCCTGTTCCATTCAGCTCCCATTTTCTGGCTTTTACCTCCTTGCCCTCGGCCGTCACTTACACACCCCTGGGTTGTGCCTTCTTGGCCCTGCTCTGACTTTAGGTCTTGCCTGGCTGACCCTGACAGGTCTGGTCCCTTTTACCATTTGCCTGATCATTACCTGTGTAGTCCTTTGCCAGCTCCCACTCCCCACGCATGTCTGGCCTAGATCCAGCTTCTTCCCTATCTGGGCCAGTAAAACAGCATACGGGGCCAGCTGCCCCATGGGTACCCCAAGATCACCCATCAAGGCCCAGGACACAAAGCCCAGGACACTCAGGAACGTACCTTGTCAGTCTGTCCGGGAGCTCCCAGCACACCTTGACACACTTGGTCCTAGATTAAGGACCAAGTGTAGTGATGCTGTATTGTCCTGGACAGAGCCACACAGCTGTCATCCCCAGGACACAGAGGGTGACTGCACCTGCAGCAGAGAGGGATGCATGTCACTAGGGGGAGACACTACTTCTGTAGCCATGAGCCAAACAGAGGTTTCTGTAACAACAGTTTAAGAAAAAGAAGGCCTCTCATTCTTAACTCCAGAGTTACATTGTCCTTGGAAGAGCCAGTCTTAAGGTGGCCCCACCCTGCTCCCATAGTTTTATGTGGTTCTTTGAGTTGACAGAGTCCACTGAGACGCCTGGGGGTGGGGAGCAGTGCACCTGAGGAGGGGCCCTGCAGAAGGCTCAGTCATTGACTGCTGGCTTCACGCTACTGCCATCCTTCTTGCCCAAGTCCTTCCTGCCAGGGGCAGTGCTGCCCTCAGTCTCTCGAGTGGACACTCAGGAAGCTGAAGGTCCCATGGCTGTTTCTGTCCACATGCTGCATGTGGCAAAGGATGACTGATGACCCCTTCCTCTTAAGCCCCGCTCCCTCAGGAGAGGGAAAGAAAGGCTCAAGGAGATTTTATCTTCATTTGCACCTTTCCCTAACTGTTGATATACTGTACACAAACATAGCCAGAGCAATACAGTAGTCTTTCTGTGGGAGCCCCCCACTGGGCCAGTGCACCAATAGGTGCAGATCGTCCCCTACCCAAATAGCTCTCTGCAAAGGGGGTGAGTCAGGACCACAACCAAGGCCACATGCTAATTACTGGGAAGAGTGGTGTGCCCAGAGCCATATCTGCCTGGAGGAGGAGGTGCTGGGAAGAGCCCACTCAGGAGCCACCAGGGCCCACAGGACTCCCCCCCAGCCCTGCCTGGGCCCCTGTTTTCCCTACCCGTCTTTCCACTCACTGCTCCTCCAGCAGGCCACCCCTCTTCCTCAGGGGGCCTTTGCTCCTGCCCTTACTCTGCCAGGAACACCCCCACCCCACCACCTTCTGTGGTTTACACCTGCCGACCCCTCCACATTTATACCAGCTGCTTTGTCCTTCTCCACCAGCATCTGACTTACTCCAAGCTCCCTTGTGGCGCTGCTTGCTGTGGGCCTTCCGGTGCCACCTCCTGCCTGCCTCTGCGGATGAGCACAGCAGCTTTCCTGTTGACACCTGTACTGTCAGTGTCTAGAATAGTGCTCCATGCAGCTACATGGACAGACTGCAGAGGCAGGAGTCTGTGGGCTCTCCAGAAGCCCGCCGTGGCAACATGAAGGTAGACATTAAGAGCACTCGACCTGATACACCCTTTGTCATCTCTTAGCTCTGTGACTCTTACCAGTTATCCAACGTCTCTGAGCCTCAGTTTCCTCATCCGAGAATTGGGAGTACTAATGGCATCCTTGTCCATTGAGTGATGGTTGTGTGATTACCTTTCTTATTAGTAGATGCTTAGTAATGCAGATCCGCACTGGGCTCACTGGGCCCACGGTGTTGATTTTCTGCGCTGAGGGACCTGCACTGCCAGGCAGAGAGGAGAATAGCCTCACTCTTTTGATTCCTTCCTTCATTTTTCACTTTGCCATTAAGCGGGAGTCCAGGGTGCTGGAGAAGAATGTGGCGATGTGACAGGGGCAGGGTGGGGAGCTCAAGGGGCTTGATTCAGACCGGGCGTGGCTGCAGCCCTGCCGGCCAGCAGATGGCCCCGTGCAGGGATGACTTCATCATGGAGCTTTTCATTGACTTAGCTGAGCTGTGCTGATGAACTGAGACTAGGGACAAGAGCACATAATTGAGGGAAATAAATTCCCCTCACAGGCGTGGGGCGGCCAGGAGTACACACTTACTTCCTCTGGGTGTGTGCCTGGGGGTGAGGGGAGTCTGGGTCTTCTGCTTCCTCGCTCTGTCTTTCAGACCCTCAGCGGCAGTGTTGCGGGATCAGGAGGGAAGGGAATGGCGTCTCTCCAGTGCTGCCTCTGTCTCCCTTACTTGTCACAGATATTACAGACCCAGGTCTCCTGTGTTTGCAGGTTGCACCCTTTGCGTCAGCCTGCGGGCATGGAACCTTCTAGGGCTTCCCTTGTTCCCCTCACACACCTGTTCTTTCTTTCCCTCCTGCTCCCCTTTCCTCTGATCTCACCTTCAGTTCTGTCCCCACCCGCTTAGATCTGACCACGCAGAAGGGGAGGCATTTGCTGCCCTTCCTTCGTAATTGAAATTGCATTTCATTCATCTGGACATGAGGCAGGGAGGAGGCGGGGCAGAATTTTCCAGGGCAGTCGTCCATTTGCAGCTGATTCAACACAGAGCCAGGCCTGAAGACACTAACCTACAAACCATCAGAGGGAGAGCTGAAGAAGAGGTTCTAGGAATCAGACTCATTTACATAAATGAAACCAAGAAATCACACCACCACCCACGGCATGTACCACCTCTCACACGCGCGCACACATGCACACACACATGCTCCTGCAATGCATTTCTGAAAACTGGGAAATTAGCAGCTCAGGTCACCAGGGCATCTGAAGTTGGTCAGCACTAATCAGTTGTTTACAGCAGAAGTCTCCCCCACCCCCAGTATTTTCTAAACCTTAAAAAACCTTTCCCGGAATGTGGCGTTTGCAGGCCGTGGGCTGGTGGTGCACACAATGGCCGGACCGGGGAAGCAGGTTGCCTCAGTTACAAAGGAGCATGGGTGGCTCGAGGCAGAGTAGAAGAGAAATGGAGAGCCCTCACTTGACACCCTCTGACCTCAGCTGGTGGAGCTGAATGCTGGAGAGCAGGACTGAAATTGCAGTCACTTTAGATTATTTGGAGCTAGGAGAGGCAGGGAAAAAAGGGTCTGTTGACTACAGGAAGCTGAATTCTTCCTCTGCTGAAAAGCTTATTAGTGGAAGGGGAAAAAGCAATTACTAGGCTTTTGCTAGTTCTCTGCACTGGGATTCGGGGCTGTGACAGCAGCCCCATCACCAGTGCCGCGGACCTCACCCTGAATTCAGCATATCTGTGCTGGGCACTGTCCCAGGCCATTTGTGCTTCTGGGATCCCCCTTCCAGAAAAAGAGCCCAGAGGGGAGGCCCATGTGAGGGAATGTAAGAGGAGGAGGAAGAGAGAAAGAGCTGTCACTTGGCCTGTCGTCAGCTGTGATGCTTGTGTCTGGGCAATCTCATTACTTCTGGGAAGGAAGTTAACAGGGAGTGTTTGCTTGGAAGCATGGATACCTGTGTGTTAGTGGCCAGTTTTGTCTTGGAATGTGAGTTGTTTTGTTTTGGTTTGGTTTGGGTAGTCATATTTTTTTACCCTTGCTATGCTTTTTGTCTCAAAATGTTAAAAAAGAAAAATTGCTTTGAGTAACCATTAGTACCACTGTTTGAATCAATCACCTCAATGTCTCAGCTTTCGCGGAGAGAAGTTCCCAAGGTGGCAGCAGGTGCCAGCTGCTCTGCACAGACAGTCCTTGCTTCTGTGACAGGCAGCACCACCTTGAGCGCTTGCTCCCCCTCTGCTTCCGTCCTTCATCTTCTTAGGGCCTCTCTTTTTGGGTGCCTCGCTGTGCCCTTCCCTTCTCTGATCCCTGTCTCTCGCCTGCAGACCTGAGGTGCTTAGGATCACTTCCTGCAAAGGATTTTGTACTCAGACATGGTTATTTCTCCTTTATAAATGTGTTGTACTCGTGTATGCTTGTGTGTCTTCTCCTTATTTGGAATGACCTGCGTATTTATCCTTTTTGTATGTTTATACATAAAAAGATGTTTTGTACTTTTCTCCCTTAATTGGTCAAGCTAATTTTACACTGCTAGATTTTTAAATCATTGACCTGTTTCTTTTTTTGTTGCATTTGTCTCCACTTTTCACATGATTTCTCTCTCTCTCTCTCTCCATTTCAAAAATTTTATTGGTATATCATAGATAGATAACATTCATCATAGGGAATTTGTACATGTACATGCTATATCTTGCTTGTTCTTTTTTTCCCATTATCCACTCCTCCCTTCAACTCCTCTTCCCCTCCTTACAAACAAAAGCTTTATTTGCATTTTTTCCCCTTTTGATTCTCTTTTTTTCTTGTCCTTTTTCCCCTCCCCTGCCCTTGCAAAGGGGAACAAATGATTTCTCTTGAAGGCTCAGTTTTCTGTCATTTATAGTCTCCTGGAAAATTTTTTGTTCTTTGTAAACTTTCCCCAAAGTTTAGTAGATGAGGGAATTATAAGACTTTCTTTCGGATAGAAATTGACCTGTTTTGTCTATCATAATTTATAAGATCGGGTCTTACCTAGCATTATTTCTTTCAACTTCCTCATAGATTACTCTTTAAGACCTTCTTCTGTTTAATGATGTTGCTTGGTAAATGGGGAATCACTTTAGTCTTCTATAATCTCAGGTTCAACGGTGCCTTGTTCTTCACACCTTAGCTTGTTTCATTTCCTTCCTTTATAGAAAGCTAGGCCTAACAAAGTAAAGCAAGACTTTGCATTTGTTTGATGTTTCTTTTCCTAAATCTCTATCTATTTATGATCAAGTTTATTTCACTTGAAAAAAGTTGGGAAGGATATTCAAAGATTTCCTTATCAGAGAATTTCAAGTACTTTCTCCAGTTGCAAAGTGCACACAAAAGAATTAAACATCCATCTGTACTGTGTTCTTTAAAATGTAATTGTATACTACACATTTTATAGATTCCTTCCTTGTCTCAAGTACGAACTCTGTCACTAAACTATACTGTTCTGCCGAGATCTTTAATGAATGTCTCATCTTATGGCCACATTTCTTTTGTTTTTAGTTTCATGAATTTGGTTTCTAGTGTCCCTAGCATAAGAGAATATGGGTGTAAACCTAGAATTTCAATTACTTTGCTTGAGATGTTTGCCTTGATGATCACTGCTATGTGTTTTTGTGCCTTGAGATGATTTGCTATATAAATTTGGGGATATACAATGGAATGTGTTGCTTCTCAAAGGTCATTAGCCTGCTTTTAGGTCTCAGAAACTCCTTACAAAAAGCTAAAAAGATGCACACAGAATCCTGAGGCTCTGGGTAGCTCTGAGAGATTTAGAGAGGAGCTGCTATGACCAAAATCATTGTGAAAGGGCCATGGTGGGTGGCATTTTATTAAACCCTAGCAGACCATTTCGTTACTTAGGGTCCAAATTTTTAGGTAATACAGACTGTGGGTTCAACTATTAGCATTACTTTTAAGTTTTCACAAAGGAGGAAGAGGACCCAACAATTTCCCTTCTCCCTTTCAGCACAGAACTGTACAAGGTACCTGTAAAAAAGGACAACTATTTTGTAATTCCGTATGCTTCGTCTCCCCACCAGTACAGGAAGGCTCTTGAAGGTCAACCTTTGGATTTTCTCTGTACCTCGGCTTCCTGCTTTTCTTTCTTTGCAGTTTCCTAGGAACTGTCAACCGAAGCATGTTGCTACTGCTGCCTGTTTCAGACTGCAGTGCATTTGGAGACTTGGTGGTTTTGTAGAATGGCCTTTTGACTTTGCACGTGTAGATGCATCTTTAAATGTCTCAGGTCTGACCATAAAAGCTACTGACAGAGGCAGGCCCTGCTCTGCTTGCACCAGGAAATGTGTGGGAGGCACCCAAGGACTCCTCAGCATGCTCGAGCTGGAAGACTGTGTTTCTGGCCTCTCCAGGATTTATACATGTTTCTAGCATTCCTAAACAGATGCGGTGACCTTTGTGCTCGTTAGTGTATGGCCAAGGGAGAACAGGTTTAGCCAATGTTTTTCTGTGATTTGAAGTTGGCCTGATTTTTATTCCTCAGATTTGATATGGAAAGTTTAAGCCTTTGTTTGTGCTTTGTTTTTATGAATCAGCTTGTTTTAACAGCTGTGCACATAAGTGGCTTCTGATCATGCAAAATGAAGCTCATTGATAGTCATTCCCTCGCTCTGCCCCATCCTCTGGTAGGAGTAAACTATTATTTCTTCCTGACTTCTGTACTTCACAGGGGTAAAGATGCTTTCTGAATAGGTGAGGGACTTTGCAGACACTGTGGGCTTAAGAGTAAGGAACAAACAACCTCTCCTTTGTACGTCGCTTGAGACATGGTATTATTTTTCTTGGTTGTTTTGATGGGCATAAACTGTTTATCTCTTTCACTTTTAATTTGGTTCTTTGCACCTTTTCACACACAGAAAAATCTGTACTGTAATTCCCTTCGTCATTGTTAGATTTTTCTCTCCTCAGCACAAGAAGCGCCCTGCATCTGCACCACTGCCCCTCCACCTCTCCTTGCCTCGCTGTGGTTCTTGTATAGATTGCATCCATCACCACTGACGTTCCCGTTACAAGAGCCATCCCACAAGGTTTCGCTCATAGCCATTAGGTTCCAATCACCATCATTTAATATCACTTCTGGTACATCCTGTTCATTTCCCACACACCTTCATTTGTACACAGTTGCTTAAGTACTCTTACAGGCCCTCCCTTCTTCACTTTTTTCACCATCTATTGCAAACATTTTACAATTAAAAACATAAACATCATAGATTTTTTTCTTCCTCTTTTTTTTTTTTCATTAAGCATAAGATCCCTCTCTGATAAGCCAAGTTGGTTTGGGTTTGAGGTACCACTTTTCTTCAATGAAAGCTGTTAACTCTTTTTTTTAAAAAATGTACCAATTCCATCACTCAAGTATGTATATCTGTCTTGTCCCTTCTCTCCCCAGCTGTAGGAGCCTGACTGTGTTTATTTCAAGCGCAGTGTTATTAAAAGACAGACGCTCATAGGGACTGCTCAGGCCTTACACCTCGGGTGTTGTGAAGGTTTCAGGCAGATCTCTTCTGTTGAGAAATGTCCATTTCTACATAGGAGGCAGGAGAAGGGGGAACTGGTGCCCATCAGAGAGACTCCCCCTTTTTTGCATATCCTCATGCTCACCCAGTTGTGACCATGCACACACCCAGGATGATTCCTTCAAACCCACAAAGTGGTTTCTTCTGAGAAGCAATGTTTGGAGCCCCTTCTTCATCTGTGAGACCCTCCTCTTTCTACTAACTCCAGCAGTTTTTCCCTTTATCTATCAAATATTCCATTCCCTCTTTCCTGCCCTCGATTTCCCAGTATTAGAATCATTATCTCTCAAAACTACTTGTGTGTAACCAGCTGGAGAGGGGCGCCCTCCTTGGTACCAAGGACTTTCTTATTTTGCACGCCTCTTCTTTCCAGAATATTCCAGTTTGGTGTGAGGTTAAACTGTGCAAAATACTGTTTGAAAGAAAGGAGAAAAAGAGAAAAGAACTTGTCAAAATGCATTTGTTAGATCACGTTTTAAACGAAGTACAATTGAAGGTAGTTTTTGTCCAAAGAAAGGAAAAACCCTGCAAATCCACTGAGCTCCCAGAGAGCGCGCCTCCTTTGTGGCTGCGCTGACATTGAAGTGTAATTTTTCATGGTTATTTGGACTGGAAAATGGGGGGGAAAGGGAGAGATGGGTCTGCGATTATTTCCCATAAATGACAACGCAATCACATCACGCTCGGCTACAAACATGCTCAGGGAATTTGCCTTTTTTACATTTCATGTGTGAAAGCAACAGCAACAATCATGGCTCTGTAGAAATCCAAGGGAACTAATCCCTGCTGAATTTAGCTTACTTCAGAGTTCTGGGACATAGCTGGGTTTCTTATTTACTGTGGATTCCGAGACCATTTCAGGGTTGGGTTTTTATTTTACAAACTGGAACTCACACCTTTCAGTTATTTTTTTTTTTAATCTTCCTGTGAATAGCCACCAGGCGAGTCAGCGACATATTTAGTTCTGTTGTGCTTTGTCACTGCACATGTGCTTTTATCCTTTCTGGATTTCTGCAGGGGGCAGCCCAGGTGCTTTTGCTAAGAACACAGATAAATGGAACTTGTTGCAATGCTGGCTTTAGGCGTTTCCTCCCTTTTTCTCCTCTCTTGACCCCCACCCACCCCCTTAATTCTAGTGTGGTTTTGACAAACAGTTCAAATGACCAGGTGGCCTTGCCTGGGAGAGGAAAAATGGCAGGACTTGTCCCTCACCACACAATGGCAGCATTTTTCACTCCACGCTCTGGTGTTCTGTGCCGTTCCCACAGGAGGGACAGCTCAGAGCAAAGCGGAGACATTTTCTCCGGGAGGACCTGGCTGCTTTGGACCCACAGCCCGCTGTCTTCTGTCAGTGTTGGAGTTGGAGGTGAGGTCAGGTACAAAGGGAAATGGAGAGGATCCTGGACTTGTGTTCTCGTGGAGCTAGACTTCGCTGTACCCGGCGGGGGCCAGACACACAAGCTTCAGCTTGGGCCCGGCCTTCCCGAGTTGCCTCTGGCTGCACAATCCCCATTTTTCTTGTTTCTGTAAACAGTGGCAAGATCTTCAAATATACAAAAGCATAAATGGCCTCTATTCTCCAATTAGTCATTTTTAATAATACCCAGAGTTGCCTTCAGAGTGTTGATTTTTGCAGCCCAATGCCAAAAGAGAGGGTCTGCAGGGTGGGGGACAGGAAAGAAGACCAAGGCAGGGCAGCGAGGAGGGCAGATGCCTTCAGTGTGGGTTTTCCCATGGGCAGAGCCATCCTGGGCGGCCGGCAGCTTCCACTTGGGCTCTTCCAGCTCCACGCAGAAACGCCAGGCACAGCGGCCCAGGTGCATCCAGTAAGTGGGCACCTGGCAGCAGGCAGAATTCTTACGATCGCTTACAGGACTTTCGTGGGAAGCAGTTCTTTGCTGGAGGAAGAGCTTGTGTCTGACCTTTTCCACGTCCCTCAGTCTTTCTTTTGCCCGTGTCCCCTTCACTTTTGGTGGGCCAAGTTTGTTTATAAATGCCATCTTTGAGAAGATGATTTTGTTTAAACAACTGGTTAGGAGTTTGACCTTTTTTTTTTTCAAGCTACCACAGTGGGAAAATTACCTGTAGGAGCAGTAGGCTAAGTCCTGATCCTTCTCCCTACTGAGGAGAGCTTTTAAACAGGCAAGGAAGTGTAAAATGGTCAAGGCAGCAGCCAGAGGGACCTGGAGAGGCCCGGCAAGCAGGAGCAGAAGAGACCATTTTTCCTGTCATCCTGGGCAGAACGTGCTTCCCACTGAATGCCCGGGGCTCTGCTATGCTCTGCAGTTCTGATGTCTACTGGAAAAGAAATGACATCTTCTCCCGAGAAGGTGGGAAAATATTACACTCCTGATGAATAAATGAGCACTCCTGCTGCGGAGCCCTGCCTGCTTCACCCGCCCTTGCGTGCACACGTACACCCACTTACCTTCTGCCTTTGATGCTTCCTGCCTGGACGCTGACAGTTGTCTCTCAAGATAACCTACTTGCCAGTGTCGATAGGGATCCCAGGTTCTTCCTTTTGGGACTTGGCATTTCTTGGTGAATCTATAACTTACTGCAAGGGGGAAAGTCAAATGAATAAAGTTGAAGAACAGTTTAAGAAACATTCAAATGATTGTCCACCCATGACTTCTAGATAGATTTATAAATTCTCTGTTATATGTGCATGTATATGGATATGCCATCACTTTTACTAAGGTGCTTCGTGTAAGGTGTGTTAAGAGAACAGTTTGTATTTGTGGCAAATACTGTAAAGCACCTTCATTTAAGGGAACATTCCTGAGCTATGATCATCATCCAGAAAATGGTGGAGGTGAAGTCTCAGGTAGCTGCAAGACACCATGGAATTAAACCAGGGAGTAAGCATTTGAGATTTTGGAAGTGTTGCTGTGTGGCTTACTGTATTTGGATCTGGGTGGCTGTACAGTTAGTATACAGAGCCCCAGATTCTCCGGTCACTATTCAGTAAGATCTCACTTGCCAAAATGTCCCAAAGAGAGAATGGCATAGTTAGTGGTCTACAATAGCTATCAGAGTCACCGCCAGTAGCCTCTTCACTTCTGGCTGAGAGAAGACTGGACTAGAATCAACACACTGGGTACAGCATGGTTGTGTGTCCTTCAGAATTGCCAGTCACACCCTGTTATAAGTTTCTGTTGTAGCAGGACTTCAATGCATTTGAAATAAGCGATATAGACCTCCGACTCATTGATATTACAGGGTTTGCTTTGACTTCTGTTTGCAAAATGAAGCATGCATACTCTTTAGAATACGTATAACTAGTAGAAATTTCCCAGTGATATCAAAATACCAGAGAGACGGGACACACCTCAGGCTTCTGCCCTTGCTTTCTGGTTGCCAGCCCAGGCTGAACGAGGACAGCTGATTGGCCAGTGCACACAGGGAGGCTCAGAGTCCAGCGCCTACACAGGAGGTAGAGGGACGGAAGACAAAGCCCGGTCCCCGAGTTCCTCCTCCTCCCCACCGCAGAGACACCAGCAAACACCACTTGTAGCCGCTACCCTCTGTGTCCCTCTTGCTGGTCAGAGCATGTCGAGTCTTGAGTCTTTCCTGCCTGCTTCGGTGGTCGTCCTTGGGTTAATTGGGTTGAAAATGGAGAAAGGAAGAGCTTTAACCCTATCTTCAAAGTAAGCAGATTGGTTATTTTGTTTTTCAAAGAAGAGGTCCTATCTACAATTAAAACTTGTTTCTGGTAAACCTCATTCCAGGAAGGATGAGCTTTTAACAAAAGGCTTTTGACAGCTGCAGGCTATTTCATTTTTTTTAATGCCGAATGAAAAATCAATACATTTTTCTGGGTTATACATATTCAGAACAGGCGTGATATTTCCATTATAATGGAAAGTGGGTGTCTGTGCACATCTCGGCTGTCAGAGCTGCACCACCGCATTTTCCAAGCCACTGCTAAATATTTCAAACCTGATTTGATTGTGGTTCATGACAGCTAATGTTTCTCAGCTCTTGAGCCTGCCGACAGCCAAGCGTACTTTATCCACCCCTCCCCAAGCATTACTCCCCATACAGAAAGAGGAAAGAACAATTTCATTCTTTGGGGATCACAGATTGGTGTATTATTTAAGTTACACGTTCGTGGGAGAGCCTTGGGTACAAACACGCTGATTCTTAGGAGAATCTCCAAATTTCTGTCACATTGAGGCACTGTGGGGGCTTTGTCAAATCTGAATTAATCTACATTATCCTGTTAAGAATTAGGGGCCGAGGGACTAATCTTGATCATTGATTGACTCCCCTTTCTTTCAAGCCTGTAAGCGATTTGCAAAGTACCCCCAGTGGACACATTGCTTGGCCCCCGTTATTTTGGGGAGCTATGCCATTTTTTAACAACTGGACCATTTTCGTGGGTGATGCTCTCGGGGAGTGTACACAGTGGGTCGAAAGCTGACTTCGTGACAATACCACTTCTATTTTGGGCCTCTGCCTTGCACTCCGTCACAAACAAATTTCCAGGTGGTTCATAAAATGGTTACAAATTCCCATGGGGTTGCTAGTTGCCACACGCACCTCCTTTGGGAACAGACGTCACTATGGGTAAGGAAGTCACACGGTCACCTTTACAGGATGCTAAGTATGATATCTATGAAGAGAACAATGTCCATTGCCGCCTCAGTTGAAGGGGAATTTTCTGGGACTGTGGTCTCATCCTCTCACAAACCTAAGCTGCCTTAGGAGCTTTCCACTGGGATGCTTCCACCGGAGGGCTCTGCCCTTCATGGGAAACGTGAGTGAGGGGAGCAGGCCAGGTTTGGCCTGGTGCTGGAAGTACTGTCTGGGAGTTTTAAGAGGAGGTGGTGATAGAGATTGATTTGGTAGAGGCCTTCAGTTACTGTTTTGCATGGACATGAAAAGCAGAAAGGAACCCGAAAGACCTCCCTGTTTTTCAAGATTCGAATCTATTTCCCTGGGCCTTTCACATCAAAGCAAGACAGACCAGAGGAGGTGACCTAGCGTGAGAGCTGTTGTGGGATGCAGCCATTCAAGTTGGCTTCTGCCGGGGCACTTCCTCGGGGTCGGGTAAAGCTCAGGCCTGCCTGCTGCCAAGGATGAGGGTGGGGCTGGGAGTCAAAGATGACCTCCTTGCCCATCCAGGTCCTGGCCACAGCCTGGAAAAATCAATCGTGGTGTTCTCAGAAATGGTTGGGATTTAAAATACTACTAACCACTTTCTGGGGAAGTGGTTTTGATGTGTCTGTTTTGGCCTTGTACATGATATGGTGGCTGTTGGGTATTTTAGTGAAGGATAGCAGCCCCTTCCTCAGCATGAAAGACTTCTTCCAGATAAAACCTATCATCAGTCCAAGTCTTCACTAGGGCCTACCTTTTGTTTGTAGTTGATATTATGGTGGGAAAAAAAAAAAAAGAAAAAGAAAAAGAAAAAAGAGTGTGGCTTCCATAAATGACCCAGTGAAGGCTGCTCACTTCAGGGAGGATGGGCCATCAGTGAGCTGTGGGAAGAACTTCCTCCATTCTGGGCCCTGTCAGCGTATTTCCCCTAAAGGGAACAAGAGCTTGATAGCAGCCCCGGCCGCTTGGCCGGTACTACACTTGATCTTAGCCAAAAGGCTGGGAAGGGACCGCTTGGCGTGTAGATAAGGCTGTGTTTAGAACTGGATGTCCTTGCGTCCCCAGTGATGGAGACCAAGCTCTTCCACGGATGCCCGAGGTCTGGTTCTTGGTGAGAGGACTTGCTTTACAGTTTTGGGACCAATAAAACACACACATTGTCCACAGTGCATCATGAGCTTGAGCCATCCAGGCAAATTTGCAGTTAGTATCCCTGCTTTTAAATGATTTCTCTACCTTTATTGGTATTCCGAGCTCACAGTTTTCCAGTTACTGTCAGCCTGGGCTTTCATCCATTTTAAAGAACATTTTTCCCCCTCTCATCGTTGATGATGATGGTATAAAGACAGATGGTGTAACTGCTTATGAATGTCCTATTTTATTTCTCCAGGACCAGACAGTTCACTTGGAGATGTATATTATTTCCACATGCTTAGGTTAGGCGGCCCAGACTTGTCTGCCTCCTGCAGCCTGCTGCCCTCCCGGCCTTGCCATGCAGAGGGCGACACCTGTAGGTGATAGGTGGAACTGCAGGCAAGCTCAGGCTTGGAATGGAACCTGGTTTTTAGCTGGGATAAAGACACTGACCCCTTGCAAAGGGAACTGACTAGTCTAGAAGTTTCTTAACCATTTCTTCCATCTTGCATATAGCAGCCTTGTAGTGACTTATCCACAAATAAAGGTAGGGCTAGGAATCCAAGAAGGCTTGATTTATAAATCTCAAAGGAGAAAAAAAAGGAGCAAAAAGGAATAATCTCTATGGTTTACCTTCTCACTAAAATTCAGCCGCCTTCATTTTCTGCTTGCACTGGGGCAGAGAGGGGATAAAGCAAGAGCCCCGGTGGAGCCCCGGAATGGAGTGCTCCGCGGTGTGCACAGAGCACGGTCCCGGTGGAGCCCCGGAATGGAGTGCTCCGCGGTGTGCACAGAGCACGGTGCGGTTTCCTTGCTCGTTGCACCAGTGATCTGGTTATTCTTCAGTCTCAGTCCTCTGAAGAGATTATTTTGGCGGGGCGGCGGGGTGGGAGAAGACTCAATGAACTGGAGTGGGTGCTAGGGATCCGTGAGTTTTTAATTCTCTGTCCTGCCAGCTGCATGCCACATGATGAGCAGGACAGCGGAGATGACCGCTCAGTGGGTAAATCTCCTCCTCTGCGGAGTAGTGAGTCAGGCACTGTTCATCACCACAATGGGGTGTTCTCTAATTTGTAGGTATCAGACTGTCTCCACCTAAGCTGATTGTGCGCGTGCACACTAGGAAAGGACCATTGAGCCATCTCTTTGTGTAAATTTGTTTAACGTATCACTACTACAGATGTTTCATGTCACATCATGTATTTGGACAAATGAGTCTATTTTAAGAGACCTGGATAATTTGGGTAGACACAATTTAATAATATTGATTGACTATATGCCAGTATCACCATTCAAAAATAAATTTCATAATTATAGTGTTGAACCGTTTTATCAAAAGCCTAAAAATATGCGTGGATCATCCTACCTGAGCATATTCAAGATGGTATATATATCATGCTGTGTAACTTGCTTCTTACCATTCGGCTAACATACATATTTTCTCTCTAGTAAACGGTGTATGGTATTAATATTGGGCTGTACAATGGATTAACTTCAAGCCATGGTTGCCTGGTTTTTCTCTGTGTGAACTAAGGGTAGGGCAGGGAGACTTGATGCTAACTTTACTATGTAACGAGACAGAAAGTAGTCATCGAAATTTTATGTGGAGCCTTTGGTTGGAGACTAAAATAAGCAGCAGCTTATTTCATCTGTGTTTCTCGTGACCACCACATAAACTGCTTCCTGTTGGTAATGAAGAAAGAACATTCTCTGACTCCTAGCTAAGGTATTCTAGTTGTTGGTCTCCATCACTCTGGAACAGTTAGGAAAATCTGATTCTTTGAGTGTTTTAGAAACTCTGTAAGGTCAATTATTTTAACTCCTCTTTATTTCCTCTGTCTGATAAAATTTAGAGGCTGTTTTCTAGAGTGGCAGAGGGAGGGCATAACACCCGACTGATTTAAAAGTAGGGTTGGAGAGATCCATTGTGGTATCAGGCAGAACCGTAGCCAGCATTCTAGATTATAGCCTCACCCCTGGGCCTTCTTGGGTCTTATCTGGTACTTAACTCAGGTGACAGATACAAATGTCCTTGCTCTTATGGCTGTAAACCCAGAAAGGTGTGTTCTTAAGAGTCTTCTGATAATTTTATCATTATGAAAATGATTTTCTTGGTCTGTTTCATTTATTTGTGCACTCAAATTGAATGTCCCCCCATTTGGGAAAATGATATTTACTTTATAATCAGCCTAATTTGGAAGTAGCCATACTTCTTACCTTCTCTAAAACACTATTTGCTGAACCAGAGACATTTCATGCATTAGTTTTAAAACAGGAGGGACTGTTCAAATTTCTACTCTTTTGCCTCTCATCACTGACTCAAACATGTCCATAAGATGCTTTTGTGTTTCTAGAATTCTTTATGTTGCTGAAATCATATCACTGGTAATGCCATGCCCCTTCATGATATGAATGACTTGTGAAAACGTCTCACTACAATCTGGCATGTGCACAGGCATCGGGTAGGCCACCTGAGAGCCAGTGACTGGACCTGGTCTGGTCCAGGACGGGGATGCTCTGAGGATGGAGCTAGACGAGAAGTGAACTCATGGCTACGTTTTTGCATTTTCAAATGTAAAAGATTTGTCTGCACCTTTGAGGTGGAAATGGAATTATGGTTTCACCAGGATTGGTTTTCTAGTTAGAAAAGCACAAGTGTGGCTTCAGAATCTATCTAGGAATACCAAATGGCCACACATCTGGAGCAAGTTACCGCCTCATATCGACTGCTTTTGCAGACCTGGATATACCGTTGGCAGAGTCAATCTCTCAGGGAGCCCTGGGAAGAGAGAGGAGGGACACACTCATTGGCATCTGTGTTTTGTGCTTGCTAATTCATTACAAAAGGGGCATAAAAGTCCTTCACTGTGTTTCTTATCTTTGACATTCTTGCTTCTATTGCAGAAGAAGCCATTGAAGATGTTGAAGGACCCAGTGAAACAGCTGCTGATCCAGAGGAGATTGCTAAAGAGCAGGAGAGTGCAGGCGAAAAAGACCAGAGCAAGTGGACAGGTGTGTACATGGCTGCCCTTGAGTCCTACAGTGCTTCTCCCCTGGAGGAGTGAGGCCAACAGGTCAGGGACTGGATGCTTCCATAATCAACCCTGAGAAACTATGTTGGCTCGACAAGGAGGAGAGCAATTTTGTTTTGCTTTTATGAGTGCTCACTTTCAGTTTTCTTTATTAAAGAGTTTTAAAAGTTATTTTGGTGCTAAAGCCAACTTGTATATGGAGCATCCTGGTACATCAAGCTCTGTGCTAGGGACTTCTGGGTTTTTTAGGTCGTATTTCTTGGGTAGCTCTTCAGTGTTGTTTTACTCTTTATTTTCTTCTCCCTCTACCAAAAGTCCAGCAGAGAGATTTGTCATGAGGAGCTTTGTTAAAGTCATCTGATTCTCAGCCTCAGGGTTCGCTAGTAGAGTCAGCAGTGAAGGGTGAGCTTTGTCCTGCATTTGGAGGTCTGGGCAGGGCTAGCATGTTCTTCACGGGCTGCTCCGTCCCCCAGGGCCAGCACCCACATGCTGCAGTGCACCTCCAGGGCAGATGGCCAGTGCAGCCAGGCAGGAGGACGTCTTACCAAAGGCAGAAGAAACTGAAGAGCCCAAGATAGGAAGTGCTATTTTTGGAAAAACTGGTGTTCAGAGAAGGGGAACAGCCATTTCGCAAGATGATAAGATTTCTGTATTGAGGGAAAGAAGAGCTGAGACAAAGAAAAAAGCTCAGATTTTCTGGGGAGGAGCAAAGGCATTTCTGAGAAGACAGATAAGTCTCCCAGGAACCCACAATAATAAGAGGAAATGATATGACAGACAACAGAAATTATTTTATTTGGTCAACCTAATTATTACTGTCATTGTTAACATTGCAATACTTGCATGTTTTTTTTTTTTTTTTTTTTTTTTTTTTTTTTTTTTTTTTTTTTTTTTGAGAAAATATTTACTTTCTAAGGTCCGTATTGGTTGGGCCTTTGTTACTTTTCCAGGCAAGACTGTTCTTAAATCATGTTCAGTGTTGGCCTTCACTATTTAAACAAGATACTGAATCTTGGAGAGAGGCCAGAGGAGAGCAATGAAAGTGACTGAAGGCTGAGAAATACTGCCTATGAGGAGGGGCTGAAGAAACTGGGGCTGTTCAGCCTGGAAAAGACAGAGTCAAGAGGCAGATAAAGGCTCCCAAATACCAGGAGGGATCCAGCAGAGGCTGCGACCCGCTGCTGTTCAATGTTTCCTGGCAGACAGTGATGGGCCAGAGCCACAGCTGAATGAATGGAGAGGGTCCCAACCACATTTCACCTTCCATGCTGCTTGCTGGCCCTTCTGAACGAGGCTCTGTGGGGCCCAGAGGCCTCTCCTTGAGATAACTCTGAAGTACAGGGTCAGGCATACTGGGGAGGATTTGTATGGTAGGAGCAAGGTGGACACTGGACATCTGTGCTTAGTGAGCCCTTGGATGTAGTAGGGAGTATTTCTGTCCATGTTGCTCTGCATGCACCAACATCTGAGTTTTTGCTATAGCATTAAGGTAACTAAACACATGGTTGTGCTGGCAATCAAATATTTGACTGGAGGAGGTAAACACAGGAGAGGATTTCACTAACAGTTTAAAGACTGAGTGACCTTCTGGGCCATCTGTTTGTTGTCACAGTTTAGGAGGTTGGTTTCAAATCATGACTTTTCCACATACTACGCGTGTGACTTTGCTTAAGGTCCCTTTACCTTTCTATACCTCTGTTTCATCACATGAGGTAAGGATTAAAAAATAGTACCTATTGCCATAAAATTGCTGCAAGGAATATTTGAATGTGGGAAACGTATGTGCAGCATATAGTAAGCTCTGTGGTAAGGACTTTGTTTAACAGCTTAGTTGAATCAGATGAAGAAAACTAAATAGTCATTTTCTCTTTGGTCCTCCACTTGAATGTAAGACTGAGTCTAACAGCATGTGGCTTCTGGGGATCTTGAAAAGCTTGCAGAAACAACATACAGGGGTTTAGTAGGATCATGTAAATAATATATGGTGCATATATTTCCTGTATTCTGTGTGCTGATTGCTATGAAAACAATGAAAAGTAGCCACTGCTTACAAAGCTACTATGTGTTGTCCCCTATATCAGCATCATAAAGATGTGCTTCCCAGTCCTTACAACCAGTATACGACAGGCTTTGTTGAGGGCAATTCAGTGCAATCTTATTCACAGTGTTTGTAATTCAGTGGGAATATGTCTTCATAGTGCTAGTGGACGCAATCAGGAGACTACTAAAAGACATAAAATGAGTACCATAAAACTGAATATCTTTAATAAGGCTTCCCTTTCTCATGCATTTATTCAAGCAATGGGCTGACTTAATCTTTACCTCCAAAAGACAGAGAGAAAGAATGAATACGGATGAATGAATAACACATAGAGGCGCACCTTGCCAGCTATACAGTAGTGGGAAGAGAAGGGAAAGTTCTTCCCTGATTCCTGCAAATGGTCCTCTTTTGACCTGAAGCATAATTTTGTCTATAGCATCTGAGTACATAATGACAGGCTTTATTAAGGTACTTGGGCCAATTTGATCCTGGAATCAACACAGATGCCAGCAACCTCTTCTGAGCTTTCTTTTGGATCCTTAGTATTTTATATAAAATATCTATGTTTGTTCCATTTACTCCCTAAATTGAGCTGTTCCTAGCTGATTAAATGTGATGGGAAGTGCTTCCTTGTGGCAAATAAATAGTGATTTCACAATTTGTTCTGTTGATTAGTGGCTGCTCATGATGCAGATTAATAATATTTCAGATGGGCCTGGATAATTGGCATTTTCTCAGCTATTGATTTTGTTTGTGGGGTTTGGGGGTTTGTGCAGGAATGGGTAATCCTTACTAAAACTTTTTAGTTATTTATTTTTTATTGGAGTGGGACTCCTGGCTGCCTTTCCAGATATCCCTGTTCGAGATTCTTTTATTTAGGTGTGTATCACCTGGGGTGGCAGCAGGATAGTGATCTGAATCACAGCAGGGTCAATTCTGTGATCCAGGACGAGTCCCTATTTGGTACAGGGCACTGGGCAAAGTTCCACTGGTAGCAAATTCGGTGAGACTATTCCTTCAGGAAGTACAGCACTGTGCCAGGGACTTCAGGAACACCTATCATCATAAGATCAGGATTACTATAGACCAGCAGTGCCCAGTGGAACTTCTTGTGCTTGGGACTTCGGCATCTGAGTGAACAATACAGTGGCCACTCACCACATTTGGCTATTGAGTGGCTGAAAGATAGAAGAATTGAATTTTAAATGTTATTTAATTTTAATGAATTCCAGTTTAGAGCCACACATGCAGCTGTAGATACTCAAAAAGAACAAAACAAGCCTGGAAAGACTGCATCACAAGTGTAACATTATAGGTCTTAAGGGGGCATCAAGCTCTGACTTCATCCTAGGCACCATTTGATGCCTGTTCTTCCTGGCAAGCGGGCCATGATGGCTCACAGGTGCACAGGTATTGCTTCCTACAGCCTTGGGTCAGCCAGGTGGGCTGAGGGCTTCTGATGCAGGGTCAGTTGCAGCTTAATCTGTTTATCCCAATTTCCCATCAATTTCTGTTTGTACCATGATGTGAAACAAAGCTAGGAAGCCCTGCTTCCTCCGCATTACTGTATCTCATTTGCGTCTCACCCCTACTCTGTGATCTAGGCATTGTACTCCTCCTCCTTCCCACCTTTGCTGTTCTGCAGGTACGGAAACTGAGCTCTAGAAAACTCAAGCAAGTTGCCAGGTGGTATACAAATAGGTTCAGACTTGCATACTGCTTTGCCACCTACTCAAACCTAGGACACTGCACAAGCGCTAACCAGCATGCTGGACCATGCTCTGAGAATGAGTGTTCAGTCTCATCATCTGATCTAGCTTTCCTATTTTAGCCTGAGGAGTTTGCACTTTCCCAAAGCTGTGCAATGAGAAGAGTCTACAACAGCCATTTATGTGTTCAAAACAAACTGGATTGGCAGCCAGCTACGTGCCATTTCATGAGTCAGTACCATACTCAGTCTGACAGCAGGCTAGTGTCACAGGAAAGATCTCATAAGTTTGTAGTTAGGAAACCCACCAGCTAGTGAATGATCTTAGTTGAGGGACTTGGAATTCTGGTAGCCTTGGATAGCCAATAGTGAGACGCTTCCTAACCTAGCCACCTGCAGGTTCTGTGGTGATGAGTGGTGGCACAGTGGCAAGCCCTTGGTAAACAAGGGTGCATTTAGCCAAGGTAACAGTGACGCTGGCTCCTGGGCCAGTGGTGGGGGAAGGGGCGAGGAAGCAGAGGAATGTTCTTTGAAGCAAAGAATGTTCCCTAATGCACAGTTATTTTCACTGTCCAACTTTGTGGTTTTCCCTTTCGAAATGGAAAAGTGACCCCTTGTTGTCTTTTACCAGAGTGGATTTGAATGTGTGTGTTCTAGATTGAAGAGCCCCCAGTGCCAGCCACTAAACAATGATTAATGCAGTGATTAGTCAATCAATCATTAATTGCTGTAAATTAAGTGATATACAATTAATGTGATACTTTATCACCAATAATTAGGGGGAAAAATTGAACTCTTGGCAAAGAATCATAGCAAGATGGTTATTTAAACGCTGTAGCTGCCATGGTTTTTAGCCACAGAGCACCACACTGGGTGTAGTTAAGGCAATTTGAGACATGATGACTGGGGGGTATTGGTGCTTTTTTAAAGAGGCGCAGGGGTGGAGAACTAGCTTGGCTTAAAATGACACCGTGATAAAGTTTCAAAATTCCCTAACTGATGTTCATGTGTATATCTCTGTAAAATTTTCAGTTAGAAATGTAGTTTGAGTGTTTTCTAGAAGGGCCTGCAGGGATTTTTATTTCTTTTTAAAGCCAAGATGCTCACCCAACACACAGCAATTAGTGCAGTGGAGCGTCCCTGATTTGAATCTATGGAAGATTGCTATTAAGGGAGGTATTAATGGGCCGGCAAGGTCTGGGCGACTGTTAGGGAAGAGTGTGTTTATGGAATATGGTGCTGGCAGGCATGATTTCAATCGGATTTGACATGTTTAACATAAATGTATAGTGTACAGCTCTTCCTGCATATGAATAATTCCTACAGGACCCACTCCCTTTCTAATTACTGAGGCTGAAAAAAAAAAGCAGGTCAGGCACATCCTGGTGGAAATCTATTACCAGCCCTCCCTGTACTCTCCTTGTTGTTTACAACTCTGTATAAATAGAGATGCCATTGTATGAGGAACTTAGTGCCTGAAATGTAATCTGTGACAGAATGGAAAGGGACTGGAAAAAAGAATACTGCCTCTTCCCACCCCACGTTAGTCAGGTCTACCAAGATAAAAGAAGGTATTTGCTAAGAGGAAGCACTGTATTAGGAAAAGCACTGGTCTGGAATGAATTAGAAGCCCTGAGTTTAAGGCCTGATTTTGCCACTGTGATTACCTCCATAACTTCAGCCTCTGGACCTCAGTTTCCAAATCTGTAAAATGACAAGATGGACTTAATGGGTTCTTACAATTCCAAAACTTCAGAAGTATATAATTGGAAGAGGGGCAGCAGCAGAATAATTTAAACCTCAAAGAATATTATTAGAGTTACAACACTGGTAACTTTCAAAGATTTTTCTAGTCTGTGGCTAGTTAATAAGCTTGGATTCAAAGGCTAAGTAGAGGGTTCAAATAGACTTTATCCACAGAGATCAAACAGCAATCACCAAACTGCTGGTTTTCCGTGGAGTAGCATAGCATTACATGTGCTCATCTCATTCTTGGTTACTGTGACCCTCACACTGCTGGCGGAGATGGTATGATGTGGACATCGGTGGAGGGGTTTCTAGATTCTCATGTGGGTGCCACCGGTGTACAACCTCGTGTGGCTGGAAGCCAGGCCATTCACTACCGCCACTCAGCTGCAGTGGTCATGTGGTCTAACTGTAACCTTCAGACACACGTGCCATTTCTGTCTCTCCAAGTAAATTCGTCTTCTCCGAGGGCGTCGTAAGGGAGTGCTGGGAGCCCAGCTTGCACAGCCCCTCTGTCATTTGCATTCCTGCCAGTGGAAACTGTTCTTGGTTTTATGCTCTCACACACACGCGAATTGTGTGGCTGGGTCAGCTTTTCCAGAGCACACTCGTTCCCTGCTCTCCACTCTCTTTTTTTTCCAGATCACTTTAAGTATAACTTGGCTATGTAAAGTCACTGCAGGCAGAAGTCTGTCTCACAATGGAAAACAAACCATGAACTATTTTTATGTGGGAAGTAAAAATAGATAGAGGGTGTGGTATATAGCTAGACTTGCTTAAATTCCAGTAATTCAGAGGCTTTAGCTTTGAGGAGTTCTAGAAGTATCATATGGAATCACGTACTTACGGCACAATGTAATGAAAGTTATCAAGATATAGATAAGGGGCAGTAAAAATGTAAATTAAGGAGCAAATCATGTTATCCTTATAGAAAAGATAGATTTGCCTATGATTCTTTAAAAGGTGGCTATGTGATAATCTTTCCTGTTTTGTTCTAGTGTTAGCTTTGTGCTGACAGAAAAGCACCTCCAGGATTAGAATCATAATCAAGACTTTAAAATATACCATAGTCCTTTCTCAGGAGTGTCAGAGTACTGGGCTCCCCTGTTTTTCTTAGGTGCCGTGTTATCTTTATTTTGTAGGCTACAGAACTAGTGAAACCCATAGTTATGAACTCCTGGGTATCAGAGCTGTGATCAAAAACCAATTTGTAATGAAAGAAAGAAAGACAGACAGACAGATGGTAACAACAAATCCGTTTGCCATTTGGGTCAGAGGTACGCATGATATCTTTTATACATATTATAAAGCCAAAGGGCATATGACAAAGGTTTTTTTTCCATATATAAAGACTAGAAGAGAGAATTTGTAAATACTGTACTTCTCTAGATGTCAAACAACTATCGGCTGTTTATGATCAGGGATGATGTGACATTTGTTGGATTTTGTAATCGCTAGCACTTAGCAGGTGTTTAGTTATCTTTCAGATGTCGCATTAGCAATCAGGTGGTAAAATCAGATGACATAAATACTTTCCAGCCCAGATGTTTCTGCTGTGTAAACAGCAAATCCATAGGTTAGTAGGATTGTTCTATGTTGCTGAATGGAAATGGTAAATTTAGAGTGCTCATATTTATCCTGAAAAGCTTCTACATGGATCTGTATTATTTCCCTGATATTTCTCAGAATGAAACCATAGCAACAGATGTTCGAGTTCTCACTAGACTTTGAGGTAGGCTGCTTGTTGTCTGCTCTTCCACAAGCCTCATGGATCCCTCAGTGTAGATACTGTGATCCTACCGATAGATGAGGAAACCGAAAATTCAGTGTAGTCAAATCACATGGTTGGAGTTACACAGCCAGCATCTGAGCCAGGGTACAACCAGCACTGCAAACCACTGGACTTTATTACCTAACGGGGAGCACTAACACTTTCATGTTAAGAAAATTCAACCACAGGAAAGAAAATGTGAGAAACATCCTAAGGATGTCTCATTCCTAAGGAATCTCTAAAGGTGTAGGGGAGCCACCTCCTCGCCCCTCACACAGATTGCTTACCCCTGGCTTTTGGAGTGTTATGAATAAGCCAAATGTGGGGACTCTGGAGATTGGGAGAAACATTGGTAAATAGTGTAAACCTCTGTGCTGTACAAAATACCACGGGAAGCTGATTTGAGATTCTTGATGCTTTAAGCCATTCGGGGAGAGTGAAGAAATATTCCTTTTTTCCAGTCTCCTCAAGGGTCTGAGAAAAAACTCTTTAGTAGGTCTTGGGGAAAATTGATTCATCAGAATAATAAGAAGTTATATCCAATACTTCTTTGAGTCTGTCACCGTACCAAACACACACCCAGATCTTAGGTGTTTGTTTTCACAAGTTTGATTTTCTTAAAATTTAGCAACTTGGGAAGGTAAGTTTGGAATGGAGAAAGAGCTTGGAGCATTGTCATATTCTACTCTGAAAGTCTGTGCCTGTTGGGGCCCAGAGAGCTTACCTAACCTAATTAATGTTTAATTCAATGGTGACTTAATGAGCTTCTATTAATTACTTTTGGCCTGGTCCCATGACTGGCAGTACCACTGGTTTTGACGTGTCTTACACCTCTGGGTGTTTTCCTGATTCAGTGTAACGATCTCTAAGGTCTTTCCTGCTCTCATTATCTCCAGGTCTATGGTCACTCCAAGTCAGAGAGCAGTGGGGTAAGTGTGGAACTCAATGTATCCTCCAAATATAGTCACAGCTGCCGATGGCATCTGGGCAAAACCCAGGAGAAGACAGGTCCTTTGGGGGAACTTATGAGAGGCCAGAGGCAGACAGGCTGACCTAAGTACTGCAGAGTCAGGAATCAGAAATATTTATCAGGTTCCCCATTCCTGGCATGAGCTGGGCTTGTGGGGTGGTAGCTTGTGTCTGGAAGTTACTAAATAGACCAGCAGCTAACATTGGTTGAAATGATGTGGTGCCTGTGTTTTAACTGGTAGCTCATTCGCAAACCTGACACAGAGGGAGCAAAGTATCTTGAAACTGCAATGCAAGATGTCCTTTTGGGAGCTCAAATCAGTGGAGTTAAGCAGCCTTATGCATATTTCAACAAGGAATTAGCACAACAGATTGATGTCTGTGATGTAGGGCTTAGTACTGTTTTCTCCCCAGTGATGTACAGCAAGCCGCAGCATCCACCAGTCAGCATGGGCCCACCCTTCTACCTCAAGGCTTCAGGAGCGTACCAGAGAGGCAGCTTGCTGGGAAAGCGGTTGGCCCCACAGCTTGGCGCCTGACCCCCCACTCCCAAAGTGCCGGCTTGTGCACACAGGCGCTAAATATGATCTACACATTCGTCTAGGGCTGAAGCAAAGGTACTAGTAAGCTGGTGAGGCCTACGTGTGCCTAGATCAGGGTAACCTGCACTAAAAAAGCTGCTTCCTGTTGTGCAAGGTGGAAAGAGCCCACAGCTGTTTGCCCTCTTTTCTTCCTGTAGAGGTTCTGCAGGGCACATGGGAAGAATGGGGTTTCTGTAAACAAAGCAGCCTGTCTTTATGCTGGATTATATTGCTGACAGTACATAGAGATTATTCCTTCTGAATTTCTGGCTTTGAAAATGTGCCTGATTTGTTTGTAGAGTGAGCACATGTTCCCTGAGCCATATTTAATCCTTCACTTTTGGCCTGAGGGAGAAGACACCTAGGCTTTGAGACCAGGCCTGCCTTCCTTCCAGTGTACGTGAGAGGGTCATGTGGTCAGATTCATTTGAAAGTGGACTCACAGATCTGCGTTGCTTGCTGGGTCCTCTCGTTTAATGCTAGTCAGACCACAAAGCATGTGGCTCCCACGGCCACAGAAAGCTTTGGCTCTGGCAGCTATTCTCAAAGTTTGGTTCCTGGACCGTCAGCATTACCTGGGAACTTACTGGAAATATAAATTCTGTGACTCAGACCCACTAATCAGAAACTCTGGGGTGGGGCCTGTGGTCATTGTGGTAATGAGCCCTCCAGGACTTTCTGATGCATTTGCGGAGTTTGAGAACCCAGGGCTACAGTCTCATTGACAAATAGAAGCTTGTGAGACCTGTTTCTTCCTGTAACTGGACAGCAAGACAGAAGAGGGCCCTGGAAGACTTCCTGAGTCTTGGCATATGTAGGCAGGAGTGGCAAGATTGGGGATGAGAGGGAGGAATGGCCAGAGAGGCAGGTCACAATGACAAATGATTGAAAACTAGAGCTCTTTAACTAGACTGGTTACTAATTAACATCTAGGTAAAGGGTACATGGACCCTCTCTATACCTACACTGTTCTTGCCAAATTCTTGTGAAACTATAATTTATTTCCAGACAAAATAATAATACCCAAGAGCTACTGGATTTTATCAAAGCACTGCCCTATTTCATTCACATTTAAATTGGATAATTCAAATTTTATAAATACAAAGTAATTCAAGTATAATTCAAATTTTCTTTGAGGTCCTTTCTAGAAACAAAAGTCTAATGTGATCAATAGGTCCTGCCATACCTGTGTCAACATAATGTTCCTCTTTCTTGGGTAGGTGGCTGTACCTCTCTAAATGTTTTCTAGAAATGTGCAGAGCAACCTGGCTTGCAGCTCCATTCCTAGGCCTGGGACTGTGTTTTGATAGAATGTTCTCAATCTCAGTACTGGCTTTGGGACAAAGAAAAGAAGCCCCAAGTTCCTTTCAGCCGAGGCAGATGCATCAGCACCTGCTAAGTGTTCACATGCATGCCTCTGCTTCCCCTAAGGTCTCCTCAATTTCTCTTTTGAAACATCATTCAGTGCCTGGTTGGAGGCAGCATGAGACCCAAGTTGGCAGCAAAGCAGAGGAAGAAACTCTTGTTGTCTGTATTAGGAGAGGAAGAGAATTTAGCCAGATCTCTGGTCATTTATCAAGTGCAGTAGCTCCACAGAAGATGCGAGGAAGAAAGCCCAGTCTGTCCTCTGGGGAAGGAATTGCAAGCAAATGCCAAGCTTAGCTCCACTTTCATTAACAGTATGAAGATCACAAAGTCCAGAAGCACAGACGACCTTCTGGATACACGGCTTTTCTGGTGTTGAGAGGGAATGTGAGGTCAGTGAGAAGCTGAGGAGAAGGGCTATGAAAAGAACTCACTAAATCTTTCATTTAACTGTAATTACCTGAATGATCATTTTCAGATCGGGTGAAATGTCTGTGTACCATGTTCAGTGGTAGCTATTCCAACTCAAACACTGATTATGGGGTCGTGTGGAAAAAATGTTTTCCCCTAGTCAATGGAGATAGATAAAACATTGCTGTAAATTTCTGGGGCAGGTGGCAAGCTGGTTTACGGAATGCAAGGCGATGAGAACTTCTGGCTTACGGAAAGTAGCATGAATTAATAATCATTTAATTGGCTCCTCCATTATGTTGCTGGTTTGGGAGATGGAAGTTTAGATGGAGGTGCTGTCAGTGCTACTTTAGCTAAGAGTCTGATGGTTGAGAAGTGGGGGTGGTGGCTGCCTTTGGACTTTTTGCAAAGATCAAATGTCAGGTAGTGTCCCACATACTCAGTGGGCTCACCTTAGGACCCTCAAAGGGAAGAGGATCAGCACTTTGGTGAATGCCACCTCCAATGTCACCACGAACAGAGGAAATGCAGAAGAAACCTCAGAGCAGCAAGGACAGCTCAATGTCTGCCTCTGATCTTCCCAAGGGATGTGTCTGGCCAGAGGCCTGTAGCCCAGAATGTACTACATGCCAGTAGCCCCACTGGTGTGCCAAGTGAGTAGATGTGTTTTGCTCAGGAAACACAGCAACTAATTCTATCCATACTTTGGTTTTCTTGGAGGGCAGGTAGATGTTTTGGCTAATAATTAGAGGAGACTGGGTAGGTACCTTAAAGTTCTATTTTTACTTCATTTCCAATTTTTCTTCAGGTTTTCTCATGAGGTAGCTAGTCTGTGTTTTCCCTGGCTTCAGAATCTAGCTCAGGTCACCAGTCAAGAAATAAGGCATGCATGTGTTGGCATTAATTCTACTGGAATCACAAGTGCAACTCTTTTATGTTTTTCTGTGACCAAACTTCAGTGATTCCAATTTGGATTTTGTTAGTGAAGATTGGGATTGGCTGAGACTTTGTTCTGGAAAAATGTGTTTATCAGGTAAAGTGTTAGGGGACCAGGAGTGTTTACTGTGTTTCTAACATATTTGGCCTCTTTTAAGCCCTCTGAGTGATGCTACTGATACATATTCTTGAAAGCATGCCACTTGCTAAGTAAAGTTTTGCTGCCCTTGTTTTAATTATTCTTTTGTATAAAGCCATTTCTTTAAAATTACAAATAAAACTTACATGAATTTAACTATGTCCTTTCTTCTATTCCCTAATGATTAGTATGAGGGGTTACTTTTTAAATAATTATTTTTAGAGGTTAAATACTTCCCAGATATGATAACTGTCAAAGAATATATGAAAGCTTATGTCTCCGTGCATAAATAACCCCCCTCAGGAAGTTATGCATTGAAGGCTGTTTCCTTTTGAATTTTTTTTCCCTAAAATATAGAAAAACCTAGGAAAATACAATGGAGAATCATGAATCATGCTGGGGTTTTTCAGTATTTTTCTCTGTCAGTCTTAGTGGCTCACTCATCACAGTTTCAAGGGAAATGTTGACTCTTGGCCTAGAAAACTTAAATTACAATTTTGTGAACAGGGATATATATATGTCTGTCCTATGCAGGTTGGTTAGGACAACCATAAGTCCTGATGACCAAGCAGGTGCCTTTCTTTTTATTCCTTTGATGGTGTTTGTGGCAGGGAATTTGCAGTTCATGTCATGCTAAGTTTCATTTAGGGTCTGACCCAGCATTTCATTGTCACAATATCCAATTTACCTTGCTTTCTAAAATATGTCATCTACGGCACACTCATGTGATTCCTTACCACATTTTGATCCCCTTTGAAATGCCAGAAGCCCAGCATGTTGCCTATGAAAGATTCGTAAAGATTTAGCACATTTTCATATGACATAACTGCCAAAATGAGAAAAATTGCTTTAACTGTCAAAGTAAAAATATGCCGCCCGATGTTTTGCTCAGGACGGATCCAAGATTAGACAAGATCGGGTCTGTTCAGGGTGGTGTACTATGGTGTGGGTCCAACTGCCAACTTTTCCATGGACAGCAGAATTTAAATAACCCATCTAATTGTAATATTAAAATAATGTAAATAATAAACTTAGAAAATGAGCCATCATGCTATCAGCTGAATACTACCATCATTTTATTTTTAATGTAATTGTAACCTGGTACGATTCATATTTTATCTTTTCTGATTTACATTTGCAGTGATTTTTCCACACCACTTCACAGCCTCATTTTAATGTCTTCTAATGTGCAATAGCGTGGATATACATTATTTACTTATACTGTGCCCTGTTAGGAGATGAGCTACACTGTTTTCAACTCCTTTTATCATTATAAAAACTACTACGGGTTGTGACCCTTCAAGTTGTTCGGGTTTTTGTCCCCCATAGTTTGTTGCCAAAGATTTCACGTACTGATTGTTTCAACCCTGTCTTGTCTCTGGAGCACATCTATTTCCTTTTCACTAATGTGACATCATAGCAGACTTAGAGTGACCAGTAATTGATTTTTTAATGGTGTTTTCTATATTGTGACATCTCTTCTGAAGTTTAAGTTAAAGTTTAGAGAAGTCTTCAAAGCAGAAAACCACAGTACTTTCTTTGTTGTTATTCATGCAACCTCATTTCCTTTATGCCTACCATGTATGGTAGTGATAGAAGTAGAATAGAAATTGATTTTGAAACTACGGCCCTTTTGAAGTTGTTCAGAGAGAAGCTGGAGAAAATCTCTGACTGTCTGTGGCCTGTAATAAACCCGCATCTAACATGTTGATGGAGAACTTGTGCAACTCTTTGCCTATCTGCAGAGACTGTACAAACATGTCCTTAGTGAGTCTTGATAGGGATTGATGTTTTAATGTCTGCGGTCAAGCTAGGGAGTGGCCTGTGTCAGCTACATTTAACCTAAATCTGGGGAACAGTGCCCATATCTCCTGGGGAAATACCATGAGATCCTAACTGGGTGTTGTTTATAGTCTGTTATAAGAATGGCATTAGTTTGTTTTAAGACAAGGAGCTAGTGAGCTGCAGGTGGCTAATGTCCACTTTCAGATAGATTTAGACAGATCTGATCTAATAAAGATGCAGTTTGTCTTGGAGAAGAGATAAAACCCCAAGTTTGTGCACCAGTGGATACAGTATTTTATGTTATGGCAGGGCTGTTATGTTACTGGGAAGAAAGAGGAATGTGTGAATGAGTGCTGATTTTATTTTCTAAAATACTCTATAATGTCTCCTTAGCTCAGGCTTACAAAAGAAGCTTTAGATTTCCAAAGCAGTGTGAAAAGGGGTGTTAAATAAAGGTTTCCCTTTCAAGAGGGGCAGACAGTGGCTTCTAAAGCTGGAATTAGCTCACCTCTGCAACCTCACCACAATTCATGCACTCAGGATTGAAGGAAGAGGATGGACTCTGGTTCTGTATGTAAACTAACACAGCACAGAACTACTGCGTTCGCTTTTCAGCTCCAAAATAGTGAGATGATTTGGGTGATGTCAGTCTCAGTGCCCATTCAGTGACACTGCTGAGCCAGCAGTGGGGTGTGGTGGCAGGCAGGAAGCATTTATAAGGAGGTATCATAGTCCTGTAAAAGCAGATGTCCTTTGGTTCTAGATAGACTAACAGAAGCATGGTGGAGGGAGACAGATATAGACTCTTATTGCTTGGTTGGTCTTATTGGAAGAAGTGCAGATAAATGAGTTTTTTGCAACCATAACCATGCAGCCCAGCCTAATGCTTACCAGTTAGAGGTGGAAGTAGCAAAGTGAGGGGTTGATCATGACAAACATCTAAGAAAGTGTCCTTTTATACCCCCCACCACCCGCCATCTTTAGAATGGATTTGAAAAGTTAATATACAGAAGGTAAGCTCTGAGCAAAAATAAAAATGATGGAGAACCTTCTGGAGGCAGAGGAAATTTAAGTCCCTGGAAATATTAAGGCCTGAAATTGTGAGAGAGTTTAGGCAGGAACCCACCATACTGCAAGGTCTAAAACCTGCAGTGCAAGGTTCTGTAGGATCAGGAGGTCTAAGGGGCCCAGGAGATGAGAAGTGGGCCATGGGGGAACTGGTCTAGAATGTTACAGCACCTAGTTAATCGGCAGCCAGTCCATCACATTAAATTTCCAGCCGTCATGTATTACCTTTCAAGTGAAAATGAATAACTCCCATTAAGAGCAAAATGGGTTTGAAGTCGATTCGAGACAGATTAAAGTACTGTTATGAATCTGTGTGTTGGGAGGAGGAGGGGTCTATGTGTAATATGCTTGTCCTTGTACTTTTTAAATAATAGATGTCCTCCAAACTTCGGTAGACCAGATTACCAAGACACAGGGGTTAAAAGTCAAAAGATGTGCATTCTGGGAAGAGCATCAACTTCCTGGAATAGTTCCTATATTTGGCTATTGTTTTTCAAAATTATTTTGTAGTCTTATTATTCTGATGAATGAGATTGATTTTGGAAAATTATTTACTATTAAAGTGCACATCTATAGTGACACCACCTTAATGTCCATGACAGAACAAATTTTAAAGTTGAACATCAGACAACAGTACATGCTAGACAACTACCCAGGGCGAGACAGGAAGCAATTTCATCAACAATAAAAATTAGGCTTTCTAAACTAGTGATCTAAATGCTGACTCACATTTTTAGTCAATGACACCATTGGGTATGTGTGTGTGTATGTATGTATGTATGTATAATATATATATATAATCTTCTCACAACCATTTTCAGGATTTCATTTTTCCTTATTGCTTTAACCAAAATCTGAAAGATGGAAGTTCCATGTCCAAAATAAATGAAAGAGAACCCTTGGAGACTGACTGGGCTTTAGAATAACCAAATCTAACCATGTTGGGCTTTGGGTTTACACTGAAGGAGCCCTGCTTATCCTATCAAACCCAATAACCTGGCTGTTTCCTCCTCATAATCTTCTGGGGCCCTTTCTTGTGCTTCAAAGAACTCCCACCAACATCTCCTTGCCTACTGTTCGTTACTCAAACCTCATGTGCCTCTCCTCGTTAATGGCTGTTTTCATTTTTTTGATGGCGTGGGCAGAAGGGGTGCAGAGCCATGGTTGTACAAGGAGATAGGAAACTGCTTCGTACCACCCACTCTGCATAAATTCTTACATATGAAGCATTGGCTGGATTATAACTTGGATTCTCGCCCTGTCTAGTTCCACTCCTCAATCGTTTCTTCCCTGAAAGCAAATCTTGATTTTTTTTTTCTGTGTATTGGTATGCAGCTATCCCTTGAACCCTTCTTAAGTTCTACAGGCTGCCTGTAATATGCTCTGCTGTGATTCTCAAAGGTGGGACGATAAAGTTGCAAACGTAGTTTCTTACATCTCTGAAGCAAAGTGTGTCTCATACTCAGATTGGCTAAACAGTTGGAGAGATTTTGCCACCCACCCTCAGTTCTGTTGCCCCTCACAGAGAGAAGCCAGCAGACTGTGCTTGGAGGGGGAAGATTAGACAAGACTGGATTTAGATTAATCCAACTCCAGAGCCTTTTATTCCATTTTCTAAAACCTTTCCCCAATGCTGCTGTTAAGATAGTGACAGAAATTCATGGAGACAAAAGAAACACTTGCTGCTTTACCAGTGTGTTTGATAAGTCAGTCCGGATGTTCATCCGTTCTGAATTTTTGTGTTGTAAGAAAATCCTGTGCTATAAATGAATGTTGATTTTCACCCAAAACAAACCCTCTGGGAGCTGGCCTGGTCTGGCTAGTACTGTATCGCATCTTCCACTTTTTCTCCTAGCCTCATCCAGCCAAGCAGAGAAGGAGCTGACGGATTCTCCTGCTGCCTCCAAACGCATCTCCTTCCCAGGTAGTTCGGAGTCTCTGCTCTCTTCGAAACGACCAAAAACATCTGAGGAGGTCAAACCGGAGCAGGTGAGACCAGAAGGCACTTTGTTGATGGGGTAGTGTTTTTACACCGGTGGGGAGTGAACCTGCGTATGGGTGGTCTTGGGGCAGAAACAGTTGGTGGTGGGAAGGACAGATTCAGCCAGAGCGGTCGGTGTGTCCCCCACAGATGTACCAGTGTCCCTATTGCAAGTACAGCAACGCCGACGTGAACCGGCTCCGGGTGCATGCCATGACACAGCACTCAGTGCAGCCCATGCTCCGCTGCCCCCTGTGCCAGGACATGCTCAACAACAAGATCCACCTTCAGCTGCACCTCACCCACCTCCACAGCGTGGCACCAGACTGTGTGGAGAAGCTCATTATGACGGTAAGGTGGCCAAGAGCAGGATCCCACGGTCTTTCTTCCTGCAGGGGTCCAAGGTGATGCAACGAGATGAACAAGGTCTATGCTGTCGTGTAAAGTTGGAAGCGTGAGGAAGTCCTCTGAGTTCTAGACTTGCACGACCATTGCCTGATGATCACTGAGTGCTGTGTGTGTTTCTCGTTGCTCCTTCTCAGGCTAACCATGTACAGGAAGAAATCATACCCAGGTCCTCCAAAATGTTACGGAACAGGTCATGATCTGGGTTGCTCTTATGTTCATTATCTCTCATTTCATCTACATGACAAACCTGTCTTAAAAATATGTCTGACATGTTCCCATTGACGGATCAGGAAACTGAGGCTCAAAGAAGTCAACTGACCTGATATCCTTTGTATGTGGTAGAGCCAAAATTCGAACCCACATTTTCCAATTCTAGGCATAGCCCTATATAACATAGGAGTTTCTCAGATGGATACTTGTTCTCAAAGTGGGAAAGTTGTCAAATATAACACATTGACTCATCCGTTTTTGGCTTTGCACTTAAATATAATGCTGACATGCAGGTTTTGAAAGAATGACTAAATGGCCACTACAAATATGGCCCAAAAGGCTAGTATAAAGATGTAATTCTATTCCCGGGTATGTTGCTGCATGCCACTAATCCCAGCGCTTGGGAGGCTGAGGCCAAGAGATCACTGCAAATTCAAGCCAGCGTACATTACATAGTGAGTTCAAGGCCAGTCTGAACTATGTAGCTGTCTCAACTCTCAGCCCTACCGAGTTTAATTCTAATCATAATGTGAAAACTTTTCAGAATACTATAGGTAGTGATGGTGTTCTGCTTTTGACTATTGTTGAGCTACTAGGAAAGTCTTTTTGTGATCACAAGAGAGAAAACTGCCAAAGAGAATGATTATCTCCCTAACTTAGTATTATTTCAACAGTGGGGTAATATGAAATTAATTTGATCGCCTTTTCATGTGAAGATTCCCAGAGAGGTAGCTTGTTCAGAATCCTGCATTGTAATGTGCAGGTCACAGACATATCACCTCTAGGCATTTTCTATTCCATCTGGTTAGGTGCAGTTAATGAATAATGTAAGTGGTATTTAGTCGTGAGGAACATATAATTGATAATGTATCAAGAGAACTTTATCACCCAATGGGAAACTCAAAGGTGACTACCATGAGCTTCCTTGTAGGTGGTTTTCAAATATGTATTAGCTTTCCATGAGCATTTTCACACAGGCAGAGTGAACTCTGTGGAAATATTCTCCTGTGGATGGATATTTCCACGTTGCAAGTTTCCCAGGCATTCTTAGTAGTCCTGGAAATACCAAAGGGGTTTTTCCAGGCCATGTCTGAGATTCTAGCTAATGGTCTAGAACCCCAAGAGCCTAAAGGAACAGAAAGAGGTGTGAAGAGGGAAGCATTTCAATATGTAATGATATTTTTCTTTAGTCAAGTGCTTATTTTTGCTGTTTAATTTTGCTGTTTAGTTCAATCTGGTGTAAGAACTGTGGGCTTATAGTAATCTGCACAACTGGTTTACATTAGACAGTAAAAATTTATTTTTACATCCTTAGGGATCAGCATAGCATGTAAATTATATTTCAAATATCCACTGTCTTATTTCCATAACAGCAATAGCAAGGTACATTTCAAGTGGTAAGTCTGGTGATCATTATGAATCTTCTTCATTTACCAACAGAGTCTTTAAGGGCAGGATATTACTGCTATGTTTGCTTGGGAACCAATCTCATTTCTGAGAATTACCCACTAACCAGCACCTTTGCAAGCAGTGATTCTTAACCTTTTTCCAGACTGATGAAAACAGTACAATAGCCATCCTGGGCTATTCTATACCCACTAAAAGTTAATAAGCACTGTTTCAGGTCCTCCATTGAGTATTCTGCAAATAACAAAATTGCATGTACAATGCCAGGGACCATAAGGATACATTCAGGGAGCTGGCTAATAAACCCCATTCTTGAGCCCTTTGCAACATAGTTATATAGAAGAAACTTTTCGCTAAAAAGACTGTGCTTGGTATGTCTTATAGAAAGCCCTGTTTCCTCATCTATCACAGTAGGCAATGTAGATGCTTTCTAGACATTTCAGAAAAGTGTGCAAATTGTAGAGAATGTGCTAGTTATAAGAAGTCAGGAACAAGAGAAAGTTAGTGAATTCTTAAAATTGATGCTTAGAGAAATGTGGGAAATATAGCCATGTAGTGTTTTCCTTTTTACTTAAAAGTGAAGGATAATTTTGTACAAATCCTTACATGGGGAGATGGAGTTATGGCTGCTGGTGTTGAATTGCTTTTTCTAGTCCCGAAAGTGGTTTGTGTTGGGCCCGATGATGCATTGGCACGTCAGTCCTTCAGTTCAGCAGGAAAAGAAGAACACCTAATCCCAGAGGGGAGTTCGTGGCCATATGCCAGGGGAACCTGGGGTCCCATTTGAAGACCAATGCCTGTGCCCTTCCTCTGAAAAGTTTGATGTTAAAATGTAATTTGCAGTGGTTTTACAATAAGTGATTATAATAAACCTGTGGTAAAAATCATGCTCGTGGTGGGTATTTTAACTCTTATTTTATTAGAAAATTGGCCCTTGGAAAGTATTGGTTAGGCTTTCTGATGATCTATCTGTTTGTTCCCAGCCAACTATAGAGGAAGAAACTGTGAAAACAGTCTGATGAGAAATGCCCCTCAAATCAAAGCTCCATTTTCTAAGCCATTAAGGAGCAACCAGTTTCTGGTCATTCATCCTTCAAGAGAAGAAAGTAGTGCTTGCTTTTTCTCTAAATGGCAGTGTGAGGAGTGAATCTTCTTTTTTACCTAGTAGGTTTGGCTGAGTTGGATATCTTTGACTGCAAAACAGGAAAAGCTGGCAAAATCTCCCAGATGGATAATTCTTGGCAGACATGGAATGTGTCCAGGGTATCTAAAACTAATAAATTCTGGTAATTTTTTTTCCTTTCTAAGTCCAAGGTCTCAGGATCTAGCTTGAATTGGGTTTCAGTCCTTCTAAAAGTAAATTCCAACCTGATAAATAGAAATAGATTACTTTCTACACAATGTCTTCCCGCTCAGTTGTAAATGGAGAACGTTTTGAGGAGGCTTCATTTAATAATACCTTATCAGACAGCTTTCAGGAACCTGCAGCGTCTAATATGTCTGTTGCTATGGTAACAGCTGCTTGCTTATGCTCTGCATCTCATATCTATGTCATCCATGGGCCCCTTCTTTTTACTGATGAGGGGGCTTGAAAAATATAATCCAGTAGGAACAATTGCAGGGCTGGCCTTCCACTATGGAAACTGCACCCACAGCACTTTGTTTTCCTTGTCCTGTTGGAACCAAGAGCTCCAAATAGTAGCTTTGCACATATCACAGGAAAGAAGGAAATCTATAAAGCTTAGAGGAGATGAGTTAAGTATCCCTCCACACCAGGCTAGGCAGCGCCTCCCTACCCCCATATCATTTTCACAAATAATATAAATCTCATGAGTATTTGCAGAGAATACAATGATGGAGATTTCAGATTGGTGTAAGAGATACAGGAGGTTCTGTTCTCTTATTTTTCCAGTCTTTTAGGGAAGGCATTGAGGGCACAGGGCACATGTTTCTGGCCCCTAAAAGAGAATGAGAAAGACCACCTACCATGCGTTTCAATACTCTTAAATTATTCTAATTGATCACTGTCTTTCTAAGTGACAGGACATACCACTGGGATCTTGGATCATTAATATGGGGAAATTTTCTTTGTTCCTTAATCACTTAACAAAATAGGATCTTACAGTAGAGATGAGGATTGGCTCTGAATCCACAAACCCTTTTTTCTGTCTTTCTAGTTCTTATTCCTAAATTTTTGTACATGCACAGATTTCCTTTCTGTGCTCCTGGCCCTGCCCTGCCTGCTGTGCTCTCTGCATCCCTCTTTTGGGAGCAGTGGTTTGCCTCCTGTGATCTTCAGTCAGTGTCTGTGACTTTCTCTGCTCCATGTGTGACTGTGCTCTGTGAATCTCTGGGACAGGCAGGCCACCTGCCCCCCCACCCCCACCCCATGGGGACTCTCGGATGGCCCTGGCCCTAGGGCTGTCACACCCACCTGGGTATCAGCTCTTTCACTTTGTCTCCATCTCAGAGGAAAGTAATGAAAATAATCGGGCTTCATTAATTCCAAGCCCTGTGAGATGATAGCCATTTGGAGCCTGTTTGCCAATTAGATGGTCTAAATTAGAAGTGACCTTGGTATACTGCCACTGCTTGCCTCTCTGAGTCTAATGAAGCTTTTCTCTCGAATTCATTCTCTTCCTCAGCTCCCTTCTCTGTGTGTGTGCACACACGTGTGTATAACTATTATGTGTTCCCTGTCTACGCCCCCTCCCCAGTTGCTCCCGTTTTCAGTTTTTAAAAATTTCTGGCCATATTTCTGCAGTTTTTTCCCTATGAATTTTCTGTATGAAAAACAACTGCAGAAATTACACAGAAGCCTTTTTAGAAAGAGGAGGGACAGGAGAAGTTTGTCAATGGGTACAAAGTTAGTTAGATACCAGGGATACATCCTTGTGTTCTGTTACACAGTATGGTGACTACAGTCCATGATATTGTGTATTTCAACAAAGTAGAAAACATTTTTAGTGTTTCCCTACAAAGAAATATTTGAGGTTATACACATGGTAGTTAAAAGTACACATGTATGGAAACATGTACAATTGTGTATCAACTTAAAAATGAAGAAATAATTTTTCACAAACGAGATGAGACAAAGGAGAAATCTAGGCCTTCCAGACTTGGAGGCCCAGTGCCCAGCTTGCACACACTGTAGGCAGTAAAAGGCGGGCAAATCTCAAACTGCTGCCAAGAAGAGGTGCCCTGTTTGCTGGCTGCATGAGTGCAGAACCAGCTGCTGGGCGAGCAGCTGTCTAGGAATCTAGGAACAGGAGAGGAGCTGAGCACCTAGGCTCTCACTGGAGCAGACGGCTTCGGATATAACACTAGCCTGACCACTCAGCCCTGGAAGGAGTTTTAATTTCATGCTTAAATCTTTTTGTATGGAACCAATACCTCATGATATGGAGACTGGCTAGGTCTGTGCCAGCGATGGCTGTGCCTCTTTTTCCCCCTCTCTCTGAGGTGGTTTGTTCAATTGATTTTCCCTGAAAAATCCTTGACAAACTTACTTTCATTGGAAGAGGGGGCCTTCACAAGGACACCCTCCCTCAGGAAGCTGTGCCAAGTCTGAGGTGCTAACTGGGCTCAATACTTGTCCTTAAAAACAGAACAAAACAAAACAACAAAAACTCTGCCTTCTAGCACGTAGGATATTTATTGTTGGCTGCACTGATCTAACCTGGGCCAGCTAGCCTTGAGACATGAATTTACATGAATAAGCCCATCAGAAGTCAGCGGAGTGTGATCCTGGGTACACAAAATTAAATTTGGATGTTGCACAGGGAGTGGGATGGCATTGTATTCTTTCTAATTCCACCTTCCCTCGAGAAAGAATAAACAGCTGCAGCCTCTCCCAGATGTTGGGGAGGGCACCAGAACCACATCTAAGACTCTGGATTCTGTACATGTCCTTGGGACTTTGGGGCTCTATTTACCTCATAGAATCTTGAAGGGTAGTAAATTATAATCCAAAATAGTGCTGAAACAAACTAGCAGAGGTTGGAGCTAGGTATTTATGAACCCATAGTTGCCTCTCAGTTGATGAAGGGTAAATTCATTTCAATCCATGGAGATTTCCCTCCTACAAGTCCCTGAAATTGTCTGCAGTATTGTGTGGGAAAGCATTTTTCTAGGAGTTTGGCAACTTTCATCAAATTTCCTAAGGGGTTCTTGACCTCAAAAGGTTATTCTGGATGGTGAGCTTCTTGAGGGGCAGGGACCTTCTCTCTTGCTTGCTCTCTGTATCTTACAAGCATCCAGCACAGGAACTCTGTCCAGTGTTTAGGAAATGGAGGTCAAATGAGTGGATGAACAGTGTTACTTACAGCCCTTCCTTCTCAAACTGCTTAAGCCTGAAGATTTTGAGCATCAGTGTAAGACTCCTTTGTTTCTATTAGTATATATGAGAATTGCTTAAACTGGAAGAGTTTCTCCTATATTACATGAGAGCTTTTTACTTGTTGGGAAGATGTTGGATCCACCTCAGCTGATGGTTTCTTCTTGTGTTCTCCCATTACCTCTGTATACTCTGCGGGGAAACAGACTGACATGGTTCAAAAAAGGTGGCAAGAAAACATGGTATCTACATCATCCTTTGCTCAGCTGAGACCAGTCTTGAGACCTAAATACTGAAACAGTAATGATACTAATCGACCGCATTTTCTTAACTTAAAGGACTTGTTAAATCTATTTTAATAGTCTCATGCCCAGTGGTGAATAGAGTATGGGTGACATAATTGCATGTGTTCAGTGTTTACAGTTGTGCTGATTATGAGGATAATTCTGTTCTGTGGACAGTACAGGCAGTGTGTAGGTGTTTGAACTGATTGTGGATCAGCCAAACCTCAGAATTTTTTCTCTTTGGCTTTGAGTCCACAGCTGGGGAAGTGGGTGGAGGCAAATAGAGAAAAGGCAGGGAAGAGCAGAGAACGGCACATGTGTGTGCTCCCTGTGTGGGAACATTGGTGGTAGGATCAGTTATTTGAGGACCTCTGAAAGGAGGTCCATTTAGAGTCATCCTGATTGTGTTGTTTCCAGATTTCGCCCTGTCCTAAACATACATGCTTCAGTCTCCTAGTGAAAGGAAAATGCGTTACAGAATGCATTTAGCCCAGCTGAGTGAGTGACTTTCCCATTTTCATCTGGCCATCAGAGACCAAGACAGTATGAACCTTCCATGCAGTCTGGTAGCCAGATATTAGAAAACAAAGGCAGCGTCAAGGCAAGTGTTGAGCGAACTCTCTCTGGGGATCTGTTTCCTCATGTGAGCTCTGTTGGCAGGGTAACATTTAGGGCTCTTTAGGAAAAAGCTTTCAAGCTTGGAGGGACAAGTTTTAGAAGCTGGTAGGAGAGGAAGGGACGGGCACAACCCTGGGACCATTAGTGTCTGGGAACTGATGGGAGGTCCTCCAGTGGCCTGCAGGGCAGGGCAGGACAGTCCCCACTGTCAGTCTCTGTTCAGACACACATGCAGATGGACCCCACCAGAATTTCTAAGACTTCCTCTAGGGATGCTTCCTTTTTTGCCTGCTAGGGATTTCTTGCCTGTTAAAATTTCATACACCAAACCATTTTCTTTCTTTCTTTCTTTCTTTTTTTTTTTTTTTTTTTTTTTTTGCAGTGAGAGGTTGGGTATACTATAGATGAGAAGAGGCAGGTGGATAAAAGTAGTTACTTAAACACATATGGGGCAAGACTTCCAGGTTTGGAGCCCAGATTAAGATGCAGAGGAGCATGTGAGGTTGATGATTATATTTCGGGGAGAGTTAATTGATGGAAGGTGAAGGCAGACAAAGAACCGCTGCTTACTGCCTTCTTGAATCCCAATCAGGAATTATGATTAAAGTCGCAGCGAGACAACAGAGGGCTGATGAATTGGTGTCTTTTTTTTTTCTTTTTTGCCGTCATTCACACTTGATTGACTTCAACCTTTCAAGTGCAAAAGTCTCTCTTTTCCATTATTATTCATAGCCATCTGAGTTTTTCTAATTAAAGTGTATGAAAACAATTACTGATCCGTCTTACTGAGTCTGTTAGAGGGGATGTCTGCCTTACTGTAATGCGTATAAAAAGCCCACAGTTTTCTATAATGATGTGCAGCTGAGGTGTTAGATAATTTTATTCTTTTTTACTCTGTAGGGCTTTTTTTTTTTTTAAATTTCTCATGATTCATTTTTCATAATTCCTAAAGATCCCAGGAAAGGACTGATCCTGCAGCTACAACCAAGAAAGGAGGGTGGGTGGGTAGGGGAGTCTTTTTTCCTTTTCCTTTCTCCCTCTCTTACCCCCAACCTCGTGCTCCCCCTTGGCTCAAGACTATAAATTAATCGGTGACCTTTCACTTCTCAGATTCCCGCTGGACTCCCCAACCACACTGGTCAGAAATGCTTTCTATTAAAGAGAAAATAGATGGAATGAGTTTGGCAATCTCCACTCCATTCCTAACGATTCATCAGCAGCTAGCCCTAACCAGCTGCCAGAGAGCTTTGTGTGCGGGTGCAGATGTCTGTGGGAGCTGGAGCGCTGTCCCTCACACTCACCTGCCACACACCTGCTCTCAGAAAACATGCCGTTTCTCACATCTCTGCTCTTGAGTGCCTGTTGCTTAATTTCTGTACCTACTGGCCTACTAATTGCTAAAAAAAAAATTCTGCTACCCCTAAATGTGAATGGGGAGTCTCTTTTTAGTGTTGATGCGTTTAGTCATCTGGGTTTCCTCTAGTTGTTTTCCTGTTGCTGGTGATCTTTGTGAACTTACCAGTGGCTATTTTGAGCAAGGCCAAGTTCTTCAAGCCATTAAAAATTAGCATTTAAAAATACATGTAATTGGAGGTAAAAATGTAGATGTTCCAGTTTTTGCGACAGAAACTGAAAATGTTGTATCCCTAAAGTCACGTGTGGGGAAACAGTGGCTCCAAGAAGGGCTGGGTACCATGTAGAAAAGGTGGTGATGGCTGCTGCTTCCGTTCAAATATCCTCTAGGTCAGTCTGTTTTTTAGACTGTCATAAATTGGAGACAGTTTCTAATTTAAACTATCATTGGTACCTAGCCTTCCTACTTCATGGCAGACAAAGGGATGTTGCTTTTTTTTCTTTTTTCTTTTTCTTTTTCCAGTACAGGGATCCAAACCAGGGCACTCCATCACTGAGCTATGTGGCTGTTCCTCTTTATTTTGAGACTGGGTCACACTAAGTTGCCCAAGTGGGATTCGAACTTGTGATCATTTTGTCTCAGCCTCCCTTGGTGCTGGGATTCTAGGTGTGCACTACCACACCTGGCTAATATTGCTCCCTTGAGAACAACTATTTATCCTTATATTGGATATTGAGGGCTGCTTATTATCTTAAAGGGAAAATGCTAAGTGGTTGGGTCAAGTTTCTGGCCATGCAACAGGGAAGCATAGAGAAAAAACTGAAGATCTGACTTAAAATTATAGTTATTTGGATCCGGGGTAATGATGGAACTAATTTATTAGGGAATAATCGTTGTGATCAAGGTGGAGCTGCCCCATTATCAAACGCTGTGCAGGCCACCTTTGATGCTGGACACTCGGTAGATGTTGTCTGTGATGCGTGCCATAGTAAAAGATGCCAGAAGAAACCCTGACTTAAGGGGTTCACAGAAAAGTGCTTGTTTGTGCTTGATATATCAGATTGTAAAGGGTTACGAAATGTTGTTTCCTGGAAATTCTGCCAGAATGTCTGCATGTCCTTAGCCTCCCCTTTGTTCTCCTCTCTCCTTCTTACCCTTTTCTTCACTCTTCCTCCCCTCCTCTTCTTGCCCGAATACATTTTGAAAACAGTACTACAATGCTCCCTGCTTCAAGATTACAGTGTACTTTACTAGGTATGATTTAATTAGGGCCCTTATTATGTTTTCAGCAGCTTAAGGTGGGCCTTTCAACTTATCTACCTAATTGGTTGCACAAGAAGTTTCACAGCCCATGACAAAACATTGTCAGTGATCAAAGTCAAAATTCTGCATAAAGGAAAAATATTAATAATAAGATTATTCTTCAAGTGTGCTCTGCTAATTATGTCCAGAATGTAACCGTAGAAACACTTTTGACTGATGTGAGCTTTGTCTAATAAACATAAATCTTCAGTGAGCTATGAAAAGTGACACCTCCAGCTTTATCCTGGCGAAGGCTAATTTTGCTTATTAAATAATTTTTAAACCCTTCTGATTTTGTATCTTTCCTTTCCATTTGACTCCTTGTCTCTCTGCCTCTTGCTCCTCAGGTGACCACCCCTGAGATGGTGATGCCCAGCAGCATGTTCCTCCCAGCAGCTGTTCCAGATCGAGACGGGAATTCCAATTTGGAAGAGGCAGGGAAGCAGCCTGGTTGGTATCATTCATCTTGACTTCCACATACTAAAACAAGATGAAATCCTGGGCCAAGATTTTCATGGGGCCAGGGTCTAGAATTCTTTAAGCTGAATGTGACTCACTGGGAGATGAGGTCACTGTCAACTACTTCCTACTCTGGTTCTTGGCATGTGTTTGTATATTTTTATGGTTTAAAGTGAGAAATTGGGCTGGAGATTTAGCTCAGTGGCATGAGCACTTGCCTGGCAAGCACAAGGTTGGGAGTTTGGTCCCTGGTACCAAATGGGGGGAAAAGTGGAGAAATCTATTTGAGAATCAGTGGGATGTGGGTTTGGATTCATGTCCACTTAAGACTATGCAGTCAGGAAGTAACTGGAGAGACAGGCAGGAGGCTCATACATCCCTCATCTTAGGCCATTAAATATTTCATCTCTTGAAGATTTAGTTATTAGGAACTTGTGGAACATGTAGGTTGATTTGGGGGCACCAGATGAGTTGTCTTTTTAGTTCTCCCTTGGCAGAGTTCATTGAATCTTTTGGGATGCCTTAAAATGAAGCACAGAAGTGTCTGCAGAAACTATTATTGTTGACATATGTGCTGCAAATTACTGTTGACACATAACTGTTTCTAACTTGGTGGATTGTTAGACAGTTTTGAAGCTGTCCTACACCTTTGTACCTCTCACAAGCACCTAAGGTTTAAGTTAGAGAGTTTTCAAGCACACTACTGCCCAGCCTCTCCCTTGAGATTTTTCCATATAAATCAGTAAACAGGTGACCTGAAAAGGGTCAAAGTATTTTATGAATATAATGATCTCATATTTTTAATGTTTTAGTAATTGGACATATGAATGTGCATTTTTGAGTGAGTAGAGATGACAGTCAAAAGTAATGTTATAACAAGAATTAAATGCTTATAAATTATGATCCAAAATTTCTTATTTTATAAATCTCCCTACAACTAAGCGTAGCATTAAAATTCAGATCTGCTGTGCTGTAACATATGAAGGGAATCCTGCAGAGTCTAATTCATGTAAATAAATAGTAGTTTTAAAAAGTAAATACTATTTAGAAGACTGAGATCTGGTATGACATAGGTCTGTTATGAATCAAAACTTTTTCTGTCCTGTTTATATTTATCTCTGTCAAGTGTGCACCTTGCTTATAATGTGTACTGTACTAATACAGTGAAAAGATGCTGTTGTTTAGGTTGAAAACTTCTGTGTTCATGAAGCCTAGCTAGGTAGATGGCACGGGGTGTCATCCTAGAAAAAAGACTTCTTTATCTTTGGGCTTGATTTTTTTTCTTCTTCTTCATAGATACCTCAGAGGATCTGGGAAAAAACATCTTGCCATCTGCGAGCACAGAACACAGTGGAGATTTGAAACCCTCTTCTGCTGATCCAGGCTCTGTGAGAGAAGACTCAGGCTTTCTGTGCTGGAAAAAGGGGTGCAACCAGGTTTTCAAAACCTCTGCTGCCCTTCAGACACATTTTAATGAGGTGCATGCCAAGAGGCCTCAGTTGCCTGTGTCAGATCGCCACGTGTACAAGTACCGCTGTAATCAGTGCAGCCTGGCATTCAAAACAATTGAAAAGTTGCAGCTCCATTCTCAGTACCATGTGATCAGAGCTGCTACCATGTGCTGTCTTTGCCAACGCAGTTTCCGAACTTTCCAGGCTTTAAAAAAGCACCTTGAGACAAGCCACCTGGAGTTAAGTGAGGCTGACATCCAGCAACTTTATGGTGGCCTTTTGGCCAATGGGGACCTCCTGGCAATGGGAGATCCAACCCTGGCTGAAGACCACACCATAATTGTGGAAGAAGATAAGGAGGAAGAAAGTGACTTGGAAGACAAACAAAGCCCAACGGGCAGTGACTCTGGGTCGGTACAAGAAGATTCAGGCTCAGAGCCAAAGAGAGCTCTACCTTTCAGAAAAGGCCCCAACTTCACCATGGAGAAATTTCTAGACCCTTCTCGCCCTTATAAGTGTACTGTCTGTAAGGAGTCTTTCACGCAAAAGAATATCCTGCTAGTGCATTACAATTCTGTCTCCCACCTCCATAAGTTAAAAAGAGCTCTCCAAGAATCTGCAACTGGTCAACCAGAACCCACCAGCAGCCCAGATAATAAACCTTTTAAGTGTAACACTTGTAATGTGGCCTATAGCCAGAGTTCTACTTTGGAGATCCACATGCGGTCTGTGTTGCATCAAACCAAAGCCAGGGCAGCCAAGCTGGAGGCTGCAAGTGGCAGCAGCAATGGGACTGGGAACAGTAGCGGTGTCTCCCTGAGCTCCTCCACACCGAGTCCTGTGAGCACCAGTGGCAGCAACACCTTTACCACCACCAATCCAAGCAGTGCTGGCATTGCACCAAGCTCCAATTTACTGAGCCAAGTGCCCACTGACAGTGTTGGGATGCCACCTCTAGGGAATCCTATTGCTGCCAACATTGCTTCCCCTTCAGAGCCCAAGGAGGCCAATCGGAAGAAGCTGGCAGATATGATTGCATCCAGGCAGCAGCAACAGCAGCAGCAGCAGCAGCAACAGCAACAGCAACAGCAACAGCAGCAGCAACAAGCACAGACACTGGCTCAGGCCCAGGCTCAAGTTCAGGCTCATTTACAACAGGAGCTGCAGCAGCAGGCTGCCCTTATCCAGTCACAGCTGTTTAACCCCACCCTCCTGCCTCACTTCCCCATGACCACTGAGACCCTACTGCAGCTGCAACAGCAGCAGCACCTCCTCTTCCCTTTCTATATCCCCAGTGCTGAGTTCCAGCTCAACCCTGAGGTGAGCCTGCCAGTGACCAGTGGGGCACTGACGCTGACGGGGACTGGTCCAGGCCTGCTGGAAGATCTAAAGGCGCAGGTTCAGATCCCACAGCAGAGTCACCAACAGATGCTACAGCAGCAACAGCAGCAGCAACAGCAAAGTCAACTCTCTCTGTCCCAGAGCCACTCTGCTCTACTGCAGCCAGGCCAGCACCCCGAAAAGAAAAACAAATTGGTCATTAAAGAGAAGGAAAAAGAAAGCCAGAGAGAGAGGGAGGGTGTTGAGGGGGGAGAGAGCAACACGGGCCCGAAGGAATTGTTGCCAGATGCCTTGAAGGCCAAAGAGAAGAAGGAGTTGGCACCAGTGGGCGGTTCTGAGCCTTCTATGCTTCCTCCACGCATCGCCTCAGATGCCAGAGGGAATGCCACCAAGGCCTTGCTAGAGAACTTTGGATTTGAGCTGGTCATTCAGTACAATGAGAACAAGCAGAAGGTGCAGAAGAAGAATGGGAAGACAGAACAGGGAGAGAACCTGGAAAAGCTTGAGTGCGACTCCTGTGGCAAGTTATTTTCCAACATCTTGATCTTAAAGAGTCATCAAGAGCATGTTCATCAGAATTACTTTCCCTTTAAACAGCTCGAGAGATTTGCCAAACAGTACCGAGAGCACTATGACAAACTGTACCCCTTGCGGCCCCAGACCCCTGAGCCACCGCCCCCTCCCCCGCCACCTCCGCCACCCCCGCTTCCTGCGGCACCCCCTCAGCCAGCTTCTGCACCAGCCATCCCTGCATCAGCCCCCCCTATCACTTCACCAACAATTGCGCCAGCCCAGCCATCTGTGCCACTCACCCAGCTCTCTATGCCCATGGAGCTTCCCATCTTCTCACCATTGATGATGCAAACCATGCCACTGCAGACCTTGCCAGCTCAGCTGCCCCCTCAGCTTGGCCCTGTGGAGCCTCTACCTGCAGACCTGGCCCAGCTGTATCAGCATCAGCTCAATCCAACCCTGCTCCAGCAGCAGAACAAGAGGCCTCGCACCAGAATCACAGATGACCAGCTCCGAGTGCTCCGGCAATATTTTGACATTAACAATTCCCCCAGTGAAGAGCAGATCAAAGAGATGGCTGACAAGTCTGGGTTGCCCCAGAAAGTGATCAAGCACTGGTTCAGGAACACTCTCTTCAAAGAGCGGCAGCGTAACAAGGACTCCCCTTACAATTTCAGCAATCCTCCCATCACTAGCCTGGAGGAGCTCAAGATTGACTCTCGGCCCCCTTCCCCAGAACCTCAGAAGCAGGAGTACTGGGGAAGCAAGAGATCTTCAAGAACAAGATTTACGGACTACCAACTCCGAGTCCTCCAGGACTTCTTTGATGCCAATGCTTACCCAAAGGATGATGAATTTGAGCAACTCTCTAATTTACTGAACCTTCCAACTCGAGTCATTGTGGTATGGTTCCAGAATGCCCGGCAGAAGGCCAGGAAAAATTATGAGAATCAGGGAGAGGGCAAAGATGGAGAGCGGCGTGAACTTACAAATGATAGATATATTCGAACAAGCAACTTGAACTACCAGTGCAAAAAATGTAGCCTGGTGTTTCAGCGTATCTTTGATCTCATCAAGCACCAGAAGAAGCTGTGTTATAAGGATGAGGATGAGGAGGGGCAGGATGACAGCCAAAATGAGGATTCCATGGATGCCATGGAAATCCTCACACCAACAAGTTCCTCTTGCAGTACCCCGATGCCCTCTCAGGCTTATAGTGCCCCGGCACCATCAGCCAATCCAGCTCCCTCTGCTTTCCTGCAGCTTACCCCAGAGGCCGATGAGCTGGCCACCTTTAACTCAAAAACAGAAAGCAGTGATGAGAAACCAAAGCAAGCTGAACCTCCCAGTGCACAGCCAAACCAAACCCAAGAAAAGCAAGGACAACCAAAGCCAGAGCTTCAGCAGCAAGACCAACCTGAGCAGAAGACAAACGTGCCCCAGCAGAAGCTCCCCCAGTTGGCTGCCCCACCTTCTTTACCGCAGCCTCCTCCACAGGCGCCTCCTCCTCAGTGCCCCTTACCTCAGTCAAGCCCCAGTCCCTCTCAGCTCTCCCATCTGCCCCTCAAACCTCTGCACACATCAACGCCTCAACAGCTGGCCAACCTACCTCCTCAGCTCATCCCCTACCAGTGTGACCAGTGTAAGTTGGCATTTCCATCGTTTGAGCACTGGCAAGAGCATCAGCAGCTTCACTTCTTGAGTGCACAGAACCAGTTCATCCACCCCCAGTTCCTGGATCGGTCCCTGGACATGCCTTTCATGCTGTTTGATCCCAGTAACCCACTCTTGGCCAGCCAGCTGCTCTCTGGAGCCATACCTCAGATTCCAGCCAGCTCCGCCACCTCTCCTTCCACGCCAACCTCCACAATGAACACTCTGAAGAGGAAGCTGGAGGAAAAGGCCAGTGCAAGTCCTGGTGAAAATGACAGTGGGACAGGAGGAGAAGAGCCTCAGAGAGACAAGCGTTTGAGGACAACCATTACACCAGAGCAGCTGGAAATTCTCTACCAAAAGTACCTACTGGACTCCAATCCAACTCGAAAGATGTTGGATCATATTGCGCATGAGGTGGGTTTGAAGAAACGTGTGGTGCAAGTCTGGTTTCAGAACACTAGAGCTCGAGAACGGAAAGGACAGTTCCGGGCTGTGGGCCCAGCCCAGGCCCACAGGAGATGCCCTTTTTGCAGAGCGCTCTTCAAAGCCAAGACTGCCCTTGAGGCTCATATCCGTTCTCGTCACTGGCATGAAGCCAAAAGAGCTGGCTATAACCTAACTCTGTCTGCGATGCTCTTAGACTGCGATGGGGGACTCCAGATGAAAGGAGATATTTTTGATGGAACTAGCTTTTCCCACCTACCCCCAAGCAGTAGTGATGGTCAGGGTGTCCCCTTGTCGCCTGTGAGTAAAACCATGGAGTTGTCTCCTAGAACTCTTCTCAGCCCTTCCTCCATCAAAGTGGAAGGAATTGAAGACTTTGAAAGCCCCTCCATGTCCTCAGTTAATCTAAACTTTGACCAGACTAAGCTGGACAACGATGACTGTTCCTCTGTCAACACGGCAATCACAGACACCACGACAGGAGATGAGGGCAATGCAGATAATGACAGTGCAACGGGAATAGCAACTGAAACCAAATCTTCTGCACCCAATGAAGGGTTGACCAAAGCGGCTATGATGGCAATGTCCGAGTATGAAGATCGGTTGTCATCTGGTCTGGTCAGCCCAGCCCCGAGCTTTTATAGCAAGGAATATGATAACGAAGGTACAGTGGACTACAGTGAAACCTCAAGTCTTGCAGACCCCTGCTCCCCAAGTCCTGGTGCAAGTGGGTCTGCAGGCAAATCTGGTGACAGTGGGGATCGGCCTGGGCAGAAACGTTTTCGCACTCAGATGACCAATCTGCAGCTGAAGGTCCTCAAGTCATGCTTTAATGACTATAGGACACCCACTATGCTAGAGTGTGAGGTCCTGGGCAATGACATTGGACTGCCAAAGAGAGTTGTTCAGGTCTGGTTCCAGAATGCCCGGGCGAAAGAAAAGAAGTCCAAGTTAAGCATGGCCAAGCATTTTGGTATAAACCAAACAAGTTATGAGGGACCCAAAACAGAGTGCACTTTGTGTGGCATCAAGTACAGCGCTCGGCTGTCTGTACGTGACCATATCTTTTCCCAACAGCATATCTCCAAAGTTAAAGACACCATTGGAAGCCAGTTGGACAAGGAGAAAGAATACTTTGACCCAGCCACTGTACGTCAGTTAATGGCTCAACAAGAGCTAGACCGGATTAAAAAGGCCAACGAGGTCCTTGGACTGGCAGCTCAGCAGCAAGGGATGTTTGACAACGCCCCTCTTCAGGCTCTGAACCTTCCTACAGCATATCCTGCGCTCCAGGGGATTCCTCCTGTGTTGCTCCCAGGCCTCAACAGCCCCTCCTTGCCAGGCTTTACTCCATCCAACACAGGTGGGTTCTGCTCTAAGTGATTGTTTTCAGTTGAAGCATATGCTACATGGTTACCATCAAACTCACCAAGTGCTGGACAGATAGAAAGCATCCCTTTCTAGTTCTGTAAAAACAAGACTGCCGTTCCCTTCTACCCAGCCTTTCCAGTGCCAGTGTGTATGTTTTTTGGTTTTTATTTTTTATTTTGTCTTTCTAGCCCAGAGATGGGAGCTCCTGATTGAAGCAATCTCCTCTGAAACCACTCTTGTGCCCCGTATTCAGTAGCACAACCCGGGTATGTGGTATAGGGAAGAACTTGGCAGACTAATTTCGAGACAATTTTTAAGAAGTTTCCTTTGTAGACCCTATGGAAACTGGTTCAAAGAGAATTTAAATCAGTTCTTTGTTGTCACCTGGGGTCCATGCCATCTTTTTTTAGAGAGCTACTGTAACAGATCTGCTATCAGAAAGTTCTTATGTAGGTCCTTATTCCTGGGATTCTCTTCTAGCCAGAACTGTGGCTGTGTTTCTAAAGAAACTGCCTTTCTTTAGAAACTTGAATGCATTGACCAGAAATTATGTATCAGGCGAGGTGGTTCTTATATAGTTTTGATATAGTCTTCCAGAAGAAAAAGTAATGTGTGCTTTGAGGGTCCTGAGTTACCCCTTCGGTTTCCTTTTGGCCATCTCCTGCCCATCTAGAATCATAAATACATGGCACTTGTATGTTCCATCTTAATAAGGAGTTTTGTAATCCTTCCTGTATACCTCTTGTTTTTCCTCTGAACTCATTCATCTTCTTTGGATCCAGCCATCATTCCTAAATTGGAACTTCTCTTCCAGGGTCCCATGAGGGTTAGTCACAAGCCAGCAAGTAACCCCCCAAAACAGTCAGTGCTCACCAGTACCCCTCAGCATACCCCTTTGCCTGCAGAATATGTCCTCGTTCCCAGGGACTGAAACTGCTCCTAGTTTCTGGGTGAATTAATTCCAAGTTTCACAGTCTTGGTGAAGGTGAACAGAACATAAGGCTACTGAATTCCTGGTTTCAGTTTCTTATCCAAAGAGAGAATTTAAAAATATTAAGGTGTAGAAGTCAGTATATACGTATTGGCAAATAACGTCACAGAATGATGCAAGAGCCAGCTAGACATAAGCCAAGAAATCCACCATGGAGAGTGGCTAGACACAGCCCAGGGCCTTAGAAGTCCCAACATATCATAATAATGTGGGAAACAGTAGAATCAGAATGTCTGATCTATTCCCCTTGTTTTACAGATGAGAAAACTGAGGCCCAGAGAGGTCAAGACCATTCAGCAAGCTAGGGTGGGAGCCAAAGCTCCTGCCCAGGCCTCCGGGCTCCCAGTGCTATGTGCTCCTTCCACAACACCCAATATGAGCCAGTCAGTCAACAGGTATATGTTTAGTGCTACTCAGGTTCTGACCACTTAGAGTGGACTCAAGATAGAAATCTGCTCTTAAATCATTCAAGGCAGCCAGGTGTGCCCCACTTAATACCACCTTACTGTACCATGGATCTCAAGAGTACTGGATCTGGACTGGGAGGGAAGGAACTTGTATTTATTTAGCATTTTATTATATGTCAGGTCCATGTTAGGGTCTTTCAGTATGCCCTTGGATTTAATCCCAACAAATATCTATTGTGGAAAGCTGAGGCTTCAAGAGGCCAATCAATGGACCCAAGGTCACATATTTGGTTTTTGTCAGCCATAATCCACACAGGGGCAGTCTGACTCCAGAGTGCAGAGGGAGTGTCAAGAGGATAAAGTATCTTGCTTGGTTCTGCTCTTACCAATCAGAAAAGCAAGATCACAGAACTACTGTGAAAGTGTATTAAGCTACTGTTTCTGGTGTGGCTCATGTAGCACTTGCTAAATAGTGGAGGTTTAGTGAATTTTAAGATCTGAGCCTCTTCTATAGACCTCAGTTCAACATGTACCAAGTCAGTTCAAGACTGTCTCACCTGAATTTTTCTCTTAAAAGCTCAAAGAAACAGGTTTGGGGAAAGATCTTTTGGCTCTAGCCCCAAACACAAAATCCACGCCAGCTCATTCATTGTCTGGTGGCAGACAGAAAGAGCCATGTTCCATGTTCAGGATTTATAGTCCTTTCTGTCTCTGCCTCATTTGAGCCAATTTAACCAAGCTGTTTAATTTTTCTAATACAGTCAGTTACATTTTCTCCTCTGGCTTCAGTCTTTTATGTGCATTCAGGAAATTGGCTGAGGTACTCTGAGCAGTCCCTTTCTGCTGCTTTAGAAGGGTATTCTGGGATGCTGAGTGAAGCTGCTTCCTTGGCTACCCAGTGTTAACAGGTGTTTTCTTGGGATTGGTAGCTGGAAGCAACCTTTTACCTGCAATATAAAGGTTTTGATAATGCAGGGAATATAGTACTGACTGTAAATAGATGTAATCTTCACTCAGGTCTGGGCTTCTGGGTTTATTTTTTTCTTCTCATGAGGAGAGTGTCATGCTGTGGAACCCTCTTATCCCAGCTTTCTGATCTGATGAAATACTGAGGGGCTATGCAATTCAGATTTTATTTTACATTTTAGTATCCTCTGAACTGCCTAGTGTTTCGGATGTGGAGGGGCCTGAGGGCTGTTGCTTGTGTGGTCCCCCACTCATCCTTTCATCCTCCAGCACACGTTGCCTCTCACCGCCCCATCCTTAACACTGTGCCAACCCTAACTCATATGAAGCTTGGTGTAACTGAAGACTTGATCCAGAAGATGCATGTGTGCCAGGAAGTATATTAGGCTCTGGGGCGCAGGAACACTCTGCCCCTAATCTGTGGATTAGGGATGAGCATGGTTGAGGATGGGGCCATATTCCATGTGGACCTGGTGACATGCTCAGAGACCTCTAGCACACATATACAATGGTGCCTAGGAGAGACGGATATCTTAGGAACTGACAGTGTCAGCATCTTGGGCTGTTCTATTTCTCCTCTCCCTGTGGCTGGTTTCTCAAGCATCTGTAGCCCTTGGTCCTCCTATGTATCATTCACAGGCGCAGGAGAAAAGTGGTGTAGTGTTCAGCAGATTCTTTGGAGCAGAGCAGCTGAGAAGAGGCACGGGATCAGTTTTCTTTGAATGGGTTTTTAAATTTTTTCCAGGCCTATGTTCCACACTTCTCCGTTTATCCTCTTTGCTCTGCCCTCCAAAAGCATCTTCAGCTGCAGCAAAGGAGGTCAGAGAGGAAGAACTCATACAGAGCCCATTTTGTTTGTTCCTATGGCCTTGGGGCCTTAACAGGTTTCTTGCTTTGGCTTTGTTTTCCAGACAACTTCTGGTGGGCTCTCAAGACTGTATTATTTGTGGCACTTTGATGAAAGCCTTTGGTTCAAAAGTGTTTGAGCCGGTTTAGGGAACCCCAGACTAACTGCACTGGGCAGAGTGAAAAGTATCTGGGAATGTGTGGCAAGGAGAATGTGTACTAATGAGTGTGACACGCTGGGTAGGAAGGTATTGGAAGCTATTTTAGCAAAGGGTAGTCCGGGAGCTGACCCAGGACTGGTTCTTGATTTAAAGACATTGATTTTGAGAAGATCCTTCAGGTGTAAACCTTGGTACTTAAGACGTTATGCCAATGACACAGGTAAAGCGTTTTGAGCTTCAGCCTCACCACCTTAGACTGATTTCTCTTTGTATCTCTTTTCCTTTTAGCTTTAACGTCTCCTAAACCGAACTTGATGGGTCTGCCCAGCACAACAGTTCCTTCCCCTGGCCTCCCCACATCTGGATTACCAAATAAACCGTCCTCAGCGTCACTGAGCTCCCCAACCCCAGCACAAGCCACCATGGCGTTGGCCCCTCAGCAACATCCCCAACCCCAGCAGCAGCAGCAGCAGCCACAGGTGCAGCAGCCTCCCCCACCGCCAGCAGCCCAGCCGCCACCCACGCCGCAGCTCCCACAACAGCAACGCAAAGACAGTGAGAAAGTAAAGGAGAAGGAAAAGGCACACAAAGGAAAAGGTGAACCCCTGCCTGTCCCCAAGAAGGAAAAAGGAGAGGCCCCCACAGCGGCTGCAGCCACCATATCAGCCCCACTGCCCTCCATGGAGTATGCAGTGGATCCTGCCCAGCTGCAGGCCCTGCAGGCAGCCTTGACTTCAGATCCTACAGCACTGCTCACGAGCCAGTTCCTTCCTTACTTTGTTCCAGGCTTTTCTCCTTATTATGCCCCCCAGATCCCTGGCGCCCTGCAGAGCGGGTACCTGCAGCCCATGTATGGCATGGAAGGCCTGTTCCCCTACAGCCCTGCACTGTCGCAGGCCCTGATGGGGCTGTCCCCGGGCTCCCTACTGCAGCAGTACCAGCAATACCAGCAGAGTCTGCAGGAGGCGATCCAGCAGCAGCAGCAGCGGCAACTACAGCAGCAGCAGCAGCAGCAGCAGCAGCAGCAGCAGCAGCAGCAGCAAAAAGTGCAGCAGCCCAAAGCAAGCCAAACCCCAGTCCCCCAGGGGGCTGCTTCCCCAGACAAAGACCCTGCCAAAGAATCCCCCAAACCAGAAGAGCAGAAAAACGCCCCCCGTGAGGTGTCCCCCCTCCTGCCGAAACCCCCAGAAGAGCCAGAAGCAGAAAGCAAAAGTGCGGACTCCCTCTACGACCCCTTCATTGTTCCAAAGGTGCAGTACAAGTTGGTCTGCCGCAAGTGCCAGGCGGGCTTCGGCGACGAGGAGGCGGCGAGGAGCCACCTGAAGTCCCTCTGCTTCTTCGGCCAGTCTGTGGCGAACCTGCAAGAGATGGTGCTTCACGTCCCCACGGGCGGCGGCGGCGGCGGCGGCGGCGGCGGCGGCGGCGGCGGCAGCGGCTCGTACCACTGCCTGGCGTGCGAGAGCGCGCTCTGTGGGGAGGAAGCTCTGAGTCAACATCTCGAGTCGGCCTTGCACAAACACAGAACAATCACGAGAGCAGCAAGAAACGCCAAAGAGCACCCTAGTTTATTACCTCACTCTGCCTGCTTCCCCGATCCTAGCACCGCATCTACCTCGCAGTCTGCCGCGCACTCAAACGACAGCCCCCCTCCCCCCGCCCCGCCGGCCGCGCCCCCCGCGCCCCCCCACGCCGCCTCCAGGAAGTCTTGGCCGCCTGCGGCCCCCCGGGCTCCGGCCGCGAAGCCCCCTTCTTTTCCTCCTCTCTCCTCATCTTCAACGGTTACCTCAAGTTCATGCAGCACCTCAGGGGTTCAGCCCTCGATGCCAACAGACGACTATTCGGAGGAGTCTGACACGGATCTCAGCCAAAAGTCCGACGGACCGGCGAGCCCGGTAGAGGGTCCCAAAGACCCCAGCTGCCCCAAGGACAGTGGTCTGACCAGTGTAGGAACGGACACCTTCAGATTGTAAGCTTTGAAGATGAACAATACAGACAAATGAATTTTAAAAGAGTTAATAACAAACCAATTTCAAAAAAAAAAAATAGACTAACTGCAATTCCAAAGCTTCTAACCAAAAAATCAAAAAACAAACAAAAAACAAAAAAGAAAAAAAAAGAAAAAAAAAGAAAAAGCGTGGGTTGTTTTCCCATATACCTATCTATGCCGGTGATTTTACATTGTCTTTTTTTTTTTCTTTTAATATTTAAAAAAAAAAAAAACAAAAAACAAAAACCCTAACCCTGTTACATTGTGTCCTTTTGAAGGTACTATTGGTCTGGGAAACACAAGTCCACAGGGCCTCCCTCATGTCTTTGGAGCTTAAACCCCTTGTATATTTGCCCCTTTTCAATAAATGCCCCACCTTGATAGCACAGAGGAGCCCGGCATGCGCTGTATGGGAAAGCAGTCCACCTTGTTACAGTTTTAAATTTCTTGCTATCTTAGCATTCAGATACCAATGGCTTGCTAAAAGAAAAAAAGAAATGTAATGTCTTTTTATTCTCAGGTCAATCGCTCACACTTTGTTCTGTTTTCAGAATCATTGTTTTATGTATATTTTTTTCAGGTTGGTTTTTTTTTTTTTGTTATTGTTGTTCCAGAAAAGATTTTTTTTTTGTTGTTTTAATTTAAAAACGGGCAGAAAGTATTCGACAAAAACAATGTGAACTGCTTTAGCTTTCTGGGGATTTTTAAGGATAGCTTTTCTGCTGAAGCCAATTTCAAGGGGAAAAGTTAAAACACTCCCACTTTCAGAAAGAAAAAAAAAAACCCACATACACAAAGAGTGTTGAGGACTTGTAGCTTAAAAAATAAGTTTTAAAAACTGACTTTCTGTATTTATGATAGATATAACCATTTTTGGTGTTGAGTAGATTGTTGCATTGGAAATGAACTGAAGCAGTATGGTAGATTTAAAAGGAAAAAAAACCTTTTGTGTACATTTAGCTTTTTGTATGGTCCAGCTGACAGCTCCTCATTTGATGTTGTCTTGTTCATTCCTAGCAGATAGATTGCGATCTGTTGATTTGCCTAAGCTTTTCTCCCTTTGTCCCTTAATTCCACTTTCTCTTCCTCTTCCCAACTCCCATCCTATAATCTCCCATTTGAGGTAGCTGCCTTCATTTCTTAGAGGGTGGCTGCAGGATTATTTTATAAAACTAGAGAAAATTTCAAAGGATTCTAGGGGTCATTAGGATCCTCAGATTATTTTTGGTTAGGGAGTTGAAACTTTTTAAAGGCATATAATTCTAGTGACCTATGTCTGGTAGCCTTGTGCGTTTATTTTTTATCCTTCTTTTGGCTCTTCTCTGTATCCCTTTTCCTTCTTTTTTGGTAGATGCTTCAAATATTCTTTTCCTGACCTGAAGTGTTGGTTTCAGTTTGTGTGACTGGGCTATGTGCTTTTCTTTCTCAAGTTTTTGGTTAAGGGTTTGGTTTTTTGTTTTTGTGTTTTTTCTTTCCTCTCTCAGAAAAAGAAATTTCATGCTTTAAATAAAATCCAAAGACACACCCTTTCACTGCTGATGCAGAAAAAAGGGAAAGGGTTCTTGTTACTTGAGAATTTGTTTCTGATTTAAACAAACAAGACTTAGTTTAATAAAAGAAAGAATAAAGCAAAAGATTCCCAGGTTGTTATGTGCTTCGTCTGCAAGCAGAGAGGCAACTGTTAATGACAATTCCATATACCAAAAGACACGTTTTTTACTTCAAAGTTTTGTCCTTGTGTTAGGCAGTCTTAGCAGCGAGTGATCCAGAGCGCAGCCAACAAAGCAGATAGCAATGAACAGAACGCAAAAAAAAAAAAAGGAAACCGTATGTGAGGCACTTGTATTTATGTTAATATCCATATTCCTGTAGCACACAACACAATGTAACACCCTTTTTATCTTTAAAACACACACTCACCCTTTTTTATCATTTAAAAAAAGGTCTGAACTTTGTGCTGCTAAAATGTAGGTTTTGGAGACAAAAACTTTGCCGTTTCACTTTCATAGCTAAACATCAACAGACACAATCTCCCTGTATCCCCGAAGTGTGAAATCTTTCTCCCCTTCATTCTCTTCCTTATGTTTCAAAAGGGAACTTTGAAGACTGTGAATACAGGTTCCATTGGTCACCTTTCAGGCTTCTTTCCCCAGTGCTGAAGCCACACATCGACTTTGCAAAAGACTGGAGCATTCCAAGATCTGAAAATGGAGGGTTTTCTTTCTTTTTTCCTTTTTTTCTTTTTTAGCCAAGACTATTTTTATGAATTTGTTTTTAGTTAAAGAGTAGATCCTGAACTGTTGTACATATTTCTAACTAGGCTGATGCACAGTGCAAATTCCTTTTTAATTTTTTTAAGTAGAAATACTAAAGAATACCATCTTAACTATTCATATCAGTATCCAGTTGTAGCATAAGGTGTCAAAAACAAGTACACAAATCATTTACTGTTTTAACAAGCTACTTCCTTTTAAGAAGAATTCTTGTATTTCTCCCTGTGTTTGAGATGAACATTTTTAAATTTTAAAGTTGTACAGTTTTTTGTTTTCCATTATTTTATCTTGTTTATAACTCTATGAAATATATATATATTTTTTGCCATTTAACTGTTGTATGTTACTCTGTCTGTATCATAGAAAAAAGTTTTTGTTTTTGGTTCTCTATGTGATACCATAATTAACAATTTAACACTAGCTTTACCTGTCACATTCTGCTAGGTCTTCTCTGAAAACTGTTTTTAAAAATGATATTGCTTGGTAATAGTGCAATTTCTAACCCTTTCCCTCCCCCTCAACTTCAAGTTCCTTTGTAATTTTGTCACCCCTTTCCTTTCCTTTTTTTTTTTGGAGCTACTATGGCCTCCTCCCTCTGTGAGGCAGAGTGACTGTCAGTGTTTCCTGCTGCCATGCCTTGACTTGTGGGTGTGTTTGGCAACAGTACCGTGGAGGGTAGATTGGCTAAGCATGCTTCCACCCACCAGTATTCCTCACAGGGGTTGTGTGATTGTTTCAACCTGGAGTGGGTTGCACACTTAATGCTTTCCTCTACGACTACACCGCCCACGAACATGTTCATTCAAAAAAGAAAAAAAGCGGTTCTCAGCACTAACCCAGAAGCAGCAAAGCAGTCAGTGATGGTGAAAATTAAAAGTCAGACATGACCCAGTCACGTTTTGGGGCTGAAATCCACAGTGGCTATGCCTGTATCATTTACAAAGCATGAATTCAGTGTAACACTCAACTGTTTAGATTGACCTCGTTTGGGGATTTACACCTGTCTGCAGTATAGTAGGTAGCTGAGTAGGATATCTCAACTTACTTCTTAAATTAGTTCTTAACCTCCATTGGCACTTCATATTTTGGTGGGTTTTTGTTTTGTTTTTGTCAAATAACCCTAGTGTGGGTTGGTGCTAGACACTATTCAGTCATAGCACCAGATTGACCCACAGAATTGGGGTAACTTCATCTGTCCTTTTAAAAAAAAAAACAGAAAAAAGTTTAATACATCTAGGAAGTTTTTTTTAAATTAAAAGCTATTTAAAGAGATGAATGTGGCCAAAGTTTTACACAATTGAAAAAGAAGTAAAACAGATGGCATGTGTTTAAACCTGAGTTTATCAGGCATGGCAGGAAGTTGCAGGAGACTGAGGCAATGACCCAAGCCAGTGCACTTGATGTTCATGGACATATATTTTTTTTAAATAAATTAAATTAAAACATTTTAAATAGAAGCATAAATTGAGTTGGTTGTTTGTTGGCGCTGAGATACTGCCCACTGTGAAACAAAGCTTTGACTAGTTTTTCGTTTACTTTCTTCAGGGGGGAGGGGGGACAAGTTTGGGTAGGAAAGAAAGCATAAATGAACGTGACCCTGAGGTGAAGAGGTATATGAACAGCCTTTGCAATGTATAAAAAAACAAAAAAACACAAAAAACAAAAAAAATAGAGCAAGTGAAACCAAAAATGATGTTCTTGGTGTTTTTCTATAATGTAGTCTTGTTAGCTTTTTTGTTACTGTAACAATGCTGATCTCGAACTGTACCAAAATACATGGAGACTAACAAACAGAACCACATGGAACTTTCAAACTGAAAAAAGAAATTTGTCACAAAAACTTTGTTGTCATAGTTAAGTTGATTGTAGATGGTAATTGAATATACTCCTTTGAAATATTTCATCAAGTATGTTTCCTGCTCATTGTGATACATTAAAAAAATATGAGCAAATGTTCTCGTCTCTGTTACCAGACTTTGTGTGCACGAGAGAAAGGTTAATGGATGGTGAAGTGTAAAACTGAACAACATCTCTTGTTGTGTATGCAGGGGGTACTTATTCCAAGGTACATGGATACGCTTGTGAATTCTGTTTTTTAAGTACCTGTGTATTTCACCTCCTGGCATTCATATAACTGCCACAAGTTTGGGTCATGACTGATAGTGTATGTCTGACCTCTTGGACAATTACCCTCTAGAACCTTAAAAGCTACTAAATTTTTAACTTAAATGTTTATATGAAAAATTTTACACACTTGCTCCAACTACAAAGCAAAAATTTAAAACATTTGCTCATGGCCAGGAGAGGGGCATGTTCAACTTTTCTGAACTGGGAGTTGGATCTAGTATCTATAGTGGAATATCAAAGGTAAGTTGGATTAAGCAGATGACTGACTGTAGTTACCTATCCTAGCAAATAGGTTTTGTAAACCTCTGTTAGAGCAGAATCTGAGATGAGATAGTCTGTACAAAACAGTAAGTAGCAGGAGTAAGTTCTGCATTCCCTTTGAGAGTGGAAAAAGTGTTTGAAATTCATTAATAAGTGCATCCAACATCAGGCCCAAAGGGCTTTCACCCACCTCTAATTTATAGCTGTAGCTAATCAATAATTTATAAAACTAGAGGCTAGGCTTGGATGGCATTGCTGACTGGCTATGTCCTTACAAGGTATGCAGCATCTGTCCTTGGTCAATGGGATCTTTTCTTTCCCAGGCATTAAGCTATGACATTCCATTCTGTTGGCTGAGATGGTTATTGTCAACCAAGTCTTTTTTTTCATAGTTCCTGTAGTCATTTATGAAGCAGTGGTGACCCTATTAACTCAAAATCTCATACAGTTCTATAATTAGCAGAGGTATTACTAGTACTCAGGAAAGCTGGATCTCTGGCCAGTGCCTGAACTGCTGAGCCTTTCTTTGGGGTGTTCCTGAAGAAGCAGATGACTTCTGTCTCAGTATGTTTTCTTGACATGTACTTAAGTCACTGATCTTCCTTTCCACCCCATGAAAAGGTACAGGATGATAAGACTTGTTCAGAACCAAAGCCACATCTGCCTTTTGGAGCTGTAATTATTTTAGGATCTGGCAGATCACATAGAGACATTTTAAATGGAACCAGTTTTGCACAGAGGTTTTGCTGCTTCAGCTCTTTGGAAGACAGTGAATACAATTCAAATTCTTCCACAGATAAATTTTCAACAAAAAATGACAAAACGTTAGTGATGTGTAAGCCTTTGTATCAGCAAATCTTTTAACACCTAAATTACATTGGGTGAGAGTTGGTAAGAAACCTAAAGTGGTTCTATTATTGAAAAGGCTTTTTTTTCTTATGGGAAAAGAATTCTTCCAATCTGGCTTCAACATCATGCTTATGTGGATATTAATCTTGGAATTAATTCCCCACCCCAGTGAAATGGCAGCATCTTAGAACAGCTAGTATGGATTTGCTAGGTGGTTGTTTCTAATTTTGCCTTTAAAAACTGTATAGCACCTAGTGCATGTTATAGGCTAATTATTGCAAATCTTACTATAAATAGGTTTAGACTTTAGAAGAGTACAAGCAGTTTAAGAGTCCAACTTGAAGGATGAGAAGCGTGCACCTGCTGCTCCGTAGTCTTCATGGCAGCAGGACAGATGTGCCCCCTTAGCCTCCACCTTACTGCTGGGGTGGACCAGCCAAGGCTTTGGCAAAACTTGCAAAGAAATTAGTGCTGTTAGCATCATTAAGTACAGGCCATTTTTAAGATGTACCCAGTTAGTTTAGGTTCCTCTCAATCTGTCTTAAGTTTTTAAAATACAGGCAACAAAAATAAATTCCGTTTCCCCCCTTTGTTTATAACTATTTCACTATGTGTGGAACAGATGGACGAAGAGACAGTTTAAGTAGGAGTCCCATATTAACATAAGATGAAAACTTTCAGATGAGCCCTTACCCCTGGGCCAGGAGATGAGTGCTGAAAAGCAACGAGGAAGAGTAGCAAAAAGGCATCTGTGACCCTTCTCTGCCTGTGTCATACTCAGAGCTTGCTCATGCTCATTGTTCTTGGCGTTCCTGCTCCCCAAGTGCTATTCCCTAAGCTCTCTGACACATTGCCTTTCTTTCAATCCCCTTCTGTTTGTATGCCTTGTAAAAATATTTTGTAGAATTATGTACTTATTTGCTTATTCCTCCAGTGGCATAAGAGGGACAGACTGGGTAGCATTTATCCCTAGGTTTCAGGATAGTGAGATGAGGCGTGAGGGGCAAAGGTGCACCTTCTCCCCATCCGCTGTGTCCTGAGAGACACTAGACGGGCCGGGCGAATAGCTCCAGGGTGGGGTTCAGAGTCTGGTTCTACACTTACCATGACCATGATTGTTACTTATGTTTCTTGTGCTATAAAATGAGGGTAAAAGTACCTGCTTTATAGGGTTCTTGTGACAACACGGACTAGTATGCACTAAATGCTAAATAACTATTGCTATGTTATCAGCATAAATTTTCCGTTTTTCCCTTCTGTGGGCCCCTTGGGAATGCAGTTTTCTAACACTTGCCATACTTTACAGAGGGTTCGGGAGCAGCGGCTGTATAATTGTCTCATCAAGTCTCTGTTGTACAATTATTTCTGATGCTTCCCCTCCTGTACATATCTCAGAGGCTGTAGAAATGCTGTAGTAGTTCCTGCTTGTGAGTTATACCAGAGTTCAGTACAAATGTTTGGATTTTAGTATCTTAGTGTCTGGTCCAGTGATGGCAAGTCTTTTAGAGCTTTCACTGATAACAAAGAGCCCACTGCAGTACACATGCCATAGGTTCACTACTGCTGGCTAGCCTTTAGTGATGAATTTGGTCCTGAGGAAAGGATGAGCTATTGCTTGTTTCTGTTTTTACCGTAGACATATCTGATTCATCATACTATCCTAAAAGGTGAGCAATTAAAAGCATGGGGTTGTAGGGGCCGGGGGTTTAGCTCAGCAGCATAAGCGCCTGCCTTGCAAGCAGGCAGTCGTGAGTTCAATCCCCGGTACCGAAAAAAAGGGAAAAGACAAAAAAAAAAAAAAAAAAAAGTATGGGGTTGTAAAGAAAATGAAATAAGTTGTGACATTTTGGCTGCTGCTTGTTTTAAAATGTCTCAGTGCACAAGCTGAGAGCCATAGTATCTGAAAATGAGACCATGGGAGTGAAGGAAATATAGGTGAACCAAAATTGAAGAGGGATACACACAAAGGAACGAGAGAACTTCTACCTCTAAACACAAGAAGTTTTTTAAAATACTATCATTCTAACAAGCTGCAAAATAAATGTGGAAAAGGCAAGGGAAAGAGAGTAAGCATTAGCACACAAAAGTCATAGAGCAATTGTTTGCATATAAGAAATCAGTGATACCTTTTAGGAAGCGATGGTCCTATGTGGATTTTGTCCACTTTAATCAGATACAATCTTGGCAATAAAGTTGCTGCTATTGGAATCAGAGGGCTAACAAGGCTAAGGAGAATGACTTGCAACTGAGTTTTCCTTTTCTCTGAGGATAACAACTCACAGCTTTGCTTTATCATACAACCTAGAGATAAAATGTCATCATGCAGTGTCTTTGGTTCTCAGTTTGACCCTGTTTGAATAGTGACAAAAGTATGTTTTGCATTCAGGTATTTTTTCTGTCAGTGCTTAAAAGATAGTGCTCCCCGTGGCCATGCATTGTTTCCAATGACATATCTAATGTCACCTTTATGCTTTAATGTAGTTTTCACTAGTTTTAAGATGTTTATTTTGTCAGTAGTTTTATCACATCACTATTTTATTATGACGTGCTTTGTGTGTAGTTTTATTTATGTTTCTTGTGTTTATGGTTTGTTGAGATCTTGGATCTGTGAGGTATGACTTTAAATACAAAATTTGCAATTATTCAGTCATTTTTTTCTTCAAATATATTTGTGCCCCCTAGTTTCCTTAGCTTACTTACCCTTTCCTACCCAGAGAGTCCACTTACGTAGGTATTAGTCCACTTAAGTCCACTCACAGCTTACTAATGCTCTGTCTGGGCTTTTATTTGTTTGGCTGGCATTGGTGGGTTTTTGTTTGTTTTTACTGTTTTCTCTTGAACTGTTTCCAGTTCTATGTCTTTAAGTCCACTAATAATCTAGGCTATCATTAATCATAAGCAATGTATTTTAAATCTTAAATATAGTTTTCATCTCTGGAAGCTTAATTTTTAAAAAATACATTCTAGGTTCGTACTTAACTCTTTAACACAGGGAAAACAGTTACAATAACTTTTATTGCAATCCTTTGCAAATTCTAACATATGTGTATGTTGTGAGTTGGTTCAGTTGACCAGTTATTCTTCTTGGTTGTGTTTTCTTATCTCTTTGTATGCCTGGTTATCTTTGATTGAATACCAAATGTGAATTTTACCATGTTGGATGTTTGATACTTTTGCATTCCTGGACATTTCTTAAATTACTTGGAAATTGTTTTATTTCTTCAAGTTTTGTTGCATAGGGTTAGGTTAGGGTCAGGTACTAGCGCACTATTTAGTAGAGCTAATTATTCCTCACTTTACTGAAGAATGACTCTTTTGACAACTCTATTCAGATGTCCCATGAACAGTTCCCCATCATGTGTAAACCTGAGGTATGGTAATCTCTTACCCTTCTGGCAGGTTCTTTCTTGGGCACCCAATAGTTTCCTCATATACTTTTCTGAATACCTACGTGGAACTCTATGGAGATCTCCAGATTTCTCTCCCTTACTTGGTACTGTCGTTCTACAAGGCCCTGCTGCTCTGGTCTCCCCAGACTCAGCTTTATCTCCTTAGCTGAAGGACTCTACAGGTTCCTCACCAGGTGCAATGACCTGGGAACTCTCAAGACAATAAAGTGGGATAATGAGAGGCCTCACTTTGTTTATTTCTCATCTCAGTGTTCATTGTCTTTCACTCTGTGAAGGTATAAAGTACCTTAAAAACGTTTCCTGCACATATCTTTTTTCTTGTACTTTTAGTTGTTTCCGCTGGGAAAGTCCCTCTGGTTTTTATTACTCTCTCAGCTGGAAGCAGATGTCAAATTTATTTTTTAGATAGATATGGTACGAATCCTGCATACCTTTGCAAAGTAATACCAACACTTATGAAGGTTTCAATTAACACGGGAGCCTGACTTCCCAGCAGACCTCCTTGGACATGATACAGTGCTGATTGATACCCTAAGATTAAGGGTTGCAACAAAGCCATTCTTTTGCTCACGCTGCACAGAGTAATAGAAATGAGTAAATGCATGAATTCCTGTAGCCACTTTTCTGCTCTGTGTAGCCACAATGCCACATGGAGTGGGGGAAAAGCATTTCGTAGGCTTTGAATAAAGTCAGCCCAAGGAAGCTGACACTAAAACACTAACTGGCACTAAAACACTATTTTAAATCCTCCGCTTAACTACAAGAGTTTTCACTATTCATGTTATTCACACCTTTTCATTTAAACAATTTCATTTCAGTGTCTTCATACAGATGATTTTTCAGACTAAATGTGGCTTAAAGAAAGTCATGGATTTGAGATGAATTCATGCACTAATAAAGGAGAATGATTAAAAAAAAAAAAGCTAGGGCCAGTCATTTTTGCTAAACCTAAATTGTGTCATGTTTATTTTGGTGAAACTCTGTTCCTACTTATATTCTGCAAGAAGAGGAGTCAAGTGAATTAGAAAAGAGGGAAACCCTAAAATAACTAACAAATACTAATGAGAACTCTCAGAAACAACGGGAGAGTTTACATTTTTCATTTGTAGGGCGAGGGACCAAACAAACAATTTCTAGTAAGATCTGAAAGGCATGGAAGTAAAATTCCCTTTCAGGATAAAACCCTACAATAAGGGAAAACAGCAGACAATAGAATTCAAAGTCAGTAAGTCAGGAACAATAGGGACCAAAGGAGGAGACAGAGTACACAGTGTGTGTGTGTGTGTGTGTGTGTGTGTGTGTGTGTGTAGATAAAACTGAGGGAAGGGAACAGACCAAGCATTCTACGTATCAGGTTATATTTTTAACACTTCATAAAAGACTTGCAGCCAGAGGATCACTGGAGTCTTGAGGTTAAGTCATTGCAATTCATCCATTTCTCCTAAAAGTTCAGGAAAGCTAATTTCATATGAAAATGATCAAGGGATCAAGGGAAAATGAAAGGACTGCGGTCAAATTCCATACAATGGTTATTATTTTAAAAAGTGGTAAAGAGCAAAATAATATTCCTACAAATAATGAAAGAAAAGTCATGCCCATAAAATAGATAGGTTTTATAGCTTAATATTTCAAAATGAGCCAAAAGAAAAAAAAGATTTTAAACATACAAAAGAAAAGCAACAGCATCAGAGAAATCTGCTAATCATCATTTTTTCTTAAATCCATTAAAGAGACAAAGTGACATAACAGTGAAGAGAAACCTAAACTTTAAAAGGAACAAGCCCTTCATCCAAGCCTTTAGGAAGAAATCAGCTACCAATTTTAACAGGATGTTAGGGGCCAAATGAGGGCTAGCACATCTTTGGAAAAACTGAGGCAGGGGTAGGGACACTCAGAACTCCATGGGCCTGACAAGCTGTTGTGAGAGGAGCAGTACAAACCTGCTAGGTGCAGTCAGCTGCTCTGGGACACAGGCTTAAAGCACTACCCAATTTTCCAGCCCCCTTTTCCTACACAGCATCAGAGGGAGGGCCTAGCTCCACTGCTCCCAAGTCACAGTGTAAAACACTTTGTACCTTGTAAAGAGGGACAAAACAAAACATCCTACAGTCTTGAGGGAGGAGCAGGAAAAGTTGTTAGGCCCAGGACCCTACATCTTAGCCAGCAGACAGCATGTTGCCACTGAGGGAGGACCAAAAACTGGCTAAGATCAACTAGGACCCAGGTAAGACGGTTTGCTGCCGTAGGAAGGAGGCACAGGAGTGCTAAGAAAGCCTTTTCCCTAAGGTCAAAGCACACAGAGCCTACCTAAGACTGAGGCTGGACTCAGACATTGGAGAACCGAGCCTAGTACCAGAGTAAAAATCTATCCAATAGTCAAACTTCTACTCTAAACACAGCAACAGTAGCCCACCATTAAGGAATGTGAAATCTGAGGTATAACTAAAGTCAACTCTGGACTATGCCAATTTTTACACATGTGTATGATCTATACTCTACAGTTCTACATAGTGTCCTCTAAACAACAACCAAACATTGTGTTATTACATGTGGAAAAATACAGTGTTATTTATGAAGTTGCTTTAGCAGCAACTAATTAAGTGTCTACATATGACTATCAATTTTCAAAGTCTTATGGGCCAAATTGTTTCCACTAAAATTCATTCTGAAGTCCTAATTCCAGGTACCTCAAAATGTAACTGCATTTGGAACTAGGGTTTTAAAAGTGACAAATAAGGTCACTGGGGGAGACCCCAACTAACTGTGGTTTACAAGAGGAAATCAGGAAGGACATGAACACACACATGGAAAGACTACAAGAGGACAGGAAAAGGTGACAGCCATCTACAAGCCAAGGACAGAGGTCCATGAGTGTGCACATGGCCAGGGGTGGGGGTGAAAGGCTGACATCTTGATCTTAGACTTCAAACCTCCAAAACTGTTAAGAAATAAATTTTGTTAGTTAAGCTCTCCATTCGCGGGTATTTGATTTGAGAACCTTGGCAAAACTAATACAGAAGGTATATATAGAAGAAATAAAGGGACACATTAAATATAACATGGGGATACAGTAGACAAAAAGTAGACACAGGAAACTCTAAACAGATTTCTTTATCAAATAAACTGTAAGGAGAGTGAAGGAGCTGGAAAAACTACACATTAAAAAAATACTCAAAAAATGTCAAAGTCAGTGTATTTGGATCCTGATTCAAACTAAAAGTTTTAAAAGATTTCAAAATTTGAGTCAGCGCCAAGTCTGATGTCCTGAAATTTCATAATATTAGTAAATTATCATTGCACCATTAAAAGCTAACGTTTAAAAAAGAACTCATCATTAGGCAAAAAGGGACAGGGAAATTAATGTCCAGGGCTCCTCTATACATTACAATCCTAACAGGAAACGTATACAATAATAGGACCACAAGAGGCTGTACCCTGTAAGTTGCGATCATCTACAGGTGCAACAGGCCTCTCACAGACTTGGGTTCACATTCACTAGGAAGCTCATGAAATCCCAAGCTTTAAACTTGGTCCTCTGGACTCCGGTAGCCACAGTTACCTGACACAGCAAATGTAAGTCATCTTGAGAAGTGCATTCAGCATATCCTTAAAATTACCCTTATATATAATTTTCAGATATTGCGCCTCGTTCACAAGGATGCAGACGAAATTAGACTCCAGGAGTGAGAAACACTAGAGAGCAGACATACAACCTCAATGCTTTAGAAAATGAAATTATCAAATTCTGGTCATACAACAACGGTGCTAAATACTTTGGAAGAAATAAAGAAAATCTTGATAATAACATCATTGGCCAAAACAGTAGCATAAAAATGATAAAATCACAATAACCAAAATTAAGAACCAAGTAACAGCAGATTGGACCTGAATAATTAGAAAACAGACAACGAGGCCTAGTGGCACAGCCCTGTAATACCTGTACCCAGAGGCTGAGGCAGGAGAATCAGCATGATTTTGAGGCTAGTCTGGGTTATGTACGTAATAGTGTGTTTAATTTAAGGCCAGCCTGGGCTACCAGTGAGTTCAAGGCCAGCCTGGTTTATATAGCGAGACCCTGCCTCAAAAACAAAATCAGATCAGTTTACCCAAAACTCAAAATCGAGAAAGTACAGATGAAAGTGTAAGAAATACAAAGTATACAGAGAGAAAACCTGACACATAGTATCTCAGTGTCTTAAGGAAGGAGGAAGCAAATGCTGAGAGAGGGTATATCTGAAGAGCAGTGGAGAATTTTCTAGAAATAATGAAACACATAAATCTAGAGATTCAAAGTGTCATGGAAAGTAAAGGAAAAGGACTGTACTGACACTGTAAGAATGCAGGAAATAGGCAGAGAAAGCAATCTGTTAACCTCAAAGTAGACTTTAGTCAAATGACTATACAAAGGCAACAATGGAATCCAAAAGATAGTAGAATGGTATTTTGAACCTGCTGAAAGAAAATAACTATCAATTATTTTGTTACCAAGAAAATGTGTAATTTTAGAATGAAGGCAAACAAAGATACTTTCAAATTAACAAATACAAGTTTGTTTATAGACTGATTAAAACAATGTACTACAATGAGAAGGAACATGGTCCTAGAGAGATCTGACACAAGACGACGGAAGAATTTAAAAAATACTGAAACTGTGCTTGGATAAAACTAAATGAGTATCAATGGAAAATAAGTGTGCATTTTAAAAAATATAATATACAACAACATTAGCATCTAGGTTAAGAGAGAATAAATGAAGTTATTCATTATTTTTAAAAGGGTTTTCTATTTGTGGTACTAGGGATTGAACCCAGGGCCTTTGTACTATGCTACCTGGTGTGCCCTTTCTTGGTGTGATTTTTGGTGTGTGTGGTTTTTGTTTGTGTGGCCTTTTGTTTGTTTTGACAGGATCTTGCTAAGTTGCACAGGCTGGGCTCAAACTTGTGACTCTCCTGACTCAGCCTGTCAGAGGGCTGGGATGACAGGCATGTGCCACCACACCCTGCAACATTCATATACTGCCCGACAAACAAGCAGCAACATAGGTTACCATTAGGCTTTTATATGTTAATCATGAAGGGCTCACTTTAAGTGTTATGCATTTATTTATTTGAATTCTATATTTAAAATTTTTACAAGGCAAAAGAAAAACTAATCAGTTTCATGAATGATCTATAGATTGAGGAGGCAATCTTACTATGTAGAGGAGAAATCTGCATTTAGAAAAGAGATAAATATAAGGTTTTAGTTTTCAACATTTCATTAACAAAAATATACTGTATCCAATTGTCAAATTGTATTGCCTTTAACAACTCCAATATCCTTGAGTGCGAATGTTTTTTCTTGCTTTTCTTAAAACAAACTTACTGAGGAATAATCTACATACAGTAAAAACCATTTTTTTAAGGTTATAGTTCTATGAGTTTTGACAAGTATATACACTGGGTAATCGCCACTAAATTTAATATATAGGCTATTAACATCAAAAGGCACCTTCTGTTGTTAATCTCCCTTCAGCTCCCAGCCCAAGCAACTGCTGATATGTTTTCTTTCCCTATAGCTTTGCCTTTTATAACATAAGCAGAATTATGCAGTATGTGGTCTCTTGTGTCTGGCTTCTTTCAGTAAATGTAAGACTTGGGAGATTCCTTCATGCTGTTTCACGTATCAGTAGTTGCTTTTTATTACAGATAGTGTTTCATTGTGTGGCTATAACACATTTAGCTAACAATTCACAAAATGATAGCTATTCAGATTGCTTCTAGTTTGGGGCAATTTTTTTTTATAGGTATCGGGGATCAAACTCAGGACTACACGCTTGCAAGGCAGGCGCGTATGCTGCTGAGCTAAATCCCCAGCCCTGGGGCAATTTTTAATAAAGTTGTTATAAATATTCATGTATATATCCAAGTGAATGGGACATATGTTTTCATTACTCTTGAGTAAATGTATAGGTGTGGATTGCTGGTTCATACAGTGTATGTAATATATAACTTTAAACAAAGTGGACAAGTCTGAGGATAAGCCCAGATTATCCCAGCCGTCAGGTATGTATGCCCTGTGTAATACTCTCCTCGACTGTATGTGTGGGACCTGTACCTTGCTTCTAACCAATAAAATACAGCAAAGGCATAACTTGTCACTTCCACGATCACACCACAGAAGCTTCTCACTCCCCTTGCTAACAGACTCTATTCTCTTTCTTGGCTCTGATGAAGTAAGCTGTTATATGGCATAGTCCACTGGCAAGACACAGAGAGCAATCAACAGGCAGCAGTGAACAGAGGCTTTCAATCCAGTAGCTGCAAGCGACAGAATCTTTTGTCAATAATATATAAACTTCAAAGAGGGTCTTTCCCCATTTGTGCTCTGGTGAGACCCCAAGTGTAACTGACATTTTTATTTCACCCTTGTTAGCCTGATGCAGAGGACCTAATAAAGTTCTCTCAAGATTCCTGACTCATAAAAACTGTGAGATAGTAAATGTATGTATGTTGTTTTAAGCTGCCAAATATATACTGCAGCAACTGATAATTAGTACAGTGCCTAATTGTTTCCAAAATGACTGTACCATTTTGCACTCCCACTAGAAATGCGTGAGAACTGCCGTTTTTCCACACACCACTTGAGTTTAGTACTGTCAGTTTTTGTAAATTATAACAATGCTAAAAAGGTTTGTGCTGGTATTTCCTTGTGACTTTAATTTTTTTCCTTATGACTAACAGCTTAAAATATCTTTTCAATTTATTAACATTGGATTTTGAAGGGGAGAAGTCTTTAACTCTCAAGTCCAATTTGTCCAGTCTTCTTCTATGTCAGCAACTTAGGCAAGTAATCTGTGCTAACTTTAAGTTCCAAAGATTTTCTCCTATCTTTTTTGTGTAAGTATTAAGAGTTTTAGGTTTTACAGTTAGAAATATGATTCATTTTGAGTTTCTCTGCTTTGTTTTGTCTTGTCTTTGTATGTGATATGAAACATTGGTTGGGTGGTTATAGATGCTTCTTTTTTTCATCTTCTTTACTTTAAAAACTACATATATTGCTCTCCCACCACTTGTGGAAAAGATTTTGAATCCTACAGTGAATTTTCTTGGCATCTTTGTGGAAAATCAACTGACCATATACATGCGATACTCTTTCTGTACCATTGTTTCCCACATTTCCATTCAAATTGACACGTATTACTTTATTAATATAACTTTCTATTAAGTCTTGAGATCAAGTTACTACAAGTCCTCTAACTCTTCTTTTACAAAATTGTCTATTATTCCTCATTTGATATGTAAGATTCAATTTCTTATCAATCAAAATATCAAGAAGCTAATTCTAAAATGTATACAGAAATATAGAAGACCCAAGGGAACCATACTACTCTTGAAGAAACAAATTTATAATATCTTGTTTTACCACATATAAAACTTGTTACGGAGGTACAGCAAAGTAGAATAAATAAGTGCTTACACAGACAAGAGAACAAAGTGACAAAGGGACAGATAGGCTGGAGAGCTCAAAATCAGGCACACACACACAGAGTGGTACTTGGTTCATGAACTTGATTCCTTCCACAATTCTGGTCATAAACCAAGTTGGGTGAGAACCAAATCAAAATTAAATGGTTAGGTTCAGTGTTGACCTCATGGGGAAATTTGATAAGGTTCTCATCCAGGTCCTTCTGCATTCTGAATCATGGGCAGAATTCAGTTCACGGAGTCTGGGAACCAACGCCATGCGTGGGCCACTGCCAGACAGGAACAGATAGATGCCAGCCGCTCCCCATGAGTCAGCACCATTCATGGACTGGGGACACAAAGAACAAAGCCATACCAACAAGCAAACCCAGTCTGGGAAGCAGCATCATGTGTGGGCTACTGCCAGACTGGAACAGACAGACAGACCCCAAACCCTTCTGGTGCAAGGGCTGGCAAACAAGAAGTACCAACTCCTCCTCCCTTTCGCTGTCCCCACCACGCCATGAGTGACAGGCTTATCCAGAGAAACACAGGCTGTGATGACAGTCATAGAGGTGAAATGCAATTGGACGCCTGTGGTGCTTTGGTGTTTCGCTGACATTGCAGGTCTACGGCCAGTGGTCTGATCATAGGTTCAGAGGATAGTGGTATGCAGTGTGACATCTGGGGGCTCTCCTTCTGAGGCTCACAGTCATTGCTGATTCCGTATGGTGGAAGTTCTATATCATTTCCATTGTTTTGTTGGGTTGGATTTTATCGTCTTTTGTTTTGTTTGATTAGGTCAAATCCAATGGCAGGAGCAGCTATTTCAAAGATAGCAAGATATATTATGGATTTACTATTGGCTTGTTTTGAAGTCCTTTATTGCATTCATTGTTTTGTATTTACTGTTTCTATTCTATTCTGTTCTGTTTGAATTTTACTATGTCCAAAGTTACCTGCAGCTATTGTGAAGACATCAATAGGCATTATGGTAACTATTGTTGATTTTGTAATGTTTTGAAGTCCTGTATCTATTACACTAGCTTGTTTTTATTGGTTTGTTTTACCCTATTTAAAATGAAGAAGATTAGAAAAAAATTGAATTCATGAACCATATACCACTAAGATATATTTATATACAGTAAAACTTCAGATTGTAAGTAACTTGATCCATGAGTCTTTTTATGACAAGCAAACACTCCTAATGAATTTTAACTGGATCAGTGAGTAATGTCTTATAATAGGAGCAGTACATGACACTGAATGTCACATGATCACAACCGAGAAAATGGTTCTTTTCTCTCTCTGCTCTCTCCCTCTCCTGTCTCCTGCCCTTTCTTTTTCTCCCCTTTTCTCTCTCTTCCTTTCTCCTTCTTCCTCCTCTAGGCTGTCTCCCTCATACCAGACAGGAAGGTATGCAAAAGTAAGTACAGTTAATTTGCTTATTTTTCTTATAATTTGCATTATAATACAGTATTATAATAATTTTTATGTGAATATTTTAGGGATGTGAGACAAATCATCTGAGTTTCCATTATTTCTTATGGGAAAATTCACTTTAATATATACGAACATGTTTCTGGAATGAATTATGCTCACAAACTAAGATTTTAATATACATATAGATAAAATTTTTAATATACATACATATATATATATATAAATAAAGTTTATGACAAAGGTTAAGAGCAGTGGAAAAACAATGGTTCAGTAGTACAGAAAAAAACTGCATGTGTGTGAAAAACATATAAAACAGGACCCCTAGATGGCATCAGTCTCAGGTGGTCCATTGGTCTCAAATCTCTTTTAGAAAATATTAAAATCTTGAGACGATAAAACATTTTCATGATCTTGAGGTAGGGGGGAATTTCTCTTTTAAAAACTATTTTATAAGAAAAAGATATACTGCTAAACTTGATTATACTAAGAATTTATTCAGGGCTGGGGATGTAGCTCAGTGGTAGAGTACTTGCCTAGCATGAGGCCCTGGGTTTGAACCCTAGCATTGGGTGGGGAGAAGGACTTCTGTAGCATATCAAAAGAACAGAAAATACAAGTGTTACAGAGGAGGAGGAAGCCCTCCATACATGAATAACTAGCGAAGTACTAGTATTCAGGATATACAAGAACTCTTAAAAGTCATTAAGTGTCGGTGTCGCTCCCGGCCGGCAGGAACAGCACGCAACAATATCTGGCGGTGGTCAGGCTTTTCTTTATTCTCTCCTTATACAGTCTGCCCCGAAGCCTCTACTGGTCCGCTCTCCGCGGCTCCTTCCGTGCTTCTTCTCTACAGTCTGTCCCGAAGCCTCTACCGGTCCGCTCTCCGCGGCTCCTTCCGTGCTTCTTCTCTACAGTCTGTCCCGAAGCCTCTACCGGTCCGCTCTCCGCGGCTCCTTCCGTGCTTCTTTCTCTCGTGGCGGGAGAGGCACTCACTTTTATAGGGTTACAGTGGCCAATCAGTTCAAAGCGCGCGATGCGGGCTGATTGGCTAACATCAGTTGTTGCTAGGCAGACTATCTTACAGGGCGGGTTGTTTACCAAGCAGGAAGCAGGAGATAAGCGCCATCTTAGCACACTCGATGGGAGGGGTAATCTAGGTCAGGCTTTGCTCTTTCTTACAGGCCTCACGTCCGCCAAGTAAGGCGACCGGGCTCGGCCGCGGCTCCCAACAATTAAGGAAACCTGTGATGGAGTAGAATACATGCATTCATGAGATCCATGTTCAGTTCCCCAGCACAAAACACCTCAAAGCAGAAAAAAATGTACACATAAGCAAAAAAAAAAATTTTTTTTTTGAGCAGGCATTACACAGAAGAAGAAATGTAAAGGGACAATTCACCTGTCTGTAATCTCATCAGTAGTCAGGGAAACACAAATTTTAAAAAAGTACAATGTGATACTACCGCATATCCACAGGTGAGTTAAAAGTAAGAATACCAAGTCCTGCTATGGATGAAGAGCAGTAAGCATCCATGTAAACTAATGGTGGACTTATAAATTAGAGACCACTTCAGCAATGTAAAAAGAAGATGAAGATATGTGTGCCATGTGGTCCCACAGTTCTGCTTCTATCTGTACACCCTACAGAAATTCATCAGGAGGTGTATAGCATACAGTACAAAAATATTCTTCCTAGAAACACTTTTTCTAATGGCCTCAGACTGAAAACTATTTTACTTAGGAATCAATATGTATAAAGTAAATATTTATTTATTTATTGTGGTATTGGGGATCGAACTTGTGACCCTGTGTGCTTGCCAAGCAGGCTCTTATGCCACTGAGCTAAATTCCCAGCTCTAAAGTAAAACTTTAAAGAAAATTTTAAAATGTAATTTTTTTTTGATACCAGAGATAGAACTCATGACCTAATGCTTGCCAGGCAGGCAAGCGCTTATGCCGCTGAGCTAAATCCTCTGCCCCAAAAAATGTAATTTTCATAAAAGCCAGAAGATTGCTTATTTCTAAGGGAAAAAGTATGCTGATCACACAGGGACATACAGAAAAATGAAGGTGCTTCTGGAATCCTGAGGTTGCTTTTTTAACTGAAGTAATGGTATTTGCTTTATATGGTTCAGTTAAACTATAAGTTTTAAGTCCTTTATTGTGCATGTATGCATTTTCCACAATAAGTGACATTTAAAAAATATAACATGCAGGAAAAAGTTGTATAATGTGCTAACATTTGCATGAAGAAATAACATGTATTTTATATGTATGTAGTAGATGTATATGTTGTGTGGCAGACTCACAAATCACAAGTAAACCTGGATATTTCAGAGAAACTGAGGGTCAAGGATAGGGAGAAGGTTTAATTTTCATTGTATTCTACTTTTACTGCCTGAATTTTACACCAAGTATGCTGCTTTTACAAAATGTGTTTTAAATGTTACTTAAAGCATAACAAAGAATCATATTATACCAGATGAGTCTGATAATGTAATGGGACAGAAAATGTTCATCTCAGGTTTACTCTAATGAAAAAGAGATTTAGATTAAAATGGTACTTCCTAAACCCACAACTGGCCTTGAGCCATGTTTTGTATCAGGTCGTAACTCTGATTTTGAACGTTTTAATACAGTGATGCCATAGTAAGCATTTACACACTAGTGATGAAAAGTTACTCTAGGTATGGATGCAACAGAATCCAACAGATTGCTTGACAAGGCTCTAGTGACATACTTTGAATTCACCTTTGATTGGAAAAAAGGCATTTTTCTCCCGCAATCCTAGATGTTAATTCCCACTCATACCACTGAAATACAATGATAACACAAATCCACTAAAACAAATGTGTAGAATTATGAGGGGGCTAGCACACTTGTAGAGCTTAAAGAATGCCAGGAGCTTTCTTAAAATTTTTCTTTTGAATCACTTTAAGGGAATTACTATGGGCTTTTAAAATACTCGCAAAATCTTTTTGGGTGGTAAAATCACAGGAAGAAAAATTGAGACAGAAAGAAATTCGCATTTGTGTTTAGCCATTTAGTGAAATGTTAGTAATGTTTTCTTTCGTTTTTTTTTTTTTAATTTTATTTAAGGAGAAAAAAAAAACAGAAAAAGGGTACAAGTTATACAGACTTTCAGAAAAAATAAACAATAGAAAATCACTAGTTAATTACATATTGTCATCTTAGAAATAGTTGTTGAAGTTACAGAATTAAAGCATATAGGGGAAACTTTCAAACAGTGAGACTGCAAACAGTTTTAGTTCAATGATCCAACAAAACTCAGTAATATGGTTATCTATCTTATACACTTAAATATATATGCAGTTATATCTTTTAGAGAACTTTCTTTTCCTTTCTTTTGTACAATGACAATTCCACATTTTGGGTATTACTCCCACAGTTATTATTACTTTTTTTTTTTTTTTGAAGAAAGTAAAACCAAATGTGACATACCAGGACAGAGTCAGTCAAATCAAAAGGATGGACATAATACATAATGTAAAAACAAAATACAAGATGATCAACAATGGTTACCATAATGCCTCTTGCTATCTTAAGAATTGCCTAAATCATCAGTTATAATAAAATTGAACAAAATAGTAAAGAATAAGACCAATAAAACCAAAACATTGGAGACATTAGAGGACTTCAAAAGAAGATAATAGTCAACCAGAATGGGCATCACAATGAATTTTATTGTCTTCATAGTTGTTGTCTATACTTTCAAACTTGTTACTATCAAGCATAACAGAATAGAGGAAAATCAGTCAAAAAAAGATGGTGAGAGCAATAGAGAGTTTCAAATCAAGTTAATAGGAAATCAAAGTGGGTTACTATAATATATCCTGCTATTTTTTATTTTTCCCTTAATTAAAAGGATAAAAATGAAAAAGTAGATAATAAAAAAGAGATTGAGATAAAAAAGAGGGCATAACAACAAAACAGCGCAGGTCAAAACATAGCCATTTAAGCAAAATAGTGTTTCACCACAAGATAATCTCGACATAATAGTAGTTACCATAGTGTCCCTTCCCTTAAAATCTTTGGATATAACTTTGTATACTGTAGCATCAAACGTTTATCAAGACAATGTAAAACCGTTTAAGAGAATGACAGTATTACAGGGTATTTAGAATCAACTAACAGAAAATGAACAATGGTTTCTGTATAATCTCCTTGTCTATAAAAGTTTTTGTTTATATTATCACATATAATAAAATCCAATAAGATATAACACATTAAAACCAATGGAGACAGAAGAATAAAAGCTTGACGGGACTTCAAAACAAGAGGATATTAAATCAGCACTATCTATTATGATGTCTTGTTTTCTCCAAAATGGCTGTTCCTACCATCCAACCTTCTCTGCCTCATTTCTGTTGAGCTCTTTTTCTGTCATTAGTTGTCAGTTTGTCCTCTACATTTCACTTTCTGCTCCACTCATTGTGGCCACTCTGCCACTGTTTCTGGAATCTTGGTATTTTTCATTTTTAGAATATCCTGTAATATTCTCTGTAGAGTTGAATTGGTGGTTGCAAATTCCCCTAGTTCCTCTTTATCCTGGAAGTACCTTGTTTTTCCATCAATTTCTAGGGACAGTTGTGCAGGATATGTCAATCTTGGCTGACGGTTATTATCTTTCAAAGCTTGAATTATTTCCCCCCACGCTCTTTGTGATTTGATGGTTTGTGCCGAGAAGTCTGCTGTAATTCTGATGGGTGTTCCTTTGTAAGTGATCTGTTTTTTGTCTCTGACAGCTTTTAATATTCTGTTCTTATATTGGATTTCTGAAATTTTGATTATTATATACCTGGGTGTAGCTCTGTTTGGGTTGTAGGTGGCTGGGGTCCTGTATGCCTCATACATCTGAGTATCTTTACCTTTTCTTAAATTAGGGAAATTCTCCTGGATTATTTCTGTGAATAGCTTTTGTAGTTCATTTGTTTGAATCCCTACTTCTTAACTCTTAAGTTATAGATCCTCTTATCATCTTCTAGTTTTTATATTATTGCTGTTTGTTTTCTTGTTATTTTTAAGAAGTTTTCCATTTCATGCTCCCACCTTACAAATCTGTCCTCCAGTTCTGATAATCTATCCTTAGTTTCTTTCAAGCTGTTATGCCAGCTTTCAATAGAGTTTTTAGTTTCCTGGTAATCTCTTTGAACCTGCTTTATGTATTCTATGTTTTCTCTATTTTCTCCATCAAACAATTCTCCCCTTTTTTTCTGTTCTTCCATTCCACCATCTGTTTTTTCTTGGGCGGTGCTTAGCATTTCTCTAACTATTCTACTTATTTCTTGCTTTATTTCATTAAATACTTCATTTTTGAACTCGTCTATGAGGCTCTGGAGATACCGCTTTATGTCTATAGGTGCCGTGTTTGATATTGCATGTTTTCTGTCTTCGTTCTCTTTTGCATTTACCTTTCCTGCATCAGTGTTCTCAGGATTGGGGACTGAGGACCCTTTCTTGTTGCTCCCTTTTCCCATACTTTTTGTTCTTTCCATACAAGTGTACGTAGGAGGCCGAGGTTTTTTTTTTTTTTTTTTTTTTTCTCTTTGTCTGTTCCAGTTTGTTTGAATCTGCCGGCTAGGTGTTCCCACCCACTGCAGTGTACTAGGGAGACACAGACCTGGGCAGCCTCTGCTGGGCCCGCCCCTCCAGGTCAACCTACTGAATGCTTCACTGCTAGGGTGCACCTCCAGGCGCAGGGACCTGATTTGGGCTAGCCTACTGGATCTTAGTCCGCAGCGTCACCAGGCCAAATGCTCCCCACCACTCCTGCTTGAGAGGGGAATATGCAACTAAAGTCACTGCAGGGCCCTGTTCTGGCTAGTCTGCTCCTTCCCAGAATGTCCTCTGTTGGAGCCTCCTAGTCTATGAAAGGGTCCCCGTTTCTCTCACTCACAGCAGGTTGATGCAGGACTCCCTGCCAGTTCCACTCTCAACACTGTTTGGTTAGCCGATGCGTGCCTCTCTCCCTGCCGTGCGGATTGGGACGCAGTATCAGCAGCAGGAAATTCAAATCCCAGCTTCCAATGGCGCGGGATCCAGCTTCCGCACTGAGATTTTATCTGTTCCTGTTATAGCATCAGGATTGCACTTCCAGTTGGTTTCTCTTAGCTTAGTTCATTCCTGGGTCGGTAGGGCACATCTCCCCTCGCATAGGACTCCTCACACAGCACCGTTCCTGGATTCTAAACTGGTAATCTCAGAGAGCCTCCGTGGCTGCTGTTATTTGTCTGCCATGTTCTCCCAGAAGTCTTAGTAATGTTTTCATGCAAGGAAAATTCTATTCAATATTTAAAACTGATTTTAGCAGAAAACACTTCATGTAATTCTCCTTCCTAAAGGCCCATTATGTATAGTGTTTGTTCCCATCACTAGTGTGTCTTCCCCTTTCTCATCCTCATCTTGAATAAGGGTATCCATGTGAGATTCAGTTTGCTTGCTTGCTGACTTTCCTTCCGTCTTTCCTCTGTGTGTGTGTGTGTGTGTGTGTGTGTGTGTGTGTGTGTGTGTATGTTCCGTGAGATCTCACTTCCAGTGACCGATTACATACATGCCCTCCCTTACTACATTCTAAGGGGACTCACAGGACATCTTTTCCTCTTCTCTGAAATTTTATAGCCAAAATCTCGAGTATGGTAACCTTGCTGCTCCAGTTTCATTTTTTATTTTGCTCAAATATTTAGTAAAATATACAGTAACATAGTATGATAAAGATAAATGAAAGAAATTTACTGATGGAAATGAAATCCTTTCTGAAACCATGCTTCTTAATTTCTTTTTAAAGAAAGATTTGTCATAATTTCTTTTTGGTTTTGCTTTAATTTAAAGGTCCATCAGATATAAAGGCTTGGCTATATTAAGACAAGAAATTGTGATTTCCAAGCAAGAATTTAAAACTATTTCCTACAGTTTGTTATCTAACTATAGTCATTACAGCTAACACAAAGGTAAGCACTCAAGATCAAAGCACACTATTTTAATTCAATTTTAGGTTTGAACTTAGTACTTGAAAACCATGCATTTCTTTACTGATTGAGAATAAGAAGTGAATTCCCACAGGTTCTTGGCTGGTATGATTGTGAATTCCATCAGTGATCACAGCCCTCTTTAGAGAAGTAAGATTCAAGGCCCAGTATTTTTTTTTTTATAAGTAACTACCTGGATCTTACCTCTTCTACCATTACTGTCACAAATTCTGTACAGTGTCAACTGGAAACATGGCCTTGACTGCTGAAGAAGAATACAATGTTGACCATGACACTAATATGAAATATTCCAATGTATAAGGCAACAAGTTTGTTACTACTCTAGAATAGTACTCTAGAGTTCTAAGGGATATCAAAAGGAGTATCAAACATGGGAAAGACTAGGATATCTAGAAAATCTACTCTGGATTAGTCTGGTAGCTCTCACATAATAGATGAAAATACTTTTTAAAAAAAAATACTTCTTAAAAAAGAAAAACCAAGTCAATAGATATCCTAAGAAAAATGGAACATGAGTACCACATCTAACTATGAGAGACTTTGCTAGTAATATCTTGTGGCTTCCTTTCTTCAGAGAAACACACCCTCCAGTTCTTAATGTGTTTTGACAGGACACTTGCTAAAGTCTTTCAAGACATCACAGAAGATCGTCGTTGGTCCCTAGTAACAAATTACTTTATTAGTTGTCAAATATGAACCGGAAATGGCTACTGCAGATTGTTGCTGCCCTATGTACTTTGTGTTTGTTTGGACCTTGTCTAGGACATATCAGCTGCTTAGAACACTCCAGTTTCTCCAGTGATGAAGACTAGTGCAATAGTGGAAATCATTATGTGGTCACTGGTTTTTGTAGAACAGTATCTCTCTGTGTTTATAATTACAGGTAGAGGAGATAGGAACTTGAGAGACTTAGTTCGCAAGTTGTGTTAGAAGTTCCTACAAAGGCCATTTAGCACACCTAACTCTCCTCCAAAGCGGATGATGTCATTGAGACACTTCATGGACTGTCCTCTAGCTGGGCAACTGCATAGTCCAGATTGTTTGCTATCCTGTCTGGTGACAAAATTTTGTCAGCTCTGAGAAACGAGGTTATTCTGCAAGATAGTAAAATAAAACATAAAACATTTTTTTCTGTTTATCAAGCAGAACAAAATGACACTACTTTCTTTAAACGGGCCTTTTCCATTCCTTTTTTTTCTTTCTTTTCTTCTTCTTCTTCTGTTTTTTTTTTTTTTTTTTTTTTAACTTAACCTGCTTTTCAACCCAGGACTGGAACTGATTGGAACTTTAAAATGCTTTTTACCGTTTGTTCTTTTCTCTAACAAGCACAATGGTTTACTCCCTTTTGAGGCAGGGGCTCCATGTAATGAGTCAGTGCTTCTGTTAACTCCAAGAACCTTAATTATTTCCACCATTTTCTCCATGTGTTTCATTCACTGACTGTGTGAATCAGAGGCAGGCTGCTGGCTGTCAAGAGCCTGAAAAGTCACTGGCCTTCCTTGCTGGCAGGGAACTGGATTCTGCAGCATCTGTATTCGGGGATGGAGTATCCTGTCTCAGGGTTTGTGCAGCACCTTCTGTTTTTAGTTTATTGGTGAACAGGGCACATCACAAAAACTTGGAGTGCAGCTAAAGCCAAATCAGACTTGACAGAAAATTATTAGCAGGGTACAGAAGGAAAAAAGATCCCCCTTCCTTTCTGTAATCAGGTTAATATGTGCATGGAATGTTTCACTTAAAAAGGTAGTGTGTTTTGGCAAAGCTGGTTTCTTAAGTAGAATTTCAGTTCCCATTATGCGAGGCTATCCATTGCTGCTCTGGCAGGGCCTTTGATCAGTGAACTCAGTGGGGGAGAAGGGCATAGGCATATTAATAACTTCAACATGTGGCCCTTCGGCCCAGCTGTACCCTCGTCTTGGAAATAAGCCAACTGAAAAGGGATTTCTTAACATGACCTGTATATGCATATTTTAGAAAGGGGTAAAGAGAAGGTAAGGGTTCAAAGAAGGAAATAAAATTGGATTTTCATGGTAGTTCTTTCTGTTTTCGTTGTTACCTATTTTGGGACATTCTGCTACTACATGTTTGGATCCTGTAGATTGTACTCCACCCTCAACTTTTACTATCTTCATTCCTTTTTCTATGATGTTATAAAGATTAAAGCTGCTGGTTTAATTTACATACCAGTTTGGGACAAGGTTTGGGAGGGTAGGAGGCACTATAAGAACCTAGAAGGGATGAGAGATTAATGGGAACCAGGTGCCTGAAATAGGAGCCCAGGGTCCATTTTGCCAGCACTATATCTTTTGCCCTTTACCCCCTGCGTTGGTATTTTTGACGGGTGTATTTTAACAATCATGGGCTTTGGTCCTCATTATATTGCTCCTGCAATCTCAAGCCTATCCTATTCTTCACATACATATTTTCTTGTATTACTCTATACCATTTTCTCCTCATTTTCTTCTTTTGAAATGTCCATTTTACATGTATCCTTGTCTGGTCCTCAATAAGTTCTTGAGTGGATCGACATCATGGTCGTTGAGTATGCTTTAGGTCCCATAACAAGTAGCTTTGCAATAGTGATCTCAGTTGACAGTCACGTCTTGTTTTCTCTCTCTGTCCTTGTCCTCCTTCAGTTTCACAATATTGTCTTACTATTCTTGATCTAAACTTTCGTGCCTCCAATTCCCTAACTGCTTGATACTGACTTGTCACAAAAGATTAGCAGGGAGCAATCCCAGAAGTGGGATCTGATACCAACAGACACTGTACAAATTAGGACACAGATTTGATTTCTGTAACAAAGGCCAAAATAACTATGGCTTAAACAAGATAGCAGTAAACTCTGTCTCATATGTTCCAGCATTAGCCACAAGGGCCTAAAAAGGTGACCCTATTATTTCTGGTACCTGGCCTCCTCTCCTTTTGCTTTTTTTCTTTCAACACACAACTTATATTTTATAGCTGAGGATTGCTTCTCCAGCTCCTGTGTCCACATTCTCATGTGAGGTGAAAAATGAGAGAGGTTATGCTCCTTCCATTCTAAAGGTGTCAAGTTGTACTTATTACTGCTCATATCTCACAGCCTAGACTCTAATCACTTGGCCACACTTTGCTGCCAGGGAGACTGGGACATGAATTTTTTAGCTACTTATACTTTGTCTTAGACAATTAGGAGGGTAAAATTGTGAGAGATTTATAAAATTTAACCAGCACAGATACGTTATCTTATTAGAAAAAAAGTGAGAATTAGAAGAGCCAAACTGTTCACAGTTTATAAAGCTACTCCTTAACTAAAGCATGCTTTACGACCCCTCAGGAGCTTACTAAGGACCAAACTGGTTATGTATCCTCTTTGTTTCTGAACTACTGTTCTCTGATTTTCTCCGACATATTCATTGAGAAAACTAGGCATGCAAGTACTGTACAGGCTCTAGGTCTACACAAGCAACTTCAATATAGAGTCTACCTTTATGTGTCTCTCACAGGCATGAGAAGCAATCAGACAAGAACGCAGATGTGCATGGACATGCACACAAAAGAATGGTGAGACGTCAGTAGACTCTACTGAAGAGAATGTACAGCAGGTGAAAGCAAAAGACCTGTGCAGGAATCAGGCAATAACAAGCTCTATATGTTATGATAAAGAGAGTCAGATTTATCCTACACAAGGCAATAGTAACATACCAAAGGCAAATTAGCAGGCAATGCATAAATAGATATTGTTTTTAAGGATATGATTCCTCTATAAAAGAAACACTTGATCAATTTGACTAAATGGAAATTTTAAAAATTGGCTGGAAAAAACATGAACAAAATCAAGATATGAATAACAAAATGAGAAAAACGTAATACATGATGTTAACAGAGCCAACAACAAAAATCATATGATCATCCCAATAGATGCAGATAAAGCTTTTGATGAAGTCTAGCACCCATTCATGATAAAAAAAAACCCTACAGATATTTAGAATAGATGGTCTTTATCTCAATCTGATAAAAGTTACTATGACAAACTAACAGTCAACATCATACTAAATGGTCAAAAATGGAAAGTTTTTTCTTTAAAATCAGAAACAAGATAAGGATGTCCATTGTCTCCACTCTTATTCAACATAGTCCTGGAAACTTTAGCCAGAGCAGTTAGATAAGAGAAAGAAATAAAAGGAATAACGATATATAAGAAAGAAATTAAATTATTACTTGCAGGTGATATGATACTCTACATAGAAGACTCCAAAAACTTCACCAAAAAGCTGCTAATTTTAATAAGCAAATTCAGTAGCATAGCTGGATACGAAGTCAACATTCAAAAATCAATAGCCTTCCTGTAAATAACAAACTCAGAGAGAGAAATTAAGGAAACAACACTTTCACAATAACATCCAGAAAATATCCAGGACTCAATCTAATGAAGGTCTTTACATTGAAAACTACAGTACTCTAAAAAGGAGACTGAGGAGGATATCAGAAAATGGAAAGACATCCCTTGCTCCGGGGTAGGAAAACCTATACAGTGAAAATTGTTATACAGTTTTACTTTGAAAACTGTTATACAGATTTAATTCAATTCCTATCAAAATTCCAACAGCATATCTCACAGAATTAGAGAACGCAATCCTAAAATTCATTTGGAACTAGAAAAGACCTGGAGTAGCAAAGGCAATTCCGGGCAACAAAAGTAAGGGAAGAGGCATCACGATCCCTGACATAAAATTATACTAAAATGTTACTGTGACAAAAACATCGTGGTAATGGCAAAACAAAACAAAAAACCCCAAACAAACAGACCTGAAGATCAATGAAACAAATTAGAAGGTGCAAAAACAACTCCAGATATACTAAACCACTTTAGCTTTGACAAAGATGCCAAATACATTCACTGGAAGAAAGATAGCCTTTTTAATAAGTGGTGCTGGAAAAACTGGCTCTGTACATTGTGAAGATTACAAATTGGCCCTATATCTTTTACCATGCATTAAACTAAACTTGAAATGGATCAAAGATCTAAATATGAAAACAAAAACATTAAATCTTCTGGTAGATAGAATAGGTAAAACTCTTGAAGGCATTGGTATAGGCAAAGACTTTATGACCAAAACTCAATTGCACAGGAATTGTCACAAGAATCAAGAACTGGGATCACATCTTATTAAAAAAACTTTTGCACAGCAAGAGAAACCACCAACAGACTGAAGAGACAACCCACAATGTGGGAAAAATTTTTTGCCAACTATTCCTTAAAGGATTACTATTGAGGACATATAAAGAACTCAAAAAAAATCAGACTTCCCAAATTTAAAGACCCAGTCTAAAAATGGATATCTGAGCTGACTATATGCTTCTCAGATGAAGAAATACAAATGGCAAATTAATATATGAAAAAATAGGGCTGGGAATTTAGCTCAGCGGCATAAGCACCTGCCTTGCAAGCAGGCAGTCGTGAGTCCAATCCCCGGTACCGATAAAAAGGAGTAAGACAAAAAAATTAATATATGAAAAATATCCAACATCACTGGTTATTTGAGAGGTGCAAATTAAAACAACACTAAGATCCCATTTCACTCTGGAAAAAATTATTATTATAAAAAAATCAACCAATAACAAATGCTGGAAGGGCTGTAGGGAAGTAGAAATGTAGACTGGTATGCACCTACTGTGGAAATCGGTGTGAAAATTTCTCAAAAAACTAGGATTGGAGGTCTCATTTGACTCAGCTATTTTTCTTGTGGGTATCTTTCCAGAAGAATTAAGAACACTGTGCCACAGCAATATATATGCACCTATATTTGTAGCAGCACAATTGATAATAGCTAGATCTTGGAAACAACCCAAATGCCCATCAACAAAGGTACAGATAAAAAAGAGGTGGTCTTTTTATACAGTGGAGTACTACCCAGCCTTAAAGAAGGATAAACTGGAGACTTTGATAGGTGAGTGGATACAACTCGAGATCATACTAGTAAGCAAAATAAACAAGACACGCATGTATAAACACTGTATTGTCTCCCTAATGTGAGAAGCTGAAAGATCCAAAATGTACAATAGATAGTGTAAAATGGGAAGAAACTTCAAAAGGAAAGAGAAACCAGGGTGGCAGATTAGAGAAAAGAAGGAAGGGAAAAGAAAAAAAAATCTATAGAAGAAAGTTACCATAGTTATACTATGAATTTCTCTTAGTTCAATGACAAGACATTGTGGACAATTAAATGCCAATATCTTATACTCCGAATAACTAATGTAGAGTTAAAGACAATACACAATGTATTAACCATTGTCCTTGTTTTGAAATTTTCTTTCTCTTTAAAATTAAAAAAATTAAAGGAAAAATTATCAATAAACAGAAAAAATTATCATTATTGTTATATGTGTGTGTGGCACTGGGTATTGAACCCAGACTGTTTGCAGTAAACTACATTCTGGCATTTAAAAAAATTTTTTTTACTTGTTTTTGTTTTTTTGGGACAGTGTATTTCTATGTAGTTCACACTAGACTTGAACTTGAGATAATCCTACTGCCTCAGTCTCTCAACTGTTAGGATTACAGTTGTGTGCCTTTCTGTGGGTCTGGCCAAGAAAACAATATTTAAATGTGCTTAAGAGCCAGACACAATGGCAGCACACCTATATCACAGTCACTTGGGAGGCAGGAGCACTGCAAATTTGACACTAGTGTAGGCAACATACTGAGACCATATCTCAAAACAAAAATTAGAAGGTATGATCCTCAGTACCACAAGAATGTATATAAAAATATATGTATTGCATATAAAAATATCAATAGTTAAGATACATTTTTAAATTTCTGAGCTAAAAAGTATAATAACTGAAATAAAAAATTCACTAGAGAGATTCATAGGCATATTTGAGAAGACAAGATAAAGAATCACTAAACCCAAAGATAAATGAAATTATTAAGTCTGAAAAGCAGAAAAGATAAAAGGAAAGTGAACACAGCCTAGGGACATCAAGTAGAACAATGAATATATTACGGCAATTCCAAAAGTAGAGACAGAAAAAGGGATAGAGATTATTTGAAGAAGTAACAGATGAAATTTTGTGAATTTTCATGAAAGACATGAATACAGATATGCAATCATCTTAACAAACTCCAATAGGATGCAGTGAGAGATGCCCATACTAAGACACTACCTGCAAATCATCAAAAGACAAAGATAGAGAATTTGAAAAGCATCAAAAAAGAAGCAATTTATCACAATAAGTGTATCAGTAGATTTCTCATGAGCAACCTTAGAGGCCAGAGAAGGTGGGCTTACATATTAAAAAAGAAAAACTATCAACTAAGAATCCTGTTCAGCAAAGCTATTCTTCAGCTGTGAGGCAGAAAGTAAGACATTCTCAGAAAATCAAAAGCTGAGGGAGTTTTTGTCACTTAGACCTCTCCTCCAAAAAATGGTGAAGGTTGAAATGCAAAAGGCTAAAGAGTAGCAAAATTGATAACAACAGATAAAGATCTTGATAAAGACAAAAAAGGACAATTATAAAAAATATGATTAATATAGTTCTGGTTTGAAAATCTACTTTTTTCCCATAAGAGAATAATAGCTTTTAAAGTTATTAATATAAACCTAAGCTATGTATGCGACATTCATTTTAGACCCAAATACATTAATAAAGGGTTCAATACACAAGAAAATAAAATACGTATTTATGGGCTGGGTGTGGGGGTGTATGCCTGTAACCCCATCTCTCGGGAGGCTGAGGTAAGAGGATTGCTGTGAGTTTGAGGCCAGCTTCAGCTATGTTAGTGAGTTCAGTGCCAGCCGGCACTACATAGTGAGACTCTGCCTCAAAAAGAAAGCAAACATACGTACATACATACATACATATATATAACTAATAACAGACTATCAAGCTATAGGAAGTAAAAATTGACATATTTGGGCCAGGGATATAGCTCAGTGGTACAAGCACCTGCCTGGCAAGTACAAGGTCACAAGTTTGGTATCTGTTGTCAAAAAACAAAACAAAACACAAAAAAAACCCCAAGAAAAAATTGACATAATTAATGGACACCTCATAACTCCACTAATAAAAAAATCTGAAAAAATGTCCCTAAAAACTATACAATATAAGGAAACAGTGGACTTAAGCAAAACATTAAACCAGCAAGATCTAATACAGAACACTCTGCCCAACAAGAGAACACACATTTTTCTCATGTGCAGTGAAATCTCAACAGATTTAAAAATTGACTTCATACAAACTGTCCTCTCTGACCATAAGAGAATGACATTAATGTTAACAACTGAAGGAAAATTCAAAATTTCACAAATTTGTAGAAATTAAATGCCACATTCTTGACCAATGAATGAAAAAATAAATTATAAAATATATATGATGTACATTTTCATTAAAAAAAGAAAAAAGATCTCAAGTCAGCAACTTATTCTTACGATGTGAAGAACTATTAAAAGAAGAATTAAATCCAAGGCTAGCAGAAGAAAAACTATTAAAAATCTGAACAGTGATAAATAAAATTGAAGACAGGCAAACAGTAGACAATGAAACCAACAATTGGTCCTTCAAAAAGTTTAACCCAATTGACAAACCTTTAGTGACACTGACCAAGAAAAAAATAAGATTCAAATTATTAAAATCATATATGAAAGCAGGGACAGTACTGCAATAAAAATTAATATGAGAGCACTAATTGCACAACTGCATGCCAACAAATTGGGTAACTCAAAGAAATGGACTAATTTCTAGAAGCAGAAAACCTACCAAGGATGGCTCACAAAGAAATAGAGCATCTGCATAGATCTATAGCTAATAAGGAGATCTAATTGGTAAAGAAAAATAATCTAACAAAAAGCCCTAGATCTCCTGGCTCTACTACTGTTCAATTTCATCAAACATTTAAAGAAATAACATATATTCTTTTCAAATTTCTAAAAAATATCGAAGGAGCACTTCCAGACTCATTCTATGGCTTGTAATGTCCTGATGACAAGGCAGAAAAAGATACTAAAAGAAAACCACAAACTGATTCATCATGATGAACACTGAAGCAAAAATCCACAACAAATTACTAGTAAACTGAATTGAGTAGCATATAAAAAGATTACAATGAGATTTATTCCAGGAATGTGAAAATAGTTCAGGATATAAAAAAAATTAATAGAATGATAGGAAAAAGAAAAAAAGCAGCAATTTCTATTGACACTGAAAAAAAGTAATTTGACACAATTCAATATCCTTTCATGATAAAGTTCTCACCAGACTAACGAAACTATTCCAACATAATATAATGTATATATGAAAACCCACATCTAACGTCATAATCACTGGTGAAAGACTGAAGCCTTTTTTTCTAAAATTGGGAACAAGGCAAGAATGCCTGATTTTCAGCTTTACTTAACATCTTTCTGGAAATTTAAGCTGGAGGTCAATGTTCCTAGTTTAAGACTTAATATTTTAAAATCACTCAACATGATGTACAGATTCAATGCAATCCCTGTCAAAATCCTAGCAGTGTTTCTGCATACATAGACAAATCCATCCTCAAATAGGAAGAATCTTAAGGGACCTTGAATAGACAAAACAATCTTGAAAAAGAACAAAATCCAAAGACTTATACTTCCTGATTCCAAAACTCACTAGAAAGTTAAAGTAATCAAAACAGTGTAGTGCAGGCATATGGAGAGAAAGAGGATGAAAAAAAATATGTGTATATCCATGTAAAACTCCACACAACAATCATAAACATTATACACTGCAAACATGTACTAATAAAAATGATTTTTTGAAAAAGAAATGCATGGGCCAAATAGAAATAAACCCTTGCATATAATTGCTATAAACTGAAAATTCGTATGTGGAAGCCCTGACCCCTCCTGTGACTGTACTGGAGGTAGAGTGGCTTTAAGGAGGTGACTAATGTTAGACAGAGTCACAAGGATGGAGCCCTGCTCTAACAGAACTGGCACCCTTATAAAAAGAGAAAGTCACGAGAGCTCTTTCTTCACCTTGTGAGGACTCATTATGGTAGATAGTTAGAAATCAGACCCTCCCCAGATCCCCGCCATGCTGGCACTCTGCACTGGGACTTCAAAAGTAAATGCTCTGTTGTTTTGGCCATCCAGTCTATGGTATATTTGTCATGGCATCCTTAACTGTGTAATACAAGGTCAAATGATTTCCCACAGAGATGTCAGGGCTACTCAGTGGAGAAAAGGATAGTTTTCAATAAATGGTGATGGAAAAACTGGGTATCCATATAAAAAATAAAGCTGAATTATTGTCTAACACTATGCACAATAATTAAGAAAAAGTATATCAAAGACCTAAACATAAGAGCTAAAAGTTTAGTAATATTAGTATAGGGCAAAAGTATTATGACATCACACTTGGCAATGATTTCTTGGATACTAAAAGTACAGGACACTAAAAGTACAGGTAACAAAAGCAAAAACAGACACATTAGATGTTATAAAAATTTCAAACTTCCATCTAGGTGTGGTGGTGGTTGTCAGAAACCTCAGCACTTGGGAGCCTGAGGAAGGAGGACCACTGTGAGTTTGAGGCAAGCCAGGGCTGCGAGCAAGGACAGCCTGAACTGCATGGAGAAATCCTTTCTGAAAAACCAAACTCTAGTATGGGGGAAAATATTTGTAACACATATATCTGTTAAGCCTTTAATATCTAGAATACATACAGAACTTCTACAACTCAACAGCAAAAATCCAGTTTAAAAATGGGCAAAGGACTTGACCATACATTTCTCTAAAGAAGATATAAAAATGGTGAATAAGCACATGAAAAGATGCTCAATTCCATTAGTTATTAGGGAAATACAAGCCAAAACCACATACGGTAACATCTAACAACCATTAGGTCTCTTTTTCTTTTAAAAAAAACAAACACAGAAAATTACAAATGTTGGTGAAAATGTGGAAAACTGCAAGCTTTAGACTGTTGTTGAGAATGTAAACTAGTATAGCACATGTGGATACAGAGTGGTGGTTCCTCTAAAACTTCAAAACAATACAGATCAAGAAATTCTGCAAATGAAATGAAAGCACAATCTTGAGGACATATTTATACACTGATGCTCATAGCAGCATTATACACAATTAGCTGAAGAGGAGTAGGAGGTCAAATGTTTACCAACAGGTGAACAGATACGCTCAAGTGGGAAGAGATACCATGGGATACTATTCAGCCTTAAAAAGAAATTCTGACACACACTGCAGCACGGATGAACCTTAAAGACGTTAGGTGAAGTAAACCAGTCAAAGAGAAATAAACATTGTATGATTCCGTTAACATAAGGTCCTAGCAAGAGTCAAATATATAGACAGAAAATAGAGCGACAGCTAGTCAAGGGATAGTGAGAAAACATTTACTGTTTCTGAGATTATGTCTTTTAGTTTTTAACTTTTTATCAGGAATTGCTAATTCAAAATGTTTCCTAAAAGTCACTGTGACTGGCAATCCCTTAAACGAGGCTATGTCCTGTCTTCTCCTCCTGTCCCCTCCCCTACCCTCCTCTTTCTCCTGTCCTTTTCAGCACCCCCCCCCCCCGCACACCCCTTCCCTTTCCTCCCTCCTTTCTTCTCCCTCCCTCTTTCTCTTCTTCTCATGGTCCTGGGGCTCAAACACAGAAGAATCTTGTAGCTGATAAACACTTGTCTCATCCCTGGGCTATACCTCCAGTCCCTAACAGTGTCATTTTAAATATTATTTAAGAGATGCTTTTTGAAAACCTAAAAGAGTACTTTCAAAAAATAAAATTGGATCCCTACCTCAACTCTCTTACTTAAGTATATTCTCAGTAGATTAAAGATTTAAACTTTAAAATTAAGCCTTAGAAATATTAGAAAGGACCTTAGGATAGATGCAGGTCTTTAAAACAGATCACAAACTCGATAAACTTAGAGGAAAAAAATTAATAAGCCTAAATTCAAATTAAGAACTCAGGGGCTGGGCCCTGGAAAGTATGAGGTCCTGAGTTAGATTCCCGGCACCCCCCCCAATGAATAAATAAAATAAAATTAAGAACTTGTGTTTATTATAGTCTATTAAGAAAGTAAAAAAGAAAGCTAGAGTAAAAGATTATATATATATATATATATATATTATCCAGAATAATGCAAGAATAAAAAAATAAAGCCATCAAAAACCTCATTTAAAAAATAGACAAGAAATTTAAACAGTCACATTACAAAATACAATATCCAAGAATCTAAGAAGTAAATGAAAAATGACTACCATAAAATGTGCAAATAGGGCAGACGCACTAAAATGACAGAGAGGAACCACCACACTCTGGGCATAAAAGCGCATACCTGTAATCCCAGCTAATGAGAGGCTGAGGAAGGGAGGTCACAGGTTTGAGGCCAGCTGTGCCACTTACACTCTGTCTCAAAACATGCAAAATTTAGGAGTGCCACAGGAGAGAGGAGGAAAGGGGAGAAGAGAGGCAAGAGAGAGAGAGACAGACAAAAAAAGAGACAGAGAAGGAGACAGAGCAGAAACAGATACAGAGACAGAGAGGCAGAAACAGAGAAAGAGATAGAGAAACCATCATACATTCTTTGAAAATGTATACACAAGAATACAAAAAAAAAAAAAAAAGGTGATAGGAACATAAAATGGTAAAACTGCTTTATTTATTGTTCTGTTTTGAGAGACCCTAAATTGCCCAAGGTGGACTCAAACTGGCTATTTTCCTGCCGCGGGGTCTGAGAGTACTGGGATTACAGATGTGGGCTACTATAGCTGGCTGTAAGGTAAAATCACACTAGAAAACTCTCAGTACCTACTAAACTAACCATAGGCCTATCAAAGTTCATACAGAATAACTCATATGCCTACCTAAACATAAGCCTACCTGAGCCTCACATAACAAAGAATAATACATAATTTCCATCTAATATCAGAGCCTTTTTTCGTTAATGTTACATTGCTCTTCAGGTGATCTACACAAACACACAAATGCCAGAAATGAACTTTATTCTTTCTTAGGCTTATTGTTATTTGCATTAGTTTAAAATGAAAGACTTGCCGAACATGGTGGTGCACATCACAATCCCAGCACTTGGGAGGCTGAGGCAGGAGGATCACTGTGAATTTCAGGCCAGCCTGGGCTCCATAGTGAGTCCAAGACCAGCCTGGACTATACAGTGAGATCTTGTCTCAAGAAACCAAAAATAAATAAATAAATAAACAAACAAATAAAATGAAGACTTGATAAAACCTTTGGTTAACCTCAGCTAATTGACTACTGGGATTGATTGAACCCTAACAGAAATCTAGAACTGAAATACTAAATTATAAACAGAAAAGCATCAAATAAAGTATTAAAAATTATTTTCTGATTTAAAATTCAATAAAATTCTTTCCCAAATATATCAAAAAGTGCCAGGCGAAAAGTGCCAGACCAAAAAGTGCTTACACCACTAAACTAAATCTCTAAATTATTTTTAAATTAAACTGGTTGTCTTGTGTTTATCTTTGTTGAAATCAAGTGTTCAAAAGCCCTACTACCACGACTACCACTACCACTACCACTAATACTACTATTTCCACTTTTTTTTTTGAGGCAGGGTTTCATTGTTCAAGCTGGTCTTAAAGTCACTCATGTAGCCTGGACTGGCCTTGAACTCATGGAGATCCTCCTGACTCAGCCTCCTGAGCACTGGGATTACAAGCATGTACTACCATTCCCAGCAGCCCGTACTCTTTAAAAAAATCTTTTTAAAGAGATTAAGACAAAGTGGACAGAACAAAGCAGATCAGACCAGAACAATGTAAGCAACACAGCCCTTCCAACAAGACAACAGGATATAACAGTAGCTACCATAATGTCTCTTTCTTTGAAACAGTTGAGCATACCTTCACATACAATAGTATCAAAAATAACAAAATAGTATAAAACCATCATACTTCTTGATAATTCAAGACCATGGTCTTGTTTGGTATTTCTTTTTCTGTCATCCATCAACCATCAGAGATTCCTACCAAATCTCAGGTTTGTGAGCCTCCTAAACCTGCAGGTATTTATTAAAGTTCTCATAAGAAATGGTTTCGAGAAATTTACCATAGGCTTTTATTCTAGAAAAATCTTTTTGTCCTTGTTTCTTATGAAGATCTAATAATGCTATATCACTAGATAAACATTTACAATAAATGTAGTTAAAATTCTTTTTAAAGCTTTCCAAATCATATTTTATTAAATTGCTCCGGTACACTGCCACCACATAGGTGGTGTCCAGTCATCAGAAGCACCAAAGCATTCCCCTGACAGTTATACTGCCATGCTGATCTGTTAGTAGGTCTTACTATTATTCTATGCAAGCTTAAAGGGCATGCATGGAATGCTCCATCAAAACATAACAGGTTAGAAATCACAGAGGTTAATTTGTATTTAAAAACAACAATTAGTAGCAGTAGTATATTTATCCTTGAGGTCCCTCAAGAAACCTTTTTAAAACATTGAAACATTTCAGACAGTACCTTTAAAAAGTACTGAAATTCAATAAAAAGCCTAAATATTTCAAATATTTTGCTAGAACAAAGTAAAACAAAGAAATATCCCCAGATGTCAACCTTTCTCCACAGATCAAGAAAGTTGGGCATGGATAGGGGCAAGGAGGAGTGTACTTCTGAGCTCTGAATCTGCAGGAGAGCTTTTTTCTGGCTTGATTAAAGAAGGAGGACATGAATTAAAGCAATCTGGTCAAGTAAGAGAACAGGTTAGTAATGGCTTTTTCCTCCTCCAGAAATTTCACGATGATTCTATACATGTGGGAATGCATGAGCTTCTTTAGCACAATTTCCATTTCAGACTGTAAAAGTGTGAAGAATTCCTCCATATGAACGGACAATAAGGACTTAGCATCTTTAAACACAATGTAAATTATGAACCATAATTTTAAGTATTTAATAATCTGCATATTATATTTTCACTTGACACTGCTTTTCATCAAAGTTTGGTTCATATTTGTTACCTCGAGAGACAGGAAAAGTGACTGCTGCAGGAATAACACTTGAAAGTGGTCCAGCTGGAAATTTCTTTTAAGTGGCCAAAAGTAGAGGCATATGGGTTCTGTGGCATCCCTGGTTACTAATGTTCTATCCTAGCACCAACTATTCACTGGCTTCAATTGGTAGTGAATGACTCAATTAACTTGTTTCCACTTTTAATTAATAAAAAAAAATTCTGAGGTGAAATTGTCTTGCATTTCTGAAACCATTCTGCCTCTTTTGAGGGTCCTGGGTTTTTGTGTCCAAAACTGAGTGCAAGAGTTTACCACAATTGAAGTAATGAGACTGGAGCAGAATAGAAAAGATTAAAGGAAGGCAGTGAATAGTCGGTCCTAGGACAGACAGTAGTAGCCAGGGACACCCAAAACCCATATGCCTCTGAGATATAATATCCCCTACCCAGGTTTAATTTGGTTCATGGCTTCAAGGGGCTCAGCTCACTGCTAGGCAGTTTCAAGGCAGAAATATCACAGCAGAAGGCCATAGAAGGGCAAAGATGTGTATTTCACAGTGGCTGGGGAGCAGAAAACTGCCAGAGAGGAAGGGGCCAAAGACCATGTAGTACCAAAGGTCACGCCTCCATGACCACCCAGGTACACTTAGAAGTCTGTTTTACTAATCCGATGGGTGGCTCCCAAGCCAATCTAGTTCACACAAGCTTATCCACCACAGTCCTAATTCACTGCTACTGAATAATAGACATTAGATCCATTTATAATCTTAGATAAGAAAAAAGGAGATTTCTAAGAAATGCCACTACATTTATGTTATGCTCATTGTTTCTTTTTCTCTTTGGGATCAGAATTCATTTCCAGCCTTCCATAACTGACAAATTTTCTGCAAGAGCTGCCTTATACTTTCCTGGAATTCTATCTGACCACAGGTAATTTGGTCACCTTTTTCTTATAGACAAGTAGAATAGTGAATGACAACAATTCGTAAGAGTCACCAGATAATTGGTAAAAACACAAACACCTGTTTCTACCTCTGACCTATTTTAGAATCCATGGGAAACAATATAGGAATCTTCACTTTTAAAAGAATTTCAAGTGATATTTTGATTAGGTAACTTTAAGACACACTGCAGAAGGTCGTAATACCTCTGGTTATATATAATGATCATCATCCAATCAGGACATTTTGAAAGTCAAAGCAGGATTATTAAAATCCATTGGCCTACCTGGCAAAATCTGCCAATTTTGGGCAATCAGAATATAAGGTCATCTTCCTTATAGATTATCATTCCTCTTGACCTATGTCCTTTATTTTTGCAATAGCTTGAAGATAAAATTTTCATACCATGCAATTAATCCTCTTCAAATGTTCAATTCAATATTTCTAGGGGCTGGGGATTTAGCTCAGCGGCATAAGCGCCTCCCTTGCAAGCAGGCAGTTGTGAGTTCGATCCCTGGTACCGATAAAAAGGAAAAAGACAAAAAAAAAAATATTTCTAGTATATTTGGAATTTTGCAACCATGAACCAATCTGAGAACACTTTCCATTTTCTTAATCTGAGAACATTACCAAAAGAAAAACAACACCCTTCAGCAGTGATCTCATCTCCCCAGACCCTCTCCTCAAGTTCTTTGCAACAATTCTGTTGTGGTCAGGGGTTATGAGGAGAGCAATCAGAATCAGGACACAGAATTTATAGTATTATTTTATGATGGTCACCCCGAGTTAAACATAGAAAATGCAGGAAATCTGTCTACAACACTAAAGACCCAGACCATTCAGCCAGGGTCTGGATCCCACAGCAATGTCCTACATGAGTCCAGATTAAAACCTAGAGCCCATGACAGTGCCTCCCACGAGTCCAATTGGAGGTCTAGAGCCCACAAGAAGGACTCACACCATTCTGTTTTACGGATCCATGCTGTCAAGGCCCAACGGTCAGCAGTGGAAGCTAGAAAGTCTATGCCAGCGGGGTGAAAGAGCTGTGCTGGTAGGTTGAGGATTCTACACTGGAGCCGAGAAGTCACACTCAAATAAGAATCAGGGCTGCCCTGAAAAGCACCACAACCATCCTCAGCAACATGGAGATCCCGAGCTCCTCTGACAATAAGAACAGTGTAATACACGCCAGAAAGCCAGCATGATAAGTTTCTCCTGGAGATTAAATGGCACACATCTTCCCCTCTGGAGCCAGGAAGCGATGCTGGCTGTAAAGACCAGAGCTCTCCCATAGTGAACCGTAGCTACTCTCACCAACAAGGTCCCGAGCTCCTCCAGGGGAACCAAAGGCTCAAACAGCAATACTTGGAGAATCCCACAACGCCTTGCTCATCTTCTTCATGTCTCTATTTACACTGGCAACTTTCCTCAGGTGGAACATTTATGTGCCGTATAATGTTGATTAAATTCAGCTGGTGTTAAGTTGACCACAACAAACTTTTTTTTTTTTTTTTTACTTTATGGATTTGGCCATTCTTGAAATTGCCTATAAATGGAATCATTCAATAAGTGGTCTTTTATTACTGACTTCTTTTATTTAGCACAATGTTTTCAAAGTTCAACCACGTTGTAGTGTGTCAGAACTTTTTCATTGTTGAGTACTTTGCTATAAAGATATATCATAGTATATTTATCCAATAGATGTAGCTATTTTTATTTTTCAATATATTTATGGTCTTTGTAGAAATGACCTAAGTACTTGTTCAGAAATTAGATGGGTTGAGAAAAAGATACGGGTAGGGAAGGAATCAACCTTAAGGATAAGCAGAAATCCCTTCTGGGCTACCAAGGGTCTTTGCCTCAGAACTTAAAAGTCATTTATCTAAGAGCAGATGAACTAATATATCAAAGGTAATATAACACTTGCAAAACACTCCTGGGTCTTAGTTCTTTGATCAAATATTTGCATTCTGTGTCTTGAATTAACAGGTTTTAATTTCTAGTGTTAATAGTTTACTCAATGATGACTTCTTTAATTTGGTCTTTTTCTTTAAAATGTATGACATGCTTAGGCTATGTTTTCAGGAAATGTGTTTAACCTTATAAAGACCTACACATAGTGTGATGCCCTTATGTGAGAAAACATATAGTAAAGTTAGGTGTGTTAAAGTAAAATCAATACCTACACAAGAGAAAATTAGAAAGAAAATTGCTGATTTTCCTTCCCTCCTTTTTTCTTGTCACCAGACTATGCAAGTTTGGAACCCTTAGAAATCATTACATTACGGAATTTTCCAGGTTTCCATTCTAATGGTTTCCAGGTTTTCCTGTTAGGGGGAATAAAACTAACAGTTAGCAAATCCTTATTTATTTGTCCCCAAAGTCAGGCAGTATTCTTTCTTCTCTGGTGCTGGTTTCTATTCATTCGCTACCTCTGCTCAGATTCTTTTGCTGACCATCATTAATCTTTCAAGCTAGAGCTGGGTGGGTTCAGAACAAAACCATCAGAGGAATTGAAAAATGAAATATTTACCTGCACCAATGAGGAAAAAAAGGCCTATGAACTTTATCCTTTCAGTGCAATCACATTTTTATTTTATTCCATTTACTTTCTAGATAAAAGCTAGGATACATATATGCACATACATATATTTACTCTGCATATATATTTAACTATCTATCCTCATTTGTAATGAGGTGTAATATATAGAGCTCAGTTAGTTACCATGGAGACACTGGTCCTCTGTTTCTTATCACAGAGCCACACTATCGTCTGGTGTCAGCCAAGGAGGGATGACAAAGGCCTCTCCAAGAGCCTAGCTATGCAATTACGGAGCAATCAAGTGCCTCTTTTAATAGAGCACATCCAGGTATACATGGCTTCTCACTCATCACTGTCTTCTTTTTTAAACTTATACACAGCAGATTGCAGTAAGCAAGTACAGATATCTTTCTCTGCTGGAGTTCCTGTTCATTCAAGATTTCTGTGATAGTTTTTGGTTTATATTACAGAACTCATTAGCTACTATCCTCTTTATTTTTGCATCTGCCATTTTTTCAAATCACCAAGTATTTTTTTTTCTGAATATATTTAATGATATTTCTTTTATGTATTGATTTGTCTTTATGGTTTGTCATTAACAGGCAACACGAAGTGAATAAATAAAAATCCTAGTCTCTAAATTTCCTCTTGGTTCCAAGATTCCCCTAATTTCTCTAAACAAACCACTAAAGCTATCAACAGAAAGAGAAAAACAATAACTAGAATTCATTGCTAGTCATCTGGTACTGATATAGCCAAGAATCTATATGAACATAGCACATATAATAGGAAAAACAAAAAGCCTAATTTTTCTTTAAGGATTTTTGAGAGCTGACTTGACTGTTTCCAGATTTCCCTTGGATGCTCAGGCTGTGACATTTCAAACATGCTTGGAAATTTGGGGTAAAATGGAGCATGGGCTGAGGCATTTAAATTAGCCGGATGTATTATTAACAAGAGGTTTTCTTTCTCTCTCTCTCTCTTTGAGACAGGGTCTTGTTATATACTTCAGGCTGGCCTTGAACTCACTATGTAGCCCATGCTGGCCTTGAACTCATGGCAAGCTTCCTACCTGTTGTAGTCAGGGGTTGTGCAGAGAACAATTAGAAACAGGACATGGAGTTTATAATATTGTTTTATAATGACCACCCAAAGTTAATATAAGAAACTGCAGGAAATCTATCCACAACACCAGATATAGAATAGTCATTATGAACAATGGGATAATATAGTAACCATTGTTCTTTTTCTGTTATTTGGTGCCCTGTAATACTTTCATTCTCTTTAATGGTTTTATACTATTTTGTTATGTTTGATACTATTGTGTAGGAAGGTATGCTCAACTATTTCAAGGAAAGAGACATTATGGCAGCTAATGTCGTATCCAGTTGTCTTGTGAAATACTGTGTTGCTTAAATTGTTCTGTTCTGATCTGCTTTGTTATGTCCTCTTTTATCTTAATTTCTTTAAAATAATAATAAGAAAGAATAGTCAAGGGCCTAAATCCCACAACAATGTCCCACATGAATCCAGATGAAAACCCAGAGCTCATGACAATACCTCCCATGAGTCCAACTGGACGTCCAGAGCCCACAAGAAGGCATGCCAGTCTCTTTTATGGATCCGTGCTAGGAAGGCCCAAAGGTCAGTGGTGGAAGCAGGAAAATCCATGCCAGTGGGGTGAAGGAGCTGTGCTGGTAGGCTGAGGGTTCTACACTGGTGCCAAGAAGTCACACTCACAACAAAGACCAGGGCTGACACAGAGGCTCTGAGCTCCTCCAATGATAAGCACAGTCGAGCACATGCCAGGAAGCCAGCGTGATGAGTTCATGTGTTAAAAACTCAACCACTAATGTAAGACTGCTCAGAGGTGGCACCTTTGAGAGGTGGCTGGGTTACCTGGTAGGCGAATGGATTAACACTGATATCTAAGAAGAGAGTTACTTATAATGTAAGTTCCTAATAAAAGGATGGGTTCGGCTCCTCCCCCACCCTCTCGTGTCCTTCCACTAGAAGATAGACACCATGAAGTTCCTCACTAGTCTCAACATTCCTAGCCTCCAGAACTGTAAACCAAATAAATTTTTGTTGTTTTAAATTATCCAGCTTCTGGTACTGTTGTAGCAGCATGAAATGGACTAAGATGGATAATAAGATTTAGCAGAAAAGATGAGATTGGTCTTGAATAGGAGGTGGAAAAAGCCTTCTAGGCAAGGAAAATATCAGACGCTAAACTTGAGCAGAGGAATAGTCATGGTCCTCCTTTTTACCAAGCTTGAAAATTCTTCTTTCTTCCTCTAACCAGAGGCAGACAGACAGACAGAGAGACAGAGAGAGACAGAGAGACAGAGAGAGAAGGGAAGAAGAAAGAAGAAAAGGGTGGGAGTAGGGAGAACATTATATTCAAAATGATACAATAGAAACAAGAAAATCAGAGATTGCTTTTTTTTTTTACAGTCTGAGAACAAAGTGTTTCACAGAATATGGACATACCCACAGAATATGGAATATGGACATATGTTAAATGATTCCTAAATGTCAAGAATGTCATTAATTAATAGAAATGAATGACCAGAGACCTGCCAGGTATAGTTCAGAGATCTAGGGGCATATATTTATGTTTTCACCTATGCTCTGGAATCCTTGGGATAGTTACACAAGCATGAACTTTATCATGAGTTTGACAGGACCCTGATTATTACTATGTTTTTAATAGGTAATTGACTCCTGTCATTTTTGCCATCAAAAGAGGTTCTCATAAACATATAGTATCTTGCTGGGAACGGTGGTACATGCCTGTAATCCCAGCAGGAAGATCGCAAGTTCAAATCCAGCCTGGGAAACTTAGCAAGTTAGTGAGACCGTACCTCCAAACTTAAAAAATAAATAAAAAGGGCTGGGGATAAATACATAGCATCTTTTGAGCCGGACACAGGGGAACTTCATTTGATCAGTGATGATGAGGTGGGAAAAAAATCAGCATAAAATTTTATTTGACCAGTATGCAGCAAAGGTTCATTAGGAGAATACTAGAAAGAATAAAAATCTCCATAATCACATGGCAGTGATTCATGTGTGCCCAATATGAATACATGTTCCTACTAGATAAATAGCAGAACCTCCATGTATTATGGAAGAAAAACCTGAGATGCAAGAGAGGTTAAGTGGCCTCCCTAAAGTCACAGGTTAAGAGGTCTGTATCTGATGGACATAATAACTTGAATGTATTGCAACAAAGGCAGAATTTATTTCAAAACACATAATCATCATATGTTTCTTCATTTTTCTTCTAGTTCTTTTGAAAAGGCATAAAAGAAATATCTCTTTTTTTGTACATTTCTTTCAAGAAGGGAAATAAAAATTGGAGAGGATATTTCTAGACAAACAGGAATAATGGTGACAATGTTGTAAGAGACCTCTTAGGCTATCAGAGCAAACTAGTAAAAACAGTCAAGAAATCCTGTCTGTTAAACTGTTTTATCTTGTCTCTTTGGTTGTAAAGAGATGCATGTAAAATGGGGGAAGGGGATTAAAGAAAAAGTAAAATTTAAAAGTACAGAGATTTTAGCTGGGTGTGGTGGCGCATGGCGGTGATTCCAGCACTATGTGAGGTTGAAGGAGGAGGACCACAAATTTGAGTCTAGCACAGGTTGTCTCAGAGTTTAAAATTAAACAGCCTGGGAATATAGGTCAGTACAAAGGCCCTGGGTTCAACCCCCTAATCCCTCTCTCTCTCCTTCTCAAAATTAAAAAAGTAAAGAGATTTTTTTAATGCTTCTTCATTCATTTGCCATTCGATGATGATAAGATTATAAATCCCAAGCCACTTTCCCACCTTCATGAGCTGATCCTCTTGTCATTCCCTTGGCTATATCAAACTGGCTTCTGTCACAGGGTCTTTGTACTGCTTGTCTCCACCACTGGGATTTATGGCTGACTTCTCAATCTGAATCTCAGTTCAGATGTCACTTCCTCAGGCTGACAACCTAAGTACCAAAATGTCTCTCTTTCCTGGCTCACAACCTACCATACTCTACCTAAATATCCTGTGTTTCTCTCCTTATAGCACTTATCACTATGTGAAGTTTTTTTCTTTGTTTTATGTTTTATTTTTAATTTAATTTTAATTTTATTTATATATTTAATCCATGTATTTTATTTATATACCGTAAAAAGACTTTACTACTATATCTCCAGTGTTTAGAAAAGTTGTTGATACATGATATGTGCTCAGTAAGTATTTGTTGAATGAATGAATGTCCACCATGTCAACCAATAGATATAAGACAATATTCTAAGACTGATACATTTAGGAATGCTTCTCAATTTAAAAGTGCTTGCATATATATTCAAGAGTTGATATCCCACTTGGAGCCAATCTAGGCTCCAATCATTTGGTTACATTGAAACACATACAAATCAGAAAATCTTGCTATCATGAGTCTTATTAATATAAAGCCCTTCAGGACAATTTAAATTCATGACATAATTGTGTATATATCTACTGTCCAAGCGCCTTTCAAAATCTTAGTAAGAAGTTACAGTATAATGAGGAAGAACAAAGTTTAAGTCATTGCCTTGTATTCTGAAGTTTGTTTGCTATTTCTAACAAAGTTCCTGCTTTGATTTCCCAGAAATGTCTCTGTAAACACTTTTAAAAAAATTTTTTTAACTAGGGCAAGTTATACTGCTCTGACTAGCTAGAGAAAAGAATGCCATGTTAACAAATGAAAAGCAGCTGGTTGAAGTAGGTAACTTGTATATAATCCAAAATTAATTTCAAGCTACCTGGGTGCTGGAGAAGAAAAAGACACATTCGCCTGAGAATTCAGTCTCTCTCGTGCACGTCCATTTCTTTGTCTTTTTCTCCAGGAACTAGGAACACACATTCAGAGCTTTTATCTCATTCGAGTCACTGGCCTGATGTTATACTGAAGAGTCAGCAGCCTGAATATGCCTGCCTTCTCCCTCAATCTCCTCCTATTGGGTGTGGCAGGAACGGGCATATTTGAATCTGGTAGAAGGGAGAGGAGCAAACGGCTAAGTCTAAACTGATAGTAATACGTTTCAAAAGGATTAAATTATTGCTGTCCACAATGCCAAATGACTTTTCCTTGTTATTTGCAAAATGAGGCTTAGCTAAAAAACATGAACTTAATTAAGAAAATCCTATGCTGAATTTAAGGAGGAGATCCTGGTTCCTTTCAATATTTTTAACAGGAATCTTGACTATTTCCCCCCAACTGATGACTGAAGCTTTTTGCCAGTCTTTTCAACAGAGGCTGAGACTAGAGTTCTTACTAATCTCCATCCAGATTCCTGCTCTTAATTCATCAAGGAGTTGTTTCATTTTTAGAACATTATATATTGTTTTAAACTTCCTTTTGCTGTAAGAAGTGACAATATGTCTAGCTCTTTGATCTAATCTGGTGTAAAAACAGTCCCCCCTGGGTAAGGAGTCCTTCCTAACAGAATGCAAATTACTAACCATTCTCTTTTTGTGGTAGTATTGTGCAAAGGTACAGCCACTATGCATTCATCAACTGATATTTTTAAAAGATCTGTCTATAAACAGCACATTTACTTTGTAAACATTTCTAACAATTTCACCTTTAAAACTTGCAGTGTTGTTCATTTGCTAGGAAAGGACATAAAACACAATGTTCAATGCATCATATAAAATTATTTTAGGAAGGCTTTGGGCTTTTTATCCACATGCCAGAGCAGTTGCAAGGTGATAAGAGAAAACAGATCAGATTAGCACATAGGGCAGTCTTTAGTGATGTAACCACACATGGGTAAACAATACAGTGAGGAGACGCATAATAAACTCAGTGAAATCAGGAAATTGCAACTGAATATAGAAAATAATAATGCAAGACCACATCCTTGAAAAGCTTCATAAAGCCTTTGAGATGACCCAAATGTAAATGAAGTTCCCTTCCTAGCTTTAGTGGTACCTAAAGTTAAATCATGGCTTTTGCTTCCTTTACTCTTTTTATTAACAAGCAGATTTTTAAAATATTGAAAATAAAATTAAATAGCAATAGGAAGAAAGAATATCAACAGAATGTTACAGCATCCAGAAGGTATATATAGCAGCGGGACTTTGAAAGAAAAATGAATAAAAGGCCACATCTAATCCTTAATCTTTAAATATACTTTATCTCCACTTTGTAAGTACCCATTTGAGGGATTATCTTTATATATTAAGGGCTCATTTTTCAATTTTATTAAATTTTCTCATTAAAAAAGTAGTGCAGTACATATGCAATATTACCAATGACTAAGTAAGTACACTAACATTTATCCAACACAGTAATAACCTGGGGAAATTATACATTTACTCCACTGATAAATATTACATATTTTAAAATTTTAAAGTAAATTTGTTTTGAATTGCCTTTAGTATCAATTCAAGAGGCCAGAGAACAAAATCTGTCTCATTCTTTTTTAAAATTCATCTCTTTTATTATTTTTAACCCCAAATCTTCTACCTTGACTACTAGACATATTTCCAAATGACTTTGACTTAAAACAAAGATACCCTCAACTCAAAACCTGGAAAAATTAGTAACTCCATGTCCTGGGGACCTTATAACATCTCTGCCTGTACCTTGTCATTTCCATCCTCACAGTCAATCCCCCAGTCCAAGCCATCATTTCCCCTTTATGAGATCTTTCTTTAAATAAATTGGGGTCTCTCTGACATCAAGTATGCACAGCAGTGCTAGGCAAAGTGTATCTCCCATCTTCCCTCTTGGGCAAAAATTCTCAGGGTTTCCAGAACAATGGTGAAGGCTTTTCCACTCTCATTTTCTAACACATATATATTTCTTGCATTGTACCAAGCATTGTTCTAGACACATTATTTTCTTCCTCTTTAAGTAGGTGCAAATATCATTTGCATTTTACAGGAGAAAAAAAACAAACAAATCACTTGTCAAAGGATACAGTATGTTTCAGCACCATTCTTATACAAGCAATCCAACTCCAGAACCTTATCTCCACCTCTTCCTATCTCATCTACTTTCTGCCACAGCACCAAATGTTTTCAGTGGATGCCTCCATTCAGATTCATCTGAAATTTTGCCTCTTTCTTGAAGCTCAGATAACATGTGTATTCACTGTATACCTCTTTTATAATTATTACAACATTGTATTTTGTACAATTTTAATCTATATGTAAAGTTCTAACTATAACTTTTTGAAGAGTACCACAATTTTTTATGTTTCACTGTATCTTTTCTTGCCAACACAAGATAGATTGGCAGGTAGTTGCTGTAATTGAAAAATAAATCAACTGACAGGTGAAATTATGATTTTAAAAATATACATTATATATTTTTTAACTGACATGAAAAGACAAGTACAGTCTTGTACTTGTGTGCCAAGTGGGCTCTGTAGGTAATATCAGAATTGTTTTTATATAGTACGTAGCATTTCAAGAGAATCACTTTGCAAATGACAAGTTTTTATGCATTCAATTATTATTTATTGAGTACATACTACATGCTAAGCATAAAAGGTGAAAATACAAAAATAAAAGTTCTAGAGTGTTTAATGGACAAAAATGTAATGTTTAATAAAAAATACTTTTAAAGGCAAGAAGTATTCTAAATGGAGAAGCATAATTGCAATTTGTGTGGTATAAAAGTCTCTTAAAACATGCCAACTGGTTATCAGTCTCCTTTCAGTGAGGGTCAATCAGGCAGAAGCCAAAGAAAAAAGCCCTAAAAGCAATGAGAAATGAGCTCTAAAAGCAAGATTTGCAGGAAGAAAATATACACAGTACATTTTATATGTTTAACAATGTAATTACTGCTAGGTATGGAATTTGTGGGAATTTGAGATTCCTGGGTAGAAGATGTTATGCTAGCTCAAAGTATGTACAGAGATGATGGCTCTGCCTGCTATCAAAAAACTGCAGCTTTAATGTATGTATGAAGGGGTATGTTTGAAGCTGTGCTATTTTCCAGATATCTATATGATAATATCTTTAAAAGAGTGTCTAGGTTTTTAAGAATTCCAGATTTTATCTTATTTTATTTTATTTGGTTTTCACAGATGACTGAATTTTGAGCCATTTTCCTACTTTTTCCTATGGAATAAATCTGAAATCAGTTCATTTCCCTTCAGATTCTCACTCTCTAATTTCTACATGACTGATAAAAGGTCATTACTGTCAAATCCTTGTCAAAGTAACAATGTACTATAGCACTTACCAGTGTTAATCTGAAATGATGGGGGGGGGACCTGTGTCAATATGGTATAGTTGAGTTCATTCAGGCTATTTATTTCCAAAAGAAAATTGAGGCTACATTTATTATTTATCATATACTATTACAAAGAGAAATAGTTTATAAGTCTTTATAAATAGTGGAAGCCTGTGCCAAACCAAGAGCTTTCCTCTGACGAGTTTTTACAGGGCACCAAATATTATGTAACTAGGAAAGATACTATGACAACAGAAAAGCATGGCACAAACAAGGAACACTCCAGCAAGTAATGTTTATAGTTAAAATATTTGAAATCAGAAATCAGCCAGGCATGGTGGCAGCATTCGGAGGCGGAGACAGGAGGATCTCTGTGAGTTCAAGGTAGCCTGCTCTACACAGTGAGATCCTGTCATCAGAAAATCATGGGGCTTGAAGGGACCTCACTGGTTCTTTCTTTGTCCTTTCGTGGATAACACCTATTCCAAAATAAGAAACACCTATTCTAAACTAAGAATATTCTTTATTTTTTGCATCTCAGATTTGGAGATTCAGTCACCCTCTCGTTATCCTTGCTGCTTATGCTCTATTTAAGTCCATTTCTGTGCTATCCTGAAGATGGGGCACTGGTAACCCACCTTTCTGCAGCAAGAGCCTTTCTGTACTGGACAGTGTTTAATCACTCATCATATGTATTTATCTCCAGAATAAAAACAAAATAGAGTTTTTTTTTTTTTTAAGAGGATGTTAGAGAAAATAGCTTAATGGTGACCCACATGGCACTCAAAATCCCTATATGCAGCTGGGGTATGTGTATGCTACTCTAGGAGGCTGAGGCAGGAGGATCACAAGTTCAAGCTCACTGTGGGCCTCCTACTATCCTGTCTCAAATAAAAAATATAGAAAGGGCTGAGGAGGTAGCTCGGTCTACAAGGCCTGGGTTTAATCTCAACAGCAACATCAACAACAACAGCAACAAATCCTTACATGCAAGTGAAGGAAGAGACAAACAAACAGAACAAAGGTGCCGTGAGCCAGATATGGAATGGGAAATAGATTTGAAAGGAAAAAATAAGCAAAACAGATTCATGGTGAGTGTTTAGGATACACAAGGCAGTGTGCAGAGCGCTGAATACACTTCTTATCACTATCATTTTATGAGCTAACATTCGCTGAATGTGTGCAGTGGCACCTCAGTTCACAAACACTTCTATTCAAGAACAATCTGGTTCTCAAACAGAAGCATTTGGCAGAATTTTGCTTCTGGCTTTGAATTCTGCTTTGGGAGATGAACACTCGATGACTTGGCCCATCTTCCCCAGAATCATGTAAGTAACTAAATTCCTAGACAGAGGTATAAGTGTACTTTGTGTTCGGTACAAGTGTGTTTCATTTACGAATTCATGGCATCTTCAGACTATCTAAGTACAAGATTATTCCTGTGTTTCAGAAAAGGAAACTAAAATACTTGTTCATAAAGCCTTCATTTATTTGGTGCTTCCTATAGACAGCATGATTTCTATTTGATGGATGAGAACACTGAGGTCCACAGATTAAATATGTCCCTGATTACAGTAATAGGATTTAAACCCAGAACTGTGTGGTTTCAAGCTACTTTTTAACTTGCTTAAAAAACTGAACACAATCATGTGTAACTTGATTGAGAGAATAAAGAAAATAATAACCAGCACTTGCCAATGGTTTACTCCAAGTTAAGTACTATTCAAAATATAAGCATCAGCATATTTAATCCTTATAACTCCTCATGGATACTACTACTGCCTGTGTTTCCATTTTGCAATTGAGAAAAGAGAGGCAAAGAGTAATACACTTGATTATCCAGGTGCCACTTAAGGGACTGGTACTCAAACTCAGGAAGTCCAGTTCCAGAATAATGCTCTTACTGCTTAAGTGACTTAGCACCACTATTATTGCCTCTTATTATTAAAATATATAACAGGAACAACAGTTTTGCCATTGAAAACTGACAATTTTCTTACAGGTAAATATGTCTTAGCACTAATATTTACTGAGGACCTACTTTTGGTGGACACTATGATATGCCACCTACGTCCCTCTTCAGGAACAAAGGATTTATTTCCCACTTAAGGAGAGTGCTAGAAGACTGCCCTCAACTGTCAGCCCTCCAATTTAAAAAGCAAGCAAACAAACAAACAAGCAAAAAACCAAGACAACAACAAAAAATCTGCCTGTGCAGTTGGCTGAGGTCTTTGTTGGAAATGCACTGTAGCTCATTTGCTAGAGGTGTTGATTCCAAAAGTGTCCCCTAATAGATGCTCTGAATGTTAATCTCTGCCTCCCTAGGAACCAATCTGTGAAGGAAAAAAAACACTACATAATCTCATTGAACTCATATAATCCTATGAAGTACATGCTATTTTCCTCATGTAGTAATTGTGCAAATGAAAGCACTAAGAATTTGCTTGCCCAAGTTCATAGAGGTAGTCAAGATGATATAGAGACCATTATAGGGGCAGAGGACAAACAAGCTCCTGGGCCCTTAACACATTACTCATCAAAAGCAAGATCTGTGTTTTTTTCTGAGGCAGTCAGGACCTAGAGGCTCCAGATACTCAAAGGACACCTAAAAGCAGAAAAAACCTTTCCTTTTGGTTTGTAAAACTTGGAGTCAAATCCCTTTTGAGTTCTGCACATAGGCATGTAAGATATTTAGGAAGAGTCTAAAAGCTAACAAAACTAAGTCGATTAGTCATAATTTTTCTATCTGAGTAGCCTTTTCAAGACTAAGGACACTAAAATAAGAGACAGGGACCTTAAACTACACCTAGAAGTCTCCATGGCCCTAAACCTGCAATCGTTTCAGATCTCAGGCAGAGCAGCGCCTCACAGACCACCCCATAAGGTCACACCCTTCTCCATGAAGCAGGAGCGATTACTCCATAGAAACTGAGGCTGCCCATCTCCCAGAGAAAACCATCTCATGGGACCTGAACTGATCCTAAAGCCATAAAGATTCCTCTAGAGCTTACAAAGTCAAGACTGAGATAACGATCAGCCAGACAGCCCCCACCACAGAACCTCATGAACCTGGTCCCAGTTCTTTTATTGGTGAGCCACTCTAATCCTCTGTTCAGATGTGCGCCTAATTTTTTAGTTCCTCCAACTGAAGCTTTAACCCTATTTTCTCTTACTTTGTTTTGGTAGGGAGCCGGCCTGATCTTTGACAGCGCTATACCCCACCTTGCTTTCCTCTTATTTTCCAATGCCTAAAAATCTGTGTCTGTTTTAATTTCCATTATCACTGAGGCAAAGACCCATGTACGGTAGCTGGTGATAAAGGATAGAGCCAGAACCTGAACTGAGATAGTCTGATTCTAGAGGCTGTACTCTCAACATCTGTGAGATTGTAATGACTTCAGAAACTGACACTTACCACTAGTTCAGCATGTATTTAGTACTGAGAAAGAAAAAAGGAACGCTGAAGAGCTCCAATCCTGAGGAAAAAGAATATCTACTGTTTTATGTTTAAAGCATATGTGAGAATAATAGTAGTTGAATAACCTAAAATGTAGCCAAGGTACCCTGAAACAATTCTTTTCTCTAGGCCTCCAACAAATTATTTCTTGGGAAGAAAGAACTGAAATGATCAAGGGGAAGAAAATGTTCAATTAAATATATACTCTTACATAGTAAAGTATCTTAAAGAGAAAAGATTTTATTCAGCATGAGATGTATATCATTTTAATATATCTGTCTAGCATCTTTTCTCCTATTAGAGAAGTTGAAAACATAAAGTGCCAGCCCTGAATTTAATGAGAAGTCATAGGCTATGCTATCTGCCTGCAATATCCTAAGACATACAGAGCAGTGTTAAAAGATGGGGTGGGGAGAGAAGGCTGAGCTGGCATGGAGCCGTGGCTTTTGCCTGAGTTATGGTATACAATTACAGATTTTACCCAGTGTTGTAAATTTCCACATACTTTTATCCATTTTAATTTTATCACTCTTTCCAGGACAGGCAGATTCAAAACAAACAAAATTCTTCATTCATACAGAGGCCTAAATTGTGAAGAATCTAATTTTTAAAATTATATTCTTTTTGTAGGCATAATTTCCTGTATTTCCAATGGAAAAAAGGGAAAAGTGGCAACTAAAAATATCCAAATATTACATTTATCCTCTCTGTACTTGTATATCCTAACTGTATCTTTAATTTCACTTAAAATCCAAAGTAAATCTAAAAATATATCCAGAACATAAAAGAGCCTGAAAAACCAAATTCATAGAAAATGGGATGTAGTTAGCAAAGATTACATGCATCAGTGAACTGGACTAAATTGAACACTTTTAAATGCCAGAGATTTTCTCTGTGAAACTGGGGAGTTTGAAAGAAAAATCAATGATGTTGTGGAAAGGAAACCCTCTTCATACATCTCTAATTAGGCAGAACGCGGTAAATTTCCATATTACAATGGATCAAACTTGTAAAATTGGTTTTGATCCCAGATTCATTGGTACATCTTCCAGGAGAAACTCCATTCCAGATAATCAAAGGCTTTTCAACCTTGAATGACCCTGAAGATCACTCTTTGAGTTTGCACCCATCCTACACTACATTCCTTGTTTGTCGTATGTTGACTACAGCAAATCTCCCTGGAATTACCCTGTAATAGCTTCAGTTATAAGAACAGGCAAAGAATCTTCAAGCTGGTTGGTTTCAAGTTTAACTTGAGCCTTTAAAATCTATAGTAGTAAGTGAAACCAGGCATAAAGAGGCACAGTTCTTCAGATCTTTTATTTTTTAATAAATCAAATAAATATTGGCCATATTGTTTATATTAGGGTATAAACCCTTCTGTAAAGTCACTGCTCAAGTCTAATAGTGGAATAGGTAAAGAGTTTCTATATTTTTCTGAATAATCAATACCAAAGCTGCTGATGCAAATTTATTTGAACTCCAGGGAACACATCCTTTGAAGTTCTGGGAAAATTTTAAATATAGTGTACAAATCAATAAGTGGGCAAAAACATCTTTATAAATGTGTTCGTTTTTATTTGGACAGAAAATATGCCCTTAAATGTAATCTCTCTCACTCTCTCTATAAACCTTTTCCTCCAATCATTTATTTTATAAAAGAAACTCATGATAATCGCTGAATATGAAACATTATTTTCAGTGTAATTAGAAGTGGCATTAGCAGTGCCTCTTAGAACAGGATGATTCTTCAAGCCATACAGAGCCTTTTTCCTTCTGCCCCTTTGTAATACTTTCCTATTTTTTTTATACCCATCAATTCACATCCAAATTTTGGAGCCTAAGATAACTGAGATAGTTTGAGAATATGTTTAGAAGGGATTATACTGGCCTGGTTTGATGGTATGTCCTACTCCGAATGGGATGCATCTATGAGATTAAAAAATATTTTTCATTACTGCCTATTTTCACAGTCCACTAAGCAAAAATACAAAGCAATTTTTCTTACCCCCATTTTCCCTTTCTCCCTTCTCTTTCTTCTCCTGTGGAGTTCAAATTAAAGAAAGGTGAAAATTGAAGCTGTTGTAGGCAAGGCGATTGCAACATGCATATTTGATTTTTATGATGGATCTAAATTGCTGAATAAGGCCATGGAACAAAGGGAGACTGCAGCTTCCTGCCCATCACATGCAGCCACTGAATGCAGAACAAAAGCTTCAGCCATTAGGGGCTCAGCAGGGAGACACATTATATAAATGACTTTGTCTTCTCTGCCCCCTCCCCCCTACTGGGTGCACTGGACAGAGGTGTGTGTGTGTGTGTGTGTGTGTGTGTGTGTGTGTGTGTTCTGAGTTGCTAGGGCAAGCAACAAGAAATCTGGTAGAGCAATGGGAATAGAAATGAACAGGATCATGTGATTCATAAGGCCATGGTTTTCTCATTGGACTAGTGTGACTCCAGTGCTCTGATCAGAGTGCCGTCTAGGACTACTCCCCTGACAAATCTGGTGTGTTTTCAGCATCACCTGTAGCTTTTCTTTATATTATTTTGTTTCTTCATCAAGAGGATGAAGTAGAAAGAAAAATATCAAGAAAAATATGAAACTTTAGTATTCCAAGGTAATTCTCAGACCTGTTTAAAGAACGAACCAACATAGACTTCATTGTGGCACTAGTTTCTTAGGAAACACAATTTTAATTCTTCCTTTCAGACCAAAGAATTTTCTTTTGTCAAGAAGATAAGATGCGGGGCTGGGGATTTAGCTCAGCGGCATAAGCACTTGCCTTGCAAGCAGGCAGTCCTGAGTTCAATAGTTCAATCCCCAGTACCGATAAAAAGATAAAAAAAAAAAAAAAGAAGATAAGATGCATCATTAAAAATCCAAGCTACATAATGGAGTCAACACATTTTTAGAGGGCACCCTGTGGTGATGACCTGAACAGGTACAGTACTGTTTTAGCTGGATTCAAACACCAGCAATCCTGCACATATGGCCAACAGATTGCATAAAATTTGTTTTGTAGTAAGATTCTCAAAGGTGAGTCATTTTACTGCTTCTAGTTATCAGTCAAATGAGTAGGGAATTAAAGAGAATCTCTGCAGACACAGGTTGAAGCACAGAACTAAGTACATTGATAAAGGTGACAGTAAATTGAGGTTAAGATTGGGACTTAAAGCACTAGACAATTTCAACTCGGTCAAATTTCGACTATTAATATATATTCTGTATAAAGAAATAGCTCAATAGTAAATTTCTGCTTCAGCAAGTATACAATGATGTTCCAACAGTCTTCTGATTCCCAAACAGTGAAGAAACCAGTCCAAAGGTGAACCACAGCACAGAAAGTCTTTCTGTCATGTGCTGCGGAACCAGAACTGAGACTCTTGGAGAGAATGAATCCCAAACACAAAGCCAACAGAGGTACACAGATCCTGAAATCACCCAAAAATGACTAATTGTGTAGAGCTAGCTCGTGTAGGAAATGCCATAAGAAAATCGCCATTTGTCTCATTACTCTGTCTCAAGATGGGTAATTCACTGAAAATAAGGTAGAATCTTATGACTTATGAGAGGTCAGAAGAGATAATAGAGGATCGTCACTGTAAACTACTTCTGTTCTGAGTTACAGAGGTCACCAAGCTACCTTTTATACCAGCTTTTTTGATTATCACTTTATGGTGGTTAAATATCTTTCTGCTTATTGGATAGAAAAGGGTTCCTCAACAAAGACTGCTTAATGGATTAAGGTTAGGAGACAAAGACAGACTTATCAATAGTTTTAAGTAACTAGATTGAGTAAGTGGTTATAGGGAGTCCTTAACCCTGCATGGCTAGAGGTGACAGTCAATATAGATAAATAAGCAATCAATACAGATAAATAAGTCATTCATTTCACTAGTCATTCCAGTTGTCAAATATTCAGTAAGGGCCACATGCTGTGAATTCTGTGCAAATAAGACAGATACAATCTCTGTCCTAGGTAATACAATAAAATGTGGTTGGATATTTTAGAAAAGATTTTAAATAGTTATAAAAAAACACACCTAAGTTAATACACAACAAAAGATAAGAGAAAGCACAGTGTTCTGAGAGGATGTTGTCTGGGAGGATCTGCTTCATCCTCTAAAGAAGGAAAAGGAAATCCTCCACATTGTTGGTGAGTATAAACTAGTACAACCACTATGGAAATCAATGTGGAGATTCCTCAAAAAACTAAAACTAGAAATTCCATTTGACCTAGCTACTCCCTTCTAGGCATCCTCCGGAAAGAGTCAGACATAATATCATGGTGATACATGTATATCTATATTTATAGCGCAATTCATAATAGCTCAATGCTGGAAGCAGCCTATGTTCATCAACAGATGAACGGACAAAGAAAACAAGACATTTACACATTACAATAAGTACTACTGTGCATAAAGAAAGATAAACCTGAGTCATTGGCAGGAAAATGGCTATACCTTGAGGTCATAACGTTAAGTGAAATAAATTAGTCATTTATGCTTAAATATCATATGGTTTCTCCTATGAGAAACCCAAATTAAACTAAAGTACAAAATATAAGATAGATAATAGGAAGCAGGGAGATATCTTTCTCAAATGAGATAGGAGATGTAGGGAGTGGGAGAGAGGGAAAGAAAAGGTGATAAAATAGAAATTAAAATGTTTTCTGTACATGTACCAACTCCATACAAGGAATGCAAACATTATGTATTAATGTAAACATGTACTAATAAAAATAAATTTTAAAATTCACTGCATTAAAAAAGAAAAAATGGCAAAAGAATAAATTTCTAAACAAATAGAAAAGAAAGAAAATATATTCTTTAACCATCTACATTTCACCATTTGCAGAAGGAAGAGTCCAAGAAAATGATGTATTTCTTCCAGTTCTTACATACTTTTGCCTCTTTTTTATTCTATCAAAGATGAAAAATTGTTACTTTGCTTAAAGTAAAACAAAAATAGCAGATTGGATACAGGTCTTAGATAATTCAAACTTACTTTAGAATAAACAAGGTTATAAGTCAAATACATAAGATTATAACTGTGCTATCCACACATAGTAGCCACTAGCCATACGTGGTTGTTTACGCTTACCTTTAAATTTAGTAAAAGTAAATACAATTTAAAAGTCAGCTCCTCAACCAGACTAACCATACTTCAAGTGTTCAACAGACACCATGTTAAACACTACAGCTAGAAGCTATCAAAAGTATTAAAATCAGACATTCAGTTCCTCAGTTGAACTGGCTGCAGTCTCCCTCATGCACAGTTCCAAGTGAGCAGTGCCTGCCACAGTGGGCAGTGTAGACAGAAACCATTTCCCTGCTGCAGAAAGCACCCCTGGTCAGCCCTGCGAGCTATCAGTCTTCACTCTGTTCCCTCTCTGGCTTCAGTTTCTGTTCTTCTCTCCCCACTCATGGCACTCTAGCCATGCCAGAATCTTTGCTATTCCTTCAGTGTATCAGTTAAGCTTCTGCCACAGTCAGTGTCTTTGCATCGTTTGGCTCCTCCTACCTCCCTCCCTAGGTTCATCGTACACAAGAGTCCCAGACTGCTTGTCGCTGCATGCCAGGCTTCTTTCTCTACCTTAGTCTCAGATCTTTATTTTCCCCTTTGGTGCTGAGGGTTGAACCTAGGGCCTCACATATACTATACACATTGTCTATCTCTGAACTGTACCTCCAACGACCAGGCTTTAAACATACTGTTAACTTTCCCCAGAAGGCTGTCCCCTACTTTGTCCCTCCTTTGAATATTCACCCACTATTACTTTACCAGGTAGGCTTATCCTGACCAGGTCAAATCGTCCTGTTATAAATTCACATTCCTTTTTCTCAATAGCATTTATTACAGTGGCAGGTTTATATTTATTTAAAATTCATGTCAGATTTTTCAAATACACTGAGAGCTCAGTGAGGACAGGGACTATGTCTGGTTCTGATCACCACTGTATTCTTGAAAGGGAATAGAATGCATGGTAAAATGCAGGACTTTAACGTTTATGATTGGATTATGAATGGATCCATGCTAGAGAAAAAAACAGCCATATATGCTGTGTTGCTTCTTCCAGATATGTCAAGCATCCAAATTTCAAAGTGAGATTAGACGCAGTGAATGAAAATGAACGACAATGACTACAATAATTTGGGAAGTATGAAATATTTCCTTCATGTTGAAAAAAAATATTGTTCCAAGAAAAATACTTATTTGAGTGTGACAGAACTATGTGTATTATATTGTTCTTTGTGCACATCTGAATTTTCTAGTAGTCCCTCATAATCATGTACTAAAATTGTGAAATGTTATTTTTGATTGTAAAATCAAAAATTATTCTGCTCCAGTGCAGCAGAAAGCTGAAACACTTATAAGGGACAGTGATTAAGAATAAGAGCGTTCATTTTCCTCCTTCTAGACAGATCACAGTTAAAATTTTCATTCTGCCTTTTGCTAAGTCTGTGACCTTGAGCATTTACTGCACTTCCTTGAACACCCCATGCCAAATGAAGGTAATAACAGCATACACTGTATAGGGTAGTTGGGAAGATTAAATATGATAATGGATATAAAATATTCAATAAATGATAGATAAATGCACATGCCAAAATGGCCAGATGTAAAGTAATATAGACAGCTCAGGATAAATTTCAATAATCATTCTGATTCTTATGCTGGGTAAATGGTTTTAGTTGCAAGATTTCAAGTTTGGTTTCTGATACTGGGTTTTCTCCCAAGATTATACTATCTTTATTTGATTAGTCTATTATACTCCGGAAAGTGAAGCTAATTCTGTTATTTGAAATGTCCCGCAAAACTCTCATGGGTTTGGAAGGTGATTGGATTATGTGCTGTGTTCTTCAGTGGATTCACCCACTGATAATTTGAGTAGCTGAAAGCAGTTGGGAGGTGCGGCCTGGCTAGAGGACGAAGACTGTTTTCTTGTCCACCCCTTTCCTTCTCTGTCTGCTTCCTGGCTGCCATAGGCTGAGCACATTTTTTCCTCCACTGTGCTCCTTTGCCATCCTTTTTGTCTTGGAATTATCCTACATACACAGCACCCAGGAGTCAAAATAAACCTTTACTCCTTTAAATTGTGGGTACTGAGTATTGTTACAGTTTAGATCTAGAATGTCCCCCAAATGGCTCGAGTGTTCAAAGACCAGCTTTTGAAGGTGACTGGATCATAAAGATCCAATAAATAGCTAGCTTGCTGTTAAAAGGTAGAGCATGACTGCAAGAAAGATAAATCTGCCTCACCCTCTCCTCCTCTTGATTTCTGGTCACTATGATAAACTTTCTTCCACTCTGCTCCTCTGTCATGCTGTTTCTGCCTTGCAGCCTGTCGAGTACGGTCCATAACAAAATAAACTCTTCCTTTAAGTTGTGGGTATTGGATATTGTATACCAGTGATGAGAAAAATGACTAAGACAGATTTTGATGCCAGTAATGAGATCACTGCTGTGACTATACCTAAATATGTAGTTTAGAAGCCTCTGAAACTGGTTTGCGGGAAGAATATGGAAATGTTTGGAGACACCAATTGCAGAGGGGCTAGACTGCTGCAAACTTGATAGGAGATTCTGGTTAGTGTTCAGAGGACAAGGCTACTGATAAAAAACCAGATAGTAAATGAAGGAAGTTTTAGGTGGGAGCAAAGACTCTACATGCTGCAGGCCATGTGTGTTGAGCACTGGCAGAATATGTGTTTACATTTTGTCCATGTCTTGAGACTCTCTGGGAGACAGAGATTAAGGGTGGCAAACCAGTTAATTTGGAGGAAGAAATTTCAAGGTAGCAGAACATTCGGTAATTTGGTACACTATATCATTACCCAATGTTCCTAACTTGTTCTTGAATATATTGTGTACTCTTTGCCACTTGACTGTTACTCTTTCCACTCAAGGCAGACTACTTCCCTGCCTTCTGACTTTGTATTCAGACAAAATCTCATTTTGCCCTAAGATATTACTAGCTAAGTTGCAGACAGAGCCTTGAATTATATTTATTCAATTTAACTTGTCCATGCTTCTGCAATCACTATGAGGACTCTATGCTCTGATTAAATTGTTGTTACAAGGAAGAAGCATAGACCTGAACCTAAACTCCAGTTTGGAACTAAATTAAGGCTAGATCTATTGATCCAAAGACAGAAGAAAAAGTTACAAATTATTTTTAAGTAACTGAAACTGTGAAAATTACTATGGTATAAAAAAGATAATACCATGGATTGGTATTGGCTCTGCATTAAAAATGTAAAATATATAATGTGATAGTAGATTTGAAATCAGAAAGCAGGTGGCACAAAACTGAAATAGGAAGCTAGGAAAATGGTATGAAACTGTTCGTGGGAATTAGAAAAACAATGGAAAATACAACAGCAAAACCTTAGGTGAAAAATAATATATGAAATAATAAGTGAAAATTACATAATCAACTTGTAGAATTCACTTAGTAGGGGCTGGGGATTTAGCTCAGCGGCATAAGCGCCTGCCTTGCAAGCAGGCAATCGTGAGTTCGATCCCTGGTACCGATAAAAATGAAAAAGACAAAAAAAAAAAAAATTCACTTAGTAGAATTTGAGGAAAAATGTTGACTATACGAGTAGTTTAATTTTAGCTGAATTTGATAAAGTACTCCAAGTCAGATATCATCAGAAAAATCCATTTCCAAACAGAAATAAAAGGACCATGAATTGCACAGATATTTTAGGATTAGAAAATAAAATGGTTTTTTCGTTTTAAGGCTATGATCATTAAAAAACAGCTTCAGGGAGAAGTTTCAACCCAGGGCACTGGGTAAAAACTAAATCAAGGATATGGCTATTAAATTCTTTGTTAAGACTGCTGAAAGGAAGTCATGGTTCATAGACCATCTCTGTACTGGAGTAAAGGATGACTCCTAGAAATATCAAAGGCATAGTCAATCTTACAGAAAGGTAACACAGTCCCAAGAATCTGCAGTTGTCTAGACAGAATGACATGCATGAAGAATAACACCAGGGCTGAGGATGTAACAGGGTGGTAGAATGCTTGCCTAGCATGCATGATGTCTTGAGTTTGAGCCTCAGTAATGCAAAACAGCCCAATAAATAAAATACACACAAACATACACACATAGATACTTACATTCATACTGTGATTATGGCTCTGGCACACAAAGTGGATTAGAATCAATATATGAAAACTCAAGGCAGCTTTTGAGAGACAAAATGGTGTTAAGATAAGGTATAAAATACTTTTGGGGTAAAGGATTCTAGGAAGATAGTAGAGTAAAAACCATTGGGAATCTATCTTAACACTTTGACCAAAATTGCATTGGCAGAATCTGTCTAAGACAGGTTCAAACTACAGTTTACTAGCAGTATGTATCCCTGGAAGCTACTAACAAGACTGTAAATTTTCAATATTTTTATGTGATTTTTAGTGATATTTTTACGACACAATTACACAGTGTTCCAGTATGGATTGTATAGATAGCTGACAACTGAATTCTCTAGGGAAGGAAGCACAGTGCTTCCCTCTTGCACCTGTCACACAGTCAGTCCAATCAAAACCCATGCATATCAAACATCACAAGAACTTATGTGACTTGGTAAGTGAAGCAATTAGGATAAAAGGATTTCAACTATTTTCACATGTATTTGCATGGTGTTGAGCAGACACGCAAGTTTTCTTAATGATCAAACTTGGGCTTGGTCTGTTGTTTTAAAAACTAATAAGTTAAAATATTTTTTAAAAAGGGAATTTGGTAATTATATACCTTAACTGTATAATATATTTTATATGTTGCCCAAGACAATTCCTCTTTACTCAGTGTGGCCCAGGCAAGCCAAAAGCTTCAGCACCCATGTTCTAATAAGATAATTCTGGAAATTACTTGAAAGTTTACAACTTCCAGGGGAAGACTTGTAGAGTAAACAGTGATTAATTTCAGGTAGCTCTCAATAAGGTGGTAGCTACCCCTCCCCCAGCTCCCTACTACAAACTCCTTAACAAGCAGTTACGTACATGATCCTAGAGCAGCCTGCACATAGGTGTTGCGACCAAGATGGGGAAAAAGGAACTTGTTCTATACATATCAGGGATGTGTGCTGTGATTACTGATCACTGTTCCTGATAGTGGAAAGGGAAAGCTCAGAGTCATTGCTGAAAAACTTCTCTTGTACCAACTGAAGCGATTTCCAGGGAGATTTAAATGCATTTGTTTCCCTAAAACTATCTGCTTTTCCCTTTCTTAGAGTCACATATTTAAAAACTAGGACATTCAGTGGTAATGTATGTGGCTGACTGAGGGTCAGAAAAAGGGTCAAGCTCAGAAAAGATCAGAGGACACCTCAAGTTTAAACCTCTGACTGATCTCCAGCACTGACACAACCTATGACAGTTTAAAAACAAAAGGCAAAACAAGGAGAAAAATCTGATTTCCAGAGTTAAATTCAGTTTTTCTACCAACAACAACTACAGTCACAGACATACAAAGTAAAAGAAAAGGATTCAAAAAAACTATAAACATTGTCCCTGACAAGACCAGATGCAGACTTATCAAAGATTTTTAAAAACTACCTAAAAGATGCTCAAAGTCCTAAGAGAATTTGTGGAAAAGGGCAAGAAAATATAGTATGAACAAATTAGAAATATCAATATAAACAGAAAACATAAAAAGAAACCAAAGTCTTAACCTGAAAAGTATAATAAGTAAAATTATAAATTCACTAAAAGTACTCAAAAGCAGATTTGGGCAGATAGGAGAATCAGCAAATTTGCAAACAAATGGTTGTCCAGTTTGAGGAACAAAAAGAGAAAAAAAAGTAAAAACAATAGAAATCAAGCAGATAACATGGGCATCGTAAAGAAAGATTATTGTAAAGAAGGAAAAGAGAATATTTGAAGAAAATGGCTACACTCAAATTTAATGAAAATCATGAATACAAATATCCTTGAATCTCAACTAACTGCAAGTAGGATTAAATCAAAACCACAACAATCAAACTATCAGAAGATGAATGTGCAAATCAGCAAGGGAAGTTACTCATCACATACAAGGTTATTCAACAAAAGTATCAGTGAATTTCTAATCAGAAAACTTAACTGCCAAAAGCAGTGGACTCACATACTTAAAATGCTTTTAAAAATTTAAGAATTCTTTATTAAGCACAAGTTTTCAGTATTAATAAGTCCCCTGACCGAGATTTGCCCAGTCATCGTGGCAATGGTCCAATGCTGAGTTATCATGGTGCTTAGTTCCTTCTTCCCAGAAACCCCTGTGGTTTCTTCTTCCCAGCAGTCTTTACCTGAGCATGCCAAAAATAATGCAATCCCCTTCAACCTCACCAAATTAGGCATCTTACCAGCTGCCCAATACCCTTCTCCATCAGAGTACTTATAAGCCAACCCACACCCTTTGTCAGCAGAGCCAGCACAGCCCGTGTTGTGGTGACTCCCTCTGTGCCAGCATCGAACTTTTCTATCTTGCTATCTTCCTCTCATTTTCTCTGTGCCACTTCAGAGTGCCAAAAATACTCAACCAAGTATCAGAGTTACTAAAAGAATAGATTTAATATGTACTATATATCTGTACCTACATATATGATATATAAGGATTTACCAGGTAGGCTTACAATGGCTGCCTGCAGGGTAAGATGTGGAAGAAGGCAAAAAGGAGTCTGTGTACTGGAGAGCTGAAAGAGCCAGTCAAAGTTAAAGGCTTGGAGCTCACTTCAGATTTCCATGTAAATCTGAATGCGGAAGCCAAAAGATATGTATTGGAAGGTTGAAGTCTGTGCTGGAAGCCTGAAAAGCCTGCACTGGAAGTTTGGATGGATGGATGGATGCATGTCCAAAGGTGATGGTGGAGACTGCAGCTTCTTTGAAAAAGCAGAAGCAAGACTTTCCTGTCTTCCCCGTTCTTATTCCATTGAGGCCACAAGCTTATTGGCGAGGGCCATAAACACCCAAGGTGGTTCTTCCTTCTTCAGTAGTCAACCCTCCAGATACACTCAGAACTCTGCTAAACCAATCTGCTTTCTTATTTGACACCATGACTATTACTATCTACCCCTTATCAATTTGATGGATATATTTCCTTAAAGCATACTTATTTCCAGATAAAACAGCAAGATCATAATTATGCCTAACATGATGCAACTATCCTGGACCCAAACAGAAGTGCACTTATTCCCTCCCCAGAAGAGAAGGCAAAGATTTTCTTTTAGTGACAGTTACTCCTAATATTTCATATCTTAAACATTAACATACAAGGAGGAAAATAAAAATAGCTGCTTGATATATGTGCATATATGCATAAGCTTATTAATGAAACAGAAGAGCACAATTATAATTATAGTCCTTTATGTCTGCAACTAGTCACAAAGTTGTAGCTGATCTTTATAACTACATTCTACTGCTACCCATCCTGTGTTCCCTTGGTCTTCAGCAAGCACTTCAGCAGGTCTTAGTTCTTTTCCTGGTGTAGTAACTCATACTTCCATTCTTGAAGGTTTGTGGCCATTTGTCATACAAACCTCGATTGCTTTGTAATTTCCCACTGACCTTAATAACAGGGCATAGCAATACTAGGAGGTACCCTAATGGATCTCCTACACTCCAAATATATCCTTCCTTTCCTTCATTGTGGAGTAGTAATCTAATTTCCCTTTGAAAGTCTGGATTGATCACCCCTGACAACACGTGTCATAGCTCCCTTTTTAGCTTGTTTATTCAGAGGCATGAGGAGCTCAAAATGACCCAGGGTAGGTTTTAGCTTAAAATTCAATGGAATCATTATTCTTGGTAGAATCCTTATCCTGGTAGAAGCTTTTCTTCCTATGAAACTGAGACTTCTAGGCCAGCAGAGCATAGGACTGTGGAAACAGGAAGCAATTTTTTGTTTACCATTCCCACTTCCACCCCTTGACCTGTGAATCTTGGCTGTGTGAGACACAGTACCAAATAGTGGACACGGATTCAATACATACACAGCCTTTTTATTTGTTTGTGTTTGAGATAAGGTCTCTCTATGTAGTTTAGGCTGACCATGAACTCACATATAGCCCAGGCTGGCTTCAAATTCACAGCAGTCCTCCTGCCTTGGCCTCCTAAGTGCTGGGATTACAGGCATGTGCCACCATGGCTGGCTATATACAACCTTTGAGGAACCTTGTCTCGGATCTACCAGGTATTGCTACTCTGCTGGCACTGTAACTGCATCTCCAATAGGCCATTCCATATTTCTATCAATCTAGTTGCTTTGGGATGGTGAGGAGTATAGCCTCATTGCTTTGCTTATAAAATGTGTTCTTTGGTCAGAAGTAATGCTGTGTGGAATACCTTGACAGTGGATAAAGAATTCTGTAAGTCTAAGAATAGTAGTTTTTACAGAAGCATTATGTGCAGAGAAGTCAAATTTATACATGGAATAAATGTCTATGCCATTAAGCACAAGGTACTACCTTTCCATGGTAGAAATGGTTCAAAATAGTGAACCAGGCACTAGATCACAGGCTGATCACCTCAGGGAATGGTACCAAATCAATGATTCAGTGTTGGTTTTTGCTGATGGCTTATTGCGAATTTAGCAGTGGCTGTAGCCAGATAAACCTTGGTGAGTAGAAGTCCAAGTTGCTAAGCCCATGCATAGCTTCCATTCCTGCCATGATGGCCTGTTTCTTTGTAAGTCCCCTTAGCAACAACAGGGATGGCTAAAGAAAAATGCTGGCTGCTATTTACAAAATAGGTCACCCTATTCACTTGATTATTAAAGTCCTCTTCTGCTGAGGACACCCTTTGATGAGCACTTAGTTTGTTTCTTTTTGTTTTTTAAGACAGGGTCTTAATACATAGTTTAGGCTAGTCACTTATGTAGCCCAGGCTGGCCTCAAAATCATGGCAATCCTCCTGCCTCAGCTTACCAAATTCTGGGATTATAGGCATGCACAACCATGCTCAACTCTGGTGAACATTTAGATGGAATACAAACATCTTTACATCCCTTGCCCATATAGTGAGATCTGTCTACATATCTCATCCCTAAATATCTCTGTCACCAATTTTGCAATCATGTTCCTTCCAAGTTCTTGACCATTTGGTCAGACCACTGGTGACAGCTCACGAATCAGTATATAGTCACACGTACAGCCATTTTTTTCTTCCAGGCAAAATGTATGACTAGGTGCACCGCCTAAAGTTCCACACACTGTGAAGATTTCCTTTAATCATGTCCTTCAGGGATGTTCTGAAAGGGGGTACAGCCTGTCACAGTTTAGTTTTCAGTGGTGCCTACATAATGTGCATAACCATTTGGAAACCAGGCCCTAGCCTTTTCTTCTGTCCGCTGATAATATAGTATACCCCATAAGGTAATAGGTGCATGCCAGCGGACAGAAAGCAGTGTATAGCAACAGTAGGAACCATGGGCATTTGGGCACCTTCTTCATGTAATTTACTTATGTCCTCTGGATCTTATTGGGATCAATCACATGCATATTCCAACCATCTAATGATGGGCTATTGCTATGCATGTCCAATTTTATGACTTGCATAGCATAGCATGGTGGATCAGATGATATAGTCAGATCATGACTGGAAGTTCAGATCGTATGGTAAGCTGGTGTTCCATGGTCATGTGTTCAGTCTTCTCTAGGGCATAATAGCAAGCCAGAAGCTGCTTTTCAAAGAGAGTAATTGTCTGTAGATAGTGGCAGACATCTGCTGTGCTTCACCTATAGGGGACTTCCAGAGACTCCAAACAGCATTCCTGTCTGCCACTGAAATCTCAAGTACCACTGGATCTGCTGGATCATATGGCAGAGCAGCCTGCACAGCAGCCTGGACCTGTTGCAGAGCTATTGCTTCTTCTGGGCACCACTCAAAACTAGCAACTTTCTGAATAAGCAGGTATGTGGGTCAGAGTAAAATATCTAAATGAGCAATGTGTTGCCTCCAAAATCCAAATAAGGCCACTAGCCATTGTGCTTCTTTTTTGGTTGTAGAGAAGCCATGTGCAACAACTTATTATTCAACTTATGAGGGATATTTCTACATGTCCCACACCACTGATCTCCAAGAAATTTCACTGAGGTAGAAGAACTTTACATTTTAGTTGAGTTTATTTCTCAGCCTCTGACACGCAAGTGCTTTACTAACAATTCCAGAGTGGTTGCTACTTACTGCTCAATTAATTCAATCAGGATAATGTCATCAATGTGATGGGCCAGTATGCTATCTTGTAAAAGAGAAAGATCTCCCTGTGAACTAAGTTGTGCCACAGGGCTGGAGAGTTAATAAAATCCTGCGGTAGGACAGTGGAGGTGCATTGCTGCCACTGCCAGCTGAAAGCAAATTGCGTCTGATGAGCCTTATGGATACGGAGAAGCCATCTGTTAACCCCAAAAAATACTAGGAATGAGTTAGTCTGCTCAAGCAAGGAAACCGTATCTGGTACAGCAGCTACAACTGGAGCAATCCACAGTCATTCTCCAAGATTCATCTATCTTCTGCACCAGCCAAATAGGAAAATTAAATGAGGATGTGGTAGGAACCATCATCTCTGCATCTATCAAGTCTCTGATAGTGGCACTAATCTCTGCAATCCCTGCAGGGATGCAAAATTGTTTTTGGTTTACTCTAATGACTTCTATTTAGCCTTTTCAAAAATAATAGACCTCATACTATAGGTTAGGGAACCAATGTGAGGATTCTGCCAAGTACTAAGTGTATGTATCTCAATCATGTTTTCTGGAACTCTGGCAATAACTCCAAAATGAATTGAGGGACCTCCTGGACCTACTATGAGGCAGTCAGTGCTTTGCTAAAACTCCATTCATCACATGACCTCCATAGACCCTGTGGTAATCAGGGTTTATAAGGGAAAAGATTTAATACAGGGCACGTAATTTATAGGATTATTTTGTAATATTAACCCAATGAATCAAATGAAAAAGAGTGTGGGAGATCTGTCCACTCACCAGAAACATGAAGAATCCAGCTGAAGGTCTGGATCCCATGGCAGTGTCTTCCACAAGTCAAACTGAAGGTGGAGCCCATAACAATGCCCCGTGTTGGGGTCTGTGCCTGGATCCCCAATCCTCCCAGTGGGTGCAAAGTGAAGGCCCAAAGGAATGAGACAAGCAGCATGATCTTTAGGGTTCTAGGAGGACTAAAATCCTCTGCAGAATTCATAACTCTGCTAGCCGGCCAACCAACTGACCCTGGGCAGACCATGTTTAATCACAACAAGCAAAGAGTTGAGTGGAAAATGCAGGAAACCTGAACAGGATCTTGGGAGGGGTTCTAGGAGCCCTCAGAACAACAGACAATGTTAATTAAGGAAAACTATCCAGAAAGTCTCCAGATAGCCTCAGCTGTGGCCTATCTTGCCCCCTGAGGTGTTTCCTCATTCTCAGTTCAGCTATGCCTGGGCCATGCCACAGCCGTGCACATGTATCCAGCTTCAATGGCTCCAACAGTTTCACGTAAGTGTGTATCAAGGATCTGCACTGAGAAGGCCCAAATGTCAGTGGTAGAAACTAGGAAGTCTGTGTCATCAGACTGAAGGATATGCATTAGAGCCAGAAAGCGATGCTCAAAGTAAGGACCAGAGCTGCCCCAAAGAGAACTACAAGGACCTGAGTTCCTCTGATGAGAACAGCTGAGTTCGTACCAGGAAAACCAGTGCGACAAACTTCTCCAGGAGAACCCACAGTACACCATTTTCCTCCCCAATTCTTTTTTATGCTGTTGACAACAATTCTCAGGTGGGTTTATATACCCAGCACCATGCTGATTCAGTTCAGCAGGGTGTTACAAGTTTACCGTTAGATAATCCACCAAACCCAACCCTGGTCAACTTGATAACCATACACATTTCCTTAAATCATAGTCTTCAGTGGCAGACTCATGAAAAGTTAACATGTCTTGGTCTATTAAGATTTACATTAATATAACAATTACATATATACAATTCTTACTGAACTCATTCCCACACCAAACGCAAAATATTCAAAGGGTGATCAAAAGTCAAGGTTAAAACCATAATACTTTGACTAATTAACCTGATTATAAACATATCTAAAAACTATATTAAAATCATATTAAAAGAGCAGTTACAGTCAGAATCCTTGCTTCCCATTAACTTTTAACAACAGGAGATGGCACACTAAGAAACAGGAATCTCCTGCATTTCAAACATGCTCCCCCCGCAGGTGAAAGGTTTCAGTTCATTTCTCCATTGTCCTGTTCCATCTCAGCAGCCACATGCTCCTCACAATACACAGCTCCACTTGGCCTTCCCTCTGGCCAAATGTTTCAAATCATTCTTCTGGCTCTTTGCTCTTAATTTTAAACATAGATTTGGCCGAACACTCCCAACAGTAAGCATGCAACTGTCCCAACAGTAGACTGCACTGAAAATTTCTGCTATCCAGGGAATATCTCTAAACACAAGAAAAATGCAGACCAACTTCCTGCCAAAGCACAACATATACCACCTGAGACCCAGCAGCCAATGTAGTCCTCAGTAGAAGTCTTCTGAGTCTCATCTTAATCAGCAGCATTTCCATCAGGACTCTAATTTTCCAGCCTCTGACCAGAGTCTCCTAGATAGTCTACAGCATATGGGGACTGCCTCTTAGATCAGTCTCTCAAAACCTCTCCAAATTATACGCCCAAGGCTTTAAAGCCACATGACCAGGCAACATTATAGCAATGACTCCACTCTCAGTACCAAAACCTGTATCAGTGTTTTACTAGTAAAACAGATATCACACAAGATATACAAATGTATAAGAAATTATAGGATTGGCTTGTAATTACCAGTCAAGAGTTACATGAGGGAGCATGCAGGGAGTGTCTGTATCCTGGAGCTCCAAGGTCTGGAGTTCACTGCTGTGTTCCCTTCAAATCATTATCAGGAGGTCGATGAGTATACGACATAAGGCTGGGTACCGTATGGGAGAAGGCTGAAAGATTCAAGGTGGAAGCCAAAGAGTCTGCGCTAGAAGCCAGGAGATGACATCTATATACTGAAGGCAAAGACTAGAGTTCTTCCAAAGAACAGAAGCCAGTCTGTCCTTCATTTTCCTTTTGTACTATCCGGGTGATAGCTGCCCCAGGGTGGGTCCACTACATCCTGGTGTAGAATGCTGAGCCAATTTATTTAAACTTCTAAACTTCTCAAATTGATACAGACCCTTACTCTTACTGTCATTACGGAATGACACAATGATATTTTAAATTCCCTGATGTCAGTGTTAGTTCAGAACCAGTATCCAGTAGTTGCTGAAATGTCTGATGACTTTTCTTTCCACAACTGAGTGACTACAGTCCCTAATATAAAGTCTGGCGTATAGAAAAAAAAAAAAAAATGACAGGGCACTTCAGGGATGTTGGTGCTCCCTTCACAAATCTGTTTCTTAAACTATTAGTGGACAGCATATTTTCTGAATCATTCCAGTGTCAAGGATTAGATTTAACATGACAAATCCACTCCAGCATTCCTGTTTCCCAAAGCCTCTGAATTCCATCATCCATAGTAATCCAAGGAATATCAGACATCTCACATTAGAGCATCTTTTGATCCATATTTCTGCCAACCAGCAAAATAAACTACTGAAACTTTTTTTTTAACTCAATGAAGTATAATATTAGATTCAGAATCTCTACTTAATGGGCTCATATTGAAAAACTCAGCCTGATACAGGTGTATGTTTTCGCTACCATTATCTCACACCCTTAACATTCATTCCCATGTTTGTTTATCTGGCCTCTGCTTATGAGTCAGAAAATTCAGATGGGCACGGTGGTGAATGCTTTAGTGCCCAGCACTAAGGAGGGTAGGAGGATTGCCATGAGTTCAAGGCCAGCCTGGATTACTTAGTGAGTTTAAGGACAGCCTGGACTACATAGTGAGACCCTGACTCATCCCTCCAAAAAAGAGTTAGAAAACAAAAGAAGTTATTTGTGAATATAGAAGACCTTCTCAAGGGTCATATTATGTATGATATTATGTACTTTAGATTTCTGGGATTTGAGCCTATAATCCTAGAGACAAAAGTAGGTAGTGATAAGGGGTTCTAAGGAGAGTTGGCAGTGTCATGCTTGGTAACTTCATCAGACAACACAGCATCAGTTCACTCGGGTATAGAGGGAGAAGTTTCTCTACCCACAGTGGTGAGGCATTCCCACTCCCAACCCCAGTTCATTATAGGGTCAGGTCAATATATACAGTCTGTCAAAAAAAAAAAAAAGTACACACACCAGAAAAAGAAAATAGTATGTTTTTTGAATAGATGATATTGCCCTTGTCTTATAGACAATGGAGGATGCTGTATGTTGCCAAAAATCACTACATTGCTGGTCCTTAAATAGAAATGAAAAATGCATGCACAGCAACCTCAATTATCAATGTTACCCAAGTGGTAGTTTGCTGTGCTAATAAATGTCTGGAAGGTAATGCTCACTACTTTGAGCACCTCTTGCAATTTTACAGGCCAAAGGTAACTTATATTAATCTCATGATGTTGATGAATTTAGTATTAAAATATTTATACAAGTTTTTCTTTTCCCAGTGTGTGGATCTCTTTCTCCCTCTCCCCCCACTATATATATACATATATATTTGTTATATACATATAATAAATTGATCTATCTATGGATTTACAAGGTAGGTTTATAACAGCCACCTGAGGAAGCAAGAATAGAAGAATACAAAAAGGAACATCTGTGTACTGGAAAAACCAGAAGATCCAATCAAAACTCAAAGGCCTTATTTAAACTTCTAAGCTCACCCCAAAGTACTAAGGGAGTTTGTATGAATTACCCAAAAAGTCTGTATCTGAAGATTGAAGAGTCTGTGCAGGAAGCCTGAAGAATCTGCACTGGAAGCCTGAAGATAGACATCCAAAGGTAACAGCAAAGACTGGAGCACTTTCAAAAAAGCACAAGTGAGCCATCCATCTTCTTTTCTTTATTTATTCCATCCAGGTTACAAGCCTTCTGGTTGGTAACACCTACAAGCAGGCTGGGTCTTCCTTCTTCAGTAAGTCAATTATCTGACACACCAGGACTATGATAAACACATGAAACCACAAAAACTAGTAACTTTTAGCTTAATTCCCACTTTTATTTGCTACATGACTCAAAAACTTAATGCAGTACAAAATAATTGTTAAGCTGTATTTCTGAGGATACAACTAGAAATGCAATAATGCCACCCTGAAGTCTCAACAGAAGCAGCATTTTCTAAGAATTCAAGTCTTATTTCAGAAGCAAGTCAAACTCTTAGCTATGAACCTCTGTTTACATAAGAAACGAGTTAGGTAATCCCAGCGTACAATGGCGCAGTGTAAGTATTCCCTTTCCAAAAGGGAGAAAACAGTGGATAGAAAAAGAATTGGAACCAGAGGACTTCTAGGAAGATGGCAGAGTGGTGAGTGCAGAGAAAAAGCCTCCCTGAGATTTGGTGTCCAGACAGTGGACAACAGCAAGGTTAGGGAGAGAAGTAGGGAAATGGGTCCTTGGGACCCAGAGAGCATCTGAAGCAAGAAATGAAGCCCACAGGAAGAACAAGGAGAGAGACTTTCATGAAGAAGGAGGGCTTTCTCCCTGAGGCCTGACTTATTGCACAAGATGGGTGGCTTGAACCTGCCAGATGCACAGTGATCACTGGCAACAGCAGTGGCCTACACAGAGAAATGCATCAGTGGAATGGAGCAGTGGTTGTAGACTGCAGAGGCTGGTGAATTATTCAAATTAAAACATCCCCAGGAGAGGGCAATTAGCCAGTAGCCATCTTGGAGAGAGGACAACTGAGCTCAGAACTCAGAACACTTGTGGCTGGCTCTCTTCAGAAGTCAGACCCAGAATGTGGCATGACCTCCTTCCCGATTCTCCTAGGCCACCAGGGCCACTGCTAGTGCACGGGAGACTGCATAGCTCCCTTCCTGGTTCCAGGCCAGCAGGCCCCCACTAGAATACAGGGGCCTGCATAACTTCTTTCCTGATTCTCACCAGCTGGCAGAGCTGCCACTTGAAAAAGGAGGGTTGCGTAGCTTGCTCCCTGGTTCTCTCTGGCTGGCAGCTGTTTTATTCTTGTTTTCATTTCTTCCTACCCTCTTTCCCTCCAGTCTTTTTCACCAGTTTCTCAGATTTTTCATGATCTTCCTTTGTCCTTAAGCCTTGCTTCTAATATCCTCCTCTTTTTCTGTTTCTTTCTTTTTTATCCCTAGCCCTTTTCAAATTTTCTCACCTGAAGGGTAAAATTGCCTATTTAGGGCTGGTTTTCTATACACAATTTCCTGGTTTTGTTTTAGATTTTTTATATATAAACACAAATCTAGGTCATATGGTTAAAAGAGGCAAATTAATAGTTACCACAATTTATCATTTTCTAGGCTATGCTTGATGCTATTGTTATTTCTGATTTTACCACTTTAGGCAAGGTGACATTCTTCTTCTTCTTCTTTTTTTTTTTTTTTTTTTGTCTTTTTTGTTTTTATCGGTACCAGGGATCGAGCACACGACTACCTGCTTGCAAGGCAGGTGCCCATGCTGATGAGCTAAATCCCCAGCCCAGGTGACATTCTTCTAATCAGTTGTTGCTCCTGCTTAGATAACGGAGATTGTCTAAGTGTCATAAAAAATACTATATGCCAGTGCCAAAGAACCAGGGGCTGGGCCAACTAAGTAGTAACTTACCATCCCCAATCAACTGAAGAAGTACAGTTTCAAAAGAGAATCGAGGCCGGTTCCCTACTGGACCAAAGACCAGGCTGGGCTGGTGAGTGTAACAGCAGCAGCTGGGAGTCCCATCCAGCCTGCAGGAACTTTCTCCCTGACCTGGGGACCAGGCCGGTTCCCTACCAGACCAGAGACCAGTGACTGTAGCAGCAGTGGCTGGGAGTCCCACCCAGCCTGTGGGAACTTTCTCCCTGACCTGGGGACCAGGCCGGTTCCCTACTGGACAGGGGACCAGGCCAGATCAGTGACTGCAGCAGTGGCAGCTGGGAGTTCCACCCAACATGCGGGAACTTTCTTCCTGACCTGGGGACCAGGTCAGTTCCCGACTGACCAGACCTGTGAGAGGAGCAGAGGGGGCTGGGAATCCCGCCCAGCCTGAGGGGCCACTCTTCCTGGCCTGGGGACCAGGCTGTGGTTCCCTGCCGGGTCCAGTGAGTGGGGCCGTCGCAGGGAACCCCATCCCAGGCTGGTGGAACTCTCTCCCACACCTGGAACAACACTTGAAGCTCTAAAATACAGGAAAATGACAACAACGAAAGACCAAAATGCAATCTCAAACATCCAGCCCATCCCAAGAAAGCCTAGGAGCCATGTGCATAGAAGAAAACACATGCCACATAACAGAAATACCTGAAATAATGGTAACTGAAATAAAGAAGCAAGTATGGGAAGCCTTAAAGGAATTCAAACTAGAAATAATCTCTCAGATAAAAGAAGAAATGACAAAAGAAATGAAGCAGATGCTCAACATAGTTAAAGAAGATGCAGTTAAAAAATTGGAGGAACTAAACAAAAGGATAGAATCCCTGGATGAACAATATAAGAAACAAACAGAATACATAAAACAGATGCAAAGAGATATAGAGAAATCAAAAACTCCATTGAAAGTTATAAAAACCGCCTCAATGAATGTGAAGATAGAATCTCAGACCTCGAAGACAAGATTGCAGCCAGTGAACAGGAAAGAAAAGATCTTTTAAAAATAACAAGAAATTAGGAAATAACAATTCAACACCTACAGGATGACCCAAAGAGAAACAACATAAGGTTGATAGGGATAAATGAAAAAGAAGGGGACAACATAAAGAATGTCAAGAGGATATTTAGAGAAGTAATAGCTGAAAATTTCCCAAACATGAGATTGGAAACTGATATCAAGATCAATGAAGCATATAGAACTCCAAATAGTCATAACCAAAATAAATCTACACCCAGACATATAATAATGACCATCCCAGAAATTGAACAAAAGAATAGAATACTAAAGGCAGTCAGAGAGAAAAGACAGATCACCTATAAAGGAAAACCTATCAGAATCAAAGCAGACTTCTCAGCACAAACAATAAAGTCAAGAAGAGCATGGAGTGAAGTATTTCAGATCCTAAAGGAAAATGATTTCCAACTTAGGCTGATGTACCCTGCAAAACTGTCCTTCAAACTCGATGGAGAAATAAGATACTTTCATGACAAAGATCAGCTGAAAAACTTCATGATCACCAAGCCAACTCTGCAAAGAATACTGAAAGATAGCCTAGATACATTTAGGAAAAAACCACTAAACAAAGCAGGCAATTAAAAAGAGCAGAAAGATAAACATGCAACAGCAGAAAGATAATATGTCAACAATAAACCAATATATAACAGTTCTAACTATTAATGTAAATGGTCTCAATAAACCAATTAAAAGAAACAGACTGGCAGAATGGATCAAGAAACAAAATCCAACCATATGCTGCCTACAAGAAACCCATCTAACCCAAAAGGGTACTCACAGACTGAAAGTCAAAGAATGGAAAACAATACTTCATGCCAGCTGACCCCCCCCCCAAAAAAAAGCAGGGGTAGCTATTCTGTTTGCAGACAAAGTCAACTTCAAGTCAATAATGATCAGAAGGGATAAAGAAGGTCACTATATACTGGTTAGGGGAAAATTCCAAGAGGAAGAGATAACTATCTTAAATATATATGCACCAAACTCCAGAGCACCCAGTTATATAAAACAAGTACTAACAGAAATGAAAAACCAAATCAGCAGTAACACAATTCTACCAGGAGATCTTAACACACCATTGACACCAATGGACAGATCAACCAAACAGAAAATCAACAAAGAAATAAAAGAACTGAATTGTACCTGTGAACAAATGGACTTAATAGACATATACAGAGTATTCCACCCAACAACAACAGAATACACATTCTTCTCAGCAGTACATGGGTTCATTCTCTAAAATAGACCATATATTAGCTCACAGAACATATTTAAATAAATGCAAAATGTTGAAATTATCCCTTGCATGCTATCGGACCATAGCGCTATGAAATTAGTAATTAACAATAAAAGATACTGCAAAAATCCCACAAACACATGGAAACTGAATAACACACTCTTAAGTAATCAGTGGGTCACAGAGGCAATTAAAAAAGAAATTAAACAATATCTACAAACAAATGAAAATACAGATACAACTTACCAGAATCTGTGGGATGCAATGAAAGCTGTCCTCAGAGGAAAATTTATTGCACTGAGTTCCCACATCAGGAAAACAGAACGAATATAAATAAGCAACATGATGCTACACATTAAACAGCTAGAAAAAGAAGAGCAAGTCAAGCCCAAAGCCAAAAGAAGAGAGGAAATTATAAAAATCGGAGCAGAAATCAACGCAATAGAGACTAAGAAAACAATCCAAACAATCAACAAATCACAAAGTTGGTTCTTTGAAAGAATAAATAAAATCAATAAGCCCCTAGCCAACCTTATTAAAAAAAGGGAAGAAAGAGCTCAAATTCATGCAATAAGAAATGAAAAAGGTGAAGTCACTAGACTCAATAGAAATACAGAAGATAACACCTATTTCGAAAACCTCTACTCTCAAAGGTTTGATAACACAGAAGAAATAGACAGATTCTTAGAAACATATGAAGTACCAAAGCTAGATCAAGAGGATGTAAAACTGCTGAATAACTCAATCTCTATCAATGAAATTGAACATGTAATTAATTCCTTACCTACAAAGAAGAGCCCAGGCCCAGACGGATTCACTGCAGAAATCTACAGGTAATACAAAGAAGACCTAATATCGACACTCCTCAAACTCTTCAATGAAATTGAAAGAGAAGCAATCCTTCCTAAGTCATTCCTGGAAGCAAATATTACTCTAGTACCAAAACCTGAGAAAGACCCAACTGAAAAAGAGAACTACAGACCAATCTCCCTAATGAACACAGATGCAAAAATCCTCAATAAAATATTGGCAAATAGGATGCAGCAAATCATCAAGAAGATTATACACCATGACCAAGTGGGATTCATCCCAGGCATGCAGGGATGGTTCAACATACGTAAATCAATAAATGTAATTCACCATATCAATAAAGCCAAAAGTAAGAATCACATGATCATTCCATAGATGCAGAAAAAGCCTTCGATAAGGTCCAACATTCATTCAGGATAGGAACTTTATGGAAAATTGGAATAGATGGTCTTTATCTCAATATAATAAAGGCCATCTATGACAAACCAACAGCCAGTATCGTACTAAATGGCCCAAAATTGAAAGCCTTTACTTTAAAATCAGGCACAAGACAAGAATGTCCTTTATCACCACTCCTATTTAATATAGTACTGGAAGTACTAGCCAGAGCAATTAGACAAGAGAGAAAAATAAAAGGGGTTAAAGATAGGAAAAGAAGAAGTTAAATTGTCATTGTTTGCAGATGACATGATACTCTACATAGAAGACTCCCTAAACTCCATTGAAAGACTCTTAGATATAATAAATAAATTCAGTAATGTAGCTGGATACAAAATCAATACTCAGAAATCAATAGCATTCCTATACACTAACAACAAAATCACAGAGAGATAAATAAGAGAAGCCACACTCTTCACACTAGCAAGCAAAAAAAATGAAATATTTAGGAATTACTCTTACGAAAGAAGTGAAAGACCTATACAGGGAAAATTATAATATACTGAAAGAAGAAATTGAAGATGATCTCAGAAAATGGAAAGACATCCCATGTTCATGGATAGGAAGAATAAACATTGTGAAAATGGCCATTCTCCTAAAACCGTTATACAGATTCAATGCAATCCCAATAAAAATACTATCAACATACCTTATAGATCTAGAGAAATCACTCCTAAAATTCATCTGGAACCAGAAGAGACCTAGAATATTAAAAGCAATTCTAAGCAGCACAGGCAAGGTAGAAGGCATAACAATCCCTGACTTGAAGTTATACTACAAAGCAACAGTAGTAAAATCGACATGGTACTGGAATCAAAACAGAGCAGAGGATGAATGGAATAGATTAGAAGATACAACTACAACTACAAACACACTCAACCACCTTACCTTTGATAAAGGAGCCAAGCAGGTTCACTGGAAAAACGACAGTCTTTTTAATAAATGGTGTTGGAAAAACTGGCTCTCCATTTGCCGAAAACTAAAACTCGACCACTATTACCATGTACTAAATTAAAATCTAAATGGATCAAAAATCTGAATATTAAAACAGAAACACTAAATCTATCGGAAGACAAATTAGGTAGAAACCTTGAAGACATAGGGGTAGGTAGAGAATTCATGAACAGGACTCAAACTGCACGGGAAATACTTCAGAATCAATAACTGGGACCACCTCTTATTAAAAGGTTTCTGTAAGTCAAAAAAAAAAATCTCCAGCATAGTGAAAAGAAAACCCACAAACTGGGAAAAGATCTTAGTGAACTCCCCCTCAGACAAAAGACTTTTGTCTAAAACATATAAAGAATTAAAAAAACAAAGACCTCCAAAATTCAAAGACCCAATCCAAAAATGGGCATCTGAGATGAATACACACTTCTCAGAGGAAGAAATACAAACGGCAAATAAATACATGAAAAATGTTCATCATCATTGGTCATTAGGGAAATGCAAATTAAAACCACACTGAGATTCCATCTCACTCCTGAAAGAATGGCTAGGATCAAGAAGAAGAGAGGCTGGAGAGGCTGTGGGGAAAAAGGAACTTTCCTACACTGTTGGTGGGAGTGTAAAATGGTACAACCTTTGTGGAGGTCAGTCTGGAGATTTCTCAAAAAGCTGGGATTGGAAGTCCCATTTGTTCCAGCTATTCCACTTCTAGGCATACTCCCAGAAGAACTGAAAGCATCATACCATAGTGATATATGCGCACCTATGTTTATAGCAGCACAATTTGTAATTGCCAGACCTTGGAAACAACCCAAGTGTCCATCAACTGAGGAATGGATAAAAAAGTTGTGGTATACAATGGAGTACTACTCAGCTATAAAGAAGGATCACATTGAGATATTTATCAATAAATGGGCGCAGCTTGAAACCATACTCATAAGTGAAATAAGTCAAACTCACAAAAAAATAAATAAATCAAACTCACATCTGTGAACACCGAATAGTTTCCCTAGTGTAAGAAATGATTCAAATATATAAAAGTATGTGGTAACCATGATTCCCCATTATGTGGCCTTGAAGTCTTATAAAGTTTTCACTCATTAAGTGGAATGGCTTTATTTTGGGCTATTTGATATTATGGCTTGTGATGCAATGAACAGCTATTTTGAAGAAAACACATCATAATACCTAGTGCTGATTTAATACCATCTTGTTTTGAAGCCGCACCAAACTATGGCTCTTCTGTCTCCATTGATTTTATCATGTTGTATCTTGCTGGATTTTATCGTATGTGGTAGTATAAACAAAAATTGTTCTAGGCAAAGAGACAATATAGAAACCATTGTTCATTTTTCTGTTAGCTGGTTCTAAATACTCTACAATGCTTTCATCCACTTGAATGGTGTTACACTGTCTTGATATGTTTGATGCTATAGCATATGAAGTTATATTCAAATATTTCAAGGAAAAAGACACTATGGTAACTACTATTAAGTCGGGTTATTTGGTGGTGAAGCACTAGGTTGCTGAAAGTGTCATGCTTTAACCTGTATTGTTATGTTGTTATGCCCCCTTTTATCTCAACCTCTCCCTTATTCATTAAAAAATTATTTAATTTTTTAAATTTCTTTTTTAAACTAAGGGGAAAAATTTTAAAAAACTAGCAGGATATATTATAGTAACTTTTTTGATTTCCTATTAACTTGAAGTCCTGTAATACCCCCGTTATCTTGTTTTGACTGATTAGACTCTATTTTGCTCTGTATGAAAGTATCAAGTATCAGAGTATAGGCAACTACTTTGAAGGCAGTAAGATTCACTATGATGCCCATTCTGGTTTGACTATTATCCTCTTTTGAGGTTCTGTAAGATTTACAATGTTTAGGTTTTATTGGTCTTGTTCTCTACTGTTTTGTTCAACTTTATAATAACTAATGAGATAGACAATTCTTCTTAAGGAAGCAAGAGGCATTATGGTAACCATTGTTGATAGCCTTGTACTCTGTTTTTACATCATGTGCTATGTCTATCCTTGGTTTTGACTGACAGCTTTGTTTTATCATGCTTGATTTGTTTTCTTACAAAAAAAAGTAATAAGATCTAAGGGAGCAATAAAACCCAAAATGTGTAAATTTTGTTGTAATAAAGAGAGGGGGAAAAAAGTGCCCTAAAGGATACAACAGCAAGGGTGTTTAGGTGTATTAAATAGATGACCATATTAATATTTTTGATTGGATTCCTGAACACAACTATTTGCAGTCTCACTGTTTGAATGTTCACTTTGTACGCTTTGATCCTGTGACCTGAAACACCGTTTCTAAAATGATAGCATGTAATCTATTAACTGGTGATAACTTAATGTTTTTTTTGTAGTTCTGTATTACTTGTACCCTTATACTGTTTTGTTTTGTTCTGCTTTTTTTTCTCTTTTTCCTTTTAAATAAAAAAAAGAGAATCAAAACCTAAAAGCCACCTATACCTGAAGACACTTCTGAGAAGTAGTCATTTCTTAAGAGTTCTACATGCTAGCAATAAAGCTACTCACCATAGACAATTTGCACACATCAATCCAGGAATTAAGCTGAAGAAAATAGAAAATGAGAAGACATGGAAGCAAGAAGCAACCCCACTCTCCAGCTAATCAAAGGCAAACCTAGGGGGGCAGTGAAATGGAGCCATTCAAAAACCATCTGCCTGAACTCTCTAAAATGGAAACAGCAGAAGTAACAAAGCAAATGAACAGGCTCTAGAAAAAAGTCACATCAGAAATAATTTCTCAGATAATTACAGAGATGTGTGTGACCATAATGAAAGACATGTTTAATAATTTTAGAGCAGATACAGATTTTAAAAAAATAGAGGAGCTTAGGAAAATGATGGAAATTGTGAACAGCCAAAATAGAAAAGAAATGAAATCCATGAAACAAATTCAAACAGAAATCCAGGAGTTCAAAAATTTCATTCAGAGTGTACTCAGCAGAATGAACCAATCTGAGGACAGACATTCACATATAGAGTAAGACTGTGATTAACAATCATGAAAAGAAAGATTTCTTAAAAATAGCAGGGAACCATAAGAAATCAGTCCAGCAGCTGCTAGATGATGCAAATAACAACATAAGATGGAGTTAACGAAAAAGCAGGAGATAGTGTAAATGATATAAAATATCTGTTTACATAAGTCATAGCAGAAAACTTCCCAAGCATGGAAAAGAATTTGACATACAGACAAATAACACATATAAAACTCCAATAAGTCATGATAAAAAATCCACAATAAGTTATATAAGTCAAGATTCCAGAAATTCAACACAAGAAAAGAATATTAAAAGCTGGTACAGAAAAGAAACAATGCATTTATACAAAAAAATCCATTAAAATCACAACAGATTTCTCAACACAAACCCTCAAGTCCAGGAAAGCTTGGATTGAAGATATTTTAAGCTCTAAAAGAAAACCCAGATTTGTGTTCACCACACAATTATATTTCAAGATTGAAGGAGATATGAGATACCTCCATGATAAAGAACCCCTAAGGAAATTCAAGAATACAAAACCAGTGCTCCAAAATGATCAGAAGGATATTCTAGAAAGAGATAATGGGGATTACAACTCCAAGAACTCCAACAGAATAAATCCAGCAGACTAGGCAAACAATGAATGAAAGAGGAAAAGAGAGGGTACCAACAATGGGAAAATAACATGACATGGATAAGTCACTACATATAAGTAACAGACATCAATATAAATGATCTCAATTTACCAATGAAAAGAAACAGACTGGCAGAATGGATCAAGAGGCAACATCCAGGACAGAATGAGGATGCTGCTCAATGGTAAAGCTCTTGCATTGCATGCTTAAGGCCGTGGGTTTGATTCCTAGCACCACAAACACACACAAACACACACACACAAATACAACAATGTGATACATACAAAAACACTTTTAAATCAAAAAGAAATTCATACACTAAAAGTCGAAGGATGAAAAACAATACTCCATGTGTCAGGAACCTCGAAAAAAGCAAGGGTAGCTATTCTATTTGCAGATAAAGTGGATTTCTAGCCAAGACTGACTAAGAGAGATAAAGAAAATCACTACTTGTTCCCACCTAAAGGAGACAATTCAAGACGAGATAACAATCATAAATATATACATGTGCCAAACACCAGTGATTCAACTATATAAAATAAATATCAATAGACATGAAAAATCAATAAGCAGTAATACAATTGTTACAAGGGACCTCAATACCCCATTGTCACAAATAGACACATCAATTGGACAAAATAATCAACAACGAAACATTAGGACTAAACCATTTTCAAAAAATGAATTTAGTAGATGTCTGCAAAGTATTCCACACCACATCAGACAGAATTCACATTTTTCTCAGCTGTGCATGTGATGTTCTTCAAAACGGATCACATACTAGTTCATTCAACATGCCTGAGTAACTGCAAAGGAACTGAAATTATTCCATGCATATATCAGACCATAGTTCAAAGAAATTGGAAATCATTGCAAAATAAATCACAAAAACTGCATAAGCACACAGAAATTAAACAACACCCTCCTCAACCAATCATGAAATTAAAGAAGAAATTTGACAGTTTCTACAATTAAACAATAATGCTAATGTGACATAATCAAACTTATAAACAATAGAAGTAATTGATGAGAGAAATTTAAAGTAGTGAATGCCCATATCTGGAAAACAGAGTGAGTTTAAATAAACAACCTAACATTGAACCTCAACTTTCTAGAAAAAGAAGAGTAAATCAAAGCCAAAGCTTGTACAAGGGAGGAAATGATAAAGATCAGAGTAGAAATTAATGCAATGGATACTAAGAAAATATTCAAAATATCAGTGAATCAATGAATAGAAGAGCTGGTTCTGTGAAAAATTAAATAAAATTGACAAATCATTAGCCAAACTTAGCAACAAAAGGAAAGAAAAGACTCAAATTCAGCAATAAGAAATGAAAAGGGTGATATTACAACAGATACTGCAGAAATTCAGAAGATCCTTAATACCTACTTTGAGAATTGTTTCCTAATAAGACAGAAAATACAGAAGAAATGGACAGATTCCTAGATATATATGAATTCCCAAAGCTGACTCAGGAAGATATAAAAATTTTAAATAACCAAATTCAATGAAATTGAAGATGTAATCAAAAACTTACCAATAAAGAAAAGCCCAGGCTCTGACAGATTCATTTCTGAATTCTCGAAGAAATTTAGAGAAGACTCATGCCACTACTTCCCAAACTTATTAGTAAAATTAAAAGGAAACCAATACATCCTAATTTATTACTGGAAGCAAGCATTACCCTGAGACCAAAGCCAGAGAAGGATACTACCAAAAATTCAAAATACAGGCAAACTGTCCAATGAAGATAGAAGCAATAATCTTCAGTAAGATACTGGCAGGCAGAATGCAGCAAATCATCAAGAAGATTATATACCATAACCAAGTGGGATTACCCCAGGAATGCAGGGATAATTCAATATATGTAAATGAATAAATGTAATACACCATATTGACAGAGCCAAGGACAAAAATCATGTGATCATCTCAATAGATGAAGAAAAAGCATCTGACAGAGGCCAACACCTATCATCATAAACGTTACAGAAAATTGGAGTAGATTCTCTTTATTTCAATCTGACAAAAGCAATTGATGAAAAAAACACTCATTATCATACTAAATGAACAAAAACTGAAAGTTTTTACTCTAATATCAGGAACAAGACAAGCATGTCCACTGTCACCACTCTTATTAATATAGTTCTGGAAATACTAGCCGGAGCAATTAGATAAGAGAAAAATAAAACAATAAGGATACAAAGAAATTAAATTATCATTATTTGTGTATGACATGATACTCAACATAAAAAACTCTAAAAACTCCACCAAAAGACTTCTAGATGCAATAATCAAATTCAGTAGCATAGCTGGATACAGAGTCAACACTGAAAAATCAAGTCTTTCTGTACATGAACATGACATTCACTGAGAGAGAAATTAGGGTCACAACACATTTCACAGTAGATTCCAAAAAGATGAAATATCTAGGAATCAATCTAATGAAGTAAAAAAAATGCTCTATATTGAAAACAGCAATACTCTAAAAACAGAGATTTAAGAGCATATCAGAAAATGGAAAGATATCCCTTGTTGTTCAGTAGGAAGAACCAATATGGTGAAATGGTCATACTTCCAAAATTGCTACAGAGATTTAATTCAATCTAGATCAAAATTTCAATACTGTACTTCACAGAATAAGAGAAAATAATCCTAAAATTCATTTGGAACAAAAAGAGATCGAGAATAATAAAGGCAATTCTAGACAACAAGGGCAAGGCAGGACATCACTATCCCTGACTTGAAATTATGCTACAAACCTACTGTGATAAAAACAGCATAGTACTGCATAGCAAAAATAAATAAATAAATAAAGACCTGAAGATCAGTGGAACAGACTAGAAGATGCAGAAACAACTCCAGCCACATCCAGCCACCTTATGTTTGACAAAAGAGCCAAACCACCCTTTCACTGAAAGAAAGATATCCTATTGAATAAATGGTACTTTGAAAACTGGCTTTCCACATGTCAAAGATTAAAATGAGGCACAAGACTAAAATAAAATGTGTCAAAGATCTAAATATTAAAACAAAAACACTAAATCTTCTGGAAGATAGGATAGGTAGAAATCTTAAGGAGACTTGTTTTGGTTAGTTTTCTCTTGTTCTGGAAACAAAATACCAGACACCTGAAGTTAAGGCAGGAAAGGTTTATTTAGCTCAGTTTGTGGAGGTTTTCAGTCCATAATCAGCTGGCTCCAAGACTCACAGGAGAGGGAAACAGTTCATGGTTTCCATGAAAACAGCAACAAGAGCAAAAGAGAAGGAGCATGGAGAGAAGACTCTTTCTGTCCCTTATATTGTATGCAGGCCACACCCACTTGGGTGTAGCACTCACCCCCATAATCCCAGCCCTGGATCATAAGTCATTCACAAACTCTAGAACCCTGCCTCCATTGCCTGCGTGAGGCTTTGGGGGTGGAGGGAAACATCTACACATAAACCATAGCAAGAGTGTGTAGACAAAGACTTTATAAACAAAACCTGAATCATATGCAAACTACCACAAAGAATCAACAGCCGGAATCTCCTCTTATTCTAAAGCCTTTGCACAGCAAAAGAAACCACCAATAGAGTGAACTGAAAACTCAACATGGGAAGAAATTTTGCCAGCTGTGTCTCAAAGGAATGCTATCTAGAATATATAAAGAATGCAAAATATTAGCTGCTCCAAATTTAAAGACCCAATTCAAAAATGAGCATCTAAAATAAACAGATACTTTTCATCATTAGAGAGAGGCAAATTAAAATGACAGATTTCATCTCACTCCAGAAAAAATGGCTATTATCAAGAAATCAACCAATAACAAATGCTAGTGGGGTTGTGGGGGGAAAAGGAACACTTGTCCATTGTTAATGGAAGTGTAGACTGCAACCAGGGTGGAAATCTGTGTGGCAGTTCCTCGAAAAATTATGACTAAGAGATTCCCCTCAACTCAGCTTTTCCCCTACTAAGTAGGGAAAATAATTAACAGCATCATACCACAGTGATTGATACATGTATTCTCATGTTTATAGCAGCAGATCTTGTAATAGCTCAATCTGAGAAAAGTCTAAACACTCATCAACTGATGAATGGATAAAGAAATGTAGGGTTTTAAAGACTATACTGGAGTACTATTCAGCCACAAAGAAGGATAGGCTTGAAATATTTCTAGGTAAATGATGCACCTTGAGACCATATCCTTAAGTAAAATAAATTAGACACATGTGTAAATATTGCATTGTTTCTCTGATGTGAGAAATTAAATGTGTAAGGACCAAAATGTATAACAGATATTGAGAAATGGGAAGAAAATATTCGAATATGAAGGGGAACTAAGGAAGGAGGAAGGGGAAAGAAAAAAAAGGAGAATAAAGTAAATGATTGAAATAAAGCTTTTGTAAAAAAGGAGGGGGAAACATGTTGAAGGAGGGAGGGGGATAGGAATTTAAAAAGGATCAAGTTGTATCACATATAGGTAAGAATTCCCTATAATGAATGTGATCATTGTGTATACCTAAAATGTGCCAATAAACTTAATAAAATTAAAAAAAAATAACTGGACCAACACAAGACTAAAACCCAGTAGGTAAACAGTAAGTTCTTTAGTTCCATATTTGGCATCTGGGGACATGGCAGTAACATATGAGTTGCAAAGGGCTTGAGTGGCCCCATCCCTATGGCTGCCAGTTCCATACTATTCAACCTCTTTCTTGCACTATTCACAGCCTGCAGCTTTCTGTGGCAGACGTTTCAAAATCCCAGCAATTTCAATTTTCTAGGGTCTTCACTACACCATTAGTTTCATTCAGAAACTTCAGGTTCTTCCCTTTCCAGGGCTCTTGTCAAGGTCTCTCTTGGAAATCTGGGTGAAAGCCTCCCTTATCCCACAACTCTTGGGATTCTATGACTGTAAAACAAGCATCGCATGGACAACACCAAGGTATGCCATCACTGGAAGCAGCAGGCGGGCTCCCTTACACCACGGGGGCATTGACCTCTGGATGGCTGCATGTCTGCACAACATGGAATGAGGCACAGCAGTCAAATACTTAGGAGACTTGTTGAATAAGGGTTCCAGGTTTTATCTTCTCAAATAAAAGGTTTAGTTTTTTGGACCTTTGGGTCTTTCATGAGTGAGGTCTTGCTGATTTCTGAGATGCCCTTGAGGCATCTTCTTACTCCTTTCTGTGCAAAGTACTTTGTTCCTTTTTAATGACTCTTTTCTCTTTAGCTTCCACTCCTCCTTGGCTCTAATTTTATACGTGGTTTGTTTTGGATCAAAATTTAGGTTTTGGAAATTTTTCTGCTCTGACTTTTGCCTCTTGGTTTTCACTATAAATCTGGCTAAAACCTGCCTGCCATACCCATCCCATGGTCTGAATATTAGGCTGTCTTTAAATTTCCTCCACCAAATGAATTAGCCTACTGCTCATTTAGGCTCTTTAAAGTCTCAGTACATGGGCAAAATGAGGACAAATGTTACACTAGAGAGTAACACACATGCCCCTTAGTTCAACTGCCGATGGAATTTTCATCCAGCTCCATCCTTCTGAGCCTGGCATTTTATCTCTGCATTCTGGACTTCTGACCTCTGACAAGAATTATTCATCAGGCTCTGCCTACTGCATTCTAAAGCTTTCCTAGTCTCCAAACTTTGCCAAATTTCTCCCCAAACCAGTTCCAAAAGCTTCTAAACTACATACAGGTACAGTCATAGTAACAATGTCACTTCTGGTAGCAATTTTCCATATTAATCAGCATTCTCATTGCTGAGACACAATCCCTGTGATGCACAACATATAGAAAGAGTGGTTTTGTATAGCTCACAGTTTCAAGGAATTCAGTTCATGGTTGGATGCTTCCAAGGCAGGAATTTCATTGCAGAAGGGTGTGGTGGAGCAAATCTGCTCAGTTCATGGAAGCTGGGAATCACAGGGCCTGAGAAAAGTAAGAGACAGACCATATACAGCAATCCTAAGTGATGGATGAGGGACCATAGATATACCCAGGCACACCAAAAGAGCATGCTTTTCCCATCCGCTAGGTAATTCTTAATTCAGTAAAGTTTACATATAAGGATTAAGCATCACTTGGTTTCAGAGGTGTTAGTCCATGGTTAGCTAGATTCATTGCTTTTGGGCATAGAGCAAGGCAGAAATATCATGGTGGAATGCTATGGTCCAGGAAAGCTGCTCACCTCATGGCAGCCAAAAAGCAGATATAAAGGGAAAGAGTCAGACGAGAAAGATCCAAGGACCAAATATAGTTCCCAGGGTCACATGCCCAAGATCCACTCCCTTCAACTGGGCCACAGCTTCTAGTCCACTGTTTTCTGATAAGGCCAGCATATTATGAGGTCATCAGTGGAACGGTCCACTATGAATTTAGAGTTCTCATGATCCCATTGGTTTCCCCAGACCCATCATCAGCAACCAAACTTTGAAAACAGTAAGTCTTTGGGGGCATAGCATATCTAAAGTATAACATTTACCTACCATCATATTAAAATAGCTCCAAATAGATCAAATAACTAAATATAAGAGCTGAATCTATAAAATTTTCATAAACAAGCATAGGAAAAAATCTCCACTGCTTTGAATTTTACAGTGATTTCTTGAATATTTAGATGAAAGGCATAGAAAATGCTTGAAAACATTTGTAAATCACATTATCCAATAATTGGATTAATATCTAGAATATAGCAAAGTTTTATACTAAGCACAGTTTCTCTCAAAAATCTTATCTGGTAAAAGGCGACCTTCAATTGTGTTGACTCTCCTCATGAGATTTTGAGTCATAGACTTATCCTGTCTGTTAAAACCAATGTGGTGTGTGTGTGTGTGTGTGTGTGTGTGTGTGTGTGTGTGCGCGCGTGCGCGCGCGTGTGTGTATGTGTGTATGTGTATTTCCTGTCCTCTAACTGACCTGCTCTGTAAAACACTGTATGAAATATTTTGCAAAAAATAAATTCTAACTACATATTATTAAGGAGAAACAAAGGCCAAAAAGGCAAACCAAACAAGATTAAAAGAGAACCAGCTAATCATGAAATTTGGGACCAGACTGACTCACAGTCAATCCAAAGTACTCAGTACAAAATAATATTTTGCTTTGGCATGAATTATAGGAATTGGCTATGTGATTCTGAATTCCAATTATAATTGTATCATGTTATGTTTTCTCCCCCTAAAATCCTGCTCTTCAGCCCAGAAATTAACTCTATACTGGTAATCTACAGCACCGAGTTGGATATTGAAAATGTGGGCTTAAATTATAAATTTACATTAACATGCACATTTTATATTATGTACACAATTTTCTTACATGTTCTAATACTCCCATTCAAGCCCAGTTTATCCTTCTTGATATTAAAATCAAGAAATCCGGACTGAGGGTGTGGCGCAGTGGGAGAGCACATACCTAAAATCCACAAGGTCCTGGTTTAATCATGAGTCATGAGGGAGGAAGAGAGGAAGGGAGGGAGAGGACGACTACTGTCAGATCAGAGGATGTGTCCATCCTTCCTTCTCACAGAATGTTTTACTTTCTACCTCAATTATTGTTTCCACTAACATTTCTAATAAAGTCTAATTGTCTTTATGAAAATAGCCTAAAATGTGAAGAACACTAAACTCCTTAACAGAGTTCATGATTAATAATCTCTCCTAATTATGCTGTGAGTTAGGTGAAATGACATACTACTGGGTTAAAGGTTAGCATTCAAATAAACAAAATCATTATGATTAAACGAAAAAATGATTAATACTTAATTTGGTAACATTTCATGCTTTACAAGCAGTTAATTTTTATGTATTTGGTTCATTATCTTATGGAAATACAAACTGAAAAATTTAACAGAATGTTAAAATCAATAAGAGTAAATTTTTGAGGAAAAATTGTCATTTCAGAAACCCAGTGCAACAACCATAAAATCTCAGATGTCTTTTTCTTCAGCTTACGGTTTGAATTAAAGACTTACAAATATTTCTTTCTTTTCTTTTTCTCTCTGTAAAAGTGAGAAAAAGTGGGTAAGAGCAACAGGACTATTCTGTCTCTTCTTTCTATGATACCAACTTCAACATAAAAAAATTGAAACTGTAGTTCACCAAGTGACACATGAATAAAAAATCAAAACATGTCTGCAAAAACACTTTAGGCATTTAAATTACATTTTTTTGTTAGCTGGATATTTTTCTCTTTGTTCAAATATTTGCAGTGGGAAAGGAAGCTATGCCCCTGAGAAACAATTCCCCGGATGCACTACGTGCATTCTGAATTTCTGCTACATTTAAGTCCTCGCTCATTAAGGATACCTATGAATTTCGTCTTTGTTTTTTAAGAGGGCCGGATCCAGTAATAACTCAAATGCCCAGACCTTTCTGCAGACAACATTTTTCTAATGGTTCATGAGGAACTGATCCAGGGTCAGAGGTCACAGGCTGTGTGCCATTTGCCAGCTGGCAGTAAGCTCCAAGGACAGAGGGTGCAAGAAGCGTGACGATTCCTCAAGATCCTATTTTGTAGAGCAATGAGAGTATCGCTGTGGCCACCGCAAAAATACTCATTTTATCTCAGTTTTGTGGGTTCAAGAAGAGGAGAGTGAAACTTTTTGGAGTAGCCTTGCTGAGCGTTACATACTATGATCTCATCTTATTGAGGCTGACTTTATTTTATGTCAACAAGAGAAGGTTTAAGAATAGAAATCTTCCATTATAGACAAACATTCATCCTGTGACTAAGAACAGAGCAATACTAAAAAAAGGCAAACACCTGTAACTTCTTGAGGAGAAACAGTGGCTAGTATACGAACACTATCTGGAGTGAAAGAAAAAAATCTCCAAACAGGGAAATTATAATAAGAAATGATTACATATAGTTATTTAGGGTGAGTTTGTTCCTTGCTTAAACTTCTCTCTCAGACTTTGTGCACTGGTCCCACTCACACCCAGATTTTGACGGTTTTTCCCTTCCTAAATGGCTAAACTGAGATGCTGAGTGTAAGAAATGGAAAGTGACAAGATATGACCGAAGCATTGGAAATCAATCCAAACTAAATGTGCTTCTTAACTATAAGTGAACAGTTGAAAACACTCCTCTTTTATAGCCATGGAGATAAATACTCTGTTTTTATTAGGAAAAAATTGCTTTGGACTGAATAAAGTCATTTGATTAACAAGTCAAAGCAGATGGTTTATTGATGTTTCAGAGAAGAGTTTACAAGGTCTAGTGAAAAAAGAGAGTGGGCTCCGAATTAACAAATTACCCTGTATATGGGACATTGACAGTTCACTGCTAATAAATTTATGGGCTACTGCTGGTGTTTCATCCCCATTTGGTTTATTATGATAAAATATTGTGGCATGAGTAACCTATAGCCTCACTGCAATATACTATATTGACCTTTGACCTTCAGGACCTGACAGCAAAATTATGTATTAGATTCTAAATTTGTCTAAATCTAACAGGATCAACATCAGTGTGGTTTATTTTGAAGAGGTGATGCAGTGTAAGTAACACACAGCATGCTAGCTTGGGATTTGCTAGAACTTACGAAGTTAGCCCTCAGAGGTCACAAGAGTTACATGTTAAGATCCAGAAGTCACTGGCAAAATGACATATGGTTTGAGCAAAGAACGTGTTTGCAATAATCTTATCATTCAACTCTAAGGAAAATAGCTATTGTCTCCTAAAATGTTTCAGGAGTTTGTAGGTTTGAAAATGAATTTTAAAATTTTATTTCTAGAAGTTCCTTCCTTCTCCTTTCAAATATGCCTTATTCTCTTCTCATGTATTTTATGCCTTTTAAGAAATTTTAATTAGTGTATGTTTATAATAGATAAGGCACACATCTTGGGAAGTCGTACATGTACACATCACCTTTGTATTTCCCCTTTTTCTACCTCCATTACCAGATTTTCTTCCCATTTCCAACAGGTCCACCTCCTTATTTCCTCTTATCTGCTTTGGTCTTTAACTCACTTATACTTTGGGTTTCTCATATAAGAGAACTTGTGCAATATTTAAACCTCTGTGTTTGGTTTATTTCACTAAGCATTATGGTGAATCCATTTTCCTACAAATGACTTACATTTATCCTTGTTATGGCTGAGTAGTGTGTGTACTTGGAAGTTTTGGGAATTGAGCCCATGGCTTCACATATACTAGGCAATCACTCTATCACTGAGTAGCTACATACCCTTTAAATCTCTTTCCTAATTTAAAATAAATCAACCTATTTATTATAGACTAGCAATGTCTCAAATAGTAGAGCTTCTCCTGGTCTCTCGAGCCCTTCAGTCTTCTGCCTGTTGACTGGACTGTGACAGCAGAAGTGGTATTGCAGGTCCAGGAACCCCCCAGTCACTGTTTTCATGCAGGAACCACAATGCTAGATCCCTACAGCCCACGTCTTCATTTTGGTTGTGTCACAAAAGGAGCAGGTGTGCTTGACGTGCTGGCTGATTTCAGTTTTCTTCACCATTTTCCAGAGTGAGGCGCCACAGTGGGTCCCGTATCTACCAACAATGCCGAGCTTCTTGTCCATGTGGCTGTGTGTCGAATTCATCTAGGACCACACCCAGCAAGCTTTTTCTTCTTCTTTTTTTTTTTTTTTTTTTTTTTTTTTTTTGAGAGAAAGTCTGCTAAGTTGCCCAGGCTTGGCTTAAACTTGGAATTCTCCTGTCTCAGACTCCCAATTTTCTCTGATTACAGATGTGTATCACTGGGCCCAGCTTCATACTCAGAAATACTCAATTGTGGTCTGAAGGTTAACAGAACTACCAAACTGTGAGGACTGGAAGCCTTTACACATGGCCTCTTCCATGTAAATGAATTAGGCAGAAGGAGAAAGAAAACTTTAGGCTCAGAGAATTTGTACTACCAATTGTATTAACATTTTAATACATTTAACGAATGAGTTGATTCATTGCATTAGCCTAAATATTTCACAACTGCATACTACTACTATTTAGTCTACTCCCTCTGTTCTGCATATGTGTTTCATCTTTGGAGCTATACATTGGATAACACACTAATAGCTCTTTTAAGAATGCTTTGTGCTTAAAGTACTACTTTAAGTGGCTAGTCTTATGTAAAATATCAAATAAATAAACTTCCATGATATTTTAAATACTCAACTTGATATAGTATTTTTAAAGGTATTTTCCATGAATCATTCAACGTATGGAAACACTGTATTAAATCTCACAATTTATCACAGTTCAGAAATCTGCAGGCATTTAAACACTTCCAATTTCCTATAGACTCAACCAATGAATATGACAAATGTGTCATCCTCCTGTGATTTTCATATTCCTGACTAACATAATAGTGGATATGCTTGTGACCTCATGTATATTGACACTATAATGGAGGATCTAACCAAAACACAATCAAAAAGAAGTTATAAAAAGTAAAAGGCAAAATTATAGTTTTAATAGACAATGATACTTCCCCAGATAGAGGAAAGATTAAAGTGAGGATATGAAAAAGTCAGCGTTGAAGAAAATGAGAATAAAAATTGATACATATTCCAAGAAATTACAGACATGTTTCAGAAAATATGTTAATTTAAGCCATTTGGTATAAAGTTTAGAATTATTTTTCTCATTCTGTGCTTTTGGAACTCTATTAGCCAGAGGAAAGAAAAATCACTTATTAATAAAGTAATTGAAGGCCTGCATAAGAACCTTGTCTGAAGTAAAGTCAACAGTTATTGTTACATTGTCTATATAGTGAATGAAAACTATATTGAAGACATTTTTTATCTTTTGTCTCAAACAAAATCTTTCCTTGTTCTTTAAAAAATTTTTTTATTTTAAAGAGAATAAAACAATAAGATCAATCAAAACAAACTAGTGTAATAGATATAGGACTTCAAAACATTACAAAATCAACAATAGTTACCATAATGCCTTTTGATGTCTTCAAAATAGCTCAGATAACTTCAGACATAGTAAAAATAAAATCTTGCTTTGAACATTATACACATAATCAGAGAAGAAGATCCACGTAGAAAAAAAATTACTTTCAATTTTAGTTTTGTAAGCATGGGAGCAAGATTATTCAAACTGAAGAGGAAAATTCGTACATAGCTATTTCTACTCTTGTCCATTTATTATCCCAACAATTTTCATTTTGCTTAGTAACTCAATTTGTTCTTTTCTTTTCTTTTCCTAATGCTAGGAATCAGAATACAGGGCCTTGAGCATGCTAAGAAAATGCTCCATCACTCAGTCAGAACCCTGTTCCCTATTAAGAAACTTTGATTTTATTATTTACTGATTTCTAATACCCCTCAAACTAAAACAGAACACTAAGAATAAAAGAAGTGCAGTTAAAGAACATGTGCAAGATACTGTGACATAATGTTCAGAAGGCAGAAAAACAAAGGATAAGAGTGTAGTTGTTGTCTCTGAAACACTGCACTACAAATTCAGCATTAACTCCAGTATAAGAACTAAAAGTCACCCTTACATTTGGAAAAAATCACCTAAAATGAAATTAACCAGATGACAATTTCTTTAGGAAAAAAAGAAGAAAGAAGGTTGAGTCGTTCTGAAGAGATAGAAGAAAAAAGACCTGAAATCAGGGAATATATGTTAATTTGCATAGAATTTTAGCTTTTCGGCAGTGCTAAGCAATATCTGCATCTGAGGATGACAAGGTGATGAATGGGACAGGAATGCATCTTTTATTGCCTTTTTTTTTCTTCAGTGACTTGGGGACAGCTAGATACAGGAATTCTTATGATTTGTTTCTGCAGTACCCCTGCCAAATACATCTGCAGAAATAATTTAAAAGGCTGAAAGATAATTTACTGTTTTCTCTAAGCTTTCCTTTTATACCCCTTTTACGCTTTCTACAAGCACAATGTACCCCACAAATGAACTAATCCTATTATAAAGTATTTCTGGCCTTTTTATTCTTCTAATCTTTCAACTATCCTGAGTTTTATATACGAGGCCTTAGATTAACTCAGGGAAATTACTGCTCTTGATTTCTGTCTTCTTTTTGGAATTGACTTTGTTTTCTTTTAAAAACTGTTACCTCTGTTCCCCCCACTGCTTCTCTGTTTGCCTATAAGAGAGGTATTACATAAAATAAAATTACAGAATCTCATCATTCTATATCAAAATTTTGTTTTGGAATACTTGATCATTGGAAAAATAAATGCTAATTATCAATATAATGTAAAACATCTGGGTAAACACATTTTTGTAAATGGAAATTTTTAGATCTGAAAATTATTGACATGAGAATGAATCTATAGCATAGGAAAACTGAGAATTGTTAAATGATATAGGTCATCTACAATAAATTATAGTATGCGAGAATGCTCAAACAACTAAGAAACTGGGCATACTGTAGGCGACTCGAGTAGAATCTGCTATGGTTCCAGGACTGAGTACTGATAATGTGATATCAACAGAGTTAGCTTCAAACAATGAAGAGATGAAAACTTAAGCATTTCTGCTTCAGTGAAACCACATCTAACGAGATCATGGACATGTTTCAGAAAGTAGTGCTGTACTTTGACTCATGCGTGTCTTTCAGATCTGAACAGATTTTCATGGCTAGCATTCTTTCACTTCTTTCTCCTTTTGAGCAATCTTTAAAAGCTAAGATGTGCTTACACAGAAATACACAGTGAGCCTCTAAGCCAAAGCAATACAGTTTTAAGAGCACGAATTATGATAAAAGGCATTGGTAAATATAAGTGCCATGCTAAGTGATGTACTGGATAACTGTTTAGTTTAATTGAGTCATCCAAATAGCTCCAGGATGAAATCATAATGATATCCCAATTTCTGCCTTTCCAAATTAACATAAATTTCGTGTATCAGTTGTCTATAGCTTGTCTTTCACCTTCAGTTTTTAACCTATGAAGAGAAATGAGCTGGGCTTGGTGGTGCACCCCGATAATCCAGCACTCTGGAGGCTGAGGCAGAAAGGAGGCTAGCCTGGGCTGTGTACTGAGGTCAAGGCAAACCTGACCTACATAGTGAGACTCTGCCTTAAAAATGAAATGAAATGAAAGCACATTTAAAAGGAGGAAAAGACTGGTAATTTGTAAGTACAAATAAATCAAACTTATATTGTATACAAAAGCTATAGTTACAATTAGACACAGTGGGACATTATATTTTTCTTTTTCTTTTTTTATTTTAAAGAGATTAAGACAAAAGAGGACATAACAAAGCAGATCAGAACAGAACAATTTAAGCAATACAGTACTTTACCACAAGACAACCTGATATAAGAATAGCTACCATAAAGTCTCTTTCTTTGAAATAGTTCAGCGTACCTTCACATACAATAGTATCAAATAAAACAAAATAGTATAAAACCACTCAAGAGAATGACAGGACAGACTATTCATAATGTGATATCAGGGCATTCAGAACCAAATAACAGAAAATTAACAATGGTTACTATATTATCTCACTGTCCATAAAAATTTTGTTTATACTATCACACATAATAAAATGCAACAAGATACAACATGATAGAACCAATGGAAATAGAAAAACAAAAGCATGGTACAACTTCAAAGCAAGATAATATTAAATCAGCACTGGCTATTATAATGTCTTGTTTTCTTCAAAATAGCTGTTCACACCATCACAGATATTAAAATCAAACAAACCAGGATAAACCCATTCCAAATAATGAATGAAATCATTATAAAGCTTCAAAGCAATGTAATTGGGTATCATGATTACCATAAATTCTTAGGTACTCATACCATTTCTTACACTAGGGAGATTATATGGTATTTATACATGTGAGTTTGATATATTTCACTTATGAGTATGGTCTCAAGTTGTATCCACTTATTTATACATATCTCAATGTGATCATTCTTTATAACCGAATAGTACTCCATTGCATTAAAATATCACAACTTTTTTTTATCCATTCCTCAGTTGATGGACACTAGGTTGTTTCCAAGACCTGGCTATTACAAATTGAGCTGCTATAAATATGGTGCAGCACATATATGACTGTGGTATGATGTTTTCAGTTCTTCTGGGAATAAGCCCAGAAGTGGAATAGCTGGGTCAAATCGGACTTCCAATCCCAGCTTTTTGAGGAATCTCCACAGTGGTTGCACCAGTCTACATTCCCACCAACAGAGCAGGAGAGTTTCTTTCCCCAAAGCCTCTCCAGCATTTGTCATTGGTAGTTTTCTTGATCCTGGCCATTCTTTCTGGAGTGAGATGGAATCTCAGTGTTGTTTTAATTTGTTTTTCTCAAATGACTAATGATGATGAGCATTTTTTCATGTATGTATTTGCCATTTGTATTTCTACATCTGAGAACTGTGTATTTATCTCAGATGCCCATTTATGGATTGGGTCTTTGAGTTTCGGGGATCTGATTTTTTAAAATCCTTTATATGTTTTAGACAGAAGTCCTCTGTTTGAGGGGCAGTTCACTAAAATTTTTTCCCAGTTCATGGGTTTTCTTTTCACTATACTGGAGATTTCTTTTGACATGCAGAAACTTTTTAATAAGATGTTTTCTTTTGACATGCAGAAACTTTTTAATAAGATGTGATCCCAGTTATTGATTCTGGGAAGTATTTCTTGTGTGGTTTGATTCCTGCTCATGAATTCTCTACCTATCCCTATGTCTTCAAGATGTTTACCTACTTTGTCTTCCAACAGGTATAGTGTTCCTGTTTTAATATTCAGATCTAGATTTTAGTTTAGTACATGGTGATAGGCATGGGTCTAGTTTAAGTTCTTGGCATATGGAGAGCCAGTTTTTCCAACACCATTTATTAAAGAGACTGTCGTTCTTCCAGTGAACATGTTTGGCCCCTTTATCAAAGATAAAGTGGTTGAGTGTGTTGGTAGTTGTGGTCGTATCTTCTAATCTATTCCATTGATCTTCAGATTTGTTTTTATTTATTTATGTTGATTTTTTTACAGTAGCTTTGTAGTATAACTTCAAGTCGGGGATTGTGATGCCCTCTGCCTTGCCTTTGCTGCTTAGAATTGCTTTTGCTATTCTAGTTCTTTTCTGGTTCCAGATGAATTTTAGGAGTGATTTCTCTAGATCTATGAGGTATGTTGATGTATTTTCATTGGGATTGCATTGAATTTGTATAACAGTTTTGGGAGAATGGCCATTTTCACAATATTTATTCTTCCTATCCATGAACAAGGGATATCTTTCCATTTTTTGAGATCCTCTTCAATTTTTCAGGGCATTATAATGTCCCCTGTATTGATCTTTTACTTCTTTTGTGAGATTAATTCTTAAGTATTTCATTTTTTTGGATGCTAGTGTGAAGGATGTGGCTTTTCTTATTTCACTCTCAGTGATTTTGTTGTTAGTGTATAGAAATGCTATTGATTTTTTGTACTGATTTTGTATTCACCTATATTGCTGAATGTATTTATTTAGGAGTCTTTCAATGGCGTTTTGGGGGTCTTCTATTGTAGAGTATCATGTCATCTGCAAACAATGATAATTCAACTTCCTCTATTCCTATCTTTACCCCTTTTAGTTCTCTCTCTTATCTAATTGCTCTGGCTAGTATTTCCAATGCTGTGTTGAATAAGAGTGGTGATAAGGGACATCCTTGTCTGCTGCCTGATTTTAAGGCAAAGTCCTTGATTTTTGGCCATTTAATATGATGCTGGCTGTTGGTTTGTCATAGATAGCCTTTATAATATTGAGGTAAAGACCATCTATTCCAATTTTCTGTAAGGTTCTTATCATGAATGCATGTTGGACCTCATCAAAAGCTTTTTCTGCATCTATAGAAATGATCCTGTGATTCTTACTTTTGGCTTTATTGATATGGTGGATTACATTTATTGATTTACATATGCTGAAGCATCCCTGCATGCCTGGGATGAATCCCACCTGATTGTGGTATATGATCTTCTTGATGATTAGCTACATTCTGTTTGCCAATCTTTTACTGAGGATTTTTGCATCTGTGTTCATTAGGGAGATTGGCCTGTAGTTCTCTTTTTTAGTTGGGTTTTTCTCAGGCTTTGGCACTAGAGTAATATTTGCTTCCAAGAATGACTTAGGAAGGATTGCTTCCCTTTCAATTTCATTGAATAGTTTGAGGAGAGTCGGCATTAGGTCTTCTTTGTATTTCTTGTAGAATTCTGCAGTGAATCCATTTGGGCCTGGGCTCTTCTTTGTAGGTAAGGACTTAATTACACTTTCAATTTGATTAATAGAAATTGGGTTATTCAGCAGTTTTATATCTTCTTGACCCAGCTTTGGTAGTTCATAAGTTTCTAGGAATCTACTCATTTCTTCTGTGTTATCAAACCTATGACAAGTAGAGGTTTTTGAAATAAGTGTTGATGTTCTTTTGTATTTCCTCAGAGTTTGTAGTAATTTTGTCTTTTTCATTCCTTATTGCATGAATTTGAGTTTTTTCACCCCTTTTTAAAATAAGGTTGCTAGGGGCTTATCAATTTTATTTATTCTTTCAAAGAACCAACTCTTTGATTCATTGATTCTTTGGGTTGTTTTCTTAGTCTCTATTGGATTAATTTCTGCTCTAGTTTTTATAATTTCCTCCCTTTTTTGGCTTTGGGTTTGACTTGCTCTTCTTTTTCTACAGGTTTGAGATGTAGCATCAGGTTGTTTATTTGTATTCTTTCTGTTTTCCTGATGGGGGAACTCAGTGCAATATATTTTCCTCTGAGGACCGCTTTCATTGCATCCCACAGATTCTGGGAAGTTGTATTTGTATTTTCACTTGCCTGTAGGTATTGCTTAAATTCTTCTTTAATTTCTCCTGCTGACCCACTGATTGTGCAAGAGTATATTATTCAATTTCCATGTGTTTCTGAGGTTTTTGCAGTTTCTTTTATCATTAATTTCTAGTTTCATGGTGCTATCATCTGATAACATGCATGACATAATTTCAATTCTTTTGCCTTTACTTAAATATGTTCTGTAGGCTAGTATATGGTCTATTTTAGAGAATGTCCCATGTAATGCTGAGAAGAATGTATATTCTAATGTTGTTTGATGGAACACTCTGTATATGTCTATCAAGTCCATTTGTTCACAGGTGTGATTCAGGTCTGTTATTTCTTTGCTGATTTTCTGTCTGGTTGATCTGTCCCTTGGTCTCAATGGTGTGTTAAGGTCTCCTGTTATAATTGTGTTATTGCTTGTTTGATTTTTCATTTCTGTTAGTACTTGCTTTGCATAACTGGCTACTCTGGAATTTGGTGCATATATATTTAAGATAACTAGTAGGTAGTGACCTTCTTTATCATTCTTGGTTTGAAATTCATATTGTCTGCAAACAGAGTATCTACCGCTGCTTTTTTTTTTTTTTTTTTTTTTTTTTTGGCTTCCTGTTGCATGATGTATTATTTTCCATCCTTTGATTTTCAGTCTGTGAGTTTCTTTTTGGGTTAGATTGGTTTCTTGTAGATAGCATATGGTTAGATGTTGTTTCTTGATCCATTCTGCCAATCTGTTTCTTTTAATTGGTGAATTGGAACCATTTACATTAATGGTTTTATATATACATGTATTGTATACTGGTTTATTATTGACATGTTATCTTTCTGCTGCTGCATCTTTATCTTTCTGTTCTGTTTAATTGTCTGCTTTGCTTAGCGTTTTTTTTCCTAAGTGTATCTAAACTGTCTTTCAGTATTCTTTGCAGGGTTTGTTTGGTGATCATGAAGTTCTTCAGCTGTTCTTTGTCATGGAAGTATCTTATTTCTCCATCCATTTTGAAGGACAGTTTTGCAGGGTACACCAGTCTAGGTTGGAAATCATTTTCCTTTAGGATCTGAAATGCTTCACTCCATGCTCTTCTTGACTTCATTGTTTTTGTTGAGAAGTCTGCTGTGATTCTGATAGGTTTTCCTTTATAGGTGATCTATATTTGTCTCTAACAGCTTTTAATATTCTATTCTAATTTGGATTTCTGGGATGGTGATTATTATATGTCTGGTTGTAGTTTTATTTTGGTTATGGCAATTTGGAGTTCTATATGATTCACTAATCCTAATGTCAGTTTCCATTCTCATGTTTGGGAAATTTTCAGCTATTACTTCTCTAAATATCCTCTTGACATCCTTTATGTTGTCCCCTTCTTTTTCATTTACGCCTATCAATCTTATGTTGTTTTTCTTTGCATCATCATGCAGCTGTTGAATTGTTATTTCCTGATTCCTTGTTATTTTTAAAAGATCTTTCCTTTCCTGTTCACTAGCTGCAATTTGTCTTTGAGGTCTGAAATTCTATCTTCACTTCTGTTGAGACAGTTTTGACAACTTTCAATGGAATGTTTGATTTCCTGTATATATCTCTTTGAATCTGCTTCATGTATTCTGTTTGTTTCTTATATTGTTCATCTAGGGATTCTATCTTTTTGTTTTGTTCCTCAGATTTTAAAACTGTGTCTTCTTTAGATGTTTTTAGCCTCTCTTTCATTACTTTTATCATTTCTTTTTTAACTGGGAGATTATTTCTAATTTGAATTCCTTTAAATATTCCTAAAGTTGCTTCTTTATTTCAGTTGCTATTATTTCAGGTATTTCAGATATATGGCATATATTTTCTTCTATGTACATGCCTCCTAGGCTTTCTTGGAATGGGCTGGAGTTTTGAGATTGCATTTTAGTCTTTTGTTTTGTCATTTTCCTATATATCTGTGTTTCAAGTGATGTTGCAAAGCTTACCCTGGGTGTACTGGAAATCATCTTTTACACCCTTGGCTCCTGGGACTGAATGGAGGTTGCTGAGCATGGTCCAGTCAGGCCCACAGGACCTCCTGTGCCACCTCCAGTGTTTCAGGAAGCTGGGTGGGCACCTAACCACTGTGAATGATGGTCCAAATCTCTCCCGGGGCAAGCACCAAGCACTGGAACTCACTTCACGTGCCCTCAACTCCTCTGATTGAAAAAGGTCACTGGGCACATCTAGTCGGGCCACAAAATCTCCCAAACCTAGTCTAATGTGTTTGGAAGCTGGGCGGGTGCTTGACCACTGGAAACAATGATCTTAAACGCTCCAGGGGCCTGAGCTGGTGTGCAGGAACTCACCTCTGGCATCCCAGTTCCCCAGATTGAAAGAAGGTCACTGGGTGCAGCCCAGCCAGGCCAAGAAACCTGCAGAGCCCAGTCTAGTGTGGCTGGAAGTTGGGCAATTCCTTGACCACTGGGAGCAATGATCTTAAACTCTCCCTGGGCTCCCACTGCCAGTGTGCAGGAACTCACCTCTGGCAGCCCAGTTCCCTGACATTATATTTTTGAAGAGCATGAAGTCAAAATGAAAAATACGACAACTAATTTAAAATATTTTATGGTCAAAAAACATGGCAGAATGATAAAAGGGATTAAAAAATTTTAAACAGATTTTAAATAAACAACCTTACCTCAAATTAAACATACAGGAAGCCAAAAATATCTGTTGGATAAAGAGGGCTGGCAAAAGAAATGAGTAACAAAAACAGCTGTATAAGAAATGGAAGATAAAAGGATCTAGGTATGCTAATTTCCAAGGAAGCTCTAGGATAGGACCACTACAAAGAACAACAAATGAGTATTTGGGAAGCATGTTAAAACAAAATTTTTGTTTAATAAAAATTAAGTTAATCAAAATTATTATACAAGAAGTCACTAAATGAAGCCAATCCCTAAAAAAAATCATAAATCTAAAGAGTTAACAGAGCTCAGAAAGACAATTATATATAATTATACTTATATCTGTGGGAAGCCCTGCATTTGGCTGCCACCTTATATCTGCAGGCTGCACTACCTTAACTCCCTCTAGGAGTTAAGTTTGGTAGTTAAGCAACACCTTGTCTAGCTTGTTTGGCCCATTCAAGGATTATGCTTATGAGTCCACGCATGGGAAATTTGAAAATTTGATTTAATCTATAACCCTCAGTCTTGCCACTGTTGCTAAGTTACCTGCTGACGTCTCTGAACCCAACTCTCTCCTCCTTAATACCCTATGTATTTGATACTCATTCCTTGAATAAACGAGACTTGATTGGACTTCTGTCTTGTCTCAGTTCTTTGCATCTCTTCTTGTCCCCTTTCATCCCTACTCCCCCTCTAGGGTCTCTCTGGATTACCCGCAGGCCAGGACAATATCTATTTGTGTAATGTAGTCTCAATAATGTTTAAAAACCTGTAAAACACCTAGAGCTAATATTGGAGTCCAAAGCTAAACCCATCAACAATGAACAATAAAACAAGATTCTACTTCTTTATTAGGCATTTTCCATAGCTGGGACAAAATATCCAATACCTGAAACTTAAAAGAAGAGAGGTTTATTTTGGATCATGATTTGAGAGGGTTCAGTTAGGATGGTTTCAAGGCAGAAAACATCTAGTGAGAGTCTGGTGGAAGGAAACTGCTCACCTTATGGTATGCAGGAAGCAGAAAGAAGGAAGAAAATAAGGACAAGAATACACCTTTCCAGGTCAAGCCCCTAGTGACTCATTGTCTCTGACTAGGTGCTACCTCTTAATAACACATTCAGCCACAAACTCATGAATGAACTAATCCATTAATGAGTGTACTACTTCTGTGATCCAATCATCAAAAGCTCTGCCTCTAAGTTTAGACTTTGACTCCATGAAAATTATAAACTCTGCTGATTCAGATATAAAAGGCTAATAAAAACCCAACTAATTGACTATTAGTGTCTCTAATTTTTACTAAAATGCTCTCATGTCAAATAAACCACATAGGTTTTAAAACAACTTTAGGATTTACAAAAGAGAAAGAGAACAAGAATATTTGAATATCAACAGGCATTCTGTAATATCTAGTTATTATATAATATACTTCTTGTGGCCCTGAATAAGTTCCAAAAAATAAAATTATTATGGCTTAGTTTTTATACAATAAAGTCTATAAAGATGACATTAAAGCCCTGCTATTTCATTTCAATCACATATTACTTGATAATAGGCAGATGTAATGAATTTGGTACAAAAGAAAGTGAATTTAAAGTTCATCATACCATATGTTAGAATATGATTAATAAACCAGGAATGAAGAATAATGATCTTTGTTAAGAGGAATGAAAATAGAAAAACTTTAAGAAATGGAACTAAACCCCACTTTACTTTTATTTTTACCAGTATTTAAAATATGCAAGAGTATTTTTAAATTAATGGGACAAATATCTGATGACCAGATTTTATGCACAAGGAAAAGATGTGACATTTAAAACATCTCTTATCCAAATTCTGTGAAAGATGGAGAAGCTCTGGAAAAAACATGAATTGGGAAGATAAAAGGAAACTTTTTAGATGGGTGTTATGACTTGTGCCTTGATATCCTCCACCTCAAAGCCTCGTATGGTCATGGAGTGGTGTTCAGAGACAGCTGAATCTAGAGTTTGTGATTGATTCATAGTGCAATGTTGGTATTAAGGTATGAGTGCTACACCTGCTCTGGGGACAAGAGCCTGCACACAATGTAAGAGACAGAAAGAGGCTTGCCCTTTCTCTGCTGTCTCTTGTTGCTTTTTCTGCCTTCTGCCACCATGAACTCTTGTTCCTCTGCTATGTGCCACCTTACCTTGGAGCCAACCAGTTACGGACTGCAACCTCTACAAACTGTGAGTTAGATACGCCTTTCCCCTCTTCAACTTTGCATGTCTGGTATTTGTCTCAGCAACAAAGAAGAAACTAAAACAGTTGGCATTTAGAGATATTTGCAGTACTCAGGGATGTTTCAGAAATCCACATTGTAAGGCTGATTTAAACTATACTACAATACTACATGAATAACGGTATTACTGTCTAACATCACTGTAAAGAAAAGTAATAATAATTCAGTGAATTCACATTGTGATAAAGGGATTAGAAGATAATCATTAAATGAATTTTTCTAAATGATCTAAAGGGTTCGAATACATTTCTGTATTCATAGCACAGCTTAGAGTACTTCAGTCTTTTTCAAAAGAGTACAAATTTGTAGCTTGCAGTATAAAAATATAATGGTCCCATTACTTTATTAAAATATGTGAATTATAACAATAAAACAAAAATATGGAAAAATTCCATAATAAAGATACTTGTATAATCATATTTGGTTAGGTTAAATCACATATTAAAATAAGGGGTAATAATCTGATATAAGGAAAAATTTCTTAGTTAATTCTCTGAAGCAATAGCATGTCAGTAATTTTTTTAAAAAGGACAATAATAGAGGAGCCAGAATCAGAATAAATTACCCATTTATTGAAATGAAATAGTAATGATATCTCTAAAATGATAAATTTCTGAAATTAGTAGACAAAAGGAAGCAATCAATAACTGTAACCTTAACTTTCATAGGAATAGCAAGAAAAGAGCCCTTGTCATCTTCCAACTAGTCCCTAAAAATATCTTTCAGGACCCAGAGGAAACCTATATGGTATAATCACATAAATTTAGGTAGTAACGATGGTTGCTGATAAACCCAAGTCTTTCATCATTCCTAAAAGCAGTGAAAAGTAAGCCTAATAAAAATATACATATTTTGTGAATATCAGATCCCTCATGAGTTATAAAAGATCTTAGAAATATCTAACTTTTCTATTTTTCTCTTATTTTTTGGGGGGATAGTTACTGGTCATAGACTAGAACCCAGGGAACTTGCACACGAGTAATGTACTACCTACCTTGATATAAGTATTAGAGGAAAACTCAGACCTGCAATTTTGCAGAATGAAATAAACTGACTAAAATATCTTCATAATGCAAAAACAAAAAATTTAATTTCATCAGTATTATATCATATTTGTTTCTTGCTTGTTTACTTTTTTGCTTTCTTGCTTGCTTTATTGTGCTGAAGGCCTTGCAAATGCTGAAGCGCACCACCACTGAGGTTCACCCCTCGCCTGAGGTTTACCCCTAGCCTAAAGTTCATAATTTTTTCTTTATTTTTGTTCATAAGACAGGGTCTTACTATAGAGTTCACATTGGCCTGGAACTTGCTATGTAGCTCTGGCAGACCTCAAACTTTTAATTCTCCAGCTTCGACCTCCTGAGTGGTGGTGATTTTAAGCACATGGAACGATGACAAGTTTCAGGCTTACATTTTATCATAACAAACATTTTGTTGCTCAGTTTATTAATTCTGTTGTACCTTTGAGATCTTACATAAAATTCACTTAGTGGAAAGACAGAAAGTTATTAGGGGCCAGAATTCATATGGGTAATTTTCATAAAGAACATTTAGGAAGTGATGTGATGAAAGATAATTGACTATATCTAAAGTTATGAGTCCTTCTAAGAGGTAAACATTCAAAATGGCTACTAATATTTTTGCTATATTACTGAAAGATTTAAAAATAAAAAGGTAGGCTAGTTATCAAAGAGCTCAAAGTCAAAGGAATAGTCCTAATTTCTAAGGAAGAGATATAAATGTTAAAAATATAAATAAAAATCAACAAATGGGAAATAAATGGCACACACTAAAGAATATGTGACCTTCTAAGGAAATTCAGGTATACACAAGAAAACTTAGATTTTTTTTTTTTTTTTTTGTCTTTTTGAGACAGGGTCTCGCTGTGCAGTTCAGGCTGGCCTTGAGCTCACTTTGTAGTCCAGAATGGTCTCGAACTTCTAAGGATCCTCTTGCCTCACCCTCCCAAGTGCTGGGATTACAAGCGTGCGCCACCACGTCCGGCTTGAAAACTTAGAATTTTTTTTGTTTTGTTTTTTTGTCTTTTTCCTTTTTATCGGTACCAGGGATCGAACTCACGACTGCCTGCTTGCAAGGCAGGTGCTTATGCCACTGAGCTAAATCCCCAGCCCCGAAAATTTAGATGTTTAATATCAATGGTCGATTGATTATTTTCTAGTTTAAGTCAGTGGACATGATGAGTTTGCTACCTACAGCTGAAGTAACTTAGGATGGCAGTTATGCTTCTGAAAGATGGGTAAGGATCAAATTGTGACAGGAAGCCAGGTGTGGTAACATACATCTGTAATCCAGCACTTGGGAGGCTGAGGCAGGACAATCACAATTTCAAGACAAGTCTGGGCAACATAGCGATCTCAAGGGCAGCCTGGATTACTTAAAAAGTTCAAGAGCCTGTCTCAAAAAGCAAACTCATACACAACTTATGACAAGGTTACCTCGAGAAATAAAAAGCAGCTATTTTACTCAGCCAAAGCTTACTTGGCAGAGCCAGTTTCTCCCTTACTCTTCACTTTTATTTTTTCAAATAAGTCGCTACCAGTTTTCACTCATTTCATCCAATTCTTTGTTAGAAGATTCTGGAGTCTGACACCAGAAGGAGATAGAAGCACCACAAAAAGTGAAACTTGGGAGAAGACGGCACACTGGTAAACAGCAGAGAAAACAGCCTCTCCAAGGTTTGCTGTCCAGAAGCAGTAATATAATAACGTGAGAAAGAGAAAGAGGGAAGTGGGTCTCAGGGACTCCACAGGATCTAAAAACAAATTGAAGTTAACAGGGAGAGAGAAGAGAGAGACCTTAATGCAGAAGGAGGAGATGGCAAGCAGTGCTTTCTCCCCGAGCCCTGGCTCACTGCCCAAGGTTGTTTATTTGAGTTGGCTCTATTATTTGGATATGGGAATTCACCACTGTAAATTTCCCTCATAGGATTGCTTTCGTTGGGTTCCACAAGTTCAGATGTGTTTAATTGTAGAAATCATCTAATTTCTTCTTAATTTCATTCGTGATCTATTGGCTGTGAAGGAGGTTGTTATTTAATTTCTACATGTTTATGTAGTGGAGGAACGTAACATCCCATTGTCACAGAGAGATGGATCAACTAGATAAAAATCAGCAAAGAAACAACAGAACTGAACCAAATGTAAACAAATGGACTTAGTAGACATAGAGAATTCTACCCAACAGCATCAGAATACATATTCTTCTTAGCTGCGCATAGGATGTTCTCTAAAATAAACTATATACTAGCCCAAAGAACATGCTTAAGGAAATACAAAGGAACTGAAATTATCCCATGCATATTATCTGGCCATAATGCAATGAAATTGGAAATTAATGACAAAAGAAACCACAAAGCTCCATGAACACATGGAAATTAATTTGCTTAACAACCAATAGGTCATGGATGAAATTAAAAAAGAAATTAAACAATATATAATCAAACAAAAATGTAAATACAACTTACAGGAAAGTATGGGAACCAATGAAAGTAGTCCTCAGAGGAAATTTATAGCAGTGAATTCTCACATTAGGAAAATGAAACAAGCACAGATAACCTTGTGCTGTATCTCAAGCTTCTAGAAAAAAAAAAGCTTTATATCAAGTCCAAAGCCCAATGAAGGAATAAAACTATAAAGATCAGAGCAGAAATTAACACAATTGAGACTAAGAAAATAATAAAAAGAATTATAAATCAAAGAGTTGGGTCTTTAAGAGGATAAATAAAATTGATCAATCCTGAGCCAAGTTTATTTAAAAGAAAGAAAGGAAAAACTCAAATTCAAATAATGAGTAATACAAAGGTGTAATCACTACACATTCTGTGGAAATTCAAAAGATCATCAATACCTACTTCAAAAATATTCTTGTAGAAAACAGAAGAAATGGACAGATTTATAGATATATATGAATTGCCAAAGTTGGATTAAGAAGATATAAAAATTCTTAATAACCCAATGTCAGTTAATGAAATTGAAAACATAATACACAATTTACCACTACCACCACCAAACAAAAAACCCCCCAGGTCCTAATGGATTCACAGCTGAATTCTACAAGAAACTTATAAAAGATTTAATGCTAATATTCCTTGAACTCTTTAATGAAATTTAAAGGGAAGAAAGTCTCTCTCATTCCCAGAGGCAAGTATTACCCTGATACTAAAACCAGTGAAAGACCCAATCAAAAAGGAGAGCTACAGCCAATCTCTCCAATGGACATAGATGCAAAAATCCTCAGTTAAATACTAGCAAATACAATGCAGCAAATCATCAAGAAGATTATACACCATGACCAAGTGGGATTCATCCCAGGCATGCAGGGATGGTTCAACATATGTAAATCAATAAATGTAATCCACCATATCAACAGAGTAAAAGACAAAAATCACATGACCATCTCAATAGATGCACATAAAGCTTTTGATAAAGTCCAACTCATTTATAATAAAAACCCTACAGAAACTTGGACTAGATGGTCTTTACCATAAGAGGTAAAGCAAATATGGGGGATCTCCTTCTGTCTTCTCTTTCAAGGCCAACATTATTTTCACTGTTTTGCTTTGTTCTGATTAACTGTTTTGCTCTATTCAATATTCTCTTTTGATTGGTTTTATAATGTTCTGTTTTTGGTTTGATTTTGCAATACCTGATTGAATGGACATCTATTGTGAAGATAACGAGATGTATTATGGTATCTATTTCTGTTATCCCAATATCGTGCTCTGAAGTTCTGTACCAATTTCACTGTATTGTCTTGATTGGCTTTGTTCTGTCTTGTTCTGTTGCATCTTACTACCTTCAGAGTAAAATTTTTAAAAAGATGTGGTCTTTTTATACAATGGAATATTACTCAGCTATAAATAACAATAAATGACAGTTTTATAGGTAAATGCATGCAGAGACCATACTCAAATGTGAAATAAATCAGATTTGCATGTGTAACTATTGTATTATCTCCCAAATGTAAGAAACTGACAGAATAAATAAGATCCAAAAGGTACAATAGATATTGTGAAAGGGAAAGAAACTCCTGAAAAGGAAAGAATAGCTGGGATAAAAGAAAGGAGAAACAAGAAAGAGAAAGAATAATTAGGATGGGGAATCAGAGAGAAGAAGAAAGGGGATATATATTTATATGCAAGATAGCTATGATAATTGTACTACTGATTTTATTAGTTCACTGAAAGGAACAGTTAGTACCTATATTGTTTGATCCATTTTGCATGTCTATATCTGCTAATCTGGGCAGCTATTTTGAAGACAACAATATGCAGTATAATAACCATTGTTAATTTCCTACCATCTTGTTTTGCAATTCTGTATTTTTTATTGTTTTTTTAATATTCGCTTAAAAAAAGAAATTAACCTATAATAAATGGTGGCAGGAATGTGGAAACAAAGGAACCTTTCTCTACTGTTAGTGGGAATGTAGACTGGTATAACTAGTATAGAAATCTGTGTGGAGTTTCCTCAAAAAAATAGATTTAAAGGTTCAACTTGACTCAGCTCTTTGCCTTTTTACTATTTTCTCCAAAGAATTAAAAGCATCGTAACTCAGTGTTTCACATCCTTGTTTGCAGTGGCACAGTATGCAATAGCTAAATCTTGGAAACAGCCCAAATGTCCATCAATCAATGATGAGTATGTAAATGTTTTTTTTTTTAATATATACAGTGGAGTCCTACTCTGAAACAAGGTGAGTTTGAGACATTTCTAGCTAAACAGATTCACCTTGAGATCATACTCATAAGTGAAATAAATTGGACACATATTTAAATACCACATTGTTTCTCTGGTGTGAGATAATGATGTATAATAGCTAATTAGATAATAATGTATAATAGATAATTAGAAACAGGATGAAAATCATTAAATAGAAAGGCAAAGAAGGGGCAGAAGGGAAGGTTACAGGAAAAAAGAGACAAAAATACCCCAGAATAGAAGCAAAAATTGGAACCAAAGCTTTTATAAATAAGGAAGTGTTGAAATGAGGGCAGGGGATGGGAAGAAAGAGAAAGTAAGATATATCATGTATAGGTAAAGTAAGATATATCATATATAGTTACTTGCTGAAGAAAGTAAGATATATCATGATAGGTATATATCATGTACCTGTGATAAATATTACCATTATGAATATCTAAAATCATGAATAAAAATAAATAAGCAGACAGCTTCTTGTGGTTTGCAACAAAACTCTCTAAGAAAATACTGAACAATATGAACTATTACACAGATAGGAGCATCATGCCCCTTTTCTTTATGCCTCACAAAGTTTTGCAAAGAATTAATGATGAACATGCTCATGCCAGATCTTTTAGCATCTCTTTCCTTTTGGTGTTCAGATTTCTATGTTCTATGGGAAGTAAAGTTGCTTAGGAATGGACAGTGTCATAACTAAATATATCACGTAGGCAACCAGAGCCTGAAGTTGCAGAGCAGTTATTGTTGCACTTACATATTATATAAAACTTGTTATGTAACTATTACATATTATATAAAACTTGTTATGTAACATGGAAGAGCTGTATTTCTACAGTGGACTATTTATTTGAAGACATCAACGATTGATGTTCTATTTACTTTTAGATTTTGAGGTAAGATAAAATTTTAAATGATTAATGTAAAATATTCTCAAAGCATGAAAAGATACCTTAGAAATGACTTAGTCCAATCCTCCATTCAATAGAGGATTCTCAGCTTCACAAAATAAAAGATTGATATATTTTCTTAGCATACTTTCCCCTACTATGTGGAGGCATTCCATGATCTTATTATATGCAGAGAGAAGACTGAGACATCTGCAGTGTTCCTTCTGACTCACTGATGCACATATATTTATTGCTAGTAAGAATTGAGTGTAAACACTACACATTACCTCAGTCTTAATAGTTTTTGTACAAAAATTTAAGAAGCCTTCATAGACAATAACAATGAAGATTCATATAAATATTTTATGTTGAGAAAAAAATTTTTAAAAAGCATCCATTATATAATAGCAAGTATAGATAGTCCAGTGCAAAAGAAATTTATTACTCTGAATGACTACTGACCAGGTGATGACATCTTGGAGTTACCTGATTTGTGCAGTGGTCACTGGAATACTGTATTACTATACAAATTTAGATCTGTATTTTATTTTTAGTTGTTATTAATTTATGTCTCAATTGTAATATATATCTCAGATGTTGCATTTGCTTATGCTCTTTGTTCTATAGTTGCTGGTAAAGGGAAATGCCTGAATTTTTAAATAATACCTGCAGCATTGAGGTATAAATATCAGTTAGGCCTAACACAGTTTTAGCAATTAATTCAAGGAAATTATATGTACTTTAAAATAATTTAAACTAAGAATATTTAGAAAGAGTTAGTTTGTAATTTTGAGAGTCAAGAGAGAATGTTAAATATACGTAGTTAAATTGTTCTGTGGCTAAATATAAATTGTATGTGTGAAAAAAGGCACCTACTGGTATATGAAGTAGAATCAGCAGTTATAAATGGAAAGACTTATAAAATAGCTCAGTATAATTTGCTGAAGATGAACATACTTGTCTGCAGTGTTCTAAGGCTTAATCATTTTTATTACTGCTTTTATTTTGTTGACAGTGGTTAGGTACCAATGTGACATAAAATAAGTTCTCTCTTCCAGATGTCCTTTTACTAGAAGGATAAAGAACAGACTGTTTTTTCTGTGACATGAAATATATGTGACTTTAATCTTCAAAATCACAATACCATAAATTCATATCTACTTTGTTATTCATTTTTACCTTCAGGTATTTTTGACCATTTGATGACTTTCAGATCACACTCCTTTTGAATATCTATTTTGTTTTATTGCTTCTTTCCTAATGCAGAAGTTTCTATTTTGGAAAAGCAGAATCTCAGTTTGTTATTTATATTCCATATTTCTAACCTCTTTGGATACTTTTATATTGCTTTGTACCCCTTATGCATTACTTCTTAATAGCACCTGTGAATTTCATTAACATTCTATTTGTCCCATTTTCTATACGATTAATGCACCAGCTGTATAAGACAGAATGTAACACTGATCCTTCAGCACCCAGACACATTCTCTAACTTGATACACTGCCAGTTATCATTTATCAATATGTTTATGGTTCTCTAGCCAGTTTTGAACCCATGTGATTCTTCTTATACCCCCAAAGAATGTATACTGTCCACAGATGTCATGAGACATTGCATCACATTTTCCACTTTATTTTAAAAAATTACATCTAACGTATATTTTTTCATTTACTGACATCTAAAAACTTACACACTCAGATTAGTTTAATCTTTCTAATTCTGGAGATTTCTCTATATATTAGTTTTCTTTTAGTATTCATGTCATTTTCTTAAGGTGAATTTAAATGGCATGACAATCTGTGTTTTTAAAACTCTTTTAATGTTTATCTTTGAAATAACTGTAGATTTACAGAAAAGTTGTAAAGATAGCAAACACTTCCTTTATGTATTTCCCCTAACTTCCTCTAATATTAATACCTCAGAAAACCAGAAAGGATTTCTCAACATTAAGGAACTAACATTCATAGGGTACTATTAACTAAACTAGATACATTATTCAGTTTCCACTTGTTTTCCCACTAATGTCTTGTTTCCATGCCAAGATCCAATCAAGGTTATTACATTGCACTTAGTGATGTTCTTAAGTCTCCAATGATCCATGATAGTTTCTCAGTCTGTCTTTGATTTTCATTAATACTATAAACTGAATATTTACATCTCCCTGACCCCCACACTCCTACCCAAATTCATGCTGCGATATAATCCCCAATGGTATTTGGAAGTAGGGACTCTGGGAGAGGATTAGGCTATGAGGAAAGAACCCTCATAAATAAATTGGATTAATGTTCTTACAAAAGAGATCCTAGAGAGCTCCCTCACTCCTTTAGTTAAATGAGTTTTATCAAGATAGAGGTCTAAGAACCAGGAAACAGACCCTCACCAGACATCTGCTGGCACTTGGACTTCTGAGACTCCAGAAATGTGAGAAATACATGTTTGTTGTTTATGAGATACCTGACTCAAAAGGACTAAAATGCGAGTGAGATATTTTGTAAAATGTTCCCTCATTAGGTTTTGTCTGATGTTCTTGTATAATGCTAAGTTCATGAAAAGATTATCAAAAAGGCAAAATACCCTTCTCTTTGCATCATACTATTAGTACTTAGTAGTAATGTGGCTTATTACTAGTGATGGTAATTTTGATCACCTGGTTAATATGACACCTGTGATATTTCTCTACTATAAGTTAGACATTTTAATTTTCTACATGCTATTCCATGAATTCTCCACATGGATTATTAAAATTCTATGGGGAGACCCAGCTCAGAGAAAAAAAAATTTCTCTTTTTACATAAGAAACACAGATATACATATAGCACATAAATAGTTACTCAATGTATTTGAGGTATTAATATTTCACTAGGAGCATGAGAGATCTTAGGAAAAATATTTCTAAAAAGATTTCTTCATGTAAGAGTGGGAATATGATACAGTTGAATTAAAAAAAGAATACTGCTCTATTCATTTGAAGGTTGTTACTAAACCACAGGAGAGAAAACAGGAAAATAAGCTTTATGAAGGAGGGAAAGAAATAGTTACACGTATTATTTGGAATTCTGTAAAAATATTCTTTTGCTTTTTAAAAATCACCAGTTTGGACTATTTTCAGTCAATGGTTCATGTCTATATTTGTTAGTTTGGCTCTTCTAAACAGATACAATGCCAATATTAGGCACACATATCAGATAATTACCTATAAAAGCTAAAGAAGAGGGTTCAAAAGAGGAGACGAGAACTTTCGTACTATGATGGAAATCTACCTGTGATGGATGAAGAAAATGGAATAGTCCCCCTGCAGACAGTTCTAAGAATAATTCAGCCCTACTGATGAGTCCCGATGTCAAATTATCCTATTAAAGAAGTACTAGATTTCACAGAAGACTTGAATTACAAACCCTAATCTATGCGGTCATTGTCTATAGAAATCAGTGAGTAACCATGGCTCTGGCACAGCTCAGGGACGGGTTCTAAAGGACAGCAACTGAGGGTATCAGTCAATTATGCTCCCTGAAGCAAGAGATCTAAGCAGTTGATTTTCATATCCACCACAGTCTCTACTTTTAGTTTTATTAAAACACGAGAAATTATTTAAGAATATTATCTAATTCTTTTTTCACTCCAGATATTGTCTTTTTACTCTTTTATTTTCTGAACATAGCCATATAAATTTAAAACATTAATAATTTCTTAGAAACCATACTTTTCTTTTTCCATTTAAAAATACTTGTTCAGTAACTTGTAGTTTTTATAAGCAGTGACATGTTTTAAATTAGATAATCCTCATGTCAATAATAACGATAAATTCTGACTAAAATATAAGAAAATAGAAACTTGAAGGTACTGTGGGATGACTTGAAGGGGACATCAAATTTGAAGGAAAGAATGCCAATAGATCATACATATCTACATTTATGTGACTTTTCCAGTAAGGTTATTCCTCAGTTTGCATGGTGCACAGAGCTTAGACTGAAAGTAGCAGCTTTGAATGAGAAGTCAGAACTTGGGGATTGAAGCTGCTAGTGCATTTGGAAATGAAAGGGCAAAAATCTCCAAAAATGACAATTACATAGCAGGTGAGGTGAACTGCTTCAAAATCTGCATATTACTTCCCTTCAGATCATTGGCATACCTAGGAATTGGGCATGTTCAGGGCAAGATCCATGAAACCTAGAGAAAAGTAACAGTTCTAAGGCTGATGCTGTGAAGGAGAAATTTTAGCATCTCAGTGATGGTGAGTCAAAACTAAGAATAAATTTCTTAAAGTTAGAAGGAATTAATAAATATTTCAGGTTTTTAAGAAACTCCAGCAGATATGTAATTTAAGACCAAAGTTCACTCTTAAGACTAACGATAAACCTGAAATGGATAAATTTAAACAAAACCAAAATAAATGATACTTCACAAAACTAACAAAGTGTTTCAGTAAATTAAGCACTCCTCATAATAAATTCAAATCACTCTTCGGAGGAAGATAATTGAATAAGCACATTTTTTACAGGGGTATTACTTTTGTATTACAAGTACAAACTTGAAAGATTATATGAAAATACAGGACAATATAACTGTCATGGCTTATGTCTGTGTCCCCCAGGCCTCATGAGTTTGCATTGTGTATTTGTGATTGATTCATTGCCTAGTGCTTGGATTGATGATGTCAGTGCTCCACCCACATAGGGGTGGAGCCAGGATGTGATGTAATGGCAGGAAGAAGGTGTGTCTTGCTCTTTGCTGGTTCCTGCTGGCTGTTTGCAGCTGCCATAAACTGCGGCCCAGCCATGCCCACCTGCCTTGGAGCCAACTGAGTGTGGACTGAAACCTCCAAAAACTGTAAGAAATAAACCCTTCCTTTCCCAACTTGGGCTTCATCTCTCAGCGACGAGTAAAAAGTAAGACAATAACGAAGATAAAGAAAAAATCTATATAAACATACCCACTGAAAATCCAGGTATCAAGATTAACAGACAAATGCTTTAAAGTAACCATACTCTCTTAGCTAAACAATGAATAGGAAAGGAATATATTTAAAGAAAGTATGCAGGAAGTCAGTAGAGGAATAAAAAATGAAAATATAAACCAAAGGAAAATCCTAAAGCTGAAAAGTACAGTACCTGAAATGATTAATGAAAATCTATGCATGAAATTTATAGCAAACTGGATAAGGTAAAAGAGAGCCTCAGTGAACTTGAAGAAAACACAGTAGACATTCTCGGAAATGAAGCACATAGAAAAAAGGTCAGAAAATAACAGATCCTAAAAGATACGTGTGCTAAAGGTTAAACTATATAATATAAATAGAGTTCCAAAGGGAGAAGAGGAAGTGGATGCGAGATGAAAAGAATATTTAATAAAAAACGGTGGAAGCTAACCATGGCAGTAATGTCTAGAATCTCAGCCCTCTGGAGGTCAAGGCAGGACTACAAATTCAAGCCCAGGCTGGGCAACATAGAAGAACCCCGCCTCAAAATAAAAAATAAAAACAGGGCAGCCACTGTAGTGCAATGTGAAGTCTGTGGATTCACATCTTAATGCCACAAAATAATAATAATTAAAACAATGAAAATTTCCAAAACTGAATTATAAAAAATGTAAACTTATACATCCAAGATACATAGTAACTTGCAGGAGGAAAAAATACAAATAAAACTATAGCTAGGTATATCACAGTCAACTGCTAAAAGAGGAAAAAATACTGAAAATAGAGAGACGACAAAAAGATACACAGGAAAATAACAATAAGAATGATGACTGACTTCCATTAAAAATAACGGAAAATAGAAGCTAGCCAGTTGTGGTGGTCATACCTGTCATCTCAGTACTTGGCAGTTAAGGCAGAAATATCTAAAGTCCCTAGCTAGCCTGGACTACCTGGCTAGACCCTGTCACAAAAAACAAACAAACAAACAAACAAAACAAAACCACATGGAAGGAATCTGACTACCACCATCCTAGGTTGCACCCTGTGACTCATATTATTACTCAGTCCTCCCACTAACAGAAACCATTTCTCGTTGTGCTTTCCCAAACCTCATCCTAGGGACCCAAATAATTTTTAAAGATTTGGTTTACTCCATGATGTTACCTCTAAAAAAATGTATTTTGTCATGAATGTTATGCTAACATATTACCCAATTGCAAGTTTTATAATTGTTATCTGTTAACATTCTATGAGGCTTCAACTTCCAAGTCAACCAAGATTGATAAGAATATAACAGTTCCCTGGTCATATTAAATATTTAAAGGTGCTTGATATCTACATAAGATTAAGCTTCCATTGCAATACTGATTTAACTGATCTCCTCAATGTTCAAAAACTGAGGTTTAGAGATCAAAGTTAAAAACATATTTGGGCTAAAAGAACAACCAATATTTTTGCTCTGGCCCTCTAAGGTCAACAAGGACCCAGGACTTATGGAGTCCTTTCTACATAACCCTATAACTTTGGTAAGTCCCCCAACCTCCTGAACTGGGAGACTGTTGGACCCCAGAGGACAGGAATAAACAAATACATAGTGTGTTAAAAGGAGAATCACTAGCAGTGCTTTCATGGGAAGCCACAAGGTAGAGCAAGACTGTGACTCATTCGGGAAGCTTACACTGAAGGAAGAACACAAGTTGAGAAAACTAAGGGCTGAAGACCCTCACCCTGACCTTGTTAGATAGCAAGAGGTTAATTTTGATTGACACAGGTCTCACTTTAACTCGGTTTTGAACACACAGCACAGAAGTATACTGCAAAATATATCAAAGTAAGTAATATATAGAAGATATAAAAAGGGGGCTCCAAACACTAATCTCTGTGGACAGTTTTGTGTTATGGACATCTCTAGAAACCACCGGATTACAACTGCTATTCCAGTTCCTTAGAACAGTGTCTGGATGTGGCTATTTTCCCAGTCTGCCTTTCCATTCTGGTGTTCATGCCGTAGTAATATATGCTTTCACTCTTGGTAAAGTTGGTTCAATCTCACATAATTCCCAGTGGTCCAGCCCTTTATACTGTCTGTTCTCTGCTTTTTACTCATCTTTTTATTACTGTAATGCTTAATCTGTTTGAAAGCTTTCTCACCAATAAGACTGCAGCCATTTCAGTTGCTAAAGACCATGTCAGCACAGCCCTCCTCCTTCAGTTCAGACAAAACCCTGACAACTGCTACCCCTAAATGGTATACTGCCTGTTTTCTTTATCTAACCAGAGTCTGGAGTGAAGAAATATAAACACCATTATCTAGGCTGTATCCAGCTCTTCATAGCATTACTCAGTGCTGCCACTTATAGTAACCATTACTCACTGTACTTTCCCAAGCCTTGTGCTTGGAGCCCTCTATACTTTCTCAAGTGCTTGGAAGATAGCCACAACACCTTTCATGTGACACTATCCCCACGCTATAACTCTACATAAGACCTCAGCTTGTACCTTTGTTTTCCTCCTTTCTTTGTAACACATATTTTTAATATTCTCATCCTAACAGTCAATAGCCAGAGGAAAATATGCCTCAAATATGAAAGTAAAAAATACCAACAATATTTGAAGATACAGCACAGGTAATAATTTCCAGTAACTCAGGAAATAAAAGCATGCATTGAAAAAAGGAATTACATCAAATTACAGAGGTTGTACACAGGAAACAATGAACAGAGTGAAGAGACAACTTCCAAAGTGGGAAAAAAATCTTTGCTACTTAGCCTTCTGAAAGAGGATTAATCTTCAGAATATGTAAAGAATTCAAAAAACAACATCAAGACAAATAATACAATCAACATGAGTAAATGATACAAACAGACAAATATATAAAAATACAAATAATATATGTGTGTGTTATATATGGCTGATAAAGATATCAACATACTCTACATCTTCATAAGTGAAATGCAAATCAAAACCTGTATTGAGATTCCATCCCATCCTAGTCAAAATGACTGTCAAGAAAACAAAAAATACTAAATGCTTGGAAAAAATAACTCATGAAGAAATAGCCCCTATATCATTAGTAGGAATGTAAATAGTGCAGACACTATGAAAAACAGTACAGAAGTTTCTTAAAGAAGAAGAACTACTATATAATCCAGCTATACCATTGTCAGCTATATAACCAAAAGGATCAGTCAATATACACTATGTATACCTGCAAACCTATATTTGTCACAACACTATTCACAACACGTAAAGTACTGAATCAGTTTAGGTACATATCACTGGATGAATGAGTAACAAAAGATGTTGTATTTCACATACAATGGAGTATTATTCAGCTGTAAAGAACAAAATTATATCTTTTTCAGGAAAAGAATGGAACTGGAACTCACAATGTTAAGTTCAATATGAGAGACTCAGAATGACAAATGCCATATATTTTCTTTCATATATGGGATGGGACAGGGTGCAGTGAGACATGTCAGGAAGATAGAAGGGGCCTGTTAGGTAAAAAGAAATGACAAAAGGGAGGCTGGAAAGGGTTAAGAAGGATAACAAGGAAGATGGATATGATCAAAGCATATTATATTCTATAGAAATGTTAAAATGAAACCCATTACAGCATTTTGTGTAGTTTGTGCTAATAACGATAATAAAAATAAGATAAAATAATCAATGAAAGATGAGAAAAACATTAGTAACATATTTGTATTACAAAATATGTTAAAAATTTTTCTTTGGCTAGAAGGGAAAACCACATGAAAATTCAGTCTTATGAGAAGCAATGAAAATCAGATTAGTAAATAAGTGATAAATATAAAACATTATTTCTCTGTCTTAAGTACTTTATAAATGTTGAGAAAACAGGACATCCACATGCAAAAGATTGAAGGTGGACCCTTACCTTACTTACACTACGTATAAAAATCAACTACATAGAATAAATAGGTAAATATAAGAGTAACTACTATAAAACAATAAAGGGTTTGGGAGGAGACATTACAAAGTTGCTGATGTCTTAGATACAACACCATCAATATAAGAAAAAAAGGAAAAATAGGTACTTTGGACTGTACAAAAATTTAAAACTAGTGTTCATAAATGGAAACAATAGAAAAGGTCAATAAGTGATCTAAATGAAAATTTGAAAATATCTTCAAATCATATATCTAATAAAGAGTTAGTAGTTAGAATATATAATAAACTCCTAGAACTCAACAGCAAACAACCTGATTGAAAACTAGGCAAATTAGTTGAAGAGACCCCTCTCCAAAAAAGATATACAAGAGGCTAACTAGCAAATGAAAGATTATCAACATCATTGTTCACAAAAATGTTATTCAAAATCACAGTGAGATACTACCTTCTATCTTTAAATGGCTGCTATGGAAAAAAAAAAGACTTGGGAAGAAATTCTGTCACATACCACAACATGCACAAAACATGAGGACATTATGCTAAGTGAAAGAATCTTATTCTAAAAACACAAATACTGGACAATGCTACTTATTGTAGCATTGCTAGTTACAGTAATCAAATTCATTGAGCCAGACTGAAATGGTGAATGCCAGGTGCTGAGAGAGAAGGGTGGGAGAGCTGCTTTTAATGGGTATGGAATTTCAGTTTTGCAGTATGAAGAGTTCTAGAAGTTGGTGGCACAACAAAGTAAATAGCAATACTGCATAATGTTAAAAATGGTTAGGATGACAAATTTTATCTTACGTATAAGTTATCATATTTACTAAAAATCAACAATTTTAAGCAAAATATACTGTAGAGTTTATAATGTATGAAGTTGTAAAATATATGACAAAACAATATAGAGGATGAGAAGAAAGTAGAAATTCATTGTTGTAAGATTCTTATACTAGAGAGGCCAGAAGAACATGGCAGATAGATAGCAGCAGCCTCGGAGGCTATCTGAGAAACTGCACTTGAAATCCAGGAATGATGCCGGGCAGGAAGTCCTAGGCAAGGGGGAATATTCTTTGCTGACCCAGGAATGAACTAAATTAAGAGAAACCAACTGGAAATGCAATTCCGGTGATACAGCAGGAACAGATAAGGTCTCAGCACAGAAGCCGGACCCCCGCCACTGGAAACTGCGATTTGAATTACCTGTAGCCGCTGTTGCGTCCCGGTCAGCATAGCGGGGAGGGAGGAACGAAAGCTCGGAGAGTGGGAAGCCTTGGAAGGAGTTGGGAGCGGGATTGGCTAGGTGCCCTGTATCAACCTGCAGTGAGTGAGCAAATCGGGACCCTACCATAGAGAAGGAGGCTTCAGCAGAGGGCATACTTGGACCAGGCAGAATTCCCAGAACAAGATGCTGCAGTGACGTCAGTCACACATCCCCCTCTTAAGTGGGATTTGTGGAGAATGCCTGGCTTGTGAGATGCCACTAGCTGAGACCCAATAGGCTAGCCCAACTCAGGTCCCAGCACCTGGAGGTACACCTTAGCGGTGAAGTGTTCAGTAGGTTGACTTGGAGAGGGGAGCCTGGCATAGACTGCCTAGGTCTGTGTCTCCCTGGTGTTGCTGTGGTGGACGGGAACACCTAGCCGGCGCAATTCAAACAGACTGTGGCTGACAGGGAAGGAAGCTGGGCCTCCTATAAATGCTTAAATATAAGGAACAAAGAATATGGGAAGAGGGAGCAACAAGATAGGGTCCTTGGCCTCCAATCCTGAGAAACACACAATAGCAAACACCAATAGACATAAAGCACCATCTCCAGAGCCTCATAGACAAGTTCAGGAATGAAGTTATTAATGACCTGAAACAAGACATAAGCAGAATACTTAGAGAAATGCTAAGCACCGCCCAAGAAAAAACAGATGGTGGAATGGAAGAACAGAAAAAAAGGGGAGAATTGTTTGATATAGAAGATAGAGAAAACATAGAATACGTAAAGCAGGTTCAAAGAGATTACCAGGAAACTAAAAACTCTATCGAAAACTGGCATAACAGCTTGAAAGAAACTAAGGACAGATTATCTGAATTGGAGGGCAGATTTGTAATATGGGAGCATGAAATGAAAAACTTCTTAAAAATAACAAAAAAAAAAACAAACAGCAACAATACAAAAACTAGAAGATGATAAGAGAATCTATAACTTAAGAATTAAGAATGTAAGAGAAGAAGTGGGGATACAAACAAATGGACTACAAAACCTATTCACAGAAATAATCCAAGAGAATTTCCCTAATTTAGCAAATGGTAAAGATACTCAGATATATGGGGCATACAGGACTCCAGCCACCTATAACCTAAACAGAGCTACACCCAGGCATATAATAATCAAAATTCCAGAAATCCAATATAAGAACAGAATATTAAAAGCTGTCAGAGACAAGAAACAGATCACTTACAAGGGAACACCCATCAGAATTACAGCAGACTTCTCGGCACAAACCATCAAATCACGAAGACCATGGGGGGAAATAATTCAAGCTTTGAAAGATAATAACCTCCAGCCAAGATTGATATATCCTGCACAACTGTCCCTAGAGATTGATGGAAAAACAAGGTGCTTCCAGGATAAAGAGGAACTAGGGGAATTTGCAACTACTAATTCAACTCTACAGAGAATACTGCAGGATATTCTAAAAAAGGAAAATACCAAGATTCCAGAAATAGTGGCAGAGAGGCCACAATGAATGGAGCAGAAAATGAAATGAAGACAAACTGACAACAAACGACAGAGAAAGAGCTCAACAGAAATGAGGCAGAGAAGATCGGGAGGTAGGAACAGCTATTTTGGAGAAAACAAGACATCATAATAGCTAGTGCTGATTTACTATCACCTTGTTTTGCAGTCCCATCAAACGTGTATTCTTCTGTCTCCATTGCTCTTAAAAGGTTGTATCTTATTGGATTTTATTACATAGGATAATATAAGCAAAAACTTTTATAGACAAGGAGTTTATATAGAAATCCTTGTTCATTTTCTGTTAATTCGTTCTAAATACCCTGTAATAATGTCATTCTCTTAAATGGTTTTATAATGTCTTGATATGTTTGGTGCTACAGTATAAGAAGTTATACTCAAAGATTTCAAGCAAAGACACACTATGGTAACTATTTTTATGTCAGGAATATCTTGTGATAAAACACTATTTTGCTTAAGTGGTTATGTTTTGACCTGCACTGTTCTGTTGTTATGCCCTCTATTATCTCAATCCCCTTTTAAAAAAATTATTCACTTTTTTCTTTTTATTTTCTTAATTAAGGGAAAAATAAATAAAAAATAGCAGGATACATTATAGTAACCTACTTTGATTTCCTATTAACTTGATTTGAAATCCTGTATTGCCCTCACCATCTTGTTTTGACTGATGTTCCTCTATTCTGCTTTGCTTGATAGTACCAAGTTCGAAAGTATAGGCATAATTGTGAAGACAATAAGAATCATTGTGATACCCATTCTGATGACTATTATTTTCTTTTAAAATCCTGTAATCTCCAATGCTTTGGTTTTATTCTTTACTGTTTAGTTCAATTTTATTATAACTGCCAATTCTTCTTAAAATAGCAAGAGGCAGTATGGTAACCATTGTTGATCACTTTGTATTTTGTTTTTCCATTATCTATTATGTTCATCCTTTTGATTTGACTGACTCTGTTCTGATTGTCGCATTTGGTTTTACTCTCTTCAAAAAAAGTAATAAGAACTTTGGGAGTAATAAAACCCAAAATGTGTAATAGTCATTGTACAAAAGAAAAGAAAGTGCTCTAAAGGTTATAACTGAATATATGTTTAAGTGTATAAGATAGATAACCATATTACTGAGTGTTTTTTGGATCATTGAACAAAACTTTTTGCACTCTCACTGTTTGAAAGTCCACTTTATATGCTTCAGTTTTGTAACTTGAACAACTATTTCTAAGATGAGAATATGTAATCTATTAACTAGTGATTTCTTACTGTTTATTTTTTAAATTTTGTATTACTTGTACCCTTTTTCTGTTTTTTTTCCTTTTTCTCAAATAAAAAACAAACAAAAAAAAGATTCTTAAACTACAGGTAGTATAACATTAATTAAAGGTAAATTATAGTAAATTATGTACATATGTTGTAATGTACAGTATAGCCAATAAAAAAACAGAAATCTGTGATATAGCTTATTGATAAAACAATGTCCAAAACTTTCTGAAGACTTCAGCTTAATTCTGAGCATCACAGAGAAAAACAAAAAAACAAACAAACAAAAACACAAATAAGGTTGACCAACGCAAACAACTACAAAGAAGGAGACAGAATAGATACCAAAAATATATTTGATTAACCTAAAAAAGGAAAAGAACCAAACAAATATTGAAAATGGAAAGTCCAATAAGGCAAATAAAAGTGCAACTGAAAGAGTCATCAATACAGTAGGGTTAAGTGGAAGAAACACTAGCAGAACTTGAACACAAGAAGGATGAACTCTCATTTACAGACAGTAATAAAGAAAAAATATGAATAGTATGCATAAGATCTCTGAGACAACATTAAAAGACCAAAATGCAAATTACAGGTACAGAGGAAAGGACTGAGATACATGGTAATGGCATAGAAAATCTATGCATTGAAATAACAGTGGAAAAGCTCCACAATTCTTGGGAGTGATACGGACTTCCAATTACTACAGGCATTAGGGGCCTAAACAGACATGACCAGAACAGAACTACTTCATCACATACTTAAACTGCCAAAAGTTAAGAGTGTATGTCAAAAATTGCAGGAGAGACATGCAAAATCACTAAATCATATTTATCAGATTAACAGCATATTTCTCAGCAGAAACTCTGGAAAACAGGAGGGGATGGAATACTATATTTCAAGTTCTGAAAAAGAAAATAACCTGCCAATCTAGGTTACTATATCCAGCACAGTTATGTTTTAGAATCAATGAGAAATAAAGACTTGGGAAGATAAGCATAAACTAAAACATGCATGAGCTATAAATCAGCATTATAGTAGATTAGAAGATACCAAAGGAATTCTACACATAGATGAGGAAGCAAGGTAAACATAATCATAAGAGCATAGAAAAGAATAATCTGACTAGAAGAGCAGATAAGCAAAAGAAAACTAGGAGAGAATCAAATATAGTGGTATTTATTCATACACACTCCTGCTTGCAAACAATTTGGTTCACAAACAAAAGCACTGAGCACTATTTTTTCCATTTACAAACTCCACATTGGGCGACAAAAAGAGAGATGACCCAAATAAATAAATTGAATTCATTAAAGAGGATATTATGACGGACACCAATGATATCTACGGAATCAGGAAATATTTTGAAAAATTATTTCACAATAACTTGGAAAATCTAGAAGGAACAGACAAGTGGATAAATATATGTGACCTACCAAATTGAATCAAAAAGATATAAAAAGCAAATAATGACACCGATCTATAAAATAGCAAGAGGAACATATGTTTGAGGCCGGTCTGAGGATCTTAAGAGGACCTTCAATCAAAATTTAAAATAGAAAAAGACTGAGGATGTGGCTCAGCACTTTCTGGGATCAATCAACCCTACCATAAAAAATAAAAAAGATCAGAAACAAATAATAATGTTGAAACCCACCACTGAGCTACAAGCCCAACTACGCCACCCCTTCTACTGTTGTCTCACCAAGAGTCTCACTAAGTTGCCCAGCTATGACTTGAATTTATAATCCTCCTGCTTCATCTTCCCAGAATGCTACATGTTATGATTTGTGTCTGAATATCCTCTCAAAGTCTCATGTGGTCATGGGGTGGGGACTTCTCCCAGGAGGCTAAAAATAGAATTTGTCATCCACTCAAGGTCTGATGCTGGGATTAAAGGTATGTATGCTATTACCCACACCAGGACAGGTAGCCTGCATACAACGTAAGCAAAGAAAAGAGGTTTGATCTCCCTTCCTCTCTTGCTGCTTTTAGTATCCTCCACTGCCATGAACAGTTGCTTCTCTGGCAGGTCAGTCTGCATTAGATCCTGCAAATTATGGACTGAAACCTCTACAGACTGTGAGCTAAATAGATCTTTCCTCCTTTAACCTTCATTGTCGGGTATTTTGTCTCAGCAATGAGAAAAGTAACTCAGACTCTGGGTTTACAGGTGTGTACACTGTGCCTAATTTTTACCAGACTTTTAAAGAAGAACTAGTATCAATGTTCCTCAACTTAATCCATAAAAAGAGAAAGAGGATTTCCAAATCCTCTTTGGTAGTATTAACCCACTACCAAATTCATTACCACATCCAGACATTTTTACACACATGTGCACACATCTGCATGTACATATATAAACACAAAAATTATAGACCATTATCCTTCAAGAACATAAATGCAAAAATCCTCAACAAAATATTTACAAATTGAATTAAACATCGTATCTAAAAGATCATACATATGTTATGAAAAAGATCATACATATGTCTAAAGGATCATGCATATATTATGAATAAGTTTTCAGGGAAATGTGGTTGGTTCAATGCACGCAAATCAACTAATGTAATACAACATATATTTTGAGTCAAAGATAAAAATCACATAATTTCAGTAGATGCCCTCAATAAAATTCAATATCCACTTATAACAATAACCTTGAATACATTAGGTATAAAAAAGCAAACTTCAGCATAATAAAGGTTATATACAATAAATTCATCGTCAATACTACATTGAGTGGGAAAAACTAAAAGCATTTTCTTTAAATTCAGGACAGACGCTAGGGTTTCCAAAATCACTGCTCTTAACAAGGACCTGGAAACTTTAGCCAATGAAATCAGTCAAGAAATAAGGGGATTTTTTTTTTTTTTTGCCAGAAATGCCTCTGCCAGAGGATTAATGTCTAGGATACATAAAAAAAAACTAAAAAAGAACCCCCTCAAATAAAACAGTAAAAAATGGACCACTGAAATGAATAGATACTTCATAAAAGAAGTACAAATGGCCAACAAATACATGAAGAAATGCTCAACATTTCTGGTCATTAAAAATGCAAATTAAAACTACATTTATATAGCATCTTACCCTGAAAAAAATGACCATCATCAAGAAATAAAATAATAGTAAATGCTGGCAAAGCTGTGGAGCACTTTACACTCTGGTGGGAATATAAAGTAGCACACCACTATGCAAATTAATATGAGGATTCCTCAAAAAAACAAAACTAGAAATTCCATTTGATCCAGCTACTTCCCACCTAAATATCTTCCCAAAAGGGTTAAAGACATCAAGTTAAGTGATACATGCACATCCATGTTTACAACAGTGAAATTTATACTAGCTAAATTTGGAAGCAGCCTGGATGCTAATCAACAGATGAATACATAAAGAAAATGTGGTATTTACACACAATGGAGTACTACTTTGCCAAAAAGAAGAATAATATTGAGTCATTTATTGGAAAATGGATGTACCTGGAGACCATAATGTTATGTATTTTTTTATTTTAAAAAAGATTAAGATAAAAGAGGACACAACAAAACAGGTCAGAAGAGAACAATTTAAGCAACATAGTGTTTCACCACAAGACAACTCGACATAACAGTAGCTACTATAGTGTCTTTTTCCTTGAAATACTTGAAATACCTTCATAAATGATAGTATCAAATATAACAACACAGTGTAAAACCACTCAAGAGAATGAAAGTATTACAGGGTATTCAGAACCAACTAACAGAAAACAAACAATGGTTACTATATTATCTCCTGGTCCATAAAAAATTTTGTTTATACTATCACATAAAGTAAAATCAAATAAGTTACAACATGATGAAACTGATGGAGACAGAAGAACAAAAGCTTGGTAGGACTTCAAAACAAGATGATATTAAATCAGTATTAGCTATTTTAATGTCTTGTTTTCTTCAACATAGCTGTTCATATCATCATAGACATTAAAATCAAACAACCCAGAATAAAACCTTTCCAACTAATGAATGTGAACATTATAAGCCTTCAAAGCAATATAATGGGGAACCATGATTATCACATACTTTTATGTATTTTTACCATTTCTTATACTAGGGAGACTATTCGGTATTCATACATGTGAGTTTGATTTATTTCACTTATGAGTATAGTCTCAAGTTGCATCCATTCATTTATAAATATCTCAATGTGATCATTCTTTATAGCTGAGTAGTACTCCATTGTATAAAAATACTACAAATTTTTATCGATTCCTCAGTTGATGGACACGTAGGTTGTTTCCAAGATCTATTTGGCTATTACAAATGGTGCTGCTATAAACATGGGTGCACAAATATCAGGGTGGTATAATATTTTCAGTTCTTCTGGGAATATGCCCAGAAGTGGAATAGCTGGGTCAAATGGGACTTTCAATCCCAGCTTTTTGAGTTATCTCCAGACTAAACTCCAAAGTGGTTGTACCAGTCTATATTTCCACCAACAGTGCAGGACAGTTTTTTTTCCTCATAGCCTCTCCAGTATTTGTTGTTGTTGGTTTTCTTGATCCTGGCCATTCTTTCTGAAGTGAGATGGAATCTCATTGTTTTAATTTGCATTTCTCTAATGACTAATGATGATCAACATTTTTTCATGTATTTATTTGCCATTTGTATTTCATCATCTCAGAATTGTGTATTCATTTCAGATGCCCATTTTTGGATTGGATCTTTGAATTTTTGGGGTCTGATTTTTTTTTAATTCTTTATATGTTTTAGACAGAAGACCTCTGTCTGAAGGACAGTTCACTAAGATTTTTTTCCCAGCTTGTGGGTTTTTTTTTCACTATGCTGGAGATTTCTTTTGACGTGCAGAAACTTTTTAGTAAGACTTAATCCCAGTTATTGATTCTGGGAAGTATTTCCCATGCGGTTTGATTCCTGTTCATGAATTCTCTATCTACCCCTATGTCTTCAAGATTTTTACCTATTTTGTCTACTAACAGATTTAGTGTTTCTGTTTTAATATTCAGATCTTTGATCCATTTAAACTTGAGTTTAGTACATGGTGATAGGCATGGGTCTAGTTTTAGTTTTTGGCATATGGAGAGACAGTTTTTCCAGCACTATTTATTAAAGAGACTGTCGTTCTTCCAGTGAACATGTTTGGCCCCTTTATCAAAGATAAGGTCGTTGAGTGTGTTTGTAGTTGTGGTTGTATCTTCCAATCTATTCCATTGATATTCAGCTCTGTTTTTGTTCTAGTACCATGCTGATTTTACTACACTTGCTTTGTAGGATAACTTCAAGTCAGGGATTGTGATGCCTCCGGCCTTGCCTTTGCTGCTTAGAACTGTCTTTGCTATTCTAGATCTTTCTTGTTCCAGATGAATTTTAGGAGTGGCTTCTCTAGATCTATGAGGTATGTTGATGGTATTTTTATTGTATTGCATTGAATCTGTGTAACAGTTTTGGGAGAATGGCCATTTTCACAATATTTATTCTTCCTATTCATGAGCAAGAGATGTCTTTCCATTTTCTGAGATTCTCTTCAATTTATTTTTTCAGTGTATTATAATTTTGCTTATATAGGTCTTTCACTTATTTTGTGAGAATAATTCCTAGGTATTTCAGTTTTTTGGATGCTAGTGTGAAGGGTGTTGCTTCTTTTATTCCTCTCTCTGTGATTTTGTTGTTAGTGTATAGGAATGCTATTGATTTTTGAGTATTGATTTTGTATCCAGCTACATTGCTGAATTTATTTATTATATCTAGGAGTTTTTCAATGGAGTTTTTTTTTTATTGGTACTAGGGAGCAAAGTCACAACTGCGTGCTTGCCAGGCAGGCATTTATGCGGCTGAACTAACTCCCCAGCCCCTCAATGGAGTTTTGGGGGTCTTCTATGTAGAGTATCATGTCATCTGCAAGTAATGATAATTTAGCGTCCTGTTTTCCTATCTTTACCCCTTTTATTTCTCTCTCTTGTCTAATTACTCTGGCCAGTATTTCCAATACTATATTAAATAGGAGCGTTGATAAGGGACATCCTTGTCTTGTGCCTGATTTTAAAGTAAAGGCCTTCAGTTTTTGGCCCTTTAGCATGATACTGGCTGTTGGTTTGTCATAGATGGCCTTTATCATATTGAGGTAAAGACCATCTATTCCAATCTTCTGTAAGGTTCTCATCATGAATGAATGTTGGACCTTATCAAAAGCTTTTTCTGCATCTATAGAAATGATCATGTGATTCTCACTTTTGGCTTTATTGATATGGTGCATTACATTTACCAATTTACATATGTTGAATCATCCCTGCATGCCTGAGATGAATCCTACTTGGTCACGGTGTATAATCTTCTTGATGATTTGCTGCATCCTATTTGCCAATATTTTATTGAGGATTTTTGCATCTGTGTTCATTAGGGAGATTGGTCTATAGTTCTCTTTTTTAGTTGGGTCTTTCTCAAGTTTTGGTACTAGAGTAATATTTACTTCCAGGAATGACTTAGGAAGAATTGCTTCCCTTTTGATTTCATTGAAGAGTCTGAATAGTGCTGGCATTACATCTTCTTTGTAATTCTTGTAGAATTCTGCAGTGAATCTGTCTGGGCCTGGGCTATTCTTTGTAGGTAAGGACTTGATTACATTGTCAATTTCTTTAATAGCAATTGGGTTATTCAGCAGTTTAACATCTTGACCTAGCTTTGGTACTTCATATGTTTCTAGGAATCTATTTCTTCCATGTTATCAAACCTATGGGGGTAGAGGTTTTTGAAATAGGTGTTGATGATCTTCTGTATTTCTACAGAATCTGTAGTGATTTTACCTTTTTCACTCCTTATTGCATGAATTTGAGCTTTTCTTCCCCTTTTTAAATAAGGCTGACTAGGGCCTTATCAATTTTATTTATTCTTTCAAAAAACCAACTCTTTGATTCATTACTTCTTTGGATTGTTTTTGTAGTCTCTATTGCATTAATTTCTGCTCTGATTTTTATGATTTCCTCCCTTCTTTTGGCTTTGTGTTTGACTTGTGCTTCTTTTTCTAGATGTTTGAGGTGTAACATCAGGTTATTTACTTGTATTCGTTCTGTTTTCTTGATGTGGGAACTCAGTGCAATAAATTTTCCTCTGAGGACTGCTTTCATTGCATCCCACTGATTCTGGTAAGTTGTATTTGTATTTTTGTTTGCTTGATGGTATTGTTTAATTTCTTGTTTAATTTCCCCTGTGACTCACTGTTTGCTCAAGTGTTATTCAATTTCCATGTGTTTGTGTGAATTTTGCAGTTTCTTTTATCATTAATTTCTAGCTTCATGGCACTATGATCCAATAGCATGCATGGGATAATTTCAATTCTTTTGCATTTATTTAAATATGTTCTGTGGACTAGTATATGTTCTATTTTAGAGAATTTCCGATGTACTGCTGAGAAGAATGTATATTCCTATGTTGTTGGATGGAACATTCTGTATATGTCTAACAAGTCCATTTGTTCACAGGTGTGATTCAGTTCTTTTATTTCTTTGCTCATTTTCTGTCTGGTTTATCTGTCCCTTGGTGTCAATGCTGTGTTAAGGTCTCCTATTATAATTGTGTTATTGCTAATTTGATTTTCCACTTCTACTGATACTTGCTTTGTATAACTGGGTACTCTGGAATTTGGTGCATATATATTTAAGATTATTATTTCTTCCTCTTGAATTTTTCCGCTAACTGGTATGTAATGACTTTCTTGAGACCATAATGAAACAAATCAGACACATGAATTTAAATATCACATGGTTTCTCTTATATAAGAAAACAAAACTACAGATAAATACAGAGCAAAATAAAAATTAGATAATAGAAACTAAGAAGATTGATCTTTCTTAAACAGCAAGAGGACCAAATGAGGTAAGGGAGAAAAAAAGACCTAAGATGTTTTATGTACATGTACCTCCTTCACACAAGGATTGCAAACTTGTGTACCACAAGTGTGTACTAATAAAAAATAAAAGAAAAAAATTCCAGTAGGAAAGGAGAAGTCATATTGTCTGTTTGCAGATCATATGATTCTGTAACTAGAAAATCTTAAAAGAGTTTAACAAAAATCTTGTAGAAATGATAAATTCAGCAAAGTAGCAGGATATAAAAATTAAAATACAAAAGTCAGTAGCTTTCCTATATACAGTAGTGAACACATTGTGAAAAAATTTAGAAAAGCAATACCATTGTAAAAATAAGGGGATTGGAGGAGGTGGGAAAAGCATAAGGGAAATAATGAAGGGGTGGATATGATCAAGTATATAAAATATATAAATGAAAATGTTATAGTACAACACATTATTTTATCCATTTATAATCAATAGTGATTATAATACAAAATTTTTAAAAAAATAGAACAGACATTAAAATACTTTAAGTAAAGAAGAAAAAGGAAAACAGACTACATCCAAAGAAATTATCAGTTAAGCATAAAGATACAAAATATACCAATGAAAATGCTGATTGTAGAAAATACACTGAAAAATATTAAGAGCTTCATTTAAGAAAATCATGTGCCATATTTTTTGGTAAAGATTTACATTGTAATAGCAATGTCTCCATTCTTCAGGTAATTCTACTTTTCCAATATATAATAACTACATGCAAAAGAAATTACACTAATATCTATTCTATTGTTATCTGCATTATTAATGCTTTAAAAATGTTTTCAATGAGACACCAGTAGTATTTTCCAGAGTAAAAAGTGAAAATGATGATTAAAAAAACAAGAAAATATCTATCAAGTATGACATTTTTATGGGAAATTGTTTTTCTTCAATGAATTTTAACCTTTTTGTTCTCAATTATATCTCACTCTTTTCTCTAATTACTTCTATGGTCTGCGTTATTTGAACTTTTCACAGAAAAACCATGTAAAAACACAGATGCGTCCAAGTCCTTACAAGAATTATTTATAAATCAAGTCAGTTTTGAGAGTCACATTCATGTTACTTTTTTTTTTTTTTTTTTTCGGTGCCGGGAACAGAACTCACAACCTCACTTATGCTGCTGAGCTAAACCCCCAGCCCTCATGTTACATTTTAAAATAAGCACATGTAGGAATGAAATGAGAAATAATTATTTCCTCATTTTTATAAATTAGTATGTATACTTAAAGTAATGTTTTGTGGTCTCATCCTACATAAATAGTTTGTATTTCATAATTGGTTCTCATTTTGATGCTAAGAAAATAAATTAGCTAAAATAAACAATAAGTAGAAAAACAACTTTTTATTTTATTTTTAAATTTTATTTAAAGAAAGACAAAACAAAACAGAAAATGGGCAGATATAGTACATACTTTCAAAGAAAATAAACAGTAATCACTAGTTGATGTATACATATTGTCCCCCCACAAATAGTTGTTCAAGATGCAAAAGTGGAACATATAAATGGGAATTCAACCAGGGGAACTGCAAACAGTTCTGTTCAACTATCCAACAAAAACTAAGTAATATGGCTATCAATCCTATATACTTAGACATGTATGCATTTATTCATATCTTCATTTATGTTAAGACCTAAAAAACTTATTAGGTTAAAATCTTTCTGAACAAAGATTAATAATATTGCTGGATTTCACATTATAACATTCCAGAATCAGTACTGGGTACTGCAGTGCCCCTTTCTTTCCTTCAAAATATTTGTTCATTTCATCATGTGTCATAAGATCAGTTCTCATAAACTGTTTATAGGTTTTACGCAAGCATGAGTCTTAACATGTATTTCTATCCTTTCTATATGAGAGAGAGAATCAGAACAAAGCAGGACAGGACTAAACATATTCCTATAGACACATAAAACTCAAAAGACATATAAAACTGCTGTATATTCGAGTCCTACCATGTTCACTGTGCTGTTTCTTGTTGTCATCAACCAAATTGGCTATATCATCAGATAAAGTATAATTGAATATATCAGTACATAACAATTAATAGAAATACAAATTTGTTGATAGCATAGAGCTACAAAACAGGTAGTAATCAAATCAGAATGGATATCATAATGAGTCATTGTCATTTTCAGTATAGTTGTCTATACTCTTCAACTTATTACCAGCAACCTAACAGTTTTGAATAAAATCTGGCAATAATAAGCAGCAATCAAACAAGTCAGATTTAACTCATATCAGTCATGATACAACAGTATAAGTCATACAGGGATTCGGATTGAGTTAATAGGAAATTAAAGATGACCACTGTGCTATATCATGATATCTTCAGGACAACTGTCTGTGCCCTCAGATCCATTGCTTGTATACAAACTGGGATGGAACAAGTTCCATCCAAGCAGAGTGGTGTGAGTAATAAGGGCATTAATTCCTGATACACTATTAGCAATATCTTCTGCTGTCTTCTTTAAGACTATTCCTCCCCTTTCACTCCCCCAGGATGTACTGTGTATTTTGGGGTCTCCCAAACACTCTTGGTTTTATACTGGGGGCGGGCAACCTGCTATTTACCTAAGTGTTTCCAAACTTTCTCACTCCTGGACTTGATCTCATTATATTTCTTCACTTATTAAAGCCTGTCTTTTCCACCTATCCATAAATACTGGTCCAGTTACTCCTATTATTGTCTGGTTCCCTATCACATCGAGTTCTGTTTTCTCATATTTGATTTTGGTCCATATACCCTTCTTCAGGTTAATTATATTTCCTATAAAGAGCATCTTGGTGGACTGTACCTTTAGATCCACTCTGCCTGTGATTCTTTTTTTCCTCTATGTTAGTGTATCTAGACCACCTATACTAGAAATTATATGAAACCTTCTCTGCCTCATTCCACAGTGCTCTTTTTCCATCATTAGTAGTCTGTTTTTTCATCATTAGTAGTCTGTTTATTAGTAGTCTGTTTATCTTCATTTTGCTTTTTGTTCCATTCATTGGGGCCTCTCTGTCACAGTTTCTGAAATCCTGGTGCTTTTCTCTCTCTTTAGAATATCTTGCAGTATTCTCTGTAGAGTTGGATTGGTGGGTGCAAATTCCTCCAGTTCTTCTTTATCTTGGAAGCATCTTGTTCCTCCATTAATTTCTAGGGACAACTTTGCAAGATATATCAATCTGGGCTAGAGGTTATTTTCTTTCAAGGCTTGGATTATTTCACCCCACACTCTTTCGATTTGATAGTGTGTGCCGAGAAGTCTGCTGTAATTCTGATGGGTTTTCCCTTGTAAGTGATCTGTTTCTTATCTCTGACAGTTTTTAATATTGTTTTTATATTGGATTTCTGGAATCTTGATTATTATATGCCTGGGTGTAGTAATGTTTTGGTTGTAGGTGGCTGGAGTTCTGTATGCCTCATACATCTGAGTATCTTTTCCTTTTCCTATGTTTGGGAAGTTTTCCTTAATTATTTCTGTGAATAGCCTTTGTAGTTCCTTTGTTTGTACCCCTGCTTCTTCCTTCTCATTCTTTATTCTTAAGTTATAGATCCTCTTGTTGTCTTCTAGCCTTTGCATTGTTACTGCTTGTTTCCTTGTTATTTTTAAGAAATTTTTCCTTTTATGTTCCCACATTGCAAATCTGTCCCCAGTGAGGATAATCTATCCTTAGTTTCTTTCAAGAAGTTTTGGAAAGGGTTTTTAATTTCCTGGTAATCTCTTTGAACCTGCTTCATGTATTTTATGTATTCTCTATTTTTTCCACCAAACAATCCACCCCCCACATTTTTTTGTTCTTCCATTCTTCCATCTGTTTTTTTCTTGGGAGGTGCTTAGCATTTCTTTAATTATTCTATTTATATCTTGCTTTACTTGGTTAAATACTTCACTTTTGAACTCGTCTATAAGGTCCCAAAGATACCGCTTTATGTCTGTTGGTGCCGTACCTGATATTCATGCTTTCTGTCCTCACTCTCTTTGCATTTACCTTTCCTGGATCAGTGTTCTCAGAATTGGGGGCTGAGGACCCTTTCTTGTTGCCTCCTCCTCTCATATTTTTGTTCCTTCCATACAAGCGTATATAGGAGGCCAGTTTCTTTCTTTGTTGGTTTCAGTGTTTCTGAAATGTGCTGACTAAAAATAACTTTTTAAAGAATTTGTTAAGTTACAAAGAAAAGTTTTACATTAATGCTATAAATAATAATAATGTTACAAATTTTCTTCTGTCCCAAGGTAAAAATTACCTTATGAAAGCAGCAACAGGTACATGTCACTTACATTTTTGATCTGTTTCAGATAAACTAGATATTTTTAGATATTTCTGAATTTAATTTTGATGCTTCAGTAACTTTCTAACAGTAACATTAAAATTTCAGAATGAAAGTTTTTTAAAAATTGAAAAAAAATTAAATGAGCATGTTTGTCTCATAAACTGATGACACAAATCCAATAGAAACAGGAGAAAGCATGTAAAAAGCTTGAGAAGATATCTGAATCTCTTTCAAATAGATTTTAAAAGAATACAAAATACTGTATTATGCAGCATAATAGCTGTAGTAAATATGTATTTATAATATTTTAATAAACAACAATTTTGTGGAGGCGTCTAGTTTTTAAAAAGGGCACAATTAAACACAGGGTAACTCTTGATTTACATAATACTGTATCTGTATAATGCATAATCTCATTCTCATCATCAGTGATCATTAATAGGTAAGGATATCTTTATCACAGATTAGGAACTGGTCTGAGAGGGATTTTATTCTCCTCTCTGTATCAAGAATCTTGCCATTGGCCTGGGAAGAATTCAGGTAATTGGTGACTAAGCGAGTGCCAACCATACAGTAGAATCCAAACTAGGGTGCACAGGATAGACAGGCAGGACTAGCAGAATAGAAAAGTCCAAAGCAACATTAATAATGCCGGTCAATGGAAGGTAAGTTAGGTGAACCAGCTTTATGCTTGGGGTACAAAGACACATAGAATAGCACCAGGCAGGTGAGGCTGCTTCCCCCTTTTTCTTCTTCTTTTTAAAATCTATCTTTGTTTTTCTTTTCTTTTTTATATATTTTTCTCTTTTCTAAAAAGCTGGGGAGAACTCCAGCCACAAAAAACTTATCTTGTCCCCCAAACCTAGAGACCAAGCTAAGATAAACATTTAATCCTCCACTCTTCCTTCCCAAAGCTTGTGTGGTCATCCTTTATCTTCTAGCCTTGCTTCTACTGCCTGTCAGTTATAGTTATTGATTTACTGCCCTTCTTAAATTTCCCTACCAGAGAGTAAAACCATTACACCAAGGGGAAACACTTTATATACAAGCTCCTAACTTACAACTGGTACTGTTATATAACTGTAGATTTTGCTCTTGTATTTGAAGGTACAAAATAATTATCGAAGTTTATCAGTTTCTAACCTGCACTTAATGTTATTGATATTGTTAGTTATTTTATTTTAGCTATGACATCATATTTGTTGTAATAAGTTGTTCTCCAATTCCTTAAAAATGCTAGGAAGCTCTGAGGTAATAACTTCACAGGCCCAGACCAAAGGACTGAGGACTGAGCAAAACATCTTACAATTAATTGGGAAGGTAGGGATTTTGGACACACACAAATCAAGAATTGTGTTATCAAATAAGCAATAACACAATTGTAATGGGAGACCTTAATACCCCATTGTCACAGAGAGATAGATCAACTAGACAAAAAGTCAGCAAAAAAAAAAAAAAAATCAGAACTTATCCTGATGGATTCACTGCTGAATTCTGCAAGAAATTTAGAGAAGATTAAATGCTAATATTCCTCAAACTCTTTAATGAACTTGAAAGGGAAGTGAAAGGGAACTCATTCTTGGAGGCAAGTATTACCCTGATACCAAAACCAGAGAAAGACTCAACCAAAAAAAAAAAAAAAAAAAAAAAAAGAAAAAAAAAAAAAAGAAAAAAGAAAAAAAGAACTACAGTTCCATTGCTCTAATGAATATATATGTAAAAATTTTCAGTAAGATACTAGCAAACAGAATATAGCAAGTCATCAAGAAGATTATACACCATAACCAAGTGGGATTCATCCCAATGATGAAGACATGGTTCAACATACTCAAGTCAATAAATATAACACACCACATCAACAGAGCCAAATATAAAAACATATAGTCATCTCAATAGATGTAGATAAAGCTTTCCACAAAGTTGAACACTCATGCATGGTAAAAACCCAACAGAAAACGGGAATAGATGATCTTTATTTCAATCTGATAAAAGCTATATGTGAAAAACCAACAGCTAAAAACATACTAAATGGGCAAAAATAAAGCTTTCATTCTAAAATCAGGAACAAGATAGGGATGTCCACTGTCACAATTCCTATTCAACGTAGTTCTGGAAGCATTAGAGCAATTAACAAGAGAGAGGAATACAAGGACTAATGATAGGAGAAGTTAAATTATCATTATTCACAGATGACCTGATAATCTACATAGAAGACCTCAAAACCTCCAGCAAAAGACTTCTAGATTTAATGACCAGATTCTGTATCATAACTGGATACAAAGTCAACACTCAAAAATCAATACCTTTCCTTTACACCATAAGCTCACTGAAAGTCAAATTATTAAAACCACACCCTTAACATTAGCATCCAAAAACACTGAAATACTTAGGAATCAATCTAACAAAGGAAGTAAAAGATCTTTACACTGAAAATTACAATACTCTGGAAAAGGAGATTGAAGAGGATATCAGGAAATGGAAAGATATTCTTTGCTTATGGTTAAGAAGAAGCAACACAGTAAAAATGACCATACTCCCAAAATTATTACAAGATTCAATGCAATCCTGATCAAAACACCACTAGCACACCTCACAGAACTACAGAAAATATTTCTAAAATTTATTTGGAAACAGAAGAGACCTAAAATAGCCAAAGCAATCGTGGACAACAAAGACAATACAGGAATGATCAGAATGCCTGATTTGAAATTATACTACAAAGTTACTGTAATCAAATCGACATGGTACTGGCAAAAAAAAAAAGATTCAAGGATCAATGGAACAAAGGGGGTGCAGACAGACCTACAAACATACTAGCCACCTAATCTTTGACAAAGGGGCCAAACATGTTCACCAGAAGACAGCCTCTTTAATAAACAGTGCTGGAAAAACTGGCTCCTTATATGTCAAAGACTAAAACTAGACCCTTATCTACCACCATGCACTAAACTAAAGTCAAAATGAATCAAAGTTCTAAATTCTAAAATAGAGTACTCAATCTACTGGAAGATAAAGTAGGTAGAAATCTTCATATAGGTGCAAAGTTCATGAGCAAAACTAAAATTGCATCAAAAATACTTCAAAGAATCAACACCTGGGCTCTCATTTTATTAAAAAAACATTTTCACATAAAAAACCACCAACAGAGTAAAAAGACAACCTACAGAGTCAGTAGCCAACTGACTTTCAGACAAAGGAGTTCTATCTACAACCTATGAATAACTGAAAAACTTGAGACCCCTTCAAATTCAAAGACCCAATATGAACACAGAAACCTGAGATGAATACATAATTCTTAGATGAAGAAATACAAATGGCAAATAAATATGTGGAAAAAGGTTCAACATCACTGGTCATTGGAGATACACAAATTTATACAACACTGAGATTCCATCTCACTGTAGAAAAAAGGCTATCATCAAGAAATCAACTAATAACAAATGTTGAAGATTCTGTGGAAAGAAAGGATCCCTTCTCCACTGTTCATGGGACAATAGACTGGTATAAGCACTGTGAAAATAAGTATGGAGATTCATCAAAAAGCTAAGATTAGAGGTCCCATTCAACCCAGGTATTTTTTCCTGGTTTTCTTCTTTGAAGATTAAAAATACCATATCACATCAATATATGTGCACCCATGTTTATAGAAGCACAATTTGTAATACCTAAATATTGGAAATAATCCAAATGACCCTCAACTGAAGAACAGATTAAAAAGATGTGATTCTTTTACACAATGGAATACTACTCAGCTATAAAGAAAGATAACAAGTTGCTTGCAATTTGAGACTATATTCGTAAGTAAAATAACAGACTCACATGTATAGGCATCATATTGTCTTCCAGGTGTGAGAAATCGAAAGAGTTAATATAGTCCAAAATGTACAACAGATATTGTGAAATGGGAACAAAGTTTTTAAAAAGAAAAACAAACTAGGGTGGGGAAAAGAGAAAAGAAGAATGGGAAAAGGAAGAAAAATGCAAGTTGGCTATATTATTTATGTCTCTTAGTTCATTGAAAATGAAGGCTTGTGGTAATATTGATTGGATAATTTTTCATTCCCATATCTTACTCTGAGTAACTACTTTGAAGATGACAATACGAAATGTATTAACTATTGTTATTCTATTATTTTGTCATAAATTTCTGTTTTACCTTTTCTTCAACAAAATTTTAAAAGAAGAGTTAAGAATGAGATCCAGTAAATATGTTATAGAGGAAAATGTTTTGGAAAGTTTCTGAGATCCTTTGCTTTTAGAAAGAAACACTGGTAAAGAGATGTTTTGCCAAATGCAATTCTGAGTAGATTTGAAGATGAATTTTAGAGTTTCCTTTGTGAAAGATCCCAGTCTGAATACAAGGGCTTATACTTTGAGGGTAGTAACACTGAATGAAATGGAAAAGTTCTGGATACTGATGTCACTGAGCAGCTGAAATAATCAAGATGTGAACTGTCACATTTTGAAATTTGTGTGTGTGTGAGAGAAAGGGTGGGGGGAGAAGAGAGAGAAGAGGAGAAAGGAGAAAGAGAGAGAGACACTGGGGATTGAATCCAGGAAATCACATATGTTAGAGTAATAGAGAGGTGCCACTACCACTGAGCTACACCTGCAGTCTTTAAACTTGTTATTAAAAAGCAAGTTTTCAAAATTTTAATTTTTATTAAAAAGTAATCAGTTGAAATTACTTTTATTTTATACTTACTAGGAACCTGTTACTGTGTTAGGTGTTGCATCTAAATTGTCTTAACACAATAAGTGTATGAGATGAGGATGCTCATTTAGCATCAATTTGTTTATATGTCTCAATTACTTCACCCAAAGTAAATAGCAGTATAGAATCTAAGACATTTTTCCTTTAAAGTCAAGCTTTTAGCCACAGCAATTCTTGAGCTGCTGGTTCTATGTTATTTTATCATTAATTACACACACAAACACATAAAACATATTAAGGGATATGTACTGTGTTAATTTCATGAAAACTTTACTCAGATTTTTAAAATGTTTTTTGAGGAAGCATTCTTGAATGTCAACCCAATAAACAGACTTGTTAATTTTCACTTGATACCTGTATCCTAAATAATCCATAATACTGACTTCAATAGTTTTAGGTTTAGAGATATTTGGAAGGCAAGGCAGATTACAAAGTGCTGTGCTATGGCTTAGAAAGGTATGAATCACTTTATCAAGTCTGCATCTTCTGGGACAAATGGGAAGGTCACCTTTGACTAATGAGAATTCTCAAGAGTGGTGCAGCAATTTTATGTATAGAGTGACTGTTAATTCTAATTACAATTATAATAACCCTAAGGGCCTACTGAAAAATCACCAGTTATTAGAAGTAAATAAGTATTTACTGATTATTTCACTAAGTACATAGTACTTTCTTATATGTAGAACATAAAAGAAATATGAGCCAGGAGCTATTACCTAGATTCAAGCAGACTGGTTTGTGAGACAAGATTAATACCCCCAAAACAATGAGATTAAAATATAAGGCGATATATTATTAAAGTTATATGATAAAGAATGTGGGAAAAAAGGAAAGGATGTATAATCAATTATCAAGTTATACACAGTATCAATGGCAAAGTGACGTCACACAAATTTAAGGGTAATTGTAGCATGGCTTGTACTATCCTAATGAAAAACATTATGTTTCCAGAGTTATTATTGCAATAAAATGCTAATGTTAAATAGATAATTTGACTCACTTGGCAAATGTACCACAAAAAGTCAATTACTCTGTTTCCTTTGGGACTCCAGATATACTACCACCTAGATAGCCTATGTGCTGGACTTTAAAGTTCAAATCCCAGTCCAGCCAACTCTAAATCAAACTCAAAGCAACTAGGCTCATGTCATGAAATTCCTATGAGAATGATTCATGTTTGAAAGGTATCTCAAGCATGGCATGGTGGTGCAACGTATACTACCAGAACTTTGGAAGATTGAGAAATACAATTGCAAGTCCAAGCCCAACCTGTGTAACTTAGAAACTTACTCGGAGCTCATTGCAAAGTAAGAAATAAAAAAAGTCCTGGGTATACAGCTCTGTTAAAGGTCCTCAGTTAAAGGTATATTCTCATAAAAAATGTATCTCGTGAATTTATAAAATTAATTTATAGAATACTAAAATATTCCTGGCTTATTAAATTTTACTCTCAAAAGTGATTTGAAAATCACTCACCACCATTTCTTGAATATTTTCATTATCTTAAACAGCAATTCTATACCTATAGAGCAATAACTTTCCATTCTCCCTTAGCTCTAGGTAACTCTATGCTATTTTTGGTCTTTATCAGTTACGCAAATGTTATCATACAAGGTTTTATTCTTTTATTTTTGTACTTCACGTTGAATATTTTGAAAGTCCATCTAGGTTGTAACATACATGGACATTCTTCTTTATCTGATGTTTTACTTTTCTAGATTTTACTTCTTAGGGTTTCAGTTATCCAAGTCTACCATGATCCAAATAATTCAAAATTCCAGAAATAATTCATAAGTTCTAAAGTGCATACTATCCTGAAGTAGCAAGATGATATATCTCATTATCCCACAAAGGAAATGAACCATCACTCTGTTCAATACCAATATTCACACAGTATATGCTACTTGCTTATTAAACATTTAGTGGCCAACTTAGTTATGATATCCAATGTCAAATACAGCAGTGTTTGTGTTCAAGTATTTGTTAGTAGCTTTGGGTTATATTACTCCTGTATCATTTGCTCCAGTTCAATTGATTGTAGTGACACTGTTTCTCACATTATCACAGCAAGATAAGAATACCAGAATAAGGTATTGTGAGAGAGAGAGGGAGAGAGAAAGAGAACAGCAAGAAAGAGAGGGAGAGCTGGACTACATTCACATAACTTTTATTGCAGAATATTGTTAAAACTGTTGTACTTACTATCATTGTTAATCTCTTTCTATGTCTAATTTATACACTTTATCACAGTCATTCATGTATAGAAAAAGTATAGATTTTGGTACTATCTGTGGTTTCAGGCATCAACTTAGTATATCAGAATTTCATTTTTTTCTATGGATAAATAATATTCCATTCTACATATATATCACATTTTGTTTACTAACTCATTTATTGATAGATATCTGGTTGGTTTTCAAATAATGCTGCTAAGAACAGGAATGTAAAATTATCTGAATGCCTTTTCAAGATATACCTAAGAGTAGAACTGCTATGTTTGAAAAATTAACAAATTGTTCTTCACAGCAATACCATTTAAAAATTTATCATTAATGAGCAGAGTTTTAAATTTTCTATACTTTTTTCTAGCATTTATTTTTTTTTCTAAAAACATTCAGAGGGGGAGCTTCCAGGAAAGATGGCGGATATATAACAGCAGAATACAGAGGCTCCTTGAGATAAACAATGCAGATGCCAAAAGAACACAACATGGGGAGTCCCAGACAAAAGGAGATGGATCCTATTGACCCAGGAAGAAACTAAAGTGAAAGAACCAGTCAAACATGCAGTCCCAGGGCTATTATTGAGGCAGCTAAGATTCCGTGTTCTTGCACACCTGAATTTCTACCACTTGGACTCACTGGACCTGCAGTCGCACTGAGGTGCAGTTGCACTGAAATCTGAGGTCGGCGAGCCCAATGGAGAATGGAGCTGGCATTGGCCTGCAGTGAGTGCCAGGAATAAAACCCTTCCACGAGAAAGGGGCACTAACTACATAACATTTTGGAATCGGGTAGGACTGGCAAGAACAAGGAACAGCAGTGACTTCAGTCAGTTGTTCTTGTCCCAGACAGGATTGGTGGGGTGTGCTTGGCCTGAGTCATGCCCCTGGTTGAGACCCAATAAGATGTCCCAAAGCAATTCCCTACACGTGGCACACACAAAGACAGAGAAGGCCTCAGCAGGCTGACTGACCCGGAGGGGAGGAGCCAGCACACGCTGCCCCTGTTTGCACCTCAATAACATACTGGAGTGGACAGGATTACCTAGACAGTGCACTTCAGAAGAACCATAACCAACAGGGAAAGGGACTGGGACCTCCTCTATTTGCCTGGATGGAAAAACTAAAAACATGAGAAGAGGAAGCAACAAGAAAAGGTCCCCAGATCCCACCCTGAGAACACTGATCCAGGATAGGCAAATACAAAAGAAACTGAGAACAGAAAACATGCAATATCAGACATGGCATCAGTGGACATAAAGAGGTATCTTCAGAACCTCACAGACGAGTTCAAAAGCAAAATATTTAACCAAGTAAAGCAAGATATAAGTAGATCAATAAAAGTAATGCTAAGCACCTCTCAAGAAGACACAGATGGAAGAATGGAGGAGCACAAAAAAAGGAGAGAAACTTGTTTGATGAAGAATATAAAGAAAACATAGAATACATGAAGCAGATTCAAAGAGATTACCAGGAAATAAAACCTCCATTGAAAGCTGGCAAAAATGCATGAAAGAAACTAAGGATAGATTATCCAAACTGGAAGACAGGTTTTCAATGTGTGATCATGAAAGGAAAAATTTCTTTAAAATAAAAAGGAAAGAGGCAGTAACCATACAAAAGCTAGAAAATGTCAAGAGGATCTATAACTTGAGAATAAAGAATGTGAATGAAGAAGCAGGAGTACAAACAAAGGAATTACAAAGGCTATTCACAGAAATAATTAAGGAAAACTTCCCAAGCATAGGAAAAGGAAATGATATTCAGATGTATGAGGCACACAGAACTTCAGCCACCTACAACCAAAACAGAGCTACATCCAGGCATATAATAATCAAGATCCCAGAAATTCAATATAAGAACAGAATATTGAAAGCTATCAGAGAAAATGAACAGAATACATGTAAAGGAAAACCATCAAAATCATGGCAGACTTCTTGACAGACTATCAAATCAAGAAGAGCTTGGAGCAAAGTATTTCAAGCCCTGAAAGAAAATAACCTCCAGCCCAGATTGATGTACCCTGAAAAATGACTCTAGAAATTAATGGAGAAACGAGATGCTTCCAAGACAAAGAGGAACTGAGGGAATTTGTGACCACCAATCCAACTCTACAGAAAAAACTGCAGGACATTCTAGAGAGAGAGAAAAGTACCAGAATTCCAGAAACAGTGGCAGAGAGGCCTCAATGGAGCAGAAAGTGGAATGAAGAAGAAAAGCAGACAACTAATGGCAGAAAAAGAGCACAACAGAAATGAGGCAGAGAAGGTTGGTTATAAACTCTAATATAGAAGGCCTTGACACACTAAAAAAAGATAGAGAGAGAAACACAAGTAGAGTAGATAAGGAGGTAGGCTCCACTGAGATGCTCTTTATAGAAATATAATTAACCTGAAAAAGGGTTTATGGACCGAAAATCAAATATGAGAAAACAATGCTCTATGTGATGGGTAACCAGAGAGTAATAGGGGCAACTCAACCAGTATTTGTAGATAGGTTGGAAAGATAGGCTTTAACAGATAAAGGAATACAACTAGTGATCAAGTCCAGGAAGGAGAAGGTTCAGAACCACTTAGGTCAATAGCAGGTTGCCCTCCCAATTTAAAACTGAGGGTGTTGGTGTTGGGGCAACCCAAAAATGCACAGTGCACCCTGGGGGAGTGAAAGGGAAGGAAAAATCTTTAAAAAGATGGCAGAGGATATTGTTAATAGTGTTTCAGGATTTAAAACCCACATTACTCACACCACTCTGTTTAGATATATATTTTTTTCTGTCCCAGTTTGTCTACTTGCACTAGACCTGAGGGCACAGACAGCTATGCTAAAAATAACAGGAATAGTACAGTAATCATCTTTAATTTACTATTAACTTAGTCTGCAGCCCTGTATAACTTATACTGTTTTATCATGACTAATCTTAGGTAAATCTCGTTTGTTTGATTGCTATTTGGTATCAACAGATTTTATTCAAAACTGTTATGATTGATAGTATCAAATCTGAGAGTATAGGCAACTACACTTAATCTAATTTAAAACTTATATTTAGGTTTAAGGTTTGAATAGTTAGATGACAATAGTTAGAAGATGAAAAGATTCACTATGATACCCATTATGGTTTGATTATTACCTGTTTTCGAAGTTTTACACTATCTACAAAGTTTTGTTTTTATTAATATTGTTATGTACTGCTATATTCAATTGTACTATGTCTGATGATATAGACAATTCTATTGAAGATAACAAGACAACACAGTAATCATTGTAGAACTCCTTGTACAGGTGTTGTATATATCTTTTTCATTTCATGTGTTTATAGGAATATGTTTTGTTTTGTCTTGCTTCGTTTTATTTCTCCCTCTAATATAGAAAGGATAGAAATACATGTTAAGACTCATGCTTGCGTAGAACCTATAAACAGTTTATGAGAACTGATCTTATAATGCATGATGAAAAGAACAAATAATTTGAAGAAAAAGAAACACTATGGTATCCAGTGCTGATCCCATAGTGCCATGGTGTGACATCCAGCAATACTATTATTCTTTGTTCAGAGTGATTTTAGCCTGCTATGGTTTGTTTAATCTCACCCTAAATGAAGACATGGATAACTGCATGTATGTTTAAGTATATAGGATTGATAACCATATTACTAAGTTTTTGCTGGATAGTTGAACAGAACCATTTGCAGTCTCGTTGTTTGAATCCCCACTTTGTATGTTTCACTTTTGTATCTTGAACAACTATTTGTATGAGGACAATATGTAATCATCATCTAGTGATTTCTTACTGTTTACTTTTTCCTTGAAAGTATGTATTATTTCTACCCATTTTCTGTTTTGTTTAGTCCTTCTTTAAATAAAATTTAAAAAATAAATAAAAACATTCTGATAAGACCAACTGTACCTAATGTGAAAAGATATCTTACTGCTTTTGGTTTGCATCCCCTAATTATGAATGAAGTTAGTAATTTGTTTATATGCTTACTGAACATTGCTCTATGTTTTTTGGAGAAATGTCTATTCAAATCTTTTGCCCATTTTTTAAAACCAAGAGCTTTTTATTGCTGAACTGTAGTAATTCCTTACATGTTCTAGATATTATAACATTATCAGGTAATATGGTTTGCAAATAATTTCTCCTGTTCCATATATTATCTTATACTCTTTTGACAGTATACATTTTTGTGTATAATAGTTTTTAGTTTTATTAAGCTGAATTTATCTATTTCCTTTTTTATATATGCTTTTGATATATTTAAAAAAACATTGCCATATTCAATGTAATAAAGTTTTTATATTATGTTTGCTTCAAAAAGTTTTACAGTTTCACTTCTAAAATTTAGGTCTCTACTCCATTTCAAATAAATTTTTGGACATGGTATAAGGTAGGAAACTAAGTACAATGTTTTAAGTGAGTATCTTGTCTTTCCAGCAACATTTGTTGAAAACAAATGTTCACCAATTGAACGGTATTGGTGCCCTTGAAGAAAATAATTTGACTATTAATCTGAGGGACTCTGTATGTGGTTTCATTTCTGTTGCAGTGGTCTATATGTCTGTCCTTATATCATTATCAAACTTTTGATTACAATCAATAGTAAGCACATTCCTAAGATCCAGAAGTGTGTTCTTAAACTTTGTTTTTCATTTCAAGATTGTTTTGACTTATTTGATGCTCCTTCAAATTTCATATGATTATAGATTCTCTATTTCTGGTTTTCCTTCAAATTTCATATGATCATAGGATTGTCTATTTCTGAAAAAGGTGTTGTTAGGATTTTGATAAGGATTGAACAAGGTTTGTAGATCACTTTATGCAGTACTATTATCTTAATAATATTAAGTTTGCCAGTCCACTAACATGAGATGTCTATGTATTTTTGCCTTCACTACTTCTAAAAATGTTAGTTTTCAGAATACAATCTTGTGCCTCTTTGATCAATATTTATTTTTAAATGTTTTATTTTATATTTTTACATATGTTTGCGAATAGAATTGTATTTTTAAATATTATTCTGGTAGTTTTGTTCAATATAACTATAAAGAAATATAACTATTATTAAAAAAAGAAATATAACTATTAGAGCATTGATTTTGTATCCCATGACTGCTGAATTTGAACTCTACATACAGCAGTTTTTAGATGAATAAGTATATTCATTTGGATAATGTGATCATACCATTTCTTAACAGATAATTTTTTTCTTTTCAATTTATGTTGCAGTAATTATTTTTCTTCACTAATTGCTCAGAGTAGATCTACCATTATTACATTGAATAAAAGTGAAGAGTATGGGCATCCTGCTATTTTTCCTAGTCTTATGGGAAAAGACTTCAGTCTCATATGATTGTATATAATGTTAGCTGAACCTTTTTCATATATGGCCTTTATCATATGAGGAAGTTCCCTTCTTTTGCTAGAATTTTTAAACATGAGATTTTAAAAAATCAAGTAGTTTTCTGGATGCACTGAGATGATCATGTGGCTTTATTTTTCTTTGATAGTAATAAAATGTATTATGTTGGTTTATTAATGTTGGGCAATCCTATCCTTGCATAAATCTCATTTAGACATGATTCATAATTCTTTTAACATGTTGCTAGATTTGGCTTAGACTAGCTACAAACAAGTTGAGTGAAGCCCTACAAAGTTGCGAGAAGTGCTTAATGTGAAATACTGCTCAGTTCTCAGAAGACCAGAATGCTGATAGGAATGTAAATGCAAAGGCCAGGCTCAGGAGGTTGAAATGGGGAAAAACAACTCCACTGACGGCTGGACTAAAGGCCATATACTATACTCTGGCAGAAAAATTGTCCAACTTTGTCCATGTCTTGAGACTTTGAAGAATAGTGAGATTAAGACTAGAAGACCAAATATTCTGACAGAAGAAATTATAAGACAGCTTTATATCCAGGTTGTAGTATCATGGTGTCATGGTTTATGTCTGTGTCCCCCAGGCCTCATGAGTTTGCATTGTGTATTTGTGATTGGTTCATTGTCTAGTGCTTGAATTGATGGTGTCAGTGCTCTACCCACATAGGGGTGGAGCCAGGATGTGATGTAATGGCAGGAAGAAGGTGTGTTTTGCTCTTTGCCTGTTCTCCTGTTTGCTGTTGGCGACTGCCATGAACTGTGGCCCAGGCATACGTGCCTGCCTTGGAGCCAACTGAGTGTGGACTGAAACCTCCAAAAACTGTAAGAAATAAACCTTTCCTTTCCCAACTTTGGGCTTCAGGTATTTTGTCTCAGCAACAAGTAAAAAGTAACTAAGATAGAAATTTGGTGCCAAGGGGTGGGGTCGTTTGCTGTTACTATACCTGACCATGCTTTTTGAGAGGCTTTGGAAATGGTTTGTTGCCAGAGTTTGGAAAGGTTCGGACATATCGCCTGGATGTATAGAGCTGGAGAAGCTTAGGCAGTTCTGTAGAGGAGATTCTGGTCAGAGCTCAGGAGACCAGAAGGCTGATAGAAAGCCTGATGGTAAAGACCAGGCTTGGGAGTTTCTACTGGGAAGAAGGAATGCATTGTTCATTGGACTCCACATGATGTGTGTTATGGCTTGGCAGAAAATTTGTCTGCATTTTGTTCCTGCCCAGAGACTTTGCCTGAGACTGAGACAAAGGGCAATGGACTGATTAATCTTGAAAAAGAAATTAAAGAGCAATCAAATATTGAGTTTGTGGTGTGGCTATTGTTGGGGGCTTTTAGCCAGCTTTATGCAAATCAAGAGATAAGAGCCCAGCAGGATACTTTGCAATACTGTGAGTTTGGCCAGAAGGAAAATTCCAGGAAGGCTGTGGATTGTAAAGACAGAGTTGAGATTTTGATTCCTGAGGAGAAACAGAGAGATAAGAAAGATGGCCTTGGGCATCCCAGGAAGCCGGTACCCATCCTTTGCAGCCTAACTGCAAACGTGAAAGAATTTGCTCAGAGGGAAAAGCTGCAAAGTGCCATGCTCCAGAATGGTGACAGAGGCCACATGAGTTTCCAGAATGGTGGCAACACAGAGAAGCGTTTTCTCACAATCGGGCAAACAGAGCCCTGCAATCCAGGCAACTGATCCCTACAGCCAAGAGAGAGAAAAGCCTGGCTACTGCGTCAGCTGGCAGCAGACCTTGGTGGCATCCACAAGGTGCTGATTTTAGGTGCAAGGGAAATGCACAAATTCTGAGGGTAAGACCGCTTCCACCCTGATTGCAAAGGGCCTGGCTGGCCAAGCAGTGTGCCCATGAGAGGGCAATTTGTGAAGATGTAACGGTGAAGCTGAAGGTGCAATGGAGACCCCAGAAGTTTGGAACAGAAACGTGGGTGATCCAAGGAAAGCTGCAAAAAGCGAGCAGAGAGGATTTAAGAGAGAAGCTGTGGGAGCTGATATCCCTGAAAGTGCCATGGGGGTGGAATCACCCAAGCCTTTTGGAGCTTGCAACCAGATTGTTTCACATGCTGAGCATGGAATTCTAGGACTTAATGTTCGTCCTGCTGGATGTTGGACTTGCTTTGTTTCGAATGCTTTCTATTCCCCTGTTTGTAACTTTTGGAATGGTAATGTTTATCTTGTGCCTTTGCATTACAGAAATGTTTAACCTTGTTCCATTTGTACAGAGGCTTACAGTTAAGAGTTTGCCATAGATGTTGGAGGAGACTTGGGACTTGGATTTTTCAGCAATGCTAAAACTTAGGACTTTGGCAACTCTTGGAGGTGAACTAAATGTCTTTTGTATAAAGGATGTGCATGAGTCCTGGGGGGCAGGGGTGGAATGTCATGGTTTTATGTCCATGTCCCCCAGGCCTCATGAGTTTGCATTGTGTATTTGTGATTGGTTCATTGCCTAGTGCTTGAATTGATGGTGTCAGTGCTCCACCCACATAGGGGTGGAGCCAGGATGTGATGTAATGGCAGGAAGAAGGTGTGTCTTGCTCTTTGCCTGTTCCTGTTTGCTGTTGGTGACCGCCATGAACTGCGGCCCAGCCATGCCTGCCTGCCTTGGAGACAACTGAGTGTGGACTGAAACCTCCAAAAACTGTAAGAAATAAACCTTTGCTTTCCCAACTTGGGCTTCAGGTATTTTGTCTCAGCGACGAGTAAAAGGTAACTAACACACATGGCTTTTGGCTGCTTTAAGCCAGATTTCTAAAAAGCAGAGCTAAAAGATGTTAACCATGGCCATAAAGGAAGCACTTCTAAATATAAAGCAAAGGAGAATATGGTTGCTGAAATTAGGGTGAAAAAGGAGCTAAATCTGAGTATGTTGGCGCATACCTGCAGTTCCAGCACTTGAGAAGCTGAAGCAAGAGAGCTACCTTAAATTCAAGGCCAGCCTGAGGATAAACAGTAAATTAAGATCAGCATGAGCCACATAACTACGTAGCAAGATATTGCCTTCAAAAAAAGAAAAAAGAAAGAAACCAAATATTTTGTATCATGATGATAAAAAAAGACAGATTGAAGGCATCTCAAAAATTGGCCAGACAAAACACTTCAGAATCAAGAATATAAATGGATAAGGACAAAATACTTTGAATCACTTTCCTTTGAGAAGATAGGCTTATAGGTGACTTTGGTCAGTGCTGAGATGATGAGAATGCTGATAGAAATATAGATAGTATATGCCAGGCTCAAGAAGTTGCAAGGAACATGAACCCCATTGGCAGTTTGGCTTGAGGGCAAATGTGTTAAACTTTGGGAGAAACTTTGTCTACATTACGCCTATACTTTAAGATTTTTAGGCAGACTGAGATTAAGGACAACAGACCAGTTAATCGGTAGGAGGTAATTTCAAGGCAGACCAACATTCAGACTGTAGCATGAGTACTGCTGGCAGGTTTCAGTCATATCTATCATGAGAATCAGTACCAAAAAGCTGAATTGACTAATCTGAAAATTTGTGCTGATGGCCAGAAACAAACTACTTGTAAAGTCAAGGGTTGTATTTTAGGACTTGTAAAGTTGAGACCAAGAATAGTTTGGGTGATGAAAACAGTAGCATTGAAAAGAAGCCAAGAATTTTGCATTAGAGCAACAGGAAAGATGATGAGAGCATCTCAGAAATCAAGACGACCTCAACCTTCACTGGTTCAAGGATACAAGACATCTTTGAAAGACTGCTAAAGAAAGGCCACCTAAAGAATTGGTTCCCTTAGATTTGGCATTCAGAGACTTTTAAAGCTATGAAACAAAGAGGCCTGGCTACTGTTCATGCTAATGGCAGGCCTTGACATCATTCACGTGGTACTGATCGTACAGGCATGCAAAATGCAAGAGTTGTGGGGTTAAGAGAGCTTCTACCCAGATTCAGAAGAATATGATTTTTAAATAATTATGTATTCTTGATTGATTAGATCTCTTATAAGTATATGAGTATACAGTGTATATACTGTATACATTATAAAGTATATCATGTTCAATGTCTCTTGCAACCTTTTATGAATTAAAGTCTTTAAAAATGATAAACTACTCCAGCTCTTTCATCCTTAGCATTTTAAAGGAATATCTTTTTCCACTCACTTTGAATTTCTTTGTATCTTTAAATCTGAAGTGTCTACAGACAACAGAGATGGATTGTATTTTTTAAAATTCATTTTGACAATATTTGCCTTTTAATTAGATGGTTTAATGTATTTACATTTGAAATTATTATTGATAAGAGTTTACCATGCCATTCAGCAACATGTTTTATGTTTTTTCAATTTCAAATCTTTCATCTGCTTTATTTTCTTTTTTTGGTTCATCTTTTGTCATGTACTTTTTTGATTTATATGTTTGAGTGTAAATATGTACATTTATGCTATTTCTTTTATTGTAGATTACAAAAGGTATCTTCAGCAAAAACAACCTAGTTTGAATACAACCAGCTTAGTCTCCATATGTGTCCCTATACATCTCCATTCCTTTCTATTTATACTGCTGAAACTTATGACATATATTCACATTGTATACCATTAACATAACTTTAAGATGATTATTACTTTTAATCTGACTTTCATACTTTTTTCTTGTTTTTTAAAGCAAATAAAACCAAGCAAAATAAAACAGAATAAAGCCAATCAAAATAAAATAGTGTAAGTCATATAGGCATTCAAAATAAAACAATAATAAATCAACAATGATACCATAATGCCTCTTGTTGTCATCAAAATAGCTGCCCATACCATCAGACATAGTAAAATCAAACAAAAGAGAAAAAAATAGAACCAATAAAAGCAAAACAATGAATACAATACAGGACTTCAAAACAAGATAGCAGTAACCCAAAATGGTTACCATAATACATCTTGTTATCTTTGAAATAGCTGCCCATGCCATCCAATATAATAAAATCAGACAAGACAGAATAAAACCAAACCAAACAGAACAATGAAAATGAACAGAACTTTAAAACAAAATAACAGGGAATTAATTATGGCTATCACCTTCAGAAACAAGATCCCCTGCAATCCTCCAAACAGATGATCAGACCATTGGCTAGATGAGTTTATCCTTTAAGTCTATATTTAAAAGAAGCATTACAAACCAAAAAAGCAGTAATAGTGACTTTTATATTTACCTGTACATTTACCATTATTTGGTTTTTTTGTATGACTTAGATTTAATTTCATTCTGAATGTCTCTAGCATTTCTTATAAGGCAGTTTTACTGGAAATAAATTCCCTTCATATTTTGTTAACCTGTAGCTGTCTTAATGTATCCATCATTACCAAAAGATAATTTTTCCAGATATGGAATTGGTTGATAGTTATTTCCTTCCATTATTTTAAATATGCTACCCCACTTTCTTTTGCCATTTATAGTTTCTTATTATAAATCAACAATTATTTTCTTGAGGATTTATTGCACGTAATTCACTTTTCTTTTTCTCTGGAGAATACAACTATAGCATGGTTAGTGTGAAAGTCTTTTAAGAGTTTATCCTGCTTGGAGTTTGTTGAAGTGTGTGTGTGTGTGTGTGTATATCAATAGAGATTAATCTAAGGGGCTACATATTCAGCCCTTTTTATTTGAGACAAGATCTAAACATCCCAAGTGGGTCTTCAACTTGCAGTGTTTCTCTTTCAACTTTCTGAGTGTTTTAGATTAGAGGTATGTCCCACTGCACCTGGATTTTTTTCTGATGTTTTTAGTCATGTCTTTTATCAAGTCTGAGAACTCTTTAGTTATTATTTTTTCAAGTTCTCTTTCTTTCCTTTGTCTTCTTTCCCCTTTTGAGACTTCCATAGTGCAGTGTTTATATATCTGGTGATGGTCCACAGGTCCCTAAGGCTCTGTTCATTTCCTTAATTTTCTTATTTCTGTTATAGTTTAGATCTAAAATACCCACTACATTTATGTGTTCAGATTTGGAGATTTTGGAAGCAGACTGAATCATGAATGTAATACTATAATCAATGGATTAATCCAGTTATAAGTTCATAGTTGAATAGGCTATTACAACATAGGACCCCGATAGAGGACATAGATAGCTGGCAGTATGCCTTTGAATAATGTATCTTCTCCCTAGCCCTTCCATTCTCTCTGACTCTTTTCCTCTTTCTTTGCTCTTGAAGTACCATAAGGTGAATAACTTTCCTCTCCTAAGTGCTATGATGTTTCTGCACTGGAGCCAGCTGACAAAGGATTGAAATCTGTGGAACTGTGAGCCAAAGTAACCATTTTCTCATTTAGGCTGTGTGTCAATTATTTGGCTACTGCAGTGAGATGCTAATACACTGCTTCACAGGTTGGGTAACTTTCACTGCCTTTTCTTCAAGCTTCCTCATTCTCTTTCTACCTGCTTGTATGACTGAGACTTTCTTGTCAATTTTCATTTCAGCTACTGTAATTTCCATGTCTGGATTTTCTATTTGGCTCCTTTTTATAGTTTCTCTTTACTGATAAGCCATATTAATTTTATATTTTATTTTAATGATTTTCCTCAGTTTTTTCCCATAGTTTTCTTAGAAACCTTCAGTAAAACTTTTAAAGACAGACGATTTAATCTCTATGACCATTAACTCCAAAGTCTGGATTTGCTTTGAAATGGCTTCTAGTAAAAACAATAGAAATATTTTTTTCCCTATGAATGGCCCACATCTGCCTATATACCCTGTGATTTTCTTTGGCAAAGACTAGGCTTTTTGAGGACTTTTATGTGGTACCTCTAAATATCAGGTTCTACAACACTTCAGAGATTTTTTTTTAATTTTAAAGAGAAAAAAATCCAAAAAGAATCAAGAAACAAATAAACTATTAAAACACAACAAAAAAAGCAAAATTACAAAGACAACAACAACAAACAATGGTGATATAAGATTTCAAACCAAGATGACAGGAATTTAACAACAGTTGTAATTTTGCATATTGTTATCGTTAAAGTAATTGCTCAGGCTATCATATACAGGCATGAGAGACTGATCAAACAATATAATCTACCTATGAGCAGTTTCTTCCCCTTATACTATATCCACTGTAACTTTTGGATTTTATTTACTCTTTCAGTTTCTTACACTAGTGAGACAATTCAGTGTTTATACATGCAAGTCTGATTTATTTCACTTATGAGTAGTTTCTAGTGGCATACATTGACCTATAAAAGCCTCAAGTTTACCATATTTTATGGCTGAGTAGTATTCCATTATATAAACATACCTCTTTTTATTCATTCCTCAATTGATGGGCATTTGAGTTGTTTCCAAGATTTAGCTATTACAAATTGTGCTGCTATAAATATGAGTGCACATGTATCACTGTGATATGATGTTTTCAATTCTTTTGGGAAAATACCCAGAAGCAGAATAGCTGAATTAAGTAGAACCTCATCTTAGTGTTTTGAGGACTTTCCACACTGATTTCCACAATAGATGCACCAGTCTACCCTCCCACCAACAATGGAAAAGGGTTTCTTTTTTATCACATCCCAACCAGCATTTATTATTGGTTAATTTCTTGATGTTAGTCATTCTTTTTGGAGTGAGATATCTCAGTGTTGTTTTAATTTTCATTTCGCAAATGACCAATGATGTTGAATATTTTTTCACGTGTGTGTATGTGTTTACAAACACCATGCTGATTTTAATATAGCAGGCTTGTAGTATAATTTCAAGTCTGGGATCGTGATGCCTCCTGCCTTGCCTTTTTGCCCAGGACTGCCTTTGCTATTATTCTAGGTCTTATCTTGTTCCATGAGTTTTAGGAATGTTTTCTTGAGATCTGTGAGGTATGCTAATGGTATTTTGATTGGGATGGCATTAAATCTGTATAAGAGTTTTGGGCATATGGCCATTTTCACAGTGTTGGTTCTTTTTATCCAGGAGCAAGGGATCTTTCCATTTTCTGAATTCCTTCCTCTTCAATTTATTTTTTCAGTTCTATAATTTTCACTGTATAATCTTTTACTTTTTTATTAGGTTCCTATCTTATTTTTTTAAAGGTGTGGTCTCCCTAGTTTCTCTTTCAGAGTTTGTTGTTTGTGTAGAAATGCTATTGACTATTGTATCTAGCTATGCTACTCAATTTGCTTATTAATTCTTGAAGTCTATTGGTGGAGTTTTGGGAGTCTTTTATGTAGAGTATCATGTCATCTGCAAATAATGATAAATTAAATTCTTCCTCTCCTATCTTTATTCCTTTTATTTCTCTCTCTTGTCTAATTGCTCTGGCTAATGTTTCCAGAACTATATTGAATGAGTTGTGATAATGGACAACTTTGTTTTTATTTCTGAGTTTAGAGTGTAAGTTTTCAGTTTTTGACCATTTAATACAATGTTGACTGTTGGTTTCTCATAGATGGCTTTTATCAGATTGAAGTAAAGACCATCTATTCAGATTTTCTCTAGGTTTTTTTTAACATGATTGAATATTAAGACTTTATTAAAATCTTTCTTTACATCTATTGAGATGTGATTTCTGTCCTTCACTCTGTTAATATGGTGTATTACATTTATTGATTAGCATATGTTGAATCATCCTTGCATTCTTGGAATGAATCCTACTTGGTTGTGTTGTATAATCTTCTTGATGATTTGCTGTATTGTTTGATAGTATTTTATTCATTAGAGATATTGGCTTTTAATTTACTTTTTTATTTGAGTCTTACTCTGTTTTTGCTATAAGGATAATATTTACCTCCAAGAATGAATCAGGGAGAATTTCTTACCTTTCAATTTCATTAAAGAGTTTGAGGAGTATTCGTATTAAATCATCTCTAAATTTCTTGTAGAATTTGGCTGTGAATCCATTAGGCCTTGGACTATTTTTTGTTGGTAATTTTTAAATTACATTTTCAATTTCATTAACTCATACTGGGTTTTTCAGAAGTTTTATATCTTCTAGATTCAGCTGTGGTAATTCATATGTTTCTAGGCATCAATCCATTTCTTCTGTGTTTTCAATCCCAGGGAAGTAAAATTTATGAAGTATTGATGATCTTCTCTATTTCCACAGGATCTGTAGTGATTTTAACTTTATCATTCCTCATTGCATGAATTTGAGGTTTTTTTTTTTTCTTTTTGATGATCAGCTGGGGATTTATCAATTTTATTTTTTCAATGAACCAACTTTTGTTTCATTAATTCTTTGTATTGTTTTCTGAGTCTCAACTGCATTAATTTCTGCTCTAATCTTTATAATTTCCTCTCTTCTTTGGGCTTGTTTTGTTCTTTTTCTACAAGTTTGAGGTACAGCATTAGGTTATTTGTACTTGTTCTGTTTTCTTGATAAGAGAATTCACCATTATGTATTTCCCTCTTAGGACTGCTTTCATTGTGTCCCACATGTTCCAGTATACTGTATCTGCATTTTGTTTGATTGCATATATGGTTTAATTTCTTCTTTAATTTCCTCTGTGTCCCATTGGTAGTTTAGCATGGTGCTATTTAATTTCCACGTGTTTATAGAGCTTTTGCAGTTTCTTTTGTCATTAACTTCCAATTTCATTGCACTACAGTCAGATAATGTACATGGGATAATTCCAACTCCAATGCATTTACTTAAGCATGTTCTATGGGCTAGTATATAATCTATTTTAGAGACTGTCTCATGTGCAGCTAAGAAAAAGTATATCCTGATGATGTTGGGTGGAACACTCTGTACACATCTACTATGTCCATTTGTTTACAAGTTTGATTCAGTTTTGTTATTTCTATGCTAATTATTTGTCTAGGTGATCTCTTTGTGATAATAGGGTGTTAATGTCCCTCCTTGTAATTGTATTGTTGCTTATTTGATTATTCACATCTATCAATATTTGTCTTACACAGTTGAATACACCTATATTTGATGCTTATGTATTTACGATGGTTATCTCTTCTTCTTGAAGTTTTCCCCAAATATGTAGTGACTTTATCTCCTTGGATCATTCTTGGTTTGAAGTTCATATTGTCTATAAACAGAACAGCTACCCTTGCTTTTTTCTGGGTTCCTTTTGCATTGAGTATTGTTTTCTATACTTTGACTTTCAATTTATGAATTTTCTTTTGAGTTAAATGTGTTTCTTGTATGTAGCATATTGCTGGATCTTGCTTCTTGATCCACCCTTTTCAATCTATTTTTAGATTGGTGAATTGATATGTTAATGATTATAACTGATACATCATATTATCTTTCTGCTGTTCATTCCCTACTTTCCCCGTTTGATTTTTCTGCTTATTGGTTTCTTTCTGTTGTTGTTGGAATTGTGGTCATTTTTATGTCTTTCTAGAATGTCTTTCTAGAATGTACTCATAGTGGTGGGTGATCATAAAGTTCCTCAGTTGTTTTTTTTTTTTGTGGAAGCATCTTATTTCTCCTTTGATTTGGAAAGATAGCTTTTCAGGGAACATCAGTCTGGGTTGGAAGTTGTTTACTTTCAGGACTTTAAATGCTTCACCCCATGCTCTTCTTAATATGATGGCTTGTGTTGAGAAGTCCATCATTATTCTGATAGGCTTTCCTTTGTAAGTAATGTTTCTTTTCTCTAGCAGCTTTTAATGTTGTTTTTATGTTGAATTTTTGGGATCTTAATTATTATATGTCAAGGTGTATATTTATTTTGGTTATGGCTAATTGGATTTCAATGTACCTTGCTTTTCCCATGTTTGGGAAGTTTTGTGTTATTACATTTGCAAATATTCTTTTTATGCCTTTTGTGTTGTCTTCTTAGTTTTCATTGACACTTATCAGCTTATATTGTTTCTCTTTGCATCATCTTGCAGCTGTTAAATTGTCAATTTCTGAATCCTTGTTATTTTTAAGAGATCTTTTCTTTCATGATCACTAGTCACAATTCAATCTTCAAGGTTTGAGAGTCCATCTTCAATTTCATTTATCTGGGTTTGGTAGCTGTCAATGGAATTTTTGATTTACTGACTATCTATTGCATCTGTTTCATGTATTCTAATTATTTCCTGTATTGTTCATTCAAGGTTTCTATCATTTTACTATGCTCCTCTATTTTTTTAAATCTATGTGTTCTTTGGTTATATTCACCAATTCTTTCATTATGTTTATCATTTCTGTTTTTACCTGAGAGATTATTTTTAATCTGATTTCCTTTAAAGCTTCCTGGAGTTGTTTCTTTAGTTCCGTTGATATCATTTCAGCAATTTAAGGTGTATGATTTTTAATTTCATCCGTGTCTATTTATGTCTCCTGTACTTCATGTGTATGGGCTGGAAGTCTGAGATTGCATTTTGTTCTTTTGTTGTGGCATTTTCTTGTGTTTTCTGAATCCACAAATGGTAAGTCCTACTTGTTTCCTGAGCTGGCCACCTGTCTAGCAGCAGGCTTCACTGAGAATTGTTAATGGTTCTGGGTCTCTGGGCCCAGACTCCTCTTCCTTGTGGGCTTCAGAGATGATTTCCAGGTGTGGGTGGGTCCCTGGTTGAAACTTCCCCCTCTCCAGGAGCCTCACCTTTAGTTCCTGGGTGTGGGCTGATCACTGAGCATTGCTTCCTGGTCCCCGCACCATCATTGTGGGTTCTCAGATAGCTGGGTGCAGACTCCCAGTCCCCAATGGCCTCAGAGATGGTTCTAGGTGTTGGCAGGTCACTGGGTGCAGACTTCCTGTCTTCCATGGGCCTCATTGAGGGCTCCCAAATGACTGTGGGTCACTGGGTGCAGATGCTCAATCCTCACATGCCTCAGAGATGTTCCCAGGTATGAGTGGGTTAATAGAATCCCAATCCCTGCTGGCCCCACCAAAGGTTCCTGAGGACTGCTGGACATGGACTTCCAGTCCCTACAGACCTCAGAGATAGTTCCTGGGTGTGGGCAGATCACTCAGTGCAGCTTTCCAGTCCTCAGGAGCCTGGATGTGGGCAGGTCATTGAGCACAGCTTCCCAGTCCCTGAGGGCCTCTCTATAGGTTCTGAGATGACTTGGGACTCCTTATTTTTGCTTGTTGAAGGCTACAGTTTTCATCTATAAGTGCACAGAAGATTCTCTCCCATTAGCTCTATATTCAGTAGTGGTCCAACAGAGATTTCCAAAGTTCATGAATCTCAAAGATAGAAAAACTGTCTTTGAATGTTCTAATAGTTGCCAGAAAGAAGTTACTACAATCTGGGGAAGGATTAAAAATAAAATGTGTATTTGCAAACCACTCATGGAACTGTGTGAGTGAGCAAAATGCATAACTCTCTAAAATTTGTAGGACAAGGTCCTTACTACCCATTGTAGTCATAGCTGGCTGCTCTACAAATGCCAGCTACCATCCCTATTGCTGTGGTAAGATGGGATACATGGGAAACGTAGCTAGTTCATGCATGTCACTCTCTTAATGCACTTGTGGTTTCTCCCTTCATTGAACACTCCCTAGTTTTCTGGAAACATCTGATCAATTTCCACAGTTCCAAAATAGTTATCATGTTTTTACCCATTTAATAGTTGAGTTTTTAAAACAAGGGTTTGAAACTTCTTGTTTTATAATTTTCTATAATTTCATTCTTTATTTCCCTGCTCACAGATATGAGAGAAAAAAAATCTACCTAAGATGCACCACTAGATGGATTTTCACGAGAAAGCATTTCCAGAAGGGAGTGGCCATGGAATTTTTTGAACAGGAAAATATGGTGGCATTTAGAAAGAAGAAATCAGGTGTGAGGTGCACACTTGTAATTACAGGACTCTGAGTAGCTGAGGCAAAAAAACTGGAAATGTGATCCTAGCCTATGAAGCACAGCAAGACTTTGCCAAAAGGTAGGGAGGGGATAGGAACTTAGCTCAGTGAGTTCAGTCCTCCATGTTGTCCTCAGAAAAAGGAAAGAAAGAAAGAAAGCAAAAGAAATAAAGTAATCCAAGCAGCATGTGGTTTTATTCCTCTAATTCTTCTCTTATGATCAGTGGGTCAAGAATTTAGAAACAGATCTACTGCTTCATTTACTATCAGGCTTACAATTTTTATATAATTTCAATTATTTTTTTTGTGGTCCTGGGGATTGATTCGAAAGTCTCACATACTATAGGCAAGTACTACAATTCTAGCCCAAATATAACTTTCATTAAAAATAAAAATTGTCTATCTTAAAAAGCACAACCATTTATTTAAACACTCACAATGACACACCAGACATAGAAAACAGAATAATGATTTTAGCAGCAGTGTAGGAAGGATGGTGGCTATGAAAATGTTGATAAAAAATTCTTGTCATGACTGAACAATTCAGTTGGAGGTTACATAAACCTACACTTGTGATATAACTGCTCTGAACTATGCTATGCACAAACACATAAATTAGTGGATGCTAAATTTATGAATTCTGAATAAGATCAACAGATGCCCATTTCTTCATACTACAGTGCTATAATACTGTAGTAATGCATAATAGAGCTATCAGTGGGGAAAATTTAGTCAGGCTATAAGAGATGTTTGAACCATTGCAACCACATGCGATCTAAAATTTCAAAATAAAAAGTTAAAAATATAAGGCTTCATAGTTAAATGTATGGTGCAAAAACCCCAAAGCCCTACCAAGTAAGCAAGCAAACAAACAAAAAACAGGCTGAAATGAGAAACTTTGCATTATCTTCTCTCTTTTAATAACACAAATTTTTTTCTCATCAATAAGAGGGACTGACAACACTATTGAAAGGTATATATAAAGAATATAAAAGCACCAAGAAAACTGAGAGATAGTATTACTTTAAGACTTTTGAAATGACAAAAACATTTACCATATACTGAATGTTTTTATGTGCTATTCATACTGCAAGATTTTCTAACTTTCTAATAACATCATTTTGAAACCCTACAAGGATATCATATAACTAATTCCATCTGACAAAGGAAACTAAAAAACTTATAGCCAATAACAAAATTGCATAAGGTTATTTAATCAATTAAAAAATTACCACTTAATGAATGTTGACTATATATACTTGACATTATACCACTTTAATACTATGAAGCAAATATTATTTTTTATTTTACATCACTGATCCCTGAAATTGAAATTATTTTCTTTAATCAAAGTAAACAAAGCCCAGTTATTAAAAAGTAGACCTCAAAATACAAATATTGAAAGGTAGACTTAAATCCAGGTCTTTTTATAGAGATTATCATTATAGTAATTATCTAATTATGGATAGCTCACAGGATTGGCATACAACATAAAATAGATACAATCATCTTGTTGAGTTTATAAAAGACAGTTGTTTCTAAACTTTTTGTTCTTTAAAGCTTATTTAAAAAACAAAAACAAAAATAATCCCTCTACATTCTAGCAATTACTTTATGTTTTCTTTTGCTTCTATAAAAGGCAACTTCTAATTAAATTTGTTAATTCACTTTCTTTATCTTCCTTTTATCCCGAAAGACTTCAGAAAAATCTGAGTTTGGCTAATGATTAATGTTAACTATTTATATATGTATATTTACCCATCCCATTTTGTTTCTTTGATCCTGCTTTTAAAAATTATTTTCAAATGTTACCAAAAGTAGAAATTCCTAAATGGATTAAAAGCAACTGGACTCCCTTGTGGCAATCTACTGAAAGTCAATCTTTGACACAAAGGGCTTGTAAAAAAGAAAAAAACCAAAACAGAAGCAATTTAGGTGGTTATCTTCTTTAACATAATGACAATCTCAATCTCTCAATCCCCCCCCCCCCCCCCCGCCCATTGAGGGAGGATCTCACTATGTAGTGCAGACTGACCTTAAACTCACTTACATAGCCCAGGCCCCAAACTCACAGCACTATTCCTGCCTCAGCCTCCTGAATGTTAGGATTACAGACATGCATCACCATGCCCAGTATCTTTTACATTTGCAAGTTATGTTTACATACCTCTGGCTCTGATTTTGTTAATTTATTTTTCAATTCATACCAATCCCAAAATATTCTATAGAGCTTCCTGTATTCAGGAATATCAGATATATGTCAACTTTCTTATGCCTATCCCACAATTCCTATGGTCCTTATTTATGTTAGATATTATAGGTATTTTTTGCCTGAAAAAAATTGTGTGTGTGTGCGCGCGCTACTGGGTATTGAACCCAAGCAAGCACCTCTGCCCTGAGCTAAACCTGCAGCCAAAGGTTTTGAGACAGTCTCACTAAATTGCTACACTGCCCAGGTTGGGATCCTCCTTCCTCATCCTCCAAGAAAACACTGTGGTTTTAAAAGTATGGGCCATCACACCTGGCTGACATTCTTGTTTTATTTTATTTAAGCAGGCTTTCTATCTTTTGTTTTGTGAGTTGCTTTTCAACATTAATACAAGGAGAAATTCCCCCTGAATTTTCTCTATTATTCTTTTCTTCTTTGATCTCTTTTAGAAATATTTATTACACATACATTTTGCAGGTTTTTTTTACCCTTCTTTCTTGAGGGCTTACAATGACATTTCTTAGTTGAATAGCTTCGTGAATGAATTCGATTTCTTTTAAACCAAATTCTCAGTGTATTTTACTGGTTAACCATCCTGTCAATCTAGATTTAATCACTATAATTATTTTTAATTCTCCTCCACAATGGTCAACAGAGCAGTATGTTTTTAAACTGAGGTCTTAAGGAGAAATGGATTAAATACACTAAATCAAGTAAAACTGCAGATTCACATCCTTCTGCCTGAACTAAATGAACATGTTGTCAAGGACTGGGCACAGAAATCACCACCCTACAGAAGGCAGTCTATATTTTGAGAACTACTACATTATATTAAGTATCATTTAATTCTGTTCATTCTACCTTTTCAGTGTTTCTCATCCATTTCTTTCCTTTCCTATTGCCTCTCTTCTAGTTTAGGGCTGCTTCATCTCTTAGCTGGCTGTGTGTAATAAGATTTTCCTGCCTCTAGGATATTTCCAACTCTAATTCATCCTACACACTGGGGTCTTATTAATCTTACTAAATCACAGCTCTGCTCATTTAATGTGACAAGAATTTATTGAGAGCATACTATGTACTAGGTGCTCTAGGGCAGTAGATTCCAAATGGGGTTGATCGTTAGAATTATTAAATGGGGGAACCTTTTCAAAATAGATATCCTCAGCCTCATATGGTGGTGGGTACCTACAATCGCAGCACTCAGGACGCTGAGACAGGAAGATCAAGTCTGAAGCCAACCTGGGCAATTTAGTGAGACTTTGTCTCAAACTTAAAAAAAAAAAAAGGGATTCTGTACTACTGTCTAAGCCTACTATAGTAGAATCTGTAGAGCTAGATTTGAGAAGAGTTTATTTTTTAAAAGTTCCTCTGATGATTCTTTTGAGTAAGAGTAACTACTTTGGGGTCATTTAGCACTTGACTAAAACATACCAAGACCCATTCTTTTGTATGTTAGGGTGTATTTGGAGGAAGTATGAACATATGCAATTAACTACCAAATAACACATTTGATTAATGCTATACAAGACGTACCAAATGTCATGGAAGGATTAATTTTAACTGCATTAAGTTCCTTCAATAATGTATCCATCTGGTTGAAATCTCTTTCTCCTATAATTTCAGACCGCATTTATCTATAATTTTCTTATGATCTTTCACTTTTGTCCTGCACTATAGTTATTTTTGTCTCATTTAGTGTATATTTGTACTTGCAAAAAAGTCTTGGCCTTATCAATGTATATAATGTGACAAGGATGTTTTGTTGAAGTTCTAATTTATTTACAGGATAAAATTATACAAAAAATTATGATTACAGTACTCCTTTATTATCCACAAGGGTTATAATGCCAGCCCCCCTCCCCGCAACAGCAGATGCCTAAATCATGCATGAATAATATTACATGGTTTTTCCTATGCATACATACCTGTGGTAAAGTTTAATTTATAAAATGAGCATGATAAGAGATTCTACTATAGTAGAGGTTTGTACTTTGGGCTATTATTAGTAAAATAAAGCTTACTTAAATGTAAGTGTTGCCATAATACAATGATGGATCTGATAATTGAGACTATTATTAATGACTATCAGGTAGGTATAGAGTATACAGTATAGATGTGCTAGAGAAAGGGATGATTCACATCCTGAGTGAAATGGATTAGAACAAGATTTCACTGTGCTACTCTGAACAGAGTGCAATTTAAAACTTCTGAATTATTTATGTCAGGAATTTTTCATTTAACATTTTTGGACTGTCCCTGACCATGGTAGATGAAACTGTGGCAAACAAAACTGTGGATAAGGGAGACTACTGTTTCACACCTGATAAATTATCTCAAAAATAGGATGCCCTTGTAAGTTTTGGATAATTGTAGCAAAATTAATGGATCTTGATCTCAGGATGACATTCAGTGCAGTTCCTTCAACACGAAAGGTACTCAACTAAAAAGTACTGTGTGAACCAACAGGGTCTGGAAATTATGTCTTTCAATATTTGAAAACATACTTCCTAACATGTCTAATACCTACTATGAAAGGTTATGATTCCAAATGAAATAACTTAGTGATGACTTTGGCAAACTGATACCCTGTGAGTCAAAACCAGACAAAGTGGGGAGTGAAGAATGGAGAGATGATTATTTACAAGTTTTAATTTGAGTATCTTTTGTCCAGACAAGTATACCCTGAATCACCATGGGTGTTATCACTCCCTGTTATCTTACACTAATCAGATTTCTGTATTTATATCACTTGAAGTCTAAAGAGACTTTTTTCTCTTGGCAGTGTTGGGGCTCGAACCTATGGCCTCATGGGTGTTAAGCAAGCACTCTGTCACTGCTCTAAAGACGATAATCCCAGCTCTACAGATGAGAATTCTTAAAAGTGACAAGTAACTTCTCTCAAAAATTTCTGCTTTTCGATTGTTACTCCTAAGAACTTCACTGTGTGTTCTTCCTCCCCAAAATTTAGATGTTGAGGTCCTAACCTTTAAAACCTCAGAAAGTAAATACGTGGAAAAAATGTTTTTAATTTTTGGATTTTTATTAGTACATGTTTGCAGTACATGATTAATTCACTGTAGGGAACTGGTACATGTACATAACGCACTTCAACTGCCTTCTTTCCTCCTCTTCCTCTACTTCCTTTATTTTACAGTATCATATTCACTTATGTATAAGACTATATAGAGTTAATTATCATATACGCAGACTGAAAACCAGATAACAGATCACCGAACATGTAAAACAACTGCACAAAGTCAAGGCACACTTTTAGACATACTGTCAGCACTGGATTCTAATACCTTTTTTTCTTTCTCACTTTTCCTATTGTCTTCCATTTCCATATCACATGGTTTCTCTTACATAAAAACTCAAAGTATGAAATACTCTTTTTTTTTTTTTTTAAGTAAAATGAGGTCTTCAAGGTGGGCGCTAATCCAGTTAAAACTGATATTCTTACAAGAAAAGCAACTCTGCACACATACATGTACATGCACACAGAGTAAAGACCTGTGAAGACAAGAGATGAAGCAATCATCTACCAGCCGAGAAGAAAGGCCAAGGAAGACATCATCCCTGCCTATACCTAGATTAATTGCGGACTTCTTGCCTCCAGGACTGTCAGAAAATAAATTTAGGTGTGTAAACCAGTCTGTGGTATTTTGTTATGATAAACCTAGCACACTAATACAGAACAACATTTAACATCAATCTAAATTTAGGCATTTTCATATTAAATTTTATTTTCATGCTCAACTAGCTTAGAATTTAGTTAGCGAGGTAAATTACAGGTAAAAAATATGTGTAAACATAAATTATAAACATTATATAGTGAAAAGCAAAATTGTCAAATAAAGGGTATATTTTAAATTCTATAGCTATTCCAGGGAGAACTGACTATAGGCTAGATCACAAAAGATTCAGAATTTAAGCTTGTTCTTGAAGGATAAGTAAGATTCAACCAAATACAGGGGAGAAAATAATCAGCAGAAAATGTGTACAATAGCAAATACAAAACAGGGTTTTTGTTTTGTATTGTGGATCAAATTGGGGTGCTCTACCACTCAACTACATCCCCAGTCTTTTTAATTTTCATTGGAACATGTTTGCAGCATATAATGATTATTTATATTGATCATAGGGATTTGGTACATGTACATAACACATCTTAATTCATTTTACATCTCCTCCGCCTCCCCTCCACTTTTTGGTCCTCCTTCCATTTGCAAAAAGTCTGTCTCCCTGCTTCTAATTGTCTATCTTTTATTTTGCTCTTAAATATATTTATACTTTAGATTTCTCATGTAAGAGAAATCATGTAATGTTTAAACTTGTGTGCCTGATTCATTTCACTAAACATTAAGGTCTCAAAGTACATCCAGTGTCCAACAGATGACTCATATTTATCTTTTTAAAAGTTCTTGAGCTGGACACAGATCACTTGCAAGATCACTGCAAGTTTGAGGCCAGCCTGGGCTATAAATTGGGTTCAAGTCCAGCTTAAACTGCATAGCGAAAGACTGTCTCATAGAGACAAAAAAAAAAAAAAAAAAGAAAGAAAGAAAGAAAGAAAGAAAAGAAAAGAAAAAAAGTCTTTAGAGAGGATCTCACTAAGTTGCTTAAAATTTGTAATCTTCCTACCTCAGCCTCTAAAGATTATAAGCATGGTCCTTTGTCTGCTTTCTAAACTCTAAAATCACTATGCATCTTCAAATTAACGGTCTAACTCAAAATTTTGGCTTTTTCTTCCCTCGCATCTAGCATCTAAAATAACATTTTAACTGACTTTTTTAGTATAATATTCAGATCCAAAGGATAGTCTGATCCATTGTTAAAGCGTCTTGGGCTGCTGAGCTGGTTTATTTTCAAATGGCCTATGTCACTCATGGAACATTCTCTTTTGAAATCCAGGACATTTTGTGATTCCTCGCTGATTTATCAAATCTCATCACATTATATGGTTCCACAATGCAGGTGGCCTGTGTTTTAAGTGCCTCTTCTTAAGAATGTATTATAGGGTTCATTAATGTTTCATATCTAAGTATTCTAATGTATTTAATTTTTTATTTAATGAAATTTCTAACCTTCAGGCTGAGGAAAGTTGTTCAGAATATTTCATCCAAGCTGCTGGAAAAGTGCTCATTAGCAGAGGGTTTTGAAGATGGAATTTTAAGAAAGGAGTTGGCAGGAACCTAAACACATATACATCTAAGCTTTCATAGCTCCTTCCCTGCATCTTAACTTTAGAAGATGAAATTCTTGGTAAGCAGACAAGTTTAACCAAAGTTCAAGATTGTGGTGAGAAGAATTTAATGACTTGTCTGGTTTGCTATAAGATGCTATTTTTAAGCAATATGACTTTATTTTAAAGCTACAGAATTATCTGTCTGTAAAAAGCTTTACTTCTCTTTTATCAGTTCAACAATATTTACTTTCATAAATGAGACAGATTTTTTATTTATCAATTCAATTTTATTTCCATTTTAACAACTATTATCATTGGTCTTAGAAAAAAGCCCCACAAATTCAGTGTTCCTGAAACACTAACCCAAACAATAAATATATTTGAGGCCAAGAAAGTCAGACAAGTTTTTTACAAAGTGCGTTCTTTAGGTAGTTTCAAAAAAGGTCTAATGAACTAGCTACTAGAGGTTCAGAAATGACTGTATAGATTATAACTCTTTATCCTGATCACAAATAGAACCTTCCTGGGGCTGGGGATTTAGCTCAGTAGCATAAGTGCTTGCTTACCAAGCGAGTTTGATCCCTGGTACCAAAAAAAAAACCCAAAAAAACAAAAAAACAAAACAGAAGAAAACCCCAAATAGAACCTTCCTTTGTAAATTATTAGCTTTTAAACATAAATTCCAGGGGCTGGGATTTAGCTCAGTGGCATAAGCGCCTGCCTTGCAAGCAGGTAGTCATGAGTTCGATCCCCGGTACCGATAAAAAAGGAAAAAGACAAAAAAACAAAACAAACAAACAAAAAAACCCCCAAAACATAAATTCCAACAACTGAATCAAAAAAATAAAATATTTAGCATCATTAAATTCAACTACTTATATTTAGTTTTTAAAAAAATTGTAATCAATTAAGATAATTACTCTGAATTTTAATAAATACCAGTAATATTGCAAAATTTCCTAGACTCATAATACATTAAATTCACTCACAATCCAGGAGATGTAAAAATGTATTTTTATTCATTTTAAATGAAAAAGACCTCATTTCCTAACAGGAAATCTACCAAATAGCTTTATACAGCTTCATTTTTATTTTCCATGATCAATCTCTTCTGTTTTGAAAATGTTTTAAATGCAATCTGAGAATTCTTTTGGATTGATTATCGTTTTTATTTACCTCACACACTGAAAATTCTGATGAGCACTTAAAGAGATTCACAATTAGTACAAAAAAGAAAATACAATACTTTAGAGTAATGAGATAGACTTTTTTGAGTCTGAGGTAGGACAGGTTGAAAAGAGACCACGAAACTAAAATGTTTGTCTCCCTTCTTACCTTAAGATTCTCTGGGTCAAATTCTCACTCAGTCCTGCAAGTAACCATGTTAATCATTTAGGTAAAGTTGGCAAAACAAAGTTTATTAGCCCTAAATTTACCTGGCCTCCCTCATCTCCTTTCAATACCGAGGACATCAAGATAAGAGTAACTAGTTTTCAGGATATATGGGAACATCTGATTACCAGTTCCAGAGCCCTCTGAATTCAGCCATGCCTAGAAGTCTCCAAACTTGTAATCACCTCTCCTTTAAGGAAAAGCGGAGCCCTGCGGATCACTCCCTGATGAGATCGCCCACCCAAACAGAAGTGATCATCTCTAGTAAACCCATTTCCCCTCAAGCCACAGGACTGCTGGAGACATATTGAAACTCAAAATGAAATAATGACCAACCAAACCCTGATTCAACTCAACTAGTCCTTAAAAGCTGGCCTGTCTCTTGTGAGCCAACCAGAATGAACTGAGTGTGTCCCTTCCAGATAAATGTAGCAGCAATATTTTCCTATTCTTCATTACCATCTAGCTTTACCTATTAACCCTATCTGTGCCTCAAGTGGACAATCTCCTGAAATTCATTTTCCATGACTTTAGGCAAGAACCTAATCAGTGGGAGAACTGAGATCACAGTCTGTTCCTTGGACCTTGCCCAGTAACAAGACTAGTATTATTAAATGAGATAGGAGCCATGTTCAACATGCAGGTTACATTTAGATTAAAATGATTCCCTGAAGAAAAGGAGATATTCAGCTGAATTCTTTTGATCCATGGGATGGTTATGCCCAAATCCCTGTGCATTTTACTACCTGTCTTTAAGAGTACGAGTCCTTAAGAAAGTAACACAGAGAACCTTTGAGATTTACAGAAAATAAAAAAGAATTTCAGGTCTTTTGTCCTGATGGAAATTTTGGGTCAGAAAGAACCAGACTTTTGTAACTCAAATTGCACAATAGGTTTAACGGCTAAGAAATATTTTAAGGCTAAGAAATATAGAGCGGTTACAAAAACACACTTAAGAAACTACTGAATATTTAAGGACTCACATTTTCAATTTTCCTGCTGTTTAAGTACCATCATGTGCGCCAAACACAAGTTGTGTCGACGCTGGGGTTTCTTTTACTCTAGTGTAACGAGGGGGCATAGTCCACATGCTTACCTTTGGGAAACACCTTGCACGTTATAACTTGACAGGTAAATGGTATGGTGAAAGAGTATAAAGGAAATAGAGCTGGTGGCGTGCGAGAATATTCAGGAAAACGCCTGGAGCCTGAACTCCCACGACCACTTAAAGAGGCTTTTCCTTGCGAGCAACGCCCTCGGATCGGAAGCCACCTCAATTTGCCCGCCCGGAAGCCGTTGTCTTGGCAACACAGTATCGTCCCGCCCTCTCCTTGTGGCCACACCCATTATTTTTAGAATTCTGAGGCTAGCCAGATTTTGATTGGCTCATCTGTCCTTCACTCTGCCAGACGGGTGAACCTGTGGGGCTGTGGAGCGCGTTTTTGAACTTGTGGCGCTTACACTGTCCGCGAGGTACTGTGCGGAGTTGGTGGTGTGGCGGGAGCCAGTGACTCAGCGGTGAGAGCCTGAGATGGGAGAATGCCAAAAAAGGGCTGCGGGAGCTGGCGGGGCGCAGAGTGGGACAGACTAGATGGGGACCTCAGGAGGGCCGCCTCACGCCCTTGTGGCGGGGCCTGTGCCTGCCTCTGGGATTTTGCCTCACATGGTTTCCCTCGCGCGTCCGCGACGCCAGCCCGCCCCCTTCCCTTCCCTGAAGGAAAGCTCCGCCTGTCGCTCCAGCGCCCCTTCTTCCACAGCCCTGTCCGCCTCTCCCTGTCCTGAAGCAGCACCTTTCACTCCCATCGCCTCCGTACTACGTATCTGCATCACCAACACTGACTGAAACTTTCATCTATTTGACGCTGGAAAAATGGCTCCCAAAAGGAGTCCAGCGCGTTCCTTAGCAAGAAAGGCTGCTGCCGCGCTGCTCCTGTCAAGAGGCACATAGTGAAGGTCATATGGGAAGGTGCAAGTGAAAACGCTTTACAAAGCGCTACGAGAATGTAAGTTATTGATGAACTCCTGTCGAAAACGTAATTACTTTGTCCTTGGATCCTGTTAATATATGCGTGTCATACTGGGTTGCACAGACTGTTGGAAAATAAAGCCCACATGGTATATTGGAGAGCAGGCAAACTCTATCAACTGACTCTTGGCGTCAAAACAAGCACGCTCCCTTCACTAACCTTTAGCATCTACCTCTATTATACCCCCCACCTCCCCACTGCCATTTAATTCACTTTGTATTGAGATTCTGGACCATTTCAAGAGATTTGCAGTACAGACAGCTTTCCTCTGTGGGTGACTGTGAAAATCCTTAATATCCCTTCCAATTTTGTATGTTTGTTTGTTTGGTTGAGACTGGTTCTTGCTCAGGCTAGCTCCAGCTCACAATGATCCTATTGTACCATCAAGTCTCACCCTTCCTTTCCAATTTTAAAGAGCTTCTTTATACCTATCCTCCAGAACGGCGGGTCTATTTCTTCCATTTCTTTTTGGTTGAACATAGGAGGAGATCATAGTCCTCTTTAATAACCAGAAGAAAAAAAATGGAGCTTTTCTCCAGAATATGACAGATACATGCAAAATTTTGTATTAGCTTCAAACTCCTTTTTGTAATATGGATGTACTTAGGACCCCAGGTGAGGTGTAGCAGTTTATTTCTATTTTTTAAAGAGAAATGATTAAGCAGAAAAATCAAATATTTTATAAAATGACCATCATTTAACTTCTAAATTGTTTTAAGGCTTGTAATTCTGGGGGAGATAACAATTGAAAAGGCTGAAAATCTCATTGAAGCACTCTTAAGAACATTCCTAAAGTTCTTCCTAAAGTTATAGAAAGACCATTCAGAGATAAGAGTAGTATATGGGCACAGGGAATAAAAAAAATAGTAGATATAGTAACCAGAGTATGTATGTATTTGTTTAAGACAAGGTTTTACTATGCAGTTCAGGCTGACCTTGAACTTACTTTATAGCCCAGGCTGGTCTTAAACTCAATGATCCTCTTGTCTCAGCCTCCTGAGTGCTGAAATTACTGGTATGTGCCACCACGCCTGGCATCCGGAGTATTTTTAAAGTAATGTAAAGTAGGAAATTTCTTTCTTTCTTTTTTTTTTTTTATCGATACCAGGGATCAAACTCACAGCCGCTCACTTGCAAGGCAGGCGCTTATGCCGCTGAACTAAATTCCCAGCCCCAAAATTTCTTGATCAATGTGAAGAGTGAAAAAAAATCTATGTTGTTTAATTTTTGGATGTTTTATATTAATTTTAATTGTGAAATTTTACTAGTCTTCTGTAGAACCATTTCCAGCATTGTTTTTTCACCTTGGAATTTATGCAGTTCATCTGAAATTTATTTATGTGTGTGTGTATTTATGTGATGATGTGAGAAATGGCTTTAAATAATTTTGTGTTGTTGTTTTGTTACTATTTCAAAAATTGTGGCCCAGCTGAGCTCAGTGCTGCATACTTGTAATTCCAGATAGTTGGGAGGCAGAGGCAAGAGAATTGCAAAGGAAAGTCCTGAGAACATAGTCAAACTCATTTGTTTACTTGTTATCTATGACTGCTTCTCTTCTGCAATGTCCAAGTTGATAATTTGTGACAGAAACTATATGAGCTTCAAAGCCTAAAACATTTTATTGTCGGATCCTTCACCAAAAAAGTTTTTATCGTTGGACTAGACATCATTTTGTTACTGATACTGTCAAACATCCTATCTATATGTGTGCCTCAATTTTTGAACTTTGTAGCCTCTCTCCTTTTCAAATTCTGTATGTACTACATTTCTAAAATATGACTGAATATCCACTAATGTAAACTATTCACCCATATCCCATACCAACCTGTTCTTATGCCTCAGTGTTCTTGTCCTTATAGCATCCATTTAAGTATGTGGATTTTCTGATCAGCTTAATACCATGAAAAATCTTTTGAGTTTCTGACCAAAACTGCACTGCATATGCAGAGTAATGTAGGAAGAATTGTCATCTTTATAATAGTCATCTCATCCATGAAAATAGTATACCCTAAATTCTCATGTCTTCTAATGCTATATTTTTAAAGTTTTCATGAGGGAGATTGGTCTTTGCTTCTGCTTTATTGCGATTGTTTACAAATAGAGCAGTGGTGGATGACATCTTCAAATCATCTTAGATTGTTTTATTTTGTATTTACTTTTTTTTTTTTTTCAGACAGGGTCTTGCTATAGAGTAGGTCATGCTGGCTTTGAACTCCTTCTGTAGCCCTGATTAGCCTCAGACTTGTGTCACTGCCCTCTCTCAGCCTCTTGGTTTCAGGGATTATGGGCATGTGCCACCAAGCCTGGCTCTATTTTGTGTTTCTTTGATATTTTTTTGTTGTTGCTAAATGTGTGATAAGAATATATATTCTCCCAGGCCTGGATTTCTTCATGAGGTGGTTTTAATGAAATTAAGAAATGAGAGTAAATTTTGTTTGCCAACATCTTACTATATCTAGCATTTTATTTCTTTTTGCAAATCCATGTTTGCATAATTTTAGTCAAGTTTGAAGAATTTCCTTTAAGGTTACTTGTAGTACATGCTTCTTGGTTATTTGTGTTTCCTTGCCTGAGAGTGTTTTTATTTAGCTTCATTTTTTTTTTTTAGCTTTCATTTTTGAAAGGTTTCTTTTTAAACTGGTTATGTAACCTTTGCCTAACTTTTTTAGTATTTTAAATTCCATTTAAAATTGAGCTTCTGTTATTTTAAGCAGATATATGGAGTAGTTCTTTGTTCTCTGATATATGATATGCATTTCCTTACCCCCTTCTTTTCAGGTCATTTTTTGAAGCATAATTTACATATGGCAAAATTCATCCTTTTTATGAATATAGTTCTATGAGTTTTAACAAATATCAAGAACTATTGTCACAATCAAAATATAGTTATTTCTGTAACTCCATGAAGTTCTTTCATGCCCCTTTATTATCAGTTCTCTTTTTTCATACTCAACCACTAGCAACCACTGATACAGAGTTATATTTTTAGAATATTATGTTCACAGAATCATGTAAAACACAGCTGTTTCAGTCTGGCTTTCTTTCACTTGGTATGATACTTTTAAGATTCGTCCAAGTTATTGTGTACAGTAATTTACCCCTTTTATGTGTGAATAGTATTCATACACACACACACACACACACACACACACACACACATACATACATACCATAGGTTTGTTTATTCATTCACCCAGTAAATGGACATTTGAGTTAAAAATAAAACTATTATAAAAATTTGCCACCGGTCATCGTGGTGCAGACTGATAATACTAGCACTTAGGGAGGCTAACAAGAGGATCATGGCAAGTTAAAACTCAGCCTGGGGGCGGGGCAGGGATTTAGCTCAGCAGTATAAGCACCTGCCTTGCAAGCATGCAGTTGGTCCTGAGTTTAATCCCCAGTAGAGGGGGAAAAAAAAAAAAAAGTCAGCCTAGGCTATAGGCTGAGTTCAAGTCCAGCTTGAAATAACATGGGAAGACCATATCTCAAAAACAAACAGACGAACAAAAAAATTGTCTGTAGGTCTTTCCACTGTCATAAATTTTATTTTTCTGGGTGCTTACGCAGGAATGAACTGCTAGATCATATGGTAAGTGTATGTTTAATCATAAACTGCTCTAAATATTTTCGCAAACTAGTGTGTCTGTTTTGCATTTCCTTCAGCAGCATATATCTGTTCCAGTTATTCTACATTCACCTCAGTTCTTGATATTGTTAGTAATTTAAAATTTGACTATTACAGTAGGTATGTACTGATTACAGTGTTAACCTGCATTTTTTGGATGTCTGATGATGTAGAGCGTTTTTCATATATTTTTTTTCCTATTTGTACATCTTTGGTAAAGCATCTTTTTTTTGTTAAGATACATTTGACATACCCCAAATTGCATATATTTAAATTGTATAATTTGATTTGTTTTGACATAGGTATATACCCATGAAACCATCACCACAATCAAATTAATAGACATGCTACAATATGGGTGAACCTTGAAAACATTAAGTAAAGAAGCCAGTAACAAAGTGCCAAATATTATGTTAATTCATTTATGTTAAATATGCAGAGTATGAAAGTCCATACAGAGAGGTAGATTCATGGTTGTTAGGGACTGGAAAGGAAAGAAGAGGAAGTGATTGCTAATGAATCTAGAATTTCTTTTGGGGATGATGAAAACGTTCCAGATTTAGATGTGATGGTTGAACTGCTTTACGAATATTCTGAAACTTAATGAATTGTATACTTTAAAGGGTGAATTTTATAGTATATGAATTATACTATAATTTTTCCTTTTTAAAAAAGGAAAATGACACTAATTGTTATTCAAAAACATTGATTATAATTGAAAAATATGGAAAGTAACAAAATGTCCATCAGCAGAAGAATGATTATAAAATGGCTATATATTCTTAAAATGTGAAGCTTTTGAAACAATAAAGTAGAGCCGTATGGATCCATACAATCAAACAGTCATAGTTTGAGCAAAATAAAAAAGATTGCAGAGGAATCTATAACACATATAACACAGAATTAAAGTTGAAAAACATTTAGAACATTAGAAGATTTAATAATATGTGGGGATCATAAACATGAGGTTCCAGGTAGTAATTAGTTGTGGAGATAGCTTGTGTGATATGTACCTGTGAAGGAGAGAGAGGGAGAATGTTATTAAAGAAAATTACATAAAGTGCTTCAACTCTACTGGCAATGTTTTATTTCTTAAACTGTTTAAGAAATTTTATTTGTTTTTAGAACATTTCAAATAATTTTTGTGAAAATATATACAAGATACAACAAAATGGTAGTAGACCGTGGAAGGGATACATAATAAAGCTAAACAATTTTCTCCATTTACAAATGAATAGTAACACCAAATGTAAAACTGAAGACAGACAAAAACCAATTTTAAAAAAGGGTGTTAGGAGGTGGACAGATTTGCATATATGAAGTCATCATATAATTTCTTTTAAGGAAGTTGCTATTTCCATTGGGAATACTACACAAAGCAAAAATGTAAAACATGATGACCTGGAAGCAATTTTGCTAATGCATATTTTGCAAAGTGGTACTGCTCTCAGAAGTCAAATCAATGCCTTTTAGGGTATTTTTGAATGACATCAAATAGTCTCAGAGGGAGGAAACTATAGGGATGTGGAGTGTGAAGAAAGGCCATAAGGGGATCTCTTTTACATGGCATAGGCGCTTAGTTTAAAGCTAATCACCTAGTCAGGAGGTCCCCTGAGCAACAGATTACACAGCTGAAACATGAGGGTACGTCCATGGTTTTTAGTTTATAAGAAATACTTATTGATATCAGATGCCATTCTAGTAACAAAGAATCATAAAAATTTGGTCCATGTCCACAAGGAAGACAGAAATGTATTGTAACTGTACCATTGAACCTGTTTCCTGGGAAGAAAAAGTTTGTAAAGAGGTAGATAGTTAAGAACTGTGAGTTCAGGAAGTTAAAGTTATTTAAAAAGTGGTACTTACAGAGATACACGAATGATATAGGAGGCCCAAGAGATTTCTCGACTTGGACAGGAATTAAAACTTGGACAAAAATTATAAGAACTTTGTATAGCTTCTTAAATTTAGAAAAATTCTCTCCTGTGAATTTGTGTCCCTCAAAAAGATGTTCAAGTCCTAACCCCTAGTACTTGTTAAATGTGATTTTAAAAATAATAATCTGCAGATTCAGCCTAAATTGACTGAATTGGGCTCATACTAGCTTAAGGCTGACCTTGATGCATTCATTGTCTGTTGTTTCTGTAAAAGTAAAGAGTGGGAAATTTGAATGTAGAACCAGAGAGAACAGACACGTTAGAGGGAAGAAGGCTGGTGACAGGGTCAATCCTGACAGCAACAAACCAAGGAATATCAAAGATTGCTGCACCACCAGAAGCTAAGAGGAAAGAAAGAATTGCTCTCTTACCCTCACCTGAAAGTGAGCATGGTTCTGCTACCACCTCGACCTCAGATTTCTAATCTCCAGAACTGAAAATTAATTTCTGTGTTTTAAGCCACCTAGTTTATGGTAATTTGTTACTTTGGAAATACATTCTCTTCTGGTTACTACCTAGTTTCCCATAGGAATTAGCAATAAAATACTTGAAGTGAAAATGACTGAGAGGCTTACTTGGTAGGGCATAAAGAAAGAACACAAAAAGAAAAAGAAAAAGAAAAAAAAAACTAATACTGGAAAATGTGTTCTTTCTGCAGCCAATTCTGAGTGAAGAAAAGTTCTAGGAATCAGTGATGACAGTTTTAGGGAATATAGGAATATCAAATCTTAATACTGATTTTTATGGTACTCTAGAGATTATAAAATGCTAATACTAATTTACTTCTTTCACCTAATAAATAATATAGACCTGATAACATTTTAATGAATTTGCTCATTCTTTTTTAATTCTTTATATATTTTGAATTCCCTCAGATATTAAATTATTGTTTTATACAATCAATAATTGTTTATATTTATCCTTTTAGTCACTCTTCATTCTTTTGTGGGTTTTCTAGCACTTACCATTTATTGACTGTGGGACTTTTTAGCTTTTGCCTGAAAAAATGCCCTCTAAATGTATTTTAATCTGGCTCTACTAATGATTAATTCTATAATTTTTGTATCTGAAAAGTTTATTTTACTTTTTTGGTTGAAAACTATTTTTGTCAGTTATGGATCGGCAGTTTTCCCATCTCTTTGACCATGTAATTCTGTTGTCTTACACTTTTGTTGTTTTTGTTGAGAAATTAGCTATAATACTTACTTTTTATCTTTAAAGGAACTTGAAACTGACTCATTTTAGATTTCCCTGTGTCTTTTGTTTTCAGTAATTTTAAAATTGTGTACCTAGATATATTTTTTTCTAGTGTGTACTTTTATCCTTTTAAAGAATTCAATGCATGGCTTTTTATCTTTACCAACTTTCTAAAATGTTTGATCAGTATTGTTTCCCTTTTTCTTACTCTATTAAGTACCCATTTTTAGTTATTTATTAATCCTTTTTTTGCAACTCTAAGCAAACACTAATGTTTTCAAATTCATTTTATATTTTAATTTTATTTTATATATTTTTTAATTTTCTGTTGCATAAATGAAATTTCACAGTATGGAATGTTTTATATATGATTTCTTTTCCTTAGTATTATTTATTGTATTTATATACTTTATAGCACTTTAGAATGCTAGGCAGAAGGGACCACCACACATTCAAAGGTGACAAAACACTTGTTGTTTGAACACTTGGTCATATATGTATATTTTTTTTCCTGTGCCAGAGATGGCAAACTCAGTCAGTATTATATTTTTTGATGATTATTCATGTTTTTGCGTGTGTCAGTGTATACTATTTTTATGTCTATATTTCTGTCTGTCTACTAATTTGTTCATTCATGTATTGATTGATATTTGGATTGTTTCCAGTTTGGAAATGTTATATTCTGGTTTCTCTTCAGATTATATAAATCTTTCACTTTTTACTAATTTGGAAATGTTATAAATAAAGCTGCTAGGATGATTTATATATAATTTTTGGGTAAATACCTAGGAAGTGGAATTACTAGATCATGCAATCACTATATGTTCCACTTCATAACAAACCATCACACTGTTTTCCAAAGTAATTGCATGATTTTACAATATCTCCAGGATGGTATGAAAATTGTAATTACTCCACATCCTTGTCAATGCTTGGAATTATCATCACTTTAATTTTAGCCATTCTAATGAATATTTATCAGTATCTTGTGGCTTTAGTTTGTATATTATTGATAACTAAAGAGGTTGAATATCTTTTCATCTGCTTATCATGTATTCAGAACTCTTTCTTTATGGCATATCTGTTAAAACTGTTTCTTCTGAAAATTTTTTGTAGTATATGTGTGCAGTATGTTGTATTTACATTCTTTTTGGGGATTGGTACATATACATATTGCAGGTTTATCTATCTTTTTATTAAGTTATAAGTATGATTCTTTTTTATTTTTCAACCCTGGGGATTCAACTCAGAGCCTTTGCACTGGGCTGCATCTCTAGTCCTTTTTTAATTTTTATTTTGAGACAGGGTCTCATTGATAGATTCTGCTAGCCTGGAGCTTAGCTATCGGTAACTTGACAGCCACCAAGACACAGAGTTATCTCTCCAAGAGTAACTTTTATGTTCTCCTTGTCATTCCAGAGATAAACCTGCTTCTTTTTAGCGCATGCCCTGAGTCCTTTCCAATCCCCAGGCTCCACAACCACCCAAGCCCTCCACCCCCCAATCCCCAGTAAACCTTTCTGTTTCCTGTTTTGTACAGTCAGATGCTCCTTCAAATCAGCTGTTAATATGTCATTTTGGCTACCTTCCAAACTCCTCTGCCAGCCAGAACTGATAAAAGTAACTTCTTTGTTCTCACTGAGAGCATATATATTTCTTTATAACTCTCCTGTGCCTGTATTAAAGGCCTCTCAAATCTTTGCCTTCTCTCTCATTTTCTCTTCACCACCTCAGATTGAGTGCCAAAAATAATCACTCATGAAGTCCGTATATTGCCCAGGCTGTGTTTGAACTTGCAGTTCTCATGACTCGACTTTCCAGAGCGCTGGAATTATAAATGTGTACCCAGTAAGTTATAAACATTCTTTAAGAACAACAGAGCAGGTAAGGGGGAAGCACTTTGTCAATTACATATATTCAGAATATCTTGTCCCAATCTGAAACTTACCTTTCCTTTACGTTTTCTTAATAATATCATTTCAAAAGCATAAGTTTTAATGTTAACAATGTACAACTTACTCATTTTTAATTTGATGTACTCAGTGGCCCAAGAAATTTTTACTTAACGTCACAAATATTTTCCTCCTCTGTTTAACAGTTTTACCTTTTATATTTAGGTTCACGATCCATTTTTGTATTGACTTTTGTGTGTAGAAGGGGTCTGGATTCATTTTTTTCATGTGGATATGCAGATCTTCCAACACCATTTTTAACCTTTCCCAATTAAATTATCATTGTTTCTGATGATAACAGAGTATTACTTATTTGAACAACCTTTCTGTGGTAACAACTATAATCTGTTAGCAAAATGTAAACTACTTTTATACAATAGGGAAAACAAAAACTGAGCACAAACTAGAGGAACATCTGCTTTGTAAAAGAGGACACTAGATGAATTTCTTATTTTTATGAAAACTTTCTTTCCTAGTGTGAAGATCCCAGTAGATAATATTTCAGGCAGCTATAACTTAAGTATCAACAGACTTACTGGTGTGGACAATAATAGGGGAGGATTTGAGGTATTTTCAACAACTGAAAAGTGAGGAGGAAAATGACTGATCCACAAAGGAGGTCTTGACTGACCCTGAACTAGGCTTGCATCAGATAGTTCTCAAGAAATCTCACAAAAGCCAGAAGATCTAAACAGAGATTTCAGCTACTTCACATCACAGGAAAGAGAATTATGTGTCTGACTTAAGCCAATTGCCTGTTCAACCAAACCTATCAATGTTCTTAAAAGACTACATAATTTAGAATCTCAACACATCAAATGATAGCATTCATAATATACTCAAAATAACTAGACACTCAAATAGTAAGATAGATGTAATCTATACACAAGAAAAGATAATCAATGAAATCTGGCCCCAAGATGAGATAAATGTTAATTAGTAGACAAGTATCTTAAAGCAAATAAAAATATGCTCATCAATGAAAAAGTAAACATTCTTTGAATAATTAAGAAATAAGAAAGCTCACTGAAGTAGAAATTATTTTTTAAAAATTCTAAAATTGAAAATATAGTATCTATCCCCCCGCCCCAAAAAAACCAGTGATGGGCATAACAACAGATTGAAGTATTAGAAGAATTAGTGAATTTGGAGACAGACCTACAGAAATGATTTAGTCTGAAGACAAGAAAGAAAAAAAAAAATGAAAGATTAATGGAGCCAAGTCTGACTCTGTAATGGTGCTACAGCTCTAACTATTTGGGCAGCTGAAGCAGGAGGATCACCTGAGCCTACATGTTCAAGACCTGGGCAATTGCTGGGCAATGCAATGAGAATCCATTCTGGGGGGAAAAACAATCAACCAGAACCCCAGTGACATGTGAAACAATATGAAGATGTCAAATATACATCTTACTGAAGTCCCAGAGGTATAGGTTAAAACAGGAGGAACAAAACATAATAATATGAAGAGATATGAGAGAAAATTTGTCTAATTAAATGAAAGACCTAAATGTACACATTAAGAAACAGTGAAGAGCAGTATAAATACAGAGAAAACCAAGTGTGAAAACCAAGACTAAAAGAAAATCTTGAAATTATTTAGAGTAAAGTGACACATTCTTATGGAAAAAAATTTCAAATTACAATATGTTTTTCATAACAGTAAGGGCCATAAGCTGGGGGTGGTGGTGCATAGCTGTAATCTCAGTACTCAGGGGGCTGAGTTAGGAGGATCACAAATTTGGGCCAGCCTAGACTGTATGGTGAATTCGAAGCCAGCTTGGACTACATAGCAAGACTCTGTCTCAAAAATCAGTCAAAACTAGAGTCTATAAAGGAATGATATGTCAAAAATATTGGAGGTTTACAAGTCATTGTTAAACTTGTCCTCTATTAAGCAAAAATATCTTTTGAGAACAAAGGTCTAATAAACAGAGTTCGATAAATAAAGACTAACAGAGAGAGACAGAGACAGAAAGAGAAACTGCTAGGGATATAGGTCACTGGTACTGGCCTCTGCCTGGCAAGCATGAGGTACCAAACAAAACAAACAAACAAAAAACAACAGAATTTTCTGCCTGAAAATCTTAAGTTCTAGATGGCTTTTTTACTTTTGTTGAAAATCAGTCTTGCCGTGTGTTCTGTTTCTGGACTTACTAGTATCTTTTGTGGGCTTTTGATTTATTACTGTGTTTGTTCTGTTGATACATGTTAATTTTTTATGTGCCTCATACTGTTCTGAAATTGGGCTTTGGTCTACTAATAGTCTTATCTGTATTGAGTTGTTTTAGGTTCCTGTTAACTTTTAACTTAGAACATGGAAGTACTCATAAGTTCTTTCTTTCTGCTCCTTTTCAAACATGCTTTTCAATCATTTGCAGGTAAAAGTTTCTTTTAGTAGTCAGGAATAAAGTCATGCAAATCAGTAAACTATCCTTTTCTCTGCCTGTTGATTTACTGGCCATGTAGAGCATTTAACAAATAAAAATTGTAGCAGTTCCAGATAGAAGCTGCATGGCATTTATTATCTAGATAATTGATTACTTTTTCCATACTTTATAATTCTGTGTGGCTACAAAGCTACTCTGGTTTAAGGTTTAAGGTTATTGGGACATAGATCTAATCTCAAGTGTTTTGGGGCCATATACTTTTCAGTAAAGTTTTTACTTTACAACAATTTTCGTTGTACAAAATATTTACAAAGGCAGTACAGAGTTCTCATATAGCATAGCACGTTCCTATACTATTAATGATTTATAGTAGTCTGGTATATTTGTTGCAATTAATGAAACTTTTGATCTATTATTGTTAACTAAAATCCATATTTAAAAAGATAAATAAAATCCACAATTTATTGAGACCCTTTATTTTTATCTAGTATTCTTTTCCATCCCATAATCCCAATAGGATATACCATTTTAGATTTAGAAAGCATGTCTCTTTAGGCTTCTGTTCTGGGTTGTCATACTTTCTTAGACTTTGTTTTGATGACCTTGACAGTTTTGATGAGTACTATTTCTATTGTTTTTCCCCCCAGAATGGATTCTCATTGCATTGCCCAGCAATTGCCCAGGTCTTGAACATGTAGGCTCAGGTGATCCTCCTGCTTCAGCTGCCCAAATAGTTAGAAATATTTCTTGGATTATATCTCAGTTAGGATTTGTCTTAATTTTTTATTGTGATTAAAGTTATAAATTTTTGGAGGAAGACCATAGAAGTGCATAAATATAATTTATAACTGTTGGTATTAACCTTGATTCCCTGACTGAGGGTAGAGTTTGTTGGGTTTTTCTACTGTAAAATTACTTTTCCTCTTTTCTATGCTGTATTCTTTCGGAAAAAGTCACTAAGGAATGGGGAATATGATCTACCTCCAAAAAGGCAGGCTATCTATATAAAATACTTAGAATTTTTTTGCATGGGTTATTTACCTGTTTTTCCCTATTTATTTGCTTACTATATGACTTATATAAGTATAGTCTCTTGGATATTTGTTTAATATCTTGGGTTATTTAATGGTACCTCTATTTTGTAGTAGAGATTTTTCCAGTTTTGCCAGCTCTTTCATTTGTCTCTTGTGTCTATTTGACATGATCTCTTCATTGTAGATTTGGTTTGGTTTGTTTTTTTGTTTTATTTTAGAAGTCTTCTAAAGCACTTCTTTAGTATCAAGAGCCTTATTTTTCCTTAAGTTTTTTAGAAGTGGATGCGCCTTTTAGATTGTTATATTTCCTTTCTATGACTATTGAGCGTGAGCAAGAAAGATGTGAACAGAGTATAAGACTTATGTGAAAGTTAGCAAGTATTAAGTTTACTTTTATGTTTCAATGAAGGGGAGTCCTGAGAAATTAGGTGGGACTTTCCAGATTATTAATTCCAGGTCCTCAAGTTTGATTTCTTTCTTTCTTTTGTTTGTTCGTTTGTTTCTGCGTTTGTGTTTTTGAGACTAAGTCTCACTCTGTAATTTAGGCTGAGCCTTGAATTCACTATGCAACCTAGGCTGGTCTTGAACTTGCGGAGATCTTCCTGCCTCAATCTCTGGAGTGCTGAAGTGTGCACCACCATGCCCAGTTCTGATTTATTTTTCTTTCTTCTTTCTTTGCTCTTTCATTCTTTCTTGTTGTTAAGATTGGATCTCAGTATGTTGCATAGAGTGACCCCAAATTTCAGAGCTCAAGTGATCCTCCTGTGTAGCTAGTACTACAGACATGTGCTATAGCATGTGGCTTTGAAGTTTATTTTTAAGGTACTAGGGACTTATTAAAGTTTTTATGGGAGCACAGAAGTGAAAAGTTAACTTTTAGAAAGTTAGAGGAAAAAAGAAGGATGAAAGTAAAAGAAAATATTGAGGTTCATAAGCATGGTGATTAAAATAATTTTGTTGTTAAGAGAAATAAAATATTAGGGCAGAGACATGTTTGCAGGGTGAATTAGGGGATATAGTTTAGGACATTGTGATTTAAAAAACTCACTCATAACAAAACTCAAGATGAATTTGTCTAGCTGTCAGAAATGAATGAATGGACCAATGTGGGCCTGATGGCATATACCTGTAGTCTTATCACCAGGGAGTTTGAGGCAGGAAGATCTATAGGTTGAAGCCAGCCTGGGTTACATAGCAAGTTTAGGACCATCTTGGACTACGTAGTGAGACTCTGCCTCCAGCCCATAAAAAGGGAACAATTAGACTCAAACTGGTGAGAGAGATTTCCAAACATTTAAAGTCATGAGTTTGATACTAGTTTAGAAACAGGAGGAAGGGGCCAAAGATAAGGGTGTTTTAAGCAGTACAAGGACCAAGATAATAAGAAAATCACACAACTGAAATAATCATGCCTCCGCTTTATCGGCTGTTTAAATGTTATATAATTCTGGTATTGTTGAAACTTTAGCATTTCACTAGTGCAGTTGTCCATAGAAGCATGTATTATATTGTTAGATAAAATAGAAGCAAATATCAAAAAGTAGACTTATCTAGTGGCAGCATTGACAGTGGCTAATAATAGACTTTGGACTTCATAGTTAAAAAAGGTCAAATTCTAGCTCTGCTGCTTAATAGTTCAGTTCTTTTGCTACCTACTTGTATAATACTTCAGTTTTAAACTTCATAGGATTCTTTTGTGTATTAAAGAGGTGAATATTTGTGAAATTCTTCCAAACTGCCTAGCACAACCTAAGTGCCATATGAGTATATGTGAAATAAAATGCATTATAAAGTAAGTTTTATATTTCATAGAAAATCTTACTTTCCATTAGCAATGATTCTGAAAAGACCAAAGACATTGGTATGGTTTGTATCTAGATATCCCCGCAAAGCCTCATGCACTCAAAGGTGGAGCTTTTTGGAGCTGGCTGTATCTAGAGAATATAATACTGGAATGAAGGGTGGTGGTACTAAATTAGTTCACTGATTAAAATTAGCATAGTTTTGGGTGTAGATAATGGGAGGACCCACTCTGGGTATGAGTGGCTCCACCTAAAAGGCTTAAGCCTAAATGGGATAAAAGGGAAAGGGAGGCTTGTTGATGCTGCTGGCTGCTTCACTGCTTTCTACCTGCCCCACCATGAACTGTTTTTCCTCTCAGATGCTGCTCTGCCATGCCACCCTACTTTGGTGCCATCTGACTATGGTCTGAAATGTCTACAAACTGAGCCAATGTGAGCGTCAGTGTATTTTGTCCTGGCAATGAGAAAATAACTAAGACAGACATTAGTGAAATAATAAATACAAAACATGATCTCTCCATATTATAATATAAAACATTTTATACATATATATACACATAAATACATTTCTCTGAATAAAAATGAAATATAACTACTACTATTTAAAACATGCCAAAATAAACAGTGGTGTTATAGATTAAAAACTGGATGTCAGCTTAATGGCAGCAGAATTAAATCACCATGGTGCTGAGCATAGATATTCCACCTGAGGAAAGTTGCCAGCATAAATAAAGACGTGGAGAAGGAAGGCATTGAGGCACTGAGGTGTTGTGGATTTCACTAAGTGTTGCTGTTTGAACCGTTGGTTCTCCTGGAGGAGCTCTGGTCCTTACGTCGAGCGTCACTTCCTGGCTCCGGAGGCAAAGACATGTACCACTTAACCTCCAGGACAATCTCATCATGCTGACTTCCTGACATGTACTCAATTGTGCTTATTGCCAAAGGAGCTCATCCTGTTGCTGAGGATGGCTGTGGTGCTTTCAGGATAGCTCTGGTCTTTGTTTTGAGCATGACTTCTTGGCTCCAGCATAGAACCCTCAACCTACCAGCACAGCTCCTTCACACCTGCTGGCAAAGACTTTCTATCTTCCACTTCTGACCTTTGGGTGTTCCCAGCACAGATCCATAAAAGAGATTGGTGTGAGTCTTTCTTGTGGGCTCTAGACCTCCAGTTGGACTTGTGGGAGGCATTGTCATGAGCTCTGGGTCTTCATCTGAACTCATGTAGGACATTGCTGAGAGATTTAGGTTCTTGGCTGAATATTCTATGTCTTTGGTGTTGTGGATAGATTTCCTGTACTCTGTGTTAACTCTGGGTGACCTTTATAAAATAATATTATGTTTCATGTCCTGATTCTAATTGTTCTTCTTACAGCCCCTGACTACAACAAGTGGATATAGGAAGTATGACCTTTTGCAGTTCATGCTTTTCTAAATATATATATTTTAAAAGTTTTATCTTTGTTTACTTTTAAGATATTTTATTTTTGTTTTGTTTTGTAGTACTGGGGGATGTGTGGGACTCAGGGCCTTTGCACTGAGCTACATCCCCAACCATGTTTATTTTACTTTTTTTAAAATTTAAACAAAGAAAGAAAGAAAAATAGAAAAAAGATAGAGTGATACAGAATTCCAAAAAATTAAGACCAAGAAGGTGCTAGTTGATATATTACATATTGTCATCTTAGAAATAGTTGTTCAAGTTACAAAATCAAAGCATACAAAGTAGATATACACTCAAAAATTGACAGTGCAAACTATTCTGTTCAGTGATCCAAGAAAAATATAGTAATGTGATCATCTATCTTATTACACACTTATGCATACAGTTATATCCTTTAGAACACTTTCCTTCCCTTCTATTTTTATAATATCTATTACACATTTTGGATCTTATTACTCTTTCAGTTTTTATTATTTTTTACACTAGAGAGACAATGTGATAGTTACTAATGTGAGTTTTGTTTATTTCACTTATGAGTATAATCTCAAGTTGCCTCCATTTACCTATAAAGGCCTCAAGATCATCTTTATTATAGCTGAGTAATATTCCATTTTATAAAAATACCACATCTTTTTCATCTACTCTGTAGTTAATGGGCATTTTGGTTGTTTCCAAGATTTAGCTATTATAAATTGTGCTGTTGTAAATATGGGTGCACATATATCACTGAGACATGACCTTTTCAGTTTTTCTGGGAAAATACCCAGGAGTGGAATAGCTGGATTGAATGGAACTTCCAATCCTAGTTTGTTGAAGAATCTCCATGGTGATTTCCACAGTGGCTGCACTAGTCTATACTCTCGCCAACAGTGGACAAAAGTTCCTTTTTCTCCACAGCCTCACCAACATTTGATATCAGCTGATTTCTTGATGGGAGCCATTCTTTCCTCAAATGACTAGTGATGGAGCATTTCATGTATTTATTTGCCATTTGTATATCTTCATCTGAGAAATGTGTCTTCATCTCAGATGCCCATTTTTGGAGAGGGTCTTTTAATTTTGGGGGGCTTGATGTTTTTCAATTCTTTATATGTTCTAGATATAAGTCCTTTGTCTAAGGGATTATTGGCTAAAATTCTTTCCCCTTCTGTAAGTTTTCTTTTCACTTTGTTGATGGTTTCTTTGGAGTGCAAAAACTTTTTAGTAATATGAGATCTCAGTTGTTGATTCTTTGAAGTATTTCCCTTGTGGTTTTGCATTTTGTTCATGAATTCTCTGCCTACCCCTATGTCTCCAAGTTTTCTACCTACCTTGTCTTCTGGTAGATTTAGTATTTCCATTTTAATATTTAGGTCCTTGATCCATTTTGACTTAAGTTTAGTGCATGGTGATAGGCCTGGGTCTAGTTTTAGTCTTTGGCACGTGGAAAGCCAATTTTCTAATACCATTTATTAAAGAGGCTTATCTTTTTTTCCAGTGAACATGTTTAGCCCCTTTGTCAAGTATAAGGTGGCTGAGTGTCTTTGTAGTTATGTTTGCATCTTCTTCTATTGATCCTCAGGCCTATTTCTTTGGCAGTACCATGCTGATTTTATCACTGTGGCTTTGTACTGTAGTTTCAAGTCAGGAACTGAGATGCTTTCTGTCTTGCCTTTCTTGCCCAGAATCACCTTTACTATTCTAGGTTTCTTCTCTTTCCAAATGAATTTTAGGAATATTTTCTCTGGATCTGTAAGGTATGTTAATGGTATTTTGATTAGAACTGCATTAAATCTGTATAACAGTTTTGGGAGTGTGGCCATTTTCACAATTTTGGTTCTTCCCAACCAAAAGCAAAGAATATCCTTCCATTTTCTAATATCCTCTTCAATCTCCCTTTTTTAGAGTAGTATAATTTTCAGCATGTACTTTTGGTTAGGTTGATTCCTAAGTATTACATTTTTTAAGATGCTATTGTAAAAGGTGATATTTCCATAATTTCTCTCACTGAGTTTTTTGTTTGTATACAGGAATGCTATTGATTTTTCAGTGTTGACTTTGTAGCCACCTACACTGCTGAATTTGTTTATTACCTCTAGAAGCCTTTTAATGGAGTTTTTTGGGCCTTCTATGTAAAGTATCATGTTATCTGCAAATAAAGATAATTTAACTTCTTCTTTTCTTATCTTTATTCCTTTTATTTCTTTCTCTTGTCTGATTGCTCTGGCTAGTGTTTCCAGAACTATATTGAATAGGAGTGGTGATAGTGGACATCCTTGTCTTGTTCCTGATTTTAAAGTGAAAGCTTTCAGTTTTTGTCCATTTAGTATAATGTTGGCTGTTGGTTTGTCATAAATGGCCTTTATGAGAATGAGATAGATACCATCTATTCCAAGTTTCTGTAGGGTTTTTTTTTTTATCATGAACAGGTATTGAACTTTATTGAAAGCTCTTTATGCATTTATTGAAATGATCATATGATTTTAACTTTGGCTCTGTTGATGTGGTGTATTACATTTACTGATTTGAAATCATCCCTACATTCCTGGAATAAATCCCAGTTGTTGTGATGTATAATCTTCTTTATGATTTGCTGCATTCTATTTGCCAATATTTTATTGAGAATGTTTGCATCAGTGTTCATTAGTGAGACTGGCCTATAGTTCTCTTTTCTGGTTGAGTCTTTCTCTGATTTTGGTAGCAGAGTGATACTTGCCTCCAGGAATGAGTTACGGAGGATTGCTTCTCTTTCAGTTTCATTGAAAGGTTTAAGGAGTATTGGCATCAAATCTTCTCTAAATCTCTTATAGAATTCAGCCATGAATCCATCAGGACCTGGGCTTTTCTTTGTTGGTAAGTTTTTAATCACGTTTTCAATTTGGGTAGCTGATGTTGGGTTATTCAAAATTATTATATCTTCTTGATTGAGCTTTGGTAGTTAATATGTTTCTAGAAATCTGTCCATTTCCTCTGTGTTTTCCACCCTATGTGAGTAGAGATTTTCAAAGTAGGTGTTCATAATCTTTTGAATTTCCATGGATCTGCAGTAATTTCTATCTTTTCAGTCCTTATTGTGTGAATTTAGTTTTTTCTTTCTCAATAAAGTTGACTAGAGGTTTATCAATTTTGGTTTATTCTCTCAAAAAATCAGCTTTTTGATTTGTTAGTTCTTTGTATTTTTTTTTTTTGTTTGTTTGTTTCAATTGCATTAATGTCTGTTCTGATCTTTACAATTTCCTGTCTTCTGTGAACTTTAGGTTTGACTTGCTGTTCCTTTTCTAGAAGCTTGAGATGTAGCATTAGGTTATTTGTGCTTGTTCTGTTTTCTTGATGTGACAATTTATTGCTATATATTTCCCTCTGAGGACTGCTTTCATTACATCCCACAGGTTATGGTATGTTGTATCTACATTTTCATTGAGATGTAGATATTGTTTTATTTCTTCTTTAATTTTACCTGTAACCCACTGGTTGGTCAGAATGTTGTTATTTAATTTCCATGTATTTATTCAGGTTTTGCAATGTCTTTTGCCATTGATTTCCAATTTAAGTGTGCTATGGTCAGTTATTATGCATGGGATAATTTCAATCCCTTTGCATTTAAGAATGTTTTATGGGTTAAAATATGGTCTATTTTGGAGACTGTCCCATGTGCTACTGAGAAGAATGTGTATTCTGATGTGGTTGGGTAGAATTCTGATGTGGTAGATAAATATCCACTGAGTCCAGTTGCTCACAGGTATGATTTAGTTCTGTTATTTCTTTGCTACCTTTTGTTTAGTTGATCTACTCTGTGACAGTGGGGTGCTAAGGTCCCCTATTACAATTGTTTTCTTGTGTATTTGGTTTTTCATGTCCATTAGTATTTGTCTTATATAGTTGGGTGCTCCTGTATTTGGTATATATACATTTATAATTGTTAGTTCTTCCTCCTGATTTTTCCACTAACAAGTATGTAGTGGCTTTTTTAAATCTTTTTTAATCATTTTAGGCTTGAAGTCCACTTTGTCTACAAACAGGATAGCTACTCCTGCTTTTTTCTGGGTTCCTATTGCATGGTGTACTGTTTTCCATTCTTTGACTTTTAATCTATGAGTTTCCTTTTGAGTCAGATATGTTTCTTGTATACAGCATATTGTGGGGTCCTGTTTCTTGATCCATTCTGTCAACCTGTTTCTTTTGATAGGTGAATTGAGGCCATTTACATTTATGGATATAAATGATATGTACTGGCTCAACTTAAATCATGTTATGTTCCTGTTGTTTGTTTTCTGATTTTCCCCCTTGGTTAATTTCTTGACCAACCTGCTGGTTTCTTTCTGTTGTTGTTCTGGAGATTGATCATTTTTATCTCTATCTAGTATGTCTTTAGTATGTCTATCTATTGGTCATTTTATCTCTAGTATGTCTGTCTATTGGTCATTTTTACCTCTATCTAGTATGTCTTTTAGTACTTTGTCTAGGGTTGATTTGGTGGACATGAATTTCTTCAGTTGTTCTTTGTCATGGAAATATTTTGTTTGTCCATTAAATTTGAAAGACAGTTTTTCTGAGTACATCAGTTGTTCAAACTCGCTATTTTCCTGTCCCAGTCTGTCAGGTGTGCATAAAGACACCCAGTGCTTTCCATGCCAAGACAGACAATTTCTTATTAATGTTGAATAATCCATAATATTGATGTACCACAGTTTCTCCTTCACTTATTGAAAGGTATCTTGATACTTTTATAATCTGCAAATTATGAAAATTGCTGCTGTAAACATTCATATGCAGTTTTATACAAATATAAGTTGTTAACTCATTGGATAAATATCATTATGCTGGATAGTATGATAAAAGTGTATGTAGGTGCATCTCACTGTGGCTTTAATTTGCCTTTCCTTAGCAACACATAATGTTGAGTGTCTTCTCATGTGTTTATTTCCCAGTGCTCTATTTTCTTTGTTGAGGTATCTGTTCAGATGTTTTGCACATTTTTAATTGAATTGTTCATTTAGTTATATTATTGACTTTGCAGAGTTACCTTTAATATATTCCACTATCCTTTGCCTCATGACCAGACTGAAACCACTTAACTGTGTTCCAAAATAAATCTCTCCTGCTCTGAGTTATAGCTATCAAGTATTTTGTTCCAGCAACAGGAAAGCTGACTAATATGAGTGATGAGATCATATTAGCATATAACCTATAATGGTTTGGGTTTTTAAGCTTAAATGAGGAATTATTACTTAAGTAATAATTAATGTAATAATAAGGCTTTTCCACCTAAGATTTTTTCTGGAATGTCTCTTGACAGAATAGCTGTTTGCTTGATTGTTTTTCCCCTGAATGTTTTATAAGCAGTTTAATATTTAAAATTCGTGCCAACTTTTCATTTGAGGTTTTTAAATGTGCAGCAAGGACTTTTGGTTTTTTATTACTAGTGTTTAGTTCTTTCTTTTAATTATTCTTATATACAGTGTCATGGGGAGAGAAGAGGATTTATTTGTGAGTGATAGGGTGACCTAGTTGAACAAGCCATATATAGGTTAAGCCATTTGACAGCGACCTGCCAACCCTATGGAGAGGTTTCATTTGTACTTTTAATTTATTGAGTTAAATTATACATGCAAGGCCAATGGAATGTGTGAATGTAGTTGATTTTGTGATACTTCATTCAGTATGACAGGCAATTTACATAAGTACCTACACCAAAAATGTTGGGGAGAGTGTTTTTAAATATTATCGTCTATGAATTTGAAGCCAAAATACAATGTGGCTAATTATTTAAAAAGCTTACCTATTTTGATCTACTATTTCTGACTGTATGTTTGAGATTTAAATGTTGAATGCCACTTTCTTTTTGCCTGAGGATGTATTGCAAGGTCCAAACTATGCTTCATAGTTGTAGTTAAATCTCGTAGTATGCTTATATAATCTTTTCTTTTTTCTTGTAATCTGAATTAGGAAAATGAGGAAGAGATTGATATTTCAATAGTTTTCTTTCACCTGATGTTACTCTTGGTACACTAGTAACTACATTAATAAGTGGAACTTAATAAAAGTAAGCCAATCAACTTTTCCAAAGGTTAAAATGTTATATGAAAACCTAGATTTTTATGTTTTTTAGCAATGTATATTTGGTACAGACTATATATTTTGTAAATTTATAGCTCTAAGCTGTATGAAAACAAGGTCTTGTGTCAGTATTGTACATGTTGGTCGATTATGGCTGTATTTAGAAGAATTAAAAGAAAAATTGCACAGAGCTGTCATTTTTGAAAATAGGAATGAAAGGGAAATAAAAGGGACAATAGTGTTGGGAGGATTAATTGTTTCTTAATCCTAACTTCAAAAAGATAAATTGATCAAAAACTTTGAATGACAAAAGTCAAATCTTTTATTTATTTATGTTTTATTTGTTTTTATAAGTACATATTTGCAGTACGTAATGATTACATTGACACTAGAAAGTTGGTACATGTACATGACACATTTTAATTCTTTTTTATTCCCCTGCCATATTCCCTCTAACTTTTGATCCCCTTCCTTTTTGTAAAATTTTTGTCTATTTTCTTTTTTCTTTTATTTTGTTCTTTATTTATATTTTGGGGTTCTCATATAAGCGAAACTGTGTTATATTTAAATTGAGTGTCTGATTCATTTTGCTTAAAATTAAGGTCTTGTGAAATTCATCTGTTTTCCTGCAGATGACCCAACTTCATGTTCCTTTATGACAGAGTAATACTTCACTGTGTATAAATACCACATTTTCTTTATCTATTCACCTGTTGATAGACAAACACTGCTTCTAAGATTTAGTTGTTATAATAACTCAGTCATTTAGCAAGGATCAAATCAATGACATGACCTTTATACCCACTGATAAAACTTCAAAAATCTTTAAGTTATCTTAGAGTGAATTTTAATTCTGGATATGTTTTTATTAAATTTCTTTGAATTGCATGGGATATCCTACATGAAAGAGTCCCTGCCTCTGATCCTTAATAGGCCCAAGATATGTATGCTTAAGAGCACAGAAACAAAGAGTGAGGAAAAAAAGAGCAAACCTAAAATTGTCTACTGTGACTACAGCCACTGGACTAAGAACCTGACTGAAATGATACAGGTAAGAAGCGAAGGGCTGGGGGTATGGCTCTGTAGCACAGCGCCTGCCTGGCAAGTGTGAGGTCCTGGTTCAATTCTTGGTAGCAAATAAATAAATAAATAAATAAATAAAATGAAATGGAAAAGAAGGCCAAGAAATTCTGTGGGAGAATTGTGTATATTAGCAGCATAGATCTACGATAGTTTTCTAAAATAGTTGTGCCAACTTGAATTCCCACAAATAATGTATCAGCTTTTAAATTTTTTGTCAGTTTTGTGTAGGTTATAGAAATGATTTCATTAGTGTTTCCTTTGTGTCTGATGGTTTGAATATATTTACTTATTTTCTGACCATTTGCATTTCTTCCTGTGACAAAATGTTCTTGGCTGTTTTTGTTTTCATTTCTTGACATGCAATAAATTAATCTTAGGATTTTCTTCACAGAAAACTTTTTTATTTTTTATATGTATGCAAAGATATCCAGATCATGATAGAAAAACATTCTCAGCATACCATAAGACTCCTGGTGTTCATTATCACTTTTTATCACCCATTATCTTCCCAGACACTTAACACAGTTCTCATTGTTGACATCAGTTTTACTTGATTTTATACTTCACTGAAAAGTGTATGCTACTTTGTATATAGTTTCTTCAATTTAAAAACTATGTTGTAATTTATGTATATAGCAATCTATTATCTTTTCATTGTAATGCTTGTGCAACTGTGAATGTGTCACAATTATTCATTCTTGTTCATAGACAGATTTTTAATTTTGGGATATCAAGGTTAAAGTAACTATGAATGTTCATGTATCATCGGGGTTTAAAGTTGCAAGCTTTGATAATGCTTGTTTTATTTGTGTGTTCCTTTTTTATTTTATGCACTGATGTTTCACTCAACACTTTATGTAGGTGCTTACAGTTTTGTTTCTTTCTTGCATTTTTATTTCTCATTGATTTTATTACATTGAAGTAGTTCTTGCATTGTTTAGTGACTAGATATCTAGAGCTAATAGATGTTTATCGTGAATTATCATATTGTCACCAACTGGCTAAGGTTCTTCTTTAGATAGAAATCATGAATTGGCAAAGCATGCTCTCTTCAACTTAGTGGTCTTGGGTTCTGAATGCCAGTGGCTCTTGACTGTTAGTATTACAGTACAGCCCTGAGCTTTGAGTGCCAGTGCTTCCTAAATTCTTAATGTTACACTTCTTAGTGTTATAGCTCCTGGTGACTCTGAGCCAATTCTGTCAGCTTCTCAGTGGCCAGGACTTGTAGCTTCCTTGGCGGCCTTCTAGAGCTTTTCCAGCGTGGTTCTCTGGGGCTGTCCCACAAGTCTCCACTGGTAACTGTAGTTTTTTGCATGTTTCTGCTACTTTTGACTCTTCACTGCTCTGCTGCTCTCTGGAGCTCTTCAGAGCTAATGGTTCTTAATATCATGAGCTCTTCTTAGTGCAGCCTCATTAGATGACTCTACTCAAGATAATAATCCCTAGTAGGCAGCAGGATCACCCAGGCAAAGCTTTCATTGGGGTCTATGCTATAGCGCAGAAGGATACTGCACTGCAGGGACCCCTCCAGGCCTGACCTGAAAAGGGTACTCTGGAACTTCTGAAGTAGTGAGATAGAGCAGCAAGGTCATCTGGAGGTCAGGGAAGAGTCTTCTAGAGTAGCTGCATAGTATAATCATTTATAATAGGCCTTTTTGAATTCTGCTGCAGCCAAAGCAGGTATCTCCCAGGGCAGCCATGTTGTATCAGCCTCCACTGTCATGGTGCTAGCTCAGCTGAACACAGAGGTGTTGCTTGATGACAGCTCCAGGGTTTCTGCAGAACTGGGGAGGCTAAAGTGTGATTGCTGTTTATTTCAAGGAGTCTCCAGGAGGGACAGCAATGTTGATTACTGCCCATTGGGTTTGAGGATTTGTAGGACAATGACAGTAGCCTCATCCCCTCCCCAATTTTTACCCTGTAAGGCATGGTCCTCTGCCACAGCGTCTTACAGGGGAAGGGCAAAAAGGCTGTCAGCTGACGTATGACACCTTTCAGAGCTGCAGGAGGAAGTGCTAAATAGAGGCCTAGTGAGTGGCTGCTGAGGCATTTGCAGAGGTGGGGGAAAGATACTGGAGCTGGTGTCCTGAGTCAGCAAGGGCGAGAGACTGCTTCAGTATTAATAACTTTTTACAGTAGTTGCTTGTTATTTTCTGATCAGTTTTGAATAATTTGTTGTTTTAAACAACTATTAATTATTTATAAAATAAGTGGTAAAGGAGGTTGTATGATTTCTTCAAAATCACCCCTTTTTTTTTCTTTTTTCTTTGTCTTTTTTCATTTTTATCGGTATGGGTATTGATCGAACTCACCACTGCCTGCTTGCAAGGCAGGTGCTTATGCCGCAAAAATCACCCTTTTTTAATTATAATAAAATGTAGTTTCATTAATCTATAATCTATTTTGGAGGTTGAATATCTAATTTTGTGCTAATCTTTTATTTCTATGGGACCATTATTATCTTTTATTTTTTACTTGTTTATTTTCTCTTTACAACAATACATCCAAATAGTACCCCTCTAGGTCACAGTTCTTTTCCACAGAAGAGATTTTTTTTTTTTTTGTCTTTTTCACTTTTATCGGTACTAGGGATCGAACTCATGACCGCCTGCTTGCAAGGCAGGCGCTTATGCTGCTGAGCTAAATCCACAGCCCCCGAGATATTTTTTTTTAAGACAATCAGTTGTATTTCTTGCAACTGAAAGTAATCAGTACTCTGGTCTAACAGTTTTCAGATGTATTTTGCTCACTTTCTGTTGCACAGTTTATCTACTTTTGTCTCTTTTCAGCCTACTTGTCTCTTCTTTTCTAGATAATTTCTCTCTCTCTTTTTCTCTGATGGACTGGATTTTAGTGTTCAATTTTCTATTTATATGTATTTGAAGTACTTATTATCTCTTAACATATTGTAGACATAAATGAATAGGGTTTTCTATTTTCCCTGCATCTCTATTTTTTTTTTTTTTTTACTTTCTTTGGGGGGGGGGAAGAATACAGTCAAATATGGCAAAACAAAGCTGTCAGTCAATACCAAGGATAGACATAGCACATGGTGTAGAACAGAGTACAAGTTTATCAACAATGGTTATCAACGTTGTCCCTTGTTTCCTTAAAAAGAATTGTCTATCTTATTAGATATTATAAAGTTGGACAAAACAGTAGAGAACAAGACCAATAAAACTTAGGCATTGTAAACATTACAGGACTTCCAAAGAAGACAATAGTCAAACCAGAATGGGTATCTTAGTGAATCTTATTGTCTTGAAAGTAGTTGCCTATGTCTTCAAACTTGATACTATCATATAGAATGGAACAGAGTCTAATCAGTCAAAACAAGATCGTGGGAGTACTACAGGACTTCAAAACAAGTTAATAGGAAATCGAAAAGAGTTACTATTTATATATCCTAATTTTTTTGAATTTTTTCTTTAATTAAGACAAACATAAGAAATGACTAAATAATTTTTTTTGAAACAATAAGGGGGAGATTGAGATAAAATAGGACATAACAATATAACAATAGAGGTCACAGCATGACTGTTTCAATAACCTAGTACTTCACCACCTTATAACCTGACTTAATAGTGGTTACCATAGTGTCTTTTTCCTTGAAATATTTGGGTAAAACTTCATATACTCTAGCTTCAAATATTTTCATATCAAGAAGCCCAGAATAAAGCCTTTCTAATTAATGAGTGAAAACTTTATAAGGCTTCAAGGCCACCTAATGGGGAATCATGATTATCACATATTTTTATATATTTGAATCATTACTTACATTAGGGAAACTATTCGGTATTCACACATGCGAGATTGATTTATTTCACTTATGAGTATGGTCTCAAGCTGCGCCCATTTATTGATAAATATCTCAATGTGATCCTTCTTTATAGCTGAATAATACTCCATTGTATAGAAATACCACAACTTTTTTATCCATTCCTCAGTTGATGGACACTTGGGTTGTTTCCAAGATCTGGCGATTACAAATTGTGCTGCTATAAACATAGGTGCACATATATCACTGTGGTATGATGCTTTCAGTTCTTCTGGGAATATGCCTAGAAGTGGAATAGCTGGAATAAATGGGATTTCCAGTCCCAACTTTTTGAGAAATCTCCAGACAGATCTCCACAAAGGCTGTACCAGTCTACACTCCCACCAGCAGTGCAGGAGAGTTCCTTTTTCCCCACAGCCTCTCCAGCATTTGTTGTCGGTTTTCTTGATCCTGGCCATTCTTTCAGGAGTGAGATGGTATCTCAGTGTGGTTTTAATTTGCATTTCTCTAATGACCAATGATGATGAGCATTTTTTCATGTATTTATTTGCCATTTGCATTTCTTCATCTGAGAATTGCATATTCATCTCAGATGCCCATTTTTGGATTGGATCTTTGAATTTCGGAGGTCTGAGTTTCTTTAATTCTTTGTATGTTTTAGACAAGAGGCCCTTGTCTGAGAGAGAGTTCACTAAAATCTTTTCCCAGTTTGTGGGTTTTCTTTTCACTATGCTAGAGATTTCTTTTGACATGCAGAAACTTTTTAATAAGAAGTGGTCCCAGTTATTGATTCTGGGAAGTATTTCCCGTGCGGTTTGAGTCCTGTTCATGAATTCTTTACCTACTCCTATGTCTCCAAGGTTTCTACCTATTTTGTCTTCCAATAGATTTAGTGTTTCAGTTTTAATATTCAGATCTTTGACCCATTTAGATTTTAATTTAGTACATGGTGATAGACATGGGTCTAGCTTTAGTTTTCGGCAAATGGAGAGCCAGTTTTTCCAGCACCATTTATTAAAGAGACTGTCGTTCTTCCAGTGAACCTGCTTGGCTCCTTTATCAAAAATAAGGTGGTTGAGTGTGTTTGTAGTTGTGGTTGTATCTTCTAATCTATTCCACTGATCTTCAGCTCTGTTTTGATTCCAATACCATGTTGATTTTACTACTGTTGCTTTGTAGTATAACTTCAAGTCAGGGATTGTGATGCCTCCTGCTTTGTCTTTGCTGCTTAGAATTGCCTTTGCGATTCTAGGTCTCTTCTGGTTCCAGATGAAATTTAGGAGTGATTTCTCTAGATCTATAAGGTATGTTGATGGTATATCTATTGGGATTGCATTGAATCTGTATAACAGTTTTGGGAGAATGGCCATTTTCACAATGTTTGTTCTTCCTATCCATGAGCAAGGGATGTCTTTCCATTTTCTGAGATCATCTTCAATTTCCTTTTTCAGTGTATTATAATTTTCACTGTATAAGTCTTTCACTTCTTTCGTAAGAGTAATTCCTAAATATTTCATTTTTTTGCTTGCTAATGTGAATAGTCCAGTTTCTCTTATTTCCCTCTCTGTAATTTTGTTGTTCGTGTATAGGAATGCTATTGATTTCTGAGTATTGATTTTGTATCCAGCCACATTACTGAATTTATTTATTGTATCTAAGAGTATTTCAATGGAGTTTAGGGGGTCTTCTATGTAGAGTATCATGTCATCTGCAAACAATGATAATTTAACTTCTTCTTTTCCTATCTTTACCCCTTTTATTTCTCTTTCTTTCCTAATTGCTCTGGCTAGTACTTCCAGTACTATATTAAATAGGAGTGGTGATAAAGGACATCCTTGTCTTGTACCCGATTTTAAAGTAAAGGCTTTCAATTTTTGGCCATTTAGTATGATGCTGGCTGTTGGTTTGTCATAAATGGCCTTTATTATATTGAGGTATAGACCATTTATTCCAATTTTCTGTAAAGTTCTTATCATGAATAAGTGTTGGACCTTATCGAAGGCTTTTTCTGCATCTATAGAGATGATCATGTGATTCTTATTTTTGGCTTTATTGATATGGTGGATTACATTTATTGATTTGCGTATGTGGAACCATCCTTGCATTCCTGGGATGAATCCCACTTGGTCATGGTGTATAATCTTCTTGATGATTTGATGGATCCTATTTGCCAATATTTTATTGAGGATTTTTGCATCTGTGTTCATTAGGGAGATCGGTCTATAGTTCTCTTTTATAGTTGGGTCTTTCTCAGGTTTTGGTACTAGAGTAATATTTGCTTCCAGGAATGACTTAGGAAGGATTGCTTCCCTTTCAATTTCATTGAATAGTTTGAGGAGTGTCGGCATTAGGTCTTCTTTATGTTTCTTGTAGAATTCTGCAGTGAATCCATCTGGGCCTGGGCTCTTCTTGGTGGGCAAGGACCCAATTACATTCTCAATTTCATTAGCAGAGATTGGGTTATTCAACAGTTTTATATCCTCTTGATCTAGCTTTGGTACTTCATATGCTTCTAAGAATCTGTCTATTTCTTCTGTGTTATCAAACTTTTGAGAGTAGAGGTTTTCGAAATAGGTGTTGATGATCCTCTGTATTTCTATTGGGTCTGTAGTGATTTCTCCTTTTTCATTTCTTATTGCATGAATTTGAGCTTTTTCTTTCCTTTTTTAAATAAGGTTGGCTAGGGGCTTATCGATTTTATTTATTCTTTCAAAGAACCAACTCTTTGATTCGTTGATTCTTTGGATTGTTTTCTTAGTCTCTATTGCATTGATTTCTGCTCTGATTTTTATAATTTCCTCTCTTCTTTTGGCTTTGGGCTTGACTTGCTCTTCTTTTTCTAGCTGTTTGAGGTGTAGCATCAAGTTATTTATTTGTATTCGTTCTGTTTTTCTGATGTGGGAACTCAGTGCAATAAATTTTCCTCTCAGAACGGCTTTCATTGCATCCCACAGATTCCGGTAAGTTGTATCTGCATTTTCATTTTCTTTTAGGTATTGTTTAATTTCTTCTTTAATTTCTTCTGTGACCCACTGATTACTCAAGAGTGTGTTATTTAGTTTCCATGTGTTTGCGGAATTTTTGCAGTATCCTTTGTCATTAATTTCTAATTTCAGAGCGCTATGATCCGATAATATGCAAGGGATGATTTCAGCTCTTTTGCATTTGCTTAAATATGTTCTGTGAGCTAATATATGGTCTATTTTAGAAAATGATCCATGTACTGCTGAGAAGAATGTGTATTCTGATGTTGTTGGGTGGAACATTCTGTATATGTCTATCAAACCCATTTGTTCACAGGTGTGATTCAGTTCTGTTATTTCTTTGCTCATTTTCTGTCTGGTTGATCTGTCCCTTGGTGTCAGTGGTGTATTAAGGTCTCCTGTTACAATTGTGTTACTGATAATTTGAGTTTTCATTTCTGTTAATAATTGTTTTATATAACTGGGTGCTCTGGAGTTTGGTGCGTATATATTTAAGATAGTTATCTCTTCCTCTTGGAGTTTTCCCCTTACGAGTATGTAGTGACCTTCTTTGTCCTTTATGGTCATTGTTGGTTTAAAGTTCACGTTGTCTGCAAACAGAATGGCTACTCCTGCCTTTTTTTGGATTCCTGCTGCATGAAGAATTGTTTTCCATCCTTTGACTTTCAGTCTGTGAGTATCTTTCTGGGTTAGATGGGTTTCCTGTAAACAGCATATGGTTGGATTTTGTTTCTTGATCCATTTTGCTAGTCTGTTTCTTTTGATTGGTGCATTGAGACCATTTACATTAATGGTTATTACTGTTAAGTGCTGGTTAATTGTAGGAATGTTATCTCTCTGCTGTTGCATCTTTATCTTTCGGTTCTGTTTAATTATTTGCTTTGCTTAGTGGTTTTTTCCTTTGTGTATCTAAACTGTCTTTCAATATTTTTTGCAGGGTTGGTTTGGTGTTCATGAAGTTCTTCAGCTGTTCTTTGTTATGGAAGTATCGTATTGCACCATCTATTTTGAATGATAGTTTTGCAGGATATATCAGTCTTGGTTGGAAATCATTTTGCTTTAGGATCTGGAATACTTCACTCCATGCTCTTCTTGACTTTATCGTTTGTGCTGAGAAGTCTGCTGTGATTCTGATAGGTTTTCCTTTATAAGTGATTTGTCTTTTCTCTCTGACAGCTTTTAATAATCTATTCTTGTGTTGGATTTCTGGGATGGTGACTATTATATGTCTGGCTGTAGTTTTATTTTGGTTATGACTGTTTGGAGTTCTATATGCTTCACTGATCCTGATGTCAGTTTCTGATCTCATGCTTGGGAAATTTTCAGCTATTACTTCTCTAAATATCCTCCTGACATCCTTCATGTTGTCTCCCTCTCTTTCATTAATCCCTATCATTCTTATGTTATTCTTCTTTGCATCGTCTTGCAGTTGTTGAATTGTTGTTTCCTGGTTCCTTGTTATTTTCAAAAGATCTTTCCTTTCCTGTTCACTAGCTGCAATCCTGTCTTCAAGGTCTGAAATTCTATCTTCACTTTCATTAAGGCGGTTTTTACAACTTTCAGTGGAGTTTTTTATTTCCTGTATATCTCTGTGCATCTGCATTATGTATTCTGTTTGTTTCCTATATTGCTCGTCTAGGGATTCTATCTTTTTGTTTAGTTCCTCCAATTTTTTATCTGTGTTTTCTTTAGATATATTTAGAATCTCTTTCATTTCTTTTATCATTTCTTCTTTTATCTGGGAGATTATTTCGAGTTTGAATTTCTTTAAAGCTTCCTGGAGTTGCTTGTCAATTTCAGTGGCTATTGTGTCCGATATATGAGGTGGATGGGATATATTTTCTTCTATATACATCGCTCCTAGGGTTTCTTGAGATGGGCTGGAGGTTTGAGGTTGTAATTTGGTCTTTCGTTTTGTCATTTTCCTATATTTCTGTGTTTCAAGTGTTATTTGAAAGCTTCCTCAGGATCTGTTGAAAATCCCCTTCTATGTTTGGAGCTACTGGGACTCTGGCGCCGCGCTACTCCAAGCCATTAGGCCTACAGAACCAGTGGCCCTCCTCTGCCTGCTCAGAACTCCGCAGTTCCAGACAAGCTGGGCCTCAGGGACACTGTGCGCCCACCTGCCCCTTGGAAGCTCCACAGTTCTTCAATCGCAGCCGGGTTAGGGTACTCACCCCAGGCCGCAGTGCTTCAGGAACCTGTGGACCCTCCCTGGTTGCAGAGATATCCACAGTCCTCCAGACATGCAGAGAGGCCGGTGAGGGCACCCCAGATCTGCCCAGCTCCTCCTCTGCAGACCTATGGCCAGGCGCGGCAGCTAAACAGGCTGGGCTAGGCTGGTAGTGTGGGCCATCCCACCTATCGGGAGTTCAGCAGGTCTCCAAATGAAGCCGGGAATGGGGAGGCTGATGTGGAGGCCTCAAACCCACCTCTCCCCTTCACTGCACCTGGAAGCCTGAGGGAACTCCAGCAGACTGGGCGCAGAAATCCACAGTCCTCCAGAAACGCAGAGAGGCCAGTGAGGGCACCCCAGATCTGCCCAGCTCCTCCTCTGCAGACCTATGGCCAGGCGCGGCAGCTAAACAGGCTGGGCTAGGCTGGTAGTGTGGGCCAGCCCACCTATCGGGAGCTCAGCATGTCTCCAAATGAAGCCGGGAATGGGGAGGCTGATGTGGAAGCCTCAAACCCACCTCTCTCCTTCACTGCACCTGGAAGCCTGAGGGAACTCCAGCAGTCTGGGCGCAGAAATCCAGAGTCCTCCAGACACGCAGAGAGGCCAGTGAGGGCACCCCAGATCTGCCCAGCTCCTCCTCTGCCCCTGCATCTCTATTTTTAAAGTTTGGGGAAACATTTGGATTCAGGTGTTTGTTATTATTTTATGGGAAACTGAAATCCTCTAATATTTTCTTGAAAACATTAGTCAAAGATAATTTAAAGTTCAGATTTGATAATTGTAATACCATTTCCCATAGGTCTGTTTCTTTTATTTGTTTTTTCTTATAGTTTTGTCTCTGGAATGCTTCATAATTGTCAGCCAATGTCAGACATTGAATGTGATAGTTTGAGGATCTGGATGATATTAACTTTTTTCAAAAGAGAGTTTATTTTTTGTTTCTGGCAGGTAGATAGAGTTGAAACAGTTTAACTTAATCCAGTCAAGGGTTGAATTGATATAGCTGGGTTTCATTCTTATGATACATTTCTAGTTGATTGCTTCTATTCCCGAAAATTCATTTTTCTCATTATTCTGTGACACTGATAACAGCTCTGCTCAGTTTGTTAGTCTTCTAACAAACTGTTGGGACTCTGAGAGTCGGCAAATGACATGAAAATTCATGCTCATAGTTGAGTTACATTTTTTTAATGTGTGTGCTTGTTTAAAATCTTGGTCCCAGGAGTGTTGGCTGCTTTATTAGCTGTCTTGTGCCTTCATACAATGATTTTCCATATTTTTATGTATGTTGGTTACTTTTTTTCCTTGATACTGGGACAAAATACTTGACACCCAAAATTAAGGAAGGAAAGTTTTATTTACCTCACAGTTTATGGAGGTTTCAGTCCATAATCAGCTGACGCCAAGGCAGGTCGGCATGGCATAGGGGCAACACTTGCAGGTGGCAAAAGACAGCAAAGCAACAAGAGCAAAAAGAAGGCAGCAAGCCTCTTCTCCCTTATATTTTAAGCCTCCTGCTGTCCCCCACCTCCTACCCTTAGGGTGAGGGTTGCACTCACACCATCTGTGTGCCCTTCTCTTGCACAGGCTCAGGATGTTTACAAAGTAAGGATCCTGGATCCCTGCTGAGTCTCTTAGATAAACTTCAAAACTTCTCAGGAGGTTGACAGATGTATCAACCATAACAATCTACCCACTGTCAACTTGGCAACTCTGGACACATTTCTTTAAACCAATTTCCAGATACAAGACATGCTTATTCTTAACATTTCACAACTTGAACACTAACACAGATTTAACAATCCTTAAGAACCAGTATTAAGTCTATCCACATTATATTATGTTAGAATCGTGACATTGTGACCTGGCTCCACAAAGATTCATATATATCCATGGAGTCAAAAGGCATTTAGTCCGTTGACAAGAGTTGCCAAAGTCCCAACAGTTTTAGCATTGCTGAAAAGTCCAAGTCCCAAATCTCCTCTGAGATTGTAAGATAAGCTCTTAGCTGCAAGCCCCTGTGCAAATAAAAAGTTAAACACCCCCAACATTCAATGTCACATGATAAACATTTTCATTCCAAAAGTCACAAACAGGAGGATACAAAAGATTGAAATCAAAGCAAGTCTGAAATCCAGCAGGGCAAACATTTAATCCTGCAGTTGCACATCCAACATCTGGAGCTTTCTGTGGCAAATTGTGAGCTCCAAAATGCTTGTGTTACTCCACCTCCACGGCACTTGTGGTTGTGGCTCTCACAGCTTCACTCTTAGGTCTACTTTGCTCTCTCTTTGTAGCTTTCCTTAGATGATCCACGTTCCTGGCTTTTCCAAACTTATGAGAGTCTTCCCTCCACCTTCACACATCCCTTATCTCCACACATTGCCCTCTCCGGGGCACACTGCCTAGCCTTCTGAAATTGGGGTAGAATCCTTTTTAACCTCAGAACTCTTGCATTCTGTGTGCATCTAAAACCAGCACCATTTGGATGATGTCGAAGTCTGCTGTCAGTTGGAGCAGTAGCCAGGATTTCCTGTCTCTTGGCTATAGAGGTTGAGTGCCTGGATCGTTGGGTACTCTGAATCCAACTCTGAGGACAAATTTCCTGTGCTGCCACCATTCTGGAATATGGTGCTCTGCGGCTTTTGCCTCCAAGCAAAATCTTTCACTTTTGTGGTTTTGAGGCTGAAAAGGTTTGGGACTTGTTGCTAATTGTGATGCCTTCCAGCCATCTTTTATTCACTTGATCCTTTTCAATTATTGAGATTTCCTCAGCTCTGTCTTTGCAGTCCGGAGCTTTATTGGAGCTTTGTTTCTGGCCAAACTCACAATGTTGTAAATCATCCTGTTGGGTTCTTTGCTTTTGATTCACAACATAAATCTGGCTAAAAGCCACCAATAATAGCCATGCAAAAGCCTTGACGTTCGACTGCCTTGAAATTTCTTCTTCCAGATTAATTAGTCCACTGCCATTAAACTTAGCCTCAAGCAAAATCTCTGGACATGAGCAAAATACAGAAAAACATTCTGCCAAACCATAACACACATCATCTGAAATCCAACAACCAGTGCATTCCTTCCCAACAAAAGCCTCTTGATCCTGGTCTTTACCCACAGGATTTTTATCAGTGTTCTGGTCTTCTGAGCTCTGACCAGAATCTCCCATACAGAACAGCCTAAGGAGTTCCAGTGCTACTCTTTCAGGTGACATCTCTGAACCTTTCTAAACTCTTCTCATAAGCCATTTCCAAAGGCTATTGAACCACATGGTCGGAAATAGTCATAACAGTGATCACACTTCTCTTGTACTAATTCTGTATTGGTTGCTTTTCTCTCATTGCAGGGACGAAATATCTGATACCCCAAATTAAGGAAGAAAGGGGTTATTTAGCTTACAGTTTTTGGAGGTTTCAGTCCATAATCAGCTGGCTCCAGGCAGGTTGGCTTGGCATAGGAGCAACGCTTGCAGGTGGCAGAAGACAGCAGAGTAACAAGAGCAAAAAAGGAAAGCAACAGCCTCTTCTCCCTTATGTAGTAAGCAGGCTACCACTCCCTCAGTGGATGTAACACTTATACCATCTCTGTGTCCTCCTTTGCACAGGCTCAGGATGTTTACAAAGTAAAGATCCTGGCCCCCTGCTGAATCTCTTAAACTTGTGAGCTTCTCAATTGACTCAGTGTATCAACCATGACAGTATGGTTTTAATGTGTCTACCAAAACTTCTTGTGTTAAGAACTTAATTTCTAAATTTTTATATAAAGAAATGGATGTGAAGCCTTTAGGAGATAACTAAAGGTAGGTGGGTTATGATAATGGGTTCCCTGTTATGGTATTAGTGGCTTTTTAAGAAAAAGAAGAGAGGTGGATTAATATACTTGCTGTTTCCCTACATGTAATAGTTTCTGCCATGTTATGAACTTCCTAGCACCCAGAATCATAAGTTAATTTCTACTTATTCTGTATACATTTTGCAGTTTCCATTATTTAATTATAGCAACAGAAAACTGGCTAAGATACAGCTAGTTACTACACAAAGACCTTTTATTCAACAATGAACCACATATTTAATGGGGGGAGCCCTATAAAATTATATTGCCTAAGTGACATTGTAGCAGTCTTACTTAAAGTGTATTTTGTGGTATTTGAACAAGGAGGAAAAGATGTTAGGATGCTTTTCGTATAATGTACTCGTACTTTTCTCATAATGTGTACCTGTTATGAATTTATCCTTCTTTATAGCTGAGTAGTAGTCCATTGTGTATAGACCATAGTTTCTCTATCCTTTTTTCTGTTATGGACATGTAGGCTTCTTCCTGGATTTAGTTATTATGAATTGTGCTCCTATAAATGTTGGTATGTATATATTGCTGTATATGATGTCTTTAACTTTTTGGGAAGATACTTTGAAGGGGAATAGCTGATTATATGGAATTTTAAGTGTTAGATTTTTTGAAAAATTTTCATAGTGTTTTTCCATAATACTTGTACTAATTTACACTTGCACCACCAGCATAGTATTCCTTTTTCCACCATACTCATTCCAGGATTTGTTATTTTTTGGCTTTTTGAAGATTACTTGTCTTTCTGGTGTAAGGGGAAATCGTATATTGTTTTTGTTTGCATTTTTCTAATGACCAGAGATGTTGAAGATTTTTTTCCTGTTTTTTGGCCATTTATACTTGTTCTTCTGAGAAGTGTCTGTTCATTTCACTTGTCTATATCTTGACTGGGTCTTTTATTTTGGGTGATCTGGTAAGTTTTTGTTTTGTTTTAGTTTTTTACATATTCTAGACATTAATCTTCTGTCTGAGGAATAGTTGGCCATTTTTCTCTATTTTTTTTTTATTTAAGGAGAAAAGAAGAAAAAAAAACAGTGAAAGGGTACAAGTTATACAGATTTACAGAGGAAAAAAAATGAACAGTAGGAAATCACTAGTTAATGGATTACATATTGCCATCTTAGAAATAATTGTTCAAGTCACAAAATTAAAGCTTGTAGAGTGGACATTCCAACAATGATACTGCAAACAGTTCTGTTCAATGATCCAATAAAACTCTGTGATATCATTTTCTATCTTATACACTTAAATATACATGCAGTTATATAGTTTAGAGCACTTTCTTTTCCTCTCTTTTGTACAATGACTATTACACATTTTGGGTTTCATTGCTCCCACGGTTCTTATTGCTTTTTTGGAAGAGAGTAAAGCCAAATGTGACATAACAGAACAGAATCGGTCAAGTCAAAAGGGTGGACATAATAGATAATGTAAAAACATAATACCAGGTAATCAACAATGGTTACCATAATGCCTCCCGCTATCTCTAATAGAATTGCCTATATCATTAGTTATAATACAATTGAACAAAACAGTAAAGAACAAACCCGACAAAACCAAAACATTGGAGACATTGTAGGTCTTCAAAAGTAGATAAAAGTCAACGAGAATGGGCATTATAATGAATCTCATTATCTTCACAGCTGATGCCTAAACTTTTGAACCTGATACTATCCAGCAAAACAGAATAGGGGAACATCAGACAAAAACAAGATGGTGAGAGTAATACAGGGCTTCAAATCGAGATAATAGAAAGTCAAAGTGGGTTACTATAATATATCCTGCTATTTTTTTCCCTTTAATTAAACGGATAAAAAAATAAAAAAAGTAAATAATGGAGTGGAGATTGAGATAAAAGAGGGCATAACAGCGAAACAGCACAGATCAAAACATAACCATTTAAGCAGAATAGTGTTTCACCACAAGATAATTCTGACCTAAAAGTAGTTACCATATTGACTCTTTCCTTGAAGTCCTTGAGTACAACTTTGTATACTGTAGCATTAAGTATATCAAAACAATGTAAAACCATTTAAGAGAATGACAGCATTACAGAGTATTTAGAATCGACTAACAGAAAATGAACAATGGTTTCTGTATAATCTCCTTGTCTTTAAAAGGTTTTTGCTTATACTATTGTACATAATAAAATCCAATAAGATACAACCTATTTAGACCATTGGAGACAGAAGGACAAAAGCTAGATGAGATTTCAAAACAAGATGATACTAAATCAGTATTACCTATTAAGATGTCATTTTCTCCAAAATAGCTGTTCCTATCATCCAATCTTCTCTGTCTCATTTCTGTTGAGCTCTTTTTCTGTCAGTAGCTGTCAGTTTGTCTTCTTCATTTTGTTCTCTGCTCCATTCGTTGTGGCCTCTCTGCCATTATTTCTGGATTCTTTGTATTTTTCTTTTTTTAGAATATCCTGCAATACTCTCTGTAGAGTTGAATTGGTGGTTGCAAATTCCCCCAGTTCCTCTTTATCCTGGAAGCACCTTGTTTTTCCATCAATTTCCAGGGACAGTTGTGCAGGATATCTCAATCTTGGCTGGAGATTATTATCTTTCAAAGCTTGAATTATTTCCCCCCACGCTCTTCGTGATTTGATGGTTTGTGCAGAGAAATCTGCTGTAATTCTGATGGGTGTTCCCTTGTAAGTGGTCTGTTTCTTGTCTCTGGCAGCTTTTAATATTCTGTTCTTGTATTGAATTTCTGGAATTTTTATTATTATATGCCTTGGTGTTTCTCTGTTTGGGTTGTAGGTAGCTGGGGTCCTATATGCCTCATACATCTGAGTATCTTTACCTTTTGCTAAATTAGGAAAATTCTCCTGGATTATTTCTGTGAGTAGCTTTTGTAGTTCACTTGTTTGTGTCCCTACTTCTTCTTTTATGTTCTTAATCCTTAAGTTATGGCTCCTCTTATCATCTTCTTGTCTTTGTATTATTGCTGTTTGTTTCTTTGTTATTTTTAAGAAGTTTTTCATTTCATTCTCCCATATTACAAGTCTGCCCTCCAGATGAGATAGTCTGTCCTTAGTTTCTTTCAAGCTGTTATGCCAGTCTTGGATAGACTTCTTAGTTTCTTGATAGTCCCTTTGAACCTGCTTCATGTACTCTATGCTTTCTCTGTTTTCTCCATCAAACGATTCTCCCCTCTTTTTCTGTTCTTCCATTCCACCATCTGTTTTTTCCTGGGTGGTGCTTAGCATTTCTCTAACTATTCTGCATACTTCTAGCTTCAGGTCGTTGATAACTTCATTCCTGAATTGGTCTATGAGGCTCTCTATATGGCGCTTAATGTCTATTGGTGCGGTGTCCACTATTGCCTGTTTCTCAGAATTGGGGGCCGAGGAGCCTTTCTTGTTGCTGCCTCTTCCAATATTCTCTGTTTCTTATATATGCAAGCTTATATGAGAGGCCCAGCTTCTCTCCCTGTCAGCCACAGCCTGATCGAATTGCGCCAGTTAGGTGTTCCCGCTCACCGCTGAGCACCAGGCAGCCTATGCGGGGCCCCGCCCCTCCCCGTCAGGCTCTGGGATCTGGGTTGGGCTAGCCTACTGGGTCCGCCGGCAGCGTCACGCAGGCCAGGCACTTTTCACCAATCCCGCCTGAGAGGGGGATGTGTGGCTGGAGTCGCCAACGCGCCCTGCTCCTGCAGGACTGCTCGGGCCCAGAAAGTCTGCTGGAGTCAAACTGTGGTGGGAGTGTCAGTTTCTCTCACTCACCTCACCACTAGTCGGTGCACACCTCCCTGCCTGTCCTGTTTTCGACTCCGTTTGCAGATTGCCGTTCTCAGAGCCGTTCTCAGAGCTTCCGCGCGTCTCTCTCCTTGCTAAGCCGATGTAGAGGCAGCCAGCTGTGGCGGAGGGAAACCCAAATCGCGGCTTCCAATGGTGCGGGGTTCAGCCTCCACACCGAGGCTTTTCTGTTCCTGTTTTAGCACCAGGACTGCATTCCAAGTTGGTTTCTCTCAGCCCAGTTCATTCCTGAGTCAGCACAGCATATCTCCACCTGCTTATTCTCTTTAGTCCGCACCATTCCTGGCTTCTGAGCCTAGTTTTTCAGAGAGCCTCCGGTAGTTGCTGTTATCTGTCCTCCATGTTCTCCCGGAAGTCCATTTTTCTCTATTCTGTAGGTTGTCTCTTCACTCTGCTAATTGATTCCTTTGCCATGCATAAATTTTTAATTTGATATAATCCCATTTTTAATTTTTTTCTGTTATTTTTTGTACAGTTGGAGTTCTGCACCAAAAGTCCTTGCCTCTACCTGTGACTAAAGTGTTTTACCTATACTATTTTATCTTCCAGTAGCTCAATGTTTCCATTTTAATGTTTAGATTTTAAATTTATTTCGGTTTTAGTTTGGTATATGATGAAAGATTTGAGTCCAGATTTAATCTTCTGCAAACAGGTAGCCAATTTTTCCAGTACCATTGTTGTATAGACTGTCTTTCCTCCAGTATAAGTTTCTGCTTCCTTTGTGAAAGATCAAACAGCTGAGTGTGTCTGGGGATCTTTTCTGTATCTTCTGTTCTGTTCATTTGATCCACGTGTCTGTTTTTGTGCTAGTACTATGTCCTTTTTATCACTGTTACTTTATAGTATAATTTGAAGTCAGGTATTGTGATACTTCCTGCCTTGATCTTGTTCAAGATTGTTTTTGCTATTCTGGGTCTCATCTGGTTTCATACAAATTTTTGGGTTGTTTTTTCTAGTACTATAAGAATGCTGTAGGCTTTTTTTTTTGGATTGGAATTCTACTGAATCTGTATAAGAGTTTTGGGATTTTGGCCATTTTGACAACATAGGTTCTACCTAAGTATAGGGGATGCCTTTACATTTTCTGATGTCCTCTTCAATTTCCTTTTTCAGAGTACTGTAGGTCTTTCACTTTGTTTGTTAGGTTAATTTGTAGATATTTAATTTTTCTTGATGCTGATGTAAATGGTATTGTTTTCATAATTTTTCTCATTAATTTTTGGTATACACAAATGCTATTAATTTTTGTGTGAGTCTGCATGTTGCTACATGGCTGAAATTGGTTATTTATTCTACCAAATATCGGGTCTTTGGGTCTGTTATGCAGAGTATCATGTCATCTGCAAATAATGATAATCTGAGGTATCCCTTTCCCATATGTATCCACTTTATTTGCTTCTCTTGCTTGATTGCTCTGGCTAATGTTTCAAGGACTATGTTAAATAGAAGTGGTAATAGTGGAAATCTTTGTCTTGTTTCTGAATTTAGAGGGAATGATTTCAGTTTTTCTACAATTAACATGATGTGGCCATTGCTTTGTGATAAATGGCTTTTGTCAAATCCAGGCGTAGTCCTTCTATAGTTATGTTCTTTAGTGTCTTTGGGTGTTGGATTTTATTAAAAGCCTTTTCTGCATCTATTGATATGATAATGTAGTTTTTGTCCTTCTGTTTATATGGTCTGGTACATTTATTAAATTGTGTATATTGAACCAACTTTGCAGCTCTGGGATCAAATCTTCTTGGTCATGATTGATTTTTTGATGATGTGTTGCTAATATTTTGCAGAGGCTTTTTGTATTTCTGTTCATTAAAGAGACTGTCCTTTAATTTTCTTTTCCATTTGAACTTTGTCTGGTTTTCAGATCAACAATCCAAGCCAAAACCAAAATTAAGAAGGGAAATCATAAAGATTATGAGTAGAAATCAATGAATTGAGAATAAAAAAATTCAAAGAATCAACAAATTAAAGAGCTGGTTCTTTGAAAGAATAAACAAAATACTTAAAACCTTAGCCAAACTTGAGTGAGAGAGAGAGAGAGGGAGAGAGAGTGAGGGAGGAAGAGAGAGAGACTTATATCAATGCAGTTAAAAATGAAAAAGCCGAAATCACAATAGACACCATCAAAATCCAGAAGATATATACTAACTACAATGAAAAACTGTATTCCAACAAATTAGGATAGATTCCTTGACTCATACAAATTACCAAAGCTAACCTAGGAAGACACAAAATACTGAATAACTTAATAACCATAAATAAAATTGAGGCAGTAATAAAAAAACATAGAGACCAAAAATGTCCAGGATCTGATGAATTCACTGCTAAATTCTACAAAACTTTTAAAGATGTCGTATCATCACTATTCCTCAAACACTTCAATGAAATTGGAAAGGGATGATGTGCTTCCAAACTAATTTCTGGACCTCAGCATGTTTGTTAATTTTTAAAACCATTCAGATAATGTGAATTTGGGTTGAATATGTTTGACCAGCTGTGATTAGAACTTGTGATTTTGTTTTTCTCTGCCGTGGTCCCTGCGAAGGCAATTTTCCTTGAAGTTTTCTAGCCCAGACTCTTGGATCACCTTTGCACTTCAAGTAATCCTTTAGGGTCCCAGCTTAATGAGAAGAAAGTCTCTTATTTTAGGTGCATCCCCCCCCCCCAATCTTTCACAGTTTTAACAAGACCTATGAGTCTATAGTTTTACTCAAAATGTCTGACAATATATCTTCACGATAACAGCAAATTTAGCATTCTATATCTCTGAGTTCCCATTTTCTGTATATTTTTGGATTGATAATTTCTTCTTAAACTACTGGATGCTTGAAAAATGTTTTTAAATTTTTATCTTTTACTTTTAGTTGACTTTACTGATGAAATTAGTGCATTTACTATGTTCCTCTACACAGCCTGAAACAGAATGTTCTGTTTAATTATAAAGTCTGGAGAACCATTCATATAACTTTACTTTTTCATTTAGCATTTTCTTGCGTATACATGCCTATGTTTAAAAGAAGACAAATTCTTCTACTTTTTAAACTTTGCTCTCAAGGAAATGGTTTTGAGACACACCTAATGTTGTCTGTAAAGATGAGTTTTACTTTGGATGCAGGGATGTACTTCTTACTTGTAACATTTTTAGACTATGTAAAGCTCTTAAATAGTTTTCAGAAGACAGAAATTTAGGCTAACATCAATTTACTTTGATGTTTCTGTAATTCTAGGAATTTACATGTGTTTAAGTTATTATTTCATTCATAGCGAAAGTAAAGGTATAACACCAAAAGCAGGGGAAAATTTCTTTCTATTTTTGTTCCACTCCTTAGTTTCCACTTCCTGAGTGGTTAGAAATTTGGCAAGTTTATAGAAGTTTTTATGAGTTTGTATGTGTTTGAGTTTTTCTAAATGAATTTAGAATTTACTTTTATCTTTTGTAAACATGAATACCTCAAAGACAGGACTTGTTTTAAAAATTATTTCAAAATAATTTCTTTTATGAAAATTTATCTAATCTTTATTAGGTGACAGGTATTTTATGTTAGAGTTGTCGATGTCCGCTCCCGGCCGGCAGGAAGGACACACGACAAAGTCTGGTAGTGGACAACCTTTTCTTTTTATTTTCCTTCTCCGTACAGCCTGCCCTGGGATCGCTCCCAGCCGAAGCCTCCTCTGGTCCGCTCCCCGCGGCTCCTTCCGGGCTTCGCTCCGAAGCCTCTACCGGTCCGCTCTCCGCGGCTCCTTCTGGGCTTCTACTTCCGGGCTTCTACCTGGCTTCTTCTTCCGCCCAGGGGTGGCACCGGTATATATACGGGTACAGTGTCCAATCATGTTAAAGTAAGCAAGGCAAGCTGATTGGCTAACATCATCAGTTGCCAGGCAGACTATATTGTTGAGCGGGTTGTTTACGCGGTAAGCAGGAAACTAACATATTCGATGGGAGGGGTAATCTACCTCAGGCTTTGCTCTTTACCACAGGCCGCACGTCCGCCGCGCAAGGCGAGCTATCACAGACGCGGCTCCCAACATAGAGTAATACATAACTGCTATTCCTTTAGTATTTGACTTTGTAAATAAATATAAGAAATGATTCTCTTATAGCTTCTTTAAAAATCACTTTTTCTTTCCCCAGAAAGTAAATAGTCATCATTCTTTTCTAATATTCATTAATAATTTCTTTTTGGCTGTAGATGAAAAAGTCTGTTTTCAAGATCATTCTATGATACCTCCAAAGATACATTTTAGGTCTTATAGCCTCGACCTCTGTGAAAGCAGTTCTAAAGTATGGAAGTGACAGAGCGTACACTTAATTTTTTGATAACTTCAGTTGCAGACTTCAGAATGAAGCAGCTGTGGTGGGGGGAGGATCCTTATTAGAAGCATAAAACCTATATTCTCTATCTTGGCCAGTGTTCCCTTTTTTCCAGTAAGCTGTCTACTATACAGAGGTGTATAACCCTAATGGCTTGTTGTATGCCATTAAAAGGTATTGTACACTCATAAAGGAATGACATTTTGATCAATGCTGTTAAAAGAATTACTGTCTTGACACAGAAAAGCTTTCCTACTGCAAGTTTAAAAATATGCCTTTAAAAGCTTTTTATTGAATACCTTTGCATGCCTCAGAAATATGCCATTTTGGCATGAGGTTACTCTGAACTATTCCACATTATAACTTAAATGCAAAACCTCCTGTTTACCTTTAGAAGTCACAAAGACAAACAAATATTTCCCTACAAAATGGATCTTAAAGACCTGATAGTGTCTTAAGTCACTGTATGTGATCTAAAAATGGAATTTTTGTAAAGAGAAAGCTAAAAACTAAATTATTCCTTTTTATTTTGTATGATATTGATTTTTTTTGTGCTGTTTTGTTTAAACTTTGTGGTTTAATTTCCCTTTGGATTTAGGAATCATGCTTTTCCACCTAGTTCAGAGATGGATCTTTTTCTAATCACTGGGGAATTGATTCTCTTAAATGATGATAGGTTAGATGTGGTTTTCTACTGTTTCTTTTTCTTTTATTATATTTGCAATTAAGAGTTTATGAAAACCGTGTTATAATAGTCATAGCCTTCCAAAGCTGAAGGTTTCTTTTGTACACAGCTGGTCTTCCACATGTTTATGTACATATTGTTGCTATAAATTTAGCTTTATTTTTTATTTTGTAAGCCTTCTATTACCTACTTTTGGCTTAAACCTCTAAAAAACAAAACAAAGCAAACTTGTGAATTGAGCATTTTTTGGTTTTTGTTTTTATTTAAAGTGATAAAAAAGCAAACAGGAAAAAGGGTAGAAATAATACAGAATTTCAAAAAAATAAACACTAAGAAATCACAGGTTGATAAATTACATATTGTCATCTTAGAAATATTTGTTCAAGTTACAAAATTAAAATATAGAAAGTGGACATTCAAACAGTGAGAGTGCACACAATTCAGTTCAATGATCTAACAAAAACTTATTAATATGGTTATCTATCTTACACACTTAAACATATATGCAGTCATATCCTTTAGAGCACTTTCTTTCCCTCTCTTTTTTAAAACAGTAATTACAATTGCACATTTTGAGTTTTATTACTCCTACAGTTCCTATTACTTTTTACACTAGACATGCAATGTGATATTTATAAATATGATTCTTATTTATTTCACTTATGAGGATAATTTCAAGTTGTCTCCATTTACCTATAAAGGCCTCAAAAATCATCCTTTTTTATAGCTGAGTAATAGTCCATTGTATAAAAATATCACATCTTTTTCATCCACTCTGCAGTTGATGGGCATTTTGGTTGTTTCCAAGATTTAACTATTACAAATTGTGCTGTTATGAACATAGGTACACATATGTCACTGTGTCGTGACCTTTTCAGTTTTTCTGGGAAAATACTCAGGAGGGGAAGTAGCTGGATTGAATGGAATTTTTAATCCTAGTCTGAGAAATCTCCATACTGATTGCCATAGTGGCCTCTGTACTTCCAGTCTACACTCCCACCAACAGAAAGAGCAGTGTTCCTTTTTTCCCCGCAGCCTCGTCAATGTTGGTTTCTTGATGGCAGCCATTCTTTCTGGAGTGAGGTGATATCTCAATACTGTTTTAATTTGCATTTCTAGAATGACCAGTGATGGTGAGCATTTCTTTATGTATTTATTTGCCATTTGTATATCTTCATCTGAGAACTGTGTGTTCATCTCAGATGCCTGAACTGAGCATTTTGATACTCAGAAAACCACAATTTTCTTAAATGTATCATTACAAAGTGTATTCTTTATAGGTTTTAAGTTTTATGATTTTAAAATTTTATGTTTAGTCAAAGTCTAATAAGCTTTTCACATATTTCAAGGTATAGGGATATTTTAGAATGGATAGCATTGATTTTTTTTTTTTTTTTTGGTCTTTTTCCTTTTTATCGGTACCGGGGATCGAACTCACGGCTGCCTGCTTGCAAGGCAGGCGCTTATGCCGCTGAGCTAAATCCTCAGCCCCTAGCATTGATTTTTTTAATAAAGATATTTTATTGTGTCATTAAAATACTACAAAAAAGGCAAGGCTTGATGGCACATGCCTATAATTCTGTCACTTGGGAAGCCGAGGCAAGAGGATCTGAAGCTTGAGGGTAGGGCAACATGGTAAGCTCAAGACCAACCAAATAAAAATAAACCCTGAAAACACAAAGTGCTTTTATAACATGTAACACCAAAGAAAGTTTCTTTGGTGAGACAGGTTTTTTTGTTTTGTTTTTTTTGAGACAGAATCTCACTGTAGTTCAGGCTGGCCTTGAGTTCACTGTGTAGCCCAGGCTGGCCTCGAACTTGCAGCAATTCTCCTGCTTCAGCATTCTGAATGCTGGGATTACAAGCAAGCACCACCACCCTGGGCTAGGGGGACAGTTTTTAGATCTTATCATCAACAGGCAGACCTGAACTGTTCCTTTTTCAGAAATGTGTATACCATCCAGAAATTTTCCGATCCCCTTGTTTTTAGGTACTGTGGTTCACTGAATTGGAACGGTTAAATTTGAAACAAATTCACTCATTCCTTCAAAGATTGGTGTATCATTCTGTGCTTGAGATACTGAATAAGCCTGGCCTCATCTGATCACTGCAGTTGTACTTTTCACCAAAAAAAAATCTGAATTTCAAGACGATACCCATTTTCTTGTATAACAACATTGGTAGGAAGTCAGTGTACTCAAATCTCATCTTGTAATGGAAACTCCGTGTAACACTGTTATTCTTTACATGACTACCAGTGGTGCAAGTGACAGCTTTCTATCTCACCACCATTTGCTAACCTGGAACCTCTTTATTTCTGAAAGGAGCCTGAGTTCTACATTGAAGTAATTGAAGTGCTTCTGTAGGGTTCTCCGTGTCCCTTAGCAGTAACTGTATTTCCTTCAGAGTGAAACTGACATTTTTTGGATTGTCAACAGTCTGATTGCTGAGAATGGGCTTTATTCTTGCGGCAGGTATAGCAAAAAAGCATTGATTTTTTATGTAGCCTGTTGACTTTGTCACCCTGTTCTAGTTTAACTTAGAAAACAGATGTTTTTGTCATTGATAATGGCTGTATTTTTATTACTCCTAATTCCCTAAATGCCACGTGACCTATATAACATTAAAATTTGTTACAGCTATTTTGTGCCACATTCAGTGCTAAAGTACTTCCTGTGGGTCAAAAACCTCATACAACTTGTTCAAACAATGAATAAGTTATGGAATTTTTCAAACATAGGTATGCAGTATGGTCACACTATGCAGTGAATGTTTAAAATTTTAAAAATTTATTACAGCAAAAGACACACTGTTATTAATCCCCCTCACAATACTCCCCCTTGCCTCAAACACATTTATCCCATCTCGTTCTTCCCTCTTTCTGAAACAGAGAAGTCTTCTTTAGCATCTTTATGAAGTATGGTCAAAAGTACAGTGAATCTTGCCATGCAGTACCATGCAGGGAAAGACAGACTGAAAAACATTCTGTTCTGTTCTGTTCTCATTCATGATATTCACCAAATGTGACACTGAGTCTCATGCTTCTGGCTTTTCCCCAAAGTAAAAATGACCATAAAAGGTAAACATTTTGAATAGATTCAGGACATTGAGGCAACCTTGACAGTGCAACTAAAGAAAGACATTCACAACAGGGGGCTTCCAGAAATGCTTCAGAAAGGGCAAGAATTATGGGATGTAGGCATCTGAAATGTGTATGTGGTGGGGGAGTATTTTGAGGGAACTTCATGACAATATAACTTTTACTGAAATAATTTTTTAAAATGAATGTAAGCATTCATGCTTTTCAATCATATCATCTGAATCTCAACTATTGTGCTATTCTAACCTTTTTTATATCTCATGTATTTGTTCAGTGTTATCTACATTTTACAAACAAGGAACTTAAAGTTCAGAGAATGTATACTTTGTGTGTTGAGATACAGTGAAGGTATGGCAGAGCTGGCACTTGAAACATGCAATATATACTTCAAAATGTATGTTCTTTTTTCAAGTGTATAGTTATATTCTATGTTAACTGTCTCCCTTAATTATTTTTGTTTATTAAACATTTGTTTTACTAGAGATTTTTAATTAGGGATTTGTCTTATGATTTTCACTTACAGTTTAGAAAGAAACATATTGAAAAGATGACTGGATTACATGTCAGGAACATATGTAGATTTTCCTTTTGTCAGTGTAGGGAATAGAATCCAGGGCCTCAAATACAGCCAGGCAAGCGCTCTCCTGTTGAATTATACCCCTCACTGCTTATGGGCCCCATGAGTAAAATGAGAGGTTTTCTGGGTATGGAGCTGCACACTTATAATTCCAGGTTCTCAAGAGGCTGAGACAGGAGGACTGCAAGTTTGAAGCTCACTAGGGCAACTTAATGAAGACTTTGTTTCAAAATAAAATTTTAAAAAAGGATAGGGAATGCATCTCAGTGGTAGAGCACCCTTGAGTTCAATGTCCAGTACCAGAGCAAGAGGAAGAGAAAAAGGTAGGGAGATTGGGACCTAGAAGACTTTCAAGGTGTCCTCAAATTCTAAAATCTTATTTTACTATTTTGATTCAGGGTTTACATCTCTTCTTTTGAAAGTGGATAACACTTTATAATCTATGGTTTAGTCCTTTAAATGCTATATTTTTAATGTAAGTAGTGAGAAATTCTGATTTTTTCCTCCCTTATTGCAGTGTTACATCTGTTAAATTCAATAATGGGAAGAAATTTCGTGTAACAACATAATTAATCTTATTACAAGGACACTTCCTATTTTAAACTACTTAGGACTCTCCTACTTCTTAAAAGTCAGAATAATTCTGGAAATCTAAGTATTATAAAAGGAAATAAAACTATTTTTGAAAGAAAATGTTTTCATCAACAGAGACAAGAATAGGCAACTGCCATCTTCAAAGTACTTGTAAATTCTTAACTATACAACACTATTAGCAACAACAACAATAGGTAACACTTACTGAGAACTTTATGCTACCATACTGTACTAAGCATTTTATATACATCATAGCATGTAATACTTGTGAAAACACTGTGAAGTCAGTACAACTATTATCTTCATTTTATACAAGGAAATAGAGACTTACTGAAGTCAAACAGTTTTTTTCTAAAGATTACATTGTTTAGTGGTAGAGCTGGAATTCAAAACCATTAGAATACCTTGGGGTTTTTCATAATATTTATAAAATGGAATTATGATAAAAGATTTTCTATGAGAACACTTAATGATAAAAGTTAGATTTAAACATGAGTCTTTTTAGAAAGGAGTGGGCCTGATGATTTGTGATGAATGGAAGTTTGTAAGTTCTCAGCTTTGATCATTGCCAGTTATATATTTTGTTTATAGACATAAAACAGGAAACAGCTATTGGACAAAAAGATTTTTCTTTTGTGCTACTAGGGATTCAGTCTAGTGCTTTCACACTGAAGTACCTTCCCAGCTCTTTGTATTTTGAGATAAGATCTTCCTAAATTGCCTATGCTGGCTTCAAACTTGAGATCCTGCTTCAGCTTTCTGAGTTGCTGGGATTATAGGCATGTGCCACTCTGCCTAAGTTAGACAATTTTATGATGTACTTGTTGTCTGAAGGGTTAATAAGTTCATTACATGTTTTAGAAAAACATTCTAAACTTTGGAGTTTAGAATATGGATGAATGAAAGTGTGTGTGTTCATGAACATTTATGTGCTTGCACTGACAGCTGAAAATTAAGGTGACTGTCCCACTTTGCCCAGGCTTATGGAACTTTTATTGCTAAAAATAGGGTAGTCTTAGAAAACCAAAGCACGTACACACACATTAATGCAAACATATATACACATATACATATATATATGTATTTGTGTGTGTACTTGGGTAAAATAATCGTAGTAGCTGAACCACTGAGATCGTGTGTTGCCAACAGTTAAACAGTTCTGATTTCAGTGCCTAGACTGGTATTTGTCTGTTTTATTAGTAGAAAGCTCAGCCTCCTGTGTTTTCCCCATTTCAGATAACCTTTTCTTGTCATCTAAGAAATTAATTTCTTTGTTGGAATCATTGCAAGTAAACTTGATAGCAGGAATGCTGTTATTGAGGCAGCTTACACAGTTATTTGCTAAGTACAGCCTCTTCATAAAAGGTGAAGCAGAAGTCAATTTATCGATCACTACCAGGATTTCAGGAACCTGTTGAACTACCTGATTTTTTTCCACCTTTCTATAGAGCCTACAATTTTTATTCTTTTTTATGCTTTAGCATTTATTTCCTTTTGAAGCATTTTTACATGTACTATCCAATCATGTAAACTTTTTTTTTGTTCTGTGCTTCTTTAAAACATACAGTTGGAACTCTCGACTAAATAGTAAATAGGAATTTGTTGCTCTTCTCAGAGATTGAATTGTGGGACAGTTGACTACAGGACATGATGTTTCCTTGATTACAGAGCTTCTGTGATTGCAAGTTTCACATACTGTAAGTATAGCTTAATGAATTTTCATGACTTAAAGATAACTGTAGTTAGCATCTTGATGAAGAAACAGAGCAACTTGGAATCCTTTTTAGTGCTTATATCTGAGCTGATTATCAGGATGTCTGTACTGAGATAAATTTTAGCTTAGTATCATATATTTATCCAGATTTAAGTACTGTCTGAAGAGCAAGATTACTTACATTTGTGCAAATTATCTGGGTAGTTATATTATTTTCATCTTCTACATTCTTGATATGGCTTATTAATATTTAATTTAATTCTACAGAATTTTCAATGTCTAGATTTCCTTAGTTGGCTTTGTGGTTGCTGAATAAGGGCTTAAGCTGTCTCTGAATGTGATCATGATTTTCTGAATAACTACATTATTTGGACAGTGAATGACATTCAAAGGTGATTTGATTGGCCCCTTAATTTTTCCTGATTTGAACTTCTGAGACTGCAAAGCTCAATCATATGTAGAGACTTTGCTCTTCAGACTGACAGTTCTCTCAGGTTGGATGGTACATGCTGCAGGGGCATTATTTCTAGGTGATTTTTGTTTGTTTGTTTTCTTTTACTTTCTTTTTTCTTCTTTTGAAATCCAGCTGTTATTTCTGAAAATTTAAAAAAAACTAGAATATCAATCTGCAACCTCCACTGGACTTTAGTTTCTCTATTGAGTTTCTCTACTGAGTCTCTACTGAGTTGTCCATGTGTGCTGAAGAGTTCTAGTCACAGTCCCATATTCAGTGTTTTTCACTAATGTTTTGTCAGAGAAAGGTCTGTCCTCTTTGGTGAGATTGAAATGATAATAGTCTTTTGACACTATTGACAAGTGGTTTTCATGGTCCGTGGCAGATCTAATGAGCTACAGCTGCCTGCTTGGAAAATTCAGCTTTCAGTTGTCTGAAAGGATCCCTAGAATATGGACTTGAGTTTCTCTGTATATTAAAACAACAGCTTTTGCTGTTATTGGTTTTTTGTTTGTTTGCTTGATTGCATTTTTTCTGTGCTTTTTTTCTCTTTAAAACATTAAAACAACAACATAGTGTTGCCAAACTTATAAATGTGCCATAAACTGCTTTGTAAGCTACTTTGTAACCTAACATTCAAAGATTTACAGTTTCGATTACAGTAATTAATTTTTCCAGGTTTTTGCAGAATCTTAGGAAACTGTGTAGTATAAACTATTTGACTTTTGCATATAGAACTGAGTTTGTGTTATATTTGCTTTACATGTTCAATTCTGCATTCATATTTAAGATCAGGGAAATTATGTAAGATTGCACTTTCAGTGTGGATTATGTACATTAATCCTCTCTTCTTGGACTACCCTGTTCTTTCTCTGTGGGTAACTAGGCATATTATGATATGAGAATGAATTGTACTACACGAAGTAATATAACAATATGATGACTTGTGGTTCAGTGAAGAATCCAATATATTAGCACAGTTTTAGCTGGGGATGGTGATTCATATGTGTAATCCTGAAGGCTGAGGCAGGAGGATTGCGAGTTTGAGGCAAGCCTGAGGAACTGAGCAGTATCCTGCCTCAAAAGTTAAAGAAAGGACTGGGAGTAGGGAGTATCACTCAGTGGTAGAGCGCTCCTGGGTTTAGTCCCCAGTACCATGAGGTGGGGGTGGAGCAAATGAACCCCTGTATCCAAGGATTAGACTTGTAACTTTGTTATTCTGAGAATAGTTAGAAAATGGTTATTTACAATGCTCACATAGTGAAGTAACTAGACCATTTTGTCTAAATTCCAATAAGACAAGTATTCTACCTCAAGATTGAAGGAACTTTTTATAGACTTAGACAGTGAGGGGTTTTTGTTATTAATTTTTTCTAAACTGTTTTAATCTATCAGTTTCTTTTGAAATGGTTTGTTATTTAGAAGGAACATTTTAAGGAACTATATGGTAACTATTTTCACATATCACATATTAGAAAGCCTCAAGGAGAACATTGCCTAACTTTCTAATGTATAAGCAAAACTACCTTGTGACCTCTGATAGCTAGTTTTTGGGAACATGGACCATTACTAGTCTTGAGAAAGAAGAAGCATAAACATTTTTTTTTTTTTTGTTAAATGCTGTCTTGGTTATTTTTCAATCATTGATGAGACAGAATACCTGACACCCAAAATTAATGAAGGAAAGGTTTATTTAGCTCACAGTTTGTGGAGGTTTCAGTCCATGATCATCTGGCTGCAAGGCAGGGTGGCATGGCACAGGGTAATACTTCAAAGCGACAGAAGACAGCAAAGTCAGCAAGAACAAAAAAGGGAGAACAAGCCTCTCTTTCATTCCTTATATTGTAAGCAGACTATACCCCTCTGTTGGGTGTAACACTCATACTATCTCTCTGCCTCTTGCACAGGCTGAGGATGTTTACAAAATGAGGACCCTGACGCCCCATTAATCACTTAATTTAAACTTTTGACCATCTCTAATCAACACAGTAAACATCCTAGCACAAATAAAGGCTTATCCGCTATACCCCATGATGTAGAGCTGCTGACTTTGTTAAGTTTCTAGACTTATCAAGTTGACACAATGTATCAACCACAACCAGTGCATATCAGTGGAATGACTGTTGGGCAGTTATAATAGTTACAGCTATAAAACAGAACAAATGGATTTCTCTACTAGCATGTGAATGTTCCACACGTGCAATTAGAGATTACTACTTCAAACTTAGTATGAGAATCTTGATACAAATAAGTATGAATCTGATAGAATGTTGTGGCACTTGAAATGATTTAGGGAACATAATGAATTAACACATAATACAGAACAAGGGTGACCAAACAAGTCCCTAGTCCCAAGGATTGGGATGGGAATGTCTCCTTTCTCTATAAATATTTCAAATAAGGAGCACTGATAGTTAGCATCAGGATCACATTCTACATTATTTATAATTTATAAAGTAAGTCTGTTTTATATGTTATGAGTATTAATTGATTAGAAAGCCAAAAAACAAGAAAATAAAGGGAAAGGTTAGAAAAGTATGGCTCTTCCAGTAACAGAGTCTATAAAAAGAGTACGTAGAAGAAGGAGGGAAGAACCACACATTAAGAATCAACACAAATATCACAAATTTCCTAAATTCTTTGTCTCCCATTTAATCCTGATATTTAACCAGATCCTACCCTCATTGTCTACTCTTTGTCACCCATGTTTTAAACGACTTTGTTGAGAGATAGTTCACATACAATTTAACCATTTAAAATAAATAGTGCAAAAAATTTCTTGTCTATTATGTAAGTTCTAAAAGTTGTTGATTTGAAATTCACCACCACCTTCAAGGGCATTCTACTTTAAATGATTTGATTGATTACATGGATACAATAAGAAGACAATACCTATTTGCTTTGTTGATACAATCTTGTAAATCAAAAAAGAGTGGCATACAACTGTACTCTTAGATATATCTAATTACGTATAGTTTCCTAAATGTGATTTTCAAAGGGTTGTTTTTTATAATAGATATAGCCCTATTGAATATAACCCCTCCCTCACACCTAACTTTGATCTTTAAGTTAAAGATTCAGAATATTGATCTTGTTTGAGTCTTGGAGTTTTGGACTAAGAGATTGTGACTCATTCTGACAGCACTCACAAAACATTAATGTACAACTCAAAAAACAAATTATTCAGTATAATATAAAATGTGTTTGCCCAGGGGATTGATAGTGTATCTTCTGAACAGCACATTCTCTTCCTATAAGTAAGCTACAGGACAAGCCAAAATATTTTCAGTAGATTGTGTTACCTGTATAGAACCAAAACAAAACACTGAGTTGTTTTATTGTATTTTAGTCGGAATGTGATAGTCAGAATAATGCAATCTCCTTCCTCCCAATAATGTCTGTGTCCCGGTCCCCACAATCTATTACCTTACATAGAAACTTTGTTGATGTGATTACGATAAAGGTCTTGAGATGGTGAACTCTGGTTGATTATCTGAGTGGCTCCAGTCTAATCGTATACATCCTCAGGACTAGAGAACCTTTATGTGGTGAAAATGAGATTGGGCTATGAAAAAACCAGAGAGACAGCAACCTAAGGAGGACTCAACTAATCATTGCTAGTGCTGAGGATACAGGAAGGAGCTCTGAGCCAAGGAATGCCGATGCCCTTAGAAGCTACAAAAGGGCAGGAAGTAGATTCTGCTCTAGTCTTAGACAGGAGTGCTGCTTTGCTAGTACTTTGACCTTAGCCCAGTGAGACTTATTCAGATGTCTAACCTATAAGATGTTAAGGCAATACATTATTGTTTTTAAGTTACTAAGTTTGTGGTAATTTATATGTCAGCAGTACAAACCTAATACACAGGCCTCTAGATTTCTCTCTGAATGAAACTGGTTAGATAGAAAGAGTTAGATAGACTTAGGTTTGAATTGTGGCTTTGCTCTTTTCCTAGTTTGGTATCTTAGGACAGTTAACAATATTCTAAGCTTTTGTTTTTCATTTTTAAACAAAGGGACTAATTAATACTTACTTGCATGTTGTTGAGACGTGAGATAATATACATATGGCACAATGTTTGAGATATAGTGAGCACCTAATAAATGATCGGTTTTGTGGTGTTAGTGTTGGTATTGGTGTTGGTGTCGGGGATTGAACACAGTGCCTTTTTACTAGCTACATCCCCAGGCCATTTTATTTTTCATTTTTATTTTGAGTTAAGGTCAAACCACGGAGTCACTAAGTTACCCAGGCCAGATCTAACTTTTGATGTTCCTGCCTCAGTCATCCAGAGTGCTAGAAATACAGGTTTGCACCACTATGCCTGGCTATTATTATTTTTTAAAGACTAAATGCAGAGTTTGCCAATGACATGCATTCTAACCCTTGTTCAGATGTCAATACATTAGCAACTATTGTGTTTAGTTTACTTTCCCACAGAAGTCTCTTCATGACCTTCTGGCTGCTGACTGTAAGCCTTCTTACCAAAAGCTTATATTTTAAAGCTTTAATAGGTAGGTTAGAACTCTCTTTGCGTTTGGTGCAATATATAATACATTTTAATATTTCCTTGTAAGAGCTAGTGTGAAACAGACTTCATTAAGGAAAACCTGGAAGTCTATTTCTGTAATCTAAAAAAAAAAAATCCTAATGACTGGAATGGTTTTGCCAGGTTTTAAAATCCCCTATGCCTAGCAAATGGCTGATACCTAAAGGCAGTAATAAATATTCATTGAACTGAACTATACTGAGTTCTAACAGGTATTCTTCCATGACCTGTTTTGAATTCATTCCTTCCGTTACTACCCTAATTTTGGCCCTCAGCTTATTACAGAAGTTTTAAACTGCTGCTTTTGCCACTTGTCTTTTCCGTCTTTGATCGGTCTTCCTCAGTGCCACCAAATAAGACAAATCCTGTTGTACATTATTTTATCCTCTACTTAGCTTTCATCTTTGTCCCATCGTATACTACTTTATGTAACCCATTGTTTCCCAACTTTTTATGGCCTTGCGTGCCTAGAACATGATATTTGTGTGGCACACTGAGATAGCAAAGTAGCCATTTATGGCTAGAAGCTTTCTGCCAAAGGAATTAAGGTCACCATCTTAGTACACCTGCCACTTAGTTTATAAACAGCAGTATGCCTTGTCATACCTATTGGGAAGCTCTCATTATCTGGTATCTGAAACTGGTTGTGATTAGAATTCATCCTATCTTTTATATAGATATTTAATGAAAATCTACTGTATCCTTTCTAAGCTCTAGGGGAGTAGAATTGAAAACACTAAATTAATTATTCTATGGTAATCCTCAATTCTAGGCATAGAGATCTGTGCTCTCATTTCCAAATGGGATGTCTGCATTTCTTCTATATCTCTTTTCAGGCCTGTTAATGTTTTATTGTTAGTCCATCCTCATATGTCTGAATCTTCATATTTTCTTCTCCATGATGCTTTCCTTAGTACATTTAAAAGTTTTATGTAGTGTTTTCTTTCCCATTTTATTATACCACAAGCTCATTCTATTTGTTCATGACTGTAAACCATGGATTCTTTGCTTTTTCTTTTTTTAATATGATACATTAAAAACTAAAAATTATGCATATTAGATTTTATATATTACTCTTAATTCAGTTACCTTTATCTACAGTGTTTTTCATTATGCCTTCTATTGTTTTTATCATACTTAGAAATAATGACCAAAATATTTACTCTGCTTCCTCTCCCTATAACTTTATATCATATAAATTTAGAGAAACCCTTCATACTTTTTATAATAAACACAAAACAATATTCATTGGGTAGATACACTCTCAGGTACCAGCACATGGTTCTAAGGGTTCATAATTATACTAGGCATTTTTCTAATAGCCTTATATATGTTTAGTGTGTTTAATCTTCAGAACAGCCTTGTACATATAAAATGTTGTTATACCTTCATTTTATAAATGAGGAAACTGAGGCCTACAAAAGTAAATTTGCTCAGAGTTTTACAGCTGTTGTGTATCATTTGAAATGTAATGAAGTATTGCAGCCAAATTTTGTATATGAACTCGTGCTGACAGCCCTTCTGCTATGTTCTGCTATGCCATACTTTGCTCTTGCTATGCTCAAACACATTATGTATGGATGAGTAAACCAGTAGATACTAGTTCTCAATGCTAAATCCCTTTGAGGTGAGATACACTGTTGTATGTAAGTGAAAAAAATTGTGGTCACAAGGAATATAGATTGTTCAGTGTATAATAATATGCAATCAGCAAGTGGTCAGTATTTTAAAGCAAAAGTTAGTAAAAAGCTGTACATGGTGACTCTTGTATACAGTCTCAAATACACAGGACCCTGAGACAGAGAGTCATGGGTTCAAGGCCAGCTTAGACAATTTAGAGACCTCTATCTCAAAAATAAAGTTAATAAGAATATTATTTGTGGATTATCTCTTCTGTGAGCTAAGAAATGAAATGGGTACTTTGCATACATTATTTCACTGAAGCCTTATAAAACTGCTGATTAGTTAATATTGTCTCTATTTTACAGATAAGGAAAACAAATCCAACATATTTTAAGTAACTTGTCTAAGAGTTACTAAGTTTGGAAATTGGCAGACCTGAGGTTGAAGCCTTCTGCCCTGTTTTCATGGTGCCTTTGATAAGAGGGTACTCGGGCAGAAGAGCAGAGCATAGGCAAGCAAACTGTTGCACAAGTGTAGTTAGATGTGTGCTTAATTTTGGAAAATATATTGTGATAACGGTAATTTGCTTTTCAAATTAGTTTGAGGGATAAATTGAGCCAATATTTTGGGATAAACCCAGTAAGAACAATATTTATTGTTGCTAAATCATTACTATATGGTGTTGGCTTTTTTCTCTTTTTGATGTTTAGTTATATATTCTACAACATATGTAGTTCACAGGCTCTATTTATATCCAAAGATGTTTGGAGTAGTGTTTGGACTGTGGAAGTAAGACCTATATAAACATTATCTTTTTTTAGTTCTTAGTCTGAACATTGACATTTGACACTAACATGCTTTTTCTTTATGGTGTTATACTTACTGTGCTTTGTCTTTTTGTTTTTCTTCTGATATTAACCAAGAGATGTGTTCATAGAGAACTGACTCTGAATATGACAACTCTTCGTTGTTACCTCAATGGCTTAGCCTCCACATGCGATTTCTTCCCTGTCTTTAATTAAACTTGTGTTTTTCTGTATTGTAGCTGGGAGCACCATGTTGACACAACTCACTCTTGTACAGAGCAGATTAAAATGTCAGTGTTCTAATGTTCTCATCTGTGGGAAAAAGAAAATATTTGGTGTATTTTATTTATAACTTTTAAAAGAGCCCTCAGTGGAGAAAAATTACTTTTAAGATGGAAAATCACTTGACAGTTAAAGGGGTAGAACTCTATTTAGTATTAGTCTAACAAAAAAGAGGGAAAAGTATGAAAGATTACTAGAACTCTTTTCTAGGAATTTTAAACAGATTCTATTTCCTTTTTAAGTATTTTTTAATTCCCTAGTGTTCTTCTTAATCCTTCCCAGATGCTGTGTCTGCAGAATATTGACAGTTTCCACAATAGTCATTTAGTTATTATAGTAAAAATATATAGTCTATGGAATAGGACTTCTAGTCAAGGGAAATGGAGTTGATGTATTGAGACTTTAACCTTTAAGTTGTGTCTGAATGTATCTTCTTTTATAATCGAGTCACTAATATTTGCTAGCTATTTATTAGTAAGAAGGCCAGCAAATTCAATGCACCGCAGTTTGAGATGCTTTTCCAGCTATCAGTCATTCACAGGTACAAACCACATTAGCACTGGGTGCCATGCAAAGTTTAGAAATCATAGTAAATAGATGGGCTTGCCGCAAATTGATGAAGTAGGTACTTATTTAGGAATTATAACTAATGGGAATTTATAATACAGTATGCTTAGAATATTTATATCTGTATATTATTAAATTCTTAAACCTTATGAGCAAATATCTCTATTTTACAAATGAGGAAGGTAAGGTCAAATGTAAAGCAACTTGCCCAAGGTAGAACACAAAGTGGAGAAACAGGATTTGAATCCAAGGGATCTAGTTCTGTAGCTTATTATATTAAGAGTTTCTGGTGTGGTTCCTCGTTAGTATGACTGGGAATATTCTCCCCCATCATTCAGGAGAACAGGTGTTTACCAAGCACGACTCCTGTAATTCCATCTCTTGGGAGGCTGAGGCAAGCGGATTGCCTGAACTACATAGAAAGACCTTGTCTCCAATATCATCCCACCCCAAAAAAGTAGTTTCTGAAAGTTTCCTCATTGTTGATATTGTACAGTTTGACTTGCTGGTGATATGGTTGGCAAGTATATATATTGTGTGGATGATGAATATTAAAATGACAAGAAAAATCTTACCTTGTATTCATGTATGACAGGTGGTGGCCAGGCAAAATGCCTAATCTTTTGGTATATCATTTTTTTCGTTTTAATTTTAAAAATTAATTACTAATAACTCTGTGGTAGTCAGGATTGAACGCATGAGAACACACTTAACTATATCCTTAACCCTTTTTATTTTTTATTTTCAGACAGAGTCTCAATCACATGTTCAGGCCGACTTCAAACTTATGATTCCCTGCTTCGGAATCCTGACTCGTTAGGCTTATAGGCATGCACTACTGTAACTGCCTGGGTACTTTTTTTCTCTCTTTTTGAGACAACCTCGCTATGTAGTTCTGGACAGTCTTGAACTGACTAAACAGCCCAGGTTGATCTTAATTTGTGGCAATCCTCCTATCTCAGCCTCCTTAGAGCTGGGATTACAGGTGTATGCCTCCATGCCTGGCTGGTTGGGTACATCTTAATTGGCAAAAGAATTATTGAGTGTTTTAATACATCTTAACTGGCAAAAGGTAGCTTTCTAGAAAGGCAGCCATTAGCTTTGCTAATGCCCACTCCATACTGCTGGTTTGGAAGTTAGCTGCCCTTGTATAGAGGGCTGACTTTCAGACCTTATTTAGCGATCGCCTGGTTTGAGTTATCCCTTGGGTTAACAGCTGTGGAATCTTGGATTTCTTTGGCATTGCTCCCCTCTATGTAAATTGCAGATGTTCTCTAATGCCCTTTTGGAAAAAAGAGGAAAAGTAAAGAGTTGAAGTCCTTTTTTCTTTCTTTCTTTCTTTTTTTCTTTTTCAAAGAGTCTACCCAGGGTTCAGTGTAGGAGGAAATAAATTTACTGAGTTTTTCCCCTTTATGTTTCCCTTCAGTCTTAGAAACTACTCGGTGTAACCCTGCTGCTATGGGATCAATTTGTTGGCAAGGGTTATTCAAACATGAGCAGAATTTGTGTTCTCTTTAGATTAAAGTGCTAAAGCCAACAATAACAATTTTCATGTGGGAACTAATGCTTGATATCCAAGTCCAGCTATACTTGGTGGCCTGTAATTTGCTATAGAAAAAAATGTACATTTAAAGGGAGAGACTATCTTTTCTCAGGTTTTGTTTATTTGCTTTCATTTTACATTCTTCATCAGTTTTTAAGATAGAAGTTATTCCAGGGGCATTTTTTTGCCTTTAGATTTGGGAGTGAGAACTAGATACTTGAAATGAGCTTGAAATGAGACATATATCTGTGTTCTTTTTTTAAAATTAACATTTATATTAGGGTATAATTTAGAAACAGTTAAATAAATAAATCTAAAATGTGTAGCTTAATAAGGTTTTTTGTTTGATTTGGTGGTGGTGGTGATAAAAAGTCCAGGGCTTTATTCATGCTAAAGCTCATGAAATTTTGCACATATATAGCTTAATTATTTGTCCTCTTCCTCTGTTTTATTTAATTTAAAATTTAACTCCTATGGCTTAAGAGAAAGTAAGATAATCTTGAATACTACTGTTTACTTTAGTTTTTTTAGCCTCAGTTATAACCTTGGTATTTTATGACAGTTTTTCACTGTGTTCCCATTCAGCTTCTTTATTTATTCTTTCAAAAGTTATTTCAAACTTTTGTTCCCATATTTGAGTTTCTTCCTTCCCATTTCCATATTAGCTGTCAGCAGATGATTTACCTTTTGCTTCATGAGGGAAGTAGAGACAAATCAGGAGTAAACTCCGTTTTCTATTTCTCGGCCTCTTACTGCTCCCCAGAATTTAGAGAGTCTATCCATCCTTTCCTATGTCCAAAGCTGTGCTTTTATTTCCTTCAACTCAGTGACTGCCATTATCAATTTATTCCTTTTGCCTGTAGTCTCTGTGTGGTCTTATTCTTCTCAGTATATTTTGTGATTGAGGCAAACAAATTTAATAATACGAATCTTACTCCTTATCCCGTGCCGCCCTTTCACCTCGTGGTCAGGCTTGCATCTTCTCACTGTTTCCACTTCACATGTCATTTGCTGTTTGTCAGCTGTAACTTGGACACCACCCTCCCTCACTGGCACATTTGTTGAAAGTCATCAGTGACTTTTTCCAACCCCCCCCCACCCCCAAATCCCTGTTTGAAGCTTCTTCTTTGATGTTACTTTCTCTGCTTTTCCCCTTCTTTCTCTACAATCCCTCGTGTGACTCCTTTTATGAATTTCCATTTCTCTGCCTATCCCTTGTATGTGGGAGTTTTACAGGATTCAGTCTTTATTTGACTTTGCTTCTGTTCTATGCTTCTGTGAGCATTGTGTCCTCATATGCAAGGTTCTTGTTGCTGCTTGTTTCTTCTGGTGCTATTGTGTCTCCAACTTTCTAAAACCAACTTTCTGGCAAACGTAAGGTCCTGAGTCTGATTTCTGGTACTCTCCCAAATTTAAAAATTAAAAAAAAAACAAAAGCGAAAATCGACTTTCTACCTGATCGTTCTATTTGGACATGTCATTGGTATATTTGAAAAATTAACATCATTATCTTCCCTCAAACTATCCCTTTCCCATACTAAGCCCATTTCCCTTATTGGATCTATCTTGGTCAGAGGCACCCTCTTTGCCAGGTACTAAGTGCTTGGGTACAAGGCTACAAAGATGTTATAAAACAAGATCTTTGCTCTAAATAACAGAGACTGAAGCAAGAGAAAAATGTAAACAACAAAACTACAGTACTTTTCATCACAATGTAGTAAATACAATATAGAGATGTGCACCTTGCACATTTGTAACACAAGAAGGTCTGAACTGAAATTGTAGATTCAGGAATGATTTCTTGGAGAAAGTGATGATACCAAGTACAGTCCTCAGAAATAGGAGCTTGCTGTGACTTTGTTTTCCTTTCTTCTTCATTATTTGCTGTCTCATTAACTTTAGACTCTTGATACCTGCTTAATTTGTCCCATCTTTCCATCACACTGGCTACTGTTTTAGTTCAAGCACTGTTGGATTACTGCACAATCTCCTAATAGCTTTCCCTTCTTTATTTGCATGATTTTCCCTTCATCTCTTACACACATTGATACGGTAGTAACATTTTGGTTATGGTATGACCATTTTTTCACAGGTTTAAATCTTTCAGTGGCTCTGCACTGCTTTACAAATTTAACTCTTGAGCATGGTAGGCTCTTCCCTTGATGCACTGCACCTGCCTCTTGCCTCACTTACTTGTTATTGTTATTTTAATGTTTTTATTGGGATACAATATGCTATATAATATACCCATTTAAAGTGCATGATTTAATGGTTTTTAGTATATTTAGAATTCTCTGCAGAGTCAATTTTAGAATACTTTTATCATCCCCAAACAATCACCAACCCCTTCAGCAGTTACTCTCCCTCTTACCCCAACTTACACTTAGGCAACTATTCATCTACATTCTGTTTCCATAGATTTCTTTACTCTGCATGTTTTCATATAAATAGAATCAAATAATAGCCTTTTATGACTGGCTTCTTTCACTTATATCATTTGCAAGATTTATCCGTGTTGTAGACTATATTAGTACTTCCTTTTTATGGCTATGTATTTCATGATCTAGATATAGCACACTTTACTTATCCAATGATCAGTTGCTAGACATTTGAGTAGCTTCTGTTTTTTGGCTAATATAAATAATAATGCTATGCAAGTTTGTGTCAAAGTTCTTGTGTTGGCATGCTTTGTTATTTTGGGGGTATATACACCTAGGAGTAGAATTTCTGGATTACTATATAGCTGCTTGTGTTTAATGTTTTGAGGATCTATCAGATTTTTGAAGACAACTCCAACATTTTAAAATCACCTCAACAGTGTGTATGGGTTCCAATTACTTTGATATTGACAGTACTTATTTTCTGATTTGCTTTCATATTAGTATACTATTCTAATGGGTATGAAATAATATATATCACAGTGAATTTCACTTGTTTTCACATATGACTAAGAATTATGGGGCACTTTGTATCTTTTTTGGATTTTTTTTTTTTTTTTTTGGTCGAACTCAGACCTCTTGTTTACCAGCAAGGCACTTATGCCGCTGAGCTAAATCCTTGGCCCTCTTGTATCTTCTTTGAAGAAATATCTATTTAAATCACGTTGTAAAAGTTGATCTATCTTTATTATTGTTATAAAAGTTCTTTATACAGTATATCCTAGATACAAGTTCCTCATCAGATAAGCAGTTTACAAATATTTTCTCTCTTATGGTTTATATCTAGATGTACCCTTAAGCCCCGTGAGCTCAGAAATGGGAATTTGAGCATGTGATTGGATCACGCGAGTGTGGACTAATCCACTGATGAGTTCATAGCTAAATGTGGTGTTGGGAGGTAGAACCCAATCAGAGGAGGAAAGTCACTGCGGGGGAATCGCCTGAAAGGGTTTATCTCCCTCCCTTCTTCCTTGATCTCTTTCTTCTGCTTCCTGCCACTATGCCATAAACAAATTTCCTCTGCTAGGCCACCCTGCCTTGGAACCAGCCAACTGTGGACTGACTTCTCCACAAACTGTGACCTCAAATAAACCTTTTCTCCTTTAAGTTTTAGGCATTGTATATTGTATCTCAGCAAGCAGTAAGTAACTGAAGGCAACCACCTTCTGTGAGGTTTTTTTTTTCCTTGATAGTGTTCTTAGAAAGATTTAAAGAACTAATTTTTACAAATTCCAGGTTGAGTTGAGTGATGCATGCCTATAATTCCAGCAGCTCAGGTGGCTGAGGCAAGAATATTCCAAATCAGCCTGAGCAATTTAGTGTCTCAGAACAGGAAAAGGAGGAGGGGCTAGGGATTAGCTCAGTGGAAAGGCCTGGTTTGAAACCCAGTAGCAGATACACACACACACACACACACACACACACACAAATAATAAATAAGGAATATCTATCATTTTAGATCCTTTTTAGTTATTTCAATAGTGTTTTATGTTTTTCATTATGTAAATTTTAAGTTTACTCCAAAACATTAGTTTTGATGATACTGTAAATAGAAGCTTTTATTAATATCAGATGAATTGTTTTGGTTTGTATTTTTCTACAGCATCTTGCTATACAGTACAGACTGTCCTTGAATTCACTATGTTGCCAAGACTGGCCTTGAACTTGTGGACATCCTTTTGCCTCAATCTCTTTAGTGACAGGATTATAGATATGTACCGCCATGCTCAGTTAACAGCTAATTTTCACATATTAATCTTGTATGCTACAAATTTGCTCAACTGATGTATTAGAGGTTATATATTTTTAGTGAACTTCTTTAGTATTTCTTTTTTTAAATTAAGTTTGTTAATACAATTTGGATATACATAATGATCACATTCATCACAGGAAATTTGTACCTATACATGCTATATCCTGGTTCCTGTTGTTTTTTCCAAAGTCCTCCCTACCTCAACCCCTTTTCTGCTCTTAATTTACAAAGCCTTGTTTCCACTTTATCCTCCTTTTATCCTTTTTTCTTTTTCTTCCTTTCCCTTTCAACCCTCCAAGTTTCCCTTTCTTTTGAATATTGTTTTTATATTTGACAATGCCTGTTATACACTTTGGTCCTTATTTACCGTTTCAGTTTCTAACACCACAGAAATAATGCAATATTTACATGTGTGCCCTATTTGTTGTATGCTCTCAGGGTTCATCCATTTGACTAAGACTGTCTTGAGTTTATCCTTATTTGTGGCTGAATAGTATTGCTTTGGGGGAAAAAAGCCTACATCTTTTGTATACATTCCTCAGTTGATGAGCACTTCGGTTGTTTCAAAGATTTAACTATTACGCATTATGTTTCTATAAACATGGGTGTGCATATATTGCTGTGTTATGGTGCTTTTAATTCTTTCAAGAAGGAATTGTTGGATCACATGGGACCTCTAATCCTAGGTCTTTGAGAACTTGTCACACAGATTTTCATAGTGGTTGCCCTAGTCTGCACTCCTACCAATAGTGGAGAAGGGTTCCTTTTTCTCCACAGCCCTGCCAGCTACTAATTGTTATTAGTTGATTTCTTGATTATTGTCATTCTTTCCAGAGTTAAATAGATTCTCAGGATTGTTTTCATTTACATCTCTCATATGACCAATGATGTTGAACATTTTTTATATATTTATTTGCCATTTGTATTTATTCCTCTGAGAACTGTATGTTCGTCTGAGTTACCCATCTTTAGATAAAGTCTTATGAATTTGGGGTACCTGATGTTTTTCAATTCTTTTTATGTTCTAGATATTTGTCCTTTGTCTGAGGGATAACTGGCTAAATTTTTTTCCTACTTTGTGGATTGCCTTTTCACTCTGTGGGTAATTTCTTTCAGATTTAGTGTTTCTCTTTCAGTATTTAGATCTTTGATCCATTTTGGTTTTAATTTAGCACATGATGAAAGATATAGGTCAAGTTTTAATCTTTGGCATGTTTAAAATCAGTTTTTCCATATTTCCATTTATTAAAGTGGCTGTCTTTCTCCCAATGAATGTGGCTGGCCCTTTCGTTAAAGTTAAAGTGACTGAGTGTGATAGGAATTGTTTCTGCATCTTCTAATCTTTTCCATTATTCCTTGGGTTCCCCCCCAATACCATGCTGTTTTTATCACAGCAGCTTTGTAGTATAATTTCAAGTCAGAGACTGTGATGTCCCTTGTCTTGCCTCTGTTGCCTAGGATAGTTTTTGCTATTCTAAGTCATTTCTGTCTCGAAATCAATTTTAGGACCGTTTTCTCTAGTTCTGTGCACTATGCTAATGGTAAGTTGATTGGGACTGCATTACTTCAGTGTAGCAATTTTGGAGTATGATTGTTATTCTGTGTGGGTTCTTCCTGCCCATGGGCAAGGGATAGACTTCCATTTGTTAGTATCTTCTTCAATCTCCTTTTTCAGCGTACTGTAATTTTCAATGTAGAGATCTTTTATTTCCTTGTTAGATAGATTCCTAAGTATTTTCCTTTTTTGAGGCTATTGTGAAGGGGTTTGTTTTCCTAAATTCTCTCTGTGTGTTTATTGATTGTGTACAAGAATGCTATTGATTTTGAGTGTTGATTTTTTTATCCAGTTAGGCTACTGAAATTGTTTCTTGCATCTAGAATTTTTTTGGTAGAGTTTTTAGAGGTCTTCTATGTAGAGTATTGTGTCATCCTCAAATAATGATAATTTAACTTCTTCCTTTCGTATTCTTATTCCTTTTCCTTCTTTTTCTTGTGTAATTGTTCTGGTGAATGTTTCCAGAACTATAAGGTGTGCTGACAGTGGACATCCTTGTTTTATTCTGGATTTTAGAGTGAAAGTTTTCAGTTTTTGTCCATTAGTATGATGTTGGCTGCTGGTTTGGCATAGATGGCTTTTATCAGATTGAGTTAAAAACCATCTTTTCCAATGTTCTTTGTTGTTTTTATCATGACTGTATGTTGGACTTTGTCAAATGCTTTTTATGCATCTATTGAGACGATCGTTTGATTTTTGTGTTTTGTTCTGTTGATATGGTGTATTACATTTATTGATTTGCATATGTTGAACCATCTCTGCATTCCTGGAATAATTTTACTCTTGGTCATGATGTATAATCTTCTTGATGTTTTGCTGCATTCTATTTGCTGATATCTTACTGAGGATTTTTGCATCTATATTCATTAGGGAGCTTGGTCTGTAGTTCTCTTTTTTGATTAGCTCTGTCTCTGGTTTTGTTAAGAGCAGTAGTTGTTTCCAAGAATAACTTTGGAAATAATGCTTCCCTTTCAATTTTATTAAAGAGTTTCATCAGTAGTGACATTAGTTTTTCTCTAAATGTCTTGTAGAATTCAGCAATGAAACTTTAGGACCTGGACTTTCCTTTGTTGGTAAATTTTTAATTTCATTTTCAATTTCATTGACTAATATTTGATTATTTAGAATTTTTACATCTGTATCCAATTTTGGGATAATTTTAATTCCTTTGCTTTTAATTAAGCATTTTCTGTGTACTAGTATGTGATCTATTTTGATTTTTAATGTCTTTTTTATTTAAAGAAAGAGTAAACAAAACAGTAAATGGGTAGACACAATGAATACTTTCAAAGAAAAGTAAAAAAAAAGTAATAAATCACTAGTTGATGTTTACATATTGTCCTCTTACAAATAACTGTTCAAGATACAAAAGTGGAACATATAAGTGGGAATTCAAACAGCAAGATTTTATAGTTCTATTCAACTATCTAACAAAAACCTAGTAATATGATTATCAATCCTATACACTTAAACATATATGCGGTTATCCATATCTTCATTTATGTTGAGATTATACAAACCAAAGCAGACTAAAATCATTCTGGACATAGAATAATAGTATTGCTGGATTTCACATCATGATATTCCGGGATCAGCACTGGGTACTGTAGTGTCTTTTTTCCTTTCAAGTATTTGTTCATTTTATCATGTTTCATAAGATCAGTTTTCGTAAACTGTTTATAGGTTCTACAAATGCATGAGTCTTAACATGTATTTTTATCCTTTCTATATTAGAGGGGGAAACAAAACAAAGTAGGATAGAACAAAGCATATTCCTATAGATACATAGAACGACAGACATATAAAACCGCTGTACAAGGAGTTCTATCATGATTACTGTGTTATCTCTTGTTATCGTCAATAGAATTGGCTATATCATCAGATATAGTATAATTGAATAGATCAGCACATAACAGTATTGATAGAAACACAACTTTGTAAATAGTGTAAAATTGCAAAAACAGATAGTAATCAAATCAGAATGGGTATCATAATTACTCATCATTTTCAATATAGTCTATAATCTCAGACTAGATACTATCAATTATAACAGTTTTGAATAAAATCTGTCGATAACAAAAAGCAATCAAACAAATCAGATTTAACTAAGATCCATCATGATGTAACAGTATAAGTTATACAGGGCTCAAGATTAAGTTAACAGGAAATTAAAGATGATTATTGTGCTATATTCTGATATTTTTGGTATGGTTTTCTGTGCCCTCAGATCTAGTGCTTGTAGACAAACTGGGACAGAATAAGTTCTATCTTAAGAAGAGCAGTGCTAGTAATATGGGTTTTGATTCCCCTCTGCTGTCTTTTTAAAGACTGTTCCTCCCCTTTCACTCCTCCAGGAAATACTGTGCATTTTTGGGTCTTACCAACACCTGCTTTAAATTGGCGGGGGGTGGGCAGGAATCTGCTATTTTCCTAAGTGGTTCTGAACATTCTCCCTCCTGAACTTGATCTCTAGTTCTATTCCTTTACCTATTAAAGCCTGTCTTTCCCACTTATCCTCAAATACTAGTCTAGTTGCCCCTATTACTCTCCAGTTTCCTGTCACATAGAGCATTGTTTTCTCATATTTGAGTTTCGGTCCATATACTCCTTTTCAGGTTAATCATATTTCCTATAAAAGAGCATCTTGGTGGACCCTACTTCCTGATCTACTCTGCCTGTGATTGTCTCTCTTCTTTTAATTTAGTGTATCAAGGCCATTTGTATTAGAGATTATAGTCAATCTTCTCTGCCTCATTTCTGCTGTGCTCTTTTTGCATCATTAGTTGTCTGTTTGTCTTCTTCATTTCGCTTTCTGCTCCATTCATTGAGGCCTCTCTGTCACTGTGCCTGGAATCCTGGTACTTTTCTCTCTCTTTAGAATGTCCTGCAGTATTCTCTGTAGAGTTGGATTGGTGGTCACGAATTCTCCCGGTTCCTCTTTGTAAGCATCTTCCTCTTGGAAGCATCTTGTTTCTCCATTAATTCCTAGAGATAGTTTTGCAGAGTATGTCAATCTGGGCTGGAGGTTATTTTCTTTCATGGCTTGGAATACTTCACTCCAGTCTCTTCTTGCTTTGATGGTTTGTGTCGAGAAGTCTGCCATAATTCTGATGGGCTTTCCCTTGTAAATAATCTGTTTCTTGTCTCTGACAGCTTTTAATATTTTCTTATATTGCATTTCTGGGATGTTGGTTATTATATGCCTCGGTGTAGATCTGTTTTGGTTGTAGGTGGCTGGAGTTCTGTATGCCTCATACATCTGAATATCATTTCCTTTTCCTATTTTTGGGAAGTTTTCCTTAATTATTTCTGTGAATGGCCTTTGTAGTTCCTTTGTTTGTACCCCCTGCTTCTTCATTCACATTCTTTATTCTCAAGTTATAGATCCTCTTGTCATCTTCTAGCCTTTGTGTTGGTACTGCTTGTTTTCTTGTTATTTTTAAAAAGTTTTTCCTTTCATAATCCCACATTGCAAACCTGTCCTTCAGTTTGGATAATCTCTCTTTAGTTTCTTTCAAGCATTTTTGCCAGCTTTCCATGGAGTTTTTAATTTCCTGGTAATCTCTTTGAATCTGCTTCATGTATTCTATGTTTTCTTTATATTCTTTATCAAAAGGTTCTCTCCTTTGTTTGTGTTCCTCCATTCTTTTATCTGTGTCTTCTTGAGAGGTGCTTAGCATCTCTTTTATTAATCTATTTATATCTTGCTTTACTTGGCTAAATATTTCACTTTTGAACTCATCTATGAGGTCCCGAGGATATCTCTTTATATCCACTGGTGCTGTGCCTGATATTGCATGTTTGCTATCCTCAATTTCCTTTTTATTTATCTGTCCTAGATCCATGTTCTCAGGGTTGGGGGCTGGGGACTTTTTCTTGTTGCTTCCTCTTCCCATATTTTTTCTTCTTCCAGGAGGCCCTAGTTTCTTTCTTTGTTGGTTACAGTTCTTCAGTTCTTTGTAAGCTCACTGGCTAGGTGATCCTGCCCACTGCAGTGTGTTATGGAGGTGCAAACAGGGGCATTGTATTCTGGCCCCTCTCCTTCTAGGTCAGTCAACTTGCTGAGGCCTTCACTGTGTTAGTGTGTGCTGCTCGTGGGGAACTGGTTTGGGACAGCTTATTGGGTGTCAGCCAGGGTCACGATCCAGGCCAAGCTCACCCCACCAATCTTGTTTGGGAAGGGAGCAACTGATTGAAGTCACTGTTGCCCCTTGTTCTTGTCAGTCCTGCCTGGTCCCAGAATGTCATCCATTGGAGCCCCTTTATCTCTGGAATGGTTTTATTCCCATCATTCACCACAGGTCAATGCAAGTTCCCCACCAGCTTAGCTCTCCGTTTGGCTCACTGACCCCTGACTGTGTTTCCAGTGAATTGAAGTGGCGGGATTTCAGGTGGCTCAGTAAGTCATGGTCGCACAAGTTGGGTACTGCAGCCTTTAGGTGTTCCAGTACCAGCACTGGGACTGTATGTATGATTGCTTCTTTCTATTAGTGTTCTTAGAATAACCTTTCAGAGCATTTTGGAGAGCTGGTTTGGTAGTTATGAATTTCTTCTTTTGTTTTTTCTCATTTAAGTTGTTTTCTGTTAAGGCCTAACGTACATCACTACATGCTCTCCTTGACTTGAGGGTTTGTGTTGAGAAGTCTTCTGTGATTCCATTGGGTTTTCATTTATAGATGATTGTTTTTTCTCAAAGAGCATAAGTCTTCTGTGATTCCATTGGGTTTTCATTTATAGATGATTGTTTTTTCTCAAAGAGCATTTAATATTCTGTTCTTGTGTTCAATTTCTGAAATGTTAATATGCTCTGATGTATTTTGATCATGGCTATTTGAAGATCTATATGCCTCACTTATTTGTATGTGAATTTTTTTATCTTTCTTTTCATGGTCGCTAACCACAATCCTGTATTCTAAGTCTGGTATTCTGCTTTCACCTTTGTTCAACCTGTTGCGTGTACTTTCAGTGGAATCTTCAATCTCTTAGATGTCTGTTTGCACCTGTTTTACAGCTTCTATATTAGGTTATTCATGGTTTCTATAATCTTCCTAAGTTCCTCTATTTTTTCATCTTTGTTTACTCTAGATTTGTTGGGTATTTCATTTTGATCACCACTAGTTTTTTTTTACTTGAGAGATTATTTTATCTATTGCCTCCTCCATTTGCTTTTTATTGTTTTGTTTTTTTAATTTCATTTGAGAAATTCCAGTGTGTGGTTTCCAGGTTTCTTGTATTTTTTTTTTTGCGCTCTGCAATTGTCCTGGATGGGCTGAAGGTTTGGAATTGCATTTAGCTTTTGCATTTTGTCATTTTCTATTTCCTGTTTTTTATTTTGCTTTATTTTCTATGTTAGTGCTTATAGATATTTTATGGTAGATGGCTTTATTATTAATATCATAGCTTCCCTCAGAAATGCCTATTCCTCTGAGTGTCCTCTAGGTATAAATTGCTTCTTGGTCTTTGTGTCTATCCCAAGAAGCAACCATCCCAAATTATTAAGGATAAGAGGTTGCTCTCTATTTGGCTTCTGCACTCCATTCTTTTGTACTGGACTATGGTGGTGGTTATTATGGCAGCCAATCACAGTGTTATCATATGTGGGAGAAAAACTGATTAGAACTTGCAAGACATCCTTGGCTACAGTAGTACAATTAGGAAAACCAAAAATATCTACCACAGCCTAGGAACTGACCAACTATGGTAGCTATTATTTTGCTATCTTTAACCATAGGAGCAATCTCTGCAGTTATAGGATGAAATCCAACATATACCAGTAACTTGTATCCATTTAGTTTCCCCTTGGTAGGTTGATTTTACCTTCTGGCTCTATGGGGTCCCTCTGAAAAATGTTCCACAGTTGCTAGGCCACTTGTGCTGGCATTGCTGATGTTGTTAGAACTCTTGTCCATTTCCCCAGTCCCTTGGTGCTGCTGGGCTGCACTAGGCTGGGGTTACTCCTCCTGACAGTCATGGTGCTGCTGAGTCATGCTGGGCTTGTGAGCCCCCCTCCAGTGCCCCTTCTTTAGTATTCCTGAAGTGTAAGATTATGCTCACTACAAATAGAGATAATTTTCCTGTTTTTATTCAATTCTTAATGACTTTTGTTTTATTTCCTTCCCTAGTTGACCTGACTAGAGGTTCTAGTACAATGTCAAAAGCAAAAGGGAAAAGTAGACCTTCTTGTCTTTCTTCCTTTTTGTAGGGAGAATGCATTTGATAATTTTTAAACTATTGAGTACGATATTTGCTATGTTGTTTTTTCTTTTTGGAGATTAAATTCCCTCTTATTTTTAGTGGATTTTTAACAAATGCTTCTGCTGCTACTTCTCTTCCTTCTCTCTTCTTCTCTTTATTCCTCTTACTTTCTTGTCCTTTTTTTTACCTTTTTTTTTTAGTCCAAGCTGGCCTCAAAGTGCCTATCATACCCTAGCCTGCAGAGTGCTGGGGTTACAGGCATGCACCACCATGTCTACCTTTGTTCTTTTTAAACAAACGTTTATATTTAGATGATTATATGACTTTCATCTTTTATTCTATTGAATAGAATAACTGAATAGTTATGATTCAGGATTTGTTTCTGATTGTGTGGTATCTTTGCTTTTGTTGGGGTAACACTTTTTAGAATGAACTATGAAGTCTCCCTTCTCAAATTTTCTGTATCGTCTTTGTACTAGTTTTGAGAAGTAGCCTGTGTCTTTCTAGGAATTTTCTTATTTTAGCATTGTCTAATTTGTCTAATCCTTTGGCTTTTGTGTGTTCAATAGTGAGTGATACCTAGTATTTTATTCCTCATATTAGTAAATTGTCTTCTCTGTTATTTTCTCTGGTTATTTCCTCTTGTTAAAGATTGCCCATTTTGTCAACTGTTTCAAAGAAGCATCTCTTTATTATTTATTCTAAAAAGAAAAAAATTCAACAAAATTTAAAAACAAGATACTAGTGAGTAACAATGGTTAATACATTCACTGTGTTTATTATTGTCTTTGTATTAGTTAGTCATAGTATAAAATATCTGCATTTAATTGTCCAAGCATTACTAGTTACAAAACATTCTTTTTCAATGAACTAAAGGAAATTAGTAGTATAACTGTCTTCACTATCATATATATGTATGTATATGCATATATATGTATATATGCATATATATGTGTGTGTGTATATATATAATTTCTTTCAACTTCTCACACTAGAGAGATAATATGATGTTTACACATGCAAGTCAATTTGTTTCATTTATGAGTGTGGTCTCTAGTTGCATCCATTTACCTATAAAAATCTCAAGTTTATCCTTTATGGCTGAGTTGTACTCCATTGTTTAAAAATACCATATTTTTAAAATCATTTCTTTGGCTGATAGGCATTTAGGTTATTTCAAAAATCTACCTACTACAAATTGTGATGCTATAAACATTGGTGCACATATATCACTGTGGTCTGATGTTTTTAATTCTTCTTGAAGATACCCACAAGGGTAATAGCTGGGTCAAATAGGACCTCTAATTTTAGTTGTTTGAGGAATCCCCACACTGATTTCCAACAGTGATTACGTCAGTCTACATTCCCACCAACAGTGGAGATGACCTTCTTTTTTCCCCACAGCTTCTCCAACATTTGTTATTGGTTGATTTCTTGATGATATCCTTTCTCTCTGGGATGAGATAGATTCTCAGTGTTGTTTGAATTTGCATCTCCTGAATGACCATGATGTCATACATTTTTTCATATATTCATTTGATGTTTGTATTTATTCATCTGAGAAGTGTGTATTGATCTCAGATGCCCATTTTTGAATTGGGTCTTTATATTTGGGAGGTCTGATGTTTTTAAATTCTTTATATGTTCTTGATAGAAGTCTTTTGTCTGAGGAACAGATGGTAAACTTTTTTTTCCACCTATGGGTTATCTCTTCACTCAGTTGATAGTTTTTCTTGCTGTTCAAAACCTTTTAATAAAATGAGATCCCAGTTGGTAATTCTTTGTGATAGTTCCTGTGGGGTTGGGATTTTATTCATAAAGTCTTTGCCTGCACCAATGTTGTTGTAGTCAGGGGTTTGCAAGGAAAACATTTATATACAGGACACATAATTTATAGTAGTATTTTATAATAATCACCCAAAAGGTTAAATACAAGAAGTGCAGAAAATTGGCCACATACTAAGACCCTAAGAATCCACCTGAGGGTCTGGATCTCACAGCAATGTCCTGTATGAGTATCACCAAAGACCTGGAGCCCATGACATTGCCCTTCATGAGTCCAGCTGGAGGCCTAGAGTCCATGACAATGACTAATGCACGTCTGTTTCACAGATCTGCACTGGGAAGGCCCAAAGGCCCATTGTCTGTGTCAATGGAATGAAGTATCTGTGTCAGTAGGTTGAGAGTTTTACAGTGGAGTCAGGAAGTGACTCTCAGTCTGGAACCAGAGCTCCCCTTAAAAGTACCAAAGCCATCCTCAGCTATGATGAAGTCCTGAGGTCTCTAATGATGAGAACAGCCTAGTTCATATCAAGAAGCCAGTGTAATAAGCTTCTCCTGTAGATTGAACAGTACACTATCTTTCCCTCTGGAGCCAGGAAGTGGTAAAGACTAGAGCTCTCCCAAAATGAACCACATCCATTCACATGACAACAAGTACCTGAGCTCCTCTGATGATGCTAACAGCTAAGTTCATATCAGGAAAGAAGCTCTACAAGCTCCTCCAGGACAACAGGAAAAACAACAACATCACAGAGAAACACCAACACTCATCTCTTCCTCTCCAGTTCTTATTTTATCTTGGCAATAATCTTTAGGTGGGCCACCAATGCTCAGCCTCATGCTGATTGAGTTCAGCTGGTATTACAAGTTGACCACCAGTTATCAGTCCACTACAAATGTTTTCAAGGGTTTTACTTATTCTATATTCCAGCAGATTTAATAATTCTATTTTAATATTTAGATCTTTGATCCATTCCAAATTTAGTTTAGTGCATGATGAAAGATAGAGGTTCAGTTTTAATCTTTGGCATGTGCAGAGTCAGTTTTTCTTGCATCGTTTATTAAAGAGGTTATCTTCCACTGAATGTGTTTGGCACCTATGTCGAAGATAAAGTGGCTTAGTATGTCTGGAATTGTTTCTTCATCTTCTAATTGGTTCCATTGATCCTTGGGTCTGTTTTTACACCAGTACCATGCTGTTTTGTTGTTGTTGTTGTTTTTTAAAGGAGAAAAAGGAAAAAAAAACAGAAAAAGGGTACAAGTAATACAAAATTTAAAAAATAAAACAGTAAGAAATCAGTAGTTAATAGATTACATATTCTCATCTTAGAAATAGTTGTTCAAGTTACAAAATTGAAGCATATAAAGTGGACTTTCAAACAGTGAGAGTGCAAACAGTTTTGTTCAATGATCCAGAAAACAGTAATATGGTTATCTATCTTATACACTTAAACATATATGCAGTTATAACCTTTAGAGGACTTTCTTTTCTTTTGTACAATGACAAATACACATTTTGGGTTTTATTACTCCCACAGTTCTTACTACTTTTTTTGAAGAGAGTAAAACCAAATGCGACATATCAGAACAGAGTCAGTCAAATCAAAAGGATGAACATAATAGATAATGTAAAAACAAAATATAAGGTGATCAACAATGGTTACCATACTGCCTCTTGCTATTTTAAGAAGAATTGGCAGTTATAATAAAATTGAACTAAACAGTAAAGAATAAAACCAAAGCATTGGAGACATTACAGGATTTTAAAAGAAAATAATAGTCAACCAGAATGGGCCTCATAATGATTCCTATTGTCTTCACAGTTATGCCTATACTTTCGAACTTGGTACTATCAAGCAAAGCAGAATAGAGGAAAATCAGTCAAAACAAGACGGTGAGGGAAATACAGGATTTCAAATCAAGTTAATAGGAAATCAAAGTAGGTTACTATAATGTATCCTGCTATTTTTATTTATTTTTCCTTTAATTAAAAAAGAAAAAGAAAAAAGTAAATAATTTAAAAAGGGGGGATTGAGATAAAAGAGGGCATAACAACAGAACAGCGCAGGTCAAATCATAACCATTTAAGCAAAATAGTGTTTCACCACAAGATATTCCTGACATAAAAATAGTTACCATAGTGTCTCTTTCCTTGAAACTTCTTATACTGTAGCACCAAACATATCAAGACACTATAAAACCATTCAAGAGAATGACATTATTACAGGGTATTTAGAACCAATTGACAGAAAATGAACAATGGTTTCTATATAAACTCCTTGTCTATAAAAGTTTTTGCTTATATTATCATATATAATAAAATCCAATATGATACAACCTTTTAAGACCAATGGAGATAGAAGAATACACGTTTGATGGGACTGCAAAACAAGATGATACTGAATCAGCACTAGCTATTATGATGTGTTGTTTTCTCTAAAATAGCTGTTTCTACCTTCCGATCTTCTCTGCCTCATTTCTGTTGAGCTCTGTCTCTGTCGTTGTTGTCAGTTTGTCTTCTTCATTTCGTTTTCTGCTCCATTCATTGTGGCCTCTCTGCCACTATTTCTGGAATCTTGATATTTTCCTTTTTTAGACTATCCTGCAGTATTCTCTGTAGAGTTGAATTAGTGGTTGCAAATTCCCCTAGTTCCTCTTTATCCTGGAAGCACCTTGTTTTTCCATCAATTTCTAGGGACAGTTGTGCAGGATATATCAATCTTGGCTGGAGGTTATTATCTTTCAAAGCTTGAATTTTTGCCCCCACTCTCTTCGTGATTTGATGGTTTGTGCCGAGAAATCTGCTGTAATTCTGATGGGTGTTCCCTTGTAAGTGATCTGTTTCTTGTCTCTGACACCTTTTAATATTCTGTTCTTATATTGGATTTCTGGAATTTTGATTATTATATGCCTGGGTGTAGCTCTGTTTGGGTTATAGGGGGCTGGAGTCCTGTATGCCTCATGTATCTGAGTATCATTACCATTTGCCAAATTAGGGAAATTCTCTTGGATTATTTCTGTGAATAGCTTTTGTAGTCCATTTGTTTATGTCCCCACTTCTTCTCTTATGTTCTTAATTCTTAAGTTATAGATCTTCTTATCATCTTCTAGTTTTTGTATTGTTGCTATTTTTTTTGTTATTTTTAAGAAGTTTTTCATTTCATGCTCCCATATTACAAATCTGCCCTCCAGTTCAGATAATCTGTCCTTAGTTTCTTTCAAGCTGTAATGCCAGTTTTCGATAGAGTTTTTAGTTTCCTGGTAATCTCTTTGAACCAGCTTTACGTATTCTACGTTTTCTCTATTTTCTCCATCAAACAATTCTCCCCTTTTTTTTTTTCTGTTCTTCCATTCCACCATCTGTTTTTTCTTGGGCAGTGCTTAGCATTTCTCTAACTATTCTATTTATGTCTTGCTTCAGGTCATTGATAACTTCATTCCTGAACTTGTCTGTGAGGCTCTGGAGATAGTGCTTTATGTCTATTGGTGCTGTGTCTGCTATTGCATGTGTCTCAGGATTGGAGGCCAAGGACCCTTTCTTGTTGCTCTCTCTTCCCATATTCTTTGTTCCTTATATTTAAGCGTGTATAGGAGGCCCAGCTTCCTTCCCTGTTGGCCACAGTCTGTTTGAATTATACCAGCTAGATGTTCCGCCCACCGCAGCAGCACCAGGGAGACACTGACCTGGGCAGTCTATGCCGGGCCCACCCCTCCAGGTCAACCTGCGAAGGCTTCACTTCTAGGGTACACCTCCAGGCAATGGGATCTGAGTTGGGCAATCCTATTGGGTCTCAGCCAGCAGCATCTCACAGGCCAGGCACTCCCCACCAATCCCGCTTGAGAGGGGGATATGTGACTGAAGTCACTGCAGCTTCTCGTTCCGGGAAGTCTGCCCAGTCCGAGTATGTCCTCCGCTGAAGCCTCCTTCTCTATGGAAGGGTCCCGATTCACTCACTTACTGCGGGTTGACGCAGGGCACCCGACCAGTCCTGCTCCCAACTCCTTTCAACGCTTCCCACTCTCCGATCTTTTGTGCCTCTCTCCCCACTGTGCCGACCAGGACGCAACAGCAGCTGCAGGTAATTCAGATCACAGTTTCCAGTGGCGTGGGTCCAGCGTCCGTGTTGAGACCTTATCTGTGCCTGCTGTATCACCAGGATTGCGTTTCCAGATGGTTTCTTTTAATTTAGTTCATTCCTGGGTCAGCAAAGAATATCCCCCCTTGCCTGGGACTTCCCGACGGCACCATTCCTAGATTTCAAGTGCGGTTTCTCAGAGAGTCTCCGAGGCTGCTACTATCTATCCGCCATGTTCTTCCAGACCAGCTTTGCCGTGCTGTTTTTAATCACCATAGCTTTGTAGTATAGCTTCAAGACAAGAATGGTGATGCTCCCTAAATTGCCTTTGTTGACCAATTGCCTTTGCTATTCCAGGTCTCTTTTTGTTCCAAATGAATTTTAGGATTGTTTTCTCTAATTCTGTGAGCTATGCTGTTGGAATTTAGATCAAGATTGTATGAAATCTACAAAACAATTTTGAAAGTATTCCCATATTCACTTGATTGGTTCTTCTTATTCAAGAACAAGGGATGTTTTTCCATTTCTGATATCCTCTTCAATCTCCTTTTTCGGAGTACTGTGGTTTTCAATGTAGAGGTCTTTTACTTCCTTTATTAGATTGATTCTTAGATATTTCATTTCAAGTTTCAATGAGGGTTTGTCAATTATATTTAATCTTTCAAAAAATCAGCTCTTCAATTCATTGGTTCTTTGTATTGGTTATTTTTTTTAGTTGCCAATGTGTTAATTTCTTCTTTGACCTTTATAATTTCCTCCCTTGTACAAACTCTTGATTTGTCCAGCTCTTCTTTTCCTTGAAGTTTGAGGTTCACCATTGTTTATATGCTCTTGCTCTGTTTTCTTGATGTGGATACTACTATAAATTTCTCCTTAGGACTCTTTTGTGTCCCCTAAGTTCTGTCATGTTGTATTGTTATTATTTCACTGTAAAAACTGTTTAATTTTTTTTCTAATTTCATCTGTGACCCATTAGTTGTTCAGGAGGGTGCTATTTGATTTCCCTGTAATTATGAATGTCTTGTGGTTTCATTTGCTGTGGATTTCCAATTTTACTGTGCTATGGACTAATAATATACATGGAATAATTTCGGTTCCTTTGCTTTTACTTAAGCATGTTCTATGAGCTAGTGTGTGTTCTTTTTTGGAGAACACCTTCTGTTCAGTGGAGAAGAATGTATTCTATGTTGGGGGTAGAACACTGTAGACATCTACTAAATCCATTTTTTCAAAAATTTGGTTCAGTTCTAATGTTCCATTTTTTGTTTTTTGTCTAGTTGGTCTGTCTTTTTGTGACATTGAGATATTGAGATCCTCCAATATAATTGTATTAATTGATTTTTCATTCCCATTCATTTTTGTTTCATATAGTTGAGTGCACTGGTATTCATTGCACATGTATTTATGATTGCTATATCTTCCTCTTGGATTGTTTCCTTTACAAGACTGTAGTGGCCTTCTTTATTTCTCTTCATCAGATTTGGCTTGAAATTCACTTTTTCTGCAATTGAATAGCTACCTCTGCTTTTTTCTGGGTTCCTGTCACATGGAGTATTGTTTTCCGTCCTCTGACTTTCAACCTTGGAACTTTTTTGTAATTAAATCTGTTTTTTGTATGCTGCATATTGTTGGATCTTGCTTCTTGGTCTGTGTCTTTAGATTGATATATTGAGAACATTAATGATTATAACTGATATGTATTGACTTATTCTTGTTATGTTATTTTCCTGTTGTTGGTTCTCTCTCTCTCTCTCTCTCTCTCTCTCTCTCTCTGTGTGTGTGTGTGTGTGTGTCTCTGTCTCTCTCTCTTTCTCTCTCTCTTTCTTTCTTTCTTTTTTCTTTCTTTCTTTCTTTCTTTCTTTCCCTCCCTCTCTTTGTTTTCATGGCCTGGTAGGTTCCTTCTGTTGGGGTTCATGGAGTTATAGTCCTTGTTATCTCTTTCTAGAATGTGCTTCAAAACATTTTAGAGTGATAGTTTGGTGGTTATAAATTTCCTCATATGTTCTTTGTCATGGAAGTATCTTATTTCTCCATCAGTTTTGAAAGATAGTTTTGCAGAGTACATCCAGTCTGGATTGATAACTATTTTCCTTTAGAACTTAAAATACTTCACTGCAAGCTCTCTTTGACTTGAGAATTTGTGCTTAGAAGACAGCTGTGATTCTGATGGGCTTTCCTTTATAGATGATTTATATCTTTCCCCTAATAGTTTTCAAGATTCTATTCTTCAGTTGAATTTCTGTGGTTAATTGGAGTGTGCCTTTATTTGTATGTTGAATTCTTTGTGTCTGCTTGGGAAGTTTTCTGCCATGATGTCTGTGAACAGTTTTTTTATATCATTTGTAGTATCTCCTGCTTTTTTCATTGACTTCAATTAATCTTATGTTATTCTTCTTTATTTCATTTAGCAGCTGCTAAATGATTTCCTTATGTTCTCTTGCTATTTTCGAGAAATCTTTCTTTTCATGATCACTAACTGCAAGATATTTTTTCTTATCTTCTATATACATTATAGTCATAAATTTCTGAGTAAGCATTGGTTTACTTGTATCTTATAAAGTTTTATTTTCATTTTCATTTGTTGAAAGGAATTTTCTAATTTTCTTTATTATATCATCTTTGAGTAATTGACTGTCTTCTATATTTGCGATCCTGTCCTCACATTGGCTTAATCTGCTGTAAATATGTTCAATGAAATTTTTATAGTCCTGAATATCTTCTTGAATCTTCCTTATGGATTCCATTTCTTTCCTGTGTTGAGCATTAATGGCTTTCATAATTTTCTTAAGCTCATCTATTTTTTTGTCTGTATCTACTCTAGTGTCACTAAGCATGGTCTTTATTTTGGACATCATCTCTGCTGTTGTCTGAGAGATGATTTCTGGCTTGATTTTTTCCAGAGTCTCATTCAATTCCTTTGCTGTTACCACTTCAGAGAGATCACGTGGCAGGCTTTTAGATTGTCTCACCTTATTGCTCCGCTGGGTTTCCTTTGGTGAACTGGATGTCTGGTGTTTTATGTTGTTCAGCTGTCTTATTTTCTTTTGTTTTCTTAGTTTAATCCCTAGAGCAATGCTTGTAAATTGCCTATGGTGGGTTTCTTTATTGCTAGTATTTAGGACCCATAGGTAATAACTACTTCGCTAAGTTATCTTCTGCAGGTTATCTTTATAACTGGTTGTTGGGTTTTGAGTCTCTTCCATTTGTTGGAGATGAGAAGTTGCTGCTTGCTTGGCCTTGTCTCTGGTTCTTTGGCACTGTGCTACAGTAGTTTCTGTGACTCTTAGTTTCAGTCATGGAATAGCAGGATGAACAGCTGTTTAAGACAATCATGTCAATTTGGCTATAGTATACCAATCACATCAGACACAGCCTAGAAAATAACAAACTGAACTAGTCATTAATTTGCCACTTTTAACCATATGAACTAAATTCATGTGAGGTGGTTATTTAACAAATTCTAAAATATACCAGAATATTATATGTGGTATACAAGTCCTTAACATGTCAGTTTTTTCCTCAAGGGGTTAAAACGTAAAATGGCTTAAGGAGGAAATAGAGAAGTAGAAGAAGAGCACAATATTAAAGTAAGTTTGGAGGACAAAGTGAGTTCACACTAACTTTGGGAATCTGGTGCAGAAGACTAGAGGGAGAGAGAGAAGGAAGAGATAAAAATAACACAACAGAAGCAGAATCACCGAGAGGCTAAAAACTATGTTCACATTCGTATAAAAACAAGATCAAGCAATGAAAAACAAAGAAAAAAAATGGAAACCAAAAGCAGAAAACAAAAAGAAACCCACAACCACCACAACAAAAAACAAATGAGAGAGAAAGAGGAAAAAGTAAAAACCTGCTTCCAAGTTTGTGTCTGCTGTCACTGGTAGACAATGTGAGAAGACAGAGTCCTGATCCATGCCTATCTGTCCCAGCCAGCCAACAGTATCCTTTTGATACGGTAATGGATAATCTCAAAAAGCCTATGCACTTTCTAGCCAAGACCAGACTCTTTTAGCTTGCCACCATCCAAGCAACTTCTCTGAGTCTGAGCCCAGCTCAAGAGGCTCGATGGAACCACAGCCACTCTGAGTTCCTATTTAAACCAGCCCAAGATGGCTCCAGGCCAATTGTTCTGTCCCGTAGGAGAACTGAGCTCTCCACACTCACCACCAGCCAGTGCGGTCCTTGTTAGCTGCTCCCTTCCACTGCAGCATCTCTCCATAGAAGCTTCTGGGTTTGCCAACCATCAATGCCACCTTTTGTCTGCAGGTTTGAACTGCTTCTCTTGCACGGTGAGTCCAGCCTCAGGTGGGCATCACTCCTTCTTCCTGCATTGAAATTTCTCTTCACTTTGTCTGTGGGCTTCAATTCCACCTCAGATCTTTCCCTAGGTGTGCTTCCCTCCTGCTTGTCTTACTCATGTTGCTGTGTTCCAGTGTCTGGACAACAGCCCTCCAAGAGGCTCTTTCTTTGCTGCTTACTGCTCTGCCATCTTGGTCTTCCCATCTTTTGATTTTATTAATTTCTCATACTTTTTTTCTAATTCTATTAACATCATTAATTTCCATTTCAAACTTTATTATGTTTTTCTTTTCTGGTTTATTTAGATTTAGTTTCTTTTTTTCTGGTCAATTAATGTGGAAGTTTGGTTTATTGTTCTGATATTTTTTCTTATCTTCTATATACATTATAGATATAAATTTCTGAGTAAGCATTGGTTTACTTGTATCTTATAAAGTTTTGTTTTCATTTTCATTTGTTTAAAGGAATTTTCTAATTTTCTTATATCATCTTTGAGTAATTGATTATTTGAGAACATGTTTCTTTTTGTATACTTGTGGGTTTCCTAAATTTTGTCATTGGTTTCTAATTTCAGTATACTCTGAATGACTTAAATTGTTTAAAGCTTATTGAGTCTTGCATACCTTATAACCTAATATAGGTCCTTTGAGGAATATTTCATGCATACTTGTAAAGCTTGTATACACTGTTGTTGGTTGGAGTGTTGGAGAGGTTTTAGATTCTGTTACTGAATACTGTCCAAGTCTTTTTCATAGTTGATCTTCTCTGTAGTTGTCCTAATCATTACTGATGGTGAGATATGGAAGTCTCCCAAGTATTTTTTAAAATCTATTTTTTCCTTTTATTTTGTCAACTTTTTTTCATATGCTTTGTTGCTCTTTTGTTAAGAGCATATATGCTCCTAACATTGAATCATCTTGATAGATTTGCTTTTTTATGATTACTAAGTATTCTTCTTCATCTCTAGTAATTTTTTTCTTCAAGTCTAGTTTGTCTGGTAGTTAAAATAGCTACTTCTTCTTTTAGTTCATTAAAAAGAAAGATTTGTGCTAATGTCATTTGGAAAAGTTTTATACCCAGATCTTGTGCTCTCAGTAACTACTTTGTATAGTTAATATACAATGTATTAACTATTGTTACCCTCTTATTATTTTGTTATGAATATTTGTTTTATTTTTTCCATAAATAAAACAGGCATTCTACCTTTTTATGGTTGCTGTGTCTATGATATGTCTTTTTTCATCCTTTTACTTTTGACATATTTAATATGTGTTACATAGCATAAATCTAGAGGGTTTTTTTTTTTTTAAATTTGGTCAAACAAGCCTGTTTTGTCATGGCTCAATAGGATAATTGTGCTTGAATTGTTAGTTGTGTTTCATTGCTTAAGAAAATTCTTCAAATACAGCAATGCTCACAGAAGCTCCAGATTGAGTACTTTATGGATTTCTTCACTTTATTCTCAAATTTTGAATGTGACATATGCTTTAGTCCAAAGTCAGTATGCCTTATGACATAGGCTGTGTAATTAGCAAAAAGTTATATAATTAGCTTTGAAACCACACAGTTCCATGTTGATGGTGTCGGATCAGATTCCTTTCAGTTAGTAAATTGTAGCATATCCACAACAATGTTAACATTTTAATTTTGGCTTTGGGGTTGCCAGGAATCCTTGTTTGGATAATTAACCAGCTTTAAATGGAACCAAATGATATGATTTATTTTGCACTGTGGTAGTAACAGTACTGTTACAATTTTTAGAGTGCCACATTATTTCTGTAGTGGGATACATCTTAATAATGGAGTAGTTTCCTTTCAGCAACTTCAAGTACCACTAAGAAATCTGCTTCCTCATAAAGTGGGTTTAACTTATTTTTTAAGCTAAACAATTTTTCAGCTCAGGGTGTTTGGGTGCTTATTTTTCTTCAGGCTGCAATCTAGAATCTGTTGATGGCAAGGTAGACTACAGAAACCCCACTTTTGTTGATCTAGTGCTTTTCAATTTAAACTGTTCCTTGGAGGCCAGGTATTTCCATTTTCCTCTCTGTACTCAGAAAGTGATCATTATAGGCACCATAGGTATGTGGTAACCTTAATATTTTACTCTACTGATTTATAATTGAAGGTTTCAGCAGAGAGATGTTACTGGAAAAGAATTGAATGTAATTAAAAGAATTTTATAACTTTTGGTCTGTGTAGTAATGTTTAAAAATTCAGAAAAGGAGTTTTAGGTGAGATTTCTACCTTTTGTCATTGTTTTATCAGTTTCTTTATAGTTCTTAAGTGATACAAAAAGTTCAAATTGTGGCCTTTAGGAATAGCTAGCTATGGCTTAGTTATGAATTGTTCTCAAAATTTTTTTGACCTATATTTACTAGAATTATAAAGTAAAATTTAAGATGCACTGAACACTAGGTGATTTCACCAGGAGTCCCTGCCATTTTTATTTATGTTGAAAAAGTAGTCAGCATGAGAGAGAAAATAAAATCTCCAGGTAATCACTTTGCTCTATTTGTCTTTCAATGATAATTTATCTTTTTCAAGTAGAACATTGCAGTTGTCAGTTAACATTTTGCTGGTTAAATTTGATAATGATCTGTACCTTTAAAGAAAAAAAGAGAATGCCCCATAAAAGGTCCTCATTCCAAACTATTAATGCATTTCATTCACTTCAAGTTTCATGTAAATATCTGCTTTCTTGTATCACTATTGGTACAACTGTCACAGGCTGGTCCAGTAAGACTCTGAAAGGGACTTAGTTTGCAAAGTGTTTATTGAGGATTATCGTTAGGATTAATGCCTATGGAGGGCAAGGGGAGAATGCAAAAGTGGGCAGAGGAAGAGGTCAAACTGTATGAAGGCCAAATGCTACCCTGGACTGACCCCTGAGGAACCGTAGGTCTCTATCGACTTTAGACTTGTGTTGGAGGTAAGTCAGAGGACCAATCATTATATTTCCATTTTGATCCCATGTGGGACAGAGGATGCCCAAAGGAGGAGCCTGAGGCCAAAGCATAAAAGCCTATCAGTTGATAGCTGTATGCTATCCCAACAGCTGAACAAAATGTCTTTCATCTAAGAGCAGTTTGGGAAGTTCCTCACATTGTCTCCCACATTGTGGTTTTAAAAATCCAAGCCTTTTAAAACACAGATATTTTTTCTGTGTGGAGAGGAAGAAACTAAAACTAGAATGGTAATTTATGGCAGTTAAATAGTGGAAAATTTATAATTATGTATGCTTATTTAAAACTAGCTCTAATAGTATTGTTAAAATGTAACATCCACTTGTGAGAACCTGTATAAGTAGAGCCATCTATTCTTTATTTTGACCACTTACCAACCAAACTGTCCTATATCAGAGCTCCTTTGTATGAGGCCAGTTTCATTTAGCACAGCAGAAGGTAAAGATGCAAGATACTTGTTCTCCTGACCTCACCGAAGGGATGCAGGTCCATGGCCTAAGTCTTATGAAACATACAGTTTCATCAGACCTGGTGATGTGAAGGACCAAAAACATTTTTTTTTCTTTTCCTAAATGAGGATGATTATGGCAACAGCACTTCCATTACTTGATTCCACTTTGGTGGTGTCAGTAATATCAACACCCAGGGCCAAAGACAGTAGTTTGCTCAGCAGACTGATTCTGTGGTGTGCTTCATCTCTTCCAGTTCCCGAGTACACAGCCTATTTGCTGGAAGCTAATGGCCACTATTTAAGTACCTCTTATAATTGTAGTGGCCAAAGGTAACTTATATTAATCTCAGGACATCTCAATAAATTTAGTGTTAAAATATTTATAGAAGTTTTTCTTTTCCTGTTATATACATTTTTTGACAGAATTTATACTCTGAATTCAAGATATTCTGTAAAGTGAAAATTCTGTTATTTCTTAATACTAATATGATATTTTTTTGATGATAAAAGATCTTTAAAAAAATGTTTTTGGGGGCTATAGGACATGATTTTTCTCCAGTCGGGCACTATGAATTAACTTTAGATTTGATTAACCTAAAACAAACCTTAGTCTAGTTTTTAAGTAACTAAAATCATATCAAATATACACTACCAGAGCCTCAGTCTTGTGATGAAAGAACTTTCAGTGAAGACAAGCTGTTTTTATAATAGGGTCATTGATAACTTGGAGTTCTTTGATCTGAGAACCAGTGCATCTTAGCAGATGCCAAAGGAAAAACATTTCTCTGCTTTGCTTATTCTGATCACAATCAGATAATTTTTTCTCCTTGTATTTAACATTTTACAAAAGTAAACAAAAAACAAAACCCTATGCAAGATAGAATTCAAATGTGAGAAAACTGTTTTCTTGGGCCTCATCCTTCTCAAATTGGTGTCTGCCTAGTACATCCTTAGCACACTTTGTTCCTTTCAGTTGAGAATCAACAACCCTGAAATTCTACCTTACCCTGGATAGTAAGAAGAAATCAAATAATAATGAATGCTGGCAAGGCTGTGGAAAAAAAGGAACACTTCTACACCACTGTGGGAGGATATAAACTAGTATAATTTCTTTGGAAATCAGTATGGAGATTCCCGCCCCCCCCAAAAAAAAAAACAAACCTAAAGCTAGAAATTCTATTTGACCAAGCTAGTCTCCTTCTAAGTATCTTCCCAAAGAAATTAGGACACCACGATGTTACAATGCTATGTACATACCCATACTGACAGATAATTCATTAAAGCTAAATCTTAGAAACACTATCTACATGTACATCATCAAATAAATGGATAAAGGAAATGTATTTACACACATGAGTCATTTCTAGGAAAATGGATGCTCCTTGAGACCACAGTGTTAAGTGAAAATAATCAGACACACAAGCTTGGGTATCATATGGTTCCCCTTATATGAGAAACCCAAATTATAGAGAAAAATAAAAGATAGATAATAGGAACTAGAGAGATCAAAGAGGAAAGGAATCAATAGGAGGGGGAGAGGAAAAGAGGAGGGGAAAAGGATTTAAAAAGGAATTAAGATGTGTTATGTACATGTATCAGCTCCACACAGGAAATGTAAACATTATACACTGTAAACATGTACTAATAAAAAATGAAATAGGGGGCTGAGGATTTAGCTCAGCTGCATAAGCACCTGCCTGGCAAGGGGGAAGTCATGTGTTCGATCCCCAGTAGAAAAAAAAGAAAAAGAAAAATAGGAAGAAATAAAAGAGAATAAGCGTGATGTTTTAGAAGGTAACCAACAAAAAAGGCCAACAGATCTCTACTGTGATTTGTTGGTTAGCTAGTTAGTACCAACATATTAGTGATCCCTCTAAGTGTCAGTAATTTTGACAAAAGAGTCAGAAAGACATCATTTAATGTCTTTATTAAGTGTGATGAAAAATAGTGAACGCTCTTGCTGAGTGCCCATCCAATGTCTAATAAGACCTTTATAGGGTGTCCTCATTGACCATACCCACCAGATCTGACATTATGCAACTTCTCTGGCTCTTACAAAGTCAAAAGGACTATGAAAAGTAAACATTTTGAATCCATTTAGGACATCAAGTAACCGTGACAGCGCAATTAAAGACACTTAGAAGAGAAGAGTTATTCCATAACTGCTTCAGAAAGTAGCAAGAACAATGGGATGTGTTTGAAACAAGGGGAATATTCGCTGTATTTTTAAATCACATTAAATATTTGTTTATCTTACTAGCTAGATAGCAAATCCTACTTTTTTGCTTAGTTTTTTTCAACAAACTTTATTTAGAATAAATCTGTATTTATAGAAAAGTTGCAAAGATCATAGAGAAGGTCCCTACATACTCACTCTGTTTTAGTTTCTTCCTTTCTTACCATCATATATTACTGCTTGGTTTCTTTTAATCTTCACAAACAAAAGAGCTGCTATTTTACTTAATGAAGAAACTTAGGCAAAGTATGGAGTGCATACTGTGTGGCAAGCATGATTTTAGAGTGACCATGAGGATATATTGGTGAGATGGTATGCTTGCCTTTGTGGAGTTGTAATATTTACAGAATTTGTCCTTCATAATTCTGCATTGAATTAGTTTTCCTTTTATTCCTCTAGTAACTCATTTTAAGGAAAGCACTGAAATGTTTTTTCTTATGAGCATATTGAATATACCTTGTCCCAATCCCCATATGTGTTTCCTCAAATTATGAGACCTAGTTAATTCTATATTACTATGCCTTGCAATCTTCACTAAGTGGTCTGTAATGTTAGTATTTGCCATTTGCTTTTTTGGTCATTCATATATCCTATTATATTTACTGCTGTTTATTTTCATTCTCCAACCATTCTTTGCTGCCATATAGCCTATAGTAATATGGGCTCTGTAGATAATATAGATTATGTGGAGATATAATGCTCAGCATGGAAAGATCTTTGGGTTAAATTTTCAGTAAGGGAATATAGCCTGTAATTTCTGTGAACAGCAGTGGGAATCTCATGACTCTTTCACTACACCCCGTGCTGAAAATGCTACTATTCCTGAGGGTGTCACTGACCTTTGCAACCATTATAGAAGTATGTGAGGAGCAAGGAGGCAGAAGTACTTTAAGTAATAGGTTAGCCACAGAAAGACAAAAGAATTATCAGAGCACTTAGAATCTGTAGAAAGCTTATGAAAGAATGGGCCAGTAAGCGTCTTATAACAGGGATTCCTGCTGTTCCCTGTTTTCAGTGTGACAAAGCAAACCAGGCCCCCATGGACTCTAGTGCTAAAGAATGAATTATAGACCTGAATAGTAATGTTGTACTGCTAATGATTTCATCAGTGAACATGGTACTTGTCATTCCTTTTAAGAGTGTGTGTATGGTGTGTGTCTATGTGTGTATGTGTGTTGGGGGGACATTAACATATCAAATAATTTATTTAAAAATAAATTATAGTTTTTAAAGAATAATTTATTCATCACAAATCTGACAGTGTGAGAAAATGCTGAATATGTTTTTTAGCAAGCATATTGGCTCAGTAACAAGTTATATCATTAATTTTTGTAATTAGTTCCATATACTATTGCTACTAACCTGGTTCTTTTTCTATGAGTGTTTTAGAACTTTTCCCAAATGTATCCAAAATATAATTTTTTACTTTTTTCCCTAAATTTGTTTTTTCTCTTACCTTATTCATTTTCCACATATTAATTTATATTACCTTGTAGAGATAATCAGATTTCATTTTGTTCTTATTTATATTTGTTCAGAAATGATATTTTTTAGTTTTGTTAAAAAGCTTTTTTGTAGCATTTATTATTTATAATAGTCCTAGGTATCCTTTGTAAATGTTATATTATTAATGCTAAAAGATATAAGAATGAGTATTTTTTGTAGGCATTCATTTTTTTCAGACTAAGTCACAATGCAAAGTTCATTTTAGTTTTAAGTGTTTTCTTCTTGCAATACTGGGGATTGAACATAGGGCCTTTGTACTGAATAGTTACCGGATGCTAGATTATGGGGGAATTCTTTCCATGTCCTTGGTGTCCTGATTGAAGTTGGAAAGAAATATGCTCTGTAGACTGAAAGCAGGCCAGTGAATACATTCATAGGGGCCATGAACGTAAGGGAAGGGAGTCTTTCATGTCTGGAATTCCTGGATTGGCTTCTTCCTCATACAAATAAGGCACTGGAACAGATATGCTATCAAAAATTCACTTGGCCTAGTGCTAGATTTAAGCCATCCTTTTGAAGACTTGCTTGGCTTTACACCAGTGTAAATGAAAAACTGAAAATAGCACTTTTCTGATTGGTTCTGTATGCAGTGCTCAGGAACTGTAGAGGCATCCTCGATCCTGTGTTCTTTATGTGGGCCTCAGATCTCCATGACTTTGGTGGATTCACGTGGTTGTTTGACTGGCTTTCCAGTACTAATCCCATACTTCAGAGCTGCATACCCACCCCTTTTTACATTTTGAGTCGTGGTCTCACCAAGTTGCTAAATTGCCTGGCCTGGGTTTGAATTTGTAATCCTTCTGGGTTATAATCCTGTGCCAGAAGATCTAGCTAACTTATTTTTAGAAGTATTTTACATGTTCTCATACTTCCTTTAGAAGTATTTTACATGTTCTCATACTAAATGTTTCTGAAGAGTTTGTTTGCCTTTTTATGTTCATCTTCCGACTGTACTTTTCTGGTATTCATGTCCTTGTATTTGTATTAGTATTCTATCAGTTTTCCAAAACTTCTTGGTCTTCTTAAGCCTAACCTTAATTTTGTACTACTAGCATTAGTGTTTTCTAAGGTTCTTTCAGGGGATCTTTGAGGGAGTTGGATTGTAATTCTTGGAATAATCATAAACCATTAATTTGATCTTCATAGTAAACACCAAGCTGCAACCAGAAACTACGTGGAGATGAACATACAGGGCACAATATTGTACTATATTAAAGTCCAAAGAGAGGTTACTGTTTTCAGTTTACATGACGATTTATGTGAGAGAAATGTATTTGGAGGAGATCAACAACATCCAAATACTATCTCTTTAACTATAGAGTACCTGTTGTTATTGCCAGCAAATAACCTTGAATTGGCCTGTGCAGCCCAACATGAAATGGAAAATTAGTAATAATTTCTAAACTTGAATTGTCATCTCAATCATTTAGGACATCAATTTTTATTCTCCTACCACTAGGGCTTGGCTCTTGTGCAAGTGGCATAATTTGCATTTCTGCTTTCTAAGAAACATCCTTTCTTTTCTACAAAAGGACAGTTTAAGATCTCTAAGATCACCTACATTGTGTTATATATTGAATATTGTTGTTTAATATCTGTGCTGACAAAGCGAGCACTGAATATTGTTCTTGGAGTTTAACTTGACAAATTCTGTCTAATAGTTTTGTCTTGTAGAATTCTCAAAAGTAAATAAATTCTTTATATATATATATATATATATATATATATATAATCTTTCAAATATTTGATTGGAAAAAGAAGACTGTTCCTGTCTTGCTCATCTGGATAAAACTCATTTACTGTTTTTCCTTTTAAACTGTTAGCTCAAATGACCTTACACACAAGTCTCAGCTGTGCATTAGCATTGCTCGGGGATGTGTTTGTATCTTTTGTCTAAAAATACCCAGCCGGTAGGATTCATGATCCATGAAAGCTAATTGAAACAATTTCTCTTCAAGTTTTGGCAAGCGAAGCATACATTATAAGCATTAATATCTATAAATTGAATTGTTAATGAATCTAGACACTAATAATGCAATTTTGCAGGCTTAACTAGAAACACTAAAATTATCAGGATCTGGAGCAGAATTTTCAATCATTTTTGCTTATTAAATAGCAAAGCTATGCTTTTAATAAGCTAATCATTTTTATTTGACCCCATAGGAATAGCTCAGTTGATTAGAAACAGGTTTCTAAGTACAAAACAATGTTGTTTTTCTCATACTGTTTTAACTACCAAAGTACTGAAATTTTAAGAGATATTTGATGTTTCACTCTGTTCTCTGATCACATTTGTATACTCATAGTGCTTCTTGAAATATTTACATATTCCACTTCTCCTTTATACTGTATGTTTCACATGCGTATATATATATATATATATATATATATGAATATATATGTATGAATACAAACATCTAAGATTCTGTTATCAAAGTAATAAAATTGGAGCTCCCTGGTTGCCTTTCTGATTTCTGTTTTCAGAGACCTAGATATATATTTCCATTTCAGTATATATCATAAAGCATTTTGCATATCCCTAGTTTAAAAATCAACAATATCTAGCAGGTAATGGTAAACAACAATGGAATGTTTTTTCCATACCATTGGGGGTGACGTTGGGATAGTAGGCCATGCATTTGGGGGCACATTTAGTGCTTTCCAGTAGTCATACACCAAACAGTTTCCAAGTACACTGAGAGAGTTAATGTACTTTCCTGTGTCCTTTCACTTAGTACTCAGGAATGACTTAAATATTAGGGAGAGTAAAACTAATAACCGGGAATACCATAGCTTCTCTGTGTATAGACTCAAGAAGGTTAATGAAATTGGAATTTATAGTACTCTTCTTCTTCCTGTACAAATCCTAAGGACATGCACAATTGTTAGGGCTTGAACTAAAATACTGCTGTTGAATCTGATTGTATACATGGAGTTTTGCTTCAAAGATTGTATGTTAAAACTTGTACATAAGTAGAGGGAAAGGACTATTAAGATTCTTTGGTATTGTCTTTTTTCAGCACAGTCACATATTCCTTTTGTTTGTACTAAGTTTGAGAACCATTTAGAATGATGCAATGTGTGACTAATGTATAATGCAGAATTCCTCAAGAATATAGTATGTATACATTTATAAAAGTATTTTAACACCAGCCAGTATAAATGTGATAAGTGTTGGTATGTATGTTTTCTTATAAATATTGAACTGATTTATGTAAAGCTTATAGTTTGATTCCATTATAAACAGGTTCATCAAGCTGACAATGAAGTGATTTCTGAGCATTTCCTACTGCTTTTTCCAAAGTGATTTAATAATCTAACGCAAGTTACTAATAAAGCCTGTGGTGGGGGGAACAAAAAACATAAAGATGAAATTCTTCTCCTAAAACACTGTTCTGAGGACATTTATTTCTTAGGTGATAAATGTTTACTACTTTCTGCGATTTTGAGAAAGATTTTAACGTGTTTTATTGAATTTATTCTTTCTTTTTTTTTTTTTTTACTTGTTAGGGGTTAAATTTATGTTGACTATATCTTTCCTGCCCCTAAATCTGATATTAAATGATTCCCAGTATTATAGTCTTGCCTGGATTCGACTACTTATTTTTGTTAATTTGCAGGGATATGCAATTTTAAAATTATATATATTGATCAGAGTTCTATAATCAATATCTTATCCAGAATTGCTTAAATCTATTGCTAAAATTTAACATGACTATTTGAAGCACCAAAATAATATATGTTCCTGAATAAAAGCAACAGCTACACACACACACACACACACACACACACACACACACACACACAATGTCTCCTAGGGTTCTTATAATTTAAGCTAGACTTGGCTCTAGGTTGAGGCTTATATTTACATATAGTTCATGGATCTCCTGTTTTTCTAACACCAGCAGAATACTGAATCATGCTGTTTTTCAAGGCAAAAAGATAGAATGCAATAGATGAGACCTAACAGTGCAAGCCATCTTGAAGCTCTGCTGGAATCATGTCTGCTAACTTCCCAGTGGCCAAATTACATTGTGTGGTCAGTCCTAAGGTCTAGGACTGAGAAGTAAATTCTGGCCACTAGAAAGTATGGACATTTTCTTTGTTTGCTTGTTTGTTTGAGAGAGTGTTTCACTGTGTAGCTCAGGTTGGCCTTAACTTGTGATCCTCTTGCCTCTGTCTCCAAAATGCTAGAATCATAGGAGTATACCACCAAGCCCTGCTCAAAATTGTGGGTGTGTATTACTACTATTGAGGAGTAAAAATTTGAGACTAATACTATAATCTAATGTAAGGTTAGGGAAATTTTTGCTGTCATTTGAATAGAGAGGACCATGGATATCTGAGGAAAGAGTACTCCAGGCAGAGAAATCAACAGGAACAAAGATTCTACATTGGCAATATGCCTGGCCCTTTAGAAAAAAGCTAGAAAGAGGTCTGTGTGAGTAGTTCAGCAGAGTAATGTAGGAGTCAAAGACATTGCAGACGATGAAGGGAAGATGTACTTGTAGAATACTGCAAAGACTTGGACTTCTCTCATTATGAAATGGGAAACATCATAAAGGATTTCGAGCAGAAACATAATCTTACCAAAGCAGAGACTAGTATATGGGAATTTCCAGTGTATATCTGTTCAGTGAATGCTGCTAATAATAGTTATTTTGACTTCAATAGTGTGTACCAAAATAATTTTAAAAAATATTTAAAGTGTGAATGTAGTAAGATAACTAAAGCTTTAGAAATGATAATTATGCAAACAGAATAGAAATGAATCATAAGAAGGAGAGATTCTCATAAGACAGTTGTAAGATACTGCTTGCCAGAGCCATTTAGTGATTTTTTTTTTAAACCAAAGATGTGCCTTTTGTGTTTGAAATTAAGCTAGTTATGTAGAAAGAACAAGATTGAGCTTGGTGGCCATCTTTTAGGGACCTGAGGATTGTAGGACTTGTATAATGATAGGGAAAAGGTTATTGTAGAGAGTTAATTTGATGCAGACTGCCAAAAGTATATTTATTGGAAAGAGAACTGAAGGCCTGTATATATGAAATATTTCAGTAATTACAAAACTAAAAATGTAATTGAATTGTAGTGATCTTTATTTATAATCCAAAGAAATCAGGCAAAACTTAATCCTGCTTCGTAGCATTATTACTATTATTACATGAGACTATGTTTATCAAATACCTTACCAACCTAGAATTTCATGTCTCTTCCTGGTCCAGCAGGACATAGTAGGAATATCTGAAACCATTTTTTCCCTTTCTTTCTTTCTTTCTTTCTTTCTTTCTTTCTTTCTTTCTTTCTTTCTTTCTTTCTGAGAGAGAAATCATTAAAACACATTGCATATTTTTTCTCTGGTTGAGCAGCCAAACTAGACAGCCATGAAAAACTGTTTGAACAATATGATTATCTATCCTAATATCATTACCTAAGATTTCAAATAAAGCTCAACTTCTCTGAAAATCAGAGTTGGTTTTTTTTCTCAGCCCTTGATTTACTCTTCTGTTATTAATGTATTAAAGGTGGTCTGATCAACAAAGATAAAATTATTATTTCTTTACTTTTTTTTCTTGTCTTAACTTTTTTTTTTTTTTGACACAGGGTCTCACTATGTAGTTCAGGCTGACCTTAAATTTAGTATATGGCCCAGGCTAGCCTCAAACTCATAGTAATCTCCCTGCTTCAGCCTCCCAAGTGCTGAGATTCCAGGTGTGTGCCACCTTACCTGTCAAGTTATTACTTTTAGTTTGAAAGACAACTTTGGTTTGTATTAAAACCTAGAACACCTAGAACATAGAATCTTAAAAAGATTCTATGTTTACTTTTAAATTAATCTTATTGGTATACTTCTGATATACATAATGATTACATTCATTGTAGGGAATTTGTACCCGTAGATACATCTTGATTCTTTGTTTTCCCATTGCTCTCCCTTCCCATCAATCCTATGCTTTTAAGCAAACCTGGTGGTACAGGCCTATAATTCCAGCAGTCAGGAGGCAGGAGGAGTATAGTGAGTTTGAGGCCAGCCTGGGCTACATAGTAAGTTCAAGGCCGGCTTGAACTACACAGCAAGACTATCTCAAAAAACAAAACAAAACAGAACAAAACCCTCTATTATTTCTAACGCCTTATTCTTTTTTATGTTTTTAGCTTGCATTATTTCATCACATTATTTTGACCCTACAAATTCTTATTGTCATCTGGTATTTATTAATTTTATAAGAGTAATTACCCATTTCACTATCCTGCCATATTAATACCTTTTCTAACTTTCATTCATTTGTTCTCAGATTTTATTTTCTTCCTGTTAAAAAATGCATCTTTAGTATTTAACAAAGGTTTAAGTATTAAAATTCTTCTATATAACCAGAATTCCCTTTTGCCTTTTGAGTCTGTGTGTGTAATAGAATTTGATGTTGACAATTTTTTATTTCTTATTTTTGATAATACCTTTTATTATCAATCTTACTCTTTCCTATGTAACTAGTATATTGAAAAATATATAAATATGTATTGTTTACATTTTATATACATATATAAGAATTTTAATATTCATAAACTTCGTTGAATACTAAACTTTAACAGGAAAAAATAACGTCCAAGAAGAAGTGAACAAAAGTAAAGCTATTAATATGGCAAGAGAGTAAATAAAATATTTATATATTATTATATATAATTTTTAAATTTTGCAACAGGGTTTTGCTTCTTAAAATCTTTTGCCTCAGTATAGGTAATTTTTAGTTTTCTTATGGATTCTCAACAAAGTCTCTCACCTTTCGAACTCAAGTTATTTTATCTTCATGAAAATTTTATAGAGGGGAAAGTATAAAGTTTTCAAGTATAGATATGTCTCCATTGACTTTGCCCTTTCGAGAAGCAATATACAAGTTAATTATTTTAGTTATACCTCAATGATATGAAATTTTAGTACCATCAATTTGAGATATTTTACAAAATAGTTTTGTCTCATTCACCCACAATTTCATTTCTCATGCACTTGTACAAAATATGTAATAAATAAAAGACAATATAAATGGTGTTTCGAAGATATTTTGTATTTTATAAAATTTTTCATTAGGGTTCAATGCTGAATATCGACAAGAGAAGGCAGCAAAAGTAGTTGCTATTTATTTGACATTGTTGGTAATAACTGAAGTAGATTGAAGAATACTTGAAGCCACACACATGACACACACATCTGTAATCCCAACATTCAAGAGGCTAAGGCTGGAGGATCATTAGTTTGAGGCCAGCTTTGGCTATATAGTGAGACTCTGTTTCAAGAAAGAATTTTCCAATGTGGTTTGGCTTTTTCCTCATTGTAGATTCATTTTTTCTTTCCCAAAGTTTAAACATATTCAAGTGATGTTTTGCATACTTTGAGATAAATATCAACTCATGTTTTTGTTTCAAAAATGACAAATAAATGTATATTTGCTTTAGTTTCCAATTACTGTAGCACTAATTTTACATGAGTAAGGGAACTGAGCATTCCCTTGCATGAAATGGAAATAATAGTTTAGCTGTGGGTTAAGGAAACTACGAGGTAAAGATAAAAATGGAGTGTATTTCATTTGACCCTTAAGAATTCATATAATAAACCCAAACTAGGATACTTATGTTACGACTTTTTTCTCTATTAGTAGTACTGTTAACCTAATTAAACCATAAAGGATTGCTTATTTTGTAGGTAATTTAGTTTTTAAAAATTTGTATGTTTTTATTAGTGCACATTTATATAATATATTCCTCATAGGAATTTGGTAAGTGTACGTAGCATATCCTAATTCTTTCTCACCTGCTTCCCCACTCCCTACGCCTTCCTATGGTTAGTATAGCTCTTTCTTTTGGAAAAAGATCTATATCCCTGTGTCTTATAATCTGTTTTTTTCTCTCTATTCATATTTTGGGTTTCTCATGTAAGAGAAATCACATGGTATTTAAACTTGTGTGTCTGAATAATTTTAGGTGCTATATATGATGATGAACATATGCTGCTCCAAGATTGATGGAATGTAAGTTTCTATTTATTTAAAAAAAATTTAAACCACAGAAAAGCAAAATTATTATTGTTTTGGATGAAGGCAACAAAATTAGAAGTTATTTACAAGATTAAATAGAACGTGGCTGTTTGGAGAACTACAAATAAAATCTTGTTAATCTCACAGTTTTAAACATAGAGAGTAACCTTAATTTTAAAATCCAGAAAATTCAAACATTTTATCCAATGTAAATATTTTACTTGCTGAAAATCCTTTTCACCTGGGTTCTTATGAAATAAAACATCACAACAGCTGGTTCTTTTTGCTAGCTTTGGTGGCTACTCCATGCATGTGGTCGTAGAGCAATTATTACACTTCCCCTTTTCCCCCGACACAGAGTGAAGGCAAAGGATACAGGGCAGATAGGGTGGAATCTGCAGGCTCAAAGGAAAATTCCTGAAATTGGGCTACTGTAGCAGTAAATAGGAAATCTTACGAGGTTATCAGAAGCTTTTTATTCCCTTTAGACCTATCAATCTATCTATCTATCTATCTATCTATCTATCTATCTATCTATATCTATGTCTATCTATCTATCTATCTCACAAAAGACTGGCCATGGTTGTTTTAGATGCACTATAAGGGCAAAGAGTAAAAGGCCACAGAATTTCTTTGTTTCTTGACTGTTTTATGTGGATAAACAATGACCTCAAAGGAGTCTACTTATACACAGACCCTAACTATCTTGAAGTTACAAATATATTTTGTTTTTTTCTCATTTCTTGCCTTTCTTATGTTATATTTATCAGTTCTTTTGCTTTACTTAAAATATTTTTATAAACTCAATAGATGTTTAAAAGAAGACATACAGATGTTATATAAAAATGTTCAACATCATTAATCTTCAGGGAAATTCAAATTAAGACCACAATGAGATGCTGTCTCACTCCAGTTAGAATGGCTGTTCAAAAGACAAAATATAACAAATGACAGTGATGACCTAGAGAACAACTTACATACTATTAGTGGAAATGTAAATTAGTATAGCCATTATGGAAAATAATATGGAGGTTACTTATGAGCTGGGTTTTAGCTCAGTAGCACAAGTGCCTGCCTGACAAATGCAAAGTCATGAGTTCATTCCCTAGTAGCAATATATATATATATATAAAGTTACTATATATCCCAGCAATCTCATTACTGAGTATATAATCAAAGGAAGTGAAATCAGTATGTGGAAGAGGCATTCCCATCTCCATGTGTCCTGCAGCACTACTTATAATACCTAAGAAAGAGAATCAGTGTGACTGCCCATCAACAGACCATTTGATGAATGTATAATAAAAATGTAGTACATGTTTAGTGGAATGCTATTTAGCCATCAAAAGGAGACAATCCTATTATTTGAAGCAACATGGATGAATCTGAACATTATGTTAAGTGAAATAAGCCAGACACAAAAAGACATATATAAGATCGTACATATATAACATCTTAAACACAATACTAATAAAAATCAGCTAATTAATTTTTCTTTTAAATGTGATTATCTTAGACTGGGGAGGAAAAGTTGAGAAGGAAGTGGGGAGAGTTGGGCCTTGGGGTACAAAATTATAGTTCCATAGGAAGAATAAGTTCTAGTATTCTCTTGCATAATATAATTAACACTAATGTATATTTCAAAGTAGCTGGAAGAGTATTTTGAATATTCCCACCACAGAGATAAGTGTTTCAGGCAATAGATATGCTGATTATGCTGATTTGGTCATTGTAAACATCACATTAAACCTTATATATATTTGATTATCAATTAAAAATAAAACTTAAAGCTTTTAAATAGAGAATTTTACACAGTATTAAATTCTAATGGACAAAACAGTGAAATGTAGTATTGCCTATATATCCATGCAACAAAAACTTCTTTTTCAAAAGCAGCCATCATCTGTTTCAGATGTGCATTTCAGAGACATCTTTTGTGTATAGAACTTTTAAAAATACATATATATTTTTTATAAAGAATATACCTACGTACATGATAGAATTCTTTACATATTGATCTGTATCTGTCTTCACTTGACAACTCAGATCATGCCATATTGGTACCTATAAAGCTGCCACATTTTTATAAAAATCAACAAGACATTCTAAATTGCCAATTATTACTTCACTTCTGACATTTTAGTTCTTTTCAATATTTTAGTATAAATTCTACTGTAATGAATATCACTGTATGAAAGTGATTTTATATAGATGTTAAACAGGTTAAAGTGAGCATTTTATTGGTTTTCTCTGTTATTTCTGTTTTTCTATTATAATGATTTCTACTGAGCTCATATATTATTTCTTGCCATTTCTTTGAAATTTGTTCCTTGTTTGTTCTTGTTTGCTTGTTTTCTTTCTTTCTCTTTCTTTTAGTGATTTCTGCGGTTTGCACCCAAGGCCTTCACATTAAGTTGCTTAGTTGCTCAGGCTGCGCTAAAAATTATGATCCTGATCCTCTTGCCTGAGCTTCTCAGAGTGCTAATGTATTCTGTTTTTATGTATTTGAAATACACATTTTAGATTCCAGATGGAAATGAAATCATATAGTCATGTAATCTTTTTTTATCCTGCTTCTGGCATATTAAATTTGACAAGATGTCCTTTAAGTTTCATCTGTATGTTAAAAACAGCAAAATATTCTTTAAGGTTGAATTTTACACACACACACACACACACACACACACACATATTTATATATTATATCTAACATAAGATATATGTATTTCTTCATTCATTCATTGATGAACACCTCAGTTGTTGGCATATCTATTGTGAATAACACTTCTGAGAAGGATATCTTTAAAAAGTAATGATTTCATTCTCCGGTGTTCTTAAGATGACATTATACTTACATAACATATAACATTGCATCCCTATCATTCTTTCTGTTTTTATTGTATAATTTTTAGATTAGACCACAAACTAACTGTACAATGTTTTTAAAAATCAAGAGATAAAAGAAAATATTTTTTTAATCTACTCACATATTTTTCATGCGCAGTTCTCTTCATTCTTTGCAGAGGTTTGTGTATATATTTGTTATTTTTGTTTAACATGAAGAACTTCCTGTAGCATTTTCTATAGTTCATTTTTTTTTTTTAATTTAAAGAGGATAAAACAGAATAAAACCAATCAAAACAAACCAGTGTAAGAGATACAGGACTTCAAAACACTATAAAATCAACAGTAATTACTATCATGCCTCTTATTGTCTTCAAAATAGCTGCAGATAACTTCAAACATAGTAAAAATCAAACAGAACCAAATAGAATAAAAACAATGAATGCAATGATAGACTTCAACATAAGCCAATGGTAAATCCAAAATTGCTACCATGATATATCTTGCTATCATTGAAATAGCTGCTCCTGCCATTGGATTTAACATAATCAAACAAAACAAAAGAGACTAAAACTCAACCCAGCAAAATAATGGAAATGATATAGGACTTCCAAAACAAGTCCTTAGGGAATCAACAACCCTCAGAAGGAGATTCCCTCCCCCCACCCCCCAGATGTCACACTGCATTCTGCTATGGTCAGACTATTGGCTCTAGACCTGCAATGTTAGTGAAACACCAAAGCACCACAGGCATCCAATTGCATTTCATTTCCATAGCTATAATCACAGCCTGTGTTTCTCTGAATAAGCCTATCACTTACAGCAGGGGATGGGGAGGTTGCACTGGAAGAGGCTAGGGCCTGTCTGTTCCACTCTGCCAGCAGCCCATGCATGGTGCTAGTTCCCAAACTGGGCTTGCTTGCTGGTGTGGCTTTGTTCTCTCTACCCGCAGTCCACAAATGGTGTTGACTCATGAGAAGAGGCTGCGATCTGTCTGTTCTAATCCAGTGGCAGCCTGTGCAAGGCACTGGTTCCCAGACTGGGCTTGCTTGCTGGTGTGGCCTTGTTCTCTCGACCCTCAGTCCATGAATGGCCTAGTTCATATTTTCTGACCACAGATACTCTAAGCTTTTGTTTATCTGAGTTGTAAAAGTACTAGAGAAATGTCTTGATCAAACCGTAGATTCTAGACAATATTGTTAATTTTTCTTGATTTCTGAAACCCAATTTTCTTGACCTCCTTATCCTCTTTTTCTCTAAATTCTATTAGAAGTCAAGTACTTCCCTGGTAAAGTATAAGATGACTCTACTATTAATCAGTTTGGAAAATGAGATTTTTTAATTAACCCTTTTATTAACCCTTTATTTCACTATCTCTCCTCTTTCACTGTGTCAGTATCAATATAGTTGACTCACTTGGAAAGTCTCTTGTTTTACAAATTACAAAGATATGATACATAGTCTCGTTTATCTTATTTCACTTTAAGCCTTTGTAAGTAGTAGTAACATGGGGCATGAGAAAGCACTTTAGAAACTAATGGAAAGTTTTATTCATTTTTTTAACTTCTTTAAACATTTTCTATAGTTACTAAAAATTTCTGGTTTTGCACATGATAAGTTAAGACCGTAAAAGAAAGAAAAAGGATTTCAAGATACTCATTTTTCATTTTTTGTTATTGTTGTTGTTATTACATTTTAAGATGTTTTGTGTCTTGCTGTTGATAAATAAATTTAGCTGGAGTATTTACTGACCATTCTTATCTCCATCACCTTTAGGGGACTGCTTTTGAACTGCCAGTCTTCTCTCAGCTCACATCCCATCCACCAGCATATCTTGTTAGATTTACCACCAAAATGCATCTGAATGTGACCACATTTTTTGCTTCCAATGCTCCCCCTTAGTGCAAGGAATTTCGATCTTTTATCCGAACTTTTCCAGTAGCCTCTTAATATGCCTCTTTTGTGTGTAAGTACTCTTACTCTTAAAACTACATGTGCCACACAGCAGGCAGTCATCCTTCAATAATCAGTGTCAGGTTTCTTCATTGTGATCAGCATGGTCTGGTCCTACCTCTCAAAGCCTATGCATTTAAACCCTCACTCACTCAGATTCAGATACCCTGGTCTCCTTGCTTTTCTTTGAACATACCGTGCATTTTGGGGTATTTATTTGTATTGTTTCCTTTGCATGGAATGTTCTCCCATTAAAGGTGTCCTCATCTCTGTATTAAATCGGCTTGAAATTGTATCACAAAGTACCACTAAAGTAACAACTCTTTGGTAACATGTCAACCTCTCTGTCTTTACACCTAATGAAGAGAGATATTGAGAGTATTATATAGGCTGAGAATTTCCAACAGAAGTTTGTTGCTGATTATATATGAAATGTACACATACTTGTTTTTGCTTGTGCATTTTTTGTCTCTTCAGCAATTGTTTTACTTCCTAGTATGCATTATAAATTCTTTCTGAATCTGGCGTATTTCAACATAATGGTCTCAAAATCTCTCTATTTTTCCTACGAATAACAGAATTTCAGTTTTCTGTATGACTGAATAACAAATACTCTATATATATACCACATGTAATTATCCATTCATCTGTTGATAGGCACCTGGGCTGGCTTCATATCTTGTCTATTATGCACTGTGCCACAATAAATATGGGTATCCATATGATATGTTGACTTTAATTCCTTTAGATATATCGTAGGCAATAGTATAGCTGATCAAGTGATAGCTCTATTTTTAGTTTAAAAAATATTTTATTGGCATATGTGTGTGATATATAATAATTAAATAAGTGCATATTGCATTGTAATAATTTTCAATCCCCTTATCTTCTACCCTTCTTTCCCCTCTGCTTCTCCTGATCTTCTTTCCCACTCCAAAACAATCAACCTCCCTGTTTTGTACCATCTCTCCTTCATTTTATTCTTTATTTGTATTTTGTGTTTCTCATGTAAAAGAAATGTGATATTTAACCTTCATTGGCTGACATATTTCATTGAACACTGTAGTCTTAAATACTATCCATTTTATTATGACTCAAATCCATCCATCTTTATAATTAATATTCCACTTTCCAAATATATCACTTTCTCTTCATTTGTCTATTAATGAGCATCTAGGCTGTTTCTAGTTTAGCTGTTGTAAACTGTGCTGCTATAAACATGGGTACACATGTATCTTTCCCTCTATACTCTTAGCAGTACTTACTGCTTTTTGCATTCTTAATGATAGCCATTCTTACCAGAGTGAGATGAAATCTCAGTGTACTTTTCAATAGCATTTCCCTCTTGGCTAAAGATGTTGAACAGTTTTTTGTGGACTCATGTCTATTTCTACTCCTATGAGAAATGTCTAATTCATTTGCCCATTTATTGATTGGAATATTTGATATTTTGCTGTTAAATATTTTGCTTTATATATTCTAAGTATTAATTTTTGTCAGAAGAGTAGCTGGTAAAGATTTTTTTCCCATTCTTTAGATTATTTTTTCACTGTTGTTTCCTAAGTGCAGAAACTTCTCATTTGATGTAGTTGTACATGTTGATTCTTGCTATTATGTTCTGTCCTTTGGAGTCCTGTTCACAAACTATTTGCGTATACCTATGGCTTCAAGTTTCTCCTTTGTTTTTTTCTAGAAGTTTCAAAGTTTCAAGTCTTATGTCTAGGTCTTTGACCCATTCCAGGTGTGAGAGATCGAATTTCAATCTTTTACAAGTGAATGTCCTGTTTTCCCAGCACTGTTTGCTAAAAGGCTGACTTTTCTCCAACATATATTTTTGGTTCATTTTCCAGAATCAGATGGCTGTAGTTACATAGGTTTGATTTTGTGCCCCTTGTTGTATTCCACTGGGCTATGTGTCTGTTTTTTGTGCCAGTACACATTGTTTTTGTTACTATGGCTTTGTAGTATAACTTAAAGTTGGGAATTGTGATGCCTCTAGAGTTGCTTCTTTTACGTAGGATTGCTTTTGCTATTCTGGCTGTTTTGTGTTTCCATCTGAATTTTAAGAATCTAAATTTCATCTGAATTTTTTTTTAGTACTATGAAGTTTGTCATTGACATTTTGAAAAGGAATTGCATTGGATCTATAGATTAGTTTTGGTAATATGGATATTTTGATTATTTATTCTGCCAATCCATGAGCATTGAGAGTCCTTTTTGACTTCTTGTATATTCTTCAACTTTTTCTTCAGTGTTCTAAAATTTTCATTGCAGGTCATTTATCATCTTGATTAGATTAATCCCTAAATATTGTATTTTATTTGATTCTATTTTGAATGGAGCTATTTTGAGATTTCTTTCTCAGCTAGTTCAGTAGTGGTATAAAGTGATTAATTTTTAAATAATGTTTTTATGTTCTGCTGCATTGCTGAATTAGTTTATCAGTTGTAAAAGTATTTTGGTAGGTTCTTTAGAATCTTCTTAGTGTCGTCATCTGCAATCAAAAATAATTGCCCTTCTTCCTTTCCTATTCAAATCTCTTTTATTTTATTCTCTTGCCTAATTACTCCAGCTAAAATTCCAAAATCTATATTGAATAAGACCAATGAGAGTGGACAACCTTACCTTGTTCCTGAACATTAGAATCTTGCTTGATAATTTTATATTTGACGCTGAAAGATTGAAGTCCTTAAGATGTGTAATTCCCCAGCTTTAGACAGCCATAGCCTTTCTATATGTAGGAGAAGATTAAGCTGGCTCATGAAAACAATGAAATTTAATTATATCTTTGTACATTTCTGTTTTTCTGTAATTTTTCCTTCCATTCACTGAGATGCTCCTATAAATTCCTGTTTGCTAAATCAGTTCAAGGTACTTTTGGTTACTTCTAACCAAAAGAGCCCTGACTAATACACTCATTTATGAGCAAGGTGGCTGGTCAGAAATGCAGGTGAGTATAAAATCCGTACCCTCATCCTAAGCTACCCAAACCAAAAAGTCTATCCAAATATAGAAAGTTTTCATTCCTCTAATTAAATTATGAAAATATGCAAATTAATGAGTCAAAAACATTTAGCAATTTTCATAAAAACCATTTCCTTCATACTTGGAATGGTTTCAGATTATTTCTCTTGTTTGGTATGCTTATATCAGAATAATACTTCTGCACTTTTATAGGATGTAATAAAATCAGTAATAATAAGACCAGGCCTTTTTTGTTATTTAGATTAATGAAGCCTTGAAATAGGGAAAAGTTTCATGCAGTATACATTGCATCATATGACTGAATGTTAGACAAGTCCCAAGGCATAAAGCTTTTATCACTAGCAGGGTAGCTGCTAGAGCTTCTCTTGCAATCGGCACTTTGTATTTAATGTTTTAAAATATTTGGCAAGCACATCAGAAGAATGGTTGTAGCTGTTCCCATTAATTGGACTTTAAAAATTAATACAGCAAAGCAGTGTTCTGATTTTTGCCCTTTGGCGTTGACCAGAGAAAGAACCCAGAGTACTTTTCTCAGCTCTATTTTGTTTTAAAGCAGGTAGCGGTATTAAAAAGAAATTATTTACTTTAAATGGTACTGTGAATAGTTGTATTGTGGGGCTTTTGTTTCAATGTGTATATAATCTATCTGCAGTAATATATAGGGTTTTTTAAAATATGAGACCTCATTTCTAACAATATCCATTTCTTTAAACAAAGCTGCTAGATGCAGGAAATTTGACTACTTTGGTTTTTGTGTTCCTAAGCACCTACCACATGCCTATGGAATTATAAATGAAATGGGAAGAGAGAATACAAAGTATTATTGATAACATAGTAAAATTTTAATTTTTCAACTTTCCAATTAACTAAAACTCAAAGTATGTATTTTCCCAGTCTTCAGAATTAGCATGATATTATCACAAGGTGAATGGAGGTCTTGGAAAATAATGATTTTTTTTTTTTTTTTTTTTTTTTACTTTTCCCTGGGCTTACTATTCAGAGTCAACAGTGTAAGCTATAGATTGAGAAAGTTCTTTGACTACTCATATTAGTTCCACAAGACAAGAGAATCTAGATAATGCCCCAATCTTTTCCCACTATATCTGCACTATGTTTCCATTGGTGGCACCAGTATGTTCTGTGCAAAGATTAGCCTCTCATACTTTGCTGAGGCCTCAAAATTTGAATAATTCCTATTAGACTTGTATCTGAAAACTTGAGAGTTTGGTGTCCAAATTTTTGGTTCCAGTTCTCTTGGTTCCAGTTTACTCATACATTTATTGGATCGCATAATTTAAAAAGTAGGGAGTTTTATTTTAGATGGGACTGAATAAAATCATTATTTTTCCTTTTAATAGTTGTTTCTTTCTCTCCCTCCCTCTGTCTCTCTCTGTCTCTGTCTGTCTTTCTCTTAGTTCAGCTGGCCTTGTTTACTGCACTTGGTAGCCCAGGCTGACCTCAAACTCAGGGTAATCCTGTTGCCCCTACTTGCTTCCGTTTTCCCACTGCTGGGATTGCAGGTGTGTGCCACGCCTGGCTGTTACTATTTTTCTTATCTACCACAAAAAGCTGCATTACGTTAAATCACAGTCCCTAGCACTTATACTTTCCTTAGCAGTCCTTAATTTTGCCCTGCCCAAAGGTTCTATCTTTCATGGTCATGAGCCCCAGTATTAGCCTCTGTAGTCCTGTCTTTTGTCTCTTGTAAATTATATTCTGTTTGGTTTCATGATCTTGCCTTGTTTTTGCTCTATAACCTTTTCTGTATTCCCTATGGAACTTGTTCTGTAAGCCTGTGTTACCTTAAGTCTTCAGCCTTTTCACCGACTTATTCCTATAATGGTTTATATTTGGAGCTATCCCAAGAATATGACTAGCCCTGCATCCTTCCTAAGCTAGAAATGACTTTATTTTCTTTATTGTACATTCCTTATGCCTGTGGCATTGATTGCTAAGTATTGTTCAACTCCCTTTTTGCTGTTCATAATTCATCACTTCTCTATTCTCAACCTAAAGTAATCTCCTCTTATACAACTATCTTTCAACAATATGATTATTCTTTCTTTGGTTACTTTTTAACCAATCTCCAAGTTACTCCTTATATGAAATAAAAGCTCATATTCCGTACTCTTTTCCCCTAATCTTGTATTATGTTACTATTATAGATGTCATAACTGGGTTCAGGAGAGCTGTCCTGGTTGATAACATACTTACACAATTTCCTGATATTTTTAACTTCAGTTATATCCCGTACTCAAGATGACTCTATCCCTGAAATCTTATCTCTCTCCCATAACCTCCTATTCTTCCAATTTACTCATACATTTATTGGATGGAATACAGAGTCTCAGTACTTTTGCCATTTAAATTTTCACATTAAGCACATTGTTCATCTTGCTTCCTTACTTATTGTTGTTGGCTTTATGAATCAAAACTTGAGCAAGTTTCTTGTCATCTCGCTGAATACCTTGATTTCTTTTTAATCAGTTCTACTCAGCAAATCTCCAAAGGCGAATTGTCTTAGATGGTTATGGTGGCAGCAGTTCTTGTGTTCTTGTTTACTTCTCCTGTTTTCCAGCGCAGAAGTTTTAAAAGTGTGATCCCTGTACCAGATGCATCACTATTGCTGGAGAGCTTGTTAGGGACACACATTTGTAGACTTCCTTCCACACTTACTAACCCACCTCTGTAAACTCTGGGCGTGGGTTATAGCAGTTTGTGCTTCAATTAAGTCTCCATACCCTTCTGATGTATACTAAAGTTTGACAATCAGTGCCCCAGAACATTTAATTTATAATTCTACTTCTCTTATTCTTTCTTTCTGCATCCTTATTTACTATTAGCTACCTATTGTAGCTTTAGCTTTATAGAAAAAATGGAAGCTCTTAGGTATGAGTTTCATCAACTTTGTCAATGCCAGACCCTCTCCATGATTTCTCTTGCATGTGTGTGTTTGGTTGGAAGCTGCACATTGTATGTGGGGTTGCAGCAAGAAAATAAGTAATATTTAGATATGGAAATGGGTCAGTGTTCTCTGCGAGGCTGTTAAAATGGAGTTAGTCAAAATGTAAACTGCGCTTAGCTTTTGTTGTTGCTTTGGCTCCCCTTGTACTCAGGGTTACTACAAAGTACTGTGTGTTTTGACAGTTTGTTTTGTTGTTCAATCAATATTTTTCCTCCACTCTAGGCTCTAAGTCTTCTTTTTGTGCTTGTACTTCAATGAATTTCTTTTTATGCCCCATCCCAGTAATACACTTTTTTTTCTTACTAGCCTAGTAGTAGATGGCAAATAGGATATTCTGTTACTGTGATTCCATTTGATTCTTGAGATTTGTGGTGGGAATTTTTCAGTGATTGCACATCTTCCTAGATCTGTAATGTAGGGCAGCAGAGAGTTTGCAGTTCTTCTCTTGTTGGCTTAAGGCTTATGTATTGTAGGGAGAAGGATCTGGGTGTACCTGAAACAGTGACCACTTGCTTCTCCCAGGCTGGTACCAGTGAGGAAAGATTTCTTTTGCCTTCCTCCTTGTACCAAATTTATTTTGTGAGCACTCATGGTTGTTTCCTTGAATCTGCGGTTCCAAGAGTTTTATGTTCTCATAGTAGCCCAGACCTGGCCTAGTAATTTGTTTAAAATGTTAACCAGATTCTTTTTACTCATTTTTTCCAGTTTCTTTTAATTTCTTGTCCCAAGTGAGTCGGTGCTCACATCCCATGTCTCCTTAGAGACATTTGTCTGTCCTTAGATTTCAGGTTAGTTTGTTTCTCTATAACTTCAGTTTTATGAAGTGTGAAGGAGGTTGTACCTGGTATACTATTTAGTTTTCTTTTTCTTATTGCTTTGACAGCTTTTCTGTCGTCCTGAATGAAAGCTATTTTAAAAAATAACTTATTCATTATCACTACTCCATTATATTCCATTTTCATATGTCCTCACTCATGACATTCTTCAGGTTAACCTGTTTGAAATCTAGTGGGCCTTTTCAGGTTTTATTTGTTTTCTCTCTCTAGTACAGGTGTTACTATCACTTACTCCCACTTACCTTAAAATGGATAACCCATTCTGCTGTTACTGGATTTCTAGATGTTCCTTCTTAATTTTATCTTTCATTTTAAAACAGGAAACAAAATGATTAGTTTCTTAGTTCATATTATTAAAGTAATTTAATTATTAATATAAGTAGTTTTTAGTACTCATAATGCCACCATTAGCAGAAAGCTACCTCTATAAATTTTCTGTCTAAATGGCAGTGGTTTTCCTAATATAAGCATATGTGTTTTTACATTTAGAACAAAATGTTTCATGCTTTTGTAACTAAGTTTTCTCATTAATATTGTATCTCACATGTTATTATTTATCTGAAACATGTAGCTAGTCATCATATAAATGGGTTATAATTTATTAAATTAGTCACATATTGTTTCTACATTTTTGGACAGAATTCAACAAAAGCTTCCCTGTTGATAATCTTTATTATGTACAAATGATATTGTTGAGTCAAATGTATTAAATAGTTTAAAAATTGGTTTTCCATTTTATTTAATGTATAATAAATTGTTGGGATTTTTATAACAGCTTTACTGAGAAATAATTCACTTGTATTGTTCATTTAAAGTATTAAGTGACATTTTAATATATTTGTAGAGTTATGCAACTATAACTACAATTTTTAAATATTTTTAAAATTTATTTTTTATTTAGTATGTATTTGCAGTACATAATGATTATGATTACATTTATCATGGAGAATTGGTGCATGAATATAACACATCTTAATTATTTTTTATTCCCTACCACTCTCATCCCTTCCTGCTGCTTCTTCCAACTCTTGATCTCTTTCCCATTTTCAAAAACTTTATTTCCACTTTTTTCCATCAATTATTTTTTCCATTCCCTTTCCTTCACCTCCCTCTCCACTTGTTCTATTTTCTGTTTCCTTTCCCATTTGAAAAAGATCTCTTTAGTTGATATTATCTATGATTTATATTGGTCTTTATATTTGGATTTTCTCATATAAGAGGAATCATGATTTTTAAAAATCTTATTTTAAAGAGATACAGAAAATAGAAATAAAGTAAAACAAAGTTTCACATCAGGCTAATAGGAGAATAACAATAATTAATACATTACAAATTGTTATCTTCATAATAGTTACTCGGAGTACAAGATATAGGCATAAAACAATGTCCAGACAAGGTTAGCACAAATCTTTCTTTTTAATGAACGGAGAGAAACTAGCTATATGACTATCTTAACAATCTTGTGAGTGTGTATATATATTTTTTTCTCTTTTCTCTTCCTTTCTTTCCCCTTTCTCCCATCAGTTTCTCTCTCTCTCTCTTTCTCTCTGTCTCTTTCGGTCTGTCTCTCTCTCTCTCTCTCTCTCTCTCTGTCTCTCTCTCTCTCTCTGAATAGTTTCTTCCCAATTCACAATATCTCTTGTACCTTTTGGATATTATTTACTTACTTATTCAGCTTCTGATCTAGTGAGTCAGTGCAATGTTTATATATATAGGTATGATTTATTTTACTTATAAAGTGAATGTAATCAAGTTTTTTATTTTATTTTTATTTTTATTTTTGGTACTAGGGATCCAGCTCAGGATCTGACACTTGCTAAGCAGGTACTTGTGCCATTGAGCTATGTCCCCGGCTCTGAGTTGCATTCATTTACCTATAAAAGTCTCGAGTTTATTCTTTTTATGACCAAGTAATACTCCATTATATTTTTAAAAACCACATTTCCTTTTATCCTTTCCTCAGTCAGTGGGTATTTGGGTTGTTTCTAAGATGTACTTATGCATTTAACCTTGTTTACTTATTTACTCTAATTTTTTCTTGTTGTTTATCCTTTTCTAAAATACTCCCCTTGGCATTTTTACATACTTAGTTATGTGCTGTGTGACTATAAACAGATTTATTTTTCACTGTAATCCTGTTTTTTAGCTATTTTGCTTTAGTGATACGGCTAAGACTTCCTTAGGAGTGATCAGTTTTATTTTTTTTTTTTAAAAAAGGAACAAAAGGGCTGATTGGTAAGGAAATCCCAGTAGAATTTTCATGAATAAATATAAGTTGTTTATAAAATTTATGTATAAAGGCAAAACTAAAGGAATAGGTAAAATCATGTCACATATCTTTATATAGTTATTATTTTAGGGAAAAAATACCTTTTATATTTAGGTATTATTAGCTGTACATTTCCCCTAGAATTCTTTTAGCAGGTATATGTTTCCTTTATTTCTAGTGCACTGAGTGTTTGTCATGAAAATATGTTGTATTTTGTCAAATTCTTTTATTTATCAATTGTTACTATGTAGAATTTTTTCTTTAGACTGTTATTATGATGACTTAAATTGAGTCATTTCCAAACAACAAATTTTTGTAAAACTTCACTTAATGGTGTAGGATATATATATATATAGAGAGAGTAAATATTGTCATATATGTCATATATTATGATATATAATATATTATCATATATATATATATATGACATGCTAGTATTTTGTTGAGGACTTTTAAGTATATGTTTGTGGAACATATTAGTTTGTAGTTTTATTTTATTATTGTATCTTTGATTAGGAAAGACCAAGTTTCATGCTCTTAGTGTGAAAGGCATATTGTACAGTATATTTTCTTTAATTTAAAGAAAGTGCCCCAATGTGCCCAACATGCCCCTGAAATCTTTATCATTGTGACAGGACTTTCTATCTTTTTAGGTCTTATCTCTTATTTCTTAGAGAATAGTTTGCTTAAAAGGCATGCAGTACATTTGATACTTCGAAAGAATTAATGACTATAGTACCATCAATATAATGGGGCAATACAATATTATGTGAAATTCCCAATCTGTTCAGGTCTCTTTCAGCTATAGTGTAAGGGAAAGCAGAAATAGCATAGTCTACTTTCCAGATTAAGCACTTGTCACAATGTTCCCAACTCACATAAAACAATGATCAAAAAAGGCAGAAAATTTAATATTGAGTACCTCATTTAAAAGAGTTTCTTTACAAAATAAGGAGGAAGTGAGGCTGTACAAAAATAGGTTTTAGTTAGCCAAATAAGGAAAATAATTTACTGATAATGAGTTAAATTTTGTTTGGTTGCAGTAGCTGAAGATATGTATATGAAAAAATTCAACATTTTAAAATTTATTAGCTTTTCCAAAGTTAAAGGCTTTACAAACAACATCAATAGTTTCTAATAAAATGAGACTAAAGAAAAAAAGAAGTGTAAATTATTTTGTTGGCTCTATAATAATTTGTTTGAAACAATTATAGATAGAATTTTTTTAAAGGAGTATAATTTAAAGTGGAATAGGCTTAGGTGTATCACAGCTGATAGTAGTAAAAATATTTGTGGAAAAGAAGTGTCAGTTGGACAAATTTATAAAAATCAAGTTAAGGATCATGGTTGTATTATTTATATAATCAGATACTTTGTGGAAAATATTAAATATTTGAATCTATTGTATGTTACTGAGTTGATAGTATTAACAGTAAACTTTATTCCTCTGAGGGATTTAAACATTGTTAATTCTATGCATTTTTATCAGAATACATACTGAATATCCTGACCTTTTTTTGCCATTCAGGAGAGCTCTGGGCTGCATGCTTTATCCATTTTATTTTATTTTATTTTATCTTATTTTTGAGACAAGTTCTCTCAAAATTGTCCAGATTGGCCTTAAACTTATGTCTCTTGGGCCTCTGCTTCTTGACCAGCTGGATTTACAGGCACATGCGACCACATCTGGCTCCTCACTTTAGAAGTTTAATGCCTTTACAGTTATAATGTTGTAGTATGATTTTTAAAACTCAGGGTCAAAATTCAAACTTTTCCAAATGAGAACTTGAACCACTGTATTGAACAGGATGGCTTGGGAGACAAACCTTTGGTTATTGCTTTCTTAATTCATTGTGTAACAAACCATACTTTTTTGTGGTAGGATAGTTTCGATGATAACATGGCTCCAATCATAATAATATCAACTTGTTTTGTATATACTCTATCTTATCAGAAGTCAAAACAAAAAGTGAGATATTTATTCCCATACTCAGAGTCAGTCTGTTATCTAAACCCCAAATTATAGTTTTAGGAGACACCCTACAAAATGGGGAAAAGTTTTTATTGGCTGCTCCTCTGACAAAAGACTAATATCTAGAATATACAAAGAAATAAAAACAATCAGATCCCCACCCTCACCCCGAGTGAAAGACCTCATTCTTCTAAAATCTGGAAATAATGACACAAACCAGTGAATTATTTTTTGTTTTTCATTTCTGTTTAATCAAGTGAAAATCTTGACAGTCATACTACTACCTCATGTGAAAAGCCCCTGACCACTAATTTTGAGGTGTTTGTTTATAGTCAGCTAGTCAGTGAATGATCCAGAATCTCACCTTAAAGGTCTGCTTTTTAGGACTATCTCTGTCACTGACTCGTGAGTTCTTAGGAAGCAGAAATCTAGAAAGACATTCTTTTGTTGCGGGAGTACTCTTAAAAGAACATGAGGAAAGCAGGATAAGTTATGGGCAGAGCTAAGCAAAGATGTAATTTCAAAAGAAATTACAGTCTCAGACTGATTCTTTGAGAAGCTCGGAGAGTTTATGGCACCCCAGAATTATGCCTCTTGGCATTTGTGACTCTGTATTTCTGGTATTTGACTTTATATCCTGGGTATTACTAGACAAAGAGACTATTACTGACAGGGTATAATTGGTAATTTTTCCTATTGATTAGGTTCATAATATTCTGCTATGTGATTGTACTATGTCTTATTTATCTAACTCCTGAATTATTAGGTACTGTGATTGTTTCCAGCTTTTCTCCATATAAATCACACATTTGTCTGTGAATAATTAAAAGTATGAAGTTTTTAAAGCATTAACAAAATAATGGGTAAAATATGAAAAATATCCTGAACTTTACTGCTTTTTCCTCTGTAATATGCATACGATTTAAGGAAGAAATTTAAGTTAAGCTTTTGTTTAGAAAATGGAAATATGATGAAGCTATTACATGAATAGAGTTGAGAAATGGAAATTAAATTGGAACAAGAAATTATACAAGGAAAAATTTGATAACCAAAATAAATACAGGTATAGAGTTATGAAAAAATAGTTACTTACATGTAGGTACTTACCTAGAATTTTCTAGTTTCTTAACACATAAAATAAAACATAAGAATTGGCCAAAAAAAGCAAGTTGAAGAAAATATTTTATTGATAAAGTATGTAAAATCAGACTTGTAGATCATAATTAGACTAAAACAAGCAATTTAAAAATATTTCTTCGGGGGCTGGGGATTTAGCTCAGCGGCATAAGCACCTGCCTTGCAAGCAGGCGGTCGTGAGTTCGATCGCCGGTACCGATAAAAATGAAAAAGACAATATATATATATATATATATATATATTTCTTCATTTACATTTAAATAAGATTAAGGCAGCACAATAGACTGCCAAAAAATAATAAGTTAAGACCATAGATTTTTAAAAGAGAAGGATAAAAGTGATTTGCAAATATAGCAGTAGGAATTTAGGTAAGGAAAAATTAAAGAAAAGAATGTATACTTTTTTCTCAAGATTATTGAAACATATGGCAAGATGTTCATATAGTAAAAGAAATATTTAGATAAATGAATTCTTAAGAAGTAAAAATTAAAACTAAAATTAATAACCAAAAATTAATAACTAAAAGATACTCAATTTAAGTATTTAAAAAGTACTTCTTTGCTATGGTTATAGATGTATAAAAGAATTTATTTTTAATAAAGTTATTTCCACTAAGGGACAGAAGAAATTGCTATTGGGAAAAATATATACATTAGATGTTAGGGTGCTAGTAATGTTTTGTTTTGTTGTTAATATGGATGGTGTGTTGTATCAAGTATTATGTTTCAAAACACACTTTAAAAAGCTGATATATTTCTTTTTAAAATCAAATGTAGAGTTTTAAACAGAATTTTAATTACAAAAGAAATTGTAGTTATAAGTGTAAAAGAAGAACCAAATAGTTGTCAACTCATATGAATTTTATTTATTTTGATTTGACTTAACCAGTGTCAGAATATTTGTAATACAAACATTCTAAATTAATCTTTATTCAGTTAATGTAACAGAATATTGTCGTGGTAAATTGAAATCTAAAATTTAAACAACCTGCTGTACAACAGAATTTGGGGTGAAGGCTCTTTGAGATTTTTGCATTGTGAGAACCTTAATAGACTTCTGTGATGTTCTGTCATCTTCATGAAAGAATGTAGCAATGGCAGAAGGGCAGAAAATTGCCCTTAAAAGCTTTGCCTTATATACAGTAACAATAATAATGGTAATTTAGCAGTAATATTCAAAAAAGGAAAATAGTGTCCCTGAGCATAATTCCACTGTTGGTCTACCATCAACCACTCCTAAACTAATGAAACAAATATTAAGTGGCAAAAGTGGTATGTTCTTAAGAATGTAGCAAGACTGTAAACATTAAGCAGCATTATAGTTTTAAAAAATAAGTCACTGTAGAGAAACTTCATTAATGATTTATGAGAAAAAACACATCATGTTAATTAAATTTACAGATGATGCTAAATTGTAGTGTTGACAAAACCAGTGAAGGCAGATAAAAGAGACTTAAAGTGGTTAGAAATATGGGCAGGAAATGAAATGTGATTCAACCTGGAAATATGTAGCTAATACATCTGGGGAAAAATAATCAGAAACACAGCTATTCAGTTGGCAGGATATACAGTACTTGGAAAGCAATACTACCAAGAGACTTTGCTTGAGTTGATAGTGGTAGCAAATTATATATGATCATGTAATACAATATGGCAGTAAAATCAGTCAATGCGACTTTAGTCTGTATATGCAAAAGCTTCACATCTTGTGGCTGGAAGATAAAAGTTATTTGAATAGTACTCCTGATATCTCAAAGATAATACAATTTTATATCACATACATACCTCAAATAAGCAAACAGTATTGTCCAAACTGAAAAATAAGTGTAAAGTGGGTTTTAGACTTATTTTATATGAAAAATTAAAGTAAAACATATATTGTTTGTTCAAAGTTTAGTGAGTCTAGTTATGATAATATTGCAGAAAAATTGAAAGATAAAAACATCATGGAAATCAAGTCATTTGTAAAGGTAGGATAAGAGGCTCTATAGTTAAGTAATGAGGAGAAATTAACTAACGGAAATTTAAGACTGAATCCGGGAAATGTTTTCTGACAGTGAAATCTATTAGTCTCTGGAATGGAATCCCTTGAGAGGTGGGGGGAAGTTCCATTCCTCTATTTATTGTACAACACATTATTCTCAAAACAAAAGTAAAAACTAATTTAGCCATTTTGCATCAACAGGCTTGCACACAATGGCTTTGTCAGGTCTTATCCAACTGTCTTATAGTCTCAGACTAACACGTTTGTACTATCATTAAAGAACTGCTTATTATTTTTTAATGAATGCTTTGTAAAGACCAAATTCATATTTTCCAGCTCATGAACTTCAATTTCCTGAGTTATTATTATTTTTTCTTCCAAGTCATAGGAATGCTAGAAAAGAAAACACCCCTCCTTCTCCCTGTTGATGAGATATGGTCTTAAATATTTCAAGCCTTTTGGATCATGTAGGAAGAGGTAGCTGAACTCTGAAGTCTCACTTACGCCAGTGCATTGAAAACATATTTTCATTGCAGCTTTGCAACCACAACTATGCAATATATAAAAATTCATTCACTTCCTTTTCTGGGTTAATCCACAGAGAGATTTTTACCAGATGGTGTCCTGGAGGTACTATTTACTTTTAGCAAAGCAATATAACTGAGCTTGAAAAATATAAGGTATGCACTTCATTCCAACATTAAAACATTATGTCAATTGTACGTTTAAATTATCTGGGCTAAAACTTGTCTGAAACTCTGTTTAGTGACCTAATATAGCAAAATGTATGTGGAAGCAATGTACTTTTATATGACAATCAATTTTAAACCAGTGTGATTCCTCTTGTAAGAACAAAACAAACCAAGGGGAAAAAACAAACAGAAAAACATTAAAATATATAACAGATTTAGGCAAGACATAAATTGTGTGTGTGTATGTGTATACACAAGGCTAAAAAAAAATAGTATGTCTTTAAATAAAAAACATTTACTATAGTAAAATACACACTGTCATTAATTCCCCTCACTCTAAACACTGTTATCATATTGTTCCTGCAACTCTCTGAGGAGTTTTAGAAGACTTCTTTTGTGAGCGTCTTTATGTGGTATGATCAAAAATATGGTAAATGCTGTGGCTAATATCCAAAGGAAAAGCGGGCTCATAAAATCATACTATGTCTTCACATACCTTTTTCACCTAATCTGCCATTGTACAATGCAACTTTTGGCTGTTACCCAAAGTCAAAATGACTATGAAAGGTAAATGTTTGGAATTGGCTCAGGACATGGTGGCCACAATGGCACAACTAAAGACACTCATGAAAGAGAATTTCCAGTACTGACTTAGAACATGGCAACAATGATTGGATAAATGTGTTCAGAGCAAGGGGAAATATTCTGAGGTGATTAATGACAATACCTTTTACTGTAATAATGTCTTATTCAGCTGTAATAATGTCATTCAAATGTACCATATTTAAAAACAACAGAAAGAAGCCACCCAGCAGGACATGCCGTTAAACAGAGGGGAAATGCAGAGAACAAACAGTGGGAAAATAATATGACAAAGATAAGCCAGTTATAATCATCAATATAAATGGCCTCAGTTCAACAATCAAAAGAAACAGACTGGGAGAATAGATCAAGAATTAAGATTCGCCAATATGCTGTACACAAGAAACATATTTAACTCAAAAAGAAACTCATAGACTAATGTCAAAGAATGGAAAACAATACTCCATGCAACAGGAACCCAGAAAAAAGCAGAGGTAACTATTCTGTTTGCAGACAATGTGAATTTCAAACCAACAATGATCAAAAGAAAGAAAGAAGGTTAGTACATACTTGTTAGGGAAAGTTTCAAGAGGAGGAGATAACAATATAAATATGTATGCACCAAATATGGGAGCACCCAACTATATATGACAAATGTTAATAGACATGAAAAATCAAATAAGCAATAATACAGTTGTAATGGGGAACCTTAATACCCAAACAAGACAAAAAAATCAGCAAAGAAATATCACAACTGAACCCAACCTGTGAACAAATGAACTTAGTAGATGTTTATGGAGTATTCCATCCAACATCAGAATACACATTCTTCTCTAAAATAGACTATACTAGCCCAAAGAGCATGCTTAAGGAAATGTCAAAGTTTTGAAATGTACAGATTCCTAGATATATATGAACTGCCAAAGCTGAATCAAGAATATATAAAACTTCTGAATAACTCAATATCAGTTAATGAAATTGAAAATGTAATGAAAACTTACCAACAAAGAAAAGCCCAAGTCCTGATGGATTCATTGCTGAATCATATAAGAAATTTAGAGAAAATTTAAGACCAGTACTCCTCAGACTCTTTGGTTAAATTCAAAAAGAAGCAATTCTCCCTAACTCATTCCTGGAGGCAACTATTTTCCTACTACCAAAACCACAGAAAGGCCCAACCAAAAAAACAAAACAATAAAACTATAGACCAATCTCCCTAATGAACATACATACAAAAATCCCCAATGAGAAAGAAGATTATACACCATGACCAAGTGGGATTTATCCCAGGAATGCAGGGATGATTTAACATACACATATCAATAATTGTAAAGCACAATATCAACACAACCAAAGACAAAACTCACATGATCATCTCAATAGATATAGAAAAAGCTTTTGATAAATTTCAAAACTCATTCATGATAAAAAAAATTTCTACAGAAAATTGTGGTAGATAGTCTTTACCTCAATCTGATAAAGGCCATTTATGTCATACCAACAGCCAGTATTATGCTAAATGAACAAAAAGTGAAAACTTTCATTCTTATCAGGAGTGAAACAAGGATGTCCACTATCACCACTACTATTCAGTATAGTTCTGGAAGCATTAGGCAGGACAATTAGACAAGACAGAGAAAAGGAATAACGTTAGGAAAGGAAGAGGTTAAACTGTCATTATTCACAGATGACATGATGCTCTACATATAAGGCCCCAAAAACTCCACCAAAAGGCTTCTAGATTTAATAACCAAATTCAATAACACATCTCAATACAAAATCAAAACTCAAAAAACCAATAGCATTGTTCTTTGTTTCTTTAGTACCAGGAATCAAACTCAGGACCTCACACTTGCCAGGCAGGCTCTATGCCACTGAGCTATATCCCTGGCCCCTCAATAGCATTCTTGCACACAAATAATAAACTCACTGAGAGAGAAACTAGGGAAACTACACCCTTCACGATGGCATCCCTCCTTCAAAAAAAAAAAAAAAAAAAAAAAGCACAAAATACTTAGGAATCCATTAACAAAGGGTGTAAAGAATTGAAAAGTACAGTACTCTATAAAAGGAGATCAAAAAGAGTATCAAAAAATGGAAAGATATCACTTGCTCATGGTTAGGAAAAACTAACAGTGAAAATGGCTTACAAAATTGTTATACAGGTTTAAAGCAATCCTGATCAAAATACCATTAGCGTACCTCACAGAACTAGAGAAAATGTTCCTAAAATTCTTCTGAAACCAAAAGTTACCTAGAATAGAAATTGCAGTCCTATACAACAAAGGCAAGGTAGAAGGCATCACAATCCCTGACTTGAAATTATGTTACAAAGCTACTCTGATAAAATAGGCCTGGTACTGGCAAAAAGCAAAAACAGATCTGAGGTTCAGTGGAACAGACTAGAAGATACAGATACAACTATAAACACCTTCAGCCATCTTATCTTAGACAAATAGGCCAAACATGTTCATTCTTTAATAAATGCCTCTTTACTAGACGTTGCCAGAAAAATTGGCTCTTTGCATGCTGAATATTAAAACTAGACACATATCTATCACCATGCACTAAAGTCAAAATGGATCAAAGATCCAAATATTAAAACAGAAACATTCAACCTACTAGAAGACAAAGTAGGTGGAAATCTTGAAGACAGAGGTGCAGGTAGAAAGTTCATGAGCAAAACCCAAACTGCATGGGAAATACTTTAAAGAATCAACAACTGGTATCTCATCTTATTAAAAACTTTTGCACCTCAAAAGAAATCATTAATAAGAGTGAAAAGAGTGAAATTTTACCACCTGCAGAGTGGTAAAATGTTTTAACCAACTGTCCCTCAGACAAAAGACTTCTATTTAGGACATATAAAGAATTGAAAAAATTAGACTCCCAATTCAAAGACTCAATCAAAAGATAGGCATCTGAAATGAATATGTAATTCCTAGATGAATAAATACTAATTACAAATAAATACATGAAAAATGTTCAGCTACATTAGTCACTTAAGAGATGCAAATTAAAACAATACTGAGATTTCATCTCACCCCAGAAAGGATGGCTGTCATTTAGTAATCAACCAATAACAAATGCTGGTGGGATTTTGGGTGAAAAGCAATCCTTCTCCATCATTGGTGGGAGTATAGGCCAGTGCAGTCACCATGAAAATCAGTGTGGCAATTCCTCAAAGAACTAGAATTAGAGGTCTCATTCCACTCAGCTCTTCTCCATCTGGGTATCTTCCCAGAGGAAATGAAAACATACCACAGTGATATATGTGCACCCATTCTTATAGTAGCAAAATCTATAATATGTAAATCTTGGAAACAACCCAAATGCCCATCACTGGAAGAATGCATTTTTAAAAATGTGATATTCTTATACAATGGAATACTCTTCAGCCATAAGTGAGGGTAAAGTTCAGACTTTTATAAGTAAATGGTTGTAACTTGAGACCATACTCATAGTAAGAATAAATCAGATTCACATGTGTAAACATCATATTGTCTGCATGATGTGAGAAGCTGAGATAGTTAATATGTTCTAAAATGTACAATAGATATTGTGAAATTGGAAGAAATTGTTTAGAAGGATAAAGGAACTAGAATGGGTGAAAGAGGAAAGGACAGTAGGAAAAAAGGAAAAAAATGTAAGTCAGTTGTACTGTTAGTATCTCTTAGCTCATTAAAAAGGCTTTTGCTAACATTGGTTGATGTAATTTTATGACTACTTTAACGCAACTACTTTAAAGATAACAACATGTAATGGATTAGCTATTATTTTTTATTATTTTGTTATAAAACTTTGTTTTTACCTTTTTTCCATAAAATAAATGACAGAATATTACTCCCAAAATAAATTAATGTACTTTATTTTTAATCATACCTCACATATAATTTATATATATATGCTATGGTTGATATATTATGTCAACTTGAGCACTTTAGAAGTTTAACTGAGAGATTCAGCAGGGAGCGAGGGTTCTTACTTTGTAAATATCCTTATCCTGTGCATGAGGATCTCACAGGGATTTTGTGAGCACTATACCCACTGAGGGGGGGAGGTAGTCTGTATAATATAAGGGAGGAGAAGTAGCTTGGTCTTGCTCCCTTTTGCTGTAGCTGCTGCCTTGAAGTGTTACCCCAGTGCCGTGCCATCCTGCCTTGGATTCAGCTGATTATGGACTGAGACCTCCACAAACAGTGAGCTAAATAAACCTTTCCTTCATTTTGGATGTTAGGTGTTTTGTCCTAGCATCAAAAGAAAAGTAACCAAGACAGAATTTGGTACCAAGAGTGGGGTCATTGCTGTGACTGTACCTGACTATGTGGTTCAAGAGCCTTTAGGAATGGCTTGTGGTAAAAGTTTGGAAAGGTTTGGAGATGTCTCCTAAATGTATAGAGCTGGACCAGCTTAGGGAGCTGAGTTCTCCATTGCTGAGAAGGCACAGTTTAGGGTGTTCTGCTTGGGAGATTTTGATAAGAGCTCCGAATACCAAAAGGCTGATAGAAATCCTGCTGGTAAAGCCTAGGCTTGGAAAGTTTTTGTTACGAAGAAGGGCACTATTGGTTGTTGTAGTCCAGATGATTTGTGTTATGACTTGGCAGGAAATTTGTCTGCATTTTGCTCATGTCCAGAGACTTTGCCTGAGACTAAGATTAAAGACAGTGGACTAATTAATCTGGCAGAAAAAGTTTCAAGGAAGTCGAATGTTGAGGCTGCGGCATGGCTGTTGCTGGGGGCTTTTAGACAGATGTATGTCATGAAGCAAGAATAAAGAACCCAGTAGCATGATTTAAAATGTTGTGATTTTTACCAGAAAGAAAGCTCCAGTAAAGCTGTGGACTGTAAGATGGAGCTTAGTTCTCCATTGCTGAGGGCACAGAATAACAAATGACCTGTGGGCATCTGAGGAAGAAGCAGCAGGTCTCCACACTTTGCAGTCTCAGAACTACAAAAGTGAAAGACTTCACTTGCAGGAGAAAGCTTCAGAGAACCATGTTCCACAATGGCAGTGGAGGGCCCAGTAGGTTCCAGAATGGCGGTAGCATAAAGAATCTGTTCCTCACAATCAGATTCAGAATGTCCAGTCATCCAGGCACTCAAACCCTACAGCAAAGAGAGAGAAAAGCCTGCCTACTGCTCCAGCTAGCAGCAGACCTCAGCATCATCCACATGGTGCTGGTTTTTAGGTACATACAGAATGCAATGGTTCTGATGTTAAAAAGGCTTCCACCCCAATTTCAGAAGGCCTAGGAGGCCAGGCAGCCTGCCTCTGAGAGGGCAGGGTGTGAAGCTGTGAATGTGAAGCCAAACGTGGAGAACCCAGAAGTTTTAAAAATCCAGAAGTGTGGAACATCTAAGGAAAGCTGCAGAGATTGAGCAGAGCAAGCCCAAGAGAGAAGCAGTGGAAGCTAAACCCACTCAAGTGCTGTAGGGGTGCAACCACACAAGCCCTTTGGAGCTCACAATTTGCCACAGAATGCTTCAAATGCTGGACATGCAACTATAGTACTTAAAATTAGCCTTGCTGAATTTTGGACTTGTTTTGGTCCCAATCCTCCTTATCCCCCTGTTTGTACCTTTTAGAATGGTCATGCTATCTTGTATCATTATATATTGGAAATGTATCTTGATTATGTGCCTAAAGTGTAAAGAAAGATAATGTTAATTTGAGTTTAAACAGTTGATCAGACTAGGATTTTGACATTAAATTGAAACAAGGAAAGTGAAAAGATTGTTTTGTTTTACTAGATTTCCAAAATTATTTCTTTTGTCCTCTCTGAAGAAAGAAATTTGTATTTCATTTTCCATATGTACATATAGATGCATATATATATATATATATGTATATATAGATATATTCATATATATTGATTTTTATATATAATATATATAATTCAATTCTATTTTTGGTATAATTATGTATAGTATAATATGTCATATATAGTAATAAGATATATATAAGCCACCCTCCAAGGAGAGTGTGGGGCTATGTAAGTACATGTGAGTTGAAAGCTGCTCTCCATTTTTTCAATGCAAGTGATTCTATTGAGCTTCTATTAAATGGGAAATGCTCCCTTCCGATGTCTACCTAATTCACTCCACCTAGTCCAAGTGTAATGTCTTGTCTGTCTGCCCTAGCTAGGTGCATCCTGTATATTTTACTAGGTTTTTTTTTTTCCAGTTGTGAAATCTCCTCTAGTGTAATTGGAAGCTTGTTCAAAAGCTTAGTGAATTAGAAAGTAGAAAGCTGAATGATACAGTCACAGTGAATAGAGAATTGTATTTTAAACTGTACTTAGATGGACACATTATTTCCTGTGGTCGTTCTGGGTTGATCCGTTGATCCATTCCTTCTCTTGGTACATCAGTAGGATGAATATCTGCATAATCTTACTAAATTCTTTATCTTAATTTTAGTGTAATCAGCTGTGGCTTTAGTAATTCCTTCCACAAAGCTTGAGTGGCTTACTCTAGTCAGTAGAAAATTTGAAAGCTTATATATTCTTTAGATACATCAACAGTCACTATCAGCTCTGTATCTGGTTGAACCTAATACTACAAGAGTTCAAGTTTAGTTCTTGCTACCTCTAGATCACTGGTTAAGTCTGGATCATTAGTCATTCTAGTATGTCGTTGTGATTCTGGCTATGTTGTAGGAAAAGTCATAGCTAAGGCAGAGAAAATCAAAGCCTTCCTGAAGATAGTACTAGCAGGTGGGGAGAAGGAGGAGTAGGAGGTTCATGAAGGTGATCAGGCAGGCAAACAGCTGTCTTCCATTTTTCCTAAGTATTATTTAACCAGGAAAGCAACTCTTTGACTACAGAATTGGAACAACTTTATTTTTAATTTGAGTATCTTTAACATTGTTTCTCTTACAAAATACAAATGTTCCTAATCCAAAAAGGTAAGAAAAAGCACCATATAGAGGTAGGTCTTGGCTTTAGAATAATTCATGCTTTTAAATGACATGCATTAAGTCTAATTATAGAAGCAGGATTCAAACTTACATAAATAGAATTGAAATGTTTCTGTATTCACTAACATAAGAATTGTGAGCTATTATTACAAGCTAGCCTGCCAGCTAGCAAACAATTCAACTTGCACAGTTTTTATTTCTTTATATTTATTCAATTATTTATGTTGCTTCTTGTTGTAACTTGCAAACCATCTTTCCCCAAACTGCAGAGGTTTCTTAGATGCCAAATATCACAGGAAGGCCTATGAGTGGTCTTGTACTCTGCTTCTACTAGGGAAGCCCTACATTATTTTTGCTTTGTTGGTTTCCAAGAAAGATTTCTTTAGCCCACCACTGAAAACACAATTTTGAAAGCCACAATTTTATTCTACTTTACTTTAAATATATTATAAATATTTTTGTCAAAATTATATCTTCTAATGCCAAAAGTATATTTGAGAATTTCATAATCTTTTTTAATTCTTAGGAACATAAAATCATGATTTTGTTTTTAAAAGCAACATTACTGAGATATAATTTGCAAACCATACAGTTCACCCATTTAAAATGTTCAATTCAGGTCCCCATTATTTTCACATAGTTTCAAACATCACCACAGTCAGTTTTTATGATACCAGGAAAAGAAAACTGTATACCCAACACAGTCACTACCCATTTTCTTCTAGCTCTTTGGAGGAAACCTCAGATCCATTTTCTGTGTATATGAATTTGTTTATTCTAGGTATTTCATAGAGTAGATTTATATGTTGTACTAAGTGGTCTTTAGTGAATGACTTCTTTCACTTAAAGTTTTTGCGGTTCATCCATGTACTAGACAGTATTTTTGCCTCAGAGCCTGCCAACTGTGGACTGAATGCCCTGAAACCATGAGCTAACTTAAACTTTTCCTCCTTTACTTTTAGGTGTCAGATATTATGTCCCAAGAACAGGAGAACTGACTAATACAAAGCACTATACTATTTTCTGGACATGCATTAATGTTGTTAATTCCAAAACAGTTACAACTGGATATAACTTGTATTTAACCTTTCTTGGACTCAGTTTACTTACCTGAGAAACAGAATGATAATAAATGAGGTAATATACAAAGTTTTTAAACACCAGAAGCATAAATAAATATTACACAGATCAGAAAAGTAATTTATTGCCTCTGACCTTCTTATTTCACATATTTAGCCGCTAACTCCATTTTAGATACTCAGTAGCCACTAGTGGCTTGTGGCTGTTATTTTAGATGGTAGAGGAAAGTACTTTCATGGTTGTGTAGAATGCTTTCAGCATTGTATAAAGTTCTGTTTGCCAGTATCATATACCACAAATGACTACCAAAAACAGAAAAATCTAAGGGAGGGATTTAGATGGTATGTTCAGAGTGAGCTAGGATCTCTTTCTTCTGTAATGATGAAGGCCCAGAAAGTGATGCTACTTGTGCAACATGTTGGAGTGTGGATATAAACAAAGCGAACAGAATACTTAGTAATATCAGGTGATGCATGTATATTCCTAAAGTACAGCACACTGAAATAAATACATTTATGTGACAGAGGGTAGTGAAAACAAAAATAGGGAATTAGAGAAGAATTACATTATGGAGAATTTTTCCTGTAGATTTTTGTGCCTCATTCTGTCAACAGTGAAAAGTAATCCATTTTTGAGAAGGGAAGTAATAGACTGGGAAATTTGATTTGATAAAATAGAATAGATAAGATGGATGAAAGGCTGGGAGACATATTCAGAGGGTATTGCTGCAGGTTAGGCTTAGACCATAGACAAATTTAATTATGATAATGACACAGATGCTAAAGAAAGGTTTAAGAATATGAAAGAAGAGCCAGGAGATTGGAATGGGAGATGTGATAACGGAGTGGATTTGGAGAATGGTGAAAATCCAGCAAGTAAAAGGACTGAGATGTTGGAGCGTGTAAGAAGACAGCAATAGCAGCGCCAGTTTAAAGTACAACGCACTCAAGTATATATCATAAAAAATTGGGAAGAATTTGCTTCTGTTTCAAAGATGAAGTTGTGTCATGCTCAAAGATTGTCATTTACTTTTAAGAGACTTAATATTGAAACATAGGTTAAGTACCACTTACTATGTGGAGTAGCCAACATACTTACCCTTTTTAATAGTCATAGGTGCTTAGTAGTTTATGTTCTATAGATCAGAAAATCAAAGTTTAGAGGTGTTACTGAGAGGGAACTCACTACATTAAGAATCTTCTCATTATTTCATTGCTGGTACAATTCTATTGTTACGAAATTCTTCTTGAAACATTTCCCTGTAACTTCACCATCAGTATACTTGTGTTCTGTGAAGTAGCTGAACAGTGCTAGAACCTCCTGCCTTTTTGCCATCTTCCCACCCACCTTATGCTCTTTATATGTTTTTAGACATATGTCTTTTTGTAATTGTATTTTCTGATAATCTTTATTTCAGTATCATCTCATATAATCTGGGTTCTGTATCATTTGCCATCTTGTTTCTTTCCTGTCTCCTTCCCTCTTTCCTTCCCTTTATTCCTTCCTTCCTTCCTCCTTTTCTTCATTTTGTAATCAGTATTAGAAGTTGAATCCAGCAAAGCGTTTGCACTGAGCTGCATTTCAGCCCTTTTTTTCTTTTTCTTTTTCTTTTTCTTTTTCTTTGAGACAGTCTTACTATTTCCCTAAGTTGCCCTAGGGAGGCTCAAACTTGCCATCCTCCTGCTTCAGCCTCCTTGAGTGCTGGAATTATAGCTCTGTTTGTTCCTTTCTTTTTCACTTTCAACTCCTCATGGCCTATCTGAGATGTGGTGCCCAGAATAAGCTTCAATGTTCCATACATACTTTGACCAGCTTAGGATTCAGTGGAACCATTTCCCCTACTGAACATGTATTTTATATGTTAATATGTTGATGACTAATAGGTATTTCTGGAGAAAATTTTAGCAGGAATTTGGAAATTCAGAAGTAATGCTCATTCATTATTTTGTATCTACCATGTGCTACTTAATTTATAGGTACTTAGAACTAGATACTTAATGGCAATTGATCTTAGGAGAAATTTTATATTGTGTGTGTGTTAAATAGTGTCTCAAAGGTAACTGTGTTTTTATTTTATGCTTCCATGTCTGACTCAAGATGCAACTATTTTCCTACAAATCACTCAAATTTAACCATATTTATGATGACATTGTGAGTGTCTGAGTATATATTACTTTTTTATTAGTGCCTGTTTGTAAAGCATGTTTACATGCATCTTAGCAAGTAAGCACATGTACTTAACTTCTTAACTCTTTTTATTCCCCTTTCTCTCCCTTATTTTTTATTTATTTTTAGTTCATATTTTCTGCACATAATGACTACATGTATTGCAAGTAATTGGTACATGTACTGCACACATTTTAAATCTTTTTACATCCCCTTTCCCTTCTCCACTTGCCACCCCCTTGATCTTTTGGTCCCTTCTCATTCTTTTCATCAGTCTTTTATTTTGCTCTTTATTTTATATGCCCTTTTGGGTTTTTCATATGGAAGAAACCATCCAGTATTTGAGCTTATATGTCTGATTTGTTTCACTTGACATTGTGTTTTCAATGTGCATCCATTTTCCTACATATGCCTCGAATTTATTCCCCTTACAGCTGAGTGGTAGCCATTATACGTAAATAAATATTTTCTTTATCGACTTCTCTGTTGATAAGCATATAGGCTGCTTCTAAGATTCAGTTACTGTGAATTGTGGTGCTATAAACATTGGTATGGGTGTATCACTGTACACTGTTATTTTGAACACTTTTGAGAAGACACCTATAATGGAAAAATAGCTGAGTCAAATGAAATTTATATTTTCAGTTTTTTGAGACATCACCATACTGCTTTCCATAATGGTTGTACTAGTTTACAATTCTATTGGCAATGTTGGAGGGTTCCTTTTCACCACAGCTTAACCAGCAAGTTATTACTTAATTTCTTGAACATTGGGACTCTTTCTGTAGTAAGATAAAATCTCAGTGTTGTTTTAATTTCTATCTCTCTAATGACTAGTGAAATTGAACAGTTTTTCATGTATTTACTAGCCATTAGTATTTCTTCAAGTGTCTGTTCATTTCAGTTGTCCATTTTTTGATTGGATTTTTTATTTATTTTTTGAGTTCTTTATATTTTGTAGGTATTAGCCTCTGTGCAAGGTGTAACTGGCAATATTCTTTCTCATTTTGTAAGTTATGTCTTCACTCTGTTGAATGTTTCCTTTACTGTGCAGAGGTTTTTAGGTTTTACATAGTCCCACTTGTTGAGGCTTACTGTTAATTATACAACTGGAGTTCTGTTCAGAAAGTCCTTGCCTACATCTGTGATTTTAAGAGTTTTACCTATCTTATCTTTCAGTAGGTTGTTTCTCTCTTAATATTTAAATCTTTGATCCACTCTGGTTTTATTTTAGTACTTGGTGAGAGATATGAATCTAGCTTCAGCCTTCTGCATGTGGATAGCCACTTTTCCTAGAACCATTTGCTAAAAAGGCTATCTTTCCTCCAGTGTATGATTTTGACTGTTTTGTCAAAGATCAGCTGGTTGAAGGTGTTTAGGGTTGTTTCTGCATCTTTTGTTCTATTCCATTGATCTGCATAAGACAACTATTTTGACACTGAATGTTTTCATGTTACTTTTTATTAGAAGAAAGAGTTAGGGAGAAAGTGATGAGAGAAGCATGCAAAGTACCTAAATGAAGCAGACATGGAAGCAAGAAAAGAAGAGAATTTCAGGAGGAGCAGATAGGTAACAGTGTCTGAAACTTCAAAATGGCAAGAGGGATCTAAGAAGGGATTTAGAAATTAAGATATTCTTGATTAACTTTCAATTTAATGAGAATAGAGAATCTTTCAAGGGATTAAAGTTATGGTGTGAAGGAAGTAAAACTCATTTAAGAGCAAACTAAAGAAGATAGCAGGAGATATATATAGAGAGATTTTTTTAAGTAAATTTGCTTAAGCTACTCTGTTGTTTATATAAAGCAATAAATAAGTAAGACTAACCAGATTCTTAAAAGGTAGCATGCTAAGCCAGGACTGGTCTCATGCTGATATTAAAGTAGAATAAAGTCATGTTGATTTAAATAGTGCAGTAGGAATATGTGAGTAGACAAATTCATTCAATAGAAAATATAAAAGTAGACTCAAAAACAGATGGAAATCTCATATATAATAAAGATTACATGACTCAGTGTGAGAGAAAACAAATAGTAATAAGTGATCATGTGATAACTGGCTAGCCCTCTATACACACAAATGTTGGATTCTTACACCTTGCAACAAAAATTTCAATTGTAAAAGGGCTTGCTTTTAAAAACAAAAGCAGAAAAATACTAAATTAATCCTTGGTAGAGGCCATTCGCAGACTGTGGAGGGAGAGAACCAGGCCTCACTAGAAAGACCCCAGCCTAGAAACCATATCATTTTCATTGTTTGTTGGGTTGGGTTTTATTCTCTTTTGTTTTGTTTATGTTAAATCTGATAGCATGAGCAGCTATTTAAAAGGCAATAAGACATGTTATGATAGCTATTTTGTATTGGCTTATTTTGAAGTCCTTTATTGCATTCATTGTTTTTGTTTTTATTGTTTCTATTCTATTCTATTCTGTTCAACTTTTACTATATGTGAAGGTATCTGCAGCAGTTTTGGAGACAACAAAAGGCATTATGGTATGGTAACTATTGATGATTTTGTAGTTTTGAAGCCCTGTGTCACTTATACTGGTTTATTTTCATTGGTTTCATTGTTTTAATTTTCCTTGGTTTTATCCTCTTTAAATTGAAATTTTTTTACAATCCTAGTAGAAATATATATGTGTATATATATATATATATATATATATGTAAAACAGAGGTGGATCTTTTTTCCTAAGGACACAAACATCAAAAGCTATAGTGAAAAAAGTTGACTATATAAAAAAAATTCCATGGATAAAAAAAACTATAAGCACACAAAAAGGCTAACTATAAACTGTAGAAATGTATTTGCAGTCCTGTATTCCAGATTTAAAAATCTAATATATATATATATATGGAGCTCCTAAAAATCAGTAAGAGGTGTGTACCAACAACCTAGTAAATATAAACAGGCAAACGATGACTATAGTGATTCCTAAAATCCTGAAGATACTTAGTTGGTCTTAGAAGAGGATTAAAAAACTTACCATTTTTCACTAACTTGATGGACAAAGGGGAAGATTTTGGTATTATCAGTGGTAAGGGAGACATTCTCATACTTTGCTAAGTGGGAGTCAAAGTGGATAAAACATCAAGAAAATGATTTGTTAATAGTGATTTAAATTACTAAATCAGAAATCTATGCATGTGCTTTCTGACCCAGTTACTAACTTTGCTTTTAGAAATTTATTCCAGTATCCCACCAATAAATATACCTGTATCTGAAAAATTCTATGTACAAGAGAAGTCCAGGCAACCTACCTATAAATATTGAGTTGAAATGAGATAAATGTCTAACAGAAAAGACTAAAGAATGAGATAGCTCGGGCCCTGGAATAAAATCCAAGGAAACAAGAAATTTGGGAGCAAAGGATTTATTTCAGGCCTAGTGATGCAGCCTCATCAGGATCAACCCAGAGACTGAACACCTAACAGACTAAGGGAGGGATATTTAAAGCTAAAAAACCCACAAAGCTGTAAAGCTATTGACTTAGTTCTGATAACATCTGGAGCTCTTGGTGCATTCCACTACTCCCACCCTGCGGTTAAACATTATCTTGGAATAGCACACCTGCAATAACATGCAGAAAAGGGGTAGGGGAGTTAATTATCTCAGAACAGCTCACTAGCAATAACATGTGGATAGGGGTAGGTAAGTTACAGGAAGCTGAAACTTAAGCTTTTACATGAATTAGAAACTTAACCCTATAGAGACGGCGCATACAGAGTAAGATGGAGGTGATTGGTTAGAGTTAAGCCATAACAAGAAGTGTGATACAATTTTATGCATAATTTCTAAGTAGAGAAGTGTTGTCATTATAATAAAGAAGTCATGGAGATTCCAATGTACAAGTTTTTCCAATTCGTTAATGTTGCTACAAGAAACAGTGATTACAACTGCTTTTTATACTGTTTCCTTTATTCCACTAAAAATGACTATAACTTGAGTACTGCCTGGGACCCTCCACTTGTCTCTCACTGGTGTGGGGCCTACAAACTGCAAGCTGAGAAGCAATCCCCAAGGGAAGATTCTCCTTCAAGTCATTTTGAGAGGAATCAATACCAAGAAATTCTATCAGAAGAATGAGAAATAGCCATCTAGTAGCCAGTAAAGGGTAAAGTACCAAATTAAGGGTTCCTGTCCATACATTCTTTGGGGACAGTGGAAAACTGATGTTTAAACGTTATTCTGCTTAAGGATGGGTCAGTTCTATATCAATTCACATCAATCACTGGTTGAGAGCTTGAAAGATTTTTCTGATTTTGTTTTATTTTAAAGTACCCCACCCTTCCAGCCTGCTGTGTACAAGGCAAATTGGCTTGAGAGAAAACTCTCCAACTCTGTTAAGTCTTCAGCTACATGCAAAAAGAGGAAGGCAAACCTGTGGGAGAAAAAGGGTGAGGAAAATCTGCTTCTTAGGCTGCAAGGAAGGATGAAAGCTGCTACTGGTCAGCTGTAGGATTTGTGCTCAATGCCAAGAGCACCAGGTGAAGGAGAGCTGGTGTCATTTCCAAGTCTGAAAGCCGATGTTTTCAGGGTTATTTTCATTCAGTATTTTTCCCAGCTACCTGATTTTGTTCAAACTGAAGTTTGCAGAATTGCCCTAGCAGAAATATCTGTGTCTGTGGAAACTGTGTTCAAATGAAAGCCATGATTTCTTAGTTCAGGCAGACATGCCTATATTATGCAGTTGTTAAGAAGGTTTTATCAAAAAAAAAATTTTTAAAAGTTTACCATGAATTAGCTTTATATAAACTATTAGAAACATCTCTCTGAGATAAAATAAGCTAACCAAAAAAAAAAAAAACATGAAATAAAGCAATGTGAAGAAGGGCCATTTTCTATTTTAGGCCTGGGGATATAGTTCAGCAGCACAGACACCTACTTGGCAAGCATGAGGTCATGAGTTCGACACCTGGTACAAAAAAAAAAAAAGGCCATCTAGTTACTCTTCAAAGATTTATGTTATCCTTTCATAAAAGTGAGAAAATGCTAAGCCAGGGAATAAATTTCTCAGCCTCCCTTGAATCTAAAAAGATTGTTACTTTTTGTGGAATATGTGCAGAGTGATCTGATAACCTCTGGACAAGGTGATTAGGAAGTAACTATGACTTCTTTTTTCTCTCTCTTTTCTCCATTTGCTGCTAAAGTGAAGACTCTGAAGTCCTGAGAGATGGCAGAGCTTGAACCTCTCAAGTCAGATAGAACTCTACCCACCAAACATTGGAGTGCTGTGTGAGTGCAAATTAAGCTGTCGTTACTGTAAACCACTGAGATTTTAGAGTTCAGCTGTTGTAACTGCTAATATTATCTAAATTAAGTAAGTTGTTGCCATTTCGTATGGAGTGTATAAATATATTCTATACCTATAGAGTGTGGCTGATGGGATACATAAGAGGAAACTGAAAGTAGTGGTTCTCTAGGTGTGGATGGTCTTCAGGCACAGCATATGAAAGAGACTTTTCATGTTCTGTTTTTTACAACATATTATTTGGATTTAATATCTAGTCAAAAACTAAAAAGAAATCTTTCAATGTAGAAGCTGTAAGTGAATATTTAAGAAATGAGAAAAGAGAATACTTGAAGAATTTTCTATACATAATAGGAGGAAATAAGAGATTCTTCCTCCTGTGAAATAGCAGCTATATTGCCCATAACAAGAAAAAAGCAAAGTAAAAATACTGAGACATAATTTTTCGCCTATTAGATGGATAGAAATGCAAAAGCTTAATGATTCATTCTGTGTGGAAGGCTATGGGGAAAGAAAGCATCATGTATCAGTAGTAGAAGGAAGAAGAACCTGGTAAAATCTACCAGACGTACCCTAGTCCCAGGAATTCCCTTTCTGCTTAGTTGTCCTATAAGTAAACTTGCTCAAAGTGACGGAAATGTACACATTCACTCACTGTAACACTGTTGGAAGAATACAAGATTGGAAATAAGGATCTAGTGATAAGGTCCAGTTTAATACAACATAGAACATGCAATACACATTTTTAAAAAAGGAATCTCTACAAACTGGTATAAAAGATACTCAGACTATGAAACCAGGTGAATGGGCAGGGAAACAAAGTGTAGAGCAACTGTATTAGTCAAGTTTCCATTGCTGTAACAAATATATGAGGTTAATCAGTTTATAAGAAGAAAAGGTTTATTTTAAGTCACAGTTTAGAAGGTTCAGGCCACGACCATTTGACTGTCACTTTTGGGCCTGTGGTAGAGTAGCACGTAATGGTAAGCGTGTGGCAGAAGAAGAGGATCACCTCCTGACGGGAAGGAAAGAAAGAAAAAGGAGAGACCAGAATCTCAGTTTCCCCATAAAGGGCGCATGCCTGCATGACTGGAAGACTTTTAACTAGGCCTCACCTCTTAAAGTTTCCACCATCTCCTGGATTCCTATAGGCCAGCAACAAATGCTTTGAACTGTAGACTTTAGGGGATACTTATTTGCACCGTAGCAGTACTGTGTATCTTTTTTTAATTTTTATAAGAAGACAGGAAAAATAAGAATATGTGTTTGTACTTCCTTGTATTTTTTATAAAGAAACTGGAAGGATAAATAAACAACTAATAAAATGATCATCACTAAGGCATAGGTTGAAAGGAAATACACTGTAAATGGCAAAAGTGGTGGCAAGATTTGACTGTTACATTTCTACTACAGGATTGATTGTTTAAAACAATCAATTGATTAATTGTTTTTCTCATGCTAGGAATACATGGTGGCACATGTCTATAATCCTGGCAGTCTAAGAGGCTGAGGCAGGAAAACTGTAAGTTCAAAACGAACCTCAGCCACTAAGTGACTTAGGGATACTTTATCTCAAAATTAAAAAAAAAAATTAAGGACCGATATACAACTCATTGTAAAAGCCTTGGGTTCAATCCATAACACTGATAAATAAATACATAGTTTTTTGCTATGGACAACATAAACAAAAATAGTGACTAGAATAATTCACTTTCATATTCATATTCTTTTTTCCATCTGTGACCTCACACCCTTACCTCTTCACTAGATTATTTTAAAATCAGTCTTAGAAGGCATATCTGTAAATATGTCAGTATGTATCTCTAACATACAGGGGTTAGTTTTTTTAATGATAATATTACAAATTGTTATAATTTCTTATGTTTACTGGAAATTAAAAGAATATTTAGTTAGATTAAATTTTTGTGGCAATTACCTTGTAGTTCAGCTTTTCTGATTGCTTCTTTTCTTACAGAGTATAAGTTTATTCTGAGATATTATAATACAATTTATTGGTAAATTTTTACTCTGAGAAAAGTTACAAGAATATCACAAGCAATCCATATATATTCCTTATCATATTATATATATATATATATATAATGTGTATATATATATATATATATATATAATGTCCATGTGTTTAAATGTACATATTGTTTTTCTGAACCATTTTAGATTAAGTTGGAGACATAATAATTCTGTATCATCGAATATATGTATGTATTTCGTAAGAATAATATGAAAAATAACAACTGGAGAAGTTAACATTATATAATACTATTATAACTAAAAATCTCACGCATATTACACTGATTCTCCTGCAATAGGCTTTATGATATATAAAATAAATTTTATCTGAATTACAGTCCACTACTGTATCACATGTTGCATTTATTATCTTGTCTCTCCATATCTTTTTATCTGAAAATTATCTGTTTGCTTTTGTTTATTGAGACTGACTTTTTTTAAGGAATTCAGGCAAATATTTTGAAGAGTATCTGACAATTTGAATTTGTTTGATGTTTTTTGTGATTATATTCAAGTTAAGAATATTTTGCAAGAGTACCACATTAGTAATGTTTCTTTCCCAGTGTATCATATTATGAAGCATATGATCATGCCTTTCATTCCATTTCTGTTGATATGCACTTCGATCATCTGGTTTACATGTTATCTAGTAGGTTTCTCCATTGTGAGGTTACTTTTTCTCCCTTGTACTGAGAATTGTGTGGATAATTTGAGATGATGGAGATATCCTGTTCCTTATCAAACTTTCACTCACAAAGTATAACATATTAGTGAGTCTTGCCTAAATCTGTTATTACTATGATATTTTCCAAGTAGGGATTTTCTAACTATTAATATTAATATTAAGCTGGGCATGATGGGGCACTCCTGTAATCCCAGTACTTGGGAGGCTGAGGCAGGAAAATGTTTTGCAATTTGGAGACCAGCCTGAGCTACAAAGTAAGCCTAAGGCCAGCTTGAACTGCATAGTGAGATCCTGTCTCAAAAAGACTATATATATCATATATATATATATGTTCTATATATATATTTATAACCTTTGCATTGGTGTTCTTCCAGGAGGAAAAGCTTTTCTTTCCATCTTATTCATTTATATACACACAAATGTAGGAGAAATTATTTACTAGCTATTCATCTGATACAGGGTTATTATCTAAAATATATAAAGAACTCAAAAAAATGACAGAAAAGCAGGTAATAAAATTTATTTTTTGAAGGAGCCTTTTTTTATTTTTATAAAGCAAAACAGAAAAAAGAAATAATTTCAAAAATAGCTAAGAAATCAACACTAGTTAACATATTACATATTGTTATCTTAGAAGTAGTTGCTTAAGTTACAAGATCAAAGCATAAAAAATGAACAGACAAACAATGACAGTACAAAGTATTCCTTTTGATGAATTAGTATGGTTATCTATCTTGCACATTTAAACATGCATACAGTTATTGTGTATACCTGCAAGTTGTTCTTTCCTTTGGAGCACTTTTTTTCCCTTTCATTATTACAGTAAGTGTTGTACATTTTGGATCTTATTACTGTTTCAGCTTTTTATTATTATTTTTTATACTAGAGGAACTATACAATATTTATAAATGTGAGTCTGATTTATTTCAAGTTACCTCCATTCAGGAAATAAAATTTTAAATGGGAAAAATTATATAAATAGGCGCCTCTCAAAAGAATAAATACAAATAGATAATAAATATACAAAAATGCTCTATATTATAACCAGTAGAAAAAGACATATCAAAATTATGAGATTATCATCTCACCCTAATAAGAAATGACTATTCTAAAAATCAGTTATAGCAAGTACTAGCCAGGGTGGGGAGGAAAAAAAGCCTTTACATTGTTGGTAAGAATGTAAATTAACATGATCACTATGAAAGACAATATGGAGGTTCCTAGAAAAGTTGAAAATAGAATTATTACATAATCCAACAATCTCACTCCTGGCAATATATCCAAGTAAAGGAAGTCAACATACTGTAGAAATACCTTCATGCAATTTTGTTTATTGAGACATTATTCACGATAGCTAAGATGTGCAGTCACCGTAGGTGTCCATCAACAGCATATGAATGGAGAAAGAAAATGCCATGTGCACACACACACACACACACACACTCACAATTATTATTCAGCCATAAAGAAACATGAAATCCTGTGCTTTTCAGGAAAATAGATGGAACTGGAGAACATCGTGCTAAGCAAAATAAGCTAGACATGGAAAGACACATACTGCATGTTTTCTCTCATATGGAAACTAAAAAAACAAAATAAAACAAAACAAACAAACAAAAACATCTAAAAGAAGAGCGGTTACTCCAGGAAGTGTGTGTTTGGGTGAATGAGATGTCAGGTAGAAGAAAGGTGGATGGTTATGATCCACTCATGAATTATTCATATATGGAAATATCACAGTAAATCTCATTAATCTGTACAATAAGTAAAATTTAAAAATTACAAACATCAGGTGGAACTCATGAATTGTTTTAATATTTGTCAATAGATACCTCTTCAAGCTGACCCTTGTGTTCCTGTGAATAATCCCACAATTTTAAAAAATCACTTCTTTGTTTTCTGGCACAAAAAGATATTCCAGGTTTATCTTAAACATCCTTTGCCTCAGTTCTTCAAGGTACCATTTGTCCTGAGAGTCTTGGTTTCTTTCAGTGCTTGAAATCATGATCTATACATTGTAAGCAGTTTTCAGTTCTTGGCCCAGTGTTGACTTCTAAATTATTAAATGCCTTTTAAAATTTATAATTAAAAAATTTGGACATCAAATCACAAATAGATTGCACACTCCTATGACTATACCAGTAAAAAGAAAATGTGATTTAAGTTTTTAATTTGCAAGCTTTGGGGTTGGCTTCAAATTTATCACTACCATGGACCTAGTTTGTAATTTCATTTTATTTGTCTGCCAGTCGGGGATGGCATGTATTCCTCCTTGGGTAGTTGTATAGATTTAACAATGTTTAAGACCAGAGACACACAATGTAACTTAAATGTAACTATTGCTTTATGAATAATTGTTTATATTTAGCACAATATTGAACATTGTGTTTGAAAAGTAATTGTTGAATGAATTATAAGTCCCTTAATCATGAGTTAGGATTCTAGATTCATTAGTAATCGAGTATTTCTGAGCATACCTTAAAATGTTTAAACATAGGAACAAGTTACTCTTCAGCTCCAGGATGCTCTAATAGAAGCTTGAGTTAACAATACCTAGATCAGATTTATTGACTTTAGACAGAAATAATCTATAGAGCCCATTTATTCTAGGTTAAATAAATATCTCCCTTATTAATAAGTATCAACAGTCTACTGTGTAAAATTTATACTTTGGCACTTTAGAACCAAAGAATGAAAGTAAAAGGCAGGAAGAGTTGGATTTAACACAAGAGAACTCATGTAGGTTAGCATAGGGAGGAATAGAAAGCAAAATACTATTATAAATTGGCTTTTTAGCTTATTCATACTTATTCAGGATAGAAGTGTTCATTTATTGTCTTATCACATTCAAGTAGATGGTTCAAGTAGTTTTGGAGTATTTTCTTATTCCACAGTTAGTTGGAAACTATTTTATGTTCAAAATATAGCAATGGCTCCGGATGGAACTACTATCATTATTTGCTCCACTACTGCCGAATCAGCACTGCATTCAATGTTTTGGGTGGAAAAATATGGCGCAGGCCCATTGACCATTGTGGTAGCTAATCATCTACATCTACTACTAGGCAAAAAACATGACTGGAGCAGAGCCTTATCCTTCAACACACTTCTTTGTGTTTCATTACCCTTTGCTTAAGATTGTTCAAGCCAACATAAAAAATGAAACCTAATTTAGAGAAATAATTGGAACATGAACTGGAAATGACTGCTTTTCCTGGGCTGAGAGGAAGGAAGGTTGGGAGGAAGGGAAAACCAAAGAGCGACTCTTAGAAATACTGCAGGAATGTAGAAGGCAAACATTGTGATGGATAGTTGAAACACTGCCTTCTAAAAACAAGTAAGCAACACTGTGGAAGGGGAAAATGAGGCACTAATGTAGCTATCATGTGACAACGATGTAACTGTAATGGGCTTTCTTACATAATAGTATTTTTTAAATGAAATAAGAGGTAAACTACGCTTTCCTTATTTGTATACTTATTTTCTGAGTAGCATAGTAAGGATTAGTGATTTATTATTTATAAGCCTTTAGATCTGCAGTTAAGATGTACTATGAAATAGTTGTGCTACTCTAAAAAAATAAAGTCACTTTACAATTTGTAGCAACATTTGTAAGTTTTCTCAGAAGACAATGTAGTATAGGTTTGTCACACTATAAACTTTCAGTGACTGCTGATGGATATTTAATTTGGGTATATTTAAAAACCCTAAATTAAATAGCATTAACTCAGTATAAAAAGATTTGTTACTAGAACGTTTAGGTTTCATCTTTCATTAGTTTTTAATATCTAAGGATAACTCTGAAAGTCTTCCTTCCTTAACAATCTAAAATGTGGGTTGAGAGATAGACTTTCATTTTCTGCTGTGCCTCAATTTACCCCTAAACAATATCATCTACTCTAGAGCTTTAACTACGATGCATATATGACAGTTGAAAGCAGACATCTGAATTCCACCACTTTCTACTGCACCAATACTGAAACAATACTTAGTGCCCCAAGTAGATCATACTTTTTGTTACCAGCAACACTTGACTAAGAAGACTTACTCCAAGTCTCATTTACTTGACTTTCGCTCATACTTGAAGATAATTTGCATGCCACTTCTACTAGACACATCACATTTGTTAGTGAAAGGCTTAATGCTTTTCAGGAAAATCAGAAAGAAAACAAGATATCCACACTGAATAGCAATATTCATCATTATTTTATAAATACCAGGAATTAAAGCCAAAAAAGGCCTTCCAGATTAGGGAGGGTTGGGGAGATAAGAAACTACCCTCTTGCATGGTTTTACTCATAGAAAATGCTAACTAATCTACAAACAAAAAACAGTTCATTAAGGTTTTAGAATATACAAAAATAAATTGTACTTCTTCACAATTTACACTTATTTCTACAGTAGTGTCCCACTTTTAAAACTCATTATACAGCTTTGGCAGCATGACTCTGTACTACTGGCATAAGGAGAAACATACAGGTGAATGGGATGAGATCCCAGAAACAAACCTTTGTATTTATGGCTAGTTGATTTTTGACAGTGCTGCCCAGATAATTCAGTGGGACAAATAATAGTCTTTTAAATAAACTATGCTGGGACAGCTACATACCCACATGCAAAACAAATCTGACCCCTACTTTAAACCATATATTTAAAAAATAACTCAGAGTGGATCATATTTCTTTGTACAAAAGCTAGAATGATAAAACTTTTGACAGAAAGCATAGACAATAATGGCAAATCTTTTAAACTTTTCAATGATAAAAAAACAGCCTGCTGTGGCAGTTACGCTATAGGTTCGCTATCACTGACCTAGGAGTTAATCTTTATGGTTTCCTTAGCTGTGATACCAAAGTACAAGTAGTGAAAGGAAAAAAAGGTAAAATGGACTTCATCAAAATTGGAGACTTTTGTGCTTTAAGGACACCATGAAGAAAGTGAAACAACAATCCACAAACCAGAAATTATTTGTAAATCACACACTTCCCAAGAGGCTTATATCAGCAATATATTTTTTTTAAAAGAAAAAAACCTCTCACAACAAAAAGTGCTAAATTACTCTTGTGAAATCTGCAAAGGACTTGAAGTTTGCAAATGGAAACACATAAAAGGTCAGTAAGTTCTGAAAAGTCACTTAATATAGAAATCCAAACTGGGCTAATGGCACATGCCTGTATCACAGCACTTGTGAGACTGAGGCAGGAAGATCACCACAATTTCAAGGCCAGCCTGGGCTACATAGTGAGTTCAAAGCCAACCTGAACTACAGAGCCATCACTTCTAAGTCCTGTGGCTAAGATCAAGCATGAACTATCCTGCCCAAAAAAAGGGCCAAATCCAGCCTATAAGGAAATGCTACTTCATTCCTAGTAAAAGGGGTAAAATTGAAACCAAAAGACCACAGCAACTGTTAATGAGGATATTTAATAATTATGAGCTTCATATATTACTAGTGAGAATATAAAATGACACAGCCAATTTGGAACACAGTTTTCAAAGCATTACATAGAGTTATTAGATGACTCAGAAATTCTACTTTTAGGAATATACCTAAGAGAAATGAAAGTATTTTCATGTGTAAATTTGTATGCCAGTATTACTAAAAGCATTCTTATAGTAATAAAAATGTAAGATTGTACTTAAAGTAGAAATAGGAAACAACCCTAAAGGACACTGAGAGTGTGTCAAGACTGTTCCTAGGAATGATCAGAATCAGCCATTATTTCTGGGTTGATTCTGGGTAATTGGGCAATATATTGATAACACTATGTTGCATTCCATTTTGAAAGAACCTAGCTTTCTTACTAAGAAAGACTTACTAAGAGTTACTAAGACTGGAATTTGTCTGCATTTTGCAATGAGTGGTTTACTTTTATGATAGGAATGCTAGGTCTCTTCTCTACAGGTTTAATGATTACTTTCCTGAAGCCATTTAACTACGTTTCTGTATTAGAATACATTCTGAACCTCTTAAAATCTTTTTAATAGGGCTATGGATATAGATAAGTGGTAGAACATTTGCCTAGCTAAAATTCCACCAAAGGAAAAAGATCTGTTCAGTAAGAAGATTATGGAAAATGATTAAGAAATGATTAAGTTATTTTGAGTTGTTTTGCTTTTCATTTTGTATTTTAAATTTTGAGCTCTTACAATATTTTTACAATCTGGTGAACACTGACTGTATTATTTCTTTCACAGAACTATAACCACATATTCCTAGATAATATATTAGTTGACCTGTTAACTAACATTAATACGAATCTTCATTTTATCAGTTTCACAAAACAAATCATCAAGTATCTAAATTTAAACAGTTTAGACTAAGTTTAAACAGCTCACAATGTATGTAAAATATTAAAAGTCTATTAATTCATTAACAGAAAACCACTTATTTTACTTTTGAAAGAGAGGTTACAAAGAGAAGAGAAAGAAAAGTCACACTTTAAATAAAAATACATCGGTACTTCTTGTAAATATGGAAAATAGTCACAAAACTTCAGAAATTTTATGGTTTCAGGATTATTTTAGCTAATCATAAAGAAACCAGATAATATCAAATGCTGGTTAGGCTGAAGGAGAAAAGGAACACTTCTGCATTGTTACTGGGAATGTAAACTAGTATAATCACTAGGGAAATCTATATAGAGATTCTTCAAGAAACTAAGAGTAGAAATTCCACTTGACCTACTTATTTCCTTTGTATGTATTTTTCCAAAAGTGTTAAGGACATCATATTCACATGTTTATAGCAGCACAACTCGTATTAACTCAATCTTGGGAGCATCCCATGTGCCCATCAACAGATGAATGGATAAAGAAAATGTTTTTATGCACAATGGAGTACTATTCAGCCATAAGAAATGATATATTTGAATCATTTGTAGAAAAATGGATGCACCTTGAGACAATAATGTTAAGTGAAATAAATCAGACACAATTTAAATAGCACAGGGCTTCTTTAATGCAAGAAAGTCGAAGTATAAATAAAGAAGAAAATAAAAGATAGAAAACTGAGAGATCTTTGGCAAATGGGAAGAGGACCAAGCGGTGGAAGAAGGGGTGTAGGGAGGAGAGCACAGGGGAAATAAAAAGAATTGAAATGTTATGGATGTGTACCAGCCCCCCATGATGCTATAATCATTATGCTCTGCAAGTATGTACTAGTAAAAATAAATAAACATGCAAATAGATAAATGCATATATACATAAATTGTTTTAGCTATATTGCTAAACTGCTCTTTCAAAAATAATTGTTGAGTTAAAGAATGTATTCTGTATGTTCAGCACAAGATAAAAGCAACATTATATTTAAAATATTTGAACAATACCCTCCCATTCTCCTTGCAGACCCTCCTTGGTACATTGCATGTGAGAGTGCAAACATTAAATTTATTATAATATTCCTATGTCTGGTGATACTAAAGATGTGTTTACTTCTAAGTTTTACTGAAGAATACCAAAATAATTTTTCTCCTTTATTTTCAACAACTGTGAAAAACATAGCAAGGCCATTTCTTAGACATTATTGGTACCAATTGTGCTTTGAAATTCTTAAATAAAATGTTTGAAAATGGTATTATTGAACCAATAAAATATTTTATTTTAAAATGAAGCAAAAATAACTCAAAGATTTGTCAGCTGATATTAGCAATATAATGTAAAATGCAATTAAATATTATGTGACCATAAAAAGGAATGAAGTAGTGGTACATTCTTATATGCGTGCTATAGCACTGTTAAACTGCTATAGCACTGAAGGTCTTATGCTAAGTGAAAGAAGCCAGTCATAAAAGGCTACATATTGATGTTTCTATTTATATAAGAAGTTCAGAATAGGTAAAACAATAAATATTTTCAGGTAATGATTTTTTTCTCCTGTAGCTCGTGGCATTCCCACCATTCCTGTACATTGCTTATAGTTGAGAGAATCTTTCTGTGAAGCCCTGACTTGTATTTATTTCTGATGATAAGTGCTAATAATTATTTGAATTTTATTTAAATAATTTAGACAGGAAATATTACATATCCAGAAACATACCTATGTATAAGTAAATACAATTCATTTTTCTTGTCTTTATTTATAGATATAAAGCTAGATTGGAAAATTTCACATATCACCATTCCTTTTCCTTAAACTACCACTCTGCTGGAAGCTCCCACATCTTTTTTTTTTTTTTTTTCAGATTTCATTCATTTTATTTTTCTTGTGTAAAAACCCTTATGTTGTAGCTCCTGCTGGAGCTTGGGTCCTCTTCACAGAGATTCTGGTGTGGGTTTTCACAAGATGGCTGGTGAATTCCCAATAGGGGGACTTTGTGAACATAGACTCTTTCCAGAGGTCAGGGGTCAGGTAGCTATAGGCCTTGGAGATGGTATCAAATGTGACCTTAGCAAAATAGTCCAAAGTAGCAGTCCTGCCTTTGGCAGAGGTGTAGCAGTCAACAGTACCAGCCAGCAGCAACTTCTTGGGCACAAGGGCTGTGAGACAAGCTAGTGCCTCTAGGGATAGGTATCAGTGGCACCAACACAGCCACATCAGCCCATCACTTTGCAAGGGACAGTGTGGAGCTTGCCAGTCTTGTTACTCAAGTAGCCCCTCCGCACAGGGATGGTATACATCTTGGCCAGGGTGGTGGCCCTGACAATGGCAGTGGCTATTTTCTTGGAATGCTTTATACCCAGACCAATATAACCTCTGTAGCCCCTAAAGGTGACAAATACTTTGAACCTGGTCCGCTGGCCTGCGGGAGTTTGCTTTTGCACAGGTGTGATCTTCAGAACTTCATCCTTGAGGGATGTGCCCAGGAGAGAGTCAACCATCTTAGACTCCTCGACGACTAAGGAGAAGAGCTAAATTTTCCCCAGAGACTTGAACTTCATGTCCTTGACCAGTCAGCCCAGTTTGGTGCCAGGAATCCACTCATTGTCCTGGGCCTTACCGTGTGACCTTGGACCCTGCAGAGTGAGAATCCACGTTGGCCTTGAAGGCCACTTCTGAAGCTGAAGCCACTATGACCTTACATGTCTGGGCCTTCAGGGCCTCGGGGCCTCCAGTGCCTCCCGCTATACCAGTGCCTTCCGCCATTTGGTGTTTCCCTGTGGAAGAAGTCTCATAAACTCTTGACAGTATTTGATCAGCTATTTTTCATCATTTAGAGTTGGCCCATAGATGAAATTTGTCACCCCTGATAGGAATATAAGTAATGATATAGTAAATGTAGGTGACGGTATAGAAGTTTTTGTCTTTATCTTATTATATTTCTTTGGAAAAAAGTCAATGAAACCATCTTTTTGTTACATGATCAAAAATGGGACCTTTTCTAAAAGTTAAACTTTTATATAGTAGTCATAGTTGTAGATTTCCCTACTTCCTTTCAACTTAGAAAAATCTTTTTTTCTCCAAATGTAAAACATCATTGCCAGGTGATAAAAGACCCTGCTGACCTCTTCAGCTCATTGGCTAAATGGTAACTTTGTCTTCTTATGTAATAATGGTTTTCTTAAAGCATTCAGCTTTTTTGGATAATAGATGATTTAGTTTTAAATATTAAAATTGTTTCAGTTATATCTGTGGCAAACAGAATTGCTTCTTTTGAATAGCTGTGAAAGGTCAGAAGTGAAGACTTCCCATTTATTTAGCTGTCATGTTTTTTACTAATATATAGAAAAACTGGAAGAATTTCTTTTAGTACGGTGCAGTGTTAAAGTTCGTAAGGTTAGAAATAATTTTCATCCTTACTTAAAACTCATAGGTAATTTTTTAAAAAAGATTTAATTACAGTTGTCATTTCTGTGATTTCTACTGAGGAAACAGTAGAGCAAATACTAGACTAAATGTTCTTGCTCATTCTTTAATAATTATATTCTAGAAACAATGACCTTGTCAGGTAACATTGGTAGGAAGGTCAGAGGGCATCTGATTTTCAAAGTGTTGGAATTAATGCATAGTAATTTCACCTTTGAAAAGATATTAGTATTTTGACTAAGTGGATCCTTTTACTTTTAGTAGTATTCTAATGCTGCCTATATATTCATTGAAAAAAAAACAAAAATATTTTTGAGAGACTTTACACTTTTTGGAAACTTTAAATTTACTGGATTATAGCCAGGCACTGTGGTGTATTCCTGTATGGGAGGATGAGGCAAAAAGATTGCAAGTTTGAATTGGTCCGGATAATTTAGAGTCTCAAAGACATAGAGGACTTGAGATGTAGCTTAGTGTAATTTACCATAGGTTTACTCTCCAGTGCTGAATGAATGAAAGAATGAAGGAATGAATTGGATTGTGCTATTTGGGTTAAAATATATTTTAAACATACTTTGAAAGATGGAACTTAAAAAAAAGATGGAAGCTAATATAAATAATACCCAATGTCCACTGCACAGGTTAATAAATTCAGTCTGGGGTGGTTGCTACAGAATTTTAACATAATAATACATTATAAATACAGTTCATGTCTTTACTTTCTATTACCTTTTTTCTCAGAAATAATGCCTTGAAATTAATGGATTTCATACCTAAGAAATTTTTACATTATTATATCTCTTCTTTTTTGTCCAAAAGTAGTATATGTTGTTGTAGAACATCCCTTAGAGCAATAAAGAGTAATGCACTGTCTGTATCATTCTGTTGTTTCTTTTTCTCAATATTCTATTTTTAAGTTTCGTTTTCATTGATATATTTTATATGGTATTTCAATTTAACAATATGTTTCAGTTTAACACTTATTTCTTAACAAGCACTTAGGTAGTTTCTGTTTTTTAAAGTATCAAAATCAATGCTACACTGACTATCCTTGTACCTGTTTCTTGTGCTCAGGTTTAAGACTTTGCTTTAATATGTGCCTGAGAATGAACTTCCTGGGTGTATATGTATATGTAACTATAGTGAATGTTACCAATTTGATTTTCAAAGTTGCTGTAGCATTTTACATTTCCATCCCCAGGCATTTTTAAAAGGTTTTTTGAGATAATTTACGTGCCATAAATATACATAACTTAGTATGTAGGGTACAATTCAGTGGCACTTAGTATATTCTAAATATACTATGTTCTAAATATACTAAGTTTTAATAGTTCTAAACTATTAGCTAAATCTAGTTTTAAAACATTTTACTTCACTCCCAAAGAAATATTGTTCCTTCAGTAGAGTGAGGCTAACAGAATCAGCTGCCGTCTGTCTTCCCATTTGGGGAGCTGCTGTCTCTGGCTGGTGTTTGTATATAGCCAATACTCTCCTCCCCTGGCTTTTAAGGACAAAGGGACAAAGGTGGCGGATCAGTAGGCAGCAGCATACAGAGGCTTCCTGACAGAGACCACTCAGATGCCAGAATAAAACATCTTGGAGAGGGCTGGACAGAGGGAGATGGATCCTCTCAACCCAGGAAGAAACTAAAGGGAAAAGAGCTGGTCAAACATGCAGACCCAGGGCTACCATTGGAGCAGCTAAGATCAGTGGCCATGGCACTCTCGCTGGAACGGCCCGAACTCACACTGCTGCGACCCTGATCTGCTGTTGCACTGAAGTTGGAGGTTAGCGAGCCCAACAGAGAACAGAGCCAGTGTGGAGACCTGTATTAACTTCCGGTGAGTGCGGGGAATAGGATCCTCTCACGGAAAAGGGGCAGCCAACTGGATGACATGTTGGAATCAGGCAGGAATAAGGAACAGCAATGACTTTTGTCGGTTGTCCCCTTTCCAGAGCAGATTGGTGGAATCTGCTTGACCTGGGTCATGCCTCTGGCTGGGACTCAATAAGTTATCCCAAACCAATTCTGTACACGGTGTACACACTAACATGTTGAAGGCCCCTTAAAGGTTGACTGGCCTGGAGGGAAGTGGCCAGCATACACCACCCCTGACTGCACCTCAGTGAACAACAGCAAACAAGAGAGGGCAGAAATTCCTAGCCAGCACACTTCAAAGGGGCTGGGACCTCCACTATACACCTGTATGGAAAAACCTGTATGGAAGAAACCAAAAACATGAGAAGAGAGAGAAATGAGAAAAAGCCCCTGGCTCCCAACCCTGTGAATATTGATCCAGGACAAAAGAAGACTGAGGACAGCAAACCTGCAATATCAGCCACCACATGAGTGGACATAAAAAGATATCTTCAGGACCTCTTAGACGAGTTCAAAAGTGAAATATTTAATTAAGTATAGCACAATATAAGTAGATTAATAAAAGAAATGCTAACCACCTCTCAAGAAGACACAGAAGAATGGAGGAACACAAAAAAAGGAGAGAAACATTCAATGAAGAATATAGAGAAAACCTAGAATACATGAAGCAGATTCAAAGAGATTACCAAGAAATTAAAAACTTCATTGAAAGCTGGTAAAACTACTTGAAAGAAACTGAGGATAGACTATCAAATCTTGAAGACAGGTTTGCAATGTGTGATCATGAAAGGAAAGATCTCTTAAAAATAACAAGGAAACAGGCAGTAACAGTACAAAGGCTAGAAGATCACAAGAGGATCTATAACTTAAGAATAAAAAATGTGAATGAAGAAGTGGTGGTAAAAACTATTCACAGAAATAATTAAGGGAAACTTCCCAAGCATAGGAAAAGGAAATGATATTCAGATGTATGAGGCATACAGAACTCTGGCCACCTACAACCAAAACAGAATTACACCCAGGCATATAATAATCAAGATCCCTGAAATTCAATATAAGAACAGAATACTAAAAGCTGTCGGAGAAAAGAAACAGATCACCTATAAAGGAAAAACCATCAAAATTGCAGACTTCTCAACACAGACCATCAAATCAAGAAGAGCTTGGAGTGAAGCATTCCAAGCCCTGAAAGAAAATAACCTCCAGCCCAGATGGATGTACCCTGGAAAACTGTCTCTAGAAATTAATGGAGAAACAAGATGCTTCCAAGACAAACAGGAACTGAGGGAATTCGGGACTACTAATCCAACTCTACAGGGAATACTGAAGGACATTCTAGAGAAAGAAAAAGAAATACAAGGATATCAAGAACAGTGGCAGAGAGGTCTCAATGAATGGAGCAGATGGTGGAATGAAGGAGAAAAAGCAGACAACCAGTGGCAGAAAAATAGCATAACAGAAATGAGACAGAGAAGATTGGCTATTTATCTCTAATATAGATGGCCTTGATACACTTTTTAAAAAAAGAAAGAAACACAAGCAGAGTAGATCAGGAGGTAGGGTCCACCGAGATGCTCTATAAAGGAAATATAATTAACCTAAAAAAGGGTTTGTGGACCGAAAATCAAATGTGAGAAAAACAATGTTCTTTGTGTCAGGGAACTAAAGAGAAATAAGCGCAACTCAACCAGCACCTGCAGTTAAGTTGAAAAGACAGAATACTTAGGTGCAATAGAGAACTACTTAGCTATAATGAAGGAAAACCATGAGGCTTTTGTAGGTAAAGGAATACAACTTGAGATCAAGTCTAGGAGTGAGAAGGTTTGGAACCATGTAGGTAAATAATAGATTGCTGCTCCCAATCTAAATACTGAGGGAGTTGGCGGGACTCAAAATGCACAGTGCTCTCTGTGGGAGTCAAAGGGGAGGAATAGTCTAAAAAAAGAAGGCAGAGGATATTGGTAATAGTGTATCAGGACTTAAAACCCACATTACTCACACTGCCTTGTTTAGATGGACTATAATCTGTTCCAGTTTGTCTACTTGCACTGGATTTGAGGGCACAGACGGCTATCCCGAAAATAGCAGGATATAGTGTGGTAATCATCCTTAATTTCCTATTAACTTAATCTGAAGCCCTTTTAACATATGCTCTTTTACCATGACTGATCTTAGTTGAATCTAGTTTGTTACATTGCTGTTTGATATTGACAGATTTTATTCAAATCTGTTATGATTGATAGTATCAAGTCCGGGTGTATAGGCAACTACACTGAAGATGACAAGATTCATAGGCTAACTGCTCTGGTTTGATTATTACATGCTTTTGAAGTTTTACACTGTCTACAATGTTTTGTTTTTATTAATATTGTTATGTACTGCTATATTCAATTATATTATGCCTGATGATATGGACAATTCTATTGAAGATAACAAGAGACAACACAGTAACCATTGTAGAACACCTTGTACTGTGGTTTTATATGACACTTTCATTTCATAGGAATTTGTTTTGTTTTGTCTTTCTTTGTTTTGTTTTTCCCTCTAATTCAGGAAGAATAGAAATACATGTAGAGAGTCATGCATGTGCAGAACCTATAAACAATTTATGAGAACTCATCATATAACACATGATGAAATGAACAATTACTTTAAGGAGAAAGAAACACTACAGGACCCAGTGCTGATTCCATAGCATCATGATGTGAAATCCAGCAGTACTTTTATTCTTTGTTCAGAGTGATTTTATCCTGATTTGTTTTGTTTAATTTCAACATACATGAAGGTATGGACAGCTATTTTGAAGAGAATGAGACAGTCTGACATCCATTGTTGAGTTCCCTATTGTCTGATCTTGAAGACCTAAAATGCCTTCCTCATCTTGTTCAGATCAGTTTTTACTATGTTGGTTTATTTGCATTCTCTGTGTGTGAAGATATAGACAACTATTTGGAAGAACACAAGAGACAATACGATAGATATTGAAGATCTCTGTCTTGCTTTGAAATTTATGTCTCTTAGATTGCTTTCTTATGTGCTGTTTTGTTGCGTTTAATTTTATCCTCTTGAAAATAAAAAAATGACCAAAAAAACCTCTTGTGCCTTTTGGTGGTTATTCCCTTTATTCCTTCCTACTTGTGCTTTTATGCTTCCTACTCAATGTAAGCATGAATCCAGTTTTTGTCTTTGTAAATTTGCCTATTCTGAACATTTGTATGTACAATATCATATAATACTTTGTCTTTTGTAATTGACTGCTTTCACTTACCATAGTATTTTTAGGATTTAACCGTATTATATCACCTGTCACTGTTTCACCTTTTTCTTTTTTCTTTTATTAAGTAATAGTACTATGTTTCATTTTCCATTCATCATTGGATGGAGATGGGTGTATAATATATTTATTTCTTTTGGATACAAATTCCTTAAGAGTGTTTGTACATTTGATATCATGTCTGAAAAATCATTGCCTTAAGCCAAGACCAAGAATATTTATTCCTCTGCATTCTTCTAAGAATTCAATAATTGTAGCTCTTATATTTCATTAGATATGTGATCTGTTTACCTAATTTTGTGTATAATGAGACATATACGTATTTTCACATGTGAATATCCCTTCATCACAGCACAATTTGTTTCAATTTTCTCTCCCATTGTTTTATCTTGGCACACCTTGTTGAAAATCAATTGACCAAAAATATAAGGATACATTTCTGAGACTTTCTATATTCCTGATTTATATCTTTATCTTTGTAACAGAACCACACAATCTTAATTACTAAAGACTTTTGCAATAAGTTTTAAAATTAGGAAATGTAAATTCTACTTGTTTATTTTTCTTAACATTTTTCTGTCTATTCTGGCTCCATTGTACTTTGCATATGAATTTTAAGATCAGCTTATCACTTTCTGCAAAATGTATCTAGAGTCTTAGTAGTGACTCATACAAACCTGTAGATCAATTTAAGGAATATTGTCATCTTAACAATAGTAAGTCTCCCAGTCTATCACAAGACCATGGATGTTTTTGCATTTATTTGGGTATTTTTTAATTTTTCAATTTCTTCCAAAAATATGTTGTGGTTTTTAGTGTACAAGTCTGCCCTTCTGTTGTTACATTTATTCCTGAATATTTTATTCTTGTTGATGCTATTGTAAGTGAAATCATGTAGTCTATATATGGTAATTAAGTATTGGTCTTATATTCTGCAAACTTATGAACTTTTTAATGTATTTAATAGCTTTTTAACACTATTTCCTTAAGATTTTGTGTACACAAGGTCCAGCCCAGAGCTTTTCCATGCTCTCAAGTTTTAATTTCAGTGACATATTTTTACATTTTTTTTAATACCTACCTGTTTGATTTTATTATTACCTCTTTTACTTTATACTTTCTTACTGGTTTTTACTAGAAAGTGTTTATTTATATCTTCAAATATCCTAAGCATACTTCTCTTAAAGCCTTTTTCAGACTGTTTCAATAAAACTAATTTTATGTGGAGTGCAGTTCTTTTCTGACTGTTGATTCTGTTGGATACTTTGTTAGAATTAGATTTCTGTGAATTTTGGTCTATAGGTCTATTTTGAGTGGGAGGTTTTATGTTTTGTTCTTTTTATTTGACTTTGATCATTCCTCCCTATGATGATCTTTCAATTACTTGCATCTGGCTCCCTAAGGCTCCTTCCAGACCTAGGTCTTATAATGATAATTTGGTGTTCAGCCCAGAGTGACACTAGGGGTTCTACAAATTCAGCTATGGAGTATCCTTTAGATGATGGAGAGCCTAACATTATTCTCTAGCATCAAACTATTTCTCCCCCATTTCTGCAAAACCTGTGTAGCACTCCTCACCTCACTGGAGCTTAACCCCTGGCCACCACTGTTTCCCTCCAGAGTCAAGCATGCCAGTAGCCTCAGACCTGAACTCTGTTTTGCAATTCTCTTTCCATTCTGGTCCATGGAAATATGTGAGCCTATTTATGTTTCTTTTTGTCTGTAGTTACCCCTTTTTATATTTTATTTATCATATTTTCTGTTTTGCAAAGCACAGGATCTGTGCCAAATTTTATATCAAATCATGAAGAAACTTCATCTTCATTTTTGAAAGCATAGTAATACATATTTATTATTTAATCTTAAATTGTCAGCAGGATAAAACTATTATATTTATTATAACAAATATTCTTTTGTTATTATAAGCCAAAGAAAATGAATATTACATTTTCACTTCCCAAATAGTTTCCCCCATTCAAAAATCCTTTCAGCAACTCTTGAATATTTATGTACTATGTGGCAAACACTATTCTGGAAATTTTATTTGTTATCTTTTTTTATTCAATCGCAACCCTACAAAGTTGATATTATTGTTATTATTTTATAGAAGAATGAACAAAATATTCGATTCTTAAAGAATTTGTCAATCATCAGTAGTACCAATATTCAAATCTAGGTATGTCTAATTTAAAAGTTTGTGCTTTAAATCACTGTTTTTCAATGCTTTTTTATTGTAATTGTTGAAAAGTTTGCATTCTATTCTTTTCTGTCCTTTGAAAAATTAGTGCTATTTTAAGGTATTTTGGTACAGAAAAGTAAACCTGAAAAGGAAATAGGCTAGGTGATTTCACATTAGGTTATAACTTTAGCCATGATTAGCTTTTTTATAGAATTTCAGAATATATTTGAGGGACATTTTCTGACCTGATGGAATCTTCCTTGATAAATAATCAGTTTCATTATTAAAAGTTTTGGAAGTAGTGATAAGAGACTTATGTTCTCATCTTCCTATTTTCATTACTTTTATATTATAAAGTAACTTATAAAAATATAGCTGTGATTATTATAACAAATATACATTATATGAGAATGCATAATTCTTCTAAGTTAATGTTTTAAACTTTCCATATTTATCTCCATACCTATACTGGAAATCTGTAAATGAAGACTTGAACCTAAATTTCATATACTATCAGCATTCATTAACTAAGTGAAATATAAAAGTATTTTAAGGAGGTTGGTAGGCCAGAAATAGAATTAAGTACTACAGAAATTTCAACCAGTAATGAATGGATAATTGAACTTAAGGATACAATATTATTATGACTGCGGCACAGCTGCAATGATGAAAAAGATCTGAATTTGTACAATACCAAGAATTAAGAGAGAGATATAAGAATCAAATGATCAAGAAGGACATGTAGGTGTGCCAATGCTTTAGTAAGCTGATTATAAGGGCTTTAGTGCTATTTTGGAGTGGAACATAGAAGGAACATGATTTTATCTAGATTTTAAATGATGCGGTAAGTAAAATGGAATAAAGTAATTCTTCATGGTTTGAGACTCTCTGCTGTCCTCCATATCTGTTTTCTAATTGTAGGAAATAGTTTATTGGAAATCTCAAGTTTGAACTACTCAGTCTCTGTATCCCATTCCTCTAGGGCCAGCTCTGGCCTTCATCCTGTCAAACCAGATAAACCAGAACAGTTCACAATTTACTCTAAAGGAGTCCTTGGGATGAGGCATTTGAATGTCCATAAAGAGTAGACAACACCTTCATTTTTAAAGGCTCCCATGGAACGTTTCAAACAGCATGGATTTATCTTGGTGCCCTTTGCCAAAATTGATAGATTTAGGCTGAGGAGTTAGAGGAAAGCTTCTTACCATCCAATAAGATTTTACTATATTTATCTTATTTTATCCCACATGCCCTCAAATTGACAACGTAATGAAAAAATAATAATTAAATAAGACAAGCTACTGATTTTTAGACCTATGACACTTAAATTTAGGAGAAATGCAGAGTAACAATACTATCTTAGAAATTAAAAATAAGCTATGATGATCTGGAGAATAGACTAAATTGATCTTTCTTGACTTTTTTCCCCTCCATTTATCAATCTGAGGTTGAATTGCCTTTCTAGTTTCAAAGAGCTCTTCCAACCAAAAGCTGTGATAGAGAAAGGGCAGAGAGGGACTGGCGTGTAATAAAATACCAAGGATGTTATTTTGAATTCTTCTCATGCTTGGAGAACAGAATATCTTAAGCTTTGATAGAATGGTGCAATTTTAAATTTTCCATTTGACTACTTTAAAAGGTTCATTGTCTTTTAATTAAACTACAGGGGGGAAGAGTGGAGATTAAAAGACATAGTACTACAAAGTGGTTGGCTTTTAGCTACTAGTACATGAGTGAAGACACCACAATAAAGCAAGATGGAGTGCAGCAACAAGTTTTTTGCCTTGAAGCCTCCTCCTGTATGACTGTGGCAGTAATTTGGAGTTAATTTGTACAGTTTCTCAATAAAAGACTTTGTGTTTTATTATTCTTTGATTCTTTATAGCATCGCTTCCCAGCTATTCTTTCATCTTTTGTTTTTTAATGTGATCTAGTGCACTTTAAACAACTAGAAGTGATAATGAGATAAAGCAGTTTAGGTGAGAAACTTGGATCAGGCTCAGTACATGGACATTCCCTATTCATCAGCTGTTGTTTACTCTCCACAAAATTACTACTCAAATAGCTCCTTTCTTGAATCTGGCATGTTCTACTCTCACTGTGAAGTGTAGACCCACTTTTTCCTATGGGAATGTTTGGGTTTCTCTGTTTAGGAATATTACTGCCTGGTAGTTGTTTTACTTTCCTTTGTCTGCATGAAGATTTTTTTTTCTTTGTGTCTATTTTTCTCCCTTTGCTTTCTACTCCCCACTTGTCCCCAAACCCTTCAAGCCAATGAGCTTGTGGTGACACCTTCTGGGCAGTGCTGGGAGTGAATTAGAGCCGTGAGTTCCATGGTGGAGTTAGCACATCAATGACGTGTATAGTACTATATATTTCATATGCTTCATCAAAAGAACTGATTCAGCATTCTGATTGTGCTTGAAATTTCCAGCACTTGTTAAATATCATTGTAATTCTTCACTAATGAGTAGAGATTTGTAGGCATCTAAATAAAAAGCCAGGGCTCTACCTGCTTAATCAATGTAAGGTCCTACTACTTGGTCAGACCTGGAAATGGATGTAAACAGAGGAAAGCTTAATGATTGCACATTATTATAATATCAGTACTGCACACGATTATGTGTGGGCATGCATTTTGTGCATGCGTGCATGTGTGTGTGAATGTGTACAACAGTATCAAGTTATGTGTCAGTCCTTTATGGCAGTGAGAAAATGTCCCATAAACAATCTCAGTGGAAACAGTGTCATTCATCTCAACAATTTACTACCCAATGTGGGTGGAAGGATTCTCCACAAGTGTTCATCCATGTCTCTCATCAGTTTTAACAGATGTAAAGAATCTTCTGGGTAGCCTTGATTGAAACCTTGCATTTTTCTGAATAGACTCCATTTCCTCCACTTGTGCTTCAAAAATGATTTAACTCTTATAATAAAAAGATTTTAAATGATAGATTTTTGACATGGCTTTAAGGTGATACAAGTTTACTATTTCTAATCTTCTTGTTTCACTGGATTTTATTTGGATCCTGAGCAGGCTTTAGCTATGGCTTCTAGCAAAATCATTAGATAGATCTAGCAAAGTTGCCATTACTATCTTTAGAGGAAATTGGCTACTATTAACAGAACTTTAAAAGCTTAATATTAAATAATTCCCAGACTCTCAAGAATCCTCTATTTTCAATAACTAAATACCAAATGCGAAAGTACTGGGCACCAAAAGTATGACTGGCTATCAAAACAATTGTAAAACTTCCCATCTCTATAATATACCTTAGGACAGTATCAGATGGAAAAGCACAAAACAGTAAACTGGAGAGTGAATCTAACTGGTACAGTTGGATTGCAGACTTGAAAATGGCACCTCATGTCTTACTCTGTACCTCATCCTTTAGTGAAATGTTGCATATGCAATATAATATATGCACTTATATTTTGTACAGGGTCCAATATTTCTATTACTAGTATATAATAAAGTCAAGTAGGGACACATTGCCTTCCAATTTTGACTTGCAAACAGATGATAGCTGAAAAATAGACCAGAGCTATAATGAAAATGAGAAAAACACTTTCATGAAATTAAAAGAAAGCTTAAAATACCAAGGGTGTGAATGAGTAACAAAATGTCGTGTAGTAACTGTGGAGATGATGGTTTTATTTGAAGTGGGGGGAGGGGAGAGAAAGCTAGAAGGAGGCAAAAACACAATTTGGTCTAAAATTGAATTTCTCTGATAAGGCATTTCAGAAGCGGCTTGTCTTATTCACTCAGCAGCAAAATAATCATATGCGCTTTAATAATCTTTATTTTACAGGAGTGTGTTGCCAGGGTAACGAAATGTAAGCAGGGGAACAGCACCTTGCAGATCACAAAGGCAAATCTGTGGAAAGAAATTTCACTGAGTTCTCTTTTCCTTACCAGTGTAATAAAGACTTATTTTCCTGCACTATTTAATAATCTCACATAAACGTTCTTTTCTCTTTTCCGTTTTCATATCTGTTTAAACATGGACAATAGCATATATCTGGAACTGTCAAGCTTAGTGGGCTAAGCAAAAAACAGATGTTATATCTTTAGCATTTTTATATAATTACATTTTATTACTATTTTACCCCATCTCCATCCTTCCCAACCTTATGTTATTTCCTTTTCTCTGTAAACCAATCTGATGATAGTATTCCCAATAAAGGAGCTTAAGATGGGAGTTTGTACTTGGCTACATTAATCAAAATTTATTAGCTAACCTTGCCTGCATGGAGATTCTAAAGAGCTGAAGATTGCAAGTGAAGCATCCATTTTTGGGAGGGGGTAAATTGATTTATAACAAACAAAGTGACAAACATTCAAGCCAAAATCTGTAGAAATAATAAATTTTTTATATGGATGTACATACATGCAGATAATCTGCCCCCCCCCCCCGCCATAGGAGTGAAGAAGAAAAGGATGTATTGTTAGGTTCTTTCAGCTTTCCATTGGGCACTGTCTCTAAAAAACTGGCTGATTTGAAATTAACAAAGTGAAAGATTCCAATGCTTTCTCAAAAAAGATAATAAAAACTAGCAATAAGAATGTGCCTATTGATCATTTGATTACATCCAATTTATGACAAATGTATGGCTTATATGTATTTGTCATTATTTTGCTAACTGCCGTAACCTGTGAAGGTGATTTAAGAGCAAAATCGTATTGTACTACAAGACTGGAGATGGAGGAAGGAAGGAAGGAAGTGTGAGGGAAAAGAAAGGAGAAAAATAAAAAAGGATCTTCATGAAATTAAATGTGAAGATTATATTCACTTGATTGTAAAGGTTTGATTTCTGTCAAAATATTTCAGATTAACAATTACCTGTTAGTGTTAGCATCCTGTTTACTCAAATTCTGTGAGTCATCTAGTTCTTTCTCCAGGTCTGTGGGATAAAAGGCAACTACAAATAGGTGCTTCAATATTAGTTTCTGGGTAGATTTTCTTCTAAATAATCTTGGATTTTTATGATAGTTAAACTATCGTATTATTGTTAGTAAAATTTCTCTAGAAGTTGTGCTTTCTTGCCACATAAATCTTGCTCAAATCCTTAAAATTCAAACTAATTAAAGCTACATTAAAAACAGATAATGGTGAAAGAGCAAGTAAAATTTGAAAAGACCCAGTAAAGACTTCTTCAAATAGCAAACTATAGGGAAAATAATCTATAACAATATAATTAGTAATAATATTCCAATGTTCACAAAATTGGAAAAGCATCATGTTGAAATTGCAAAGATTTCTGATGTTCAACTGGAATTTAAAACTGAAATGCTGTGGAAGTCAAAGTTTGATTCTCATCAAGCATCACTGAAAACTCTTGAGAAAATGTTTAAATCTTAACAGTCTATTTCAAATCATTTATCTATATTATACAACTATTTGTTTAAAATCAGATCCTCATTTTCATTTTAAATATAGTGAATTCATTTGGTACTTCCCAAAAGCATCTTCTTTGATATAAATCTCTATTTCAACCTGTTCTACAAATTATTTTTTCAGAGCTTATAAGTTCCCTAAGATAATGTTGCCAAAAGGGCAGATACTTTTCTCTCCTTGGGCTGTTGCTTACATCCAGATTCTCTGTGGAAATAAGGTTAGTGTATCTATTTTCTTAGAATTTGGGGCTTTACTCCGTGTACATAAAAATCATCAATAACTACATTTTTATGTGTTATGAAGATGAGCATATGGTTGGTAAATGAAAAGTTGGTGTTACATATTGCTCCTTTGGTATGCTTCATTAAACTGCAAAAATTTTCAAACAACTTGGTAGTATTTAGTCCTCTTTACTTGATAAAAAAATAATTTTTTTCCTTCACGTTTTGAATATGGTGTAGTTTTGGAGTCATGTATAACAGGATCTTAAATGAAACTGTTTTAGTTGAGGTCCCAAGAAGAAAGATTTCAGGGTAAGATATGAAGACACCCTCCAGTTCTTACATAAGAAGCAAAGAGAAAAACAGTTATTCTATTCTTATACTTCTCAACCATATCAGTGATAAAAAGGAGAGATTAAAAGTGATTGGATTAGTTGCATTGAAAGTAGAATAACAAGAAGGTGACTATTTTAGGCAACTTGTATGCTTAGAATTGGTTGGAGCAAATTTTACTAAAGTGCAGGTCATAGATCAGAGTTGAGCAAAAGAGACATGACACAAGGTTTCTTGGGCCCTAGACTGTCTGAGTTGAGTGAATTGCACTGCTACCTTGGAAGCAGAGAGCAGAGAAAGAGAGGAGAGTGAACATCAACTAAATCAAAGAGTCTGCAAGTGGCCAGCCTAGCAGGGCTGAACTGGGAAAGGAAAGTTGCTATAACCTTGAAATCTAAAGTAGTTATTCAGATTACAAGATCTAGGCACAAAAATAAACAATGACAGCACAAACAGTTCTTTTTGATGAACTAACAGATTGGTAGTATAGTTATTTATCATGAATATATATACATGCATACATTTATATATGTTTACCAACACACATAATCTTTTCCTTTCTTCCTTTTCTCCTTTCCCATATACCAAGTGTTCTTTCCTTTGGAGTGCATTTTTTCCCTTTCATTGTTACAATATCTATTGTATATTTTGAATCTCACTGCCCTTTCAACCTTTTAAAATTAATTTTTATCCTAGGGAGACAATATAATATTTATAAATGTGAGTTTGATTTATTTCACTTATGAGTATGGTCTTAAGTTGCCTCCATTTACCTATAAAAGCCTCAAGATTATCCTTATAGCTGAGTAGTATTCCGTTGTATAAAAATACCACATCTTTTTTATCTGTTCAGTGGCTGATGGGCATTTGTGTTGTTTCCAACATTTAGTTATTATAAATTGTGCTGTTATAAACAGGAGAGCACATATATCACTGTGACATGACATTTTCAACATTTCTGGCTTTTGTACATTTTTGAGGAACAAAAATAAAATCTGCTCTAAAAGTTGACGATAAAGTTGCTTTAGACACCAAAAGATTTGCTTAATCAACTTAATTTTTTGTTTGTATATTATGTATGAGCATTTCATGTTGTCAAATAAAATTAAATACTTCATTTAATTCCCAATTTATTATTTCTGTTTCTATGGTCAGTATTTCTATCCCTTTTATTTGCTCCTATCCATACCTCAGTGAGAAGTTACTAAAGCCAGGCAAAAATAGTAGTCAAGATTTTATCTCTGCTCCAAAAGCTTTCTACAATTTTTTTTTTGTGACTTAATATATGGCCTCTTCTTTCTTTCTTTACCCATAATTCAATAGGGGTATCAAAATCAAGTGGATTTTATTATTAATCTACAAAATAGATTATATATTACAAGATATATGAAAGTTCACAGTAGTAGTTTTAGAACTATATGATTGAGCTCTTAATATAGTATAAAGGATTAAATAATAAAGTAGACATTACTTGTCAATATATGTCCAAAAGTCAACCCACTATAATCTTATGAGAGGGATCTATAAAACATTATTAAATAAGTTATCATTTTTGCATCCAAGTTAAGTTTTCAGGGGACCTTCTGGTCTCTAATTTTTGCTAGTCTTTCATGGGCAAAGTTCTTACCTTAATTTGTCTATGATGTTGGGACTCCTTAGAATGTAGGAGATATAATTACAGGAAAGAATGGGTAGCATCAGATGTTAGAAAAATACTAATAAAGAGCAACAGAATTCATTGGAGATTATATGATAGAAAATAGCTCAGCATTGTGAAACATACAGTAATTGTTTGCATGTGTACCTTTAAGTTGTGTACCTTTGTAGTTGATCTCATAATTGTCTCTACAAAACTTCTTTCTTGGTCTTAGCCAGAAATTATACATTCTAATTCAGAGAAATTAGCATTTTCTGAAGTTATACTGCCACCCACACAATAAAAAAGAAAGTAAAGGAGAGAAGACAGAAAGGGAAGGAGGGAGAGGGAGAAATGGAGGGAGAGAGGAAGGAAGGAAGGAAGGAAGGAAGGAAGGAAGGAAGGAAGGAAGGAAGGAAGGAAGAGAAAGCAAGCAAGCTGAGGAGAAAAAAGTATTGATTTCAATGCATTTATACAGTTTAATAATTATTAGTTGAATAAGAATTTTCTGTCATTTGCAGTTATTTATATTGTAGTCTGTGTGAATAGTGCTTTTTTTCCCTCAGAAAGTCATTTTTAATATAAGTGCAGAATCGAAATTATAAAAATTAAGTGGTAAAGATATTACTAAAAATTTTCACTGAAATATGTAACCAAGAAAACTAAGTCTGTAGAACATTTCTAGCTGTGGTTATAATTTTACATCCGTGAGTTTATTAATAGGATTGTGTGTCTAGTTCAAGAATTAGCTATACCACTTAACGTTTTGAATATGTTCCTTATCTCACCTTTAACCTACTATTCTCTCTCTTGCTTAGTGATTATATTATTGTAAAGATCAAAATATAGGATAAAAATCATTGATTTGGACATACATCTCCATATATATGATATTTTCATATAACAAACATCTTACAGTCACAATCTCATGAAAAATATTTGATATATATTTATATAAATATACATTTATCTACATAAGAGTATACATAAATGTGTGTATATTTTCATAATATGAAAATATGTCATTGCTTTCATTATGATTTTGAGTGTACAAAATAATCAGTTGTGCTGTTTTTTCTACTGCTGAGAATTGTCTTCGAATAAAGATGAAAATTTATTTTAACTCCATAGGAGTATTCATTAGGTCACAGCAGTTAAAAGAAAGTTACAGATTTGGGGGGGGGGGGATTTTTACTAGTTTTCATTCATTCAAGGGAATAAAGTCAAAACTACGGACATAGAAAAAAGAAATCTTGATTTGAAGATTAATAAAAAGCCATACAAAGCTTCATGGATATTCCATTTAGAGTCTTTACCTACATTTTTACTTTTGGTTGATATACCTTATTGTCTCAGTAGTAGAATACAAACAAAGTTCACATTGCTTATTTCTTATTGCCTATATGCCTACATAGAAGTCCAATATAGAGGATGTAGCAACTGTGACTACAAGTGAGAACGTGCAATTAATCTCAAGTAAAATATGAAAGTTCTTAAAAGCAGCTTTGGTGTTAAGACTATGTTAAAATTTGATTTATTTAATTCAGTTGTGAAAATAATTTTTTGAACAGTGTGATATTTTTTACTCTGAGAATTCCTCCTTTCCAGCTATTATCCCTTTCTTCTTTCTCTTCTGCTTGCATGCCCTCTGAATCACAAGTGGTTGAAAATATTTAAGGAATTCAATGTTAATAAGCTGATAGGTGGTTTATCATTTGGCTATAGTTTCATCTCACTATAATATGTCATAGCAAAATATGTTAAACCTTGCAAATAGAGCACAAGCCAGAAATATTGTCTTTCGAAAACAGGAATACGTAATTTTGAAACAAAAGTCAGCACTGTTACATTTCTCATATTTTAGGAACTATAAACTAAGGACATTTGATGTGAAGTTACAGTGCTAGGCAAAGGCCTTTAATGTATTATAATTAGTTCATAAATAAAAGATTTTACAAAATATCACCTATTTTATTCCTTTAACACATACCTTCATAATGCTTTTTCCCTTACTGAGGAATAGGAGAGGCTCATTAATTACCTTAGGACATGTATATGCAGGTCAATGAGGAAGGCCTAATAGGTAATAATCTTCAGAATTTACCATTAGGGTTAATTAAATTTACAACTACTTCTATGTAGTCATTTAGAAAGCATTTTACAAAGGGTAGGAATAATCTGTTCCACGAATTCCAGGAATTTGAAACTTGGGGGAAAACTTCTATGTCCCATTTAAATAAAAGAAAATCTGCTTTTAAAATGTCTTCATCTTTAATTCATGTTTTTTCAGCCTTTAATTTGTATTTAATATAACACAAAGATGCATCATATGCTGACATAAAGGTAAATTTTATTTTACTGTTATTATTAACCTTTACGGTACAAACTATCTACTTACTTTATAGGTGTTAACTGAGATATTAGTAAGATTGTAACTGTAAATCTGCATTGCAACTTTAATCTGTTTTTTCAGTGTGCAAGATTACATACACTGGTTATAATTGGGGGGGAGGTTGTGACTATTGTGTTTGAAATGTTTGCTGACTTATACAAGATCTCTAGTAATTTGAGGATGGATTTGGCATGACCTACTTCAGTATAATTGCTATTAGTAACTCCACTGAAGTGTTAAATGATAAATCCTTTGAAATTTTTTCCTTGGATAATCCTAACTTAACCATGTTAGGAAAATAGAAATAGCTCTCTACAGAGGGTGGGGGTGTATGTCAGCCTCTGGTCTTTCAAAAGAGCAGATACTTTGGGGTTCCTTTTTTTCTCTAAGAATGTTATTTAAAGCTGCAGTTGACATTTCCCTACACAATGCGAGGATTTATGAGAATGCTTTTTCATTTCAGGGCATGTATAGAACATTCAAATATAATCATAAGACTTAAAAGAAGGAATCCATTTTTTTACTCTACATCAGAGAGATAAAACATCTTTGTTCCCCCCACAAAGTACCATGATGAGTGTGATGTGTTCCAGTTGTGATAAATCTCATCAGAAATAAAATGGCTTGTTTCTAAATATTAAATGTATTTACACTTAAATTTTCAGATAGTGATTGACTGCAAATAAATATCAGTAATTGTCTAATATTATTCCTCATTGAAAGCATAGATAACTACACATCTTAACTAATTACAGACCACCAAACTTAAAGAGGTTTTGTAGATCATTATTGCTGAGAAGGAATACAAAGAATGAATCCTAATGAAATTGTGTGAACAAAATGGATTCTTATTATGATTATAACCAAATGTTTGCTACTAAATGCCTTCCCTCCTCTTCCATTTCTCCATCTCCATCTGCATTTTTCCATCTCAGGAGTGAACATTTTTATGGCTTTTTTCTCTAATCAATCTCCCTTCTCTCATAAGTGAACAATGAGGTGACAACCTAGTTGTGCTAATATAGTCTTACATGGCAGAGATTCCTTTGCTGTCATGCTTAAAGAGGGCCTGCTTTGTTTTTTTAAGTCTTCTTTAGCTGAGGGAGAGTATACTTATAGTCTGCCTTAATTTCCACAAGGAAAGGTAAAAGTTGTTTTATTTCAATAAGCCCTGATATTTATAACATCTTAAATTAGATGATTTACTTTTTCCCGTTATGGTAACCTGGATTCTTCATTCTTTTGAAATGGAAACTGTCCTAACCCCATAACCTCAACATCACTGTGAGTAAAACTCTTTCTAATTATATGACAGTGTAGTGTGCATATTAGCATTGCTAATCAGCTTGCTGTGGTGGATTTGTATCTTCAGTACTAATGTTCATAGAATGTCTTTGGATATAATTGCAGCTGTGTATCATGCTTACATGTATATAAAAGGTCAGAATTTCTAAATGCATACCACAGAATATGGAAAAAATTTAAACCATATATAATTTTAAGTCACTAATATGAGTTTCCATAAAAGGCTATTGTCCAAAAGTTTCATGGTGCCTTCACTGAATCTTTAGCCTAAAAAACAAAAAGACTGCATTTCATTTGATTTTTTCTTTTATTTGTTCTATAACTGAAAGGTAATTGTTTCTTAGAGAGAGTTTCTTGATCTGTGTCAAACAATGCCTGATGATTTCTGAAAATCACATTGAAAAGCTCTGTGTGAGATGATCATGACTATCACAAATGAATATTTATTAAATCCACTGGGTTTTGATATTATGCTAGGTTTTTTTAAAGATTTCACTAAGACAAACAAGTAGAATTGAAGTATAAAAGGGAGAAGGTCCATATGAATATAATTGTATGCATAAATAAATATTAAAAATACAAAATTTAGATTATATATTTTAATAAGTATATACACAATGCATGTGAATATGGCATATGCTGAAAAATTATTTATATGTGAAGCAATTTCTGTATTTTCTTCTGCTGATATAAATTTTCCTAAACTATAAAAAATGAAGCAGAATATAATAGTAGCAAATGATTAAGAATCACCTTGTGTGCTACCTACATTTGGTGCTGCCTTATTTAGTAGAAAATATAGTTGAGTATAACTATGAAAAAAGAGAGTTTAAAAGGACAAAAATCAAAATGAATCGTTGCAAACCCATTGGTAGTAAGCGGACATAGCATGAGTTTCATGGGTAAAAGTTTGACTGGCACATCCACATGACACAAACAGAAGGAAAAAAGAATCTGAATGCAGAATTACCCTATTATAGAAGACAATGGGAGAAAATTATGTTAGTCTAAATGAAATCCATAAAATATGAAATTTACAAATATACCATGCAAGATTTTCAGAAGTAAAAGTTGAATAAAAAAGAATACTAATGAAAATATTTATTCAATCACTCATCACATTTTTTATGTAATGTTCCCTAACAAATATTGTACTGAGAGCTGTGAGAAGAATAAAAAGATTTATAGAGAATTCCTAGGTAAGCAATATAGTATTAATTTGAAAATTCAGCACTACTAAACATACAGAAATGCTAGATAAAAATACAACAAATACTCTGCCTAATGTACAGTTGTACTTGTGAAAAAGGGAAATCTCTGAGACCTAAAAATGGGAAAAATTTTAAAAATAGACTGATAAGCATGAGTAGTGATATGGGATATCCAGGTAAGGGATGGAGGAATGCCCTGTACTACAATATAGACTTAATAGCCAGTCAGTATGAAGAAACAAGATTTGGAGCTTACATGTAAAGCAATTAGAACTAAAGCACTAGTTAAGCAGGAACCTTAGAGTACTGTATTGTTAAATAACAGAGGTTTTTTAAAAATCTAACATTAACTAAATGAAGACATTAGCTAACTTGAACTAAACCATAAACATTGGTTCAATTCACAAGGTACAAGAAATGAATAAAAATATAACAACCACCCAAGTAAATATCTCTTTAAAGCCAAGAACACAAAGGAATAGAATATCAATGTGCGTGAACTAAAAATAAAAACATCCTATACCCAAATCCTTGAGAGACTGAGAGGCCTCTGTGGAGAGTTGGAAGATAAGGAAGAGATACCCGTGAAAATTTAAACCACAAACCATGCATAGCATGGATCTACATGCTAGTGTGGTCTGAAAATTCTTAAGTCAATAAACTTAGTTTCAAGTAAAATTTTTGAAGTATTTTAAGTATAAAAGAGGCTTGAAAACAAACAGGAAATAGATTTAAAGAAAAAGCCAATTTCTAATCATTAAAAATAATATAACTAAAATATAAAGCTCTAAACAAGTTTAACTGAGATTTTTTAAAAAAGATAAGAGATTGTGCACTAAAAGATATAGCTGAAGAGATATTTCTAGTGAAAATGGAACTATATGGAAATATCAAAGAGTTTAATGTACTTGAAGAAGGGATGAAAAACTGAAATTATGCTTAATTAAAAGGTAATAGAAGAGACAAGTAATGGGGCGAGGATCATGACTGAAACTTTCTCACAAAGACACGAATCCACAGGTTCAAGAATCCCAGTGAATCATAAGCAGAAGAAACAAAGCAATCACTCCTAGGAACGTCATAATGAAACTATATCACAATAAAGTCAAGGAGAAGATTTTTAGAAATAGTTGAGAAGATAAAACAGATTATCATCAAAAAGCAATGATTAGTCTGACAGCTAAATTTTTAACACTAACAATGAGAACTGGGAAACTATAAAATATCTTCACTGTAGAGGTAGAAAACAGCTGTCAGTCAGAGTCCCATCACCATCAAACATATTTTATGAAAACAAGCAGAGAAAAAAGACACTGTTAGACACTAGGATGTTGTTTTTAAAAAGTTTGAGAAACTCTGTAAGTTCCACATTGACCTGAAGAGAAAAGAAGTATTAGAGATGAAGCCAGTCAATACCATGTAGAAAAGTTTCAGTTCATTAGAAAGATAAAACATTTCCAAATGCCCCCAAAAGAATCTAAAAATAAAGCAAAAATTGACAGAAATATAAAGAACATAAACAAATTCACCAAACTATTTAGCAAAGTTTAACATAATCTCAGTTTACATGATTCATCTAATAATTAATTACTACAATTAATCACTATTCAGAATAGATATCTACTATATATTTTGTACATATTCTTTTTATTCTCTCCATATTTAATAAAAACTATTTTTAAGTTTAAAATTGTATCACATTAGCAAGGCAAATAAAATATAAGGAAAAAAGAAAGCAAAATAGAAATAATAAGCACAAAATAAGATGACAGAAATAAACTCATTATTTTTTAAAAATGTAGAATACACTGGTCTTACTAGATTAAAAATGTGTCAATTTTTAAAAATTAGTCTAAATTCTCCTTATAAAAGACATGTTTGAAAAAGTACAAAACAGATTAGAAGTTTAGAAAAGTATAAGGTAACAATAGAGACAAAGTTAATATTATTGGTACCAAAATTAATGTTATTTATAGCAAAAGTTTTCTTAGAAAACTCTGATATAAAAAAAAAAATTTTTAAAAAGGGGGCTGGGGATTTAGCTCAGTGGCATAAGCACCTGCCTTGCAAGCAGGCGGTCATGAGTTCAATCCCCAGTACCAATAAAAAGAAATTTTTAAAAAACTCTGATAGATTAGATAATAAAACTAAAGGTGAAATATAAGAAAGAAAAAAGACTTTCATGCACCTGTTAACATTACCAAAAATTAAATACAGCAAAAATGGACAGAATTATAAGAATAAAATGACAGTTCTGCAGAGTTCAAAGGAAGCTTAATTCTCTTCTCTAAGTAACTGCTGAAGAGTACAGTAAAGCTAAAAGCTTTGACCAAAGCAATTAACATGACCTCATGGATAGATATAACACAATTTATCCAATTGTTAATGAATATAACTTTCAAGTAAATATATAGTATTATAAGAACTAGAACATGAGGAGAATCTCAACAAACCTAAAAATAAATCATTTTCTTAACAGCTGTATTCTCTAACAATAATATAGCAAAATCAGAAATTAAAAGGAAAACAACAAACCAGAAAGATCAAAAACATCTCTTAGTCTGGGAAGTTTTACATTTCTAAACTCATGAGTTAGAAATGAAAATTGTAGACATTTCCAAACATTTGGAATCAAACAACAGTAACACATTAGTTAAAGCTTGTAGTATGAAGTTAAGGAGTCCTTAGAGGAAAATGTATAGCTAAATGTTTACAGGAGTAAACCTAAAGAAATCAAGGGAAATTAATGGTAAATTATGAAGATTGTTCTTTGAAAAGATTGACAAATATGAAGTATAACTAGCCAAGGAAAGTAATCGACATATAATCTGAAGAATGAAAAGGGAGTTATGCGTACATTAATTTTTTAAAAACATAAAAGAACACAGCTTACCAGCCTCTGTTCTCTTGAAAACCTGCCCCTCTGTTCTCTGAAATTGCAATATCAGTAATAGTTGACTTTTAGAGCTATATTTATCAAGTGCCATGGCTTATGTTAACAATGACATTTGATAGGTAAATTGCCTTGGCCTGGGATGATTATAAATAAGATGTAAAATAAGGTTATTTGATAGGAATTACAATTTTAAACTTCCTGAAACACAATGACTAGAAGCTGTAACTGCCAAGTTAATTACATGATGTATCAGTGCCTTCTGCACCCGTCCTATGTGATCTTGTTTTTTTCACATCTGAGATGAACTCCTCTATGGTTTTATCTTGGTGATGACTACTGCTATTCAACAAATGTGCCTTCCATTGCCTTGCTCTGTAGCTGTACTCCTGATCTATACTGCGCTAAAAATAATTTATGCCACACATATGTATAATAGTTATATGAGTCTAATTGTTTGTTGAGATTCAAAAAAAAATCTCGTAAATTACTTTCTACCAATATATTTAAAAACTTAGCTGAACTGCACAATTTCTCAGAAAAATAAAACTTTTCAACCTGACAGAAGCATAATTAGAGAGCTCAAATAGAATGTAACTATGTAAGGAATTACTATGTCTATGATTTTTTAAGAAGTTAAATTTCTTGTTCATTGAAAGACGTTATAAATGGTGAAAATCTACAGATCATGCTGGTATGATACATTCAAGGCAAAACCAGTCATACCCTATAGTTGACCAAATCTACTTCTAGTTATTGCTCTAGGAAATTCTCACAGGTATATGAAGAAAATTTTGCATATGTCTATGTAAATGTAATTAATTGGAAACAAACTATTGACAAATGAACTGATAAATAATCTATGATGGGTTACTGTATAAGAATATGATACAGGTCAATTAATGAATGAACTAACAATTGGATTATCATGAATATCACAGGCATGAATAGCAAAGCAAATCAGTAACAAAGTATAGTATGTATATTGGCATGTCATTAATATAAAGTTTTTAGAGTGAAAAGTTATATATGTAATAAAAGTATAAAAATAGGTACTGAATTTAGAATAATGATTACCTGTAGTAAGAGAAGGTTGTTATGGGATATTTTAGTCTTATCTTTAATGTTTCATTTCTTAAACTGGGAGCTAGTTAAACTTAACTTTAAAGAAAAAAACAAGTATTTTATTAAGAAAAGATACATAAAATACAACACCAATTTTTGAAGTACTTACAATAGGGCTGTATGACAAATCATAATAAAAGCATTACAAAATCAGTGTAAGGAAAGAGCAAGTATTGTAAGATTTCAGATAAAAGAACATTTTTTTCTCTGTTAGGGTAATAAGAGAAGGTTTCATGGAGAGATGGACATTTTGTCTGGGCAAAATTCTGACAACCTTATTTTCAAGGATTCTATTTTTTGTTCTTTCCCTTCATTGTATACTTAGTGAAATCCCTGTGGCCCATCTGCAAAAAGACAGGAAGGAAAAAGAATGCAGTATTTTCCAAGGGACAGCAAATAGATAATCTGAGAGGGAGAATGACTTGTGAAGCAAACAGTGTACAGTAAGGACACAGATGTTTATGATAGGCCTTGAGTGTCAGATGTAGCAAATTATACCTTTTCTGATAGGTCATTGTTTCTTATTTTTTTCCTTTTTAACTTGATTCTTAGGCTAATTTTACATTTTATTTCAAAGCCATAGGGAGAAGTGTCATAAAAGATTGTGCTGCCTTTGAGGAACATGGTTCTAAGTAAATGGAGAACAGTTAACTTCCTTTAAGTAGCAATGTGAGAAGAAAACACACTCAAATATACACACGTTTTTGAAATAATGTATTAAAATATTTGGCTTTAATTTATAGTTATTTTAAAAATGACAACTTAATGGAAATAGAAAGACACATTAAACATAAAAGGTCTTACCATTGGGGGGAAAAAATTGAGAGGATGTTAAGGAAAAATCAGCAGTACTTGTGACTTGTGCAATAAGAAAGAGCTTTCACTACAAGGGATAAGAACTTTAACAAAAGTAAGCGGGAGAGGCCGGGTGTGGTAGCACATGCCTATAATCCCAGTATTCTGGAGGCAGAGGCAGGAGGATTGTTATGAGTTTGAGGCCAGCAAAGGCTACATAGAAAGACCCTGTCTCAAAAAAAGAAAGCAAAACAAAGAAGTGGAAGATGTGGCATCAGTTCTTTATCTTGAATTGTTCAGATTCTCATGACAGATTCTGAGGGGAGAGATCTTGACACACATTTGAAGATGGTAGTCTGGTTTGTGTTGAAAAAATGCAAATGACTCAAGAAAAGCACTGTAGGCAATAGAGCTTTTAGGGTTTCCTTACATGAAATTAAGCTGGAAATGAGAAGAACCAGTGCTTTGGGAATTAGTGACATCATGCATATGGATGTTGAAGACTAGCAACATTAAATAGACCATACACAGACACTTGTAGACCACTTCCTAAGTAAGGACAAATAAAAAATGAATGTAAACTGGATAAAATTGGATTATGGTGTTTAAATAGCCACAACATTTGAGCAAAATACAGATAAAAAATGGTATATGATTCTTCTAATTCAATATGAAAATGAAAGCTAACAGAATTTCTGTATTATGGGAAGAATACTTGTTATTAAAGATATAACACGTTCCTTTTTTTTTTTTTTTCTTTTTTTCTTTCTTTTTCTGGAATTGGGAATCGAACTCATGACCTCACGCCTGCCAGGCAGGTGCTCGTGCCACTGAGCTAAATCCCCAGCCTGAAAGTTAACAGAATTTCTAAGGGAAGTGAGAGAACAACCCTGTGTCAGTTATAGAATTAAGTCTAAAATGGTTTGTGAGATATGATTATATATTTAAAGCCAGTAAAAAATGAGGAGAATCCCATGTATCACCTATTCAATCCCCCCACACACATACACCGAAGTACATCCACAGCTGTAGTACATATCATCACAACCAGGGGCTTGACATTGATACAGCCCAAATGCAGAATGTTTGCATTACCAAGGGCCCCGGATGTTGCCTTTTATAGTTATGCTTACTGCCTTATAGCACAACTTTCCTTAACCCTGATGACCACTAGTCCATTTTCTTTTTCATTGCAATAAATGACCTGGAATGCAATTGCTGGGTTGAATGGTTATCATGTTTATTTATTTATTTTTTAGAAAATGCTGGATTATTTTCTGGATTTATTGCACCATTTCATGTTCTATCAGTGACATGTGCAATCATTTCCTCTGTATTCTGAGCACTATTTGGGTGGTGTCTCATTTTAGACAGTGGGGGATGTGTTGGGTTTTTGTTTTTGTTTTTGTTTTTTTTTTTTTTCTCTTCTGGAGACAGGGTCTATTTTCTTTTTTTCTAAATTACTACGTGTTTTAATATATAATGATTGTATAATATATACATTTGTGGTGGGAGTTCACACATGTGCATATTACATCTTAGTCTGTTTTGATGCCCATTTTGTAATTGGACTATATGCTTTTTCTCTGTTTAGCTTTAATAGTTCTTTATATAGTTAGATACTAGCCCTTTGTCAGATATTCTCTGTCACTCTGCATCTTGCCTTTTTAAACTGTTAAACTGTGTTTTGTAAAACAAAACGTTGTAATTTTTAAGTGATCCAATATAGCAATTTTTCTCTTCATGAATCATGTTTTCAGTGTCAAGCCTAAGAATTCTTTGCCTCATCCTCTCTCTAGAAGACTTTCCCCAATGATTTTTTAAGCTTTTTGTAGTTTCCCAATCTATCTTAAAGTCTGAAACTTATTATGAATAATTTTTATATAAGATATCTTATGGCTTATAACTAGATATCATCCAAAGCCTCAGGTAGTCACAGGTAGGGCTTTTCTCGGGTGGCTGGATCGAGGGTGTGTGATGCTGGGATTGATTCATGCTGTGGTGGTTGGATTAAAGGTGCCAACAGGTAGCTTCAGTAAAATATAAAGCACAAAGTGTTACTATAGCTTGCTGCCTGCTGCCTTCTGCCTACCTGCTCTACAGTGGCCGTCTGCCATGCAGCTCTGCCATGGAGCCAGCTGACGATGGACCAAATCCTCTGTAAACTGTGAGCCAAATAAGCATTTCTTTCTTTAATTCTGGATGTCTTTGCAACAAGACAAGGTATGAGACTGAGATTGAGATTTTTGCTTTTACCTTTGGGTGTCCAATTTCCCTGGCACTGTTTACTGAAAATTTTTCTTCATTGCCTTATTCCCAATTTTACAGGGAAAAACATTAAGTCTATGACCATTAGGAACAATATCAACTATGTTTTTTTTTTTTTATAAAAAAAGATTCATATTATTCTTAGCATGTTACTGTAAGTGCTTAGTAAATGACATCAATGCTTTCTTTGCACCAGTGGATGAGATCATATGAGTTAGCTTGTTAATATTGTGGCATATATTCACTGATTTTCTAATATTTGATAAGCATTATATCCCTCTAATAAACCCAACTTGGTTGTGATATACTGTATATCTTTTTTTATATGCTAAATTCTATTTGCTAATCTTTATTATTCATTGTGCCTCCATTTTAAGAAGAGGTATTGACCTGCAGGGTCTCTCTCTCTCTCTCTCTCTCTCTCTGTGTGTGTGTGTGTGTGTATGTATGTGCCTGACTGTGTCTCTTATGTCAATATAATCTGACTTTTTCTTTTTTCTTTTTTATTTATTTTTTAATTCTTTTTTATCAGTACCAGGGATCGAACGCACGACCACCTGCTTGCAAGGCAGTTGCTTATGCCGCTGAGCTAAATCCCCAGCCCCTGATATAATCTGACTTTCTAAAACGAAGCATGACACGTTCCCTCCTTTTTGTTTCTCTTCTACAGTATTGGTAACTGATTTGCATTCTTAAATGTGTGGTACAATTCTCCAATGTAACGATGTGGGCCTGGGAGTTCTTCTTTGATAGATAGTTGTGATACTTTTGGGGTTTTATGACTTTTTTTTAATTGCTCTATTTTATCAAAGTTGTAAAATTTCTGTATATAGACTTCTCTGTAGCCTTCTTTCATTGTTATTTTGCTTTTTCAGGGCATGGGATGATATTTCATGTTTTATTCCTGATTCTGGTAATTGTTAGAGATTTATTCATTTTATTGATGTTTCAGAAGACTAATTATATTTTTTCTCTGCTATTTTTCTATTTTCAATGTCATTTAGTTCTGCTTTTATCTTTATCATATTTTTCCTTCTGCTTGCTTTGTCTTTATTTTGCTCTTTTTAAATTCTTGAGATATAGCTTACATTATTGACTTGACTCTATTCTTCTTTTCGAATATATATATAATTACCATTGTATGTTAATTTCCTGCCAGGTACTACTACCAAAAATAACCCCCCAATTTGTGTAAATTTTAAAATTCCACTTACAACAAATCGAAATCATAAAATATAAAGAAATAAGTTAAAAAAAGGCGACATAATCTTTACAGAGGAGATGACAAGTCTTATTGAAAGCTAAAAAATCTGAAAATGGTCAGGGAAACTATATTTGTTAAAGTATTACTCCACATTGTAAAGATGAAAACGTCTCCCAAATTAGCCCTAGTCATTGTAATAGGATTCAAATATTGTACAGCCTAAAACAATGGTAAGTGATGTCATACACATAATTGTATTTTTATCAGATTAGCACAAAATTGAAAAAGTGTTTATAATCACAAATGCAAGAACATAACCTCAAATACTAAATATGTTAGCATAAATAGCTACAGTTACTATAATAGTAGTAGCAAATAGTTACTTTTCTAGTTACTCAGTTTGGCAATATCTAGAAAAGTTGAAGATACTTATGTATGCGTTTGTGAAACTCATATATCCACAAAGGAAATTAGACATTAATGATCACTGATACATTGTTAACAATAATGAAAAACTGAGAAAACCTAATGGTCTATAATAAGGGAATAGGTGAATAAATTTGAGAATATTTACTCTATGGAGCACACAGAACAAGCAGAATTACATGCGTATTAGGAATAAAACCATAAAACAAAGTTGAGCATGAAATACCATATAATTTTACAGTAAAATATCATTAAATGTATTAAACTTACAAAGCATGCATGGAAATGATTGACATCAAATTTAGGGTACAGTATATATCTCAGGAGATGGGATAGCAGTAAATTTAGGAAGAATTTCCTATGAAGCTTAAACTAAAACTAATATCTTTTTTTCTTAAAATTTTATCTGATTATCCTAAAAATTGCTAATATGCATCATAATTTTCCTATCACAAATAAAGTGATAGAGCAAAAATTCAACCATCAATCATCATATTGAATCAAGCCAATAAGCAGACTTACGTTATTTATGTTAAGTGGTGTTAAGTACTGTTAAGACAAATCAGCGTAAAGGGAATAAACAGTGCCAAAGTTTAGGGAGATTGTTCTTTCATCGTGAGCAGTCAGTGGAAGTTTATGACGTAAAGGAAAGAATATTTCAGGTACAGGGGGCAGCAGTTATAAAATGTTTTTTTTTTAATTTTAAAGAGGATAAAATAAAATAAAACAGAACAGATCAGAATAGAACAGAACAATGTAAGCAACACAGGACTTCAAAACAAGACAACAGGAAATCAACAGTGGCTACCATAATGTCTGTTGTTTTCTTTGAAATAGTTGTCCATACCTTCACACACAATAAACTCAAACTAAAAAAATAGTACAAAACCAATCAAAAGGAAAAAATGAAAGCATTTGTAGACCTTCAAAATCAGAAAATAGGAAAAATCAGTGATGGTTGTCATAATGTATCTTATTTTCTTCAAAATGGCTGTCCATACCTTCACACATATTGAAATCAAATAATATAAAACATACTAAAACCAATTAAAACAAAGAATAAAGCATTATTGGACTTCACAAAATAATAGGAAATCAGCAATGGCTACCATAATGTCTTGTTTTCTTCAAAATAGCTGTACATACCATCACAAATAATAAAATCAATTCTTGTAAACTCTTTAGAAAAAGTTCTAGGCATGTATAAGCTTATACATTTACATCTATCCTTTCTGTATTAGAGGAAAAAACAAAACAACACAAATACAAATACAAGAAAAACAAGAAACAAAAGAGCCAAACAGCAATAACAAAGAACCCAAAACAATAATAATATAGGCTTTCAAAACAAAGTGGTAGGAACATAACAAAGGTTGTTAATTTGCATAGTTATCTTCAAAAGAGTTACTCAGATTATCAGATATAGTCATGTAAAATTGATCTAATCCTATGAATGTTAATTGTTTTGTTCCAAGAATAGAATTAGTAGTACAATCATCTTAGCTATCTTAAATGTGTATATCTAAATTTATATCTTTTTTCTTTTCCTTTCCTTCTTTTCTCCTTTTCCTGAATTATTTTTCCTCTTTGAACAATTTCTCACCTTTCACAATATTTATTGAAGATTTTGGATCTTACTTACTCTTTCATTTTCTTACACTAGGAGACAATACGGTATTCAACCACTGTGGAAATCAGTCTGGAGGTTCCTCTAAAAGCTGGGATTGGAATTCCTATTTGACCCAGCTATTCTGCTTCTGGACATAGTCCCAGGAGAAATGAAAACATCATACCACAGTAATATATGTGCACCCATGTTTAAAGCAACACAATAGCTAAATCTTGGAAACAACCCAAATACCGTTCAACTGAAGAATGGGTAAACAAAGTTGTGGTATCTTTATACAATGGAGTACTACTCAGCTATTACGAAAGATCAGATTGAGGCTTTTTTTTTTATCTTAAAGAGGATAAAACAGAATAACATCATTCAAAACAAACCAGTATACATGATACAGGACTTTAAAACATTACAAAATCAACAACAGTTACCATATTTTTGAAGTCTGATGCAAATAACTTTGACATAGTAAAAATCAAACTGAACAGAACAGAAACAATAAAAACAAGACAATGAATGCAATAAAGGACTTCAAAATAAGCCAATAGTAAACCCAAATTGCTACCATAATATATCTTGCTGTCTTTGAAATAGCTGCTCCTGCCATCAGATTTAACATAATTAAAAAGAAAAAAAAGAAAAGAAAACCCAACCCAACAAAACAAATGATGTAGGACTTTAAAACAAGACCATAGGGAATTAACAATGGCTACAATCCTCAGAAGGAGATCCTTCCTAGATGTCACTGCATACCACTATCCTCTGAGCCCATGACCAGACCTCTGGCCCTAGACCTGCAATATGAGTGAAACACCAAAGCACCAAGGCATCCAATTGTGTTTCCCTTCCATAGCTATCATCACAGCCTGTGTTTCTCAGGATAAGCCCGTGCTCACAGGAATGGGGAGAGGATTGGTACTTCTTGTTCGTGAGCCTGCACACTGGAAGGAGCTGGGGCCTGGCTGTTCCCCTCCAGTGGTGGCCTGCGCGTGGTGCTGGTTCCTAGACTAAGCTTGCTTCTTGGTGTGGCCTTGTTCTCTCTACATTGATGCTTTTACAGGTAAATGAATGCGACATGAGACCATAGTCATAAGTGAAATAAAGCAGTTACAAAATCTTAAAGTGAAGACATGTTTGACACATTCCAGAGACAAGCAGGAGACCAGTGGAGTTCTTGAGTAGAGCAAGGGAGAGGAGAATCAGTAGGAAATGAGAGTAGACAGGAGAGGAAGGAGTTTAAATCAGGTGGGACCTACTGTTGATTTTGAGACAGGGAGCCACTGAAGTGTCTTGATCAGAGGAAAGCCCTAATCTGACATATTTTACAAGCATCATTTTGGTTCTAGACAAGAGAAGATGTGTGTTAGCCATTCTTTCTTTGTAATCTGGAAAATGTAATGAAATAATAGTAATGTGCTAATAAATGCCAACTCTAGTAGGTTTTTCAAGAATTGATGTATTTACTTCTTACTGCAACACAATAAACTAGGCTCATAATTGTCTCTCATTACTAGCCAGGAAAGTGAGATACTAAGAAGTGGAAGTAAGATGCTCAAGGTGACACAGTTGCTAAATGACAATGACTTGGAATCATTTCTAGGCATTCTGCAAGATACTGCTTCAAAAGAAAAAAAGAATGGAGCTGTAGCTCAGTGGAAGAGCATCCCTCAATTCAACTTCCTATGGTGCAAAACAAAACAAAAATAAACCCAGGTATTCTGACTTCTTGCTTCCATCTTTTTTTTAAGAGGGAGGGGAAAAAAACACAGACAAGAAAAACAACAAGCAAAAGAGACAAATGAACACCAACAAAAACCCAAAACAATATAGGCTTTCAAAACAAGATGATAGAAATTTAACAATTGTTGTTATATTGCATATTGTTATCTTCAAAAGAGTTTCTTAGATTACCAGATATAGGCATGAAAAATTGATCAAGTTGTATGAATATTTATTGAGTGTTCTTTTCCAAGAAGTAATAGAATTAGTAGTATAATCATTTTAGCTATCTTATGTGTGTGTGTGTGTGTGTGTGTGTGTGTGTGTGTATATATATATATTCAAATTTATATCTTTTTTTCTTTTCCCTTCCTTGTTTTCTCCTTTTTCCTGTATGAGTTATTTTTTCCCTTTGGGCAGTTTTTTACCCTTTCACCATATTTATTGTAGATTTTGGATCTTATTTACTCTTTCATTTTCTTCTATAGACAATGCAGTATTTATCAGTAAAAATGCTATACTGCCTCTTATACTTCTAGATGGTATTATGAGAGGTACATACATATACATGGATGTGGATATGAGTATGTATGTCTTTAAATATAAAAATTCATCCACTATATAAAACCAATAACATAATAGAAATTGTGGAATTGTAATACGAATAAATTCCATGACAGGTTTTAGAGGTAGAGGATAGAATGCATGGCAGATTACTGACTTCAGGAGGAAAATATTCTATGAAAGATAGGTGTGGAGAGAGCATTTTGTGCCGAAGGAAGAACATTAATGAACATATTTCATTCGAAAACTTAAAAGTTAAGAAAATGTTAAAATGTAAGTGGGAACATTTAGGCTGGATGAGATTGATTGTTGCTGGACAAAATTAAATTTGAGTAAGATCAGCTATTGCAAAGAAGTAAAGAACTACAAGTTCTTTTCTTACTCTCTGAGGGACGACTGATCTGCTGACATATTATAGTATGTTCTGGAAGTGTCTACCTTAGGTGAACTGTGTTTCAAAGATCAGTTCCATTTGGAAGGAAAATGTTTCTAGTAGAGAGTTAAGAGACTTTTTCCCCTTCTGTTCATATTTAAACTGAGTCATCCAATTTGAGACTATTGTGTCACATTTTCCACCTTTCATTCTCAAGAGGCAGTAGTAAGGAGAAACACAAGTGATGAACATTAGCGGTAGACTATGCGGTTACAAAAATCAATAAACCACAGGATGCTTCAGATTCTTAAACAGTTAAAAAAAATCATGAGCTGCTACATGAATTCCACAAAAAGAGTGACTGTCTAAAGCTGGCACTTAGAATGTGAGGGCCCAACCCATAATTAAAGCTTCTCTATCCCATTATTACTCCTTTTACATGGACATCCTGAGAGAACGCATGACCTTCATCATATCTGAAAGTTTTACAAAATTAATATTTTACAAAATGACAATGTGGTTTTAAAAAGAAATAAGCAAATACTGTCTAGGATTTAAACTGCAATTGCTGACAGTGTTTAACAGTCTCATATGTCATATGATTGAAGAAAGAAAGCTTACTTAAATTTTAAGACTTTAACTCTCCAGTCTCTTATGATGATGTAAAATATGACAACCTCAAAAACAAGTTTGGGGTTTGTATTTTGATTTTTTATTAAAATTTGTTTTTTGCTCCTAGCCTGATTTATTGAACTCCTTTTAATAGCTTTCATATTTCAGTGCATAACTAAGAATGATATATCTATTAAGTGCCACCTGACCCTTTAATTGAATAGAAATAGGCTGTACTCTATGAATTCTAGATTAGTCAAACAAAGGAGAAAACAGGGAGAATCCTGACCCTATTACCAATATGGCATGTCTCTTTCTTCATTTTCCCACTTCCAGCTTTTATCCACTTACATCTAATGAGGTTAGTTTAAACAGAGGCTTCAAAACAGAAGTAAGCATAAAAAGAAATTTTAGAAGCAAAGGGCTTTCACATTGTTTCATGAATAAAGTATGGAATATATGATAGTGGATAAGCAATAGTAAAAGTGAATATGAGTGTCATGGTTTATATCTGTGTCCCCCAGGCCTAAGGAGTTTGCATTGTGTATTTGTGATTGGTTTATTGTCTAGTGGTTGGATTGGTGGTGTCAGTGCTCCACCCACATAGGGGTGGAGCCAGGATGTGATGTAATGACAGGAAGAAGGTGTGTCTTGCCCCTTTGCTGGTTCCTGCTAGCTGTTTGCAGCCACCATGAACTGCAGTCCAGCCATGCCTGCCTGTCTTGGAGCCAACTGAGTGTGGACTAAAACCTCCAAAAACTGTAAGAAATAAACCTTTCCTTTCCCCAACTTGGGTATCAGGTATTTTGTCTCAGCGAGGAAGTAAAAAATAACTAAGACAATGAGTTAAATAGGTTTAAAAGATACAAACTTCAGGACTGAAGAGAAAGATATTGATGGGGACAGTGTGAAAAAGGAATTTAAATATGAAAATTGAAAGTATAGTGTACTGAATACATTCTTTGAATATATTTGAAATGAATCCTTTAGCTTGTCTATACAAAGCTAACATTTATTGAGCAGTTACTATGTACTCCAGAGTGCTTTACTTGCATTAATTTAATCCTCCTAACAATTAAACAACGTCATTATCATTTCCTCCATGTTATGAGTAACTGAAGCACAGAAAATGTAAATCAGTTCACGGAGATTATATACTCTGCCAGCAGCAGTGCCCAGTCTCAAATTCAGCCTAGCACCAAAGCATGTTCCATTAACCACTATGCTCAATCAAATCTAAGATAGCAGACCTATACTTTAGTGTCTCACATCAATTTGATAATATATTTTGTACAAATCTTAATCTATTGTGTATCAGAAATTAGGATTCCTTAAAGGTAAAAATGTACCAAGACATAGACATGGCAAACATTTTATAGTAGCTTTGTGAGTTAATGTAATATCTGATTGGTTGAAAGAAAGAATAGAGATTCCTTTTACATATTCAAACAAAATTTCCTAATCTTTATTCTTGCTTTGTAAAAATTAAAAACAATAGATGCTGTTTCCTAAATTTATCTGTTTAAAAAAAGTTTTGGAAAATCCTAAAATAGAAAATTATACACAGATGAAATTAATAGGAAGTATCAACTATTGAGTTATTGACTGTCAAGGAAATGTAAGAATGTAACACACTGAAGATTAGGTACAAAAAGTTTCAGTATTAATAATTATTATAAAAATAATGATTAATTGCTGTGGGGTTATGAATTATTTTGTGCCTTCTTTCTATCTTTGTTTACAATTATTTAAATTAATTTGTTTTCCTCACTATAATAGAGGTCATTTTAAAGGCTTCATGAGTTGGAAGAAATTTAATTAAAGATTATTCTTTATTAAAATTTATTAAAGATTATTGAAGATTATAATTGATTTACAATTTTTTAGAGGGCCTTATTTAGTTTACTAGGTTATAAACTTACCCAGGACAGTTTACTTCTTTGTAACTTCGTATAGTATCTGTTCTTGAATATAGTAATAGTCTGATGTGCAGTTAATTACAAAACCCCTTGCTGCAGACCATTGAATTTACCATGCTGAAAAGTTAAATGAAACTTATAAAATTTTTAGAAAGTTTTAAAAGATTTTATAAAATAATAGACAGTAGTAAGTCCTAATGCTCAGGAAATTTAGGGCATAGTAAGGAAAAATTATAAGTATCAGACTTCCCTTTTCCAAAATAGTATTATAAAAATACACCTTCGGTTTCCACTAAAAATTTGCTATTTGCCAAAAGTAGCCCAGGCATAGTGGCCCATACCTGTGTACCCAGAACTTGGGAAGTTGAGGCCGGAGGATCACCATGAGTTTGAGGCCCTGGGATACATAGTGAATTCAGTATATAAATTCAGTATATAAAGAAGGCCAGCCTAAACTACATAACAAGACCTTATCTCAAAAAACCAAGCCAAACCAACCAACAAACAAAAAAAGTTGCTCTTATGATTTCAGTGGAGACTTAAAAGATCAAAGAAGGTGATATCAAAACAAAAAAGATACTATGAGAAAACAAAATTACAAACTGGTCTTTCTTATGAGCATTATATATAAAAAATTCTAAACAAAATGTCACCTGATTAAAGTAGGTAATACATACAAATTATTATAAATTTTGACCAAGTGCAGTTTTCCAAAAATGCACAGGTGCTTTAACACTTGCAAATCAATGTAGTCACTATGGAGGGTGGTCTACTTGATCAACTCGATAGGCTTTTATTAAGTTTTTAATGAACTTTGATACTCATTTTAATAAGTAGAAATAAAAAGGCATCAAAAAAAACACAAAACATAAAAGAGACTTCATCTAACCTGATTAGGAGAATTTGCAGAACAAAACAAGATAAATGTTCCCACCATCATCACTTCTATTCAGTATTGTGTGGAGGTCCTTACCATGAGAAGGCAAGAAAAACAAAAGACTAAACATTTGCAAGAAAGTTTTCTCTATTGACAAATGACTTATAAAATGCAAAAAATCTAAATGAATTTATAATTTTGATGTCTTTGGGAAAGGCCATATTTCTTAAACAGAACACAAAAAGTACATTAAGAAGCAAAGGATTCACTGAACCAAATTAAAATTAAGAATGTCTGTTCATCTAAAGAGTGCCTTACAAAGAACAAAAAGGCATATCACAACGTAAAAGACATTTACAATAGATTATCTGACAGAAAATAATATACAAATAACTGCTACAAATCAATAAGAAAAAGTCAGATAGCCCAAGAGAGAAACAGATAAAAGACCTAAATAAATACTTCACAAAAGAGGATTCCTACCTGCCAATAAACATAAGGTGGTACTCAATCTTACATGAGAGATATGCAAATAAAACAATAATAATAAAATAACAAGAGTTGGCAAGAAAACAGAGCAACTGAAATTCTTAAATACTGCTGATAAGAGTATAAATTGATTAAAAACTAATATAAATAACTGTTTGGCAGTAACTGCAAGGCTGAACATATGCATAACCTGTATCCAGCATTTCTGCTCATCCATATGTACATGCTTAAACATGTTCTAGAACGTTTTTAGCACATGCTTATAATAGTCCAGTACCAGAAACCACCTAAATATCTTTCTGTAATATAATGGGTACATAAGCTGTGGAATGGCCATACAGTGGGAACACTTTACAACAGAAGTCCAAACCTAAATATGTAAGACTTTGTATGCAATATGGATTTCTGTTCCAACTACTCAACTCTATTGTCATAGCGTGAAAGAAATTATAGACAATACTTAACAAAACAAAATGAGAATTTAAAGAGCATTGATGGATACTGAAATTTGCTAAGAAAGTCTCCAAAAGGAAGGGGTTATTCAACATATTACTAGACTCTCCTTTATGAGCATGTCTTCATCTGTACTGATGACCTTGATAGTGCTAGTGCTCTAGCTGTATTTCAGCCACACTGAATCTCAGCCATACAGCCTTGAGGAAATGTAGCCTTTTCATTGTATGCTGTGGATTTGAAGTTTAATTTTCATATGCACAGGAGAAATACATGTTTGTATATATACATATGCATGTATATATTAGCTTAAGTCTGTAGTGATTCGAGCTCTCATGGGTTGACTCCATTGTCTCAGTAGATGGTGTGATGGATCCAGAAGAACTTGTTTAGGGGTTTGCCACAGCAGCCAAGAGGCTCATTAACCACAGGCCTTAATGAAGTTTCACAATAATTTCTTAAACTAAAAATGTATAGAGGGTAAAGCAAGCTATATGAGAATTAGAAACAAATATGAGAACTTTTATTTTTCATCTGTTTGTCATTGAGCTTTGGAATAAGATAAATACCATTTTTTAAAAAGTCTAAATGCTTTACTTGCTGAACACTCTTTACAGCTCCTCAAAGTATTTGCATAATGTAACATAAACTTATTTTCCATCACCTGTATAATTCACCTTCATTTCAACATTACTGAGAATTTACCAATTTTCCTTTGTTTAAAACCTGCTTTACATGTATGTTTTGTCCTCTATAATTATCATTTCCATTCACAGACAAGCACATACAGAACATTACAGACTGATTTCTAGATTTTTTTTCTACATTAAAAACAACAATACCCCTGCTCCTTATTGCTATGATACCTGGTATTATTTATGGGTTTTCATAAACAGGAGGGGTGAAAAGGAAAAATATAGTACTGTCTGGACTCTCTCTACCTTCTCTTTCTGTATTCCCCCTCCTCTCCACATAGTTTAATTTTAAATGATAAATGTGGAAATTAGAGACCATCGAGAAAATCCAATTTGGTGAGGAGTTTTAAAAATCCCATAATAAACGCAGAGTGAAATGTATGATTTAATGCAGGGCGCCAATGGCTGCTATTATGGGCTATTAGCAAATCGGGGCTGAGAGTGAATCTTTATCACTTGGTGAGTGCGGGTTGGTCCTGCCTTTCCCTCTGCTATTGATTTGTAGCCGCTTGTCATAATGACACCGGGAAGCAATGAATGGAAGATCTGCTTTTGAAAGGACTCAGGGGGGGGTCTTGGAGGGGGGAGAGAAAATTCAGCAAGTTTTCTATCTCTTCTGCCTGATTAAATTTTTCTTCTTTTAAGAGCTTTCACATTCCAATAAAAATGCTAAATCAGCTCTGTACCAGAATTGTTAGGGTGTAAATAGCTAGTCACATTTAAAGGAGAAAAAGATATAGAAATACCAACCAGACTGTGCAAGGTTAGAGAAATATGATTTTATAAAAATGGCGTTATGCATGTATGTATGTATGAACATATGAAAGTAGGTAGTATTTAAGAGTATCAAGGCATAATACTATCAGTACACTTAGAATATAAAATTATATTTTTATAATTTTGTGTAATCATTTGTCTACAATAATGTGATAAAAGTTGATCTATCTAGCTTCAAATTTATTCATAAAATGGGAGAAAATCCACTTTGTTTTTGTTTGTGTACAATTTCATAAAGGACTTACAGAAATATACTTGTGCTGATGATTAAGTTAATTAAATTCCCTAACTTTAACTGATCACAGTAGAGATTTAATCAAAATTTTCAGCATAGAGAAAGCACCCTATTTGAAGACAAAGACATTCATGGGATAATCCAATGGGGGAGAAATTTTCTGTATAGAAAAATCTACACTAAATTTTATTTAGAATGAATTAGCTATGGTTATGTGGAAATGGTTGCAGCCTCACTATATTTCTTTCTTCCACTCTTAAGAGGACACAGTTGTTTCTCTTTCAGGTTCTTTTATTCTGAGATAATGCTAGGCATTAGAGTCCCTGTCTTTCTTTGCGTGCAGAAGTGCGTGCATGCAGGCAGTATGATGTTATAGCAATGGATGTGCTAAAGCAAGCCTGGAAGGAGGAGTGTATTCAGGGAATATATGACACTTCTTTGTTAGTTCTATGAAGTGGTAAACCCTATCTTCTCACCTGCTTTACTTCTCAAGCAGACATAGATAAAACTTAGTAAAAAAAAAAAAAAAGCATATATTATTTCTACTATGTGAGTAGAACACCATTAGATACTTGCTTAATGCTTGTATTGATAATGTATTCCCTTATCTGTACTAGTTGCGGAGGAATAAGAAACATTACACTGTCGCGTGTATTCCAAAGCTAGGTAGGAAAATAAATCCCTCTGACGTCTTAAAAATTAACTTAACAGTCACCAGGTCTTCCACTCTATTTGGAAATACCATATTTGGAAAAATATATAGTCTGGTTTATAGAATTTAATATCAGGTAACTGAAAGATGGTTATTAAAAATCAAAACTGCTAATTTTTATTTACCACATTTATGAAGTAAAATAAGTTAAGTGATATTCTTGGTATTAATCTCCGTTGGTAGGGGGAGCTGTATTTAAAACTAATTTAAATGAAATAAATGTTTATAGAGATGTGAACCAAGAACACAGAGACTCCTTATTTGTAGTAGATAACTTGCCCTAGAGGGACTACTTCCAGTTAGTCTTGCCTACCTACTAGGACCTTATGCGAGCATCCACATTTTCAGACTTTGAGAACAATGCCTTTTAATGGGTTTCACAAGCTATGCAAACAGCTGCCAGAGTTCATACATTTTATTCCTCCATTCAAGGCTGTACCTAAACTGTGATAAATTAGAATGCTGCCATTTATTATGTACTGCTTATTAAAACCTAATTAGAGGCAGAAAGAGGCATTTCTGTATTTTTCAGTGGGGGTTTTATTTATCCCATGTAGTGATTATTGTTTGGTCTATCTATGGCCGTTTCATACAATGAATTACCTGTATTAAAGTAATAATACCATATGTTCACGTAGCCTTTGTTCTAATGTAAAAGCATAATTAATCATGCCAAGAGCACAATAAGATAGTTGTTCCATATTTTATATATATTAAATGATTTCTACTATTATCCAAACAAAATTAATACAGTTGAAAATTGAAGTGTGAAATATTTTTATTTTTCATACCCTGCAGTTTTGTAAAATATAAACATATCTCATTCTATAAATTTAGATAAACATATTGTGTAACCTAGAAAATTTTCTGAAAATATTTATACTTTTATTTGCTAGGGTATTTATATTAAAATTATAATAAAAATTATCACTGGTTTATTATGTTTAGTAGTTTTTTTCTTCCTTCTATGACATGAACATTTTTCTAGACCTGTTTAGAACATAAGTAAGATGCGTAAGCTACCAACAATTTTCCTATATATATTATATATATTAACATTAATATATATAAAATAAAATTAGAGTTTATCTACAAAATATTTTCACTTACATTGAGACTTATCATTATGCTTTTATTATAGTTCAACAGCAAAGATACAAGACCACCTGAGTATTTATACATATAAACCAAATGAGGGTAGGAAGCAACTCAAGATGGAAAATATCTTTGTTTTGTGTAAATAGAAAATTGAAATTAGGCAGAAGAATACGGTAGAAGAATTAGAAATTTCTAAACATAAAAATATTATCAAATAAGAAGCAATAAAATAGTGCATTGAAGAAACTATCAAGATAAGTGAAAATGAAGATGTTAAACAGAATTTAACTTTATGTTTTACACATCCATTATCTTTAAGCTTTTGTGGGATAGCAAAAGGGCATGATCTTTTCCATGTGTTCACAGCACAGTAAAATTTCTATGAGCATTGTACATTATCACACTAATCCTCCCATTATCAACTCTCCTGTGTGGTTTCTGGCAAGAGTTATTGCCCCTATTTGATGGAGAAGCTGAATCACAGTAGAAACACTGACTTTGTCAAGGTCAACAGTGAGTCAGGGACAGAAACAGAATCCAAAGTGTTTATTTTTTCTCCAAGTACTGTGGTCTTTATATACCCATTTCTCTGTCTTTTGTTTTCTTGGATTTGCTAGAGTGCCCTGTTCTATTTAGACACCATTCAGAGATATTTTTTTTTTTTATGTTACTTTTTTCTGGTACCAGAAATTGAAATCTGGACCTTCCACTTGCCAGGCAGGCGTTGTGCCACTGATTTATATTCCTGGCCCATTCAAAGATTTTACATGACACAAATACCCAAAGAGCTATATTTTAAGAAGATTTCCTTTCTAAATATTGTCACATTCTGGAAACATTAAGGTACATGCCCTCATTTCTTTGTATGTTTTATATTTTGTATTGTTATCTTTTAGCATACCTCACTTCATCACTTTTTGATTAGATGCATTGAATCTAATTTAATGTGAACAATATGGACTAAGACCCCCTCCAAAAAACTAAAAAGTTAAATAAACCTAGTAGATATATGAATTCTAGTCCTTTCTTTAGTCACTGTTCTGAATTTTTGTATTCACCAGAAGACAATTTCAGAGATCTTTTGTTTACCCATGTTTAGGATCAAGACTGATTGATCTTCACTTAATTATTAAACAGAATGATAGAAATATGTGATTATATGTATTCACAGACATACCACATGTGTTATATTTAGAAACATGCTTGTAATCCTTTTTTCCTATTTTTCTACTGCTTTGTCTGTGATTCATTGTGTATAGGTTCTTTTAAAAGAAAAAATATGACAGGCATGGTGGTACATGATGATAGTGTAAAGCCACTTAGGAGGCTAAGGCAGGAGAATCACTGGATCCCAAAATTTGAGACCAGCCTGGTTAACACAACATGAGCCTGTCTCCAAAAATAAAAGTGAAACATTATGCCCGAGATAAAGTAGTAATTTGCAGTACGGAGTTACCATTCTCATAATTCAAATTCTGTGAAAACTGTGACTTTCTTTACTCCCCTAAATCTCTTTGTGCTAGTCCCAAAACTGTTTAGAGGAATATATGGCCATTATTTAATTCTGCTTTTGAAATACCTCATTTTCTTTCTCCTAAAATTTAAAATACTTGCATCTTATAGTCAAGAAATTTATTTGTCTTGTGTTATTCTTTTTTGTGGTTAAGGATCAACAGTATGTTTGTGTCTGTTATCAGAAATAAAACTTTCAACACAAATAAGTCTTTGAGAAATTTTCTAGGGATACAACCAGCCTAAATAAATTCCCAGAGACTGAGCGATAGAGAGAAGCTGTCATCACTGGTAACTTTTTTTCTCAAAGAGCAATCTCACTTTTTAAAAGTACTATTAAATATACTAACATTTTGTGTGAATTTTTTTAAAAAGCACATTATATAAAAATTGTTGCATCTCATTTCATAAATTTTTGTAACTATTTAATAGGTTATAGTTTTACTCAGTTGTCACTAAAAATCCATAACATTGTTCTAAAGTATCATTTATCTTTCTCTGTTGGCTACTGTGCAGAAGAAAACCTAAGATTCAGCACAAGCCAAACAATTCATGGGAAAAAAAATAGATAAATTTATTTTATTGCGAGGTAGCACTAGAGGGCGCTCTTCAGCAGGCTGCAAGATAAGGTCATTTCTAACTGGTTTCAGAGCCTGGCATTGGTGATGGAGGTAAAGGTCTGAGTAGCTGAGAGGAAGACTAAGAAATGGCACTTAGCTGTTTACAACAGCTAATCTTCCTAAAGGACTGGAAAATTTTAGTCAATGACAACAATATTATGTCTCTTAACACACATTCTCTGAATTTTCTATGAAACGCATTTCTTAGAAATTAATCATTTTATCTCCATGTATTTCTCCTTTCTACATGAATTAAGGGAGACATTTTTTAAAAAATAACATGTTGAAAGTTATCCCTCCCATGTTTCTGTTTATATCAGTATACTTTCTGACAGCAGATGGACACAATGACTTTTGTTATCTTTTTATCTCTTTTCTTAATTTGAAAAACTGAAGCTAAACCTAAAGTAACATTTTACCTACTTATACACCTTTTCCTGTGTTTTAGTCTGTTGTATCTGAAACCTTTTCACTCCATTGGAGTTTACTGTAAAGCAACCTCTTCACGTACTGCGCTGTTTCCCAAGCTTGTTTTATCCCAGTCCACAAGGACATGATCTCTAAATCATATCCTTTCTCTTACAACCTATTGAGTTTTCTTCCTTCTCTTTTCTATCTATTTTCATTTTCCATTTCTTTATACACTATGCATAAGAAGACAAGAATGTAAGTATTCTAAAGCTAATTAAACCAAAAATTTTTTTTCTGGCAAAAACATTGAAGCTATGTAGATAATTAACATTTAAATGTCTACCTGTACTGGTGATATAGTCCACAGATCATCAATATTGAACAATTGTAGTCGGGAAACAGTGAAGTATAGCAGTTAAGAATTGGGCTCTCAAGGTAGATCACTTTGAGTTGCTAATGGGCATGTGACATTGAAAAATTTCTCAATATCTGTAAGCCTTAATTTCCATATCTATAAATATGGGATGAATCATAATATTTTATCTCAGAGTTGAGGGTTCAAAGTTTTATATATGTATAATGCAAAATAAATATTAAAATGATCTTAGTTATTATTTGGATGTAGCTAAGATCTCTGATTATTAACAATGGCTTTATTTTTATGTAGTACTTTTTGTTATAAAATATGTTTGTTAACTTGGAGGATTTTATCTAAATCTATAGATTGATTCAAGTAAAATACCTTATTTGAACTTTCAAGTCATAGTGATGATATTATGTGATAAATATTTTAGGTATTAAATATATCAATATAATGATACTTTTGGGGGGGGCTGGGGATTTAGCTCAGCGGCATAAGCGCCTGCCTTGCAAGTGTGTGGTTGTGAGTTTGATCCTTCGTACCAATAAAAAAAGAAAAAGACAAAGAAAAATGATACTTCTTTCCATGCATATTGTGATCACCCTCCCAAAATCTGCCACTAAAGCCTTTGGGAATTAAATTTAAATTGGGCACAGCATGTTTTAGGATATTCTAGCACAGTTAATAATCATACATAAAAGAAGAACTACTAGTGTTGTATTCAAGCTAAAATTACCATGTAGCTATAAGCAGCTATAAATAGTTACATTGAAATCGAGTGAAATGTCAATGTTAGTATTCTTTTGGATTATCATTAAGAGATATATCTCTGTAAGAGAAGAAAATTCAATTTTTTTGTTCTCCTGCCGTATTATAATTTTAATCTGATCAACCATCATGCCTGCCCTTAACATTGTATCCACAGTATACTCTATTCCAAGGCAGTCCTTATGTTAATAACAGAAACACTTGTTTTCTTTATTACTTCAATTCTGAAATTGAAACTGTTAGAAAAAGTATAAACATAAAACAAGATTTCTTAATTATATGATAATACTTAAGGCTATACCCAGAAAGCTTTCCTTGAGTCTCTTGATTTACAAATTCTTGTCACTTACTAAATTTCCTTCTTCTCTGTCTTGAGCATTGTCAGATCTAGTAAACTCAGATTAACATATAGCCAAAGAGAAACTAAGTCTGTAGATGCTGATGATGTTACAGAAAACTCTCCTAATGAGTCGAACCTGAAATAGTTCCTAAACAGACTTCACTGACAGTATAATGTTACAGTTATGTGACATCAAACAATTTAAACTGAGTAGGGCATTAATTTGTCATTTGTATAAACCAAACTTATTTGATATTCCTAAAATCTCTATTCTCCTCATAGTTTATATCAAATTAAAGCTGTCAGAGTCTCTTCCTACATTATTATAAATATGCCACATTAAATACTGCATACAGTATTTGTAAAGATGTTGACCGTTCTTGCTACTATTTCTGGCTTAGCCTAAGATATATGAAGAAAATTGTAACATAGTAAGGCACTCCACTAAGTTTGCACTGTAACTCCTGAATAAATTAGATTACTCTTGAAGATCATAGCTTTTTATGTAACATGAAAATAATGACAAAACTTACCCCCATAAAATGAATGTAATCATCAACTAAAATAATATCTTAAAACTCATTATTATTTGTCATAAGAAGGCTGATGACAGTTTGGTACAGGAGATATGTTCTTTATCCCAAAAGGCCTTAAGACTGTGTTTCTTTTGCACTTTCATTTTTTTATTCTTTTCTTCTCCATTGCTGGGGTCCAACTGAGCTTTACATATGCTAGGCAAGAACTCTGCTGCTCAGCTATACTCTCAGACCTTAAATTGTTAACAATGTCAGAATATTGTCTCTTCTAGCACATGAAATCCAAATGTTAGTTTCACTTATATAATGTACCTTTGAGTAATTTCTGTCTTCAGTTAGGGTTTCTGCTCTACTCAACATGCCTAAACAAAACTTACAACATGTCAAAAACTAAACTCATGATCATCAGACCCCTGCTTAAAAAGTAAAAACAGAAATCTCCTTTTCTGACCAGCATTCCTTGCCTTTTGTAAATGAGTTCCTTATACAACCAATTGCTGAAGCATCAGAATTATTGTTAAGAAGATGGCCAAACAGAGCTGTTTGTCTCTTGTTGAACTTTAGATTCACAGTGTCCTTCAAAAGTTTCGTATGTTCAAAAGTGGAGCTCTTGGAAAGTGTTTAGATCATAGGAATGCTATACTTATCAGTGAATCAGTTCAGTGATGAGTTCTTTGCTAAATGTGCTATTAGGAGTTGAAACCTAGTTGGAGGCAGTGGAACCCTGAGGTATGTCTTTGGCAAGTGTATCTTTTGCTTGGCCTTGTCTGCTTTCTGGCTGCCACATGGTGAACAGCTTTCCTCCACCATGCCCGTACACTATGCCATTTCTTGGAGCCAGATAATCATGAACTGAACCTTTTGAAACCACAAACCAATGGCCCAATGACAGGAAAATGACTAATATATGTTTCTTCCTATTAAACAAACAACCACGTTTTTGAGCAGAGGGGTTGAGGAGTAATACTGGAGGATAGGAAGGAAATGGCAAGATCCCTGTAAAACGTATGGAAATCCAGGGTAGGACCATATAGAGAAGAATGAGGCATCACCCTCACCTGAATTGGCTTAGGGTCAGAATTACCATTTTCTCAAACCAAAGGGTAAACTGGATGCACGCAGTGATACCGATTGCTGCCAGAGATGCCTGCAGTCCTTACTACAGGAGAGTCTTGCAACCCTCACAGGCCTCAGTCATTTTTTTTTTTTCATTTCATTTTTATTGGTACCGGGGATCGAACTCACAACCGCCTGGTTGCAAGGCAGGTACTTATGCTGCTGAGCTAAATCCCCACCCCCCAGTCCTCAGTCATAAGTTGGAGTAATGCCCAGACACCACGCTGATGTATTAGAGTAAGAGCCTGTATTGTATACTCTCATGACCTAAGTTACTATGGCAAGGCGCTACCTACCCTCAAACAGGACCCACTGTTAGAGTGTGCTGTGCTGGAGTGCTCTAAAAGCCAATAGCCACTGCGTCTCTATCCTAGTGTCGTTCTATCTTATTCACATGAAAGACTGCTCAGAGCACAGCAGAGCCATTGAAACCATACTGGCCGTCCTCCCACAACACCCCCTCCAGTTGAACAGGTAGATGCACACAGCGGGGAAGCTAAACACAATTTTCTTACTTGGCAACCTCACATGTTCTTACAGCCAGTTCTGTAGTAATCCTGCCCCTTCCCCTCACCAAGAACCTCTCACAAGCAGACTGATTTGCCTCACCACTGTGTGAGCCTGCACTCAGCTCTATAGCCAGCCCAATAGTACCATTAGTGCATTCTTGTGCACCCACAGTTGGCCCTACAGCAAGCCTAACACTGGCCCCACCCACCGGAGAGCCTGCCTCCTAGCTGACTGCCTGGATATGCCCAATTTTGCCTACCCTTGGCCTGAAAGCCATACAACCCAAAAGCCAGTCCAGCTGCCCCATTCCCAGCAAAACTATCACCATGATTACAGACTTTCAGGCTATGCTACTGACACAATTGCAAACATTGATGAAGAGTTTTACAGCTAAAGAACTTGCAAAGATCACACTACTGAATCTACCTAGAATTAAAATTAACACATCACACTGTGCCAATAACATAATGCCTGTCTACGGGAAAAAAACTATACCATAAATATGAAAAAAGTGCGAAGAACACAAGAAACATGTAAAAACAAGGAAGCAAACACCTACAATTCCCCAGTAGCAGACCCCAAGAAAACAAAATTTATGAAATGCCAGAAAAGGAATTTAAAGTAATGATGTTAGGCAGCCTAATGAGATACAAGAGAATACAAACAACTTAATAAAATTAGGAAAACAATTCATTTTCTAAATGACTTCAACAAGAAGATATATATCATTTTAAAAGACATAAATAAAACTCTTACACAGAGAATTCAATAAATGAAGTAAAGACGTATCTGAATACTTTGACAACAGATCAAACAGAAGAAGTAATTTCTGAACTAGAAGACAGGCCTTTTGAAATAATTCTGTGCGATAATGAAGTAACAGTGTAAAGAAAGCCTATGAGACTTTTAAGATAGCATTAGTAAACAAATACTTCCATCATGGGTATTCTGGAAGGAAAAAGGATAGAATAGGGTATAGGAAACCTGTTTAATGATAGTAGCTAAAAAATCTTCCCAAGCCTTGAGAGAGAGAGAAAGACTTTGTATTTAGGAAGCTGTTATAATAATCTAGTCAAACCATAATGACGGTGGAGGTAGTGAAAAGTGACTTGCTCTCTTCCTAGTAAAAGAAGCAGTAATAGTTATTATATGATTATTATATTGTCATTTGTATAAAATTCCTGAAATTATACTTCCCTCATCATACATGATCTCTGAGCAATTAAGACAGTCTCTGAAATCCTCTGTGTCAGGTGTTCTCTCAAAAGATTTTGCACATTTAGTGAATTTAAAATAATTACACAAACAAAAAAAACTTTCATCCATGAGCAGTTAATCACATGCTTGTACTGATTTTACACATATGCCATTCGGCTGATACACTTGGCCCATGGAACCCATTGTTCATTGTTTGCAAACGCTGCCTGAGGATCCATATCTTTTTCTGAGGATTAACGCTATAAAGCACAGCTTGTCCCTTCTTACCATGTGTACATTGGAATTATCTGCCCTAAAGCTATAGCTTTCTCTGAAACCCAGTGGGGAATAAGACAGCCCCCTCTGTTTCATTTTCCAGAGAAAAACATGACATTGGTGGTCATTCTTCAGAAACAATAGCTTTATCCTGATACCTAATTTTTCTTAGGGACAAACAAGCAAGTATAGCCTTGCCATAAGGGCAAAATGGAGAAAACAAATAGAAAACAAAGAAAAAATCCATAGTCTTCAATTATCTATGGAGTTTTGGCTTATCCAGTTGTTAACAACTGGCTTTGAAAGCTCATAATAACAGTTTCTAGAATTACAGTTTTAGTCTGTGCTTATTTTCACAGAAGTGAGTTCATCTTTGTCATATTGAGTTGAAATCTTTGAAGACACAACAAATTTGTTCTCAAACCTACTAGTTTACTGCCTTCATTAACACATCTCCTTTCATAATTGCTTTTTACACCTTAGGCCAAAATGGCAAGAGCAGGTTTTCAATGTTGGTACTCATTTTGGCTTTACTTTTTGAGATTTCATACATGTGAACATTAGTTGCACTTATTGTTTGGAAGTGTGAAAACACAGAAACTGAACACTAGCAAATTTCTTCAGAATAGCAATAATTAACAACAACTTTTAGCTATTGCTTTTCCAATAGATTTTAACTTATGAGACTATTGGTAAAGATCTTAACACTGTGCATTTTTTTGCTTGAGTCATGACGCAGTACCCTCCTTGTTTTAGATTTTTTTCTTTTTAAATGCTGTTAGATTTCCACCTTGTTAAATTTTGTATTGCTTAAATAGACTTATTCAAACATATATATTTTTTCTACTGAAAATTAGGGAAGAGTACAAGTAATATTTATAACAATCTACACTTCATTACTGACAATGTCTGAGTATTCTGACTTCATATGGAGTACAACATGGTGCTCTGTTATTAGAATACCCTAGCCTCCCTTTATTAACATGTGATGAATCTAGTATCTGTTTGTTTGTTTAGATTATCTTTCACACTATTTCATTTTTACTCTGGAAGTAACAATTTCTAAAATCTTATTTTTCATGTCAAATTCTCTGTTTCATTTCATCTCATCAGATACTATCTTTGTGTATACTTTCAAGCTTTTGCAGATACCCTAATTCCAGGATTTGGTGCAGGAGCATTTTTCTAGCTTTCCAGACTGAAGTATCCTAATTGTTTCAAGTTTACAATATCTCTCTATTCCCTGACCTCCTTGATTTTAGTAACCTCTAACGTAATGTTTTTAAGTTTCCAGATCTTTACACAAAACATCAAGCATAAGTACATCGTCCTTTCACATATGAAGCTATTTTCATAAGTAAGTAAGTAAGTTCATCCTAATTCCAAATTGTCAAAGAACAGTACTTCCTAAAAGAGAACATTCATTAATACTATGGAATATTTTTTGAAAGTCACCTTAATTAAAGCCTTTCTCAGTTTCTTTGCCTTATGAGCATATAGATTTGCTCTGACAGAAGCTAGCTTTGAATTTTTATACTTTAACCAGTTCAATCAATTTGGTAGATAAGATATTTAAAATATGGTAACTATACACATACTCATTCATGTGTAATATACACAGAGTAAATTTTATCAGTATCTTCCATTGTGGGAAACTTTGAAAGAGAGAATTTCAGAGAATAGCATCTTTCACTGTTTTCTGCAATGGTTCACTTTATTTTAAATTTTTATTTTTATTTGCACATGTTTACAATGCATAATGATTATATTCACCATGAGGAGTTGATACAAGTATATAACACATGAGGATAAATTTCTTTTTGGAAAATAAAGTTATCCACAACTGGCTGCTAAACCAATTTTAGTTAAGTCAAGTAAAGTATCAACTAAGTATTCACTTTATCTTCTACAGCATTCCCTTATAATACTGGCAGTGCCCAGTTGTAAGATGAAAGTAATTACTGTTTTTTGATATTGATAAGAATTGGGACAATGAAAAAATATATCAAAAATACTTAGGTTTTTGTTTCTCAGGCTGAAGCCTCTGAAATATGCTGCACAAAGAAAGTATCTAGGAAGTGTAACATCAGCAAGACAACACAATAGGAGATTTTGATTCTTACCTCTCCATAGACACACAGATTTTCATAACCACCTATGGGTGAAAATAACTTTGTGGGAACCATAGTAGCTAAGAGGTTCCAGCACATTGGTGCAGCATAAACTCTGAAGATAGATGCAGTAAAGGGGGCAAGAAAACACTTCCATCTAACTTATGTTTTCCTCATCAAAGCAAAATGATTTGGTACCAAAAGAGATTCCTTCAGTTCATTATTTCTTCCATATGGAAAATAATAAGAGAGGAAACTGACAGTGTGGCTTATTCAGTCTTGCCAGATGCTGTCTAGCTGCACACTGACTAGTGAAGGAATCTTAATACCTGAATTGGCTGGTGCAGGAAGAATGGGCAAGAGTTCACAGCAACTGGTACACAGATCTCAGTAACCAGTAGCAAATTCAGTAAACCAGTTTATAGACTCCACCAAGAAATCTGCCCATGAATCCCAGTCAGCCTGTATGTGTCCTCAGAATCCTATACATTGAACAGCACACAGATACACTCACATTGTGTATGTTAGCAGGCAGATTGACTCTTCTGGTTTCTAAGTAGAAACTCAACCTTGAAAACCAGGATACTGCCCTAAGGAAATAAATGATAGGCTTCAGCATTGGGCCTGTCTTTGTAAATTGAGATGAGTAACACAGTTACGCTTTGTCTCCTGAAAGGTAACAAGAAAAGTGGAGCAGTGCATTCATAGGAAAGGTTGAGAACCTCCTATAATTTCTAGCCAAGCTCAGTAGTGAAGATCTTTTTCTCCCTAAGGCAATCAGTAAAAGAGGAACTAACTTCTTCTTCAAATGTGAAGAAAACAACAGAAGTCTACAAGGAGCATGAGGATTCAAGGAAACATGCTACTGTCAAAGGAAAGAATAAAACTCTAATGGCTAACCTGAAAGAAATAGAGATATATGGGTGACCTGCCAAAGAATTTAAAAATGATTGTCTTAAACTCAATGAGTTATAGGACAACGTAGACAGCTAAACAAAATGTCAAAAGCAGTACATGAACAAAAGATAAATCCAATAAATGATAGAAATTTTTATCAAAAGATTATATTTTTTATTTTAAATTTTTTTTATTTTAAAGAGATTAAGACAAAGGAAGACAGAAACAAAGCAGATCAGAACAGAACAATGTAAGCAACACAATACTTCACCATAAGACAACCTGATATTAACAGTAGCTACCACAATGTCTCTTTCTTTGAAATAGTTGAACGTACCTTCACATACAATAGTATCAAATATAACAAAATAATATAAAATCATTCAAGAGAATGAAAGTATCATAGGGCATTCAGAACCAAGTAACACAAAATGAGCAATGGCTACTATATTATCTCCTTCTCCACAAAAAATTTGTTTATACTGTCACATATACTAAAATCCATAAGATACAACACGATAGAACCAATGGAAACAGAAGAACAAAAAAGCATGGTAGGACTTCAAAGCAACGTGATACTAAATCACCAATGGCTATCATAATGTCTTGTTTTCTTCAAAATAGGTGTTCATACCATCACAGATAATAAAATCAAACAAAACAGAATAAAACCATTCCAACTAATGAATGAAAACATCATAAGGCTTCAAAGCAATGTAATGGGGAGTCATGATTACCATAATATTTTATGTACTCTTACCATTTCTTGTACTAGGGAGACTATACAGTATTTATACATGTAAGTTTAATTTATTTTGCTTATAAGGATGGTCTCAAGCTGTGCCCATTTATTTATAAATATCTCAATGTGATCATTCTTTATAGCTGAGTAGTACTCCATTGTATAAAAATACAACTTATTTTATTTTTAAAAAAGATTAAGATAAAAGAGTACATAACAAAACAGATCAGAGCAGAACAATTTAAGCAACATAGTGTTTCACCACAAGACAACTCAACATAACAGCAGCTACCATGGTGTCTTTTTCCTTGAATATTTGAGTATACCTTCATACACTATGTATCAAACATAACAAGACAGTGTAAATGAAATAAATCAAACTCACATGTATAAATACCAAATAGTTTCCCTCGTGTAAGAAATGGTAAGAATACACAAAAGTATGTGGTAATCATGATTGTGCACTATATTGCTTTGAAGCCTTATAACTTTTTCATTCATTAGTTGGAATGGTTTTATTCTGGGTTGTTTGATTTTATTGTCTGTGATGGTATGAGCATCTATTTTGAAGAAAACAAGACGTTATAATAGATAGTGCTGATTTAATACCATCTTGTTTTGAAGTCCCACCAAACCGTTGCCCTTCTGTCTCCATTGGTTTTATCATGTTGTATCTTACTGGATTTTATTATACGTGATAGTATAAACAAAATTTTTAATGGACAAGGAGATAATATAGTAACCATTGTTTTCTGTTAGTTGGTTCTGAATACGCTGTAAAGCTTTTATTCTCTTGAATGGTTTTACACAGTCTTGTTATGTTTGAAAAAGATTATATTCTGAAACTGAATAGAAGGAACTGAAATATTAGAGATCTTTAATATCAAACTCAATTAAGAATCAGCAAGTACATAAATAGATCATTTGAAATTATCCAGTTATAGGAACAGAAAGAAAAAGAATGAAAAAAGGAGAAAGCTTATGGGAATATGGGACAATTAAATCAATATATCCATTATAGAGCCAAGGATCATGGTGTCCATAGGTAATTGTAACACTCTAGGAGACAAGACAGAAAGACTGTAAGTCTGAGTCCAGCCATAGCTCAGTGCAAAGGCCCTGGGTTCAATCCTTTGTACTTCCTTCCCCCAATGATATGATGGCATCCAAGAAGTAGTAGAGCAAGGAAAATCTTTCTCACTTTGGACAGAGAAATGAACATTCAGATCCACATAGTGAAAAAAATCCAAATATTTAGAATGTAAAGAGGTCTTCATTGAGATACATTAAAGTCATGAAAAAAATTAGTTCATAAACTCAAATAATAGTAGTACAACATACCAGAATCTATGAGACCCAATGAAAACAGTCCTGAGGGGGAAGTTTATGGCTGTGGTGCCCACATCACAAAAAACAGAGCAAGCTCAAATAACATAACCATGTAGCTCAAGAACTGTCCAAATCCAAAGCTAGTACAAGGAAGGATATTTTAAAGATCAAAGTTATTAAATTGATACTAAAAAACAATACAAAGAATTAATCAAAGAACTCATTCTTTAAATGAATAAACAAAATTGTTAAAACCCCCAATCAGTCCTACTCAAATAGGAAAAAAGATACAAATCAATGTAATTTGAAGAGAAAAAGGTAAAAATCAATACAGAATCTAACAAAGTCCAGATTATTAGTAACTATTTTGAGAATCTACACTCTAATAAAATGAAGAATTCAAACAAATGGATAGATATGAGTCTAGGTTCAATTTTTGGCATTTTTCTCAGCATCACTTATTAAAGAGGTTATATTTTTTCTAGCAAAGGCGTTTGGCCCCTTTCTTAGAGATAAGGTAGCTTAGTGTTCTTGGAGTTGTTTCTACATCTTCTGTTCCATTGATCCTCAGGTCTGTTTTTGGCCAGTATCATGCTGTTTTCATAACAGTAACTTTGTAGTATAGCTTCAAATTACTGATTATGATGCCCCCTGCCTTATTCTTGTTGCCCAAAATTGCTTTCGCTATTCTAGATCTCTTCTGGTTTCATGTGAATTTTAGAATTTTTTATCTAATCTGTGAAGTGCGCTATTGGTATTTTGATTGGGATTGCATTAAATCTATAACACTTTTGGAACTACAGCCATTTATTAAAATGGATCAAAGATCCAAATATTAAAACAGAAGCACTAAGTGCACCGAAAGAAAGAATAGGTAAAACTCTTAAGTGTAGTCAGAGACTTTTATGAACAAAAGCAATCACACAAGAAGTATTACAAGAAATCCACAACTGGTATCATATCAGATTATAAAAGCTTTGCATAGTGAAGGAAACCACCAACAGAGTGAAGAGACAACCCACAGAATATAAAAAGAAAATTTTACCAGATACTCCTCAAAGCATTAAAATCTAGAATATATAAAGAACTCAGAAAAGAAATCAGACCCTCCTCCAAATTTGAAGACCCAATCAAAAAATGGCCAACTAAAATGAATAGACATTTCTCAGATGAAGAAATACAAAGAGCAGTAATTATACGAAAAAATGTTCAACACTACTGGTTACTTGAGAAATATGAATTAAAACAATACTGAGATTCCATCTCACTCCAGAAAGAATGGCTATCATTAAGAAATCAATCAATAAATGTTCTTTAGGCTGTGGGAGGAAAAGGAACCCTTCTTCTCCATTGCTAGTAGAATGATACAAAAACTATGGAAATCGGTATGGAGATTCCTCTAAACAACTAAAACTAGAGGTTCCACTTGACCCAGGTGTTTACTTCCTAGGTATCTTCCTGAAAGACTTAAAAGCAACATACCACAATGATATATGCATTCCCAGTTTTAGCAGCACAATTTACACTAGCTGAATCTTAAACAGCCCATATCCCCATCAACAGATAAATGGATAAAGAAAATGTGTTTTTTTTTCATGATGGAGCACTATTCTGCCATAAAGAAGGATAAACTTGAGTCATCTATAGGAAAATGGATGCACTTGAGACCATAGTTTTAAGTGAAATAAATCAGATACACAAGTTTAAATATCGCAGTGGTTTTTTGTGAGAAACTAAATGGGGAAGCAAGTAGCATAATAGAAGACAGACACTGAGAAGTAGGAAGAAAATGTTCAAATGGGAAAAGGAACCAGGAAAGGGGTTGGAGGAAGGGAAGAAAGGGAAGGGGAAAAATAGAGAACAGAAAAAAATGGAAACACAAAGGTTAAAGGAAGGGAGGAGAATAGGGAAAAAAGAATTAAGATATATTATGTACAAGTATAAATTCCCTATGAAGGATGTGATCAATATATACCAATAAAAAATATAAAGTTAAAAAAGAATAAATGGATAGACTTAGTGGTTAAAAAAAACCTTGAATAATCCAATATCAGGAAATGAGATTGAAGAAGTAATAATTATTTTTTTAAAAATTACCACCTAAGGACCGGGGATATAGCTCAGTGGCAGAGTGCCTGCCTAGAAAGTACAAGGTCCTGAGTTTGATTTGCAGTACCTAAATAAATAAATAAATAAATAAATAAATAAATAAAAATTAAAAATTACTACCTAAGAAGAGCCCAGGTCCCCAGTGGATTCACTGACAGATTCTACCAGAACGTTAGAGAAGATTCAATACTGCTGATACTCTTTAATGAAATTGAAAGGGAAGGAATATATCCAAATTCATTCCTGGAAGCAGCAATCACCCTGATTCCAAAACTAGAAGAGGAGTCACCAAAAAAAGATAACTACAGATCAATCTCTTTAATGAATATTGCTGCAAAAAGACTTCAGTAAGTTACTTGCAAAACAGAATACAACAAATCATCAAAAAGATCATACATCATGACCAAGTTCATGCCAGGAATATAGGGATGATTCAACATACAGAAGTCAGTAAGTATAATATCATATGAACAGAAGCAAGGACAAAAAGCACATGATCATTTCAATTAACACAGAAAATCCTCTGATGAAATCCAACATCCAGTCATCCTAAAAACTTTGAATAAAAATATATAGAAAGACTTTATCTCAATTAGATTTAAAAAGGCATTTATGACAAACCAATGACCAACATCATATTAAATGGGAAGACACTGAAAACTCTCCCTCTAAGCTAAAGAACAAGACAAGATATCCACTATTACTGCTACTCTTAAATATACTTCTGGAAATGTTAGCCAGAGTAATCAGAGAAGAATTAGAAATAAAGGGGATATGTGTAGGACAAAAATAAGTCAAATTATCATTATTTATTGATAACATGGTCCTCTACAGAGAAGACCCAAAAAAATTTCACCAAAAAGCTTCCTAGAATTAATAATCAAATTTAGTAGTATAGAAGAACGCAAAGTCAGCACACAAAAATCAATAGCAATCTTGTACACCAATAATAAATTCACCTGGAAAGAACTAGAAATAAATAACTTTCACCATAGCATCAAGTAAAATAAAATTCTTAGGAATGAACCAAACCAAGGTAATGAAACACCTCTACAGTGAGTAATACACTATACTGAAAAAGGAGGTAGAAGAAGACATCAGAAAATGGAATGATATCCCCTTTCCTTGATAGGCAGAACCAATATAGTCAAAATATAGGCAATAGTTCCAAAACTGATATAACAGAATCCCAATCAAAATACCAACAGCATTCCTCACAGAGCTAGAGAGCAATCCTAAAATTCATATGGAACTAACAGAGACATAGAACAGCAAAAGTAATCCTAGGTAACAAAAGCAAAGCAGGAGGCATCACAACCCCAAACTTCCAATTATACTATTATGCCACAGTAGTTTTAAAAAATAAAACCATAGTATTGACACAAAACCAGATGTGTGTATCAGTAGAACAGACTAGAGGATGCATAAACAATGGCAGATACATTCAGCTAACTAATCTTTGACAAAGCAACCAGAAATTTATGCTGGAGGAAAGATAACCTCTTTAACAAGTAGTGCTGGAAAAACTGGCTATCTACATGCAGGGGACTAAATCTCAACCAGTCTTTCTTACCATGTACTAAACTAAAATTAAAGATCCAAATATTAAAACAGAAACAATCTGTTGGAAGAAAAAAATGGGTAAAACTGTTGAAGACATAGGCATAGGCAAAGACTTTTTTGACAGAACCCTAATTGTACAAGAAATAAGACCAACAAATAGGATCATGTCAGATTTAAAAACTGCACAGCAAAGGAAACCATCAACAGAACGAAAAGACAATCTACAAAATGGGCGATATTAGTTCTCAAACAGAGGACTAATACCTAAACTATATAAAGAATTTTAAAAAGACCTCCCCAAATAAAAGACCCCATCAAAAAAATGAGCAACTGAAGTGAATAGACACTTCTCAGGAAAAAAAAATACAAATGGCTTTTAAATACATAAAAAATGTTCAATATCTCTGCACATTAGAAAAATGCAAATTAAAATAACACTGTGATTCCATCTTACTCCAAAAAGAATGGCTTTTAAGAAATCAGATAACAAATGTTATTAAGGCTTTAGGGGAAAAAGGAAATCTTTCCTCACTGTTAGTGAGAATATAAACTATTATGAAAATCAGTATGGAGATTTCTCAAAAAACTGAAAATATAAATTCCATTTGACCCAGCTATTCTGCTCCTCATTGCTGTCCCAAAACAATTAAAGATATTACATGACAGTGGTACATACACACCCACATTTACAGCAACACCACTCACATTACCTAAATCTTGGAAGCAGTGTATATGTTGAACAGATTAATAATAAAGAAAATGGACTAACAAGTGGGGATGGGGTGAGACAATGTGGAAGGAGATTTTTAAAAATGTGTTATATACAAGTACCTTGACTCCATGAGGAATGTCATCATTATGTACAACTAAAAAAAAAAAAAATCAAACTACCAAACATCAAATACAAAGAGAATTTTGAAAACAGCAAGAAAACAACAATCATGCTGAAGGGAACCTCCAAATCAGTAAATTTTTTTAGCAGAAGACTTATAGGCCTGGAGAGAGTAGAATTTACAATGCTATGAGAAACAAAAGAATGCCAGCTGAGAATATTACATCTAGCAAAGCTATCATTCAAAAACAAAAAAGAGTTAAGTATTATGTCAGGAAAAAAAAACCCACAAAGAAGTTTGTCACCACTATGTCTGCCCTACTGGAAATGCTGAGGGAGGTTTTCAAGTTGAAATGAAAGGGCATTTAGCAAAATGAAAATACTTAAAGATATAAAATTTGCTAATATGAATAAAAATATAGTCAAATTAGAATATTTTATTACATAATGATGGTGTGTAAATCATTTTTATTCTGCTATGAATGTTAAAAGGCAAAAGTATCTAAAATAACTTTTCAGAAACCCCATATTACAAAAATGTGAATAATAACATCAATAGTATTAAGGGTGGAGAAGTGAAACTGGACTTTCTGTATGTGATCCAAATTGCTATCAGCTTAAAATAGATTATTGTAATTATAAAATGCTTTATGTAAGCTTCATGGTATTCATCAAATAAAATATACAAAAGAAAAATAAAGGAATCAAAGCATAATGCTACAAAAAATCATTAATTCACAATGGAAAACAGGAAGAGAAAGAAATGAACAAAAAAGACTGCAGAGCAGTCAGAAAAAAGGAATACTATGAAAATGGTAATTAAGTGTAAATGGATTAATTCTCCAACCAAAAGATACAGAATGACCAAAGGGGTAATAAAGCAAGATCTAATTATGCTTCCTATAAGTAACTCACATGTATTAGACTTAAGAAGACACAGACTAGAAGTGGAAGAGTAGAAAAAGATAACCCCATGTAAAAGATAAACAACAGAGAATAGGGATAGCTGTCACAAGAAACAATAACTGTATAGTAATTAAGAGTTCATTCATCAAGATAGCATAACATATATAAATATATATATATACTCAATGTTGGAACACCTAAATATATAAAGCAAGTATCATTTAAGGGAGCAGTAAATAATAAATAATAGAGGACCTCAGTACCACAGTTTCAAGAACAGATAATTCCACAAAAATTATAACATTTACAAATATGTAGAAATTAAAACACATTCATGAGCAATCATAGAGTCATGGAAAAACTCAAAAGGGAAATTAAAAACTGCCATGAGGCAAATGAAATAACAAAACTATGAAAACGTGTAGTATACAGCAAAACCTGATCTCAGAAGGGGGTTTCTATCAGAATATGCCTATGTACTTCTGTTAAGAAAATAAGATGCCAAACTACCTAACTTTATACTTCAAAAAACCAGCAAAGAAGAAAAAACTAAGCAAAAATTTAGCAGAAGGAAAGGAATAATTGAACATCATAAAAGAAATAAAGAGATCTGAAAAAGATCAACAAAAGAATTTCCTTTTGGAAAACATAAATAAAACTGATGGATCCTTAGATAAGCTAACTAAAATAAAGAGAGAAAATTATAAATGAGAGAGGAAGCATTACAAGTGATAGGAGAGGAATATAAAGGACTATGAGTGACTCCTATGAAAAATTATATGCCAGTAAACGAGATAATCTAAAAGATATGGATAAATTCTTAGACACACACAACCTCCTAAGACTTAACCATAAAGAAATAGAAAAACTGTAAAGACAAGTATGCAGTAAGATTGGATTGGTAATTTAAAATATCCCAACAGTGTAAGGTCTGGGACTAGATGGTTTTACTAGTGAATTCTACCAAGCACTTAAAGAAGTAATGCCAGTCTCTCTCAGACTCTTCAAAAAACAAATAAGTAAAAAGAAACTGGAAGCATACATTCAAACTTCTGAGATTTACATTGCCCTGATACTAAATCCAAGTGAGGATACTACAAAAAAAAAAATTTATACATTACAAGTCAATATTCTGAATCTATGTAAAATCTACAACTGCTTTAAAAAAAAACACATATAGGAAATACTTTGAGACATAGACATAAGTAATGACTTCCTGAGTAAACTTCAGTAGCTCAGGAAATAGAATTAACAAATGAGATTGCATCAAATTAAAAAGCTTCTGCAGAGCAAACATCTGAGTAAAGAGACAGTCTACAGAATGGAAGAAAATCTTTGCTAGTTACTCTACCAACAGAGAATTAATATCCAAAAATACAAAACAAGAAGTTTTGTAAGGACAAATAATCTAACCAAAAGTGGGCAAATGAACTGAACAGACACCTTTCTAAAGAAGAACTATGAATGGCCAACAATTACACAGAAACAATGTTCACATCTCTAGCCATTAGGGAGATACAAATCAAAACTGCGTTAAGATTCCATCTTGCTCCAATCAGAAATGCTATCATCAAGAATATAAAAAACAATGTTGTTAAAGATACAGGGGAAAAGGAACTATTATGCACAGTTGGTGGGAATGTAAATTAGTAGTTACTATGGAAATTAGTATGGAGGTTGATCAAAAAAACTAAATATAGAACTACCATAGGTTCCAGCTATTCTAATCCTTGCTATATAACTCAGTGAACTGAAGTTTTCATACTGTAGAGATACCTATTTACCCATGTTTACTGTAACACAATTCACAATAGCCAATGTATGAAACCAGCAGCCATAATAAATTACATTATTTGCAGGAAAATGGGTAAAACAGGAGATCATCATGTTAAGCCACATAGCCAGACTCAGAAAGGCAAATATTATGTTTTCCCTAATATGTAGAATCTTAGGAAAAAAAGACAACATGAAAGTAGAAGGAAAACTATTATTAATGATAAGAGGAAATGAATAAACAAAAGGATTTTGAGGGTAAAAGGGGAGTAAAAGGATGTTGATCAAAATATATTCTATGCATTTATTAAAATGACACAATGGAACCAAATGTTTGATAAAATTAATATATTTTTTATCAGGAGCCCAACCAAGAGCCCCAACTGTCTGTGTTAAGTGTATGGTGAGAGATAAAATAAGGCACAGAGACAAATTTAGTAGTACAAGATGAGTGACTGGGAAGTCTGTGTTTCCAGAAGGGCCACAAGAGTGATCTCCAACATAGCCACTATTTGTTGGGTGTGTACAGTGACAGAGCTAGTGAAAGATTCAAAATCTGCAGAAAACTCAGAGGCCTGTGACTCAGCAGGCAAGTATAATCCTGGAATGACTCAAAAGGGTAAAGATGGTTTTAGGCTAAGAAGGATCTTGCCCTGTGTTTTTTAGACTTAATGGGCTTAGTTTTAGTCTTAATGAGTGGGAGAAGATGGCCCATCCCTGAAGAGTTAAAGGGAAATCTTAAATGAGTGGTACCAATAATCCCAGCCTCCACTTTATCCCTTAACGAAGTATGCAAAGTTAGCCAATGTGAATGTGTAGACCCAACATGTACTAATAGTATATATGAAAACAAGAAGTAAAATTGCCTTTGTTTAAAGAAATCTTACTCTTATATAAAGAAAACCCAACATTAACAAAAAGCTGTTAGAAGTAGCTAAGAAATTTAGTGAAATTGCATGATACAAAATCACTGTTTCTGTCACTAAGAACAATCTTTTAAAAATCCCACTTATTGTGACATCAAAGAGAATAAAATACTCATTTAACCAAGGATAGGACTGACTATGTAGTTCAGTGATAGAACACTTATCTAACCTGTACCAGTCCCTGCTTCAGTCCCTAGTGCAAAAGAAAACTTTAAAAAATTACCCCGGAAGATGTGATATTTTTTAGATTTTTACTCATAGTTCCTGGCTCATAATTCTCTAAGGCAAGCCATAGAAACATAGAAATGATAATCTCCCCCTACCTGCTAGTCCTGGGGCTCATTCCAAAGGGGTCCTGCCCTATATCCTTCTCTACATCCTCTGCTGCACAGAGAAGCCAAGAATAGACAGACCTCAATGGGTTTCCCTACCCAATCTATTTGCAATAATGTTTAGGCAGTAATGTCTCCATAAAAACCCAAAAGGTAAGAGTTTGGAGAGCTTCCAAATAACTGAAAACCAGAAGATTTCTGGAAAGTAATTGCACTTGAAGAGGGCCTGGAAACTTTGCAACTCTTCCATGTAAGTGTTTCCTTCGCTTCTGTGTACTCCTCAAGCAAATTAATCAAATCTAAGGAGGAAGTTGTGAGAGTCCTGGTTTATAGGCATTCGCTGTGAAGCAAAGGTAAAATAATCTGGGCTTTGTGCTTGGCATCTGAAGTGGGTGATGGCCATTCTATGAGATTTCATGGTATCTCCAGGTATCTCCAGATAAATAGTATCAAAATTGGAACAAAATAGAAGATACCCAACAGGTGTCCACAACTACAGAATTGATTGCTTGCTAGTGGAGATAAATACTTGAACCCATATCATTTCAGGTGACCGAAGTCTTCTGTGTTGATTAGGTATGAGAGCAGAAGAAAAACAAGTAGGTAGCGGTTAAGGGGTTTAGCTCAGAGGACAAGTGCCCGCCTGACAAGTCAAGGTTGTGATTTTGATCCCCAGTACCAAAAAAGAAAAAAAACGCAAGTAGTTGTTTTTCCTGATGCATGTATTGAAAAATCTATATACCCAAAACTATAAAGTGTGGATTAAAAAGTTAAAGTAGATACAAATAAATGGAAAAAAATATGTCATGTACATGAATTGAAAGAATTAAAATTGCTAAAATGTGTATAATACTTGTTACAGTTTGGATTTTGATATGCTCTAGAGGCAGCTGTGTTAATAACTTGCTTTCCAGGATGGTGCTATTGGGAAGTGATGAAAGATTTGAGGAGTGGGGTCCTGTACTTAACTCCACCCTTTCCTCTTTCTCTTTTGCTCCCTGCCTCCTGATGAGAGCAGTTTTGCTCAAATCACAAGCTCCAATTAAGAGAGTTCATTTATCATAGATTAGAACCTTTAAGGCTGTGAACCAAAATAAATCTTTTCTTATAATAATTTAATTATGTCAGATATTTCTTTATGGTAACAGAAAGCTAACATACTAGTCAAAGTGCTCCACAAATTCAGTGCAATCCTGTTAAAATTCTGATGGCACTATTAATAGAAATAAAAACAAGAATTAAAGAAACACCAGTTCTCAAACTCACATGAAAGCATAAAAGGCCCCAAATAGACAAATAAATCTTGAACAAAGAGAACAAAACTAAAGCTACAGTCATCACATTTACTGATCTCAACTTATATTACAAAAACAAAGTAGACACAACAGTATAGTACCAGCATAAAAATAGACACATAGACTAGTGGAAAACAATTGAGAACCTAGAAATAAATCTACACATGTGCAGTCAAATAATTTTTAACAAGTTGCCAGAAATACACAATGTGGAAAGGACCATCTGGTCAATATGTAACACAGGAGTAACACTGACTGTCCACATGCAAAAGAACAAAAATGCTCTCTTTACCTTGTACCACACACACACATAAGAAAAGAAACTCAAAATGGATTAAAAATGTAAACAAAGACTTAGAACCATAAAAACCCCAGAAGAAAACTTAGAGTAAAAGCTCTTTGTCCTCGGTCTTGGCAATGATTTTTTTTTTTTTTTGATATTACACCTAAGTCACTAATACCAAAAGCAAAAACAAAAAATAAAAAATAAAAAAGTGAGACTGCAAGAAACCATAAAATTTCTGCACAGCCAAAGAAATACTGAACAAAACAAAAAGTGGAATTGAAATAAATATGTTCAAACCATATATATGATAAGAAACTAATATATATTATACAAAGAACGTGTACAGCAGAACAGGAAAGAAAAAGGGAGGAGAAAAATATGTGATTTTAAGATATGCAAAATACCTGGATGAACATTTCTTCCAGGAATACATGCAAATGGCCACAAGCTATATGCAGTTATCCTCAACATTGCTAATTATAAGAGAACAAAAATCAAACCATAATGATAGATCATTCTGCACCTCTTATTCTGTTAATTATGAAAAAGACAAAGAGATAACAAATGCTGGCAATGTGAACAAAAGGGGATCTTTGTACACCATTGGGAATATAAATCAATACAGCTGTTATGGAAAATAGTATGGGAATTCTTTTAAAAATTAAAAGTAGAACTAACTATATTGTAATTCCACTTTGGAGTATAATCTGAAAAGAAATGAAGTTGAGGTCTCTAAGAGGTATGTGGTCTTCAATGTTCATTGTTGTTCATGATATCTTACAATAACTAAGATATCAAAATAAATATCCTTCAATAGATAAAGAATTTGCAACATATATATCCACACAAAAATAAGATCTTTCCAATTACAACAATATAGATGGATCTAATATGTTACACTAAGTGAAATACTTCATATCAGAAATGCAAATGCTATATTATTTATATGTGGGATACAATAAGCTTTTTACATGTCCATCATATCTCAATTAAGATGCTTTTTTAAAAAAAAAGAAGAAAGAAAAGAAAAACATCTAATGTAATATGGATTTTCTGTGTTGCATATAATTTTATGGAAATTCAAATATTACAAAAAATACTGAGGTTATTGAGCAGGGGCATCACTAGTTTGATATTTTTGTAAGCAGTGCTTAGCTGCTGCACAGAAACAAAAGATTTATATTTTAATTTTTATTTGACTCATAGTGTATCTTTATCCAATTTTCAAGTGGGACTTCAAACTCAATTATGGAGAAACCAAATGACCAAAATTTAAAGGCAGGGAATAGAGATAAATTTTCAAAATAGTATGCCTAGAACATATGGAGGCTTATGACTTCTTACAAAGTTAAGAAAAAATGAAGTTCTCTGGCATTTAAAATTATGCCAACCTTTAGATTTTGGCCAGCCATAAAGGATTAACAAGCTAGATGTGGTGGTACACACATCCCAGCACTTAAGAAGCTGAAGCAGGAGGATTATTGCAAGTTTGAGACCAGCCTGGGCTACAAAGTGAGCTCAAGGCCAGCCTGAACTGCATTGCAAGCCCCTGCCTCTAAAAAGACGAAAAGAAAGAAAAAAAGAAAAGAAAAGTAAAAGAAAGCCATAACATCAGTTTGTTCAAGAAATAGCCAGTAAACTGTGAGCTTGTAGAGTCAGTTAGTGTTTTCTAGCTTGGCTATCACTAGTAGATAATTTAAAACATAAATCTACAATTACTAAAAAGAGTAAGTAGGACTCCAAATTTGGAGAGGTAATGGGATGTATCTTTTCTTTTCCTCCTTTTTTTCCTCATACAGAACAAAAGAAAATGACCAATCATACTTTTTCTTGTCCTATGATTCTTTCCCATGATCTTTAACTGCAAGGTTCATTAGATTGTCATTCATATTCCTGAGAGTTACTAAGCTGATAACAGTACCGTTGATACAGTTTCAAAATTGAAACTCTCAGAAGATTCATGAAGCAAGCATCCTACAACAAAATTTAGCATTTTACAATGGATTACTATTTTTCTGAAAAATCTCAACTTTTACAACTAATTTTAACATAAATTTACTAAAATGCAATGAAAGAAAGGAAGGCCAAGGATGTAGCTCAGTGGCTCAAGCACTTGCCTGGTAAGCATTGTGGGTTGTGAGTTCAATCCCCAGTACAAAAAAAAAAAAAAAAAAAAAAAAAAAAAAGAAAGAAAAGAAAAGGAAAGAAAAAGAAATAAAGAAAGAGCCAGTGTTTCTTTTGATAACATTCTGTTAAACGCGAACAATTACAGGAAGGCAGATTGTATTCTTTTCCCACAGAATGTATAGACTAAAGTTATACTTACAGCTTTTTTTTCTCATAAAACCACGGAGACAGTGGAAGTAAAATTTTACTCAAAAAGGAGCTCACAATTTCTGAATGTGAAATGATTTTTATGGGTGGAAAGAGTTCACAATTCTATTTTTGAGAAGGAAGTAAGGGAAGAAAGTGATGCTATTTAAAGAATATTGAACTAGGAGATAGGACACCCAATTTTAACCTTGATTCTGTTATTAACTAGCCATGTAAACTTGGATAGATCACTTTATTTTTAAATCCCAGTTTCTTCTCAACTGAGCAAATTAGATTAGGTGATCTGACTCTGTAAGCTGAGAGAATTAGATTAGATTTTCTGATGCTTCAGTTGATTCTATAAGGAAAGGAGAGATTTCTTTGTTTTATACACACTTATTTATCTAGGAAGAAAATGAGATAAATTATGTGAATCTCTAGATTATATCTATTAACTTGAAAGTGAACATCCATAATGCACTTGCAGTTTTCTGCTTTGTGACCTTTTCCTCTCTGCCTTCGCAACCTTCCTGGAGATGGAAGGATCAAAAGTGTAGTTTTTGTTCACTGCAGACCTTTGGCATATACATGAGCTTGAATTGCTGGCTACTGTGTCCTATTTTGCTAGTCTGGAAATTCATATCTAACTTAGGGATTTTATAAAGCATTTTCTCTTTCCATTCTTTATCAATCACTGACAGACTCATTGTTTTATAATGTACTTCTCAGCAAGCTGTTTGCGACTCATCGCCTGCCTGGCTTTATAGTCTATAAATATTTAATTCTTTAATAAACTGCTTATATGTAATATAAATGACTGATGCTATTCTCTCTCCCTTCTTTTAATAGTGGTACTATTTGCAAAACAATTCTTATTTTTTTTCTAAACAGCAATATGTTTCATAAATGTTTGACTTTCCTTTTTTTTAAATAACAATTTATTCTGGAAGGTTGAGAGAATGACAGAAAGGAAAACAGAGCCTTGCTCTTGGAAGCACAATATAACTCTTCCATTCCAAACGTCAAAGTGGTGGTGTAAAAAAGACGAACTTTGGAATTGCGGCCGAGAACAATTGCCTGTCTCCACTAATTCAATGGGCAAAACAGCTCCAAATCTGTAGACTAAATGTATACACACAGTGAGCATTTCTTTGCTCTTGACATCCTTTGTCTAAGAGAATCATAAAAGATAGGGATAATATATGAATGCTTTAGAGTTCTCTTATTTTACATATAATTTTGCACCTTAATTTTGAATGTTGGTAGATTTTCTTTCTGTGAAGATGATTTTCAATATTTAATGACTCATTTTTAAAATCAGATAAGTCAGATTTTTATTGAGTGTTTATTGTGTTCCACACAATTGTTATAATGTTTTCAAGCACATTATTGTTATCTTTCTATGCTATTTCAATATAATTTGAAGCCCTACAAATTATAAATTCCCTAAGGGGCGGACAGGAAGAATAAATTGGCAAAACCCAGAATAAACAACATTTCTTCAGTGCCTGATACATTTAGATAAAGCATGGAGACAATGGAGGTACATTACTTATTTGGCAGCTTAAAAATCTTATATACTACTTCCAGCATGACTTTGATAACACTTTAAGCTTATCACATAGCCTTTCTAATCTGCATTATAGGCATAAAATTATGCAATTTATATAAACACCTGTCATATAATGGACCTTCAAATAATACTAACTCTTAATGTAAATGTTCTACTCTAAGGAAGATTAAAAGGAAATAAAATGGGTGAATGTTGTTAATACAAAAATGATATTTTATGCAAATGGGGCATATAATTTCATTTGTATATGTAATAATAGCTTTGAATAATAAACTTTTTAAATTGAAGTTTCTTGTTTAACTGACAGCACATTATTTGTGAGAAGACTCATTAGGACTTTTGCTCTGAAACAGTTTTTTTATTTTAATGTAAAACTGTGCAGGTCCATCTTTTATCCTTGTTCTAATAATCTACATGATAAATCTAAGGGAGTTAATTTGCTTATGTAAGTCAAATTATTCCAGTCTCATGTTCCTTGCACCCTGTCCCATTATATATGAAACCATTCTCTATTTCACAGATATGGTTCCATTTTCTTCTGACACTCGGCATTCACATCAGAAATGTACTTTCATTTTATTCTTCCTAAAGCAAAATTGCCTGTGATATCCTTAGTATAACTTTCTACATTGTTTAAACATCATAAATTTAAAGTGGTTTAGGTATCATCTCAGGACTTCCTAATAAGTTCCACTTCCCTTCATTGCACTGTTTCGTTTGCTTGTGTAACAGACTTTTACCTCTATCAATCTCTCTTCCTGATTTGATATGTGATACCGGACCATTCATTGTTTCATCCCTATTTAATTTATGTTATATAGTAAATTTTATTGAAATGTTAATGTCAATGAGAGATAGATAATTTTACTACTAATAATAACATTCTTTTTAGTATTATTGAGCTCTCTATACTAGGTATTGTTTTAGAATATGTAAAAAATTTTCACACTTAATCTAATTCTGTATGCTCAGATTTTCTAATTCACAGATAAAAATTAAGTACATATAGATTAAGTAGCTTTCTCAAAGTTATATAGCTAATAAATAAATGAAACTGGAATTTGACATAAATCCTGTTTATCCCAGTTCCTATGCTTTGCCATATTGCCTTTTGGAAAGCTCAGCAGAAAATTTGCTCTTTTTTTAACTGTACAGTAATAAACATGGTTTCTTTCTCCATTTCCAAAGTACCACTATTCATAGGGGGAAAATTAGTATCAATTCATGTTCTTGTGATGTTTTTCTATAAAGAAACACTATATGAAAGTGCTTTGTGCATTGCAAAATCTTAGACAAATGTTAATTTATAATAACAGTGATGAGTTTGAAGCATTTTTATTGAAATTCTATTTGTAGTGGCATTTGTATCCCAAATCCAGGTATATTTTGTTCTGTGTGATAAAGGGCTTCCTGAAAAATTCCAAGTAATTTTTAAAAATGAAAAAATACTATTTTAAATATACAAAGGAACTTAAGAATTCTGTGTGAAGCATGTAACAAAGTAAAAAATTAGTTCATAATGTGAGTAATCCCCTAATTATATGTTCTGAATCTTCATTTCTTTAATATTAAAGGTTTTAAAGGACACTCTTAAATGGTGCTGTGATACTTATAATCTCTTTAAATATTGCCAAAAAATCTTGACAAACCTGCCAACTTATTTTTGAGACCAGAAACTGTCACAATAAAGGTGTAACATTAGAGAACTCCTAAGTCTGTGTTTATCAAGAGCCCAAACCAATTTCTCTTTACATTCATGTCCAATAAATAGACAACCAGACATGTTTCATTAAGAAAAAATTAAGTGCCCATCTACAAATAATAAAATGTACATTAAGTACATAAGTTTTTTAATACTCAAGTTTGGAAGATATCAAGAGAGGTCTTATGATATTCATTATTATCTCTCATTCATTTTCAGGTAACATGTGATTCTACAAGTGTTTTATACAAAGAGTAATGCAAACTTTTAGATCATGTTTGATATTTAATTGTTAATATAGAACATCTTTTGCTTTATAAAACTAAATTCCTTATATGTATTCTTTAAAGTCATTTACTTCTTTAGCCTTCTGCAAAATTAAGAAATATATTACATTTTGTATATATCGGAAAACATACAGAAACATCCATATGCATTGTGATGATTAGCAAAAAATTATATGATAATCCCAAAATTGACCATTTGGTTGCAATCTCTTACATAATATTTCACTCCTGACTATAGATATAGCACCCAATCTGAACTTTAAAACACTATAATCTAACTTCAATTCAACTCACTTTTATGGATTGAAGTAGTCCGTTACTGTCCTGCTCTGCTACCTCCTAGCTGATAGAATAACTCTTTCTTGAAAGGAAGATACGTGCCAGAGTCTAAAATTTTTTACACAGTCCTTGGCAGCTATTTAATACTTTGCAGGAATATAAAGAAACAAGCCAAAAAAAGAGAAACCAGACCTATAGTGAACCAGATATTAAAATTCTCTTCAAATAGCTCTAAATCATAATATTTTGGAAAATGCAAGAATGGCAACTTTAGAAAAAGAATTAAGTGAATATTCTGGAACTGAAATATATAGTAGCTTGGCCATCAGGACAGGTAGCCAGTACAGGCTGGGAGAACCAGTCAGCCATGCCTGCCATAAGCCTGCCAGATGCCATCAGATCTGTAGTCAACATGGGTTGGGAGAACCAACCAGCCATGCCTCCTTGAACCTGCCAGCTGCCTTTGGGGACTGGTAGCCAGAGCAGGCCAGGAGAACCACCTGTCTTAATCATGGTAGTCTCAGTGTAGCTGTGTATGACTGGAGAAGCCCAGCCCATACCTCACCTCCTCCCCAGGAACCTAGGTTAGGAGAAACCCAGGTGCCTGGCCCATTCCCCTGCACTGCAGATGGACAACCAACACAGAAAGTACCTGAGACTTCACAGCCTTGTCATCTGAAGAAACCCATGAAAATGTCAAGACAAAGGAGCAAAAGGCAATTTCAGACCTCCAGCCCACACGGAACAAGTCTGGGAGATATAGTCATGGAAGAAAATGGAAGTTACACACCTGAAATCTGCAAGAAGATAGCAACTGAAGTAAAGAAACAACTTCATGGGCTGTAAAAGTAATCAGATCAGAAATAATATCTCAGGTAAAGGAAGAAATGACAAACAATAAAAGAATTGCTGAGTATATCTAGAGGAGACATAGATTAAGAAGAGCACAGGAAAATAATAGAAACCTTGAATGAACAATATAGAAAGGAATTACAATGCATGAAACAGACTCAGAGAGATATCCAGGAAATTGTAAGCTCCACTGAAACCTGGCAAAACCACTTGAAAGAAACTGAAGATAAACTTTCAGACCTTGAAGACAGCATTACAGTTCACGATCACATAAAGAAAGATCTCTTAAAAATAACAAGGAACCAGGAAATAACAGTTCAGTGGCTGTAAGATGACATAAAGAAAAATGATTTAAGACTGGTAGATGTCAATAAAAAAGCAGGGGGCAATATAAATGAAATAAAAAGGCTTTTTACATAAGTAATAACAGAAAACTTCCCAAACATGGGAAAAGGATCTGTGATACAGATAAGCACATAGAACCCCAACTAGCTATAACCAAAGGAAATACACACGTAAACATATTGTAATCAAGATCCCAAAAATTCAGCACAAGAACAGAATATTAAAAGCTGTTAGATAAAAGAAGCAGATAGCCTATAAAGGATAAACCCATCAGAATCACAGCAGTCTTCTCAGTATAAACTATCAAGTCAAGAAGAGGTTAGAGTAAAATGATTGGGGTCCTAAAAGAAGACAACTTCCAACCCAAATTGATGTACCCTGAAAAACTGTCTTTCAAAATTAATGGAAAAATAAGATACTTCCATGATAAAGAAGGAATTTGTGACCACCAAACCAACCCTACTAAGAGTACTGACGCCTATTCTACAGAGAAATAAAGATGGCCACGGTTCCAAGAAGAGCAGCAGAAGGGCATTGCCGTGCCAGGTAGACAACTGAATGGAGGGTAAAGGTGGGGGACCAAAAGCAGGAGAATAGCATGGAGAAATGAGCCAGTGCATGTTGGTTATAACCATTAATGTAGATGGCCTCAATTCACCAATAAAAAGAAATACAGGCAGAGTGGTTTGGGAGACAGAATCTATCAATATGCTGTATATAAGAAACACATTTGACTCAAAAGGAAATTCATTGGTGAAGGTCAGGGAAGAGAATACAGTATTCCATGTGATAAGGACCCAGAAAAACGCAGGGGTAGCTTGCCTATCAACCACAGAATAGATAAGATATGATATTTTTTTACAATGGAGAGCTACTCAGCCATAAAGAAGGATAATCTTGAGGCTCTTGTAAGTAAATGAATATAACTTGAGATCATGCTGATGGGTGAAATGGTTCAGACTCACATGGGTGAACATTATGTTGTCTCCCTAGATAAAAACTGAAAGAACTAGTGGGGTCCAAAATGTACATTAGATATTGTGAAAGTGATAGGGGACAAAACATCTAAAAAGGGAATGTGGTAACCACTGTTAATTTCCTATTATCTTGTTTTGAAGTTCTATCTTGTTTTGTTTTATTTAGTTTTATTCTGTTTTGTTTGATTCTATTATGTCTGATGGTATGGGGAGCTATTTTGAAGATAACAAGATATATTACAGTAGTCATTGCTGATTTACTCATCTTATTTTTGAAGTCCTGTATCACTTTCATTGTTTTATTTTTGATTGGTTTTATTCTGTTCTGTTTTGTTTGATTTTTTTATGCCTGATGGTACGGGCAGTTTTTTGAAGATAACAAGAGGCCTTATGGCAACCACTGAAGATTTCCTATTATGTTGTTTTGCAGTTTGTGTCACCCTCATTGTTTTGTTTTGATTAGCTTCATTTTATTCCATTTTGTTTGGTTTTATTCCCTTTAAAATAAAAAAGGAAAAAAACTTTCAAAGTATATGGAAAAAATGATACGGTAGCTTAAATCATTGGAAACAAATGAAGAGAGGATTGTTATGCTGTATGATCAATCAGCAAAATATAGTCAAGCCAAAGGATAAAGAAATAATGGATGGGTGATAAACAGCATAAAATACACAAGACATTTCCAACACTCTGGAAGGTTGAAGCAGGAAGATTACAAATTCAAGACCAGTTTAACACTTTAGCAAGAGCACAGCTTAAAACAGTTTAACAACTTAGCAAAACTCTATCTCAAAGCACTGGGAGAGGGAGAAAGAGACTGAAAATAGCTATTAGTCACTTTTATATTGCTGAGACAAAAATACCTGCCACCCACAATTTAAAGGAGGAAATGTTTATTTTGGTTCATGGCTTTATTTAGTTCATGATTCAATTAGCCCAAGGAAGAAATGGCATGGCGGAAAACTGTAGCAGAGGAAAGCGATTCAAACCATGGCAGATGGGAAGCAGAGGAAGAAAGGAGAAGCTAAGGACAAAAATATACCCTTCCGGTCACTCCTCATAGTAATCTGCCTTTTCTGACCAGTCTCCACTCCCAAATACATGAGACTTTTTAAAGATATTTTAAGTCTAAACCATAACAATGTCTGCCCTAGGTATAATTGGAATCCTGGAAGGAAAATAAAGACCACAGTAAAAGTAAAGTTCAAACTATTAATTACTAATAATTTCCAAAAGAGAAGAAAGATGTTAAAGTACAGATATCCAAGCTCAGATTAAAAAAAAAAAAGGAGCCAGATGTGGTGGTGCATGCCTGTAAGCCCAGCACTCAAGAGGCTGAAGCAGGAGAATCACTGTGAGTTTGAGGCCAGCCTGAGATACACAGCAAGTTTCAAGACCGGTCTGAAATACACAGTTAGACCCTGTCTCAAAAGAAAAAAGAAAGAAAGAATACTTCCACACATCAATAAACCTACTGAAGATTAAAGGTGAAAAAAAGTCTTAAGTGAAATAACAGCAAAACAGACCTTACAGCATTAGGACCAGCAGCAGATTCCTCAACAGAAGTGATGGAGCCTAAAAGACAACTGAATGGCATCTTTTAAATATTTTTAAATGCTGGAAGGAACTGTCAGTGTAAAATTATGTTTTCAGTGAAAATATCCTTCAAAACTGAAGATGAAGTAATTTTATAAATAAAAACTAAGAGGACGTTATAGAGCAGACCTGGCCTTAAAGAAACACCAGAGGGAATTCCTTACATAGAAGAAAAATGATCTCAAAAAGGAAGTGTAAACATAAAAGAATAAACAAAGATATACACCTGGGTGAGCCTGAATGAATCTCAACTACTTAATAAAAAATGAAATTATTTTTTGAGGTTTAAAGCATATAAACAATAAAATAGTAACAGGGAAACTCTATCTCAAAACTTTAAAAAGGGGGCAGGGGCTTGGGGAGTGCAAAATAGCTAGGTGCAAAAGTTCTGAGTTCAATACCCAGTACTGGGAACAATAATAACACAAAAAGTGAGAGGAAATGAACAAAATGGTATCAGTCTATGGTTCTAATATTTTCTAGAAAAATGACAAAAGTGCTAGATTTCAGTGAAGAAAAAATATATTAATCTTAAAGAATGCAAGAAAGTTATGAAAATAGCCATACCTTTGGTAGAACAGAGGAAAAATATTAAGGTGACATAACTTAAGTAAAAATATATCAGCAATTACATTAAATATAAATTGACTTATTTCTTCAGTTAAAAGAACTGTGTAAATAAAAGATAAAATCAAGTAGGAATAAGGGATACAGAAAAACAGCAAGAGAAACACATAGCCCAGTTATACCAAAATATAATTAACCTTAATTAACTGTGTTGGCATTAGAGAAGGTGGACTTTCAGGCAAGAAATAAAGATAATGTAATTATTAAAATGACAGTCCTATAGAATAATATAACTACTCAATTTATGTGCACTTAAATAGCCATAAAACATAAAAATTAACAAAACTAAATAATACACAAATTAACACTGGTATTTAAAACTTCATGACTTCCCTTGGTAATGAACAAAACACGCAGAGAAAAAGATCACTAGGAATAGAGATGGGCTAAATGACATAGTCATCCAGTGCACCTTAGTTGTATATAGGATGCCGCAACTAACAATGGAAAAATACATTCTCTTCAAATGGACATTTACCAAAACTGACAATAAAAGCAAGTCTTAAAAAGTGAAGAGATTTTTAAAAAGTGAAAATATTGAAAGCAAATAGAATATGATCACAGATTTAGAAAACAATCAGTAACAGTGGATAACTAAAAATTTGTGGGTCACTAAAGATTAGAAGTGTAAACCATATACTTCTAAATATTGTGTAAGCCAAAGGGGAAACTATGATTTTAAATTAGGAAGTATGTTGAACCAAATGATAGTGAAAATATAACAAATTAAAACTCATAGATTATATTTAAATCTGTGCATAGAGGACAATATGTAGCCTTTAAAAGAATATTTTTTAAAAACCTGAAAATACCTTCTCAGTAATTCAGAAAGAGAATTGAAAATGAAATCCAAAGAAAGTAAGATAGAGAAAATAACAATTAAGTAGGTTTTAAAAATCAAGCATAATAAAAAAGATAGAAAATCAACTAAGCAAAACAGCAGTCAGTTTTCAAATCACATGGAATTTTGAAAAGATAGACCACATGTCCAGGCATAAAACAAGTTTTGAGTTGAAATTATACAGAATATATTCACCAAACACAATGGTATCAAGTCAGCAAGTCATAGAAAATAATCAAATATTTTGGAAATTTGAACAACACACATCAAAGAAAAAAATGACATAGTTTTTTCAAACCTCAGCTAAATAATAATACATATTCTCTGAAAATGTGTGAGATATAACTAAATCCATTCTTAGTGTGCAGTATATAGATTTATGTATCTGTGTTAGAAATGAGGAAAAGTATCAGGCTAACTGTTTAATAGTCTACTTGTAAAACTAGAAGAGAAGAAAATTAAATACAAAAAGGAAGTTATAAAATTAAAAAGAAATCAAAAGGAAATCAACAGCCAGAGTAAATTATCTGAAAAAAACTAAGAGATTTGAGTTTTAAAAGATTGACCAAGGTATTGCATACCTGTAATCCCAAAACTCAGGAAGGCTGAGGCAAGATGACTGAAGTTCAGCCCTAGCAACATAGTGTCTTAGTGAGATCTGGTCTCAAAATTTTAAAAGGTAGGGATGAAGCTCAGTGTGCAGAAGTCCTGGAATCAATCCTCAGGGGATTGGGAGGGGGAGGAAAGAAAACACAAATCACCATGATCAAAGAAAAGAATGGCCTCACTAAAGTTCTCATGGGCAAAAAAATGGATAGTAGGATATTAGAAGTAACTTTATTCCAATGACTTTGATAACTAAAATGAAGTGGGTAATTAAAAAAAAAAAAAGCACAGCTCACCAAAATTGACACAAGAAATTCTGACTAACCCTAAATCATCTTTTATAATTTGAATTTCCATTTGCAAAATTACCCACACAGTAATCGCTTGGCCCCATAGCTTCACTGTTGAGTTTCATGTAACCTTTAAGAACAAAATAATGACAATTTTTCATAACTTTTTTCAGAGTGTAGAGGAGGAGGATATTTTTCAATTCATTCTATGAAGGCAGCAAGACTCTGGTAATAATACAAAAGTCATTATAAGAAAAGAAAATTATGAACCAATATCTCTTACGCACATTGATTTTAAACAGCAAAATATCAAGTCAAATAGTGCAAAGTATAAAAATGATACATCACAGTCAAAAGAGGATGGGCTTGGAATAGAGTTCAATGGCAAAGCACCTTCCTGAGTATGAGGTCATGAGTTTGATTCCCAGTACAAAAAAAAAAAAAAAAAGATTTGTCCAGGGAAGATTGGTTTAACATAAGAAAATCAGTCATTTACTAATTTAAAAGCCCCATTTAAGCTATTCTTAGCTTTAGTAGGGGCAACAGAGTTTAGTAACCACTCACAATTTTTAAAAAATCTTAACAATTACGCCTAATGCAGTGGTGCATGCCTATAACCCCAACATTTTAAAGATCAAGGCAGGAGGGTTGCCACAACCAGGGCTACCTAGTGAGTTCAAGACAAGGCTGACGTACATAGTGTTTGTAGTAACAAACAAAAATATTTAGTAATTAGAAATAAAAGGAAACCTCTTTCATATGATAAAGCACAATTCTTTTTATGATGAAAAACTAGTCTCTCCCTAAGACCATGGATGTCCCCTAAAATTGGAAATAAAGCAAGGTTGTTCATTCTCACCACTCATTACTTCTGTTCAGCCTTGTACTAGATATTCTCACCAATGAAATAAGCAAGTTAAAGAAAAAATAATAATTGGAATAAAATAACAATCGGCATTTTTACTGGTAATGAGGACATTATCTGCCCAGAAATAAATTTTACTTGCAGAAATTTATAAGGAATCTTTTAAAAATCACCATTTGTATAAAAAAATGGAGAAAATACTTTAGTATTTTAATACACTAAAATCTAGTCTTGAAAATATCTGGCAGAATGAACAAGTAATCAGTAACAGTGGTTATAAATTTGGGAATAGGGTAAGGGATTCATAGCTAGAGGAAAGGAAGGACTATTTTCTTTCTATGTTACTTAAATTATTGACAGTGAACATAGTTGAATTTAATACCTATTTTAAAATATATAGCATTTTTAAAGGAAGACAAGTTGGCATTGTCTCACCTTCAGCTTCCGTAACTCTCCACAAAAACTATAATAGCACTTTCTTACCAGGATGTCATGCAGCATGGTCATCATTTCAGAATTTATTCATTTTTAAGGGAATCCTTTCATGCATCTATTATGTATTAATATGAGCTGCACTTTAATTTATGATTATATGTCATTCATAGTTTGTCCACCATAGATGACTATTTAATATTTTCTCAAACCTTTACCTGCATAGTTGTTTAGAAGTAACAGATAAAGCTGAGTATTTCTTCTTCTGTGTTTCTTTCAAATAACACACAACATACTGAAATAATAAAAATAATAGCAGTAATAAAAAGCAACAATTATTTTGTGCTTATTATGTACAGATCTGCTGTTAAATTCTTTATATGCATTGTTTCAAAATCGAATAGCCATAATTCTGATAACAGAGAAAAAACAAGATGCAAAGACTGCAGTAATTTAGCCATTCACCAAGTAACCATCAATTCTCTTCATTTTATATTTTCTACACTGTATCAAAAGTGTAAAATTAAGTGTGTATGTATGTGTATGTATATTAAAAAGACTTACTTAAATATAAATTTTGGAGATTATAGGTAAAGAACAGCAGAATTCAGAACATATTTATAATTAGGCCAATTCTAGGTCAATCTAATTCTATTAGGTATAAATTTATGCAGATATACAGATCAAATCAAAACTGGCTGTAGGTAATTTAAACAGAAGTATAATATTGTTTCAAACTCAATTTATGAACATAATTTACAAAATCTCTTTTCTGACTGCTATTTCTGCTTTATCTTCTTTACTAAGGTTTTGAAACCATGAGTAATAGGTCAAATATTTTATCCATTCTGAACTCACACAACAGGCTCATTCACTATTTGTTTGTCTCTATTTATTGTAAACATGCACTAACCCAAACTTCTAATTTCAACATTCTAAAATTGTTAAACAACCACAATAATCATTATCCTGAGAATTATCCATAATAATAATTATCAGGCCTTCTTAAGCATCCAAATGTTTCCATTTGCTCTTTAGCAACATACACTGTGATAGCACCAAGATTCCCTCTTTCACAAATACCTGGACCAGGAGACACTCTTATTGCATCTCCAAATTACGAGTAGCTGAGCTTTTGGCTTCTGAGCTGTAGACATCTGGGGGAGTGGGGACAGGCACCAAGTTGCTGCTTGCTTTCCTCAGCCTCAGACCTAGAAGGGCCTGTCTCAGTGCTCATCTTGGTGAACCCTGATAGCTTTCTGTACCAGGAGCCCACATCTGGAACTAATGAAGCAAAAGTGGTTTCTGAAAACCTTATGTCCTACAGAATGCCATGCAGTGGTTCTGAATCTAGTCCTCTTCGTGTATTCTCTCTTCTCCCCTCCCTTCCATATCCGTGCCCTTGTTTAGTTCCAGTTTCCATTAGAAATGCTATTTGTGCAGCAAATTTCACAGATTGAATCCATCTCAATGCTGCCATGCAAAGAAAACACATCTGTCTGACTCTTCATTTAAAATAAGGGAAAAAACCTGAAATAGCAAAATGCTGGAGTTGCTAAGAGCTGTTTCCTAATGAACCTGTTTGTCCCATGAGCTATAGTGAGGAGCTTCGCTGGGTGAGAATTCTTTATGCATATTAATATTATGCATGATTTCCATGTGACTCTTTCTGACTTGCCCTCACCCCATCCTTTGAATTCATTTAAATAAAAATAATTTATGTGGACATTCCTTCAGTCTGGATTTTCTCTCCCCCTTTCTTAAAGACATCTATAATATTTCGTTGATGCTCTGCATCCAAGGCAAGTCGTTATGCTTTTGCATATCATTAGAGCTTTATAAAGAACAACAGCGACATCTGCATGTGCCACAGCGCCAAGGAGATAGGAAAAATACTGAAAACAAAACTCTGTATTAGGTTGGAACCTGTCTGGCTCTCTGTCTGCCCAGCAGCTCCTGACACTACCATGGATAGGAGTAATTGTACAGTGTAATCACATCGTGCCTCATCTGAATATTCATAGCAGAGACAAAGCTTTGGAGGATAAGGGAGGAGCAGGGATAATTTAAATATAAAACAGCATCTCATTTCCAAATCAAGTTGTGCCAGTTAGATTGTGCACCAGGATTCAATATTAAACCAACATTGTTTTACAGTTTGGAAATTGGAAGTGAAGAAGATAGAGGAGAAAAACAGACTCAGTAAAAAGCAAGTAACATTATATTCTCATTCTTGACTGAGGAAAACCAAAACAAGACAACAACAGCAGCAGCCGCGACAGAATAAAAATAGTTAAAATGATATTTGAAGAGTCACCAACAGCGGCTAACCAGCTGCTATTTACCCGGAATGAAATAGCCTATTGAAGGTGCCTTAAAAGCCCCCAATTAATATGTGGTGCATGTATAAGATCTACAAAGAGCTCACTGTACTCCTTCTCTCCCCGCAAAGCCCCCAATACTCACATATTCCCTAACCACCACCTTCCTTTCCTGTCAGGTGCCTGGTCCAAAGATCAGAACTACAAAATAATTGACTAATTATTTCAAAAGTGACAACATCCCTCTTCAAAATGAAAGGATAAAAACAAACACATACAGGAAGGTAACTGTTCATTAATGAAGGGATAAATTACCGATGGCTTCTTCATTTTCTTTAGCTCATTACCCCCTAAAAGAAACAAATATAATCCACATGTTAATATTTCTTGTCTTCGTTTTCTTGGTTTTTAATATGATGCTCTTTATTTTTTTTAAGTGTTGATATTTGTAGAAGCCTCTGTCTTTGCATTCCCCAAAGAGCTACTAGTTTCGACCCACTGGAGTTTATATTCCTTTAATTGTCTAGTGCAGGAACATTTCTGCTGGTTTTTTTTTTAATATACTGCTCTGCAGGAATTAGAAGAATCAAGGTTGTATCCAACTTCAAACGTTTCCAAGTCATAATGATTTTGGCAAAAGTAGAAGACAGATCATGGAACAAGTTCCCGTTTGAAGATAAGCATCATAGGGACCTCTTTTTTTCTCTCTTCCCTTTCTCCCCAACTTTGTATTGCTCCTGGCTCTGAATGCCCCTTGCTAACACAGTTTAATGATATGCAAATGAAATATGCATAAAACCATTCTACTGTATGATGATTAAACACTGGAGACATTAACAGCGGAGGCTTCACTCTTTGTAATAATCCTTCTCGACCATCCACTTTGATTGCGGAGTTGTGGAAACCCATAGCAGTTGACAGAGAGAGTAAAAGAGAAGAGAAAAGACGCAGGGGCACATCACCCATCTCGGTGCTCTCCCACTCCAGGAGAGGTCCCCCCACCCATCGTACTGCGTTCCTATTGCTGTCTTTTGTAATCCATCCATGCAGTCGCACCAGAGCGATTAACGGAGGGGAAAAACACCTCTTTTCTCTTAATGTTTCAAAGCTCATTAGGCAAACGATTATTCCTCATTAACAGCGAAAGCTCATTCATTAAAAGGAAGAATATGCCCAAAAGATGCCAGCGCGGTTAATCCTGAGTCCCGTAACCGGGCTGTAAATCCCATACTACTTGTACATTCCATGCGAAAGGGACACGCGCCAATCCACATTTTAAAAAAAGAAAGAAAACACTCTGTGTTTTGTAAAATCCACAAGAGCAGCAATTAATATTCCCATTGAATGACTTTATTTTTTGCCTTTCCCTTTTGTTTCCAGCGCCTGCCCCTGGCCCAGCGCCCGGTGCCAACAGAACACCTTTCAGGATTCACAGCAGCGCAGACAACGTAAGTACCAGCCGTTCCCTGCAACCCTTTTGCAGATTTTTTTTAAACAACCACCTAAAACACAGAGACAAGCCTCTTCCCCCTTCTTCTGCCCTGCGTTATGACACCAGGGTTTCCTCAGTAGCCCCTTCCAAATCCCTCTGCCTTCAAGTTTGTGCATGTCTGTGTGGCATCCCTCCTCCTCCTTCACTCCCATAGTGGATCTTGTAAAAGGGCTTCAGATCGGCCCCATTCATCTCCCTGGTGATAGCAGTGAATGTAGATAAATCTCTGGCTGCCTGCTTGCTGCTGGAGTATGATTTTTATTTTGTCTTCTGTGTATACCTGGGTCAAAAAGTAGGATGTATACACATGCGTACATCCACATACACACATCTCCTTCTCTCTCCTCTGCCTTCCTCTCCTTTTCTCACACATCCACCCGACATGTGTGTGTATATGCAGAAACATATACACCTATATACATACCCATACCTAGAAGACAAAAATATATACGTATCTAAACCTTTAGTTTGTTGGAAAATGTGTATTTATATACACACACAGCCTTACACATGTCTAAGTGCAATTGATAGGAGACTATTTTCATTTCTAGCAGTCTATGTCTCCATTTAAATATCCCCTCTCTTCTTCAGCAGAGGCTGTGTGCAGTTGCAATCCAGGATTGTAAAAGCAGTATTCTTTTCTTATGAGTTCTGTTTGTAGACCTTTATGCTCTCTTCTCTGCCTTCTTCGGAGCTGTAAAATTGGCATCTTTCCCTGAGGTTTTCCAAATGGCAAGTGGCACCCGCTGTGGCATGCGTTCATGCCGCTTCCTATGGCATTTCTCATCCGATGTCTGCTTTTTCTCTTTGTTTGTTGTTGACTAGGCTGAATGATGTTTTTTTAAAGTTAATTATAAACGAAGTTGAATAGCAAACAAGCCAACAGCTTGCCAAAAAAAAAATATATAGATAGACCCACACAAGCGCCTTCTGCTGCAACAGATGCCCAGATCACCCCTGGCATGGGCAAGCGGGAAAACGAAACGATTTTGGTGGTTGTTAATTTTTTTTTCTGTTTGTTGCTGTATTCGTTGTTTGTTTTCCTTCCTTCCTTTTGATTTTTTAAGAAGTCCAGGATCCCGGCCTCTGCTTGGAACAGAACAGTGTCATGGCGGAGACGACGGCCTTTGTCTTGCTGGGTGTGAAAACATCCGCTGTGCTGGCTCCACTGCGGCAGAATCAAGTTTAAAGGAAAAAAAAGTGATTAAAGTCAGCTTTGTGCCTCTTTGGAGTGGAAGACCCCCAGACCCCAAGTAGCCGACTCCCAGGGTCCGAGGAAGGGTTCATAGTTAGAGCAGCCTAGGCTGTAATCCTGGCACTGGCGCCTTCGGTTGCTGCTTGCTGTTCGCTCCTGGGGGTCTGGATAATCTCCCTTGGCTTTACCGCACTGTCTGGCCCGCATACAGGGCCCCGTAACATATACCCGCTGCTGCTATCACACGAAACTGTGGCGTTGCCCCTGAATGGATGGCACCGTGCCAACTCTTCTGCCATCCGCCCGTGCAGCTTTTTTCTTTCCTCCCTCCTCCCCTTCTTCTCCTCCTCCCGTCGACTTGACGTTAATTAACACACGGGTTAATTGATTTTAAAAGCCGAAGAATTACAGTTAACTTTTCCCACAGGGTACAGACGCCAGCCGCTTGGCACACTCTGCCTTTCACGCTGGTGCAGGGGGGGCAGGGAAAGCCCACAGCAAAACTAGCAACTGCTGAGGGAACGTTGCTTGCTTATTGGAGTAGAGCCGACACAAGTCGACGTGGCACTGCCTCATGCTTTGCAATATATGTAGCCATTATATATTTTGTTAAATAATGAAAACACAACCCTAGCGTTCTTCTCCCTTCTTTCAAAATGGGAAAACCCTCCTGAAGCTCACCTAGGTGGGGGGAACCCTCCCCAAGACCATTTATTTCTTCTATAATAGGCTTTCCTTTTTTAGCAACAAAAAAATAACTGGTGCCTTGTAATTTTGTGTCTTTGTTTATTTATATATTTATTTTTTAGTTTCAAAAAAGAAGATTATGCCTTCCCTTAATATTACAGGTATAGGAGATTTTTATTTTAAAGAAAAAGTTCCATAAAGTTTTTGTCAGTATTTTGTTTGGTTTCCATTCTTGTTGACCCAAATGAGTTATTTATGGTTAGAGATTTCAGTGAGAAAGTAGGTAAATCTTAATTAATAACAAAATCCATACCAAAGGTCTTTGTCTTTTTTGTTTGCATGAGTATATTTTTACTATCCATCTGCTTCCCCCCAATAAAATGAAAGCAATTGATACTGTAGTTGGGAAGCAGAAAGGCAAGGCTGGGAACTTGATGCTTTCACCTTTTCATGGTTTCATTTATTTCATTTTGTTTTTTAAAAGCATGCAGCAAGTGAAGCGACAAGAGGAATCCATTATGTAAATCATGTCACTTTACATAATGTCTCATGACTGGAATATGCAAATTAGCTGTATAATTTATGAGTGCCAGTGTCTGTCTAAAAGTGTTTCACATAATTTACAAAGTAAGCCTGAAAGACATTTGGAATGCTGCTCTTCCACCTCCATTGCTAGGAAAGCTCTTGTGTATTTTCCTACAGGGCTCACTCATAATATCTAATATTGCAAAGTATGATTTAAGAAATTAAGGTTCCAAATGTTCATGAAAGACAAAGATTTTCCTCTAACTCGATTTGCCCATTGATTCTTTGCCCAAAACATTTCAAGAAACTTAGACCTTGAATCCTTAATTTTTAGATTCAGCTTTGAAAAATAAGAATTTATTAAAGCCAAACATACTATTTACAGGTAGATTTTCTTTTCTCAAAGAATATCTTAGAGGAACAGACACTTATCTCCATGTCTGGATCTAGGAAGAATGGAACTTCTCATTTTGATTATTTTTTTATATGTCCTGCTCTGTATAGTATTTTGTATGTTTTAGACCTTGATGTGGGAGACTCATATAATCAATTATCTTACAAAGGTAAAATTTTGCTTTCAGAGTTGTTTTTAAAAAAAATAATACTGTTCAGTAAAAACCAGATTTTACTCGTTTTGATGACTTTTTTGAGTACATGGTTATGAACCTTTTGAAAAGTCATTAACATATTTGATGACTTCATCTGGCCTTAAATTTTTCATTATCAATGTAAGTTCTGTAACAGACATAGGCTGCCATGAAAATGCGTATCAGCAGGACTTGATTCTTGACGGACATGTCAAAAAGACTTCCTAAGAAAGTGAAAGATGAAGAGATTAGACAAAAAGAAGGAACACGTATTTCCCACATAGACAGTATTTTCAGTAAATCCTGGATGTAGGTAGAGAATATAACTATGTGGAATAACCAAGATCAGACCAATGTAACTAGAGTATCAAAAATGAGTTATTGGATCATTTTGGGAACAAATTGGCAGGGAAGCATATGTGCAGGTAACTTATTATCTGCATTCATTTGGTGTTGCCTGATCTCTTATGTCATTATTAATTGTGTGAACATGTACTTCATTATGTTCATATTGAGAACTTATTATTAAAATATTTCCTATATAAAGTATTTGGGTTTTAAAGTTATATGGTAAATCATCAGATTTCTGAGTCTACCTTTACACAGCATACTTCTTTTGTGAAATTTTATTTTTAATATTTGCCTTTTAAAAAATTAAGATTAGAAAAATATCTGCAACAAAACAACACACAATTTTTCTCAAGTGCATACTGAACATTAAGATGAATCACCTTGTGACTCATAAAAGTTAGCAAATTTAAAAATACTCAATTCAGATGAAATATAGTCTCTAACCACAAACAAATTGAACTAGAAATCCAAGATATTTGGAAAATCTCAAGTTGGGAAATTAAATGTATCTCTAAACAATAGATTTAAGAGGCACTTGGAGGTGAATTAGAAAATATTTTTATTGGAGTTAAAAAGATAACTCCTTACAAAATTTCTAAGGTGCAGCTATAAGATGTGCTTAGATAGCTTTAATAACAGCTTACAAACCAGGAAAGTTTTGAATTCAAAATCTTGGTTTTAAGAAAACAGTTTTAACCTAAAACAAGCTTGCCAGGAAAGAAATGTGACCTACAAATGAAAAAAAAAAAAAAAAAGTTGAACTTCACAAAAACTGAAAATATCTGCAATTTGAATGGCAGAAAATAAATGAAAAAGTACACACTGGAACAAAATATTTGCTATCAATATTAAGGTGAAAAATTAATCTCAACCAACTAAAAATGACATGGAAGATAGAATTAGTTGATAAGTATTACAAATGAAATGTGTAAGCGGAAGAAATTAGAAGAAATCAGGAACATATTAAGTAGAGACACAACAGATTTAAAACACTTTAATTGAACTTTTAGAGACTAAAACTACCATGTGGAAGATTAAGAAATTTTGGAATGTATTGGCAGGAGATTACTTGAAGATATGTAAATAACAACTATCCAAAATGACACACAGAAAAATAGTGAACACAACACTATTCAGGTGGAGAACAACTGCAAGTGTCCTAATATGTGTGTAATTGATATCCTTAAGGGAAATTGGATGGGGCACAGAAAAATATAATTGAAAGTTATAACAACAGATCCAACTCTCAGTCAATCCCAAGCACAAGATACTGGGGGGTGGGGGACCCTACATTGTCATATCATATTTAAATTGTTTAAAAGTAAAAAAGAACCTTTTTAAAGCAGCCAGAGAAAAGAAAACACAATATATACAGAGAAACAACTATAAGAATGGCAGATTTCTCTTTGCGTTAATGCAAGCTAAAAGACAATGGAGAAACATCTTTAAAGTATTGAGAGAAAAAATTTTGGATACACTAAGACTATTTTTCAAAGAGAAATATAAACTTTTTAAGGGGTGCAGCAGAAAGAACTCATTAGAAAACCTGTACTGTAAGAAAAGTACTGTATTAAAAGCAGGTCCTATAGCAAATAGAAAGTTATACCCAGTGAGTAAAAAGTGCTGGAAATGATAACTTGCACTGGTAATTTTTTAAACTTTTACTACTTCAATATGATATATTTTTGCAGTTCCCTAAAACAAATATAATTATGTATTGTAAAAACTTTAATTCCAAAAAATAAACCACAAAAAAGTATTTAAAGATAAATGAAAGTTTAAAATAATAATAAAATATTAATATATTGCTTTATGATTTATGTCAAAATACATAACAATTAGCACAAAACCTACTGAAAACAAGTGAAAGAATTTTGTTATAAGGTTCTGGTACTATTACATAAGAAGTATACCAATAAAATCACTTGAAAGTAGACTATATGTGTTAAGTTAAAATTACATACTATGCCCAAAAGAACAGAAAAAATGACAGTTTTGGTTTATATATAGTATGATTAAAAAATATGGTGAATGTAAAATTTTAAAAATATTACAATAAAGGACATATACTTCTGATTACAAAATTAATTTGTTCTTTGATTTTTGAAAAGATGGTCATGTTTGTGTTTGTGTTAGAAAGATGACTGTGGTTGTATTTGTCACCTGATACAGAGTTACAAGCAAAAACAAAATTTTGCCAAACATTTCTGTTTGTGAACCAAATTGTCTACACGCAAAAGCATTTGTGAACAAAGATACCATTGTATTTCCATTAATCCCTTTCAAAATATTTCCCTTAGCTACACCCTTATCCCATTATTCTTGCTACTTTCTGAAGCAGTTCTGGAAGTTCTCTTACATGAGTACCTTTATTTATTTATTTATTTATTTTTATTGGTACCAAAGATTGAACTCATGACGTCATGCTTGCCACGCAGGCACTTATGCCACTGAGGTAAATCCTCATCCACGAGTACCTTTAGTTAGGCTGTCATGGCTGCCTTGCTATACTGAATCAATTCAAAATATTTACTTCTTATGTTTATTTTAATTTTTGGGAACAGTCACAAGTCTCATAGTGCCAGATCCAGTAAATGAGGTACTTGAGGACATACCATAATGTTTTTACAAGCCTACCATTTTGCTGGATAGCACTTGGCATCAGCTTTCGCCGTCTATTTGATCATACTTTGTTAACACACTCACAAAAGAGAGCTTCCAAAAAAGCTTCAGGAAATGGCAAGAACAATGGGATAAGTATGTTCAAAGTAAAGGGGGGTATTTTGGGGGAAGATTAATGCCAAGCTGTCTTTTATTATAATCAAAAATTTTAATTTAAACTTGATCATCGCTTTTAAGCTAACAAAGTTAAGAAAACTGCTTAAGGTAAATACTAAGATAATAGATTTAAAATTACTCTTCACTAATTACATTAAATGTAAATGGCCTAAATACTATAAATGGCAGAAATTGTCAGATTATATAGAAATACAGCTAAATCCAAATATACATACTTTTATGTTGTATTATACTTGATGTAGCACCTCAAGATTTATTTTCAAGCATACTATGCCAGTTCTTACAGTATGTTTTGGGAGTTCTTACAGTATGCCAGTTCTTACAGTATGCCAGTGGGAGCTAGATGCTCCCACACTCTGTTGGTATTAAATCTCCTTATCACCTAACAGACCCAAAATTTCCCTATGGGGCCATCCCTAAATATGACAGTAGTTATTGCTCTGGTGTCCCAGAAATAAAGTGAAACAGTGTTCTGAGAAAGGAAAGCATTGGTTTATAAGACATTTGCCTCACTTTAAGCCTTTACATTATCACAAGAAAGATGGAGTCCTTATCTCTCTTAACAAAGGGAGTGGGTCCTTTCCAGAGGCCCAGAATATCCCAGGTTATATCTTTCAAGGCCTGACTGGCATAGAAGACTTGATTGGAATAGGGCAATGTAAGGACTTCCTAGTCTTAAACTATGTTTGCCTTTTTTACTTTTATTGTTGTTATAAGTTGGTGCTTACCCAACCTAATTTATCATTCTTTTTTATTAAACCATTGGTGCTCAACAGTAACTATCTAGTTCCATATTCCCACATTCTCTTCACAATTGCTGTGGAATGCCAGAATCAACTTAAAATACTTACACAGGTGAGTTGCTTCTTTTCACCTGCATGGTATTAAAAGTCTTAGCATGTGCACTTTGAAAGCTGTCAGGGATCTAGCACCTTCTCTAGACTATTCTTTCAATGATCACTTCTGATAAGCACCTGTCCTAGATAGGGTTCCATAAAGGCAGAGCCTAAAACAGATTTCTGTGCAACTGATAAAAGAACTTGTTCTCCTTTCAGGAGACTCCTATAGGAGAAAGTGAGACAGGATAGGATATGAAAAGTTAAGGTATAGATAGTTTCAGAAGTTTGGCCTCAATTTAAACCTATGAGGATGTCAGCCTATTGTACTCTCACATTAATCAGTCATTGACATCAGGGTACCTTTGGTAAGACAGCATGTGCTTCTGTGCATTCCAAAGTGACTGCCAAAGGATGAGATGACTACCATCAGCCAACACCAGTTTCCTAGGGAAGGGAGGATGTAAGCAACTGTTATTATTTAGCAATTATAGTATGGTTGTACTATCTTGGTGAATGAGATGAGGGCAAAGCCCCTGTAGCAGCTGCACTAGCCTTGTACCTAATAAATGTGAAAGTGTGTTTATACCCTTTAATTATAAGAATTAAAATTAAAAACCAATTTAAATGCATGTCCCAATTAGAAAATGTGCATTTAGACAGTGTGTTTTCTATAAGTGTTAAGTGTAGGTTTCTAAAAGATCCAGCTGATAGTTGTTCAAATCTGTATCTAATTCATTGGTTTTTTATAAAAAAGTGTTAAAACCTTTAATTATCAATACTTTTAAGTTTTCTTCATTTCTGTCTTTTATACTTCATATACTTTATTTTTATTAAATGCCATTTGTATTTATCTTATTAAATACATTCTTAATGAATTGAACCTTTTAAAAAATGTTAAGTGTAATTAACAAAGTTGCTAAAAATGGCTAAGTGGAAGATTCCAGTAAAGATGGTAAATAGATAACAGCAGGCTACAGAGGCTCTCTGAGATACTAAACTTAGAATTCAACATAATACAGCATGGGGAGCCCCAAACAGAGGGAGTTGAATCCTCTCAACCCAAGGTGAGAAGAACCAATCAAACATATAGTCCCGATGCTACGATTGGAACAGTTAAGTGCTCGGTACTGCAGTGCCAAAATCACACGGCAGCGAATTAGCCATGTGAAATCTCGCCACTTGGACTCACTGGAAATGCGCTGAGGATGGGAGTTGGTGAAACAAATGGAGAACTGAGCTGGCAGGGAACCTGCATCGACCTGCAATGACGGGAATAAATTTTCCATAGGGAAAAAAGGGCTCCAACAGACAACATTCTGGGACTGGGCAGACTGGCAAGAACAAAGAGCTGCAATGACTTCAGTCAGCTGCTGCCTTCTCAAGCAGGATTGGTGGGGAGCACTTGACCTGGGTCACGCCCCAGACTGAGACCCAATAGGCTAGCCCAAACCATGTCCCTATGCCTGGCAGTGCACCCTAATGCAGTGAAGCTCTCAGCAGGTTGCCTGATCCAGAGGGGAGTGCCTTGCATAAGCTGCCTCATTCAATACCTCTGTAGTCACACTGCAGTGGGTGGGAGCACCTAGGCAGCATGTTTCAGATGAGCTGTAACCAACACAGAAAAAAAATTGGGGCCTCCTATATATGACTATATGGAAGGAACAAAAAATATGAGAAGAGGAAGCAACAAGAAAGGGTCCCTAGCCTCCAAACCGGAGAACATTGATTCAGGAAAGATAAATGCAAAGGAGATTGAGGACGGCAAACATGCAATATCAGACACAGCATCAGTGTACATAAAGCAATATCTTCGGGACCTCATAGACCAGTTCAAAAGTGAAGTATTTAACCAAGTAAAGCAAGATATAAATAGAATAATAAAAGAAATGGTAAGCACTTCTCAAGAAAAAACAGATGGAAGAATGGAGGAGCACAAAAAAAGGGGGGGGGAGAATTGTTTGATGAAGAAAATAGAGAAAACATAGAATACATGAAGCAGGTTCAAAGAGATTACCAGGAAATTAAAAACTCCATTGAAAGCTGGATTGTTTGAAAGAAACTAAGGATAGATTATCCAAACAAAGACAGCTTTGCAATGTGAGATCATGAAAGGAAAAAATTTCTTAAAAATAACAAGGAAACAAGCAGTAACTATACAAAGGCTCAAAGACAACAAGAGGATCTATAACTTAAGAATAAAGAACATGAATGAAGAAGCAGGGGTACAAACAAAGGAATTACAAAGGGTATTCACAGATTTTTTTTTTTTTTTGTCTTTTTCGTTTTTGTCGGTACCGGGGATCGAACTCACGACTGCCTGCTTGCAAGGCAGGCGCTTATGCCACTGAGCTAAATCCCCAGCCCCCTAGGGTATTCACAGAAATAACCAAGGAAAACTTCCCGAACATAGGAAAAGAAAAAGATACTCAGATGTATGAGGAATACAAAACTCCAGCCACCTACAACCAAAACAGATCTACGCCCAGGCATATAATAATCAACATCCCAGAAATCCAATATAAAAACAGAATATTAAAAGCTGTCAGAGACAAGAAACAGATTACTTACAGGGGAAAGCCCATCAGAATTACGGCAGACTTCTCGGCACAAGCCGTCAACTCAAGAAGAGTGTGAAGCGAAGTATTCCAAACCCTGAAAGAAAATAATCTCTAGCCCCGATTGATGTATCCTGAAAACATGTCCCTAGAAATTAATGGAGAAACAAGATACTTCCAAGATAAAGAGGAACTGAGGGAATTCTCAGCCACCAATTCAACTCCACAGAGAGTACTGCAGACATTCTAAAGAGAGAGAAAAGCACCAGGATTCCAGGAACTGTGGCTTAGAGGCCCCAATGAATGGTGCAAAAAGCAAAATGAAGAAGACAAATAGACAACTAATGATGGAAAAAGAGCACAACAGAAATGAGGCAGAGAAGGTTGGATATAATTTCTAATATAGATGGCCTAGATACACTAAATTAAGGGAAAAAAGAGAGAATTGCAGGCAGAGTAGATTAAGAGGTATGATCCACCAAGATCTCTTAATAGGAAATATAATTAACCTGAAGAAGGGTACATGGACAAAAAATCAAATATGAGAAAACAGAACTCTATGTGATAGGGAACCAGAGAGTAATAGAAGCAACTGGACCAGTATTTATGGATAGGTTGGAAAGACAGGCTTTAATAGGTAAATAAATACAACTAGAGATCAAGTCCAGGAGTGAGAAAGTTTGGAAACACTTAGGTAAATAGCAGGTTGCCCTCCCAATATAAAACCGAGGGTGTTGGGGAGACCCAAAAATGCACAGTACAACCTGGGGGAGTGAAAGGGGAAGAATAGTCTTTTAAAAAGACAGCATAAGATACTGCTAATAGTGTATCAGAAATTAAAACCCATATTACTCACACCACTCTGCTTAGATACAACTTATTCCATCCCAGTTTGTATAAAAGTGCTAGATCTGAGGGCACAGACAGCTATCCCAAAAATATCAGGATATAGCACAGCAATCATCTTTAATTTCCTATTAACTTAGTCTGGATCCCTGTATAACTCATACTGTTATATCATGACTGATCATAGTTAAATCTGATTTGCTTGATTGCTGTTTGTTACTGACAGATTTTATTCAAAATTGTTAAGGTTGATAGTATCAAGTCAGAGAGTATAGACAACTATACTGAAAATGACAATGGTTCACTACGATACCCATTCTAGTTTGATTACCACCTGTTTTTTTGTAGTTCTACACTATCTACAAAGTTGTAATTCTATTAATACTGTTATGTGCTGATATATGCAATTGTATTTTATCTGATGCTATAGCCAGTTCTCTTGATGAAACAAGAAACAACTCAGTAACCATGGTAGAACTCCTTGTACAGCAGTCTTATATGTCTTTTTAGTTTTATGTGTCTATAGGAGTATGTCTTGTTCTGTCTTGTTTTATTCTGTTACTCCCTCTAATATAGAAAGGATAGAAATACATGTTAAGACTCATACTTAACATGTATTTACAGTTTACGAGAACTGATCTTATGACACATGATGAAATGAACAAATACTATGAAGAAAAGGCACTATAGGACCCAAAGCTGATTCCAGTGTGTCATGATGTGAAATCCAGCAATACTTTGTTCAGAGTGATTTTAGTCTGCTTTGGTTTATTTAATCTCAACATTAATGAAGATATGGATCAATGTGTGTATGTTTAAATATATAGGATTGATAACCATATTACTAAGATTTTATTAGATAGTTGAACAGAACTATTTGCAGTCTCCTTGTTTGAATTCCCTCTATATGTTCCACTTTTATATCTCGGATAATTATTTGTAAGAAGACAATATACAAACATCAACTAGTGATTTATTACTGTTTATTTTTTCTTTGAATGTATGTACTATTTCTACCTGTTTTGTGTTTTGTTTTGTCTTTCTTTAAATAAATTTTTCTAAAAAGGAGAAAAAAAAATGATAAGTGATAACCCAACCTCTGTGAGATTCAGTATTTAGATTAAAAAAAAAAAGGGAACAAGTAGAGAAGTAGTTCCCAGGCAGCCAGGAAGTATATAACCCCCCCAAAATTATTAAATGATACAGAAAAAAAACTAAGAGAAGGGCCCCTCGACACTTTCTCCACAGATCACATAACTACAAATAGCTCGCCAGGAATGGCAAGACAAAGTGAAAAGAAAAATATCTCTTCAGAGTATAACTGCAGCAGAACGGACTCAACCAGTGGTAGCTGTGATCTACAAGAAGAGTGCAGGGTTCTACTACCAGCATGTTCCTCTACAGGCAATAGCTTTAGTACAGACAGTATCATACTGTGGAAGAGAGTGCTTGCTGAACCATTCTAGGGAGAGGTTGGTTGATGGCACCAGAGATTCAGGGTAGACCCTTGCCTCTACTCCAGGACTCCCAGAGTTATGTTCACAAAGTAACAGATTGAAGGACTGTGACAGGAGACAGACAGCAGTCAGACAGAAAGCAGCCTGAAAAAGACACTCCCAGAGAGGTCTCAACGAAAAAGATATAGACCCAGCTTCCATGGCTAGAGGCCAAAGCCAGCCTGAGCTCCACGGAATTTTAAAGCTGTGTTATTGATGTCCTTGTCCTGATGCCCACATTCAGCATGGAGCTGCAGGCTGACTGCCTTCTTTATGTGTCAGACCGAGCAGAGACCATCTTGATTGGCACACCGCCCCAATCGTGTAGATTCTGGGAGAAAGAAAGCCTTGCATCCAAAATGACGGAGAAATTTCTTTTTGGTTTTTTGCTTTTGTTTTGTTTTGTTTTCCCTTTTATCCTCCTTTTTCTTTTTAAGAGTATGTATTTTTCTTCTTCATTTTCTCCTTTACTAGTTTTATAAAGGGAAAGTGAATTCTCCTTTGTCCTTTTTCCTTGATCCTTTCCCCCCATCTTTTTCTTGCTTTATACATTTATTTTTGCTCTTTTTTCTTCTCCCTTTTAATTTGTCTCCTTTAACTTTCCCGCTATGTTTTTATTCATCATATAACTTCTTGTTTTCTCCTTTTTTCATCACCCAATTTCTCATCAGTTTTTTTTTTTCTGTTACCCCTACTTAATTGTATAAGCATCACTTTACTCCCATTAGGATCATTGTTTTATTTTTTTTCCTCTTGTTGTATTGTTTATGGTTTCAGATTTTCCTTCTTGGCTTCCCCTGTTCCTAACTCCTTTTTTTTTTTTTTTTTTTTTTTAAGTAAAACCATAAACCTTTACTGGTCTTTAGATAGTTGACTGTATAAAATTACTGCTAAATTAGTACCATAAGTCCATCACAGGGACAAAGTGATAAAAACTATTAGAGAAAGACAACAAATAATATTACAATATAGTAGATTCCACAACATAAACCTTAAAGGTTAGGAAGATTTGAAGTAAAATTATTTCAGCCCTAAAGATAGTAACTTCCAATTCCTGGTTATACACCCTGCAAAACTTTTCTTCAAAATTAATGAAGAAACAAGGTTTTAATCTGTGACAAGGAGCACCTCAAGAAACTTATAACCACCAAAGCACAATTATAAAATAATCCTGAAGAATATCCCATAAAGAGACAAGCCAACAATGCTAATAACACAAAGAGAATGAACACAACTGGCAGATTGGGCAGCTAAACAAAAGGGAAAAAACAATGAAATCAGCAACAGAAAGCAACTCAATGACAAAAACAAGTTAGTATCTTTCAGTAATTCTCTTTTTTTAAAATTTTATTTAAAAAGAAAAAGAAAAAACAAAACAAAGCGGTGTAAGGGTACACGTAATACAGAACTACAAAAAAAAAAAAAAACAGTAAGAAATCACCAGTTAATAGATTACATATTATCATCTTAGAGATAGTTGCTCAAATCACAGTATCAAAGCATACAAAGTGGACATTCAAACAGTGAGACTGCAAACAGTTGTGTTCAATGATCCAACCAAAAACATTAATGTGGTCAGCTATTTAACACCCCTAAACACCCTTGCTGTTGTATCCTTTAGAGCTCTTTAATAATTCTCAGTCTGAATAGTTTCAACCCCTCAATCAAAAGGCAGAGATTGGCAGAATTGATCAACAAACAAAATCTGATATGCAGTATACAAGAGACACATTTAGCTCAAAAATATATTGACAGATTAAAAACCAAAGGTTAGAAAAAATACCACATGCAGCAGAAACCCTGGAAAAAGCAGGAGTAGCCATCTTACTTTCACACAAAGTGGATTTCAACACAAAACTGATCAGAAATGACAAAGAAGGTCAATACAAGTTGATTAAAGGAATAATTCAACAGGAAAACAATGATAAAGATTTACAAAAAAAAAACAATTATAAACATTTACATACCAAACATCAACACACAATTTTATAAATTGCTATAAGACATGAAAAATGAGTTGAATATCAATATAACTGTAATCGGCTCTTACTCCCCCACTATCACAAATAGATCAACTAGATAAAGAAAATCAACATCAAAGTTGAATCAAATTTTTGAAAAATGGACTTAATAGAAATCTACAGAGTATTCCACCCAACAACAGAATATAATTCTTCTCAGCAGAACATGAAACTTTCTCTAAAATAGGCTACATACTAGCTAATAAATTGTGCTTAAGTAACTACAAAAGAAAATTATCCCATGCATATTATCAGATAATGGTATATTGAAACTAAAAATCAATGGCAAAAGAAACCATAAGAATCAAGAAATACTGGAAATTCCTTCTTGAACAATCAGTGGATCTCAGAAGAAACTAAGGAAGAAATTAGTTCCTAGAATCAAACAGTAATGCCAACACAACATACCATACTTCTAATATGGTACAATACTAGTACTTATGGACCACAGTGAAAGCATTCTTAAGCAGTAAGATTATAGATGGGATGCTCACATTTGAAAAAAGTCAGCTCAAATAAATAATCTTTTTGATATACCTAAACACTCTAGAAAATCAAGAAAAATGCAAACACAAAGCTAGCACAAGGAAGGAAATTATAAAAATTAGAGCAAAAATAAATGAAATTAAGACTAACCAACAGAATCAATGAATCAAAAAGCTGTTTTCTGAAAGTATAAACAAAATACAGACAAGTTTACCACAAAGGGAAAAAAAATGCAAATCACAATGGGTAAAATCACAACGGATTCTGTTGAAATCCAGAAGTTCGTGGCCACTACTTTGAAAACCTATACTCAGGTAAAATAGAAAATTTGAAAGAAATTTATATATGCCTAGATTCCCATGAACTATGAAAGCTGAACCAAGATGTTATAAAAATCCTGAATGATCCAGAATTAGTCAATGAAACTCAACAGCCAAATTAAGAAACTATCAACTAAAAAAAAAACCCAGGTCCTAATTTGGCATTAACTGCCAAATTCTACAAGAATTTAGAAAAGATGTAATGCTAGTACTCTTCTGAGTCTTTAATGAAATAGAGTATTCCCAGAGTCATTCCTGGAAGCAACGATTATCCTGTTTCTAAAACCAGAATAGGACCCAATAAAAAAGGAAAACTTAGAGGTCAATCTCTTTAATGAGCTTAGATACAAAAATCCAACAAGATATTGACAAACAATGCAACAAATCATCCAAAAGTACTACCACAACCAAGAAGACCTCATTACAGAGATGAGTCAACATACATAAATCAGTAAATGTGTCACATAAACAAAAGCAAGGACAAAAATCACATGATCATCTCATTAGATGCATTAAAAAAAACATTTGACTAAATCCAATATCCATTTGTGACTTTTAAAAAACACTGAAGAAAATAGGCATAAAGTCTTTATCTCAAAGTAAAACTTGTTATGACAAAGTAGCAGTCAACTTTACTTTATATTAAGTGGAGAAAAGCTGAAAGGAACAAGACAAAATGCCTACTATCACCACTCCCATTCAATAAAGTTCTTGAAATATTTGCCAGAGCAATCATGCAAGGAAAAGAAATAAAAGGGGCATTTTAAGGAAAAGAAGAAGTGGTATTTTCATTACAGATGATAAGATCCTCTGTGAATAAGACCTCAAAAACTCCTATAATTAATAAGCAAATTCAATAACCTAGCAGGATACAAAGTCAGCACTCCAAAATCTATGACTCTACACCAATAATAAATTCATTGAGACAGATATTAAGGAAATGATACTTTTAACAATAGCATCAAGCAAAATGAAATGCTTAGGAATTAGCCTAACCAAAAAGAGAAAGACCTCTATCATGAAAACTACAGTACTTTGAAAAAGACCTAAGAGGATATCAGAAAAAAAGAAGCATACTCCCTGTTTTTGTATAATAAGAACTAATACAGTCAAAATGGCCATACTTCCAAAGCTGTTATACAGATTTCAAAGTCCCAAATCAAAGTACCAATAGTGTTCTTCTCTGGACTAAGAAAATAACCCTAAAATTCATGTGGAACCAGAAGAGACCTTGAACACCAAAGGAAATCGTGGGCAACAAGGAAAAGGCAGGAAGCACCATAATTGTGAATATCAAATTATACTACAATGCTACAGTAATAAAACAGAATGTTGTTTGAAAAAAAAGGAAAAGCAGATTGTGGATCAATGGAACAGGATAAATGATGAAGAAACAACTATCTGTCCTTTGATAAAAGAGGTAAATACTTTTGTTGGAGAAAAGATAGCTGGCCTCTTTAGCCAATGATGCTAGAAAAGTGATATCCACATGCTGAATATTGAGTTTAGACCCACATCTCTACCATATGTTAAACTAAAATCAAAATGGATCAAAGATCCAAATATTAAAAGAAAAACATTTAATCTTCCAGATGATAGTATGAGTAAAACTTGAAGACATAGGTGTAGACAAAGACTTTCTGAATAGAGTTCCAGTTGCACAAGAATACCAAGATCACATAAAGTTAAAAAGCTTCTGCACAAGAGATATCACCAACAGAGTGAAGAGACACCCTACACAATCAGAAAAAATATTGCCACCTACTCATCAGACAAAGAACTAATATCTATAATATATAGAAAGCTCAAAGAAATTAGATGCCCCAAATTTAGAGACTCAGTCAATAATAGGCATCTTAAATGAATAGTGACTTCTCAGATGAAGTATAACAGGCTAATAAATACATGAAAAACTAGTAACAAAGGACTTCTGTCTAAAACATATAAAGAACTAAAAAAAAAAAAAAATCAGAACCCCAAAATTCAAAGACCCAATCCAAAAATGGGCATCTCAGATGAATAAACAATTTTCAGATGAAGAAATTCAAATGGCAAATAAATACATGAAAAAATGTTCACCATCACTGGTTATTAGAGAAATGCAAATTAAAACCACACTGAGATTTCATCTCACCCCTGAAAGAATGGCCAAGATCAAGAAAACTACCAACAACAAATGCTGGAGAGGCTGTGGGGAAAAAGGAACTCTCCTGCACTGTTGGTGGGAGTGTAGACTAGTACAACCATTGTGGAGGTCAGTCTGGAGATTTCTCAAAAAGCTGGGACTGGAAGCCCCATTTGACCCAGCTATTCGACTTCTAGGCATATTCCCAGAATAACTGAAGCATCATACCACAGTGATATATGTGCACCCATATTTATAGCAGCACAATTCGTAATAACCAGATCTTGGAAACAATCTAAGTGTCCATCAACTGAGGAATGGATAAAAATTTGTGGTATTTTTATACAATGGAGTACTACTCAGCTATAAAGAATGATCACATTGAGATATTTATAAATAAATGGACGCAGCTTGAGACCATACTCATAAGTGAAATAAATCAAACTCACATGTATAAATACTGAATAGTAATAGTTTCCCTAGTGTTAGAAATGATAAGAATACGTAAAATTATATGGTAATCATAATTCCCAATCACATTGGTTTTAACCTGGGTTGTTCAATTTTAGTATTGGTGATAGTATGAATAGCTATTCTGAAGAAAACAACACATCATAATAGCTATTGCTGATTTAATATCTTCTTGTTTTGAAGTCCCATCAAGCTGTTGTACATGTTTCCACAGGTTTTAACATGTGGTATCTTACCATATTTTACTATATGTGATAGTATAAACAAAATTTTTATAGGCAAAGAGGTAATATAGAAACCATTGTTCATTTTCTGTTAACTGGTTCTAAATACCCTGTAATTTCTTCATTCTCTTGAATAGCTTCAGACTGACTTGATATGCTTGATGCTATAATATATGAAGTTATAGTCAAATAATTCAAGGAAAGAGAGGCATTATGGTGACTACTATTATATTAGATTATCTGGGGGTGAAACACAATGATGCTTAAATAGTTTGGTTCTGACCTGTGTTGTTCTAATACAATGTCCTCTTTACCTCAATCCCATCCTTTTAAAAAATTAATCTATTTTTTTCTTACTTTTTTTTCAATTAAGGGAAAACTAAATTTAAAAATAGCGGGATATATTATAGTAACTTTTTTGTTTTCCTATTAACCTGATATGATCTCCAGTACTGCTCTCCCCATCTTGTTCTGTCAGATTTTACTATATTCTATTTTGTTTGATAGTAATTTGAGAGTATAGGCAACCACTTTGAAGGCAATAAGATTCACTAAGATGCCCATTATGGTTTGACTATTTTCTTCTTTTGAACTCCTGTAAGGTCTCCAGTGTAAGTTTTATTGGTCTTGTTCTGTACTGTTTTGATCGATTCTATTATACCTGACAATATAGGCAACTTTTTAAAAATATAGCAAGAGGCACAATGGTAACCATTTTAGATCACCTGATGTTCTATTTTTACATCATGTACTATGCCCATCCTTTTGTTCTAACTGACTCTGTTTTGTTTAGCCATGTTAGGTTTTATTCTCTCCAAAAAATAATAAGAATTGTGGGAGTAAAAAAAAACCCAAAAATTGTAATTGTTATTAAAAAGAGAAGAAAGGAAGGTGGTGTAAGGGATATAACTGCATGTATGTTTAAGTGTGTAGGATGGAAATCCATATTACTGAACTTTTGTTGGATCATTGATCGGCACTGTGCAATCTCATTGTATGAATGTTCACTTTACATGCTTTAATTTTATAATTTGGACAACTATTTCAAAGATGACAATATGTCACCTATTAACTAGTGATATCTTACTGTATTTTTTCCTTGAAGTTCTGTATTATTTGTAACCTTTTACTGCTTATTTCCTTTTTTTCTCTTTAAATAATAAAAAAAATCTTTATATGTTCTAGACAGAAGTCCTTTGTCTGAGCACAGTTCACTAAGATTTTTTTCCAATTTGTGGATTTTCTTTTCACTATGCTAGAGATTTCTTTCAACATGCAGAAACTTTTTAATAAGATGTAATGCCAGTTATTGATTCTGGAAAGTATTTCCCATGTGGTTTGATTCCTGTTCATGAATTCTCTACCTACCCCTAGGTCTTCAAGATTTTTTACCTATTTGGTCTTCCAACAGATTTAGTGTTTCTGTTTTAGTATTTAGATCTTTGATCCATTTAGACTTTAGTTTAGTACATGGTGATAGACACGGGCCTACTTTTAGAATTCAGCATGTGGCCAGCCAATTTTTCCAGCACCATTTATTAAAGAGACTATCATTGTTGCAGTGGACATGTTTGGCCCTTTATCAAAGTTAAGGTGGCTGATTCTGTTTGTAGTTGTAGTTGTAGCTGTATCTTCTAATCTATTCCATTGATCTTCAGGTCTGTTTTTATTCCAGTACCATGTTGATTTTATTACAGTAGCTTTGTAGTATAACTTCCAGTCAGGGATTGTGATACCTCCTGCTTTGCCTTTGTTGCTTAGAATTTCCTTTGCTTTTCTAGGTCTCTTCTGGTTCCAGATGAATTTTAGGAGTGATTTCTCTAGATCTGTGTGGTATGCTAGTGTATTTTGACTGGGATTGCATTAAATCTGTATAACAATTTTGGGAGAGTGGCCATTTTCACAATATTTATTCTTCCTATCCATGAAGAAGGGATGTCTTCCATTTTCTAAGTTCCTCTTCAATTTTTTGAAGGGTATTATAATTTCCCTGAATAGATCTTTTACTTCTTTCATTATATTAATTCCTAAGTATTTCATTTTTTGGATGCTATTGTGAAGGGTGTGGATTCTCTTCTCTCTCAATCATTTTGTTGTGAGTATATAGGAATGCTATTGATTTTTGAGTGTTGACTTCATATCCAGCTACATTACTAAATTTATTTATTATATTTAAGAGTCTTTCAGTAGAGTTTTGGGGTCTTTGATATAGAGTACCATGTCATCTGCAAATAATGATAATTTAATTTCTTCTTTTCCTATCCTTACTCCTTTTATTTCTCTCTTGTCTAATTGTTCTGGCTAGTATTTCCAGCACTATGTTGAATAGGAGTGGTGATGATGGACATCCTTGTCTTGTGCCTGATATTAGGGTAAGGGCTTTCCGTTTTTGGCTATTTAATATGATGCTGGCTGTTGGTTTGTCATAGATGGCCTTCATCATATTGAGGTAAAGACCATCTATTCCAGTTCTCTGTAAGGTTCTTATCATGAATAAGTGTTGGGCCTTATCAACAGCTTTTCTTGCATCTATAGAAATGATGATTCTTACTTTTGGCTGTATTGGTATGGTAGATTACATTTATTTATTTACGTATGTTGAGCCATCCATGCATTCCTGGGATGAATCCCACTTGGTCATGGCATTTAATCTTCTTGATGATTTGCTGCATCCTGTTTGCCAATATTCTATTGAGAACTTTTGGAAAAATCTATTGAGAATTTTTGGAAAAATTCTCAATCAAGTATTGACAGACACGATACAGCAAATTATCAAGAAGATTATACACCTTTCCATCTATGTTCATTAGGGTGATTCGCCTGTAGTTCTCTTTTTTAGTTGGATCTTTCTCAGGTTTTGGTACTAAAGTAATATTAACTTCCAGGAATGAGTTAGGAAGAATTGCTTCCCTTTCAATTTGCATTGAAGAATTTGAGGAGCATTGGCATTAAGTGTTCTTTGAATTTCTTGTAGAATTCTGCAGTGAATCCATCTGGGCCTGGGCTCTTCTTTGTTGGTAAGGATTTAATTACATTTTCAATTTTGTTAATAGAAATTGGGTTATTCTGCAGTTTTATATCTTCTTTACCCAGGTTTGGTATTTCATATGTTTCTAGGAATCTGCCCATTTCTTCTGTGTTATCAACCCTATGAGAGTAGTCATTTTCAAAATAGCTGTTGATGATTTTCTGTATTTCCACAGAGTCTATAGTGATTTCACCCTTTTAATTCCTTATGGCATGAATTTGAGTTTTTTTTTTCTTTCCTTTTTAAAATGAAGTTGGGTAGGGGCTTATCAATTTTATTTATTCTTTCAAAAATTCAACTCTTTAATTCACTAATTCTTGGTATTGTTTTCTTAGTCTCTATTGCATTATTTCTGCTCTGATCTTTATAATTTCCTCCCTTCTTTTGGCTTTGGGCTTGACTTGTCCTGCTTTTTCTAGATGTGTGAGGTGTAGCATCAGGTTGTTTATTTGTGTTTGTTCTTTTTTTATATGGGAACTCACTGCAATAAATTTTCCTCTGAGGACTGCTTTCATTGCATCCCAGAGATTCTGATAAGTTGTATTTTTGTTTGCTTGTAGATATTGTTTAATTTCTTCTTTAATTTCCCCTGTGACTCACTGATTGCACAAGAGTGTATTATTCAATTTCCATGTGTTTGTGGGTTTTTTGCATTTTATCATTAATTTCTAGTTTCATGGTGCTGTGATGCAATAACATGCATGGGATAATTTCAATTCTTTTGCATTTACCTAAGTATGTTCTGTGGGCTATTATATGGTCTATTTTAGAGAATGTCCCATGTACTGCTGAGAAGAATGTATATTCTGATGTCATTGGGTGCAACACTCTGTATACACCTATCAAGTCCATTTGTTCACAGGTGTTGTTCAGTTCTGTTATTTCTTTGCTGATTTTCTGTCTGGGTGATATGTCCCTTTGTATCAATGGTGTGTTAAGGTCTCCTGTTATAATTGTGTTATTGCTTACTTGATTTTTCATTTCTGTCAATACTTCTTTTGTATAGCCTGTTGCTCCCACATTTGGTGCATATATATTTAAGATTGTTATCTTTTCCTCTTGAGGTTTTCCCCTAACTAGTATATAGTGACCTTTCTTATCTCTTTGGATCCTTCTTAGTTTGAAGTTTACATTGTCTGCAAACAGAATATCTACCCTTTTGTTCGATTTCTGGGATGGTGATTATTATATGTCTGGGTGTAGTTTTATTTTGGTTAAGGCTATTTGGAGTTCTATATGCTTCACTGATCCTGATGTCAGTTTCCATTCTCATGTTGGGAAATTTTCAGCTATTACTTCTGTAAATAGCCTCTTGATATCATTTGTGTTGCCCCCTTATTTTTCATTTATACCTATCCATCTTATGTTGTTTTTCTTTGCATCGTCTTGCAGCTGTTGAACTGTTATTTCCTGATTCCTTGTTATTTTTAAAAGATCTTTCCTTTTCTGTTCACTAGCTGCAATCTTGTCTACAAGGTCTGAAATTCTATCTTCATTTTCGTTGCGGTGATTTTGTCAACTTTCAATGGAATTTTTGATTTCCTGTGTATCTCTTTAAATGTGTTTCATGCATTCTGTTCATTTCTTATAATGTTCATTCAGGGTTTCCATCTTTTTGCATTGTTCTTCTAAATTTTTAACTATGACTTCTTTAGATGTGCTTAGCATTTCTTTCATTACATTTATCATTTCTTCTTTTACCTGAGATTATTTCTGACTTGAGTTCTTTTATAGCTTCCTGGAGTTGTTTTTTTATTTTGGTCAATATCATTTCAAGGATTTCAGGTGTATGGCATATATTTTCTTCTATTTACATGTTTCCTAGGCTTGCTTGAGATGCATTTTGCTCTTTCATTTTATCATTTTCCTATATTTCCAGGTTTCCAGCGATGTTCCAAAGCTTACCATGGGTGTGCTATAAATGACCTCGTGTGCCCACAGCTCCCCATGACTGATGGGAAGTCACTGGGCATAGCCTAGTCAGGCCTTCAGGGACCTTCTGTGCATCCTCTGGTGGTCTAAGATGCTGGGCAGGTCCTAACACTGGAAGCAATGGTCCAAAGCTCTCCCCAAGCACACACTGGAACTTAGCTCACTAGCCCTCAGCTCCCAGGGTTCAGTGGAGGTGGTTAGACGTGGCCCAGCCATACCATATTGTACAATTTGAAGAAGGTTATTTGGATACCTCCAGCATTGCTATTTTTGTTTAGTATTGCTTTGGCTACTCTGGGTCTTTTGTGTTTCCAAATGGCTTTTTGTAGTTCTGTGAAGAATGTTGTTATGGTTAATACACTGTGTCAATTTGAGAAGTTTAGAAATTAAACTAAGCCATTCAGCAAGGAGTCAGAATCCTTACTCTGTAAATATCTTAGTCTGTACAAGAGGAAGGCATGGAGGTTCTGTGAGTGCTATACTCGCCCTGTGTTGGGGGGAGGGCAGCCTGCTTACAATATCGGGGAGAAGTAGCTTGTTCCCCGCACTTTTGCTCTGGCTGCTTTTGCTGGCTGCTACCTTGAAGTATTGCTCTAGTGCCTATGATACCCCGTCTTGGAGCCAACTGATTAAGGACTAAAACTCCACAAACAGTGAGCTAAATAAATCTTTCATTCCTTTATTTTGGGTGTATTTTATACCAGCAACAAGAGAAAAGTAAACAAGACAAATGTCAATGGAATTGTGATGGTGATTGAATTGCATCTACAGGTTGCTTTTTAGTAGTGTGTCCATTTTAACAATATTATTTCTGTTGATCTATAAACATGGGAAGTCATTCCATCTTCTAGGATTTAATTTATTTCTTCAGTGTTCTATAATTTTCAGTGTAGAGGTATTTCACCTGTTTTGGTTAAGTTGATTCCTAACAACTATATTTTTTAACCTATTGTGAATGGAATTGTTTTCCTGACTTCTTGCTCAGCTAGTTCATTATTGATATAGAAAAGTTATTGATTTTTAAATGTGAATTTTGTATCCTGCTTCCTTGCTGAATTCAATAGCTCTAAAATTCTTTTAGTGACCTCTTTTTTGGTCTTCTAAGCATAGAACCATCTACAAACCAGGATAATTTGACTCCTTTACTATTTTTATTTCTTTTATTTCCTTCCCTTTGCCTAATTTTACTAGTTAAAACTTCAAATATTACCTTGAACAGGAATGATGACAGTGAACAAACTCTGCATGTTCCTGATTTTAGGGGAAATATTTTCATTTTTCCTGCATTCAGAATAATGTTGTCTATGGATATGTTACATATGGCCTTCACTGTATTGATTATAATCCCTCAATACCTAGTTTCTCAAGGGCTTTTATTATGAAGTTATGTTGAATTTTGTCAAAGGCTTTTTATATCTCAACTGATATGATTTTTATCCTTGATTCTGTATATGTAGTGTATTACATTTATTGATTTGCACATGTTGAACCATCCTTACATCCCTGGAATGAAACCAACGTGATCATGGTATATAATCTTTCTAGTATATTATAGAATTCAGTTTGTGAGGATTTTGTTAAGAATTCCCACATCTATGTTCATCAAGGATTTTATCTATTTTTTTATTCTGTCCTTGTTAGCTTTAGATATCAGGATGAAGTTGGCCTTGAAGAATGTCTTACAGAATTAATTTGGTAGTATTTCTCCCCCTTCTATATCATCGAGCAGTTTGAGCATTAATATCAAGTTGTTCTTTGTCAGGCTGCTAAAGTTCAGCAGTGAATCCACTTAGTTCTGGATTTTTTTTTTTATTGGGAGACTTTTTATTGCCACTTCAAACTCACTGCTTAAGGATCTATTTAGGTGTTTTGACTCAATTTCGGTAGGCCATATGTATCCAGAAATTTATTTATTTATTCTAAATTCTCCAATTTATTGCATTATAGATTTCCAAAATAGTCACTAATGATCTCTGGATTTCAGTGTTGCTGATTTAATATCCACCTTTTGACCTCTGTATCGACTTGGGTCTTCTCTCAATTTCTTTTGATTAGTTTGGCTAGTATGTTTATGTTTTCAAAGCACCAACTTTTTTATTTCACTGATCCTGTATATTGTTCATTTAGTCTGTATTTCATTAATTTTAGTTCTGGTCTTTATTAGTTCCTTCTGTCAGTTTTGCTTTTGGTTTATTCTTTTTTTCAGATCTTGAAATGAATCATTAGGTTACTTATATGAGATCTCTGTAATTATTTTTATATAGGTACTCAAACTTCCCACAGAGAACTGCCTTTGCTGTTTCCCAGAAATGCTATTATGTTGTGTTTCTATTTTATTTGATTCTAGGAATTTTTTAAATTTCCCTCTTGTTTCTTCATTAACTTATTGATCATTCAAAAGTGAATTGTTTCTTCTTCACATACTCATATGCTTTCTTTAGATTCTCATTATGACCTCAAAGATGAAAAACTTTTTAATTTTTTAAAATTTGGTAATGCATGTTATGTGGCCTAAATATGATCTGTTTTGGAAATTGTTAATGGGTTACTGCAAAGAATATGTATTCTACAGTTGTTGAATTGAATGTTCTGAACTTCTGAACACATTTCTGAACTTCATTTGATCTATGGTATAGTTTCATTCTGATGTTTAGCCATTGATTTTTTCTTTGTACTTCTTTCTACTCTGGATAGCCTAGGTAACAGTAAAGCATTAAAGTTATCCACTAATATTATTGGAATAGGATGTATGTATCCTTTTATGTTTAGTAGTGTTTCTTTCATAAAACAGTGCACCAATGTTCAGTGCATAGATATTTACCACTCTTCTGTCTTCTTGGTAGGTTTTTCCTTTACCCAATATATAGTGACCTTCTTTGTCTTTTCTAATTTTATACTGAGGTCTGCTTCAGTAGCTATGTGTATATCTACTGTTGCTTGCTAGTTATTCTACTGGCATGGAATATTGTTTTTCATCCCTTAATTTTCAATCTGAATATGTCTTTCTTCACAAGATATACTGTATTTCTTTTGGGTATGAAAGTGCTAAGTCTTGTGTTTTAATCCAGCCTACAATTGTGTCAGTCAATTGGAGAAGAAGATTATTTACTTTCAGAGGTATTATGGAAAGATATGTACTAATTCCTGACATTTGGTTGTTTTGATGTTTGATTCTTTCCTACTTCTCAGTAGCACATCAACTCTTCCTTTTATGTATTTAGGATTCTTTTCAGTATCTTTTGTAATGTTGGCTTACTGGTCATTAATTTCTTTAGTTTACGCTTGTATTGGAAGATCTTTCTTCAGTTCTTAATTATAACTTTACTGGGTATAGTAGTCTGGGTTGACAGAGAATCTCTCTCTTTGTTGAATTGCTCCTTTACTTTCTGCAGTGTCTTCTTCAATTCCCATAGCTATTTATTTGTATCTTTTTTGAAGTTATCAAAAATGTTAAAAATCAGTCATTAGAATTTTTGGCATTTCATCTATTTCATATATTTTCATTCGGTTACTGATGAATTACATATATTTGTAGTAACTACATTAGCTTGTTTTTTCATACTCCCTGAGTTTCTGTATTGAGACTTTTACATCTATTGGGATAAATATCTTCTCCGCTTCCACATAAGGTCTTCTTAGTGCTCAGACTTTTTTTGAAGAATTGATTCCCCAGCATGAAAAACGAATTACAAAAACAATGATGACTCAAAGACAAAGCAGATATCGTCATACACTAAAAGCCATTTATAATAACTATACCACTGACAAAAGACAAGAAAGCTGCAATAATAATTTAAACTAAAAGAATGAAAAATAATGAAGTGTAAAAGTAATGATAATAAAGATAATAATAAAATATGGAAAAATATTGGAAAAGGAAACTGTAAGAAGTAAAATTTTTTAAAAGAGAAAAAAGAAGAGATTTAAAAGTGTGAGAAAAACTCTAATAAAGAACAAAAATAAATGAGATTATATAATAAGAAAAGGAAATAAAAGCAACAAACAAGAAAAAAAAAGAAAGGAAAAAAGAGAGAAAACCCACAAACAAATAAACAAAAAAAGAAAACATTCCCCACACTGAATTGTCTGAATGGGTAACTTTTCTGTCAAAGATCTTTAGTATTGGAATCCACTAGGTGCAAAGGAGACAGAGTGAGTCGTCACTGGAGCTTGCTATATTTACATACCCTGTTAAAAAGCTGTGGTGTGAATGCTAGGCCCTGTCTCCTGATTCCTACTGCCCAGGGCCTATAGTGTGTTCTCTGTTTCATGGCTGTTTACTCCACAGGCTTTTTAGTGTTGTATCCTTTTAGTGTTGTATCCTGTGTATGCTTCTGTGTATCCCAAACTACTGATCTCTCCAACTAGGTTTGCAGACTGTAGGCTGATGATGTACCCTGCTTGCTCCAGAGCCTCCTTGTTCATGTATCTGGGGGCAAGGCAAGTCTCCAACCCAAGCTATATCCGTGAACATATTGGCAAATCAGGAAAGCAAAAAAGACTACTGAGTTCTGTGGTAGGTGGGAGTAATGAAGAGAATCATGTGATCTCCTGAACTCAATAGCAGCATTTCTAGACCCAGCTCCTGCAAAACCATAAAGAAAGGTTTTGGCAACTCACCCCAGAGGTTGATGTTATTGACCACTATCCCTTTCTGCTGCTTAAACTTTTCAAAGGCTCTCCAACTAGCCCTTCCCTCCCCCATGACCATCTCTTGTGGCTGTCTTCCACATATTCACTGTAGCAAGGTATCCCCGGGGCCCCAAAGTGTGGGTATTCTCTGACCTCTGATTCCAGTGATTTGTTGTCAAACAATAAACCCACCCTCAAAAATGACTCCTGGTCACAGATTCTGAATACAGCAAGCCCTGCATTTGATTACTTCTCTAAGGCAAGAAGAATCACTTTCAGAGTAAGTACTGACACCCACGCGCGCGCGCGCCCACACACACACACACACACACACACACACACACACACACACATACACACCAGGAATGCTTATATGAACTAGAGTTGCTGTTGCAGACTATTTTGTTCTTTTTCCTATGTTGCTTTTTCTGTTTCTGCATGATTTTTAGCATTCTTGTTGGATATGTCTTAATTCTCAGAGCTCTGTCTCTTCTCCAGTTGTCTAGATTGCAAGTTACGAACTAGCCATGAACTGCTTCCTATTTCTATTACCCCATCTTGATCTCTCCTGATTGGACCTGTACCATTATGAAATGTTTTTCTTTGTCTCTAGTAGAAGTCCTTGTTTTCAAGTTTACTTTATGTGATATTAATAGATTAGTTGATTAATTAATCATGTTTCCATAATATATCTTTTTCCACCAAGCTATAATGCTTATCAGTATATATTTGATAGTAAATTTATTAGGAGAAGCAAACAACTAGATAATCTAAAAATGAAAGCATTAGTTTTTTGGGGGGTTGGGCAGAGAGGCCATAATTGGAATATAGCACTTGAGAGGGATTTCTGTCATAAGGAAAAGTTTTTATTTTTTATGCGAGTGGTTGTTACATAGATATCTGCTTTATATTCACCAAACATATAATCATATTTGTGTATCTTTGTAGATGTAGTTTATAGTTCAAAATGAAAATAATCTACAGTAAACAAAGAATAATGCTCATTATGTCATGTGCTCAAATAATATTTACAAAATATTAGCCACATACTTTGTCACAAAGGAAACCTTAAATGTCCGAAACATGACATCATTCTGATTGTGTTTTCTCAGTAACACATAATCATATTTGAAGTCTACCTTACATGTTAGGTAGACTGTTATCTGACATGTTAAAATATATCATGCAAATAATGAACTAAAGCCCATAGCATTAAATATCTATGAATCTTTACTACTAATAAAAAAAACTTCAAAGAAATAAATAAATTGAGGCAAAATGCCCACTCTTCTTTATAATAAAATTCCAAAAAGTAAATATAAGAAAAATTAGAGTCATAACAAATTGTAATTTGGTAAAAATCAAGAAAATAATTATTTCAATGGATGCTTAAGGAGAATTATGAGTTTCCTTTAGTTGCTTCTTTTATCTCATTTCAAAATGTAATTAAAAGGGGAAAATGATTACTATTTTTTAAAAATCTGGCTGACTCCTTAACTCTGTTCAGAATTAATATCAACCTGTTTTGGGACATCAGGGATTTCCAGATATTTTACATTCTCACTTATAATGCTGAGCTTAGTATGACTTTGGCAAAAATATATAACCTCAGTCTACTCACAAGAAAATTTGAAGTAGCACAAAACTGAGGGACTTTCTACAGAATAGTGACTGATCACTGTTCTTCAAAAGTGTCAAGGTCATGGGAAAACAAGGAAAGACTGAAAAATTATTATTGATTGGTGGAAACTAAGGAGACATGATGGTTAAAGCAACCCTTCCTCCTATACAGACAGCTCAATAAAGGGTTTTTGCCTCCATTAAAACCATAATAACTGCTTTTTAAAGCTAGTAAGAGATGCTTTATAAAAATACTAAGGGCTTCTCATATGCTCCAGTGCCCTTCAACAATGTAGCAAAAACTTCTTTATCTGTTTTATAGTTCTTGAGTCTGTTGGTTGCCTTTTCCACTGAATCATAAGTAAAAGTTAACCAGCTCATTGACAGAGAAATCCTGCTGGAGAAAAGATAACACAGAACAACAATAGAGGTAAAAGAAATACAAGATCAACACCTACCACAAGAAAATTATCTATAAACATAAACATACAAAGATCACTAGGTATGAGAGAAAGATCAGTGAAATGAAAATGAGAAAAATGTGTTGTTGATTCTAGAAAAATTGTATGTAATGCAAGAAACTAAAGAAAACTTTAGTTAACAGCTGAGAAAGAGTCAAATGGTTATGCATTCAACAAAGAGAGAGAGAGAGAGAGAGAGCACAGGTGTCCACTGAAAGGAACAGATTGGAGTTGCAAAGAAGTCTTAAAGGTTGAGAGGCCTGATAGTTAAAATAGAAAATCCAGTAGAATTCACAAAATGACAGGTCACTGGCTGACTAAAATATGAATTCTATTTGATTCTGAAATAGAATCAAACAGGCATTGAGATATAAATAAATTGAAAAAAGCAGAGATGTAGTTGTCAATGGTTTTCTCATTGTTTTTTGCCTTTATTTTGAGAGTTACTTTAGGCATTATGAGTCATTTCAGTTTGCAAAAGACATGTTGCTTTATTTTTCCATTACCACCTCAGAGGTCATACTCCTTCTTTTTTAACGTTAATGATGTCTAGTATGTAGAGTATAGCATAACTTTTCCATAGCCATCAATTATCTGTAGTTACATTATTTTGCAGTTGCCCTTTCCACATCCAAATATTTGTTATTTACTTAGAAACTAACATGATTTTTGCAGGAAAAAGAGCCTTACATGAAGTGTGCCCCAGAGATTAAACATGGTTGACTAGTGGAGGAGTTGTATAGGAGAAGCTCAGAAAGGATTTACTAAAAAGGTATTATGAAGAGGGAAGGGACTTGTACACTGAAACAGAAAATTAATAAGAAAGACAACATACATAGATCAAATCAAACAGACAACTGAAAAAAGGAAATGCACTGCCAGAGCAGGTCCACCCATCCTCTTCCCACCCCACAAGGAGCAGCCATTTTAGCAGTAAGGTAAAAAGCCTGAGTGACTGAACTAGCAATACAAATATCAGATTCCTGGGACAGACTTTCAGTTCACCTCCAATCACTGAGGAAAGCTGCATTCCTGTGTTCTCTGCTCCAGCATGCACCGTAAGCAGGGGAACCCCACCTATCACACTCCAGCCAGAGAGAGGATACACAGATAAGTGGCATCTTACCTGAGTTGGTCCCACTCAAGGGCCTACATACCTATACCACTGGCCAAGTTACCTATGTGCATTCGCACAGCCCAGCACTCGTCCAAATAGCTCATTTTCCCAGACTGCCTGCTGAGTCACAGGCAAGTATATCCAGACAACCAGGTACCAGCTATATGGATCTTCAGGTCAGCTGAGTCATAGCATATCCAAATCATCTAGCATGAGACCTGCCTTTCCACTGGCCCATTGGGTCATAGGAACCTGCCTCCAACCACAGGATAGTCCACTGTGTTCCTGTCTTGCATGCCAGTGTGCTATGTCCATCATCAGATTACATACTCTTCTGCAAAGAACATGGATGATCACCTGTAACCAGACTAAGGCAAGAAGAAAATTGTGCAGTTACGTGGGATTTTCTACATTGCGGTCAACAAGAAATTTAAAATACTTCCATCCCCTGAAGAATCCCCAGAAATGCCCACAGAGGACAAGAGAACCCTACCCACACCCTAGGAAGAGTGGCAGGGACTGCAGATTCCAATGGGCAGGCACTCCTGCCCCTAGGAATCTGTGGATTTATGCCTGAGGTGAATAACCAAGGTGTTCCATGCTAGTCACTGCCGTCTCCTACAGAATCCCCAGCCAGTTTTTGAAAGTAATTGCAGACCCATGAGGATGCCCACCAGAGTGTAAGCACACCTCTCTCAGTGGTCACTCATTTGCATGAACCTGCCTGGCAATTCCACTGTCATTCCCACGGAAGGGGTTCTGAAAGAGTTATTAACCTAAGAATTAGGTCAGTGTCAGATTCTGCTTAGATGCCTGTAAGCAGCTGCAGGAAGCCTTGAGACTGGATTAGCTTCAGTTTTGCAATGAAAAGATCAGAAGTAATATTGGTGTGGCTGCATGTAAACACATGAAAATCAATGCAAGAAAGGAGTAGTTTGAACACTCAGGCTTTCTGGCAAAGCAGTCACATATGAATCATATATACATTCTCTTGTTGGAATATCTGAACTGAGTTCCTGTCAGATACTGTCTGAGTTTTCCATTTTTGTTTGTTTTGGTTTATGTTTTTTGCTTGTTATTTTATTTTTTTCTTCTATTTGAATTGATTTGTTTAAATGTTCTCTCCCTCTTCTCATCTCCCTATCTAGTTTCTTTACCTCAAGCTCCCATTGCAAAATTATTTTTTTAACTTTTTAACACACTCATGACAGGGCTGTAATTTGTATGTCTTGCTGCCAGGCACTTCTGATTTTAATTCCATTAATTGATGTTAAGCAACTAGCTAAGCATTGATGTTAACCAATCAGTGGTTCAGGCCAATGAGAGTCATGGATATACCACTACTGGCTCTAGCTGTGGGAATATGTTAAACTCCTCCTCTCAAGTTTTTAATTTGCCATATTCTGCATTCGCTCTCTCTCTCTTTCTCTCTGTCTCTCTCTCTCCCTCTCTCTCTCTCTGTCTCTCTCCTGTCTCTCTCTCAATCACTCCTATCTTATTCTATATTAACCCTCTATCCTCCCACTCCTTTTCCTTTTTCTCTTCCATATCTTAGCTAGGCTCCTAACTGCTCATACCTCTTTTCCATGTTACAAGTACACAAACTCATCAACAGGTTCCAACAGCCACAGACCTTTCCTCAATCACATAGGACACCTACTTCCTCCTATATCCCATGAATATCTTCTTAAAACCCTCAACACTAATCCGTCAGCCCAACTAAAAGTACTTTCAACATAATCTGACTCCATTTCAAATTTTTTCATCAACACTGTCGCCGCTATCTACCTCCCCGCTTAATGACCTAAACTCCTCTTTCACCCACCCTTCAATCTTTTCCCTCCACTTCTCCAGCCACATTGTAGAGCAACTGCTAATAATAATTGAACATTGGTTTTATAGAATACTGATAAAAAAAGGAGAATATAAATGCAAGGTCTGTCTTACCTAAGCAGTGTATGATCAGATCTGGTGCTGCTGTTATAACTAGAAGAAATTCTTTCCTGAAAACCTAGGACTGGGATCCAAATCACTTAAATAGCTGAAGGAGTAAATTCTATTTCTGGCTATCTAAAAATGAAAACATATCAGGAAGGTAATGTATTACTAAACATCTTCATACAAATGAGAAACTCTCCTTGTTCTACTAGACCACAACATACAATACCAAAAAAAAAAAAAAAGAAAGAGTGGGAAGAATAAAAAAAACATATATATGAACATAGTGTAATAAGGCAACAAAATATCCCCAAATACTCCCAACTCTCCTAAGACAAATTCAAGGAGCACAAAGGGAAAAACAGACAAGAAAGCAAATACAGAGCTCTATAAAATACTTAAAGTTAAGATATGAAGAGACTTGGCAAGTTTCAAGGACATTACCAAGTAGTTTATGGAATTCACATTCAAAATTCTCAATGTGGATTTGGGGAAAGAAAAATTTTAAAGAGCTGGCAGAGTCTGGAAAGATGGCAGAACAGTAAGCAGCAGAGTAAATAGTCTGTCTGAGAGAAACAGTCCAGATACTGGACTATAGCATTCTGGAGAAGACAAGGAGGAAATTGAGTCCCCTCAACCCAGGAAGAAACTAAAGTGAGAACTGAAACCCCCTGCAAGAAAAAAAAAAATTAAACTTAAACAGAAGAAGTCGATAGCTGGTGGTGCTTTCACTGGAGTCGTGGAACTAGCCATGTCATGGTGGTTCCATTTCACAGAACCACCATGACGGAAGTGCTGTTGGAACCCAGAGATGCATGGGCACAGTGAAGCTGGTTGCTAGCAAGCCCAAAGACCTTGGCAGAGAGACATGGTGGCAGAGGGGAGCAGCAGACCATAGAATTTCACTGGCTGGCAGTGAGTGTGGAGGACACAGTCCTCCCACAGGAGTGGGCAATTGGCCAGGCACCATTTTGGATTTGGGCAGGATAAGCCTAAAGACAGAAATGCAGCTGGCTTTGTTCGGCCACTCCTAGCTTGGAGCAGACTGGTAGAAATTGCTAGGACTGAGTTCCGCCTCTCTGTGCAGTCCAGTAGCCTCTGCCCAAGTTTCCCTAAAGATATCCCTAAACAACCCCATCTACCCATTGCACACTAATACGATGAAGTGATTAATCAGCTCAGAAGGGAGGGGCCAGCCTGCTCTGCCCCTGCATACACTCCAGTAGCCACCAGCAGACTGGGGAAAGCAGCAAACAGCAGAAATACTTCACCAACTTCAGAGTAATTATAACCAATACAAGAAGTGCCGGGGACCCTGCTACCCACTTGTGCAGAAGAAACAAGGAACATGACAAAAGGAAGAAACAAAAGGCAGTTTCTGGCCTCCAAGCCAAGCAGTCCTAGTCCAGGAGATATAAACACAAAAGAGATCAGGAGTGGTACACCTGCAGTTTTTGAAGCAACAGCAACTGAAATAAAGAAACAACTCCATGAAGCTATAAAAGAACTTAGAACAGAAATACTATTACAGATAAAAGAAGATATGAGAAATATAATAAAAGAATTGCTAAGCACCTCTAAAGAAATCATAGATGATAGAATAGAGGAGCACAGTGAAAGGAGAGAAACCTTCAATGAAGAATTTTTAAAAAATTTAGAACACAAGAGAACCAGGAAATTAAAACTCCATTGGAAGCTGGCAAAACAGCTTGAAAGAAACTAAAGACAGACTATCAAACCTTGAAGACAGGTTTGTAGCTTGCAATCGCAAAAGGAAAGATCTTTTAAAAATAACAAGGAACCAGGAAGTAACAATACAAAGGCTAGAAGATAACAAGAAGATCTATTACTTAAGAATAAAAAATGTGAGTGAAGAAGCAGGGGTAAATACAAATGAAATACAAAGGCTATTTACAGAAATAATTAAAGAGAACTTTACAAGCATAGGAAAAGGAAATGATATTAAGATATATGAGGCATACAGAACTCCAGTACTTAACCCAAATAGATCTATGCCCAGACATATAATAATCAATATCCCAGAAATTCAACATAAAAACAGAATATTAAAAGCTGTCAGAGAAGAGAAACAGATCACCTATAAAGGAAAACCCATCAGAATTACGGCAGACTTCTCAACACAAACCATCAAATCAAGAAGAGCTTGGAACGAAGTAGTCCAAGCCCTCAAAGGAAATAACGTCCAACCCAGATTGATGTATCCTGTAAAACTGTCTCTCAAAATTAATGGAGAAACAAGATACTTTCATGACAAGGAAGAACTGGGGGAGTTCCTGACCACCAAACCAACACAACAAAAAATACTATAGGACATTCTAGAGAGAGAGAAAAAAAAGACTATGGTTTCAGGAACAGTGGCAGAGGGGGTTTACTGAATGAGGCAGACAGTGGAATAAAGGGGAAAAGTGGACAACCAATGGTAGAAAAGTAACTTAGCAGAGATAAGGCAGAGAAAGTTGGCTATAACCACTAATATGGATGGCTTCAATTCACCAATAAAAAGAAATACAGGCAGAGTGAATCAGGAGATAGGGTCTATCAATATGCTCTATAAGAAGTACAGTTAATCCTAAAAAGGGCTTGTAGACTGAAAGTCAAAGATGCGAAAACAATGCTCTGTGTGACAGGGAACCAGATAAAAGGGAGGGTAGCTTGCCCATCAGCTGCAAATTGGTTAGAAAGCAATAACACTTTCATACAATGGAAAATTACACAGCTATCAAGAAAATAAACCTTGAGGTTCTTGGAGGTAAATGGATACAACTTGAGATCATGCTTAGGGATAAAAAGGTTTAGAATCACTTAGGTGAATAGCGGGCTGCCTCCCTAATCAAAAAACTAAAGGAGTTAGTGGCATGCAAAATGTACAATGCACCCTGTGAAAGTGAAAGGGGAGGAATTGTCTAAAAAGGGAAGGCAATGGCCATTGTTAATCTTTTATCATGATTTGAAACCCATATTGTTTTTCACTGTTCTGTTTAGTTTGGTTTTACTCTGCTTCAGTTTGTCTTCTCGTGTAAGATTTGATAGCATGGACAGCTATTTCAAAGATAGCAGGATATATTATAGTAACCATTTTTGCTTTCCTATTAAATTTTATTTGAAGCCCTGTATTGCTTTCACTGTCTTGTTTTGACTGATTTTACTCTATTCTGTTTTGATAGTATCAAGTCTGAAGGTTAGGCAACTACTTAGAAAACAATAAGATTCACTATGATACCCATTCTGGTTTGACTATTATCTTCTTTTGAAATCCTGTAATGTCTCCAATGTTTCATTTTTATTGGTTTTGTTCTGTACTGTTTTGTTAAATTTTATTATACCTGATGATATGGGCAATTCTTTTGAAGATAGCAAGAGGTATTAATGGTAACCATTATTGATCACCTTGTATTTTGTTTTTAGGTCATGAACTATGTCCATCCTTTTGTTTTGACTATTTTGTTTAGTCATATGTGATTTTACTCTCTTCAAAAAAAAAGTAATAACTGTAGGAGTAATAAAACCCAAAATGTGTAATTGTTATTGTAAAAAAAAGTGAGGAAAAGAATGCTGTAAAGGATATAACTGCATGTATGTTTAAGTGTGTAAGATAGTTAACCATATTATTAATTTTTTGGATCATTGAACAGAACTGTTTGCCATTTCACTGTTTGAATGTCCACTTTGTATGCTTTAATTTTATAACATGAACAACTATTTCTAAGATGGCAATATGTTATCTATCAACTAGTGATATCTTACTTTTTTTTGAAATTCTGCATTATTTCTACCCTTTTTTCTGCTTTGCTTTTTTTCTCTGTAAATAAATTTTTTTAAAAATTTTAAAGAGCTGACTAAAATGGCTCAAAACATGAATGACAAATTCAGCAAAGATAAAGAATCCACAAAATATATCAAAGGGGCCAGTGATATAGCTCATTGGTACAGTGTCTGCCTGATAAGTGTAAGATCCTGAGTTTAATTCCCACTACAAATAGATAGATATTATCTATCTTTATCGAGGACTGGGAATATAGCTCAGGTGCACAGTGCCTGCATGACACGTGCCACTTACTGGTACCCAACTAAGACTGTTAGGGACCACATATTGTAAACTGAGTCTAGGGAACATCCAACCTTGTCTTTGTCCTGTCCTTTTGGACTAGACTGGAGTGCAGAAACTCCCCCTCTTTTCTTGTCACAGCTATAAGCCCTAAGGCCAATGACTGCTGCAGCACTTACAAGGTAAGGTAAGACTTGCTAAAGAGGATAAGGCACCTGGAGAAACTATAGTTTCCTTATTGCCCCCATCTCATCCTTGTCCTTGTCCTTGTCCTTGTCCTTGTCCTTGTCCTTGAATGTTTTGATTTTCCTAACCCACTGTAATCACCATTGCTGTTCCCCAAAACACCCACTGCCCCGCACCTGTTGTTTTTGCCTCAAGTGTAATGAATAAATACCAAGAGTCTGGGTGCCTCATGACATTTTGTTGTTAGAGAACAACTGGTAATCCCAAATTCCTGCTACACATGCCCTTTACTTGTATCTCTTGTTCTTCCCACTGTGCACAGTAACTCCAGGCAGGAGACTGGAACCTACTGGTCTCCAGTAAAGGACCAGGATCAGGCAGAAATACCAGGAGTAAAAAAACAAAACTGTATAGAATTCATAAATTGCAGAGCTGACCAGTGTGAAAATATACTGTCTGAAATTGAGGATGAAATGGTAAATCATAATGAAGTTCATAGAGAAGCCACAAAAAAGATAAGAACAAGAAAAAAACCAAGAGTTACTAGATGACACTAAAAACACAAACCTAAGGCTAACTGGAGTTAGAGAAAAACTAAGATAACACAGACAAGTTAATTTATTTATAGAAATTATAATAGAAAATTTCCAAATATTTTAAAAGAGCTTAACATACAAGTAAGCGAGGCTTCCAGAACACTCACTATGATGAAAAGAGAATCTTCCCAAGTCACATCATAATTAAAATGTCAGTTGTCCAAACAATAAACAGAACTTTAAAAGCAAAGAGAAAAAAAATCACTTGTAAAATTAAGCTAGTAAAATTACAGTAGGCTTCTCAACCCAAACCTTAAAGATGAGAAAAGCTCGGAGTGAAGGATTTCAAGCTATAAAAGCAAACATCAAAGCCCAAATTAACATATTTAGCAAAACTTTCTTTCAAAATAGATGGAAAATAATGACATTTCATGAACAAGAACAACTCAGTGGAATTATGAATACCAAACTACCACTGTAGAAAATACTCAAAAATATCCTACCCAGATACAAGAAAATCAACAAAGTAACAACCCAGATGGAATGAAAACACCCAGCACAGTCAATGAATAAACAACAAAAAAGGGCAGGGGCAGACAGGAAAAGACAAAAGAATCACCAAAAGAGAAAAAGCAAATGATAGTAATTAATCAACACTTCTCAATAATGTTTCTCAATGCTAATGTATTAAACTCTCCAATTAAAAGACTCAGATTCAAAAAGCAGAATCTGACAGTCTGTTGCATTCAAGAAACTCATCTAATCCTTAAAAATGTTTGTTGACAAAAATCAGGGTGGAAAACAATATTTCATATACCAAGACCCCTAAAACTTGGAGGAGCAATTTGCTCAGACAGTGTAAACTTAAAACTAAAACTAAAAGTAATTAAAAGACACAAAGAAAGTCAGTTCATAAAGTTAAGTGAACAATTCATCAAGGAGATATCATGCTTTTAAATGTATATGTAGTGAGTACTGGAGCACTTGTTTTCATAAAACGAATACTGCTGAACATAAAAGGTCAGATAAATAACACAATCATATCTGAAGATCTTAATATTCTACTTTTGCAAAGACATAAATCAACTAAACAAAATAAACAATAAATATCAGATCTCAACTACATCCATGAACATATGAATTTAATAGGTATCCAAAGAGTATTCCACCCTATTACAAAAGTATGCATTGTTTTCTGCAGTTCACAGTACTTTCTCCAAAATAGGTGACATAGACGTCCACAAAGACTGCAAAAATAAATATAAAGGGATCAAAATCACCCTTATTTACTATCAAGCCACTGTGCAATGAAAATAGGAATCAGCCAAAAAATTTAGAAGAACTTAGAAACTAAATAGTGCCCTCTTGAACATGCAAGTCACAGAAAAAAATCAAAGAAGAAATTAATTTCTGGAAGTTAATGACAAACCTGTACAACACACAATGAAAAAAGTCCGAAGAGGGAAACTCATTGAAATAAGTGCCCACACTAGGAAAACAGACCAAGCTCAGATAAAATACCGTTCACAGAAGCACTGAGAAAATCCTCATAGGAATTAAAATAATTAAGGAAGTGAAAAACCTCTACCAAGAAAACTATAGTGATAGAACTGTGGGGGAATGGCGGCGGCTGAAAAGATAAGAAGTATGAAATATAAATGACCTTTATTTTGAGAATGCGGGGTGAGACACCCCCAATCCCCTGGGGCGCGGCATCTCCTCCCAGGGGTCGGCAATCTCTCCGTGGAACACATGGAGTGGAGGCATATATAAGTATCCTTGGTTGGGGTGGAACCTAAGGGGGCATTAGGGATGCACAGGTAACCCATTGGTCTTTGTTTGGCACCATAGGTAAATTCCTAGGGGTGGGGGAGATAGGAGCTCCTTGGTTCCGGCTGAAGCTTTTCCAGCTACAGTGTCCTGTCTGGGCCAAAACTCTTTCATATAGTACTTTGTAAAAAAAGATGGAAGATGGCAAGATTCATCCTGAATGGAAAGAACCAATGTCAAAATGCCCATTCTTCTAAAACTGTTACATAGATTCAGTGCAATCCTAATCAAAATAACAATAGCAATCTTCAGAAAAATAGAGAAAATAATACTAAAATTCATATGAAATCAGAAGAGATCCAGAATAGCAAAATCAATCATGAGCAATAAGAGCAAAGCAAAAGATGTCACAATACCTGACTTCAAGCTATACTACAAAGCAACAGTGATTTAAAAAGTCAGCAAACTGCTGGCACCATAATTAACCATTATGAAAAGCATTATAGTGATTTCTCAAAGAATTAAATAAGAAATTCCATATGACCCAGACATTCCCCTTCTAGGTATCTGCTCCTCATCATACTATAGTGACGTGAGCATACCACTTTTCATAGCAAAATTCATAATAGGAATTATGAATTCCATATAGGCTGGAAGCAGCCTATATGCCCATCACCAGACAAATAGATAAAGAAAATATGGTATCTGTATATAATGGAATACCACTCAATTGTAAAGAAGCAAAATTCAAGACATTGTAGGAAAATGGATGCACCTGTGTCTTAGTTACTTTTTATTCGTTGCTGAGACAAAATATCTGAAGCCCAAAGTTGGGAAAGGAAAGGTTTATTTCTTACAGGTTTATTTCTTTTGGAGGTTTCAGTCCACACTCAGTTGGCTCCAAGGCAGGCGGGCATGGCTGGGCCTCAGTTCATGGCAGCTGCAAACAGCAAGCAGGAACCAGCAAAGAGCAAGACACACCTTCTTCCTGCCAGTACATCACATCCTGGCTCAACCCCTATGTGGGTGGAGCACTGACACCATCAATCCAAGCACTAGAAAATGAACCATCACACATGCACAATGCAAACTCATACAAACATAAACCATGACAACCTGCAAAATATTTTTGACTGAAATAAGTAAGTAAGTCTAAATAACATACAATATCTCTTTTATTTGAGTTAGACAAAATACAAAGAGCTACAAAAAGGTTGGATGAAACAAAACAAAAAGACAGAACATTTGCAAAAGGGAAGGCTCTCATGAGACTGCCGCAAGGGGAGAGGGGGAAGGGAAGGGAAAGCAAGAAAAATTAAGGTATATTATATACAGAAGCAAAATACCCACAGTGAATGTACACATATGTCATAAACATGAGCTAAGAATAAAAATGGTGACTTAAAGATGGAGGGAGGTAGCCCGCTGTGGTGGTGATGCCTGTAATCCCAGCATTGGAGAGGCTAAGGCAGGAGGATAATTGCAAGTTTGAAAGCAGCCTGGGCTACAAAATAAGTTCAAGGCCAGCCTGAACTGCATAGTTAGACCTTGTCTCAAAAACATACACACACACACACACAAACCCACGGGTTCGGGGGCGGAACTAGGTGAAAAGATGAAGGGGATTAAAAAAGACACAATCTGTGTTAGGTGTATGTACCTACTCCCCAAGATGACTGTAAACATCTTGTACTGTAAACACGTACTAATAAAAGTTCAGAAAATATGCCATACTCCCATCATCTTCACTGCCACTGCCAGGGGTAACCATTACTGACAACTTTCTGTGTATTCTTTTAGATTTTTCTTCTATGCATGTTAAACTATATATATAAAATATTGAACAAAGATTGGATCATACTTATTTACTGCATCTTGCTTTTTAAATTCAATAATAAGCTTTGGGATATTTTCATGTCTGTATCTAGATGTCTGTCTCACTTTTAACAACTACATAAAATTACACAACGAATCCACCATAGATAAACCATTTTTCCAGTTGATGAATCTGTTTTAACTTCAACATTAATTACAGTTATGTCTTTAGGATTTATTCATTTGAACTATGCATCCTTTTATGTTTAAATTTTCTCCTTTGAATTACTGTATGTTTTTAGTATGCTTATCCTGCCTTGCTTCTCTCCATCCACTCAAAATCTTTTCACTATACCTAGTTTCTCTTGCTTCCCTATTGTCTTTCTCGGTTATTGTCATTCTTTTTGCTTATCTTTAAAATCTTAGATTAAGATAGAAACTTTTAGAATCTAACAAATGAGTGACATTTTAGCACATGATTTAAATAGAGTTTAAGAGTGGCAGGCACATCTGCCCATCTAAAGCTTCCAGTATTCTGAGACTGAGGCAGAGCAATCAAGATTCATAGAGTAGATCTTTTTTAAATATTCCAAGGGGAACCTGAAATTGATCAGTTAAATTAAAAAGTTGATTATCAAAAAGACAAAATGTTAATAATTAGGCATTTTACTTTCTTGAAAACATAAACTGTATTCATTCGCCAAGCTTTAGATGTAAAGATCTACCAAGATCTTTTAGTGTAGGTTATTGAATGGTGCTCTAAATTTTCTGACAAAAAAATCAGACCCTTAAGATATGGTTATGATTTCTAATCAGATTTCTTTGGAAAAAGAAAGACATTTTGAGCAACTTAAATATAGAATACTTTTAGATATTTGCAAATGTACTTCTAATCTTTTCTGGTATCTCATCACATTTAATTAAAGTTAAGTTTTAGGTACTTCTTTTTGAGTTCATTTAGAACTCAGTTTATTGTGATCTTTATAGGCCAGAGTTCTCTGTTTGCACACATATTGTATCAGTTTTATGTAATTAGACTTTGTATAACAAAGTCAACATTCAGAATAGTATTGGAAATAAACACAAACTATATTTATAGTAAGTTTCTGATTAACTAGAGGAAGAAGAATCTTGACTTGCTGGAGGATAGCTTATTAAGCAATGAACCTTCAGCAAGGTGAATATCAATCATATTTTTATAGAAAGATTCAAGATTGCAGGGCAGTAGAGTGAATCAGCTAAGTGGAGGTTGGTTAAGAGAATTTCTACTGCGTGTTAGGATTAAAGGAGATCAGCAAAGTGCACACCGATAGAATGAGAAGTCAAGTAAGGGCAAGGGAAAGTTTATGCAACTGTGTAAGCTCAACTCTTAGCACTTGAATTATTTTCAGGTATGTGTTTCATATTTGGTACATTTATTTTTATTGTATTATAAAGTTGGAAAGAAATTCCATTTTTACCTACCAACGTCTGTTTTTATTATTAGAAAGTGGCTTATTTTAAGGCTGAATGTAGCCATCACAAATTGCTTTTTATGTGTGTATAACTCTGAGTGCTAATGATATGTAACATACCTAAAACTTAGCAGTTTATCTTGCTTTTTAAAAATAAATAAGGTTCACCTGAAACATATCTTAAATCTACTTGTATTTTCAAAATACTGTTGTGAATTCCATTTGGCTGCAATATTTAAACCAAGTTATAAATGGCTTTTTCTTAATGTATGAAATCATTTTTAACCTCTTCCATCAGTGGTTATGGGATATTGCTGTAAAGTGCTGAGATCATTTCTGTGTGTTCCCCAAATACCCAGCTTCCTGGCCAGGCACACTGCCTAAGGGTTCAATAAGTAGGTTAATTCTTCCTTAAGGATTGGCCTGAGGGTTAACGTTCCTAACGAGCTAAGTAGAGCTTGCAAGTAGGAAGAAGGTGGGTGGACAAAGTGTATGTGAATGGTGGAGGTTAGAGAGAAAACCAACTCAATATGCAGCCGAAATCTCACAGTGGTTTTCAATCTGTTTCATATATCTCATCTGTTTCTGTGTTCCAGCAGATGCTTTGGTTCTGGCTTGTTTTATAGGATGATTATAATCAAGTTCTTTCACTATTTCAGAAATGATTATTATGAAAACATCTTGAAATATTTTCATCCAGTTTGTGTAAAAATTTTGTATTCTGTTCCTTTTTCCTTTTTTATTTATTCTAAACTTGCTTTTTTGTTTTATATTTTTATGAATAAGATGAAAGAAGGGAGACAAAAATCAAGATAACATGGGAAAGCTTATTCTCACTTTATTAAAATTTTTTCTTCAAAAACTAATCTAATAATGATCTTACCAGATGTGGTGGCACATACCTGTAATCTCAGCATTTGTAAGGCTGAGGCAGGATGATCACAGTGAGTTTAAGGCCAATTTGGGCTACATAGTAAGTTCAAGACCAGCTTGAATTACATAAAAAGACCTGTCTCTAAATAAATAAATAAATAAATAAATAGCAATATTGTTCACATCTACTGGTTGAATATACTTTACACATTAACCATTGTAATCATTTTTAACTGACTTTGCATGTTACTGATGGAAAGAAAACATACTCCCCTAATGTAAGTAATTTGCACAATGGCACCCAGCTAGTAAGCAAGAGAGGAAGAGTTCATAATAAAAATATAGACAGGTTTCTCCAGCAACTAAGCCAATGCTTTTTCCCCTAAGCCAATATTTCTTAATCCAGGAATCTTGAAGGACTGGAGTATCCCCAGATGTCATTTGATAGCAAAATTTTCACCCTTACAACAAATATTTATCGAGTGTTTATTGTGTGTTTGATATTGTTTTAGGCACTTTAGATATATAATGATAAAAAAGATAAAAATGTTCCTTGAATGGACTTACATTCTTGTAGGCATTGAAGAGATAAATAATAAACTAAAAGGAAGTAAACTATATAGGATGTTAGAAGGTAGGAAGTCTTGTACAAATTCCGTCAGTTTTAAACTGTGTTTTTATCTGACTAGAGCTATTTAACATAAAGATATGGTGAATAATTGTAGTGACTGTCTACATCGAAGTACTGACTTGTGACTTCATTGTTCGCTGTGTATTTGTGTTCACATTCTTGGCCAGGGGATGCAGAACAAAACAAAACCAATGTCACGGTTTAATGTGAGATTGAAGTTGTCATAATAGTTGAAAGAGAATTATCACTGTAGCTTTGTAATAAAATTTGAAATTTGAGAATGTGATGCTTCTGTTTTTCTCTTGTTGCCTACGATTACTTTTGCTATTCTGGATCTCTTCTAGTTCTGTATGAATGTTTGTATTGCTTTGTTTAGTTATATAAGTAATGCTGTTGGTATTTTGATTGGAGTTGCATTAAATGCATATATCAGTTTTGGTAATGTTTCCATTTAAGCAATATTGCTTCTGCCTATCCAGAAACTGGATAGCTTTCCTTTTTCTGATGTCCTCTTTAATCTCTTTTCCAGAGTACTGTAGTTTTTGTAATAGAGGCATTTAACCTTATTGGTTAAGTTAATTACTAAATATTTAACTTTTCTTGAAACTATTGTCACTAGTATTATTCTCCTAATTTCTTGCCCAATGGATTCATCATTGATTTACAGGGATCCTATTAATTTTTGTGTTTTGATTTTGTATTCTGCTACCTTGCAAAATTTGGTTATTAGTTCTGGGAGTCAATCTTCTACATAAAAGGCTATTTCATTATGAATAAAGATAATTTGACTTCTTTCCTATATACATTCCTTTTCTTTCTCTTGCCTGATTGCTCTGGCTAAAATTTTGAGTACTATATTGAAAAGGAATGGTGATAGTAAACATAGTTGTATTGTGCCTGATTTTAAAGGAAAATCTTTCAGTATTTCTTCATTTAACATTATGTTGATGGTGGTTTGTCGTAAATGGCTTTATCAAATTGAAATAAGATCCTTCTACAACTATTTTCTTCAGTATTTAAAAATTTAAGAATGAATGTTGGACTTTCCAAAAGATTTTTGTGCATCTATTGAGATGATCCTGTGACTTTTGTCTTTGCTTCTGTTTATGCAATGTATTACCTTTACTGCCTAATGTATGTTCAGCCTTCTTTATGTTGCTGGGTTAAAGCCTACATAGTCATGATGTATGATTTATTTAATGATTTGCTGAATTCTGCTTGCCAGTATCCCACTGAAGAGATTGGTCTGGAGTTTTCTTTTTTCTTAGTTCTATTTAGTTTAGAATCAGGGTTATGCTATCTTCTAGGAAACAGTTTGACAGTACTGATTTCCTTTCAGTTTCATTGAAGTTTGAGAAATACTGGTGTCAGATCATCCATGAAATTCTTATAGAATTCAGTGGTGAATCCTTTGGATCCTGGGATTTTCTTAATTTGTAGGTTTTACATTCAGTGGATTATTCAGTGTTTTTATATCTTCTTATTTCAGTTTTGGTAATTCATGTTTATCCATTTCTTCTGGATTCTCTTATTAAAGTACAGATTTTTGAGGTACTTCTGGATTTCAGTAGTGTCCATTGTGGTTTTGCCCTCTCATTTCTAATTACATTGATTATGGGTCTTTTCTTTCCTTCTTTTGGTAACATGGGTTAAGGGTTTGTCGGTTTCATTTATTCTTTCAAAGATGTAGCTCTTCAATTCATTGATTCTTTGCACTTTTTTAGTCTCAGTTTAAGTAACTTCTGCTATGACTTCTTTCTTTGTACTTTCTCATTTTTTTAGGGTCTTGAGGTACATCTTTAAATTATGTTTTTGGACTTACTCTATTTTTGTGATGTGGGCAATCATGGCAGTAAACTTCCCTCTTAGGACTGCTTTCATTTTGTCCCTAAAGGTTCTGGTATGTTGTACTGGTGTTATCTTTTGATTCTAGGAGCTAATTTCTTCCTTATCTTTTCCTGTGAGCCATTGATTGTTCGAGTGTGTTTTAATAACTAGATCTTTACATAACTTTTATGGTTTCTTTTGACACTTATCCTTTTCCCTTCCTTCCTTTCCCTTTTTCCCCCTCCTAGTTCCTTTTATCTTTTATCTGTAGAAAGCAATACCCCCATGTCCTTCCCAACTTGAGCTTAAACTTCTCAAGGGTTCTGTGTCTAGCCCATGCCCTTTCTGCAGCTGTCTCTCTCTCAGTCACTGTAACAGGGTGACCCCAGAAGTGTAGTTCCATGGCATCCGATTCCCAGAGCAGCAGAATCTCAAGCAATTAACCCCTTCCCAGAATGGTTCCTGATTGATTACTCTCAAGTATAACAGGCTCTGCAACAGATTTCTTCTCCAACTGAAGGAGTTATTTTCAGAGTAAAACCCTGTGCTATTTTTACAGCTTACAGTAACCATGGCTTTTCTTGGGGCTAACATTGCTGGCCTGGCCCATTGTTTCTCCCTGGGACTGGCAACTCTCTCCAGGATTTCTTTGTATTTGCAGAGACAGATGCTCCTCCCCAGGGGCATCTGTTCAAGTTTAATGTTCAAGACTACTCTTTTCTTTTGTTTATACAATTTCTTTGTGCTTTTTAGTTTTCCTGTTGACTCTACTTAATTCCCAGAGCCTTTCTTCTGTTTCTTCTTGCGAAATTGTTTTTCGAGATGTTACAAGTCTAGGTCCTGAATTATGATATGCTGCCAAACTTTATGCCACCATCTTTCCATCTCCCCAAATTATTTTAAATAGGTGAAGGGTGTTAATTATATCAGATCCTTGTAACAACGTATTTCCATTTACCATCTCATGTCTGTGACATGACTTTCATATATAATATATTGTATACATTACCATAAGAGTTCAGTATCATTATATTTCTATTAATGGTATTCTTTGAAAGATGTTAAGGAAAGAAATAATATCTTCTTTTATCTTTGGTCAAGTATTTGCCATCTCAGGTTTTCTTCATTTTTCCTGTGTAAATGTCTGACTAAGCTTCCCCAGGCTCAATAATTCTGTTATATTTCTTTTTGTATAAGTCCGCTGATAACAAACTCTAAAATTTTGTGCCTCTACAACTATGTTTATTTTCATTTCACTTTTAAGATAATTTGAGGGGGATATAGAATCCGATGTGACATTTTCTACTTCCTCTAGCACTTAATGTCACATTAGTCTCTGTCTGCTATTGTTTCTGATGAAATATTAGTAGTAATTGATATTATTGTTTCCCTGCTTGTAATGGGGCTAGCCCCACTCCCACATGGTGCTCTTTTCATTATGTTTTTAGCTATTTGATGAATATGTTCTTGATTGTAGTTTTCTTCCTATGTATCTTTTTTTGGGATCTCCTAATCTTGGACTTCTGCATTTATGTTTTTCAACAATTTAAGAAAAATTTGGTCATTGTTTTCTCAGATTTTCTTTCTGCATATTTTTTCCTTCTCTGAGAATAAAGTTAAATATTCAGTAACTTAAATATTATTTCACAGGTCCCTAAACCTTTCTTTTTTGCCAATATTTTTTGCCTCTCATCTTCAGATTGAATATTTTTTATTGATCTAGTTTCAGGTCTACCCCCTTTTGGGGGGAAGCCATCCCTAGTTTATTATTGTTCTCATCCAGTGTTTATTCCATGTTTAATGATTTTTAGTTGAGCCATTATAGAGACTGGGTATTATCATCTAAATAATGTTGAATTTGTTCTAGGAAGACAATTCAAGTCCAATCTCCAAACTTTCCCCTGAGCTCAAGTCTTTAACATTCTAGCTTCTGCTTCCTGCCAAATCCTCCTAACATACATTAATCAAACACATCCAAGAATTTAAGGAAATTTATATGGAGGTTTTGCACCCAGACCCCTTAATGTCCTCCTTACCAATACTTTCCCATCTGTTTCTGGCTTTTCATAAACTGTCCCCTCTGTATCACTAAATCAACTGAGACTGCAGTTTTCTACTTCAGTGCCCCTATTCCATGCAATGCAGATTGGGAAGAGTCTCAAGGTCAACAATGGTGAATCTTTTAAAGCTTTCAATGTTACAACAATCTACTGTAGCAAATGTGTCATAGGTTTGCCACCTCTGCGTTAGGTAAAAGCCACATGCATACAGAATTTTACTAATTCCCTGAAGCATTAATTCCTTCTACTTTCCTGCTGCAAATTGGTCTCTGGTATCTTTGAATAATTCTTTTTCTATCTTTTTCCCAGAGTTTATCTGTTGAGGATTAACAATACAAGTTTCCCTACCCTTACCAAAGGAATAACTTGTATATCCTATTTTTAAAGCTGAATAACACTTTAGAACAGTGAATGTTCCTTTTTCATGACCTTGCTTTTTGAATCATGAATGTAATACATATGTTTTCTAATTTACCCATGAATATTTATTATAGGAAGCTGTTCTCTTTTCTTCAAAGTTCCTTTAAAAAAAAAACTGTTCAGCTTTTTGGTGGTATCAAAAGTGGAATATTGATCAAATATCTGCTCTTGACTGTCCATTAGTAATGACTGTCAGGTACTAAAAAGATAATTGAAATTTGAATATGAGTGTGGATTGTTACCTGTTGGTGTCAATGTTAGACAAGATGACTGATCATTTTAGTATGGACCGCCAAATGTTAACATTTCTAAGTCTCTATCTTATCATAGTGAGTCTTTTCAGAGATTTTTTTCTAAGATCCTGTCTTGAGAGTACGAGATCGGCTGTCAACATTCATGGACCCAACTGGAGACAGAAACCGACATGCTCATCATTTAGTATATAGATTTTTAGTAACTGATTTTTTAAAAATCAAAACACAGACCAGCCAAATTTGATATCCCAGTGTTATCAGAATGCTTGGATTGTGTTCCACAGTAACAAAGAATAAAATCACAGAACAGAGGAGGCAGGGAGGAGGCTAAATTTTTTTAAAGACATAAAGGCAGGAAAAGAAAAGATATACAGGCAAGGAAGTAAAGCTCCCACTAACCAGCAGGTTTCTGAGTAGAATACCTGTAAGAACTTTTTGTCTAAGGTTTTTTAAGCAATTTAGAAGAGTACTTGGGCTGTTGTATAAGAAATATAATCTTTACCCCATGGGAAACTATATGTTTCACGAGATTGCTATATAGTGTTCACACAGAGTCCATGCAAGGCACGCGCACCCTTGAGCCAACATCCTGCCTGATCACACTCTGGAGAGGTCCCACACAGACAAAAGACACCTGGCAGATATTTTTGTAAGATCCCTGGAGGATCTCAGTAGACTCCATTTTGTACTTTCTAACTTAGTACCTAATAGAATCCTAACTTTGGTCTCACTAATCCTTTTACACCGTTCAAAGTTCCACTTGTTCTACTGCTATCGACAGCTAAGTTAGTTGAAATATTGTAGGCATCAGACAATGCTAGATCCTTGAGGAAGTCAGTACAGAAGATGAGAACACATCGAGACTGTAGTTGGACGTGCATCTGAAGAAGATTAAAGTCACAATGGCCAGATTTGCTTACTGCAGTAAGGGATAAATGGAAAACTGAAATTATTGGTATCACTCCTTTGAGATTTCCCATTATCTCATTGGAGGTGTTACCCTTTCCCATCTCCTAAGACTAAAGACCACTAAGACTAAAGGCAAGACATTAACAACCAAAGTTAATGATGTCATTCATATATCCTTGCTATCATTGGATCACCTAAGCAACTATACTTGTAATCTTATTGGTTGATCATAATTTTGACCAGTGTTATACCCAGCTTATGATTTTGTTCTATAAAACATCCTTTGAGGAGCAGGTTCATTGGCAACCCTGTCTGTCAAAAGTTATTTCAATTCCCTATTCCTTTTCCCCAATAATTTTTTCTGCTCTTAACCTCTGTTGTTTCTTTGAATTTATTGTTCAACTTTGGGGAACACAAACTGAGCATCTCTGACATGTAGCATTTCCCCAGGAACACTTAACTCTGCAAACAGTAAATTTCTGAGCTTCTCTGTGGATGAGGGTGGGGAAGTTTGCTCCTCAACATGGTTGATGAAGTCTGTGTATAGATCTAGTAGCTACTTACACAGATATTTTACTCATTACTATTATCTGCCTTAACCTACACCTACATTTAAAGGTAACTAGGACCTATATATGTGGTCCCAATTGAATTATTTTTGAGCTTTGTTCCACTTATGTCTTAAGAGTTTGTTTTCAGTGGTTTGTTAAGTCAGTTCTCATTTATCCTGCTTTCTGGCTTTAAAATTTTAATGTTTTCTCATCTTCTGTTATCTTTGACCTTTGTTTTTTAAATTATTATTTTCCTAGCCTTTTGATGGAATTTTCAAAGGGAAAAGTAGTAATTTTTTATGTTCAAAAATCTTTTTAGATGCAGAAAGTATAGATGGGTTTAAAGAACAGAATGAAACTTGTCTTCTCTTATATAAATTAGGGATTTGATAAAATATGGCAGTGTAACAGAATGAGATAGATTTGTTAATACTATTTATAATTTTTGACTTGAAAGATTACTACAAAACTTGAAATAAAGTTATATTTATCTAAGAGATTTGATGTAACTCTTTAGACAAGTAAGTAATTTCTATAATTTGAAGATTAGTTTTGCAGTTAAAATGTCACAAGAAATCTTTTGTTTTGGGAATGTTCATTTTTATTACCTCTCACTTTTCCAAGTATATTATCTTATGATTCTAATTAGTGAAAATTAATGAAACACTAAGAAAGCACAATTTTCTTTTTCCAAACATTTGAGTGGTGATTGGCAAAGGGATATTAAGATTAGCAACTAAGCCAAAAACTCTGTCTTTACAAACACATACCATGGTGAAGACTATGGAAAGAGAAGAAATAGATTGTTTGGTCTTTCACACTTGTGTATAATAAACCTTGATTTCCCTTTTAAGATTTATTACTTACCCTGGGACAGGAAGTGGGTATGGTATGTAAAAGCAAGGGAAATGTCTTTTGCTCATAGAGCAGAAAATGCATAAACAAACAGATGAAAGAGTATCATTAAGAACTATAATAGCCAAGTCTTTAAATCATTTCAGACTTATGCATCTTAGTAATACCGAGAAAATACTTGTATATTTGTGCCCAGATTCAAAGATCTGAACCTGGTATATGAAGACTGGGCAATTGGTCAGTCATAAGAAGCAATGTGGACCATTGCAGCTCAGTTTCTTTCATTCACTGGGAGGTACTCTCAGGTTCATGGCTGAACAGACATGAAGTGGGCAGGGTGATTTTTTTTTTCAGAAAAAAACCCATGCCCAATTTATGGTGGCTTATGCAAAAATGAAGAAGAATCGTACCAGAAAATTTCAACAGTGACAACAATGGAGCTGCTTGCTTGTCTTTATTTGAAAACACATATCTTGTGCCAGTGACATTAGTAACAGATGAATAGAATTCAACTCTGGTTGACTGGTCAAAGGATAATAACTTGAACCGACTTCTTAGTCTGAATAAGTATCCATAGAGGTGTTGACACAAGAAAAGCCAGCATACTGGGAATAAAAAAAGGAATAAATAAAACAGGAAATTCAATTTGAAAAATAAAAAGTGTGCTATTAATTTGTGCCCCAGACTGATAAGATGTATGCATACACCTATAATAATCATTACACATTGAAAAGTACTTGGAAATAATAGTCTATCAATAAATGCATACATTTAATTTCTAACGAAGAGCACAGCCACTTAAGTAGAGTGTATGTTTTATTTATGTGCAGTCATTCAAGAAAGATTCCTTAAGTTAAATGTAGAGCTAGATTTTGAAGAGGTTGAAGACTATGGATCTCTAAAGATGAAAGAGACAGTGTGATATGAAGTTCAATTCTAGGCTTCCAGGCCAAAAAAACAAAGTAAAACAAAAACACTTGATTTTTGTTTTAATTTCAGGTCAAATGATCATCAGCAGAAGAGTTTCCTCTTCCTCTTTGGTGATTTCCCACTTGTCATGATAATAATGAAGGTCTTAAACCAGTGTTACACTGATGGCAGACTTACATGGAAGGCAAGAAAATTCAAACTCGAGGATAGCAAATGTGGTAGAGCAGCTGAATATCTCTTAGGATGTAAAACTTTAGCTAATAGAATAGTAGTTCCAAGATGAAATATTTTGAATAATGAACTAATTTACAGGTAGCCATGTAGATACTTGAGGTAAAAGATAATTAACATTATACAAATATCCTCTGAATCTGGTTGGTATACAAAAGCCAGATGATAATAATTCCTATCAACCCATACACATGAGATAGTTAATGTCAGGGAGCAGGAAACTAGAGAGGTTGGGAAGGAAGTAGGATGCAGTGTAATTATGGTGTTGAAGGCAAAGTGAATCTTAACATTATTACAAAGAAAAGATGAACAGAATTTGTAATTGTAAGTTAAGTCTTGAGCCTGGAAGCACTGAGTGTTTTGATAATAAAGGATAATTAGTGATAATGGCTTTCAGGGCTGATGAACTTTTTTTCAATGCAACATTTCTGGAGTAGCTGTAGCATTTAAATCAAAATGTTCCATAGACAGTAGTGGAAATGGACTATTAAAAGTGTAAGAAGTGTAATAGTAGATGTAAGATGATAGCTCAATCTCAGTAACCTCTGAAACTGTAAGACTTGGTTAGGACCTTCAGAAAAGATGTGTGTGAAAGGAGTGAAAAGTTTGTAATTTAGCCTTGAGAAATGCCCATTGTAACAGGAAATGAATTAGTGATGGGCACATTTAGAGAAAGCTGGAAAGAACTGTCTAATCTCCACATTGCCTACATTGTCATACAAACCCCTAAATTCTAAAAATCTACAAAAGTGGACCTCCAGTCTGCTGTTCAGAAGGTAAAGAGGTGGTGTGGAGAAATAACCACTGCATGGCATTGCAGGATGGCACAGAGCTTTCCCACAACTCAGCGTAATTATTACTGTTCCCTTCGTAAAGCATAGGAACTGCCTATTTAAAAAAGGAAAAGAAGAAAAAAAGAGAATGAGAAAAATAATTTGGACAAGGAAATAATTTGAGAGAACACAGTAAAATTTTGTGATTGGAAAAAAATTTCTACATTAGCCTTATTTTAAACTTTTGACCTCCTAAAAATCATTGCTATCATCAGGAAACTTTTTTGCCTGTTTGTTTGTCCGGAAGCAGTCTCACAATGCAGAGCAATAATAAACACACCAAGGGAACTACTCCATTAGAATTCTGCCATATCTATTTTTAAAAATTCATGGGTTCAGTGGTAAATAAACTACCTTAATATTGTATTCAAAATGCATACGTGTGTTTATCTAGAGATGTTTCATTTTGATATGAGTTTTTTCCTTCTGTGCCTGCTGTTCTTGAAGAACTGCTCTATTTTTCTGTAAACTGATGTAAATTGTAAATAAGGGGCCATCTGTAGATAATGCCAGGGAGAAAAAAATAAATTTATAAAAACACTAGGGAAAATACAGTGATCTACACTTTATCATATATTTAAAGAAGCTCATAATCTGTAGCTCCTCTTCTTCCTCTTCCTAAACTTTAAGATCATTCTCTTTCTCACTTCAGGTGTGTTCCCACCTTCCATCCCCATCCCCCCCGCCCCCGCCCCCACTGCTCCATACCTTTCACTTTGTCTCTCCCCCTCCTCTCCCTCACTCTTAGGTCTTCCCAGAATGGTTCTACTTTCTTGGCATGGTCCTCCCATACGTGGTCACAGCAACCTTCAAAGTAAGATGAAATGCAGATTGGCAAAGGCTTATTTTCTAATTTGAATATTGCTTTCTTGGAAACCTAATGAAAATTTTTCTTGTTCTATCCACTGATGTGTTTATATGTGTGTGTATCTGTTTGTTTTGTGGACTACTTAATCTAAACTTTTATAACTTATTCATGGACTCCAAGACACATTTACTACTAGTCTGTTCAAAAGTTAAAAATTTTTCATAAAATCTTAAGATCATCTTTCTTATAAATGGGCTGGATATTTTCCATTAGTTAAATGACTTTTGAAAACTATTTCAAAACATTGGGATTATAAGATATTCCCATGTACTTCTATCCAGTTTTACGTTTTTTCCATTTTTCATATCCCAAACATTCTAGTTCCCTGAATCGCAGACTATGCTCCAAGGCACCCCTGGACACTGTGGCCAGCTCACAGAGGGCACTACAGGTATTTTAAATTTTTGAGAGAAACACAGTGACACCTATTGGGCATGACCTGAACTACTATTATTAACTAGGCACTTACTAGAATCACAAAACTATTAGATACAAAAACTGAGTAATTTTGGAAATCTCTGCTCTAAAACATGTAAAAAATTGTTATATAAAATTAATTTTAGAATTTTATTATATGAATTGATAAAAACAATTTGAGTGTTACTGAATGTTGATAAGAAATTATTAAATGAAATAATTTTTATCAAAAACATCTATTAATGAGGTGCTGGGGATTTTTTTCCCAATTAGCTAATGTGTCTGTCAATACATTTTACTAATGAATCAATTTTATTTTACTTTTATTTTTGTTTTGCTGGTATAATCCTTAAGAAGACCTGTTAATATGAAGTATGACCAAAACAAGGTAAATATTTAAATTTTTTAGAAGTGCATGGGGGCTGGGGATCTTAGGGGGCTGGGGATTTAGCTCAGCGGCGTAAAGCGCCTGCCTTGCAAGCAGGCAGTCGTGAGTTCAATCCCTGGTACCGATAAAAAGGAAAAGGACAAAAAAAAAAAGTGCTGCAGTAAAAGATCACATTATTATCAATCCCCTTCAAGATACTCTGCCCTGCTTTGAACATAATTATATCATCTTTCTTGCTACTTTCTAAAGCAGTTCTGGAATTCTTTTTTCATGAATGTGTTTAGTTGCACAGTTGTAGCTACCTCAGTGTCCTAAATCAATTAAAAATGTTTACCCTTCATTAGTGATTTTGACTATGGGAAAAGAGAAGTGGTATAGTACCAGATCCCCTGAATAAGGTGAATGAGGACACACTAATGTTTTTATGAGCTTACTTTTCCACTGGGTAGGACTTGACAGCAGCATTCACAGTTTTTAATCACACTTGTGAAAGATGACTTCCAGAATTGCTTCAGAAAGTGTCAAGAAAGAGAACCAGGAGATCAGCCTCTGCCTGCTGGGAGATGCCACCAGAAGGCCCTTTCCTCTCTGCGCCAAGAGAACCAGGAGATTGGCCTCTGCCTGCCGGGCGCAGCCACCAGTAGGCCCTTTCTTTCATGCACTCAGTGTAGGTCGTGGAAGACAGACAGATCTACCTCTGCCTGCTGTGCACAACCACCAAAAGGCCATGTCCTGCAGGTGGCCAGCGGGGGCAGAGAGAATCAGCAGATCTACTTTCACCCTCAGGGAGCTGCCACCAGAAGGCTCCTTCCTGCAGGCAACCAGCAGGAGCAGGGACACACAGCCAGGTAAGCTATGTGCGTCTCTAGGCCCCCATTGGAGGCCCTTGGTTCCCTCAGGCAGCTATCACCCACTAGCAGAATCAGACAAACACACTCCTATGTGTCTGTCACCATCATGGGAGTCCCAGTGTCGGTACACAGGCTGAGAGAAGCAGCCCCACCTCCATGCACCCCTGATTATCAACAAAGCCACAGTGTAGCTGCATAGGTCTAGAGAAGCCTGCTCCATGCCCTGCTATTTCCCTGTAAATCTGGAATTAGAGAAACCCAGGTCCTGTCTCATCCCCCTACACTGCCTAGTGGCAGCCAACACAAAAAATGCCTCTGGGGCCCCACAATCAGCTTATTGGGAGGAATCCAGGAGAAAGTCAAGAAGAAGGAGCAAAAGGCAGACTCAGACCTCTAGCCCACACAGAATAAAACTGAGAGATACAATCATGGAAGAAAACAAAAGCCACACACCTAAAATCTTGGAGAGACTGCAAACTGAAGTAAGGAAACAACTTCATGAAATTGTAAAAGCAGTCAAATCAGAAATAATATCTCAGGTAAAAGAAGAAATCAAAAACATACTGAAAGAATTGTTCAGCAGTTCTAAAGAAGACAGAGACCATAAAGAGGAGCACAGGAAAATGATGGAAACCTTGAATGAATGTAGAAAGGAAATACAATACATGAAATAGATTCAAAGAGAAATGCAAGAAATTAAAAATTCAATCAAAAGCTGGCAAAACCATTCGAAAGAGACTGAAGATAGACTTTCAAACCTTAAAGACAGGATTTCAGCTAGTGATCATGAAAGAAAAGATCTCTTAAAAATAACACAGAATCAGGAAATAACGCAGTGGCTGCAAGATGATGCAAAGAAGCATAACTTAAGAGTAATAGGTGTAGGTGAAGAAGCAGGGGTCAACACAAATGAAATTAAAAGGATATTCACAGAAGTAATAGAAGAAAACTTCCCAAACATGGGAAATGGATCTGCCATACAGATAAGTGAGGCATACAGGACTGCAACTAGCCATAACTAAAGTAAATCTACACCCAGACATATAATAATCAAGATCCCAGAAATTCAGCACAAGAATATAATATTAAAAGGTGTTAGAGAAAAGAGACAGATCACCTATAATAACCAGTCAAAATCACAGCAGACTTGTTAACACAAACCATCAAATCAAGAAGAGTTTGGAGTGAAGTGTTTCAAATCCTGAAAGAAAACCACTTTCAATACAGATTGATCTACCCTGCAGAACTATCTTTCAAAATTGATGGAAAAATAAGATACTTCCATGATAAAGAACAACTGAAGGAATTCATGACCACAAAACCAAACTTCCAGAGAGTGCTAAAGGATGTTCTAGACAGAGATAAAGCTGACATGGTTCCAGAAACAACAGCAGAGGAGGATCACCAAACTAGACAAGCAATTGAATGAAGGGAAAAGTGGAGAGCCAACAACAGAAGGATAGCATGGCAGAGACAAACCAGTGTATGCCAGTTGTAACCATTAACGTAGACAGCCTCAGGTCAGTAATAAAAAGAAACACAGGGAGAGTGGATCAAAAAATAAGATCCATCGATACACTGTACACAAGAAACACATTTAACTGGAAAGGAAATTAATAGACTGAAAATCAATGGAAAGAAAACAGTTGTTCCATGTGGCAGGAGACCAAAAAAAAAAAAAAAAAAAAAAAAAAAGCAAGAGTAACTCGCCCATCAATCACAGAATGCATAAGAAAAATATATTTTCATACAGTGGAAAACTACCCAGCTATAAAGTAGGTAAATGGATGCAACTGGAGATCATGTTCATAGCTGAAACAGTTCAAACTCAAATGTGTGAACCCTAGCATAAGAAACAGACAGAGTTAATGGGATCTAAAAGCAAAATAGTTAATGTAAGAACAAAGGGGTGGATATACCTGGGAAGTAAAGGTGAAAACTACTGTCAATTTCTTATTGTCTTATCTTGAATTCTTGCATTGTTTACACAATTTTGTTAGGTTTGGCTTTGTTCTGTCTTGGGTTGTTAGATTCTATGCTGTCAGATGGTAGGGGAAGACATTTTGAATATAATGGGGTATATTATGGTAATCATTTGCATTGTTCTGTTCTTATTTGCTTTGTTCTGTTCTCTTTTGTTTTATTCTCCTTAAAATAAAAATTTTTTTAAAAAGAAAGAAAGTGTTAATAATGATGGAATAAGTAAATGCAAAGCAAGGCGGTATTTTGAAGGGAATTAATGGCAATGGGTCTTTTACCATTGTAACTTTTAAAATTTAAACATATTTTTATAAAGTTTTATACATTATCACATGGCAATTGCAAAAGATTTATTATAGAAGTATCATTATTCTTTAAACTCAATTTTTGAGATGTGTATCAAATAAGTAATTTGGAAAAGCAGCTTCCTTACAGGAGGTTTTGTCTAGATCTATGCTGACCAGTAGCCATTACTCACATGAGGCTATTTAAATTTAATTGAATGAAAAATTAATGATTTGAAATTCCATTTCTCAGTTACACCAGTCATATCCCAAGTGCTCAGCAGCCATATTTAGCCAGTGGTTACTGTGTTGGACAACACAGAGAACATTAGCATCATTAAAGGAAGTTCTATGTGATAGTCTATATGTTGACGTCATCTGTCATACACAAATATTTTGTATTATTTCCATTTTTTGTAGCCCAGAGGTTTTACATTTAATTAAAAAATAAGTTCTTTTAGTTTCAGGTGCATATTATAATAATTTTTTTAGTGATTTGCCTCCATTTAGCTTACGTTTTTTAAATTTACAGATTGATTTATGTAGCTTTTGTTCCTTTTCCTGTTGAGGAGTATTCCATTGTATAAATACGTTTTATTGATTTTCACATATATGGGTAGTTTTTTCAGTTTTTCTATTGTTATTAAGCCCAATGCTGTTTGGAAAGTCCTGTTATTTTCTCCCATTGTGTGTATATAAATTTCTCTAGTAGAATTTCTGGACTATAAAAGTCTTACTTTCAATTTTACTGGATAATGTCAAATTGTATTTTAAAGCTTGTCTGCAGTATTTAAAAGTTCTGACTTCTTCACGTGTTATTTCAAATTAGATTGGCTGTGATTGACAAATACAAAGAAACAAATGAATAGTAATAGCTTTCATTATTCTATTTTACTCTGTATGTAGATAAGATTTAGTGGTGAGTCACTCAATGTAGTATGCTAAGTATGAAATCATTAGGGTTTAAATCCCAAACCCACTACAGTCCTCCTGCCTCAATTAAGTAAAACGCCACACCCAGCAATTTGGGCTTTTAGATTTAAATCTACAATAAATCCCTTCAAATAGCTGTTTTTTTATGTTGTTTTGGCCCAGAATTTATCATTGTTATCTGCAGAGCCATTTGCCTACAACATTTGCTTCACTGCTGTATGAAGTAGAACTCTAATTTTTATCATTTATACAGCATTCATATATAATATATGTTTAGATCCATTCATATATAATATATCCCTTTTTAATACCTTGTTTATTTTTGCTTGTCATATAACTTTCTTATAAATTTTCTTTCTGTGATACAGCCCTTACGAATTCTTTAAGGAGGGGCTTATAAACTCACTTTTTTTGTCTGAAATATATTTATTTTAGCCTCAGACTTTAAATAATATTTGTTCTGGTAAGTTTAAGTTGTAAATGTTTTTCTCATTAATTTACATATATTATATTTTAGATTTTTAGTTTTCATGTTAGCCATTGAGATAACAGATAACAGATATCTGTACTGCTTCCTTCATGGAAAATTGTCATTCTCATTAATTTTCAATACATTCTCTTAAGTTTTGTGGTTTGCAGATTCACTAGTGAAGTATACTACATGTGTCGATTTCTTTTTATTTATCCTGTTTCAGATAATATATTTCCTCATTCTTGGATTTATATTATCCTAACAAATCTGCAAAATTCTCAGTAATTGTCTTCTCAAAATTGCCTCTTATTTTCTTTATTATCATTTATGAAACTATGGATAGATTGATAATTAGGTTCTTGTTGATGCTTCACAATTTCTTTGAAAATTTTTTCTTGGAATTTTCTTAAAATTTTTAAAATTATAATAAATAATCATATTTATAAATATCACATTGTGTCTCTAGTGTAAAAAGTAATAAGAAATGTTGGAGTAATAAAACCCAAAATGTGTAATTGTTATTGTAAAAAAGAGAGGAAAAGAAAGTGCTCTAAAGGATATAACTGCATGTATAAGTGTGTAGGATTGATAAACATATTACTAAATTTTTGTTGGATAGTTGAACAGAACTGTTTGCAGTCTTGCTGTTTGAATGTCCACTTTGTATGCTTCACTTTTGTAACATGAACAACTATTTCAAAGAGGACATTATGTAATTTATCAACTGGTGATTTCTTACTGTTTATTTTTTTTGAAAGTATGTATTATTTCTACCCTTTTTCTGTTTTTTCTTTAAATTAAATTTTAAAATTTTTAAATTATAAATCTAAATTATAAAATTTTCTTTATGGTTTTCTAATGATATTTTTCATATTTTCTCTATGTCTATGCTTTGTTCTGGCTAATTTTTTAGTTTCATCCTCTTGTTTATTAATTCTCTCTTTATGTCAAATCTAATGTTGTACATGTAAATTGAATTTTAAATTTTTAAAATTAAATTTTTTATATTGACACATAAACACAAAAAAATAAATGGGGTACCAAGTGATGTTTTCTGCATGTATGCGTTGTGTGATCAGGCTGAACATATCTATCTCCTCAAGCATCTATTATTTCTTCAGTGCAAAAATATTCAAAATCTTTTCTTCTACCTTTTTGAGATATATGAGACACACTCACTATCAATGGTCACTTTACTGTGCAAGAGTGTGGTAAAACTTCTTATCCCTGTACAACTAATTTAGTCCCACTGATTAAGCCTGCCTCAGATCCCTCTCTTGATGTATTATACTTTAGAATTTTTACACAAACAATTAGTTAGATATGTTTTTTTAAAAAAATCTGCCTGTTGTATTTTTTAGTCGCTTATTTCTGGCTCATATTTCTAATCCTTTTTATTTCTTTACAGATGTTAAACATACTTATTTTATATTTTGAATTATGCAACTCTAATATTTGAATATTATATTTTTTAAAACAAGATTTCTTTTTATTTCTGTTGTCTCCTACCCATAGTATCTTTTTCCTCAAAGATTTTGTTTTTATTTTTCCAAAATGAGATCATGTAAACTGGAAAACCTGAGCAAATCCTTTGAGGTCAGAATTTAGAACATCTTTTCTTAGAAATTTTTTGCACTTTCTCTTACTATCACCTGGAAAGAACTATTAACCAAAGGTTAAATTTCTCAGTTTATATTTTTTATTCTATATAAATAGTATGATTTCAGTGTGACAGCTAACCTGCACTTATGAATTAATATGCTCATACATTCTGGTTTGCCCGAGACAATCCCAGTTAATGACTTCTGTTCTGATGTAACTGTTAATTATAACCTTTCCCACTCATAAAGTTTCCTTTTTTGGGTTATAAATTATGTTACTCTACTAAGCGTACTAAGAGGAAAGACTTTTTGCCTATTCTAACCATATTCAAGCTGAACAGAAATTTTATTATTTCTCATTTCACGGGGCGAATTTCTAGTTCACTCATTCATTGATGGTGTATCTAGAATCCTGATTTTAGGTTGGGGTTTCCATTCCAACTTCTCAAATAAAATGCTGTAAGTTTCTTTCTAGGGGATTGGCAGTTGCCCTCAGGGCAGCTTCTGGCTTTAGCATGTTTACCTCTCTGGATTCATGCTTCTCCTTAGTTCTTTGCCTCTAAGGATTTTCCTTACTTTATTGTGATCTCAGCTCTATATTTAAAAGGATGTTGTAAATCTTTTATCCAGAATATTTAGTTGTTTGGTTGTAGGAAGGTTCCCCCTCCCCGAACAAAATCTCTGAACTCCTCATAAATACTAGCTTAACTGCATGTGGTATTGGAAGAGTCAGTTTTTCTACTGTTCATATAGTTTCAGAAACTTCAAAGAGCATGTTTCCTACTTGAGAACTTTCACTTGTCCCCACATTGTTGAAAATAAAAGAGAACAGAGGACAATTTAATTGAAGAGAAAACGTAATTATCTTTGAATATTTATAATCTCTAGATAAGATCTGAGAACATAAGGTATAATCACTTTTGTTTTGCTAACAAAGGAAATTACACAAGTGACAGCAGAGAAAATGAAACACATTATTATTTTATATATTTTATAAGTGAACAAACTGAAGCACATAAAGACTAAATAACTTACCTACAACCCACTACTAGGGACAGAGTCAATATTGCAACCCACATTCAGCTTGTTCTCATAGTCATGCCCTTGACAACTACTTTATATGCCCCTTAACACACTATACATATTCTGTCATCAACATACTCAAGAACAAAGTACTGCTACATTGGTATGTATTATAGCCTTACTGGTATTTTGGATGTTGATAAATATCTAAAAGCCACTCAGTGAAGGAAGAACAGGAAAAAAATTTCATATTACATGCTTTTGTCCCTAAATTATAAACACTTTTCATTTCCCCATCTCTTTTCTCATTCTGTTCCATCTCCCTGGAAGATTCTTACCTGTTTGTGTATCCTAAAAAAAAAAAATCTTGTTTATCTTTTAAATACAGCATAAATGTTAACTCCATTTCTGTAAACCTCCAATGAATCCTATCATTCCCATAGATTTGTTGCAACAGAATCAACAACTGATTCATCTGTGTTTTCACCACAGTTTTGCAAATCTTTATGGTAGCAAACATTATTATCTTGAATCATCAAATCACCATCTTATAGGTCAAAGTGCTAGAATATCAGCAGTGCCATTTGATTAGACCTAAATTTATTGTTTCTGTGTATACCCAGCTAGATGTAGGGGTAAGGGCCATGTCTCATTTGCCTTTATTTCTCTAATTTAGTGTATAGAGATATACTCAAAATATCATTGTCTCATCAAATGAATGTCCATATCTCAGAGGCCATTTATGGCATGGGCACCAACCAGTCATAATGGATACTGTGTTAAACAGCTGCTAGGGCTCTGCCCATACTATCTGTTGCACAACCAATGCTAAGGAAACATGAGGAAAAATTCCTTTAGGATTTTGATAAACCCTCTAAATAGCATACTCACCAACTACATTCAAATTTGTATACAATAATTCCACCAAATATCATTGTAACCTCTAAAAACAGGGAACTCAGAATGTTTTAAAGTAGCCAGTCCTATCTTTGAGCACTTCTCTTTCCTAGAATATTGTTACTTCCATTAGTTATCTTCTTTAACTTCTGCTCACATAGCCCACTTAATTATATGCTGAAGGACCTCATCACAAGTCTTATTTCTTTCCTAGATGACAGCTCTTCAGCTATTTGATTATGACTCTCATATCTGCCCCCAAGTCATTTCTTCCAAAGAACAAGCTTCCTCAATTTCTTAAATCAAACTTTATTTTACATGACTTATCTCTCCCATTCCCTCTGACTTTTTATTTATTCATGATGCTGAGCTGATATTTCTGTAAGTTAATGATGGTGTCAGAGGAGAGCAGGATATCCCCTTTCTCAACCTCATTTAGGTAATGATTTGGTAACATGTTGCCCATGATACACGCAGACATTTCCTGTGGTTTAAAGTGAGAGTATAAACTCACTCGAGGAAAACCATGCTATAGGTAGGACAGGGTAAACAACCAGTGCTACAACAAAGCAATTACCTCTAGCCATGCAGCAGAACTATCTATAGAGCTTTTTAAAAATGGGCCTATGGTCCATGCCAGAACTACTGAACATAGCAAACCAAGTCTAGAATCTTTGAGAAGGGCATGGGAGGCAATTCAAAAGAGCAGTTAAGAGAGTATGCACTGGGACCAGACTACCACCAGATTTCAAGTTGAGACATGTGTAATTTTGTAAATACTTATACTTTCCTCATCTCTAAAAAATGTATAGTAACCTTAAAAGAATGTTGTGATGATCAAACAAATTATAAGAACCTAAGAACCATTTAGTAGACTTTAAGTGAATGTTATCTGTTATTTTGACCTGTATGTATTTAAAACTCAGATGCTGAACATATACCTTTCTCCAAAATAAACTACGTATCAGCTCATAAAGCATTCTTAAATAAATATAAAAGAACTGAAACAATCTCAGGCATCATAGTACAATGAAACTAGAAGTCAATGGTAAGAAAAACCACAAGCATTAGGTAAACACGTGGAGAGTAAACAATACACTCTTGAATAACTAATGAGTCACAGAAGAAATCAAATAGTTCCTAGAATCAGATGATAATGCCAGTACAACATAATATAACCTACAGAATACAATGAAAACAGTTCTAAGAGTGAAGTTTATAGATGGGAATGGACACATCAAAAAACGGCAAATTCTAATGGCACATCTCAAAATCCTAGAAAAATAAGAACAATCCAAATTTTAAAAAAACTAGTACCAGGAAGGAAATTATAAAGGTTGAAGTGAAAAGTAATGAAATTGAGACTAGAAAAAATACAAAGAACTAATGAATCAGTGAATGAAAAGATAACAAAATAGACAAATCCTTAGCCAAACTTAACGAAAGAGGGAAAGAAAAAAATGCAATTAGAAAGAAAGGGTGAAATCACAACAGACACATCCAAAATCCAGAGGACTGTAAATAACTACTAGTGTGTATGTTCTTAAAAAAAAATAAATCTCTGTTGCTGATTTTCATCTGTAGGCTGAAGAAGCATTGATATCAGACATGATCTAACAGTATAGTCACATGTCAGATGGGACAGAGAGTAGATGTTATGGATTAAAAACTAGTGGTCAACTTAATGACAGCTGAATTAAATCAGCATGGTGCTGAGTGTAGATGTTCCACTTGAGAAAAGTTACCAGGATAAATAGAGATGTGGCAAAGGAGAAATGAGGTGTTGTGGATTCTCCTATGTGTTGCCATTTGAGCCATTGGTTCTCCTGGAGGAGTTGTCATAACTAGCTTCCCCAGTGTTAATTCAACCGTTTTCATCAGAGGAGCTCAAGACCTTGTTGATGAAAGTGGCTGTGGTTCACTTTGGAGGAGTCTTTATATCGAGCATCGCTTCCTGGCTCCAGAGGGGAAGACTTGTGCAGTTTAATCTCCAGGACAGACTCGTCACGCTGGCTTCCTGGCATGTACTCAACTGTTCCTTATCATCGGAGGGGCTCGGGGCTTCTGTGTCACTGAGGATGGCTGTGGTGCTTTTCAGGACAGCCCTGGTCTTTGTTTTAAGCATGATTTCTCTGCTCCCGTGTAGAACCCTCAACCTACCAGCACAGCTCCTTCACCCTGCTGGCATAGACTTTCTAGCTTCCAGTGTAGATCCGTAAAACAGATTGGCATGAGTCCTTCTCGTGGCCTTTAGACCACCAGTTGGACTCTTAGAAGGCATTATCATGGGCTCTCAGTTTTCATCTGGACTCATACAGGATATTGCTGTGGGACCCAGGTCCTTGGCTGAGTAGTCTGGGTCTTTAGTGTTGTGGACAGATTTCCTGCACTTTCTTGTGTTAACTTTGGGTGATCATCATAAAATAATACTATAAATTCTGCGTCCTGATTCTAATTGTTTTCCTCACAACCCCTGACTAAAACAGTAGGTGATTCCCATATCTTTCTCAAACAAGAATTCAATTCCTAATTATCACAGTGAAACCATATAAGCTTAAATTCTCAAGTGGCTATCAGAGCACAACTCGTGCTAACAATGCCTCTCCTTCCCTTACACTGCCTGAATGCTCAGGATCAGTGCATCTCACACTTTTTGATCTTACAAGTTACTTTTTAAAGTGTACTTTTAAAAAAGTGTTACTTTTAGTGGTAGCACACACCTATAATCCCAGTACTTAGGAGGCTGAGGCAGAAGGATTGCTGCAAGTTCAAATCCAACATGAACCACATAGTGAGTGCCTGTCTCAAAAAAAGTGTTACTTTTCATGTTTTCCTTAGATTTTCCAACCTTGAATATTAAGCAAAAACATTAAAAATTATAATTATACCTATTATCATAAAAAAGCATTGTAATTCTAAAGCAGTAGGAAGATTGTAATTTCAAGATAAATAGTAACCCTAATAATAATAAATTTAAATCTGTAACCTCTATTTGTCTTATGTCTATATGTCTTATAACTATGGTTTGTTTAATTGTATGCCTGTAAATTACAAATAGAGAAAACTTATCAGAGTAAACATTATCATTTTCTTTTCCTGAATCTTCACTTGTAATTATAAATATGCATACGTGCAGAGTCTCTAAATTTGATTAATACTCCTAAATAGGAAAAAAGTGCCACTCTTGATTTACAAATAAGTTTTGGAATATTTGTATTTCTGTGATTTGCTTTCATTTGCTAAGTTGAGTTTGTTTTGACTATTTTAGTAGAAAATTTATAGAATAAAATAGGTATATTTTAGAACAAAAACTATCATTTATTTCCCTATTCAAGTACTTCTTGCTTTAGCTAATAAAAATTCTGCCAATTAGACATTGGGGAAAATACCTGTCAGTAGTTAGCACTAATAGAGACACCAGAGAATTCTCCTGGCTATTAATCTATGGATAATGGAAGACCTATTTCTTAAGTACACACAGAAGAAAGAATAGAAAAAATACTGGCTATGACACCAAATGGATTGCTTGCCTCTCACACTACTGTGCCCTTCTAACCCAGGGCATGTAGAGCAGGCTGGCAGCCATTGCATTCGGATTTAAAAGTGCTGGAATCTCTCGGTCCTGTAGCAGGTTGCCTGATGGATTGGTGAGTAATGTACTTGAAGAGTGTATTACTGAGCTCTAGACTAATGGCCACCTCTTGCCCATGGCCTTTGTGGTAGATCATTCATTGTGTTGCCTCATCAGCCTCCTGCCAGTCTGTATCTGGCATGAGTACTGCCTGTTCCAAAGCTGATTAATATCCTGGGAATGAATTCCACTGCAGGTTTCAGTGCAGATTACACAAAAGTGGGAATATTCTAGTACTGTGGGGACAACTAGCTATTTTTGATAAATAAATGAAAAAATTCTTGTTTTATATATAGTATCAAAAGAGAGATCTGCACAAATTATAAATTTGCTATATTGTTGTTAATTATAATAAGCATATTAAAGGAATAATAATACATATTAAAATCTTAAGCCTGTTTGGTGTTTTAATTAGAATAATTATATTTTTAAAATTCAATTTTCTGTAATTTAGTATGTGAAGTAAGACATAACCAAAGCAAGTAATTGGAGAGCACATGTAACTCAAAACTAAGTGCAGATTATGATTTTAGGGGAATTTGAAAGAAAAAGAAGCCAAAAATAATTGGAGGAATAAAAAACATTAATGGAGGGGATGCAAGTTAAATTGACTCCTAAACACTAGAATTAGGGTAGGCAATAGAAAAAGTGAATATTCCAGGTCAAATAATACCATGAGCCAAATCACAAAGTACAGCATTAAAGAGCATGACGTGTTAATAGATTAAAAACAAGAAAAGCTTTAACAGAGCAGAGGATATGAGTTTGGAAATAGAAATATAGAAAATCAAGTACAAGGTAAAAAGACATCTAATTCTGGAAATGTCATAAATAGGTCATCTTTGTGAGATAACTGAGTACAGATGAAGTTGTGAATATGAAGCCCCCATGAAAGAATTAGCATTTTTCAAGGTAAGAAAGAAATTAGAGCTCTGTCATGTGAGGATATCATAAGAAGACAGCCATTTGAAAACCAAGAAAAGAAAGCCCTTACTAGGCTCCGAATTAACTGACTTTCCAGTGTCCAAGACTGTGAGAAATAAATTTCTGCTACTTAAGCCACTCAATTTGTAGTATCTTGGTATGGTAGGCAGAACTACCTAAGATAATAAATATTTAGGATTATTACACTTAGAAATGATTTGACCCTTTATTACTATGGTTTACTTTTTAAAAATTCACATAATTTTATTTGCTCAGAAATGTATTTTGATATTAATTCAACTACAACTTTCTTTTGATGAGTGTTAGCAGAGTATATCTTTCTATTCTTGTATTTTTAACTGCTCGGTGCCTTTATATTTAGAGACTTTTAAAAGATAACAAGTAGTTGTACCTTATTTTTTATTCAAATAAACAACTCCCTTGATTTTGTTTATTTTCTACTTCATTGAATTCTGTTGTTTATTGTTTCATTCATTCTATTACTTTCCTTTTCTTTGGTTCTTTTTTTCAGAATTTTTACTGCATTTTTTTTCATTTTCATTTTCCTTTAATAAGGAATTGACTCTGATGACCACTAAATTGGAAGTGTATGATATGCTTGCAAAAGAAACAGACTGTTACAAATCTGAGAAAATGGACATAAGAGTTACTGCTTCTTTCCGAATTACCACCCCCTGCAGGATGAATTTTTTTTTTCTCAAATGGCAGAACGGTGAGTTAGACCAAGGTCCCATAATGTATGGATTTATAGCGTGCAATGCATAACAGAAATGAATTTTTTCAAGTGTTGACTAACATTTTATATTGTTTTCTTTTGCGAAATATCTTTTTATGGTGTCATGAAGTCCTACTATTGATATTAAATATTTTTTGAAGTCTTACTATTAATATTAGATATTTTTTGAAGTCTTACTATTGATATTAGATATAGGTCTTTTGTGTTGGATACATAGGTATAACAAAGTATGATTGAAAAATATGGTTGATGTTTGCATTTTGAAACTTTATTACATTAAAAGACACATTGTCATTAACCATCCCCCCTCCAAGATACTCCCTCTAACTTCTAACACACCTATTGCCTTGTTTTGTCAGTTCCAGAAGTCCTCTTTTGTGAGTGCTTCGATTTATATTGTCCTGGCTTACTGGATGTCATGAATCAATTGAAAGCATTTACCTTTCGCGGTCTTTTCTTTGATTCTTATGATAGAAACTTGGATCATTGAGTTCTATTTTAAAATGAACATTAAATCAATGATTTTCCCTTCTAAGCATACCTACCTCTCACTACTCTTGACAAGTTTTTATTTTTGTTCTTTTCAAAAACTCCCCAATTTCCCTTTTGATTTTTTCTGTTGTCCATAGGTAAGATAGAAGTCAGCTGTTTAATTTCCAAATGTTTGGGAGATTTTGGTTATTTATTTCTAGTTTAATTCTATTGTGATTTTATAGTACTTTGTATTAATTTAATATTTTGAACTCTATTAAGACTTATTTTATGGTCTAACATATAATAAATGTTATGGTTCAAATCTAGGATAATTCCCAAAAGTCTCATATGTTCAGAAGTGCGAGTTTTGGAAGACATTTGAATCATGGAGACACTGTAATCGTCAGTGCATTGATGTACTGATGAGTTCCTACCTAAATGTGCTGTTAGGCAACAGAGTCTGGTTGGAAGAGTTGTGTCACTGGGAGCAAGCCTATGGAGGGTAGGTCTCCCTCCCAGCACCTCTATTTTCTATCTTCTTCCTGGCTTCCCTAATGTGAGCAGCTTTCCTCTACCATGTCACTCCACCATAGCATTTATGCCAACTGTAGTCAGAAACTCTCAAAATTGTAAGCCAAATCAAACCTCTCCAATGAAGTTTTGAATGTGAGGTATTTTGTCTCAGTGATAGAAAAGTAACTAATACAGAAAACTTGGTACCAAAAGTGGAATTGTTCTTACAAATGTCCCTAATTATGTAGTTTAGAAGTAATTGGAACTGGATTATATGAGGAATTTGAAAGGTTTGGAGATGCAGGGTGAAGAAGCTTTAGATGCCATAAACAGAGATTGATGAGGGATTCTTATCAGAGCTCAGAAGACCAGAATATTGATATGAATGCGGAGAGTAAAGGCCTGGATTAGTAGGTTTTAGTTGGAAACAAGAACTCCACTGACAATTGGGCTAGATACAATGTATATTACATTTTAGAAGAAAATTTGCCTACATTTTGCCCATATTATGACACTTTGTAGGAGACTGAGATTAAAGGCAATAAGCTAATTAATCTTGAGGAAATCTCAAGACATCCTGATATTCAGAATGTGGCATCAGTACTTCTGACTTCTTTCACCCAGATTATGGTGAGAAGAACAAGCAAAAAGTAAAGCAGAAAACTGGAAAATATTAAATCTGGGCCCAGAAGAAATCGTATGAAAGTTGGAAGCAAAATAAATGTGATTGTTGATGTAGCACCATTAAAAAACAATCAAGTACCTTGTATAGGAACAAGAAGAAAGATGTCTTAAGAGCATCTAAGAAATCAGTAAGACCCACCCATCACAGGCTCAAAACTGTAAACATTTTTTTGAGAACACAGTCTCTGGCAAGGTGTGCTTAAACACAGTCTCTTCCAGAGTTGGTTCTCTAAGATTCATTTTTCCATGCTCAGCCCTCCTGGCACTCAGAGGCAGATGCAGCCATGGTACAAGAAGGCCCAACTACTGCTCAATCTGGCAGCCAACTTTGGCATTATTTATGTAATGCTTGTTTTCAGTCAGGCAGAATGCAAGAGTTAGGGGGTCATGGAGTCTTCCTCCAAGATTTCAAAGATAGGCCTTTGAAGCCAAGCAAGGTTCCCCTGAGAAGTCAATGCATAAAGCTGTGTAAGTGAAGCTAAAGGTGTAATGGAAGCCCACGAATTTGAAGATGCCAGGAATGTGGAATGTCCACTGAGGAAACCATTAGCAATAAGCATAACTAGCCCAAAGAGGCCATATGAATAGACTATAACCCCAAAGTCATAGCAGTGGGGCTGCCCAAGCCTGCTGAAACTTACATCTCACCATATTATTCCTTGAATGCTAGCTATGGGACTAAAGGACTAAATGTTTTGATCTTTCTTTGATCTGATTCCTCTCTATACCTTTATTCTTCTCTTTTGGAATGGAAATGTTTACCCTGTGCCATTTTAGATTAAAAAATACTTTATTTTTACAGGGGCTCACTTTTAAGAATTTGTTTTGAGTCTCACAGGAGACTATAGATTAAACTTTGAAGCCCTATTGAAACTGTTACAATTTGTGCAACTCTTAAAATGGGCTAAATACATTTTGCATAAGTAGATGGATGTGACCCTTTTGAGGGCCAAGAGTGTAATGTTATGGTTTACATCCAATATATCCCTCAGAAGCCTCATGTGTTCAGTCAACTGATCCATTGATGAGCTCCTAACTAAATGTGCTATTAGGAAGTGAGGTCTGATTGGAAGGGATTGTTACCATGGTTATGCCTTTAGAGAGTATATCTTCTTCCCAGCTCCTTTCTCTTTTTGCTTCCTGGCTAACTTGAGGTGAGAAGCTTTCCTCTGTCATGCCCTTCTGCCATACCATTTCTGCCTTGGATCCAGCAAATCGTGGACTTAATTCTACAAAAGCATGAGCCAAATTAAACTTCTTTATTAAGGTCTGTAGATATTTTGTCCCAGTGACAGAAAAGTAAGTAGGTGAATGTTCAATGAAAAAGTGTATGTATTTTAAAATATTAGTTATTATATCTTTAGTCTTGTTAATATTCTGTTGTTAAGGTTTAATGTTATTATGTCTTCTTCGTGATCTTTTTATCACTATAAAATGCCCTTCTCTATCTATGACAGTACTACTTTTTTTTTTTTTTTGTCTTTTTTCCTTTTTGTCGGTACCGGGGTCCGAACTCATGACTGCCTGCTTGCAAGGCAGGCGTTTATGCCACTGAGCTAAATCCCTAGCCCCAGTACTACTTCTTTTGAAATCTACCTCATCTGACATTAACAGTCACACTGGTTTTCTTATGATTGGTTTTTCATCCACTTATTTTCAACCTATCAGTGCACTTATACATGTACATCTCTTAAGAATATAATTAGATTTTTATTTTAAAATTTAATTTTCTTGCCTTTTCATTACTTAAAGTTTATATTTAAATGTGAATATTGATATGGCTGAATTTATGTGTACCATCTTGCTATTTATTTTCTATTCTGTTTTTTTCTTTCTAATTTCTAATTTCTTTTTTATTTTAAAGAGTACAAAAAAACAATAAAAATTGATGCAATATTTCAAAGCAAGATGATAGGAAATTAACAGTGGTTATTATATTGTATATTTTTGTCTTCAAAATAGTTTTAAACATTACCAGATATAACTATGCAAAATTGATCAAACAATATAAGCACTTACTGTTCCTTTCAATGAACTAGTAGAATGAATAATACAATTATTTTAACTATCTTGTGTATACATATGTAATTTTTCCCTTTTTTCTTTTCTCCTTTCTCCCATACCAGTTGTTCTTTCCTTTTGAGCATTTTTTTAATCTTTCACAGTATCTGTTGCACCTTTCGGCTCTTATTTACTCTTTTGGTTCTTACACTAGGGCAATAATACGATTTTTACACATGCAAGTCTGATTTATTTCACTTATGAATGTGGTCTCTAGTTGCATCCATTTACCTATAAAAGCATAGAGTTTATCTTTCTTTATAGCTGAGTAGTACTCCATTATATAAAATATCACATCTTTTTTATCCATTCCTCTGCTGATGAGCATTTAGGTTGTTTCCAAGATTTAGTTATTACAAGTTGTGCTGCTATAAACATGGGTGTACATATATCTCTGTGGTATATTTTCAGTTCTTATGGAAAAATACCGAGAAGGGGAATAACTGGATCAAATGGATCATTAAGCCTAGTTTTTTGAGGAATCTCCACACTGATTTCCACAGTGATTACACCAGTCTATCCTCCCACCTGCAGTGGAGAAAAGTTCCTTTTCCCCCACAGCTCCACCAGCGTTTGTCATTGGGTAATTTTTTATGATAACCATTCTTTCTGGTGTAATGTGTAATACACATTACACCAGTGTTGTTTTAGCTTGCATTTATCAAAGTGACCAGTGATGTTGAACAATTTTTCATATATTTATTTGCCATCTGTGTTTCTTCATTTGAGAAGTGAATATTCATCTCAGATGCCCTTTTTATTGAAATAAGTATATTCAAGTATTTTGCCTTATCTTCTCTATTTGATTAATAATTCTATCATCTGTTTTCTCCCAATAGTTGCACTATGTACTACATCCTTAAGTTAGCACAGCCTATGCTTACATGTAAACTAAGAAGCTTCAGTATTGTAATTGTGCTTATCCCGAGCTGTAGTTTGCACTATTTTTGCCATTTTGCACATACCTACGTTATCTTTCCTTTTTTCTCCATTTCAATTGTTCTTCATTTCTTCCTATATAGTCTAATTTTCTTTTAACCTGGAGAATTACTTTTATTACTGTTTAGATGTGCTGTTAACAGATTATCTCATGTTTTGTCATTTGAAAATATCTTTATTTTGTGTTCATTTTGAAGACTTTATAACAGCTGTAGGATTCTACATTGACAATTTTCTTCTTTTAACACTTCAAAAAATTTCCTTTTGAGCATTTTTTTAATCTTTCACAGTATCTATTGCACCTTTCGGCTCTTATTTACTCTTTTGGTTCTTACACTAGGGCAATAATACGATTTTTACACATGCAAGTCTGATTTATTTCACTTTCAATTATTTCTTGTAAGAAGCCATAATTATTGCTGTTTCCCTTCTGTAACATCAAATACATGTTCATTGGACTGCTTTTATCATTGTATGAATCATTGGTATTCTATTTGTTATTATTGTTTATTTTCTTTGTTTTTGTCCTTTTGGAGATCTGTTTGGATAATTTCTCTTGACTTGTCTCCAAATTCCTTCATCTTTCTCCTGCTGTGTTTAGTCTTCTGTGAAACTCATTCAATACGGGTTTTTTTCTATTTTTAGTTCTGGAGTTTTTACATAGCCTTTTTAAAAATTTCAGTTTCTCTGTTGAAATTGTTCAATAATTCTGCCTATCTTGTTCTCTGTTTGAGCATTTCTTTATTTTTAAAATTCTGGTCTGCTAAATACAGTGAGTTATCTGTTAATCTGTTTATGTTTCCCGTGAATTCTGGTGTGTGTGTATTCAGTCAGTACCATTAGCTCTAATTTGCTAGTAATTTTTCTGATTTCTTGTTGAATCCAACATAATCTTTTCACCTTTTTTTTTTTTCTGAAGCTTAAGGGCTTGTTTTTCTTGCTGCTTAAAGGTTTGTTTTTCTGGAAATGAATTCATCAAGACCCCTTTATATCCACTGCTCTTTAGTATCCACTTCTTTAGTGATTTTTATTTTATCTTGTTTTTCTTGTTATCATGGGATGAAGGTCACACATGCAGGCTTTACATCCAAGCTCCAACACACAAGGTGTGTACTCATTCTTACACATTTTCATTTTATGACTTTTTCAGAATTTCAAGTACACACACATAATGGAAAGATTAATAAGCATAATTGTAGGGAAATGAGTTGCTACGGAAGAACATTAGGCAAAGGAGTGACATGACTGATTTATGATCCCTTGAATAAAATCATAAGAGGAAATTGTAACTTTTTATAAGGTTTTTATAGTTTAAAATGTTCCCAGAAGTCTCGTGTGTTCAAAAGTGGAGCTTTTGGAGGGTGAATGAATCGTGAGAACTCTCTACGCATCAATGGATTGATCCACAGGATAGTTCATGGCTCAATGTGTTATAAGTTCATGGCTCAATGTGATGAGGACTTGGTCTACAGAGGTGGGTCACTGGGGGTGTGAATTGAGTATATTCTTGTCCCTGACTTTCCTTCTCTCTCTACTTCCTGGCTTCCATGGAGGAACAACTTGTCTTTATCATGTCCTTTTACCATGTCATTTCTGCTTTCAAGCAAGAACACCATGGGCTGAACCCTGAACCAGGAGCTTGTTCTTCATTCAGGTGGCATGCATTTTGACCAGTGACAGAAAGTGATAATACAAAGGTGAGAGTTATAGTCTGGAGTAAAGACAGCAACCTGAACTAAACCTACACTAGAGGAATATAAAAGAGAGAACCAACTTGAGAAATCATGATCTGTACCTATTTCAGAATGGAGATGTAGAGATAGAATAGAATAGAGATTATTAATAGAAAATAAAATTACAGGATTGTCTAGTGTCAGTTTATGAACCTGTTAGAAGATTTTTTTTTGGGGGGGGGGGTACCAAAACCAAACTTACAACCTTGTGCTTGCCAAGCCGGTGTTGTGCCACTAAGGTATAACCCTGGCCCTTAGAGGATTTTGGTTTTGAGTAATTTTCAGCAGAGAAGTTTTGAGGTTAAAGTAGTGTATATACTGGATGTGGTGACATATGCCTGTAATCCCAGGATTCAGGAGGCCGAGGCAGAAGGATTGCTGGAATTTGAGCCCATCCTGGGCTACACAGTGAGTTCAAGGCCAGCCTGGAATACACAAGGAGACCCTATCTTAAATAAATAAATAAATAAATAAATAAATAAATACACAAATACATAAATAAAGTACTGTTTAAAAATATTAGCCTAGAAATGGTAAGGAAAATTGATTAGAGAAGAAAATAAATTTAAGTAAAGGAAAGCCACCTGAAAGAATGTTGACACAACACACAGGACTTATTAAATCCCTAAACTAGTACGGCTTAGCAGGAATGGTGATAAAAAATAATAATGATAAGAAATAATGATTATAGGGACTTCTGATTATAAAAACTTTTAATAAGTTTATTCCTTTAGTACAAAAGGGCACAGCATTATCAGCCAAAAGATTAATTTTAAGTTGTGTCTAGATTTATCATATTCAAAGTTACTGCACACTTCTATCATGCAATACTATATTAGTAAGTGGTTACTTGATGTGCAATAGGAGAATAAAAGGAAAATAAAACAATTTAAGTGATTAAAAGCTTCATAACATCTGGCTACAATTGGAATCCAAGCTAATATATGAAACTTTTTAAAAAATTTTTTTAAATTTTATTTTGAAAGTAGCAAAATACAACAGAACAAGACAGAATAAAGCCAACTGAGACCATGCAGTGAAATTGGTACAGAACTTCACAGCAGGATACCGGGATAACAATAATAGGTATCACAGTATATTTCATTATCTTTATAATAGTTGTTCTTTCAATCACATATATCAAAATAAAATGCAATACAGAACATTATAGAACTTATCAAAACAGAATATTGAATAGAGCAATACCATTATCAGAAAAGAGCAAAACAGTAATAAAAATATTTGCCTTCAAAGAAATGGTAGAAGGAAGTCCCCCTTATTTGCTATGGTCAACCTTCCAAGAGATGCTCAGATTTCTGGTTCCCATTTGCTAACAGGGGGACAGAAGAAGGGAGGAAGGGGAAGTGGGATGTTTGACTCTAGGCCATGCACCAGTATGTTCACTATTGCTTAGCAGGGAGGCAGGCTGGTTGCTTGGTTTCCCAGCTTCGTAGGTTCCAACATGGTGTGGATCTCAAGAGACACTGGTGGTTCTTCCCTTGGAAGGGCCACAGTCTGCCACACTGCAGCCACTTATCAGGGAGGTGAGCTGCTTGCTTGGTTTCCCAGGGTCCTAAGTTCCAACATGGCGGGGATCTCAAAAGACACTGGTGGTTCTCCCCCTGGAAGGGCAGCAGCCAGCCATGCCAGTGCCACTTACCAGGGAGGCAAGCTTCCTCCTTGGTTTTCCAGTGTTCTAAGTTCCAACATGGCGCGGATCTCAGGAGCTGCCTGTGCTTCTCTCCCTGGAAGGGTCACAGTCTGCCACACTGCAGCCACTTACCAGGTAGGGGAGGTGCTTGCTTGGCTTCCCAGAATCCTAAGTTCCAACATGGTGTGGATCTCAGGAGACACTGGCGGTTCTCCCCCTGGAAGGCTAATATATGAAACTTTATAAAGTTTGAAAAAAATCTTTATTAAAAATAATTTAATGAGAACAAAACTATGATTTCAATAGTATTAAAAAACAGTACAATTAGGTATGCAATTATAAAAGGTAAAGAATTCTACCATCAATTGAAAAATTTTCAACAACTATTATGAAAATATATTTCTAAACATGTTCAAGCATTTCAGCAAAGATATCCATTGTGAACATGGGGGGATCTTGAATTAGACAACAGCAAGCCCTCTTCAGTGCAGTGTTCTGTAGAGTTTTCTGTAAAGATCCAGGCGCTAACAATTTTGAGCTTTGTGAACCATACAATTTCCATCACAGCTACTCCACTCTCACTGAGGCATGAAAGTAGCCATAAACAATGTAAAAGACTCAGCATGACTTTGCTCCAGTAAAACTTTGCTTACAAAAATGGGTAGTGGGCCAGATTTTGCTTTTGAACAATAGATTGTCAGCTTCTGTTCTACAGTCAGTCACTGTTAGAGAATCCTGTAAGAGTTAATGTTCCAATGTGGTCTAGGACAGAGCCCTCCCACAGAAACGTAATATGAGCCAGTAAGGAATTTTAAAGTTGATGTATCCTGACCAACAGTCATAGCTACATTTTTCTAAAAAATACATGAAATTAATTTTGAGAGTATATTTATTCCAGTATATATATACAGTATTGTATATTGTAGTAATATAATATGTATTGCTACATGAGATCTACAAAACCTGTAGATCTTATGCTTGCAGTATATCATAATTTGGACCAGTCACATTTAAATGTTAAATACCCACATGTAGCCAGTGGTTACTAGTATATGTCAAGATACTTCATAGTTTTCCCAGAACTAGATACTTATCCTGCAGACTGGAAATTACTGCTTGAGACAATTTCTTACCCAGAAAGGTGTTCCTTTCACTCTCTTCCTGGCTTTGAGTTCATCTGCTTAGTTACTAGAAACCACCCCTAGCAATGCTTCACAAACTTTAATATACATAGACTTATTCAAGAATCCTGTTTAAAATGCAGTAATATATATTATGTACATATACAAATTCCCCACAAAGAATATAAGCATTATATACTGCAGATGTTTACTAATAAAGAAAGTGATATTTTTAAAATTTAGGTTCAAGTTCAATTCATAGGAAAGAAATGGAGATTTTGTATTTTTAACACGTTTTAGGTAGTGCCAAGGACATACTCTAAGCAGCAATGACTGGAAAGGCTGCTTCAAAGAATGTGGCTGGAACTGCAACTAATGGCTTACATTTCCCTAAAAAGCTATCAGATCCATTCCCAGAATACCAGGCATCCCTGATCAGGTCACCACCAGAAATGAAATCCTCTAAGCAAGCAAACACTGTCTAGTAAGAATGTAATGTGAGCCACACAAGTAACTTAAAATTTTCTAATAGCCACATTTAAAATAATTTTTAAAAAATGAAACCGTGCCCAGAAATGTACCTCAGTGGTAAAGAGTGTTCTTAGCATGTTCAAGAACCCAGCACCACAAAAAAGTGAATTCAATTTTAACAACCTTTATTTAACCTGATACTTCAAAAATATGATTCCAACATTTAATAGAGGAAAGTATAAATGAGATATATTACACTTGTGAATATGAAACACACAATTCAGTGTGTGTTTTGAATTTATAATACATCTTAATTTGGACCTGCTATAAGTATTTATTAGTCACATATGGCTAGGGCCTACTATATTAAACAGTGGCTCTGAGGTCATCTTTCTCATGACCTGAAAGTTCATCCCTATGTAGCCCTTGTATAACCTTAATTCTAACCTACTTTCACACTCCTTCTTATTCTCACCAAATCCTTCCACTACATATTCTAGAACTCATGGTCTCTGATTAGCAAAAAACTGCCTTCTATTACTAGCCTCATCCATAAAATATTCCTTTCAATTATTACTCTAAAAGAAACCAAATTATCCCTTAGGACTGTGCCTCTTCTGCTATATCAAGTGGTGACTGCTTTTTCCTCATATGTTTTGGGGGGATTTGAGGAGGGATAAATGATTTCCTTTATCCTCATTGCTGTATTCAGGCACTTTCTCTTCCTCCTCTTAAAAATCTATTTCTTTGGACCAGATAGATATAGAATATCTCCAAAAAGTCTCATGTGCTCAGAAGTGGTGCTTTTGGAAGATGATGGAATATTAGGGCACTATGTTCATCAGTGGTGATGAGTTTATAAATCAGTGTGGTGTTAGGTAGGAACTGGGTAGAAGAGACGTATACTGGGAATGTGTCTTTGGAGGGCATATCTCCCTTCCTGGATTCTTTCTCTCTTATTTCTGGCTGCCATGAAATAAGCAGCTTTCGTTTATCATGTGCCCTTCTACAGTACTGTGTCTGCCTTCAAACCAGTCAACTGTGGACCATGAGCCAAATAAAACCGCTCCATTAAGATGTGGGTGTTACAAAGAAAGGAAAAGAAAGTGTCCTAAAGAATATAACTGCATATATATTTAAGTGTATAAGGTAGATAACCATATTACTGAATTTTGCTGGGTCATTGAACAAAACTGTTTCCAGTCTCACTGTTTGAAAGTCCACTTTATATGCTTTAATTTTGTAACTTGAACAACTATTTCTAAGATAACAATATATAATCTATTAACTAGTGATTTCCTATTGTTTATTTTTTCTGAAATACTGTATAACTTGTACCCTTTTTTTCTTTTCTTCTTTTTCTCCTTAAATAAAAAAAAAGATGTGGGTGTTACATATTGTGTCCCAGGAACGGAATAGCTGACTGATACAGATGCCAATAAATTTTGGTACCTACTACCTCTTTTTTTTAGTGACCATTTGTTCAGTCTTTTAGTTAAACAATATATGTAGCGAGCACTTGTCTCATTGTATTCCTTTCTACTATCATACTTCAGCATGTTTGCCTTTTTTATGTTCTTACTTCCACTTAGCTTTCCTCAATCTTTTCTCAGATACCTACTATGTAACCTATAACATACATGTTCAAGAGTCTCATCTTATCTCCAACGGCTACCACAGAAATCCAAGATACCGCAATCTCTTGGCCAGTCTTCTATGATAACCTCCTATAGCCTGCTGTGATTTCCTTGCCTTCATTCTACTCCCCCATTGCCACTCTTGAGTCTATTCTTACAAAGCATCAGGAAAGATCTTAAAGTATTCTTTGATTGCTTTCATTCTTACTAGAATAAAATTCATATTCCTTATCCTGCCCTTTTAAGAACTGTATTCCTGGGTGCTGCTTCTTTTTCCTATTACTCTCTCCTCTGTTACTGTATACCAGCCACCCAAGTTTATTCTTGAGTCAGAGGCTTTACTGTCTATTTGAAATGCTCACCCTTGAGATCTTTGCAAGTGCTTGCTTTTATATCATTAAAATCTCAGTTTGAAAGTAAACGTTTGGGTATATAGATCATCCCATTTCAATCAATGCCCTTGACAATCTCTATTTTTTTTTTTTGCTTTAAACAATTTTATTTAACTGAAATGGGCTTCCATTTATTTAACTGAAGTGACTTCCATTTTATTTTGACATATCTTTTCCCCATGGTGATTTATAGGATCTTCAAGCCAATATAAATAGTTCATAAACACTTGGCTATTTGGGTATACACCTACACAATACCTCAGTAGTATCTTTCAGCAAGAAAAACACTGAAGAGTAAAGACCTGACATAATTAACAAGGTAGAATGAAAATCTGCTCCCAATATTTGTATCTGAGGTAAAGATACCACACCTGTTCAATTAAGAAAACCATTCTTACAACACAGGATGATTTTTTATTTTTAAGTGGGGCCTATAACACTTAGCTGCCAACTAGGTACTGAATTGCAGAGTTCCAGCCCCAGCTTATGCCACGAATTCATGGGGAACAGGTTCCAGCCACTCAGGCTCCTTTCAAGTGAATCTCACAAAGTGTGCTTCTCTGGGCAGGGCAGGCTGGCGCTTTAGTTGAATCCAGGTACCTTTTCTCTTTGGCTTCCTTCAGAAAGATCATTTTCCTTGACACATTTCAGGAAACTATCATGATTCCTTGAGTGTTTAATATCTCAAATGTCTGGCCCTTAACTTGTTTGTTTACAACAATGCTAACAGCATCCTGGGTAACGTTTTAGGCTCTTCCTGTTTTGCCATGGTGACATTTGTGTGGCATTCCTTTTTGCACAGTACCTATTCCCTTGATGTCTACAATATCACCCATTTTGTATGTTTGCATGTATGTGACCAAAGGAACAATCCCATGTTTTCTAAAAGGCCTAGAGAACATCTGCCAGGTTCTTCACCTCTTTCCTTTGTGTTCATCATTTTGGCAAATTACTGGAAGATGACAGCTCTGGGCAGAAGGTCCAATCTCTATTCTTTTACATGGCTTAATTCTCCTTTATTATACTTAAAGCTACTTGAAGTTATATTTTTAATTATGAGTCAATTTTTTTTCTTTTTGTATTCCTTCCCTAGAAATTAAGTTTCATAGGTAAATCAAAGGATGTTGGATTGTCCTACTCATTCAGTTTAATGTCCTCTGTCACTAGAACAGTGCCTGGCACACAAGGAATACTGAATAAATGAGTCTGAAAGTCCTTAAGAGATATAGAAATTCTCAATGATCTCTTCTAATCAGCTAATTTGCCTGTTTCCATCGATAGTTGCTGGCTATTAGTTGCTGCTGCCCAGTCTCCATCTAACTTGGCTTACAAGAGCTTGCTTTTAAGCAGAATTTTCATTGCTTGCTTTGCCATCTCCTTGCCTGGCTTTTCTTTCTTTAACAAGCACAACAGCATGCTGCTGCATCTTCAAAGAGTAAATTAATTCCATCCGCAAAAGGGTCAAGTGCTAGAAAGTGCATAGCCATGCAGTTTGCATGGCAGGATACAGAAGATATGATGCTAATAAGATTCTAAGATGAGAACAGCAGACTGTCTCTCGGGATTCAGATGAAGGGGTCTGTAAATTTTAAAAGAAATGGTCTCCGAAAACTAATGATGTCTGCTTTCCAATTCATTAATAATGTGGAGTGGGGAGATGGGAGTGAGATCCAGGCCATGCTTTGAAATATCAAAATGTAACGAGGAAGAAAACAGTGAGAGCGATCTCAATGGGGTCATAAAGCTGGGAGAAAGAGGCAAACCGTAAGAAAGTGTGGTGGTGCTATACGGGGGCGAGGGAATCAATCCTCACCATGTGTGTATATTTATGTGCATATAGTACCTTTATCTATACACAAGTAGAAAAAATACTGCAACATTGATAGGCTTTTGCAATTTTCATATTTAAGGTGATTCACAGAGAATATTTTAAGTATTGTAAAAACTGTCTAAACCATCTGTCTTTCCACATTTACAAACTCTGCCCTTCACCTCTTTGCATTGCATACAAGGAACTGAGTAACAAGAACCTCAACCTTGTTTGTAGTTAATAGTGGAAGAAAAAAAACCCTCAGGCAAAACCTAATGAACCAAGAGCAATTCTGAGCTCTCCTCTATAATATCTGCCGAGGCAGTGTCTTTCCAAGGGCTGCCTGGACATATCGTGTGACCTTGCTGCTTTACATCATTAAAATTTCCCATTACTGGAATAGTGTTTGCATGGAGGGGCCCTTGTGCAGACATTATGGCTGGGTTTCTCCCTGCTGCATTCAGAGTTTGCAGTAACAGAAAATGCCTCTCTGCTTGAACAGTTCCCTCGAGCTAGGAGGTATGCAGCAGCAGGAGAGTTTAGCTTTGGCTTTTATTTTGACAAAGCTATTACATTTTGCAGATTGAGGTTATGGTCTTTCCTTCTATCTCTGTATTTTATCTGCATGATATTTTCTGATCTCCCTTTTAAACCCCCATTAGTTACGACTGAGGCTCTGGGGTGGCAGTCTGCCTTGGAGCCATGATATCGTCAGCTTTTTTATGAGTCACTAAATAGACTGACTGATTCACTGGGGTTCAGTCATGTGGAACCTTTCTAAGGGACCTAGCTTTAGAAAGGAGACCCTTGTGGGCCGAGATAGAAGCCTTAGATAGGGGGTGGGTGGATAACACAAACCCCCAAGGACCAACAATCTTAAACACAAAAGCCTAACCTCATTCTCCAGGGCCATAGGCTCTGTCAGGTGTGTTCTCCTGAGCACCCTACTTCTGCTATGCCCCGAACATGGTACTATCCCACTATTTTGCTCCAAACTTTGTTTCATCCACAAGTCAACAATACAATTTCATGTAATTCTGACCTGAAGAATTCAGTAAAAAGTTTCACAGTAATGAATACTTGGCCTAGAGGGGGAAGGAATATTTCAGAAGGCTGGTTATTCAACTGTAAACTGTTTAACACCAATCCAAATGAAAGAAATTCCTTGACCAGCTCTCCAAAGTCTCTCAGTGAACCATAGCCAACTGAGAGGTTTTGAACCCAAGGCAAAAGCTCTAATTTCTAAAGCAAGATAAAGTGGCCATTTCTTTCTTCATGGTTTTCCTATTTTAAGTAAGATAGTGAATTCTTCCTGATAAATGCTTCTAAAGCTGCAAGGGTAACACAGCCACGTACCTCAAACACTTCACTTTGTTCACCTACTCTTGAATGTGTGGGATGTGGCAGCCTCGAGTGGGGGCTGTCACAGAGATGGGTTATAGAGGTGAGGAATTTATTTCCCCAGGAAATCTCATTAGTGATGCAGTGCCTGTTTTTCATTGAGGTTTCTGCTCCTTGGCTTTGTTTTCGGCTGAGTAACCGAGGCTGAAAGCTGTCTGGTGACTCACAAAAGGTCACGCTCAGAGTTGGGGGCATGGACCAGAGCATGCTGCCTACCTGTGATTGATGTGTATTAAAGCTGTCTCAAGCCACTCATAAACACAGCAAGAATCCTGTTCTCTTTTCATCAGTGCTCTTGACCAAGACTTGATTTACTGTTTTGAAATCAGCTGCTCCTTCAGTCCTCTACAATAGCTTCTTTAATAGCTTGTCATAACAGTTGATGACAATTTGGAAAAGCTCTCATATTCAATATATTTTTTAAATTGACTTTGCACTATCCCAGGTACCAAGCCTTTATAAACAGTCTAATTGTTCCCTGAGTGTTTGCTGACCTAAAGGAAAGTGTTGATGAATCAGACCTTTCTTTTCTATCTATGAGGGTATTGAGATGTGTATTCAATATTGTAGCAAATCACTGCTGAAAATTGGTTCTATGTCCCTGAGGCTACTTACTTCCAAAGGTGAAATGGCAGAAGTACCTGCTAGGAAAGACCACCCAGCTCTGCTATTTCTTTATGAGACTGCTTTAAAGTTTGTATTGAGAAGGGATTGAAATTAGATCTGAGAGTTATAAGTGACAATATAGTTCTCATTCTGGAAAATAATAATCAACATTGTTCCTACTATTGAATGGATTTTGTCAGTTTGATACACATACCTATATGAGTAAGACTGATGTTGGGCTGGGGTGCTCAGTAGTAGAGCCCTTGCTTAACATGTGCGAAGCTCTAGGTTTGATCCCCAGGGTTGTAAGAAAAAGAGAGGACAGAACTGGGGGGGAAAAAGAGGCAGTCAATGCATAATATTAAAGAATAGAGTATTACAGACATTTTCACAGAATATATAAGACTTATCTGAAACACAACAATTAAAAATACATACCTACTTCTGATCAGTTTATTTTTTATATTTTGATGGCCTGGGAAAGTTGAACTGTGTGTGCCCTTACCTTCCAGTAGCCACTTGTACATCTGTGTCCAGGAATGTCCCCTGGGATGATTTTCAAAATACCTAACAACCGAGCTGACAGGCACAGCAACCATTCAGAATACATTCACCAGTCCCAAGAACAGTTGCATCAGCCACAGCAGCCAGTGAGGCTAGAGCATCAACCCTGCTCCTCACCCCTTTCCACAGGTACAAATCCCACCTATCCTTGAAAGCTTGGCTTAAGTTTTCTTTCTCTTATGAAGTGTTTCTTATCCTATACAGTCAATTTCTTGATTCTGAATTCCTATAGTACAGTTGTACCTGCTAATCATCCCTGTATCACATGATATTATTAAAAAGGTATTATGCATTTTAATATTCCCAATAGCACATTCTTGTACACGTGTAGCATTTCAAAAATATCTTTGGACATAGAATATTTTGATAATAATATTCAGATGATGTTTTAAAGTGCTCCATTTGGTATAGTGCTGATTTGAATTTCCTTTATGAGTTTGAACTTGGCTTCCAAGCACCCTGTTTTCTTTTAGAAAAGCCATCTGAAAAAATTACATCTCAGCAAAGAACTTTAACACCAGCATACTATCACTAGTGTCTCTTCCACCATAAATTTTCTTTCTTCAGATACTCTGCACATTTTTCCAGATGATGAAAAATTTCACTCCATTCTTTTTAATTTGGAGTGGAATTGTGAATGAAGTCTGCAATAGAAAAGACAAACTTCAGTTTTCACCAGAACCTGTTTATTACATTTAATTCCTTACATTTGATATTGTTATAGTTTCATATTTGAGAGCATTCAGAAAAATAACAGGAAATATTTTTCAGAAAAATTTACAGGAAATATTTTTAGCTTTTTTAAATGCTAGTTTGATTATCTGAAACTAAGAATATAGTGTTTTTTCTTAGAAATGACATCAAGGAACCAGTGTTTTAAGCAAGCCCTATAGTTAGTCATTGTCAAGCCACCAACAAAGAAAGGTCTTAGACTCTGCCAGGATGATTTTCAGAAAAAAAAAGTGAGGTGAATTCTCTGAGAAATACTGAAGGCATAACCTCCCAAATGATAGCATGTACATATATATATTTTTTTTTCTTACAAAGTTAGAATAGGATGTTGGTGGTCTTGTAATTCAAGTGTAAATAAGTGGAGCAAATAGGATATGTAGGACAGTAAAACATCACAACAGTATTATAAGAGCCAGTGCTAGTCCTGTCTCTACTATGAAGTCTCTGGTAGACCTTGAACATGTCTGTCTTAGTCACTTTATCATTGCTGGAAAAAAATATCTGATACATTTAAAAGATGAGAGGTTTCTTTTGGCTCATATTTATAGGCTTTAGACAGCTGGCTCCAAATCAGAAGCAGCATGGTGGAAGGGCTCGTCATAGAGGAAAGTGGCTCACATCATGGTCGCCAAGAAGCAAAGGAAGGAGGAACCAAGGAAGGAGACATAGTCTTCCAGGCCACACCTCTAGTGACTGACCTCTTCTGATTCTGCCCCACCTACTATCAAAAGTCAGCTGCATCACCCCATGATTCTATAACCTTTCAAAAGCAATGCCTATGAATACATGAGAACTTTGAGGCACATTCTTGATTCCAACCACAACAATATCATTGTACCTTTCTGGTATATTTTCTCCTGTACAGAAATGAACAATTTTACTACCCAAAGATCCTTTCAGATAAATCACATTATGACAATAATCTTTTTTATAAGGCCATCTATACCCAAATCTCTGTCCTCCTTATACAGCTTCTATATTTTTCATTTATTTCACTCTGCAGAATTCAGCCACTCTTTCAAACTATGCACAGGCTAATAGTAGTATAACATAGGGCCCAAATATTTAAGCACATAATAGATATGATAGTCAATATTTTATTTACTATAAGCATGCCCATCCCTATCTTTGTCTTAATATGGCAGCCCTTTATAAGAAAAGGTAATATCTTCTTTTATATATCCCTCTATTTTACAGCACCTGATAGCTTCAGAAAATGAATGATGACAACAATGACATTGATATTTTAAATTAAAAATTAGTATTCTTTTTGTATTCTTTGAACATTTGTGAATGCATACCAGAATATTGTTGCTTATGTACATACTCATCATTAACTCTGGGCTAGTTATTGGATAGAGTTTTTATAAATAAATACTAATTGTTTTATGACACTACTAATTTGGACACCTGTGAGTGTATTAGTTTGGTTTGTATTATACATGATTTTATAGTGAACTGATAATGCTAATATGTTATATGCTAGCGTGTATGCATGCAATTAACTTCCCTTAGAGAAATACAGACAGCATTAGTGTTTCAAGTTATTTTTTTTAGGTCTTGTCTCTACTTATCTAAGTCTAGGTTCTGTAACTCAAATTTTGATAGTTTTCCCTGGTAAGAGTGCTGGTGGCATCATCTAATATTTATATATTTTTAAAGCTCATTTTCTTTCCTTTTAGGCCCCTTATAGATTATAGGATAGCTTTCAAGCTTATGCTTTCATGAATAACTCTTGTTCTTGATTGTTGTAACACTAAATAGTGGAAAAGGCACAAGGTCCTTTTAAAAATCCTGTCTTCTAAATCTCTTCTTTCTTTCCATAGTAATCTCTTCTTTCCTTCTATGATAATAGTAATGGTACTACTAGTAGTAATAGAGTAAAAATCTTTGGTATGACTAGTCACATTTCCCAGCCTCTCTTCTAGTTAGTTGTGACCAAATGAGTAAGTTATCTCAGTGGTATGTGAGTGGGCATGGTATGTACCACTTCTAGGTTATCTTAGGAAAGCAGATTTATCACTTCCCTGCTCTTTCTTTCCGTCTACTGATTAGAAAAAAAAAAAACCATGTGTGTTCTTGTATATTTCTCTGCTTTAATGAGCGGTAAAAAATATTTGTTGGCGTATCTCTAGAAGACTTCTTAAATTTGGAATTTAATGTCATACCTTGCTCTAAAAATACCTGAGAAATTGAGAATCTAACTCTTATCCATTATAGTTGCAAGTGGGCAAGGAAAAATGAATAATCATGAATCAAGAAAAATGAATGATTATTAAAAAGTAACTAACAAACAATACCTGCAATAATGACCTAAATACACACAGGAAGAAGTTAGAAGAAAAATATTAAAACAAATCCAATTTGGAAGAACTAAGAAGTTAAAAGGCAGAAAATAATGATGTAAGCAAAAGGCCTGGAAGTACTAGTTAATATCCATTATCTAGTTTTTAAAAATTTAACATAATTGGGGCTGGGGATTTAGCTCAGCGGCATAAGCGCCTGCCTTACAAGCAGGCAGTCATGAGTTCGATCCCTGGTACTGATAAAAAGGAAAAAGACAAAAAAAAAAAAATTAACATAATTGTGAAAATTCTTGCAGTTCTGATCAAGATAAGATTGAGCCACGCATGGTAGTGAATACCTGTAATCCCTGTATGCTGGAAGGCTGAGCAAGATGACCACAGGGCTGAGAAGGACAAGCCCAGGACAACTGAGGGATTTAGTAAGTTCCTGCCTCAAAATTTTAAAAAGGGACTGGGGAGGTAACTAAGTACAAAGGCCCTGGGTAAATCCTAACTACTGGTTTTAAAAAAAGAAGACACAAAATTATAACATAAAGCAAAGCAAAAACACAAAAAGTTTTATTTTGAATGTAAAAGAAAACAGTTCGAATTAATAACAATAAATTTGGAAATCTAAAAGGTTGAACATATATATATATGCATATATATATGATTTAAGAAGTAGAATAATATCATAGGAGAGATTAAAGGAATAGTCAAAAATGCATTCCTTAAAAAGACCCCAGACAACATGATACTATTAGACTAATTATACTAAAATTTAGAGATAATTCCTAAGTTATGTGTATTTTCCTGAATATAAAAAAGATGGAAAATAGTCTACATTAATTCTAAAGAGCTAGCATAATCTTGCTCATAAAACCAAAGAAGCAGTAAATAACAATAAAATGATCCAACTTAATGTATATTTAGATTCTAAATAAAATATTCTCAAATTAAATTTTGCATTATTTCAAAAGAAATGTTTCTAGATGATGTAAGACTCAAGTTATTGACTGATTAAAATTTATTTCTGGAATGCAAGGATGGTTTAACATTAAAAAGTCTATTATTGTAACCAATTACATTATCCCATTAAAGTAGAAATCCATACAATCACTTTAAAAGATGCCAAAGAACAGTTTGATAAAACTTATTTCTAACTAAATGAAATTTTGAAGATCCTTTTGTAAGCTAAAAAGATACAAAACCAAGCTCTTTAATCCAATAAATGTGTATGTTAGAAATCTACAATGCACATTATAATTAAAGATTTTGGTGAGGATAGATAGCTGTAACTCCATATCCTATTGCCTCTTCTTCCGTAGTAATATAAATGCCAGTTTTAAAGTTGGGTTCCACTACATTTCTCAGCTTTCCTGGTAACTAGAGGTAACCATGGGTCTAAGTCGGCTAAATGTGACCAATGAGGTATAAACAAATGTACAGGATATCAAGAGCAACTTTAAGAAACCAACATTACCAACACGAAAAAATTCCAAACGCCCACAACTTCAACTTTACAAAGATTATGATTATGCTTGTGCGTTATGATTATGCTTGTGTAAATGTTAAACAAATGAATACAATTTACAGCCAGATACAGTGGTACATTCCTGTAATCCCAGCACTCTGAGACACTGAGGCAGCAGAACTGCAGGGTTGAGCCCAGTCTGACCAGCTTAGTGACTTAGCAAAACTTTGTCTCAAAATAGAAAAAATTATGAAGGGTTAAAGCTGTAACTCAGTGTAAAGACCTTGAGTTCAAGTCCCAGAGATAGATAAATAGAATTTAGAAGTGCACATAAAATCATGAAAAACATGCATGATAATGAAACACATCTATATCAGAGGGAATGCGTAGGAAATGGGTAGTGTTTTAGTTGTACTCAGAATATTTTGTCTCCTTAAAACTAATAAAAATGATAGCAAAAGAGTTTTGAATCAAATATGGCAAACAATAGTTTTTAAACATCAATTGCATTAATGACTCAGCTGTTAAGTTAGAGCAAATTATTTTACATACTTTTATTTGTATAGAAAGTATTGCATAACTTAAAATTTCTTAGTTATATAAAATAAATGCTTAAAACAAAGAAAAATATAATAAAATATCAGAGGCAAATGTACAAAATAAGAGAGGACTCAGCCACATGGCTTTGTTCTCATATTCCAGGATGACTGAACATGTATGAGCCTCAGGGCTTGGCCTAATTGACTCCTTCCAATTAAATAAATGTCCCAAAGCCATGGCTAAAGGTAGTCACTTTGATTTTCATATCCCAGAGATTGTTCTGAAAAAGAAATCAATTCAGATGTTCTGTTATTAGCAATAGATTATTAAATGACTACAATCAGTGAAATTACTCATATCTTTATTCACTGAAGGAACTTTTTCTAGCTTTGTCTAATAAAGATGAATCAAGATAGTAGAAAATAAAATGTAACATAGCACATTCATAAACAGCAACAAAAAGCATAAAATGCAAAGATCAGTCCTAACAAAAAATATGTAAAACCTGCAGGGAATAAAGATATGAACATTTCCTGAAAATTATAAAAGGAAAGCTAAAATAAATGGAAAGATACTCTATATATTCCTTTGATGAGAACACTCAGTATTTTACAGATACTGATTTTTCTAAACTTGGCTCATATGTTTTAATGAAATACCAGTAAAATAGAACCTTATAAGCTAATTCTCAGATTCATTTAAAGAGAATTTTTTGTTGTTGTTGTTGTTGTTTGAGATGGGTCTTACTGTGTAATCTAGGTTGATCTTGAACTCAAAGTCCTCCCGCTTCAACTTCCTAAATGCTGGTATTACAAGAATATGCCACTATATCTCAGTAGGGAATATAATTTTAAAAGAAATTGAGAGATTATCTATATCAGAATTCTAAATACATTATTATAAAGGTTTAATAACTAAAACAATGTAGCATTGACAAGAAAATAGAAAAAATAAGTAGAGTGTCCAGAAACAGATTATACATAAGATTTTAATTTAAGATTATATTTCAAATCAGTAAATGGAGTCAAAAGTAACACATGTGCATATGCTATGTGTACTTTATACCTTATATAATGCTTGTAAACATAATGCTAAATGCATTGAAGAGCTAAACATAATGAATAACAAAATTGTAAGATGATCAGAAACAAATATAAAAAAATTCTCTATTTTATGGGAGGGGGGGCTTGTTCTTAACATAAAAACAATACCCAGAGGTCACAAATGAACAAAGGTAAATGACCAAAGGTACAAGTTGGACATCATAAATGTTGAGTCAAAATGCTAAAATATTTGTAACATGTTAAATTAAGAAAGTAATAAGCAGTATCAGAATACATAAAAAGACCCTAAAAATCATCATTAAAAATCCAGTGAAATATGAAAGATATAGAAACAGTAATATAGAATAAAAACACAAACTGGCCAATACATATATGAAAAAATTATTTGTCTCATCACTAATCAGGCAAAATACAAATTGAAGGGAGTGAAATGGCCAGTAGATTGGACAGTATTTTAAAATTTAACAATTCTTGCAATTAGCAAAAGCCCAAGAAAATGGATACTCCTGTGCATGCATTAACTTTCTCTTCTAATTTCTCCCTTGCTTACTTCAGTCTTGCTGCACCAGCCACTTTTCTTTCCCTAGTACAACATGGCAGCTCTGACCACCTCAAATGCTTTCACTTGGGCTCCATTTCCATTGAGTCCTCTTCCTTCAGATAACTAGCTAGCTTGTTTCGGTATTTCCTTTCAGCTTTTCTGAGATTATCTTCTAAGCAAAGTAACTGTACAGTCTAATTTAAATATGAAATCTGCCCCATCACTCCTTCTATATCTTTTTTAAATTTATTTTATTTTAAAGATAATAGAACCCAACAAAACAAAACAGAATAAAGCCAATCAAAGCAAAGCAGTGAAAGTGGTACAGAACTTCAAAACAGGATAATAGGAAATCAGCAATGGCTACCATATTATATCTTGTTATCTTCACAACACTTATCCATGCCATCAGATATTGCAAAAGCAAATAAAACAAGATAAAAACTATCAAAACATAACATTGAATAAAGCAAAACAGTAAATTGGAACAAAACAAAACAATAATACTGCACATTGTTATCTTCAAAAAGTTGCTGTGTTACCAGATATAGGGATAAAACAAAACAGTAAAATAGGACAAAAAATTGGATTTCAAAAACAAGACAGGAAGAAACCCCCACAGCTGACACAGTGCACACTGCCGTTCTCCAAAGAGATTCCCAGACCACCAGCCCCATGTCTGCAGAGTCAGCCAAACAATACAAGCATCAAGCGATTCCCTTCCCCTCAGTGCTGTCATCTTACTCTGACTCAGTAGGTGTGAAGCGGGGAGAGAATTTTCTTTTCTCAGCCTATGCACATCAGCTGGCTCATGGGAAAGCGTGGTTTCTCATCTGGTTGAGGCTCTTACCCAGCAGCATGGCAGAGTCTGCTTCATGAGAAGACTTGGTTGAGGCTCTTACCTGTCAGCATAGCAGGGCTTGCTTCATGGGAAGGTGTCGTTGGTCTTCTGGCTGAGGCTTTTACTTATCAGCATAGTAGGGCTTGTTTGAGGGGAATGCGTGGTTTCTTTTCTGATTAAGGCTCTTACCCATCAGCATGGCAGAGCTTTGTCACAGGAAGGTGAGGTTTCTCTTCTGGTTGAGGCTTTTACCAATTAGCATAGCAGAGCTTCCTTCATGGCAAGGCCCTCTCCTGGTATCTCTACATGTTTTATTTTCCTCCACCATGTTAGATAGGTAGTAGATAGGTAACTACTGAATTAACTCTTTTTGAATGAACAAAAATATGTCAGTGATTAAGAGGTAAATTGGTATGAATTTCAGGATATTGTACATCAAATTAAATACTAAAATAGATAAAATATAGATATCTCTGACCCAACAATTTCATTTCCACTTATCTGTTCTTAATGCATACATTTGTCCACAAGGAGACATGTATAAAAATAACCAAAGATGCTTCATACAACAATTTTTAATAATAAAAACCAACATAAAGACATACCAAATGAGAAGTTAAATAAAATATGATATATTTATTAAATAAAAAACTATGCAGATGTTCAGAAAAATAGAATATTCACAAATAAAAAATCTAATGCTGCACTTCAAACTTCTAGAGAAAGAACAAGCCCAAAGCCCAAAGCCCAAAGAAGGGAGGAAGTTATTTAAAAAAAAAAGACTATATAGATGATATAAAGAACAAAGTATTTTAGATGTACTTGTATATAATAACATCCTGACATTATTATGTTAAGTAAAAAAATCAGGTCATAAAACATATCCAAAATATAATCTTATTCATGGAGAAAATGTATTACGTGTGTACATACATGCAAACTGCACATCTATATACACATCCATTTATGTATATGAATATACATAAATACAAATTTCAGGTATAAAATATGCATGCCAAACTATTGTTACTTTACCTTCTTTCTGTGGAAAGCAGGAGTTTGCATTAGGGAAAGCTGGTATGGGAGTACATATTCTAAATATTTCCATTTTGTTTTACTCCTTTACAATGGGAGTATATTCATGTACCACATTTTTAATTTAAAAATAGAATGTCTCCAAGGTTATCCTCTCCCATGTGAGTCTCGCTCATTTGTATCCTGAAATGCTCTCTTGGGTGGCAGTGAGTGAGATGAAGTAATGGCCAGTGTGCCGGGAATTGCATTTAGAAGAGCATTGTGCTGGGGAACATTAGTCAGCCACGTTTGCCCCTATAGAAAAAAAAAAAACAGAACTGAGAACCTCGTTCATGCCGCATTGTTTCATTTTCTCTCTGCAGCATCTAGAAACAGAAGAAGCCTCATACTGCCTTTATTGTGGTCACAGTACATCAAAAGTGCAGGAGGGGGTAGGATTTTTGCAACATAGACACATTTCATACCTACAGAATAGCTCTTTGTTCTGTATTCTGAGTAATTTTAGGTAAATAAATGCTTTCCTGCCAACATAAAATACAGTGAAGTAACTTGCAGGACTCAAGGTGTATGAACAAGTATATTGGCAGCCTCCTCTTTTAGCTCTTATATGTGGATCAGAAAATGTGAAACGGTATATGGCATACTAACTTCACTCCCAGGCATTTGTAACCCTTTCCTTAAGAGTTTTTATTCTCAGTTGTTGTACTATTTCTTCCCAATTTATGTATAAACATGTTCGTGTTTGCTAACACATGAGAACACACACACACACAGCCAGAACTGCCTGTCTCAATGCCAGGCTTTTTCTGGATAAGCATTGCTTGACCTTGTGTCTGTTCACCATCGACATCCTTTTAATGACTACCCAGGGTTACAACTCACTGACCCATGGGCTAGCGACAACCTTTAGGGACAGCTCTGTTTAAGTCAGATTCCTTTTTCTTTCTTCCTTCCTTCTTGATGTGACAGGGTAGAATTGACTTGATAGGATATGAAAAAGAAGAGAATGATTGCCATGTAGACCTATTAACAATAATAGCAATAACCAAAATAATGATAGTCAATAACTAATGAGTGCCTGCCAATTGCCAAGCACTATGCTAGGCATTTTATGGATCTCATTTAATCTTCACAATGACTCAACAAGACAGGTACTGTCTTTATTTTTCTTATGTCTATTTTACAAATGAGTAAAATAAGATTCAGAGAGATTAAATGGCTTGCACAAGTGTTACACAGCTATAAATGTCAGAAATGGGATTTGCCCTAGAAATAGGTATAATAATGATCAAAAACTGAAAAAATTGAAGGTTTATGTGAATTAATTTGGGTGCCTAGTAATTCTAAACTAATTTGACATTTTTAAATTAAAAAATTAGTATCACTTATCATAAATGAAAATAATAAAATAAAAAAGTTGTATTCAGTTAACAAATCATTACCTTCCCTTTCATCACCCTGGTCATATTTCTCCTCTTTAGTTTCTGGTGAAAGGCTTAAAATGCCTTTGTCTTTATTTATACCAACATAAAAGTCTACGTAAACTTACGTAGGGATCTAATTTGTTTATATGTGTATATGTGGTGGCTGTGTTTCCCATAGTTCCTTTCCCCAGAATGCCTTTCCTTGTATGGGGCTAGGAATTGGCTAAGATTGGCCTTCAGAGAAATTTGCCTGCGATTCAGAAAGCAGAAATAAAGTTCCTGATATTAGTTTGGGAAAGTCAGAGTAAGGTTAAGGTAGGTGCTATAGAAACATATGAATTTTGTGGATTTGCTGGACAACTTCGTTGGCTTCAGGTAATGCGTGGCACCATAAGTTCTCCACTTCTCATACGATTTCTTCTGCCAACTTCTACTTCTATTCATGCTCTGCTCCATGACCAAAGTCAATAGTGTCTCCTACAGATAACCCACATTCTGTAAGTTGGAAGTTTGGGTGAAGTGAAAGAGCCACTGTGATTTTCCTTCCTTGGTTCCAATCTGCTTTTAGAATGACATGTCATTTCATGTCCATTTTTCCTTCCCACATGCCTGCCCTAGAAGCTTTAGGTCCTATACTGTAACAAGCAACAGATATATGTAAACTATTTTTGCCAGCTTTCACAACTGCATAAGGCCAAACGCCTATAACAAATTCCAGCTGGTTGTGGTGGCACGTACCTGAAATCCTAGCACTTGGGAGGCTGAGGCAGGAGAATCGTAAGTGTGAGACCAGCTTGAGCTACATAGCAAATTCAAGTCCAGCCTGGACTATATAGTGAGCTCCTGTTTCAAAAATAAACAAACAAAAGTTCCTTATTCTATATGATTCCTACAAATGCTACTTCTCTGATCAAACCCTAACACAGTGTGTTGGTTTGTTTTTATCTATAGAGATTCATGTAATATAACATTCTTTCTTCACTAATATATCATGAAGATTCTTACAAGTCAATAGATTCTCCCTGGTACATTTCTCCATATATGTTTATATATCATCACACTAAAATATCAATATATATATATGGTATACATCATATATTCTAATTTTACTTAATGATTTATTATTTTTCTTATTGACCCTGTATTCTCCTAACTCCTCACTTACATCACACATCTATCTATTCTCTACACATCTTGTATTAACACATTTATGTATATTTCTGAATTTTCCTTCATGTTCAAAAATCCATTTTGAAGTACTGATAAAAAAACTATTATTTAAATAAACTATACTTTTTCTGCTGACTTACATTATCTATTTTTTCCATGTGTTAAATTCTCATATGGTCTATTTCTCAGTTTTATATTCTGTCAAGTGATTTGTCTATGTTTATGATGATATGTTGATTTGATTACAAAAACTATATCTTTATATAGTAAAGTAAGAAGCCACACACTCATGTTCTTTTTTATGTTACTATATTACTCTAGGACATTTAGTCTTACATGTAGATTTTGAGATATCTTCTTTTCAAAAAATTCTGTTCAGATACAAATGTATTCAATATTAATGTGGGAAGATTACTGTTTAATTATCTTTGTTCTTCCCATCTAAGGACATGAAATGCCTTTCCAATGCTTACATCTCATTTCATCATTCAGTGAGATTTTATGGTTTTCTTTGTATAACCTTGTGCCTTTCTTTCTACATTAATACCTCAATTCATGAATGCTTCTGTTTGCAAACAATCTGCTCTCAAACAAAAGCAATAAGCAAAATTTTGGTTCCATTGTGAACTCTGTATAAGACCACAACATACACGAACATGACAAACGCGAGCACATCCATCTTCCCCACAAACACCAACTCAGCTGTCTTCCCCCAAATTGTAAAACAAGTTAAGTTTGTAACCTGAGTTACCATGATTATTTTTATACCTAATTATTTTATAGTTTTCGTCACCATTTTGAACAAAATATCATTATTTTTCTATTTTTTTTCCAGGTCCATTTTTCTAAAATACAGAAAAAAATATTTTTAATACCTATCTTGCATCCAATTCCCTTAACAGATTATTTTACTTTCTGCCACAGTTCACATAAAGAAACAGAACAAGTATAAAATAGGGTTTAATTATAGAGCAGACCTTATGCAATTGTGGTAGAGGTTTGGAAGAAAGAATCCAAAAGGGGGAGTTGGAGGATCAGAGAAAGTCACTAATAAAGCTCTGTTAAAAGTGAATGCATGGCACTTCAATTCCCATTACCAAAAAAGAGTGAATGCATAGCAGTCGGAAACCTTGATATGTCCAGGTGTCAGAGGGAAAACACAAAGAGGAATGAGCAGAAATGCTCATACATAGCTGGCACCTCTACACAGCTCCCATTGTAAAATCGTCAATCCAGTGTCTGGTAGACAGTCAGTTAGCAGGTCCAGCAGTTAATTTTCTTCTCTCCTTGCAATCACTAGAATCCCTAAGACAATGTTAAAATAATAATTATCAATGGTCCTTCTTGAGTAATTTCTGATTTGATTGAAATAGTTTTAGAGTTTTGTTACAGAATAATGAAACTGGTTACTGGAAAATTGCCTTTATTATAGTTAAGTAGATTTCTTCTTTTTATTATTTATTAGGAATGACTTCTGAATTGTTTTAAATACCTTTTCACCATCCACTAACATAATTCCTTTGTTTTTCCTTTTGGATTTAATGATGAAATGAACTGTATTAATACATTTCCAGATATTAGAATACATCTTTTTTTCCTGGAACAAATCCTTCTGTCATATTGCATTATTATTGTGTTATGTTACTAGATTATGACATTGTAACTTTTGCTTATATATTCATAAATGATATTACCTTTTTAAAGTTTCATCTGTGTGAATTGTATTTTTCTGAGATACTCACAATGAAAACTCAATACTTTGGATGTATCACTTGTGGCATTTATAAGTGACCATCAGGATGGGGAAGAAGGGGAAAGGATTCAATGTTCCCTCTCACTATAGCTTTCCTGTTGGTTGACCTCTGTGTCCTGAGATAAATTACTGCACCCTGGTCTACAATCTCTCATGTCTTCCTCTTAGCATGTTTATTATGTCATTATGTACTCATTAATGAGAAGGACCATCTGCTATGATGTTTTCATATACTAGATTTAATTAGTCATTCATTTAGTGCTGAAAAGATAGAGGAAGGTATTCAATATAAAATTCTCTTCTAAATGCTTTTTGTGAATTCAATAAGAAATACATACTATTTTAGCTGTCTCAACAAAATTAATATTTACACAATGTTAAATGCACAGCTTTGGCTCTGTTAAGACCTCACTGTTTCATACATGTCAATGATTGATTTGACATTTTAATAAGTTCATATTAAGTTGGTTCCATGAATCTGATGTTGTCATTCAAAAAAATCAAATCTGCTACTTCACATGTCCTCTAAATATATAGATTTCCTGCTTGAATTATAATAATAAGCAGGGAGGGATCTTTGTGTATTTATAATTTGTACAGTTTGTTTGCTGTGAGGGAAAAGAAAATGCTATCTCAGTTCTTCTTACTTCCCTTTGTAAGGTGCAAGTAGACACAGGCTGTGAGACTCACATCGGGCTCATGTTGGAAGGGCTCAGACACAGAACAAGGACTTTTAGGGGTCAAAGAATCCATAAAGGCAAATTGGTCTGTGCCTGCCTCAAGCTGTGGTGTTAATATGAGTAGACAGAATGCTGTAGAAATATGATGGAGAAAACTATAAAAAGTGATATTTAAATTGCTATGAAGCTTGAATTGAGCCCTTTTCCATTATTTCAGAAATCATTACTAATATGAAAGAAGCAGGGAGAAACCCAAACTCACCGAAAAGCGGTAGGAAACTGCAGAACACATGAAAATCCCAGCTGGTGAATAAAATCTATCACACCAGCAAAACTGTGTGAATGACAATCTTTTTAAACATGTATCAGCTGCAGGGGCTGAATGTGGAGAGAAGTACAAGATTAAGATGGTGCTGGGAGAACTGGGGAGCACTCATACTCACCCCTCTAAGAAAACCTGCCTATGCTCTACTGAATCATTCGCCACTAAGGTGATAAGACAAGCTCAGCTGCTAATGTCATGTCTTTCCTATAATGTGTATATCAAAAAGCATGGCAACGATGTTATGGCTCAGCTCCCTGAATGAAGTAATCTTTAAAATGAAGGTTAGATATTAGTCTTACTACTCTATTAATAGAATTATAACATATCTGACTGCTGGATTTCTTTGAATGTATTGTCCACCATACCATATCATAAAGATAATAACTTAAGTAGAATTTGTAAAAAGTATACACTGATCACCTACTTTGTGCAAAACTACAAAGATAAATCAGACATGATCTTGGATTTCCAGGATTAAAAGTCCATGTTCTGTAAGGGAAATAGGCATACATAAATAACACCACACTGACTTTAACAAGAATATTAATAGAGGAGTAGAATTCTGTCTAATTGGGGTGGGGGAGCGAGGAAGGAATGACTAAACATGATAGCTGGGGGAAGATGGTTTGCATAACATTCAGGTGTAGTCTAGAGTTCTCGTCCTGACTGGGTTACTAATGAGCTGAGTGACCTTCAGCAGGTCTCTAGGTTTTTGTTTTCTCATCTGTAAAATGAAGGAGTTTTCTGATAATGATCTCTCAGATATCTCTTCAGAACAAAGTCTCTAATTTGATTATATTACTCACATATTAAAATGGCAAGAAATAGTTCTTAAAAATAAACTAGAAATTATATTATACAACAATTGTAGCAGAAGAGTAGTTTGCATTTAACTTTTTACTGCATATTTTCTATTTACAGATAGGTCTACATCAGGAAGGTGAAAAAGGGAATGTCTTTCAAAACAGTATATTCTTGTCTTGGAGACAAGAAATGTTAAACTATAGAAAAGCACAAAGAATAATGTAGCAATCATTTATATTCTGTATTTTTAAATTATTATAGAAAAGCTAAAACCCACCAACTCTCTTCATTTTACTCTTTAGGCACAATGACTAGAATTTTTTTTTCTCACTGCTAGGCATTGAGCCTAGGGCTTGGTGAATGCTAGGCAAGTACTTTAAAACTGGGCTATTTCAGTTCCAATAATTTTTTTAAGTCTAGCTGCAAATTGATTTTTTACCTCTTAACATACATTTAAATGTATCTATCTATAAGCAATAATATAGACTATCTTGTATGTCTTTTATATAAATGCAAGTATAATATCTCCTATTATTTTTATTTTAATACTTAGTGTTTTTTTTTGAGGCCTACATACCTTATAGCTAATTCTTGTGGTATAAAATTCCATCATATAATTTTCCATTTTTATGAATTTTTGGATTATCCTCAAATATTCAATATTATAGTCAATGCTACATTAAACACATGTGTACACATTTCTTGCTGTGCATATATGAGAATTTCTCTAGGACATATATCCAATGGGATGACTTGTAATAGGGATGATGTTTCCAAATATTAAGTATTGCGTTGCATTGCAAAGGGTTTGTAGCGATTTACACTAATGATATAGGGGAATGAAACTCCCAACCTACTATGTCTGGTATGAGTCTGTGTTCTCTAAAATTGAAGAATGAATTTTAGGAACAACAGAGGTTAAGAGTAGAATATATTTACTGAGAGAAAGAAAGCTTCTGTTGAGAGAGACAGAAGGGGTCCCAAGCAGGTTGCCAAGGACTCGGTCTTTTCCAGGGACTTTTACAGAGTAAAATCATGTGGTTAGATGGGTTCAAGGTGAGGAAAACTGGAAACCTACAAGGCAGAGGGGCATAAGGTGGGACAGAACTATAGTTAAGCAATAAGATTAATAGTTCAGGTAAAATTGATCAAGTTGGGGACAAATGAGGAAGCCAGTTCTGTAAAAAGGAGGCATTCTTAGAGAGCAGTGACTCTTTCCTAGGGGCTTGGCATGGCAACTCCTAACTTCCTCAGGGTAATAGGGAACAATTTAGAGTATCGTCCTTAGGATGTGGATGCATGTGTTTGATCTTTTGTCTTGACGCCTGACCTACAGATGGAGATGTCTGTCTCCCCTATAGTTGCAGGGTATCTGGGCTTCTGCTGTGGCTTCTTTAAGGACCTAGCCTTCTCACTGCCTATAGTATTTCTGACTAACTCAGCTGCCTGTAACATTATTACCAGCCACCAGAGGTTCATGAAATTCCCAAATTCTATACTGACTAACATTCAGGCTTCTGACAGTTTCGGTTAAAAAAAAAAGTCTTTCATTATTATTATTATTCTAGTGAAAACACTTTTTTGAAGTATGACTTTTGGCCAAATTTATTCTTTCCTTAGTTTTTACTCCATTCTCTTGGCCAACATTTAGGTTGTCGTACAGAATTTCTAATTTTCAAATTTCATGGTTCGATGTATTTAAGAAAGCCTTTTTCACCTTGAAGTAACTCTAATAGTTTGAGTTTGTTTTTCTCTTTGGGTCTCTAATCCATTTGGAAAATATTTTGTGTGGGAATTGAAATAAGGAATCTATTTTTTCCCCCATTATGGATAGTCAGTTGTCCAAAACCAATTACTGAATAACTTATTCTACTACTCAAAGATTTGTGAAGTAGCTCCTTTCAATTACAAATCCTCATACATGTTTATATGTGTCTCTAAGCTCTTTATACTGATCCATTGATCTCTAGCTGACTACTTTTTGTTCCCTAAGTAACTGATTATATTTAATAAAACAAACTAGTTTAATTGAGTGTGCCCATTTTTAATATGTCAGCCCATGGGTTTTACTTTGTTGTGCTTCTGGGTATCTAAAATGAAGTGGGGCCACTGTGGGGAGACTTCTGAGTGGAGTAGGCAGTTGGTGGCAGAGCAGAGACAACATATATCACAGGTGAAGTGTTAAGCCCACTCCAAAGGTGACTACATGGCCATTTAGTAAATTCAAACTGAAGACTGAACAATCTGAAAACAAGATTCTGATTTAAGGAGTCCTGGGTATCTCTGTTCAGCTACTGTGGATTGGAATTCTTCTTTGATCGTTCCCTGTCAACTCCTGGGAACACACTCTTAGATCACTCTCTTCTTCAGAGATCTTTGGGATGACCTCTTTTCTCTTGAAATAGTCCTTGATGAGCAGTTAGAAAGATAGTCTGAATTAAAACCTAAAACAGAGCTTAACAACAGTAAAACTGGCTTCCCCTTCCCTGACTGTAAGAATTTTCTAGGAAAAACTGCCTTAAAATTCGTGCCCTAGAAAGGAGGGAAAATGTTTCAGTCCTTGCCTGCATAATGTTCTGAATAGATTTGAATTTACAAAATAAAAGATGAACACAAAACAAACTGAAACCCAACAACCAATTTTCATTTAAAGGTAAATTGATGTCGGAGATGGCAGCACACACTTGTAATCCCAGTACTCTGGTAGCTTGAAGAAGGAGAATCCCAAATTCTAGTTTAGCATGAGCAAGTTAGTGACATAGCCAAAACCTGACTCAAAATAAAAAATAAAGAAGAGCTGGGGAGATAGCTCAGTGCAAAGGCCCTGGTTTCAATACTCAGTACTGCCAAAAATAAAATAAACTGAAATCCATTTTTCTTCTCCATGTAATTTAGAAATTTTCAGGAAGAAAATATGCTTGTTCTATTGGATGATCCTAATCCTGCAGTTCTAAATATATAAGAGGGAAAAGTCATTTTTCCCTTTCTAAAGGAATTTGTTCACCACTTGCACCCTTCATCCAAATCCTTTCTAATTCTTGGAACTCATTTTTCTGAAAAGGGCTTGATTGTCTCCAATTCCATTCAAAAACACACATCCTGGTGTCACTTTCAAGAAAGAGATTCCCGGTGGTACTGTAAAGTGGAACAAGGAAGTGAAAGTGAGAATACCTAGTAACAACTGCCAGATCACGTCTCCAAATACATGTTAGATCCAACCCCCTGGTAACTTCTAGAGCACAGAAGAGATCACACCTGCTCCCATACTAACGAGCTGGACTCTGAGGTTATAACATGCTTTGGACTTCTGGAAAGATAGTTCAATTAATTCAAGCATTTTTATTTAGAATATGCTTTATTAAAATGTACTAATTAATTTCATGTTTGTGAATTACCAATTTTACACTACATTAAAATGTAGACATATTAGTCTTGGATTGTTCTTTACCAATTACAAGATTGTAAAATAATATTTACCATTTATTTAAATTAAAAATTGGGAAACATATATTCAGCAAATTTTTTGTAGCTGGACATCAATGTCCCAGAAAGTTGTTTTACTTATAAAATGAAAGTGAATACATGATTGTAAATATTTGTGCTTACTGATTTAAGTCCATGAGTACTTAACAGAGTTTCTTTAAAAAATAACCAATAGGGTAAGAGATGTGCCTTAGTACTAGAGTGTTTACCTAAAATGTAGGAAACCTTGGGTTTGATCCTCAATGCTTCAAAACAAAACAAAGAAACAGTGAATGATGGTATGAAAGATATTTGACAGAAATTAACATTCCCACCTTACTTTTTGCAGAGGAGTTCTCCGACTCAGTCCAGTGGATACCATATGCTTTCATAAATTGCCTTTCCTGGGATCGCCTATAAAAGTGTCGTGTAGACATAGATGGCCATCTTGTTGTCTGATGAAAATTTTCATTCATGATAAATTTGTTCCCATTATTCTAGAATTGAGGCAGCATTTTAATTTTATTTCATTCATTATTTCTTTGAATATTCTTGAATGCACAGTAGTTTCTTTTTCTTTTTATTATCTTAATTTTTTTCTATAAAACTTCTGAAAAAATAATTTGAACTCAACAAGTGATACATACACATAAATTATTTCTTCAAATGATTAGGGAAAAGGCATTTGGGAATTTCTGGATAGTTTTTTAAAGCATACATTCATTTTGTTTTGGTTTGGTTTTGCTAAATTCGTGTCTGATTTCTAGCCCAAACCCAGACTTATTTTTTGGAGTACATGATTACATTGATTGTGGAGAGTTATTATATGTAACACATCTTAATTCTTTTTCTTACTTCTCTCCTACTTTCTACTTCCTCCATCCCTATTCCCTTCCTATTTGCAAATGATCTATCTCACTGTTTTATATTATCCATCCTTTATTTTTCACTTTAAATTATTGCTACTTTAGGTCAAACCCAGATATCTCCACTCATTCAGTAAAAATGTGTTGAATTCTTGTTAAAGTTTTTTGCTTAACACTGTAGAAGATGAGCACATTATGAAAGTTCCTATTCACTGAGAGAATGAAGCATTAAATTCTGAGTATTCTGTTTATTAGTGCCCTATAGGAAGCACACATAAGGAAGTTCCAAAAAATGAATGCAGAATTTCTGAGAAAACAGGAAATACGAAATTTAAATTGGGTACTGGGAGATTTCTAACAACCGAAATAATGGAGGAAAAAATGAGATGTGTAAAAATATTGCCAGAGTACAAATGGAGGTGTTTGGGAAACAGAAAACATGGCAATTTAGTGTTGGAGTTCTGCAGAGTAACAGCCTGTTCAGTAAAAGGCGTTGACCCCTTAGGCTTAATTTTGAGCAGGAAATGTAAACAGGGATAACAGGTTAGAATTGCGTTTTGGGAAGAATGATTGGCAGTGATACATAAAGTGACACAAAAATGATCTGGAACTTTTGAGAAGCTTGGAATTTCTTAGGAAACTTTATAACAACATATTTAAGGAGATGAGGGGGAAAAGATAAGCGTAAACACAAGGAGTAGAGGAGGCAAGACCAAATGAGATCAAGTGCCAAAGTAGCAGAAGTAACAAAATGTAATCTAATTGACTAGCAGTAAAACATTTGGACTTTTTTCCCCAATGTAGTTATAATTTTTGGACTATGGGTTTTAGTGGGGTCTACTTTGAATAAAGTGTGGTAGAACAAAATATGTCCATGGATTGACGTCTTGTCTGATCAAAATTTTCTTAATGACCAGAGTACAAGGTATTAAGTTTTTTAAGAAAAATGAAGCATATTAAAGTATCTCATTCAAAGAAAAATTTGGAGAAATTATAGCCTTGACCCTAACTCAGAGCAGATATATAACTTCTCTGAATCTCTAATACCTACTTCATAAGTTTTTGCAAGGAATGAAAACCTAATGGCATCATGCATATAAAATAACAACACAATCTGAAGCACAGCAAGAGATTACAAAATATATTAACTCCTCTTTCCTTTCCCTGATTGCCATTTCCAAACCTTGGCAAGACTGATTTTTGAAGAGAATAACTCAGAAGTCTTATAATATATACTCTGAAGTTATTTACATGGATGGATCTCTTCTATTTTCTTTATTTTCCCTTCATGTTTAAGCAATTATTTTTCTAAACCACTGTTTGGATGAATTAGGAAAGATAACTGGAAAAAAAAATTTCATTTCATATAAAAAACAAATCTAATATAGGTAAAATAAATGTAAGAATGACCAAATTTTGAACAGAAAGTATGTATTCCTCTTTATACAATGAACATAATACTTAGAATTCTAGGTTAACTCAAGTTTTATAAATTTCATTCTTAATTTAAAATTCAAATTAATTTGGATTATAATTTCACAACATTTATTTAATCAATGATTTAGACAATAGTTCCTAGCATGTAAGTTTCAGGTAGTCTTCCTATTATATTAGGTGTAACCTGTGATGATGAACCTTTTACAGACAAGTGCCCAGCCCAAAACCCACTTTTTATCACAAAGTGCAAACACTGAAATTAAATCTGAATACTAAAGTTTAAAAAAATCAAATCATACATTAACATCTGTTGTTTTAAAAGAAAACCGAGTAACACATGTGCTACAGGTTTGCCACCACTGACCTATACTGTATAAACAAATACAAATATATTGGCTATTTTTAAAAGTTTGCTTGCTCTTAAAAGAAACAGCACATTAGATTCATTTCTAATTTTTATGATAAAATTTTTGTTTTGTATTATTTTCTACAATTTTTAAAAACTGCAGTGCAGAAAGTAGTATGAAAAAAATCAATTGAAGCAAGAGTTCCCTAATCAAGAAAATAAAAATAAATGTGGGTAAGAGTGTCTTTTTGATTCAGACTTTGAGAAATTGCAATTTTATTACCCAAAGGCTACTCAATGAAATACTTATTTAAAGTTATACAGCTGAAAATCAAATGGTTGTAAGAAGGAAGAAGACATGGAATATTAGAGACTGAAGAACAAAGAATTATTCAGATTCATCGTAAGTGTAATTTATTTCTTGACTCATAAGAAATTAACACATTTTTATTGGAATGGAATATTTTTAATCTCTATCTGAAATCTGCAGATAACACAAATGGGAATAAGTTAGAGTGTAGAGATTTGAATAAACTTAACAAAAACAGAAGTCCTGAGATGAGAGCTTCATGACAAAATGCCAGAAGACTCCAGAACAGCTGCCTCCAGGAAAAAGAACAATTTAGTTCACTGATGTACTGGACACATTTAGGAAGAAAATTACAATTCTGTCAGTCTGAGAACACTTAGTGAAAACTAAGCAGTAAAGAAAACAAAAAGTTGTAGGGAAAACAATATAACCATAGTACACTCTTTGTCAATAACATCTCTGCAGTAATAATATTGTAACCATTAAATAATTCTTAATAAGAAATTGTTCTACAACCACACTGTAAGGGTGGAAGAGTGGTCAAAGAAAATGTGTATGTAGAAAAATATGTAGGGGCACAAGATGTAGAAGAAGTGTAAGACAACTAAATCCTCCTCTTCTATCAAGATGACATACCTAAAATATCACAAGAATAAAAACATCACAATGTTTTAACACCAGCGCGTAATTTGTAAATATGGAGACAAATAACAAAAGAAATAGACTATTTGAAAGTGGTTGATTTTAAGTGGAAGCTCTCCAGAAGAGACAGAATAGGGAGCTGCTATTTTCCTTTATAACTTAAGGAATATTTTGACTTTCCAAACACATCTGTTTAAAAAGATTGATAAGAATACAATGAAGTAAATAATCAAAATTGCATACAATCTGAAAAATCAATTGACTACAATAACTAGTTATAGAAAATAAAATGTAACCCAAATACCTGAAAATTAAATGCAAAGGGAATAGCACACAAATATCTAGTGAGAAGATATTGAGTCATGAAGTAAGAGGCTTTGTCCAACTTGACATTTTCATGATATTTTTATGTTATAAAAACTTTTTAAACATCTTATTATGAATTAAAAATGTACTTTTTTCCTTCAAAGTATTTGTTCATTTCATCGTGTGTCCTAAGGTCAGTTCTTGTAAACTGTTTATAGGTTTTACACATGCATGAGTCTTAACATGCATTTCTATCTTTCTATATTAAAGGGGGGGACAAAACATAGTAGTACAGAACAAAACATATTCCTATAGATACATAAAACGAAAAAGACATATAAAACCTCTGTACAAGGAGTTCTACCATGGTTACTGTGTTGTCTTTTATTATCTTCAATAGAATTGGGTATATCATCAGATATAGTATAATTGAATATATCAGTACATAACAGTATTGACAGAAACACAACTTTGCAGACAGTGTAAAACTAAAAAAACAGGTAGTAATCAAACCAGAATGAGTAGCGTAACTGAATCTTGTCATTTTCAGTATAGTTGTCTATACTCTCAGACTTGATACTATCAATTATAACAGTTTTGAATAAAATCTGTCAATAACAAACAGCAATCAAACAAATTAGATTTAACTAAGATCAGTCATGATAAAACAGTATAAGTTTTACGGGGCTCCAGACTAAGTTAATAGGAAACTAAAGATGATTACTGTGCTATATCCTGATATTTTTGGGATAGCTGTCTGTGCCCTCAGATCTAGTGCTTGTAGACAAACTGGGACAGAATAAGTTCTATCGAAGCAGAGTGGTGTGAGTAATATGGGTTTTAATTCCTGATACAGTATTAACAATATCTTCCGTTAAAGACTATTCCTCCCTTTAACTCCCCTAGAATATACTGTGCATTTTTTAGTCTCACCAACACCCTCACTTTTAAATGGGGGGGGGGGCAACCTGCTATTGACCTAAGTGGTTCTGAACCTTCTTCCTCTGTATTTGATCTCTAGTTGTATTCCTTTACCTGATAAAGCCTGTCTTTCACACCTATTCTCAAATACTAGTCTAGTTGCCCCTATTACTCTCTGATTTCCTGTCACATAGAGCATTGTTTTCTCATATTTGAGTTTTGGTCCATGTACCCTTTTTCAAGTTAATTATATTTCCTATAAAGAGCATCTCAGTGGACCCTACCTCCTGATCTACTCTGCCTGTGATTCTCTTTTCTTAAATTTAATGTATGAAGGCCATCTGTATTAGAGATTATAGCCAACCTTCTCTGCCTCATTTCTGCTGTGCTCTTTTTCCATCATTAGTTGTCTGTTTGTCTTCTTCATCTTGCTTTCTGCTCCATTCATTGAGGTCTCTCTGCCACTGTTCCTGGAATCCTGGTACTCTTCTCTCTCTTTAGAATGTTCTGCAGTATTCTCTGTAGCATTAGATTGGTGGTTGTGAATTCCCCCAGTTCCTCTTTGTTTTGGAAGCATCTTGTTTCCCCATTAATTTCTAGAGATAGTTTTTCAGAGTATATCAATCTGGGCTGGAGGTTATTTTCTTTCATGGCTTGGAATACTTCACTCCAGTCTCTTCTTGATTTGATGGTTTGTGTCGAGAAGTCTGCCATAATTCTGATGGGATTTCCCCTGTAAGTAATCTGTTTCTTGTCTCTGACAGCTTTTAATATTCTGTTCTTATATTGGATTTCCGGAATCTTGATTATTATATGTCTGAGTGTAGCTCTATTTTGGTTGTAGGTAGCTGGAGTTCTGTATTCCTCATACATCTGAATATCATTTCTTTTTCCTATTTTTGGTAAGTTTTCCTTAATTATTTCTGTGAATAGCCTTTGTAGTTCCTTTGTTTATACCCCTGCTTCTTCATTCAGATTCTTTATTCTTAAGTATAGATCCTCTTGTTGTCTTCTAGCCTTTGTATTGTTACTGCTTGTTTCCTTGTTATTTTTAAGAAATTTTTCCTTTCATGATCCCACATTGCAAAGCTGTCCTCCAGTTTGGATAATCTATCCTTAGTGTTTTTCTAGCGATTTTGCCAGCTTTCAATGGAGTTTTTAATTTCCTGGTAATTTTTTTGAACTTGCTTCATGTACTCTATGTTTTCATTATACTCTTTATCAAACGATTCTCCCTTTTTTGTGTGTTCCTCCATTCTTCCATCTGTTTCTTCTTGAGAGGTGCTTAGCATTTCCTTTATTAACCTATATCTTGCTTTACTTGGTTAAGTATTTCACTTTTGAACTTGTCTATGAGGTCTCAAAGATATCTCTTTATGTTCGCTGTTGCCATGCTTGATATTGTATGTTTGTTGTCCTCAATCTCTTTTGTGTTTACCTTTCCTGGATGAATGTTCTCAGGGTTGGGGGCTGGGGACTTTTACTTGTTGCTTCCTCTTCTCATATTTTTTGTTTCTCCCTTACAGGTGTACATAGAAGGCCCCAGTTTCTTTCTTTGTTGGTTATAATTCTTCTTCTGAAGTGCACTGGTTAGATGGCCCTGCTCACTGCAAGGTGCTATTGAGGTATAAACAGGGGCAGCGTATGCTGGCCCTTCCCCTCCAGATCAGTCAACCTGCTGAGGTCTTCACTGCTTAGTGTACGCCACCAGACATAGGGAATTGGTTTGGGATAGCCTATTGGATCTTAGCCAGGGGTGTTACCCAGGCCAAGCACACCCCACCAGTCTCATTTGGGAAGGGAGTAACTGATGAAGTCACTGGTGCTCCTTGTTCTTGTCAGCCTGCCCAGTCCCAGAATGTCATCAGTTGGAGCCCCTTTTTCTGTTGAATGGTTTTATTCCCGGCACTCACTGCAAGTCAATGCAGGTTCCCCGACATTCAGCTCTCTGTTCAGCTCGCCAATCCCCGACCTCAGTGTGACTACATTCCCAGTGGGTCAAAGTGGTGGGCAGCTCCATAAGTCATGGCTGTGCCAGTACGGGTGCTGCAGCAAGGGCACCAAGCTTTAACTGTTCCCAATAGTAGCACCAGGACTGTATGTTTGATTGGTTCTTCTCATCTTAGTTTGTTTCTGGATCAAGAATATTCATCTCCCTCTGTTCAGGACTCTGCACTCTGTATTATTTTGAAATCTAAGTTGACTATCTCAGGGAGCCTCTGTAGACTGCTGTTTTCTATCTGCCATCTTTACCAGAACTCCCTTAAATGTCATTTTCAGTTAATAATTGATATTGGCCAATAGAATTCCATCACTATGGATGATGTTGACACCAAGCTATTAATTTTCTGTGTTTGATGTTAGCTATTTATCTAGACACATGTTTGACACTGATAACAACCTATCACTATAAGTATTGAATGGAGAATTTTAACTAATACTTAATTATGGACAAATAATTTTTGCTTCATTTTTGTTTTTAGCTCCTCTTTTTTATGCTTTCAGTATTCAAAAAAGATGGCAAGGACTTTGAAGTCACAGGAGACAGTCACATTCACAGTGTCATTTCACTAACAGATGGCATCAAGCAATGGAAAAGCACCAGTGGAAGACAAGATGCCATTCCAGGTGGGTGTCACTCTTTATCTAAAATGTGTATGAGTCACACATATTATATATTCAAATCTGTGCCAGGAACTATGAAGGCAAAGGCTGGAAGAAAGAAACCCAGGAGTTTGGTAATCAATAACAACTGATTATTAATAATTAGTGAGGGAATTTTTGTTAAGCCCAATAAGTGACAGAAATATAGGTCTGACCTAGGTTCAAGGTTGATAAATATTCTTTCTACTATTGTGCCTCTTGTAGTTCTAGTCCCTTTCTAGAAAATATTGTTGTCAGGTGTAGCTTTTTAGCCCTGTCGTTTTCTTATACACAGGCTCATACATGTCAGTTCCCACCAAAAGAATTGAGTCTAGTTGATTCTCAGGTACTTGGTCAAGCATCAACAAACTTTTCGTGTAAATGGATAGTTAATGAGTCTGTGTTGCAACCACTTACCCTTGATAGATGCAGAAAATGTGTAAATGTATGGGTGAATATAGCAATGTTTCAATAAAACTTTATTGATGAAGATAGACAATAGTTTAGTACGGCCCATAGGGTATAGTTTATTGGCCAGATCTTGCACCATATCAGAGGTAGTCATTTTTCACATATTTTAGCCTTTTTAGTTTCAGAGCATTCTGTTTTCTATAATTCTCAAAATATTCCTCATTCTACATCCCATGTTCCTTACCACAAACACTCCAATGTTACATTACAACTCATCCTTAAAGACAATGAGAATGTAAGGCAAAGACCTAAGCCTGTGCCCATGATGGTGAAATTTGTGTCATTAGAAAAATATTTATAAAGGGCCTTGGAGAAGTCAGATTTAGTGCCCCACTGTGTATATCAGAGATAGCCCCATGGTAGAAAATCTTATGCAGAGGGTGGGCTCTAATTGCACAGGATAATAACCTGGCCTCCCATGGATGTCTCAGTTGGAACTATTGATTACATGGTAGAACAAGATAAGACTGACAGAAGTTGAGCCACCAGTATCTAAATTTTGTGCAAAGAATTTTGTGCCAATCAACTACACATATTCTCTGCCATGCTAGCATGTGTCTTGGTTTAAACCCCTTGCACATGCATACACACACACACACACACACACACACCACACCACACCACACACAAAACTCTACCAAATTATTCATGTTGGCCTGATTTTCCTACTCTACTTATTCTTCCTTTTCTGGCACTTTTTGTTTTATGTGTATTATAGCTACTTTAGAGACATTTTGCCACCTTTCTAACTTGGGTAGAACAGGAGAAATAGGCAGGTTGTGTTTGGAACCTTAATAACCTGTCAAAACAGAGCATTTAAAGCCTATTCATGGTATTTTCTTTCCTTCTCATGGAATACAGATAGCCAAGAAGACAAATAGGGGAAGCCCCTTGTTAATTCTTTTCTTGTTTGTGTGATTCTGAGGATTTCGATGAACTGGCCTTTGCATGTTACATTGAGATTGTTTAAGCCAGCTTCAGCTGAATCTGACTTGTTTAATGATTTGGCAAGGATCCAAGACATCGGAAATCAAAACAACACAAAACAAAACAAAAAAGGGAAAAAAATCCCAGATCAGATCAGCATACATCCTAACAATATAATCATTCAGCATCTTATCTGGTTATTTATTATAGGTTGTGCAGTGATTGAAATGGAAATAATTTACTCTGGCTACTCTGTCTTACTGTTAAATCATTTATGTGCTGTGAAAGAAATTGCAAACTGTTGAGACACAAACATCCCCTAACTACATTCCCCCAAGGAGTTCTCTATCACCCTCCTCTGTTCTATTTCATATTTTAAACATTTTCTTAGGATGTGAGCTTTATTACCTATGTTCAAATTCAGCAAGCCTTACTTGTCTAGATAGATCACCATCAAAAAATATGGTAATGTGAAATAAAACTACTTCTGACATTTTTATGATATTTGATATAAGATGATATAAGTTTTTTGTAGTAATTTATGAAAGAGCTTATTCTTTGGAGACTACTTAATACATAATTCCATAGATTTTAGTGATACTACTATCTTTCAGTATCATTTTAATTGAGCTTTGTGATTTTTTGTTCCTATCAACTGTGAATCAAATAGGAGTCTATCAAATCCTATTGAGTAATAAATCATAAGCCAAAGAAAAATTAGTTCACAAGTCATTTCCAAATACAAACAAGATTTAACCCCTGCCTTCAAGAAGCATATGATTTAATAAAGAGAAAAAAATATACAAAACTATAAAATGTTAAAGACAATAAAAAACAGTACTATTATCATGCAACTTAGAGTAGGTGATAACACTGTAATTATTACTAATAGTAGCTCCATTTATGAACTATGTACTAAGCACTAGGTTTTTGGTTGGTTTTTTTTTTTTTTTTTTTTTGGTCTTTTTTATTTTTATTGGGTACCGGGAATCGAACTCATGACTGCCTGCTTGCAAGGTAGGTGCTTATGCCACTGAGCTAAATCCCCAGCTCCTAAGCACTAGTTTTAACACTTGCATATAGTTTTTTTAAATGAACGGTAGAATACATTGTACAGATAAAGAAAAGCAAATGAGAGAGACTGAATAAAGTGGGCAAGATTTACAGATATTGGGTGGTAGGTCTAAACAAGCTAATACAATGATGAAAACACATCATAATACTGGAAAGATTTGATAGAGGATATTTAAATATTGTCTCCATTTAATGGAAATGAAACTCACCTTAGAATATTTACAGACTGGTCCCCCCATTAGCAAATGGGAACCAGAAATCTGAGCATCCCTTGGGAGGCTGACCATCGGAAATAAGGAGGATTTCCTTGTCCCATCTCTTTGAAGGCAAATATTTTTATTGCTGTTCTGCTTTATTCTGATTAATGGTACTGCTCTATTCAATATTCTGTTTTGATAAGCTCTATAATGTTCCGTATTTCATTTTATTTTGATATATGTGATTGAAAGAACAACTATTGTAAAGATAATGAAATATACTGTGATACCTATTACTGTTATCCCGGTAACCTGCTGTGAAGTTCTGTACCAATTTTACTACACGGTCTCAGTTGGCTTTATTCTGTCTTGTTCTGTTGTATTTTACTACTTTCAAAATAAAAAAATCAGCTTTCACTATATATATAAAAAAAGAATATCTACAGACTGACCAGAATGGTGATAATGGAGATGCTAAAGAGTAAAGGCTACAGCAGAGCAAGATTTCTTATGAGATTTTGGAAAGAAAGAATAAAAAATAAACTTGGTAACTAATTTTATAATATAGGATACAGGAAGATTGTGTTAAAGATGACTGTAGTGTCTTATATGATAATGAGTAGAATGATGACGTATTGTGAGGTGCTCTTAACATGTTTGTCATCTCTGGACACTCAGAGCACCCTGCACACATTTCTCTGTTTCCAGTTCTCACACTGTATCTGTAACCATTTGTTTATGGATCTCCCAATAATTCTGAGCTCCTGCCTCATTATTTATATATTCAGGTGGAGCCCTGCACCAGACATAGTTAAGTCTTCCATAAATATCTCTTTGGAATAAACTTTAAAGATATTAACACAGATGTGCTCACCAAATAACCACATACGGCTGTTTAGGAAATTGGAAATATGCAATGGACAGTTTAGAATGTTACCAGTCTGTACATGTAGATTTTAATAATCAGAAAGAAACAATATTTGAAATCCTGAGAACAGGTTAATATTTTGAATGAAAATAATGAAAGAGACAAAATGCTGACATGAGTGTTAAAAGAAAACAAAAAAGTTCATAAAGGCCAAAGGTAAGGAAGTTTTAGAAACAGAATTTAAGAAGACCTCTTTATTAAAAGGAATGACCAGTCAATAATGTCATATGCTAAATATTGGGGGAGACTCTGATGATCTTCAAGAATTAAGAGGAAATTTATGTCTTTTACTACTCATATGATGACTGTAGAATATTATATTTAAAATAGTACAGGAGCTATAGTAATTAGAAGCATTATTTAGCATTAACTTTGGTTCCTTTTTTTAAAATGTGTGTATATTCCTCAAGGGAAAGTAAAACATTTCCACAACTAATCAGATTAGATGAAAATAATATATTAAAATGAGCTCATCATAAGCTATGCCATTTAAACCACCCAAATGTGGAAAAAAGTTAATTTAAACTTAAATGTATCATTTTAACATTCATGCTAACTACAGGATTAGAAATTTTCCATTAAATATCTGTTTCTAATCTCTCAGCATTTCTCCTTTACCCAAAAGATTTTTGAATAGGTCCTGAAGTCATTTGTTTGGGAGAAATTTGAGAGAGTGCCTATTTAGCTGTCTTTTATTTGCATTTGAAATATTTAAAATGTACTTATTACCCAAGCATCCTTAATGTACTGAATTATGAAACCTGATTTCAAACATCTTTGCATATATTATTTTGAAAATACAATTGCTTTCTTGCTGTTCTTTTTAAACAATCACCAAAGACCTCATCTCCTTAGAGAACTATGAACTCAGACCATTAAAGAGAAAGAATAACTAAAGTTATTAGCATTTTAAGTACATTATTCCTATAATGTACCATAAGAATAAACAATAGAGGGCTTTATTAAGTTAAGATATGCCTCATCTACCCAGTTGATTCATAACATAATTGATACATTATAAGAAGTGGTCTCTTTTGATGCATTCTGGAGTGCACATTTCTGCTCCAATTCAGAACGGTAACCCTAGAATGATTATCATTTAATGATACATTCTACATCGAGACAAGAATAACATCTTTATACCTAAAAGTAGAAAATTTAAAAACTTATTATGTGGAAAAAAATCTAGATAATATATAGGCAAAGAAATAATTAGTGACATGAGGGGCAATAGAAAAATATTTCCAGACAAAGAAATAACATACTAAAAGCAGTTATGATATACTGGATATACTGTAGAGCTCCAGGGCACATTTAAAAGTAAGTCCCCAGGACAGCCAGGGTCAGCCATGGGGAGTGGGAAGAGAATCAAAGAAGCCAAACCATGCCTTCCCATGAGCCTGTGGCAGTCATGGGGAATGGAGGAGAATCAAGCTAAGCCACATCTTCTTATGAGCCACTCAGTGCATGGGCTGAGAGAGAAGAAGAGCAACACCTACCCACCTCAAACTCCCTCCCAGTAAGCAATTGACTGATTCAGAGGAACTCAGTCTGAGATGATAGTAATTGAAGTTTAAACAAACAAACAAAAAAAACACCTGAATGCTTGTATTGTTCAATTGACTTTGCAGGCCTAAAGCTGGTATTCTGAGCATCTATTTGGAGGATAACAATATGTATTATAGCAATTGTAGGGATTGGAGGATAACAATATGTATTACAGCAACTGTAGGGATTTCTTTCTGTCTTGTTTTTGAAATCCAGTGTTTTGTTCCATTTTCCTGTTGTGCTTTATTCCTGTATCTGGTAACCTGAGCAACTATTTTGAAGACAACAATATGCAATATAACAACCACTGCTAAAGTCCTATCATCTTGTTTTGAAAACCTATGCAGCTATTGTTTTTGTTGTTCTTGTTGTTTTGCTTTTGTTGTTGTTTTTTGCTGTTTTTGTTTGCTTGCTTCTTGGTTTTCCTGGGGTTTTTTCTCTGTAAAATAACAAATAAATAAGTAAATAAAAAAACCTAAAGTAGATCCACTGGAAACAAATAAAAGGAATGAATAGATACATAATTTTTAAAACAAAAAAGAATGAAAACAATGATAAAAATTTCAAAGCAAAATAATAGGAAATCAACATTGGTAAATATATTGTGTATTGTTATCTTCAAAGTAGTCATTCAGATTATGAGACATAGGCATAAAAAGTGATAAAAAATCAAAAATGAGAGCACACTGTTCTTTTTAATGAACTAACAGAGAATAGCAGTATAGTTATCCCTATCTATATGTATGTATATACATATACATATGACCAATAGTGTTGAACATTTCTTATGACTATACACACACACACACACACACACACACACACACACACACACAGATATATATCCTTTTCCCTTTTTTCTTTTCTCCTTTTCCCTATTCCAGTTATTCTTTCCTTTTGAGCAGTTTCTTTTCCTTTCACTTTCACAATATCTATTGTACATTTTGGATTTTTTTACTGTTTAAGTTTTTTATACTAGAGAGACAACACAATATTTATACATGTGAGTGTGATTTACTTCACTTATGAGTATGGTCTCAAGTTGCAACCACTTACATGTAAAAGCCTCAAGTTTATCCACCTTTATAGGGGAGTGATACTCCATTGTATAAAAATACCACATTTTTTTTTACCCATTCTGCAGTTGATGGGCATTTGGGTTGTTTTCAAGATTTAGCTATTACAAATTGTGCTAATATAAACATGGATGTACATATATTGCTGTGTCATGATGTTTTTGAATCTTCTGAGAATACTGAGAAGGGGAAAAGCTGGATTGAATAGAACCTTTAATTCTAGTTTTTTAAGGAATCCTCACAGTGATTTCCACAATGGTTGTACCAGTCTACACTCCCACCAACAGTGGAAAAGGGTTCCTTTTCCCCACATCCCCACCAGCATTTGCTATTGTTTGATTTCTTGATGACAGTCATTCTATCTGGGGTGAGATAGAATCTTAGGGTTGTTTTAATTTGTATTTCTTGAATGGCCAGTGGTGTTGAACATTTCTTGATATATTCATTTGCCATTTATATTTCTTCATCTGAGAAGTGTACATTCATCTCAGATGCCCATTTTTGGATTTGGTCTTTGAATTTTGGGGGCCTGATTTTTTTTTCAATCTATATGTTCTTGATATAAGTCCTTTATCTGAAGGATAGTTGTCTAAAATTTTTCCCATGATGTGGGTTTTCTTTTCACTTTGTTGATGATTTCTTTTGATGTGAAGAAATTTTGAGATCCCAGTTTTGATTCTTTGAAGTACTTTCCATGCAATCTGCATTTTGTTCATGAAGTCTCTGGCTACCCCTGGGTCTTCAAGATTTCTACATTACTCCTCTTCTAAAATATCTAGTGTTTCCATTTCAATATTTAGATCTTTGATCGATTTCAACTTTAGTTTAGTGCATGGTGATAGACATGGGTCGAGTTTTAGTCTTTGACATGTGGAAAGCCAATTTTTCCAGCACCATTTATTCAAGAGTCTATATTTCTTCCAGTGAATATACTTGGCCCTTTGTCAAAGAGAAGGTGGCTGAGTATGTTTGTTGTTGTGTCTGCATCTTCTAATATGTTTCATTGATCCTCAGATTTGGGTTTGTTTGTTTTTGTTTTTATTTTTATTTTTGTTTTGCCAGTACTGTGATTTTATCACAGTAGCTTTGTAGTATAATTTCAAGTCTGGGATTGTGATGCCTCTTATCTTGTCTTTGTTGCCCAGAATTGCCTTTGCTATTCTAGATCTCTTCCATTTCTAGATGAATTTTAGGAGTATTTTCTCTAGATCTGTGAGGTATGCTAATGGTGTTTTGATCAGAATTGCATTAAATGTGTATAACAGTTTTACAATGTTAGTTCTTCCTATCCAAGAGCAAAGGATATCTTTCCATTTTCTGACATCTTCTTTAATATCCTTTTTCAGAGTAATATAGTTTTCAATACATAGATCTTTTACATCTTTGTTTGGTTGATTGCTAAGTATTTCACTTTTTTGCATGCTACTATGAAAGATGTTATTTCCATAATTTCTCTCTTGGTGAGTTTATTGTTTGTGTACAAGAATGCTATTGATTTTTGAGTGTTGACTTTGTATCCAGCTACACTGCTAAATTCACTTATTAATTCTAGTAGTCTTTTGATATAGTTTTTGTAGTCTTCTATGTAGAGTATCATGTCATCTGCAGATGATAATTTAACTTCTTCTCTCCTATCCTTATTCCTTCTATTTCTCTCTCTTGTCTAATTTTTCTGGCTAATGTTTCCAGAACTATCTTGAATAGGAGATATGATAGTAGACATGTTCCTGATTTTAGAGTAACAGCTTTCCATTTTTGTTGTTCCTGATGTCTTGTTCCTGATTTTAGAGTAACAGCTTTCCATTTTTGTCTGTTAATATGATATTGGCAATTGGTTTGTCATAGATGGTGTCTTAGTTACTTTATGCTTGTCGCTGAGACAAAATACCTGAAGCCCAAAGTTGGGAAAGGAAAGGTTTATTTCTTACAGTTTTTGGAGGTTTCAGTCCACACTCAGTTGGCTCCAAGACAGGCAGGCATGGCTGGGCTCCAGTTCATGGCAGCCACCAACAGCAAGTTCAAACCAGCAAAGAGAAAAACACACCTTCTTCCTGCCATTACATCACATCCTGGCTCCACCCCTATGTGGGTGGAGCACTGACACCATCAATCCAAGCACTATACAATGAACCATCACATATGAACAATGCAAACTCATGAGGCCTGGGGGACACGAACATAAACCATGACAGATGGCTTTTATCAGATTAAGGTAGAGACCATCTATTCTGATTTTCTGTAGGGCTTTTATCATGAATGAATGTTAGACTATATCAAAAATGTTTCTGCATCTATTAGATGATCAGATGATTTTTGTCTTTGACTCTGTTAATGTTGTGTATTATGTTTATTGATTTGCATATGCTGAACAACCCAGCATCCTGGAATGAATCCCACTTGATCATGGTGTATAATCTTCTTGCTAATTTGATGTATTCTGTTTGCTAATATTTTATGGACTATTTTTGCATCTATGTTGATTAGGGAGATTGGCATGTAGTTCTCCTTTTTGAATGGGTGAAAAAATATATATTTAGAAAGACAGTCATCCAAGACTTCCAGAAGAACATGATGGATAGATAGCAGCAGCTACAGAGGCTCTCTGAGATACCCTGCTCAAAATCCAGGAATGGTGCAGTACGAGGAGTCCTAAGCAAGTGGAGATATACCCTGCCAACCCAGGAATGAACTAAGCTAAGAGAAACCAACTGGAAATCCAATCCTGGTGCTAAACAGGAACAGATAAAATCTCAGCGCGGAAGCTAGAACCCATGCCACTGGAAGCCATGATTAGAATTTCCTGCTGCCACTGCTGCATCCAAATCTGCAGGACAGGGAGAGAGATGTGCGAAAGCTCTGAGAGTGGGAATCTGTGAAGGGAGTTGAGAGCGGGACTAGCAGGGAGCCCTACATCGACTTGCGGTGAGAGAGCAGAATGGGCACCCTTTCATAGAGTAGGAGGTTCCAGCAAAGGACATACTGGGACCAGGCAGACTTGCCAGAACAGGGTGCTGCAGTGACATTAGTTGCATATTCCCCTCCCAAGCAGGATTGGTGGGGAGTGCCTGGCCTGCATGACACCACTGACTAAGACCCAGTAGGCTAGCCCAAACCAGGTCCCAGTGCCTGGAGGTGCACCCTAGGGGTGAAGCCTACCCAGGAATGAACTAAGCTAAGAGAAACCAGAAAACTGAAGTAGGTTGACCTGGAGGGGCGGGCCCAGCAGAGGCTGCCCAGGTCTGTGTCTCCCTAGTACACTGCAGTGGGCAGGAACACCTAGCCAGCACAATTCAAACAAACTGTAACCGAAAAAGAGAAAAAAATTGGGCCTCCTACATTTGCTTGTATGGAAGGAACAAAAAATATGGGAAGAGGAAGCAAAAAGAAAGGGTCCTCAGTCTTCAATCCTGAGAACACTGATCCAGGAAAGGGAAATGCAAAGGAAGACAGAAAACATGCAATATCAGACACGGCACCAATAGACATAAAGCGATATCTCCAGAGCCTTATAGGCAAGTTTAAAAATGAAGTATTTAATGAAATAAAGCAAGATATAAGTAGAATAGTTAGAGAAATGCTAAGCACTGCCCAAGAAAAAACAGATGGTGAAATGGAAGAACAGAAAAAAAGAGAGAATTGTTTGATGGAGGAAACAGAGAAAACATAGAATACATGAAGCAGGTTCAAAAAGATTACCAGGAAACTAAAAACTCTATTGAAAGCTGGCATAACAGCTTGAAAGAAACTAAGGATAGATTATCTGAATTGGAGGGCAGATTTGTAATATGGGAGCATGAAATGAAAAACTTCTTTAAAATAACAAGAAAACAAACAGCAATAATACAAAGGCTAGAAGATGATAAGAGGGTCTATAACCTAAGAATGAAGAACATAAAAGAAGTTGGGACACAAACAAATGGACTACAAAAGCTATTCACAAAATAATCCAAGAGAATTTCCCTAATTTAGCAAAAGGTAAAGATACTCAGATGTATGAGGCATACAGGACCCCAGCCACCTTCAACCCAAACAGAGCTACACCCAGGCATATAATAATCAAAATTCCAGAAATCCAATATAAGAACAGAATACTAAAAGCTGTCAGAGACAAGAAACAGATCACTTACAAGGGAACACCCATCAGAATTACAGCAGACTTCTCAGCACAAACCATCAAATCACGAAGAGAGTGAGGGGAAATAATTCAAGCTTTGAAAGATAATAACCTCCAGCCAAGATTGATGTATCCTGCACAACTGTCCCTAGAAATTGATGGAAAAACAAGGTGCTTCCAGGATAAAGAGGAACTAGGGAAATTTGCAACCACCAACTCAACTCTACAGAGAATACTGCAGAATATTCTAAAAAAGGAAAATACCAAAACTTCAGAAACAGTCACAAAGAGGCCACAATGACTGGAGCAGAAAGTGAAATGAAGAAGACAAACTGACAACAAACGAAAGAAAAAGAGCTCAACAGAAATGAGACAGAGAAGATTGGATGGTAGGAACAGCTATTTTGGAGAAAACAAGATGTCATAATAGCTAGTGCTGATTTAGTATCATCTTGCTTTGAAGTCCCATCAAGCTTTTATTCATATGTCTCCATCGGTCTTAACAGGTTGTATCTTATTGTGTTTTATTATATGTGACAATATAAGCAAAAACTTTTATAGACAAGGAGATTATACAGAAACCATTGTTCATATTCTGATAGTTGGTTCTAAATACCCTGTAATAATACTGTCATTCCCTTGAATGGTTTTACATTTTCTTGATATGTTTGGTGCTACAGTATACGAAGTTATACTCAAAGATTTCAAGGAAAGAGACACTATGGTAACTACTTTTATGTCAAGATATCTCACAGTGAAACACTATTTTGCTTAAATGGTTATGCTTTGACCTGCGCTGTTTTGTTGTTATGCCCTCTTTTATCTCAGTTTTCTTTTTTAACTTGATTTGAAACCCTGTATAGCTCTCACCATCTTGCTTTGACTGATTTTCCTCTATTCTGCTTTGCTTGATAGTACCAAGTTCGAAAGTATAGGCAACAACTGTAAAGACAATAAGATTCATTGTAACGCCCATTCCAGTTGACTATTATCTTCTTTTAAAGTCCTGTAATGTCTCCAATATTTTGGTTTTATTCTTCACTGTTTTGTTCAATTTTATTATAACTGATGATATAGGCAATTCTTTTTAAGATAGCAAGAGGCAGTAAGGTAACCATTGTTGATCATCTAATATTTTGTTTTTACATTATCTATTATGTCCATCCTTTTGATTTAACTGACTTTGTTCTGTTATGTCACATTTGGTTTTACTCTCTTCAAAAAAAAAAGTAATAAGGACTGTGGGAGTAATAAAACCCAAAATGTGTAATTGTCATTGTACAAAAGAAAGGAAAAGAAAGTGCTCTAAAGAATATAACTGCATATATATTTAAGTGTATAAGATAGATAACCATATTACTGAGTTTTGTTGGATCATTGAACAAAACTGTTTCCAGTCTCACTGTTTGAAAGTCCACTTTATATGCTTTAATTTTGTAACTTGAACAACTATTTCTAAGATAGCAATATGTAATCTATTAACTAGTGATTTCCTATTGTTTATTTTTTCTGAAATTCTGTGTAACTTGTACCCTTTTTCTGTTTTTTTTTTATTTTTCTCCTTAAAGAAAAAAAAAAAAAAGAAAGACAGTCATCCACAAAATTTCAAAATACAAAATTCTAGAACCTCCATTTTTAAATCACACCTTGAGTAGTGCAACAGGATACATAAATCTGAAGTCATATCATCACATTATATATAAATCTTCAGAGCTTAAAAGATAAAAAGCAATCATAGAGAATATATAGATTACCTAGAAAAGAAAGACAATTTATATTTTCAGTAATCTTCTCAACAGAAACAGTAAATACCAGAACATAATGGTGTTTGTGAGATATAATTGTCAGTTTATAATTTTTACTCAGCTGTACTAAAATTCATGAAGGAGACCAAAACTGTGAATTCTCACTACACAATCAGAAAAAGTTTAAAACACGTAAGAAACTAAGTTAAAGAGAGAGACCTGTAATATAAGGATAAAAATAGATAAATACGTTAATTATCAAATGCACAGAAGTTCAGTGATTTGTTTTCATTTTAAAGATGGTGTTATGGTTGATACATTGTGCCAGTTTGAGAAATTTAAAAATTTAAATAAGAGACATAGCAGGGAGCCAGGATCCTTACTTTGTAAATATTGTCAGCCTGTGTAAGAGGAGGACACTCTGGTGGTAGAAGTGCTATACCCACCCTGCCAGGAGAGGTACCCTGCTTACAAAAGAAGAGAAGGGAGGAGGCTTGTTCTTCCCACCTTTTGCTTTGTCTATTTTTGTTTTGCTCTTGCGTGAAGTGTGGCAACGGTGCAGTTCCACCCCACCTTGAGCCAACTGATTATAGACTAAAACCTCCACAATAGTGAGCAAAACAAACTTTTCCTTTTTCATTTTGGATATCAGGTATTTTGTCCCAATGATGACATAAAATTTACCAAGACAGATCATTAATCTAAGAGTAAGACAAAAATAGAAAGGCAGAAGCTTAGGGTGTAGCTCAGTGCTAGAGTACTTGCTACAATATACAAGGTCTTCAGTTCAGTCCCTAGCTCCACAGAAACAAACTAAAGTAACAAGGTGGTAGATAGTATTAAATGGTAATAAAGGCACATCTGTGTCATATGAAAGAGGAAGAGAAATACTGTATATCTAAGAACTTTAAATTTAGACTTTATTTATATATTAATATAGTAATTCATAGCTTTCAGTCCTGAAATGAAAAAGGAGGAATATTGAAATGTAATCAGTAGAGTCTGGGGGGCTTCACTGTCGCCACCACTGCTACCGCCAAAGGAGGCTGCATTGTGGAGGAGGCTCAGGGCCTACCTGTGCTGTGCCGGCAACCTTCTCTCAGTCTAAGGAGACTCGCTACCCAACAAGGAGGGAGCTGTGCTGCCAGAGGAGGCCCAGAAGCCCAGGAGACTTAGGAGACAATTTCCAACACACCCAGGGGAAGCTTTGGAACAACACTTGAAACACGGAAATATAGGAAAATGACAAAATGAAAGACCAAAATGCAATCTCAAACATCCAGCCCATCACAAGAAAGCCTAGGAGCCACTTACATAGAAGAAAATATATGTCTTACACCTGAAATAATAGTAACTGAAATAAAGAAGCAACTTTGGGAAGTTTTAAAGCAATTCAAACTAGAAATAATTTCCCAGGTAATGAAGACATTGATAGAACTGTAGGGGACCAGTGGTGACTGAAAAGATAAGAAGTATGAAATATAAATGACCTTTATTTTGAGAATGAGGGGAGAGACACCCCCGATCCCCTGGGGTGCAGCATCTCCCCCCCCCCCACCGGGGTCTCCTTGGAACATGTGGAGTGGAAGCATATAAGTCGCCTCAGTTTGGAGTGGAACCTAAGGGGGCATTAGGGATGCACAGGTAGCCCATTGGTCTTTAGTTTGGCGTCATAGGTAAATTCCAAGGGGTGGGGGAGATAGGAGCTCCTTGGTTTCCCCTCTAAGGCTTCACCGGCTACAGTGTCCTGTCTGGCCAAAACTTTTTCAGACATGATAAAAGAAAGAGATGCTGAACACATCTAAAGGAGAAACAGTTTTAAAAAATTAGATGAACAAAACAAAAAGATAGAATCCCTGGATGAACAATATAAGAAACAAACACAATACATAAAGCAGATTCAAAGAGATATACAGGAAATCAAAAATTCCATTGAAAGTTGTCAGAGCTGCCTCAATGAAAGTGAAGATAAAATTTCAGATCTCAAAGACAAGATTGCAGCTAGTGAACAGGAAAGGAAAGAACTCTTAAAAATAACAAGGAATCAGAAAATAACAATTCAACAGCTAAAAGATGATGCAAAGAAAAACAACATACCATTGATAGGGATAAATGAAAAAGAAGGAGACAACACAAATGATATCAAGAGACTATTTATAGAAGTGATAGCTGAAAATTTCTCAAACATGAGAATGGAAACTGAAATTAGGATTGGTGAAGCATCTAGAACTCCAAATAGCCATAACCAAAATAAAACTACACCCAGACATATAATAATCACCATCCCAGAAATCCAACATAAAAATAGAATATTAAAAGCTGATAGAGAGAAGAGACAGATCACCTATAAAGGAAAGCCTATCAAAATTACAGCAGACTTCTCAACACAAAAAATGAAGTCAAGAAGAGCATGGAGTGAAGTATTTCAGATCCTAAAGGAAAATGATTTCCAATCTAGATTGATGTACCCTGCAAAACTGTCCTTCAAAATTGATGGAGAAATAAGATACTTCCATGACAAAGAACAGCTGAAGAACTTCATGATCCCCAAGCCAATCCTGCAAAGAATACTGGAAGACAGTTTAGATGCACTTAGGAAAAAAACACTAAGCAAGGCAGACAATTAAACAGAATGGAAAGATAAAGATGCAACAACAGAAAGTCAACATGTCAACAATAAACCAATATGTAACCAATATAACCATTAATGTACATGGTCCCAATTCATCAATCAAAAGAAACAGACTGGCAGAATGGATCAAGAAACAACATCCAACCATATGATGTCTACAAGAAACCCATCTAACCCAAAAGGAAACTCACAGACTGAAAGTCAAAGGATGGAAAACAATACTGCATGCAACAGGAACCCCCCCAAAAGAGGAGTAGCTATCTTGTTTGCAGACAATGTGAACTTCAAGACAAGAATCATCCTAAGAGATAAAGAAGGTCACTACATACTGGTTCGGGGAAAACTTCAAGAGGAAGAGATAACAATCTTAAATATATGTGCACCAAATTCCAGAGCACCCAGTTATATAAAGCAAGTTTTAATAGAAATTGAAAAATCACATTAGCAATAACACAATTATAACAGGAGACCTTAACACACCATTGACACCAAGGGACAGATCAACAAGGCAGAAAATCTGCAAGGAAATAACAGAATTGAATCACACCTGTGAACAAATGGATTTGATAGACATATACAATAAATCAAACTCACATATATGAATACCGAATAGTCTCCCTACTGTAAGAAATAATACAAATGCCTAAAAGTATGTGGTAATCATGATTCTCCATTACTTTGCTTTGAAGCCTTATAATGATTGCATTCATTAGTTAGAATGGGTTTATCCTGGTTTGTTTGATTTTATTATCTGCGATGGTATGAACAGTTATTTTGAAGAAAACAAGTCTTTATAATAGCCAGTGCTAATTTAATATCCTCTTACTCTGAAGTCCTTAACATGCTTTTGCTCTTCTGTTTCCTTTGGTTCTGTCATGTTGTATCTTATTTGATTATATTATGTGTGATAATATAAACAAATTTTCTATGGAAAATGAGATAATATAGTAGCCATTGTTCGTTTTCTGTTACTTGGTTCTGAATGCCCTGTAATACTTTCATTCTTTTTAATGGTTTTACACTATTTTGTTTTGTTTGATACTATTGTATATGAAGTTATGCTCAAGTATTTCAAAGAAAGAGACATTGTGGTAGTTACTGTTAATTACAGGTTGTCTTCTGGTGAAATTCTGTATTGCTTACATTGTTCTGTTCTGATCTGCTTGTTATGTCCTGTTTTGTCTTAATCTCTTTAAAATAAAAAAAATTAGAAAATAAATGTAATCAGTAATAACATACAGATAAAAATGAGAGAAAAAAGTGAGCTATAGGTGTAAGTCACTGATATAACACTTGCCTGCTCTGCATAAGGCCTGGGTATGATCCCAACACACTAAAAAAGAAAAACATAAATAGAAAATACAAAGTAACAATTTAGAGAAGCATTTAAATGTCAGTAATCATAATAAATATATAATGGTTTATTGAATCCTATTGAATTCAATAGGATTTAATCAGGAAATAATTGTCTTACCTCTCATCCCATCACACTTGTATCTATCTGCTTTCTCTGAGACAGATTCCATAGTTTTTCACCACTGTTCGGTATTAATGAAAAGCTCATTTTCATGTAGGAGTAAATCTAATTCATTGTAAATCCAAGCTTCAAGCTCACCTCCATTTTAAGGTTTTTATGCTTCTCTATTCCTCCTGAAGTTCAGTCCCAAGCAATATGTAAGAACTTGCCCTGGAGAGTCTCTTGGTTTGTCTCTCCGTGACTCCTTGCACTTATTGTCCTTAGCTGTTTGTGGCTAAGACTGCCCTGCCTTCGCTCCTCTAGGACTGGTGTAGGGAACAATGATGTAAGCAAAGTCTATCACAGTGGCTGTCGTGGGACAGATGCCTGACCAAAGGTTGGCTCTTTGTCATGGAGCACGTTGTTGCATTTTTGGAGGAATTCCTACATCCTTCCTATATCCTTCTGGCCCTGGACCCTCAACAAATTTATGGCAGGACTGTACCACATACTTCCCCTGAGCTATATGATGTACTTTCAGAGTGATTTCATATTTTTCAGATATTTATGTGTGATTTGTTGTAAAACACAAAATGAGTACACTTTAGGGTATCTCCATTTCTGAATGTATTTCAGAGAAATCTATAAACATATATTAACATCAATATTTATATATTATTTCTGCAGGCCTCCTCTAAATGAGTAATTGTCACAGTATTTTCAAAACATTGTTATATTTGTGGAATTTCACATCATTGTGATTTTTTTCACGTTTGATAATACCCACATATACTAAATGCTTTCCCACACTGCACACATCAGCTTGGCTAAAATATGACATTTTTCTGAAGGTCAGCATCTCTGTCAGCTGAGCTTTTTTCCTACAGTCCCTCTATGCGCAGTTACTCCCCAGGGTGAGTATGTATCCACTCCTTCCTAGTCAGTAGGCCTTGCTCTGGTAGCTTTTTCCTGCACAAGTTGCCTGTCTGTCAAGCAGTGAGTTCTCTAAGAACCATCTTTTGGGGTTTGAGCTTGACTAAGCGCTGGTGTCTGCTTGGCCGCTGCAGCACTGCTTTCTTCCTCCATCAGTGGAAGCTCATCCTAACCCTGCAACCCTGCTTCGTCACCTTGTCATTGGGTCAAACTCTAGCTAGCCTATATTTTCTTTAAGGTTACCTGGGCAGTTTTCCAGGCACCAGTCTCTCTAGTCCTGTCAACTGCTAGGCTTAGTCAGATGCTCTACAACTTCCCCTTCTTATTTGGCTCTATCCCAAGGCCACATGAAGTCTGCAGTGTCTATTCAACATACATAGAGGTGAGATTTTCACCTCTGGCGAGTGCCCTGTTCTTACCTTCACTTGGCTCAGGAAAAGCAGGTAGCGAGGGTACAGCACTCTGCTGGTCAAGTTGTCCTTTTGTAGTGCGTTCCCCTCCCCTCCCCTCTCTTCTCCTCTCCTCACCTGTACTCTCTGCCTCTCTCCTCTCCCCTCCTTTCTTCCTCTTCTTTCCTCCCTCCATCTTGCTTTACCCCTCCCTCATTTCTTCTTTTCTTCCCTCTTTCCTTGTCTAGTCTCTCTCCTCCCTTCTCCATCTCCCTGCACTTCTTCCCTGTTTCTCTCAAGCTTTTTATATATATGCTGTATATAAATAGTGGAGTAAGGACTTCAGTTTTTTGTGAGGTCATTAGTGTGTGTGTGTGCAGAACCAGTTTTTGCCATCGCTAAGTCTTACGGTTAAATCTATATTTTTTCTTTTTTTATTATTTTTCACCAACTGCCCCTGGCTACCATTGAATCTGAAAACTTTTCAGTTAATGTCTGTAATTGAATTAATTCATATGTCAAGAGATGGTCAGATTAAATAAAATAACATCTTGCCTTTTCCTCATCTCAATATACATATCTAAAGCAAAAATGCAAATATTAACAATAAAACATTGATGTTTGAATAAAGATTAATCAGACAAATGCTAAAGATGTAGTATTAAAGATGTAGAAATATTAAAGATGTAGAAAAACCTTTGGAACAAAGCACAATGATACAAAAAAAAATACTCAGAAAGTATTTATATACAACAATCACCTTGAAGTAGAGAAAAATTATAAATAGCAAGGGAAATTTAGCAAAACTACAGTAATCATGTGAGATTTTAACACACTTCTTTCACAGACCAGTATTTCAGAGAGACGAAAGACAGAAAGAATATGGCAACAATGAACAATAGGATTAGTTACTCCATCTAATCAGTCAGTGCAGAAGTCTGTGTCCCCATACACAGTATACACATTCTTCTTGAATTCATACAGAAAAATTATAAACTGCAAACTTACATGATGGCCCACAACTGTAATCCTAGTGTTCTGAAGGACCGAGTCTAGAGACTGCAAGTTCCAGCCCTGCCTGGGCAACTTCACAAGACCCTATTTCAAAAAAGAAAAGGAAAGGAAAGGAAAGGAAAGCAAAAGATTGGCGACATAGCTCAGTGTGAATGTCCTAGATTCAGATCCCCGCACCACACGCATAACACATGCAATAGACAGCGTGTATTAAGTGACAAAGTAAATCTCAAAAGAAAAATGTATAACTTATTTATCTGCATTGTAATTAAATTACAAATCAACAGTAATAAATGATAATACGAAGAGCATGTATGTTTGACAACCTACAGATGATCTCCTATTAATAATTTATGGTTAAAGCAAAACCACAAAGGAAATTTTCTTTTTAAAAGATATTAGTATATATTTGTAATACATAGTAATTCCATTATGGGGACAGTGGTACATATAATATTTATGTTTATATATATATAACTATATAGTCTTGATCACTTTATTCCTCCCAACAATTCCCTTCTCCCTCTTTCCCCTGATCCACTTTCCCATCTCCACATTTTACCTTCTGTGTCTGACTAATTTCATTTAACATTATGATCTCAACATTTATCCATTTTCCTACAAATGACTTAAATCCATCCTTCTTTATGGCTGAATAATATTCCATCATGTAAATGTACCACATTTTCTTTATCCATTCATCTGTTGATGGTCTGTTTCCATAGTTTAGCTATTTTGAATTGCACTACTCTAAGCATAAATATGCATGTATCAGTACAGTATGATGTCTTTAACTGTTTAGGGAAAATAACTAAGAGAAGTATAGCTGGGTCAAGTGGAATTTTTCATTTGTAGTTTTTTGCATTATCTTCATTCGAGTTTTCATAGTGGTTTTACTAGTTTTTATTCCAACCAATAGCCTAAAAGTGTTTCTTTTCTTCCCCATCCTCACCAGCATTTGTTGTTGTTTGTGTTCTTTGATGCTAGCCAGTCAGCTAGAGTAAGACAGAATCTCAGAGTTGTTCTGATTTGCATTCCCCTAATGCCTAGAATTGCTGAATATTTTTCATGCCCTTACTGACCATTAGCACTTCTTTTGAGAAGTATCCATAGATTTCATTTGTCCATGTTTTGACTGAGTCATTTGTTTGGGGGGGTCTAATTTTTGAGTTATTTGTATACTCTAGATATTAGTTCTGTATCAGAAAAATAGCTGGCAAAAAATTTTGCAATTCTGTAGATTGTTTATTCATTTTGTTGATTGTTTAACTTGCTGTACAGAATTTTTTAGTTTAATATATTCCTAGGCCAGCAATTTATTAAGCACCTGGCTGGCCTGTGCAAGGTAGTGTGAGTTCCATCACCGGTACAAAAAAAAAAAGGAAAAATTTAATATAGTCCCATTTATTAATTCTTGATATTTCTCTGTCAATTTTGAAGAAGAATTTGTACGATATAGTAATATGGGCTGGTACTTATTTTCTTTTAGAGTTTACAAAATTTCATCCCAAGCTCTCTTGATCTTAAACTTTCATGTTAAGAAATTTGCTGTTATTCTGATAAGCTTGGCTTTATAAATTACTTGGCAGTTTTCTCTACTAAATTTTGGTACTCTTTCTTTCTTCTGAATTTCTGGAATTTTGACTCTGGGATGTTATGAAGAGATTTTTGTTATTTGGAGTCCTAAATGCTTCATTTAGCTGGATAGCCATTTCATTTCCTAAATTTGGACCATTTTATGCAATAACTTCAATAAAGAAATATTTTGTACCCATAGGATTGTTTTCTGTTTCTTCCTTTACTTCTATAATTCTTAGACTTGTTTTTTGAGTCATCTATGCGCTCCTGGAGCGTCCTCTCACAGTACCTCTTTTCTGAGTGTCCCTGGGTAAATGGTCTACTACGTCAACTTTATATTTAAGTCTTGATATTCTTTCCTCTGGCTTGTCACACCTCCTGCCAAAATTTTTAGTTAAGTTTTTCATTTCCAGGATTTCAGTTTGGTTCTTTTCATATTCTCTAATTCTTCATAAATTGTCCATTCATATCTGACATGTATTCCTTAAATCATTCAGCAGGTTATTTATATCTGTTTTACGTTCATTCATCATCTTATTAAGCTTTGAGCTCATTGAGCATCTTAGTAATTGCTTCATTCATTCTTTGTGGGTCTTGATTTTGATCGCTTCAATTATTTCAGCTTTTTTTTGAGTTCTTTGGAACTTCACCCACCTCATTGCTGTGAGATCAGCTTTTAGGGAGTTATAGTCAGAGGCATCTTGATGCCTTGTTTTCTCAAAACTCTTGTGTTTTGTATTAAACACTTTAGATCAGTTGGAGTAAAAACCTTTGCCATTATAGTAGAGATCTCTTTAGTAAATGGGTTTCTCCCTAGATTGAGAACTCAGTTTTGGGTAAAGGTCGATATGCAGAGATATTTACTCCATCTATTAAAAAAACTAAATTCAGTCTCTTATCACTGCCTTGTGAGGAAAGAAAAATCATAAGTAATAACTATATTCAAAGAACCAATCATATATCAATGCTTAATTTAAAACTTGTCTTAAAATTTTTTAAGTCTTTTAATAATCCAGGAAAGTGACCGAGTATGTTGTGGCTTGTATCTAGATGTCCTCTCAAAGATTCATGTGCTAATAGTGGGGATTTTCAGGGTTGGTTGGATCTAGAGTGTGTCAATGTGGATATCAATATGTGATATCTAGATTAGTCCCCTAATTGGATTAGCATAGTTTTGGGTTGTACTGAGTGGATTTACTAAAGAAAGAAGTACCACCCTGGATGTGGTTGGCACCAATCACAGGTTTGCAGCCTGTGTGGCGTGTAAGGGGACAGAAAGGAGGCAGACCATGTGCTTCCTGCCTCCCTCCTACGACTGCTTCTTCTCTGCCATCCCGCCCATCTCTGGAGCGAGGCGCCTATGAACTGAAACCTCTACAAACTGTGAGCTAAAATAAACCTTTCCTCTTTTAACTCGTGTGTTGGGTAATTTGTTCCAGAAAGGAGGAAAATAACTAAGACAGAGTAGTAGTGGTGAAATATAGACCAAAGGAAGAAAAAGGGAAAGGGGTGGGAAGTTATAAAAAGAATAAAGTGAATGAGGCAACATAAATTTTTTAAAAAGGAATCCAAAATGAGGAAACAGATTTTGATGGTGTTCCGATGGTATTATTTTTATGCCCAGACAGCAGTGTCAGAAGAGTAGGTTTGAAAGTTATGTGAGAGGGCAGGGAGAAAGAAGCAAAGGAAATGCAAGTGGAAAGCATGAGCAGCTTTATGGCTGCTGGAACCAACCCATTATGTGTCTCCACCAGCAAAAATCCAATGTTGGGAGACTCAAGAAGCAAACCTTGTTGAGGGAGAATGAGATGATCTAAATAAAACATTAACCCACACTCGTACACATTTACATATACTCTTAGGCCCACTCTCCCACTTTGTGAATGAGGGAGACTGACAATGAAAATAGATCAGAATCTGTCTTAGCTGCTGACTGCAGACAGGTTTGGGGAGAGAGCTAACACTCCACTCAATTTACGGACTTTAGCCCAACAAATTTCAAAGTTCTATTTTTCTCATGATCCCTGGTGGGATGTTATTCAACTCGGGGTTCTCTGCCAGTCGTGAACTTTCACACTGCTTCCTTCTGTCGTCTCACCCCATCTCTGCAACTTTGGTTCTCTTTTCTCTGTGATTTCAGGGCCCTCTCTGCTGTCAGGGTTAGGGAGGATGTTTCCTCAGTTAGTGAGGCTGGTACTCTCCACCCCTGGTGTCCTTGGGTCCTAATTGTCCCAGGCCTCTGAATTTATCCTTAGCTCTTCTATCTCCCTGTGCCTAGAGCCAGAGAATCAGATATAGTATAGCTCTGCCTGTAGTACAGGCAGTGGCTTCTGGAGTGAGCACTGGCTGCAGCTGCCCTCTGCCTTCTTTCCCTGAAAGGTTTGTGCTTTGCACAGAGTGGCTAAGCTCTAGATTTGGCTTGGGATCTGCACCAGTGACTGGAGAGTCTGTTTGCTTATTGTATCACAGATTCTAGGCCATGTCCCAGAAGGGAAACAGCATGGCCCTGCTGCACTGTGAACAATAACATCTCTGGATCTGTATTGGGTGAGCACAAGAGCTTATGTGTGGCTTTGCTTTTTATACTAACCCTTCCCCTTTTCTGTGCTTCATCTGGTTGCTATCATGTTCTGATTATAGTCCTGTGCTTGGAAACTGTCTCCTCGTGTAGCCACAGTCTGACTCACCTTGGTGCATACCATGGAGCTGTCTGTGCATGCTGCTTCCTCTGAACTGCCATGATGAAACTGTCAGAAAATTTAAAAATATTTAGATATGAATGGAAATTGAAGGGTCATCTGTTAAAATTCATGAAATGTAATTCAACTGGTACCTAAATATAAATGTGTAACTTTAAGCGTATATGTAGTGTTGATGGAGAACAAAATCAGTCTAGTCAGAAACAAAGAAAATTACATTTATTTGAGTCTAATTAGGATTGTAGTCTCAGGAAACAAATTCAAGAAATCTTGAAACTGCTCCAAGCTTTTACAAATGGCTGCTCTGTTTATAGCTTTAAATCACAAAGAGGTTAGAAATAACATCTTTCATTAGTCAGGAACTATGATTAGTGCTGACAGCGGCAGTTAAGCTATTTTGTAGGAAAAGGTTTGCGTGTCGTCTGGATAGTTTGGAGGAGGAATCATTTGCATGGTTGAGCAGAGGTTAACAATGTCCTGGGTCCATTTTAAATTCCTAAACCAATGCTACTCCATTTTAATTTTTTTCCTGGGCAGTAAATAACAAGAAAGATTAAATAGGAATGCCGTCATAGAAATAAGAGCAGAAATTATTAAAATGAAAAGCAATGAATTAAGAGGATCAATAACCCAAACACCAGTTCTTGAAAATGCTAAAATAGAAAGATAAGTAGCCAAACTAATGAAAAACAAATGAAAATTAAAACCACTGTAAGATATCACCAGATATCTTTTAAAATACAAAAAAAAATTAAAATACTAACCATATAGTCATACAAATGTTGGCAAGAATATGGACAACTAGGACTTTCCAACTACTGGTGTGAATATCAAATGCAACAAATATTTTGGAAAATAGCCTGATACTTCCTTAGAAGCTAAATGTATACTTACCATATGACCCACCCATTTCAGGCCTAAATATTTACCCAAGAGAAATAAAAGCACATATTCATATAAAGACTAAAATTTTCATAGCAGATTTATTTATAATAAAAAATTTTTGGAAACAACTCAAATGTCCATCAAGAGAGGAACGGATAAACAGACTGTGGTACACCTGTGCAAGGAGATACTACTCAACCATAAAAAGAAATGAATAACTTTTTTAGAAATGAATTATTGAATCATGAAAAATCATGAACAAATCTTCAAATACTATGCTCAGTGAAAAAAAGCAGGCAATAAAGTATACATACTTTCAATTCAATAGAAAACCCAAACTGATATATAATGATAGCAGAATAATTATTGCAAAGAGCTGTGAATGGAAGAAAAATTTACTACAAAAAATCATCAAGGAATTTTATTGGGTGACACAAATGTTCTGTGTTTAGTTGTGGTAATACATTACTCTATATACCTTCTAAAATTTGTTAAACTGTACACTAAAAATGGCAAACTTTACCATATGTGATTTATCCCAAATCTAGCAAAGGAAATAGAACTATTGTAGATCTCCTAGATGATTAAAGTTTAAAAATAATTCTACTAACATTAATTTTTTAAAAGAGATGTTTAAAAACATTATCCTTAAGGTTTAATATGTACAACTAATATCAGGACATTTTATAAAGGAATGATACTACCATTGAGAAAGAAACAGAAAATTCACATACAAAAATCTTGAAACTAAAAAGTGCAACAAAGTTGATAAATACATATATAACATGTATGTGTATATATGATGCAAAATATGTAAAAATTAATAACATCCCTGTATACCAAGCATGGGTCCACCAAAAAAGAAATTTAGAAAGCAATCCAATTCACAATAGCTTTAAGAAAACTTTAAGTATCTAGGAATTAATCTAACCAAATAAAACTATTGAATTCTGAACAAAGAGGTAAAAATATACAGAAAATGGAAAGACATCTTCTGTTACTGGATAAACAGAGCAAACATTTTCAAAATGCCAAATTACCAAAAACACTATAGAGATACAATGAAATGCCAATTGAAGTACCAATCACATTCCTCATAGAATTAGAAAAAACGATACTCAAATTTATATGAAACTAGAAAAAGATCAGAATAACAAAAGCAATCCTGGGCAACACGACTAAAGCATGAGCAATCACAGTCCTAGATGTCAAGTTTTACTGTAAGTGATAAAAACCACACAGTATTGGCACAAAAAAGGCCAGAATAGAGGGTGCCAAAGCAACCTTTTGCACGTCTTGATCAGCAGCAGCCTTCTGATCTTCAACCAAGGGGCCAAACACATGCTGGAGAAAGGACAATGTGTGTTAGAGCAAATAGTGCTGGTAAACTGGTTGTCCAGAAGGATGAGTCTAGACCTCTATTTCTTACTTTGTACTAAAATGAAATAAAAATGAGTCAAAGACCTAGACATTCAGACAGAAGCGGCTGGCTGGAAGATAAAGTAGGTAAAACTCTTAAGATACAACCATATGTAAGGAATTTCTGAATAGAACCTCATTTGTACAGGAAATAAGATCAAGAATCATCAAATGGGACTGTAGCAAATGTAAAACATCTGCACAGCAAAGGAAATAATCCGTAGAGTAAAGAGTCAGTCTACTGAATGGGAAAAAACTTTGCCAATTACACCTTGGACAGAGGACCAATACCTAAGCTATATAAAGAACTCAAAAAATTTGACCCCCTCCAATAAAAGCCCTAATTAAAAATGGGCAATTGAAATGAATAGACACATCTCAAAAGAAGTACAAATGCTAGGTAAGTACATGAAAAATACTCATCATCATCTTTGGCATTAGAGAAATCCAAATCAAAACAACAGTAGGATTTCATCTTACTGCAGAAAAATGGTGATCATGAAAGTCAAAAACAATTTCTGGCAAGGCTATGGAGTGGGAGGAAACTTCTATATTGTTAGTAGATATGTAAACTAGTCAAAGCACTACGGAAACCAGTATGATGATTCTGTCAAAAATAAAAATAAAAATTATATTTGACCCATATACACCTCTTCTGGGTATTTTGCTGAGTTGAAGACATCATATTATAGTGATGAATGCGTATCCATTTTTATAACAGCATAATTTATAATAGCTAAATCTTGGATGCAATCTATATGTCCATCAGTAGATGAATGAATAAAGAAAATGTGCCATTTATGTACAACGGAGTACTACTCAGTCATAAAGAAGGTTAAGTTTGAGTCATTTGTGGAAAAATGGAGGCACCTTGAATGGTAAGTTAAATGAATCAAGTAAATAAAGTTAAATACCACATTTTTCTCTTGAGAAACGCAAAGTATAAATAATTCAAAGAGCAAAATAATAGATGATAAGAAACAGGGAAGATTATTTAGAGATGAGAAGGGGATCTGAGAATGATAGAGACAGAAGAAAAGGAAGCAAAGGGGAAATAAAAAAGGGTAAAGATGTGAAATAAATATATATTCCATTCCCCACAACAAATGTGTTTATTATATTGCAAACATATACTAACATTAAAATTGAATTAATATCAATGCATTTTCTGGACATTAACCAATTTAAGAAGTAAAACTGAAAGTTAAAGTATTATTTTTTAAAATACAATCAAAATAGAAATTCGAGTTATAGAGTGCCTGTGATTAATTCTAGCAAAAAATTTCAAACCTCTATGGAGTAAAATAGTAAAACATTATTGAAAAATGCAAGAAAACCTGAATATATGAAAATATAAGTCATATTTATGGAAAGCCCCATTGTATATGATCCCCCATATTAATGTATGAGTTCAGTGCAATTCCAAAACAATTAACCAAAAAACAGAAGTTTTTTTCTGTGAAATTTAACAAGTTGAACTTAAAAACTATATAGAATATAGAATCAACATGCTGAACTTTAAAACCATGTAGAATATGGAATCAGAGTAAATAATACTGTTCTAAAGACGAAGACAAGAAAATCTTACCCTAACATCAGGAGTTTTGTTATAAAGCCACATCAGTCAACACGCCATGTCATCTACACAGGACCACAGCAAAAGAATAGAAAAGAAAGTCATATAACAGACCTCACCATAGACGGCGACTTGGTGTATGCGGAAACCAGTACTAGAAATAAGTGAGAAAATGATAGGCGATCAAACTAGTAGTGATGTAGTACTTAGAATCCACAGGGAACCCTCACGGACTCCGTATAGAAAATACAATTAGATCCCTACCTCACACGGCCAAGAAGAAAAACCAACAGAAAGATTAAAAGCCTAGACAGCACTGAAAAATAGGGAAATGCGTTGGGAAAACTTTAAATTTTATAAAGAAAATGTGAGTATCAGAAAGAATTTATTAACTAAAAGGCAAAAAGCACAAACCAAGAAGAAAATTTTAGTAAACTTTTCTGATGTAACTTTATTTTTCTCTTCTTCTTCCTCTTCTTCTTCTTCTTCTTCTTCTTCTTCCTCCTCCTCCTCCTCCTCCTCCTCCTTCTCCTCCCCCCTCCTCCTCCTGCTCCTCCTGCTCCTCGTGCTCTTCCTCCTCCTCATCTTCCTCCTCGTCCTCTTCCTCATCCTCTTCTCCTTCTCCTCCCCCTCCTCCTCCTCCCCCTCCTCCTCCTCCTCGTCCTCCTCCTCGTCCTCCTCCTCATCCTCCTCGTCCTCTTCTCTTTCTCCTCCCCCTCCTCCTCCTTCTCCTTTCCACTTTCTCCTCCTTCTCTTTCTTCAGTGCTAGAGATGGAACCCAGGCCCTCATCCATGATAGCCAATTCTGTTACCACTTTGATGCATCCCCAGCCCTTACATTAAAACTTTTAAAATGTTCTGCTCTACAAAGAAAAATTTCCTACCCCACAAACAAAACTCAAAAGTAAGATACAGATGGGGCAGGATATTCACAGTGTATATTGACTGCTTCACCATAGTATCTAAAAAACAATCAATGCTTGAAATGTAAACAAAGGACCAGAGCAGACATTTCACAGAAAACTAAATTCTATAGAACACCAAATCCCAACAGTCACATGAAATTGAGTTCAGCTACAACTATAACCCCAGAAATAGAAATTAAGACAGTGATGACACAGCATTTAATTTTTACTGGAGTTGCGAAAAAATTAAGTAGTTTAATAATATAAAGGTTAGCAAGGATGTGGACTCAACAAGAACAGGTGACATTATAAATTGGTAAAATCAAGTGAAAAAGCTGTCTGGGAATCTAACAAAGTTGGAGATTTGTATACTGTATGACACAGTTTTGCCATATATAGGGATATATTTAGGATGAGACTTATTTGCGTTTAGAGTGAGATCATTCTTTGTGTGAGACCAACACACTGAAGAACACCATCCCCAGTTCCCAGCGGTCCTCTCGGTAGTTTGACAGCCCAGACTGTTCCTACACACATCCAAGCAGTTTTGGGCATGGGAGGGGACAGTGTGTAGTTACAGGTAACTGCCTGGTAAAAATTCTTGCTCACTTGCAGAAAGTAACATTTATAATATTGTATACCAGCCACATTTATAAAAGTAAAAACTGTGAACAATTATATGATAATAGAATAGACTAAAAACATGGTTTATTCATGTAATTTAAAACTTTATAGCCGCCAAGTATCTGCATGGATAAACCTCAAAGACACCGTATTATGAGAAAACAAGTTGTGAAATTATATATTCACAGTGAAGTTTGTCTGCTTATTTAAAATTTATAAAACACATGGAGCCATGTGTACACAAACTGAAATGCTTGTGTATGTGAAAGGATAAAAACCTGAGTGGAATGATAAAGCTGAGCATAACTGTGACCAGTGCAGGGGGAGGAGGACAAGGGGATCATGGCATGGTGCACAGAGGGTTTCAACATTACTGGTAATGTGCTGTTTATGTAAAAGAAAGGAATGAATGATACAAGGCAAAATGGAAGGTTTTGTTAAAGCTGAGCAGGCTGCAACTTCTGTCTGCTCCTCTGGCCTCCTAAAGGAAGGGTTTCCCCAAACCTGCCCACTTGCAACCTTATCCCTTTGCTGTCTCTCAGAAAGGGAGAAAGTTTCTTGACATGTGTGTGAGGAGGGAAGGAACATTCCTATCTTAGCTTTTTGCTTCCATTCTTCCTTCTTGGAGGCCTTCTGTTTGCAGAGAGCTTGTGCGTTGATCTACTGATGATGCCAGATGAGCAAAACGTCAGAAATCTAAGAAAACTCTGTCCACTGCTTAATTCTAGGATTAAGTATTAGAAAGCTGGCTGTTGATTCACATCCAAGCCATGTTTTCCAGAAATGTGGAAACTAGCCAGAAAATAAACTGCTATTTAAATCTGCCTATGTCTCCCTCAGTTGTTTTTTAGAAATTGGAAAGGAAGGTATCATTGTATGTTTGTGCACACACGTAAGCTATCTCCATCAACACAGATTTTAGTGATTATATAACAGATTTTATTTTCATCAACATGATTTCATCTCCCTCCATTTGAGTCAAAACTTGGTGAGAAAGAAGATGGATGTAATTATTGATTCTCTGAAATTTTAAACATGAGGACAGAGATGTATGTTATTTTCTATATTTTTTCATAATTAAAAATGCTTTAAAGAAACATACATGTCAAGGCTATAAATAGTTATTGAGATTTATACATATATATGTATAACTCTCGATCATATATATATATATATATTTATATGGAAGTTTCAGTGATTGAATCTGCTAGAACAAACAATAGATTAGCAAGAGAAAAGGCATAAAAATTTACCAATATGCCCATGTATATAGGAACCCTACAAAATATGAAACTCAGAGAAGGCTAGATGTTTGAGGCTTAAATATTTACTTTATAAGGGACAGGAAGGTGAGGAGCTATACGCAATTGTAGAGATAAAATAATTTTTAAGGGAGAGAGGGAGTCTGGAGAACAGACCATGGCCTGGGGCAAAGTACCTCTGTGCTCTTGGTATGGTGTTTGTGTTTTAGGCTCTTCTTCTGTGATGTGAGTTTACCCTTCTTTTGTAATAAAACCTTAGGAAGAGTATCTGAAAATGATTGTGTTCCTCTTAGATAGAAACACTCTTTCAGTAGATGAGGGAACTTCTGAGAATGCCCTTTGCTGCTTTTGCTGCTTCCCAGATGCTCTCAATCTGAAGTTCAGGGAGGCATATTCTGCAGTGTTTTCCTGAGTCGCAAGATATGTATGTACAGATAAGCATGTATTATGTACACATACTATCTACATACCACTGTGCATGCATAGTTGGGCATTTATATGGGAGGGGACGGACCTGGCTAAACAATTGTGGTTAGGCAAAACAAGAAGTTTTATCCTAGATAAATAAGTAACTTTAAAAAAATAAGTAACTTTATCTACCTACATCAATAGAATAAAAAATATTCTGGAAGCAAAAGCATCCATGTTTTTAGTCAACAAGGAATATCTTTGTATCACCTCTACTGGCAAAATAGACACGAAATGGAAAGTGGGTTTTATAGGTAAAGATTTTGGTTTTCTACATATCTGAATAAAGGAATGCAGGAAATTAGTAAAGCCAGGGATATAGGTCAGTGGCACAGCATCTGCCTGGCAAGCACAAGGCCCTGAGTTCAATCCCTGGTACCAAAAAAAAAAAAAAAAAAAAGAAAAAGAAAAAGAAAAGAAAAATTAGTAAAAGAGGTATCAAAAGAGATGCCTAGTTCCCAGCATTCTGGGAGAGTAATGCAGGATGATCTTAAGTTTGAGCCCAACCCAAATGCTTTAGCAAGACTCTATCTCAAATAATACATTTAGAAAGGATTTCATACAAAGGCCTAGATTCAAACTCCAGTACTTAAAAAAGGGGGCGGGGGGTGGGGAATGCCTGGTTAATACACTATAACCTGATTATATTCATCTAACTTGTAATTCCTTCAAGTTTAACTCCTTCCTTTCAGTTCGTCTTTGTTGTTTTCCTTTTGACCACATTTCTGCGATTTTCAGACACGGTCTTGCCCTCTAGAAAAGAAAAGGCTGAGGTGAAATTAGAAGGTTTAATCAAAGCTTTTCTAGACAGCGGGAACAATCAGCAAACACTGAACTGGACAAAATGAAATGCCATTCAAATGGAAACAGCCAGCGCTCGCAGTTTTCCCCCACAAAGAACATGACTCCAAACTTACTCCCCCTCAGCTCTTCGCCACGCACTTTTTCCAGCGTGGAATGTGAATGAAATTTGGGCTGCTGGCAGAAGCGGGTTTGTGAGAGATGTGGGCTGACCGGGGAAGAGTCACACTACATTGCTTCCTGGTTGCTGCACAGAATTCAAGTCATTATTTTTCAATGACAGTATCCAGAGAGTATTTGTAGAGATATTGCTGAGTCTTTTCTTCTTTTGCTTCTGCTTTTTTGGAGTTTTCAGTTCTTAGAAATTGTCTCATACTTCAGCCTGCAGATACTTCCTAATGTGTGATTTTTAATCACTATGGGAGAAACAAAATATGCTTCTGAGTTTGGAAAGGAGGTTAAAAAAGAAAAAGCATGTGTCAGAAGGACTTGTACATCTAGATTTAAAAAAAGAAAATATACATAGGTTTCTTTCCAACAAGCTGGCATGTTGTGTCATATTCTCAGAACTGTGGATTTATTAATTATGTCTAATGGGTAGGTATTTTGTTAATTAAAATGCTGAAATGTGATGAGTTCATCTGAATCAATTATATTGCTTCTAGAATTGATGATTTTCAAAACCTCCCCAAATTGTATAGCTTCTAGTTGGAAATGCAAAAAGAATGTAAAAGATTTCAGATTATTTGAATCATAAATCCACTGCTTCTTTTTTTCAGGGATGAATAAAAAGAGTAAATTCATATCCCTGTTCTAGGGCTACAATGCCCAAATTTTCATTAAAACAGAAAATATTCTCAAACTCAAACTAGTAAGTGATGAAAAAGTTTGAATCCAGGGACCTGGAGGATGTGGGTACAGAAACAGGGATAACAGGCAAGCTGGCCTCTAGGGTGATGAGCACGGACACAGCTGTTCCTGGTGAGGCTAGCGGTGGAAAATAGGAGCCAAATGTAATTTCTGACTAAGGTTCTGACTTCTCACAGCTGAAGGAAGGTCTACTGTTCATGGCCAACTGGAGTTTCAAGAGAGAGAATTTCAGCCCCAAACCTAAACTAATCTTACCACACCGCCTTAGTAGCTAATATGGTAATATCCCAATATCATTTACTACAGAGATCTTCGACCTCAAATTTAAGTCTTGGTTTTGGTCTTAGAGTCCAATGGACTACCAAAAGTTAGCTCCAATCAAATAACAGAGAAAGAAAGAAAGAAAGAAAGAAAGAAAGAAAGAAAGAAAGAAAGAAAGAAAGGTAGGTTTTACCAGGCAGAGTGGTACACACCTGCAATACCAACAACTGTGGGAGGCTAAGGCAGGAGGATGATGAGTTCAAGCCTAGCTTGAGAAATTCAGATAATTCAGACATTATCTCAAAATTTAAAAAGGAAAACAAATGGTTTTTTGGTACCAAAAATCAAACTCAGGGCCTCACACTTGCCAGGTAGGCATTGTACCATTGAGCTACATCCCCAGCCCAGCAAATGCCCTGGGTTCAATCCCCAGTAGTGTGCAAAGCAAACAAAAATTCCCCTCAAAAGACTTTGCAAACAAAAATTCCCTAACATAAATCTATACTAAGAAAAACAGAAATAAAAATTTAATCAAAACATGAATTAACTCTAAATGTACTGATTTAATAACTTAGTGGACAAAGACCTTAAAACAACACAACATATCCACTAAAATGGCAAGAGGAGCGGGACAGAGAGAGAGGGAGGAAGAGACAGAGAGAGAGAAGCAAATGTTTGCAAAGGCTTGCAGCTGCTGGTAGGAGTTTAAATAGTGACCCCTTTGGAAAGCTATTTGACATTATTTATAAAAGCTGAATATTTACATACCCTATTACATGGTGAGCCATTAAACTGAGTAATGATGTCTAAGATTTTTTAAAATAATTTCACTTCTGGGAATATATCTAACAGAAATGAGTATATAACTATATCAACAGCATTTTGAGGTCATAGTTTCATTCTCCTTGAGAGTCTAAAACAGGAAAAAACACAAATGTTCAATAACAGTAGAATAGATATTTTTTTAAAATGATATGTGTACACAATGAAATACTGAAACCTAGTGGGAAAATACTAACTACAACTATATGTAACAAGGATAAATCTCACAAGCATAATATGGAGTAAAAGGCATTTTCTTGCAGACAACATGGAAAGAAAAACAGTATCTGTTACATGAATTACAATTTCAAAAGATAAAGAGAGGAGAGACAATTTTCTGAAAGAAATCTAATTGTTCTTGGTACATAAAGATAATTTTCCTCTCCAAGTTTTCATAAAGAAAACCCTGTACAATATAGAAAGTAATATTACAAATAATAGTGAGCCATAATACGTGATAAGGCCATATGATAAAATCTACTTTGCTGATGGCCAATCAAACAGCACATTTCAGGAAAAAAATGATTTTTATGGGCTATCAAAACAATGAGATTGTGGTAGTGACAAAGTTTATGGTCTTAGAAAATTTGAAGTTTTTAAGTGTTTCTGTTCAGCGCTCAAACATAGCACCATAAATTTTTTATGTGTATATCCAAAAAGTATATTAAACAGATAGTGGGATTTGAGAGAGGATCAGGGGTAGGAGTTTGGAGGTACTTTGCAATTTGTTTCAGATTTTATTTTTCTGAAACATTAAATAGTCAAGAGTTAATTCTATTCACACTCTATCCATTTTTGTGCTCAGCACTTTTCTTGTGTTCCGTGCTTGCCTCTGGGTTCAAATACCAAACTGTCACAAACTATTCCTTAGAATTTTTCTTAAAGCAGATCGCAGCTTCAAGTCAGCCCTGATAATTCCAATCCCCTCACCCATTTATTGGCTCCGTGGCTCTGGACAAGTCATTCTATACAAAAGATACTAAATTATGTGCTGTAAAAGTCACAAGAACTGTTCAAGATAGAGTCCTTCAAGGTGCAAACAATTTAGTTGGAGTTACTCACTTGCATTAGCCACTTTTCTTAACTCTAAAATGGTAATAATATATTTACCATCGCTACTGCTCACTGTCATATAGTAGGTTTTTATTAGTGCCCATAACACACGTAAAAATCTCATTAATGTTAAATTTTTCCTCTTACTTTTTAAACTGATAAAATCTATCCATAGAGAAGTCTTGTAAAATGGTGAGCTATTAAAAATCGAGTAATGATGCCTAGGATTTTTTAAAATGAGATGTTAAGAGACCCGCTTTCTATTTTGTATACTGATGTTGAGAGCAATTCTGTAAGAGAAATTTCAAAAATACTCTAGTGGCGATTACTGCAGGTGGAGTTAGTGTATAATGTCCCAAGGTGACAACTTCATCGTGTAGTATGTAAAGTCTAAAGTCTTGTTCTAAATTTTATATTCCCTAGAATATGTATAGACCTTATAAGCATATGCATACCCATTTCTTTCTTACAAATATTTTTCCTAATAAAATTTTGTTGGAGGCTGTTTTTTTTTTTCCTAGCCCTGAAAAGCCACAATACCACTAAACCCAAGAGACAGAGATAGAAAAGCTTTGTGCTCCCAGACGCAGACTCAAAAAGTGTGGGTGGAGGAAGAAGAGGTCAGAAAATAGGTTGTAATTTCCATTGCTGGCAATTTAGATTCAGAGGCATTTCATCTGCAGTTCCCTCAAGTGTTGAATTGAATAAAAGTAGTAGCAGAAACAGTGGAAAGGGTGGTGGGGGAGGGGCCGTGAACACTTGCAGCTAAACACAGAGAGACAGGCGGCTTGTAAGCGTACATCCTCAGTGTGAAATAAAAACCACAAGAAGCCTGAGAGGCAGCATTTATTGAAACAAGATGCTGCCATAGTGAAACAAAACACAGACTGAAATCCATCTACACTGGCAGGGTGATGCAATTACTATATATGCGCCCCTCTGTGCAGGTTGAGCTATGTAGACAACCACGTGAGTGAGAAGAAGAATAAAGCACTGCTACATTTGCATCCTGCTTACCAAGTGAATGATTTAGGAAGAGGTATATTTCACATGTATCTTTTATCAAGAAGAAATGTATTATATTTTATTTAGTTTACACTGAGTTGGGCACTGTGAAATTACTGATTGTGTATAAAACACTTATTGTTTACAAAGATGTAATTTCCAGTATCCTCTTTTTTAGATATTTTAAACCATTTGCCCTTTGAAATATTGTCCCTCATGGTGGTAAACATCATAAGCTACCTTGCAAAGCATTTTTAACAATTTAGCTAAAGGAAACCACATACAGGAAAATGAATTGAAAATAATGATGGAGAAAAACTAGAAAAGTAAATAGGAAAAATCAGATATTGATTTATTTATTTTGTTTTCTTATTATCCTGAGGAAATTATCTAATGAAGAAAGTCAAGAAACAGACAGCATTGTAAATTTATGTAAGACATTTTGATATGCCAAGTATTACAGAAATTCACAACACTGATTCTTTTTTATAACTTATTTACCTAAAAATTATGACTTTCCTTTTCAAATAGATATTCCAGAGTTATAAAACCGATGTTCATTAAGATTATTCTATACAAAAGATACTGACTTATGCACTGTAAGAAGTATAAGAACTGTTCAAGACAGAGAATCCTTCATCCAAGTGCAGACAATTTAATGAGCAGAGATACAGACTAACACAGATATGTAACATGGAGACCTGGAAGAAATCTAGACCTCAAAGTCATACAGCCTTGATCTTTTAATATACTACACTGCCTACCAGATAAATATATATGAGAAATTTTCTTAGTTTCTTGGAGCTTTGGCTTCCTTACCTGAGAATGGCCGATATATATGCCTTATGAAACTGATGTGAAGGTTAAGTAAGATAATGCAAATGACTTCCCTTAAGTATAAGGTAGGTACTTAATTAAATACTTACTACTCCTTCCTATATTGATAGGAGGGGTAAAAAGAATCACCTTGCCTGTCAGAGTAGTGAGAAGTTGATGTTTCAATAATATCTTAAAAGCATGATAGTAGTAAGGTTTACTTTATATTTATTTTGTAACTGTCTAGCACCTAAATTCCCTTCTGATAAGGGATATTCCTCTATTTATGTCTTGTAGGAAATTTCAGATATTGTTTTTCCAACTCGATTTATCTCTGAATTTGACCAATCAGCCATTGTAACCACTACTAATATTCTTATACTTCTTAGCTTCTTATACTCAGCAATATCTTAATTTTCCAATGGTAGTTGATATCTAATAGATTCCATGTTACTACAGATTAAGGTTCTTTGTTTTTCTATTTTTCATCTTCTTATGGCCTTTATCATCCCTACCCACAATTTTCACTAATAATGTATATAAAGCTCTTTTAGTGGTTGTCTTTATGATTTTAATCAATGTATTATTAAAAACCTACTTCTTAATTAATTATCCTTTGAAACTATAAAAGAGATTGTGAAAATAGTGTACCTACTAGGTCTATCACTTCTGTTCATTTGTCATCAAATTTGTGATAGTGGTATTGTTTTTATGTTGTCAGCATTTACATTGTTTACCACATTTTTAATATTTCATATCTGTTATTAAGTCTTACACACTTTTCCTAGGATGATTGTAGATACTTAGGATTAAATGCCATTTTTATATTATTGTATAAAATTGTCACATGGAACCATATGGAATAATTGAACTGATAAAAAGAAAATATGACCCCAGGCCATTAACAGGTTGCTATTTGGATAATGTCCCAAACATCAAGATTTCTATTCAGTTCATTTTCAATATCTTTATTCTTCAATGCTTCTTCTTTTACTTGATCACTATTGTTTATTACATATAGTGCTCTTCTCTGGTTCTCATTTGTCATTTATTCAAACAATCTACTTATGTAATTTTAAATATAAAAGTGGGCTACATATCCTACATAAAAGTAGTGAATGTGTACATGTCATAAATATGATAATTGTATACTTATGTTTAACTGATAGGATACAGATTTTTTTTCTCTCATGATATTTAAAGGAATTGCTTCAAAGTCTGCTGATACCCAATATTATTCATGAGCGATGTGATATCAACGTTTTCCACTTCATTATAGATAACCGTTTACTAAGAGCTGTTGCAATTGTTTTTTAACTCTTGAAGTTCTGAAATTTTACAAGGATTTGTCTAGGCTTGAGCCCTTACTCATCTTGTCCTCTTTGGTATTCAGAGGTCCCTTCCAATCCAAAGTGTATGACTTTATTATCACTTCATTATTTTCTATTTTTTCTGAATGGTTTGCTATTTTTTTCTGATTGTTTGCTACTCCCCATTATACGTGTTTTTTCCTGCTGGAACCATTATTAGACATTCTTCTGTATCCTCTTCTCAATTTTTTGGTGGTTGTGCCATCTTGACATTTTCAGTTCTTGTATGATCTCTCTTTTTATCTCTGTATTTCTTCAAGTAATTATATATTTTATGTCTCTAGTAATTTTAATCATTTAAATTTATTGTCTAGTAGATTCTGTAGGACAAACTCATGGGGACAATTTATCTGAGATCTTACATGTTGATAACTATTGTCTATGCCCCTTTATACCTGAAAGTTGGCTGTACTAGATATAAAATCCTTGGTTCACATTTTATCTTGAGTTTCTTGATGTGTTACTATCTCTTTTTACTTTCTTTCTTTCTTTTCATTTTTCTCTTTTTTTTTTTCTTTTCTTTTAATGGTTAGCTTTGTAATGCAGGCTTGCCTCAAACTTGTGACTCTCCTGCCTCAGCTTCCCAAGTCCTGGGATTACAGGGGTACACCACCATATCCAGTTTGTTACTTCCTTTTTTTCTGGCATAAAACACTGATGAAGCGAGGCCATAGGAAAAAAGAAACTTGTCTCCACTGTTGGTGGGAGCATAACTTGGTGCAACCAATATGGAAAACAGTGTGGAGATTCCTCAAAAAACTGAAGCTAGAGGTTCCATTTGATCCAGATATTCTCCTTTATGGTATTTTCCTGAAAGAGTTAAAAGCATAAAACCACAGAAAAATATGCACACTCGTGTTCATAGCAGCACAATTTTGTAATAGCTTAATCTTGGAAATAGCCCAGATGCTCGTCATAGGATGAATGGATAAAGAAAACATGGTTTTTATATACAATGAAGTGCTAATCTGCCATAAAGAGGGATAAGCTTGAGGCATGTTTAGGTGAATGGATGCACCTTGAGGCCATACTTTTAAGTGAAATAAATCAAACACCTGTGTTTAAATATCACATTGTATCTCTTGTGTCAGAAATCAAGTGTGCAAATAAGGACCCAAGTGTATGGTAGATATTGGTAAGTAGAAAGAAAATGTTCAAATGGGGAGGGATATAAAGGAGGAGGGAAGGGAAGAAAGAGAAAAGGAAAGAAGGAAATAGAAGGAAAAACTGGAAACAAAGTTTTTGTAAAGAAAGGGGAAAGAAGAGTAGAAGCCAGGAGAGGGGAATACTGGGAAACAAGGAGATGCATTACGTACAGATACAAATTACCTATGATGACTGATCCTTATATATATAAACAGTATATCATGAAATTAATTTTAAGAAAGTCTGATGAATGATAATGTCTCTTGAATTCACTTGACTGTTGATTATTGATTTTGAAATTTACTTCTTTTAATCTTTTTCGCTAAAGACTTTATTTGTTGTGTTTATGTCAAATACAATTTAACAAGGGCTTTGTTGCATTACTCCCATGTATCAGGCAGCATTTCCACCATAACAGAATCTATCTAACATTTAGTATTAGAACACATTTCTCAATGCTAGCTGACACTGGGATTAGGTTATTTCCTTTTTGTGAGGGCTACTCTATGCATTATAGGATATTTGGCAGCATTTCAGGCCTCAACTCACTAGATGCCAATAAAACATCCCCCATACACACAACACCCTTCACTGTGACAACCAAAAGTGTCTTGAGACATCACCAAATGTTCCCTGGGGTGGGAAAAGTCACTCCTGAAATACTAAATGAGACATCACACAAATTGTCATAAGTGTAATAAGAACCCTCCATCTTAGGTAATAGCGTTACTTAAATCACTTAGGTTAAAATATCTTGGAGTCATTTTTACTGCTCTTTAATAGACCTAACCCTTATTCACTATCAGAAAGTTCTAGCTCTGATCCTTCTCACCATCTTCAATGCTGCCACCCTAGTGCAAGCCATCATTTCACACCTGTTACTATAATTCTGTACCCTCCAGCTGTACCCTTCGTTTCCACTATTGTGTTCCTGTGTATTTTCCCCTTTACAGTAGCTAGATCAGTGTTTTATAATATAGTCAGACAATGTTATTCTCTGCTCCAAATCCTTTAATGATTCCTCATCATTTTTAGAATAAAAAATAAGGTCTTCCATGACCTACATGGCCACACACGATCTGAACTCACGTTCTGCTACTCTTCCCCCCACTCACTGCACCTCGGCCACACCAACATCACTGCTGTTCCTTAAATATGCGGGCATGCACCTGTCCTTGATCTTTGTACTTGTTTGTATTTTGACCAAGAATATCCTTCCCCCAGACATTCCTCTGACTCATCTCTACTTCAAATAGGTCCCTAACCAAATGTCACTTCCTCTGAGAAGCTTTCCCTGACTGCTCTGCTTTAAATAGTAATTCCATCAGCATCCTCCTATGACGCTGTTTTATTTTTCATCACTTATCATTACTTGGCATTACAGTACATGTCCTCTTGTTTATTTGTTCACATCTCTGTCCATGTCTTATAGAGAACGTAACTTTTCTGAAGACAGGGCCTTGATCTCTCTTGTTCACTGACTTCTAAGACACTGACATCCCTAAAGAGAAAACATTCTCAGGGACCAAAACAATGCTTAGAACATTGTAGGAGGGACTCAAGTATTTTTTAATGAATGAATGAGAAGGAAGAAGAGAAGAAGAAAGAAAGAAAGAAAGAAAGAAAGAAAGAAAGAAAGAAAGAAAGAAAAAAAGAAAGAAAGAAAACAAAAAGGTGATATTGTTATGTAGTGCTGACCCAACCAGAAACATTAGTGCAAGCTGTTTGGAGGAAGACTATAAATTAGGACTGTAAGTTAACTAGATGAAGAGATGGGTGGGGGAAGGTGTCATGATATGACACTGAGAAGAAGAAAGAGAGGAATAAAGGTGACCCTTTTAAAGAGAAGATCTATCTATGTGTAAAGGACACAAGGGCAAACTTGACACATAAAAGTACTGAAAGTCACTGTAATGATCTAAACACATAGCAAGTAATGGCAGTATTTCAATCAGAGCATAATATGGTAAGATTTTTGTGTCTACCTCAAGTCTGCTGATAGTAATGATGAATCCACCAAATATAAAAGTCAAGCAGCTTTCTCAGTGATGTCCAGTGAGTCTTAATTTTGTGTCAATTGAGGTCTTATGCTGAAAACTTCATGTTGCATACTAATTAGTTTTTTAATATATTATTTAATTTTAGTTTTAATTATTAACATTTACATGGTACAAAAAATAAAAGATATTGAGAGACATGGAGATGTTTCATTTCCATCCTGAGAAAAATGAGTGTTATTTAGCAGATGTTCCCAAATCTCCACCATGGAACTTGTACCATTTGGCATTCTACCAACAATATAGGAGAGTATCTGTAACTCAGTATTAGTGACGGTTCTCCAGCAATACAAACCAATAATGTTTGTAAGTGTTTAGACAGATGAGTCGATTGATAGTCACACATACACACATGTTCACATACACATACACACATGTTCACACACACACACACACACACACACACACACACACACACACTACATGTGGGTTGGGGAAGGGAGAAGGAGAGGAAGAAAGGACAGAGAGAAGCACTGACGTGTCCAAAGTCTATAAAGCAGCAAAGTAGGTGTTGCAGTCTTGGTTTTAAGGCACTGTGAAGGCAGAATACCTTTCTCTGTGGGGCACTGCAGTCTTTTCTCTCTAGGCCTTCCACTGCTCGTGTGAGGCCCACCCACATTATGAAAGGTAATCAGAATTAAAGCTAAAAGTCTACTGATCAAATTGTAATTATATCTCAAATATACCTCTGCAGCAACATCAAGACTGTTGTTCAATCAAACGGGACATGATAGCCAGACTGACACAAAATTAACCATCACAGTGCTTACGCTTCCACAGTGTTGCTAACCGAATTTATCATGAAATTATTGGATTTTTGCCAGTCTGGTAGGTAAAACTACTATCTCAATATATTTTCAATTGACACCTATCTTATTCTTAATGAGGTGGGGCATGTGTTCAAAAATCAAGAAAATAATATATATTTTTGTTTGAACTACATGATCATGTACCTTATTCATTTTCCTACTTAATTGTTGATATTCTTCCCAAGTATTCTATTTTGATCAAAACTGTTACTTATTTATATCTGTATACATATAACTATAACTATATATATATATACACACACACACACACACACACACATAAACCGAGAGAGAGAGAGAGAGAGAGAGAGAGAGAGAGAGAGAGAGAGAGAGGATTTGCTGATGATTCATATCCTGCCACACTGTCTCTTCTTACCCAGGTAGAGAAAGGAGACATGGAGGGCATGGGCTTGAAATAGGTGAAATTTTGGGGAGGAAGAGAAGGAATCTCTTTCCTCATGATTCCTTATAGTACTTCCTAGGATTTAAAAAAAAAATTACTTAGGCTTTCCTTATTTTGATCATTCTTCCAAATCACTGTTTTCTCCCAATTCTGACCTCAGCTTCTACTCCGATCGTGCTCTCATTTTAGCCATTTCCCCTCCTGTTCACTGAACAGAATGCTCTCACGCAGAATCTTTGCATTTGCTTTCACTGTGCCTGTGATGCTACTCCCATTTTCATAGCCACCTCCCACTCAGTCATTGTTTCAGTGATATCTTTCCTGACCATCCCATCTAAAAGAAATGAGTGATGCTGAACCCTTACCATTGGGAAGATTACAGTCTAATAGGAAAATATCTGCAAATGGATAGTAAATTAGGTAAGCCAGTGATGATACATAGTAACATGAAATTTTGAAAGTGAGTTAAGAATTGGATTAGAAGGGTGGGTAACATTATGATAGGTCAAAACCTATTTAATAAGTCAAAACTTTATATAGACCTAGTATTGAGCAAGAAAAATGTAACTGCTTTAAGCTCCTGTTTATTCCATAAACAGGATAAAGGATAAAAAATATAAGACATTTTATAAAGCTTATGAAAAAAGAACAGTAAATATTAGCTTTAAAAATGTCCCTTCAAAGTCCTAGCAGGTGACATGGAATGGGGTGTCAGGCTGGAGCATAGACTTGATGTAGTAACATCAGAAGAAATAAGGCAGCAGAAGAAAACTGAAGGGAGAACTCTCATTCAGCAAACATTTAATGCTCCCTCTTGCTCAAAGGAAAATCAAAAAGAGGGAATAAAAGATATTAGAATTCAAACTGACCCTATGAGGCAAGGACTCTTCATTTTCTGCTGTATTCCTGTCACCTATAAAATAGGCATATAGATTGTGCTTGATAACTATTTGAGGAAGGTATCTACCTTCCTGGGGAGGTACAGAGATGAGGAGAGGAATAAGAAAGGAAATATTAAAATTCCTAAGCATCTGCTGTGTATCTATGCACACTAGTACCTAAGTGCATCTCTCAGGGACAGTAGGTACATGGAGGCAGGCTGGAGCTGGTTCAGAACTCTAATGCTTTTCCTCTTTAGCACAGCTGAATTTCTGGAGTAAGAATCTATAGAAGAGAGAAACAGAGTTCTGAAAAAACAAGAAATGGCCAAGAACATGGTGTGTAAAATCCTTGCTCTCAAAAGTCACATTGTTTACACAAACACTTTGTAGGATGGTTCACTCAAACACTTGGTATAATACTAAAAGACTCTCCCTGGATTGGTACAGACTAGAGGGAAGGGACAGGCCAAAGGAAGTGCCAATGCCAGTGACATCAAATGTACAGTAGAACCTGTATTTACCTTAAGCCACTCCTACCCAGTAATTTGCATAATCTGGAGAAAGGCATTGGACTTCCCATTGAATGAGAGTTAGAGCCAACAAATCACTTGAAAAAGAAATCTCAAATGCAAGTAGACCTTGGCTGCTTTTGGCATCTTTCTTGGTATCCTGCTGGCTAATTCCGGCCCAGAACCTCCTTCAGAAAGTAATCTCAGGTTATTTCTTCCCCTCACAAATAGGTTACGTGCCCCTCCTGTGTACTTTCCCATTACTTTACTCTTAGTTACACTTTTATCTTGTATTTTAATCATCTGATTTTTGTTTGTTTGTTTTGTTTTGTTTCTGGCTCTCCTATAAGACTAAGCATTCGGGCCAGGCAGAGTCTGATCCTATCGGCATCAGTGCAGCTGGGAAAGCTGCAGCTGGAGTTAGATATCATGTAAGAGGCACTGAGGACATTAGAGAACGGGGTCAGAAATAAAACCCAAGAGCAGAATCAGGTTAAGAATCAGAATAAACAAAACAAAACATCAGAGACATTTTCGTGTATACAGATACAACACTGGTATATTTGTTAGAATTACTTACATAACTACATTTATATCTAAACTTCGAAGTAGGACTGATGTTTTAGAATTCTTTTTAGTTTGTATGACCACCTTTGTTTTCTGAGAAAAAAATTGTAACAGTGAGAAAAATATCTAAATTCCTTCTTCTGAAAAGCCGTGTTTATTTGTAACTGTTCAACAAAGAGGGGAGCATGCTTCATTCCCACAGCTTTCACATAATCCACAAAAGAAAAATTTAGAATGGTCACAACTCAAAGCCAAATGTCTGCAGTGTATCTTTGTGTTGATGACAGAGTTTGAGAGCTTTTCTACTATTTTACTGTCTTTTCATCAAAGAAGGAACCAATTAAGCCAAATACTAATATTTAAAATCTGACAGCACCCAAGAGACTAAAATAAAAACCTAAATCTGACATGTGAATGCTTTAGAACAACTTGTGACCAAGGACTCTACCCAGCCTGGAGCCAGGCCTGAACTAGCAGAACCTATTATAGAGAGAGCTTGAATTGTCTGTATCTGAATGTTATTCTTTATATTTCTTAATACAGGTTAGTATTTCTCTGCACAGTCCACATTATATGAGAACAAAACAATAACCTAGAACACAATAAGTAGTAAGGAATATTCAAACTCTCATTAAAACCACCTATGCACAGCAAAAACAGTCTGAGAGAGTTTTTAATGTGATGTTTGTGCAGCGATCTAGGACTTCTATGACTGTGTGCACAAAAGAATAAAGCAAACAACAAAAGCAATTTAAGAAATTTGTATGTTTTGTTGGAGATATTTTCCCAGTATCCCTTTCCTTTTAAAAGAAAAAAGAAAATTTCAGCTGTCTCTCTTGGTTGGACAATAAAAATGTTCAATCTTTTTTAAAAAGAAGACAAAAAATAGCTTTTAATACACATTGCCTTTATTGAATTAGCCAGAGAGTGCACGTTACAGACAGCTCTGTATACATGTACAAGCATAAGGACTAAGGGGAGTTGGATATTTTCCCGTATGAACATTATGTGTGTTTGTGCCCTAGAACAGCCATTTGTGAAAGTTTGTGTGTGCCTTGTGCAAAGAAAAGGGACTCCTGCTCCATTATTCCAAGCAATTAAACTCCAGCAGCACAAGGATGAAGAGGTGGCCCTGATTTTCTTTCTCTTTGCAGTAATTGCCTCAGCAATCATCTTTGATCAGGGAAGAGCAGAGGAGGAGAGTCCTGCAAGTTGACATCTCCGGTAAAAATATATACATTTACATACATGGGGCAGCCACAGCTCCACAGCTTCTTCCTGACGTGTCTGACCTGAAACCATTGTAGCTCCATTGACACCTCATTTAATTGAATCCTTCCCTTGCAGTGCAGAAGTTGGAGGACTTGAAAGGAGGAGGGAAGTGGAAGGATGGGTAATCAAGGCACACTCTTCTGCCTGAATGTCTAAAAATGACAGGAAAGTAATTGCTTTTGAAAAGCAAAAAACAGAAATAGGAAAATTTGTTCTATTTATCAAGATGCTAAAAGAGGATAAAGATATAGGGATTTTGCCCTAAATGAACCAAAATCCCTACCTGAAAATAAAACCAATTTTGATTTTGGTGTAAATAGGAATGAAATGGATTTTATTAAGGAAACAAGAAAAAATACAATTGTAAGGCAGAAAAAATTCAGAGGCTCTTTTGGTTCAGAATGGCTACATACAATAGTAAGATATTCTGAGCCCAGAGCCACAGCACAGCCCCTTTTGTCAGCTTCAAATCAGCAAGCCAGAGGGTCGAGTCAGTTTAACCTGCCTCTGTGACACATCACCCTCCCGGCTGACCTGCAAGTGGCCTCATTTTTATGGATGTAGGAGCTCATGGTGTAATTCATTCTCCGGCACACCCCACTCATTCAGTTGCCTGCCTTTCCCACAAAGGTACGCTTGCATACTCTGCCAGCTGAACCAAGGAGATATCAGCCTGATTCCTGTTTAATGCACAAGTTACCATGTCTCACAGCTGAAGAGAAATGTCACTTTTACACCATCAATACGGAAGCCTAGATCACCCATCCAAATTAGCAGACGTCCACAAATTCAGAGTTCAATCTGAATCTAAAGGAATCATCAAGTTTGGAAAAAAACAAAGAAAAGTATTTGATATTGTTGCCTCTTTTGTCATAAGCTCTCCATCTTGGTTGTTGATTATTTGTTAATAAAAGCATTTGAGTGCCTGTGCAGCAGGCAGCTGCTTTGTCCTTTAGTACATGATAAAATGGAAAACAGAAAATGGCAGGATAACACTTTTACAAAGCTTTCTCACATACACTATTTAATTTATCAAGACTTCCCACAATCATGTGTAGTTAACAATAGTGGCAGCTTTATGCAGATTGAGAAACTGAGACTCTTATAATTTAAAGAACTTATACAAGTTTTCACTGATAACAAACAGTAGTTCTGCAATGGGCCCCATTTTAGAGAACTGTGTGTTCCAGCCCTACTCTGGCTGCTTATAATCCTCCCTCCGTGCTCAAGAAGTCTATGGGATCCAGGAAAGCAAGTACCAACTAATAATTTTCTAGTTCTCCCTAGACCACATTCAACTCCCCGGGACTCTAAAAATTTCAAGCATGCTTCCAAGACCCGCTTAGGCCTCTTTCCTACATCTGTCCTTTTGGTCTGCACCACTAGGTCTGTGTGGTAGCCAAGGGATGACTGCAGAAGTGGGGAATGCATTTTGGATTGCAGCCAGAGTGTTCCTCATAGGTACAGGAAATCATTCACAGCAAGAGTCAAAATCAAAGATAAAAAGAGAAGGGAAATGGGTTGTAGTCTGGAAGCTGAGAATTCACTCACACACAGGTCAAAAGTTCATAGCTAGAATATGACCTCTGGAGGTGTTATGAATGTAGGTATTTATCTGTATGGGAAGCTAAGGATGTTTTATGTAATCATTTGGTTTTTAACTTTAAGTATTTAGACATATAGAGTACAGATAGCCATTTGAGCTTTCATCACAGGTTCTACAAATGTTAGAAATAGCATTACTCTGCCTAGTAGAGACTAAGAAATTTGAAAGAAATTTATAAAGTAGAGTCACAGAAATTTTCTTTAGCTCTACTTATAGAATCAAAAATTTACTGGCTTTCATACTCACAATTTTCCCAGGAACTTATTAAAGGCTGAGAATCAATGTCTACAATAGTTAAGGGAACTAATGATGGCTGTAATGGTAAAGTAATAAGATTTTATAAGTATTTTAGTACAAGTTGCTGGTTACCTACATCGCCAAATTCCAAAATAATATGTAAGCCCAAAAAGTTAGCATCCTGGATAAAAGTGAAACAGTTCTTCCAAGCAATTATGAATTTCTCTTTATCAGTAAGATGAGATTTAAACTTTGCCCCAGATTCATGACTAAGTTGATCAGCAATCCATTTTAAGCAGAATGAATTTTAAAGAAACAAGCCCAAAATAGATGAGATAATGTATTAATATGGTTCCCTTGAGCAGCTCACATCTGGTTTCCACGGAGCTTCTTCTGCCAAACTAAGGGATGTGCCAAACTTTACCTCTTTAACGAAGTTTTCGCTCCTAACACTGACCATTCATAGCATTTTGTGTCTCTGTAGGTTGAATTTTTTGCTCTTGCTTCATCAGTCTTTATGTATCTTATTATTCCTGTAGATTATAGAGGCCTGAAATCCTATAGCTTTTACTTTTGAATCTCCGTAGTATTCAGTGCACATAGTAGGTCTTGAATAAATATGTTGTTAATGGATCACAGATGATTCCTACTTTTCCCCTTGCTTTTTGTGCTTGCCTTTAAAAATATTTTTGTCATGTTTTTATGTGTTCTGAAGTCTCTTCTGTGGTCCTTTCATGATTTTCACAAACTGTAAGAGAATATCATTTTAAAAATAGGTAAGATTTTCTTATTTTGGAGATATTTATAGACTAAAGATATCCTTATATGTAAAGAGCAATCTTTATCTGTTGTTATTATGTCTAAAATTTGTGCCATTTGTGCCCTTGGTGTGTTGTTGAAGATGGGTCCTTTAGGAGGTAAGTAGGGTTAGATGAGGTCATGAGGGTGAAGTTTCATGATGTAGTGGTCAAAGCAGGCCCAGGTCCTATCTGCAGGAAAAGAATTCAGGAAGGAGTTCATTTGGGACTAAGAAATGCAAGTTGTAAATATCTGGTAGGCAGTCAGAAATATAGGAGTATGAATGAGACAAAGGTATGCACGGGGCACGGATTGGACTGCAGAAGCCAGAACAGAGACAAAGGTATGCACGGGGCACGAGTAGAATGTGAGAATCTGGCCGCTCTGATATGCCCTCGGTGTTCTTCCTGAGTGTAACTCTTGTTGGAGCCAACATTTTACCTTGCAGATACCATCATGTAATCATTTAACCAACTGTAGTTTATTATAGTATTCACTAGTGACCAAATGTTTATCATTCACCCTATATGTGCTTAGTACAGTGACAGAGCAAAAAATGATATAACCAGGAGCTAAACTTGAAGGGAGAGGGCATAAAGAAATAAACATGTAAACAAGAGCATCTCAGATGGGTAAGTTCAATGAAGAAAGATGGGATCATATGAAAGGTGAGTGGGTTACCACCCTGTTAACTAGTATAGTTAAGAGGGAATGAATGATGAGAAGGAGGCAACCATGTGAAGACCTAGGAATGTGCAGTCCAAGGAAAAGGACAGAACATGCAAAGGGGATGAGTTGCACATTCAAGGCACAGAACAAAACCTGGAGGATGTAGGCCAAGAGAGAATCAAGGAATGAACTCTCATATTTCTTAATTCACAACTCTTTGTAAAGGACCTGCTTGCTCTTCTAGGTGTGGAGGTACAAGCGTGAACAAATGGAGGTCATCCAACTTGGAAATTATATGAGGTCATACATGTAGGCAGGATTTGGATGACTCTATTAAGAAATGTGGGCTTTCTTTTGGTTGCAATTGTTAATTCCTAGAGGGTATTTATTATTGAAAAAGTATAGTTCCGTTTTATTTTATTTCACCATCTACCATTAGTACCTCAAAGGAAAGACTGTTTTTCTTACCTTTGACTCTTCTGTGTCTAAGCAAAAGGTCTGTCACTGAGTAGACACTTAATAAACTTTTGTTGAATGAATGAGTTTCTCTTGAATGTCGGTACTCAGACCCTAAGCAAACTGCTTCAAAGAGAACACAAAAATCTTCTCAAAAAGTTAAACACAGAATTAATATATGATCTATATCAATCCTACTGCTAGGTATATACTGAAAACAAGTATTCAAACAAAAATATGTGCATGAATATTTTTATTGAAAAATACATATATTTAAAATATTTATACTTTAAATACACACTTAGTACACAGAGATTATTTATTCACACTTTATAAAAATCAGCCACACTTCCGGCTACTCCGCCTCAGCATGACGGCTTTGGGAACTTTGCTCTCGGTAGATGTCCAGAGGGCTTGGGCAGCTGGCCAGGGGCACCTCCAGCAGGGCCTGGCCACCAGCCCTTCTGGCTAAGGGCCGCTCACCGAGCTCCTGGACTGGTCATTTACAGGTAAGCTCAGACCCGCTGTCCTGTCTGGCAGTTTTGGGGAAAGAGAATTTGGGGAAAGAAGCTCTCTTATTTTTGTTAAGTAAACTATGACTACAGAAAGTTTAAAAAAAAAAAATCAGCCACGTGAAAAGTTTTCAACCTGAAATTAATAATCGTAAATTACATTGTTTAGCTTTTGTTAACTTTCAGTGTTAATGCATGAATCTCTTATCTCAAATGTAAATCAAAAGAGCTCAATACTTAAATTACAGCCAACTAGATGTAGGTGTAAGAACCATAAAGAAGTATTTCAATTAAATTTAAAAGTTCGATCATTTTTTTCAATATTTCTTGTTTTTGTGGTTTGTCTAGAATAGCCTGTTTTAAACTCAAAGTAGCATCTTGAAATTCGGAACTTAAATCTAATACTTTCTTGAAATCTTTCAAAGCTTCATCAAAATATTCCAGTCTATACAATATCAGCCCTCTGTTGTAACAGGAACTTCAGAACTGGGTTGGGCTTCTATAGCAGATGTGCAGCCATTCATCGCTTCATAAAAATCAACGCTAAAGTACTGATTTGCCCCGTTTTGTTGTAAGAAGCCAAACCCTCAGGGCTTCATTTGCTTGGGGAATCCAGGCGAGGAGGCCATACAGGCGGGTGCACTCACTAATGTAAACCGAATACAGCTCCTGGGCCTCCGCGCGCTCACTCGCCCTTCTCTAAATGCACCTGAGCAACTGCTAGGGTTGCCTGGCTTTCTTGCTTCTGCTGCCCTTCCATCACTGTGGAAGGCGTGGCTTTCGGTGTGGAATGGGTATTGATCTCCGGAGCAACTAAAGCTACTTCCGCGCCCGGTGTTAAATTTACCCACTGTGCATGGATATTTCTTCTTTCTTTTTTCTTTTTTTTTTTTTTTTTTTTTTTTTTTTGCCGGGGATCGAGAATTCATGACCTCACGCTTGCCCAGCAGGCGCTTAAGCCACTGAGCTAAATACCCAGCCCTGCGTGCGTGGATATTTATAGGAGCGCTATTCACAATAAACAGAAAGTGGAGACAACTTGTGTGTCTGTCAGTGGATGCACAAAATGTGGTAAATCTACATGAAGGGCTATCATTCAGCCATAAAATATAATGAAGTTCTGATGTATGCCATAACATAGATGAACCTTGAAAACAAGCTGAGAAGGGACTCAAAGGGACACCACAAGTCACGCGTATGATCCCAGCTATATGAAATATACAGAATGAGCAAATGTATAGAGACAAAAGTAGATTAACAGCAGAGATGGAGAAGGATGGAATGGAGAATGACTGTTTAATTGATACAAGGTCTCCTTTGGAGCCTTATGAACTGTTTTGGAACTAGATAAAGTTAAGTGGACTACATTATGAATACGGTACATCCTGCTAAATTGTACACTTTAATCATAAAAATTGTACACTTTAAAATAATTATAATTGTATGTGACTGTTCCTTCAATGAAAGAAACAGACAAAAAATCAGTCACTTTAAATCATGATCAGAGAAAATCCCATATTTGAGCAATTTGTCAAAGAAAAGGAAAAGAGGAAGATAAAAAGACGATTGGCTCAAAAGAAAGTGTTTGTTTAAATAGTAGAAAATATGTACATTTGAAGGAAAAGAGAAAAAGGGCAGACAGAGGCCAGGGAACTCTGTGGAGTCTTCCCAGATCTGAGACGCTGGAGAAACTAGAGACCTAGACATAACCCTATAGTAAACACAGAGGTCATTCACTCTGTAAAGGGAGCTACAATTAGGATACTTCATGGAGGATTCTAACTTGGAGAGGGCATTCAGTATGATCTAGTCCACATCCTCTCTATTACTGAGACAGGAAGCTCACAGCCTGGTAGTGGAAATCAGTTATGGTGTATAATTATTTTTTACTTCATTAATACATTGAAATTATTTATAATGGCCATTTGTTCTTAATATTGTAAAGTCCTTTGGATTTTTTGCTTTGAGCAAGTGTAACATATATATGCTAGGCACTGAGAAGAAAAGTGCATTTGACCAGTGAGTTTTGTTTTTCTAATTATAGCACATGCGTCATTAACTCCCGAAGCCCGGGGGCTTGAAAATGTTGCCCAAAACCCTATATGCCAAAATTTACTTATCTTTCTAGAATTGATGTTTGGTAGCAAATGTAGTTTGATGTATGTGTACGGTTATGGATATGTCTGCGTGAGAACTATTTTTAAATATATTTAATTGTTAAATAGAGAAAATATTCTTTGAATTAAAAAATTAAATACAAAGGGATCACAGTAAAGACTGTGTCCCTACTCAGTTCCCTTTTCCAGTAGTAATTCATGTTAGCAGTTTCCATGTATCCTTTTAAAGGCACTTTATGCATGTATATGCTTATATGTATAGGTGCTTATCCTCTCCCTATTTTATACTAATAGCACACAAATTGTGTACCCTTTTTCATTTTATATCATATGTATCGATACTATGATTTTTCTGGATCTTTACTGTTATCTGTTTAATTTTCCTATAAAAACAAAACAAAACATAACAAAAAAATTTCTATGGAGAGGAGTCCTCAGTGTTTCTGCAGCTTTGTAGTGTCACACGACATAGACAAACCATTATTTATTTATTTAACCAGACCCTGACTGATATACGTTTGGATAGTTTCTAATCTTCTTTGATTACAAAGCTGAAATTCACATTCATTTACACATGCTATTTCCAATGTGTACAGGTATATTTGTAGAATAAATTTATAGAACTGGACCTGCTGGGTCAAAGGTCATCAGTATATAATTTTAATGGATCTTGGAAAATTGAATCCCATAGAATTTTTACTTCCATCACCCACATATAAAAGTACATATTTTACCATACCTTTACAAGTATTGTACATTGTTTTATCAATAACTTGGGTTATTGCTAATATATCAAATATGAAATAGTTTATGGTGAACTTAATTTGCATTTCTCTTAATACAAGAGATATTGCTGCTTTCAATATATTTAAAAGTCATTTTATTTATTTTCCTATGAACTATGCCTGTTTTTCATTAGGTTATTAGATTTTTTTATAATTGATTTATAGGAGCTTCTTGTATTACTGAATTATCCCTTTGTTATATGAATTATAAATTTTCTCCAGTATGTCATCTCATTTTGCTTTGCTTATAATGATTTTACCATATAGAAATTTGTTTTATTTTTTCTATGATGAGTTTACAAATTCTTTATGTTATGAATTCTAGATTTTAATTCATATTTACAGAGGACAAAGTTTCTCTTCAAAATTATTTTCTATAATCCTCTCATTATTTTCTTTAATGATTATGACTTTTTTGAACATTTTTAATTCATCTGAATTAATTTTGGCTCATTATTGGGTATTTTTCCCTCATTGAATGTCATTTGTGTTGATTTCTCCAGTTTAACTTGAATTTCCTTTGAAATTTGAATTTCTATATATTGAAATCAATATTTATTGAATTTCTACTATGTACAACACATAATATTGTAATGTTTTCTTTTTAAATTTCCCTTCAAGAAGAAATGAAGATAGTACAGTGTTTAAGTCCTGAGATCCATAAACTTCTGCTGATAGGCGAAAAAAAAATCTTCAAAAACAGTCTTTCGGCATTTGTAGGAACCATTTATAACCATATTCAGCAAGACGATGAGTGAGTCAGTCAAAACTGTAAGTGAAGAAAACACAAATGATTCTCCATGAGTTCTCCTCTGTAACCAAGCAGAAAAGTGAAATAGATGACAAGGAAGACTTTCAAAAATTACAATATCTTATTATAAGCATGAGATACTAGTAAACCAAGGATTGCCAAAAGGTCAAAGAGGCAAGGAAAGATCCCCTTGTGATAGCTTCCGAGACAGCATAACTCCACAAATAATTTAATTCTGAACATCTAGCTTCTTATATTATAAGATAATAAACTTCTGTTGTTTTAAGCTACCAAATTTGAGATAATTTGTTATGATAGGCCTAGAAAACTAATGCACCATCTTATAGGAACGTAATATACCACCATAAGGAAAAATCTCTTTTGTCTATACATCCTATTAGGTCTTTATTTTTCAAGTATGATACAAATGAAAATAGTCTCTTGGGGTTGGTCTTTGGGTTATCAAGTTTACCAGTCCATATCATGACCTGATACTCACTGGCTATAGTACCTGCAATCATGTTTTTACCTATTAAATGCAAATAATAATAGATATTCCCCTTATAAAGTTGAAATGAAAAAATTGAGTTAGTATGTGCTAACATATGTTCTAAACTACAAAATACTACGTACATGCAAACCTAATTATTATGACTGTAACTTTGTAAAAAAAAAAAAAGCCAAAATAGTCACTAACTCAGACTTTTGTTTTTATCAACCTCATTCCACCTACATTTATAGTCTTAATTAAAAAAAACTGGTGTTTTTAACATCTCACACAAATTGTTGTCTATCTTGAGAAATAGGCCGAAAAAACTTCATTTCCAAGGCTAAATTATTCGGTGTCTCATTTCTCCTGTTTTACAAGGTAACAGATATCCATGAAGACATGGCATTCCTGTACACATTCTTGTAGGTATTACTGAGTATTCATTTGCGAGGTACTGTACTTGGTCTTTGAGATGCAGTGTCCAAAAGCAAGGTTCAAACAGGGTTGGAGAGTGGCCTCTGAGGTAGATGGGCCCAGAGAAGGTAATGATGAAGCCAATATTTAAAGACTAAGAGAAGCAGTCAAGTGAAGATTTGGGAACAGTGCAGTCCAGATAAAACAGAGTTGTGAGCATTTCATGCAGATGTATAGCTGGAGCAGATCAGAAAGGTGGCCCAGTGATTCCAACAAGAGCACCAAGAGAAGATCAGAGCCTATAGGGTAAGGCGAACCTTGACTAAGAATGAAGCTTTAGTCCAAGTGCAATGGGAAGCTCAGGGATGTTTTAAGTAAGAAAATAGCATTGTGAGATTTCATTTGTAGAAGACTGCCCTGCGTGCTGTGCACAGAACCAATATTGAGGTACAAAAATGAGGATAGGAAGGCTCAGAAAGGGATTTCTGAGGCATGATGGAATCAACAGTGGTTTGAGTCAGGGTAGACTTGGGATGGTGGTGTGGGCAGGTGGATGTCTGAAGGGGAAAGTAGCAGGCCTTGTGGATGGATGGGATATTAAGGTAAAAGAAGAAACAACTGGCACTCAGATAACCAACCCTTAATCACTTAGCAGCACTGATTTAAAAGCATTGTTATTTAAAATACCTTTCTCCCACCTAGGTAAATCTGGGCTCACTACTGAAGGAAAGATGAATGCATTTGAGCTCAGTTTTCTCGTATTGGCTGCTCAGAAAACAACTTGCTAAAAAGCCATACAAAGAAAATTCTCTATTGGTCCCTGCCCTTCTTAGGACTCTCGATGACTTTACCTCTGTTTAAATCTAAGGAGAACCAAAGGTGGAAACAGTGGGATCATTTTACTTTTCATATTAAAAATATTAATATTGACTACACAGAAGTTGTTTGATAATGAAATGAAATAACATACGGTCTGGCAGATACTTGAACTTCAACATGGTGATGGTGGTGAAGGTGATGATGACTACAATGTCACAAGACAGAGGTGAGTAAAACTGAGCTGATTCTACCTGACTTTGGAATTATCTGGTTCCAGCTAAGTCCCTCCATTACAAAAACCCTTGTGCCACTCAAACCTGGGCTGGAGTTTGGTTCAGCCAGAGCACCAGCTAGCTCAGTCCAACCAGGTAGCTTCTTGATGTTAGTGCCTCACTTATTCCTATGTTTTGTTTATTTGTTGTGCACAGGTATAATTTTTGCAACAGTAGCAAGGAAAAAAGTTCCTGATGAAATAATGAGCCTTCTTTATTTTGGGCATACTTTTGAAGCTTGCCACTTTTGTTTCTATTATGGTTTTTGTCTACTATTGAAAAGGCCAGTGTCCTCAGTTTGTACCCTGCTGGAAAGAGAACACTGAGCTAAAGAATGTAAAGAAGCAAAGAGATCACACTGAGATGGTATTTTTCTTTAGAGATATTTTAATAATCTTAACGGACAGAATGTCTTATGAACTGACCATCATTTTTAAATATGGAAAATGGTTCCTGTGTTTGGAGCCCTTATTATACCCTTAAATATTTGAAGTCACTAACAGAGCAATTGAAAGATTTGTCCTATATTTAAAAATTTAACATAAAGAGAGAAAAGAAAACCTTGATATATACCAAGAATCCTATACATTTAGTAAAAAGTTGCATTCGTAATCTGTTTGCATTATTCTTACTGTTCTCCAATTCTTCTCTATCTCTCTCGTTCTCTGTCTCTCTCACTGTCTCTCTCTGTCTCTGTCTCTGTCTCTCTCTCTCTCAACTATTTTTGCATGGTTTGATGCCTTCTTTTATATCTTTAGTAATGTTAAGCATACTTATTTGTAGTTTCTATCAAATTGTTTTATTACTTAAAATTCTCAGGTGTATAATCTGTTTGCTATGCATGCCATTCTTTCATGGTTTTTAGATTTGTAAGATGTGGCTACATCCCCAGCAAGGCTTTTACAAAGCCCTGGAAACCTATATGAAGGTGTGGCCTTCATTGGTGAGTTTGCTTTTGTCAAATGCCACAGAGATATTAGTGACCTGAGACCAAATTTGATTTTAATTTTTCAGCTTAGAGGTTTCTGAATTTGTTGAATAGTGTCTTGGTTACTTTTCTCTTGTTGTTGAAACAAAATGCCTGACACCCAAAATTAGGGAAGGAAGGGTTTATTTCTTGAAGTCCTTAGAGGTTTCAGTCCATACTCAGCTGGCTGCGAGGAAGGGTGGTATGGCTGACAGGCAGTGGTTCATGGCTGCTGCAAACAGCAAGCAGGAACAGCAAAAGAGAGAGAGAGGTCTTCTTTCCTCCATTATACAGTATGCTGGCTTCACCCCTGGACAGGTGTAGCATTCACACCACCAGTCCTAGTGCCAGACAGTGAACCAATCATAAACGCTAGATTCATCCACCTCCCTAACTGCATGAGGCTTGGCGGGGAGGGCACCTGGATATAAACCATAGCAAATAATAAGTGAAAATCCCCAAATTCTGTAAGGCATAATCACAAATTCTCAGGAAAGACTTGGACCAGGAAAAAACAAACATTGTGACAATCTGATGAATTATTTTTCTTTAGGCCATAGTTTTAAAAGGTTTTTGTGGAGATCTCAGTTCCAATTTGCTAACTTTCACAGGCCCTTGGCCGCATACGCTTGCTAAAAACAATCCCTCCAGCTAGGGATGTAGCTTAGTGGCACAGCACTTGCCTACCAAGCACGAGGCCCTGAGTTCAATTTTTGGTCCAAGAAAAACAACAAAAACAAAAAACAGATCCTGTTGTCCCTGAAGTAGGCTGTGCTCCTTAAGGCAGATACGTATTCCAGCGCTCGCTGTTCTCACTTCAGTTCTTCCTTTATACTTAGCAAATGGAGAGTGCCCTATCGGAAAACTTAACCCTTTAACTAAAGAACATCTGGAATATCTTCACATTTCTGGTAGAAGGGTTTTCATGTGATCTGGTTTACTATGTGACTGAAAGTAAAACTATCAATTTATTCTTCTTGATATAGTCTGAAATACCTTTCCAGAATACAAGTGTGATTTCATTATCAATACATTATCAATACATCAATACCTTATCAAAACATTTGAATACCTTCCCGATGGTCTTAAGACAGATACTGAAATACATAACCCATAAAGCCCTGAATGAACTGGTGCTTACTTATTTCTCCAACCTCCTGTTGAACCATATTCCTTCTCATTATCTGTGGTCTGCTCATACTAGGGTTCTTTTGGTTTCTAGTCGGCACCTTACTCTTCCTCACCATAGCAGCTTTCCACATTCTATTGTCTTTTCCTGGAACACTCCCATATTCCTCTAGTTTACTTACCATTCAGACCTAAATATAATAACATCAGTGGCAATTATCTAGATTTGTGTCCTGTGGCACATGTTTATGTTGCCTGAGATATCTCCCTTTTATTACAGTTATTATAGTCACATTCTTACATCTATTTTTGTAATTATTTTATTAATATGTTTCTCACCTATTGGGCTCCAAGTGGTAGGAAGGAAGGATCCATATGTGGTTTTGGTCACTATTTTTATTAGTAAAATTAGTACCAGATAACATTAACACAAAGAATCCTAACCTTTCCATTATTTAACACTATAAAAATGTGCTCTCTCCATCATCTAAAGTAGGTCAACAACTTTTCTCCATCTAGATCCTTAGAGATCCAGATCCAACCCCATCTTCAGTATGTCATCATCAAAGCCATAAAGGAAGGGAAAGAATGAAGGATCATGTGGGAGCTTCTTATGAACCAGACCAGGCATACATATTTTCCACCCATATTCTGTTGGGCAAAATCTCAGTCACAAGGTCCAACTGTGAAAGAGCGTGGAAATATAGATTACCTGTATGCTTAGGGAGAAGAGGAGAAAATGGTTACCAGTGAGCCTTCAAGTTCTGCTGTGTCATTTCTACTTTCAGTAGAGAGTAATTCTTGATGATAAAAAGTTCTTGATAAATATGAATTGAATGAATCAAAAAATAGATAAGTGAATAGAGGGAGAGGTGGTTTTGTTGTCAGTGAGTAACATTGATTCGGCCAATCTGTAAGCCATTTGAGTGTACAAACCATATCTGTATTGTTCATCATTATATATCTGTTTGCTATAAAAGTTTTTGACACAAATAGAACCTCACACAAGATTACATGATTACGATCACTTACGAGATTATGTAGGATAAATGAAATATTAATACAATGAGTAAAAAATGCTTAAAGAAGGTTATAAAAGAAATTAGAAAGCAGTTTAAGATGAATTTTTTATAATATGGGATGGATAGGGAAAAGAGTAAAAGAAATTATGAAGAAAAGTTAGTGTGCACATAATTGAGGGTAACAAAGACAGAAATGGGTGGTAAGAATGGAAAACCTTACCCGAGTAACTCCTCACTTGGCTAGTGTCATCTGAATGCCATGTCTGCTGATTTGCAAGCTCTAATTTTCTCTTTTAAAGACTTAAATACTTTGACCTTGTAATAAAAGTGTCTCTTCAGTGAAAAAGTATCTTTCCTCCTCAGGTTTTGACCCTTAGAGTTTAAAATGAGTAAAATATACACAGAAAGTATGTATTTGAATTCACCAGAAGTTAGTGCTGCAGAAAAAACTTTGTCCCAGATCACACAGAATGAAAACCACACTAGTTCCATCCTTGGCTGTCAGGCCAGGATTTCGCCCTAGCCTTTCTCTAATCAATACATAGAAATGCCTAGTGCCATCTAGAGGGAGCTGCATTTAAGAAAAAAAAGAAAATGAATGAAGTAGGACAGTCTAAATCTTTACATTCTTAGTGCTCCTCTCTTCAGCTTTCTGCCCAGAGATGGAAACAACCTTGCTAGCCATAGATGAGCAGTGTGAGGGTAGCACCCTCCCCTGCCTTCAGGAGGGACCCGACTGCAAAAGTAGCCAGCCCTACCAGGCAGGCTTCCGAAATGCTGGCGGACTTCGTGACAGGGGAGCTGCTCTACCTCTCGGGCTACAGCAGTGCAGTGAGCTTTAGTGGATCAATACTTTAGTCTTGTCATGCTAATTGCTCATTGGTTGACATTCATGATCCTTCCTTGGTCCCTCCCTATGTAAACTCTTTATAGCTGGAACAGCCAGATGCAAAAGTCTCAAGCCTTCCAAGCCAGCTCCTGGAGAAGAGAGAGGGCCTGGCAGCTGAGGTACGGTGATTCTCCATTTTCTTGCCCCTTTAAAAAGAAGATTCATGTGTGTCTGCATGTGATAGTGTAATAGGGAGATGCACGAAGAAATGCCCAGAGTAACTCTCCTGCAGCACATAAATGGTATTACTTTTTCAAAATAAAACAATGTCTCCTCCCCTTTCACTGCTTCCCTCTAAAAAAAAGAAAGAAAAAGAAAACATCCACTCATTCTATATGAGTTTTGTTGCAGCTGTTCTGTTTTGATGATTGTGTCACCCTCCAACCAATTCAAAATAAATACGTATCTGCTCTGTCCTCAAGCTGCCGAGAGAGAGAGAGAGAGAGAGAGAGAGAGAGAGAGAGAGAGAGAGATATTATGTGTGTGTGTGTGTGTGTGTGTGTGTGTGTGAGTGTGTGTGAGATCACGCCTACCATATTGGCTTCCTGTCCCTGGTACATCAGCTTTTCTAGCTGGCTGAACCTGTCCCCACAACCCTGTTGCCACTGAGACCACCCCAACTCCTATCCTGTAAGCTTCAGGCCCGTGCTGTACAGGGTTTTGTTAAGCTGTTTAGTATTAATTGATTTTTTTCCCATTTTTTTCTTTCTTTCCCCAGGCGGGTCAATAGCTGAATGCTTCAGGAGCAGAGGATCTATCAACTGCAGACCAAGCATAGGGAGACGCAGACAAACCTGGAACAGTAACCCAGCCGCTCCAGTCTCTCCGACAGTACTTGGTGGCTAGACAGTCAGCAGCAGGAAGCGTGCCACAGCCATGAGGCAGGAAATCGACTCTGACCCAAGCCTTGAGGTCTGGTAAGTTTCTTCACATTTGGAAAGTGAAGTGGATTATAACCAAGCCTTCCTTACTCAAAGGCGTCAGAAGCATTTTGGCTTATTTTGATTAATGAGCTAAATATCAAAATTGGGAAGCCCGGGTAGAACTGGAAAATGAGTTGGGAGGAAGACGGGGTTTCGCAGGATAGACAAGGGCTAACCAAACTCCGACCCTAAGGTGAGCCACTGCATCCAAGCGGTTGTCCTGGGCATCGATCCTTGCATCCTGTTATTGATTTCCTCTTGGGGCCAAGAATGGGGTGGACCTATGGAGGACAAGAGGGGAAATGACACACTCCCAGAGGGCCAAGCAGCCCTAATCAGTGATAACAGTGTTAAGTGGTCAGCCTGGAGATGAGGTTTGCTCAGATCTATTGATCTGTGCACTCCTGGGACATAAATCCTTCTGAATTTTCTTTCATGGATATAAATATTTATAATTAAAATAGCTGAGGAGTCTCTTACAGACACAAGAAAAGTGGCCCATCCCAAGATAAAGCTTGATATCAGTCTCTTCTATGTTTCTTGTACACTCTTACTCTTTTGCATCTGTTTATACGTCTCTGTTCTGTGTTTTGAGCCTTATTTTGCTCAGCCTCTGAGTAACAGACACAATGTCTCAGACTATCAGAAGGTGGAAAAAATCCATTCTTTCTGAATGCAGCTTCTAGCTAAGAGGGAGGGCAACTCTGCCCAGTTAAGGTTATATCATTTCGTGTGCATTCAGGAGCCAGGCATAGAAGGAAATGGACTGTGGGGGTGGGGGTGCATAGAAGGAAGACTTTTCATTGCTTTGTTTTTGCTTTTAGAGGAGCATCACTTTGAATCCCATAACGAACAGGCTTTGTAGCACAAATGTGTTAACCAACACTGAGACCCTGTACTGGATCATTTTGCAATATTAAATCTAGGAGATCAACTTGAAGGGCCTCACTCTTCTATTTCTGAGCAGTTCATAAATCTAAGTTCACATGAAGTGAACAGAGCATCTATTATCCAAGTGAACAGAAACAGAAAGCATACTGTTGGGAAACTACTGGGAGACAGATCCCTTGAACCCAGCTGGCAAGATGGATTCCATTGATCAAAGCTTTGATCAGTGAAAGGACAATCTTATAGAATTGGAACCATTCAGCTTTAATTTTTTGAAATTTGGATGGTAGGGAGAAAGATCTTTGAAATCTTTCACTGTGTTCCCTAAACCCATCATTTGCTTTGGTCCTGGGATACAAATATTTTCACCCTGAATCCCTCATCTACTTTGGTGTTTGGAATACAATCTTTTCAGTTTGGAAACTTCTATTTTTATCGTGTCTGCTTTGCTTCAGTGCTTATATCATAAATGTGTGTCTGTCCTTGGAAGTTTTCATTAATTTATATTTTTTTGTCTGTGAAATTTCTTAAATACTTTTGGATCCTGTCCTCAGGAGTATGTATGTGTCAGTGACTATGTATACATTGATAGAATGTGGAGAGAATTCATTAGGTTTTGCTTCCCCCGATTTTAAAGAGTTTAGTTGCTCTGGTCTATGTGGGTAAGTTAATAAATGTTTGCCTGTGTTATCTTTGTGCAAGTGCCTGAACTTGAGAATCAAAGAACATAAGTTAGTGCTCCATGTTTCTCTACCATTTGTACTAACTATATGTTTTCAAGATCCATGTTAAGCTTTGATTTCTTTTCTTCGTTTTATTCAGAGATGGTAATTTTATAACTCAAATCTAGTTTATTTGCTTATTTTAGCACATAGTTGAAGGTTAGGAACTATCTCAATTATCGGTCAAGGGTCAGTATTATGGACTCAATTTGGCCTAATTTATATAGAATAAAAGGCTAACAGGTATAACAGCAATATTCCTGGCTTAAGAATGTTTACAAGCATACTTGAGGTTGAAAAATACTCCAAACTAAAAATGGAAGAATACTCTGCTTAGTAACTGGTATGCCTTTGTGGTAATGGAGAGAATTGGAGTGCAGTTTTCTTTGTTTGATTTATATGGCAACACCCAGAATGTGAAAGGTATATTTTACTGTGGAAATAAACTTTCAGTATCGACCTAGACAATAGAAGACTCAGGCTGTTACTTAAATCATGCTCTACTAGGTTGCAATCAAAAGCATAACTAATAAGAATAGAATCTTAGGGAAAATCCTGAGATCTGTGTCTTTCTCCTATTGTTTGCAGTGTTAGTCAACATTTGGTGCATGATTCTTCTGAAAAACAAGCTTATTTGGAGAAAGAAATCCAAATTTTAGATATGAATATACTCCACTAATTGAGTATATATATATATACAATATTTGTGGTCTTAGTACCACTAAATCTAAGTAACATACATAAACTCATTTCTGGCTTGTACTATAAGTCATGTTTGAAAGCTTGTTGCCAGTTGTACGAAAATGATTTTATTATGGAATCTAGTCACTTAAGATAAGTTTCATTGCCTACAGTCTTATAATAATTTAAGTGTGCTAGGGATATATTTGTATACTACATTTTCATTTTATATTTTATAAATATTAATATGTATATTTTTCAGTTCCATTTGTCTAAAAGGCTTTATCTTCAATATATTTCATAATTCAAAAATATAATAAAATTTCACTGTTATTTATTTATACCTGAAGTATAATTATATTGATATTTCACTGTTATTTCCATATTAATAATATATGTATTATATTTCAAACCTTTCTAACAGTCTTGATACACTCATTTGATACTTAGGACAAACTTATGAAATAAGTTAGAGTGACAGTCATTATCTCCATTTTATCAATAGTAAAATATGCACAAGTAGACACAGATATTAATATCAGATTCAAAGTTGTGACTTGAGGCTATAGACTCTGGGTCAAGTGTTCTTTCCATAACTACCAGCTGCCACCATTAATGTTTGAAAACGTTTTATCATATTCTATATTTCCAGTATGTATTACAACCATTGAAATGCACATGAGGCAAATTTTGGTTGATTTTTAAGTGGTTCTTAGCATTCTACCCATGTAAATCAAAAACAAGCTAGCAAATAAACATTTCCAGCATTTTTCTTTGACCTTTATCATATAACAAAGTTCTTAACCCTTGCTGTAGCTTGTCTTGTACTTTAGTACTAGTCTTCCAAAGATCTTCTCAGAATAATATTCCTAAGTATATAAAATAAAATATATTGAGTAATAAAGGAAACCAATCTATATAGGAATTTAGTTATCAAGGTACTAAGATCAATTAAGTGTTAAAATCAATTTCTGGTATAACATGTACTTTTTATTAACATGTTCATAAAGTCCAGTAGTGGATCAACTAATTTTGAAGCAATAATAAGCATAAAGGATTTTGAAATACCTACAACAGTATCTTATGTGGGCATGATATGAAAATAGCTATGATTTATATACCTAATATTATTGTGGTTTATTTCCTATATTAATAATTGAATGAAATGTTAAACAGTGATTCAATATTAGCAAAAATAAACAGTATTTTTCCCATGCATGTCCATAGACCTATACAGCTATTCCTTGGGAAGCCGTTGGTGTCAGGTTAAGGACCCCTGTTCTGTATAGTTACTATTCATTTTTCAGAACTCCACTGAAGCATCATCTCTTCTGTAGAGTTTTACCAACCTTCCCCCAATGGAGGTAGCTGCCAGTCTTCTGTTTCTTAGGAATACCCCACAATCTCTGCAACCTTGCACTTAGCACTCCATAAGGTCTGCATCAATTGACTTGTCTGTCCCTCCTGTAAAAGCACACATTTTTAAGGGCCTGGGTCATGTCGTGTAGGATCTGATATTAGCAATGCTTAGCACAATATGCTAGCACTACCAGCATAAGCAGGGGCTCAGTAAACATTTAAAAGGTGGAAGCAATAAAATTCAAAGACAAAGGAGCCAAAGATCACAAATTATGATCTTTAAAACAGAAGGTTAAAATCAGTTTGCTTTAGTCAAATTTTCCATCAGTGGAAAATACTATGTATATTGCAAGAAGTAAGACTATCAGGTGGACCTGTTCTACTTCCTTTTCAGTGAAACTCTTAAATTATAGCCTCATAAAAATCATAAACCCATTTTAATGATCTAATAATGGTAATGTTGCAAGTTCTGCCCTATTTCTTTACTTGTAGGTTCTCATTTGCACAGACAAAAGAGTCATAGGGACATAGAGATAAAGGACTTTCTGGAGCTTTTAAAGAGCTTTATCAGCTAAATATTAAAAGACAAGAAAAATTATTTCAATGTTAAGGCACATATATAATGTGTAAGTCCTCCTTAAAACTCTATATATTTGAAAACCATTAATATTTCCTTGAAATATAAAACTTTAATAATAAAAGCCTCCTAAATCCTCAGCACAAATACTTTTAGGTAGGATAAACACAGATGCACATACTAAGTGAGGTATACTTTCAGACATGCACTCAACTTCTCAACATTAATGTCACATAAAAATCAGAATTTATTCATGTGCACTGAGTTAATTGTATGCATCTCTTCGTTCCCTGTAATAAATATTTGCCTTTCCTATTGAAATGAATGGATACTCACATACTAATGTGAGGTTGCATATTTCTTGGGTTTTGATCTACAATGAGCTTGTTTATTACAGGAAAAAAGATAGTTACCAGAATAGAGATAAAATTGTGGAGGAAGTGCAGCCATTTTTATTTTATAGTAGCTGTCTTCTATTCAGTATTCTTATGCATGAGTGCATGCTGAACCTGAGTCTTTGATTAGCAATTCAGTGAAATTCAATACCCCCTATAGACTACCTTACAGAGATACACTAGTCAACCTTACAAATTTAAATTACTAAATTGAATCTGATTTATATAAAGTTCTAAGATCTCAACTTGAATGAAGTTCATTTCAGTCTGTCATTTAGTAAGACACTGACCCATAGACAGGGCATGTATCCCACAAGTCGTATCTTGCCAGGGTCACTGATAAGTATCCAGGGCACAGATGCTAAAATATCTGTCTAGGCCTGACTCTGGTTTCAGCAATTATCACCTACTGTGGTAGAAAGTAGAAAAGCAGTGCTCTGAAGTCCTCTTCCCCATTAGCTTTCCTAAATGAACTGTTGGTGAAACATAGAAGAATAATTACACAGTGATTATTACAATAAATAAGGAGGAGCTCTTTGGAACTATGGGTCAAGGAATTGACCTCAAAGGACAAGTCCCAACTTTAAGCCTCTTTGCGATTTGAAAGAAAGCTGCACAGAACCTTAACTGATATTCATGTACTTACATTATTAAAGAGCCGCAATTTAAGCAAGCCCTTTAATCTAATATACATGTTAGATATATACTATGCATATATTATATATTATGTCTATTATATATATTATCTCTGAATTCATTTTTTCTTGTGGTCATTTCTTATTCCTTGAAAATATCATGAATTTTCAGTTAGCCACTACCCCAGATTTACTGATTTGGTATATAACTTTTGAGCTCTTCAAAGAGAAAAATCTGTCTAAACCTAAATAGTGAGAAGTATTCCAAAAGAGTAAAAAAATTGATCTAAATATATATTTGCTAAGATTTTTTGCAAATAAATGTACACATTCTAAGTGGCAGTGATCAGTAATAATTTGATATTTATTATGCAATGTAGTGGGCATCTTTTCCAGGCATAAGGAAAAATATGAGTCTTAGAACACAATTCCAAAAAGCAGGGGGAAAAAAGACAGTTTAGATACCAAACTACGTTATACTATATAACAGACATTCTTTTTAAGAAAAAAAAAAAAAAAGAAATCTAGAAAGAACTTAGAATGTTTTTAGAATTGTACCTTTAAGAGATTGATTAAAACAATTTACTTATGAATTTAGCAATCAATAAAAGTTATTTTCATTAATTCACATTTTAAAGATTATTTGAAAATATTAAGTATTTTCTAAGCAGAAAAACTGTTCTTGGCAATTATCACTTATTAAAATGTAACCCTTATGCCTATTAATGTAATGAATCAGATTTGAAAAGAAAAAACCTGAAAGGATGCAGAGAATAATAGAGCCAAGAATGGGAGGCAGCTTTGGGAGTGGGTAAAGGACAAATCATTCCTGACAAATGTGATCACTCTTTTAAATCGCGTTATGAGATTAATGGATGAAGGGAATGCACTAGAGGTAATATATATGGATTTTACCAAATCATTTGATACACTGCTCCATGAATTTTCACTTGCAAAACTAATTCAAATTGTGTAGAATATGTGCATGGTCACATAGATTGAAAATTGGCTGAAGGACCATAAACAGAGAGCAGTGACAAATGTCAGTCCCTCACATTTAGGTGGGAGTGTTCATTGCATCTATGAGAACCAAGGCCCACTTTGGCATCTATCACATACCTACCTCACTAATGATCTTGCAGAGGAGGGGATAGGTTACAGAAATCAAAGATTTTGCTATAGAAAATATTAGAACCAAGATATAGTTAAAAACAGTTTAAAACACAAATGGAGAGTAAAGTTTAATATGGATAGTTCTTATCCTTTTTAATAACTAAAGCTAAAACAAAAGATTACTAGGAAATCGTTACATACAATTTTAATTTTAATAATAAAAACTGATTGTGGAAAATGCATTTAAAATCATGCTGTCATTAAATAATATTTTCTTTATTTGCTTGAATCTTAAATACTATGTTCCTATATGCTCCAAATTTGAATGTATCCAAAGAAATACATAGAAATGTTGAAAAGGTAAAGGAAATTGATTTATTTAAAAAGAAGGAAATCATGCCCACTTAAATGAATTACTATTAGGGTATCAGTAATTTCCCCAAATACGTGATGAAGACAGGGCAAATAATCATCTCAAATGAACCTTGGCTTATAGCAATTTTTCTGATAAAATAAAGACCCCAAATACCATGTACGTATCTAACTTCCAGGTCATCCTTATTTTTGTTTCTGATTTTGTTGTTGGGATTTTTGAATTCATAACATTTCATTGTTTAGAAGCAGAATAAACTCTTTAAAAAGTAGACCAAACAAAATTTGATTTTTCTTTTACACAGACCAAAATTTTATTTATCATCTCTGCGGCTCAGGGAAAAATAAATGGCTTATACTATACTATTAATAAATGATAGAGTTGTTGCCCTGATTTTATGGTCACCTAGTCTTGGGTTCTTTTCAATGAACAACACTGTTCTTCATGTGTATTCCTTTTAAGAGACGGTCTCAGAAGCCTCTTACCACGGTCTGACCTTCACTGTAGGTTCACCCTTTACTAAATTAGATAACATCCTGGAAAGGGGCCTCTTGTGGAATCTGGGACATAGAAAGAACCTAGTGTTTAGCTAATTTTCCTGCGTTTACCCTATTTACAATTTCTTCATTCAACAGTACCTAATCAGTGCTGGGAACTGTCTAGCTATGCAGGTCAGTTATCTCAGTTTTTCTTTTTAAGTCCACATCTCCCAACTTGGACCAAAAGTTTCACCAGAGATATCTTTATGTCTGCCTGTCTGCTACAGTACCCCAGTTTCTAGCACATAATCAAATAATAACATTCTACAGCTTCATCTTTCCAAAGTTCCCATGAGCTATGCCCAGGCTAAAGCCTCAGATGCCCACTTTTGTAGATGCCCACTTTTGTAGGTGTACTTAGTACCACCCTCCCTGCTGTGGCCCTTATACTTCACCGCTGGCCAGTTCACATTTCTCCATAACAAAGGCAAATGTGCATATCCTGGCTGTGAATAGTTTACATCACACATATTTCTGCCCATAATTAAATTAGTTGTATTATTTTCAGGAATAATGCTTTTGTCATTTCCAACTCTCTTCTTCCAAATTAGTCTTATTGCAGATGGGTGAGTGTACCTGAAGTCTTCAGTGAAGTGTCAGGTGTAATTTAGCACTGGGTGATAAGTTATGGGATTGCCCTTTAGGAAAAGGCTAGGAGCTCAGCCCTCCTTGTCAGATAGGTCTCTGCCTTATAGTGAACTCTGCAGGTGAATGAATCAGTATTTAGCATATCAGCATTTCATAGAACTTCCATGCTAATGTCTTTTTGAAATGAAACGGAGAAAGCTGTTAACCTCAGTTAGCCGGGTGTCCCTTCTGTGACCGGGATAAATCATCAGTGTAGAGGCTGAGAACTCTCTTCTTACGAATGAGATCTAGGACTGATAGAAGGAGCCTCCAACTCTCAGAAAACTAAATAGGAATTTTTATTTCCTTTAAAATGAAAATAAATAGTACTTCTCATTCCCTGACTTAATTATTTTAAGAGGATTTTGAATAATTTTATTCAACTAAATAGCATATTCTTGCTTATTTTCTTTCCCACTCTTTGATTTCTGTGTATGCATTTGCATGTGTGTGTGTGTGTGTGTGTGTGTGTGTGTGTGTGTGTTAAAATTCCTGGAATGCATCAAAACTAAAAATTTGGTCTTAACTGTCAGACTAGCTATGGTCAGCCAACTGGGGATTTTCTACTACTTCTTGAATATTTTTCCAAGGCTCAGATTCAAACAATATTTATATGAGACCTTCACATCAATCTTCTGAAGCCATAGTTATTATTTCTGGGTTTATGTTTGAACACATTGGGGTACAGAGAACTCAAGGGAGTGGCAAAGCTGAAGAACTTCAGTTATCTGTACCTTAGTCATAGCTGCTGTGCAGCCATTGCAGCCAGGTATGATGCCAGACACCCAGAGCCTTTCATCCAACAAACCTTTGCAAAGAGTTGGTTTGTAGTTTAAGCACACAGGCTCCTTTCTGCCCTAAAGGCTCTTGATGGCTTCTTTAGCTGTCTCAAAGGGAGAGCTATTTATCACCATTTATACCTCCAGTCTTTCATATTTACAGTCTTTTTTACAATTGTTTTTATTGCTCCAATGTGAATGTTATTCCGTTTTTCACTTTACTACCTGAACTGCAAAAGGAGAACACGACTAAAGTTAAGGCTCCTTCCCAACTTCGAGTGTTCAAGAGAAGAGTAGTGCAAGATGCTGGAATAATTCTCAACCAAAAAGAAAACAAACAAGAATTAGTGGGCTGCACTATTTTTAGAACAATTATGAATCCATGATAAAATTGACTTACATCCTAGAAAACAATAGAAAAAGCATAAATTATAAGAGGGGCAGTAGACAGCCCATAAGCATTAGAAGTGTTGTGCTTGAAAAAGAACCTTTTTTAAATATGTTCTTTTCATTCTTTGATTGATGGGAAGTGGATCAGAGTAGGAAGCAAAATGGCTTGTACTAACAGAACTTAACCATTGACAGGACACAAAATGTGAGGGCTTGAGGACCCCCAACAGGATTCAACTGCATCATTTTAAGTATGTGAAAACAGAAGCTTAGAAATGTTAACAGACTGATTTTCCCGAGGTAACAAAACTTTTTAAATTGAAGATTTAGGATTTGAGTGCAAATTTTCTCATGGGACATCAGTGTTCTTGTGACATCTAAGATGATCAAGGCAGTTTCCTTTCTTTCTTGAAAATCCCAAGTGACAATCCTAAAGAAAAGAAAAGAAATTGATCACTCAGTGTTCCTCAGTTTTGAAAAAAGGCAGCCTTGATTTTAGGGCTGTTTTTCACTGTTGCTTATCTATGCCCAAATGCTACCTCCCCACTGCCGTGAAGTCACATCTTCCACTAGCTTTCCCTGGCCTCCACAGATAAATTTAACCACAGTTAAATGTAATACGTACTCATACTACCTCTGCGGTTTTGAACATTACTCTGTAATTGCACTTACCCTCCCCTCATGTTGTCATTTATTTGTTCACAGGTTTCTCTTGCTCTTATAGTTGTGAATTCCATGAGAGTTGATTAACCTCAGCACTTCCCAATACTGAACACTGAAACTGGAATATGGCAGGCATCCAATAATAGTTGAATTATCATTTGTGCTCCAGCAAAGTGGTCCGCAAATTCTGACTGTCTCATAATCTGGCAATGATAAAGATCTGTTCTCTTGGACTTCGTGCTGAAGTTTTGAAAGTTTTAACAGTTTCTTCCATCCTCTTGCCTCTCTCTAAAAAATAGAAAACAATTTACAAATCTTTTCTAGTACTCATAACTAAATAGTATTTGCAGAGTTTTGCAGACTACCAGATGTTCTTACAAATACACGAATACACGGGAACTGGAGTTACATTACTTTTGTTTCTTATTCTTTAATGAGAGTGAATCAGTTTCATGGAATCATTGTACTTGCTTTATACTTTAGAAACAGACACACATACAGAACCAGAAGTCACTTTCCAAATGTCAGAAACAAAGATGTTAGGAAGTGAAGCTATTTGACTTCATCCAGAAGTTACATTGATCACTGATCTTGAGAGTTAGTTTTGAGCCTACAAATTCCTTAGATGTTGGGTGTCTATCAATTGAATGTTTAAAAACTGCATTCCTAGCACAGTATGATTTTTGAAACTGACTTTGTCTTCCTGTATCGCCTATCAGAAAAAGCAGCATGGACCACAATTGATTCATATCTTCATTCTCAAAGGGGAATTTATGAAGCACTCCATGAAAAGAGGAGATAGGGATAGCATGATAACTTAAATCTACAAATAACCCTCAAATCCAATTTTAGCAAGTAATTCTAGCTTCCACTCACCTAACCTCTTATCAGTGCTGCTCTAATGGACTGAAGTTGACAAATTAAGCTTCATTGCTTTGGATTCTGGGCATCAATTGAACTTGAAAGGGCCAAAAGAAAGGAAGGAAATATAAGAAAGAAAATAAGAGAAAATCTACAAGTTGTATAGTATTACTGAGCTTTGATCACATGCACTAAAATTAATAACTATCACAGGCCTTTCACCAATGAGAGAGAGAATTGAAGTTTGTTTTGAGAAAGAAATCTCATTCTGTTTTCTTCACTCTTCACACAATGTATGAAGTCTCATTAAAAATACAGTGAATGTTTAAATTTTTTAATTTATTAAAGTAGAAGACACATTACCATTAACTGTCCCCTCCACCCTCGGAATCCTCCCTCTCACACCAAACACACTTATTCTCTCAAAGTCTTTTTTCATGCATGTCTTTAATAGTGCTGTTGTGACTAACTCAATGTCCTGATTCAAAACATTTACCTTTCATGGTCATTTTGACTTTGGGGAGAGGCAGAAATCACCCCAGTATTGGATTTGGTGATTATGGTGATGAAGACACATTATAATTTTTAATTTGACAAGAATTGTCATACCAGAAATGATGTGTGACATGAACCATTGTCTTGATGAAAGATAAAACTATTTGTTCATTTTTCAACTACTTCCTATTCATGTTGTTTCTTAAAGGCTCTAATAAGCCCTTATAATATTCAGAATTCACTGTAGTGTTCCAGGGTACAAACTCAGCTCATGCAATTTTATCAAGGTCAAAAAAACATGATCAATGTCACTTTGTTGTCCGAGCTAGATTAACTTTTTTTTTCTTTTTTTTACACAAGAGAACTGAGTGACTTCCATTGAGAGCTATGAACATTAGTTTTAGGATCATATAACCATAGACATGTTTGTAATAAATAGTCAATGTCTTTTCAACCAATGAGGATTCCATTAACCTGCAAGTATTACAAAGAGTAGATGAAAAAAAAAGCTTTATTTCTCTTACATACACAGTCTAGATGGCATTAATTCAGCACACAAAAGTTCATCAAGGAACCTGGCCTGTGTTATCTGTGACACTGAACCAAAGATGGTGAGATCCTTGTCTTTTTTTCTTTTCATATTGGTTATGAGATGGATGCTACGGTGTCAACCACAGTATTCATGCTCAAGGAAGGAAAGAGAGAGGAAGAGGAAAGAATCATATCCTCTGTCCCTGTTCCTTTCTGCCAGGACATGAACAGCATTCCAAGAAGGCCTGTCTAGCCCCTTTATCAGACTCCTGCTTACATCTCACAGCATCCTGCTTCCACTGTCCATGAAGCTGAGAAAGCAGTATTTAACAGCCCACACCTTGTGTGTGGAGGCTGAAAACAAAAAAGGCTTTGGAATTGCCAGTCAACAGTGTCTTCCAAGTACGCTTTTCTCATTTTAGGTGTGTAGGCACAGAGGGAACGATCAATGAATATTTGTTAAGTGTCCAGAAACACAGGTGGCCAAATCAATTATTTCTTTTCTTCAAAATCAAAGAAATAATGTCCAGATAGAAACTGCACAGTATATAAAGATACTCTCAGGGATCTTTTGAGAAAACAGTTAAGAAGAGCTGGAAAGGAAAATGCTGCAGAGGAATGGAGAACTAAGATGCCTTTAAATAAACGCTACTTGTCCTCTCTGCTCACCAAATGGTCCTGATTAGATTGGTATAGTGTGGGACTATGGTTCATGTTAGGACCAGGCTTCCCCTAGAAATTTGTGTTCAAGCTAATATCATTTGCACTATTTCCTACAGGAATGTAAAGTTAACCACTTAATGATAAACGTTAAACTACAGTCGTCCCTTTAAATACACCAATAAGATAATTAAATGGGGGCAAAATGTATAGCTAGAATTAATGTCATATACATAAAAATTATCTTTAAAAACCCTTTTGGTTTATTTAACCTTACTACAAAGCTATTGTTTTATGGTGTATATTCAATTTTAATTTATAATAAAGAACCTCGAAAGCTGAAGACTTATAAGTTTAAAACACATTGCCTCAGTACTGTCTTAGTGGGTTAATGTCATTATTATAGGCAGGCCATCTTCATTTCTTTATCCATAAGTGTAATGCCTGTGGCCTGACGTCACCTCCTGCTTACAGAACCAGAGGACAGAAAATAAACACAGCACAACATTTCTAATATAACAATGTATATTAACAAGTGTTGATTTCTTACTGTTATTTTTTTTAATTCCGTATTATTTCTACCCTTTTCTCTGTTTTGCTTTTTAAAAATTAAAAAAAAATGTGGCATGATGAGAATTTAGTTTTAGCAGGAGAATTTTCCAGGATTCTTTTGTGATAATTTTAAAAACACAACAGGTTACCTGGTCTTTCTGGATCTAATCAGGAAAACAGCATTTCACAAATTTACAATAGAAGGAACTGAATATGAGGAATTACATGGAAAAGCGGAGAAGCCAGTGGTAGTGATGGGCTAATAATGGTAGGAAGGCTTCACCCTTCCTACACTGCAGACAGAGAAATAGGCAGTTCTTTAGAGCCCAGAAGACGGGGCCATCCCATGGGAACTGGAATCATGGAAGGCCTGTGTGGTGGAGCTGGACCCACTAAGGAGACATAGCTGAGACAAGTCCCATCTGAAAGCCCAGCAGGAGGAAGAGATACGCCTGTTTCACCTCCCCATGCTCCATTCTTCCTCCAACTTCTCACTTGTCTGAATCTAGCTGGAAGCCAGTTGTCAGCCAAGAAATGTGGCCTTGCAGACACTCAGCTCTCAGTCCAACAGTGGAACAAGTAAGAAATGAATTCAAAAGCAACCTGGCCTACAGATTTGTTCCCCTCCATAGATGAAGACCAATTCTTTGGTCTCTAGTAATTATTAACTTGTATTTCTCCACTATCCACCTTGGGTTCTTCTCAGTGTAGATTAGGATATCTATGTCAGCACATTAACAATCTTTATTGTATGCCCAATGAATAATAATCACTAGACTCTATAGGAAATACAAAGAAGTAGAGGACAGCATCCAGACTATAATTTACCCTTAAACTTATAGTTAGTAGGAGACTTCCTAAAAGAGTCAAATCCTAAAAAAAAAGAGGCCAGGGACTTTCCATAGAAGATGTTGGAAAATTGTTTTCAAAAGAGGGAATGGCCTAAAGAATTGGGAAGAACATGTTGCGTGGCACACAGATATCCTTAGCCGTGACAGTCTGGGTGGGTTTAAGTAACAGAGAACTTAGTGGAAATCTTAAAATTTGACCAGTACAGACCGTAGTAAACTTCTGAGTACAAGATGGCACTGAGTTCAGCTGGTCCTAAAGAGTATTAGGGAGCTAGAGGCAAAAGCTATAGCCAACTGTCCAGTGGGTAGAAACTTCACAGTCTGATGGTTGAGAATACAGTCTCTTGAAGCAAAGCTGTCTGGGTTCAAATCTTTGTTCTGTTACTTACCTGATCTTTCTCTAGAGAATGAGGATGATATTTGAATTAGTCTCCCTCTTATAGGGTTCCAAGCATCAATTTTGTCCCTGACACATGATAAATGTTATCTATTATTGAAATCATATTAGAAGATAAGCTTACCAAGGAGGAAATAAAGAATAAAATGTCCCTTCAGGCAGTTCAGATGTATCTTTTTTGCCGTTAGTAATCTAAATTGTAGTTGAAGTCACTGTGAATACATAAACTCATTGCATATTGAGATGAAAAACAAGACCCAGGGCAAACAGAAGAAACAGAAAAAGCAGTCAGTGAGATGATAAGAGAAATCTGTGGACAAACTCATTAAGACCTCAAAAAATAATAAAGCCTTATAAAACAGTGATAACTTGGCAGGATGTTAAAAACCCTGGATGGATGTCCCTTCTCCAGCTTTCTGAGCTAGTATACCATCATTTTTGTTTCTTGCAGTTTTTTAAATAGTATTACAGTGATAAGAGCCAAGTCAGAATTTTGTATAAGGGCCTATCCTCAGTGATCATTAAAAATCTATATCATTACCACATTAGTTCCCTTGCAAAATTTAGAGAAATCATTCACAGAGAGATGTTGGTACGTCTCTAAATTTTCCAAGGGAACTGATTTGGTAATAACATAAGCACAACCTTTTCCCACAGGGTATGAGATACACAGCAGTAGCACCAATTTCCTTGTTTCTCCACTGGAGGCTGAGAACAATAAAGAGAAAAAATAAAGATGTTACCAATAACCACAAAACAACCAAAATTGTTGCAAATGCTCTGAGGTCATCCTGACACCAGCCCTGGCCAAGGCTGCCACATACATCCGTATAACATGGGGTTATTATCCTGAGGTTTGGAGTGGACTGTGGAGTGCTAACTTGAGGATAGTGATAAGGAAAGGAGACGAGGAAGAGAGAGAGAGGTAGACAGATTTTCTGTAGGATTTTGTGTGTTCAAATTCCACTACTGCCTCAAGAATGGGCATGCAGATCTCCATTTGGTAGCAGCTTAAAGAACATGCCTTTCTGTATTTCTGCTTTACTTGAAACTATCATCGTAGGGTTAAAGTGGGAAAGAGACTGTGGTCTAACTATGGGAATCAAAGAAAGCTGGCTCTTGGAGGTCCTGAGGCTGTGTATCCCAGTGAAGGAAGCCATTTCATTTATTTACTGTGTGTCCTACTAGTTTTAGTCTCTTTCATAGCATGAGTCAACAAGGAATTGTTTGAAGAAAAACCCAGCAACTGCTTGGTTTCTCTTATAATTAGAGTGACTATATAATTTATCCTCCAAACCATTATTGAAAGTAGATATAAAGAATAGTCTCACTAAGGGAACAGACAAAAAATAGACTGTACCAGTATGATTAGCATATATAATTGTCCTACTTATAACCCACTTCAAAACCTTTTTATTTGCATAGTATAAAGAACTCAGACTCTGTAGCCAGTTAACCCTAAGTGCTTAGCTCTACTGGTAACAAGCTGTGTGACCTTGCTATGTCACACAGCTTCTCTGCAGTTCTGTGTCCTCATTGGTGAAAGAGGGTGTAACAATTGTTCTTATGTCTAAAGGTTACAGAACTAAGTGAATGAAAATGTGGCAGTGCCTTGTAGTTAGTGAAAGCCAAGTATTTATTGTTCTTGGTATTTCAGACACACAAGGGTAAAGAACCTAATCTTATAGACCTAATAGCACTTTTGCCGAATACCTTGTCATGGAAGAACATTTATGAATAAATTATAAGGAAAAAGGAATGAATAAAGGAGAAAAAGAACACAATTTTCATTCTTTACCTTCATTTTTTTTGTTGCTTCATTTTTTCACTGTTTTTGGGGTGCTCTGAAATTCAAGCACCGTGATACCCATGCAAAAGTCTTTCGAATCTTAGTCCTAACCTAGTGTTTGCTGTACCTTGGTATCCCTTGCTGTTTGAGCTTCTCCTATATTTTCTTTGCCTTTAACCAACACTGGCCTCTCTTCATTTTCTGTTCTTCCACCCGCCCACCTCTGTCAAGCTAGTAGAGCTTGCTGGAGAAAAGTTTCCTTTTGTCGATTAAAATTAACTCCATCAGTTAACACTGTGGCTAGCACCTCAATGCCTACTAGCAAAGCTTTTATTCACTCCCTATCATATTCCCCAAAGATGCCATCCTTCCTATCCGTCAAGCACAGATCCACTCACCCACATTCTCTCTTAGGAATTGACCTGCTTCCTGCTTTATGAGATAAGATTCTTCTTCCATATCCAAGTGATTTATAAACTCTTTATTATTCCCTTGCATGTCTCAAAAGGGGAGAACGCTCCATCTCTTTTCAAAAGCTGCTGCAGCTACTGCTTCTCCTCTTCTTCCTCCTCCTCCTCCTCGTACTTCTTCTTCTTCCTTTCTCTCTCTCTCTTTCTCTCTCTCTCTCGCTCTCTCTCTCTCTCTCCCCAAATCCATCTTTCTTCTTTCCATAATTCTGCTCTGTCACTTATCAAATTCTGTTTTGTTCTTGACAAGTCTTCCAAATACCAGAATCCTTCTCTTGTTAATATTCTCATGCATTTTTCTACCTTAAGAACAAGCAAGAACAATTTTCTAATCTTTTTCTCTTTATTCTGAGCCCGTCAAACCAATTATCTACCTACATTAACTTCTCTTGTTCTTTTTTTTGGGGAGGTGGTGAAGGCGGGGGTACCAGAGATCAAACTCACTACCTCGCACTTGCCAGGTTTGTGCCACTGAGCTAAATGCCCAGCCCCTACTTCTCTTATTCTTAATCATTCCTAAACCCTTTAAGGTGACCTCTCATACCACCAACTTGAAATTGTCTTCTTATAAATTATTGTTGATATTCTAATCCCCATATCTCATGCCTTCTGAATGGTTTTTCTCAGTCTCCCTGTAGTATTTCATGCCACTGATCAATCTCTGTTTCATACAAATTGTGCCTTGGCCTCCTTGACATGGGTTCATCTTGATTATCCTCTTACCTCTCTCATTTGCCTTTGCCTCTCCCATCTGCCACTCCCTTACTAGAGGTGCTCCCCGATAGTCAACTCTTGCCATTTTAATCACTCAGATTCCTTAATAACCTCAATTATTTCCAGGTCCTTGACTATCTCCTCAGAAAAGATGGATCCCAGATCTATATTCCTCATCCACTCCTGCAGGTACACATTTCCAGAATTCTGCTGGACATCAATATTTACTAAAAGCTAGCCTCTACTCCTTAACAAATGTCTTCAAACCAACTCTGCCTCCTAGGTTTCCTGTCCCCAGTAGAACCATCTCCATCCCATCCCCCAGACTCAAAGGTACTAATTATTTTTGTGCCTCTTTCATTTAATTACTCTCCAGGTGCCAGCAGCTCTCTTTCCACCTATCTCAACCCATCTCTTCCTTTCTATGACCACTGCCTACAGTCCCCTCTTGCCTCAAGTAACAGTATATCTTGCTAAAGCTACTTTTTCTTTCAATCTATTCTTCCCCATTCTATATTGACTCTTCATTCCCTTTTCTAACAATGCTTTATCTGTTATAAAGAAAGGCCCTCAAACTTCACAGTGCGGGTCCTCATATTTGACAGGAGTAACTCCTACATACTTTATGTCTTTATACATACTACTCTACAACTAAAATTCACCTTTTTTGGAATAAATCCTACACTTCCCACTTATAGGCTACATCTTTTTCCTTCTATTCATTTCTTTTTTATTTTAAAGAGAAAAAATAAAAATAAAACAGTTTGAAAGCAAGTTAGTAGGACAGTTACAATGATTAATACATTGTGTATCATTGTTTTCATAGTAGCTATTCAGAGTACAAGATACAGGCATGATATCCTCTCCAACAATATTAACACAAACCTTTCTTTTCAATGAACTAAGAGAAACTAGCTGTATAACTGTCTCAAGGATCTTGTGTAAAAATATATTATTTTTTCCCTTCCTTCCTTTCCTCTTTCCCCCATCACAGTTTATCTTTTCTTTCCAACAGTTTTTTTATTAGTTTCTTAGAGCTGCTGTAGCAAAGCATCACAAAGTAAGTGGTTTAAAACATCAAAAACATGTTGTTCTCAATATGGAAGCTGAAAGTCCAAAGTCAGGTGTCAGGAGAGTCATGTTCTCTCTGAAGGCTCCGGGAAGAATCTTTCCTTGCTTCTTTTGACTCCCGGAGACTGCTAGAAATCCTTGGTACACTTGGTCTGCAGATGCATTACTCAAACTCTTGGCTTCATCTTTATACGGTCTTCTTGCTTAGGTTTCTGTGTAGAAATTTCTATCTTCTTATGAGGACACTTGACAACTCTAATCCAGTATGACTATATTTTAACTTGATTGTATGTGCAAATCCTGTTTCCAAATGAGGTCACACTGTTCATGGATTGAATGTTTGTGTCCTTCTAAAATTTATGTGCTGAAATCCTTACCCCCCGGCACACACACATGTACAAAGTGATAGTATTATAAAATAGGGCCCTTAGAAGAAAATTAGGTCCCAAGAGTGGAGCCCTCATGATAGGACTATTGTCCTGACACAAAGAGACCTCAGAGAGCTTCCTCGCTCTATCATGTGAAGATACAAAATCCAGTAATCTGTAACTCAGAAGAGGGTACTCAGAGGACCCGACCATGCTTATACCTTGATCTTGGGCTTGCAGCCTCCAAAAACTGTGAGAAATAAATTGTGGTTGTCTAATATTCGGCTAAATGAGCCTAAATTAACTACATACTTAAAGGCTTCAGTGGTTAGAGAGAGCATCAGCATACATCTTTGGGGAAACAGGTCAACTCATAACATTTCTCTGCAGAGATGGGCTTCTCCTTCTGTCAACTCCATCAGTCAAAATCCTTCTACTGCCTCAGAATCTAGTCAACTTTCATCTCTACCATGAAAGTGCTCTTAATCCTCCAACAGCTCCTCTGAGGTAACATGCTATTGTGTCACTTCTATAATATAGCAGTATCTATACAGCTTTCTGTTGCTAAATAATACACTCCTCAACACAAGGGCATGTATATCATAGATCTTTGTAATTCCCCTAGATGCCTAGCAGTGTGCCTTCCATTCATGAATTCAGTTAGTTATATCTAATTTAAAATTTTTTCTTTATGGATATGACAATTCTTATTTTTTGTCACTTAAAGTAACTTTTTATTTTCATCATTAAATCAAAATATTTCCCAGGCCCAAAGAATTTCAGTCTAGTTCACTTTTTACTGAAATGCTTCAGCCTTGAAAGCCTTACTAATACTCTCATCATCTCCCCTTTTCGCTTGATCTCTTAATTTGTCTCTATTGGCCATTTTTATTCATTCATTTCTTTCTTGAATTATTTTGAAGTTAATATTTCAGATGCCCTAAACTCGGCTGAAATGTAATCATCAGGCAGTCAGAAGATATTACAGGGAATGGTCCAAGGACTCTGGCTTAGACCTTCAACTTCAGCCCATTAGTCAGGATTTGAAGAACCAAATCAACATAGTCAAACTCAAATCACTTTTGAATCTAATTTTTATGTTTTAAACATATAAATAATTTCATATTGTAAGGTTGCCGTAATTAATATAGTATTCCTAATCCCATACTAATTTATTTTTGATTCCTACTGGTTTTAAGTGGGAAACAGCTGGAATAATTTATGAATGCTTTTATGTCTTAATTAGAGTAGGTAACTATCCTAGTTTTTCATCTAGAGTTGCTACATACACACGTGTGTGTGTTCTCAGATGACTAGAATCTGGTTAATCTCCTAAATAGATTGAACACACAGACACTAAGAGCATTCCGACTATAGGCTTTTAGTCAAGGACACAGTTCTCCTTTTAATGCATATTTGGGATAGACAGAATTACTAAGGATCAACAGTCATGGGGAGAAAAGGAAAAACAAGTGAAACAGTAGATTGAAATTGAAGGGCCAGTTTCTCGGCATGTGCTCGCTCCACAGAAAGGGGGCTACGGGCTGTGGGGAAATAGGCGGCCTCCGGGCTGGGAGCTAATGCAGCACTGCTGCTGTTTGCTTAGCTGCACAGCCCTCAGAGAGACCTGGGAAAGCTAGCTTGAATTCCAATGAATATTTACAATTGCACTGCTCCAGAGCAAAATGCAATCACAGCGCTCCAGTCTACAGGTTTTATGCATCAAAAGAAAATGAGAGGAGAGCAGCAAAAATGGAGTTGCCTTTGGAGAGACTTATAAACACAGATCTCACCGCTTGTGGCAGAACTAAAATGCTTTATTTCTGATAGGAGCAATTTATTCTTCAGGCACCTTCCTTGATACTAAAAAGCACCCGGCTGGGTTTTGAAGTGAGAAAGTCTTCAATAGATGGTTTTAATTCAAGCAAGAGAAAGGCATGGAAGGAATTGTATTCCATAATTTTGGTTTTGTTTTCTAACAACAGACCATAGAGAAGGATGGGAAAATCTCTAAGCTAGTTCACAAACTCCCTCTTCTTTCAGTTTGTATATTTATCCTGTTCTCACAGATTGTCATTTCTTCATAGAATAGTTCTGGGAAAAGCTGCCACCATTTTGTGTCCCCAGTTCAAAACCTTTGGATAATTGATTACTAGTAATGGATACAATCCCCTCCCTCATTTTTTCTCATGAGATGTTGATTCACACCAAAGATCTGGAGAGAACTGGATAGAAAAAATTAGTCAGAGCCACTTGGACCCAGTGAGGCAATTTTTAACTTTGAGAGGTGCCAAAGTAGATGAAATTTAATGTTTTAAAAGGACTCCTACAGAACCTGGCTCTGTGGTTCAGCTGCCTAATCTCTTAGACTATTAAGATTTATACTGAATTATTATTTTCTAGAAACCTGGGCTACTGTACTAAGCAGAAGCCTTCTGAACTACCTGCTTGTATTTTTGCATACTTAGCAGTCCATTTTCTCCTATCAAGATGCTACTGTCACCATCTGTCTTTCTGCTTCCCTACCCACTAATATATCTCACTTTATATATATATATATATATATATATATATATATATATATCTACATCAACTTGCTTGTATATATTTATCATGATTTAAATTTAGGATGTCCCTCAAAAGTCTCATGTGCACAAAGGTGTGTCTATTGGATAGCATCCTAGTTACTTTTTCTTGTTGCTGAAACAAAATACCCAACACCCACAAGTTAAAGGAGGATAAGTTTATTTGGATCACAGTTTGTAGAGGTTTTAGTTCATAGTCGGCTGACTCCAAGGCAGGATGATGACATTAAAGAGGGGCATCACAGAAGAGAAACAGTTTATCACAGGCAGAAGGCAGCAAAAGCAAGCAAGTCCAAGTGAACTTAGCTGCTTCTTTCTGCTCCATTTATATTCTTTATAGGTTATCAGGCTTAGGGCAGGTGCCATACCAATCAGTGGACTGATTTAATAATTAAACATCCTTAATCCCAGCACTCTTAATCCTAGCACTGCACCATGAGTCAGTCACACAATGTAGATTCAACCACCTCTGAGAATGCCCCAGCTATGACTGCATAAGGCTTTGAGGAGACATCTACACACAAACCGTAACAGATGCTGATTGGATCATGAAAGTGCTATACTCATCAGTGAACTTGTCCATTGATGGGTTCATATCCTGTGCTGTTAGGAAATAGGGCCTTTTCAGAAGAGGCAAGTCACTGGAGGTTCTTGTCCCAGGTTCCTCTATCATCCTTCTCTCTACTTCCTGAGTGGCATGGGATGACTGGTTTTCTCCCACTATTTGCTATTTCTGCTATTTGTGCAGGCTTTGGAACCAGCCAATCATGAAATAAACCCTCTTAAACTATGAACAAGATAAATTTCTTCTCCTTTAAATTGCAGGTGATGGATATTTTGTTCAGCAGTGAAAGTGACTAACACAATATCTAAGCTTGGAGCAAGGGGGTAAGGAATCGTGTGTCTATATTTTTGGGATGGACCATTGGTAGATCTGAGAATGTACATTACTTTCTCAGATTTTATCTTCTTAGATTCTTATTTGGATACACACATGAATGAAGTTTCAAACCAGAGGTTTGAAAGGAGGCAGTTTTAAATCCCCTTGATCTTCATTAGCTTTCTCCTATATTTGATTGTAAATGAATGGTATTTTCTTGGTCATGCATAATTTCTATGTAAACACAGCTTCACAGCACCCCTCTGTCCAACCAAATAACTGACTCTAAACTTCTTCTCCAAGGAAATTCTGTAGCCACTTTAGTTAGTTAGTCCCTATTATGTATAAAGCAGCATACAGCCTACAAATGTGTAACACACACGTAAATATCTGTTACAAAGACCCACAGAAGTGGTATTGCTAAATGCGGAACAAAGAATCATCTTAAATTAATGTGATTATTTAATTAATTCTTCATTCCTAGGGTCAAAGAAACATTAGATTTTGGTTTAGTGATGTCAGGAAGCCATGAATTTGTTCCAACAGCACCATTTTTGCTCAAAACATTTGTATCTCCTCCCATAGAAATCTTCATTAAAAATTTAAAAGTAGGCAAAGGACTTAAGTAAACATGTTTTTCAAAGAAGATATATGAATAATCAACAAGCACATGAAAACATGTTCAAAATCACTAGTCACTAATAAAATTAAAAGCCATAATTTTCACTCTGACTTCCATGGCGATAGTTTTTTGTTGTATTTGCAAAGATTTGGAGAAGTTGAAACCTTCATCTATTTCAGGTATATAAAATGGTATGCCATTGTGGAAAACAGTTTGGTGATTCCTCTAAAAGTTAAACAAACAATTAACAATTCTATAGCATTTCATGCTTAGGCATACGCCTAACAAAAAATTGAAGACAGATGTTTAAGCAAAGACTCAGACAGAAAAGTTCCTAGCAACACTATTGACAATAGCTAAAAGGCAAAAATAACCCAAGTGTCCTTCAGCAGATGAATGGATGAACAAAGAATGATATATCCATACAAAGAAATAAAAAGGAATCATATATGCTACAAAATTAGAGCCCCTTGAAAACACTATAGCAAGAAGCTAGTCCCAAGAGACCACATATTATATAATTCCATTCATAGAGAATATCTAAAATTGAGGAATCTACAGCAACAGAAAGTAGACTAGTGCTTGATTAGGGATAGAAGAAAGGCAAGATAATAAAAAGGAGAATAATGGTTAAAGACCATAGCATTCCTCGTTGTGATTATGAAAATATGTGATAATGATTCCACATATCCAAACATATTGTCTTCGTTACTTTTCCCTTGTTTCTGAGACAAAACGTCTGAAATCAAAGTTAAAGAAGGAAAGGTTTATTTGGCTTATAGTTTGTATAGGTTTCAGTTTATAGTTGACTGACTCCAGGGCAGGGTGACATGGCAGAGGGGCATCCCAGAGGAGAAGCAATTCATGAAGGCAGCAAGCAGTAAACTATAAGAAACAAGACAAACAGGCACCCCCTTTCTGTCCCTTATATCTTATCCAGGTTGCACACTCTTAGAATGGGTAGCACTCACACTCAGGGTGGGGTGCCCTTAATCCTACCAAGAACTATGCCCAATGAATCTGTAGACAAATTTATAATCATACACCCTTAATCCCAGCATTGCACACTAGATCCAGCCAGCTCTGAATAGCCTCACCTATGACCACATGAGGCTTTGGGGGACATCTAGACATAAACCATAATACATAAACCAAAATTCATCATTGTATGCCTTTTTTTTTTTGGTATGGTACTAAGGACTGAACCTAGAGCCTTCACACTGAACATCTAGAGATCCCTTTTTTATGTTTTATTTTGAGACAGGATTCTACTAATTCATTAAACTGCCCAGACTAGACTCAAACTTGTGATCTTCCTGCCTCCACCTCCCACAGTGCTGGGATTGTAGGCATATCTCACCACACCTGGATACACTGTACATTTTAAATGGGTGAATTATATAAAGTGTTAGTTTTCAATAAAGATGTTTTATTGTACAAAAGCAATTTATAAGCCATTCTAAAAACATTAACTCATTACTTTATTATCCTAAATAACACTTTTAGGTAAAAAAAAAAAAAGCATTAACCAGATTTTTGACATATTTCTTTCAGATATTTAGTCTCCAATTATTGTTTTTACCACTTTTTAGAAATCACATCTGTCATGGTTTATGTTGGTGGCCCCTAGGCCTCATGGGTTTGCATGTGATTGCATTGTAATTGGTTCATTGTCTAGTGCTTGGATTGATGGTGTCAGTGCTACACCCACCTATGGGTGGAGCCAGCATACAATCCATTGGCAGGAAGAAGGTGTGTCACTCTCTTTTGCCCACCTTGCTGTTTGCAGCCACCATGAACTGCAGCCCTCCATGCCACCCTGCCTTGGAGCCAACTGAGTATGGACTGAAACCTCCAAAAACTGTAAGAAATAAACCTTTCCTTTCCCAACTTTGGGCATTAGGTATTTTGTCTCAGCGACGAGTAAAAAGTAACTAAGACAAATGTAAAAATGTGCTAAGACACTTTACATCTAATGTAAAGTGGTGAATATTCACCACAAGTGATAACCAAAATAAAGGCCAAAGGAAATGAGAAAATTTCCCAGAAAATAGTTTTCAAAATTTTTAATTGCATCTGTGAAATAAATGGATCATCATTCTACATGACATTGGAAAGGGCAATTCTCATTTTGTGTCATAAATTGTGATGTGTATATTTTTAAATAGTGACAATTTCATATATGTGTACATGATTTTTGCATATATACATATTCATTGTTATAAATATATACATACAATTTGGAATATATTATATATAATATATAATATATAATATATAGATAAATATAATAGAAAATAGGTGTATTAAGTCTCTGATTTGTAACAGGACAAGTAAAAAAATTGAAATAAGATTTTTTCTTCTACTTATTCATTTAACAAATGTGTATTGGGCATCTAATATAGTACACATGAAAATAAAACACATGTTTATCAGGGAAACCCTTTTTTAGATTAGAGAGAGTAGTGATTGTTAGTAAACTGTAGAATCCAGACCAGAGATAGAAGCCAAATAATACATTAGTGCTTAAGAGCAAAGAAGACTTTGCAGGATAGCCAACAGAGACAAGTGCTTCCCCGAGGAAATTCTTTGGCAAATATTTTTAAAAGCTTCTATCAGGGCTTTGGCCAGTAGAATAGCCAAAGGTATTTGGATAACTAATTATCTTGGCAAAAACTTACATGCAGTTGCTATTTACCTCCAGAGAGGAATTCATCTTCAATTCTTCCCATAGTTTTAGGCCCTTCAAGAGTAAGTGTCTTATAATTTGTATTAAAATGATTCCTGTTGGTCCTTTCAACTAATGACAACTGCATAATAGCACAACAGGAAAGAATATTGTAAGTGTTGGTAGCTTCTTTGAAATCCTGTCCACCGTGCTAATGATCTATGAGTGAAAAGAGTCACTTGTGTATTTCTATAGAATTATTTAAAGTTTTTGTCATTTTAAATTTTGCTAAAAATGTGCTAAGTAAAGTGATAATAACTAGCTAACTAATTGTCTCCCCTACTGATGTTCAACTTCTATAGCGACTGGGTACAAGTGGAAAGTTAGCCAAAAAATGATTTCTGTGAACTCAAGTGAATCTCTAATGATACCACTACATAAGAGAAACACTGCTACCATCATATAAAAAAGTTAACACAGAGCAGACTGATATCTAACAGAAGTCCTTTCAACCCTGCAGGTAGTAGTGTTTTCAAAAGTTTGCAAGCTGATCATTTTATCTGGTATTGTTTGAATGTTCAAATGTCCCCCAGAAGGACAGATAGCACTTTTTTTCTAACCTTGAAATAGACACTCAATGGAAATGAGAAATAACGAGCCTTGCTTGTACATTTTTACTAATATACCAGTGCTCACTAATGGCTGATATATGCAGGATTTATTTCCCTGGTCAACTTGAATCTTCAGTCTACTTTCTCAAACTGTGAGTTTGCATTAGTGATAGTCCACCTTTCACTGCTTGGGAGGAAATTGTTGTTTACTTGTGTAAGCTAAGATCTACTCATATTCCTATCTCCCAGTAACTGTTGATCTGTCCCCTCACTCTTCTACATTTACGTCTATACTTGCAAGGTAATTACATAAAGTACACAAACCTATAACCACAGAAATAGGTGGCCAACATTGGTTGCGTACATATTAAGAGACACTTGCTATTTTACAGAATGATTTAACTTTAATTCTCAAAATAATTGTGTACAATGAGACCCCTTTTACGAACAAAGAAATGGGAGTTCAGGGAGACACTCAACCTTTGCCCTTTGCAAATGCTGGTGTAAGGACTCAGATCCAAATGGAAAGCTCTTACAATGTTCAAGGTCCTACACACAAACCTCCTCTCCACCCACCACATCTCAGATATCATTTTGTATTTATCTCCTTTCACTCTCCTCCAACCTTACAAACCTGCTCCCATCCCAAGGCCTTTGAATTGTCTTTTTTTCCAGCCTTTAAATGCTCCAGCATCTAAATGGCTCATTCCCTCCCCTCAGGTCTTTATTACAATGTTGCCTTTACAGCAAGGCCTCTCCTGATCATCTTACTTAAAAACCACAGCCAAAATCCACACCCTGAGTCTGAAAATGGCGGCGAGCTAGGGGATCGAGCGAAGAATCTCTCCAGAGAATTCAAACTCAAAGCTAAAAAAAAAGACAGCATGGAGAGGACCAGACAAATCGATAGCGATTCTTATTAACCAAGACAGTACAGCTGGAGGATTTAAAGTCGTGCTGAGACCGGAGGCTGCAAATCCCGTGCCCTTAAATCAACGAACAGACTCGTGGACCCAGCACGAAAAGCTGAGTTGCTTTTGGGGACTGCGGAAACTGAGACCCAGATCGAGACTCCAGGTGGCAGCCAGTTCTGCACCGCTGCACCAGAGCAGATGTACAGAGCTCTGGCGTTTCGAATCTAAACGGTGCACAGAAATCTGACCGGTCAGCGCTGAGCCGTGAGGTGGGGAAAAGTGGACGGCTTGGTGTGCGGCGGTCCCGGAGAGGGGACTTGCACCGGACTCTGATGAGTACAGAAAACGCCGCGGCTGCTGGGTTTGACCAGAGAACAGCTGGCCCGCCACCACGGGGAAATCAATAACACAGAATCTGGTGCAGACATATTAGCCTGGCGGCAGAAACCGCAGCTTGGTAACATCACCAGGACCCCCTGTAGGGAGGGCTGGTGGAAGACATCTTGAGTCCTGGCAGAGTCTGATTGCTTGCTGGCTTCAGCTCCGCACGGAGAACTTAGTGGGAGCCATCTTGGTTTTGGGCAGATCTGCTTTTCTAGAGCTCCTATCACAGAGAGGTTTGGAAGAGAACGGCTGGGACCTGGGCAGAATCCTGTGCCATTACCCAGCTGCTTCTGATTCAGGGAGAACTGGCAGGAGCTACTGGGGCTAGACCAGGCCTCTGCTTGGGGCCCAATGGGCGGATGCAGAATGGTCACAACTCAGTGACAACCAGAAAGTACAGCCTAATTTATGAACTAACTGACACAGAGGCTAGAGACTAGACTGTACCGCCCCTGCATCCCAGCCTACCCCAGATAATAGCAAATTGGGGAGGACAGCAAAAACTCAAGCCAGCACGCTTCTGAAAGGCCCTAAGCAATTCGGAGAGGGCCAGAGAACTCCAGGACAGTCTGAAAGAAACCAGAAACATGACAAGAGATAAAAATAAAAAAAAATCTCCAGCTGTTCAACAGGAGAAATTAAACCCAAGAGAACTAAACACTGAAGAGAACAAGCACAGTAACCATCCATTGCTTGACTCAGCATCAGCCGAAATTAAAAAGTATTTACCTGATCTCATAGAGGAATTTAAAGATGTACTCCTGATCCAAGTGAGGCAAGATATAAAGAGATTAATTAAAGAAATGACAAGCCCTGCCCAAGAGAACACAGATGGAAGAACTGAGGAAATCAGAAAAGAAAGAGAAGCATCTGAAGAATTTAAGCATAACTTAGAATACATGAAACAGATCCAAAGAGAAAATCAGGAAACTAAAAACTCCATTGAATATTGGCAAAATGCCTTGACAGAAACTAAAGACAACCTTCTGAAACTTGAAGAGAGATTTAGGGCTTATGAACGTGAAAGAAAAAGCCTCTTAAAAATAACAAGGAACCAGAAAGAAGCAATTCTAAAACTGGAAGATGATAAAAAGATGCATAACCTAAGAATAAAGAATGTGAGTGAGGAAGCAGGAACATCCAAAAATGAAATACAAAAAATATTCACAGAGATATTAAAGCAAAATTTCCCATGTATAGCAAAAAGAAATGATATCCAGATAAAAGAAGCATACAGAACGCCAGCTACCTACAACCAAAACAGATCTACGCCTAGGCATATAATAATCGAGATCCCAGAAATCCACCAAAAAAACAGAATATTAAAAGCAGCCAGAGAAAAGATGCAGGTTACCTATAACGGGAAATCTATCAAAATAACGGCAGACTTATCAACACAAACTCTTAAGTCAAGAAGGGAGTGGGGAGAAATATTCCAAGTCCTGAAGGAAAAAAATATGCAACCTAAGTTCATATATCCATCAAAACTCTCTCTAAAAATTAATGAAGAAATAAGATACTTTCAAGACAAGGAGGAACTGTGGGAGTTCGTGGCCACCAATCCAACCCTACAGAGAGCGCTGAAGGACATTACAGAGAAAGAGAAGAAGAGATATCAGGATTACAGCTACAGTGGCAGAGAGGCCTCAGTGTACGGGGCAGACCATGGAATGAGGGAATAAGGTGGACAAATTATAGCAGAAAAGTGGAGTAGCAGACATGAGGCAGAGACGGTAAGCTAGTCTTTGGTAGAGACAGCTCTGAAACTATATTTAAAAAAAAAAAAAGCAGAGGTCATTGCTAATGGTGTATAACGATTTAAAAGACACAGTAGTCCTAGTGCCATATTTAGATTGAATTAAATTTGTTCTGGTCTGTCCACTCATATCAGATTTGAGGACACAGACCTCTAGAACCAAAAATAGCAGGTTATACCATGGTAACTATCCTTATTTTCCTATTGACTTAAGCTGAAATCCTGTATTACTTACATTGTCTTACTATGACTGATCTTAATTGTATCTGAATCATAAGACTATTGGTTGGCCTTGACTGATCCTATTTGAAATCGGTATGCGTGTTAGAATCAACCCTAAAAGTAGAGGAAACTACTCTGAGCATGACAGGATGTAAAGGATATCCATACTGGTATGAATCAGTAACAGCTCTCAAATACTACAATGCAGTCAAAGATAAGTTTTTATAAAAATAGGTGATAGTATATTTAACTATAATAAGCCAGTGTTGTCGACAAATCTATTGAAAATAACAAGAGAAAACATAGTAGTTACGGAAGATCATTTATATTATAGTTTTATAAGTCTTATCCATTGCATGTTTATCTAGGAAATTGTTTCGCTGTCTTGTTATGACTTGGTTTTCCCTATAATACAGAGAGGATAGGAACAAATACTCTGAGGAAGAGACCTGAAAAACCCGAGGCTTATTTTGTAGCATTATAATATAAATTCTAGCAATCTATTGCTTGCTGATTAAAATGACTCTGGACTGGTTTCTTCAGCTCAACTTCAGCATATGCAGAGATGGGGACGGCTATCACAAAGAGAATGAGAGATGCGATGGTAGTTGGAAATGTCTTCCCTAATCTGGAACTTGAGGACCTAAAAAGACTCCATCATCCTGTAATGATTTGATTTGTTCTATAATATGCAATAAGTATAGAAAGTGGGTGAAGTTAGGGACAACTATTTGTAAGAAGCTAGAGACAGTTAGATAAGGTAGATCTCCAGTGGACTTGCTTTGAAATCTGTATTTCTTTAAATTTTTTTTTATTTTTTTTTAATGTTCTGTTCTGTTTTGATATGGTTAACCTTATCCTCTTAGAGATGTAAAACAAATAGGTGGGACTGATAATCATATTACGGAGCTTTTGTTCGGCCATAAAGCAGAATGGTTTGTAGGGTCACTATTTTGAATGTCATTCTAAATACTTTAATTCTATAACCTGAACAGCCATTTCGAAGAAGACAATTTGTAACTCATCAACTGGCAATTTCTTACCTTTTGTTTGTCTGTAATTTAGTATTATTTCTACCCTTTTTTTTTAATCTCCATGTATTTTTTTTTTCGTTTCCTTTTCTTTAAATAAAAAAAAAAAAAAATCCACACCCTACTCCAAATTCCTCTTACCATGGTCTGTTTTCTGTAGTATTCTAACGTTATCTTTTTTGTCTCTTCATTAGAATACATGTCCCACTGCAACATAGGATTTTGTCTGTGCTGTTCTTTGGTACAAACCGAACTGTGCCTAACACATAGTAGAGGTTTATTAAGTATTTGTTGACTGAACAAATGAAAGGCCTAAATAACTCTAAAGCCTATGGTCCCAGTAATGAAATTTTAGTTTCAATGTAATAAACAGTTTCAATGTAATCTCTCTTTTTGCACCCTGACTTCCCCATTCCACCAAAGGGTAGAGTAAAAACCCTTTTGTCAACTGCCCACCCTGTATTTATGTGATTGAGAGTCAGAGGGGACAAGGCAGTTTTTGCTCCCTGCCCCTGGATATTTCTATTTGGAGTGGGAGGTCATAGGAGGATGTCCCGTGGTTGTGTGAGTACACGAATCTAACCTGCCATCCTTCTCCCTGTTATCTGGGAAGGAGAGAGACAACTCTGTGCCAGCCACTCAAACAGGGGAGTGAGCCATGGTGTTAGACAAGCCTAAAGCCTGGATTGCCTGAGGAAGAAGGCAAGGAGCTCTTTCCTTCTCTGCCCACTTAGAGCCTTCCATCTCAGAAAGGAGGTTCATGCTTTGCTGCTTGGCATTTTAGTCTTCAAGGATGCAAAATAACACTGATCTTGAATTACATTACATTTCTAAATGGTTAAAATTCCAAATTTTGTAAAGCTTAATGGACTTTGTGCTTTACTCTTGCTACTGAATATTTGTTCCAGTTGAACATGGAACTGATTTCATCTTTGAAAGCCACCTTAAATGTTGTAATATCTATAAGTTTGTTAGTAGAAAACGATTGATAAAAAATAGGTCGTTATCATTTCACTGGCATAGTTCTTTGTAGGCCGAAGTGAGCTCACTTTTTTGCACTCTATAATTTTTTGTTGTTGTTGGCTGACAGTACATGAGAGAAAACAACTAGATACAAAATCCTATAAGTAGTCAAATACATGCTTGCATACACATGTGAACACCCAAGCTATCTATATAACTCTTCCTGTTTTTTCTCAATATATATGTGTATGTATCTATACAAGTAGGGAACTTAGTAAGTTTATTTCTGAATTTTGGGATTCAGGGTGGTTTATATTTTCTTTACGTATCTGCATATTTTCATAATTTCTGCAGTAAATATGTATCATAACCGTAACAACAATAAATGTCAAAGGTAGTGTTTTAAATTTTTATTTTATTTTCAGGTTGTATACAGGTTTTCCCTGTATTCAACACTGTTTTGAGTCTTTTTTTTTTTTCAGTACTGAGCATTGGACCCATATTTTCTTGCATGTCAGGCAGATACTCTACTACTGAGCAACATCCCTCAGCCTTCCTCTTTTAAAATTTTTGAATTTGAAGCAGGGCTTCACTATGATGCCCAGGTGGGGCTTGAACTTGTGATTCTCTTGACTCAGTTTCCTAAATAGCTAGATTTACAGTCATGTACCACTGTACCAACCATTTGCTTTTAGTTAATCCCTGCCATGAAACTAAAAGTAATAAAAGTACTTTAATAATTCAAATTGGACTTCCTGATTTTTTACAAATCAATTACATTGTTTTATTTTCCACAATAAAAATTTTTAAATTATAAAATCATTTATTCATTGACCTGCTGGAAAAGGCTGATGACCTTATTCATGACAGAAGAGGGCACTATTCATAAATCAACAACTATCAATTACTTTCTGCATTTAGTTAGTACTACTTTATGCCATTCTTTATTGTCATCCAAAATTACATCTGTCATCCATAAAATGGAATATTCTATAGCCATTAGAAAGAATAAGATAAATCAATATGTATGACAGGTAAGGATGTTCATGAAATATGCTTAAGTAGAAGAAAAGCTACAAATCAGAATGGAGAGGCTGCTTACATGTTTATAAGAATTTGTTTGTTTGTTTGTTTGTTTGTTTGTATTTTGAGACAGGGTCTTGCCTTCTAGATCAGACTGGCCTTGAATTTGCAGCAATCTTCCTGCTTCAGCCTGCCAGTGCTAAAATTACAGGTGTGCACCACCTACCCAGCTCAAATTTTCTTATGTTTTTATATTGATGAAAAAAAGTGCAAAATACATGTAGCAAATTGCTTCTAGTGCTTATTGCTTTGGAATAGGACTGGCAAATGAGTTTTGCCTTAAATTACTATTCTGCATTTTTTGAAAAAAGTTAAATAAAAATACATTCCTAATTAAATATATTCTTCTACCCCACAATTGTAACATGCTTCCTAAGATTCCAAGCTTGTTAGCACATTATTTCTTTGTCCTGAACTCAAATGTCAGATTAAGATTACTACTATTTCCCTACATTTCAAGTGCTTGACATACAGCAGGTGCCCAGTGAAAAGTTACCAAGTGGAAGATGAGTATGTCCAAATTTTAGGACTTTTTGAAGCTTAAAGAAGATCTATCAAATTTTTCTTTATGGTTTGATTTAAATTTTTTCCTACAAGGACTAAGAAAAGCACAATTCTAAGTGCACAAGGCATTAAAAACAAAACAAAAAACTTTGAAACCATGAGCTGTGGCTGTAATTCCAGCTGCTCTGGAAGCTGAGGCATAAAGATCCACAAGTTTGAGGCCAGCCTAGGAAACATAGCGAAGACCTGTCTCAAAATAAAAGTTTTGAATGGGCACTGGGAAGTAGTTCAGTGGTAGAGCACTTGCCTAGCATGCCCAAAGCCTTCATTTCAAGCCCTATTACGAAAAGAAGAAGAGAGGAGAGGAGAGGAGAGGAGAGGAGAGGAGAGGAGAGGAGAGGAGAGGAGAGGAGGGGAAAAAGTAAAAAAAAGAGAAAAGAAAAAACTTTGGAAATGAATCCATAGCAAACACTTCCTGCCTACACTTCCAATTACCCCACACATTGATCTAATTAATAATTTTTTTTCAGCTTTTAAAATATGTTTACCATAAGTCAGCACACATGTAAATACTGCATTGTTTCTTTGGTATGAGAAACCAAAAGTATAAATGAGACCAAAATGTATAATGGATACTGTGAAACGGAAAGAAAGGGAACAAGAGGGAAAGGGTAGAAGGAAAGAAGGAAGGGAAAAGTGAAAAAAATGGAAACAAAGCTTTTGTAAATAAGAAGAGGGATTCAAGGAAAGGCAGGGGGATGGGGGAGAAATAGAATCAAGCGGTATCATGGACAGGTATAGATTCTGTAAGGTGAATGTGATCATTATGTATAACTAAATGTAACAATAAAAATCATTTTCTTTGAAAAAATAAAATAAAATGTGTTTATCAGGCATCCTATACACTTAAACTACTCATGTCCTTAACAGATAGATAGAGAAGACAAAGACTCAGCGGGAAGAGAATGAATTGGAGTAACTTACTTTCAGGCCCAGATTTTAAGAGAGGTAAACTATCTGATATTTCCTAATACTAGATTCCAAAAAGAACATGAACTTTCTCTTTATCTTTTTCTTTCTCACATATATTTAATACTTTTGATCCATTATAACCAAAAGGTAGTACTTAAAGAAATAGTTCAGGTCACTTTCATTATGTTCAGGTCATTTAGCATGATACTACCTTGAGTAGCTGTTTAAAAGGATCACACTTCAAAAGGTAATTGACCTAAATTCTCCTTCTTCTTCTGCAGTCTAGTGAGTCTTCTCCACGTGGAGCCTTCCCATAGGTCTCAGGCATGGAAGAGATACCTGGGGCACATGAATCTAGGCCACTGTGATTAAAACTAATTCAAACATTATTGTAATACCTAGGTTTAGTTTGCTAAAAATCCTCAACTTTAGTGGGCACCTGAGGGCTGTCAGTTCCATTCTAGAATGAATCAGAAGTTGATTTATGGAGAAGAATATGGAGAAAGGATTATATCTGCTCTGGTCCCACCTAGTTTGGATATGATGAAATGGAATTCTGTGTCTCTGCTTTCAAAGTATGTTTCGGTATGAATCATGAGCAAATTTATAAAACATATCTAACAAAAGAAATTGTGCTCTGATGATGTATTCCATGAGTAACCAGCTTGATGGCACTTGCTTTCCTTTGTTAATCTCAAAAGAACCTTTATTTTGGCAAATGTTTACTGATTCAGTCACATTATTGGATATTGTTTATATTCAGGTCCATATGATTGCTTTGCCCCCAGTGAGATATTTTAATTTATAAATCTAAGTGTCCGCTAGTGATCTGCTTAGTGTAATTGTGCAATCGATTAAAGTGACTTAGAAGTTACAAGAACATTAATGTAGTATTTTAAATATCTAAAATCCTGTCAGTATCAACCGGTTGGTCATTGTCCCTAACATCTTTGGGACAAAATGAAATCAACAAACATCTCTGGTACACATTATTTCCTGAAACAGCTCTGTGGCTTTTTCCAATTATCTAGAAAACAATGTTGTTGCTGTTACTTTAGAACACTTCCAGAAGCCGACAGGACCTTGAACTTCTGACTCACTTATAAAGCCATATGTTATAAATTGCAGCTCTCTGTTGCACATACAGTGAACCAAGGCAGATGTTTGACTGGAAAATTGTGTTAGCACAGAAAGGCATTGGAAACTAAATTTCTAAGTAATATTAATGTTTCTGGGATTGGTCATTGGACAAGCAAGTGTTCTTATTGTATTTTCCTCAAAACCATAGGCTTTGCCCTTCAAATGATAAAATGAAACATGAGTTATAAGATACAAGGGCCGAGTATTTAGCTCAGCAGCATAAGTGCCTGCCTTGGAAGTGCACGTTTGTGAGTTCGATCCCTGGTACAAAAAAAAAAAAAAAAAAAGATACAGATATAGAGCTAGGGAAGGGGAACAAAATCAAACTCCTTGGATCCTGAGATTAGTATGAATATGAGCAAAAACCCATATGAAGCCATTTAATAATGAGGTCGAGAATGCTGGATAATTTAACATACCCTTGGATCTTGATTTGTGATTGTCCAAAACTAATATTTCACAAGCTACATTACAGCTTGTCACCAAGTCCTATTTCCCCCTCAAGATAATGTCTAAGTATTAATAGACCCAATTTGGTGAAAATTACCTAATTGGCTGAAGTCACTTCAACTTGAATGTGACATTTAGGACTGTTCTGTAGTTATAAGGAAAGTTGGAAGCGTGAGCAGCAGACTTGCTCTTTGTGATAATTGTAGCTGAAGCTTGTGTTATCACTGAAGCTTATTATTTTGCAAGTTGTACACTCAGCTTTTTGTAAAATTGTACTGTAAGGAAAAAATCCCTGAGGAGGCTTCTTTTCTCTCCTGGCTTTTCTAAAACCTTCAAATGAGGATGACCAAACAAAATTCTATGTAATTGTATTTAAGTACATGCTCCTGATAAAACGAATGTATTACATTATGAATTAAACAAAGTTCCTTAAATTTCTGTTTTCTTTAGATTGTGTGATCATTCAGCTAATCAAATTATTGAGAGTGACTCATATTATTTAAAGGTATTTTTCTGTAATGTTCTATGATTTCAAGAAGTTATACTTTCCATATTTCCCTCTCTAACTTTCTTCTCTATTCATTATGTATATACAATGATCTAGGTCCAATATACAGTCTCTGCTTTCAACGAGTTCCTTTGTTAAGAAGGAAAGAAAGAGAGACAATTATAATCCTATGTGGTGGGTGTTCTGACCACGTGGGCTATGAAAAGTGCTGGAAAGTCAGGAAGCTTCACAGTAATTTTGAGGCCAATTCTTGGGAACCTCATAGGTGTTTCTAATGGGGGAAGGGTAATAGGAGGATAGTGGGGAAGTGGTCGCCTCAAGTAGAAGGAAGAGTAGGGGTAAAATACGTGGCTGAAACTGCAGATGAAGTCAGATGAGAGGAATTTACATGCCTTATCCAGGTGTCCAAAATTGGTCATAGAGTGATTTCTTATTTAATTTTAATTGTTCCCTATTAGCCTTGGGAGCCAACTGTCATCCCAATGACAAATCAATATCCTGGAAAATAGCGAACCAGGGTTGCAGCAGGATTCTACCTGTCACTTTGAGAGAAGTCATCAAGCCTTTCAAGCTTAGAACACACATGACCTATCTAGCACTTCTCTATGCAGCAGCAATTTGATATTAATACTATTGTCCTTTCAGCAACAGTTCATTACCATATATTGCTAATATATTTGTACCAGGCTCTGGGTGCTATTAACCAATAAGAGCTATCGTGACAAATGTAGCCTCCTCTCTTGACCAGTGAAAGTAAGTGTACAATTCTGCAGCCAGTCTTACCCAGTTCACACTCTATTACACCCTCCAAGGGTCTGTCTTTTGCAATGGTGGTGTTTATTCTGTCTGCAATTTATTTTTGCTCTGAGAGGCAGTTTTGATACATAATAGCTAACAAAAGATGTACAAGTGTTAGTGCTGGAGCAAAGAAATAAAGAGTATCACACTGGTTGTACTAATACAAATATAATAGCAGCTCAAGAGAATTTTAAGAGAATGGTTAGATAAAAAGAAGAGGGACACGGAAAGAGCAGCTGTCAGCAGACAGATAGCAGTGACAGTCTGACTTTGGGAAAGGGGCCATATGGAGTAGGGCATCCTGGGTAGTGTGGGCTGCACTGCATCTCTGAAAGCAGGCTTGGTGAGAATGTGGCTGGAGCAAATTTGTGATTTCTGGGAACCTGGAGGGAACATAGTAGCCACTGTCAGTCACTGACACAACACCCGGCAATGTATTGCTCTTTGTAGAACTTTGTGCTCCGGACCATATGCAGCACCAGTTCAGGTGCTATACCTCTTTCCTGAGGTGAGTAAACCCTCCATGTGAAACAAAGGTAAATGGAGAATTCATGGCCCAGCAAAAGAATGTAGTAGTCAAGACCATGAGCTCTGGGCCAGTTTTCTGAATTTGAAGCCAACGCCACCATTGAGCAGTTGTACCGCCTTGAATACTGACCCTCACGTACCTCAGTTTCCCTACTGATAAGATAGAGGCAACAGTACTGCTATCAAGCGGGGATCATTATGGTAATAGGATACTCCCACAGCGCCTAAATAATGCCTAGTTCATATGAAATGTGAAGAATGGGAGATATTAATCGTAATGACTGTTACTATAGCCCTTGTCATTGTTATTTAGTTTTCTGCCTCTAAAATGAAGCAAACTGATTATCTTTGAGATCTCTGTCAGTTGTAACATCACCTGAATTCACTAATCCCTTTTATCTTAGAAGAAAATGTTAACTCTGACAGATTGACCGTTCTACCAGGATTACACGGGGAAGAAGGAGTAACATGCAAAGTTGAAATTGAAACCCGAGTCGGCTTTCTCCGATGTTGCCCTTCACTCTCTTTCATGTGCTAGAAACTGACCAGAATATCGTGCAACAGAGCCCCCATTCCTTAATTTCCAGCAGCCTTGGATCACAGAGCCTCAGGTCAGCTCTGTTAGCACTTTTTGTCTTCTCCATACTGGAGACTGAACCAAGGGCTCCATCCCTGAGCTCCATGAGCTACCTCCCCACTCCCTTTTTATTTTGAGATAAGATCTTGCTAACTTGTCCAGGCTAGGCTCAAACTTGAATTTGCAGCCTTACTGTCTCAGCCTTCCAGATTGCTGGGATGACGGGAATGGGTCACCACTCTGTTAGCTTTTCTGATGGTTTTGATTTTGTGTTTTAGCTGCTTCCAATTTTCCGCAAATCAAGAAGAGAAGTAGGGAGTAAAAAGGAATTTATTGCACTAGAAGAAATAAAATGTTGTGTAACTTTAAATAAGCTGAAGAATATTCTCCTGCCATTCACATTTCAAGTATAGGCTGTTGGTCTTTGTATCACTGAAACATTGATAATCTTTTCATGGATTGGAAAGACAAATTTTGGAATGTGGCTTTGTGTCTTAGTTGCCTTTCACTTGTTTTGTGTGGCTGGAATCTCATTCATACCTGTTTCCCTTCTGGGGCAATTATCAAGGGCTTAGTAGAAAAGGAAAGAAGCAGGCAGAGTGGAGAAGGGAGGGGACTATTTGCAGCAAACTGACTCGTCCCCTAGTGGCAATTTTGTCAGCTTTTGCTCCTATACTCTCTCCTAATGCCATTTTTACATAGCAGGGACTCTGATCTCTAGCTACTAAGAATGAAGCTTTCTTCTTGTGTTTATTATCTCTATTTTCTTATCTCCATTTCAATATTAGAATAATCAGTGCCCTCTTAATATCTAAAATATCTATATAGGATATTTTTTTAATGAGGACTTTTCACTTAACCGAACTGGTTTCATCAGAGAAGGTTAATGTGATCATTTGAATTTGCAAAACTTCAGTTTCTTTTTGCTTCTTCCACATTTGATTTTGAGCACATATTTAGTAATTTCTGATGGTTTGTGTTTCAGAATCGGCTGGACATGCAGAACAGGCTCTAGACAGCCTCAGAATTGGATCATAGCCAAATATCCACTTTTCTATAAACACCAAAAATTAGAAATTATCTCTAGAACTATTTGTTAATGAAGTTGAAGGCTAACCTTTAGGGCTTATTAAAATTCCACTGATGAAAACTCCAACACACAGGTTCTTATCGTATAACTCTTGCAGTTAGGAGTGTCGGTGTGTAGAAATTGGTCTGAGCCCTCCTCCTTTGCCCTCCCCTTTAATCTCTTGGTCAGGTTTAGGCAGAGATTTTTAAAGCGTATAGATTTCTTTTTCTCTCTACTCACAGTATGTGTTGTGAATCCAAACAAACACACTGGGTCTCTGAGTGGGAAACTGTTACTGAGCTGCTTTGACCAGGGTGTTCTGCTGAATCTGCCTCCCTCAGTCAAAAAAAAAGTCACTGGTACTGGGAGTAATTCAGAAGGGCCAAAAGGGGTGTGCTTTCTGTATCTGACAGTAGACATAAACATAGAAGGAAGGGTGAAAGGTGACAAACCCCCAAGTATATTGTATGTTTAGTAGTATACAATGAGTTATTTCAATGAGTCCATTTGCTAAGTGACAGTTAAAATACAGCCGTTCATATCAAGAGATCCCTGCATGGTGACAGTGGCTCATCTCCTGTCCTGCTGTCAAATACGACCTCCCAAATCCTTCCAAAGTGCTGCAGCATCCATGTGCAGCAGAGCATTTGGATTTACTTGCAGAAGAAACACAATTGATGACACATAGCATCATTACTATTATTGCTAAACAGATGGAAAATAATTGATGGAATTTCTGTTTTAATCATATTACAGTAATGTATTTGGCAGGGAGATCCATACCTTAGTACACAGTTCAAACCCTGCCTTTGATCTGGGCCCCTTAGGGCCATTTTCTATGCCTGATAAACTGCTCCTGGAGTTCATGGTCAAATGATAAAGATAATAACAATAAAAAAGAAAGGAAGAAGAAAACCAAGCTCTCATCTCCCATTTTGGTGTTTTGTCTCCTTGGTGAATCAGACAAGCTCACCAGGCTTGCCGTCATGCTGACTGACCCTGCACACATCTCACTTGGTTAGCACCTACGCAGGGCTCCTAAGGAGAGCCCTTATGGCTCTGTCCTCTCCTTCCCTTTGTACACAAACATATACGTGCTTGATGTAAAAATTTGCAGGCTCCTGTCTTTTCAAAGATTTCCATTGTCTTTTTATATGAGCCAGTTTAGATGCTCATAAAATGTTCATCAGCAATAACCTTTACACATATTTTCCCCTGTAACCTATCATACATGTCTTGGTTAGCATTATAATGTAACATGCTAGAAATCAGAGGCTCTGCTTTTAATGAAAATGTTCTAATTGTGAAACAGTTGATCTTCTAAATAGTCTGCTGTAATCCAGGCTCTATGCAGAGGTAGACAACACCAAACCGTATTAACTTACCAATTTCCCTCTTACTGAGACTTAAAGAACAGAAGCCAATGTAGGAAATTTGATAGCCACTGAAAGAAAGAGTTCTATAGATTCCTGCTTCAGAAGCACAATCACCATCTTTCCTTCTCTTGAGATGGTTGATCAGACACTTTCTTCCTCTCTTAGAATAAAGAGATCTGAAGAGGTTTTAAATTCATGGATGGATTTTTGGTTTGTTTGTTTGGTGGATTTTTTCCCCTCTCCTTCTTTCTCCTCTGCAGAACACAACTAGTAAATGATTGGATCTTTGACAGAACAAAGGTATTTTTGATGGGCTCTGTAATCTAGTGCGCTAATGCGCCCGGTCCCCTCATTGTCTTGCTGTCTGATCCCATCCCTTCTGCCAGACAGTCACTGCGGGATGAGTCACTTTTAATGTCTGATAATCAAGGTGAATTTTCAAAAAGCTGCCATTTTGGAATTATGCACTATATCACAGTGTCAGGGACGAGAAGAGGAGGAAGGATGAAGGGAAGGCTAAGATAGACACCTACTGCACATTTGGAGAACTGCAGGACACAGCTGCATGGTGCCAGACAAGATGTGTCCGGAGGATCACAAGTCGATCCAGGCATACATAATGAGAAGGAGACTATGTTAATTATAAATTAAAAATAACTTCCGTGGTAATAAAGATTATAGGCACAGGAGAAAGCATCTCAGTTAAAATAGACTAGACAGATAGAATCAAGCACCAGCCATTTTGGAGCTGATTCTATACCTACTAAATATATTGTGGTCCATTAAATAACGTAATACAAACTTAAATTTGAACAAGGGTAGGAGTGAATTGCAGCTGTCTCCATGGATGCTGTATTGTCTGCCATCTTTATTTTAAAACAACTTCGGCTAAGGAACATCACCCAGCAGATGAACACAGCCTCCCTTCAACTTTGGAGCCTGGATATTTTTGAATCATTTAAATGACTGAAACCTTCTCCCCAACCCCCATGTAACCAAGAAGATATTGGAAATCCCGGGTAAACAAAAGCCAATCAAATATTCTTTCTGGGTTTCAACAATTCAAATATACAATGGTTAATGTCTTCTCTAAGGTAATTAACTAAAGCCACAGTTAAGAATTGTGGCTCTGGAAATTTATTTAATTGTTGTCATTGTATTAAATAGTAGGGTAGTTGAAGGAAAATGATATGAGACTAGCTGGCTTGCTACTTCTGTTTATTATGCAGAGAAGTGAACACCTATAAATAGAACCAGGATGTTTTGACTAGGGAAATGCTGTCCTCATTACAGCCGGGAGATGCTGGGGCGATTTAAAGCTGACGCTTCAAAGCTTTGTCCTGCTTTATAAAAGCAGGAAGGTTTTCACGGCTGTTTCAGTGGCTAGTCAGAGTCTGCATGTGCTTTATCTGTCCTAGGGGAGAGAAGGCATGACATTTTGGAGAATGCTATTTTGTAACCATGATGAATGCTGACATATTTTTTCTAACAGAGGTATTTAAATACCTGCATATTTCCTTTTATACAAGTTATGTTTACAGATTATTGCACCTTGGTATTGTCTACCAAGGTTAAGTAGTTCATTCTCCCCCTATCTCTCTCTCTCTCTGCCTTTGCTTGTCTCTCTCTCTCTCTCTCTCTCTCTCTCTCTCTCTCTCACACACACACACACACACACACACACACACACACAAACACAGACTATACCCAACCAATGGCTGCAGATAAGCAGAGAAAGAAAATGTATAGTTACTATATTATTGTTTTCCTGAAAATAAAAGAAGATTTGAAACAGAGAAGATCTGAGATGAAAATAATTCCTTAAAGGTCTTTTGGTACAGCCCTAGCTATGCTAAACAACAGAGATATGACTTGTCCTATGCCACTCAACCAGAGAATGGCAGATGCCAGGCTAGCGTCTAGGATTCACTCCCTGGGTAGCTTGCTTTCCATTGCAGGGTGCTCTTTTTCTATTAAAAGAATCAGGTCCCTGCAGCTTGGCAAAACAGTGATTTGAGCTCATACATCATGATGGGAAAAAAGCTAAGGAAGGAATAAGAATCATGTAGATTTTCAGCCACAATACAAAGGAATAAAATGGAATATGGCATGAGATGAAGAAAAGCAGTGTGTTAATATTACATCTATGTAACAAAATGAGCTACCTAGTTGAGAGTCTGATTACAAAGGAGAATTGTCCTTCTTTGAAAAACTGTTAAAGACATTTGGAACTACCAAGAAAGCAAATACTGCTTGAAACAGTGACATTGTTTTGTTTCTCCCTATATATTTTTATCTGAAATATTGGAATTATTCAGTCACGTGCAAGCATATGGTCACTTAAGCTTCTTATTGACCCTGTAAATTTGTGAACATAAGTGAAACTGGGAAGAGACCACATTTCCCCTCCTTTTTTTCTAGAATGCAAATCTATGGAGGGTGCAGCTTGCTTTTGGGGGGTTTGCAAAGGACTATCTGATATGACTTGGCATATATTTTCATATATATAATTTATGTTTCTCTTCAGCTATATTGTGGATCTTACTGGGCTAAACTGTACCTGAAGTCTGCATGTTTTTGTTAAAATAAATGCCTCCATTTGTGCTTGAGAACTCTTAGATCCTGGGCAAGAAACCCCTGTACCCCTCAAGTACATCTCCTCTCAGTAGAATTCCTCATAAGTTTTCTTCACAAATGCCTAAACACAATTGGAATGTTCTTGGAGGTCCTAGTTAAAAACAGTAAACCATATGTTACTATAAACCAGAACAAGACCTCTTAGTTTCTCTGTTTTTCCTCCCAAACAGACCTAAGGAAAAACCTATACTAAGAATTAAGAAGAATTAAGAAGTAAAAATAAAATTCATATCAATTGAGAATGTGTTTTAGCATGATAGAGAATCTTTGATAAAGGAAGGGATCAAAAATTATGTACCATATAAGAAATTTTAACAAATAAGATGAAGAGTGGTATGTAAGACCTAAGGAAAAACCTATACTAAGAATTAAGAAGAATTAAGAAGTAAAAATAAAATTCATATCAATTGAGAATGTGTTTTAGCATGATAGAGAATCTTTGATAAAGGAAGGGATCAAAAATTATGTACCATATAAGAAATTTTAACAAATAAGATGAAGAGATAAAGAAAGGTGCCAAAAATCAATTATGATTCCTTTACTTACCAATAAGTGGCTTTTCATAGTATTCCTGAGCCTAATTTTTGTTATTGGGAAAGAAAATATGGAAGAATGGTGCACATGGCTGTGGACTAAACACAGAAACATACTCTGTTTTGTTTTTGCCCTGAAGAACCATCAGAACTGTTAACAGGACTTCTACTTTAATGGCATTATTGGGAATAAGGGTTCTCAGCCTCAACACCAATAACATTTTGGGCTGGATAACTTGGTGGGGAGGAGGAGATGAGAAGGAGGCTATCCGGCACCATACTTTGTCTCTACCTACCAGATACCAATAATACACCCCCACCAGCTGTGACACAGTATCTCCGGACATTGCCAGATGTGCCCTGAGGGAGCAAAATAACCTATATTTGAAAAACACTGGAAAATAACTCTCCTTTTAGAAAACTCTCTTGTCCTATGTTTTGGAGACAATCTTTATCTGTATGTAAAATCCATGTTACTGAGGATATGCTCAAAACATAGCAAATGCTTCATTTGACTCCTGATGCTGTCCATGGACAGACTGCCACAGAATTTGAAGAACTTAAGATAATTATAGTCAAGTCTAAAGGGAAGCATGTCTCAAAAAGAATTGAACAGTTGAATATTTACATTTATAGCTGGGCAGAATCAAGTAGCTATAAATCCAACTACATTTTTAAAAAATATGGACCCAGGACTTGGATGTATTGTCATTAGATGAGACTTGAAGGTATCATCTTTAGAGAAGTGACAGTATTTTGCATATAGAAGTAAAAAGAAAATATCACCCAAAGGGGGCCCAGGATATAGCTCAGTGGCACAGCACCTGCCCAGCAAGCACAAGATCCTGAGTCTGATTCCCAGTACCAAAAAAAAAAAAAAAAAGCAAATATCACCGAAATATCAGACTGTGATAGATTTCATTACTGTTCTTGATTATTTGCCCTTCCCTATTAAAATATCACATATATATGTATATGTAATTTTGATGAATACAAAGCCATGTTACAATATGGGTTCCCCCACCCCTATCACTTTATCCAGCTGAAAATATTTAAGGAATACTACCAAATTAACTCAGAGATTTAGCAAAAGGAGTGATGACCATAATCTTTATTAGGTCTGAGATGTGATGCTTTAAAAAATCAACCTTACGAGTAAAGCATCAGTTTTATCTTATGCTGGTTGGAAATTTTAAATGGTTGTTTTTTTCATCCTCTTTACAAACTAGAAAGTTTTTCTTGAACTCTCTTTTTCTTGTACCTCATTAAGTGAAGACAGTAGAAACTAAAAAATAGTAATTACATGCTATTTCTTATTCCTTTCATCAAAATCCTCAAGTTCATAGGTACATAATCAACCTCCCTGGAAATGATAGATTTAAGTAATTCAATTTTAAAATACAAAAACAAAGAAATATCAGCGAATTTATGAATTTAAAAAAAGGCTTTCATGATTTTAAAAAAGGAAAACATCCAACTAGGAATCTGAAAAAGGACACCTAAAAATCCTAAAGCTAACACTATACTGTGATTAAAGACTAAATGCTTTCCCTTTAAAATCAGGAGCTAACCATAGTGCTCTCACATTTCTGTTTAACATTGTATAATAGGATTAGCCAAGGCAATAGAGCAAGAAAAAGAAAAGAATAGCATCCAGATTGGAAAAGAAGGAATAAAACTACCTCTGTTGTCAGATACCATAGTATTGTATGTAGAAAATCCTAAATTACCCATAAAAAGGAAACTATTATAAATAATGAACAAGTTTGGCAACATGGCGGTATACAACATGAAAAATCATTTGTATCTTCATACACTAGCAAAGAACAACTTGACAATACAATTAAGAATTCCTTTATAACAGTATTAAAACTAATGTATAAATGTATAAAATAATGTATAATGTATAAAATAACATAACAAACGTATAAGATTTGTAGCAATGCTTCTATATTTTTCACACAATCCTTATCAAAATTCCTGCTGCTTGTATTCAGAAATAATATGCATATGAATATGCAAGGGAACCTAATAGTCAAAATACTGAAAAAGAAGAAAGTTAAGGAATTCATATATTCCTGTTTCAAAACTATTACAAAGCTACAATAATCAGCATAGCATGGTAATGGAATAAGAATAGACAGAATTAGTTAACCAGAATAGAAATGAGAATTCAAGTATATACCTTTTACATCATGTCAATTGATTTTTAAAAGAATACCATGACAATTCAATGAGAAATAAATAATCTATTCAATAAGTGAGTCTGGGATAACTATATATTTACATGCAAAAGTTACACAATATAGATTAACTGAAAGTGGGCCATAGATCAAAAGGTGAGAGGTAAAACCATGTAATTCTCAAAAGAAATCATAGAAGTAAATTCTAAGTCTAGATTAGACAGTGATTTCTTAGATATGACAACAAAAGTATAATGAAAGAAAAATAGTCAAATTGGACTTTGTCAAAATTAAAAACACTTGTGCTTCAGAAAAACATATACTAATAAAAATTTTAAAATAAAACAAATGAGCCAAGGAGGGGGACATCAAGAATGTAAAAAGACAACCCACTAAAAGGGAAAAATGTTAAGAATATGTGCAAAACCATAACAACTGAATAATAGAAAAACAACCCAAATTAAGAAGGATGAGGGATTTGAATAAAACTGTCTACCACAAAGATATCCTTATGGCAGACAAGCGTGTAAAAGTATTGTTTGCATCATTCACTATTAGGGAAAAATAAATCAAAACCACACTGAGTTACCGCTTCACACCTACCTGCATAGCTAAAATAAAAAATAAAAAGTATGCAGAGAAATTAAAACATTGATGATAGGATTTTTTAAATGGTGCAACCACTTTGGAATACAGTTTGGCAGTTCCTCAACATGTAAAGAAATAGATACCAAATGACCCAGCAATTCCACTCTTTAGTACATACTAAGAGAATTAAAAATATATGTGCATACAAGAACACATACATTAAACATTACAGAAAAATATTCATAATAGTAATGAATTTTTTAAAATGTAGTATGCCCACAGAAGAGATGAAAAGGAATTGAGTATGAATATGTTACATATGGATGAACATTAAAAATACCATGCTAGGTGAAAGAAGCCAGACACAAAGGCTACATAATATATTATTACAGTAATACAAGATGTTTGAAGTATGCAAATTCATAGAGGTAAAAAGTAAAATAGTGGTTGCCAGGGGCTGAGGAAAGAAGGGAATAAGAAATCACTGCTAATGAGTATAATATTTCTTTTTCAAATGATAAAAGTATTCAAAAATAAGATAATGATAATTATAGTTTACTATATTAACTCTGAAAATATACTAAAAGTAGTGTGTACATTAAAGGCTTAATTTCTGTGATATGTAAGTATAACTCAACAGTTGTTATTAAGAAACAGAAAAAATGAAGGGCAGTAATATCAGTGATCATTCCATTAGCAAGCTGACCATAGAGAAGCTATGTTAGATCCGTCATGTTCAAAACACTTCTCTATTACCTATTTGTTAAAATAATGTAGAAGTACTTGATCCCCCAAAGGGAGTAGGATGTCCTTCCACTGTGAAGGTTTAAACCATGTAGAGCTCATTCTTTTCATCCATTATTGCTTGCCTATTCATAGATTCCCTCCAGCACTCGCTCAAAATTTTTCCTTCCCAGATACTTGTTTCTACTTAAATAACAGTGTTACTCATAACTTTGGGTCTGGCATAGGCATATGGGTATATGTACATGTAACTTTTGATAGAAGATAATTGTCTTGATGAAGAATTTTTAATTTAAATACATACCAGTGCGAGGTTTATATGCATACTTAAGGTAAAATAGATCTCAGTCTTCCTTTTAGTAACTTCTAGAAGTGATTTAACTTAATATATTGGGAGTAAATTGCTTCGTAAATTTTTAATCTTTCTACAATCCTACCTGAGAGAGTTCATCATTCTCTTACCTGTATACTAAGTGTCCCTTGTACAAATTTCTATTTCTGCATGCCTTCTGTCACTTCTCAAGCATTCGTATACATGTCTGCCTCAGATACCAAACCATGAAACAAGAGACAGCACTGCGTTAACTTTGCATTCCCGATTCTAGCACATTCAGTGAATATTGTGGACCTCCACTCTCACTTCCAAAGAATTTCCATTTTTCACTGCTTGAAATCTATCTCCTTGTAGTCTTCTATCATTCAACTTCTGCATTGCAGTCCCCTCAAATTGTGGTTTGAACTATAAATAAATGCTTTTCTTCTCTGTGTAGTATTTCTATTTCCTTACATCTAAAGTTCCCACTAGCCATCTTTTCACTGATGACCATAGTAAGAGATAATCTGTGAGTCATGTTAAATGTGTTCTGTAACAGGGTTGTAACAGTGTGGGGATAATTTATCTGTAAACAATGTTTTAAAGGTAAGAAATAAAAATCTCTGCCCATTCCTTCATTTCATTATCCCTGCTTCGTCAGTATTTCTTAGCTCTTTTAATCCAAAACAATAGCAAATCTAAAAAGCTAAAATCTTCTGTCCAATGTTTAAGCATAGACTATAATATCTTTTCCAAGAGTCAACTGCCCTTGTATTTAGAATAAGGACAGCAAGAAACCTGCATATAGCTTATGCTTGGCAGATATTTATAGTTCAGCAGAGGGTAAAGGAACCTGCCCTATCATTAATGTTTCTATCATCATGACTATCAGCCTCTCAAATCAGCCATCATAATAATTGATTGAGAACTAGTGGGAACGGAGGACGTTCTTAATGGTTGATTGATTGGCTGAAAAGTCTATCACTAAACAGTACAGTGAACATTATAGTCACAGCATACATGTTCCCTGATGAGGTTTTTTTCATCAACCAAACCATTGTTTTTCTAGGATATTGACTTGGGACATATCAGTTTGATAGGTATTTTCTCTTGGAAATGGCTTCAACTTGGCCTGACCAAGCTGCAATAGCCAAACTGTTTCAGTCTTTGAAGGAAAGATATGTGAGCATCAGTAAACAGATTAGTGTCTTCCCAAGAGTATACCTTTGTGAAGAAAATCTTTCCCATTCATCTTGAGTAAATCCTTTAAAACATTGATGGTCTGTATATGCTATCACTTCTATTTTTTATTTTTCTAATGCTAATGTTATTGTATTTTATAAAATATAGTCCCTGATGGTATGCATCTATTTTTCTATTTTTTTTTATGGTATTGGGGATTGAACCTAGAGGGTTATGAGCTACAGGGTCTTACTAAGTTACCCAGGCTGGCCTTCTTGCCTCAGCCTCCTGACTAGTTGGAATGAAAAGCATAATTAGTCTTTACTGCAGATAGTTTGAGAAAATGAATCTAAAATACCATGTCTCATCTTTCTTTGTTTGAAAGTCTTATTTGATTATTCCAAGCTCCAAATTTCATTCAACTTTATACTCAGTGTCATCTTTATACTCGGTGGATATGCTAACATTAGAGGCTTCTTTTTAACCCACAGGCAAGTTAAAGATGTGGCAAAGGCTTCGAGGCATTGATGATGCACTCATTTAAAGCCACTTGTATCTGAGACTTCATCATGGCTGTGAAACTGAGGAAGCCTTTTTGAGCCACTTTACAGTGTATTTATCTTTTGGGGATAGATTATGATTTTGGCTCCTGGAATTAAAATTCTATTAGGCTTTAGTAAATGATCTTCTCTCTGGCATGCTCACAAACATCATGTGGTCCTCAGGACACTGGAAAAGTCCATATTAATCAACCATGCCCATCTAGGATTACTGCCACATCATCTCTGCAGGACCTAGTAAGTGTCAGCTCTCCATGAGTATTATTTCAAGTGAATAGATATATCACTCACTGTTATATTTCATTTGATTCTTCTGCCAAGCAGTCAACCTGTCTCTAGGAGAACTATGTTGTTTAACTCATTACCTCTTAACCTATTACACTGTATTTTTTAAAGAATGTGATTTGAAGACATTGATATCTATTACTGTTTACAGCTCCTTTTCATTCACATTGATTATGTATGCTTATGACAAGGATATGAGCGATGGCCTGAAAACAGCAAGACCAGAATCAAGGATACCAGTTAGGAGGTTACTTCAGAAACCCAGACAAGAAGTAATGAGGGACTGATCCAGAGTAGTGACAGCTGTGATGGAAAAGAAGGGGAAATTTTTGCAAGGTGTTTAAGACTTTGAAATAACAGGATTTGGTGACTAATTAGACACAATGATGGGTAACGAGGGAAGAGTTAATGATGCCACTCAAGTTTTTTGCTTGGGTTAACAAAGTGAGCCATGATGAAATAGGGGAGAACAGGAGCAATAAACTTAGACAAATATGAGAGGGAAGAAGGTAATGGATTCTGTTTGGAGCACACTGAGTTTACCATGAATGGGTCACACAGACAGTTGGCTATATGAGTCAGATCAGGGGAGAGTTCTGTGTAGAGATTTGGATTTTTGAAATCAGGAACATACAGTATTTAAAACTGTATTATCGAATGTAACATTTTAAAGTGTCACAGAGCCATTTCAGTTTATTCAACATTCTTTTAAAGTGTAAGATTTTTATAGTTATGATTTCTTTAGCTTCCATAAGATAAAGTTATATCTTAATATTTTATATATGGCCATTATGGAATTTTATGAAAAGCCAAGCCAAAGAAGAAAATCTATTTGTTTCCAAAACTTGAAATTGTAGTCTGCCAGTGCAGTCTAGATTATCTAACTTCTCGTATCTAATTCTCCTCATTAACAATTTGTAAAAGCACATAAATGTATATATTAGGATTTTATGTGTGTCAGCCCATTTGATTTAATTCAATCATCACATGACCCCATAAGAGGTATCATTAAACCCATTTGCAGATGAGAAAATAGGCTCAGAGAAATTATATGGATGGAAAGTGACTAAAGTCACTGTCATTTAGTAGTGTGTCTCTCCAGCTGTCTGGTTATGTGTGCTGTTTGATGGCAATATTTTTAGGACCTCACTCTGTACTGGATGCTCCAGGTGACGATATCTTTGTCTGCCTTTAACTAAATCAGACATTGCAAAAATTAGCCAATCTTTTAACTGCAAAAGTGGCTTCTTTAGCCATTTCCCCAAATACAAATAGTAAACACTAATGGACACAGGAGAGACAGTTCTTTTTCAAATGAATATCTTACAATTTTTGCAATATATCTTACCAAAAGTGCATCAAAAGATCTGGAAATGTGCATCCCTTTTCACCTAGTAGCCCTGCTTCCAAAAAACTGTCCTAAGAAAGTAAGCAGAGAGGGACCCTAAAATTTATTCAAAAGTATGGATTTTACAAGTAGTCTTAATGCACATTTACATGTACCAGACACTATAATAAAGTCTGTGACCTCTCCAAGCCCACAGTCTGGAACAGTGGTGGTGAACTTATATACTCCACGTGCCATGGCTGGCTGTTTGTTATCACTGGTATCTTTGAAAGGTTCACTAACACTGGTCTAGAACATTAAGGGAATATGGTATGAGGGACTTGACTGAGTATTCTGGGAACAAGGAGCAGTGTCATCTCACCATCACGGAGCAGGAAAGGCTTCCTGGAGGAAGTGATGCATATGTCTAGTTAGTGGTAGATGTTATCCTTAGGAAGATGGAAGTTAAGGACATTCTATAGAAATGCAATAACAAGCAAAGTCATAAGAAAAAAAAACTGCATCGAAGTCTTTCAGAAAGGAGCAGTTTGGTGATGTCATACATCACATTCTGAAAGTTCTCTGTTACTATTTAGTAAGAGTTTGTCTGAGTGTGTTCAAAATAGCTTTTAGTGTTTCTTAGATAAGATGTTGGGGTATGTGTCAAACAGGCACATGGAGGTGGGAGAGCTGGGAATTTTCCATCTCTGAACACCCAGCCACACACACAACCCAAGTTCCCTGGGAAGGGCTAAGATTTTTAACAAAAGAGTCCTAGGCTAAAAGAAAGGTTTGAAAACCCTTGATGGGAAGCTACAGAAGATATTAAGCACAAGACTGCCATAATAAATATATATTTCAGGTAGATTATACTGATAGTTGTGATTTCACCTGTTATTTATTTATATAACTGAAAACAACCTAAACGTCCAATAATAACATAGTAAAATAAATAGTAAATAGCTTCCATTTATTATATCTTCATAGTGTTCAGACACAATGCTAAGTACATATGTATTCTACATAATTCAGCCTTCATAAGAAACATACGAAGTGACTATTATTAACATTTTAAAAATGTAAAAACTGAAGCTTAATGAGAATAAGTAATTGTTTTTACATCACCCAGCCATTAAGGAGTGAGGCTGGACCTCCATCCCCAGGACTCTTAAGACCATTTCATTCTGCTGCCTGAACTATGGTAAATCCATATGGAAAAATATTATGCAGTATTTTCAAATCATAGTTTTAAAGGCTATTTAAAGATATGGAGGAAATGTCTATGGGATAATGACAGATAAAAAAACCCAAGTACAAAATATATGTGGAAATATCCAAATTCGATTAAATATATTGAAATATTAAAAATGCTTATTACTGAGTAATAAGATGGTAGGTAAATTTCATTTTCTTCTTTTATTCTTTTCTTGCAATTTTTCTAGAATAAGTGTGTGTTCTTTTTTTTTTTTTTTTTTTATCGGTACCAGGGATCGAACTCACGACTGCCTGCTTACAAGACAGGTGCTTATGCCGCTGAGCTAAATCCCCAGCCCCTAAGTGTGTGTTCTTTTAATCACCGGAAGCAAAACAAAAAGTTATTTTAAAAGTTCAAGTAAATTGCTGGTATCATTTTTACCCATAACTCAAGAGGAAGGAAGGATCAGTTATTTCAGCACGTTATGAAGGAAAACAATGTAAACTATCATGTATGCAACAAATAAAGGAAACGTAAGGTAATTATTAGTCATACAATCTTGAAGTTAATTTTCCTATGTCTCAAGTTCTTTGTCTACTAAATGAGTAAATTTAAGCTAAATACTCTTCAAAATTCATAAAACCATTAAATTCTATAGATTTTTAGGTACAAATGAAATAAAGCAGAGGGACATAACAGAAACATACTAAATTATTTTTGCTTTAGTTCAATTTTGACTAAGGTTCATATATCTAGTAATATTCGCTCAAATGCATTTGACATCCACACACTGCTAGATATTTCAACAAAAAAATCCTTTCATCTCACCCTCACATAAAGCATTTTAATTGAGTATTATTATCACCATTTTTGCTCATGTAGACAAGGGGTAAAAGAACTCTCAAAAGGTTTCTCATGACATGTTGTGGCTAAATTCCAAATATTTATTTGTAAATTCCTAGAGTATTGTTTGTTCAGATATGAAATTATTTATTTGCTTATTCATTTGTTTGATTATTTCAACTACTCATTGTGTTACTTAAAAGGAAAGCAATTCTTGTCCTCAGATATTATGTATTCTAAAAAAGAAACAGGTTCTTAGAGACAATTCTGACAGATTAGACATGATATGTAACAGGGATGAACAGAAGCTTTTGACAATGTCTCTGTATCCTTTAGTGAGAAACAAACCATAGGACATTAATATAAAATTGCAAATGGGGACAGAAATAGTCACTTGTCATTAGTATCAGGATCATTTTAATGAAAATTAACCCCAGAAATGCTTGACTAAGCAGTGGAAGCCTAGGCATCATTTGGACCCTGACAGAACCAGGGCAGTTAAATATTTCCTACCTGCACTGAGCTTAAGAGAATAAATCAGTCCAAAGCCATTTGCTGTGCTAATTGCTCTAATTGCCACCACTGGAAACACTAGATAATAACTATAGTAGCAAAAGATAACTATAGCCCAGAATCATCTAGTAACTAAAGAATTCCCGGAAGAATACTCACACACTGCTCTCAAAGCCTGGATCAGCCCAGTTAGATAATGAAGCATAAAAATATGTAGTTTGAAAGAAAAGATGGATTCCACAGAATAGGGTATAATCTGCAGCTGGGGATGAGAATATTCCAGTGAAACACAGCACCAACAGGAAGAAATTGAGCAACAGCATCCCAGAGAATCATGATTGGTAGCTTAGGAGCACCGCAGGCCCCAAAGCTTTCTGCTGGGTGTGTATATTTAAGTGTTTGTGTGTGCACATGCATGTACATCCACACAACTGATGAGCATCCACAGGCTCAGTGGGAAGCCATGTGCATGTGGACTTCATTTAAAGAGCAAAATATGATAATTTGTTCATCTGCAACCTAGCCTGACCTCTTAAAATGTGACTACCCATCTAGCATCTTTGAATTAAGTGAAAAGAGTTATGTCTAAATAAGAGCCTCTAGGACTTTATGAGGGGCTATTGACTTCTTGTGTTCCCTGTGGTCTGTCAGTGTAAAAGAGGTATAGCTTTATCTCAGAAACTAAATGAAAGAAATAAGACATCTTGTGAACACCCAGCACTGATTTGCCATCTGTGCATTGCTTTAGAGTGTGGAAAGGGTTCACAGTTGGTCTTGCTCAGATATTGCTATCTTCTTCTAGATAAAGAAGTAACTATTGCAAGTTGTTCTAGTTCTTTGAAGACTGCTGATACATATAGAGCTATGATGGATCTAAGAAGACAATCAATTTAGGGAGATGGTCTCAACTACACCATGGTTTTTCTAAAGCTAATTAATTTGTAGGTGCTATTAATTCACCATTATTATCTTTGTGTATGTAACTAACCCAAAATAAATAAATAATGTGTCAGAGTATTTATATTTCATCTTAAGCATAATAAAATATAGATATTCCTTAACTATATGCATGGTATGCATTCTATGATATACACAAAGGTATGATTCATATCTTTGGGGAGCTTAAAATCTAGTATGATGGCAGACTAATGCGTGTATTACCAGCAATCGGGGAGTAAAAGACAATGGATAATTGCTATGAACAAATTTATTCAATCATTCAACAAGTATTGGCAGATATTATGAAAACTCTGAAAGTAAATTACTTTCTTTCCGAGGAAGTTGAGGGTCCAAAGTCATAGAAAGTTTATAGAAATGAGGGTTTGCACTGGAATTTGAAGGAGATGTTAAAATTTTTCAGGCAGAGATATATTGAGGCAAGTGTGAGAGGCAGTGAAGAATCAAATATGTAATTAAAAAATGTAACTCCATAATGAGAGATATGCCTGAAAAGATCACTTGTGGCTAATTCCAGGTAACAAATTTCAACATTATTCTGTAGACATCAAAGGCTAGGAGCAGATGAATACCATGACTGTTTTAGTACATCTGTTGGGAGACAATCTGTTAGAAAGACCATACATCTCTTGGTAGGTAAAATAAGGGAGACTCAAGGAGATGAAACTTAGTTGCAAGTGTCTTCAAGAGCACAGACAAGAGAGCTAAACAAGGATGGAAGGGAATGGAAAAGATAAATAGATTCAGAAGATGTGGGAGATGTGGCATCTATTTGGATATGGAGCTGAGGAAAGGACAATACTTCTCAGCAGCCATTGGCAGCCCTGCCATTGGTGAAGGTATGAATGGGTTCGCTTTATTTTTGCAGTTCCAGAGAGCTCTCACTACAGTAACATTCTTCTACAGTCCAGAACCATGTGTGTTAACCTGTGATCTGGAACAAGTACAGAATTCATACTGTCTGCTAAAAGCTTTGCAATATTATCTTTCTCAGGTATTTGCCCCTAACAGATCTCTAAGCTTTACAGTAGAAATAGAAACCTTTAGGAAGAAAATTTGTAGTGTAAACAAATAATTTTTCAATGTGTTTCTTTTTGTATACTGTGTTCCTTTCAGAATAAGCCTTTTTTTTCTTTAAAATAAATTTTTTAAAAAAGAACAAGCTTTGAAGTTTCAGGAAATGACTTCTATAACCTAATTTTCCTAGTTCTTATGACCATTTGGCAGCCCTCCCAGGCATACATTTAGTAGATCTTCTGTTTTTGGTCTTTCCTTTTGTTTTAAATGTTCACCAGATCCAAGTTGTTGACTCTCATTTATGACCTACCCAAAACCAGGAAGTATTTTATTCTCATATTTTATGTATCTCAAACTTAGCTTTGGACCAGGCTTGTTTCTTTCCAAGGGTAATATTTAAACTACTGAGTCATTCCTCAACACAGACACTGATCATCTGGGATATCAACAATAAACAACAGTTAGGTCTAACCCAAAACATCCATGTGAGTATCTGAATGGATGTTAGCATCTTCTGGGTAATTACTGCACTAACTGCAAATACTGATGGTCCTGCAGACCTCTAATGAAGAGTTACGTCCAGTCCTTTAGAAACTGGATGTAAAAATGATGAAAAATAAAATGCAATCCACTGCCCTTTACTGGATTTCCAAAGGTAACTGGTGCCAGGCCTCTAACTACTGATCCACAGCTATTTCCTAGGCAAGGTAGTGGTCTTAAAAACATTAATATGTGGCACACCTCCTCAACATAGCTTTTGTCCTTGCACATGGAGTCCCTCCACCCTCCCCACACCTTTGAGATGCTCTGGAGGAAAAGAAGCAAACTTGCCCCCATTCCTTCCCCTACAGCCTTCAGCTCTCACTCACAGCCAAGAGCACCATAACCTTGACCCAAGGAACCTGTGTCTCACGACAACCTGGCTTGCCTCTTATTAATGCCCAAGCGTTCCATTTCCCCTTTAATTTGAAAGATCCAAATAATTTTAAATACCACCCATAAGGTTGCAGCTGTTGCTAGAAATGGAATTCTAAGTGGATTCCTACTGCTCCTTTAAGAGCCAACTTAAATGTCACCTCTAAATAATAACTGCTGACATTTACTCAGTGCTTACTCTGAGCCAGGCACTTTGCTAAGAGCTTCTCAAGGATTTTCTCATCTTATCCTTAAGGAAAAGGAAAAAGACATTCTGAGGTCAGTGCTAATGTTGTCCCCATTTTACAGATGTAGAAACCAAGAGGTTAAATAATCTACCCATCACTGCACAGCTGGTATGTAGACAAGCTAGCCCTCCAGCTGCATCTTGGCACTATTACATAGCAGACATCAAAAAGTGACCTGAGTAGTGGATACAGTCTGTTTCTCTTTGCACTGCACCATAAACATTCCTTCAAAGGCAGCCCTCACATTTCCAAGAACTTCCTCAGTGCCTGTCTTCCTAAACTCAATGAGGCCATTATATGGTGGCACTGTGCCTGGCAGAGTGTAGGTGTGCAACATGTATTTCCAGAAGGAAGTGATGAAGGGGAGATAGAAGGAAAGAACAAAAATGCTTCCTAAGTTTGAAGCTTGAAAATTTCAGTGGCCAGAAATATACTTTGGAATGAACAGAAACTCTGTCACTCATAGTTGCACTGGCCTCAAGTTAAAATACCAGAGTTGCAACCGCAGCTCCGCCATGTACTAGCTAAGTGACCCCATGCACGTCATCTTACTTCTGAGCCTTAGTTTCCACATGTTAAAAATGCTTTTATCTTTTGTAGTTATAAAAATTAGTGAGATAACATACATGTGCGAGCACAGCGAAGTGCCTACTCCTCAGTAATTACTAGCCATAAACTGTTAAGTAAGAGATCCGAGGATGAAGTTAGCATATTCCACATCATCTAGAGGAAAAGGTAGTTATCACTAACATACAATATATTGCAGGACACCGGTATCTGTTTTGAATTATTAGGCCAAATCTCTATATGTCTAAACATTAAAGAATGACATATGCAGGTATCATCCGGAACATTTATTTATGTCTCTGTGCTAGTTTTATTGAGTATCTGTTTGTATTTATAATGCAAATGCATTATGCTGTCCCTGGTCAGAATAGTTCAAACATCTTTTTTTTTCTCCCCACCTCTCTCCCTCCCAAGAGTACTATTCTTTGCCCATGCTCTCCCTCCTACACCCTTCATCCGCCTGTCACTTTTCAAAGACAAGCGCCTCAGAATGAGATCTCTGCTTTCTTTGTTTTCCTGGTTTCCATTTTGTATCCTAAAATATTCACTCCAAGTTCCGCTTGACAGACGTCCCTAATCTAATCTCCACGTCTGCTTTCTAATTTTCACAGTCAGGATAAAACAAATAGGTTGGAGTTAATTGCCGGAGCAGCGGGCCCGGAGCTCTGAGCTGTGATTTATGAGCTGAGTGCAGGCGCTCTGCAACACATTTTTCTTAATTTATTTTTAATGAGTCTCTCAATTAATTTTCTTGGAAACATCTTAATGATGTTGGAGGCGGGTGTTAATGAGGTCTGTACCAGCTCCTAATTTTGCATATTTGAAAGTGCCTAATGTCATCTTGCACCCTTTCTTTCCATTTCAAGAAGAGATGAGGGGGGAGATTATTGTTGAATGGAGCATTTTCACTTTTCATGCCTCAGTCTTTGCTTAACCTTTCAGACTTTATGGGCTTATGCTGCGTCTCAGAGCAATCACATGCTCCTCTCCCCTCCCCCACCCCTGCTCCTTCTAGGCTTGCTGAGTCTGAAGAGCTGCAGCGAGCACAGGAGGGAAAAGGAACGATCCCCAGGAAACGAGCAGTTGTGGGGAACCGTAGCCCTGCATGACAATGTCCAGAGTATATTTTTAATTTGTTTTTTATTAGTACACATTTACAGTATATAATGATTACATTTATCACAGGGAGTTGGTACAGGTTCATAATACATCTTAATTCTTTTTTTTTTTTTTCCATCTCCTTCCTCTCTGCTCCTTCCCTGCTCCTTGCATACATATCTTGGTCCCCTTTCTATTTGCAAAATTTGCTTGGTGTCTAACCTTTCCTAAAGCAGACAATGAATAGAGGGAAGTACAAATAGAAGAGTTAACTCATAGGACGTCTTATTGGCATTTAGCCATTTGTTCAAAGCCTTGGTTCCTAACTGTCTCTGCAGAGCGTGTACATCAGATCCTCAAGCTTGCAGCCCTGTCCATCTTGTAACCTTCTAAGGCCTGGAAAAAGGTGCCAGTGCCCTCCTACTGCCTTAGACCTCTCTGATACCTTTCAGTCCAAAGTCAGTCACCATGAAGTCTTCATCAGTCTTCATTCTGTATTTGTTAGAGCGTATTTTTCCAATTAGCTATTAAATTGCTTATATAGAAAATTTGGGAAATGTGAAGAATGGATCAAATACGGGAAAACTGAGTTTACTGCCTAAAGACAGTTATGGTTAAAATTGTGCTGTATTCTAGATATTTTTCTTTTTCTCTTTATGGGCTTTTGGCTTTATTTTATGTATTTGTGATAATACTGAACATCAATTTTTTCTCCATTTAACATTATAACATAAGTAAAAAACTCCTTGCAAGCATCATTTTAAAAGGCTTTTTATTATTCTATCTAGCAAATGTATCTTAGCTTACTAAACCACTTCACTGTAGCTAGGCATCTGTAAGCTAATTCTTAATTTTATCACAAACATTTTGTGATATCTTTGTACAAAGTTTTTTTAAAAAATAATTAGGAATTATTCTCTATGGAATAGGTGAGGAATTAATAATTTAAAGATTATAATTTTTGAAAATTTAATTTTTAAGTCTCTTGATCTGTATGTCTAAGTTACTTTCCAAAAGGTTATGCCAGTGAAATTCCAACAGTAAAACATGAGTATATATGTGTCTTCAATTGTAGAATATTACAATTATAAGACATTTGCTACACTGAATTTTAAATGCATGTCTTTAATGTCTTCATGATTCCCTTCTTGAGTTATGTTGCAGTACCCTTTTCTTTGACCTTGAATGGAAGGGTTCACATCACTAGACATCTAAGCCAAATGACCCATCCATTCCACACTGTTTTCTGTCCTCCCTGAATACCCCACACCCCAGTACCTACCTCTCTGCTGATGATTTCAAAACTATATTCCACGTTCATTCTTGTGGAATGCCAGTCTAGAATTTCATCCCTATCTGGATAGGCTCAGAGGCCTCTCTGGCTCAGCGTTTCCAAACTGAGTGTATATCTCTTCACTCGCCTTTTCCATCTGGATTGAAGGTGTTCCCATTGAGCAGCTGCCACAGCTACAGACAAGGATGTCTCCTGTTCAGTGCATGAGTAGTCCTTTGGTGCCCTCCCGTTCCCACACGCCCCGTGCTTCAGGCTCCTTTCTCCCCACTAGGGTAATGAAAACACCTCTTTCCCTCCGTGTTGTGTTTCTTTCCCTCTGTGTTAGCACTTTACAGTGACTGAATGTTGTCTTTCTAATATAACCAAGAAGCCACATAAGATTCTCTCTTCCTTATATATAAAATGTAATCCATTTCCCCAGTATGCATGTACTTTGTTCAGATTTTCTCCTAACCCTGGATGCCCTTTTTCATTCCTGTGCAATACTCTATGCCACCTCCTCTGACATGGCCTATTCACTGCTGGGACTTCCCTGTGGTTGGAACATACCTTGCACGTGACAGATGCTGAGTGAACATTTGGCAGATGAATGTAGGGCTAAGGCATCTAGAATGTGCTATTGCTATTATATGAGGTATGATCAGAAACTATAGTGACTTTAAATTTAAAATTTTTTCTATTACAATAGAAGACATATCGTTATTACTCCGTCTCACAATATTCTCCCTTGTTTGCATTTATCTCATCATTCTTACCACTTTCTAAGGCAGTTAGGGAATTACTTTTTCCTATTTTTCTTTGTATCATTATGGCTTCCTCAGTGTTCTAAATCAATTCAAAATATTTACCTTTTGTAGCTGGTAATGGTTGTGCATATCTTTAATCCGAGCACTTGGGAAGCTAAGGCAGGAGGATCACTGCAAATTCGAGGCCAGCCTGGGCTACGTACTTAAGTGCAAGGGAAGCTTGAACTGCCTAGTGAAACTCTACCTCAAAAGACGAAAAATAAAATAAAATAACAAAATATTTACTTTTGTGGTCATTTCAACTTAAGAAGTCACACAGTGCCAGATGTGGTGAATAGGACAGGCCAGGACACACCATAATTTTTTTTAAAGGAGCAAAACAAAACAGTAATCGGACAGTAGTAAATTTATAATCATTACTACATGCATATTATTATCCTCTGAATAGTTGCCCAGACCACCGGCCCCAGGCAGGCCTGCACAGATGATCAAATAACACAAATGTCAGGTTGTTCCCCTACTTCAGTTACTTGTGTTATTATCATCTCAGCCTGTGTTGTGTCAGGTGGCTCACTGGTGCCGCAGGGCCGAAGGCAGAGGCAACTTCTTTGCTGCTTCTCCTGGCCGACAGGGCCTCCCCAGGCACATAGGGAGGGTGCGCGGCTTCCCTGCTGCTTCTCTCCAGCCAGTAGGGCCTCTGCTGGTGCACAGGACGGGGGCCGCAGGGCTTCTCCGCTGTCGCTCCCCATCTAGCAGATCCCCCACTCCTGGCCTTCTTATTTTTGCTGAATTCCTAAATTATCTCTCCATGAGGTCCAAGCCACAGTTTAGATCCTTTCTGTGTCCATGGGACTCACTTCTCTGCTCATTCTCTTCCTCGTGTTGCTATATTCCAGTGTCTGGACACCAAAACTTGGAGAGGTTTCCTCTCTGCTGTTCACCACTCTGCCATTTTCCCGGAACACCGTAATGTTCTTACTAGCCTGCCTTTCCATTAAATAGCACTTGACAGCAGCACTTGTTACATTTTTTATTATATTCTGTGAAAGACACTCAGGAAAGAGGACTTCCAGAACTGCTTTGGAAAATGATAAGAAGCAGGGGTAAGTGTATTTGAAACAAGGGGAAATATTTCGAAGGGGATTAGTAGCAATGTGTCTTTTACTGTAATACATTTTTACTTAAATATTTACTATATTTACTATATATTTTGATCACACCATGTATTTTCTGGAATGTTTTATCCACTAAATTAAATGCTTATGTTTAAAATTTTAAATAACTTGTCAGTTGGGGTTAAATGTTTATATTTAGAATTTTTTTTTAAATGCCAACCTGCTAAAAAAAAGTTTCTCAAAATATTTCTATTTTCCTGTAGATTCCATTGATTTATTGCTAGATATTTCTTAAATTACATTAGAAGGTCTTTTGAGTGTTTTCTCACTAATTCCTTGTGCTCAGCGTATGCATTGTCAGAATATAATACCCTGAGAATAGATCATAGATTCTAACTTTAGAGACTGATTTCCTTAAGATTTTGTATCTAGGTGTGGACCTAAATATCTGGTAGTCTTACAGTGGAGGATATTTCAAGAGTTATCTTAGAGCTAAAAGATATTTTTTAAACTTTGGGACCAACAGCAAGAATTCAGCTACAGCAGTGTGATTCTAGTCATTGGTCCCAAACATTTATCAGATAAATCAATAAACTACAAGTGAAGCACTGACATCTGACATTGTTTTTGAGACACTTTTAAATCCTACATTTATACAGGAAAATTTGGTGGCTAGAAGGAAGCCACAGTGGGACAGCAAAGGTAAAATATATAGGTTTAAATGTGATGTCAAAAATGGTTGGTTTTAGCTGGGCGTGGTGGCACGTATCTATAATCCCAGCACTTTGGCAGGAAGGTCACTGTGAGTTCAAGAACAGTCTGGGCTACATAGTGAGTTCAAGGCCAGCCTGTACTACATTGCAAGACCTTGTTCAAGAAAAACAGTTGGCTTTGAGTATAATACATAATATTACTATTATTTCTAGTATTGGTCACTATGCTTTAACTACTTTTAAAACTGCCATTAAATGAAACTTTCACTTCATTTTTGTTTTAAATTTTTCTAGCAAAATATATTAGTCATGACAGGTTTTACAATAACAGCCTCAAACTTCAGAGTCTTCACACAACAACAACAACAACAAAAAATACTTGTTGATTACTTAAGGTTTAAAAGTTTCTAGTAGGATAGTACTTCTGACCATCTCTCCAGTGAATTAGGGCTTCAGGCCCTAATATCCCCTAGGGCATTCTTTCTTTCTCTTTTTCTTTTTTCTGGTCTTTTTGAGACAGAATCTTACTATGAAGCCCAAGCTACACAATCTTGAACTCCCTGTGTAACCCATCTGAACCTTAGACTCATGGTGGTTCCCTTACCTCAGCCTCCAGAGTGCTAGGATTACAGGTTTATGTTACCACATAAGGCACTGCAAGGGCATTCTTGATGTCTGCCCTGGATCCTTTTGTGTCGAGCTGGCCCAGAGATGAGATGGGATCTGAGAAAAGAGGAAAACTGGAAGTGGGAAGCAGGGAGGAAGTGAAAATGAATGGAATACAATGTGTATAAGTATAAATCCCCCAAACTGAATATAATTTGTGTGTATTACAAACGTATACTAATCAAAATTTTTAAAAAGAAAAACTATATGAAAGAGATAGAGAGAGGAGTAGGAGAGAGAGAGAGATTCTGGAGAATAATACTTCATGTTTTAGAGGCGTGGCGTGAAAGTGGCTTACTTTATCTTAGTGGGGTGCTAGAGCTAACTCATCACAGCTCACAAGAGTGGATTATTAAATTTTCAGGCATTTTTCAAGTTGGTGGCCAAACATAGACATTATTAGAAATTGAATTATATAAGCATACGATTAAATAACAACAAATCAAATGAAAAAGGTAATAATTATTCAAGCCTCATCTTTTCCTATTCTATTTTACCTTTATCTGTCCTAGAGATTATTTCTCTTATGCCCATCAATAGAAAACACAATATAATGATAACTACTGTGTGTGTTTTCCTGACTCTCTTTTAGTGACATTATGTTATTAGTTTGAAATCAACCATGTGAAGATATTTACACCATGGAAATTGGCAAACATGGTAAATGGGGGTTTGATTTAATGTTTTATTGATTTTTCTAGAGACTTTTAAAAGTAATAAAGTGTTAATAACCCAGGTTAGTTAAAATATGATTGTAGCTGTGGCCATTATATTATGAATAGCAAAGAATACCAGGGAAATAATCTTCCAGTATTTAAAAACTGCTGATTCAGAAAGATGTTACTTTTGTTGGTGATAAACAAGTAAATTTTGACATATATCATCATTATTTCATTTACTCACTAACGTAAAAGAAAATATAAACTAATATTCATATGAATAAGCTCATTTATCCACACTCATCAATCAGTGAGAAGCTCACCTGGCTACAGTGCAAGGATTGATAAAAATCAATGGCAGCATTCTAAACAAATCAGTCGACAATATAATATTGTATATTTTAAATGTAATTACATTACTAATTGAAAATAATGTGCTATTCATCTCTATGTCACCAAATTTGTCATATTATCAAGAGTAGAGGCATACGTTGTTTTCCAGAGAGCCACTTGTTAAACATTTACCAGCACACCATTGTCTACGCCTATGATCCATTAGCCAAACCTCAAACATGGTTCCATGTAGTTCCAAGAATTGCAGAATAAGTAGAGTTACTCTGTGTAACTCTCCTTCCTGTGTAACCAGGAAGGAGAGAACCTGACACTGTGACTATTACTCGTGTCTTCCATAGTCCACCCTCCGGGTCAGCAAACATGGGTTGTTTTAGTTTCCCTTCTTCCAGATGCCATTCACCTCTTTCTGTGGCAGAAAGCCCAAAGTCTCAGGTAGTCACTGCATTCCAGCTCAAAGTCCAGGATCTGTAGATGATGCAAATATTTCTCTCTCATGTCAGATGTAACTCTTTCTGGCATAGCAATCAAAGAACTAAAAAAAGAAGCTATTTCTCTCCCCCAAGCTATGTATTACACTGAAGAAAATTACCCAATAATTGAAAATTCCGTTATAGAAAGAATGATAAGTAGTAAACCACAGTCACTCATTCTTAAATTCTGGAAACTTATGGACAAGAGTTATGAAGATCTTCTATCCTGATAAGAACTCAGTTCTGCTCTCTGAGAAGAAATCTCTGTGTCTGTAGGCCACATTTAAAATGAGCACTGGAAAGTTCTCTTTCCTTCAAAAGCTGTATAATTTAACAGACTGTGGCCTGCTTTCTGCAGGGGAGATTAAATATGTTTTATGTCTCAAGCAGTCAAAGCTTTTTAAATCCAAACTAAGTTTTAGCCGTATAACTCTCTCAAAACTGGCATAGGTTTTTGGTCAGTAGTATGTGCCAATAACCACAAGCTGTATCCTAGACATAGCTTTTAACCCTGGCTCATTTTCCTGTTTGCCATTTATCTTCTGTTGTCTCGGGTCTGGGAGCACTGAGTTTTTTCAACCTTTTGACTCTGCAAATGTCTGGACTCTTTTTACTAGCATTTATTTCTGCTTCCAAACTTGCTCATTCTCTCCTGAGTTCATGTACTTAATGGCTTAGAAAAGACTTCCAATGAAAACAAACACATCACTAATAGTTTACTTTCTAGACTCTTCCTCTACAGCTGCCAGCTTGAGAGGAGACCTTGTGACTCTTGGATTACCACAGGTGAATTTCAATACTGCATGCCATGAGCCTCACCTTTCTAGCCATCTCTAACAGTATTCTAGCCTCCCATTGCCTGTGAATAAATTTAAGGTTATCTGGGCATCACCTCACCACAAGACACAGATTTCTGTATCAGTCAAATACAATAGGCTGAGCTGTCAAAGCAATGAAATTCTAGCCTCTTAGAACAATAAAATAATCAGCTTTGACCCAATTAAATAATTTCCACCTACTCGAAAGTTTATGCTGCCTTCTATGATAGGACAGCTCTCCTCCAATAATGATTCTGGAAAAGACACTTCATATGCCTGGTAACATGTCCTCTGGGGTCTCCTTAGAGTTTGGAACACAGAATCCTCTGCACTCAGTAGACCAAGAAGCAAAGAGCGTGGAGGAGCATGAAGGGCATTTTAAGAGCAAGACCTGGCAGGAGTATGCATCACCACCCTGATACAACTGGCCGTGACTCAAGTACGTGGTCCCATGTACATACAAGGGAGCTATGTGCATTAGTACAACATTAGAAAGAAAAGAAAAAATTGACACTGGTTGTTCATGACATCTATGTAGACTCAGAAGTTATAGTTAATTAGTGTCTTTATTCTTTTCCTGACCAGAGCAAAGATCTTTAAAATGCCTGAAGAGCCAGTTGTGGTAGTACACATCTGCATCCTCTGCACTCTGGAAGGCTGGGACAGGAAGACTGCAAACTCAAGCCCTCCCTGAGTGATCTAGTAAGACCCTGTCTCAAAATAAAAAATAAAAAAGAGCCACATATAAAAGTCCTGGGTCAATCTCCAGTACAATAAAAAAAAAAAATCACCCCAAAAAATAGGCCTGCACTTTCTTCCTAACTTCTTCCATTCATCTTCTCTGTTAGAATTTTGTAGCATTTTAGTTCTGTCATCCTTTCATAGCCTAAATGGTTGTTTGCTGGTTGGATGAATTCTTGTTTTTGCAGTTGACACTCAGTTTACCTACGTGTTTCACCTGTTTTTCTTAGTTCACTGTTTGTTCCTGCATTCTCTTCTCCTCTGGTTTAATTTTTTGTTTTGCAACTGTTTATACCTTCAGCTAAAGTCTAAGACAAATTAATTTTTGTGCATCTGAAAATATCTTTCTATTATCTTATTTTTTGAATGATAATTTAATTGGGTAGAAGAGCCAAATCATCAAAGTTGTCAGTTATTTTTTTTAAGTGTTTTAAAAGTTGTTCTATTATCTTCATGATGATTATTCAGATTCATGGCTGATTTTTGTAGGCAAACTGAGTTACTTCTTTCTGAAAGCTTTTATTACCTTTAATGTTTTCTGCTTCACTATACTGTGTCTAGATTTGAATTTCTTTCTCTTTTTTGTGACTTTTTGGACCCTGTATTTTTCTTCAGTTTTGGAATTGCTAATCTGTTTTCTCAAATAGTGCCTCTTATAGCTTTTCCTGGAATTTCTACTAGACATGCATTGGAGATTTCATTCTGGGATTTCTCATTACATCTTTGTTATATTTTACATTGATCTTCCTGTATTCCTGTGGTCTGTCTTCCAATTTGCTTGTGCTCATTTTTGTCATGTGTAATCTCATTCGCAACTGAAGGTGTATTTCAATGACCAAATTTTCATTTTATAATTTATATTTCATTCCACTTAATTGGTTGATTAATTTGTTGGTTGGTAACAGGGTCCCACTATTATAGTCCAGGTCAGCCCTGAACTTATTATGCAGCCCAGACTGGCCTCAAACTCACAGGTATCCACCATTACCTCTGGCTATTTCTTTATTTAATGGTACTGAGGACTGAAGCAGGGCCTTTGCACAGAGCTACATCCCCAGCCTGTTTGTTTATTTGTATTTTGTAAATACTGCATTCTTTCTCTGGTGTGAAAAATAAAAGTATAAATAAGGACCAAAGTGTTCAACTTTGGTCACCTTTTTCATTCTTTCCAGAGTAGGTTTATACCTTCTCAAAAATCCCTGTACAGTCTTTTCAATAAAATATTCAATATAAGTGGAGATGAGCACATGTATACAATCCACCATGTTTAATCAAGAGTCCTCTTAAGTCTTATTTTAGGATGTTAAGAGCACCTTGGATGAATCAGATGTCATTTGCTAAGGTCTAGAGGCCTGCATAGGCTTCAAAGTGAGTGTGATCTGAGTGAGGATAGGTCAAAGTGGTTCAGCACTGTCAAGCAAAACCATCACCATCACCATCACCATATATTACCACAAAGAATGTCCACAGCATTCAAAGCCAATTATGATTTAACTATTCTCCTTTGTACTGGGCTCTTTAGTCCTCTTCTGTTATGGAAAGTTGATGTTGACACGTCCTTTGGATATCATCTTTAGTATTAGTGCAAGTGAGAATTTCTTGGCAAAGTTTGTCTTGTACTGAGATTTATTCTCAATATTGCTAACAGTTCCATGAAGCTCATTGTTAGAAGACTGGATTACTTAGATACTTTGTAGTGATCTCTATATAAAAGCTTTTATGAGAATCAAAATACTCAACAATGAATTTCATATCATATCCTTATAAAATTCATTCAGTAAATACTGATTGAGTACTTACTACATACTGGGTACTGTTGTAGACATTAAGGAATCAATAGTCAATACAGCCAATGTAACCTCTTCCCTCTTGGGAAAGATAAAAAGATAAACTAATCACTATATGTCAGGTGATACTAATGACTGTGAAGAAAAATAAAGCATAATAAAGTAAGATGAGTTATACATGCTATTTTTTAAAGTGATCAAGGAAACCATCTCTGATTATGTGGCACTTGAGAAAAGACCTGAATGGTTTTCACTTCTTGTGACATTACCAAAGAACATTTGTAATTAATTTTTGAACTCAGGACCTCACACTTGCCAGGCAGGCACTGAGCCACTGAGCTATATCCCTGACCTGAGAGTTTATAATCACAAATTAATGCCTTACACATACGCCCTAAAGAATTTTACTTGGTAAGAGATTTTAAATTTGATTATTCACTGTTCTTCTGGTTGATATTGTCACTATTTTGAGCATTCATCTATGTCATTTTCTCCTGTGTTTTAACCCACATAATTTCACTGCATCTATTCACATTAATAATTGCTATTTCCTGAGGGAGACTGAAATTTTCATCCAAAGAAATCAGTGTGCTTAAATGAATTATCTCTCAGAAGATTAGGCATTATGTTCACCTTATATGTGAGGAAACTGAGGCACAGAAGTCTATAGTAAACCACATGTAAAACTGAAGCCTTAGCCCTAAGTCCAGTTTGTCTCGTAAGACCTGAGTCACCATGTTGCTGTAGGGATCGAGTCAAACAACTTTTCTCAAAGTACCTGACACTTAAGAGGTTTCTAGGATTTCTTTTTCCTTTAGCATCCTTTTGTTAATATTTGGCTTCTAAGGTAATAAAACCACACTTTACTATCACTGACTTCCTGGAAAAGGTCTTACTAGCAAAGAATCCACTTGGCAGATATTTTCTTTCATTGACTGTTTCTAGCTCCTCGAAGCATATGGTAGTAGGTATCCTGGTCATTTTGGACTACTGAAGAGTTAGCTACCAGATCACTTTCACGAACATGACCCTGAGACTGACTTAACAAGTCACTTGTCTCCTGAACTCCCGCTAGCATTGCTCCTGCTATAGCAGGAACAACTTCATCTCCTTGATACTCTGTGTTGCTTTGAGTCAACCATTGAAGACCCAGTAGCCACAGAAGTGAAATTGCCCCTGGTTTCCTCACTGCCTGTCAGTCTTTGTTAAATCAGAGAAGGGTGAATAATGAATTCTTTGTCGTTCCTGTCCAAACTTGGCAGCTGTTTAATTTCAATTAGCAAAGCTTGAAGAAGAATATTATGCCAGAAGTAATTAAAACAGGAGGGAGCTCCTTCCTCTCCTCCACACTTCCTCCTAATTGAGGATCTGTGGTATCCCCCAGCAGAGCTGTGAAGTTTGGGTTCTAGGGAGTTCTGGCACCCAGGGCTTTGATGTAGCTCTCTCTTCAAACAAGTGACAATACAGGAAACGCAAGCCTCCAGGAACGATTCATTTTACTTTTTAAAGTCTAAAAATTAGCTGTACAGATCAGACTTACTTATACCAAAATGCTAACTTGTTCACTTCAAGTCCTCGCTTTCTCTCTCTGCAAGTAGTCTATTTTCAAAGCTCCTCTTTCTTTCCTGCTACGCAAGCCAGCCCCTTTCTCCTCTATCAAACAAGTATTTGTTCAGGTTGACACATCTGAATCTCTACCAACAAGCAAACAACCCCCTACCTGCAACTTCTTAAATTTCACAGTGCCTCTTAGGGTCCCTCCAGGAAAAGAATTCACCCATAAAGTACAGATGAAGAGAATGTAAAGAAGGAGCTACTGACAGACAAGTGGGTGTACCAAAAGAACAAGCATGGGAAGGGCCCCAGAGACAGCAACAGCAGGAAGCTGTTACTACCCTTAGGATGGAAGGAACGGTGGGAGACCATCGTGCTACTGAAGCCAGTCAGAGAGGAGGAGTGCATCAGCAGATACAGTCATGGAAAGATATGAGCCACCCAGATAAGCCAAAGTAGGGTAAAAACAGGGAAGAAATACCCTCCATCTCTCTGTCTCCCACATATGCCTCCAGTGGCCAAACCAGTTAGGACAGTTCACCGTCACTTCTTGTGTAGAATTCTTGTTTTCCCAGTTTGCATGTGCTCAATCTGAGGGCAAATAATATGTTTTATGTTCATCATATGTCCCACGGAGCTTAACCTAGTAATAAAACTGAGCAGAAATGTTCGTATTAGATTATTTGAATATAAGTATTATGTTGTAAAAAACTGAGAAAAGCAATATCACTATGTATTATGATATGCTAATCTACAGTAATAACTGAAAATATCAGTTATTGGGATATCATTGTAATCAACGAGATCTCAATTGGAAATATAGAGGAAATATATAGATCTCAATTGGAAATATAAAAGTAAGAAAACAGTAAAGTCATTGAGAAATGACAGTTAATGGGTGTTTGGCAACAGTTTACACAGTATGCAAAGCCAACTACATAAAATTCTTGGAATATGTACAGATGCACTGCGCTCCTGATTTTCTGAATATACAAGTGCTACATGAGCGGTATTCTGAGGTCCTCTTTAAGAGTTAAATGATGAAAGAAATGTGATTTCCAAGAAGATGACTCCCCAGGACCAAGTTCCCAGGCTTCGCTAGCTACATGATGTCTATTTAAGGACAGAGGTGTTGAGAGGAAGGGGACAGCACTGATGAGACATTAAAACAGTACTCCATCAGATAGTCTGCAAGCTCAAAAGGGACTTCACACTGGGCGTGGTGGTGCACACCAGTAATCCTAAACTTGGGAGGTTGAGACTGGAGAATGCCCATGAGTTTGAGGCCAGTTTGGATTACATAGTGAGTTCAAGACCAACCTGAACTACAAAATGAGACCTTGAGAGAGAAAAGAGAGAGAATCGTTATCTATCTTTTAGATTTCTGCTCGCTCTCTCTCTCTATCTGTCTCTCATTGATCAGATGGAGACTACGGCAGGGATGTGTCACTGTACATCAGCCAACTCACCATTTGGCCCAGCTGACTAAACTACAGGTTTCATTACCCCTTCCAACCCAGCTGCCACCAATGCTGAAAGGTGTACTTCCTCATATTTCACTAAATAAACTCTAGGGCTGTCAACATGCTCTCAAGAAACAGATGCATTCTGCACAAACGACAAAAAGCTATAAATAATACGGAGAAGTCAATTTTGTCCTTCTAAGCAGCATTCACCTTTACCCGCAGCACATTTCAGGTGATGAGCTAGGATTTTTTTCCTTTGCCTCAGGTTATTTCTAGGCCATCTGCCTCTGCCAATAGTGGGTATGCCTGCCAAAACACAGAGTATCTTCCACTTACTTTTAAACAAATATAATTAGAATGAAAATTGTGTATTCAATTTAATAACCTACTGGGGAATAATAGAATGAGTAAGGAAAAGTCAAGTCAGTTGTCCTTTGTCATTTAAAGAAATATTAGTTGACCCAGCTGCCCCTTCAGCTTATGATAGGATTTCTCCCCCATTTCTGCTTCCAACATTCTCAAGTGGAGTTTGTGTCTCCTGCACCATTTTCCCCAACACATATTTCTTCTGTAGCCCCCAAGAAGCTGACTTCTTAGCATTTACAGTGGTTAATTTTATGTAGCAAATTGACTGGGCCATGGGGTGCCGAGGCATTTGACCAAACATTATCCTAGGTGTATCTTAGAGGGTATTTCTGAATGAGATTAACATTTGAATAAAGGAAATTGTTTCCCCAGTGTGGGTGGGCCTCATAAAATCAGCTGAAGGCCTCAACAGAACAAAAAGACTAAAAGACAGTTCCCTCTGCTTGTTCATTTGAGCTGGCAGCCTTTGAACTTGGACTGAAGCATTGGCACTTCTTGAGTCATACATGTGACAGCTTTTGAACTAAAATTTATATCATCAGTTCTCTAATGTTAAGATCTTCAGACTCCAACTGAGCTATTTGTTGACTTCCCTGGGTCTTCTGCTTGCTGACTACAGGTCTTGGGACTTCTCAACTTCCATTATCATGTGAGCCAACTACTCATAGTAAATCTCTTTATGTATATACGTGTATATGACGCATATCTACTGGTTCTCTTGCTCTGGAGAACACGGACCACACTGTCAAATGTTACCAATGGTCTTCCTGTGGGCTCTCTGAGCTGATCTCCTATGTCACCCTGATTTACACCGACACACTCTCTTGACTCAGTCCTTCTCTCATAGCCTTCCTAATTCTCACCAATACAGTTCTCCCATTTCTCTAATAAATCACAAGCCTGAGTTATTTTCTACATTTCAGCATCTCCTACCATCTTGTAGCCATCACAATTTAGTGCCCCTGTCTCATCTAAAATTCAATGAGTTTGAATCTTCTTTCCTTTAAAATTGTTTCTTCATCTTCTTACTTTGGGTGAAAATTTTCAATGCCTGCTTTTCCCACCCCTGGGTCCAATTATTCACAAGTCCTATTGGTTTTCCTTTCATTTCCTGACTTTCCTGTCTTTCGTTTCCTCTACTCCTCCCATCACAGAGCCCTCGTCCTCACAAGCCTTCTGATTACCTCCTCCCCTCAGTCCATCTGTAGTCTGCTTCCCCTCGCATATCACTGCCACATTGATTGAAGCAGAGCATCATTACAACCTATTTTTTTCCATCCTAAAAGCGTACAGTGACTCAAAGAAAAATTCAAACTTCATTACTGAGCCTCTGAGCCTGCCTGCTACTGGCCCATGGTTCCAGGCTGGCTCTCAAGACAAAATAGGGCTCCAGATATTTGGAGCCATGTTGCAAAGCACTGCCTTCTTCACATACCTTGTTTTCCTTCCAACCGTAAATATTAAATAAAATAAAATAAAAAACTCTCCAAGTTAAAGCTGGTATTATGATTTGTGTCTAGATGTCTCCCCAAAGCCTCATGTAATCTTAGATCAGACTTTTTCAGAGGTGGCAAAATCTAAAGTGTGTGATTGATTCATGGTTCAGTGCTAGAGTTAAGGGTCCTAAGATTACGATTGGGTGATTGTTGATCAGTCCATTGATTGCATTGGCTCCACCCTAATCCTGATAATCAGATTTTCTCTCTGTTTCTCTCTCTCATTGCTTTTGGTATCTTCCACTGCCATAACCATTGTCCCTCTGCCTTTGAGATTATGGGCTGAAACTTCCACAAACTGTGGGCTAAATAAACCTTCCCTCCTTCAAACTTTGGGTGTTGGATATTTTAGCTCAGCAAAGAGAGAAAAGTAACTAAGACAGTTGGGCATTAAATGAATTACAACATTTGTCAGGAAAGCTAAAGAAATATACATTAGGTTGAGCTTTCACGAGTGACTCCAAGCACCAAGTCACCAAAAATTGCTGTCTCCTTTGTGATCAGAAAACCACCATAATAGGCCACCATGAAAATTGAAAGCATATTCCTTTCAATATGCTTTTTCAAAAAAGTGAGATCACATGCCTTCTGTATGAAAAAGGATTCCCTAAAAAACTGTAAACTTCCCTATAAAACTTCCAGAGACCTAAACATTTCCTAGTCTGCTTTAGCTGTTATTAATATTAGTTATAGTCATCATTACCCCCATTGAGTCCAGCTAAACACAGTGCTCTAGGAGACAAGAGTTAAAGTATGGTCTCTCAAACCAAACACCTTGGATTTGGATCCCAGCTCTACCACGTGTAGTCAGCATGGCCTCAGGCAAGTCACTTAACCACTTTGGGCTTTAGTTTATCACTTAAGATTTGGAAATAAGAGTAATCACAGCCACAGAATTGGTATTGGAGGTTTCACAAAAAGGAGTTAGACAAGTGTAAATTTCATAATAAAGGCTAAATGTGTGTTAGTTATTATCACATTGTAAGTGACGGTGAGCTACAAGCAATGCTGTAGCTCACCCGGAAAGCTGCCTCCCAGAATACAATGTCATGGTCATTCATGAGTTAGTGACATTCTGCCTGTGTGCTACCACAGCCCTACACCAGGCTATCAGCCTTTTATGCCTACAAGAAGTAAGGAATGCCTTTAATTTCTAAAGAGTCACATCACTTTTAAAAATTAAAAGAAAGAGTATTTGAAAGCTAGTCTCCCCATGAAGCTTCTACTTCTCTGTCTTTCTCCTGAGCTGTAATATCCTGTCCCGGGCTAGGCAAAGTCCCAAGTCGGAAATACTAAGGATGACATTTAAGGCATCCTGGATTGCCACAATGGAGTGAATAGTTAGTGAAAAGGGCCTAGGTGTCCACCAACTAGTGCATGCTTTCTAGTGTAATAGTCCACTGACCACTGTGGCTACCCCGATTTAAGTTAATAATTAAACAGAATTTAAAATCCAGTTATTTAGTCCTTTAAGCCACATTTCACATGGTCAGTAATTACCTATGCCTAGGGGTTACCTCTATCTTTACAGAGAAAGTTTCTCTAAGGCAGCACTGTCGATCTAATTTAAACTGGCATAAAGTCTTTGAAAGATCCTCAAATCCACTGGAAAGCAAATTATTAAAACTGATGCATCTATATGTGTGTGTCTTCCCTGTTCATTTATTTGTGTCATGAGTGTTACTGTGGGCCTATACACACAAAGCATGGCCAGGACTGGAACTCTTGAGACCTACCAAAACAATTCAAACTCGGCTTCTGCTTCTAAAGGGGTGACAATTTTGTTCAGGAGATAAGAAATGCACATAAGTAACAATAATCAGTAGAAAGTGATTGCTTCCTAAGAGAAGTGTGCTGCTTAAAGAATTCAGAGAAGGAAAAGCTGCTTCCAGCTGGGCGAGAGGAGTAGTTCTCAAAGGAGCTACGCGGAGGTGGAGGAAAGACCATCCTGAGCAGCAGAAAGGGCATGAGCAAGGTACCGAGGCAGACAGGGTCCTCCTCTCGTGGAGCATCCAGCCCGAGGCTCTGTGCAGGACCCCTGCTGACTGGCTGATTACCTCAGTACACCCTGCTGAGTGCCGGGGGATTAATGTCCTAGCCCAATTGCCCTCAGCTTTGATTAAGGGTCAGTGTAGGGAAGAGAATTCACTCTAGCAAGTTAAAGCAGGGTATTAAATGACTTACAAAATTTGCCAAGAAAGCTAAAGAAATATGCACTAGGTTGAGCTTTCAGGAGTGACTCTAAGCACCAGGCCACCAAAGAAACTGCTGCCTCATTTGTGATTGGAAAGCCACCATGATCAGGGAGAAGTATAATCGGGAAGTGGCTACCATCCATGGTTACCACAGAAAATTCCTACACAGCCATGATGGTGATTTTGGAGAAATAGCAGCCCTAGAAAACAGGAGTTTTGACTCACTTGCCACCTACCACATTGCTCTTGGGTATATCTAACAGAACTGTACGTACAAAAGACCACCTGGACCACAGAAAACAAAGAAAAGGCAAGTACATGGAAAATAAAAGCATGGAAAACAATGGTTGCTAGCTTTCTAGTTCCAAAGTATAGAAAGGAATGTTAGCGTAAATGGGAATCCATTCCACCTGGAACCTGCCACAGCCTGATTCACTGCACCCCCACCACCACTACCACCCCCACCCAGCGATAGAAGATTAGGTGGCCAATCACACTCCAGGATGACAAGGTAAGCTTTCACAGAGACTGAAATCTTTTCTGCTAAAAGCAGGCAACAGAAGATAACAATCGCAGAAACACATTAACAAGAAAGAAAAATCTAGAAAGTATTTTGAGGAGCCTGGGTTTTCTGTATACATTAAGGGTTCCAGAAGTGTGCAATATCTTTGTTTCAGTCCAGCCACTGCAATTCCCATTTGCAAAGAACTACAGGAATGGGTGGGGTTGTAGAACATCCTGCCTCAGCTCTGCACACTGACGAAGACTGTGGGATACTATTTTTAGGGTGAATTTCCAATTCTGAAAAATGTCAGAAAGTGAAAGAGACTCAGGAGCTTTCATGTCTGAAAGGTTTTGTTTGTCGTATCAGTGCCTGCTAAGGAAAGCAAACAGCAGGTAACTGTAAAGCATACCTGTCTGTGGAACTGTTAGAGGTTATCTGGGTTTTGACTGTTAACTAAGTAATTTGCTTAGGATTTGGAAACAAAGGAAGGAGATTGTCATGAGCCTGTGGAGTAAGTGATATGCAGCAAGTCTGTGTGCTTCCTGCAGCAGTCTGGAGGAGAATGCATGAGTGAGAAATTGGCACCAGAGGTGTTAGCTACTCTTTGGGGAAAGTGACAGCTTCATATGGGGTAGTAATGGGATCTCTGCAATAAAGTGCCAACTCCTTATTGCTATGAAGTTCTTGATGTTGCTAAGGACCATGCTATCAGTAAACAAATCTAACTGGTGTCAGGGTGGGACCTGAGGGTGGAAGGGAGTTGTTTGGTTCTTAGCATGTTTAGAGAAAAACATCAGCAAGGAGTTCTTGGTTTCCAGGCAACATAGTTCATAGTGACTGATTCATTGCTGAAGAGCCTACCTATTCCTCAAACTCTGACTCTAGTCCCAGTGTCCTAAACACTGAAGCTAAAGAAACAGACACTAGTTTTTAGACCTGAGTCAAAACACATGTTTTCTGGAGCTGCTATTTCTCCAAAAGCACCATCATGACTGTGTAGAAGTTTTCGGTAATAATCATGGGTGGTAGCCACTTCCTCACTGTACTTCTCCCTGATCATGATAGCTTTCTGATCACAAATGAAGCAGAGTTTCCTTGGTGACCTAGAGCTCAGAGTCACTCCTAAAAGCTCAACCTGGTGTGTGTTTCTTTAGCTTTCTTGGCAAATTTCTTAAGCCATTTAATACTCTGCTTTAACTCATCAGTCTTTCATTCAAAGGTATCTGTTCAGTACCTTCTATGTATAAGATGTGCAATAAGCCATGTCAGTCATGAGGACTATAGGGAGATGAATGAATGATCTTTAAAAATAAGTTTTGGCCAAGGATTTAGCTCAGCAGCATAAGTGCCTGCCTGGTAAGCGCGAGGTCGTGAGTTCGATCTCTGGTACCAAAAAAAAAAAAAAAGGTTGGATTATGGAGATAGGAAGCAAATAACTCTAATGTGATGAAATAAAGTGATGTGAAAATTCCAGGATGGGAAGATTCCTTCAGATTGGAAGGAAATGAAGAGAAGAATCTGGAAGAACTCTCAGGAAAAATAAACAATCTCAGTGAGTCTTGATGAGCATCCATTGCTAGGTACTTAGTCCCTTTGAAGCACAGGGATAATCTGTCATGTGGCAGGCGTCATTATATGCCACATTGCATTGTAGAGTCAGTTGTTGTTCAGAATGTCTGATGTTTTTTACTTATGTCTGACTTAAATAATGAGCTACAAAAATGTCTTTACTGAATTGAGATAATGGATTAAAAAGGAGGAAGAAGGGTGTTATGTCATTTAATAAACAACAAATAGTAATTATTCCAATTCAGAGGTAGAAATTGGCCTGGGGGAAAGGCCAATGTCAGTTAAATATAAGCTGGAAATACAGGGGAATATCTTGAGTGATTTAAATGTTAAAGAATTGGGATTGGCAACTTTGTTTGCATTCCTATTTGTTGTAGAGCCAAGCCATCTGTATCCTGAAAATGGAATCATATCATGTTCAAGAGAATTACTCTGAAAAATCAGGTTTTTTTCTAACTATGATAATCAGAGGAAGCATACATGATCTTAATTGAATTAAAAACTAAATGTAATGCAGGAATTAAAGATCTAACTATGGAATTGAAAAGAATGAAATATAATGAAAATGTGAACATCCTATAATTTTTGTACCTCTTAAGCCATGATCTAAACTAAAGTCCAAAAGTGTATGATTCTGAGAACAATAACCCAGCATAATCTACGAACACAAATTAGAATTTCATTATCTTCTCAAAGGAAAGCCTGAAAACTGAGGACCAAGTTTTAGCTTTTCCAATCAACACCTCCAGATCACTATTTTGCTTGGAAAAGAACTGGAAAAGCAATGGTATAGATACTAAAGTATGTATCTAGAAAAGATTCTGTAAATGTGTCTCAGAGATAGGTTGAAGACAAGGAGTTATTTAGCCTGCAAAAAATAAAATTGAAGAAGAATAAATGCATCCAGACAGAGGATTAGGAACTAGATAAAACAATCATTATGGACAGTTTCTGTACATGTTACCGGCAGCATGCAAAATGAGGGTCCGCAGGTAACTCCTCTCTTCCCCAGGAAGCCTGCTGTTCCCCAAGGCCTAATAGAAGATCCCCAAGAAGATGTGACAGTTTTGCTTACACAGCGCCCATCTCTCAGCAGATTTTTGACCTTGCCTCCCATGTACAAAAGGAAAAGGAGAGCATCAGATATTATGGTACGTCTTGGATGCACCTAATCTGTACGTGTGCCCCACTGAAGTAGAACCTTATGATTCCAGGATATAAAAGGATCTAGCTGAGAGGAAAGTCCCATACACTGCAGAAGATGTATTAACACTCTTTCCTTTAAAATGGCCCACCTGTTTTTGTCAATTCACCAAGACTTCTCACTTGAGCAATGCTGTCAACTATAGACACATTGCTATCACAGGAAACTTTAAAACTGCTTAAGCCTTAAAAAACGTACACTAGGCAACTTAGCTGAAATAAAGGAATTGCTGCCATGGGAAGGCCTCACAAGAGAAAGGCACGAATCTGTGCTCAAAAGCTCACTCTGTCGCTTACTAATATGTAACCTTGTATAAGTTTCTTAGTCTCTTGGTGCCTCAGTTTATTCATCTGTAAAGTGAAGCTATGCCTATTTACAGGGCAAGAGGACTAAGTGAATTAAAATTTATGTCATTAGAGTGGTGTCTGGCCCCTCATAAGCAACATAGAAGAGTTCATTGTTATGACTGCTACTATTTGTGTTATCTTTGTATACCTTGTACAAATAATTGAGTTTGCAACCTCTGGCCTAGAGCAGAGAATCCCAAGAAGTTCACCAGGCCCACCCCACTTGCCACCCTCCCGTTTGGCAATGCGATATTGGGAGACATTGTTAGTGACTGTGACTGAGTGGGGTTGTGCAGAGTACCATCAACATCTGGTGCATAGAGGTCAGGAATGCTGCTAAACCATCTTACAATGCACTAGATTCTCCCTACTGGAAATAATTATTTTAACTATGCCAAGGCTGAAAAATGGTGGCCGAGATGCTCCAGGCATGCATTCCATTCTTGAAGACTTGCCATTTACCTAAACACGTTGACAGGTCTCATTACAAATCCCCTCTGCAATCAAAAATTCCATGCTTTCTCTCCTTTTTACCTTCCTCATTCTCTCCATTCAATCTCTCGATTTTGGGGAATCTCTTTAAGGTCCTGGGCAGTTCTGGCTTCATCTTTCTCCAAAATACCAAGCCCTACTCCTGAGTGTCAGATAAAAGGATGCTATACCTGCTTGAAGAAGGACATGTCATAGTGCTCAACTGTCCATTCACTGTTGGATATTTAGCGTTACCAGCCACTAGAGAATAAAATCCCAACAGTATCTCCCATTAATATGAACTGCCAGTAAAACCGATCATATACATTTCCAAATTCCATTTGGGGGCTGGTATCATCCCCTTCGGAACTATCATCCTTTAATAATGTAAAAGCCTGCAAGACTTTTGACATGCCCTGTTGCATACTTCTTCAGAGGCAAAATGGCCTCTGCTCATCAAAAGAGAGAAAAAAGAAATAGAGAAAGAAAAAATAGATTTATATAATTCAGTACTATTCAGCCACCTTGAGGCTACTTTCTGTAATAGACCTCAGCACCAGTACCAGTAGCCATAGAAACTTCAGGTAGTACAGGAATATTTTCTCTATTGGCCAGATAATCATTAGCTGGATCTTTTGATGGTGCCATTTCCAAGAAGCCCTTTTAATGCATCCTCATTCTAACATTCTGCTAAGTGAACGAAAGTGTCTACCACAGATCCCTGACTCCTAAGTCACTCTAGTTCCTTCCCTGGATCACCAAGAACAGAGTAAGGAAGAGAGGCTGGAATTGGGAAAGACACACCAAGAAATAAGAATATCTATTTCCCCCGGTATTTGCCAGATGAAAATGCAGTGCAACTCTTAATAGAACTGACATGCTATACTTTAAATTGTTTTCCTAGTATATGTAGGCAGTACATGGTTACTTTCATGGGAAGTTGATGCACATGCCCAACACATTTTCTTTTCTTTCCTTCCTTTCCTTTTCCCCTATTCCCTCCTTTTTTCCCTTTTCCCATTTGAACATTTTCTCCCTACTTACCAATATCTATCATCTATTTGAGTCTTTATTTGTGCTTTCTCTCACTCAAGAGAAACATTGTGATATTTAAACGTATGTCTGATTTGTTTCACTTAAAAATATGGTCTCAAGGTGCATCCACTCATCTTAAAATATCCAAAATTTATCCTTCTTTATGGAAGAGTAGTACTCCCTTATATACAAAACCACTTTTTCTTTATCCATTCATCTGTTGATGGGCATACGGGCTGTTTCCAGGATTCATCTATTACAAATTGAACTTCTATAAACAAGGGTGTGCATGTGTCACTGTGGTATGCTTTTAACTGTTTCAGAGGATACCAAAGAAAGGAATAGCTGGGTAAAATGGAACCTCAATTTCAGTTTTTTGAGGGGTCTCCTTACTTATTTCCATGTCGGCTGCACAATTTACACTCCCACAACAGTGGAAAAAAATTTCTTTTTCACTACAGCATCACTACTATTTGTTATTGGTCGATTACTGGATGATAGCCTTTCTCAAATAACCAGTGATGTTGAGCATTTTTACATATATTCATTTATTGGCTGTACTTCATTTCAGAAGCATCTGTTACTTCATATGCATATTTTTGGATTGGGTCTTTAAATTTGGGAGTGTCTGATTTTTTGTTTAATCCTCTGTAGTAACTATAGTAACTATATTCTAGTTACTAGTCCTTTTTCTGAGGAATATCAGGTACAAATTTTTTTCTCATTCTGTGGGTCATATTTTTTGGTGTCCTAAAGCTTTTTAATATGATGAGATTCAATTTGTTGGTTGTTTGTAATATTTCCTGTCAGAGTTTTGTTTGGCTACACCTATGTCTTCAAGAGTTTTATCTATTTTATATTCTAGCAGATTAAGCATTTCTGTTTTAATATTTAGATCTTTGATCCGTTTTGTTTTTAGTTTAGTGCATAGTGAGACTTATGAGTGTACTCTTCAATCTTTGGCATATAGAAAGATCTAGCAATGCTATTATTCACTGTTCAGAGTGATATTAGTCTAGTCTATTATGTTCAATTTCAGCATACGTAAAGATAAAGACAGCTACTATGAAGAGAATGAGAGACATTACGGTAGTCATTATTGATTTCCCCAAAATCAGGTCTTGAAGACCTAAAAAGCCTTCATCATCCTGTAATGACTTGATTAGTTCTGTAATGCTTAGTATATATTCAATGTGTGTGAAGATGGGGACAACTATTTGGAAGAAAACTAGAGACAATAAGATAGACAGTGAAGATTTCTAGTGGACTTGCTTTGAAATCTGTGTTTCTTTAAATTGTTTCCTTATGAACTGTTCTGTTCCATATTGTCATGTTTAATCTTACCCTCTTTAAGATAAAAAACAAGTGTATAGGACTGATAACCATATTACTAAGTTTTTGTTGGATCATTTGTTGGATCATCACTATTTGTGGTGACATTATTTGAATGTCACTTTGTATGCTTTAATTTTGTAACTTGAACAACTATTTCTAAGATGATCATATGTAACTTATCAACTAGTGATTTCTTACTGTTTATTTTCCTGAAAGTCTATATTATTCCTACCCGTTTTTTGTTTTTTTTATCTCTTTAAATTTAAAAAAAAAAAGCCAATTTCCCCAGTACCATTTTTAAAGAGTCTATCTTTCTTCCAGTGAAGGTGTTTGGCCTCTTTGTCTAAATAAGGTAGTTGAGTGTGTTTGGAGTTGTTTCTGTATCTTTTAATCTGTTCCATTGGTCTTCAGGTCTGTGTTTTGGTTTTTTTTTTATTTGTTTGTTTTTGTTTTGTTTTGTTGCCAGTACCATTCTGTTTCTAGCACAGTAGCTTTGTAGTATAATTTCAAGTTGGGGATTGTGATGCCCTCTGCCTTGACTTTATTGCCCAGGATTACTTTTTCTATTTTAGGTCTCTTCTTGTCCCAAATCAATTTTATAATTGTTTTCTCTAGTTCTGTAAGGTGTGCTATTGATATTTTGATTAGAATTGCATTAAATCTGTGTGACAGTTTTAGAAGTATGGCCATTTTTACTATAATGGTTCTTCCTACCCAACACAAGGGATATCTTTCCATTTACTAATAGCCTCTTCAATTGCCTTTTTCAGAGTACTATAGTTTTCAATGGAAAGGTCTTTTACATTCTTCATTAAATTGATTCCTAAGTCTTTCATTTTTCTTGCTGCCATTTTGGGAGGTGTTATTTCTCTAATTTCTCTCTCAGTGAGTTTATTACTTGTGTATAGGAATGCTATTGATATTTTTAATGCTTCCTTTGTACCCTGCTATGCTACTGAATTTGATTAATAAATCTAGGTCTCTTTTGCTGGAGTTTTATGGGCCTTCTATACAGAGTATCATTGCATTGTGTATTAGTTTACTTTCCCACTGCTAGGACAAAATACCTGATACTCACAATTTAAAGGAGGAGAGTTGACTCACCTTTTCAGAGATTTCAGTCCATAAATGACTGCCTCCGAGGTGGGGACAGTATGGTAAAGGGGCATGCTAGAAGAAAGCTGCTCCTGACAGCCAGGAAGAGGGGAGAGGTAGAGGAGAGTGAGGAGAGAAGGAGGAGGAGGAAGAGAGGAGGAGAGAGAGAGAGAAGAACAGAGACAGAAAGAGAGAGAGAAAGAGGGGCCAGAGATCATGCCCCCAGTGACCTATCTCTTTCAGCCAAGTGCCACTTCCTAAACGCATATTCAACTATGAGTTTATCAATGAACTACTAATAAATCCTAATGACCCAATCTCTTTGCAATCCCTTCCACCACTGAACACATGAGACTTTGGGGGACATTTTAGATTTAAATCGTAACACTTTTACATCAAAACAACGAATGCCACCTTCACTCCAAGTCCCACTGCATCTGAGGTAGGTTTGCAAAGTGAGCTTCTCATAAAAAATGAAACCTGCCTTCCTGTTTGCCACCAGGATTCAAGCTTCCCAAAAGTGTGAATTGAGCTGAGTTGCTTCCATTTAATCTGGAAAACTCTGTTGAGCAGTAGCCACACCAAACTTATCCAAAGACAATTTGTCCTTTCATGATCAAGTCAGAGATGTGTGGCTTCTGCTCAACCACCCATCTCTTCACATTCACTCATGGACTAGAAATTTCCAAAATAGAACTATACCAAATCGTGCAGGACATGCTGAGAAGAACTAAGGAAGGAAATACTTATTTTGAGTCATGGTTTCAGAGATTTCAACCTATGATTGGCCAACTCTATTGTTTTTAGCAATTTGGCCAACCAAAAACATCTGAAAAGGTAAGAGGGCATGGTGAGAAAAAGCTGCTGACCTGATGGCACCCAGAAAGCAGATAAGTCTGGAAAAGAGCCAGAAAAGAAGGGGCCAGGACAAGATATAGTCCCCAAGGTTATGCCCCCTTGACCCACTCCCTTCAGTTAGGCCCCACCTCCTAAGATTCTACTACTCCCGATAATGCCATCGAATTATGATTTCCTCAATGGATTAATCCACTTAATGAAGTTAATCCCTCATGATCCAGTTACTTCCCTAAAAATTTATCAGTTCACGACTAAGCATATAGCACATGAATGTTGGGGACATTTCAAATCTAAACCCTAATGACACCCTACCCCTCAGTTCGTTCAGTATGTCATGGTGGTAGAAAGAGCCCTGGACCAAGTATCTTGAAATGCAGCTCTTGTCCTTTATTCTAGAAGAGTTTGTCCTAGCCTCAACCTTTCTAGCTCTTAATTTTATCATTTGTAAAATGCACTCCACCTATATCATAGAATTGCACTAAAGTTTGAATAAGGTAGTAGTTACAAAAGCACTGTGAGAAGCTTATAAGAGTAATAATAATGTTATTCCTTGACTATAGATTAATGAACATAATAAAATCGCTATTGCCAATATTAGCATAATAGCACAGATTGTCCTTCCCTTTAATGAAATTCATCAGAGAGAAAATTCTCCAGCTTTTCCCTGACATTCCTTTCTTCAATGGGACCCCATGAGACTCAGTGTTTTGAGGCATGTACCTCTGAATTGATGCAGTTTCCAGGTCTCTATAACTGGGAATATTGCTTAGATGCAGTTTAGACACCATATAGACTCTAAGACACTACCTGCCTGAATACCTCTGTGAGAGATCCAGAAGTACTTTAGTGAGTATGGAAATGATGCTCCAGCATAAATCAAGTCAATTTTTATTAGAAAACATTCAGTTTTGTAAAAGGCTGGGTAATTTGCCAATTAAAGGACAGTGCTTCCTTGTCCTGGCAGGAGGGAACAAGTGCTAACTTAAAGTGTAGGAGTAAGAAGGCTGGCTGGCAACACCTGAGAGTGCCCTGTAGCCCAACTCTGGATGGGCAGAGGTGGGGCAAGGCAGTGCGGAAGAGGGATTCCAGGACACTGCAGGACAGACACAGAGCCATGTGTGCTACCAACAGTTTGCCAGGTGGTTTTCTCTCTCCAGATCCAAATGTCACGCTGCTGATATAAAATTCATTGCAAGGCTTCTCTTCATTTCCTCTCTGGCTGCTTCTCTCTCACAGGCTCCATGAAGATTTCCATAGTTACCAAGCTCTCCGTGCAGCATCAGCTCTGACCACCAGCAGCTAGTCCTAATACCATGCCGCCATTTCCTCTCCTCTGAACCTCTTCACATTTCCTGCTCCCACACAGTGTTGGAACAATGGCTTGGCACTGGCTGAGTAAGTGATTTGCAACTGCACCCCCACCACCTCACCCCACACCCCGTGGAGGAACCTCACTGCTAAAGAAGGCTATTGCAGAAACTACTCTTTTTCTTTCTCAAAAGACCTTTCCAATAATCTCCCTATTTTTTTAAGGTTCCTTTTGCCTGACCTTCAACATGGACTTTCTGAGACCTGGACTCTGCCTTGTCTCCATTTAGCTATTCAAGCAGGTTTTGCGTCGTTTTTAAAAATGACATTCATAAAGGGAGGAGGTCATTAGAAGGCTAGAGCCGTGCAACGACTGTCAGCCAGGAAGGACATTGCCTCCTGCCTCAGAACACAGGCAGACTGCTGACAATACCTGAGCCAATGGGCGAGAGGTGACCTTGGGTTGGAAACAAAGGGCTAAGCCCTAGTAGCATGCTTCCTAGTTCCTTGCAACAACACAGCAACTCATCCTGGGCGGCACAAGAGTGCAGGAAACAAAGGCTCATTTGGCATCTCTGATATCATCTTTGGAAGTGAATAAGACAAATAACTTAAAAGGGGCAGGGGAGATCGATGACGCTGCTAACTTGAGACTGTCCATATGACAGTCTCTGATTTATCAGCCTTCATAGGAGCTGATAAGCTCTCGAAATGAGTGTTCTGTGATCAGCTGCTATACCTCCTGGTAGTCTGGGTTGCTTTCCTGGTTGGGAATAGGGGGAGGTGACTATGACAAGGGACAGAAAATAACACACTTCGATTCCATTATTCACTGATCCATGGATATGCCTTGTTATGACGGGGTTGCTAATTGTGATATTCCAAAGTGCTGCCCAAAGCTACCAAGAATTATATTTCAGAACAGGTTTGGGGTAGAGGAGAAAACTATTGCTGAGTGGAGATGTGTCATGTTTTTATTGGTATTATTATAAAGGCTGTGTTCCTTGCGTTAGCAGGCAGTCAGAGAAACCGTGCAGCCATTCGGAAAGGACGAAGGCAGTTCTCCCCAGGGCATGGGGATGCGTGGGATTCAGCAGGGACAGGGAAACTATTATTAAAAATAAGAATAAGAAAATAGAGCTGTAAAGTGGGTGAGTAGCCAGGCTGAATATTGGTGCTGAACAGTGTCTGAGCACAAGCTGGTGCTGCCTGAGTAAGATTAAAATCTGCAGGGAAATTTTGTTCCTTAGCACTGGCAGAAATTAGGAATAAATTCAATTGCATTCTGCACAATAGCTGGAAGCGATTGAGGTTAAGTGGCCTCGCTCTCTGATGTGTTAGTATTACTGAGCACTCGCCGCTCACGTGACTTGGTGCGATCTGCTCTTGGAACACGTTGCCATGGCAACTGATGATTTCTATTACAGTACATTCAAGTTCACATTCTAGGCCTGTCATACACTTGGAAATTTCCAGTTAAAATATTTATTTATGAAAAAGGCAAAAAAAATTTAAAAAGAAAGAAAGAAAATAAAGGAAAAGCTACCCCCAGACTCTTTCAGGGATAGAAAACAAAAAGATGCCCCTTATGCAGAATGATTTATCTGCAGACATAAAAAGAATGTTGCATATTCTCTTAGCTATTGCCACCACATAAAAACATTTCCCATGGGGTAGCCAAGTTTGTTGAGGACAGGGTAAATTGGAATCTCGCCTGCTGTGGTTTGGTGTGCAGGTGTGCTATCAGACTGAATACAGAGTGACAGAAGCAGCCTGGAAAAGCTGCAGATCAGAGTTTCCATTTGACTCTCTGAGGCACATGGTTCCAATTTCAGCTTCCCACTAAGGTTCTGTACCACTTTATCTTTGTCAACCCTCAGTTAGAAAAGAGCTACCTTTACATACCAGCCACATAGAAGGAATGGGGGGTCTCTCATTGGATGGGTCAATATTCTGGGGTCTCAAGGGGTTCTCAAAGCTGACCCTGGTAGAAGAAGAGGGCATCCTGAGACAGAACATGGCAGACTGCTCTCTTGTGAAAGCCAGAACCTTGTTCCATAACAAAATTCCATGTGACTTCCTATGAATCCTCCTAAGCACTGTCCTTGGGGGTCTCAGGGATCCCTAGCACTTTTAGGATGGCTTATATGTGTCAGCTGGCTTCTCCCTGGAGAAGGATAAACAAGGGTTAAATTAAATTTCTGGGCCATGCACTATGCGGGGATGGGTTGCTAACGAGGCCTCCTAGGTTCGTATACTTTTTCCCCTTAGTCAAGCATATTAAATACGTTAATAAAAGATTCCCCAGTGCTTTTTCTATCAGAAGCTTCCAGGTGGCTGCACTGACCCTAGGTGTCCAATTACCTGGTGAGGGCATCCTGTGACTCACAGATGTTCTCTCTCTAGCTATTAAAATCTCCATGATCTCTTTCTTGCACTGTGGCTTCTGCTGAGTCTGGTTGGAGTCATATGCTGGTTCCTAGCTGAGACCTACTTTGTACAGTGAGCCTTGCCTGACTATAAAAGTCACTAGGATGCTGATTTAAAGTACATATTTCCTGTGCTCACTTCCATAGCACATATACAAAAAAAATTTCCAAACTTATCCCAGACCTCTTGAATCAAAACCTCCAGATAAAAGTTCTGGGAATCTGTATTCTCACAATCAAGCAAATTTGACTAGCATTGCACATAGATTGTGAATCCTACTAGCAATATTTGGGGTATTTTTCAAAAATTATTTCACTAACATCCTAAGGTCTCCATATAACACAGTGGACAAGAAGTCTTCTGGGAAATTCCTATTATAGAATAGTATTTTTTTAAAAAGATAGAACACTATATTTTTTTAAAATGTGAACAATGGATTGATGGTTACAGTTCCAGAGACTCCCTAACACAGTCATGAATAAATTTGAGTCTGTTAATATGAATGTATTTCTTATGCCACCAAATAATCATCTCCTGTGTAAGAAATGTTTTCTTCCTAAAACTCAGATTAACCAGTGCACCAATCCAGCTATCCCAAGGAAGGAAGATTGTGCATGTAGAATGGAAATAACTGATTGGGGATGGAGGTGAATTGCAGGGTTAAATTTTTAGTCCCACTCAGCAGCTTTGTCTATGAGGATTTACAAGACAGGTGTTACGTTTACAGATTGCTGACTGTGCATAGAAGGATGTAGAGGAGGCGGCGTCAAAGATAGCATCATTAAAGTTAAAAGTCTGGCTGGGGACCTAACTGTTCTGTATGCAGCAGAGAAGATACAAAACGTGGAAGAAGCCCCGTGTCTCCCTAGTCTGCTAACACACGTGAGTGCTGCCAGGACATGCAACTCTTTAGGGAGAGTGTAGCTAAGGTTCTTTGGTATCAATACCCCTTGAATCAGTTGTTCTCCCACGCCTGGGGACATAAAATGAGATTTACTGAACTTACAGTTGTTCCACTGATTCAAAAGCATGAACAGTCACGTAAGATGAACTGGTGGGTATTTAGAGAAAATAGAACAGCCACAGTTAGTTCCTGAGTCAATTTTGGAGTTCCTGAAAACTTCTTCATACATGCACACAATTCTGTAAGCTCAGGGAAAGAGAGACTGATTTAACATACTTTCCTAGAATCCGAATTCTCGATCCAGAAATTACTTTTTCAGATTCTGGAATGTATTATGGACTGATAGGCCTTATCCAGTCAAGGAAAGACAAAACCCCAAGCCCGGGATGTCTCTGGCCAAGCCCAGCTCAGGCTACTGTCTTTGTATGGGGCAGCAGCATCACCTAGTGATGCAGAAGTTTAAGTACAAGCTCTTTTCCTGGGAACTGTCCAATTTGATCAAACTGTAATAAGATCAATTATCCCCATTAATGAATTAGAGTAGTAGTATATATAATCCCAGACTAGAGGTGACCCCCAATTCCATTTTCATTTAACTTGGAATACATTCTGTGACTATACAGAATTTGAGTTTTCCATAAAATAAAGTGAAAGAATGAATGGCTGAGCCTGTGCCAGACAGGATGGGTTGGGAGAAAGGTAAGGTTAGCAAGGCTAAAAGGAGGCTGGGTTCTCGTGTTGGTTCAGGGCATCCACGAAGCAGATGCCAAGATAGCATTAGCAGTATAAGAGATTTAGTGAAAGAAAGCAGAGAGGGATCAGGGTCACAAGACAGAGCTTTCATTTTGCCCTGAAGGTCCTGACATCTGTCAAAAGAAGAAAGAAAAAAAAAGGCAAATGAGGTAGGAAGAACCTCAGACTGCAGTACAGCTCAGATAACAGTTTGGGTGACCCAACAGAGCAATCCAGCACAAAGATCACCTATCAGGAGTCCTGCCAGAAATAGAAGTGTAGGCCATGGTGTCACCACTCTGCACAGTCATTGGCTACAAGCTGACCTGGAGTTTCAGATAGAGGCTGTCTGCTAACTGCACCTTTGTAGCAGGTGCTCTCTTGAGAGAAACCTGAACCTCTCACCTCCATAGCTGCTGCAGACTTGCAGCATCTGTCTTGAGAGTACATATTTATCTGAAAATCCCCATGTCTATGCATGTTCGCATGTTTGGAAGGAACACTGTGGATTGATGCATCTAAATTGATAAGTAAAAACTTAGCACCTGTCCTTTCATTCCATTAACTAATGTAAACTAGAAAGAAGAACTCCTGAGTAGCTCTTGTTAATCTCACCTTTCTAAACAGCAAGTTTCCTGCCTTTCACTGTGTGTTTCTTGCTCAGAAAACCAAGTTCAATGTCAACAACCTGAAACACCAAAGATACTTAAGCTCCTTTGTCAAGGATACATTTGGGTGTGAAAATATCTATATCCTGCCCAAGGCATGAACAGTGACCTCACATCTCTACCCATTCTCTCTCTCTCTCCCACAAACAGTCTTTGATCCTATTGACCACAAGATGCAGCTGCCCAGGTGATATGACCTGATCCCTGTATTTGAAAACATTAAGAAACTTGCTCAAGTTCAAGGATTTTCAGAAATCCAATTTGGGTGAATTAAGACATTCAGATAGCACCACAGGCAAGGGCACAAAGTTTTCAAATCACAGTTAAGCCACAAAGGCCCAGGATGCCTTGAATGAAAAATGCAAGGAGCCGCTTGACAAAGAACCTTGAAAAGATCTAAAGGGGGAAGAAGGCCCACTGGGGAAATAAAGCATGAGGAAGAGGGAAAAAAGGATGAATGTACCAACTCTTTCTAAGGCTCTGTCAAGGAAAGAAAGATAAGAGCAGATGACAAAGCAGAATGAGTTAATACTGCCAAGAAGGTTAGAGGCAAGGCAGATGGGCCAGGGAGGGGGAAGCATGGGCTATAAAATAGCTGGACTAATAAATGAGAAGGGGAGTGAAATTAATGGTGACTCTGAGTGGCAGAGATACCGAGCTGCTCTTTTAAATTGGTCTTTAACAAGAAAAATAAAGAAAGGGAGCATAGATAATTAGTAAGTAATGAAGACCTTTAAATATAGATGTTGAAATAAACCAGGTAAGGGAATTCTTGAAAACATAGCATAATATGTAAAGCAGCAGGTCCAGATAATGTGCATTCCCCAACCTTAAGGGAATTAGTTAATGAACTTGCTGAACTGCTGGCCATTATTTTCAAAGGCTCTGAGAGACCAGGGACTATAAAATGAAAATATTTGACCAGTTTTTTACCAAATAAAAAATGACCTTGGTAATTACTATACCTACCGCTATATATACTCACCCTCCACCTCTTGGGGATGTTGTAATGACAAATGGAATTACAAATATTAAATCACCTGGAGGAAAACACAGGGAAGTGGAAAGTTAGCTGGTGATGGTATGAAAGCTCCATGATGATTGGTTGGAGCTAAGGCATACAGGATGTGGTCAAGAGTAACACAGATATTTGGCTTTTTGCTCAACGGAATGTATTTGAGGGTTATGTAATTATATTTCTGACTTTTCAGGCTGATACAAAAATCATCTTATAACCCCAGAGAGCACAACAAAGGAGAAAATGCCTTGGTAGTAAGTATCAATCTTTTATGTTAAATTTTCCAAAGATAATCTACAGATGGATAATGAAGTATAGGCAGTATCAAAAAACTCCTGGTTTTCTGTTTAATAAATAGACTGTAACAAGTTATTCTTTATTGTATCAAAACAAGTAACGCATGCTTCTCATAGAAGTACAAAAATACAGATAACCAGTGATAATCATAATCACCTAGAATCTTGCCACTGCTTATAAAATTTAGTGTATTTTGGGCTGGAGATTTAGCTCAGCGGCATAAGCGTCTGCCCTGCAAGCAGGCAGTCCTGAGTTCAATCCCTGGTACCGATAAAAAAAAAAAATTAGTGTATTTGCATCTATCACATTTCCCATTTACATAAATGTTATTTTTAAAAATTGAAAGTCCTAAAAGTACGATGGTCTACATACATGTTACATAATTGTGTTTTTTCCTACTCTCCATAATATGTACATCCTTTCATGCTAAAATTCTATGTAGGTATTTAACCAATAAATTTTGAATATTCAAATTATTTCTTCTTTGCCCTTTTGCTATTTTCAGTAAGTGTACAATTAACAAATTCTATTCTTCCCTTAAAATAAAATCCTACAGGGGGAATTGCTGGACCAATTGGACTGTTTTTAGAACTTTTGTTCTCTATTGCTAAATTACTTTCAAAAAAGAAAGCAATTAACACTCCACAATCAATGAAGGAAACTGCCAGTTTCCTCATGTGCACAACAACTAGATTTAATAAATTGTTTAATCTTCAGTACAGTAACGTTTTTAACATCTCATAATAGTTGGATTTGGGCTATCAGAAAAAATTCTGAGGAAATCTGCGTAGTTTGTAGGTCAGACTTAAATTATAAGGTGGAATTGTGCACGTTCACACATACACGTGTGTACTTGTGTTTCTCTCTTATTTCCCTCTCTTAGACACACATATGCAATAAAAAGATTTTTAATTAAATAAATAATAGACATTCAGGACAGAGCTTACCCCTGAGGGGAGCGCAGGGATGGCCGGAGGGAGAGTGGAGAAGCATACCTCCAGGTGGGCAGCATTTCGACTCTCAGAAGGATCACTCGTTCATTTTACTGTTCTCCTTCCTAACTTGCATATATGTTATATGCATCTGAATGTCTCAGCTACAGAGAAGGAATTATATATTCCACACTCAATGCCTAGCAAATTTCATTTTCTAGTATGCCAAATGATGTTCCAAATGTTTCCAAAAAGCATCAGCAATTTGTCACTGCTAAAACCAGGGCTCAATACCTTACGGGCTGGGTGCCTGGCACAGAGAATACTGTACAAAATCTCTCTAGAGGATTCCACAATCCTCCAGAGAAGTAGCTGTGCCCTTATCCTTCAAATGTAGAGTTCCTCCCCTCTAGAGGGCCAGGAAAGCAGAGAAATGAGCCAGAACATACAACAGACACAACTTCTAGAGGAATTCCCTAAGGTTCATGTCAATGACCTTGCCCGTTCTCAAGCCCTATTTAAAAATAGATTCCTGGTTCTGGTAAATGATTAGAAGAAAATAGCTTATTTTTAAAGAAGAGGTCCTAAGTAGCCAAATCATTTTGCTTAAGCAATGAGCCAAGTCACTTCTAATGAGGTTGTGGCATTACTGGGAATAAGAGATATATTTAAATAGTCCATACATTATCCCCAATCAATCACTTGAGAAATATTCTCAGATGTACTAAATGTATTTTTAGTGGCATGTGCCTGACCTTTCTGAAAGGAAAAAGATAATGCTGGAACATTTTGGGAATAAACATTTATACAAATTAGTAGTCAAGACACTTGTAAAATTGTTGTACATTTTCTTAATACCTTTAACTATATTCTATGCCTCAGAAACCATTTATTTTTTTCTACCTGCCAGCAAGAATGTGAGAGCCGAAACTTTTCTGATGACCCAATGAGAAATCCTATAATGGTCCTATTACCTCACGGCCTCAGGCAGGAGAGATATATGTATTTGCAACATTTCCTAAAATGACTTGCAGGCTATAAAATTTTGTTTTTATGACTGTATTTCTGAGTGGTTTAAAATCAGTGCCGTATTCTTTTATATAATATTCACAATAAAAATGTAAATAAGACCCATTTATTCAACAAACGCACCAAGAAACCACTGCTGCCTGGTACTCTGTTGAGATGCACCAGACTGCCCTCAAAGTCCTCACAGTCTGGGGCATCATCTTAGGAAGGCCCTGTACTAAATCAGCTTAGGAACCTTTGTATGTTATATTCCGCTGCTGCCTGGAAGAGATAAAACTGTATTGTGCTCCAGAGATTGTCAGGCCCAGAGTCCACCAAGAGGTTCTGAACCTCCATTGTGCTAGCCCCACCCCCTCCCCTCCCTTCCCCCTCCCTTCCCCCTCCCCCTCCCCTCCCCCTCCCCATCTCTCTCTCAGCCCCTCAGGCTGTTTCCAGCCCTCTGCCTCTGAGCCTTAGCTCTGCTCTCCACCTTCCTTTCCACTCATTTCTCTCCCTCTTTTTTCCTCTCTTGTCTCTGTCTCTCCTGTTCCCTGATACTCTGTAAATGTTTTAGAAGTCACACTACATTCCCCTCCCAGAAACTCTTCATCCACTACAGTGTCACTCAGTCTGTGGTTCCTCTGACCTTGTCACTAGGATCAGCAGTGGCTTCCTAATCTCTCAAATGTCCTGTTGGTTTTCCCCATCTTACTTGACCTTCTGCAGCAGCCGACCGAATGGACCCTGCTGTCACCCCTCCGCCTTCTCCCGTTGCAATGGCTTCTCCCTGGCTGTCCATCCACGGGCTCCTGCGTGGCCCCTTTACCCGTTCTCTGCACGGTCCTCCAGGATTGGCACTCAACTCCAGATGCACCTCCTCATATCCTGCTGCCGCTCTGCCCACTGGAGTTCTCTTTTGGGCTACACAGTTACTCATCAGTGCCCTTGGACAAGCTCATCCGTCCCTCGATTGCTGTCCTTTTTGTCTTCATCTTATGTATTGCCTTTTCTCCATCTTCCTGAATTCTACCTGTCTTCCTGGGACTGGCTTAAAGGGAAGGCAGCATCTAGTGGCTGAGGGCATGGACTCTGGAGGCAGATGTGAGTCCAAATCCTGGCTCTGCATTAATGAGCTGTGTGACCTTGGGCAAGTTATTTAACCTCTCTGTGCAAAATGAACCACAGAATGAAGAAGATAATCATCTTTCCTCTGGAAATTATTCAGAGAATTAATGGGTTAATAATGGTAAAGAATCTATGAAGTGGTGCCTGGCACACTGCAAGTACTTTTTGTATTTGTCTAACCAAAATAGAAGATAACACTAAAGTGTTTTCCAAACATCCAGGCCTTTAATCACCTCTTGCCTGCCCACTTATCACTATTTGTCCCGTTTCCCTGATGTCTTTCTGGTACCCTTTGTGCTCCCATGTTCAGAGACCTTGTTCCAGTCAGCTCTGTATCCCAGCCTGGCCCAAAGCAGTTCTGGGCAAATGTTTGTTTGATGAGTGGGAAGTTAAGAGGTTGATTTGAAGGATTGTGTGCTTAAAATTTTCTTGGAAAGTATTTTGGTAGCAGGTTTTGAGGTTGGGCTACTACTGTCAGGCACCAGCACTTTCCACTAACTCCCACAATTTCTTCAACCCAGTAAAGCGATCAGGTGACAGGATCCCTAACTGTGCCAAACCCAATTAATCCAAACCAGAGTAGCATGCCCTGCGCCTTTCTGTATCACATCAGCTGAGTTTTATTTTCCATCCTTCATACCTGTTTCCTTCTCTGTGTGTAGTTAATGAGCTTTATATTTAAAACATGAAAAGCCAATAAAACATGAAAACCACAAATCAACAGTTCTTTGTTCAAGAATATCCTAGTTAATCAAGAAATGTTCCCAGGCAATGTACTCAATTCACCCACCAGGTGCCAGGTGGCAATAGGTGCTTTAAGGGGGTGGGCTGGGGAGCATGTGAAAGAGAAAAGCTGTGTTCTCTGCCCCGGGGGGGGGGGGGGCCTCGCATGCAGGGTATGATTAGACCTCATCACCCCCTCTCCTAGGCAAGCATCTTTAGAAATCAAAGATGCTCCCAGAACCCATCAAAGCATATGTACCTTTAATTAGCCCAATTGAGCATCTAACTTGCTAAAATCTCTCACCTCTTTTGCGCTTTTCAACTAATCTCTGAACACTTCATTTTCTAGTAAGTGTTCCCTGCATAACAAGCAATAATGAAATGGCTGATATTAACCCATTGTTAGATTAAACAAAATACATTATGGACTGATGACCTTCTATATTATTGGGGTTTGAAGTGGGTCTTGCTCTATTTCATGAAAACATTTGGTATCTGGCTAATGAGACCATTCTTGTACCTACAAAAGGAAAAATACATTGTATTAAAACAGCTCGCCTTAATGACAGCATGTTCAGCACTTTCTGCTCACAGCCACGTCTGTGGGGTAGGCAGGTTTCTCAATATTAAATGCCGCAGTTGGGCCCATGTTTTTAGCGAGATGTCTGATTGGCTACTCCCCAAATACAACTTAAATTGGCTTAAAATAGAACAATCACATGCTAACCCAGTAGCATTAGCAACTCTATTAACAGCCAATTTCACATCCACACCAGAGGGAGTAAAAGGTAATTTGCTCATTATCAACACCCTCCGGCAGTGGAAGGAAATGACTGTTCATCAAAAAGTATTTTCCAGCATAACAATAGCAGCACCCATATGTAACCACCTCACTCTCCCTTCCTTTCCACAATGTGATCATTAAAAAATAGCTACAAAGAAAAAATGTTGGAATATAAACTGGTGGTCTACTCACCTACCCCCTTAAAATCGACCCTGCCTTCCTTTGACCTTCACCCTGTAGGGGTACAGAGGAAATATTGGCAGACAATCCAGCAGGGTACAGGGTGGCTCCTAGCACAATAGGAACTGCTTACAACAAAAAGTTTTCCAAGTCTTGATTAGTACCTCAGACTATTTTAACTCAACCAGTCAAATGCAGTTATTGGAGCCCATTTTTTAAGTAGACCTAATCTGTAGACAGGAAAATGGACCATTCAGAAATACAACATTGTTCCAATGTTATTTTAAGACTCATTCAACAACAGACTTCATTTCATAAATATTTCTTCAGAAATCAATTTTTTGTTTTTAATCGGTGCTTAACCAGCTTCTTTCTATAGGATATATTTAAATATTTGAGAATATATCATACTATTATAGAACAGATTAAGAAATAGATTTTTAACCTACTATTCTGCTCAACTAACTACTGTTAAGCCTTCTAAGCCTTCCTTTTTTCCTATTTCTGTCTACTCTGTCTCCTCTACACTGAGGTCAAGCTAATCTGAAAGAAGCAACTTTTGATGGGTCATTCCCAGATCAAAAAGCATTCCAGGGTTTCCTATTGCTTCTAAACAAATTCTGGATTCCCAACTTTAGCATCTAAAGTTCTTCACATCAATGCTTCTCCTATTCATCTAGCTCCAGTTAGAAATTTTTATTTTTCCTCAATATCCTAGAATATAGCTCATCTCTATATATCAGAATCAAAGGCGAGACCTAATGTAATTCTGCCATAAAATCTTTCATAATTTGTGATCCACTGTACCTCTAAGCAGGAATAATCCTTTGAGACTCTGCCAGTTTAATGTGGATAACAGGATGCTTCTCCCAGAACTTAAAAATAAGAGAAAAAAATTTCTAGAAGAGCTGTCCATCACCAGGGTCATCTTAGAGAGACAAAATAGCCCTCAGATCTGCAAAACCTGACTGGACCATAATACACTGTACAAGGAAAGAGCTTATCAATCTCATGCACAGGGAGAAGGGGAAAGAGAGTCACAGAAGAAATGCTGATCCTTGCTAGTGGCGGCCAGGAGAGAGGGAGCCTTGGACAACAGACAGAATATCAGCCCCTTCAGAAAGGCTTTTGGGAACAGTCATGTGATGTCATCCTAGACAGAATTTAACATTGGATTATTTCAGAGTCCTTTGCTTCTTATTTTGTCACTCCAAAATATTTTTGGTTTCTCATGTGGGTCTATCTATAAAGAGACATGTTGGCCATATGAACCAAAAATATTCAAGCTCCATTGACAGTGATTTCTTACTATAATTAGTTTATTGGTTCATTGGTTCTTTATTCCTCCAGTAAATATTATCAGTCATCTACTATATGTCAAGTACATGTATATTCATTTGAGATTACATGTATATTCATTTGAGATAAAATGGTAAGCAACAAAAATACTCCCATAATCTATAGTGTCTACAGTCTAGAAGAACTATAAACATGTGTGCTCACATTTGTAGTATAATGCAACAGATGCCCTATTAGGGAAGTTCAAAAAATCCTTGCACACGCTTGGAGAAAGAAGCCAGGATGGAGAAAGCAGAGACTGTTTCACAGACAGAACGACATTTACCCTGAATCCTAAGGGATCCCCTGGAATTAACCCAAAGATGATGAGAAGAAGCAGATGGGATGATGACTATAGCACAAGCAGCATGGGCAGAGACTGGGCATACAGAGGGCTGAGAGCTGAGAAGAGCAGATACTACCTCTGACCTTAGCCCAAAGGCCAAGAAGCAGTGTGTCAGAGAAAGTGAACACAACTCAGTAGAGCTGTGGAGGGGCATATGAAGACACAGGGGTGAGGGTCAGAGAACAGGACCCAGGTCAAAGAAGGCTTCTAATCCCTCTCACCTGAACTTTGTAAGAAAAATGGAGAATTACTGAAAGATTTTCAGCAAACAAGATGACATGATCATATCTTTGGTTACTAGAAAAATGGATATGGTGTTGGGAATGATGAAAAGGTAGCCAATAAATGATTTATTTGGATGGTACAATCGCCAAGACTTGGCAAGTGGGGATGAAGGGACTAGGAGTAGGGGAGAGAGAAGGAAAGGGGAAGATAGGGAGATAGGGTGGGGAGAAGAAGAACAAGGAGAGAAAAGGAGAGAAGAGGAGAGGAGAGGGGAGGAGAGGAGAGGAGAGGGGAGGGGAGGAGAGGAGAGGGGAGGGGAGGGGAGGGGAGGGGAGGGGAGGAGAAGGAAAAGGAAGGGAGAGGGTGGAATCAAGGTGATGCTCGAATTTCTGGCTTGGACAAACAGAATGGGTGGTGGTACCTTTCAGTGAAGCAGCAGGCAGAAGAGGTTATAAGCAGCACCTCCAGGATTTGGCGATCTGGTGAGTTTCAGTCCCTGTTTTATCACATACTATCATGTAGTCTTGAGAAAGTTACTTAAGCTCCCTGTATGTCAGTGTTCCCATCAACAATGAAAGTAACCAGAGCACCTACATCATGGATTTGTCATGCAGAATACATGAGTTAATAGTGAAGTTTTCAGGCTAGTGCCTCGCATACAGTGCATTTATGTGCCTGTTAAATAAATTAAATGTGGAAAAGGAGGAAAAGCAGGTCTGGAGTAGAGGATATTTGGAGACAAGGTCTTGCTGTGTTTTTCAGGCTGACCCTAGACTAAGTGGCCCAACCTGCCCTGAAACATAAGGTGACCCTCTTCTCACAGGCCCCCAAATCCTGGAATTATAGGCATTCACTACCATGCCCAACTGGAGTAGAAGATTATTATGGGTTTACTTTTCAAGTGCAGAATTGCAGAGATCTGTGAAACCATTAGGTATAGCTGTCTAGAAGGCAGTTATGTGTGCACATCTAGAGCCCATTAGGAGGGCTATGGTGGAGACTTTGGTGGGAGCAATCTTCATATGAGTGGTAGCCATATCATAGGTGGAATGGGCCAGATTAGTAAATGGAAAGGACCAGAAAGAATGTAGAAAAAGGAAGAGGAGGACAAGAAGAGAGAATTTTGAGGAGAAGTCAGGAAATAGAGATACTTTGCCAAGAAAAGCAAGGAGCAATCCAAAAAGCAAAAGGAAAACTCAGAAGAGGGGCTCAGAAACCAGGGGCAGAAAGTGTTTGTAGAAGTGTTTCTAGCAAGTGATTCTAGCCACTGAGAGCAAGTTTTTCAAGTGCAATAAAGACCAAAACTGCTGATTGGACCTGATAGCAAAAGTTTGACCTTCAGCCGTCAAAGTTGCTGGAGCCAGGTAGAAGCTGTGAAGCAGAGTGGAAAGCAGTTGGTGGAAGAAATATCAAGAGAGAACAAATATAAAGAAGTCCTTCATGAAGATGTGGTGAGAGATGAGGAGATGAGAAATCAGACAGTAGATAGAGGTCGAGAGTCACTTGTTTTGGTATTATGGATTAAACTCAGGTCCTTCATACTGAATACATCCCCAGTCCTTTTTGTATTTTTTGTTTTGAGACAGGGTCTCACCAGGTCACCAAGTTGCCTAGGCTAGCCTTGAATTTGCAATCCTGCCTCAGCTTCCAAGGTACTGGAATTACAGGCGTGAGCCACCATGCTTGGCTGGATTGTTTGTATAGTAGATGATAATTAAGAATATTTCACTGCTGTTAAGAGTTGAATTGTCTCCCCAAAATTCGTATGTTGTAGTCTTAAACTCCAGTACCTGAGAACGTGACCCTTCTTGGAAATGAGGTATTTATAGCAGTCATTAGTTAAGATGAGGTCATAGTGGAGTACAGTGGGACCCTAATTCTATATGACTGATGTCCTTATAAAAGGGAAATTTGGAGACAGACTTACACACAGGGAAAATGTCACATAAAGATGAAGGCAAAGGAAAGAGTGATGGGCGTATAACAGCCAATACAGACTATTACCAGCAAACCCCTCTCAACTAGGGGAGAGGTCTGGAGTGTACTCTCTATTACAGCGCTTTGATAGAACCAACCTTGCTAATACTGTAATCTGACTTCTAGCCACCAGAGCTGTGAGACAGTACATTTCTGTTGTTTTAAGTCACCTAATTTGTGGTGTTTTGTTACTGTAGCCCTAGGAAATGAGTATAATTGCTAATGAGACTTTCTATGATTTACCTTATTAATCAGGGTCACAGTGGGAAGTAGATGGCAGGCTCAAGCTGAGTAATGGGTAAGTTGTCTCACAAAGGTGTGATGTGCTGTGAGGAAGCTACAAGGTATCACGCAGGGCCCGGGGGTAGCCCTGACTGCTTCCAGGCCTCAGGGGCTATCAGAGGGAGCAGAGTTGAAATGAGCAACAGAGAAGCCACATGCGATGAAGCCTGAGTGATGAAGTCTCAGTCACTCCTGAGGACATGCAAGGGCCCATGCTACAGGCACACATGTAAGTTTTCCCGGGCATCAGTAGGGATCTCCTGCTGTTGTTCTGCACTGGCCAAACAAACCAGAAGCCACAGTGCAAGAATGCAGCTTGATACAATGCTGAGGGCTACCTCAGGAGCACAGAACAGAGAAGACGAGACAGTATATGCAAGGGAAATAGGGTCAATGCCTTTTCACATTTTGGAACCACATGACTACGTGATATATCCAGACATTTAAACTTTTAAAAGGCTAATAAGGACCATCTGAGAGAAAAGGCTACCACCAGTCATTAAATTTCTATTTCGTTTAATTTATACTGGTTCTAAAGCACTTAGGATTACTGAATGAGTTAATATTTGTAGCCTCTGTTTCACATTTTTCTTCTTTGAAAATAGCCATTAAGAGAGATGACTCATATGTTCATCAACAGAAAAAATGATAAGGAAAATATAGTATTTATAAACAATAGAGTACTACTCTGCTATACAGAAGGATAAATTTGAATCATTTGTAGGAAAATAGATGTACCTTGAGACTGTAATGTTAAGTGAAATAAATCAGATACACAATATTAAATATCACATGGTTTCTCTCATATGAGAAACCCACAATATAAATATAAATAAAAATAGATAATAGGAAATAGGCAAATAGATCTTTTGTAAATAGGAAAGGGACAAAGAGATGAAGGGAAGGGAAAGGAGGGGAAGGGAAAAAGACAGGAAAAAAAGAATTAAGGTGTGTTATGTACATGTATTAACTCCCTATAATGAATGAAATCATTATTACTACAAACATTACTAATAAAAATTAAAAAGTAGAGAGACATTTCCTTCTATCACCTAACCTCTAGACTTTTGAAGTGATGGAGGTCCATCTCTTTTCTCTTGGCATATTTTGGAGCTACACCAGTGACTATAACAAGAACAGGTCTTGTTTGGAGTTAGGGGTCATACAAGGCAGAAAGTGACACTCAGACAAGCTTCTGTCTCTAGCACAGTTGATAAAAATCCATTTCTTTTATCTATGAATATAGACACGTATTTAAGCTTACTATAAGTGGCTACATTATCAAAACCAATGTGTTCTTATGCTAGCTTTTCATGTGTTTCTATGCTAGATTTAGTCAATGCTTGGTTTCATATGTAATCCTAATTCATTACAGAAGTTAGCATGATCATCATTGACAAGAATAATTTTTCTAATGAAGGCTGGCATTCACATGTTCGTAACACTTCATTTTTGAAACAAAAAATTTTAATCCCTCAAGGGAGGACCAGATATGTTTGAGTCTCTGGGTTGACTCTTGTAAGTGAAACTAAGGATTTGTTTTATGAAGTCTGACTCAGAATTCTTCAGTTTCTCATTGCATAATTAGGGCTATGACTCATTGGTTTCCTGATTTTTGAAGCAAAAAGACAAGATTTGGAAATCGGCCTAACTCATGTGTATACCTGTACATCATATTGTTTATCTCTGGTAGAAAGGGGGATGCAATAAAATATAGATATTTTCATAACGGGAGGAGCAGAATGCTCATGGATAAATCATTTGAGGAAAATCAGAACTGAGCTTTGACTCAAATTCTCCCTCACATGAGTAATCGGGTTAAGAAAGGAAGAGAAAATAGGCCTTAGTGGTGGAAAATGAGGAAACCAGGTGAAGCAGAGAAATGATTTGCAATCCAGAAATACAAGCTTCAGAATCCTCCTAGAAAAAGGTGGACAGCATTACAGAGAAGACCACTTGTGAAGCACACAGAAAAAGAGATAGCTAAGAACTTTAAATGTATACATAAAAACCCGACAGACAAATGGAGAGGAAGTATGGAATGCTCCTCAGTCTAAGCTATCTTCCGATAAAACACATTTCCATGATGATCAGTAATCCTTGTAGATCATTTCTAATTTCTATAAAAGTCATCCCCAAATGTTGCAATGCACAGGAATCTTTCATTTCTTCCATTCATTTTCAGGACAGAAATTCGCTTTGAAGCCTCCTTGTTATCAGAAGCCTTGGAGCACTGGGGTTTCCTCCCTGGTCACCACTTGTGCAGTTGATGCGCTCTTAGTTACAAAGCACTGGACTGCTGCCGCCTTCAGTCAATCTGTTTAGCCAAAGGCCTCTGATTTGTTCACATTTACTACAACACATACAGAGGGCTGGAGGATTTTTTTTTTTTTTTACTATTGATCTGGTGCTTTAAGAGGGGAAAAAATCTCCTTGGCTGTCTAAACACTATCGATCCCTGCTTGGGAGTCGCAGCAGAAGTGTAGAAAGGGCGTGGATGAATTGAAATTTCATTTCCGACAACTTGTTCCTGTTATTTTTACCCTTTTGGATGGGGAGAAACACGTTGCTGCGGCTTCAGTCAATGTGGTCGATAGCTCCACTGAGAAACTCAACACAGCTTCTGCCAGAGGTTTGGCAATGAGACATGATGTTGGATTTCAAGTGTATGAAACTGAAGGATGGTGGTGAAACGCATGAGGTCTTAACAACAACCTGAAACAAATCGAGTGGCTTTGTGGCTTTGGATAAAAGGAGACTGACAACAACTCTGCCTGGGATGGGCTCTGAGTATTGCCAGTGCCTTACCTCTGACTCTCGGTGGGCTTCCTATAACTACCAAAAGAGACATTCTCTAGCCAAAACTAAGGAGAGAAGCATTACAATGAGCTTTTATAGGAGCTTTTGCTCTTGAATAGTGTTTGCTCTTGAATTGTCTAGTAAAGGACCAATACAGAAGCTGAAGCTGTTGGCTAGAAGGAGATAGGGGACAACACTAGGCGTAGAAGGGTATGCATCCACAGCCAGCAGCCACAAGAAACATCCCCACCCCTTAAGCACCCCGACAAGGAGATGAGATTTGGTGCCAGCTTTGTTCTTTTATTAGACATTAAAAGAACACAGGAGAAAACCAGACCCCTTCTTGCTAATGACAACATCTGGCATTTATGTAGCTGTATACCTTTGATCCTTAAGGATCCCAAAGCACTTTACAACCTGATATAGTACTAATGGCTATAGCAATGATCTTACAGTAAACTTGGCCAAATATTTCCTATACCAATCCTTTTTCTCAGCTTTGCAGTGTATGCACCATTCTTCCTTTGGATGGAAAGATCTTTCTCTTTGTTATTTTTTGCAAAGTTTATTCATGACTGCTTCTTTTTTTTTTAAGTACTGTATAACCATTTCTTAATAAACAGTACTTTACTTCTATTTCCAATTATTTTATAGGGCCATTTTTACTCTCATCCCCATCCCTCCCATTCCATAGAAAAAGGGAAATGTTCTTCTCTCCTGGGAGCCAAGAATCTGCATTGCCGATGAGGTTGCAAATTCAGAAACAATAAACAGAATTAAGAAAAACTGAGCTGGCATTTGACAGAAATTGTAAAATGACACTCAGAAATGTTGCTCTTGTGGAAATTACTGATATTAAAATATAAATCAGTGTCTTGTGTTTCCCGTAGCACCAGGGGCTCTATTAGGTTATGCAGTTTGATTGCTGAGCTGAACTTAAGAGAGTTGGCAGTTCCATGCCGAAGTTATCACGAAGTATTTAACCCTTATTTTGCTGGAGTTCAGGCACCTAAGACAATTCCAGTTGAAAATGTCACCTCCAAAAGGCCTTGACTGTTTTCACTGATTGCCTTGAAGCCCAGGAGAGGCAAAGGACTAAGATGAGGACAGAAGATAAAAGAATTTGGAAAATGCTTTCTCTGGACAGTCTTGTTGCACAGAATCAAGCAGAAAGCAGCTGGGGGCAGTTCTGAGAGCAAATTCCATCATTAATAAGGCAAAGAAGAAGAGATTATTAAAAAATTTTAAATATCACCCTACTATACATGGATTATTTATTTTATTTCCCTGACAGCACTATAAAGTAGATATTATTATTTCATTTGCTTCTAAGTAAGGAAACAGATTCAAAAAAGTTAACTTGCCCTTGGCCACATGATTTGAATCAAAATGTGATTCCCTAGCTCCATGAAGAATTGGCTGGGGTAAGAGAATGCAAGATCAGCCTGGAGTGGGTGATGGAACTAGAAAGTAAGCAAGTATTCAAGAAAAGGATAGATGCTGTTGAAAAGATATAGTGGCCAAAGCAGGGAAAGCTGACCAACAAGATACACAGTAATATTAGATAATAACCCCATAAAACAAAATAGCTCTGAGTTCATACTGATGTAAACAATCAATTAAATGGAGAGAAGGACCAACTCTTCTTTGCAGAAAAATTCCAATTGGTAAATGAGGAACAGTAAAAAAAAATCAAAAGTCTCTATTAGAATATCACAATAATCATTATTTTTTTTTTTTTTGTCTTTTTCCTTTTTATCAGTACTGGAAATCGAACTCACGACTGCCTACTTGCAAGGCAGGTACTTATGCCACTGAGCAAAATCCCCAGCCCCAACACAGTAATCATTATTGTGAGTGAGACCCATCTTGCTAAAAATAGCAGGTGGAAGTTAGAGGAAAAACACTATATTTGCATATTCTCAAAGTATCTCTCCTTGAGATATTTATTAGTTGTAGTAGGAAAAAATAGTAACTTTGTCATAGATAAACCCAGTACACATCAGCATAACCAAATGACCTAAGGTTAACTTCATCAGTGATAGAATATATTGACATCATATATCCTCTGGTGATTCACTAAGAAGGTATATACCACACTGGCCCAAAATGCAGAGCATGAGAAAGCATCAGGCAAGTCCAAATTAAGGGTCATTCTGTAAAATGACTGACCAGTATTCTTTTTTAAATGTTCATGTCATATAAAATGAAGAAAGACTGAGAAATTATCACAGATTGGAGGAACAAAAAGAGACAGAGGACAGGGAAGTGTCCCTGAATCAGATTCAGCAACAGAAAAGAGATACTAGTGGTAAAATTTGTTACATTCTAATAAAGTATTTGACTTTGTTAATAGTTTTGGACCCACATTAATTTCTTAATTTTGATCCTCATGTCGTTATGTAAGATGCTAACTTTAGGGAAATAAGAAAAAGCTTATATAGAAGCTCTGTGTACTCTCTTTGCAACTTTTCTGCGTGTGCTTCTTCTTTCACGGGAGACCACTACTACCTACTAGAGAGAAAAAGCAAATCACCAGCATCAATAATAAAGTTAGATGTTTGTGTTAAAAGGCATAAAGAAAGATAACATCAGTCATTTGTAGGAAAATGGATATATCCTGAGACCATAACGTTAAGTGAAATAAATCAGACACAGAAGCTTAAAAATTACGTGGTTCCTCTTATATAAAAAACTCAAATTATAAAGAGCAAAATAAAAGACAGAGTAAGAAGTAGGGAGGCTGATCTGTTGCATATGGGAAAGGGTTCAACAGATGGAGGGAAGAGAAGGAAAGGGAATGAAAGGAGGAATTAAGACTTACTGTGCACATGTACCAACTCTGCACAAGAAATGTCAACTTATACTAATAAAAATTAAACAGGTACTGATAAAGTGTTGTTGGGGAAGAGGGGAGGTATCACCTACCTGGCAAGTCCAGTGTGAGAGTTAACTGTATTCTTTCGTATTTAGAACAGTGCCTGATGTGTAGAAGCTGCCATCCAAGCGCAGGTATTACAGATAGTAACAGAGAAGATGATAGAACTGGGAATTGAGTTGGAGCGTGAAGGTAGGTGATGCTGTTGTTGTTACTGCTGGTTCTGAAGACTGAACTCAGAGCCTTTGCACTGAGCTGAATTCCATTCCTTTTCAATTTGTTTTTATCTTGAGGCAGGATCTCCCTAAGTCACTAAGCTGCCCAAACTGGTCTCAAACTTGTAATTTTCCTACTTCAGTCTCACAGAGTACAGGGATTACAGGCGTGGGTGGTTTCTGACAGACAGAATATACCTCATGGAGGAAACCATACAGCAAGCAGAGGAGAGAGTTTTTTCCACATCAGTCAATGATCATGGCAGCAAAGATTAGATGGAGTGTGTACTTTGACAAGGAAATTTCACTAAATGGCATGAGAATAACGGTAGTGGAAGTAGATAAGCTGAATGTGTTACTCTCTTCCCCACCCTGGCTCCTCCTAGCCTACATAGCAAGTGGAAAAGGAGTGAAAACAAAGAACTGATAGATCAGGAGAAAAAGCAAATTAAGTCAAAGAAATGAAGTCACATTTGAGAAAAATACATCTGAGCTCAAAGACCTTGTCCACAGTGCATAAAACATACACTCCATGGTTTATTTTGCAGCTGTAGAAGTCCTAGAAATGGGGGATAAATCATAAAGTCTCTCTGAGAGGAACACAAATAAGGGTACTTTGTTCATTTTCATTAAATTCAGTTGCATGAAGCAGAAAACCAAAATAACAGTGATTTAAACAAGTAGAAATTGCTGTCCAATGCTGGAATGACCTGGACTCCTTCCATCTCCATAAACATCTCCATAAGCATATTTCAAGTGGCTGTTGGAGCACCAGCCATTAAATGAACATTGCAAGCAATTAAGAAGGAGAGGAGGGACAAAGAGCTGTGTACTACCCGACTTTAAAATTTCCAGGAAGAGCCAGATGTGTTGGCATGTGCCTGTAATCCCAGCACTTGGGAAGTGGAGGCAGGAGGATCATTGTAAGTTCAAGACAGCCTGGGCTACAAAGTGAGCTCAAGACCAGCCTGAAATGCATAATGAGACCCTGCCTCAAAAAGACAAAAAAAAAAAAAAAATTTCCAGGAAGTCCCCAAGATACTACTTATATTTCATTGACTAGAATTTAGAGACATAGCCGCACGTAGCTCCAAGGGAGGTGAAAGATATTCTTCTATTTGGAGTAGCCTATGTGGAGTCTGCTTATTGGAATACAGAGATACTCCAATAAAATTATAATTTTCTTCCTGAGGAAGAGTATGGACATCGATTAGGAGTCTCTGTAAAATGTACCAAAAGGGATAGTCCCAAGGAAAAAAATTTACCTAATATAATGAGTCTTATAAAGCATGGTGCTCCTTTTGCTCCCCAATCTTCTCATCTCATCTGTCATCCCAAAGGCTCTTTCTGAGGAAATCCAATTAACCTTACTTTGTCTCAAGAAAAACCTCTATCCTAAGGTTGCACTATAACCCAGTCTTAACCTTGCATCAGATTCTGGAAATTAGAACTTAAACTGGAGAATTAGCCCTTGATGAAATCTATGAGATGGGCCAAAAGTACAGAAAAATGGTAGATCACTGCATGGGTTTAGCTTTCCAGGGGCAGAAGAACTTGGATGAATACCAAGAAATTGGGAAAAAATCTAGCATCCTGTTTACCTTGCAAGGCAATACACAAAACTTCAGTAGGACAGATCTGTTAGGAAAGGATCTAAAACTATACACATATGCTAGCATCAGGAACGTGAAGAAAACTTTCAAGAGTAAGACAAGACTAGTCAAACCAAAACTCTTAGGATGAGAAAGCTGCAGTATATGTGACCTATTTGCAATGACAAAGACATCTCAGCATACTCTAGCCAAGAGAGGTACCTATGGTCATGGACCCGAAGATGCCGCTGATGCTAGATCCAACCTAAGACCCCCAAATTTACACACACTTCAGAAAGGTCTTATTAAGGAGCTTGAGGAAATCAGAAACTGATTTATGTTTAGCCTGAAAATGATGGTGCTTTCTTAGCAATAACTAAGGTTGTGATTTCTGCCACATGGTGGAAATGAGGCTCAGTGAAGAAGCTAACTGATAGAAAAGTTACTGTCTTTGCACATCTCAGTATATAGCTGCAACATTAGTCACCCATGTGATAGGTAGTGTTGGGTGTTTCTTGGATATACGTAAGGTGCTCTGAGAGTCAACTGAGAGGAAACATAAAATATGACTAGATACTCACTTGAACAAGTTTTTCTTTAGATTAGGATCATTTTTTTCTGGGCACCAGTGTCCCCAAAAGAATGCCTGCTGTGCAAAGCAGATAGCAGGACTTTTGAAAACAGAAAAGCAGTTCCCTGGGCTAATGTAGCAGAAGGGTAGATAAAGTGAAGGTCTCAGCAGCAATGCAGGAGACAGAAGATGTGAGAGCAAGGGTTCGAGAAGAGAGATGACATTAATGAAGTCCTGGGCCTAGAGAATCCAGTAACCAACCACACTCCTCAGAAAGCACTATGAGGGTCCACATGATCACTTCATAAAGCATAAAGGCTCCCTCAAAGCTCTGTCTCTAATCCATCTGGGAAACACTACTGTCAAATGCATCAAAAATGCATTTTTTTTCACTACAAGCACTTCCAAAGTGCCCACTGCTATCACTAATGACTCACAGAATTCCTATGTCTCCCTCATGGAACAAAATTCAGTTCTCTGCTTTTCCTCTAATTTATTTTACTTAGTAAAGCCCAATATATTTTTATGCAACTATTAGAACTTATGCCTTCTACTTTCCATTTGAAATACTCTTGGCCCTTACAATGATAGCTGTGTAACTCCAAAGTGTACAAAACCATTATAATCTAGGAAATCTGTTTTTAAATTTTGGATAAGATTTTATTTAAAAATCATCTGTTGCATATCCAGTGGGTCTGTAAGTAGAGGGTTATTCTCCTCAAGGATACATATATTCTACTACAACTTCTGTGAGAGGCTCAGATTTAGTGCTTAATTCCTACTGAAGAATGGCATTCACCTGTAGACCATAGAATCAGTAAACTTTAGAGCTAGGAAAGACATTAAAGGTCACTTACTACAACCCCTCAGTTTCCAGAGACAAAAATGAAGGTGACACAAATGAGGGTGTTCTCAAAGGACACTCTTCAAATTAGCTACTGAACCAGGGCTTTGGTAGCCCAGAGTCCTGTTTAGTGTTTTTTTATGTCACATTTGTTTTTATCTTTTCATTAGCCTAGTGTGAAAATCACTTATGACATCCACCAATATTTTCTTTGGAGGGTAAAGGAAGTTAAGTGTGGCCATGTGACTTGTTTTGGACAATGAAATGTGAGAAGTGAAGTGCTTTACTTTCACTTTAAGAAGCAGTATGTAATTTACCAAGATCCCTTTCTGCTGCCATGGCAACAGGCAACATACTAGATAATAGAGGTTCCACCAGCTGAGGACAATGTAGAGCAGAGCCTCAGCTGACTCACAAAGGATCCATAACATGAGTGAAAATAAACCCTCATAGGCTTAAGGGATTTGGAAGTTGTTTGTTACTGCAACATCACCTACCCTTTCCCTAGCTGGTAAGTCTGAGCTTCGTATCATTCCCATGATGCACCTCAGTGCACAAAGACTTAAGGGTGTAATCAGAGCAGAAAATCAGAATGCAGCTCCATTAAACATTCCAAATTCCATGTATCACCAGGATTCTTTCTTCCTCTTGGCTTATATTAAGAGTGAGGGATGTACTTCATTACAAAGAATGAGTATTTCAATAGCTTCTCATTCTTGGAAATATTCTGCAGGTAAGTGTCTGGTAGAAATTTCCTCTAGACTTAGAGTTACAAACATAACTTATTTTAATAAGTTCAGTAAGTTATGACTTCAAATGCATCATCCTGTTCTTACACACTCATATATTGTGCAAAAATCATTGGTTTTCTTGGAAACTTTTTATCTAGATAATTCCCATTCCTTTTAAGGTTTCCTAACTTTATAAGCACCAATGTTATTAGCAAAATGATAATTCAAAAATATCATATCATTTAACATTTCAAGCAATGCTTGTAAAATGAATGGAAGATTTTCACAGTAGTAAGAGAGTCTGGGTGACTTTAGGTAGTCACTCGGCCTCCTTGGGACTGTTTCTCCTTCTGTGAAACAAGGACAGTAGTAGTACACACCTTTCAGAGTTACTGTGAGCATGAAGGTGGATCATATGCATCCTGAACGGTTCATAATAAGTGTACAATGTTAACTGTTAATTATCTGAGCCATGGAATGCTTAGAAATCTAGAAAATGGGCTAAGTTCAGACCTTTCACTTTCCAAGAAGTTGAGGTTTCCAAGAAGGTTGAATTCAGAAACTATTTTGTCTACCAAATTGTGGTTTTCTGGAAAAGATGTAAAAACTATGGTCCTGCCTCCGTGGTGGGGGTTTTAACATGCTTTTGGAAACAAAAATATGGACTAGAGGGTTAGTGTTGCTAAAGGTTTGGAAAAAATTTCCAAACTCTCCACCAAGGGCATAGATCCAGCTGGGAAAATCTTTAAAGGACTAGACTCATTTATACTCTTCCCATTGACCTTTTTCAGGCTTATACCACAGCTCACAAAATGCTAAAGCTTAAAGGAGAATTGAGAGCTTCCAAGGGACTGAAAGGTGAGGTAAGACTCCTAACTTGTCTACATACCTGGACTTAAATCTTGGTTACAAGGGACTTCTTTTCAAGTTCCATGACTCAGAATTCCAGGGAGAAGCCCCCACAAAATACTGCAGACAGAAAAAGGCAGCAGAACATAGCAGGTCAGGTTAGGTGGGTCTGGGTTTATATCCAATGGCAGAAGATTATTGGGCATGTTGTTTACTCTTTCTATACTTTATCTTTCCCCAAAATATGAATGATGAGCACTTATGTCAAAGACTAGCTAGGAAAATTATAAGACACTGCATGTAAAAAATACCTAATAAATATTTACTGTTGTTGCCAAAAATATTCTTTTTATCTAGAATACTATAAAATGAAATGTAAAGTGTTCTGATTTGTCTAGTATTTTGGTCAAATGGTGTATGTATTACCTGACTTTTTCCAGAAGGTATTGAAGGGGCCTGTTTGGGTAAGGATAGAGGGGTTCCACTTACCATATGGATTTTAACAGACCTACCAAGATGAGTAGCTTCTAAAACAGGAATTTCTGCCCCTTTTCTGAAGGGTAAATGGAGCCCTAAGGAAATAACAGGAAATAAGGATCAGGTATGAATTTTCTAGAAGAGCATTCCTTCATGTCACTGGTGTCTTTGGAATAACTTTGACATGTTAGGAGCTGGGAACCTCTGTTACATTAAAAGGATAAAAAAATAGTCAAAAGTCCTTAGTCTCTTGGGGAATACCTTCTAGTGGAATGATTTCTCCAGGAATATGATTTCAAAAAATATGCGGCACCTGGGCAAATGCCAACAAATATCAGCCCACATTCCATAGATGACTGATATATATGCCATGTGTACCCTAAACCATATAAAGTGTGCCTCTGTTTAAAAAATTTAGAAGACAATACAATATTCTTATTCTTCACTATATAAACATAACTGGCTCAGAAATTTTTATTACAGGAAAAATTTTGTATGAATATCAATTTATTCCCATCATAAATAATGCAAAAAGTACAATGTTTCCATAAGCATAAAAGTAAATTCAGGAATCTGGTTAATGATATCAATATTAGTGTTTAAAATTACTATAAACACTATTATTACATAAGCAAAAATAAAAATTCCTGAAACAACATTAGTTTTAAAGGCTTCTTGCTTTTTGAAGCATAACTCTCATGATAAATTGTTATCTGTTGAATGGGTGTAGTATTCACAGTGTTTAAAAGTGATTTTCCATTGCTTGTTGGAGATTTTTGTCCCTGTCCTGAGATAAGTAATTTCCCAGAGATGATGATCTTTCTAGTGATCTAAACTCCAAAATTCCTCTGGAAACTGCCACCCAATTTTCACCAAGCTTTCTTGTTCAAGTGCCAAATCTCTAGGAATATTGCCATATTGAATCTTGTAATGCTCTTGAACTCTGAAAGTGCTACATATTCACAAGCTTAAATTTAATCTCAGCTCCCTTGCCACAAAAAAAGCATGAAACTACTTGTTAATACTTTGAAGTCTACAGCAAACATGTTTTAGAAGGCGTGCTCTTTGACAAAAGACCCATTTAATCAATAAAGAAAATTTGCCTCAATAAATAACCTGTTTTCCCATATCATGAATATGTTAGCAACTGTAGAATTAGCACTCACCATTTCGTCTGTAGGTTGATGGCTTGGCTGATGTCACAAGCTCCTAAGCAAAGTGACCTGATTCTAGCCTTATCTAAGCAAAAACTGGGTATCTAAGTACTTGGCTTGTTATTTCAGCTATCACTAATGATTTCAAATCCAGGACGGGATCAGATTATGCCTCAGGGTCATCATTATGACCCTCAGTTCATCTCATGTCCCAGTACTGGTACAGAGATATGAGTGATGAAATGTCAAATTAAATCTATTACTACTGCATATTAATACTCAAAAGACATCTGCCTGGAATTTAATATTCGTAAGCTAGGTGGAAATATAAATAGTTTATGATTAATATTTATGCAAGATGTTAGCAAAAAATTAGATTTTCTTGACCCCCAGAAAACCTTGCCTTTCTGGGGTTCTGAGGTTAGCATAGTATCCTCTTTAAACGATCTACAGTTAAAAATGGAACATGGTTGGTGGAAATCATGTTACTTCCCTTCAAGCATTTTTACTGCTGTTCTAGTGCATCAAAACCCCTTCGTGATTTGGTCCTTAGGAATGAATGATTATGTTTTTATTTTAAAAGCAAATTTTGTTTGCTATCCCATAAAACACATTTGTTATTCAACTGGTTTAGGGAGTCTTCAAAGAAAGATAATTTATCCCCAATCTCTAGCTTTGTGAATGAAGAAATTTCCTCGGAGACTCTAAGCCAATGCTAAATATCCAGATTAGATGAATCTGCAGCACAGATCCAATTCTGAAGCCCAGTAGTATAAAAGAATAGGGCTAGTAGGTCTTGTACTGCAAGGACATCTAAAACTAAAGAGGGGATATTTTTATTAGCCTGAGAGAGAACGTCTGTTAATTTAGGATAGAGTTGCATATCACTGGCATTTTGTTAGTGAGTCTCCAGTGTGCTGAGCTCCACATGAAGAAATCTGGTGATGTGGTCCTCACTGTGAGACACTACTCCAGCATCCAGGCAAGACTACAGAGAACTGGGCTGTCCTGTAGGGTAGGCATGGCATCATCACCTACTTTGCTCATGATCCCAAAGAAAAATGGTTCCGTGGCAAGAATGGGGGAGGGCTGGGGATTTAGCTCAGCGGCATAAGTGTCTGCCTTACAAGTGTGCAGTCGTGAGTTCGATCCCTGGTACCGATAAAAAAGAAAAAGACATTTAAAAAAAAAAGAATGGAGGGGGGATTCCGATAACCCCATTCCCAGGAAGGCTCTATGCCCTATTCCCGATGTGGCAATCATGGGTAAAGGGATTAAAAGTACGAGAATCAAATTGCTGCTCTTTATTGGGTCAAAATATTTTGTTTTCAAGTTAGAAAACATTGTACGCGCATCAGTTTTTAAAACCACTCTACACATATTCTCATAAGAGGGTTCCTGGTAATTGTCTAATGGTAATTACATGCTTGGGGCAGTTGACATCTACTGTTATTTTTCTGAAAAGTAAGAGATGAAGGCAGAAGCAAGAGAGGAGGAGGGAGAGTTTTGAGATAATGAAATCGTTTTAATGATAGAACCATGCCGTTAACCTAATTAAACTATAAAGCAGTTTTTAAAAAAAACCTCAGGTACTAAATGGAAATGAAGACATAAATCAGCTGAGACAGCGGCACTTCTGGGAAACCTTCCGAATTCCGAATATTCTGACATTGCAGTGTCTGATTCTCACATTGTCCTCTGGCCCTCCTTGGCCTTGCGTAGAGGTCTCTTAGAAACTGGCCTGTACAATAAGGTTTAATTTACAACGTCCATGTCAGATCTCCAGTTCCCCTGGGAATGTGTATTCTGTAGCTCATGTATCTCACAAGAGCAGTCTGTGAGATGTAGCAGTAGGGTACTGGCTACATGGTCAGAAGAATGTGATTTCTTATCTCTACTGCCCACCAGATATGGGACTTTGCACACTGTGACTCAAGTTTCTGTACCATTTCTATGTACTCACCTCTGCCTTGCCTCTTACAATTGCCCCAAGTTTATTGAGGTCATTTTGCCTGTAAGAGCAAAAAGTCAGATGTCCTTGGGAGATTGTATCCCATAGGGCAGCTCTCAGCCGTTAACTGGCTGGAGCCAAATTTGACAACTTCACTTTCATCACCATCCCTCAAAACAGACTCTACAGTATAACTTACACTCTGGAGTTCCCTGTAGGATCAGCCTAAAATGAGCCATGAGACTTCGTCTGAAATTGCTTAGTTTCTTCTGCTTCCCTATCCTGCTTCCCCTTCTTCCTTCTTGGTTTCTCATGGGAGTGTTTCTTTAATAAATATCACAAATCTTCACATAGGAAGCCACTTCCAGGCATTCTAACCAAAGAGATGGGCACCTCCTTATATATATGCTTCAGCCTCAGTTCCAGGATCTAAAGCTTAGAGGTGATAACGCCTGTGTTCAGTGTGATTGAAAAGAAAGACAGGACTGAAACTGCATAGGTTCACAGAGGGCTTTTTCCTAATTGCTGCCACACTTGCCACCCACAACTTTGAGGGTGAAAGTGGCATCGTGATGTGAAGAACACACCCATCTACCCGATCTCTGCATCCCACCACCTCCCCTCCCAAGCTGCTACACTTCATCGTCTATTTTGGTCTCAGTCACTACTTTTCATTCTGATCTTGCAACAGTTAGCTAATCCTTTTTGCTCATAGTCAAAGACAGGGCCCTTACCCACTTAGCAAGGGGATTTCACTTGTGTTCCCACTGGTGAACCCCTGCAAAGGAAAGCACTAAGTATTATAAGTGAGGAAGATTTTGGTTAATGAGTAAAAAAAAAGACTTCAGAATCCCACATCAGCTCCATCACTGATTCATTCACTGTAGTCTTGACAAGTTCATTTGACACCTTAATATGTTCGTTTTATCAGTGGCAGAACCATTAATATTTATAGACAGTTCACTGGGTGCCTGGAATTACTCTAGATGCTGGCTTCCTTTTGAAAAATAAGAGAATTGTCTGATGCACCCACAGGAGTGTGGTGAAGATTAATTAATATAAATAAGTAATTGTCTGAATAATGTAGAGCACTCAGACACCTCACAAATGGATACTGTGTAAATGTTACACAGGATGAGTAATAATAGCAATGACTTGATGGACAAATTTCTAGCAAATTTAAAGTCCCTGTCAACCTGTTAAGTGAAGGAAAGTAAGCATTTTCATGAAAGTTTGTAATTGATGCTTTGTTTCTCTGGCTGCCTAGGTGGGGGAGAGAGACAGAGACGTGAACAGCCTGAACAGTAAGCTCCTGAGCCTACAACTTGACATCAAGAATCTGCATGATGTCTGTAAAAGGCAAGGGAAGACTTTGCAGGAGAACCAGCTTTGTGTAGAGGAGGCCATGATGAACAACAACAGCCACGTAAGGAACTACCCAGTGACCACCCATCCCTGCTCACTTGACCACTGCTGCTCCCTTGGGCAGGAACAATAGAAAGTTTATTCCACTGTCACTGAGCTAACAAAGAGAAAGAATTAAACACATGCACTGTAACACACAGAAAGTCCCATTCCTGCCCTTAGAATTTTTCAGTGTAGCTGTCTATGGGTCATTTACATCCGAGGCATTATCTTTTCTTTATCTGACCTTTCACACCTGATTTATAGCTCATTGCTCTGGAAATACCAGACCTCAGTAATAGAAGGAAAGTAGTGTCTCCTACTGGCGCATAGACAGATTTCTGAGTCAACCGTGGAAATAAAAGCCATTGCACCTGTTCTGCAGCATCGCTGCTCATCAGTTACTGCCACACCTGCCTCTCACTAGCTATGAGCTTCTCTTTTGAGGCCAGAACCCAGTGACAGGACAAGCTTAAGTCCCAAAAGAGTTAATGCCTCTAGAAGCAGTCCTCAAACATTAACAAATAGGGAGATGGCTGTTTAAGAACCTCTCTCCCTTCCCCCTTAGAAATTAACTCAAGCATGCTCTGTTGTCTCCCAGAATTCCTCAAGGAACCGAGCCCTAATGCTGAGAGTAGCAAGCTTGATAACACACTCTTGATCAGTTTCCATCCTTGCTTTTAGTTCCCACGTCCTCTACCAGAGTTCCTATGATCGCTGCCACATAAACTACTATTCGATAGTCAATTCCTTGTCACAGGGCCTGCTTAGGGGGCCACTCAAGCCAAGACCCTCAGTAACACCCCACACATGTGTGGGCAGTGAGACCTCCTGGCATGACCATCTTCCTATAATTTTGAACTAATAATAATCTATTGTGCAGGGAGTTCACCAGCTGAGGAAGTTTTGTTTTACCCTGAGGTTTTCTCTCTTTGGAAACCCTAAACCTAAGGTCTTTAAACCAGTCTATATTTATTCACACAAGTCGGGGAGCCCGCTGGAATATATTTTCCCACAGCTCTCTAAAAACTTCCTTATTTGTGTTTAATGACTTGACATCTACACACACTTTAGACACAAGCCTTTGCTGAACCCCCAAGTTAGCCTCTTAACTGGCATGCAAGCAGCCACTGTGTTTCTTGCAGTCAAGAATCTGTGTTGGTTTTTTTTTTTTCAATGTGTCTGTTAGCATTCTCCTAGGAGTTGTCACCTCACTATAGAAACCACAAATTGTTCTCTGTAATGCCCTAAAAATGCCACCAACAGAGCAATTCTACCTCATCTACTAAGTATTGCTATCTTTCCTCAGGAAGTCACAAATACAGAAAAATCCGTCGGTTTTCCTAAATGAATCTTGGGAAGAAGATTATCATTATTTTCTTCTTTCTAAATATTAACATTTGAGTATATTTTCACCCCTGCTCTCATGAGTTTACTTACTCCCCTACTCAGAGAAAACCATGTGGCCTCCTTGGCAACTTGGAAGGAGAAAAGCATTAAATTGCACTTTATTATTCTAATTGCCCAGAAGAAGTTCTAACAGCTTGAAATAAGCTTTAAAACAAGCTCTTTTCTTCCCCAGCACTTAGTGCAAAATTTAAATTGCAGACTATGCATACAAATACACAATTACATATAGACCTATACTCATCTACTCAGAAAAATCCCTTTAAGGTCTGCCCTCCAAGGAAATGTAATATGGGAACAAAGCAAAAGCCCAAGACTTTCTGGAATTTTGACTAATATCTAACACACAGCTGGGGAAATACACAGAAGGTTATGGTTCATGACCACAGTTAAAGAGAAAAGCAAAGTATTATATCAGAGGTTATGTATAGCTAAAAGAGTGAAAGGGAGGAGGTGGGTGGTGGGATGGAAAATGCGTGGTCCTGTAAATCAGTAACACATTATGCTCTGAAACCCAGGAACACAGCAGGGACTGACATGAACCAAGCAGGTGCCCAGGCTACAGAACTGATGGGCACTCACTCGGCAAATACCAACTTGAACTTGCTTGATTGTGAGCCTGAGTGTCTCCTTAAACAGTGCACCTTACTTCCTTCACTCTCTAGTCTTGGTCCTGCCCAGAAAGAAACCAGCCAACAAACAAAGTCTCAAAGTAAGAAGAAAAAGAATAGCAGAGATATCATAACAAAATTATGATCAAATCAGAAGCGAAAGACCTGTATGAGCAGTTTTCCCAGACTGCACTCCCTGCTGGAGTCATTAGGAGCAAACTCTAATATTCAGAAGAACTCAGATTGTCAAATTAATCTTTGAGGTATATGGAAGACATTGTTTTTTAGCATAAAACTGCTTCAGGTGAATTTTCTGCCTGAAGATAAAAGTCATTTAGCTGAATATATGAAGATTAGTAGAATCTCGATGGGCATGATCACACAATATTATTTTTAATCATTGCTAGTGAAAAAATATTAAGAGAATCTGCTAAATCCATTGTGGAGTCCTGGATTGAATCTTGGAGCAGAAAAAAAAGAAACATGTTCATGGAAAAACTAGTGCAATCCAAAATGAAGCATTAAATTCAAATAATCTACCAATATTAATTTTTTTAGTTTGTACAAATATATTAGCTTATGTAAGAAGTTAAACTGGGCACGGTGGCACACATCTATGATCTCAACTACTTGGGAGGCTGAGACAGGAGGATAACAAATTCAAGTCCAGCCTACCTTACTTAGCAAAACCCTAACTCAAAATTTTAAAAATTTAAAGGTCTGAGGATGTAGCCCAAAGGCAAAGGCCATGGATTCAATACCCAGTACTAAAAAGAAAAAAATTAAGGTAAATGGGTAGATGAAGAATCTATAGAAACTCTCTGTGCTACTTTTGGAATTCTTCTATAAATCAAAAATCATCCCAAAATGGGTTTTTTTTAAATAGTAAATCTCAGAACTTGAGTGAGAATAATGTCTAAACCACAAAGATACATCCAAAAGAAATCACTTAAACACAGAGCCTTATAGTCTATAACCATAAAAAATGTAACCTATAGAAGATATAAGAAATATAAATATAAATTTACCTCAACGATATAAGGCTGAGAATCCTAAGAAATATCTCACTTAAGACTTCAAAGACAGAAAATGATGCACATGGCAGTGACTAAAAAAAAAAATAAACTTTTTGGTTTTCCAATTTTAAAAAAATTATCAGGAATCCAGTTATGTTAACCAATGACAAAAGAGAACAGAAACTACAGTAGGAATAAAATGGTTAAAAAGTATTGTGAAAAGCCGGCTTTAAGCAAATCAGCGGGGCCTGATGACATTCTTAAGAGTACTTAAGAAATTGGCAGGTGTTATTACATAGCTGCGAGTGATTATTTTTGAGAACTCAAGAGGATAAAGAAAGTCCCTGTAGACTGAAAAAAAGGTAAATGAAGTGCTCATCTTTTTAAAAGGGGGGGAAAGGACAATCCTGGTAATTATAGGCCTGTCAGCTTAACTTCAGTATCAGGGAAAATACAGAATTTAACATCAATCAATTAGAAGCAACTTAAAAAGCACTAAGTATTGGGTGGAAACCAATGTGACTTTTCAAAAGGCAAATCATGCCAGGCCAATTAATTTCCCTCTGTGATCAAGTGGCTACATAGGCAACGAAGGAGCAATAGCTATAATCACTTTGACCACAAGTAAGACTAAAAGGTTGACTAAATATGGGAACAAATTTCTATGTGCGGCCATCGATTTCCACGTCTTTAGGTGCTGACACCAAGGCGTGAATCTAGCCGAGAAACCTGGTGGACCTCAGTGGGAGCCTGCACAGTCACACCCATCTCTGAACAGTCACCTTCAGAACCAATCTTACTTCCGCTCCAACTTGCTCATTTTCTTGAGATCTCTGTGTAAAAGCCAAAGAAGAATATAATAAAACATCTATGTCTTCACTAGGGAAAAAATTTCTAAGAAAGACAAGGAATAAGAAATGTACTGGTTTCTTCATGAAATTTTTCTTCAGCACTTATATAAGTGAAAAATATATGTAATTCATAGGTTGGCATTTTCTACTCATTTAGAATTAAGAGAAACTTTTGGATACTTGGGATAAATAAGTATACAGTTAACAGGTCTTGAATAAGTTTGGACATTCCTTTGAAATGTGATTCCTCCAAACCCTTAGGCATTAGTGTGCAAATATTTAAAGTTTCCACTTAAGAAAACTATAATTTTTCCACAGATATAAGCTGTTCCTGGATTTTTAAAATCAGGTAAATTAAGTCAGAGCTATATCTGTTCTCCATTAGAAGAACTGAGAGAACTCTCATCATCCAGCTGGTCCACCATGTTACCTCAGACCAAAATTAAATCCAGAAGATTCAACATGACCTCTAGGGAAAGAATTTGTTAGTAGTTCATCAGAATCGTTGCTAGGCTGCTAGCTTTATATGTACTGTTTAGGAAAAGGCATTCTTTGCCCACAGGAAACTTTAAAGCCAAGGAGCAATTCTGAACACATCTAAGTATAGATGATATACTAGGTACTACAAGGGGATAACCTAAAAAAGTCTTTGTCATTTTGTTTATGTGGGTTTTTGTTTTTGTTTTTGTATTCTGAGATAATGTCTTGCTAAATGGTGCGGTTGGCCTCGGACTCACGGTGATCTTCCTGCCTCAGCCCTCCGAGTGCGGGGTCGCGGGCATGAGCCACCACACCTGGCTTCTTGTTGTTGTTTAGTCTTTGTCTTTTAAACAAAAAATGTTTCTCTCATTCTTTTGAAGAGAAAATAAAGACATGGAAAGAAGGAGAAGAAAAGAAAGAATACACAGGAGAACACGGTTGGTTTTCAGCGGGTCATATGCATCTAAGAGTACAAAGGGAGCTCCAATACACAAGTTACACGGGAACACTAGAAGCACCAGGAGTCTAGCTTCTTAATCCTAAGAGATCAGTTCACCTTCAACAAAGCCAAAAGAAAATGGATTTTAGCAAAAATGATGAGGATTTTGTTGACCGTTTGCTTCACTAAAATAAGCCCTTGTGAATTAATCCTATTCCTGGGATGATGTTCTTTTTAGTTTTAAGATGTTTTTAGCTCTGTCCATGTTAACTACCTGTCATCATTTCTCCCAAGAATTTCCCCATTTCCTCTCCTTACCTGAGTAGACAGAGGATGCAGCCTCCTGAGGACTTGCCTCTTACAATGTACGTGCGTACATGTGCACACAAGCACACACACACCACTACTCCCAACTCCCTTTTATCTAAATTTTATTCACAACTGAGTTTTAAGAATGGAATCATACTTATCCTGGAAAAAATAAAAACACTGAGAAATAATGTTTAATAGAAATGTTAAAAATTACAGCTACACAAAGTAAATACGAAATTCGATTTTGTTTGGCTTAGGAAAGAAGTCTCGACAACTTCCCTCCAGCCATATGCGTCAGATATTTAGGCCAAGAGTACAGCTTGACTTTATGTAGCTTTTCTGTTGCCTGGTGACCAAAATGGTCCATTTTCTCTGTCTTCTCAATTATAAAACATTTAGGGTGAGATAACTTCAGGGAAACCGGAAAAGAGTAACTCAGACTGAATGGACACAATCAGCTGCTGTCTTTCTAGATCTGAGCTGAGTTAAGCCTCCTTCCCTTTTTACGTGTGCTGCACCACCCACTCTCACTAGAGAAGATTTTCTCTCTTTCCGATACCAGCTTAATCTCATTAAAAGTACATCTTTCCAGTTTCTCCAGCCAAATCGCTGAGGCTGTCTTGTCTTGGATGACAGTCATTTCCCGCCACACAACATCTAACTCAGCAGTGAATTGCATGGATTCTATTTTCAAAATGTATCTAGAATCCAACCAACCACTCCTCCAACAGCTGCCGCTACCACCTAGCTCTACACCATCTTCACTTGCCTCAGTTTCTCTAGCACCTTCCTCTATGAACGTCCTGCTTCTGCTCTGCCTCCTTCAGCTGGTTTACACTGGAACAGTCCATGTGTCCTGTATAAAATTTTAAAAGACATCACGTAACCCCTGCTCAGTACCTTCCAATGGCCTTTCATGGCCTCTTTTTTTTTTTTCCTCACATCATCTGGCATCATTTTCTCCCCTCACTTTCTGTACTTCAAACAGAACAAAATGCTGGCACTCTTTGGGGATTATCAATACCACCAGGCATGATCTCACTTTCATGACTGTGTACTGTTATTTCTCTCTCTCATATATTCTTGCTAGACTTTTCTCCCAGGCTCCTTCTCTTGCTTCCTTCATTTTTGCCTCAAGTTTCATCTTCTTAATGTGGTCCTCCATAACAGCATTTAATTCCAAATTATAAACTCTCCCATCCTAGCGTTCCTCATCTTTCTCCCTTCTTTACTCTTCCCTACAGCACTTCTAATTTACTTGCTCTAATTGCTTTCTCTTCTCTTAGATGCAAACTCTACGAAGGCAGGTATTGTGTTTGTTTTACACATTGTTATATTCCTATTACCTAGTACAGTACTTAACATAAGTATGTCCTAATCCTGGTTAAGCAAGCTAATTATATGAAAACATCAAATCTATACAAAAACTGGTATGCTCATGTTTATAGCGGCATTAATAGCCAAAAACTGAAACAGTTCAAATATCCCTCACCTGGCAAACAAATAAATAAAATATGAAATGTTATATAATATTCTTCTACAATGAAAATGAACAAACCCTGATTCTTCCTGCAATATGAATGAACCTCAAAAACATGCTGAGTAAAAGAAACCAGACCCAAAAGATGACACATTATACATTCGTATAATCTCAGTACTCAAGAAGCTGAGGCAGGAGGATCGTTGCAATTCAAAACCACTTTTGGCTACAAAGTGAGCCCAAGGCCAGCCTGAATCACATAGCAAGACCCTGACTCAAAAACAAAAAAAGAAAAAAACATATTACACAATTCCATATCTGACATGTATAGAAAATACAAAAACTGGCAGGAAGCTTATTAATGGTTGTCTGGCCCTAGGGGTAAGAACAGGAGTGAACTGCACATGAGCATGAGGAAATCATAGGATGCTGGTAATGTTCTAAAACTGCAGTGTAATGATTGCAGTATAACTCTATAAATGTGTTACAAGTTATTGAATTTTATACTAAATATTGTAATATATAAATTCTGCCTCAATAAAACTGTAAAAAAGTTAATTTTTTAAAAACCTTGAAAGCTGTTATGTTAAGTACTCTGTTAATGAAACCAAGTCCACAAGCTCAAATTCCTGGGAGCCAGTGAAATTTTTAGGCTCTATTTTCATTTTTCTTTCATCTAATACGTAGTGATGTATGAATCACTAATCTAAGATCAATAGGAGAAGACATGATCCCTTGCCCTCCAGGAGTTTGTAATCTAATTAGAATAGGTACAGAATGCAAAATAAACATGCCTGCAAGGTCTCTGATACTGATGCAAAGACAGCTGATCAGACCAAAACAAAAACAGGATTCATACAGGGTCTTTGAGTGTGAGCAGAAAGATCATAAGCAGACACGGGAGCTCAAGACCGCCCTCCTGCTGTGCTCTTTACCTACCTCTCTCTCACGTGTCACTGTCATATGAGATAATGGGCAAAGAAATATAAAAAGCATTAGTGCAGAACTTCAGTTATTCTAGGAAAACAACTTGGATGTATCTTGCCAGCTGAATGCCTGGTAAAGTAAATGTGAATGAAAAGAAATGGAGTATGGGCCTAGCAGTATTTCCAGCAGATTGTGGATCCGCAGAGAGCACACATACACACGTGTGCATGTGCACACACACAACTTTCATGTAGGATGACATCTTTCAGAAGAAGACAGAGTCAGTGCAGATGTGAACAATATTTCTGCCTTTTTCCAGCATTCTAGTATCTTCAAGAATTCACCCTTACCAAGAGTGATGGTGCATGCCTGTAATCCCAGCACTTGGGAGGCTGAGGTAGGAGGATTGTTGTGAGTCTGAGGCCAGCTGGGCTATGAAAAGCGTTCAAGGCGAGACCCTGTCTCAAAAAAAAAAAAAAAAAAAAAAAAAAAAAAGGAAAGAAAGAAAAAACAAGTCCTAAATTTCTTTCAATGCTCCTTTGCCTAGATTTTTTTTTTTTTTTTTTTTGGTGTGGTGCTGGGGATTGAACTCATGACCTTGCACTTGCCAGGCAGGCACTTATGCCACTAAGCTAAATCCCCAGCTCTGCCTAGATATGTTTAATACCAAATATAGTCCATAAACCCAGACCAAATTCCTTCCAAATCAGTTGTGTTCTGTATGTGTAAACACAAAATATTACCAGTGTTACTTACATATCTCTAGATTTTTTACATGTATATATTTTTTCTTCTGACTTACAATAAGCTTATGACAGGTAAGAACCTTCTTATCAAGTAAGACTTACAAAGTACTGTATTTTTCTATGAATAGAATGAAATGGTAAGATCTCTTAGATGTGAATGGTTGAACAAATGAAAAAAATCAAAGAATCCCTGCATCCTTAGTGACCCTCTAAAGCCTTTGCTGTATATTCTACCTGTATCATAGAACAAGAAACAAGCACAGACATTACCATTCGAGGAGTCCCAGGTAGATTTTGGGTCTACTAAAGAGTGTCATCTGAGACAGCTTCAGCAACTGAAGAAAAAATTGCTGGCCCTTCAGCAAGAACTGGAGTTTCGCACAGAGGAGTTGCAGACTTCCTACTGTTCTCTCCTACAGTATCAGTCCATCCTGGAGAAGCAGACGTCCGACCTGGTTCTTCTTCACCATCACTGCAAGCTGAAAGAAGACGAGGTATCACTGAACTAACTACAAACATGTCCTCCATGCCACGGACCCATAGAGATCAGGCCAGCAGTCCAACCCTGAGAAAGGAAATGCTAGACTTAATGAGGAGAGCTTCACAACTTCTTGAGCAGGATTTATAAATTTTCCCTCTTTGATTCTTAGGTTTTTGAATCATGAATGCCATAATTGAGTTAGCTGTCCGGTGTTAGTGCATGTGGGATGTTGAGCTGTACGTGCGTGTGCACACAAGAGTCCATCCTCAACATCCTATTACCATTGCAATTGAAATGCAAAAGACTCGAGGGTTATTTTTAAAAGGTATAAGGTCCATTAGGTCAATTATTTTTAGATAAATCAGGTCTTGATATGTATGATGCACAGTTGATAAGAAAACCTGACACTGAATCTGAGTCAATCATTGAGAGTGCTAGATATTTTTTCAGACTGGAGTTTTAGATTCTCTAGACTTGACCTAAGTATGTTTCATTTATATTCATGTTTCAGGGCAGTATTTTTTAAACCACAGTTATATCCCTGTAGAATCCCAAGTAAATTTCAAAGAACAGAGCTACAGAACTAAAGTCAGTTGAGTATTAATAGCAATAAGATCATGGTTTGGGGTGGTGGGGCCAGCAGACTCCTATCTGGGCTTCCCTTGACATTTTCTTTCTTCAGATTTAAGGAAAATTCCAGGAAGTGTTTTAGACACTTTAGTTGGTTCTATAGGAACCAACTTCCGAGACTTTAAAATAAGGAGGCTGAGAAAACAGAATTTTTAAAAAGGAAATATTATGGCCAAAGGAGAATTTTCTAAAAAGCATTGGGAAAGAAAGGAACAAAGGAAAATTATCCTACAAAATATAATCTAGAACAAAGTCTATGAGCATAAACCATGATTCAATAAAGCTAATGTGCAGGTGTATTAAGATTGGCTGATTTGCTATAATTTAAAAGAGTTCAATCTGAACAAAGTAACCCTAGATTTATTGAGATAGTGTATAGTTGCAAAGAATGACAAATAAGTAACAGTTTACTTCTGTGTTGTATAAAAAGAGATCAAAGAAAAGTGATTTTTGCTATCATGGAACTGCATGTGTCACATCAGTTCAAGGCTTCCATTCTCCGGATTACCTGGGGTGCTACTGGAACTCCAGCCATCACATAATCCAAATGAAGAGGGGGATAGGAAGAAAAGCACACACTTTCTTTCCAAGAACACTTACCAAAAGCCCCACACAACACTTCTATATCATTGGCCAGAATTAGTCACATGCAGGAAATGTACTGGTGATCGCCACTCCCAACAGAGACAAGTTCTACTTGGGCTGGAGGTGGGGGTCAGGGAATAAATACGTGATCCAGCAAGTGGCAGTCAGGGACATAGATTTTGAACTGAGAAAGCATTAGCAATTTTATTTTAGACCTTCGCCATGTTCCTCAAATGCTTTGTTACACGGATGCATCAAACTTTCACCTAAAGCTGGCTTCCATCAACAGCAGAGCCCATGGTGGTGGTGAACCAAAGGCACACATTGTTGCAGCAGGTTGCTATCACTGAAAGCTCTAAAAAGGTTCGCCATCACTGTTAAGACAATGTGATGAGTTAATGCCAGAGATGATTCCAGGGAACATACAGGGAAGTGAGTCAAAGAAGGACAGAAGTCCATGAAGGAAGTTGCTATGGATCAGAGGCACTGGGGTTTGATCTTCCTAGAGAGCTCTGGGAGATACTAGAACATACATCAGGGTGAACCCACCAACTCACTCTAGTCATTGGCCAACGGCTGCTCCTAGAGATGCTAACTCGTGAGCCCTTCTAACCTCCCCTCCCTGAGCCCCTGAAGCCCTCTGAAGGCAGAATCAAAAATGGTTGCCACTGAATAGGTTTAGTGTACAAAGAAACAGTGTCAAGGGGATGTGAGTAGGCCACTGGCAACTCTGTGACAAACATTTTAATGACAAATACTCTTTACCTCTTTTTCTCACCTAATAAAGACCTTAAACTAAATGATCCTTTCTTAAGAAGACTCTGAACTATTAGGCAACGGTAGATAATTAGCTGAAATAAATGGAACATGTTCTGTTAGAACTGGACTATTTTAACTTCCTCAAGGAATCCTCTCTAACTCCTTGAATGCACATAATTTGAGTCATATAATTTTGTGCACTCAGTTATATACAGTTTGATAATTTTAAATCTTATCTCCTAAATATTTTGAGTTTTAAACTCTTCGAGAAGTACCTTATATCTCATAATTATGGATCCTCTCTATACTCCTTACAATGTTTATGAGCTTTCAATACATGTTTGTCAATTGGATGACTAATTGATTAGAAAGAAAAGAAACCTATGTAAGGATTATGCAAATCTCACAGGAGCTTTGGGCCATGCTCCCCAGTGTCTCTTGGGAATGTTACTAATGTGGGCCTGTGTGCTTGAAGGCTCTACATTTTCCAAATTAGATCTCTAGAGAGGCCTTAGGAAAGAAAGAATGCTGGCATTTAAAGCCCTTAAAAATATGGAGCGGTATGAATCCATTCTTATTAATCAATAAGTATTTATTGAGCTTCTACACATTCTGGACAGGATGGGTAATAGACATGATGCCTGCTTTTAAGAAGCTTACCTCCAAATAAGACAATCTTTTTAATTTCTAATCATTCACATCCTGATATTATATATTAAAGCTTTTAGATCTATGCTACATCTATTCTGTTTATCTCAGTTTCTAGTTTAAATATAGGACTGCTCTATATGGGGTCTTATAACCATATACTTTCCTCATTAGAAAACTCCTGTTTCCAAGGGTTCAATATGGTTTCATTCTTACACTCACAGGTGACCCTCTATGAAGAGGAAATGGTAAATCACAATGAGAACACGGGAGAGAAGCTCCATCTAGCACAGGAGCAGCTTGCGTTGGCTGGGGACAAGATTGCCTCCCTAGAAAGAAGCTTAAACCTCTACAGGGATAAATACCAGACTTCCCTGAGCAACATCGAGTTACTGGAGTGCCAAGTGAAGATGTTAGAGGGGGAGCTCAGCGGGCTCATCAGTCAGGTAAGACTTAAACCAGACCTCACAATCCAGGAATTCCTGCAAGCCAACACGTTCCTGGACGCTTGCTCTTGTGGGCCCAGCCTCCTCCTACAGAAACCCACCTCCAACCCAGTCTCATTTTCTGCTCTTGAATTTGGTAGACGCTCATTCCTGAATTGCTAGCTTTTGCATCTCCTTTATGATTACTCCTTAGAAGTTTTGAAGTCGCTTCCATTTCAAATAAGGCAAAAGAATTACAATGAACTCCCCAATCTTCCATGTTCTCATGGAGTAGTCAATGAGCTCTTCCGGTTCATGAGGCTCATGAAGACCATGACTCCAGGACCAAGCAGGAGGGAAAAGTCATGAAACTTTCCCATTCCATGGGGAAGAGGAACCAAAAGATCAGGATATTCTTTTTCCTCATAATTTCTTTTCAAATTGCACAAATAATGTAATGATATAGGCTCCCTAGACAGAAGTTTGGAGAGTAAATGGGAAAGTTTGTCTTGAGCCTCTCTCTCACCAATTTTTCCTTATGTAATCACTTGAACAATGAGTTGGGAGTCTTCCCAGGGCTCCATCTATTTAGTCACATGTATAAAGGACATTATGTAAACATTTAAAATAATGCTGTATGACTTGCTCCTAACGTGCATATCTTAATTTCTTTTTGTCTCTACCTCATTATATAGTATGGACTTACTATCTGTTGGCCTTTTGAGCTCTGTCACAAACTGTAATAAGCATCCTTATTTCTAGAGGGTAATTCCTAAAGTGAGATTGCTAAATCAAAGGATATGCTTGTTTTCAATGTTTAAAGTTACTTCTAAATTGTATAAACCTAAAAAGTTTCTACCAGTTTACACTTTTACTAACATGTAATGAAGAGCTTTTTCTCCATATTACATGTTTCATTCTTTTTAAGTTGTGCTAAATTGACAGGTAAAGAAGGGAAGACTCTTCTCATCACAATTGTCATTTTGTTTAGTTCTAATAGCTGCCAGTTGGGTTCCCCAGGAAGAAGACTCCAATACGGGTTAGCACGTGGGACATTTTTAGGGAGGGACCTTAGTGTTAGCACCTGTGAAAGGAAGGAGCAGTAAGTATGGCTGAGCTGTAAAAAAGAGACGCTGAGCTGTCATGCAGTTACACAGAGACCAAGATGTGGGGCTAGAGGAGACCTCAGAGCTGTCCTAGATTGAGGGACAAGGACTTGGCCTTTGACAAAGCAGTTATCTTCTGCCCTGGCAATCCCTACAGAGACTTGGGCAGTAGGGGGGTCCTGGAGGTGCATCACAGTCTCTACCACACTGGGCAGCTACCCAGCACTCTTCACATTGGCTCAGGTGAAGTTCTGTTTTACACATTACTTGTTTTAACCCTTAACCCATTCTTAACTGAGTTAGTATTTTCTACATTGACTTATAGGACTTTCTTAATATATTACAGATAATCACCCTTCATTGCATATGCTGCAAGTATTTTCCCCAGTCTGAACTTTTCATTTTACTTTATTAACGTTATTTTTCACCACATGGAATTTTACTTTTTATGAATTTGAATCTGTCAGTTCTTCTTTATAGATTCTAGGCTTTATGTCTTGCTTAGGAAGACCTTCTCTATTCCCAAGATTATAAAAGTTTATCTTATATGTTCTTTTAGCACTTTATAATTTTGCACTTTTATGTTTTATCTTTAATCCATCCTGAATGTATTTTAATATTTATATACTGAGATAAGGCTATAATGTTATGTTTATCTAAATGGATCTCCAGTGGTCCCTAGATCATTAATTGAACATTCCTGCTTTTCCCTAAAGACTCAAGTACCAACTCATAATGCTGATTCCTCTGTGCATTTAGTTCTTTCCAGACTCCACTCTTTTGATCTACTTTCCCGTTCTGGCGTTGATGTCAGAGTTTCCTGGTGACTTTATAACTGATAACATGTTTTATGGGTCCACTATTCTATAGTTCAGATTTTTCTTTGTCCTTTTGAACATGTCTTCTTGATGAAATTCAGATCCACATTGACTGACTTTTTCACTATTAATTTGAAGGAAATTAGTATATGGAATATGACATTCTTGTATTTTATTCATATTTTCTTACATGCCCTTCAGGAAGACTGTATGTTTTTTCTGTATAGAGTTCAAATACTTCTTGCTAAGTTTGTGTCTAGATGTATCACAGTTGCGTTTTCTTATGAGTAGGAACTTTCATACAGTTAATCTTAATAGTTATTACTGAAGCCAGGCGTGGGACTCATGCCTGTAATCCCCGCACTTAATAGGCTGAGGCAGAAGAATTGCAAATTCGAGACCAGTCTGGGCTACAAAATAAGCTCAAAGCCAGCGTGAACTGCATAGCAAGACCCTGTTTCAAAGACCAAAAAAAGAAGAATTATTACTGATGTATAGGAAAATATCTCTTACTCTGTCACCTTACTGAGCTCTCTTAACAAATATTCAGTTAAACATGGCAGATTTTTCTAAATTGCATTCACTTTAAGAATTTGAAGAATTTATTTTCCAACTTATTCCATTAATTGGAACCTCCAGAACAACAGAAATGTAATATCTTTGTCTTGCTCCTTGCTCTAAAGGAAATTTTTTCAACATCTTTCTATAAAGTATAATGCCTATTCTTGGCTTGTGTGTGTGTGTGTGTGTGTGTGTGTGTGTGTGTGCAGCAAAGTCTCACCATGTAGTCTAAAATGGCTTTGAACTCACTATATAGCCCAGGCAGGCATCAAACTCATGGCAGTTATCCTGCCTCAGCTTCCTGAGTGCTGGGCTTACAGATGTGTGCCACCACACCCGGCCCTGTTCTTGGTTTTCTGTTAATACGTTTTTTTAAATTTAAAGTATTACTGTATCTAGCTTATCAAGAATTTTATACCAAAGATGAGTGTTGAATTTTATCAGATGTTTTATTAGCATCTATCCTTTAATGAGGTAGATTATGTTTGATTGTGATATATTACTTTAATAAACTTTTATTGTTAAATTTGTACAAATTTTATTTTTTACATCTATTTTCAAAAATGAGGTTAATTTGATGGTTCGTGTTTTGTGTTCTCATTTTGTAATATATGAATTATGCCATCTTAATTGAGTTGGAAAGCTGTTCACTTTTTTTTAGTCTCTGAAACTGTCCATATAACATTAAAAATTTCTATTCCTGTAAAACTACAAATATGCCCAACTATAACTTATTCTTTCTGCATTCCTGGAGTTTTCCTTTCGCTGTAATAATTTCTTCTTAATTCTTTCCAAAACAACTGTGGGTGGCCAAATTTCTCAAAATTTTTATGTCTGAAAAAAGCTTATTTTGACATCATTCTTGAATGCTAGTTTTGCTGAATATACGAACTTTCAAAAATGTCTTCCCTTAAGCCTTTTCTGCTGTGTTGCTATACAGTCTCGTACTACTCAGTACTAAGGATCGTTGTTGGACATCAGTCTGTTTCTCATTTTCTGTAGGTCCCTGTTTTATCTCTTTCAACCTCTGGAGTAAGTTTGTAGGCTAAGGATGTTTCTAGTTTATTTTTCATTAAGCCTCTCAACACTTAACTGACTTTTAATCTGAAGATCTACGTTTTTCTCCATTTCAGGAAATTTTTTTCTATTACTCTTAAATCAATTTCCTTTTTTCATCCCACAGTATTAAGGAGATATTACAGTCCACAGATACCTTCTTCCTCTTTCTTAAGTTTTCTATTGTATTTTCAATTCCTTTGCCCTCTTATACACTAAATTATTTACGTAAACATCATTCGTAGTCAAGTTCAGATTTCTGACTGACCTTTCTGCAGCTTGCATATGGGCAGGTTTCATGCTCAGTGAGCCTGAACTATTTCTAGTCCCTGAAAAAGCACAGTTAGGGAAACGAGGTTGATGGGGATGGGATCCCCCATCCAAATTGGAACCTCTGACTCTGTATTCTCCATGCATCAGTCCACCCCGTACTAGAACACACCAAGAGAGGGCAGTAACCTTCATGCATGATTCCAGATGATCTGAGGAAGGATATTTTATAAACGAAAACATAGTTTTTAGAAATCACTCATACTCAGATTAATGAGAGTAATAACCGTTAAAATTTCTTTAAAGGACAATTATACAATATCTATCAAGTTTTACATATGAATTAGTATTCCTACTTATATAAATTTAATCTACACATTTACCAAAGTAGGTACTCAACAACTTTTGGTGTGCAAAAATATTTGTTTCAGCTTCATCTTAGGGGAAAAAACTAAAAGCAATCTATGTTACTATCATTAAGAACCTAGATAAATGTACTCAGAAGCACTTTGAAAGTACAATACAGCAGTGCATGTACTAATATGGATAAATCTCTAACATAGCTTGAGGAAAATCCATTTTTATGTTTCAAAACTCCAGCATAATCCATATTTTATAGATTCATCTTTATTATGTGAATAAAGTTCTAGAAGAACGTGACATCTGGAAATGGAAAAGGCAGGGGATTAGAGGTAGTGCTCAGGCAGAAATTTAAACTTACCTATAATGTTACATGTTTTAAAACAGTAATATAAGCATCATTACTCATGTAATTTTAAATTAATTTTAAGAGTAAAATATATCTACAAATAACAGTGTGGAGGATATCCTAAGTAAATTGTTGTGTGAAACCAGTGTTTTGAGTAATGTATAGAAGACTCTCATTTATATAAAGAAACAAATAGAGTTATATAAATACACATATACAAATAGGCATAGAATGTCCCTGGAAGGATACCCAAAAAATTAGTAACACAGACTGTTGTGAGGAGAAGACCTGAGCTTGTAGGTTGTTGTATTGTCTTATGAACTGTTTGGACATTTTACTCTGGATCTGCAGCAGTTAATTTTTTTTCTTTTAAGGAAACCTTATTTCCCATATATGAAAATACACATTTAGTACATTAGTCGAGGAATTTTCTATGCATATAGAATTCTGAAGTCAACTCACAAACTACAAATGAAACCAGTCCATTATTTTTTTAAATATCCCAGGAACCAGAGAACAAGGGTGATCACCCAAATGTGCGCATTTACACGTCTTCCTGCATGATTCAAGAGCATCAGGAGACCCTGAAACGACTGTCTGAAGTCTGGCAAAAGGTCTCAGAACAGGATGATCTAATCCAGGAGCTTCGAAATAAGCTAGCCTGCAGTAATGCTTTGGTAAGTGCCTCATTCTTGAGAGGCCCACCGTAGAACCCTGAGGAAAGAAAGAAGGGGAAGAGCCACTTTAAATAATCTCTTCCACCAAGAGTCCTTCCAACTTTTGTTCCTATTCTCTGTGGCATGCATCTTTCTTACTCATTATTAGGTTTGAGATTATAAAAGCACTTATAATCTCTCATACAACAGCCTAGGTGCCCATCAGTAGATAAATGGTTTTTAGAAATTAAGAGAAGTTCTCAAAGAGATATGCATAATGTGGAATAATATGCAGCCAGTAAAAGAATGGAGCAGATCCGTAAGATCTGCAGGGAAAGCTCTTTGCAATGTTGAAAATAAGTGGATAGAATCTTATGTTTCTTTAAAAATCTCTGATCATAATAGAGAAATACACAATTTTTCAGTTGTGTCCTCCCTCCCTTAGTGGAAATGAGAGAGGACAGTAGTAAAAATGTGTTCACTTAAGTTCAATGCTTGGGTTTTGTCTGAATTATTTTCTACAGATTCAGAAAACTGTAAAATTAAAACAAAGCATTCATGTTTTTAAATTTAAAAAAAAAGATTTACATGCACTCTCTATAAGACACTTTTTAATCCTCAAATTTTGAGCCTGCACCTTGTCCTCTGATGGATTAGATGCCTGTCTCTATCATAGCCTCTAAAGGACCTTCCTCTGCCTCATAAAGCAGACCCCACTGAAGTTCAGGAGAACCCAAAATGTGGCCCCTGACAGACTTGAGACAAATCACTGTATGCTCTCTGCAAGGTTGGTAGAAGATTGAGATCATAATTCCTTCTTCCTGCCAATCTGACAGGAAGGGCAAGATGAGTTACATAATGTTGCAACAAACTTACACGGCAGGAAAAGCACCCTGTAAAAATAGTAACAACAGTAAGTTTGTGATGTTGATCATTTAACCTAACCAGCTTGTGCTCGTTTGCAGGTCCTGGAGCGTGAAGAGGCATTGATAAAATTACAAGCAGATTTTGCTTCTTATACAGCCACTCACAGACATCCTCCCAGCTCCTCCGAAGACTGTGAAGACATAAAAATGGTGGGAGCTCTTTTGCTTATGCATTTCAGGTGGTATCGGGCTGCGCTGGGTTTGCTTATGGGGTTTTCTGATTTTCTTTTTTTTTTTTTTTTTTTTTTTGCTACTGGGATTGAACCCAGGGCCTTTGCACTGAGCTATAGCTCCAGCTCTTTCATGTTTTTCTTTTGAAACAGAGTCTTGCTAAGTAATTAAATTGCCCAAGCTGGGTTTGAACTTGCAGTCTTCCTGTCTCAGCCTCCAGAATACTGGGATTACTGATGTGCATCATTATACATGGCTTTTTTTAGTTTTTGTTTTTATATTATGGTTATATCTGTCTGACTTTCATTGCCCCTGCCACAAGGGTACTCTGCATAATATATGGAAAGTTCTAAAGGTTGTGACAGCACTGGATTTTGGAACTGCAACTGTCTCTCAACCTGCCTCTAACAGTACACCTCAGTGAGACAGTGCTCCTATTGACTTGGTTGATTCAAAAGGACCGTCCAGCCTTCTAGTGTCTGGCAGGACTTGGAAAGTCAGAACTTTATGGGAGATTATCAATGAAAGTTCATTACTCTATTTAGAAAACTACAAAATTCAAAGCAGTATCAAGAATTGACTCTAGCTGAGTATAATAGGGGCACATTTGTAGTCCTAGCGCTCTGGATAGAGGCAGGCAAATTGCAAGTCTGAGCCAAGGAACACATACAAGCTCCCTGCGGGGTCCTCCGGTGGGGAGATGGAGACTGCTCATTTCACAACTTCTAACCCCAGAAAGCTGGATGAGTGAGGAATCAATATTGAACTTTGTAGTTCATCCTTAGAACTACAAATATCTGTATTTATTTTAAATGTCAGTTCCGTGTTTTTCATATCCTGACCTACAGCAAGATCTCATAAGTGTCTCTTTTGTGTGTGTGTGTGCCTTTTTGAGACAGGGTCTCACTATGCAGTTCAGGCTAGCCTTGGGCTCACTCTGTAGCCCAGGATGGCCTCGAACTCACAAAGACCTCCTGCCGCAGCCTCCTGAGTGCTGGGATTACAGGAGTGCGCCAGCACACCCAGTTATCTGTTCCTTTTTAAATGTTGCTGACTTCTCCATGAAACAGAATATGCCTCTCCCCCATGGTTTTGTTTCCTATCCAAAGTCTTCATGCTTCCTGGATGTCACAGTTCCCTCCAGCAGTCCTCTCCCCTCAGTTGGCACAGCTCCTGCAAGGTCACTCTGGGTCACACGGTGATTGTCCCATACTTCTCCAGCTGTCACCTCTTGGCTTCATGCTGCAACTCTCCTTCCTGCCTACTCTGAGCTCACAGAACAACTCTCCCAGCCTTCTCTGAGGCCAGGGTAATGAGCTGCTCCTCCTCAGCCACATGTCCCTGCCTCCTTGGCGTGAGGAAGGCATTCCCTTGTCCTTTAGAACAGAAGCCAAAGTTCTTGCAGAGGGTCTACCGGCCTGAACAACGGGGTCACCCACAGCCTCATCTCTTCCAGCTGTCCCATTCCTAGTCCCACCCTATGCCCACTGATCTCCTTGTATCTGTTCTCCAAGACCCTGCCACAGATAGCCTGTCCACCTGCAAAGCCCGCCCCTCAAATTCCTACAGCATGGCCGCTCCCACTCTCCCAGCAAATCCCTGCTCAGAATGCCCCTTCACAGTGAGACCAATTTAAAACTGGGACACATACTCCCTGCCTGTGCCCCCTACCACCACGCCTCTTTTGCTCTTTTATTCTTCCCATAGTACTTGTCCATGTTTAGCATTTTCTAAAAGTCACTATCTTAGCCAGCTCCATGCAGGCAAGGATGTGTGTGTCTGCAATTTGCCCTCCTGTCCTCAGCACCTAAGCTAGTGCCTGGCATATAATACATGCTCCATAAATGATTGTCTAATACGGAGAGGAACGGGTGGTTTCTTTCCTGCACATTTTGTATAAGAAGTCTACTGTATTCACTTTTAAATATTGTTTAAATTGATACACAATTGACAAGCCATAAAATTCACTTTTGCTTTTCAAAGCAAATTCAGTGTTGCTTTCTAGTATTTTCACAAGGTTGAGCAACCAGGACATTTTCGTCATCCCAAAGGAAATCTCACATCCTTTGGGCTGCGCCCCATCCTCCTCCCCACAGCCTTCGGCAGCCACTGTTGTACTTTCTGTCTCTCGGGGCTGTTCTGTTCTGGATGTCTGGCCTTTGCAGATGCATTTTCCCCCAGACCCTCATCCCACCCTGCTTTTCTTCCAACTACAGGTCCTGAAGCACCTGCAGGAGCAGAAGGACAGCCAGTGCCTGCATGTGGAAGAGTACCAGAACCTCGTGAAGGACCTGCGCATGGAACTGGAGGCCGTGTCAGAGCAGAAGAAAAACATCATGAAGGGTAAATGGGGGAGACAGAGCCAGGGACCCCAGTAGGCCGAGGCCTTCTCTGAGAGCAGCACCCTGTCTCGCTCTCTGCTGTAGACATGATGAAGCTGGAGCTGGATTTGCACGGGATGCGGGAGGACACCTCCGCCCACATCGAGAGGAAGGATAAGGAAGCTGCCATCCTGCAGCAGCGGCTGCAGGAGCTGCAGCTGCAGTTCACAGAGACCCAGAAGCTCGCTTTAAAGAAAGACAAGGTGACACGACTTTAAGGCAGACATGAGGCCAGGCCGGGCCAGCTGCGCCCTCTCCACCTCCTGTGATTGCTTGAGCAGCCTCAGCACGTGCGCAGCAGGACTGAGCATCCCGGGCCCAGACACAGCTCTAAGCCCACTTCTGAGAAGTGGCTATGTCAGGGCCACAGCGTAACAGAGGTGTTGAACCTGTAAGAAAGAGGTTCTTTCCCGGCTCTGCGATGCCCTTACTTGCTTACCCCACCCCCTTGTACTTTCTTATGTTTGAGGATAGGAGGAAATCCTATAAAATAATATGCAGTCATTAAAAACTTCACTTTTTAAAATTAGAAATATCAGGGTTAGAGGGATAGCTCAGTAGGGAAGCACTTCCCTAGCATATGTGAGGCTCTGAGTTTAATCTACAGCACTAAAAAAAATTACAAATGCCTTATGAATACACAAATTAGGAAGCTCAAAAGTGTTAATGGCACTGTGCCCTAGAGACCTTTAGTTGCTAACATAAATCAAGTTCCTAAGAAAGCCTGGATGCGGAACCAAGAACAGAAAGGTTGTGAAGCCAGTGCAAGCTTTTATAGTTAGTACTATTCCAACTTTGAACTTTTATCAGAGCTATTAAAAATAACCCAACTGATTGAGTGGCTGATCATTAAAGCCTCCTGTTTCAAAGGATGGAGGAAACCCACCAGTCAAAACGGAGACTTTTGGAAAGATGGCAAATTGAAGCAAGGAGCCTGGATAAACAGCTTAACTTACTTCACAATTCAGTCATCAAATATTTTGAGCATTTACAATATGCCAAGCTTTGTTCTAAGCACTAAGAATATAACAAGACGTATAACATCCATGTTCTCATGGTGAGACGAACAATAAACAAATCACAAAATTAATATGTAACCCGTACATATTGATGCCAGGAATCAATAAATTCCTAACACTGCCTGATGGCTGCTTTACATATGGTGTAGTGGTAGTGGAAGGCTTTTCTAATAAGATGACGTTGGGTCAGAGATTTGAATTGAGTGACAAACTCACTTCGGCAAGGTCTTAAGGAAGAAGATTGCAGGCAGAGGGCATGAGGCGGAATCTACTTGGGCTGCTCCAGGAGGCCAGCTGAGGCCAGGAAAGGTGGGGGAAGCTGATAGACAGGCAGCCTAGGTGGGACCAGAGCACCAGCATCTCTGTGGGTCATTTTAAGAATCCGGCCTCTTTTAAGTGAGGTGGAAGCTAGCATGGGTTCTGCGCCGCCAAGGCACAGGATCTGACTGGTACTTTTAGGAACCCCCCCCCCCGCCCCGCTATTTGCTTGAGAACAGCCTGAGTGACTAGAGGGAGTGTGTGGGGAACCCAGGGAGGAGGAGGAGGAGGAGGAGGAGGAGGCGCTTGCAGTATCCAGGGAAGGCATGGCAGTGGCTTGGACAAGGGCTCGCGAACAATCGCTGGCTGACTTCAGCTGCCACTGCTCAGGCCTTTCTCAGCATCCGCTTTGATCTCTCCAGTTCCTCCAAGAGAAGGACGAGAGGCTGCACGAGCTAGAGAAGAAGCTGAGCCAGGTTCAGAGCTATCTCAGGAAGAAGGAGACGGAACTGGAGAAGCAGCAGTGTATGATGAAGGAACTCGAAATGAAAGTGAAGGAGGAGAAGCAGGACGGAGGCAAGGCGGAGTGTGAGGTCCTGCAAGCTGAGGTCCAGAAGGGGAAGGACTGCCTGGAAGAGGCCAAGCAGCAGCTGAGGCTGGCGGGTGAGCCCGCCCACCCCCCCCCACCCTCACCACCCTCACCACCCCCTACCGCCTCCCCCCCCAGGGGGCCGGAGCAGGCCCTGCTCCCAACGGCCCCTTCCACGCCCTCTCATCCTGCCTCTCACAGCTGTCACCACTGCCCTCTTGAAGTCCTTCCCTCAGCCCTTCACTCCCCTCCTTTGTCGCAGCTTGCAAAAGCAGCTGCTGAACTCACAGCACCGCTGTTTCCTCAGCCACCTCAGATGGAGGTCCCTTCCCGTCCTGGCCACCCGGAGGACAGGGCTGCATCCGCTCCTGTGCAGCACATTGCACTCTGTCTCCTCAGTCCCTCTCACCAGCTCACCTCTCCTCTACCTATGCTTTGGGGTTGTTGTTGTTTTCGGTACCAGGGGTCAAACGCACAGCCTCACGCTTGCCGGGCAGGCGCTTGTGCCGCTGAGCTCTATCCCAGCCCTTCTGCATGTTTTTAATTCTCTCCTCCAAACACATTCTGCATGGCGTTCCCTGGGGATTGTGTTCTTGCCCTCTGTGGAGACCACTTTCTCAGTGCACCCATAACTCTGTTAGATATTGGTAATGATTGCCCAGCTCTGAATATACTAAAAACTGAATTGTCTATTTTAAAGGATACATTGATTCATTAGTAGTTGAAGAAGTTCCAGATCTTGGCTTCCTCCCTCAGCCTCCTTTAACTCTGTCTCCTGACACTGTCAGGCACCCACATGCAAATCTCACTTCTCAACTTTTTCTCCCATTTTTCCACAAATCTCCTCCCTGTTTTCTCTTTCTCCCGCCTGCTCTGACTGTAGCCATCTACCCGCTTCTCTCCGTCTACACTCACTCTTTGTTGAGCTCCCCTCCTCCTCAAAGCTGTAAACCTCTACTGATGACTTCAAAACTTGGAGCCCCAGCACTCACTATGTACTGTGACCAGTCTCGTTTTTAGAGAAAAATTCCCCCTGGACAACCCGTCCTCACCCCTCACTCAACATTTCCAAAACTGAACCCATTCTCTCCACTACTTAAAAGAATCATCCTCCCCACTTCTCCCCAAGCATGTCACTATTTCAGCAGTGATACCATCCTTCTTCCTATGCTAGGAAATGTCCAGGAAGCAATGAGAGAAGAGTGACCTTTATAGTAGAAACGGTAGGGTGGGGAACACATTTGGGGTAAAGAAACCCAATGAACAGCTTACTGAGATGCTCTTCCCCTCAGGGGAGGCAATGACATGGCATAGAAGGGTGTGACTTGGAGCCTTTCTCTGTGCATTGCAACTTTCCCAGGTAGTCTTTCCCCTTATCAGGAATCTGTTCACTGAATCACTCCAAACATCTCTCTCAGGCTTTTAAAGTCCACGAAGCCCTCTATTCCACCCAGTTACTGACTTTTTAGCCTATTAGACCCTTCAGCGCATTACTCCACCCATTTTCCTTCCAATCAAAATGGTCTCTTCCTCCTCCTTCTGTTCCTACACAGCCCACCTGAAAGTCTTTCCTACTTCTTCCTCTAAGGCTCAACTTCCGTCCTTCCACAGGTCCATCTCCAGCTGTCCTAACCCCTTAGATCTCTCTTTCTGAGTTCATCATCAATGTGCATTTAACTCCCCTGTGTTTGCAGGCTAGAGATAGAGCCCAGTGGTAGAACAGATACTCGGCATGTGCAAGACCCTGAGCTCAGTCCTCAGTACTAAAAACAAAACATATAGATACCATTCCATTTCTCTATGATTAGGGGCTAATTATAGTTCCCCCATCAGATACTCAACTCTCTAAGGGTCAGGATTTGTCCCTAATGATAAGTCACGCAGAAGATACTGAATAATTTCTATCAGTCTTTTACTTTTAGTCAAGAAGAAATCCATGGCTAGAATGTAGTTAAGAACAGATAATTAACAGAGCTCCTTAGAACTAATATGAAATGAAGCAAAAGCAGATTGGGAATTGAAGTAGCTCACACAAGGAAAGGACAGACTGTTTAGCCAGTTTGATTTGAGAATTCAAGCTTCACACCTGCTCCTTCACACATGAACATGTCTGAGCTTGTCTCCTGGCTTCTGCAGCTCAGCAAGCAGCACAATATAAGGAAAAGGCCAGTCTGGCAGAGAATAACCTGGCGGACGCTGAGAAGAAACTACAGAGCTGTGTTTTTCAGGACAAGCAGAAAGCAAACACCATTCAGGAGCAGCAAATGGAGCTGCAGGAGCTGCAGAAGGAGCTCTTGCAGAATAAAGAGGATCTGTCACACAACAGGTACCTCTGGCTCACCTCCGAAGTGTGGCTCTGAGCCTGAGAGCCCGCCAGGACCACTGAGAGGGGTCAGAAAAGCAGGGACTCCCCGAGGAGCCAGCTCCACTTGACCACGTGGGCCCTGAAATCCATCTTCCGGTTACCACTCTGCCTTAGGAAACAGGTAGAAGAGCTAACCTCACAGCTTGGGGAGGCCCTTAGGAAGTTCGAACACGCAGACAAGGAAAGGAGGCAGCTTCAGAGGACGCTGGCTGAGGAGGAAGCAAAAATAAACGAAATGCAAGATCAGATCAGACAGCTTCAGCACCAGGTATGCAGGGCAAACAGGCAGCCAGGTGTGGCATCTGCCCTACATAAATCAAATGTATTTGTCTTTATTTGGGAAGATGTCACCACTGAATCTATGCAAGCTTGTTATCTAGGATCTGTGTCAGAATGCTACACCAGCCACTCTGCAGCAGCTCCCATTTCAAGAGTTAAACACAACAATAATCAAAAGACACATTGTTCTTTCTGGTATCCAAAAGCTATCCTCATTGGTCAATTTAAAGTCTTTGATCTCTGAAATAGTCTTCTTGTGCTTTTCTAAGATTGCTTAAAACTTTATTCAAAGATGTTTCTGTGTCAAAAGATTTGGTAAGAAGGAAGACTTACTTTGTGGGAATTGAATCTATAAATAAAATAAATTGGTCCAATTAAACAAAGAAAAATGTGGCAGAAGATCAAAGCAAACGTTTTATTATTCATACCAGAACACTAAGAAATTATCCTCCTACTTATCTCAGCCTTTCCCTGGGTGCAACTGTCTGAATTTCTTTTCCGAATTATAATAGAGTATAAGGCTGCCTACTAGTCGGCCTTTATTTTCCCAGAACAGAGACCTACTATCTGCCAAAAGCAAGCTAGAAGATGAGCTTCAGGAGATCAAGAAGTTAGTGGAGGAGAAAAAAGGGCAGTTAAAAAAGAGCAAAGAACAGGAGAAGATGCGAGAGGAAGAACTGGAGGCTGCTCGACAGGAAGCAAAAAAGAAGGACAAGATGGTGAGGAGAATCTGGGAAGAGCTAGATGATGAAAGGTCAGGTGTGGACCCAGCGGGGCTAGGAGGGATGCGGAGGCTGCAGGTGCTCAGAGCGCAGGAGGGGAAGGACAGAAGGCAAGTCTAGGGAGGCCCTGGACACCACGGTGTGTGCAGCGAGGCGCTGTGGTGGGGACGGAAGAGGCGTGTTGGCGGCAGGCTGAGGTTAACGACTCTTTTCTGGGCTTTGCTCTTTAATGTGAGAGCAGCATAAAGAGACTCTGCGAAAGCTCGAAGGGGAAAACGAGAATCTCCGAGAAGAGGTGGTGCATTATTCTACACAACTGGAAGCCTCTGTCAGCAAATACAATGCCGCTCAGCAAGTCATTCAAGAGCTGAACATACAGGTAAGTAGACAGAACCCCCAAGGGGGTGAGGAGCTTGAACCCTGTGAAAATTGGCTGGAAATCTGTTATCTGTGTCTCCACCACCACCGCAGTGCAACTAAGTGGCTCAGCCAGCTGCATCTGATGGCACCTGCAGCTCCACCTCTCTCCTTACGGTGGAGGGTGACCCTCAGCACTGGCTTCTGAGCCAAAGAAATGTTTCTTCCCCATGTGGGAAGTTTTACTTCATACCTGGTGCTCCGTAAGTTTCCAGTTTCCAGGACAGAGGTAAAAGAAACGTCTGAAACAGATGCATTGAGAGGACATGACTGACCAAAGCAGGACTAGGGCCAGTGCTGTAAATGAGTTTATTAGGGTAAATGAGTTTATTAGGGGTCATTTACAGAGCAGTGCAACACTACCTGAGTCACCAACCTCCCTTTGCTAAACTACTGCTTTCATAGGGCTGTAAACAGCAAAAAACAGAAGCGTAAGGCTAGAGTCCTTGGGAAAGCTATGTGTATCCCACTCCCATGCTGTCCTGTCTTCCGCATGGTAGATGACCTTGTACCCTGCATCGGGCACACAGCCCAACAGCTGGCAAGGGCCCCCGAACTGCTAAGCTAGAAAATTGGGCTTTTGTTTTGGGTTTTTTTTTTAATGTGTAAGCATGTTCAATCTTTTATAATACCCCACGCATAATAAACATAGCAAATCAACTGAAATATCTATTAGAAATAGGTTTGGTTCCCCCCCAGCATGGTGGCCCATACCTGTAATCCCAGTGCTCTGGGTGACTGAGGCAGAAGCATTGAAAGTTCAAGCCCAGCCTGGGAAACTTAGCAACTTAGTGAAACCGTATCTCAAAAAAGGAGGGAGGAGGGAGGTAAGGATGTAGCTCAGTGCGCAGGCCTGTGTTCAACCCCAGTCCACAGGAAAAGAGTAAGAGAAAACAAATGAGCTTACTTTCACTTTCTAAAATACATTTCCTTTCACCAGTTTTCCACAGTTTGATTTTAAAACTTCCCACCAGAAACAAGGCAACATATCTTGAGACTGCCCATTTATTTTATTTTTCTACCCTATTTTGTATTTTATTACAGTTAATAATAGAAAATCTCATCCGTTTATATATCCTATATTTGGCTATCTTATTAAACTCACTTATAACTTTTCAATTGATTCTCATGGATTTAAAGTAGATGATTATATCATTTTCAAGCAACAAGAGTTTTCTGTTTCTTTGCAGTATTTACGTGTATTTTACTTTTCTTATCTTGCTGCACTGGACTGTACCTTCAATACGATGTTTAATAGCAGGAGCGTCAGCAAGCATCTTTTCTGGCTCTTAACAGCATACATCTGTTTCAGTAGAATGTTCTTTGAAGGTTTCTTGTTGCTCTGCTTTATCAAGTTTCTTCTATTCTTCAGTTGCTAAGGGTTTTGTCCATGTGGATGTTGAATTTTATTAAGTGCTGTTTTAAAACCATCAAGATGGTTATATCGTCTTTCTCCTTAAATCAGAAAAAATTAATTAATCCTAAATTGAGCCCATCCTTGCATTTCTGATATGAGTCCTGATTGTGTATCATACATTGATCTCTGCTTCTCTCTCTCTCTCTCTCTCTCTCTGTCTCTCTCTCTGTCTCTCTCTCTCTCTCTCTCTCTCTCTCTGTGTGTGTGTGTGTGTGTGTGTGTGTGTATGTTACTGGAGATTCATGTGTCAATCTTTTAATGCACACTTGGCACACTAGGAAAAGTGGCTAAGACTAGATATTTAGGAGAACTTTCATTAGAACTCTTTGATTCTGTAATTTCCATCTATCTAAATTATTCAGTATGTTTTTCTAACCAAAATCATTTATGTTAGCAAAATTTAAAATAAAATTTCCATTTTAGCTTCTAGCATCATCGTGATTTTTTTTGTAAACTCCCTCTGTGGTGACATTTCTCACTTCAGTCACTATTTGTCAAGCACTTACACTGATTGCTGTTTTTCCAGAGACTCCCCTGGGTTAGTGGGCAGACCCAGATTCCATGGTTTGGTTTGGTTTGGTTTGGTTCACAAATCTTTAGGGAATGTTGTTTCCAAAAGAACAAATTATTTCGTGCTTAAGAATCATTTCACCACTTGGGCATGTGAAATAAATGGCTAAAAGTCCAACTTAACACTTTTCATCTCACTGATTCCTAGGGTTGAAAATATCCAACTTGAAAAACTAATATATTTGTTCAACACTAAGCATTTACTGGATATAAAGCAAGAAAACTCAGAAGAGTGTGTTATTGTGTGTACGGCCAGGGTAGGACACAGGTGTACTAGAATACCAAAGAACAGAAGTCTGACAAATGGCTTTTCAAGATTTCCCTACTGTTTCCAGACTTGGAAACAAATCTCTGTCCTGGACTTAAAGTATATAAGACGGGTCTCCATGGTCATGATGATAACTCACAGCCATTGACACTTTACAAAGCCATATTTGTCCCATTTGGTCATTACAAAAACTGTGTAAAACAGCTGAAATTACTGTATCCCAATTTTTGGAAGCAGAAATGGAAGCCCAAGAAATAAATAAGTAACAGAACTTGACCTAAACCCAGATCCTTTGACCCCAGATCTCAACTCCCTTGTAAGTATACTACGAATATCCACCTAAATTTAAGACAAAAAGTTGCTTTCAAACAAACGTCTGCTAGAACTATGATCTCTAACTTCAATAATATTTACATCTTTAACCCCAAACAGTGCCAGATTTCATTTAGGCGTGTTTTTAAAAATTGATTCAGCGTCTATCAATTATTATGTTCCATCCTCTGAGCTATAGCAATAGGGGAAAACCAATGGAGAAAACAGCACACCTGTCCCACTTCCGTGGAGCTTTCAGTCTAGTGAATTACGTCATGAGCTAGGGAAAGCCTAAAACACAAAGGAAATACCATGTCTAGTCATCCAGAATTGAATTCCAAATCTAAATCAAAAGCCACAGAATCTATAAAGGGATTTTTGTGTAGTTGGCGTATCATGCCCTAGTACTTCTAATACTTCTTGTATTTGGAGGATGTGTTAGCTAAAAGAGGAAAGGTGGGTGGAAGGATGTAAGAAATCCTAGGAAGACAGTTCTACATTTACAGTAGTGTGTTAAAGATACGAGCATTAATATAGACTGCTCTGAAGGTTCTTGTGGAGACCAGAAAGCCTAGCTCTGATCTACTTCTATACGAGAGTATTTTTGTGGGCAGAAGCTGGGATCCTCACAGTCAGTGATATTCTTACTCCCTAAAGATAAACCAGCATAAGGAGTCCATAACGAGTCTGCAATCCCAGCTACAGCAGGCTCTGCAGAGAGAGAAGCATCTTCTTCAAACCATGGTCAGTAAGGAAGTCTATGAAGACTTATCCAGGAAGGCAACTGCCTGCCAAGATGACCTGACCCGAACCCTGGAGAAGGTGAGGCCACACCCAGTCAGCTTCCAGGGAGTTTGCAGACCAAAAGGAGGGTGATGTGAGAATTGCAAAAGCCAGTTTCTTGCATGACTACCTAGCTCAAAGGCATCTCCAACCCTTTCCTGGGCTGGGAGAGCTGTCCACAAAAGGCCTGCTTTTTCTCAGTGAGACTTTTTGGGAACCAGGTTGGGGAAAGTAGGCGAAGTTGGAGGCCAAATTGAACAAATCTTTCCAAATCACATGGGTGACTCAGGGGCAAGGTTTTACCTGGACCATCGGGGAAATTCATCCTTGTGCTGGTCATGCCCCTAGACCAATGCATTGGATTGAAAAATAGAAATGGGGCAGGGAATGGAAGGCCGGGATGGAAGGCTGCAGAAAACAAGCAACTGTCCCTTCCCACCCCTCTCTGGAACCCTGAGCACAGAGAGAGATAGAGCCCTTCTCCAGGATCAAACAGAAAGGGCCAGAGGGCTGTGATGACCACTCTCATTCCCTTTGTCTTTGCTGAAAGCTCAATCAAGCAACCTCAGAGATAAAGAGCCTGCAGCGAAACTTCTTAATGACCCAAGAGAGGAAATCTCAGTTGGAAGATGAAATTCTTGCTTATGAGGAGAAAATGAAAAGGCTCAATGTGGAATTAAAAAAATTGCAAGGCTTCCACCAGGAGAGTGAGATAGAGGTAAGGAGACACCAGGGGCTCCAGCTGCTTTCCTGTTGGGGGTTCATGAGGTCACCTTTTGTATCCAGAATTATTTAAGGCTAAGCCATACCCTTTGGCTAATGGGTTCCCTCACTTTCTTGGCTCCTAAAACTTCAGACCAAAGTGGCAAACATCAGTTGAGGGGTGCCCTCTGCTGGTCACTGGGAATAAAATACCCCCAACAAGTCCAAGGTTAAGAAAGCACCCTTTGTCCTAATCATGGTGTCCTGGGGCTCTCCCTCCTCACTTTGTGCGCCTGAGCAGGTGCAAGCTTTTGACAAGAAGCTAGAGGAGATGAGCAACCAGGTGATGCAGTGGCAGAAGCAGCACCAAAATGACCTCAAGATGCTGGCAGCGAAAGAGACTCAGCTCAGGGAATTCCAGGAGGAAATGGCCACCCTGAAAGAGACCCTCCTTGCAGATGAGAAGGAGGTGGGTACTTCCCTCGCTTCCTCTTGATCCCCCCGGCAGAACCCATGGCTACCCTGGTACCAGATTCCTTTGTGGAGTCCTGGTGCTGGGAGCAAGGAAAGGACACTCCCACCACTCCAACAGGAGCCAGAAGTGGTGCTCCAGTGCCTCAGCGGCTGTCTCAACCCATCTCTGTTCTCATGGTTCTGTCGATAGAAACATATTGATCAAAACAAAAGCCCTGTTGTGGAGAAGAGACTGCCGGGTACACCAGCCACCCCTGACTCAGATGACCCACTGGGAAGCACCCCCAGTACATCCTGACATGTTCAGTACCCCGGGGCCCTGGGGTAGAACTGGCTAAGTGACCTTCTGGATAAGCCCCTCATACAGCTCCCCGAGCAGTGAGTTCACGGCAGGAGGCCTCAGCACATCTCTAGTGGTCCTAAAGCCTGTACTCAAATTAGAAAGAAGCCATCTCTTCCTCCAGATATTTTTTCTTCTACCTGTTAAATTAAAAATAATAGCTTAGCATACTTTGTAAGAACAAGTCGTTTAATGCCATTAGCCTGAAAAATCATTAAGTGCACACATCTTCTGCGTCTCTGCCATCAATTGTGCCGGGTTTCCGTGTGTGCAACCTGCATGGTGAAGGTCGAGGTAGAGGTGCTGGTGTGGCCGCTCTGGTTTTGGGTGGAACAGCAGAGAATTTCCTTTTCCCATGAAGAGAGAAAAGGTCTATAATTTGGGAAGAGAGGTGGCAGGTCCATGTTCCCACAACCTGACTGTCTCAGTTTCTTCTTATGTGAAAGCCCTGCTGCCTGCCCCAACGGTCTGTAACCAAAGAGACCTATCGACTCCACCGAGACAACGATCAGATTATGTGCAACATGGAACAGTGGGCAAAGGAGCAAAAGTAAGTCAGAGGTCCACTTCCCGGGCCCAGGCTGGGCGAGGAACTGCACTTGTGCCAGTGATTAGTTACACACACACACACACACACACACACACACACACACACACACATCTGCTCTCCTCGGAAAATGATCCAGTCTCAGCCTAAACCCAAGACTTCAGAATAAGAGGGAAAGGCCCAGCTCCCCCTGCAGGTTCAGAAGGTTGTGACTTGGGACAGAGCAGCACTGAGATGAAAGGGGCACTTCTGGGAGGTGAAATTTCCTCTTCCCAACCTGGAATTTAGTTTTACCTGGGTCTCTGGAACTCAATCCCCTGAACACAGTGGTTTTATACAGCAGTTGAGTACAGAGTCCAGAGGCTAGGAAGCCTCTAGCTGGGGTCAGGGTGACTGAAGCATGTGAATCTAGGGTCCAGCAGAAGCCCTGCTAAGAATACCCAGGGTCCCTCCTAGCTCACCGGGGTCTGCGGAACCAGTCACTCTTTTCTTCTGTGGATTCTATACAGGATTGCCAATGAGAAACTAGGAAACAAGCTTCGTGAGCAGGTCAAATACATCGCTAAGCTGACTGGTGAAAAGGAGTAAGTCACCCCACCCTCTCCTGGCTGCTGCATGTGACCTAAAGAGCCAAGGCAGTGTCGTTCAATATGTGGTCAGGTCCTGCAGGGAAGGGGGCTTATCAATGGATGGATGCTGAAGCCCTGAATCTACATCTGTGTGGCAGTGGCACATCACATGAGCTTACTAGGCCTAAATTCCCTTCCCAGAAGTACAAAGAGGGTACACCGATCTCCATGCTCCTGCCTCCTCCCCGCTGTGAGTCCCAGTGGGCAATGCTGAGAGCAGGGCAGGTACCAGGAAAGGGAAAGGTGCAGCTAGTGTAGCAGAGATCCCCGCGAAGGCACACAGAAAGAACGTCTTCTCATGGAGGAGTCTGAGATGAGCAGTCCACGATGGAGGTCCCCCGGACACCGTGTCCTTTGTACCTGCAGCTGCAGCCTTCTCTAAATCTCATCTACATGGTCAAAGCTAGATCCATGGAGAGAGGGGTGTGGGAGGAGTGTGGGAAGCTGGAGAACAGAGGTAGAGGAATTGTCTTAGTTAATTTTCCTCATAGCTGAGACAAAATACCCGACACCTAGTGTTAAAGGAGGAAAGGTTTGCTTCGGCTTACAGTTTGTAGAGATCTCAGTCCATAATCAGCTGACTCCACAGCAGGGTGGATTAGGGTTTGTGTCTGGGTGGCCCCCAAAGCCTCATATAGTCACGGCGGTGGCTGAATCTAGTGTTTGTGATTGTTCATTGTCTAGCTGGGCTTGGCGGTGTGAGTGCTGCACCCACCCAGGGCAGGTAGCTGGTATACAATATGAGGAAGGGAAGAAGGCATGATTTTCCCCTTTTTTACCCTTTCACTCGTGTTACTTGTGGCTGCCATAAACAGTTGCCCCTTAGCCACGCCATCCTGCCTTGGACCTAGCTGAGTATCAACTGAAATCTCCAAAAACTGTAAACTAAATAAACCTTTCTTCCCATCATTTTGGGCATCAAGTATTTTGTCTCAGCAATGAGAGAAAAATAACCAAGACAGGTGGCGTGGCAGAGGGCCATCACAAAGGAGGAATAGTTTGTGGCAGCAGAAGACAACAAAGCAGCCAGAGGCAAGCCACCAGAGACCCTCTTCCTGTCCCTTATATCTTATCCAGGCTTCCCATCCTTAAGGCAATAGCACTCACACCCAGGGTGGGGCACCAGTAACTCTGCCCAGAACTACGCCAATCCAGTCTGTATTCTTAGCATCACATACTCCACATCCAGCCACCTGTGCACGGCCCCACCTATGACCACATGAGGAAAGCCTCGTGTGGGGGACATCTAGACACAAACTGCAACAGGATAAATCCCTGAGATGGAGATTTGGGATGTAAAGGAACTGATGATGACAAACCCTAGGACAGTTCTCCTGGTCTTTTGTCAGAGAACACTTAGAATGTGGGACAGACTTGCTTGGGACAAAGTTGACCAAAGAGCAGCTGCCCCAAATCCTGCTCCAAGGGCTGAAGGCATCAGCGTCTTGGCACAATTGGAGCCATTTGCGGCTCCCTGTTGCAAAGTTCTATCTCTAGCTTTGATCCTAAGTGAGGTAAACGGAAGGGGAGGACACCACCACCTCAACAAGCCAGTCAAGGATGCAGAAGACTAGATGGCAGAAAGGAATATTCGAGGCATCAGGAATGCTGACACATTCTGCAGACAGAGTGACAGACAGCCAGGGACAGAGGGCAGTGCCAGTGCCTGACCTCTAGTCCAGGGGAAGAGGTATGTTCAGAGCTGGCCAGGTTTGTAAAGAGCAAGAGAATGATGCATACACCCAGAGAAAATGGTTAGGGATCCATTTCTTTGATTTCCTCCTTAAAGGAATGTGACATTTTCCATTGGACAAAAGAACATTTTCAAAGGAGATTAACTAAAAGTTGGCAGAATCTGAGAAGCACCAGATAATTTCGGGCTTTTTCTTATATTATGCCAAGTTTCAGAAAGTTCCTTTTCACAAAGAACTCATTTTTTGAGTTTTGCTTGATCCTATTTAAAAGAAATCTTATTTCCTGTGTTTTTGTTTTATTTTGTTTTCGGTACCAGAGATTGAATCTAGGACCTTCACACTGAGCTACATCCCCAGCCCTGTTTTTAGTATCTTATAATTAGCTAAATCACTTTTTATATTAATTAGATATGTTAATTCACTAAGTTGTCTAGGCTGTGCTCTAATTTGCGGTCCCCTGCCTCGGCCTCCCAGAGTGCTGAGACCAAAGCCATGCACCACCATACTCAGCCACTATACTTTAATGAGAATGGTAAGAGCCCAACTCATTTATTGTTTAGCAGATGTTATAAGGGCTTTACCTACATTGATCGAAGACCTTATTAGTTCAACATACAGATGTGACTCAAGATGGTGCATTCTGGGATACTCCCCAGAAAATATTAAATTGGAAATATATTAGTATGCCTCACCTACCAGACATGACAGCTTAGCAACACAGTGCCCTGCAGAGCAGCAGTTGTTTCCCTTCGTGTTCCTGTGGCCGAGTGGGTGCCGGGGCTCACAGCCACTGCTCACCACCAGGAAAGACGATCCTACTCCGTATCACTGGTCAGGGGAAAACTCCAAAGCACTCTTTCCACTGAATGTGGATCACTTCCCCACCCCTGTGACCCCGAACCACGGCCAGTCAGGGGCTGTCTGCGGATACAGACACCATTTGCAGATAGGGACTGGGTGGTAGGTAACTCTCCCCTGCTCCCACAGCTAGTTCGTGGCAGGGCCAGCATTCCACTCCGGAAGTCCTGTTTCTAAGCCCGCTGTCACTCTTCTGCTGTCAACATTAGTTTGGAGAAATGTGACTACTGATAATAGCTGCCATTTATTGAGCCATGGGAATTGGTTAAATTACCTTTCCCCTCACCTACACTGAAGCCTCTATTTCTTCATCTTTAGAATGGAAATAATGAGCTACTCTGGAACTTGTGTGAGAGAGAAGCACGAGTTCAAGACCAGCCTGGGCAACTTAGTGAAACCCTGTACCAAAATAAAAAATAAAAGGGCTGGGCTTGCTTAGCAAGCACGAGGCTCTGGGCTCAATCCCCAGGAACCACAAAAAAAAAAAAAAAAAAGGAAATTTTCTCAAGTTCTCAACAGGATCCTCTATGCTCCCTGCTCTTCAGCAAAGGGAGGCAGAGAGAACTTGGGAACTCAGGCTTTAGTGTTAACACCTAAGTGAGGCTTTCCTAGGAAGGACCCGAGAACCCAAGGACCCATGCTCAGAATTGTTCTTCGCCTTCTGACTCTTCAAACTTCTTTCATTTGTCAAACTGGATCCTTCTGTGCACTCCAACAGTCAAGTCAGGCTTGATTGTCCCATCTAACAGCTACGACCCCAGGCTCAGAACTGACAATGTATGTCGGGACATTTCCATGCAGTATCAGAACCCAGCTCCAAAAGGAACTGAGCATCCCGCCCTCTTTCCTCTGACACCTTTATCAGTTCTTTCCAGCAGGCAATCAAGCAGACCTCGAAGACCAAACACCAACCTGTCCTTCCCCACTTCACAGCCACCTCCACAATGTGATGGTCCACCTGCAGCAAGAAAACAAGAAGCTAAAGAGTGAGATAGAAGAAAAGAAAGTAAAATCTGGGAACACAAGGCTATGCAAAGCCCTAGGCCTGAACAAACTGGAGGCCCCACAAAGGGCAAAAATGTGTGGTACGTTGAGCTGGAGGGAGTCATCCTCGGACACGGCCCAGAGAATGGACATCACCAAGTATGTTGGAACGCCCCAGTGTTCAGGTAAGTCTGCCATGTCTTTCGCTACTGTGATGTCCTTCTTTTTAGTCCCATGTGCCAAAAAAAGTGTGATATTATTTTTTCAAAGATCACTGGATCAGGAATTCACAGAAGAAGAGAACAGGTCAGTCATGACCTCAGATCATTGGCTTAGCTACCCAGGGCCAATGATAATTATTTCCACATCTGTAGGGAAAGAAAGCACATTAAAGCCCATTCTGATCTAAGAATGTTGATGACGCCCTGGCACTGCATATCTCAGATGCATGCCGTCCTGACCCAGTGATTTTTTGGCAGTGTGAGCAAAGGCAGAACAAGCATCATCCTCCAGTTCTGTACACCCCACAAGAGCATCCCATCCCCACTCAGCCTGGGTCCGCAACTCCTTTTCCTGACACTTTAAAGCAAAATGTTACTCAAGAGGGAAGGAATCACCCTGCAGCACAGCTGCCTGGCCACAAGGTGAGTCCTTGAGGAGTCACATCATTAATTTCTTCTCAAACCAAACTCTCGCTTCCTCCCTGTTCCTCAGGTTCCTCCTATTGCTAAAATCAGCATCTTTCCCCGAGCATCATTTCTGTGCAAGTTTTCAGAGGACAGTGAGTTCCCTTCATTCTTGACTTGGACCATCAGCTCTTCCAGGAACAAATCAAGGTCCCGAGCGATTTTACAAGTTGTTAATGTTTTACTGAGTTTGCTCCACTTCGTGCAGGGGAGTCAGCAAGCTTGAAACCACACTTCCACCGCCAGGCCCAACTCCACAATAAAGACATGAGCACAGCAGTGTCTGAGAGTGCCTGGTGTCTTGCAGACATCTCTGCCTCACCCTCCCTCGGGAACATGGTTGTCTCTTTTTCATTCTGGGCCCTAAAAGATGCTGGCCTCTCCCAAAGCAAGCTTTTGGATTATCTGAATTCATTTTAAAGCCAACAAAAGATAATTAACACCTTGTATTCTTCCATCTCTGTCATGAATTTTAAATAGAAAAAAAAAATCTAAAACCCCTTTTTGCAGGAAAGAATATAATCCTGAGACCCAACTGAAAGCAAAAGAAATAAGTGATACATTTTCCAAGTAGGGGAGTAAGAGCAAGCCATCTGCTTCCTCCCTGGCTGCTGTATTACATTCCTCCTTATAACAATTTTATTTTTCTCCCCAGCCACCTCAATACAAATAAAATCCCATTATAACAAACTCTAAGGACAGCTAAACTACTTTATTGTGGTAGGATTTTGTTAAACTGGGTACATGTCTAGAATTTATATTTCTAGTCTGTAGGAAATGGAGACAAATAGCTACTAGGGTAAAGTAAGGGAAAGAAATGAAAGAGCTTCCATTTCTGAGGGGACAAGAAAAGTGAAGGAGGAAACCCACAGCTCGACAATTATTCTTAACTATTCTTCCCTCCACCCCCAGTCACATCAAGGCCAACAAATTCATCACCAATAGTCATTCGTTTCATAGAATGACCCTTCTAGGACTTGAGAAGGCCAAGTTCACAAGGGTGAGGCAGGGTGGTAAGCATCTCTGGAAGTTTCTGTTTGGTTGCCTGTTTATGCTCTTCTGACTGTTTCATGTTGTTCAGAATAAGGGATTCTTTTCTAGAGAAAACTAAGACTGGAAAACTGGTACTAATGAAATTGCTTCCAAGTCCTACCCGTGGATCATTTATTCAAACACAACTTCAATGTCATTAAAATCCCAGGCTGGTCTACTAGAAAGGTACTTTATCTCTTTAACTTCCAGAAAGTTTCATGTATGCTGGCCAAAATAAGAACCTCTGAAGATTTTGAATGCTGCACTTTTTTTTTCCAAAGTTGATTTTTACTCCCTGTGGAGTAACTATACCAAAACAAAGCAGGTAGTACGTTATGGGGAGCAAAAGGCAAAAAAAAATATTGATATATAACCCAGAAATCTGGCCATGAAAGCCCAATCAGACAGAAAACTGAGTTCAGAGAAATGTAGTTTCCCTAAACATAGGAGGAAAACAGGAAAGCTGAGTGTTACCTGTCTGCAGTTCTTTTTAAAAGTAGCTAAAGAATTGATTTCCTAAAAAGTAATTTAAACACCTGATAGTAAAAAAGAAATGTTTACAATAACATTTTTGCAAAATTCAACAAACTGAGAATAGAAAGAACCTACCTCAATAAAAACCACATAGGAAACCACACTTTCAATGGTGAAAGACTAAAAAATTTTCTCTCAGATCAGGAATAAGACAAGGATGCTCACTTTCATCATTTCTACTCAAAACAGTACCAGAAGTTCTCGCCAGAGCAGTCAAGTAGGAAAAAGAAATAAAATGCATCCAAGTTGGAAAAGTAAAATCACCTCTGTTCATATATAATATGATCTTACATATAGAAAGCCTTAAATATTCCACACAAAACCATTAGAATACATGAGCTCAGTAAAGTAGAACACAAATTCAACACATCCAAAACCAGTTGCATTTCTACATTTTAAGACCAACCTGAAAAGAAATTTATAAAAATAATTCCATTTAAAATAGCATCAAAAAGAATCAAATACTTAGAAATTACCAAAAACATGAAAGATTTATATAATGAAAACTATAAAAAATTGCTAAAATTAAAGAAGATATAAGTAAATGGAAAATTCTGTTTATGGATTGAAAGACTGAAAGATTATGATGTCAGTGCCACCCAGTATAATCTGTAGATTTATTTCAGTCTCTATCAAAATCCCAATGGTATGTTTTGTAGAAATAGAAAAACCCACTCTAAAATTCAAATGGAATTTCAAGGAACCCCCCAATAGCCAAAACAATCTTTAAAAAGAACAAAACTGAAGAACTCATACTTCTTGATTACAAAGCTACAACAACAAAACAATATGATACTTGGCAAAAAAAAAAAAAATAAACAGACATGTAAATTAATGGAATACAATAGAAACATGGAAATAAGCCTTCACATGTGTAGGCAGTAACTGCTGACCAGGGTACCAGGGTCATTCAAGAGCAACAGGAGAGTGCTGAGAATTTCTGTCCCGGCTAGACTGCTTACTGAGACTTCTACGGCCTACAGGCTTCATGGAAGGACTCTTACAGACCGGAAAGACACACAGTGATCTTTTAATATATTATGGAGGATGTCAAAGATGTAAGATCTAGCCAATTGCTCAGTACACACAATTAAGTTGCCATTTGACTCTTCCGGGAGAACATGGCGGACAGATAACAGCAACTACCGGCGGCTCTCTGAAAGACTCGGCTCAGAAGCCAGGAATGGTGCGGACTAAGGAGACAGCAGGTGGAGATATGCTCTGCTGACTCAGGAACGAACTGGGCTGAGAGAAGCCAACTTGGAATGCAGTCCTGGTGCTAAAACAGGAACAGAAAAGACTCGGTGTGGAGGCTGGAACCGCGCCATTGTAAGCCGCGATTTGGGTTTCCCGCCGCGCAGCGGCTGGCTGCCTCTACAGCGGCTCGGCAAGGGGAGAGACGTGCCGAAGCTCTGAGAACGGCAATCTGCGAACGGCAGGGAGGCGTGCACTGACTTATGGTGAGGTGAGTGAGAGAAACTGACACTCTACCACAGTTTGACTCCAGCAGAGGACTTTCTGGGCCCGAGCAGTCCTGCGGGAGCAGGGCGCGGTGGCGACTCCAGCCACACATCCCCCTCTCGGGCGGGATTGGTGAAAAGTGCCTGGCCTGCGTGACGCTGCCGGCAGACCTGGTAGACTGTCCCAACCCAGATCCCAGAGCCTGACGGTGGCCGGGAGGGGAGACGCGTAGGCTGCCTGGTCCGTAACTCCCTGGTGCGCAGCGGTGAGCGGGAACACCTAACTGGCGCAATTCGATCAGGCTGTGGCTGACTGGGAGAGAAGCTGGGCCTCTTATATAAGCTTGCATATATAAGGAACAGAGAAGAAGAGGCAGCATGGGAAGAGGCAGCAACAAGAAAGTCTCCTCGGCCCCCAATTCTGAGAAACAGGCAATAGCAGACACCGCACCAATACACATAAGGCACCATATAGAGAGCCTCATAGACCAATTCAGGAATGAAGTTATCAATGACCTGAAGCTAGAAGTATGCAGAATAGTTAGAGAAATGCTAAGCACCACCCAAGAAAAAACAGGTGATGGAATGGAAGAACAGAAAAAAAGGGGAGAATTGTTTGATGGAGAAAACAGAGAAAGCATAGAATACGTGAAGCAGGTTCAAAGGGACTACCAAGATACTAAGAAGTCTATCGAAGACTGGCATAACAGCTTGAAAGAAACTAAGGACAGACTACCTGAACTGGAGGGCAGACTTGTAATATGGGAGAATGAAATGAAAAACTTCTTAAAAGTAACAAAGAAACAAACAGCAATAATACAAAGACAAGAAGATGATAAGAGGATCCATAACTTAAGGATTAAGAACATAAAAGAAGAAGTAGGGATGCAAACAAGTGAACTACAAAAGCTACTCACAGAAATAATCCAGGAGAATTTTCCTAATTTAGCAAAAGGTAAAGATACTCAGATGTATGAGGCATACAGGACCCCAGCTACCTACAACCCAAACAGAGCAACACCCAGGCATATAATAATAAAAATTCCAGAAATTCAATACAAGAACAGAATATTAAAAGCTGTAAGAGACAAGAAACAGACCACTTACAAGGGAACACCCATCAGAATTACAGCAGATTTCTCTGCACAAACCATCAAATCACGAAGAGCGTGGGGGGAAATAATTCAAGCATTGAAAGATAATAATCTCCAGCCAAGATTGAGATATCCTGCACAACTGTCCCTGGAAATTGATGGAAAAACAAGGTGCTTCCAGGATAAAGAGGAACTGGGGGAATTTGCAACCACCAATTCAACTCTACAGAAAGTATTGCAGGATATTCTAAAAAAAGAAAAATACAAAGAACCCAGAAATAGTGGCGGGGAGGCCACAACAAATGGAGCAGAGAACAAAATGAAGAAGACAAACTGACAGCTACTGACAGAAAAAGAGCTTAACAGAAATGAGGCAGAGAAGATTAGATGATAGGAACAGCTATTTTGGAGAAAATGACATCTTAATAGGTAATACTGATTTAGTATCACCTTGTTTTGAAGTCTCATCTAGCTTTTGTCCTTCTGTCTCCAATGGTCTAAATAGGCTGTATCTTATTGGATTTTATTATGTACGATAGTATAAGCAAAAACCTTTTAAAGACAAGGAGATTATACAGAAACCATTGTTCATTTTCTGTTAGTCGATTCTAAATACTCTGTAATGCTGTCATTCTCTTGAATGGTTTTACATTGTTTTGATATACTTAATGCTACAGTATACGAAGTTGTACTCAAGGATTTCAAAGAAAGAAACAATATGGTAACTACTTTTAGGTTAGGATTATCTGGTGGTGAAACACTATTCTGCTTAAATGGTTATGTTTTGATCTGCGCTGTTTCGTTGTTATGCCCTCTTTTATCTCAATCTCCACTCCATTATTTACTTTTTTATCTTTATCCTTTTAATTAAAGGAAAAAAATAGCAGGATATATTATAGTAACCCATTTTGACTTTTCATTACCTTGATTTAAAGCCCTGTATTACTCTCACCATCTGGTTTTTAACTGATGTTCCCCTATTCTGTTTTGCTGGATAGTATCAGGTTCGAAAGTTTAGGCATCAGCTGTGAAGATAATGAGATTCATTATGACGCCCATTCTTGTTGACTTTTATCTACTTTTGAAGACCTACAATGTCTCCAATGTTTTGGTTTTGTCGGTTTTATTCTTTACTGTTTTGTTCAATTGTATTATAACTAATGATATAGGCAATTCTATTAGAGATAGCGGGAGACATTATGGTAACCATTGTTGATCACCTGTATTATGTTTTTACATTATCTATTATGTCCACCCTTTTGACTTGACCGATTCTGTTCTGTTATGTCACATTTGGTTTTACTCTCTTCCAAAAAAGTAATAAGAACCGTGGGAGCAATGAAACCCAAAATGTGTAATAGTCATGGTACAAAAGAGAGGAAAAGAAAGTACTCTAAACTATATAACTGCATGTATATTTAAGTGTATAAGATAGAAAATGATATCACAGAGTTTTATTGGATCAATGAACAGAACTGTTTGCAGTATCATTGATGGAATGTCCACTTTACAAGCTTTAATTTTGTGACTTGAACAATTATTTCTAAGATGACAATATGTAATCCATTAACTAGTGATTTCCTACTGTTCATTTTTTTTCTGTAAATCTGTATAACTTGTACCCTTTCCCTGCTTTTTTTTTTCTTTTCTCCTTAAATAAAATTAAAAAAAAAAAAAAGAGCAACAGGAAAGTCTTTTCCACAAATGGGGCAGGGAAAATTGAATATCCACATACAAAAGAAAGAAGTTAATCCTTACCTAATACCATCTACAAAAATTAACTCAAAATGGACCAAAGACTTAAACCACAGACTAAACATATAAAGCTCTAAGAATAAAGCATAGGGCAGAATCTTCATGGCACTTTATTTATCGGTGATTTCTTAGTTATAACACCAAAAGCAAAAGCAACAAAAGAAAAAAAATAGACAAATTAGACTTCATGAAAATTTTAACTTTGTTCCATCAAAAACAATATTAGCTGGGCATAGTGGCACATGCCTATAATCCCAGCACTCCGGAGGCTGAAACGGGAGGATCACGGTAAGTTCAAGGCCAGCCTGGACTATAATGTGAGGTGGAGACCAGCCTGAACTTCGTAGTGAAACTGTTTCAAAAAGATAAAATAAGACAATGTTACCAAGCAAAAGTGAACCAAAGAATGGGAGAAATATTTCCAAAATAAATAAATAAATTAAATAAATATAATGAGATTAATATCCAGAAACAGAAAGAGAGAAGATCTAAAATTCAACAACAAAAGAAATAACCAAACTCAAAAATGGGCAGAGGACTTGAACAGACATTTCTTCAAGGGAGATCTACAAATGACCAATCAGCACACAAAAAGATGCTCAACAATTGTTAGAGAAGTGCAAATCATAACTATGATGGGATGACACCCAGTAGGATGGTTATGAGAGAAAGAATATAGACTGTGGGAGATGACTCCAGTGACTCTTTGAATCCAAAACAAGTACTGTGACTTTATCTGGAGACTCATTTCTTTATACTGATATGTAAAAAGCTGGCTAGAGTATTTTCTTCTCTCTTCAATTGGCTCTAAGCGTTGCTGAGGTGCTATTATGCAATCTCTATAGCCAACAGACAGTCCTGTTTCCTCTCATAGTGTTCTCCAGTACAATACAGGTATGAACAGGATTGAGCACGAGAGATGTTAGAGCAAATAGCTCTGGGAATGTCAACTGGGAAGGAGCCTCAAGATGAGAGGCTATGACTCCCCAGAGCACAGGAGTTTCCATGTCAGAAACCAAAGCCATAGCTCCCCCAAAACAATTCCACTGCTAGCATATCTTTATCTCTGGAATTTACAGAGATGCCAATCTTGCGCCTGGCCTGCCAGCTCAAATTACTCACATAATTCCCACCATCCTCACTGTCACTCATCCCTGAGCCACCCCACTTCTTCACAAGATAATAAATTCTGCGAGAGGCCTAGGATCAAAGCCTTTGTCCGCATGGCCTTATGGGGATTGGATTTAGGACTCCTTGGCTGCCCTTGGAACATGTCTCGGTGTTTTTACTCTCGCCATTGTTTGCATTGGTGGTGGTAGATTGGAATTAACTTACTGGGATTCCAATAATGTCTCAAAGGGATTACCAATATAACTTTTTGGGTTGTGAAGAAAACAATACTTGGATGACTGAAGTCAATATTTGGGTTTACAATAATAGACTATAGCAAATTTTGGCAAGGATATGAAAGTTATATGCAGAGTTAATGGGAACATAAAATTGTTCAGCCACTATGGAAAAAAAGTTTGGTGGCTTCCTAAAAAATTAAAAATAATTACCACATGATCTAATAATCCACTTTTGGGTACATACCCAAAAGAATTAAAAACAGAACCCAAAGTGGTATTTGTACACCCATGTTCATAATAGCATTATTCTCAGTTGCCAAAATGTGGGGAGTACTAAAATACCCATGGTCAGATGAATAATAGATAAACAAAATGTGGCAGATACATGCAATAGAATATTACCCTTAAAATAAAGGAATTCTGATGTAAGCTGTAACTGAAATGCAGTGATACCTTGGTTCACAAACTGAATTTGTTTTACGATTTGGGGGAAGATGGCTGTGTTTGCATTTATGTGGGGAAGATGGCTGTGGTCATATTTGTCACCCAATGCAGAGTTTGCCAGTGAAAGCAAAATTTTGCCAAATGCTTTTGAGAACCAAAATGTTTGCAAACAAGCATTTGTGAACAAAGGTATTTCTGTAAAGCAACTGCAAAGGGACAAATGTAGTATCATTCCACTTCTATGAGGTACTTCGTCACAGTCACTGAGACAGAAAGAATGGAGGTTGCCAGGTGCTGCAGGAAAGGGAGAGGGAGAGCTTTCATTCAATGAGCATAGTTTCAGTTCCACCGGATGTTAAGAGGTTTGAAGATGAATAGGTAGTGATAAATGTGACATTATGGAAGTATTTAATGCCACTGATCTTAAAATGTATTTTATAATACAATAACAAAAAAAGTCATAGTTACAAAGCAAACAAAACTTGGTCAAGGATATTATACATCAAAATTGCTGTGACTAACCAGTAGGTCACCGATTCTGATAGCTGGTACCAACAAAATCCTGCTACAGGCAGATCCTCGATTCTCTCCACGAGAGAGAGCACTATGTTTCTTTCGTAAGTCAAAGGAGCCCACAGCAAACATCAGCCACCCTATAAAGTTCCTCCTTTTCCCTGAGAAGCGCCCTGAGCCACCATTCTGCCACATAGGAACTTGCCTTTTGAGCCTTCTCAGTGTAGCCCAACTGCAGACTGCCTTTTAAGTCTGCTGCAGATAAAGCCTGTCAATTTCTGGGGTCCCCAGGAGCCACCATTTGAGCGCCAGATGCTCCATGGCTAGTCCTACTATCCACAGTGCCATCGCCATGTACTAGGCATAAAGGATAAATGAAGTGCTACACGGGGCTCTCTCCCAGACCAACAGTCAGACAAGTCTAAAGCATGAGTCTGCTTCAGGGCCACAGTCAGACAGAGATCACAGGGCCACTATAGAAATGCTTCTGTCCTGTAGGAAGACTCAGCTATTATCTGAGGGTGCCAGTGAGAATCCGTGTTGGAAGAACTTTAAACATGGTCTGAATGGAGAGTTCTGTTCTTATACGTAAACCTGGGAGACACAGGTCCAGGCAGAATCTAAGTTCTAAGGTCAAACAGATTTTGGTGACAATTCTGGGGGTAAGGGATCTCCCACTCAGCTGATGACACCTACGTGTGCCAAGTGTCCTGGCCAGATGTTCCCGAAGCCCAGACTAGGTATCCCGGGCACGCAGCTAAAAGCCCTGAGAAATCATTTCTGGTTACCTTCTCAATAAAGGCAACTGGAAACAAAGACAATGGAAGCAGAAACACAGTAGAAACCAGTGCTGACTGGCAAAGCTCAGCTTCCAAACTCATCCAAAGAACCAGAAATGGAGGGCAAAAGCACAGTGAGCCAGGCACCATGGGCTCACACAGCACAGGCCTAGTGAGGGGCTGCTGGGCCCCAGCACCCCGGGTGGCTCACACCCAACACAGACCTGGCCAACTAGCGCATCTGGTAGCTGCCCAGACCAAGGAATCACACAGTGAAAACCACGGTCACCGAAGGGTAAACACTTAAAAACTCACATCAGCATACCTGAGAGCCTGCTTAGCAAAAAGACTAGTCGTTCTGTTGTAAGGATCATCTTTTACATAAAAATCAGTAAGCAACATTTCGGTTTTCAGTCAAATACAGCCACTATACCTGCAAAGAATAGAAGCCTCTGCCATTCTAAGCATTAGCATGGGCCTCCTTAAATAAGCCCACCTTGGCCCCTAGGCTTAGGAACAGCTGGCTGGCATTCTTACAACTTAGCCTGCCTCATGCTTGATGCCTCCAAGGTCTCCAAATTTCAGCTGTGCCTCACCCTGCAAAGCCCTCCTCTAAGAAGCCCTGCCTGGAGAAAGGACGTAAGGGTACAGCTAGGGTTCCAGAAGGCGCCATCCAAGAAAAATCGAAGGCTTTGCCCCTCTTTATTCAGGATTTAGGGCAGTGAAAGAAAAGAAAGAAATGCAATCACGTTTTACAAATAATAAATTTATTCTAAATCTCAAATTACAACCAGTTGCCTCTAAATCTATCTGAGTGCTTTACACAGGATTAAAAAAAGACAGTCCCTCATACACCAAGCGTCCTGGGGATGGGTTATGTGGATGAGATAGGTCCGGCCGCCACCTGCTGCTCATGCAGCCTCGCTGCCCTGCAGCCACAGCTCTGCCAAGCTCCTGCCCCGAGCAGCTCCTCCTCCTCCTGTAGGACTGGCCAAGCAGAAAACACCCCAGCAGCCTTATGCATATATGCACAGATGAAGTCCACAGTCTCAGGAGGCTCCTGCCAGAGGCTCAGGATCCCGTATCACACTGTCCCTTCACTGGGACAGCCACGGCTCATAGCCCAAAGCGAGCTGGTGTGCGGCGAGGTGTCATGGGCTCCCCCTGCTCTTTCCGACCAGGGGTGTAGATCTTTGTGGACCTGGAGACACAGAAGAGGAGACAGTTAACACACTGTTCTTTACCCCAGCAGGATAAGGAGGCTGAGGGCTCGCTGTTTGTGACCTGTGTGTGAGGCAGCTCTGCAGCAAAAGCACTTACCCCCTGTACACTAGCCTCTCACTTCATCTCCCCACTTTCATCAGAAATGTAACAAAATACAGGAAGTCACCTCACTAAGGAATGTGTGAAATGGGTTTTTAAATAGCGCTCATCACTCCTGCAATGGGGAGTGAGAAGATCGCTTCCAGCCACCTCAGCAGGTCACACTCCAGCCGTGCAACAGAGCTAGAGCCCTGCCTGTGTCCCTAGTCTGCTGTTCACAGGGGCCTTCAGCCACGCCTCATGTTTTATGCCAATCTTGAGTAAGATGGGGCTGGCCTAGCTAGAGAGAACAACTACATAATCACAGCTGGGCCCTGAGCCATGTGACACCACCCAGAACACTGGGGAAGGGAGGGAAGGCAGAGGACAGCTCGACCATATGGCAATGATCCAGCCAGCTATGCCAATGTCATGGAATCCCCATACCGGCCCTGACCCCAAACTGCTGCTCAAGTGATCTGTGCACACTGTCACTGATCATATGGCTAGCAGGGTAACTAGGCCCTAAGAACAATTGAAGCTTCACATCTCTGACTCTCTCAGACCTCCTTCTATGCACTTTAGCTAGGGTTAGAGTCTAATTTGTGTTGTTCTGCTTTAACAAAACTGTATTCCTTAAGTATAGAGCTTTCCTGAGTTCTTTCTCTGAGTCATTCTAGCACATTATTAAACCTGAGGAAGCCCCTAGGGATCCCTATATTTGTAGCAAGTTGTTCAAAAGTGAAGGGTAACCTCCAAATTTGTAGCTGATACGAACTGAAGACAGTCCTGTGGAGAACTGTGCCCTCAACCTGTTAAGTCTGGCCTAACTCCAGGTACCCCCAGATTCAGTACCCCCAGCAATCTTCCGTCGCCACCTCCTACAACCTCCTAGCTTGTAAATAAAGCTGTAAAGACCCAACCTGCTACTCCAGACGCCTTGGGTTCTAAACTAAACATAGATGATGGCTGGGCACTGCAAATAAGCAACATGCCTTTAAAGTTCCCCGGAACTCCTTCTATGCCCACACAGGTGACCACTCAACCCAGAAGCAATTCGCCTTTACACTGTCACCAATCCACCTTTACACTGCCAGCTTCTCACCCATCATGACTTGGCCTCAGGGCTGCTCCCAGGCGGCCTCGCCAGGATGGCTCCATCCCACCCACAGTGCTGAGGCTGCAGCTCACCTGACACTGCCCATAGGGCTGCGCTTCTCTTGCTCCTGCCGCCGGGCTCGAAGCTGCTCCTCCGCCAGTGCCATCTCCTCCTCCATGGCAGAGGCTTCCTCTTTGGCCCGACGGCGATTCTCCTACAGAAAAAGGGTACAGCTGAGCCTGCTGATGACCATCAGATGGGGAGTATGAACCAAGGCCCTCCCCACAGAGCATTAACTCTCAGACTCAAGAGGCCATATGTTTGCCTGCCCCAGGACCAAGGTCACCATTTCTGCTGTACCCAATGCCTGCCATTTTCACTGATTTAATTAAGACAGTCATAACTCAGCTCTCCACTCACATCAGTAAGAACTTAACCAGGTGCAGTGGCACATGCCTATAGTCCCAGCATTTGGGAGGGTGAGGCAAGAGGATTGCTGCAAGTTCAAGGGCAGCATGGACTACTTAGTGAGTTTAAGGGTAGCCTGAACTACCTGATGAGACCATCTCAAAAATTTTAAAAAAAAAAATTAGGACTTAACTTACATTTTTTAATCAAATTTACAATTATGCCAAGAACAGGAAGTAGAAAAAACATTACCACCTAGCTGTCAAGGACAAACATAAAGATGTGTTTGGCCCAATAAGGAGAGAACTATGTTAAAGGGCAAAGCAAAAGCTCAGCAACATTTTGCAACCTTAAATAATGGGTGTAAACTATGGTCTCTGCATACACTAAATCCTAAAGGAGATGAAGTAACAGGGAGCTCAGAATGGAGACCAGGCTGACACCAACAGAATAAGACTGAAAAAATGTTGACTATTATGAAGACCAAGAGACAAATTCATAGGAACTTATTTATATCATTGCTTCTACTCTAACCAAGCCACTGGCATGGCAGGAGGAAATCCAGCTTTTCTGATTGGAGACGTAAGGGAGTCAGACAATGACAGACCATATCAATCCCACAGCAAAGAGCACCGCCACTAGAAGCAAGGCCCTTACCTGGCGAGACTTGCCCGCTTGTTTCACGCTGTAGAACATGGGGCCCAGCTCCGCCAGCCACTCTCCATCCACAGCGGTCACACACTGCATGTACTCCTGAGGGCAGAGGGACAGCAAAGCAGAAGTCATGGGGCCAGTGTCTGTCTTAAGTGGCTCCACGAGTAGGGCCCACATGAGAAAGGCCCTCCCCAGCCCCTCAAGGCTGGTAAAGGCAGGGGAAAGCCCCAGATACTGGAATTGGGTCTTCTCCCATCCAAATTCCCCATGCTTGACAGAACCTCCCACCTTAGTGTCCACGAAAAATGGCCCAGCTCCTCAGGAAACCCTCCTAGTGACCCAGGAGGGGTTGCCATCCACAGCAGGAAGTAGAAAAACACCTTCTGGCAGGCCTGAAGCCGCTGTAGTCCAGAAGTTAACTCCATAAAGCTCCCCAGGCACCCAACCTCAAAGACCCCACAAAGCAAAGCATGTGCTAAAGTCCTCTGACCAAAAGCTCAAACACATTACAAACTCCGGCCCAGGTGAGTGGAATTATGCCATGCTATATGAGCAACTTAGAAGAGACTTGCCTTGGTGGTCATGACCAACTCATGGTACACTATGTAGTCCGGGGTGTAGCCCATTCCGAAGAGGGAACTGGTTGGGTGCAAGTGGCAGGGCATCCCTGTGCGGATATTCACATACTCCCCAATTCCCTAGAAAAGAGACACAACAGGCTGCTCATCAGACACACTGTTGGGCCAGGGACAGAACTCAGTGGTACAGCGCCTGCCTGGCAAGCACGAGGTCCTGAGTTCAATTCCTGGTACCAAAATACACCCACATAAACACACATACACACGGTGTCTATTGGGTAGCAACCCCCTAAATGCTATCCTGACACAGGTTTGGGGAGAAGCCTGGATCTGGAGACGTACACTATAACAGGACGAGCTCTTGCTCACATGGTGCCATGGCAGGAAGGGGCTTGCAGGGCTCACCTTCAGCTTGGCTGCCTGGTGAAAATAGGCAGCACAGATACACTTCCTGACAATGTCCCAGTCGGTGCCACATGAGGCCAGGCTCATCCGCTGCTGCACCATGATGTCCTTCAGTTGGGCCCGAACCTCCCGGACCTAAAGCAGGACACAGGCAGTCGGGGATTCAGCCTCTTTCCCTTTCCCGCTCAACCTCTTCCGGACATCCTGTTAATCCGGCTGCTGCCCTACCTTCCGCATGGCCTTGGCATGGATGAAATGGTCATTACACCAGATGGTAGAGTAATTATTGTTCTTCCACTGCAGGTAGACATTCAGGTAAGTCAAATGATCACTCTCAGGGACAGCAAACTTCTCCCGGATTTGATCGCTCTCCTCCTCTCGGCCCTAGGGAAAGAAAAAGAGCTTTTACTGTAGGCCTGGGGGAGTCTAGGCCCACCACAGGTATCTCAGGGATTCTCACTCTACCCCCAGCCCACAAACTTCAAGCACATCATATGTTGCCTAATGACACGGAAGAAAAGAAAATTTATAATAGGCTAAAATGTGGCACAACCAAAGTTAATTCAATTAATTAGTTAAAAGGTGGCACAACCATACTAGAAGACAAAAGACAATCTTGCAAATTTCCAAAAAGAGGACCACAGCCCACCCACTCCGGCCTCTCCCCCAAATTGCCAAACTGAAGACAGCAAAGCCGTGCTTTGAAAACTCATTTCTGCCCCTTTGTTCTGTTTCCGTCGTATGGACAGAGGCTCTTCCCTTGCCAACATTCCCTCAAGCCCTCTGGGAAAAGCAGGGCCAGGCACCCCCTCCCCACCTTGGGCCGATAGAAGATGGCGGGGACCGAGAGCATAGAAACGATCAGCAGGATCTCAGAGCTGCAGCCCATGTCACAGGAAACGATGAGCATCTTGGACAGGGCTGGGTCCAGTGGGAACTCCACCATCAGCCGCCCTGTGGAGGTGAGGCCACCTGGGGAAATGAGCACACCCAGACACTGAGTGGACAGTGGGAGAAAGGGAGTGAAGCCAAGCATCAGCACCCTCGGATCCCTGCCAGCTCCTGGGTCACTGCACCTGTGTTGTCCAGGGCTCCGAGGATCCAGAGCTGATACATGGAGTTGAGCATGTTGTCCTCTGGGGGCGGGTCCATGAAGTGGAACTGCAGCAGGTCCTGTACCCCAAGCGACTTGAGCAGCAGCACCACATTGGCCAGGTTGGTCCTCTGGATCTCGGGCACCGTGGTGGTCAGGAGCTCATTCTTATAGGCGCTCTGCGTGTAGAGCCTGCCACGAAGACCCAGTTCACTGCACCAGTCCCACGATGGCCTGCCGGCCCCTTACACATGCCTGGCTGCTGCAGGGACTGCATGGCAGGTCAGCACTGTTCTGGCTTCACACCACAAGTACACCCCAAAGTGGTCAGTAAATCCCACAGGCAGTGGAAATTCCCACTTCTCCGAATCATTCATTTCTACCTACTCAAAACTCAGGTTTGCTAACTCAGCTTTTCCTCCAGAGTCCTCTACATCCTACATGCCTTTTCATTTCTGGAACCAAAGTATGTGGAACTAGAATTATGGTACGGTTTTGTCTTCTTAATGTCTTTCCGTATTTATGGAATTTCTATAATGAATATATTATCTTTAAAAGTTGGAACAGAAAAAAGAAAGAATAACTGGAAGGGTTAAGAAGAACCAATGCTGTCCCGTGCTCAGTTACATCCTCACGAGTGCAGCCTGCCGTAATCACCAGTCTTCCACAGCAGGTACCTTCTGCACAGTCTGCCCCAGAGCTCAGAGCTCCCCACAAGGCCACTCCTTCCCTCCAGTGGCACCATGAAGTGGCAGCCCGCCAACAGCCCCTGAGCTTGGGAATCAGCTAGAGCCAGCATCCCACCCGCCAGCCTGGATTCCACAGCCAGCAGTCCCAGCGCTGCCCCGGAGAGCAGGCTGGCACAGGGCTCCTACCTGAAACACTGACCTGGGCCCGTCCTGCCAGCTCTCCCTGACCTCTGGTTGGCATTGGCCTGGCTGATAGGGTAGATCTGCAGAGCATCCATGCCAATCCTAGGGTTGAAGACCTAGCAGGGGGCAGAAAGGAGTTGACTGAGGACAGTGTGGGGAAGGAAAACATCCCTGAGACAAAGACAAACCCTTCACAGAGGAAGGATGGGCAGTAGAGGCAGTCAATTTATGGAACCAGGAGCCTCATGAAATATTCTCATCGATAGCTAAGGAAGGTTTCCCCATAAACACCAGCAAGTGCATCTAGATCGAGGTATTTAAATTATCTACACTTCACTGAGTAATCACAAAGATGAAATAAAGTCAGGCATGCTAGCACAAGCCTGTAATCCCAAAACTCAGGAGGCCAAGACAGAAGGATTGTTGCAAGTTTGAGACCAGTCTGGGTTACAAAGTGACCAGCCTGAACTGCATAGTGAGATCCTGTCTCAAAAAGACAAACAAAAAGGATGAAATGAATCAAGCACATGGCAAAAGCAGTATCACTAAGCCCTAACAACAGGTGGGGGACTAGTCCTAACCTCTTCCCAGCCCCAGCTGAATTAGGCTCATGAGAAGCTGGAGTTCCACCTTCTCTATCTTCCCTTACCTTTAATTTGCAATAACCAGAATCGATAACAAACATGATGCCATCGACAGTCAGAGATGTCTCAGCAATGTTGGTGGCAACAATACACTTCCGAACGCCATCCGGGGCCTACGACCAAGCAGGACATCCAGAAAGGAAAGCTGAGTCCCCCAGATGAGAAAACCTGCACAAAGCAGGGATGAGCCCTCCTCCCGCCCACCCACTACAGGAAGGCACATCCCTCCTTCTCACCCTCCTGTGGAGGACAAAGGAGACACCCAGTGGCGGGGCCCAAGACATTCCTGTGTCGCACCTTCTGGAAGATTTTAGCCTGGAGGTCAGAAGGCAGCTGCGAGTAGATGGGTAGCACGGCCAAGGCAGGCGCATTCTCCAGCTCCTCCAGATGTTCCACTATCTGGTCTGAGGTCACCTGAAAGGCACCCGGAGAAGCCATGAGGCTCTGGAGTCATCTCATAGGGGTGACACACCTGTTCATCTCAGTGGGACCAACACACGCACCTCGATGTCCTCTTGGCCGGGCATGAAGATCAGAATGTCCCCTGGAGCCCCCGACAGATGCACCTGCAAGGACTGCTTCACTGCAGCCTCCACATAATCCTCCTGCGGAGTCTGCGAAGCCACCAGGAGCAGTCAGAGGGAGCACTGGCAACAGGGCTAGGCATCCCACATGCACCAGGAACCCCAAGGCCATGAGCCCTTCTGGGCAGCAGTGATGGACCTTCTGGGCTGCCACACCTACACCAGGCCTTACCATGAGACCCCAACTACAGCTCCAAAGAAATAATGAAACAAAACCTCCACAGCACCATCCTGGATCCCTCGAGCCCCACAGTTTCAGGCCCCCCATTTTGCCCCCACAGCACTCTAACTCGGCTCCCTACCCCTTCCCAATGGATTCACAGCAGAGAAGCACATGACACGGAAGATGAGTACCTTACTGAAGAGGATGTCAACGGGGAAGGTACGACCAGGGATATGGAAGATGGGAACGTTTCCAAAAAAGGCAGCAAATTTGTCTGCATCCATAGTGGCTGATGTGACAATGAGCTTCAGGTCTGATCGCCGTGCCACAACCTACCAGAAGAAGTCATGTAAGAGTCTCCTACAGGTGTGAGACCTTTGGCTCCGGACTCCAGGCTTATCACATTACCCCCAAATAAGCTGGCACACTGATATATTAGACTTTCCACTTCTAAGGTCTTGAGTGGGAGAGCCGCTCAGCTGAGCAAGAACAGAATAAACTAGAATCCTGGCAACCCAAAGGCTTCTGGGCCATACTCTTGCCTGCCATACACCCCCTCTCAGCATCTCCAGACCAGCCCCAGCCCGCCTGGACTGCTCCTCTCACTAACTACTGGCCATGCACTAGTCAAAGCCCTATGTGTTCATAGGGACCGCACCACCCTCACCTCCCGGAGAAGCCCAAAGAGCACGTCAGTGTTGAGGGAGCGCTCGTGGGCTTCGTCCATGATGATGGCACTGTAGTGATCCAGGTCAGGCTCCCGGAGGGACTCCCGCAGCAGGATCCCATCAGTCATGTATTTGATCAAGGTGCTTTCTGAAGTGCAGTCTTCAAAGCGGATGGCGTAACCCACCTGGAGGTCCAGCAGAGGGCTCAGAAGCTATGGTCACCAGCTTACCACATCACACCCCATGCTGGGGTCCAGGTCACACCCTTGAGTGGAAGCACACACCCTGCCACCCACTCACCTCCTCGCCCAGGTTTCCCCCCATCTCTTCGCTGACTCTCTTTGCCACTGACATGGCAGCCACACGCCGGGGCTGGGTGCACCCAATCATCCCATAGTCTGTGTAACCATCCTCGTGCAAGTACTGGGTCAGCTGGGTGGTCTTGCCACTCCCTGTCTCCCCAACCACAATCACGATGCTGTTGTCTCTACAGAGGAAGAGTAGAGAAGAGCAGGGAAAGGGCTGAGCAGCATGAGGAAGGCCAATCCAAGAAACCTCCACCACTCCTGTCACCATTCTGGCCAGCCAAGGAGCAGGCTTGCTTAGTCAGGAGGATTTCCTTGGGAAAACACCTCTCACAGAGCTACCACCTGAAACATCTGGCACACAGTGAGGTTTAAACAGTGCTAAAATCAAATTTGCTGTCTTGTTCCTTTATGCAGCATAGTCCAGGGTGACCAGGTTAGGGGAAAAACAAATGGGGTCCCTTCTACTTCAGACACAGTGCGCAGAAGAAAAAGAGCTCCTGAGCAAACAGAGGGAGATGGGGAAATGCTGATTAGACCCTGGGATCCCAGGCCTGGGTGACGTTACCTGATAATGGTGAGTAGCTCCTGCTGCACGGCAAAGATGGGCAAGTACTGCCTCTGCTCCAGGATGGACTTCTTCTTCGCAAACTCGCTGTTGGCTTCACTTTTCTTCTTCATGTGGTCTGCAAACTTCTGCTCCGTCCTGAGAACATTCACAGCAGCCTAAACACCGTGCACTATTTCCCACAGTCCCTCCTGGCTACATTATTGCCCTTCTTCTTGCTCCCAGGAATAAGAATGACTTTGACAAGAAGCAATAAATCTCCAAGATAGCAAAGCAGCCAGGTAATCTGATCTCGTTTCTTGCTGGGCCTGGAACTGTGGTATGAGAATCCATCATCCACAACACACTCAACCCTCTAGGGTCAAACAGAGCCACACAGATGATTGAGGGGCCAAATCCTCTGCCCTCAATACAGCATGACCAGAGGAGGCACAAAAATCAACCACCAGGTCCCTAATATGGAACACCTTAAAGAGAACACTTTGAGCAATTGCCACATGACACTTAAAGGGCTAAAACAGCCCCATCTCCATAGTCTCCTACGAGTTATGGCTGCAGAGCACAGGGTGCAGGTCAAACTTCCTCCCTTCTCTTGATAGGCTGGCATAGTCCACAAGCCTTATATTTAAAGAACTATGAATTCACTTCATTTTTACCTGCAGCATCTAATGAAACTACTTTTTTTTTTAATGCATGAATACCTTCCCAAAACCAGTAGTACTATGGCATTTTCCAGTCCCTCTCCACCGCCTACTCCAAAGGGTATTTCCTCCCTCAAACCTGCCTCATGCTCCATTGGGCTAATTTCTAATTTTACCTAGTCCTTCCTGATCACCTAACAGAAACTGATACTGAAGGGATTATAATACTCAGAGACCAATAAGGTTGATGAATAATACCAGCTTCTCATCTGAAACATTTCACATGATGATAGAGAAATTTATTAACTCAAATGAGGGCTCAGTAGTATATGAGAAGGTTTAAAGGATGAGACTCATGAGGGACATTTGAGTTCTTACCACTAACCCAATGCAGAAGTCCCAATAAGCAGTTACCCAACATCTGTCTAATACCTCTAGGAACAAAGAAATCAATACTTGATAAGACAATCTTTTCTATTTTAGAACCTCTGTTAAAACATTCTTCCTTATATTGAACTGAAGTCTGACTCAAATTCCCACCTTTAAACACCTCAAAGGCACTGCAGCCAAATAGCAAAGAGCACGGACACCAAAGCAAGATTATGTAGCTCTGCCTCTAACCCTACCATTTACCTTAAACAAGTTATTAACCTCCCTAGGCCTCTCTGTACTCATATTAACACACGCATACAGGAATCACCTATGGTAGTGGCTGTGGCGTGGTATCTAGTTATAATTAAAGACAAAAAAAAAAAAAAAATGTCCAGGAAGAAAGTATCAGAAGAGATCAAAAGATTCCAAGTGACATCATTCTTCTACTTGTAAGACATGAAGCCTGTCAATTCTGCTGCAACTGCCTTTGACCTCTGGAGCACACTGTCTGTGGCAGAGACTACCCACCTGTAGTCCACTTTCCCATCTTCTGTTAGAGCTTTATCTGGCTCCTCCTCCTTTTTGACACCCATTATATCTCCCAGTTTGGTCCCCGCCAGTTCCCAGTGTTTGTGCTGAGCCTGAGGAAGACAAGAAAAGTCACACCACTCCATCCTGTGACATGATGTAGGCAACAGAACTCAATCTTGGTTAACAAGAGGCTTCAACTAGCAGGTGGCAGCTCCCACCTGGCCCTGGTGGCACCATGCCACACATCCCAGTCTCAAGCTTCAGCTCCCCAACGCCAGGCCCTGTGGATGCTTGGACCAAGAGCCAAACATGGGAACACAGCACCCCTCTCCAATGGCCACCTCTTGCTCCCCTCTCTTCCAACAGGAATCCTACCTTTGTGCTCTCTTAAGATTTTTATAAAGGAAAAAGAAAAATCTGCAGATTTTCCAGACTTCAGTGACAAAACTGACCTTTTTGCGCTCCTTCTGCTCCCTGTGCTTCCGCACCGTCTGGCTGCCTTTGCGGGCAATGATGGCCAGGTCAGAAGTGGCATCTTTGACTGGAATCACCGGTTCTGGCTGTAAGAAGTGGAAGAAGAGGAGAAATTGCTCACTAAAGCCAACCAGAATTCATTTCACAATGGCCCTAATAAATGTCAGAGGTGATGTGGGGCTGCCCAATCCGGATGTGAGACTTTCTCCTTCCTCTTGGGTCCTCCTCTGGCACAGCAGCCTCACCTGCTTGGTGAAGACGATGCGCCCATCCAGGAAGGGAGGCACCAGGTTGTGCACCATCAGATGCACCTTGGCTGCATTATCCTCTTCAAAGTCTTCATCCACCTCCAGCCGGTGGACCACCCCGCTGGTGAGCATGCGGTTCGTCTCCCAGCGCTCGTTATCCTGCAGGGACACAATGCGAGCCACACTCAGACTGCAGCCAGAAAGTCATCCTGAAGGGCACAAGCCAAGTCCACACGCCATTCTACAAACAGAAGGGCCCTGGCGACCATAGCAATATCACAGGGCTCTCTACCCAGATGCTCCTTAGACAAAGGATCATCCAACCCAAATTACCCACAGTTCTTTGTTGCAAGAACCAAGACCTTAGATCTAAGTGAGAACTTCTAGCCAGACACATGAATGGTGACCATCAGTAGCCCCACTTAGAGACACAAAGAACTCAGACTCAGAGGCAGGTGCCAACGCCCCATCCCATGCACAGGCCCCTCAACCTCTTGAGGAAGACAGGAGCCCATGCTGGAGTTTTCTAAGCTAGTCAAAGATTGCTGCCCACCCTAAATCCTCCTAACAGAGTAACAGATGTAGGTCTCTCAGCAATGGGTTACTAGCTGTGCTGTTACCACTTGGCAAGACCTGGCTTTTCCCCCCACTCCCCCCTCCACCTTTAAATCTGAGTCAACCACTGCCAGCAGCCTCACCTCATTGATCTGCCTACGCTGGGCTGAAATGCGCTTCTGCTTCTGTTTATGTAGATGCTGCTCCCGCCGCCTCACATAGTCCTCAGAGGAATAGGCCAGGGGGTTGTGGAACTCATCATAACCCTCGTCCATCATATACCAATCCCGGTCAGCTTGCTGCAGAGCAGAACAAGGGACAGGTCATTTTACAGGCCAGACACAGCCAAAAGGGACCAGGTATCTGGTAAGAAGTCATGAGGCCAGGAAACAGCCACAGTGAGGTGAGAGGCCACCTGGAAGAGAATGACAGTGAGTGCTCTGTCTGAATTTATACGGCTTTACCACACGGTGGCACCACCATCTAACAGGAGTTGGTGAGCAGAGGAGCTACAATGCACAACCTGGAGATTCCAGGGGAGACTCCTGGCTTTAGGCTGAAAGGCATTAACCACAGGCCTCAGAGTCCAGCCCCACAGCAGGGTCATCCGGGGACCTTGGGCTCTACCACCTCTGTTCTCCCACATCCCTACAGACTGCCATCACCCTTCTGTCAGCCCTTAAAGAGGCGCCTTTACCCTCTGGTCATCTTCCCACTGCTGGCGCTCCTCTTCCGTGTCAAATGAAATCCCTTCTTCACCATCTTCTCGTCTTCCTGAAGGAGAGCAGGCAGCAGGTCAGTGCCTGGCTTACCAAGGGCCCCCAACAGATCCACAAAGCCGCCTTGCTACAGGAGCACCACCTCTGCTCAGCCTCACCCAGGTGAACCAAATTCTGCCTCCTGCCCCCAGGCCTCACCTCGGCCCCTGGACAGACGCGGGGTGGACCCCAAGTGCCTTCGGTCATCAGCCCATTCATTGTATTTGTAGGATGGGGTTGGTAGAGGAGTGTCATCTGAGTACTTGCTCCTGACAGACCTGGGAAGCAGCAGGCCAACAGTCACTGAGCTGAGCCACATCTCCCTGGCCCACCAGGAATGCTCCCTGCCCAAACCCGTTCTCCACCAGTGCTGAGACCCAGGCTGCTCCTCCCAGACAGCACCTGTCTCGATCACGAGTAGACGGCCGATGGCTCCTCTCAGAGTCCCGATAGGAAGGTGTCGGGGAGGGCGACTCCCACTGAGAGCGCCTAGAAGAGCCATAGCCACTGTCCTCCTCCTCCCATGTGGACCTTGATGGGGTGGCTGCATCTAGGGTCACAAAAGACACACCCACAGGACACATCAGTTCACCAAGGGGAACCACTAGCCAAAAGTGAACTTCCCCAACTTATTTTATTATTTATAAATCTTGTACCTATTTGTAATGAATAAGACGGTTTGACAGCTTTTAAAGCTCTGAATTTAATAAGCCACTTTTCCCTCTGTGTTTGCAACATTTTCAGGAATATTCAATTTCCTGCAAACATATCCATCCAAAATACAAATGGTTCTTTTTAATACATGTTTAGTGAGCCCCTAGCTGTCTAGTCTTCCTTGCCTTTAGGAAAACTGGTCATTCACAAGGAGCTCATCACCTAGAGGAAGCACAACCACGTTCAAAGACAGGGACAGGACTGTGCCCACCTGACTACAGCCCAGCATTCCAAAGGCTCAAGGTAGACTTGGGACTTCTATCTACCTCAGCAAAGCCACCCTGCTGTCTGGACACCTGAGACTCCACACCCTACCACAGGAAAGAATTGCACCTTTAGGCCGATGTCGTGGGCTCTCTGGTTCGTTTCTTCTGCCGCTGCTGCGTTCTGAGCCTCCATCTCGCTCTGATCTGCTGCTGTGCCTACTTCTGTCCCGCTCATCTGTGAAGTCACATAAAGACTTTAAAACCATGTGTCCCATTCTGACAGATAACCACCTGCATCCTAGAGAAAAGACAGGCCCTGCCTCACTCCCGGGTACACGCTCTAATGTGGTCCACAAGTTCCTGAAACTAACTGATTCCCATTCTTTTTTTTTTTTTTGAGACGGCGTCTCCCTATGCAGTTCAGGCTGGCCTTGAGTTCACTTTGTAGCCCAGGCTGGTCTCGAACTGGCAACAATCCTCCCACCTCAGCCTTCCAAGTGCTATGATTACAGGCATGAGCCACCACGTCAGCTCTCTGAGTGCTGGCATTACAAGCATGAGCCATCACGCTCGGCTCTCTGTGGTACCGGGAATTGAACTCACAACCTTGCATTTGCCAGGCAGGCGTTTATGCAGCTGAACTAAATCCCCGGCCCTAGATTCCCATTCTTTCAAGGAAAAAAACAGTTACTGGTTAGAAAGTTTCAAACTCACAGTAACAGTTACTATTTTTCTACAAAAGAATTCAAGAAGCAGACAGGTGACAAGCCTATACTGAGTATCTCTGCAATAGTAACAAGTCTGTAAGATACAATACTACTAAGAAAAGCCAGTGCTGGATTTTATGTCTAGGTTTTGCTCTACCACACAGACCAGGCTGGCCTGGAGTTTGTGGCAATCCTCTTGCCTCAGCCTCCCAAATGTGGGATTACAGGCATTCGCCACCAAATCCAGTTCAACAACTCTTTTCTTAAATTTGCTAGTCCCAATCCTAAAAGGGTCAAAACCACTTAGGTTGATATCATACAAACCAGGTTTCCCAACTCTTGGGCATTATGAAAGTTCCTGCAGAGGGAAAAGGCTGCCCTGCTTTATTTGGATGCTAAAAGGCAACAGAAACTATGCTGGACAGTCTACCTCGGTCTCTCCTGCGGTCATAATCTCGGTCCCGTGACTTTTCCTTCTTCCGGTCCTTTTCTTCTTTGGATGAGGCATAGACACCATGTTCTCGCCGCTCCCTCTCCCTTTGCCGACTGCGTTCCCAAAATTCTTCACTCACACCCCCAGGATGGGATGGAGTCTCTACCCGAGCAGATCGATAATGTCTGAAACAGGGAGGGTGACAGGTAAAAGACCTCTCATAAGAAAAAGCATCTGCCCCAACCCTCTGGCTATGCCAAATAAGTGATCTGTCCATTCCCACCTCATCTCCCCATTGACACAGGCTTGAATCCATCTGGGCAACAACTCAAGGTATTCCTAACCCCCATCATCTACTGTATTCCTTAATTGTCCTTGAATTTTTCCCACAATTCTGAAGAAAATACTAATTCCTACCTAATATCAACTTTACAGACTCATAATCAAATCATAAATGTCCAAAGGGAAGACTGAGAACTAAACATGGACTATTATTTTCTGGTGTCCACTTTTATCCTCTTGGGTCAACTCACCTATCTTTCCGGCCACTTCGGCCAGCCTGCTCACTGTCCTCCTCCTCAGCATCCTTCTGGTCGTCCCTGCTCTCCTCCCAGTCCTTGTAGGAGGAGACTCTGGACTTCTTCTTGTCCTCCCCATCATCCTTCTCCTCTCGCTCCTTCCTTTTCAAGGAAGCTAGTAAGTCCAGGCCCAGCAAGGAAGGACGGGGAGCAGGGGCTTTGAAAACATGCTGCTCACTGGCTGCACTTTTAGTCTTACAAATAAGACCACCAACTTGAGAGTCCAGATCGGTGCCTTCCAACCGATGGATCGAAGCATCCTCCAGGGTACTTTCCATCATAGACTTTGTGCTTTCTCTAGAAAGAAAGGAAACTATTTGGTACTAGACATACAGGAGAAGACTTAGCTCTGTTGTATCCCAAAATAACTATACTTATACTTAGGTGATTAACCCTATCTCCCCATGCCACGACCTTTTCTACCTCTGATCAAAATCTTTCCATCAATCACTGAGATCAAAAGATCCTCCTTTTCCCACCCAACACATACCAAAGATACAGATACACATGTACACATGCACTCCAAAAACACTGGGCTCCAAGAGACTATCATCCAGGAAAGAAAGAGCTCACTAAGGGCCACTTACTTCCACCATGATGACATCTATAAAGGTAGTGTAGGAGAAGCTATATTTGAAGTCAGTAACCTCATTAGAATCCAGGCTCTTGACATTTTCTACCTTTGTGATGGTAAGCAACTTAATCTTTGGTTAGCCAGACTTTTTGTATCTGTAAAATGGAAATAATTTTTGCTTTATCTAATCTATGGAATTATTGTGAGACTCAAACAAGAAAGTGTATGCGAACACACTCTGTAGCTGTGAAAAGTTGCTGTCATGTTTTGCTGTGCTCCTATATAATGATTGAGTTCCTCAATAATTTTTACAAGTTCTTCTACCTTGTCTTCCCTTTAAACATAGATATATCAGACCAGGGATGTGGATACCATCAACACTTTACACACTTTAGTAGACCAATAGTGTTCTGTGTTTTTTGTTTTGTTTTGTTTAGCACCAACTTGCCAAGCAGGCACTTGTGCTGCTAAGCTATATATCCCTGGCACCAGTAGTGTTCTGAAGATACAATTATCTCACACTGTTCAAAATCAGTTTAATGACTATGTTCATCAAAAACATGCATGAAAAATATCAAATTAAAAAGCAGTGCTTCCAAAAAATATTTAAGAAACTGTAAAACTTCCTGGAGCTCAACCTCTAACAAATTTATCTTAATCTCTCACTTACAAGCAAACATCTATGCTGGGCATTTGGATAATTCACCTCATTCCAACAAGTTAGTGAAGCAAAGAAATTGTTCAGGGGTAGGGTACTTCCTGAATCCAGAAATATTTGCCAAGTTCTGATTAACATGAACAGTTCTACAAAAGAGTACTGCAAGCACAACATGGGAAGCTTAATAGTTGAAACAACAGTTTTATTTTGCAAACATCTTTGGTAACATCTGTAGGCATGCAAGAAAATCCAGACAGGAAGACGGATATTCAGACTGAGGCGCAGTCATCTGAACTGGAATTACATCCATAGAATACCGTTCTATGCAAGCAAGTGAATGCTGTCTGCCTTGTTAACTGCCTCAGCCTAGTACCTAGCAAAATTAATATTTGGCAAATAAATGAATGAATATATTTAAACTTATTTAAAGAGAACAGGGAATCAAACATTTCTAAACCCAATAAGAAAAAATATCCACAAAACAGAACAAGAAGTGTGACAAAGAGGATTTAACTGGCTGCTAAGAAGCATAAATAAGGAGCTAAGGACCTGATTCTGGAAAGATTAGTGGCAACGAGGCCACAAAAGTACAGTGAAAATAGTGAAGAAAAACCTGGACTTGCTTGCTGAACAATTAATCACTGCCTCCGTGAGCCAACTGCTCTTCTTGACAATAAAGAAACAATACAGAAAACAGATTTTTTAAAAATCCCTATTCTCGTGGAGATGACATTCTACTACTAATCACCCACCAGATCGCCTGGTGGAGCCACCACTGTCAGGAAGAAGTTAAAGACAAGAGGAGCCCTACTCAGGCGTGACGCCTGTCTGGGAGTGGGTAGGGCAGTCCCAAATAAGGACGCGGGGCGACCCCAGGCAGCATCCCTGGATCTCATTGAGGCTTCTCTAGACATCACGACCTGACCACAGCAAAGTGAAAAGCCGGAGGAAACAAGGCTGGCCAAGTATTTCTGAACTAAGTAAAGCAAATTGGGTGACCCGGACAAGAGGAACTTTCCAAACCCGGGCCCAAACCTAATCCCGGACAGATACCCGCCCTGGAGCCGCCAGGGTTAGCGAAAGATAAGCCAGGAAGGAAGAAGGAACACCCACCTCACCAACCACGACTCTTGGGATCTTCTGTCCTGGAGTTTGGGGTGCCGGCGCCACCACCCCTGGGTCAGACGACCTCAAAGAGCTAAATTCTGGTCCTTGAAGGCCGCCATTATTGTCCCATAATACTCTGCACGGCCGACTCTATCCGTCCAAAAGTACCATCGAGAGCGGCCCGGAAAACAACAGTTCCTGGATCCAAGTGTAGGACAAAACGCCAGTAGCCTCTCCAAGTTGCAGCCTCCTCTTTGGGTCTCCGTTGCTGTGACCTGAGACACTTCCGAGTCTCCTTGAGACCAATCACGCTTAGTCTAAGAGGCAAGCCCCCGCCTCTAGCCCGTGGGCGGGAGGAGAACGAAAATGAAGTATCCATATTTAATAAGGGCGGAAGAGACAATAGACTTCCGGTCAGAGCCGGGCAAAGTAGGCGGGGACTAAGATAATCGCTTAGGCTCATTGGACTGTGGGGTAGGACTGTGGGGTAGCACGTTAATTTCCTGCGTCCGCGCGGTTTCCATTTCTGTGAATGGGCCAACGAGGCTTGGACGGCGAAGGCAGTGAGTCACTTTCGATTAAATGCGCTCCAAAGCAAACTGCTTGGAAAGGAAGAAACGGTCTGCCCGTACTCGCTGCTCGAGAAGGCTAACAGCCTTGGAGTGGAGGAGCCTTGGCCGAGTAAAGTAAGTGTCGAGGTCTCAGGCATTTGTGGGCCACAGGTACTGCATCTTTAAAATACTCGAGTATTTTGAATATTAGAGACACGCGCCTCAAAGTAAACAATTTCGCCCGTTCACATGCAGGTATGTTCACTAACGATGTTTTGGGATATTTATTTCTAGATATTTTAATGTAAATATGTACATTACAATTAGGTTTTCTCCAAAACCAATTCTGTACTTTTACATACTGCTTTGTAAGTTTGCTGTCATTTATTTCACCAGTCTCCTGTTGGTGACCATTTAAATTTTTCTAGCTTTTAGCCATTATAAATGTGTTGAATAGCCTAAGTTCGTAAATTTTTGCTCTTTTGTCTGGTTATTTATTAACAATTCATTCTCAGAAATGGAATTGTTGGCCTGGGATATATCTCAGCGGCACAAGCGCCTGCCTGGCAAATGCAAGGTCCTGAGTTGGATTCTCGGTACCAAAAAAAAAAAAAAAAAAAAGAAGTGGAATTGTTAGTCGAGGCATTTGGATTTTTCTTTCCAAAAAGGTTTGTGCCTCTCCAGTCCGGTAATGTCTAGGAATCCGTGCCCCTGCAGTCACACACTTGCCATTATTATGTATTACTGTTGTGTTTAATCTTTGGCCATCTAATGGTTTTATAAATTGTATCTTTTAATTTTCTTTGCTTTACTTACTTGTAAAGCTTAACTTTCCAAATGTATTTACTTTCTATTTGTACCTCACCTTTTGTGAATTCTCTGTTGATACCTTTTGATATGGACATTTTCTTTGCTGTGGCTTCAGTTTCCACTCCTGTGTTTGTCCTTTGTGGCCTTCCACATTGCCTCACCGTTCGTCCTCCTCTTTATTAGTGAAGTAGAGGAGGTGCTGTTTGAACTCTTGTGATGAGACATCCATATTCTCTGAGTTTCTCTTTGATCAGTAATTTGTTCTACCATTTATGTTCGATGAAGGCTCTGTTGACAGTCAGCTTCCCTGTTTAAATTGTGACTCTTGCTGAAACAGTATCATTTCCTTAGGAATTTTTATCAATTTGTAACTTAAAATATGATTCATAACCCCAGATAATAATACAGAAAAAGAAAGTCCCCCAACTTTTGTACCACTCCCCAACACTAGACCTGAATTCAAAGTATCAAGGATGGGATCTCTTATGGATGCCTCATTAATAAGCCCTTTGATCAAGGAGCTTTTCAAATATAAAATTTCTTCCAGTCATAGAATTAAGAGTTACTCCTACATTAGAAATAGCACTAAACTGGAAATTTAATGGCCCAGATTCCAGTAGTCCTTGTCTTGTCTTTACTGTGAGCAGACTAGCTTATAAAGTGAAGATTCAACACCAAAAACAAAGAGGAATTGATTCATTTTCAAACACCTTTCTTATAGGACTAAGGACTGAATTCGGGGCCTTTGCACTAAGCTACATGCCCAGGTCTTTTCTTATTTTGACGCAAGATCTTGCAAAGTCTCTTTAAGTTGCACCGCCTGGACTTAAACTTGTGAACCTATTGCTTTTGCCTTCTAGAGTGTCACACACATAATTCAGCTGTTTGCTATGTGATAAGGTGCACATTGTAAAGTGTGCACCAGAACTCAGTAAACCAGGATTTGTAATAATACAAATGTCTATCAATTAAAAGACTTTAAAATGAAATAGTGTGCTGCTATGACAGAAATCAGGAAGTTTTGTATGTAGTGATACAGGTAGGTCTTCATGTAGTGGATTGAAAAATACAGAATGTAGAGTGTGGCTAAAGTGTGTGTGCTGAGCTTCTGCCATTCCTCCTCAGAGCCACTCTTCCTCCTCCAGACTTCCCTGGGACCTCTGACTTCACTTAGAGTCGAGAAGCAAGAGCATTAGTCAGGTCACCAGAAGAGAGGAAAACAAGCTACATCCCTTATGCAAGCTGACCTCATGTACAGCGCCCTCCACTCAGTTTTGTCCACCACACAGGTCTGGCAGCTACTTTGGGGTGAGTGCAGTGCCCATTACTAGCTTTACTACATTGTGCTGTACCTCACCTTAATTAAACTCTTCAGATTACCAAATTTAAGTGAGTCATCTCTTCCCCACTGGACCATTCATTAGCACAGTAGGCCATCTCTTAGGTAAGAATGAAAATGCAGGCACATTTATATTTTCTTATGACTATCAAAACTCTGGAAGATATACGAGAAAATTAATGAAAGCAGTCATGTGGTGTGAGGGGAGTATGGGACAGTGGAAACTGGGCCTAAAAGCAGAGAATGCAGGATGGAGAGATTTCACAGTACACCTCTCTGTAGTGTTTCTTCTTAAACGATGTGAATATGTTACTCTACATTTTAAATACTTTCAATTAATACTCAAGAACTCAATCTAAACTATCTTCAAACATTTCAGCTGTCTTCCAGGAGAGACGTGGGGATTAACATTTGGATTATTAGAAGATGAGCTTCCTGTTGCCCAAACTGACTAGCAAAAAAGAAGTAGATCAGGCAATAAAAAGTACTGCTGAGAAAGTGTTGGTTCTCAGGTTTGGGAGAGATGAGGATCCTGTCTGTCTGCAGCTAGATGATATTGTAAGTGAATTTTTTAATAAATGGTTTTTATTTTAAAAATCTACGTATTGTCACATCAATATTTGCAAAGTATGTGGAAAGGAACAGACAGGATGTGGGTGCAGCTGTTTGTTTATTAGTTTACTCTCAGAGACCTGATCACATACCCGCCCTGAGCCGAAATCCCAAATTTGTGACTGTGCTAAATGTGTCCGGATGTCCTTCCCCACTGACAGAGCTGAAAACCTTAGTACCAATTGTCTGTGAACATTCTTTTTAGTCCTTACAACTGCATACCCAAGTGGCTGAAGTACATGCTGGGGAGTGTGAGGGGGCCTCCTGCATTGATCTACAGAGCTGGGATTTGAAGCCACCTTTCTCTAGCTGCCAGTGCTTCACTTGTGTGCTTCTCCACCGCGTGCCTGATGGTAGTTTCTGATTTCATAGCCCATCTTCACGTTCTGGTTAGTAAGGAGGAGGACTGGAACAGAGTGGGTGTATTCTTGTCTCTGTTGGTCACAGCCGGAGACTTAATTAAGGACAGATCTTTTCACACCATTTTGGTTGCTGCCATCCGCTGTGGGATGAAGTCTAAAAATCCTCAGGATGTGGCTTAAAAATGAATGGGTGATGTGTTAACCTGGAGGATAAAGGACCAGAAAACTATGGGGAGTGGAAAATACTGTGGAAATCAAGAATATATTATCTGGACCGGGAGTGTACTTCATGCTTGTGTAGCATGTGTGAACGCCATCCCTACCACTGGAGAAATAGAGGAAGAGAGGAGGAGGAAAGAGAGAGAAAAAAAAGAAGGTACATAGATTCTGCCGCCCGGCCATTAAAGTTCAAATCCCCACGCTACTGCTTAAGAGCTGTTTCACCTGGGACAAGTCACTTTGCCTTATTGTGGCTCTTGTTTCCTCATCTATAAAATGGGGACTTTAAGAATCAGTATCTGATAAAATGTGGTAAGTTTTAAGTGGATTAGCAAATGTAAAGCCCTTAGGACATATTTCTGAAGCTTTTTTTAAGTGAGTATGTTGGTTTTTTTACTTTTGTTTTTGTAATGCTGGGGGCAAACCCAGGGTTCCATGCATGCTAGGCAAGAGCTCTACCACTGAGTTATGCCCCATCCACATTAAGGGACTACAGTATAGGTGACTTTTATAGAAATAATCAAACATGAGTCAGACATAATGGTTCCTGTTAATAATCCCAGCACTGTAGGAAGGCGAGCCAGGAGAATCACAAGTTTAAGCCTCCCCTGAGCAACTTAATAGCTTAATGAGACCCTGTGTCAAAATACAAAACCAAAACAGAAGGTGCTTAGAAAAGTAGTTCAGTGCAGAGACCCAGATTCAACATTCAGTACTGCAAAAAAAAAAAGTCAAACATGGATATAACACTCAAGAGGCTGAGGCAGGAGGATTGCCATGAGATTGAGGCCAGCTTGGGCTATATAGCAAGTTCAAGGCCAGCCTGAACTACATAGTGAAACCCTGCCTCCAAAAAGAAACAAAGGATGGAGAGAAAATTAAAAGGAGAAATGTATTTTCCGGGGGCACTCTCATGACCCTGTCAACAGTGACTTAGCCTCTGAGCACCAAGGCTACACTGTGTCCAGTGTGAAACTCAGACAGCGAGACCCTTGGCCCAAGAATTTTCTCAAACAGAATAATCTGGGGGTGGGTTGTTTGTTTTAATAATCTGTGTTTCTCATACTGGTTTTCTGTGACCTTTTGTTTTCTTTGCTGCGTCTGGTACTGTGACCTCCATCTCTCTTGTCATCTGCAGCTTTCTAAGACCGCTCCTGACCTGAGTAAAATGGCCACTATATACCTGGTAGATGTGGCCCACACCCCGGTCTACACGCAGTATTTTGACATCAGTTATATTCCATCTACTGTATTTTTCTTCAATGGGCAACATATGAAAGTGGATTATGGGTAAGTGAGATTGGCTTTGAAGTCACTCCTGTAGCACAGCAGCTTTCAAAGCTCACCTGTTGACACGAGCGTTAGCTCTGTGACCCTCAGCATCACGCTATTGCCCGAGCGCTCTTTAACCCTTCGTGTGACATTGGCACAAACTAAGAGTATTTCAGATATGATTGGCAAAGTTTATTTTGGAACTTGATTATGAAACACAAACCATCCTTAAATCTAGAAAATACAGAGTAGCTCTGTTCCTCGGCAGTTTTGTTTAAAACAATATATGCAGTTATTCTTAAACTTTTAGCACTGAAACATGGCATTTATAAAAGAAGCCTTCCTGCCAGCTAATAAAGACACATTTCGCTCTTCCTAAGTGTCATCTGCCACTCAAGAAAATTTTCAAATCACTCTTCAACAAGGCGTACCAAAAGAAATAGTAACACGAGTTGTTCTTTAACATTTCCCACTGTGTCTACTTAGTGTCCCAATACTAAATAAGTTTGACAATATCCATATTCTTATCATTTCTTACTCTGGTTGATGTACATACACCTTGGCCATGTTTTGTCATTATCTGTTTGAAAGAGAGTTAAATACTACCCATTCTTAAATGCTTTAAAACTGTTTATTTTCCCGGATCACAGGTGACATAAGTGTTAGTTTCGTACAATCCTTTTAGAAGGTATTATGACACTGTATATGTATGCTATATAAGTGTTAAGTATCTTAACCAAGTAATTATTTTTTAAAGACTTAAGTACAGTGACTATGAAAAAAATAATCATTAATTGAAAATATAACACTAATAGCTTGTGATATGGTTCCCATTATCATGAAAAAAATACAATAGTCACATGTGTAGACATGCACATAAAATTGGAAGGATATACACCCAAATGTGACTTCTGCCTCATTGGTGATTTTTTTTCTCTAAAATATTTCTACAATAAGAATACCTGGTACGGGCTAGGGATTTAGCTCAGCGGCATAAACACCTGCCTTGCAAGCAGGTGGTCGTGAGTTCGATCCCCGGCACTGATAAAAAGAGAAAAAAAAAAAATACCTGGTACTTAAGGTATATTTTAAAAAGTAGCTTGATAATACCAACATACCCAGGCATGGTGGTGCACACCTGTAATCTCAGCACTTGGGAGGCTGAAGCAGGATTGCTGCACGTTTAAGACCAGGCTGGCCTACAATAGAGATTTCTAGGCCTATCTCAACCACATTGTGAAACCTGTCTCAAAAAAAATAAAACAAAGTTGATAATACCAACAACTCAAAGCTATAAATGACAAGAACTTAAAAGTCCAGGACTAGTTAATGGGTTTTGCACAGAAATATCAAGGAAGCTGTGCCTACTCCATTTTCAGTGAATGATACTTAGTAATTATTTTCAAAGTGATTGACTTAGATTTTGAAGCAGAATATTTCACATTCCAGCACTTTCATGTTAGTGGCCCACAGCACTGGTTTTCATCTTGTGTCTTGTACCAAGTGAGAAAAATCAAATGTCGGGCTACATGTCTGAGTCTCCTCACAAAGAAATGAAGCCACTATTCATTTTGTTTGCCCAGAAAGTCTTCAGCAAGCAGTTGTTAAAAGTCCTCAGAGCTTTTGTTTCTCTTCTGTGCTGTCTAGGTCTCCAGATCACACTAAGTTTGTGGGAAGTTTCAAAACTAAACAAGACTTCATAGATTTGATCGAAGTAATCTATCGAGGAGCAATGAGGGGGAAACTTATCGTCCAAAGTCCTATCGATCCCAAGAATATCCCCAAATATGACCTTCTCTATCAGGACATTTAGCACATCTTCTGCTGTTGGAGAGGAAGAGAAAGGCACATGATGGAACAGTACCAGAATCCAGCCGTGCTGTTGTTCTGGAATCCCCTAGAAACATGTTCAGCGTCCAGCAGAGAAGAGTTTGTCTTGTCTGTAAAATACCCGTCTCCTGAGCAGAAGGCCCCACCAGCGGTCCAGCAGTCCGGGTCTCTGCCTGTCTGCTCAAGTGAGCCAAGGAACCTGTTCAATTTCCAGGGTCGCTTTTCTAACTTCCCTTCATACCATGCTTTTCTTTATCCTAATAGGTAATACAGAAACCAAACATAGGCCAGGGCAGTTTAACTGTTCATCTGATTTACAAGTACATGAAGAGTCCTATAAAAGCAAAAATACTTACTTTCTCCCCTAGATGTACATGCATGGGTGCGTCACGTGCCCACACCCCACACACCCTCACCTGTTCCTCCTGCTTTCCCATCTTTAAGCCCTCTTTCCCCAGCTTCTCACAGAAATTCTCTACTACTAGTAGGCAAGTTCATTTCATTTTAGAGCCCCCCCTCCCCCCCGTGCCGAGGATCAAACTTACGGCCTCGCATTTGCCAAGCAGGCACTTAACGCCACTGAGCTAAACCCTTGGCCCCTGACTCATACTTTTAAAGCTGCTTTCATCAGGTCATTTGAGCAGCTTCTGTGATGTTTAGTCTCTGAAGAAGTAAGACCTTGAGGGGCTGGGGATATAGCTCAGCTGTGCAAGCACTATCTGGAAAGTACCAAAGAAAAAAGAAAAGACCTTGAATCTTCACCATCCAGCACCCACCTTGAGCAAAACAAAGACTTAACTACGCTTAGATGCTGATCTCACCCAGAAGTCAGAGCTGCCACTTATTTCTGAAGCAGAAAACTGTATTTCAGGCATTCAAGATTGCAAAGATGTCAGTCAGCACTGTTCAGGAAAAAAATACGTATCTTTTCAAGATTTGCCAGTTCTAATGACTTTATGAACTTTTGCTCTCCTCAGTCCTTGTGGCAGACTTGGGTGAGCCTCTGCTTCTCTCTCACCTTGTGTCGGCTGTTGGCACTGAGGGCCCAGAGTAAGAGGATGGACGCTGAGCCATGGTGAGTGGGCCAGGCACCTTCTTTGCCAGCAGAGGCCTAGAGCAGAGCAGCATTGGCCCTGCAAGTCCAGCCGATGCGCCACAGGAGAAAGGCTCCTGGGGGCTCTTTGTGTCCTTTGTTGGTAAAAGGAGAGGCACTCCAGGAATAAAACAAAACTACCTCTGTCTCTTCTCTTCCCCTACTTGCTTTTGATTTTAATCATATGCATCTGGGCCTGTGAGGCAACCAGCATCCAGATGAAAAATTATTATGCTGAGAATAACTTTAGTAGAGTGATCATCAGGTGTGGTAGTATATACCTGTATCCCCAACTACTTGGGTGGCCAAGACAAAAGGATTTCAAGTTGGAGGCCAGCCTGGGCAAGTAAACAGACCCTGTCTCAGAATCCTTAAAAAGGGCTGGGGGTATAGCTCAGTGGCAGAATTCTTATGTAGCATATGCAGGGTCCTGAGTTCAATTCCCAGTACCATCAAAAAAATTATGACCCCTGATGATGTTTTTGAAGTCCTGAGTAAACTCCAGACCTACCTCCCTTCAGAATTCTATGAAAGAATAAAATATCTTCCTTGCATAAGTTACTTTTAATCAGATTTTCTTTTCTTCAGCCTAAAGTACAGGGTTTGGTATGCAGACAGTGCCCAGATAACAGTAAAAATTAAGAACTTGCATACATACTCTCCTACCGTTCCTGGAAGTCCTAGTTTATGCTTTAGGTGCTTTCTATTCCACAAGAAATTTATGGAGTACATGCTGTATGCCCCATAAAATGCTAGGTTCTACATACAGGTGACTCCCGGACAAGGATAAAGGTTTCTTAGAGGAGGTATCACCTAAGTCTTGGGGGGAGGTCCCTACGCAGACAGGGAGGCTCAGCAAAGGGCCTAAGGGCAGGGGGAGCTCGGAGAACAACACAGGCTGTGCACTGCAGGAAGCCAAGGAGGAGGCCAGTTAGGTGGGAGGGAGCAGCCAGAGAGGATAAAGTGATGGAGAATATAGCAGAGATTTTTTATCACTTCCTTCCCGGGTATGGCCAAGACCCACTTAATGCAATCATAATGGGTGGTTTCTTCCAGAAAACTTAGTGCTGAAGATACTGCCAAAAGAAAATGGTGTAAGTCACTGCATCCTGACAGGCTTTTTGTAAGTGTCTGTATTACTTTTCAGCATCCGGCAGTTGCTTCTTTCACAGGTTCCAGAACATAGGTCTCAGTCCCTCTTGGTGCCCTTGCTCTGACCAGTTGGAATGTTACATGTCTAGAAAGTACATGGGGAGAGAGCTTCCAGTGAAAAGCAGCCCCTGGTGAGAACATTGTGACATTGGTGGCATTTCACACCATGAGAAGGAAAGGCCATATGTTTGGCATGATGAGAAGGTAAATTAGCAGAGGATCACTAGAGGATTGGAGCACAAAGGATTCAGAGAGCTTTCTGCTCATCTTTCTCCTGGGAGATCCTGAGTATCAAGATCCTATCTCTGGACAGTAGAACATTACATTGCTTGTATCTGACTCCTGGGAGAGGCTGGGTTACAAGTCGGAAAAGTACCTCCTGCTGAAGAAGAGACTCAACTCAAAAAATGTCCTGGAGCCTTGTGACTGGTAGAAACTACAAAGGTTATCTAGTTTAAGCCCCTCATGAAAGAGACCAGGAAACTGATTATAGCCAAGGGGCTTAACAGCATTCAGCACAGCTGTGTGCTGGGCTGCTTTGGACCCAGCAAGTCCAGAGGTCCTGCCGTTATGCTGCTTTATTTTCTGGGACCCTGGTAGCGGGGAGCACAATCAGTAAAAGCACCTCTTGTGTGCAAACCCTTGTTTTCACCCTTGAGCTAATGTCTTCCCTTCCAGGCCGGCACCCTCCCTGCTAATTCTCTTCAAAGAGGCAAGAGACAAGTAAAAAGAGCTCTGCATTTGCATTCAGACAGGGCTGGGTTCAAGTTGGACTTCCCTATGAAACAGCCATGTAGCATTAGGCAAAGCACTCCGCGCCTTTTGTGTTTCCTTGTCTAAAACGGGTAATGATGAGCTGTTACATCTGGTATCTAGTAGGCACCTAATCACTGAGCATGACTCCTTAATGTGGGACACTTTGTATCACCTCAGGGATTTTTAGTGGCTTGGACAGTTGTGCCATATTCCCAGCAAACTGTCACTTGGCTGCCCAGTATCCTAAATGAGAGAACAAAAGGCTCCCAACCAAAACCAGTACAGAAACGAGTCTAAAGCAGGCTCTTTATTAATTGACACAGAAGTGCAGAGCTACATATTCCCAGCAAACTGTCACTTGGCTGCCCAGTATCCTAAATGAGAGAACAAAAGGCTCCCAACCAAAACCAGTACAGAAATGAGTCTAAAGCAGGCTCAGAAATGAGTCTAAAGCAGGCTCTTTACTAATTTGACACAGAAGTGAGGGCTAATGCCCATCAGCTTCAGAACCGATCCTACCCCATCCACCTTTCCCTCTTCCAGGGTAAAATCTTGCTACCGTCAAGGGCTTCCAGCCGGCTTTGCATTAGTTGTCAGCCATGGTTTCCTGAACCCAGTCCAGGATGGAGGCCACCTTCACATACACGCCATACTCGGCTACAGTGCAGCTCTTGTCAAAGCTCAGGATCCCAGCTGCATACCACGCGTCCTCCTCCCGGTCATGAACGGCAAAGGCGCTGCCAGCATCACCATAGCACGTGTCCTCCTTGTACCTGGACATGCCAGCACAGAAGGTGTTTTCATTCAGGATGGGCTGCACCCCTACAGGGCTCTTCGGGGTCTTCTCCTCGGGCATTGTGCTGCCCTCGTAGTGCTCCACACATTCGTCCTGGTCAGCAACAGGCAGCGTGACGTACTTGAGACGCTCGGTAAATCTAAAGTTGGCATTTCGCCCCCAGCCAGACACATAGCCCAAGCGCCCCACCTCCGCATAATCCTTCAGTGACAGGCAAATGGGCATCACTCTCTCATTGACAGGCACCTTCTGCTTGAGTTTGATGAGCCCAATGTCTACTGTGGAGTAGTTTGGGTGGAAAACCACCTTCTCAATCTCCACGGGCTGCTTTTTTCCCACGAAGAGTCTCAGGGTAGGGGCGATGTCCTCTGCTGTGGCATTCTCTGTGTGATTCAGGAAGAGGTTTTTGGCCGTGGTCAGAAGCCACTGTTCACTGATGAGCGTGGCCCCCGTAGTGAGATTATGGCGGGAGATCATCTTAGCCTGCCAAGGAAAGCTGCCTTTGGCGTCCAGAGAGCCACCAATGATGCGCTGCACCTGGTCCACTGGGTTCTTTGGCTTCCCACACACTGGAGGAGAGCGAGACAGCTGTGAGCAGAAATATGAACACACCGTCCCTCCCGGAGCACAGTGAAAGGACTGGGTGTTGCCGCTGTCTATGCTGTCCTCACTTGTTTCAAAGCTAGAAATAGTCATGTGCTTTGCCCTTACCGCTGCTCATCTTGTTTCCAGTATTTACAGTGTAAAATAATTTTTCATTGTTTATATCACAAAGCAGAGCTCTATTTTCTGCTTTTCTAACCCACTAAAGGAGTAACACCAAGATTTTAAACCTTGGCAGGGTTGCTGAATGGTTACTTAAACATGCTGTCAGCACGGAGGAATTTCCACACTGCCCTGGAACTCGCTGGAAGGGCTGGGAGCTGTGAGACTCCTTCCCTCTGACTAAACAGGACTAGCAGTGTGAGCAGGAACGCGTTCTATTAACTCAAGGCAACCACTTACAGGAGAAGGTGGGCAAATCCTTTGTTCCCAGGGGGAAGGCGAGCCACAGCTCCCTCACAAGGAGAAACGGGAGTCCCAGCCTCCTGCCTCCATCACCTCGGCTTTCCTCATGTCCTCCCTTGACACCTTCCCAGAGCTTGCTTTACCTTGACCCTGGCCCCATAGGTAGGTGTCTGTGTACCAGGTCTCCTGATGAGGCAGGTAAACAGTGAACTGAGCCAGTTTCCTCGGGTCTCAGTGAACAAGCTGCTTTGTGAGCTCCCCTGAGAGTCATCTCCTTACTGACCAGGTCAGCCTCACGTTCTGTGGTTCCTCCTACTGCCTCATCTTGGCTCTTGTATGCCCAGGGGAGCCCACATAGGAGCAAACTGTCTCTGTGACCTTCTAACCAAGCTACCCACGCTCTAAGCCCTTGGTACCCACCTGCTTCACATTCTGGAAGTTTCTCTCCAGTCACCTCGTTCTCCCACTGCTTCTCACTGTTTAAGGTGTACACTCCTGAAACAAGAGGAGAAAAGTGAGCCCAGAGAGGAATCAAGTCTGGACCTCGTGCAGGATGAACCTCTCATAGGCTGTCTGAACTTGAGCAAGATCCTCAAGCCCGGGGCTGGGGATTTAGCTCAGTGGCATAAGCGCCTGCCTTGCAAGCAGGCAGTCGTGAGTTCGATCCCTGGTACCGATAAAAAACCGAAAAAGACCAAAAAAAAAGATCCTCAAGTCCTATGTGCCTCAGTTTCCTCATAACAGTATCTTTTCAGAGGAGAGCTATGAAAACCAAGGGAGCTTCAAATAAATACGAAGCACTTAGCTCAGGGAGTGTCACCCTCCTTTCATAAATGGAGCTCTTAGTGTGAGGCCGGTTACGTGGCATTGCCTCCCTTTAACAAAAGGAAACAGACTGAGAAGCGAGTTTGCTCAAAGGATCACTTTACTGATGACAGAGTCTTTATTAAAGTCACAAGACTCTTGCTCTAAGGAGTCCCTGTGAACTACCAGCCAGCCCAGCCCCACCCACCATGGAAACCTCAGGACCGGGTGTGTGCGCGCCTGGGGCAGACTTGTTCGGGTCTCACCATTGCCTTCAGTGCGCAGCGTGTAGTACTCCTTACACCGATAGCGAACCTGGTGCTCCATGTAGCCATTTGCAATATCAGGGGGCTTCGGACAGCTGTCATCTGCAAAAAGACACCAGAAAAGGAAACTAATATCCAGATATTATTCCCAGAAACCTGTAAGAAGTTAGATGAGAGGAAGTAACTCTACAAATCTACTGCCCTCTAAAGGAAACCAAGGGAATGGCAGTTTCTTCTCACTGCTAGGAGTCAACAGGTGAGAAGAGGGAAGTGTGTCTTCCATAAAGAACAGTGCAGATCAGATGGATTCTGAGTGGACCACAGCAGAGCTGGCAATGCACAGCTCCTGCTCGAACCCAAAGACCTACCTGCAATATCTGTGACATCATTGCTGATGTCCACAGCAATAAGCTGCCCCCAGAGCAGGAGGGTGACAAGAGCTGCCAAAGCACTGCAGAGAAAAAGAGAAGTGCAAAGTTTGTCTCCCTGATTCATGCACGCACGCATACACATGCATGCACACACAGAGATCTTTCCCACAAACCCAGAAAATAGATGCATGGAAGTTCTAGGACCAAGAAGTTGCACCCACCCACTTTAACAGCTTCTGAGCATACCCACATTTCCACCAATCTTCATGCTCTCCAGAGTTTTGGATAAGGCACAGAGCTAGGTGGGTTTCATCCAGGAAACATTAAATTAACAATAATATATAAGCTCTTTGGCATATGAGAAATCTCCCTCAGACCTCTAAACAATGGGACCACAAAGGCACTGCTAATAAAATAGAGGTAACTTGAAAGTGGGAACATAGAGATTATTGTACAGTCTTCGCTATATTTTAAAATTGGCTTCCATAATGATTTTTTAAATACACAATTTAAAATCTATATAAGGTTGCTTCTATGATTTTATGAGCATTAGCTTTAAAGAGTATAAAATCAAGAATGTCAGAAGGCTGCCTGGAGAAGTGGCTTCCCGAGAGCATGGCAGTGGCCATGGGCATCAGAACACAGGCCACGCTCACCGGGCCTGGTGGTGTTCAGTTTGCAGTCTTATGTCACCATCTCAAAAAGTCTCCATTCTGATGAATTCTGAGTGGATCCCATCTCCTGGCAAAGACAGCACTGTCTGAAAGCACCGTCTTTTACTGCAGCAGAAGACAAGAGGACTTTATACACTAAGCCCAGTAACTCCCTGTGGCATAGCCCATTTGCCCTGTTCCCTTGTTACATTTTTGCATCTTTCTACTGAGCTCGTTCTATAATGGACCATGAGAAAAAGGCTGCATAAAGAACTTGAAGTATAAAGACACTCACCTCATATTTTGACTTGTCTTACTTCTAGAAGAGCAATGCTAAGGGGCACCAGCTCGGCCTTTTATGCCTCTAAACCTGACCCCACCTCCTTAATTTGTAATTTCTGTGTTTATGCAATTTTGGCCTTGTTAAGGTCACTGACATGTTCCAGTAAAAAACCACAAATAATACCTCTCAAGAGTTGAGCTCTTGCATCACAGTTGGTGCTATTTTACCAAGCCCTGAAGAAATCTGGCAACTTTATGACCCCATGTACCTGCCAAAAGTGTTTCCAGAAAACAGCATTTGGGCAGGAGGAGATTCAGCCTGGCTCTTTATTTTAGAGCACTTTCAGCATGGAAAATGACCTTGCTTTAAAGTATTTCAAACCATTTGTAGACATTCTTGCAACCTAGCTTAGCTACAAAAACCTAATGAAAGAATTTCCTTTTCATAATCACTTTCCCCACCTATGTGGACATTTCCCTATTGCTAAATACTCTCCAACCTAAAATCAGTAAACTGTGTTTAGTGTGTCTTCTCTGATTGCTTTTTTGTAAGAAATCACATAAAGTTAATGCTATAGACTGACACAGAACTGTAAATCTGTCCATTCTGGAGGATTTCCAGCCCCAAAGGCCTTTGAGTTGTTTCAAACCCTCTACAGCCTCCCCCAAACCTACACAGGGCTGTAACAAAATATTCCCTTTTCATAAAGATTTTGCCCACCCTATTGGGTATCTCCATGTAGATTATAAGCTCTCCAAACTAAAATCAGTGAAACATGCCTATCAAATCTTCACATTACTGTTTTCAAGAAATCATAGTTAGAGCTGTACTTTAGCTTTACACAGACCACATTCAACAATCATGATTCTTGTAATTTATAGTCCAGGAATTAGTCCAAACAGGTAGATCAGAAAAATCACTGTTTCAGCAAAACATCTATACCTATACATCTTAAGTATGGTTTCACTGAAAGTAGAAACTTGAGATTGCTTTATTCATTTTTTTTAAAAAAGGTTAGGGTAGGGCCTAGGGATTTAGCTCAGCGGCATAAGCGCCTGCCTTGCAAGCAGGCAGTCATGAGTTCAATCCCGGGTACCGACAAAAAGGAAAAAGACAAAAAAAAAAAAAAAAGTTTAGGGTACACTGTCCATAAAATCACTTGGAATATTCATAGTAGCATTGATGTAGTAGCAAAATGACTGGGACAACACAAATGCCAATAACAGAATAGATAAATAACATGGTACATTCAGATAATAGAATGTTATGAAATGCATGAACAGTGAAAGAACATGGGTGATCTTATAAACCTGATTTTGAAGGAAAATGAAGTTCTAGATTACATTCAAATTGATATCACTCTACAGCCAGGTGTAGTGGTGCACATTTGTCTTAGGAGGACTTAGGAGGCTGAGGCGGAGGGTCACCACAAGTTTGAGGCCAACCTGGGCTACATAGTGAGTTCAAGGCCAGCCTGAACTGCATAGTGAGATCCTGTCTCAAAAAAAAAAAGATATCACTCTTAGAGGGTTCAAAACAAAGTAAATTTGGTAATGGATTAACCAAAATTGCAAACAAATGAAAAGATAGATAACAGCTTCATCAAAATTAATTTTTATGTATCGAAGTGAAAAGATAATCTACAGAATAGGAGAAAATATTTTTAAATATGTAAAAACAATCCAGTTAAAATGTGAACAAAGGATTTGAGTAGACATTTTTAAAACATATGAGAAGATGCTGAACATCATTGGAAAATGTCATTAGAGAAATGCTACAAGCAGACACCATTCCTCTCCACTAGGGTGACTATAAGAAATGAATACAAACCACACACATACACATATAGCAATACGGGAAAGGATGTGGAGAAATTAGAGGCCACATACAGTTCTGGTGGGAATGTGAAGTGTGTTCTCTGTGGAACAGTTTGACAGCTCTTCAAAAGGTTACGCATAGAATTTTCATATGACCCAGCAATGCCACTTCTAGGTCAAATTAAAGTCAGAGACTCAGAGACTTGCACACCGACCTTCATTATTACATCATTTTCACAGTAGACAAATTAATGGAAGCAACCAGGGGCTGGGAATTTAGCTCAGCGGCATAAGCGCCTGCCTTGCAAGCAGGCAGTCGTGAGTTCGATCCCCGGTACCGACAAAAAGGAAAAAAACAACAACAAAAAAAAATTTAATGGAAGCAGCCCACATGTCCATCAACAGAGGAATGCATAAGCTAATGTTATCTTCATACAGGGGACCATTATTCACCTGTGTGAAAAGGAGGCGGGGCTGATGACATGCCACAGTGTGACTACACTCGGGGAACATAGTAAGCAAACCCAAAAGAACAGGTGATATGTAATCCACTTACATTAAATATCTAAAATAGACAAGTTTATGGAAAAAGAATGTAGGGGCTGGGGATTTAGCTCAGTGGCATAAGCACCTGCCTTACAAGCAGGCGGTCGTGAGTTCCATCCCTGGTACCGATAAAAAGGAAAAAGACCAAAAAAAAAAAAAAAAACCGAATGTAGATACAAAAAATGCCGGGTTGGGAGGGGCGAGAAATGGGGAGTTCTTGCTTAATTTGCAGTTTCTGTGTGGGGTGATGAAAAGGCTTTAGAAACAGTACTAGTGGTTACACAACAGTGCTAATGTAACTAATGCTGCTGGATTGTACACTTAAAACAGTTACAACCAAATTTTATTATCACATAAAATTTTATCATAACACAAATTCAAGAAATCATAAATACTGTTTTGGTATCATTGGTATTCATATCTATACAAGATATCGCTGTTTTTTTTTCCTTTTTTTCCTCAACAAAAAGTTTGCTTTTTGAGACAGGATCTCGCTATGTAGTTAAGCTTGTCTGTGTGAACTCACTACGTAGCCCAAACTGGCCTCAAACACACAGTGACCCTTCTGCCTCCGCCTCCTGAGAGTGGAATTGTAGGAATGCACCACCACTGCTGGCTAATGGTAACTTTTTTAATGGAGTGGAAAATGCAGAATGTCAAATGTTACCACTTAGGAGAAGTGAGGAGGAAGGTGTACAGAGGTAAATATGAATGAGTTGTTGTTCATGATCTAGTTCGGGGCTGGGATAGATTCATGAATATACATTACTATATTGTGCTTTATTTTCATGAAATATACATATATATATATATATATATATATATATAGATCACGTATAATATTTTAGAAGTATGAAATATGATGGTTGAAAGTATGGAGGAGGAAATCCCCTGAAGAATCACTAAGAGGCTCCTCTCCCATCCGTTGGCCCAGGACGGCAGAGCGGGATGCGAGAGCTCCCAGAGCAGAGGCCTGAGACTCCCTTCCCGCCCTGCAGCACCGCAGCAGCTCTGCCACTCTCCCATTCACAGGGCAGAGCCAGAGATAGACCTGCACGGTGCTGTGCTTGGGGCGGCCTCCCTCCCTGGCCTGGGATGTGAAGGCCACCTCGTGAAGGAGCCCAAGCTGTTCCTCACAGCTGCTGAAAAACAGAAGCGCCCAGGGGAGAAGGCAGCATAGCCGCCCTCTGTCAGCCAACCCCCACTTATTCAGCCCTCCCCAGCTGAATAAGACCTTGCCACAATCAGCTGAGGCTGACCCCCACCCAAATGACCTCCGCCTCAGCTCGGCCCGGCCAAATTGCTGACCTGCAGAATCTCAAGCTAAGCAGGAAAGGTTGCAGTTTAAAGATGGCTGGGGATACGACAGGGCACAGCACCTGCTTGGCAAGTAAAAGGTCCTGAGTTCAATTCCTATGAGCCATAAATAAATAGTGTCACTAAGCTTTGGGAAGGTTTGTTAGGCAACTAGTGTTAGCTAGCATTGCTGACATACAGGATAGATGAAAATGTAGCTCTTGGGGCCAAAGCCCGTGGGACTGTGAAAGAGCCGGCTGAACCTGGAGCCTTTTCCTCCTGTGTCCCCATGTCCTGTCCCTGCTTCTCCCATCCAACCCATCACCACTCCTTGAGAAGTCATCATGCCTCAGTCTCAGACAGTCCTCTGCCCACCGTCTTGACAATAGCACAGGGTTGGACGTCTGGGTCCTCCTCCCAGCTGCTTCTATTCCACAGAAAGGAGAAACTCGCTTTATCTGTGGATCCTCAGAGACGCAGGGAGAACCCTGGTCTTATGACCACAGAGGCGGGTAGATAAGACTTCCACCTTGGACTCCCGCCGATGCCCTCTTGGAGCGTCTAACTGGAAACATTTCTCATCTGTGCTGTACAGCAGTTGCTTGTCCACTGGGCGCAGGACGATTCACATTCTTCTCCAGATTCCTCAGCTGAACTCCTCTGACCTCTTGTCTGGGCAACAAGGAGACTTACAGCTTCTCTGCCCTGGGCACCATCTATGGATTTGACCATAAAGAGGATCCAGCCCAAAGGCCTTCTCTTAGCCGGACAAGACCGACGGGAGGTCACAAGTGAGAAGACCGCGAGTACCCAGCCGCAGGAAGTAGAAATGTGTGTTACAGGAGAGCAAACCGCAGAAACACCTAGAAGGGTAAGAGGGCAGCCATTGACAAAGAAGGCTGAAGGGCAGTTTTTACCTTAGAAAGGAAAAATATTTTTCAGAGTTCATTCTGCCATCAAAAAGTCTTGAAATTTTGTAAGGCACAGAAAAATAAACACGGGAAAAACATCCCCCCAATATTTCACCATCCAAAAGCAACCAACAACCACTCGTAAAACCTTAGTGTTACTTCAAGATTTTTACACACATGTTTTACCTAGTCATGATCATTTTTATTAGAATTTTTGTGATCTGCCTTGTTCACTCAATGTTGTAGGCATTTCCTATGCTTCAGCAAACTCTTTAAAATGCTTTTAACATCGTTTCTTACTAACTTAAGAATGCCTCATATGTACTTGTTGGGAATTTAAGCTAATTCTAATTTTTCTGAAATATGTATTTTACATACAGAGAGTTGTGAAGCAGGAAACCAGGCTCATTAATTCCATATGGATGTACGATTGATCCAACATCACTTATTAAAAACACCAAATCTGGGGCTGGGGATTTAGCTCAGCGGCATAAGCCCCTGCTTTGCAAGCAGGCGGTCGTGAGTTCGATCCCCGGTACCGATAAAAATGAAAAAGACAAAAAAAAAAAAAAAACACCAAATCTTAAGTGCTCAGCTCAATACATCTTTATATGACACCATACAGTTAACACTCAGATCAGTTAATACAGCATTTTTGGGGTCTCAGAAGATGGGTTCCCTTCCATCAATATCCCACCCCCCAAATAACCTCTGTTCTGACTCCTTTATAGTAGAATTGTTTTGCTATTCTTGAATTTTATTTTATACTTTTCTAATTAAATCTGTTCATATTCAATTATTATTTTATTGTAAATTATATTTTACTTAGTTTACTAATTATTAGTAGTATAGAAGAGTATAATTGATTTTTTATTGATTGTATATCACACAAATTTGATAAATTTATTAATTAAATCTAAATGATTAACGTTCTAAATATTTCAAGCACAATCATTTCTTCTGCAAATGATGACTGTTTCATGGCATTTCAAATTTTTATACCCCTTGTTTCTTGTTTTACCTTATTGCACTAACTAGAATTTTTATTAAAACATTAAATAGAACTGTAGCCGGGGATATAGCTCAGTGACACAGGCACAAGGTCCTGAGTTTGACTCCCGGTATCAAAAAGAAAGAAAAATAACATTCATAAATAGAACTATGGAGTGGACGACTTTGTTTTATTTTCACAAAGAGGGAGAGAGCATTCAGATTTTCTCAAATATGCTTTTGGAATGCAGGGTGTAGTTTTGGAATGCAGGCTGGTTTGTCGTACTGGGAACTGCACCCAGAACCTCCACCCTGAGCAACATCACCAACATTAATTTGTTATTAATTTGAGACAAGATCTCAATCAGTTAATGAATAGCCCAGGCTTGCTACTTCAGCCTCCTAAAGAGCTGTAGTTTGTGTTTCTTCCTTTTGTTAAGGGGGATAGGTTTATTTAGCCCACAGTTTATAGAAGTACCTGTCGGTAATCAGCCGGCCCCAAGGCAGGGTGGTACATGGCGAGGGGTAACAGTTCATGGTGGTGGAAGACAGCAAAACAATGAGAGAGAAAGACAGAGACAGAGAGCTTTGTATTGTTTTTGTGTGTTGTTTTCCTTCGGCTATTGTATTGTTTGTGGGAGTTTTTTGTGTGTTTTGTTTGTAAATGTCCTTTATTCGATTAAGGAAATTTCTACTTCTGGCTCATTGAAAGTTTGTTTGTTTGGTTGAGTTTCTCAGACAGGTTCTATATATAGCCCAAGCTGGCCTGGGACCATAGATTCTCCTGCCTTGGTTTTGCAACTGCTGGAATTACAACCACACCGGGCTGAAATTTTTCTTACCATAAAGAAATGTTGAATGCGTTTTCCTTCTCATTAAGATCACCTGTTTATAATGTCAAATACTTTATCCATTTAGATCACCTATCTACAAGAATGTGTTGAACTATATTCACTGGTGCCTGAACCTTAAACAACGTTGCATTTCTGGAATAAATCTCAAGTTCTCATGATGTGGCACAATTATGTTTTATGGGTTTTATGGGTTTTGTTTGCTGAGTTTTCGTATGTTTGTTTTTCTATCTGAGTAGGAATGCAGACAGGTACAGCCACTGTAGAAATCAATGTGAAGACTCCTCAAAAAGTTAGAATGAGAGGGCCCATTCAACCCAGCGATTTGCCTTCTGGATATCTTCCCAAAAGAATTTTTAAAAATCATACCACAGTGATATATGCACACCCATGTTTATAGCAGTACAATTTGTAATAGCTAAATCCTAGAAACATCCCAAATGCACATCAACTAAGAAATGATTAGAAAAAGATGTGGTATATTTATACAATGGAGTACTACTCAGCAATAAAGAAGGATAAACTGGAGCCTTTATAAGTAAGTAGATGCAACTGGAGACCATACTCATAGTGAAATAAGCCAGACTCACATGTGTAAACATCATATTGTATCCCTAATGTGAGAAACTGAAAGAGTAAATAAGATCTACAATGCATAATAGGAAAAAGAAACTTCCTTTGGTATGTTGGTTACTTTTGTCTCATTGCTGAGACAAAATACCTGACCTCCAAAATTAATGAAGGAAAGATTTATTTAGATCACGGTTTGTGGAGGTTTCAGTCCATACTCAGCTGGCTGCAAGGCAAGGTGGCATGGCAGAGGGGCATCAGTTTGTGCCACTGGAAGACAGCAAAAGCAAGAAGAGCAAAAAGGGAAGACAAAGAGCCTTTATACTGCATGCAGGCTGCCCCCCTCCCAGGGCGGGTGTAGCACTCACCCCATTACCCCAGCACTGGACCATGAAGCAGTCACAACTCTAGAAGCCCACCTCCATGACTGCATGAGGCTTTGCGGGACATCCAGACTCCAGCCAGGACAGACGGGGAAAACGGGAGAGGAAGGAAGGGGAAAAAGGGAAAGAATGCAAGCTAATTATACTATCAGTGTCTCTTGGCTCATAGAAAAGGAAGGTTTGTGCTTATATCAATTGGAGAATTTTTATGCCCATATCTTGTACTCTTTGTAACTACTTTTTTTACTTTAAAGATAATATGCAATGTATTAACTATTGTTATTCTGTCATCTTGTTATGAAATTGTGTTTTACCTTTCATCTATAAAAAAAGTTTCTTGCTCTTTACCTTTGCCTCCCGTCCTTGTACTATTATTGTCATACACTTTGCAGCTAAATAGTAAGATCTAGTAAACACTGTGTACGTGTGCATGTGCATGTGTGTGTGCGTGTGTGTTACTGTACTCGGGGCCTTAGCACTGAACTCCAGCCATTTTTTATTTTTTATTTTAAAACAGGATATCACTAAGTTGCCCAGGCTGGACTCGAACTTGTGATCTTTCTGCCTCAGATTCCCAAGTAGCTAGAATTACAGACCTTTGCCACCACACCTGGCCCACAAACACTCTTTAAAGAAAGAATTCTATCAGGTAGTTACAAAATAGCTTGAAACATAAATAAATTAAGACAATTTGGTGTTGGCAAAATTAAAAGGAAAGAAAAAATTCAAGAGAATTTTCAGAAGCACCATAGCACTGGAGTGAGCAGATATGGGGAGACTAAGATAAAACTGGTGTGTGGGTAGATTTGGGAGAGAAAACACTGAAGCCATGTTTTGAAATAAATCTTCTGTACAATTGGGACTTGAAAGGTGACCACTGGAAGTGAAGAACCAGATCTGGAAATCATCTAAATACAAAAACATAAATTGGAAATTGTGTGACAGTTTAGCAATGGATTTAGCAAAGAACTGAATGTAAATGAACTAGTCACAAATTAACCAAATATTTATCAAGTATCTACAGCACACCTAGGTGATTCAGGAGAGGACACAGCAGAAAATAAGTCAAATAAGTCCTTGTCCGCCAAGAGCTGGCGTTCTAACAGGGATGTAAAGGACAATTAAAGATATTGTAGCAGGGAAGTGCAAAATATGTAATAGGCACCATCTGTAAAGATGTTGTCTATGCTACTTAGGAGTTGAAACCATTTAAATACAGACATGCTGTATCTCCAAGATTCCCAAACTTTGCTATACTTTAGAATCACCTGAGGGTTGTTTTTTAAAGTTCTGATCCCCAGAACAAATCCCATCTCTGTTATGACCAGAATGCATGGAGTGGGTGCCAAGCTCCCGTCATTTTTAAAGATAATCTGGTGACTCCAGGTGCAATAAAGTTTGAGAACCACTTCCATATCTCACTGAATTTAATATGCTACAAAAAATAAAAACTGCCAATGAAAGAGAAAGCGAAAACTGCCAACAAACAGCAGCAAAATACCCAAGATACCATCTCAGCAACACACGTCCCTGTTTCTGATGCACCGCAGAGAAATAATCAGCCTCTCAGTTTGGTGGAAGGGGCTCAAGCGGCACCAACCGAGAGCCTGCGTGTCTGGGAATGGACCCCTTCCAGCAGGATGGATGCAGTCAGAACAACACATACTGTTCAAAATCGCAATTTGTCTTGATAAGAAAGCTAACGGGGGACCGGGGATGCAGCTCAGAGGCTTGAGCACCTGCCTGGCAAGTGCAAGTCCCTGAGTTTGATTCCCGACCACAAAAGAAAGTAAAGGTGGCTTCTGTCACTATGCCTGTTTCTGGAATATCACCCTTTTCCTGTCACCAGTGGCCCAGGACTACAGCCCTGCCATGCCAGGAACACAGGCACTGGTTCCCAACCCTACTTCCTGAGTGCCAGCAATTCTGTTCTTGAAAACTGGGTCACTGACAGACACACAGACTGACATTTCTACCATCTAAACCCCAGGCTTAAGGGTTTTTTAAGCTTTTCAAAAATAACTGAAGGATAAATATGGACTTTCCATAATTCAGTCCACAAAATCACACACTGTCCTCAAGTCAGCTTCCAACCAGCAAAGACAGCCAAGCGGAGATGGGAAATCCACGAGGTCTGTCACAACTTCAGAGAAAGCGGTCAGAGGTCAAAGGCATGAGGATTGTATAAAGCTAACAACGGACTGTGTTCAGAAGAATGCATACCAATTTTTCTCGTCTTCTGCACCCTCTGCGTGTGGGACTGACATCCTCTCCTGACAAGTACCGTGGGAACATGTGGTTTTCACCGCCATCCCCCTACCCGGCAGCGCCTGGCACATTACAGTTTACCCTGCTAAGTGCGTAAATGGTAGACAACCTCTGCCTGTCACATCAGCGTCTGTTAGCACAGGGGCTGAGCGATGTCAGCCGAACCTGCTCTACCAGGAGCTTGGAGGCCTGGGGCGATGGAGTCACAGTTTGTGGTCCTCACCTTGTGCCAGACATGGTTCTGAGCAGTTCCCATGTGTTTACACATTTGATTCCTTAGCAGCCCCTAAGCAGTTGGTCCATTTATCGCTGAACAACTTTGTTTTTACAAACAGGGCCCAGACAGGGTAAGGAATTTGCTCAAGATAACACAGTGCGTAAGGAGAGGAGGCAGAACTCAAGCTCTGAGCCCTGAGCCACTCTGTGGGGCCACCTGTCCTAGCCGATGAACCTTCCAGAATTGTCAGGGTCTTTTCACAGAATCTGCCTCAATTCTTACCACTAAAGCCACTCTTTGTTTTTTGTTGTTGTTGCTGCTGCTGCTGTTATTTTGTTTGTTTCATTTACGTGGGTTGTGGGGGTGTTGAGACAGGGTCTCCCTATGTAGTTCAGATGGCCTGGAACTCACTATGTAGCCCAGCCTGGCCTTGAAATCATAGCAATCCTCCTGCCTCAGCCTCCCGAGTACTGGGATTAATAATCAACTAGAGGAAGATCGTTTACTGGGTTAAGGCATCACTTACCGGAAAGGGATACAGCTTGGTAGCTGAGCACGTGGTCCAGCCCGAGTGTATCAGGTCCACGTGGGTGTGGAGACTCATTCACAAACTTTCATATCTGATGACAACCATGACCAAGGCAGCGATGCCCAGCAGAGAAAAACAGGGAGACCTGCAGCACTGGCCAAAGCTGGAGAGGCCCAGTGCCCCAAAGAGAACAAGGCTCTTGCCAAGCCTGAGCCTCTCATCCCGGCCCCAGGGGCACCACGGCAGGAAGGCCATGTGGAGCTGGCACAGACCAGGGTGCTGTGCTGGGAAGCACATTAGGAAACAGACCCAGGAAACTGCCTCACAGAGCTTTGGCAGCAGAGTCCCCTGGTGCTTGCCAGAGGCTGGGAGGAGTTGGGCCATCCATCCTGGCCACCTGACAGAGCTCCCTAGAAGGGATGGTACTAAAATGACTCTGCTCTGGAAATTCTGGGTCAGCCCAGGGCTCCTCCATGCCCAGGTGCCACCCACTGCCTCCATAGCCGGGCACACCCTGTGCCTGACCACAGCGATCCACTCAGCCTGCAGACATCCCTCCTCTCACTCTGACTGAGGCAGCAGCACTGGAACAAAACACAACATTATTATTACTTTTTTGTTTGTTCACTTAAACATATTTTATTTTATTTTTCTGGTACCAGGGATCAAACTCACAACCATGCACTTGGAAGGCAAGTGCTTATGCTACTGAGCTAAAACCCCAGCCCCAACTTAAACATATATTTACAACTGCAAGAAGTAGAATAAAATAACACTCTGCACTTGAGCAGTCAGCAGTAGAATTCAGGTGCTTGCATAAACTTGCTAAGTCCTGAAGCGAATCCCTGCTCCGCTCTGAAAGCAATGGGCTCCTTCCTCCTTTGCAGCCTAGGATCCACAGCTGTGTTTGAATTTGTTTCTCCGAAGAGCCTGGGATCCTAGTTTATGAGTCTGTTGGAAGATCTTACCTCTTCCGTTTGTTGGAGATCAGAGGTTGTTGCTTGTTTGGCCTGGGCCCCAGTCTTTCGGCACTGTGCCACCGTATTTTCTGTGACCCTTAGTTAACCTTAGTCCTGGATCATCAGGACAAACAGCGCCCGCCACTGCAGTCCTCCACACGCGCTGCTGCCCTCCACTGCCTGGTCTCTCTGCAGAGGCATCCGGGGTTGCCAGTCATCACCGTCCCGCCACCATGTGCCCCAGGTCCCAACAGCTCCTCTGGCACAGAGTCCCATCTCAGGGAAAAGGCGCCGCCAGCTACCGCCTTCTTCTTCACTGTAGTTTTTCTTCTCACTCTCTGTGGGCTTCAGTTCACACTTCAGACTCTTCCTGGGTGCAGGGCCCCTTCCTTCCTTCTCGTCTTCCTCATGCTGCTGCATTCCAGAGGCTGGACGGTGACTCGAAGCCTGAGAGCCTGGAAACCTCGGTTATCTTCATCCCCAACACACAGCTCAGCCACTGGCACGAATCAATAATTGCTCAAAGAATTAGGGAGTAAAAGGACAAATGAATGTGGGCAACTCACATATGTATGTGTGTGGTTAATTTTTAGTGGTTATACCAGAGATTGACATGTGCTGAAATTCTGACCTGCACCAGAATGATTTCATTCAGGTATGCTATGAAGACTTAGGACCCATATTTTTCACTCTGCTGAGGTACAAAGCTGTCACTAGATAAAATAAGAACTGCAGATCTATCCAACTAGGCCAGGGATGTGACTCAATGGCACAGCACCTGCCTGGTAAGCATGAGGTCTTGAGTTTGACTCCTAGTCATCACACACACACACACACACACACACACACACACACAATAGGGAATAACCAAAAGACATCTCCAAAAATCCAGGAGTGACATGGCAGTGCCCAAGTCAGTTAGTACTTAGGAGAATGTCTTCTGGGAACCTGGGGCGTGAAGGGTTCGTTCTGACCCTCTGGGCACAGCTTTGTTCCTGCACCCAACAAGTGATTGATGGGCAACAGCTGGCGCGGCCCGCTCCCCTTCGCACACTGGGACTCCTCCTGCTTCTCTGGGACACTTTCCAAAATGGAGTTTTCCACACCCAGGCACCTCCAGACTGAGGAGGAATGCGTCTGTTCCTCTCGAAGGCCCTACCCCGCGTTGGGTGTGGGTCTCCCAGGTACTTCACAACCTGCAGTGTGCCGATTCCAAGTCCTTCCCACTCTGCCCTGCCAGACACCATGCAGCCCTGACCCCTGTGTCCTCTCATGTGTGGTAACCCACATCCACCTCATTTCCCACAGTTCCTATAGAAAATGTCCTCACTGCCAAGATCATTCAACAATGCAGATGGGCAGCCGGGACTCCAGGTCAGTAACCCGAGAACATCAGCGTGTTCTCAGGGTGCGCCGGCTCCACGGACCTGCACCTGGAGGAAACAGAAGTCCTGAAACATCTGAGCCAAGCAGAAAGCAAATACACCTCTTCAGACCAACGTAAGATTACAGCAGGCTCCAACCTGACTTACTAATAGGAGTTAAAAGTTGGCTGTGCATGAAAAGCATTCTAATTAACAGTGACTTAAATACCTAGGGTTCTACTGTCACAATTCAGACAGGTGAGACAGCAGCCGGACAGAACTGATGGTCACTGTTCCATGAAGTTCATGAAGTTCACTGGCTTTTGCCATTGTCTTCTCTACTGCTCCTCAAGTATAAAGTGACTGTCAGAGCTCCAGCCATCGCACCCAAGTTTCAGGTAGCCAAAGACATCCCAGAAATTTCTCACAACACTTTCACATGTTTAATTAGCAGAATTTTGTCATCTGATCACACCCAACTATGATGGAGATGAAAAAGTATAGTCTTTATTCTAAGAACCTAGAGTGTAAAGCCATCTACAAGACAACTGGCTAGCTGATCTCTTCAGAGGTCACCATTCTGGATCAAGAGAAACGAATACAACAGATGGATGAGCACTGATGGACTGTGGAAGATAATACGGAGGCGACAGGAGAAATTTGAGTATGTACTCAAAGTGAGATGATATTAGGGAATCATGGTTAATGTTCTTGGGTGTGATTCTGGAATCGTGGTTACACAGGAGCAAGTACTTCTTTGGGATAATGTAACTGCTGTATTCAGGAGTAAATCAAAAGAGTGTGTACGTCAGGTGAAAAGGATTGATAGAATAAAGAAAAGATACTAAGTACAGAGTCTGTGTGGAAGGCCGTGGATGTCATATTCTTCCACATTTTCTAAATGTTTCGCTTCTTACAATGAAAATGAGGGGAGGGTAACTCTTTCTCACATAAGGCTGAGTACTGAATCACGGTTCTGCAAGTGCTCTGGAGCCGGTCAGTGCCAAGGGCCTGTGAACCAGGGCCTGGGTCTCTGCAGTCCTAGTCCAGGTGTGTCCCAGAGCTGGGGGGCATCGGAGAGAACACTGCATCGCAGCCCTCGGCTCCTCGGCTCCTCCTCCGAGAGGCTTCCTTCGTCACCCAGCAGGCAGCAAAGCACAAAGACCCACAAATGCCACCACCTGCTGGTCATAGCGTCGTGGTGCAGATAGACACTGCAGACAAGCCGCCTTACAGAGGAGAAACGGAGATCGTCGGGACGCCACCAGACAGACTGGAGCAAATTCAGACTTGAGATGGGGAGAATGTGTCCTCTCTCTCCATTTCTCCCGTATCATATCAAACCAGGATTCAACCTCAGTTACAGATACCGCGCTTAGCTCACAGGGTTGTCTGTGTCACATAAGACGATGTGTGTGATCTGCTGTAAAGGTGTAAGATGCCGAGGAAGAGAACCTTGTTTGTCCCAGTATTTCTGCTCCATCCCATTGGGTTCCTATGCAGTTACCCGAAGACACTGGGGCTAAGTGAACTTTTCAATATCCCCTATGATGGTGCTTTTTAAATATCTGCACAAATTCTTTGATGTTCCTCATCAAAAGTGGAAACTGGCTGGACGTACACCTGTATCCCCAGCACTAGGGAAGCGGAGGCAGGAGGATCACTGGGAGGCCAGCCCTGGCTACAGGGTAAGTTTAAGGTCAACCGGAAACACATAACAAGACCCTGTCCCAAGGAAACAGGCAAGACAGTGGGAATGGGGCTTGGAATGCAGCTCAGGGACACATCAGCACTGGCCTAACAAGCACGGGACCCTACATTTGCTCACCTGCACCGAAAAGGTGGCGGGAGTATAAAGTTATTTCCCTTCACTAGAGTGGACAGCTGAACTAATGCCCAGTTAAATTTCAATGTCCAATAAACATTTAGTGTAAGTATATCCTGTGTATATGAGGGACAGACCTATACTAAAATCTATTGGTTGTTTATCTGACATTCAGATTGAACTGAGCATCCTGATGTTTTTGTTTTGCTGAAACTGGCAGCCTTGTGCTGAGAGAATGGGTGTGGCCATGTAACAGTGTGTCTCCCAAGACTCAGTTCTAAAAGGCTCTGTCTGCAGCTTCCATCTGGCTGTGCCTCGGGTCAGGATCTGGGAGGCTCAGGACACAATGCTGTGAGGACACTAAGCAGCCCCGCAGAGGCATCCACCGGCCCTGCCGGATGATCCCAGCACCACCTCATCAGCCAGGTGAGCGAACATTCTTGGCAGTGCGTCCTCCAGCCCCAGCCAATGTCTGGGGCCACCTCTTGAGGACCCTGAGCCAGAACCACCACCCAGCCAAGTTGTTTCTGCATTTCTGGCCGGGGCTTCCTAGTCAGTGATGGCTGCCCCAAGCTGCTGCAGTTTGGAGGCTCTGCCCAGCACTGGCTGCCATGTGGCTCCAACAGTGTTCGCCACCTGTACCAGGCTCTGGCTTGTCCCTCAGCCCCATTCTACACCTGCTTCGGTTAGAGGCCCTGGGCAAGTTTTTGTGGAATAATTTTCAAAAGGTAACCACGTGAGTAAGAAATCATTCTGTTCAAAGGAAATGAAGTTCTGAAGGAACAGAAAAATAAAGGGAAAGGGAACCAACGACTTTCCAGAGGCCCCGAGAGGAGCTTGGCACTAGGAGGAAGTGCCTGGGCCCTGGGGACCCCTCCCAGCATCGTGGTTGGGGACTCATTTAACCACTGGAACTTCTGGTTTTACCTAAAATACAGGCATATTACACCTATTTATAGGATTTTTGGTAATGAGTAAACACATTAAAAATGATCGCTACCATTCAATGGAGTGTTGGATATGCTGAGCGCTGTTCCAAGGGTGTCACATTTAATCCGCATAATAACCTTTTGACTTAAGTACCACCCTTGGCCCCTTTTTTCACTTTAGGAAACTGAATCACCCAAAATTTATATTAGTAACTACATGCCTGGCGCTGTCCTCTTAGTAAATGTTGCTGTTAGACCATCATTTGAACCTCTGAACCAGTTTTGATACAGAAGGAAATCAGGCCTCAGTGAGATTAGAAAATAAATCTTGCAAGGCTGCCTTGAGTCTTGGCTCCTGCCCTCCAGCCACAGTGAGCCACTGAGTCAACAGCACCCCACGTGTTACCTGCTCCCATTGAGGCTGGGCGGAGCTGTTCTTCTGAGGTGCCCTTGCCCCTGCTGCTGGTGCTCCTGGCTGATGAGAGCTTCTGATCACTGCTGTGAGTCCGTATCAACCCAAACAGGAGGCCACATCCTCATCTGGCCTGCAAAACAACTTCAGTGGACTGGTATAGTCTCAGCCTGTATTTTACAAACTGGAGACGCCACGTTAAACACACAAACTTCTGCCTTTTATTACCAAATCAAAAGCCAGCTGACCCGCCTGGGTGCTGGGTCCTCTTCTGGGTGGAGCCACTGAGACCTGAGCCCAGTGAATCCTCAGTGTCCTGCACACCCGAGTTTCCTGCCAAGAGGCAGAAGCTGACGCCACCATGCTTTTCGTGGATCTCCAGGTTCCGCGCTTAGTCCCCAAAGTGAAGGTGGTCAGACCAGCTGTGCTCAGTGTTCTGCTTGTCTCTGAGCCCCCATTCTAGGGGCAAATCTGATGGGCTCCCTGGGTGACTGGACAAATGAGGATTGGCTGCAGAGCCTCACCCAGACACAGCCTATCTGAAGATCAGCAGGGAAACTGGGGTGACGTGGGCAGGGGTGTGACCTGATGTATCTGCCCCTTTGGGGGAAATCTCTGCCCAGAGGAACCTGGCTCATCTGGCCCAGAGCCCAGCCTGTTGGAGGTCCCGCCGGTAGGGGAGAGGCAGGCACGTCACTGAGAAGAGAAGGGCAGAACCCTGGGCAAACGATAGCCTGCCTTACACACACATACACATGCATGCACACACATACACTGAGAAAGACAGTGAGCCGGATGTGGGCTGCCTGCTACCTGAAGTCACTTGCTAAAACCTCTGTTCCTTTGCTGTTCTCCTCACCAGGACAGCCACGTGCAAGTTATTCCCAGGGGAAGAGGGAAAAACAGCTCATCACAGTCCATTACTTGGAAGTTCCAGTACTAAGCAGGAGGAGGAAAGAGCTCTCTGGAACAAAGCTGGAGACAAGGCAGAAATTGGGTCAGTGCTCTCAATGGCAATTCGACAGTGACTGTCAACATGCTAAATAAAACAGCCTTTGCCTGAACATCCCCACTTCTGGGCTGTACTGTGCAGAAACTATAGGAAGAACAGAGCGTACAACCCAGACAGCCTCTGCGGCCCGTGTGTGATGCGGGAAACCAAAACGGCCCTCAGTGCTCACACAGAAGCAAACGCTGAAGTCCTGACGCTTGTAGAAACCAAAGTGCTGCTAGAAAGAGCGGGGTGGACTGCAGTGCCAGTGACAGTGACAGACTATTCTGCTGGTATGGAAAAGAGCAAGCTGCAGAATGCAACTTCCTACCTGCTTGGACTGAACTACTGTGAAAGCAGCACGCACTAGGGGCTCCACAAAGTGAGGGTGAATGATGGGGAGTCCGGGGAAATCTCCACTCCCTGCCCTGCGGCCTGGGGACGTCCGCAGGATGCAAAGAGAAGCGGCCTGGCTCTGTAAGGGCCCTGCCGGGGCTGCAGAGCCAGAGTCCAGGCAAGAGAAAGCGCCGATAAGCCCGGATGAGCGGCTCTCTCCACAATGATCGGCTACCATCTTCGAAGGAGGCAAGGAAACAGTCCAGGACGCAGAGAAACTTTCCTAGACACAAGGAGACTAAAGAGACAGGACGACCAGCTGCACACAGGGTTCCGAACTGGAAACCTTTCCAACACGGAACATTACTGGGACAACTGGCTAAACAAGAAATAGGCCTGTATTCAATTGTCTGATGGTGGTGGTGGTGGTGTGCGTGAGACTGAACCCAGGACCATCTCACTGAGCTCATCCCTGGCCCTTTTCTATTTTTTGAGACCGAGTCTAACCATCTTCCTGCCTCAGCTTCCCAGAATGCTGGACTCACAGGCATGCACCATCATACTCAGCCTGTATTTATTTTCTATTGCTATGTACTACAAATTTAACCCATTTATGTTGAAGGTCTCAATTTTTAAAAATTTTTCATGAAATTCATGTTACCTGGAAAAATTCAAGGAACAAGAATTTAAAGAGAAAAAATTTCATTATGCTCCACTGTAATGGGCACCCCAAAATGGAACACTCAGAACTAAAGCATTAATGGCTTGGAAAACGTGCCCATTTATTATCTCACAGTTCAACGTTAGGCGTTAACATTCAAAGTTAAGCAGACACAGCTGAGTTCTGTGTGCACGTCCAGGGTAACATCACATGTTGGTGGGATTGTTCATCACCCAGAGGCTGAGAGAAGAACGTGCTTTTAAGCTCATTCAGGTCAGTGACAAAACCCAGTCCTGGCTCTAATACTACGTTTATCGGCTTTCTGTTGCTGGAACAAAATGCCTGACGTATGCAGCTTAAGGGGTTTATTTTGGCTGATGGCGTCAGTTTCAGTTCATGGTCAGCTGGCCCCAAGACAAACATGACAGCACAAGGGTGTAACGGAAGAAAACTGCTCATCTCATGCAGCAAGATAGCACAGAGGTTCGGAAAGGGCCAGGGAGCAAGTGTGGCCCCCAAGGTCACACCCTCATGACGCACACAGACACACTCAGAAGTGTGCTTTACCAGTCTCCCAAGTACCTCACAAGCCAATCGTGTTACCACTCTTTTTTTTGTGTGTGTTTTTCATTTTTATCAGTACCGGGGATCGAACTCACGACTGCCTGCTTGCAAGGCAGGCGCTTATGCCGCTGAGCTAAATCCCCAGCCCCACTCTTACCGACTCACCCAGAAACCATTTACTCGACTGAAGACTGGACAGTACTGTACCACTGAGAGACGCGCTGTGATAGTCACAGTGTAGTCGCACAGGAGGGTGGACTCCCTCGCACGACTCACTAGGCTACTTGAGACGAGGGACCATCAGATGAGCAATTCATTCTCATATGATTCAGTAAAAAGTAGATTCTGTGTAGTGTTCTTCAGACTTTTCTGTAGATATGCGTGGAAACAGAATAAAAGGGCAGACACGTATTGGTACCTGTGTTTATGTACACAAAGAAAAATATCTAGAAAAAGTCTAGAAAAACCCAGGCATGGTGGTGCACACCTGTAATCCCAGCACTCTGGGAAGTTGAGGCAAGAGGATCATAAGATCCAGCTCCGCCTGGGCAATTTAGTGAGATCCTGTTTCAAACAAAACAAAAAGAGCTGGAGGTATAGCTCAGTGTGAAGGTCCTGAGTTCAATCCCCTGTAAATCTAGAAAATAATTACAAAAGTTAACTGTGATTAGCTCTGGAAAGTAGAATTGAGGGGAGCGACAACTGTCATTTTGGAGTTTATAGATAATCAGATATTTTTTATACTTATTGAACCTATAAAATAAAAGCCAGGAAAAGATGTTTGAAAAGGACAGTGGGAGACAAGGGCTGGCTTCTCAGCACAGAGCACACAGATGAGGGAGGGGGCATGAGCTGAGCCGAGACAAGCGACACGTGACATCTTTACTCCTGCGGTTACAGGCCTTGCACGGAGCTGCTGAGAAATCGCACTCACCAGAGAGCCTGTCCCGAGGTGAGGGCTGGGCGACGGCCAGGAGAGAGGCAGAGCACACTCCCCAGAGCTCCCCGCCCCGCTTTCACCCCCTCCACCGTGGCACCCCAGGTTAGATGTCTGCTGTCTGCTGTCTGATGTCACCGGGCCCTTGAAAACTTGTCTGCAAATGGCATCAAGTCACCGACACAGTCAAGCCAGAGGCAGTGATACATCTCCTGTCATGGACCATTGTATCTCCTCGATATGCTGAAGTCCCAATCCCTATTTTCTCAAAAAATTGGTATTTGGGGGCAGCGTCTTTACAGCAGTAACCAAGTTAAAGTGGGGTCATTAGGATGGGACCTAATGTATCTGATTCATGTCTTTATAAAAAGGTAAACTAAGGTACACAGGGATGTAGCAATGTGAAGACAGCATCGATACTCAAGGGGGTGGCCTGGAACAGGCCTTTCCTACACCCTCAGAAGGCTCCAACCCTGCAGCCATCTGGACCTCAGACTTCTAACCTGCAGAAGTGTGTGGCAATACGTTTCTGTGGTGTGAGCCTCCTAGCTCACACTACTTTGTTAGGGAAACCCTGGCAAATTAATACCTCTACCAAAGCCATTAAGCTTTCTGTGGCCACAGACTCACTATTAAACCGGAAAGAGGCCATTTCAGAGACCTCTCCGACCCAAAACAACTGTGGCTCTGACCCTAGGATGGTACCTACCTGATAGGGCAGTGACACTCACATGCGTGCCTTACCAGCGTGTGTACCAGCCCTGAGGGTCTGCTGCCCCTTCCCACGCCTTTCCTTTACTATGAGAGGAAGAAACTAAAGCCAACATCCCTTTCCCTCTCCTTGTGTCCACCCCATTCCTCCACTACATTCTCCTTGAATAGAGAGCTCACCCTGGGAGAGCCATTTGGCACAAGCTGTGTGGTCAGACCTCTGGTCAAGTCCAGCTCAGCAGCCTCCAAGTCTGCCTGGCAGTGTCACAGGACAGTCAGTCACCTTTCTGCCCCATTTCCTGTAAGTAGGGAATACCGAGGCTGGGACCACAGTGGCTGGGCCACTGCTTCGTGGCTATCAGCTGCTCTCATCAGGCTCTTTCATAGCGTAGCTGCGCAGGGGCACAACCGTGCACCAGGGACGTGGAGCAGAGGTGCCGGCTGCTGCCCGCACTGCAGGAAAGGGGAGCTGCAAACGCTCAGTTGCCTCTGTTAAAATGTAAAACACAACAGCACCTTGGTGCTGTTATGATAGCTCTTTACTCAACCCAAGCAAAGGTACAAATACAGGTACAAGGATGTCCCCTGGTACTTCATGATACAGAAACACTGGGGACCACCCAAGCCATCACAGGAGGGGACTGGCAGAGCCAGGCATGGTGGTGCACGCTTGTGATATGTGCATTTGGAAAGCTGAGGCAGGAAGATCTCAAGTTCAAGGCCAGCCTGGGGTACACAGTGGGAGTACAAGGGGCTGCCTAAGTATATGCCACTGGCCAGAACAGCAGACTAACACGAACCAGCACAAAAATGCCTGTCTTATTGCAGAAGAAAAGGAGCCACAGAACCATCTTTGTGCTATGTGGAAAAATATAAAGTAACTATAAAAATAGAAAACAGTAAACATCCCAAGCCTAGGACTAAGTACAAAAAAAAGCTATATGCATACGTATTTATGAGTGTGTATATACGAAATGAATGTTTTTATGCATAGAAAAAAGTCTGGGAGGATCTATAACCAAAAAGTAGTTACTTTTGGGGCAGCCCACTCGGATCCCCTCTGTCTCTCTCTCAGACAGAAGCTTTCTTCCTCTTCACAAATATATTCTACTCTTAACCTCCATTGTTCCTAAAATTCATTCTTTGATTTTAGAGAACACAAATTCATAGCAGACATAGAGCAGTTGGAAGCTTCATTCCCCTGTATCATTTGGAGGTCTCCCACCAAGATCCTTGGGCAGAGACCTGGCACCATGCAACTTCTGACTCATCCTCAAAACTGACTGCAAAAGACAAGCAAACTAAGACTTTAAGTAACTTCCCAGGAACAGACAGCTACTATGTGGCCTAGCTAGAGTCAAGAGCTGAACTTCTGTGCTAAGTCACAAGAATCCCGAGGTCCTGTGAAAACCCTAAACTACACATGCAAAGCAGAGATCGGCTCTCATCCAAAGTTCCAAGAATACCATAGAGGACTTCTGCCACCTACCCCCGTCCTGTCCCCTCTTCTGCGGACACCTGTGCTGAAAATCCCAGCTGCCTCTACACTGTGTTTAACTTCTGCCTTCTGAGCTCGGTAAGACTGACGACCTTTCCTAAAGTGCTCCCAGATACGAAATGAAGTCGAATGTGGTTCCTGCCTCACCTAAGACCCTACTCCCACGCTGCCTTCCTCCCAGTGCTAAAACTAGTCACCTCAACATACTTTGTTGGGTCTCACAGTGGAAGGATAATACAGTAACTACTCTGCTGTGGCCTGGAAATGAGACTGTAAGGGGAAAAAAAGTAGTTACTGCTGGAGAGTGAAATTAGGAGAGACAGAAATTCACACTTTAGGAGTATCATTACTATTTCAATGGTCAAAAAGAATGCATACCAATTTTATAATTTAAAAAAATGAGGTCAGTATGCATAGGAGACACACACCAAAGCATTTGGGGTAAAGGATCATAGTACTTGTAACTCAGCTTCAAATGCACCAGCAACAATAGGTAACAAATATATATTTTATCTACATCACATGATACAGAGGACAGACACTGAGAAAGCAGCTGTGGAAAACGCAACCAGCATATCAAAGTGAAAGTATGTGGAATTTCTCCGAGCTAGTCTTACAACTTATGTCTGTATTTGAAATATCTTCAAAATAAAATTAAAATCTTAATAAAGTCCAGATGGCAGTCAGATTGTGGGAGGCCACTGCAGGGCCAAGGAACACAGATCTCAAAGGACCTGCAGGGTCTGAGCGAAACCCTGGCCCTCCAGAAAGGGGTTAAACCCAGTTTTAAATGGCTTTATTTCTTCCAGGGTCCTTACAATGGTGAAGGAACCCAGGATCTGGATCCAGAAAGAACTGTGAACATCGCTTATGGTCTGATCAAGTGACGGAAGAAAGCCTCCATTGATGCTGGCAACCCCCTCGATCGGCCCCCAGTCCAGCCACGCCTGTTTGGGGGTGCAGCTTGAGGCAGAGCCCTCCGCTCCTGACCCAGCAACACGGCTCGCCTGAGTTCCTGGGAAGGTTCCAGACCCGACTACCGGAAGACGATGTCCTCACCTCTGATGATCCGCTCCAATGGCATCTGTGACTCTGCTAAAACCCTGCTCTCTGGAAAGAGAGAAAGCAAAGAGTTCCAGCAAAGATAGAGACAGAGCCTGCTCATCCAGGAACCCCAAGTTCACTCAAACACACGCACCACCCTCTCAAGTGGCCTCCCCACCCCAGAACACAGCATGCCCTCTCCCACGTCCACCCAGCTCTGCAGAGGAAGGGACCAAGTCTCGGTACGAACTGCTCCCTGACATAGAGTCGGCATGACTTAATTAACTGCTCCACTCCTCCAGGATCCCTCAGGCCACTGACCCCTGAATGAATGGACAGCCCTGCCTGTCCACACTACAGCCTGGGGTTTAATTCTGTACTCCCTCAGGACTTCTTATTCTTTGTCACAGGGTAACCAAGTCTCTCCCCTCTGCACTTAAGGTAACCCTCCCTTTCTTTCTGAGTGAGCAATAGAGTGATGAACAGCATCCCTCTGACTTCTGCTGCAAGCCCCACATGCCCCACTCACTTCAAGAGGGCCTCCAGCTCCCGCTTGACCCTGCCCACCACGGGCGGCCCCCCGTAGGTGAGAGCTGTGTACAGCTGCACCAGCGAAGCCCCCGCCTGGATCTTCTCCAGCGCATCCTGCCCGCTGCTCACACCGCCAACCCCGATGATGGGGATTCTACCTGCAGAGACACAGAGCAGCACCATGAAGGTACCATAAGACCCGAGACCTTGGTCTGGCTTCGGCCTCACAGCAACCCAGAAGATGAGGGAAGAGTGAATGCCCCTGCCAGCCAGGAGTCTGAGCCACGCACAGGGGAAGACACAGACAGCAGAGGCCTTGCCTTGGGTCAGTGCATACATCTCTCGGATGGTCTCAGTTGATAAACTGCGGAGGGGCCTCCCGCTCAGCCCTCCTGTCTCAGAGCGCAGGGCACCCTGAAGGCCATCAGGGCGACTCACTGTAGTGTTCGTCACAATCAATCCATCGATGCCCAACTGCAGCGGGAGACAGAAAGAGCTCTGAGGGACACAGAGGAGCTTCTTGAGAAGTCTGAGGCAGCCTCCAGGACAGGGCCACAGATACAGCCCCCGAGCAAGAGCTACCCAGGCCTCACTTCTCATTTTGAACAAGTGTCAGAATGAGCCTCTGTGTGACACAGTAGCCATCACACACCGCCACCCACGACATTCTGCAAGAAGAGTGTTTGAGTCTTAAAACAATCTGCTTTAACAGTGTCTTGCTGAGGGCCCCAGGTAATAATAAATGGAAGAAACAGTATTTTGAACCCAGGGAGCTGGGCGTGGCATTGCACTCTGGTAATCCCAGCACTCGGGAGGCAGGAGGATCACTGCAAATTTGAGGCCAACCTGGGCTACACAGTGAGCTCGAGGCCAGCCTGAACTACCTTGCAAGACGGTGTCTCAAATAGGAAAGAAAGAGAGAGAGAGAAAGAAACAATTGAATCCAGGCCTGAAGAGCCCAGTGTGTTTCCACTATTCTCCAGCAGAGGCCTGCTGTGCAGATCAGCTAGAGATAGGGAGACTTGACAATACCCAGGCTCAGCTGAGGCTGGCCAGAGACACAGCACAAGCTGTAAATCTCTTGCTGAACACCAGCAAAGGGGGAGACAGAGGCTTGGAAAAAGACTTCAAACATCGACTCAGTCGCTTTTTACCATGGATGAATTAGGTGATGAAGGACACCCAACCAGCCTCTGCAGTCACAGAGAAGGTCACTAATCATGCTGTTCAGGGCCAACCCTGTGGGCCAGATGGATAATGAAAGGCACCCCATGCCTGGGCTGGCCCCAGTCGGACCTCTCTCACCACACCAGCGATGTCCTCCTTGTCCTGGGCTGTGAGGTCAGGGGCGATCTTCACCAGCACCGCCGGCTTCTGCGCTCTCTGCAAGGCGTCCCTCTCCTGCAGCACCTAAGACAACACAAATGGGGACCACCGGGTCATCACCTAGCAGCACAGCTGAGACCGGACGCTGCAGCCAGTGCTTCATACAGCCTCATACTAAGGCCTGATCGATTTCCTCTCCTCAGGGACCAATGCTCAGGTACGAATCTGGTTCTGTTCTTCATCAGGTATCCACTGGGATCAGCTAATGTAAAGATCCTGACTCTTTTGTTTTATTTTTTGAGTCAGGGTCTCACTATGTAGCCCAAGTGGGCCTCAAACTCCAGCAATTCCCTTGCCTTAGCCCCCGCAAGTGCTAGGATTATAGGCGTGTATCACCATGCCTGGCAGGATTCTGACTTTTATTCCTAAAGACCCTAGGGCTATTACAAGCCCTGTGTGATGAAAAGCCACTCAATTCTGTACCGTGCCAGGATCTAGGCACAGAGAAGTAAACAAGACAGATGTGCCCCGTTCTCATGGACCTTACAGCTTAACAGCAGGGACAGACAACTGAGCAAGTAATTCCTACTGCACACAATCAGCGCTGTGCGAGGGCTCAAAGGGTGCTTCGCTTGGGAAGGCACAGCGAGGGCTCCTAACTGGTTCAAGTAGGAGGGACAGCTTCTCCCTGGGGACATCCAAGCTGTGCCCCAGAGAAGGAACACGCTGGGGAGTGAACAGGCTGGAGGAATAGGACACAGAGAAGGTGTAAGGCCCACCTTGGTCAGCAGGCGGCGCAGCTCAGCCTTTCCTTGCAGGGAGCGCAGCCCGGGGGTGTTGGGACTGGACACATTCACCACCAGGTAGTCAGCCAGGGGGCCCAGGACCCGAATCCCCTCTGCGTAGTCCGCGGCAGCATCCACCGACGTTTTATTCTTCCCCAGGTTTATTCCCAGCGGCAGCCCATCTGTAAAGAGCACTTATCAGATTCCGCCCCACACCACTTCCGGTGCAACTTTCTAAGGGCCGCTTCTGCCTCAGCAGCTGTGAACTTTCTACAGCTGATGACTGCCGTACCGTGCCCCCTCTGAGGCCAAAACACAGCTCTCATCTTTCTATGGCAAAGTATGAGCAACTATAAGGATGTTTTAATGCACTCTACCCTTCTCAATTTTTTTAACCTTTTCAATTTTTAAAAATTAAATGGAAAAATCAGGAATGCAGATACTTGATTTTAAAAAGCGGGAGTTGGGGCTGGGAATTTAGCTCAGCGGCATAAGCGCCTGCCTTGCAAGTGTGCGGTCGTGAGTTTGATCCCTGGTACCGATAAAAAACGAAAAAGACAAAAAAAAAAAAGTGTGTGTACACTTTAGGAAAAAGCGGGGGTTGGAGTATGGTCCAGGGGTAGAGAGTGTGCTTGTTAGCCTGAATGAGGCTCTAAGTTTGAGCCCCTGCCTTAAAAAAAAAAAAAAAAAGCAGATGTCGTAAATCTACTAAAAGTGAAAGGAGACTGTCCTGCCTGCATCCCAGATCACTCGCAGGAGGCAACCTGAATCTCAAAGGGTGCATACGGGTCTAGGCTGGGTGTGCAATGGTGAAAATAAAGTAAAAAGTAAAGAAAAAGTACAAAATACTGGAAAGTATTTCCAAAGATCGTGACTAAAATATACACGAATAGTTGTTTATTTATTAGCACATGTGTGCACACATCATGTTTGTGCTTCTTGGGAGAAGTCAGTGCATACACACATCTCAGTTGCTTTTTCATCTTCTGCCTTTCCCTGCCTCCTCCATCCTTTAATCCCTCCTTCTCCCCTTTCTTTTTAAAACTATACTTATTTTATAATTTATAATTTCAGTTCTGTGAAAAAAAGGGACACCTCTTTTAAGTCAGGATAGCACTGGCTACCCCTGCGCTCTGAGCATAACTATTCCCGTTCCTCTCTCAGAAGTGTCCAAACCATTTGCACCATCAGTGACACAAATAACAGATACTTTCCTTAAAAGTACATGACTATCAACTGACTTGAATTTTGAGCCTCTAAAATAATATTAAAATAACATATTTTACGTGGGTATGATAGTGCACACCTGTAATCCCAGCACTTTGGAGGCCGAGGCAGGAGGATCACCATGAGTTCAAGGCTAACCTGACCTACAGAGCAAGACCCCGTCTCAAAAATAAATAAATAAATAAATAAATAAATAATACATTTTCAGAAACATGCTATGCAAGAAAGGAGCTGTCTGTATGTGGCTGCTCCTGAGATACTATCCTATCTGCAAAGGCCAAGGGCACATCGGTGGTACAGCTGCTACCTCTAACCAATGATTGGAAATAGACCTAGAATACCAAGTTTATGGTTGGTCCCCCAAGCCTCATGCAGTCATGGAAGCAGCTGAGTCTAGTGTTTGTGATTGGTTTGTTGTCCAGCACCGAGCTTGGCTGTGTGAGCACTGTACCCGCCCAGGGGCCAGGATGTAGCATACAATGTAAGAGAGGGAAGGAGGTATGCTTTTTTTTTTTATTTTATTTTTTATTTTTTGCTGCTTGCAGCCGCCATGAACAGCTGACATTTAGCCATAGCTACCCTGCCTTGCAGCCAGCTGAATATGGACTAAAACTTCCAAAAACTGTAAGATAAATAAACCTTTCCTTCCTTCACTTTGTCAGCTATTTTGTCTCAACAATGAGAAAAGTAACCAAGACACCAAATAATTCCATAGCACGTCAGGCCAGTGACAATCAGAGAACATCCAGTTCCATAGCCCTCTTCCACACAGCCTGAATCACACTTTTTTTTCTTTTGTTTTTTGAGAAAGGGCGACAAGGTCTCACTATGTAGTGTAGGCTGGCCCTGAACTTACTATGTAACCTAGACTAGCGATCCTTCTGCTTTAGCCTCCCCAGCACTAGAATTACAGGCACACACCACCACACCTGGCTATTAGTTTTAAAGGAGGACGGATTTGTGCTGCTAATTTCCTGCCGAGGGTTAAGGGGGACTGGAATCCAGTCAGGCTAAGTTGTACAGCAAGGTCTCCACAATTCCCACATCTAGCACCCATCAATCACGGTCATGATCAGCTCCCATCCTGCACCATGCAGACTTTCATGTGGCAACTAAAGCTTTCATTAGTGATCATCTGCCCAAGATGGGCAACAAGATTCTAGAGTTAGGTGCTGCTGTGTTACTCTTCCCCAAATGTCACTTCGTCACCTCGTGCTTCTTGGCACGGTGCTAAGAGGCTCCCGGCTGCTGGCAGACACCCATGTACAGAGCACAGCTGCAGGACTCTGGCCCTCTCCAATGAACGTGAAGGCAGACTGCGGGTGGGGCCAGGGATTTAGCTCAGCGGCCTAAGCGCCTGCCTGGCAAGCACAAGGTCGTGAGTTCAATCCCCAGTACCAAAAAAAGAAAAAAAAAAGACAGACTGGAGGTGAGAGGGGTGTCAGGGAGGGCTAGGGATACCGCTGGTACACAGGGACCTGTGGACACCGAAAAGGCATGAGGCTGGAGAGCCTCGTACACCACAGAAGTCATACCATGTCCTTTAAAGTCCCCGGATGGGAAGGTCTCCTCAGAGCAGGGTCTGCGTCTCCCAAAGACAGGTGTTTCCCAACAGGGCCAATTCTGAAATTGTTACAGGCCGCAGCCCTTTCTACCTCACTTCCTGAACAAATGCAAGAGTTACAGGCTTCCTCATCCTGCTCCCAGATCTCCCAGTACTGAGGCCTACAGAGGAAGACTCTCCTGGGCTGTGGCTCCCCACGGGGCCCTTGGGGAGCCGTGGTCAGAGTGACAACAAAGCAGAGCCTCAGGGAACAAACGTAAGGGTCGCCAAGGCAGCCTTCAGAAGCACACGCGGTTTCTGGAGGTCCTGCAGGGTACTTCCAAATCCCAGACAGGGAAGACCAACTTGACTTTTCCTTTGTGTGTGTGTGCTCCAGGAGGGGTTGGTGGTGGTGGTGATGGCGGTACCAGAGATTGAACCCCAGGCCTTCACACTGAGCTACATCCCATCCTTTTATTTATGTATTTATTTATTTATTTTTAATTTTGAGGCAGGGACTCACTAAGTTGATAAGTTGTCCCGGGTGGGCTGGAACTTGCAATCCTCCTGCCTCGGCCTCCCAGAATGATGGCATTATAAGTGTAAGCCATTGTGCCCAACTCAACTTCTTCTCTAGCCTATTAGGTGCCTACTAACTCTTCTAGAATAATAGATGTTATTTACACGATGGACAAAGGGCAGAAGGACAGGACAAGAAAAGATGACACCTGGCTCCCACTCACACCCCACCTGTCCACCAGGATGTAGACGAGCTCTCTGCTTTGCTTAAATCCAAGCTTCCCTACTTATAACACAGTGCGGCTTACATGCAAGGCCTTGCTCAAATGCAAGATTCTGTTAGAATCCTGGAGATGGTGACGGAACAGGGAAAAGAGCCTGAGGCTCCCAGTGGCCTCTTCCGACTGCTCAGCGGTGTTTCTTTCCCAGTGTTTCACCACCTTTCCTCTACTGGCCGCAGAAAGCCCACCCCAGGCTCCCCTTTACCTGCCGTGAGCCTGGTCTGCCTCTGCTGCCTGGCCCGTAACCTGCGCTCCACCGCCAAGAGCCCCTGGCTGTTGAATCCGCACCTGGGCACACAAGCCAGAGGGAGGGCGAGATTAGAAGGCCGCAGTCTGGAAACAGCACCACAGCCACTTCCACCAGACTCACAGATTTGAAAAACAAGCAAAAGTCGTTTCTTTGACCTCCAAGATCTAAACATTGCTGGGAACTTGTCAGCATACCTTTCAGCATAAAGAGAAAGAATAAAATGTGTAAGCCAGCTGCTGGCCAGCGGATGCTGGAAACAACCCAGCAGGATGACGGTGCCCCTTGCCTGGCGGTGCCTGCTCCAAGGTGCTGTCTGGGAAGCTCACAGCTTCTACCTCTTTAGGGTGCCACACACTCCTCCTGGGGGCCACCCCGCCACCCCATTTCCCCAGCCTTTCTGCCTATTAAAATCATCCCTTCTTCCCAGCCTGGCTCAGTTGCTCCTCTCCTCCTCCTCCCCCTCCTCCTCATGTAAGCTCCAGTCACAGCAGATCCTCATCCCGTGACATCCAGAGCCCCCTGTACCCAGCTTTCCCCTGGCTCAGAATCTACCAACATGCTTACATTCCTATGGGGGGTTAGAATCTTCTTGAAGACCAGAGTCCGGTCTTACCACTGGACACCCACAAAGGCAGGGACTTCATCTCTCTTCCCTGTCTTCCCCAGATCTCCCGTAGGTTGGTGACCTAGTGACACCCCCTTCCTGTTCATTTGTTGGAAAAATGTTGATGACTCAAAGCTTCCCAGGTCTTGCTAACAACCGAAGCATGATATGGAACCAGGTGTGGCCACTAAGATGTGGGTGACGTGGACTAGTTTCTGAGAAGTGCACCCCTCCTGCCCTTTTCCCTTTCTGCTCTTGGATGTCCACATGAGGATGCAGTGCTTGCAGATGGGATGGCCATCCTGCAAACAGCAACGGAAGACAGAAGCTGGCAGTCCTGCCTCATGGCCACCGAACTGCCCACTCAACATTATGAGAAGAAAATAAAAAGAAAAGCCTGCCGTCTGAGCCCCTCTGTTACTTGCAGCCAGGAGCAGCGGAACAGGTGAAGTGGCAGACGAGTTTGGTATTAGTAGCGTATTTATTCAGCGCCTACCACACGGCACTTGGAACAAGGAGACTGAACACTCCAAGTGCCCAAGAGCAAAGCTCTCTGTCCCATACCACTCATCTAAAAGATCCTGTCCCTGAAACTGGACAGAAGCTGCAGCAGAAGTGCTATGTCAGTCTCCCAGAACGTCACTGTCACTGCCAGCCCCAAAGACACCTGCCAGCACCTCCCCAAAGAGGCCCTCCAACCCTGTGATCAAAAACTAGGAACTTCTTCACCTTCTGGGTTTGCTGTAATAAAAAAATCACCCAAGATGATAAAAAATAAGTTTTATACCACCTAGAAGGTCTTCTCTTCCTAAAAGCAGCAGTATACATTGAATAGTAGATTCTCCCATTTATTATTGGACAGCAAGGGCTGCTGGCCACATATGCTTCTCAGCCCTCAAAGTGTGGCTGGTCCACCTCGAAGGCCTGGAAGTGAAGGGCACCCCAGCGTCGTAAACTGTGAAGTGCAACAAGCTGCAGCTGTGCCCAAGCTCCCCAAATATCATCCCTGTGACTGCAACACAGGTACATAGCTCTCCAAGCTTCAGTGCACCTACGGGTTAAACTGAATTAGCAACACCTGCTTTCCCAGGGACGCAGGAGAATCCTTGCCTGGCACCCAGTAGATGCTCAGTGGAGTTCACAAACATTCCAAGTAACAGAAAAGTGTTCACATCCTAGAGAGGGAACACCAAGGTCTGACAGCCCAGCAGGGCTCACACCGGGCCATGACCCACCTGTTAATGACAGCTTTGTCCTCGGGGAGGCGGAAGATTCTGGGCCTGGGGTTTCCTTCTTGAGGCTGGGGAGTCACGCTTCCTACCTCAACAAAGCCAAAACCCAGCTTAAAAAGGCCATCCACAGCTTCTCCGTGCTTGTCAAATCCTGCAGCAATTCCCACTGGGTTTCGGAACTTATGGCCCAAGACGTTCACTTGCTGGGAAGAAGGAGACAAAGTCAGGTACACGGAGCTGTAGTGCAGTTTCTCAAAGCGTGGTTTCCAGCGTGTGACCTCAGGACTCCCTGGGAGCTGGCTAACCATCCCACGTGTACAGGCTCAGAATCTATTTGGCGCCGTGCTCTCCAGGTGGGGCTAAGGCCTGCTGGGATCTGAAATCAGAGTGAGAGGAAACTCCCCTTTCCCCCACGGGGTGAACAGAAGCAGGCACTGTGTTCTGCAATTGTGATAAGAATCGGAGCTTTCGGTCCACCAGCGTAGGCAGCTGAGAGGCTCACTGGTTCCAGCCCTTAGGGCATGAAACCCTGAAGCCAGGGAGCAGCAAGACGCACTAATCAGCCCCATCTGAGGAACACACCGCTCCAGCTGGGGCTCTGGGGCTACGAGCCCAGACAGTCCTCCCCAGGCAACATGGGGAGCAGGAGGAAGGGCGGCTCGGCCAGGCAGGGTGCAGGACTGGCTCCAGCAGCCTCAGGGAAGATGAGGGGCATCTTCTAGAGTTCAGCCACCTGCCCTGAAAGCAGGAGGCGGGGAAGGCACTTCAAGAGGGAGCCCCACAGTGAAGGTGAGTGTGTGTGTGAGAGGCGGGAGGGCGCTGCCCTCACCCCCTCCTTAAGGGGACCCTAGGTGGCTTTCAGGGTGGCCTCAGACATTAGGGTTAAACTGGTCTGGCAGGAGGCAGAGCATTTGCTGCTCCAAAAGTTTGAATCATGGGAGATTCAAACCACAGCCAAGGTGGTGAACCAAGGATTTAGGGATGTGGTGGAAAGCTCAAGCTAGAAAGGCGAGCTGGGGGGAACATCAAGAGCCCTGGCTGTCAGTTAAGGGGGTGGGAATGCTGGTCTGAGCCTGGCTGGCGTCCCACCTACTCAGGAGGCTGAGGTAGGAGGTTTGCTTGAGCCCAGGAGTTATTTGTTTTGTTTTTGTGGTGCTGGGGACCGAACACAGGGCCTTACACTTGTAAGGCAAGAGCTCTACCATTTAGCCACATCCCCAGTCCAGGAGTCTGACACCAGCTTTGGTAACATAACAAAACCACACCTCCAAAACCGGTGAGGCCACCATCTACAGGAGCAGCTACAGGTGTGGACCATGCAGTTGTGTGCAGGGCACACAACAGGTGACCTTACTGCTCAAAATTGGTGGGGCTGGGGTATGAAAAGGATCCTCAGGTGTGGTCGGGAGCAGACACTGCAGCAAAGAGCCCTTTAATTCAGATCTTTTAATCCCAAGGAAGTCTGAGTGCTGCTTGCTCCATTTTCATGTTTGTCATCCTGCCATCCCCTGTAAGCAGTGTCCCAAAAGGAAACTGCCAGGTCTTGTGTGTGCACCCAGATCCTGAGAGGACATGCATCTTCTGTTTGGTTCATGAGTCACCAGCAGTGGCAGTCCGTGAGGCCACGAGTGTGCAGCGTGTGGCTGACTTAGACGCGGCTGAGCCTGGTGACACACAGCTGCCTCCCCACAATGTCCCCCACTTTGGGCACAGGAGAGCACGGAGCCTCCTGTGACCTCAGGAGGGCAAGACAGTGGCCTAGGCTGGATGCCAGAGCCAGACTCCCTGAGGGGGAGTCCTGTTCCATCACTTCCTAGCTGTGTGACTGGGCGAATCACTGTATTATTGTGCCTCCTAATTTGTAGACGGGGATCATTTAGGACCCACTTCATGGAGTTGCTGTGAGGATGAAGGATAAAGTCCATGAGGGTTATATAGTTGCTAATATGTTACTATGAGTCATATGTAATAACTGCTCAGATTGAGCTCCAGATTCCCTCCGCTAACCTAAGACTCTGGTTTTCAAAAGGTCAGTCCCAGCTGAGAACTGTTAGAGGACTTGACCTTTGCCATGGTTCCAAGAGGACCTACCAGCATGTCAGAGTCCTGAAAGGTGGGTCGAGGAAGGAGCCCCAGGGAGGTGACACGAACAGCCAGCCTGTGAGCTGACTCCCCATCCAGCAGCCCCTGCAGAGCTGGCATCAAGTATTCGGCATAGAAATGCTCATCCCCTGTGGCTGTCAGGTAGGAGGCAAAGAGAAGTCCTCCACCCCCCAGAATGACCACAGCATCCAGGGCCCGCTTCTGAAAAAAAAAAAAAGAGCCTGTTAGGAGCCCCACCAGGCCAGGCTGTAGCACCAGCCCAAGCTCCTTGCATCTAGGTGCAGACAGACTAAAGGACCTGCCATACAAGGTGACACAGCCCCACTTCGGCTGCCAATCAACTCCATTTCCAGTCCCACTCACACTGCGGCCTGGACAGAGGCTGTGTCTACACTGCTTGCCCTGGGTCTGCAGAGAAGGGAAGACTTTCTTTACATTGCCAAGGTTTTCAAGAGAGGAAGTACTGGCCCTAGATGACATGGGGGATTTTTACTGGTCACAGTGACCAACAAAATAATGCTAACAGATTTAATGTGCAAGATTAAGTAGTCAGATGTTTTTCTTTGCTTAAGGATTCAGACAACACAGCTGAATTGTTCCATGTCTTCCAAGATCTTTGAACATGCTGTCATTAATGTGGGTAGAAAATAGTCTGTTTAATTATCTGAGTCAAAAGGCAAACTATATTTCACCACATATGACTTTTCACGTTGTTTTCATACACAGACTGTCCCAAGAACAGTTATTGCCAGGTATGGTAGCAAATGCCTGTAATCCCAGCACTTGGGAGGCTGAGGCAGGAGAATCACTTTGAGTTCAAGGCCAGCCTGAACTACATAGCAAGACCCTATCTCAAAAAAAAAAAAAAAAAAAAAAAAAAACCACTTGCTAAGCTCAAAGATGGGCAAAGAGACCCGGTCCCTGCCCTTATAATGAATGCAATCTCAAGAGACAGACAAAATCAGTGATCATGCAAACATAGCCATGACAATCCAATGGTATGAAGGAAAAAAGTAGGTATTGGTATAATGCAACAAATCTCAAAGGAAAGAAAAGCCTTTAAGTGACTTAATCCTAATGGTCAGGATAAACACGAGTTAACTAGGCAGTAGGACGTGATAAAGGATCTCTTGGTGACAGAATAGAATGAGAAGCTTCCAGGGAATAGGGCAATAGAGAAAGTTAGTTTAGAATTTAGGAACACTCGGCTTAAAACGAGGCAGGAAAAACCGGCGAGGATCTTGGCCAGAATATTTCTCTAAAATGAAGTGATCTGAATTGTCTTTAAGGATGCCTCCAACTGTTCATGTAGGCCAAACATTTCGCCACCTCTGAGACTGGAGGAACGCCCCGTGCTAATTAACAAACATTAAGCACCAGTAAAGCACTGGTCCGCAGGACACAACCATCTCAGAGAGGATCCCGCGCATACAGTAGCTAGGCAGCATACAGGTAGGCGGACAAGTGTCCACTAAGGCTCCTGCACTAAGCTCAGCACCGAGTGACCCACGTGCACTTTACACAGATCTATCCAAGTGCACGTGTAAAATGCACAAGTGTAAATTTGAAAGCTGCCCCTCAGAAGACGCACGAGCGTTCCAAGGGGCCAGGCCCTCGCAGTCCCCTTCCCTCCACACCCTGTCTGGACTAGCATCTACTCTGCCCCAGTTAGGACTCTGCTCCACAGCCACCGCCGCAACCCCCACTTCTAAACTCACTCGGAGATGTGTCCACGACATGCTGCGGCCGCCACAGGGCCAGCCTCTCTAGCTCACCGCAGACAGCAGCACCTCCCCGCCAGCCGCCAACCCACCAATGGGCGGAAAGGAGGGTGGAGCGAGTGCGTCCGTCGGGAGCTGAGGGAGGTTCCAATTGGATGCTGGTGCGCCTGCGTGCTCCCTTAGGCCACGCCTCTTCCGCCCGTCAGTGTCCCAAAATCCTCTAGTTGCTAGTGGCAGTCCTAAGTTGCTGCGTAGGAAAGCAGTTTGCATCCTAGTTGTTGTAATGCAGTTTTTGCGGGTTGGTTTGTTTTATTAGTGCACGTTTGCAGTACATATCGTGGAGAGTTAGCCCACGTACGTAACACATCCGAGGTGTTTATTCCCTACACCTCGCCTTTCTCAGCTCCTTACAATTCCTCATCTCGTCTATTTACAAAAGCTCTATTTTCATCATTGTTTCAGTTCTTTTTCAATCCTCATTCCTCTGACCTCTGCCTACGTCTCTTGCCTCTCTATTGTTTTAAAAAGAGATTTCCCTACTTCCTATTTATCAAGTATATATTTTTTTAGTTTCTCATGTAAGAAACCAGGTGGTATTTAAGCTGCTGTGTCTGATTTATTTCACTTAATATTATGGTCTCAAGGTGCATCCATTTACCTACTAATGCCTCAAGTTTATCTTTGCTGCAGAATAGTACTTCACTGTGTACATACACTTTCTGTATCCATTCATCCGTTGATGGGAATGTCGGCTCCAAGATTTAGCTATTATAAATTGTGCTTCTGTAGGCGTAGGTATGCATGTGTCACTGTAACATGATGACTTTAACTCTCAGAAAGATAACTAGAAGAGGGATAGCTGGATTAAATGGAATTTCTACTTTTAGTTTTTTGAGGCATCTCAGCACTGATGTCCGTAGTGGTTATACTAGTTCACATCCTTGTCTATAATGTAAAAGGGTTCCTTTCCCTCCACGGCCTTCTAGCATTTGTTATTCTTTGATTCGTTTGTTTATCTGTTTATTGTTTTCTTGGTGGTTTTGTTTTGTTTGTACCAGAGATCGAATTTGCAACGTCACACTTGCCAGGCAGGCGCTTATGCCATAAACTAAATCCCCAGCCCTGTTTTCTTGTTTTTGAGACAAAGTTTCCTTATGTAATTCACACTGGCCTTGAACTCACCGGTAGCTCAGGCTGGGTTCAAATTCATGGCAATCTTTCTGCCTCAGCCTCTAGGGTCCTGGGATTAAAGGTGTGCACCACCACACCTGGCGGTATTCTTGGTTTCTTGACGACTGTTACTCTTGCTGGAATAAGATGGCATCTGGATATTATTTTAGTTTGCATTCCTGTCATAGCCAGCAATGTTAAATATATTTTCATGTGTTTATTGGCCATTTGTACTTCTGCGAAGTATCCATTCACTTCAGTTGCCTATCCTTTCAATACATGCTTTGTATTTTTATTTATTTATTTATTTATTTATTTGGCATCAGGGATTGAACTCACAACCTCAAACTTTTTAGGTGGGCACTTAAGCCAGCCCTATCTTTTCAACTGGATGTTTTATTTTGAGAAAGTATAATGTTTAAAAGATTCTTTATGTAATCTATATGTTAGTCCTCTGAGCAATACCTGGCAAAAATTTTCTCATTCTATTGATTCTCTTCACTCTTTGTTGGTTGTTTCCTTTGCTGTGCTGGAACTTTTTAATTTGAGGTGATCCTAGTTGTTGATTCTTGGTACTATTTCTTGTGCTATTGGAGTTCTGTTCAGAAAGTCTGTGCTTAAACCTGTATCTTTAAGAGTCTTACCTTTTTTGCGTCCAGTATATTATTTTAACATTTAGATCTTTGATCACTTAGATTTTAGCTCAGTACCTAGTAAGATATGGGACTAGACTCTATCTTCTGTATGCAAATATCCAATTTTTTCCTCCCACTATTTATTAAAAAGTCTATCTTTCTTCTAGAGTCCACTTTGTTAAAGATCAAATAGACAAATGAGCCTAGGGTTGTTTCTGCTTCCTCTATTTTGTTTCGTTGATCTACAAGCCTGTTTTTATGCCACTGCTGTGCTGTTCTAATCACAGCTTTTACAGCATAATTTGAAATCTGAGATTGTGATGCCTTCTGCTTGTGTGACCCAGGATTGCTTTTGCTATTCCGGGTTTCTCTGGTTTCATATGAATTTTAGGAGTATTTCCTCTAGATCTGTGAAGAATGATGTTGGTATTTTGATTGGAATTGCATTAAATTACATATCAGTTTTGGAATTATAACCATTTTGATTTAATGGTTCTGCCTATTCAGGAACAGGGAATATCTTTCCCTTTCGGGTTGTCCTCCTCAATTTCCTTTTTCAGAGCAATGTAATTTAGGCATTTAATTTTTCTTGATGCTATTGTAAAATGGTGGTGTTTTTCTAATTTCTTTCACATTGAGTTCATCATTAGGGATGCGATTGATGTTTTGCGTGTAGAAATGTTACTAATTTTGTGTTTATTTTTGTATCCTAAGTTGATGAATTTGGTGATTAATTCTGAATACCTTTTGGTGGGATTTTTGGTTGTAAAAGTACAGGGTCGTGTCATCCACAAATAATACTTTTACTCCATTCTTTCCTGGAGGCCGCTCACCTTGATCCTTCGCAATTTCTGTATTTTGAACCGTCTTTGATCCCTGGGATGAAACCTACTTGACCATAATGTATGATTCTTTTTTTTCTTTTTGCTTTGTTGCCATCTGTTTTCCCAGTACCTTGTTGAGGATATTTGTGTCTGTGTTCTTCACAGAAACTGGTCTATAGTTCTCTTTAGTTGGATCTTTGTATTAGGGTCAGTGCATGGAAGCTTCCAAGGATGATTTGGGGAGTACTCAGTCCCTCTCCATTTCATTATAGAGGGATATTTTTTGGGTGTATTTAACATTAGATCTTCTCTGAAACTCTTGTAGAACTCTGAAGTGAATCCATAAGGTCCTGGGATATTCTTGGTTGTTTTTATTTTTTTAATAACTGCTTCAATTTTATTGCATATTATTGGACTACTGGGATTTTTAAGTCTCCTTGGTTCAATTCTGTTAATTCATATCTCAGAATCTCCATTTCTTCAGAGTTCTCCAAATTTTTAATGTACAGATTTGTGTGAAGTTTGTGCTAATAATCTTCTGGATTTCAGCAGTGTCTCTTATAATTTCACCTTTTTCATTTCTAATAACATTATATATTTTCTTTCCTTTTTGTAAGACCAGCTAAGGGTTTATTTTGTTCTTTCAAGCAAACAGCTCTTTGATTCACTGATTCTTTGTATTTTAGTCTCCTTTTCATTGATTTCTGCTCTGGTCTTTATAATTTCCTTCCTTTTATAAACTCTGGCTTTGGATTGATCTTGTTTTTCTAGACCTTGAGTTGCATCATTAGGTTATTTACTTGGACTCATTCCATTTTTCTGAAACAGAAATTCATAGCTGTAAACTCCCACCATAGGACTGTTATCATTGTGTCTGGTAAGTTCTGATATGTTGCGTTGGTGTTATCATTCAGTTCTAGGAACCATCTTATTTTTCGCTTAATTTCTTCTGTGACTCATTGATTATTCAAGAGTATGTTGTTTAATTTTCATATATTTGCATAATTTCTGTGTTTTATTTCACCATTGATTTCTAGTTTCATTGCACTGTGATCTAACAGTGTTCTCAGGATACTTTCCATTCTTTTACATTTAGTTTAGCATGATTTGTTGGCTAGTATGTAGCCTATTTTGGAGAAGGGTACCATGTGCTGCTAAAAAGAATGTGTATTCTGCTGTTGTGGTGGTTGTGAGGTGGAACATTCCAGGTATCTATTAAGTCCATTTATTCAAAGCTTTGGTTCAACTCTAACATTTCTGGGTGTTAGCTGATCTATTTGTGATAGCATGGTATTAACACCCCCACTACAATGCTATTGATGTTTATCTGATCTTCATGTTCTTTATTGTCTGTTTTATGAAGTTGGATTCTGTATTTTGGTGCAGATGTGTTTATAAGTGTCTCTTCTTATGGAATAGTTCTATTAACCAGTGTATACTTGTTTGCCTCTTTTTATTACCTTTGGTTTAAAACCCATTTCATCTGAAAATAGGATAATTACTCCTGCTTGTTTTCAGACTCCTATTGCATGGAATATTGTTTCTTTTTTAATTTTTAGTTTATGAATTTCTTTTTTAATTAAATGTGTTTCCTGTATACAGCCTATGGTAGGATTTTTGTTTCTTGTTCCATTCTGTTAATCTGTGTTTTGATTGGCAAACTAAGACCATTCATTTTGAGATAACTGATAGATGTTAACTTATTCCCATCATTGTTTAATTTTTACCTGGTATATTCACTTTATTGGACATTTAGACATTGTTAACATCATTTGGTCTCTTTCTAGGATATCATTGAGAACTTTTTGGTGTGTTGGTTTGGTGGTGATGAACATTTTTGGTGTTCTTTACCTTAGAAATATCTTATTTCTGCATTAATTTTGAAAGATAATTTTGCAGGATATATCAGTCTGGGCTTTCAGTTCTTTTGTTTTAGGGCTTGAATACTTCATTGTAGTTCTCCTGGCCTTTCAGGTTTGTGTTGAGATGTCTGCTGTAATTCTGAGGGGGTTTTCTTTATAAGTCATCATTAATTTTTTTTTTTTCGTTTTGAGACAGGGTCTCACTGTGCAGGTCAGGCTGGTCTTGGGCTCAATTTGTAGCCTAGGCTGGTCTCGAACTGTCAACAATCCTGCCTCAAGCTCCCGAGTGCTGGGATTAGTCATCATTAATTTCTCTAACAGATTTTAAGATTCTGTTTTTGTATAGATTTCTGGTATTTTAATTATGTGTGGAGTGTTTTTTTTCCTTCATATCATAGCTACTTTGGGTTCTATGTGCATCACTTATCTGTATGTTAAATTCTATTTCCATATCTATAAGGTTTTCTGGAACTTCTGAAAACAGGTTTTTCACACTTTGTGCTATCTTATAATTTTTCACTAATTCCAATTACTCATTAAGTTAGTCTTCTCTCATTTAGCAGCTATTTGATACATTTTTCATATTACTTTGTTTTTAAGGTAGTTCTCATTAACTGATCACTAACCACAGCTCTGTCTTCTAGATTAGACTCTGTCTTTATACTGATCACGTCTGTGGTCCATGCTTTCAATTGTATTTTTGATCTTCTGAATTTCTGTGTAGAAGCTTTTTTATAGACTACCATTCTGTTCTGTATAGGTCATTTATGCATTGCATCTCTTTCTTTAGCTCTGCTAGATTTTTATTAGTGTCAATAGACTCACTGATTGTTTCATTAGGATCATTGTTTAGTTTTATCTTTTTTGAATTTTTCAAGCACCCTACTGATGTTATTTGTTACCTCCACTGATGTCTTTCAGACATTTCTGTTGGATGGCTTTTGATTTCCTCCTCCTTTAAACTCTCTGACTTGGTTTTGAGAAGAGTTAGGAGCTTTGTGAGATATTTCATTGCCTTGTCCCCTTGTAGCTCTATTTTTTGTTGTTTGTTTTCATATAGTGGATAGCTTTGTTGCAGGGATGACCTCTGGGCATGACTGACTATTGACCATTTACTTGTGTCCCAGGGTCCAGCTACCTCCATTCATTTGGGAAAGGAAGTTGCAGCTTATTTTCCTCAGTACCCAGTTCTTCAGGAATGGACCACAGTATTGCTTAAGTCACCCAAAGAAATCCAGATACTGGATACAGAGAAAACCAACGACAGCAAGAACCATGCCATCTTGGCTATGCAGTAGCGACAATAGCATCAAATATAAACTAGATACGGACCAACCCTAAGAATCACCTTAGCCAAAGCAAAGAGATCTGTTTTAGTGTAGACACTAGTTAACCCAGACACTGTCCTACCGTATATCAGACATGAGCCTCCACTGGATGTAGGCCACAGTGGAGGAGCTGAAGCAAACCACCTTACTCAATGCCATCACAGTCGCATCCTGTCATGGTTTATGTTTGTGTCCCCCAGGCCTCATGAGTTTGCATTGTTCATTTGTGATGGTTCATTGTATAGTGCTTGGATTGATGGTGTCAGTGCTCCACCCACATAGGGGTGGAGCCAGGATGTGATGTAATGGCAGGAAGAAGGTGTGTCTTTCTCTTTGCTGGTTTGAGTTTTCTGTTGGCAGCCGCCATGAACTGCAGCCCAGCCATGCCTGCCTGTCTTGGAGCCAACTGAGTGTGGACTGAAACCTCCAAAAACTGTAAGAAATAAACCTTTCCTTTCCCAACTTGGGCTTCAGGTATTTTGTCTCAGCGATGAGCATAAAGTAACTAAGACACATCCAGACGCCTCTGAAGGTTACACCCAGCCAACTGGCCTTCCACCACAGAACACAGGCCTTGCGATCTCCCTGGCCTTGACTTGAGCTTCTCAAGCAGTCTGTGTCTACTCTCACCTTCTCTGCCTCCCAGCTGTCTCCCATGTAGGAATGAAACTCTCCTGCAGAGTGTTGGTCTTGTCTTGACTGAGAGGTTGGTCATTTGGCTGTCACCTCTGCAGCCTGTGTTGAGGAGAACGAGGTGCAGAGCGGCTAGGAAGTGGAAGTTTGACCACGGTGGGGCTATTTCTTCCTCCTCCTACAAAGGGTGTAAGGCAGCCAGCTGGCCAGGCAGACAGGCAAATTGTCTTCAGTCTTGCAGGCTTGAATCTGCATGTCTGTGGGGAACTAAGCTCTGGGTGAAGAAGGAGGCTTCCAAGGGCCCCTGAAGTGCGGAGCAGAAGATCTATAGAAGAGCTGAAGTCATACCCAGGAGGCTTTCAGACCTGTGCCTGGCAGTCCCTGCCTTCTGCTTCCCTGTGCTGTGCTTGGCACGGGGGCAAATGACAGCCTGAGCACGCCAAATGGCCGTCTTTTTGCCAGGACTACATTGTAATTTCTTTGGGCCCCTTCCTCAAAACAAAATCAAGAATTTTATAGGTATTTGGGACTCTAAAAGAAAAAAGTCATATACATCTAACAGACTACATTGTATGCCATAAATATAATTTCTAGTTGTCAATTTGATAAGGTATTTTTTGGGAGGGTGTCTTTTTTGAGAAAGAATTTCATTATACAGTTCAGGCTGGTCTTAAACTCATAGCCCAGGCTGGCCTCTAACTCCCAGCAATCCTCCTGCCTTAGCCTCCCAGCGCTGGAATTATAGGCATGAGCCACCATGCTAAGCTTACTTGTCAGTTTGGAAAATGAGTTATTGCTGTGTTGATATGAAAATGAATATATTATTATGCATAAGCTTTTTTCCTTTTCTACTCCAGGTCCAGTTTTCCTTCAGGTTTTAAAAGAAAACACTCTGTGGAGCCCTGCGCAATGTTAGGAGGCCTAGCCCTTTTGCCTAAGGCATAAAGGAGCTCTGTTTATGCCTTGCAATTCTGGTGCAACAGATGGGAACAGTATTCTTTAGATAGTGTTTCTAATCTAGGCCCTGGGGTGCAGCCCTGTTAGAGTGTTAGATACCACAGTGAGTTCTGCTGACCTTGAATATCATTTATAGTCCTCGTGTTCCAATGAAGAATTTTGAAATTTAAAAAAGGATTGAAATCTCTTATCTGCCAAGGTTCCCGGCTATTGGAGAAAGCTTCTGTGGGTTTACTGTCAACGGCAATAATCACACCCACAGTTCAGAGACTACACACCATGTGACTTTTGGCCCTGTGCATTGTTAGCTGCTGTTTTATCAGCTGAAATAGCTGGGGTGTTGTCGTAGCAGAAATTAGAGCAGAAACACCGTGAGCCAATCATTTTTTAACTTCATCAGTTATATTACAGAATCAAATTGGAATAAACTCATAGCTCCAGTGATAGTTTCTACTGCAATAATTCACATTAGCCATTTGAGTCTGTATACAATAAAAGCTTGTCAACCTGTCTTGTTTTATGCTTGAGTAAGTTAATATATTATGATTTTGTTGGTAAGCATAAATTTTTATCTTGGAAAAAAACTACTTGTATGTTGATTTAGTTTTTAAGCATGCTTTTACCGGTTTTATCACTTAAATCTTCTGCTAGAGTATTTGTATTCTAGATAAAGCGTTAATAAAACAGTAGCAAGAGGGTCAAAATCAGCTAGAACATTTAGATATTTGAATTGACTTTCAGAAATTCCATCAACACTGTGTTTCATTTAAAAACACGTGAAGCTGGGTGTGTAACTCATCACACAGCGCCTGCCTGCATGAGGCTCTGAGTTTGTTTCCAGGTACAAAAACAAAACAAAACATCTGAGACCTTGGTGCATACCTGTAATCCCAGCACTTGGGAGGCCGAGGCAGGGTGATCACTGTGAATTCAAGGCCAGCCTAGGCTACATAGTGACTTCAAGGTCTGCACTAACAGTGAGAACCTGTCTCCACCTAAATAAACCCCTGAGACTAAAGTGTGTGTTCTGTACTTATGTGTCTGAAGATGTTTTCAGTCTGTCACTCTGCAAGCCTTGGAAATGAAAGCCTCCTCCACCCAAATGTGTTATTAAGAGCTAACACTTGTGCTTAGGCACTTCGGATAAACCATACTCTATCCCAGCATATAAGACAGCCCCATTTTCTGGTTAGTGTTCCCCTACTGTCCGACCAAGTGCCTGCTGCATGTACACACAAACGCTTTTCAACCTCCCACCTCTGCATTTACTCACACAACTTCCCGGACATCCCGCTCAGTGGTGTGAATATGGCCATCCGATGTGCTCGGCTCAAATGCGGCAAGTAATTTCCTACTCATCTGGACCCTCACTGCATGTGAGCTGTTCCTCTGTGGGGACACTTTTCAGTTACAAATGACAATTATGTCATTTCTTCCCTAATTAGACCTCTGAAAGATGTGTTCATGATATTGTGTTGTTGTTGTTGTTGTTTTTGTTTTGTTTTGTTTTTTAATTTTATTTAAGGAGAAAAAAAGCAGAGAAAGAGTACAAGTAATACAGATTTACAGAAAAAAATAAACAGTAGGAAATCACTAGTTAATGGATTACATATTGTCATCCTAGAAATAATTGTTCAAGTTACAAAATTAAAGCTTGTAAAGTGGACATTCCAACCGTGAGACTGCAAACAGTTCTGTTCAATGATCCAATAAAACTCAGTGATATCATTTTCTATCTTATACACTTAAATATACATGCAGTTATATCGTTTAGAGCACTTTCTTTTCCTCTCTTTTGTACAATGACAATTATACATTTTGGGTTTTGTTGCTCCCCCAGTTCTTATTATTTTTTTGGAAGGGAGTAGAACCAAATGTAACCTAACAGAACAGAGTCAATCAAATCAAAAGGGTGGACATAATAGATAATGTAAAAGCATAATACAAGGTGATCAATAATGGGTACCATAATGCCTCCCGCTATCTCTAATAGAATTGCCTATATCATCAGTCACAATGAAATTGAACAAAACAGCAAAGAACAAAACTGACAAAACCAAAACATTGGAGACATTATAGGTCTTCAAAAGTAGATAAAAGTCAACGAGAGTGGGCGTCATAATGAATCTCACTACCTTCACAGCTGTTGCCTAAACTTTCGAACCTGGTACTATCAAGCAAAACAGAATAGGGGGACATCAGTCAAAAACAAGATGGTGAGAGTAATACAGGACTTTAAATCAAGATAATGGAAAGTTAAAGTGGGTTACTATAATATATCCTGCTATTTTTTATTTATTTTTCCTTTAATTAAAAGGATAAAAATAAAAAAGTAAATAATGAAGTGGAGATTGAGATAAAAGAGGGCATAACAGCAAAACAGCGCAGATCAAAACATAACCATTTAAGCAGAATAGTGTTTCACCACAAGATAATCCTGACATAAAAGTAGTTACCATATTGTCTCTTTCCTTGAAATCTTTGAGTATAAATTCGTATACTGTAGCATCAAATATATCAAAACAATGTAAAACCATTTAAGAGAATGACAGCATTACAGGGTATTTAGAATCAACTAACAGAAAATGAACAATGGTTTTTGTATAATCTCCTTGTCTTTAAAAGTTTTTGCTTATACTATCGTACATAATAAAATCCAATAAGATACAACCTGTTTAGACCAATGGAGACAGAAGAACAAAAGCTTGATGAGACTTCAAAACAAGATGATACTAAATCAGTATTCCCTATTAAGACGTCATTTTCTTCAAAATAGCTGTTCCTATCATCCAATCTTCTCTGCCTCTTTTCTGTTGAGCTCTTTTTCTGTCATTAGTTGTCAGTTTGTCTTCTTCATTTTGTTTTCTGCTCCATTCATTGTGGCCTCTCTGCCACTATTTCTGGATTCTTTGTATTTTTCTTTTTTAGAATATCCTGCAGTATTCTCTGTAGAGTTGAATTGGTGATTGCAAATTTCCCGAGTTCCTCTTTATCCTGGAAGCACCTTGTTTTTCCATCAATTTCCAGGGATAGTTGTGCAGGATATCTCAATCTTGGCTGGAGATTATTATCTTTCAAAGCTTGAATTATTTCCCCCCACTGTCTTCATGATTTGATGGTTTGTGCAGAGAAATCTGCTGTAATTCTGATGGGTGTTCCCTTGTAAGTGGTCTGTTTCTTGACTCTGACAGCTTTTAATATTCTGTTCTTGTATTGAATTTCTGGAATTTTTATTATTATATGCCTGGGTGTTGCTCTGTTTGGGTTGTAGGTGGCTGGGGTCCTGTATGCCTCATACATCTGAGTATCTTTACCTTTTGCTAAATTAGGAAAATTCTCCTGGATTATTTCTTGTTGGGAGCCGCGTCTGTGATAGCTCGCCTTGCGCGGCGGACGTGCGGCCTGTGGTAAAGAGCAAAGCCTGAGGTAGATTACCCCTCCCATCGAATATGTTAGTTTCCTGCTTACCGCGTAAACAACCCGCTCAACAATATAGTCTGCCTGGCAACTGATGATGTTAGCCAATCAGCTTGCCTTGCTTACTTTAACATGATTGGACACTGTACCCGTATATATACCGGTGCCACCCCTGGGCGGAAAAAGAAGCCAGGTAGAAGCCCAGAAGTAAAAGCCCAAAAGGAGCCGCGGAGAGCGGACCGGTAGAGGCTTTGGGGCAGACTGAAGCACAAAAGGAGCCGCGGGGAGCGGACCAGAGGAGGCTTCAGCTGGGAGAACCCAGGGCAGGCTGTACGGAGAAGGAAAATAAAAAGAAAAGGTTGTCCACTACCAGACTTTGTCGTGTGTCCTTCCTGCCGGCCGGGAACGGACATCGACATTTGGAGGCCCGCCCGGGGACTGATCACCCCCGAGACGTGGAAGTGGACAACGCTCCAGTACAGAGCTGCGAGACAGGTGAGTTGGGGATAAGCCTGGGCTCTGGGTGGCGCGCACTTACAGGGCTTTTAGACTCCCCTCAGGCTCACGCGTAAGTGGCGGATTCCTTGGGCCTCACGCGGTGAGTAACATATTAAAAGATGGGAAACATGTTAGGTAGCAACACTAAGAGCGAGGGTGGTTGTGGAGAAAGCTCTCAAGAGCTTACAAAAGTACGCAGGGTATCTGAGCAGGCCCAGTCAGGGAGCTCCCGAGAGGGGTCCGTCAAGGGGAACAAGGATGCTAAGGAGGAGGACGGGGCTCTAGCCTCGGAGTCGTCTGACTCCGAGGACGAGGGAAAGTTGAATGGCAAGGAGGCCAAAGAGACCAGCTGTCAGGAGCCTAAATCGCTCAATAAGGAGTCGCAGGGTTCTTTTCCAGCGTTGCCCCGCGAATTGCGCTCTGCTCAACCTGGTCTGCGGAGGAGTAGAGAGCTCCTGAGCGCTCCCCGGCGCGAGAGGGAGGCGAAGCCTTCCGCCCCACCTTGGGGGCCGTTTCCGGAGGCGATTCCTCGCCACGAGGCGGCCGCCTGGGAGCTCTCTCCCCTTTCGCCAGAACAGGAAGTGATGCACGGGCCCCCATTTTCCGCCCAATCACGGCCGCTGTCTTATGCTCCGCCGCCGGCGGGTCGGTATTTTTACAGGCGGCTTTGGCAGGGGGGACGCTTGTCTCATGAGGTACATCCACCTGGGATAGATAGTGGCCCCTACGGGATATTTCCTGTACAAGTAGCTATGGGCCAGGGACGCAATGTATGGGAGCCTTTTGAGATAAAGCAGATTAGAGAACTTAAAAATGCAGTTACAACCTTTGGGCCGACTGCGCCTTACACCATTGCCATGCTGGAGAATCTGTCTTCTGGGCCCCTCACCCCCGCGGACTGGATTCAGCTGGCAAAGGCGTGTCTGCCCTCGGGCAGTTACCTGGATTGGCGAGCCTGGTACGCAGAGTTCTCTGCAGAGCAGGCTGAGAGAAACGCCAATCGGGGAAACCGGGGGTGGAACAAGGAAATGCTTATGGGAGAAGGTCGGCACGCTGATGACCAGACCCAGTTCCCCGGCGCTGTCTATGAACAAATCAATGCCATAGGGCTCCGCGCCTGGAAACAGGTAAGTGGTGCCGGAACAGCCTCCTTGTGTCTTTCAAAAATAATTCAGGGTACCACAGAGCCATTTGTTGACTTTGTGGCCCGAATGCAAGATGCTGCCGATAAGATATTTCCTGATCCGGGAGTGGCTCAACCGCTGGTAAGACAGCTGATTTTTGAGCAATGTACAAAGGAGTGCAAGGCAGTGATAGCTCCTCATAAGAACAAGGACCTCAACGCCTGGATTAGGATATGCAGAGAGATAGGGGGGCCGCTCTCCAACTCGGGAGTGGCTGCTCTCCTGGCCGCGGCTGTACAGCAGAGGGAACCTCGCGGGTTAGAAGGGGAATGTAAGGCTAAAGGGTGTTTTGCCTGCGGGGAGCCAGGACACATTAAACGTCATTGCCCAAACAATGCAGATGCTAGGCCTCGCCCTAGGAATGAAGAACCATATGTTTGTGGGCGATGCAAAAAGGGATCACACAAAGCTGAGGAGTGTAGGTCGGTCTTTGATGCTCAGGGCAACCGTATTTGTGGACAAGATGCTAGAGAGCCAAAAAACGGCCAGAGGGGGCCCCCTTCATAGGCGGGCCCCCGCCCCAGAGACAGGACAGCTCAGGATGGCAGCCTTCAACAAGGGCCACCCCTGGGTCAGCAGGTGTGGACCTCAGTGTCGCCTCCAGACTTATACAGAAGGTCACCATTAGGACGGATGGCGTTAGGACCCTAAATGACATGCAAAAGCTATTGGGAGACATTAATTGGATTAGGCCATATTTACATATACCAAATTCAGATCTCAAACCCCTGTTCGACCTTCTAAAGGGAGACCCAGATATAGCCTCCCACAGGAGGCTCACTCCTGAGGCAAGAGCTGCCTTACAGAGAGTGGAAAAAGCCTTAGGTGGGGCTACCTTACACAGAATTGAACCAGGGCGACCCTTTGATGTCTGTTTGCTACAGACTAGTCTACAGCCTACAGCGGTGATTTGGCAGAAAGGACCACTACTGTGGATACACCCTAAGGTCTCACCTGCAAAAGTCATAGAGCATTACCCGGAGGCAGTCGCTTCATTGGCCCTTGAAGCGCATGATAGAGCTGTCCAACATTTTGGCTCAGGACCACAAGCCATCCGAGTACCCTATACCGCCAGCCAGATCAAGACCCTGGCTGCCTGCATAGATACCTGGGCCATTCTGAGATGTGTTTTCCATGGGGATATAAACAATCAATACCCTAAAGACCCTATCTTGTCATTTGTCACTCAGCACCCTATAATTTTTCCAAAGGTTACTGCCTCTGAGCCATTAGTCCCAGCAACTACAATATACACAGATGGCTCCAAGACGGGGATAGGCGCCTATGTGATCCTAGGCAAGCCCCCGGTTACCATACAATTTAAACCAGATCAGCCTCAGGTGGTAGAACTGCAGATCGTTAAAATGATTCTTGAACGGTTCTCAGAAGCCATTAACATTGTCTCCGATTCTAGGTATGTGGTCAATGCTATGCAAGTGCTTGAGACTGCCAGTTTAATTAGATCCACTTCCACAGTGGCTGGACTGTTCCTGTCTATCCAGACATTGCTTCAGAACAGACACCATAAGGTCTTCACCACCCACATAAGAGCACATACATCCCTGCCGGGGCCCATGGCACAGGGGAATGCGGCTGCTGACACTGCCACTCGCCTGTTATGGATTTTTACCTTACTAACACCAATCGAGCGAGCCCGTGCCTTCCATGATAAATTTCATGTTAATGCCAGGACACTAGCAAACCATTTCCATGTTTCTAGAGCAGATGCACGAGATATCGTGCGACTATGTGACTCCTGTGCCACATACAAACCTGCCATACCGATGGGAGTAAACCCTCGAGGTTTGATCCCTGGTGATGTTTGGCAGATGGACATCACACATATACAGGAGTTTGGGACTCTTAAATATGTTCATGTTTCCACAGACACCTGTTCTCACGTCATATCGCAACAGCAGAAACAGGTGAAAAAGTGTCTAATGTGATCAATCATTGCCTGGCAGCTTGGGCCGCATGGGGCAAACCAAAAATATTAAAAACTGATAATGGACCAGCCTATATAGGCAAAGCCTTCAATGAGTTCTGCAAAATGATGGAGGTTCAATTAAAACATGGTATCCCATACAATCCCCAAGGTCAAGGAATCATTGAGAGGGCTCATAGAAGCCTCAAAGAAATTTTACAAAAACAAAAAGGGGGAGTAGGCCAAGGCCTGGCCCCAAAGGCACGATTATCCATGGCACTATTCACACACAATTTTTTAAATTTAAATAATGATAATCGCTCCCCAGCTGTGGAGCACTGCAACCCTTCCCCCAACCATAAAGGGTGGGTGAAGTGGAAAGATGTCCTGACAGGACAATGGATGGGCCCGGATCCAGTGGTCAGCTGGAACCGAGGCGCGGTTTGTGTTTTCCCACAGGAACCGGGACGAGAACCACTGTGGATACCGGAGAGACTGACACGGGCAACAAAGCCCTCGACTGAAGATCAGACCTGCCCTACTGGAGATCCATCACAGACCAACCAATAAGATGAATAGAAATAGCGGTAGCCCGAAATGGACAAGAAGATCCTCAGGCATATGCATGGCTTGCTCAATTGGCCCACGACCGAGTCTAGATATGGCGGGCATCCCTCATTCTCCTCCATAAGGTGACAATACACAGCAGGGTAGGTGAGTCAATGACGGGTAAGAGCGTGCCTCCCCAGCACGACTCGACCTAAGCCAGGCCCTACCCCATCCTGCACGTAAGCCGCTGGACTGTTAGATGCTGCCCAGGTCTAAATTTCTCTCCGAGGGGATTTCTTTACGGAGAGGAAATGAGTGCAAGCTTGTGTGCATCCAGGTTCCGTCCAGTTTGTGCCTGGCCCTAGAAAAAGGACGAGGGCCTCAGGGCCTTGGCAGACCATGGCATGGCCAACCAGGGTCTAAGCCAAGGACCTACGGTGGACCTACACATAGGGCATAAGCCTCTGCACCCAGTCCAGGAAGGGCTACGATGCGCACATTCATAAAAAATAAAATAGGGGGAGATGTTGGGAGCCGCGTCTGTGATAGCTCGCCTTGCGCGGCGGACGTGCGGCCTGTGGTAAAGAGCAAAGCCTGAGGTAGATTACCCCTCCCATCGAATATGTTAGTTTCCTGCTTACCGCGTAAACAACCCGCTCAACAATATAGTCTGCCTGGCAACTGATGATGTTAGCCAATCAGCTTGCCTTGCTTACTTTAACATGATTGGACACTGTACCCGTATATATACCGGTGCCACCCCTGGGCGGAAAAAGAAGCCAGGTAGAAGCCCAGAAGTAAAAGCCCAAAAGGAGCCGCGGAGAGCAGACCGGTAGAGGCTTTGGGGCAGACTGAAGCACAAAAGGAGCCGCGGGGAGCGGACCAGAGGAGGCTTCAGGTGGGAGAACCCAGGGCAGGCTGTACGGAGAAGGAAAATAAAAAGAAAAGGTTGTCCACTACCAGACTTTGTCGTGTGTCCTTCCTGCCGGCCGGGAGCGGACATCGACAATTTCTGTGAGTAGCTTTTGTAGCTCATTTGTTTGTGTTCCTACTTCTTCTTTTATGTTCTTAATTCTTAAGTTATGGATCCTCTTATCATCTTCTAGTCTTTGTATTATTGCTGTTTGTTTCTTTGTTACTTTTAAGAAGTTTTTCATTTCATTCTCCCATATTACAAATCTGCCCTCCAGTTTAGATAGTCTGTCCTTAGTTTCTTTCAAGCTGTTATGCCAGTTTTCGATAGAGTTTTTACTTTCCTGGTAGTCTCTTTGAACCTGCTTCATGTATTCTATGCTTTCTCTATTTTCTCCATCAAACAATTCTCCCCTCTTTTTCTGTTCTTCCATTCCACCATCTGTTTTTTCTTGGGTGGTGCTTAGCATTTCTCTAACTATTCTGCTTATTTCTAGCTTCAGGTCATTAATAACTTCATTCCTGAACTGATCTATGAGGCTCTAGATGGCGCTTTATGTCTATTGGTGCGGTGTCCGCTATTGCCTGTTTCTCAGGATTGGGGGCCGAGGAGCCTTTCTTGTTGCTGCCTCTTCCCATATTCTTTGTTTCTTATATATGCAAGCTTATATAAGGCCCAGCTTCCCTCCCTGTCAGCCACAGCCTGATCGAATTGCGCCGGCTAGGTGTTCCGGCCCACCGCAGCGCACCAGGGAGTTATGGACCAGGCAGCCTACGTGGGGCTCGCCCCTCCAGGCCACCGTCAGGCTCTGGGACCTGGGCTGTGCTAGCCTACTGGATCTCCGCCAGCAGCATCACGTAGGCTAGGCACTTCTCACCAATCCCGCTTGAGAGGGGGATACGTGGCTGAAGTCGCTGCAGCGCCCCGCTCCCGCACGTCCCAGTCCCAGAATGTCCTCTGTTGGAGTCTCCTGGACCGTGGGAGAGTCCCAGTTTTCCCTCACTCACCGAAGGTGGGTGCACGGCTCCCCGCCGTCCTGTTTTCAACTCTGTTCACCGATTCCCGTTCTCAGAGCTTCGGCGCTCTCTCTCCCTGCCGAGCTGATGTAGACGCAGCCGCCACACGGCGGGAAACCCAAATCGCAGCTTCCAATGGTGCGGGCTCCAGCTTTCACGCTGAGGCTTTATCTGTTCCTGTTATCCCACCAGGATTGCATTCCCAGTTGGTTTCTCTCAGCCCAGTTCGTTCTTGGATCCCCGAGACATATCTCCTCTTGCTTATGATTCCTTACTCAGCACCATTCCTGAATTCTAAGCTGGGTGTTTCAGAGAGCCTCCATAGCTGCTGCTATCTGTCCGCCATGTTCTCCCGGAAGTCTTGTTTTTGTTTTTTGAGACAGGGTCTCACTATGTAGCCCAGGCTGGCCTTGAACTCATGGCAATCCTCCTACCTCAGCCTCTTAAGTGCTGGGATCAGTCACCCATTGGTCATGATATCTTTATCCTTCATTAGATTACTGCAGAGTTTTCAAATTAAGGGATGCATACTGACTCTATGTTTTAGAGAAATGTTAATTTTAATATGCTTTTCCAAGATGGTTTCAAAAGTTGGAGGGTTTTTGTTGTTGTTGTTGTTTCCTTGTTTCTCTGTTTTGTCTTTGAGATAGAGTTTTACTATGCAGTTCAAACTGGCCTTGAACTTGCTTTGTAACCCAGACTGGTCTCAAATTTGCAGCAATCCTCCTGGCCCAGCCTCCTGAGTACTCGGATTACAGGCATGCATCACCATGCCTGGCCTGATGATTTTGGGTTTTTTTTTTTTTTTTTTATGATTTTCAAAAGTAAAAAATATTAGAGCTAGGGAGGTAGCTCAGTGATAGTGCTTGCCAATCACGTGTGATGCTCTGGATTGATCTCTAGCACAGCACACACAAGAGGCAGACATTATCTTAACCCTGAAGGCTGCCAAGTAAAAGAACTAGTTGTTAGTAGATAAATCATGTGTGCAACAGATGCAGACCAAATGGCATGCTGCACGAACAAAAGGTTTTCAGCAAGTCTAATAAGGGAAGATGATGAGAGAACAGAATCTTCTCTACAGCATGAAACAGCACGCATGCCAAATTCAAAGGGAGCTGTGCAGCCCACAGCTGCACTTAGCTACTATTTAGTTCATCTGGATTTCGTTGGGTTTTTGTATTTATTTTATCAAATACTATCTATTTTTTGATTGTGTAAGAAATTTAAATTTTCATGCCTGATTTTGTTTGCATGGGTTTAAGAGGTAGAATGTGATAGTTTAGGTCACTTACAAGGTAGTAGATTTACAGATTGCTTAAGTCTAGAGGTACACTATTCACAGAGGGAGTGCAGGTAATAAAATTGTACCATATATATTCTGTACATGAAAAAGTAGGTTTCAGTTCTTTCCTCAAAACCTCAAGAAAGGCGTAATGATGCATATGGTAAGTTCTTTCACTATAGTAATATTACCTATATGTATCCCACAGCATTATGTTGCATGCTTTAAATATACACAGTAAAATTTATTTCTAAAAATGCTATGTCTATAAGAATTTTCTTTTTAAAATATATTTAGCAATTTTTAGTAAGACTGACTTAGATGTCCATCATCCTCAACCCCCTTCCAGCTTTAGACTTGTTTGTTACTAGCTCTGCGTGCTAAAGGCACACCTGGTTGTGCAGACGCAGATGGAGAAGTGAAGCCCCAGCTGTAAAGGCGCTTTGCTTGATCGATTTCTGCTAAACTCCGGCTATGTCCCCAAAACAGAGCAAAACCTAAGGCTCCTTGGTAAATAATTCCCAATTCATAAAAGCTCAATACCTTCAGTGTGATAAACCCACCAAGATACATATTTAAGGATCTCTCACACTGATACGCCCCATTCTTCTTGCTCACAGTTCACAGAGAATGTTTTTCCAAGGAAGGGCCTCGCTCTGCTTCTTCGAGGGAGAAGGGAAGTGAGTTAAAGAGCCCTGGACAGCATGGGAAAAATCACTGCTATCAGTTTAACACTTTTTGCTGCAACTTAATGGTCACTTTTGTGACCAGGGAGGACACCTTGTTCATGTTTGGATCCAAAAGGCCCAAACCTCATCCAGGACTTGGTGGTGTCCAAGAAAACACCACCCAGGTTAGGTGCCATGCTCTGGCCCGTAAACCCTGTTAGACAAATAAAGACTCAAGAAACAGTGTGTCTTTGTTTGTTTGTGGGCCAGGGAACTTCACCCGAATGGAGTGAAGTCCCAAACTGACTCAAACCCCTGAATTACTGCGGAACAGTTAAGGCATAGAGTTCTGCCTGCCGCAGATGTTGGTTTTAGATAGCAAGGCAGGCATGCAGGGCATGGTGACCGTTTGGCTGAATAATTAACTTTTATCTGGTTGTCCTCTCAGGAGGTCCATCTCTTGCACTGGCAAAACATCCTGTTTCCAGGTGTTTTGTCTTCTCAGAGTCAGCCGTCTTCTGCCTCTGAGTCAGCTTAAGCAGACATCGAATTGGGTGTCCCAAGAAGCAACCCAGGAGGTCTCCGGGTGTAATGCTGGTGAAGGAAACTTCCTCACATCTTTCTGTGGGACGGGGAGGAGGAATGCTCTTTTCATCTGTCTGCATTTACGCTCAGAACAATCAGCCCCTTGATTTCATTGCTGTCATTCCTCTGAAACATTGCCACTTCTGTGTTTTGGCCTTTGATTTGTCTGTCTAGCATTGTAGCCTATCTAAAGGCATCTGACTTTTCATGGCGTACCATACAATATTCTGTTATGTTTATTTTATCCCCTGGTAAAATTGGCCCTAAATTTCCTAACGCAGAAACCAGGTGAAAAATTATCTACTCATTGTCTGTCTCATATAAACATTTTCATAGTTATGTACCATGATCTTTAAGTTACAGGGAAAAATTCAAAGATTTTATCATTGAAGTCTAAGTAAATTAATTCTAAGCTTTGTGATAATATGAAAGAAAAATCTACAATACATAAAGGAAAGTTCTAAATTTTAATCTACTGCAGGCCAGTCCAATAGGGCTTTCACATTTACTCTCGTTGTGGGTGTAACTTTGGGTAGGTGGCTCATCTGGACACAGTCTCCTTGCAGCAGCTGTTGTAGCCTCCGGGGCCACAACGCCAGCCTGCTGCACCTGTGTGTCCAAGCTCTCCAGTGAGGACAAGAGCTCCAAGAAGCATTATTTCATTTGCCAGGCTGGTAAGTGATGCAACTACATTGCTTTTGATTTTTAAAAACTGATTTTAGAAGAAAGGAGAAGAGGAGAAGTAAAAAGAATTAAAATGTGTTATGTAATCATTATGCACTGCAAACATGTACCAATAAAAATAAAAATTTTCTAAAGCCAATTTAAAGAGTACATGTAAGAGTGTTAAACAGTCTGGGAGCAGCATACCGTAGAGTGGGTTTTGATTTTCTGGGGTAGTGATCAGACTGAGAAACTGATTGTGTGGGGCGATTTCCTTCTGCATCTCTGGTAGGTAGGAAAGAGTTGTGCCTGGAAGTTTCCAAAAGGTCCTGAGTGGGTGACGTGCAAAAGAAATTTGATAGCCTCATTTTCCAGTGCTAATCTGTTTGGCACTGGAGTGTTAGAGAAAAGAATGGGAAAGCAAAGGAGAAAAAGAATATAAGAAACAAAAATGAGAACTGAGAGATCAAAACATGTTCTATATAAGTATTTCCGTATGTGACTTATTTTTTAAAAATTAAACATTGTTCATTCTCAGTTCAGTGAATTTTTGGAAACTTTAGCATCTACTCATTTACATGAAATTTTTTTCTAGTTTAAAAAATCTCAAATACATTCCTATTAAAATATTTTAATTATCCCTCTGGATAATTAAAATAAGAAAACACTGCAGTCTTTCTGTATTCTAGTAAAGAGAAGTCACTTTCCTCAAACAGAAAGTCCTAATACCTGAAATATTGGAAGTCCCAATATTGAAAGTACCCAGTATCTCAGGGCCCTGAAGCCCTTGGTCGCTATCCTCTCAGTTCTGAGTGACATTGATTCTTTTCTCCCCAGAGCCTGCTGCTGTGCCAGAGGCCATCTCTGAATGACCCAAGTGGACGGGAGCTTCGTGTTCACACACTGCATCCCTTACATCGGCCACCTCATACCTGTGAACCCTTTATGGCCCACACAGGTTACATAGCACAGCCCACCTCTGAGACCAGAAAAGCGACTCCTTACGGTACCCAATGATGATACAGCGGCACCTCGGCTCACGAGCTTGATTCTTTCCATGATTCTGGTTGGATTCAGACAAGTTGGATGAAAAGGAAACCAAATTCAGTGGTCAGGTTTAATGTTCACTTTCTAGGGAAATCTGATTCGCTTCTTGTCCAGTTCAGTGTGTGACCAGAATCATAGAGAGAACTGAGTTGGTGAACCAAGGCACCACTAATGTGAGCATTTTTCGCCAAGACTTCAGTTTTGGAATGAAAATGCATTTGCTGATACTGTCACTTATGTACTTGTACGTGTGCATGTCAGACATAGGAGTCATATCTAAAATACAAAAAACACTCAATTAAAAATGGTCAAAATCATGAAGAGGCATTTCACTGAAAGGAGCAAATAAGTATGTAAAAAAAAACAATAGCAGCAGCAGCCAGGAGGGAAATGCAAATTAAAACCCTAAGAAGATATCAGGGCACACCCATCAGAATGGCTAAAATAAAACTAGTGACATCAGAGCCTTTTCTAGGGCACAGTAACTGTTTCGCTCACACCCTGCTGCCAGGGATGGGAAATATTAGCACTGGAAAATGTCGTGGCCGCTGCTTAAACTAAGTGTGCAACCTCCATGTAAGCTAGCGGGGCCACTGCTGTACAAGACATCTCTGCACTGTCACATGGTCGTCCTTATTCTAGTGCAAAAAAAAGCAGAACAAGGTATGGAGTGTGCTACTTCAAGCAGTACTGTGAATCTGGATTTGCAGTGCACATGCACAGATACAGAGAGATGAGACAGAGCAAACAAAAACAAAAGCTAATGAAGATAACTGGGGGGTGGAGAGAATACAGCAAGCACGACCAGGCCTTTTTAAATGTACTTTGTCTCATAGCTTGGTACAGGAACTGTAAATATTTTAAATACTGCAGAGGTGGGGCTGGGGATTTAGCTCAGCGGCATAAGCACCTGTCTTGCAAGCAGGCAGTCCTGAGTTCGATCCCTGGTACCGATAAAAATGAAAAAGACCAAAAAACAAACAAACAAAAAAATACTGCAGAGGTTTGAATGTGTCACGCTAAAATTCAGGTTTGCTAATGTGATAGGTTTAGGAGGCAGAACCTTTAAGAGACAATGAAGCAGCCTGGTATGGTGGGGCACACTTGTAATCTCAGCGCTCTGGGAGGCTGAGGCAGGAGGACTGCCAGATCAACTCCAGCCTTAGCCCCATAGCAGTTTAACAAGACCCTGTCTCGAAAATAAAAACAAACAGGTAAGGATGTAGCTCAGTGTGAAGGCTCTGGGTTCAATCCTCAATACTACAAAAAAGTGACAAAGCCCTCAGTGCTGTCCCTTAGCGAGAAGGAGTGGGTGCCCTCATGAAAAGAATCTGCCCTCTCTCCACAATGGTCCTCCCTCCCAAGGATGCAGCCTCTGCAGACGCCACTTAGACCTCCCAGCTCCAGAGCCCTGAGAAGTGAGCACTGCTTACCTCCCACCCAGTCTGTGGTGTGCTGGTCACTAGCACATCATGGACAAAGAAAACTGTAAAATGCTTAAAACAAAGTTTCTAAAAGCAATTTATAGCAACTGACCAAGATCAGAGGAGAGGGACTGGAACCAGCAAGTGTGAGTGGTTTTTTTTGTTTGTTTGTTTTGTTTTGTTTTGTCTTTTCTTTTTAAAGATAATTTTGCACCAGAATAGAAAAAACCCGGAGCAGTAGTTCACCGGGCCAGTATGCGTTGTTGGTTTTCATTAGGAGGGGAAAGCGTGGAGCTAGGAGGGAGGACGCTCTGATCTGAGCCTGACGATGAGACCGAGGGAGGCCCCTGCTGTGCTAACAGCGCCAAAGGTCACAGAGAAGGAGAAATGGGATGGCAGCGTCCCCCAGGAGTGCACGTGTCACAGACCGAGGAGACTGGCCTGGATGCCAGACCGTGAGCAGGTCCACCACCCTGAATTCAATATGTGACCACACGGCTCAGTGACTGGTTGGCGGCTTGTGTGAGAAGGGACCCTCGCACAAGGAGCAAAGGAGGTGCTTTCAAGACTGTCCCGGCCAGGCTAGGGCTGCCGCTGGGTGCAGAGCACGGCTTGGCATGCCTGAGGCTCAGTCCCCAGCGGCACACGGGCAAGGACAAAGTTGCCGCCACCTTCCGTGCTCTTATCCTAGCTCTAGGAGGTACAAAGTAGAATGTTACAGGGGCGCGGAATTTCCTAAAATGGATCAGGTTCTCTTTTCTCAGCGTTGACCCCATTTCCGGGCCCTGTCTGAGATGCGCTTTACATTAAGGTGATGTGACTGCGATCCAGAGCACCAGGCCTGCTTCACAGCTCCTACATCACCGAGAAAAATGGATTACAATCTTTAATGCATGCTTTCCTGGTTATTGTATATGGGCATAGGGTGCTGTTACAGGCGTTCAGCTAGAGCTATAACCTACGGACTGACTTTTGTCCTGGTCTCTAAATAGATGCCTTTTCAGACCAAGATGCTAGTTTTAAAAGAAATGAATATAGGAGACCCAGGAAGACGGAAAGGGCAGCTGAAGCCTGAGAAAAACCAATGATATCAAGTAAGAAGCTGTCTCCAAAATATGCTCTTCAGTCCTGCCTGAAGGGGGCACTAGACTGAATTAATGCTGAACCGAGTTCAGACAGCAGGTCCTAGATAGGTATTTGCTCATCTATGAGTCTGATCTTAACCTTGCGCTCTGCTTTTACTTTCTATGCATTTATTTTCTTGATACGCTTCTGGGCATATTTGGGCTTATGCCCCAAATAAAGAAGACAAAAAAGTTTTCCACAAAACCTGCCATCATGAAAAGGAAAAGTCCTCTAAAAGTCTTTGCAAAGTCTTTCAAATTATGGTGCCCCTTGCTCTCTATTTGGGGAGGGTGCATTACCCTGGAGTTATCTCCATCAGTGTCAGTGCTGGATGGTTACAGAGATCACCTGACAGGATAAAGAAACAAATTTAAAATGAAATTAGTGGTATTTCTAGAACAAGGCCCTCGTGACTTCAGGTATTAGATGTCCCTTTAAATATCACATAAAAGTGCAATCTAGAAAGTGCTATTGTTGACACACATAAACATATACTAAAGATCAAATGTGAAGGGGCTAGGGATTTAGCTCAGCGACATAAGCACCTCCCTTGCAAATGCATGGGTATGAGTTTGATCCCTGGTACCGGTTTAAAAAAAAAAAAAATGTGAAAACAACTTTTCTAGATGCATGTAAATGGGTCTGTGCTTTGGTTTAAAAATATTTAGTGATAACATTTGATGCAAGGAAAGTTGACATATTTTGGAAAACTTAAATAATCATCCTTCAGTAACCATTGAAGATTGGTTCCAGGACCACTTTGTACCTGTAGATACCAAAATCTAGGGCTGCTCAAGTCCCTTGAGTAAGATGATTCAGTAACTGCATGAGACCCAGACACATCCTGTGTGATAGGAACATACAGTGAATACTTAGAAACTTTTTTTATTTAATAAAATTTTTATTAATTTTCCTTAAGATACTTCCCCTAGCTTCGAACACACTTATCCTGTCTTTCTAGCCACTGTCTGAAACTGCTCTGGAAGTCCTCTTTCATGAGGGTCTTTACAAGGAGATAAAAATGCAGTGAGCCCCGCTGCTGAGAGCCATCCAACCGAAAGAGAGGCCGAGGAAAACTTCACAGCCTGTCCTCACCCACCTGCTTACCAGAGCCGGCACTTTGCATCTCTGGCTCTTCCCCAAAGTCAAGTGACCATGAAAGGTACATGCTTTGAGTCAGGTCGGGCATCCAGGCAGCCATGACAGTGCCGTGAAAGGGGCTTCCAGAGCTGCTTTCAGAGAGGCAAGAATAATAGGATAGAGGGCTGGGGTTTAGCTCAGTGGTGTAAACACCTGCCTGGGAGCATGAGATCGTGAGTTCAATCCCCAGGAATGGTGGCATAAGTGTGTTCAAAGAGAGGGAGAGTATTTTGAGGGGGTGAATGGCAGTGTGTCTTCTACTATAATAATTTTATTTAAATAAACACATTTTTTAATCATACCAAGTACACTTTAAATTATCCCCAGATTATTTATCCTCCTGTTAGAATGTAATGTTCTGTAAACATGTGTTGCAATATATAATTTAGGGCACAATGATAAACTAATCTGCACATGTTCAAGGCAGATAGGACTTATTTTCTTGAACATGCTCCATCCTTGGCTGGTTGAATCTGCAGATACAGAAGCTGCGTATACAGCACACCAGCTATAGCTTCATAATTAGTTCTGATTATAACTAAAGTGATAACGTTGAAGGTGCTGGACATGGTGGCATATACCTGAAATAACAGCACTCTGGGAGGCTGAGGCCGGAAGATCACAGGTTCAAGCCGCCTGGGCAACTTAATGACTTAGTGAGACCCCATCTCACATTGGGGAATTTATCTCAATGAAAAGGCCCTGGGCTCAACCCCCAGCATGGAAAAAAGTTTGAAATACACTGTCATATGAGTTTTGTGAAGGCAGCGCTCTAGACTAACATGATTTTTTTTTTCTTTTGCTGTGCTGGGGATTGAACCCATAGTCTTGCATATGTGAAGCAAATGCTTTACCTCTAAGCTTCATCCCCAGCCGAACATGAGATAGTATGTACTTATTATTTGTGAGGAAGGTACTAGGAATTGAAGCTTAACTCTGAGTGCATTCCCCGCCCTTTTTGTTTTGAACAGGGTCTCACTAAATTATCCCGGCTGGACTCAAATTTACAAACATTCTGCTGCAGCCTCCCAAGAGCTGGGATTACAGACATGCACCACCATGTAATTTTATGCCTTTGTAAAATTAATGGATATTAAATTACTTAATTAAATAGGTAGAGATTTAACAACTTCACCAATTTCTTTCAAAGTTTATACAGTCAAGTTTGACCTCCCCACCCCACCCCGCAACCTCACCTCCCGTTTTGAAATAGGGTCTTGCCTAATTTCCCAGGCTAGGCTTGAGGTTTGCACGGAATGCTGGGGTAGCAAGTATGACCACCACGTCCGGCTCCCCAAAACTTTAAAACATCTCTTCACTGGGAAAAGAAGAGATTGCCCCATTTTTAGGGCTGCCTGATAGTTTGTATTTGTGTTAGCTCATCGTTTTTTTGGTGTTGTTTTAAGCATCTATGTTAAATTTCATATAGATGGATTTAATTATTTCACTTCCTTTTATTTTTTTAGTGGCATTTATCCTACTTAAGACATTTTATTAACATAGTCCTGTCTTTTCCAAAGCTTTCTGGTTCTGTTTCTTTATTACTTCTGTCTTTGGTTAAAATTTTGTTCCTCAGTGTTCTTGTTTTAATTGTTTACATTTAAAGTTATGTTTTTAATGTAAATAACATTTATTGAGGACCACAGGGCGGTAGCAGGAACAGGGAGAAGGGCAAAGGGGAACAAAGTGAAGGAAAAGGGGCTGGAGAGTGGAGGGGAAAATGAGCTTGGAAACCCGGGCTTCCGGTGTGTCAGGGTCAGGCACGACTGATCAGGCTGCTTCCCTCCCACTGACGCTCTCGCTGATGCCAGCAACCTGCGTGACAAGTGTTGAGGTTTTAAAAACACATTCTAATACCTACGTTTTCTAACTGGCAGGCTCAGGAATTTTAAAACTCTCTTGAAACTCCTTCAAGAGATCAAAGTGAGGTGCCCCCTGTGTTAGCTGGGGCCCTGGCACCCTCATGCCCAGGGTTTTGTTAGCGTAACCTGTGGGGCTTTGGTTTGGTTTGAGGCACTGGGCACTGAACCCAAGCAGCGTAGAGCTGCATCCCCAGCTTGTTCTTTTAATAGTGAGACAAGGTCTGGCAAAGTGGCCCAGGCTGGGCACAGGCTCCAGAGTAACGTATATTACTGCTGGGTACCACCATGCCAGCTAATCTGTGGGCTTCATTCAGGTCACTATTACAATAAATTATTTTTCCATTATACAATTCTCCTAAGAATACTTTTTTTTTTTTTGTATTTTTATTTTTACCAGTACCAGGGATCGAACTCACGACCACAAGCTTGCAAGGCAGGCGCTTATGCCGCTGAGCTAAATCCACAGCCCCTAAGAATACTTTTATAAAACAAGATTTCCCACTTGTCCGTCTTCCATGCCCCACCTTCTCTAGCTCAGTTGTCTTTTGTGGGAATATTTTGTGATGCTCAAGAATTGCCACAAGAGGTCTTTCTTGCTACTTCCTGATGAACCCTATTTTAGCAATTGCTGTCACCAAGGCCACGGCAATAGCTTTAACAGCACAGAAGTTCATTTCTCTTTCACACTGTCTAAGCATAAGCAACACAGGAGTAACTGATGGGTCCATGGCTTAAGGGATCCAAACTCTTTCTTCCTTCTCTGCTGTGATCAAATGTATAACTTCCTATGAAAGGTGCCTCGTCTCCCACTCGGAGTTTACCTTCTAGTGAGTGTGAAGAGAAGAAAGCAGAGTCAAAAGTCTGAACCTTTTCCTAAAGGCAGCCTGGAGTCATTCCTGTTCTTATCCCACCGGCCAGGATGGGATCACATGGTCAGGCACACCTACAAGCAAAGGCAGTCCTGAGCTGGGACCTTGGCTACACTGGCAGGTTCCCATAAAAGGGAGGCCATAGCGGAGCATGACTAGCTGTTTCTACAAAGCAAGTAATGTGGTTCGATTCTTCCCAAAATTGTAGGCATCAACAGGCCATAATCCCAGCACACTGGCAGGCTGAAGCAAGATTGAAAGTTTGAGCTCAGCCTAGGCAGTTAGTGACTTATCAAGGACCTGTCTCAGAGTACAAAATTAGGTTTGGGGATGCGCTGTAACTGAGTACGAAGGCCCGAGGTCAAACCCTAGCACGGGGAAGGGGCATGTCTATGCCGGTTTCTAGCCTCCATCTTTTTCCTGTTAGTCTAATACATGAACAGAATGTTATCATTCTCCTGTGGAATTATGGGAGAATCCCTCACATTTATTATCCATATCAGTGATTTGTGTTCTTCCCCATCACATCTGTGTTACCTCCAATGTGAATTTTCATTTTTTCTATAGCATTTTTAGTTTTCTTGAAATTTCATATAATTTATTTCCTTTCTAATCTATCTCATTCTGGTACATTATAGCTTCGTTGGTTTATCATTAAGAGTTCACACTCCTATTAAGGATGTTAAACTGCTTTCTGAAATTATTTTCTCGATTTTGCTGTTGATTATTTTTTGAGATCAGGATTTCCTCTGAGGCCCTTGGTGATCATGTGGTGAATCCAACCAATAGATTCCCAAGCTCCTGTGTAAGGCAAGCAAACAATTGCAAAGCACACACTTGATGGTGAGGGAAGAGCAGCTAGATTTATTGAAGGTTGGTGAACAGAAAAATGGCGGTGGGGTGATGAAAAAGGAGCACTTCATGCCATGCAGATAAGCTGGGCTTTGGGACTTGAGAACGAGGGGAAACAAAGGGCCACATGTGCTCTGGCCTGGGGTTTAGAGACTGCTGCTAGGTGAGCATCTGAGCTCGAGTGGGTGGAGGGGAGTGGGCTCCTCAGCCCCAGGATTCCCTCTGTTCCATTTTGGGTTCCAGTGCCCGGTTCCACTGTGATATTCACGTTTTTCCTTTCTGTTTATTCTTAAGGTAAGAGCTATCCAAACGAATGTTTGTCAGTAGACCACCAAATAGGACCACTCTTAATTTACCTTTTATCAAAAGGCTCTCTTTTCAGATCTGTAGCTGAAGTGCAGGGCCAGTTCCCTGGCCCCAGCAAGGACCCTGATTAGAGAGGTGTTTTCCTCTGATCTCTGTAGCCTGGTTTATGGGCACTCAGCACTGATGCATGTGAAAACCACAACTGGCAGCATTTACTGTGACCGTGTCCTTCCTGTTTCCCCTCTGCTCCACTCTCTCCTACTTCCTAGAGCTTAATTTGTGGGCCAGCACCCTACAGAATGCTCCCTGGCCTTGATGATCCCTCCCTGTCGTCTGCCTAGGTGTTGTCGGTCCTAACCAAGGGCTTCCTGGATATAGTAAATGTTGTGTGTTGGAGAAGTCAGAGTTCTGAGCCATTTGCAATAGCCCCTGGGTTAATCTCAGAGTAGAAGCTGGAACAGAAGAGAAAATACTGCCCATAATTCTAACTGTTAAAGGCCTGAGTGTTCAAATCAAAGTACAAATATAGAGGGGCACAGAGTTCTTCTTATCCCAGAAAACAGTCAGGTTCTTTTACCATGGGAATTGGGTATATTCCTTGGGGAAAAATCTTTGGCCTGGGTTTTCAAAGTTCCTTTCCATCTGTCTTTTAGTTTGTGTCAGTCTCCCTGTTAATGAAAAAAATACTCTTTTGGGGGGAGGCAGAGAGATGGGGACACCTATCATGATCAGTGTTGTTATAGTCAGGGTTTCCAAGAGAAAAGCTTTAATACAGAACATATAATTTGTAAGGTATTTTATAATAGTCACCCAAAGTGTCAAATGCAAAACAGTGTAGGAGATCTGTCCATGTGCTAGAGACCCTAGTCCAGCTGAGGGCCTGGATTCCGTGGCAATGTCCTGTATGAGTCCACCTCAAGTCCAAGAGCGCCTGACAATGACTCATGTAAGTCTGAATCAAGGATCTGCGCTGGGAGGGCCCAAAGGCTGGTGGTGGAAGCTAGAAAGTCTGCACCAGAGAGATAAAGACTCTGTGCCAGCTGAGGGATCTGCACTGGAGCCAGGAAGCAACACTCAGGGTAAGGACCAGAGCTCCCCTGAAGAGAACTGTAGCATCCTTAGCAGCAGCAAGGACCTGAGCTCCTTCAATGACGAAAACACCTGAGCTCATATCAGGAAAGCTAGCAGGACAAGCTTCTCCAGGAGAACAACCAGCACACCCCTCTTCTCCAGTTCTTTTGTGTTGCTGGCAACAATCCTCAGGTGGGCCTTCCATACCTGCACCTCACTGATCAAGTCAGCTGGGTGTTACAAGTTGACCAGTAGTTAATCCAGCACAAGTGTCAAGACAGTCAGAAGAGGGAGTGAGACTGAGCTCAGTTCTCAATACAAGAACAAATGGGGACTTCTAGGCAGGCAGCAGGCTGCAAGCTGGGGTCAGGGTACAGATGAAATGTTGCTAAGAAGATACGTTGTCATAGTCAAGGGTTGTACACAGAACAGTTAGGTTCAGGACATGGAGTTTATAATATTTTTATAATGGTTACTGGGAGTTAACACAGGAAAATGCAGGAAATCTATCTGCAACACCAAAGACATAGATTATTTAGTCAAGGGCCTAAACCCCACAGCAATGTCCCACATGAGTCCAGATAAAAATCCAGAGCTCAAGACAATGCCTCCCATGAGACCAACTGGAGGTCCAGAGCCCACAAGGACTCACGCTAGTCTCTTTTACGGATCCGTGCTGGGAAGACCCAAGGGTCAGCAGTGGAAACCAGAAAGTCTATGCCAGCAAGATGAAGGAGCTGTGCTAGTGGGATGAGGTTCTACGCTGGAGCTAAGAAGTCACACACAACAAAGAGCGGGGCTGTCCTGAAAAGCACCACAGCCATCCTCAGCGACACCGAGGCTCCAAGCTCCTCCTCCGACAAATCAGGTAAGTGCCAGGAAGCAGCGGGAACAACTTCATCCTGGAGACCAAGCAGCACATGTCTTCCCCTCCGGAGCCAGAAGCAACGCTCGATGTGAGGACCAAAGCTTCTCCAGGAGAACCAACAATACCTCCTTAAGACCTCAACCCTCAACACCTCCCTTCTTCTCCACCTATTTATTCTGGCAACTTTCTTCAGGTGGAGCACCTTCGCTCAATGCATGCTGATGTAATCCAGCTGGCATTAAGTTGACCACCAGTTCTCAATTCATAACATACATCAAGGGCAGGGGATTCATGCTGGAGCAACCTGGGAAGATCAAATGTCATGGACAGAGGATCAGGAACCTGGTCAGATGTGAAAGTTGTCAGATGTCATGGAAGACAAGCTCTCTAAACTGACTTAAGATTCTGGTGAAAATTTGGCTATGTGGGTCTTGCAAGGACAGGGCCAAGTTCAAGGTCTTGATGAAAAGACTTAGAGGAGTCTGAGCTTTGGTTAAAGGAAGGTCTCCGTCACTCCTAAATTCTGGCATGAGTTTGTCAGAGTTTATATATCACAGTGACTTTTCATCGTCTTCTACTTTTATGAATTTTTTTAAAAGCAGGGAGATGATTTATATTAACTATACTCCAAGCTGTTTGGAACTAAATGTTACTATTAAACGTCCAACTCCAAATCAGGAGTGATGGTGCACACCTGTAATTCCAGCACTTCGAAAGCTGAGACAGGAGGATCACTGAGTTCGAGGCCAGCCTGCACTCATAGCAAGACCCTGTCTCAAACAAACAAAACATCAACTCTGTGTATTACTTTAACTTTCACACAATCATACACTGTTACTAAGAGGTTAAGTCATTTGCTCAAAGCTTAGTAATTATAAGGGGGGGGGGGCAAAACTAGCCCTGGCACCCAGGTCTTTTGACTCAGACTCCAGCTCCTCCTACCCCCGTCTCCTTCGCCTGGATAGAAGGCTATGGTGCCTAATCTGAAGAGCATCACAAAATCTGTCCAGGGCTGGTGGCAGCAATTTTGCTGCTAGATGCACACTTTAGTCTTGGAGAGGAGAGAAGTTAGAAGAAGTTGCGTGGGCAGAAGGCTTGCTGTGATCAGAAGCTTATCTCACAAGGAAGCAGCCCTCGCTGGCTTGTTAGCACACTGACGGTGCCTTCTGGTCACGCAATTTTCAATGAACAATGTGGAAAGAGAAAGTAAACAACCTGGTAAGATCTTAGGAACAATCCTTTTCCAAGTGGCTTCAATTTATTAATAAAGAACCTAATCTACTTTCTTAATTTTATAAGAGCCATTAATCATTCATCCTCATGTCACTGTGGCTCTGCAGATCACGTGAGTATTTACATTCACAGTCCATATTTGGAATGTTAATCTCCTCTTTATGCCTGGTAGAGCATGCCAGAATTGCACTCTGCCCCGCAGCATGCTCTGGATATGGGTTCTAGTACAGAAAATACTCAAGGACAGGAAGAATTGGGCTGAAGGGAGCTTTATGAAAGAAAACGTTAAAGTCTTTCTTTGGGCTTTCATATTTATTTGTTAGTTGGTTGTTCTCTAATTTATTCCACAAAAGAACTTGTGGCAGCTGGGTGTGGTGATGCATGCCTGTCATCCCAGCCTGCAGGAAGCTGAGGCAGGAGAATCGATGTGAGTTCAAGGCCAGCCTGGGCTACATAGTGAGACAGACAAAATGGCCTGTGGCATCTTTCAAAAATACATACAATAAAATGTAAAAAAGAAAAAGAAAACAAAAAAGGAGGGAAACCACAATGAAAGGCAAACAAAGATCATACCTGGCTGCATAATCTCTGGGCCTTCTCAGCCATCTTCCTTCCCGCCCTGTATGGACCTTTGCGTGGCTACCTAAATACAGATTTGTGTATTTCTCTAATCCAGTGTTGACTGCCCTTCACCAATTGTTTTGAGTCGTGCAAAGAAAACAAATCTGAAATAACAGTCCCTTACATTTCACAGGCCGCGTTCTGTAAAAATAACCTAGCAGGGGCTGGGGATTTAGCTCAGTGGCATAAGCACCTGCCTTGCAAGCACAGGGTCGTGAATTTGATCCCTGATACCGATAAAAAAAAATAGTAAAAAAAAAAAAATAACCCAGCAGCCTTTGAAATGTTCCCAGAAGGGACGAGACTAGAGCTGCTGACTGCAGAACAGGTCAGGGCCTCTCACCTGCCTTCATCACCACTGTCACCACCCTGGCTCTCCCTCCCGCTCTTCCTCAGACAGCGCGCTCCCTCTCTCACCTCTGGGTGCGCTGCCCTCCGAGGCATCTGAAGCCCACCTACCTGGGCCTGCCCACCCCCTCGTTTTCCTCCCAGCACTCAGTCCACGCTGGAATCCTGCTCTGTCCCCCACTCGGACAGAGGCCTCGGGATATTCCCTGCATGCTCCAGTGCCCTGGACGATGCCTTATAACGAACTGAAAGTCTGACCTGGCACAGGGACGCAGGTTGACACCGGAAGGTGGGAAAATAGCCCCACTCTCTGTCGCATCTGAGCACAGGTCACTTTGACAAAGGGCCTGTCAAGGTGTCTCCAGGATATGTGCATCTCAGGGCCATTTGGGAAACGGACCTTAATGATTCAGCCCTGTCCTTTACATGTTTTTATCTTTGCGTCCAAGACCTTTGCCACCCACTGGCTCATTTCCTTCAGCGCTTTCAGAAATGGCATCACAGGTGACATGGGTCACCTTGGCGTGCAGCCAGTGAGGCTGGACCTGCGGTGGCGGATGTGCCACCGAACAGCAGCTATTCCTGGCTATATCTCCAGACCTGCTTATTTATACCTCAGTCCGCAAATGCAAAACCACAATTACACGGCCCTCTGTCCGCAGAGTGCTTGTAACTGAGTCAGGGTCGCCCTGTTAAACTGTGAGATCCAGAGGGGCGGGGATTAGGACCACTTTAACTGCTCCACTCCTGCCTCTCACACAGCAGCTCCTGGCACACAGTAGGCCTCTTCCCCACGTGACTCAGAGCTGGAGGGGACTCTGCAGAGAGGAACCAGGAGGCCTGCAGGCAGAGAGCCCTCAGGCTTGGACTTCTGGTTCTAAAACTATAGCCGGTCGGCTTCATGACCTTGTCTTATACTCTGCTTCCAGAGCGGCTTCTGCCACGACACCCTGCTTGGTGGCCTTTGAAGTACTTCCTGCTAGAAGGTGAACTTTTGCCCCAGTGCTGAGCTGGGCCCAGAACCTTGTGCAAGCTGGGCAAGTGCTCTGCCGCGGAGCTGCACCCCAGCTGCACAGAGCTCCTGAACAGAGAGAAACACACCGTGGAGAAATCTGAGGGGGAAAACGTGCTTCTGAACAGAAAAGTTTGTTTCTGCTATTTTGGTTTCCAGGTTTCTCTCGCCTTTGGTCATTGCGGTGAGACTTAAGCTTAATTTCAAAAACTGGTACCTCTGAATTCATTTACCGTTGAGTCGATCATTGCATAACTTTGTTATTCGTGTTTTCTAATGAATGGAGGAAGTGGGATTAAATTCCATCATTTGCAGGAAAGTTTCTGAAACTTTCAGAGAGCCTGTAGCTCCTTCATAAAGCTGGTGAAGTTATCAAAGGACAGCTCTGGTTAAAACAATGTATCAGTCAGTGGTGAACCTGGGATCATCATACACCACAGAGAGATTTTTTTTTTTTTTTTCTTTTTGAGGCAGCGGATACTCACTGTGTAATTCAGGCTGCCCTTGGGTTCACTATGTGGCCTGGGCTGGCCTCAAACCCCCAGTGATCCTCCTGCCTCAGCCTAAGTGCTGGGGTTAAGGCATGTATCACCATGCCTGGCATATACAGTAATGTTGACAAAACTCTTTCTTCCCCATAGGCCCTGGGAGAGACAGCAGGAAACTCTGGCAGAGCAATTCCTGGTTTGCAGCTCCGGACCAACTACAGGAAGCTTGTCAGGTCCTGCAGACACTGAGCCTCTTCATCCTAGCTCCCCAACGCCAGCTCAGGCAAGTAGAAAACAACTGAGAAGGAATACGTAGGAGAAAGGAAGTAAGAAAAACAGAAAAGGAGAATCTGGACTTTGTGTCCTGTGCAGAATTAAGCACCGTCAAACTATTTGGTGGAGATCAAATTCAACTATTAGCAAGTGTAATGTTACCTCTATTTGAAGAGTGCATGAACTGATCAATAGTGACTTTCTCAGATGTGTGCATTTATGCTCATTTATCAAATCACTGCCTCTCATGAATTTTCTAGGAACTCCCAGGACACAAAAGGGATCCATGGCTTCCATAGGTTCGGTGGTACAGGCCCAAATAACATCAGAAGCCAGCACACTCTTGATCCCTGCATATTTCCAAAGTTGCTTCCTGGTAATTACTTGTGCCTCCTACTCCTTGTGCATAAATAAAGGTGGCGGCATTTGAGAGAATACCCGGCTTGGGGATAAAACCCAGACCTCACACATGGTAGACAAGCACTCCACTCTCTACCTTTGAGCTCTACCCCCAGCTCTAGTTGGGCTTCTCTGTCAAAATCCATTTCATTTTGTGCTCTCAAAACCATTACTTCACTGACACAAGTATTTTCCTCTCAACACAGGCAGGAGACATAGTGTAAATGTGCTTGGTGGCCCTTGGGAAGATCCAAAACGCAATTCTCCAGAACCCATTTTCTGAGTCTTCAGTGTCTGACCTCCTCCACTGCTACTCTGATGTTCAACAGGTCAACAGTGGTGGCACATGCCTGTGATCCCAGCACTTCGGAGGCTGAGGCAGGAGGATCACTGCGAGTTCAAGGCCAGTCCAGGCTCTCCAGTGAGTTCAAAGCCAACCTGTCTCAAAAAACAAAGAATTTTTGAGACATATATTAATAGTTTAAATTTACTGAGATGTGTAACAGTGCCTAGGTATAATGAAAAGTATTTCCTGTGAATGTAAATGTTAAATGTGGGAATTCTAAAGAGCCGGTCATGATGACACATGCCTGTAATCCCTGCACTCTGGGAGGCTGACAGAAGGATCAAGGCTGATTCCCATTGGGCAATTTAACAAGGCTTCTTCTCAAAACTAGAAATAGAAAAAGGGCTGCAGCCCAGAGCGCTGTCCCAGAGCCACTGTGTTTCTGTCCTTGCATTTTTCTTGCCTACTCCCTTAGGTGTGTGAGGATTTCACTTTTCTAACTCAGTTGGAGCACTCCAATCGTTAGACCTGGCTTCTCAGGTATCAAAAGAGCACTGTTCCTTATTAGAACAGAAGTGCGGAGCTCAGGGCGAGGTCCCGGGTCACTTCCTTCCAACACCTTTGTGCCTCTAGGCTTTGTCATCTCCTCGTTTGTAAAACAACAGCAGCAGTATAGGCCCTTGGGAAGAAAGGTCCTCATGATGATTTTGTCCCAGGAAAGCACAGCCCGGGCTCTTCCTTATCCTGAGAGGAGGGGTACTCCTGGGTGCTGACACCAGGCCCTGCAGTGGGGGATGGGCTCCCGCTGCGTGCTGCCGCCGTGTTGAACAGAAGTGGGACCGCCCGGCAGGTGCCACCCTGGTCTCCTGGTCTCCGTCCTGCTGCTGTCACCGGTGTTGCTTCCAGGACTGCAACAGCAGGGCTCGAAGGGTAACTGACGGACGGACGCCCAGTGAGAAGCAGGGCCCTGCTCGCGCAGCTCTGTGCGCTGCATTGGGAATTCTGTGCAGCCGGCCAATCAGAAGCGCGAGTCAGCCCGGAGGGGCGGGGCTGCGGGTCTGTGGGGTGAGCGGGCTTGTGCCTCGGTTTTTGTGATTCTTCTTTCAAACACAGCAGGAATCAGAGGATTCTAGATGCCATATGAAAAGCAGTAACACAAGCTGTAAGATCTTACAAGTATTACATGTGTTGTGGGTAAGAGGAAACAAACTTCCTGTTAACGAGAGCTTCTGTAGTGAAAAGCATGTTAGTGGGATTAGCTATGTAGCTCAGGGGTAGGGCGTTTTGCCTAGCGTGTATGAGGACTTGGACTCAATCCCCAATACCACCCCAAAAAATCTCTTTTATGACACCCGTGCCTCTCATCCCAGCACTCGGGGAGGCTGAGGCAAGAGGATCACTGTGAGTTCCAGTCCAGCCTGGGCCACATATACACACGTATATATGATAGTAGATTCTTACATATTCCAGGTCAGGTTGTAGCATGAAGAGTGGGGTTCCCGAACAAAGCACTCCCACATGCAGTGGGAGAAAGTGGCTTTATATGCCAGTGGCTTTGCAAGGGACTCACCTCTCCCTGCAAAAGCCCTGAGCTCAGCTTACATTTTTACATTTTACATTTTACTTTTTACATTTTTACACCTTTGGGCTGTGCCATGTTAAGTAAGCACGGAAAGACTGACCTTCAGTGAAAGCAGAGGTGACATAGAACTTCAAGTGGAATTTATCTTTAAATTTATTTCCATCTCTCTGTTATCTTAAGACCCAAGAACTCAACTCTTGGTCATAGTTAGATCCTCATTTAGGTTAGGAATGAACAAAAAGAAAACACCTGCAGATCTTAACTGAAATCAAATGCAAGTTTGTCCTTATAGCTAGACAGGATAGTTATGTGCAAGTCAAATTGTAATTTATTATCACTGCTGCAACATACGAGAAACCAGAAAGAAACCTGGTTTCGAAACATAAAAGAGGTTAAGGCAGAGCTGAGGACTTAGCTCAGTGGCATAAATACCTGCCCGGCAAGCACAAGATTGTGAGTTCAATTCCCAGTGCAAAAAAGGAAAAGAAACATAAAAGAAAATATTCTTTGGCAACTTCTTAAATTCTGTTTTACATATTTCTTATTCTTATATTTCCTTACATTTGGAAATTGTATAATACAGAGGACCCATTTCTTTGTTGTCCTGAATAAGAGCTTGCCAGTTTTGATAAATAAAAATTTCATAGTCTTATTTGCATTTTAAGTTAAGTACATAGTAAATGCATTTGGTTGTTAGTATGTCTCAAGTTATTCATTAATTATCTAACACTCAAGTTTAGCTGGGTAACTTATGATTCCTGGTAACTTTACCTAAGTAGGAGGATTTGGAAGCCCAAGGCCTGATCAGCTGATTCTACGCAGGCTTCATTTAGAGGCATAAGACCCGGAGTTTCCAGTCTCATACCCTTTAGTCTCTTGAGTTAGATCTACTTCCTTGTTCATCTTCTGACGTCTCCCCCGGATTTCAGTGCAGTTGGCAAAACTGCTGCAGTACATCCTCCTGGAAGATACGGGCTGTACTAAGAGGAAATCCGGCAGTTTTTGGTTCTGCTTTTCTGGCAGGTGAAAGTCACTGTCCTGGCTGCTAACAACCCCAGCTCTCAGTTCCACTACCTCATTCAGGTCCACCTTGGGTACGGAAGAAGGGCTGCCCCAAAGCTACGGTCAGTAGCATCCTGCACATTGCTTTGTGCCTCCTTCCACTGGGACTCATGGTAACCTGGTGATATCTCAGTGTCCAATGGCACTTAAAATAAGGATCACAGACCTGGGTGTGGTGGGGCATGCGTGTAATCCCAGTACTCTGGCAGGCTGAGATAGGAGCATCACAAGTTTGAACCCAACCCGGGCAATTAAGTGAGATCTTGTTTCAAAATAAAAAACACAAAAAGTCGCTTATGTAACCCAGGATAAGAACTTGGATTCAATCCCAATATAGAAAAAATCACAAAGATTAGTATTCTCTGGTTGTAAATTTTAACTGTGAAGAGTGATCTGTCCTTGTCTGAGATTTCAAAAATGTCATCCAAGTACAGATTTGTGTGTCTTCGCCTTTCTCCTTTGGAATAAACCTAAAGAATTAAGTAAAACTTTTCCATACTTTCTTTTTTTAATTTTACTTAAAGAAAGACTAAACAAAACAGAAAATAGGTAGAAATAATACATACATTCAGAGAAAAAAATAAACAATAAGAAATCACTAATTGATGTTTACATATTGGTGCAAGAATGGAACATGTAAAGTGGGGATTCAAACAGTGAGGCTGCAAACAGTTCTGTTCAATTGTCCAACAAAAACTTAGTAACATTGTTATCAATCCTATACACTTAAACATACATGCAGTTATCCATATCTTCATTTATGTTTAGATTAAACAAACTAAAGCAGGTTAAAATCATTCTGAACAAAGAATAATAGTATTGCTGGATTTCACATCATGATACTGCATGATCAGCACTAGATACTGTAGTGTCTTTTTTTAAAATTTAATTTAAAGGAAGACTAAAAACAGAAAACAGGTAAAAATAATACATAATTTCAAAGAAAAAATAAACAGTAAGAAATCACTAGTTGATGATTATAGATTGTCTTCTTACAAATAGTTATTCAAGATACTAAAGTGGAGCATATAAAGTGGGGATTCAAACAGTGAGATTGCAACCAGTTCTGTGCAACTATCCAACAAAAACTTAGAAATATGGTTATCAATCCTGTGCACTTAAACATACATGCAGTATCCATATCTTCAATTATGTTGAGACTGAATAAACCCAAGCAGGCTAATATCACTCTGAACAAAGAATAATACTATTGCTGGGTTTCACATTATGACACTCCAGGATCAGCACTGGGTATTTTAGTGTCTTTTTTTTCCTTAAAAGTATCTGTTTATTTCATCATATGTCATAAGATCAGTTGTCATAAACTGTTTATAGATTCTACACATGCATGAGTCTTAATGTGTATTTCCTTTCTATATTGGAGAAATAAAACAAAGCAAGACAAAACAAAGCATATTCCTATAAACGCATGAAATGAAACAAACATATAAGACCGTTGTACAAAGAGTTCTACCATGGTTCCTGTGTTGTCTCTTGTTATCTCCAATAAAGTTGGCTATATCATCAGACATAGTATGATTGAATATATCAGTACATAACAGTATTAATAAAAACACAACTTTTTATATAGTATAGAACTTCAAAAACCAGCATTTATCAAACCAGAATGTGTATCATAGAGTCTTGTCATCTTCTGTGTAGTTGCCTATACTCTCAGACTTGATACTATCAATCATATCAGTTTTGAATAAAATCTTCTCTGCCTCATTTTTGTTATGCTCTTTTTTGCCATCAGTTGTCTGCTTATTTTCTTTATTCTGTTTTCTGCTCCATTCATTGAGGCCTCTCTGCCACTGTCCCTGGAATCCCAGTACTTTTCTCTCTCTCTAGAATGCCCTGCAGTATTCTCTGTAGAGTTGGATTGGTGGTTGCAAATTTCCCAAGTTCCTCTTTGTGTTGGAAGCATCCTGTTTCTCCATTAATTTCTTTCTTTCTTTCTTTCTTTTTTTGGTGCCGGGGATTGAACTCACAACCTCACGTTTGCCAGACCGGCATTTATGTTGCTGAGCTAAACCCCCAGCCATTCTCCATTAATTTCTAGAAACAGTTTATCAGGGTATATCAATCTGGGATGAAGGTTATTTTCTTTCAGGGCTTGGAATATTTCACTCCAGTCTCTTCCTGACTTGATGATTTGTGTCAAGAAGTCTGCTGTTATTCTGATGGGCCTTCCTCGATAGGTTATCTGTTTCTTGTCTCTAACAGCTTTTAATATTCTGTTTTTATATTGAATTTCTGGGATCTTGATTATTATATGCCTGGGTGTAGCTCTGTTTTGGTTGTAGGTGGCTGGAGTTCTGTATGCCTCATATATCAGAATATCATTTCCTTTTCCTATGTTTGGGAAGTTTTCCTTAATTATTTCTGTGAATAACCTTTATAGTTCCATTGTTTGTACTCCAGCTTCTTCATTCACATTCTTTATTCTCAAGTTATAGATCCTTTTGTTGTCTTCTAGCCTCTGTGTTGTTACTGATTGTTTCCTTGTTATTTTTTAAAAGTTCCCCCTTTCATATTCCCACATTGCAAAATTGTCCTCCAGTTTGGATAATCTATCCTTACTTTCTTTCAAGCTGATTTGCCATCTTTCCCTAGAGTTTTTAATTTCCTGGTGATCTCTTTGAATCTGCTTCATGTATTCCATATTTTTTTTTTATTCTTCACCAAATGGATCTCTCCTTTGTTTGAGTTCCTCCCTTCTTCTGTCTGTGTCTGCTTGAGGGATGCTTTGTATCTCTTTTATTAATCTTCTTATATCTTTCTTTATTTGGCTAAATATTTCACTTTTGAACTCGCCTATGAGGCCCCGAATATATCTCTTTATGTCCACCAGTGCTATGTCTGATATTGCATGTTTGCTGTTCTCATTCTCCTTTGTATTTACCTGTCCTGGGTCAATGTTCTCAGGGTTGGGGTTTGGGGACTTTTTATTGTTGCTTCCTCTTCCCATCTTTTTTGCTTCTTCCAGGAGGCCCCAGTTTCTTTCTTTTTTGGTTACAATTCTTAAGCACGCTGGCTAGATGACCCTTCACATTGCAGTGTGCTGGTGAGTTGCAGACAGGGACAGTGTATGCTGGCCCCTCCCCTCCAGATCAGTCAAGCTGCTGTGGCCTGCACTGTATCACTGCTCCGCCTCCCCTTCGGGCCAGCCAAACCTCCAAGGCCCCACTGGGCCAGTGTAGTTAGTGTGCACCACTGCTGCAGGGACTTGACCTCGGATAACCTACTGGGTCTCAGCCAAGTCATGTGATCCAGGCCTAGCTCACTCAACCAATCCCGTTGGGAAAGGGAACAATTGACTGAAGTCACTGCTGCCCCTGTACTTGCCAGTCCTGCCGGTCCCAGAATGTCATCCGCCGGAGCCCCCCTATTTATGGAATGGCTCAACTCCCACCACTCACCACAGGTCAATGTAGGCACCCTGCCAACTCAGCTCTCCGTTGGGCTTGCTGACCCCCAAACTCAATGTAACTGTGCCTTCAGTGAGTCGAAGTGGCAGGACCTCAGACGGCTTGGCAAGTCGTGGCGGGACCTCGGATGGTCGGCAAGTCACCTTAATTTCTTCTTGGGATGAGAGAATTCATCTCCCTCTGAGGCTCCCCACTCTGTGTTATGTTGAACTCTAAGATGACTATCTCAGGGAGCCTCTGTAGCCAGTTGTTATCTGTCGGCCATCTTTGCTCTGCCTCCTACACTTTTTTTCTAGGTCACATTTTAGGTTTTATCACCCTCTAGGGAGGGTGACCCCCAGAAGACAGCCTTCAAATGCAGCAGGGGACTGAACGTGTTCCCATCACTGAGTCCTTGCTGGGGATCTGCACAGCCTTGGGCTATGGCACAACAGTTCTGGCAACAGCCCATGTTGGTAAGTGCCTGCCTCAGGTCACCTCATTTCTCCTTTGCAGTTGGTTAGTACCCTACTGAGAGAACAGCAGGCACAAGGAGTGATCAAAATGTATGGTGGATATTTACATTAAAACAGCTAGTACAGTAAAATATTTACTAAAGGAGCATATTTATTGCCACTAATCCTTCTTAAAATATTGCTCTCCAACATACTTATCCCCTAGTTTTTGCCACTTTCTGGGACAGTTCTGGAAGTTATCTTTTGTGTCCTTCTAAGATACGATAAAAAACAGCGTGAATGCTGCTGTCAAGTGCCATGCAACAGAAAGGCAGGTTTGTGAAAACATGATGAGAATCTAGGAAAACGGCAGAGTGATGAGCAGCAGGGAAAGAACCTCTCCAAGGTTTGGTGTCCAGACCCTGGAATATAGCAGCATGGGGAAGAGAAGGAGGAGAGAGGTGGGTCCCATGGACACAGGAAGGATCTGAACAGAGACCTGAAGCCCATGCAGAGAGAGAACACAGGAATCCATCAAAAATAAAACCAGAGGTGGCGGCCCTGCCAGACAGGGAGAAGCAGCAAGAAAGCCAAGTGGCCTTCATGTGTACTGGCAGAGGGCCTCCTGGCTGGGGCAAAGCTGCAAGAGAGCCATGCATCCCCCATGCGCCGTCAGCAGCCCCGCGGGCCGAGGAGAACCGTAAGAAAGCTGTGCAGCCCCACCCCGACCCCGTGCACCTGCAGCGGCCCTGCCAGTGGGAGGAACAGCACGGAAGTTCCCTTCCCCTCACTTCTCACCCATAAGCAACCGGACGCAACACAAACTGAGATGATAACCGAAAAGGGAAACAACCTGACATTTGTGCTGTTTGGCTGTGCAGGCCCAGGGTGGTAGTCTGAGTAACTATTTAGAGGATAACAATATGCAATGTAGTAACAATTGTGGATTTCCTACTGTCCTATCACTGTTTTGTTTTGTTTCATTTTACTGTTCTGTTTTATTCCCTTTAAAAGAAAAAAATTACAGTGTGTCTTCATCCACCCTATTCACCAGGCCTGGCACTGTGTAAATTCAGGCTCTTCCCCAAAGTCAAAATGGCCATGAGAGGTAAATGTTGGAGGTGACTCAGGACATTGAGGCAGCCACAATAGGCCACTACAGGCACCTCTAAAAGAGGACTTCAGAACTGTTCCAGAAAGTGGGGTAAGTGTGTACAAAGCAGGAGGGAGTTCTGAAAGATTGATGGGTAGGTGTCCTTTACTGTAGTATATTTTAAAATTAAACATTCATGATGTTTTTTAGTCATATCCTATATGTCATCACAATAAATAACAAGAATATCTCAGGCCAAACAATAACAAATGACTATTGAATTTGGCCATTTTGTTTATGTCTTAAAGCTGTATGAGGACAAAAAAACCCTGAAAAGAAATATGGGAAGTTAACAGTATAATTTTTGGATAGCAGAAATGATAGATGTTTTACTTTCTCTCATGTTATTTTCATTGCATTTCTTGGTTGTGTACAGCAAGTAATCGTAATGAAATATTGCTTGAAAGTACCATAAAAGTATTTCCAAATATGAAAAATGTCTCTAAAGCATAAATTTAATAAATAGCTATCCACTGAATTTTCTTTGGGTCAAAACTAAGAGCTTAAGGGGACGGTAAGGAATGGAGTTCGCATGCTGGACACAGCGGGGGCAGCAGGGACGAGCAGCCAGTGACTGCACAGGAACCGGACATGGGTCCAGGTGATCTGTTTTCCTTCAGTAGCACTCTGAGAACTAGTAAATGGAGAAAGAAAGGGAAAAAAGATGAAGATAGCTGATGCTTTGGGTTTTACAAAAAGAGAAAGGGATGAAGTGGAGGATCTAATTCAGGCACTCGACATCGGTTGCCAAATGTTGCCCACCTGAAAAGTGTTTGGAATCCACCTAAGCTTACTAGCAAAATATGCTTTCCCTCTTACGATGGCTACACTGGGCAGTAGAGACTCCCAACTGCCTTGCTGCATCCTTTTTTCAGATATCTAAAAACCAGTCTGTGTACCATTGTTCCTCTTATGTTGGTTGTTAAGTGGGTAAGGTAGGGCTGGGCGTGATGCTGCCTGATTGTAATCCCAGGGCTTTGGGAAGCTGAGTCAGGAAGATTGCAAATTCAAGCCTCGCCTAGACCTAGTGACTTAGTGAGACCCTGCCTCAAGATAAAAAGTGAGAAGGGCTGTAGCTCAGTGTGGAGATCAATTCCCAGAACTGCCCCAAAATGGATAATATGCTCACCATCCTTCGTCAGCAGGAAATGCAAATTGAAGCCACAGTGAGACAGCACTAACCTCCCACCAGAACAGCTAAAATTAAAACTTTTGACAAGACCAAGTTTGAGTGAAGCGGAGGAGGAGTTAGAATGCTCACAAGCCAGTGGTGGGAGTGCAAAACGGCACGGTCACTTTAGAGGACAGTTTGGCAGTTTTATTTTAAAATTCAAAAAAAATTGTTTTTGGAATAAAGTTCGAGCTACATTTACCATATGCCCAGAAATACCATTCCTAAGTACATACTCACCCAAGATAAAGGAAAACCTATATCCATGTGTGTTCAGAGTGGCTTAACAAGAGTCTGAACCTGGAGCACCCCAAATGACCATCCGGTGAATGAAGAAAACATGTCAGCACAGGTGAACCCCAGAAGCAGTGTGGGTTCAGCTCCAAGCCACTGCCATAAAGTAAATATCGCAATAAAGCAAGTGACATGAAATTTTTGGCTTCCTGTGCCTATAAAAGTTGTGTTTGTGCTATACCGTAGTCTTTCTAGTAAGTGTTCATTAGAATTTTGTTTTTAAAATAATGCTTATGCCGGGGGTTTGGCTTAGCGGTGTGAGCGCCTACTTGACAAACGCGAGGTCTTGAGTTCGATCCCCGGTACAAAAAATTAATTAATTAAATAATGCTTAAATTTTAATTTAAAAATATTTCAGCCAGGCACCATGGGTATAATTCAAGCCCTCTTGAGAGGCTAAAATAGGAAGCGCATTCAAATTTAAGCCCAGTCTGGGAAATTTAGTATCTTGCTAAAGTGTCAAAATTAAAAATGAGGCCAGGTATAGTGGCTCACGCCTGGGATGTAGCTGAGTGTAGAGGCCCTGGATTCAATCCCCAGGACCGAAGAAACAAAACAAAACAACTTACTCCTAAAGACTGCCAAGGATCATCTGAGCCTTCTAGAAGCTGACTCTTTCTGTGGGCTCACCTCGATGCTGACGGCTGCAGATGGATCGGGGAGATGGTTTTGGAGCTTAAGCTGGTTGTGGTGACTTCTTAACATAAGACAGTAAAGTCCGCCACGTCAGTCAGCTCTTCCTTTCATGAGAGATTTCTCTATCACATGCAGGACTGTGTCTGCATCTTATTTGCAATAGAACGTCTTCCCAAATTAGAGTGAAGTCTCAAACTTTGCTACTTTATCAACTACTGTGTAGTATTTTAAATCCTTTGTTGTCGTCTCAGCAGTGCTGACATTGTCTTCAGGCCCGGATTCCTTGTCAAGAAACCACTTTCTTGCTCATGAATAAGAGAAACAACTCCCGGTCTGGTGAGGTTTTCTCAGGAGCCGCCAGCCTTCCCGCCACAGCTCAGGCTCCAGCCCTCATGTGTTGGCCACTGCATCTCTGTTCCTTACGCCGCTGAGGCCTCGGACCCCTCAAAGTCACCCAGGAGGATTAGAAGCAGTTTCTTTTTTTTGAAGTATGGTTTGATTTTAGATTTTGTATTAGTACGTGTTTGTGATGCGTAATAAATGTATTCGTTGTGGGGAGCTGATGCATATGTGTGTATCACGGCTTAGTCCTTGTCACCTTTCCTTCCCTACCCCTGCTCATCTCCCCATTTCCATTGACTGTCTTTTATTTTGCTCTATAAGTTGTTTATTACTTTGGGCTTCTCATATAAGAGAAACCATATGATGTTTCCTTCCATGTCTGATTTATTTCACTTAACATTATGATCTCAGTGTGCATCCATTTTCCTACAAATGGCTCAGATTTATCCTTCATAGCTGAGTAGTACTCCACTGTATATAAATACTTTTCCTTCATCCATTTATCTGCTGATGACGTACAAGCCATTTCCAAGATTTTGATCTCCTCCCAGAAGTCACAAATGTTCTAAATGGCACCTAGAAACCTCTTCCAGAAGGTTTTTACTTAGCTCAGATCTGTCTGAGGATTCAGTGCCTGTAGCAGAGATCGCTTTATGGGATGTGTTCCTGAAATGAGACTTGAGCTGCTGGGTTGCTGCGTGCCTGTAATCCCAGCACTCTGAAGAATGAAGTAGAATGATTGCAAGTTCACACCCAGCCCGGGCAACTTAGCAATTTATAGAGACCCTGTCAGAAAGACAGAAAGACAGCGCACCAGCAGGCAAACCCAGTCTGGGAACCAGCGCCATGCACAGGCCACCGCTGGACTGGAACAGACAAACCCCAGCCCTTTCCGGCAAGCAGGCTGGCAAACAAGAAGTACCAAGCCCCACCCCTGCCGAAAGCGACCAGCCTACCCTGAGCAGAGGCTGTGGTGGTAGCTATGAAGGTGAAATGCAGTTGGACGCCTGTGGTGCTCTGGTGTTTCACTGACATTGCAGGTCTAGGGCGGGTGGGGTAATGTTCAGAGGATAGTGGTGCACAGTGTGACACCCAGGGGGGATCTCCGGAGGGCTGCAGCCATTGTTGATTCCCTGTGGTCTTGTTTTGGAAGTCCTTCATTGTTTCCATTGTTTTGTTGGGTTCAGTTTTATCCTTTTTTGTTTTGTGTGATTATGTCAAATCCGATGGCAGGAGCAGCCATTTCAAAGATAGCAAGATATTTTGGTAGCAGTTTTGGCTTTATTATAGGCTTGTTTTGAAGTCCTTCACTGCATTCATTGCTTTGTTTTTATTGTTTCTATTCCACTCTGTTCTGTTTGATTTTCACTATATCCAAAGTTATCTGTAGGTATTTTGAAGACATCAAAAGGCATTATGGTAACTATGTTGATTTTGTAATGTTTTGAAGTCCTGTATCTCTCACACTGGTTTGTTTTGATTGGTTTTATTGTTTTATACTCTTAAAAAAAAAAGACAGACAGACAGATAGGCTGGAATGTAGTTCAGTGAAAAGGCTCTATGTTCAATCTACACCAAAAAGAAAAGAAAAAAAATTTTAAAAAAACCTGGGGCAAAGTCGAAATTACTCCTTGGTCCATCCATTACATAATGATGTCATACTGGCAGGCACAAGAACATTATGAATCTCTTTATGCATCTCTGTCTGAGCTCTGGAAGGACAGATGCATTGCCAGTGATCAGTAATATTTAGTCTAAAAAGTCAGCTTAAAATATTTATTAAATAGGTGTGTTGTCATCTGGGCCTTGTTATTTCACGTAGAATGCATGGGCAGAACAGAGTCCCTATAACTCTCAAAGGCCCTGGGATTTTCAGAATTTTAAGCAATCATTGGCTTTGACTTAAAGTCACCAGACGCATTATACCATAACACGTCAGCCTGGCCTTGGAAGCCAGGCACTGACTTCTCTGGCTAGTAAAGTCCCAGCTGGTGTCTTTTCAATAGAAGGCAGCTGTCGTGGCCGCCTTCTGGGAGCGCGCTGCCTCCCCTGCACATCCGTGTGGCGGAGACGGCGTCTTTCCTTAAACCCATAAACCGATGTCTTCCAGTTTCCATTTTTCTTCTGCACCTCCTTCCCTTCTCTCAGCCTTCCAGAATGGAAGCGAGTTCGAGCTTTGTTGTGGATTAGGCTTTGTTAGAGCAATGCTGTGGCTGGTTTGCTTGGCTCTCCAGACCACTAAAACTTTCTCTGCATCGGCAATAAAGCCATTTACTTTTTAATCATTTGCAGGTTCCTTCAAGAACTTTTGCATTCACAGAGTGGCTGTGTTCAGCCCAAAAGGCCCAGCTTTGGGTTTGCTCAGCTTTTGACACATGCCTTCCTCATTTAGCCTAATCCTTCCTAGCTTTTGATCTAAAATGACAGTCAGACTTTTCCTTTCGCTTGAATATTAGAGGCCACTGGAGGGTTGTGAAACAGCCTTGCTTTTACTGTGTGTCAGGGAATAGAGGCCTGGCGACAGGGAGACATGAATGATGGCCAGTAGGGGGAGCAGTTGGAACACACAGGACAGAGCCGTCCGCTCAGATCTGTATTCTCAGGGGCATAGTATGGTGTCAAGATTATAGTGGGTCTCAATATTTGTTGCAACCTTAATTGTCATCATTAGGATGATAAATGTACATTACAATTCTCAAGGCTATATATCACCTCTAGAGGTTCATAACTTCGTATGTATTAAGATGCTAAAAGGCTTTTTCTAGTCACTTTTTGTGGAGGCTTTTTTATACTTTTCTATCTTTAAAACCTTAACTGATATGTAAAACTTGTACATAGCGATGGTGACATACGATGTTCAGATAACAGTAGACATACGTATACTTTGTGTAGTGTTCAACCCAGAATGAACACCCATCTCCGCAAACAACTAGCAGTTTTTAATATCATTTAGCTTCCTTTTTAAAAAATATACAGCACATTATCATTATCTAGAGTCACCATACTACTTTTCCCTTTTTTTTTTTTTTTTTTTTTTTTTTTTTTTGTCTTTTTCCTTTTTATCGGTACCACGGATCGAACTCACGACTGCCTGCTTGCAAGGCAGGTGCTTATGCCACTGAGCTAGATCCCCAGCCCCTACTTTTCCTTTTTCAGTTGCAAAAGTAAGTATGCTTTCATGCAAATAACTTTGAAAATACAGAGCAGAACTGTGACATTTTCTTCTTTGGCAAATGACAGTCTTTTCCACGATATCTTTCTGCTAAACATAGTGAATGCCTCAACACTGGGGTTTTTCTGACACTCAGAAGCAACACCTTGCCCCGCCCGTATGAAAGGCCAAGAGCATAAATGTTATACCAAAAGCATAAAAGGCCCTTATCTTATTTTAACCAACCTGAAAATTACTATTTTCCCTTTGCTTGTTTTGATTTTCTGTGTGTGGTAGAGGGATTGAACTCTGGGCCTTCACACTGAGCTACACCCTAGGCCTTTTTTGTTTTTTCTTTTTTGTAGTGGGACTCAAACTCATGACCTTGTGCTTACCAGGCAGGTGCTTATGCCACTGAGCTAAATCCCCGGTTTGGTTTATTATTTTGAGACAGGGTCTCCCTAAGCTGCTTTACTGCCCAGGCTGGTCTTGATCTTGCAGTCTCTCAGGCTCAGCCTCACAGAGTGCTGAGATTATAGGCAAAAACCACTGTGCCTGCTTTATTCCGTGCTTATTAAGCTTTGCTCTTTAAAAATGCACAAGCTAGTTTAAATCAAATCGACTTAGTCCCCTGTGATTTCATACACTGCCTCAGTAAGAGAGTCCCCAGAAAAATACTAGCTCTGAAGGAGTTCATGTTCCTCACACAAAAAATAGTTTTTAATTGAAATTAGACAAGGACGGTGATCAGAGCTCATGCTGCTCTGGGTGGAGGTTAACTGACTACATAGATGTAAGATGAACTCAAAAAGGTTGAACAATCAGGTGAGTCTGGGATTAGCATGTGAAGAGTGGGGGAGGGGGGAAGCCTGTGACTGCTGGAAAGAGGCCGAAATCTCAGGGCCTGTGACTTGTGAAGGGCAGTTGAGGCCACAGATCCAGCAGGCCAATAAGTTATCAATGTCAGTCTTTTTCTTTTTCCTTTTGGTTTTTTGAGACAGGCTCCCCCTATGCAGTTCAGGCTGGGCTCAAACTCACCACGTAGCCCAGACTGGCCTTGAACCTTTAGTGAGTCTCCTGCTTCAGCCTCTCTGGAGTGCTGGGATTACAGGCATGTGCCACCATGCCCATCCTGTTAATGTCAGTTTTGAAAAGCACTCTGCAGACCCTGTTTGCAGCCTGTGGTGATGAAGACCGAGGCTGGTAGGACAGGGAAGATCGGTGTGTGGAGCAAAAGAAGTTTAAGCGTATCACACATTCTGAACAGCTCTTAGGTGTCAGGATGCTGGCTTGGCTTAGCAGCAGGAAGCGACATACGGGCTCAGCTCTCATCTTTTCCTCCTTTCCTTGCAGTGATCAGCCCGTTACTTGGACACTCACTGGCAGTGCAGATTGTGTCTTAGCACATAGCAAGCGATCCACACCCACCTCTCGAAGGTGGAGATCTGTATCTTCCTACAGGTACATAAGCCAGGTAATCATCAGTGACATGGCTACTAGCAGGGAATGGCATTGCTTGTGTGACTGTTGGCTGCCAGAGATGTAGAAGACGGCGAGCATGATCAGCTCTTTTCCTGGCTTAGCTGGTTCTAAGCTTCATCTCTTTTCCTGGCTTAGCAAATCAGAGTTGTGGTTTTTTTTTTCCAAACTGCCATAAGAAAATAATTTTATTTGGGTTCTTTTGTTTGCCACAGCAAAACCTTTGTGGTTTGCATTTGCTGTATCCCTTAGCAGTTCTGAAGCTCACATTGAACATGTGTGCTAGCCAAAGCTGTGCTACTAACCTAGATTGTGGCCCAATCTGAAACTCATTTCTACCCCGCAGTGGCCTCTTAAATGGGTGCGAGCCACTTTAACTGATTTAGGACAATCATGGTTCACTTCTGGACGGGCAGACCCATGTTGCTACTTGTTACTGGAAAACAGGTTTTGGTTAGAAAAGAGGAAGGAGAAAATAAATGTCCATTGTTGGAGAGGCAACCAACAGGTTCTGCCACTATGCAGAACTTCCTGGTCAGGGCTGGAATTCTCCACAAGGTATCTAAAACTAGAATCCCTGAGTTGAAAAGTAGCCCTTTTGTAAAAGAAAATGACACCCTGTGTCAGTGATGGTCTCAGTTACTTTTCTCATTGCTGAAACAAAATACCCAACACTCCAGTTAAAGGAGAAAAAGTTTATTGTGGCTCACAGTTTGTAGAGGTTTCAGCCTATAGTTGGCTGGCTCCAGTGCAGGATGGCATTGCAAAGGAGAAAAAGTTCACGGCAGGAAGAAAGCAGCAGAGTCACAAAGAAACAGCAGCAAATGACAAAGGCCACCCTCATTCTGTCCTTTATAATCTACAGGCTGCACACCCCTCAGGCGGGTAGCGCTCACACCCAGAAGATGCCAAACCACTCAGTGAACTGACTTACTAATCCCAGCACCACACACCCTACTTCTGCTTCCCAAAAGCCCCCCTTATGACCACATGAGGCTTTGGGGGACATCTAGAAATAAGCCATAACAGATGTTGAATCTTTTACAACTTTGAGTGATACCAACAGCCCACAGTGGCATGCATACCATAGGGTTACCACAACTGCTCTATGTCAAACAAAATATGTTTGTCTTTTGTTTTAGGAAGGTCTTTTGAGATAGGATCTCACTATGTCGTCGAGGCTGGTCTTGAACTTGCCTCTGCCTCTCAGATTCATGACCATGCTCCTGCCTCTGCCTTCTAAGTGCTGGGATTACAAATGTGTGCCAACATGCCCAGCCTAAAAGTATTTTTTCAGTAGTCAAATTTGGCCAGATGTGGAAGCACACACTTGTAATCGCAGGTACTTGTGGAAACAGAATCACAAGTTCAAGGCTAGTCTGAACAATGTAGTCAGGCCCTGTCTCAAAGTAAAAAATTTAAAAATAGGCCTGGGTAAGTTAGAGTTAGAGCACTTCAAGGCTCTGGATTCAATCCCTAATGCTGCCAATAAATAAGGGAAAGTTAAAAAAAAAAAAAAACTTGTTAATACCAAGTATTGCCGGGCATAGAGGCACAGGCACATAATCCTAGCACTCAGGAGGCTGAAGCAGGAGGATTGTTGTGAGTCTGAGACCAGCCGGAGCTCAAAGCCAGCCTGAACTGCATAGCAAGACCCTGTCTCAAAAAGACCAAAAAAAGAAAAAAACACAACAACAACCACATATTGACATGGCTGTGTAACAGTGAGAATTATAAGAATCAAACCCAGTGCTTCTCATATGTTTTCCTTTATGAAAACTTAAAGGATGATGAATAAGTATCTCCCTATTCCTAACTCAGTTCTAACGTATTTTTAAATATTTGGTATATTTATTAGCTAAAATTTATTCATTTTGTTGAAATATTATTTAAATCTTTCTAATCTTGCAGTTTCCAATAAAGGTGTGGTTGTAGATTGGTTAATTTCCCTTTTAATTACATAAGTTTGATTTTTACCATATAAGCGTATTTTAAGGATATTTTCTTAAGAGCATCTAAATGCATGTTTGTTATTTTTTCTGAGTGAATGTTCCTTTACATTTTTATCGGTACCAAGGATCGAACTCACAACCACACACTTGCAAGGCAGGCGCTTATGCCGCTGAGCTAAATCCCCAGCCCCATAAGTTTCCTTTTCATCCCCCTAACATTTCTTTACCTTAACTTCTATTTCATATAGTATTCTTGGTAATTGGGCTCACTTTCTTTAGTTACTATGCCTATTGCCCCATATACCTTTATGTCTTTAACCCTTTTCTATGGTTATGTTGGAATGTATGTTTAAGGCCAGGCTTAGTGTTGCATGCCTATAATCTCTGCACTTGAGAGGCTCAGTTAGGGTTACCATGAGTTCGAGATCAGCCTGGGGTACATAGTGAGACCCTGTCTCAAAAGAACAAAAGAAAGAAAGAAAGAAAGAAAGAAAGAAAGAAAGAAAGAAAGAAAGAAAGAAAAGAATGTATGCTTACAAAGCAGGATATAACTGTAGTTTTAAAAATCAGATCTAAAGCAGGGTGTGGTGGCATGCTCCTGTAATCCCTCATGAGGCTGAGGCAGGAAGATTGTTGCATATTCAAGACTAGCCTGGGCTACAAAGTGAGCCCAAGGCCAGCCTGAACTGCGTGTCAAGACCTGCCTGCACACACACAGACACACACACACACACACACACACACACACACACACTCAGATCTAATAATCTATATGCAATATGAGTTTACTACACTGTTATGATTGTTGGCCTACTTGTATTTCTATTTGTAAATACTTCTTCCATTTCCTTCTCCACCTTCTGCTTTTATTGTTTCTCCTAATTCTTTTTATTGGTTACTTTAAATCTCTTTTAACATTTTCCTCAATAGATTTTTGGCATTGCCGAACTCAGACCCAGAGCCTCAGCGTGCCAAATGCTCTACCACTGAGCTACGTCCTCAGCTCTCACTATTGTTACTTTTCTTGGATGATCTCATTAAAGGTGTTTCTCCTCCTGAACATGACAACTAGGAAGGCTTTAACCTCTTCTGTATAATCTCCCTTTCAGATTGTTTCTCCCAATGTTTTAAATTACTGCCTAGTCTTCTAGTTATGCCATTGTGGATTTTAGATACACAAGGAAAGCTTTTTTCCCCTACAAGTTATAGCTGATGACGTATAATGACAGATGTTACCAGTCCTGCACCTAGCTTAGGATTTTGGGTGGATTGGGAAGGTACTTGTCGCTTTTACTATCTCTCTAGATTTTTTTTTCTTCTTGTTGGAAGTAGCCATTTTAGTAGTTGCTTTGAATGTGAGAGTGTGTGTGTCTCGTTATTCCTGACTCACAGTTTGGGTATAAATGTGTGGTGGAAGAGCCACTGCCACGCGGTGGTAGAGTGTTTGCCTAGCATGCACAAGGCCCTGAGTTCAGTCACCGGAAAAAGAGAAAACACTACTTTTCTGCATGTGTGGTGGATGAATTAGTAGTCCACGTGAGCGGGACCGCCCAGCTGAACTGAGTCAGCACGGTGTTGTTGCTGAAACTGCACACAAGGAGAACAGAGGGGACGGTTGTGTGCTGCTGATTTTCCTGGTGAAGCTTGCTATGGCTGCCTGCTGTTATCATCAGAGGAGCTGGGGCCTCGCCACCGTTGCCAGGGAGGACTGCTGTCCTCTTCCGGGGAGCTCTGGTCTCTGCCTTTGCCTGGAGCATCGCCTCCTGGCTCCAGTGCAGATCCTTCACCCCAGCAGTGCAGCCCTTCCAGCTTCCACCCCTGACCACTGGGTCTTCCCAGGGCAGATCCCTAATACGAACTTGCGCGGGACATTTCGGTGGGCTCCAGGCCCTGGACTGGATCCTTCGGGTCTCCAGCGCACAGACAGGTGTTTGCACTCTTCTCCATCTGATGCAAGTGAGCACCAACTAATACAACATAGTTAGCTTTTCCCCCTTCATATTTTGACTTTAACCCATTGTCTTCTGCCCAGCAAGCAGTGACAAGTTCCTAAGCACAAAAACAGTGGCAGCTTTGGGTAGAACAGCACACTTCCATTTGGCCTGTGAGAGGGCAACCGAGCACAGATGGATTTGTCTTCTTGGCGCATTGTCCCTGTCACTATAAGAATGTCCTTCTTTGTCTCTAGTAACAGCTTTAACGTCTTCTTCGTCTGATACTCGTACAGTCACTTGTGCTCTCGCCGATGATTGTTCATGGGATGTCTGGGCTCCACCCTTTACACTTCAGATCACACCCAGAGTCTGCTGTGATAATCTCTGCTTCTTCAGACTTTGACCCATTTGTGTCTAATCAGTAACAGTTTATAACTGCCATTCTGCTGTGTGTTTTCTACATGTTTCTTTCTCTTTTTTCTCCCAGTTTCTCTATTCTTCTATGTTGTACCAGGTATTTTGCAGGATACCATTTTTATAGATTTCTATTTCTTGCAATTTTTGTTAGGACACGTTTGCAGCACATAATGATTATCTCCATCATGACTGAGTTGGCACATGGATGTAACACATCTAATTCTTCTTGTTCCTTCCCCTCATCTCCCTCTTTCCTATCTGGAACTCTTGACCTCCTTCCCACTGGCAAAAAGTATTGGCTTGTTTCCTATTATTTATCTTTTATACTGCACTTTCATGTAGTTATATTTTGGGATTCTCATCTAAGAGAAATCGAGACATTTAAGCTTGCATGTTTGATTTAACATTAGTCTCAAGATGCATTTTTTTCTTACAAATGATTTAAATTTATCCTTCATAATTAGTATTCCACTGTGCATTATTAATACCATATTTTCTTCATCTGTTGATGGACATGTAGACTGCTTCTAAGATTTAGCTATTATGAGCTGTCCTATTAAAATGGATATGCATGTACTACTGGACTGTGATATCTTTAACTCTTGGGAAGATACATAGGGCAGAAATACCTGGTTCTAATGAAATTTCTGTTTTTAGTTTCTTGAGATTTCATATTGATTTACACAATGGTTATACTAGTTTATATTCTTACCAACAATGTAGAAGGGGTTCTTTTCCCCCCAAACCTCACTAGCATTTATTATTTGATTTCTTGATGATAGCCATTCTTTCCAGAATAAGATACCATATCAGTGTTGTTTTAATTTGTGTTTTTCAACTAACTAGAAAGGTTTCTCATAAATGGCTTTTATCAGATTGAAGAGATTGTTATATCTATTTTCTTCATTTTTTTTTATTATGAGTGCATGTGGTACTTGTTAGAGGATTTCTCTGCATTTATTTATTTTTTATTTTTTTTGTCTTTTTCCTTTTTATCCGTACCAGGGATTGAACTCATGACTGCCTGCTTGCAAGGCAGGCGCTTATGCCACTGAGCTAAATCCCCAGCCTCTCTGCATTTATTGAGATAAGCATTTGATTTTTGTCCTTGTGTCTCTTTAGTGCATCTACTGATTCGCATATGTTGAGCCATCTGTGCATTGCTGAGATGAAGCCTACCTATGAGACATGACTTTTTGGGGCTGGGGATTTAGCTCAGCAGTGTAAGCACCTGCCTGGCAAGTGCGAGGTCATGAGTTCAATCCTCAGAACCAAAAAAAAAAAAAAAAAAAGAAAAGAAAAGAGAGAGACATGATCTTTTAATGATTTTTTGCATTCTTTTTGACACTGTCTTGTTGAAGATCTTCACATCTATGTTCGTTAGTAAAATTCGCCTATACTTTTCTTTTTTAGTTGAGTCCTTGTCTGTTTTTGAAATGAAGGTAATGTTAGCTTCCAGGAATGACTTTAGCAAATTTCATGTAAAAGTTTGATGTCATTGTAGAATTCAGTAGTGATCCTTTTTTTTTTTTTTTTTTTTTTTTTTTTTTTTTTTTTGTCTTTTTCCTTTTTATCGGTACCAGGGATCGAATTCATGACCGCCTGCTTGCAAGGCAGGCGCTTATACCGCTGAGCTAAATCCCCAGCCCTTTCAGTAGTGATCTTGATATGGAAATATTTGAAGCTATAGTATATGAAGTTTTATTCAAATATTTCAAGGAAAAAGACAGACACTATGGTAACTACTATTAAGTCGGGTTATATGGTGGTGAAGCACTAGGTTGCTGAAACAGTCATGCTTTGACCTGTATTATTATATTGTTATGTCCTGTTTTATCTCAATCTCTCCCTTATTCATTAAAAAAATTATTTAGTTATTTTTAATGTTTTTTTTAATTAAGGGGAAAATTTAAAAAATTAGCAGGATATATAATAGTAACTTTTTTTGATTCCCTATTAACTTGTTTTGAAGTCCTGTAATACTCCCACTACCTTGTTTTGACTGATTAGACTCTGTTCAAAAAAAAAAAAAAAAAAAGAATTCAGTAGTGAATCTGTCACATCCTGAGTTTTTCCTTTTTGCTAGGTTTTTATTTTTGCCTCAATTTCATTGCCTGTTATTGGATTATTTGAGGTTTTTACATCTTCTTGGTTCAATTTTGGTAATTTATATGTGACTAGGAATCTTTCTATTTTTTCCTGAGTTCTCCAATTTATTGGAGTACAGATTTCCAAAGTAATTATTAATAATCTTCTGAATCTTTGTTTTTGAGTCTTTGTTTTTCTAGGAACTTGAGGTACATTAGTAGGTTATTTTTTTAGACTTGCTTGTTTTGCTGATGTGGGCATTTACAACTATAAACTTCCTTCTTAGGATCGCTTTTATTACATTCCAGAGGTTCTGATATATTATACTGGTGTTCTTGTGTCTAAGAACTGTCTAATTTCTTCCAGTATTTCTTCTGTGACCCACTGATTATTCAAGAGTGTATTGTTTAACATTCATGTGTTTGCAAAATTTCTGTGGTTTCTTTTGATTTTTAGTTTCATTTTACTTATGGTCTGATGATATGCATGGGATAATTCCAATTCTTTTGCATTTAAGCATGCTTTATGGGCTAGTATGGGGTCTATTTTATTGTTTGAGACAGGGCTTCACTATACAGTCCAGGTTGGCTTCAAACTCAGCAATTCTCCTGCCACTGCCTCCCAAGTGCTGGGACTACAGGCATGCACCTGACACACCTAGCTACTTTGAAGAAAATTTCTTGTGCTGCTGAAAAGAATGTATATTCTGTTATTGGGTAGAATATTCTGTAGCTATCTATTGAGTCCATTTGTTCAAAGGTATGGTTAAACTCTGATATTTCCTTGATTTTTTTTTGTCTAGTTGACCTGTTTGCAGTAATGGAGTATTGATGACCTTCAGTATAATTGTGTTGATAATCACATGATGCTTTACATCCAGTTGTGTTTCATGCAGTTAGGCTTAAACTTGCAATTCAGTTCCCCTGCCTTAATCTTACAGGGTACTTGGATTGTAGGCCTGCACCACCAGTACTCAGGATAATAAAGAGATTTGTTTAAAATGCCTGAAACCAACAAGCCTCCCAGTCTTAGCTGAGGAGCTTTGTGGGCACACTGTGGTGTACCATCAGAATTCAGGAAGGCAACTGACAACTCTGCCTTAGTCTTCACTTCCCTGAATGAGAGTTAAGGGCTTGTTTTGAGTTTTCTTGAGCATCTGCACAGCCCTACACACGCATGTGACTTTCTAGATTTCCAAAAATATATCAGAGCTTTTCAAAGGTCTAGTGAATGTCTAATATATCCCCTTTTATTTTTAAGCTACTTGGTTAGCCTATTGTGTGATGACCACATTAGGCAGCTGTGAAGTTAAAAGATTATCCCTGAATATTTTTTTAATGTTGCCAGAGAAAAATTATTTTGTATTGTGTGAGCATCTGGTGAGGCCAGATAGGAAGAGTTTTGCATGTAGGGTTCATCTCTTTTACTGTGGATTTACTTTTTTTTATATCATCGTGCTCAGGATTACTTTTAATATATAAAATCATGTTTCAATTCTGAAAAATTCCCAAATGTCATCTCTGAAATGATTATTCTTCTGCTATTCCCTTATTGTATGCTACAGCCTTTCAAACTGTCTCCAGTTTTTTGTTTTTCATGCTAGCACTTGAACTCAGGACCTCATGCTTGCCAGGCAACATGTTCCACTGAGTTACATCCCCAGGCCCTGTTCTTAAGTTTTTAAAATAGCTGTGTATTCTTTTCTCCCTGAGGTGTATTCTAGATGAACTTTTTCTTCCTCCTTTTCCTCTTGTCCTCCTCCCCCTTTTTTTTTTGTTTGCATTTATTTATTTATTTATGCATTTTGAGACAAGGTCTCACTGTATAATTCAGGTTGGTCTTGAACTCCCTATGTAGCTTAGGCTGGACTTGAACTCACAGATATTCTCCTGCCTCAGCCTCCAAAAAAAATTATGCTTAGTCCAGGCTGGTCTTAAAATGTTTTTTATTGTTGCTGTTGTTGTCTTATTTATTGTTGTATTTATTTCTTGAGACAGGAGTTCACTATGCAGTTCAGGTTGGACTTTAACTCATTATATATATGTAACCCAGGCTGAGCTTGAACTCGTGGTGATCCCCTCCTTGGTCTCTGAGGATTCTGGGGTTATAAGTATGGACCACTGTTAGCATTCTGGGGGTGCTATGGACTCTTTCCAGAGAATTTTTCTAGGTTTTTGTCCTGAACAAAAAATTGGTTAAAACAAGCACAAAAAGTAGCAGTATTTTATATTTATTAAAGGTAGGAAAAGGAACATGCTCTGCAGAGTGAATGTGAGCTAATTAAAGTAGGAAAAGCATACCACGTGGAGTAAGAGTGGGCCAAAGACTCCACAGAGCCTTTTTTTTTTGAGTAGTGGTGCATTTCCCTGGCACCCACAAATCATCAGGCCTTGCTCTGCCCTCTCCCGAGAAACAGAGAGATGCTGACAGCCTCTCATTGTACACTTCTCGTGTCTCTAGATCAGTTCTTTAATACTGCATTTCTTTTTTTTTTTTTTTTTGTCTTTTTCCTTTTTATCGGTACCAGGGATCGAACTCACAACTGCCTGCTTGCAAGGCAGGCGCTTTATGCCGCTGAGCTAAATCCCCAGCCCCCAATACTGCATTTTAATTCACTGATTTTTCCTTTTTTTTTTTTTTTTTTGGTGGCAGTTGCTTTGGTTTTTTTGAGACAGGATCTTACTATCTGGTCCATGTTGGTCTTGAACTCACTATGTAGGCCAACCTCAAAATTGCAGCAATTCTCCTGCCTCAGCCTCTCAGATTCTGGGATTATAGGCATGTGACACCACACCTGGGTCTTCCATTATGGTCATGTCATTTTTTGTTTTGTTTTGGGGGTCATGTTTTTTTAATTTCAAGATACCTAATTTAGGGTTATAGATGTAACTCAGGGGTAGTGTTATGGGGTTCAGGAGCAGACCAGAGGAACTTTAGAAGGCATATAGCTTTATTACACTAGCAGGGTAAAGGAAATCGTCAGTTCCAGATCGTCAGTCATTGAGTCAGCTTTGGATTTTGTTTATAAAGGTTTTCAAGCAGGAAGTAAATGATGCAGATAACATAATATCCTAGGGTTTGTCACTAAGTGTTGGGCAGAGTTCACTCTTACAGAAACAGCAACTATCTGAGATTACTATCATACCATGTACAACACAGAGGAAGAATCCATCATTGTCTGAGACCAGGCAGAGAAGTCCTTGCAGTAATAACTCTCTGGGACTCAGAAGTAAGAGAAACATTTCTTCCTGGCAGAGCTACACTTATCTTGCAATTGGCACCCGTAGTGTCCAGGATTGCTAAGTTTGTAGCTTTCTGATCATGGGAACACACTGTGTCCCCTGGTCTCCTCCTTAAACTGTATTAGAAATATGCTTAGTACAAGAAACACAAGTTTCAAAAATTTCTCTGCATTAAAATAGCTTCTGCAGTAGAGCACCCCTCTAGCATGAGCAAGGCCTTGGATTTGAACCTCAGCATCTCTCACACACAGATATCTAATTTACTTTAATTCTATTTTTGCTCATAATTTTTGTTCTTATTAAGTGAATATTATTCCTTTATTGTCTTTCAGCAACCTAAAGTACTTATTTTGAAGTCTTTGTCACACTGACCCATAAAATTACTTACTCTCAAATCGTTTGGCTCTTTCCCTTCTTCTCTTCCTCCCCTCCCCTCCCCTCCCCCTCCCCTCCTCCCCCCTCCTCCTCCCCCTCCCCCCTCCCCTCCCCCCTCCTCCTCCTCTCCCCTCTTTCCATGCACACTACCCCTAATTTTGCTGCTTTTCCCATCTAACCCTTCATATTCCCAGTCTAAAACTAGGTCTTAATAACAGCTTGGAGCACATATTCTCATTAGAATTAATGAAACTAGGACTCTTGAAGATCTCACCTTTAGTTAATGGGTATCATGGTTTAATTTCTGGTCTTGAAACTAACTGTGCCTTTTCCTCTGTTCCCTTGCTTATAAACGAATAGCCCTATGGCATTTTTCCTTCTCCACCATCCTTTCACAGGTCTCTGGTCTCAACCCTGGTTTTCAGCAGTGAAGTTGGATTTGTTCCTCCCTTTTCCCGACCTGTGAAATGTTTTGCCCCCGTAGCACTGAGCAGGGAGCCCAGGGCCTCACACATGCGGGCGGAGGGCTCTGCCCTGAGCTCCGTCCAAGGCCCATGAACGCTTTCAGTTCCTCTTACCCTCAGGAGAGTCAGTCCCTGCCTGTGTCCTGCTGCCTTCCAGATTTGGAGCTCGATGATCATACAGCTTCTACGTCACTCACCATCTTGTTTTCTCATTTTGTGTCTCTTCCTCGACGATGTTTATTTTGTTGCAAAGCCCAGTCAAATCTTTGGTTCTCTTTTAATGTACAGTATTCCTTACAGTTCCTCCACAGTTGGCGTAGAGAAGGTGCTCAAGGTATGAACTTGTCAAACTTTTTTAAGTAGATGCTTAATGTAACTTTTAAAGAATAAAATGGCTTATCAAAATTCTTATAAAGTTAATACCCTTTTTAATTTTAAACTTCAATACAACATAAAATATCCTTATTCTCAAAAACATTTTATCATAAGGTATCAAAAGAATCATCCTATCCGAGGGCCTGTTCATTGAGGTGTTCCACTGAACTGAGAAGTCTCTAAGCAGTTTGTTGCTGAACATCCTCAGAATGCCGCTCTTGTGACACCAACAAGCTGCTGAAACTCCAGCTTCATTATTATTCCAGTAGGTGGAACCCCATGTGCAAATGGTAAAGTCCAGAAGATCTCAGGCATGAGCTTTCCCTCTCCCTCCATTCTCTCATTGTTTCTGTGTCTTCGCTCATTTTTAATTTTTACCCTAACCAACTGCACGCTACAACCTTCTGCTCAGTTTAATTTTCTTAAGCTTCTTAAGCTTTCTTAATTTTCTACGTTCCCAGTAGCAGATTTCCATGCTCCATCTGCTTTGGTGAAGCTTTTGTCATTCTTTTTCTTGCAGGGGTGAAGTAATGTGACTTGCAGAATCTCACATGCGGACACTTACTGAGTAGGGTACTGTGATTCAGGTGAAAAAGCTCACTGAAATTTTGAGTCTCAAGAGCTGTGAAAATAACAACCTGAAATACATTGTCAGTGGGTTTGGACAGTTACCGTCTGCCACCTGCTCAGAGTTCTGTGGAGGCTGTAGTGTCACTTAGGCAAACTGGGCCTCAGCCAGGGTCACCAGCGCCTTGGTGTCCTGGAAGCAGCCGGCCAGCTCCACACGCGCCCTGCACTCTGGGAGGTGCAGACTCTGCCCGGGAGAAGGGCCATCCAGGGGAGGCGGCACTGGCACTTGTTACTGTGATGTCCCTAACCCTCTGCCTCAGCTGTGCCGTGCGAGATGTTCCTCAGGGAAGTGACCAGTTTCCCGGTCCTGACCCCAGGGGAGGAAAAGCCCATCTCTGGCAGCCCAAATTGTTGACTGACATCTGCTGGGTTCTTCTGGGTGTCACTGGCCTGGCTTCAGCTTTGTTGTTGTCATTTTGTTTTTAGCACTATATAGCTTGGAACTGAGTAAAGACCAAGCCACCAGTTGGGTCATTTCAATTTTTTTTTTATTTTAAAGAGAGTAAAGTAAACAAAAATAAAAACAATGATAGAGTTTCAAAACAGAATAACAATTTAATGGTTAATATATTACATACTGTTGTCTTCAAAGTACCTGCTCAGATTACAAGATACAGGCATGCAAAATTAATCAATATAAGCACCAGCTGATCTTTTCAATGAACTAAAAGAAATTAGTGGTACAAGTACGTTAACGATCTTATCTATATATCCATATATAGGTGCCTATATTTTATTTTCCTTTCCTTCATTTTTTACCCCATCTCAGTTATTCTTTCCATATGAGCAATTTCTTTCCCTTTTTCAGTATCTATTGCAGATTTTGTACCTTATTTACTCTTTCACTTTCTTTTTTTTTTTTTTTTGTCTTTTTTGTTTCTATCGGTACCAGGGATCAAACTCACAACCACGCACTTGCAAGGCAGGCGCTTATGCCACTGAGCTAAATCCCCAGCCCTCTTTTAGGTTTTTTTTTTTGTTTGTTTTGTTTTGTTTTTTTTTTTGTCTTTTTTGAGACGGGGTCTCGCTATGCAGTTCAAGCTGGCCTTGAGCTCACTTGGTAGCCCAGGCTGGTCTCAAACTCGCAAGGATCCTCCCACCTCAGCCTCCCAAGTGCTGGGATTACAGACATGAGCCACCACGGCTGGCTCCTGTTTTAGTTTCTTACACAAGGGATCCAAGACAATGTTTATACATACGAGCTTGATTTATTTCACTCGTGAGTATGACCTCTAGTTGCATCCATTTACCTATAGAAGTCTTGTGTTTACCCTTCTTTGTAACTGAATAGTACTCCATTATATAAAAATAATACATCTTTTTTTTCTGTTCCTCAGTTGATGGGCATTTGAGTTTCCAAGATTTAGCTATTATGAGTGTTGCTGCTATAAACGTGGGTACACATTTATTGCTGTGGTATGAAGTATTTAATTCTTTTAGGAAAATACCCAGAAAGGGAATACCTGGGTTAAATGGGACCTATGATCCTAGTTTTTTGAGGGCTCTCCACAGTGATTTCCAGAATGGTTACACAAGTCTACACTCCTACCAACAGTGGAGAAGGGTTCCTTTTTCCCCACAGCCCCTCCAGCATTTGTTATTGGTTAGTTTCATGATATTAGCCATTCCTTCTGGGGTGAGATGGAATCTGTGTTGTTTTAACTTGCATTTCTTGGATTATTTCAATATTATCAGTGCTTCAAAACATCTTTATCAGATCTGTGAAGAATGCACAGAACCGTGATAGTTGCAAAAAAGATTAGAAACTGAGATCCATGAGCATCAACCTAAGGTGTCTGCTGGTCCTGATATTTGACAATAAGAGGCAGAGTGACACTGGTTAGGATGTGTGTGAAATAATCACAGGAAAGAAACAAATCAAGAACTGACAGACTAGTGGAAGTAGGGAGAGAAGAATTAAAGAGGGGATGGTAAAAAATTACTCAAAAACTACTTTTAAAAAATGAACTTAAAATTTTTAAATTTTTTTAGTTAAAGTAAATGTTAAACCACAGGTGTGAATTCTTAGTGTGTGTGTGTGCACACGCAGCTCACTTGCTCACACATGTTCTCGGTCTCTCTGTCTCTGTCTCTGTCTCTGTCTCTCTGTCTCTTTTCTCTCTCTCTCTCTCTCTCTCTCTCTCTCTCTCTCTCTCTCTCTCTCTCTCATGTGCTGCTAGGGATTGGCTCCTGATAACCAATCTTGTTTCCTAGTCTTTGAAAAGAAAATGCCACACTTCATATCATTATCAGTTATTTCAGACTACAGGTCTAATGGCTTATGCCTGTAATCCCAACATTCAGGAGGATGAGGCAGGAGGATTACCCTGAGTTCAAGGCCAGCCTGGGCTGCATAATAAATTCAAGGCCAGCCTGATTTGCATGGTGAGACCCTGCCTCAAAAAAACCAACAAAAAAAAATTTTAAGAAAGAGGAATATAGCTCAGTGGTAGAATACCTCTGGGTTCCACCTATAGGACTGAAAAATAGTTGGCAGTAATTTTTATGTATATGTTAGCATACTTTTTGATACACAGTCTGGCTATGTATTTCAGCCTGAACTCACTAGCCCAGGTTAGCCTCAAACTCACAGTGATCCTCCTGCCTCAGCCTCTAGAGTGCTGGGATCATAGGCATGCACCACCATACTTAGCGTACCATAATTTTCTTTTATAATTTGTTATTCAGCATTTTATTTTTGGCTGAATTCAGAAGTAGAAGCTCTCAGAGAGGAAAGCCTGCGTCTCTTGGCAACTCACTCCTGGTGTTTTTTCTGGGCTTCATTCTACTGGCCAGAAGTTCAGCATATTCTGCAGCCTCTTCATTTTTCTTAGTTTGCTGCTGCTTCGGAGCAGTATGGCGGCTGGCGTTTGTGTTGGACATGTGGAGCGAGCAACAAGATGCTGAATCTTGGGGCCTTTAGTCCTGGGTTTCTTACCTTAAGGGCTTTCTGACAACATATTGGCAACATCATCTTCTTTTTTATTTTTATTTTTTTTTAAATCTTTTTATCGGTACGGGGGGAATCGAACTCACGACTGCTTGCTTGCAAGGCAGGTGCTTATGCCACTGAGCTAAATCCCCAGCCCCAAACATCATCATCTTTAGAGAGACTGAAACGCTTGCAGATTCTGCTTACTCTTTTGGACCCCAGGCACAGGTTTTTTTTTTGTTGTTGTTGTTTTTTTAATAATAAGCAAGTTCTAAATTCTCAGATCGCCATCCGCAAGGCAACCTCAGACAGATCTATGTGCTCTCCCAGTTCTCCTCGGTCTGTAATAGGATGTTCCTTGCTCAGTAACAAGCGAACTCGGCCATGAGTCAAGACGCCCTGCTTCATGGGGAAACCTTGTTTGTCGTTCCCACCACTGATTGAGACCACATAACCCTTCTGTTCTTCACCAGCAGCAACTGCTGTGGCTACACGATTTCCATAGGACCTATGAAGTTTGCATTCATCAGAGCTCGGTGAGTTTCTGGCAGCCCTGACGGGGAAGATGTTCAGCTTCATCTTGAAGCAACTGATCGCCCTCTAGGTTCCATGAAAAAGAGCCATAATTTTTTAAAGTATAGTCAGTGATCAAATTTTCCCAGTTGTCTCATAAATATTTATTTCACAGTTGTTTTTCTCATATCACTATCCAAATAAGGGCCTTGGGGCCGGGGATTTAGCTCAGAGGCACAAGTGCCTGCCTGGCAAGGGCAAGATTATGAGCTTGATCTCCGGTACCAAAAAAAACCCCACAAATAAGGGCCATGTTGTAGTGGTGTCTCCAGTATATTTTTAGATTTAAGCTATAGCTCCCTGGCCCTTTCCTTCTTGCTATTTTTCTCACAATGTGTAAGTTGGTTGTCCTGTAGAGTTTCCAGCAGTCTGCATTTTGGTGACAAGACTGCCTCTGCTTAGGGAAAACAGCTCCGGCAAGCAGACAAGCTCTGAGTCTGGTTGCACCGTGCTAGCTCCTGGGAGCTCTCAAAGCTCTTGCTTCCAAGGCCAAATTGAAGACAAATGAGGTGATATTCTCTGGACCTGGGGTCTGTGCAAAGCCCAGTATGCTTGGAAGCTTCCCACATGACCCTCTGGTGCAGCCCATTTGAGAACAGCTGATCTCAGAAAAGGCAGCACATACAAGGTAGATCTTAATGAAACAGAACAGCTGGAAGAGTCAAACACCAAAAACAAAAACCAAAAAAACCAATCACACTCTTAGGGTTGAGTGTCAGACCATAGCTTATGCTGATACAGCAAAGTACCTAGATACACCTCACACTACTGTAAGCACAGGCCAGCCTCGGGAGGCATTCTGCCTGGCTGCACTAATCAGACCCTCTGAGGAGGACGAACTGTGGGGATGACAAACACAGCAGCAGTTGCCAGAGGTTTGGGTATGAGAAAAGGCTGACTAGAGCGACAGCTAATGCCACACAAAGTGGTGACCATCCGTATCCCAAGCTGCTCAGGAGGCTGAGGCCGGAGGGTCACAACTTTGGGTCCAGCCTGGGCAACTTAATGAGATCATGTCTCAAAAAATAAAAAAAGTTAGGATGTAGCTCAATGTGAAGGCTATGGGTTCACTGGCTAGCACTGTTTAAAGGGGAGGAGTGGCTGAGGGAATCTGGGGGTTGATGACACTAGTATCTTGACTGTAGTAGTGGATACACAGCTCTATACATTTGTCAAAACTCAGAATTACACACCAAAAGGTATGACTTTAAAAAAAATCGCTTGTAAATTAAAGTTTCTTGTACTGCTGGGGACTTGAACCCAAACCCAGGGCTTTCATGCATGCTAGAAAAGTGTTCTACCCTTAAGCTACATCTACAACCCAATATAAATGTCTTTTTAAAAAAAGCCTTGAGATCACAGTGGCCAAAAAACATGTTAAAAATTCATTTTACTGGTCTAAAGAGATTCTAACTTTTGCTTTTAAAAATGGCAAAGAAAATGCCAGTTATGCGTTATTTATTTTATGTCTAGGGGGAGGGAGTCCTGGGAATTTGAACCCAGGGTCTCAAGTGACCATTTTTTTACCTTCATATCAGCAATACTTGCCTCTGCTTTTTTGTCCATCTTTATTTTATCTTCCCCATTTAAAGACATAAACCTGTTACTCTCCTGTTCAAATCCTTCCCGTGGAATCCCATCACCCCTAAAATGTCAGATCCTTCCCAAAGCCTCCAGGGGTCTGGATACACTCACGACTTGCTCCTCCTCCTACCTCAGGCTTCTGTGTGCTCTCCTGAAATATCAGGCATATGCTTACCTTTGGGCTTCAGCACTTGCTGTTCCTCTAGCTGCTGTTGCTATTCGGGGCTCCAAATTTTTATTACGCTCTTTCTTATGTCACCCTTACCCCAGAGAAACTTTCTGTAATCATTCTACATAAATCAGCACTGCTCCTATCTTACAAAACACTCTATCCTCTTACCCTGTTCAATTTTTCTCGTATCACTTATCATTACATGAAATTTATTTGGTTATCACTTGCCCCCTCACTCCCCAAATGTGAGCCCCTGTGTGGAGGAATTCCCTTATTCCCGGCACCTAGAATGGGGCCTGGGGCCTGTGAGCACCCCATACACCCCGTGTAACAGAACGAACGAGCATCAGTCCACAACAGTGGCAGGAATGATGTGCCTGTTTTTCATTAGTCTGCTTGGTTTTGCTTTATAGGGGCTCTTTATGTAGTAAGAACTTATGTAGCTGAAATATAGACTTACGTACTTATTAGATATTTTAAGTAAATAGCATATGGCTATATGAAGGCTATTTATTATGCCTTGCTGAGGCATCTTTGTTTTTCCCTTGATCCTCAATTGATATAAATCATACTTACCTCTTAAAGTAATTTCACTTCACTCATTTTTTCCATGTTTTCAAAAATAGCAGTAAGTTTTTGTCTTATTTTTATGACTTTGTATTTTTGTCTTGTTATTTATGAGGCACTTTAAAAAATCTTTCTCATTAGGATTTATTACTGATGAGAACTCCTTTCTTTGGGGCAGTGGTCTGCTTCACCAGATTCACATTATGCCTTACTCTTCCCAGATAGAGCACCTCTTAAAGAACAAGCAAAGCCGTCTCACCAACTCTAGGAGGACACCAAGAACTAAGGGGTGGGCTAGGGCCCTCCTAATGCAAACATCAGAATCAGACAGCATTTGGCAGGACCAGAACCAGGTGTCCTTGTGGCTATCCCATTCAAGGAGAAGCTGCCATTTAGGAGGAGGAGAGATTGTAAAACTTGGGGAAAACTCCGGTACTGTGTACAGGTGAGCAAGCCAGAGCCCTGAACAAGAGGACCAGAATATTTAATTCTGGCCACTTACAGGACAACTGCGAACCCAAACCCCAATTTAGTGGTTTTAACAGCTACTATAATACTACTATACCAAAAGCACTTTTTTAGATTTCTAAGGAAATACACCTTTTAAAGATTCCTTGTTCAACTTTACACTGGAGGTGTTTTGTTTTGGCAATGCCAAAACTCATTCCTGGGCCAGGGATTTAGCTCAGCAGCATAAGCACCTGCATTGCAAGCACGCAGTCATGAGTTCGATTCCCGGTACCAAAAGAAAAAAAAAAAAACACCTCATTCCTTCTCTAACTGGAAAAACATATTGGTTTCGATCCCAGCTGCAGCTGAACTCTGGCTTAGATCTTCAAATAAAATGAAACATTGCCCTTTATGATTCATGGTGTATACATCATCGCAAAATTCAGATGCCAGAATTAAATTGCTAAAGACTTAGGGTGTGATTTCGTGTAATAATTCTGAGGTCATTTAGTATCATATATGAAAAGAACAAACCCTAAATGACTCTTCACATTTACAAGGAATCCCTCAGAAACAGTAATGCCAACCGAAACACTTTCATACTCCTTTAATCTCACAAAACTGAACAGCTCCTACTAAAAAGTAACATTTAAGCCAAATACAGTGAACGCCTGTAATTTCAGCACTCAAGAGGCTGAGGCCGGAAGAGTTAAAGGCCAACCTGAGTTACATAATGAGACTGTCCCAAAAACCAACAGTAACATTTAATGCTTCCAAATTTTCAGATATGACATGGCATATGAAATTAATTTTACCTCAGGCCTCAAATACCAGATGTTCCCCTGAACGTTTAAAGTGAATGTTACTGTGAAAACTTTCATCTTTACACTCTTCTATAGGAAAATTACATTGCCCTCTTCTGTTTCTCCAGAATTCTACAGCATCCTGAACATGGGCATTGGCTAATCAATCCACAATCCTTTGTGGAATTTGTGGTCTTCAACAATAATGTGAACGTGTTCTGTGTTGTAACCCTGATCCTGGAGTCCATCGATGTAGGTAAGAAGGCTTTTCTCCTCCCTGCTCTGGGTGTCCCAGAAGGCTCACTTTCTCATGTAAACATCTGAGCACTCATAGCATATTGGTACTTTAGACATTGTCTCTATGGTCATTCTAACTCGGCAAGGGCAGCACCTTAAATGATGACACTTCCCTTTCAACTGACTTTTAGTGAAATTACCATTTCTCCAACAGCTCTACATATGATTGAGTTAATATGCATGGCAGCTCTAAAGGAAATATTAAATGGTGTTAAGACTCTGACACATTTCAAAATGATCAAACAGGAACAGCTGGAGTTATTTTGAAGATAGCAGGGGTTTTTTTTTTGTTTGTTTGTTTTTTTTTTTTTTTTTTTTGTCTTTTTCCTTTTTGTCGGTACCAGGGATCCAACTCACGACTGCCTGCTTGGAAGGCGCTTATGCCGCCGAGCTAAATCTCCAGCCCCAAAGATAGCAGTTTTAAAGACTCTTGATTCCAGGCATTTTGTCCTCAGGCACTTCACCTCAAGACTGGACAGTTTAACTTGCCTTCAGACATCAAAGGGCTTTGCCTGGACTATTTTCACACACATCATCTAGTATGTACTAATTTGTTGCTATAATTGTGTACAGGTTAATTAAAAATGTTACACGGGAGAAATAGTTGCCAGACTTTACCTGGGGAGCTCCACAATAACCTATGAGGAGAACCACAGCTACATTGGTCCTTTACAGAGGCTCAACTATTTACAGACCATTTTTTCATGTAGAATAGCTGTTTCAATTTTAGGAATTACAAAATTAACTGTGTAGGAATATTTTGTGTACAGTTTTATCACTCCTATATGAAGCACTATCAAAAAGTATGCTAAACCAGGCAAGGTGGTACATGCCTGAAATCCCAGCACTCAAGAGGCTGAGGCAGGAGGACCACTGCAGTTCAGGCCAGCCTGGCCTACATAGTGAGTTCAAGGCCAGCCTGAACTGCATAGTGAGATCCTATCTCAGACAAAAAAGAAAGAAGAAAAGAAGGGGGAAAACATGCTGAACAGAAAGTATTCAAAAATATGATTGCACTCAGTATACTCAGGCCGTAATTCGGAGTCCAAGGAAAGATGTGAGAAGTGCCCAGGTGTGTGCTTTGCCTGTAGAAGTCAGCAATATTCATAACACTTTCTTATAGAAAGTCCGAGCTAATCTTTTGGATAAGCGGTGTTAACTGTGATGTCTGCTGAGGCTGCGTCTGCAACAGCACAGGTAGAGGTTCCTCACTGAGAAACATCCTGGGTACAAGGACAATCTTCATTAGCATTGTCATCTTGGGGGCCTGACATGAGGTGCACCTCTTTACACGGCCCAATACCGTCATGATTGAGACAGGCAGAATATTGACTTTCCCACCTCATGCCATTTCCTGACAACTGGGAAGCATTGTTTCAAACTGCTCTTCTTTCTCCACCACCCTATCAGACTTGTATTTGTGTATGAATTAAAAGTAGAGCAGACTGATATTCTCAGCAAGTATAAAGATACCACTGATAGTTGTGTTGAAAAACTTTTCTGCATTCATAGTGCTTAGGTACGTTCTTCCCAGTGTTACTATACTTAGATTTCACAGAGCAAGGACCTGGAACTGGCTACTATTTTGAACACTGGCCAATGAAGTCCAGGACATGACAAATAATCATTTTTTAAGCCACAAGGGTTCATCCTTTAAATGCAAAGGGGACTGTTCTTTGGCTTGGATGTTCATCCATTAACACTAACACGTTTGATGATCCTTTGGGCGCTCTCTCTGGTCTTTCCCACTGGGAGAACAAATCTGTTTGGCACACTACAGCCAATGAGTAACACCTGGGCCACTAGTCTGTGTAAGACTTTTCCTGGGGCACTGTCCCAAGCAGTCCTTGTAGGGAACTGTTAAATAGGAGTGGAGGTTCATGCAGCTTCAGTAATGACAGCTGGTGGAGCCCAGCCTGTTACGTGGCACTGCCTAAGTCTTAGCCAAGAACTGATGTCAGTTCTGGGTGTGGTCTTTCCAGATAAACTAGTTCCTGCGATATAAAAGTATGAATATTCTCTCACAAAGCAAACATTCCTAATTTCCAATTTATTATGCATCTTTCTGTTCTCAGCATTCACCTAGTAGAAAATCATTTACTTACTGCCAAACAATATGGGGTGGTTGAGACTGGCAAGGAAATGGCACACCTCACTGGGCTAACTCATGTTTTCAGAGATTCCAGTTAAGACTGTGACAGCACACGACCCTGGTCTTGATGTCTAGGATTAATCTGAAATCAAGATTTCATGTTTCAAATTTCTACAGCACAATTCCCAACCAATGTAAGAACAGGCTATCCTAGAAAGCATTTGATCTAACAGGGCATTAAGCGGTTACATTTTAGCAGTAGGAGCATAGTACAAACAACAATCACAAGAATGCCTCTCACATTTCATGCTGAGTAACTGTCAGCTTTCCTTGCTAAGGGTTTTTATCAGCTTCTGTGAGGCTAACAGGAACTCTGTGACTCACTTTGTGGGCTTCCTTGTTCTGCTGGCAATTGTGAGGTATGGGAGCTGCAGCATTACTGAGGATGAGTCATCTGCAAACCCCTAAGCAATGCCTGCTGATCATCCTAATCCTGCTGACCAGCTATGCCAGACTTAAGCCCCACAATCACTCTTTCCTAAATGCTGTGATCTTTCAGTAACATTCCTTCCCTCAGAAAAGGGCACCTTATGGAAAACCATCAGTTCAAGTTGGCAGTGAGTTGTGGAGAAAATGTCATAGAATAAGCAAGCTGGGCCTAACACATCTCTGCCACGTGGAACTGCCCATTGCAACATGCATGACTGTCTCCTTCAGCAGCTCCTACCACCTAATGGGACTGCCCCACGTCCCCAGAGGGAGTGTCAGGTACAAGCCACCACTGGTTCAGAACTACCTGGTACAAAGACTCATAAATCAGAGCCCTGTGTGTGTGTTACACTGGCCATGGCAGCACATGCCTGTAATCTCAGGTGAGAGCAGCAGGGAGACCAATTCAATCTTAGCCTGAGCTTTTTGTTCCAAAAATTTAGGGGGAAAAAGTGAGGTTGTGTTTAGTAGTGTGATTTAAACCATTTCTCTTACCTCTAATAAGGACTAGGTAATGTAGTAGTGTGGAAGTCAAATTTGTGTGAAAATACTATGCAACTACAAAGCAACTCTGCAGTTCTCAAGCATATTTTTGGGAGGGGGGTAGTGGGGATCAAACTCATGACCTTGCACTTGCTAGGCAGGCACTTACACCATTGAGCTAGAAACCCCTGAGCCTTTAATCACACTAATTTGAGTGACCACGAGTCTACATTCCGCTGGCTCTATGCTGGCCACATCACCAAGCACCTCAGAACAAACTGCAGTTGGCCCCCCTGACTGGCCTTTCCCCCTTTGTTCAGCTTAATGCTGTTTGGATGGTGCATCTGACTACCAGACTTGCTTCAGCTCAGTACTGTGGAATTTCTTACCCAAAGAGGTAAGGAGATCCTGGTTTCTCTGCAGAACTTTGTTCGGTTTAACAGCTCTAACTTGAGGGGAACTGCCAATTCAAACAGTCCACTGCTGCATGCCAAAGGAGAATTTAGCTCCTGTTCAGTTTTATGGTAGTACCTATGCATAATTTTTGAATGGCTATTGCATTCAGCACTCTGTCCTTTCTTGCAGATTTGGGGGGGGGTAACTGGGGATTGAACTTATGACCTCGCACTTGCCAGGAAGGTGCTTATGCTGCAAGCTAAATCCCCTGACCCTTTTTTTTTTCTCTGTCCTTTCTTAAGTACTTAGTTTCCTCTTTATTCCCTGTATCCATGTCCAAGGAAAAGGGGGCTGAATTTGTATATCCTTATGCAGAGTGGTAAGTTGCTGCTTTTTCCATGGTCCTTTGATACTGCCTAATTGAAGGAACTTTATTCTCAGAAAGAACTGCATTCTTTTTTCCATAAGCATTTCTCTTTATTTTAAGCAATGGGCTATGTAAAATGTGCAGCTTTATCTCAACATGAAAATATTTTAATGCATGACATTCTTATCTGATGATGGGTTTCACATTATCTGTGCATCTGTTCAGAGCAACTCATCCACCACTCTTCCATTCTGTAGGAAATAGAAAAGCCATCAGCACAGAGGGACAATGATCACAGAATCACAATGTCTGAGGCTTTTAGAGGTCACTGGTGCCCTCCTTCTGAGGGCTAGTTTCCATTTCTTCATGGTCACAAAACTGTACAAGGCAGTTATTGAAGGCTGTTTGTATGATTTTTCCCCCTCTAAAGTTCTCTCCGCTTTTGCTTTTCTATGCAGTAGTTGACCTGCTCATATCCTGCCTAGTTGCATCAATGAGTTCTTTAGTTTTCTCAGTTCTTTACTCCTTTCATCTACGATGTCCTGCTTAAACCTTCACAGTCATACAGTCCTGTGTGGATTCCACTGGCACTGAGCTGTAAGAAGGGGCTGGATTTTGGTCTGGTGCTGACAGGGAACTTGCTGCCATTCACTGCATTCAAACTGCACTATTTCTATTTACAGCTAATACTCATCTCAGTGAGCCTATTACTTTCCCCCACAAACTACTAACCCAAACCAGTCTTTCTACTCAACATAACAGGCAAAGTAGGCTTATCACAAATGTTCTGAGAAGTTTACACTAATAAAAGCATTACACAATGTGTACGTATACCAAAACATCAAATGGCACCCCATAAATATACACAAGCCTTTTCTGCTTTCAATATAACTGTACAACATTAAGGAAAAAAGCGGGAAAAAAAATCTTGCGCGTTAATTGGTCAACGGGAATTTTAAGTGGATGGATACAGTGGTGCTTGGAAATAGCGTCACAGACTTGGTTCACAGTGGTGGTGTAGGTAAAAATTGAGTAAGTTATTACAGTTTAAAAGTGTCCCAGTTTAAAAAAAAAAGGGCCAATATAAGGGAACATAAGAATCACGTAGAAACTATTCTAAATAAAACCTGAATTTGTAAAGATCCTTTGATGCAGAAAACCAGGGGGCAAAGGTCAATACTCAGACCTTTAAAAATGTTAACTGGAAAAAATACTAAATTTTTTAATGATTTTTTAAATTGGAACCTTCCTGTGTTCAGAGAATCTCCACATGGTGGCAGAGGTGGTTTTTCATGATCACTTCTGGTATGGATAATTTCCATATGTGTTGGCACATCTTGAGGCTTCTATGTTAAATATATTTTCCAGACCTACCAAAACTCAGATGGAATCTGAATAATTTACAATTTCACTACAATTCAACTACTTTCTATAAAAACTGTTGAGGTCAAAATACTTTATCATCATCTTATGTCCACTTAAAATTTAGTACCCTTTGGGGCCTCAATCTAGTTTCTAATGCATGTTGGCTTAAGAACACGCACCACATGCGGCACATAGCTTGCTTATGGGGTAGAAACTCAGATGTCACTGTAAGTGTACAGTGACACAATCACTGTAAGTCTCTCACTGTTTTCTGAGGTCTCTGCATTACACCCAGTCCTGGGCGCCTTTCTGGTGCTCACCAGTGTCATAGTGATGGTTCTAGTGATTAGCAATCTTTTTTGTTTTGGCCATTCTCATGGCCTTTGGAAAACAAAGTCCCTTTAGGTGGGTGACTCTTGCTCATTAACTACCAGATAAACTATCATGGTTTTCCACCATCAGAAAAGGAAAAGCATTGCAGACTTAACATAATGCACAAAATCAGAATTTTAGTTCCAACAACTTTTCCCAGGAAACCAAAGTTGCCAGGACATTATGCTCTGTAGCCACTGTCTCATAAATATATAGCTGATGCTTGACTATTAAGGAGTAGAAGTAAAAAATACTGTGTATGGAGTAAATCACTAAAGAAGTACATCTTTACCATGCACTATTTACTATTTTTTATGTTTAGTACATTTTTACTCTAAAAATTAGTAACAATCTCAATTTTTCTCTTTTTTCTCCATTTGTCTTTGAATATTCAGAAAGAAGCTGCACTGACAACTATGTTGCTATAGAAGTTTTCAATTTTATTAGGAATCTGGAAGCACCAGAACCCCTCATCTGAGAAGTAGCAATAACAGATATCAATGACACTAAAGTATGAGACAGTGAAGTATCCTAATCTTGTTACCTCCTTACTTTGGTTTAGTTCTTCCTAGTATATTACTTATCTTTGCATGGCATAGTTTAGGAAATTATTTATAGATGCATATAAAATTCTGTCTTAATTCTGTAAGTTACCAAGGAATCAAAGTTCCCTGGGCTCCAAGTTCTTGTTTGTGGATCTTGGCACTGTTTGGAAGAGAGTAACACTGTAAAAATAACAACGGTAATAAACCAGCTCTGCTGCAAGCAGTAAGCAACAGGACACTGATCATCCATGCCCCAGGAAAGCTATAGGAAATGAGTAAGTCAGTGGTGAGCCCATTACAATCATAAGATGTACAATCATGAGATGTGGCTGAAGGGGTGTCCTAACACAGACAAGGAACCAACAAACTCACAGATGCTACCTTGGCTTTTAAGTTCAAAGAGGACACTAAAGGGCTCTATGTATGCTCATTACTAGGGGAGCCAACGGTAAAGGCTGACTCTGGCTTGTGTACCAATGTGAGCTGCTTGCTTAAAATATTCTCCACTAAAACCTAAATTCATACTTTATCATTTGACCAACAGTGGAGAAAGCAAGACATCAGATCTTTAACTTTATTAGCAGCTACTAAGCTATGAGATACAAACCAATCAAAAACACTAAAGAAAAGTTACTTGAAACAGATATACAGATACATTACATGGAAGCCAACCTTGTGGGGAAGGATGGGCCTACCGTGGGCACAAAGGAGCACGAGTTATAACAGAGTCTCATTCACCCAGGAAAGCAATGAGTTACAGCCACAAGGGCACTAAAAGTTTGAGATCACTTTTTCAAGATTCCTTTAATCATGAAGTTTTCAAATGAAAACAGGTGTCTGTCTTCTTCTGTAGGTTTTCCAGCTCACTACCCAAGAGACTTGAGTACATCTATTAAGGCAGTTGGAAGCCCACCATAGGCTCAAATGGCACCTTCTATCCAGTATGTTACCTGTCCCCTTCCTTTGCTAGTATCATGCTATGGGGAAAAGTAAATTTCTGTAGTGCTATCTTCGGGTAAAAGAAACACGGCATTCAAAATAAAACAAAAGGCCACAGAGGGCTCCCTGAGAATCCAGTAGAATGAAGAGAGGCCTTCAACTTTTTCCAAATAAACTTTGCAACTGGATCCAGATGGAACAGTGCCCTGCAGCGAGTAGTGTATATGCCATGAAGAGGGCCCAGCTTCTAGGAACTGTTACTATGACTTCCTGAACCATTTTCTCTCTTACTCGTGAGAAAACACACCACAACCTTGTGTCTCACCACAACTGCCCTCTACAGAGGGGTTTGTTTCTAAGTCTGGAACTTCAACACAGGGCTAAGACACTTCATGAGATGCTTTTCCCTCTTCAGCCATCTCTGGCAGCTCTCACCACACGTTTCATCTTCTCATTCCCCCGGGGAGGGCTAGGTCACAGGAGAACCTGGGATCCCTCTAACAGGAAACAGGCACAGCTGCCAGGAGCCAGCTGCTCTGGCCTCAGAGTGTCCAGATGTTAGTCTCTTAGGATCAGTAGAGAACTGGGAAGCAACAGAATCTGGTAGAGTAGGAAAGAGTCCCCAGAAGGAGTGTGCTTGGTGATGATTAATAGATGAAACAGAAATCCATGGAGATTCTTTGTGTACAAGGAGAAACTGCGCAGTTTCATCTCCCCGAAGTTGGAGGCATTCTAGGTTAAGAGACCTATGTTTTCTTTTTCAGCTCTTCAAATCTCCGGGAAAGATCATCAAAGTCAATGTCTTCAGATGCTGAGGTGCCGCCGCCAGCAGATGCCGTCGGTAGTGTGTCTGGCACAGATGGCAACTCTGGTAGGACAAAGTTGTAGTTATCTGCAGGTCTAGGAGGGGCTTTTGCAGCTGCTTCAGGCTTGGGTCCAGGACCTAATTAAACCAGGCAAGCACAATGTTAAAAGCAATAATGTGGCTCAGGTGTCACAATGTCTTTAGGCGGGGAGTGAGGAGTGGTGATTGGGGGTACATGTCAAAATTTAGACAAAAACATCTACATTTCTTAATTATAGTTGAATCTTAGCTACTATACTTTCAAACAGAGAGAAACAAGTTTAAGGTAAGTTAAAGTATGGTACATAGGGCCAGGTCCAAAGATCAGTAAGAGACTGCTATTTCACAAAGCTCAAGTCCCATAAAAACCAAGTCCAAAGTGAGGTACTAGCATTTATATAGCAAATATTGCTTCCATAAGAACTACTTTTTAAAACTTTAAGGAGGAATTTTTTATAAGATTTAATTGCCTGTTCTGTATTTCTAGTCTTCCATTTTGTATTTTTTAGTAAAACTATCCTCTTCTCTCCCTGCAGTATGCTTTTACTTAAAGTTCTAGAACAGGCAAAACTAAATGATAGTAAGTCAGAACTGAATGAGGGTAGAACTGACTGGAAAGAAACACAAGAACTTACCTTGTAGTGGTGAGTCTGGGTATAAATCAAACTATACAAAGTCTCTTTCTTACATGTAAGTTATGCCACAACAGAATTAATTGTTTTAAAGCTGTGGTTTTGGAGTGGTAATAATTGAGCGGATGGCTTATACAAACATTCACGATTTGTGCCTGTTTTTCTCTCCTGAATGTCTCTTTCTTCACATTCTACTGTGGGTGTGGTGTTTTGAGATAGGAGCTCGCTGCATAGGCCAGTGCAACCTTAAACTATGTATCCCAGGCTGGCCACACATTCACAATCTTCCTGCCTCAACTCCCAAATGCTGAAATTACAAGTGTGTGCCACCATGCATGGCTTAACACCCCACCTTTTTTAAAAAAAAGTTTAATTTCCAGGTTCCACGTAGCACCAACAAGAACCTGAAAGTGACTGAAAAGCTAGAAGACAAAAAAGTCAGAACTAAGTGGAAAGTAACAGTAATACCATCGGGCAGAAACAGAGAACTTGGGAGATACTTTTTATGTTTTGAAGAAAGAAATGCTGGACCCTGTACCAGCCATACTACAATTAGGGAAAGGGCAGGGTACACATGGATAGCATGCCATGCACACAGAATGAACAATGAGAAAATGGCAGAGGGTTCAACACTGGGTCTTCTCACTCACCAACAATCTGTGCAGAAGAGATATTCTTATCAGCATTAATGTCATCAACCTGCAACACAAAGATTGTTACAACAGGAAAAAGCAATGGCATCACTAGAGAAAGTAACAATATTGATGCAGCTGTGTTTCCCACAGCTAAGCTACTCCAAAGAAATGCCACTCTACTTCCACACATCCTTTTTACTTTCTTTTTAAAAAGCAGGAAAAAATACAAAAGTAGAAATCATGTGGTACTCTCAATTGCTCAACAAGAGCAAAGTTCTTAACACACTATGATCCCTTTTCTACCTTTGGGGCAAAGAGAAAGAACTGAACCACTGAATATATCTCTAAGAACCAAGTCCTGAAATGCTAATGAAGATCTTCTACCTCATTTCTACAAACAGTTTAAAGCCATGCTTTGACACATGCAAGACTAATGCAGCAGGGGGAGGAGAAAAAAAATTCAGGCCCAAAGTAAAAATGCATCAGCTAGAGATTAAAGCTAATGGAAAGAAAATAAGATTAGGGATAGGGATTACTTTATAAATGAATGATTTACATAGCAACTGCCATACCCATATGTTTTCTCAGTAAAGTATCTGATAAAAACAAGTCTCAAAAAGCATATACTAACTGAGGAAACAAGGTTGGCAGAAAATCTGATTCTGAAGCAAAGCAGTTATAACCATCTACAGTTCAAGAAATCATTACCACAGTAGCTATTTATGGAAGGTTTTTTTTTTATACTGGAAATTGAACTCATGACCCATGCTTGCTAGGCAGGTGCTATGCTACTGAGCTATATCCCCAGCTTATGGAGGTTTTAACTACAAGACTGAAATGTGAAATCAATGCCATATTCTGAAATTTACTAACACTTCTTAAGAATAAAACTCTGGTTATGATTCGAGTGTTGAAAACTAATAATAATTATAGTCCAACATAAAAGACTATTCCAGCTCAATATGCTTGTCTGTCTAGCTAGCTGAATACATGTAACTGGTTAATAAGACACTACAACCCTGTAAAAACTGCAGCTCTTTCCTGACTCCTGGCTTCACTGCAGACAAAGCATGCCCACCAGTATAGCTGCTGCAGCTTCTACCAACACCACCCCATGTCCAGGGCAGTGTAGAAGCAAAAGAAAAATCCCAAAGCAAGGACAATGCCAATGCTAGAGTTGATCAAAACTTTGCCTTCCCTGTGGTCTTCATGTGATTCACTCTCCTGTTGCTTATAAAAGAAGCTCAGGCACTTACAGATTCATACGATGGGGGAGTGGCTGGTATCTGAGGTGGATGAATATTTGGAAAGGCCTGATAAGTTCCCACTGGCAATCCATTGAAATCTGACTGCAAGGGGGAAAAAGGCAGTATCAGAGACACTGGGCTTGATTTGCAATTTCTGAAGAGGGAAAATACATAATATATGTATTCAGAATGAAGATAAATGTATTCAAGATCTCCCTACCAAAAAATGCTCAAAAGGGCCAAATGTTGTCGGAAGAATTTCAAGATTTTTAAAGATCTACAACCAAAGGCTATTTTTCAAATCTAAATTGCTTCAATGTCTGTCTAGAAGGGGAAAATTCTAATCAGACTTTCTCATTACCAATGCCTACTAATGACTTGCCTATAAATATGGTTTTTCTGCCTCATAATAAATGGAAAAAACTATTAGCATGACATCAAAAGATGTTCAATAACCCTGTATTTAAAATATTTTTGGAGAATACTCTATATACTTTTCTATTTTGTTACAGCTAAACCAAGACTGAATATCTTTTTTCATAATATGACCACTAACCTAATATCAAATATCATTGCTAAATGCTCCCAAAAAACTCTAATACCCAAGTGCATTCAGAGGCCCTATTTGTGATTTCTTACAGTTTACATCTACATTTCATATATACTTACTGGTCCCTTTGGCAATGGATATGAGAAAGGAGTGTTAGGAGATGGCATGGGCATAGGCATAGGCATGGGCATTGGCACTGTTCCATCATGTCCACCAACAGGTGCTGTGAACCCGCCACCTCCTCTTCCAGGACCACCTTTCTTCACATCATCTGTAAATCCAACGTCAATGAGATCGGTTTCTACCCCAGGAGGAGCTTCTGCCTGAGAAAAAGAGGGAAACTTGTATTACTAACCCATCATCCCAGGTTTCCAAGGAAGCAGACTGTAAGAGGTACAGATTGACAAAGTTTGCTGCACAGTGCTCTTGAGACTAACACTTGAAGGGAAAGCAAAGCAAGGGTGTGGCAGATGGACAGTGATGTGAGGGGACAACATTGGACTGCAAAGCAGTCACAAGAGAGGACTCTGCCAATTCCCCAGGGAACCCTGGAGCTGGACTGGACCTACAAAGATGTCCCCAAACAGAAGAAAGGCACAAGGTCTTTTAAACTAAACTAACTAAACTAAACACAGGCTGCCTCTCCCAAAGACTCTGGATGAAGCGGTACTTTTCAGGATAGGGCCATCTCTGAAGAAATACTCAACTGTGTATGAGATGCCAATTATCAACATTTTTGAAAGTTGAGAAAATAAATGTTTCTGTGTTAATGTCTGTCTGGAGGTAGGGAATGTGAGCAGTACACCAAAGCTGCTTCAATACCCCATCAATCTTATCTGCTAGATAATTATTACTTGCCTATTTACCCTTAGAAACAAATCTCCTATTCTGAAAGTCTATGTACATTCTCAGTTCTGGCCTGAGGTGGCCAGATGAACTGTTTAGGTCTTGCTAGCTACGGGGGATTTGCAATTCCTTCAAGTTCACTAGAAAGTAGTAACAATGCCACTTTACATTTATATCAAAGCTTGCAACTTCTCAAAAGTACTTTCAGTCACTCATATAATCTGATCCTTAACTACCTAGACAGATACACAGCCATAGTTAGTCTTACCCAAATAACAAAGTCTTAAAACTTACACATACCAACTTAAATTAGTGCAAAGAGTATGTATGGTTGGTTTTTTTTTTCAAAGAAAATCATCTCAAGAGACTCATTTTCCTTTGTGCTCTGGGATAAACTTACCATGACCACAGAGTCAGGTTCATAGGGTACATTGTAATTCTTGGCAATTTCAATCAGGTATCTCTCCACTAGGATTTTGGGTGGGGCTTCCACACTCAGTTTATGCATTAGCTGTAAGAAGACTAAAGGTTAAGATGTATCTCTTCCAACCAGCCCAATTCTAACCTGTCTCTTTTTAAACTTAGTTTCTCTTAGAAGCAAAATTGAGAAACAGGACCAAAGCAGTTACATGACTTTTTCTTTTCCAGAGTCACCAGTACAATATAGAACCCTATCTTGCACATTCTCTAGTTATAAATGGTTCATGTATTAATAAAAGACTAACATTATGGCCTTTCACACTTGTATTCATCCCTTCTCCCTACTTCCCATGTTTATAGCTCATAAAGGGCACAAAGGAGGGGGAGGGGAAGTCAGCAATCACAGAGCATTATGATCAGAGAGGCTGTGCAGAGGAAAGGAGATGATTACGCTGTCACCTACCCAGGCTTTCTTCTCAACCCCGCTATGAAACACACAGCCCCTGATTAACTCAGCTATTCAGTGGTACTAGCATCACTGCAGGCAGTAAAGTAAACCACTCCCATGCAAGTACAGTGGCACACGCGTGTAATCCCTGATAGTTGTGACACTGAACGGGAAGATAGCAAATTCAAGGCCAGCCTGGGTAATTTAGCAAGTCATGGGTTTAACGGAGGGATAGTAGGTGGAGGGATGGCACATAAAGATGGGGACACAGGACAATACCCTCATAGACTGCTTCACATTTACCAAGTACATTCATTACCCGGTCATTAACAGTTCCAATCTGGTTGGTCCTACATAACTTGCCATATTCTTTGCTGTACTTGGCACAGAGCTGATCAGCAACCTACAGAGGAAAAAAAGAGTAAATAAAAACTGCTTATATTACTCTGTTTCAAGCTTCCTTGTGCCAACATCAAACATGCTTCATTACACAATTCTCCCAAAACTGAGGTATATAAAACATTAATTAATGAACTTGTTTATTTATCTATCCAACAAGCAACAACCAAATACCAAAAACTATTAAAAGCATTATCATATGCACTATAACACAGTGAACAAAAACTCTGTTCATAATCATAAGTGTCTCACCAAATAGTAGTTACAGATAGTATATAACTATAACCATGATAAGTGTTACAAAGGGAAGGCATACCACAGTATTATCAGCATATAATGGGAGAGTTGTATCTGATCAGAAAGTTAGATGAGCTTGCCTGAGGCTTTGCCAAGATTTAAAAATGACTAGAAGTTAATTGAATAAGAAGGCAAGAGCATTCAAGGAAAAACCAACAGCATGTGAAAAGGCCTCCTGTAGTTAATACATGGCTAACATTCAAGTGTGAAAGTCAGGAGTATGCTGAGAAATGAAGAAAGCAAGCAAGTGAAGCCAGGTGTGGTGGTGCACTCCTATAATCCCAACACTTGGGAAGCTCAGCCTGGAGGACTGCTGCAAGTGTGAAGCCAGCCTGTGCTACATAGTAAGTTCAAGGCCATTCTAAATTATGTAATGAGACACCCCCCGCAAAAAAAGTGTGAGACCCGACAATGCAAGGCCATATAGGTCACATCATCATACCATGCTTTGTTTCTAGCGGTAGTGATAGGATTAGATCTGATATTTGAACAAAACCCCCAGGTAGTTCTTATGGCATGAATAGACTAAGGAAGCTAAAGTAGATGTAGGAAGAAAGAAGCTACAAAAATTCAGGAAGGAGATAATAATGGTACTGTATGGTTCCAACATTCTGGGAGTCCAGAAGAAGAACTTCTTACTATGTATTATGTGAACTATCACAAGTACCAAGTACTACAAATTTTCATTTGTCTTTTGACCTTTTTTTTTGCATTGTATACAGGGTTTAAATATTTTTATTACATTATCATTCTTTGTTTATGGCTTTTTGGTTCAACAACATATTTAAACCTTTTCCAGTAAGAGACTGTTTTCAAATGAGTATGGGGAAAGTTTATATAAGAAGCAGTTGTCTCTTCTCTCCTACTCATAAAACCTGGTATCTACCTTGTCCTCTATCTTTCATCAGAATATCGGAGATTAAAACATAGAAAAAGTAATTTAAAAGACAAAATTGAAGGAAATAAAATTAAAGATGCTTAAAACTCTACTCCTTAAAAATATTCAAATTTGCTTTACAAAAATGCTATTTGGCTTTGTAATATAAGGTATGAAAAGGAAAAACAACTTTACAAAGCCTATTTCAGTAGTGGCAGAAGGATACAAAAAAAACCTTGTTGAATAAGCAGAAGTGACTCATAATAACAAACCTTTCTGACACCTGAGAAACCACAGACACCACTAACAGAGGTTGTACTCACTATTTTTAACTCGGCCACTTCTGACTGGAGTCGAGGAGCAGCCCAGATCAGTGTAGACACAGATTCAGCCAGACCAGAATCTAGCTCTCTAATAAGGAAAAAAATTAATATAGCATTTTAAAAAACAAACCAATGTAATCCTTGGTATTCTATACTTGTTTTCCTCTTAAGTTATTTTATAACTCTCACTGGATTCTCAAGATAATTCTAACCTTGTAAGCATTTCTTTACCCTATTTTAAATTTGGGGAGATTCAAACTAAGAAATCCAATAGTCAGGAAATAGCTAAGCCAAGTCTCAAATTTAGAGGCCGGACACGGTGGCATATGCCTATGATTCCAGCACTTGGAAGCTAAAGCAGGAGGACTGCCTCGAGTTCGAGGTCAGCCTGGGTTACATAGTGAGTTCAAAGCCAGCTTGGACTCCCTAGGGAGACCCTGTCTCAAAAAGACCAAAAAATAAAACAAAAAAACCTCAAACTTAGGCCTCTTGATTTCAGATTCTTTTCTTTTCAATAGATTGCTACATTGAGAACACATCTTCAAATGGCTGGAAAAAGGTACCTGCGGATGACCTTTGTGCCACCCCCTTACATGTACATGTAAAAAAGAGACCAGTATTATTCCTCTCTCAAATTTCAGAAGTGACTTAAGCCTGTGAATCAAAATATCTTACTTCATAGATTGAATGAGGCCAAACCGAGCCAGCAGGAGGTCACAGTATAGTTCCAGGATCTCCATGGCCTCCACAAGGTAGTCTTCCCGGATAATGTGCTCCACTCGGATTCGTGCTCGTTCATCTTTCCCAGCGGCCAGATAATCAGCGATCTCCTTCCTGGCTTTCTGAGCCAGTTCCGCTAAAGCAAAAATTCCACTCTAGTCACACACTCGTAGAGTACTACGACTAGGCCTCTAAGCAGAGCTCTATCCCAACAGGGAGAACTGGGTATTTCTACATCATCCTAACTCAGGGAGGGCAAACCTTTTAGCGCTTTCAATGATATAGTCTGCTACAGCACATGTGCCACATTTTTGCCACCACTCTCCTAGCTCATTTTGCCTTAGCTAATTACTTTCATCTGACTCCCAACTCAATTATTCTAAAGCTGCTACTCTGTGTGAGAATATAGTATTTAGCCTGACATTTCCAACTCGGAGTCGTATTACTATTCTATGACCAAAATACATTTATCTCTAGATACCTGTTATAGTTTGTGTCTAAGTGGGCCCCCTAGCCTCATGCAATCATGGAGTGGCTTAATCTAGCATTTGTGATTAGTTTGTTGACTAGTACTCGGAGTGACCATGTGAATGCTGCACCCGCCCAGGAGTGCAGCTGGCACACAATGTAAGGTTTGCAGCAGCCATGAACAGTTGCCCCTCAGCCATGCCACCCCATCTTGAAGCCAACTGAGTATGGACTGAAACCTTCAAAAAAAAAACTAAGATAAGGGTCTGGGGATTTAGCCCAGTGGCATAAGCGCCTGCCTTGCAAGTGTGTGGTGGTGAGTTCGATCCCTGATACTAATAAAAACGAAAACAAAACAAAACAAAAAACTCAGATAAATAAACCTTTCCTTCCCTAATTTTGGTGTCAGGTATTTTGTCTCAGCAACAAGAGAAAAGTAACCAAGGCAGTATCCAAAAGGGATTGGTTCTAGAACACCCTGCAGATACCAAAATCCAAAGATGCTCAAGCCCCTTACATAAAATGTCACAGTATTTGCTTAGAACCTATGCATATCCAGTGTATTTTAAATCATCTCTAGGTTATTTATAACCATTAGAACATATAAATGTGTTGTAATACATTATTTAGGAATAATGGCAAGAAAAATCTGTACATATTACAAATATAATTTAAAGCAAGATATAGAACTTGTGAATTTGTAAGGTTCACACAACGTCCTTGTCTCAACAAAAAACATTTCAGTCTACTCAAAAAAGGCAGAAATGTATGCAAAGCTCAGAAAAACATGATGGCATTGAAACTTCACAGTGCTGGTCCCAAAGACGCAGAACTGGGGGAGGGCGGCACACAGTGATGTATGTTGGGAAAGAAAAGATAAACGGCTTATGCACTACTCACTTTTTTTTTTCTCCAGTAGTTTGAGGCGGTTTATGACTAATCTCAAATTGACTCGTAAACGCTCGGCTTTAAATCCAGAGCCCAGCATGCTGTGCTGTTCCTCCTAGAAAAAGAATCAATGAACAGAATGTTTGGAGTCAAAATTAGCTTAAGAACTAACACCATTTAAACCAGGTGTGGTGGTACATGCCTGTAATCCCAGCACTGGGATGCTGAGGCAGGATTACTGGCCAGCCTGAACTACATTAAGCGGGTTCAAGACCACCCTGTACTACCTAGCAAGACCCTGTTTCAACAAAACAAAACAACCAACTAAAAAACTGTAAAATAAATAAGCCTGACACTAAAAGTAGGGGTTTTGCCCTTCTTTTTGTTTTTGGTGTTGGATCTTGAACTTAGGCTAAGCTCGAGTGTTTTTCTAATACAGAAAAATGATAAGAACTCAATAACACTTTATTAAATATCATTTTGGCTGCTGTGTAAAGAACTGACTAGAAAAGGACAATATGGGAAACACGAAGTCCCCATGACAGTACAGGTAAGACAAGTCAGTAACTTAAGACCAGGGTAGTCAGCAGTGGCAGTAGTAGAGGAAACTGTATTTGAAATCTATTTTAAAGGCAGAGCTCAAAGAATCTGGAGGGAAAAAAAAATATGGTGAAAGATTAAATGGCTATTTAGGTAGTGGCAGGAGGAAGGGATGATAAAAAGATGGAAAAACAGGAAGGCCTTGGGCGTCTAAAAACTCTTGACAAGGGAGGTGACTGAAAAAAGATTAAATGTCATTAACATCTACTCATCTGCGAAGTGAAAAGTCCAAGAAAAAAGTGCTTTACAAAATTATACATGAGAAATTACCGAGATTTTCAGTGACCAGCAGTTAGTCAACAAAGCCCCTGCCTCTTACCCATAAGATCTGAAGTTCTACCCTTGAATACTGACTACCGTGAATTCTGGTTTTTAACACAGCACAGTATCTTTTGGTTTTTTTGAAACAGAGTCTTGCTATGTGATGTAGGATGGCTTTGAACTCACTTATATATCCTCCAGGCTGGCCTCAATCCCATGGCTATCCTCCTGCTCAGCCTCCTGAGTGATGGGAATACAGAAATGCACCACCATGCCCAGCTGCAGCACAGTATCTTTTTGTCACTTTTAATGCTGGACTCAAAATTAACTTTTTTTTTTTTAAGTCTTTTTTGAGGTAGAGTTTCATTATATGGTTCAGGCTGGTCTTGAACTCATTTTGTAGCCCAGGCTGGCCTTGAACTCACAGTGATCCTCCTGCCTCAGCCTCTTGAGTGCTGAAATTACAGGTGTGCACCACCATGCCTGGCTGAACTTGAAACTGAAAATATGTGGCACCCAGACCAATGCTGAAGATTAAACTGAGAGCCTTCACACTTTAACTATTATCAACCATCCTTCTCTTCCTCTTTTCTCCCCACTTCCCCAACAGGGTCTTGTTGAATCACTATGTTGCCCAAGCTTGGCTTGAATGTGCAATTCTGCTTCAGCCTCCCAGAATGCCTGGAGTATAGGCATGCACCTCCTCTCTTGGCTTACACTACATGTAATAATTAACTCAAGTCCTAGTTGAAAAACAGGGCTTGTATGTCACACAGTATCTCTCTGACCCACTATGCTGAATTATGATGTTCAATCCAAAGAACAAATACTTATTGATTGTATGTCACACTTGGGCTAGATGCTGGGGAAATAGTCTTTGTTCTCAAAAGGAACTTATGTTCTACTGGGGAGGAGGAACAGTTAAGAAAACTTAGCATTTGTAATGCTATTTAGTAAGGGCTATAACTCTTGAGTTTCTCAATCAGAAATTATTTTTGTCCTCAAGGGGACATTTAGCGATGACTGGAGACATTCCGGATTTTCTTAAATGGAGAATATACTACTGGCAACTGGTGGGGAGAGACCTGGGTGCTGTTAAACATCCTACAGTGAACAGGACTGTGTGCCTACAACAAAAAATTATCTGTCCAGAACTGAGAAGCCTAGAGAAATGAACCAACATAGAGAGAGGTTATGAAAGACTTTCTAGGAGGAGGGAAGGCTTACACTGAGTCATGAAAAACATGTTATCTGTGCAAGAGTGAATGTGAACATTCCAAGAAGAAAAGGTTGTATGTATAAATCCCAGGTACCAGAGAGAAAAAGGAGCTTGCAAAAGCTGCAAATTCAGTCCAGAGAAAGCATGGGATTAACTGCCATTTATGCCATAAACATACCTCTTGATCTTAAATTCAACATTTCAACTATAAGGTGTCAAGCACCACAGCAGATTCTGCTGCTAGCTAGCTCTAAATGATATCTCTGTTTTCAAGCTATTCATAAACAGAGACAGATGGGAAACAGAAAGACAAACATGAAAACGAACCACTACCAGTTACTCTATCAGGCTTTTGCCCAAGATCAGCCAGCAACTAAGAGTAAGGCTAAAAATAAAACCTAAATTATCTGAAATCAAAACCCAAGTAAACAAACAAACAAACAAAAACCCAAGTAAATAATCTTTATCATATAATATTACATCATTTTTGGCACAGTAAGTCACACAACAATGTATGTTTTTGTCTTTGTCTTTTTTTTTTTTTCACAAAGTCCTCACATTAAATGTCTTTGTCTTTTTATCATTACCAGGGATCGAACTCATGACTGCCTGCTTGCAAGGCAGGGACTTATGCCACTGAGCTAAATCCCCAGCCCCTAATGTAGATTTTTAACCTCTAACAAAGATTTACTCAACTCCTATTACACTGTAACAGGCACTCAAGATGTACCAGTAATGGAAAAACCAGGTTATTGCCTCAGGGGATTTATACTCAAGAAACACAACTATAGTACTGTATTTCAGTACCACAAAGAAATGGTGTTCTGAAGCTTATTACAGAGCATGTGATCTCCTCAACTATCTGCATGGAAGCTATCTCAAGATAACAAAACTGCAGCTCAAATACAAAGTCCAAGTTATGACAGAAAAATGTCAAGATTTCTGTGGTATTTTTTTAAATGACTTTTTCCCCCAGTACTAAACTCGGGGCCTTCACACTGAACAATCCCCAGCATTGCTTTTGTTTTTTATTTTGAAAAGGGATTTTACTAAATCACCTAGACTGGGCTCAAACTTGCTATTCTCCTGCCTCAGCCTTCCAGAGTGCTAAGATTGGTTTGGGTCACCACACCTGGCTTTCCATGTGATTCTAAAGTAGCCCAAGCTGGCACATAAAAGCTTCAGTTCCATGATGTGTCCATCTTTTTTCTTTTGTTGTTTGGGTTTGTTTGTTTTGTTGAGGCAGAGTTTTACTATGTAGTTCAGGCTGACCCAAAACTCATTTTGTACCCCAGGTTGGCCTCGAACTCACAGCAACCCTCCTGCTTCAGCCTCCTGAGTGTTGAGATTACTGGTATATGTGCCACCATTTCCAGCTGATGTTTTAAATCTTTACAAGAAAATTGCAGTCATATCTGTATTTTAAATATTTTCAAGAGGTTTAAAAACACAAAACTTTTTTTTTTTTTTGGTACCAGAGATTGAACTCAGGACTTTGTACTTGCCAGAAAGGGGCGTATGCCACTAAGCTGAATCCCCAGCCTTTTTTTTTTTTTTTTTCCTTTTTTGAGACAGGGTCTCACTATGTAGTCCAGACTGACTTCAAATTCAAAGTGAGCTTCCTGCCTCAGGGTCCCAACTGCTAGGATTACAGGCTTATACCACTATGCCCAGCTCAAACAAAACATTTTGACAAAATAAATTCCATATCTATGAACCTCTAAGGAGATAATGAGAGCTTCATGGGTATTTTTGTATCAAAATATTTACTACCTTTTTTTTCCTTTGATTTTTTGAGACAGGGTTTTGCTATTATAGTTTAGGCTGGCCTTGAACTCACAGAAATCCTCCTGTTTCAGCCTCCCAAAGGCTGGGATTACTGGTATGCACCACCATGCACAGCCACTACCACACTTTAGGACCAAAAAAATTATAATAACGAAATGTATTAATCATCAATATTATCAGTTAAACAATTAGAATTTGGTGGAATTTTATATAACCTTATAACACTTTTTAAAAGGCACTTATGGACATGAGAATATTTTAATACAGGTAGCTTAAAAAACAAGTTGTAAACCAGGCATGGCGGTATGCTCTGAAATCTCAACCTCTGGTAAACTGACAAGAGGGTTGCCAAGTTTGACTCTAGCCTGGCAATTTAACAGGACTCTGACTCAAAAAACAAAAAGGCTGGGGATATCGTACAGTGTAAAGGCCCTGGGTTTGATCAATCCTCAGTACTCCACTGCCAAGTAACAAATCAAAACAAAGAAACCCACCCGTGCATAAATGAAAGTTAGACTTCAAGAAGGGAGCGGCTGCTAAGGATATAGCTCAGTATGTAGTAAAGTGTTTGCCTATTACAAATGACAACCCAGATTTAATTCTCAAGACCACAAAGAAGAAAAAGATTTAGCCATATTTATATGTAAGCTTCTCTCAAATGAAAGGCATTTGAATGTTTAAGCCAATGTAAAATGCAAATCTATCTTGAAAGCATTTAATTTTAAATTTCTACATCAAAAGAATATAAAAACTTGCTCTTTTAGAGAAGAAAAATACTCATCAAAAGATATTAACAATTGTAAAAAACAAGTTTAAAATAGTCTGTTTTCAGGAAAGGGAATTTCATAGCCTAAGGATGTGACTGTGCCATAGCAGAGGTCTCTAAAGAAAGAGGGTAGTCAAGTAGTGAGGAATTCACTAGCAAACTCTGAAAAAGCACTGTCAGTTAAAAAGTTACAACTGTAATCATTTGCTTTAAAAAAAAAAAAAAAAAACAGCCTATTTATAGAAGCACTGGGATAAAAGGGGTTAGGCACCTGCAGAACAGACTGACTCAGTACTCAGTCAATGAGGAAAGGAAACGGGAACTGCACATTAGGATTTATACTGCTCTTTGTAATCACTGTGAGGATGTCTGTCTGTTGGGCTGGCATGCTATTTTTGCAAGAATGAGAAAAAAGTCTTGGTTTCACTATTCTTCCTGCCTCTAGTCTATTCTTTGGGTTGGCACACATGATGGTATTTCTCATACAATCAAGAGTAATTTATTACAAGCCAAGTGTGCTTATAATCCCAACACTCAGAAATCTGAGGCAGGAAGGTCCCTTACTTTGAGGGCTGCCTGGGCTTCAAAGTGAGTTCAAGGCCAACCTGAACTGCATAGTGAAACCCTGTTTCAAAAGAAAAAAAAAGTGACATTACAATAGATATCAAAAAGTATCTATGGCAGCACACTTAGCCCTGGATTCCATCCCCAGCACCAGAACAGAAAGGGAACAGCTACTTAAAATGAGCTACATACATACCAAAGGACCATCTTAGCTCCTCACTGCCCATACCCACAACTCAAAGGAGATGAGATTTATTTTTAGCGCCCATTTCAGCAATCCTTGCAGAGTTGGCAGCTTGGTGGGAGGGCCCGGACAGAGGAAAGGTGAGCAGAAGCAGAGAAAGGAGGCATGGGGCAAGACTGGGCAAGGTGCACAGGCTTACGATCCCAGCACTTGGAAGGCTGAGAGAGCTTGTCTCAAACCAAACCAAACCAAACCAAACCAAACCAAGAAGCAATGGGGAGGGAAATATGCCCTAGGAGTTAACATCTCCCATGACTCTTCCCACACCACACCACCTGTAATGCCTGTAATGACCATATATTACAATCACCTTTCAACCCACCCCATCTCTAACCAGCTTTGGGATATCCAGATATAAGCCATAACAAAGACACAAGAAACAAGTAAAACAGTAATGTGCAAAGTGTGAATGTCTATTTCACATAACTGCCTAATGATCACATAATTGCTCAACATCCATCAACACTAGTTTGGGACCATATTTAGCCTAAAATGAAAAGATTTCAATCTCAACAATAAGAGACTCTGAAGACAAAAAAAAAAAAAAAAAAAAAGGCGCTAAAATTCTTTAAAAGTTATGCTGCAAACAGAAATCAAGCTTGGTAGTGGTGTGTACACCTGTAATACCAACACTTTCAAGGACAACATGGAAAAAGCTGAGTCAAAGACCAGCATGGACTATATAGCAAGACCCTATCTCAAAATTAAGTAAGTACATCAAACTCTGTCACTGAGGTTGAAAACACTCAATAACAACTTAAACCGTAAGTAACATTACAAGGCAAACAATATTGGGAGGTAAATATGCAATAAGTTTATGTATTAGCAGGACAGCCGGGGAGAAGTGGGGAGGTACAGCTCAGGGGAGAGTGTTCACACTTGTGCAAATGCATGAGGCCCTCACTTCAATCTCCAATCCCACAACAAGAAAAAGAAAACAAAATGAACCCCCCCCCCCAAAAAAAACAGTGGTAAGGAGTGTGTGAGGAAACTGGAACATACTCAAACTTGCTGACAACATAAATTAGCACAATCTTTGCAAACGCAAATATCCTGAATACGTATGCTGAAGAGCAAATTGAATGTGTACAGAAGACTATCTGAGAATGAAGGAATGCAATATTCCAATAATTGGAATGATTAAATTGAGACATTTATTTGATGGACTATTTGGCAGCAGCGTTGAGGGGAGACTTCTTAAACCACTGGCATTCTTAAAGCCTTTTTTTTGTGTGTGTGGCGTGAAATGAACTCAGGATCTCATGCCTGCCAGGCAGGCGTTAAGCCACTAAGCTAAATCCCCAGCCCTTCAAAATATTTCTTAAAGAATAGAGGATGTCCATGATGTGGGGCTTTTAAAAATCAAAGTAAAATGGAAGTACAGCAGTGACAGCCAAGTTTCTAGAACTTTCAATGATAACAGTCAGCTGCTATATATGTGCCACAAGTTCACCACCACTGATACTACATATTCAGTATGATCCCACCGTCTATGTGTACTTAAATGCACCCCCCTTCAGTATCTCCCTCTCCATATTATGATGCCTTTTTTTGCTTTCTGACTCTTACTGGAGTAATATATACTGGTAAAATAACAAAAATACCAAAAGAAATCCATGGTAATTCACCCAAGAGTGTACAACGTGCCTCCCCTAAGAAATTGTGACTGCTCAATTAAAAAAAAACCTTATAATTCAACTTGGCCAAAAAACCTTAAAAGTACACTCTGATTTTAGGTAACTGTTTTACATGTCTTGTCTGTTTGTCTGTTAATCTATAATAATTGGCCTTGGGCATGAGAAACTGCCAGACAAAGCTCCTACATGATGAAAAGGGCAGCTGCCTGAACCAATTTACTAGTTTTCTGTACATTGTATTATTTCTCTAATATTCCCTCAGGGTCCCCAAATTCCAAAACTAAGAAAAGTATTAGTGTTTGTCAGTAAGATAAACTCATAGTGGCCATAGAATGCCCCCCATGGGCACAACAACGAAAACTAAACTCCAAACTCATACCAAGTTGGTGTGTGTGTGTGTTGGGGGGTAAGTTGCGCGGGTTAAGATAAAAAAAATAAATCAGTGCCAAGGGAAAACAACGTGAGAGATAAAGACAAAGAAAAAGGTCTAGACCAGTGCTGGAGCTACCTATGGTATATGTGCCACAGCAGGCTATGTGTTATCAGTGAACGCAGTAAACAGGTCTCCATCACTGGTCCCAGCCCATTGGACTGAGAGCTCAAGCTAAAATCTAAACCAAGTTGGTATGAAAAGTAAAAACGTAAGGGTAAATGTTAGATAATAAGTGTGCTTCCGGTAACACACAGCCTAGGACACTGAGTCGTAACAAATAACAAGGTAAAAGTTAATTCTTGTATCAGAATTAAAAAGAAAAAAAAAAAGCCTTCATAACAGCCTATAAAAAGATAAGACAGCCCCATGAGGAAACATCTTGACTGGTAAAAACTACTTACTTTTAAATTCTGTAGTTTAACATTTCTAACAGATTGGTGTGACTAAATTTCTTGTAAATGTCTTTAGGATAATTCTTAAACTACAAACACAGCATTAACTTGCTCTTTTGTTGCTGCATGTATACTGAATATATACATGCTATATAATGTCCTGGTTTTTTGTTTGTATTTTGGATTGAAGCAGGATTGCCATATGTTGTGCAGGCTGGCTTTGAACTCACTATGTAGCCTAGGCTAAAGGCCATATCAATCTTTTATTTTTTTTTCCCAAATCCATTTCAAAGAGAAAAAGAAAAAAAAAGTCACACATGTATAAACATCGTATTGCTTCATTAGTATGATAAGGAAAAAACATGTATTTTGTCCCAGAGAGAATGACTTCAGCCAAGCAATGACTCAGATCACACCTGCCCTTACTTTAACCCACTGTGAGCCATTTTGAGTTGACTTTGGCTGTTTTAAGAAATTTTTATAAGGTTTGGGTTTTTTTGCATGTGGATATCCAGTTGTTCCAGTATATTTATTGAGGGTACAATCCTTTCTCCACTTAATTGCTTTTGCATCTTTGCCAGAAATCAATTGTGTTATGTGGGTATCTATTTTGAGCCTTTATATTGCTACTCTGGAGGTTTACCTATCTTGGTATTAATGCCGTTTTGTCATCATTGGTAACTTTGTGATAAATGGTGGGACTGGGGAGGGTTGGAGCTCTAATTTTGTTCCTTTATCAAAGTTGTTTAGTATTCTAAGCCTCTTCTATTTTTACAGAAACACAAGAATCAAAATTTTAATCTATATGAAAAATGTTGGCATTTTGACAAGGGATTGTATTTTCTGATCTTTATTATTTTCTTCTATTCATTTTTTGCTTTATTCTTTCATTTTTAATTTCCTAAAGAAAGATATCAGGATATCGCATAACTTTTTTCTTTCCTAATAAATGTACTTGGTGTTAAAATTTTAAAGAAAACCTACAACACATATCAAGTCTTAAAGTATTGTCAGTACTAGCTAAAAAAGCAATACCTTTGCTCTTCTTTTTATTTTCTGGTGATACTAAAATAATTTACTGCCAGGTATGGTGGCACACCTGAAATCCCAGGAGGCTGAGGCAGGAGGATTACAGCATGTTAGAGGTCAACCTGGGTTATGAAGTGAGCTCAAGGCCAGACTGAGCAGCATAAAGAGACCTTGTTTCAAAAAAAAAAAGGTACTGTTGCAAGTTGCTTCCCAGTCTGTTATTCAGGGGCCAGTGATTTAGTTCAGTGGTGCAGTGCCTGCCTGGCAAGTGTGAGGTCCTGAGTCCCAGTACTTTCCCACAAAAAAATAAACTGTAGTACCTATATGTTAACTGTGTGATAAAAATTCACCAGGAACAGTTTAAGATCCAAGAGGCAACTTATTATAAAAATAAAGTATATATATATATATATATATATATATATATATATGTATTTTTAATATAAAGTGACTTTATGTAAGGTTTTGCTCTACAAATATGAGGAAAAAAACCCCCAAAATTAGACAATCCAAATATGTCAAAAAGGTTTGTGGGAAGCTTTATAAGGCTTATTAAAACCCATAGCTGGAGCATGGACCAAGTGAAGAGGTAAACAACAGATTCAGAAAGGCTAGCTACAATGTCTAAGACCAGCAAAACAGCCAGCTGTGCCTGTAATCCCCAGCACTTGGGAGGCCGAGTTAGAAGGGTCGCCATGAGTTTGAGGCCAGCCCAGGCTACATAGTGAGTTCAAGGCTGGCCTGAACTACACAGTGAGATCCTGTCTCAACAAACCAAATGGATTAGGAAATGAAGTTTGATGGCTTCATGAAAAGGAAGGAAGGAAATAAAGAGAATAACAGGATGGAGCTAGATGTGTCCTTTCAGGGCTTACAGTGGATCCTTTAGACAGGGACCAAAGGTCCCTGAGGTTAGGTCTGTGGTATTATTAAAGATGGATTTGTCAAGATTTGAGAGTACATATATCTCTAGTCCAGCTTTTGACCTATCAATTGCTTGATTATACTGTGGCTCTCCTGGTAGGACTGCCTGCAGCCAAAGAAACCCACTTGATAGTTCTAACTTTCCAGTAACACAGCAACTTATCACCCTAGCACATAAGTCTGTCTCCTGGGGAGTTGTGTTACTCAATTAGCTAGTCCTCTGATCTGTTCTGGAGCCTGGTAAGTTTCTGGGCTGCAATGCTAATTATAAGTACTGTAATGCACTATATATCCTTCTCACTCCATCTAGAACCAGACCTTGTGTTACAGAAAGCCTAATGTCCCAATCAGCCAGTAATACATTCCTGGCACTTCAAATGCAGCCAGCACTAATTCCTTCCTCTAAGGAGTGGGGATACTCACACCTTCCTTTTAAGTGCAAGTGAGGTAATACATATACATACTTACCACAGTGCCGGGCACTAATAGATGTTCAACAACTCTTACTTTGCTTCTTTCCCCTTACTCCACAGAACTTAAAAGCGTACAAGTTATTACAGCTTTATCTATACAAGTAGCTAAATATTCACATTTCAACTATGACCTACTAGCCTCGGTGATAACTTTGGAAGATGATGGACCCCAAGGGTATGATAGAAGGCTTCTTGCAACACATGGGGGTTGGACAGGTACTTTGTTCACTTTTTATTTTCAAGGACAAATACTAAAACATTAGAGAATCAACTTAAGAGGAAAATATGGGAAAAGAAATTTTATAATCTTGGGATGATGAATATCTTTCAAAGTATGATAATAAAGAAAAATAAAGTCATAAAGAAAAAGTATTTAAATAAATCATAATTTCTACACGATACTAGAAATAAAGTTAAAGGACAAGTGACAGGCTGAGGATGTAGCTCAGAGTAGAGCATTTCTTTAGCATGTATGAGGTCGTAAGCTTGTCAATGCCCAGCAATAGGAAAAAATTTTTAAATTAAAAAACAAACAAAGGGCTGGGTAGCTCAGTGGTTTAAGTGCTTGCCTGGTAAGCACAAGGTCATGAGTTTGATTCCCCAGTACCAAAAAAAAAAAAAAAAAAAAAAAAAAAATCAGCCATACCTTGATATTTGAATGCTTTGAAATTCAATCAAATTGAATGCATTTTGAGCATGAATATGTTGTCCTGATACTTATCATTTGTTTGGTACTCAGTGCACAAGCTAGAACTTGTCAGTGCTGTTTGCCTCTTGACATGCTACCCCTCCAGCCAAAACAACTTGTCCAGCATTCATTGCTTTTGAAAGTAGGCATGCTTGCCCAGAACCTGAGATACCACTATACCCAAGGTGCCACTATAAAAAACAAGTGATAACTTCCTCAAAAAACAAAATAAAGTCAGGGCCAGATGAATTCTACCCAATAAATAATTTATACAAATCTACCACAAAGTCTGCAAAAAAATAGAAGGAAAACTTCCCTACTTATCTGGTCCTGACCTAGATCCTCGATCTCCCAAACGAGTGTACAGCAGAGGTTAAATAAAAAAGAGAGAAATTATATGATTTTTTTAGAGCTCCAGGAGGGTCAAAACCCTTTAATTAAGCTTGCAACTCCGAAGGTTAAGACAAAAAGTTTTCTAGATCAGTCCACTTTTATTAGGACCAGGGACAAAAGGCAGAGAAACTGAGGAAAGCACAGGCAATGAGCAGGACCTTGGGAGTCACTTCAAGGACGTCTCCAAGTAATGAATCAAGTCAATTCAGTAGCCCTGTCTTACGAAGACATGGTAGGAGTGAGACTGTAGAAGTGATTTCTGCAGCTGCAGTCTCAATCTTGTTAATTGGGGTTGGAGCCAAGTGTCCACAGCTGTGGCCTTATCGTGCCCTTTGAGGTATCTCTGGCCTCACAGGCACTACAGGCCTCAGCCAGGACCAGTGATTCATAGAGGTTCACTTACTATGAATCAGCTCCTGTCGCCAGGCAAGGGGCCGAGGCCTAGGACAGACTCACAGATAAAACATAGAAAACGAATTAGTAAAATTTAAATCCTGCTCAGAACCGCTTAGTAGCGTCTCCAACACCTCCTCATCATGTGAGTATTACCTTGATACCTGAGAGACAAAATTACCACAAGGAAAGAAAACTATAGACCAATCTCTTACGAAAAAAAAAATGCTAGGAATTCAGCCAAGCAACAAATAAAAAACATTATAAATCATGCCAACTAATAATTTATTCCAGATATGCAAGTCTGGTTTAATACCTGAAAATCAATTACATAATATGCTATATGAGTATAAAATCATACAATAATCTCAACAGAGAAAAGCACTTGACAAACTCATCAACTTTCATAATAAAACTCAACAAACAAAATTCATCAACTTGAAAAACCACATTCATGAAAAACCTACAGCTGACATCTCTCACAATAGTGAAAAACAAGGTTTTCCCTGTGAAGAATTCAATATTACATCAGCTGTTCTAAGTGGGGCAATTAAGTAAAAAAAAAAAAAAAAAAAAAAAAAAAAAAAATACAGAGCTACTGAAAGTTAATAAAAATAAATTCATACAAAAAAAAAAAAATCCCATAGGTGGGTGTGATGGCACATGCCTGTAAACTCCCAGCACTCAGGAGGCTGAGGCAGGAGACTGTTGCAAGTTTGAAATCAGCCTGGGCTACAAAGTGAGCTCAAGGCAAGCCTAGTCTTGCATAGCAAAACCTGTCTCAAAAAGACAAAAATAAAATAAAGCAAAACATATGTTTGGTTATTCTAAGTTTTTACACCTGTTGGTTTGGTTAGGCTAAATATCTGTTCCTTTTAAACCTCTATGTTGCTCCAAAAGAGGCTATGATGCTGACTTGAAATCATCACTCCCTCAACAACAGCTGAAGGACAATAAACAGTGAATTAACAATGCTTTCAGGACAAGAGGAAATACAAAAGCTGTCAAAATCAAAATGGAGTATATAATAAAAAACCATAATGGAGTTAAATTCAATCCTAATGAGTCAAGCTCAATCCTACCAAAAGATAAAGAGGTTAAAAAACAAGTGTTCTTGCATATAAATGCCTGATGGTAACTATCATAAAGGGTATTATCTGGTTCTGGCTTTCAAATTCTTCTTAATAAAAATAGCTACTAATGATTCCCCTCCTCCCCCTTTTTGAGACAGGGTCTTGTTCAGGCTGGCCTTGAGCTCACTTTGGAGCCCAGACTGGTCTTGAATTTGCAAGGATCTTCCTGTTTCAGCCTCCTGGGATTGCAAGTGTGCACCACCATGCCCAGCTAATGATTATTCTTAAATAATTCTTTTAGGTCCATGTTTGTATAACTGTGTTCTCCAGTCTATTTCTTTCAGAACCCCACAGTTCTCAATGATAAGCCTAAATCTACTACTAATGCCTAAACCTACTACAAAACTTACTTAGATCTCATCAGCCAGCATGATAATTAACTGTGCTATCAACAGAAGAAAACACCGGAAAATTGGTTTAGCACACTTCTAAATGTGTCTGGATGGCTGACTTGTTGAAGACCCAGCAGCCTTCAGCATCATCGTCTGTGGATGCCCATCTCCAGCAGACTCCAGCCTGTCAGCACAGACCTGTTGGCTTCCTGATACAGACCCGCATGAGACTTTGCAGTGTGCTCCTGGCCTTCAACTTTTGTCTGGATCCTTTAGTTCTTTGGCACACAACCTTTTTGCAGTTTTACACCCTTGACCTTACATGTGGCCACTGTACACCTACCTTATAAATTCTTTATACACCTCATATATACATACATACATACTAAAGATATTCCTGTAGTGATCCACCCAGTTTAAAACTCAACTCTAAGCTGAACTGTAACCCTAATTTTGATGATCAGCAAAGTAAAAAGATGACCCTAACAATGTCCCCAACTCACCTTAAAGAATTACAGGTAAGACCACTCTGTTTCTTGTCAATGATGTAACTTTTACTGATTCAAGGAAAAATATGGTGACAAGAGGGTTAAGTCTCAACATCCAAATTTCACTGATTACATACTTCTGCCCAGAACATTCTGAACAGTTATAAAATACTACACTATGAGGACTAAAAACAGCATAATATAAAAGAAAATATAAAGCCCATCTTTTTTACAATTTGGAAAGTAGAAGTCACCATCAGAGCCCCACAACTTGGTGGTAACAGGGGGTGACCACAAGGATACACTTGATCCTCAGGAAGAGAATCCTAAAATACTATTGTGGAGCAAAGGCTAGCGCCTTTGCAGGGTGGAGAGTTGGGGGGTGGTCAGTTTTTGTTTTTGAGCCAGTCATACTAAGTAGTCCAGGTTGGCCTTGAACTCACTAGGTAGTCCAAGCTTCGAGCCCCTGGAGCACAGAGCCACTTAGCTCCCTTATGAAGCTGCTACAGGGAGACAGGGTCCAGCACTGAGAGGACATGGCCAAGTGCCCCAGGGCTATGGAGAAAGAGGTGGAAAACTTTACAGAGGAAAAGGAGAAATGCCGCCATTAATATTTTCAGAAAGATAAGGAGGCTTGCTTTCAACATACTCATTTAATTTCTGAATCTTTTCAAAGTCCCACAGTAACTTGGGTAATGTTCCCTGAGATCTCTACAACTGTCTTGCTACCAATATAAAGTTATCATAACTAAAATTGAAATAATAATAGTAATAATAATAATAAAGAACGCTCTGACCCTGAGCTAAAGGGACAAACTCGTAATAAATTCTCCTCTGAGTCTCCCCCAAGTCATGCAGGGCCTGTGAATAACCCAGGGTTTACCTGATGGCAGCAGGTAAACCAATCTCTTCTTTTGGACATGAAAGCAACACACTTAGTCCTCTCTTCTGTCTTTATTACAGGAGTTGATGGCCTTATCTTCAAACTGCTCTGTACTAAGCCTCTGCCTTGCACCCTAGGAACAGTTTTCCTGCATTCCTTTCTAGTACACTCAACCTGTTCCACCCCATTAGTGGGACAAGACACACTTTCTTTCAAATTCATATTCACCACTACTCACCTCCCAGAGCTGCCACCTTAGCTACTCTTTTCCTTACCTTTTTCCCTCCACCTCATACCACACAAGCTGGTCAACACCCTAACAAGGTCCTAAGTTTCCTAATAATATTAATAATTATAATTATAATAATAATAAGGTCCTAATAAATTTCCGAATAAGGTCAAGGTAATCCTCAAAGACCCCACCTCTTTTACTAAAAGATACAATAGCCCTTAACCCACAGGCTATATAAGGACACCAAGTGACCATCTCCAAACTCCTCTCCAACAGACATTTTTGGAAGAAGCAGAGTCTCACTATGTAGTTCAGACTGTGCTTGAACTCACTATGCAGCCCACACTGGCCTCAAATTTGCAGCAGTATTTCTGCCTCAGCCTCACAAGTGCTGGAATTACAGGCATGCACTACCACAGCCACCTATACTAGACTTCTTAAACACGTCAGTTCTCCTTACTGTAGAAGACTACATTGGCACTTCTTGAATGCAGAACAACTGCTGCAACATTAGTTAAATGACAGGGTCTACCTCGAAACGCGCAACCCCTACAACCAAAATGGCAGGAGCCCTATATGGTTATCCTTATGGCAACAGTTGCAAAACTTCTGGGTCTTCCCTTTTGGATTCACATCTCCAGACTAAAATTTGTCTCTGGAAAAAATCCAAACCCATATGTTCCTCAGAGTAGAAACCCCAGCTCCTCACTTGGCCTCAAGGCCATCCCAGAAAAAACAAATCAACATTATCAAATGCACAAACTATAACCCACCCCAAGATCAGTCCAGTCCCCTACAGTTCTATGACCTTATTCTGATTATCCTTAGGAAGTACCAACCTCTTTTGTCCACAAAACAGGAACTCCTTTCCCTTTTGTGAGACTGTTACCTACAGTTTTTTCTTCTGGTAACTCCTCAGCCTGACTAGTTGCCAGTTTGTACTTTAGGTTTCAATTTATTTACCCCTCTTCTTTATAACCTTCCTCTCCTTTTTCTTGGTAAAATCAATGCCTATAAAAGGTTTACTTCTAGTCCAAAATTTAGAATATCCCCAGTCTCACCTTTAACTTTTTAAAAAGGACAAATCCTTTCCTCGCCCAGATTGCTGTCTTTGCCTGTCTCTACCATTTTAGGATTATATCACAATTCCCACATCCAAACCAGACTGAAAAAACACATAGGGAATTTGCTCTACAAAACAAACCTGGCCTTCAAAAATCAGGGCAACACCCTCCTTAACAAGCCTTAGGATATAAAGCCACTAAACTGTCAGACAAATCCCACTAACTTCTCTAAATTCCCTACAGTGCACCACCCAATTATTGATTCCATAACACTTAACACTCCTTTCCTATGTCAAGTCGTCTTTTGTACTTACTGTAAGCCAAACTGAACAGCTCACAAGACTATTGATCTCATCAGGTCAATTACTACACCTCACCTGAGACAAATGCAAGTTCACCCACATCAAGCATGGGAGCGCACACCTGTAATGTCAGCCACTTGGGAAGCTAAGGCACGAGGATCACTGTGAGTTCGAGGCCAGCCTGGGCCATAAGTAAGTTTTAAGCCACCCTGAACTGCATACCAAAACCCTGTCTCAAAAAGTCTAACAGAAAGACAGAAAAACAAAGAAAAGTTCATCCAACCTGCTTATGTCCCCGTCTATGGACTACCCATCTCAATCTCTTCCCTAGGCCTAATTACTCATAAGCCCTCTAAACTCTAACCTAAGAACATTCCCCAACCTGCTATTAATTATTCACTATATACATGATTAATAAAGAAATGTAGTGTAAGACCAAAAAAAAAAAAAAAAAAAAAACAGGAAAAAGTACTCCTGAGTATGCCTCTATCACAGGTCCCATAAAATAGACCTTATGAAGATCTTACTCTTGGTAGACAATCCAACTTATGGATAAATTAAACTTGCTAAACTCATAGTAACATTTTTCTTGATTTTACTTTAATTAAAAGTCTTAGGATACTAGACATTGTTTCCTGCATGGCTTATCTTCTCAGTCACTATATACAGAACTCAGAGAAGTGACAGTAATATGCAGGTGCAGACACAAAGCCCAGTTTCACCTAAAACGTTTTGCAAAGGGATTGGAAACCACAGAGCAGAGCTCTAGGCTTCTCTATGCTACTTGGACATAGCCTGGCACTACTGACCTCCCCAGATTATCCATGTTAGAAAACTAACATTTCCAAGAGAAGGATAATCTGAGAAGTTAGTCTCGAGTTTTCCTTTACTATTTTGTTTAACAATCCCACATGTAAATATACTAACAAAAAAAATTACAACTGCAAAATTGGCATATTGGGGGAGTATAGTTCAGTAGCAGGGTATTTGCCCAGAACATACAAGGTCCTACATTTGACTCCCACGAGGGAGGGAGAGAAAGGGAAGGGGGGAGAAGGAGATGAAGAGGGGGAGAGGGAAAGGGAGACAGGAAGAGAGAAAGAGGGAAGAGGGGAAGGGGGAGGGAGAGAAAGCAAAATTAAAAGTAGGATGTGAAATACTGGGCAAGATAAATGTGTAACTCGTACATGTTAGATACTACTTTCGTAATATTTAATGATATAGAAGACACCACTTTAGTAATATTTAGAAATTAAAGTTAGATACCCCTTTAGTAGTATTTAATGAGGTAAAATATTTAATGAGATGGGTATCTTACTAAAAGGTATAGATACAGCTCAGCGGCACACCTGCCTCACATGCCTCACCTGCCTCAGGAGGTCATGAGTTCAATCCTTGGCACCAAAAAAAAGGAAAAGAAAAGAAAGTCTTAGAGATCTGTGAAACAATAGCAAAGAACCAACGGTTGTCATGACGTCCTGGAAGATATGAGATATACTGTTTATTATTATAGACAGCTAAGCTAGATAGAAATTCATATGCAGTCAGAAAAGGATTAGTTCTTACACCAATAGTGAAAGATGGTGTAAGATGAGACACACCAAGATTGTGTTTGGGGGCGAATCTAAAGAGAGGCAGACCTAAGATGGAGACACAACAGCCAAGCCTGCAAGCCTCTCTAGAGGTAAACAGCAGTCTGAAATCAGACTGTAATTAGCACCATCTGGTCCAATGAGTCCACTAAGCATCAGACCATAGGTGAGTGACCAGGACATCCAGATTCATACTCACATCCCTTTCCAGGAATGCCTTTGTTGTTCTGTTACTCCTTTCCCTATTGGATGAGCATTAGCTAAGCAACTGTGTAATCCTATAGGCTGAGTGTGATTTGACTTACACTGTACACATTTCGTGATTTTTCTGTATAAATTACCCTTAGCAAAAAAACCTTACTTCCTCAGGACTCCTCCAGGAGCTAGTCCTCTTATTTCCAATAAAACTCTTCTAACTTCCTTTGGTTTGTGCCTTTATTCTTTGATGTCGTGAGACCATGAATTTCAGTATAGGGATGAGTTATTTCCCACCTCCCCATAATAGTACATGCACACGATAAAAAAAAAAAAAAAAAAACTTTGAAAAGCTACTAGCTAGAGGGGCCAGGGATATAGCTCAGCAGCACAGAACCTGCCTGGCAAGCACGGGAGTTCTGAGTTTGATTCTAGTATCCACATACACACAAAAGCTACTCACTGAAAATCCCCCAAATTTAGGAAAATATGAATCTGCAAACTCAAAAAGTTCACAAATGCCAAATAAAATCCAGAGTCATGCACAGACTCACCATAATCAAACTGCTGAAAAACAGAAAACTCAAAATTTTAAAATATTAGACAGCTTGGATGTGGTGAGGCATGCCTATAATCGTATCACTCTGGGAGGCTCACACAGGACTACACAAAGTTTAAGCCCAGCATGGGCAACTTAGTGACTTACCAGGTAAATATGTTAAAAAGGGATTGGGATGAAGCTCAGTGCAAAGGCACCGGGTCCAGCCCCCAATAATCCCCCTCGATCCCCAAAAAGAGGTTTGTCACAAAGGCATAGCCCTGTAATTCTAGCTTCTTTTGGGCTAAATCAGAAGGATTACAAGATTGGTTCCAGACCAGCATGGGCTGGGATGTAGCTTATGGTTTCTAAGGGCAAAAACATATATATTCCCAGCTCCACAGTACAGCACACTTCCCTCTCTTGAGGCTTATGTTCTATTTCTTTGAGTGCTTACTTTTAAATTATTATCCCATTATGTCTCTTAAAAAATACTAATCAGAAGAAAGCTGAAGAGGCTATATTAATAGGGCAACAATATCAGTGACATCACAGTATATTGCAATGAAAAAAGGGTGAATTTACCAAGACAATGTAATGATCCTAATTGTGAATACAGTTTGTAATAATTTCAAAATATATGATGCAAAAAAAAAATTTTTTTTTTGGTCTTTTTTTCATTTTTTTTCGGTACCGAGGATCGAACTCACGACTGCCTGCTTGCAAAGCAGGTACTTTTATGCCGCTGAACTAAATCCCCAGCCCCGATGCAAAAAAATTTACAAATACAATTGTAGCCAGACACATCAACATGTCTTTCTTAGAAACTGATCAATCTTGCACACAAAACATCAGTAAGGACATGGAAGAACTGCTCACACCTACCAAATGCGTTTCACTGATATTTATATGATACTCTATTCAACATTAAAGTACACAAGCAACACTGATTGATTAATGTAGATCATGTTGGAAGTTAACAAATCACACAAAACAAATCAACAAGAATGGTTTTCCTATAGTACTCATTAAGCCAAGACAAAAAGACTTGGGTCTGAGGCTAGCCTGTGCTATATGGCAAGTTCAAAGCTGGCCTGGACTATATACTGAGACTTTGTCTCAAAAAGCAAACAAAAAAAGAAACAGACTAAAAACGAACCCCTGTGTGTTAGTTACTTTTCTCTGACTGCTAAGATAAAATACCTAATATCCAAAATAAAGGAAGGAAAGGTTTATTCATTTAGCTCACAGTATGTGGAGGTTTTAGTCCATAATCTGCTGGGTCCAAGGCAGGGTGGTGTAGCAAAGGGCAACAGTTCATGGTGATAGAAGACAGCAAAAGTAACAAGAGCATAAAGGGAGATAATTTTCTGTCCCTTATATTGTACGTAGGCTACCCACCCTAAGGTGGACATAGCACTCATACTAATAATCCCAGCATTGGACCATCAATCAATCATAAATTCTAGAAGCCTGCTCCCATGACCATAAGAAGCTGTGGGGGGACATCCAGACACAAACCATAATACCCCAGCTGGGTATGTAGTGCAGTGACAGGGTCTTGGTGCATACCTGTAATCCCAACTCTCCAGAGGCTGAAGGAGGAAGATGCCCAAGAGTGCAAGAGTTCAAGGCAAGCCTGGACTACACAACGAGTTCAAGGTCAGCCTGAACTACATAGTGAGACCCTGTTTCAAAAATAAAAACAAAAAGAATAAAGCAGATAGGGCAAATTAAACCAGTGAAGCAAGTGGGCAGAGAAAGTGAGCGTGACCAGTCATGGAGATTCAGGAATGTACCAGGAAACAGTCCCCAAAAGACTGCTATCTTCAGTTCTCAGAACTCAAGCAAGTTTTTGATAGGAAGACCTCATATCAAGCCTGAGTGGGAGATATTAATCTCCTAGCCACTGTGTTCTCTCACTGACAGCGGAATGCTCAAAATGTACTGCACTTCTTTGCCTACTCTTAAATGGCCCACACCCACTATGCAGAGCATTTTTCTTACCGCTAATAAATGTAAAGCCTATCTTTTCCACTTGTCTTGACCAACTCTTTATTCAGGACAAGAACAGAGTCTCTAAAAGGAGTCCCCAGTACCCCAAAACCCAATTATCAATAGAGTACTTGCCTACAATGTACCAAGCCCTGGGTTTGACCCCTAACACTGAAAAAAAATTTTTTTTACCCCTAATGGAATTATTGTCAAGAATTATTATTCTCTTGGAGGTTCTCACTGGAGGTTTAGCTCAGCAGCACTGTGTCTGCTTGGCAAAAGCAAGGCCCTGAGTTCGACACCCAATACCAAAAAAAAAAAAGAATTATTATTCTCATCACAAGATTAATAAAAATCTGCCATTAGGTTTTGGGGTTTTGGTTTGTTTGAGACAGGGTCGAGCTATAGTTCATGCTGGCCTTAAAACTATTAGCCCAAGTGGGCCTCCAACTCAGTGATCTCCCTGCCTCAGCTTCATGAGTTCTGGAATTACAGGCACACACCACCACACTTGATTTGGAAATTAAACATGAATTTATAAAATAAATAATCCAATTTTAAAGAGCCTCAATTTTTTTAAAAAGGACTCAACTGAAAGTATGTGAAGATACAAACCAAGTACAGTGGTACACACCTAGAATCTCAGCCACTTGGGAAACTGACAGAGGGTTGAACATTTGGCACCAGCCTGGACAACTTAGCAAATCCCTCTCGCAAACTAAATTAAATCAAATCAAATGAGCAGAGGAGGGGCCTGGAAATGAAGTTCATTGTTAGCAAACCTAGGTTAGATCTCCAGTACTGGCAAGAGGGAGGGAAAAATTGGTGGAATATAGCCAAAGATGTGTTTAGGTGGATACTAACAACACTAAGACTTATAAAAAGCCTCCAATTAGTTAAACAAGGTTAACCTTAAGGTTAAACATTTAACCTTAAGGAGCCAGAAACTGAGGAAAATTAACCAACAGCAAGCGGGAAAAAAACAACAAAAAAATGAGAATTAATGCAACTTAAAGAGGGGAAAAAAAAAAAAAGAGAAAATGCTGATTTACTCAAAAAACAGAAAACTGGATTGATCTCTCTCTCTGTCTCTCTCTCATAAACACACAAACACAAGAAAAATCACATTATCAAGGATAGGATTGAAAAAGGAGGTATCAACACAGATTCTACATATACACTTTAAAGGTGGTATTAACTCAAATTTATATCCTCAAATTCAATGAGACAAAACGGACAGATCCCTTAGAAAAACTTGAGTAAAAACAACACAAAGAAAAAGAAAACTGCAGTGACAAAAATTGAACCTAAAATTTAAAAACCATTTCAAAAAAAAAAAAAATCCAGGCACAGCTGGACATGGTGGCACACCTATAATCCTACCTATTTAGAATTCTGAGGCCGAAGAATTACAGACAACTTCAGCTTGGGAAACACAGCCAAAACCCTGTCTCAAGAAATAAGATAACAGGGACTAGGGGTATAGCTCAGTGCCATATTCGTTGGCTAGAATGCATCAAGGACTTGAGTCCGATCCCCAGTACCACAAAAAAGGGGAAAAAATGTTTTTGGCTTCTCTGGTAAATTCTATCAGACTATCAAACATATAAGGAAAATCAGTATTAAATACATGAAACCCCCACACACATCTCATAAGCCTGCTATTAAAGTAAATGAAAATTTATTTTCTTTCTTTTGTTTTTTTAGACAGGGTCTTGCTGTGTAGTTCAGGCTGATACTGAACACACTATGTAGTCTAGGCTGGCCTTAAACTTGCAGTGATCCTTCTGACTCAGTCTCTTAAGTGCTGGTATTATAGGCACATGCAACCATGCCTGGGCATGAAAATCTCTAAACAACCTAGTACACAATGCCACACAGCCACAGCAAGCACCATACAAACCTTTTTCAAATTTCAAAAAAGAAAAGTAATTTCAGCCACCAGAATTTTTTTTTTTTTTTTTTTTGTCTTTTTCATTTTTATCGGTACCGGGGATCGAACTCACGACCACCTGCTTGCAAGGCAGGTGCTTATGCCGCTGAGCTAAATCCCCAGCCCCCAGCCACCAGAATTTAAAAAAAAACTTACATTGGGTATACACTAGTATCCCTAGTTACTTGAAAGGCTGAGACAGGAGAAGCCCAACCAAGTTTAAGGTCAACCTATGCAACCTAGAAAGACCTGGTCTCAAAATAAAAAGATCTGGGGATATAGCTTAGCACTAGACCGTGAGTTTAATTCCCAGCACCACCACAACAATGACAACAGACTTTTTCCATTTGCTTGTTTGTTTAGGTTCTTCTTGACACATGGTCTCACTATGTACCCCAGGATGGCTCTGAATTTGTGATCATCCTCCCTCAGCCTCTCAAGTGCTGGAATTCCAGATATGCACCACCATACCCAGTTCCCATGTCTTTTAGATTAAAATTAAATGTTGCTATATGTTTCTGTATGTTTTTACTCCTGCCTTTTGCTGGGGGGGGGGGCAGTGACAGGAGCTCAAGCATGCTGGGCAAGCCCTCTATCACTTAGCAATATACCTAGCCCTAACATTTCTGGTTAACCTGTTTTCAGCCTCAGCAGAGGACTTCAATTCTTTTTTTTCTTTTTAGTGACTGAACCAGGGCCAAAAGCATGGAATGACAAGAGCGCTACCACTAAGCCACATCCCTGGCCTTAACTACTTAAGTACCAGTGTTCCTTTCATATTGCCTAGTAAAACTGTAACTCATAATTTTATGTTAATTAATTTGTAATAATATGAAGATATTTAAGTAAAATATAACACTTTAAAAATTATACATAATCTACTTTTTTAGATTTAAGGATTGGAAAATAATTTACTGCACTATTTGGATTTTCAACTCTCCAAGAGGTTACTATCTACAAAAAAAAAAAAAAACGCATCACTAATGACAATGACATGAGCCTATAAAACAATTACAAACAGGCCCTAATTACCAACATATGAAATAAATGAGCCTTCAAACTACTTCAATACATAAGAGTGACTTATTTTGGAATTTGGACCTGTGTTTCCAAAGCTAACATACAGTGTATCATGTATGAGTAGGAATATTAATTTTAGGGAAAACAATCTAAAAGTTAAAGAAATTCTAAGCCAAGATGGTAGCACACATCTGTAATCCCAGCATTCAAGAAGCTGAGGCAGGAGGATTGCGAGTTTGAGGGCAGCCTAGACCACATATTGAGTTCAAGGCCAACCTGAACTACCTAGCAAGACAACACCTCAAAAAACAAGATAGATTGATTAATTGATCTGGGGATGATGGCAATTGTGAGCCCCTGAGTTCAAATCCTACTAATAGGGGGGAAAAAAGTTTTCCCCTAGCTTCAGGGTCTGTAGCTCCAAAAGTATGAAGAGAAAAGGGAGACAACAGAGTTGGTAATAGCTCAAGAGACATTCTGCAATACATATAAAAACTCTTGTTTTTCTGAACATCTTTCCTACAAAATATACAACATGCACAGATTCAGGTAGGTCTACTGTAGTCGCAAAATTGCAACATACAGGGGGAATACCCAGATGATGGAGTGGTAAGGAGCAAAGAAAAGGCCTGAGAGTCTGCTGTCCATACACTGAAATACAGCTATGTGAGGAAGACAAGGAGAAAGTGGATCCCTAGGACCCAAGAATCTGAAACGCTAATTGAAGCTCATAGAGAGAGTAAAGAGATAAACTTCAACACACCCAGCGGCACCTTCTCCAAGACAAGACTCACTGGGCTAGAGGAGCACTTCAAATCTGTAGAAACACGGTAAAAACTAGCAACCCCTGAGGCCTCCACAGAGAGAACTGAGTGGATGGGGAGCAGTGGACATGAAGGACTGCACCAGCTGGTGGCAAATGCTGAGGCTCAACCTCTTGGGCCACAGCACGATTGATAGGGAGCCATCTAGGAGAGGAGCCCACTAAGCTCAGAACCCAGACTACCTGCTGGCTCCACCTATCAGCTCCAAACTAGGCCAGAAAGTGCAGGCTCGTTGAGATTAGCCACTATCCTGCCAAAAAGCTACTGCTGGCTTGCTGGGGTAGGCATGGATCAGGACTGTCTTCAAATGTGTCTGCCAGTGACAGCAGAGCCAAAACTGGAGTGTTTGTTTGTTTCTCTCTCCCTTGCTTGTTTTGCTGTTGTTGTAGTTTTGTTTTTGCTTTTCTCTCCACTGTTTGTTCTTGTTTTTATATGTGAATATGGTTGCTAGTCTCTTTGTGGTTCTTCTGTTGTTATCTTTTCCTTCTCTCTTTCCTGCCAGTCTTCTGCACTAGTTTCCCAAAGTTAACATGATCCCCTTTGTCCTCCAACCTTATTTCTAATCCTTTCTTCTTCCACTTCTATTTTCTCCTTAACCCATTTTAAATTTTAACCCTGACTGTATAATGAATATAATTTTCTGGCTTGTTTTAGATTATTATATAGTCACCAATCTACTTCACCTGGTTAAAAGTAACTAATGATTAGCTCGGTTTGTCATATTCTAGGCTTTGTTTGATGTTAAAAGTGATATAGTTGTTCTAAACAACTCTTCTTCTTGGTAAGCCACGAATGAGACTGACTACAAGTGACGGAAAATACTGTGACACAGTGCCAAACATCCAGGGCCTGGTAAACAAGCAGCAACTTCTCATCCCTAACAAAGATGCTACTAGGACCTTCCAACATACTCAAAACCCAAGAACCAGCTATATCTGGAAGATACCTTGGAGGGGTACTCATTACCTAAGGGTTCTAAACACTAGCAATAAACCAAACCACCATGGTCAACTTATAAGCATTATCCTAGGAATAAAACTAAAAAAAGAAAAGAAAATGAAAAGACATTTAAACAAAATGCAACCCAAGACATCTGGTTCACCAAAGGCAAGTCCAGAGAGTAATAAGGCAGAACAATCCAAAAGCCTCCCACCCTGACCTCTTTGAAGTGGTAACAAAGCAACTGAACAAGGCTCTGGAAAACATGAAATCAGCAATAATTTCTCAAAAACTGCAGGGATTATGCCCATAATGCAGACTATGCTTAGTAACTCAAGAGCAGATACAGATGAAAAGATAGATGAGCTCAAAAAAATTATGGAAGCCATGAATGCTCAGCATAGGAAAGAAATGGAATCCATAAGGCAGATCCAAGCAGATATCCAGGAGAGTAAAAATTCCAATGAAAGTGTTTGCAGCAAATTAAACCAATGTGAGAACAGGATATCAGATACAAAAATAGGTTTGCAGTTTGTGAACATCAAAAGAAAGATTTCTTAAAAATAGCAAGGGATGGGCTGGGAATTTAGCTCAGCGGCATAAGCGCCTGCCCGGCAAGTGGGAGGTCATGAGTTCAATCCCCTGTACTGCCAAAAAAAAAAAAAAGCAAGGGATTATGAGAAATTAATCCAGCAACCGCTAGATGAGACAAAGAAAAAATTTCAGATTCACAGGAGTCAATGAAAAAGCAGGATAGCACAAATGATTAAAAAAAATTCACAGATGTCATGGCAGAAAACTTCCCTGGTGTGGAAAAAGAATTTGACATGCAGGTAACTGAGGAATAGAGGACTCCAATTAGCCACAATGAAAAAAAATCTATAGCCAAGCATACCATACTCAAGATTCTAGAAATTCAACACAAAAATAAAATCTTAAAGCTGTTAGGGGAAAAGAAACAAACCACCAATAAAGGAAAGCCCATCAAAATCATAGCTAACTTCTTGACACAAACTTTCAAGTCAGCAAGAGCTTGGAGTGAAGTATTTCAAGTTCTAAAGGAAAACAACATTCGACCCAGATTGATGTACCCTGTAAAACTACCTTTCAAAACTGATGGAGAAGATATTTCCATGACAAAGAATATTTGAGGAAATTTATAACCACCAAACCAACACTTCAAAATGTTTTAAAGGACATTCGAGAAAGAGATAATAAACAAGGTCTACAACTCCATGAACCACAGAAGGAATCCACCATGCAAGGCAAACAGAGGAAGGGAAAAAAAGTGGTGGTGGGGGGAGACCAACAACAGAAAATCACATGACAAGGATAAATCAATATGTAACAGTGATAACCATCAATGTTAATGGATTCAATTCACCAATTAAAAGACAGACTGGCAGAAAGGATCAAGAGACAAGATCTAACAAAACGCTGCATAAAACAAACACATTTAATTAAAAAAGAAACTCATAGACTGAAAATCAAAAAATGGAAAACAATACTCCAGGTGACAGGAACCCAGAAAAAAAAAAGGAGGGATAGCTATTTTATTTGCAGGCAAAGTGAATTTCAAATCAAGACAGATTAAGAGAGATAAAGAAGAACACTACAACCTTGGAAACAATCCACGAGAAGTTAACAAGCATAAATATAAATGCAACAAATATTAATGGGTATGAAAAATCAAGCAAACACTAATAAAATTAAATTGTATTGGGAGACCTTATATCGCACTGTCACAAAAAGATCAACTAGGGCTGGGGATTTAGCTCAGCAGCATAAGTACCTGCCTTGCAAGCAGGTGGTCGTAAGTTCGATCCCCGGTACTGGTAAAAAACGAAAAAGACAAAAAAAAAAAAAAAAAATCAACAAGGAAATATTAGAACCCCACAACATCAGAATACACATCCTTCTCAGCTGCACACAGGACATTCTCCAAAACAGAATACATACCAGCTCACAGAATATGCTTAAGTAAACACAAAGGAATTCAAATTATTCCATACATATTATCAGACCATAGTGCAATGAAATTGGAAATTCATGGCAAGAAAACCTGTAAGAACTTCATAAATACATGGAAATCAAACAGCACCTTTCTGAACACCAATGGATCACAGATGAAATTAAAGAAGAAATTAGATAGTTTTTACAATTGAATGATGCTAATACAACATATCGGAACTTGTAAGACACAAAGAACGTAGTCCTAAGAGGGAAATTTATAACAGTAAATACCCCTAATCAGGAAAATTGAGCAAGCACATGTAAACAACTTAATGATAAATATAAAGCTTCCAGAAAAAAGGCAAACTATGCCAAAAGCTTGTATCAGGGAGGAAAATTATAAAGATGTGAGCAGAAATTAATACACTGGGGACTAAAAAAACACTCAGTGAATTGAAGAACTGGTTCTGACAGATTAAATAAAATCGACAAACTCTTACCCAATTTATCAAAAAAAAAAAAAAGAAAGAAAGAAAGAAAGAAAGAAAGAAAGAAAGAGAAAGACTCAAATCCACACAATTAGGAATGAAAACGGTGAAATTAAAATGGACCCTACAGAGCTGGGGATTTAGCTCAGCTGATAAGTGCCTGCCTGGCAAGCGAGGTTGTGAATTTGATCCCCAGTACCAAAAGAAAAAAAAAAAAAAATCACACTGCTTAAGATGTTAAGGATTGCTTAAAAAGCTGGGTGTGGTGGGCACTCCTGTAATCCCAGCACTGGGGAGGCTGAGACAGGAGGATCACTGCAAGTCTGAGACTAGCCTGTGCTACAAACTGAGCCCTAAATTCACTGCATAGTGAAACCCTACTCAAAAAGGCCAAAATAAATAAATAAAATAAAATGGAGCCTGCAGAATTCCAGATCATCCATACCTACTATGAAAACATATTCTAGTAAAATGGAAAATGCAGGCCAGGCATGGTGCTACATATTTGTAATCCCAGCACTTATGAGGCTGAGCCAGGAGGATCATTACAAGTTTGAGACCAGCATGGGCTACAAAGAGAGCTCAAGATCATCCTGAACTGCACAGAAAGACCCTGTCTCAAAAACACCAAAAAAGAAAGAAACGGATGGATTCCTAGATACATATAAATTACAAGCTGAATCAAGAGGATACAAAAAATCCTAAATAAACCAATACCAATAAATGAAATTGAAGATGTAATTAAAAACCTCCCAACAAAGAAATGCCCAGGCCCTAACAGATTCATTGCTGAATTCTATCTACAAGAATTTTACAGAAGATCTAACACAACTACTTTTCAAACTCTTTAATGAAATTGAAAGGGAAACAATATTCCCATTGGAATATTGGAGACAAGCATTACCACAATACCAAAGCCAGAGAAGGATCCAACTAAGAAAGAAAAATACATTCCAATTTCCCTAATGAACACAAATGCAAAAATCCTCAATAAGATTACTGGTAAACAAAATGCAACAAATCATCAAGAAGATTATACACCAAGGCCAAGTAGGATTCATCCCAGGAATGCAGGGATGGTTCAAAATATGCAAATCAATAAATGTAATACACCATACTAATAGAGCCAAGGAAAAAAATCATATAATCATCTCAATAGACGCAGAAAAAGTTTTTGACAAAGTCCAGCACCCATTCGTGACAAAAACTGAAGATTAAAATTAAAACCATATTTTCACCATGCACTAATTTAAATTTGGAGTGGATCAAAGATCTTAATATTAAAACAGAAATATTGGGACCGAGGATTTCACTCAGTAGTGTAAGCCTGGCAAGCACAAGGTCATGAGTTCAATCCTTGATACCCCCCGCCAAAAGGAAAAAAACCCCAGAAACATTAAATCTACTAGCAGACAGAGTAGATAAAACTCTTAAAAGGTATTTGTGTAGGCAAAGACTTTAAGAACCCTGACTGCACAGAAACTATCAAAAAAATCAGTAACTGGGATCTCATCCTATTGAAAAGCTTTTGCACAGAAAAAGAAATCATCAACAGAGTGAAGAGACAACCCACAATGTGGGAAAAAATGTTTATCAGCTGTTTCTCAGACAAAGAATTACTGTTGAGAACTTATAAATAACTCCAAAAAAAAAAAAAAAATCAGACCTTCCAAATTTAAAGACCCAATCCAAAATGGGCATCTAAGAGAAAAAACAGACTTCTCAGATGAAGAAATAAAACAGCAAATAAAAATATGAAAAAAATATTCAACATCATTGGTCATGCAAGAGATACAAATTAAAACAACATCTCATCATCTCATCCCAGCAAGAATGACTATTATCAAGAAATTAACCAATAATAAATGCTGGTGGGGCTATGGGGAAAAACAAGCTCTTCTCCACTATTAATAGGTGTACAGACTGGTTCAACCACTGTGGAAATCCATCAGATTCCTCAAAAAACTAGGATTAGAGGTCCCATTTGACCCAGCTATTCCCTTCCAGGTTTCTTCCCAGAAGAATTAAAAACATACCATATCTGCACCCATGTTTATAGCAGCACAATTTTTAATAGCTACATCGTGGCAACAGCCAAATGCCCATCAATCCAGGAATACATAAAAAAGATGTGATCGTTTTATACAACGGAGTTCTACTCAGCCATAAAGGACAGATAGAAGACTTTTATTATGTAAACAAAGGCAACTTGAGATCACACTCAGAAGTGAAATAAATCAGACTACTGTGTAAACATTGTATTGTCTCCCTAGTGTGAGAAGCAGAAGGAGTAAATGATGTAAAATGTTAAGAAGCTTCAAAAGAAGACAAACTGGGATAAGGGAATGGAGGAAAGGGAAAAGCAAAAAATAAAATACACACACATATATAGGATAGTTAACATAGTTATATTACTAATTTCTCTTAGTTCATTGAAAGATCTGTGCTAATATTGTTTGGACAATTAAATCCTGAAGTAACTAATTTAAAGATAATAATATGCAATGTATTAACCAGTTACTCTCTTATTATCTTGTTTAGAAACTGTTTTTTTGTCTTTAAAGTAAAATAAAAATAAAATTTCAATGTAATATTGGAAACATAAAACATTGTGGTGCTAGAATGCATTAAAAATGCATTCTCAAGGTAATATAGGTAAAAAAAGATAATATACTTTATTTCTTAAAAGCATTTCCCGTACAAATTGCCAAGATGTTTACTGTTCTTTCACAGTAAGCTGTATTCAGAGCTTTCCTGCACAAACTAATCAAGACTGAAATTTTAATACAGTAAGAACACCATCATGAGTAATTCATGAGAAAGTATAGGCTTCAAGTTTGGTCTTAGGGCACTCATTGGTAATCTTACTACTCTGTGAGGATCTCAAGTTTGGGCCTAACCTAGACATCCCAATTATTTAGTCAGACTCTGTTAAGGTTTCTCTTCTAGATGTCATCCCAAAGTTTCATGTGCTCCTACGTCGGAATTTGGGGAGGTGACTGGTCACTAAGGGCACAGCCTGGGAAGTTGTATCTCTCTCCCTTCTCCTGTGATCTCTCTCTGCTTGTCTCCCTTGCCATGAGCTGTTTTCCCTGCCATGCCTCTTTGCCATACCACCCTGCATGGAGCCACCTGATTATGAACTACAAACTGCAAGTCAAAATAAAACTTTCTTCTTTAAATTTTGGGTGCTGGGTATTGTGGCCCAGAAACTAAGACAGACCCTGTCTCAAAATAAAAAAGGGGCTGAGATGCAGGTTAGTACAAAGACCTTCCATTCAATTCCTAATACCATGGGTGGAGGAAGAAAGGAGGGACAGAAGGAAAGGCTGGCTTCAGAATTCAGAGGCCATCTAACTTTTTTGGAATGAGTTATAAATACTGGAATCTATAGGTATTATGAAAGTATCTGTATCTTACTTCTCAATAAGCTACAAACAAGTTGCAAAAAAAAAAACTTACTGGGTATACTATAATGGCATTACAAGCATGCACGGCCACACTTGGCTTATTTTCCAATTTTATTTTAAAATCAAAATAGCTTCCGTGTAACTGAGATTCTGGTTATTTTATAAGAATGAAAAATCAAGTAAACTAGAGTTGGTAATTCTAAAGCTTCAGATATTTTAGAAGCCAGAGGCAATGACAGAAAATAGAATATTATTTTGGGGCTGGGGATATAGATCAGTCACACAGTGCCTGCCTGGCAAATTGGCAAGTGCAAGGTCCTGAGTTTGATTCCTACAAAAAAAAAAAAAAAAAAAAAAAAAGAAATAAAGAAAAAATACTTTAGACAGTGAGACCTTTTTTTTGGCCTTGGGGGCCGTGGTGTCTCAAAGTGGTCCAACCTGGCCTCAAATTTGGCATTCTCCTGCCTCAGTCTTCCAAAGTGCTAGGATGACAGTCATGCACTCCTACATAAGGCTTAACAACGCTTCAAAATCGGACTTAGGACGCTGACTTAAAAATTAATACTAATATTGCCGTTTCAAAACATTTTTATCCTTTAGTAACTATTACCAAGTCTTCCTATCTCAGGAAGTGTGCAGAAGAGTTGCAGGTAATCAAAACAATGTATTAAATTTTACGATGAAAGACAGGTAAATATTGAAAATACAAGACTGGCTATGAGCTGACCGTTTCTTAACTTTTGTGTCTTTAACGTTTCCCAAAACAAAAAGTTAAGAAGAACTACATAAGCATAATTTTAAAAATTTACAGTTCCCCTAAAAGAGCATTTAAGATCAAATTTTTTCACTTCGCAATCATCCCACAGTCCTATTACCTAATTATTAAACGAAATTTCGTGGGTCTCGATCTGCTTTAAAGTTTTTGCTGGTGAGTTTCAAGACCTCACTGCAAAAGGCAGACGCTGAGAACACAAAGAGGAGAAGGGCAATCACTGGGCTCAGTCTCCACGCGAGGTCCCCTGTAATCGTCGGGGGTCTGCGACTGGGGCAGAGGCCGCTGCTTGTCTACGCAAGCCCGGGAATAAGCTCAAGCGACCAAACGGCCTGGCACAGGCAGCCTGGGTTTGGAGGTAGTCAGCCAGTTAAGATACTGAGACACTTATCTCTCAGAAACACTTCTGAGCCCAACACTGGGCTGCGCGACACCGAAGGGCAGGAACCCAGGCCCAGGCCGCGGTGTTAAGGCCTCTAGGAAGTGACACCTTCGGGCGGTAAAGACCACAAAAGAGCTTGACAGCTCCGGTCGGCGCCCAGCGGCCTTGCGACCCCGCCCCGCCCCTCCCCTCCCCGCCCCCGCCCCCGCCCCCGCCAGGGTCCCCTTTGGCGCCGCCGTCCCTAGGGCCCCACTTTCAGCCTGACTCCCATTTCCAAGACTTCCTGTTCTCCTCTCCACCACCCTGACTGTGTCGTTTGAACCCGGGGCCCCAGCGGGACTACGCAGAGCAAAGACTAAGAAGAGGACCCTTGAAGTTGACAATGCCACACTCACCTGACCGTATTCAAGCGTGAAAACCTGCAAGATCGACTTCCGAAACAAGGCTCAGCATCCAAAATGGCAGTTTCACCGGCCTCAGCACAACCAGCGGGAGCGGAAGGATCCTCGGGTCAAATTAACCACGCCTCTCCTCGCAAGGATTGGCTGCGCTCTGGCCGCTGCCGGGACCCACGAGGCCGCTTCCAGCTCCCTTGGGAGTCGGCGCGGCCAGGGACTATTTGCTGCGGCGGAGGTGCCGGTTGCGACATTGTCCCGTGATGACTGAGTCATCTGCTGAGACACTTCCCGGCTTTTGCCCTGAGTTTGGTGATATGGGAGGCAACTACCGGTTCTCTAACTCCGTGCTTAGTACCTTTGTCTCGGATTGGTCCAGCCCCTGGAAAAACCGGACTGCAGAATTGAGTTCCTCGCTGAAATTTCCTCAGTCCCAGTCTTGCCTTCCCTTCGCCCTCGTCGGCTTTGCCCTACGTCCTGGTTATTGTCTGCTGGTAGAGAGACTGGGCGCAGGTTTCGATTCCTCCCTAGCAGAGCACCATTGTCTGAGGGATTCTGCCCTCGCTGTCTCTGCATTTCCACCTGCTAACGCTGATTCCTCTGCTCTATTGTTAAAGCTGTCTTGATTATTCTTTCAACCACAGACTCTTGGGCCACGTTAAATTTAGCAATTTTCTACACTATACCACCCTGAACGTACCCGATCTCATGTAAATTCAGTAATGTTTCTTCAGCACCACGTTCTCTGGCAATTTCCTCTACGTATCGCTACGTATAGAGGAAACTTTTCATTCGATTATCTGTTTTTAACTTGAAAACCATTTTCTTGGCTTAGCATTGGCAGGGGTTTCCTGGACTCCGCTTCCAGAAAAAGGTAATCCTGCCCCCTGCTGTAGAGGCTGCGTCTGCCGAGATCAAAATTGTGATGTTTCATCGCCCTGGGGCACTCATCTGAGAGGTAAAGAGGCACGAGTTTCTGGGAGATTTTTATGAATACCAATACTGTCTCTATTGCGTTTTGCAGCATTTCGAAATAAAAACAGGTTCTGACAACTCAAAACACAACATTTGGTTTCTTGTAAGTGGATTTTTTTTTCAGTAAATGCATATGAAAATTGAATTATTCTGCAACAAAATCATAGCATTAAAAAAAATGAGAACAGACCGCTCCAATTTTAAGAGTGTAGAAATACGAACCCAAATGTAATGTATACCGACCTTATTTAGATATTTCAAGCAAGCCAGTTATAAAACATTTAGAGGATAATTGAGGATATTATATCATGGAGTGAGAAATACCAAAAAGCCCCAAAATTGTTATTTTATAAGAAAAAAATCCTGATATTTTAAGACAGGCATTGCAGAGGTAAAATGGCAGTAAAAATCTCGATAATTGGATGATGGCTATTATTGTATTATTTCCTCTACTTTTAAGTATGTTTTAAAATGTTCACAGTCACTAGGCAAAAGGTGGAAGCAATCCAGCTGTTCATCATGGGATGAATGGATAAACAAAAATATGTTTATGGTGATTTAACTTTAAAATTTTTGAAGCAGTGCATAAACATGGCAAACTACATACAGCTGAAAATGATATACACTGAAACTAAGTCTTTCTAGTCTGAACCTTAGTCATACAGTCCCCCTTTTTATAAGTAACCACTGTTACTAGATTCTTGTGGGTTTTTTTGGAAGTTACCTAAGCTATAATAATATCACTTACCTCTATAAAATTGTTGTGATTAAATGTCTAGTGTATGAAAGCTTAGAATGGTATTCAACAGATTTTGTTTTGTTTTGGTCTCACTATATAGTTCAGTCTGACTTTGAACTCACTACAAAGCCCAGGCTGGCCTCAAATTTTCAATGATGTTTGCATGTTTTGTTTAAGATAGGGTCTCACTGTGTAGTTTAGGCTGGTCTTGAACTCATTGTGATCCTCATGCCTAAGCCTCCAGAGTGCTGAGATTACAGGCATGTGCCACCATGCCCAGTTTGCATGGTTGTTGTTTTTTTAATACATATAGTTGCAAAATAGATATACTTTACTATAAAGTTTAATACATATAGTTGCAAAATAGATATACTTTACTATAATTTACTTTATGATATATATCCTGGAGATTATCCCAAACCAGTAGTTATCAATAATTCTCATTCTTTGAAAGGACTACATAATATTCCATTATATATGTGTACCTTAATTTTAAAGCAGAGTTGTACTGATAGCCATTAGGTTATTTCCAATGTTTTGCCTCTGAACAATCCTGCAGTAACTAGGTATTTGCCAGCATGACTTGTATTTACTGGGTGAGTTCCCAGTCAAAGGGTAGATACAATTTTTTAATAGATTCTGGCAATTCACCTGTGAAAAAGGAAGTACGAATTTGCACCTACATCAAAGTATTCTTTTTTTTTTCTTCTTTTTTGAGACAGAGTCTCACCATGCAGTTCAGGTTGGCCTTGTGCTCACTTCATAGCCCAGACTGGTCTTGAACTTTCAATGATCCTCCTGCCTCAGCCTCTCGAGTGCTGGAATTACAGGCTTATGCCACCATGCCTGGCACCAACACCAGACTATTGATAGTTTCTATTTTCCTGTGCCCTTGACATTTTAGCAACCTTGTTAAATCCATGGAAATAAACATAAGCTAAAAAGTGTCATTAGTCCATGGTCTAATGACACAATTCATTTAGAAAAATTGCTTCCTACTCAGGATTTGTTTGATTCAACAGTCACTACTTGTGTTCTGGGTCTCTGCAAAACCCACCTGTCTAACCATTCAGCTTCTGCAACAACTGTGAATTGTAATAACACAAGCAACCAGTTATTCAAACACTATCTGGGAGGATGAGAAGAGAGGCAGTATCTCTATCCCTGGCTAAAAAGACTGTTTTCATTCAGAAGCAAAGCATAATAAAAAACAAACTGACTCAGACTGTTTCACTTAAAAATCCTGTTTTGCTGTTAAGAGAAAAATTTCAGCATTTCTTCAGTTAACCTGTACTCTTATTTGTTTGTTTAAATCATTACAACTAATGGCTCTAACTAAAACTTGATTACAGTGTTTGAACCCAGTAAAATAAGAATCTCTCAGTAACAGGCCTGAAGGCCCATATCAGTCAATTCTATTTTTATACAATTTTTTCAGTTAAGCATGGCTTTTACATTGTTTTTCTGTTTGGGTTTTTGTTGTCTGTTTTTGAGCCAGGGTCTTGCTATGTAGTACAGACTAGCCTTGAACTTGCTTATATAGTCTGGGTTGGTCTCGGTACTTCCAATGATCCTCCTGCTTCAGCGTTCTGAGTGCTGGGATTACAGATATGCACCACCACACCAGGTTTTTACATTGTTGGGGGCACATGCCTATAACTGCAGCACTCAGAAGGCTGATGCAGGAGGATTGCCACAAGTTTGAGGCATGGGCTACATAGTTCAAATCAGTCTGAACTACATAGAGACCCTGTCTTAATAAATAAATAAATTAACAGTCCTTTTGTTGCCTACAAACCCTAAAATATTTACATACTGTCTGGCCCCTTATAGAAAAAGTTTACTGACTCCTGCAATAAAAGTAAAGTACTATATACTGTGTAAGAGAAAAATGGAAGACAATGGAGATGGAGATATTTGCATTAGGTACTGATGTTTGGAAATGAGAGCTTCGGGACTGGGGATTTAGCTCAGTGGCATAAGCGCTTGCCTTGCAAGCAGGCAGTCGTGAGTTCAATCCCTGGTACCGATAAAAACGAAAAAAAGACAAAGAAAAACAAATTAGGAAATGAGAGCTTCAGACAGCTCAGGCTAAAGAAGATAAAATGGAATAGGAACAACTTGGCTACCTTCTCAGGTCCATGGAAGAAATCAAGATGGTTTTCTACAGCATCTACAGAACAGTTCTTAAGAGCAATACTCAACATTTTTAATTAGGACTTTATACTAATATTAAGCATCTGTGTGTCATTTTGCAGTCTACAGGGGCTGGGGACAGAGCTCGCAAGCTCACAAGCATGAAGCCATGAGTTCAATTCCTGGTACCAAAAAAAAAAAAAAGCAGTCTCTGAAACACTTATAAATGCATTACCTCAACTTGAGGCTCACTATATGTCCAGGAAGCACCTGTAGGTCAGAAATCTTTATCAATTTTTATAGAAAAAAAGTGAAGTAACCAACCAAGGGCTAGCATCAATTGGAAATCAGATCATGAAACCAGATCTTGAGACAATATTTTATATTTTCCATATGCCCATATAATTTCCATTTTAGTCTTACATTTGTTTCCTGGGCCGGGCACATTAGTGCACCTGTAATGTCAACACTGGAGGCTGAGACAGGAGGATTGTTTTGAGTTGGCTAGTTTGGGCTACAAAGTGAGTTTAAAGCCAGCCTGAACTGCATAGTTCAAAAAACAGAACAAAATGAAAAATTTTTTTCCTGGTCTTACATTTAATCTGTTAATTGGATTTATCAATAAATACAAATAAAATGCATTAAATTACTACTCTTGCTTTGGAGCCAAATATATATTGATCAAAAGTTTTCAAAGTTTTAGTTGTATTAATATTACTTATCATCATTGTAATAGTCCTAAAAAACTCATTTTTCCTTAAATGATTTTAATGGAATAAGACTAGTAGTAAGTTTTCAGAATAAATTCAAAAGTTTAAACTTCACCCTTTAAAAATATAAGATTCTTATCAAAGCTGTAGCAATCTGGCATAAGGATAAAAATATGGGTCAATGAAATAGAACTGTAAGCCCAGAAATAAACTACACATTCACGGACAATTGATTTTTATCTTATTTTTTTTTATTTCATTTTTTTAAGTTGTCTCACCATGTAGTTCAGGCTGGTCTTGAACCCACTATGTAGCTCAGGATAGCCTCAAACTTTCTGTAATCACCCTGCCTCAGCCTCCCAAGTGCTAGGATTATAATTATGTGCCACCATGCTGGGCTGGATAATCTATTTTAAATAATAATATTGAGAGAATTCAGTGAGAGAAAATAAGTCTTTTTAACAAATAGTGCTAGAGGGGCTGGGGATTTAGGCATAAGCGCCTGCCTTGCAAGCAGGCAGTCGTGAGTTCAATCCCCAGTACCGATAAAAAAAGAAAAAGACAAAACAAACAAATAGTGCTAGAAAAGCTGGACAACCACAGGCAAAAAAAAGTTAAACTCTCCTGCTTCATACCATATACAAAACTAAGAATGGATCAAAGATCTAAATGTAAGAACCAAAATTATGAAAACTCTTAGAAGAAATAACAGGTGAAATTTTTCATATCTAAGTCCTAGTTTCTTAGTGTTGTAGTCAGGGATTTCAAGGAAAATAATTACATACAGGACACATAATTTATAGTATTATTTTATAATAGTTTAATATAAGAAGTATAGGAAATCTGTTCCCACTAAGATCCTAGGAATCCAGTCAAGGGCATGGATCCCATAGCAAAGTCCTACATGAGTCCAGCTGAAGACCTAGAACCCATGACAGTGCCCACCACGAGTCCAACTGGAGACCTAGAGCCCACAATAATATCTCACACAAGTTCATTTCACACATCTACACTGGGGAGGCCCAAAGGGCAGTGGTGGAAGCTAAAAAGTCTGTGCCAGCAGGATGAAAAATCTGTGCCAGTAGGTTGAGGAGTCTCTGCACTGGAGCCAGGAAGCAATGCTCGAAGTAAGAACCAGAGCTCCCCCCAAAAGTCCCACAGCCATCTTCAGTGACAAGGTCCTGAGTTCTGACGATGATAACAGCCAAGTTCATGTCAGGAAGCCAGCATGACAAGTTTCTCCTAGAGATTGAATAGCACTCATCTTCCCCTTCTGAGCCAGGAAGCCCTGAAGACCAGAGCTCCCCCAAAGTGAACCACAGTCATTCCAGCGATAAAACAAAGGTCCCAAGCTCCTCTGAGGATGAGAAGCTCAGGAAAGAAGCTTCAAATCAGGAAAGAAGCTCAACAATTTCCTCCAGGAGAACCAACAACACTCAACTGTTGTTCTCCAGTTCTTTATCTTGGCAACAATCCTCTGTGTGTCCACCACACAGCACCAGGCTGATTCAATTCAGCTGGTATTATAAGGTGACCACTAGTTACCAATCCACCACACTTAGATGTGACACTCAAATCACAACCAAAGAAAAATAAATTGGTCATCTATAAATAAAAAACTTTGGGGCTGAGGATTTAGCTCAGGGGCATAAGCACCTGCCTTACAAGCAGGCAGTCGTGAGTAAGATTCCTGGTACCGATAAAAAAAAAAAAAAAAAAAAAAAAGAAAGAAAGAAAGTTAAACACAATTATCATATGACCCAGAAGTTTTACTCCTGGGCATATATGTATACACCCAAGTGACATGAAAACATGTTGACACAAAAAATTATACAAAAATGTTCATAGAACATTATTCATAAAACCCAAATATCCATCAACTGATCAATGGATAAATAAGTGGTATATATATGCATACCGTGGAGTATTATTCACCAATGACAGGAATGAAGTACTGACACACACTAGCATGGATAACTCTTGAAAACATTATACTAAGTAAAAGAAACTAGATGCAAAGGTTCAATATTATGTTACCCATTTATATGAAATATCCAGAATAGGCAAACAGACAAAGAGCAGCTTAGCATTTGCCAAGAGCTGGGTAAGAAAGAATGGGGACTTACTGCTAATGGTAGGAGATTTCCTGGAGTGATGAAAATGTTCTTGAATTACATGGTGGTAGGAGTTACCATTTGGATCTTAAATGTCCTCCCAAGGCCGTGTATTGAAGGCTTGGTTTAAAGCCTGTGGAGCTATGGGAAGGTGGGAGATCCTTCAAAAGATGGAAACTAGGGGCCTGAGATTTAGCTCAGTGGCTTACACACCTGCCTGGCAAGCGTGAGGTTGTGAGTTCGATCCCCAATACAAAAAAAAAAAAAAAAAAAAAAAAAAAAAAACCAGATGGAAGCTAGTGAAAGTAGAAGTCAGGTCATTGGATGGGTGCCCTTGAAGGAAGATACTATGTTCTGACTCTATCTCTCTCCTTCTCTGTCTCCTTCCTGGGTGCCAGGACGTAAGCAACTCTGCCCTATTTACTTCCATCCTGACAGTTGGCCTTGCTACAAGCCCAAAGCAGAGGCCAAAAAACTATGAAATGAAACCATGAACCAAAATAAGGCTTTATGCTTTCATTTGTTCTTATCACTTATCATAACAATAGAAAGCTAGCTGTAATATTCCATAACCCTATGAATATACTAAAATCTACTAAATTGTATGTTTTAGAAAAGTGAGTTTCAAGGCATGTAAATTATACCATAATAAAATTTTTTCCCAAAAATAGGTTAAAAAAATTTTTTTACAATTACTATTGTAATATACAGCTCTAACAAGTTAATCATACGATCTAATGAATGTAAAATGTATTTCAGAGCTAGAGGTGTAGCTCAGTGGTAAAGAGTGTGCTTGGCATGTGTAAAAACTTGGGTTTGAGCCCCAGTAACAAAACCAAACAAAAATGGATTGGGAACATATTTAAGGGGGAGAGTTAATATAGTTGAGGTGGCAAAATGATAGCATAACTGAGCAGACTATAAAAGTAGAGAAAAAAGTGGGGGGATCCACAATTAATTAAAAAGCTTTCTGAATCTAGAGTTCAGATAAGAGCAGAGGAAACATTACTTTTTTATTTCATAGTTTTAAATTATTATTTGATCATAACCCTGAGTCACAACACCTCAAGGACATTTTTAGAGCAAAGGAAATTTATAAGAATAGCATCATTGGGCTGGGGATATAGCCCAGCAGTACAGTGCCTGCCCAGCAAGCCCAAGGTCCTGAGTTTGATTCCTGATACCAAAAAAAAAAAGCATTATTAAGATCTTATTTTATGAGAAGATGGAAAAGGCTGCCCAGCTTCCCCACCCAAAGTGCTGCAGATTGAATTTAGGGCATCTAGTTGCTGTACCACAGAGATACACCCCAACCCCAGACACCCAGCTCCATACAGTAACTTAACAATAAATCTAAGAAGTTTCACTGGAGACTAATTTTTATCTGTTAGCAACTCTCCCGCTGAAAATACCAATTAAATCAATTTCATAGGGTATAATAAAGTCAAGTTTACATCGTTTAGTCCAAACTAATCAAAAATTATTGTGAAGTATAAAAGCTAATGCCTAAAAAATATATATAAAAGTTAATATCTATTCGAGCTTGCATTCTTACACAAAAGTCTAAAATCTTACTGGTTGAGTGAAAACAATTCAATTTCTGAGTATGTAGAAATTAAAAATTTAATTGAAATTAAAATGTTTTCTTGACTGATGTCAAACAATTCCTACCTATCTAATTTACAATAAAGAAACGAATGAATAAGCTATTTATCACAGAATTGTGAAGGACCAAGATTCTTCAATATAACCATTATATCGCATTAGATGCAGACAATGATATCATCTTGTTGGAGATTTGGGGGAAGGACAGTCTGGAAGAATGCTTTATGCAAATACCAGAACTTGTCGTTGTCTCAGTAAGGACAGCATTCTCATTAGTTCTGCCTTTGTAGGGCCAATAACCATAAGAAATATTTGCATAATGCTTTCACAAATGTATTTTACTTAACTATGACCGAGGAGACTAGGAATTACTACATTGTAATTCATTTTATACCTTAGGAAACAGAGGCTCAAAATATGGAAGCGACTTGCCCAAAGTCTCCATTCATCAATGGTAGATCTGGGGATCAAACCAAATCTTCTAATATCACCTCATCTTTTCATCGCGTTCCTTCTTTTTCCAAGTAGGCGATGTTAGAGGCAGGTGTGGGCATTCTACAAGATAGGATGAGAGGAAAGAAGGAAAGGCAACAGGGAAAGAGTGAAGATTTTGACGGGAGAAAGAGTTTTATTAGGAACCCAGTCACTCTCAATCCCCAAATGCCTCTTAAGTGGCAACAATGATCACAAGTTACCCTGAGTCTACCAATTTCTGTTATTTTGAGTCAACCATCGTGCTGGAGAAATGAATGTTCAAAAGAAGTCTAAGGATGTTTCTTGTCTGAGGTTCTGACAGCTGAATTTAGCCCCTCCTATGGAGGCCATAGCCCCTCTTCCTTGCCCACAGTGCATGCCTTAGGGAGCAAAGACACGGGGAACTGTTAAGAGAGCGGAAAGAAGAGGGTTGCGCTGGGTTGGGGGTGCCACGACTGGGCTAAGGAGAAGGGGGAGCTTGTGGCGGAGCTGTGGTTACCGGCATGTGGGTTTTGTGGCCGAACACCACGGTGGGGTAGGAAACCAGGATTAGAGCTGACAGTCAGGGTGGAGTTCACGTACCCAGGTAGGTTTGGGGAGCCGGAAGGGCAGAGCGCGCCAGAGAAAGACCGAGGTGGGCGCGAGGATGGGTGGTCTCGGAGCCAGAAGATGCAGGTTTCTGAAGTCCCGCCCTCCCGGGCCCCTCTGCTGCAAGCCCCGCCCACAGCGCCAGACACGCGCCTGAGGGCGGGGAGGGGGCCCGTGCTGGGGAGGGGGAAGAGGGAGAGGTGAGATTCGTGCACGCGCCTCACTCGCTGCGGGTGCGCGAGCAGCGCGCTCCCGCCGCCCGCGTCGCCATCTTTTTCCCCCTCCGTCCGTCTGTCTGCCTTTGGCTTTGTCTGTCTGCAGCGCCGCCCCTCCGTTCCTCGCCACCGGCCAGCCCGGAGCCGCCCTCCATCCGCCAGGTCCTGGTCCCGGAGAACCCCTGCCTGGCTGGCCGGAGCTGCAAGCCGGGGCCCATTGTCCGGCGGTCCGTCTGTCCGGAGGCGGGGCCCAGGGACCCGGAGGCAGCGCCGAGCCGAGGCGCCGGGTAAAGACACCCCCGCGCCCTTCCTCCGGGCCGGACCGAGGATGCGGAGGCTCCTCGCCCGCTTTGGGCCGCCGGCTGTTGGTCCTTTTGTCTGTCCGCGTCTGGGGAGGGGGCGGGGGCGGGGGCGGGCAGGGTTCGGTCCTCCGAGCGGACAGCGCCCTCCCCACGCCCCGGCCTCGCAGTTCCTTTCCGGCCCCTCGCGGTCCGGGCGCAGGGTCGGTGCGGCAGCCCTCCCCGCGTGGGCCCGGGCCGGGCGCCGCCTGGACGGCCCAGCGTCTGACAGGCTTGGGCGGCGCTGGGGGAGGGGAGGATGGGCGTGGGAGTGCGGGCCAGGGTCTCTGTGGCTGCTGCTGGGTCTGGCCAAAGAGCTTCTAAATTTAGATTTCAGAGAGGACTGTGTCTGAGCGTTTGTCTGAGCCTCCTTGGAAGACCTCTGGCTCTCTGTAATTCCTGGGAATTAACCTGTGCCCGCGCTTGAAAAACCCGAAGGGACCATCTCAGCGAATTGTACACACGCTCCAGACCCGACCCACGGGGAAAGAGGGCAAGGGGGCAGGGAGGCGACTGCGCGACCAGCTTTATTGTCCTCTTGTTTTTGGCAGATGCAAATCACTAGGATTCAGACGAGTTTACTTTGCTCCGTGGGAACCGCACCAGAGCTGGAGGTGGGAGTGCACCTTCTCCTTAAGGCTGGATTTCTTTCTGTTTTTTGGTAAAGTATGTGGTGCGCCCTAAAAGCTGCAACCTAACACCTGTAGCAGGCCGGAGACATCGCTAAGGGGAGGTGTGGCACCCTCCCAAGGGGACTCTGGACTTGGCTCTTTAGAGTTGCTTTCCTTTTAAAACAGAATTCCTTGTAGACCTGAACTTCAGTTTACCGTTCTTCCCCATCCCAGTTTCCTTCCAGATGGTGATGTTCAGGCAGCTGTCAGTTCACATTTTTGGTTTAGTTTCAGATGCAGGCTTGGAAACTAAGGCAGTGCTGAAAGTGAGACAGAGTGACCTCCAGGCAATGTACCTATGTGTTTTATTAGCCTTTTCCAGCCATAAAACAGTTGTGTCTAAGCTCTTGCAGTGTGGTCATGAGTGTCCTTCCAGTGCCATTTATTTCCTTATTTATTTTCAAGAGTCCATGAGTACACAGGGCTTTTTGTTTTGTAAGAGGGGAGGTTATTTGCTTATTTTTATGTAGATCCCCCAGGTGTGAACCCCACAGGGTATTATCTGGTCAGTTCCCCATTGGGCCACTAGGAGGACTGTGAGAGGCAGAGGACGCTGTGGATTTAAATATGCAGATGCTCATCTCTGTCTTCTGCTTTGTAGCTTTAGTATTGAACTGTCATTTTGCCAAGATGATTTGAATGGAGCTTGCCTCGAATTATTTGGTGTTCCTTCAGAAGGGACTTTATTAACTTTATCTCAGTTTCAATTTCTTGAAGGGCAGAAAATGTAAATTAGTCAAAAATCCCACTTTTTTTAATACAATACAGGTGTGAAAAATCAATAAACAATTTGGCTTACATTCAGCTTTCCACTTTGTGATTCATAGACGTAGAGAAAAAAGATATGAACTGTGATTCTGATTTACTGCTTCCATTAATAAAAACTGCTTGACTAGAAATGATACACAAGCAAAACTTAAACAGAAACCATTAGATACCAGTAAGCTGGTCTCTAAATAATAAAAATTGGTTTTTATTGTATACATTTGGAGTTTTTCTTTCTTTTTTTTAATTAAAGGTCTGAAAAAGAACTGTGTTTGATATGCAGATATGATAGAAGACTGCCTGAAAGCTGCTTCCTTTGCCACTTCCTGTGGAGGCCTGTCTTTGCCATTTGCGGTTTTTTTCTTCTTTTGGTAAGGGGAGGCAGGATCTGATTACAGGTTTGAGGTCCTTTCTAGCTACATAGAGGAGTTAGTTGGCATAACAGGAGGCAAGTCTTCATTAACTGGAGTGCAAAGTACAGCTTGTAGTAGCCTCATTCCTCTGAAAGCAGTAAACTACAGTTCTATATTTTTATGCTTACGTACAGTTTGAGAAGGCAGAAACTGAAAGAAAACTTGATGACTAGATCTGTATTTCTTCTTTGGTAAAAGGAAGAATCTCTTTTTATATATGTTTATTCACTCTGTCTTCCAGAGGAAAATGTGACAGCTTCTGGGACTAATCCATTTCAGATTCTATAACAATGCTTACTGCTGGGCTAGTCTCTCTTGTAGCTAACCAGGAACCTCCAGAGCCCATTCCCTCCTGTATCAGAGGAGCACATGCATGTCTTCGCAGCACTTCTTGGTTAGAGAGCTGTTTTCTTTGTTCCTACACTGGTCTTTTTGCTACACAGAGGCAGTAGTGGGAAGAGGCTGTAAAGGTGTTAACTGTATGTATGCAGAGTTAGGTTAATGTTCCACACTGGGGAGTTTAATTAGTATTCAACAACATGGATGGCATGTGACTCTTCTGGTAAGAGCCTGTCTTTAGCATTGGAAGTGCACCTTGCTTTAGTGCTGTGTCATCCACAGTCCCCTGTGCTATAACTGTATCATTCTTTCCCATGGCATTTTCTCATTTATAGATGCCTGTCCCACAGGGGTATGATGCCCTTGTTACTTCTATGCAAGAAAACTTCTTGAAAAATAAAATATCTAGAGCCTTCCACTGGTGCTATTTGCAGTCAATTTGCTTGACTTCCAATGGGCATGTGATGTATGAGCAGCTACATTCTTACTATCTTTTGTATTCTTTTACAATCTATAGTGATTACCCTGTGAGCCCCTACTACTTTTTTTTTTTTTTCTTGTCTTTTTGAGACAGGGTCTCACTACAAAGTTCAGGCTAGCCTTGGGCTCTCTTTGTAGCCCAAGCTGGTCTTGAACTTGGAACGATCCTCCTGCCTCAGCCTCCCAAGTACTGGGCTCACAGGAGTGCGCCACCATGCCCGGCTCTAGACCCTATTACTTTGAACCTTGATTGCCTGAGTTTCACATCTTTTTCTTCTTACCTTGATCATGATTATTTAACAATATTCTGGATTCTGAAGATGGATATAGAGTGAAATTTTCTAAGTCCTCTGAAGGAATCCCTCTTAAACTTCTTGATATCTTAACACTGTGCTAGAGATTTATTTCCTTCTTTCACTAGTTCTGTGATTTATAACTGGTGAGTTTTATATGCTTAAGAGTTATTTTAAAAAGTCTTTATCTTTTAATTTTGTATGTTCTGTAGGGAGGGAATGACATATGCTAACAACACCCTTTTTTGTTGTAGGTTAGCACCTTGCAAGAAGGTAGTAACATATCCAGTCGTGAAGCTGGGAAAGGTCAGAGTTCTCAGATCAGGAAAACATGTCCCGCCGGAAACAGACAAATCCAAATAAAGTTCACTGTGAGTACTGAGCCTTGCCTTCTGGAATCTGAGAATGTTAAAGGATAGAATGAGAGAGTAACCTGAATTAGGGTGAAAGACATACACTAATGTTTAAAGAAGAAAGTGTTAAAAGTTTTAGATATATGGAGATACCAATTGTGGTGTTGCGCGCCTATAATCCTAGCACTCAGGGAGTATTGCTGTGAGTTTGAGGCCAGCCTGGGTGACAAAGTGAGCTCAAGACCAGCCTGAACTACATAGTGGAACCCTGTCTCAAAAAGACCAAAAAAAAATTAGATGCACAGACTTAAAGTGTATGTGGTTACTAGAGTAAAACAGGGAGACATATCTGTCTTAGGGATTTGTGCATTTGATTCATCCTTAATCCACAGTAATAGTTATAGGTTACCTACCTATGCAAAGCACTTTGGCAGATATTAAGGCTGTAAAACAAAATAGATAAAACTGTAATGTAGCCTCAGATACACATGCACATACAAGATAGTATATGCTAAGTGCCAAATAAGGATGTTACAGGCTGTATGTGCTACAGATATTAAGAGATTAGAAATTTAAGAATTCTGTGCACTGAGATACCAAGAGAATGCATGATGGAAGAGGCCCTATCATGAACTTGAATTGGATTGTAGAGACTAGAAAGTGGAGTGGAATAAAAGAGAGAGAAAAAGGAGAGGCAAAATCATGTGGGAAAATGATGACTAGTTACAAGAGGGAACACACATGGCATGTTCAGAGGGCGAGGAGACTTTGTATAAAACAGAAGTTTCAGAAGTCATAACACATAAAATTGAGATGTTTAATTCTACATTTTGGAGGCCTGAATGTTGGACCACATGCAAACTTCATTTTGTGGATTAGAGAGCTACCAAAGGTTTTTGAACAGAGAAAGAAGAGTGACATTCAGAATGTAGTTTTGGTAATATGAAGCAGTGTGTGGGATGGATCACATGAGGGACGCTAGAACAGGAAGACAGGCATGCACTGTTGCTCTGTATTGTTTCTCAGCAGTTTCATATGTACATATTCTAGTCTGAACTTCTAAGGAACAGAGATTATGTGCTGTGTATCTCTCTACTTTTGGCACTGCTCATAGATGGTGCTCCAAAAATGCCCTTTAAAATTAACGGTAACATCTATGTGGATCCGAGATAACCATTTTTTTACGATCTGGGGGGATAAGCATTCTTAGACAAATGATCATACAGGAGACAAATAGTTACCTTTATGGCAGACTGTTTAAGTAAAGTGCAACAGGGGCTGGGGATTTAGCTCACCGGCATAAGCACCTGCCTTGGAAGCAGGCAGTCGTGAGTTTGATCCCCGGTACCAATAAAAAGGAAAAAGACCAAAAAAAAAAAGTAAAGTGCAACAATCTTTGAAGAAAATTCAAAGGCATAACGTGCAAGATTTTGTTTTAAGGTTAAACAAAAAACCAAAAACACTGCATTTGAGAGGATAGTTTAGCCAAGGAATTAATTAAAGTTTATTAAAAACATATTATATGCCAAGCACTGTGATAACTCTTCTTTTCAGTAATTTTAAGAGCAGAAAAGAAAATATTTTATACAAAGGAATTAAGATGACTTTGACTTTTTATAAATTAATGAGACTAGGGTAGCAGTCTTCACATATATTATTCTTTGTAAGTCCTGGGAAGGTTCTATAAGATGAGACCAGTTAGATGCTTCAAGATGTATTCTGGGCAGATACTGTAGCACACATCTATAATCCTAGCACTCAGGAGGCTGAGGTAGGAGGGTCACCAAGAGTTCAAGGCCAGTCTGAATTACAGCATAAGACCATGTCTCCAAAAAAAAGTGTATTTCTAGAATAAGTAGATATGCAAGACAGCTTAATATAAAGGTAAGTGATTTATGAAGATTTAGAAGTAAGTGCTAAAACACTTGAGATGCAATGTGCCTCAATGTGAAACTTGTGAAGGGAGATAAAGTTAAGTGTGTCTACAGTAAGTCATCGAACACAGGTTCAAGAGGATTGTCTTCCCTTCTGTGGTCAGAGATTAAAAAGATATAAATACAGACCACAAGAAGACAGAGCAGGAAAGATACCCTTCATAGAAATGATGGGTTTACAAATAAGGCAATTAAAGGAGTTGAGTATTCATTTCTTTTCTTTCTTTCTTTTTTTTTTTTTTTTTTGTCTTTTTCATTTTTATCAGTACCGGGGATCAAACTCACGACCGCCTGCTAGCAAGGCAGGTGCTTATGCCGCTGAGCTAAATCCCCAGCCCCGAGTATTCATTTCTTAAAGCTACTTGTACAGAGTCTGATTAGATTTGGGAAAAGTAGCTGGAGGAGGTGATGGCATAGTTGTATTAAGGCCAGAGGAACCAGCAAAGGCTTGTTGGCCTGTGCTTACATCCACATAGCGTATATCCATCAGTTGCATCTCCTCTCACCCTAATTAGTCAAAGGCAAGATGAACTGCTGTTGGTGTTGGAGTTGGAAAACAAAATCAAACAGGCCATGAAGAAGGAGAAAATACCACACATTCACAGCTACAGAAATCTATTTCCAGAGTCAAGCAAGTGCATGTTGTACTGTTTGTAGAATGGGTGGGACTTCACAGGCTGTTTATTAAGCAAGTCTTTACTGTGGGGCTAGAAACACAAGTATCCCACAGCAACTGAAAAGTAAGCCCCAAGAAGGGGCTGTTTTAAGTGATACATCTGGGCAAGGAGCTGTGAAGGCTGTTCAGGTGATGGACTAAACTTGACTAATGAAAATAACATGTAGTTCAGGCTGGCCTTGAATTCACTATGTAGCCCGGGTTGGCCTCAAATTTGCAATGATCCTCCTGCTTCATTGTCCTTAAATGCTAGATTACAGGCATGTGCCACCACGCTTAGCTTGACCCCACCCTTTTTGAAAGATCATCTTCTCATTACCCATGACAATAATGGCAAGCAGAAGTAGTAGGTAATTTTAATTTTCTGAAAATTTGAGGCTCCTATGCACCTTGCAGTGAAATGGAGCCAATCATGTATTGAACTTAATGCTGTTTGTCTATTTAAAGTAAATGGAGTGGACTAAAGCTCTGGAAAGCAGGAAAGTCTGCAGAAGCTTTGCTTAAAAGTCAAAACCAACCAGCACTTGAGCAGAATAATGGCTGAGCTTCATTACATCTGCCTTCTGGAAAGAAGATTATGTGGCATGATGCTAAAAGCACGCCTAAAAGGATATATTAAGAATCCCACGGCCATGGCCCAGCAACATGTGTCAGATCTACTCTAGATTGAGAGGCTGGTTTGGCAGTTATTTGGTTTTCCTGAAGACTTTTTATATCATATGCTGGAATGATTCTTTCCTCAAAAATATTCACACAAACTCTTTTTATCTTTTGCCCACTTGCTTCATTAATAGACTCAGTTGCAATAAAAGTTCAGAATTGTTAGTCATGGAGACACTGTTGCTGCATTGCTGTTTTATACCTTTTCCATTTTTGCCTCCATCTCACCCCTTTCTGAGTACAGATCCTGTCACTTCTAGAAAGGCCGAAAGCAGAGTCTTTTATAGTGCTCAAATGTAGGGAGTTTGAACCAAATAAACCACTAAGAAAAGAAATCTTAAGATACATGAAAGACTAGAAAACTTCAACTAAAAGCTTTTCTTAAGAGAAGGAATAAAAGCCTGTACATTCCTTTCACTTCTAAAAAGCACAAGTTCTTTTGTCTTCATTCATTCTGTTTGGCATTCTTGTAAGGTAATGGCTGTGTTCCCAACATGTGATACCACCTGGGTTACAACTGTCAGCTCCAAATGGAATCCTAAGCTCCTCACTTCCACTAGCTCCTTTTTTTCTGACCTTGACATCTGCTCCCTTAGAGAATATGTTTTCACTGCTTTATTTAATTTTAATCAGTCTGAAATTGCATTTGTTAACTGTACTAAGGATCCAAGAAAGAGAAATTCTTTTTTTTTTTTTTTTTTTTTTTTTTGTCTTTTTCCTTTTTATCGGTACTGGGGATTGAACTCACAACTGCCTGCTTGCAAGGCAGGCGCTTATGCTGCTGAGCTAAATCCCCAGGCCCCATGGGCTCATTCTTATATGATCTGAAAAACCTAAGCCAAATCAAAGACAAAACAGTGTTTCGATTTTTGTACCAAAAAAAGTAGATGTAGTACCTTTTTGTAGTGGAGCCCAATTATTAATAGACAAATGCCCATATTTAATAAGATAATTACCCTACATTAGTGTCTAGGGACCAGATGATTTTTTTAAACCTCCAACTGTCTCAAAATAGAAATAATTTTACATTATAAAAACAGGCAATTTTATAACACTATCTGTGTGTGACTGAGGATTGAACCCAAGACCTTTACACTGAGCTAATTACCCTACCTTAGTGTCTAGGGACCAGATGATTTTTTTTATACCTTTTTATATTTATTTTGAGATGGGATCTTGCTAAGTCACTCAAGGTAGGTGATTTTCCTATCTCAGCCTCCCAGGCTGCTGGGGTAACAGGCATGTACCACCATAGCTAGCTAATACTATAACACTTTAAGCAAATATCTTTTTTTTTGAGCCGGAAATCGAACTCACGACCTCATATTGCCAGACAAGCCATATCCCCAGCCCTTGTAACACCTTAATAATTGGTATTTCTGTGGATCACATTATTCCTGAGATAATGTGACACAACTTTAGTAAGTTCTACTTCTTATGAGAAGGCTAATCCTGGACAAGCAACTTCAAAAGCTTGCTAAAAGTGACTACCAAAAGGTGACTCACTTCCCTTTTCTTAAGGTGTCTCCTAGAACTGCTTCTTTTTCAAGGTTTCATATATTTTGTTTTATAGTGGTCCTTAAAACAGGAATAGCCTTGAGGAAAAACTTTAAGCTTAGCTATTTTTCCCAATCAGGAATAGAATAAAAGAGCATAAACTGCCAAAAAGGAATGACAGAATTAATCTATCTCAGTTATCACAGGTGAGATTGCCAGCAAGTGTTAGATAGACAAATTATATTTAAGCAACATCAGTAGACAAAAATAAATTTTGAGTTTGGGTTGATAAAGACTAAGCAGTTACTGACTCATCTTGAAAGGTACATATCCTTTTAGATGCCTTTCTGCTAATCCAGTGGTGATTCCCCAGTACAAAAGGGAAAATAGTATTGTTCATTCTTGGCACGTTAAAAACCTCACTGGTTTCCACCTAGGTTTCTTTAGAGACTAAAAGTATCACTGACAAGGATGGTCTGCCTTTGATAATTATACTATAGCATATAACTTTTTCCTTCGTGCCATGTCTGCTCATGACCGTTTGGTCCAAAAACATACATACCTAGAAGAATTGAAAAACTATCCTGGTTGGCTGTGATCTTAGGGTTTCAGTGAAACCAACACGGAGAAATTAAATATTTTACTTCTGCAGAGAAATATAAGAAAGCACTCAGCACAGAACTCATTTTTTGCTTCTCTAGGAGTAATTTATATCTAATGTGTCACCTTAGATACTGTGAAGATGACTTTCAACAACTTATTTTTCCTTTACTTGAGGGCTGTGTAGCTAGGAGTATACTTTAACACTCTCCACCTCCGTTCCCACCCACAGGGTGAGTCATAGTTGCCACAATGTGAGTTACTCTAATCCAGGCATGGTAATTCATGATGTGGTTTGAGAACCATCATTTTTCCTTTTGTCATATACTGGCCTTCAGAACACTATTTTGATATTTAAGTTGTGTGTAAGTTTCTTATGGTACAAGGATAACACCAGTACCAAGCTAAGATCCATTTTTCCCACAGAGAGAGAAACATTTGTTATTAGCAAAACCACTTCGATGATTGTTTTAATCTTGAACTCTTAGCTCTACTAGAAAACTTAAAACTTAAACTTTAAACTTAAAAACTATGGACCTTAGTGGGTAAGGGTATAGCTCAGTGATAAGAGTGCATTTGTAACATATGCAAGGCCCTGGATTCAAGCTCAGCACCAAAAAAAGAAAGACATTAGAGCCAGGCATGGTGGAACAAGCTATGATATCAGCACCTTAGCAGGAGGACCACAAGTATGAACTGAGCTGAACAACTTAGTAACTTATCAAGACTCTGTCTTAGGGGCTGGGGATTTAGCTTAGCGGCATAAGTGCCTGCCTTGCGAGCAGACAGTTGTGAGTCCGATCCCTGGTATCGATAAAAACGAAAAAGACAAAAAAAAAGTTTTAAAGACTCTGTCTTAAAATATAAATGGGCTATGGACGTAGCTCAGTGCAAAGGCCCTGAGTTCAATCCCAAGTGTTGGGAAAAAAAGATGTTATAGTTGGTCAGACTTAGGTTTAGATGGTTGGTTCCAAATAGATCTTATTTTCTCCATAGTAAATTATATGTAAGTGGTAATACTAAGAAGTAAGAGCAGTAGTGTAACGACTATAATGCATGTAGTGTAGAGCTTGGAACTAGCATAGTAATTATAGTTCATATTCAACATTTAATGTATGGTAGACATTCAATGAATATTTGCTGAACAAAAGACCAAGTAAGTTACATGAAACATACTCCCACCTCAGTATTTTTCACTACCAGCCAGGCACACCGTAATCCCAACACTTGGGAAGCTGAGGCAGGACTGCCATGAATTTTAGGCCAACTTGAGCTACATAGTGAGTTCAGAGCCAGCCTGAACTACAGTATTTTTTCGCTGCCCAAGGACTAGCAGTACAGATCACCTCACCAATTCATTTTTCCTACATCATTGTATTCTAGCTCAGAACCTGAGCCTTTTTAAAGGGCCTACTCTATTGTCAAACATGTCATGAGGGCTTTTTATTAAGCTTCTTGCTGGCTGGGTAATGGGGACTATAGTTTTCCCTTTGAGATAATGGAAACCTGGAGAAACCCAACTCTTCTCCTTATGCCTGGTATCCTGGAAATAAAAGGGCATTTAAATGTTAACTCTTCAGTAACTACATGGATCCCAGGCAAAGTTCATCAGAAGTAAATGCAAAATCAAAGATGTGACCAGGGCTTTGGGTCCCGAAAGGGGGCAAGGGCACACCGTCCCAAGGAGACTATATACAGTAAATATTGTTTGGTATAAATTAGTTGATGTGTTTTCAGGAAAAACAGAAGAAATGAGTTTGTATGTTATTTGTTCTCTTTGTCCAATTTTCAACAGTTGGTTTTCTCATGCAAATTCTGATAGGCATTAAAAAGAAAGTAAAGGAAGAACTTTCAGAGCATATCTAGAAAAGACAGTGGATGAAAAATGAGATGGGATGAAGATGAAATTTATTTAGAAGGATTATTTGAAGCACTTGTTTGCAGTTCAAGATAATGCTAGTAACTTAAGGAATAGGGATTTTGTCCAGATTTGTTGCCCGGTTATCCATCCCTTCATTTTGCCTCTGTTCCTCAATCCTGATGGAAATTGTAAATGGAACTGAGAGCCTGCAATTAAATTCATAAAGTAGCAGTTGTTCACCTTTTGAACAGACTCAGAAATAAGAACATTTAAGAGAAGTGATGTTTTCTAGTGCATCTGGCTTACTGCCCAGGAAGAGCAGCTATGTACAGAAGCTGTTGGAGAAAAGCAAGCTGACTTAGAGATGAATGACCTTACCACAGGGTACCTGCCTGTCTCCTACCTTTGAATGGTCTGACCTTCCAATGAGCTTGCCTGGGGATATGCTTCCCAGCTGGTGGCCTGACTATTTTTCCTTGTGACCACCAGGGGATCAAGTATTTGCTGGGCTAGAAGAGCAAGCCCGCCAGGCGATGATGAAAACTGATTTTCCTGGAGACCTTGGCAGTCAGCGACAAGCTATCCAACAACTAAGAGATCAGGACTCCAGTAGCAGTGAGTTCTGCACCTTCTGGTAATGACTCAGGGCAATGGGAGAAGAATTATCAGAGTGTGTGCTCTGGGATTGTGCATGGGGGTTGGGAGGAAGACACAGAGAAGCAAGTATGTAGATTTTGAGTGTTCCCGCAAGTGCTCTAAGATGTGAACTTATGCTTATTCAGAGGAAGAAAGAGAAAAATCAGGTTTGGCATTATATTTTCTTTAACTCATGGACTACAATACTCTGTACAACAGTGCCTTACACTGGAAGTTCGCAATGGTTGCAATAGAAACATAGGATAATCAATGCTTGTGTGGTCCCTGGATTAGGTCAAATGAAAAAAAAATCTCTATCTCCCAGGATCTATTTATTCACAATTAATAAAACGAGTGGCATTGGTGAATTTTTGCTGGAGGGCATAGTTTTAATGTTACACAAGATTTGCTTAGTGATAAGATTATGCAGTATATAAAATGGTATACTCTAGATCTTCCTACACCACAGCCCTCAGAGTAGATCATAACAACTATAATGAATGGTGGGACTTTCTCATGGAGAAAGAGAAATATAATGTTTTGTTCAGATATTAGTGAATTTGAAATTACGCAAAGGATAGTAGAGAGAAGACAAGCAGCACTATTAATGAGAAAATCTGAATCTCACTGTGGATGCAAAGAACCTAAAAACTCTACCATGTATGTCTCTTTACTTACATCAGATCCAGGAGTCCAGGATCTGGGTGAAGTTGGGATAGGGATGAATTCTGACAGCTTCCATAGGTTTGGCTTCCTCTTGTGATTGTTAGGGTGCTAGTTTTTTCCTTTTAGAAAGAACTCCATTTGTTATTATGCAGTAAAGTTTTTTTTTAATTTTTTTTACCGTTTTATAAATAATAGAGAAAAAAACCATCAGCTCATGCAAACCAGCCACATCCTGTCACCAAAACTAAAACTCAATTCTACTTAAATCACAAGAAATAGCATTAAATTCTTTTTTTTTTTTTTTTTTTTTTTTTTTTGTCTTTTTCATTTTTATTGGTACCGGGGATCGAACTCACAACCACCTGCTTGTAAGGCAGGTGCTTATGCCACTGAGCTAAACCCCCAGACCCAATAGCATTAAATTCTAAAGTGAAGAAAAACCCATTCTTTCTACTTAATGCATTTAGTTAATGCAAAGAAACAATAGAGACAGTAGAAATATTGAGCTGGGTGTGGTGGTGCTACATTCCCATAATCCTAGCACTGAAGCTGAGGCAGGAAGATCACTGAGAGTTCAAGACCAGCCTGAACTACATAGCGAGAGTGTCGCACCAAAAAAATATATATATATATTGAGTTTTGAATGCTGCATCACTAGTGGAATAAAAACAGAGCTAGATACCACAACAAAGTGCTTGAGGTTGCTGTGCTAAGTTTTCTACTTTAATGAACAGACTTTAGAGTGACATCATTTTTAGTACTGCCTTTTTATTGATAAGGGAAGAAAGACTTACTGGTGTTTCCTTAAGATTTGTTGGGGGAAAACATATTAGTGGAGCTCAGGATAAAATAGTCTGTGACACCATGGAGAAATTATGCAGAGATTTTGGGGAAAAGTAAGTAAAATATCAGCAAGAAATGATGGTAAGTCAGAAGTTGCATGTTGTGGGAAACAGCCTGTTATAAGGTACTTGAGAGGTATGATTTGAAGTGTGAGATATTTGAGAACTATTCACTCAAGGATAATTTTTGTGATAATGTAGAGGACCCAGTAGCCATTTTCCAATGTAGTCTCCATTCTGTCTCCATTTTTTTCATTTGTGTGTATATGGCATAACAGTGATAGCTGCTTTACACTTCACATGATTTGTGCCCAACTAGACACAAATTTAAACTATATTATGGAAGATCTGAAAATGTTTTTCATTATAGCTGCAAACTGCAGGGTGGATAGCAGTTCAGGACGTATTCCTGCAAAACTCAGAACAAATGACCAGTTTGTATGTTCCAGGTGACAGTGAGGGTGATGAAGAGGAGACCACACAAGATGAAGTCTCTTCCCACACATCAGAGGAAGATGGCGGGGTGGTCAAAGTGGAAAAAGACTTAGAGAATGCAGAGCAGCCTGTTGGTGGGAACAAACTAGTAGAGCATGAGGCAAGTGAAAAATGGCTTTTAAAAAAAAATGTTTTTTTGAGACAGAATCTCATTATGTAGGCTAGGCAGGCTGGCCTTGAACATACTGTGTAGACTAAGCTGACCTCCAGCTCATGGTGATCCTCCTGCCTCAACCTTCCAAGGGCTAGGATTATAGGAGTGTACCACCATGCCCAGCTCAAATGGCTCCTGAGTCCTGGAATGCCCTACCCTCCTAATCAGCCCTGATGCTTCTCATCCATATGTCAGTCTTGACAAAGCCTCTTCTTCCACAGCACCAGAACCTGCCCCTCAGACACAGCCCTCATTATACCCACTTTCCTTTTCCACTCCTACGACTCTGCACCCACTACTCTCAGCTCTCCTTGCTAAAACTCCCCATTTCTTTCCAGGTAGAATAGCCACCTTTACAAATTGAAAGCTTACTTTTTAAGGTGTATGAGACTATGCCTGCAAATGTGTCAAAATGTTACTTGAGGTGTCACTTTCTCACTATACTGTTTCCTGAGGACTCCTACAAGAAGCATGACAGGAGAGCTGCTAATCCTTTACTGCAGTGTTTCTTAGGCAAAATAGCAACTTTCCCTGGGGCAGTCCTGTGTCTTCATGGTGGAAAACCCTGGAGAAAATGAAAATTGTAATAAAATTTAATTTCCTTTCAAACATTACTTTTTCCTTTAGCCCACAGTAGAAACCTAAGAATAACATACGATTTCAGAATGTGCCCCTTTTAACCCTGTTAAAGAGGTGTGACTAGGGAAGAGACTAATGAAATCTCTTCATGAATTGCCTGTTTATTAAATTGCAGGTCACAGAGAATCTGAGTTCTGACCCTTTGCTTGAACTCTGCCAGTGTCCCCTCTGTCAGCTAGACTGTGGGAGCCGGGAGCAGCTGATTGCTCACGTATACCAGGTACAGCATGGGAAGCCACGAGCTCTGGAACCCAAGTGCCCATGGCTTGTTTATAGCCCACATCCTGCATTGGCCTTTGCCTCAGGCTTCTGAAGCATCTTGAGTTTTTGCTTCCATAAAACTCATCTCTAATTCTCAGAACTTCTGAGAGAGTAAATGGGGGCTGGGGATGTGACTCAGTGGTACAGCTCTTGCCTCGCATGCACAGGGCCCTGGGTGTGATTCCCTAGCACCCCAAAATAAAAAGAGTAAGTGAGATTTGTTGGGAGAATAGGTTCTGGGTTTCAAGCAGACACAGTATAAAAATTGTCATCATTTTTTCTAAATTAAGACAAAAATAATAAAATTACTTATGACATATTTAAGAGTGAAACAGAAACTAACATATTAATAATGAAGGCTTTCAAAGAAAAAAAATGAACCGACATGTTTCTGAAATACCAGTGGAAGTATAAACAAGGGAATCAGCAAAAGAATCTTTTGTCTTCAGTTTACCCTGATCCAACTTCAGGGCACCTGTGCCTTGTGATTCCTATTGATAAGGCATCAACACATAGGGCACAGAATACCCTGTGTTATACCAATTAGTTTGCCAGAAATATTTCTTTAGCAAACTTCTAAAAGAATGAGGAAACACATAATAAGTATTATCAGCCAGCTCCTAGATTAGGCATTCATCACTGCCTTTTTTGTTGTTGTTTTGTTTCTGAGTTAAGGTCTGGGTATGTAGTCCAGGCTGGCCTTGAACTCACTGTGTATCGTAGGCTGGCCTTAAACATGTGATGATCCTCTTACCTCTGACTCCCAAGTGCTGGGATTACATGGTGCACCACAGCAGTTCATCACTCTTGAAAGGCACTTGCTTACCTGCACAGTGTGAGCCAGAGAAATAGAACTAAATGATTCTGAACGTGAGTTCCTCACAAGCTCTGAAGAGAGCCACTGTTCCTCAGACTAGGCATTTGTCTTAGAATTTAGTCAGACTTCAAGGTAATGAAATCAGAACAATGATTTGACCGGTGCTTCTGAAGATCCACTAATACAGCAAGCTGTATACAGACAGAACAGTTACAAGTCCCTGGTTCTGAAACTAAGGAAAGAGGATATTTCTCAGAAAATAAAGTGAGTAGATTGTCCTGGAGTAGTGTAAACTGACAAATTGGGGCTCTGTTTTACAGCATACTGCAGCAGTGGTAAGTGCCAAGAGCTACATGTGTCCTGTGTGTGGACGGGCCCTTAGCTCACCAGGGTCACTGGGTCGCCACCTCCTAATCCACTCGGAAGACCAGCGGTCCAACTGTGCTGTGTGTGGAGCCCGTTTCACCAGCCATGCCACTTTCAACAGGTTAGCCGGGCACTTAACCCTTCTGTGCTGGGGTGCAAGTTGTTGGATATGGATTCTGCTAGTAAGAGTACAAAGCCAAGTGATACACTCTTTAGAAATACAAGTAATGGGGCTAGGAAATACCACTTAGATGTCCCCAAAGGGAAGTACATTTCCATTTCTTTCTTCATCTCTATATATTCAACTAGAAAGAGATGGAAAGAAGTGCAGGAATGTTTACAATAATGCATGAAGAAGTTGCAAGGTGCTTAGAGGAAGCTGGTATGGGGACATAGTCTCCACTGTGTCCTAGGAAGACTGAACTTACCATGTTTGCCTAAAGTACAGTATAGAGACTGCCTTTCATGGGAGGAGGTGAGGCAATGAAAGCTGCCACTTCAGGTCCCTTCATTTGCACAGTAGGCCTAGTCCTATACCATCCCTTAACTTCACATTATCCAGGTTGATTTCTGGTATGACAGGTGCCTCGGTCTTTTATTCCAGGTAGGCTTTGAGACTTAGTAAGACACTCTAGCCCACAGAGAAGGGGTTTCCCAAGCATTGCAGTGGACCTCTAGCTGGGTGTGGTGGCACACACCTGTAATCCCAGCATTTGGGAGGCTGAGGCTGGAGGATTGCAGTGAGTTCAAGGCCAACCTAGGCTCCATAGTGGGTCCAAGGCCAGCCTGAACACAGCAAGACCCTGTCTCAAAAAGAAAATAAAAGGAGGTCCAGTCATGAACTTAGCCTGATAGAAAACGACAGTAAATTAGGGCTGAATATGTGAGCTTTGGTACAAGGAAACACTAATCATATAAAATGTTGCTTTCCAGTGAGAAACTTCCTGAAGTACTTAATATAGAATCCCTACCCCCAGTTCACAGTGAGGGCCCCTCCAGTGCCGAGGGGAAGGACACTACTTTCAGTCCTCCAGTGTACCCTGCTGGAATTCTACTTGTATGCAACAACTGTGCTGCCTACCGAAAGCTGCTGGAAGCCCAGACCCCCAGTGTACGCAAGTGGGCCCTGCGTCGACAGAATGAGCCTTTGGAAGTACGGCTGCAGCGGCTAGAACGAGAGCGAACAGCTAAGAAGAGTCGGCGGGACAATGAGACCCCTGAGGAGCGGGAGGTCAGACGCATGAGGGACCGTGAGGCCAAGCGCCTGCAGCGCATGCAGGAGACAGATGAGCAGAGGGCGCGCCGCCTGCAGCGAGACAGGGAGGCCATGAGGCTGAAGCGGGCCAATGAAACCCCAGAGAAGCGGCAGGCCCGGCTCATCCGAGAGCGAGAGGCCAAGCGGCTCAAGAGGAGGCTGGAAAAAATGGACATCATGTTGAGAGCTCAGTTTGGCCAGGACCCTTCCGCCATGGCAGCCTTAGCAGCTGAAATGAACTTCTTCCAGCTGCCTGTGAGTGGGGTGGAGTTGGACAGCCAGCTTCTGGGCAAGATGGCCTTTGAAGAGCAAAACAGCAGCTCTCTGCACTGAAGCACTCTCCTTCTGCCCTTCCGGCCAACCAGCCCCACAGGGCTCATTGCTGCAGCCACCTACAAGGCCATCCTTGCTGCCAGAGGCAGATATGGGTTTGTTGCAGGCAGACGTGTGCACCTTGAATGTGGGAGCAGGATAATAGGACCAGGAGGGATCCAGCTCAAGGCACCCTAGACAAGGAAGCAGGTACTCCAGAGGACTGGACTCCCCAGCCACTGTAGCAGGCTGGGCTCATGGGACTACAGGGCCCCAGTATAGCCCATGAAGTTGTGAGGGCAAATAAATTAATTTTATCTTTACTGGCCCATTCCTGCTTTTTGTCTATTTATTCTAGTCAATGAGGCGAGCTAGGAGAGAGCTGAGCTTTCAATGTGGCTTGCTCTTTTATAAGGGTGCTCTGGCTCTTCTGTTGAGTCTGTCCAAGCCCATGTGACTTAGAAGTTGATGAGGCAGGAAGGGAATACAGCTCAACAGCACAAGCGCCTACCTGGCAAGCACAAGGTCCTGAGTTCAATTCCCAGTACCAAGAAAAGAGAGGAAAAAAAGGTTGATGAATAATTGTGGCACTGAAGAAAGAACTGACCCTGAGGGGCTGGGGATTTAGCTCAGTGGCATAAATGCCTGCCTTGCAAGCAGGCAGTCGTGAGTTCGATCCCTGGTACCGATAAAAACGAAAAAGACAAAAAAAAAAAAAAAAAAAAGAACTGACCCTGACATTAAGAATTCATCCTACAACCATAAGTGATACCCATGATTCTATGGGCTATATAAACTTAGCTTACTTTTTCCGAACTTAGGAAGTAGTAGAAGCCTCTCCTCATAACTGGTGTTTTCTAAACACTGTATACTTAAAACTAGGTACAAGCTACCTTTCCAAACAAAATACATTTTGTCAGGCATTTATAATACCATCCGAGAACAGCAAGATGTATCCAGGAATATGTTCATAGAAATGGTTGCAATATTCCATACACTTTAGAACTCATGTTTGAGAGAAGAGCTTATCCATCTTTTATTTATTCCCTAGAGCCAAGGTAGAATGATAAAAGCCATTGAGGAAAACTAAGGAGGGAATAAGAACGGTATCAAAGACTAAATTAAAATGACGATGGCAAATGTAGAAGACAAATGCTGAGGTCATTTCTAAAGTTCCTGTGACGGTATAGAACAACTAGAGAACTTTTCTTAGCCTGCACCAAAGGTTGTATACAGTTCAGATAATTATAGATCTTGAGGTCCAGAAGGAAGTGCCCTAGTTAAACTGTAGCCAGAAAAATAACTATGCTGGAAATGTGGGCCTCTTCCAATACCGTAATAGGGAGACTTGGCCTCCTCTCTGACCTCCCTAGGTCTAAGGCTCTCTAATAGTGTCATATGACAAAGTAGGGTGTGTTGCTACTAGGAGGCTGTGTTGCTACAGGCAGGCTGAAATGTTTTGAAAATTATATTTAAAAGAAAGTACTTAATTGATCCAAATGGCTTTCTCTCATAGCGCTCAATACTTAAATCCAATTTGGAATGTTTCAAAATGGTTGTGCCAAGGATTACTATGATCAGTTTACATGGACTATCTCATTTAGTCCCCACAACACTAAGTAAATACAGATTCATAAATTAGATGCCTGGGTTCGAAACTGCCTTGCTGGGCTGGGTATGTAGTTTAATGATAGAACCTTTGCCTACCATAACAAGCATGAGCCCTTGGGTTTAATTCCCAGCACCAAAAAACAAAACAAAAACTTGGCCTGCTTTATTTTACTAGCTGTATAATGCTGGGCAAGTTATTTAACCTGTATGTCTTGCTTTCCCCACCTACAAATGGAAATACTATTAGCAAAAAATGACAGTTATGTTCACACCAGGCCTACAAATGTCTTACTGCTGACATGCTCTTGAATTATCAGATGGTAGAAGCCACTCAATGGGACAGTCATGCAAGCACCATCAGAAGATCAAGCAGGCAGGAACACACACACCTACATACATAGTTTGTGGCACATAGTGTTTTTCTACCTAACTATAGTAATATGCTTTTGAATATTTTCACTACTTAACTGGTGGCAAGCTAATTTAGGAGTAATAACTATGATTGGGGCTGAATTATGCAATTTTGGACACCATTCCTGAGCAAAGAAAAGAATTGGGGGTAAAAGGTCAGCACACTTACAGGTCCTTGTGGTTGATTTTGCTGGTATCTTAAGTATACAGGTAAACTTTCTATCAATAGCAGATGACACTTTCGATAGCTCCCACCGTCTGCCCTGAGCTTACTATATTAAGGGCACTGTTTGCATTCCATTTCAAGTGCTCCCACACAGCATTTTTACCCCCACACCACCCAACAGCCACAACCTGAGGCTGGTAGGAAGGAGGCGCAAACACCAAAAGGAAAAGCTAGTAGTTTATATAGATAGATATATAGATATATAGATATTGATATATATTGTGTTTACATAGTCCACAAGTTAAATGCAGGTATCCATAAGAAGAGCATTAACAATAAAAATACAATCTGTGTGTAGCCAAGTACAGAGACTTAAAATGGTAAAACAGCAAAAAGGATCTCACAAAAGTACAAATATACAGTACAAATTGATTTATTTAAAACAGTTACAAAAAAGCACAACAAAATAGAGATTATCCTTAGAATTATTAATGCTTTGTTAAAGATCAGGTAGGATTAGAGGGTAAGAAACGGTATTGGGTGGGGGGAGCACCTGACTAGTTCTAAGGCTTTAGATACAATGCAGTTGATTACATATTAATTCAGCCATTACATACCGGGGATAGTAGTTGGGGATCAGTAATTTATCTACAGGGAACTCCTACACAAATCAGATCCAACCAGACCTCCCCAGTGCCATCCTTCTCTAATTTTTAGGACCCTAAAGCCACCTGGATGACAAAATTCCCATCCTTTCTCCACCCCATTCCCTACCCATATATTCTTCCCTCCCCTAAGGTGCTGTGCAAGCTGAGAGCAGTTTGCTCTCTGCAGCTGGAACTTATACTGTTTGGGCTACAGGGATCCTGTGTGACTTAGCAAGTTTGTAGGGGACAGTCTTATTTTAATACTTCAAGACAGCCATGAGTACAGTCTCTTCCCCAACACAATCCAGATTCCCTTCCATGTATGTATGAAGCAAGTATGAGGGATCAATCATGCCTTCAGCAGGACCAGAAGCTCACTAACCCTCACAGTTCACCACTACGTGCAAACTCCTTATCCAGGGGGTGGGTGTAAAACCAGTCATAAGTGTTCTCTCTCTCTGAAAAACCTAAGTCCCCATGACAGTCATAAAGACAGGTAAGATGCTTGCAAGTTTGACAATGGGTAAAGGCACATGGGTTGCTACCACACACTGCAGACAGGAACCCAATATGGGGCCATCTTCACTGCTGGGCATTTGCAGTGGAATGGCTTTGGGATCAGACTTTGAGTTTGCAATCTGCTAAGGGAAGATCTAGGCTTAACAGAACTAATAAACTTTTAGTGTGAAAAGTGCATTTTTTAACCACTGTTCCTGCTGGGGAGGCTCAGCAGGGCAAACCATACTTCCTCTGCTCCTTCTGCCCCAGGCACTGTGCATAGTCTGCAAGTAAGGAGAGAATGCAGCCAACTCTAGCATCAAGGGCCAGTGTCGTCTGAGGCCCAGACCAGGCTTCTGGTCCAGTGATGGATCCTAGAGTTGAGAGCAACTGACAACTGCAAAGACACCGAGGCTTATTTTATTATTGCATAATGTGGGAGACCTTTCCTACCTCAGGGAAGCTGGAGGGTGGGTAAAGGCTTTGCAGCAAAGGGCTAATACGTTCCTGATCAATATCTAACCTAGCAGGGCTCATGTCTTCAACTGTAGTGTACACTTTTTTTTTCTTTTTCTTTTTTTTTTTTTGGTACTGGGAACTGAACTCAGGACCTTGTGCTTGCCAGGCAGGCACTTATGCCACTGAACTATATTCCCAGCTCCTGTAGTGTACACTTTTTCCCATATGGAAAATACTCTAGCTTCAGTGTGGTTTAACAAAGTTAGCCCAAGGAAGTCAAGACATCTCCCTAAAACTTGGCCTCTGTTCTATTTACTTGGCTTCTAAGACTAAGGCCTAATCTCCCATGGCCAATTCAGTTAATCCAGTTATCTTTACTCCAATGGACCTAAGCCCTTTCCCAGTCATTCCATGTCTACTTTCAGCTTCAATGTGATCAGTCAACTCTACCATGTGCCTGCTTATTGCAGGTTTAAATATTACCATACTGTGCTTCCCCTAAATTGCCTGTGATGCCCATTGGAAAAAAATACTAAACCCTACTAGAGGGGCTACATTAGCCAAACTTCAAATCCTCTCCCAACCCTAGAATCCATGTAAACAGAGCTACATGAATCTTGCTGGGATGCTGGCACAGGCCCTAATGGGGTTTCCCCTTACTTGGTTCTTAAAACAGAATACAAGATACCACAAAAGAATACAACAGAACACACCCTCTCATAGGAACTGCTTATTTCTTTCTTAAGACAGGCAGAGCTTGGAGCCAGAGAGCTCCTGATACCAATGAAGCCATATCCCTTTGGATTCATCAGACCACCAGCAGCATTTCATACCATCCCTACTCGACATGACTGTGCTATACAGTAACACTGGCAAAACACAGATAAGAATAAATGCCTGAATTTAATTTACATGGCCAAAAATATAGAAGGACAGGGAGCTACAGAAGGCAGCAGGCAGGACAGTGAGCAAAAAGCAGCCGTGGCAAAGCAGCGCAGAGGAAAGGCCATGGTGTTATGACCAACTAGACCAGGAGTATAGAATGGTCAGTCCAGATCTGCTGGGACCCTCCTCATGGGGACAGCACTATGCTCTCAACTCCCAGCTCTCTTTCCTAAGTATAAGAATCTTGACAGGAACAGTGATCTAAATCTTAGGATCTTTTGAAACATTCTTTTGGTTTCCCTTCTTCCAAATTCATACAGGCATTTCTGTACAGTTCTAGAATTTAATAGTCCTTTCTATCACCCCTAAGCTCTGAGAATGTCCTACCACTAGGACTTGGACTGGTTAGGGACTGACCAGCCTATGTCCACTGTCCATTCTCAAAAAGCTGACAACTTCCCATATAAATGCTCACTCTCCAAAAACTACTCTCGTGTTTCTTGCAAGCTTAGGTAACTCCTATAAGGAAAAAATTCATAACATCAGTTTACTTACTTTTCATGGCTGGAGGAAAACAGTGAACCAAAGGAAAGCCAAGGGCAATGACAGCTCTGACCAATTTAGAGGACAGAGCTTCTTTTCCTGGGGACCAGTAACACTACCTCTGCAGCTCAGCAAAATCAAGTAACATGCTACATAACATGGCACAATATGAGGGGGGCTGCTGGTATTGTTTCACCAGCAAAAAACAGATGAGGAACCAGGGCAGCAGTGTCAGGGCTGAACTTACCAAGGTCTCCCACAATTTCTCTTTCCAGGACTCAATGGTTGTTATCAGACTGGGAAGTCATAATTTGTGTGAGTGGAGGGTAATTTGACTTAAACTACTTGGCTTATAACTAATTAAATACAGATTTGTCCTATGAAGAAGCTTGGTTGGTGTCATGGTGGATACTTCTTGAATGTCTGCTGTGTCACCATATTCCGCTGATGAGCCCTCTGATGAAGGATGCTTGTGAGAAACCCATGCATATGACAATCTCTAGGTTGCTCATGAAATAACTAGAGATGAGGTCTTTGCCCATCTGAGAATCCTCGAAACTCAACCTCACAGGGCCTTAAGTAAGCCAGAGAAAGCAGCATTCAGAGAGAATGGGGAATAGAAAAGGGAAAGGACATGATCTTAAATTCAGTACAAGGTTGGTATTTGGTCTGACATAAACCAGAGACTGAAGAACTTGTGGTCAGGTCAGGAGCCTCCTTTGGATGACTCTACAAAGCTCACTGACCAGGTAACTGCTCTCAAGGAATGAAACAGTGGTGTGTAGGGCTTGTAGCAAACAAGCCAGTTTCAGTCACACTGTTCCCCCAGGAGAACAACCTTTAGCACCTGAACACTAAGAATGACTCCATTCTCAGAACTTCCCCTCCCCCCAGGAGGTAGGTAAGATTATTTATCCCCATTTGGCAGCTGGGGAGGAAGTGAAAGCGAGGTCATAAGACTTGCCTACAGTCTTCAACAGGGCAGAACTGAGACCTCAGAGATTCAGAACTCCTGATGACAGGCCAGGCCTCGGCCAGTCCCATCAATAAAAGGAAATACCAGGATCATACCTGGGAGAAATCTAACCAGAGAGTTGGGTGGACAATACCCTGAGTTGCCTTCAAGAGTCTAAAGACCCCCCTCCCCCAATCAAACAAACAAGACCACTCACCCACCTGATAACTGGTGGGGGAGCCTAAATCCCAATACCCAGTAGAATCCCACAGTTGAAGCTGATGCTAAAAGTTGTGGAAAGTTATGACAAAGGGTAGCACATGCAACTAAGACTGAAAATACTCTGTGCAGAGATAATCATGAAATGAAATGTACTTCAGGTATTAAAATGTTACTAAGACTATCCTAGATCCTTAGAGCTGGCGGTGGGAAAGGATGGCTTGGAGAAAACTGAATGTTAGGAGAAGCAGTGAAATAACACAAAATGGGGAGCTTTGAAAATACCAGAATGGAACTTGCCTAGCCAGGTGCATCTGCCCTGGGAGGGCATGGTTCCCTTCTTGTTTCTCCCCCAAGGTATGTGGCAAAAGAGGAGGGGCCACAACTTAAGAATTCTTAAAAACAGATTTTAGCTGATAGGAAAACCAGAGACCGCTACATACCAGAAATTGGAGGTCTTGGCCAGAGTGGACAAAGCCACTTTTGCAAAAGAGGAAAGGCAGGGCAGCTACACAAGGCCCAGCTCAAGACGCCATGCAGATGCTAGAGTGGCAGAAAGGTGGGGGCAGTGCAGGCACTTAGGCACAACATAGACAGACAACAGAGGGGTACAGGTGCCTGGGGAAAAGGTCCACTGATTCTTTCCAAAGTCACCATTACCAACTAGAGACAAGAAAATCTCAAAGCAGGCCTGGCATACTGAGTAGGAGGAGCTTTGTTAGGTCAGCTACCTTCCCAGAAGCCCCACCTAGAGCCCAGTCATCTGGCTGTGAGGTTTTTCTCCCAAAGTCCCCTGACTGGGTCTCTGGCAAAGCAGAACTCCACTCTGAACTCTGGAAGGGCTTCTTCCTCTCCTGGCCTCCAAACTGCTAGAAGCCTCATAGGAGGAATGGTGAGGAGAGATGGGAAAAGGTTGAAGCCAAGGATCAAGCGAGCTCTGCAGATGAGGGTGCTCTTCTCCCACACACCCAGCCATAGATATCTGTAACAAATACCACCCTTTAAAGTGCACATCTCTCACAAGAAGGTTCTGGGTGGGAACCCTCTTTTTTCTACTATGGGGCCTCCTGCCCTTCCACCACAAAAAAGGAAAAAAAAAAAAAAAACTTCAGTTTTACTGCTACTATAAGCTGTGGATCATTTTTGGCTCTTTCTTTGCTCCCTCTCTCTGCCACCTGCCCCAAAAGCCTATATGTCCCTTGCAGGAGCTAGGGATAGGGAGGAAAGAGCAGGGAGGCCCTGATTTTGGAATGTTTCTTTTCCTGTGTGCACCCCCTCCCTTTCTTGCCCCAGGCCCGCTGCACCCTATCACAGCACCCCCTGGGGCTGTGCTTAAAGGATGCCAACGGGTAATGAGCAACAGATCCTGCCTTGGGAGGCTGCCTTCATGCCTCCCTTTTCCTCCTAAATCTCACTGCCAAAAGAGCCATTCCCTGCTCGGCGTGTGCAAATCCTCTGCCTGCTCACGGTGAGGCTCACCTCTGGGGTAAAAGCCCCAGTCTGGTCTGGGAAAGAGGTTCATTTTCCCGCATTTGAACGCCCTTCGATGGACAGCTTTACCTCTTGTGGAATGAAAGAGGGACGGAGCAGCGCAGCCCGTGCCTCCTCCCCTTGCACACTGTATCTTTGGAAGTTTGGGGCTGGCCAGCAGGCCTGAGCACCAGGCTCAGACTGGGAGGGCTCTACCACATGGGGGCCCTCTCCTGTGGGCTGGCTCTTCCCCTCACTGTCACATAGGTCTCTAGGTCCCACGACCATCCTCTCAGGCCTTTCTCGGGAAGGACCCAGCTGGCTTGGGGGAGCACAGCTGGCCTGAGAAACTGAGTTACTGTTCAAGCTCTGTAAACTGATAGAGATGCAGACATCTCCCACCTGTAGTCGATGGCAGGGCAGAGAGAAGAGTTGTGCAGTCCGCCCAGGGCTGCAGGAGGACCAACCCTGGCCATATACAAAGAAGGGGTGCTCAGGGGGCACCTCAATGCTCACTTTGCTCTGCTGCTCACCAACCACAAAATGCAGCATAACAAATCCAGGCCATTGGCTCTCCTGAATGTCCACAACTGTGCTAGAGTCAATCTTCAGCCCCCCACTCACTTCGGCACTGCGCACAAAATCCTGGGTCTGGAGGTCCTCTACCCGCTTCAGCTCCCCTGTAGCCAGCTGGATGATGGCCCCTTTCATGAAATGGGAGGGCAAGTGGGAGGAGGTAATAGGGGGCGGTGTTGGCTCCTTGTCTGGGAAGGTGGCTCTGGGCTGCACATCCAGACTTGATGCCACCAGGATCTCCGAGCCCACAGGTAGCAGGCCTGAGTCAGTTCCAGTGGGCACCAGGTTGCCATTGGCTACAACCATTGCTTTGGGTAAAGGTCTGTGTTTCACTGGTTCCTGATGGGACTGAGAGTAGAACCCACGGGCCTGATTTTTCTCTGCCACCTCTGCAGGGTTCCTGGCTGACCCTCGTCCCTCACCCTGATGGTCAGGAGTATGATGGGACAGGTTGAGGGGGCTGGATTCATCTTTCCTCTGAGCTGCCACCACATGATAGTCCTGAGAAGCTAAAGCACCAACTACCCGCTGGACCTCAAGGTCGGTGTCTGGGGTCCCTCGGTGTGCCGGTGCTGTCACCTCCACCCGTGAAGTCTGAGAACCTGAAAGCAACTGTCCATCCACCACACATTCTACCACTGGCACCAGTCCTTGACCTTCACCCTTGCCGCTGGGGGAGTCAAGGGCTTCACCTTCCCGCCTTACTAGGTTTCGCTCTCGTTGTCTCTGTCCTCCATTGGCAGCAGCTGCTTCCAGAGCAGACTGGCCCTCCTGAGGGGTAAGAACTGGGCTGGCACCTGCTGGAGGGTCTTCATGCAAGGTGTATCCAGCAGGTAGCCTGGACATTTGATAATAAATGGGCATCCGGCCTGGAGCAAGGTCCAGTGGCTGAGTACTTGAGTGATGTGGCAACTGCCCAGGTGGGGACGTAGCAGGGGGGGCTTTGTTAAATGAATGTGCTGGAGATGAAGGCTGGGGGGGAGGAGTGGCTTCTTCTGCCAGGAGTGAGGCGTATGGCACAAAGTGTGGAAGGTGAGAGGTGGTGAGATTAGTGGAAGGAGAAAGGAGGGGACTTGGCAGGAAATTGGGTGGCACAGCATAGGGAAGGCTATAAGGAGACCCAATAAATTGCAATGAAGTGGATGGGAGCTGAGCGTAGTGGATTGGGGGATAGTGGATTCCTGGATGTTGAATCAGTGAAGACGCTACATTAAATGTAGGGGGCAAGGGGCTCATGTTCACCACAGATGGGAGGCCAGTTGGTGAGAAGGTGGCAGGTGGCACAGCCACCTTATAGAGCATGCCATACTGGTCTACCGTCAGACCAGTGATGGCCTCAGATCCATCACCCCCCAGGCTGACTCTGGCTCCAGCCTGGCTTTGCCCGGCCACCACAACCCCTCGGGACCATTCAGAGGCATCACTGGAGGACGTGTGGTTTGTGGAGCAGCTGGTAGTTCGCCCCATATCCTCGCTGGTCACAGGGAGGTCTCGTTTCTTTGGTGGAAGGCATTCCTGACTCCTCTCATGAACAGGTTTCATATTGCTTAGTGGTGTTCCTGGAGCCTGGAAGGGGCTGGCGTGCTCCTTGGGACATCAGAAGGGGCTTCTCTGTGGCTTCCCTGCACCCCTTTCTGCTGTTGGCTGGGGCGCCCACATCTGCTAGGGAACAAATCAGAGGCAAAGAAAAGTAACCTACAGAAACACACACACACACACACACACACTCACAAAACAAGAACAGTGCCCACGGAGGAAGATGTAATAAAGGTGACTGGTGGAAAAAGGAAGTATGGGAGAAGGGCAGACGGGGAGGCTATCTCCCTGCTCACCAGCCTAGGACCAGCCTAAGAGAAGCCATCAGGAAAACCACAAAGCACAGAGAGCTATAAGAATGAGTATCAATAATACATAAATAACTTGAGGGCTCCACAACCTCAGAGATCAACAGCTTCAAGATTAATCATGCCTTTCATAAAGACCTTGATTCCTTTGCTTCTAAGGGGGCTTTGGACACATGATCTTTGCTTATTACTTTTTCCTAAATTTCTCCTTTTGCTACCAAAAAGTAATGTGCCATCTTCTTCCCCTGAATGTATGATCTAATCCTTGTTTCCTTTCCCCAGCCTAATTTGGGTTATGATCTCACCCACTCCTATCCCTCCCACCTCAAGACTGACTAAACTCCCATACTCCTTTGCCTCTTATCACTAGTACCTAAGTAAATCCTGAGATTTGTGGGTTGTTTGTTTTTAAATCTTGGTCTCTAAACACAGTTTCAAATATAGTACCTGTTTTGCCCCAAGAAACTGCATTCCAAAGTGGGCCCTCTGGGAAGAGTGATACAATAGCTAGCTCTACAGTTTGTTTCTCTTCCTCCCCAAAGAGCAACAAAATTCTTCTGACCTCACATAAACTGCCTGTTCTCTAGTCTGGCAAGACTTCTTTTCTTCTCATTAACCACCTTCAATTTATCTTTTTCATTCCCTTTTTCTTCCATTTGCCAATGAATCCTTTTTCATTGCAAAGTCTCCTCAAACACATAAAATTCTTCTTTCATTCTTCCAAATATGCCTGTTTGCTTCTGTCTTAGATCTATGAGTCATAAAAAAATTCTGTGTTCCCTTTCTTTTACTGTCACCTTTCACAATTACTTTTGTCCACTGTCAAAAAGAATCTTCTTGGTCTGAATATCTCAATGAATATGAACTTTGCACCTTTGTTTTCCAACTACTCCAGTTCTTTGGATCTGAAAAAGAGATTCCTATAATGCACTATATTCAGTTTTTCCATTGCTGCATCCCAGATATTTTTCTGCAACAAAGTATCCAACCTGTATTACCTGAACTGCTGGTACTTCCAAGCAGCTGTGGTAAGCGTGCTCCCGGCTGATCTGGGAGTCTAGAAGAAAAAAGGATAGAGTAAGCAGAAGGTTGACCTCTGACCTTCCCAGGGTCACTATGGGGAATTATAATTATAAAGCCATAAGAAAACCTTAAAAATACACAAGCCCCATCCTATTCTCTAGAGGCAACAGTATATTAAATTAGAGTACCTAGGCAGTTAGAGTAAATTAAGCTCTAATTTACATGAAGACACCTCTGAAAAAATTCTTCTATGCAACAGATTTTATCATTTTTCCTCAACATCATCTTCCTCATTCTCTATCCTATTTCCTATTGAAAGGTAAAATTTCCCAAAGGTAAAAATTTATGTACCACTTTAATTTTTGGTAAATACAGAAATAAAAATGACTTAATACTGCTCCATGTGAACAATAGGAAGCAGGGAATTTCATTCTTATTCAGGGCCAATGATTAGAGATGTGGAGGCATTTGAAAGGTGGCACTAGAGGAAAAAGAACAATTATTTATATTTCTGGGGCAGAAAAAGAGGTCAAGGGGGGGTCATCAAAAGGAGTTTATTAACATCTTTCAGGGGGAAAAGTGTGTGTGTATGTAAAAAATTCTGACAACTTTACATCAACTGAATTGAGTGTGACAGAAAGTGAAAACACCACTTTGGTTCTACATAGCTAACGATGGGGAAACAAAACTACCACTATACTATCAATATCTGGATCCACACGTGCCAGAAACATTAAACACTAAAGAAGGGGTCCTTTACCTGTGAACAGAGAAAAAAACCATAGGGACAAGTACTAGAAACTACCGACTGTCATGTTCCAGTTCTACAGAACACTGCAAGCCTGCATCCAGACCGAAGTCCACATTTATTGTCGGCTTGGCATGGCGCCGGGATATACAAAAGGGGGAAAGATAGGCAAACAAGGGCAAATGACAAGTTACTAACCCCACAAACTGCAGAGTAAGCATAAGTCATGCATCTCTTCTTTATGCATGCATCTCTAATAGTTTCAATAATTGAAAGCATTTAGTTTTTCTCCATTGTCAACAGAAACTGGGGTCACTTCTTCATCCCAAAATGATCCTTGCTTTCTGTAACTAAAATAACCGGAGAAAACCTACCTGTGGTTCACTGAGGGGCCACTAAACACAACAGAAAGCCAAGGGACTTGCTGAGAATTTCTAAAGGAGAAACATAGTGTGTGACCTCAACTGGGCTAACGGGCTGCGGGGACCATTCCACAAAGCCGTCAACAAACCTAGAAGAAAACTCCTCAAGAAGCTTGAGTCAGAGTTTAGAGAGTGAACCCTGCGGTAGACCTAATTCTCACAGGGTGAGAAGTGCACCCGATAGAAAGGGAGAACCGTGGGAAAGAGTAGACGTTATGGTTTCCCGTGATCCTGAAATCCTTGATTCAACGAGAGTCGGCCCCAAAAAGAGAAATTCAGCGTCCAGAGAGTGAGGGTCAGCCTTCAAGCACCCGGACGGAGGCCAGGCCCCGCAGGCGATGCTTCCTTGTTTGGGGGCCCCTTTCCCGCTCCGAGGAATAGGACACTCGGGCCCGCAGAGACACAGGCTCGGGGTCACCAGGGTCTAACGTCGCCTTCCAGGAGAGAGAGAGCCTAGCGTAGAATATCTAGGCGCGGCCTCTTTCGCTCCCTTTCTGCAGCTTTCGGGCCCCGGCCCGTGGGGCTTTTGGGTACACTTCCCCCGAAGCTCTGAATCTAGGCCTATTTGGCCTCTTAGACTGGTCTGGCGGCCACCACTCCTAACAACACTCACCGGCCCATCTCACAGCGCTCCCTGGGCTCCTCCCGATCGTCCTGGAGCCACAGCAACCGCCATCCCCGGCCCTGGAGCCGCCCCACACCCAGCGCCCCCCTCCAGGCCGGGCGCCCGGAGATGGCGTCAGCACATCCCGCCCCTGGCGCTGAGAGATTGCGTCACAAATAGGGCCGGAAAGCGACGCCAAGAACTACCCTTCCGCCCTTTGGTTCCAGCGCCCCCTCTGGTGCGAAAATGAACTCTCCCTGAAATAGGTCGAGTGAATAGGGCGTAACCTAGCTGCTCAACTTAACTTTACATTGACACCTCCGTCCTCCACTCCAGTAAATTTTAGCGTGTTCCAAGCATAGTAGTGGTATGTAGTCATCAGCGACGCTACCTTAGCAGGACTTCCGGTCCTGATTTGGGAAGCCGGCTGTAAGGAACCTCTGGGAATCCGGAGTTGCCCAAGGCCCAGGAGAGTTAAGAGATGTTTCCTGGGGCTAGGGTTGTGATAATAGCTCTATACAAGCTGAGAAATAAACCAGGCATGGTGGCGCAAACCTGTAATCTCAGTACTTGGGCGGCTGAAGCGTGAGGCTGTGAGTTCAAGGTCACCCTGGGCCATATAGCCAGTTCTGGGAGGCTAGCCCAAGCTACAGTGACAGTCTGTCTCAACAAGCAAACAAAGCTGGACTAGTGGCACTCTCCCTCAATCCCAGGACTCAGGAAGCTGAAGCATGAGAAGCACCAGGAGTTTGAGGTCAGCTTGGACTATATGATGAATTCAAGGCTAGTCTAATAGCAGGACACTCTGTCACAAAAAGAAAAAAGAAGAAGAAGAACTACAAAGTGCCATACGAACATGCACAAGACCCCCAGCAATGCAGGAGAAAAAATTAAGATACAAATACAATACCTAATCTCTAAGATCCACCCTAGGGAATTGTTTTGTTTTGTTTTATTGAGACAGGGTCTTGCTATTTAACCCAGGCAGGCTTCAAACTCGGCCATCCTCAGGCTTCAGCCTCCCAAATGCTGAGATTACAGGCGTGAGCCATCACACTCAGCTCCTTCTCTAGGCAATTCTTAGCCTTCAATTTTGATATTTTCTTACTTATATGGGCACAAAGGATTATCACCACACACACACACACACACACACACACACAACACACCAACACACCATCACTGGGCAAAACAGAAAGCAGAGAATTTTGCTTTATGAACATTAATGGTAAGTCTCCTCAGTCTGGTCAAGAAGGAAGTTCTGTGCTCACTCTGTGAATCTATCTTGGCTATAATTAGTATCCTGGTTTCCAGTTCATTGCTTAGCTCACTAAACTGGCATTATAATTGCCAAGACAGAAAGCCTCCCATCATCGAGGTGTATTCAAGACTACCCAGTTTTCCCAGACCAAGATAGACTCAGAACTAGTTTTTCACAGAATTCATAGAGCAGACACAAGTAAATGCAAAAAAAGTACTTTTTGGTTGTCACCCAGTAACACGATCATGTCAAGCAAAGGTATGTCTGCTTAAAAAAAATAAATAAGATGTTCTGATTGGTGAAACGGAATTTCTGGGTTCGTTGCTACAGTCCCCCAAAAAGGTGGGTCTTATCTCCACTGTATCCTAGTTCAGAACTCTTCCAGCAATCCTCATTTCTTGAGTGGTACATTTTCTTTTTTTGAGACAGAATTCTGCTCTACAGTCCAGGCTGGCCTCAGACTTTGAGACAATCCTCCTGCCTCAACCTCTGAGTGCTGGAATTACAGGTGTGTGCCATCATTCCAGGCTTGGTAGTACACCTTGACGGTAGGAAATTCCATAGTAACAGGAACTTTAGTGATACATACAATAATATGGTTTTATTTTATTTTATATTTTTACTAATATGGCTTTGGATTGATGATACTAAAATAACCAAAAGCTACCTCACATTTTCAAAAAATTGTATTAGTCTCTGGAATCTATATTATTCTCTAGAATCCAGATATAAAAGTTATTTATATTAAATTATTTACATTAAATTAATTCATGATCTTATACAAATAACTATTATCTTTTAAAATTCAAATAAATGCCCTTTATTAAAGACAAAAAGGAATATTGCTAAGTACCAAAACTGTATGTTATTACATTGCATGTACAATAAGAAAAAAGTGATTGCAATACTTGATGGGCAAGTACTTAACTCTGAAGTCAGGTGTAAAAAAGCATGTAATAAAAGCAATACAGTAATTACAATGCAGAAAATTTGCACTAATGAGCAAAAGGTGGCAGTCAAAACAATTATTGTAGATTTCATAGTATTGTTATAAATGCTTGCTTAGTGTTTTCTTTGTACTTTTAATACTCAGGAATGTTAATTGAGCATGGTTCAAGTCTTTGAATGACTTCACAGAGATTTCAAACTGGGAGACTTTCCGTCCTCATTCTTTTTTTTTTTTTTTTTTTTTTTTTTTTGTCTTTTTCATTTTTATTAGTACCAGGCATTGAACTCACGACCACCTGCTCGCAAGGCAGGTCCTTATGCCGCTGAGCTAAATCCCCAGCCCCTCGTCCTCATTCTTTTGCATCTCTTATTTTTATTCTTTTCTATTCTTCCTATCAGCTGTGTGTTCTCAGTCACTCTTATCTGGAATGCCTTCTTTTGAATCCACTGAGATTCTTATTTCCACTGTATTTTAAGAATTGATGAAGTAAACTAGGAGGATTTATAAACATATTTGGGACATTTGGAGTCTAAAAAGTTAGGCTTCGTCTTAAATCTGTTTTTTTCACTTCCCAGTCTCTGGATATCTATTCAATTCCTTCATTGTGTTTAAGTTGACCTTTTGTGACAGGAGAGTTTGAGCTACTCTGGAGGATGGGAAATAACAGCACAAATTACTCCTCTCCCTAAGTGGGCAGGAATTTCTTTTTTTTTTTTTTTTTTTTTTTTTTTTTTTTTTGTCTTTTTCCTTTTTATCGGTACCAGGGATCGAACTCACGACTGCCTGCTTGCAAGGCAGGCGCTTATGCTGCTGAGCTAAATCTCCAGCCCCGGCAGGAATTTCAAACCAGCTCTGTGTGCTGTGCAGTTCATTGTTGGTAGTTTTTCAAGATCCTGTATTATACCCCGGAGAAGCTCAGACAACTATCCCTCCTCTATTTGCAATACTTGACAATGTTTTTAGAGAAAAGTACTAGAGGAAAAATGTGTCATAAAAAGAGGAGTATGCGGCTTAGGTAACCTTATCTTCCTGCTTATATGTTTCAGCATGTAAAGTTCATTTTAGGAAAGCACTCTATCCTGGTTTTGGTTTTTTGTGATGCTGGGGTCTGAATCCAGGGGGTTGTGAATACTCAGCAAGTATTCTACTACTGTGCTACATCCCTAGCCCCTTTTTAAAATTTTTACTTTTTGAAATAGGGTCTTGTCAAGTTGCCCAGGCTGCCCTCAAATTGGTGATCCTCATTCCTCAGGTTTCTAAGTATCTAAGATTACAGGCATGAGACACTGCACCTGACTATGGAACTTTATCGTTGGATGTCAAAAGCAGAAATAAGAACTAATCCCAAGCATACATTAAACTTATAGAAATATTTAGTGGGTTTTGCTTTCCTTAAAATGCATTGGTGCCTGGTATTATTTTTCAAAAACATTTCTCAATGTAGAAACCTGCAGTTTTCAACCTTCTGTCTTTCCTACTTTTCTGATTAATCCTGTGACCTCATCTCCGCGTGCCTTTAATGTTATGTGACCTCTCTAGGTTCCAAAGAGGATTTCTCTTTCAAATTCATTAATATTTTATCTAGAAGGAGGTCTTATAATTCCTCCGTAGGTGACAAATATGTCCCTTGGGGACAGGCAATCTCCCTTTGTTCCACTTCCTGAGATGACTGCCAAAGATTTTTATTGTTTCTGAAACTTCCCAGACAATCCTAAAAGGTTCCATTAAAAACACTGAGGATTAAGATAAACCAAAGGAAACTTAACTTTATTAGGTTAATTTAATAACCTAATAACCTAACCTAAACTTAACCTGAATTACAAGTGTCACATCTAGGGAATTGTCCACAGAGAAGCAAGTACTTCAGAATTCCTTGTATCATGCTTAAACAGTGAATAAAGCAAGCATGGGGAAAGAGAAGTCCCTCATAATACTTATACCTTTCTCTTTCCCTAGAAACCTTGTTCAGCAAATATATTTGTGAGCTCCTCCATCTTGTAGTAAAATAACATTCAGCTCTACTCTTCAAGTTAACTTGCCACTGCTTATCAATCACCTAAAACTCCTGGAAAAAAAGACAAGTTAGTAAATATTCTACACCACACTGCATACTGCCTGTGACAGATCATTATGGAATCCCTAAGGTGATGTGTCTTTTAAGATCTCACTTGGCAATTTTGGAATTTGAGACACTGTTTTTGATTTGGGAGGATATGTTTATAATCATTATGGTGACCTACTCATTTTAAAAAGTTTCTGTTGGGCATGGTGATGCATACCTGTAAGCCCAGCACTCATGAAGCTAAAGCAGGAGGAATGCCATGAGTTCAAGGACAACCTGCACTACATAGTGAGTTCAAGGTGAGGTTGACCTTACATAGTGAGACCCTGTTTCAGAAAAAACATTTCCAAGGATAGGGTATGGCTCAAGGATAAAGTACTTGCCTAGTGAGCTAGAGGACCTCCATTTGATTCCTTAGTTCCACCATCAAAAAAAGAAGGAAAGACTCCCATATCTTAACTACATCACTGTCACTATACTGATTGTGATAGTCTATCAGAGTTTTGCCAGCTGTTACCTTCGAAAAGCCCTAGGTAAGCATTATTGCATGTTAATTACAACTATCTTAAAATGTAAAGTGTATTTTTTGGTTTTAGGTTCAGTTTTTGCTTTTTGGTTTTTGGTTTTGGTTTGGTTTTGAGATGGTCTCACTATATTGTCCAAGCTGGCTTTGAGCTCACTGTGTAACCCAGAGTTAGCCTCAAAACTCACAGTGATCCTCCTGCCTTAGACTCCCAAGGGTTGGGATTACAGGTATATACCATCATGCCCAGTGCATAAAGTTTAATTAAAAATAGTTTTCAAAGGTTTAAAAGGAAAAACTGGACCAGGAATGTAGCTAAGTGATATAGTACTTGCCTAGCATACATGTGCAAGTTCCTGGATTCAATCCTTGCTATGACGCACACATTCTACACAAAAAGTATAACTGTACCCAAGTTACTGGGCTTTCCACCAAAATAGAGAATTTTATCTAATCGGGTTTTTTTCAAATGTATAGTAGCTATTAAGTTTGAACTCTCTAGGTAAATTTTTCTGGAAAGGCCTCTTACTGTGTTTTTAAGCTATTCCTTCTACCAGATGACAGGTAAAGTAGTATTACTCTCATGAACAGGAAAAAGTGTAGACAAATGTCTTCTTTCTTTAACTTATTTTCTGTTATCTATGCTATTTCCTCATTCCGGTGGGTGACAATAAGTCATCAACCTCTTAACTGATGCTCTTCCGTTGTGATTGTGGAGGTGAAGTAAGTATGACAGGTCAATGCAGTAATCTGAGCACTCAGTAAACAGCACTCCTGAATTACCTGCATCTGTGTAGGGAGGACACCGCTACTCAGACTTCCAAATTGACTTCTGGGTATTCTTTAGCTGGATCTTGGAGATATTTGAGCATGATTTAGGCATCAGAGGCCTAAGAAAGTATCCCAATCAAATGAAACTGAGGCATACCTAGTGGTTCCCATTACTGCTGCTGTGAACAGTGGGTTGGCATACATTGATGCTGTGCACATTACTAGTAAATTGTAAACTGTTTGCCCTCGTGGGCTTTTATCTGACCTCCACAATCCAGTGATGTGGGGATGCATACTATTATTATTGCTATAATTTTATTTTTGCAGTGGTAGAGCTTGAACCCAGGGTCTTTGCACTGAGATATGTTCCCCCAACTCTTTTTTTTTTTTTAGGTATCGGAGATCAAACACATGACCTTGCACTTGCCAGGCAGGTGCTTATGCCTAAACCCCCGGTCCCCTCCTTTTTTAAAAAAAATTTTAATTTTTTTGAAACAGGGTCTTGCTAATTGCCAAGTTGCCTGGGTGAGGCTGCAACTTGCAGTCCTCCTGCCTCAGTTTCCCAGAGTTCTGGGATTGCAAGTGTGTACCACCACACCTGGCCAGTGATGCATATTGTTATCCAGATAAATATAATCCTATTTTTTAACAAATAACAAAATGTACACAGAGCATTTGAGAGTGATTTTAGATAAGTAGAACTTCTTAATCACCTTAAATGTATCCCTCCACCGTTTTTTTTTGAGACAAGATCTGGTTGTGTAGTCTCGGCTGCTCTTGAGCTCACTGTGCATTCCAGGCTGGCCTCAAGCTTGCAGTAATCCTCCTGCCTCCGCCTCTCAGTGCTGGAATTACAGGATGTAACACCAGACATGGCAACATAAATTTATTACAGTCTTTGTTTTGTTTTGTTTTTTGTCTTTTTGAGACAAGGTTTCACTTGCAGCCCAGGCTGGCATTGAACCCAGTAGCCCAGCTACCCTCCAACTCCTAGTGATCTTCCTGCCTGGGCCTCTTGTATGCTGAGATTACAGGTGTGCCCTACCATGCCCCACCAATTTATTCCTCTTTAAAAGCAAATAACAGTCTTGACCTTTTCTCCAGGCTTCTATTGGTATCACAGAGTATTACCTGGTCACAGATAAATGTTTACTGATACTGGAGTTGGTGTAACAGCAGTTTAGCATTATTGTGACGCACTAAGAACAGTGCTGTTGTGATTTCTTTTCTATGACTTGTTTAGAGAAAAGAACACTTGCCTACTTTGGACTTGACTATTCTGCCTTCCTAGCATTAAGTTTTTTGTTGCTCCTGCATTTAAATGCAATTGCACATCAACATGTTTTGCAGTGAGAGTAACTCTGTTCAGCAATTAGTGATCATTGCTTTTAGGGTATGGTGAGGGAGTACATAATTTGGAGACTCAGAGCTTTTTCTGCCTTATTAAAAAGCTTTTCTCAGACTCAATCAGCACTGGATAACACAAGGTAGTTAAAACTTTACTTTCCTTAATGGATTGGCTTGGACAGAGTACATTTGTTACCTGTCAAACATGACTCTGCTTATTCATTCTTTGTCATAACGTGGTAGAAAAGTAAAAACCTATGTAGTTAAAAGGCTTAGGAACTTGCAGCCTGAAGATTTGGCTGTGAGTTATAATTTATCCAATTCTTTTCTGTTTGTTTGGTTTTGGTTTGTATTTGCTTTTGGAGACAGGGTGTCACTATGTAGTCCAGGCTGGCCTTGAACTCACTATGTAGCCCAGGCTGGCCTCGAACTCGGGGCAATCCTCCTGCCTCAGCCTTCCAAGTGCTTGGATTACAGGCATGTAGCACCACGGCCAGCTATCCAGTTACTTCTAATCATGTGTCCGTAGTTGAGCCATGTTACTTCCTACAAATAATAGTACAAATCTCACATAGTTACAACTGGGATCAAATGGAATTATATATATGAAAACTTTTTTTAAAATGCAGCTACATGTGGTAGCACATGCCTATAATCCCAGAACTCTGGGAGGCTGAAGTAGGAGGCTCACAAGTTCAATTCTCATCTGAGCAATTGAGCAAATTAATGAGATCCAAACTTAAAATAAAAAATTAAAAAGGGTTGAGAAAATAACTCAATGTGAAGGCCCTGGGTTCCATTCCCTGAACTGAAAAAAATAAACAAAAAAAGCCAAGGGCAGGTGGCTAGGGATGTCGGTCAGTTATAGAGCTACATTCATAGAGAGCTTGAAGAGAACAAGTAGTAATGAATATAGGGTTTTGTTTTTTGTTTTGATTTTGGTTTTGGCAGTACTAGGGATTGAACACAGGACCTCGTGCGTGTTATCCAAATACTTTACTACTGAGCTGCATTCCTGTCCTCCATTCTCTTATTTATTTATTTATGTAGTCTTTCTTTGGACAAGGTTTCACTATGCAGTTGAGGCTGGCCTTGAATTCACTTTGTAGCCCAGGCTGGCCTTGAACTTGCAGCAATCCTCCTGCCTCAGCCTCCAAGCGCTTACAGGTTGCGCCACTATGCTTGGCTCATTCTCCTATTTCAAACGGGTAATCCTTCTATTACAAAAGTAATACGTGTCCACTGTGAGATATTTTAGAAAATAAAGGTAAAATGAAGGGAGGAAATAAAGGGCACCTGTCAAACCACCCCCAGAGCAGTGATGGCGAACCATTTAATGTTGCAAACAGTCATTACTGCATGCATACTGTTGGTTTACCACTCCTGCCCTAAAGTGAGGGTCTTAACCTTCGGCAAGAGTCAGAATCCTAAGGAGAGATTTTTTACAACAGATCACTGCTCCCCTCTTCAGGAGTTTTTGATTCATCATTTCTGCAGTGAGGCCCAACAGTTTGCATTTCTAGCAAGTTCTGAGATGATGCCAATAATGCTACTGACTAAGAGATGAGACTTTGAGGACCACTGAGCTGCTACTGACTAAGAGATGAGACTTTGAGGACCACTGAGCTAGAGCGAAACACGTAGCTATGGCTACATGGAGCAGCTTAAGTACCTATTTTGGGGTTTTAAAAAATAAAGCTGTAGGTTATTTTATTTTATTTATTTATTTACTCATTTTGGTCTTTTTGAGACAGGGCCTTACCATGCAGTTCAGGTTGTTCTTGAGCTCACTTTGTAGCCCATGTAGGTCTCCAACTAGCATCAGTCTTCCTGCCTCAGCCTCCCAAGTGCTGGGGTTACAGATGTGAGCCACCACACCCAGAAAACCTGTAATTTAACTCTACTGTATAAAAAAACACTTTTTATTTAACAAACCCTCTTTGCACATCCATTTTTGTATATCAGCTTTATTCCGCATTCTGCAGCCGCGCAGACCCAGGAAGAAGATTGCTGATTATCTAGCTGCTGGGAAGGATGAACAAGCATGGATCCAAGTAGAGCACATTATCTGGGAAGACTACCTCTCAGAAGCCTGGAGCTGTACTGCGACCTCCTGCTGCCTCAGTTTACCTGGATTCAGACCACAAAGTGAGTGCATCATTTTACACACTCAAAGGAGTGAGGAGGAATGGTGAGTGAGAGGGTGGGCTCTAACTTATTGATATTATTGCCATTTTTTTCTTATTTCATATTAATTAATTAATTTATTTGTTGCACTAGAAATTGAAAACAGGGCCTTTGCATTGAAGTACATTCCCAGTCCTTTATTTATGTGTTTTATTTTTGAGACAGGGTCCTGCTATATAGTTCTGGCTGGCCTTGAACTCTCAGGGGTCCTCCTCTGCTCCTGAGTACATGGTAGCATACTCTTGTAGTGCACAGTGAGGTACTGTCTCAAGAAACAAAACAAAAATTTAAATTAGGAGAAATTTCATGAAGTCACTTAACAGAATTTAGGAAAGAACAAAGACGGTGGGGACTTTAGGAGGTCTGGATCCTACAATGGAATGCCATTGTTAATCTTTTTTCTCAGATTAGTTTCTACTTTGAACTGTCACACTATATCCTTGATAAGTTGGAAATATGTCTCTTTTGCACTTATACCTGCAGTCCTCACCATGAGGAAAAGGGCCCCTTCCACCTTTAGTAAGAAATTCAAGCAGGAGGAATCTGTAACAATCATTGCGACCAGTTAATATAGCATTTATTTATTCATTTTATTTTTTGTACCTGGGATTGAACTCATGATGTAATGCTTGCCAGGCAAGCGTGTGTGCAGCTCAGCTAAATCCCCAGCCCAGTGTGGTCAGAATGAAGTAGTAATACTGGTACAGGCCAAGTATTTCATGACTATGACCAAAGTCAAAGTCTGATTCTGCTAGGGAGAAAAATGAGAAGGACAAAACAATTAAGACTTTAGACCATGCCTCCCATCCCTGCCTGGATAGGACGTTGGTTTCAAAGATTAGGGGAGAGTATAGATCAAGATAAGGGGGAGGGGAAGAATTTGAAATTCTCAGAATTCTGGTTTCATGGCTAATATGCAAGCAAAACCAAGGTTGGACCTTGTTATGGTGGTTCATAGGTTGTAAACAATGGGAAACCTCAGGACTGAACTTCTGGGCCTAAGTTAATTCCCCAGAATTATCTGATATGTTCAGACCACCTCTACTGAAGGCTTATGGATACTAAGGCTAGAATCTTGAGTTGCCATTGCTAAATATAAATGAGTTCAAGTCCCCCATTGCTGTTTTTCTCAAATGGTGTTTCTCAGCATTAGCCTGAGAAGAAGCTGTTGCATGAAAACGTGCAGCACACCAGGGGCTTGTGTGATCTGAGGCCAGTTTTATTAAAATAGGTCCACATGTAGATATCTGTATTCTCTCGAAAAAAAATATTTAATTTTGGAAGTCATTTAGATGATAGTCTTTACAGAATTATTATAAAAATATCTGATCATAGCACTAGCTAGGTATTGCCATGTGATTTAAGGGAATGAAGCTTTTCAAGTAAATAGAGGGTACAGTTGTACCCTGAAAATAAATGAGTGGAGAGCCTTATATAGAAGACATAACAGTATAAAAGAAATTAATGGTAAGACTGACTAGCCAAAACAGATTCATACTTGGTTTGTTGTTGTTTCTGTACCAGGAATCAAACTCATGACCTTGCACTTGCCAGGCAGGTGTTTGTGCTGCTGAGCTAAATCTCTGGTCCCCAGATTTATACTTGTGAAGAGGAATTTAATCTGGGAATATGTAGTCCATCATATTAATCCTACTAAGTTGGGGCTGGGGATTTAGCTCAGCAGCATAAGAGCCTGCCTTGCAAGCAGGCAGTTGTGAGTTCGATCCCTGGTACCGATAAAAAGGAAAAAGACAAAAAAAAAAAAAATCCTACTAAGTTTAGAAATATTCATTTAATTGTCTTGTTTGCATATAACACATATACTGTTTTGGTTTGTACTTGCAAAGGAGCTAAAAAAAAGCAGAGTCTATTTTATGTTTGAATATTAACAAAAATTGTTCAACACTGAAAAGATTTGATTAATTTTTAACTGATCCATAAAAATAGAAAAATTATACGTATTTATCCAGTATTAGTGGTGTTTTGATGCAATAGTGAAACCAGGGTTAGTATCTATCTCCTCAAATACTTTCTTTCATTTTTTCACTCCATTCCATTCCTCATTTTTTCCTTTCCTTTCCTCTCTCTCTCTTTCTTTCTGTCTCTCTCTCTCTCCCGTTATCTCTCTTAATACAAAAGATTGAACCCGTGCCCTTCACATTGACCCACATCCCCACTCTTCTAGTCCTTTTTATTTAGAGACAGGATCTCAGTAAGTTACCTAGGCTGAGCTCAAACCTGCATCTTCAGCAACCCACTCGAGACCAGATAGAAGCTTTCTTTCTCTCAATAAATATATTCTCCTCAAAAAAAAAAAAAAAAACAACAAAAAACAAACAAACCTTGAATCCTCCAGTCTCTGATTCCCAGAGTGCTAAGGTTACAGGCACACAGCACTGTGCCCAGCTCTTTCTCGTTTATTCATTTCTTTGTGGTTAAAACATTCAAAATCCTTTCTTCTTCTTGTCTTTTTTAAAATCTTCATGGTACCAGGGATTGAAACTAGAGCCTTCCACATGCTAGATAAATGTTCTGTCACTATCACTGAGCTACATTTTCAACCCTGTTCCCCACCACACCAGACAGGATCTCAATAAATTCCCTCCAGATTGAATTTGAATTTGTGATCTTCCTGCCTCAGCTTCCCCAGTGGCTGGCAGTACCACCATGTACCACCATGCCTGGCCTCTTTTAGCTTTTTGAAACATTCGGTACATTTTTGTTATTGATAGTCACCCTACTCCTCATCAGCACACCAGACCTTCTTATTCCTAAGCATCAGTAGGTGTCGGTCCACCTTTCCCCACCCTCCCTCTCCTGCTCTCCCCAGTCTCTGCTAGCAACCATTTTCCTCTCAACTTACTTGAGATCAGCCTGTTTAGATTCCACATCTACAAGAGCTTTGATTTTCTCCCTGAACTCCTGCATCTGTTTTAGAAAAACGACAGGCTCTCACATCTTTAGAGCATTTTTTTTTTTTTTGCCAAGTGTGGTGGTGCATGCTTATAATTCCAACATTTTGGAGGCTAAGGCAGGAGAATTGATGTGAGTTTGAGGCCAGCCTGGTTTGCATAGCGAGTTCAAGACCAGCCTGAACTATGTAGTAAGGCCCTGTCTCAACCAAAAAAAAATTTATTTTGATCAGCACATGTTTGCAGTACATAATGATTACAGTACATTTTTCATGGGGAATTGATACATGTGCATAACACATCTTAATTATTTTTATTCTTCCCCCATCTCTCGGTTCCCATCTTTAAAAGCATTCCTGCCAAGATGATGTTAAATTTGTGGATTTCTGGGGCAGAGGCTTACACAACTGCAAGTTTAATGATCTCAGAGTCAGAGAGGATTTCATTATTTTATATTATATTATATTATTTTATTTATTTTTGAGACAGGGTATTACTATGTAGTTCAGGTAGCTTTAAACTCACTATGTAACCCAGACTACCCTCAAACTCATAACAGTCCTCCTATCTCAGCCTCTTAAGTGCTGGAATTACTGGCATGCACCACACCTGGCTCCTTTTCCAAATAAAACAGATAACATGCTTGGTATTGTCCCCATGAAAAGCACAAACTCCCCAAATCAGCTGCCTATCAGGCAGACAGAAAATGTTAAAAGACTGTCTCAAGTGACCTTTGCACCCTGGCATTCCATAAGATATCTTTTTCTTGTGGTTTTTTGAGGCAGAGTCTTGCTATGTAGCTCAGGCTAGCATTGAACTCACATTCTTCCTGCTTCAGACTCCAGAGCAGTAGGATTACAGGTATGTGTCACCACATCTGGCTTGGGAAAGATATTGATCTTGCTATATTTTTTCATAGTATGATTCAAGAAATAATTAAGTTGCAGACTATATTAGTTCTAGTCACCCCAGGCACTTGAATGGAGATGATCTCCATAACAAATTCCACACATTCCTCCTAAGATGCCTTCTAAGCCTTGTTTTGCCTCCTCTCACCTTCCCTCGCTCACTCCCTCCATATATTTATTATTATTATTGTTATTATTATTTTGGTACCAGGCAAAAAACTCATGACCTCATGCTTTCCAGGCAGGCACACCACTGAACTAAATCTTCAGCCCCCATCCATATATTTATAGTTTTATGTTTTAATTTTGGTTTTTAAAAAGACTTCATTGCCAACTATGGTGTGCATGCCTATAATCTTGGTACTCAGGAGGCTGAGACAGGAGGATCTCTTGAGTTTGAGCCCATCTGGGCTATACAGTGAACTCAAGGCCAGAATGAACCACATAGTGAGATCTTGCCTCAAAAAATAAATAAATAACTTTTTTTTTTTTTTTTAAAAAAAGACTATTTAGGGGCTGGGGATTTAGCTCAGCGGCATAAGCGCCTGCCTTGCAAGCGCACAGTCAAGAGTTCAATCCCTAGTACTGATAAAAAAAAAAAGACTATTTAACATTGTGTTGTAAACATTGTACATGAACTATCTTTAAAGCAGGGTAAAAGGGGAAATATGAAGCCCTGAGCATAATAATTTTTGCATTTCTTATGGAGCTACATTCTGATTTGGCTGAATCCATATCTACACTTATCTGGGCAGGTCGTCAACTGCATTCAGAGGTGCTTGAGTTAAAAATCATAAGTTTAACCAATTTTAATTTTCTGTGTCACAATCATAGGTGAGTATCTCTACTGTGACTTATTTGGAATTGTGAGGTTATTTGGAGAATTCTTTCCTCTTTTAAGTGATAACCAAAAAGTATATTTTCTTTTATTAGGTTTTTGCTTTTTTCTTTGGTACTGGGGATTAAACCCATGGCATTTGTACTATGTCCTAGTCCATTTTAAAAAATTTTTTTTAAATTTTGAGACAGGATCTCATTAAGTTCCTAAAGTACCTAGGCTAAGCTCAAAGTTGTAATCCTCCTTTCTCAGCCTTGCAGAATTCTAGAATTACCAGTGTGTACCACCATACCTGGTCTCTTTTGTCAGTCTTTAAGTGAAAAATACTTTTTTTTTGGTGGCACTAGTAAAAGAAAGTAAATAAGCCTTAATAAAATCAAAACGACACTTAAAACTGTGTTTTTTAGGGAGGAGTGTCACACTTTATGACATGTTTAGGATGAGGATTTGAGTTTGACATTTATTAAATCCTTAAAAGCCAAATGTTTGTTGTGATTGGTGTGTTGATGTTTAAAAAACTTAATTCCAGATATTAAAGTGATTTTTGTTTTCTTACATTGTTCATCATCTAAAGGAAACTAGCCATAACTGGATGAAGTGAATTTTGCCTTTCTTTATTGGGTGATAGTTTGGTGTAAATGTATAATCAGCTGTGTGCAAATTACAGCCAAGAATACGGTCAACTTTGTCTAACCAATGAGATTGGAACTGTCAGTTCTCAGGTAATACCATTTTGAGAGGCACACAGTTTTCTAAACCAAGAAGTGTAGGAAAAGATAAGTGAACTCAGAACATATAACTGGTAGATACTTAGAAATAAATTTTAGTATTGGAGGCAGAGCAACTTGGACAAAATTAATGGAATATGGATATTGTGGTCAGGATTTACAAGGGAATAGATTTAATACAGGACATATAGTTTGTAGGATAATTTTATAATATTCACCTGAAAAGTCAAATGCAGAAGCCTTAAGTGATCTGTCCATACACAAGAGACCCAAAAAATGTAGCCGAGGATCTGGATCCCATGGCAGTGCTGTGCATGAGTCCAGCTGCAGACCTAGAGCACAGGGCAATGTCCTCCATGAATCCAATTGGAGGCCCAGAGCCCACGACAGTGGGTCATGCAAGTCTGTATCAAGCATCTGCACTGGGAAGGTTCAAAAGCCAGAGGTGGAAGCTAGAAAGTCTGCACCAGTGCGATGAAGGATCTGTACCAGCAGGCTGAGGGACTGCACTGGAGCCAGCAACAAAGCTCAAAGTAAAGACCAGCGCTCCCCCAAAGAGAACACAGTCATCCTCAGTGACAGTGAGGACCTGAGCTCCTCCTGTGATGAGAAGAGCTGAGCTCCTATCAGGAAAACCAGCATAACAAGCTTCTCCAGGAGAATCAACAGCACACCACCTTCCCCTCCAGTTCTCCTTTTGTGCTGTTGGCCGCAGTATTCCAGGTGGGTCTTCAACACCCAGCACCAGGCTGATTCAGTTCAGCTGGGTGCTACAAGCTGACTATTAGTTAATCCACCACAGTCCACCTCTGGTCAACTTTGATAAGATTTTGGCTTGATAGACAAAGAAAGGAGAAAAGAGGCCTTTGTTGTGGGCACACAAGGGCTGTAGAAGAGACCAAGCACCCGTGGGTGAGAGAAAGAAGTGTAGCTACTTTTATCTGGTCTGGCTGGGGGAGGAGTTTGGGAGGTGGGCAAAATGACTTATTAACAGCTGATCTGAGGAGCATGTGCAAAACAAGAAACAAAGATTTCCTGGGGGCTGGAGGTGGAGCGCTTGGGTGGTTGTAGAGTCTTAGGATTGGAGAGAGCTCAGCTCACGTGCAAAAAAGAGAGTAGGAGGTTTTTTCTGGAACTAGAAGAACAACACAGATGCTACTTTTAGAGAGGAATTGTTTCTCAGCCCATGTCAAGTTGGGTGGACGTTGTGTTAGAGATAGATAAGCCCCAGGCTGACAGAATCTACCATTCTCATCTTTTTGATTTGTGGATAAACAGGGGTGTTAGTCATCTTAGACTACTTTCTGCTGGGGAGAGGTGTCACAGTGGGGATTGTTGCAGTTGTCAGAATGATGGGTTAGGCCCATTTAGAAGCTGGTGCCAGGGGTCTCAGCCAGGACAAGGATCTCTCTGGTAGTGCAGGTCTGTATCCTGGATTGAAGAGATCTTGAAAAAGTTTTTAAAAAACAGGGGTAAAAATATGATGACTAGTATGAGAGGTCCTGTCAAGGGGAGGAGATAGGGTACTTAGCCCCTCAAAGAAGAACAGGTGGAAAAATCTTGTCAGTTGATATTAATGTTGTCAGAGAGAGTCTCGAAAAAAAATATAAAAAAAAAAAAAAACCAAAAAGCCAATGGGAAACAAGGATTGTGACTGTAATAGCTCTCTTAATGATTTTTATGCCCCAGGCTAGCAAAATCTACCAAACTTGATAACCAGACATGTTTCCTTAAACTGTAGTCTCCAGTGGCAGATTTGTGAAAAGTTAACATGTCTTGGTCTATTCAGATTTACCTTAGTATAACAATTACATATATATATATATATATATATATATATATATAATTCTTATTATGCTCATTTCCACACTAAAAGCAAATATTCAAAGAGTGCTCAAAATTCAAAGTTAAAATCACAATATTTTGACTAGCATGATTACAAATATACCTAAAAACTGCATAAAAATCATTAAGAGAGCTATTACAGTCACAATCATTGTTTCCCATTCGCTTTTTGGGGTTTTTGATACTTTTTTTTTGGTACTAGGGATCAAACTCATGACCTTATGCTTACCAAGCAGGTGCTTGTGCTGCTGAGCTAAACACCCAGCCCTTCCCGTGGATTTTTTAAGAACATGGTGTGGCAACACTACAAGACACCCCAAGGAATCCCCTGTATTTCAGATACACTCTTTCTTTCTAGTGAAAGGCCTTAGGTCATTTTTCCATTGTCCCGTTCCTTCCCAACAACTACATTCTCCCCTGTTTCATCTTTGCAAGCCATAGCTCCCTGGGGCCTCCCCTCTGGCCAAATGTTTCAAGTCAGATTTCTGGCTCTCCACTCTTAATTTCCAACATAGATTTGGTCAGAAGCCTTCAACAATAACCACACCACCATCCCAACAATAGACTGCATTGACATTTTTCTACCATCTAGGCAATATTTCTAAACACAAGCAAAATGCAGATCAACTTCCTGCCAAAGCATGATATATACCATCTAGGATCCAGCAGCCAATGCAGTCTTTTTCAATAGAAGTCTCCTGAGCCTCATATTAACCAGCAGCATTTCCACTGTGTTATGATTTTCTAGGCTCTGACCAGAGTCTCCTTTGTATGTAACAGCACGTGGGGGCTGTCTTTCTGACCAGTGTCTCAAAATCTCTCAAAATTAAGGCTCTAAAGCCGCAAGGACAGATAATGTCACAACAGTGGCCCCACCCCTGGTACCAGCTTTGTGGGAGTCAGGATTTACGAAGGAATGGATTTAACACAGGACACATAATTTGTAGGGTTATTTAATAATATTCATCCAAAAAATCAAATGCAGAAGAGTGCAAACAATTGGCACATGCACTAGAGACCCAAAAAAAAAAAAAAAAAAAAAGAGAAAGAGTGGTGAAATGATTCATAGTCAGACCCTACTTCCACCATCTATTAACCACGAGATATCAGATAACTTTCAATTTTCTGGACTGTATAAAGAGAATTGATAATAGTTCTTGTCTCATGAATTGCTGAGGTGATTAAATTAGCTAACAAATATGAAGAAGCTGAGTGTCAAATACAATGCCTAGCATATAACAAATGTACTCAGTATTTTTATTCTGACCACAAAAATATTGACAAAGCCTCACTTTGTTGTCCAAGTTGATCTTTAACTCCGGGGTTCAAGGGATCCTACTCTGTGCTGGGAATACAGGGTTGTGTCACTGTGGCTAGCTTCAAGCTTTGCTTTTTTGCCATCAATATTAGCATGGGGGGGGGACTAATTCTCCTAAAGATAGTCATGGGCTGTCTTTAGGCAAGAGGGATTTCTCCCAGTGCCTCTCAAATCATTCGTGTGGAGAGCTACTTGTTTAAGTGACTTATTAGGCTGTGTCTGGTGACTTCTTTATAAAAGACAATCTCATATCCAGACTTCTGCCTCAGACCCAGACTTCTATTTAGCACGGTCAGGGAACAGCAGAGTGTCTGTTCCATGCCCTGTGTTCACACCCCACATTGCCTTCATAATGCCAGAGCAGCATGCATCACATTGGAGTGTGGCAGAGGGGCATATTTATATTTTCTAATGCTTGACTGCTAATATTTTCTTGATAGGAACTCTTTAAACTTTCTTCTCCTAAGAGTCATGCAGCTTATTGAAAAATGACACATTTAAAAATTTGAACAATATGGAAAGGGACTTTGAAGAAGTAAAACCACACAAAATGCCACTAGAGATGTGCCCAGAGAGTTCCTTTTTTTAAAATTTTTTTGGCGTGTGTGTGTGTGTGTGTGTGTGTGTGTGTGCTAGAGATTGTCACAGGCCTCGCACACAGGTCTCTCATGCTTTCTGTTCCCTAGGCAGTTTCATCAGGGCAAGTGTTCTTTATCTGAAATTCTTGAGCCCAAAAGTGTCTCAGATTTTCAATTTTAGGTGGAGATAGGGAAGATTCTGAGTATTTTGGGGACAGACCAGGTTAAACACACAGTTCATACACATAGACAGAAGGTAATTTTATACAATATTTATACAATCTTTTTCTACTTTTCTACTTCTGTTCCCCCATTCATTGATGCTTAGTATGCCATCAAAGAACCTGTTCATCTCTAAGCAGATTATGTTACTCTTCTGCTTTTAAAGCCCTATAATGGGGCTTTATTTCACTTAAAATAATAAAGTTTTTCCCATGACTGATACACCTGCTCTTTGCCCTTAACATGTCTCAGCTTCATTCTTCTTGTTTACTCTGTCTCAGCCATGCTGGCCTCCTTATATTTCTTCAAACACACACATTCCTACCTCAGGACCTTTGTACTTCCCCCTCTGGTGCTCTGTGTTCTTTTGATAATTGCTTGGCTGCTCCCACTTCCTTCAAATGTGTACGTAAATGTTTTCTTCTCTCTAAGACCCTTCTTGGTTGCCTTCTCTAAAATCCCAACCTACTCTCTCTCCTCCTCCTCCCCCTCTTTTGTCTCTATTTATGCTTCTCCTTTTTCTTCCTCTTTCTCTTCCTCCTCTTCCTCCTCTTTCCTTCTGCCTTACCTTCTCTGTCTTTCTCTGTCTCTATCTCTCTGTCTCTCTCTTTCTCTCTGGTATGACTGGGGATTGAACCCAACGATGCTCTACCACTGAACTCTCTCCCTGGCTCTTTTTTAAATTTTGTATTTTGGGACAAGATCTCAGGCAGGACTTTGACTTTCCATCCTCCTGCATCAGCTTCACTCAGTGTTGGGATTACATTGTCCCTCTTCTCTGCTCTATATTTTTGTCTCCAACACTTTTTGCTGTCTGACAGTCTGCAGAGCTCACTTCGTGATCTTGTCTATAATCTATATCTTCCGCTGTTGCTTCCCCAGCATGGTTCCTTGCTTCTGTTAGGTGGTCAATAGACTTTTGTCAAATGAACTAATAACTTCAGGGTTTACCAGTGTTAGACTTTATAGACAGCTTGGTGTGGTGGTGCATACCTGCAATCCCAGCACTTGGGAGGCTGGGACGGGAAGATTGCCGCAAGTTCAAGGCCAGTCTAGACTACATAGTGAGCTCAACCTTAACCTTAACTCTAATCCTAAACCTAAAATCCAACCTCAGCTGGTCCATTATTCATTTTTAACAGTTAATTAACAGTTAATTGTCAACATTTTGCTGCTTTTATTTCCTCTGTTTGTGTCTACTTAAATTTTTTTGGGAGCAAAGGGAAGAATTTAAAGCAAATCTCAGACAAAATTTTAACTGTAAATCTATAAATATAGTCATGTGTCACTTAATGCCAGGACACATTCTAAGAAAGACATCACTAGGCAGTTTCATCATCGTGCAAACATCACTGAGTATACTTACACAAACCTAGATGGTGGTGAAGGCCAATCAGAGACACAAATGTGCATGTGACTGTCACTAGTGCAGTACAGCATAATTTTTTTTTTCTTTGGTGGTATCGGGGATCGAACTCATGACCTTGTGCTTGCCAGGAGGCACTCATGCCACTGAGCTAAATCCCCAGCCCAGCGTTCTGTTTTATAATAAACTTTTAAAAAAATAAACAGTGCATTCCAAAAGAGTAAAAAGAGTAGTGCAGGAAATACATAAACCAGTTAAGTAGTTGTTTGTTATCATTACCTAGAATGATGTCTTGTACATAATTGTACATGTTTTGTTTTTATGACTGGCTTGTTTACACCAGCATCACCACAAATGTGTGTGATGTGTGTAATACCTTGATCCACAATATTATGGTCCTTGACCAAAACATTGTCATGTGATGTGTGCTGTATGTAGTCCTAACATATATCTTTGCTTTTATAATGGAAAACAGTGATATTATGTTAAATACAATGAAAATAATTCTTTTTTTTAAATTTTATTTTGAAAGTGGTAAAATACAACAGAACAAGACAGAATAAAGCCAACTAAGATCGTACAGTGAAATTGATACAGAACTTCACAGCAGGTTACCGGGACAACAGTAATAGCTTTCACAGTATATTTTGTTATCTTTATAATAGTTGTTCATTCAATCACATATATCAAAATGAGATGAAATACAGAACATTATAGAACGTATCAAAACAGAATATTGAATAGAGCAGTACCATTAATCAGAATAAAGCAAAACAGTAATAAAAATACCTGCCTTCAAAGAGATGGTAGAAGGAAGTCCCCCTTATTTGCTATGGTCAACCTCCCAGGAGACGCTCAGATTTCTGGTTCCTATTTGCTAACGGGGGCGGGGGGGGGGACAGGAGAAGCAGGGTAGGGGAAGTGGGATGTTTGACTCTAGGCCATGCATCAATAGCTTCACTATTGCTTAGCAGGGAGGCAGGCTGGTTGTTTGGTTTCCCAGTGTCCTAAGTTCCAACATGGCGCAGGTCTCAGGAGCTGCTGGTGGTTCCCCCCCCTGGAAGGGCCGCAGTCTGCCACACTGCCACCGCTTACCACGGAGAGGAAGTCTGAAAAGAATTCTTTACTGTCATATAATACTCAAGCCACATTAAATTTTCCCAGTTGCCTAAAAATATTTTTGGCAGTTTTTTAAAATTAAAGACTAAAAAGAACTGGGTATAGTGGTACATGCCTGTAATCAGAGCTACTCAGGAGACCGAGGCAGGAGGATTGTAATTTCAGCCTAGACAACTGAAGTAGACCCTGTTTCAAAACAAAAAATAAAAAGGCCTTGGATGTAGCTCAGTAGTAAAGCACCCTGGGTTCAGTCCCTAGTCCTGGGTTGGGGGTTAAGAGATCTACACTTTAGTTGATATGTATCATTTGTGTGTGTGTGTTAGGGGAGTACTAGGAACTGAATTTGGGGGCTTACACATAGTAGGCAAACTTTATCACTGAGTTACTTTCATTTCCAGTTCTTTCTACTTTTACTATTTTAAAATTTTTATATATTTACTCTTGTGTGTGTGTGGTACTAGGAAAGAACCCAGGGCCTCATGCATGTAAGCAAGCATTCTACTATAGAGCTACATCCTCAGCCCTTTTTTTTTTGAGACAAAGACTCACTGAGTTGCTAAGGCTGGCTTCCAACTCACAATTGTTCTGTGTCTTCTCAAGTAGCTGGGATTGTAGACCGCATCTGGCAATATATGTGCCATTGTCTTTAATCTTGAATAATTTCTTCCTCCTCCTCCTCCTCCTCCTCTTCCTCCTCCTCCTCCTCCTCCTTCTACTCCTCCTCCTCCTCTTCTTCATCCTCCTCCTCTTCCTCCTCCTCTTCCTCCTTCTTCTTCTTCTTTGTCTTTTTGAGATAGGGTTTACCTGTGTAGTTCGGGCTGGCCTTGAACTTACTATATAGCCCAGTAGCTCAGGCTGGCCTTGAACTTATAGCAAATTCCTGTGCCAGCCTCCCAAGTGCTGGGATTACAGGCTTGTATCACCACATCTGGCCTTTACCCTTTATTTTTTGAAGAAAAAGTTCTGTGATTTTTTTTTAGACAGGGTCTCACTATGTAGCCCAGGTTGGTCCTGAACTCACTATGTATTCTAAACTGATTTTAAACTCAAGATTCTCCTGCCTCAACCTCCTCACTGCTCAGATTATGGGTCTCATCCACCATGCTCAGAAGTTATCTGTGTTTTTAAACTAAAACTTTTTTTCTAAGTAGCACTTCTTGTCTCAAAGATTCCTTGGATTCCAGCCAGGTGTGTTGATGCCCTCTATAATCCTAGCACTCTGGAAGGGTGACGTAGGAGGATTATAAATTCAATCCCAGTCCTGACAGTTTTGTGATTTACTGCAAAAAGACAAAAACTAAGATTTCCTGTGTTCCTGTATAACATCACAGGTGACAGGAGAAGCAAGACTCATATAATTTCCAGTGTATTAAAGTTTTTTTTTTACCCCAAACGGGAAGGAAGTATAATTGTTATAAATTAATTTCAAGTTAATTTTAAAAATATTTATTGCAGGCTTGCTGTGTGTAAAATATGTGTTTGGAACTTAAACTGCTTACTTTCCATTGATCATTTCAGAATGATGACTATAAGAATGAATTCCTTCCTCCAGTGGATCCTAGTAAGTATAGAACATGCTGATGGGAGTTTGAGTTGCTCGATACTCATTGCAGATATTTGAGTTATCATACAACTATTTCTCCACTGGTTAGAGAAATACGTTAGGGATATACCAGAGGTACAGTGTCTTTTTTTGTAGTAGCTAACAGTTTTCAACATGGCTGTGGAGAATATTTTGAAATTCATGATACAATTTGGGAGGTTGTAAACCTTCCCATATTCAGGAAATTCTAAAAATTAGTAGCTCAAGGTTACAAGAAAAATAAAGCTACTCCTATTGAAAGACTTACTGCTGAGAATGTGGTGTAATGTAAATATACATCCCCTGTGATTCTCCTGTGAATAACTTTGTTTATATTAGTCCAGGGGTTTTAGCCTAGACTCCATCCTGTAAATCATAGGCAAAATGTTATACTTGTAAGGGGGATGATTCATTGGTTGCTTTCACAGGATCTCAGAAATTCTTTGCCTTTTTTTTTTTTTTTTGTACCAGGGATCAAATTTGCCAGGCAGGCACTTGTGCTGCTGAGCTATATCTGCAGCCCTTCAGAAAGTCTGAACAAGTAAGTTTTAAAACCACTATCACTAGATCATCCTGACACATGATTTGAAAATCTGTGTCTATCTTTTTATTTAGAGACAGGGTCTCGCTATGTAGTTCAAGTTGATGTCACTGGGTAGCCCATACTGGTCTTGAATATGTGGGGATCCTCCTGCCTCAACCTCCTGAGTGGTAGGATTACAGGTGTGCTCCACCATGCCCAGCTAGAGTGTGTCTCTTTTTTTTTTTTTTTTTTTTTGCCTTTTTCGTTTTTATCGGTACCAGGGATCGAACTCACGACTGCCTGCTTGCAAGGCAGGCGCTTATGCCGCTGAGCTAAATCCCCAGAGTGTGTCTCTTTTAAAAGCTCAGAATAACCTTAAAGAAGATTGCCAGCAAATCATAACCAATGTCACCTTTTGCATATGATGTATTCACAAAAGCAATTGTAGGGGAGAAAGAGGTCCTCCTTCCACTTCTGGGTTCTTACATGGGCTCTTTTGGCTAGACCTAGAAAGTGAATTAATACAAGTGATGATTAACAAGAAAAAAATCACTCAGGATTTATTAATTTTACTATATGGGGATCTTCACAAGAGAGTGAATTCCAAAGAAATGACCAAAGTAAGAATGCTTTCATACTTTTTAGACAAAAACAAGAAACGTGTTAGGGAATGACAGGACAAATGGACATCCGGACTATAGTTGTAAATTCTAGGAATACTCATTACTAAGAAATATGTGGGTGGGATGTCAAAGGTTGCAGAAGTGAATGGTTACTTGCAGGAGTTTGCGTACTCAGGTTCTTTACAACCCCAATTACCTGTGTCTAATGACTTTAGGCTATTTTCTGGCCTTGGAATGGGAAGGATCCCTCTTTCCAAAGAATCATTATGGTTTGTAGGAAATGACAGGCCACACGGCTCTCTCTGAAGTCACAATTCCTCAAGTGATTGCATCCTGAAATAATCAATAAACCAATTAGAGTATTTTTTTTGACACGATATGTCCTTAACTCCTTTACAATGCAACAGTAGCCTACTTTCTTCAGGGCTGGGATTTTCTGGAGTGCGGCCTTGTAACTTTTAATTAGGTTCATTGAAATGAATAGGTTCAGGACTCACCCCTCAAACTTCTCCACAGCCAGAATCAAGAACCAAGTTGTGTTCCCATAACTCACTGCTGCCTGATTTACCAGATGTAAAACCTCACACAAGCCAGAGGAGGTTGACTTTGAAGATCTTAACTGGAGACTCGAAATGTTAAAGAAAATGGTCTAATTCTTTAGTCTTGGAATGAGCATTTGCCTGGGAATCAGGGGTCCTGAGAGTGAGTTTTTACATAGCCATCTGTGTGTGGGTCTAAAGTTTTCCAATTCACAGTTTCTTCTGTTTCTTTTTTTTTTAAGGAGAGGATAATTTGAAACAGAGTCTTGCTATGTAGTGCAGGTTGGCTCTGCACTCATTATGTTGCCCAGGTTCTGAACTCACTGTGTTGCCCCAAAGTTAGCCTCAAAGTCAACAATCCTCCTGCCTCAGCCTTCCAAGGCTGGAATTAGAGATGTGAGCCACCATGCCTGGCTCCCTTCCATTTCTTAAATTCTGTGGTTCTATGCTGACCATAATAATCCATGTATGTATGTGTCATCATGCACACATGTATAATTACCCCATCTCTAAAAATGTGAGAATTCTGAGATGATTTTTGACCTACAGAATTTTACGAATTATAGTCAGTTGATTTTTAAATTTTCCCCTGAATCCTTATTACTCTCATAATTATTTGTTTTCTTCAGGAAGGCAGAATACACTGAGTTTAAATCCCACTTGATACTAACTCTGAGACTTCTGGCAAATGGCACCTCTTGTGGAATATGAGTGAAAAAGCTGAGATTTAGGTGAATTTTTAAAACTTAGGCTGAGGATATCGTCATGAATAGATTGTTTGCCTAGCACATACAAGACCCTGGTTTTGACTGCCAGCTTTAAAAAATACAATCCAACCAAACAAAAATGAGCAATTTGAACAATGAGTATCGAAACATAGTGGGTAAGGGAAGTGTTTTCCGAAGACCAGTGGAATCCTGTATGCCTTGGAGTGGTGCTATTTGGTAGCTGTAAGCCTCCTTTTTCTCATATAGAAAATGAGGAAAGTAATAAGGATTAAAATAAATAACATACATAAAACTCTTTGGCACTTAGTAGGCCATCAGTAAGTATTAGGCTCCTTTTCAGTTTCTATTGTACGCTATGTTCTGATACCGTAAATATTGATGCTATGCAAGCCAATAAAGGAAAGGCTGAGAAAACAAGATGGCACAAAGTAATTTTTTTGTTTCTTATTGACTGACTTGTGTTTGCTTTTCATTTTTTAATAAACGATTGTGAAGAGGAGTTTTAGATTCATAGAAAAATGCCAAATTAGATTTTGAATGTAATCATTGGTTCTATAAAATCGTTCATTCAGATTTTTATTTTCTGTGTCCATGTGAGTGTCCATGTCTGCTTCTGCATTTAAAAAAGTGACACATGGGGCTGGGGATTTAGCTCAGCGGCATAAGCACCTGCCTTGCAAGCAGGCGGTCGTGAGTTTGATCCCCGGTACCGATAAAAAGAGAAAAAGACAAAAAAAAAAAAAAGTGACACATGCCAACTAGTGCCTCTCTTTGAAAAATCTTTTCCTTTTTTTCATAAATAACAAGTTCATTCTGGCGCTGGGGATGGAGCTCAGTAGTAAAGTGCTCGCTGAGTGAGCATCAGGCCCTGGCTTTGATTCCCAACACTGCAAAACAAAGTGTATTCAGAAAGCATGGGGTTAGTTTGAGGGTCAGAGGCCAAGGAGATGGCACAGCAACCTGAGCCATCTCTCCTCAGAAGTGAAGCTGCCGCGCACTGGCACCTGCTGGAGTTCTAGCCTGCCCTCCGGCTCGTGTGCGCAGCTTGGCAAGGACCGTGGCGTTCCCTGAACCGCACACCGGGGACCGCTGCCCCAGTTACGTGCGGATGTCCCAGCACTTCTTGGGCTTCCCAGGCTAATTTTAAACCAATTCATAAGTTGATTTTAGAGGGACAAGGATGAGGCCATGCACTTCAAGGAAAACAAAAGCAATTAACCATGGCTCCTTCTATGTGAAGGGCAGTGTCGTGTTAGGAAAATAAAATTATTTGAGCGGAGAACAGTGAGTCGGAAGCCCGGCTCTGTTTCCAGCTGGTGTGTCCTTCTCTGCTGACCGCTCAGGTTCCTCCCCGCCCCCAGAATAGCATTATTTTGTCAGTTGGTGGTTCGAGTTGATTGTGGTCTCCTACATTGTGAGGTTTTTCCCTCCAAAGTTCCCAACATCATACATTATTTACAAGTCAAGAATAACTACAAAAAAAAGAGAAGATATTGTGATTTAGAGTCTCAGGCAGGACTTTGGGTTACCTCTTAAAAAGATTTCTAAAGCCCTTAGGGCTTTGCTTTTCACTTAAAGGAAATATAGACTAGATTTCCTTCTATTTATTTATTCAATTAAAAAAATTAACTTTTATTAGGACATACTTGCTGTTCATAATGATTACATTCATTATTAAGTTTCCTAATGGTCTTGGCCAGAGGTCAAAGAATGTGTAGAACTGGCTGTTGGAATTTTTTTTCACATCATTGCTGGTTTATATCATAAGTGAAGGATTAAGTTCTAAAATCCTTTTCCCAGGCCAGGATACACTGTAACTAGGGACCATGCTGCAAAGAAATGTGAAAATGCTTTTTGTAAAAACATTACATAAACGACAGCAGACAGAGTAATTTCTCTCCGACCTTTGGGTTTATTTATAGACTCAGATGACTCGAGTCTTAACAAAACGGGCCAGCGGAGCTGCCTCTTTGGCTCCTATCACTGTATTTCCTGCGAGGGTTGCCCTCTCTACTGTCCTCTCACGGTTGAGTTGTCTGGCATGTGGAGAAACAGGAAGAGTTCTTGTGAGACCGACTGCATTTCTTTTGAAAGAGCTGTCTTGTTTGCTCTAATGAACATACGGCTTTCAGCTGCCAATACCAGTGGTCATTTAAGCAATCCATCCAGGTGTCACAGCACATGCCTGTAATGTCAGTACTCTGAGAGGCTGAGGTGGGACGATCCCAAGTTCAAGGATCAAGGGAGCTTATCAAGACTTAAAAAAAGGGTTGAGGGTATAGCTCAGTGAGGACCATGGGTTCAATCCCCAGCATCATGAAGCAAAACACAACCCTATGACATCCCTAAATCCAAAACAGAAGAATGCCCTCAAATTCTACAGCTCCCAGCCCAGTGTGGTGGCTCATGCCTGTGATCCCAGCATTCAGGAGGCTGAGGCAGGAGGATTGTTGTGAGTTTGAGAGCAGCCCACGCTACAAAGTGAGCTCAAGGTGAAGCCATTGCATAGTGAGACCCTGTCTCAAAAAAACAACAACAACAACAACAAAAAAAAACCCCCCCCCCACACACACACATGCACACACGCATACAAAATCTACAACTTCCAAATGACATTGTGCCTGCAAAAAACTTTGTTTTAATGCTCTAGCTTCCGATGGTCTTTCATTTTTCTGTATTTTTATTTTCAAAAAATTTTATTAATATTTTTGTAGTAAATTAAATATTTTTGTAGTACATGATTAAATTTATTGTGGGAAGTTGAAACATGCACATGAAGTACCTTTTAATTTTTATAAACCTGTGTTCAAACTTTATGTTTTCTGGACTTATCTGCTGAAAGTGTCATTGGTTTCTTGGTATTTGTGAAAAATTTTAAAGCCTACTTTTCCTGGACGAGCTTATAAATATCTAGATGGTAGGGGCAGTCTCTTTTGTAATGTCTCTTGCGCCTAGGACACTTTGAAAGTCAGACTACTCTCCTTTCTCATAAGCGGTAAAAAAAAAAAAAAACTATGCATTAATTAGGTGATTACAATATGGGTTAGAAATCAAGTTCAGAAGGTCTAGATTGAGACTGGTTTATGGTGTATGAAAGTAAGACAAAATATTTCATCTCTCTGGGCCTCTGGGGCTGGGGATTTAGCTCAGCGGCATAAGTGCCTGCCTTGCAAGCAGGCAGTCGTGAGTTCGATCCCTGGTACCAATAAAAACGAAAAAGACAAAAAAAAAAAAAAAAAAAAAAAAAAAAAAGAACACTCTCTGGGCCTCTGTTTCCTTATCTGTAAAATGAGAATGATAATAGAGTCCACATTTTTAATGATATTAAGACAATGGAAAAGCTGAGCGATATGGTAAATAAAGCATTACAAATCAATCTGCGATTTTAGAGAATTAGCATGATGTAAGAGACTTCATGAATTCTTTGCAATTAAATCACTGTTATTCAAATGGCAAAGATTTAGTGACAAAATTACACACATAAAATATCGTTCTATGTAATACTTTGTTCTAATTTTAATTTTTATTAGTACATGTGTGCAGTAAATAATGGTTATATTCATTGTAGGGAGTTGGTAATGTATGTAACATATTGTAATTCTTTTTACTTTCCTTTTCACTTTTTTCTCCCCTTTGTCCATGTTTTGGTCCCCTGTTTTCTACTATCTGTCTTAAAGACAGCTAATAATAATTTACTGAGCCCTTATTATGTGCTTGCTGCTGTTGTAAGTGCTTCAGGTCTATCAGTTAATATAATTATACTGTCCAGAAGAAATCAATGCTATTAGCCCCGTTTTACAGGTGGAGACTCTGAGGGTCAGATGTGCTTAGAGATGTTACTTAACTTGTAAGTCATATACTAGAGGAAGGCAGAGTTTCCAACTCAGATACTCTAGCACCAGAAGCCAAGCTCTTAACTTTACTATATTACCCTATGATGCTTTCATGGTTTACAAGCTCATGGCACATGCATAGCAAATGAATCAACCTATGTGAAAATACAGTTGTAAATTGAGACACAGTACGCAGCACCCAATAAATGCTTTAGTTCAATCTCATTCTCTGAATTCTCACACTCCCTTCTGAGTGTGTACTTTCTTTCTTTTAAACAAATCTTTTCCATGCCTCTTACTGATTAGTCTTGAAAGTTGTTTTTCTTGGGTGAGAGTCAGGGAATATATTCTGTGGGTAGGTCCAGGCATCCTTAGGGGGAAGAAAGAATGAAATGTGCCAAGTTCTTGCTCTGCATTCTCCTGCTAGTGTTGTGTGTGCATGGGCTGGGAGTGATTGCCTTGGGTACAGCAGTCTAGCTTGTCCTTGACCCATGGGGCTACTCCTGTACTCTGTTACCTGCGATCATCACTGCAGTGAATGCCTGTCTTTTTCTGGTGGCCTTTGTGGCTGCTGTGGCACCTGAAAAAAGAACTACTATCTTATAATCTTTGCCATTTCCTGTCTCTTATGCTAGTGGAGGTGGCCACAGCCATTGTTGGGTGTATTTTTAGAAACAAGGTGATATCAGAGTTTAATAAGGACTTCTGGCACCAGATACAGACTTACCCCTGAAACGGTGGCGCAGCCTCATTCTTGGAGAAACTGTAGGAAGAGTGGACATACTGGGGGCTGCTAACTACACAGATTGGGAGAACAGCCCTAGCATGGCCAAGGGCTGAGTTCAGACTCCTCTGTTGGCATCACTGCAGGCTGTAGAACTGATATCACTGTGTGTTCAATCTATACCCCGAGCTGTGTGGAGAAGATCGGGCTCTGGCTGAGGAAGGGTATGCTGTTGGTAGCTGGAGCAGCCCTGGGCAATGCTTTTGTAGTTCAGGGAATTGTTTTTACTTGCTGCCTTGTAGAGTCGATGAAGTGGCTATGCAGTGATATATGGACTCTGATCACTTTGGTCCCAGGAGAATGGAGCAGAATCTTCCAGGTTTTTCAATTAAACAGTGTTTTTTACACCAAAGTAAAAAATGCTTTAAACCATGAAGTGCCACAAACAATGTAACTTTTTAAAATATTTCCATGCCAGGTGTGGTGGTGCATGCCAGTAATCTCAGCACTTGGTAGGGTACGGCAGGAGGATTACTATGAGTTTGAGGCCGGCCTGGACTATATAGTGAGTTCTAGGCCAGCCTGAACAGCATAAAGAGACCCTGCTCAAAAAACAAAACAAATGCCAAAAACAAAGAAAAAACCCTTAAAATGGTTGTATGTGTCTAATCCCCTTTGGGTAACAAGCCAATTTAAATCCATTTTGGGACAAATCAAAACATAATACTGGAAAGCAGAGTAACAGTCCCCAAAATGTGAGCTATCTTGGTCAGGGCATGAAGTGATTAGAACCTACTAGAGAACTGGAATAACAGTGATCTGATTTCTTACCAATGGCTTCATTATTTGTTAAACTGAAGCATGCAAAATTTTAACTTAATTTAATAATAAAGTAAAAGAATAATGACCTTTCCCCTCGCAGACATTACCTATTTCTAGAATTGTATTTGGTCCTTTCAGACTGTTGCTGTTTTAAAAACAAAAATTAGAGACTAGGGGCATGGTTTAGGAGTAGAACACCTTCCTGCATGTGTTAGGCCCTGGGTTTGATCCCCAGTTCTCACTCTCCAAAAAAGTCTCCTTTAATATTTGGGTCCACATTCCTACATTTTCTTATAAGGAATTTTTCCCCAGATAAAACTACAATATAATCATTGTAAAAGTGAAATCTAAATAAAAATTGTCTATATGTCTGGGGTTTAGCTCAGTGGCGTCAGTGCTTGCGTGGCAGAGGTTGTGAGGCTGTGAGTTCGGTCCCCTACACACACACACAAAAAAATCCTCTATAACTTTGCCATCCAAACATAACCATTTATTTTGTGAGTTTGAATTTTTTTTTGAGATGGAATCTTGCTGTGTAGCTCAGTCTGAGTCTGATTTCACAGTGATTCTCTTACCTCAGCCTTCGAAGTGCTGAGATTTTAGGTGTGTGCCACCATGCCCAGCCCACAGATAATTATTTTTATAATGTAAATTTTTTCTTCAACTTTTTCTATGTATATATATATGTATTCTTTTTTTGGCTTATTTAAAAAGTCTTCAAAAAGCTAATTATCATAAAGAGATTAACAGCCAGACAGATCAAAAAAAACATATAGAACACATAATTATACTAAATTAACGTATAGTTTTAGATACTTTGGCCGTGCTGGATTATAATAACTCTTCTTTCTTTTTCCTATTGTCTTATTTTGCACTTTATTTATATTTTGGGTTTCTCGTATAAGAGAAATCAGAAGAGTCTGTGTCTGATTTATTTCACTTAACATTACGGTCTCAAGGTGCATCCATTTTTCTACACATGACTCAAGGTTATATTTATGGCAGAGTAAGTACTATTCCATTGTGTATAAATACCACATTTTCTTTATTCATTCATCTGTTATATAGGCTTCTTCCAAGATTTAGCTGTTAGAAGTTGTACTGCTATAAACGCGGTATGCATGCATCACTATAATATGATGCCTTTAACTCTTTATGGAAGATATCTAGGAGGGGAATCGCTGAGTCAAATTGAATTTCTAGTTTTAGTGTTTTTAGGAATCTCCCTACTGATTTGTATAGTGGTTGTACTAGTTAAATTCCCACTAGCAATGAAGAGTTCTTTTTTCCCCTGAAGCCTTTCTAGCATTTGTTATTCCTTGATTTTTTGAAGATAGCCATTCTTTCTGTAGTGAGATGGACTCTCAGTGTTGCTCTAATGTGCATTTCTTGAATGGCCAGTGATGCTGAGTATTGTTTCAAGTATTTATTGGTTATTTGTACTTTTCACCCAGGAAATGTCTATTTCAGATGTCCAATTTTTGATTGTGTCTTTAAATTTGGGGGAGTCTGTGTTTTTGAGTTATTCATAATTTTAGCTATAATCCTTTGAGGAGTAGTTGGCAACAAGTTTTGGCTTTTCTGTGTGTTGTCTCTTCACTGTTGATGGATTCCTTTACTGTGTATAAACTTTTCAATTTGAGGTAATCCTATTTAGATTTTTTCTAATAAAGAAAAGTTTAAATTAAAAAATACAGGGAGAGGTGGGGTGTGGTGTGCACATTTGTAATCCCAACATTTGGGAGGCTGAGGCAAGAGGATTATTGCAAATTTGTGATCAGCTTGGGCTACAGAGTGAGTTCAAGGCCAGCCTGAGCTACATAGTGAGACCTTGTCCTACAAAGACAAAAGGAAAGAAACTAAAACAACAAACAAACAAAAAACAGGGAGAAGGTTTATGCTGCCACTTTCTCTTTAATAATGTGCCCTTCCTCTCCTTAAGAAGATGGATCTCTTCTTTGTGGTTTGCAATGATAAACTGAAATCTTGGCCTCTAAGCAATTTTTGTGATGTTCCAAAATGGAATACTTTAGCTGATTCTGCTTTGCAAACTGTAAGCTTCTTTCTTTTATGGAAATTCTTAACTGAATTTGGCATATGTTCCATGCATAACCAAACCTCAGAGCCACCTGAATGATGTCAATTTTTGGTACTTTCAACTCTACTAACAATGTATTCCAGGAAAAAAAACCCAAAAAACAAAAAACAATGTATTCCAGGGCTACCTTGTACTAAAGTGCCACAGAAGGAAAAAAGGGCTTGAATTCCACAAGCATTCTGCTCTCCAAACCATTTACTCTGGGTTGATCCCACCCTGAGTGTGTGTGTGACTGGTGTGGTAGTCCCTGTGATTTTCTAAGTTTTGAGAAATCCCGTGGGGCAGGAGGACTTTTAGCAAATCACTGTTTCTGAATCTCAGTTTCCTTGTTTGTATATGTATTTATTTATTTATTATTTTTAATTGTTATTCTTGTTTTGAGACAGGGCCTTGCATTAGTTTAGGCTGGCCTTGAATCACTAGGTAGCCTGGGCTGTTTGTGATCTTGTTTTAGACTTCTGAGTGCTAGAATTACAGGCCTGAGCCACCATACCTGGCTTTCAGTCTCCTTATTTGTAAAACTAAACTATTTACTGACTCAGGAGGTTTTCCGGAAGGTAATATTAAATTAAAAATACAAAGCTGCTTTATGAACACTGTGGTATCAATATCTGTCAATAAAAATGATAAAATTCTCATATCACTCCGGGCCTCCTTTCTTTCCAGTCACCTGGCAAGCCCTACAAGTTCAAGGACAAAATTGTATGGCTGGGCATACTCGGTTCACTTTTTGTAAAGTATTTTGAAATCCTTGCATGAAAGCTACTGCCAAGAAAAAAAGGTGCATGCAACTTCCTTTTTGTGACACTCAGTTCTTAAACTCAGGACGGTGGTTTGATCATGGTTTTCTCTAGCATTCAGGCAGTGCAGTTTTATTCCCTTTCAGGAGTGCTTTGTCGCTGGGCTATCAGAATGATTTTAGTCTAGGTAGGTCACCTGTCTTTTAAATGGGTTAAGATATCAAGGACTGCTTTATGTTTATGGAAAAAGACTCCAGTCACATGTCAGTAATTATTTAAAGCCAGGAACTGGTCGGTTGGGTTGTTTGACTTAGGTCAATAGTTCAAGGAATCATAGCTAGAAAGCCCGCTCAGAAAGGATTTTAGGTATCATTAGTATGAATCACTTTTTTTTTTTTTTTTTAACGTAATAAGGAAGCAGGATTTGAAGAGTTTAAGTGACTTGACAAAATGAAGAGGGGCAGTACGTACTTGGAATCCATAAAACCATAGACTTCAAGACCTCCTGGAGCACGTTTCGGAAATTAAAACAAAACTAACATATCAGCAGTAACAGGTACGACATTGAAGGTCCTCTGCCTCCTCTCTGTTTCAGGGCTCTCGATCCCCTACGACCTCACCTCTCCACTTCCCCGACTACTTTACCTAGCCCCGCCCTCTTCAGGTGGTACCATAGCTTCCTGGTAGCCCAATCTGCCCCCCTTCCCCCAGCGGAACCAAAGTGCGTCGACTCCCAGGTCGGCCGGATCTTTCTTTCCCAGACCCTTAGCAGCGGTGACTCGGCAGCCGCGCCTAGCGTCATCAGTGACAGCCCCGACTCTTGCTACGCTTTGCGTCGCTCTGCCCGAAGCAGTCGCCTCCTCCTTGGCAAGTAGTCCTCGGCGGGGTCCGATTCTTGGGTAATCCGAGTGGGGAGGCGAGAGAAGTTGCAGTCAGGGAACGCAGGATCGACAAGGAGAAGGAGATAGCTACTAAAGTTTCTGCTGTCGTGCGCGAAGTTAGTTAAAAACTCTCTTTCTCCTAAGGATCCCTCCGCCTGCAGTAGCGGTGGTGCGGCCGAGGGAGCCGCCATTTTGGATGTTCGGTTCCTGCTGCCACTGCTGCCGCCGCCCCCGAAGCTGCTGGTTACATTCGAGGTTTCTGGCCGGTGAGTGTCACTCGCGACACAAAGAGCATATTGTTTCTTTTGCTCCGCCGCTGCCGGGAGTGGAAAGCCGGAAGCTTCCTGTCAGTCCCTAGGGTCCGGTCCCGGCCCGTGGGGGGTGGGCAGAGAGGACAGGTTGAACCCGGAGGGGCCCGGAGCCCCAGGCTTGCCGGGACTTTCAGAGGGCCGACCCCGGGACCTCAGACCCGCATCCTCCGTGCGGCGCGGCGTCCTTTGCAGTGGCGCTGCCTGGCCGGTGCAGGCCTTGTTGAACCCATTGACTTTCTCAGGCTGCGATCCTCCTTTGAAAGCTCATTGAGGGACCTAGGGTTTAGCGGGCGGGCCCCACCCCCGCGTGTCCTCTGGGAGCCACGTCTCAGCGTTCTCATGTCTGATGCCGGTGTCAGGTCCCTGGGAGGATTCTCAGCCTTTCCACATGCTCGCTTAATCGCCGCCTGACCCTGCAGTGCCGTCCTGTCAGAACTGGACCTCGGCCTCGCCGCCCTCTAGCCTCCCAACTAACTTCTTACCCAATTTTCTACCTTTTAAATTATTTGTGTATTTTGGCAAATTCACGCGCGACTGTACTGTTTATCCTTCTTTCAAACTCCTGGTTCCGCAGACGTCAGTTTCTAATAATTGTTTGGATCTTCCTGTTTGCCAGAGTTGGGTTGCTTGTGCTTCCCTGTTAGGGTTTGGGTATGGAAGATCCGTCGAGCCACACTCTCAAAGTAGAGTATACTTCAGCAATAAATGTTTATTAAGCAGATTAAAGATCTCGGGGAGGGGAGAAGGAGCTGTCAAATGTTTTCTCCTTTGTGGATTTCCTTTCAGTGCTGAACATGGAGCCCTTCGGTGTTTACTGACAATTTTGTATTTTTCTGGGAATTCTGTGTCTCTATGTTTGAAAAACTGTCTGTAGAGATGATTAATTTGATGTAGGTAGAAAAAAGTAACTTTCTTGGTTGCTATAGGGATTAAGTAACACAAAAGAGACTGAAATATTTCTTAGCGATTCTAACTTTTAGGTGTTTACATAGAATTTTTTTTTTTTGCTGACTGAATCTAAAAGTACTTGCATCAACTATATGTGTTTTTGGGGGGGTAGTTAAATTTTAAGTACATTTTTCTCAGTGTTCCCCTTAGTATTAATCACACTATATGCACTTTACAACTTGGTTTGAAAAATAGGGATTCTTAAATATTCATAATTGCATTACTTTTATTCTGTTTTAATGTACTTTCAGTTTATCATGCTTGAATAAAAAGCATTTCACAATAATTTATTATTTCTTTTCAAGTTCGTTAAGTGTTTTTGAATTACCCCATTTCATCTCAGCCTGGTGTTTAAAATCTGTAAAAGAGATCTTAAACAATTAAGTGAGTCTTCAAATTTAAACTTATAACGAGCTGAGTCAAATCTTGTAATATTTTGTAACTTTTTAGTATTTATAAGCCTAGAGATGCATTATTCTTATCAAGTTATTGAAATGAGACTGCAGATAATTTTCAGTACAGGTCATATGATGTCTCAGAAGACTGAATATTTTCATTATACTCTGTTCTTGTTACTGGTTTTAAGGAGATCCTTTAAAGCTATTAGTTATTACTAGACATTAGTGCGTTCTGTGAGTGTATTACTCTGAGGCTATGAAGTTTTCTTTTGCTTTTAAAAAAATATCAGCCAGACGTGTTTGTAATACCCGCATGTACTAATAAAAAATAAAAATTGAAATAAAAACAAAAAAACTGTTAGACACTCGAGTATAGAAAACTTATCTACTAAGTAAATCCTTGTAGTTTACTAGTGAAATGTTCAGTTTCTGAGTTACACTTTTCAGACAAGGTATTGAAAGAGCTATCAAATATGTGTTAGTTTATGTATAATGTACTATTACTGAAGTGTTCATTCTTAGTTAATTTGCAGTTCACTTAGAGAAAGTATCCTTTTGCCTTACAAATTACTGGCAAAGTGCTATTTAGTGTACCATCAATTGATCAGCACCTATAGAAATTAATAATTAGTATTTGAGTGCTAATTCATATTAAGGATTTGAAATTTAAGATCTTTTTGTTCGAGAGTACTTACTTGGTCTTTAAGCCAGTCTTTTTTACTGTCAGCAGTTCTGGATTTGAGGTGAATTTTAGAGTGAAATTGTAAAATGGAACTTGAGAGCAATGTCCCTAGTGCTATTTCACACCAGTATTTTTTTTCTAAAAAGTTTTAAAAATGAGTAATATGCAGACAGAACAAAATCCAAGTTTTTGATGAATGATAAAAATTTAAGACAAATCTATTTTAAAATTTTTGCTAGTACATATTTGCAGTACATAATGTCTACATCCATCATGGGGAGTTTGGTACATGCATAAGACACATCGTGGTTTTTTGGCTGGGGATTTAGCTCAGCATCAAGCTCAAGGTCGTGGATGGAATGGGGGGGGCGGACATATCGTGGTTTTTAAAAACTTTCCCTTTGCCTTCTCTTTCTCTTTATACAAATGTAAAAAGTTAGCTTTTTCCAAAATCATTTTTAATTAAAAAAATAACCTAGGGATCGTCATATCAAAACTCATTGTCCCGTTGCTTAATCTCTTTATTTTCATTTGAGGGGAATATTAAAATTGTGTGGCCACAGTAGGACTTGACATTTAAGCTTAAAACTCTTAGATTTAGTTTCAGAAAATGTGAAACTATTTCCTATCTTCAAACAGCAGCAACTTGTTTAGCTACTTTAGATGCTGTGATTTAATCTTCCATTGTTTCATGAATTGTTCTCTGTTCTTGTGTTTGGCTTTCATGATATTAAAGTAGCAAGCAGTCTTAAAATCAAGAGAACATAGGTTTAGATAACCTCATTTTCTTGGCTTATTTATAAGTTTTGAAAATTGTTTCTTTGTCAAAATGTATTAGGAGCCTGGAGTGGTGGTATATGCCTGTAATTCCAACAATTGGGAAGCTGAGGCAGGAGGATCTATGTGAGTTCAAGGTCAGCATAGGTTATACAGTAAGTTCAATGCCAGTCTGACCTACATAGTCAGACCCTAAAAAAACCAAAAACAAAAAGTATTAGGATTTTTCCAGGTGTCTTGTATAGAAAGTTTTATTTCAAGAAAGAGAATAGGGAAAAGAGGGGTCTTAAAATTTTTTTTCCCCTGAGGTTTGGATTGAACCTAAGAACACTGATCACTGAGGTCAATATTCCCAGCCCTTTTTACTTTTTTTGACATAGGGACGTGCTAAATTGCCCATGCTGGCCTGGAATTTGAGATTCTTCTGCTTCAGCTCAAGGGTAATTACCAGCCTAAGAAGGGTCATTTCTTCACTGAAAGTACAGATTTCTTTTCTTCACTGAACAAATAACACAGAACACTTGGTTTTGGGTTCTGGTTACTACAACATACCAGTCAAAACTGGAAGAGTTTAGAAGTGGAAAGAAAGGAAAAGGAAAGGAAAGGAAAGGAAAGGAAAGGAAAGGAAAAAACCCAGTCCACACTTGCCATACTTGTTGAATCAGCATTAACTAACACTTTAGTATTAAAAGGATAAACTTAGGATAAGGTAGTTAGTTGAAATGAGAAATGCTTTTTTCACTAAATTCTTGAAAGTTTTGCCTTTTTAAAAAAAGTGTTTGCAGACCAGTTGGAGAAGCAAAGTGAGTAAATTATGGTAAATACTGGCAGTGAAAAAGTATGCAGATTTAGAGAGGGAAAACTTTTTAAAAGATCAGGGAAAATACACGTGACCTTTGTACTTTATGAATAACTAAAGACATCTTAAAGGCAAGTGGTTTTTATCCCCCTCTCTGATGGAGCATAATAGTCACAGTGTAACCTGATAGGAATTTGCTTTGTTAACTTTAGCTTGCTTGTTTTATCTCCCTGTATTACTGATGTACTGAGTGTCACTGGCTTTTCAGCTTGTCAGGTTTTGAGGTGTTTCCGGTTTCTGGGAGTAGCATATACAAGCAAGACTTGATGTTAGATCTTTGGAACTGTTGTGTTTACCCTTAAGTCTTTGAGTTAAAATTAATACTGTCATAGAGTAGATGTATACAGTTTGGCTTATAAGAGCTAACTTTTGTAAATGATTATACTGTTGTACAGCTCAAAGTAAAAGGAGTTTGTTCCATTAGCATTTTTACAGCTCAAGTTAGTGAAGCTATTTGCTAAAACCTCACTATTGAGAAACACAGTTTTGAGCTGTATACAGTTTCAAGGAAAACAAAGATTCAGAGCCCAATTTTGAAATTACTTTTTCTAAAAGTTTTATTAAAAAAAGTTTACATGAGCGATAGGACTTCCCCTGTTTTGAAACATTTGAAAACTTTTTTTTTGTCTTTTTTGAGATAGGGTTTCTTCAGTACTGGGATTACAGGAGTATCCCATCCTGTCTAGTTTTTTTTTTTTTTTTTTCCTTTGTCTTTGAGACAAGGTCTCTGTAGTTCAGGCTGGTTCTCCTGCCTCAGCCTCCCAAGTGCTTTGATAACACATGTGCCACCATGTTCAGTTTGAAAATTTTTTTGAAAGGAGAGGTTTATTTTGGTTCTTGAACATAATTGTTTTAAAATATGATGAATTTAATGGTTTGAGATGATTGGGAAAAATGACTGAAAGGTACACTGTACAGTTAATTGACATTATAAATGTTAGGTTTTTTTTGCATGATTGTAGAAGAGAAGAAACTATTGTAAGAAAGAACCTCTTGGTTTTTTTGTTCTTTTAGAGCCTTGCAATGAAACAGGAAACTTTATTTCCATCACTTTTGAAAATGCTTACTGCTTAGATGCTGAATTGTGAAATTGACCCTTATGTTTTTCTGTTTGTGATTTATAGGTCACAATCTTTAAGTGGTTGTAAAGAAGTCTGTTCTATCATTTTTCTTTGTTTTGATTACTTATTATAGAATTTATTATGTTTAAGAAACTGTAGTAAGTTAGGAATGCAAGCCTTTTTCCCAACAATGGATATACGTTGCTAGTTCAGTGATGGGTCTCCTCCTTGTTTTTTATTTATTTATGTATTTATTTATTTATTTTTTTGTCTTTTTGAGACAGGATTTTGCCTTGAACAAATTTTGTAGGCAAGGCTGGCCTTGAACTCACAGTAATCATCCTACCTCAGTCTCCCAAGTGCTAGGATTATGGGTGTATGCCACCATATCCAACTTCTCCTTGTATTTTAAAAATACACTTTTTATCATTTCAATATTTTTTGTTTTTAAAATTTATCCATAAAATAATTCTAATTTTTCAGTATATTAAGTAAAAAAACTCCTAAAGATCTTTTGATAAAAGCTGTTTCCTTTATCTCTTTCCATTATTACTCACCAGCCATTTTACCTGTATTATGAGAATCCTTCATTATTTCTTTCCATGTTATATACTAGATAAACTATACAAACATAAGTGCATATTTAGATTCTCTGTTTCTACAAAAGAGAGCTCAAGCTATATTAATAATCCTTTTTATTTATTTAATTTTTGATACTAGGTCTCTGTAGTTTAGGTTGGCCTTGAACTCCTAGCAGTCCTGCTTCAGCCTCCCAAGTATACAGGGATTACACACTTGAACCACCACCTCTGGCCTTATAAGCCCCCCCCAACACGTTGTGGTCAATGAGTATAATTCTACTTCGATCTTTTAAGCATCTCTTTTATAAGACTTGTAACTTGGATATATTGTAACTTATTTGGCTATTTTTCTGTCTCAGTTTTGTCTTAATTTTAATTCCTGAATACTGAGTTTAGCTTTGTATGCATATTGGCTGCTTGAAGTTCCTTTGAGAATTGTCTGTTCATGTCCTTGATTCATTGTTTTAAAGTGGTTTTTCTCCTCATCTCATAGGAGATATTGGAGTATTCATTCTTTGTCCTGTGGCACATGCATGTTTCTTGTCCTTTGTTAACCTTGTGTCATAGGCATTTTATAGTAGTTGTATATGCACCTGTTTTCCTCTGTAGGTTCTAAACTGTCTTGAAAAGCTCTTCTATACCCAGAATATACACATGTTCTTTTAAATATTCTTTTTTATATTGTGGTTTAAAGAATGAGCTTTAATTTCTCATGTGGAGTTATTTATATGGTGTGGAGTAGATCATTTTTATATGACTTAACCACACCATGTAAATTCAGAGAGCCAGCTATGAAAGGACTAAATAAACTACCCTTAATGAATTAAATGCCTCTTTTCATATGTCACATTTGTATGTTTGTTTGTTTTGTTTTTAAATGTTCTGTTTTCTCTTCCTGTAGCATTGTTCACTGTTTTGAGTATAACTATGGAAAGTTACTTTCTTTTTGGAGGAGGGGCAGGGTCTAATTTTGTAGTTCAGCTTGACCTATAACTCAATTCGTAGCCCAGGCTGGCCTCTAATTTGGAGTGATCCTTTTTGACTCAGCCTCCTTAGTACTGGGATTACAGGCATGTGGCACCAGGCCCAACTCATTACTCATCTTGTAGTTTTTGTTGATTTGTTTGAATTTTGAAAGCAGGTTGTATACTTAAATTATACATGTTCATTACTGGAAAGATGTCAGAAAATACACAGAAGTGTAAAAACATATGTATTTTCACCAGGTATAGATAACCTTCCTTAACATTTATTAAATGCATGCCTGTATAAAACTTAAAACGTTGTTTCTGGATTTGAAGATTTTTTCTTTAGCATTTTTATGTTAGCATTTGAGTTGGAAGAGTGAAAAATTGCTTTTTAGTTTGTATCAAGTTCGTATTTTTCTTATTGTCATTGTTTGCTTGGCATTTATTGCTTTCATGCCTTTTATTCTGTTGTTTAGTTATATGCTTGTATTTACATATATCTATTCCAATTTTCATGAATTTTGATTATGAATAAGTAAAAAACATTCCTGTAATAATGGTGGCACATGAGGGAGACTTGAATTTAAGACCTTACCAGTTGGCTGCCTAGACAGGGTGTGGTGGTATCTCCATGTGGTTACGCATTCTGAAACCTATTTCTTAGTCTTGAAATTCCATTTTATTAGTTCACTTAGGGGTGATTCAGACCTGTCAGGCTTACTGACTCGTAAATCAGAATTACAGCATTGTAGTGCACAAAGGTCTGTGATTTTCTCTTGATTTACCTGTGCCTATTTTGCATAGCATACTGTTTTTTATATGCAGGTAGTTGGGCAGCTGAAGTATTTAAGACAGTAATAATGAGAAAGTTGCATTGTGAGCCTGAAACAACAGTATATAAGATTAATTATCTTGAGTGTTTCTTTATTCTAGATTACCATGAAAAGGTCCATGTGTCACAAAGATTTTTATTTCTCCATGGACCAAAATACCCTAGATTAGTAATAGCAAACCTTTAGAGCTTTCAGGCATACAAATTGTCAGCTGCAGCATACATTCCATAGGTTTGCCAGCACTGCCTTACATTTACCTTAGCACTAATGATATACTGGTTTCCCCTTTTTACATTATAAGCCTTTTCCCTTCTATGAATACATTTCTTTATACTGAGGAAACAGATAATGTGTATCTTCCTTACTCCTTTACCTTCCTTACTTCTTTACCGTACCAAAAAATGAAGATCAGAAAAATATAATGACAGTGGAAAAAACCGCAGCCAGGTCAGTTTAATGGCATCCATATCTAAAAAGACTTTTTTTTTTTTTTTTTTGCCTTTTTGAGACAGGGTCTAGCAATGCAGTTCAGGCTGGCTTTGAGCTTACTTTGTAGCCCAGGCTTGCTTTTGAACTCCTGATTCTTTTGCCTCAGCCTTTCCAGTGCTGGGATTATAGGCATGCACTACCATGCGTGGCTATTAAAACAACATATTTGAAAGGATAAGTCTTACTGAATCATAAGTTTTCTTAATGTTATCTCCTATAGTGTTTCACAAGTTGTAAATGCATGAAAGCCATTTCGATATACATAAGAAATAAAAATGTGGTATGGGGGTTCTGTGTGGTTGTATGGAGAGTGAAAGAGGGAAGCGTGGTAATTTTGGAGGGTTTTTCCTAGCATTAATATAGGTACCTTGAATATGCTTAGTGATACAGACAGACCTCACTTAAAGTTCTACCAATAAGATGTACAGAACTGTGCAAAAATAAACAAAACCAGAACAGCAGATGTGCTTTAAGTCCTAATGGAAGATTATAAGTTTAAACACTTTGGTCATAAGTCTGAACAGTTGTTAAACAGGTAGGATGATAAATGAGGAATATCTGTATTAGACATTATCAAAATAGATCAATGAAAATGACTTTGTTTTTCTTAAGAACACCATGCTTTTCAGTAACCTTTAGCATAAAATATAGCAGCCATCAACAAATCATCATATTAACTGGGTCCAGGCAATATTGATCCCTCATATTTTAGAAAAGGCAGGGATGAAAACTATTCAGAAAATCCAGGTTATCTTATAGCAATTATATAGAAAGTGCTTATCAATGATCATGATTGCAATCCAGATGTAATCTAAATATGATCTTTAGCAAATCAATAAAGTGTTGATTTCTACATTTCCTTACATGCCTTTTCTGGCATTTTAGCAGCTTCTGTGAATTCTTCAAGGTTACATTGATATTGCTGGGAGCTGTGTTTTAAATGTGCAATGTGGCTCATTAAAGAAGGAGCTTCTACAGGTCATTGCAAGGGACCAATGAACCTAAAATACTACTACAGAAATAAGATACCATAGAGCCATAAACCTGCTTCCTTTTGTAAAAATGCCAAATATCCTTGACAGTAAAACTGGCATTCAAAAGAAAGACATGTAAAGTATGGAGTGAAGGAGTTTACTAAGTCAGGATTTTAAGACAAAAATTAAGCACATAAAACCCAGTCAGAACTGAGAATAACTGATAATTGTTCAGTGTTTCCTTTGGTTTGGAAGTGTGTATGTGTATGTGTGTGTGTGTGTGTGTGTGATATAACCCTTGAGAAAATATGTGCACCCGTGTGATGAGATGTTTACATATCAAAAAGTTTCAAAGGTAACATCACTTCTAAAGAGTTTGTTTATATATGAAAATTTAGCTCCAAAAGAACAAGTTTTAATGTCACTGGCGGAGTAACTGTTGGAAGCAAATAGTTCTTAAAAGTGAGCCTATTAGAAAGAGTGCCCTGGTAAATTTTTCTGGCCATTTGGCACAGCTGTTTTGTCTGTATCACATGTAATCAACAGGTCTCATAAGAGTACTCCAAATCACTCCCTTCTGCATCCAAACAGGCTACACACACACAACACACACACACACACACACAGATGTATATTAATATCTAGGCAAATTTTGCTACGATATCGAAAAAATGTCAGGTAGCGTATTTTTCTCCAGTATCAGACATTATAGAAACAAAACATATTTTGAAGACATTTCTCTTTTTTTGAATGCTGTATTTATTTGTGCAGCATGCTTACTAGTGAACATGTCCAAAGTACAACAGGTTACAGGTGCTCTTTGTTTAATGATGGAGCACCAATCCAGTGACGATATCATTAAATGAGTTGGTCGCTAAATGAGGAATTATATATAGTATGTACGTTACAATGTTCAGAATAAAGACATGGTCAAAGAAAACTTTTAATTTGATGACTTTGCTTTTATGTGGATAACTCTTACATGCAGGACTGTATTGTATAATAACAAAAGCCACAGTACTGTACAGTACAATCAGCCGAAATGTACTGTATAAACAAGTTATGCTGTACCAAAGAGAGACACTGAGACTATCAACAAGATGTACACAACTGTAAAAAAAAAAAAAGATGGGTGAAAAGTCAGAGCAGCGGATCATAAGTCTGAACCAAATAGGTTATTATTATTATTATTTTTTTTTTTTCCTATTTTTGAGACAGGGTCTCACCATGTAGTTCAGGCTGGCCTTGAACTTATTTGGTAGTACAGGCTGGTCTTGAACTTGCAATGATCCTCTAGCCTCAGCCTCCCAAGTGCTGGGACTGCAGGCATGTGCCACCACACCCAGCACCAAATAGGTTATTAAATGAAGAATATCTGTACGTATAAATCTGTGGTTGTATACTAAAGTGGCAAAGTTAATTGAAGTTTAATTTCTTTCCTTGTGTCTTGTTTAACAAAAAATGTTTTTTCAAGTACAACCCTTTAGATTTACTTTTTCTTTTTAGATTGAGAACTTCAGTGCCTTTACTTTAGGGGAAGAAAGACGCAAAAATAAGAGGTTTAGCTTCCTTCTTATTTTTTTTTTTTAAATTGTTATTTCAGTATCTCAGAGTAGACAGTGAGTGAGTTTGAAATTAGGGTGACAGTTAATCTGAGCTTGATAGAGGAGTGGATTAAATCCTTACTGGCTTTTCTTGTAGCTGTGGGTGAGTAGCCAATACGTGTTTACTTTGTGTGCTTTGAAAAAGATAATTACATTTTCTTTAGGTAAGATTCTTTTAGCATTTGAGATTCAATGAATACAGATTTCTTGATTTCCTACTTTTGTAAGTGAGGAAGATAATAAGGTGAATAGAAAGAGATCTAGGCCTCGGGAGCTTGTATGTGAGTGAGAAAATAAACATTTTGAGGAAAGAGTAATTATGGCTTGAATAATATTGCTCTATAAGAAAAATTTTAGTTTCCAGTGATTTATTTAGATTTTGGAAAACAGTTATTTTTCCAAATTGAATTGAAATATGTGACAGTTCTGCTTTTCTTAGTATGTAAGTTCGATTATTTTTTGAGTAGTTAAAATCTCATTAGTTTAAGCTTCAAAACTAATTTTATTTAAGTATTTTGGATAGACTTTTTTTCTAAATGAGTTTTACAGTTTTTTCCTCAGTAGTTTCTATAGTTAATATAAAATATGGATCAATGAAGTATTGGCTAAAATCATTGAAAATACTAAATGTAAATGGTTAAATATAATTGGAGAAATTGAAATTGACAGAAACAACCATAGTGGTCAACTTTAGCATGACCTTTTTTATACTTGCTGGGTCAGGTGGGTAATAAGGTGGGCGGGCTCTGAACTATACTATGTTTATAAATTGATTATACACAGGAATAGTTTTTTGTATTGTGTTTTTTTCTTTTGGTGCTGGAGATTGAATCAAGGCCTTCACCCTCAATGTACTCCTCTTTTTTATTTTTATTTATTTGTTTATTTTTGGTTTTTTGAGACTTTATTTTTGGTTTTTTGAGACTTTAGGGTGGCCATGAATTCATTGTATAGGTTATGCTGGCCTCAAACTATCAGCGATCCTCCTGCCTCAGCCTCTGAAGTACTGGAATTATAGGCATGTGCCACCATGTCTAGCTATTTTTATTTTCTTTTGAGACAGGGTCTTCCTAAGTCACTTGACTTTCTGAAACAAGTCCTGTGAGATATTTCCAAATGCTAACATCATTATCGCTGAATGGGATGATGACAGAATGAACAACTTGATTCTTCTTTTTTTGGGGGAAGGGGACTGATTATAGTACTGATGATTGAATCAGAGCCTTCCCACTGAGCCAAACTCGCCTTTTTGAAAAAACTTTTGAGACATAGTTTGGCTAAGTCACTAAATTGTTCAGGTAAGACTGGAAATTGCAGTCCTCTTGCCTCAGCCTCCTAAGAGTGTTGGGATTGTGGGTGAGTACCATCATGCCAGGTACAGATACAGTTTTGTATTTGAGTTCTTTCCCTGTTTAATCCTATTTTAGCCATTTCCTGGTAAATTAAGGTTTTATAAAAATTACTTTGTGTATTGTTTGTAGCTCACTAATGCTTTTAGGACCTTAGCTGAGGAATCCTTTTTGCTATCACAATACATATCCTTAGACTATGTGTATATGTATATTATATGTCTGTATATAATTTTTTAATGCTTCTTACAATTTTATAGCTTTTTATTTGTTTTTGGTGCTGTTCTTTCTTGGTTGTGATGTTTTTAATGATGTAAATGATGATTTTAAATATGTAGGTGTATCTTCATAAAATGATATATATCTCTTTCCTACTCTCCTCCCCTTTCCCTTCCAGTTTTCTAATTTATAGTTTCTATTCCAGAACAGACTGAACGAGTACTTCTATTTGGAGTAAAGTAGGTGTTTTAGTGTGCTGATGTGATGATCTCTGTATGGGTTTTCAGCTGTGTTTCATATAGTTGTCATTACTATATATTATGTACATAAGCTATTTCTTTTTTTTTTTTTTTTTTTTACTAGTTAATGGATTACATATTGTCATCTTAGAAATAATTGTTCAAGTCACAAAATTAAAGCTTGTAAAGTGGACATTCCATCAATGATACTGCAAACAGTTCTGTTCAATGATCCAATAAAACTCTGTGATATCATATTCTATCTTATACACTTAAATATACATGCAGTTATATAGTTTAGAGCACTTTCTTTTCCTCTCCTTTGTACAATGACTATTACACATTTTGGGTTTCATTGCTCCCACGGTTCTTATTGCTTTTTTGGAAGAGAGTAAAACCAAATGAGACATAACAGAACAGAATCGGTCAAGTCAAAAGGGTGGACATAATAGATAATGTGAAAACATAATACAAGGTGATCAACAATGGTTACCATAATGCCTCCCGCTATCTCTAATAGAATTGCCTATACCATTAGTTATAATACAATTGAACAAAACAGTAAAGAACAAAACCCACAAAGCCAAACCGTTGGAGACATTGTAGGTCTTCAAAAGTAGATAAAAGTCAACGAGAATGGGCGTTATAATGAATCTCATTATCTTCACAGCTGATGCCTAAATTTTCGAACCTGATACTATCCAGCAAAACAGAATAGAGGAACCTCAGTCAAAAACAAGATGGTGAGAGTAATACAGGGCTTTAAATCGAGGTAATGGAAAGTCAAAGTGGGTTACTATAATATATCCTGCTATTTTTTTCCTTTAATTAAAAGGATAAAAATTTTTTAAAAAAGTATTAAAAAAGTAAATAATGGAGTGGAGATTGAGATAAAAGAGGGCATAACAACGAAACAGCACAGATCAAAACATAACCATTTAAGCAGAATAGTGTTTCACCACCAGATAATCCTGACCTAAAAGTAGTTACCATATTGTCTCTTTCCTTGAAATCCTTGAGTACAACTTCGTATACTGTAGCATTAAGTATATCAAAACAATGTAAAACCATTTAAGAGAATGACAGCATTACAGAGTATTTAGAATCGACTAACAGAAAATGAATAATGGTTTCTGTATAATCTCCTTGTCTTTAAAAGGTTTTTGCTTATACTATCGTACATAATAAAATCCAGTAAGATACAACCTATTTAGACCATTGGAGACAGAAGGACAAAAGCTAGATGAGACTTCAAAACTAGATGATCTAAATCAGTATTACCTATTAAGATGTCATTTTCTCCAAAATAGCTGTTCCTATCATCCAATCTTCTCTGCCTCATTTCTGTTGAGCTCTTATTCTGTCAGTAGCTGTCAGTTTGTCTTCACTTTGTTCTCTGCTCCATTAGTTGTGGCCTCCACTATTTCTGGATTCTTTGTATTTTTCTTTTTTTAAAATATCCTGCAATACTCTCTGTAGAGTTGAACTGGTGGTTGCAAATTCCCCCAGTTCCTCTTTATCCTGGAAGCACCTTGTTTTTCCATCAATTTCCAGGGACAGTTGTGCAGGATATCTCAATCTTGGCTGGAGATTATTATCTTTCAAAGCTTGAATTATTTCCCCCCACGCTCTTCGTGATTTGATGGTTTGTGCAGAGAAATCTGCTGTAATTCTGATGGGTGTTCCCTTGTAAGTGATCTGTTTCTTGTCTCTGACAGCTTTTAATATTCTGTTCTTGTATTGAATTTCTGGAATTTCTATTATGATATGCCTGGGTGTTGCTCTGTTAGGGTTGTAGGTAGCTGGGGTCCTGTATGCCTCATACATCTGAGTATCTTTACCTTTTGCTAAATTAGGAAAATTCTCCTGGATTATTTCTGTGAGTAGCTTTTGTAGTTCATTTGTTTGTGTCCCTACTTCTTCTTTTATGTTCTTAATCCTTAAGTTATGGATCCTCTTATCATCTTCTTGTCTTTGTATTATTGCTGTTTGTTTCTTTGTTATTTTTAAGAAGTTTTTCATTTCATTCTCCCATATTACAATTCTGCCCTCCAGTTCAGATAGTCTGTCATTAGTTTCTTTCAAGCTGTTATGCCAGTCTTCGATAGACTTCTTAGTTTCTTGGTAGTCCCTTTGAACCTGCTTCACGTATTCTATGCTTTCCCTGTTTTCTCCATCAAACAATTCTCCCCTCTTTTTCTGTTCTTCCATTCCACCATCTGTTTTTTCTTGGGTGGGGCTTAGCATTTCTCTAACTATTTTGCATACTTCTAGCTTCAGGTCGTTGATAACTTCATTCCTGAATTGGTCTATGAGGCTCTCTATATGGCGCCTTATGTGTAATGGTGCGGTGTCTGCTATTGCCTGTTTCTCAGAATTGGGGGTCGAGGAGCCTTTCTTGTTGCTGCCTCTTCCCATATTCTCTGTTCCTTATATATGCAAGCTTATATGAGAGGCCCAGCTTCTCTCCCTGTCAGCCACAGCCTGATCGAATTGCCCCGGTTAGGTGTTCCCACTCACCGCTGTGCACCAGGCAGCCTACGCGGGGGCCTGCCCCTCCCGGCCTCCGTCAGGCTCTGGGATCTGGTTTGGGCCAGCCTACTGGGTCTGCCGGCAGCGTCACGCAGGCCAGGCACTTTTCACCAATCCCGCCCGAGAGGGGAATGTGTGGCTGGAGTCTCCACTGCGCCCTGCTCCCGCAGGACTGCTCGGGCCCAGAAAGTCCGCTGGAGTCAAACTGTGGTGGAGTGTCAGTTTCTCTCACTCACCTTGCCACAAGTCAGAACATGCCTCCCTGCCCGTCCTGTTTTCGACTCCGTTCACAGACTCCCGTTCTCAGAGTTTCCGCGCGTCTCTCTCCTTGCCGAGCCGATGTAGAGGCAGCCAGCCACTGCGTGGCGGGAAACCCAAATTGCGGCTTCCAATGGCACAGGGTCCAGCCTCAGCAGCGAGACTTTTCTGTTCCTGTTTTAGCACCAGGACTGCATTCCAAGTTGGTTTCTCTCAGCCCAATTCGTTCCTGAGTCAGCAGAGCATAACTCCACCTGCTTATGTCTCTTTAGTCTGCACCATATCTGGCTTCTGAGCCTAGTTTTTCAGAGAGCCTCCGGTAGTTGCTGTTATCTGTCCGCCATGTTCTCCCGGAAGTCCATAAGCTATTTCTTTAAAGGATAGAGTTTTTTATTATTTGTGATAGGTATTTAGGCCGGCATATTTTAAAGAATTGCTTGACTTTTATTTTTGTTTTGTGCTGAGTATTGAACTCAGGATCTTACTCATGCTAGGCTCACAATCTAGTACTGGAACTATAATCCTAGCCCCTCATGGTTTTTTTAGTATTTTGAAAAGCAAGTAAAAAGTTTTAAAGGTACAAATAAAAAAAATATTTAATGTGTTAACAAAACCAAGTAGATTACATTTTCTAGATTATGTGGCCCACAGCGTTTACTACATGGATTTATGTGTCTTTGAAGGTAATTTTTATTTTTTGTTTTTTGCGTCAAGGTCTTGTCATGTAGTTCAGGCTACCCTTGAACTCACAGTGTAGCCCAGTACCTGTAAATTCACAATAATCTTCTGCTTCCGCCTTCTAAGTACTGGTATTATTGGCATGTAGCACCATTCCCAGCTTTTGAATTTAATTTTTAGTATGAAATATTTCAGACATAAACGTACTGAGGATAATAATAAACATCCATTTACCCATAAGCTAGTCTAAAAAATAAAACATTACTATTGTGTGTTTGATCATGCACCCTTACTTACCAGTAATGTCACTGTTAAAGTTTGATCTTTATCTTTGCCATGAATGTTTCAATTCCCGGTTGCACTTTTTTGTCTACAAAGAATTTTTTTTATATGTTTTAAACTTTAATAAGCATTAATACAGTATATCTTTCTTATTTTTGACTAGGATAATTTATCCAGAGATGGTTTATAGAGCTAACATAATGGACAATATCTGTTTAGTACCTAAGATGTGCGTGGGATGGCACATATTCTTAGTGAACAACTCTTTGAGATAGACACTTTCTTTCCATTTTACGGATAGGAAACTAAAGTGTCTGAGAGTTTAAGTAATTTTACTCTTGGGCACAGAGCTGTTAATAAGTGGGGGAAGCTTCTATTCAGTCAAGCTCAGGCAATTTTACTTCAGTGTTACCATTTTTAGTTGTCTATTCTCAACCCCTTGTATCAGTGCTGAAATTTAAAAGACAAAACCAAAATAAACCAACTCTGAAGATTAGAAGTTGTTTGTAATTCTTTTGATGTTAAAATCTGACCTGAGATGAATTTCTTTGTAGCATTTCTCACAGTTGGTATGAGTATTTGTATGTGCTGCTGCAGAAATACTGTTTGATAATCAGGATGCTTACTGAGAGCTATAGTGGGCAACTATGTAATATATCTTGTATTATCTTTTTTTTTTTTTTTTGTACCGGGAATCAAACTCATGACCTCACGCTTGCCAGACAGGCGCTTATGCCACTGAGCTAAATCTCCAGCCCTATATTATCTTTATATAATGAAAAAATCTAAATTCTGCCCTAAAGGTTTTGAATGAGAAACTGCAGACTTGTGCCATGGTAGCGCTGTCTTTCTATATACAATTTTGGAGTTGTTAGGCTTGTGCAAAACTCTTCATTTCACAAAGGCAGTGATCTTTACATCTATTACATTGGTTAGGCCATGACAAAATTTGACATAGCATAAATACAATAATTTTGTCCTTGATCAGCAGTTTCTGTTTCTTTTTTATTTTATAGCTGTAATTATAAAACTTCCTCAAGAATTCTGAGTTCTTAAAGATAGAGATGATGCCCTTGCCAGTCTCCAGGGACTGTCTGGCATAGAAAAACCTCAGCAAACATTTGTTGAATGAGTAATTGGTACTTTTTGGTGTAATTTTGTTTCTTTAATACTTATTTCATCAGTGGTTTTGCGGGGGCTAATTGATTTGAATAAAGAGAAAAAGAGATTCATGTGTTTTATGTTCTCTCTGTTCTATATCCTGTCATCTTGTTTTGAAATGGATTTAAATGATGTTTATATTGATGCCATTTTAAAAATACTGTATTCTCTGTTTTCTTAAACTGTGTGATATTTTATCGACATAACCTAATGGGCCCTAAACTGTTTTTCTCCTTCCTTCCTTCCTTCGTCCATCTGTCTGTCTGTCTGTCTTGGTTTTTTGAGACAGGGTCTCGTTATGTAGCTCAAGCTGGCCTTGAACTTACTGTGTAGTCCAGGCTGAGCTCGAATTTGTGGCAGGCCTCCTGTCTCAGCTTCCCAAATGTTGGAATTATAACATGAGGCGCCACACCTGGCTCTTTTAATTTTCTTAAAGTTCTGAATCTTAGTGCTTTCTGAGTTTAAGATTCTCAAATTTAGTGGATACAGGTTAGCTGTGTACAGTGTAAAAATGTGTTTGCTCCTTATTGAAGTTTGGTTTAATGTATTTTTTCCTTAGATAGATCTGTTTGACAATATTGATCTACCATTGCATTTGTTTTATAAAGAATGATACTTTTAACATTAAACTGAAAATAGAATGATGATACATAATGTGATCATCAAATATTCTTAGAGATTTTTTTTAGAGATAATTCTGTGCCCATATTTTTAAGTTGACAGAACAGAGCTTTAGAAATGTTAGATGGTATATGTCCTAGGTTGCTTGGGTAATAATGCTAGTAGTTGATTAGGATTTCTTTCTTTCTCTAGCTGGAGAAGTTTAAAAAGTATGCTCTTTTCTTAACATACATTTTTGTGTTATAGAAACTATATATGAAATATAGCAATATAGAAACATTTAATGTGCCTTTTTTTTTTTTTTTTCCTACAGTACTAGGGGTCAGATTGAGGAGTGCTTTACCACTAAGCTACATCCTGATCCCTTTTGTTTTTCTTTTATTTTTTATTTTGAGACATGGTTTTGCTAAGTTGCCCACTGGAACTTGAGGTTCTCCTGCCTCACCTTCCCAAGTAGTTGAGATAATAGGCATGAACCACTGCATCTGGCAATATGTTTTTAAGAGTATGTATTTGAAAGTTTAAGAACTTTGTTTTATTTTCATGATGTTGGGGATTGCACCAGGGCTTCCTGTATGCTAGTTAAGTGATCTAACCACTGATCTACATCCCTAGACCTTTTAAAATTGTCAGTCTTCTTTCAGAATATAACCTTATAACTCATCATCTCCAAAGGTTTTGTTTCATTGTCTTTAAGCAGGTTGCAGGCTAGAAGAATTAGTAATTTCCCTAATTCATTTTATCCTAGAAATATACTGTATCAGTTATTTTTTTTCCTTGCACAGTACTGGGAATTGAATCTAGGGCCCTCACACTGAGCTACATCCCTAGCCCACCCACTCTTTCTTTCTGTCTGTCTGTCTGTCTGTCTGTCTGTCATTCTGTCTTTCTTTCTGTCTTTCTGTCTGTCTTTCTTTCTGTCTTTCTTTCTGTCTGTCTGTCTGTCTTTCTTTCTTGACAGTGAGTCTGCCTAATCACTGAGAGTTGCCCAAGCTGTGCTGAAACTTGCTATCTTTCGGCCACAGTGCTGGAATTACAGGTATGTGCCAGTGCTTACTGGAGTGGCAGTTCCATTTTGCATCCTGCCAGCAGTGTCTTAGAGTTCCATTTGTTCTGCATCCTCCTAGTACTTAGTTCTTTGCTGTTTTATAGATATTGAGAAGTATCTTACTGTGGTTTTAATTTGCGTTTTTCTAATGCCTAATACATTTGAGTGTCTTCTGAAATATGCTTGCCATCTTTACCTCTCTTTGACAGAGTATCTGTCTTTTTTTTGTCTTTCTGAGACAGGGTTTGTCTTGAACTCCCAGGAATCCTTCTGCCTTAGCCTCCTGAGTGCTGGGATTACAGGTGTGCATTATCACGCCCAACTAAGTCTTTATGCTTTTTAAAAAATTGAGTTTGTGTGAACTCTGTGACACTTTGAGAGATCTTTTTGTATTCTAGATTAAAGGCCAGTGTCAACTATATGATTTGCACATATTTCTGTTTCTGTAACTTTTTTTTTTTGACAGTATTGGAAATCAAATGTAGAGCCTTTCTCATGCTGGGTAAGATGCTATTCCATTGAGCTGTAACCCCAGTTTTCTTTTTATTTTCTTAACAGTTTTTTTTTTTTTTCTTCTTTTGCACAGGACCTGGGGCTTGCCAGGCAGGTTGGTGCTATGCCACTGAGCTATATCCCTGAGTTCTTAACAGTATTTTTATGGTGCAAAAGTTTGTAATTTTATGAAGCGCAATTTTTTCTTTTCATGTATTGTGCCTTTTGTTAGAACTATTTGCCTACCTCACATAAAGGTTTTGTCCTGTGTCTTCCAAAAGTTTTATAGTTGTATATTTTATCTTTAGACCTATGATCCATTTAAAATACTGGTTGCATGAGGTAGGAGGTTTTGAATGAGGTTATTTTTTGTGATATACATAGTTACTCATAATACTATCATGTATATATATAGGTTTTTTTTTTTGTACTGGGAATCAACTCCAACCTCATGCTTGCCAGGCAGGCGCTGTGCTGCTGAACTATATCCCTGGCCCTAGGAATGTGTTGTTTAATTTCCAGGGTACTTGAAGATGTTTCTGGTTAGCTCTCTTACTGATTTCTGATTTAGTACCATTATGTTCAGTTTCTGTACTTTGTTTTATTTCCAACTCATTTAATTTTTTTATGACCCTGTGCATGAACATTGTACACAGTTGAGAAGAATATATATTTTATTCTTTTGGTTGAAATGTTCTATAAATGTTAGTTAGATCTAGTAGTTGCTAGTGATGTTGAGGTCTTCTGTATCCTTGCTAATATGCTGCTTCTTGTATAAGTTCTTAGGGAGGCAGCTGAGTTTTTTTTTTTTCTCCTTCATGTGACACTGAAGATAGAACCCTCTACACTGAACAACACACCCAAACTCTTCAGTTGGTTTTGATTGTTTTTTTGTGGGGGCACTGGGAATGAAACTCCAGACCTCAGGCTTGCCAGACAGGAACTGCACCACTGAGCTATGTACCCAGCCCCAGTTTTGATTGGTTTTAATTGCCAGAGACTTTTTGTTCTCTGTGAACTAAGTTTGTGTTAAAGATAAAATTCTTTTGAAAGTTGACTGACTGGACTTTAAACGGTCAGTAATTGATTTTACATTTAATTCTTGGTTTGTTTGTTTTCTGAGACAAGATCTCACTCTGTAGCTTATTAGGCTGGCCCTGAGCTTACTATGTAGCCCATGTTGCTCTCCAGTTTACTGTGATCCTCCTGCCTCAACCTCATGAGTGCTGGGATTACAGATGTGTGCCACCATGTCCAGCTTCATTTAGTTCATTATTGACATGTGTAATAACTTTATACTTTTTTAGTTATATTTCATCATGGATCTGCTATAAATGCAGTGTCTAATTTTACTATTTAATGTTTTATAGGGTCAGGGATATAGTTCAGCAGTGCAATGCCTGCCTGATAAGTGCAAGGTTGTAAGTTTTAAGTTCCAGTACCGAAAACAAAAAAATAAATGTTTATAAATCAGTGATATTTATGGTTATTGTGAAAGGAAAAAATGGTCCTTTAAGTGAAAACCCTAAATGTTGCTCTTACATTTTTATTTATTAAAAAATTTATAAAAAAATCAAAGATTTAAATGCTTTGTTTATTGAAAACTACTCCTAAGAAGCCTGGAGTAGTGCACAAACACTAACCTTGAGTTTTAAGATCTGGTTCAAGTGCTAGGTCTATCACCTGTTACTTTTGTGTTCTTGAGTATGTTGCATGGTGGTTCTGAGATTGTTTCTTAATAGGCAAAATGAGAATAACAATATCTGCCCTTACCTCATGATGCTCCAAGTGACAAATGAGAACTTTTAAAAATGAGATTCTTGAATATTTCTACTGAAAAATAAACGTATTATGGGCAGCTTTAGATAGTTTGCAATTCAGTCTTCAGAGGACTGTGATAGCCGTTGTTGGAGAAACACATCAATCAGTACCTAGGGACCTTTTGTGAATTTCCAGTGCACTGTCTCCTCCTTGAGAATAATGCCATAGGGAACTGGTAAGAGCAGGATTCTCTTCCCATGTAGGGTTAGCACAACACTAAAAGTTTGGTTTAAGAAAATATAAATGAAGAGCAAAATAAAAGAAAGATAAATAGGGAGATAAATCTTTTTACAAAGGGGAAAGAGGATCAAGAGGTGTTGGGAGGGGAAGGCTATGAAAAAAGAATTAAGATGTGGTCATGTACATGTGCCAGCTCACCACAAGGAGAATAATAATGCACTGCAAACATATCTTAATAAATGAAAAAAAAATTTTTTTTTCCCGGTACCGGGGATCGAACTCACGACCGCCTGCTTGCAAGGCAGGTACTTATGTTGCTGAGCTAAATCCCCATCCCCAATAAATGAAAATTGAAAAAAATTATTGGCCTAAGGATTTTGCCACTAATATCTGCCGAAGAAGGTTGTATTGATATCTTCATTTAATTTTATCATTTTTTTTCTTACACCACCTCCCTCAGGATTGAATCCAGTGTCTTTACACTGAGTTATGTTCCAGCCCTTTATTGCTTCTTTTAGTGTGTGTGTGTGTGTAAGAGAGAGAGAGAGAGAGAGAGAGAGAGAGAGCGAGAAAGAGTGTGTGTGTGACAGTCTTGCTGTGTAGCTCAGGCTGGCCTCAAATTCTCAGCAATCCTCCTGCCTTAGTCTCCCAACTATTGGGATTACAGGCGTGTATTACCTGCCTGGCTTTATTGCTTTTTAAAATTTTGATTTAGGGTGTTGCTAAGTTGCTTGGGTAGGGTTCCAACTTGTGATTCTTTTGCCTCAGCCTCAGCCTGTCAGTATGCCGAAATTCTTTGTGTATGACAAAATACCTAGTTCACTTTTAGTTTCTTAATGTTATTAAGTATAATATATATATGTATATATATTATATATACGTGTATATATATATATGTTATGTTGTACCTGTCAACTGTACAATTGTGTAGGTCTGCTCCTAAATTTTTCCAATTTATTTTATTATTTTATAAATCTGTCTTTACATTAGTGCCACGTTGTCATAATTTTTTTTTCTTTTTTGCTACTGGAAATTGAGCTCATGACCTTATTTTTGCCAGGCATGCGCTGTGCTGCTGAGCTATATCCCCAGTCCCTGTCTTAATTTCTTTAGCTTTATATTAAGCTTTGAAATTAGTGCAAATTCTCAAACAGTATTTTTTTTTACTTTCTATAATTGTTTGAAAGTTACAGGTTTATTATTATTTTATATTTGAAAAACTGATCATAACACTGGTAATGTTGGAGATTGGTTTATTATTTTTTCCCTATTCCTTTTTCCATATATCCAGTGTACTGAAATGATTATTGTTTGTTTGACAGATGATTAATGTGCCAATTATGTTTTCATTTCTCATACTGCATTAAGCTGTGATTGTATTCATATGCTACTTTGTGAAGCTGTATTGAATTCATTTTTAATTATTAATAGTACATTTGCAGTACATATGATTATGTCATTGTAGAGAGCTGGCACATGTACAGAACACATACTTTTTTTCTACTTCCCCTTGTCCTCCTCTTCCTCTCGTCACTCTGGGATTACAGATGTATACCACTATACTTGGTCTTATTTTGCTTAATTTAATAATAAACCTTTTTTTGTTGTTTGTCACCTTTCAAGAAATTTATGTGGTTGAGAGATTTGCATGTTATATGTTTGCTGAAGTTTAGGAAGCTTTGCTTGATGTAGCTAAACTGAATTTATCAACTCTCTATCAGTCAGAATTTCATGTGGGACGTTGTTGAATGGTTTTAGTAGCAAAAAATGTGAACATGTCTACTTAATATCTTTCCATATCCAGAGGATGCCAGCCCCCATCAGATTGCGGGAGCTGATCCGGACCATCCGGACAGCCCGAACCCAAGCTGAAGAACGAGAAATGATCCAGAAAGAATGTGCTGCAATCCGGTCATCATTTAGAGAAGAAGATAATACATACCGGTGTCGGAATGTGGCAAAATTACTATATATGCACATGCTGGGCTACCCTGCTCACTTTGGACAGGTAGGCTGGGCTGAGACCACACCTAGCAAGGATGCTTTTCTTAGCAGTGTAGCTCAGGGGTTATCAGTCTTTTCCTAACAGGGAGGGAGGTACATTTGATACCTTTGTAGTTTGGTCATTGTGGCACTGAGGGCATGATTGAGAGGTTGGATTTGAAAAGGTATAATACTGCCATCATGAGAGTATATGGAATGGAGAATGTTTTGGTGGTAGAAGTTAGTAAGATTGACCAGGATTAATTTATAGATTATGGTTGTTCTGCCAAAAGACTTAGGACTATAATGAGCTTTTAAGAAATACTTGGCAAATGTTTTCTTGATTATTTACTCAGGGCACAGTATTTCATGGAAAACTCATGGCAGGTGTTTTTAAGGTAAAGCAATTAAGTGTTTGCCATGTAGTAGCATCTATTTGGTCCTAATTACCTCATTCCTTAATTGCTACAACTTCTGTGCAGTGCAGGTGTGCCTGCTGATTCTGTCCCTCCCACAAATGTGTTTTTATATATATGTATAAAAGCCTTACCTGCTATATCATATTATCTGTGGACAGAGCATCCTTTCCATCAATGTAGTACTGTAACTTGTTTAAATTCCCCAAAGCTATACAATGTTCTTCACAAAGTCTTACACATTTTTGGGGAAATGTATTCGTAAGTTCTTTAGAGCTCTTGTTCCTATCACAAATAGTATCCTTAAAAGTTTTCATAATTATGTTGTAGACATATAGAAATGTAATTGATTTTTTGATATATTTACTAGTGACATTATTGCACTTGAGTCTAAGCATCTCTGTAGTCTACTATTTCCACTTAGTAAGTACTGTTGTCTTCAGACAGTAGCAGTTCCTTTTTCCTTTTCTATCCTTACACATTTTATTTTCTTACTATACTCTACAAATATAAAAAAAGTACTGAAAAGAAACTGTGATAGTAATCATCCTTGTCTTTTTGCAGCCTTAAATACTGTACATATTCTGATTAGATATGGTGATTTAGGGGTTAGGTAGATACCTTTATCACACAAAGATGCCTTTTCATTATCTACTGAAATAGCCATGACATTGCAGTATTCTAGTGCTGTGTTTTCCTTTGCATGCAGGAAATAAGACTTACTTGGTCATGATGTTTTTTCTTCTTTTTCTTTTATGTTGCTAGATTTGCATACAATTTTAACTTGTATCCCTTTTGGAAATGGCAATTGAATTCACAACCTCATGCTTGCTAGGCAGGCACACTATGCCGCTGAACTATATTCCCAGCCCTTGCATGGTATCTTTAAAAAAGTACTTAAGCTTGTTCTGCCAGTGGTCTCTGAATACCATCTCACTTTTTAAAGAACCAGGGCCCATTAGAATGGGGACAGATCTAGGGTAAGAAATGTACAAAATAAGCTTGAGCCATTTGACTGTGCCAGAAAGCCAGAAAGACTACAAAAGTCATGCCAGAAGGTTTCAAAAGTTACCAGAAAAGGCAGCTATCCCCAAAATGAGATAATTTAAGAAAAATAATGTAATTGATCAAAATGTATGAAACACATTTGTCTTTTTTTGGGAGGGGCAGGGCCAGAGGATGCTAAGCACATGCTTTATCATCGAGTTGCTTATCTAAACATAATTAAAAATTTCATTGTTCATCCTTGAATGATGTTAGAGAACTCATTATTTTGAAAACTGTTAATAGAAGAAACATTTACGCTTACTTTCCTTGCCAGTGTTTTTCTAAAGGAGTTACTGGTAATCCAATGTAAACAAAGAAGTTATTTTTTAGAACTGTAGAGTTAATAAATAAAAGGATGGAAGAATTAGAATCTTATTTTGCAACCTCTTCAATAATTCTGATGTCAGAGAGAGATGGCCACCAGAAAGAATCACATGCCTCTTGATGAAGTTCATACCCATCACCTGAAAAGGGGTATCCAATCAAATCAAACCAAAAACTGAAAAACATGAATCTGATCAAGCTTCCTTAGATTTACAAATGAGATATTCAGGATAGAGATATATAAGAGTGTTCATTCCAGTGTTGTTTCTAATAGTAAAACGTTGGAAATAATCTGTCTTCAAAAAGAATAGGTAAATTTTTTTCACAAGTGGTACACCACATACACATGTGCAATGATCAAATGTATGTGGAATGTTTAAATATAAAACAGTAAAAGACACATATTCTCCCTTGCTTTGGATACATCTCAATGTTCATGCTACTTTTTTTTTTCTTTGAGACAGCCTAATGTAGTGCAGGGTGGCCTTGAATTTGCTTATGGAGCCCAGGCTGGACTCCAACTCACAGCAATCTTCCTGCCTCAGCCTCCTGAATGCTGGAATTACAGGTGTGATGGCTCATGTCACTTCCTGAAGCAGTTCTGAAAGTTTCTTTTGTGTCTTTAGAAGGTGTGCTTAAAAAAATCCAAAAAATATAGTGAATATTGTCGTCAGATCTGGCACCATGTGACTGTTGGCTTTTCCTCAAAGTCAAAATAACAGGCAGCTGCGACAGTGCAACCAAAGAGATGAAAAAGACCTTTTAGAATTGCTTCAGAAAATGGCAAGAACAAAAGGATAAGTGTGTTGGTGACCAGGTTATTTTGAGATGAGTGGCAATGACTTTCTTAATACATTTAAAAGAAAAATATTTTTTTGAACATTTACTGTATTTTTAAAAATCATATCTCGGGAAAGCTAAGCAAATATGACTGAATTAAACCTTCTCATGTTAATGTGAGTAAAACTCATAAAGAGCAGGAATATGATATTTATATAAAGTTTATAATGTCCCACACGACTTTCTCCACATGGATAGGAAAAGCATAAGGTATTTCAGTCATGAATGATAGTTTTGAGATTTGGAGAAATGGGAAGTAGGCTTAAGGTGATAGTATGTAAAAGGGCTTCAACTGAATTTATAATATTAAAAACTTACATATGGCTAAAAATTTGACAAATCTGATTGGTGGGTCAATGTTATGTAATTATTTTTTATTTTGAATGAAGTATTACACAATAAGTTTTCTCAAGAAAAAAATGGAATTCAGTAAGAGTATTAGGTGTTTTGGGTTTTTTTTCCCCCTTCCAGAAGGAGGAAAAAAACAAACTTTGGTCTATATAGATTTTATGTTACCTGGCTACATAGTGATAAAGAATTGTAACACGATTTTTAAAAAAAAGTTTGTTTGAATGAAGAAGAAAGTTATTTGCAAATATTAAGATGAAATAAAAGTCGCTTTTTATTTTTATTTTTTTGATACCAGGGATCAAACTCATGACCTCGCACCTGCCAGGCAGGCACTTATACCGCTGAGCTAAATGCCTGGCAAAAGTAGCTTTTTAAAAGACCTAACCAATCACTTGTAGATTGACTACATCATAAAATTCCATTGTTAAATTTAAAAGCAGGGGCTGAGGATTTAGCTCAGCGGCATAAGTGCCTGCCTTGCAAGCAGGCAGTCGGGAGTTCGATCCCTGGTACCGATAAAAATGAAAAAGACAAAAAAAAAAAAAAAAAAAAGAAGAAGCAATTGTGGGGGGCTAGGGATTTTTAGCTCAGCGGCATAAGCGCCTGCCTTGCAAGCAGGCAGTCGTGAGTTTGATCCCTGGTACCGATAAAAATGAAAAAGACAAAAAAAAAACAACATAAATAAATAAATTTAAAAGCAGATGCATATTTGAATTTGGCCTTTGTGTGAAACTATCACACAACCCAATACCAGCAGCTTTTTGCTAAAGACAGTCAGATTAAACTTTGATGAAAGACAGCATTTGTACTTGCTTTAGGAAAATGTAACAGGGTCAGAAGTGATAGTTTTCTTTTTTTTTTTTTTTTTTGTCTTTTTCGTTTTTATCGATACCAGGGATCGAACTCAAGACTGCCTATTTGTAAGGCAGGTGCTTATGCCGCTGAGCTAAATCCCCAGCCCTGATAGTTTTCTTTTAAAACATTGATTTGATAGTTGAAAAAATTGAAACATTAGAAGCCACCTAGAAAAGTTCTCCCAGGTGATTTTGACCTGTCTGCTTTGGGAACCCTTCTGCTAAAGCCTTGTATTTGTTTCAAAGGAGCAGTACCTTTAATTTCTTACATTTGTTGTTAATGACCAACTAGCATGCTTCTGAAGAGGAGTCCAAGGCCACTTGTAGAATCAGCTGCTTAAAATAGTGTCACTCTTGAGGGTAGGGAGTGAAGACATAACTATGAAAGGCTGTCTTCCCTTATGGTTCAGTTACCCTAGTGATGCAAAACAGAAGCCCAGATTGTTAAATAGCTTAAGGGATCTAGTTAGAAGCAGAGGTTGAACTCCTAATTTTACCTTTCTCTAAAGTTTTTCTTCTATTCCTGACCAAGATTGGATACCCTTTCTTGTTTTTGTAGTGTCTTGTTGTATAATTGTGATATATATTTATTATTTATAAGTCAATGTTGGTTTTCTTATGTATACTGTTGAAATTGTGTATCATTAAGAATGTCTGGCAAATACATTGTTTGGTATACCAGTTTTCTAAATTAAAGCAAAACGTCTGTTTAGGGATCAAACTGGTGGGTACACATGGAGCTTCACAATTGCTAGTAAGTATAAAACAAATGCGAGAGTAAGGAAGAGATCATCCCAGTCCTTTGGCTGTATAGGAGAAGGAGAAGGATGCTATGCAAAAGCAAATACATTAAAGAGGAGTAATGTTTACAAAGGAGAAATTGATATTAGATGAAGAATATAACTGAGTAGAAAAACACAGCAGTTGGGAGTATGCCATTAGGAACAAACATACATTTTAACAAGCTCCTACCAGCGTCCACAAAAGTAAAAAATAGCTTAATGTTCTGTGTGAATTCAGGTTATCTAAAGGCTGAACCCTCCCTTCCATTTATTAGAGTTGTGTTTCTTAAGAGTCTAGTGTTCAATATAAAATTAGTCTAACACTCAACTTGTTATTTTTATTCTTATTTTTATTTTGAAAATCCATGGTGTTCACCTTTGCAGGGAGAAATACTTTTTATGTTTTTTAAAAAAATTATAGTATTAGCTTTTATAGCCATAATTTCCTTTTGCCTGCAATTTTATATTCTTTCTCCTAGTCCATTATTATTATTTTTTGGAATAGAGAATGGTAGTGAATTGGCTCTAAATTTTATTTCATTCTTTTTTGAGACAGGGTTTCAGTGTGTAGCTCAGGCTGGCCTCACACTTGTGATTCTCCTACTTCAGTCTTCCAAGTGCTAGGATTACAGGTGTGTGCCGCCACTCGTGGCTGATTCTAAATTTGAAAAATACCAAAAGATTTATGATGAAACACACTTTATATATTTATCTTCCTGTCACTTAGTTTCTCCATAGGCATCTTGATGGTGTCAGTTTCTTGAATATTTTTTCAGAGATACATTATGCTTCTAAAACTTATTCTCATATACTGTTAGCAATTTTCATTCATTCATCTGTCCTAAAGACCAGTATTTAAGACCTCCCTCATAGTTGGTTTTGTGGGCCTACACCTTTAATCCCAGCAGCAGGCTGAGGTAGGGTTGTGAGTTTGAGGCCAGCCTGGGTAAGTTAGTGAGACTCTGTATCAAATAAAACAAAACACCAAAAACTCTTCTCATGAAGAAAATCATCATCATCATCTTCTTCTTTTTTTGAGACAGGGTCTGGCTATGTAGTTCAGGCTGGCATTGAACCCATGGCAGTCCTCTTGCCTCATCGTCCCGTGTGCTGGGATTACAGGCTCATGCCAGTACACCTGGCTAAGGGAAACATTTTTTTGCAGCAACTTTGACATGCTGATAATAGTATATTTAGAGTAATGTTCTGTTAAATGTATGAATCATAATTTATTAAATTAGTACCTTATTAATGGATACTTATCTCCAGTCTTGCTGTTTTAAATACTGCAGTTGAATACTATTATTTTCCATATATATGAATATATGAACATATGAATGTAAGTGTAGTTTAATTTCTTAAAAAGAATTCCTGAGTCAAAGGTTGTGTAAATTTGTAATTTAGATAGGTCAGATCTTTGTATAGCTTGTGCCAGTTTATACTGTCATCTCTTAATCTTTGTACTGTCATAAAAGATATTTCTAGCCAGGGATTTAGCTCAGCAGTGTAAGTGCCTGCCTTGCAAGCGTGCCGTCAGGTCATGAGATCGATCCCTGGTACAAAAACAAAAGCAAAACGATATTTCTGGTTTTGTTTTTTATTTCTTTTTAAATATTTTTGTTGATTATATTTTGTAAGTTGTGTAATTATTTCAAGGTCCAACTTAATGGGTTTTTTGGGTAAATTTACTTAGTTGAATTTGTATTTGTTTTATGAGAGTTAGATTTCCATTTCTAGTTTTGTTTTCTATGAGCTGTTTGGCCTAATGATTTTCCATTTTTGTAGTGGACCATTGGTATTTTAAAAAAGGAGTTTGGCTAGGTGTGATGACACATGCCTGTAATCCTAGCTTCTTAAGCGAGGCTAAGGCAGGATGCATATTCAAGACCAGCCTGGGTAATTTAGTGAGATTCTGTTTCAAAATAAAGAAAGGGATGGGGATATAGCTTACTGCTCCCTGGAATCAGTCATCAGTATGGGGGAAAAGCAGTTTGTAGGAATCTATTATATAGGATCTCACATCTATGAAATGACTTGTAAATATTTTTGCCAAGGTTGTCATTTGTCTTTTAACTTTGTTCATAGAGTATGGAGTAAAAATAAGTTTTTTGTTAACTTGGTGGGTTATGAAAATAAAAGTGGGACTGTTACTGTGCTTTAAAAGGGCCTGCCATTTTTGTTAGAAATGTTTCAGGTGGGTTGTGTCATACTGAAGACTGAACACAAACTAAGGCAGTACTCTACCAGTAAGCTGTGTCTCCTGCCCTTTCTAAAAATTTTTACTTAGAGCCTCTCCAAGTTGCCCATTCTGGCCTTGAATTTGTGATCCTCTGTCTCAGCCCCCTGAGTTGCTGGGATTACAGGTGTACACCATCACATCCAGTGTTTCTTTTTTTCCCCCACCTGGTATCAGGAATCAAACTCAGGACCTCATGCTTGCTAAGCAGGTGCCATGCTGCTGAGCTATATCCCCAGCTTGCATCTAGTGGTTTGTCAAATGGCTTTAACTAGAGTAGTACTAGTTCATGAAGTTGCGATTTTGACCTGAGGAGCAGATAGATACGTTTAATTGATCTACTTTTTTTCCTTCTGTTCTTCAGTCATGCAATACAGTACTGGGGAACTGTATTTTTTGGGAATTGTACTAAGAGTCCTTATGATACCTTTACCCTCCTATGTTCATGTTTCCTTTTCAAAATTTGAAAACCTCATTAACGTTCACTAGCCACCCATGTGTAAAGTTTGGTCAGCGTTAATCCTTTCCTAGAGGATATCTTTCAGATGTCATCCTTAGCCATACAATCTAATGTTTTTCCTTAAATTTGTAACCATCAAAAAACATTTGCTTCTTCTTGTAGCAGTGTCACTGTTTGAATAGAGGATATTGTAAAGAATTAATTTATGTCCCTGTAAATTTTAGTTTTTCTTTTTGCTATTTAGTTGTTTTGTTTGTTTGTTTCTTTTTTTCTGTTTAGTTTAGAGGTAAGTTTTAAACAAGTGTCACAGGAAACAAATTGTATTTACTGGTCACTGATGTCGTTTAATGTGACTAAATTAAAATGTGGCTGTAGAAATATGAATGATCCCTGAGAATACATCTTACTAGTTGATCTTAATAAAATAGTTTTGGATAATTTGTACAGTGTTTGGAGTTGGCCAGAAACAAGATTCAATAAGGATAATAAAAACTTCTGTGATATCTTATTCTTGGGAACATTTTCTTTTATTACTAAATAATTCATAGAATTATTTATTATTTGGAAAACTCTTAATTTGAAAAAAGTAAAATATTTCTAGTATTATTTTGGCTTCTGATTTTCTCATTTATTAACAGTGATAACTGCAGATGTTGTAAAAATTATTTTCATCAACTTTCACTTCAGAAATTGTTTTTAAAACTTCAGTTGAATGTTTAGGAGGGAAGAGTTGTTACTTACTTAATCTCTTTCAGTCTTACAAGGCATTTAAATTTGCCTTATTCCCAGACCTTTTTAAACTTCGGGTTTTTTTTGTTTGTTTGTTTTTTGAGACAGAGTCCTGCCAAGTTACTGTAGTGCCCAAGCTGTGCTTGAACTTCTTGTGATCTTCAGCTTCTCAGAGTGCTGGAAATAGAGGCATGTACCACCATGTCTGGCTTAGGTTTTCCTTTTTTGATGATGTTTTCTCTCCCTGGAAACTTCTTTAGTATTCTTACGACAATATAGTTAATTAGCTGACTGTAGGTTTTTACTTTTTAAGTGCAAGTACACAGAAAGAGCAGAATTTACATAGCTTGAGTTCTGTTTCTGGGATGGCTTAATTTCACTTTGGATTTCCTTAATTTCACTTTGGAACTTATTAGATAATTTCACTTTGGAACTTATTAGATAAATTCACAATGGAAAGTAGTCTCCAGTAATGTTTGCTTCATGCATATACAAGTCTCCTTTGGAGCTCCTTTCATTAGAATTCCTGATTCCAACAGGGAGCTTAGTTTTTCAAAATTCTTACTAAATCATACTTGTACACATTTTTGAAAATCACTGTTCCAGCAAAGGATTTAGCTCACTGGCATAAACACTTGCCTGGCAGGTGTGAGATGGTGAGTTCGATCCCTGGTACCACCAAAAAGAAAAAACAAAACAAAACAAAAAACCCCACTGGTTCAGAGGGAATATTTGACCTTTCCACATTTGTCTTAATGGAATGATAAAAGTATGTCAAAGTGAGTGTGACTTTCAAGAAAGGACAGGTTTAACTACAAAAGACTTCCAAAGCCCTGAGAAGTTATCTCTAACAATTAGATAAAGAAGAAATTATAGAGCCAGGGATATAGCTCAGCAGCATCACCTCTGCCTAGCAAGTGTAAGGTGATAAGTTTGATTTCTGGTACCAAAGGGGGGGGGGAAAGCATCTAAACCTTCACTTTTTTCATAGTACTTGGTTCAAATCCTAAATGTGTCACTTTTTTTTGAGCCGGGAATCGAACTAACAACCTTGGGCTTGCCAGGCAGTTACTGTGCCGCTGAGCTCAATCCTTGGCCCAATGTAGCACGTTTTACATTATGTTAAATTTACTTGTCTCCTTTAATTAATTGTACATTGATGATGCTTAGGATACTGTTTGGCATGTCGACATATTTCTGTTTTTTGAGGTTTTGATTCTCAAAATAGGAATCAGAAAAACAGGTAATCAGACCTTAAATATATGAGTTAGGTGCTCATTTAACATAAGGTAGGGATCAAAGAGAAATTTGATTTATTAATGTTTCATTTAACTTGTTTGGTGTGTATGAATCTTATTTTTTTTGGTACCCAGGATCGAACTTGCAACTTTGTGCTTGCCAGGCAGGCGCTTAGGCCACTGCGCTAAATCTCTGGCCCAGTGTGCATGAATCTGTAGAATGAAGTTAAATCTCATAGATTATTTGGATGGCAAATGCTATAAAACCTTGACAATATGGTTTGTTCCAGAACCTGCTTACTATTAAGATATATGAAGATCTTATGTCTTTGCTTATTTATTTAGGTAGTTTGATACAGGTTAGTACTTTGGTCCTCTTTGGACTGGGTTAAAAACATTGCTTTTCTAGGTTGTGATAGCAAGTTCTTAATGTTTTTTTTTTTTCCTTTGCTTTATGTCTTTTTTGTGCACATGTGCAGTTGGAGTGCCTCAAGCTTATTGCTTCTCAAAAATTTACAGACAAACGCATTGGCTATTTAGGAGCAATGCTGCTGTTAGATGAAAGACAAGATGTCCATCTTCTCATGACTAACTGTATCAAGAAGTAAGTTTTACCATCCCTTCTTCTAATGACCACTTTTCTCTTTTAGGGATTTCTGAATATGACATTAAAAGCTTCTATTTGCTGATTTATATTTATTATCTAGAATATATTAGAATTGCTCTGTATTCAATAGCTTTTTGTATGTAAAGAGATTAATCAAAGAACATAAGTGATCAGTGAAGTAAAACATGGACAAAATATAATTTTCTTTCTGGTAAAATATAATTTTCTTATTTCTAAGACTTTGAGTATCATGAGTAATGAAGCTTTACACTTACTAAAAATTTATTAGTGTAGCTATTAAATTTTTATTATATTTTGTATTAATAGTGTAGGTATCTGTGTTGGTCACTTCTTTTCTTTCCTTTTTTCTGAGACAAAATACCTGACACCCAAAGTTAGGGAAGGAAAGGTTACTTAGTTCACAGTTCATGGAGGTTTCAGTCTGTAATCAGCTGGTTCCAAGGTTAGGTGACATGGCAGAGGCAACAGTTGGTGGCAGCGAAAGACAGGAAAAGTAACAAGAGCAAAGAAGGAGGAGCACAAGAGAAGACTCTTTGTGTCCATAATCCTAGCATTAAACCATGAATTATTCACAAATTCTAGAATACTGCCCCCATGACTGCATGAGTCTTTGTTGGGGAGGCACCCAAACTCAAACTATAACAGTATGAAAAAGCACATTCTTATAATCCCAGCATACAGGAGGCCGAGACTGTAGGATTCTGAGTTTGAGAACAGTCTAAACTATACACAGTAGCAAGTTTAAGGCTGCCCTAAACTGCATTCTGAGACCATGTCTCAGACTGTTTGGCACTCTCTAACAACATATATTCTGATTATCTTTTAAAGGTAAAAAGAGAGGTGATGCTTGTTACTAGTCTAAGCTGAGATTTTAGTTGTATGTAATTGTATATATTGCTATGCATGATACTATATAGACTTTTCAAAAATTCCTTAATAGCTGTTTTACTGACGTACTAGTCTGGCTGTGCTAGTTTACTGTGCTTTCCATTTCAGGAACACTTGCTGCGTGGAAAAATCAGTGGTCCTATGCAGGGAATTACCAGTTCTTTCTAGTATCTCTCTTATAAGAATTCTGTTAGCTGCAGTTCTCATGGCCCAAACATAGAAGTGTTTTTGGTTTGTTTTAGTTTGGTTTTGGTTTGTTTGTGTTTAATTTTAGATTTCTTTTTTGTTTGTAATATGCCTGTATTTGACAGAAAGTAGAAGTGCATGATATTGCTTGCCTGTAATTCGAACACACATTTGGCTGAGGCAGAAGGATTTTGTGTTCAGGGCCAACCTAAACTACGTAGTGAGAGCTTGTGTCAAAAGTAACAAAAAAAGTAGAAATAAGGTATGGAGATATAGGTGACCAAATTTGTGGACATTTAAACTTGTATTTTCTTCTAAAGTAACTACTAACTTAGATTTTTTCCAAAGAAGAATGGAAAAATTCTAAAACAATAACTGTAATTGGGTTCCATAATTACGTGTAGCCTTTAAACTAGTTGTTGTTGCACATGCATGTAATGCTAGCATTATGAGAGACTGAGACAAGAGGATCTCGAGTTCAAGGCCAGCCTGGGCTCTGTAGTGAATTCCAGTGCTGGGACTACATAGCGAGACTCTCAGAGAAACAGAAATAATGAAGAGTAGCATTAAGTATAACAAATCTGTAAACTTAATTCTAGAAACTTAAATTTCTAGGAGAAATTATTGTTTATTTTCCATAAGATAAATATTAATAATAAACATACTAGCTGAATGTGGTGGCATGTGCCTGTAATCTTAGCACTTGGGAGCCTGGGGCAGGAGGATCATTGCAAGTTCACAATTAGCCTGGGCTACAAAGTGAGCCCAAGGTTAGCCTGAACTGCATAGTGAGACCCTGTCTCAAAAAGACAAAAAAAAAACAGAACAAAAACATACCAAGTTGATTCATGTATTCAAATTTATTGCATGCCTGCTATGTGCCTGGAGCTGTTGAAAGCATTGGAATGGAGAATAAAAAACTGGACAAATGTTTGTTGTCATAAAGAGTACATTCTAAATCTGCATTACTTTAGATTGGCCTCATAGAGCTCTTTAATTTGTGATGTTCTGTGCTTTGTTGCTCTTATTACTCAAGCTTTCTGTCACATGCTGATAATTCGGCAATTTTGACTATTAGAGAGTTAATAACAAACTTAAGTATAGGTTTGTAGCTTGATAAAAATTGAAGAATGAGGCCCATAGATAAATAAGAAATCTTTGAGTTTAGATTCATGAGGTCCAACCAATCCCCCAGTAAATTTAGGACAGACTTACTTTTTCAAATAATTGAGAGTTGAAGAGGTACTTAATTCTAATTATTGGATCATTCAGTTTTTTAAAAATGAAAATTTGGTAAAATGTGCTACACATACACACTTATGTTTAGGGTTTTTTGAGAGAGGGTCACACTGTGAATCCTAGGGTGGCCTTGAACCCAGACTGCCCTTGATCCCCTGCCTTGACACCTTTGGTACTGAGTGTAGATGTGTGTCACCACTCCTGGCTTCATATTTTTTGTGGGTTTGTTTGTATTATAGGGAATTATAGTACTGAGAGGTTTTGTACTTAGAAAGCATTTGCTTCATTATTCATTGATTTAGAAAAAGTTAAGACATTAATGGTCTTGGGATTAAGTCTTTAAAAATCAGATTTAATATTTTAATTTCTTAAAATGTTCTTAAACATTGAAAAATGAACATAAAGTCAGCTAAATGTATTTGAGAACTGGAACCCAAGATGTTAAAAATGTAGTTAATGTTTAAACTTCATTTTACCGTAATTTTTATCCAAAACTATTCAAACTGATGAAAAGGAACAAATGTGGCCAGATTCCCTTTATCTTCTTTCTTGCTTTTCCAATTTCAAGTGTGTGTGTTGCTGAAGCAAGCACATTCTTTTCTCTTTTCATTGGGTAGTAGAAACTAATACTATTATTTCTTCACTCAAAAATACTAATACGGGGACTAGGCCTTGCTTCCTAGTGTAAGACCCTGGATTTGATCTGCTGCAGCCAGCCAACAAACAAGAAAACTGATAATGCACATATTATATTAACATAAATAGTACTCTTTATGAAAGATAAATTATTTCCTAAATAAAAATTTCAGTGTGAAGAATGGCATTATTTTACATTTTTGTAACTCTTGTCAATTAGATATGCCTATCTTCTCCTGTGTTCAGTTTATGTTCTGTTGATTGAAGTATGTGAAGAAAATCTAATCTCTTCCAGATAATGTAATTAGAAAAGAAAACAGTAGCGGGGATGAGGAGTGTGGGGGTTAGTGAGCCTATAATTCTGGCACTCAGGAGGAGTTCGAAACCAGGGAGACCTTGTCTCAAAAATAAAAAACAAAAACAACAACAAGAAAAAAGGAAGAATAAATGGCCTTTTAGAAAAACTACAGATTTTGTTTGATACTGTGCTAAAACTTGGGTGTTGTTTTGTTTTTGTCTTGAATTTACTGTGTGGCCCAGGCTGGCCTCAAACTTGCAGCTGTCCTCCTGCCTTAGCCTCTTAAGTGTTGGGATTATAAGTGTATACTACCACACCCAGCTGGGTTTTTTTTTTTTTTTTTTTTGTCTTTTTCGTTTTTATCGGTACCAGGGATCGAACTCACGACTGCCTGCTTGCAAGGCAGGCACTTATGCTGCTGAGCTAAATTCCCAGCCCCTGGTTTTTTTTCCTCTACTCTCTTCTCCTCTCTTCTTTGGGAGAGGGAGGGTGTCCTGAAGGTGCAGTTTTTATTTTTAAAATTGTGATTTTCCTTGTCTCCTTTTTACTTACCTTTATTTATTTTTCTTATCTTTATTTCTTCTATAACACACACACACACACACACACACACACACACACACACACGTACACACACCATTTCTTTTTCTTAAGGGGTGCAAAAGGGCCAGTGATGGAAAAGAGATGAAGAGAGATAAGCTTGTCATTTGATGATAGTCAAAGTCACAGTCCTAATGCCTCTTTTACCAAGTGGTAGTTGTTGTTATGGTTTGTTTTGGTCTTTTTGAGATGATCTCACTTTGCAGTTCAGGCTGTCCTTGAGCTCACTTTGTAGTCCATGCTATTCTAGAACCTGCAGTGAACCTCCTGCCTCAGCCTCCCGAGTGCTTGGATTATAGGCATGCACCACCATGTCCGGCCAAGTGGTAGGTTTTTTTTTTTTTTTGTCTTTTTCGTTTTTATCGGTACCAGGGATCGAACTCACGACTGCCTGCTTGCAAGGCAGGCGCTTATGCTGCTGAGTAAATCCCTAGCCCCGAGTGGTAGTTTTTTAAAGGTTAGATTCTGTATAGAATCTGAAATCCTGTCAGTGAAACTTCATTACTTTGTTACATTAAAACCTATTGGTCTTTCTCTTTGAGTTAATACTCATACATAATTGTGTAACATCGTGCTGTCCAGTTTGAGAAAAATTGCTTGCTGAGTTACATAGATCTTCCAGGTGTTAAATTTCATTATAGAATATTTTAAAATCTCACTGTTAGCAATTCTACTGATTTCATTAGAAAAGTCTTTTAAGTATTAGTACATTGGCAATGTCATGGTGGCTATGAAAGTTTTCCAGAATTCTTCAGAGTTAAGATTTTCAGCCTCTCAACTGCTGAGATTTTAGGTATGCACTACCATGCCTGGCTCAGTTTGAATGTTTTCATTGGCAGTATATACTGTTAGGTTTTGCTCTTGAAGGATTAGGCCGACTTGGCATTTTGTCCTGAAAATAAGTGCCAAATACCCAAATCTTAGTAACTATAGTTGTCAGTTATTTTTTAAACAAAATTGAGGTCCTTTTTTTGTTTGTTTGTTTAAAAGTATATAGTTAGTGGTTGGCCTTGAACTTACAGTGGTCTTGCTGCCTCAACTTACTCAGTGCTGGTATGCACCATCATGTCTGGTTTGAGGTCTTATTTTGAAAGCAGCAAGCTTATAGTTTAGCTTCAAATGAAACAGCTACACAAATGCTTTTTCTGAGACTGTCATTTTACTTCACTGTGCAGCACAAGTAATTCAAGCTTATTTCTCATTTTGTCACACAAAATATTTTAAAAATGTGCTCATAAGAGTTGAAACATAAGACTCTTTGTATAATTCAGTGGTAGAATGCTTGCCTAGCATGCCTGACGCTCTAATCCTCAGCACTACAAAAGCAAAGAAATATTTAAGAATTTATAAAACTAATAATAATTTTTACTGATTTGTCATGGGCAATCTTAGGTGAAACTGTCTTTTTTTCATTTTTTCTTTTACATTTTTAGTTTTTGAGACAAGGTCTAGCTATGTAGTTTAGGCTGCTGCTTTGGCCTTCAGAGTGCAAAGATTACAAGCATGTGTCATTATGCCCTGGGTTAATTCCAAGGCCTCATGCTAATAGTGTAGTAGTTACCATATTTACTGCCACATTAAATGCTAGTAGTACAGTTTGATTCCTCTGCTATTGATTTTCACTAGTGGGTAAGAGTCTTTCCCACCGTTTTTGTATTGTTAGTACAAATATCAGTACACAGTGTTACAGGGTTATCAAAGTAAGCTGGATATGGTGTCACATACCTATAATCTCAGTACTTGGGAGGCTGAGGCAGGAGGATTTCTATGGACTATGTAGTAAGACACTGTTTAAACACATACAAAATTCAAAGGACCACGAAAATAGTTTGAATGGTATGGACTCTGTCTGAAACAGTCTTGACATTTAGAGATCTTTTCTTTTTTTTGTCTTTTTCCTTTTTATCGGTACCAGGGATCGAACTCACGACTGCCTGCTTGCAAGGCAGGCGCTTATGCCGCTGAGCTAAATCCCCGGCCCGACATTTAGAGATCTTTTGAATCACCTTCATCTTAGATAATAAAATACCCTGAAAGTTTGTAGATATAACACAACTCACAATTCAGCTTCTGAATAACAGAATTGCTTGTAATACATTGATGGGTGTACCAGTTCAAGCTGTTAATACTTTGCTTTTCTGAAACAGTTCTTCCTGGCCTGTTTGAAAATAATTTATGTGGTAATGTCTCAATCTTCCAGTCATGAAGTAAAATAGCTGATACTGGGCGTAATATATCTGTCTATTTATCTATCTATCTATCTATCTATCTATCTATCTATCTATCTACCTTAATATCTTACGGATATGTAAGCCAAAGTCCAAGATAGAGTGGCCCCATTTGTTTAACTTCTGGTGACAACACAGAGGGATAGGGTGTAATCACATTGCAAGAGAGGAAGCCAGAGAGCAGGGCGGGACCTGTCTTGCTCTTGTATAACAACTCACGGAACTGTTAATTCCTCAAGACCAGTACCTGCCCCTTCCTGGGGCAGTTTTCTCAGTCAGCTCTCACTAGGTTCTACCTTCTGCAGTCTCTGCTGTATACTTGGAGCATCAGTACATAATGCTGGGGACTAAACTGCCAATACATGAACTTTTGAGGAACACCCAAACTATAGCAAATCATCAATGTGTTACGACAGTTTTGGGTATATGCACCATTAGATACAGGGGTTTACTGTAAAAATATAGCTTAGCTTTTTAAAGCTTATTAACTCATTATCATGACAGTTACTGATTTTTTTCACCTTTTTTTTAAGTAGCAAATTTATTGCACAAAAGAAATGAGAAATAGGAATAGCTTCTGAGAGACATGAGAGGGTCCTGAATGGGTTGCCCTTTTGCCTTTTTCTCTTTAATAAAATAAAAATATAAAAATTTAGTGAAACATCAAGGTTCATAATAGATCAGATGTCAGAGGATAGACTGAATTTCTCTTGTGATACTTATCTTAAATTCTCTAGCAACAGATTTTTTTTTGGAGGGGGTCTTTTTGAGACAGGGTGCAGCTATGCAGTTCAGGCTAGCCTTGAGCTCACTTTGTAGCCCAGGCTGATCTCAAACTTGTAATGATCCTCCTGCCTCAGCCTCCTGAGTGCTGGGATTGCAGCCTGCGTCACCATGCTTGGCTGGTTTTCTGATTTTTTTTTTCCTTTTTCGTTTTTATTGGTACCAGGGATCGAACTCACGACTGCCTGCTTGCAAGGCAGGTGCTTATGCTGCTGAGCTAAATCCTCAGCCCCTGTTTTCTGATTTTTAAAAAAGGGTTTTGTGGCCCAGGATTTAGCTCATCGACTTTAAGCGCCTGCCTGCCAAGCGCAAAGGTCTTGAGTTCAGTCTCCCGTACAAAAATAAAAGGTTTTGTTAGTATATGTCTTACCTTTTATTTATAGTTAATAGTATTTGATACTAGAAGCTTTTTTTTTTTTTTTTTTTTGGTCTTTTTGAGATAGGATTTCATTATGCAGTTCAGGATAGCTTTGAACTCACTTTGTAGACCAGGTTGGTCTCTCACTCACAACCACAACAGTTCTCTTGCCTCAGTCTCTGGAGTGCTGGGATTGCAGGTGTGCATCACCTTTTTTGAGATGGGATTTTGCTCTGCAGTCTGGGCTGGTCTTGAATTCACTTTGTAGACAGAATAGCCTCCAGCAGTTCTCCTGCCTCAGCCTCCCAAGTGCTGAGATCACAGGTGTGCACCACTATGCCTGGCCCTAAAAGATTTTGGGATATTGTTTTCAAGTTTTTATCTTTGCCAGTTTTTACTTTCAATAGTTTGCTACATTTTCTAAGATGGTTTGTCTTTAGCATCTAACATATACCATGTCCAATTTCTGCAACTTTGGTATACTGGATAGTGAATCTCTAGAGAGACTGTCAGCTTACTGTATTTATAATTTTAACAAAATCAGAATGAACATTTTTCTTTCTAATCAATCCTGTTAAATATTTTTATTAAAAGAGAAATCTTGAGTTATTTCAAACTAGTTTCTTAAACTGTAGAGTTTTTTCCATGGGGAATACCAGGCAAAAGTATTCACCCTCCGTCCCCCTTTTTTTCTTTTTACAGTGATCTTAATCATAGCACTCAGTTTGTACAGGGACTAGCTCTTTGTACCCTCGGCTGCATGGGTTCCTCAGAGATGTGCAGAGATCTTGCAGGAGAAGTGGAGAAGCTCTTAAAAACCTCTAACTCTTATTTAAGAAAAAAGGTAACTTTTCTTTCTTTTTTTTTGGTCTTTTAGAGACAGGGTCTCACTATGTAGTTCAAGCTGGGCTTGAGCTTATTTTGTAGCTTTGGCTGGTTTTGAATTTGCAGTGATCCTCCTGCCCCAGCCTTCCGAGTGCTGGGATTACAGGCATGTACCACTGTGCCTAGTTTAAAAAGGTAATTTTTAATGAATCCAGTGTGTATGTTTGGATTAGGGAGAATTCTGGAGATGAAAAGGCAGAACTCGGTTTTGAAAACATGAATGAAAATAAAAGGATTTTTCTCTGGTCTTTTAAAAGTTTTTTTATGTATGAAAATTCCTCTTTTTTCAAGGAAATTTATAAGCAGATTTATTAAATATTCTAAGTGACACATCTCATTATTTCTAAAATTATGTAAATTCTAAGTATTAATAGCTGACTTTGGTATTAAAAAGCTGGCTTTGGTGGTGCATGCATATAATCCCAGCCCTGAGAGAAGCTGAGGCAGGAAAATTTGCAAGTTTGGATTCTGTCTAAGCAACTTAACAAGGCCTTGCCTTAAAAACAAAGCAAAACAAAACAAAACAACTCCACAAAAAAACCCCAGGACACAATTTAACAAGACCTTGTTTAAAAGAAAAAGCTGGGGATGTAGCTCAGTGGTAAAGTATCCTAGGTATAATCCCCAGTACTACCAAAATAAATATAAAAACAAAGAATGAAAAAAAAAAAAAAAAACAAAGAATGAATTGATCTTTATGAATTGACTTTAATGCTGATAATTATTGCTCATGTCTTTATACTAGTACCTTTGTGTCTTTGGAAGGACAGTTCCATTGAGACTTGATAATTATGAAGGAGTGATATAAAACCTTTTTTTAAAATTGGCATATCTGATTAGAATAGTAAGGGAAGATAATTACCTTGTTTTCCTAATTACCTGATTTTTATCTGTTGATAACATTTTGTTGAGCTTTTAAATTGCCCTTCAATCCTGAAACCTTTGTATAAAAGTAGATAGAATATAGAACTCCAAGAAACAAGCACATGCCTTCATGTTATTGGGTGTTTACTGTCCTCCTTTATTAATGGTGTGAGAGGGTTAAGCATTTTGCCAGGACAATGTGTAGTCAATGATGGCTGTAAACAAAGTTAAATTCTCTGTTTAATTTATAAGCCAGTACTTTTTGTTTTATTGGTTTTTTGAGACAGGGTCTCATTGTGTAGTTTAGGCTGACTTTGAACTCCTGGCAACCCTCCTGCCTTAGTCTTCTAAGTGCTGGCATTATAGGCACACACCACTATGCCCAGCTATGCCAGTGTAAGCTGTTGCTGTTTAGAAGGCACACTACTGTGTTAAATAAAACATTCCTTCAAATTAGTACTCCCCTCAACCCCTAGTGTATAGGAGGAATTAGCAGAAATCGTTTTTGTTAGTCTATCTAAACTTTTATGGTATTTGATTCAAGTAATAGCTGAAGGGGTAACCAGATTCAGCCTTCAAGTGTACCTTTCCTTCCAGTGGCCAAGTGAATACCATCTGGTTTTTAGTGGAGACTAGATAAGTGTATTTCAAATGATTCTTTTATTCTTCCTGGCATGAAACATTGGACCTTGCATGAGCATGCTCTGTACCACTGAGCTAGTCCCCTACCCTATTCAGAAGATTTTCTGTATGTTAGCAGAGTTGGTGGGAGAGAGTTAGGGCTGGGGACAAATGTATAGCATCTGTAGTGTGTGTTTTTCAGATACGTGTTATTTTTATACCTGTTGGTCACTTTAGAAGATTATTAGAGATGTTCAGAGATTGAAGTCCTTATCTGTTTTTTTTTTTTTTTAACTTTCCCAGAATTTTACATAAGTTATACTTATTTAATGAATTCATAGCAAGTAGGGTCTAGTCTAGAAAATTACTGCCTACTTGTACCACAATATTTGAACAAAGGGACAATTGGTCTGAAAGTTCCTTCTTAATATAATAGTATAAACTGAAAAGCCTCAACTGGTTAATAAATAATATCTCATGTCTAACTTTTTTCTTCTTTACTTTTCTAGTAAATGAACTACTTGGTGAAGTACTTGTATTATTTCTTTTTATAAGATTGGTTGGCCTGCTTACTTGAAATTTTTTGTCCTTTTATTTTTTTATAGGCAGCACTGTGTGCTGTTCATGTCATCAGGAAAGTTCCTGAACTTATGGAGATGTTTTTACCAGCAACAAAAAATTTATTGAATGAGAAGAACCATGGTAATGTGATTTGGCTGAACTCGTGAAGTACTGAGAAAAAGGGAAAGAAAAGGTTTTACATATTCATGATGGGGCCATAAGTTGTATGTCTCACTGCCAGGTGTCTTGAACCACTGGTGGTACTTGCATGACTGTCCCATTGAGTGTTTTTTTTTTTTTTAACTTATTTTATTAGTAAAAAGAGCAATAAAAGTGATTAGATCCATTTGTACTACCAGTAGTTCAAACCAGCAGGAACATGTTAAGGCTGTATCTGTCCTCTATCTCAGGGCAGAGGCAGAGGCAGAGGAGTTGCGTTTCTACTGTGCATAGACACTTTCCCAGTTGGCCTGCCAAATGTCTTGTCTACTTAGATATCCTAGTTTTATAAATAGATTGATTTCTTTATAATTAACTTGTCATTCATCTCTGAGCTTATAATATTTATTACCTGTACAAATGATCTTACCTTTGATTTTCATTCGTAAAACTCTTTGATTTCTTGGCCAATTTATAGTGAAAGAAAGAAAATTTTCTTCATTGTCATGTGGTAGGAGTACTAGATTAGTGAAAATTCTTTTGGGTTGCTTCTAACAGGAATTTGTAGTGGATATTTATGTATTTTTATGTAAAACTTTAGCGGAATTAAAATGGAATGTAGCAGTTCTTTTCCTGTACACTGTTATTCTTATTTTGAAGTCAGTTAAACAAATTCTAAGAAAATTTACATCTTAAATGCTGTGGGATATTTGAGTAATTTAGTTCTGTGCCAGAATGCTGAAAATATGCTTAACACATGAATCTTTAGGTCACTTATTTATTACTTAGTGAAACGTATATTGGGATTCTTTTTATTGACTTTAGAACAAGCTAATATATTTTATCATCCCTAATTATTTTGAAATTTTGTTACATTCTCTTTGGAAATTTAAAGTGTTATTAAGTAAGATTTCTGTCTCTTGAAATTTATAGGTCAGTTCAACTATTTTAGAGCAGAATAGGTCTTGTTTCCATTGACTATGTGTATGTTTTTATGGTTATTCTCAGCTCAAGAGACACTGGTGTTGCTTTTAAGTAACTATATGTAATTATTAAAAGTATTCTGATTTGACCAGTATTAAATCAGCAGGCTTCTAGTAAGTACTCTCTTTGTAGTCACCACAATACTTAGATTCTTTGGAGAATTAAAAAGCAAAAGTAGCAACTATACTTTTGGAATTGACCTTCAGGAACTCAAGGCCCTTCCTGTTCTACAAGGTTGAATAATAGAGCCTCATTTTTAGTTTTTCCTTAATTTTTTGTTTCAGGTGTCCTCCATACGTCTGTAGTCCTCCTCACAGAGATGTGTGAGCGAAGTCCAGACATGCTTGCACATTTCAGAAAGGTAGGTACTGTTCTGTGTGTCTTTTTTGATTGGAAAATAATTTTCCTGAAAAGTATATGCTTTTTTCACTTAAAAATTTTTTTGGAAAGCAATGGAGGTGAATAAAGGATTTAACTAACCTTCTTGTGGTAGGGCTGGAAGCCAAATTTAGACTTATAAGAACTGGCACTAGTATAATGCTTTATTTTTCAGAGTAGAAGTCCTGTCTTGTTGACAGACACAAATTTCTTATGTTTTATCTGTTTGTTGTTTTGACATTGAGTCAGGAAATATAACCTGAGGTTACATTACAAATAGAACTTTTTTTAAAGACAGGTAATTTTCTGTTTTACTTTTTTTTTTTTTTAAGATGAAAACTGCAAACTGGAACTTCATTTTTTTTTTCTTTTATCCCACTGTTCAGCTTAGTCCACTGACTCCTGTGATGAAAGTTCTGACATTAAGTTCTTTTTCAATAGCCTTTTAAAATGAGCGTTTTTATTTTTCCTTTTAAAAGGCAATAGGAAGGAGGATTAAGACAAAGGTTATTCTTTGGGTAGCTACATGCACTTACTTTCTTTTATAGGCTGCTGAGCATTCCACAAATAGGGCTCATTTTGTATTTTAGATCTAACAGCAGTTTTTTGACTTTTTCCTCCCTTAGATGTTCATGTCTTGATTAAATTATTGTAAAATAGTATGAGCCCGTATCTGTCCCTAATGCTTGCTTTATATGTTTTGTTCCTGTCGTCTGTTTGGAATCCTGCTGTATGTTAGAATGAAAAGGTAAGAATTAACCCTCTTTTAGATGGTGCATGCTGGCATTAGGTCCTTAGCAGCTTTTGTGTATCCATCCACAAATGTGGCTTTTAACCTATACTAATGCTGAAGCTGTGCTTAATACTGTTATTTGTTCTAGCATTTTTGGCTAACTTCCTAGTCCAGTTTTTGTCTTGTCACTTAAACTCCTGACTCCAAAGTCAGCCTTGGATTTCAGTTGCAGCCTTTCCTGAATTGTAAGCCTCCTGCTCTGCCTTTTCTTGATCTTCATTTGAGAAGCTTTCAGCAGATTCCTTGTGTCTTTAGTGATGGCAATTCCAGATCAGTCTGGAAACTTGACACAAAACATCGCTTCTTTTTGAAGTAGATATTTTAGAGCCATATGTGGTAATTGAGTATTTTACAAAGCTCCATGTGAGCTTTCAGTTCAGATCTAGAGTTTTTATTTTCCCTGTATCTGGACATAATCTTGCGAGGTATTTTGGAATACTAAAACAACTTACAGGTAGGGTAGGAGGGCATCAACTGATTTTCATGGCTGCAGCTTTTCTTTTTGTCATCTTATTTTGTTTGTCCTGTCATCAGTTTTAATAACTTCTGTTTTTGTCTGAATAAAGCTGGGATCCAAGAGTTTGTGTGCTGAACACTTAGATATTTGTGCTTTCTGTCCCAGAGTAATCTTACGAAATGAGCTAGCCTTTGGCAGTGAGTAAAACAATTTAATAGCCTAAGGAAAAAAGACTTCTCCAAGAACTAACAGCTTTACAAAAGTAATTAGGTTATATATAGTAGGAAAAAAAAAAGCAGACCTTTGGGAAGTTTGCAAGGGGAGCGGCTTATCTCTAATCCAAGTTTGTCCACAATTGACTGATTTAATGATTTTTGCAGAATTCACAGATTTTTGTGGTTTAGCTTTGTCTTATTTTTGCAGTTGTCCAAATTAGATTTTTAAGTGACTTAAGGGTCATTAACTTTTGAAGTGTTGAGGCCAAACTTACTTAAACTCATATAAAATTTTGTTTTTTGGCGTTTAGAAATGGGCTTAATGTTTTGAGTGTATGTCTTGGGAATGGCGTGGTTCTTCACTTTAATTGTAACCCTCCTTTGAACTTGGGAAATAAAGGTGGAAGAGTCTAAACACAATGAGAAATTATAATTGAATTGCAGCAGAGTTGGCACTGTTCAGATCGGCTACTACTTTACTTAATTTAGGCCATTAGAGTTGTTTAAATAGCTAACTTGGTTTTTCATTTGGAGACTGGAGAAGTTCCTATTATAACAGCTTGTAGTAGGAGGGTTTTTAGCATTAGGTAATTGATCATCAGAAATAAGATGAGGGCTAATATGTATTTAAAGGGTCTGTAAGTTCAGCTTGGCAATATTGCCTCTGCTAATTTTATGACTGTAATGAAAAAATTGAAGAAACAGGCCACAAAACAGCATGAATAATTAAGTGATGAATTTAGCAAAATCCTGTCATGTGAGTGAAGAATAGGGGAATGGAATATTCATGGCCTTGGTATCTTGAAGTAAAAACTGTATTTTCTTTGTATCTTTTTCAGTTGGTTAATGTTCTTTGATATTCTCTGTTGATTGTTGGAAAATGACATAACTAGCTCTATTTTAAGAGGAAACTTTCCTGTATGTTAGGTGGTATGTTTTAAAGCTATATTTTAATGAAATTAAATTTTGGTATGAGAACATTTGAATGGATAAAAACCAAACAATTCTTTGCCACCTAGGTGGATTCAGTTCTACAAATGTAAACATGCGGTGTGCTCCCCAGGCATCTGCTCTACTTCTACTTGGTTCACATAGACTTTCTGACTTACTATTGTAGGATCTTTGCATCTGGAGCTTAAAAGTCTTCCTTTTTTTCCAGATAAAATATATGTTACTTTTGAGTTTTTGGCCTAAGAACTCCTAAGTTACATTTTTGAAATATGTCCAGCATATTACTGTTTTTGAATCAGTAGTTCTCTGGAATTCAGACCCTTGCATCCTTTTTCTAAACCAAAGGACCTGCTTATTCAAGAGGCATTATTAGATATTTACTGTTTTTTGATGCATGTTTCTTTTCTGCAGCTTGTACCCCAGTTAGTTCGTATTCTAAAGAACCTCATCATGTCCGGATATTCCCCAGAACATGATGTTTCTGGTATCAGTGATCCCTTTTTGCAGGTAAGTCTGAAAAAATTTTTGAATAAATGTTATGTCAATTTAACAAATTTTGATAGATTGTTTTTCTTGTTTGTGTTGCATAAATATTTGATAGTTAATTTATTAATAATAAATACACAGGGGCACAATTTGGTATTTTATTACAATTATAGAATAAAATTGTAACTTTAACCAAAAATTATTTACTACTTACATGCCTGAATTATCAGTACAATAATAGATCTGCAAGTGGTGCTATTCCTTTATCTGTGGGCTATGAAGGGTGAGTTGTCTAATGACTGTTGGATATAGAAACACTATATGCCTTAAATAAATGTTTAAAATTCTATTTGATTTTGAACATTTCTTTCTTTCTTTCTTTTTTTTTTTACCGGAACTGGGGATCGAACTCACAACCTCACACTTGCCAGGCAGGCAGTTATGCTGCTGAGCTAAATCCCCAGCCCATGATTTTGAACATTTCTGATGAGATCTTAATATTTTATATTTATTTCCTATTAAGCAAGCTTCCTTTTTGCCAACCTCGTTGCTGAAATTTCTCATATTTTGCACATTAGGTACGGATTTTGCGGTTATTAAGAATTTTAGGACGAAATGATGATGACTCAAGTGAAGCTATGAATGATATATTAGCACAGGTGAGTAGACCAGTTTCCATTTTATTTAATATTTTCATCTACTGAGAATAGAGTGATTGTTGATTGCTATATGGAGCAGGTTTTGTTTCCTCATTGGTGGCTCTCATCAAAATGTCTCTTGTTATCTCTTGATAGTTTTTGGAAGCATTGTTTCACCACATATGTACTTCCCTCTGTGTCTTTTCAGGTTGCCACTAACACAGAGACTAGTAAAAATGTAGGAAATGCTATTCTTTATGAAACTGTTTTGACTATCATGGATATTAAATCGGAAAGTGGATTGCGAGTAAGTCTTTTACAATCTTTTTTGCTGTCTAAACAGAATGATTGATTATCTTTTGACGGTAGAACTTTGGAATTGGACTCCATTTAGAACTTATTTTAGGAAGACATCAGGTAATAGCGCATACTGTTGGTTTTTTTTGGAATGTAAAGTATTTTTTCCCATTGAATGCTTAATATCAGGTATAACAAATTTTGTAAGACTGTATGTATAGTTAAATATATAGATACTGTTGAGAGAGGATACTTCATAATAAGCTTTTAGTAGAGCCACAATTTGAGTTGTATTTATTATTCCAAGCAAAACCCAATATTCAAATAAGTTTGATTTTATTTAAAGAATCAACATACAGACTAAAACTCTCAAAAGTGCACAGGAAGCTGGATATAGTGACACATGCATATAATACTAGCATTTGAGAGGCTTAGACAGGAGGACTGCTGCAAATTCAAGGCCAGTGTAGGCTACAAAGTGAGTTCAAGAGCAGCCTAAACTATTTACTAAGACCTTGTCTCAAAAAATCAAGAAAGAAAAAAAGGTACACAAGAAAGATAATATCTGCTTTATACCTTTAATATGTAGCCTCTGAGTTCTTCCAGAGGGAAACACTTTTAGTGGTTTCCAGTATATTTTTTGAGATATTATATTTAAATGTGTTTTCAGATGCATATTTATGTATATTTGTTTTTTTCTTCACTTTCAATAAGCCTTTTATTGTAAATGATTTTAAACTTATAGTTGCATAATTTATAGTTCTTATATATACTATACTTTTAACCCACCTTCCTCTAATGTTAAGATCTCACAAAATTGTAGTGTAATTATGAAAAGTAAGAAGTTCATGATGACATTCATTATACTAGTAATTAAAATACAGACTATGCATATTTTACAGTTTTTTCTACTTATATTTATTTTCTATCCCAGGAGTCAACTCATGCTCTCACATTGCATTATTTTTTTATGTGTCCTTAGTCTCCTGATCTTTGACCATTTTTTAGTCTTTGTCTTTCATGACAAATTTGAAAAGCAGTATTCAGCTTCTTTCTAGAATGTATCTCCATTGAAGTTTGTTTGATATTTTCTCTTTCTTTTTTTTTGGTACTGGGATTTGAACTCAGGGCCTTGTTTTTTCTCACAATTTTATGGATTAAGACAATACTTTTTGTTAAATGTACACAAATAATCTGCTCTTTTTCATTGATGATACAGGAATTACTTGCTATCTTTCTTTCATTATTACTGTGGTGTTAACCTTGGTCATTTGCGGAAGGTGATGTCTGCTGGTTGTCTTTACTATAGTCACTGTTTTTTGTCTTTCATAATTAAAATATGTATTTGTATATATTTTAAAATATATATAGTGGTACAGGGGTTGAACCCAGGGCCTTTTCATTCATTAAATCTCTACCCTTTTATTATTTTTATTTTGAGACAGGATCTTGGTAAGTCACTAAGTTGCCCAGGCTGGGCTTCAACTTGCAACCCTCTCCTTCCTCAGCCTCTAGAATGCTGGGATTACAGATGTGGATCACATTTCCAGCATGTAATTAAAAACATTTTGAGAGAGACACGTCTAGACAGTATAAGTAACCTATTTACACACTTTTGTTCATTGGTTTTGACATCTGTAGACACTCTTACCTGCACTAATTACAAAGTTGATGTTCTAATGATAGTTTTCCTATTTCTTTCATGGTTTTTCCTCATTCAGTAATAGTTCTATAAGTTGTCCCTTTTCCCCCATGAATTTTTTCATTAATCATTTATTAATATTAGAATTGCTAACCTTACTAACTACAGAATACAGTATCATTGCAGTCATGTAACCAAAGGAACTTAGGTTAAATTCTCTCTCTTTGAAACAAATGAAGTATATATTATTCTGTATCTTGCTTTTTTCATTTATCATTACTCTTGGAGTTCATTCGATATTCATGTAGAGAAATATGTTTCATTCCTTTTTGCCTTTCTTAATTGTAATATAATATACACGTAACGTAAAATGTACTATTTTAATCATATTTAAATGCATAGTTTAGTGGCATTAGTACATTCATTGTTATGTAACCATTACCATTATATGCTCCAGAACTTTTTTAGGCTTCCCAACCTGTCTCCATTAAACAGTAACTCCCCATTCTCTATTACCAGTCCTTGGCAACCACCATTCTACTTTCTATCTCTTTGAATTTTACTGCTCTTACCTCCTCCTGGAAAGGTACAGGAAAAGCCAAAACTGAAAGGTTTTTCTTACCTTATACTCTTTGGTCTTATAATCCCTCAGTGTTTTACTTTTAATACCAAATGTATGAAGTTTCTGACACACAAACAGTTCTTCAGTGGCACCAACTAGATGGTCTTTAATTTAATTCTGACACTGTCTACATAGTGTCACACCTTATGCTTTGATGGCTTAGTCTTACAAGACCATCACTTCACATGCCACTCACAAGTATAGATTATGATCTGTGCTGACCAGCCACTTAAAAATCTGTGGTCCTATACCTGTCTGAGTTTGATTAATTTGCTAGAGTGGCTCACAAGACCCAGAGAAACATTTTACTTAAGTACATGAGTTTATTACATAGGATACTACAAAGGTTACAGTAGGAGCAAAAGAAGTATAAAGAAAGGCATATGCAAAGGGATGAGCAGCTTTTATGCCCTTCCCAGGCATGCCATCCTTCGGGAAACTACATATTGTTTAGCTGTTTTGATGCTTTTAGGCATCCTGTTCTTTGGGATTTTTTATAGAGATTCTATTATGTAGACATAATTGATTAAATCTTTGGCTACTCGTGATCTGTATGACTTCCAATACCTGTTTTCCCTGGAACTTGGAGATGAGGCTGAAAGCTTGAACTCTACAAACACATGATTGATTTCTCTGACAAACCAGTCTCATTCTAAGGCTATCCAGGAGCCCTAACAAATTCACCTCAATACAATGAAACATGCTAATATTCCACCTAATTCCAAGGGATTAAGGAGTTGTATGCAAAGAAGCCTAAAAAGACCAGTTATTTCATAATATCATAATGCCTCATATAAAGTTAGATAGTATTTTTTGTCTGTTTGTTGTTTTTCATTTAGGATAATGTCTTCAATGTTTTTAAATGTTGTACCATGTGTTATGTCTAATGGCTGCATATGATTTCATTATATAGCTGTCAGTATATATTTAGCAAACTTGCTTTTAATGGACATTTAGAATATCTTTTATCATTTGTGATTTGCTGATAATGCCAAAGTAAACTTTTATGCACATGTACAATTAATTATGTTTGTCAGATAAATTCATAGAATTGGAATTGTTGAGGCAGAGGACCTACTTTCTTTAAGTTTTAGAAGTCTCACCTGGCTTAATTGTAATTCAAGCATTTGGTAACGTTTCATGGAAATAGAATAAATGTTCTCTCTGTTTTAATTCTAAATATTTGTAATTATTGCCAGATTACTCTTCAAAGAGGTTATACCAATTTCTGTTCTTTTTTTTTTTTTTTTTTTTTTTTTTGTCTTTTTCCTTTTTATCGGTACCAGGGATCGAACTCACGACTGCCTGCTTGCAAGGCAGGCGCTTATGCTGCTGAACTAAATCCCCAGCCCCACCAATTCTGTTCTAACAATATCAAAACTTTAGAACATAATCTTCTAAGCAGTTACTATTGAAATAGAATATGAGTTCAGCCAGGTGTGGTGGCGCACACCTGTAATCCCTGTACTTGGGAGGCTGAGGCAGGAAGATTGTTGCAAGTTCAAGACCAGCCTAGGCTACAAAGTGAGCTCAAGGACAGCCTGAACTATATAGTGGGACCTTGTCTCCAAAAAAAAAAAAAAAAAAAGTGGTTTCAAGAGTTTGTGTTTATTTATTTGTTGGCTAATAATCTATAGATACCATCCTTAAATAATTTGTACACATTAGAGTTATGATACACTATAAATATTTTCTTCTCTCAGTCTTTTAACTTATGCTGTTTCTCTTTAGGTGCTAGCCATAAATATTTTGGGTCGGTTCTTATTGAACAATGACAAAAATATTAGGTAAGTCAACTAAAAAAAATCTTGGTTGGGTATTATAAACTTACTATTTTCAAGAGTGACTTTGCTCAAGATTACACACACAGACAGATACACACAGTTGTTTATCAAGAAATTCAACTCAGAATTTTTACTTTTAATCTGGTATTAAGTATTGTTATGTGAAGAATTTGAGGATGTGTCTTATGGCTTTTTCCTTTTGTTTGTACTATAAATCAAGTGTTCAAACTTCTTGTAAAGGAGAAAATGATAAATAAATAGTTTAGTTATTTTGGGCCCTATGGTCTCTGAGGCACCTGTTCAACTGTGTTAGTCTGGAGTTAGCCATAGACAATCTATAAATGATGAATGTGATTGTTTTCAGTAAGAGTTAATTAACAAAATGGGGGAATTTTGCAGGTAGATTGTCATTTGTTGACCTCTGCTCTAAAATCTATCTGGGTTTTAGGAACCCCAGATAGATTTTGTTTTTAGAGTGGAGATTGAACCCAGGGCCTTTGCACTGAGCCCAATGCCCAGGTTCCTATTGCTTACCCCTAATTCTCCTTACCCCCTTTTGAGACAGGATCTCATTTTGTCTAGCTGGATTTGAATTTGCAATCCTCCTGCCTTAGCTCTTCCTAGAGTGTTGGAATTGTAGAGTTATGCTACTAGGCCCATATCCAGATAGTTTTTTAAAAATGAATAAATTGATTAGTATTTTCTTTTGTTATGTCCCTTTATGTAGTATTTTTGTCTGCTCTTTTTCCTAATTAGGAACATTTTTATTGCATTAAGCATAAAATACAGAAGTAAATTTTATTTTACTCTGAATTATCTTGTCCTTTAAAAAAAATTTTTTTTTTTGTTTTTGACTTTTTGAGACAGGGTCTTGCTATGTGGTTCAGACTGGCCTTGGGCTCACTTTGTAGCCCAGGGTGGTCTCAAATTTGCAATGATCCTCCTGTCTCAGCCTCCCAAGTGCTGGGATTACAGGAGTGTACCACCACTATGCCCGACTCTTAAAAGGATTTTTAAACACTTGGTCTTATACTCAAAATTTTATGGAGGCAGTTTTCATGTATCAAAATAGAGTTTTGGCATATAAAAATAGAGATTACATGAGTGGTAAAATAATTTTCTCTTGCATTTGGGGAGTAAGGAAACCTGCAAAGTCATATATACTTATTTTGTTTTACAATTTTGAAGATTTTTGTAGGAATTGAGTATGTTACTTTTGGAAGTTTAATGGATTTGACTGTGAAAGCAAATCTAAACCCCAAGCATCTTCTGTTTATCAATAGTTTAGATTATACTATCTCTACATGTATTTATTTATAGACAGTCTTGCTATATAGCTCAGGCTGGCCTTGAACTCTTAAGATCCTCCCGCCTCAGCCTCCTGAGTGCTGGGATTACAGGCATGTGTAACCAAGCCTGGCTAACCCTTTAAAGATTACTTTTATATTCACTAACAATCTTTACTTTTTTTGGGTGGGGGTACTAGGGATCAAACTCATAACCTTGTGCTTACCAAGCAAGTGCCTGAGCGACTGAGCTAAATCCCCAGCCCACAATCTTTACTTTTAAAGATTTAAAAATGTATGTTTCCCCTTTTCGATTAGACATCTCTGTTATTATTTAGGTGGGTAGAAAGTATCTTGAATTTTACATTTTAACTCTCTTACTCTGCAACTTTGTTTCATCCAGATATGTAGCTCTGACATCTTTGTTGAAGACAGTGCAGACAGATCACAATGCAGTACAGAGGCACAGAAGCACAATTGTGGACTGTCTAAAAGATTTGGATGTCTCAATAAAACGGTAACAACCTGCAACTTCTCAGTTTAGAATTTTTAAATGTAGCCAGAGAAACAGATTATTGAGAATGTATTCCCTTTTAATAGTTTTGAGAGCAAGAGTGTGAAAATTTATGTAACTACAGTATTCATGGGTAACTTTCTGCAGTGAATCCATTTTTAGGAAAGAAAGAAAAATTTAGGTCAACAAGAAGCATAATAGGAAATATTTAAGTGTACACTTGGTTCTTTGATAAATGCAACAGGTACAACTAGGCTGGGCAGTTTACGCAGCAGTGGTACTGTGCTTTGTGTGTTGGAGGATGAAAATAAGGAGTGATCCATCGGCTGAGTGTCTTATCATGATGCTGAAACTCAATTTGCTGACAGCACACATTTTTCACAGTACTTATGACCCAAGATACTGGAAGCAGGTGTGTTTCTTAGAATTGTACACGTAAGGGGCTGGGGATTTAGCTCAGCGGCATAAGTGCCTGCCTCGCAAGCAGACAGTCGTGAGTTCGATCCCCGGTACCAATAAAAACGAAAAAGACCAAAAAAAAAAAAAAAAAAAAAAGAATTGTACACCTAGGAATGACTGTTAGGCAACTATAACACACTCATAAAGCACAGATCTTTTCCTTCAGTGGAGTAGCTCTGCTGGTTCTGCTGTTAGGTCTAGAAGTGTTGGTAATCCCAGTTATCTTTAGCTTCCATGAACTTTTAACTATGTATTCAAATATGGAAACAAAGAAGATTTAAAATGATCTCTGAAGCAGGGTGTGTGGTGGTGCGCCTGTAATTTCAGCAGTCAGAAGGTAGTAGGAAGTCAGTAGGAAGAACACTGGAATTGGAGGCTAGCCTGGGCTCCTAGTTAAATTCATAGCCAGCCTAAACTACACAGTGAGACCGTATCTCAAAAACACAAAAGACCTCTGAAACCATTCAGTTAGCAAACTGAATTTTGTTAGTGATACTGAGTTCCTTTTGTTTGTGTGCTTAAGTCCCTGGACAATTTAAAGATAAGACCTAAACTCAGTAAGTATGTGTGCTGCTGAAGCAAGCATAAGACCTAGAGTCAGTAACTTTTTATATAGTGCTTTGCAAAGGAATTTTTTTGTTTTTTGTTTTTTTTTTGGAGATGTTTTTGCTTTGTGGTTCAGGCTGGCCCTAAACTCACTGGGTAGCCCAGGGTGACCTTAAATTCATGATGATCCTCCTACCTCAGCCTTCTGAATGCTGGGATTACAGGCATGTGCTACCATGTGCCTCTTGTAAAAGATTTTAAAAGCACACTTTCAGTTGTTTTCAGAGCAAGTCAGTTAGGCTATGTATTTGCTTTCTGTTCCCAATTAATAGATTCATTAAAATATGGTCTGAGGGGCTTCAAATGACTTACCAAAGCCTAACTCTTGCAGTCCTCAGAACTGAAATCAAGCCTTCTGACTCCTATATATATTTTATGGTTTTTCTATAGTTTTTTTGTGTGTGTTTGTTTTGAGACAAGATTTCATTATGCAGTTTCGGCTGGCCTTAAACTCATTTTGTAGCCTAGACTGGTAAACACAGCAATCCACCTGCTTCAGCCTCCCAAATGTTGGGATTACAGGGGTATGCCACCATGCCTAACTTCTTACAGTTTTTTTTTTTAGTAGGATTTGAATTTTAAAGATAAAATTCACGTTACTTTAACAGAATATAGAATTTTAAGTGTTCAGATCCTAGAGCCTTACCTGACTTGTTTTAAATTCTGACTATCCTTAGTAGACTGGGCCAAATTACTTAACCTTTTGATGTTTTGATAGCTTTATTTGTGCAGTTTAGAGAGAGGAGCACATAGTTTATAGCATTGTTCAGGATTAATTGAATTTATATATATATAATCTATAAATTTCTTAGCCATTTTGTAGGAGTGCTTTTATCTCTTGGGATTTAATTTTTGTTATGAAAAATAAAAGTATTAAATACTTACCAGATTGTTATTTTTGAAAGTTCATGTGTACATATAGTGTTTGAATTTTTGGTCAAATATGTACAGATTCATACAGTACTTTTGTTTGTATGTTAAATATTTGTCCATCTCTGTGTGTGTGTACTACCTTCCCCTTTCTGGGGATAGATAGCCCATACCCTTCATACTGAGTTTGATCCCCAGCCCTTTAAATAATGTATGTCTTTAAAAATTTTTGAGACTAGGTCTAGCCTCCCAGTCTGCTGGAGTTGCAATTGTGTGTCACCATGCTCATCTCTTTGTTGCCAAATTTGATAGTCATTTAGTAGAAAATCTTTATTTGCCCTAATAGCAATGCCCTTTGTTTTTTTTTTTTTTTTTTTTGTGGCCCTCATTTTCCCTTTCAGTTTTTGATTCTAATTTCCTGTATACTTTTTGATGTTACTGATATGACCTCATCTTTGGACAGAAGTGTGGAATATAGTAAAAGTAGAAAATAATGAATGAATATATCACATTTTAAAATGAGAAGTGCAGAGAGGCATTATTATTGGTAGTCCTTTTGATGATTCCTTTTTAGAGACTTGTGAATACTATAAATTTTACTTCATAGAATAGATTGTATAATTTTGGTTCTTGGTACGAGTTATCTTTTAAGGAGTTTTGAAGAAAACTATTGAGTGAAGAAGATTCACAATATGAGAACCAACCAAGATTACACAAGCGTGAATCTCCTTGTGTGTTAAGAGTGGAATGATAGCCTTGTGGAAAGACATTAGCTATTTGTCAGTGCTTTTAATGTTCAGAGAGATTGTACCTGGGTCTCTGTTTCATTCTCACTATAAATATCTAGTTTTTTTTTTTCTTTTTTACATTTTTCTCCCCTGCAAGGCGTGCAATGGAATTGAGTTTTGCCCTGGTAAATGGAAATAATATACGAGGCATGATGAAGGAATTACTTTATTTTCTGGATTCATGTGAACCAGAATTTAAGGCAGACTGTGCATCTGGAATCTTTCTTGCTGCAGAAAAGTAAGATTTAATTTTTATTTTTATTGATTACAAGGTACTTAGGACTTTTTGGAACATATTTAAAACATGAGGGAAATGCTGTAGATATCTTTAAAACCTAACATTTATTCTAAGCTCCCAATTTTAAGTTAGCTATGAGAAAGCCCTTAGAGCTGGCATTTAAGTATGTCAAAACCAAACAAAATCTTCTGTATTTGTTTTTTACTTTTCAACTCTAATGCTGTTTATATGAAAGGAGTAGAAAAATTATAGAATCTGAATTGAAGTTTCTACATAAAACTTGAAGAAGTACCTCAAAATTTTAGTATGCTTATTATTCTTTCTCTTCTTCCTACTTGAATTTAAAGGAACCAGTTTACAGTTTTGCTGTTACCTCTATCTAGGGAAAGTCCCTTTTCTTTATCTTTTATCCTCTTCTGCCCTAATTTTGTGATTTATTTTCTGAGAAACCAGGACAAAGTTTCATTTGTCAGTTCAGCAGTTTCTGTTGCAATATTAAGGGAAACAATTGAATTTGACATATTTTTTATCATTCTTTAAAAATTGTTAGGTTTGATTAAAGGTGAAATGTCTCCAAATATAATCACTTAAATGAGGGAACCTGGAAAAGGCTGTAGGACAAAGTCATTGAATATAATATAGTTCATGAGTCTCAATTTTTTTATATTCTGCCATTGTTTTTTCCAGGTATGCACCTTCCAAACGGTGGCATATAGACACAATTATGCGTGTTCTGACCACAGTAAGTAGCTTTTTTCAGCCAGGCCTATATTAAGTGCTATACTATGTGTAATGAGAAATGAGCCAGACTAAATAAGCCCTTCTACTTATGTAATTTATATTTTAATGGAGAAGATTAGAAATTCTTGGGGAGATACATAATGTGCTGTCAGGAAGAGATAAATGCCATTTGGGGAAAAATCCATAAAAGTAGCATGAAAAGAATAATGATGACTTGTTAGGGAGGGATATGGGGCAAATGGCCAAGTGTTTTCAAGGTGGTCAGAGCAGGTCTCTCAGAAGATAACAAACATTAAAGGAGGAAGCTTTGTAAAGATCATGTGTGTGCGGGGGACAGTGTACTAACTAGAGGAAATGGTAATTAAACCGAAGGTAGCAATAAGTGTGGCCTGCTTGGAGAGTAACAGGAAGGTAAATGAAGTTAGTACAAGAAGTGAGAGACAGATAATGAGTTGGAGTCTGAGAGATAGGGAGAGGCCAGATTATATAGGGGCTTATAGGAATTTAAATTGTATTTCGAGTGTGGAAGGAGCTATTGCAGGGCTCTGAATGTCTGAATTTATTTATGATTAATAATTCCTGTTTTAGATGTTGTCTTTTTTTCCCCCTTTTTAGCATTTTTGTAGGGTTTTGGGGCCTTATGTATTTACCATTCAATTAGTAGACAAGAATTAAAGACTTAAGAATAAAAAAAAGTATGCCAGGTGTAGTGGCCCACACCCAAAATCTCAACATTTGGGAGGCTGAGGCAAGAGGATTGGAAGTTCTGTAGCAAGAGCCTTCCTAAAAGACAACTGCAAAACTCAGCTGGGTCTAGTGGCACATGCCTATAATCCAGCACCACAGGGAGCCTGAGGAAGGAGGATCCAGAGTTCCAGCCTAGTGGCTATTTAGTGACTTACCAAGATCCCATCTCAAAGTAAAAAAAAGGGATGAAGTATAGCCAAAAAAAAGGAAAGAAGAAGAGATATTTTTATATTCAAAGAAAATTTTATCTCATCATGGTATCAGAAATAGATATCATAAAGAAAAATATTGTGAATAGGAGCTCATTAAAATTAAACTTAGAAAAAATGGAAAACATTTACAATTTCAAAGCAAATGATAAATAGAGCAAAACATTGTAACATGACAGTATCTTAGTATTTTTAGTCAATAAGAACTTAAAATTATTAGGAAAAGTCAACACATTCATAATTGATATTTGAATAAGCAGTTCACAAAAGAAGGAAATGGCTAATTAACATTTCAAAAAAAATCCTTAAAGTGAGTAAAATAAAAGTCAGGCATTTTTCATCTTTTGTGTGCATTTGTGTGTGTGGTGTTGGTGATCAAACCTTGGGCCTTGTGTATGCCAGAGAAGTCCTCTGCCACTAAGCATCTGCAAACCCCATGCACTACTTTTTTTATGGATGCTGGGTCTTGTTCTGTTACACAGGCTGCTCTTGAACTCATAGTCCTCTTGCTTCAGTCTCCTAAGTAGCTGAGATTATAGGAGTGTATCATTATACTGGCTTCTGTCATACTTTTTAAAATAATTTCCTACTGTTGGTTAGAAAGTAGAGAATCAAGCAGCACTCTCTGTAATAGTATAAAACAGTGCCATCTTTTTGAGTGCACTTTGGTTAGCATTTTGCAGAGATCTTAGATTATACCTGTTGATTTATTAGTTCTGTTTTTAGGACTTCAACCTTGTGGGAAGAAGAAAAAACAATTTTATTAAAGTGCACATACAAAAGTGTTCTAAACTTGTTTATATAAGGGGGAAAACTGTAAATTATCAAATATTGGTAGGAATGGAACTATTTAAATTAAAGTTAAATACATTTGTAGTCTCAGTGTGGCGTTGTATGCTTGCTATCCCAGCATTTGGAAGGTGAAGCAGGAGGATCACCATGGGTTCAAGAACAGCCTACTACATGGGGAGTCTAAGGACAGCCTGAGCTACTTAGTGAGACCCTGGCTTTAAAAGTATTATATATAAATAAATAGCATCATGCTAATTCCCAGTTTGCATATTATTTAAATTTTTAGAAAGTTAAATGTTAATAAATTTGATTAATGGGGAAGTTATATTGTTAAAACACAATGAATCAGGATGCTATTCTTAGTTTTTTCTTTTTTTTAATTCATGAGGCCCAGAAGAAGGGAAAAATTAGAGCTCCTGAAGAAAAATGTTTATGAAATTTGAAGACCCTTTCTTTTTATGTTTCTACTTTTCATTTTTCTATTTCATTTGTGTTTTCTTACTATCACTGTATAAGTTTTCTTCTTTAGCCTTGTTGTGCCAGCTTGTTATACCTGGAATAAATGTCCTATGATTGTGGTTGTTTTTTAAACTTTTTTTTTTTAATGCATTGTTGGATTTGGCTTGCTCTATATCCATCTGTATCCAGGTCTTTTTTTTCCTTTTCTTTTTTTTTTGGTCTTTTTCGTTTTTATCGGTACCAGGGATCGAACTCACAACTGCCTGCTTGCAAGGCAGGCGCTTATGCCGCTGAGCTAAATCACCAGCCCCTCCTTTTCTTTTTTTTTTAAACTAGGAATTAAACCCAGGTAGCTCAACTGTTTCCCTCTTCTTTTGTAAAATTTTATTTTGAGTCAGGGCTTGCTAAGTTGCCCAGGCTGACCTCAAACATGTGATCTCCTGCCTCAGCCTTTTCAGTCATTGGCATTACAGGAATTATCATTCTGCCCAGGATTGTTTTGCTAATATTTTGTTGTAGATTTTTGTACTTAAGTTTATGAGAGGTGCTTCTCTATAGTTTTCTTATGTCTTCTTTGACCCACATTTTAGTTTAGAAGCATGCTAACGTCCAATTTTTTTTAGAATTGTCAAGGTATATTTGTATTACCGAGTTTAATGCCATTGTGGTCTATGAAGGTACTTCATATTATTTTGATTCTTTAGAATTTGTTAAGATAGTCTTATGATTCAGAATATAGCTTAATATGTTTTGGAGAAAGCTGTGTTTTGCAGCTTTTAGATTCAATAGTTTACATTCATCATGCTGTTGCTTTAGAATACTGCTTTCTTTAGTTAATGAAGAATGTGAGTTCAGTTATACCAAAAGTACCTGGCTTTTAATTTCACAATTTCCTTTTGACCATTTCCCAAAATTTTCCTTCTGTCTTTATGTTTATTAACAGGAATAAACAGTTCAAAAATAAGGGATTTGTGTTTTTTTCTTTCCTGACTTACAAATCAGTTCTGCTCAGTAATGTGAGATAGACCAAGGTTGGCCACTGTCAGGCATGGGTTCCACTGCTTTTGGGTCCTTTGTAGTTAAGTTATAATGTTCTACTAAGGCCAAGATTTATTTTACTCATACGTTAAATAGGTTTCATTTTGTACCATAATTTTAGGTACTATCTTATATTCTGCTAGTCAAGAGGACGTTAAAAAGACTGTGTTAAAAAACAAGCATGGATAATCTTTCATCTCAAGGACTATTATTGATTGTGTAGTCTTTGTAAATACTGATTTTTAAAGGACAGTGTGATATTTTAAGTTTGTTTTTAGAAAGTTAATATCCCCTTTTGTACTGTTTCTGTATACTTTCCTCACTTCTCTCAGAGTAATTAGACTACTGTAGCTTGTCCATACATTTTTGCCATCAGTGTTAAAGAGTTTTGGGATGGATGTGATTAAGTTCTCAAATAATGTACTTCTTAAATTTTTAGAATTTTAGGCCTTTTTTTGAGCAGAAAAGATCTATTTTTGATACTTTTAACCATTCTATTTTAATGTGGACAAAAAGATGGCTTTATTTTTTTGATAAATTTTTAAGTATTTAAGACTGAAGTTTGAGGTATATGTGGATCTGTGAATTGGAGCCAGGTTTATCTTTTTTTTTTTTTTTCCAAATCCATTTTGGAACTAGATTTATGTTTGAGAGGGGGTTGTGAGCCTGTTCAGAACAGTTGGTAAAACAGTTCAAATGTCTGTTATCACTGTGGTGTATTTCTAGGGGTAACTCTGCACATTGCCTTTCAGGCAGGAAGTTATGTTCGTGATGATGCAGTTCCCAACTTGATACAGTTAATAACTAATAGTGTGGAGATGCATGCTTATACTGTCCAGCGTTTATATAAAGCAATTCTTGGTGATTATTCTCAAGTAAGTAATCTATTCTTCTTTTTGCTTGGGGAAAATTAATCCTTTATTTTACTGCTATGTCACTATTACTGACACTTTGTGTCAAGCTTTGACCTTTGTGATTAGTTGACCTGTGATTTTCATGAAATGTTTTTGGGAAAATTGAACTCTTAACTTTTTTTTTTGACAGCAACCTTTGGTACAAGTGGCTGCATGGTGTATAGGTGAATATGGTGATCTTCTTGTGTCTGGCCAATGTGAAGAGGAAGAACCTATTCAGGTACCCCTTGTCACTCCTGTCTAAAGAGTGAAAAAAGTAATGTTTTTGGTTATAGGGGTATAGTGTTTAATAGAAAGTTGAGATTCGTTCCTTTAAAAGAAGAAATGCTAAAATTATGTTGAGAAACGTGACATTTTTGAAGTTGGAACTTACTGAGTCATTGTGAAATTTTAAAACCCTTTAGTGGGGCCAGGAGTATAATTCAGTGATTGAGAATGTGTAGCTCTGGGTTCAGTCCTGGCACCAGAAACAGACCAAACAAACCAACACAACTGTACTTTAGGGCCTATTCCTTTCTGTAATTACAGTTTCTCTACCTTCTGGCTGGTAGACAAGAAATGTGATAGGTGTGGTTGTTCCCATTTGCAAATTAAAAGACTGACTTCTGAGAAAGTTTGGACTACAACCCTTGAACTCTAGAAATCTTTTACTTTTTTTTTTCTCTACATTTTCCACTGAAAACTGTAATATGCCTGTCTTCAGTCGTCATGTCTCCATTATCTTATTCTTTTTACCTCCTACTTAACTGCTTTTGATTGATGTAACAGCTTTGGACAGTTGCTGTGGCCAAGCACGGGTTGTATTAGAGGCTTTGGTAATGGTAGACAGCATCCTTTGGTTTGATAATTAGATTCAGGTGTTCATTGTTACCATTTTCTTCCTCAGGTAACAGAGGATGAAGTATTGGATATTTTAGAAAGTGTACTAATCTCTAATATGTCCACCTCTGTGACACGAGGATATGCCCTCACTGCCATCATGAAGCTTTCAACTCGATTCACCTGTACTGTAAAGTGAGTACTGAAGAAAAGTAGAATCAACAGTAGAATCAAAATGTCCTATTGTGGCCGATTTCAAGCATAAACCAAAGTAGTGAGAATAACGAAACTGCTTTGCATTTCTTTATTTTCCCATACTCACTTCAGTCCATAGTTAATCCTTTCCTCTCTCACATTACCCCACTCTACCATGAATTATTTTAAAGATTAAAAAGTTGCGGGGCTTTTTTATTGTTGTTGTTTGTTTGTTTTGCTTTTTGATACAGGCTATATATCCCAGGCAGGCCCTGATCTTATGATCTTCCTGCCTTAGCTCCTGAGTGCTGGGATTATAAGGTTGTGCTACTTGGCAAATTTATGTTTTTACAGTCATATTTCGAACATTTTTTTTTAAAATAGGTAAGTTATTTCCCTATATGAGGGGGTTGATTTATTATAACTAGATGTCTGAATAGGAATAGAGTCATGAGTGTTTTGGTGATTAAATATTTAAATTATATTCTTTGCTATTTTGAACGAAAGTCAGTTCTTGAGTGTTCTGTAGCTAAGTATATTTAAAGCAAATATAGTTGTACATTTTCTACTTCACTTTTTAATGGGAGGTATTAGGGCTTGTAAGAAATTGCAGTTTTGATTTGTTTTCAGTTGTGAATTAGAAGAATGAGCTGGGTATGGTGATGCATGGCTATAATCCTAGCACTTGGGAGACCGAGGCAGGAGAAATGCCATGAATTTAAGGCCAGCCTAGGCTACAAAGAGACTGTCTCAAAAAACAAAATAAAAACCAAAAAGAGGTTTTAAAAAATTTTTAAAGAAACAAAAAACATTTTTGTCTTGTAATAAAATAATAATTGGTTCTTTTATTTAGAAAGTTTTAGGGTATTGCATGTTTAAACAAATCATTTTATAATTAGAATATGTAACAGTAACTTGCAGGAATGAAGATAAATGTTTTGTTTTTGAAAAGTTACGTAAAATTGTAATTGAGTACTTTTCAGAATTTTAGGCAAAAAATTTATTTAAACACTTCCTGTCATTGTTGATGAATTGTCTTTGGGTATTTGGTTTCATTTGATTTCCTTTTATCCCATAGTCGAATTAAAAAAGTGGTTTCCATCTATGGAAGCAGCATTGATGTGGAGCTCCAGCAGAGGGCAGTAGAATATAATGCACTTTTTAAGAAATATGACCACATGAGGTGAGCAAAAGAAATTAAGTAATATATATAGTGACTTAAAATTCTGATTAAAGTGTCTAGAGAAGGCTCACACCTTATGCTTAATTAATTGGGACTCATAATCCTATTTAAATCTCCTTAATTGACTGTCTTTTGCTTTGTATTCTATCTTGTGTATAAAGTAATAAATTAACATTGTTCTTTCTTTTTATTTCCCATTGTTTCAGTATGTAAAGTTTCCATCATTTCCATTTTATTTGGTTAACAAGTAAGAGTTGTAAATTTTTCAAGAAAAATCATCTTCAAATCTCATTACTATTAACATTTTGGTGTTTACTATTTTTATTTTTCTTATGCAGAATCTGTCTTCTTAATTAGAGACTGTTGATATTTATTAATTTATCGTTCTATGATCTTGGTCTCTCTACCACTGAAAATACATGGCTTGCAATTTAGGTGTTTAGTTTGTTGAAGGTTCTTGCCTGCCCTTAATCCCATTGGGAATTTAGGTCATGAATTCTTGTAATGCAACTTGTATTTGTGTGTGTTGGGTGTCACTTTCCATGTTAGGATTCAAAGTAGTAAATAGTGATTGTTTTGGGTAGGAAATGTAAATTCTCTACCTAGAATTTAACCACCTCAGCTTCTTCTAGGTCGGCCCTTCTTGAGAGAATGCCTGTCATGGAAAAAGTGACTACCAATGGCCCTGCTGAGATTGTGCAGACAAATGGAGAGACAGAACCAGCTCCTTTAGAAACAAAACCACCACCCTCTGGTCCACAGCCCACCAGCCAGGTAGCTTTTCATTTCTTTCCCCAGGGCATTTTATCACCTTATAGTCCCTTATAGTTTATTTCTTTTTTTTTTTTTTTTTTTGTCTTTTTCGTTTTTATCGGTACCAGGGATCGAACTCACGACTGCCTGCTTACAAGGCAGGTACTTATGCCGCTGAGCTAAATCCCCAGCCCCTATAGTTTATTTCTTAGCTGATTCCCTTTGATGATTTTGGGGTGGGTGATGATTTCTTTTCCCATTTAAGTATTGAAAGAGCTTTATATTAGTTGGAGATTAGACCAATAACTAATGAATTCACATGTTATTTCCTTGATTAGGCCAATGATTTATTGGATTTGTTGGGAGGAAATGACATAACACCTGTTATTCCAACTGCACCTACAACCAAACCAGCGTCTGCTGGTGGAGAACTTCTTGACTTGCTAGGAGACATCACCCTTACAGGTGAGGTCATACTGGAATTGTTTAATTCTTGGATAGGAACTGAGGCCTTATGGGAAACCACACAATACAGCATAGACTTTGAGCATATAAATTAGTCAACAATGGAAGACACTGAGAAGCAATTCTCAAGTTATCAGTGATGTAAGCTGCAGTGGTAATTAATGCTCTAAAGATAACTCAATGGAGATTTCTTAAAGGCTAACATTTAATTTGGGAAGAATAAATTAATCATAGTATTTTGAGATAGATGGATAGACTCAGAATATAACCCAAGTTACGTTTGTCTTTATTTGGAATCTAAGACATTAGGTTTCTTTCTGTTCATGGTTAAATTTTTAGTAGCTATGACCGTCTGTGGTGGGATATTTTGACTCTAATACCTACTTTTCTTCCTCCCTTTTACCCTTTCTGTAATTAAAGCAACTAAAGTAGAAAATCATTTGTATATAATTCAAACATTTTTTCATTTAAGAATGTTTTTATTTTTGTTCATATGTGGTCGACATTTGTAATTAATGTGTCCAGCAGTATTATGAACTCCCAAATCCATGAATATGTGTAACTTTCACCTTGAATTGTAGTATAAAGTTATTAAAATGTTTTTAAAAATATAGTAGATGGTATCTGCAGTTAAAGAAAAAAAAATAGAAGTTACAGAATATGACCTCAAGTAGAAAACAGCCATACAGTAAAGATACTTAATGGCTTAGCTAGGCTTGCAGTCACAGGCTAAATGAATTTTTTTTTTTTTACTGGTACTGGGGATTGAACTCACGACCGCCTGCTTGCAGGGCAGGTGCTTATGCCACTGAGCTAAAATTCCCAGCCCCATAGCTAAATGATTTTTCCTTAATACAGCAGGCTCTCAGAACTTAATATTTATGTCCTAACAAAATTTCAGAATGCTACTTACTGTGCAGTTGTGTATTTTTGAGTCTTTTTCACATGTAGTCAGTTTCAGATCCTCAGATGTTAAAGTTATACAGTATAATTGGAAAAGTGCATTAATAAATAGTCTTCATAATTATAATTCTAAATGGCTAATTTTTTATTTTAAAGAGAAAAAAATAAAATTTCAAAGCAGCAATTACGGGATTACATTGCTCATTGTTATCTTCAAATCAGTTACTCAGAGTACAAGACATCTGCATTTAATCATAAACAATGCTAGCACAAACCTTTTTCTTCAATGAGCTCAAAGAAATGAGTAGTATAACTATCTGAACTATCTTTTATGTATATGGTTTCTTTCAGCTTCTCGCACTAGTGAGACAATATGATGTTCACACATGCATATCTGATTTATTTCACTAATGAGTATGATCTCAAGCTGCGTCCATTTACCTATATAAAAGTTTATTCATCTTTATGGCTGAGTAGTACCCCATTGTATAAAAATCCCACATCCTTTTTATGTATTCCTCAGTTGACGGGCATTTAGGTTGTTTCTAAGATCTGGCTATTACAAATTGTGCTGCTATAAACGTGGGTGCATATATATCACTGTGGAACAATATTTTTAATTCTTCTGGGAAGATATCCAGAAGGGGACTAGCTTTGTCTAATGGGACCTACAATCCTAGTTTTTTGAGGAATCTCCACATTGATTTCCATAGTGGTTGTACCAGTCTACACTCCCACCAACAGTGTGAAGGGTTCCTTTTCCTCCAGAGTCCCTCCGACATTTGTATTTGGTTGATTTCTTAATAGTAGCCATTCTTTCCAACATGAGGTGGAATCTCAGTATTGTTTTAATTTGCATTTCTTGAATGATAAATGGCTAATATTATATCAATAATTTTGTACTACTACTGGGCATGGTGGCACATGCCTGTAATTCCAGCACTCAGGAAGCTGAGGTAGGGACTGAGAGTTTGAGGCTATCCTGAATTATTACATGACTCTGTCTCAAAATTTTTTTTAAAACCCAAGAAAATAGTTTGCCCTATTGTTTATTTAATTTCCTGGGTGTTTTGTTTGTTTCTGGATTTTTTTTTTTTAAACTTAGCTGCTTTTACAAATATCTTGTATCAGTTTATTATTATTTTTTCATTTCTTGGTCTAAGTTAGTGTTTTCTGAATCTCAAAATATGGATGATTAATACTTATCTCATGGAATATTTGTGAGGATTGCTGTCCCACTCAGTGCATGACACATAGTAGCCACTTGGTAAATATTATTTGGCTTTTACTTAATTTATATGTTTACCAGTTTCATTGTACACTCATAAGTGTTTATTACACTTTTTAAAAACCCTGCTGGGTGAAATATTGGAACTATTACTTTGTTCATTTTATTTTTCAATTGTAGGGAACGTGTAGTTACATAACTGTATTACAGATAAATTTCCTTTTTGAACTTTTAAAAATAACCTTAACTCACTTATTATGGCGTGTTAGTATTTTGTTTTTGTTCTATTTTGTTTTTTTCTAGTGTTATGTATAAATATTGCTGGGTGTATAAATACTGCTGGGTGTGCTGGATATATACCTATCATCCCTGCTACTTGAGAGGCTGAAGCAGGAAGAGAGCAAATTCTAGGCCATTGTGGGCAACCTAACATGACTTTGCCTCAAAATAAAAATTTCAAAAAGCACTGAGGGTGTAGCTCATTGATAAAGGGTTTTTTACTATCTAGGGCTTCATGCATGTTAAAAATACACACTAATCAGTTTTCAAGTTGGAAGTGGTGGTATGTGTCTATAATCCCGGAACCCTGCGAAGTACATCTGAAGCTCTAGCTTTAGTACCCTCTGCTGCCAAAACAAATAGGCAAAAAAGATAAAATGTTAAAAAGCCTAGGCTTTCCTTTCCTTATTCATAGTGTATGTATGTGCGTTTTTTAATCTACCATTGTGCTATACTATGTGGCCTCAGCCTGTACAATATGTTGAAAACATAACTTTTTCATTTTCTTTACATTTTTAAAGTTGAATTCTAGATTCTTTAATCTATCTTTACAGATATATATTATTGTATTATGATTTAAACCAATGAATATATGAAAATAAATGGATTGATAATAGTGCTATGATTGAAGGGTCCTTGTACTGAGGTAAATCCCCAGCCCTTTTTTATTTTTTAGTATTTAGAGACAGGGCCTTGTTATGTCACCAAGGTTGACTAGGTTGATCTTGTGTGTCAGCCTTCCAGAGTTCTGGGATTACCGATATGTACCATCACTTCTGGCTGGAAAATAGATTAATATGTATTTTTAGAAGATTTAGAGCAGTGAATTTGTTATTCCCCACGGTTTGCTATACTTTTATAGGAGAAAAAGTGTAAAATTTGAAGGAGTTTGAGACTCGTGTTATTCTAAAAATATGTATGTTGACTTCTTTTCTCTCATGACCCATTTCTGATTTTTTCCCCTAGTACTGGAGATTGAACCCAGAGCTTTCTCAGTTAGGAATGTAGATTCCTACATTTAAAAAAAAAAAAAAAATCTTTTGATGGAGTCCCACTAAGTTGCTAAAATTGTCCAGGCTGGACTTCAATTTGTAATCTATGCCTCAGCCTCCCAGGGTCCTGGCATTACGGGAATGTGTCACCATGCTGAACTCTAAAATTGTTTGAAATGGGATTTGGTAGGAAAATTACTAGGAGAACTATATGAATATTGCTTGTATACAGTAGTAAGTCCTAACTTAGAAACATTGGAGTTGTAGACTTTCACAGATATGAATGGACCTCACATTTGTTTTTTTCATGCTTTATGTTGTATATTTGTATCAAAGGTGTGTAACACTCACTTTGCCAGACTTATGAACAAATCTGACTTACAAACATTGTCCTGGAATGGAACTTGTTTGTAAGTCAGGAACTCAGTGTACTTAATTGATATTCTTTGGTGTTCTCATGCATTTTGCTTTGCTTTAATAATCATCTGTGTATTTCTATCCTTGTTAGTGATTTTTGGTATATTGATCTTAGACCTCTATATTTAGTATCTTTTTCTTTTAATAAAAATATCCTGGCCTTTATTTTATTATGTCTATTCTTTTCTTGGGAGGGTTGCTGAAATTGAACGCAGATCCTTGCATGTGTCAAGCATGTTCTTTATCATTAATCACCCTAAATTCTTTTCTAAATGGTTTATTTTTAGTTAATTTTATAAGTAATTGAAATCTTTTTAAAATATAAAATGCCACTGGAGGCTGGGGATTTAGCTCAGTGGCATAAGCGCCTGCCTTGCAAGCAGGCAGTCGTGAGTTTGATCCCTGGTACCGATAAAAAACGAAAAAGACAAAAAATAAATAAAATAAAATGCTGCTGGGCGTGGTGGGGCATGTAATCCTAGCACTAGAGAGGTTGAGGCAGGAGGATCTTTGAGAGTTCAAGACCACCCTGAGCTACAAAGTGAGCTTAAGGCCAGCCTAAACTGCATACAGAGACCCTGTCTCAAAAAAAAATAAAAAAAAAAAATAAATAAAAATAAAATAAATACAAAATGCTTTCTTTACTTTGGTTAGCCCTTTTTTTAGAATCTTGGTTTCTCGGGACTGGGGATTTAGCTCAGCGGCGTAAGCGCCTGCCTTGCAAGAGCGTGGTTGTGAGTTCGATCCGTGGTACCGATTAAAAAAAAAAAAAAGAAAGGAAGAAAGAAAGAATCTTGGTTTCTTTAAATTCATGATCAAATTTACCTTGTGGCTCGCTTTATGTTGTGTGGCCCTCAACTTGTTCTTATTTGAGAGGATCAAATAAAAATGGTAATATGATGATGTCTCCTTACTTTATATCACTTCTCTCAGGATATGTATATTAAAATTTTATTATCCAACATTTCATATTTAAATATCTTGATCTACCTAACTTGTAAAATAAAACATTGTTACAGGGTTGGTTTTTTCCTTTGTGGCTTTTTTTCCTCATCCCATTTCCTTTTTTTCAGAAATTTTTTACTTTTTGTGTTACTTTTTTGTGCATGCTAAATGCTTTGCTATAAAGTTGCATCCCTTGGCCCCATTTCCTTATGACTACAGAGTTAACTGCTGGTTTTCCTAAAGCTGTGTTTAACATTGGCATATACCATTCCTGGACATTTCTTGGTTTTATATGTACTAGTTTTTAAACCAATTTTTACTCTAGAAATAGTATCTCAATTGTGCATGGTGAATGCTTGAGTGTAATCTGAGTTCTCTGGGAGACTGAAGCAATATTGTAAATTCAAGCTCAGCTGGACAGTTTAATGAGTTAGTGAGATCCTGTTTCAAAATAACAAAAATTTTTTTAAAAAGATAGGGATGTAGCTCAGTAAGAAGACTTTGGGTTCATTTGCCCTTACTGTTAAAAAAAAAAAAAAAGTACCCAACTGAATATATTCTCACTTTATTGGTAAACATTACATTTGTGAAAATAATCCTTGCTATTCACATTTTTTTTTAAACATTGGATATATTTAGTATTTTATTATGTGAGTATACCACCATTGTTTACCTGTTATCATAATGGCAAACATTTTGGTTCTTTTCAATTCACTGTTAAAAATTATCTTGCGGGGCTGGGGATTTAGCTCAGTGGCATAAGCGCCTGCCTTGCAAGCAGGCAGTCGTGAGTTAGATCCCTGGTACCGATAAAAATGAAAAAGGCAAAAAAAAAAATTATCTTGCTGTGAGCTGGGTGTGGTGGGACATGTCTGTAAACCCAGCACTCCAGAGACTGAGGGAGGAGGATCATTGCAAATTCGATGCTAACCTGGGCTACATAGTGAGTTCAAGGCCAGTATGATCTACATAGTGAGACCCTGTCTCCAAAAAAAAAAAAAAAAAAAAAAAACATCTTGCTGTGAACACGCTTTGTACAAATCTGTGTGCATATGTAAGAATTAATCAGAATCATTCCTAAGAGCTGGGCTGGATGGTGCCTGTAATCTTTGCAGTTGCATGGGAGGCTGAGGTATAGGGGATATACCAGTGTCTCAGCTGGCAGAGACCTCATGAATGAAGCCAGAAGTGCTGCTATACATTATCTGATACATATAACCCAGCCCCCTATAATGAAGATTTTTGTGTCCTAAAATGTCATTAGTGTCAAGGTTGAGGAAACATAGTTTAAGGGTACTTTGTGCTAATGTTGGACTTTGCTATAGCAAACTTATAAGAGTCCCTTTTCGTGCACATTTCTTCTTATGTGAATTTCTTGTTATCTTACAACTTTGTAGTTGGTTATCTTTTCCTCACAGATTTGTGGGCGATAAACTATATTTCTAAGTGCATATTCGTTATTTTATAGCAGACACTTTCTCCTTGTTTGTGGCCTCCCATTTTCCTGGTTTTTTTGGTTTGTTTGTTTTTCCTTATGGTTTTTTTTTTTTTTTTTTTTGGTACTGGGGATCAAACTCATGACTGCGCGCTTGCAAGGCAGGCGCTTATGTCACTGAGCTAAATCCTCAGGCCCTATGGTTTTTGTTTTAATGAGCAAGAGTTTTAAAAGTATTTGAACTTTTAATTGTTCTCTTTTTGGCCTGTGTTACTTGCCTGTTGTTTAAAGAATCCTTTCCTTAACCTGAGAACATAATAATTGTTTTCTTTCTGAGCTTTGTCATGCTGGCTAAGGTTGACTTTCCATTGGACTATTTCTTTTAGGTGCTCCAACTGCTGCTCCTACCCCTGCCTCAGTCCCACAAATATCTCAGGCCCCCTTCTTGTTGGATGGGCTTTCATCACAGCCTCTCTTCAATGACATCACTACAGGTACAATTATTGTTGTTACCATTATCACCAAGTAATGAGAGATGGTTATTGAGAAAGGGAGTAATAATTCTTCAAGCATTAGGCTGACTGCAATAAGACTGATCTTCCTGTATTTCCCAGGCATCCCCTCCATCACAGCATACAGTAAGAATGGCTTGAAGATAGAATTCACCTTTGAACGGTCAAATACCAACCCCAGTGTAACAGTGATAACGATACAGGCCTCTAACAGCACAGAGCTAGACATGACGGACTTTGTTTTCCAGGCTGCAGTACCAAAGGTACTATCTACAATATCTTCATTGCCTTTTTCTTTTGATTAATGAGTAGCTGATTTTTTCCCATGCATTTGGTAAAGGATCTATATTAAGTTGGTGATTAAATTTGTAAATTTAACTCCAGCTAACAACAGTAGTGAAACTATTATACGTGATTGAAGCATGTTATTTTTAGTGAATAATTTTTATTTGGTTACAGCTATTTTTATGATTAGTATTGTAGAATAAAGAGAGGCAATTAAATGGTGAGCAGAATTCTAGAGGGTGGTCAGGTGATGGGGAGAGTAGATTGGGTAAATATTGCAGTAAAATATATAAAATGTATAAATATAGTACATAATATATTAAAACAGTGTAGAATTTAAGTTAATTTTAGTTGGGCATGGTGGCAAACGCTTGTAATCATGGCACTCTGGAAGGCTAAAGCAGAAGGATGGAAAATTAGAATTCAGCCTGGGCAACTTAGTGAGACGTGTATCAAAGTAAAAATACTATATAAAAAAAGGACTAAAGACATAGCTCAGTGTGAAGGCTTGGGTTCAATTTCCAGTACCATTAAAAAAATAGGATTTTGCCTACTGATACAATCTTCTGGTCCCTAGATCAGAATTAAAATTTTCATCTCTTGATATTTAAGAGGTAAAACTTCTCCTTTATTAACATGCAATTTACTATTGATATAAGCACAATTTTTGTGAATTGAGGTTTTGTTTATGTCAAATCTTAATTTAAGGAATACTTATATCTTTATGGAATAATGACATCTTGAATAAAGAAAATTTCAAATGAGGTGTGAGCAAACTTTTTGTATAAAAAGAGGGCTGGGAATTTAGCTCAGTGGCATAAGCACCTGCCTGGTAAGCGCAAGGTCGTGAGTTCAATCCCCAGTACCACCAAAACAAAACAAAACATCTCCCCCCCCCCTTTGTATAAAAGACAGTAGAGTAATTTTTCTTCAGGCCATATCATTTCTTGCTATACTTAGTTCTGCTGATACAGTACAGAAACAGCTATAGACAATATATAAATGAATGGTTATGGCTCTTGCCCTGTAAAACTATTTGCAGAAACAGATGTTGGACCATGCTTTGCCAATCGCTGTTTTAGACTAGGCTAACCTAATCTTTGCACTGACATGTGAAATATTGGCATTCAAACGCATGCTTTTAGAAATTGAAGATATTTATATGGATTAGACTGACTTTCAAACTTTGCCAAGATTTTTTAGGAGTCAGAATATGTAGATGTTTTGAAAAGCAGTAAGTGAAATGGTTAAGAACCATTGATGAATAATAGAACTGTTCTGTTTGGATTTTAATGCTGATTGTAGAACTTGAAGCAAATCACTTAATCTCTATGTTGCAGATTCTTTATTTGGAAAGGGAACAGTGATAAAAGCTGTTTCATAGAATTGCATTGAAGAATAAATGAGTTGTTGTATTAGATACTGTTGGACACATTTTTCATGTGTTCAGTGCTCAGTAGATGTTAGCTCCTGCAGTTTGGGGTTTTACACTTGTTATTTCACCCTTGCTATTAAAACATGGCCTTGCAGCTTAGCATGTAATACATGCCTGGCATCACAGCACTCGGGAAGCTGAGGCAGGAGGATCAGTAATTACAAGCCATCCTGGGCTACATGGCTAGCTAGAGGCCAGCCAATGAAACACTCTCACAAGCAAAACAAAGCACAAAATATCATCACCTTGTTCTTGGTGTTGTAATGTATATATAATACATTATGATGATATATCTTGAACTTCAAAATGTGACTTGTTTTTTTGGTGCCCGGACCTATATCCCTGGCCCTAAAATGTCATGTTTCATAGATTCTAATATATACTACTTTCATTTTTCATTTTAAAATTTTGTGTTGTCTTTTTGAGATAGGATTTCACTATGTAGTTCAGGCTGGCCACAAATTCATAGCAATCTTCTGCCTTGGCCTCCTGAGTGCGAAAGCATGTGTCACCATATCTGGCCTATTGTCATTTTTTAATATGTTGGGAATTGGAGTGAATTTAAAAACTATCTTGCAGTCTAGTGAGCATTCTGTTTTGTTTCTCAGTAGTATATAAAATGATGCAAATTATAGTTGATAATGTCTTAAATTTAATGACACATAAGGAATAACATTTTGGCTTACATAATTCATCATGACAAATAATCATGAATGAGACCCAATATAATTAATCTGCTTTGAGATTGAATCTTTACTCTTGTAACTTTTGCTTGCTTTTAGACAAGACTTCTTTGTTTTTCTTGGGAAAGGTTTTCAAAGTCCTAATATATAGAAAAGCTACTTAGTGCAATGTGGTTTTACCTTGGCTACTCATAGCATGTACCTCACTCATTCCTATAAACAAATAAATAAAACCGATCAGTACTTTACAGATTATGGTGTTTGGTCCATCTAGGTCTTTTGATACACAGACTTATTCTCATGTAGTTTTCATTTGTGTTTCTAATGGAGTGATCCTGATGTTTCTCTTACACATTAACAAGGTGGCTCTTTCAGGGCTTTCCTTCCTCTCTCACCTAGGGGGAAGTCTTGATGCATTCCAGATTTTGCAGGCTTTAAAAAACAAAAGTTCAAGTCTCTGAGGCCTAGTCACCCATTTATACAAAAGCAGAGTCATATAGTCAGTGACCAGCGTGTTGGTTTGTTATTTTTGGAAAGCTGTTCTGTTGGTTTGTTTTTTCCCCTAGGTACTCATTTTTCACTTGCATATTTGATCAGTTACTGTTAAGATGCCAGGGAAAGAACTGGTCACCTTTTGATAGGTAGTAGCTAAAATTCCTTCTGTCAGAAAAGGCAGGGTGATTTGTTACTAATTTTCATGATAATGTAAAAATTGTTTTTACAAATACAGTGACTGACAGCTCCTATGCTGTGAATTGTAGTATCTGGAAAACAAATAGTGGGCAAAAATTAGGGTTAATCTATTACTTGACTCATTAGCTGAGCATCTAAATTTTTGTAGGTATCTTTTATAACACAGTGTTTTACTTTTTCTGAAGAGTGGTCTTTGTTTCTCTCTTAGACATTCCAGCTGCAGCTCCTGTCGCCTAGCAGCAGCATTGTCCCAGCATTTAATACGGGGACCATCACACAAGTCATTAAAGTTCTGAACCCACAGAAGGTGAGGAGCACATTTGAAGCTAATATCTACGCAGTGTATAAGCTTATTTTCTAAAATAAACTTTTGTTTTATTTCTTTGGGGTTTTCTGACACATAGAGAAGACATCAATGAAAATTCCTATTCTAACTTTTTTGTTCTTTTGTAGAAAATAATTGGAGCTCAGTGACATATGGACTAGTGACATCTCACTAAAACATAACCTTCCCCTTAAAAAATCTGCGTGGGGTTGTAGCTCAGTGGTAGGTCACTAGCCTAGCATGCCTAAAGATTTACCTAGTTTGCTCGCCAGCACTGTGCACATGTGTGCACCAATACCTATACATTCATTTACTCATGCATTCATTCTTTATCCCTTTCCTCCTCTTTTGAGGATTAAAGGAATAGATTTGGGGAGAAGGTGAAACTTAGACATTTATGTGTATACAAAATTTGAAACCTGAGGTAAGAGCATTTGTTGAACCAAATACCCTTGTTTATTGCCTGGATTACTATCCAGATTACTGTCTGGATAGCAAAAATGGAAGTATTTTAAATGAAGCAATCGAAGGAAAAAATAGCTTTAGAAATTGTAATTAAGCTTGGCAAGTGCAAGGTCCTGAGTTTGATTTGTGGTTCCAAAAAAAGAAAAGAAAAAAAAGGCTGAGCTTATAGTTCAATGGCATAAGCACTTGCCTGGCAAGCACAAGGTCCTGAGTTCAATTCTTGTTACCAAAAAAAAAAAAAAGTTGTAATTAAGATTTTTACTATATCATTTCAGAGAATTAAATTGGTCTTACCTAATAGTAATTAATTGATTTTCAGATAATTTTTGGAAATAGTTCAGAGACTTGCTTCATGTTGAAAATCTAGTAATTCCTTATTAAGACTAGTGTAATTTTCTCTTTGTAACGACTTGCATTGTACTCGCTACATTTTTAGTACTGTATTTGCCATTAGCACAAGCACAAATTTTTTTGACTAGGCTAATAGAGTAAAATGTTTAAGAGTATTAATATTTGAAGTCTGCCACATAGATTGAGCAAAAGTACTTAGTAAGTGTATTTTCTTCAAACTGTTGCTGTTACCTATGGGTTAACTTTGTCTTTTATGTGTTGGGAATGAATCAAATGCATTTTGACACTTAACTATAGATTTTGCAGAAAAAGAATAGTAAATCTGAATGCAGAGCATGAGTATATGTTTATCTTGTTTTTTCTGAAGACTTAGATACAAGGATTAAATCTTTTTAAAAAGTACTCAGTAAATGTTACCAGGAGAACCAGGTATGGTGGCTCATCCCTATAGTCTCAGCTACTTAGGAGGCTGATACAGAAGGATCACAATTTCTAGGCCAACCTGGGCAAGTTACTGAGACCTTTAGAAAAATACAAGGGGTCCTGCCTAATGAATGTGAGGTTGTGAGTTCAATCCCTGGTACCCAAAAAACAAACAAAGGTGGAGTCTGGGACTCAGCCTAGAGGGCTTGCCTAGCATGCATGACACCCTGGGTTTAATCCCCAGAATATAGCGGGGTGGGAGTAGTAGTGGTGGTGGTGGTTATTTGTGGAGCCAAGCATGGCAATGTGTACCTTATAGTCTCAGTCACTTGGGAGGCTGAGAAAGGAAGATTACCTGGGCCTGGAAGTTCAAGGCAACATAGTGAGATTAATCTTAAAAAAAAAAAAAAACCCAAAAGAAAAAACTGTACTTATAGACTGGACAGAGTGTGATTTTATTTCAGAGTATTAATTTGTGGTTCTCTTTCCCTTTTATAGCAACAGCTGCGAATGAGGATCAAGCTCACATATAATCACAAGGGCTCAGCAATGCAAGATCTAGCAGAAGTGAACAACTTTCCTCCTCAGTCCTGGCAATGAGGGTCCATCACCATTCTCATTCTTACCCCACTCAATCAAAGGAACTCTGGGAAGGAGGTTGTGATTGCTGGCAAGTTCCCCCCAACTGTACCATGGGCATGAGGAGCTGAAGAGAACTGTTGAGGATTTTCCTGAAGTTATTGCTGACCTTGAAGCATTGTTAAAGACTACTGTCCTCTCCTCCACTGTTAAGGCAGGCTGCTGCTGGAGACTATTTTGCACTCTTCCTTCTCTTCTCCCTTTTCCACACTTTTCCACCTGTCCCACATTTGCAGCCAGAATCAACATTCCCTGGGCCCCTGAGGCCGAAAGCAGCTGGTCTGGAGGAGAAGACTGGAATTCATGGCGAGAAAACACTCACTTCATCTCTGCAGCAGAGTGGCCCCTTCTTTCTACTGTTGTCTTTCTGTGGACTGGGCATGGTGAGGTATTTATTCCTCACGAGCTGGGTTACCATCTTGTGGCAATTTTTACACCTGGGTTTGAGAATGGAAATGTAACAATGGACATTAGGGAGCCCTGCCTTTTTCTACTGGTTCCCCCAATATTTGAAAGAGGCATTAGGTTCCTGGTAGCCTTTTCCGTGCATTGCTGTATACACAAAGACACACATGTATGTATGTATGTTTGTTACCAAGAACTGGTCAGACCTTGAGAGGTTATTTGTAAACACTGGACAGATGCAGTTAAAAAGAGCTTTTGTTGAGATTTGGCATGAAGGATATGGTGCTCTATTTGTAATAGAAAACTTCCAGGGCTCTTCCAGCTCCCCTCTCTCTCTATTCTTTAGCTAAAGTCATGAATACTCTTCCATGATTTTCAAAATTGATTTCCCTTAAAGTGCAGAGTAGACACCTCCTAAAAAATGCATTAATAGTTATTAATGACCATACTTCCACCACCAGTTTTAAAGCTTTCCCCAAGCCTATCACTTGCCCATTTGAACTGTGGTAAATGAGTGGAAAGAGAAGACTCCTTAACAAAAAACCTTTGCCCATAGGAAGAGCAAGACTCATCCTGGAGCATATGGGAGTCATCTTGTCCATTACTCCAAACCTCCCTTTTTATTTCCAAAGCCTGGCTTGGACCTTGGCATTCCGTTTGAATTCCTTCTTTTAACTGGAACATTTGTGTTGTATCTGTAACACTGGCACTAAAATAAAGTCCACACGGTTAAAGAAATCTTTCCTATATTGTACTTAATGGTGTTGGAATGAAGCCTTGTAGCTTCCTTGCCCTCTATGTCTGAGGAAGTCTTATGTTCACTATAGGATAGGATTATCCTTTCCTGAGTCTGAGAAATTGATCTCTTGAAAGAGACCAATCTCATGGATATCTGAATTAAAGACTTGACCTTTTTTTAACTAGTAAGAGTGCCGAGTGCTTTTTAGAAAGGATCCTTGTGTCACTAAATCTTAAAATTGAGTTGCTGGAATGAGGTGAAGCTGACTCTATGGTACAAGTTGGATGTACTATGTATGTTCAAGTATACATGCACCATATCTATGTATAGCTGAAGGAAAAGTGGGGCCCACCTTGCTTTTAAAATGTTTGCAATTGTTACTGTATTACACAGTATAATGACTACTTTGGCTTCAGTCTTAAACCGGATACAGATTACCGCCCCTCACTCCATTTCACTTCGCCTTTACTTAAAATCTTCAGTGTCTTGTCAAACCTAGCTCTGTATCAGATGCTAGACTATTCCTAACATATGACAAACTGCTGTTGAACTAAAGGCTCCAAAAGGGAAACTTTCTGGTCTTAATTGTATATACGAATAAGATTCTGATAACATTTACTTCACTGGCTAAATGATTGGCTGAATCAAGAACAGGATATCTCTCCTGTTTACAGTGTGGACTAGCATACACTTCTGACAACTGCTGTGCCTGTGCAATGGAAAATAGCCTTGAAAGGTTTCTTTGTAGACTGATTTCATTGGATGGATATTTAATGCTGTGAAACATGATAGGATTAACACAACGATGGATTTTTTGAATAGAATTTGTCTTAACATTCCTCTTTGTGTAGAGGCTTTATTTTCTCCCTTACATTTTTAGCTAACCAGCTCAGGTTTTTTTAGTTGACGTGAGTTGACTCTGAAGAAATCTTGTCAAGACCGTGCTATAAGACACTGCTAGCTAATGGAGCTGGAAAGAGTCTACTCTGCTGACAAAGCATCTGCTTGGGTGATCAGAGTTTTGAGGTAGAGTTGATGATCATCTGTAGCTTTGTCTAGAAGGAATAAAATATCATGGCCTTAACACAAAGGGTGCTGTGATAGAATATGAGTTGATTTCAGAACTGAACCTGAGCACCATACTAAAAGACTAGCAGCCAAATAACTGCCTAGGATACTGATGGTTATGAAGACTGTTCCAAGTAATTGGATCTTTGAAAGCTTCAGCGTGCCTTAGTTTCTAGGATCAGCATTAGTTTTCCTCTCACTTGGCCTTGCAGCTAAAAGAAGAAATCTTTTAATTTCTGTGATCACTTACACATTTCAGTAATTCTTTTTCTCAAGTACAACCATTCAAGGGGGAGCAAGTTTGGATGGATTGTACAACTCCAGAGCCATTGCGATGAAAGGGTGATTTCTGTGGCTGTGTAATAACCCCAGTTTGGTGAGCAGTGAGTCCTCACACACTTCGATAACTTCACATGCACCTGTACCTCATCATTTCCCTTTTTGAGAGTTAGTAGCCTGTCCTCCACCTCACCCCCAATAATCTAAAGAGAATTAATCTAATGTCAACTGTAGGAAGGGTGCTCTCCCTGAGAAGTTTCTCCCACAAAGCTTTGGTGCTGTTAACCTTGAGATGGTTTAGATAGTCATGAAAGTTTTACATTCTGTATAGTGATCATCTGTTAAATTCAAGATTTTTCTCATTTAAAGAAACATTCCTCAGTATAATATTTAAGAGAAGTCTTTCCTCTTTGGTAGGTTAAAGTTTTGGTTTGTACTCTTTGTCTCACTCATTTACGAAAACAGACTTTTAAAACTGTCCTGTACTAATAGTTTGAATATTTCCATTTATTATTTCACACGCTTCCCATTTTTATGTCCTTCTGAAAGAGGTTGGAAGTTAGGGAATACTACATTTGAGGTTCAACTTCATTTTCTTCTGCATTGGAATATACTTGGGCCATGAGAACTAGAAGAAAGAACGAGTATGAATGTGTATTATTTTTCCTAGTGAATGTATTTTAACCACAGTGTCCCAAACAGAATTGGAGAGCAAAAAGTACATATTCACGAACTTTGTGGTTGGGGAGCAGTTGTATTTGTTGGTGTATTCATGAGTTTGGGAGTGGGGAGGATCATTGAAGAGAGATTGCTCAGAGAGTTCTGAAGTTTAAAACATTTTTGACCAGCTTTGGCTTGGGAGGATGCAGCTGTTTCTAGAACTGGAAGTAAAAAGCCTTTCCAAGCAATAGCAATGTGGGTCCCATCGACAAAGTTCCAGGATTTGGAACACTTAAGCAAAAGGAAACAGTGAAGCAGCTTTCTCAGTTGCTTCATGAACTTTCACAAGGCTGATTCTGGCTTCAAGATGGAGCATTGGAGTTTTGTTTTTTTAAGAACCTACATTTGGTCTTTGTGTATTTTGTTTTTGTTTTTATTTGGGGATCTCATGGGAAGGAGCTTTGAACTCTTTCCTTTGTGAACTCCCACTGTGTTCCTGTAAAGTCTTTTTTCTTTCATAATGTTGTAAGTTACATTTTCATTAAGCCCCATCACATCTTCTTTACTGTAAAAATATTAAAAGGCTGTTTCCAAGTGGGACAGCTAAATGAAGTTCTAATTATTGCAGACATATTTTTGAGATGTAAAAAATTTAAATAAGTCTTAGAGGCGAGTGAGGAGTAAAATGGATGTAAACATTTACATGGGATGCATTAGAAATCTGCTGTGTGTATTGTCTTTTGGTTGAAACAAATTATGAACAGTGACTAATAATAAAAAGTCAATACTCAATGATTTAAAATTTGCTTCCTTGCTTCTTACAAGTGAATTAGAAGCGTTGAATGAATTCGTATTCCAGAACATTGAGCTAAATTTACCTGTTAGTATTCCTTATATACAGAAATTTCACCAAGAGAAGAATCTGAAAAATTAAACTTGTAGGAATTGTAAACAGTGAAAAAATTTTAAGAGCAGTTGGACATTTTAACTGTATTATGATTACTTCCCTGCTTATTCACATAAGTGAATTCTCAAGGCAAAGAAACATCAAAATGAAATATGTGTTAAAGGCAATGATGGGATTTTTTAAATTATAAGTTACAGGACAAGGAAAACTTAGCAAAAATGAATTTTTTAAAATACGATTTTTCTTGAGATGGCAAGCTTTAGATTTTCTGTTACTCTGATGGTCCCTGACAGTCCCTTAATTGAGAAAAGGGAGGGAGGATGTGGCAGTCACTTGACTGAAAATAGGAAGGGTGTAGGCTTTGGCACAGTTATCTGGTTTATGCAGAAGTACCCTTTGGACTGTTTGATAAGCTATATTTCTATAATTTATAACTTAGTTAATTACTTGACATATTACATGTAATGAGATAAAAATATAAAAGCTATAATGAAAACTTCAGCCAGTAAATAGATACCAGACATTTTTCAACACTACAGTCAGTAGTGCTTAGATTTGACCTTTATTCCAGAAGGATGAAATTTTTTAATCACATTAAAGAGTTTTCTATGCCATGATCACCCATTGAACTGCCCTTGTGTTTAAGGAACAGTTTCAAAGGACTGGGGCTGTACCTTAGTTGTAAAGTGCTTGATTCACATGTACAAAGCGGAGTTTGATATCTAGCACCAAAGAAAACAAATCCAAGAAAAAATATTCCTTCAGACTTTGAAGCCAGCAAATATTGTGTGTTTATGTGGAACCAAGGGAAAGAATATCTAGATCTGTTTAACCTATGATAGAATAACAGATGTAGGCCTAAAGGTGACTTTGTGATCATCTAATAGAAATAAGCTTTCCTTCTATAAACTTTCTTCCTATTTTGTAATAAAGACTGGAAAAAGCTCCTGGCATAAAGAATGTTAAGTGTATGCACAGCTGCTATAGGAAGAATATAGGGATTCTAATGACTTTTGTCTCTTGGCATGATCCAGTGATTTTTGTAATGAACCTGCAGTGAGGGCAGATGGATTTTTGCACATACACAAAAAATCCCAGAGGAACTTATTTTTAGGGTTAGTCTCAGCTGTTTACCGTTTCCAGAAATTATAGTTACATAACCCTTGGCATACATAATGCACATTGCTTGAACTGGGGGAAAGCATAATTATGTGACCTTTGAAACAAAGTATGCAGTGTATGATTTGAACCAAAAATCAGTTTGTCACTGCTGACCTGGATCTTAAATCATGAGGACCTTTAAAGGTAGTCATGTCAAACAATCTCTTGAAACATTTGGGCTGGTCACTGTTTTCCTTTTAAAAGAGGTAATACCATTGCCAATATGAAGTAGTAAATGCATAATTAACATATACTTTTTTTCTAAATTGATGTTTTAGTGTATGTTGTGTTAAGAGGATAACCATCTACCGTATTTCCCAGCATGAAGTCAAATTTTAGTCCTGGGAAAAGATTTTTTCTTGTGATCAGTCAGTTACTCATCACAAGAGTTACTACTTAAAGAGAACTGGACATAGTAGTAATGTGTACTATCTCAAACAATAGGCATGTAGAAACACTCTCAAGTACAATTGTTTTTGTTATCATTGTCTGTACCTAGGTCCACTTCTACCTCTACCTGTCCCACAAATAGCAAAATTCTTGCTCAAAGAAATGCACTAATAAGGTCTGAAATGGACATCCAACTACATTTAGTAGCTTTCTTGAAAATAAAGTTAATTTTCTTGAAAAAACCCAAGAGAATGACAATGTAAATGTTTTTTCACTTTATTTCAGACTCATAACATTTTTAATCATTACAGTGAGACCAAGAAGTCAAGTTTACTGGAGACTGGAATTTTGATATGTGAAAAGTAATGTGAAGGGAGAAAATCGTGAATTTTTACAGAAAATTTGGGGTCAGAACACACAAGGGCAAAATTTTGTCGGCATGTAAAATATCCGGATAAGTATCTCAGAAGGACATACTGGTTTGTTAGACCTCAAAGGTTTCTTGTTTTAAGCCTATTAGTAGTATTACTATTCTAGCCATGTAGTTTGAACTAGGGGAGCAATGGATACTAGATGAAGCCATCAGGTAGTTACTGGTTAATTCCTTAGAAGTTGCTTTGAAGACGAAACACCCGTGCAAGACAATAAAGCCTAAAAATCAGAAGTCTAGAAGGGTCATAGGAAAACAGAACAAAAATTAAGAGTACCTCAGGAAATTGAGTATCTTAAATTTGGAATTTCAGACTTATGATAGCTATAGGAATCCCTATTTGCTAGGCACATAATAATCTTTTCCACTGTTCAAGAACCAAAGTCTCTAACAAAGGGTAGAACAGATGTAGGCTCAGGCTGTCTGAATCCAAATTTGGTCAGCTGACCACAAAGCCACCACCACAATAGGAACTAAAAGAAAATAAGTTAACTTTTAAAATATTTTTCTGAATGAGACTTGCAAATACAAAAATGACTCGGGCCATATTACTGCTTGAGGCTGAGAACAGAATTCTGATAATTTTGCTACATGAAGCCAAAAGGGAATTGACACATGGGTGGGAAACGGAGTATCTTAGGTTTGCCCAAGAGGGTCGCGAGGGTCTCTAAATGGAGCAGGAAGGGACCTTGCTGAGATTAGTGTTAAGTCTCAACAGTTCACTCAACAGCTTTCCCTCTGCAGGCAAAAGGCCGGTTTGGGTGTAGAAAGAGTGTAAAAGCTCCAAGAGCCATCCTGAGCTGAGAGCAGCCAAGGGTCCTAATTAGCGCCAGGCCCTACCTGGCCCCTTCCTCCTGCCACTACTTGGGATGTAGGCACAGCAGTAAATAACCCTCCCTGAACTCCAGCCCTCAGAACCCGGGTCTGCGGGCAGCGAAGGCCCACCCTGCAGCGGCTCCATGTTCCACACCCCAGGGCTCCACCTCAGGCCAGCAGAGACGCCGCCCTGCCTCGCGCCCGCCCTCGGCTACGCAGTTCTGGAGCAGCTGTGGAGGGCAGGCCCGGGGCGGGGCTGCGGGCCGCGGGGGGCGGGGCCGCCGGCTGCTCAGGCGCGCCACCGAGGCTTGCGCGCCGTCGCGCCGGCCGGGCGTCCCTGAGCAGCTTGGGCCGCCGATGGGGGAGGTGGAGCCGGGGCCCGCGGGCCCGCTGGAGCCCCCGGAGCCGCCCGAAGCGCCATCGACCCGCCGGCCGGGGGGGATCCGGGTCCTGAAGGTGAGGCGGCGGGCGAGCGAGAGGGCGGGCTAAGGAGATAGCGAGGGCGGGCCGAGGCCGCCCCTACCCCGCGCGATGTCCCCGGCAGTGGGGGACCCCCACCCCGTGTCAGTCCGCGCAGCAGCTCGGCCGCGGCACGCTGGGCCGGGAGCCCGAGGCCCCCGCTGAGGCCTCCGCGTCGCGCCCCCGCCGAGGCCTGGGCCGCCTTCGTCCCTGCCTTTGCCCATCCTTGGCCGCGCGCCACCGGCTTGGCAGGCCCACGCCTCGGGCCGGCCGGTCGTCTCCGTTCACGGGATCCTTAGCCACCGCGGGTGCCCCTCAGCTTCCCTCGGCCGCGCCCGGGGCTCTGACTCGCGGCGGAGCGCGCCTGCAAGTACGCGGGGTTCTCCCCGGACACCTGAAGACATCAGCCCAGCGGGAGGATGGCGGCGATGATTGGCCGGGCGCCGCGGTGCGCGCGGGCTGCGCCGGGCGGAGCGGGCACTCTCTGCCCTTCGGGCTTCCAAGCGGAGTTGCCAGCGGGTGCCGGACTGTGAGAGCGAGACAGCAGCGGGGGAGCGGGGGAGGTGGCCCGCCGCGCCCGGAGAGAATCCCCGAGGTGCCGCTTCCCGGGACGAGCGGGGCGTGTTGCGGAAGGGAGGAGGGGCTGGACCCGGCTGGGGCATTCCTGCCGGCTGAAAATCCCGGGAGACATTAATGGGGGAGCCGTTATGCAACAGGCAGTTAGCGGGGCTTTTTGGCAGGAATTGGAGAAGTAGGAGGATAAGAAAACAGATAGAGGCAAGGGGGGAATGGAGTCTTGGAGGTGATGACTAGGAGTTTGAAAGAATACAGAAGGAATGCTTAAGGTAGGGAGGGGGCTGTCAAGATGGTTGAAGGGGACGGATCCTGCGAGGCTAGCTGGGTGCAGTGCTGTGCTTGCTTGGCTTTGAAGTAGTTGCAGGGAAATTTTTCTGTAGGTCCAGTATGTAAACTAGGTGTCCTGGAGGTGGACTGGAATTTCTCTAGAGTTCCGGAAAGAAGAATCCGCAGGATTTAAAACTTGACAAGAGAATATATGTGCTAGGGAAAAGCAAATTGAGATTTGATGTGTTTCAAAAATAGTTTGCAAAACAATGAAAATGCACTATGTTAAGAAATACATTATAATTGTTAAAGATTGTTGAGCAATATCTTATTAAGATTATTGGTGGGACATCACAGGGAAACAAAAACGTGGATTTGACATACCTACTAAATCTGAAATATAAACCTGTACTCTGTAAGATGTAAAACTTATTTTTTTCGTGCTGTTAACCTCACAGTCTTAATGCAATGACTTTAAATAACTTTTTGTAGTTTGCCTCAAATTTCTTCATAAACCTTATACATGTTGAAATTTGTTAAACAGCTGTTTGAAGTGTAATTGCCCATAGGTTTTTTTTTTTAGATATTTAAAATGATAGTAGTCATAAAGATATAATTTGTGAGTAAACTTAATAAAGTTCAGCTGACTTGGCTTATCAGGAAATGGTATGTATAATACATGTGTTGCCTTCGGCCTAAAGGGTAAACAGTTTTTGCTTTTTTGGTAGTGGTGAAGAAGTGAGTGGTAGGAGAGAACTGAAGAAATAAGAACTTTTGTTGAAGACAGTCTTGTGAGATTTTCTGAAATTCGACTTTGGGAACTTTTAGAAAGATACTAGTGGTTGATAGTAGTTTAGTGTGAAGTGAACCCAGAACTTAAGCATGCTTCTCAGGTGTTCTGCACTGAGCTACATTCCCAGCTCTGTATTTAATTTTGGGGCCAAGGTTTTTCCTAAATTGTCCAAGTCGGCCTCAAGCTTGTGATCCTTCTGCCTTAGTTTCCTGAGTAGCTAGGATCACAGGTATGCACCAACTGAGGCTTTGTTTTAGAATTTTGGGTGCAAAGTATCTACCGGGTAAAAAGCCATTTCACATTCTGATAGAACTCAGCTTAAGTACGAAGAGCCACTTTTCCAGACCCAGTTTTCACTATGCATGTTTTACAGTTTACCACTTTTGAACTGATCATAGCCTTTAGGTTTTTAATTTTAGAGAGTTGAAAGTATAAAACTGAAGCATTGGATGTTCAACTCATAGCTTGCTCTACAATGTTTTACTTTCTAGTAAGGCTTTTTTTTTCCTTCCATTAACTGACGGTGGAGTCCAGGGTTTTGCCCTGAGCTGCATCCCCGGCCCTTTTACTTCTTTGTTTTTTAAACTTTGAGACATGGTTTCACTGAATTGCTTAATTCCTCAGGCTGGGCTTGAATTTGCTGTTCTCCTGCCTCAGCCTTCCAGGGTGCTTGTGTTACATGCATGCACCAGTAGGCCCAGTTTCTAGAAAGATATTTCAATCTTAAATATACCCTTTTTTCCCTTGTTTGATGTGAATGGTGATTATAGTTAATGTCCCCTTTTAGATAAATTTGTGATAGTAACTTGTATGTGAGTAAGGGAGAAAAAAAGCATTTGCAAGGTAGTAATTCCAGTGGAATGCTGATTCTGAAAGCTAAAGGCAGCTCAGAGGACTGTCTGCTAGAAAGGTCTTTCCAGCAGTTACTTGAGTTAGACGGTGGAGAATGACATTCCTGAGAAGAAATCACTAGGCCAGTAATAGCCAGTAGGTAAATCATGGTTGAACTGAGGCCACTGGACATGTTAGGCATGCTCTCTGTGACTGAGTGATACCCCAAATTCATCCATTTTTGTTTGTTTTTTGATGCAGGGTCTTGCTAAGTTTCTCAGGCTGGCCTTAAATTTGCTACCCTACCTCAGACTCCTGAGTACCTGAGATTATAGGCATGTATCATCATACCTTGTTAATCACTATCTTGATTATCCTTGTAAAAGTTTGCTTTGCCTATTCTTCAAGCTTTTAAAATGCCCATTGATTAATTCAGGAGAATATATTTGCTGAAGTTCTAACTCAGCAGTTTGCCTTCACAGGATAGAATATGTTATATGGATAGGAAATAAATACTCTGAGGTAAAGGGTGACAGACAACATACATATTTTGATAAAATTCCTTGAGGAATTTATAGCTTTAAGGAAATATACGTATTTGCAGATGACTATTAAAAACTTTATCAAAAATATGTTTCCCCAAGGAAGTCTTTCTTAAGATTGGAATGATCAGTGGGTCATTACTTGATTTTAGGAAATATATATATATATATATTTTTTTTTTTTTAAATTTTGTTTTTGTGGTATTATAGTATGAAACCAGAGCTTCATATGTTTTAGGCAAGCACTCTACCACTGAGCTACCCTTTTGGCCCCTTTTTAGATATTTTGAGTTGGGCCCAGCATTAGGGAGGCTGAGGCAAAAGGATCACCTTGTGTTCCAGGCCAGCCTGTACTACATAGTGGGATTGTGTCTCAAAAAAGCAAAAATTAAAATTTTTTAAAAAATTTTGAGATAAACTCCAGCTACATTTGGCCTAGAATTTGTGATCCTCTTGCCTTACCATTCTAGAGAAGTAGCTGGGATTATAGGTGTGCACCCCTGTGCCTGGCTGGAGAGTTTAAAAAAAAAATAATAGTGTCTACTTTGTCTTTTCTCACTACTGAATGCAGAATGTAGAGCTTCTTTTATAAATCTTACTCTGTCATACAGAATGCCGGTCATTTGGTACAGTTAATCTTTCTCAAAGTTAAAAAAAAAAAAAAAAAAGGAATATTAAGAATTAACCAGTAGTTAACTGTTGTCTTAGTTTATTTAGTGATACAATTATGAATTTTGTTATACAATAAATACTTGAAAACTTTTACTAATTCTGAGATGTTCAGCTTTGAGAAAATACACTTGATATGAAAAGAGGCTTCATTCCTACTTATAGCAGGGATTTATCTTACTTATCCAAGAATTAGTACTGTTCATGATTTTGAATAGTTGTATTCAAATTGCCAAAATCTGCAAAATGGCTAGTGTGTTTATGTTATCCTAAATTTATTTTATTTTATTTGATACTAGGGATTGAACTCAGGATCTTGTTCATGCTAAGCAAGCACTTATTATTCTAAATTTAAACAATATGGCTATCTCCTTATTTTTCTTTCATTATATATGGATATGCTTGCCAGTCCCCGTCCCCCCCCCCCCCCCCAGCCGCCATTTTTGTCTTTTTGAGACAGAGTCTCACTGTGCAGTTTAGGCTGGCCCTGGGCTCACTTTGTAGCTCAGGCTGATATCAAAACTTTCAAACGCTTCTCCTGCCTCAGCCTCCTAAGTGCTGGAATTATAGGAGTGTGGCTCTAAGCCTGGCTTTTTTCCTTCCCCTTTCTATCATCTTCAGAAATTTATTTTTCTGTGGTATTGCTCCTTGAACCCAGGGCCTTGTACCACAGAACCCTTTTTTTATTTTGTTGGTATGTAGTTTAAGATGCCCTCAAGCTTATGGAGATAACCCAGCCTCAAACCTCCAAGTGCTAGCGTTGCACACTTGTGCCACCACTTCCCTGCTGTATTTTTTATTTCTGAGACACAGTCTCACTAAATTGCCCAGACTGACCTTAAACTTACCATCTTCTTGGGCATTTTGGATTGTCACAGGACAGGGTCTGAGGTGATTATCAGACTGAGATAAGGAACCTACCTGTCCTACCTGTAGAATGGCTGGAGGTTTGCTGATGTCTCTCACAGAGAAAGAATTTTTAGGACTAGTCAGAAGACACACACTGGTATGGTGGCACACACCTGTAATCAAAGAACTGGGGAGGCTGAGGCAGGAGGGTCACCTTGACTTGGATTCCAGCATGGGTTACATAGTGAATTCAAAGCTGGCCTGAACTGTATAGTGAGACCCTGTCTCAGAAAAACCAGTAAGTGAAACAGGAAGAATTTTGTTGGGCAGAAATTAAAAGGTACATACTCAGAGAAACAGAGAAACAGAGTATGGGCCCCCAGAGATAACAGTACTTAAATTTTGGAGCTGAAGTAATTTATGCTTCTCTTGCGGGAGTGGAAACCACAAGAAAACATGGTCTACCTTGCTAGAAGAGTACTAGCCCATGATACAGGCCTGGGGCTGTTTTTTTGTTTTGTTTTGTTTTGGTACAGGGGATCAAACTCAGGATTTTGCACTTGCCTGGCAGGTACTTATTAGTTACATTTTAAAAATAGGTAATTTAAACATTCTCAGTATTTCTCTAGGTACTTAAGTCTGGCCTTGACCTCACCGTGTAGCTCAGGCTTACCTTGAACTCACAGCAAGCCCTCCTGCCTCAGCCTCCCAAGTGCTGAGATTACAGGCATGTGCCATGCCGACAGCGAGTTTGTTTTCTGAGGCAGGGTCTCTATGTAGTTCAGGCTGGCCTTGAACTCACTGTGTGGGCTAGGCTGGCCTCAAATTTGAGGTGATCCTCTTCCCTGAGTTTCCTGTGTGCTGGAATTACAGGTGTGGACCACCATGCTAGAAATTTATTGTTAAGTGTTACAATTTGCCTCAGCTGTTTAATTTCAGTGAGGCTAATATTGGCTTTATTTATAAGTGTTTCTGTTTTCCACTGAGGATTCCTGGTGAACGTGTTTTGTTTTCTTTGTTACTGATAAAAAGAAAAAATGGTAGACTTCTTTACAAAACTGGAAACTTTTCCCCCCAAACTTACTCGTTTTTTACTGCAGCTAATGGAGCTGAAGAATAGATTTAGTATAAATTCCTCTGATGTTATCTGAGTTCTGCATGTATTTGTGACGCTCTGTAATACCTTCTTAAAACTTTCAGTGGAGAAGAGAGGAAGAAATATCAAATAAGTAATTTAAATCTCTTGTCATGCACGGAGTATATCACAAGTATGTTTGAGGTGAAGAATTTCTACTGAGAATAGTCATTCATTCTATTTAGGCAGGAGGAACAGTGGGGATGGGAGATACAGATGGCCCCGTAGCCCTATAGTGAGGGCTGCATAGAGTTTGGAAGAGTGGCTTGTGATACAGATGCAGGAAAGGACATTTCAGGTAAGTAAGAGAATTATGGAACAGCTAGTATGCTTTAGGAGCTGCAAGCATGGATTTGGATATGACTGAAACAAACTGAAGGGCAGTGGGAAATGAAGCAGGAAAGGTATGTCAGTGTCCCCAAAGAAAGCAGAAATGGCCCATCATAAAATAGAACTGGTAGGTAATGACTTGTAGAAACTTGTTGTATTGGCTGTGGCAGTTTTTGTTGTGAGATAGCTTGGCTTTACAATATTTATATTGAATTTTATGTACCTTTGTTATCAAGTGCAACAGTAATTTCTTTGAAACATATGTATCTGGCCATTTTGGGAGATTGAACCATGTCCTTTATTCTATGCTCCATATTCCCACACTACCCCCTTGTAAAATTTTGAAATAGAGTATCACTAAGTCACCAAGTTGCCCAAGCTGAGTTTAAATTTATGATCCTCCTGTGTCAGCCTCCCAAGTGCTGGGATTATAGGCATGTGCCACCAGGCCTGGCTTGGAAAACGCAAGTATTATGTTAATACTGTACTTGCTTTTTTTGAATACGAAGCAGAGAGTTAGGGAAGTGTACATATTTGCATAAAAAGACGGGTACAGTTTTTTTTTTTTTTTAAGGACAAAGTATTGTGTAGTCTTAAGTCAGCTTGAACCTGCTGTGTAGCCCTGGCTCACCTTGAACTTGTGATCCTTGTGCCTCAGCCTTCTCAGTGCTGGGATTATAGGTGTGTGTTCCACACTTGATGTATTTTTTTTTTTTCAGCATTATTTCTAGCAGGAAAGTATTGGAAACAAGCTAAATAGAAGATTGAATAAGTTGCCGAGTAGTCATGTAATGGAATATTATTAAAATGAATGAGCTAGGTGGATTAACAAGTGTATATTGTAACCAGCATTGAATTAAATAAAATTGCAGGGTGAGACATAAGTTATTTTAAGGTTTAGATAAAGTTTTTAATTGGGTAAAATATTAATGTGAATATTTCATATTACATTTAAATACATCAAAACAGGTGTAGCAATAAATGCCAAATACAGTGATGTATTGTTTTAGGGGAGGAAGGGAAGGAATTGTGGTAGAATATCACGTAGCCTTACCTGTAGGTGTAGGGATGTAGTGTGTGTAGCTTTAAACTATAATCATCTGAACTAAATGTGAGAAAATGTTAAATATTTGTGTGACTTGAATATTTGGTACATAAATGTTTTATTTATTTATTTATTTTGAGACAGGGTTACTCTGTAGATCACGCTTGAACTCACTGTGTAGCCCAGGCTGGAAATTCATGGTGATCCTGTACCTCAGTGCTGGGATTATAGGTGTGCCTATGGTGCCCTGGGTTTTTCCTTTTTTGTTTTGTTTTTGGGTACCCGGGATTGAATTCACGACCTTGCACTTGCCAAGCAGGTGCTTATGCCGTTGAGCTAAATCCCTGGCGGTTTTGTTATTCTTGACACCTTTCTGAAAACAGAAAAAGATAGGGCCAGAGAAGATGACAGATAAGAGGCATGAACAGCTTGCCAGAAAGAAGGTTAGGTTGTCTACATGAAGGATGGAGGTGGCAAACCAGCATGGCTGTCCACGTTAAACCTCAGCCCTCTGGGAAGCTGGAAGATTGGGAGTTGGAGCTCAGACTGGGCAACTTAGTGACTTAGTGAAACCCTGTCTCCAAGTGAAAAATAAACATGGCTAGGGATGCAGGTCAGTTGGAAGGCACTGGGTTCAACTCTCAATACCGGAAACAAAACAAAAACAGGCATGGCAGGTGCAGAGGCCCCACAGTAGGAGGGGATACTTGAGCAGAGTTGCTGAATATGTAAGGGAGGTGGTGTGAGGACTGAACATTTGTAATTCAGTCAAATGTTCTAGCTAATTTTTTCATTCTGTTGATATTTTTCAGAGAAATATGAAACGCAATGGGAGCAGGAATTGTTTGAATAGGAGAAATAGGTTTGGTTCTCGAGAAAGAGACTGGCTGAGAGAAGACGTGAAGAGAGGCTGTGTTTACCTTTATGGAGCTGACACAACCACTGCCACTACAAGCACCACCTCCACCTCTTCCTCTTCTTCCTCCACATCCTCTGACTTACATCTCGTCCTTTGCACTGTAGAGACACCAGTGTCAGAAATATGTGCTGGAGAGGGAAGAGAAAGTCTTTATTTACAACTTCATGGAGACCTGGTCAGGTGAGGTCTCAGTTTCATCATTAATCTTACTGTAATACAAATAACATGTGTTTCTACTTGGAAGTAAACCTCAGGATTTTTTGTTTTTGTTTTTTGCAGTACTAGGAATTTAACCCAGGCCTTTTGGGCTACATCTCCAGCCCTTTTTATTTTTGTGTTTTGAGATAGAAAATCACTAAGTCATTTTGTTACCTTAACTGGACTCAAAATTGGAGTCTTTCTGCCTCAGCCTCCCAAAGTGCTGGGGTTACAAGTGTGTGTCACTGGGCTTGGCTGTTAGGCCCCACCCACTGAAGCACTGGGGATTGAGCCCAGAGCCTTCACAGGAGCTATATTTCCAACACATTTTTTATTTTGAGACAGGATCTTGCTAAGTCACTAGCTTCAATTGGCAGTCCTGTTGCCTTAGCCTCCCAAGGGCTAGCATGACAGGTATGTGCCACCATGCCCAGCTAAACTCTCGGTTCTCCTTCTTCAGCCTCCCTTGTGCTGGGACCGAGGTATCTACCACTACGCCTGGTGACTTTAGAATTTATCTTAGGCTGGAGCTGATAGTGATTTTGAAGTCAATAGGAAAAAAGATCTGCCTTGGAATGCTGACTTTATACTCTTGAATTTAAAAACTATCATGAAGGAAAATTTGAGAGGCCTTTTATTGGGAATACACTGTAAGTCAGACATCTATATTTAAAGTAAATATTTTAAAAGTTAATTTTTTTGGTAGAGTAAATAGAATGAAATTGAAATGTATAAATAAGACTTAAGTCCTCCATCCCCTATTCCTCAGCCATACAGACTTTTGTAGGAAAGCTGTTATTAGCAATTTCTTGGGTATTCTCTCTCTCTCTCTCTCTCTCTCTCTCTCTCTCTCTCTCTATATATATATATATATATATATATATATATAATATATGTATATAAAATAATGTGTATAATACACTGATTTAATATTTCTTAGATATTCCTATGTTAATATTTATTTAGTTATTTAATGGGTACAGTAGTATTGTTTTCCATTTTATGAATCTTACAGTTTTAGCCCAACTCCTATTATGGACATTTATAAATCGTTACCAATTTTTAATCATGCAAGCAGTGTTGCAGTGAATGTCTGTCTGTCTGTCCGTCTTTCTCTTTGGTTTTTTGAGACAAAATCTCACTCTGTAGTCCAGGCTGGCCTTGAACTCACTATGTAGCCCAGGGTGGCCTTGATCCTTTTGCCTCAGCCTCCTGAGTACTGCAATTACAGGTGTTTGACCCCACGCCTGGCTTACCTACTATATCTCTTGGATGTGGGAGTTTATTGCAGTGTAAACTTCTGGAAGTAGAATTGCTGAGTCAAAGGATATGATCATTTATGATTTTGATGGTTACTGTCAATTTCTTTATAAATATTATTTTATATTTCCACTTAAAATATGAAAGTATTCTCATTTTCCTTTTTTCCAAAACATTAATGTTAAATTTTATATGTAAATATAGAACATATTCAAGGTAATTATATATTTGCTTGTGTACAGAAATGACTATTTTTTTTTTCTTTCTCTCTTCCACACTGATAGAAATGACTATTGATAGTATTTGTTTATTTGTACTAGTGAGGAACAAGCCCAGTGCTTTGAGTCTCTAAGCTGTCTACCACTGAGCTATACCCTCAGGCTCTGTTAAATTGGAGAAGTGTAAAGTCAGCATTTCAAGGAGAAATCTTTTCCCACCCCTAATGACTTAAGGTTTTATGAATTAAAAAAAATTATTTTAGAATAAAACCAAGCAAAATAAAATAATAAAGCCAGTCAAAACAAGATAGTGTAAGTGACACAGGATTTTGAAACAAGGTAATAGGAAATCAACAATGGTTACCATAATGCCTCTTGTTATCTTCAAAATAGCTGTCCATATCTTCAGACATAGTAAAACAAAATAGAACCTATGAAGACAAAACAATGAAGCAATACTGACTTCAAAACAAGATAATGGTAAATCCTAAATGGCTACTATATCTTGTTATCCTTGAAATAGCTGCCCATGCCATCAGATACAAGAAAATCAAACAAGATAAAAACATGATAAAACCCCACCAGACAAAACAATGAGAATGATACAGGATTTCAAAACAAGATAATAGGAATTAATGGTGGCCACCAATGTCAGAAGGAGATTTCTCATAGAAGCTGTGTTGCATATTGTTATCCTCTGAAGAGATGATCAGACTACAGGCTTTAGGCCTGCAAAGTCAGTGAAATACTAAACACTACAAACATAAAGTTGTAGTTTATCTCATTAGTTAGCGCCACAACCTGTGTTACTCCAGATCAGTCAGTTGCTTCAGAGTGGGGGAGGGAGGGGAACATTGATTGTTTTTATCTCCCTGTTTACTGTAAGAGATAGGCAGACTCACAGGAGGTCTTGTTAACCTCTTGCTCTGTCTACCCTGCAGACTCAAAGGAGAGGGCTGGCATCTGGCTCTCCCCCAGTGACAGGACGTCCAGTTTTTACAAATTCGATCAGAATTTTGCTATTTTGTTGTAATTTTCAATTCTCTTCATGATTGAAGTTGAGCATATTTCCACAGATTTAAAAGTCATTTATGTCTTAAAGTTTTTATATAAACATGAAAAATAGCCTTGTGGTAGTCTTATGCTATAAATATGAAGTTTATTTAGCATTAAAGAGGGAAGTCACTATTAATTCTTTGAATTAGGCATCAAATCAGAGCTGTTTAAATACCTGACCATTAACCAGAAAGGTGGCATATGCTTGTAATCCCAGCCTTTGGGAAGCCGAGGCAAGAGGAACAAGAGTTTGAGGCCAGGTTGGGCTACATAGTTTGAGGCCAGCCTGTGCCTATCTCGGAAAACAACAAAAAACAAAACCTACAAACCCTGATCATTGTTTTTCTGTCTTTCATGTACTTTTTAGTAAAGTTTGTTTTTTTTTTTTCAAATCCCTGTGGTACTGGGAATTGAATTTAGAGCCTTTATATTTTTATTTTTTGAGGCAAGACCTCACTAAATCATAGAATTGCCTAGGCTAGGCTTCAATTTGGGATTCTCCTGCCTCAGTGCTCAAACTGCTAGAATTACAGGAAGGATATATCTTGAAATAGAATTCAAAGCTATGGCTTTGGTACTGTGCAAAGTGAGAGAGGAAGCTCACACTTTTAAAAGTAATAATAGTAACACCTTTAGGTAAGCTAAAACCTGATGTAATTTTAAAAGTAAACTAAATTTACTATGTATTCTTTTTTAGGATTTGGATAATTCCTGAAATAGTAGATTAGCATTTGAATGTTTTCCTTGTTCACCATTTAACTGCATTTCCTAAATCTGTTTGTACAACAACAGGATCAGACTGGGTGATCCTTAGGCTTTGCTAAATCTCAGCACTGAGTATGATCTAATTTTATCAGGTGGAAAGTGTTGACCTAAATTATAGCTGGTAGTGTTTGAGTTCACCTAAGGATGTGACTTACTCATTTGTTTGCTATGTTTATGTGTACAGAGATACTAGAAATGAGAAAACCTTTCTGGAATAGATTTGCTACTATTAGTTGTGTAATTAGTAAAGATCTAAACTGCATGAATCTAAACTGCACTTAAAATGGAATGTTTGTCTCTTTTTAGCCTTGTTTTTTTTTTTTTTTTTTTTTTTTTTTTTTGGTATCAGGGATTGAACTCATGACCTTGCATTTGCCAAGCTGAGCTAAACCCCCCACCCAAGCCCTGTTCTTTTGATAATTTATAGTGAAATAGTTCTTTGAAGATTAATCAGTTGGGAAATAATGGAAGCACTGTTGAACTATAGTTTGAAAGAACAGATACATTTTCATTGCTAGAGTACGAGCTGTAGAATTTAAAAATTATGATGATAATGATGATGATAGTTCTCAGCTAACTTTCAGTGCTTGCACAATGGTCAGCATGCTTTGTGCATATTTTCTCATTAAGTCCTTAAAATAGCTCCAGTGGAGGGAGTATCATTTGTCTCAGGTGGGGAAGATTGAGAGTTTGAGAGATGTTCTGTAGCTACTCAAGGTCAGGCAGGTGCTGCCAGGAAGTTGGAATGTCCAACATTCAAGGTAGATGATAGACTTCTGAGTAAAGGTCCTATAGGAGAGGAGCTTGCACAGCAGCTTCTCTTCCTGAATTTTACTGCTTAATTATGGCTATTTCAGATCTTCTTTAGATCTTTTACTCAACTGTTAATTGCTTAGTTCATTCTTATATTATCTAGTAAGAGGAGTAGGCACCTCACATAGCCCTTTGTAAGATAGTTGACAGTCTTAGGTATTACTGAAGTGTGATATGTGTTCCACTGAAGAACTTTGGAAACTAAAAAAGCATTATGACAAATAATAAATGATAATATTCATTATTTATGCTTTATGTTCTTTACCTCATAAAACCCCAACCATCTTTTTTTTTTTGGTACTGGGAATGGAACTCACGACCTTACACTTGCCAGGCAGGCAAGTGTCACAGCTAAATCTCTGGCCCTGAAATCCCAACAATCTTGCAAAATAAAAACTGTCAGTACTTTAATTAATTAAATTTTTTTTTACTGTCCCCACTTTATAGATGTAGAAAGTGAGACATAAGAGAGTTAACCGTCTCACTTTAAAAGTAATCAGATAGAAATTGGTAGAGCTAGAGTTTGAACTATGACATTCTGATGCCAGTTTCTTCTTGTTTTTGAGAAAGGGTTTCACTGTGTAGCACAAATTGCATTTCATTTTGAGACAGGGTCTTGCTAAGTCTCCAGTTGCCTAGGCTGGCCTCAAACTTGTGATGCTTCTGCCTGAGCCTCCCAGAGTGTTGGGATTACAGGCATGAGCTACCACACCTGGCTCCGTGTTATGGATAACAGTATAAATTGTTTAAAAATTGACAGATGCAGTAATAGTCTAGGGGTTAGATTCTAGAACAAGAGTTTGTGGGTTCAGATCCTGGCACTGACAGTTACTATGCAAGTACTTCATGCTTCCAGTGCCTCAGTTTACTAATCTATAAAATGAACGATAACATTTACATTGTTGAGTTGTCATGAGAATTAAAGTAATTCCATGTTATAAAAAATATGTGAATTAATAACTGTAAAGTAGTACTTGAACCATCCACTTGGGAAGCTTGTTAATACACAATTCTGATGCAGTAGATGTAGGTTAGGACCTGAAATTGTGTATATCTATTAAGCTCCCATGTCTTGAACTATACTTTAAGTAGAAGGCAGTAAAGTGCTATTATTTCCCTTTTTGTGGCTGTGGGGAAATTAAACTCAGGGCTTACAGCATACAGAGCATGTGCACCACCACTGAGCTATGCGGCTAGCCCCAAATGCTGAATAAATATCACCTATTTAGGGTGTTTCAACTCATTCAACTCTTAGAAGTACTATTGTGTTGACTAAACCATTGCCTATAAATCTTTGTATTGTGGTTCCCTAGGCTAGGGCCTGGTTGTAGGTAACTGGAATTTAACATTTTCTCGAAATTCTTTCTTTCTTCTTTACTTTTTTTTCCTCCCCATTTATGGACTTGTCACTTGAGTGTACATGGTTTGTAGTTGATTTAGAATTTTTGCACTTGAGGAAACCATAGAGAAATTATTTATTAGTGAAACGGAGTTCCTTCCACCTAGCAGTAGCACCCTACTCCCAAGCATGTGTAGAGTCAGGACTTTTGATTGTCACAATTACTGGAGAGAGTTACCAACATTTGTGGGAGAAGGCACAGAGAGGCTTCAGTGTGTGAGACAGCACAGACTTGTCCTGCCTCCAAAGAACTTCCCATTAGGAACTGCTGAGAACATTCCCTTTGTTTTGTAGATGTAAAACAAGCCCAGTTAGTTCAGGTTGAAAACACCTTTTCTGAAGCTGATTGTTGGTGGGTTTTTGGTGGGGACATACCAGAAGTCCTTCTAGTCTCGCGCTTCTCACTGTGTACTGTTGGCCTTGTCTTCCTCTGTTGAACTGTTCAAGTGATAAATGACTCACCAGTGAAGCTTAGTGTAATCATTGCTCTCGGTATGAAAAGCTATAACAAGATCATGTGTAATAAAGTAGAGAGCCCTTTGACTCATGGTCATATATCTACTTTTATTATTCTTAGTCATTTTATGACTAAATGTTTGATAGCCATTTTAAGCTAAACTGAGAATTAATATGATGTTTATAACAGAAAATAATTCAGGATTTGGGGACCTGATTTTTACATTTTATTTTTTTGGCATTAGGGTTACAACCCAGGGTCTTCACACTGAACCTACACAGGTTACTGAGTTCTAATCTCTTTCTACCACTGACTTGCTGCGTGACTTCTTGCAAGCCTCACCAAAATTTGTTTACGCACACACACAAACATACACACACACACACACACACACACACACACACGATGTGATTGAAATTTAGTATATCAACCAGGCGTAGTGGCTCACGCCTGTAATCCTAGCACTCAGGAGGCTGAGGTGGGAGGATCATTGTGAGTTCGAGACCAGTCTGGGCTATAAAGTGAGCTCAAGGCCAGCCTGAACTGCATAGTGAGACCCTGTCTCAAAAAAGACAAAAAGAAATTTAGTATATGGTGAATGTTTACATTTTTAAAACCTATTGCAGTAAATTACACTATTATAATAAATGACACATTGCCATTAATCTCCTTAAATTAATCCTCTTGGTTCAAACACACTTACCATTGCATGGTTCTTGCCACTTTCTGAAGCACTTCTGAAAGTCCTCTTTCCTGAGCGTCTATGAAGTGTGATGAAAAATACGGTAAATGCTGTTTAATGCTATTCAATGGAAAGGCAGGCGCATAAAACATTGCAGTATGTCCTCATCCATCTTATTCACTGGATATGGCAAAATCAAAATGGCCATGCAAGATAAATGTTTCGAATTGATTCAAGAGCCTGAGGCAACCACAACAGCACAACTAAAGACACTCAGGATTAATAGCAATGTGTTTTTTATTGTAATAAATTTTTAAAAATTAAACTAGGCAAGTATTCTACTACTGAGCTACATCCCAAGCCCTGACACTATATTTTGAAATGAAGTTGAAAATTTCTATTTCAGGGTACGTACCCAACCGAATACTGAAAGAGAAGGGAAAGGGAATTTATTTATGTGTTCAGGAGCAGTGGGAGTGGGATTAATACTAGGAATTGAACCCAGAGAGTACTAAACTATGTCCCTAGCTGTTCTTAAAATTTTTATTTTGAGGTAGGGCTTCCCTATGTTTTCTACCCTTCCTCAACCTCCTCAGTAATTGGAGTTACAGGTGTGCCCATGCCTTGTTTTGTTTCGTGCTTCATATTTTTGAACTGTTTAAAACGTGAAAAGAATGTATCAGGCTGGGCCTGGTGGTGCTTGCCTGTAATCCTAGGACTCGGGGGGGGGCTGAGGCAAGAGGATAAGAGTTGAAGGCCAGTTTGGGATACATAGCAAAACCTGTTTCAAAAAAACAGGAGGAAGTGGAGATGGAGGAGATATTATACATCACTAATTGGAATATAAATAATTTTATTTTGAAGCTTTATTTTGTATTTTAATACTTCTGCATGTTTCTTACAATTGGTGCCAAGTCATGGCTTAATTGGCAGTGTTTTTTTCTTTCTTTCTTTCTTTGGTTTTTTTTTTTTTTTGGTACTGGGGATTGAACTCATAATCTTGTGCGTGCCAGGCAGGCGCTTATGCCGCTTTGCTAAATCCCTGGCCGTTTTTTTTTCTTTCTTAATGGCTATTCTGACACCATCTGGTTTAGCACAATGTACTTCTGACACTGATCACCCAGGTTAGTACTGACTTTACAAACTAAAGGACGTAGTCCAAGACAAGACTGACCTTTCAGATTTCAGCAGCTCTTTAGGGTACCCCAGGCCTCCTGAACTTCTTAACAGCTGGCTACTGATTTGGAAGTTCTCACCACCCCCTCAGGTTTAGTTCTTCACTGGAAAGATGTACAGAACTCAGCAAAGTGCTGTACTTATGGTCATAGTTTTAATATAAGGGATAAATCAGAACCAACCAACTGAAGAGAAACATAAGGCAAGGTTGGGAGGGGTCCCAGTGCAAAGCTTCTGTGCCTTCTCCCCAGGAAATCTTGCGTGGTCACCATCCTGGCAGTTGGAAGTATTTACCAACCTGGAAGCTACATTGAACTTCTACTGTTTGTACTGGGGGTTTATTACAAATGCATGACCAATTGAATCAGTGGCTGTAGGACTGAATTAAGCCTTTAGCCCTCTTATTTTCCCCATATGGGCAGAGTGATTTAAAGCTTCAACCCTCTAGTAGCCTTTGGTGTGTCATTCTGGTGACCAACCCTCATCTTGAAACATTTTGTCTCTAACATAAATTTAGGGGCGACTGCCAGGGCCTGTGTATACCCGAGACACTCTTGTTGCTTAGGTTTACAGGACTGCTTCCCAGCAGTTTTTTAAAATAAATTTTAAGAGAGGGTATCATAAATTGTCCAGGCTGGCCTTGAACTTGTGATTCTGAGCCTCAGCCTCCTGAGTAGCTGGGATTATAGGCATGTGCTACCACACCCAGCTATATATACTTTTTTAATACAACAGTGGTGAATAAAAAATGGTGTATTAGGGGTTGGGGATTTAACTCAGCGGCATAAGCGCCTGCCTGGCAAGTTCGAGGTCATGAGTTCAATCCCTGGTACCACCAAAAAAAAAAAAAAAAAAAAAAGGTGTATTAGATATAATGAAATATGATAGTTTAAAAACCTTTAGGTTTTCTGATATAAGTGACATATGAAGTGATTTGAACTCTCTTCTGCATAAATTATTTTAGCAATAGACAATAATACAATTTGCCTAAAGATTGGCATTTTTTTGTCTTGGCTCTAGAATATTTTTCCTTTTATTTAAGTTTTATTACATTATGTATATTTATGGGGTACAATGTGATGACATTATGGGACATTTATTTTGTGACAAGGTCCCATTAAGTTGCTCAGGCCCGGCTCAAACTTGTGATCCTTCTACCTCAGCCTCGTGAATAGCTGGGATTACAAGCATGCTGAGTTTTTAATGAAATCGACACAGGTGTAACCCTGATGTGATTGCATTGTCACAGTCTTTGGTGGTTTAATGAGGAATTATATGGCCATATGCAGGTCTAAATGGACTACAGTATCTTCTTGTCACTCTAAAGCAATAGTAGAAGTAATTCAAATGTTGAATATAGCTTTTTGTTGCCAGCATTACTCTTATGACTATTTTGCAATATATAACTTCACTTTGATTTGTGAGAGATTTAACAAATAATCCTGGCTTGCCAAAGTTTTGTGTCTTTGAAACAAAAGATTGAACTGTATGTTATTGCATATCCCACTCCCATAGTCTACTCTCTTAAGCAGATGAGTTTAATGAGTAAATGGAATTAGTTTCACATTTTACTTTTTCTGGTAATTCTTGAAATATTGCTTGTTTACTACTTATGCTAAATTAATGAAAGCAGATGTGGAGGTTCTTTCAATTTTTTTCCTACCACCAGACCAAATACTATCATAAGTGGAACTATTAGAGCAATAGCCCTGAATCTTTGGCACGTAGGTTATTGAATTTTTCTTTTAAGGCAAAAAAATGTTAATATAGACTTTTTTTTAAACTAAAACTTCAGTGTTCAGATTCCACTGCAGTGTTGGCCTTTTGTGATAAGTGGTTTGGGGTTGCAGGTTGGCACTTGCTCCTTAAAAGTTTGCCATCACGGATACAGAGGATTTCCAAAGTGTATGAACCTGGAAATTTTATCATGTAAAATATATCAGAATTAGGATATTTCCGTGTCTCAGTTTCCTTCAGAAAGAAAGAAAAGCTGAGCAAATAACAGTTTAAAAATATAATTATTTCTTGCTCTCTTAGGTACCTTTTGACTTTTTTTTTTGGAGACATGATCTTGCTGGGTAGTCCAAGATGGCCTTAATTCACTTTGTAGCCAGGACTGGCCTCAAACTCAATGTAGTCCTGCCTCAGCTTTCTGAGTGCTGGGATTACAGGAGTTTGCCCCCATGCCTGGCTAACTTTTTGAGACAGGGTCTTGCTGTGTTGTCCGTTTGACCTCAAACTTGAGATCCTTCTTCCTCAGTTTCCCTGTTAGTGGTATTTACCACCATGTCTCTTGTGCTCTAAAAGACAGTAATAGCCATATGTGCCAAATGGATTCCTATAGGAGTCTCTTTTAAAATATCTGTGACAGATTGCTCTCTAAATCTCTGTGAAAAATTCTGTAAGACAGTCTCTTTCATTATGGAACATCTATTACAATTCTTCTTCGTATTTAGAACAAATCTATCTATGTAGCTTCTCACTGTTCATGGGAGCAATATAGAGTAAGTCTAATCCTTCTTAACATCTGAAGATCATAGCTGTTTGTACCTTTAGTCTGTTTTTCTTTTAAGCTAATCCTTCTCTAGTCATTCTTTTTACATGACCGATGCAGGGTATTAGAAATCCCTTTTTTTGGGCATCTTTTGCAGGAAAATTCTACCATTGTGGTAGGATAATTCCTAACATTCTCATAGACCTTTGTGGGTTTTGGTTTTCTTTGGCTATGGTTTAGTTATGTTTTCACTCTGGAGGGCTTATTTTCTTTTTCTATTAAGCTCAGTACTAATTGAACTTCTAGACTTTGTTCTTTGGTTCTTTGATTCATTGTAAACTTCTGAGTTTATCTTATAGTTTGTGGAAGCCTAAAGACTGAAATAAGGCAATAAGGAAAAGCAAGGTGGTTGTTGTACTTTTGTCTTGTTTGTACATCAGTTTGATTTCTGTTCCTTAGTTATCATTTTGATGCAGTTGTTCATATATAGCTTTACAGTATTCTCATTTTGGTGTCTGTTGTTACTTAAATCTTGTTGCCAGCTGCATTTTCTAGTTTAAGTATAAAACACAGATGTCCTTAAGTTCTTTTTTGCCATTATGGAAAATATATTGTGTTTTTTTCTAATCAATGTAATTCTTGTTTCCTAAACAGAATCATTTTAATGTTCTTTATGACCTTTTGGATACCATAGGCTTTGTATAGTACTTGCTTTTGGGTTGTTTTATGTGGGGAAGATATTCTGTCTTCATTCTAATTAAAATATAATTACAATCCTAAATTTTTGGGAATTCTAATTGTCAGCATGTTACTGAATATTTGTTACATGCAAGATACTTTACTAAGTACTTGTTTCATCTTGTAAGAAAATCAGTAACAACTCTGAGTTAGATTTTTATTGTTGTACCCATTATACTCATAATAACAAAGTTTAAATAACTTATACAGGGGCATGCATTTGGTAAGTGGCATAACTGAGACTCAGACCCAGGCGTTCTGACTTTTGGATCCTATATTCTTAGCCATTATGTGTTACTCCTTGTTTTCTGATAAAAGAAAGTGCTATAAAAGATCTGTCTCACTATTATGACTGCTGTAAATGCTTCTGTACACACACACACACACACACACACACACACACACACACTGGTATTTCGTTTTGTTGTTTTGTGTTTTGAGACTGGGTCTTGCTATGTAAGTTTAGGCTGGCCTGGACTTACTATGTGTCCAGGCTGGCCTTGAAGTTGAGGTAGTCCTCTTGCTTCAGCCTCCTTAGTGTTGGGATTACAGGCATGGGCTTCCACATCCGGTTTAGACACACAGATGAGGTAATAATAATTTTTATATAAATTTTTCATCAACGGCTCTGGGTTTACGTCCAATCCTAGCCCCCCCCCCCCCAAAAAAAAAGGAAGAAAGAAAAATTAAAGCCAGGTGTAGCGGCATATTGGTATAATTCTAGCACTTTAGCACTCTGGCAGGTTCAGACAGGGGGATCACAAATTTGAGCCCTGCCAGGGCATCTTAGTGACTTAGCAAGACTGTCTCAAAATAATAAAGGTTAAGGGTATAGCTCATTGAGAAGACCTTGAGTTCAATCTCTAGTACTAGCCCTCTACCAAAAGATAGTTTGAAATCTGTTTGATATAAAATTAATGTTAAAAGGTGTCATAAATGCCCAGTGTGAAAATCTTGGGTTCAGTTTCCAGTACCAAAAACAACCCTCCCTCCCATTAGTATTTTAGGTCATTTTATGCAAAGTACAGTATCACCAGGGAGGCCACAGATGATTACTAGATATTCTAATTTTACCTCAGCTTTTAGTCAGGATCATGTGGTCCAATGATCTTTGGAAAATTTGGGGTCTGTGCAGTTCTAGCTTTTTTTGTGTTTGTGTGCATGTTTGAGACAGGGTCTTGCTATGTTGGCAGAAGTTGCCTTGAATTCCCTATGAAGCCCAGGTTGTGTTTGAATTCTCAATCCTACAGACTCAGCCTCTCAAGTTCTAGGATTACAGCTGTGTACCCTCAACTTGCTTATTTCTAGTTTTTATGGAAGTGTAATCTATGAAGCCATTAGAAATATATAGTGCCTGGGGCAGAGTAGACAACCCCAAAGTCTCTTTCTGTATTTATGTGTGTAGGTTATATGAAATCACTTTGACCAATATAATCTTTTATTTTAGGATACATTTAAATATCACCTTCATAATTCCATTGCTTTAATTTTAGGCCAAACAGCCGGGTGTGGTGGCTCACGCCTGTAACCCCAGTACTTGGGAGGCTGAGGCAGGAGGATCGTTGTTGAGTTCAAGACCAGCCTAGGCTACAAAGTGAGCTCAAGGCCAGCCTGAACTGCACAACGAGACCCTGTCTCAAGAAAACAAAAAAAAAAAGTTTAGACCAGAGAGTTTCAGAGGATCTTCAGGTGTTTCTGTGATGGTTTTTCTCTATCCTGAAATTTTTTAAAGAGGTGAGATCAAAACTATTTTATAGTAAGACATTAATTTGCTTTTTCATTTGCAATCCCTCCTGAATGTACATTGGAGTTTTCTAGAAACTGCATGACATGAGGTCTCAATGGATTGAAGTATTCTATGAACAAATTTGAGAATCCAGCTGTCTTCAGTTAATCAGCTATTAAAGAAATTTACAACAATGTAATAATGCCATCATTCAGTTTTATTTTTGAAAACATTTAAAAATATTTATGTTAACACATCATGAGTTTATTATTACTTTAAGGCAATAGATCTGGGAAATCTTAATTTTAATTTATTAAAATTTATTAATAGATATCACTAGATATCACCCAAGTAAACAGAAGCTTTTTGGAGTCCTCAAAGCATAGAAAGGGGCTGGGATGGGTGGCACATATTGCTAACCCAGCACTCAGAGATTGAGGCAAGAGAATTGAGTTTGAGGCTTCTCCTAATTCAGGGCCAGTCTGACCTCCATAGCAAGACTCAACGAAAACAACAAAATATAAAAGGGATTCTGTGACCCAATACTTTTAAAATTACCTATTTAGACTTGTATCATGTCCTACTAAAGAAAATCTTGATCTAGAAGTAAAAATCAAAAGTATTTTTGATACATTAAAAAATTAAATGAAACTTTTTTGTTACTTACCAAATATTTTTCTTTTGAATTGTGTAATCAGGAGACTGGAACCTACTGAACGACCTCTTCAGATTGTTTATGATTACTTATCCAGGCTGGGATTTGAGGATCCTGTGCGGATACAGGAGGAGGCTACAAATCCTGACCTTGGCTGTATGATTAGATTTTATGGTGGTAAGACTTTATATCAGTGGCTTTGTAATATTTTATTACTTTTAAGTTTGAATACTTGTGCTTTTGTCTGCCTTTAGTTTTTTTGGTTGTTTTGTTATTGTTGTAGTTGTTGTTTGTTTTTTTGTTTTGGGACAGGGACTTTCTGTGTATTCTGGGCTGACCTTCTACTCATATTGTATCCCAGGCTGGCCTCAAGCTCCTGGCGATCATCCTGCTTCACTTGTCTCCTGAGTGCTGTTATCACAGGTTTTACGACACAATTCCTAGCTACCTTTAGCATTTGAGAATAACTCACGTTTTGAAAAACAATCGAACTATAACAAAAACAGTTTAAGGAGGAGAGAAGATTTAAAATTTAAATCTCCTGTGGTTGTGTATGCCTAATCCTGGCACTCTGGGAGGCTAGGCAGGAAGATTGGAGCCCAGCCTGGGCAGTTTTAATGACTTAGACCCTTTCTCCAAAACTGAAAAAAAAAAAAAAGTCTAGGGATGTAGCTAAGTGTGAAGGTCCTAAGTTCAGTCCTCTGTTCCCGCAAAGTAAAAGTATTAAGACAAATAGCTTCCTTTTTAAAAAGTTTTATTCTTTTTGTTCCTTTGTTTTACTAAGTTACTACACTTATTTTTATGTCTTTGCCAGAATCTTCAGATCATGCTTCAATATCAGTTATTTTTGAAGCTTCTGGTGCAATGTGAACTTTTGGGTATACTTTGGTACCTTGGTTCACAAACTTGATTCTCTCCATGATTCTTGTTGCAAACTGAGTTGGATGAGAACTGAATCAAATTTGGTGATCAGGTTCATTGTTGACCTTATGGGGAAATTTGATTCGGTTCCCGTCAGTTCAGTTTACAACTAGAATCATGGAGAGGACTGAGTTTGAACTGAGGCACTGATATCAATCCATAAGGTTAACCAGGACTTGAAATTTGATGAATATGAGATTTGTATAATGGTATATTTATGGGCTTTAAAATTATGGATTTTTTTACTCTTTTTTTTTTAATTTCTTCCCCTCTAAAGTATTTTTCACCTAATTGCTTTAATAATAAAGTTAGAATTAATAAAATGAGATTTTTTTATGAAGGTTATTTTCCAATTATATACAGCCTATTAGTACTACAGTACTAGGTAACATTCCATGAACATTTACTATATGCTTTTATGCTTATGAGTACCTGATTTCCTCATTACAGACTGCTATTTTATGGAAATGATTCCTTTCTTTAAAGGTGAGAAAACTGAAGCAAAGAGAAATTAAAAAACTTGTTTAGTATTGTGTACCTAGTGAGTGACAGAGGCATTTGACACCTAATTGAATTAATATGACCTCCTTCCAAACAAATAAATTGTTGGGAAGTTTTTAATGTATGTAGGAGAACTATGTGCTAAGATTCCCTGTTTTTATTCCTTACTGACTCGGTTTCTATGTGTGTTTTTTTGTTGTTGTTGTTGTTTTTTGGCATAGGGTTGGAGTCCAGAAGCATTGTACAACTGAGTCTCATCCTCATCCCTTTTCAGCCATTTATTTTTTAGTTTGAGTTGCTAGATTGTCCAGGCTGGTCTTTCATTTACAATCTTCAGACCTCAGCTTCTGGAGTAATTGGGACTTACTGGTATGAACCATGGTGTGGCACTATGTACTACTACATTTTTGTTTGTTTGTTTGTTTTTCTTTTTTTCTTTTGGGTACTAGACTTGAACTCAAGCTTTTTTTTTGGGCACTAGGCTTCACAGTGAGCTACATCTGCAGTCCGTTCGTCCCCCCCCCCCCCTTTTTGGCTTTTGTTGTTTTATTTTTGAGACAGGCTCTTTACGTAAAATTATGTACAGGACATAGGAAATTAATTATCTATTGCCTCTGGAAAAAATATGTCTCAAATTTCTTACTAAATTGCTATATTGTGTGCCTTTGAACTCATAGGCTTTAGTCTACCAGAGTGTTGGGATTACAGATCTGCACTGTCATGCCTAGTGTGTGTATTACTTGATACAATTTTTTAGCATAACACCATAAGCCAGTTTTACTAAATGCTCTTTACAAAAGACATGACTTACAATTTTGGTCACAGCAGTATTTTATGACATATAGTTCTAGGGGTTTCATTTTATTTAATTCTCATTAAAATCTATCTTTGGGAATGCCCTATGCCCTGTGATCTTTATTTTTGGTTTCCTTTCACTCCTATGCAAAGATCATTGTATGAGTTTTTTTTTTCTTATCTTTGGTTGGAACATATTAATATATGCTTGCTTGCTTGCTTTTTCTTTCTTTCTTTCTTTCTTTCTTTCTTTCTTTCTTTCTTTCTTTCTTTCTTTCTTTCTTTCTTTCTTTCATAGTTAGCTATACTGATCTGCAGCTTCCCTGTGCATCAGCTTTTAAGAGTTAAAGCCAGGAAGAAATACATTTAAAAGTTGTTCTGGGCCAGGGATATAGCTCAGTGACAAAGCACCTGCCTGGCAAGCACAAGATTGTGAGTTCAATCCTCAATGAAAAAATGAAACAAAAAACCATCTGGAAGCAAATTTATGTGTTGAGGATTATTGTGACTAAAATCTAAGTAATTTTTGTATTTATTTCTTAAAACAGTATAAGGTTAGGCTAATGATCTTTGAGGAAGCTAGCTGTGGGTTTTCTATTTAGCAAATAGGAAAAAAAGTAGCATTGCTTAGTTGATACTATTTCTATTTCTGAAGAGTAATGTATATTCCATTTAGATGAGAAAAGAGGGCATAAAAGACTGCTAAGATTTACTGACCTTTTCTGCATTATTCATGGGAAATACAAATATGAGCTTTTCAAACATATTAGAGCCCAAAATAGAGCATAGGTTCTTTATTTCTTAGGTCAGTTTTGCACATTATGTTTGTATTTTCTGATAATGTTCCTGATGATAATATTGTTTAATGTATATCACAACTATGTTCTCATCATTAGTTGAAATGTTGAGGCAAGTTTTTTCTTGTACTATAAAGAAAAATAATTTAATAACCAATAGTACCTCCCCTGAACCAGACTTTGAAATGCTGTATTAAAATTATACAAATTATACAACATCTGTCTTCATGCATGTAGTAGAATGCTAATTTTTTTCTAAAGTGAAATGAAATAATCTTCATTGTCAGTTAAGCAAAAAAGGAAGGTACAAAAGTGTATATATACGTATATGTATAGTATGTTGCTTTCTGTATAAGAAAGGTAGGAAAATAAATATACATAAACCCTTTTATTGAATGATATGGGAATAGTGATTAAGTGATGACAAGAAGGAAATATAAGTGAAATCCTGTGATAGTTTATGGAGGAAAACTAGGGAATCTAGGGAAAAGTTATCCTGGGAAGCTAGATTAAAGTTAAATCTAAGAAAAGTTAAAGACGAGTGTGAGGAATACAAGCTATGTACCACTATAAAGCTTGGCTTAAAAGAAAAAGAAAAAAAAAAGTTTGCAACGGTAACATGCTTCCTAACTGACTGTGATTGGTCCTGAGTTTTTCATTTTACATTTTCATTCTAGAATGAAATTGAACCTTAAGACACCAGTAAGCTACATTTTACTAGTTGAGGTTTCTTTTGCATTCACCTATATTGCATGATGGATGACTCTGATGTCACTAATTTTCTATCACCACTTTATAAATTATACCATGACCAGGATCTTCATAATATCCTTAAGAGGATATTTCTAGTAGAGTCTTAAAGAGTACTATTTTCTAGTCGTATTTTGTGGAATGTTAGACAGGGAATCTTTCCCCAAAATCTGTTAAGCTAAAAAGCTAACAAATTTGAATGAGAAAATTACATACAGGAAATAGGAAATTAATTATCTATTGCCTCTGGAAAAAATATGTCTCAAAGTAATAGTTATGTTGCAGTTTCTGTGATTTGGAAGTGTAGGAGTAGTTAGCTGCTCATGGGACCCATGAGCTTGTAGTTATCTGAAGGCTTGACTAGGGCTGGAAGATTTACTTTGAACATGTCTCACGCACATGGCTGTTGATTAAAGGCCTCAATTCCTTACAAGCCACTGGCAGGAAACTTTCGTTCCTTGTTATGTGAACCTTTCATAGGGCTCCTGAATATTTTCATAGTGTGGCAGCTAGCCTCTTCTAGTGATGAGATATAACACATAGAGATATGATTGAAAAATATGGTAAGTGATTAAATTTTTTAAAAAGTATTACCATAAAAGATACATTTATTCCCATCAAATTACTCTCCCTTTTGAGTACTCATCTCATTGTTCTTGCCACTCTCTGAAGCAGTTCTGGAAGTTCTCTTCAGTTATGCTTGTTGTGACTGTCTCAGTGTCCTAAATTGGTTCAAAATGTTTACCTTTCATGATCATTTTGACTGTAGGGTGTGAGGAGGGGAGAAGTCTGATCCAGAGAATGAAATTGATGAGGACACACTGTAATCCTTTTTATGAGCCTGCTTTTCCGTTGGCTGGCACTCAGAAAGTGACAAGAGCAATGGGATGTGTGTTTGAAGCAAGGAAGAGTGTTTTGAGGGAGATTAATGGAAATGGTGTCTTTTTAAATTTAAATAGTCAGCTGGGTGTTGTGGTGCACATCTGTAATCCCAGCACTTGGGACACTTTGGCAGGAGGATCATTATGAGTTTGAGGCCAACATGGGCCACATAAGTGAGTTCAAGGCCAGCCCACTACATAGTGAAACCCAGTCTCAAAAAAAAAAGTTTCTCCATGTATTTTGGTCTTGCGTTGTGCATACAAATGCATGCAAACATTGAGGCGTCATTGTCTTATAACAAGTTACCATCGTTTTCACCACTCTTTTTATCAAGTGAGTCACCAAATACAGGCCACACTATAGAGAATAGAAGGAAAATTAGGCTTCAGCTTTTGAAGGACAGAATATCAATGAATGTGTCGACATATCCTTAAAAAAATTACACCTGTAATGCCAGCACTCGGGAGGATGAGGCAGGGCTATCACCAGAAGACCAGCCTGGGTTACATAGTCAATTTAAGGCCACCCTGAATTATGTAGCGAGATCCTGTCTCAGAAAGCAAAAATTCCAAAATGTTTGTTTCCCTCTCACCTTTTTCATTTACCAATGCTAAGGACAACCACAGTTAACAGATTTTTCAAGTATTCTCTTTGAAGAAGATGGCTTAGTATTCAGCTTTAAATGTTTCATGTGTAGAATCTTTGGTGAGTCAGTTTAGTTAGGGTGCAGTGTTAATGAGTCCAAGGTCATGGGGGCCTGAGTTCAACCAGTCAGTGTTGTGTTTTCTGATTATAAAAGGTACCAGTATTTCACACAACCTTTATGCAAATACTCAGTATCATTTGGGCTGGAGAAAGATTGCTGGGGGAGGAGTAGGATGACTCCCAGTACAAATTTATGATGTAAAAGCCATGTTAAATCAAGGAGGTAGCATGATCAGTCACAGGTGGGAAAAATAAGGAGTCTGATTTTGGGAAGGAAGTGATTTGTGAAGGCAGTCATATTTCGGGAACTGTATAGGTTGTAGATACTTTCTGAGCATGGCTCTGTACCACATTCTCTGTACACATTGTTTAAAACAGTTTTGTTTAAAGAACGTTATAAGTACAAATAAGAAAAGCCAGTCATAAAAGAATTACAGTATGTTTCCCTTGGTTTAAAGGTCAAAAGCAGGTAAATTTCAGCTGTATTGTTTAGATATGTGGCATTACTGCTGTCTGACCAAATCTGTCTTTCTTTTATTCCTATTAGTTAACATGGGTAGCTGCACCTCACGTCCCAGCCTGTCTTGAAGTATAGGTTTTTTTTTTTTTTTTTTTTTTTTTTTATGGAATGGACTGGAATTGATGAGTGCCACTTCTATACCCAGTTCCTAAGTGTCCCACTCATGGTTCTCAGTGTGCTTTGCTTCTGGGATGGTATTAATCAGAGCAGTGTTGTTGAAAGTGGCAGAGCCATTGTCATGTCAACCAGAGTTTTGCAGTATGCCCACTTGGACAGAATTAAATATGTATTGCGTTTGAGCCTTTATGGTCTCTGTTTGCAGTAGTAGGTTAACCTAGAGTAATTAATACATTAGTGTCATTTTGTATAATTGGCAAAAATATAACAGCAAAAAAATTGCACAATCAGGGGAGTGAAGCTGGACATATTGTTACATGCTTGTAGTCCTAGCACTAGGGAGACTGAGGCAAGAGGATTTTGAGTTTGAAGTAAAACTGATCTACATGGTGACATCTTGTCTCAAAAGAAAAATCCAAAATACCCCCAAAGACATTTCAAATATCATGGGAGTGGCTAACCTTAGGTATGAGGAAGGAAGGCATAGTCATGAATAGAATTTTTGAGTCATTGCATACATACATTTTAAATTTTGAGTAAATGTTCCTAAATTACACAACTAAGAAAGTATGGACTTTCAGTAGAATTTGAGAATACTTGTTTCCTTATGCCTTTGCTAACATCAAGTATCTTGTTTTTTTTTGTGGTACTAGGGTTTGAACATGGATGGGGCCCTGAACTATAGCATCACTGAACTATGTCATCAGCTCTTTTTTGTTTTTGTTTTTATTTTGAGACAGTATCTTGCTAAGTTTCCCAGGCTGTGGATTTGGGATCACCCTGCCTCAACCTCCCAGAGTGCTGGGATTACCAGTGTGGCCCACTGTGCCTGGCACATACATTGTTAAAATTAATCTTTGCCCAAAATTCCAAACAAAATTTAATGTTATTTGCATATTTTAAATTTCTTTGTTAAAATGTAGAAGTAATACTCTAGGAAACATCCAACCATCTCAAGACAATTTATTTTATGATTATGCATCTTTTTAGTCTTAGTTTATCTTTTTTTTTCATTGGTGTATTGGAGATTAAGCCCAGGACTTTGTGCATGCTAATCAAGTGCTTTGCTGCTAAGCTTATGTAGTCTTATCCTTATTTTATATGCATATTTCACATATGTAATTATTATGTTCATATATTTTCCCTTTTAAAACATTGTGTTTAATTACACAAAATATACCATCATTATCAGTAATACTTTGATTTCCTATATTCACCTTCCAAAACTGTTAACTGCCTTATAGGTAGCCACTACTGTAAATTTGGATGTCCCTCTGCAGGATTTTCTAATTTTATTCCTATACAATGTATATTTGTAGAAATAATACGGATTTGAGGCTGATGATACATGTTAGTGGTAGAATGTATGCCTACTGTGCCTGAGGTTCTGGCTTCAATATTTGGGAAAAAGAAATACATGAAGTTTACCTATAAGGTGCCAGTGGCAGGGGTCTATATGCCTTTTTTTTTTTTTTAAACTCAACAGTATGTCCTGGAGATCTTTCCTTATTAGCATTTGCAGAGCTATGTCTTGAGTGCATTTCTTTAAGTTACATTTTATTTTATTTTTAAATTTAATTTAATTTAATTTTTTTGGTACTGGGGATTGAACTCATGACCTCATGCTTGCCAGGCAGGCACTTATGCCACTGAGTTAAATCCCTGGCCCTTTAATTTTAAAGGAAATAAAACAACAATAAAATGAATTGAAACAGTGATAAGGCAGTAAAAAATCTACGGTAGTTATTATATTGCACACTGTTGTCCTGTAAATAGTTGCTCAGACTACTGGCTTTAAGGTTGCAACATCAAATAAAACAATACAGTTCCTTTAGATCAGCTGATTGCTCAATCAGTTGTGGTGCATGCCTTTAATCTCAGCACTTGGGTTGCTGAGGCAGGAAGATAACCATGAACTGAAGGCCAGCTTGGGCTACATAGTAAATTCAAAACCAATTTAAACTCCATAGTGAGACCCTGTCTTAAAAAAACCAAGCCAGGGCCAGGGGTATGGCTCAGTGGCACAGTGCCTGCTTGGCAAGTGTATGGTCATAAGTTTGATCCCTGGTAACAGCTGGGGTGAGGGTGAAGATGAAGCCTGTGTTCCAGCAGGTTCACCGGTGGGATCTTAGCTTTGTCCTGTTTCTCCCAGGTCCCTACTTTTAAGTTGCATTTTATTGGTTATTATGAAGGTACATTTAACTATTTCCCAATTGATAAACATTTACATCGTTTCTAGGTTTGAGGCTGTTACAAACAGCAGTCTAATAAAAAATGCCTCTTGGGTACACCTATGTTTCTTCAGAGTTGATTTCTAAACTTGTGTCATAGTATGTTCACATTTAAAATATTATTAGTTATAATTACAGAACATTTTTATTTCTCATGAGTATATCAGGAGTATCCCTTACCCATAGTGTCTCCTTTCAATGTTATTAAGCCTGTATGTATGTACATACATATGTGTATATGTGTATATGTGGTCCTGCGGATTCTGCTAAGCTATACAACCAGCTGTTTTTATATTATTTTGAGACACAGGGCCTTGTTAAGTTGCCCAGTCTAGCCTGAAACCCACAGTCTTCTTGCCTCAGACTCTTGAGTAGCTAGAGTTACAGGTATGCACTAACATGCTCAGCTCGGCTTTTTATGTTCATGACAGGACCATTATTTTTATGTGTTGCTGCCAGGTGGCTCTGAACTACCCATGGTACATGCATGAGTGTCCCATCTGGTGGCATAAGACAGTCCCATCAGGGAGTATAAAACACCAACAGGAGCATGTTAAATCTTAGTCTGATGGATGAAATAATAATCTCATTTTCATTTTTGTTCCTTGATTCTCAGTGTGACTGGGAATTGTTTTATATTTCCATTGGCTTTTCAGGTATCTTTTGCTTAGAATTACCTGTTGATATTTTTGCTTGTTTTTAAAAATTGATCTAAAGAACTTCTATAAATATCCTGAATATATATCCTTTGGATGCTATATTTGTGACTGAGCTTTTTCCAGCCTATACATTTTAGTTTTGCTTCTTCTTATTGTTATATTTTTTTTTTTACCGAAGTTTAAAATTCTTAGTCACTTCATTTAGGTATATTTAATTTTAAGTACTGGCAAATACCCAGTTAGGTATGTCTGACAAGTAGTTGGGAGATATGAAATTAGAGTTTGGGAAATGTAGATTAGAGAGAACCAACTCCCTGAGGTAGGTGGAACTTAGAATATGGGTAGAAGGGTCAGTTTACAGAGGAGGGGAAGATGTAATGACATAGTCTTGTAATCCTGGCACTTGAGAGGCTGAGCCAAAAGGATAGTGGTCAGTGCTAGCCGAGGCAATTTAATAAATTTCAGGTCAACCTGGACTATGGTCTTTTAAAAAAAAGAGGGAAGAAAGAAAGGAAAAAGGAGAAATGACCATATAAAGTTTTATTGAGTAATGAAGTTTGAATCTTTGAGGTAATCTAGCCCATTTTTTCATACTACATGGAAGACACACATGATGAAGTGAGCAGAGTGATGCCCAGTTACATGGTCAGTTGTGTAGGGATATCTCGTTCTCCCAGTTCTAGGGTTACTAATTATACATTCACACTGCTCTTGCTCTTCTCATTAATGTGTACTGTACATACGTGTTTCTAATGGTATTTTTACCAAGAACACATCTCTTTTATCTCATTGTGTTGTTTTGCTCCTTGTATTTTGGTCATATAAAGATCTCTGATAGGTTGGAGGGTACCTAAGGAAAGAAGCTTGTGCATACCTATGGCAGCTTTTGCCACCATGGCAGGAACACTTGATTAAAATAGCATTCATAGGGGCTGGGGATTTAGCTCAGCGACATAAGCGCCTACCTTGCAATCACACAGTCATGTGTTGGATCCCTGGTACCAGGAAAAAAAAATAGCATTCATAAGCTTTTTCTCATGAGAGACAGAGAGATAGAGGATTATGTATAGAACTAGAGAATTTCCATAGTTCTTACTTCTAGAATAGACTAATATCAATAGTGAGTATCATTTATTCTGTATTTATTTTGTGTCTAAAATAATGTTTAGTGATTTACATTATCTTACCTTCTTACAAGATTCCTTTGAAGGTAAGGAGTTAATAAAATACAAACCGATAATAAAATCCACAATGTATAAATGAGGAAAGGAATGCTCAGTGAGATTAGATGGTTCAAGGAAACAAAGTAACTGGCAGAACCGGAATTCAGGCTGCAGTGTACCTGACTCCAAAGTTCATGATCTTAATCCCTTTGCTGTACTGCCTTTCTTGGCATACCCACAAGGGGTAGCTATTTGGGAAAGGGTTAACAGTGGCATTTAAGGTAAAGTCTTGCTCTATAGACTGACATTCACAAGTATTTCCACTGTATAAATTCAGTGGTGGGTATTTTAGGACTAAAATCTTATTTTAAAATATCCATATTGCTTGGATACTTGTATCTATAAATACAGCACTGGATGCTGACACATAATACTTTCTTTTTTCCTTTCTGTATTATACTACTTTACTGGTAGATTCTGAAGTTCTGTTTTCTTTTCAGAAAAACCATGCCAGATGGATCATCTGGATCGAATTCTACTGTCTGGTGTCTATAATGTACGCAAGGGAAAAACCCAGCTACATAAGTGGGCTGAACGCCTAGTTGTTCTGTGTGGTACCTGCCTTATTGTTTCCTCAGTGAAGGATTGTCAAACTGGAAAGATGCACATTTTGCCTCTGGTTGGGGGAAAGGTGAGTTATTCTTTTATTTGATCATTAAAAAAATCAAAGGCTTGGACTATATCTCAATGGTAGGGGACTTTGCTAGCATATGCAAGGCCCTGGATTCAGTCTGTAGCACTAAAGAAAAAAAATGAAGAAAGAAAACATCACATAGCTTTTTATAGATTTTTGCATCCTTTCAAACAAGCCAATCATTAAAGATTATATCAGAGATTCTCTTAAGAGGTTAAGAGATTATCCAGTCCCCCAAATTCTGCCAAAGAACAATCTGTTAAAGCCATCCCCGCCTCCACTGCTGTGCACTAGATTATCTTGCTGACAACACTAAGAGAAGGGGAGGGATGGGGGTGCTGCCATTGGAAACCAGAAGTAGCTCCCAACATCCATCAGCAAAATAGATTCTTTCGTGTTTCTTTTCTCTCTCTCTCTCTTCCTCATTAGAATAAAATTCAGAGTCTAGGGTGCTCACGAGCCTCAATTTGGCAGCCAGGGAGTCATGCCGCTTCTTACATCTGTCCTAGAGAGTTCCACCTGCCAGGAAAGGAGTTCATTTGCTAATTAGACAAAACAGTTACAGAGGACCATAAACACATACGTTAATATTTGTAGAAAGTCATCACCAGTGTGAATTTAAGGGAACTTCCAAACATAATGACCTTGTAAACTCACACTCTGAAACATCCAGTCTGATCCAAACACAATAATATAGGTAAATCACACCTCTTAAACAGGTAAAAATCTAAAAGGACATAGTTTGGCTTAGAAATTTGAAGTGGTTACCAGGTCTGAATCTCTGAAAGGTCGGGCACTGGAAGTTTAGCTCAGCGGCATAAGCGCCTGCCTTGCAAGCAGGCAGTCATGAGTTTGATCCCCGGTACCGATAAAAAGGAAAAAGACAAAAAAAAAAAAAAAAAAAAAAGAAAAGGAAGGTCGTCATAGCCAGGAATGCAGCTCCTGTAGATGTCTAGGTCTAAGAGTTCTGTGCTTCTGATGGGTGACAGGGGCCAGGCTTAATCTCCAGTAACAAATGTGAGGCATGGACCTACTGCTGCCACTGTATGAAACCTGGTTGCTTGTCTCAGAGGCCAAGGGACAGTGTGAAGAAAGTTAGTAAAATTGCTTGAGAGGGAAGACATGAATAAAGACAAAGTTGGGGATCTGTGCAGAGGAAGCAGGAAATAGAGCATGTACTAATAAAAAAGTTATTTAAAAGACATATCTCCTACCCTTTATTATAATGGCTAATGAGAGATAACTATACTTACCAGGTGAGACTTTTAGAAACATGCTTTAAAATGGGGCAGGTTGCCAGCATGGTGGTGCGCACCTGTAATCTAGCAGTCTGGAAGGCAGAAGCAGGAGAATCACAAGTTTGAGCCCAGCATGGCAATTTAATGACTTTTAATGACATATTGTCTCAGAGTAAAAAATTGTAAGAAGAGCTGGGGATGTGTAGGTCAAGGTGAAGGCCAAGGGTTCAATTCCCAGTATTGGGACAGGTAGAAAGGAGGCAGACAGGATATCTTTACTATTGCCCTACTTTGTCTTTGACTTGTTGGTTGTTGGAGGTGATGCAGTTGCATGATGACTGAGTTGTCAAGCATGAAGTGAATATGACTGGAAAGAAAGAGCCTGAGTTCTTTTTTTTTTTTTTTTTTGGTACAGGGGATTGAACTCACTACCTTGTGTTTACCAGGCAAGCGTTTGAGCTACTGGGCTAAATTCCCAGCCTGGAGCCTGAGTTCTTGATGGCATTATAGAGCTGCTGTACTAGGCCTGGACTGATTTATCCATGTTTTTTAAGCCATTGTTTGTTACTGAGGAATTACATAAATAAAAGCATTAAGTATAGTGTGTATATGCCTATATGAGGGATCAGAGATGGGTAATCACAAGTTTTGAGGCCAGGCTGGGGAATTTAGCAAGACTTTGTCTCAAAAAATAAAAAAAGATTGGAGTATAACTCAGTGGTAGAGCAGGTGTGAATCTCTGAGTTAATCCTCAATACTCCCTTTTGTACCTTGCAGAAAAGATAAAAGCCTTATAGAGAGCCTGTGGTATCAACCTAGTAGGAATAGCAGATAAGAGAAAGGACAAGCAATGGGTGAAAAAAATAATCATTGAAATTTTACTAGAAATGCAGATAAACGTGACTGTCCGGATTAAAAGTATACTGAGTACTGAGAGAGAGAGACATAAGGAAATCTTTATGTCAATACACTGCAGAATATAAAGGACAGAAGCAAATCATAAAAGCTTCTAGAGAAAGCCAGATGCAGTGGTGTATGCCATGTCCCAGCTGCTTGCGAAGCTAAGGTAGGAGGATAGCTGGAGCCCAAGAGTTGGAAGCCAGCCCGGGCCATGTATCAGGACTATTTAAAAACAAAATAACGATATATTTCTAGACAACAAAACACTTGTAGAGAGTAAAAGCTTATCTATAAAGGACTAGTAGACTTACAGCAATGGACCTATTAAAAATATGGACTAGAAGATTATTTGGAAAGTTGCTGGAAAAATATCAACCTATATTTTATACCAGCCAGATTATTTTACAAGAGTCAAAGCAAAAATACAGAACAAAACAACCTCCCCATAACATTTTTCTGTACAACAATTAAGCTAACGTATTCTCATTGAAAGAACTACAGCTGGATATGGTGGTGTATGCCTGTAATCCTAGCACTTGAGAGGCTGAAGCAGGAGGACTGCTGTGAATTCAAGACTAACCTGGGCTACATATGAGTTGAAGGCCCTCCTGGACTACATTAGTGAGATCCTGTCTACAAAAAAGGAGCAACAGATACTCCCAGATCTACCCACCCTCCCCCAAAAAGAAAAAAAAAAAATAATGGGAAATAAATTTAAAGAGGAAATGAGATAGATAGAAGGAAAAATAGTGCAGACATTGATAAAACGTGATGCAAATTTAATACTGATTATAAAATGTCTTAAAAGTTTACATTTTATCTAAGACCATACCATCCTGAATAAGAGTACAAGGTGTGGCAAGGTACTCAATAAATAAAGCATGACAGTGTCTTGGGATAGGATAGAAACACTAAGTAATTTTAAACTTTATTAGAAATTTTGTCAAATGTGAATTTATGCATGTTAAGGGTAATCACCAAAACAAAGAATAGCATGGTAAATTATCACAAATTATAGTGATAAAGATAAATCCAAATTAATGATAGTACATAATAGTTGTAATTGTCAGTTTCTTATTTAAAACCCTCCTATTTGGTGCTGGAAAAACTGGCTCTCCAGGGGCTGGGGATTTAGCTCAGCGGCATAAGCTCCTGCCTTGCAAGCAGGCAGCCGTGAGTTCGATCCCCGGTACCGATAAAAAGGAAAAAGACAAAAAAAAAAAAAAAAACTGGCTCTCCATATGCCGAAAACTAAAACTAGACCCATGCCTATCACCATGTACTAAACTAAAATCTAAATAGATCAAAGATCTGAATATTAAAACAGAAACACTAAATCTGTTGGAAGACAAAAGTAGGTAAAAATCTTGAAGACATATGGGTAGGTAGAGAATTCATGAACAGGAATCAAATCGTATGGGGACTATTTCCCAGAATGAATAACTGGGATCATGTCTTATTAAAAAGTTTCTGCCGGTCAAAAGAAATCTCCAGCATAGTGAAAAGAAAACCCACAAACTGGGAAAAAATCTTAGTGAACTGTCCCTCAGACAAAGGAATTCTGTCTAAAACATAAAAAATTAAAATCAGACTCCTGAAATTGAAGGACCCAATCCAAAAATGGGCATCTGAGATGAATACACAGTTCTTAGATGAAGAAATACAAATGGCAAATAAATACATGAAAAAGTATTTATCATCACTAGTCATTGGAGAAATGCAAATTAAAACAACACTGAGATTTCATCTCCAGAATGGCCAGGCTCAGGAAAACTACCAACAACAAATGCTGGAGAGGATGTGGGGAAAAAGAAACTCTCCTGAACTGTTGGTGGGAGTGTAGGCTGGTGCACCCACTGTGGAGGTCAGTCTGGAGATTCCTCAAAAAGCTGGGATTGGAAGTCCCATTCGACCCAGCTATTCCACTTCTAGGCATATTCCCAGAAGAACTGAAAACATCATACCACAGTGATATACATGCACCCATGTTTATAGCAGCACAATTTGTAATAGCCAGGAACCTAAGTGTCCATCAACTGAGGAATGGATAAAAAAGTTGTGATATTGTTATACAATGGAGAACTACTCAGCTATAAAGAATGATCACATTGAGATATTTATAAATAAATGGGCGCAACTTGAGACCATACTCATAAGCGAAATACATCAAACTCACATGTATAAATACCAGATAGTCTCCCTAGTATAAGAAATGGTAAGAGTACAAAAGAATTTATGGTAATCATGATTCCTCATTACATTGCTTTGAAGTCTTATAATGATTGCATTCATTAGTTGGAATGGGTTTATCCTGGTTTGTTTGATTTTATTATCTGTGGTGGTATGAACAGTTATTTTGAAGAAAGCAAGTCATTATAATAGCCAGTGCTGATGTAATATCATCTTACTCCAAAGTCCTACCATGCTTTTGTTCTTCTGTTTCCATTGGTTTTATCGTGTTGTGTCTTATTGGATTGTATTATGTGTGATAGTATAAACAAATTTTCTATGGAAAATGAGATAACATAGTAGCCATTGTTCATTTTCTGTTATTTGGTTCTGAATGCCCTGTAATACTTTCATTCTCTTAAATGGTTTTATACTGTTTTGGTATGTTTGATACTATTGTATATGAAGTTATGCTCAGCTATTTCAAAGATGGATTGTCTTGTGGTGAAATACTGTGTTGCTTACATTGTTCTATTCTGATCTGCTTTGTTATGTCCTGTTTTGTTTTAATCTCTTTAAAATAAAGAAAGACATATTTTTAAAAAGGCTGATTATTATTAAATGGTGGGAAAATGTGTACTAGTCAAGTAGTAAAACAAAATTAGGCTATTGTGGCTTTTCTCGTGCTAGCCCATACTGTTTTTCCAGGGTGTACTTTTATTTTGCTTTTTCCTTGTTTACTTGGCCTAAGCTCACTCTGCAGAGCCAGTTTCTCTCTTAGTCTTCACTTCTGATTTTTCTTTCTTTCTTTTTTTTTTTTTGTCTTTTTCATTTTTATCGGTACCAGGGATCGAACTCACGACTGCCTGCTTGCAAGGCAGGCGCTTATGCCGCTGAGCTAAATCCCCAGCCCCCACTTCTGCTTTTTCAATAAACTTTGCCACTACTTACAGAAAAAAGAAAGTTGGTATGGTTGTTTTTTACTATCCATAAAATCTATGAATGTATGTAACATAGAGTTGTATTCAGAATATATAAAGAACTTTTATAACTAAGTAAAAAAAGACAAATTTTCCAGTGAGGAATGAGCAAAAGATTTGAACTATCTTTACCAATGAAGATAAACAGATGTCAGGTAATCACATATAAAAATCCTCAACATTTTTAGTCATTACAGAAATAAAAATGAAAATTACAGTGGGATACTACTAGAATGGCTAAAATTAAAAGACTAGAAACAACCAAGTTTGGCAAAAATTTGGATACACTAGAACATTTATATGTTCTTGTGGGAAGGAAATTACTTTGGAAAACAGTTTGTTCTTTTCTTGTAAAGTTAAACATACTTAACAGATGACGTAGCAGTTATGTGTCTAGTTATTTGCCAAGACAGATGAATATATGTTCTCATAAAGATTTACTAGTGAATGTTTATAGCAGCTTTATGATGGCCCAAAATAGAAACTACCCAAGTCCTTGTTAACTTGCGAATTAATAGCTAAATTTGGTATGTCCATGCAGTGGAATACTGCTTGGCAGTAAAAAGGAATGAGTTGATGCCACACACAGGAACAAAGATAACCTTGGAAAGCATTATTCTGAGTGAAAAAAGCCAGATCCCAAAGTCCATTTATTGTGTGATTTCATTGATAAGAAATTAAGAGCAGACCAAAAAACTATAGTTGATAGAAAATAGATCATTAGCAACAGGGAGGGGGTTGACTGTCAAGTGGTACAAGAGAAATTTGGGGGGAATATCATAGGATTGTACTAGTCATCTATAAAAATTCATCAGACAGTTCACTTGGAATCAATGAATTTTAAAAATCTGAATTCTGAATCTTTAAACTTTAGAGAGAGAAAATATTTATAAGCATAAAGGGTTCACTATAAAATGATAAGGAATATTTTACCATTAATACTTAATAATGCCAAGGTTGTACATATGTAACAGTCTAGTCTCAACATATGTAATACAGAAATTAATTATGGGGAAGTTGACAAATTAATTTCTAGTGGGAAATTTATAATTCTTCCTCAATATTTGACATTGTATGATTTTCTACAGTTTTCTGTGTGGAATATCTTGTAATATTTAAAAAGATTATTCTAGAACATTATTTAGTATGATTCTTTGTTTTGATGCTGATTCAGTTACAGTGATTTACAAATAAAATGGTCAGGTCATAAATATCACAATTGACTTAGGAAAATTATTTAATTTTAGTGAATCTTTTAACAGTTCTTTTTTTGCTCAAAGTATTTTGTGTTTCTGCCACTTTGTTCAATTTTTTGGTTGGTACCAGAAACCTACTGATTTACTGGTATAACTTGAAAATTTCCAGCAGATTTGCTAAGATTCAACAGTTATGATATGCCAAAGTAAAATACAAAAAATCTGAGTGGTTCTAAAAGACTATATCCTCATCAGAGATATATAGGTCGACTTACTGGTGTTTGGGAGAGAGATGCTTTGAAGACCTGTTCTGTGCTGTGCATCCCTACCAGCACCCCAAATAGGAGTGAAGAAGGTTCTTGCCTCTTCTCAAGTTTAGTGAAAGATGTTTAAATTGATGAACGAGAACATTATAAGGGTCCCTGGCAGTGAAGGAGATACAGGGTATTGGTGTCTTGCCTGCCAGCTGCTGATGACAGAGCAAAATCACAGCTGATGAATTAGGATCAAATGTACTCCTTGGGTTGGTTTGTGTGTGTCTCATTGGAAGATGGGGGAGGGAAGGGAAAAGGACAAAGGCTTTTGTGGGGAGTAGGAGGGCAGGAAGGGGAGGGAGACAGTGTGTGCATGTGCAGAGAGAGGGAGAGAAGGGTCATTGTTTGTGGGGTGTGCATTCTTTTAAATGTTCAAACTTACACAACTATCCCCACAATAATTTTTAGAACATTTTTATAATCAAGAAACCCTCTCGGTTTCCCTCGTTCCCTTACCAGCCCTACACAACTGTGAATCTACTTTCTCTCTGTAAATTTACCAATTCTGACATTTCATATAAATGGAATCATAAAATATATGGTTCTTTGTGACTAGTTTCTTCTACCTAAGATGTTTTTAAAGCTTATTCATATTGTAGCATGGATCAATACTTTGTTTCTATTTATGACCAAATGTTCCATCTTACAGATAGGCCACATTCTGTACATCCATTCATTGATAGACATTTGGGTTGCTTCTGTGCTTTGGCCATTATAAATAATGCTGATACTAACATTCATGTCCAAGTTTTTGTATGGATGTATGTTTTTATACAAATATGAGAGTAGAATTGCTAGATCATATAGTGACTCTGTGTTTAAACTATTGAGGAACTGCCAGGCTGTTTTCCAAAGTGACTATACCATTTTACGTTCTCACCAGGAGAAGGAGAGTTCTAGCCTCTCCATCTTCTTCCAAGACTTTTTATTTTGGAACTGGGACTCACACTCAGGACCTTGTGCTTACCAGGCAGGCACCATGCTGCTGAGCTGTACTCTCAACCCATTTTATTCATTCATTCATTCATTCATTTTTTGAGATAGGTTTTCACTATAGACTCCAGACTGGCATTGAATTTACAGTGATCCACCTGCCTGAGTCTCCCAGGTGTTGGGATTGCAAATGTGCACCACCACACCTGGCTTTGCCAGATCTTACTACACACACTTGTGTTTTTTAACTGTCTAAATAGAGAAGTGATATCTTACTGTTGCTTGGATTTACATTTCCCTGATGCTGATGATGTTAATCATTTCATGGGCTTATTGGCCATAGGTCTGTCTTTGGGGTAATGAGTGTCTGTTCTCTTGACATTTTCAGAATTGGGTAATTTGCCTCATCATCACGTTTTGCTTTTTGATTCAGATTTGTTTTTAATACTAGTTTTCTGCCTTACTCTCTTTCAGATAGAAGAAGTGAAGCGACGACAGCATTCCCTTGCATTCAGCTCAGCTGGAGCCCAAGCTCAGACCTATCACGTCAGCTTTGAGACTTTGGCAGAGTACCAGAGATGGCAGCGGCAAGCATCTAAGGTAATAAGTGGTCAGACCTCCTGGTATGGTCATAGGAAAGCAGGAGCCCAATAGAAATGTAAAGTAAGTCCCCAGCTTCCAAATGAATTTTGTTCTGGGAGAATGTCCGAAAGTTGGATTTGTTTCATAATCCAGTAAACCAAGTCTTATCAGTACACCTGTGCATTTTACTCAGTATATCTGTGAAAGTTTGTAACCCAAATATTCCTTAAGTCGGGGACTTGCTGTATTTTGGAACTGAATTTAGGCCTAGGACAGTTATAATTCCCAATTTCATTTTTTAGCATATAATGACAAAAAAAGGAATTGCATCAAGTTTTTGCCATAGGTTTTATATATATATGTACAACATGCTATCAGTGGTTTACCTTTATACCCTCTCTGTGTGGTAAGGGCTTGCAAGCAATTAAAGCATAATGAGATTTGACGTTTGAAGGAGTTGAGTTACAGTAAGACCTCATGGCTTTTCTTCAGCCACCGTACTCAGTGACTTATCATTATTCTGCAGCTTGTAGGCCAATGCTTCTTGGTCAGTACATGGTTAGAGCAGCTTTGATGAACCTCTACAGATTTAAGTTATTGATGGGACAGTGACATAATTCTGTCACAAACCATTATTATTATATCTGCTGAGGATAATTAGCCTTTCAGCATAATTTCTACTGTTTTAGCTGTTAAAGATAAATTACTATTCAAGTGTACTGTGGTCTCCAGATTCTCTCCTGACATCTTGGCATAATTTTGCGTAAGAGATTGTTACTGTATAATGACATGCGATCAAGATATGGTGGCTTTTCCAATAATATACTGTTTGTTTAGGTCCATTTTTTTACAATTTGTATTTTACGAACATGTTATACAAGTAGAAACTTAAGATTTTTGATCTGTTGAGTTTTTGATCTATTAAATTTTATTATTGTGTTGATTATAAAATATACTTTGCATAGAACTTGTTTCAATTTTAAGTAGCTATTCTGTTCTTCTGCCCTCTTGAAGAGAAGTTAATATTTTTGTACATCTTTGGCTTGCTCAGCAGTGTGGTTTATGCTTGGTTGTTTAGTTTTATACTCACAACAGATGAAGAAATTGCTATAAGCAGTAAGCTGGTGTGCTTATGGATGTTTGGATTTTCATATTACACTGTTTCAGAGTGTTTTATATAAGTATTTTGGTTCATCTTAGCATTGTTTCCATTTTTTTGGTTTTCTGTTTTTTTTTTTTTTTTTTTTGACATGATCTTACTAAGTAGTGCAGGCTGTCCTTGAACTCACTATGTAGCCCTGGCTGGCTTCGAACTAATGACAATCCTCCTGCTTCAGCCTCCCAAATGCTGGGATCATAGATGTGAGCTACCATGTCCAGCTACATCATTATGATTTGTTTTGTTTTGTTTTTTAACCTCCATTTAAAGAGATTATAGTTTACATTTTTGTTTTCTAAGCATCTTACGGTTTTTGGGAAAAGTGAAAATTAACTGATTTTTATGAATGAATATTTTGAAGCTAGGGATGCAGCCCAGTGATAAATGATTTGTTTTACATGCACAAGGCCATGGCTTTAACCCCCAGTAGCACCACTGAAAAACAGATGATTTATCTTTTTTCTTTCCTAGTTTTTAGTCAGTGCCTTTATGTTGTAAATGTCATTCTGATCTGTATTAGGTGATAGACAGTGGCCAGAACTAGTTCAGAAGGCTGTTCTCTTTGATCTTATTTAGGTGGTGTCCCAGCGAATCAGTACTGTGGATCTTTCATGTTACAGCCTTGAGGAGGTTCCTGAACATCTCTTCTACAGTCAAGATATCACCTACCTCAATCTGCGACACAACTTCATGCAGTTAGAAAGACCAGGGGGCCTCGACACACTCTACAAGTATGTGGAGAATAGGTTTTCAGACTAAATGTTGAAACTGAACTGTAACCAGTTTCTTAATGGTTTGTACCTTTAAGTGAGCTTGCTAACTATATTATCTATTTTGCATTTCTGCAACAAAATAGCTGCATCTGGGTAACATGTAAGGCACAGAGACTGAAGCCCAATATCACATGGCCCAGCCTCTGGCTGGGACCAGTCTGTCTGCATCCTATCATGGCAGACAGCATCATGGTAAGAGCCCATGTAAGAGGGAGAGATCATGTAGGAGATGGGAAGCAAAGAGATTCAGGAATTGGTTTGCTCATTCTTTGAACAACCCATTTTCTTGGGCACTAACTCACTCCGAGAAACCTTTCGTTGGTCCCTTCTGGGGACAGCACCCATAGAGGCCTGATTACCTTTCACTGAAGATCTACCACTCCTCAGTCTCACTCAAGCTTCCAGTACATAAATGTGTGTGTGTGTGTGTGTATTCGTGTATTCTAAAATGTCTCTCTTATTTTTTAATTTTTATTTTAAGGAGGATAAAATTAAACATAATAAAACAGATCAGAAGAAAACAATGTAAGAGACACAGATTTCAAAGCAAGACAACAGGAGATCTTCACTATCATATTGTCTCTTGTTTTCTGTAAATAGTTCTCTATATCTTCACACACAATGAATTCAGACAAAATAGTATTAAACTGATCAGAACAGTATGATGAAGGCATTTTAGGTCTTCAAAACCAGACAATAGGGAAGTCAACAATGGCTGCCATAATGTCTCTCGTTCTCTTCAAAATAGCTGTCCATACCTTCATGTATGTTGAAATTAATAACAAAACAGGCTAAAATCACTGAATAAAGAATAATAGTATTGCTGAATTTCACAGCATGACGCTACAGAATCAGCACTGGCTACCTTAGTGTCTCTTTTTCTTCAAAATAGCTATTCATTTCATCATGCATTATATAATTGGTTCTCATAAACTGTTTAGGAGAAGTTCTACATTTGTATGAATCTCCACATGTATACCTATCCTTGCTATATTAGAGGGAAAAACAAAACAAAACAAATTCCTAGAAAAACATGAAATGAAAAGGATAACAATAGCAAAGAGCCCAAACCACTGACAATATAGGCCTTCAAAACAAGGTGGTAGGGGAAGAATAACTAGGGTGGTTATTCTACATAATGATCTTCAAGAATTCCTCAGATCACCATATAATAATATGCACAATTGTTCCAATTGTATGAATGTTGACTATTTTGTTCCAAAAACTTATAGAATTTGTAGCACAATTATCGTAGCTGCCGAAGTGTGTTTATATAATTACAGATATAGAATTTGTAGCACAATTATCGTAGCTGCCGAAGTGTGTTTATATAATTACAGATATTTTTTCTTTTCCCTTCCTTTTTCTTTTTCCTCATTTTCCCTGAGATACTATTTTTTCCCTTTAAGTAGATTCTGATCCTTTCACTGTATTTATTGAGTTTTTTGTATCTTATGTACTCTTACCATTTCTTACACTAGAGAGAATCTCTCTCTCTCTCTGTCTCTCTCTCTCTCTCTCTCTCTCTCTCTCTTTCTCTGTCTCGTGTGTGTGTGTGTGTGTGTGTGTGTGTGTCTTTTTTTTTTGGTGGTGGTACCGGGCATTGAACTCACAATCTCGTACTTGCCAGGCAGGTACTTATGCTGCTGAGCTAAACCCCGTGTATGTCTTTTTGAGACAGGATCTCACTATGCTTTTCAGGCTGGCTTTGAACTCACTTTGTAGCCGAGGCTGGCCTCATACTTGTAGCAGTCCTCCTGCCTCACCCTCCTTAGTGCTGGGATTGCAAGCATGTGCTACCCACATGCAAGCCTAGTCTAAATTTCTCTGTTTTCAAGTTAAATAAGATTTTTGAAATGCACAAATTCTTCCATATCCTTGTTACTCCTCTTCCCCAGTAAAACAGATGGATGCAAATATTCTGTTATGGAGGCAATAAGAAGTTGAGGTCTGGAAATTGTTTTGAGAGTGAAGCATGGTAAATTGAGAGATTTAGCAATGGAAAGTTGTTTTTTTTTCTTTAATGGAAAGTGTTTGAATTGGAATTATCAAATTTAGATGATTTCAAGCAAACAAGCCTAATTTCAGGAACTCCAAGTCAGGGCTTGTCTTTCTCTTGTATCTGTTCTTACTGAGTCTTGTCATTGATGAAACCCCTGTCTCCCAATAGAAGAACACTTTCATCCTTATAGGACTACATTGTACATGTTTTTCTGTCTGTCTGTTAGAGAGAGTGTATTCTCCTGTTCCTAACCTCCACTCACTCCACTTCTTCCTCCATTTATAAAAGGATGGGTGAAAGCTGGACATGATGGTGTACCCTTGCAGGTCTTAGCTACTTTGGAGGCTGAGATATGAGGGTCGCTTGAACTCCTGAGTTCAAACAGCAAAACCCCATCCCCAAAAAGGGTGAGTATGGCGGCACACACTTATTATCACAGCCACTTTGGAGGATGAGGCAGGATTGCAAGTTTGTGGCCAGCCTACACAATTTATTGAGTTTATATCTCAAAGCGAAAAACAAAAAAAAGGCCTGGAGAAGTAACTTAGTGGCAAGTGTGAGGCTCTTATTTTTATATTGAAAAAAAAAATCCACAAAAATAAAAACAATGGCTGTGACTAATTATGTGGTTTAAATTACTGGGCTTCTAGTTGGGAAAGGAGAAATTGGAAATTGAAGTTTAAATTCATAGTAGTTTAAATTACATGGTAGCTGGGTGTTGTGGCACATACCTATAATTCTATCACTTGCAAGGCTGAGATAGACGGATACCATTGTGAATTTGAGGCCGCCTGAGTTACATAGTGAGTCTAAGGAAAGCCTGGACTACCTACTGAGTCCCTGTCTCAAAAAACAAACAAAATGTTACATGATGTTCAAAAAGATCATTCACAGCCAAAAGCAGTGGTGCAGACCAGTAATCCCTGACACTGGGAATCTGAGGTGGAAGTATCACATTGGAAGTTTGAGCTGAGCCTGGGCAATTTAGTGATATGGTAAAACCCCGTTCCTAAAAAAAGAGGAAGGAGAGAGGGAAGGACTGGGATGTAGCTCATTGCAAAGGCCCTTGGGTTAATACCTAATTGTTACTAAAAAGAAGAGACATATTATACATTAAAATGACATATTTCAGGGCTGGGGATTTAGCTCAGTGGCATAAGCCCCTGCCTGGCAAGCGTGAGGTTCCAAAAAAGAAAAGAAAAGGAAAAAAAGTGACATATTTTATATTTTTTATTTAATAGCTTATAACTCTAGAATTTCCAGAAATAGGCTTTATCTTATCTGATATGTTTCAGAAATATTTTAAAAGTATAAACCTATATTTAATTGTGATATATTTTTAAAATTCTTGTTTATAAAAATTCAAACAAGTTATAATGTTAAGGAAGTCAGTTTGTAGCACTTGCTTCTGGAATTGCTACAGTCAAGGCACCATGTCAGAGGAATAAACAGTAATCAAGGTCAGGTCATCTGGAGGTGGAACATTGAGAATTTGGATGAGGAGCATCTGAGTGAAGCACCAAGGATTTACATCTAGGAGCTTGTGATAGGTCATTGTGGTAGAGAACAGTACCCCATCCTTACCACCTATTCACCACCTACACTTGTATAATAACAAAGTTTGATACATACTTCCAGAGTGACTTGTGTGGACCTACAGTTGTGACAGTACCATTTCTGCTGAAGACAGTGTAAATACTTTTACTTCTACAAACAAAGCAAGCACTAAAAGTAACCATTTTATCTTGTGTGTCAGACCATATCACAGGAAAACACTGTCACAGATGTGTTTGCAGGCTCAACTGGTCCGTTCATTTTTAAGAGACTTTTCAGCCAATATAATTTGAGTATGTTAAAAGAAGTTGCTTATAATGGGGTTTGATCTGCTATTTGTTAGTCATGCCTTTGTATGGGTTGATTGTTTTGTGACCTGGTCTCATTGATGGCACAGACTTTACATTAGTCACCTTGGTAGTCTCTGTCCTCATACAATATTTGGCACGTAGTGGGTGATATTTATGGAACAGATAGAAACAGATCACTTAAAATAGACCATCAAAGGCCGTTGATGTCTCTCGTAAAGATATGTAATAGGTTTTTGAAGTAGTGTATATGTGTTTGTTTTTGCTCTTTAGATTTTCTCAACTGAAGGGCCTGAACTTGTCCCACAATAAACTTGGGTTGTTCCCTGTATTGCTATGTGAAATTTCTACCCTGACTGAGCTCAACCTTTCCTGTAATGGATTTCATGACCTGCCAAGTCAGATTGGCAACCTGCTAAAGTAAGTAACGTTTACTAGATTTTAATGTCTTGAGCTTTTGTAGTAAAAAAATAAATCACTAATTTTAAAATTCTAGTTAGCAGAGGTTTTTGATGCCAGAGATCTCCATGCTTCCAGCAGAGACCAGTGCCTCCATTTCAGTAGCAGAGAGAGATCCTGACTCTAATGTTGTTTTTCTTTCTTTGTTTTTTCCTGATTCATATTGAAATTATCTGTGTCAGTTACTAAGTCTATGTAGGGCAAGAGTTAGGACATTTTACCTTTTTGGAATTGACACTTGGTGACAGAGTCAGAATCTGTAACTTTAGTTCTATTCATTTAAATGAAACCTTTCATAAAGTAAGCCTTTTCTCTCCCTGCAGCCTTCAAACACTCTGTCTTGATGGCAATTTTCTGAACACTTTACCTGAAGAATTGGGAAATCTGCAACAGCTTTCTTCCTTGGGAATTTCCTTCAACAACTTTAGTTACATTCCTGGTGTTTATGAGAAACTCACAATGTTAGATAAAGTGGTTATGGCAGGAAATTATCTGGAAGTCTTGGACTTAGGGGTGCTGAGCCGAATGAGCCATATCAAGCATGTGGATTTAAGGTGAGGCCATTTGTTACTACAGCTTCCTTTGTTTAGCTTGATGCTGATGGACCTTTAGGTCTGCTCCTTATAAAGACTTAAAAACGTTAGGATTTTAAGGCTGGGAAGTAGCTCAATGGCAGAGAACTAGGCTAACAGGTGTGAAGCCCTAACTTCAGTCCATAGTACTGCAAGAAAAAAAAAGGGATTTTAGAACAGTATGAAATGCTTAAAAAACTATAGTAAAACTTCATTTTTCATGTACTAAAAGACAGATTAATGATGGTACAGACCCTCAAATTGCCTTTAACAAAAGTTGTTCTGATTAACCCTTCCAGCAACACTTTATGAGAATTCCTGTTTCTTCACATCCCTATCTATGTTGGGTTTTAGTTGTCTTTTTCTTTATTGCCAGTAGAAGACAGAAGTAGTTTTTACTGTTTGAATTGATATTTATTATAAGTAATTAAGATTGAACATCTGTTTATATGCATATTATTTTTCTGTTGCATCATGAGGTTTCTTCTTGGTAACATTGATTGTAATTGAAATATTGAAGACCTCACTAAGAAATTGGCAAAATAAAATTTTCTAATCATAATAAGGTGGTAGAAGACGTTTATTGAATGTTACAGGAAGCCATTCATGTGCCTTGTAAAGAAATAGTAAGAGATTTCTTGAAATACAGGAAAATGAAAACAGGCCTGTGTGCATCACATCATATACTTACATGGAGAAGAACCAAGAAGTAATTTTACAGAGCTTGCCTTGGAACCATTCTGTATATGTACAGAGTAGTTTCTTCTCCATTAGTGTCATGTGAGTCTTAGCATGTGAGACAGAGTAAGCACAGCCACGGGAGGAGGGATAGCTGACTCTTTTCCTGACTGCGTAGCTATTCATCCACCCACCAGAAGTACACTTTTTTTGTCCTTCACTGCCACTTATCCTTACTAAATGCTTGGATGTAACTTTATGTTTTGTGGATATCTGCCCCCCCCAACTGGGAATTAAAATTGTACCCAGGGCTTTGTACATACTAGGCAAGCACATGATATCACTGTCATATCCCCAGCTCTTTTTTTTTTTCCCCTGAGACAAGAGTTTAAGTTCCCCAGGCTGGCTGAGATTGCAGATATGTACTACCATCTCCAGCTTTTCTTTCTCTTTATTTAATTTGTGTATGTATTTGCCAGTGTGGATTGTCTAACTTAGCCACCCCTTGAGTTCTTTATGAACCATTTATGGTCTATAAATAACCTTTTTTTCTTTTTTTGTCTTTTTGAGATAGGGTTATGCTGCGCAGTTCAGGCTGGCCTTGAACTTGTGACAATCCTCCTGTCTCAGCCTCCTGACTGCTGTGGTTACAGGCATGCACCGTGACGCCCAGCCTACATTTTTAAAATTAGGAAGTTAGTGAAATTCTTAAATTGTTTAGGAAAAGGGATAAATATCTCTTGCATTTTTCTTTTGATAAACACACTAAATAGAATTACTTCTAATTATTTCTCTATTTCTGATATTAAGGATGAATCACTTGAAAACCTTGGTTTTTGAAAATCTGGAAGGAAATAAATATATCACACACATGGATGTGAGGGATAATCAGTTGACTGACTTGGATCTTAGCTCCTTATGTAGCTTGGAGCAGCTGCATTGCGAACGGAATCAGCTGAGGGAACTGACACTCAGCGGCTTCTCCCTGCGAACTCTCTATGCCGGTTCAAACAGTGAGTACTCCATAAGCGTCTTCTTTTTCTTTCTTTTCCCCTCCCTCCCCCCCTTCCCTCCCCCCCCTCTTTCTTTCCCTTTCTTCTTTCTTTTTCTCTCTCTCTTCTTTCTTTTCTTTTTTCTCTTTTAGCTCTAGTTTTAGCTTTCTAAGAATAATGGCATTTGTGGTCCTTTTCTGCTGCTTTGTAAAATGAGGTTTGTAGCTCACTGAGGTTTAGTTTTTATCTCTCTCTTAACTTTGCTGTCAGTACTTGTGTGGTTGAGGTATATGTAAAAAGACAAAATAAAATACTTTGAGATTCATGATCACAAGAGGCATTATGCAAAATATGCCCAAAATGGCATATCAGTACTACTCTAAAGCAGGGGTTGGCAAACTGTGGTCCAAGGTTTAAATCTGCTCTCCTGTCTCTTTTTCATTTCATCATGAATGGTCTTAACACATACCGATGCTGGCCTCAAATTCATGGTGATCTTCCTGCTTCTATCTCCAGAATGCTAAAATTATGGGTGTGCACCACCACTCCTGGCTTCTCTACCCTTTTTTTTTTCTTTTTTGAGACAGGATCTTGCTGTGTAGTTCAGGTTGGCCTTGAACTTGCTGTTAGCTCATGCTGGCCTCAGACTCACAGTAACCTTCCTGCCTTAGCCTCCTGAATCCTGGGATTATAAGTGTGTACTACCATGCCTGGCTTCTCTACACTTTATGATGTTTGGTTTGAAAACAAAAAAAGAAAAATTCTTGAGACTTCGAAATTATATAAAATACAAGTTTCTGCATTCACAAAGTTTTATGGGAACATAGCCATAGTGATAGATATACATATTATTGCTTTTATAGTAAAGTGGCAGAATTGAGCAGTAGAGAAACTGTATTATGGTTGACAAAGCTTGAAATATTTACTAGTTAGTTTTTTATGGAAACGTTTTGCCAATCCCTGATCTAAAACCTTGTGCTGCCTTAATGTAGAGAAAGAAACCCTCCATTTCAAAAGGGATTTGCTCTTGGAAGATTTTTATTTGTTGAAGCCATTCTTATGGGGAGTGCTTCTTTACCATAGAAGTAACGTTTACTTTTTCTGTGTTTAAAGAAGGAAAAGATGAAGTCTTTTCTCAAACGAAGAAATAAAAAGGGTTGGGGATGTAATTCAGTGGTAGAATACTCCTAGTTTCAATCCTCAGTACCATTAAAAAAAAGATAGAGTAAACTATAGTTTCATCAAATACCAGAGGGGATATTGCTCAGCAGCAGAGCACTTGCCTGGCAAGCTCAAGGTTGTGAGTTCTATCCCCAGGACAAAAAAAAATCAAAAAACATAAAAAATAAAAATCAAGCACCAGAAAAAGACAAATTTAAATAGTAGCACTTTATACTCATCAAATAAAAAAAGGTACATGTAACCAAAGATGAGGAGAAACATCTTGTGGAGCCATCATATATTGCCAGTAAGAAGACTGATCATTAACCTGTCTCAGAGAGCTGTGCTAGAGAAACTGGAGATCCGTGTAAATCATAATCTAGCAATTCCCTACGTGGAATATATCCCAGAGAACAGAGGTGTTACAATGAAAGAAGAAACAGGACTGTCAGTAGGAAGATAAGTAAATCAGTTATGGTATGTTTATGTAGTAGAATATTGCACAGTAGTGGAATTGAATATACTATCAATTTGTCGATTTATGTGCATAAATCTCAGAAACATTTGTTAGCACAAAGGAAAGTTTATATATGTATATGATAGTTATCAATATTTAAAACACAAAAATATTATTTTGTTAGCTGTAAGTGTGTATAAAGCATGAAATAATTGATGAGGAGAAATCCTATTCATTATGATGTTTATCTTTTGTTATGTATAGTATTTTAATTCTGAAAAAAAGGAAAACACATAGAATATAGATTTGTTAAAAGTTACATGGTGAGTGAGAGTATTCATTTTATTTGATTTTATGTATCTAAAAAATATATTATTAGGATAAAGAAAGTTAACTCCTAATGTTTTCATTACATCTTATGTTAAAGAAAATTCAAATTATGGCTCAGATTAACTGCTTGGTTAAGTAGAGGGTCACAACAGATGAGTACTGACTTGTGCTTTATATGATACTGTGATATGGGAGCAGAACATTGCTGTGGAGAAATTCCATATCAGACCCATCTGTTTCTTTAATCTAGAAAGTTCGAATGCCTGACCCTATTGGAAAAGACCTTGCCAACACACAGGCAGTTATTGGTTGCTGAGATTTTATCATGGTAATGTTCTAAATGGGTCTTGAGGTTAGCTAGTCTATTTGCAGAATCTTTTTTTTTTTTTTTTTTTGAGTTATTGAGCATTGAAATTCACACTGAGCTATACCCCAACCCTTTTTTAAAAAGTTGTTTTTAATTTTTGAAACAGAGTCTTGCTAAGTCTTTCAAGTTGCACAGACTGAATTCAATCCTGTGATTCTCTTGCCTCAGCCTCTCAGAGTGTGCCACTATGCCCAGCTTGCAGAATTGATAAATTTTGCAACCTGGAGAAATTCGCATAAACAGTTGCAGCTTTGATGCCAGCTTTACAAAAGAAGTAATCCAGAGGGTCATTTAATATAGGGAAAGACACTCAGCTTCACTCCTCATCAGAAACTTACAAATTGAATACAAGTATTGCTACTCCGTACTCACCAGGATGACTCCAATGACAAAGACTTAATATACTGGTGGCAGCTGTTGGAAGTGTAATTAGCACAATCACTTTAGAAACTCCTAAGCTCATTCTCAGTATATTAAGTGCTTACATTAATACACAAAGACATAGACTGAAAAATATTCATGAAACACTGTTCATAGTCACCCCAAACTAGAAAACATTAAATGTCCATCAGCTCTAACTTGGATAAACAGTGGCATATTCACAACTTTATACAGATATGTGAATGAGCTATAATCCTATGCAATGAGTAAATCCCACAAGCATACTGTGGACTGAATGTATCCAGACTAAAAACTTAGACATAATTGCAAACAGAACAAAACAACCAAATACACAAAAAAACCTTGAATATACACTATGCGTTCATTTGTATAGATAAAAGCCATCTGTAGAATTCAGAGTCAGGATAATTAATACTGCCTTTATGGGGCAGTGACTAGAAAGAATAATAAAAGGTTGCTTCTGGGAGCTGGCAACATTTCTGTTTCTTTATCTGCCTGTTGGTTCCACTGATGTGTTCAGCTTGTGGAAATTCATTGATTGGTACATAAATACATACAAATTGATACATAAATACAGAATTGTTAAGTACTAGTTTATTTTTCAAGACACATCAGGATCAGTTAGCCAGAGTGAGTTGTTCATTAGTTTTATGTTGTCATTTGAGTAGATGTCAGTTTTTTTCTTGTGACTTCACTAAGCTACCTTTTCCCTTGTGCACTCAATTTCTTTTTTCTTTGGAGAATGTCATTCATGCCTGTTCATTTTTCAACAGGGCTAACAGCAGTGAATGTCTACCCTGTGCCCCATTTACTCACTTCCCTGGAACTCTCCCGGTGAGTGTGTCTCTTGAGGGTGGTGCTTGTTTGATTCTTAAGAGCCAGATATTAATTCTTTGGCAGTTTTGAAAGTATAAAAAATCTTAAGTATTTTGAAGTATTTGGATAACCTAGAGCGGAAGAAATAAGTCAGATAGCTTTATAGTTAAAAGAAGAGCTCTGTTGGAATAGAAAGGTGCCTGTAAATTATCCCTTCTAAAAGATTGTGAGTTTAGGAGCAGGCCTATCATAATGGTGATAAAGCTGTACCATTGAAAGCCCTGGAAAATTTGCCATCACTAGACTATCATCTTTATAGTAGTAATTTGCTCCCTGCCTCAGTTGGAATCAGGTAATACTTTTGTGGGTATATATGTGGGGGGATTGAACCCAGGGAGTGCTGAGCTACATCCCCAGCTTTTTTTGCTATACTTTTGTGTCAGCCTTAGCTGCTAGGATTACAAGCAGGTGCCACCACTCATGAGCTGTTTAGTAGCTTTAAATTTTTAAAATTCTACTGTATTAGTTTATTTTTATATTTTCATGACTGTCAGCTTGATTTTGGGGGAGATATTAATTATATTCAGGACTTTATTCTCTTGTGGGTAGGATTAAGTAAATGAGGTTTACTATATACTGTTACTCATTTTCAACACGGTTAAGCATTCAACATTCAGTCATTGAGTTTTACAGTTTTTTTGTTGTCATATTTTAAATACACATAATGATTACATTTATCACCAGATTCTTATTCTGAAGAATTATTGGTATTTATTGCTTTGGTTTCTTCAGTTCTTTTTTCCTTATTTCACCAGCATGTTGACACTTGTTTCCTTTTCATCAAACATACTGGTTTCTTAGCTGGCTAATACAACCTGAGTTTTTTTCATACCATGTAGACCATTGCTTCTGTCTCTTTTGTATATTCCCTTTCCTAGCTAGTGCTTCAAAGGTCGATTATCCCCAGGTTTTCATTGCTGGCCCTTTGTACCTGTCACTGAACATAATTTCATTTACTCCAGTGATTTCAGGTACACCCAAGCGTCCTTGTCACCCAGATTTCCAGCCCTTTTCTCTCAGCCTCAGATTCATGCCTCCAATCTGTGCTAGATATTTTGATGTGCACATCTGCAGGTACCTCAAATACATGTAAAATTAAGCTCATTCTCTTTGCCACTTTAACTTGTTTGTCGTGGGTCTATTTCAGTTTATGTTATTGTTGTCTACTGGTCTTTTAGGCCAGAAGCCTGAAAGTAATGTTTTATCCTTCCCTCTGCTTTCTTCCCTGCATCAAATCTTATCTTCAAATCATTTTAATTTTTGCCCTTTAAATATTTCTGGAATTTTCTCTCCTCACCTTTCCTCTCCTCCAGCTTTATTGATATTCATTCATATCATTTCTTTTCTATAATTGTAATTATTCTTTCTTTTATCACTGGAACTACCTGAATAGACAACATGTTCCACAGTGATCTATTTTAACTACAAAGCTGATACTGTCTCCCCACTGCTTAGAAACCTTTCAGTAGGGCCCATGTACCAGCAAGATCAAGTCATAGCCTTCCAGATGTGGTTTACACTTGGTTCCAGTCTAGTTTATCTGTTTTTATCTCCCACCACTAATGGCTGCAGCACCACTAAACTGGCTGTTTCCCTCATAGTCTCATGGAAATTCTTTACGAGTCTCTGCTGTCGTGCTGGCATCCCTTTCTGAGAATGTCTTTTTCATACAGGGTCACAGTATAGCGTTCTTCAAATACTATCCCAGATGTCACATTTATCTTTTTTTTTTTTTTTTTTTTGGTCTTTTTCATTTTTATCAGTACCGGGGATCGAACTCACGACTGCCTGCTTGCAAGGCAGGTGCTTATGCCACTGAGCTAAATGCCCAGCCCCTCCAGACGTCACATTTATTAGAGAACTGTTTCAGGCAGTGTTCCTGTCCTTCACTACACTGCTAGCAGTATCTGTATTCTCTTTTCCAACACTTACTTCATTCTGCTTCATTAAATAGGTCCATCAAGCTTGAGGACATAAGAGAAGCTAGGTCCCATCTAAAAACAAAAATCCCTCTTATCTGCCTCATATTCTACCAAACATTTAAGTTTATGCTTTCAGTGGTTTGAAAGTTTCCTCTAATTACCTTTTATCCCTATTTCTTCATCTTTACTCATTGGTAATTTTCCTTAGAATTTGCTTTTTTCTTCTCAAATTATCTTTGGAACTGACTCATTGGCAAAATTTATTTATTTATGTTTTTGGTCTTTTTCGTTTTTATCGGTACCAGGGATCGAACTCACGACTGCCTGCTTGCAAGGCAGGCGCTTATGCCGCTGAGCTAAATCCCCAGCCCCGGCAAAGTTTATTTAAAATGTCATTTCTCCCAAGTCTTTCATCTCTTCCTTGTCCCACCCTACCACATGTGTTCTTTTCTATTGTTGAAAGCATTCTTACCATCTTTGAACATGTAGCATAACTGACCCAGTATTACCGTGTATATTCAGACACTTGTCCCTCCCCACCCTTCTAGTTTAATAGTGTTCTCCGCCTGCTGATAATACATCAGGGAATTACTTGGAGATAGTGTCTCTGCCTTAAAAGGCTCATAAGCTGGTTAACATTGTTGTCTGGTTGAAATGAGTTCTACTTGTGTGTTAGTCACATTTCTGTAGCTCTGATAAAATAAACCGAGATAGCCAAGTGTAATAGTGCATGCTTGTAATCCAGCACTTGGGGAGACTAGTGCAGGAGGATTGCCTCAAGTTGAAAGCCAACCTAAGCTACATAGTGAGTTCAAGTGTAGCCTGAACTACATAGCAAGAGCTTGTCTGCAAAACAAAAGAAAACAACCTGAGATAAACAACTTAAAGGAAGTTTATTTTGGCACATGGTTTCAGAGGTTTCAGTCCATGGTTGGTTGGACCTTGTGGTGAGACAGAACATCAGGAAGAGAGCACATGGTAGAGGAAACTGCCTACCTTAAGGCAATTGGGAAGCAAAGAGAGAGGGAGGGGCTAGATTCCAGTGTTCCCTTCAAAGGGCATGCCACTAATGACCTAACTTTCTTCTATAGGCTCCCCTCCTATTTTTTATTTTATTTTTTTTTTACTTTTAAGAGAATAAAACAATAAAACCAATCAAAACAAACCAGTGTAAAAGATACAACTTCAAAACTTCAAAACATTGAAGATACAACTTCACAACTTCAAAACATTACAAAATTAACAGTAGTTACCATAATGCCTTTTGGTATCTTCAAAATAGCTGCAGATAACTTCAGACATAGTAAAAGTCAAACAAAACAGAATAGAAACAGTAAAAACAAAACAGTGAATGCAATAAAGGACTTTAAAACAAGCTTATAGTACATTCAGATTGCTACCATAATGTATCTTGCTATCTATGAAATAGCTGCTCCTGCCATCGGATTTGACATAATCAAACGAAACAAAAGAGAATAAAACCCAACAAAACAGTGGAAACCCAACAAAACAATGGAAACAATATAGGACTTCCAAAACAAGATCATAGAGATTCAACAATGGCTGCAATCCTAAGGAGATCACCCCTAGGTGTCACACTATGTTCTACTATACCCTGAACCTGTGATCAGACCACTGGCCATAGACCTGCAGTGTTAGTGGAACACCAAAGCACCACAGACATCCAATTGCATTTCACTTCCATAGCTATCATCAGAGCCTGTGTTTCTCCAGATAAGCTGGTTGCTTGCAGCGGCAGCAGACAGAGTGGGGGTGGGGTTGTTACTTTTCATTTGCCAGCCTGCAGGGGCTGAGGTCTGTTCCAATCTGGTGGTGGCCCGCCCATGGTGCTGGTTCCCAGACTGGGCTTGCTTGCTGGTATGGCTTTGTTCTCTCTAACTCTGGTCTGCGAATGGTGCTGATTCCCCCAGCCGTAGTGCATCACAATCTGGTGACCAGGCCTTAAAACACATGACCTTTGGGAAAAATTTTAAGACTTACACTATAATGTGTATTGTAGTTTTTTTTTTTTTTTTTTTTCCTTCAGCACTGGGCGTTAAATTCCTAGGCTTGCAGGGCCCCACCTCTTTTTAAATGACTTAAGTTCTCAGTAAGTCACCAAGTAACCCAGGATAGGCTCAAATTCGTGATTTTCTTGACTCAGCTTTTCAGTGTGCTAGAATTATAGGTGTATACTGCCATGCCCAGCTACACCTTGACATCTTCACTGATGTCTTTCATTTATTTATTTTCTGTAGAAACCTGTTGGAGTGTATCCCTGATTGGGCCTGTGAAGCAAAGAAGCTAGAAATATTAGATATGAGCTATAATCTTCTCACAGAGGTTCCAATAAGGTATGTAAATGTGTATAATATATGTGTGTATGTGTGTGTATTTGTGCATGTGCATGTGTGTTTGTATTTATTTTCCTAGATTTTTTTTTTAATCTTTTTTTTTTTTTTTTTTTTGATGCTAGGAGTCAAACTTAAGACTTTGTGCTTGCCAGGCAGGTGCTGTGCTGCTGAGCTATATCCCAACCTTATTTTCCTAGATTTGAGTTGCCTTACAGTTGTTTAGTGAACACTGAAACCTGCTGAATATTTGGTGGTGTTATATGTCAGATGGAATATAATGATTACTAATACATGGTCTGGCCTATAAGAGCCTTAATAAGAACATACTGTGACATACATAGATAAATGTTAGAAAGTGCACCAAGTTGCTGGCATAGGTTGGTGATATGATAGTAATAATTGTTATTTATTTATTTATTTTGTGATACGGGATATTGAACCTAGTGCCTTTACACTGAGCTACATCCTTAGCTCTGTTTTTATTTATTTATTTTGAGATAGGGTCTTGCTAAGTTGCCCCCATGGGATTCAAACTTGATCCTCCTGGGTCAGCATTCCAGAGTGCTGAAATTACAGTTATACACCAACAAGCCTGACTGAATAGTCAGTTTTATAGGGTGTTATTAAATAATGAGTTGGTTAACGCCCTAAGAACATTACTATTAGGCTCTTACCTTATCTATTAACCTTTTTACATACATGCTATCATCTTTTCTTTGAAATTTGAAAACTAAAGAGCTGTTAGATAGTTTGTCTGAGGGGGTACTTAACCAGAAAGTAATGGCAAATGGCATTTGAATGTAGTCATTTTTACTACAGAGCCTTTACTCTTAATCACAGCAATGGATAAATTGTTTTAGAAATTCAGAAAAACTTTGAATAATTAGAGAATGCTTTGTGGAGAACATGGCATTCAAACTAACCTTTGTCAGGTGGTGGGATTTCTGTCATTAGAAGGGGAAGCAGAGTGGTACTTGGCAGAGTTGGGAGAGTGGGGGGGGGTGCATTCAAAACTACTGAGATGTAAAATGTGTACTTACAGAGTTTTAAGAATTAAACTAGAGACTTGCTAGCATAAGAGGTCTGAGTACAATCTTTGGAGTCAGACTGTACCATTTACTATTCATTGTGAGATCCTTGGCAAGTCAGTCAGTTAATCTTTCTGAATATTGTTAAATGACTTACACAATTTAAGCACTCAGTAGTTTTTCTTGTAATGAAATTTTATTACAAATTTATTATATTAAAGCCACAGACATTAATAAATGTGATATAAGCTTCATTTCTGTCTAAACTTAAAATCTGAATGGATTTATTCTAGAAATCATGTTAGGTTAGATTTCTGTGCTGCTTGTGTTCACGAATTCACCTTTTCTCAGAATGACCTTACTAATTTTGTGGTGGGGTGGGTAACATATGGTCTTGCTGCTTTCTTGGCTTGGGTACTTGTTAGTGATTATACTCTAGAAAGAATGTGTTTCTTTTAGATCAGGTGACAGATTTGTAGTTAAATAGCCTAGGACAGCCTTAGAAAGAAGGATTTAAGTATGTTTTTGTTTCTTTGTATTATTCCCCCTTAGAATTCTGAGTAGCTTGAGTCTTAGAAAACTGATGGTGGGACACAACCATGTCCACAACCTCCCAGCTCTGGCGGAGCATATCCCCCTGGAGGTGCTGGATCTCCAGCATAATGTTCTCACCAGGCTGCCAGATACCCTCTTCTCCAAGGCCTTAAAGTGAGTACAAGAAGGTTTTTGTGTTTTGATTTAGAAGAATGTGATCATTGGCTAATAAACTCCATTGGCTTGTCATTGGTGTGATATTTGGAACTGTATTTATAATTTGACCTGATATTCCAACTATAGGAGGAGATTTAGTTGTAATTTTTATGAAAGAAAAAAATGACAGTGTGTCATGAGGTTAGTAATCTCTAACTCAAAGTTGAAACAGTCCTAAAATAAAAAGTTTGTGTTATAATTTCAAGTAGATTGGAAAGATTCAGGCTTTCATTCCCAAAACTAAATAGTTACTGAAATTTAAAGAGAAATTGCAACATTCTGATGTAGCTGCTTTGGGCAATTTTCAGCTTTTGCTTTGGGAAGAAAAGGCTGTACCACTGAAGTCTGTTTAATTCTAGCTTTATCCAACTATCTTTGAGTTACATTCCTTGTTTGCAGAGCATTTTCGCTATCTACTTTGAAAACTGCCTCTACAAGTAATAAACTTCTAAAAGGTATTTGGTATCTCATTGGAAATTAACAAATACAGTATACCTTTCTATTTTAAGGCCTATAATCAGGTTTACCTAATACGTGTGTCACCTTTAGATTGAAACTAGGTTTTATTTTTGTTTATTGCTTTTTGTGGTATTGAGGATCAGACTCAGGGTCTTGTACATGCTAGGCACTCAGTCACTTTACCTCTGAACTACCCACCTGCCCACCATCTAAGTATGGTGATTTTTTTACTTCATGATACTCTTCTACAACACAAGGAGATTAATATCATCTTCAGTGTAGAAATAGAGAAAGCAGTGAAAAGTATAGTAATACAGGGTTACAGGAGATACACAAAAAGCATTTGGCTCACAAATGTTTGGTCTGTTTGGTAGCTTGTATCCCTCTTAATCTGTAATATCCTTGGTTGGATAACTCAAAATAAAATTTTTGAAAATTCAAAAAGTGTTTCAAGGGAATTTTCAGACAGTTGATATGGAGGCTTAATACAACTTAACTATATTTCATTGCATTTAGTTCTAATGACATTCTGAATAAAATTTGTTTGCCGTCTTAGAATCTATTAGAAAAGTTACATAGCTATAGGAATCTCAGTTTAATACTCTGTATAGAGCAATTTTGGGACACAGACACATTATCTTTAATAGGCTTAAAAGCTCATTAAGGATGTGAATCATGCAACATAAAAGATTTACAAGTTTAAATATATTAGCTGTATTTTACAAAGACCATTCTTTTTTTTTTTTTAATCAGTACCAGGGAGGGATCGAACTCACGAGACCATTCTTTATATATAGGTGCCATGTTTGGCAAATGTTTAAGTCACATCATATCTTACCTGCTAGATTGCCAAAGATTAGAGTGAGTTATGATCTAGTTTTAGCAAATGTGTGAACGTGCTGATGTTCTTGTATTCTTATGGAAGAATAGCATTGTTCAAGTTTGGTTTGGTAATATATTAAAAAATTTTTTTATATATCCTTTGATCCCATAAATTTAGGAATTACTCTAAAGAAATAATTGGGTAAGGATCTAAAGAAAATCATTATGGTGTCTATAATAAATAAATGCAAACAGCCTGCCTATATGTTCTTTCTTAGGAGATTGTTAAGAGATTAGCTAAATAAATAATGTTGCTATTAAAATCAATTTAATTTTTTTTGTAGTTGAGATATGTGTGAAAATGATATTCTACAATACCCTTTCACTAGACACATAAACACCTAACGATAAGGCTAGGTTAGATTCTAGCCATCACACAAGCCTGGAAAGATAACCATACTTATATTCTTCCCTCTATACTTTGCTTTGTGTGAGTTGAGTAAAAGGAGTTTGAGGTTGGATAAACTCAGAAAACTGCATGCCAGGAGGTCACGTTTTAATTTTTAATTTATTTTGTAGTTTAGAAGGTTGGAATGGCAGCATTTCATACTCAGAGAATATGGTAGTTCTTACATAAAAAGATAACAAACACAAAAGAAATGATCTCTGTTGTGTCAGTCTCAGATACTTGAATGCATCTGCAAATAGTCTGGAGTTCTTGCCTTCTGCATGCACTGGGGAGGAGAGCCTGAGCATGCTGCAGCTACTTTACCTGACCAACAACCTCCTGACAGATCAGTGCATCCCTGTCCTGACTGGGCATCCACACCTGCGGATCTTGCATCTCGCAAACAACCAGCTGCAGACCTTTCCTGCAAGGTGAATGAATGCAAACTTTGATCCTTTTCAGTCATAACATTAATTCTCCATTTGTCAGACTAAATTATGGCCACATTGCTGTGACACTTCACTTCAGTGTGAACAATCACTTCAGTGTGAACTGATTGATGCTGGATTTCACTACTCTGATGGGGAAATCTCACTTCTGGTAGTTAGTATTTAGTTGTTAGATATTAGTGCTCAAAGAAATTGCGGTTAAAATGTGTATAATTTTTAGTTCTAATTATTTAAGAATGGTTGGAGAATGTTCAGCCTAGAAAAAGACAAACTTAAGAAATAATTCTGAAGATAATATTCTTGTCAGTGCTGTATTATAAAATAACGAATTTATTAGATTTGTTTTATATATTTAATGATCGTGTATTTGTACTATATGCCAAAACTTTATAACTGTTATAATCTGCCTAACGAGCCTGAAATCATATTGGGGAAATAGACAAACAGGCAGTTGCCATGAAGTGTTGCAAGGTGTTGAAGATATGCACAAGCTACTGGCTACATTGCACAGAGCCTGGGTTGGGTTAGGCTTAGAGGAAGAGATGAGTTATAGTCAGGGTATGTTTGTAGACACATAAGAGACAGTTTGTGCTGGCATTTTTATTTAGTGGCAGTGGAGACAGTTTCAGAATGATCATTTGTAATCATATTTTCGAAAACAACATGGGACATGGGATTTGATGCAGTGAAATTATAAATATCACATGAAGTTTTTTGAATGTCTGAATTTCCATCAGACACATATATACTTACACACACACACGCACAATTTGAATAAGAATGACTTCTCATTTTTAATTTTTAAATAAAAAAATTTTTTTTTAGTATTTTGTGACAGTCTCAACATGTAGTTCAGGCTGGTCTTGAACTCATGATGGTCTTCCTGCCTCAGTCTCCCAGTTGCTGGGATTATAGGCATGTGCCACCATTCATGGCTGGTTCTCAGTTTATTTTATGAATTTTCTTACAAGTATGATAAATCAAGAAAAATTGGCTGGGCTTGGTGATGCAGCCTATGACAGCACATGGGACAATGAGACAGGAGGATCACTGCAAGTTCAAGGCTAGCCTGGGTTATATAGAGTTTGAGGCCATTACATAGTGAGGCCTTGTCACCAAAAAAAAAAAAAAAGCAAGAGAGAGAAAGAAAAATTATTTTAAAATGATAATTTTGTCAACATGATAAAATGAGCTAGAATTTAAGAAGGTAACCAATATAGTTTACTATATAGTAATATAGTAATATATATAGTAATATAGTTTACTATATTACTTTCTTAAAGGAATGGAAACAATGGATTTTTTTGGTTAGTATGGAATCCTAATTTAAGGATCTAGTAGATTTCTTGAAATCTTATCAGATTAATTTAGTTGATCTCAAATGTTTCACATAAAGTGAAAATATTAGACTGTTTGTGAAACTGTTGGGTAATAACAGATTTACCTCTCAAAAACTAGTATATTTCACTCAGTTTGATGGCACTTTTTTTTTTTTTTTGAGATAGTGTCTCACTATGTAGTGTACTCTAGGCTGGCCTTAAACTTACTGTGTAGACCAGGCTGGTCTCAAACTCCTAGTCTTCCTGCTTCAGTCTCCTGAGGGATTACAGACATGTAGTATAATGCCTGGCTTTGATGACACTTATTGTTGGAGGGATCAAATGTAGGCCTGATATAAAAGTGAAAACACATCAAAGAAAATAAAAAATAAAGGGGCTGGTAAGATAGGTCAGTGTTATAGCACCTGCCTGGCAAGTGCAAAATCTAGAGTTTGAGTCCCGGTATATGAAAAAAAAAGGAATGAAAGAAATTAAAAAATTAAGAAAGTAGCAGTAAAGGTGAGAAGTAGCAGGAGATAGCACAAAATTTTAAAGTAATCCAATTACAGACAGTAAAGCTAAGTGAAACTGAGGAGCAGTATATTAAAGAAAATGTATAGGCTGGGGATTTAGCTCAGCAGCATAAGCACCTGCCTTGCAAGCAGGCGGTCATGAGTTCGATCCCCGGTACTGATTAAAAAAAAAAAAAAAAAAAGTTTAAAGAAAATGTATGTTCCATGCTGGACAGTCTTCTAGGTCATATCCTGAGCTGTGTTAAAACTGAAGAGGTGCAATCCAGATCTTGTTTCTTTTGGAAATTTTCAAAATCTAGCACAGTTCTTGGTACTTGTAGGAAGATGATTGAGATAATGGATAAGGCATTGCTATTTATAACTCAGTAAGATTCAGGTGGGCAGTAGTACAAGATAAAAGCATGAGAACTGGATATGGATGGGTTTAATATGTTAAATAGAAAAGTAAATTATAAAACATTATTTCTTAAATGTAACATCCATTTTTAAAATTTGAAAAATATAGTTTCATGCTTTAGAGTGATTTCTTGCAAGTCAGACATCAGAAAGATATGTATACTCACCCACTGTGAGGAAGGCAGGAGCAGTATGTCTGTCAGCCCTTGAAACATGCTCAGCAACAGGTCAGCCTGAGATGTAGCAGGAGCAGTCACCTCGGCGGCTTTTGTCTGATTGGTTCCTTCTCACTGGTCCTTTGTAGTGGATCAGGTCAGTTTTCCATACTCTGTTGATGCTGTGAAATAGCACTTATTTGGAAGCTTCTTTTTTGGTGCAGTATGGTATTTTGGTGTTCTTTTCCAGCAAACTAAACAAATTGGAGCAATTGGAAGAACTGAATCTAAGTGGCAACAAGCTTAAAACCATCCCCACAACCATAGCAAACTGCAAAAGGCTGCACACACTTGTGGCACACTCCAACAACATCAGCATTTTTCCAGAAATTCTGCAATTGCCTCAGATCCAGGTAGTTTTATGTGCTAGAATGATGTCCTTCTGGGAAAAATTTTAAGGGCATGAGTGAGCTACTTCTCTTACAAGGAAGAAGAAAGATATGTAAATGAAATAATTTTCTTCTCTTAAGGAAGAGATAATGCTCCCTTCTAACATGCTTAGTTTGGGATCTTAGTATACTTAATTCATTGTGGGAAAGAAATTAAGTTTCCCTTGGAGAATACATTGGGAGTTTAAGCATTTGGGAGTAAAAAAATTATATGCATACTTTTGATTTTTTTTTTTCCCTGCTTTTTCTCAGTTTGTAGACTTAAGTTGCAATGACTTGACAGAAATCCTAATTCCAGAGGCTCTGCCTGCTACGTTACAAGACCTTGACCTGACTGGAAATACAAACCTGGTTCTCGAACACAAGACTCTGGACATGTTTAGGTGGGAAAAAATCTGAAATTGAATTCACTTGTGTTTGGAGGCCTACTCGCCACCAATTTAAAAAATAGAAGACGTGGCCTAGAAAGTTCCTAGGTTTTTTTTGATTCATTTATGAATAAATGTTGTATATAATAGTCAATCTATTTTGGTACTGCTCTATGGCTACTATCCATACTGAATGATTCTATGTAGCAGGCATAGATAGTTCAGATGGATCAGGCCACATTACAAACAGCTAAAGAACAATACAGTTCATTCATTATACCAAACTTCATTTGCTCATAGTACTTAAGTAGATGGTTGAAACTTAAAGAGATCTTTATCATGCATTGTGCATTAATTACGACAGTATTTGGTCCTTTTTTTTTTTTTTTTTCCTGCCTGTTTTGCTTTTTTCCCTTCCATCTGAGTCAGGAGTTCATTGTACTGTTTTCATTCAGTCTCCCTGTAGATGCATTTTAGTCTGTCAAAAATTTATTTTATAAACTTATAATCTTATAACCTTATATTAAATTAAATAATTAAAATAATATTATAATACAAAATTGAATAATTTTATAAACTTATAATTTTATAAAATGCAGAAGAAAATATGGTTTAATCTTCTCTTTCTCTACCTCCCACAGCCATATCACAACCCTAAAAATTGATCAGAAACCTTTGCCAACCACAGATTCTACGGTTACGTCAACTTTTTGGAGCCATGGACTGGCTGAAATGGCAGGACAGAGAAATAAGTGAGTATGTGAGCTGCGGAGACTTGAGAAAGAAAAAAGGCAGCCCTGGTATCTAGGAATGGGTCTGATGCTCATAGTGAGGCCATGTTGTTGTATTATACATACACAGATCATAGAACATTAATATCAGATAAGATCCTTTTGGGACTACAATAAATTAAAAACAAAAGTACACCAGACATCCCCTCTGGTGTCCTTCTCCTTGTGCTCATTTTCCTTCCCTACTGATAAGATTTATTAGTGTCCAACTACATTAAAAGCTGTGCTGTCGGTTCCAAATGTGGTGTAATCTTTATTTCTTCAGACTGTCCCCAAATAGCCCAACCAAAATCAAAACCCATACAAGGTTTTTTCTAGCACCTTCTTCCCTAGGTACTCCAGGGTTTTATGGGGCACATTCTTCCTTGTTGCAAGGGGTAATAAACTCAACTTCAACCACAAATGTGTCCTGAAAGGCATTGACAAAACTAATCCTTTAATTGCTGCTGCAGGAAAACATCTTTTCTTTCCAGCCGTTGACAGCATCACAAAGCTAATATGTACTGCCCACTTTCTTTAGGACATCAACTTATTCCGATTATACTTAATTGTCTAGGGTCTTTTTTCCTTGTAGAGATGGAAGATTTACCACTAATACTATTCATCTTAAGCAAGTACTTTTTTTAAAAAGAGTATTTCTTGAAGAATTGTTTTGTTTTTAACTAATAGCTTTCTTTGATGGTTGTACCATCTTCTTACATTTTTTCTCTAGGCTGTGTGTGTCTACCCTAGCTATGGATAACTTTGCAGAGGGAGTAGGGGCTGTGTATGGCATGTTTGATGGAGACCGAAATGAGGAACTTCCTCGCCTACTACAGTGCACAATGGCAGATGTGCTTTTGGAAGAAATACAGCAGTCAACAAATGACACAGTTTTCATGACCAGCACCTTCTTGGTATCTCACAGGTAAGCAGGTGGGTTGAATAATTCCTAACTGCTTTTGGGAAATAAATTTCTCTAACACAAAAGTCAAGTTTAAGTTACAAATTCAGGAGTGTTCCTATTTCCTTTTCAATGATTGATCGCTCAGTATCAGCAGGGGGTGTGAGGACTTCAGGTCTTTAAAGGAGCCTGTGGAATCATCTCTCTTCTCTGTTGAACCCAAAGGTTGCTGAGGATCTGGGAAGCTCAGAAATTATGTGCAAAAGGTTGTGATGCATATATCTGTTTGTACATGTTGAGGAGGAAGGTGGTAAGCTTTCATAAGATTCTCCAAGGAATCAGTGACCTGAGAAAGGTTAACAAGCAATAGTCAGATTCAGCCATTTAGAATATTTGTTATTTGGGTATACCCAGCTAACCTTATTCAAGTCTAAGCCATTTAGAGGGCAAAATGCCATAATCAAACTATTGAAAATCTCTTGGTAGCTAATGGAGCATTTTGTATACCAGGTGAGTTGCATAAAGGATGTGAATAACTGAGAGGTTAACTTACAATCAAGGCTAAGTGGAACCACCTGGAGTTCGAGCTGGTTTTATCTGTCATTATAACATGAAGCATGGTGTTGGGAAGGAATCTGTTTTTCAGGAGAATTGAGCTAGAAACTTGGCAAAATAGTGGGTTTGGGAAATGGACCTTAATTTATGAAGCATTTCTCAAGGTTCAGGCACTTGTTACATGCATTTCTTATCCTGTGTTGCTAATTTTCAAATCAAGTAGATATTTCATCAGAGAATTGTCTGAGAGAAATAACTCACTGAGAATCTCCGGCCAATAAATAGCAGGGTTGAAATTTGGCACCAGATTCTCCTGCTAGTGTTTGCTCTGTGTTAGTGTATGGTGTCCTATGTGTGGGGACATAGCTGCCATGTATAAGGAAGAAACATAAGAATTATGGTCCTTCCTTTAAGAACTGACAGCCAGGCCTGCCATGGCAGTGCATGCCTATAATCTCAGCACTCAGGAGACTAGAGCAGAATTGCTGTGGGTTCAAGGCCAGCCTGCATTACAAAGTGATTTCAAGCCAGCCCAAGCTACATAGTAAGACCCTGTCTCAAAAACAAACAAAAGAAAAAAGAAAAGAAAGAAACTGACAACCTGACCAGTTCTCAGTATTTTTTCAGGACCAGCATCCACAGCACCCCCAGAAACTTGTTAGAAATGAAGATCATTGGTCCAGCCTCTTTATCGCTAATGCAGAAACTTTAGGGGAAGGACCTACAAATCTGCTCAAACAGTTACCAGATCCTTTGTTGAAGGTGATTGTTGAAGTTTCTGAAGCCCTGAATTAGCAAGTCTTTGATCAGACGCAAAGTTGTAGAGGAAGATGCTCATTTTCCAGCCCCACCTACACCTTTAAATTTTTTCTTCATTAACTGCAATTGGAGCATATAACTCCTTACACCATCACCCAAATCAGAAGTCTGCCTTCAGATAGATAAGGGTTAGGCTGTTTTGTGATTGTTATGGCAGAAAAAAAAGCAAATAATGGGCATGAAGGACCACAATTGTTTACTACAAATAGCTACTGAGTCTTCATTTTCCCTTTTTTCTAAACAGGAAGTTAGGAATGGCTGGCCAGAAGCTAGGCTCCTCTGCTCTCCTGTGCTACATCCGCCCTGACACTGCGGATCCAACAGGCAGTTTTATCTTGACTGTGGCTAATGTTGGCACATGCCAAGCAGTCCTATGCCGAGGTGGGAAGCCAGTACCTCTTTCTAAGGTGTTTAGCCTGGAACAAGACCCAGAAGAGGCACAAAGAGTGAAGGACCAAAAAGCCATCATAACAGAGGTACGTCACACTCTCTGCCAGTCATTTCTATTCCCTAAAATCTAGTGATGGTTGCTTTATGTAGAGGCCATGAAGTCTTTTTTCTTTCTGTCATGCTTTGTAAATTGTGTTCAATCCAGATAAATGTTCAGTTTGTGTGGTTTCACTAATAGGATTTTTAAAAATCCATTGAGCAGGTAATGATAAAAAGAAAAAACAGAATTAATAGGCATGATGGTGCACACCTGTAATCCCAGCATTTGGGAGGCTGGCTGGACTACATAGTGAGTTCAAAACCAGCCTGAACTATTTTGCAAGACCCTTTCTCGAAAGCAAACAAAACAACAAAAAACAAAGCAAAACTCCCCAAAGAAGTGTAAAGTCCTAATTCATTGTTCTTTAAATGAATAGATAACTTAAGTAAAATGAATGTTTTGTCCCCCTAGTTCCCAGTTCATTTACTTTGGTTAGTCCAAACAGAAAATGAGTTTCAGAATATTTTTTCTTGTTGATAATGTACTGTATAGGACCTGGTGTACTCTGAGGTTCTTTTTTGGTAATGAAGTATCATATATCTCTATATTTTATTGCTTTTCTCCTTCTTAAGAAATTAGCATAATTTTTTTTTCTTTCAGAGAGACTTTAACGTGAACATTATTTACTATGAAGTAGAATTCTTTTCAGGTCTTTTGCCCATTTTAGATCTGATTGTTTATTGTTGAGTTTTAAGAGATTTCGTTGTTTTAGAAACAAATCTTTTATCAGATAATGAGTCTTGCAAATTTTTCTCCTGGTATGAGGCTTATCTTCCCATTCTCTTAATAGTATCTTGCAGAGAAGAAGTTTTTAATTATAGTGAAGTCCCAGCTATAAGTTTTTCTTTTCCTCATGGATTTTTTTTTTTTGTGTGTGTTCTATCTAAAAATACATTGCCAAGCCCAAGGTCATATTTTCCTGTTATCTTCTAAAAGTTTTATAGTTTTGAATTTTATAAAAATCCTTTGTTTGTTTGTTCTTGGCTTTTTGAGACAGGATCTTGCTATGCAGTTCAGGCTGGCCTTGAGCTCACTTTGTAGCACAGGTTAGCCTCAAGCTTGGACAACTGTCCTGAGTGCTGGGATTACAGGTGTGTGCCACATGCCTAGTTTGAATTTTCCATGTAGATTTTTGGTTCACTTTGAATTAATTTTTGTGAGTAGTATGAGCCTTGCCCCTGGCTCTAGATTTTTTTTTTTTTTTCTTAATGGCTATGTCTAGATATTCTGGTACCATTTGTTAAAAAAAGACTACTCTTTTTCTGTAGTAGTCCCTTTGTGCCTGTGTCAAAGATCAGTTGATTTTATTTATGTCTGTCTATTTCTGGGCTCTCTGTTTTGTCAGAGTTCTACATAATGACTGTCCATTTTAGATTCCACCCCCAGGAAGTACAAAACCAGCAAATATCATTATAATATTGTGGATACTATTAGGATTCTAGAATTGTGATGCATTAATTTTAGGAAGGCCTTTCATTCAAAACAAATGAAAGTTAAAAGACAACTGTTGTTTGACTAATCTGCTTTTATAGAATTTAAATGATATTTATTATATTTTTCTTAGGGCATCCTAGACAAGTAGGAATTTTTTTTTTATGTTGGCCACATTTTGTCTGCATCATTTACCAAGGATTACACCTTTATAAGTTTTCTTAATTTTATCAATAACTTCCATGGAAGAAATGCTTTTATTTCCATATAACAGGTTAATAAAATTAAATTTTAGTGTTTGTGACAAATTATGGTAAGAAGCCAGGGTTTTTACTCAGAGAATAACTACAATTACGAAATTAATTCACTGATGATTTCAGAGTTTGGGTTTTTTTTTTTTTAAATTAGTTACAAAAGTGTTCAGCATATATACTTCTCAAACCACAACTTAAATTCTTTAATTTTAGAATTATGTGAGTTTTAAGTTGAGTTGCTCTTCATTCTTGATTCTAACCCTACAGGGTAGGTAGATTTCCAGCTTCTTTTTTTAGGCAGAATTTTTTGTGATTATTTTAATTATTTAGCCACTGATATTCTCTTATCGGTTGGAAATCTTTCGAGTCCCAACTGTGCCTTCAAGAAATCATTTTTAGTGATTCATCTTACTTTTGGCCTGAGAGTACTAAGGATGATAAATTGATAGTAGGTCTGGTTATAATCTTTATAACACATTTTTCTCAGTTTAAGGATGTGCGGAAGCCTGTCCTTCATGTTAGAACAAATGTCTTTTGAGATGGTGGTGCCTTTTAATTACTTCATTTTAATTAAATTTCTCTTCAGACTTCTCAACTATTTGGTATATTAGCCATATGGCATTTTGTCTTTTTAGAATCTTTAAAAAAAAAAAGACTTTCTACATTTGTATTTATAAAACCACTTATGATTATACTTATCCTAGGACAAATTATATATAAAATCTACTTTATTGTAGATTCCTAAACACTAAAAGATACAAAATTGCATGTCATTGTTGATTCTTTCTCAACATTTGTATTTTGCTCATCTCTAGGACAACAAAGTAAATGGGGTAACTTGCTGTACTCGAATGCTGGGTTGTACATACCTGTACCCTTGGATCCTCCCCAAGCCTCACATATCTTCTACTTCACTTACCATTCAAGATGAGCTGCTGATTCTGGGAAACAAAACATTGTGGGAACACTTGTCATACACAGAAGCTGTCAATGCAGTACGTCATGTGCAAGACCCACTGGCAGCTGCCAAGAAGCTGTGCACGCTAGCACAGAGCTATGGTTGTCAGGACAATGTGGGGGCAATGGTGGTTTATTTGAACATTGGTGAAGAAGGCTGCACTTGTGAAATGAATGGACTCACCCTCCCAGGTCCTGTGGGATTTCCTTCAACCACTACCATCAAGGATGCCCCCAAGCCAACCACTCCTTCCTCTAGTAGTGGTATTGCCTCAGAGTTCAGCAGTGAGATGTCTACCTCCGAGGTGAGCAGTGAGGTGGGCTCCACCGCTTCTGATGAACACAACGCTGGAGGCCTGGAGTCTGGCTTGGTCCCAAGGCCAGAAAGGCGTTGTAGCCTCCACCCAGTACCCACCTCTGGGGTTTTTCAGCGCCAGCCTTCTTGTGCAACCTTTTCCAGTAATCAGTCTGACAATGGCCTGGACAGTGATGACGACCAGCCTGTTGAAGGGGTCATAACCAATGGCAGCAAGGTGGAAGTAGAAGTAGATATCCACTGCTGCCGCGGAAGAGATCTTGAGAACTCTCCTATTCTGAAAGAGCATTCTTCTACCCCATGTCCTGAGGAACACCCTAGAGGGTTGTGCTTTGGGATCCGACGACAGAACAGTGTGAACAGTGGCATACTTATGCCACTGAACAAGGACAAGATGGAGTTACAGAAGTCTCCTTCCACTTCCTGTCTGTATGGAAAGAAACTCTCCAATGGCTCTATTGTGCCCCTAGAAGACAGTTTGAACCTCATAGAAGTGGCCACAGAAGCACCCAAGAGGAAAACTGGCTACTTTGCTGCCCCCACTCAGCTGGAACCAGAGGATCAGTTTGTTGTACCTCGTGACCTGGAGGAAGAAGTGAAGGAACAAATGAAGCAGCACCAGGAAAGCAGGCCCCAGCCCGAATCCCATGAAGAGGATCGGACCGAGCCCCCAGAGGAGTTTGATACAGCTCTGTGATTGTGCCCCTGCAGGGGGCACAGTGTGAGGGAGGGTGTGTGGGATTGGGGAATGGACCTTTCAGAGGCACTTTGCCTCTGTGTTTCTGACCATAGATACATGGAATAGAACTTGGAGCCAAAAAAGATGACAGCTAATCAGGGCCTGGCTCTTGAGCCAGTACCATGTCAGTGTTAAGTTTTACATTTAACCTGCATTGGATTTCCCAGCATTATTGGGAAGAAAGCAGATGTTCTGTATCAGTCCTACCACCTGCCATTAACCCTTTCTCTCCTAGGACCATTTTGAGAATTTGCCTGCCTGGGCAGAAAAGGGACTTTTTCTGTGGAGGAAGAAACGGAAGGTTTATTTCTTTTACTAATTGCTGCTGATGGATCTCTGTGACAGAGAAATCACCTTATCTCTTAGACTAACTAATGAGGTGTGACATGACTAGTCACATGGCTTTTCATTCTTCTCTACGAGAATACAGCCTATCAAAATGATGTTTATTGGAGATGTAGAACCAATCAAACAGATAATTTATGTATGTAATGTAATGAGAGCACTTTTCATTGACTGTGAACTTTTTATTTTTGAATCTGCACTCGAGCCAATCTTCTTAGAGGCAGCCTGGCACCTTTGTCCATAGGCAGAAAGATAATTGTGTGTTGGAGCCTTCTCTGAGGGTACCTTAGAAGGGCCCTGGAAATTGAACTGTTGGATGTCAGACGGTGAAAGCTCCTGAGAATCTTGAAGTAATAGGATCTTCTTTGGGGGACAAAGATGAGGCAGAAGTGATGACTAAGACTGCTTCCCCATTGTCTGAAAAAGAGAATCGCTCTTTGACAGGATTTGTTATTCTGGCAGATCACGAAGTGGGCACTCAGATTGGCCTCCTTCTCTCATGTGTGGTAAAGTTGGCCATCAGCCACCTGGTAGGGCCAAGACCTGTTGGTACCCAAGTCAGACCACTGATACCCAAGTAACTGGGTTATATCAGATGACTTTGAAACAAGCTGAATGGGGTCAAGTGGATGGAGCTCACAGGTTAAATTTGTTTCTTGTTTCTCTAGAATAGAGATGGCCTATTGGGAGCTCACTCTTTCATGTTTAACAGGTCACTCTTCTGAACTAACTCACCACTGTATATGGGTTCAGAGTATGGGCTCAGTACAACATAAGAAAGACTTACGTTGAGAATTGTTTTAAGCTTACACAAAACAATATTTTCTTACACTCCATGTAATCCTAGAAAAATGCAGTTTCCTCCATATTTGTTGCTTTTTCCATTGAAAGATTTACATGGAAAAATTAATTCCTATCAAATTTTATCATTGCTTTTTTTTCCCATTAGGAAATGTGCTTTGAAATGTTAGAATATTTTACAATTAAATAAAGTGGAACTCTCTTGTTTCATCAGAAACAAAGCATTAAATAGAAGATTGAAAGTATGTATTTGTTCATTTGTATTTTGGGAGAAGTTTTTGTTCAAAGCAATATTCAAAAATCAGATGACCTGTCCACAAATAGTTATGTCTCTCCATTTTCTTAGAAGTCCCATACTCACGTGCATGTGTCAGTGGGGTACGCTCTTAGGGTATTTTGTACCACTACAGTGGCTGCCTAATAATCAACCCGTCAAGAATCTGAACCTCTAAATCATCAGGAACACTTGACTTCTCTCTGTCAAACTACTGGTCAGCTACTGAAAATCTTTAGAACTCAGGTTTTTGATTTGAAGTGTAGAACAGGGTGGCTCATACAAAGTTTAGGTGCTGTTAAAAAGATGGGAACAATAGTGTGTTGCCACCTTATTTTTATAAGGGAAAATTTTAAAAATGAAGGAAAAACCTAAGATTGTAGGTAATGGGTGATATAAAACATCTTCCTGCTCAAGACAGCCACATCTTTGGGTTATACAATAGTGATGTCTAAAAAATCAGTTATTTTGGGAAAATACCACTTTAATAGCATATCATAAAAATGTACTTTATCTGTGAACTCTTTTCTTGTCTTCTATTTGTTTCTACCCTATTTACTGGAACCACCTCAAAACGCAGTTCTGCAATGACCTTACTGAAAATAAGTGTAGTAGCTGGGAAGGGTGGCACACACAGGTAATCTCAGCTTCATGGAAGACTAAAGCAAGAGATAAAAAGTTCAAGCTCAGCCTGGGCAACTTAGTGAGACCTTGTTTCAAGAAATAAAAGGGCTGGGAATGTAGCTCAGTGTGAAGGCCCTGGGTTCAATTTCCAAGTATCATCCCCTCAAAAAAGCATACTTACTTTTTGGTCAACAGGACTCTGAAATTCCAAATGTATTTTCATGTGGTAGTGTTATTTTCAGGACCCATTCAGTTGTGTTGAAAACCATTTATGTAGGTATACCAAAACTGATTATGTTTTGCAATTTCCTTTCATTCATGTCTTTCTACAGTTGCTCTGTATTAAAACAGGGTGAAAAGGCCATAGCCATTACCAAAAAGATACTACATATTTACTTTGACCCACAAGGTAATTTACAGATTTGTTATCTGGGTAGGCTGCCAATGAAAGCCAGTAATCTTTCTCCAAGTGAGTGTAATCTTCTCAGTACTTTACCCAGAGAGTGCGTACCCAAGTGGGCAGAGTACAGGTGATCTATAGCATGGAAAGCCTGGCCTCTGCATGTACCTCTGAAGGAACACTTTATTATGAGTGTAGTTCAGGAGTCCTGTGGAGAAAGGAAAACACATGTGGTTGTATATCTGAAAATTTGTATGGTACCTATGACATAAAGTGACAGTGCTACTGTGACTATGTCATTGAATTACCACTCCTGACACGGTGAAGGCTTTCATATACTACTGTAGATTGTACTTGTGCAATAAGTTGGTGAACTCATTTTCCTGGCATACAGAACAGCTTGGTAATCACTGGGTGCTATTACAATTGCTTGTATTGAGTGCTATTTTCCAGGAGATGGAGCCAGTTAGGTTTGGCTGATCTACTGACTATCAAACAATGCTCTTTCTGTGAAGACCTTCAGCAAATGTAGGTACTTGGAAGCCACAAGCTCACCTTCTTTATTTATTCAATAATTATTAATAAAGAGACCTCCATAAGGGAGCACTTGGCTGTTATCAATAAATGTACCAGTTACTAAAGAATTAGTCTCCAAGCCATTCGGTGATGTCTGCAGCATCACCATAGAACTGTCTTGTGTCACTTTTTACTTCTCTCTGGGTGGAGCTTTCCACGCTCCCCAATCATAGAGGCAAGTTAATCTTTCTCTCCAGTTAGTGACTTTCCCCTGTGGTTGGGTAAGCACTTCCTAGATTGAGAAATGCAACTACAGTCAAACCTGCTCTGTTCCCTCATTTGGTGATCAATCAGCATAAACTCCTTGTATTCTAAATCTCATGCACCTCTCCCAGATGCTATAGGGTTTTCTCTCACTGTTGCCAATGGATATCCAGACAGTGAGCTCATGGTTTTGTGCAATCATTGTCGTATTGTAGTCCTAAGACTCATTATAGTGTATTTTTGATATTTTTTGAAATGTGTTAAATTTTTTAATTCAATAATACGAGCCAGAGCATGTTGCAGCAAATCTATTGTTTGTAAAAAATAACAATAACAATAATAAATAAAATAAAATGGAATCTTTTTATGCTTTTGTTTTAAAATGGAATGCTTATTTTATAAATGTTTTATCATGAAGCTATAATTTTCTCTCCTACATGTATAGAATTAGGTTTATCTTTGCTTGTTTTGTTTTTTGTTTTTGGTGTGAAGCTCTCACTGTGTAGTCTAGGCTCACCTTGAACTCTCGGCGATCCACATGCCTCAATCTCTCAAGTGCTTGTATTACAGGTGTGTACCATCATGACCAGTGTTAGAAATATGTTCTTTTTTTTTTTTTTTTGTCTTTTTCCTTTTTATTGGTACCAGGGATCGAACTCACGACTGCCTGCTTGCAAAGTAGGTGCTTATGCCGCTGAGCTAAATCCCCAGCCCCTAGAAATACGTTCTTAATCAGAATTCCTTTAGGATTTTTCTGCTCTTCCTTCAGGGGATGATAGATAAAAATAAATACATGAAATCACATTACACAATACTCTTGGGAGCTGAGTTAAGGCAAAAATAAATTATTTTGGTCAGCTTTTGTATTACCTTTGTGTCACTTTAACAGAACATTCAACACAGGATACTTACAAAGAAGTTGTTTATTCAGCTCACAATTGTGGAAGTTCCAGAGAATGGCACTGGCATTAGGTCAGTTCTTGCCAGGTCATGTGGTGGGTAGCAGTGGCAGAACCATGTTTGGGAATAGGTGATTACATCTCAAACTAGGAACAGGGAAAGCTGGGTAGGACAAGATTCAAGCTTTACATCCATCCCCTCTCAAGAACTACTTTTCAAGGAGTCCCACAAGAACGCCCTGCAGAGGAAACAATCCTGATGACCAAGGATCTTACGGTGGGCTCCCAAAGGTTCTGCTGCCACCCAATAGCACCAAACTGGATCTAGTCATCTGTCAATGGATCCTTGTGGGGGACCCATACCCAAACTGTAGCACCTTTTCTGCTGAAATAACAGTAGAAGTTTTTAATTTAGAAAGCATTCTGACTTGGCTTATATGTTTAAACAAATTCCTAAGGCAAGAAACAGTCCTTGTTTACATGAAGGTTATCAGCTGACCAGAAGAAACTCGATTGTAAACAATGTACAGACTCTCTTAAGTCCTAGGGGCTGAAGAGAGAAACTGGCCACCACATTTTTCATAATGCAGTGGGCTCAGTGTCAGGATTTCAGATGTAGTGGTGAGTATGGGCTCAAAAGATAGTCGTAATCCAGTTATACCTCAAAATTAGTGTCTTTAGGTCAGGTGTGATAGTACATACCTGTAATCCTAGCACTCTGGGAGGCTGAGGGATGGAGGATGGCAAATTGGAGCCCAGCCTGGGCAATTCAGCGAGAACCTATCTCAAAGAAAAAAGGGTTGGGGATGTAGCTCAGTGTGAAGGCCGAGAGTTCAATCCACAGCACCCAAAATTGGTGCTTTTTGACACCACTGGGGTTACTGTTCCATAATCTCTGAATTCAAGCATATTAGCTACCTCCAAATAAAGGCCATGTTAAAGCCATTTTGCAGATTTCCTCTTCATTTCGCAGAATGAACATTTTTAAAAACTTCATTCGGAGCCCAGAGTGGTGCACACTTGTAATTCTAGTACTCTGGAGGCTGAGGCAGAAGAATTGTGAGTTTAAGGCCAGCCTGGGCTACAGTGTGAGACCCTGTCTCAAATATGTTACTAAACAGATAAATGGATAAAGAAAATAATGGTATTTGCACACAATTGAAATTAAGGATAAATTTGAGTTATTTGTAGGTACCTAGAGACCATAATGTTAAGTAAAAAGACATACAAGCTTAAATAATGCATGGTTTCTCTTAGATGAGAAACCCAAAACATAAAGAGCAACATAAAGAATAGGTAACAGGGAAATAGTGTGTACAGTATCATACTCAACAACTTTACTGAGCACCTTTAGATGCTGGGACTACACTATTACCTCCTTTAATACCTCAGTTCCATTAGATACACATCTTCCTAGTCTGTGGTAGTATCAACAAAGTTCTGAACATGTTCTTCACTTTATGCATCTTTCCTGACATACTAAAGGCTGTAAGAATGAATTATTCATTAAGTGTTCCTGTGTGGGACTCACTGGGTCTGAGTTTTGTCTCTGCCACTTAAGAACTTTAGACAAGGTACATTTCCTCTAAGGCTAGTTTCTGTGTTTTGTTTTGTTTGGGACAGGGTTCTGTGCATCCAGGCTGATCTAGAGCTCATGATTCTCCTGCCTCAGCCTCCCCAAATTCTGGGATTATAGGTACGCACCACAACACCCACCTTTTTGTGGTGCTGGGCATCAAACTCAGCCTCACAATGCTACCCAAGTACTTGCCTTTGAGCTGTCTCCGTTAGCCCAATTTTGTTTTGTCATTTAAGTGGAAATAATGGTATCTACTGTCAGTTACAAGCTTACACGAAATGATGCAGATAGAATGCTTTTTTTTTTTTTTAAAACACGGTAATGTATTTGGCACATAGTGATCATTCCCTGAAAAGTTAACTGTCAAGTAAACCACTTACTTTGCTTGTCTAACATGTGACTAACCCTTGGCCTGGCTTAGGGGTAGTAAATACAAACAGGTTTACTAAATCATTTTGAACATTATGAAACTACTGATGGAGTGTCATTAGCCACTGATGGGCTCCAGTCAGTGAAATGGGGATTCCTGCCAGGGACAGGGGCCTACCCGGGTTTGGGCCCAAAGCTGGGGTCACACAGGCCACAGTGCCCTTCATCACAAAACCCAACATGGACAAAACTCTAACCGCGACATGTTCAGTGAACAGAGCCTAGATGAGAACGTTATGTGGAGGGATGTTAGGCTCCTGAAGAATGGCTATCTGATTTCTGCTGCTGGTAAGCATTGCCATTCAGTGAAACCCTAGGACTATAGCCACTGCTCCAGGTGAACAGTGACAGTGTCATACCTTTCAGAGGCATGGCTAACGTTATTTCAATTAAGCACACAATTTTCCAGGTGCTTATCTTCTTCCAAGTTTTATTTTTATTACTTACTTATTTTTATGAGGTTCTCTTTTGACCCTTTGTCTTGGACAGGTTCCATGAGGATTAGCTACTGAAAAGAAAGACAACACTTAGAGAAAGACCTCCATAATATGAATGTAAGTGTTTTTACCTGGATCTGACATAAACAGACTGGGTGTAAAGAACAAGAACAAGTATAAATTAAGATGAAAATATAAAAAAATTAACTGCTTTCTTTTTGAAATCAATTGAACAACATTTAATTTTACAAATTTTCTCAGTATTTGGAAACCTCATTAAAAAACCTTAGGAAACATTTCAAAAAGGTGAATTTCAATGGAATGATTTGCCACAGCAAAAAAGAGCTGGTAGGAGACATTAGCCCTGGACCCTGAGGGAGGATTCCCAAGGAGGATTGTGCCTGCTAAAAGCATCTGTTTCCCTGGGTCAGGACTCCAACTGCTTAGGGTACACTCTGGTGGCCCTCTAATAGCAGAGTGCTTCCCTCTATGAGGGAACAAGAATAACTGCTTAATTGTTCTCTGGGAGCCAGGCGTGGTGGCTCAAACCTGTAATCCCAGCACTCAGGAGTCTGAGGTGGGAGGGTCATGAGTTTGAGACCAGCCTGGACTACAAAGTGAGCTCAAGGCCAGCCTGAACTGCATAGCAAGACCCTATTGCAAAAAAGAAAAAAAAAAAATCGTTCTCTGGGACCACAAGGCGAAAGGGAAAGGGGCGTTGGCATGTTTCTTCTGATGACTTCAGACAAGACAGGTGTGATTTCTACTGAAACTCTGGAACTGTTACCCTTTGATGTACAGTTCCTACCTTTTAGCATTACACTGACTAGTGAGCTGTTTCTTTCTGGTGAGGGTACCCTCACTTCTTACGTTGTTCTCTGCAGTAAGCTATCATTGAATCAGTCAGCAATCATGGATCTCTTTTACAATGGAAAAATGAGACAATTACTTAATTTTTGCATTGGTACTAAAAGCAGCACCTACAAAGTCAAGCAGGTGAAAACCACAGTTATCTAATTGACTTCAAAGGAACTGCCTTTTTGAGAGAAACAGGCGAGGGAAGGTTGACATTTGGGGTTGGAAGATCTCCTTAAACTGTCTCAGACCACAGGTATTCTGGTGCATCAATGTAATTTCTGTGCTGTTCTTGGCTGCCTTTAGAGAGCTTCTGTTTTCTGTAGCTCTGCAGGGCCAGGACCACGCTGACACCATACATAATGACCAAAATACAAGCGAAGGTGGCTGCTGCTCCGTCAGTGCCTGCCAGCTGGCAGTTCATCCAGGTGAGACCTCTGCGGGCATACAGCCTCTCTCTTTTTTTGCAGGTGTCCGTGGAATTGATCTGCAAAGCTACATGGAGGTAAATGCCAATGCCTATACAGTAGCCCACTGCAGCAAGGAGACTGAAGGTGGCCTCCAAGAGGAGCCATTTCCCAGGCAGTTTTGTTAGACTCTTGGCTCCTTGGAGTAGAACACCCATGGTGAGGACACCCAGGCCCAGGGAAACAGCCACACCGCTGTATATAAGGGGTGACCGAAGGATAGTGTATTGCTGGTCCAACTGCCGAACTTCTTCCAGCTCGCTGCCCTCAAATGGTGAGTAATAGTTGTTCCCAAAGCTGCTGCCACTGACAAAGCTGGCGCTGAATCCGGCAAGGACAAAGTAGGAGGCCACGATACATATGAGAACCATCCCATTCAAAATCACTTCCATTATCTGTACCACACCTATGAGAAGAGAGATTTGCGGTTTAAAACGGACATCACTCACCCAGGCCAAACCCAAGGATTCCAATGACCTCACTTTAAAAACCAGGTCAGATTCAACTTTTTTGGTTTCTGTGGTTGTTTTGTTTTTAATGTATTTGAAAGATTAAAATGCCACTTGGGGCAGTTTCTTAAAAAATGCAACATGACCCTGCAATTGTACACCTGGGCACTTTATGCTAAAGAAATGAAAATTTATGTTCACATAAAAACATGTAAATGAGTGTTCTCAGAGGCTTTCTTTGTTATGGTTAAATACTTGGATGACTCAAGTGTCCTTCAGTGAGTGAAAGGCCCCTCAGGAAGCTCTACTAAGCAATACAGTGGAACGAACTATTGATTGAAATGGTTTTTTTTGAGACAAGGTCTCAAACTAACCCAGGCTGGCCTCAAACTCACAGCAGTCCTGCCTGTCTCCCTAGTGCTAGGATTACAGAAGTGCTTCACCATGCTTGGATGCTTCCTTTTTTTTTGTAGACAGAGGTATATTTGAATCTGCATTGCATCTCCCTTTTCTGCTTTGTTCCACAAAAGCACGCACATCACACATACTGTTCCACATCCTGCTCCTTTATTCAGTGAGCCCCAGAGATGTTTCCAGGTCAGTTCCTAGACTGGTCACATTCTTTGCTATGAGGTTTCCAATTCCATAACATGGATGGACCAATCTGTTCAGCCAGGATCTGGCTGTTCATTTGAAGAGAAATTTCCTACAGGTTTAAGGGAATTACAAATGTCCTGAGGCTGTGGATGCCAGCAGGTGACCAGAGACAGAGTATACTATCTGAGATAAACTTGCATTTAGTATCAATGGAGGCCTGGGACCCCTTCATAGGCATACTTATGGTGGAAAGTCTCCTCCATCCTTTAAGGGTGTACAGAGATGAGGACAAAGAAAGCTTTAAATGCAGAGTGGGAACACTAGGTTCAAGTTCCTGTTGTTTACCATCTTGTAATCTTGCACTTGTCATTCAGTATTTTAAGCCTCAGACACTTTAATAAATGATAGGATAAAAGGATGCCAGGTTTATCTCACAGGGGTTAGAATGAAAGCAAGTGCAATCAGCCTCCATATCACTTCTTAATCTGCAGCTTCTGCACTTACAGACTGAATAAGGATTGAAAATACTTGGAAAAAGAAAGTGATTGTACTGAACATGTACAGGCTCTTTTCATTATTCCCTAGTGCAACACAATGACAGTTTACATAGTATTTGCATTGTACTAGGGATTATAAGTAATCTACAGATTATTCAAAATATGTGAAAATTTGCATGAGTTCTGTGCAAATAAAGGGGATAGAAGTCCCTTGGATTTTAATATTTGAAGGGGATCTTGGAGCCCATGTAGATACAATAGGATGACTATATATGAAATACTGTGAAATTCGTAAGTGGTTACAAATGGGGGATGATGTCAGTGATATTTCTAAAATGCAAGAGGATTAGTTAGATTTAGAAAGAAATGGGATAAATTTATGAAAAGAATTGTTTCTAAGCAATCAGGACCATCTTTTATGTTAGGAATATGACTATGTTTATAATCTGAGCAGTGAAAAGACCATTATCTTAAAGATCTTGGGCAGCCATGCTGGGGTTCACTGATCCTATCTCCTCTGGGCCCACACAAATTCCTGAGGGTCAAAAACACTGTAGTCAAGGGCTCTGAGAGCTGAGAAGCTGCACTGCTCATTTGAAATTCAAAGTAACATTAGAACCCAGCTGCCTACTTGTTGCCTAGGCCCTGTAAATACTAGGCACTCTTTCCCTACAGCACAGCAGTGAATCCACCCAGCTGTGATTCTGATTCCCACAGGGTACCTGTCTCCTGCACCCAAAACCTTTCCCTGCCCTAGTTTTCTTTCTGCATGCATGTGTCTCACCCATGAAGGGAAACAGGGGCACTATGCTCCTGTCACCAAATGGAATCCAGGGAAATCCTTCTCTAGAGGACCTCAACTTAGCCTGGGGAGGACCTTGACATCTCATCACAAAAATGCATTTTAGGATGGGTTGTGAGAGATGTACACTGATTTATTAGGCAGAGTTAGAGAGCAAGAGCAAGTGGGGAGCCTGAGGAGCTGAAGGGGACACAGCTTTGAAGATCACGTGAGTGCATTAAGAGAGGAGGAGGCCAGTTTTTAAGCTGTTGCTGACGTGGCTCAGGGTTGGGTTGGTCATTATCTCAGTTCTGGTTCCGCAATATGGTACTGAAGCAGTCTTTTTTCCTTGAGGAGGCAACCTGGTCTGTGTGATTGTTTTTGCTTGGAGAAGTTTCAGTTTTTTATGGGCTCTGCTGGAGTCCCAAGAAACTGCAGGTTTAAGACCATGACTGGAGACGACTTGGTGTCCACAGGCAGTTGAATGTCAGCTGAATATCCCCGTAAATCTCTAATCTTGATGCTCTTAGTCTTGAAGGGTGATGAGACAGGTTATATAAATGTAGGGAAAAATCAGCCTTGTATTTCCAGTTTTGGACAGACTTGCTGCCTAAATGATTTAACATACTTTACGCAGAGCTGAGCAGGGATGTGACCCAAAGTGCACAAGACAGATACAAAATGAAAGCAAAGGTACCATGCTTTATACTGTGTTTAGCTCACATCAGTATCCTAAGTGAAGAGTCAGTTTTTAGCAAAAGTAGCTTTTAAGCCCCTACTACCTCAGAAGAAAATACAAATCAAGCTTTTAATGATTAACAGCTTGCAGGCCCAATTGTTGGTTTGTTCTCTGTCCCTCTGTGATGATCCCCAACAGTTTTGTTTTCTCATCCAGTTTACTCTTGGAGATGATATGGCAAAGGCATCCTGCCTTAATGATGGACCTGGTTTTTGACTCTGATGAAACTGTTTGAGAGAATAGTTAAGGGAAAAATGTATGCCATATTTTAAATGGGTAGCAGGTCCCAAGTTAAGGCCGAGGAGTGTACCTACCTTTTGTCCTCATGCGTTCCTGACTGACTGACTGCTACAAGAGACAGGAAAACCTGAACTTTTTCTGTCTATGATATATTTGCCAAAACAGTGGAGTCATGATCCAGGCACCAGATATCTTCAGGGCTAATAGAGTAAGAATTTAGACCTTGTCAGTCACTCCACTGTGACAACTGAGGGAGATAGTGGCCTGCCAGGTCCCGTGGTATGGGGTCTGTTGAAGGAATGTGACCCTGGTACTGGTCAGGCCAGACTGGCTTAGCTACCAATATCAAACAGATACAAGTATTCTCTAGCACTGAAGAGCAGTGACTGCCAGAGTGAGCTGTAGCATCTTTCTGGGTAAGATTATTTTCTGAGGCTGACCAGTTAAATCCTCTGCTTCATTATACATCTGTATCTGATTCTGCCTTGTAACTATGAACCTGAAAAAAACTCAGGAAAGTAAACCAAATTATTGTTTTTCTAAAAACTACATGTGAGGTCAAGCCATGGATAACATGAAAAAATTCCCTTCTCTCCAGCAGCAAAATTGTCAATATTTTGTTATGTATTGTTCAAGGATTTTTCTAATCATATAAAAAATACATATATATATATTTAAATCTAAATTTATCTTCTAAATTAAATAAGTTGTATTAAGGGAATGATATAAAAGTATTATAAAGAGAACTACTACCTCCAAATTAAAACATTTCTTTAGACTTTTTTGTATTTACATAAAACAAAGAACATACTCAAATCAAGAATATATTCTAATATTGCATAAGTCATAATTCAATGTGTAGTAAGAACTGTGAAGTTGTTTGGCTAATGTGACATTCTTCTCTTAGAAAGATTTTTATATTCTTTGCTTCTGGATAGATCTCAATTACAGAAAAGGGGTTTCCTTTTTCATACAATAGGACATTTACAAGAGGTACAAAACACTTATGAGGGGCTTAGAGAATGGCTTCTTTACAACCCAGTGCCTTATTTCCATTCCTCATTCCTTAGCCTACTTCTGCCTCTTTTACCTCATTCCAGGGGTAGCTCTCCCCAGGATGCCTTTCTTTGGTAGATACAAGAAGGAAGACCAGGGAGCTCAATGTGGAAGGACTCCTGGGCAGATCTGAAGGAAGCTGGCTTTAGAGCAGTCCAGGTCAAAAGTTATCTCATGTTTGTGTGGCTGTGGACTCTGAAGATCAACTTCTTCCAATTCTCTTGACCACTTCCCTTTCTTTATTCAAGGAGTACACTTTGCTGCACCTCATGCCTTTTCCCTGTGGGTCCTGGCCTCTGGTTTTTGTGTTCTGATAGAATTTTGGTTCTTCCCTCACTAACAGAAATCAAAGCTTGTTACCTCAGAGAACACTGCTCCATGAAACTCTGAGCTAAGCCTGCCATGCTGAAGTTGGCATGTTCCTTTTGAAGTGTTGGCAAGTCACAGAAAAAGGACTCTTGTGAAAGAGTAACTTTGAGCACCTATGTTTGGCAGACCATTTTTAAAAGCCTAAAACTCAAGCATTTCTGCAGGCTTCTCAGTTCGCTTCCTGACTTTTCGGTAAGCCCTGATGGCCAGGATAGCTCCTAGGGCAAAGACCCCAATGCCCAGGCATGCAAAGACCCCAGCTCCTATATCACCACCGTGGAAACCACAGCTGAAGCCACGGTGCCCTTTGCTCTGGTACAGCGCCTCCCTCTCCTGACACACAGGGGAGGCATAGGCACCAGACAGATGGTGGAAGAAGAAGTACATCGCTGGGATATAGGCTCCAGCGATGGCCACATCCAACAAACCCTCGATCAGCAGGCATGGAGGACAGTGCCAAGGGACTCGAAGGACACCCATGACAATAAGGAGGCAGGAGAAGGCCATAAGGGCTCCGCTGTAGGCCATTGCTGCAGTGACCATGGGCAGCTTGAGCTGATAGAACTGGACATCCAGCTGCTTGGCTTTCTCCCCATCAGCACCATCGAAGCCACTGTATGCCCCTCCATATTGGTAGTAGTAAATGCCCCCCAGGCTGGTGATGCCTGTGTAGCCCCCTGTGGAACTGTACGACACAGAGTTGCAGGCCAGGATCAGCAAGTTCAGCAGAACCTCCAGCATCTGGCAGCAGGCTGCAAAGAGAGGGTGAGTTACCACTTCACAAGGTGTTGTTTGTCATGCCTGAGCGAGGCAAGATCTTCTCAGGAAACAGACCATTCTCAGAAAACAACAGGACACCATGAAAAGGGTCATGGAACACTCAGCAAACTGAACACATGGCCATCAAGAAACTTTAAGACTGGACATACAATTTCCCCACTGCCACAAAGTCCAGTATTATCTTCACAGCTGCACCGACTGTCCTTGGAACTTTGACCCAAAACATTTCATCCAGATTCCTTGGGATTATAACCTGTTAAGCGTAGCTTCTCCTGCAGATAGCTGCTGAGATCATCCAAGATCTCAGCCTGTCTGGACCCAGAAAGAATAAATCTAGCCTTTTACTCACATAAAGCCTGTGTTTGAGTGTTTTCTACTGCAATGTTGATAACATTAGTGCCAAAATCTGGGGTAGGGTAATTTCTTCTTGGTGGCTTTTACACTCTTTCTTAGTCCTTCTTTCCACTGATGCCGCCCACTGACACTGGTCCAGGACCTTGCTCAGATGCTTCAGAAAGCTCCCACCACTCCAAGTCACTTCAGATCTCCTCGGTCTCTTGGTCTCGCTCTCTCTCTTTCTCCCTCTCTTGTGCAATGCTTTTTAGATTCTCTTTGCCTTTAGGATTCTGCCCATCCCATCTGCCACTGCGATTGCAGCTACTCCTTAGTTTTGTACCTTTAACCCTTTGTCCATCTTTAAGACCTTTTGCCTCTCCACTGCTGTGGTTACTTCCTAGTCCCACTCTCTCCCCTCACTTGCTGGGACAAAGAGAGATTTAGTCTACTTTCCATGCTTGTAAAATCCTGCGATGGTCACAATAATACCCAACCAGAAGAACTATCTTCCTTGGTGTTTGGCTACTGCAGTGATGACGGCCTTGGTCACTCACCCATATCTCTGTATGGACCTATTCACAATTAGATCTGAAGCTCAAACATTTAATATTCTTTTGTAGTACCTCATGGCCATGATACGAACTGGACTATGCTGGCCAGAAAACAGCACTTTTGATTTCTCCATTCTATGAGACTTAAGTCAATTACTGTTGGGGGCTGAGTAAATGGATAGAGGTGCAAACATTCTTTACAGTCCATAATATTCCCACTTTGTGCATAGCTTGTGCTCCCTTTCAAATCCTTTTTCTTTCTCTCCCATTTGCATCCCCCCTCCCCCCACCATGCTGACGCCTCTCTGCCAACAGATCCAACTCACCTCAGTTTGCCCTGGCAGTTCCCTGCACCTTCTGCAGTGGCTGCAGGCATTCCTCCTGCTCCTCCCCCAGAGCTTCCCATCACTGCAGCCACTGGCTCCCCTCCTCCACAGGCTCCAGCTGCTGCAACCAGCACAGCTGCTTCCCCTTCCCTCCCTGAACCTGCTGCTGCTTCAGGTCAGTCCTGGTCAGTGGAGCCCTCTGATCTTACTCTCCCTGCCTAAATTCCTATCTAACACTACCCCTTAATCTGATCCTCCCCTGTAGGTTGCCCTAAGACATCCCCCAAACCCAACCACTGAGCTGACCACAAAGATCTCAAGAGCACCTGGGACTGGACTAGCACACCCCTCCAGGACTTCTGTTTAAATGCCACCAGAATAGTCACTGGCCTATATAATGTCAGCAGCATGGGATTTCCCCTAAACTGTGTCCCTCTTGGGGGATCCCATTGGAAACTGAACTGCCCAATGATCACTGCATCAGCTGCCTCTGGTCATGACCCCCAACTGGCTCCTTCCCAGACCTTTTTGCTTTGGTCACCAAGTACTAAAGCTGCCCAAAGCTCTCAGAGGCCCCTTGGACAATGTGAAATGCAGAACTTCAATTAACTCTTACAAAAGAAGTTGAGTCTATTTCTTTTCACTATTGTCCTCACAGCCTTCCTTTGCCTTCACCTGGATAGACCCTGACACTCAGCAGTCCCCGCGGTTAACCTGGACCTCTTGCTTCTGGAATAGCCCCACTACTTTGGTCAGGTTCTTGTGCATGATTTACCTTCCTTTCTCACCCAGCCCTCTTTTCACTCACAGTATGTAGATGACTTCCTTTTCCACAGCCCCATCAGAGTTTACCTCCTGGTTCTGCGCCAAGCCCAAAAGCAAGTGTTAACCTTGTGCCTTCTCCTGATACTCACCCAAATGAGGATAACCTGGATAACAGATAGGTCTTGATTAAAAATTTAAACCCCTGGTACCAACTGCAAAGTGGACTGGTCATTCATAGCATCCCAATGGCTGTGCGTCTGCAAGATCTTCTGCAGCAAGTGCACCAACCCAGGACAAAACTATGCCCTGCTGACAATTCACCTGACCTCTCCTCCTTGTAGAAACCACAAGTAACCTCCCTTACTTCCTGGACCCAGATAAAATCAATCCAGCTTTTTGCTCACAAAATGCCTTTGTTTCTAGTGCACCATTGATAATGCTGTTTTGCACTTGCACACTCTTTCACCTTGAGGTTAATCTTCCCCATGAAAATAAATCACTGGCTCATTTTGTCCTCTTATGCACCAAAAGCTGCATAATTAGCATCAGATATCCTGAAATGGTGTCAGAAATGCTTGGACAGAAAAGAGTGACTCAAAAGAGGAAGTGGGGCCTACCTGAAGAGATGTCACAAAGAGGGTGGGAGAAATAGGGCCAGTTAGAAAGAAAGGCACCTACTCAAAGGAACGGGGCCCACCCTCCCAGTACTCCAAAGACTGAAAACCAGTCTCCTTATATGTTTGATGGCTATTTGAATCACAGAACCTAAGAAATATGAAGTAGCAAAAGCAAGGAAGTAATACATCAAAATGTTGACCCTGGGGAAGGGGTGTAGTTCAGTGCGAGTGTCTGCTTAGTATGGAAGAGACCTTGGTTTGTTCTCTAGCACAAAAAAATAAAAAATAAAAATAAAAAAGATTGTGGCTTCAGTGTATTGGTAATAGAAAACATTAAGTTCTTTACACTCGTAAAGCTTACTGCATTGAAGAACCATATTTATCATCTGTTTTCCACTTTAGCCTAATAAGTATGTCTTAAAGTTTAACTATTTTCTTTAGATTCCCTAAAGATTATATCTGGGCCAGAATATTTCCCCAGAACTGGATTCTTTTAGGGGCCTTGGCTTCTTTATCTTGGAGAAGGAAAGCTGCCTGCTGTCCTTCAAATCAGCTTCCTACACAATAAAATGTCTCACATTCAGCATAAGGCTTGATTAGTTTTGACAAATATGTAAGTATAATAAAGATAAACAGCATCTGAATTTCCCCAGTAACAAGTTGTTGTCAGTCCCCTACTTTCTTTCCCAGGCAACCTCTGATCAGCTTTCATTAGGAATGAGCTTTGCAGGACAGTAGCTCAGCAGTGTAAGTGCCTGCCTGGCAAGCGTCTTGAGCTCAATGTCTGGTACCAAAAAAAAAAAAAAAAAAAAAAAAGAGCTTTGCCTTCTGTAATCCCAGTCCCTTTTGTGCCTGGCTTCTTTTGTCCAGCATAATAGGAAGCTGGACCTTCAAAGCTAGACAGTGTATCTGCTGGAATGCTGCTGCATGGCAGTCAGCTTGGTTCGGTTCATCAGACTCAATGATCTGCACAGTAACCCACATGTTGTCACGTGGCATGTGCCCACATACTGCCAGCCTATGTACTGTAGTTCATCTCTACACTCTATAATTGAAATGATGCTCTCAGAAATATCACCTTTGCACACTAGCACTTTCCTCCAAATGCATACAGTGCCATTGTTTTCTTTAGTTCTACAATTTACACTTACTGTGAGAAAAAGGAAAAAAATACTATATAAAAATGGTTTATAATACAATCAATAAAAAATAACCACTGTGAATATTATTCTGTTAGACTTTCCTACCATAGGTTCATAGTTTTTGTTTGTTTACTTTTAGGTAAGAACAGTCTATCTACTTTTATGTGAGCTGAGAATACAGTAAGGGGGCTAAAGATTTAGCTTAGTGGCATAAGCAACTGCCTGGCAAGCATAAGGTCGTGAGTTTGATCTCTGATATCAGAAAAGGAAAGAAAGAAAGAAAAAGAAAGAAACGAATAGAGTAAGAATATTTTTCTATCTCTGTAAATGTAAATCTGCTTCATAACTTTAAAGGATTATAGGTTGCCACAATGATTAAAAGCATTCCAATGTAACATTTAAGCTTCAATATATTACTATATGACATTTTGTTTTGTTTTGTTTTGGTTTTGAGTATAGGAGATTGAACCTAGTAAGAGTTGCACTGAGCTACATTTCTAGTCCTTTTAAAAAATTTTACTTTAAAACAGGGTATCACTAAGTTGCTCAGGCTGGCCTCAAATTTGGGTTCTCCCTGCCACAGCCTCTTCAATAGCTGGGTTTACAGATGTGCTCTATCATTCCCAGGGAGAGAATTTCTCAATAGAGAACAAAAGAACTATAGCTCTGGTGAGGCCCTTCTTCCTGTCATGGTTTAGCAGAACTGTAGAAGAATGAGGTGGTTAATGGTGTCCTTAACATGAAGACCTAGAGGCTCCCAGATGAGCCTTCCCAGGCCTCGGAGGGGTGCGTTTCTGAGTCAGTGCCTCTCCCTCTTCTAAGGATCAGCAGCTCAGGTCACCCCTCCCTCTGCCTCTGGCTTGGTTAATACTCAAATATTCAGTTGCAGTTCAAGGTCCTGACACAGTGTCAGTCCAGGAGTAATGCACTAAGGTGTCACATAAGGGTTAAAGAGTGGCTGAGAGTGTTAATCAGGAAAGGCCACAGGCAACTTCCCACCCTGTACCTTTTCAGGGCTTCACAAGTAAATGTTCCTGGCAGTGGAAAGGCACTGTCTCTGCCCACTTGGCTGTGATAGGCTGTGCTGGCAAATCCTCCAGTGCCAGGCTCTGAAACATGATCTCAGAATGCACTCAAGGCTTCTATCTTATGGTTCTGAGTGAGACACCAGCACTACTGGTCACAGAAATTACAAGTGTCTTGAAAGAAAATTAAAACTTTTATTCTTTTTTTAAATAGTGTAGAGGATTGAATTCAGAGTCTCCACACTGACTGTATCCTCAGTCCTTTTTACAATTTTTGAATTTTAAGTTGCCTAGGCTGGGCCTAAACTTGTGATTCCATTGCCTCACCCTCCCAGAGTGCTGAGATTTCAGGCGTGTCCTGACCTGTGAATCCTCACCTAGAATTTATTAACTTGTGAAGAAAGGAGTGGCTCCAGGATGAGTGGCAGTGAGGATGGTGGGAGTCTGTGAGCTAGCTTAGCGAGGAGGCCAGGAAGCACTCCTGCAATATGCAGAGAGAAGGATGTGCAGAAAGACCAATTTGCATACCTCAACTGGGGCAGCATTTAACTGTTTAGAAGACTGATTCTTCAGTTCCTGAGACATAAATTTTTATGCCCTGGGAAGTTGTAGCCTCTCATGTTGAGGCTCCAACCCAGTTGACATTGCTGGAGCTATGTGGCTCTGCCATCCTTCTATGCTCCACTGTTTATAGGGAGGCACGAGGTGAGGACACAGGAAACTGTCAGCTGGTTTCACAGACTACACATTAGCACCTCAGCTAGCCCTATTTACACTCTTAAAGCCAATAGAAGGGAGAAAGAAATAGCTTAGCCAGCTCTGTACATATCAGTACATGGAGATAGGGCCCAATTTAACTAATGCGGAGGTAATAGTTCTGCATTCAAGGAGGGCCATCCAAGTGGTGTTCTGCACGTATGAACACACCTGGTTTGAAAACTAACCTTTACATGGCCACTGGCCCAAAGGAATGGTATCAACAGATTATGGAGTGGGGCCACCAAAACAAACCTTTTTTCCTTAACAATTGATTGCCTCACGTGTTACAGTGACAGCAAAGATGAAAGTTATTCTTGAGTACGACCTATCAGAAGAGTCTATCATTACTGCAGAGCCAAGAATATCATAGGGGGAAAATGTTTATACTATTAAGAGACAGCAACACAGGAGCAGAAGCTGGGTTTATAGTTGGGAACTGATTAAAGGATATTTTCCTAATTTCATAGTAATTATGCTGTTGAACCTGGTTAATATAAATGTACTTGTAATAACCACCATTTTTTTTAAATAACCACCAATTTTATATATCTTTGTACATAGTGTTGGTTAAGACTTGAGGTTTTATTATTTAGGTTTTTAAGACAGTGTCTCATTATGTTGCTGAGGCTGAGTTTGAATACATCATCCTTCAGCTTTATCCTTTATCCTTCCAGGTAACAGGGATTACAAGTACACACTGTTGTATCCAGCTTAGTGTCTTTTTTTGTTGTTGTTGGAACTGGGAATTGAACTCAGGGCCTTTCCATCTTTTTAGTCTTACTTGGTGGCAGGACCACAAACACACTAAAGAGAACATTTTTAGTTTTGCTGTTTAACATCCATTTTGGCTTATATCTTTGTTTAGCACTATGATTTTTTTGGTGGGGCTGTGAAAATCTTTTTTTCCTCCACTGTGTAGTAATTCCTTTTTGGGGCTGAGGATTTAGCTCAGCGGCATAAGCGCCTGCCTTGCAAGTGTGTGGTTGTGAGTTCGATCCACACTGCAGTTTGAGTGTGCTCAAAAAAGACAAAAAAAATTTTTTTAAAAAGTAATTATTTTTTTTTGACTGTCAGTTAAGCTGATTCCCTAAATTGAGGGATAGGATTTGTTTAACAGTTGTAGTTAATTTTATGTATCCACTTGACTGAGCCATGGGGTACTTAGATACTCGGTCAGCCATTGTTTTATGTGTATTTGTGAGGGTGTTGCCGGGTTAGTTTAACACCTGAATTACCTACTACATAGAATATTATGTAGTAGAGTGAACTATTATTGGGTCATAAAAACAAATGAACCAGGAAAAAACTGCAATGGAAATTTAAACCTATATTCTAAGTGACAGAACCCAACCTAATAAGGCAGCGTACTATAGGATTCCCACGGGGAAGGATAAACAGGATCTTACTCTTTTAAGGATTTTAGGGCAGCAAAACTATTCTATATAAGACTGTAAGTGTGAAAACATAGAGTGATTCATGGTGAACCCTAATGTAAACTGGATTTTGGGTGGTAATAATGTGTCTGTATTGATTCACTGATCATAACAAATGCATTATAATGATAAGGGGATGTTGGTGGCATGGGATGCTGAGGAGAACATGGTATGGAAAATCTTGTAATTAACAGTTTTTATGAGAACCTAAAAGTGCTCAAAAAATGAAGCCCATTAACTTAAAAAAAAAACCCAAAGTTTACTTTTAATGATGCTTTCCAGTCAAGGCTTGCTGAATGCAAACCACCATGATTTGACCATTGAAAGTCTAATTCAAAAGAGAAAGAAACTGCTTCAAATGCAAACATTGTTAAAGTTAGGTGTCAGGAATGGCACCTTCTTGCTAGGGAACTTATAATTCCTCCCCTGTGCCTCCAAATAATAAGTGAGCACAACCTACATGTGCACAAGATTCCTTGGTGGTATGACATGTGCACGTGACATCTGTACTTTCAATTTGATTGTTAGCCTCTGTTCCTAAAGATTTGAGCACCTGAGAATTCTTGCCTGTAAGAACAAATCTGGGGCCCAACTCTTTCTGTTTCCTCAGTGTTTCCCTAACGTTTTTAGTTTCTTTTCACACTGGGTCTCACTATGTGGTTAAGGTTGGCTTTGAAGTCCCTATGTATCCCAGGCTGGCCTTGAACTCATGGTGATCCTCCAACTTCAGCCTCCCAAATGCTAGGACTACAGGCGTATGCCACCATGACTGCCTTCCTGAACAATGTGTGAATTATGGCCCAAGACTTTAGGGTCTTCCTAGGAAGCTAGAAAGGACCACAATCTCATCCCATTTTTAAAGTTCTCTCTCTCTCTCTCTCTCTCTCTCTCTCTCTCTCTAGCTCTGTGTGTGTGTGTGTGTGTGTGTGTGTGTGTGTGTATGTGATGACTTCACGTTCATAGAAAAGAAATAACAAACAATCTACTCTAAAGTAAGGTCTAAAATGCTTTGGTGACCTTTATCTAGCCTTGCGTTTCCTGCTGGAGACAAGTTCCTGGTGTACAGTGTCTACACTGGCCTCTGCAATCGAGGGTTCTTAGTAAGCTCAAATTTGTTAGCTGCTGAGGACTGAACCATCCTTTCACTACCTAGATTCAAAAATCCAACCCTCAAGGCTGGATTATAGTGTGTCTCAATCAGAAGCCTCAGGCCCTGCCGTTTTCTCTTGTAAATCAATCATAGAAGGAAACAAACGTCTGTGTAGCTACAAAGCCTGTTAGCCAATGCTGTCCCTCCCCTGATATTTCTATCATCTGGGAGAAGAAAGGTCAAGCTACTAAACCGGCTGAGGCCCCAGAGTGTTTCATTTCCGGCTCTTTGACTAACATAGCAGCCTGACTTCAGATCACTCACAGTGCCTCTCTGAGACTCAGGAGTTGGTGAGAGAATTCAGGCACAGAGATTGTGCGGACACCTGGAAACTCAGGTAATGATCTGTGTGCCTAGGTTACCTAGAGCCTAGTCATCCAAGTTTCTTTAATCATATAAATCCCTGTAATCATCCTCAAATACATTTTGAGTTGTGAGTGCAGGATTTCTCCCCCCTAAGCTGGAGTATTCCCTCCCTTAGTCATATGCAGCCTGGGAAGATTTCTCAGAAATTACTTGCATCATTAGGGCTCACCTGACAAACCAGATTTTCTTCATTGCTGGTAAAGCCAGGGCTGTGCTAAGAGGAGAACCCTGGGAAGGCACATTTGGAGCTGACATGTAATATTCAAGTGTTTTTCAGGCTATGGGTACACGTAAATTGTTTTTTTGTTTGTTCGTTTTGCTTTTGTTTTTAATGAAACAGGAAACAATACCCTTGGTATGTTCTGAGGTGAATATAGTTTCATGACATTTTTGATCCTGGCTGTATCTGAACTTGACCTTCATATAACATACACTTATTTTTTCCTGGGCATCTCAATCAGCAAAGTTTATAAATCACTGATCATATGTGTGTATTTATTCTTTGTATAATAAAATTAAATTATAAGGCTGTCAAAACGTCAGTGATCAAGCATCTGGACATCAAGCCTCTAGGAGACCATCTGTTCCTTTTCCAGTTGTTTGTGCTGCAAACCAGCTGCCTACTGGGTGATTTTCCCTGTCCTCAAACTCAGCCAGTGGAGCCCCCTTGCCAGCAACTGATGACCCAGACCTACAGTGATCTGAAACCTGTAAGGATGGCCGGGTGGTGCTGCAGGAAATCTAGTAGCACTTGGCAGGCCTTCCTTTTGTTTCAGAAGCTTTTATGCAAATATGAAATGAAAATGTTAGGAACTGCACAAAGTAAGTCTGCTTAATTTTGGTTCTCCACCTGAGAATCTTAGTAATTTTTTTTTCGTATCAGGGATTGAACCCAGGACTTCACTGTTGCCAAGCAGGCACTTGTGCCGCTGACCTAAACCCTGGACACCAAGTCAGAATCTCTACTCCTCCATTTTCTAAAACCACTTGTAATGAGAAATGGTCAAACTGACTCCATCAAGGCTCACCTCTCCCAGTGCACAAGTATCTGCATTTGTGACATTCCAGAAGTCCTTGAGCCTCTGACTGGTAATATTCCACTTCCTCTCCTCCAGCACTGGGGTGTGAGGGCACATATCTCCCGGAAGCGAGTTTGCTATAACTGGAAAACACATGTAGGCATCAGAAATGGGCTTCCAATTTGGTGACTTGCTTAGTATTATAACTTGGGATTCGGATAGACTGAAACATTATGGAATGTACAGAACAGACACACAGGTGGCCTCACGATTTTAGACTCCAGAGAATTCTCTGGGTAAGAGCCCCACAGGACAACTGAGTGTGTGGCCCATCTCTGCTGAATAACCTACTACATGTCCTGTAATCCCATGAATCTGAGCACGACCACCTTTGATGCCACTTTGTTCAGCTGCTTGCTGGGCTGTCTAACCAGGCAGCTGTGAATCAGCTTCTTTGGGAGCTTAAATTCTCAGTTCAGCATGAGCCAGGACTCTTCAGGCCTCATTGTATTCAGAAGGCCTGACTGTCACCTGGTTTGGCATTCTCTTTTGTCCCTGACTTTGGAATTTCTCCAGCTGCATGGAAACTAGAGGCCACCTCAGAGACCTTCTGCTATCTCTTCCTCTGCTATCCTTGGTACTTTCAGTTTCTTCTCTCCTCCCTTTATTGAGCACAGAGTGGTCTTTGTCCAAGACTTAAAGGAGGCTGCATTCTACTTGCTGAGCTCCAGGGATCTTTGTAGAACACAGTGGGCATTCTGTCTGTGTTATGTTTGAGACTGTTGAAGAGTGTAACTCCTCCGAGGGGGCCTTTGTACATCTCTCTGCACTCATAAGCTCCCACTCACAGATGCAGTTTCCCCTTGCCCAGACTTGATGGTCTCTACCATGCTTCTGGGTCCCCGCCTCTTCCAGCCTTCCTTTCCTGCTCCTCCAGAGCTCAGCCTGAGGTCTAGCAGCTCACTGGAGCCAGGTCTGGAGCCCAGCCCTGTTCTGTCCAAGTTCCTCCTGCAGTGAGGTCCATCATACTTCTCTGAAGCTGCCCCATTGTGTAGCTCCATCCCTGCATCCTGACCACTAAACAAATGTCTCAGTGGAGAAGAGCCAATAATAAGGTAACTTTTGATTTGCAGCCTCCAATCTGTTGTGAGCAAAAGCAGCAGAACGCAAAAAGTATTTCCTTCACTCATTGTGGGATGAGATGGAGTGGGGTGGGGGAACTGGGTCTGTAGTTTATAAGGAAACCTACAGATGTAGCTCGTGACTTCCTAGTCATTCAGTTGCAGTATGATGTGGCTTAAGCCTGAATAGTAGCAAGGGCCAGTGACGTATCAGGCAAGCCCTTTGCCCTGGTAGTTGGTTTTAGATAATATAACATAAACTCAGGATAGTAGCTTTCACACTGTGCAGAAGACTGGGCTCACCCTCCCAGGTCCCCCAGGAAGGCCAGGTGTCAAAGGCAGAAGGCAACCATGGCCCCAGGACCTGTGTCCTTGTGGGGTGGGTGACATCCCATCTCTTCAGTCCATGAGCCTGGCACACAATCTGCCCATGCAGCAGCATTTGTGCAACTGGACTGAATGTTAGCTCTCTAGGAGGGACGTGGGGACCAGACCCCATGCTCTCCTGGCTCACAAAGTCTTCCAGAACATCTGGATGCTTTCTCCTCACAGGGCTTATGGAAATTCTGTGTCCTTCAAGGCAGAGATAGTGAAGTTTGTTTCTTCAGGAGGGTGAGATCTCAAACAGTTGTCAGATTTAAAAGAAGCTACCTAGGAAGACCTCAGCCCCAAGGGGATGACAGATCTAAGGCTTTGGTGGGAGAAGTTGTGGTAGGCTTAGTTCACCAGATGGAAGGGTAGCTTCTCCCAGATGTTGCTGAAACCCATATGGGCCTGGAAGGGTAGCACACTGCTCTATAAACTCTTCACTGGGCTGACTTTAGAACACAGGACTATGGTCTGCTGCTCTGAGGGACAGTCCTGTGATCACCTGGAGGAGAATTAGAGTGCAGCTTCAGGCTAACTCCACTCACCTCATCTACACTGTTCTCATCTCCCCTGTCACCTGCCTGTCTGGACTGCTTTCTCCCTATGTTTCCCAGACCCTGCAGCTGCAAGTGGAGCGGAAGGTGGAGCGGTTTCTGCTTTATTAATCTGATTCAAATTTACACGCTGGGGGCTCCATTAAGGTTTTGTGTCCCCCTTCTTCCCTGAGAGCCCATAGGGAGAAATGGCATTTGTTCCTTTAAAGCAGCTTTGCTGGACAAGTAGCAGGGGGACCTGGTACCTCTAGGTACCTCTCACTTGGACCCCCTCTCTCACACCCTCACCTTTCGGGTCCATGGCACAGGAAGTCCTCCTTCCTTGGGGGTGGCGCCTCATGGGTTTCCTTAGGCGTGGGCCAGGGGGGCGGGGTCTCGTCCCGGGTGTGCACACGGGGTTCCCCTGGCCTCCGGTTCTGGCGGGACTTTCCCGGGACTCTGTGTTCACCTGCGTGAGGGCCCCGGTCCCTGTGCCGGTCCTGGCGGTCGCGCTCCCTCCTCCTGTCCGGCTCCTCGCGCCGGTCCCCGCCGTTCCTCCGCGCGCCCCCGTTCCTCTCCCTGCGCGGGTCCCCAGCTCGGTCCCGCGCGCGCTCGGGGTGGCGGTCTCGGTCTAGGCGAGGTCGCCTCCCTGGGTCTCGCTCTCTGGGCCTGGCGCGGGGCTCAGGAGTTCCCGTCTCTTCCATGGCCCGGCTCTGTTGACTGAAGGGCAACAGCCAGCCACAAAGTTTACAGGGAAGGCGGCCAGGCCCAGGGCGGGGTGGCGGCGGGCACCTGTGCGCATGCGCACTGTCCTTGCGGCCAGCCTGGTGCATGCACCTGAGTCCTGCAGGTGGGGTGCGAGTGGATGACTCGTGGAGGACACCGCAGGACTTACTGCCCCAATTTGGGGCAGAACCCACAGCCTTCCCCATACTGTGCTGAGAAGGGTTCCCTTGGTGACCTTGCAAGGTGGGCAGACCAGGGAAGCCAACTCTGGCCACCTCCTGCGGGTCACCTTACACTGTAGGCTGGGGTTGCTTTCCCGCAGCGGATCTACCAGCTTGCTCAGCCATCCACTCACATTCACAGCCCCCCCCCATCCACTGTCTGTCTTCCTCTTTTCATCTAACCATAGCAGTATAGGGAGCTCTAGCCCAGGTCGTGTTTTACCATAGTCCCAGGTTTAGCAATACCTTAAAAAATGAAGAACTGTACATAACTGGCAGCTTTGTATTTTGCCAAGTCAGGATATTTACATAGAAAATCGGCACCTGCCGATGAGTTCTTTTTCCAAGTGAGTATGAGCACCTGTACTCTGCAGCTGTACAGGGCTGGCGATGCAGTGGGAGCTCTCCTTGTGTAGACAATAAACAAAGAAGGAAGACAATGTGGGAACCTAATGGGAAGGGCGGGTTTCTTTATATAGATCTGGGAGTAACTCCCTGAATTACCTTTAAAGGTGTGTTTCAAAGTAACTGAATTCTGAGGAAATGCCTGTTTGGAGGCCCGCTCTGTGAGGGCTGCATGTGAGCCTGGTGACTCCATGGGTGTGGCCTGGTCCCCATCCTGCCTGACACAGAACATAGGCTACAACTGGGCTAAGAAATATGTTCCTTGAGCAGGCTTTTATTTTGATTTGTTTTTTGAGAGAGGGTCTCATTTGTTTTTTGAGATAGGGTTCAGACTGGCCTTGAGCCCACTCTGTAGCCCAGGCTGGCCTCAAACTCGAAGCAGTCCTCCTGCCTCAGCTTCCCAAGTGCTGGGATTACAGACATCATCCTGGTTAACAGGTCCTAAAATGGGCCATTTACAGGTCATAGCAAGAGGAAATACCTTTTCTGAGTTTAGGTAAGGCCTTTGCATTTGTTCTAGTTTATATCTAAAATTCCCTCCCATTAACTCACGTGGAGTTTTTGACAGGTGATTGGGTCAGGATCCACTACATTCATCAGTGGATTAATCCATCAATTAGTTTATGGCTGAATGTGCTGTTTGGCAGTGAGGCATGAGGAGAAGTGGTTCACTGAAAGAATATATTCTTTTTTTTATTATTTAAAAAAAAGATAAATAAAAGAGGACATAACAAAACAGGTCAGGACAGAATAATTTAAACAACATAGTGTTTCACCGCAAGACAACCTGACATAACAGTAGCTACCATAGTGTCTCTTTCCTTCAAATATTTGAGTATACCTTCATACACTATAGTATCAAACAGAAGACACTGTAAAACAAGAAACAGTGTAAAACCATTCAAGAGTTGGAAAGTATTACAGGATATTCAGAACCAACTAACAGAAAATGAATAATGGTTACTATATTATCTCCTTGTCCATAAAAAAATTTTGTTTATACTATCATATCTAATAAAATCCAGCAAGATACAACATGATAAAACCGATGGAGACAGAAGAACAAAAGCTTGGTGGGACTTCAAAACAAGATGATATTAAATCAGCACTAACTATTATAATGTTTTCTTCAAAATAGCTGTTCATACCATCAAAGACAATAAAATCAAACAACTCAGAATAAAGCCATGTTAATTAATGAATGAAAACATTGTAAGGCTTCAAAGCAATATAATAGGAAATCATGATTATTACATACTTTTATATATTCTTACCACTATATTTTATATATTCTTACCACTATATTTTATATATTCTTTTTTTTGTATTTTTTTTGTCTTTTTTCATTTTTATCGGTACCAGGGATTGAACTCACGACCACCTGCTTGCATTGCAGGTACTTATGCCGCTGAGCTAAATTCCCAGCCCCTATTTTATATATTCTTACCACTTCTTACACTAGGGAAACTATTCAGTATTTATACATGCGAGTTTGATTTATTTCACTTATGAGTATGGTCTCAAACTGTGTCCATTTATTTATAAATATCTCACTGTGATCATTCTTTATAGCTGAGTAGTACTCCTGTATAAAAATACCACATCTTGTTTATCCATCCCTCAGCTGATGGACACTTAGGTTGTTTCCAAGATCTGGCTATTACAAATTGTGCTGCTATAAACATGGGTGCACATATATCACTGTGGTATGACATTTTCAGTTCTTCTGGGAATATGCCTAGAAGTGGAATAGCTGGGTCAAATGGGGCTTCCAGTCCCAGCTTTTTGAGAAATCTCCAGACTGACCTCCACAATGGTTGTACTAGTCTACACTCTCACCAACAGTGCAGGAGAGTTCCTTTTTCCCCATAGCCTCTCCAGCATTTGTTGTTGGTAGTTTTCTTGAGCCTGGCCATTCTTTCAGGAGTGAGATGGAATCTCAGTGTGGTTTTAATTTGCATTTCTCTAATGAGTAATGATGATGAACATTTTTCATGTATTTGCCATTTGTATTTCTTCATCTGAGAATTGTGTATTCATCTCAGATACCCATTTTTGGATTGGATCTTTGAATTTTGGGGGTCTGATTTTTAAAAATTCTTTATATGTTTTAGACAGAAGTCAAACCAGCAGCCAGTATCATACTAAATGGCCAAAATTGAAGGCCTTTACCTTAAAATCAGGCACAAGACAAGGATGTCCCTTATCACCACTCCTACTTAATATAGTACTGGAAATACTAGCCAGAGCAATTAGACAAGAGAGAGAAATAAAAGGAGTAAAGATAGGAATAGAGGCAGTTAAATTATCATTATTTGTGGATGACATGAACTCAACATAGAAGACCCCCAAAACTCCATTGAAAGACTCCTACATATAATAAATAAATTCAGCAATGTAGCTGGATACAAAATCAATGCTCAAAAATCGATAACATTCCTATACACTAACAGCAAAATCACACAGAGAGAAATAAGAGAAGCCACACCCTTCACACTAGCAACCAAAAAAAAAATTAAAAAAAAAAGAGAAATATTTAGGAATTATTCTCATGAAAGAAGTGAAAAATCTATATAGGGAAAATTATAATACACTGAAAATAGAAATTGAAGAGGATCTCAGAAAATGGAAAGACATCCCTTGCTCATAGATAGGAAGAATAAATATTGTGAAAATGGCCATTCTCCCAAAATGTTATAGAGATTCAATGTAATTGCAATGAAAATACCATCAATATACTTCATAGATCTAGAGAAATCACTCCTAAAATTCATCTGGACCCTGAAGAGACCTAGAATAGCAAAGACAGTAGAATAGCAAAGGCAAGGCAGGAGGCATCACAATCTTGACTTGAAGTTATACTACAAAGCAGCTGTAGTAACATCAACATGGTGCTGGAATCAAAACAGAGCCGAAGATCAGTGGAGTAGGTTAGAAGATACAGCCACAACTACAAACACACTCAACCACCTTATCTTTGATAAAGAGGCCAAACATGTTCACTAGAAGAACGACAGTGTCTTTAATAAATGGTGTTGGAAAAACTGGCTTTTATATGCTAAAAACTAAAACTAGACCCATGCCTTTCACCATGTACTAAATTAAAATCTAAATGGATCAAAGATCTGAATATTAAAACCGAAACACTAAATCTATTGGAAGACAAACTGGGTAAAAACCTTGAAGACATAGGGGTAGGTAGAGAATTCATGAACAGGAAACAAACTGCACAGGAACTACTTCCCAGAATCAATAACTGGGGTCACATCAGTTAAAAAGTTTCTGCATGTAAAAAGAAATCTCCAGCATAGTGAAAAGAAAACCCACAAAGTGGAAGGATATATTCCTTTTTTTTAGGTTTTTTATTTTTTATTCTTTTAAAAAGTAAAACAAACAAGGATAACAAAGATACAGAATTTCAAAAAAAATCAACATTAGTTAATTTATTGCGTATTGTTATCTTAGAAGTAGTTGTTCAGGTTACAAGATCTAGACATAAAAATGATCAAACAATCAAACAATAAAAGCACAAACTGTTTTTTATTTTTAAATTTTATTTTGAAAGTGGTAAAATACAACAGAACAAGACAGAATAATGCCAACTAAGATCGGACAGTGAAATTGGTACAGAACTTCACAGCAGGTTACCGGGATAACAGTAATAGGTATCACAGTATATTTTGTTATCTTTATAATAGTTCTTTCAATCATGTATATCAAAATGAGATGAAATACAGAACATTATAGAACTTATCAAAACAATATTGAATAGAGCAGTACCATTAATCAGACTAGAGCAAAACAGTAATAAAAATATTTGCCTTCAAAGAGATGGTAGAAGAAAGTCCCCCTTATTTGCTAGGTCAACCTCCCAGGAAATGCCCAGATTGCAGGTTCCCATTTGCTAACGGGGGGGTGGGGAGCAGGAGAGAAGGGTAGGGGAAGTGGGATGTTTGGCTCTAGGCTGTGCACCAGTAGGTTCACTATTGCTTAGCAGGGAGGCAGGCTGGTTGTTTGGTTTCCCAGTGTCCTAAGTTCCAACATGGCGCAGATCTCAGGAGCTGCTGGTGGTTCTCCTCCTGAAAGGGCCGCAGTCTGCCACCCCACCACCGCTTACCAGGGAGGGGAGGTGCTTGCTTTCAAACTGTTCTTTTTGATGAACTAATAGATTAGTAGTATAATTATCTAGTATATATACATTTATATGTATATACATATAATTTTTTCCCTTCTTCCTTTCTCCTTTCTCCTATCCCAGTGGTTTTTCCCTTTTGAGCATTTTCTTTCCTTTTCATTATTGCAATATCTATTGTGCATTTTGGATCTTATTACTCTTTCAGTTTTCTTTTACACTAGGGAGACAATACAATATTCATAAATGTGAGTTTGATTTATTTCACTTATGAGTATGATCTCAAGTTGCCTCCCTTTATCTATAAAACTCTCAAGATTATCCTTTTTTATAGCTGAGTAATATTCCATTGTATAAAAATACCACATCTTTTTTTATCCATTCTGTGATTGATGGACATTTGGGTTGTTTCCAAGATTTAGCTATTACAAATTTGGCTCCTATAATCATGGAGTGTGCAAATATTTATGTAGAGTGATGTTTTCAATTTTTCTGGGGAAATGCTCAGAAGGGGAATAACTGGATTGAATGAAACTTCCAATCCATGTTTTTAGTGGAATCTCCACACTGATTTCCATAGTGGTTGTACCAACCTACACTCCCACCAACAGTGGAGAAGGGTTCATTTTTCCCCCACAGCCCTGCCAACGTTTGTTATTGTTTGGTTTCTTGATGGCAGCCATTCCTTCTGGAGTGAAATCTCAATATTGTTTTAATTTGCGTTTCTCAAATGACCAGTGATGGTGAACATTTCTTCATGTATTGATTTGCCATTTGTATTTGTTCATCTGAGAAGTGTGTGTGTATCTCAGATGCCCATTTTTGGATTGGGTCTTTGAATTTGGGAGCCCTGATGTTTTTCAATTCTTATTTTGTTCTAGATATAAGTCCTTTGTCTGAGGGATAGCTGGCTAAAATTCTTTCCTGTTCTGTGGGTTTTCTTTTCACTCTGTTGGTGATTTCTTTTAAAGTGTAAAAATTTTTTTTTTTTTGGTACTGGGGACCGAACTCACGACCACGCGCCTGCAAGGCAGGCAGTTATGCCACTGAGCTAAATCCCCAGCAAAGTGCAAAAACTTTAGTAAGATGAAATCTCAGTTGTTGATTCTTTGAAGTACTTATCATGTGGTCTGTGTTTTGTTCATGAACTCTTTGCCTACTCCTACCTTCAATATTTGTACCTACCTTGTCTTCCAGTAGATTTAGTGTTTCTGTTTTAATATTTACATCTTTGATCCATTTTTACTTTAGTGCATGGTGATAGACATCAGTCTTGTTTCAGTGTTTGGCATGTGGAAGGCCAATTTTTCCATAACCATTTATTTAAAAAGCCTTTTTGTCAAAGATAAGTGGATGAGTGTCTTTGTAGTTGTGTGTGCATCTTATAATTTGTTCCATTAATCCTCAAGTCTGTTTTTTTTAACCAGTACCATGCTGATTTTATAACAATAACTGTAGTATAATTTCAAGACAGGGATTGTGATGCCTTCTGCCTTGCCTTTGTTGCCCAGGATTGCCTTTGCTATTCTAGGTCTCTTCTGGTTCCAGATGAATTTTAGGAATGTTTTTTCTAGATCTGAGAGGTATGTTAACGGTATTTTGATCAGGATTGCATTAAATCGAAATAACAGTTTTGGGAGTATGGCCAATTTTACTATGTTGGTTCTTCCTATCCAAGAGCAAGGAATATCTTTCTATTTTCTGACATCCTCTTCAATCTCCTTTTTAAAAAGTACTATAGTTTTCAATATACAGGTCTTTTACACCCTTTGTTAGGTTGACTTATAAGTATTTCATGTTTTTATACTCTATTATGAAAGGTTATTTCCATAATTTCTCTCAGTTAGTTTGTTATTTGTGTACAGGAATGCTATTGAGTTTTGAGTGTTGAGTTTGTATCTAGCTATACTGCTGAATTTATTTATTAACTCTAGTAGTCTTTTGGTTAGGTTTTTGGGGTTTCCTATATAGAATATCATGTCATCTGCAAATAGTGATAATTTAACTTCTTTCTTTCCTATCCTTATTCCTTTTATTTCTTTATTGTCTAATTGCTCTGGCTAACATTTCTAGAACTATATTGAATAGGAGTGATGACAGTGGACAGCCTTGTCTTGTTCCTGATTTTAGAGTGAAAACTTTCAGTTTTTGTCCATTTAGGATGATGTTGGCTGTTGGTTTGTCATAGAGGGATTTTATCAGGTTGAGGTAGATACTATCTATTCTGATTTTTATGTAGTGTTTTTATCATGAACAAGTGTTGGACTTTATCAAAAGCTTTTTCTGCATCTACTGAGATGATCATGTGGTTTTTGTCTTTGGCTCTGTTGTGGTGGTGTATCTAGGACAAATCCCACTTGGTCACAATGTATAATCTTCTTAATGATTTGCTGTATCCTGTTTGCCAGTATTTTATTGGGAATTTTTGCATCAATGTTCATTAGAGAGATTGGCCTATAGTTCTTCTTTTTGGTTGGATTTTTTGCTGATTTTGGTGTAAGAGTAATACGTGCCTCCAAGAATGAGTTAGGGAGAATTGCATCCCTTTCCATTTTATTAAGGAGTTTGAGGAGTATTGGCATTAAATCTCTAGATTTCTTGTAGAATTCAGCTATGAATTCATCAAGACCTGAGCTTCTCTTTGTTGGTAAGTTTTAAATTATATTTTTAATTTAAGTAACTGATATTGGACTATTCAAATTTTTTATATCTTCTTGATATAGCTTTGGTAATTGATACCAAAATTCTAGGAATCTGTCCATTTCCTCTGTTTCCCAGCCTACGTGAGTAAAGATTTCCAGAGTAGATATTCATGATCTTCTGAATTTCAACAGAATCTGTAGTAATTTGGGTTTTTTCTTTATTTTCTTGATAAGGTTGGCTAAGGGTTTATCAATTTTATTGGTTCTTTCAAATAACCAGCTATTTGATTTATTAATTCTTTGTATTATTTTCTTAGTCTCCATTGAGCTAATTTCTGCTCTGATCTTTATAATTGCCTCCCTTCTATGAGCTTGGGTTTTGACTTGCTCTTTCTAGAAGCTTCAGGTGCAGTATTAGGTTATTTGTGTTTGTTCTGTTTTCCAAAAGGGAGAATTCATTGCTATATATTTCCCTATTAGTGCCACTTTCATTGCATCCCACAGGTTTCAGTATGTTGTATCTCCATTTTCATTGAATTGTAGATATTATTTAATTTCTTCTTTAATTTTGTCTGTAACCTACTGGTTGTTCAGAAGAGTGTTGTTTAATTATTTCTGTGTGTTTATGTATATTTTGCAGTTTCTCTTGCCTTTAATTTTTGATTTCAGTGCACTATAGTTAGATAATATGAGTGGGATAATTTAATCCATTTTCATTTACCTAAGCATGTTCTATGGGGGCAATATATGGTCTATTTTAGAGAATGTCCCATGTGCAGCTGAGAAGAATGTGTGTTCTGATGTGGTTGGGTGAAACACTCTGTAAACATCTAGTAAGTCCAATTGCTCACAGGTATGATTCAGTTCTATTGTTTCTTTGCTGACTTTTTATCCAGTTGATATATCTCTTTGTGACAATAGGATATTAAGGTTCCCTGTTACAATTGTGTATTTGGTTTTTCATGGCTATTAGTATTTGTCTTATATAGATGGGTACTCTTGTATTTGATGCATGTGTATCTATGATTGTTATCTCTTGCTCTTGAATTTTTCCTCTGACAAGTATGTAGTGACCATCTTTAATGATTTTTGGCTTGAAGTTCACATTGTCTGCAAAAGAATAGCTACTCCTACTTTTTTCAGGGTTCTTGTTGCATGGAATACTGTTTTCTATCCTTTGACTTTCATTGTATGAGTTTCCATTCAAGTTTGACGTGCAAATTGTGGAAAGGGCATTGCGTCAGCTACCTTTGGTTATGACCTCCAATTGGCTCTTTCCCAGCCCTTTTTGGTTTGGTCACCAAAGACTGAAGTTGTCCAAAGCCCTCAGAGTTCCTGTGGATCATCTGAAATGCAGCTAACTCTTACAGTGGAGGTTAAGACCATCCCTTTCCACTGTTCTCCTGCACCCCTCCCCATATCCTTCCTTTGCCTTCACCTGGATTGACCCTGACAATCACCAGTCCCAGGAGTAATCTGGACTATTTTGCCTCAGGGCTTCTAGAACAGCTCCCAGTTTTTTGGTCAGGCCTTTGTGCATCATTAACTCTTCCTTTCACAACTCGCCCTTGCTCATACCTCACACAGTATGAAGATGACCTCCTTCTCGGCAGCCCCATCAGAGATTATTGCCTGGTTTCTGAACAAACCCAAAAAGGAATGTGAAATACTGCTTTTGCCTTTTCCTGATATTTACCCTTATGAGGATAACCTGGCTAATAGATTGGTCTTGATTAAAAATTTAAACCCCTGGTATCAACAGCCAAAGTGGACTGATCATATGATCATGGCACCCCAATGGCCGTAGATCTGCAAGACCTTCCACAGCAGGTACACCAATCCAAGACAGAACTGTGCTCTGATGACAGTTTCCATCATCTCTCCTCCTTGTAGAAACCACAAGTAACCTCCCCTATTTCCTTCAGGCTGGCCACAGATAAAATCAATCCAGCTTTTTGCTCCCAGAAAGCCTTTGTTTCTGGTAGTTTCTAGTGCACTGCTGATAACACTGTTTTGTACTTGCAGACTCTTCCACCTTGAAGTGAATCGTCCATGTGCAAACAAAGCACTGGCTCTTTATTCTGCCCCTTTAGAATTAGCATCATCTGGTAACAGGAAACTGTTGTGCCCAGGAATGGTGTCAGAAATACTTTGGATTGAAAAGCAAGACTCTCAAAAGAGGAAATGAGAAAGAAGGTGGGAGAAATAGCCTAGTTAGAAAGAAAGGCAACCTACTCAGAAGGGCAGCAATAGGCCACACCCTCCCAGTTCTCAGAAGACTGAAAACCAGTCTCCTTGTATGTCTGATGGATATTTGAATCACAGAGCTGAAGAAATAGAAGTAGTAAAAGCAAGGAAGTAATACATCAAAATGTTGACCGTGGGGAAGGGGTGCAGTTCAGTGCGAGTGTCTGCTTAGTACACGAGAGACCCTGATTCAGTCGTTAGCACCAAAATGTTGAATGTGGTTTGAGTGTATTAGAAATAGGCAAGATTAAGTTCTTTACACCCATAATGCTTACTGCAGTAGAAGCGTATTTATTTTTCTGTCCTCAACTTTAACTCAAAAAGTATATCTTAAAGTTTAACTTTATTTTCTTTAGATTCCTAAAGATCATGTCTGGACCAGAATATTTTCCCAGAACTGGATCCTTTCAGGGCCCTTGGCTTCTTTTTTTTTGACGAGGAACACTGCCTGCTGTCCTTCAAATCTGCTTTCTATTGAGTGTGAGACAATAAAATGTCTCACAGTCAGCATAAGGCTTGATTAATTTTGACAAATACCATGTAACCATAATGAAGATATGGAACATTTGAATTTCCCAAGTAACAATTTGTGGTCAGTCTTTCAGAGATCTTTCCCATCCTCAATGAAGTCCAGGAAGGTTTATGTTTGTAACCCCAAGGAGAAGTTTTTGGAAGCCTAGTAAGTTAATCCAATTTATCACTTCCAGTACAACACAAGGAAAGAATAAAGACACTAAGACCTATACACAGTTATGGGGACCCAATGGGTCCTATGTCTAGCCGTGATAGTGGTTTACTGGAATAAAAGGTCTCACCCAGAGCCCAACCCTGGTTTTATTGATTCTTCATGAGGAGTGTGCTCAGAGATGAGTGACAGTGAGAGTGGCAGGAAACACATGACTGCTGTGAGCACCCTGAGCTGGGCTATGTAAGAGGTCTGAGATCCCCTCTGTGAAATGCAGAGGGCAAGAAATTCAGAATAATCTGCATAACACAACTGAAGTAATATCTAATAATTTGGGGTCAGTACTTCAATTCTGATGTACAATCCGGCTTGCCTTGGGAAGTCATAGCTTCTTTTTCGAGGCTCAGTTCCAGCTGAGAGCATGGAGCATGGCTCTCTGTCCCACATGGCTCAACTATGTATTTGGGGTGTCATTGGGTGGGGTAACATTGACCTGTCACTTTGCTTCAGAGATTAAACATAAACTCTTCAGCTAGCCCAGTTTATATTGCTTAAAGCCAATCGAAGAGACCAAGAAATAGCCTAGCCAGCTGTGTATATATCAATACATGGGGATAGGGCCAAGTTTATTAAAAATGGAGATAGTTGATCTTTTTTTCAAGGTGAGTCATCTGAGTGGTTCCCCACAAGTCCTCCACATATCTTCCCAGGAAACCTCTGATTAGCTTTCATTAGAAGTGAGTTTTGGAATTTCCAGAAAAATGGTAGAGTGGTGAGCACCGGAGAAAGAATTTCTCCAACTCTTGGTGCTCAGACCCTAGAAGATAGCAACATGAGGAAGCGCAGGCTCTGTTCACCCTTGCACCAGCAGAGGCTCCTTTGGCCAGGGGGAAACAGCAAGGAAATAATGCAGTTTCCACAACCCATGTGGTGGTAAGGCCCTAAAAGCTAGGGAGAAGTAGCCAGGAAGCAAGCAGTCCCTATCCCTAATGTGGTAGTGGAGGCTCTGTTGACGGGGGAAGCAGCCGGGAAGCCATGAGTTGTTCTGTGTAAAGGCCGACACGGTTGGCAGGGGAGAATCAGCAAGGAAGCCATCTGGCCTCTCTGTGTACAGATGTGTCAGACCGAGAGAATTCGGGTCCATACTCTGAATACCTATTTAGAGGATAAAAATATGTAATAGAGCAATAATTGTGTATTTCCTATTTTCTTATCATTGTTTTGTTTCATTTTACTGTTCTGTTATAAAGAAAGAAAGGAGTTTTGCCTCCTATAAGCCTAGCCTCTTTTGTACCTGGCTTCCTTTTCATACTTGGAAGCTGGAGCTTCCAAAGTGGACAGTGTATCTGTTGGAATGCTGCTGCCAGGCCAGTCAGCTCAGATCCACACATCAGTCTCCATATTCTGCACAGTTGCACACATGCTGGCATATGATGTGTTCCCACATTCTGCTGGTCTATGTCCTAGGGTACATCTCTACACTCCACTCTCCAATCAAAGTGATGCACCCAGGAATACCATCTTTACACAATATCACTTTCCTCCAAATGCAAACAGTGCTATTGTTTTCTTTAGTTATACAATTTACACTTATTGTGAGAAAGAGGAAAAATATTATATAAAATGATCTATAATACAGCCAATAAAAAAGAACAACTCTGAACATTATTCTTTTGGACTTTTTAAAATCATAGTTTCATAGTTTTTATTGTTTGCTTACTTTTAGGTAAAAATAAGGCCTTAGGGCCAGTTATTTAGCTCCGTGGCATAAGTGCCTGACTGGCAAGTGTGAGGGCATGAGTTCCATCCCTGGTATCAAAAACAGACAAACAAACAAACAAACATAGAGCCTTAGTGTCTCCAGTATTATGGAAGGTATTTTTTTCAAAGAAGAATACAGTAGGAATGTTTTTCTGTCTCAGTAAATATAAATCTGCTTCAAAACTTTATTTTTTATTTAATTTTATTTTAAAGAGAATACAATCAAGCAAAATAAAACAGAATAAAGCCAGTCAAAACACAATAGTGAAAATGATACAGGATTTCAAAATAGGATAATAGGAAATTAACCATGATTACTATAATGCCTCTGGTTATCTTCAAAATTGCTGCCCACACCATTAGACATAATCAAATCAAACAAAATAGAACAGAATAAAACTAATCAAAACAGAACACTGAAGAAAACAAAACAATAAAATAGAACAAAACAAAACAGTAAGAATAATATTGGATTTCAAAAACAACACAGTAGGAAATTGCCCATAGTTGCTGTGTTGCATATTGTTATCCTCTAAATAGATGCTCAGACTACCAGATTTAGGACTGCAATGTCAATCAAACCATACGGAATTAAATTGTTTTTGTACTTCATTTGCTATCACCTCAGCCTGTGATCCTCCAAATCAGTCAGTTGCTTACAGATTAGAGAGGGGAGCTCTTCTTCTCTTCCTGGGTGTTGGCTGGCTCACAGGACGGGCAAATTGATTCTTGATTGTCTTCCCAGTCCCACGTGGCCACTGTTCACTCACCATGAAGGTATATTGTCTTCTTGTTTCTTTTCACAGTGCTGCATGCTGCTTGTGGCAGGTGAAGAAGCAATAGCTGGTTTCTGTTTAGAGATCCGTACCTTCACTTTCTGAACTGTAAAGGATTATAGATTGTCACAGTGATTAAAATTGTTCCAATTTGAGGGACATTTAGGCTTTTCCAATGTATTACTATATGACAGATTTGTTTGTTTTCAGAATATGAGATTGATCCTAGCAAGAGTTATATTGAGCTACATTCCCAGTCCTTTGTGAAGTTTATTTTGAAACAGAGTGTAACCTAAGTTGCTCAGGCTGGCCTCAAACTTGGATTCTTCCTTCTGCATCCTCCTGAATAGCTTGGGTTCACTATTATAGTGTGTATAGATACACACTATAATTACCAGGGAGAGAATGTCTCAATAGAATATTGAAAGGAGTATAACCCTGGTGAGGCCCTTTATCCTCTTTTGGTTTAGCAGAACTGTAGAAGAATCGGCAGGGCTGTAGAGGTGGTTAATGGTGTCCTTAACATGAAGACCTTAGAGGCTCCCACATGAGCCTTCCCAGGCCTTGGAGGGGTGCATTTCTGAGTCAGTGCCTCTCGCTCTCCTAAGGATCAGGTCACCCCTCCCTCTGCCTCTGGCTTGGTTAATACTCACATAGTTGCAGTTCAAGGTCTTGACACAGTGTCAGTCCAGGAGTAATGCACTAGGGTGTCACATAAGGGTTAAAGAGTGGCTGAGAGTGTTAATCAGGAAAGGCCACAGGCAACTTCCCACCCTGTACCTTTTCAGGGCTTCACAAGTAAATGCTCCTGGCAGTGGAAAGGCACTGTCTCTGCCCACTTGGCTGTGATAGGCTGTGCTGGCAACTCCTCCAGTGCCAGGCTCTGAAACATGATCTCAGAATGCACTCAAGGCCTCTATCTTATGGTTCTGAGTGAGACACCAGCACTACTGGTCACAGAAATTACAAGTGTCTTGAAAGAAAATTAAAACTTTTATTCTTTTTTAAAATAGTGTAGAGGATTGAATTCAGAGTCTCCACACTGACTGCATCCTCAGTCCTTTTTACAATTTTTGAATTTTAAGTTGCCTGGGCTGGGCCTAAACTTGTGATCCCACTGCCTCAGCCTCCCAGAGTGCTGAGATTTCAGGCATGTCCTGACCTGTGAATCCTCACCTAGAATTTATTAACTTGTGAAGAAAGGAGTGGCTCCAGGATGAGTGGCAGTGAGGATGGTGGGAGTCTGTGAGCTAGCTTAGCGAGGAGGCCAGGAAGCACTCCTGCAATATGCAGAGAGAAGGATGTGCAGAAAGACCAATCTGCATACCTCAACTGAGACAGCATTTAACTGTTTAGAAGACTGATTCTTCAGTTCCTGAGACATAAATTTTTATGCCCTGGGAAGTTGTAGCCTCTCATGTTGAGGCTCCAACCCAGCTGACATTGCTGGAGCTATGTGGCTCTGCCATCCTTCTATGCTCCACTGTTTATAGGGAGGCACGAGGTGAGGACACAGGAAACTGTCAGCTGGCTTCACAGACTACACATCAGCAACTCAGCTGGCCCTATTTACACTCTTAGAGTCAATAGAAGGGAGAAAGAAATAGCTTAGCCAGCTCTGTACATATCAGTACATGGAGATAGGGCCCAATTTAACTAATGTGGAGGAAATAGTTCTGCATTCAAGGAGGGCCATCCAAGTGGTGTTCTACACGTATGAACACACCTGCCTTGAGAACTAACCTTTACATGGCCACTGGCCCAAAATACTGCTAATGCATTATGGACTGTGGCCACATAAATAAACCTTCTCTTCTTACAAATTGATTACTTCAATGTTACAGTGACAACAAAGTTGGAATAGTTCTTGGATACAACTTATCAAAAGAGTCTACCATTAACATAGAGCTAGGATACTCATAGGAGGAAAGTGTTCATACTATCAAGAGATAGCAATATAGGAACTGGATCTGGAGTGATAGTAGGGAACTGATTAAAGGATATTTTCCTAATTTCATAGTAAATATGTTGTTAGACTTGGTTAATATAAATGTACTTACAAGGTAATGACTACCAATTTTATATATCTTTGCCCATTATATTCATGAAGACTTGGGTTTTATTTATGTTTTTGAGACAGTGTCTCATTATGTTGCCAAGGCTAAGTTTGAACACACCATCTTTCAGCCTTATCCTCCCAACTAGCAGGGATTATAAAGTACACACTGTTGTACCCAGGTTGGTGTCTTTTTAATCTTTTTAATTTTGGACCTGGGTATTGAACTCGGGGCCTTTCCATCTTTTTAATCTTATTTGATGGTGGGATCAGAGATTCACTAAAGAGAATATTGTTATTTTTGCTATTTAACATCTATTTTGGCTTGCATCTTTTTGGCTTTGCATAATTTTTTGGAGGAGCTGGGAAAACCTTTCCTTTCACCACTGTGCAGATTTCTTTTTTGACTCTCAGTTAAGATGACTCTCTAATTGAAGGATATGATTTGTGGTTTAACAGTTGTCATTAATTTTATGTATCAATTTAACTGAACCCAATATTTGGCTAACCATTGTTTTGTGTGTGTTTGTGAGGGTATTGTCAGGTTAGTTTAACAACTGGATTAGTCCCCACATACATACAATATTATGTAGTACAGTGAACTATTATTTGGTCCTAAAAACAATTAGGCCAGGGAAAAAGGTGCAACAGAAAGTTAAATGTATATTCTAAGTGAGGGAACACAACCTAAAAAGGCAGTACATTGTAGGATTCCAAGGGGGAAGGATAAACTGGTGGAACATTAAGGATTTTAGGGCAGCGAAACTATTCGGTATGAGACTGTAAGTGTGAAAACACATAGAATGATTCATGGTGAACCCTAATGTAAACTGTGGATTTTGGGTGGTAATAATGTGTCAGTTTTGGTTTGCTGATCATAACAAATTCACCACAACGATAAGGGGATGTTGGTGGCATGGGATGCTGCGGGGAGCAGAGTATGAAAAATCTTGTAATTAATAGATAGTTTTTATGTAAACCTAAAAGTACTCAAAAATTAAAGCTCATTAATTAAAAGAAAAAGAAAATTTACTTTTTTTTGTTTGTTTTGAGACAAGGTCTCACTACACAGTTCAAGCTGGCCTTGAGCTTACTTTGTAGCCCAGGTTGATCTCCCACTTGCAGGGATCCTCAGGCCTCAGCCTCCTGAGTGCTGGGATTACAGGCACGAACCACCCTGGCCAGCTAAGGAAATTAACTTTTAATGATGCTTTGCAGTCAAGGCTCGATGAATGCAAACCATCATGATTAGACCATTGAAAGTCTAATTCAAGAGAGACAGAAAATGCTTCAAATGCAAACATTGTTAAAGTTAGGTGTCAGGAATGGCACCTTCTTGCTAGGGAACTTGTAATTCTCCCCTGTGCCTCCAAATAATAACTGAGCACAACCTACATGTGCACAAGATTCCTTGGTGGTATGACATGTGCACGTGACATCTGTACTTTCAATTTGATTGTTAGCCTCTGTTCCTAAAGATTTGAGCACCTGAGAATTCTTGCCTGTAAGAACAAATCTGGGGCCCAACTCTTTCTGTTTTCTCAGTGTTTCCCTAACGTTTTTAGCTTCTTCTCAGGCTGGGTCTCATTACGTGGTTAAGGTTGGCTTTGAAGTCCCTATGTATCCCAGGCTGGCCTTGAACTCATGGTGATCCTCCAACTTCAGCCTCCCAAATGCTAGGACTACAGGCGTATGCCACCATGACTGCCTTCCTGAACAAAGTGTGAATCATGGCCCAAGACTTTAGGGTCTTCCTAGGAAGCTAGAAAGGACCACAATCTCATCCCACTTTTAAAGTTCTCTCTCTCCCCCCCCCTCTCTCTGTGTGTGTGTGTGTGTGTGTGTGTGTGTGTGTGTGTGTATGTGATGACTTCACGTCCATAGAAAAGAAATAACAAACAATCTACTCTAAAGCAAGGTCTAAAATGCTTTGGTGACCTTTATCTAGCCTTGTGTTTCCTGCTGGAGACAAGTTCCTGGTGTACAGTGTCTACACTGGCCTCTGCAATCGAGGGTTCTTAGTAAGCTCAAATTTGTTAGCTGCTGAGGGCTGAACCATCCTTTCACTACCTAGATTCAAAAATCGAACCCTCAAGGCTGGATTACAGTGTGTCTCAATCAGAAGCCTCAGGCCCTGCCATTTTCTCTTGTAAATCAATCATAGAAGGAAACAGAAGTCTGCATAGCTACAAAGCCTGTTAGCCAATGCTGTCCCTCCCCTAATATTTCTATCACCTGGGAGAAGAAAGGTCAAGCTACTAAACCGGCTGAGGCCCCAGAGTGTTTCATTTCCGGCTCTTTGACTAACAGAGCAGCCTGACTTCAGATCACTCACAGAGCCTCTCTGAGACTCAGGAGTTGGTGAGAGAATTCAGGCACAGAGATTGTGCGGACACCTGGAAACTCAGGTAATGATCTGTGTGCCTAGGTTACCTAGAGCCTAGTCATTCAAGTTTCTTTAATCATATAAATCCCTGTAATCATCCTCAAATACATGTTGAGTTGTGAGTGCAGGATTTCTCCCCCTTAGGCTGGAGTGTTCCCTCTCTTAGTCATATGCAGCCTGGGAAGATTTCTCAGAAATCACATGCATCATTAGGGCTCACCTGACAAACCAGATTTTCTTCATTGCTGGCAAAGCCAGGGCTGTGCTAAGAGGAGAACCCTGGGAAGGCACATTTGGAGCTGACATGTAATATTCAAGTGTTTTTCAGGCTGTGGGTACATGTAAATTGGTTTTTTTGTTTGTTTGTTTTGCTTTTGTTTTTAATGAAACAGGAAGCAGTGCCCTTGGTAAGTTCTGACGTGAATATAATTTCATGACATTTTGATCCTGGCTGTATGTGAACTTGGCCTTCATATGGCATACTTATTTTTTCCTGGGCATCTCAATCAGCAAAGTTTAAAAGTCCTTCATCAAATGTATATATGTGTTTTTCTTATAATAAAATTTAATTGTAAGGCTTACCTAGAAAATGTCACTTATCAAGTGTCTGGACATCAAGCTTCTAGGAGACCATCTGCTCCTTTTCCATGTGGCTTGTGCTGCAAACCAGCTGCCTACTGGGTGATTTTCCCTGTCCTCAAACTTAGCCAGTGGAGCCCCCTTGCCAGCAACTGATGACCAGACCTACAGTGATCTGAAACCTGTAAGGATGGCCATGTGGTGCTGCAGGCCAAACAGCACAGGAAATCTACCAGCACTTTGCAGACTTTTTTTTAAAGGTAAGAACCTTATGCAAATATGAAACAAAAATTCTAGGAACCTCATAAAGTAAGTCTGCTTAACTCAGAATCTCCTCTTCTTCATTTTCTAGCACAATTGCAATGATAAATGGTGAAGCTGACTTCACCGATGCTCACCTTTCTCAGCGTATACAACTGTGTCTTTGTTGTGTGCCACATGTACCTGGGTCTTTGAATGGCAATATTCCACTTCCTCTCGTTCACGTCTGGAGTGTACAGCCACATGTTTGTGGGAATAGTTTTCGCTACAAATGGAAAGCACATATAGGCATCAGAAATGGGCTTCCAATTTGGTGACTTGCTTAGTATTACAACTTGTGACCCTGATAGACTAAAACATTATTGAATGTGCAGAACAGACACACATTTGGCCACAGAATTTTAACTCCAGAGAATTCTCTGGGTAAGAGCCCCACAGCACAAGTAAGTACGTGGCCCATCTCTGCTGACTAACCCACACGCATCCTATAATCCCATATACCTGAGTGCTACCACCGTGGATTCCACTTTGTTCAGCTGCTTGCTGGGCTGTCTAACCAGGCAGTTGTGAATCAGCTGCTTTGGGAGCTTAAATTCTCAGTTCAGCATGAGCCAGGACTCTTCAGGCCTCATTGTATTCAGAAGGCCTGACTGTCACCTGGTTTGGCATTCTCTTTTGTCCCTGACTTTGGAATTTCTCCAGCTGCATGGAAACTAGAGGCCACCTCAGAGACCTTCTGCTCATCTCTTCCTCTGCTATCCTTGGTACTTTCAGTTTCTTCTCTCCTCCCTTTATTGAGCACAGAGTGGTCTTTGTCTAAGACTTAAAGGAGGCTGCATTCTACTTGCTGAGCTCCGGGGATCTTTGTAAAACACAGTGGGCATTCTGTCTGTGTTATGTTTGAGACTGTTGAAGCATGTAACTCCTCCGAGGGGGCCTTTGTACATCTCTCTGCACTCATAAGCTCCCACTCACAGATGCAGAGTTTCCCCTTGCCTAGACTTGATGGGCTCTACCATGCTTTTGGGTCCCCGCCTCTTCTAGCCTTCCTTTCCTGCTCCTTCTCAGAGCTCAGCTGGAGGTCTAGCAGCTCACTGGAGCCAGGTCTGGAGCCCAGCCCTGTTCTGTCCAAGTTCCTCCTGCAGTGAGGTCCATCATACTTCGCTGAAGCTGGCCCATTGTGTAGCTCCATCCCTGCATCCTGACCACTAAACAAATGTCTCAGTGGAGAAGAGCCAATAATAAGGTAACTTTTGATTTGCAGCCTCCAACCTGTTGTGAGCAAAAGCAGCAGAACGCAAAAAGTATTTCCTTCACTCATCGAGGGGTGAGATGGAGTGGGGTGGGGGAACTGGGTCTGTAGTTTATAAGGAAACCTACAGATGTAGCTCGTGACTTCCTAGTCATTCAGTTGCAGTATGATGTGGCTTAAGCCTGAACAGCAGCAAGGGCCAGTCACGTATCTGGCAAGCCCTTTGCCCTGGTAGTTGGTTTTAAATTTTTTTTTTGTCTTTTTCTTTTTTATCGGGACCAGGCATTGAACTCATGACCGCCTGCCTGCAAGGCAGGTGCTTATGCCGCTGAGCTAAATCCCCAGCCCCAGTTGGTTGGTTTTAGATAATAGAATATAAACTCAGGATAGTAGCTTTCACACTGTGCAGAAGACTGCGCTCACCCTCCCAGGTCCCCCAGGAAGGCCAGATGTCAAAGGCAGAAGGCAACCATGGCCCCAGGACCTGTGTCCTTGTGGGGTGGGCAGGGGTGACATCCCATCTCTTCAGTCCATGAGCCTGGCACACAATCTGCCCATGCAACAGCATTTGTGCAACTGGACTGAATGTTAGCTCTCTAGGAGGGACGTGGGGACCAGACCCCATGCTCTCCTGGCTCACAAAGTCTTCCAGAACATCTGGATGCTTTCTCCTCACAGGACTTATGGAAATTCTTTGTCCTTCAAGGAGGAGATAGCGAAGTTTGTTTCTTCAGGAGGGAGAGATCTCAAACAGTTGTCAGATTTAAAAGAACCTACCTAGGAAGACCTCAGCCCCAAGGGGATGACAGATCTAAGGCTTTGGTGGGAGAAGTTGTGGTAGGCTTAGTTCACCAGATGGAAGGGTAGCTTCTCCCAGATGTTGCTGAAACCCATATGGGCCTGGAAGGGTAGCACACTGCTCTGTAAACTCTTCATTGGGCTGACTTTAGAACACAGGACTGTGGTCTGCTGCTCTGAGGGACAGTCCTGTGATCACCTGGAGTAGAGTGAGGGTGGAGCTTCAGGCTAACTCCACTTACCTCCTCTACACTGTTCTCATCTCCCCTGTCACCTGGCCTGTCTGGACTGCTTCCTCCTTTCCTGGTCCTCAGACTCTGCCACTGCAAGTGAAGTGCTTTCTGCTTTGTTAATCTCATTTGGGCCACAAACTGGGGACCCCATTAGGTTTTGTCTCCCCTCTCCAAACTTTCCCTCCCTTCGTGACACCTGATAGCGCCAAGGGGACAAATGGCATTTCTGCCTAGGACAAGTAACAAAGGGCCAAATCTCCCCTTCTCTTCTTAGCCTTTACTTCCCAGCTGGACCCCCTTGCCCTCATCTCCTCACTTCCCTTCTTACCGATGGTGTTCCACCGCTTGCTTGCCTTGGCTCTGTGGCACTATCTGCCTTCCCGCACATGAAGGAAGCCTTGACATCTCTTCCTTGGTCCAGTTCTGTGTCCCAGTCCGGAAATGACCTGAGGGCCACAGCCAGCCTGGAATTTATAGGGAAGTTGGCCAAGGCCAAGGTGAGACAGTAGGCGGGCAGTTGTGCACAGGAGCACTGGCCTGGAGGCCCATCCAAAGTGGGCAACTGAACTGGCCTCTGACCCTACCTCCTGGGTGTGGCCTGGAGTGCAGTACAGAGTTCCCTGGGTGACCTTGCAAGGTGGGCAGCCTAGGGAAGCCAACCCTGGCCACCTCCTGCAGGTCATCTTACACTCCAGGTTGTGGTTGCTTTCCCACAGCGGACACACTGACTTGCTCAGCCATCCACTCTCATTCACCCCCCACCCAGTCATCCACTGTCCCTGTCTTCCTCTTTTCATCTAACCATAGCAGTATAGGAAAATCAAGACCAGGTCGTGTTTTACCATAGTCCCAGGCTTAGAAATACCTTAAAAAAGTGAAGAACTGTACATAACTGGCAGCTTTGTATTTTGCCAAGTCAGCATATTTACATAGAAAACCGGCACCTGCCGATGAGTTCTTTCTCTAAGTGAGTATGAGCACCTGTACTCTGCAGGTGCGTGCAGGGCTGGTGATGCAGTGGGGAGCTCTGCTTGGGCAATGACTGTGTGCTGATGTTTGCAGGAAATAAAGCGGTAGATAATGAACAAAGAAGGAACACAATGTCCACAACTTAATTGGAAGGGCGTGTTTCTTTGTATAGATCTGGGAGTGAGTAACTCCCTGAATTCCCTTTAAAGGTGTGTTTCAAAGTAACAGGGTTCTGAGCAAGAACCTGTTTGGCGGCCTATTCTCTGAGGGTTTATTGGCCAGAAGCACAGGTCTCAGTGGTTACATCTTTGGAGAATGGATATTGGGTGATCAGTCCGAGTAAGGTTTGGCTTATTCACTTGGTTTCCATCTTGTCCTTCAAAGTTTCCCTGGAGGCTTGGGTGCCTCACTCCATCCTGAGTCCTGTCTTCATCACCAGTGAGGCTAGAGACTCAGCGCTGACCTCAAAGGACAGCACCCCTCTCCCCTTCTGCACCCGTGGACTTCACAGTGCTTCGCACAGGACTTCCTTTCTCCAAAGTCTTTTTTTTTTTTCAGTTTTAAATGTACAAAAACATTATACAATGCAAGGAAATAAGAAATGCACCGGGATTTTATTGATGCTTGTCTGAAGGGATAGACAGTCATAGCTACATTAGTCCTGCTACTAATTTGCCTCCAAAGGGTTATTCAGCACGTCAGAAATATGTTTTCTCTTGATAGAAAGCAGCTCTGAAACCTTATTTACTGCTTATTTCCACGTGGTGAATGCTTATTCATGTGTAAGTTTCAAGGACAACTGGAAGAGCAACTGGCTCACAAAATTTCTGAAAATTTAGCAGTTGCTGTCCTCAGCTGTGGCATCTGTCTCCCTTACGCCAAGGCCGTCTCTCACCCAGCTGTTCTATGACGTCACTCAGACCCAGGCTGAGACAGGAGCTGGCCAGCAGGGCAGGAGGGGAGCAGGGGACTTAATGGCATCATGTATCACTTTCCCTCTCACACTTTCTCTGTCTTCCCAGTTTTTCTTTTGAATGGTAGGAAATAATTGTAAACATGGTATATGGAGAAATGAGTCAGTACATGTATTTAATCTGTAATGATCACAGAAGCATAATGAACATTTCTGTAATATCTTCATTTTTGGAACTTTTGAATGCCCTTATTCTAGTCTGCTCTAACTATATAATAGTTACCCCAGAATCAGCCTCCCTCCTGTTTCTTACAGGTATGCCAAAAAGTAAGATGAATGTTACATTTTAAAAAATGATTATATTTTGCATTAATCTCCCTTGAAATTCAGTTCAAACACCTCCCATTGTTGCTGTCTTTTCTGAAGGCTTTCTGGAAGACCTCTCTGGTGAGACTTTCACTGCACTGTTATGGCTGCCCAGATGTCCTGAAATGCTTAAAAAGCTTCCATCCTCATTTTGACTTTGGGAAAGAGCCAGGAGCGGCACCATACTAGATTGGTCCAAAAAGGTAGACGAGGACACACCATAGTGTTTTTGTTTGATGAAACTGTAATAAACGTGAACTCTTAAGTTTTCAAAAAGCGGTAAGAGTGGCAGGTAAGTGTGCAGTTTGAGGAGGGTTCGTTGCAATGTGTCTAGAGTAACATCTTTTAAATTTAGATTCACCATATGCTTTTATCAGACCCAGAGTTTCTGTATCACTTTATTTCCGTACCTGTTCTTCACCTCTGTGACCCCCTTCTCTTCCCTGGTGTCTGGTGTTCTCTCTTCTACTCGCTTTCTTTTTGAGAGCAATTCTCTCAGCTTCCAGGAGTGGAACACGTGGCATTTGTCTTTCCACATCGTACTTATTTCGCTTAATATGTGTCCGTCACTTCCATATCCTGAAAGATGCTTTCCCACATCCTCGTGTGGCCGGGAGGGCAAGGCAGCTGCTTTCAGCAGAGCTCTCATGACCTGATCATTTCCCCCACCATTCACAAGTAGTCACGGTGTGTATTATGTTCCCACCTTAGAACTTGGAGGGACCAACAGTCAGACCGCAGCGCTATAACCCACAAACTCATGTCTTTTCAACATGCAAACTACAGTAACTTGTTTCCCCCAAGGTCTCAATTTTGTATAGCAGTAATACCACAAACGTCTAAAACTCCAAATGTTATCCACACTGGGAATGGGTGAAACTCATGAAATAGGTCCTCCTGGGGCAAACGTCCCTCTGGAGTGTATGAGCTCATAAAGTCAGAGTCGTGTGCTTCCAAAGTCTAGTGAGGGACAGGCCAAGGGCAGATATTTCCACCCCTAATCGGGACTAGGTTAGATGACAGATCATGAGGAGTCTGACTAGGTGATTTAAGCCCTGTGTCCCCTGCAGTCCTGAGGTCAGTGTGACCTTGATTCAGGAAGCGGGAGGAAGAGGAAGGCCATATGTCCCTGGGCTCTGGGCAGAATGCTAGTAACCAGGCACTTCCGAGGCAAGACAGCACCTGCTTAGGGTGGTCCTCAGAATACAGGCACTTGGGTTTGGAGAAAATCTGGTTCCTCATTGAGTTACCTTACCCACCCGTCCGTGGAGGTAACTGAGCCAGTCCATAAGAGACCAACTCCTCCTGGTCCCTCTGCATCCTGAAATTTATCTCTGTCTTTCTTCATTCCCTGTTGTCCCCTAACAGGAACCCTGGGGTCTGCCTGGTCCTTTGCACATATCAAATAGGAGAATTGGGAAAGAAGAAACGGGTCAGAGATCTGCATTAATCCAAACCTGACAGAGTTTTATACAGCAAGCTGGGCCCTAAGGCAGCCATCTTGGACAGGCCTTTGTGACTACTGTACTTTTCGAGTTCTTCTCAGGACCCAGTATAACTAGTAGACATTATGTACTACCTTCTAATGGGTTTGTTATTTGGCTGTGACTTGTGCAGTGAGCTCCATAAGGGAACTGACTTATTCTCCTCCCTGCTGCATCCCTAGTGCCTAGAGCACCTGGTATTTGCTCAGAGTACAAACAAATGTTGCTGTTGAATGAATGGGAAGGAATCCTGTGGATGCCACCTTTTGGAAGGTGGCTGGCCCTCCTGCCACTCCAGTGGCCTCTCAAGCTCTTGAATATCCCTGGTCATCCCTTGCAGGGCTCTTGGTGCTTTGCCTTCCTCTTTCCATTCTCCTTTGATAGACACCCTCACTTGCACCCCTCAGCCCATTGTGGAGCGAGACCCCGAGTCATCTGTGGGTGCTCACCCCGTGTGCACTCTGTCAGGACTGCTGTTTGGACATGTGAATAGAACAACTTCACCATTTGTCTGTTTTAAGCAGGCTTTCTGGAACATGTGGGACCTGAAGGCATCTATGGGAGATTGAGAGATTACAGAATGGAAGGAAAGGTGTTTTTCTTTGTACTGGTGATTGAATCCAGGCGTGCACTTCCATCGAGGTACAGCCCCAACCCTTTTTATTTTTATTTTTATTTATTTATTTATTTTTTTTGTCTTTTTCATTTTTATCGGTACCAGGGATCGAACTCACGACCACCTGCTTGCAAGGCAGGTGCTTATGCCGCTGAGCTAAATCCCCAGCCGATTTTTATTTTGGAACAGAGTATCACTAAGTGGCTGAGACTGGCCTCACACTTGAATTCCTCCTGACTCAGCATCTCGTGTAGCTGAGATTCCAGGAATGGGCCATCATGCTGGGCTGGAAGGTCTTTTAATAGTGGAGTTGTGTCTTCATCTCTCCACAAACCCACTGTGGTAGATGGCATTTTATAAAAAGGGCACTGCAGCATATCCAGCCCCATGTGCTATGCCAGAGCTTTGCAGAGCAGGAATCTAGCTCTGTATCCTGTGGGTTGGGGAGACCTTTTTGACTGTCTAGACAGAGTCAGGACTGGCTACTTAATTTGTGGCTCCCATACAAAAAATATAGTATGAATAATTTCAGGATGGTGGCAGTATAGGATTCAGTGAACTTAGAGGCTCTTTTGGAAAGAGGAACCCTGTGTGACTGCACAGACCCAATGCCCGTGAGGCTGTCCCTAAATAGAAGGCAGAATGCAATGAGTCCCCTGAGCCCTGTCATAAAAGGTGACACAACCTTTCCTGGCTCTCACTGAGGTTTCTCTTTCTCGGAATCAGCACAATGCAGGGAACCAGAGGTGACAGGAACAAATTATTGGTACTTGTTCTGTCTATCACCTCTGACTCTGATCTTGGCCAATAGCCACCTTCAGCCACCTGAATGATAAGTCCAGCCCCGGCCACTGAGCCACCCATGGCTTTGAATCTTTATGGCTGGACTCTGTACACTGTGATAGAGGCACAATCGCCTCTCTGTCACCTGAGGCAACCTGAGGAGATCCCCGAAGAGGAGAGGGTCACCTCCACTTGCCCCTTGGAGTAGGTTTTTGGCTCCCTGCCACAGAACAAGAATTTCACAATGTGTGGGTGTGACCTATAAGCAGATTTATTAGACAGAGTTTTGATTTCATTTTTGGTTCCAGGAATTGAACTCAGGACCCTGTGCTTTGCCAGGCAGGCTCTGTGCCACTGAGCAATGTCATACGCAGCTAGACAGAGTTTAGAAAGGAAGAGGAGATAGGGAAGGAGCCTCAGCTTGAGGAGCTGAGGAGGGCACAGGGCTGAGGAATAGGCTCAGGCTGAGCTGCTCAGGATAGAAAGAGAGCAGCGTTGTTGGACTGGCTGAGGCGCCCTCTCAGATGTGCTCTTGCAGATGACCCAGAGAGAAGTCCTTATGGCTGGAGGTGAATCCAGTCTCCACAGCACTGTTTCTGCCTGGAGCAGTCTTACTCCGCTGCAGGCTCTGCTGGGGCCCTGAGAGCTGCAGGTTTAGGGAAAGACTGGACATTGCTGTACGTTCATTGGCAGCTGGACGTCATTAAAACACTTACCTTGTCATCCTCTGTGTTGAAGGGGCAGCGGGATAGGGAATGTGAATTCAGGGCTAATTGACCTATTTTGGACACATACTGGCTAAATAATATTAGTAGGCACAGCTGAGCAGGTTTATGGTTCTAAGACAGACATTAAACGAAAGTTAAGTTTTGTTCTGTTTTTAGTTACCTATTGGAATCTGTAGGTCAAAATGAAGTCACTGCAGCTTGTTTTGTTTTGATTTTTGAGCTGAGTCTTGCTGTGTAGTTCATGCTGGCCTTGAATTTGTGGAGATCTTCTTGCCTCAGCCTTGCAAGTGTTAATTACAGGCATGTGTCACTGTGCTTGGTGGTCAAGGCAGCTTACAAACCTCTGAAGAAAACACCTGTGTCTTTTGTTTTTATTATTTTGAAGATAGTAAAATACAACAGCACAAGAAAAAATAAAGCCAATCGAGACAGTGCAGTGAAATTGGTATAGAAGTTCACAGCAGGTTACTGAAATAACAGTAATAGGTACCATAGTATATCTCATTATCTTATAATAGTTGTCATTTCAATCAGATATAGCAGAATCAAACCAAATACAGAACATCATAAAACCTATCAAAACAGAGTATTGAATAAAGCAATACAATTAATCAAAACAAAACAAAACAATGATAAAAATATTTTGCCTTTAAAGAGATGGTAGAAGGAAATCCCTCGTATTTGCTGTATTGCATCGGATCATCCTCCCAAGAGATGTTTATACCTCTGGCTCCCATTTGATAATGGAGGGGTGGTGGTGCTGGGAGGGGTGGGGAACAGGGGCAGGGATCAGAGGGATGTTTGATTGTCAGCCTGCTGTGCCTACGAGGGAGACAAGCCGGTAGTTCCAACATGGTCTGGATCTCATGAGATGCTGGCTTGCTGGTTCTCTCCCTGGGTTGCCCACCGCTCACTTGAACTACGGCTGCTACACCTGTGGCTTTTAATGAGTAGCAAGTTAATGGTCTAGCGCTGTGTTTATCCTGTGTCCCTAAGGTGGTCTCTGTGTCATGGCTACTGTACCCTTTTCAAATTTCTGACTCACTGAATCCTTGTACAGCAAAGTGGTTTTCTTATGATTCTAAATTTAGGCGTGATTTGTTGCTCAGGAGAGAATCAGAATGCCATCTGTAATTTCAGCTGAGAGTCCCCTCTCCCTTGTTTTGGAATTGTTGCTTTCAAAACATTCATTTCATCTGTTGGTTTCAAAATTTGAAAATAAACAATTATGTCTGTGATTTCTCACTTTCTTTCTAGACTATTAGCTCCCAGGAATTATGTTTTTATAATTTTGCATGGCACACAATAGGTATTGAATAAATAAGTATTGGGTAGATTGCATTACTTTTTATAGATTGAGTTTATGTGATGAGGAAGATGATAGGGATCATTTATTTTTCCATAGCATCTTATAATGGTACTAGATGGAATAAAGGTAAAAACATCTCCTTGTGAATAATATTGATAACTTGTGAACTACACAATCAAGGAAGCAGACAGTAAGTAAGAAAGTTGAGAGAGCCCATTGAAAATCTGATGGGTTATTTTCATTTTCGTTATGGAGTATTATGTTATTTTATTTGTAGACGAAAAGATGATGAACCGATGTCCTAACTTTTCTTTTGCATTATAAAATATAACCCCAGCTGGGCATGGTGGCACACTCCACAAATCTCCGAACTTGGGAGGCTGAAGTAGGAGGATTGTGAGTTCAAGCACGGTGCAGAGTAGCAGGTTAATGGCCCAGCACTCTGTTTGTCTCAAAAAAATTTCTATCTCTGTGTCTGTCTCTCTATGGAATCTTTTTGGTCATTCCACAATTTTTGGGGTCATTTCATTATTTTTGATAGATACATGCGTAGTGGGATGTTCCAACAAGGATAGGAGACCTTTTTGAGAGAGTTCCCTGAGTAGACTCCAACAAAAGCTTTCAGCAGAGCTCTTATGACCTGATCATTTCCCCCACCATTCACAAGTAGTCACGGTGTGTATTATGTTCCCACCTTAGAACTTGGAGGGACCAACAGTCAGACCGCCGCGCTATAACCCACAAACTCATGTCTTTTCAACATGCATACTACAGTTACCTGTTTCCCCCAAGGTCTCAACTTGTTATAGCAGTAATACCACAAACGTCTAAAACTCCAAATGTTATCCACACTGGGAATGGGTGAAACTCATGAAATGGGTCCTCCTGGGGCAAACGTCCCTCTGGTGTGTATGAGCTCATAAAGTCAGAGTCGTGTGCTTCCAAAGTCTAGTGAGGGACAAGCCAAGGGCAGACATTTCGACCCCTAATCGGGACTAGGTTAGATGACAGATCATGAGGAGTCTGACTAGGTGATTTAAGCCCTGTGTCCCCTGCAGTCCTGAGGTCAGTGTGACCTTGCTTCAGGAAGCGGGAGGAAGAGGAAGGCCATATGTCCCTGGGCTCTGGGCAGAATGCTAGTAACCAGGCACTTCCGAGGCAAGACAGCACCTGCTTAGGGTGGTCCTCAGAATACAGGCACTTGGGTTTGGAGAAAATCTGGTTTCTCACTGAGTTACCTTACCCACCCGTCCGTGGAGGTAACTGAGCCAGTCCACAAGAGACCAACTCCTCCTGGTCCCCCTTCGGCCCTGAAATTTGCCTCTGTCTTTCTTGATTCCCTGTTGTCACCTAACAGGAACCCTGGGGTCTGCCTAGTCCTCTGCACATATCACATGGGAGAAGTGGGAAAGAAGAAACGGGTCACATATCTGCACGAAATCCAAACCTGACAGAGTTTTATACAGCAAGCTGGGCCCTAAGGCAGCCATCTTTGACAGGCCTTCATGACTATTGTCCTTAAAAGAAGAAAGGGAGAGAGAGACATGGGACACAGTTCCAGTGACTCCATTTGAATCCAAAACAATTGCTGTGACTTTGATTACTTGGAGACTCATTTCGTTACTCTGATATGTAAAAGGCTGGCTAGGGTATTTCCTTCTCTCTTCAATTGGCTCTGAGCATTGCAAAGAAGGCTAGCCTAGGGGCTAATGTGCAAAGTCTATAGCCATCAGACAGTCCTGTTTCCTAACATGTGTCCTCCACAGTACAGGATTGAGCATTCCAGATGTTAGAGCAAATAGCTCCGGGAATATCAACTGGGTAAGAGCCTCAAGGTAAAAGAAGCTATGATTCCCCAGCGCACAAGAGTTTGCATATCAGAAATCAAAGCCATACCCCTGCAAAACAATTCCACCACTACCTTAATTGGGTTATGTAAATTGAGCCTTCTTCATATCTTTGTCTCTGCAATTTACAGAGAGGCCATTCTTGTACCTGGCCCACCAGCTCAAGTTACTTAGCAGTCCTGGACACCCCTCGCTATCACTCATCCCTGAGGCCCCCCCCCCCTTTCTTCACAAGATAATAAATGCTGGGAGAGGCCTAGGATCGAAGCCTTTGTCAGCATGTCCTCTTGAGAACTGGACTTAGGCTCTCTTGGCTACCCTTAACTTGGAACCGGTCTTGGTGTCCTTTTCAAGTTCATCTCAGGACCTACTACCACTAGTAGACATTATGTACTACCTTCTAATGGGTTTGTTATTTGGCTGTGACTTGTGCAGTGAGCTCCATGAGGGAACTGACTTATTCTCCTCCCTGCTGCATCCCTAGTGCCTAGAGCACCTGGTATTTGCTCAGAGTACAAACGAATGTTGCTGTTGAATGAATGGGAAGGAATCCTGTGGATGCCACCTTTTGGAAGGTGGCTGGCCCTCCTGTCACTCCAGTGGCCTCTCAAGCTCTTGAATATCCCTGATCATCCCTTGCAGGGCTCTTGGTGCTTTGCCTTCCTCTTTCCATTCTCCTTTGATAGACACCCTCACTTGCACCCTTCAGCCCATTATGGAGCGAGACCCTGAGTCATCTGTGGGTGCTCACCCCGTGTGCACTCTGTCAGGACTGCTGAATGGACATGTGAATAGAACGACCTCAGCATTTGTCTGTTTTAAGCAGGCTTTCTGGAACATGTGGGACCTGAAGGCATCTCTGGGAGATTGAGAGATTACAGAATGGAAGGAAAGGTGTTTTTCTTTGTACTGGTGATTGAATCTAGGGGTGCACTTCCATCGAGGTACAGCCCCAGCCCTTTTTATTTTTATTTTGGAACAGAGTATCACTAAGTGGCTGAGACTGGCCTCACACTTGAATTCCTCCTGACTCAGCATCTCATGTAGCTGAGATTCCAGGAATGGACCATCATGCTGGGCTGGAAGGTCTTTTAATAGTGGAGTTGTGTCTTCATCTCTCCACAAACCCACTGTGGTAGATGGCATTTTACAAAAAGGGCACTGCAGTATATCCAGCCCCATGTGCTATGCCAGAGCTTTGCAGAGCAGGAATCTAGCTCTGTATCCTGTGGGTTGGGGAGACCTTTTTGACTGTCTAGACAGAGTCAGGACTGGCTACATAATTTGTGGGATCCTATGCAAAAAATGTAATATGAATAATTTCAGGATGGTGGCAGTATAGGATTCAGTGAACTTAGAGGCTCTTTTGGAAAGAGGAACCCTGTGTGACTGCACAGACCCAATGCCCGTGAGGCTGTCCCTAAATAGAAGGCAGAATGCAATGAGTCCCCTGAGCCCTGTCATAAAAGGTGACACAACCTTTCCTGGCTCTCACTGAGGTTTCTCTTTCTCGGAACCAGCACAATGCAGGGAACCAGAGGTGACAGGAACAAATTATTGGTACTTGTTCTGTCTAATGCCTCTGGCTCTGATCTTGGCCAATAGCCACCTTCAGCCACCTGAATGATAAGTCCGGCCCCCGCCACTGAGCCACCCATGGCTTTGAATCTTTATGGCTGGACTCTGTACACTGTGATAGAGGCACAATCGCCTCTCTGTCACCTGAGGCAACCTGAGGAGATCCCCGAAGAGGAGAGGGTCACCTCCACTTGCCCCTTGGAGTAGGCTTTTGGCTCCCTGCCACAGAACAAGAATTTCACAATGTGTGGGTGTGACCTATAAGCAGATTTATTAGACAGAGTTTTGATTTCATTTTTGGTTCCAGGAATTGAACTCAGGATCCTGTGCTTTGCCAGGCAGGCTCTGTGTCACTGAGCAATGTCATACGCAGCTAGACAGTTTAGGAAGGAAGAGGAGATAGGGAAGGAGCCTCAGCTTGAGGAGCTGAGGAGGGCACAGGGCTGAGGAATAGGCTCAGGCTGAGCTGCTCAGGATAGAAAGAGAGCAGCGTTGTTGGACTGGCTGAGGCGCCCTCTCAGATGTGCTCTTGCGGATGACCCAGAGAGAAGTCCTTATGGCTCGAGGTGAATCCAGTCTCCACAGCACTGTTTCTGCCTGTAGCAGTCTTACTCCGCTGCAGGCTCTGCTGGGGCCCTGAGAGCTGCAGGTTTAGGGAAAGACTGGACATTGCTGTACGTTCATTGGCAGCTGGTCGTCTCATTAAATCTCTTACCTTGTCATCCTCTGTGTTGAAGGGGCAGCAGGATAGGGAATGTGAATTCAGGGCTAATTGACCTATTTTGGACACATACTGGCTAAATAATATTAGTAGGCACAGCTGAGCAGGTTTATGGTTCTAAGACAGCCATTAAGCGAAAGTTAAGTTTTGTTCTGTTTTTAGTTACCTTTTGGAATCTATAGGTCAAAATGAAGTCACTGCAGCTTGTTTTGTTTTGAGTTTTGAGCTGAATCTTGCTGTGTAGTTCATGCTGGTCTTGAATCTGTGGCGATTTTACTGCCTCAGCCTTGCAAGTGCTGAATACAGGCGTGCGGTGGTCAAGGCAGCTTACAAACCTCTGAAGAAAACACCTGCGGCTTTTAATGAGTAGCAGGTTAATGGTCTAGCGCTGTGTTTATCCTGTGTCCCTAAGGTGGTCTCTGTGTCATGGCTACTGTACCCTTTTCAAATTTCTGACTCACTGAATCCCTGTACAGCAAAGTGGTTTTCTTATGATTCTAAGTTAAGTGTGATTTGTTACTCAGGAGAGAATCAGAATGCCATCTGTTATTCCATCTGAGGTTCCCCTCTCCTGTTTTGAATTGTTTTATTTAAAATATTCATTTCCTCTGTTGGTCTCAAAATTTGAAAATAAACGCTTATATCTGTGGTGTCTCGCTCTCTTTCTAGACTGTTAGCTCCCAGGAATTATGTTTTTATACTTATGTGTGATACATGATGGGTGTTCAATTAATAAGTATTGGTAGATTGCATTAGTTTTTATAGATTGAGTTTATGTGGTGAGGAAGATGATAGGGATCGTTTATTTTTCCATAGCATCTTATAATGGTTCTTGATGGAGTAAAAGTAAAAACATCTCATTGTATTAGGAAGGAAGGAAACAGTATGTAGGAAAGTTGAGAGAGCCCAATGAAAATCTGATGGGTGTATTTCATTTATTTCATTTCGTTATGGAGTATTATGTTATTTTATTTGTAGAAGAGAAGATGATGAACCAATGTCCTGACTTTTCTTTTGCATTATAAAATATAACCCCAGCTGGGCATGGTGGCACATTCCACAAATCTCAGAACTTGGGAGGGTGAGGTAGGAGGTCTGTGAGTACAAGCATGGTGCAGAGTTTGTCTCAAAAAAATTCTATCTCCGTGTCTATCTCTCTATGGAATATTTTTGATCCTACCACAATTTTTGGGGTCATTTCACTATTTTTGATAGATATATGCATAGTGGGATGTTCCAACAAGGATAGGAGACCTTTTTGAGAGAGTTCCCTGAGTAGACTCCAACAAAAGCAGAATGTAAATACCATTGGCCAGAATACAGAAAAGGAAAGTACTTGCCTTTGTTAGGTTAAAGACACTTCCACAAAAAGAAAAAGAAAGGCATTGAAGTTTTATTAAACTCAATAATTATCGTGGGAATCAGGCATATGCTAAAACAGGTTCAAAAAAAGTGTGAGGGATAGATCCATTCATAGGCCAGGAATAATGAAATAAATATACAGTACAAATGGAGTGAACACTGTTTGTTTGTTTTTGTTTTAGGAAAACAGGAAAATCAACTGGACCGCTAGTAGTTAGGCCATAATTTTCCTTTTTATAGACTTTTATAGACAAGAGCTCCTCCCCACTTGTATTTTCATTTTTATGAACTGCTTCCAACCCGCAAAGTTGCAGGGATTGGCTTTGCTTCTGTTGCAAAGTCGGGTGTTAAATGGCATTGGAGCCCTCTGGGTCTGGGAATGTGTCCACCGAGCCTAGTTGGCACAAGTGGTAGCCACTGATGGTTCTGACTTAGTCCTTTTAGAGTGATGCCTGGTAGTGTAGTTTTGAGTAGTTCCATGAGGCTCTTGGATTGAGAGCCAGCATGTTAATATGTATATCCTGGTCCGTGGCAACTCCCTGAAGGTGGGAGTGTCTCAAGCAAAGTGGTTTATTCCTCCCGCTCTGTTGGGTGTCTCACCACTGTGGTGTGGTGCTGGCATTGGCTAGCCTCAGGCTGATATTATCACGATGGCAGAAACCAAGAAGGGGCTGGGTTGCCTTTAAACTTTCTTTTTTAATGATACTGGAATTTGAACCCAGGGCCTCAGCCCTGGCATGCTGTACATACCTACCTCTCAGTTTTTTGAGACAAGAATCTCACTTCATTGCCCAGGTGGCCCTGAACTTGTTTTCCTCATGCTTTGGTCTTTGATGTAGCTAGGATTACAAGTGTCTATCACTGTGCCTGGTTCAGACTCACCCTATTTCGATAGCCTGTTTTCTTGAGGAGTAATCTATCACTGCCATGGTTGTATTAATTTGTTCTTTTTGTTTGTTTGTTTGTTTTTTTCAGACAGAACTCAGGACTCTGTAGTCCAGGTCAGCCTGGAGTTCAGGATCCACCTGCCTCAGCCTCCAGAGCTTTGGCAATGCAGGTTTATACCATCTGAGCTGTTAAAGCATCACCACCAAACTTCTAGAACATAGGGGATAAACCGTATCTGAACCACTCCAATAAGTTAGCATTTACTTTTCTATCCTGAAGAACAACCTTATGTAAGAATAATCCAAATAATTTGTCTTTTAAAGAATGAACATTCCTATTGGTTTTGGTGCATACTGCGGCATCTGGGGGCAGAGCTTTGGGTGATTTCATTCAGCCATCCCCCCCCAGGGAGACAGTCCTTCGGGTATGTGGGTGAAGGGGAGTCCTTACTATTTCCTTTCTCATCTTCTGGCTCTCTTTTCCACTCAGAACATCCTGTGCTTGTTGTCAGAGTACTCATTTAAACTCTGGGGGCACAGAGGACTTCTTGCCTGTTAGCTGCTATGCTGGGCCTTTTGCGGGAGACAAGAAGCCTGGGCTGGCCAGCAGAGGGCAGCCCAGGCCCAGGCTGGCAGGAGGTCAGCTGCAAGGGGCCTCCTTCCTGAGTCTGAGCACTTCCTCTCCAATATCTGCCTGGGTGTTGGTTGCCCTTGGGTGGTTGCCCTTCATCCTAGGTGTGCTGAGTTGCCTGGAGTTAAGTTAGCTCAAAGTTTCCTTAAATTCACATGGAACAGAGATGAACTAAGGAAGTTACAGTGCCTGAGGGTCCTTGATTGCAAAATAGTGGTAATTGTACCAACATTGCAGGATTAAGTGAATATTTATAAAACATTTAAAGCGTTGCCTGGCATATATTAATACTATGAATGCATTAACTATTGTCCTTATCATTATTGTTTATATGGCACTATGTTGAAATTTCAATGTAATTGTGATATAAGTAAGATGAACAACAGAGCTGTGAACTCAGAGAGCCCATGGCTCATGAGAGAGGCAGATAAGGAAGCATGTTCTGTCCAGTACTGAGAAGGAAAAGATGCTTGTGTGGAATGCTATGGAGGCAGAGGTAACCAAAAGCCAGTTTCAGAAGAGGGATTGTGTGAGACAGAGTGACTTGGGGCCTGGGGAGTCAAATCCTTCCTTCAGTTCTTTGCTTACTCTCAGCTCTGTGTTCCACTGTGAGCTTGAAGGTCCTCAATGCTATGTGGTGCTTACTCCTCTCTGTTTGGATATATGTTCACAGATGGTTGCATATCGGGGCACAAGTCAGGCTTGTGCCTACAGGTTGTTTATTGGTATCAGAGATGGTTTGTAATCAGGGGAAGAATCATGGACAAATTTGTTATAGAAATAACATTCCACAATGTCCTGGAAGCCTATCAGGATCCATCCAGGGCTCTGTCATTGGAGACAGAAAGATACTAAGGAAGGATAATTACTTAAGTAAGAAGAAGCAAGTGATTAGCTGAGAGCAGTGAGTGGACATAAGACCCCTCAACCAACCACACAACTCAAAATACACTGTGAATGTCAAGTCCTGGTAGCTGGATAAGTTTTATTCCAGAGAAGCTAAGCAAATCCTCCATCAAGTGTCACATGTGTTTGGAGGTTGTCAGTGTTTGGCCAGATCAATTTTGGGTGAAGGGCCAACCCCAGGAGGAATGGAGGTGGGCGGGAGCTTAGTTTTCTGGAAGGAAGAGAATTCATTAGAACTATAGGCTTCTGGATGGAGGGGTTAAATGATGGGGGGTTAAAAACTAGAAAGAGCCTCTCAGCTATGGAGCCTCAGGACTACTCAGCAGCTCCCCAAAGTGCCCTCCTCAGAGAGGCTCTGCTGAGGTGTCAGAGAGATGTCCAAGAATTAAAGCAGTTAAAAGCATGGCTTTTATGTAAGTAGAAAGGAAGCAAGTGTCAAAGACTTATAGATCATTAACAAAAGATTTATACAGACTGGCTTGTGTAAACATACTATCATTTTCCTAGTGTGAGAAACTGAAAGAAATTGCATATAGATAGATATAGATAGATATAATAATTGTGTGTGTGTGTGTGTGTGTGTGTGTGTGTGTGTTGTGTGTATGTGTGTTTATGACAGTTAAGATAATTATACTACTAATTTTTTTGGCTTTACCCTGAGTGACTAATTTAACCTTAATAATATGCAATATATTAACCATTATTACTATCTCATTTTGAAGTTTTGTCTTTTAAATAAAATTTTAGGAATAGTATCTGAAAAAATTACAGATCATCACTGGAGGAACAGCCCAATGATAAATGGCTCTGTGACATATGGGAGAAACCCAATAATTACTGGCCAGGAGAGGCAGAATGCTAAAATGGCAAAGTCAGTTTCAAAAATCACGAATGTCTTACAGATGATAGGACCAGCTGTTGTCTATTTTTAGCAGTGAGCTAAAGAAGGAAGGATTCAGGGGGAGTACTGGAGGTAGGGCTTGGGAAATATAAATATGTCTCTGGAAAATCTAGAATGAATTGGCTGATATCTGACAATGTGACCCAGGAAGATCCTGAAACTCAGTTCTTCCTGTCTGTTTTTGAAGACTGAAGTAAGTTTAGAGATTAGGAGACTTTAGGTTACTTATTTGTGATACTTTAGATTATTTATTTGTGTGTCATGTGATCCATGACCTTATACATGCTAGGAAAGTGCTCTGTCACTGAGTTACACCCCAAGTTCCTGAGATTAGCAGATTTTGATGTGATATTTTGGAGTAGTTTGATTGAGGAAGAATAATTCAGAAGAATCAGTGGATAGGGGTATTTGGACAGATCTACGAAAGTCGAGGCCAATTCTTAGGTTTTGGTCTATTTATTTAAAAGTTATTGTGGTACCCAGGTGGCATATGCCTGTAATCCCAGCACTTGGGAGGCTGAGGCAGGAAGATCTTTGTGAGTTTGAGGCCAGCCTGAGGCACAAAACGAGCTCAAGGCCAGCCTGAACTTCATAGTGAAACTCTGTGTCGTAAACAAAGAAAAAAAATGTTATTGTGAATAGTGGTAAGCAATAGTATTGCTGCTTAACAAATTGCCCTTATTTATTAAGCTCGTACTTTTTGTGTGTTGTTTTTCTTGTTGCTGTAACAAGTTATCATAGATTTATTGGCTTAGAACTTATTACCTTATGCTGCTAGAAATCAGAATTCTTAAATGGGTTATGGGCTAAAGTCATGGGGTTGGCAGAGCATGGTGCTCCGGAGGTTCTAGAGAATTCATTTCTCACTTTTCCAAACTTCTAGAGGCTCCCCACAGTCCTTAGCTCATGGTTGCATCATTCTGATCTCTGCTCCTTGAAAGGGTTGTTGACCCAGACCGGACACTGTAGCCAGAAAAAGCCTCAGCTGGAATTAGGGAGCTCCTGTCCCCCCCACCCCTAGAGATTTACCTGTAACCCTATATCCCCCCACCCTTCGGAATCTGCCCCTGGCGCCAAACGTGTGCCAATGAAATACCTGTGCATCTCTAATGGCCTTAGGGCACTGCCCTAAGCTTAGGCTACTTACATCCCCCCACGTCACGTGTCCATGAGAGAGATATCCAGATTTCAGCAGCTGGCGTGCCAGTCATTTCTTGCCATGTTCTCAGAATAAAAGGCCTCTTTTGTTTTATACTTTTCATCTTTTGGAAATATTTTTCATCTTCTGGAAATAATCCTATCACTCCTGTTGTCTATTAGCACATCTCTGACTCTTTTACCTCCTCTGTACATCTTTTAAGGACCCTTATGATTACTTGAGCATGCCTGATAATCTAGAAAACATTCCTACTTTGAGATACTTAATTGTATCTGTGAAGTTGCTTTTGCCATGTAAGGTAGCACACGGATTCCAGAGAGTAGGGTACAGACCTCATTATTGTGTTTACCAAAGTGAGGATCAGGAATTCATGAGTGGCTTGACTGGGGCGGGGGGGGGGGGGACTGTGGGTCTCCCTCCCTCAGGTTTGTGGCTAGGGACTTGACTGGGGCCATCATCCTCTGTGATTTAATGGGCTTGATAATCTGCTCCAAAGGTGACCCATTCACATAGCAGGCAGATGGGTGCTGCTGCCCTCAGGAGGCCCCTGTCTTCTCTGGGTGACCCTCTCTGGTTGAGCCTCTCCATAGTGCTTGCTCTAGGGTCACTGCATCAGGGCAGTTGTGTTTTCTCAGGACAAGACATTCAGAAGACCAACGTGGAAGTCATGTGCCTTCACAATATTCTGTCGGTCACATGAGTGAATCCTTGTGACAATTAAACAGTGCAGGGCATGAATCCCAGGAGGCCAGAACCACTGGGACCATGTTGAGGATTAACTCTCCAGGTAATGATCACCCTTCTTCTAACGTGTGGCATCCTCAAGGATTTTCTCAGATTGTTGTCACTCAATGGAGAATCTAATAGACATTCCTCAGATAGGGGATGGGCAGTTGAAAGAAGAGGTGAAGAATGGTCTGCAAATTTGATATCTTGATTTCCAGAAGTCATGCAGCCTTACCCAGCATGGCCGTCTGGGTATATATAGGAGGACAGACAATGGTGGCCACGTGCCAGCAGAACGGCCTTGGTTATATAAGTTATTTACACAGGGCCAGCAAATGGCCTTGGCTGCAGAAGTTGTTTACATTGGGAAATTGAGAAGTGCACCTGCCCTGTAGTTCCACTGGCACAGAACCCACTGCCTCCCAGGTCTTTTTCCCACTGTAGCCTGAACCAGAGTGCCGCCATCTTGCATGTTTGTGGTTCCCTCAACTGTGCAGACTTTTTCCAATGCATTTTTTATTTTCCAAAAAAGTCTATAAAAACACACATATGTATAGCTGTTAACTATAAAAGTAACAAAATAAAATAAATATACTAATTTAATTTTTGCATTTCTATGAAGGCTTTTTGTCTATAATTTTTTTCTTACATTTAAAAATATTGATGTTGTCCCTATGTATATAAAATTTGGTAGTGTGTTGAGAAGATGGTGTCTATGGTCTCGGGAGCCAGATTGCTATGGTTGAAAGCCTGATTCTACCTTTCATTGGCAGTGTAAGCTTGAGAGAGTAATTTAACCTTTGTTTCCTTATCAGCAAAATGAGGACAATACCTTCTAGGCCTGGGTGCGAATGAAATGAGTCAGTATATCTAAAGCATGTAGAACACTGCCTGATTCATGGAAAGGGCCAAGCAGGCCTTTGCCATTATTATTATTTCTCTTAACATTGTGTCACGAAACACTGTAATGAGTTTATGATTGTTTTCCCTCAAAAAAGGTATGTTGAAGTCTTAACTCCAGCTACCTTAGAACGTGATTTTCTTTGGAAATAGGATCTTTATAGTAGTAATCAAGAAGAAAAGACGTCATTAGGATGGAACCTAATCCAATATCACAGGTGTTTTCATAAAACAAGGAAACTTGGACACTCATAGGTGGAAAGAAGTGTGAAGAGGCATAGGGAGGAGATAACAATTTTCAGACCAAGGATAGAGGCCCAGAACAGTGCCTGCTTCCATAGTCCTAAGGAGGGACCAGCTCTGCTGACACCTTAACCTTAGACTTCTGACTTCTGGACTGTGAGATCCTACATTTCTATAATTAAGTCACCACATTTGTGATACTTTGTTATAGCAACTCTAGCAAACTCATACAGATAGTTTCCCAAGGTGGTAGCTGCCTGTACAATTTCGACTAGAAAACACTTTTGAATTGATATGATCACAGTCTATTTAACAGTTTTCCAGCTATGCACATTTAGAATGTTTTCCGTGCTTTAATATTAAAGCTAATGCCAAATAAGCAGAGTTCTCCATACTCATGAGTTCTGCATCTACAGATTCAACCATCGATTTTTTTTAATTTTTAATTTTTTTATTTTAAAGAGAATAAACCCAACAAAACAGAGTAAAGTCAGTTGAAACAGTGAAAGTGGTACAGAACTTCAAACAGGATAACGGGAAATCAACAGTGGCTACCATAATGTATCTTGTTGCCTTCACAATAGTTTTCCATTCCATCAGACATAGTGAAATCAAATAAAGCAAAACAGAATAAAACCAATAAAAATAGAACATTGAATAAAACAAACAATAGATTGGACCAAAATAGCGAGAACAATATTGGGTTTCAAAAACAAGAGAAAAGGAAATCCCCCATATTTGCTCTATTGCATACTGTTATCCTCCTAATAGATGCTCAGACTACCAGCCTTCAGCCTGCAAAGTCAATCAAACAATACAAGCATTGAGTTGTTTTATACCTCAGTTGCTATCAACTCAGCCTGTCCTCTGAACCAGCCGGTTGCTAACGAGGAGGAGTTTCCTTGAGTTTCAGCCTGTGTGTTGGTGGGCTCACAGGAAGGGTGATCTGGCTCTGTCTTCTTGGGCCCTGCATGGTTTGTGCGGCTTACCAAAAGGGCAAACTGGCTTCTTGATGTGCTCCTCTCAGGCCCAGCATGGCTTCTCCAACCATCAATTTAAAATACTAAAACAAAGTAATTGCTTCTTTAATGAACATGTACAGATTTTCTCCTTGTTATTACTCCCTAAACAATACAGTATAACTATTTACACAGGATGAATATCAGGATTAGGTTTTATAAATAATCTAGAGATGACTTACAGAATATGGGAGTATGTGTGCAGTTATGTGCAAATGCTGTGCCATTTTATAGAAGGGATGGAGTCTCCATAGATGTTAGTATCCATGGGGGTCCTGGAACTCTTCTCCTTTGATACTGTATTAGTAAAATATCAGTTGTGTTTAGATGACTGCACCTGATCATGAGAACTGCTTCTCAACTCTGCATTCAGTGACATCACATCAGCAGCTTGAAGTCAGCCAAGGTGAGAGTATTTACACCAAGGAAACTGACAAATCAAGGACTGTTCCCTTGGATAACCAGCTGTCAAGCATTCATTAGCACACCACCACTGTGTATTATTCACTGAGAGACTGCTGTATCCCAGACTCTGGGCTCTGCTCTTTACCATATTATCTTACGTACTTGGAACAAAACTCAATGAAGTAGGAGAAATGACTCTCTTCATTTTTATAGGTGAGGAAATGAAAATGAAGTCACTTGTCCAAAGTCACACAGTTGTTGTAAGGGCCAGATACTGAATTCAAAGCCTGGGCCTTTCTAATTTTTTTGTTTGTTTCTTTGGTTTTTGAGACAGGGTTTCACTATATACTTTACAGCAGGCCTTGAACTCACTATATAGACCAGGCTGGCCTTGAACTCATGACAATCCTCCTGCCTTGCCTCCTGAGTGCTGGGATTACAGATGTGTACCACCACACCCCACCTAAGATTTTCTAACATTAAACTCTATAGCTTTAACCACTAGTGGTCATAGTACAATCCCAGCTTACTTACTTCTTATGTGTACACCTAACCTTTTGGGTTAGTTGGGTCACACTTAGTGAAGAAAAATTGGCTTGGGCCACATATAAAATGTATAATACATGTAATGTACACAAGTAACACAATTTTCTTTATTTTAAAATGCTTTTATTTTATTTTTAGTTAGTAGGTGCATACAGTACGTAATGACTACATTCACTGTGGAGAGCTGCTATATGTACATCGTGCTTCTTAACCCTGTATGCTTCCATTCCTTCCCCTCTCCCCACCTCCAGCTTGGTCTCCTTCCCTTTTGCAAAAGATTTGTCTATCTGTTTCCTAATAGATATCTTTTATTTTGCTCTTTAAATTATTTACACTTCGCTTTTCTCATATAAGAGAAACTATGTGATATTTAAACTTGCATGTGTTTTATTTCACTTAACATTATTGTCTGAAGCACATCTATTTTTATATAAATGACTTAAATGTACCCTAAAATATTTTTTATTATAACATTTGAGAAAGGAGGGTAAGAGGCTCCCAGAGCACAAGTTGGACACATCTGCATTTCTTAAGCATGGGATTCCTGGTCCCAAAACTATGGTCTTTTTTGAGTGTGTGTGTGTGTGTGTCTTGTCCCTTCGTTTTTACACACAAAGTGGAAGGGAACTTTGGTGGCCAATGTCTGAAACATGGCCATGACAAACCCAAGCCTTGTGTAATATTCATCTGCATTCTGGGCCTCACAAATGGTTTCCTGCTCTTCATAGCACTCTCTGAGCATTATTATCTTTTCCATCAGAGCAGCCAGTGATGAAGTCCAGGAGGCACTGGAGAGAATGAGCAGCTCTGTGCATTTCCAGACATCAGGAGTGGCACACACACAGCACCCCGGCTCGGGTTCCTCCAGCCTTTCCATCTCTGTAGACATCTAGCTGGCTACTGGAGGTGACTTAGATAAAGTCCATTGCCTTGCCAGGATTGATAGCTCCACAGGCTGATCTGTGTGACTTTCTACACTTGACGTCAACTGTATGCCCTGTCCTGTTCTCAGTGCAACTTTGACCTGGGAATTGGTGATTCCCAACTTCAGTTTCACAGTGTCCCAGCAGAGTTAATTAAATACAAGTGGTAGGCTTGCGCCAAGGAGTTTGGAGCTGTGATTTCAAAAGTCACCTTCCAGGAAAATCGAGACACAAAGGGAGCTGCTTCAAACCTCTCCTTCAAATCTCTTTTTGCTTCATGTTTGCTTCTTTCTTTGGGGACACATGTCTCCCCAGTAGGCTACAACTTCCATCTCCCCTGTTGAAGGAAATTCCTGACACAGAGAGAAATGATCTATTCCTGATCATCCCCACTCCACCCCAATGGAAATTGCATAGGACAAGGACTGTTTTTTCACTGCCAGTCAGTGCCTGGCATACAGTAATAATTCTGTGTTGAACAAAATTAATCTCTTAAAGTCAATATTGCCATGATTATTATTATTATTTTGGATCATTAGTAGTCTTATTGTAGATTTAAAAAATTTTTTTGAGACAAGGCTTCACTATGCAGTTCAGGTTGGCCTTGAACTCACTATGTAGCTCAGGCTGGCCTCAAACTTGCAGCAATCCTCCTGCCTGAGCCTCCCAAGTGCTGAGACTACAGGTATGTGCCACCATGCCTGGCTGTAGTAGAAAATTTTGAAAACAAAGGAAAATGTAGAAAAAAGTTAAAATCAGCCTTTAAAAAGTCACCTATAAATCTACCATTCTTTTTCCCAAATAATGTTAATGTTTCTACTCCAGTAACTTTGACTTCGATTACAAAAATGCTTTAAAACAGTCCCAGACAATACAAGGTGGGGGTAAAAGTAAAATTTATAATTTCCTAAAAATAGTGCTTTGCATTGTCCCCATGAATTTCACCCCCAGCTCTTCTGGTGCCTGATGGCCACATGCTCTTGCTTACATTCCTGTCAGGAAGGGCAGTGTTATCGTAGGATATGGTGAAATTTGCATAGCCAAGTTGATTTTTAAAGTAAATCTATATTTGGCAGTTCCTCTGGGCTGGAGATGAGAGAGAAGATGTAATGGCAGTGTCACAACATCAAGTAAACAAGCACGGTGTGTTGTGTGTTGCAATTCCAGAAAGGCTGGGGAGGATCCCAGCCCCGAATGAATGATCCTGTGACACTAAATGTGAGGGTAGCCCTTCTGGTACACCAGACCTGGGGTCCCAGCTTCTTCTGTGCTGAGCCTCTTTACAATACAGTCTTCTCCAAGGTCTGTCTTAGTCTGTTTTGAGTTGCGATAGCGCACTCCTTGACATTGGGTAATGTATAAAGAGATTTACTTGGCTCATGATTCTGGCTGCTAGAAAGTCCAAACATCATGGGGCCATCTCTGATAATCTCCAGCTGCATCATGATTCAAACATAGGGAGGGAAAATCCAGAGGGGCCACGTGGGGCAGATGGCCTTCCTTTGTAATAACCCAGTTGTGTGAGAACTGACTCAGACCTGTGAGAACTGCATCAATCCTCTCTGAGAACAGTGTACTCATGACCTAATTACTTCCCGCTCGGCCCCACCTCTTAAAGGTTCCACCACCGCCACACAACACCACACCACACTGGTACCAAGCTTCCGGCAGGTGAACTTTTGGAGGATACCCTAACACCGTATCCAAAACGTGGCAAGGCCTTTCCTTTGAGTTTGTTTTTTAAAGCCAAGAATCTGTTTTGAAACTTTATATTTTAAGTCTTTTCACAGAAATGCTATTTCTAGAACAACTGGATTAGGAGAGAAGCTCAACGTTATTTATAGGAGCCCCTTTATTTTGTTCAGGGCCAGTTGGGAGTTATTAAATGAGAACTGCCTGTAATAATATCTCTATGTACATGTGTATGTATGCTTGCATTTCCTAATGTTTCCTGCGGAGAACCACGACTAACTCATCAGATGGAGAGAATGAGTGAGACACAGAACAAGAACCAAATGTAAGTCCTGGCATTGAAGAGTACAACTGAAATAAAAGTTCAGTAGAGTTTCAAGAGCAGATGTAAGATTGGAGAAAACTCATCAGTCTTGAAAATAATTATATATTACCCACACTGAAGTAAAAAGAGGATAATAATCTGAAACAGATGGTGATAAGTTATGATATGTATTATAATCTCTAGAGAAATCACTAAGAAAATAGCCAGGGATTTAGCTCAGCAGTGCGAGTATCTGTGTGAGGTTGTGAGTTTGATCCCTGGGACCAAAAAAAAAAAACCCCAAAGCCTTCTAGTTTAGAAAAAAGTGCTGACATGGTGGTGCACACCTGTAATCTCAGCATGCTGGGAAGATTGCAAGTTTGAGTCTACTCTGGGTGATTTAACAAAATTATGTCTCAAAACAAAAAATTAAAAAGCCTGGGGATGTAGCTTAGTTAAAGGCTCTGTGTTCAATTCCCAGTATCAATCAATCAATCAATCAATTAATAAATACCAAATGGAATTAAAACAGAAATTAATACTAAAGAAGTCAATAAGGAACAGAGAAGAAAAATGTCATGAAATATAAAGAAAACAAGAAACAAAATGTCAAACATAAATCCAATTTTATCCATAACTGTATAAAGTGACAATGATTTAAGCATTCCACCAAAAGATATTCAGATTATGCTGGGGACTTAGCTCAGCAGCATAAGTGCCTGCCTGGCAAGTGCACAGTCATGAGTTCGATCCTTGGTGTAAAAAAAAAAAAGATATCCAGATTGTCAAAATGGATGAAAAACTAAGTCTGACTAGGTATATCCTTACAAAAGACACATTTTAGATCCAAAGGCACAAATGGGTTAATGAAAAAAGGCAAAAAAAACAAAACAAACAAACAAACAAAAAAAACACAACCAAGCAAAAAACCAGGCAAGCAGTAAATACAGTAGCTGAAGTGGCTATACTAACATCAAATGAAATAGATTTCAAGAAAAAACTATGACTAGAAACAAAGATTTCATAATCACACAAAGGCCAATATATTAGGAAGACATAACGATGGCACGCATCTACTCACGTAACAACAGAACTCAGTATTCACGAAGGAAAAGTGACTGAATTTAAATAAGAAATAAGTTTCATCAATAGATATATAGACCAGGGAGATGGAAAGGTCAAATACGATCTTTTGGGTATGGTTTGTATAACTTGACCTATGATGGAGTAACCAGAATCCAAAGTGGCCCATGGTGATCCTTGTGTTCTGATATTAATGCCCCATGTTGCCCCTTCCTTTGTTTGAGTAGGCTGATCTAATAGCCAATAGGATACTGAGGAATGAGAGAGCATGGCTTCTGAGGACAGATTCAAAACAGACACTGAGCCCCTGCCTTGCTTGTCTATCACTCACTCCAAGGGAATCAAGCTGCCATGTGAGGACACCCAAACAAACCTCTGGAGAGATGTACAAGGAGAATAAATTAGAGCTTCTACATTAGCCAAGGAATCCTGGGGAATAAACCTCCCTTTTATTTATGTACTATTTTTGTGAGTGAACCATTTTGGAAGTAGGACTCCCAGCCCTGGCTAAGCCTAACATGACAGTCGTCCCAGATGATACTTGAATGTCTTTGGGAGTGACCCTACCTTTGTCTTCCAAGTAAGCTGTTCCAGAATCCCTAACCTACAGAAACTTCTGGGGAGGGTGAGTATTGTCATTCTAAGTCATTTTTTCTAATCAGATTTTATTGGTACATTGTAGATGTACATAATGATCACATCATCATAGAGAATTTGTACCTGCACATTTTTCCTGATTCCTCTATCCACTTCAACCTTTCGTACTCTCCTCACTTACAAAAGTTTTGTTTCCATGTTTTTATTCCTTACTCCTTTTTTTAAACTCTTCTATTTTTTCCTGTCCCTCTCCCCCTCTTTTTTCACTCCCCATTTGAATATTTTCTTCCTATTTCATAATACTTACTATACATTTTGGTCTTTATTTATGCGTTTCATTTCCCACACAAGAGCAAAAATATGGTATTTACACATGTGTTCCATTTTTAAAAAATTTTATTTAAAGAAAGAAGAGAAAATTAAAAAACAAAATAGAAAAAAACAAGAAAAAAGTAGAATATAGAAATTAAAAAATTTAACATTATAGAATCGCTAGTTGATATATTACATATTGTCATCTTAACAATAGTTGTTAGTTAAAAAACCAAAGCATAATTCAATTTACTTCACTTAAGAGTATGTACTCAAAGTGCATCCACTTTCCTAGAAATGTCTCGAATGTATCCTTCTTTATGACAGAGCAGTAGTATAAAATAACCACATCTTCTTTATTTATATATCATGAGCACTTGGGTTTTTCTGAGACTTGGCTATTATGAACTATGCCACTATAAACATAAGTATACATATATCACTATGGTTTGATGCTTTTAATTCTTTTGGGAAGATGCCCAGGAGGAGAATGACTGGTTCAGATGGAACCTGTAGCCCTAGTTTTTAGGAATCTCCACACTGATTTCCACAGTGGTTGCACCACCTACACTTCCACCACCAGTGGAGAAGGGTCCCTTTTTCTCCACATCCATGCCAGCATTTGTTATTGGTTGATTTTTTTGACAATAGCCATTCTTTCTGGGGTGAAATGGAATCTCAGTGCTGTTTTAATTTGTGTCTCTCAAATGACTAGTGATGTTGAACATTTTTTCATATATTTATTTCCTGTTTATTCTTCTTAATCTGAGAAGTGTGTATTCATCCTAGATGCCCATTTTTGGATTTGGTCTTTAAGTTTGAGGGGAGTTTGATCACTTTTAGTTCTTTTTTATATTCTTGATAGTAATCCTTTGTCTGAGGAATAGATGGCAAATATTTTTCAATAACACTATGATTTGTCTCTTCACTCTGTTGGTGGTTTATCTTGTTGTGAAAAAGTGTTTTTTTTTTTTTTTTTTTTTTTAATAAGGTGAGATCTCAGAGTTCCAGGGATATAGCTCTGCAAATGGTACCTTGCTGGCAAGTTTGAGGTCCTGAGTTTGATTTCTTGTTTCAAAAAAAAAAAATGACATCCCAGTTGTTGATTCTTTGTGATAGGTTCTGTGTGATTGGGGATTTACTCATAAAGTGTTTGCCTACCAATCTCTTCAAGAGTTTTACCTATTCTGTCTTATAGCAGATTCAATGTTTCTATTTTAATATTTGGATCTTAAGACCACCTCATGGGACCCGGGAACTCCAGCCAGTGGTGGGCACATGGCCAGACTAGACCCAAGCCCCTCCTGCAACCTCCGCTTCCCCAGCAGACCACCTTGTGGGACCAGGAACTCTAGCCAGTGGTGCGGGCTGGGCCAGAACTGGGCCCTTCCAATGTCCCCATATCCTGGCCACCCACCTCAGGACCTAGGAACTCCAGCTCGTGAAGTGAACCTCCAAAGTCCCACTGCTGCCATCAGGGACCCCTCCACCTCCTGGACCTACCAGTGCTGTTGATCTTTGACTCCCACACCTCCCCCCAGAACGTTGGACTGCAGTGGATTAACCATGCAGTATCGAGGGGGAGACTCAGTAACCCCTCATCCAAACAGAAGAACTCAGCAGGCTTTCATCAGTGAGGTGAGTCTGCCCCTAAAATAGAAATAGAGCTTGTCACCTTCAGTGGGTAAACAGGAGCCATAGCAAAGCCCCCTCCAGAAGTAGGCCATAGGCGAGCTTGGCAAGAGGGTGGGTGAGTCCTTCCTTCACACAGAGAATATCAGATAGGTTGAGGAGTGTGCCAATAAGGCCTCCCCCAACTTGGAGAAAATTAAGGGAGCCTGTGGAACACCCAGAGACACAGTCGGGTTCCAGATGAGACAAACACTATAAACAGGGAGATCTCTGAACAACTTGAAGACATAATAACAGCAGGAACTAGGGCATCAGTACTCCTGGGCTTGTCAGCCTAGGAAGAACATAGGACTCACTAATCAGGCCCTGCAGGGGATTCAGGTGACTGGCCTACCTCTTCATCATGGGACCCAGCAATTAGACAAACATCAACCTTATCGTAAGACTCCAATATACACACTAACAACAGTTGACACTAGTGGAATTGAAGGACCAAATATTAACCCAACAGGGGAAAATGGCAAAATGAAAAAGCAAAATGCAGTCTCAGACATCTAGTCCACCATGGGCAAGTATAGGAGACATTGAAATAGAGGGCTTCAAAAGTAACAAACTAGGGGCTGGAGATTTAGCTCAGTGGCGTAAGCACCTGCCTTGCAAGCAGGCAGTCGTGAGTTCAATCCCTGGTACCGATAAAAAGGAAAAAGACAAAAAAAAAAAAAAAAGTAACAAACTGGAAATCTCTGCAAAGATAGCAAGTGAAATAAAAAAAAATTCCATGAAGGTATAGAGGAAATCAAATTAGAATTAATCTCTCATGTAAAAACAGAAATAACAGTCTTAGTAAAGTAGTTGCTCAGCACAGCTAGAGAAGAAATAGGTTAAAAAAAAGTACAGGAGCATGGGAAACTGATTGAAACCTTGAATGAACAATATAGAAAACCAGCAGAATTCATGAAACAAACTCAAAGAGACATCTAAGAAACAAAAAATTCTATTGAAAGCTGGCAAAATCATTTAAATGAAGCTGAGGATAGAATTTCAGACCTTGAGGACAGGATCACAATTAGCAATCAAGGAAGGATAGAACTTTTAAAAATAACAAAGCAGCATGAAATGACAATCCAGCATCTTCTAGATGAGGCCAAGAGAAACAATGTAAGATTAATAGACATCAATGAAGATGCAGGGGTCAATGAAAATGACATAGGTAAAATATTCACAGAAGTAATAGCAGAAAATATCCCAACATGGGGAAAAATCTGATATGCAGATAACTGAGGCATATAGAATGCCAAACAATCACAACCAACATAAATCACCCTACATAAAATAATTAAGATCCCAGACATACAGCATAAAAACAGAATACTAAAAGCTGTTAGAGAAAACACACAACTCAACTATCAAGGAAAGCCCATTACAGTCACAGCAAACTTTTCAGCACAAATCCTCAAGTCAAGACAAGCTTGGAGTGATGTATTTTGAGCCCTGAAAGAAAACAACCCAGCCTGATATACACAGAAAAACTTTCATTCAAGTTTAATGGAGAAACAAGATGCTTCCATGACAAAAAAACAGCTGAAGAAATTCATGTCCGCCAAACCAACCCTAGAAAGAGTATTGAAAGACATGTTACATAGAGATAAAAATGACCACAATCCCCAGAACAACAACAGAAAGAAACCACCAGGTAGTATAAGTAATTAAACAAGGAAAATCCGAAAGCAAACAACTATAAGGTAACATGGCAAAGTTGAGCCAGTACATGTCAGTGATATCCATAAATGTAAATGGCCTCAATTCACCTATCAAAAGAAATAGGTTGAGAGAATGGATCAAGAAACATGTCCCACAAGATGCTGTATACAAGAAACATATTTGGCCCAAAAGGAAACTCATAGATTAAAAGTCAAACGATGGGAAACAGTATCCCATGCAACAGGAATCCAGAAAAAAACAGGAGTAACTATTCAATTTGCAGACAATGTGAACTTCAAATCTACAATGATTAAAAGAAATAAAGAAGGTCACAACATACTTGTTAGTGGAAAAATTCAAGGGGAAGAACTAACAATTATAAATGTATATGCACCAAATACAGGAGCACCAAGCTATTTAAGACAAATACTGATGGACATGAAAAACAAAATACACAATAACACAATTATAACAGGAATACCCCATTGTCACAAGGAGATAGATCAACTAGACAAAAAAAAATCAACAAAGAAATAATGGAACTGAATCATATCTGTGAGCAATTGGACTTAGTAGATGTTTACAGAGTGTTCCACCCAACCACATTAGAATACACATTCTTCTCAGCTGCACATGGGACATTCTCCAAAATAGGCCATATATTATCCTATAAGACATTCTTAAGTAAAGTATTGAAATTATCTCATGCATAGTATCTGACCATAGTATACTGAAATTGGAAATTAATGGCAAAAGAAATTGCAAAACTTGCATAAATACTGAACAACCAGTGGGCTACAGATGAAATTAAAGAAGAAATAAAGCAATACGTACAATTAATAAAAATGCAGAAACAACATACTGTAATCTGTGGGATGCAATGAAAGTTGTCCTTAAGAGGGAAATATAACAATAAAGCATCATATCAAGAAAACAGAATGAGCACAAATAAACAACCTAATGCTTCATTACAAACTTCTAGAAAAAGAAGAGCAAGTTAAACCCAAAGCTCATAGGAGAGAGGAAATTGTAAAGATTAGAGCAGAAATCAATGCAATTGAAACTAAAAAAGCAATACAAAGAATTAATGAATCAAAAAGCTGTTCTTTTGAGAGAGCAAAGAAAATTGACAAACCTCTAGTTAACTTATCAAGAAAAAGAAAGAAAAAAAACCTAAATTCACACAATAAACACCGAAAAGAGGGAAATTACTACAGATACCATGGAAATTCAAAAGATTATGAATACCTACTTTGAAAATCTCTACTCACATAGAGTGGGAAGCACCGAGGAAATAGACAGATTTCTAGAAACATATTTACTACCAAAGCTCAACCAAGAAGATAAGCAATTTTGAATAATCCAGTATCAACTATTGAAATTAAAAACGTAATTAAAAACTTACCAACAAAGAAAAGCTCAGGTCCTGATGGATTCACAGTTGAATTCTGCAAGAAATTTAGAGAAGGGTTGACTCCAATACTCCTTAAACTCTTCTATGAAATTGAAAGGGAAGCAATCCTCCCTAAATCATTCCTGGAGGAAAGTATTATTCTCATACCAAAACCAGAGAAAGATCCAACCAAAAGGAGAGTTATAGGCCAATGAATATTGATGCAAACATTCTCAATAAAATACTGGCAAATAGAATGCATCAAATTATCAAGAAGATTATACATCACAACCAAGTGGAATTCATTCCAGGAATGCAGGGGTGGTTTAATATATGCAAATCAATAAATGTAATACACTACATCAACAGAACCAAAAATAAAAACCACATGGTCATCTCCACAGAGGCAGAAAAAGCTTTCAATAAAGTCCAACACATGGTCATGATAAAAACCCTTCAGAAACTCAGAAAACACGTGTCTACCTCATTTTCATTAAGGCCATCTATGACAAACCAGCATAATACTAAATGGACAAAAACTGAAAGCTTTCACTCTAAAATCAGGAGCAAGACAAGGATGTCCACTATCACCACTCCTATTCAATATAGTTCTGGAAAAACTAGCCAGGGCAATCAGGCAAGAGAGAGAAATAAAAGGAATAAAAATAGGAAAGAAAGAAGTTAAATTGTCACTATTTGCAGATGACATGATATTCTATATAGAAGACCCAAAAACTCCATTAAAAGACTACTAGAGGTAATAAAAATTCAGCAGTGTAGCTGGATTGTACAAAGTCAGTGCTCAAAAATCAATAGCACTCCTGTACACAAACAAAAAACTCACTGAGAGAGAAATTATGGAAATATTCCTTTCACAATAGCATCTAAAAAATGAAATACTTAGGAATCAATCTAAGAATGAAAAAGACCTACATGCTGAAAATTATGTTATGCTAAAAAAAGGAGGTTGAAGAGGATATTTGAAAATGGAAGGATATTCTTTGCTCTGGGCTAGGAAAACCAACATTGTGAAAATGGCCATACTCCCAAAACTGTTACACAGATTTAATGCAATCTCCATCAAAATACCATTAACATACTTCGCAGGTCTAGAGAAACCACTCCAAAAATTCATTTGGAAACAGAAGAAACCTAGAATGGCAAAGGCAATTCTGGGCACAAAGGCAAGACAGGAGGAATCTCAATTCCTGACTTGAAACTATACTACAAAGCTACAGTGATAAAATCAGCATGGTACTGGCAAAGAAATAGACCTGAGGATCAATGGAACAGTTTAGAAGATGCAAGCACAACTACAAAGACACTCAGGCACCTAATATTTGACAAAGGTGCTAAACATGTTTGCTCGAAGAAGGATAACCTCTTTAATAAATGGTGTTGGAAAAATTGGCTCTCCACATGCCAAAGACTGAAACTAGATCCATGCCTATCACCATGTATAAAAGTAAAATTTAAACGGATCTAAGATCTAAATATTAAAACAAACACTAAAGCTACTGGAAGACAAATTAGATAGAAATCTTGGAGACATAGGGGTAGGCAGAGAACTCATGAACAAAATGCAAACTGCACTGGAAACACTTCAAAGAATCAACAACTGGGATCTCATATTACTGAAAAGTTTCTGCACTTCAATAGAAATCACCAACAGAGAGGAGATAAAGCCTACAGAATGGGAAAGAATTTTAGCCAGCAACCCCTCAGACAAAGGACTTATATCCAGAACATATAAAGAACTGAAAAACATCAAACCGCCAAATTCAAAGACCCTCTACATAAATGGGCATCTGAGATGAACACACAGTTCTCAGATGAGGATATAAAAATTGCAAATAAATACATGAAGAAATGTTCACCATCACTGGTCATTTGAGAAATGCAAATTAAAACAACATTGAGATTTCATCCCACTCTGGAAAGAATAGCTGCTATCAAGAAATCAACGGATAACAAATGTTGGCGAGGCTGCAGGGAAAAAGGAACACTGCTCCACTGTTGGTGGGAGGGTAGACTGGTGCAACCACCATGGGAATCAGTATGAAGAATTCACAGAAGACTAGGATTGGAAGTTCCATTCAATCTAGCTATTCCTCTCATGGATATTTTCCCAGAAAACCTGAACAGGTCATATCACAGTGATATATGTGCACCATATTCATAGCAGCACAATTTGTAATAGGTAAATCTTGGAAACAACTAAAATGTCCATCAACAGCAGAGGGGAAGAAAAAGATGTGGTATTTTTACACAATGGAATATTACTCAGCTATAAAAAAGGATGACCTTGAGGCCTTCATGTTGAAATGGAGGCATCTTGAGACTATTCTCATAAGTGAAATAAATAAGAATCATATTTATAAATATCCCATTGTGTCTCTCGTGTAAAAAGTAATAGGAACTGTAGGAGTCATAAAACCCAAAATGTGTAATTGCTATTGTAAAAAAGAGAGGAAAAGAAAGTGCTCTAAAGGATATAACTGCATGTATGTTTAAATGTGTAAGACTGATAACAATATTATTAAGTTTTTGTTGGATCATTGAACAGAACTGTTCACAGTCTCACTGTTTGAATGTCCACTTTGTATGCTTTAATTTTGTAACTTGAACAACTATTTCTAAGATGACAGCATGTAATTTATCAACTAGTGATTTCTTACTGTTTATTTTTTGAAATTCTGTATTATTTATACCTTTTTTGTTTTGCTTTTTTTCTCTTTAAATAAAATTTCAAAAAATTTAGATATTAGATCCATTTCAACTTTTAATTTAGTGTATGGTGAAAAATATGGATCCTGTTTTATTTTATTTTATTTGGTTCTGGGGATTGAACTCATGACCTCGCGGTTGCCAGAGATCCAATTTTAACCTTTGGCATGTGGCAGGCCAGTTTTTCCAGCAGCATTTATAAAGAAGCTATCTTTCTTCCAGTAAATGTGTTTGGCACCTTTGTCAAAGTAATGTGGCTAACTATGTCTGGAGTTATTTCTGCATCTTCTAGTCTGTTCCATTGATTTCTGGGTCTGCTGTTTTGTTTTTCACCAGTAATATCCTGGGTTTTTTCTTACATCGCAGTAGCTTTATAGAAGAATTTCAGGTCAAGGATTGTGATGCCCCTCGTCTTGCAGTTGTTGCCCAGAACTGCTTTTGCCATTCTGTGTCTTTGCTGATTCCAGATGAATTTTAGGACGATTTTCTCTAACTCTGTGAGACATGCTGGTGAAATTTTGAATGGAATTGCATTAAATCTGTTTAACAATTTTGGAAGCATGGCCATTTTCACTATTTTGGTTCTTGTTACCCAAGAACGAGGGATATCTTTCCATTTTCTGATATCCTCTTCAGTCTCCCTTTTCAGAGTACTGTAGTTTTCAATATAGAGGTCTTTCAATCTTTTATAAGATTGATTCCTAGGTATTTCATTTGTTTGGATGCTATTGTGAAATCTGTTGTTTGCCTAATTTATCTCAGTGAGTTTGTTATTTGTGTACAAGAAGCATATTGATTTTTTGAGTATTGACTTTATATTTAGCTACACTACTGAATTTGCTTATTAAATCTAGAAGTCTTTTGGGGGGGTCTTCTATGTAGGGCATCATGTCATCTATGAATAACTTTTCCTTTCCTATTGTCATTTCTTTTATTTTTTTCTCTTCTTTATTGCTCTGGCTAAAGCTTCCAGAACTATGTTGAATAAGAATGGTGGCAGTAGACATCCTTGTTTTGTTCCTGATTTTAGAGAAAGTTTTCAGGTTTTGTCCATTTAGTTTGATGTTGACTATTGATTTGTTATAGATGGTTGTTATCAGATTGAGATAAAGAGCAACTATTGCAATTTTCTGTAGGTTTTTTTTTTATCATGAATGGGTGCTAGACTTTGTTAAAAGCTTTTTCTACATCTATTGAGATGATCATATGATTTTTGTCCTTGGCTCTCTTAATATTGTGTATTACCTTTATTGATTTATGTATGTGGAATCATCACTACATTCCTGGATGAATCCAATTTGGTGATGGTGTATCATCTCAATGATTTGCTGCACTCTGGCACTATCTTATTGAGGGTTTTTGCCTCTGTGTTCACTATGGAGACTGATCTATAGTTTTCTTTCTTTTTTTGATTGGGTCCTTCTCTGGTTTTGATATCAGGGTAATGCTTGCTTCCAGGAATGAATTTGGGAGTATGGCTTCCCTTTCAATTTCATTAAAGAGTTTGAGAAATAGTGCTATTAGGTCTTCTCTAAATTTCTTGTAGAACACATTAGTGAATCCATCAAGGCCTGGGCTTTTCTTTGCTGGTAGGTTTAAAATTACATCTTTAATTTTATTGATTGATATTGGTTTATTTAGGATTTTTATATTTTCTTGATTCAGTTTTGCTAATTCATATGTATATAGGAATCTGTCCATTTGTTCTGCATTTTCCATCTTATTAGAAGTTCTCAAAGTAGGTATAGATGATCTTCTGGATTTTTATTGGACCCATTGTGTTTTCATTCCTAATTGCACAGATTTGAGTGTTTTCTTTCCTTTTTTGGAGGGGATAAGTTTAGCTAAGGGTTTGTTGCTTTATTTAATCTTTCAAAGAACCAAATCTTCTATTCATTAATTCTTTGTGTTGTTTTCTTAGTTTCCATTGCATTAATTTCTGTTCTGATGTTTATAATTTCCTCCCTTATATGGGCTTTGGGCTTGGCTTGTTCTTTTTCTAGAATTTTGAGGTTCAACATTAACTTATTTATTTGTACTTGCTCTGTTTTCCTGATATGGTGATTCATTGATATAAATTTCCCTTCTAGGACTGTTTTCATTGTGTCTTGTAAGTTTTGATATATTGTATTGTCATTATTGGCTAATTGTAGAAACTGTCTAAATTTTTAAAATTTTATCCCCTCTACCCATTGGTTGTTCAGGAAATTGCTATTTAATTTTCATGTGTATATGAAGTTCTTGTGGTTTCTTTTGCCATGGATTTCCAATTTCACTGCACTATAATCTGATAATATGCTTGGGATAATTTCAATTCTTTTGCTTAAGTATGTTCTATGAGGTAGTATGTGATCTAGTTTGGAGAATGTCCTATGGGACATTCAGCTGAGAAAAATGTGCATTCTGATGTTGTAGGCTGGCATACTCTGTAGACATCTACTAAATCCATTTTTTTAAAAATTTGATCCAGTTCAAATGTTTCATTTTTGTTTTTTTCTCTGTTGATCTACTTGTGACAGTGGGCTATGGAGATCCCCCAATACAGCCATATTAATGCTTATTTGATTTTTCATGTCTGTTAATATTTGTTTTATACAGTTGGGTGCACTGGTACTTGTTGCATATATATTTAGGATTGTTATCTCTTTCCCCTGGATTGTTCCCTTTACAAAGATGTAGTGACCTTCTTTATCTCTCTTAATTAGTATAGGCTTGAAAACTACTTTGCCTGCAAATAGAATAGCTACCTCTGCTTTTTTCTGAGTGCCTCTCACATGGAGTATTGTTTTACATTCTTTGACTTTCAGTTTATGAATTTCTTTTTGAACTAAATGTCTTCCTTGTATGCAGCATATTGTTGAATCTTGCTTCTCGATCCATTCTGCCAGTGTGTTTCTTTTGACTGATGAATTGAGACCATTTACACTGATGGCTATAACTGGTATGTATTGACTTGTCCTTGTTGTGTTGTTTTCCTATTGCTGGCTCCCCATTTAATTGTTTGCCTTGCCCAGTGGATTCCTTCTGTTGGGATCCATGGGGATTGTAGAGCTTGTTGTGTCTTTCTAGAATGTCCTTCAGAACATTTTGAAGTGATGATTTGGTGGTGAAAAATTTCCTCAGATGTTCTTTGTCATGGAAGTATCTTATTTTTCCATCAATTTTGAAAGATGGTTCTGTAGGGCATATCAATCTGGGTTGGAGGTTGTCTTCCTTTAGAGCTTGAAATACTTCACTCCCCAAGCTTTCCTTGACTTGAGGGTTTGTGTTGAGAAGTCAGCTGTGATTCTGTTGGGCTTTCCTTTATAGGTGATTTATTTCTATTTTCTAACAGATTTTAATATTCTATTTTTGTGTTGAATTTCTGGAATCTTGACTATGATCTGTCGGTGTAGGTTTTTTTTTTTGATCACGGCTAATTGGAGTTCGATATGTCTCAGCTATCTGTATGTCAAATTCTTTTTCCCTGTCAGGGAAGTTTTTTTTTTTTTGCCATGATGTCTGTGAATAATTTTTGTTTTTTTAAAAAAAAATCATTTGTGGTATCACCTGCCTTTTCATTAAATCCAATCATTCTTACGTTATTCTTCTTTGCATCATAGCAGCTACTGGGTTAATTTCTCATGGCCCCTTCCTGTTTTTAAGAAATCTTTCTCTGCAAAGTCACTAACAGCAAACCTGTCTTCTATATCTGAGATTCTGTCCTCACACGGACTCATTCTGCTGCAGATACTTTCAATGGAATTTTTATTCTCCTTAATATCTGCTTGCATCTGTTTTATGATTCCATTTCTCTCCTATGTTGGGCATGCATAGTTTCCATCATTTTCTTAAGCTCCCACATTTTTTATTTGTTTCTGCTCTAGAGTCATTAAACATGGTTTTCATTGTATTCATCATCTCTATAGTTATCTGAGAAATTTTTGATTTGACTTTTTTAGACTCTCATTTATTTGCTTTATTGTTGTTACTTTAAAGAGGACAGGTGAGTGGCCTTCAGAAGGTCCCACCCCATTGTTCCTGGGTCTGTTGACCTGGATGTCTGGGGTTGTATCTTGTTTAAGTGACTTCTCATTGTTTTTTCTTCATCATCCTTTTTTTACTCTTTCCCTCTTTTTTCCTCCTCTTCCCCCTTTCCTCTTACTCTTCCTCCTCCCTCCTCTTTTTCCTCCTCCTTCTTTTCCTCTTCCTCCTCCTCCTCTTCCTCTGTCTTTTTCTTCTTCCTCTTCCTTTTAGTTTCATGGGTTGATGCTTGGAGATTGCCTATGGTGAGTTGCTTTATCACAAATATTAGAACTCTTTAAGAGATGACTGCTTTTCAGAGGTGTCTTCCAGGTGTAGCTGTTTTTTTTCCTTTTTTAAAAAAAATTTTATTTAAGGAGGAAAAAAAAGCAGAGAAAGGGTACAAGTTATACAGATTTACAGAAAAAAATAAACAGTAGGAAATCACTAGTTAATGGATTACATATTGTCATCTTAGAAATAATTGTTCAAGTCACAAAATTAAAGCTTGTAAAGTGGACATTCCAACAGTGAGACTGCAAACAGTTCTGTTCAATGATCCAACAAAACTCAGTGATATCATTCTCTATCTTATACATTTATATATACATGCAGTTATATCGTTTAGAGCACTTTATTTTCCTCTCTTTTGTACAATGACAATTACCCATTTTGGGTTTTGTTGCTCCCACAGTTCTTGTTACTTTTTTGGAAGGGAGTAGAACCAAATGTGACATAACAGAACACAGTCAATCAAATCAAAAGGGTGGACACAATAGATAATGTAAAAGCATAATACAAGGTGATCAACAATGGTTACCATAATGCCTCCCGCTATCTCTAATAGAATTGCCTGTATCATCAGTTATAATAAAATTGAACAAAACAGTAAAGAGCAAAACCCACAAAACCAAAACATTGGAGACATTATAGGTCTTCAAAAGTAGATAATAGTCAATGAGAATGGGTGTTATAATGAATCTCACTATCTTCACAGCTGTTGCTTAAACTTTCGAACCTGGTACTATCAAGCAAAACAGAATAGGGGGACATCAGTCAAAAACAAGATGGTGAGAATAATAGAGGGCTTTAAATCAAGATAATGGAAAGTCAAAGTGGGTTACTATAATATATCCTGCTATTTTTTATTTATTTTTCCCTTAATTAAAAGGATAAAAATAAAAAAAGTAAATAATGAAGTGGAGATTGAGATAAAAGAGGGCATAACAGCAAAACAGTGCAGATCAAAACATAACCATTTAAGCAGAATAGTGTTTCACCACAAGATAATCCTGACATAAAAGTAGTTACCATATTGTCTCTTTCCTTGAAATCTTTGAGTATAACTTCGTATACTGTAGCATCAAATATATCAAAACAATGTAAAACTATTTAAGAGAATGACAGCATTACAGGGTATTTAGAATCAACCAACAGAAAATGAACAATGGTTTCTGTATAATCTCCTTGTCTTTAAAAGTTTTTGCTTATACTATCATACATAATAAAATCCAATAAGATACAACCTGTTTAGACCAATGGAGACAGAAGAACAAAAGCCTGATGAGACTTCAAAACAAGATGATACTAAATCAGTATTACCTGTTAAGACGTCATTTTCTCCAAAATAGCTGTTCCTATCATTCAGTCTTCTCTGCCTCATTTCTGTTGAGCTCTTTTTCTGTCATTAGTTGTCAGTTTTTCTTCTTCATTTTGTTTTCTGCTCCATTCATTGTGGCCTCTCTGCCACTATTTCTGGATTCTTTGTATTTTTCTTTTTTAGAATATTCTATAGTATTCTCTGTAGAGTTGAATTGGTGGTTGCATATTCCCCTAGTTCCTCTTTATCCTGGAAGCACCTTGTTTTTCCATCAATTTCCAGGGATAGTTTTGCAGGATATATCAATCTTGGCTGGAGATTATTATCTTTCAAAGCTTGAATTATTTCCCCCCACGCTCTTCGTGATTTGATGGTTTGTGCAGAGAAATCTGCTGTAATTCTGATGGGTGTTCCCTTGTAAGTGATCTGTTTCTTGTCTCTGACAGCTTTTAATATTCTGTTCTTGTATTGAATTTCTGGAATTTTAATTATTATATGCCTGGGTGTTGCTCTGTTTGGGTTGTAGGTGGCGGGGGTCCTGTATGCTTCATACAACTGAGTATCTTTACCTTTTGCTAAATTAGGAAAATTCTCCTGGATTATTTCTGTGAGTAGCTTTTGTAGTTCATTTGTTTGTGTCCCTACTTCTTCTTTTATGTTCTTAATTATTAAGTTATGGATCCTCTTATCATCTTCTTGTCTTTGTATTATTGCTGTTTGTTTCTTTGTTACTTTTAAGAAGTTTTTCATTTCATTCTCCCATATTACTAATCTGCCCTCCAGTTCAGATAGTCTGTCCTTAGTTTCTTTCAAGCTGTTATGCCAGTTTTCGATAGAGTTTTTAGTTTCCTGGTAGTCTCTTTGAACCTGCTTCACGTATTCTATGCTTTCTCTATTTTTTCCATCAAACAATTCTCCCCTCTTTTTCTGATCTTCCATTCCACCATCTGGTTTTTCTTGGGTGGTGCTTAGCATTTCTCTAACTATTCTGCTTATTTCTAGCTTCAGGTCATTAATAACTTCATTCCTGAACTGATCTATGAGGCTCTCTAGATGGCGCTTTATGTCTATTGGTGCGGTGTCCGCTATTGCCTGTTTCTCAGGATTGGGGGCCGAAGGGCCTTTCTTGTTGTTGCTCCCTCTTCCCATATTCTTTGTTCCTTATATATGCAAGCGTATATAGGAGCCCCAGCTTCCTTCCCTGTCAGCCACAGTCTGATTGAATTGCACCGGCTAGGGGTTCCCGCTCACCGCAGCACACCAGGAAGTTGCAGATCAGGCAGCCTATGCAGGGCCCGGCCCTCCAGGTCACCCTCAGGCTCTGGGATCTGGGTTGTGCTAGCCCAGTGGGTCTCAGCCAGCAGCGTCAAGTAGGCTAGGCACTTCTCACCAATCCCGCTTGAGAGAGGGGTATGTGGCTGAAGTCGCTGCAGCACCCCGCTCCCGCAAGTCTGCCCAGTCCCAGAATGTCCTCTGTTGGAGTCTCCCAAACCGTGGGAAGAGTGTCAGTTTCTCTCACTCACCTCACCGCAACTCCGTTCGCCGATTCCCGTTCTCAGAGCGAGTCTCTCTCCCTGCCGAGCTGATGTAGATGCAGCCGCCGTGCGACGGGAAACCCAAATCGCGGCTTCCAATGGCGCAGGCTCCAGCTTCCACACTGAGGCTTTTCTGTTCCTGTTATAGCACCAGGATTGCACTCCAAGTTGGTTTCTCTCAGCCCAGTTCGTTCTTGGGTCAGCAGGGCATATCTCCACCTGCTCACAACTCCTTACTCCGCACCATTCCTGAATTCCAAGCTGGTTCTTTCAGAGAGCCTCCATAGCTGCTGCTATCTGTTCGCCATGTTCTCCCAGAAGTCGTGTAGCTGATTTTGAGATTTGAGCCTGTTGCAAGATCCTACCTCTTCAGCCAGCACTAGGGAGGCTGAGGTAGGAGGATCATTGCAAACTGGAGACCAGCCTGGGACACAAAGTGAGCTAGCTCAAGGCCATCCCAAACTGCATAGGGAAATTCTGTCTCAAAAAGACAGAAAGAAAAAGGTCCTACCTCTTCAGTTTGTTGGGGATGCGTAGTTGCTGCCTGCTTGGCTCAGACCTTGGTTCTTTGACACTGAGCCACAATATTTTTTTTATGACCCTTATGCAGTATTGGTCTTGGAATATCAGGAAGGACAGCAGGTTCGAGCAGTTATGTCACTTTGCCTAAAGTGGCACAATCAGCAATAACAACAGAATCAAACACAGCCTAGAAAATGACAAACTGAGGTAGCCATTAATTCGCCACCTTTAACTGTATGAACTAGATTTGTAATATAACAAAATCTAAAAGCAGAAAATTATACACAGTAAATTAGTGCTCAGTATGTCAGTTTTACCCTCAGGAGAGACAATTTAAAGACAGGGGAAAAATAGAGTAACAGAAGAGGAAGAGATCAGAAGTAAGTCTGGAGGACTAAGTCTTTAAGTTTCAAGACAATTTGTTTTGTAGCAATAGATGATTAATCCCAATGAGGATATTATTCCCTGAGTAAACCCTTGGGGAACATTTAGTTTGAAGGAAAAATGTAATAGATACGGTTATTAGCACTGCGGTACAGATTAGCAGAATGTTCTTCTTGCATCCTTATCAAACTAATTTTCTTAGGCTATTTTTATCTAGCTAAGGACATTATAACTAGTTTTTGCCAAGAAAATGTCCATGGAAATGATGTGTGTCACTTTCAGATTGAGATTATTAAGAATGGCTATGCTAGCTGAGTGCAGTGGCGTTTACTGTAATTTCAGCTCCTTGGAAAACCCAGGTGTGAGAGCAAGGCTGTGTGGTGGGGTCACCTGAGTCCAAGACCAGTTTGGGGAATATGTAAAGATCCGTCAAAGAAAGAAAGAAAGGAAGGAAGGAAGGAAGAGAGAAAGAGAGAGAGAGAGAGAAAGGAAGGAAGGAAGGAAGGAAGGAAGGAAGGAAGGAAGGAAGGAAGAAGGAAGGAAGGAAGGAAGGAAGGAAGGAAGGAAGGAAGAAAGGAAGAGAAAAAAGACCAGTACGTTTTCTACATTCCCTCTCTGTCTTTGCCACCTTCAGATCCCCAGGGAAGGGATCACTGCTGAAAATGGAAGCCTCACCATATGGGAGGACCCTGGGTCTCTGAATTGCTTCTTGGAAGTTTCCCAGGACAAGGACCAATTGTGAACACCTGCTTTTAATTTTGTGTGATTGAGAAATAAATGTTAACTCCATTAAGCCACTGAGACCGGAAAGCGTTACATTAGCTGGTGCCAATTGGCTTGACCAGTAGTAACATGGCTAAATTTAAGTTACTTTAGTGTTATCAGTTATGCAGCTGTGAGTACGAGATGCTTAGAAGCAGCTCAGGAAAACCTTATTTTTATACGAGGTCTGGGCTTTTGGAGACTTTTATTCTTAGTTACATTACCATCATACACATGACCTATATCTGAACATACTTAATAATTTAAGTTTCCTATACTTTGGACTGTTGGTTGTTGTTCTTTTTTTAGTCTGTGATTTAAAGAAGTTTGAGTGCTGTACCATTTACTCAACACTTAGGTTGAAGTCACACATGATGAAGATGACTGGGACATTCTTGATGGTTTCTCTCTGATCAAGTATTCATGGTAAAGTGTAGCCACACTACCTGGATTTTGGTTTTAAATTCCAGATCCACTGTAAGATCAACTTTTGCACTGGAGCATGATATTTAATCTTCCGGCACCTGCTTTTCTTCCAATAAAATGAAAAGTTTTCCTCTGTTGGAAATGAGTATAGTAACAGAACTGACCATTTAGGGTGGTTATAAAAATTAAATAAATACATGTAAAACATTTAGAATTGGAACCGGCATGTTGGTTCTATGTAAACCGTAGCTATTATTTTTACTTTCTCTGTGTTACTGTGTATATTTTTCCTTTGGTCTTTTGGAGACAGGGTCTCAATATGCGATTCAGTCTGATCTTGAACTAACTGTATGCAGGCTGCCTTGAACACACGGCAATCCTCTTGCTTCAGGATTCTGAGAGCTAGAATTGTAGGTGGGTGCCACTATGCCCAGATGTTACTTTCCATCATGAATCACCCATATGGGTAAAGAAAACACAACTATGGAAAATAGCTATTTTTTTCTTAAACCAGCTTAATGAAATTAATGGTTATTTCTTAATCACATAAATTGAAGGCATATGTATTAAAGATGTGGACACACTCTGGGAGGCAGGGGGGTCAAAAATTTGAGCCCACTTCAGGCAGTGTAAAACCCTGTCTCAAAATAAAAGATAAAAAAGAGCTGGGAATGTACATGGTCTTAGTTTTCCAGTTAAAAGATGTAGCCAGGCAGATTGGATTAAAAACAAGGCCTAACTCTTTTCCACTTGCAAGAAATCTGCCGTACTAGCAAAGGCATATAGAGATAAAAAATAAAATTGGAAAAAATATTCCTTGCAAATGGAATCTTAGAGCAATCAGGAGTAGCTACACTCATATATGACAACACAGACTTCAAGACAAAATTGATCAAATGAGACAAAGAAGGTCACTACATTTTCATAAATGTAACAAGAAGATAAAACACTTAAAAATATACATGCACCAAACATTGATATGCCCAATTTCATAAAACAAACCACTCAAGATAAAAGGACACATAAGTTACAATACAATGATATTGGATGACTTCAGTATTCACTTTCACCAATAGACAGGTCACTCACACACACACACACACACACACACACACACACCCCACAACAAAACCAAATAAACAAAAAACAAAAACAAAAAAACAAAAGCCCAACAGAGAAACATCAGAGTGAATGTGCAACACAGATCAAATGGACTTAACATATGTATACAGAGCATTCCATCAGCAATTACAGCATACATATTCTTCTCAGTTGCTCACTGAACTTTTTCCAAACAGGTCATATTTTAGGCTATAACACAAACCTTTAAAAACACAAAAATGGGAACAGTTTCTTTTATCTTATGAGATTAGAATGGAATGAAACAAGCAAGAGAAACCACAGAAATTGTAAAGCACATGGAGGTTGACCAATTTGCTATTGAATCATCAGTTTGTCATTGAAGAAACCAGGTAAGAAATTTAAAAATTCCTAGAATTAAATGAAGATGGAAACACAATATACCAGAATCTTGAGCTACAACAAAAGGAGTTGTAAGAGCAAGGTTTTTAACTATGAGTGCCTGCATAAAAAACCAAATGGATTTCAAATCAATGGCCTAATGGTGCACCTTAACATCCTGGAAAAACCAAAACAAACTCAAAACCAAATCCAACAGAAGGAAAGCAATAGTAAAATTCAGAGCTGAAATTAATAGGGTAGAGACTAAAAGAACAATATAAAGAATCAATGAGTTAAAGGGTTACTTCTTTAAAAGGATAAAGAATATCAATAAGCCCTTAACCAGAAAAAAGAGCAAAGACCCAAGTCAATACAATTAGAGATGAAAAGAAGGGTTTTAGTACAGATACCAGTGAAATACAGATGATTACTGCAGGTTAATTTGAAAGCCTGTGTATATTTTTGGTCATTTGTTTTGAGATAAAAATCTCACTATGTAGTCCAGGCTAGCTTTCAAACTTGAGGCAATCCTCCTGCCTTAGCCTTCCAAGTGCTGGGATTACAGGTGTGCTCCACCATACTGGCTGAAAACCTATATTTTAATAACCTGGAGAATTCAGAATAAATGGGTAAATTTCTAGACCTATATACAACCTACCAAAACTGGACCAAAAGTTCATAAAAAGTCTAAGCAGATCAATATCAAGCAGTGAGATTTAAGCAGTGATAAAAATTCTTCCAATAATGAAAACCTCAGTACCAGATGCATTCATAGCTGTTTTCAGATCTTCAAAGAGCTAATGCAAAAGTTCCTCAACTATATCATGAAATAGAAAGAGAAGGAATGCTTTTAAACTCATTCATGAAACCAGACAAAGATACAATAAAAAATAAGACTATATATCAAGATCCTTGATAAACACACATGTGTAAATTCTTAATAAAACACAAACTGAATTTGAAAGCACATTAAAAAGATCATATATCCTGAAAGTTCTAGGGATGCAAGGATGGTTTAATATATGCAAATCAATAGATAAATAATATATCACAAAGATAGAATAAAGGATAAAAATCACATATAATCTCAAATGACACAGAAAAAGCCTTTGACAAGATTTAGCATCCTTTCATAATACAAGCCCTGAAGAAACCGGGTTTTAAAGGATCATTCCTCAATATAGTAAACATCATATATGACAAACCCACAACCAGCATCACTTTCTTTTATTTTAAAAATCAAAACAGAAAAAAAGGATAGAAATGATATAGAATTTCAAAAAAGAAAAAAATAGGGAATTAACACTAGTTAACGTATTGCATATTGTTATCTTAGAACTGGTAGTTCAAGTTACAAAATCTAGACACAAAGGTGATCAACCAATGACAGCACAAACTGTTCTTTTTGATGAACTAAGAGAGATTAGTGGTATAGTTATCTATCTAGCATAATGGGGAGAAACTGAAAGTATTTCATCTAAAATCAGGAACAAGACCAGAATACCTGCTCTTGCCTTCCTATTCAATATGGTTCTTGAAATTTCAGCTGAAGCAATTAGTTAAGAGAAAGCAATAAAGTGGGGGGAAAGGAAAAATTCAAATGATGTTTCTTTGCAGATATCTGATAGGTTCTGTTAGCCTGGGGCTTAGCTTTCTGTAACATGACATCCACCCAGCTTGGTACCAGAGAAACAACTTATCTTGCCAATAGTAACCTCTACATTCTCCTCTCATTCCAGAGATAAACCTCCCATTTCATTTTTTGCCTGTGCACTGAGCCCTCAAGGATCCCAAGACTCCACAACCAGCCAAGCCTCCATCTCCAACCCCCAGCAAATCTTTGTGTGTCCTGTTTTAGACAGACAGATGCTCCTTCACATCAGCTGTTAGTATGTCATTTTATCTGCCTCCCGAGCTCCTTCCCCAGCCACAACTGATAAATGTAGTTCCACTTGTTTGTTCTCACTGAGAGCTGCTGTACCCCTATAAAGCTCTCCTATGCCCTCATTAAAGGCCTCTTCCTACTTTGTCTCCTCCTTACCTCTCCTGCACCACTTTAGATTGAGTGCCAAAAATAATCAATATCCTATATTTAGATTGTACCAAAAGCCTTTTAGAGCTGGTAAATTCAGCAAAGTAGCAGGATATAAAAATAAACATTAAAAATCAATAAATTTTCCATACACCAGAAAAAAAATCAAGAACCAATTCCACTTACAATAGCTTAGAATAAATTTAAAAAAGGAATAAATTTAAAAAAGAGGTGACAAACCTCCACAATGAACATTTCAGAACACTAAAGAAACAAATTGATGAAGATGGAAAATCTTCCCTTGTTCATGGACTAACAGAATTAAAATTGTTAAAATGGCCATACTATCAAAAGCACTCTACAGATTCAATGCACTCTCCATCAAAATTCTGATGAGATTCTTCACTGAACTGGAAAAATCCTAAAATTAATATGGAAACACAAAAGACCCAGCATATTTTAAAAAATCCTAAGCAAGGCTAGAGGCAGCACAGTATCAATTTTCAAATTCTATTGCAAAGCCATAGCAACAAAAACACATACTGGTGCAAAAATAGACGGGTAGACCAGTGGTCAGAATAAAGGATGGAGAAACAAACCCCCAGTTACAATCATCTGATTGTGGACAAAGAGGCCAAAAATATATATTGGAGAAAAGACAGCACATTTAACAAATGGCGCTGGAAAACTGGATATTCACTTGTAGAAGAATGGAACTAGATTCCTCTCACCCTGCACAAAAATCAATTGACAATGGACCAGAGATCTAGATGTAAGACATGAGGCTTTGAAACTGGTAGGCACAGGCAAAGACTACTTGACTAAGACTCCAACAGAACAGTAAATAATAGCAAGAATCGACAAATGAGACTATATCAAATTGAAAAAACAAATTGAAAAATTTCTTCACAGTAAGGGAAATAATCAATATAGTGCAGAGACAACCTATAGAATGGGGGGAAAAACCTTTACCAGGTACTCTGACAGAGAATTCATATGCACCTAGAATATAGTAGAAGAATTGAAAAAAAATCCAATAGTATGATCAATAAATAGGAAAAAAATGTGAACAGATACTTCTCAAAAGAAGTAAAAATGACCAACAAATACATGAAAATATGTTCAACATCTTTAACCATTAGGGAAATACAATTCAAATCTCAGAATGGCTACCATGAAGATTACAAAAAACAATAAAGCTGGTGAGTATATAGCAGAAAAAAGAACACTTGTACACTGCTGATTAGAGCATGAATTGGTACAGCTACCCTGGAAATTTAATATGGCGGTTCCTCAGCAAACTAAAAATAAGCTACCTTTTGATTCAGCGCATATCATATGGGTACCTGCTAAGCCATATTAAAGCCAATGTACCCACCAACAGGTGCCTGGAAAAAGAAAATGTGATACATGAACACAATGGAATATTATTCAGCCATACAAATGAATGAAATCTTGCCATTTGCAGAAAAATGGGAAGATCTGGAAAACATACTGCTGAGAAAAATAAAGCCAGACTCAAAAGATAACAAAGAGGGAGCAGAAAGCAGAATGAAGACCATTTTTAGACAAGAGAAAGGAAGGAAGGAGACGGGCTGGAAGGGCAGATGATAAGGGTATGAATGTGATCAAATTACATTACAGGTATTGAGTCCCCGCCCCGAAACGTGAAACTGAGGCAGGGGATTGGGGCAAGGAGGTGCCTGGAGAATGTCTGAAGTACGTCAGGTGTCAATCCGTCAAAATGAGACATTGATCTGCATGCCAACACACATTAATGAGAAATGTCAGGGGAAAGGGCTGGATATATAACTCAGCACAAATGCAATGGGGCTTAAATTTTTAGAAAAGAGGAGGAAAATGAGATGTAGAAGTACAGTTTGAAGTTGGAGTTCGATTTCTGTGCTGGAGTTTTCTTCTGACACTGTCCACATCAGACCCCAGTCTGGTTGAGAGTTATTACTCAATACCAAGCGGAAATATGAGCCCTTGCCCCCAGTGTCATTTTTATCAGTTAGGATGTATAGTTTGGTTGGATTATTTGACATTTGCAAATTAATATTACAACATTATTACATATTTGCTTTCTGATTTAAAAAACCTTGACGTGGGACCTGTTCATGTTTTAACCCCCTCTACAAAATAAACACCCGCCCCTGATTATATCAGATTAAGTACCCTCTTGTGCATGGAACTGTTTATCATTGTTTAAAAGAAGTTAAACAGATATGGCCCCTACCCTTAGAAAGGCACAAACATAAAAAGCAACAGAGATATTCACTTTCCCAGAGTCCACACTTTGGCAAAAACACAAGCCAACAACACATTGATCAAATATTGACAAGACCCATGAGCATTGCAGTTAATGTTTCATGTCAGGACAAACTGACATGTGAGAGGAACCATCGTGGTAGTTAAATTAATAAATCAGCAAAGCAGCAAAAATCAGTAACTTTTGTAAGCCAAGTTATGTATCATATATAAAATTTCTTGAGAAAACACATACATATGTGTAGGTACATTAAACTATTTTTTAATTAAGTATTTTTTGCAGGGAGGGAGTGGGGACTGAACCCAGGGCCTTCACACTGAGCCGCATCCCCCAGCCTCTTTTTCCTCTTTTATTTGGAGACAAGATCTTGCAAGTTTCCCAGGTTAGGCTTGAACTTTTGAACCTCTTGCCTCAGCCTTCAGGCATGTGCCTCCACGGTGGAGTCAGGGGTTCTGGGGAAACGCCAGAACAGCTGGTGCTCACATGCCTCGGAGTTCCCTGTTCTGACTTCAGGACACATCTTGTCAGCACCCCCTCGTACTCTCTGTGTACATGATCAATTATTGGCCTCTTTCTTTTGGTTCTTTCCTCACTCTCTGCTTCCCCGGGTGACCCCTACATTTCCTCATCTCATTTCCTGGGCTTCAGTCTTGCATCAGCCGCCCGATTCTTATTTTCAGAGTGTGAAAGACGGAGGTGGGGATGACATCCATCCCTGTGGCCCAGGCAGTGAAGTAGAGCTAGACACTTCTCAATCTTTGCTCTGGCGGAGGTAGGGAGCCAGAGCCCACCTCTTCCTGTTCCAGGGGACTGAAGACCATTCTGTAAAGAGGGGAACGCATACGGCTGGCCTTGGGTCTGGAGGGCAGCAGGTCTGCCAGGCACTTGGCGAATTGAGACTCCTCTTTCGAATTTCAGCTCAGAGGTGGGCACAGCCCTCTCTCTTGCTCTGGGCTCATCCTAAACTTCCTACAGGCATCCATGGTGATGATTATTGGTTTATCAGCTTCTCACTTCTGTCCTGGGAACACCTGTCTCATCTATGTACCCCTAGCACCCAGCCCAGCGCTCATTACACTGAGGATGCCCAATTAACATCAGTAAAACTAAACTGGTCAGAGAAGGCTGGCTCTGTCTTCCTTTTGCCTTGTGACGTTCATCAGCCAGAAAACCAGATGGCCTAATTCAGTTGGCAGGGCGTGCGTCACTTTGGTCATAATGATTTTTTTTGTTGTTGTTGTTGCTGCATTGATTTCTAAACAGCAAGCAAACCCAGGACAGGATGCTCTGTGTCTGTGAAGCAGTGTAGCCCATTACTGAAGAATGTAGGTTCAGAGTAGGCTTCCTTGGCTTCAGTTTTGACTCTGTCAGTTAGTAGTGGTGTGACCCCATCTCAAAAAATCCAAACCACATCCAACCAACCAAGAAACCACTGTTAGTGTGTTAAACGTAATGTATTCTAGACAGGCTTCTAAAACAGAAGTTGCTTTTTCCCTCGTAAGGGTTTTGTTTTGCTTGGAGATGACCTTTCATCTTTTCTTTTAAAAATTAAGGTCTTACTTAAAAATAGCAAAGTTCATTATTTTTAGTGGACAGTGGGTAGTTTTTCTCAGGTAAATATGAGCAGGAATTCAGCATTGTGGTCACAGCAGACCTATTTCTCATTCTTCAACTCCCCCCAGGCCTCTCTGGAGTCATCTAGCCCATTCCCCATCCCTGGGGGAATGCTAATGCATTTTCTAAGCCTGAGCTTTGCCTTTTCCAGGATAATCAGTGAAAGAAGTCTCAGTCTGCACTCCTTTGGGTCCGGTTCCCTTCATGTAGTCTGATGAATCTGGTACTTGCTCGCATGGCCATGTGCACTGGTGGTCTATTCCTTTTTGCTGCTGAGCAATAGTTCCCCCTTCATCTCACAGTGGTACATCCCAAGATGCTCAGAGCTACCTGAAGATACGGTACTAATCCTTTACAGGGGATGTGATCAAAATAATTGGTGAATGTTTAAATTTGTAAAAGAGAAAATAATAATTAAAGACACATTGCCATTAATTTCCCTCAAAATTCCCTCCCTGTGTCAAACAGATTTATCCCATCATTTTTTCTATTTTCTGAGGCAGTTCTGGATGTCTTTTTCCTAAATGCCTTTGGCTGTCCCTTTGTGGCTGCCTCAAAGTTCTGAGTCAATCCAAAACGTTTACTTTTCATGAGTCATTGGCAGAGCATAGTGCCAGATCTGGTGAATAAGGTGGATGAGAACACACTGTAATGTTTTCTTGACAGAAATTGTATTAGTAGAAGGAACATGTGACACGGAGTTTGTTATGATAGATGATGAAACAGTTTGCCCAGGTCATTTTCTTTCTTTCTCTCTTTTTCCTTACTTTTTTTTAGACAAGGGCTTGCTATGCAGTTCAGGCTGGACTTGAGCTCATTTTGTAGCCCAGGCTGGTCTCAAACTTGCAAGATCCTCCTGCCTCAGTCTCCCAAGTCTAGGACTATAAGCATGCACCACCGTGCCCAGCTGCCCGGGCCATTTTCTATGTGAGTTGTTTCTCAAATGTTCTAAGCCCTTTATAATCAGAGTTCACTCATAGTGTTCCTAGGTCCAAACTCAGGTTGCACAAATCAGTGTAAACAATAACAACAAGAAAAAAACCTGTATCATTTGACACACTTTTCTCACAGTAGGACAACTGGGTGATTTGCGTCAAGAACTCTGAAAGTTGACTTCAGCATCATAGCCAGAGGCTCAAGTTTCATCTTCCACCATGACATATGTTAAAAAGCTGGAGCTGCAGGGCCATGCAACTCCAGTGAAACTGACAAATGTCATTGTTTTTGTTTGACAGCCAAAAATCCATGTGGAACAAGTTTTATTTGCAGTTACCTTATGTTAACATCATTCTCTTAGTAATTTCCTATTTGATTAAATCTTTTTGCTTGCTCTTCAATGTTCTCCGGCTTTTGATGTTGAAGGATGCCCTGATCTCCTTGTCTTTGGCCAATCCACAACCATGACTAAACAGCCTGAACCACTTGTCAATCAACTTCCTGGTCAACCAAAAACTAACTTTAACATTTCATGTACTATAATTCTTTAGTTCCTTTTTGCTTTTTGCAGTTTGAAGCACAATGTTATGTTACTGTGTTGTTTGTGATCTATGACTTACAGCACACTTGGAAACATACATTTTCTAACCTGTAACCCATAACCGACTGTCTGCACCAACCAGTATGACACTTGTCACATAGTTTAATGTGTGGCTTCGTACACGGAGGATCCCTGCATTTCTGTTGGATAGCAGTTGGCAGCAGCATTCATTTTATTTTTTGATCATACATTGTATATTAAGTTGTATATTGTATATTAAGTTATTCATTTATTGATCTAAAGGATATAACTGCATGTATATTTAAGTGTGAAAGATAGAAAACTATATTACTAAGTTTTTGTTGGATCATTGAACAGAACTGTTTGCAATCTCACTGTTTGAATGTCCACTTTGTATGCTTTAATTTTGTAATTTGAACAACTATTTCTAAGATGACAATATGTAATCTATTAACTAGTGATTTCTTCTGTATATTTTTTCTTGAAATTCTGTATTACTTGTACCCTTTTACTGTTTTGTTTTGTTTTTTTTTCTCTTTAAATAAAAAAAAGATTTTAAAAAGTTATTCACTTATAATGTACTTACATACCTGTAATAAAGTTTACAAGTTAGGCACAAGAAAAGATTAATAACAAACAATTATAAGAATATATTACAGTATAAAAAACACATGAATATCTTTCTATGATACTGTGCTCACCCTGTTTCCTGATGACAATGTGGGATGATACAATGCCGTGGTTGACTGTGGGAAACAGAAATCACAGCAGGTGAAATCATGGCAGTGTTACTATATTCCGTTACACGGATCCATGATACCTTCAATAGTTGAGGAGCTTTGAGTCTGTTTCCAGTTTTTGACAATTATGAATAAGATCACTTACAGTGATCTTATGCATTCACCAATAGATTTCTGAAAGAAGGAAGTTACTTTCACTTGAATGGGAGAAACCCTGCCCCGGCACTTAGGTGGGATGGGATTGAATTGGTCCCAGATGACCTGCTTCTAGTTTATGACTGCTTTTTTAAACTATCTTATGAGAGGAGTCTCATAACCTAGCAATCAACTATTGTTAAAATAATTTCAAGGGTAGGATATTAAAAATCAGTTAATAAATTTATAACTTTCACATTCTTCTGGTAGAATCCACTAGGATCCTACAGCCTTTCTACCGACATATATTGTTCTCAAGAACAGTATATGAGGATCTGCAGGATCCTCAAATAAGGGCCTGAGACAGGCTGAATTTGAAGTCCTTTGATGAGATGGAGCATGGTGCATGTAAAGTCCTTGTGTGGGCTACAGAGCCCTAGTTCTATACAGACTCAGCCAGAAGAAGAGTCCATTCTCTTCTGTGTTTCTGATCCCATTGGTTAGAGTTAAACTGCTACAGAGCAGGACAATTCTGTTTGTCCCCTTCCGAAGGTACACGGCTTTTGTGGGTTTCATTTTAATTTCTGAGAAGGGTTGGTGCTACACCAGACATGTTCTCCGATCCCTCATGCTAGAAGATATTCCTAGATAGCAAGTTGCTACTGTGGCCCGGCTGAGGTCTTGAGACAAACCATCCTAGGTTAAATCAACAGCTCTGGTTCATCCTCTTGCCATCTTGCCTGAAGCACCTGCTCTCTGACCGCTCATCCCCTACCTGCTGGCCTGGCTGGACCCCTCCAGTGCACTGCCAAGTGCAGTGTCCCTCCAGCTGTTTGCTCCTGCTCTCCTTCTGCCTGCCGTGCTGCTCTTCCAGCCACCCTCAGCACCCTTCCCCTTCCTTCCTTCCCATCTCCAACTCCTGTCTGGGCAGGCGAATTGTAATAGTTATGCACAGTACTGCGCCTTCTGATCCCACACCCTGCGTTTTTGTTTTTACAAAATCAATCTTTCCTCACATAGGTTTCTTGCTTTGCTTCCTCTCTTCCCTCGCAGAAGCACCAGCTCCACGAAAGCAGGGGCTTGGCTCGCTGCCTTCAATACTATAGAACATAGCCAGGTTCACAGACCTGTGTTAAATGAGTTTAGTGATGAAATTTGGTGGCAGGACTCTTGTCCTAGAGGGCTTAAGGACAGGTGGGCACACAGTCCTTACCTACACAGAAGAGCCTAGGTCCAGACAGATTCACTGCAGATTCTACAAGAAATACAAAGAAGACTTAATGCCGATACTCCTCAAACTCTTCAATGAAATTGAAAGGGAAGCAATCCTTCCTAAGTCATTCCTGGAAGCAAATATTACTCTAGTATCCAAACTGGAGAAAGACTCAACTAAAAAAGAGAACTACAGACTAATCTCCCTAATGAACACAGATGCAAAAATCCTCAATAAAATATTGGCAAATAGGATGCAGCAAATAATCAAGAAGATTATACACCATGACCAAGTGAGATTCATCCCAGGCATGCAGAGATGGTTCAACATACATAAATCAATACACCATAATCACCACCATATCAATAAAACCACCATAAATACACTGTAATCCACCATATCAATAAAACCAAAAGAATCACATGGTCATTTCTATAGATGCAGAAAAAGCTTTTGATAAGGTACAACATTCATTTATGATAAGAACCTTACAGAAAATTGGAATAGATGGTCTTTACTTCATATAATGGGGGCTGGGGCTTTAGCTCAGCGGCATAAGTGCCTGCCTTCAAGCAGGCAGTCATGAGTTCGATCCCTGGTACCGATAAAAAGGAAAAAGACAAAAAAATATATATATAATAAAGGCCATTTATGACAAACCAATAGCTAGTATCATACTAAATGGCCAAAAATTGAAGGCCTTTACTTTAAAATCAGGCACAAGACAAGGATGTCCCTTATCACCACTCCTATTTAATATAGTACTGGAAATACTAGCCAGAGCAATTAGACAAGAGAGAGAAATAAAAGGGGTAAAGATAGGAAAAGAAGAGGTTAAATTATCATTATTTGCAGATGACATGATACTCTACATAGAAGACCCCCAAAATTCCATTGAAAGACTCTTAGATATAATAAATAAATCCAGCAATATAGCTGAATACAAGATCAGTACTCAAAAATCAATAGCATTCCTATACACTAACAAGATCACTGACAGAGAAATAAGAGAAACCATACCCTTCACACTAGCAACCAAAAAAATGAAATATTTAGGAATTACTCTCATGAAAGAAGTGAAAGACCTATACAGGGAAAATTATGATACACTGAAAAAACAATTTGAAGAGGATCTCAGAAAGTGGAAAGACATCCCTTGCTTATGGATAGAAAGAATAAACATTGTGAAAATGGCCATTCTCCCAAAACTGTTATACAGATTCAATGCAATCCCAATAAAAATACCATCAACATACCTCATAGATCTAGAGAAATCACTCCTAAAATTCATCTGGAACCCCAAGAGACCTAGAATAGCAAAGACAGTCCTAAGCAGCAAAGGAAAGGCAGGAGGCATCACAATCCCTGACTTGAAGTTATACTACAAAGCAGCTGTAGTAAAATCAACATGGTACTGGAATCAAAACAGAGCTGAAGATCAATGGAATGGATTAGAAGATACAACCACAACTACAAACACACTCAACCACCTTATATTTGATAAAGGGGCCAAACATGTTCACTACAAGAAGGACAGTCTCTTTAATAAATGATGTTGGAAAAACTCGCCCTCCATATGCCAAAAACTAAAATTAGATCCATGCCTATTACCATGTACTAAATTAAAATCTAAGTGGATCAAAGATCTGAATATTAAAACAGAAACACTGAATCTATTGGGAGACAAATTGTGTAAAAACCTTGAAGACGGGGATTCTGAAAATGGCGGTGGGCTAGGGGATCGAGCGAAGAGTCTCTCCAGAGAATTCAAACTTGAAGCTAAAAAAAGACAGCATGGAGAGGGCCAGACAAATCGATAGCGATTCTTATTAACCAAGACAGTACAGCTGGAGGATTTAAAGTCACGCTGAGACCTTCAACGCCGACAACGGGAGGCTGCAAATCTCGCGCCCTTAAATCAACAAACAGACTCGTGGACCCAGCACGAAAAGCTGAGTTGCTTTTGGGGACTGCGGGAAACGGACCGAGACTCCAAGTAGCAGCCAAGTCTGCACCGCTGCACCAGAGCGGACGTACAAAGCGCGGGCGTTTCAAATTTAAACGGTGCACAGATATCTGACCAGTCAGCACTGTGCTGGGAGCGCACGCTGTGCACCGCTCCGCGCTGTCCTGGGAGTGCAGGAAAAGTGGGCAGCTTGGTGTGCGGCGGTCCCGGAACGAGTACTTGCACCGGACTCTGGTGAGTACAGAGAACCCCGCGGCTTCTGGGTTTGGCCAGAGAACAGCTGGCCCGCCACCACGGGGAAATCAATAATACAGAGTCTGCTGCAGACATATTAGCCTGGCGGCAGAAACCGCAGCTTGGTGACATCACCAGGTCCCCTTGTAGGGAGGGCTGGTGGAAGACATCTTGAGTCCTGGCAGAGCCTGATTACTTGCTGGCTTCAGCTCCACACAGAGAACTTAGTGGGAGCCATCTTAGTTTTGGGCAGAGCTGCTTTTCTGGTGCTCCTGTCACAGAGAGGTTTGGAAGAGAACGGCTGGGACTTGGGCAGAATCCTGTGCCATTACTCAGCTGCTTCTGATTCAAAGAGAACTGGCAGGAGCTACTGGGGCTAAAGCAAGCCTCTGCTTGGGGCCCAATAAGCGGATACAAAATAGTCACAACTCAGTGACAACCAGAAAGTACAGCCTAATTTAGGAACTAACTGGCACAGAGGCTAGAGACTAGACTGTACCGCCCCTGCATCCCAGCCTACCCCAGATAACAGCAAATTGGGGAGGACAGCAAAAACTCAAGCCAGCACGCTTCTGAGAGGCCCTAAGCAATTCGGAGAGGGCCAGAGAACTCCAGGACAGTCTGAAAGAAACCAGAAACATGACAAGAGATAAAAATAAAAAAAAAATCTCCAGCTGTTCAACAGGAGAAAATAAACCCAAGAGAACTAAACACTGAAGAGAACAAACACAGTAACCATCCTCTACTCGACACAGCATCAGCCGAAATTAAAAAGTACTTACATGATCTCATAGAGGAATTTAAAGATGTACTCCTGATCCAAGTGAGGCAAGATATAAAGAGATTAATTAAAGAAATGACAAGCCCCGCCCAAGAGAACACAGACGGAAGAACTGAGGAATTCAGAAAAGAAAGAGAAGCATCTGAAGAAGAATTTAAGCATAACTTAGAATACATGAAACAGATCCAAAGAGAATATCAGGAAACTAAAAACTCCATTGAATATTGGCAAAATGCCTTGACAGAAACTAAAGACAACCTTCTGAAACTTGAAGAGAGATTTAGGGCTTATGAACGTGAAAGAAAAAGCCTCTTAAAAATAACAAGGAACCAGAAAGAAGCAATTCTAAAACTGGAAGATGATAAAAAGATACATAACCTAAGAATAAAGAATGTGAGTGAGGAAGCAGGAACATCCAAAAATGAAATACAAAAAATATTCACAGATATATTAAAGCAAAATTTCCCACGTATAGCAAAAAGAAATGATATCCAGATAAAAGAAGCATACAGAACGCCAGCTACCTACAACCAAAACAGATCTACGCCTAGGCATATAAAAATCGAGATCCCAGAAATCCACCAAAAAAACAGAATATTAATAGCAGCCAGAGAAAAGATGCAGGTTACCTATAACGGGAAATCTATCAAAATAACAGCAGACTTATCAACACAAACTCTTAAGTCAAGAAGGGAGTGGGGAGAAATATTCCAAGTCCTGAAGGAAAAAAATATGCAACCTAAGTTCATATATCCGTCAAAACTCTCTCTAAAAATTAATGAAGAAATAAGATACTTTCAAGACAAGGAGGAACTGTGGGAGTTCGTGGCCACCAATCCAACCCTACAGAGAGCGCTGAAGGACATTACAGAGAAAGAGAGGAAGAGAAATCAGGATTACAGCTACAGTGGCAGAGAGGCCTTAGTGAACGGGGCAGACAATGGAATGAGGGAATAAGGTGGACAAAATATAGCAGAAAAGTGGAGTAGCAGACATGAGGCAGAGACGGTAAGCTAGTCTTTGGTAGAGACAGCTCTGAAACTATATTTAAAAAAAAAAGCAGAGGTCATTGCTAATGGTGTATAACGATTTAAAAGACACAGTAGTCCTAGTGCCATATTTAGATTGAATTAAATTTGTTCTGGTCTGTCCACTCATGTCAGATTTGAGGACACAGACCTCTAGAACCAAAAATAGCAGGTTATACCATGGTAACTATCCTTACTTTCCTATTGACTTAGGCTGAAATCCTGTATTACTTACATTGTCTTACTATGACTGATCTTAATTGTATCTGAATCATAAGACTATTGGTTGGCCTTGACTGATCCTATTTGAAATCGGTATGCGTGTTAGAATCAACCCTAAAAGTAGAGGAAACTACTCTGAGCATGACAAGATGTAAAGGATATCCATACTGGTATGAATCAGTAACAGCTCTCAAATACTACAATGCAGTCAAAGATAAGTTTTTATAAAAATAGGTGTAAGTATGTTTAACTATAATAAGCCAGTGTTGTGGACAAATCTATTGAAAATAACAAGAGAAAACATAGTAGCTACAGAAGATCATTTATATTATAGTTTTATAAGTCTTATCCATTGCATGTTTTTCTAGGAAATTGTTTCGCTGTCTTGTTATGACTTGGTTTTCCCTATAATACAGAGAGGATAGGAACAAATACTCTGAGGAAGAGACCTGAAAAACCCGAGGCTTATTTTGTAGCATTATAATATAAATTCTAGCAATCTATTGCTTGCTGATTAGAATGACATTGGACTGGTTTCTTCAGCTCAACTTCAGCATATGCAGAGATGGGGACAGCTATCACAAAGAGAATGAGAGATGCAATGGTAGTTGCTATTGTCTTCCCTAATTTGGAACTTGAGGACCTAAAAAGACTCCATCATCCTGTAATGATTTGATTAGTTCTATAATATGCAATAAGTATATAAAGTGGGTGAAGTTAGGGACAACTATTTGTAAGAAGCTAGAGACAGTTAGATAAGGTAGATCTCCAGTGGACTTGCTTTGAAATCTGTATTTCTTTAAATTGTTTTTTATTTTTTATTTTTTTTAAATGTTCTGTTCTGTTTTGATATGGTTAACCTTACCCTCTTAGAGATGTAAAACAAATAGGTGGGACTGATAATCATATTACGGAGCTTTTGTTCGACCATAGAGCAGAATGGTTTGTAGGGTCACTTTTTTGAATGTCATTCTAAATACTTTAATTCTATAACCTGAACAGCCATTTCGAAGATGACAATTTGTAACTTATCAACCGGCAATTTCTTACCTTTTGTTTGTCTGTAATTTAGTATTATTTCTACCCTTTTTTTTTTATCTCCATGTATTTTTTTTTCTTTTTTCGTTTCCTTTTCTTTAAATAATAATAAAAAAAAAAAACCTTGAAGACATAGGAGTAGGTAGAGAATTCATGAACAGGATTCAAACCGCACGGGAAATATTTCCCAGAATCAATAACTGGGATCACGTCTTATTAATAAGTTTCTGCATGTCAAAAGACATCTCCAGCAGAGTAAAAAGAAAACCCACAAACTGGGAAAAAATCTTAGTGACCTGACCCTCAGACAAAGGACTTCTGTCTAAAACATATAAAGAATTTTTAAAAAATCAGATCCCTAAAATTCAAAGATCCAATCCAAAAATGGGCATCTGAGATGAATACATACTTCTCAGATGAAGAAATACAAATGGCAAATAAATACATGAAAAATGTTCATCATTATTACTCATTAGAGAAATGCAAATTAAAACCACACTGAGATTTGACCTCACTCCTGAAAGAATGACCAAGATCAAGAAAACCACCAACAAAGGAACTCTCCTGCACTGTTGGTGGGAGTGTAGACTGGTGCAACCATTGTGCAAGTCAGTATGGATATTTCTCAAAAAGCTGGGATTGGAAGTCCATTTGTTCCAACTATTCTACTTCTAGACATATTCCCAGAAGAACTGAAAATGTCATACCACAGTGATATATGTGCACCCATGTTTATAGCAGCACAATTTGTAATAGCCAGATCTTTGAAACAACCTAAGTGTCCATCAACTGAGGAATGGATGAAAAAGTTGTGGTATTTTCTTACAATGGAGTACTACTCAGCTATAAAGAATGATCACATTGAGATATTTATAAATAAGTGGGCACAACTTGAGACCATACTCATAAGTGAAATAAATCAAACTCACATATATAAATACCGAATAGTTTCCCTATCATAAAAAATGATGACAATACATAAAAGTATGTGGTAATAATGATTCCCCATTATATTGCTTTAAAGCCTTATAATGTTTTCATTCATTAGTTGGAATGGTTTTATTGTGGCTTGTTTGATTTTATTGTCTGTGATAGTATGAACAGGTATTTTGAAGAAAACAAGACATTGTAATAGCTAGTGCTAATTTAATATCATCTTTTTTGAAGTCCCATCAAGCTTTTGTTCTTCTGTCTCCATTGGTATTATCATGTTGTTTCTTACTGGATTTTATTATATATGGTAGTACAAACAAAAACTTTTATAGTCAAGGAGGTAATATAGTAATTATTGTTCGTTTTTTGTTAGTTCTAAATATCATGTAATACTTTTATTCTCTTGAATGGTTTTACATTGTCTTGATATGTTTGATGCTATAGTATATGCAGTTATACTCAAATATTTCAAGGAAAGAGACACTATGGTAACTACTGTTATGTTGGGTTATCTTGTGGTGAAACACTATGTTGCTTAAATTGTTCTGTTCTGACCTGTGTTATCTCAATCTCTTTTTTTAAAATTTATTTTTTTGATTAAGAGAAAAATAAAAAATAGCAGTATATATTATAGTAACCATTTTGATTTCCTATTAACTTGATTTGAAGCCCTGTATTGCTCTCACCATCTTGTTTTGACTGATTTTACTCTATTCTGTTTTGCTTGATAGTATCAAGTTTGAGGGTATAGGCAACTACTTTGAAGACAGTAAGATTCACTATGATGCCCATTCTGGTTTGACTATTATCTTCTTTTGAAGTCCCGTAATGTGTCCAATGTTTTGGTTTTATTGGCTTTGTTCTGTACTGTTTCGTTCAGTTTTATTATAACTGATGATATAGGCAATTCTTTTTAAGATAGTAAGAGGCATTATGGTAACCATTGTTGATCACCTTGTATTCTGTCCATCCTTTTGATTTGACTGACTCTGTTTTGTTTTGTCACATTTGGTTTTATTCTCTTCAAAAAAAAAAGTAATAGGAACTGTGGGAGTAATAAAACCCAAAATGTGTAATTGTTATTGTAACAAAGAGAGGAAAAAAATTGCTCTAAAGGATATAACTGTATGTATATTTAAGTGTATAAGATAGACAACCATATTACTGAATTCTTGTTGGATCACTGAACAGAACTGTTTGCAGTCTCACTGTTTGAATGTCCACTTTGTATGCTTTAATTTTGTAACTTGAACAACTATTTCTAAGAAGACAATATGTAATCTATTAACTAGTGATTTACTGTTTATTTTTTTTGAAATTCTGTATTACTTGTACCGTTTTTCTGTTTTTTTTTCTTTTTCTCTTTAAATAAAATTTAAAAAAAATAGGGAGACACTGGTGAAGCATATGAGGGAACTCTGCACTGTCTTTACAACTCTTCTTTACACCTAAAACTATTCTGAAATGAAAAGTTTAAGAAAAGGAAGCTTAACCAGGTTTACCTCTGTGTTCTGACAGCTTTTGTCTATTTCATGGTGTGCACGTGTGTGTGAGTGTGAATGTGTATGTGTGACAGGAGAGAGAGAGAGAGCATTACATGAGATAATGTAGATAATGTGAGCTCAAACATCAAGGTGCTCTGTAAATGTAAGGCTTCATAAATTATCAAAGTCCAACCAATCTCCTACCCCCTCCGAATTCCACACCCCACCTTTTATAAACACACAGGGCTTTGGTTTCCTTTCCATTACCCCTCCTTTCATCATTCCATTCCCGCTGATTCATGCACTAACTGGCAGCTGGTGAAAAAGTTTCTAATGTGGCTGGTCCAAAGCATGGTGCCAGAAATGAAGGAGACACCTGAGAGTAAGAAGAATGTCTCTTAGCGTTTCAGTCTATGGAGAAGCAAACGCACATCTATTCCTTTGTAGTCATATACAATGATAAGGGCTGATGACCCAGTATGGAAAGATACAGCATAACAACTGAGGCAGATGAATGCCTGATCCACACAGTTAATATGATGTTTTCTTGGCATTTTCCCATTTGGCTCTCCCCCCTTTTTAAAAATGCCCTAGGAATGTAGTCCCTTCCTTTCTTCTTTAGAGACTGGGTCTTGCCATGTTGTCTAGCCCAGTCTTGAACTTACTGCATAGTCTAAGCTGCCCTAAAACTAGTGATACTAATGATACTAGTGATACTAGTGATACTCCTGCCTCAGCCTCTGTACTATTGGGATCACAGGTGTGCATCGCCATGTCTGGCGGGGGCTATGTTTCTCCACCCACCCTGTCCTCCAAAGAGAGGCAGATTTGTGTTTCTGGAATCTGAAGCCTGATTTTAAGGCTTGGACTCCGAATCAGTGCTCACTAAGTGCGGGACTTAGTTTTTGTCCAAGTGAGGGTAGAGATGAGATAGGCTCTCCTGGAGTGATGTGCAGATGATTGCTTTAGGCACAGTGTACCTTAGGACTATGTGGTGTGAGGTAGGGATCCTGTCTGTATGGGCAGAGGAAAGATGAACGCGGAAATAGCTTTATAAAAATGAAGGCCTGGGGTTTTAGGTAACTATGAAAATCAAGTTTACAAAAATTGATATGGCCTTGAGAAAATGCTCACACATTTTCTAAAAATGAGACCTACAGAATACAAAACTTTCACATGTAAAACACATGAATGTATACCTAGAAAGTATAGGAATTGCAAAATGTTATTTGGGAACAAAATGATAAATAGCCGTTATCTCTGTATGGTCAAATTACTTTAAAATATTTTTTTATTCAAAAGTAGAAAATGAGCGCCAAGGGCTGGGGGAAGAAGGGAAAGGGAACAAGAAAGTGTTTAACGGTTACAGAGTTTCTGTTTTGCAAAATGAGAAAGTTCTGGAGATCTGCGCCACAACGACATGAATATGCATAACACTACTGAAATCGTACACTCAAAAATGGCTAAGACGATGAGGCAAAGGATGCAGTTTTCTTAATATGAATTTCTTAGAATTGTCAGGATTATACAAGACGATAAAAACAGGGAAAAACTGGTGAAGCCTATGAGAGAACTCCAGTCTGTCTCTGAAACTCTTCTACACATCTAAAACTATTCTAAAATAAAAAATTTAAACAAAGGAACTCTAGCCAGGTTTACCTTGGTATTGTGACAGCTTTTTCTTTGTCTGTATTATGGTGTGCGTGTTGTATGTGTGTTATGTTTTTTACTACTTTAAAAAATTTAAAAAATACTGTTGCATGGAAAACAAAAAAATTGTTGGAAGTCATTGTTTGGCTTTTGAATGAAAGATCTTAACAGCAGCCGTGGTGGTAGCGCTTTGTGCGTCTAAGTTTGTTGGGCTCTGACCCCATCAAGTTTATCCAGCATCGGCGAAGGTAACTCTTCCGAGGTAGAGTTGGGTCCTCTCATTTTGCTCTATCTGCTTTCTGAAGACTTGTTTGGGGTATCTTTTTTCCCTTCTGACCTGGGTTCTGTTGTTGGCTCCTGAAGCAGCGGGGTGAGAGTGTGCCCACGGCAGTGACCTCCAGACGCTGTAGTCCCATCATCCCTCCTCGGCCCAGCAGATTCTGCGTCAGCAGCACTGTTTGCAGGCCCACCTGCCAAAACCCTGTACTGCTCACTGTCCTTTGATCTGTAAACCTGAAGCAGAGCCAAGTTGAGACAGAGGAGGCTGGCCTGTGACCCCAGAGCAGCTGTTGCCTTATGGGCATGTCCTATACCAAAGTCTTAGCAAAGAAAAAGATGAGTCCCTCCTGAAGAGATAGGCGAGGGACATGGACAGATGATTCACAAACATAAAGTGCTAATAAACATGAAAAACCACTGTGTGTAAAAGTCACTACTGATATACTAAGAATGATGGTGGGGATTATAAATGATTTTTTTTCCCTTCAAAATATATCTGTTTCAGTCAAGGGGTGTAAAAGCATTGGTCTTCCCTCTTGGAAAAATCTATGTGGTTTGCAAATAATACCATGTTCTCACTCTGTGAGTGACTCCTTGAGGTTTGTTCTTTCCAGCCTATGAGGCTCCTGTCTCCAAGGATACTTTGGGCATAGGTGCCAGATGGCAGGGATGACCCAGCCTTTCTTTCTCTGTGTCTTTGGGTGTTCTGGAGATGGGGTTGTGCATTAGCTTCTGGAGACTCAGTAATCATGTTGTTGAGCTGCAGCGTCTGGGCTCCTGGTATTAGACTTAAATTCTCTTGGAATGGAAAGGTTGGGATCTTACTGTCACCTGGGGCTTCTCCACTGGCTAAATGAAGCAGTGACTCCTTGCTTCCCTGGCATGGGGAATAGGATACATTAAATAAGTCCTGAAAAGTGCTAAGAGATAGGGGTCCAGAAAAGCAAAAGGTAATTTAACTCTACAGGGGATTCAAATCGCTGAAAAGTAGATGGTTAGAAAGAACTCTGGTATCAATTCTGTGTGTCTTGACAAGTAAACAGATAGGATCTGAGCATGGGAGACTCGGAGCTGTGTCTTAATATTTGCAGGGAGATATTTTTCAGGGCTCACCAGGACCTTGGGGGTTCCTGCTGTGGACCTTGGGTTTTGTTGTTGTTGTTGTTTTGTGTAGATGCCACCCAGCATCTTGTGCTCCCAGTATCTGCACAGTAGGTAAATGAAGATTTCACACACAGTATAAGGATATAGTTGCATATTTTGTCTGCCTCAGTGATCGTTTATCTTTAAATTATTTGTTGTAAGGCCCTTTATTTATTTCAGGGCCTTACCTAACTGAATTTGTCCTAACTGAAGTTCAAAACTTTGTGAACAGACAAGGAAAGGAGTCTGAGATGTAGAAAATAAAAAAACAAAACAAAAAACATGCTGCCAAACAAGATGTAGAACATGATCTGATCTGTGTTTTGAAAATCTATAAAATCATGTATCTATCCATCTATCTGTCAGTTATCTGTCTCTCTGTCTGTCATCTATCATCTTGCTAAATGAATAAAAAGGCCCAAATCATTACCACTGCCAACTCCTGAGAGTGAGCAGGGAGGAATGCGAGGGAGGATTCTCACTTTATATGTTTCTGTACTGTCAAAATTTTAACAGGCTGTTTTGTAACAGAAAAGGCCTTTAAATAATTACCTACATAACTGGGTGTAGTGGTGCATCCTTGTAATTCCACCTACTTGGGAGGCTGAGGCGGAAAGACTGAGAGTTTGAGGCCAGCCTAGGCAACACAGTGGGACTCTGTCTCAAGATAAAAAGTAAAAAAGACTGGGAGTGTAGCTCAGTGCTTAGCACAAGCGAGGCCCTGGGTTTGATCCTAGTCTGTCTGTCTGTCTGTCTGTCTCACACGCACACACACACACATGCACACACACACACACGCACACACACCCCTACTGTAATCTTAACTCACTTCCAACCATCTTTTCAAACATCTCAAATGCCTGGAAAAGGGTTAACACAGATACTTCCGGTTGTTGGAAGGGAGGGACACCTTTCTGATTGGAGGGTGGCAGCAGGGTTGGGGTGAAAAGCAGAAGAGTGGGAGGGAAGTGGGGAAAGAGGCCCACAGGCGGGCTTAGCCCTCACCTGAGACCAATAGCATAAAAGTACCAGACCCAACGCCCATTAGTGGGGACTATTTCTGAAGTCAGGATTTGTCCTTGAGTCCACTGTCACAGTGACTTGTCAGAGAAGAACTGGTGAGCTTTTACGTTTGACCACTTGAGGCTGCTTGACTGCTTCTCCTGCAGGTAGAAGGTAAACCCCACGCTTCAGCTGACCTGGTGGTGATGGCTGAAATCTTCCTTTCTGATGTGTTAACTTTTCTTCCACCAATGATTGTGAGATGCTTATCTTTACTAGCTTCCTATAAGGCCAAGAGACACAGTGGTGAGGAATTAGGGAGGTCCTTTCTTGGATTCTCTGTGTGGAAAGGAGGGAGCACTAGTGCTTAATGACTTTTTTTTTTTTCCCTCTTCTGGTACCGGGGATTGAACTCTGAACTTTCACACCGAGCTATATCCCCAGACATGTTTTTTTTTTTTTTGAGACTGATCCTCACTAAGTCACAGATTTGCCCAGTCTGAGCTCAAACTTTTGATCATCATGCCTCAGCCTCCCAGAGTGCAGGGATTACAGGCATGTGCCACTGTGCCCTCTCTTGGTTTTACACAGATTATGGTTAAGCTTTTCAAAGATTACATTTGCACATTGTAAATCCTACTCACAGTAGATAAGAATTCAACTGAATGCTGTTCACCTTATAGCATGATATCTTGCTTTATTTTCTATCTCAGCAAAAAGGCTTAACACTTTTCTTGCTTATAATAAAACTACTCTACAAAAGAAAGCAGAAAAAAAAAAAAAAGAGTTGCGACATCCAGTGAGGTCACCCTGATGTTCGATCCACATGTAGGCCCTGACTCCTTGGCACATACTTCACACAGTGACCTCCCTCACGGGGATCCTCTTCTTTTCCCTGTAGGCTTTCCTAGCGATGGACCCCTATACGATCCACACGAAGGAGAGTGGCAGCCTTCTGCCTGTTCGGGATGTGCATGTCAACATCAGTGCGAGAAGCTCCACGCCAGGGAAAATGAAAGGCAGGAAGGCCAGATGGTCAGTGAAGCCCTCGGACATGTCCAACAGGACTTTCAATCCCATCCGGGCCATTGTGGACAGCATGAAGGTGAAGCCAAACCCAAACAAAGCCATGATTTCTCTGTCAATTGGTGAGTTGGGGGGTATGTGGTGGAGTACCTGGAAAACATGGCAGTGGAGGGTGAATCTGAGTCTAGGACACAGGAGAGTAATCTCTTGGTGGCTTCTTTTGTTTTTATCCTTCCATGAACAGGAGACCCTACTGTATTTGGAAACCTCCCCACAGACCCTGAAGTTACCCAAGCTATGAAGGATGCCCTGGATTCAGGGAAATACAATGGCTATGCCCCATCCATTGGTAAGCTACCTGAGACTATACCTAGAAGCTTCCAAATCTTTAGTGTTCTTCCAATGGCACTACATTTCTAGCAATTTTAGCACTTCCTAAGCATTGGTTAAGATTAAGCTTCCATTTGGATTTAGGGGAAGGGGCCTTGCTCCAGATTATTAAACACAAGGTCTAAGCTCTTTCCTGGCTTTCTTCGGCATGCTGACACCTCCTTCTAGGTTCTCAAACACACTTAATCCTCAAATAATGATTATGCTTATTGATTCTATTGTGCAGACTTTGAGTCTGGGTGGAGCCCAGTGTTTACTGAGTACTTTGGGCCCACAGTAATTTACTTACTGACCTATGTAATAGCTCCTTTGCTTTCTTTCCCTTTGTCTTTCTATCAAAGGACTAGTTTCATTACCTATCGGTCATATTGAAGTGCAATAGTAACTGTTCAAGATACAGAGGACTCAAAATAACAAAGAATGAAGGACAGAAGTTTGTTTCTTAGAGCAAGAAATTCCCCCTATTTTTAGTAACTGTCTTTTAACAATTTAGATCATAAAGATTTTGGTAAAGTGAGGGTTTTTTTTAAACTTTGTGTCAGTACTGTACAACTCCCTCCCTGGGTATATGTGTACATAAGAACATACTCTTAGTGCAGAAGGAAAGTAGAGTGTTAGCTAAAATCAGAAGTTTATGACTTTGATATCCAAAGTATTATGGATGCAATTCAACCCAGAAACCAAAACCAAGTCTTATACCAAAGAAGATATGAATGATAAAATGTCTAAGAATGTTATTTCTTATTAATAATTAAGGAAGAGCTGATTTATATAATTTCAAGAGATCCATTTGAATCTATTAAGTGAACACAGCTGAAATATTGCTTCTGGTCTTGCTAACTTGTCTTTTGGGTAGCAGTTTTGTGAAATATTATAGTGGACCTTGAAGCTTATAAAACAAATTTGGAAATATTGTAAAAGAAAATAATTTAAAATATAAAGTTTATGTCAAATACTATGAGCGCAGGATATATTGTAAAATGTATACATGTATTGAGTGCATTCATGACAACTTTTAAATATATATAGTCCCTAAAAGGAACTTAGAAATAACTTAAATCCTTTACAGAGAATAAAACATAACCACAGTAATCAAGATAATGCAAGGTATTTTGCAGTTTGGAGAAATGTTTATTGTTATTGTTTATAAATTTGTGGTTATATAAATTATAAAGTTAATCTTTATAACTACAGTGACTGATAGCTAAGCTTAACAGATTATTGTCTACGCAGGGGTTGGAGGAGGGTGAAACCCTAGCTGACCTGCTAGGGCACATCTATCAGCTGAGGACCAAAACTCCTCAGCTTCCTCTCCCCATTTTGTCACCTTGCAGGCTACCTATCTAGTCGTGAGGAGATTGCTTCCTACTACCACTGTGCCAAAGCACCACTGGAAGCTAAGGTGAGCCTTGTGTAATGTGTCATGATGCTCTGTATCAATTTGGGGAAAACTGTTCCACAAGGAGTAATGGCCTGTGGCAGGGCAGGGGTTGGAGAGGGGTAACTGAAGATATTTCCCCCTTAGCAATCTGAGAACATCTTACATAGTTAGAGCCACTAAATAGTAATTATATTTAATGTCACCATAGTGTGATAAAAACGTCTCCTATAATTCGTATCATGACTGTCATAAGGAGGCATAAGGATGCTAACTAAGGTCATTCTAGATTTGATTCCCTTCAAAAGATGATTGAAAAACAATTCACAAACATCAAATAATTAATTTTTAAAAATTTGCCATTAGTATCTTTTTTATGCATGGCTTTATTCATCCATTCACCTTAGGGCATTCAGACAGAAAGAAGTCCCGTGAGATACTGAATCGAGGGCAGTGACAGTGTTACATGCTGTCCTTCCCTCTATTGTTACTGTGTGGGATACACATTTCCTGTCATAGTAAGCATCCTTTATCCGTGTGTCAGAGAAGAGCCAGGCTTCAAATTCTGGCCAAAAGTACATCAATAGACAGGAGAAAAAAGTTCAAGGTTAGTCCAAGGTCTCTTGTGGAAGTCTGCTGAGTCATAGGGAACTTGTCTTTTTAAAAGTGAATTATTTAAGTGCCCAACATTCTCAACAACACTGCGATATGGATGTACTTCCACATAAATTTCTTTTGATTTTGGCTTAGTTCAATCCCTATGTACTGCTTTAGTTAGAAACGTGTTTCTTCCCAGCTTATCCACCTGACAATCACACACACAAATGTGAAGTGCAAACCTCTTTTCTCTTGTGACTGTTAGAACCCCTAGTGAAATTACCCTTTTATTCTCGTCACAGGATGTCATTCTGACGAGTGGCTGCAGTGAGGCGATTGAACTGTGTTTAGCTGTGTTGGTCAACCCGGGGCAAAACATCCTTGTTCCCAGACCCGGTTTTTCTCTCTATAGAACTTTGGCTGAATCTCTGGGAATTGAGGTCAAACTCTATAATCTACTGGTAAGTGACATCTAAATTTTAGGCTCAAATTCATTTGGCACTTGGAAAAAGATATGAGCATTGCCTGTCAGAAACATGCCCGAAGTGGATGACTGAGGCCAAACACAAACTTTCTGATTTATCCTGTGCCTTTGGGTTGAGGATTGCCCATTTCAGAATCATCTAGTCTTACTGTTTCTTTCGCCCTAGCCAGAGAAGTCTTGGGAAATTGACTTGAAACAAATGGAATCTTTGATTGATGAAAAGACAGCTTGTCTCATCATCAACAACCCATCAAATCCCTGTGGGTCAGTCTTCAGTAAGAGTCATCTTCAGAAGATTCTGGCAGGTAAGTCCAGCCAACTCACGGAAAAGCGAAGGAGTTGAGAACGGAATTGTTCAGTTGTACCCTAGAGTTACAAAAAGAGTCTTGTGCTAAGTGCAAAGCGTGGGATAGAGGTAGAAGAGCTCCACTGACATCTCTAATCAACAGCTTAGCACTGGAATGGTAGGTCTTGCTTAAAAGAAGGAGAAAAGGAAAATGCAGGTAGGGCGGTCCCAATCCAACCACGTTGGGTAAGAAATACTTAACCTGTACTTCCTTCTTCACCACTAACGTTGTGTGGAAGCGAGGGTTTGAAGTATTTTGTTAATTGAATGTCAAATCTAGGCTCTGTGGTCTGGAAGAGTAGTAGAAAAATTTAGTTTTATAATTTTGTGGTGCTGGGACTGAACCCAGGGTCTCATGCATATAGACAAGTGCTATGCTGTATATCCTCAGCCCAAATTTACAGTTTTCAAAGGAAGGTCAAACACATTGCGTTGCCTTACCTGTCACAGAGAAACAATTCCCGACACCTTCAGCTTCAAGGAGGTAAGGCTTAATTTAGTTCATGATTTTAGGAGATTCAGTTTATGTTAGGCTGCTTTCAAGGCAGAAAGACGTGGTGGAGCAAAGTTGCTTAGTTCATGGAGACCAGGAAGCAGAGCAGAGCAGAGCAACCGTGGCCGAGAGGAATTGGCTGGGGACCATACACAGTTCTACAGCGTACACTTCCACGACCCACCTAGGCACACCCAGGAGTGTGCCTTACTAATCTACCATGTGTTTCTTAATGCAATGAAGTTCACAAATCAGGATTAACAGTTGCACACACCAATGTGCAATGCACAGCAAAGTAAGATTAGGTGGACCTTAAATGATAAGGTTTTCACACCTAAAATGCTTCCAGTGTGCTTTTTTTATTTGCAGTGGCCGCAAGGCAGTGTGTTCCTATTGTAGCTGATGAGATCTATGGAGACATGGTGAGTCTGAGTTAGGAGATAGCTTATCTCAACCCCAAATTGTTTCATGCGACCTCTAGTGTAGTAGGCAACTATAGTAATTGGAAGCAATTATGAATCATTTCAGTACAGCAAATCAGTATCCTTGCCATATACATATGGAGACATATATACATATATATTCTTGCCATATGTATATGGAGTTATATATATACATGATATATATAACCATATATATTGCCATATTGCCATATGTATATGGAATTATATATATGACTCTATAGAAATTTTCTGAAATCCAAAAAGCTTTACTATCCAAAGATTCTTGAAATTTATTTGATTTCAAAACCTCAGTTGACATGATATGGAGATTTTTGTAGTTTTTTGTTTATGGCATTTATGGATGTATATTTGTTAAGAATGTAAGGAAAATGGTAAACAAGTTAATTGTCTTGATTAGAGACTGCTCTGGGAACGTTACTGTTTAGTGTATGCATTATATAGCCTTTCTAAGAATCCAAACATTTTTGCATTCTGCAATGCAACTGAACCCGTAACCTTTAGGTAAAGGATTGAGGATTCATATTTTATTTTTAAATCTAAAGTTCTAACAGTCACTAATTCTTTAGAGCCAGGCTCATGAAGTGGTATACAGCACAGCAATGGAATCAGTTACCTCATTAAAATTTTTTTTTAATCTAGGCCTGACATCAAATTAAATGTCTTTGGAGGGTCCCCTCTGAGGCCTCTTAGAACTCAATCATGTGACCCTGCACTAATCATGCTTCAGGATCGAAAGGATCCTATAAATCTGATGCTTTGTCCTTTGAGATATGAGGAAATGAGTGAGGAGGAATAGAATTCAGAGGAAAGTATGCAAGACCTCTTCTCTACAGGTGTTCTCAGATTGCAAGTACAAACCCCTGGCCACGCTTAGCACGGATGTTCCCATCCTGTCCTGTGGAGGGCTGGCCAAGCGCTGGCTGGTTCCTGGCTGGAGACTGGGCTGGATCCTCATCCACGACCGAAGAGACATTTTTGGCAATGAGGTAAGAATGATGTGGTAAAACAGTGTGTGTAATTTAGAACATATATTTGCACAGTGGTGGAGAAGTAGAAATTTCTCTTCCCTCTCCTTTTCTCTCTGTAGTTCACAGTGCCTGGAAACCTGCTGGATAAAAATAGCTAGTTCTCTCCTCAGCTTAGCTTTTATGTATCTGGATCTGTGAAGGAATTCTACCTCCAACTTTAGGACTTCAAGAAAGGGAATCAGTAACAGTAATGACAGCTGACACTGTGCATCCTTATGCATGGCTAAATGTGTCTCTTGGGGTCCTTTCAGATCCGAGATGGGCTGGTGAAGCTGACTCAGCGGATCTTGGGACCTTGCACCATCGTCCAGGGAGCACTGAAAAGCATCCTGCGTCGCACCCCTCAAGAGTTCTACCACAATACTCTAAGCTTCCTCAAGGTAAAAGCAGCTAATGCCCTTTTATTTGGGAGGCTTGGGAGTCATAGAACACCCCCAGTTGTATTAGGAACAACTGGTCCTCCTTTCTGGAATATTATTCCAATATGGGGCTTCTGTATCACGTGATGGTGTTGGTGTATCAGCTCATACGTTCCTCTCACTTCTGTCAATTCATTCTGCTGCTGGCCAACAACTTCAAGTTATATATAGATATTTTTCTTTGGACTCTTATTGTGTCAGATAGTTTACTGACCTTCCAGGATTACTTTACTTTAATGATATCACTTTTTCTACTTAAAATTTGATTCTTGACTTCTCGCTGCCTCTTCTTATAGGCCAACGCTGATCTCTGCTATGAGACATTGTCTTCAGTACCTGGACTCCAGCCAGTCTGCCCTTCGGGGGCTATGTACCTCATGGTGAGCATGGAGGGAGCAGGCATTAGATCTATGCATGTGCTAAGCACAGGGAAGGTGGTTGGCAAGGCTGCCATGGGTGGTTGCCCCAGGCGTGTGCCATTCACAAAGGCAATGGGTGAGGTTCCTAAGCCAGTCAGTTGAGAATTTATTCTGAATTGTCTCAATATGCTCTAACCCCAGTGTTCATAAAACTTTTAAAATCACTGAATTCCTTAGCACAGAAAATCACTTTATACGTAGATATACTGAAGTTGACAACACATGGAAGAGGCTTTCCATACTTTGTAGCTCACAACTGGGAGTGATACAGGTTTCCCAGGGGAGTTTGAGATTTGGGGGATTTTGTTTTCAAGATGACTGGTGGGGGGGTGGTGCAATCGCCATTTTGTGGGTCAAGGATGTAAAGGTCTTTTGGTGATGGGAGATAGGGTTTTGTTATATAGTTTAGGCTGGCTTTGAACTCACTAGGTACCCTTGGTAGGCCTCAAACTTATAGCAATCCCCCTGCCTCAGCCTTCTGAGTGCTGGGATTACAAGCATGCTCCACCACACCCTGCCAATAAATATCTTTTAATGGGTAGGACAGTCCCTTATAGTAAAGAATGTCCTGGCTCTAATGCTAACTCAGTTTCTTTTTAGAAACACTGGGATTTTATTTCTCCACTTATCAGTATCCAGGAAAGGACTCTTCAATAAACTCAAACATGAATATACTATATCCACTCCTCCCTGAGAAAAATTCTATGAGTTCTTAGTTATCAATAGTAGAAGAATTCCAAAATAGCTTTAGAGTGGTCCCTGCCCTATTTCTGCCTATTTCTTAGGAAATGGACCTGTTTTCTCTTCTTCTGCTAGATTTGCTTTTCCCTTTTATTATTGATGTAGGTCGGAATTGAGATAGAACATTTTCCAGAATTTGAGGATGATGTGGAGTTCACAGAGCGGTTGATTGCTGAGCAGTCCGTCCACTGCCTCCCAGGAAAGGTGAGTACTTGAGTGTTCCTAGAGCCCCTGGAGCTCTCCGTCATGTGGGTTTCACCCTTTTTCTCCCTTTATCAAAGTAGATTCTTATTTGATAAGATTTAAATTGTTGTGTCTCATAGCTTCTATTTAAAATTTGTTTCTTCCTTGTTATTGTCCTATCCATAACAGGAAATTGCAACCAAACATTCTAGATAATAGGTAATCAGATTTGTACCACATTCGTTTTGAAATAAATTAACACATTTACTGACTTAACATGCTGCTGGAGACTGGAGGAGATGAACTGATACCCTTCATGAAATGGCCTCACTCTTCTTGCTGATTAGATCCCTGGTCATTTTAGGGGAGTCCACTCCCAGATTCAACTGCTCTGAAAATAAGAGGCTTTTCTTTTTTTTTTTTGTCAGTGCTTTGAGTACCCAAATTTCTTCCGAGTGGTGATCACTGTGCCTGAGGTGATGATGTTGGAGGCCTGCAGCCGAATCCAGGAATTCTGTGAGCAGCACTATCATTGTGCTGAAGGGAGCCAGGAGGAATGTGACAAATAGGCCTTCATCCCTTCTCCAAGGAGGGCTGGATGGGCTCTGCTGCTCCTCAGGGGGTCAGATGCCCCACGGGGGAGGGGCCTCAAAATGACTACCCAAGAGTTCAGAGTTACTTTTGCTTTTCTGCAGTACATCCACATACGCACTCTGAATTCCAGATTCTTCCTCCACTCTGCTCTGCTGGAATGACTAATTCATTAACTTGTCACCCTCTTAGGACTTTCTTTTTCCTGACAGTACAAGTGAACAGAGACTAACAGAAAGCAATTGGGACAAGAAAATAGAAGAAACAAAAGATTGTGAGAACTGTGTTCCTATTTCCTCTAATCTAAGAGTGCTCTTTTCATTGCTATTAGTGCCTTTCTGCAATAGTTAAACTGAAAAGTTGAGGACACATGTATTTGGTTAATTATATTCTAAACACAATAGGAAATTTGCTATTTAAAGAATCCTTGACGGAAAACTTTTTATGGTTTTTTTTTTGGTAATGTAAATATCCTTTAATTGACCAACTTCCTAAGTTTAAATTTGTATGTACCAGGCTTTCTTAAAATGAGAGCATATTTCAAAAGAAAGGAAGAATCAGAGGCTCTTCCAGAAATACTGCTGTACAAAGTCCAGGAATATCCTTGTCATTGTTACAGAATCATTACCACTTTCACTATAATGTTAATATTGATTTAATATTTGTTATATTATCTTTTCATATGTTTTCTAAAAAACATTTATATTATAGAAGACCTTTTATTTTGCCAAGGACATAAATTATTTTTTTAATAAATTTTATGAAGTACAGTCCTTTGTGATGTGTTGTCCCCCCCTCCTTTGCAAGGGAATCTCTATCCCTGGACACGTCTCTGTCTGATTGATGATTATCCACTCAGTCATTTATTTATTGTAGATGTACTGATTTTTAGATTTAGGAAATACAGTTCACCACATATTTTATGTGGGATTTCAATCTCTGGCTTCCTACTTGCAAGCCAGGCAAATATGAAGATAACACATTATAACTGGTGGCTTTAAATTTACACTTTCAACCTCTGGTACTAAATCCTCTCCTTGCCTAGATCCACTAACCACAAACTGGGAAACAAAGTGAAACTGATTCAGCTTGACCAGCACATAAGTTTTCTGGGATCTTCTTTCAGCCTGAGTGTTTTGCCTGTAAATTCTCTTAGTTTTCTGTTTAATTTTTCAGTACTTTTTTTTTAGAGGTGGGAGCCCCAAATTATCTTGCAAAGTTGGCTGAGGTTAGGATTAAACCATAGTCAGTCTGGAGATTTCTCATCAAGGAAAGTCTTCTTAACCAAAACAAGAACTTCGTATCTCAATCTTGCCAGTCACACTCAGTCACCATGACAAACAAACAAACAAAACAAACAAAAAACCCATCAAATGTCTCCTTCAGACCTATGCATTCAGTCAGTGCACACAAAAAAGTAGCTCTTAATTTTCGTCAGCAAATCCAAAACGAATGACCAAGATGATAAAGAAGTCAAGTTTCCTGTAGGCCACAATTTTGAAGAATTTCCAAGTGCCTGACTCCTCTTTTCCTGTCTCTTGCTCCTAATCCCACAAAGATCTCTGCCCAGAAATAAACAGGAAAGCTCAGTGGTTCACCCTAGACATTTTACTTCCTGTGAATGGATAACTCTACTATCATTGGTATAATTTGATTCAGAACGCCTAAATTTCAGAATTTCCTATCTATATTTTGATAAATGATCACATGGAATTCAAATTTTTAAAAAATATTGTAGTAGGTGTACATTGGACAAAATTTAAAACAGTATAAATCAACCAATCAACCACTTTTCCTATTTCCATCCTTCAGCCACCCAGTTTCTTCTGAGGAAATCAATTATCAGTTGCTGGTTCATACTTCCAGAACATTCTGTGTATACACAAGTGTCTCTCTTTTATCTTTTTTCTTTTTTCAAATCAAGTGTTACTCAACTTTTAATTCCGAGCCCTACGGAAGTCAAAGGAGAGATGAGGCACTCATCCTGAGAGCCTCGAGAAGAAACCCTCAAGAGAGGGGCCGAGGCCTCAAACAGCATTTCTAAGAGACTTGACACAACATAAAGACTACTTATAAAGGTCATAAACAAGTGATTTAGTTCACTTTTTTCCCCCTAGGTCCACACTCCAGCCGACTAGGAGAGTAACACGATCACACTCAAGAGGTCCATAACAGCTCCATTCTACAGGCCCTTGATGCCTGACCCCTTCCCCGACCCCAACCCATAGCTGCGCAGGCGCAGGCGTGTGGCACCGCCCCCATTCTTCCTGCGCAAGCGCTGTCTCAGCCCCGCTGCATTGCGCAGGCGCAGAACACTGGCTGCCGCCCATTCACGTGTCTTCCCAGGAGCTTTGGTTTTGCTTCCGCGTTTAGTTTCTCCTGGTTGTGCCACCTGGTGTGTCCTCTGGTGTGCCCAAACGTCTGTTAACCTTTGCCAGCTCCAAGTCAGTTTCACGGAGTAGTGTTAGTTTCCAAAAATGGGATTTTTCGTCAAAGAATCCTGTCCTTCGCAGGCCAGAAGCGGAGTTACATGCCTGTAGTCCCCGCACTCAGAAGGTCAAGACTGAAGGATCACTGTCAGTTTGAGGCCAGTCTGGGCTAAAAAGTGAGTTCAAAGCCAACCTGGACTGCATAGTGAGACCTTGTCTCAACAAACACACCCGTGTCTTTTGCATCCTGAATGCTTGCTATATGTTAGGATCTCTACTCGACCATAAAAATGAATCCACCCCCATGGTTTTTTGTTTGTATGTATGTATCTTTTGAGACAGAGTCTGATGTAGTTCAAACTGTCCCTGAACTCAGTGATCTTCCTGTCTCAGCCTCCTGAGTGCTGGGATTAGAGGTGTTCCCCACTGTGCTTGGTCACTTCTGTCGCCTTATTGGAGATAAAGTTGGACACTCAAGTGGTAAGCACAGATATTGTTCAGTCATAATACTATTATAATAGGAAAGAGTCCAACATGAATTGAACTTTAATTTGTACAGAGATAATTGAGCCTCTGTACAGAGGTGATAGTGAAGGAATGGAAGGAGTAGGGGGTGGGGGTGTCCTGGCAATGTCAAGGAAGCAAAAAGTTACAAAAGATGAGAATGGAGGATTAGTCCACCTGTGATCCTTTAGGGATTGACGTTTATGGAAATTAAATTCTTACCTTCCCATGGAGGGAATATGGTGGAGGAATATGAAGAGGAATATTATGTTGAATATTGGGTAACATAAACAGGAAATTCTTTAGGCAGCCTTGAGTTTTTGGAGGCAAATTGTTAAGCCAAGTTTGGGTTTTGTTAAGAGTGTGGCCCTAAGCTGTTAGCAACTGTTAGTGTTTTGTTCATGTCTGTTGAGAGAGCCTCACTAGAACTAATCAAGAAGAGAGTCTTTGTCTTTCTACCTACTTGGCCACACTACTACATGTAAACATATTTCATGTGTTGTAGAACATGCAAACCTGGATGCCTATAAATTGGCCAGACTCTTTTTTTTGGCACCTTCAAAGAGGCATTCTTTGGCACTCAGATTAAAATGTATTATGTAGGAGCTCATGTACAATTCCTCACACAAAGCATTTAATGGAACTAGCACTTGTGCCTTGATTTTTGTCAATATTTAAAGCACAGAAAAAGAATTCTTGCCTCTTGAGACATTTACTTATTTGGTAATTGAAATTCAAAGGATTTTTACATTATGCTCCATTTTAGAAATCCTTAAGAATGTCCTTTTTGTCAGTGCATATGCTAAAAATAGAACAGTACAGAGAAGATTATCCTGATAGTAGCAAACCACATTCAACAACCCATGAAAGGATTATGGATCGAGACAAAGTAGTCTTTATTGCTAGGGTACAAGAATGGTTCAGCATATAAAGTCATTCACATTAAGGGAAAAGAAGGACAAAAATTATGATTATTTCAGCAGATGGAGAAAAAACAGTTGGCAAGATGCAAAATTCTTTCATGCCAGGTGTGGTGGCACAAGTTTGTAATCTCAGTTTTCTGAGAGACTGAAGCAAGAGTATCACAAGATTGAACTCAACCTGGACAATTTAGCAATTTAGCAAGACCCTGTCTGTAAGTAAAAACAAAGGGCCGGTGATGTAGCTCAGTGTGAAGACCCTGGGTTTTGTATTTTCAGAATAGACTTCCAAATCTTTTCATGGTAAAAATACTCAACAGTAAGACTAGAAGGAAATTATCGCCATATATAAGGCCATCTATGAAAAGCTCAAGCTAACATTAAATGCAGTGGGAAAAGACTGAAAAATCAGTTCCTTTTACATAGCCGTAAGACAATAAAATAAATTTAACCATGGAAGTAAAGTATTTCTGTAATTAAAACTACAAGATATTTCAGAATGAAGTTGAAGAAGACACAAATATAAATGGAAAGACATCCTGTGCTCAGGGATTGGAAGACTTAATATTGTTAAGATATCTATAGTACCCAGAATGATCTACAGATCAAAGTCATGATGTCACTTTTTTGCAAGGACAAGTGCACTCCTACAAACCTTAACACAAATGTTCATAGCAGTATTCACAATGGCCAAATGGAAACAATCCGATTGTCAGTCATCTAGTGGATGGGTAAGTGAAATGTGCTACATTGACACAGTGGAGTATTTTTTGAGAGCAAAAGGAATAAAGTGCTGATACATGCTGCAATGTGATTGGAACTGTGAAAATGTTAGGTCAAGACAAAGAACCCAATCAGAAATACAATATAGTATGTGATTCTGTTTATATCAAATGTCCAAAATAGGCAAATTTAGAGGTAGAAACTAGATTAGTGGTTTTCTAGAACTGGGAGTGAGGATGTGAATGGGGAGTGGGGAGTGATTGCTAATGGGTTCAGGGCTAGTTTTGGGGGTGATTAATATGTCTAATATAGTGATGACTGTATGACCTTGATTATACTAAAAACAATTGACATATGCACTTTAAAGGGGTGATTTCTGTGATATGTGAATTAAATCTAACACTTAACAAGAAACTTGCAATGGAGTTAGACTTCAAGAAGACCAACAAAAATACTTGTTTAGTATTTAAAGAATTAAAATAATTTTTACAAATCATTCATCTGTTGCTGGTGGAAAATAGTAACTTTTATGATATTTTCTCATAAAGATTGTGATTTTTTTGACATCAGCATTCTGAAAGTCAGGGATAATGCTTTTTTTTTAAGACATTAAGAGTGGGAAATACTTATTGAGGGAAAAACAGCTCCTATCTGAAAGGGATAGGAGGGGACCAGACACTGCGTTTCCCATGAGCCCACTTCTCAAAGTAAGTTTTATAGAGCAAAATCATGAGGTGGGTGCAAAATCATGCAAGTATAAGGTGGGACAAGATTACACATATAGTCACTTAGGTAATACTGATTCAATGGGGATACAAGTTACAAAACAAGTGTGTATGGAAAGAACAAGGACCTTTCTGGGAAGGGATAGGTCAGCAGGTTTGGTCCCCCACCAAGATGACTAATGCCTATGTAGAATATTGATCATTGTTGTTTATCCCTCAGGGAAGTAAATAGGTGTAGTCATTCCATTTTTATTTTGAGACCTGACCTTCAGTGATGCACCTCCGCCCACCATTGTGATGTGTTCTTATCTTCTACACTCACTTTTTCCAGGGCCTTGGCCTGTGTGACTGCCTATAATATTGCTACCTAACTTAGCTGTGTATAGTATTCCCCCTTTGAAGAGGTATCCCTAGCTGCCATGAGGGACCAGGGCAATGACCGTTCTGGCTACTTCTGGCTGAAAGGAGTCATAGTTGTGATCTGCAGCCAGAGATACAACACAGAGGTCCCCCGATACCCCACATGTTCTCAATGGTAGGCATATTGATTTAAGTCTGGAAGAGACAAGATCAAAGGAACAGTTAAGTGTGCATGGGCCAGATAATAAGATCAGTGACATTATCATGAATATAACCAACAAAAGTTTCCATTAGGAAGAGCTAGATACCCCCCCAATGCAAACCTTCCCCCTACAAAAAAAAATAGTAATAAAGGGCAAAGAGGAGGCCCAGGGAATCTGACATGGCATTAACCTGTCATTTCATATCCTGAACAGCAATTAGGATATTATCAGAAGGATCAGGAAGGTACACATGACATTTGGCTAAGGCACAAGTGCCCTCTTGTGTTGCTGTTAGAGTGTGTAATGCTATCTGATTTTTGGAGGATGACTTGCTTCATTAATTTTAATTCTTTATTCAGGAGAGAGAGACTAGTCAAGATGTTGTTTAAGGCCCATTGAATATAGTTAGTCGAGGTATTGACAAGTTGCATGACAGCCTCTAATCCTAGGAAAGGAATAAAGATAGATGCCAAATGATCATACCAGTGAAACACACTTCTAGACTATCCATATAGTCAGTGGAGTAAGTTCGCATGTTTGCCTTGTAACCATGCAAGTCCCAGCAGGCATAAACCAGCCTTAGACCTGCAACACTGTGGTGTGTGCACACTGCTCAGGAGATGTCCATCTCACATATTTAGAAGAGTTAGGTCAGTGAGAACAGGAGTGATTTCTCTGTTCTTAACGTAAGGGGGCCATTTAACTAAGATGTGCTATAATTGGAGTTAACCACATACAATCATCCTCACCACTGTAAATATGACTTTTTGTCCTTTATTGAGTTGTAAATCCCTGATCAGAGCTATGAGTTCTGCTAGCTGGACATTAGTCCCAGGAATGAGTGAGGAACTTTCAGGCATCTGATGTAGAGTCACTACTGCATACTCTCCCTTTCTTTTCCCATTTTCCATGAAGGAACTGTCATTACAGAAGAGGGTAAAGTCAGGGTCAGTAAGGGGTATGTCTAACAAGTCTTAAATGGCTATGTGCATATAGAGAATTACCTGTTTAAAGTCATGTCTTTCAGCCTCAATTTCTTCTTTCTCTGGTAGAAAGATGGCAGCGTTTAAGGAGGAACATGTCTTTAAGTAGAGTCTGGTATTTAAGAAGTCAGTTGTCTGATAGCCATAGGCTCCCTTGGGAAGAAAGGACTCCTGCCACATTGTGAGGTGTATGCACAGTGAGATCTTTGCCTAAAGTTAGCTTGGATGGCTCTAGTCCCAGTAGAGCTACTGCAGCCACAGCTCTAAGGCATGCAGACCATCCTTTTGCTGCAGTGTTTAACCCATGGCTCAGATAACCTAACATGCTGTTGAGCCAGTCCTTAATCCTGCATAAGCACTCACAAAGCCAAACCCTGCCTTTCATCTGCACATAGATTGTCTTGTCAGTAGGCTCAGTGATGGGGCATTTGGAAGTAGTTGTTTAAGCTTCTGGAATGCAGTTTGGGAATTAGGCTCCCAGCTTAAAATATGGGTACCTATCTTTTGGGCTTCCTTTATAAACTGACAGTGGGGTCATGCAATCTCACCATATCCTGCTAACCAAAGGTGACAAAAACCTATGATTCCTAGGAATCCCCTTAGCTGTTTTGGGCTACAAAAAGGAAAATATTAGTTTAATTCTCTCCTCTCTCAACCTTTAGGTTCCTTAGTAATGATAAGGCCCAAATATTTTACCTCTTGGCTGCAAAGCTGTGCCTTAGACCTAAAGACCTTGTAACTTCTGTCTACTAGAAAATTCAGCAGAGCATGACAAGTGCCTTGCTAGAGAGCTTTTCTTAGTGGGGCACATAACAGTATATCATCTACATATTGCAAGACTGCAACTTGGGAAAATTGAAAACACACTAATTTGTGGGAAGGGATTTGTCCAAAAAGATGAGGACTATCTCTGGACCCTTGAGGAAGCACAGTCCAAGTCAGTTGAGAGGTCTAGCCATTAGAATTTTCAAAGGCAAAAAGAAACTGGGAATCTGTAAAGGATTACAAAAGAAGATGTCTTTTAAATCTAATACTGAGAACCAACCAACATCTTCCAGTTTCTAAGAAAGCAGAGTGTTTGGGTTAGGTACCGAACATGGTGGATTGGCAGTACTGCTTGATTTATCAATCTAACATCCTGTACCAACCTTTGCTTCCCAGTGGGTTTTGAACTCCTAAGGTCAGAGTGTTGCACGGGGTATTACAGACTTTAAGTAAACTTGTACTTTTAAATTATTGATTTAAAGCAATAGTTCTCTTTTAACTTCAGGCCTTAGAGGGTATTGTCTCTAACAACATCTGGGTGCTATTGATTTTCCTGGAGAAGCTTGTCTTGCTGGTTTTCCTGATATAAACTAAACTGTTCTCATTGTTGGAGGAGCTCTAGTTCTCACTGTCACTGAGGTTGGCTGTGGTTCTTTTCAGAGGAGATCTGGTCCTTGAGTGTTATTTCCTGATTCCAGTGTAGATCTTTCTACACTGTTCTGATGGCACAGATCCTTCACCCCACTGGCACAGCTTCCACCACTGGCCTTTGTGCTTCCCAGTGCAAATCTTTGATACAGACTTGCTTGAGACATTATTGTGTGCTCTAGACCCCCAGCTGGACTTGTGTAGGACATTGCTGTACGATCTAGGTCCTCATTTGGATTCTGTGGTTCCCTAGTATGTGGACAGACCTCCTACACTCTTCTGCATTTGACTCTCATGCATCTGGGAAGCCCTTATAAAAAACCCCATGTTTTTGTGGCTGAACCTAAATGGACTGGACAAGGTGTGGATTTAGAATTGGAGATAAAGTGGTGAAAATTCCAGGCTGGCTGGGAGAGAATCAGGAAGCAGCACCCCACCATGAGTCAGCTGGCGCATGGGCAGTGAGAGAAGAATCCCCTCCTTCCACCCTGTCGTCAGCCAGCTGATTTGGAAGAATGCAGGCTGAGATGACAGCAACTGAGCAAAGAAAGAACTTAATGCTTATATTGTTTGATAGACTTTGCAGACCTAGAACTGGTGGTCTCAGCATCTATTTAGAGGACAGCCATTGTGGATTTCCTCCTGTCTTGTTTTTGCCAATATTGTTCTCATTGTTTTGTTTCATTTAGTTTTATTGCTTTATTTTATTCCCTTTTTAAAAAATCTAAAAACAGTTTTTTAAACACAGTATTACATTGCATCAGATAAGTACATATCTATGGTTGCCTCCAAAATATTTTTTATAGATGGTTCATTTAGATCAGAATCCAAACAAAGTCCAAATATTACTTTTTTATTTTTTGTATTTTAAGTCTCTCTTAATATGCAGAAACCTGCCCCCACTTCTTTTCTTCTCATGCATTGACTTGTCACAGAAATAGGTGTCATATAAAATGTTCCACATTCTGGATATGTTTGCTTCTTTGTGTGTCACTTAACTAATTTCTCTAAACCCCATTTTTCCATTAAGTGGATTTTAGCTCTGGAGCATCATTTTCAACAAGGATGATACTGAAAACTTTATGCCTTTTCTTTCTTCAGCTTGTATTTCTACTTTACATCCCTCCCCCATTCTATGTTAATGTAATCCTTCTTTGTCCTTGAAGACAAAGTCCTATTTCATTCATCATGCTTCTTTGCAATAAAAATATGTGGTAGATGTTGAGATGTTCCCTGGTATTCCTGGTATGCTTATCCCCTTCTTTTTTCTTTTCTTTTGTTTTGGAGACAGCATCTTGCTACGTAGTCCAGGCTGGCCTTAAACTTACTATTACTATGCAGCCCAGACCTATCTCAAGCTCACAGTGATCCTCCTGCCTTACCCTCTAAAGTGCTGGGATTATCAGTGCGCGCCACTATGCCAAGCTTTATCCTCTTCTTAAAATGGTTGATATAATTGGCCAGGATCACTTTTCATGTGAATTTTCCAGCTTGGAGATTCCCAGACCATCAGGTAGAATATGTTTGGATGCCAAACCTACATGAAGGAATGCCTATGTTTACAAGGAAGATTTCTTTTTAATTCATCCTTTCACTGATGCTTAACATTTGAAGGGTCCTGGCTCTATACAGAGGTTTAAATGCCAACTCCTGTCTCCCACCTCAAACCTGTTGGTTACTGATGTAATGCTCACATAACTGTGCTCTTGTTCAAGTTTACAGGCCCTTTTATGTTTTTACTCCTTGGAAGTTTTGCTTACTTTTTTGAAAATTGGCCTTTATATCTGAAAATGTTTGTTAGCGGTGTTTCTTTTTTTAATATAACCCTCCTGGGTAGGCGTTTTGAAGCCCATTTTAAGGTGGTCTACTTTGTAGTTCTGCTGCAGAAATTCCTCCACTTTGTTTAATGCCCTCCACCCTCAAGCCCTTCCTCCTGTTCTCCACTCTGGAATCCTTGCTTCATGGCGGATAATGTTCCCTGCTGCTCTCAAACTCTGCTTTGACAATAACTTGAATCATTCCCCAGAAACACTGCCACTGAGACAGCCAGTTTGAAATTACTGTTTTCACATAAACCAGGCTTCTTTTAAGGATCTTTGCTTCCTTGGCCTTGCGCTATTTAACTATCCCCTTTAAAACACAGTTACATTGTTTTTTATTTCTTCTAGGTCTTCTCCTTTGTTTACTTTGGGTCTTGACGTGGGAAATGTCAACATCCCTGGACAGTCTGGCTAACATCCTAAGCCTCGAGCCTTTTTTGAACCTGAAGAGTTGTAAATTATACTCCATCATGGCTACCTCTCCCAAATCCACCTCTTTGTTCCTTGTCATCACCCAAACAAAAGCCCTGTATTTTAGAAATGTTAAACTGTGACATATAATTTATTGACCACAATCTGTTTGTCTTTATTGTTTGCCCTTTAATCTCTGCACAATTTCCCTGAAGTCCATTAACTCCCTTAAATTGTTATACTTGTTTTCCCTTCCACGGTGTGCACCGTGGTACAACATTCTACCTGCATCTTTTCAGTTATCTCAACTTCTTTGCTTCCTACAGCATCTACTGTACAGTGTCTACCAGGATTAATCCAACCTGGAACCTTCTCCATTTCTATACTTAGAAAGAAAGGTAGTTGGATGCCTTTGGTGCATGGCCTATAGTCTCAGGGCTCCTCCACACTGTTTTGGAAATCCTAGTACCAGTACTGGGTCGGTGAGTGCTTCCTTGGAAGTTGTGAGGTGAAGGTGAAGAGCTACATAATGGAATGAGACTGCAGATGAGCTGTTACCACGTTGTTTATTTCAGCAGGGAAGAAATTTCAGCTGTGTTTGAGCCCTCACACTTTCAAAGTGTTTGTTAAAATAGCTACCATTACTCCAGCTAATATAGAAAGTTTCCATTTTTAAATTTTAATTTTTATCAGGAGGAAAAGACAATTCTACACAGAAAAAAATGTAGGATTTAATCCTGTGTTTTAAAATACGTTATCATCCACATTATTTTTTGTTGTTGTTGCTTACTTTTTGAGACAGGGTCTTGTTAGTTCAGTGTGACTTTCAGCTCATTAAGTAGCCCAGGGTGGCCTTGAACTCACTGAGCTCTTCTGGCCTCAGTCTCCCGAGTGCTGGGATTACAGGTGTGTGCCACCATACTTGGCATTTATTATCGATGCAATTAAAATAGCGCACTTGAATATATATCTCTCCAAAGGAGATTTACAGATGATCAATAAGTACATCATGATGGCACACACCTATAATTCCAGTACTCTAGAGGCAGGAAGATTGTCACTAGTTTGAGGTCAGGCTGGGCCACATACTGAGTTCAAGGCTAGGGCAACCCACTCAAGACCCCTGCTGTTTCTCAGGAGCTATCCCTATTCTCCATTCATTTTCCCCAATAAATTTTAAGTACATAAAACTGTGTTTGCAATCATTGACTATTAAGGAAATGCAAATTGAGGCCACAGTGAGATAACATTTCATATCTACTAATAAATCTATGAGAAGAAACCAAACATACCAGAGAATAACATTGTTGGCAAGGATGTGGAAAAATAGGAACCCTCATTAATTTCTGGAGGTAATGCAAAAGGGGAAAGTTTGTTAATTCCTTAGTAAGCACAGATTAACCACATACAACCCAGCAATTCCATTTCTAGGTTTATATTCAAAATAATTAAAGTCTGCTGTCCAAAAACTTGTGCACAAATATTCATAGAATATTCACTCTTTAAGGTAGACAAAAAGTAGAAGTGACCCAAATGTCCTTTAACAGATGGATAAACATATTGTGGAATATACGAATCATAGAATATTTTTCAATGGTAAAAAGGAATGAAGTACTATGATTTGCATCCATTATGAGTTTGTACTACGCTTTTTCAAGATTTTATTATCAGGGAAGGCTGGACAGAGGAATACTTGATTTCTTTGCATAATGTCTCACAATTGCTAATAAATCTACAATTACCTAAAAACTTTTAATTATAAAACTGACACTAAATAAAGTTTCATTAAAAACAAAAATATATGACTTGAATAGCTTATGTCAGAAACCCATATTTCTCTAGGTTTTAAAACTTAACATTTTGAGCAGGGGATTTAGCTCAGTGGCATAAATGCCTGCCTAGCAAGCGTGAGGTTGTGAGTTCAATTCCTGCTATAAAAAAATTAATATTATGGACAGTAATCACAATTTCAAAAAACCTTAAGTGTGGAGAGTCACACGGTAAATATACCTTCCCTGGTGTTCCTCATATCCCCGATCCTGCCTGTCTTGTCCTCCCAGGGGCTTGCTCCTTTAACTTTCCATATAGATTATTTTCTCCCCTCTATGTGTAAGCTAGTATTTTCTCTCAATTTAATAATTCGCTTTTTCTTAACAGTGCGTTTGGACAATTGGAGAGCTTTCCCTATCTGCACACAGAGAACTCTGTTTCTGTTTCTGTGCCTTTTCCTCTTGCTATGCAGTGTTCTGTAGTGCAGCTCATAGGGGTAAAGGGAGGACACCTACTGGGTAGAGAAGTGCATGACCTTCCTCAGCACCAGCGAAGGCAGATGGTGCTGCTGCTGCTGCTGGAGGAACGCAGTCCTCCTAGGAGCACGTGACTTCTCCCCCTCTGTCTCACTACTTGTCTCTTAGAGCCTCACTCCACCTCTCCACCGCTCATCTCTAATGTTTCGCCATCGGCTGCTGCCATCTGTGTAAGAATCACTGAATCCCAGCGGTTCCTACGGGCTAAACCCTGCCTTTCTGATGCCCTCCTACTCCTGCTTCATGGAGGTCTCAAAAGTACTACTGGTTTCAACTCGTAATGTATCAGTCTAACTCTGGGATTGTTCCTGTGAGGACTCCCTCTCTCCAGGAGAGGCCTTTCTATCTACCTGGATAAGGTAGAAACCTGAGAGTCATCTTCAACAGCTCCTTCTCCTGCATTTCTCCATATTCAGTCTTTGCAAAGATCCCTTAGACCTCCACTCTTATCCAGGCTCTGCTGGCTTCCACAGTCTCTCAACTGGTCTAGCTACACCTAGTCCATCCACTGCCACCCTCAACATTGTAGCCAAACAGCCCCCCTCAAAATAAAACCTTAACTCTGATTTTTCACCTGTTCCAACCCTTCACCCACTGCCCATTGCTTTATAAACTGAACAAAACCCCTAGTCTGGCCAGCATGGCCCTGCACGGTCCAGCCCTGCCTGCTTCCCTCCATTCTCATCTTGTGCTATGCTCGCACTTGGAGCTTCCTACTGGAAGGTCTGCTTCCTCCTGCCACAGGCCTTTTGCTTACATACTTCCGTGTCTAAATCATTAAATCCTATCCATCTTTCAAGGCACGGGTCAGTAAAGATTTCTGCTGCCTTTCTGCCTTGGTCAGCTTCTTTGGTTCTGTCTCATTTTGTTTTATACATATCCCTCTGAATGGTTCCAGCATGTCATTGATGTCTGTTTTCTTCACCAAACTATAGGCTTGCTGTGCCCAGGGACTATATGTCCTTGCTAATCATTATCACCCAACAGTTAGTTTTGTATAAATTAATGACCACTGATGCCATGACAATAATGAGGGTGCCTGTCTACTAACCTTAGCTACTACAATCTCCTTCAAGACACCTCAGACCTAGTCGTATGTCTTGTTTCCCAGGATGTTGCGGGGGAAGGATTCTCCACCAGCACAGAGCTCAGGCTCTGGAGACAGATATGGGCCTGTATCGGCACTGCCTTTTACCTACTGCAATTCTTTGGCAAGTCCCTTTACCTCAATAAACCTCAATTTTCTGGTCTCTAAGAGAGATTTCTAGTTACCTCTTAAGAGATATTTTGTCACATGCATTACCTTTAATTTTACCTCAAACATCCAATCTGATACACTGTCCTTTGTCAGTTTTTCTGTCTCCACAATAGCACTTTTAGCCTTTCTTTTTTGAACCTAGGGTTCAAAGTTTGCCCATTGCACTTAGATGTCTTTCCTTCCTTTAAGAAAATTCACCTGACTTTAAAATTCTTTTTATCTTTCATGTCTTTTTGACAGTTTTGAAGAATTCAAGCCAGTCTCTTGGTGCGACATCCTATTTCTATGTTTGAACATTGCCTCTTGATTACACTCAGCCTAAAGATTATTGAGAAGAAGACATCAGCAACAGCTTACGTTTCCGACACATTCCACCAACGAGGCGCACAGTACTAGTGACATGACCGGTGCTGGTAATTCCATTACTAGGTTAAGGTAGAGTCACATTTCAAAACTGTGATCTGAGGATTACATGAAGGAAATTAACCAAGGAATCTGGTCCATAAACTTCATTTCTTGCCCATCCCCTGTTAGTATTGGCTTTGGGGAAGACCCATAACATTTTTGACTTTTGGTGGAACTGTTAGATATCTCTCACTAGGGAATACTTTAAAAAAAAGCTCTCGCATGGAAATTTTCAAGCATCCACAAAAGTAGAAAGAATAGTGTAACAATTCAATGTCTTCACTACCCAGCTCCCAAAAGTTATCAGCCTGTACTTGATCTCCATTACCCTTTGCAGTACTGGGGATTGAACCTAGGGTATTTGTATTGAGCTACATTCTCAGCCCTTTTAAATTTTTTAAAAATTAAGACAGTCTTGCTAAGTTGCTAGGTTCCCCAGCGGAGGCTCAAACTTGCAATTCTACCTCAGAATGCTGGCTGGGATTACAGTTATGTGCCATATGCCAAGCTTTTCTGGTATATTTTAAAGCAAATCTAAGATTTCATGTGATTTCAACCCATAAATATTTTTATGCATGCAGAGATTTAAAAATTATTTTTTGTAACCCAACTCTAATGCAATTTTAGTATGCAACAAAAATAGCATCTTTTATAAATTTTTATTTTTATTAGTACATGCTTGAATACATTCATAGTGGGGAGTTGGTACACATACATATCACGTCTTAATCCTTTATACTTCCCCTCTCTTCCTTCCCCTCCCTCCCTCTCTAGCTCCCTTTCCCATCTGCAAAAGGTCTATATCCCTGTTTCCTGTTATCAGTCTTCTTATAAATTATAAATTATTTATAATTTGGGATTCTCATATAGGTAAAATGTGGTATTTAACCTTCTGGGTCTGATTTGTTTCACTTAGCATTCATGGTAAATTTCTGGCATTAGTCTGACTTATTGGTAGCATACCCAACTATTATATCCAGTAATTGCTACCTGATTGTTCTATTGTTTTTGACAATAAAATATCATTTTAGGGCATACAAGGGCTGATCAAAATGTGTTTTAATTTAAAAAAATTTTTTTAAATGATTAAAATTTTAAATTAAAAAAAATGATTACTGGGTGCAGTGGCGTATACCTTTAATCCCAGCACTTGGGAGGCATGGCAGGAGGATCACCATGAGTTCAAGGCCAGCCTGCACTACATAGCAAGACCGGGACTTAAAACAAGCAAACAAATGTTACAGTAAAAGATACATTGCCATTAATCTGCCTTAAAATACTCTCCCTTTCTAAAGTCACATATACTATTGTTCTTGCTACTTTCAGAAGTTCTGTAAGTCCTCATTTCTAAATATCTTTATGAGCTGTAATAAAAAATACAAATGCTTTTGCCAGGCACCATCCAACAGAAATGCATAAATACATTCTGGTGTGCATTCGTATTATTCACTGGATTTAGCATTGTTCAAATTCTGGCTCTTCCCCCAAGTCAAAATGGCCATGAAAGGTAAACATTTTGAATCGATTTGGGCATTGAGGCAGCCATAACAGTACAGCTAAAGACATTCATTAAAAAAATGCTTCCGGAACTGTTTCAGAAAGTGGCAAGAAAAGCTGGGCGTGGGCACACCCCTGTAATCCCAGCCCTCAGGAGGCAGAGGCAAGGGACACGTTGCAAGTTCGAGATCCGCCTGGGCTACAAAGTGAGCTTGAGGCCCGTCTGAACTGCATAGCAAGAGCCTGTCTCAAAGAAAAAAGAAGGTGGCGAGAATGAAGAATGATGGGATAGATGTATTCAAAGTAAGGGGGACTTTCTTGAGGGGGAATGATGGCAAAGTGTCTTTTATTGTGATAAATTTATTTTTAATTTAAACCCGCATCATATATTTTGATGAGACCTTATAGTCAGGCTCCTTTGCCAGGGCAGGCTTTCCAGCTTGCTTTGATTTTAGGGTGACTCTTCATAGCTGTCTCTTCCCAAGGTCCTCTTTGTAAACTTCCAGCTGCTCTACCATTTTATTTGTTACAACTTATAGTTTAATGGAGTAAAGAGCCTCCTAACTTCCTTAGGCATGCACTTCCCCACGTTTATTCTAATAAATTAAGTCTCTTGGAAACGGATTCTGAGCTCTCTGTTCTTAAAGCTTCCGCCTGAGAATCCCTGTGCCACACACCTGAGTCCTGTTCTTTGAAGTGACACATCTGCCTTTATCCACAGTGGGGCATTAGATATGGATGGTAGCCGCTGTGCTTTTCATTTTTTTTCTCCTGGCATGGAGCCTGTGAGTGAGCTGGGGAGGAGGCATTCGGGACCTGGTATTCCTAGACTTCTGAGCCCCAGTAAACCTTCTTATCTACAGGAGGGAAATGGATTTTGGAAGGGAGTCCTAATCTAGTTGCTTGTCTGAAAAAAAAATTCAGCAGTGAAGAGCTGAGTGGGGTCATGAGAGATGCTGGCTACCTGCTTCTCCTGCAGTGGGACCCTAGTCCTAGAGTAGGAGCTGGAGAGGGAGGAAGCCTCATCTTCTTGCCTCTGTCATGTTTAATTAGGGAGGTGGGGAATAAAGTCAGGTAGGGGCTCAGACTTCACAGGCACCTAACATTATTATCAGGATTTACTGAATTTTCTTGAATAAATGTTTCTCTATTTGTTGTACGCTCTTGGAACAATATCCTGAGGCTTTAAATGGACATTTTTCATAATTTTTATTAGTTAAATATTTGTTTCAGTACAGAGTGTCCAATGAATTCTTTATATTGACATTCCGGAAGTGTGGGCGGCCTGGAGGATTTTTTATTTCTCCAATGATTATTTTTTTTATTTCCCATGACTTATTTACATTGTACAAACACTGATGAAAAGTACCCCACAAGTTCACAGTTACAATACAATATACAGTTACAATATATTTACTTTAAAAATACACTCCTTTATAAAAGGTTCATAGAACATTGGCATGTCTGGGATAGTCAGAAAGAATGCTTCCAATTTCACAATCACAGGTCACCATTTGTGTTTTAAATACAAACAAGTTTTAAATAAAAAATGAATTCTATAGTGGAAAGTTCTTGAAGCAATACTTATTAGTTCATTAATGTACATACTTTCACGGAGGTGTTTTGTCGTGACATTCCACAAGATTAAACCAATCTGACCAAAGACACATTTCCATAGGCTTAGTAGTCCAGAAGGCTCATCCTTTGTTGTTCTCTCTTTTTTTCTTTCCTGATTCTACTGGCTCTTCTTTGCACTTTTTAGACGTCTGTTTTTCTTTCTCATCACCTGAATCAGTGTCTCCTTCCCTTCTGGTAGAAGCGTACCTTCCTTAGCATTCTCAGTAATGTACTATATATTCTTACATGATCCTATCATTTGCTTTTTGTGGTAGCTCTTTTATCATATACCTATTCTTCTATCATCGTGCCCACTCTTCAGTATGATATATTTTTGGATGCATTGAAAATTATGTTGCAGATGTCAGTAATTTCCCTGAAGTATTTCAACATATGTATCATTAAATAGTATTTTCAGTTGGTGTTGGTTTTGGATAAAATTTGCATAGAGCAAAATATACGAATCAAATATACAGTCATCTAGTTTTATTTCATTTTTTAAAAAGTTTTTAAATTTAAAATTTTATTTACAAATAATTTTATTTACAAAGTTTTAATAAATTCATGCACCTGTATAACCTAAGCCCTCATCAGGATCTGAATCATTTCCATCACCACATAAAGTTCTTTCATTTGCCTCTGGGCAATCTAAGAGGAGACCACTATTATGATTTTCTTCTACTTTTTGTAGATATTACTTTCATTTATTCTAGAATTATATTTTTGTTGTTGTTGGTTTTTGAGACAGGATCTCTCTAGGCAGTGGAGACTTGCCTTGAACCCACTTATGTAGTCCAGGCTGGTCTTGAACTCACAGTGCTCCTCCTGTCTCAGCCTCCCAAGCCCTGGGATTACAGGTGTGTGCTACCACATCTGGCCCCTTCTACAACTATGGATAATACGAATCATACAATATGGACTTTTGTGCAGTAAGCCGTCTTTCAGTTAGCCTTCCACTTTTGAGAAGTATCCATGTAACTGCATGTATGAGTAGTTCATTCCTTTTTATTGATGAATAGTCTGCTGTGACATAAATTTAACAGTTTATTCATCCCCCATTTACAATCTCCTATATTATTCTACTGGAGGATTCTTGGTGGAAAATTGAAATAATCGAAATTTATCCGTTAGATTGCTCATTCTAAATTATGAAATGGAAAGTGAACTATAGAGGGAGTAGGACAAGAAGAAGCAAAAGATCAGTTAGGAGGCTTTTGTAGCAGTGTAGGTGAGCTTTGAGATTGGTTTGGATGAACCTTGTAGTACGAGAGATGAAGGATAATCTGATTCTTTGTATTTTTGTATGTTGCATTAGCAGGACTTGCTGATGGATAAAGATGTGAAGCTTGAAAATAATTATTCCTTTTTTTTTTTTTTGAAACAGGGTCTCACTCCGTAGTTCAGACTGGCCTGGAACTCTCTATGGAGCCCGGGCTGTCCTCAAACTCACATCAATCTTCCTGCCTCAGCTTCCAGACTGCTGGAGTACAGGCATGTACCACCACGTTTGGCAGTAACTATTATTGAAACTCATCCTTTTAACCATTCCTTGCTGTTACGCGAGTGGAGAGGAAAAAAGCCAGGCAAGATACTTTCTATTTGGAGATTTGACTAAAACTCAGACCATAAAATAATAAATCGCCAAGTATTTGCTAAATGCTAATAAGGAGCTATCCAGAAAACCAGCATAACTTGTAGCCTCTCTGGCCCCAGCAATATGACTATTAAAAATATAAGTCAATTTAAGTCTTTGAATCTCTACTTCACCCCTACCCGTGTACCACTTGACCCAGCACTTGTACACTGTTGGCTCTAAGATCCAATTTCCCCTATTTCTCTTAAACAGGAAACTTTTAAGTGTTTTTTTTTCTTGTCTGGATCTTCAAACTTGCCACTGTGTTTCTCAGAATGGAAGATTCTGTGATTGGTTAAATGTACCCCTTTCCTAAGCATTTTATATAGAATGAATCTTCAACATAAAATGTAGTGAGATCAAGGTCTTCATCCATTAAATAACTGCTTATTGAGTGCCTCCTCTGTGTCAGGAAGTGTGCTATGCATAGATTGTAACCGAGTGACTAAGATAGGCTCTTTCCTCAAAGAGCTCACTTGAAAACCATGTAAATGAGTGGATTTTACTACAATATGATAAGTGTTATGATAATAAAAAGTCCATAGCAGTGGTATGCAAGTTAGGGGGATTGTCAAGCCAGAAAACACTTCCAGCGTTGTTTTAACTGAGACTTGACAAGATTAAAAAAAGACCAAAGAAGGTGGGAATGGGATCACGTAGGGTATTTCGATGGGAGAAATAGGTGAGCGAAAACCCAGAGAAAGGTATTTATGTGGCATATTGGTAAAACTCCAAATCTGAGATGAGTGAAAAGTACAGCTGAGTAAAGTGAGTGGTAGAGAGGGACAAAAGGACCCGATCATGAGACTGTCTAACTGCATTATGGTTAGACTTTCTGAATCTTCAATACAATACAGACACTGGGTTGGAGTGGGAGCTTGGAGGCAGAAAGACCAGCCAGTAGTTCAGAAAAGAGAGGATGGTGGCATGAATTTAAGGGAGGTGGGGCTCAGGGAAAAAGAAAAACATGAATTTAAGAAATGCTCACCAAGCTGGGTACAGTGGTGCATGCCTGTAATCACAGCACTCAAGAGGTTGAGGCGGGAGGATCTCTGTAAGTGTGAGGCCAGCCGAGGCTGCATAGTAAAATCAAGGCCAGTCTGAACTGCATAAGGAGGCCCTGTCTCAAAAAAAATGTTAATGAGGTAAAACAGACAGTTGGTGAATGATAGGTAGAAAAAGTTAAGGACAAAGTCCAGGTTTGTGGTTTGGCAACCTGTTAAGAGATGAGAAAGAGACCCAAGAGAGATGGAGGATGGCTTGGGGAGGATGAGAAGGAAATCATGAAAATAATTTGGACACTGAGCCTGAGGACACTGAGCATGTTTAAGATACGGCAAATCAGTGACTGCATAGACAGGCCCGGAGCTTAGCGATGTCTGAGCCAGGGCTATACATGTATCAGGCCTCTACATATAAGTGGTGCAGTGTGGGCATTGATGAAATGGTCTAGAGCGAAAACACACAATGAAAAAAGAAAAGGACCTATGCCTGAGCTTTAAAAAAATTTTAAAATTTTATTAGTACGTGTTTGCAGTGCATGAGGTTTACATTCATCTGAAGGAGAAGGTACATAATCATAACTTGATTATTTGTTAATCCCTCTCCTCACCCACCTGCTCCCTGTCTCTAAATCTCCTTTCCCTGTTTTCATTATTATTTTTAGTTCATATTTATGACATATAAAGTCTACATTCATTATGGGTATTTGGTACATGTACATGATACATCGGATATCTTTTCACTTCCCCCTTTCCCCTCCCTCCCCTTTGGTCTCCTGGACTCTCCCATATGCAAAAGATCCGTCTCTTTGTTTCCTTCTAGCAGATCTTTATTTTGCTGTTTAGCTGTACTTTGCCTTACTCATATGAGAGGTCCCATATGGTATTTAAGCTTGTGTGTCTGCTGTATTTCACTTAACATCATATTTTCCAGGTATATCTATTTTATTACAACAGTCTGAAATTTATTATTCTTCTGTATAATTGATATAGGATTCCACTGTGTGTAATACTACATTTGCTTTATCAGTTTGTCTGTTGATGGATCAAAGCTGCTTCCATAATAGCTGTTATGTATTGTGTTGCTGTAAACACTGGTGTATATGCATTGCTGAAATATGATGTCTTTAGCTCTTTTGGGAAGATACCTGGCAGGAGAATAGCTGGATTAAATGGAATTTCTAATTTTAGGTCTCTGAGAAATCTCCATACTGATTTCCATAGTGGTTATACTAGTTTACATTCCCACCAATGATGTAGAAGCGTTTCTTTTTCACCACAGTCAGAGACTCCAACATTTAAGAGCTAGGCAGAGAAAAATATTATACAAAAAACTGAGAAGTGCCCAGAGAAGTGGGAGGAAAGTGAAGACCCAGTGTTTGAAAGAGGAAGTGGCTAATAATCAAAGTGATTGCTGTGAATTCAAGAGAAATGAAAGTTGGACAATGTCCACTGGGGTGAATGAGCAACGTGGAACTAAATGTTTGTTGTTGGCTGGAGATGGTTCAGTGAGGAGGAGAGCATAAAATCCAGTCCAGATTGAAGTGGGATGGAGAGGAAATAGAAGTTGAGAAAATAAAACCAATGAATATAAATAAAAAATGAAGAGAGAGAGGCTGCAGGTTGATTAAGACATAGAAACGAGGGAGAGTTTTTCAAGAAGGGAGATAAGTAAAAGCAAAGAGAAGCGGGTATTTGAAGAGAAGTTTGGAATGAATGGTTCTTGAGAAGCCAGGAGTGAAGGAATCTGCAGCTAAGTGGGAGGGACTGGCCTTAAACAGGAGAGAGACCAACATCAATCTTGTAGCACGACAGAAGAAGCAAACAGGAGTGGGAGGGGAGCTGAGTTCTTTATCCAAGGGATTCTCTTTTCTCTGGGAAAGAAAGGAAGGTAAATAGTGAGAAGTTGGTTGGAGGGTTTTGTAGAGAAAGGGATGGATTGTAGGTGAGCATCAAGGTGATCACAAATTGAAGTAGCTGATTATAAATTCAACATGAGCTGGGCCACCCTGGTATGTGTTTTATCCATTTAGCACTTGCTTGCTGGGCCTCTGGAACAGGCCAGGAGAAAGCAGGGTATTAGGGCCATCCAGGGTCATGATTGCTGACCACAATTCAGCACTTCCCAACCGCCCTTCACGCTGTACGCTCTAGACAGAGGTTAATGGGTATAGTGAGAACAATAAAACAAAAACAAAGCAAAAGACAAAAATCTCTGCTGGTCAAAGAAGTTTGGAGAACCACTATATCCTCTACTCCTTTCTTAATATGTACGTGAACATTCCTGAGTTTCTCAGAGTCTTACTGGTAAATGGAAAGCTCAATTAAATTTAATGGAATCAACTTTTTCAAGCTCTTTGTGTCCAATTTGGTTAATGATGAATTAAATAGTCAAGTTTCCCTTCCTGCACATTAGCCCTGTGTAAAAGAACAGGAATCTTTATTCCTTCTCATTCAACCTGTTTACCTTTTCTGCAGTTAACAATTCAAATCCAGATTGATTTAGGGTAGAGCAATACTAATTCTCTCGGAAATGTGCCCCCTTTTAAAATGAACATTAGCTCCATGTACCTATTGCACTTATCAGTTCCTGTCATAAACTGAAAAAGCAAACAGTAAACTAGCTTCCTTCTGGAGCTTTGAGGACTGTAAGAAGCCAACGTGAACACCTGTCAGGAAAGTAGGGCCAGTGGCTATGCCAAATGGGAGGTTTGGGGTTGGCGGGGCCCGGCCAGAAGAGGCTAACAGACAATGTTACTTTTTTTTTTAAGCTATTGCTGATAGCTAACATTTTATCAGTTTGTACAGTTTAAAAATCGCTCTCATGTGCAGGTTTCCTTTATCATATTTAATTATTCTTGAACAAGGAACACAGTTGAGGGAGATGATCAATGAAAGATGTTTAGGGGGAAAAGAGGGTCTGGGAAGAGAGCTAAAAAATAGTAGGAACAGTGATGTAAACCACGTGTTCACCCCTGCCAAGGACTGAAAACTGGTTTTAGGAGACCAAAAAGATTCAGACACTACAATGGTTCATGGTCTTCCAAAAAACTGTGATGCATAAAAAGATGGAAAAATTTACTTGTGCTATTAAAATTTTATGAGGGGTGATGCTTCAGGGAAAAAAATGTATCTAAAAAGGCTTTCTGAGAATGGTAGTAATGGGGAGGGGTAATGAAAGAAAGATGGAAGAACACGGGTCTAAATCCTGTGTGCCTAGAGCGCTTTCTGACATCTTCGCTTCCTTTGTTGTCAGGCCTGTTGGCTGTTTGTCTAGACTGAGCAGGAGTGACTGGTCCCAGGCAGCCTCATAGCAATTCTTATCCTTGTTCTTATTTCTATAATCTTGGCTTTGCCACTTTTCTTTTGAGATGGCTAACAAAAGGGCAGGCACCAAATGACATCTCATCAGCCAGCACATTTGAGATAGTGGCACAAATGAATGAGATGAAACTTGTTTGACTTGGGTCGAAGATGTCCCCTAAAATAGGGGCTTTGGGAAGGTATTTGAATCAGAGGCATGAAACACTCATCAGTGGATGGATCTGTGGATGCATTTAAAGCAGCATATGCTGTGAGGAGGTGGGAGAAAGTTGGAGAATGTCAGTCACGGGGGGCATATCCCTCTCTTTGGTTGGCTTCTCTCTCTCTCTGCTTCCTGGCTTCCATGATTGGGCGACTTTCCTCCACTGTGCCCCTCTGCCATGGAACTAGGAGAACAAAACTGTAATCTCCGAAATCATGACCCAAATAATTCCTTCCAAATAAGTTGCAATGTCAGTAGTGTTAAAGCTGACTAATTTCTTATAAATCTACTTGGTCATCAACTCTTTATCCCTGGACAGTATAGAACAGGGTTTCCTAACCTTTGCACTATTATATCAAACTATATAATTTTTATTGTTCTGTGTAACTGTAAGACATTAAGCAGTAACCTGGGTCCCTATTAACTAGATTCTAGCAGCAGCCACTCCTTTCGTGATAATAATAAAGATGTCCAGATAAAATATATACAATTATTATGTGGCTATTAAAAATAAGATACTAAGAAGAAGTCTGCAGATATTGCCGGATACTCCTTGGAGGGCATAGTTGCTTCTAGTTGAAAGCAGTAATGTAGAGAATCCAGAGGATCAGAAAGTACTATATCAGTTTCTCTAACATATTAGTATGATCAGAAATGCCACAAAGTGTTCAAGATCTTATTTTAAGTAAGATCCCAGTAAGTGTACAGTGTTGTCAGCAGTGGTGAGAGACAGCAGTGTTACCATGACACTCACATCCAGTGCTTAGTGAGTGCTTGCTGAGAACATTCCATACCTGAATGGTATGGAATCTTCCTTGTTCATCTTCCTAACAACTCCAAGGGAGCAGTGCTGATATTTTTCTACCCACCCTGTCTTTGAGACACTGAGACATGGAGATGCTGAGGAACTTGCCTGTGGTTATACCACTCATAGCAGAGTCCTCCAGGGAGCTCCAGTGACAAGGGCTCATAAATGTATCTGTGTCCTATAGTCCTTCCTGTAATGTCTGTACTTTAGTATCCTTCATGAGGCCAGTAGAGTACTGAGCAAAAATGGCTTCTCATTAAACCTGATTATTATCCATATAATCATTGGTGATCACTGGGATGCTGTGCTGCCAGATCTGGGCATAGCATGCTTTTCCTGTGTCAAGAGATTGCTGCTCAAGCATCCCTCTCTCAGTGAAGATGTCTTTTTCACCTTCACTCCATAGCCCCTCCCCCTGCTTTAGTCTTCCGCAGAGTACTTAGCTTCTGACACGCTTTTGTTTACTGTTTGCTCCCCTGTGCCCCGACAGACAGAAATGTCTCTGGTATGGAAGCGAGGGTTCCTGCCCTGCTGTGGTGGCTGCTGCATCCACAACAGATAGAATACCCTTTGGCGTTAGGCCGGTGCCCACTAAGGGTGTGGAATGCATCAAGACAACACGTTAGCTGCATGCTATGTCTGGAGTCGTGTTATTGGTGCCTACTTTTTTTCAGGACTGTGCTTAAACAGTCTTTCTCTAATGACCAGAGATGTTCATGCAGTATAGGATGCTGGTCCTATACATAAAAGAGCCAGCTTATTGAGGGTTCCTGATCAATGCCTGTTGGAGGTTGGTAACTGGCCAGTGTCATTTGTACATGTCCATTTTGAAATTTTTGTTTTGTTGATCTGTAGATTCAGTAAATTTCATGAAAATATCTAGAGCCAATGAGAATAATTTATGTTTAGGCTTGGGTTAAATCACATAATAAATCATAAGCTATTTTTAAAAATATTGCATGACAATACAAGGGCACATTTTGTGCAAAAACTATCAGAAGTAGATTCTGCCTTTGCAGAACTTTCTGAAATCACTATTCATAAGTTGAAAAAGAATATGGATTTAATTTTAATGTATTAAAAGCTTAGCTATTGAATTCATTACATGAAAAATGAAGCCACATAGTAATTATAGATGGAAATACTATTAAATTACAGTCAAGGTCCCTTTGTTTCAAAACCATGTTTTTCTCACTCCCTACAAAATTATTTTGAAAATTTGGGGCCTGACAAACTTCAGGGCTTAGGACAGAAGCCCGGTTTGGAGTTTTGTAGACATGGATTGTTGACCTGCAATCAACCATTTCAGGACATTGTGTTTATATTATAGAGAAAGCTCATTTCCTAAACCCTGAAAATTGGCTCTGGGAAGGTTAGATCTGATTCATTCCTCATCTTGGATTATACTCATTCTTAGGGCTTGTGGAACTAAATAAACTAAGGAGGCAGAGAAATGCTTCTGGATTTCTGGCGTGGGGATAGAACAAATGAACAACATTAGAGGATGCATACCAGAATATTGTCCTGTGTGCTCGTCACCAGTTTTCAGTTCCACGAACTCCCCTGTGCCACCACTGGCTGTGCTGCCCCGCTCGCGACTGAATTCCAGTGCCAACACCTGACTGTTGTCAGTGAGAGACCGTTCCATTGTTGACTCCAGTCTCATTCAACACTGAGTCAGGTTTTAACAGAGGTTTTATAGCACAATTTTATACAACAGTAAAATAAAAAATGCCACAACTGTATTATTGTACTGCATATAATATATTCTCTCACCTTTTGGTGTGGGAATAGAGGCTGCCTACAAATAAAAATGAATTTAGACTAGAGCTGTCCAATAGAACTCTTGCAGTGGTGGAAATGATCTATATTTCTCATTTTACACAGTTGGCAATTGAGTACCTGATATGTGGCTATGAGAGTGAGGAACTGAATTTCTAATTTTAATAAATTTAAAGCTAAACAACAAATGGTGGTTAGTAGCTACTTCCTTGGAGAGCACAGAAAGACCATCCTTCAAGAGTAAAGCTCCTAGACAGCAAGCCTCCCTGTACATCTGAGACTTGAAATACAGGAAATTTAAGGCTGTGCTAAAGTGGATCTTTGTGTTTTGTCTTTTTGAGACAGGGTCTCACTATGCAATTCAGGCTGGTCTTGAACTCACTTCACAGCCCAGGCTGCCTTAAATTCACACAATGATCCTCTTGTCTCAGCCTCATGTGTGCTGGGATTACACGCATGCACCACCACACCTGGCTAAATAGATCTTGAATAATATCCTGAGGCTTCCATCTGGCTGGTCTCTGCTTGTTGCAGGAAGTCAGATCCTTTAGGAGGAATAGCAAACAACTTTGTACTTTGTACTCTGCATCACAAGAAAGTTGCTAATGCAACTTGCCTCAGAAGGTGGATGTTGAGAGGGAAAATCAGAGATGGTGACTATTATGGTCTGTTCCCTCTCTGGCCTGCTTCTGTCTGTTCACAGCATCATCTGCTGTGATCTTATGTTGAACCTTAGGGAAAATGTATTGTTACACTGCTTTGGAAGTTTTGCAGAGATAGGCATTTGCCTAGGCATTCCTACACCCTCAAGGAATTTCTATAGTGGCCAAGTCCAGATATGAGAACAAATTTGCTCCTTTAAAATTACTATAAATTAACTTCCACCAACCCAGCTAGGATGATTCTGATCTGACATCCAGGAAATTTTATGAAGCGAGAAGCACCACAAGGGGGAAACAAAAGGAAAAACGAAATGACAGAGTCTCTCAGGTTTAATATAAAGCAAAACATTAAAAAAGAGGTGAGGCTCAGAGGCCTATAAAGTTCCCGACACATACACTCTTCTATCATATTTTTAATGACCGGAGGACAGGGTGATAACAGGAGTAAAGGAGGTGGTAGCAGGTGATGGCAGGCACATGTACTCGGCATGTGCTGACAGTCACCTCACTTGGAGGATGACGGTGCTGGTTCCCAGTGCAGGGTGTCCAGTTCCAGGTTGGCAGCATGAAGAGCACCTAAAATCCCTGCCCCACGCTGGGAGACTCCAGCTGCAACAGATTTGAGGCAAGGCCTAGCAATGTGCATGTGACCCATCAGATTCTGGTGCACAGAGAGATCTGGGCATCTGTAGAGCCTGGGAGGAAGGACTTCTTACTAGGGGAGGTGGATATTGGAACCATGTGATGATAAGTACTAGAAAGGGGTCTTCTGGCTTAGGGATTAGAGTAAAAGTATTATTTCTCTAGCCCCTCAGGTGATGCATGTGGTACATGCAACTTAGGACTCACACAAAAAAGGACTTAGTTGGTGGTTGTCTACTTTCTGCCCAGTGTAAGTGGATATATAGACTTAGTACATCATCTGACACCAAACACTTTCACTTATATATGATAGATAATAGCAAAAATATAAAAATCTGTTTATAGATGATATGCTTTTACATTAGGGTCCCACAAAATGAGATAATTAGTAATTAGAAGGCATATGAGGGCATACTCTAAACAGAATCTTATTTTGAAGTTGTAGTAATAATGGGTAGCAGTTTCACCAGTCAAAGTCTATGTGTGATACGAAAACACCAGGGGAAATGACATCCAGATAGAGTTCAGCCATTTCTTGGGTTTAAGAGCTTGCCCTGTGTGCAGAATAAATTTCATGTTTGTGCTAACTGTAGGCTGTGAGCATAAGCTCAAAGATAGGTGTCAGTTCCTTCCTTTAATCTTGTGGAAACGCCAAGGATTTAGAGTTCATGGTTTTGGAATACGCTGGTGAAATTTTTGGTGAAAAACCTATTTCCCTGTTTTTTTTTTTAAATTGTTTTTCCTCTTTCCCAGTGGGTAAGATGCAGACAAGGTTTATAGGTTTACTCCACCAGCATTACATGCTGTCTAACAGACTCCAAATCTACACAGACAGAAAGTCAAGAAGAGAAAAGCAGCATTACATTTCACTGGGGAACGCGCTGCTCATATGAGGTTCCTGAGTTGTCTTAGACCAGATTGTAGACCCAAAGCTTGCTCTGCTTGAGCATATGTGGGCATAACTCACGTGCAATGTGCATAATTTACAGAGACCCAGTTAAGGCTCAGAAGCATCCAGGGAATAGAACTGAGGCCAGCCCCAGGTGAGGACAGGGCCTCCTCAACCCCTTATAACACTTGCTCCAAAGGCCTCCAGCTAGACAGAAGATCCAGTGATAGGTCATTCTGCTCTTTCTGGGATCTGACATGGAAATAGCCCATCAAATCCATGAAATCGCCACAGACTTCCTGAAGTCGAGAAACCTTTTCATAAGGCAAAGACCAGCGCCAAGCCTGGGAGACGTTGAGGGCATTCCTGGCATTGGTGTGGAAGGCATGCTGACCCACGCCCTTGCCCCGCGTGGTGTTGTGCACCCACTGCTGGAGATAGGGCAAGAATTCCAACCCCACATACTGATACATCCGGGAAGTCTGCGCAAGGGGCCTCCGGACCAGATCTTCATAGCGCACCAGTAGGAAGCGCTGCCGCAGGGCTTCAGGCAAGAACTGGATAGCCTTGAATATCTCCAGCTGACTTTGGCAGATAATCTGCATGGTGTGATACGGCCGGTCCCCCTCCTTGAGCGTCTCCCAGAGCGGCCCCAACACAATGCGACTGTCAGTCATGAGCTCGGCTGTGGTGTGTTCTCGTGAACGGAACACGGCCCGGGGGTCCCGGACCAACTGCACGACGTGCAAGTTGAGCAGGGGGTCCATGAGCAGCGGGTAGAGGGTCTGCAGGTTGAAGAAGCGCACCTCCTTGAGCACCACGTGGCTGTAGGAGCGGCAGGCTTCCTCCACCCCCTTGAAGGGCTGCTGATGGCACAGGAGCTTACAGTGCGCGTGGTAGGTGATATTGTTCCGAGGGAAGATGTTACAGGCAGGTGGGGAACAGAGCGCTCGGCTGTGTTCCCAGTGGAAGAGGATGGATTGCTTCCGAGGACCAGGATTCAGGTACGCATCGAAGACGCTCATGTCACAGAGAAAGACTGAGCGCAGCAGATCGCGCACCGCCATGTGCAGCTTCCAGGCGGTGCTCTGTGTGAAAGACATCCACACGTGCCAGGCGGGCTCCATCAAGTAGAAGACATCTGGGTGCTGTCCGAAAAGCTGCCCTACGAGGGAAGAGCCCGAGCGCCAGGAAGACAGGATCAGCACGTGCACGGGCCTGGGCTCCTCCTTCCTAGGCAGGGAGCTGTCATACAGGTGGAAGAGGAGCGCGAAGACGGCTATCTGGGAAGCCAAGAACAGGAGCAGCCTCAGTTTTTTGGGCAGTATCATTGTGCTGAAATGGAAGACCTTGAAAGAACAAGCAGAAGGGGCAGAGTTAGGCTGCTGTGTGGGTGTCTGCCTGCCATCTCCTTTAACCAAAGCCACCTTCCCCGACCCTCTCCAAAGCGCAATGTAGAAAGCTCAGAGCAATCCTGCAATCAGTTGCACAAATCCTTCTCCAGATCAAGTCTTGTCTCTTACAGTTTACATATTTTAGGGTCTTTAATTCCTCCCTTTTGATCTTTTTTGGCCACTGGACTATCCAGGATACCTAATCAACATAGGGGAAGGGCTTCTCCATGACACTCCGGTGGTATGCCTGTCTTCAAAGAGGTGATGAAGGCAAAGCTTGAGCTCAGTGTGACCCGAGTCTTGGTTAAATGCCGGGTGATCCTCCTGAAACCAAAGGAGATGAGCCACCCATCAAAGAACACCCCAAGGCCATTTCTCATTGCCCCCTCAATTTCCATGGGATCACTTCTAATTCCCCTCCCCATTTTATTTAACCATGGGACTCAAAGCCTTCAGTCTCCTGAAAGGCAGGGCTGCAGGCTATCAAACTACTTGGTCCTAGAGTTGTCTTTTCAATGGCTGAGCCACCTGCCCATGGCACCTGTCTTTTGTGGCTTGGTCTCATCCTGTGGTATAAAAGACATGGAGAGCCAATTCAACGCTGAGCTTGTGTCTGCACAGGTAATAAGTTTTGTGAATCCATTTTTTAAACTGAGTCATTACCTGCTTACCGGCTGACTGTGAAAGTGTGACAAGCCAGTGTGAGAGCTGTAACAGTGGGGTCCTGGCTTGACCACTTGACACAGCCTACTCAGGCCTGTTCAGTACGTGGGCAGGTTGTGTACCGCACCAGCCCCACAAAGTGCCATATCATCAAGAATTAAAAGATTTATTATTTTAAAAACAATCTCTGTAGATAAACTGAAGTATCTTGGGCCAATCAGAAAAAGTATATTAGGATGATTTTCCTATTATTAGATGTTAAGTAAAGAAAGAGTTTTCATTTTGTAATTTATGTGAAGACCCACAAAGCCTACTTAACTCCTTTTACAGCCAGCGGTGGATTCTTATGAGAAGACCACTGTTCCCAGTTCCGTACTAGAGGATTAGTTCTACGGAAATTTGAACTTTGTTTCTTACATGACACTGGATTATTTTGGGTGATTCCTGACATAAACACACTTGCTACTGCATAGTATGAATACTAATAGCAGTAAGGTGCTAATTTGCAATTCACTATATACCCAAGAAATTCTCCTTTCCAGTTTTAATAAAAAAGAGAAACAATGCTAGGAGCAGTGGTGCATGCTTGTAATCTCAGTGCTCTGGGAGCCTGAAGCAGGTAGATATCCCAAGTTTCAGCCCAGCCTAGGTAATTGAGCAATTTAGAGAGATCTTAGTGACATGCAGTCTAAAAATCAAATATGTATTTTTTGAGACAGGATCTCACTATGTAACTCTTAGCCAACCTCCTGCCTCAACCTCCCTAGTGCTGGGATTATAGGTGTGCACCACAACTATCTTCAAATATTTTTTAAAAGGGCCAGGTATGTAGCTGAATGAGAAGGCTCTAAGTTGAATCCACAGATAGAGAGGGAGAAGGAGAGGAGAGGGAGAAAGAGAAGGAGAGAGAGAAAACAGACAGACAGACAGAGACAAACAGAGAGACAGAGGAGAGAGAGACAGACAGACAGAGAGAGAAAGACTGATTCCCATATTATTTTTCTAGTGACAAATTACCAAGGTTTAAAAAATTTTTTTACTAGATAATTGTACATGGCTTAAATTGTTTTAGAAAGTGTCATTCTCATGGGTATCAAGCCTATATAGACTCAGAATTTAAAATGAGGCTTTCCTAAAATTCTGTGTACAGGAAGGAAAGAAGAGGCGTGCTTACATACCCAGATGTTTAACAGATATGACAGTGTTGGAGCAATCTTGCAACAAGTGGTTAGGTCTAAAGGATAAGCCTGTAGTCAACAGTTAGAAAACTTCTAGAACTATTTGTACACAGGAGCGATGACTCGTCTTTAGAAGGAGTCACAGTATTTTTCAGGGCAAAGAACACGTGAGAATTTTACTAGTTGCTGAACTGGTATAAACCTCTATTTACTAACAGTAGGCAGTACTTATCTACCAGCTGGTGTACTGTTATCAGTATACAGTGAGAAGCCTATCTCTAATATTTGTTTCCTCTTAGCCTATTTCTCAGTTTGCCCCTACCTAGCAACTGGGTTTATTTTTTACATGTCATTTTGTTTGCTTTATGTATATACAAGACAATTCAAATGCATATGTATTTTTAGTTTTGTTCCTCTTTAAAACATACATGCAAAAATAGTTATTTTACTCTGCTTCATCTTAATTTTTCCCTTATACTACATTTTGGGGGGTACTTTTTATGAAATATGCTTCTCAGCATTTCTCATTGGTGGGGTTTTATGTCGTTTTTAATCTTTTTTCATTTCACATGTTTCAGCAATGACCTCCATGTTCACCAACCACTGCATATATATGTAAGATAAATTCCTAGATGTGTAATTACTGAGTCAAAGAATGTGTGCATGTGTAAATTTGACACCTATCACTCAGACAGCCTTCATATTGGTCACAAAGAATTTTCTTTGGCTACAGCTCCAGAAATATTCAAGGGTGGATTTTACAGGAGGAATTGAGCAGTTGTGAGTCCTGGAGTTTATAGCTTGCTTCCTGAAAAGCTTCCACTTTTCTGGCTCATGGGCTTCCTGTGGAAGTCCCCTGACCTTCTGGGAAATTTGTAATGACCCAAGCCAGGCCTTGTGTGGCAGCCGTATGAAAATCAGTTTTCATCTATTCATTACAACAATGGTTTTCCTGTGGCTGTGCCAAAAGCATCTAGTGAAGACTATCTCTTCTTTGTGGCTAAAACACACTTTACTAGCTGTCAGGGAAGGACCAATAGATGGTAATTTCTATCTTGTAGTCTTGGTCTTGTGGAGTAGAAAACCAGCTAAAACATTCTTCTAGTTCTTAAAACTTGAGTCTAAAATAAAATGATTAAAAAGTAGGTCATTATTGATAACTGAAAATGATAATGGACCACCCCTTCCCAAAGATGGAAGATATGACCTAAGCGCAAGAGCTTCTGCTTGGGCAATGGGAGATTCAGAAAGAGTTTGGTACAAAGATAGAAAACAATGGAGGAAAAGGGAGAGGGAAATAGAAACCTGACCTGTGTATAATCATAAGGAGACTCACAGAATTTTATAAGCAGGGCTAATAATCATTATAGGAAAAAGCTAACATTTCCTGGGGATTAGGAAAGCAGGCCTTTCAAAAGATGCCCTCCCTCTCTCCATTTTAGCTTTGGGCCAACTCTGTTACCTGTGGGTCTCGATGGCACTGTGCCCTCCTTGCCTGCCAACTGCTTTTGGCCTCAAGCCCACTCTGTCCTCAAGCTGGAGCTGGGCCTCCTAACTCTGTCCCCAGGTGTTCTCACACTTTAGGTGACCACAGTTCTCATGAATTTCTATAGAGTTTTTTCTGTGGTTTTATTTCTCAGGAGCACTTATCCTGGCCAGAAAGAGCATGTTTATGTGAAGCAAGTTCCATCCAAGGCCCCTGGGCTATAGACAACACCTGGGAGGCTAGACCACCACAGAACGCTGCAGACTGTGATCGGCATTGGAAGCCGACACTCCTCAGGTCCTGGCAGCAGTGAGGGGCTGCACCCTCGCGCTGCTCTCTCCTCTTGCCAAAATTCCTAGTCTGCTCATCTCTAGTCAGCCGTGGAACCGTGCCCTCTCCGCCTCTCAGCATTCCTCATCATCCACTGCTGCCCAAAGATACTTTTTTAAAGCACAAGTCTACCATTCCTGTTTAAAAATCTTTCAGTAACTTTCCAGTATAAATAGGACTAAACCCAGTCTCCAAGCCTCATGCACAGGGTCCTTGATGGTCTGGTCTTTGGTTTCCCACAACTTCCTTTTTTTTTTTTTTTTTTGGTACTTTAGGATGCAGATTCAATTTTTCAGTTATCCTAAATGTGCCCTATTAGTTAGAAGCCCTGAGACATTTGTGAAAGTGCTACTGGTCCTTTAAGCATCTGCCCCCTTGCCACCTTCTCCCCTAAGATATCTCTTTCCCTTCCAAACATTTCATTGGCATCAGTCTCACTTTGTAGGAAACAGCTGTGTATGAGTGTCTCATCCAGTGAACTGCTGTAATTTAAAGGAAAGGCAATGTTTTATCTTGCCTTAAGTGCACAATTCTATAAGTGATTAGGGTTCCTTAAACCCTTGTCAAATAAATGAAGAAGTTAGTACTCAGATGAGTATGGGAAGAGACAGTCATTTTTAGAAAGAAGATAACCAAATGAGCTTATGTTAGTCATCTTTTCCTCACTGGGAGAAAATCGATTTAGAGGAGGAAAGATTTAGTTTGGCTCACAGTTTCAAGGGTTTCAGTCCATGGTTGGCTGACTATATTATGGCCTTTGGCAAAGCAGAAACATCATGGTGGAACAGTACAGTACAAAACAAGCTGATTGCCCCATAGCAGTGAGGATGCAGAGAAAAAGGGAAAGAACCAGAGTGTGAGATATCATATCCATAGGATCCACTTCCTTCCACTAGGGCCCACTACTCTCCCTGAAATTTCATTGAAAATAAGACTTATCTGGAAAATAACCAGCCTTAAAAACTGGATATCAAAAATGCCAGCCCCAGCCATACTCCAGGGGTGCGTCTCATCTAGCCACCTGGATCCCACTGGTTCTGAACTCCACCAAGCCAGATGTGACACCCTTACACCAAAGTTCAGAGGTGTGTCCCTGCTAGATGCACAGAGGACTTGATCTCCACCCAGCCCAGCATCCCAGTGCAATTCATCAGGGGAACGCCTGGCCAGCCTCACAGGTCACAGAAGTACTGAGCCCTGCCCAGCTCAGAGCCTCAGAGCTGTCCATCAGGGAGCAACTAGCCTAGCCAGTGAGTCCTGGAGATTTTGAGCTACACCCATCACAGCACAAGGCTCCAGTGCCACAGTTCAGGGGTGTATCCCAGCTAGCCTTGCAGGTCTGCAGGTTCTGAATCCAGCCTAGTCAGGAAGGTCCTGGCACCACACTCCAGAAGTGTATTTTAGTTAGCTGCATGGTCCAGAGGCTCTGAACTCCTCCCAGCCAAGTGCAATACCATGGTGCCACTGTCCGGGGTGCATCCCTGCTAGCTACACAGAGGATCTGAGCTCTGCCCAGCCTAGAATCCTAGTGCAATCCATCAGGGGAATGCCTTGCCAGCTTCACAGGTACAGAGGTACTGAACTTTGCCCAGCCCAGAGCCCCAGAACTGTCTATTAGAACTGTCTATAGCCAATGGGCCCAAAGATTTTGAGCTCTGCCCATCACAGTGCATGGCTCTGGCACCATAGTTCAGAGTGTGCCCCAGCTAGCTACATGGATATCAGAGGATCGAAGCTCTGCCCAGTGCAATCCATCGGGATGATGCCTGGCCAGTCACAGAGGTCTCAGAGGAAAATTACAAAATGAAAGAGAGCAAGATACAGTCTCAGTCCTCCAGCCCACTGAGAACACGCCCAGGAGACACTGAAGTGGAAGTCACTGGAAATCAGACAAATGAACTTTCTGAAATGATAGCAACTGAATTAAAGAAACAACTCCATGAAGCTATAGAGGAAATCAGATAAAAAATAACCTCCCAGGTAAAAAAAAAAAAAGAAATGACAAATATTATTAAAGAAATGCTGAGTGTATCTAACGAAGATCTAGATAAAAAAAAATGGAGGAACATAAGAAAATGATATAAACTTTGAATGAATTATATAAAACAGAATTAGAGTGCATGAAACAGATTTAAAGGGAAATTAAAAATTCTATTGAAAGCTGGCAAAACCTCTTAAATGAAGCTGAAGATAGACTCTCAGACCTTGAAGACAGGATAGAAGCTTATGATCATGAAAGAAAAGATCTCTTAAAAATAACAAGGAACCAGAAAACAACAACTCAACAGCTCAAGATGATGCAAAGAGAAACAATATAAGATTGATAGGTGTCAGTGAAAAAGCTGGGGGGACAGCCAACACAGATGGCATCAGACTACAGAAATAATAGCGGAAACATTTTCAAACATGGGAGAAGAATCTGATATATGGATAAGTGAGGAATATAGAGCCACAATTAGTCATAACCAAAATAAATCTTCACCCAGACACATAATAATTAGGATCTCAGAAACTCAGCACAAGAACAGAATAATGAAAGCTGTCAGAGAAAAGAAACAGATTATATACAAAAGGAAAACCTATCAGAATCATGGCAACACAAACCATCTCAACACAAACCTTCAAGTCAAGAAGGGCTTGAGTGAAGTATTTCAAGTCCTGAAAGAAAAAAACTTCCAAGCCACATTGATGTACCCTGCAAAACTATCTTTGAAAATTGATGGAAAACTAAGATATTTCCATAATAAAGAACAATTGAAGAAATTTATGACCACCTAACCAACACTTCAAAGAGTACTGAAAGATACTCTAGAAAGACATAAAGATAACTACAATCTGAAGAACACCAGCAAAAGGAAACCACTAAGCAGGGCAAACAAACAGAAAAAGTAGAAAACCAACAACAGAAAGATAACATGATAGGAATAAGTCAGTACATTTCAGTTATATCCATCAATGTAAATGATCTCAACTCACCAATAAAAAGAAACAGACTGGCAGAGTGGATTAAGAAACAGAATCCAACAATATGCTGTGTATAAGAAACACATTTAATCAAAAGAAAATTCATAGACTAAAAGTCAGAGGATGGAAAACAATACTCCATGTGACAGGGGTAGCTATTCTGTTTGCAAACAATGTGAACCTCAAACCAAGAATGATCAAAAAAGATAAAGAAAGTCACTACATACTTATTAGGGGAAAACTTGAAGAGGAAGAGATTATAATCATAAATATATATGCACCAAATATGGGACCACCCAACTATATAAGACAAATCTTAATAGACCTGAAAAATCAAGTAAGCAATAATTCATTTATAATGGGGGAGCTTAACATCCCATTGGCACAAAGAGACAGGAAAATGCCAGCCCTAATCAGCCTACCCTTGCCTTATCTGCATTACAGAGCAGCTGCCAGACTAGAGAGCTGTGATGGCAGAAAAGGCAAGGATTGGCTGACTGGGACTAGCACTTTGGATCTCTAGTTTTCAAGGCTGATTATTTTCCAGATAGCTCTTATTTTTAAGGAAGCACGGTGGTTTCCATCACCTCCCAATAATATCATCAAACGATCATCTCATTAGTGAATTGATTAATCCATAATGAAATTAGAGTTCTCCTGGTGATCATCTTTCAAAAGCCTCACCTCTGAGCACATGAACATTTTGGGGGACACTTTTGATCTAAACCATAACAGCATTCCTTGAAGAAACTGAAACTTATCCCTTTCTAAAATGCACACAGAAAATCTTTAGTATTAGTTATTAAAATGTGACTCTGTTGAGCACCGAACACATAGCCAATACTTTCTCTGTTGCAAAGAGCAAGGAATTAAACTCAGGGGCATAGCTTTGGTGATGCATAATACAGTTAACTTCTTTCTAAAAAATAACTACTCCACTGAACACAGTAATTTAAACTAAGAGGAAAAAAACACAAAAATTATTTTAAGATAAAAAAATTAGTGAAAAATAAAAATCCATTGTGTTGACAGGCTTCCCTTTTATAACCATCTTCGCTGCTAGATGGGCAAAGCAAAAAGCAAAAAAACAGTTTGTGATTTGAACAAAGGTGATTTGAACATTTCTTGCCCCAGTGATAGGTGATTGGCATCACCTTGAATCCCAAAGGACTGCCATTGCCAAAGTATGATGAGAGCCTTTAGGGTCTTGAAAAATACCACCAAAGGAGTGGTGATAAGGGAGAGCCGACGTAAGGCACAGAGATGGTGAAGGCACCAGCAGGCCTTCATCCAGCAGCCTCATTCCAGAGGGCTGAATGTATAGGTATCCCCAAGATCAATGCCTGTGGGTGCTGCCAAACAAAATGGGAATTCTGAAAAAAACTCAAACAGGCAACAATTTAAGAAGCCCTGATTCCAGTGACTAGGCATATTTCCCGGCGAGATTATGCTCCTGCAGCAGGAGGCCTAGACCTGATCCTTACCAGTGTAGTCTCTACTGCCCAGCACAGTACCTAGCACATGAAAGGCATCTGAGCAACATCTATCAGTGAAGGAGCGTGAGGACGAACATTTATAGACCTTGTTTTTTTTCTTGTTTGAGGTACTTTCATTGGCCCAGGAAGAAAGATTAGCAAGGTATTATTTTTATTTTACATATCTAAAAATATTCCAATTAGAAGTTCCAGACTTGTCCACAGTCATTTAATACAGCTCTCTTCTACCTTTGCTGACATACTGGCCCCACGAATCGTACTTCATATCCATAAATCTCCATAATTATAATTCTCAAAGTCCTTTGGGGAGCAGTCATGAAAAAATCCACTAAAACACATAGGACAGTGATGAGCTACTTTCCTATTTTTTTCAAAATAAATCAGCTGAACTTTGATGGATTCATTGGCCGTAATAGCTTTGCCTGGTCAGAAACCTGGTGTTCGGGGTCCCAGATCAGAGTTTTCTGTGATCATGCTGCAACCCACCTGAGCCAGAGAAAACCTGCAATTGTCTGCATCTCCCGCCTCCTCTCCCCCCCCCAAAAAAGCAAGGAGAAGCTGTGGGAAGTACAGAAACTTGAGCTCCAGAGTTCTGTTCAAAGTGGATCAGATGTACCAGGAAACCATGTACAAAATGTACATCAAAACAGTTCCTACCCCCATTGTAGGCTTTTTTGAGCTCTTTAGGGATGGAGCCACTGGAGGCAGGGGGAGCTGGTGGTAGGCAGCTTGCGTTTTCCCTGCAGATTCTTCTGGTGATTCAGATTCATCCCCCTTCCCACTACCCGCCCTCCCTGCCAGCCACGGAAACCCTAGCTTAGCTACCAGTTACCTGATATTCTGGTCCAGCAGCCCTGGGACAAGTAGGTTCTCAGCGGGATGTGGACCCAGAGAAATCTCCTTACCTGTTTAAGTGTCCCCCTTCTCCTGAGAGGCTCACTGCTACAAGGCTGAGCACTGTTCTCTGACTCACCAACTCCCCCTCAGCTTCCTCCTCCTCCTTCTCTTCCTCCTCCTGCCTCACCTCCTTCTCGTCCTCCTCCTCCTCCTCGCCTTTTACATATCTGTCTGTTTCACTGCCTGTCCTTTCTGTTGAGAAAAAGACCCACCTTGCAAGACAGGCTAAAGACAACACTGGCTGCCAGGAAGCTGTAACATTAGCAGCTTTAACACTGGAGTGCGGTGAGCCAGGAAAAGCAAAAGAGGAAACATTCTCTCCCCTACCTGGCTGGGATGATCGTGGAATGTTGATTCCTCTTAGGCAGCAAGAAGGCTGACTCCCTATGACCGACCGGTGCAAGAAGAGCTGTCTGGAGAGCAAGCAGATGAGGTCCACAGGGAGCTCACCCAGCAGTTACGACCAGTGCGCCCACAAGATCCTCAGCCTCACTCTCCCCTCTTATTCTTATCTCTGAGGAGCAATGTAGAGGTTGTTTCTGCACGGCACCTGCTCACTCACTCACTCCGCCCTAGGGAGGTAACATTTCTCAGTCTGTGTGTCATATCTACATCCTCAACCTTCTGGTAAGAGGTAATAAATGTGTTCTGGGGGAACACGTGGACTGGTGTTTGGGCAGAGTACAGGAGAAAGCTTTCCCCTTAAGGAAAAAAAGAAATGTTATCCTTCAAGATGGTAACTTCTAAAAAAAAAAAAGATGGTAACTTCTTACTAGTAGTGTGACCTAGGGGAAATAAAATGCCCACTCTGAGCTACTCCACCTGGTTGTCACGGCACTAAACCAATGGATGCACATGAATAACTGTAGATTTTGATGGCATGTAGAAGCCAGAGACTTTAATGTCACAGACCTGGGTGAGGCATTCTACTTCACTGAGCCCTAGATTATTGCTATAAAGCAAGGATGGAAAAAATTCTTTGTTTTTCAGTTCTGGGGATTGACAACTCAGAGCTTTTTCACTAATTTACATCCTCAGATCTTTTTTAAAAAAATGTGTAAAGTTTGAGACAGTCTTTTTTATTTTACAGAAAAAGGTAAAATAAAATTTCATAACAAAATAATAGAATAACAACAGTTAATACATTACATGTTGCTATCTTTAAAGTAGTTGCTTAGGGTACAGGATATGGGCATAAAAGTTTTTCCAGTCCATAGCAGCACAAACCTGCCCTTCTTTTGGTGGGGTAGGGAACAGGGATCAAACTCATGACCCCATGCTTGCTGGGAGCAGGCACTGCGCCACTGAGCTGTATCCCCGGCCCAACCTGCCTTTCTAATGAACTAAGAGACACTACTACTGTAACTGATTTGTGTTCTTTTCCCTTTTCCTGTCGGCCCTTTCCGCTTTTACCCATCCTAATTCCTTTTTCCTTTTGAACAGTCTCTTCCCATTTCACAATATCTGTTGTACGTTTTAGAACTTATTTACTCTTTCAATTTCTCATGCCAGGGACACAATGTGACATATGTGAGTCTGATTTATTTCACCTATGAGTATGGGTGAGACAGGCTCTTGCTAAATTGCTAGGCTGGGCTTGAACTTTTGATTCCCTGCCTCAGCCTCCCAGAATGCTGGAATTACACACATTCATTCTTCTGACAAATATCTTCCTTCACGTATTGTTGTGAACTTCAGGATTTATGCACACAAAGCCCCTAACACAATACTAGGACAAAAAGAATTTAAAAGAGTCAGGTACTTTTAAATAATAATACCTCCTTTTCTTGCTCAGCTGCTGGTGCCTTTTTCAGGACTGAGAAGAGAGAGCAGGCAGGCACTGGGTGATTTCTGGGATCTTCTCGGGAAGCATTTGGCTGATTGCCCCAGGGCCTTATCATTGCATAAATGACAAGAACCTTTGGAGGTTGCCTGCTATTGATTTCAGTTGTGTGTTCCTTCCTTCCTGGTGCTTCCTGGCAGAGAGAAATTTCCTTTTTGCACAGAGATGTAAACTGATGGTCCAGAAACGGGCAGTTCTGTTTTTATTATTTTAAAAGTCATATTTATTAAATATAAAAAATTTGAAAGATAAAGTATGTACAAGGAAAGAAGTATAAATCCCTGTCCACGTTACTGCCCAGAGAAAATCACTGTTCATTTTCCCCATGCATGTACAACTCTGTATAACTGAAGTCACACTGAAAACAGTTTTGTACTTGTTTTCCATTTGGATTTGCTTCAAGATAGTTTAAGTTATGAGATACAATTGAGGCAGAAAGGTACAAGTTACCTGGATGTGGAGGCGCACACCCCTAATCCCCACACTCTGGGAGGCTAAGACAGTAGGATTGCAAGTCCGGACTCAGCCTGTGCGAGCAAGACTCTTTACAACACAAAAAGGAGAATACAATTTGGCTAAAGGAATGACTGCTTAAATAAAAACACAAACAAAAACTCACAACTAAACATAGCTGAAGCACCTCTCATGTCCCTTCACGCACAAACTTCCCCCTCGCAGTACGCAGGTGACTGCCTTCGTGCTAAGCAAGTACTTGCTTTTGCTTCTAGTTATCACCTAAGACATAGAATTGAATTTTCATCATTTTGGCCTTTTGTGCCATACGTATTCTTCTGAGATTTCATTTTACAATACGCCTTTAAGATCCATCAGGTGGCTTTATATTGTTATGCTATTTTGGTTGTTTTTATTATTAGATGGTGTTTTGCGTGAGACTGCCCTGCTGCTGTGATATATCCGCTTAATCCGTTTTAGAACTGTTTATAACTCTGACTCACCTCTATTTTTGCTTCTTTTCTTCCTTGATTTCTTTTTTCCTCTCTGCACTACTGGGAGCTGAACCCAGGGAAGTGCTCTGCCACTAAACTACATTCCCAGTCCTTTTAAAATTATTTTGAGAGAGAGCTCGAGGGTGTCACTAAGTTGCACAGGCAGCCTCAACCTTTCAGCCTTCCTTTCTCAGCCTCCCAAGTAAGGGGTTGCAGGTGTGTACCACCGTGCCCAGCACATTCTTGACTATATGATGGTTCATGTCCACTTCACTGTCTCTTGGGGATGCTGGGACGTAGGGCATGATTGCTTTGGACTTTTTCACTTCTGGATATATCATAAGCATTTATCCAGATCAGCTGATACCTTTGGCAGATTTTTTTCTTTTTTCTTTTTTCTTTTCAGTACTGGAGGTTGAACTCGGGGCCTTGTACATGTTAGGCAAACACTCTACCACTGAGCTACATTCCTAGCCCTGGCAGCTGTTGTTTGGAAAGATTTCTAATACTGAATATTAGAAATATTTCTAAAAATTCGATGTTTAATATTGTTTCCAGTGTTTCCCTATTACATGCAATGAAAATGAATGTATACACTTCATGAATAAAAGATTGAATTCTTGCATAAACTGGCTATCCATCTTCCTCCTCGCACGTCATACCACAGATCTTATCTTCTGTAGTTTATGATTTATAAAGCAGTTACGTAGGAAGTACCTTTGGAAAAGCTGACCTCAAAGAGGCGAATAAGAAATAGCTATTTGACTCCTTCTAAGTAAGCAGCCTGAAGTAATCTTTGAAAATGGTTTGCTACTATCATAACCCAGAAAACCCCACAAAATCATGCAAATCAAGAGGCTCAAATCTTTGTGTTCACTTTAAGAACACCTGTAAAACTGCCCAGACCATCAATAGTGTGCATATCCAAAAGGCCACCAAGCATCTGAAGGATGTCACTTTAAAGAAGTGATGTGTGCCATTCTGGTGTTACAGTGGTGGAGTTGCTGGGTGAGCCCAGACCAAGCACTGGGGCTGGATAGAAGGTCAGTGGCCAAAAAAAGTGCTGAATTTTTGCTGTACATGCTTAAAAATTCAGAGAGTAATGCTGAACTTAAGGGTTTCAACATAGATTCTCTGGGCATTAAGCATAATATCCAGGTGAACAGAGCACCCCAGATGCGCCACTGTACTTACAGAGCTCAGGTCCAGAGTCACCTATGAGTGACCTCTCCCTGCCCCAGTGAGAGGATCCTTACTGGAAAGGAATACATTACTCCTAAACCAGAGGAGGAAGTTGCACAGGAGAAAAAGCCCGGAAGAAACTGAAGAAACAAACACTTATGGCATAGGACTAGATTAAACATAAAACAAATGCAAATAAAAGTAAAAAAAAAAAAAAAAAACAAGGACTAGGTATTTTGTTGGGCAAAGTGGCATATACGTGTGGTCTCAGCTACTTGGGCGGTTGAGGCAAGAGGATTACTTCAGCCTAGGGGTTCATAGAAAAAATATTTAACTAGATATTCTTACTTATGTACAGAGGCTAAAAAAGTTTATTTCAAAAGACCACAAAGTAGAATTGTGGTTGCCAGAAAAGTATAAGAGGAGAGGCAGAGAGGAATGGCTACTGGGTGCAGAGGTGTAGTTGGAGAAGAGAAGTGTGCTCTAGTGTCCCATAGCATTAGAATAAAAGATATCTTCGCAGACAATTAATTGAATGCTAGGAGATAGTTACTACAGAAGATTTTTATGAAATTATGTGTTTGAGTTGACAGATGTTATTTGCTCTGACCGTCATACACTGCATCCATGCATTGAAATATCCCATTGTGTCCCATAAATATGCACTATTATGTGTCAAAAAATGCAATATATTTTTAAAAGAAATAAATATTCACATTATTTGAAGTGTAAGTGAGGGTATTACTTAAGGTATTAGTGAAGGAATTCACAGCAAAGGCCATTCCCAGCAAGAGATTATGGAGCACAAAGACTATAAAAGAAGGTAATTATAGCTACTGTTTCCTCAAGGTTTGGTAGAAGCCAGTACTATATATCAGTCATCTAAGGTGTCTTGTATTTACTGTTTGCAGCAGGAAGAAAATTCTATATTTTCTGGGTAACAGAATAGGGCTTGGAGAAGATAATAATGTGTCCACTTTTGCATGGCTTATAAGTGGCAACATCTGGTCTCAATCCTAGGTCTGAGTTCAAAGCCCAGGCTCATTTGTCAAGCAATGCTACTTCCCTGTCATGGGCCAGAGGTATTGTGTCTATTCTTTTCTCTCTGGTCCCAAGAATAGCCAAAATGCGGTGCAGAATTCTTTTCATTGTTATGTGACTATAACTTTAATATTAAGAGTAAGGTACCGCCCACATTACCAGTACCATCTTTTTGTTCTGACTTTTTGAGATAGTACCTCACTTGAACTCACTTTGTAGTGTACTGGCCTTGAACTTGTGGCAATCCTACTGTCTCAGCTTCCTGAGTACTAGTATTACAACTGTGTGTCACCATGCCTGGCTTCCAGTATCATTTTACAATTCCTAGCTCTTGCTGACCTCAGGGGGAGGGGTCCATTGACCTCGTGGGAAGAGGAAAAAAAGAGGAAAGACATCTTTTTCCGTCAGCTAAATCCTTATAGTTTAAATGTACCCCACTCCTCTTTCCCTGCAGTGTTGGGGATTGAACTCAGGACTTCACACATACTAGGCAAGCACTCTCAGTGAGCTACACCCCAGCCCAGTGTTGTTTTTTCTAATGTACTCCTCATGCTTCCTCAAAGCTTTCCTAAATATAAGGTCGTGCAAATATACCATAATCCTTAAATAATTCAGACCACCTAGCATCTCTTCTTTGGCAAAAACATGTGTAGATAGAATACCAAGGAGCTATAGAAAGCATCCTCTGGTCACTAGGATATGATGGTGGGCAACATGCTCAGATAAGGAGTCTCTATGGTATTCTACAGCACACGAGAGACATTTGAATGCTGGCAACTCTAGCCCCTCTCATGGGAATTCCACAGAGAAACACCATTTTTCTATGGCAGCACTGTCCAGCGGAAGTCTGTGTTGCAAATGTTAAGTAGCACCTTGGATACTGAACACTTCTGTTCACGAACAATTTAATTTGTGAACAGAAATGTTTAGCAAAATTTTGCTTCTCTTTGCAAATACCACATCAGGTGTCAAATATGATCATGGCCACCTTCCCCACGTGAACATAAATCTTCCTCCCTCTGACACACGGTCATAGCTTTCTCTTGGCAAGATTGCAGTTGCAGACAGACCTGTGCACACTTGCCACAAAGTTTTAGTGTTGCTTTATAGCACACACAGTACTGTAAGCTATTATTCAATCCAGCACGGCTCCAAAGAATGTTCTGGGTAAGCATGATGAAAACAAAGGGCAGAGCAGTAATGAAAGTGATAAGAATATGCAGAGCAGTGATGAAGGTAACCAGAATGTGTAGAGATGGAATAGTAAGAAGGTTTTGAAGACAATAATCATTGAACTGAAGACAGAAATTATAGGAAAGCATGAGCATATTTGTGTGACTGATCTGTCCTTGGAGTACAAGATGGCAAAGTCAACAATCTTGACTAGTTTGAAAAATAAAGATGGCATCAAAAGAGCCAGTGTGGCAAAAGGAGAAATGATATTGTCTTGGTTACTTTTCTCTCACTGAGACAAAATACTCAACACCCAAAATTAAGGAAGAAAAGATTTATTTAACTCACATTTTGTGGAGGTTTCAGTCCATGAGTCAGCTGGCTCCAAAGCAGGTTGGTGTGACACAGGGGTAACAATTCTTGGAGGTGGAAAATAGCAATAGCAACAAGAACAAAAAGGGAGGGGCATGAAAAAAGACTCATTCTGTCCCTTATATTGTACGTAGGCTATTCACCCTAGGGTGGGTATGGCACTCACCCATAATCCCAGTATTCGGCCACAAATCATTCACAAACTCTAGAAGCTTACCCCCATGACTGCATGAGGCTGTGGGAAGATATCTAGACACAAACCATTACATTGTGCCCCTGTTCCCCCAAAGATTCATGCACATCCTTTATGCAAAAGATATTTAGTATATCTCCAAGAATTGCCGAAGTCCTAACAGTTTCATCATTGCTGAAAGGTCTAAGTCAAAAGTCTCCTCTAAGATCTAAGGTAAACTTTTTTTTTTTTTTTTGTCTTTTTCGTTTTTATCGGTACCAGGGATCGAACTCACGACTGCCTGCTTGCAAGGCAGGCACTTATGCCGCTGAGCTAAATCCCCAGCCCCCAGCTAAATCCCCAGCCCCCTAAGGTAAACTTTTGACTGTGAACCTTTGTACAAATGCAAGAGGAAAAGGCACTGCCAGGACACAAACCCACAAAAGACATATTGACCCTTTTGCTGTGTGGACTTGCAAGTGCTCATATGAAGATTAAGCCACTACTGATATACCATTCCCATATCCCTAGTGTATTCAAGACCATAAACAAGACAAGTCTGCCTATCATGTGGAAGGCCAAAGCAAAAGCTTGGGTCATAAGCTTGGTTCACTGAATGGCTGCACAAGGTGTAGAAATATCTTTCTGACAACCACCTGCCTGAAAGGTGCTGTCTGCTGGACAATGCTCCAGCACACCCTATGGCCTTGGTGGATGATATGGATTCTGAGTTTGACTTCATAAATGTCAAGTTCCTCCCCACAACATGACACCTCTTCTGCAGCCCATGGACCAAGAAGTGATCTGCAACTTTAAGAAGCTGTACACTAGGTGCTCTTCACCAGGTATTTTAATGTCACTAGAGGAATGCCCTTGACGCTGAAAGAGTTCTAGAAGAAACATTTCAATTATTTGCACTGCATCAAACTCATTGACAAACCCTGGGAAGATGTCATGTACCAGACTGGAGGAAACTGAAGCCAAAATGTGTCACTGAATGTGACTTTGAAGGGTCTGATGAACAGGTAGCAGAGAAGATTGTGTCCATGAGCAAGGGTATGGGCCTAGATGTTGACAGTGCAGACATAGAGGGGCTTGTTGACTATGAGGATGAGCTAGTGATGGAAAAAATTACTGAACTCCAGAGAGGGTAGCAGAAGGTACTTTTTGGTGATCTTTCCACTAGGAGGAGGAAGACAGGGCAGAGGCTAAGCAGTGATGTGATAAAATCCATTGTGGAAAAATGGGATGATGGCCAGGATTCCTTTGAGAAGCACCACCCCGGTATAACTGTAATAAACAGAGTGTTGGATCTGATGAATGATGACATGGTCTCTCATCTCTGGAGGGCTACACAGTGCAGGAAAAAACAAGTGACATTAGACAGATTTTCATCAAAATTAACCTTATGAATAAAAGACAAAAAAGGGAAGAAACTCTTGAAGGGGATCTCCCCAGTGTTCTTATGGAAGAGGACTCTCCATGCAATAAAAACCTCTTCCCCACCCACCTTCCTGTCCTCCATGCCAGAAGTTGCCACAGGCAAGGTTAGTGTTCGCTCCCCTCATACTGTACTGTATTTTGTTTCATATTTTTGTTGTTAAAAATACACATGGATCAGAACACATTATTGATATTTACATTGAACCTTATGAGAAAATTGATTGACAACCATGCTTTTGGGGGTCAGATTGGCTAACCTTATTTACACTGAAGCTTAATGGGCAAAATTGATTCAATTCATGACCAGAATCATGGGACAAATTAAGTTTATGAAATGAGGAACCGCTGTATCCATGCTAGTTAATGCAGTAGCCGCTACCACATGAGCCATGGAACACTGTCACTAAACTCTCACATCACATAAGATAGTGCTTTAATGGTTCTAGCAATCCAAAGACTACTTTTGAGTGTCAGGAAAAACCGATGAAAAATATAGACATTATCTTTGGAAAAAGGTACATTTGCTTATATGCAAATAGAAAACTGTATCCAAATTGAAAGAGTCTCAAGAATCTTTGAAAATGTCACGTGTTCTTCAGACACTTCTCAAAGCGTGGTGTGAAGACAGTCATCTCTGTGGGATCACTGTTCCCCAGACCAGTGTGCTCCATCCCAGACTTTGGATCTTGGCATAACTGGAGTCCCACCTGAATGGGGAAGAGAGTCCTCAGAAGACCAGCCACTGATCTAAACTCTGAGTACTCAGGGGTCAATTTCTGAGCAATCTTCTGGTCACACCATGCACTCCTGCTTCTTTGCCAGCCCCTTGTGCACTGAGATTGAAGTTTCTTCACAGGTCTTCTTGGGTACTTGTCTTTCCTGCCTGCAATGATACTAAAAAAACAGTGAGGTTTTTCTCGAGTTCCTTTTCATATTGGGACTTCAGCATTCCTAACTTTAGTCAGTGCGCATCAACCTACAATGTAAAAGTCAAGGCCCGAAAATATTGAGTCATATGAAACTCCCTACCTTTGTCACCAGTCCTACTGTGCTTACCAAAGCCTGGTGTCTGGCTTGACCAGAGCATTTGTTGCTAAGTGAATATGTCTAGATAATGAACTATTGAGGACCTAAATCTTTCTGGCTTGGCTAAAGATCTTCATTTTTACCATTGCATTATGGGGAGCAAAGAAGTGCCTTCTCAAGAAGTTTCTCCAAGCCAGGAAGTGAGCCTTCATTGTTATATACCGTGTTATCAAATGGATAATTGCTTTAAATAGAATCAGCTTCCTTGAGCTGTTAATGAGGATGGACAGCGGTGTGGAGAGGGTTTCACAGAGAACAATTAGAATCATGACATGGAGTTTATAATATTGTTTTATGATGGTCACCCAGAGTTAACACAAGAAAATGCAGGAAATCTATCCACAAATCAAAGTCATAGAATATGTAACCAAGGGCCTGAATCCCATAGTAATGTCCCACATGAGTCCAGATGAAGACCCAGAACTCATGAGAATGCCTCCCACGAGTCCAACTGGAGGTCTTGAGCCCACAAGAAGGACTCACACCAGTCTCTTTTATGAACCAGTGCTGGGAAGGCCCAAAGGTCAGCGGTGGAAGCCAGGAAGTCTATGCCAGTTGGGTGAAGGAGCTGTGCTGGGGGGTTGAGGGTTCTACACTGGAGCCAAAAAGTCATATTTGAAGTAAGGACAAGGCTCAGAGGAGCAAAGATTGTGGATAGATAACAACTGGCTACAGAGACTCACTGAGATAGTCAACTTACAATTCAACATAATACAGAGTGGGGAGCCCCAAAGAGAGGGAGATGAATTCTCTCATCCAAAGAAGAAATTAAGGTGAGAAAAACAAACCAAACATACAGTCCTGGTGCTGTTATTGGAACAGCTAAAGGTTCAGTGTTCCCACCGCAGCAGGCGATTTGCTGACCATCTGAGGTCCTGCTGTGACTTGCCGAGGTCATGCCACAACTTGCCGAGCTGTCCGAGGTCCCATCACTTCGACTTAGTTGGCACAGTTACATTGAGTTCGGGGCTTGGTGAGCCCAATGGAGAGCTGAGTTGGTAAGGTGCAGACATCAACCTGTGGTGAGAGATGAGAGTGGAGCCATTCCACAGAAAGAGGGGCTCTGGCAGATGACATCTGGGATTGGCCAGGACTGGCAAGTACAAGGGAAATCAGTGACTTCCTTCCCAAATGGGATTGGTTGAGTGAGCTAGGCCTGGGTCACATGACACAACTGAGACCCAATAGGTTATCCAAAATCAATTCCCTACTGAGGTGGTGCACACTAACCACACTAACCCAGTGAAGCTTCAGAAGTTTGACTGACCGGAGGAGAGGTGGCACAAAGTAATACAGTGCAGGCCACAGCAGCTTGACTGACCTGGATGGGAGGTGGTGCAAACTAATATAGTGCAGGCCACAGTAGCTTGACTGACCCAGAGGGGAGGGGCCAGTATTCGCTGTCTCTGTCTGCAACTCACTAGCACACTGCAGTGGGAAGGGTCATCTAGCTAGTGTGCTTCAGAAGAATTATAACCAACAAAGAAAGAAACTGGGGCCTCCTGGAAGAAGCAAAAAACATAGGAAGAGGAAGCAACAACAAAAAGTCCCCAGATCCCAACCCTGAGAACATTGACCTAGGACAGGTAAATACAAAGGAGAATGAGAACAGCAAACATGCAATATCAGACACGGTGTCAGTGGACATGAAGTGATATATTTGGGACCTCATAGATGAGTTCAAAAGTGAAACATTTAGCCAAGTAAAGCAAGATATAAGATGATTAATAAAAGAGATACTAAGCACCCCTCAAGCAGACACAGATGAAAGGGAGGAACTCAAACAAAGGAGAGAACCGTTTGATGAAGAATATAAAAAAATATAGAATACATGAAGCAGATTCAAAGAGATTACCAGGAAATTAAAAACTCTATGGAAAGATGGCAGATCAACTTGAAAGAAACTAAGGATAAATTATCCAAACTGGAGGACAATTCTGCAATGTGGGATTATGAAATGGAAAACTTATTTAAAATAACAAGGAAACAAGCAGTAACAATACAAAGGCTAGAAGACAACAAGAGGATCTATAACTTGAGAATAAAGAATGTGAATGAAGAAGCAGGGGTGCGTACAAAGGAACTACAAAGCTTATTCACAGAAATAATTAAGGAACACTTCCCAAACACAGAAAAGGAAATGATTTTATGATATATGAGGCATACAGAACTCCAGCCACCTACAACCAAAACAGAGCTATACCCAGGCATATAATAATCAAGATCCCAGAAATTCAATACACAGACAGAATATTAAAAGCTATTAGAGGCAAGAAACAGATCACCTACAGAGGAAGGCCCATCAGAATAATGGCAGACTTCTCCACACAAGGCATCAAGTCAAGAAGAGCCTGGAGTGAAATATTCCAAGTGCTGAAAGAAAATAACCTTCATCCCAGATTGATATACCCTGATAAACTGTCTCTAGAAATTAATGGAGAAACAAGATGCTTCCAAGACAAAGAGGAACTTGGGAAATTCGCAAACACCAATCCAACTCTACAGAGAATACTGTAGGGCATTCTAGAGAGAGAGAAACATACTAGGTTTCCAGGAACAGTGGCAGAGAGGCCTCAATGAATGCAGCAGAAAACAGAAAATGAAGAAGATAAGCAGACAACTAAATGGCAAAAAAGAACATAACAGAAATGAGGCAGAGAAGATTTTATTCAAAACATATGATTGATAGTATCAAGTCTGAGAGTATAGGCAACTACACTGAAGATGACAAGCCTCTACGATACACATTCTGGTTTGATAACTGCCGGTTTTTGAAGTTCTATACTATATACAAAGTTGTGTTTTTATTAATACTGTTATGTACACTGATATATTCAATTATACTATGTCTGATGATATAGCCAATTCTATTGGAGATAACAAGAGACAACACAGGAACCACGATAGAACTCTTTGTACAATGGTTTTATATGTTTTTTTCATTTCATGCATTTATAGGAATATGTTGTCTTAGTTACTTTTCACTCATTGCTGAGACAAAATACCTGAAGCCCAAAGTTGGGAAAGGAAAGGTTTATTTCTTACAGTTTTTAGAGGTTTCAGTCCACACTTAGTTGGCTCCAAGGCAGGCGGGCATGGCTGGGCCACAGTTCATGGCAGCTGCAAACCACAAGCTGGAACCAGCAAAGTGCAAGACACACCTTCTTCCTGCCATTACATCACATCCTGGCTCCATCCCTATGTGGGGTAGCACTGACACCATCAATCCAAGCATTAGACAATGAACCAATCACAAATGCACAATGCAAACTCATGAGGCCTGGGGGCCACAGACATAAACCATGACATTCCATCCCTGGCCCCCAGGACTCATGTACATCCTTTATACAAAAGACATTCAGTCCACCTCCAAGAGTTGCCAAAGTCCTAAGTTTCAGCATTGCTGAACAGTCCAAGTCCCAAGTCTCCTCCAAGATCTATGGCAAACTTACCTGTAACCCCCTGTACAAATGAAACAAGGTTAAACAATTCTGAAATGCAAAGGCACAAGATAAACTTTACCATTCCAAAAGTTACAAGCAGGGGAATATAAAGCATTGGAAACAAAGCAAGTCCAACATCCAGCAGGACGAACATTGAGTCCTAGAGTTCCATGCTCAGCATCTGAAGCAATCTAGTTGCAAGCTCCAAAAGGCTTGGGTGATTCCACCCCCATGGCACTTCCAGGGATTTCAGCTCCTGCAGCTTTTCTCTTAAATCCTCTCTGCTCGCTTTTTGCGGCTCTCCTTGGATCATCCACGTTCCTGGCTTTTCCAGACTTCTGGAGTCTCCACTGCACCTTTGGCTTCACCTTTACATCTTCACAAATTGCCCTCTCAGGGGCACACTGCTTGGCATCCCAAGCCCTTTGCAATCGAGGTGGAAGCTGTCTTACCCTCAGAATTTGTGCATTTTCCTTGCACCTAAAATCAGCACCTTGTGGATGCTGCCAAGGTTTGCTTCTAGCTGGAGCAGTAGCCAGGCTTTTCTCTCTCTTGGCTGTAGGGGTCAGTTGCCTGGATCTCAGGGTTCTGTTTACCTGATTGTAAGGGAAAGCTTCTCTATGTTGCTGCCATTCTGGAAGCTCATGTGGCCTCTGTCGCCATTCTGGAGCATGGTGCTCTGCAGCCTTCTCCTCTGAGCAAATTCTTTCACCTTTGCAGTGAGGCTGCAAAGGGTGTGGGATGCCCCGGGGCCATCTTTGTTATCTCTCTGTTTCTCCTCAGGAATCAAAATCTCAGCTCTGTCTTTACAATCCACAGCCTTCCTGGAATTTTCCTTCTGGCCAAACTCACAACATTGTAAATTATCCTGCTGGGCTCTTTGCTCTTGATTTGAAACATAAAGCTGGCTAAATGCCACCAACAATAGCCATGCCACACCCTTAATGTTTGATTGCTTTTTAATTTCTTTTTCAAGATTAATCAGTCCATTGCCCTTTGTCTCAATCTCAGGCAAAGTCTCTGGGCATGAGCAAAATGCAGACAAACTTTCTGTCAAGTCATAACACATATCATGTGGAGTCCAACAACTAATGCAGTCCTTCTTCCCAGAAGAAACCTCCCAAGCCTGGTCTTTACCATGAGGCTTTCTATCAGCCTTCTGGTCTCCTGAGCTCTGACCAGAATCTCCTCTACAAAACAGCCTAAGCTGCTCCAGCTCTATACATCCAGGTGACATGTCCGAACCTTTCCAAACTCTGCCCACAAGCCATTTCCAAAGCCTCTTGAAAAACATGGTCAGGTGTATTCACTGTAAATGACCCCACTCTCGGTACCAAATTCTGTCTTAGTTACTTTTCACTCGTTGCTGAGACAAAATACCTGAAGCCCAAAGTTGCGAAAGGAAAGGTTTATTTCTTATAGTTTTTGGAGGTTTCAGTCCACACTCAGCTGGCTCCAAGGCAGGCAGGCATGGCTGGGCCACAGTTCATGGTGACTACAAACAACAAACTGGAACCAGCAAAGAGCAAGATACACTTTCTTCCTGCCATTACATCACATCCTGGCTCCACCCTTATGTGGGTGTAGCACTGACACCATCAATCCAAGCATTAGACAATGAACCAATCACAAAGGCACAATGCAAACTCATGAGGCCTGGGGACCACAGACATAAACCATGACATATGTTTTGTTTTGTCTTGCTTTGTTTTGTTTCTCCCTCTAATATAGAAAGAATAGAAATACATGTTAAGACTCATGCGTGTGTAGAATTTATAAACAGTTTATGAGAACTGATCTTATGACACATGATGAAATGAACAGATACTTTGAAGAAAAAGAGACACTAAAATAAAATACCCAGTGCTGATCCTGGAGTGTTGTAATGTGAAACTCAGCAATAGTATTATTCTTTGTTCAGAGGGATATTAGCCTGCTTGGTTTTATTCAATCTCAACATAATTGAAGATATAGATAACTGCATGTATGTTTTAAGTGTATAGGATTGATAACCATATTTTAAGTTTTTGTTAGATAGTTAAACAGAACTGGTTGCAGTCTCACTGTTTGAATCCCCACTTTACATGTTCCATTTTTGTATTTTGAACAACTATTTGTAAAATGACAAAATATAGACATCAACTAGTGATTTCTTACTGTTTATTTTTTTCTTTGAATGTATGTATTATTTCTATCTATTTTCTGTTTTGTTTAGTCTTTCTTTAAATAAAATTTTTTAAAAAAGAAATAAGGACGAGGTTTGTCCTGAAAAGCACCACAGCCATTCTTAGTGACACGGAGGCCCCGAGCTCCTTGACGACAAGCACAGTTGAGTACATGCCAGGAAGCCAACATGACGAGTTCATCCTTGGAGATCAAGTGGCACACGTCTTCCTCTCTGGAGTCAGGAAGCAATGCTTGATGTGAGGACCAGTGCTTCTCCAGGAGAACCAGCAGTTCAAACAACAACTCATAGGAGAACCCACAATGCCTCAACGCAACAACGCACCTCGATGCCCCAACGCACCTTAATGCCCAGCTTCTCGTTCTCCACGTCTCTCCCTGCACCAGCAACTTTCCTCAGGTGGAGCATCTATGCTCAGCAGCATGCTGATGTAATCCAGCTTGCGTTAAGTTGACCACCAGTTTTTAAGCCATAACACCATGTAATAGGATGGCTCTTGTATCTGTGTTAGAAGTATTTGTTTCAACAGTGGGAAAACAAGTTGGATTGGAGTATGTCAGGATTAAGGAGAAAGAGAATACTGTTTTAAGTTTCTTACTTATTACTGCTTTTTTCCCCTTTCCTTTCTTTTCTACTTCCTCCCTCTCTCCTTTCCCTTCAGTCTTCCACCCTTGTACTCCTTCCTCCTCATATTGGGGGTTGAATCCAAGGCCTCACTCTACCTACTACTGAGAGACATCTATAGCCCACTTTTATTTTTTATTTTATTTTTAAAACTTTTGAGTCAAAGTCTTGTCCAAACTGGCCTTGAACTTGCAATTCTCCTTCCTCAGTCTCCCAGGTAACTGGAATCACAGACATATAGCATTGCAATTGGCTAGTTATAGCTCACCTGAGGCCTTTTAACAGTGCATAGAGCAGTGATGGAGACTTTAGAGCTTTCAGTGATAACAGCCTGCTGTGGCGCATGTGTCATAGCACCACCACACCAGCAGGATGCGGAAGTGAGCAACAGCAACAAGAACCCCACGATTTCCTAGCAGAGTCCAGGTATCCTTATATGTCTTTGATTGCTCAGGAGCTTGATATTGCTACACAGCAGTTGTGCTCTCTGGAATCAAGTCCTAGAGTTGTAACTCTAGGCTTTGAAAAATTGCCAAAGACTGTTTCAGATGACCCATGATTACCCACTGCAGGAATCTCTGGGGTGAAATGTGGGGAAGGTATCAGTGTGCCATTTGGTAGCCTGATCATATTAATTACTAAGGCCTGTGAATTTTGTACCTAAATAGCTATCATATTTGCCCACCTGCTAGCTAGCTAGCTATTTGTTTATGTATCAATCTTCCTGGGGTGAGGACTGTTAAGGGCAGCAAAAGATGAAGAAATAGACAAGACACAGAAAACTGGGGTCAGGTGGAGCCCTCTTTCTGAATGAGAGGAAACCACTGCAATGCCTTTTTTTATACATTTGTCATGTGACACCATTTGCTTAATTAGCTTGCCTCTCATGCCTCGTGTTCTTGGAGCTGGAACACCTGTTGGCCTGAGCGCTCCATGTCCTTGGGGCATGCCTTGGGCATTTCATGCTCTCAGATCTGCAAGTGTGAGTGATCACTAGTTCAGCTGCTCCTGACATTTATTTATTTATTGACTCATTAATTCATTGAGACAAGGTCTCAATGTGTAGTCCAGGTTGGTCTTGAACTCAGCACATAGCCTGGGATAGGCACAAACTCACAGCGATCCTCCTGTCTCAGCCTCCTGAATGCTGGGATTATAGACATGTGCCACCGTGCCTGGATTTTCACCTTCTCTTTATGTGAATGGTCACTGTTTTTTTCTCAGATTTTCAATTTTTCTTGATTAAATTTTCTGCCACCACTCTCTTAACTACAGTATTTGCTCATCTCTTCTAGTCCTCACTCCCCCAGCAGCTAACAGAGTGATCTTTCAGCATTTTTCTGATGCAAACTCTTCAACAGGGAGCATTATAGACAAGGAACAGATTCCTTGGTGAGCCATTCAGTGCCTTGTACTAGCTGATGCCTCTCTACTCTCCATCATAATCTTTTATGCAGCAAAATCTAAAAATGTTTGCTGGGTGCCTGTTCCACACTAGATCTGCTCTGGGTATTGAAAACATCAGTGAGTAGAACCTGAAATAACTCTCTGCCTTTCTGAAGCTTTTATTCTATTGATTAGGGGAGAAACAAACTGTGTCGTCTCACAGCTTATGCTAAGTGCTGTGGAGGAAAATAAAAAGAGCTGTGGCAACTGGGTGTGTGGGTTGCAATTTTAGATAGAGGATGTGACAGTTAAACTGGTTTGTCAACTTGGTTGGCTTGTGAGTCACTGAGGGTATATTTGGGTAGATCATGGAGGCATGACCTTAGGCTCTGTATCTGGTCATTTTCTCTCTGGCACAGCTTCTCTGATCTGTTTCCTGGGCGCCATGATGAGAAGCTTTCTCTGCCAGGACTCACCGTTCTGGCCTTGGAGCCAGTCATCCATGGACCAAACCCTCTAAAATCATGGACCAAAAATAAAATTTTCCTCCTTTAAATAGATTGTGTTAGGCATTTGATTCCAGCTGACTAATACAGAGGGTTCAACAGAAGTAACAGTTGAATGAAGAGATGAGGAAAGTGAAGGAAAATTCCAAGAAAATATCTGAAGACAAATCATTCCAAATAAAAGGAACAGCAGGCACACAGATGTTAAGTAAGGGTTCACAGGAAAAGCAGTGTGACTAGTTAGAGTTTACACTGGGGTAACAAGGGGTCAGGTGGGACAAATCGCGTAGGAATGCGTTGGTATTGTTGGTGGGAGTTTGGCCCTACTGAGGTGAAATGGGAAGCTCTTAGAGGGTGAGTGTGGGGATGATTCGTGTTGTAAGGAATCATTTGTAGACTAAGAAATTAATAAGCCACAAGAAGATCAGGAATAGAAGCTGGGAGATCAATTAGGAGGCTAAGCAAGATTCAATCCACAAAGGTGGATTGAATCAGGGTGATAAAAATGGAGTTTGTGGATTCTAAAATACCTATTAAAACATGTATGAGTACTGGGGATTGAATCCAGGGCTTTCACTTTGAGCTACACACGCAGCCCTTTTTTAAGTTTTTATTTTGACACAGGTTTTGGTAAGTCTCCAAGTTGCTGAGACTAAGCTTCAACTTGTGATCCCCCTGCTACAGACTCTGGGAGTGCTATGATTACAAGAGTGCCACCATATCCAGTTTACAACATATTTTCAGGGTAGAGTCAAAAAATTCACTGATGGGTCAGATGTGGGGGGTAGGAGAGAAGTTAAGGTTGACTCAAAAACATGGTTGCCGTTTTCTGAAATGGATAAAAATCAGGTTTTGGGGTGGAAATCAGGAGTCTAATTTTGGACATGTCAGATTCAAGACGCCTATTGGACATACATGTGGGAACGTTGAGCAGGCAGTTGTATCTATTGAACTAGATTTGAGGCTGGCGGTGTACATTTTAGAGTCATTAACATGGAAGTGGTAGGTGATGCTGCGAGGCAGGTGAGCGTTCTCTGGAAGAGTCAGAAGAGGGAGAAGAGAACTAAGAAACCAAGGAGTTACTGGCAAGTGGGAAGGAAAGGCAGGACAAGGCAAGGAAAGTGTTTCAAGGAGAAAGGAATAATCAATTGTGTCCAAAGGTTCAAAAGATTGGGACTTTAATCTTCAAAAAGGCAGATTGCATATGGTTGATGGACCTTGTCAATGACCTTGACAGGATGGTATCTGTAGAGACCATGACAATGATGATCTTGTCAATGATCTTGATAGAAAGGTATCTGTAGAGTCACGAATGTAAAAGTCTGGCAAGAGGAAAAGAATTAGAGATAAAGACAGTGGCCAGCTCTCATGGTTTAAGGGGAGGAGAGGTGGGGCATTGGTGGAAAGGGGAAAGAGGGTCAAGAGAGTGTTTTTGAAAGATGGGGAAGTCATGTGTTATTCACTGTGAAAATAATCCAGGAAGGAAAAAAGTTGAAAGTGTAACAAAAAGTCAACAAAAAACTAAGACTTCCTATAAGTTGGTGCCATATGTAGGTTCTTTGGGGGACAGCCAGACGCCAGCCCCTTCCAGCGGGCAGGCAGGGAGACGAGAAGAGCCAACCCCCACCGTCCATCCCCATAAGTGACCGGCTGATCCAGAGAAACACGGGCTGTGATGATAGCTAGTGAGGTAAATTACAGCTTAATGCTTATAGTGTTCAGTGTTTCACGGACTTTGCAGGCCTAAAGCCGGTAGTCTGATCATCTATTCAGAGGATACCAATACACAATGTACTGTATATAGGCGCTCTCCTTCTGCAGGTGGTAGCCATTGTTAATTTCCTATTATCTTGTCTAAAGTCCTTATCATTCTCATTGTTTTGTTTTGTTTTGTTTTAAACTGTTTTTATCTTGTTTCATTTTGTTGTATCTAATGACATGAGCAGTTAATTTTGAAGATAACAAGATATATTATGGTGAACATTTGGATTTACTATTACTTTGTTTTTAAGTCATGGATTCATTCATTGTTTTGTTTTTATTGGTTCTATTCTGTCCCTGTTTTGTTTGATTTTACTATGTCTGAATGGGCAGCCATTTTGAAGACAACAAGGCGCTTTATGGTAACCACTGTTGATTTTTTTTTTATTATCTTGTTTTGAAATTCTGTGTCACTTGCACTGTCTTGTTTCAATTAGCTTTATTCTGTTTTATTTTGCTTGGTTTTATTCTCTCTAAAATAAAAATTTAAAAATAAAATTTTAAAAAGTGCAGGAGAGAGAGACAAAGAGACAGAGAGAGGAAGAGTTGGAGTAATGGGATCAGATATACCAGTGAGAAGATGGTTCAAGAAAGGAGTATAGAGATTGTCCTTATTCACTGAAGGGAAGGTTGTGCATCTGAGCACAGATGAAGAAAGTAGGTAATGCTGTGCTTGGGGTTTTGGAGATTCTCTTCTCATTGTTTTTGTTTTCTTAGTGAAGGTTGTCAGCTTGGGCTGAGAGTGGGAAACGAGTTAAAGAAGTTGGAAGAGCAGAGAAAGTAAAGAGTAGGAATCTGTGAGAGTGGGCTGGTGATTGTGCTATGGCAATGCAAGTAGAATTGGCATCAAGGGTGACATGAAAAGGCTTTTCCAGGTGAGTAGGCACAAACTTACAGAAGAGTTAGTATAGGATATGGTATTTTCCTAGACAGTTCTACCTGCTGCATTTGAGCAGGGTTAGGAGGAGAGTAAGATTTAAGAAAGGTGTGTGCTTTTCCAGGTGAAGTGATGGAAGAGCAAGGAACTAAGGGAACATTTCAAAGAGTGATCATAACAGTGCACCAGGATCTAAACTGGGTTACAGGATAAACAAGGGTGCAGAGATGTAGGTGAACTAAAATGGAGATCAACCTTTTTGGAAGTGAGAAGGTCAAGTGAGACATACTTTGGAGAGAATAATATTCCATCTATCTATCTATCTATCTATCTATCTATCTATCTATCTATCTATCTGTCTATTTCTTTAAAGGCTCCCAGAGCAAGGTTGGGTATAACAATGGTCATATGACTGCAACCAGGGCAGTAGAATCTAATGAAAATTGGAGCTAATGGTGGGAAGTTCTAGATAGGTGGAATTTTAATGGTCTAGAAGCAGCACTGAGGAGCAAGCAGGACATCTGTTCCACTGTAGGGCGGGGACAGACAACAGCTGTCACTTGTGAGAGCTGCACATATAGCAGGGTTCTCAAATGAGAACTGGTTTCCATTTAGTGCAAGAAGGCCAAGAAGACTGAGAAAGAAGGATCTTACTGTTCTCTTTAATGAATTCCTGGAGATGGAAATAGTGGAAAATGTGGTTTAAAAAAAAGGTTTTACAGAGGTTTTGGGGTGAAATGCAAGGAACTGGGAATAATGATCCTACTTGGGCTGCTAGAAGGACTGGCATAGACCAGCAGGGAACAATGGTAACAGCAAATCATGGTCTTTAGGCAGTGGTGTCCAAACTCTTGAGACCTGGGGGAGAGGGAGGTGCCAAGTGCTTGTCAGGAAAATACTTACTATTTAGTCTTGGCAATGGCAATGCAGAAGCCAGGGTAAAAGGTGCTGTCAGAGCTCTAAATATTGAACATTAATAGTATCATCATTTCTGTTAATGCTGCAGAACATTTGGAGTCACCTTAACTAAAGAATGGGTTTTGATTGAGGGAAAGAAAGGAGGTAGTATTGTAGCATGGACACTGAAGGACAGACCAGGGGATGTTAGAGGAGTCCCTGGCTCATAGGAGATAAGTCATACAGTCATCACGGATACAGTGCTTCGGTGATGTCACTGGGCGCCATTGTTCTGTAAGTATTCAACCTTGTATTTATTTTCTAATGAACATAAAAGGGCTGCTGCACATCTTGGACTCACATTTCTATTCCAGAAAGGAAGCAGGGAAAAGTACAGAAATGTTAATAAGTCATCAAAGTTCTTAGTGAAGTTTTTTATTCTTTTGGCTATCTGCTTTATGGACTCCATTTCTTTCCACTGCTGAGCTTCCATAATTTGCTTAATCTTGTCTATTTTTTTGTTTGTGTCTGCTCTAACATTGCCAAGCATGGTGTGTATTTTGGAAACCTCTGTGGCTATCTGAGAGATTATGTCTGATTTCATTTTTTCCAGAGCCTCATTCAATTGCTTTGTTGTAACACCTCATACCAACCTGGTGGGGCACTTTCAGATTGTTCCACCTCATTGTCCCTTGGGGTTGCCTTTGGTGAACTGGAGAGGGTTGCATTTTGCTTAAGTGTCTTCTCATTTTATTTTCTCTCTCTTTTTTTTAGTTTAATTCCTGGGGTGATGCTTGTAAGTTACCTATGGTGGGTTGCTTTATTGGTGGTATTTAGGAACCTTAGATGATGATTAGTTCTCTGCAGTATCTTCCAGGTGTAGCTGGTTTTTGGGTTTTGAGTCTGTTGGAAGATCTTACGTCTTTAGTTTTTTGGAGGTGAGAAGTTGTTGCTTGTTAGGCTTAGTCCCTGGTTCTTTAGCACTGTGCCACCGTCTTTTCTGTGACCCTTAGTTAATCTCAGTCATGGAGTACCAGGACCAACAGCTGTTTAAAACAATTATGTCAATTTTGGCTATAGTGGTGCCAATAGCATCAAACACAGCATAGAAATAAAACAAACTGAGCTAACCCTTACTTTTCAACTTTTAATCAAATGAACTAGAATTGTGATTATATAACAAAATGTAAAACAAACCAGACACTTATATGCAATATGTAAGTCCATAATTTGTCAGTTTTGCCCTTAAATTTTAAAATTTAAATGGATTAAGGAGCAAATAGAGAAGTGGAAGAAGAGAAAAAGACTAGAAGTAGAGTTGGAGGACAAAGGGGATCACACCAACTTGGGGAATCTGGTGCAGAAGACTGAAAGGAAACAGAGATAAAAGGAAGAACAGAACTGAACCACATCCACAAAGAGAGTAGGAACCACTTTCACACTCATATAAAAACAATGAAGGAGACAAAAAAAAAAAAAAAGAAAATCAAAACAGTCCACTTTCAGACTTTTCTCTGGTTTCACTAGTAGACAATCTGTGGAGACAGAGTCCCAAATTGTGCCACTCTATCCCAGCAAGTCAGCAATTGCTTTTTGGCAGGATAGTAGATAGTCTCAGCAGAGCTGTCCTGACACTAGACTCTTTGGGCTTGCCACAGTCCAAGCAGTTTCCATGGGTCTGCACCCAGCCGGGAGCTGCTAGACACAGCCAGCAGCAGTTTTGAGTTTCAAGCTCAGCTGGCCCTTCTCCAAAATGGCTCCTGGCCAATCGCTCTCTCCTTGTGGGAGGACTAAGTCCTCTGCACTCATCACCAGCCAGTGCAGTCCTCCATGTCCACTGCTTCCCTCCACTGCCACGTCTCTCTGCAGAGGCCTCTGGGGTCACTAGTAGTCACTGTCACTGTGACCATGTGTCTTGTGCATTGAGTCCCATCTCAAGGTGAAGGCATTGCCAGCTACTGCATTCTCCATCTTAAAATTTTTCTCTCTCTGTGGGCTTCAATTTGCACTTGGGATTTTTTTCTGGGTCCAGGGGACCCACTTTCTTCCTTCTTATCTTCCTCATGATGTTATATTCTAGCATCTCTCTTACTGCAGATAGGTTCCTCTGTTTAAAGCAACTTCTCTCCTTTTGGCCCAGTTAATTTCCACCTTTTCCAAGATCCATCTCTTCTGGGAAACTATTCTTTATCTGCAGAGACCAAGATAGGTACTCTTGGTCTGTGCAGTTAGCACCTGTGGTAGATTTTTGTGTCCATGCCCCACACTCTGTAACACTGACTCTTGCCTTGATCATGAAACTCTCTTTGACTAGCGGGATATTTTAAAACAGGGGCTCAAAAATCACTTGTACATTTGACCTTGCTCTGCCTGTTGTGTCTAAGCCACTGCTATGAGAATGTGCCTGCTGGATGAGAGGTACATGAATCCCCAAATTATCATGCATGTCCTCACTGAGGGCATCCTAGACCAGCCAACAGCAGCCAATTCCCAGACACTTCACTAAGTCCAATCCAAATCAATAGAACCACACAGGAACCCACTCCAGATAGATGAGAAATTAATAGCTATTGTGTAGCCTACTAAAGTGATGTGGTTGGTCATTACTCTGTATTATTGCTGCATTAGATAATGGACACAGTCTTTTGGGCACAGCTCCATCACAAGTGTTGATCTTGCTTTCCCAAATAACGTTGAGAGAGACAGAGAGCCACTATTTATCTGTGAATATCTAGCACCCAGAACAGTCCCTGCCCCATACAACGTGTTCAGTGAAAGCCTGAAGTGAATGAATGAATGAAGCTTTGTTCAGCTTTTATAAAGGAACCCACTGCTCTGTGCACAATGGGTACAAATTTCCAATAGCTAAACAATGTAATCAAATCAACACACCCATAGAGAACTTGCTGTAGTCAGGTATGTGAAACTACCATATAAAATAAACTCTCATCACAGATTAAAATACTTTCCTACCTATAGTACAATGGTCATTTCTTAAACACTGAGCAATTGATTTTATATTTTAGCATATTGTGTAGTTAAGTTTAAAGATAATCTAAATCCCTTAACACCTGTTAAAGGACAGAATGTCAATCTAAATGGATATGACTCACTCTAAATATCCTTCTACTATCTTCAGTACACAGTATTATACTGTTGTAACTACTGACATTTTCTAAATAATGTCAAGACACTTTCATTTCTGGAAAAAACCCACATTATTTGCATTAATATATAGAGAAAGAAAATTTCCATTGGGAGTCATATCTAGTATTTTAGTTAGTTTGCAGGTAGGAAGATGAAAATATCATCCTAATGAAAGGTCAGAGAAAACAGGGTACAATCTATTCTGGGGACACTGAGCAAACTAGCATTGCACAAAATGAGGTTTCTGCAGAAAAAAGAGTGAAGAAAAAAAGGCCAAGGGCAGAGGGCAGGATGGAACTCAACTGTGGACCTCCTTAACTGTGTGTTACGGTATTTAAACATCTTTGTATACAACTTCTGAGCAAGATAATGAAGCAGGGGATGAATGACATGTTGGGTCAATCCACCTGCTAGATTTACAGCAGCAATTTGCTGTGGGATGGTTTTTGCAGAAACATTTAATGGGCATGATAAATAACTGAATATCAAAATATTATGACTGTGGTGTACCCAGTTACTTAAAAATCCATGAAAGTCTAGATTTATGTTGGATGAGAATGACCAAGGGATTATTTTGAGATAACATTGGCTCTTCTTTTCTTGCGGGTCTAGTTCCATGAAAAAGTAACTGTAGCCAGGGGTACTGGTGGAAAGCAAGAATGAATGAGACTCCATGTAGCCAAAACCAGGGTCAACATCAGGATAAACTGTTCCTAGTGGCCTCTCCAACAATGCAGCTCATCAAATGTTATGGTAACATTTACCTTTTGGGTGTGAGGTATCATTTTGCCTTTAAACATTTCACAACCCACTAACTAGATATTAACTACTACACTGTTTTTGAGGAGGTAAGGATAATAATGAATTCTGCACCAAGCCACAGCCTGAGCTCTTTATTTTAATTTTATTTTTTATCTTGAGACAGGGTTTTGCTAAGTTGCCCATTCTGGGCTTGAACCTGTGATCCTCTTGCCTTAGCCTCCAAGAGTGCCGAGATTACAGGTGTGCATTACCATGCACAATTTTTATCCAAATTCCCATGCCATGTTAGTAGCAGTATATTTTCATACTCCATGCCTGTAATACCTGCTGGGTTCTCTACAATGTTCTACCCTACTCCCATTCTACATGACAAACTCCTATTCAGCCTTCCAAACAACTGTTCTAACATGCTGTGTGTGTGTGTGTGTGTGTGTGTGTGTGTGTGTAACCGTGTCTCGTAATCCCATGTTTAGTTATCTCCTAACTACTTACTGTAATTACGAACATTTCCATGTCTGTTCGCCTACAGCACCAATAGGAGTCTTTCCTTTCATGTCCTCAGCATCAAGCATAACCTCCAGTTCATAGATACTTCATTAACTTGAGAAATCCAAAGACACAGAATTGAGCGGCAAAGAAAATTCTAAACTTGTCTAAGAAATCTCAGCAAAACCAAGGGGGCCACACACACACACACACACACACACACACACACACACACACAAACTAGAATTCAGATGAATTTTTTTCTTTAACGTGTTTGGAAAAGGCGGTTTTACAGCCTTGCTGAAACCATCAAGGAAATGTCTTGAGGCCCTTTAAGGGTTTTCTTTAAAGCCTCCCAAGGGCCTAGCCCAAGTGCTGAGGGATGCCGGCCACATCCCTGTTCCACCACAGTGACCGTGACAGTGACCTCTCTGGGCACTCCACGCTTCCCTGCCTTTCAGTGCCCGATGCTCTTTTTGGCCTCGCTTTTGCACATTTTCTAATCCAGGAACCTTGCTTCTTCCTCAGAGGAGATCTGCCTACCTGGCTACATCCTCCTCCACCCACCCCTGCAGGAGGAGCCAGGCTGAGTTCCCCGCAAAGGTGGGAGGGAGCTGCCACCTTGGAGCCCCGAGTGCTTTCTTTTACACAATGGACGCACTTCCTCCTGTTGGTTTGGTAATCCCACAGGTGTGCTGTGTTAGCAGCCAGCAGCAAGGACAGGGTGAGCATGAGCACAATCCTGTGATGGGGCAAGACGGAAGTCAACCCTGGCCAGTTACCTCTGGCTACAGACCAAAGCCACCTTCGCAGACCCTAGGGCTAAATCCTGCAGGTGTCTTAGGAAGCACAGCCCTGGGGCTTTCTTTTTCTCTGGGGCTTCTGCAGAGATTTGATCAGTATTTTTAAATGAATGTCACCTCTCTCCCTTTCCTATTAGTTTTCGACAAAATCTGTTTTGTTCTTTAGATTTGTCTCCTTTCCTCTTCTGCACCAGTACTGCAGATTGAACCCCAGGATTCCACACTGAGCTATATCTCCACCCGTTAAATATTTGTTTATTTATTCATTTATTTATTTGAGATGAGATCTTGCTAAGTTGCCCAGACTGGGCTCAAACTCTCAATCTTCCTGCCTCAGCCTTTCAGAGTTCGGGATCACAGATATGTGCCACCACATTTGGCTCTTCTCTAGTGAAATAATTCAGGTCATTTTACTCATTTTGATATAGCCCACAGAACCTGGCACAATAGTTAGTATAAAGTAATAACCAATGTTATCAGTAATTGTAGGAAGGTCCATCATTTGAGTAACTATTACGAGCTACATGCTGGATGTGTTTGTTTTGGGGCACTGGGTATTGACCATATTAAGCAGTTATAGCTTATAGGTTTCCTCACTTCTACAGGATAAATATTGCTTCAGCAAAATGCCTGGGCCAAAAGTGTTTCAGATTTTGGAATATTTACATATACAGAATGAGATATCTTGGGGATGGTGGCCAAACCAAAACACAAAATTCACGTGTACTTCATAGACACACACATAGCCTGAAGGTAACTTTGAGCAATGTTTTTAATAATATTGTTTCATGATGTGGAGTTTTCCACTTGTGTTGTTATTTCAGTCTTCAAAATGTTTCAGAGTTTGGAATATTTTGGGCTTTTGGATTAGGAATGCTTAACCTGTACATTCAGATGACTGTGTGGACACCTACACTTACAGGACTCACAAGTCATAAAAGGATCTTCTGTTATTACTTTTCAGGCCAGGAATCTGAGAGGTTAAGAAACTCACTCAAGTACTAGTAAATAGGATTGTCTGAAGGTGCAGTCCAAAATTATGCCAAATTCACAGTTCTCAGTAGTCCAAAACCCACTGGGACCCTTTCAGAAGGTCCTGTGGGTGCAAAACAATGTTCATAAGCAGTTTTTGCCTCTTTTCCCTCTTGCCTGTGTATGATGGTTTTCTCAATGGTACCTACTTGTCATAAGACATCTAAATACCTTGAATACAAAAACTGAAAAAGACTCCATTACTTAAAAATTGGATATTCATATGCAGAAGACTGACTCTGCTCTCCATGTACCAAACTAAAGTCAAAATGGATCGAAGATCTAAATATTAATACAAAACATTTACTCTGCTAGAAGATAAAGTAGGTAAAACTCTTGAAGACATAGGAAAAAACTTCCTGAACAGACTCAAAAGTGTCTCAAGAAATAAAATCCAAAGTCAACAAATGGGATCATGTCAAAGTAAAAACCTTCTGCACAGGAAGGGAAACAGCCGACCAAAATGAAGAGACAATGTACAGAATGGGAAAAACATTTGGCTTGCTATTCCTCAGACAGAGGACTAACTTCTAGAGTAGATAAAGATGTAAAAAAAAATCCTCCCAAAATAAAAGACCCAGTCAAAAATGAACAAACAAAAACCAAAATGAATAGACATTCTTAGAAGAGGTACAAATGACCAACAAATATATTAAAAAAAAGTTCAGTATCAATGACCACTAGAAAAATACCAATCAAAACAACATTGAGATACCATCTTATTTCAGAAAGAATATTGTTGTAGTCAGGGGCTGTGCAGAGAACAATTAGAATCAGGACATGGAGTTTATAACATTAGTTTTCTAATGGTCACCCAGAATTAACACAAGAAAATGCAGAAAATCTATCCACAAGACTAAAAACAGAATATTCAGCCAAGGTCCTGAATTCCACAGTAGCATTCCACATGAGTCCAGATAAAAACCCAGAGCTCATGACAATGTCTCCCATGAGTCCAACTGGAGTTCTAAAGCCCACAAAGACTCACACCAGTCTCTTTTATGGATCTGTGCTGGGAGAGCCCAAAGCTCAGTGGTGGAAGCTAGAAAGTCTATGCTAGCAGGGTGAAGGAGCTGTGCTCGTAGGCTGAGGGTTCTACACTGGAGTCAAGAAGTCACACTCACAGCAAAGAACAGGGCTGTCCTGAAAAGCACCACATCCATCCTCAATGACACGGAGGCCCCGACCTCCTGCAACCATAAACACAGGTCGAGTACATGCCGGGAAGCCAGTGTGAGGAGTTCATTCTGGAGACCAAGTGGCACACATCTTCCCCTCCAGAGACAGGAAGCAATGCTCAATGGGAGGACCAGAGCTTCTCCAGGAGAACCAATGGCTCAAACAGCAACTCATAGGAGAACCCACAATGCCTCAATGCCTCGATGCAATAGCTTCTCCTTCTCCATGTCTCTATTTATGCTGGCAACTTTCTCATATAAGAGAACATCTTATGGAACATCTACACTCAGCACCATGCTGATGTAATTCAGCTGGTGTTAAATTGACCACCAGTTCTTAATCCATAACAAATATCTATCATTAAGAAATCAAATAATACCATGCTGGCAAGGTTATAGAGGGAAAAAAGGAACTTCTACATTGATAGTGGGAATGTAATTAGTAGTACAACCACCATGGAAATTAGTATGGGGGTTCCTCAAAAAATAAAAATAGAAATTCCATTTGATCCCACTATTCCTCTCCTAAGTATCTTCCTGCACGAGTGAAAGACATCACATTACAGTGATGCATGCATACTCATATTTTATAGCAGCATAGTTTAGAATAGCTGAGTCTTAGAATGGCCTGTATGTCCATTAAAATACGAATAGAAAAAGGAAATGTGGTACTTATATACAATGGAGTGGCGCTGCCATAAAATGTGTTGAACTTGAGGTAATCTGTAGGTAAATGGATGCATCTTGAGACCATAATATTAAATGAAGTACATCAGAACAGGAGCTTCACCATCACATGGTTTCTCTTATATGAGAAAGCCAAAATATGAATAAATAGCAAAATAAAAGGTAGGTAATAGAGAGACCTTTTTCAAATAGATAGTGAACAAGACATGGAGGGAGGGGGAGGGGGAGGAGAAGAGATAAAAAAGAAGTAAAGGAAAAAATGGAAATACAACTTTTGCAAATAGGAAGGAAACCAAGAATTGGAAGGATCAGGGAGGATTGGGAGGGGTAAAGGACAAAAAGAGAGAAAGAAAGAAAGATTAAGATATGTCCCATGATAGAAGTAATCATCACATACTGCAAAAACATATTAAGAAAAAAGAAATTAAATTTAAAAAAGAAAAAGTCCCCACTTCTTTTTTTTTTTTTTTTTTGTCTTTTTCCTTTTCATCAGTACCAGGGATCGAACTCACGACTGCCTGCTTGCAAGGCAGGCGCTTATGCCGCTGAGCTAAATCCCCAGCCCCAAAGTCCCCACTTCTTTTTGCTCATTTTTGAAACAGGGTCTTGCTATGCAGTTCAGGCTGGCCTTCAATTCACGATGCAGCACAATGTGGCCTCAAACTCATAGTGATTTGCCTGCTGCAGCCTTCTGAGTGCTGGGATTACAGGTGTGCATCACCACACCTGGGTCCTACTTGTTTTTTGTTAAGCTAGACTGTAAAAAGATAATAAGAGATTTAAAATAATGGCAATATTTTTGCATATTTTTCTCTTTGGGGATATAAAATCATTTCCCTCTAAAAACATGTTATTAATGTATAATGTGTTCATTATTGTTAGCTTATTGATATATATTTAAATCTTCAGTTTAATTTCTCTTATAGTAAGTGTAGATGGGATCCCATAGACAAGGTGTGACTGAAAAATATAGTGACTGCTTAAATTTTTAAAAATTATTACACCTGGCTGTGGTGGCACACACCTGTAATTGCAGCACTCAGGAGGCTGAGGCAGGAGGATTTCTGTGAGTCTGAGGCCAGCTTGGGCTACAAAGTGAGTTCAAGTCACCCTTGAACTGCAGAGCAAAACCATCTAAAAATTTGATTTCAGGAAAGACCTATTGTCATTATTGCCCAACTTCGGTTGTACTGTCACTGCTATCTCCATGTCCTGTTACCTTTCATAAGCATTTTGGCTTAGGAAAGAGCCACAAGTTACAGCTGTAGGATCTAGTAAGTAAGACTCACTACAGGTAGTAGCACTCACAATATTTTGGATCCCATCTTTTAAGTAAACTCATGAACGAGGACTTGCAGAACTGCTTAAGCTGGACTCGGTGGTGCACACCTGTAATCCCAGCACTTAGTAGGCTGAGGCAGGAGGATCGTTGCAAGTTGAAGACCAGCCTGGGCTACAAAATGAATTTAAGGCCAGCCCAAACTGCATAGTGAAATCCTGTCTCAGAGTGGGGGAGCGGGGCAAGGGAAATGGGATAAGTATGTTCAAAGGGAAGGGAAGTGTTTCTCTGAGGGGGATGGGTGGCATATGTCTTTTGCTGTAGAGATCTTTCTCATAAAATTCCCTACCTGTCTGACGGCGGTTTGAATTTAAGATCAGTGTGTGCTATTCAGACTAACCACCTGCCTGTTGCGCTTATAACCCATCTTTTAAATTTTTTTATAGTTCTGTACATCTGTTTACAAGGCTTTGATGTCTTTTTGTACAATAATGTAAGTTTTATCGATTGTACTATACAGAGCTGTACTTTTATGTTCTGTTACACATTACAGTACTGCATGTAAGAGTTACGCAAGTAAAAGCCAAGTCATTTCTTTGTTCTGAATATTGTAATATATATACTGTGCCTAATTCCTCACTTAGTGACTTAGTATTAATTTAACGACCTAGTCACAGAAATGGAACTTGGTCATTAAACAGGAAATACATACAATAAAAAATTTTTAAATTTGAACATTAATAGTACATTTCAATCACCCTTTGAGTACAAAAACTCTTTATGGTTCTCAATATCTTTCAGAGTCTTAAGGACTTCTGAGACCAAAATGCTTGAGAACAGATGTATTAAATACTGTTTAAGTTTCCTCTCAGCTCTATAATTATGGACCTCTCAGCTCTTCAGTAGTTTAGGTCAGATATAAATTTTGGAGGGCTGAGATAGGGTTTGAAGATCACTGACCAGTTTCTGGATCAGCTCAGAAAAGAAAGGCAGCCTGAGGTGTGTCTCTGTGCTTGGTTTCCAATAGGCTTGGTTACTTGGATTTATCCTGATCTTTATAAACTTCAGGAAAGCTGTGTTTCTATCTTCTATCCAGATGCATTATTTCATCGCTTTGTGCCCCCATTCTCTTTTATGCTTAGGTGACACATGAGGCTTTACCTCCACCATGGAGTGGACCTTTTCCCCAAACTTCTATGCTAAGCCTTAAAATGTGACAGTTCTTACAATATCCAAATGCTTTCTGGATTGTAATATCCAAATACTTCCGAAAGTATTTTTTTTCCATGTTGCTTATGGCATGTGCAGGATTACAACAGATTTTATGTCTTAAATGTTTACTCATTAAGTACTTCTGGCATAAAGAACCAAGTGGAAAAAAAAGAGAAAGGAGAAAAAATGTAACTCTTCTGTAATAAAGTCATATTACTAGTTGAGAGTTAAATTATATCCACACTTTGCTCCAGCTGAAGCAAAACAAATCCAAATGTCTATCCTAAGGTGATTATTTTAGAGAAATTTCTTGTTTGACTGGTGGCCTTCCTTTCATGTTGCAGGAGGATCATGTGGCAGGACAGATGAAGAAGTGGGAAGCATTACCCAGCCCGCAGGTAAGGTTGGAGCCTGCCTCTGGGAGCTCCAGAGTGCTGGCTTATTCCCCTTAGATCCCTGAGCTATGGTTTGGAGAAACATTAAGAATACTGATTGGTCTCTGTCACTTTATGAAAATGGATTTTTAAGAATCTATATGTACTATGAACTCATATTATACATCACATCTAGTATATACAGTTGTGTACATCATAGTGTACTTTCTGTTTACTAGCTGGTGTGTAATTTAGTTAGTGATTTCTGTCAGTTCTCCTTTTGTAGTTTTCCTGGTATTGTCCCATGTTGATGCATCTGAAGAAATGAGGTAAACAGGCGGCTTATTTGTTACATGATCTTCATTGCATCTTTCCCTGGATCTCCATGACTCTCATCTGTCACATAGGGAGAGTCAGGAAGCTAAAAGTCTAGGTTAAAATAAATAAATAAAGGTCTGGGTAGCAAAGTCTTTTGGAATGTTAAAAATGTTATTCAAAATCACAGTAGCATTATTATCCCTCATTTTTGATTATCAGAAAGAAACAGGAAACCAGACACTGATTCTACTTCAAGTCAGATCCATAAGACTAAAGAACGTTCTTAGCATTACAAAGCAAGTCTGTGGCTGAGCTGACTGTATTTGCTTTTTCCTAATCCAAGAACATATCCTTAGAGCTTGTGGTCTGTGGTCTTCCAAATGAGAGCAGCAACTTGGACAGTGCTAAGGACTGCAGCTCCAGATCCTCAGTTTGATGTGCAATCTTCTAAGAGTGGGCCTGATTGCTGCCCATGCCAGTTACTCTTTATGAATCACCTTTGTTGTCTGGTCCTCTCTTGCTTTGCAAAAACAAACAAACAAACAAAAAACTCTTTACCTGCTCAATTTTCCTCAGCAAGTTAAAACTTCTGGGGCACCAAAAAAGGAACATAACGAAATATGGATTTCTGAAAAGTTTCCTTAAATAATTATTCAAAGGGAAGAAAGAAACCTACCAGCTGTCTTCCACTGTCTTCCACATTTTCCCATTTAGAGGAATTGGCCGAAACACGAACCTTTGAATTGGGTATGGTGGAACAGGATAGTGGGATAGCAGTGACTTCACCTCTTCTAGCTCTAGTTTATTGTGAGAAAAATCATTGCTTCATTCAAGCCCAGCAAATATTAAATCTAAAAAAATTCCTTTTTTCTTCATATTTTTAAATCTAAAAAATTCCTTTTCCCTGCATATTTGAGGTAAAGCATTCTAGGGAGTATATTCTATTCATTACATCCCAAGACTTGTTTTTGTGAAGGAAAAAGTGCCTCTGAAGAGGTCTAAGTTGATGACAGTTATTTTCAAGGAAACTTGAATGTTTTGAGATGAAGAGATCATTGAAGATTTACTGGGTAAACTTGATGGTTTTATTATTTCTTTCAGGTTTTCTGTGCATTTATCAATAAGTGGTCAATAATAGCTTTATCAAATCATATTGTAAAATACTTATTCTAATGGCTGTTGTAGTCCAGGGTTGCAAGGAAAACAATTACATACAGAACACAGACTTTATAGTATCATTTATAATGGTCCCTCAGAGTTGAATGCAAATAAAGTACAAGAAATCTGTCCACAACACTAAAGACCTAGAAAATCCAGCCGAGAGCCTGGATCCCAAAGCAATGTCCTGTATGTGTCCAGCTGAAGACCTAGAGCCCGTGACAATGTCTCCCATGAGTCCAACTGGAGATCTAGAGTCCACAATGACTCATGCAAGTCTGTTTTACAGATCTGTGCCGGGAAGTGGTGGAAGTTAGAAAGTCTATACCAGCCGGGTGAAGGATCTGTGCCACTAGGTTAAAGGTTCTACACTGGAGCCAAGAAGTGATGCTCAAAATAAGGACTAGTGTTCCCCCAAAAACTACCACTGGCATCCTCAGCGACATTGAAGTCCCAAGCTCCTCCAATGATAACAGTGGAGTTTGTATCATGAAGCCAGAGTGATAAGCTTCTACTGTGATTGAACAGCACACATATTCCCCTCCGGAGCCAAGAAGCTATGCTCAGTGTAAGAACCAGAGTTTCCCCAAAATGAGCCACAACCATCCTCAATGATAAGGTCCTGAGCTCCTCCATCAATAATGACTGAATTTATATCAGTGAAGCTACCCAGGACAAGCTCCTCTAGGGAAACCAATACCTGCGAACCACAACATTAAGGGGAACCCACAATGTTATGCTTTTCTTCTCCATGTCTTTTTTATGCTGGCAGCTTTCCTCAGGTGGGCCATCTACACTCAGCACTATGCTGATTCAATTCAGCTGGTGGTGAGTTGACCACCAGTTTTTAATCCATAGCAGTAATCAATCTGCATCTTATTTTTTCTTAGTGATGCAAGTACTGGATCAATTAGTGCTATAAATGTCTTTTTTATTTCATAGGAAAACTTCAATCATGATGTCTAGCAAAATTAGCACAGCTAGTTAAATATAACTATAATTAATACAGCTAATTAAAGATTTAATTGTAACTTTTTACTCTCAAAAGCTTAATACCAGATGTTGATACGTATACACATACTAAAAGAATATTGTATCTTCCATCATTTCTTGCATTGTAAATAACTTACAATGCTGGCTATGCATTACATTGGAATATTATAATTAAATGATGGTAAATTGCACAGTTATCTTATTTTAACAAATTATTCTAAATGTGAATAAATTAACTGTGATCATCAATCTAGATTCATCAACTTCATTCAGTTAAGAAACATCTGGTAATTTACCAAAGCATGTTCCTAAGCACTGGATAGGTCAGGGAGGCATGGCCTTATGTACTATTTATGGTTCCTGTAATAACTGATACATTGTGTCATCTTGAGAAGTTAAGTGACTCAACAGTTCTATATCTTAGAGTGTAGAGGACATGGCCAAGGGTGACTGTTTATGCCCTAGGATGTTGTGATGGTTGATTCATTGTATGACTGAGAAATTCAGAAGCTTAACTAAGTGACTCACCAGGTGGCCAGTGTCCTCACTTTGTAAACATCCTCAGACTGTGCGAGAGAAGGGCACAGAGATGGTATGTGTGAGTTGTACCTCTGCCCTAGCATGGGTAGCCTGTTTACAATATTAGGAAGGAAAGCAGGCTTGCTGTCCCCTTTTTGCTCTTGATGACTTTTCCGTCTTCTGCCACCTTGAACTGTTGCCCCCTACCATGCCATCCTGCCTTGGAGTCAACTGATTACAGACTAAAACCTCCACAAACTGTGAGCTAAATAAATCTTTCCTGGGCGTGAAAAGTAATCAAGACAGTCCCTAACCTGTTGCTTTTTTGGCACTGTTGTTCTGCTTCTTTGATGCAGAGCATCTTTGTTCCATCATGTCCTTCCATCATAATGTTCTTGCCTTGGAGACTGTTAGCTACACACTGAAACCCCTTGACTGTGAGCCAAATAAATTTTCCTCCTTTAAGTTGTGAGTACTGGGTATGGTGTCCAGCAATGGGGAAACTAATATAAAAAACTGGTACCAGATAAATGGCCTTGTTGCTGTGACTGTACACGATTGTGTGGTTTAGAAGCTTTGGAACTAGTTAGCAGGAGTTTGGATGGGTTTGGAGATGCAAGCCAGTGAAGCTCTGGAATGCTGTAAACCACGCTTGACAGGTAATTTGAGTCAGAGCTCAGACAACTAGAATGCTGGTAGGAATGCAGAGAATAAGGTTAGGTTCAGAAGATTTTAGTTGAAAATGAGCCTCCACTGGCAGTTGGATTAGACACCCTGTGTGTTATACTCTGGTAAAAATTGTCTGCATTTTGCCCTTTTCCTCAGTTTGCAAGAGACAAATTAAAAGAAAGTTGATCTGTCTTTCAAGATAGAAAAACTTTCAAGATAGCCCAACATTTAGGGTGAAACATGGGCATTGCTGGCTGCTTTTAGCCAGATTTACAGTGACAATTAGGGGCAAAAGGCAAGGAGAAATTTGAAAAACTTAATTTTTGGCCCAGTTGGAATCATATGTAAAGCTGGGCCAAAGAAAATGTGACTGTTGAAGAGATTAGCACCAAGAAAGAGAAACCAAAGACTTTGTATAGGAACAAAAAAAAAAAAAAGATGCCTTGAGAGCACCTTAGGAACCCGCAAGACCCCACTCATTTTAGGCTCAAAGATGCAAAAATGTCAATCTTTCATTTAAAAAGAGAGTCCTTTAGACTCCAGTTCAAGAAGGGGCCTTTAGGGGATCCTTTCTTTGGGGCTCATTTCAGTGTGCTCTGTCATCTGGATATTCATAGACTGCTATTGCCATGATCCAAGGTGAGCCGGGTACTGCTTCTGTTGACAGCAGACACAGGCATGGTCCACATGGTGCTGATTTTACTGCACACAGAAAGCAAACATTGTGGTGTCAGGTAGCTTCCATCCAAATTTATTAAGAAAGCCAGGCAAGAACCCCCAAAGAGGGCAGTGCATGAAGCTATGGAAATGAAGCCAAAGTACAGTGGAGATAGTAGGAAGTCAGAGATACAGGAACAGGAAATGTCTGCCCAAGGAAACCACAGGCCATGAGTGGAGCAGCCTGACAAAGATTCCATGTGGGTTGCAACAGGCTAGGCCGTACGAGTGGGACTGAACAAGTCCTTAGGAGCACACGTTTTTCTACTGTATGCCCTGAGTGCCACATATGGAGCTATGGGGTTTCATGTTTACCCAGCTAGGGTCTGGCCTTGCTTCGATCCAGTTCTTTCCTATCCCCTAGTCCCTTTAGGGATAGAAATTCTTACCCTGTGCCATTGTACTTTGAGATTATGTGACTTGTTTTTATGTTTATAGAAGTTCACATCTAACAGTTTGCCTGGAATCTCAGAAGTGGACTTGGACTTTTGAAAAATGCTGGAACTGTTGAGATTTTGTAGAAAAGACTAGTGTATTTGTGGTTGTACTCAGGGTAGTTGTATCATTTTAGACAGAGCTATGAACTTGCTGTTGTCTTTATTTGGAGATTAAGGATGGTTTCAGCGAACCCAACGTTTTTGGCAACAAGGACAATCTCATTTTGGTTTCTATCATTGCAGAAAATCCTGCTTCAGAACAATAGGGTATTGAAAACAGAATTGTACTTTTTGGTACTTTTGTGGCAATCTCAGGATTTTCTGACTTTAATCAAACAAACTTATAAGGGTACTGTCAATTGCATCTCAGGAAGCTAATTCTCTTCTAGAACAAAGTTGGTTTTACCAGGTTTATTCATAAGTGGATTGTAGATTCACCCATCCTCACTTTGGGGGTCTTTTGTGATTTGGAAACAAAGATGCTCAAATTCTTTTTTTAGTTAAAGAGAAAAAATAACAACAGAAAAATAGTTTCAAAACAAGCTAGTAAGAGAGTAACAATAATTAATACATTGCTTATTGGTACCTTCATAATAGTTACTCAGAGTACAAGATATAGGCATGAAATATTGCCCAAACAATATCAATTCAAACCTTTCTTTTTAATGAACTAAGAGAAACTAACTGTATAAGTATCTTATATATCTTGTGTAGATATATATATTTCCTTTTCCTGCATCGCAGTTTCTCTTTTCTTTTGAACAATTTTTTCCCAATTCACAAAATCTATTGCATATTTTGGGTCTTCTTTACTCATTGAATTTCTCATACTAGTGAGACAATGTGATGTTTTTACACATGGGTCTGATTTATTTCACTTATGAGCATGGTCTCGAGTTGCATCCACTTACCTACAAAAGTCTCAGTTTTATTCTTTATGGCTGGGTGGTACTCCATTATATTGTTGATAGGCATTTGGGTTGTTTCCAAGATTTAGCTATAACAAATTATGTTGCTGCAAACATGGGTGCTCATATGTTGCTGCAGTGAGATATTTTAAATTCTTCTGGGAAGATACCCAGAAAGGCAATAGCTGGGTCAAATGGGATCACTAATCCTACTTTTTAAAAGAATCTCCACACTGATTTCCACAGTGGTTGCACCACTCCACACTCCTACCAACAGTGGAGAAGTGTTCTTTTTCCCACAGCACCATCAGGATTTGTTATTGGTTAATTTCTTGATGTAGCCATTCTTTCTGGAGTAAGATGGAATCTCAGGACTGTTTTAATTTTTCTCTCTCGAATGACCAAGGGTGTTGAATGATTTTTCATGTATTTACTTGCCATTAACATTTCTTCCTCTGAGAAGCGCGTATTCATCTCAGATGCCCATTTTTGGATTGGGTCTTTGAATTTTAGAGACCTGACTTTTTTCAATTCTTTTTTTGTTTGTTTGTTTAAGGACTTATATCTAGACTTAATGGAATATCCTTCCATTTTCTGATATCCTCTTCAGTCGTACTGAAGGGGGCAATTGGCTATAATTTTTTCCCACTCTGTGGGTTGTCTTTTCACTCTGTTGATGATTTCTTTGGTTGTTGATTTTTTTGTAGTATTTCTTGTATGGTCAGGGTTTTGCTCATGAAGTCTTTACCTATACCTATGTCTTCAAGATTTTCGCCTATTTTCTCTTCCAGTAGATTTACTGTTTCTGTTTTAATATTTAGATCTTTGATACATTTTTCTTTAGTTTAGCACATGGTGAGAGACATGGGTCTAGTTTTAGTCTTCAACATGTGGAAAGCCAGTTTTTTAACACCACTTTTTCAAGAGGCTCTTTCTTCCAGTGAACATGTTTGGCTCCTTTGTCAAAGATAAGGTGCCTGAGTGTGTTTGGAGTTACATCTACATTTTCTATTCTATTCCACCAATACTCAAGTCTGTTGTCCCCCACCCCCACCCCGCCCAGTACCATGCTGATTTCATCACAGTAGATTTGTAGCATAATTTCAGGTCAGGATGCGCCCTGACTTGCCTTTGTTGCCCAGAATTGCTTTTGCTATTCTAGGTCTTTTCTTGTTCCAAATGAATTTAAGGAATGTTTTATCTAGTTCTGTGAGATATACTAATGGTATTTTGATTGAGATTGCATTAAATCTGTATGACATTTGAGGAGTGGGACCATTTTCACTATGTTGGGTCTTCCTATCCATGAGCAAGGAATATCCTTCCATTTTCTGATATTCTTTTCAGTCGTACTGTAATTTTCAGTGTATAGCTCTTTGTCTTCCTTTGTTAGATTTATTTCTAAGTGTTTCACTTTGGATGCTATTGTAAGGGTGTGATTTCTCTAATTTCTCTCTCTGTGAGTTCATTGCTTGTGTACAATACTACTGATCTTTGAGCACTGACTTTGTATCCAATTACACTGCTAACTTTAGTTAGTAAGTCTACAAAGTCTTTTGGTGGAGTTTTTGGGGTCTTTGTGTCATCTTCAAATATTAATAATTTAACTTATTGCTTTCCTATCCTTATTCCCTTGATTCTTTCTCGTGTCTTATTGCTCTGGCTAATGTTTCCAGAATTATATTGCATATGAATGATGATAGTAGACATCCTTGTTTTATTCCTAATTTTAGAATGAAAGTTTTCAGTTTTTGTCCATTTAGTATGATGTTAGCTGTTGGTTTGTTATTGATGGCTTTTATCAGATCGATGTAAAGACCATCTATTCCTGTTTTCTGTGGGTATTTTTAAAATCCTGAATGGGTGTTGGAGTTTGTCAAAATTTTTTTTATATGTATCAAGATGATCGTACGATTTTTGTCTTTGGGTCTGTTAATGTGTTGTATTACATTTATTGATTTGTATATGTTGAACCCTTCCTGCATTTCTGGGATGAATCTTACTTGGTCATTGTATGTGATCTTTTTGATTTTGCATTTTGAATTTTGTTTGCCAGTATCCTGCTGAGGATTTTTGCCTCTATGTTCATTAAAAAAATTGGCCTGTCATTTTCTTTTTCAGTTGGGTCCTTCTCTGGTTTTGTAATCAAGGTAATACTTGCTTCCAAGAAGGAATTTGAAAATATTGCTTCTCTTCCAATTTCCTTAAAGAGTTTCAGCATTAGTAGCATTATTTCTTCTCTAAATTTCTTGTTGAATTTAATAGTGAGTCTGTCAAGTCCTAGGCTTTTTGGTTTTTGAATATTTTTGTATTGGGGATTGAACACATGATCTCACACTTGCCAGGCAGGTGCTGTGTCTTGAGTTACGTCCTTGGCCCCCTGTCTATAAATTTTTAATTACATTTTCAATTACATTGACTGATATTGGGTTATTTAGAATTTTTATATCTTGGTTTAGTTTTGGCAATTCACTGGATATGATAGAAATAGAATAGGATAGGAATCTGTCCATTTCTTCTGCGTTTTCCATCTTATTAGAATATAGCTTCTTGTAGTAAGTGTTGATGATCATCTGAATTTCTGTAGGATCTGTTGTGTTTTCCCCTTTACATTCCTAATTGGTTGAATTTGTGTCTTTTCTTGCCTCTTTTTGATGAAGTTAGCTAGTGTTTTATCAATTTTATTTACTCTTTCAAAGAACCAACCTTTCAATTCTTTAATTCTTTGAATTGTTTTCTTAGTTTCAATTGCATTAATTTTTACTTGCCTATCTTTATAATTCCTTCCTTGTATGACCTTTCGATTGATTCATTCTTCTTTTTCTAGAAGTGCTCAAACTCCTTTGAAAGCTGAGCTAGGTGATCATGTGCCAGCTGAGAGAAAGACGGATCTGGCTGAGTCTGTTTCAAAACCTCTGGTAATATCTGAAACAAGTCAGAAATCCAAATGTTCGGTTGCTGTTCCCATACTTCCAGCTTTTCAATGTGTCCACTTTACCTGTTCACCGGAGCACTGTTGTTGTCCCCTTCCCCACTGAAGTGACAGACTGAGTCAAGCTTGAAGGAACAGATGGATTTTGGTGAGCAGGTTAGATAGGTCGCACAAATAAACAAGTTTTGCAACTCCTCTGTCACTGAAATGTACTGTTAGGGACAACTGTTTTCTAAAAGAAATCTTCAGAGTAGCTGTCATAACTAAAAAACCCTGGCCAGTGTCTACCTTGAGAAAGCATGGTTTATCTTATATGAGAAACACAAAATATAAATAAATTAAAAAGCAAAGTAAATGAAGATAACAGGAAATAGCAAAACAGATTCTTTATAAGTGAGAAGGGGACCAAGAGATGGAGGGAGAGAAAAGGGAAGGGAAAAGAGGGGTATAAAAATTTCAGATGTGTTATGTATATGTGTTATGCACAATGAATGTCATCCTTACATACTGTAAACACATACTAATAAAAATAAAAATTTAAAAAGAAAGACATTTCATTTATCTGTGTAAGAAAATAATTTTGTGTTCTGTGTACATCTTCTTACAGTGCTGTGCAAACAGATGTAAGTTAAGGGAATATACTTTAATGTGGTTAATAATGTTAACCACATCCTGCAAAATGTTAAATCCCGTGACATTTTTCAGCTATCCAGCATTTCTCTATGAATGACATAGTGTGTAGACCCACATTCAGAAGCAACCTCTTTGACATGAATAGTGAAAAAAAGCTGTCCATCATGATAACCACATTATCTGTACCTGTGCTGTCAGAAAACTACCAATTCAGTTTTCCTGATATGTAATCATTCGACAATTTGAATAGTTCTGCAGCTGTGGTGTTGATTGGCAATAAAAGAGCACATAATATATATCCTCATGCTCATCCTCCTGAAAAATATATTGCACAGAAGCAGTTTCCTTTTCTTCCACTGGTAGACTTGTCAGTTTGGATTGTTACTAGAGTAACTCATTAATACTCAGTAACAATTGTGCTTCAATATCTGCTGCTGTTTTATCTGTTCATCTAGTTATGGTACCACCTGAAAGATGAACATGTACCTTCTTTCCAGCTACAGCCTCTCCTAAAAGTTTATCACAAATGCAGCAGGCAGGATCAACTCTTTACCAACAGTAAACGGATTCTGAGCTTTGGCAATGTAGTTACCAACTAGGAATGATGCCCTTGGTACATATATATTTGATGATGCAGTGACCCTCAATAGTTGCTTCTTTTCTTCACGTTCACATTTTTTTTTCTTTTGAAAAACTCCAGAGGCTTGTCTTTTAAAGCAGGGTGATTGGTATCCATGTAGCAAAGTAAATTTGAAGGTTTCATGACTTCATTAGGTAGCTGATTTCTATATTTTATATAAAGTTTGCTTGAAGAATATGAATCACCTACTGCAATGAATCTGACATTTTCTTTGAAATGCAGCTTTTTGGGTTGGTATTCTTGCACTTCTGATGTTTCACCATTGGATTTTTCCCCTTTTCAAAGAAGCTCTCCAATGATGTGGCTTTTTAATTCACTTTCTCTAGAGTTAGCTTGTGGGCTTACCAAAATTGTAATTGAGATAAGTGGACAGTGCAAGAAAGAGATACAGATGGAAGTGGTAAATAATATACAAAGTGGACAGTGAATACACTAAAATATATGTTGGATTTTGATTTAAAGCTTGCTATCAGAAGTCTGTAACCTAGATAATTGGGCTCATGTTCCTATCAGAATCTAGTTTTATTTCTGATGTGACAGGAGGTGGAGCTCAGGCAGTAATGTAAGTGATGGGGAGCAGCTGGACACACATGAAACTTGTGAATCTTTGCCAGCTGCTCCCTTCCTGCTCTGTTCTCAAGTGGGAGACCCCTAGTATAAAGGGATGTGGTAGGGTGTAAAGTCAACAATAATGAGTTGTGGTCACTAATCCTGACTTCTTAACTTCATTGGGTTGAGAAACACCTAGTAGGTTAGTAAAGCACACCCCTGGGTGTGTCTAGATGGACCAGGCAGGCATGACTTTGTCTCTGTCCCATTCCATTCTGGCACTGTTCCTCTGCTCTGCTCCTTGGCTGCCACAAATGCAGCATCTTGGGCCCACCACACGGAGTCTGTTTGCCATGGACTGCATCTCCTGAGCCGTGAGCTAATTAAATCTCCTTTTAAAGTTGGGGGTGCAGAATGATGGGTCCAGCAATGGCAAAGCTGACTGATACATGAAGTATATGAGAACTGCATTACTTGAATCTTTTCTGCTCTTACTAATGTATTTACATGATGTGATTATAATTTATTTCTTAATAATTTTATAGGGCTAGAGATTTTAGCTCAGCAGCATAAGCGCCTGCCTGGCAAGTGCAAGGTCGTGAGTTTGATCCCTGGTACCAAAAAAAAAAAATTTTTTTTAATATCCCTGAAAGATGCCTATTAGAACATTTATGTCAGTATAAAATTATTTACTTTAGAGTTTGAAAATGAAGGTCAGAATTACCAGTAGGTTATATGGTATTTTCCATAAATGAAATGAAATAAATCTCTGAGATTTTTAACAAAAATGATTTTAAATCATAGATTAAGATTGAAAAAATATTAAATTGATGATGATGTATGGAATTAATATTTGACTTCCAATTATTTCCTGAGTATATCAGGTTATGAGTGTCTCTTAAGTAGAAGAATAGCAGTTATAATTCATTATAATCACATAAATTCTAAAAGTTAATGATTATTTAATATGACAGTGGTCAAAGTTGAGCATAGTAGTTTATAGAAATTAAAGAAGTGAGTGACTCCAGTATATAGGTTTATAATTATTGATTTTTGTCAAAATGAAAGGAGAAAACTATAATGCAATGGAGAACCCAGGTTGAAAAGCTAATAAAAATTTGATAACGAGTGAGTTCAAAAGCCATCGCAATCCCCAGTACTTTCACTGAAGTGGGAATTACACCTGCCGTGAAGGATTCTTGCCCAAGTACTAACCCTGAATCTGTCCAAAACTTGAGCTCCTCATATCACTTTTCGTGAAACACCAGGGTCAGAGGAACATGTTAATGTGATACAAGGTACTGCCATGAGCAAAATTCAGACTGTAAAAAGCTAGGCCTGAAAAATGACCCAGTTTTTTCAACGAATCAATTAGAAAGGGAAAGAAAAACAGTGGTGGTGGTGGTGGTAGAGATTGGTAGATTAGAAGAGTCTTAAGTGAAATATCAATCAAATGCAATTTGTGGATATTAGTGTTCTGAAGCGGAAAAACCAACATTAAAATCCAAATGAATCCAAAACAAAACCACGTGAGGCAGCCAGGCAACGTTTGCACACTGGCTGGATATTGCATAAATTACACTTTTGAAAGGTATAGACTAGTTTATGCCTGTGTTTTAAAAGCATTGTTGTTAAACACACACAGAGCTATCTATGGGTGAAGCAGTATGACGGCTGGGATTTGCTTCAAAATAGTTCATTGGTGAGGAGGTAGGAGGTGGTGAAGGACGGAAGCAGCAAGATCAACTGCGGCTTGGTTGAATTGTTAAAGCTGATGATGGGCACTGGGGACTGATTTTATTCTTCTTGTATACTTGTGTAGGCTTGGACATTTCAATAATTTAAAAACCTAAAAAATAAATTACTGCATTAAGGACGTACCTAGTCTATCCATCAGCTGATCCCTAAAGACATTTATGATTAATCATTGTGTGATTTTGGGCATAAAATTGAAGAGGATGGAATGGCTGACATTGATTTAACAAAACTCTATTCCCATGTATTTGTTTATGTAAGCAGGGTTTATTTATCTAGACTCTAAATCAATAGAGTTGATGTATTCACTCATTGTATTAAAAAGTGGTATTTATCTAGGTACATGTAAAAATAACCAGAAATAAAAATTTCCATCCAACCTAGAAGAGACATGTTTTTTTTTTAGGTGTACTGAGGATTGAATCCAGGGGTTTCACACTGAGCTACATCCCTATCCTCTCCCTTTTTAAATCTTGAGACAAAATCTCCTTAAAGTGTTAAGGTGCTCGGACTGGGCTCAGAATTTCAACTCTCCTGCCTCAACCTTCCAGAGAGCTGGGATTACAGGTGTACACCACCACACTCAGATGAGAGATATGTATCTTTAACATTGGTATTCTTTTGAGATTAATAGTTATTTAGATTATTTATCAGAATCAAGATTATTGATGTTATTTTGTTATTTTTGATGTTATTTTAGGTGTATACTAATGCTGACTACAACCACCGAATCAAAAAAAGGTTTGTAATATTTGGAGTCCTTGGTATCAGGAAAACATTTAAGATTTTAAGTTTAAATTATATTCAGTATATATCTTATTGATGATAAGGTAATTAAGAAAAGATTTTCAAACCTGAAAAATTACATAAGGATGAAAATTTGTAAGGAAGCACAATGGAAATATAATTTCTAGGAGAAGAAAAACGTATAACCTATAATGCTATAAAATGTATTATCATTGAAGAAATTGTTCATGTGTTTTTAAAAATAGGTGATTGAACTATTATTCTTTGTTCAGAGTGATTTTAGCCTGCTTTAGTTTGTTTAATCCCAACATAAATGAAGATATGGATAACTGCATGTATGTTTAAGTGTATAGGATTGACAACCATGTTACTAAGTTTTTGTTGGCTAGTTGAACAGAACTGTTTGCGGTCTTGCTGTTTGATTTCCCACTTTACAGTGTTCCATTTTTGCATCTTGAACAACTATTAGTAAGAGGACAGTGTGTAAACATCAACTAGTAATTTCTTACTGTTTATTTTTCTTTGAATGTATCTATTATTTCTACCCATTTTCTGTTTTGTTTAGTCCTTCTTTAAATAAAACTTTAAAAAATAGTATCAAATGACCATGGCATTAAGACTGTATGGATAATAACAAATGCTGGAGGGGCTGTGGAGAAAAAGAAACGCTTCTTCACTGTTGGTGCAACCACTATGGAAATCACTGTGGAGATTCCTCAAAAAGCTAGGACCAGAGGTCCCATTTGAGGTCCCATTTCCTTCTTGGTATCTTCTCAAAAGCATCATACCACAGCAATACATGTGCACCCATGTTTATAGCAGCAGGTAAATCTTGGAAACAACCCAAATGCCCATCAACTAATGAATGGATAACAAAAGATGTATTTTTTAATATATTAGAGTACTATTCACCCCTAAAGAAAGGTAAACTTGAGATGTTTCTAGGTAAATGGATGCATTTTGAGACCATACTCCTACATAGAATAAATAGGACACATATGTGTACATATTACATTGTCTCTGTGGTGTGATAAACTGTAAGTGTAAATAAGGACCAAACAGTATATTAGATGTGTGAAATAGGAAGAAATTGTTAGGCAGGCGTGGTGGCACACTCCTGTAATCCCCAGCACCTGGGAGGCTGAGGCAACAGGGTCATTGCAAGTTAGAGACCAGCCTGAGCTGCAAAATGAGCTCAAGGCCAGCCTGAACTGCATAGTGAGACCCTGTATCAAAAAGACAAGAAAGAAATTGTTCAAAAGCAACGGGGAACTGGAAGAGGAGGGGAAGAAAGGAAAAAAGAAAAGCATGAGAGAAGAAAGATAAAATGGAAACAAAGCTTTGTAAGTAAGGAGGGGGAAGGGTTTAAGAGAGGGAGGGAAATAGAAGAAAAAAGGAGGCATCAAGATATTGAAATAAGACTTAAAGGAAATCAAACTTTCCCAGCCTTGAAAAATGCCCTTCAAACTTTCCGCTCTGTCATGGCTGTAATTCCTGGTTGGATTAAATAGGATTAGCAATTATGAGCTGTAAATGAAATTTATGACACTCTGTTCTCACAAGCTTCATAAGATTCTGTCTTCTTTCAAGGCTAAATTATTGCTTTTGATTGCTTTGTTGTCGTTCTGGGCACTTGCTTGCACCCTGTCTCCCGTTTCTCTCCTCTGGAAAAACCAAATCCCTAAGTAAAATGTCTAAAAACTGGAGCCTTTCCTTTAGGGCTTGCTCAGGTCAAGGTCAAGCTGAGCCACTGTGCACCTAAAACCTTCACATAAAATCCTCCTATTTCCCAGTTAGTCTCTCTGATCTCTTGAACTCCACAACAATATACCATCAACAGGTGCAAACTCCCTGCAATGAATGTGATCATTATGTGTATCTAAATTGTACCAATAAGCTTACTAAGAAATGTAAAAAAGGTAGTATGGATATACTTAAATGAATAACAGTTTTATTTTAAATTACATTCTTTGCAGCTATGTACCCTTATATTGAAAAGTTAAATATTTACTAACAATGTATTAAAATGTTACCAGGGTATTTTTCTTTTATGGATCTTTTTTTACTGAGTGAAATTTATACAATATAAAATTAACCATTAACTAGCTCAAAGTACAATTCAGTAGCAGTTAGTACATTCACAATGTTGTTCAACTATAAGCTCCATTCCACAACATTTTCATCACCCTAAGGTGGGATTATATACCCATAAAATAACCTCTCCATTCCCTTCTCCTGGTAGTTCCCCTCTAGGAAACACTTACCTGTTTTCTGTCTCTGTGCATAAACTTATTTCTGATGTTTCACATAATTAATATCATGTGGAACACAAGACAGAAGCCTTTTGTGTGTAGTTTCTTTCATGGAGCAGAACGTTTTCAAGGTTCATCTAAATTGTAGCATGCATTAATACTCCATCCCTTTTTGTGGATGAATAATATTTAATTATATGAGTATATACGTTTATTCGTCCACAGTCACAGACATTTGGTTTGCTTTCACCTTTTGGCTATTGTGATTGTGTTGTGATGGGAAGTCAGGTACAACCACGTTTCAGTACCTGTTTTCAGGGCACTGGGGAAACATTTTTCGCAGTGAAATTGCTGGTAATCCTTTGCTTAACTTTTTGAGGAACTGCCAAACTTTTCCTCAGAAACTGCACTGCTTTACATATTCACCAGCAAGTACAAGAGTTCTAATTTCCCCACATCCTCAGCAACTCTTATTTCTTATTTAAAAATGTATGGTAACTTAAGCATATCTCATTGTGATTATGATTTACATTTCCTAAGGACGCTGAGCACTTCTTTCATGTGCTTGTTGGGCATGAGCACCCAGCTTTTGCAAAACAAACTGCAGACCCTGGCTTTGAGTCTAAGTCACCAGGAAGATCCTACCCAGTCTGTTAATATCTACCAGCACAGTTGTGCTGTGATCTGGGCCAAGAGACTGCAGGGAAGGTTACCCAGAGGGCATTGCTCCCTTCTAGAAAGGGAAAACTAAAAGACTGAAAAAAATTTCCTGTGGCAGATTGACAACTGGTGGTCAGCTTGTAATACCCAGCAAGAATAGAGTCAGTGTGGTGCTGGGTGTAAAAGGCCCACATGAGGATTGTTGCCAGCAACAGCATTGAAAAAGGAACTGGAGGAGAAGGGGGTGTGCTGTTGATTCTCCTGGAGGTGCTTGTTGTGCTGGCTTTCCTGATACGAACTCAGCTGTTGTTACCCTTGGAGGAGCTCAGGGCCTCACTATTGCTGAAGATGGCTGGGATTTTTGTTTGTTTGTTTGCTTTGTTTTTGTTTTTTTTTAGCTCTGGTTCTTACCTTGAGAGTCACTTCCTGGCTCGAGTGCAGTCCCTCAGCCTGCTGGCACAGATCCTTCCTCCCTCTGGTGCAGACTTTCTAGCTTCCACCACTGGTTTCTGGGCCTTCTCAAAGTAGATCTTGAAACAGACTTCCATGACACACTCGTGGGCTCTGGGTCTCCAGTTGGACTCATGCAGGACATTGCCATGAGATCCAGACTCTCAGATTTTTTGCTTCTGTAGTGTGTGGACAGATCTGCACTGTTTTGAAATTGACTCTTTGGGTGAATATTATAAATAAGCTTATAAATTACGTGTCCTGTATGAAACCCTTTCCCTTGTAAACTGATTACAACACTTCTCTCAGTGACTGGAGAGTCTACACAGATTGAAACTACAATTTAAAACACAAAACTGTCGCTCTTTCCTACCTGCCAAATTAGCTCTCCTTATTTGGAAGACTTTCATAAATGCTAAGACATCAAACCTCTATGGTGAAATTTGAATATAAAAGGAGTCCCTTGCACACAGTGGACACTTTCCTTGCCCATTGTTGGTTTGCCAGGACAACCAGGATGGACGCTGGTTTATGATTCTCACAGATACTCTTTGGCAGTAGTGCCCTGAAAAAGTCACTTCTGTGTCATGCTGCAAGAAGGTGAGGGGATGACAAAGTATATGGGCAGATGAGGCTGTGGCCCAGCAAAACGTTGTGAACATACACGGAACTGAGTTTCAGGAGACTCAGGGACCATGCTGATTGACAAACTGCCCAGAAAGATGGCTAGTTCCTTGGGCATCTTTTTCCCGCATTTCTCTATGTTCCCTGACAGAATCCAGTACACAGTGGGTACACACGAGCTGTTTGCTGAATCAGTTATCTGCTTCGGATCCTCTGCCCCAGGGTGCTTCTCTCAAGCTGCCTCACCCCCCATTTCCTTGATAGGAATTAAGAAGTAGGTATCATGCTTGCTCATTCTTTTCTGTCTCAGTCTGATGTCCTCTTGTAGCTCCCTATTACTTCCTTCCACTTGACTTTTGGGTTCCCACTTTAAATATGAAATAACTCTCCTGCACCCCTGATCATTATTTCTAGACAGCTCTGCCCCATTATTTCTATTACATTTGTGCTACTCATAGGAATGGCCACATTTGGTATCTCAGAATCACATCCAGTCCTCTGTGATAAGGAAGAATTTGGGAGACTGTTGCCTTTTTTTTTTTTTTTTTTGCCACAGCCTCACCCCAGGCATTTGTAGGTTTATCTGGAATTCTTCATTGCCTCTGAGGCTCCCATGAAGACGTTATATGTTGACAGCATTTTGAAAGCCAGGGGAAAAATGAATCTGGAGGTTATGGTCAACATTGTGACATTCTGAGGTTTAGTATGTGGGCTTTCGCTTAGTCTTTTAAATATTCCCTGCTCCTCCCTCAAAATAAACCTCCTGTGTGACAGCAGTTGTGGAGCTTAGAATTGGATCTATGTCACATGGAGTGTCACCTCTGCTATGTGAAGTACCATGACTCTTGATTCCTGAGCCTTTCCCAGCATGGTCAGCTTGACTTCACCCATTCAGTCCTGTGAAAGGCTTTCTGGTTACCACTTCTTTATCCCTCTCCATCTTCACAAAGTGTGTTGGCACCTCGTGTCTGTTTTCATCTTCATTTTCATTTTCTAGTTCTTGTCCTTTTCAACTTTTTTGCATTGTTAGTGTCACGTCATGGGATTCAAGAAATGTCTATGTTCCATCTACTCATTTAACAGGTCACTGTTCTTTAAGGTCATATTATAATACTCTGCAACTGTTGAATGGAATGACATCTACATGTCTGGGCATGTACATTAGGCAACACACAAGATTAAGTACAAAAGCAACCTGCATGCTGGTGTGCACAGGACGGCATTGTTTTCATTTAAAATGATAAATACATATACACATACATAGCATGCATGTAATATAAAATACAAGCTCTAGAGTTTTTTGAGAAAATATAAATATCATCAGAGTACCTGAGTGCAACTAATTGGATATAGTATTTGCATTTGGCAAAAGTACTTAAAAGTATCTGACTGCAATTCTAGGCCATCTGGTGTAGGTAAGATTTACTTCAGGGGTGGTGGAGTAAGGAGCACGGATCATATGGAGTTCTATATGAATAGGACCCCTAGAGTTGTGCCGCTATAGTGACCCTTCCTATAGGAGTCCTCCACAAGAGGAAGAAGTAACATTTGAGAATGACAGCTGTCATGGGTGAAAACTTGCTTCTCGCATGAAGGACCTCTTCCTCAGAGTGGCTTTGTTTGATTGTAGTTGATGATACTCCTGAACCATAGCAGAGAAACCAACTCACAAAGTGGATAATGAACAGCAAAACTTGTATTTGAAGAGATATCCACTCCAGCACACATGGAAACCTAACCTTGCTCAGAAAAACACCTAACTCTTCTTCCTTCCAAATACCCTCAACTCCCAATCAGCTTACGGTGGAAAAATTCCCACCTCAAAACTCAAAAGATACAGGATTGAAAGGAACTTAACCATCTATTCTCCCTGAGCTCTGATACTCAGACTTTGCTGCAAATTAGGGTCACCCGAAGAGGGCTAAAATACCCTATGCCCAGGCTGGGCATACTTAGAGACCATACTTAGAGAGAAACCATACTTAGAGAGTTAAAGCTTCAGACAGAACTTCTTAACATTGGAACTATTGCTATTTGGGGAACTCCTTGCTATGTGAGTGATGTCTTGTGTACTGTGGAATGTTTAGTAGTACCTTTGGCCTCTGGATGTGATGAGATCCTCTTTTAGTTGTATGAACCAAAAGACATCATCAAGGGCTGCCTCCAGGAAGAGGCACCATACTGGGTCTCTGGGATCCAGGCATCATATATTTTTTAAATTTTATTTAAAGAAAGACCAAACAAAACAGAAAATAAGTAGAAATAATACATATATTCAGAGAAAAAATAAACAGTAAGAAATCACTAGTTGATGTTTACATATTGTCGTTTTACAAATAGTTGTTCAAGATCCAAAAATGGAACATGTAAAGTGGGAATTCAAATAGCGAGACCACAAACAGTTCTGTTCAACTATTCAACAAAAGCTTAGTAACATGGTTGTCAATCCTATACACTTAAACATACATGCAGTTATCCATATCTTCATTTATGTTGAGATTAAACAAACTAAAACTTAAAATCATTCTGAACAAAGAATAATAGTATTTCTGGATTTAACATCATGACACTCCATGATCAGCACTGGGTACTGTAGTGTCTTTTTTTTTTTTAAAAAAAATTAATTTAAAGAAAGACTAAACAAAACAGAAAATGGGTAAAAATAATACATAATTTCAAAGAAAAAATAAATAAGAAATCACTAGTTGATGGTTACAGATTGTCTTCTTACAAATAGTTATTCAAGATACTAAAGTGGAGCATATAAAGTGGGGATTCAAACAGTGAGATTGCAAGCAGTTCTGTTCAACTACAAAACAACAAACTAAAAAACTTACTAACAAAAACTTAGAAATATGGTTATCAAACCTATCCACTTAAACATACATGCAGTTATCTATATATTCAATTATGTTGAGATTGAATAAACCGAAGCAGACTAATATCACTCTGAACAAAGAATAATACTATTGCTGGGTTTCACATTATGACACTCCAGGATCAGCTCTGGGTATTTTAGTGTCTCTTTTTCTTCAAAGTATCTGTTCATTTCATCATGTGTCATAAGATCAGTTCTCACACACTGTTTATAGGTTCTACACATGCAAGAGTTTTAACATGTATTTCTATCCTTTCTATATTAGAGTGAGAAACAAAACAAAGCAAGACAAAACAAAACATATTCCTATAAACACATGAAACAAAAAAAAAACATATAAGACTGTTGCACAAAGAGTTTTACCATGGTTCTTGTGTTGTCTCTTGTTACTTCCAATAGAACTGGCTATATCATCAGACATAGTATAATTGAATATATCAGTGTACATAACAGTATTAATAAAAACACAACTTTTTATATAGTATAGAACTTCAAAAACCAGCATTTATCAAACCAGAATGTATATCGTAGAGTCTTGTCATCTTCAGTGTAGTTACCTATACTCTCAGACTTGATACTATCAATCATATCAAGTTTGAATAAAATCTTCTCTGCCTCATTTCTGTTATGCTCTTTTTTGCCATTTAGTTGTCTGCTTATCTTCTTCATTTTCTGTTTTCTGCTCCATTCATTGGGGCCTCTCTGCCATTGTTCCTGGAATCCTAGTACTTTTCTCTCTCTCTAGAATGCCCTGCAGTATTCTCTGTAGAGTTGGATTGGTGGTTGCGAATTTCCCAAGTTCCTCCTTGTCTTGGAAGCATCTTGTTTCTCCACTAATTTCTAGAGACAGTTTATCAGGGTATATCAATCTGGGCTGGAGGCTATTTTCTTTCAGGGCTTGGAGTATTTTGCTCCAGGCTCTTGTTGACTTGATGGCCTGTGTGGAGAAGTCTGCCATTATTCTGATGGGCCTTCCTCTGTAGGTGATCTGTTTCTTGTCTCTAATAGTTTTTAATATTCTGTTCTTATATTGAATTTCTGGGATCTTGATTATTATATGCCTGGGTGTATCTCTTTTTGGTTGTAGGTGGCTGGAGTTCTGTATGCCTCATATTTCAGAATATCATTTTCTTTTCTTATGTTTGGGAAGTTCTTAATTTTTTCTGTGAATAACCTTTGTAGTTCCTTTGTATGTACCCCTGCTTCTTCATTCACATTCTTTATTTGCAAATTATAGATCCTCTTGTCGTCTTCTAGCCTTTGTGTTGTTACTGCTTGTTTCTTTGTTATTTTTAATAAGTTTTCCCTTTCATAATCCATGTTGCAAAATTGTCCTCCAGTTTGGATAATCTATCCTTAGTTTCTTTCAAGTTGATTTTCCATCTTTCCCTAGAGTTTTTAATTTCCTGGTAATCTCTTTGAATCTGCTTTATGTATTCTATATTTTTTTATATTCTTCATCAAATGGTTCTCTCCTTTTTTTGAGTTCCTCTCTTCTTCTGTCTGTGTCTGCTTGAGGTGTGCTTAGTATCTCTTTTATTAATCTTATATCTTGCTTTATTTGGCTAAATATTTCACTTTTGAACTCGTCTGTGAGGTCCCGAAGATATCTCTTTATGTCCACTGGCACCGTGTCTGATATTGCATGTTTGCTGTTATTTCCTTTGTGTTTACCTGTCCTGGGTCAGTGTTCTCAGGGTTGGGATCTGGGGACTTTTTGTTGTTGCTTCCTCTTCCCATATTTTGCTTCTTCCAGGAGGCCCCAGTTTCTTTCTTTCTTTTTTGTTTATCGGTACCAGGGATCAAACTCGTGACTGCCTGCTTGCAAGGCAGGCGCTTATGCCGCTGAGCTAAATCCCCAGCCCCCCCCCCCCAGTTTCTTTCTTTGTTGGTTACAATTCTTCTGAAGTGCGCTGGCTAGATGACCCTTCCCACTGCCATGTGCTGGTGAGTTGCAGATAGAGACAGCATATACTGGCCCCTCCCCTCTGGATCAGTCAAGCTGCTGTGGCCTGCACTGTATTACTTTGTGCCACCTCCTCTCCGGGTCAGTCAAACTTCTGAGGCTTCACTGGGTTAGTGTGGTTAGTGTGTGTCACCGCTGTAGGGATTTGATTTCAGATATCCTGTTGGGTCTCAGCCAGGTCACATGACCTAGGCCTGGCTCACTCCACTAATCCAATTCAGGAAGGGAACAACTGACTGAAGTCACTGCTGCCCCTTGTACTTGCCAGTCCTGCCCGGTCCCAGAATGTCATCCGCTAGAGCCCCCGTTTCTATGGAATGGCTCCACTCCCATCACTCACCACAGGTTGATGTAGGCACCCTGCCAACTCACCTCTCTGTTCAGCTCACTGACCCCCGAACTCAATGTAACTGTGCCTCCAGTGAGTCGAAGTGGGGAGACCTCAGATGGTTGGCCAGTCGCCTGCTGTGGTGGGAACACTGAACCTTTAGCTGTTCCAATAATAGCACCAGGACTGTATATTTGGTTGGTTCTTCTTACCTGAATTTCTTCTTGGGATGAGAGAATTCATCTCCCTCTGTTTGGGGCTCCCCACTCTGTATTATGTTGATTTCTAAGTTGACTATCTCAGGGAGCCTCTGTAGCCAGTTGTTATCTATCGGCCATCTTTGCGCCTCTCCAGGAGGAGCAAAGATATTTTTAGAAAGCTTTTCAGGTGGTTTTAATGTAGCCATCCGGATGTAAGCAGTTTATTGATGATACTTATTTTGGGAAGTGTATTCTGGTGGAAAGTCCCGGGAATTTTAGAGTAGCTTTTTATGAACTATAATTTAGTACTGGTTCAGTAAAAGTGGACATATTCTGAGCCAGACAAGCAGTTCCACTCATTCTGTCTAGTGAGAATCTGTTTATTCTTCTCCAGGAGACTTGGAGAAACATAGGCTGTGCACCACTTGAGATGTAAACCGTGGTTTATATCATTTCTGCAAAAAAGACCTTGAGCTAATGAAAAGTGTAAGCAATAGTAGAATACCACAATTATTTTTGGTAGTACCAGGTTAAAAATTTACCATTGAATGGAGGTGTCTTGTGCTAGGGAATCTATTTACAAGTCATCAGATAAGAAAACATCTAAATTAATAAAAAGTGATAATAATAATTTTAAAGCAGGGCTAGCTTTAAAGTAAGCATCTCAATGTTTCTGCTCTATGTTTTAAAACTAATTGTATATAAGCATGTATGCATTCTGGGTATGGTAACTGGTAGAACAATCTTTTCATTTTTCTGTGATGAAAGCTACAAAGCAAAAATTTGCCTTCCAAATTCCTCTGATGTTGGGAGTAGCCATTAAATAATTTTGACTATTAAGAATGTGAATGGGCTAAGGATGTAGCCCAGGGTAGAGCATTTTCCCAGTATAAGTGAATTTCTGGCTTTGATCTCCAACACTTCAAAAAATGAAAACAAAAAAAAGTAAGCAAGGTTTTTGTCTATTCTATCCTTTGCTGTTGAAAACTCAAGTTGTATATCTCAATAATTTAAAAAGAGCAATTATTAAGAAAATTAGAAGGCAAAAATTTGAAAAAATGAATTTTGGTTTCACAGCAAGTTCAGGTGAGGATTCTGAGTATAACTGAAGCTCAGAATTGAGGATTTTGAGTAAAACCTTGCTTTTCAATTTCATATTAAACTGCAGAGATGAGATTAATTCAGCTGACACTAGATGTCATCACTGTACTGTGTAAATGTAACTGCTGCCCAGGCAAGCTGTTTAATCAGGATGAATTTTAACTTCAGCTGGTTAGAGATTGTTAGCCCAAGGGCAGTTTTCCCAAGAAGCAAGAAATGAAATAATTCTGTCTAATGAGAAACGATATCAGTTCACATTATTAAAGAATTCAAGTATACACCAAAAAGTTTTGAGCCACATTGGAAAAGACAAAAATCCAAGAGGAAATGGGATGTAAGATTTAAAAACACAGCTAGATACAAAATTTGGATTTCAGAGAAGATGCAGGAGAAAGACCCCCAAAATAAACAAAGAATCTCAATAGAAGTCAAAGATAAAATCAGAAGAGGCCTGAGTACAATTAATACTACGTCAAGGTAACAGGCTTGAGGAATAAACTAGGATCAAAATGCCATATTGAAAATCTGAATCAAGGGCCAGGGATTTAGCTTAGCAGCACAAGCATCTGCCTGGCAGGTGTGAGGTCCTGAGTTCGATCCCCAGTACCAAAAAAAAAAAAAAAAAAAAAAAAAGACAAAATCTGAATCAAGTTGCTAAAAAGCTTCAACAAAGACACAACAAATTTCATGGAATTGGAGAACTTTATGCAGAGTGAAAAGGGGGAACAAAAAAGTGCTGGACTCACCATCTTTAGCAAACATGCAGTGAGAAACCAAAACAAATTCTGTAAAATACGAGCTGACTCTCTATATACTGCCAGTATCTACAAGGCGCCTCCCTCTCATCTGCAGTTTGTGCATCCAACTCTGGGTACAATGAGAATCACAGGATGAGAAGAAGAAAAGGAAATGTAACACAGGATGAAAAACCTGAAAATCTAAAAGAAAAGCTCACATACTTGAAGTTCACAGGAAACTACTAAAAACCAAGGTAGCTTTGTGGTCTGAATCTTGAAGGACAGAAGTATGTAATAAAGTCTCTACAAAATGAATTCACTCAGCTTCCTTGTCTTATATGTTGACCAGATTCTGGAATTGAGGAGGCAGATGACAATCTGACCCCTGCAGAGTTCACTATGATACAGTTCTTCATAGAAATGCATCTTTTCACATTGTGGAAAAACCAGGAGCTATGTGAAATTATTCTTCCTCTGTACTTAAAACCAAACCATGAGTAGAATTTATCTTAGTGAAGCTTCAACCTTTTTAGAGGGAGATGATATTCCAAATAGCCACAAATTCTTCCTTTAAAATCATCATTCAACCCAATTAAAGGTATTTTCTTATGAAAGGATACAGATTTAAACTATTTTGGAAGGTTTAGGGATTTAGCTCAGTGGCACAAGCACCTGCCTGGCAAGTGTGAGGTCATGAGTTCAGGTACAAAAAAAAAGTTTGGAATATTGAATGTGAAATATTTTTGTGAGCATTATTAAATACCAGTAGCACATTTTCATTTTATTTTATTTGTCTTTTTGAGATGGGGTTTTGTTATGCAGTTCAGGCTGGCCTTAAACTAACTTTGTAGCCCAGACTGGCCTCAAACTCATAGCAATCCTCCTGCCTCAGCCTCCTGAGTGCTGGGATTACAGGTGTGCACCACTGTGATGGCCCTCATTTTCATTGTATTTAATAGTCAGTTTAGTATAGGAAAAGGATGTTCTCTACGGTTAAGTGAAGTTCTGAGGATAAATGACTGTCAAAGGATCAATCTTTAGCCAAATGAAAACCATTTGGTAATTTTCTTCTCCGGTACACTTAGATTTGTTTCCAGTGCTGGAGAGTCTGTTCTAGATTTTCAACTCCTACATTAAGTGGTTTTAACAGTATAAATAAAAGGAAGGGCATAATTCTAGTAATGTCTGATTTAATACTTTTACATTTAAGCCTCTGACTAACTTGAGAATTTATTTAGTGGCTAAGTACTCTGCAATAGCTGGGAACCACATGTCTATAATCCCAGCACTAAGGGAGGCTGAGACAGGATTGCAAATTCAAATCCAGCCAGGGCAAGTCAGCAATTTAGCAAGACTCTGACTCAAAAACATAAAAAAAGTTTTGATATGTAGCTTACTACAAAGACCCTAGGTTTAATCCTTGCTAGAAAGAGAAAAAAAAATCCCCCCAAACCAAAAAACCCCGATGAACCAACGAAAACAAACAAAACACAGAGAAAAAGAAAGTAAGTCTTAGATTTTGGCCTGCGGATGTAGCTCAGGATGTGGAACATTTATCTCACATACAGGAGGCCCTGGGTTCAGTTTGTAGCACTGACCCCCAATAACCCTCTTAGTCTTTAAAAATTGCCATAATTTTGTTGTTGTTGTTGTTGTTGTTTTAATTTAAGGAGAAAAGAAAAAAAAAGTGAAAGGGTACAAGTTATACAGCTTTACAGAAGAAAAAAATGAACAGTAGGAAATCACTAGTTAATGGATTACATATTGCCATCTTAAAAATAATTGTTCAAGTCACAAAATTAAAGCTTGTAGAGTGGACATTCCAACAATGATACTGCAAACAGTTCTGTTTAAAAATTGCCATAATTTGATTACAGTTATTCACCAAAGTTACTGGAAATTAAATTTTGCAACCCAGAATGCTGTTTTCCACTGAAATAACCTCTTCGATGATGATTGAGTTCCCGCTTGGTGAATGAAAATCTTTTTTTTTTATAATGAGCAATTTTACTGTGTTTGTACAAAAATCACTGTAAACAAAACAGTGATATTGGAAAATATCAAATGTGAAATAGTTTCTTCCATTTCATTCTTTTTATTAAGATACCAGGGGAAGTGGGAGGCCAATTAATTACAATTTAACAGAATTTCCATAAAAGTAAATATTTGGAAATACTGTATTCCCTGGCACATTCCCAGAATAGTCGTAAGCACACAGTAGACCCTCAACAAAAATTTGTCAAATAGATATTCAGTGAAGAATTCAAAATTTATTGAAAATATTAATGGAGGAAGCCTTCTATAAATTTCTGAGGCCCTTAATATTTGATGTAGTAAACTTTTGACATTAAAAAGAAAAATCACGGTTTTCCATTCCACAATGAAGTTTTTTTCTTTAGCGATACTGAGGATGGAACCTCTTGGTGCCCTACTGCTGAGTTACATCCTGAACCCTCATTAAATTTTTATCTTGAGACAAAGTCCCACTACAGTCTCCAAGTTTCCCAGGTTGAGCTTGAATTTGTGACCCTCTTTCCTCCCCAAAACTTTGGGGATACAGGAACCTGCCACCATGCCTGGCCACGTTCAAGGCTTCACTCCTAGTTTCTCCATGGGGTAAGCCATCCCCACGATCTGTTTCTTTCCAGTGCATTAAATGAAGCGTTAAGAGGCAGCTGAGGTTGTTGAATAAATGCTGAAAAATTGAAAAAGTGGTTAAGAAAGAGAGTGTGAAAAGCACCCGAGAAAGCCCCCAAATGACACTTGAATGAAACCAAGCCTCTGGTTCAAATGACCAGGCCGTGGAGGTGTGGGAACGAGAGAAGATGTCAGATGACAGCTCAGCCAGACACCGAATGGGAAAGACACTGTTAGACAGTCCGACGCCTTCCAAAAAAACATAACATTAAAAGAAGAGGGAAAGATAGAGTCTTAATACGTATCAGTCAAATCCAGTGTGAGGATCTTGCTTGGATCAGAATAAGAATAAAGTATGTAAAAGCAGATATTTTGAGATAACCAGGGAAAATGGAATTATGACTGGGTTTCAGGGACTTCAAAATTGTTGTTACTGGTAATACTACTGCGTTACGTTCATAAAAACCTTTATCTTTCAGGGAGAAGCACTGAAGTACTGACAGGAGAAACGATATACTGTGACTTACTTTGAAATACTCCAGCAGTCTAAATTTTGCTGGTTTTTTCTTTCTTTTCTCCTCTTTAAAATAATAAATAAATAAAATACTCCAGCAAAACAAACAGTAAAAAAAAAAAAAAAAAAAAAAAAAAAAAAAAAGTGGGCGACGCAGCAGGGCCACAGACACGATTTTAGGTCTTCACGGCCGAAGCTGGTGATGGTGGGGCGCAGGGAGATGTGTTAGAGCACTTTCCCTACTTTGTGATTCTTGTAAATCTGAAAAGGATTTAAAACAGAAAGTAATGAGAGAAATAGCCCAAGCTACTATAAAATAATAAGTGTTCACACATGAATGCCGTAAATATGCACATTTAAATGGGTGAGCATGTAGATTTCTGAGAGGCAGAGAGGAGACCGTAGAGCTTTCAGCTGGGAAAAATTAAAGAACGCAGGTGAGGAGCAGCAGTACGGCTGATGATCATGCTCCAGCACTCTCCACTAGGTGGCACTGTTGTAAGCCTTGTTTTATTATCTTCATCTTTTTTCAAAAATTAAAATTGTATTTGACACAGTTGAACTTCTGCTCCATCAGACTACTTCTGTGGCTTCCACGATGCTCCTTTCTCCTGTTTCCCACGTACCTGTTTGATCTTGAATCTCTTTGTAAGGCTTTCCTTCCTGTTTTCTCTTCAAACGTTTCCTGGAGGTTTTCCTTCATGGACTCCCTACCCCGGTACTAGGAAGTGAACCCAGGGCCATAACACTGAGCTGATCGCCAGCCTTTTCTATTTTCTTACTTTTATTTGATTTATTTATTTATTTTGTACCAGGAATCAAACTCACGACTTTGTGTTATGCCAAACACCGGTCCTATTTTCTTATTTTTAAACACAGCGTTGCTAACGCGCTTGGACTGGGCTTGAATTTGTGATCCTCCTGCCTCAGCTTCCCAGAGTGCTGGGATTATAGGTACGCACCACCACTTGGGTTACCCTTAGCTCCCTTCTTTCTTCAGTAGGTTCAAATACTGAAGTGTAACACACCTAACCACCTAGGGACATGGGATAAAATACCGAAGTGTAAGCTGTGTCATTTAAATGAGACAGAACTGCTGAACGCCCTACCGGGTCTATGTGATCCCGACTGGTCTCAGTGGTTTTTGACTTTTGGATTTAACACGCTCGGAAAAGTCTGCTTCCTAGTCAGAGCTTCCTTTTGTGGGCCCAGAAAGACACAAGCACCAACACTCTAAAGCTGCTGCTCTAACCCAACAAGGGACAGCACATGCCGTGTTATCTCTGGCATTTTCTTTATGAAAGCAACCAGTTAAAGGGAAGCAAGGACAAGGCTCTAAAGGGCCTTGACATTTTATTTGGACTCCAGGGCTATGACAAACCACCAGAGTCATCTGCCAGGAATCAGGACACCTAAGATGAAGAGAAAGCCACTGGTCAGTGTGACGAAGTAGCAGAATTGGGTGACAGTGAGTCAGTGCAGAGCAGAGTTCAGAGGCCAGAATGAGAAGACATCCAGGGAAGGGCGGTGACCTGCTGGGTCTATGGTCATGGTGATTTTTTTTATTTAAAGAGAAAAAAGAAAAAAACAAAGCAGTAAAAGGCTACAAGTAGTACAGAATTTCAAGAAAAAATATACAGTAAGAAATCACTAGTTAATAGATTACATATTGTCATCTTAGAAATAGTTGTCCAAATTACAAAATTAAAGCATACAAAGTAGACATTCATTCAGTGAGATTGCAGACAGTTCTGTTCAGTGATCCAACAAAAACTCAGTAATATGGTTTTCTATCCTACACACTTAAATATACATGCATTTGTATCCTTTAGGCCACTTTCTTTTCCTTTCTTTTTTTACAATAACAGTTACACTTTTTGGGTTTTATTACTCCATAGTTCTTATTACTTTTTTTTTTAAAGAGAATTAAACCAAATGTGACAAAACAAAACAGAGTCACAACAGAATAATGGACATAGTATATGATGCAAAAATAGAATGCCAGGCAATCAAAAATGATTACCATTATGCCTCTTGCTATCTTAAAAAGAGTTGCCCATATCATCAGGTATAATAGAATTGAACAAAATATTACAGAACAAGACCAACAAAACCTACACTGGAGACCTTACAGGACTTCAAAAGAAGATAATAGTCAAACCATAATGGGCATCATAGTAAATCTTATTGCCTTCAAAGTGGTTGCCTATACCCTCAAACTTGATGCTATCAAACAAAACAGAATAGAGTAAAATCAGACAGAACAAGATGGGGAGAGCAATACTGGGGTTCAAATCAGGTTAATAGGAAAACAAAAAAGTTACTGTAATATATCCCGCTATTTTTTAATTTAGTTTTTGCTTAATTAAAAAATAAGAAAAAATAAATTAAGTAAAAAAGTGGGAGATTGAGATAAAAGAGCACATAGTAACAGAACAACACAGGTCAGAACCGAACAATTTAAGCATCATTGTGTTTCACCACCAGATAACCTGACGTAATAGTAGTCACCATAGTGTCTCTTTCCTTGAATTATTTGAGTATAACTTCATATACTATAGCATCAAACATATTAAGACAGTGTGAAGCCACTCAAGAGAATGTAAGAATTACAGGGTATTTAGAGATATCATCTCACTAACAGAAAACAAACAACAGTTTCTCTATTATCTCTTTCCCTATAAAAAGTTTTGTTCATACTATCACATATAGTAAAATATAATAAGATACAACATGTTAAAATCCATGGAAACCAACGAACAACAGCTTGATGGAACTTCAAGACAAGATGATATTAAATCAGTACTAGCTATTATGATGTCTTGTTTTCTTCAAAATTGCTATTCGTACTATCACAGACAATAAAATCAAACAACCCAGATTAAAACCATTCCAACTAATGAGTGAAAACATTATATGGCTTCAAACCAATATGATTGGGAATCATGGTTACCACATACTTTTATGTATTCTTATCATTTCTTACACTAGGGAAACTATTCGGTATTTATACATGTGAAGTTTGATTTATCTCACTTATGAGTATGGTCTCAAGCTGCGTCCATTTATTTATAAATATGATCACAATCCCTGACTTGAAGTTATACTACAAATGATCACACTTAATGTGATCATTCTTTATAGGTGAGTAGTACTCCATTGTATAAAAATACCACAACTTTTTAATCCATTCCTCAGTTGATGGACACTTAAGTTGTTTCAAAGATCTGGCTGTTACAAATTGTGCTGCTATAAACATGGGTGCACATATATTCTGTGGTATGATGTTTTCAGTTCTTCTGGGAACATGCCGATAAGTGGAATAGCTGGGTCAAATGGGGCTTCCACTCCCAGCTTTCTGAGAAATCTCCAGACTGACCTCCACAATGGTTGCACCAGTCTACACTCCCACCAACAGTGCAGGACAGTTCCTTTTCCCCCACAGCCTCTCCAGCATTTGTTGTTGGTGGTTTTCTTGATCTTGGCCATTCTTTCAGGAGTGAGATGATATCTCAGTGTGGATTTAATTTGCATTTCTCTAATGACCAGTGATGGTGAACATTTTTTCATGTATTTATTTGCCATTTGTATTTCTTCATCTGAGAATTGTGTATTCATCTCAGATGCCCATTTTTGGATTGGGTCTTTGAATTTTGGGGGTCTGATTTTTAAAAAATTCTTTATATGTTTTAGACAGAAGTCCTTTGTCTAAGGGGCAGTTCACTAAGATTTTTTCCCAGTTTGTGGGTTTTCTTTTCACTGTTTTGGAGATTTCTTTTGACGTGCAGAAACTTTTTAATAAGAGGTGATCCCAATTATTGACAGTGGGAAGTATTTCCCGTGCAGTTTGAGTCCTGTTCATGAATTCTGTACCTGCCCCTGTGTCTTCAAGATTTTTACCCAATTTGTCTTCCAACAGATTTAGTGTTTCTGTTTTAATATTTAGATCTTTGATCCATTTAGATTTTGTTTTAGTACATCATGATAGGCAGGGGTCTAGTTTTAGTTTACAGCATATGGAGAGCCAATTTTTCCAACACCATTTATTAAAGAGACTGTCGTTCTTCCAGTGAACCTGCTTGGCTCCTTTATCAAAGATAGGGTGGTTGAGTGTGTTTGTATCTTCTAATCTATTCCTAATCTTTAGCTCTGTTTTGATTCCAGTACCATGTTGATTTAACTACAGATGCTTTGTAGTATAACTTCAAGTCAGGGATTGTGATGCCTCCTGCCTTGCCTTTGCTGCTTAGAACTGTCCTTGCTATTTTAGGTCTCTTCTTGCTCCAGATGAATTTTAGGAGTGATTTCTCTAGATCTATGAGGTATGTTGATGGTATTTTTATTGGGATTGCATTGAATCTGTATAACAGTTTTGGGAAAATGGTTGTTTTCACAATATTTATTCTTCCTATCCATGAGCAAGAGATGTCTTTCCATTTTCTGAGATCATCTTCAATTTCATTTTTCAGTGTATTATAATTTTCCCTGTATAGTTCTTTCACTTCTTGTATGAGAATAATTCCTAAATATTTCATTTTTTTGGTTGCTAGTGTGAAGGGTGTGGCTTGTCTTATTGTATGAATTTGAGCTTTTTCTTCCCATTTTTAATAAAGTTGGCTAGGGGCTTATTGATTTTATTTATTCTTTCAAAGAACCAACTCTTTGATTCATTGAATCTTTGGATTTTTTTTTAGTCTCTATTGCATTGATTTCTGCTCTGATTTTTATAATTTTCCTTTCTGCTTTTCGCTTTAGGCTTGACTTGCTCTTCTTTCTCTAGATGTTTGAGGTGTACTATCAGGTTATTTATTTGTATTCATTCTGTTTTCCTGATGTGGGAGCGCAGTGCAATAAATTTTTCTCTGAGGACAGATTTCTTTGCATCCCACAGATCCTGGTAAGTTGTATTTGTGTTTTCATTTGTTTGTGGGTATTGTTTAATTTCTTTTTTAATTTCCTCTGTGACCCACTGATTACTCAAGAGTGTGTTATTCAACTTCCATGTGTTTGTGGAATTTTGGAAGTACCTTTTATCATTAATTTCTAATTTCATAGTGCTATGATCCGATAGCATGTAAGGGATAATTTCAACCCTTTTGCATTTATTTACATATGTTCTGTGAGTTAATATATGGTCTATTTTAGAAAATGACTCATGTACTGCAGAGAAGAATGTGTATTCTGTTGTTGTTGGCTGGAATACTCTGTATATGTCGATCAAGTCCATTTGTTCACAGGTGTGATTCAGTTCTTTTATTTCTTTGCTGATTTTTCGTCTAGTTGATCTGTCCTTTGGTGTCAATGGTTTGTTAAAATCTCCTGTTAGAATTCTGTTGCTGTTAATTTGGTTTTTCGTTTCTGTTAATACTTGTTTTATATAACTGGGTGATCTGGAATTTGGTGCATATATATTTAAGATAGTTATCGCTTCCTCTTGAAGTTTCCCCTAACCAGTATGTAGTGACCTTCTTTATCCCTTCTGATCATTATTGGTTTGAAGTTCACATTGTCTGCAAACAACAGCTACTCCCACTTTTTGGGGGGGGTTCCTGTTGCATGAAGTATTATTTTCCATCCTTTGACTTTTAGTCTGTGAGTATCCTTTTGGGTTAGATGGGTTTCTTGTAGATAGCATATGGTTGGATTTTGTTTCTTGATCCATTCTGCCAGTCTGTTTAATTGGTTCATTGAGACCATTTACATTAATGGTTATAACTGTTATATATTGGTTTAGTGTTGACATTTTATCTTTCTGCTGTGACATCTTTATCTTTCTGTTCTGTTTGTCTGCTTTGTTTAGTGGTTTTTTCCTAAATGCATCTAGGCTGTCTTTCAGTATTCTTTACAGGGTTGGCTTGGTGATCATGAAGTTCTTCAGCTGTTGTTTGTCATGGAAGTATCTTATTTCTCCATCCATTTTGAAGGACAGTTTCTCAGGGTACATCAGTCTAGGCTGGAAATCGTTTTCTTTTAGGATCTGAAATACTTCACTGCATGCTCTTCTTGATTTTATTGTTTGTGCTGAGAAGTCTGCTCTGATTCTGATAGGTTTTCCTTTATAGGTGATCTGTCTTTTCTCTCTGACAGCTTTTAATATTCTATTCTTTTGTTGGATTTCTGGGATGGCAATTATTATATGCCTGGGTGTAGTTTTATTTTGGTTATGGCTATTTGGAGTTCTATATGCTTCATTGATCTTGATATCAGTTCCCAATCTCATGTTTGGAAAATTTTCAGCTATTACTTCTCTAAATATCCTCTTGACATCCTTTATGTTGTCTCCTTCTTTTTCATTTATCCCTATCAACCTTATGTCGTTTCTCTTTGCGTCATCTTGTAGGTGTTGAATTGTTATTTCCTGATTTCTTGTTATTTTTAAAAGATCTTTCCTTTCCTGTTCACTGGCTATAATCTTGTCTTTGAGGTCTGAAATTCTATCTTCACATTCATTGAGGTGGTTTTTACAACTTTCAATGGAATTTTTGGTTTTCTGTATGTCTCTTTGCATCTGCTTTATATATTCTGTTTGTTTCTTATATTGTTCATCCAGGGATTCTATCTTTCTGTTTAGTTCCTTCAATTTTTTAAAACTATGTGTTCTTTAGATATGTTCAGCATCTCCTTCATTTCTTTTATCATTTCTTCTTTTACATGAGAGATTATTTCTAGTTTGAATTCCTTTAAGGCTTCCCAGAGTTGCTTCTTTATTTCGGTTACTATTATTTCAGGTATTTCAGGTATGTGGCCTGTATTTTCTTCTATGTATCTGGCTCCTAGGCTTTCTTGGGATGGGCTGGATGTTTGAGATTGCATTTTGGTCTTTCATTTCGTCATTTTCCTATATTTTCAAGCTTCAAGTGTTGTTCCAAGCTTCCCCTGGTCGTGTTGGAAATTGTCTCTTACGTTCTGGACTCCTGGGACTCCTCTGGTAGTAGCTCCCTCCTTGGGCAGGGAAGCCCCTGGATTAAGAGAAGGTTGCCAGGCTTCTCTCAGGTAGACCTAAAGCCTCTTCAAGCTACACAGCTCCCCCCTGTGGCAGCAAAGCTTCCCTCCTCAGCAGGGCTGCTCCTTCCTCCACGAGGTGGCAGTAGTGCTGGAGCTCTCCAGGCTTCCGGAAGGAAGGCTTGGCCCAGTTCCCTCCTTCAGGTGGGGCAGCTGCTGTGTGCCCTCCGGGTGAAAGAGGGTGGTCGGCAATGCTGTAACGGGGTCCCGCGGCTCGCCTGGCCTCAGTGTTCCCGGCAGGAAGCTGCAGTGCCGGTCATGTGATTTTTATGATGAATTCTATCATGATACTACAGCTACTCCTGAGCAGAGGCATCCCGCTTCCTGTCCATCCAACTGGAGAGCTATCCAGCTCCTGAGCTCCCCGATGAGAGACAAAGGTGTGCGTGGCACAAGGAAAGGACAACCTGAAACACGCAGACACTGCCCAATTGCATCCTAGGTAAAAACAGCTGTAGGCACGACGGAGTGCTGGCCCCCAACCACGCGGGCGTGTGACCTGTGTACTTCTGTCCGGTGCCTCTGCTCGCACATGACTCACTTCTGCTATTTTATTCTCCTGCGTGAAGAGCCCAAAACCAGGGGGTTCTGGTTGTACCGAGCTCAGAATGAGGGTGGGAAGAGCACAGAATCCAGGCAGCGCCCTTCCTCCAGAGGCTGCCTGGGGCCAGGCGCTAAGAAGGATACGAGGGGACGTCCTGCTTGTCCCAGTTTCATTTCAAAGTTCTTTTTTGAAAATGTTAGGGACCGCAGTGGGGTTTGCTTTTCTTATGTCTACTTCACAACCTGAATCCTAAACTTTGGTGTTTGCTGTTATTGGCTTGATATCAAGTTTTGTAGAATCAAACAAAACCCATCGTTATTTTTTGTGAAACTTGGTTAGATTAGAATATTGGCAAACCCAACTTTGGACAAATGATCGTTTTTTTGTGCACTGTTGTGACTGTATACTACTGATAAATTGGAACTGACCTAAATATCCATCAATAGGTGATTAAATTGTTGAGAATGCTGTGGAATACTGTAGAGCCATTTAAAACAAATAGAAACCCTATTGACATGAAAATAAAGTCCATTTTTTGTTGACTGAAAAGGTATACTACATGACAATATACAAGAACAATGGCTATTTGGGGCCAGATTCTAATAGCATAACCTGAGGTGGGGGTTCTTTTGCAAGTGATTAGTTGGAAAGCTCTTAAAAGAGCAGGAGTGAGCAGAGCAGAACAAGGGGAAGAAAACTGAGCAAAGATGTGGCCTTAGTTGTAGACTAACTTCATATTGCTCTCAAGGGAATTGGAGATTTTGAATACATTTACCATATGACGTTTTTTGTCTTGTATCAAGTAATAATATTTTTTCTTTTAGAAAAAAATCTTTTTTAAAATAATTAATTTTATTGGTACATTTTAGTTGTATATAATGATCACATTCATTTAGGGAATTTATACCTGTACATGATGTAATTTAATTCTTTTTCCCCCCATTCCCTTACCCTATCTTCAACCTCTCTTCCCCTCCCTTTTTTATTTTTATTTTTTTAAAAAAGAGGATAAAAAAGAATAAAACCAATCAAAACAAACCAGTGTTAAAAATACAGGACTTCAAAATATTACAAAATCAACAATAGTTACCATAATGCCTTTTGGTGTCTTCAAAATAGCTGCAGACAACTTTGGACATAGTAAATACTGAACAGAACAGAATAGAAGCAATAAAAACAAAACGATGAAGGGAATAAAGGACTTCAAAACAAGCCAATAGTAACCCAAAATTGCTACCATAACATACCTTGTTATCTTTGAAATAACTGCTTCTGCCATGGGATTTGACATAATCAAACAAAACAAAAAAGAATAAAACCCAACCCAACAAAAACAATGGAAATGATATATGACTTCCAAAACAAGACCACAGGGTATCAACAATGTCTGCAACCCTCAGAAGGATATCCCCCCTAGATGTCACACTGGGCACCACTATCCTCTGTACCCATGATCAGACCACTGGGCCCAGACCTGCAATGTGAGTGAGACACCAAAACACCACAGGCGTCCAACTGCATCTCACCTGCATAGCTACCATCACAGCCTGTGTTTCTGCACATAAGCTTACAGTGGAGGCTAGGGGGTGTACGTGTTGGTACTTCTTGTTGGCCAGCCTGCTTGCCAGAAGGGACAGGGGTCTGTCTGTCCCAGTCCAGCAGTGGCCTGCACATGGCACTGGTTTCCAGACTGGGCTTGCTTGCTGGTGTGGCTTTGTTCTCTCTGCCCCCAGTCTGCAAATGGCACTGACTCAGGGGAGAGGCTGAGGTCTGTTGCAGTCGGCAGCTCATGCATCTTCCTCTCCCTGTTTACAAAAGTTTTTATTCATTTTTCCTTCTTTTCTCATGTTTCCCCCTTTCCTTCCTTCCTTTCCCCATTGTCCCTCCCTAGTTTCTCTTCCCATTTGAGCATTATTTTTCTATTCAGTAATGCCTAATATACATTTTGGTCCTTATTTGAACTTTCAGTTTTTCACAGTAGAGAAACAATGCAATATTTAAGATTTTTAAAATGAAATTGTATTTATAGTCACTTAATATCTGTATGAATTTGTATTTACAGAAAGATTTCTGAAAAATTATTTACCAGTGTTGTGGGGTTTCCGTAATTCTGACATTTCTTACATACTTACATATTCTTTTCATACAACTGTAAAATTCTGATTTAAAATTTACTGCATACAGTAAACTTTATGATTGTATAGCTCTTTGTGTGCTACCGCAGAGTCATGTAATTATCATCATCACAGTCAAGATTCAGAACGAGTCTGTCATCTGAATAAAACTCCTTTGTCCTTCCCCATTGTAGATACTTCTTTGATACTAATTTAAAAATAAAACTGAATTGGGTACCCATGAGGCTAGGATGGGCTCGGCACTTTGGGTTTGCTCCTAAGCAAGCCAAAACTCAGTGCAATGTGAAGAGTAAAGTGAAACTTGAGTTTAACCAGTCAGAAGCCTCTAACGAACTATGAAATTGTGTGTGTGTGTGTGTGTGTGTGTGTGTGTACCCAGAAGCACTAAGTACATTTCCAACTCTGTCTATCTGTCTGTCCATCTCTATATCTATCTAAATTTTGAGGCAGGCTCCATGCTGGCCTCCAACTTGTGATCTTCTTGCTTCAGGGATCCAAATAGCTAGAACTAGTTTTGTGCCACTTAACCAGGCAGGGACTTTAACCAATCAAGAATTTTCTGTCTTGGTTTCCTTCTTTCCCATGAACCAGTTGTGATCTTGTGATGCCTGATTCATGAATCACTGAATGTGCAAAAAACATTTTGTAATTTTAATATGCTTGTGTTTATTTGTACCCCTGAATTCTGGCAGTGATCTAGGAAACAGCCTTATGAAATGGACTCTTCTGATACAATAAAATATCATCACCAAAGAATCCACAGAGGAGGGGGCTGGGGGTTTAGCTCAGCGGCATAAGTGCTGCCTTGCAAGCAAGCAGTCGTGAGTTCAATCCCCGGTACCGATAAAAAGGAAAAAGATAAAAAAAAAAATGAAAACCATTAAGTCATATCCTATTACAAGAAAGCTGATTTATATTCTAGTACTATTTAGTTGGCTTTGTCTACTCTTAGTTATCCTAAAGGACACTAATTGATGTTCATGATCCCCTGCAACTAAGAACATTATTTGGCTCTTTTTAAAACAAGAAAATGCTTTAATTAGGAAGTAAGAAAAGCTGGGCATGGTGGTGCACACCCATAATCCCAGCACTTCAGAGGCTGTCAGAATTGTCTTGAGATCAAGACTCTAGTGAGCTACACAGTGAGACCCTATCTCAAATCCCCCCTCCCTCTAAAAGAAAAGAAAGATAAAATGGCAGGAGGCTTTAACTTGAAATGATGACAAAGATCAGCCAGGACCCTAACAAAGGAGTGTGAGGGAAACAGGAACAGACTTGAGCTTGAGCAGCCAGAGTGGGCCCATTCTGGTGAAGGGATCACACTGACCCATCGACAAAGGCAGGAGACCAGCTCTCAAGGTTTTTCTGGTGGGCTGGGGTCCAGTTGGTATGAGGCAGGAGTTCAGGCATGGCCAGCTGGCTGCATAGGAGGGTGTCCTTGAGCCCGGGACCAATCAGAAAATGCTATCTCCAGTTCTTCTGGCATTATATCAGCAGGGTTTTGATGGGACAATCTAGATCTGACATCAGCCTAAGAAATACGAGATAACAAGATGACTGCCACTAGCCTCCTGGTCACTGTGTTCTTTCTCCAGCAGCCTATTCTCAACTCTGCAGAGCTATTTCTTTTCACTTATTCTGGCCCACACTTATTCTGCAGACCACACTTCTTTTCTTGCCTTTAATGAATGTGAAACCTCACTGCCTTTTGCACCCATCTTGGCCAATTCTTTGTTGAGGACAGCAAGAAACCTCCAAGAGCCCATAGCATCCTAGAACCTCAGAGCTGATCCTTAACCTAGCTCTGATTTTATAGTTCTGGAATCCTCATGGGTTAAGGAGTGGTTCTGAACCCATGAAATGATTGTCTATTTATGGTGTTTGCAGTCATGTGGGGCTCTGCATTTCCTGTCCACAGTGCCCAGCATTCTGAGCACTCGGTCAGTTTGCAGGGTCCAGATGAATCCTAGACTGGAAGAGCCCCATATTGAACATCAAGAACTCACTGGTCAGTATAGGTCCTTGTTTTCAGTGATAATTGAGATTAAAGTGTGTATTTATAAGAAAAATCTTTAATTCTAGAAAGTAAGAGAAAATGGTAAGGGACTTTAGCTTGAAGAACTGCCAAAGCTTAGATTTGTTCTAATCCTTAAGAAAGGAAAGTAAGGGAAGTAGGAAAGGACTCCATCTCATACAGCTGGAGGGGCACGCTCTGATGAAGGGGTCAGACTAGCCACCTGTCTTGTCTGGCTTTTGATCACCCATGAACATTAGTGCAGGCCCTGCTTGTATCTGGAAGCCAAAAGCCAGCAACCTCCACTGAATTCTGTCCAGCAGAAGCCCCCTGGATGATAGACCTTCTGGCTGCATCTAAAGCAATGTACTTGGCTGCATTCTGCCTAGAGGTGCCTTTGGATTTCTTCTACTGGATGCATTTGAACTGAATTATAGAACTACATAATTATAGTCCAGCTTCTCCAGTCCTTTATCTGTCTATGAAAGAGTGGGAACTTGAAGGACTTTCTGAAGCCCAAGGAAAGTTAAGGCCCTCAGTAACTGAGAAAAGTAATGGAAACAGAGAAAAAAGCCAGGGTTCCAGAACAAAGGCAGCCAGAAAGCGTCCTACATCACTGTGAGACCTTAGATATGTGTTCCGTTTCTAGGACTCTGTGTTCTCATCGAAATAATGGAGTGGGCTTGAAATGAAGAAGACAGATTTCAGAGCATTGTCAAGCACTGCCACAGAATAAACACAGCAGAGAGAAACCTCATAGTGTAATGTGGAAAACATTTAAGACGTCCTTACAGCTGTACAGTGATGAGGATGCTTACTCTAGAGGGAAGCTGAGCTGGGCCTCTGTTTTTGGGTCTTGTAGTTTTTTTTACTCTCTTTTCATGATGATCATTGTTCCACTCTCGGAAAACTACTCTGCTGTCACTTGGTTATCCATGTGGTTTAGGTGGGGCTCTGTTCCCCACTGTGAGGGTGGCACAGTGGCCTACCCTGGCCCATTTGCCCTCTTATTTCTCCCTGGCCACGTGATGGGTTCCGGTGATCCACTTTCATCCAATCAGAGAGAATTCTGTGACTGTGTAGCAGGTCACTTTTTTCCGGCTCATGTTGGATGTTAGCTTTGATCCACATGTAGTCTGAGAACATAGACATCTCTGCAGATGACAGACTGAGGTACACAGAACTAAATCTGTCTCTTATTTTTCAATGACATGAGTCAATAAATGCCAGTATTCTGATTTGGTTTTCTTTGCTTAATTGTTTTAAGTTGGATTTTCTGTCACTTAAAATCCTTACTGATGTACAACCGTTTCAATATTTCATGTTTCACAGCCTTCATAACCTGGTTTGCTTCACTAAGTGTATACTACGAAGAAATTTTCAAGTGTAATTGGTTGCAAAGACTGTAGCTGTGATTCTGATGATTCACACAGAGGCAGACACACAAGTATTGTGAATGTTGAAAAGCCACTCACTCAGTTAAACCAGTTAAATATTCAGGCCTCCCACATGGATAGAAGTTACAGCAATTTAAGCACTGTAATGAAAAAAATGCAATTCTCATAAACATAAATTTTTATCAGTGGGTGTCCTGTAGGGAAGATGAATATTAAATAGAAAATCATTAGCTGGTCATGGTGCTGCATGCTTGTAATCCCAGTATACAGGAGGGTAAAGCAGGAAGACCATGAGTTTCAAGCTAGCCTAGACTGCATAGAAAGTTCAAGGCCAGCCTGAGGTATGAACTGAGAGCCTGTTTCAAAACATTCCCCAAATCTTAAAAAGTGTTTAATAATAATAAGGTATTGTACATTTTTAAAAGGTAGAAGCAAGAATTTTGAAAGTTTTCACCTAAAGAAAAGATAAATATGTTTACCCTGACTTGACCATTACACATAGGCATACATGTATTGAAATATCGCGTGGAACCCAGTAAGTCTGAAAATTTTTTATCTATAAGCAAAAGATAAATTTGAATAAAATAAAAATCTAAATTTAAAATAAACAAGATAATAAACACTCAAAGTATTTATTTCCTACTCAGCACCTAATAGAAATGGGTGCCAAATTTGATATATTATGTTAGATTTCTCAAAATGCTATTTTTAAACTTTCCTATATTGTTTTCCTAATATTGAGTAATCCTTATATTCTTCCAACCTTAGAAGAATACCAGCGTTTTAAATTTAAATCTTCCAGAATATTGGCATTCACAAGCATGATTGCCCTCTACTTTTTTTCATTTTTGTTAAGATTCAGGAACTCTTCACCAGAGTACCAATCTAAGAGGGTCTTTTTTCTCTGAGTTCTAGAAGAGTGTGAACAGCCTAGTGGTTATCTATTCTTTATACATGGGAAAAATGGTACCTACAAAACTGACTGAGCCAGCTATGTTGCAGATGGAGGTAGCGAGGACAACTTTATCTGCATTGTCTATTTCAGTGTGCATTTTTTTTCGAGTCAATGTTGACAGATTTATAACCCATTAACACTTTCAACATACAGTCTTTGGCACTGAACTTGCGATCCTCCTGCCTCAGCCTTCCAGAGTGCCGGAAATACAGGCAGAAGCAACCACGCTGGTTTTGGACCCAGCTTCTGGCCTCCTTTCCTGGACCCTCAAAGTGTAACCACCCCTATTAATCAACCCGAGGGCGATGGGCGAAGGGGAGCAGACCGCCAGGCCGGTACCCAGTGCCTTGCCTCCAGAGGCGGGGCGAGAGCACCACCGAGAAGGAGCGACGCGGCTCCTAGAGAGGTTCCGGCGCGCCCGGTGACGTACTTCCGGCGGCGCCGCGGAGCTGCCTGCTGAGGAGGTGAGTGTGTTGCGCTGGTGCCAAACCTCTGGCTCTTTTCAGGACGCTCTTCCATCCAGAGTAGAGCTGCTTCTGTCGCAGCCAGCTTTATGCCCGAGGCTGAGCCCGGGAGAGAGAGCAAGGCGGCAGCCTGCACTCATATCCTCTTCCGTTCCCGCTTTGGACCTGGTGGTCGAGTATGAACCGGCCCATGGAAGGCGAAGTCCATTATTGATGTAGCCATCTCGCCCCGAGCATCTAGCGCTTGATCTGTTCGGGAAAGACGTGTCGGTAACGACAGAGGATGGAATGTTTGCGGAGGCGAAGTGTTCCGGGGTGATCCCAAGTCTTTTGACATGTTGAGGTCGTATAGGGGTTCACATGCGTTTCAAGTTTGGACTGAGTACGCACCCCGTCCCCGGCCCCACTCCTGACATGGGATCCCGAATCGGACGAGAGGGAACGCGGCGAAAGCAGAGCCTTCCCTTCCATGATAGGAGCAGAATAAGCCTTTCAGAGGGCACCTTCTGCTGGAGCGATGCCAGGCCTCAAGGTAGTAGACCCTGCTTGTCTCAGACAGCGGTGTAACAGTGCCCTGGGAATGACTGTGAATAGAAGTTTCCCCCCAAAAGACCATGATTTAACCTTCCAGATTGATTTTATTGATTGGAATGCTACGACCTGATGGAGAGACTTTTTTGTAAACAAGCCTAAATTTTATTGAGTTATTTTTGGCCCTTTAATAGCCATTTGTTATTAGTCTCTGGATCTGGCTTAGCAATTTTTTTGTGTGACTATTGGGTAAGAGCTTAAAAGGTATGGTATTTGGCCTCTATTAAATCATAAGGGTGGTAATTGAGGCTGCTCCAGTCTTGTGGTAGATTTCCTTGCTTTTTTGTAGTTTGCCTACCTAATGACCTGGCTACTTTATTTTGGGACCGTAAAAGGCTTGTGTAATCTCTTCACAGTAGGAATCATGCCCTTCAGTAAACTGTCCTCCCAGGACCATGTCCTTTGGGATTACATATTAAACTAAGTTAATGTTCCCGAGGCATGGTTATTTTGTTATTCAGAATAAATCATTTTTCTTAGATTTTGTTTTGTTTTTTGAGACAGAGTCTCACTGAGTAGCCCAAGATGGATTTGAACTTACAGTCCTCCTTTTGCCTCAGCCTCCTGAGTCCAGGATTGTAAGCATGGGCCACTGTGCTCAGCTGTAGAATTGTCAGTTGCTTTTTTTTTTTTTTTTTTTTTTTTTTATCGGTACCAGGGATCAAAGACTGCCTGCTTGCAAGGCAGGCGCTTACAAGCTGCTGAGCTAAATCTCCAGTCCGTCAGTTGCTATTTTAATGTCAGCAGCTTCCACAATATAGTTCTGAATTTGCTCAGTTCTAGAATAAAATAAAATTATAATATTGCTAATTCATATTCTCATGAAAACAAATTTACTACCTAGAGCACAATATTTGGATACAAGTAATTTTATCTTTAATCTAACAGTATTTGGTTAAAATACTGTTTTCCAAAGTTACTTGGTTCAGGACAGTCTCAAAACTTCACTGTGGTTTTGTTATTCAGTTGTAGTAAGGCTCATTGGTTGGTTGTATTCCGTTTATTACATTTTAGGTCCTCTCCTGCACTCCATCCTAGTTGGGGTGTGTGTTTAAGAATATATAAAGCCAGCACAGCTGTAGTCTCAGTTACTTGGGTGTGTTGGAAGGGTGGGCAAGGAAGGAGAATCACAAATGCAAAGCCAGCCTGAGCACCTTAGCTAGACCTGTCTCCAAAACAAAACCCCAGACCTGGGGTGGGGGACAGATGTTGCTCACTGGCACAGCATTGCCTGCCAGTGGTAGGCCTCAGTTCAATCCCCAGGGCAGTGGTAGCTTGGTATTCCTTGTTAGTTGGTTATGGACGGCACAAGTACCAGAGAAATTATTTTGGCTGGAGGTGGTAGCAAGTCACAAGGCAGTTGACACAATTTCTAGACTGTACACCAAGTGTGAAACAAATGAAGAGACTGGGACAAAATTTTTGTCAAAATGTGTCAAGTCCAAATTTAAATAGAGTTGAAACATTCAAGTACCAAAGTATGACAGTACTGCAAAAAACGTGCGAGAGAAAGAGGGACAAAAAGAGCATCTGTGAACACCACCCAATTAAGAAAGAACATTTCCAGTACTGCTCCATGTGTCTATCTGTTCCTTATCATCCAACTCCTAGCCTCCTATCCCTAGATTTGGATTTATTGTTAATCATAGGCTCTTTAAAAAAATTTATAACATGCATATCTCTGTAAACAATTTGTTGTTTATTTGCAGGCTTGAACCTAAGACTTTACCATTAAGCTATATCCCCCACCCATTACTTATTTATTTTAAAGAGTTGTCAGGGCTGGGCTCACACAGTTTTTGTTTGCTTTTGAGCTTTGTAAAAATGGCACCATAGTGTGTATAGTTGTCTGGTACTTGCATAATATGTCCCTAAATTTACTAATGTGTAGTTATAGTCCTTATAAGAGCAATACAAAAACTGTTGGTATATTCTCAGTGAATGTGTGGGTTTTAGGTATAAGTTTCAAAATTAGGTATTAATGTTGATTTTTTTAAACACCTTTGAGACAGTATGTTTATCTTTCTCTGACTTGTTAATGTAGAGAAGAATTGGTAGAGTTAATTTATTTTATTCAAATAGAATTAGATATTCTCCCCCCACCGAGTAAGGTTTTTTTTAAAACTATAGAATATATTTTTAAAATGACACTACCCAAAAAAAGAAAAAAAACCCTTCCAATACCTCTCTTAGGAGCCTTCGAGTCTCAAGGATATCCCTCTGGAGGACTAAAGGGGAAAACATGGGGAGAAAAATTCTGCTCCCTTGATCAAGGCTAGGCCCAGAGACTTTACCTCCCATGCACTTCAGGGTCCAATGGGTGTCACATATAGGACTCCAGAGAAGTCCCGGTGGAGGAATGAGGTGTACATGGCATAGGTCCTTATGGAGGTATTGGAAGGTTGCAGCTTTGCAAACCTGGTTGGTGCCCCTGTGGAAGTGTGCAAGGCACATTCACAGCCAAAGGGGAAAAATGAGAGACACAACAGCATTCTTCACTTCCAGGTCTCCACAGTAAGCCTGGGCCATGCAGGAGGCTGACCTGCCAAACCTCCACAGAAGCATTGGGGTTCATGAAAACTCTCAGGACTGAAGGAGCAGGTAAGGTGTGCGGGATGCTGTGGGACTTCTAGCCCAGCCAGTCTCACTTCTCTCCAAGTGTAATCCAGGGTGGTGCTTGTTCACAGAAAATGAGTTCAAAGATTGTGTTCATGTTCTATGTCTTGAACTCAGTTGTTGCCACATAAGTCTTCATTGTTTTATGCTTGAGGCTCTACTAGTACTCTATACATTCTTTCGTGTGATTGTCGGTTATGAAATTCCGCAGTTCTTGGCAGTGAGCAGCAGTGACCTAGCCAAGGGGAGTTCTGGGCCCTGAGCTTGCCTCCTGGGCTCCATTCCTCCTGGGCAGCTCCAATCACACTCCTGACAGGATGAGGGCTGCCTGCACCTCAAATCTGCTGTGAAGGGCTGTATTGTCCCAACAGGGGTGGCTTGTCTCACGTTTTCTCTTGTTTCTCCCTAGCTCTGGCTCTTCTCTGAGAGGGACACTAGGTGATGGCACCCGTGCTCCTCACTGCCTGGCCCCAGGTGAGCTCTGGGATCTTCAAACTGAGGAAAACTAAGGGGAGTTGATGAGCCTTCGGATGAAAGCCTGGAACTTGGGGGAATGGTGCTGGGGAGAGGGTGTGGTAGAGGCTGAGACAGTGACCAGCAGAGGCTGCCAAGGAGAGCCCAGAAGGTGGCACATAGTCTGCCCTCCAGGGATCCTGCTCCCCTAGATAGCAGTGCTTTTGGCAGAGGGCTCAGGGTGAGTGGAGCTGTGGACGCTGCTCAGCAGGGATGCTGTCCGCTTAGATGAGAATCGCAGAGGTTAGGGAAACAGGAAGAGCAGAGCAGGTCAGTGAGAAGGAGAAGATAGTAGAAATTGGGATCAGGAGAGGAGAAAAGCAGGAAGTCCTGTGTCCTGTTGTGTCCTTATAAAACTTTTAGGGCTGGGGCACAGTAGCTCCGACTTCAGATCCCTGGTAAATTGTTGCTTCAGCAGCCCATATATAAATCTCTGGTAAAAGCTTTCAACCTTCTCCAAAACTGGCAAACCCAGTTTTCCATATAGTTTCAGGGACTTCCTGGACCCTCTGAGGCTTATCCATGACCCTCCATGGATTCCAGGTTGGGAATAATAGACCTGGTGACATGGCTTGAGGTGTGCTATGCTGCAGCCTTTATACCATGCCCACTGCACGGGCTGCTTAATCCTGACATCTACTTCCTGTGATAGGCGCTGTATTGTGTACTTATTCTGCCAAAAAGAAATAGAGGCAAAGGGGAACAGCGTGCCTAAGGTCTTGCAGTTATTGTGTGATAGTAACTGCTCATTATGTGATAGCTCTGAACCAGTGATCAGATTTGTGACAGTCCTGTAGGGGATAATTTTCAAGGGAGATTCAAAAGTGAGGGGACCATCAAGAAAGAATCTATTTACTGGTTCAGGTGATGTGGGCTTCATCAAGGAAAGTTGGTGGAGAGGAGGGATCTAACTGAAATAATGCTGGAGTAGCTTTAGGGAATGAGTAGAGGAGCAGGAGGGTAAGTAATGTGCCTTAGTTTTCTATGTGAGGTTTCCCGTGTAGGTGGTGTGGACACCAGCTGAGGAATGAATTCAGGAGGGGCCAACTTGCTAGAGACAGGGTAATGGTGTCATGCAGGGGAGGCCATAAATTGTGTACAGGAAAGTTACATGACTTGTCTGAGGTTACACAAAGAGGACTCATAGGCACGTAGAGGTTGGACTAAAATTACTGATTATCAAGAAGCTACATCTAGAGACCAGGGATATAGCTCCGTGGTGCAGCTTTGGCGGCAAGCCTCAGGTCACCACCTCCCACCAAAGAAAGCTAAATCTGGGCAGAAGGATGAGAGGCAAATCCCTTCAGTGAGTCCTCCAGGCCGTTACAGAAGACTGAGATGGGCAGGAGGAGCGTTTGCCAGGGGCTGCAGCTACCCAGGAAGAAGCATTTGGGCCTGAGCATCGGCCCGGAGCAGCGGAGCTTACGCTGACCACATAGCATATTGCCAATAACAAAGGAGGATCCAGAAGGGTGGCAGAACAGTTGACCAGCAGGAAAGCTGGTCTCTCTTCTTTGCCCAGACCTTCTTGGAGAAAGAGTAAAGATGGGAGAATGTGTAGAAGAAGGGCCAGGAATGCTGAGTGTTCAGGGAGACCCTGGCCCAGGCAGCTCTGAGTTTCTTTGGCTGGCTGTGCTGCAGCCAGGACTGTGGAGCCCTGACTGCGACTCTATAATCAGAACTAGGTGGCAGTTGAGGTCGAAGCCAGGACTGCTCTTTGGGGGTGGCTTGGACTGTGAGAATGAGGGCAGCATGGGGTTCAGGCCTGAGCTTAGGCCCAGGAGAGCCAGACCTTGTAGGGAATTCCTGGTGAGCTGGTCCTAAGCCTGTAGTAAGGGAGCTACCTAACAGAGCAGAGTTGCTTTAGAAGGGTTTGCTTTTTCTTTTCGTCTAACTTACATTGTCTTTTAAAACTGTAGAAAGTAGTAGAGTATTTCTCTGCTCTGAGGGGAATTAGATATTCCATAGTTTACTTTCCTGGTGCTTTGTCTTACCTCTCCCTTGCTATTAATTATGTGATCTTTACAAGCTCCCTCCCCGAGCCCTTATACTACCCTCTGCCCCTCACTTAGGGCCTCATCCATGGAATTGGCCCTAGGGCAGCAGGAACCTGTTGTTTCAGAAGTTGGTGACCTTTGAGGATGTGGCTGTGTACTTCACCGAGACGGAATGGGATGGCCTGTCCCCCGCACAGAGAGCCTTGTACAGGGATGTAATGCTGGAGAATTATGGGAATGTGGCCTCCCTGGGTAAGGCCTCTCTCTCTCTCTGGGATTTATAGGCTACCATTGGGGTTTTCCTGGTACCCTTCTCCCTGACCATGTGTAGATAGGGCGTCTGGTAATTCTTTGCTAAGTAGAAAATCCAGGGTTGTTCCTCATCTCAACAAATATGTTAGGCCAGTATAATAGTGCACTGATATATGCTTCTCATCTACCTTGTGGAAGCTGTGTTTTGGACACAGTCTGAAAAATAGTAGCTTCCTATCCCATGGTAGCATCTTCAGGTGTCCACCTTATTTTATTTTGAGTCTTTTTAAGGATCTCAAGGACTCTGAATATTTTAGAAGCCACTTTGGGCAGACTGTCCCAGCTTGCTCTGTAGGTCTCCTGGGTCTGCAGTCTGCGCCTTCCTAAACCCTCGTTCCCAAGTCCCTTCCAAAGCCCTGGCCTTTCTCACTACTGCCCTCGATCTCTTCCAGAGCTCTTAGTGTCCCTCCCCATTTCTGAGACAATTTGAGAAGAAGCTTAGGAACTCATCTATGGGAGATTATTCATGTCTTTCCTCTTTCCTTCTGCCAAACCAGGGTTTCCACTTCTCAAGCCTGCTATGATCTCACAACTGGAGAGAGGTGGTGAGCTGAAGGGCCCATCTCCACTGGCCACTGGAACTGGAACAGGCTCGCAGGGCCTCTGGCCTGGTAAGGAAGGCACAGAATGCTCAGCAGCATAGTGTATAAACATGCCACAGTTGTTAGTCAGCTATGCAGAGTAAAGTTAATTTTTTTTTTTAAATGCTGGGGATTAAACCCTGGGCCTTACTAATAAATTTTGGTGTTTTCTAGAGGTAGGTCTGTTGTGTCTGTTTTCATACACATTTCTGTATCTAATCCTAACAACAGATTTTTAAAATGCCTTGTTCTGTTTTCAGTCCTCTTAATTTTGGAATCCTGCCTTTCTCAGGACAAAAATTAATGAATTCAGTAATTTTTGGAGTCCTTGCCATTTTCTAAGCATTGATTACTTAATATGGAGGTTATAGAACTAAGCCTTTTCATACAAAAAGGTGGGAGTGGTTAAAAGTATAGTCTTTAGAGTTTCTTCCTATCTCTTGTCTCAACAAGACTACTTTATAGCAGTGTGACTTTGAACCAGGTCAGTTATTTGAGATCTCTAAGTTTTAGTGATCTCATCTCTGAGAGAGGGATAATAATAAAAAGGCATTATTGCTAGTCTTATGAGTTGAGGATTGGGAGGATTAAAATACATATCAAGTACCTAGCAAAGTGTGTGCTCAATTAAATGTTTTTATTTTGAGGGTTGGGGCCAGAGCTATACATAGCAGGCTTAAAGAGGAAGTGCCCCAATTCCATGCTTCTTGAATGTTGATGTTAAAATGAGTCAGTCATTATCAGGGAGAAAGTCCTGTGGAGAGCCAAGTGTACATTTCTAAGTGTTTTCTAAGTAATTTGGCAGTGATGTTTGGATCTCATTCTGGGTTTTTGTTTTCCAGTGCTAGGGCCTTGCATGTGCTAGGCTGGTGCTCTACCACTGAACTACACCCCAACTCCATTGCAGAAGATGGTCTGAAATCTTTAAAGTCTCTGTAGGCCATCATGATTTTAGCAGAGAATAAAAACATGAATCTCATCCATGTATACAGATTAATAGGGTTGAGGAATCAGTCAGGCTGTAGTTAGGCAGAACGGAAGGACAGGGCATGAGGCCCATGACAGCACTGTTGACTTTCTTTTTCAAAGCTTTCTCCTAACCCCCATTGGTGACTTCCATTTACACTCATTCGCTGGAGCCCTGCCAGCCTTACTGCATGAAAAGGTGGAAAATGCAGACTTTCTTTTTCTTCAACAACAACAACCACTGCTACTACTTTTTCTTCTTTCTCTTCCTCTTTTGCTTCCTCTTCCTCCTCCTCCTCTTCTTTCCTCCCCTTTTCCTTCTCTTTTTTCCTCATTGTTCTTTCCTCCTCCTTCCGTCTCTTCACAGATTATTGGGTCCTGTGCCTTTTCTTTCTTAAACATTTTCCACTTTTATTAATAAAGGACTCAGTGCCATGGGGACGAAAGTATAGAAGAGTGTGGTATGGTGTCTAAAATGCTGATCTGGTAGACAAAACCTAGAATGTTATTCACTGCTGTCTTTTAACCATCATGTTATTGGTTATGGCCGTGCCTTAGGCAGAACATGACTGGTTGTCCTTTTTAATCATTTAATTTAAAATTAGTATTAGTGCTCAAAACAATACAGAAGTGTCTAATGGGGGGGGGGGGTCCTGCCAAACTTCATGTGCCAGTTTGCTCAGTTTCTTGTATAATCTTTTGATTAGAAATTTTTTAGGCATATGCAAAGTATGTGTGTATATCTGTTCTTTTTTTGAACAAGTGAAATCTTCTGTTTCTCAGTTTTACTTTTCCATTAAACAGTGTGCCTTAGAAAACTTTTCATGTTGGCATATATAGAGTTGTTTTGCTGTTTTACCAGCTATGTGTTATACATATTACATCCATTGTATGGGTGCATATTGGGTTCTTTGACTTAGTTTGGTGATATTAAAGGACCTTCTGATTGTTACGATCTTTTAGAATACATTTATTTTTTTCTAGCATGTTATATGACATTCTGTATTTTCTATTTTTATAGTAGATACTGACATACAGACAAACAGTAATTTGACAAAGAAAATACATGAAGAAAAGGATGGCACATCATTTGAACTTCCAAGGGACATTTGCCTGAAAACAGACTTTTCAGAAACATATATGCCACAGCAACAACAAGAAGTCAGTTCAGCAGGAAAGGTAAAGAAGGAAAACAGAAACAGCATGGAGGGCGCAGTGAAGGATGAAACAAGCTCTATGGAGGAGTGTTCCTTTAGTCACAGTGCAAGCTTTCTTCAGCATCATAGTATCTCCACTGAACAGCAGCCCTCTGGTTGTTTAAGACTAATGAAAGCTTTCAGCTTTGACACAGAACTTATTAAGCATGAAATAATTAATACTGTGGAAAGACCTATGAAATGTGAAGATTTAGTGGAAACCTTTAGATTTGACTCTCAACATAATCAGCATCTAGAAAACTGTAGTGAGAAGAAGGCTAATCAGTGTGTGGAGTGTGGCAAGGCCTTCAGTGTTATCACAGAATTAATTTGGCACCAAAGACTTCACAATGTGGAGAAACCCTTCAAATGTGTGGAGTGTGGGAAGTGCTTTAGTTACAGTTCCCATTATATCACACATCAGACAATCCACAGTGGAGAGAAACCCTATCAGTGTAAGGTTTGTGGGAAAGCCTTTAGTGTTAATGGGAGTCTTAGTAGGCATCAGAGGATCCATACAGGAGAGAAGCCCTATCAGTGCCAGGAATGTGGAACTGGTTTTAGCTGTAGTTCGGCATATATTACACACCAGAGAGTCCACACTGGAGAGAAACCTTATGAGTGCAGTGACTGTGGAAAAGCTTTCAATGTTAATGCAAAATTAATTCAGCATCAGAGAATCCACACTGGAGAGAAACCTTACGTGTGCGGTGAGTGTGGGAAAGGCTTCAGGTGCAGCTCTCAGCTTAGGCAGCATCAGAGTATCCATACTGGAGAGAAGCCCTATCAGTGTAAAGAGTGTGGAAAAGCTTTCAATAATAATGCAAAACTCATTCAGCATCAAAGAATACACACTGGCGAGAAACCCTATGGATGCAGTGAATGTGGAAAAGCCTTCACTGTCAAAGGGAAGTTAATTCAGCACCAGAGAATCCACACTGGTGAGAAACCATATGGATGTAATGAATGTGGGAAAGCCTTCAGGTGTAACTCTCAGCTTCGACAACATCTGAGGATCCATACTGGGGAAAAGCCTTATAAGTGTGATGAGTGTGGAAAGGCTTTCAGTGTTAATGCAAAACTAATACAGCACCAGAGAATCCACACCGGAGAGAAACCATTTGAATGTAATGAATGTGGGAGATGCTTTACTTCCAAAAGAAACCTACTTGATCATCACCGAATCCATACCGGAGAAAAACCTTATCAGTGCAAGGAATGTGGCAAAGCATTCAGTATCAATGCCAAGTTAACTAGGCATCAGCGAATACATACTGGAGAGAAACCTTTCAAATGTATGGAGTGTGAAAAAGCATTCAGCTGTAGTTCTGACTATATTGTGCACCAGAGAATTCATACTGGAGAGAAACCTTTTCAGTGTAAGGAATGTGGGAAAGCCTTCCATGTTAATGCCCATTTAATTCGGCATCAGAGAAGCCACACGGGGGAGAAACCTTTCCGATGTGTGGAGTGCGGCAAAGGCTTCAGCTTTAGTTCTGACTGTATTATACACCAGACTGTCCACACGTGGAAGAAACCTCATGTGTGTACTGTTTGTGGGAAAGCTTTCAGGTTTACCTTCCAACTTGGTCAGCATCAGAGTGTCCATAATAAAGGCAAGTCTTAGTAGTGAGACGAAGGTGGGAACTCTGAAGGTTAATGCTGAAATGGATTATGCATCATCAGATTCGCCCTGGAGAAATACTCTGGAAGGGAAATGGATATGGCAAAGTCTTCACATGGAAACATTTTTTTTGTTTTATTTAATTTTTAATCAAGAATGTATCACCAGTTAAATATCTAAAAATAATAAATGACTTTATTTTGTACTAACAACCAACTAGAAAATATTGAAGAAAATACCTTCCCAGCAGCATCAAGAACAGTAGATTTGCTAGGAACAAATAATTGTTTTATGAAACCTATATGGTGAAAATTATAATTCTTCACCAAGGGCTGCCAGAGGAAGCTTGAATAAATAGAAGGGAAAAATGTGTTCTTACATAGAAAAGTCCATATGACATAGATATTTGCTGTACCTAATTTATTTCTGTTTAATTTTTAGTATAAGCATGTGTTTTGTAAAGACGAAAAACAAAATTTCACTTGAGTGAAATACAAAATGTTTCAAAGTATCAGATGAATGCTAGAAACAAAATACTGATAAATTGAACATTCAAATTTATCTTTAATGGTTTTGTTTTAAATACTCCCAAATAAAGCTAAAAGGGTAAAACAGAAGTTGGAAATTTTGTAAAATTTATGATATAAAAGTATATGTAATGTACAGAGGTTTTACAGTTAAAAGGAAGATAAATAGGTTAATAAAAATCAGCAAGTGACACTAACAAACAGCTTTTAAAAATGTAAAAATAACTATCAAGGTAAAAGTGGTGTTCATCTCAGTGGTACTCCAAGGAGTAAAAACTAAGATTTTTTTTTCACATATTTGCTGTGTGTTTTATCTGTGCCTATAGACTACTCTCAAAAATGGCAATTACTGTAGATACCCTTTCTGTAACCTATATGTACCTGTTATGTAAATATAAACACCATAGTATGTTAAAGCATTCTTATTTTGTAGTAATGAACTCCTCTACAAACATAATTCTTTTTATTTTTTAATTTTTAAAAATTTTTTTATTTTGAAATGCAAAACAAGGGATAGAAGTTATACAGAATTTATTAAAAATAGGAAATTAATAGTTAATATATTGCATGTTGTTACCTTAGAAGTTATTCAGGTTATAAGATTCAGGCATAAAGTGATCAGACAATGAAAACATAAACTTTTTGATGTACTAACAGAGCTTAGTGGTATAGTTATCTATCTAGTATATATATGCATACATATATATGTATACCTATATACATTTACTCTTTTCCCTTCCTTTCCCCTATCGCAGTTGTTCTTTCATTTTGAGCACTTTATTTTCCTTTGATTATCACAATATCTTTTGTACATTTTGGATCTTCTTACTTTGAGTTTTTTTATACATGGAACAATACAGTATTTATAAATGTGAGTTTGATTTATTTCACTTATGAGTGTAGTCTCAAGTTGCCTCCATTTACCTATAAAAGCCTTAAGTTTATCCTTTATAGTTGCATAATATTCAATTATATAAAAATACCACATCTTTTTTTATCCATTCCACGGTTGATGGGCATTTGGGTTATTTCCAATATTTAGCTGTTACAAATTATGCTGCTGTAAATATTGGTGCACAAATATCGCTGTATTGAAGACCTGAAAGAAGCTATTTACCTTGGATTCCTACTCAAGTGCTTGTCAAGGTCTCTGGCTTTTGGAAGTCTCAAGATACCCTTCCAATGAGCATCTGCTCCTTTAAAGCAATAAATAAGTGAAGTTGCTTTGAATGACAGTAAGTGGTGATGGTGGAGGATTGAAGAATGCATGCCCTGTGGAAAGAGGGCAGCCTCTGCAACAGCTGCAAGTTGTAGTGGGGCCTAGAGTAGGATTAAGTTTTCAAAAAGTCAGAAATTGAGCTTACAGAGTCTGAAAAATGGGCCAGGAATATAGCTTAGTGGCACAAGCTCCTGCCTGGCAAGCTTGAGTTTGATCTCAGGTACCAAAAAACAGCAACAACAAAATCTGTCTTTCTCCCCTCCCCCAATTGAGGTTAAGATTGATTGCTCCAGAAGCCTTAAACAGTTAAGCAGAAGTCCATTTCTAGGTAATAATTTTCTGGAATCTTATAAAAGGTTCTATGTGAACTCTTGATAGAGATAAACATATAAAGGAAAATGGATCAGCTGTTAATGGGCATAAAGGAAAACAGCACTTCCCAGTGCTCAGTGTGTGTTTCTGCAACTTGAAATTCTTTTGTGGACACTGTGTCTTAGAATTGAAATTATTCCTAACAACCAAGAGTAAATGTAAACCCTACAGTTTAAGGGTTCAGTGCCCCTTTCCCCTATGGTAACAGTCACAGTAGTAGATCTGCAGGTTACTCACACTTCTGTCTGTCTTGGCTACAAATTGAGAGTTTTGACTCAGGTTCAATAATTTCCTATAAGAGACAAGACTTACAGAAATTACCAGTTATTATGGACATTGTAAAGGTTCAGATAAGCAGATGAGTTAGGGCAAGGTCCAGAGGGCATCCCAAATGCCCCTAAGGAATTGAGGTGTACTGCCCTGTCTACCTGTGCATGAGTCATACCCCCTAACCTCTGTAAACCTAATTGGTTTTGGTCTTTACAGAGATTGCATTATGTACCGTGGTGGGTTAAATCATTGGCTACCAATAAATAATTAAATCTGTCCTTCCTAAAGGTCAGGATGAGGCTGAATTTTCTAATTGTCTAAGCATGTGGTTGGTTCTGGAGCCACCCCTCAACCTGGTGCTGTGTAGAGGCACACCAACAGTTACCTCATTAGCAAGCTCAGGTATAAAAGGGTCCTGTGAATAACAAAAGGTAATATGTTCAAACCAACTCACAAACTTCCAAGCATTTTAGAAGCTTTTTACACCAGAGGCTTTTACTTTAATTCTTTTTATGTATGTGTGTATGTATTTGGGAGTGTCGCTGGGGGTTGAAACTGGTCAAACTTGTGATCTTCCTGCCTCAGTCTGGGATTACAGATACGTATCATATATATATATAATTTTTTTTTTTTTTTTGAGCAGGCTCTCTGTATAGTTCAGGCTGGCCTTGAGTTCACTGTGTAGCTCAGGCTGGCCTTGAACTTGTGAGGATCCTCCTGCCTTAACTTCCCAAGTGCTGGGGTTACAAATGTACAGCATCACACCCAGCCTCCAAATATATTTCTTATTGTTACTGGCTATTATGAATCCTCATTGTAATGGAAGTTAAAACTGCAGCAACAGTATAAATTTACAGAAAAACTAAAAATAATAAAAATAGAAGGGAACTGCTCTGACAAAGATCAGGCTTGTCCCTAACAAAGGCAAGCAAAAGGAGATAATAAAAAGACTTCATAGAAACTGATGGGAACACCAGTCTGAAGAGGCGAATCAGACTGTCATGTTCACAAAATTCAGTTTTATAGGGTCCAGTGGTGGGGTGGAGCCTGGTCACTAGCTCAGTCCTGGTTCATAGCTCTAGAGGAACATGATTCCAGAGTGACTTAGTTCCCATGAGATGAATGTTTCTGGGAGAGTCTCAGGCACATAAGGCTTTTCTAAAACCCAGAGTAATCCTGAATTTAGGGCAATGGCGATTTCTGTGTGTAGCAAAAATTCCCTGGTGTACTCAGTCTTGATATGAGGGTAGGTAAGTTTAGGGTTAGTATGTCCTGTGTTGCCAAAGTTTAGATAGACTTCCTAAATGGTTAGCACGGCTATAAGCAGAGGTGAGTATAACTCAGAGCTTTACGTAGTGAAAGTCAAGCTTTGTTCTTCTGTTATCTATTGGACTTGTATTGGCCCAAGAGAAGAATCACCATTTTGGGCAAAATCTACTTTTAAATTCCTGACTTTCTCATAAGGAAATACAGATCATGCTTTTAACAAGTAACAGATTGAGGGCAAAGGGGTTTGTCACTATGATGCATTAATATGGTCTTTGATTCATCAATATGGCTTGGCCAGAAATCCATTTACTTGATCGCGTGGGTTCAATTAGTCTTCTGGCCTTGAGCTGAATGCACTAGAGGCAGGGATTTCTGAAGGTGATTGGATCCTGTGGTGCTGTCCTCATTGTGGATTCATCCACCAGTGAGTTAAGTGCCTGATATTGGGAAGTGGCATCTGGTCAGAAGAGGGAGGGCACTGGGGACATGACCAAAAGGGTATAACTTTTCCCAGTCCTCACTTCTCTCTCTTCCTGGCTGCCATGGTGTCAGCAGTTTTTCCTATACTATGCCCCTTTCTTTTGCTCTTTTCTGCCTTGGAGCCATGGTTACCATAAACCAAACCTGTAACCATAAGCCAAAGCAAATCTCTGAATTTGGGGTGGTGGACATTGTATCTCAGTGACAAGAAAGAGACTAAGACAGATTTTGGTACCAAAGAATGGGATTTTGCTGTGACTATCTGACCATGTGGTTTGGGAATTGGTTCATGGGAGGAGTTTGAAAATGTTTAGAGAGAGATGTCAGAGAAGTCCTAGAATGTTGTAAGCTGAGCTTGATGGGAAATTCTGGTCAGTTCAGAACGCTGGATGCTCACAGAAATGCAGACAGCAGCAAAGCCAGGCTTTGGAAGTTTCATTAGGGAACAAGAACTGCGTTGGCAGCTGGCCTTGAGACCATGTATGTTATGATCTGGCAGAAAATTTGCTTACATTTTGCTTGTATTCTGAGACTTTGTAGAAGATAGACTCAGGGCTGTAGACAAGTTAATCTGATGGAGGAAATTTTAAGGCAGCCCAGTGTTCATGATATGGCATATGAACTGTTGGCACCTTTTAGTCTAGCCTACACTGAAAATCATGGGGAAATGCCAAAAGTTTTCAGTTTTGTTTGAAAGGCTTGCCATGTTGGAGAAGAGAGCTTGGTTGCTAAAAGATTAGCATTCAAAAGAAGCCAAGTACTTTTCATGAGGACACAAGAAACATGCCTTGAAGGTATCAGCAAGAGCTGGTGCTTCATAGGCCTAAAAGTGCAAAAGTGAAAGTTCTATAGTAATTATGTGTTTAACTTGTTGAGGAGCCACTAAACATAGCAACTGCAACGTTTTATATTTCCATCAGCAATGAGGATTCTGGTTTCTTTACAGCCTCACCAACACTTGTTATTTCCCATTAAATAATGTAGCCATCCTAGTGTGCATGAGGTGTACCTCACTGTAATTTTGATTTCCATTTTCCTAAAGGTGAATTATGTTGAGAATCTTTGCATGTGCTTGTTGCCCACTTAGGTATTTTCTTTGGAAAAATATGCATCTAAGTTCTTTTGTCATTTTTTTTTTTCAGTATAGATGATTGAACCTGGGGCCTTTGCACTGAGCTACATCCTTATCCCTTTTTATTTTTTATTTTGACACAAGGCCTTGCTAAGTTGCCCAGGCTGGGCTCAAACTTTCAGTCTTCTTGCCTCTGCCTCCTATCCCATGCCAGTTTTTAAGTTGGATTGTTTTTCATTTTTTTTGTTGAATTGTAAGAGTTCTGTATGTATTGTGGATATTGGACTTATCTGATACATGATTTCCAGATATTTTCTTTTGCTTGTAGGATGTCTGTTCACCTTTTAAATTCTATTCTTTGAAGTACAAAGAATTTTATGGAGTCCAATTTTTAAATTTTGATGAAGTCTAATTTGTTTTTTATTTTATGCTTTTGTTGTCATAGCTAAAAAAAAAAACCATTGCCAAATTCAAGGTTTTAGTGATATATCTTTGTGATTTCTTCTAAGTTATTTCTTCTAAATTCTTTTGGTTTACCTCCTACATTTTGAAAAGGTTTTGGCCCAGACAGGACACTGTAGCCAGGAAAGCCTCAACCGGAAGCAGGAGGCCCCTATCTCCCCTGCCCTTAGGAATTTACCTGTGATGCAATCTTCCCGCCGCTGGAAATTTACCTATGGCACCAAACCTAGGACCAATGGGCTACCTGTGCATCCCTTATGCCCCCCTTGGGTTCCACCCCAAACTGAGGCTACTTATGTGCCTCACTCTGCGTGTTCCACGGAGAGATCACTGGACTCCAGCAGTGAGGGGTGCCGGTCATCTCTCTCCGTGTTCTCAGAATAAAGGCCTCTTTTTGTTTTATACTTCTCATCTTTTGGAAATACTTATCATCTTTTGGAAATAATTCTATCATTTGGTGCCATGACTCGATCGGCAGGTGATTGACTCCTGGGACACACCCAGTTGAGTCCCCAGCCGATTCACAAACCAGATAACATCCTGGATTAATTCCGAGCTTTTTCCTCTCCCTAGACGTCCTTGTTGCCAGCCGCCTACACTCACCATCGGCCAGATTGATTTCAGGTGAGCACTCCCTGGGGAACTCTTGCCACTGGGCAGCCCCAGTCAACTGTTCTCCCTGACGACTTGTTCTCTGGACCACGGCTTATTTGTTGCCTGAATCAATCATGGGAAACATATTTTCTAACTCCCCAAAGACGCCTTTACAATGCCTAATTTCCAATTTACATACTTTAAAAATTAAAAGTACCATAAAAACTAAACAATTAACTTTTTACTGCCGGGAGGTCTGGCCAACCTACCCACTTAGTGGCAATCATTAGTCCAAGGAAGGAACACTTGACCCCTGCATTCTCAGGAATTTGATTTCTGTCAGGCCATTGACAAGTTATTAGAACTCCCTATCTTCGGGCCTTTCTTATTCTGAGAACACGCCCGTCTCATTAAGTCTTGTGCTCCCACTGAGATACTTTTAGCTAACTCTACCGAGCTGCAAACTTTTCTGTCCTGCCCTCAGGATTCGCTTGACGATGTTCCTCTGGTGTTTTCCCAGCCGCCAGCTCCCTACCCCCAAAATGGTTCCTTGCCATTATCTTCTGCTGTGCGATTGACTTCCCCCCATCTCCCGGGACCCATAACTCTCCCAGCAACTCTAATCACTCTGTTAGCGCTTCCTCAAAGTCTCCGACTTCTTATTCTCCTGAGAATTCTCTATCCCCTACAGCATTCTCACCACCCGCCCACCATAGTAGGTCTCGGTCACTATGTCCTTCCAGCAGGCCACGTGATTGTTCCAGCTTGCCCCGGGAACAGTCGCCATGTTACAACCCTCTGCCATGTGGCCGGGCGCCGCCATGTTCACAGGGGTCTCACTGTCAACGGGCGCCCCCTTGTGGCTTCTCTTGTGAACTGCAACAGCCGCCCTGTTGCAGTGCACATGACGCTTCATTGTGCTGCCGACAGCAATCCTCTTGCTGCAAGGCACACAGTGAGATGCCATCTGCCTGTGTTTCCCAGGGTGACCAGCAGCAGCTCTGTAGCCGCTCTACAGATGATTGCTCACACGTGTCTACTGGATGGATGGCTGCTCAGTGGCCCTCTACTCCTCATTCTTCTCCTCAAGCTCTGCTACCACTTCGGGAGCAAGCTGCCCCGAGGGACTTGTTAACATCCATGTGCCTTTTTCCTTTTCTGATCTATCTCAGATTACTCATAAATTAGGTAGCTTCTCTGTTGACCCACAGAATTATATCAGGCAATTTGAATTTATTACTAATTGTTATGGTTTACATTTTAAGGATGTTTATGTGGTTCTAAATACCACTCTCAGCTCACAAGAGCGAAATCAGCTGTGGCAAGCAGCTCGAGAAAAAGCTGATCACAGACATAAGGTAAACACTGCTGATAATGACCCTGGACCTATAGCTGTGCCAGAGCAGGACAAGCATACTAACTATAACAAACTTTTAAAACAGGTCCATGAGGCTAATAAAAAGCCAGCTGTGTTCCTAAATTGGCTTTCTAATCATCGCGCCCTGTGAGCAGTTCCAGCTTCATGCGCTGCATCGGGCCACCTCCCAGCTCCTCCCCCATGCTCCGTCCCAGCCCCTCCCTCCCCGGGGGCAGTCCCAGCCTGCCCCTGCGTGCTACGTCCCGACGCTTGCCCCACCCCCACACTGGGCATGCTCTGCCGGCGTGCCGCAAAATAGTAGCTCAGCGGCTCCGCTCAGGCATCCTTTTTTTTATAATTCAGCTCCACTCAAAAGATGCTATTTTTTTATTACAATTCTCAAACCATTTAATCAAGTTTATTGGCCACCTGATAATTTTACCAGTCTTGTTTATCAATCAAAGCCTTCACCAATCTCCTGTTTAACAACTAAGGTTATAAATTCCTTTTTGCTGGAAACCACTAGCTCTGTTCCAAGACAAGGGTTTTGTTAAAATTTTATTTGTCTTGGCTCATACTACTGCAAATAACAGGTTTTTTAAAAGTAAATGTGTTCAAAATTTGACGGTATTAGATCAGTTTTCATAGATTTATTCATAAGATTGGTAAACCTTTACTGCAAAATATTTCCATTAAAATGAGATTATACTCCAAAAGAGAGAGGGCAGAATAAAGCCTTTTTGGGCAGACTAAAGCCTTTTTTGTTAATTCCATGAGGCACCCTATAAAAAAAAGGGGGTGTGCCATCCAGATAAAGCCTACTCTCTGATCTCAAATGCCAATGTTAAACTCCTACATACTTACTTAATTATACTGTAGTCCAAATCCCAAACAAAAGGCAAAACTTGACCTTCAGACCTTAGAGAGATCTTAATACGGTTTTTCATATTTTTAACACTTTTGACACTTGGAGTTCTGAGGCAGGTAAATCTACACAAGGTGGAGCTGCCTGGCCCCCCATGGACCACACTCAAATGCAGCAGAAGACATTGGGCAAGAAAGTGCCCCATCCTGGCGTTCTTTGAGACTTTACTCCAGGGCTGCTGGACTGTCCTAGCCACCAAAGAGTGGGTAAGCTATCCTAACTTCTAGCCCTCACAGGAAATATTGACACTGCCAGATTCATTGTTGACAAAAATTGCTGCTGAAGACTGAGGGGGTTCAGGGCAACAACAGCCCACTTTAAGGTGTCTGTCTCAGAGTCCAAGTCTACTAAAGTCTCAGGTAAGACAATTCTCTGTATTTGTGGACATAGAGGCCTTCCTGAGTTTTCAGGCTACTATATTAAATCCTCTATGACAGGGTATTGATGGTCAACCGATGCCATTTACAAATAGGGCCTATTTCATACAGGTCCCAGTCCTAGATATACAGGCTAACTTAGACACACTGAGGCCTCAACAGCTTCCACCTGTTATCACTAGTAAACATCTTCTCAGTGATATAAGACCACCCCCTTCCTTTCTTATTTACCAATTTCTCAGGTAACCCTAGTCAAGACTGACAGATACATTTTGTCTTCTCACTTTGTTTATACTTGTTCAAGATACATAAAAGCTTTTCTCACAACCAGGGAAACTGCTGATATACTTGCTAAAGTTCTGTTGCTGCAAATCATTCCAAAGACTACAACCAGGTTACAGTGACCCATACCTGATATTCTTGATAACCTCAACAGCAATCAAAGTTGCTGGACTCCCATCCTGGTTTCACATCACTCAGGCTAAGAGATGCCCTCTCAGCCCTAAATCTGATCATTCTGAGTGGTCATCTTGTCTTCTGCCGCCCACCCATCTCCATCCCACAAAAGCCTCACAGCCACAGTTAACAGGCTAAGTCATGTTTTGTTATCCACTTTGGTTCCTAATTCCTTACATTCTATTAATGATCATTTTTACAGCAGGACTCTTGACAGTCTTTCCTAAAGACTCCCACATCATGCATAAGATAATCTTCATAATGTTCTATATGATAACAGCTCTTTCTACCCTCAGCTGTCTGGTTAAAGGTGACATCCCTGAAAGCCTAAGCCCTTATCTTCCCTATACTGGTACAGCCACCACCTTCCCTGCTCCCCCTATTTTTTCCAGTTCAACTCCTGGACTGGAGACAAGTTTTATACACCTACCCTCTTAACTTTTATGCTTTCAGATGGGGGAGTAATCACCTCTCATAACGTCATTTCCCCTAACCTCACACTTAATTTTCAGAATTCTACCTTACTGTGGAACATGTCTAAATCAAAGGCACCTTTCCCTCTACCTCACCTGGGTCCTTAAATATGACAGTGCCATGTCTCCTCATAACATCTTGTCTCTTGTTTTTCCAGTCTAACATACATGCATTCACCAGTGAAGTTGTCCTGGCTAAAACACCTGGCACCAGCTTCTACCTGGACATCAACCTTCATCCTGTCGACTCCTCTAGGCTCCAGTACAGCGCCCTCTGCCAGCAGGAAGTAGTTAAAGAGAGAAATCTTTACCCCTTTTCATAATAATAATAAGACGGGATATGAAAGGGTTTTGGCCCAGACAGGACACTGTAGCCAGGAAAGCCTCAACTGGAAGCAGGAAGCCCCTATCTCCCCCGCCCTTAGGAATTTACCTGTGATGCCATCTTCCCACCGCTGGAAATTTACCTATGGCACCAAATGGGCTACCTGTGCATCCCTAATGCCCCCCTTGGGTTCCACCCCAAACCAAGGCTACTTATGTGCCTCACTCCGCGTGTTCCATGGAGAGATCACTGGACTCCAGTGGTGAGGGGTGCTGGTCATCTCTCTCCATGTTCTCAGAATAAAGGCCTCTTTTTGTTTTATACTTCTCATCTTTTGGAAATACTTTTCATCTTTTGGAAATAACCCTATCACATTTATGTTTTTAATACATTTGAATTAATTGTGTACATGATAGGAAAAGTTCAGCCTGATTCCTTTATACATGAGTATCCAGTTGTTCCAAGTAACGTTTTTTGAAGAACCTGTTCTTCTCCTATTGAATGATCTTATGCCCAGAAAAAAAACCCATGTGGCCGTGGACTGGGAATTTATTTCTAGACTCTCAATTCTATTCCATTAGTCAATGTCTATTTTCATGTCTGTACTACAATGTTTTACTTTGTACTAAGTTTTGAAGCTGGGAAGTATAGTCCTTCAATTTTATTCTTCTTTTTAAAAACTGTTTTGAATAATACAGGGAACCTTGTAATTCCATATGAATTTTAGAATCTGCTTTTCCTCTTGGCCAAAAATTCCATCGTGGAATTTTTTAAAGGATTGAAGATTATAGTTTTGGGAAATGTTTCCATCTTAACACTGTTAAGCCTTCCAATCCATGAACATATGTTGTCTTTGTAGATTTTCTTTAATCTTTTTCAGGAATATTTTGTAATTTTCAGGGGATGTTATATACCTTCTTGGTTCTGTTTATCCCTAAGCATTTTTTTCTTTTTTATGCATTGTAAATAGAATTGCTTTCTGTACTTCCTTTTCATATCATTTATGCTGGTGTGTAGAAATACCACTGCTTTTGGTTCATTGGCCTATCCTGGAGAGTGTTGCTTGTGTATTGATGTTTTGGGGTAGAATGTTGTGTGTATGCCTGTTAAGTCAGGTGCACTTGTAATACTGATCACGTCCTCTATTTCCTTATTGACCTTCTATCTGATTCTATTTATACTCAAGGTAGCGTATTAACGTCTCCTAATATTGTAGAATCATCTGTTTTTCTCTTCAATTTTGCCCATTTTTGCCTTATATATTTTGAAGTTCTGATGGTTGATATGTGTCTTGGTCTGTTCAGAGCACTATAACAAAGTACTATAACAATGGAAATTTATTTTCCACTGTTTTGGAGGCTGGGGAGTCTGAGAAGGCCTGATTCCTGATTAATAGATTGTACTTTCTCGCTGTGTTCTCACATGATGAAAGAGACAACATGGCTCTCTGGAATCTCTTTTGTAAGGAAATGAATTAGAAAGGGCAGGGACTGCCAAATCACCTCTGATAAATCCTACTGCCTAATATTGTCACATTGGTGATTAGATTTTAACACATGAACATTCCAGGCCATGTCAGTGTCCATATGTTTGTGATTGTTATTTCTTCTTGGCAAATCAGCTCCTTTATTAATATATATGATCTTTATCTCTTGTAACAGTTTTAGCCTAAATTCTGTTTTGTCTTTTATTAGTATAGTCACCAAAGCTCTCTTTGTTACAGTATGCATGAAATGTCTTTGTCTATCCTTTCATTTTCAACGTCTGTTGTTTTTGGGTCTAAAGTGAGTCTTAGCGTCAGCAAATAATTGGGTCATTTTTAAAAAAAAACCTATTCTGAACTTTGCCTTTTGACTAGAGTATTTTATTTACATTTGAAAGCATTACTGAAAAAGAAGGACTTATTTCTGCCACTTTGCTGTTTGTTTTCTGTTTACATTAGGCATTTTTGCTCAGTCCCTTCACTGCAACTTACCTTTTATTTGACCTTTTATAGTGTACCATTTGGGTTGCTTCTTTATTTTTCTGTATATTTTGGTTCTCTTTTTAGTGGTTACTATGAGGATTGCAATTAGTATCTTACATTTATAACACTCTGGTTTGAATTAATACCAAATGCTATAGTTTAGATATGGTGTAAGTATATCCTTTGTCAAATGTTCATGTGTTGGAAGCTTATGACACATTGCCAATACACCAGTGTGGGAGTGATGGATTCTTGAAGAGGTAGAATTATGAGATGCAGCATTCAACAGGCAGGTAACAGATGTCCCTCAGACCAAGTCGTTGTTGACTGGTGGAAAAACACACAGGTTGGTAAGTATGACATGGCAGCAGGCAATCTCTTTGACAAAAGGCAAAGTGAGGACAGGTCCGAGCAGCCCTAACAGAGGTTCTTGTGTGGCAGTGTGGACCTGTCCAGAGGAACACATGTTGCACCCACTCTTTGTACAGGCATGTCTCAGGGTCTACCGAGATGGGTCATCACTGGCCTATTTATTTGTGGTTGAGGGTCCTTTGGGAGAAGACCTCACACTGAAGAAAGACCAAGCCAAATCAGGTGCTGCCAGCTGGACACAACTGCTGAAGCAGGTGGATTTGTGAGTTCACATGTGACCCTTGCCCCAGAACTCCCTGATACAGCATGGTATGAATTTGAGAGTTGGGAGTCTGGAGATTGCGGGGAATGCTTTTGTGATACTTTCTGCACTCGCCCAGCCCACCTAGTCAGAAGGTCCTCTGTATGGTTCTGTGTAGCTTAAAAGGCATTTTTATTTTTGCATAGAGGTTTTGCTCTTTCTCCAGGCCCAAGACTCCTTTTCCTTCTCTGACCCAGACCCACTGAGGGCATCATCACAGCTCCAAGGGGCACCTAGTCTCCTCTGATCTCAGGTAAGAAGCCTTGGCTGCTTCTCTGAGGGAGTTGAGGTCCTGCCAGTTCACAAGCTGCTATGCAGGAGGCACCCAACACACAGAGCACTTGTGGTCTGTTCATGCACACGTATAAACTACCCTCAGTCGCCCAGCCCATTGGTATGGCAGGGGACACCTGGATCCCAGAGCACAACCAGCAGGGTGGGTGTATCCATGAGCACTCACTTCCTGTCACACCCACGGTCCACATATAGCCACATAAAACCTCCCACTCTGTCCTCAGACACCTGCATAAACAACTATATATGGACATTGACTGTACAGCCTCCATGCAGCTGGTGCACCCATGCACAGGCTTTCAGGACAGAGCAGATCCCTCAGCAGAGGTGGCCTGCTTCCTGCTTTCTTCTTTTCTCTTACCTGCCTCCTTCCTGCTCAGACACCCAGAGTCTGGAGAGACATGGGGGTAACAGGGCAGAGTCATGGGAGGCGATGTGCCTGAAGAAAAGGACAGACCTGCAGATATGAGGCAGATTCAAGAGAGGACCCCTTTCCCGCACAGCTTCAGTCCCACTGGCTCTGTCCCTGAGGCCCAACAAGATCTCACTAAGATAGACCAGGCCAGGTGCCACAGGCTACAGACCTCCTTGGCATAGCAGCAAGGCCCAGGTGCAGGCCCAGGAACCCCCTAGGGGCTTTCATGCAGTACCGGTCACCTGAGGTAGCATCTGTGCCGCACAGGGAGGAGAGCAGAACCTTTCCCATCTACCATCTGTCATAGTGCCCTGTGACATAAGCCTGAAAGTGTTACCTCTCCACTTCCCCGAGGAAGATGCTGACTCAGAGTCATGGACTCAGATATTCAGACCCAGGTTCTGGGGAGCCAGTGACTACTTGGGTGGCACCGTGCAAGTGTTGTACCCTCTCTTACCTCGTGGCCTCACCTGTGAGGGCAGAATACATCTGGCTGCCTGTGGGGTTTCTGCCTGTGGGGTTCCAATAATAGAAAACAAACCCTCCTCCTGAAGAGCCTGGACAGTGGGAGCTGTGTCTCTTCTAGGGTCCCAGAGAGGCCCACAAGGGCCTGATGCTGAGGTCACTCCCAGCCACCTCCTCTTCCCCTCCCATTCCAAGCATTTGTCCTGCCCTGTCCATCCCTCCCCCAGTCCCTCCTGTTCACACCTGTTGTCTCCAACTCTCACTCCATGATTCCCAGGGTCTGAGCTATTTGCAGAGCTGACTCTGAGAGGGTGAGGGGGCTGCTGCCACCTACTGGGCATCCAGCCTCCAAGGTCTTCTGTGAAAACCTAAGGAGAGCACGAGCCATTTCCTCTGGTGGCTGATAGACTGACCTGGATATGGTAATGCTATAGTGGGGGTGGGCAGGAGGTCCCACTGGGGCTCATGGAAGCTGTTCGCAGCCCACTCAGTCTGGGACTGACCAGGTGTCCATCAGCCCAGATGTCCAGCAAGTGTGGCTCTTTACATGAGAAGGGACCTTTGTTCTACCAAGCCACTCTTTCTGTTTTGTGGCCCCAAGCATGATGTCCTCCTATTCCTCAGCTTCCAGAGCTATGGAACAGGATAGAGACCGAATCCCACCAGCTTGGTTATCCTCACCTACCCTGGGGCCAACCTTGGGGGTTCTGCGCAGCTTCATCAATTCAGTAGTTTAGTACAGTACAAGATGATGTCTTTTTGGTTTTTTGTTAATAGAGAAACCAAGAAATGTCCCCTTTGAAGAAGCCATGTGTCGTCATTGTCATCACCCCCACCCCAGGCTCTGGTCATATTCTTTGGGAAGTCACAAACTCTCCAAGAGGACTCAGGCACAATCTCTCAGGTTCATTTTGAAGGACATTGGAGGAAGCAGAAGGACATGGGTCTAAACATCACCTGTCACCAGCACGTTTGCCTCTCTTGGGCTCCTGGCACGCTCTGGTCACTTGCCTCCTGGTGGCCTCTCTGTGCATGCTCATGTAAGTGAGAGCAGGAAGTGGCAGTCTGATGGGCACCTGTGAATCTGGGATGGGGTTACTGGGACCACAACACTATACAGGCAGGCATGTTTAATAATACCCACCTGCTCCACTAAGAATTTTAAGGGTGCAGTTGCAAAAGATTTTTTCAGTGAGGCAGTGAAAAGAAAAATAATAAAGATGCCTTCCAGAATCCAGGATCGGCTTGGAACGTTATACAATTTTTGCACATCTCATACTGTGATTGAACCCTGCCTAGTGAGGGCAACATGGAGACTGATTCTGGTTTCACATTTATAAAAGTCCTTTGTTAGCATCTGGTTCAGCTGGTCAAACCAGATTCATCCCCCAGGAGGTTAGGAAATGGTTATAGTGGCAGGAGGAGGGGGGATGCCTAGGAAATGTACCATAAGGCTAGGAAAAAATAAAGCCACACTGTCATCAGTTAGCCTCTTTCCAAAACTTAGACATCTTTTTCTTTGCATATAAATGAGAAACTGAGGCCTACAGCAGTGTCTCCAGATCTCTGGGGCAATGATACAACCTACCACAATCTTGCATGTGCATGGATGCACAGACACACACATAAAGCTCCCAAATCTCTCTCCCTTGGGCACAAAGACGTACACACAGAGCCTCCCACAGACACAATCAGCGACCCCAACATACACAGACTCACAAGAGGCACATGTGGTCCACCCTTACACACACACACCTGCTTCTGCTCTGTCTAGCCCAAAGTACTAGTGTTGGACCATTGCCCTGAGTACTTCAAAGAAACATTTCTGTTAGAAAGCTAGTGAGATGGTATGGGACCTCAGCTGAGTGTCCCAGAGCTGCTGCTGAGTAAACCTGTCCTGCTGTGGGGCTTCTGGGGGCTGGGCATGGTGGAGGCTGGACATGGTAGAAATAGCCCCAGAGCCCCGAGAACACACTTTGGGGAGAGCTAGAGAAAAGAGGACACTTCTTACCTAGACCACTTGCCCTGCTTATCTGCCTTGCTTACCTGGTGCATGGGCAGCTTCCCACTATGCACTGGGAGACCCAGCAGGGCCCCAGGCCATGGTTTCCAAGCCCTTAGTTTACCAGTGAAGAAACAGCCAGACACGGACATGGCATGCTCTGGTCACATAGCAAAAGTGGTCATGACACCTTCTGCAGTTGCCGGGACAAAGCCATCAGGGGAGGGAGACAGCTGTTTCCTGCTGGCTCCAGTTTCCCTGCTGCGGCGGGGCAAGGTGGGAACTCTGAGATGCTGAGACTCACTGGGGACAGGATCTGACGCCTCAGGTCTGCCTCGGATGTCCTGTGTGAAGCTGGGCTTCCCTGGGCCTGGGTGTTGTCCCAGGCCTCTCTGCAGACCCTTCCTGCTGCGATGGTGCCTGATGTTTTTCTCCCTCCCTGTAGGTTTATCACTGTCCAGGGAAGAACCATCTGCTGAGACACAGGGGATTCAGGGTGAAGAAGGCAGCCAGGCACCTGCAAAGCCTCACTCAGTCACGTGAGAAGTCCTGGTAGCCGGTGCCCCTGGCATTCGTGCCTCCACCCAGAGCGGCCTGGCTCCAGAAATAAGGAGGAAGCTCATCACTAAGACCCTGTCCCTGCACACAAGCATTTCTCAGATGGAGCCTGGGGCGTCAGGGGAAGATTAAAGTCTTTTCCCTCAGTCTAGGTCAGTGTGTCTGTCCCTGCGGTGCAGGGCACCTTCCCACCCCAGCCTGTCACCCTCAGAACATTTGAGCCCACCCTGCCCATTCAGGAGGGGAACCCCAAGTTCAGAGAAAAACAACTGCCAAGGGTACTGGAGGGTGGAGTGGGGTGCTGGTGGTGGCCTGGGCTGGGAATACCACGGCTGGCCCAGGGGAGCTCCAGGGCCATCCACAGGCTGGTGGGCCTCCGTGGTGAGGGTGGGGTTTCCCCTGTCCTCTCCGGCCCTGAGCTCTCCACTCCCTCCAGAACGTCTCCACTTTTGTCTGTTACTCTGTGGCCTGGCCCCGACTGAGGGCAGCCTTCTCCCTCTACACGGTCCGTATCAGCTTGTTCACTGCCCCTTCTGCAGGCCACCACTTGACCAAGTCCTGGGTAACCCCAGAGGAGGGGCTATCAAGATAGCCCCTCATCAGGGTGTGCCCCGGCCTCGGGGCAGAGCAGGGTTCTTGCAACCTCTACTAGCTCCCAGTCATGCCTCGGACCGCGGAGGGGGTCCCTAGCACCTCCAGCGACTTCCAGGGCTGCTTTGCAGGAGCCCAATGCGCTGGACCAGACCCAGCGGCCTCTACTTGTTCTTCGGCCTCCACGGCCTGGGCCTCCCTCCTGTCCCAGCTTGAACTCCTACTGCTCAGGTCGGTCCCCAAGTAGCTGCCATCTTCCTGCTGTGACCCCCACCCGCTAGGGGCCACCGAAATCCCACCCACCCCGGGTGCAGGCCCTGCCTCCTAGAAGCCTTCCCAGACTGCTTAGCAGCAGCGGACAAGGCCTCTCTCCTCTCCTGCGTCCGCCCCAGACTGCGGCGCAGCCCGCCACGGTAAGCGACGCTCTGCCTTCACCCCGCCTGTCCGCCGCGATGGGCCTGCGGGGAGCTGGGGCTTGGCGGCCCACGGCACTGACCCGCTCCCTGCAGGCCCAGGCTGTGTCGCGGAGCCGCGCCTCGCGCTGGCGCCCGCCCGCCCGGGAGAAGGTGCCTGTGAGTGCCCGAGCCTGGCACAGAGGCCCTGCACTGCCCTGCCCCACGCCCCCTGCCGGCTGGGCGCGCCGGGCCTCAGGCCACCCGGCCGCCTTCTGTGTGCGGCCCCAGACCCAGGGGCGCAGGGACTGAGCTCCTCATGGAGTGACTTTCCGTGCAAGTGGAAGGCTGGAGGTGAAGCAGACACGCGGAGGCCCCAGACCTCACAAAGCCCTGCAGTTAGTCACTGCCACCTATTCCTAGGCGAAGCTGAGCAGAACTCACCTGGCGCAGTGGTGTGCGTCCGTATCCCGGCTACTCGGGAGGCTGAGGCAGGAGGATTGTGAGTTCAAGGCCGGCCTGGCCAACTTAATGAGTCCTTGTTTCAAGAAAAAAGAAAAGGGGCTGGGGATGTATTGAGGTTCTGGGTTCAATCCCAGGTAATTAGGGAGGTGTGTGTGTGGGGTGGGGTGTGAGCGAAGCCCTGCTCACAGTGAAATCTTAACCTCCAGGAGCACGTTCATAAGTGCAGCTGCTGTTGAGGACTGCGGGAGAGGGAAGCTGGAGGGTGCCTGAAAGTGAGCAGGCCTAAAAGTCCCCGGTGGATTCTGGACAGAAATCCAAATGCAGAATTAGGAAGCAAGAGTTCCGAGCGGCCCGGGTGTGAGGTGGGCGGGAAGAGCCCGGCTCCCGGCCTCGGTGGTCTCCTGAGGGACTTAGTTAGAGGCTCCCCCTGGTGGGGAGATCGGCTAACGGAGAAGCGGCTGAGCCCTGCACGGCGCCTCCTACCCGGAGGGCTCTCCCTGCCTGCACCCCAACACCACCTCCCCTGGCTGGCCTCCCCGGTCTCACTGGCTAGCCTGGGTTCCCCGATTCTGTGACTGGGGTCTAATCCTTGCCACACTGTGTCCCCGACCGAGCCAGTTGGGCCAGGCAGGCACAGTACCTCTTGGAGTGGGTGACAGCAGTGTGTCAGTGGGTCTGTCGTTCATACATTTCCATCAGCGGCCGATGTCCAGGTGACTCCTCGGGGGCACCATGCAGAAAGAAATAGCAGGGTGAGGATAGTACCATGAATAACCGTCGAGGTGGAGATTAGAGCTGGGAGGCTCTCTGATTTCCCACCAGAGGGCGCAGCAGCCCTAAGGAAAGATCTGGAGGTTGATCTGTCCAGAGGATCCGGACTGGCCTCCATGTTTGCCCGCCACCTGTACCGGCCCCTCCGTATTCCATTTCCACCGCAGCCACCCCTCTGCGCCCGGGCATTAGCCGCCGACCGGCCCTTGCAAGGGAGCAAAGGTAAAGAAACCGCAGGCGTAACTGCCTGGAGTTTGCTGGGTGGCGGGGGAGCAAGAGAAACGCTGCTGCGACTTGCCGGCCATCTAATTCATACCTGGCTTTGCTGATGCCGAGTCTTGTCATAAAACTCGTGAGACGTGAAATTTACCATTTTCCCTGGAGTACGTGGCTCCTTGGCATTATGTACATTCAGTGTTGATTGACTATCACCGTTATCTAGTTTCAGAACTTTTTCTTACCTCCAAAGGAATGGAGTCATACACACACCCACTGAACAGACAGTCCCCCACCTTGTTCTCATTCTCATTCCCTGGCATCCACTAATCTGCTTTCTGTATTTATAGATTGGCCTTTTTAGGATATTTCCTATAGATAAGAGTCATATAGTATGTGCACTTTTATGTCTGTCTTCTTTCACTTAGCCCACTTTTCTCAAGGTTCATTTCTTTTATAGTGTATATCAAAAGTTAATTCCTTTTTGTGGCTGAGTAATATTCCATGTAATGGGTATACCACATTTTGTTTATCTAAACAATGATGGACACTTGGGTTTGTCTACCTTTTGGCTATTGTGACTGAAGCTGGTACTGAGATCAGTGTACAAGAATCTGAGGGCCTGTTTTCAATTCTTGTGGTATCTACTTAAGAGAGCAATTACTGGGTCTAATAGCAAGTCTATGATTAGATTTTTGAGGGACCCCTGAACTCTTTTCCACAGTGGCTGTACCATTTCACACTCTTACCTACAATGTATGAGGATTCTAATTCCTTCGTACTCACCCCATTGGGTGCTATGTTCTGGAATCTCATTGTGGTTTTGATTTGGACTTCCCATATGACTAGCAGTGTTGAGCACTGTTTCCTTTAACTGGCCCCCAGCCTCCTCAAGCTGCTCGATGAAGAGGGGGCTGAGCCCTCCTTCCAAAACTCGAGTCTGCTCAGACTCCTGTGTTCCCAACTGTCCCCAGGAGAGAACATAGTTCCTGCCCTTCGGGTCCCCACACCACACCCTTCAGGCCCTGGAAACTCTCCCCACTACCCACAGATCCTTCCTTACGTCCTTGTACTCCCCCACATGTCTGCCCAGAATACTCCCCAGTATTCTCCACATTCTGTGGACCCGCCTACTCTTGTGTCTCAGACCTCACCCGCTCCCTCTGACCTTCTGTAGGATGTACCTTTCTGTGTGCTCCTATGTCCTCCTGAGAGTCCCCTCCCAAACTGTGTCCCTTCTCATTCTGGAACAGCCAGTGCAATGGTCAGTTTGCCTCCAAAGACCGAAACCCACAAAGGTCATGGCCAGGCCTGTAGATACAGCCGTGAGCATAACTAGGCTCAGTGTGACCTTGCTCACCAACCCCTGGGTGGATGGGTGGAAACAGGTAGTTGAGGACACACAGATGTATTTGGTGTCTACCTTGGGGGCTGATTTCTCTGTCCCAAAGCAGCTCTGACCTGATTCAAACAGATTCTGGTCACAAGGATCCCAGCAGTGGCCCTTCCTACCTGAATTTCAACATGGCACAGCTTGGGTCCTTTCATCCACAGATATGCCTGAGAGACAACAGGAAGACTGTCTCCGTCCAGCTGTTGTTTTTTTTAAAGCACTCAGGTGACGTTAACTTGCCCCTCCGTTTGAGACCTCTGGCATTCCTCTGGCTGTTCCCATTTTTTCTGTTCTTCAAATGTCCCAGTTGAGTTCTCAGCCCCTGATGGTCCAGTTCTTGGCAATCTACTGTCTGGCCCAAGGGTACACAGAAACATGCCACCCAGGTTGCTCTGCCTCCCCATCTCCCTGCAGCCCTGGGGCCAGGTGGGGTTGGGCAGGCTCAGGCTCAAACTCCAGCTCTTCGAGCTGTGTGACTGAGCAAATGATTTCAGCTCTGTTTAAAAATACATTTTCTGTGTATTTTTTACTGGTACATGTTTGCAATATGTAATTATTAGCTTCATTGTAGGAAGTTAGTACATTGTACGTAACACAACTTAATTCTTTTTCAAATCTTCCTCTTGGTCTCCTTTCCTTTTGCAAAAGTTCTGTCTCCGCGTCCCATTAGCTTTTATTTTGCTTTTTGTTTATTTATACTTTGGGTTTCTTCCTAAGAGATGCAATGCAATGAGTGAGCCTGTGTGCCTGATTTGTTTCACTTAACATTATGGTTTGAAGTGCATCCATTTTCCCACAAATGACTCAAGTTTGTCCTTCTTTATGGCTGAGGACTTTAGCTCTTTGTACCTCAGTTTCCTTCTCTGTAAACTTACCCCCGGAGGTAGCTACAAGAGTGGGGCGCTGTTAGTTCAGATAATACGCCACAGGACGATCAGACTCTAAAAACCCTGTCCTCCAGGACTGCATCAGTGACCACAGGGCCCTCCCTAGCTTCTTCCCCCTTTCTTTTTCTCCTGATGCCCCTATGAATGGCTGACCTTTAATAAATATTCACTTCACATCCGCATCATCACAGCCCTTGCGTCGCTCTGTCTCTGACTGCAGGTGTAGGGAGGATGGATATTTGTTGGTCTAACGCTGAGTTGGGGAACCATATCAGAGTCCAAATCACCAGCCATGTGTCCGCTTAAGTGCAGTTTAAATACAGTTTATCAGCAGGAAGTATGAGACTGGTGGCAGGTTATTACATGAGGGTTCTATGAACGAAGCCACATATTGTCAGGCAAGCTAATCCTAAATAGATTCACTTAAAAGGAATTCTTTACTTAACAGGAATTGTTTTCCCTAAAGTAGGAATGTCCTGGGGATAGAGACAGGGGGTATGAGTGGAGCAAGGACAGTTATACGTGTCCTTGACTGGGCCAGTCTGTCCCAAGATGAAGTTCTTGAAGTAAGTTGAAACTATATATATATATACTATATTTAGATATTATAGTATTCTGTTCTTCAAATGTCCCAGTTGAGTTCTCAGCCCCTGATGGTCCAGTATATATTATATTATACTGGATATATATAATATTATATATAAATGTTATATATAATATTATATATATAATATTTTATATATACAAAGTATTATATATATATATATATGCATATTATCAGGGAGACACAGCTGGATGCAGACAGTCAAGGCTCACTGAACTTAGCAGGCTGACTACCTGACAAGCAGCAGGAACATAGTCACAGGCCATTAATTGATTTTTAACTTTTGCTATAAAACGTTTGTAAGTTTGCTATTCTCTAACTGTGCCCCTATAATATGTCAGCTCCCTTTACAGACGAGGCATAGGCTGGTAGCCTGTCAAAGCTCATCAAATGCTTGGGAGCAGCAGGCCTGGACTCCTCATCCACATGTGTCCTGCTTCCTGAGGTGCACCAGGCTTCCGTCCTGGCCCTCTCTTTCCCCAAAATCTTTTCTAGATATTGCCAGTCCTAGATCTTTTATTTAAATTAATCTTACTGGTATATTTTTGGCATACATAATGATCACATTCATCATAGGAAATTTGTATCCGTGTATAATACATGCTGATTCTTTTTTCCATTCCCCTCCCCTTCTTCCTCTCTTATTTATAAAAGCTTTGTTTCTATTTTCCTTTTTTCTTTTTTCCTTTCTCTTCCTCCTTCCTTCCTCCTCTTCCCATTTGAATATAAAGAACTCCTATGATTCACATTTTTAAACACATTTTTAAAAGCCACAAGCCTTTGATTGGTATTCTAGTTCTTCTGGCCATTTAGTGACTTCTCAGATAAGAACCTCCGAGGTTCAGATCCCTGCCATTATAGCTCATGTGTGCAAGCTGGGAATAAAGCCGAGCCCTGTATGGCTCACTGTTGTGTTTCCTATGAGAATAAAAAAAGAGAACTCACCTGGAACGAATCACGTATTTGGATGAGGATCTAGGTGTGCATCGAGGCTTGCTCCCTGGACCTGGCTCCTGGAGCTCCTTCTCTCAGGTTGGAGCTGCTTACAGACTTGAGCCTGGTCTGATCTCTAATCCCTGGATCCTCATCCAGGCCTGGCTCACAGAGCATCTGTTTGACATGTGAGGGTGAGGAACAGCATTTCTGGGCGAGGGAAGAGCATGAGCAGAGCCTGAGGTGGGAAATGCTCAGTTAAATATACAGTGAGTCAGGTGTGCAGAGACAGAGCAAAGCAGGAAGAAAGGATGGAGTTGAATCTTAAATACCACACTAAGGAGTCTGAATTTTTTCTCCAAGGCAGTAGGTAGCCACAAAATCCCTGGGGACGAGGGGTGCAAATGTGAAGGGTGGGACAGCGACAGACCAGAACTTTGGAGACTGGAGGTGAAAGATTTATAAGTAACAGCTATTTCAGGACTTCTGCTTCGAAAGAAGGAAGCCAGTGAGTGAGTGAAACCAGAGGAGAGAGGCTGATGAGGGGAGCACAGTAAGAGAGGTGCCTGGCTCCACTGTCCATCCACCTCCCCATCCTATGGAAAGGGTCCCCCAACCTGAGGCTTGTGCAGAGCTCCTCAGGTGTTGTGCCCAGGCCAGCAGCACCACCAGTGCCACTACCACTACCACCATAACCCCATCATCTCCTACTCCATCCACCCCTCCATCATAACCACCCCATCATCTCCTCTGCCACCACCAACCTTCATCTCTTCAATCACCGTCACCGCCATCATCTCTTCCTCAATCACCAGCACCACCATTGTCTCCTCCTCCATCATCACCACCACCAAGGCCATCACCTCCTCCTCCATCACCACCACCACTGCCATTCAGTTTGTTAAAAATAAAACATCTCGAGATGTTACTGATAGACTTTCTGAGCCAAAATGATAGAGGTGGGCACTTAGTTTGAACAACAAAATCTGGGGATTTTGATGTGTGCTCATGTGAAGAGCTACTGGATGATACAGACACAGGGGTACAGGGCTTTCCGGTCCTCACTTTCTTTTTTTTTCTTTTTTTGGTCTTTTTCATTTTTATCGGTACCAGGGATCGAACTCAGGACCGCCTGCTTGCAAGGCAGGTATTTATGCCGCTGAGCTAAATCCCCAGCCCCCCCGGTCCTCACTTTCAAAGATCCTGTTTAAGGATGACTGGCACAGAGTCAGGCATGTTCAGGCCAGTGGTGGGGAAGGAAGGGAGAGTGCTGGCCCCTCCTCCACCACCCATTATTGGCTTCAGCCCAAATTCAGCCTTCAGGAGCAAAAGGGATTCACCTGAAGAGCTTATTTTTGCTCAAACACTGGCTTTTGTGGGTCAGCAGGAACCCAATCTCCCCAGCTGTCTGCTTGCGTTTGTTCCCTGCCGTGAACTTACTTGACCCTACCTTGCTGCCCACCTAAAGACTCAACATTAATGGAAATGTTGGTCCAGTAGGAGCTCAGCATAGTTGTGACCATGCCCTGGAGATTGACCAGTCATTCACGGGCCTAAAACACCTGACCCAGGTTTTGATGTTTATAAATAGCAGCAATGCAGGCAGGAGGATCTAGGGTCAGGGAGGAATCCCTAGGCCTGGCTGAGTCTTGACTCTGCTGACTTCTTTCCTGTCTGTTGAATCTGACCTTCTGCCTCCAGAGGTGAGTTTCCTGCTGTGGAGATTTGTGGGTACTTAGCTTCCTGGCCAGCCAAGTCCCAGGATTTTGTGTTGAGGCTTTACATACAGAGATGGTATGGTAAGGGGAGGAGTCTGAATTCTCAACTCTGGAAGGGGAAGAGGGTTGGTGATACTGCTTCTTCTTTCTTTCTAGAAAAACTTGTCTTAATAGGATGAAGTTCTGGTTAATCAAAGTTGGGGCTAGATAGCTCTTCACTGCCTTTTGCTTTCCCCAGTTTCTCAAAGGGAGCCTGGGTAGTGGATCCATCACTTATCTGGGTTTCATCACCCTAAGTTGGGAGTGCCTGTGCTCCCCATCCTGCCAATTAATAGTGGCCTGCTCTATCTCAGGAAGAGCTTGTTCAATTATTAAACAACCAACCAAGAATCATACAGATTGTCATTTGGAGGAAGATGAAAGATCAGTTGACCAATAAAGAGGCTTCAGGTCCAATAATTTTTTTTTTTTGTCTTTTTATCGGTACCAGGGATCGAACTCACGACTGCCTGCTTGCAAGGCAGGCGCTTATGCCACTAAGCTAAATCCCCAGCCCCCAGGTCCAACAATTTTTAACCTAGGTCAAAATAGCCACTGATTTCCCCCCTCCCCAACCCCGATATTCTTTCCTATTTACCAATTTCCATTCCCCCAGAGCAACTACCCTTCCTAATTCCTTTTATGTGTACACGCATAGATGAAAATAAGTTCTAATTTCCATGTTGCTTTTACACAAAAATTGTGTATTTTTGTAAAATATATTTGCAGTTTTTTATCTTATATTACCAGAAATGCCACGAATGCGTTTAAAAGGAAAATATACTTTGTATTCAGTCTCAAGATGCTTTTTCAAATTCTTTACTTTTAACTCTGTCTCTGCCAACATCTTTCTCTTGTGATACTGAGGATTGAATTTATGGCCTTTGCACTGAGATATTATTCCCAGCCTTTGTTTGCTTGCTTGTTTTTTTCAGACAGGGTCTTCCTATGTAGTCCAGGCTGGCCTTGAATCACTATGTTGCAACAATCCTGCTAAGCCTCCAAGTACTGGGATTGCAGATGTGCACCACCATGCTAGCTGCTGCTGACATTTTAAAAGTCAGTTGTCAACCAACCTTTTAAGGCCTTGTGCAAAAGCAGTCATTCTTAGAGCCTTGTAAACAGACACCATCCAGCACATGCACGTTTTTACCTGTGTTCTCTTTCATGCTACAGGGGATCAGGACAAACTAAGAACCTGGGACCCATTTGGCTGGTCTTCTCTCAAGCCCTTGAAGCAGGTGGTTCAGTACTTCAGTGACCAAGGATATGAGTAGAGAGAAGGAGGAGGACTTTTTCAGGATACTCAGGATTTACGATGAACAAGAAGAGAAAGGAGATATGCCGGAAAGCTCTGGTATTTCTTCTCAGCACGAGCAACCAATGCAGGACATCCTGGGCAGTCATCACGGACCATCCCAGGTGCTCCCACATCCCCTAACATCGCAGCTGGGCCCTGTTTACCAAGAGCTGAGGACTATGACTCCAGAGCAGCAGCACTTCTGGGCCCTAGATACCTCTGAGCTCCAGGCCACGTGGTTTTCAGAAGGGGCGATGGGTAAAGTGGTCCAGGCTGGCCCAAGGTAGGTCTGTCTTGGACAAGCCTGGGTGGGGAAGCCCCCTGTCCTGGGGCGAGGGGATCCCAGCACGCAGCTCTGGATTTCATGCTTTGGCCCCTCCTCCTTGCCTCTCCATCTGCCACAGCCTCCCACCAGGACCTGTGCTCGGTAAGTGCTGGCCATGACGGCGTGGGCAGGGAGGGATGGTGGCCCCAGATGGGGGAGAGGAAACAGGGTCTGGGGTCAAGTCTCCCTGAAAACTCTTGCTGCCGACACCCTCACTTTGAATGGGGGGTGCTGCTCTCTCCCTGCAGGCCAGCCCTGCTCTTCGTTCTCTCCCCTCAGTGAAGCCTGGTCACTTCTCAGAGCAACTGTAAGTATCTCACTGTTCCACTTGTTGGTTAACACTTGGGAGTCTTCATTCTCCACCTGCCCCTAATCTAGAAGCTGTGTCTGTATTCACGTTCCCTCTCACAGGGTGCTGTCCTGAACAGGGTTGCTGTCCTCTCACTGTCCTGCTCAGTAGGGCCTGCAGCTCTTGGTGTCACATCCTCAAGTAATGTGACCTAGGGAACTCGGCCCCAGGCCGTGCTGTTGGATGGATGGTTGGATGGATAGGACCAGGTTACGCTCATGCACATAGTAGCTCAGGGTCACGCCACCTTATTCACAGCCACCTGACTTGTCTTCTCCCAGCCTCCCATTCTAGATAAAGCAGTGGTCTGCCAGAGGACCCCACGGGCTGCCTGGAGTGTTGGCACACTCCACCATGGAAAGAAAGTCTCTGCCATTGCCATCAGTGGTTTAACACACCACATGTACACATGTGGCTCTGGCTACATTAGGGTGTGGGATGAGAGTGCTGTGCAGGCCCTGGACACGACCCCTCTGGCTCAGCTGGACTTTCAGGTGAGGGGCATTCAAGCATGGCTTGGGAACCAAGATAAGGCCCCTGTTGCCAGTGCTACCAGGTGACACAAGAGTGTGCTCTGTTCCTGCAGGACCCTCACCACTGTGTCCTCACCTGTAAGCTGTTTCCTGATGAGCAGAGCCTGATCACAGGGGGCAGAGCCCAGACCCTGACTCTCTGGGACTTGGTGCCCACACCCCGGGTCCGTACACAGCTGGCTTCTACAGGCACCCTGTGCTATTCCCTGGCCATCTCCGCTGATGCCCATATCTGCGTGGCTTGTTTCAAAGGATTTGTGGAGATCTGGGACTTGCAGAACCAAATCTTGATCAGGTGTGTCCTCTCTCCAGAGCTCCTCGTGTGACCGGGAGAAGGCTTCACCCTCAGACCTCTGCTTCTCTTTGCAGTAGGGCATCATGGAAGATCTATCTGGGGCTTCCTAACCTTCAGTTTTCCAGGAGGCCCCCAAAGCTGTCTATGAATCTCTGAGCTGTTTTCCCACCAGGAAACACGAGGTCCCTTCCTATGGGTCCCGCTGTGTTGACATCGCAGGCAATAAGTTCTGGACTGGAGGTGAAGACACCACCCTGTACTCCTGGGACCTGAGGAGCAACCAAAGGCTGCATGAGTACAGCCTGCAGAATGAGGTGCCTGACTATGTCCATCCAGGCATAGTGTGCCCAGTGGGGTTCTGATTCAGGTGGTGGTGGGTCTGAGTGGAGGATGCTGGCATGAATGATGCTACTGGTGACTTTGAATGCTAAGCCCAGGCCTTCTCCAAATAGATCCTCAGTATCACTCATGATCCCACTGAGGAGTGGCTGTTAATGGGCTTAAGGAACAGTAATGTCGTAATCCTACACACTCATCGCATGGAGAAGTTCAAGGTTCCCATCCAGAGATACTGCAACTTCCACAACCTCAAGTTTGCTTCCTGTGGTGAGTGAGGAGCCAGGTGACTCCTTCGGGCATTGTTTTGAACTCCCTTCCTGTCTTTCTCCGCTTGCCTCCTTTTCCTTTCCTGGCTCCCTCTATAAGAGGAGCTTCCTGCGCAGAGTGACAGGTAGCACCGAGCCCCATCTGTGGGCCTGTGACTCAGTGATACCCAGTGATACCACGGTCCTGTGTGTGGTAGGAGGGTGGGGCAGTCAGGCATGGCTCAGATCGTGTGTCTGATTTTCATAGGGAGTTAAGCCGAGGCAGGGAAAGAGTTATCCTCTCTCTGGTGTTGTTGAGGACAGAGCTGGAGCTGGCAGCCAGGCTGGGTCCCTTGCCCCTTCACATGTTCTTTCCTTTGCCAGGGAGCTACTTTGTGAGCACAGTGGATGAGACGATCCAATGCTTAGCAGCACCTTCTCTGCAAAGGTTGCTCCAGGTATGGGAAGGAAGGATGCACACACCCAGACTCTCAGAGTGCGCAGCCTCACACCCAGTTGATGGATCCCAGAGAGGGCTGAAAAGTACCATGTTTTTCTAGAATTAGGAATGAAACCCATGGCCTTCACACTGTCTTCAACTCCTTTTAAAAAAAAAAGGTTTTTTTTTTTTTTTTTTTTTTTTTTTTAAATTTGAGGGCCGAGTGAGGTGGCGCACACCTGTAACCCCAGCCCTTGAGAGGCTGAGGCAGGAGGATCACTGGGAGTTCAAGGCCAGCTTGTTGAGGGCATGTCATAGAGTATGGGTGCTGAGGATTTAAGATTCCGCGACTTGTGGGCTCCATCTCAGACCTCGGGACTTGGCCCAGTTTTCATGCAAACACTGAAACAGTCCTAAATGAAGTGCCCATGGCTGCCTCAAGCCTCTGCCCTGCGTGTCATCTCTCATTTGATCCCTTTCCCTCTAGGAAGAGGAGTCTTCAGAGATCTTCTGTTGTGATGTGTCCTCTGATAACCAATATCTGGTCACAGGCTCCAAAAGAAGTGCCACAGTTTACCGGCTCTTATACTGAAGGTCACCTCCGTGGCCTTGCCTTTGAAGACCCAGAGAAGCCTTGTGTGACCTCGGGGTGCTGCACAGCTTCAGCCCCTGCCACCTCCTGAGCCTCAGCCCTAGGGCTGGTCCCCCGTGCCTGGCACTTCCAGCCTGACCTCTGGGTTTTTATTTTAGGTCTTAGGGTTTTTGTTACTTTTGTACCACTGATTTCAAGGCAACTTTTGGGATGTGACCTTCATAATTAATAAAATAGCAAAGCAGACATCAAGACAGCCCGGATATGTATCCATTTCTTTCAAGTAACAAAGACATTGTGACAGATTACTTATGGCTCTGTTTGGTATATTCTGGTGGCCATGACGGAGCATGTTGAACATACTTACTGTCATTGAACTGTACACTTCGAATGTTTAGATGCTAAATTTTTAAATATATTTTAAACAATTTAAAAAACAAAAAATCTTGGGGGTTATAAAAGTGTATCCAAAATGATGGCAATCTGTGGAGGGAAAGAGAAACACTGGATCATAAAAGAACAGAAAGAGGGCTTCAACTCCACCTGAAATATTTTTTTTTTTTTTCAAAAATAATTCAAGGTTCTTAAAAATAAAAATGTGTGCTTTCAAGGACACCACAAGAAAGCAGAAAAGATAACCTGCAGGTTAGGAAAAAAGTATTTGCTTCTAAGGGACTTGTATCCATAATATATAAAGGACTCTTACAACTTGACAATAAAAATTCAACCCAGTTTATTTAAAAATGAAAAGGATTTGAGTGAACAGACATTTCTCCAAAGATATACAAGTGGCCAATAAGCACATGAAAAGGTACGATGTTCAGCACCATCTGTTCCTAGGGAAATGCAAGTCAAATCCACAGGGAGATAACACTTAGAACCTGCTGGGATGGCTGGAATAAAAAGACAGGAACAGTGTGTTAGACAGGACGTGGAGGAGCTGGAATCCTCTAGTATTGTGAGCCAGTATTCTAAAACCATGGGGCCACTTTGAAAAACAGTTTGGCAGTCTTTAAAATGCTAAGCTAGTGTCACCATGTGACCCAGTGCTCCCACCTGAGAGTATTGAAATTGAAAATGGAGGCGCTGTAAATTGGAAGGGTAATCAGTTTCAAACTTTTTTTGTTATTGCTGTTTTTAAGATAGGGTCTCTCTGTAGTACAAACTTGCCTTTAACTCACTGTAGCCCAGGCTACCCTAGAACTCAGAGATCCACTCAGTCTCCTGAGTGCTGGGATTACAGATGTGGCCACCTCATGTGACTGGAAGGATAATTTTCAGTGGTAAAGAAATTCTAAACTTTCTGTACAGAAAGCCAAAGTCCCAATTAACAGTAGCAGAAGTCAAGGAGCAGCACTGTACTTTCTAAGTTAATTACTAAAACAATATTAAACAGTGTGCAGCTTCCAAACCAATAGAGGGAAAGTATTCCACTAATAATAAATCAGTGCAAAAGAAGAGAAGAAACAAAAAAAAATTAAACCAGCAGTACAAAAAACCTTACTAATATGTTAGATATAAATCCACATATATGTCAGTAATTATATTAAATGTAAAGGAATTAAATATTCCTATTAATTTCTAAAGGTTATATGACTAGATTAAAAATTAGCTATATGTATTTAAAAGAAACAGTAAAACATAAATGTATGGAAAAGTCTGCCAATAAAGAATAGAAAAAGGTACCTGATGTTGCAGGCAGCTGAGTTAGTCAGAAATATTATAGGCAGTGAGATAGGGCTAGGTCCTCAATGGAGCCAGTGCAGACACCTGGCAGCTGCCGGAAGCTGACCCCTCCTGCTGTGGGCCAGGCCTCAAGACAAAAGACCATACAAATGCACCCATATCCTGGGATTGTCACCCTAAATAATTCCCATCCCCCTAGGAAAGAGTCACAGCTCTGTAAGAATGCTAGCTTTCTATGTGACTCGCTTCCCCATTTGTTCCTAATGTAATCAATTTTACCTGAACTATTAATCTTATTGGCTAACTATAGTTATGTCCCACCTTATGATCATCTGCCTCATGAGTTCCCAGTCTTCCCCCACCTTAAACCCATGGTTTTACTCTATAAAAGTCCCTAGAAAAGACAGAGTCCTGGGCAACCCGCTCAGGATCCCTTCTGTCTCTTTGTAAATATATTCTACTTTTTTCCTCCATTCTTCCTAAAATTCATTCTTTGATTTTTAGAGAACAGGAACTCGTGGACATAGTAGGTTGGGAGTTTCATTCCCCTGTATCACTGAGGCCGGTGATTTAGCTCAGTGGCATAAGCACCTGCATGGCAAGTCCAAGGTGTGAGTTTGATCCCTGATTAAAAAAAAAGAAAGAAAAAGATAATTCATGTATACAATAGAGAAAGCCAACAATGTGTGTATTATATTAGATAACATATACAATAAAACAATACTTGAGATAAAAGTGAATACTTGATAAATTATTACCTAGAAGATACAAGAACTCTATTCAGGGATAGGGTTGAGCACTTACCTGCCATGCCTGATGTGTGAGTGTGATCCTCAGCACTGAAAAAAAATTATTTTAAATGCATTTACCAATGTAGCCTCAAAATACATAAGGAAAAATTAAAAATAAGACAAATTTATCTCTTACAGTAGCCAATAGATAGAACCAAAAGCATAAGGATAGTGATTCAAATAATGCGATTTGAAAACTTAGAACAATGCGTATACACTAGATTTTATACTGACCAACCTTCAGATTGTGATCTGTATATAATCTGGGCAAATAGAAGTTCTTATGTAGGATAGCACAGATTGTACTTTCTCAAGAAGGAGCAGCAGGTGGAAAGAAGGGAAAGCACAGGCAGTCTTCCTAGTCAGAGTGCTGTCTCCCTGGATAGTCGTCTTGACCTTGGGGTGATCATAGAAATCATGGAAACAACAGGTAGCCTGTAGTGTCTAGCTCTTTAGAAGGGCCTCTCGTACCCATTGGTGAGCCCACTGCCATAGCAGACAGGAGGTGTTGGCCCCATGGAGCCCTCACGTGGTGTTGGAGCTGCCAGACTTGATGGGGAAGAGGGAGAGGCTGGTGGTGGTCCTGGGTGAGACGCCCCCTGCTGCAAGGGGTTGGCTAGAACTCTTGTGGGGGTGGAGGGCATCTTCAGCATGTCTGATGATTCTGCTGCTCAGAGCCACTTTGATGGGCAGTAGTTATTGCGTTTGTCTCTTTCTCTTGCTGTTTTTATCTTAAAATGTGCTCTGAGCTGGAAATTCCTAGTTTCTGTGTGGCAAGAACTCTTGTGCCAGGAAGGACAGTGCCTGTGTATTCTTGTTGAGAATGGACTGTGAATTCCAGTTTTTTTTTTTCCAGGTCTTGGATTTTGATTATTTTCTTGGAGGGAGGGGGATTTTGCTTCTTGACTTCCTGTTAGTTGTCTTGCCTAATAATCTTGTTTGAGGACACTGTGTTTGCTGAAAGCCCTCATTAAGGCTCTGCAGATTTTTGACGTTGAGGATCTCAAATGTCCTCTAAAAGTCTCATGTGTTCAGAGGTTGGGTTTTTGAAAGGTGGTTGGATTGTGGAGGCGCTGTACTCATCAGTGGATTAATCTATTGAAGAGGCCATAGCTAAATGTGCTGTGGGAGGTAAGGGGTGATAGGAAGAGGTGGGTCACTGTGGGGCATGAGCTGGGAGGGAATAATTCCCTCCTTGATTCCTCCCTTCGTTCTTTGCTTCCTGGTCACCATGATATGAGCAGCTTTCATCCACCAGCCCTTCCCCATGCCCTTCTGGTCTTTGATCCAGCAGACTCTAAACTGAATCCTTTAACACTTTGAGCCAAGATAAATCTCTCCTCACTTGAGTTGTGAGTGTCCCGTATTTTGTCCCAGCAATGAGAAAGTGACTAGCGCAGTGGTGGCGAACCCATGCCATTCACGCTGCAGCCGGCTGTTTGTTATCATGGAAAGCTCTAAAACGTTCACCATTACTAGACTAAAACACTGATTTTCCAGAAGAGTGCAGATCCTGTGAAGTAAATAAATCTCATCTTTCAAAATGCAGTTTTTCTTTGAGCCAGGATTTCACTGGCACTTTCCCTCTGTGTCATTTGGAAGACTGCATCTTGCTAAGATTAAAAAAGAAAAATGAGGTCCAAGCCTTTCCTCTCCCTTTGACAGTCGATGGGGGCATGATCTCACTGACAGCCTTGTTCTCCCTCATATCTCAAAGAGTGACCTGGGAGGAATCACTTCAATATCTTCCTATTACTGCCCTCTAGGTTGCTAGGAGCCATAGTTTAGTATCTTAGTTGAAAACCAAGATGCGCCTCTCCTCTGAGCGGTGTTGTCAGGTGTTGCCTCTGTCTTTCTGAGCCGCCGCTGGAGGAACATGACCACCAGGACATACATCTGGAACGGTTTAGGGAGCCTGCTGCTTTTATCTCCCAAATCTCCAAACTCAACACAAATTTGGATTATGGGAACATCGTGTCCCTTGGCTGTGCCTGTGGTGCGGCATTCTGCATTTCTTCTGTGGGTAGCCGGGCAGATGTGGGAACACTGACCTCCAGGATTGGTCCCCTGGACCTTAATGACTTATGCTCATAGCCCCAACAGAGCTCCCACTGTAGCTACTAGGTTGCACGTTAGCAGGACTGGAGCTACTGGTATTATACACAGCTAAGTTAGGTGGAAATATTATAGGCAGGCAGGCAGGCAGGGCTAGGCAGGCGCTCAAAAGAGTCAATACAGATACATTACAACGTGGGCAGAAGTGCATCCCTTAAAGGCCAAGCTAAAACACGGCATGACTGCACCTACATTCTTCTAGAGATGAACAACAGTGGCTGACATTCTACTTAGATATGGATCATCTTGGATGGGGGACCAAAACTTCCCTTTCAGGAAAAATCCTTGTTCAGTTTATATACGCTTTCTACGTGACTTGCTTCCCCATTTGATTCCTGTTTAATCAATATTTCTTAAGCAATTATACTCATAATCTTATTGGTTGACCATGGTTTTGTCCCACTTCATACTCACCTTGTGATTTCCCACTGGATCAGTGTTGTCTAAGCGACTATACTTGTAATCTTATTAGTTGATTATGGTTTGGCCCTCCTCATGGGTATACCCACCTCATGTTGTGGTTTTGCTTATAAGACTCTTTGGGAAGTGGGCTCAGCAACCTACTCAGGACCCCTTCTGTTTCTCTGAGATAGATGCTTTTATCTCCCCAATGAATATAGCTTTCTTCCCCCCAATAAGTATCTTCTCTTCTTAACCTCCATTCTTCCTAGAATTTATTCTTAGATTTTAGAGACTACAAACTTACTGATTGACATCTGGCAGGCGGACAGGTTGGGAATTATCATATTTCCCCTATATTATTTGGAGGTGTTATATCATCCTTGTATCACTGGGATCAGAGACCCCTGGGGAAGGAAGGAGGGGAGGCCTGGGATCCCAAGCTGGGTGAGGTGGGAGACACTGATGACTGCATACAAGGTCCCCCTGAACCCTTCTCTGGGCTGCGAGTGAGAACTGGGGGCTCAGACTGAAGAGAGTAGAGGGTGCCAAGGCCCCATCTTCCCAGGACAGCTCTCCAAGTGTGTTCTGGCTTTACCACCTGACCTTGGACCAGGCCTTTCCATCCAGTCCCTGGCAGCCTATGCCCCATGTATGTTACAATGGGACACTTGTGCTGCTTTTGCTATCTACAGCTCAACTGTAGACCCTCCTGGGTGTAGAGGAGCCCAGGATAGAATGCTTCTCTCAGTCTACCAGCCTCAGAGTCTTCCCCCTCACACCCTTCCTCTGCCTTTTCCACCCAACTCCCAGTTCATCCAAACCCCATTTTCAGCTAACTTCAGGTGTTGACCTAGGTAGGTCACTTTTCTGCAGGATGGGTGTCTAAAAGATTTGGTTTGTCTGTAGATCTGCTAAAGTTTATACCATATTTTTTTCCAGTTATCATTCCCTGAATCTCAAAAGTGTTGTTCATGCTTTTGCATGGTCAAAAGCATTGCTATTGTACCTTTATTTATTTTTGTGTGTGTGCTGGGGATTGAACTCATGACTTTGCGCTTGCCAGGCAGGCACTTACGCTGATGAGCTAAATCCCCAGCCCTATACCTTTATTTTTGAGGGTTGACTTGGTTAGATATAGAATCCAAGGGTCAGTGTGATTTTTCTTCAGGGGCCTCCTGGTGTTAAACACGGCTATGGTAAAGTCTGAGCACAGTCTGGTCCTCAGTACCTCACTAGGGACTCCATGCAAGCTGCTTGGTTTATTCTTTCTTTGTTTCAAAGTGCAATGTCTATTTTTGGGTGTTTCTCGGTATGGAGGCAGTATAGATTCAGCCAAGGAAAAAGTCAGGTTTCTTTTAGCAATGGGAATCTGACCAACACAAGACATAATTCACCCATTATCACGCACAATTCGGTAGTTTTGGTATATTCACAATGTAGTGTAGCGTCCCTGAGGCAGAGGAGTGCCTGGCTCTCTCATTTTTCCTTGCCAACTGGGGGGGGGGGGTTTGCCACTTAAGTCAGCTGCTGTCTGCCCTAGACCTTTCCTCCGCTTGCATCCCTGGGATAGTTTACTTCAGGGTCCGCTCTGTCTATAAAATCGCCATTCTCCACTGTGACGAGTGCTCTGCAGGCAGAGTGGTGCCCCTCACCCACAACAGACGCTTTAGATGGTACAGCTGCATTTTTTGAGAACGGAGCAGGCACTCTGGAAGATTAGGAAGAAAGGAATTTGGGCCCCTTAGTTGCTTACCTAACATTCACAGCAAGCCTTCCAGAAGAGTCCCTGTTTTCAGTCCTCGCGCTCACAGAAACAGGCCTGCAGGCGGCACTTCCTAGGCATTTGCTGCGTTTTAGTTGGAGGGCTCCCTCCTGTGCAGAGGCCCTATTAAAACAGAAACTTGCTTAGGGGTTCTGTAAACTCGCCCATGATGATTTATTTCTTGGGCAGTGTGAGCTCCAAGAGTCCTGTAAATCTGCTTAGGATTTTTATCCTGAGCAAAGTGGACAGACTGAATAAATACTCAGAGCTGCTAACATCAAAGAGCTCCAGAGACCAGCAGCCAACTAAGACTGGCAGTGGAGACACAGCACCCAGTAACTTTGACCTATGGCGTCCACCACAAGCTGGCCTTGGATGGTGATGGTCAGCGTTGGCATTGATCCACAGCCACTTGGGTCAACTGTTGGCGTCCAATATCACCTGGTGTCATCTGGTGACTCAGGACTGTTAGCAGAGCTGCACTTTGTTAAGTCACCTTTTCCCTTTATATCTGACTTAAGCAAAAGAACCCTAGGCTGACTGGCGACATCGCCACAATGAATTTTTAAATATTTTCATCATCCCCACGAGAAATCCCATAGCATCTAGCAGTCATTCCCCATTACCCTCTGTCTACCCCTTGGTGAGCAAAAACCCACATCTTGTCACCATAGGGTTGCCCATTCCAAGCATTTGATGGAAATGAAATCATACAATATGCAGTCCTTTGTAGCCGGCTTCTTTCACTTAGCATAATGCTTTCAAGATTTATCCAGATGATGGTGTGTGTCAGTACTGCATTATTTTTAGGGACAAATAATACTCTATTGTATTGTTATGTTACTGTAAAACCATTTAAAAATAATTAGATATGAACACAAGTTATTAAAAGCTAAAGTAAATAAACAAAATAAAATAAGAGATAAGGAATGAAAAAGTACAAAGTTCGATGATAGTAATAGATAGATAATAATTGAAGCAAAGTGATGGGTAATAAAGGTTTGCTACACTATTCCTTCTTTGGTATAGGCCTCAAATGTTTTATAATAAAAGTTTCTAGGAACTATTTAAAAATTAAAGCACCAAGCTTAGACATTTTTTCTTCTTTTTTATTCTTTATTAGTTTATTGTATTAGTGAGATTATTACAGAGGACATGTTGAGGTGAGTATAAAACCAAGCCCAGTCAATCTACTGTCTTGTGCCCTTGAGTCTGTAGATATATGCCATTGAAGGGGTTATCTTTTAAAGTATTTACTTTTGTGTAATTAAAAGATTTCAGTGTTTATTGGTACCTGTTTACAGTACATAATGATCACTATTATTGTGGGGAATATTTCCCCTTTTCTTCCTCCCTCCTCCTTTCACTCTATGTCTAGATTTCTTTCCCATTTGTAAAAGTTTTATTTCCCTGCTTCTTACTATCTTTTATTTTCCAACTTTAACATTTTCATAGGAGATTTCTACCATGCTTTCAAAGACCAGATGGCTTCAGTGATTTAAAATAATGAAATGGAGGAAAAAAGAAAATAATAGAGGAAAAATTCCTAACTCTTATGAAGCAAAAGTAACATTGAGAGCTAGTGATGACAATAATATCATAGGAAATCTAAAAGTCAGTGTAAATTATTATTAGTATCAGTGCAAACTACCAATAAAATATTAACAAACAGAATCCAACACCACATTAAAATAATATGCATGACTAAGTGGAATATTCCAGGGATGTAATGTTGGAAAAATATTAGGGAATATTTTAATAAGGAACCCCATATTGAAAGTGTTATAACTTGTAATTTTCCACAGATCACTTCACACTGTGTTCCTGTTCTGTATGCAGTACCTACCCCCATTTTTCTGTTCCTTCTTAGCTGGGCTCATGAAGATAAGTTAACGGCCTGCCTTGTACCTCCCCCATCCCTTTTATCATAGAAACATTCTGCACCTAGCCCCCAGCCCAACACCCCATTTTCTGAGATCACTGTGCACCAGATGTCCCTTATAAAACTCCCCAGACTTCCACCCTGTTTTGTGAACCTCCATCCTGTTTTGCAGTTTTGGCCCATAAAAACTGTGTTCCCCACTATCTTGGCATGCAGAGGTTATCAGTCTCCACTGCTCCCTGTGTCACTGGAGACCAGCTAAAATAAAGTGCTTCTTTTTCTTCAAAGACATCTTGCCTCATTTTGAACAACATTTTGGGGTCTTATTTTTGGGGTACAACATTTTGCGGCTCATCTGGGATGGACTGAGACCACCCTGAGTCCCCTACTTTTAGCTAGATCCCCTTTTTGACTTCCCTCAACCATCAGCCTCGTGACCTGCCTTTAAGGACCTCTGTAAGTACATTTTGAGACTTCCAATCTGCATTTGACTTTGTGGGAGTGGGATGCCCTCCCAATTGGGAGCATTATTTGCTCAATTTGCCTCTTTGTAGAGAATTTGTCTCTTTGTAGGGAATATTTGTCTATTCCCATTTGGCAGATTGGATGGTCTTATGGGACTTTTTGGTCACATAGGCATATTTTACCATCCTCTTAGGGAACAAAAGGCCTTAGAGACTATTAAGTGTCTTGTCTGCGTCATGGGGCAAGGAAATTCAATCATCTCCCTTAATCTCTTAATGCTTGTTCTTAATCATTTTAAGGAATTTAAACAGAGAACCTAAGGATATGGGGAACCAGTTCACCTGAGGCGTCTCTGAGTCCGTGTCTCACTAGGATGGCTGCAGGGGATTCCGAGCTGGCCACCTGAAGGTTCTTTTGACATGCCTCTTGCAGAGGCAGTTTGAAGATATGTTACATCTTCAGCCCCCCTTCCCACCCTGACCAAATTGTTTACATACAGGTTTGGATTGATCTCATATATGATTCTTCCCCTTGGATAAAGAAATATACACAGGCTTCTTTGCAACAGCCTCAGAATCCTACACTGCTGGCACCCCTGAAGGGAAAACCAAAACCAACAGTACCGGTCTTAGAGGGAGATAACAAGGAAACCTTGATTCCCCCCTTACCGCCCGAGGGATCAACGATCCCCTCAAGAAGAGGAGCCCACTTTGCCTGAGAGATCCTCTCAGGCACTCCTTTTGAACACGGAGCCACTACAGACCAGTCTCCACGGATTCCTCTTCTGCCACCCCTGCCTTGCTCCCCCTCCAAGAAATTCCCAACCCTGAGGACCCAGCTCACCCCATTTTTACCTATGTACCTTTGTCTACTTCTGTCTCTATAACTGGAAGGGACCCTCTCTAAGGACCCTCAGGGTCTTGTTTCCCTCATTGAATCCATCTTTTCCACTCACTGACCCACCTGCGATGACTGTCAGCAGATTTTGCAAGTTCTTTTTACAGCTGAAGAGAGGGAGTGCGTTTGGTCGTTAGGACAAAAAGCAGTTCATAACCCCAATGGAGCCCCTTCTTCTGACCTGGCACGACTAAACTTTGTTTTCCCCTTGACCCAACCCGACTGGAATCCCAACACAGAGGGAGGTAAGGAGGCTCTCGAATGGTATTGCCAGTTATTCCTGGAAGCTCTTAAGGGTGCCACCAGAAAACCTACCAACTTATCCATGGTCTCAGAGATAAGGCAGTTGGCTAATGAATCCCCTGTGGGTTTTCTGGAAAGGTTACAGGAGGCCCACTGACCCGGTGGCACCAGAGAATTCAAGGGCCATAAATATAACCTTTGTGATACAGTCGGCCCCAGATATTAAAAGAAAATTGCAGAAACTAGATGGATTTGAAGGGATGCTTCTCATTTAGTTATTAGAAATTGCTCAGAAAGTGTGTGAGAACCTTGAAGACCCTAGAGACCAGAAGCTGACTAAAGTATTAGAAGTTTTAACTGTAAAGTTTCAGCTGTAAAAAGAACTAGCAAAAAGTGACTGAAAGAAGTGAAAAGTCCTGGCCACCTATTGATAAGAACCAGTGTGCCTACTGCAAGGAGATGGGGCATTGGCGAAAAGACTGCCCCAAACGGAAAGCAAAACTAGAGAAAGAGGCAAAGGCCTTACTGTCTCGCAATTAGGGACATCGGGGCTCTCATTACCCTGGAGCCCAGGCTGACTTTGTCTGTGGGGGGGCCAACCAATTGATTTCTTGGTGGATTCCTGGGCCACCCACTCGGTCTTAACATAGCCCATAGGAACCCCTTTGGGGGACAAATTAAAAGTATTAGGAGTCACTGGCATCCTAAAAGTCTACCCAAAGTTCCAGGCTCAGTTAGCCCAACCAGGACAAAAGACCATTTCTCATGCATTCCTATGGGTCCCAGAATGCCCAGACCCCTTACTAGGTCGAGACCTTTTACACAAATTAAAGGTTCATCTCAGTTTTGAAACAGCCACCCCAACGGTGCAAATAGATGACAACCCACTTGAATCTCCCGGTGCCACCAAGGTTCTAGCCCTATACCCTGAAGGAGAAGGACATTTGCTATTGGGAAGCCCAAAAATCTTGAATGACAATAGCCTGTTACACCAATGGATGCAAGAAATCCACAGGGTGTGGGCAGAACATAACCCTCCTGCTTGGCAATAAACCAAGTCCCTCTAGTAATTGAGCTTATACCACAAGCCTCTCCCATTAGACTCAATCAATATCCCATCAACCTGAAGGCCTGCCAGGGCATTGCAAAACATATACTAAGGCTGAAAGAACATGGTATATTGAAATCTTGTGTTTCTCCTTGGAATACCCCCGTTTCCAGTCCAGAAGCTGGGAACCCAGGACTACTGACCAGTACAAGATCTCAGAGAGGTAAACAACAGAGTTGTAATCCTCCACCCAACTATGCCTAACCCCTACACTTTGTTGTTTACTGAACCCTGAACAAACTTGGTACTACGTATTATTTTTGAAAGATGCCTTCTTCACTCTGCCTATGGCCCTGGTAAGTCAACTCACTTTCACTTTTGAGTCGATTGGCCCCCTCACGGGGGTCTCTGAACAATTGACTTGGACACACCTACCTAAAGGTTTCAAAAAATGCGCTCTTTTTGATGAGGCTCTAGCCAGAGACCTTCTGGTCTACAGAGAGGATTTTCTCAGTGTGACTCTCTTGCAATATGTAGATGACCTCTTGGTGGCAACCCACACCCATGAATATTGCATAAGTGCCATCCAGGCCTTATTAGAGGCTCTAGATAAACTGGGCCTCATAAGGCCTCAGTAAAGAAAACTCACTTATGCCAAAAACAAGTAACCTATTTGGGCTACTTGATCCATGAAGGGAAACGCACTCTCTCCTCTCAATGGCCCAGCTTTTATAGCTCAAATAACTCAAAAATTAGCTCAGGTTTTACAGAGTAATTGGAAGCTCCATTGTGCTTGCCAGCCTAAGTGTTCAGGGCAACTGAAGACTGTAATAACCAAAATGGCCTTAGAAACTGGTGAGAACTGGGTGAGTCTCCTTCCTTTTGCTCTCTTGCGTGTGCATTGTACTCCCTATATTGCAGGGATTTCTCCTTTTGAAGCTCTATATGGAAGACCCCTCCTCTTTTTTTTTTATTTAAAGAGAAAAAAGAAAGGGAAAAAAAAACCCAAAGCAGTAAAAGGGTACAAGTAATACAGAATTTCAAGAAAAAAATATACAGTAAGGAATCACTAGTTAATAGATTACATATTGTCATCTTAGAAACATTTGTCCAAATTATAAAATTAAAGCATACAAAGTGGACATTCATACAGTGAGATTGCAGACAGTTCTATTCAATGATCCAACAAAAACTCAGTAATATGGTTTTCTATCCTACACACTTAAATATACATGCAGTTATATCCTTTAGACCACTTTCTTTTCCTCTCTTTTTTACAATAACACTTTTTGGGTTTTATTACTTTTTGGGTTTTACACTTTTTGGGTTTTATTACTCCCACAGTTCTTATTCCTTTTTTTTGAAGAGAATAAAACCAAATGTGACAAAACAAAACAGAGTCAGTTAGAACAGAAGGGTGGGCATAGTACATGATGCAAAAATAGAATACCAGGTGATCAAAAATGGTTACCATTGTGCCTCTTGCTATTTTAAAAAGAGTTGCCTATATCATCAGGTATAATAGAATTGACCAAAACAGTACAGAAGAAGACCAATAAAATCTACACTGGAGACCTTGCAGGACTTCAAAAGAAGATAATAGTCAAACCATAATGCGCATCATAGTAAATCTTATTGCCTTCAAAGTAGTTACCTATACCCTCAAACTTGATATTATCAAACAAAACAGAATATAGTAAAATCAGACAGAACAAGATGGGGAGAGCAATACTGGGTTTCAAATCAGGTTAATAGGAAAACAAAAAAGTTACTATAATATATCCTGCTATTTTTTAATTTAGTTTTCCCTTAATTAAGAAAAAAATTAATTAATTAAAAAGTGGGAGATTGAGATAAAAGAGGACATAGTAACAGAACAACACAGGTCAGAACCAAAATATTTAAGCATCATTGTGTTTCACCACCAGATAACCTGACATAATAGTAGTCACCATAGTGTCTCTTTCCTTGAATTATTTGAGTATCACTTCATATACTATAGCATCAAACACATCAAGACAGTGTGAAGCCATTCAAGAGAATGAAAGAATTACAGGGTATTTAGAACCAGCTAACAAAAATGAACAATGGTTTCTATATTACCATTTTGTCTATAAACATTTTTTATACTATCGCATATAGTAAAATATAGTAAGATACAACATGTTAAAACCAATGGAAACAGAGGAACAACAGCTTGATGGGACTTCAAAACAAGATGATATTTAATCAGCACTAGCTATTATGATGTCTTGTTTTCTTCAAAATAGCTATTTGTACTATCACAGATACTAAGATCAAACAACCCAGATTAAAACCATTCTAATTAATGAGTGAAAGCATTATATGGTTTCAAACCAATATGATTGGGAATCATGATTACCACATACTTTTATGTATTCTTATTATTTCTTACACTAGGGAAACTATTCAGTATTTATACATGTGAGTTTGATTTATTTCACTTATGAGTATGGTCTCAAGCTGCATCCATTTATAAATATCTCAATGTGATCATTCTTTATAGGTGAGTAGTACTCCATTGTATAAAAATAACACAACTTTTTTATTCATTCCTCAGTTGATGGACACTTAGATTGTTTCCAAGATCTGGCTATTACAAATTGTGCTGCTATAAACATGGGTGCACATATATCACTGTGGTATGATGTTTTCAGTTCTTCTGGGAATATGCCTATAAGTGGAATAGCTGGGTCAAATGGGGCTTCCAATCCAAGCTTTCTGAGAAATCTCCAGACTGACCTCCACAATGGTTGCACCAGTCTACACTCCCACCAACAGTGCAGGAGAGTTCCTTTTCCCCCACAGCCTCTCCAGCATTTGTTGTTGGTGGTTTTCTTGATCTTGGCCATTCTTTCAGGAGTGAGATGAAATCTCAGTGTGGTTTTAATTTACATTTCTCTAAAGAGTAATGATGATGAACATTTTTTCATGTATTTATTTGCCATTTGTATTTTTTCATCTGAGAATTGTGTATTCATCTCAGATGCCTATTTTTGGACTGAAGACCCCTCCTCTTATTCCTAAAAATCTCTGAGGAAAAACTAGCAGAAAGGACTAACCAGGATCTTATTAAGTCCTTCCAGGCCCTCCAGCCAGCCCTGATGTCCATCCATTGGTTGTTCCAGCAGCAGCACCTTTCGCCTGAAGCGACCCCATGTAGGGATCTGTGACCGATCGCAGGACCAAGAGCATTGGTCCTCATTAAAAGACACCATCGAGAGTCACTTGAGCCTCACTGGGAAGATCCCTACACTGTAGTCCTCAGCAGCCCAGCTGCCGTCAAGGTCACTGGGAAGACTGCCTGGATTCATCATTCCCACATCAAGCTGGTATGTCCCTCAGAGGATCAAATTACAGATAAGTGGACTGTAAGCCCCTCCAAGGACCCCTTAAAGCTGAAAATCACCAGATGTGCTTGATGTGGCTGTATACTATAGCTGTCTAATCCCTGCAGTGTCACTTCACAAACCCCGCATAGCCGCTATTATGGGACCTGAAAAATAACTGATTATAACACAGGTGAACTCCTGGCAGCCAATTTCACCATCCATGAACCATTAAAATAGATTTATGTGCCCTGTTGAATAACATCCCTACAAGAATTAGACGTGACAGGATGTTATTAGGTCAGCACGCCATGCAATATGATCGACTGCTAATGAAAGGAAAACCAATCGGGCCCTGCAGAGACTTAAATAGTCAAAAGAAATTACAGTCCATTAGTTGGTATCTCTGTCCTCAGTTCCAATACCATAGTGGAGTTGTTGATTTATCCAACACCAAGTACTGCTCCTACACTGACAGTACTGAATTCTTTTGTTATGCCTGGAAATGTATAACTATTGCTTACTGGAAAAACATAGATGAGCACCTCAGATTAACCCACAAGACCCCCTCCTCCTGCCAATTGAACCAATGCAATCCAATAACCTTCATGATAAAACATCCCACTAGCTCAATATGGAAGACAGGATTACATTATGCTATTAGGTTGTGGGTCAATGGATATAACCCAGGCAATTCCTTTACCATCCAGTTTGTCCCTGGTGTCTACGGCCAATTGCCTGCTCACCCCAGAGGAGCCCTAGCTTTAGGGCCTCCTCCCTGCCCAACTGTTAAAGAGTCTGCCTCCACTCCAGCCATCAATATACTTCCTACTACTGGCCTGGTGCTCCAGATGTCTGACCCCCTCTTTCTGGACCCTTTTTTGCTGTTAGATATAGCCTTTTAATATGTTAACCTCAGTAAACCCAGTCTCACTAACGATTGCTGGCTATGCCTGTCTGCTCGCCCCTCATTTTATATGGGAATTCTTAATACCATTAAGGTGACAGATATCAATAACTCAAGTGAGGATGACCCTTATTGCTGATGGAATGAAGATACTAGCCCCCTACTCACCTTGGCTGACATCCAAGGTGAACCTGATATTTGCATTTATTCTGCCTCTTATCCTCTCCTCGCCTATTCATCCCTTTGCAAGTCCCAGTTCTCAGAACAGATACAGAACAGCTCTTATCCGGCAAACCAACATTTAAGAGCACCTAATGGAACCTGGTTTGCTTGTACTTCATGGATTTTGTGCTGTGCCATGGTCTGTTCTCCCCTCACCAAGAACCAGAATTATGTATCTTAGTGCACATTCTACCACAGGTTTATTGGCGCTCAGGAGAAAATGGCTGAAGCCACGTTCTCCCCAGAGGTGACTTGGGCCATCTTTTTAAGGCAAAAAGAAACCCCATACTCCTCCCTATTCTTTTGGGTGCTAGTACAGCTTGACCTATCAGACTAAGTGAGACCAGTCTACCAACATTTGAAAAACTTAATAAATCAGGACCTGACCAGCCTGGGAGATGTTATAGAAAAATTGGAAGATTCTCTGAGCTCACTAGCTGAAATGGTTTTGCAGAACAGACGAGGACTAGATCTCCTTTTCCTTGAGCAAGGGAGCCTTTGCCTAGCTCTAGGTGAAACTTGTTGCCTGTACGTGAATCATTCAGGTGTTATTAGGCAAAATCTAGCAACACTGAAAAAGAGATTATAGGAAAGGGAGCGAGCTGTTCTCACTAGTCAGAATTGGTTTGAACGATGGTTCTCATTCTCACCCTGGGTGGCCACCCTTTTGACCATGGCAGCGGGCCCCTTACTAATACTTCTCCTACAAGTAACTATTGGACCTTGTGTAATCAACGAATTAGTCTCATATGTTCAGGGAAGAATGCAATCTGTTAAACTGATAATTTTAAGAAACCAAGGATATGAATTGATACCTAGGGAATAGAATCAAGAGTCAAGGATTTGACTCCTTGCAACAAAATCAGTGGGGAATGTTATAACTTGTAATTTTCCCCAGATCACTCCATGCCGTGTTCCTGTTCTGTATGCACCACCCACCCCCTTTTTTCTGTTCCTCCTTAGCTGGGTTCATGAAGCTAAGTTAACCACCAGCCTTGTACCACCCCACCCTTTTTATCATAGAAACATTCTGCACCTAGCCCTCAGTCCAATACCCCATTTTCTGAGATTACTGTGCTCCAGATGTTCCTTGCAAAACTTCCCAGACTCACACCCTGTTTTGTGAACCTCCACCCTGTTTTGAAGTTTTGGTCCATAAAAGCTGTGTTCCCACTATCTCGGCATGCAGAGGTTATCAGTCTCCACTGCTCTCTATGTCACTGGAGACCAGCTAAAATAAAGTGCTTCTTTTTCTTCAAAGACGTCTTGCCTCATTTTGAACAACATTTTGGGGTCTTGTTTTTGGGGTACAACAGAATGATCAAGTTTTCAAAGCAATTTAATATGTAGATTTTAAAAAATTAAAGAAAATTAGAAGTGACTGATAATTTTTAATGACAGATTATCTATCAGTCATCTATCTACCAATGTACGTCTCTTAAAGATTTCTTCCCTTACTTAATAAGAAAATGCCATTTCCAATAAGAAATCTCCAAAAAGACATTTCCCATAAGATCAGGAATGAGACAGGAATGTCCATTAAACTGTTAATATTTATCATTGTGCTATCATGTTAGCCAATGTGATTAGACTAGAAAAATAAGAATATTATGAACAGATAAACAAGCAGTGAAACTTTCTACTCGCAAATAAATGTGCTGCATAACTAGAACTCTAGAGATTCAAACGTATTGATACACTGGCAGGATATAAAATTCACACACAGGGTCAAGAATATAGCTCTGTGGCATAAGTGCCTGCTTGGCAAGTGTGAGGTCCTGAATTCAATTCCTGGTACCAAAAAATAAAATTCACACATGGAAGCCAATAGCCTTCATATATATAAAAATACTTAAATTAGATAACATAAAGGAAAAAGTGCTATGTATAATAGCAAAAAAAAAAATAAACTTAGTAAGAAATCATTGTTGAATGTGGTGGTGCATACTTGTGATCTCAGCTGCTGGGGAAGCTTTACCAGGAAATGTGCAAGATGGATATTTGTGTGATTAACTTAGCGAGACTCTGTCTCAAAAAAATTTAAAAAAGGAGCAGCCATGACATTGCACAGTTCAGACTCAGAGGATGTAGGACTGATGTCAAGCAAGGAGTAGTGTTTGCTCCAATTGTAGACCCTATAAGATTTAGCTATGTCCTTCCTAGATGATTGGATTTAAGTGGCTTTGGCAGTATGTTACAGTTTTGGAGATTCAATAAGAAAACTGGTATTTTTTGGATTGGATAATGCAGTGTTGGTAAGAGATGATGACAGACTTGGGTGACATGTCCCAACATTACATCCCACTTCAGAACTGACTGTTGCACGATTTTTACAATTTTTGAACTGGGTGACTATGTTCAAGTCCATCAAATATGGAAAAATTGCTGTTAAGATCACAAGAACTTGATTCACTAATGGCAGAGGCAACCACATGCCTGTAATCACATGCGTGTAATGGTTTGGGGATTAAGATGAACAGACCTGAGGTAATGACAGAGGCATCAGGAAAGGACCATCTATCACTGAAGGCACTGGACACCTGGCCATTAAAGTTTTCTTGTTCAGTCTGCTCAAAAGATAAGATCATGTCCAGCACAGGGGCCCATGTCTGTGATCCCAGCCTCTGGGAGGCTAAGGGGAGCCTAGTCTGGGCAAGTTAGTGGCTTAGTGAGACTCCCTTTTAAATTAAGATATAAAAAAGGGGTAGAGTACAAAAAGAAAAGAAAAGAACAAAGGGAGAAAGTTATGGAGAAGACTTCTGCTGGACGGTACTGCCTGACGCTAAGTGACACCAGCCCACCTGCTTGGTTCCAGGTCTCAGCATCCAGGCCTACTTAGAGGTTGGTCACAGGGTGCATGGTTTGAACTCAGTAGCCTAAAATAGGTATTTCTGGATTACTGCTATTATATCAACTTAATATGAGAATCAAAACTAATTCAAGTAGGTTTGACTATTACAACATTAGCTTAAGTCTCATAAAGCTTTTAGTCTATCATCTGACATTTCCCCCAGCACCATTTATGAAGAACAATTTTCCAGAGTACATTTGGAGCATATTTTAACAATATGAAAGTCCAAATATAAGTCATATCAAATGCTGACCATGTTAAGTTTTGTTGTATTTTTTTGAATTAGTTTTTGAATTTTAGATTACATGCCCACTTCAGTGCATGATTAATAGTTTATCAGTGATTGCATGATATCTTTCAGTTTTCAATAATAATTTTTCTTATGCAAATGTCACACAATGAAACAAATTCTAATATTTGGCCAAAAAGCAAAAAAGTAAGGAAGATATAGCCCAGTGCTGAAGTGCTTTGCATAGTATTTGTGATGTCTGAGGTTCAATTCCCAGAATCGTCTAAAACAAAACAAACTAAACCAAACAATAACAAAGGCAAATCACAGTAGAAATGCACAAAATCTATAAAAGTAAAGTTTATAATACTTCTGGGAGACAGAAAATAGGCAAAGAAGGAACACGTTTCTTGTGTGAATATCACAATTCAACGTCATGAAGAGAGCAATTTTCCCCAAGTTAATTTATAAATTTAACACACTATATAAAAACACCAACAGCTTGGTTTCAAGGAGATGATGAATTGACATGGGTAATAAGCACCTAGAATAGCTAGGGAAAAGTAATAATATATAATTATATAAATAATATAAGAGGTGAGGGACCCTGACCATGCCCAACAAAGTACAAACTTAAACAAGCTATAAATCCAAGTGGGACCCTGGAACATGAAAAGACTGATGAGAAACTAGAGAAATGTGAATAAAATCTGTAGGTTAGTTTGTGTGTCATCGTAAAATTTCTGTTTTCTTTTTGTTTCCCTTAAAATGAAAAAAGAGCAAAAACAATGATACATAATTTCAAAACAACATAATGAGATTAACAATAGTTAATATATGGCATATAAGGGAAAACAATGATGTTTTATACAATGGAGTACTACTTGCCTATAAAATTTCTGGTTTTAATCGCTGCATTAATGGTTTTGATCACAGCATTGGGGAAATCGTGTGAGAGTACATGGTAACTTTGTTATTTTCACAATATGTTGTAAATCTGAAAATTACTTTGAAAGGAAAAATAAATGTTAAATGCAAATGAATAAAAATAAAAGCTCTTTTGCTTTTATTATGTCTGCCAGAGATTCTCTTTCAGTAAATCTTAGAAATGGGCTGCAGGACAGTACTTTTCATGAACTTTCTAGATGTTTCTAGTATTTAGGAGTAAATTTCCCAGAATTAAATGACCTTTAACATCTCTGTCATTTATTCATTCAAGTTGACACATGTCAGTGCACACAGGATTAATAAATAAAAACACACCACAGTGATGTGGGATGCAGACTCGCTGGTGACGGGAACAGTTTTATAGTTTCTGTGTCAGGCAGGGTGTGGTGGTGCATGTAATTCCAGCACTCTGGGAGGTGGAGGAAAGAGGATCACAAGTTTGAGCCTCCTGTGAGCAATTTAGCAAATTAATGAGACTGTATCCTCAAAAACTGAAAAACCTCAATGCGCAGGCCTTGGGTTCAATCCCAGTACTGGAAAGAAAAAAGGTTATAAATACATCTATGTTGTTAAAATCTTTTTAAAAAGCAAATGCTCCCTCTTAATCAGACACTGATTTAACTGAATCCTCAAATTCATAAAGTGTGTGTGTGTGTGTGTGTGTGTGTGTGTGCTAGTTACTGTGGTCAGGTTGTGGGGATTGAAAGTAAGGACACAGTTCCTGTGCCCAAGGGGTTTAGGGCTCACTGGGAAACGTCTCACTGGAAATTTAACTCTAGGGATAGGTAGAGCATGGTTAAAATTCAAAGGGCGGCTTGGGCAGCTTAACCACAGCTTGCGGGGAGGTGGGAGGAGTGGTTGGTCTTTGGAATGCCGGGGAGTGAACAATCTAAGAGGCAGTTGGGAGGTGGTTGGGCACGGAGGACAGTTGGAGACAGTTGGAGAGGGACAGGTTAGGGCTGAGAAAGAGTAGTGGGCTCGCAGGGGCACTGGCTTCAGAAGGATGTAAGTGCTGTATCTCTAGCATTTGGGACTGGGAAGGGGACTGAGAGTGGATCCCTGTCCTCCAGGGATCCCACAGTCCTGATGGGAGAGCAGGAGGGCCACTATAAACTCGATGTCTGGACAGGATGGATTCGCCCCCAATGGAGGGGGCTAGGGATAAGCTGCCTTGATGCTCTGGCTGGACTTGGGGGCCAGCAGTTGGGGCAGGTTGAGTTTCAGGGGAGACAGACGTCCTTGGGATGTAGTCCACTGTCAGAGAAAGGAGAAAACTCAGAACCAAAACATTGAGATTTTCCCCAGCACTGTCTGGAGATGACTCGGAGGGAGAAAGTGTGGCATGAGGGTCATGAATGGCCAAAGCTGAGTGCTGGGCAGTCTCCCACTGGGGGTCACAGAAGCAGGCGAGCTGAAGCCAGTCATCTGATTCAGATTCCTGCTGTGCTCAAGTGTGCATTCCAGCCTTGTAAGTCAGAAGAAAGATCAAACATGTGCCAATGCATTATTACAATGTCATATATAAAAAATTACTCAGCAATGCTGTTGTTAAATAGGATCTATAGGAGATCGAGAAGCAACTCAAGGGCCTACAGAGAATACCACAGTGGTGCAAAGTCATCGAAACCCTGCCAGACTTTAAAGAGAAGTCACGATGACCTTGAACATCAGCTGGATTCCAGGTAGGTCATGTGTACCCTTGCAGACAATTCTCACTTTAACCTTAGGAGGGAGTTCCTATTATCGTCTTACCCCAAAGGTCAAGATCAAAAAAGTAGGACTTGTATTTCCTGTTCTGATTGGGATTGTGGGTGTAGATGCCCTTGCTTTAAAGGCCTGTCTTTCTTAGAGATGGTCATTTGCAGAGTGCTTTCCAAGGGCTAAAGCCAGTGTGGCCTAAGCTGTAGAGATTTTAAAATGAACACTCCCTGAGCCATATCCTAGGTGAGTTCTCTGACGGAGAGCTCTGGAAGCCTCTTTCTTTGTTGCCCCATTTTAAATACAGGACAACCTCTGAACCAGTCTCTTTCCCAGGCCCAGATTCCTCTGTAGTTTAGGCACCTGTGTGGTTCCTTGTGGCCTCTAGCCTAGGTATGAATCAGCTCCACCTGGATCAAAGTTCACTCTCTGATTTGGGGGCCTAGTATGTGCTCTGAGCCCCTGTTCATGTCAGCTTTATCTCTCACTGATGCCCAACCCTTATGGGGTGACTCGGGTGGGCAGAGCTCTATTAAGACTCTTTATTCATCTTGTTCTTTTGGTTCAAAATGCAACGACTCTTCCCACCAGCCTGTGAGATCTAACCTACCCTCTTCCTACAGTAGCCCCACCTATGAGACATCTTCCACATCTTCCTAGGCCACAAATCCAAGCTGATTCTCCTCTTCCTTCTCTTTTTCAAGATTTAGAGATGATCTGCAGCAAGAGTCTAGGTGAGAAGCTGTGCTTGCTGGTACCAAGTGGGCCTGTCTTGAGTTATCCATGGATGCAGAGCTCCTTGAGCCAGGCATAATATCTTTGCCGTCCTTGGGAAGTTCAAGACCCTGCTAAGCTCCTGGCACCATTTAATGCCATCTTGTGCCCAGGCTTAGCTCTTGAGCTGGAGGAAGGAGCACTGGACTGGGAGTCGGGGTCTTGAAGTCAATGCTCTTCCTCCTGGTAGGATACATGGGCCAGTGACCCTGAGCGGGTGGATTTTTCCAATGGGCGTCTGTAAACCGTAGAAATGGTCTTAGGCTAGACTCTCCCAAGTGCCTTTTTGGTAACTGGAACCAAAAGGTTTGCAAACTTTAAGGTGCACATGAATTTCCTGGAGAATCTGGTAAAATGTGAATTCTGATTTAGCAGGTTTGGGGTGCTGTTCCTGAGAGCTCCCAACTGATCTTCACACTGGTGTCTCTGAAGTGGGCTTGGCATTATGAAGGACTTAGCCTGAGGTTCTCAGCCCCAGATGAGCACTATTAGTACAGCCTGAGAAGTGCTCCCTGTTTCCCCTTTCTACCCTATTTTAGATCTCCCCCCTCCCTTCTTTTTTAGTATCAGGAATTGAACTCTGGGCGTTAAGCTTGCTAGGAAGGCGCTGAACTGCTGAACTACGTTTCCAGACCTCTTGTCTATTCTTAAAATTAAAGGTACTCCAGGGAAGATTCTAACAACCCTGCTGTTAAAGAGTGCAGCTCTGGCCCATTAAATCAGATCTTGTGGGTTGTTAATTTAAAACAGATTAATTGTTTTCGGGTGAGGTGGCTGTCTCTACTCCCCTCTTGTGGGCATTTTGTGCATTCATCGTGGAATTTCAAATTCCCTTGTCTGCTGGAGACTGGAAGATAGATGTATGAGAACAATAAAGGAAATATTGCTGCTGCCCGTGATGAAGAGGGTTTCTCAGTGACCCTCGGACCCAAACTCCCATAAGTCAGCTCCCCTCCACTGATGCTGGACACAGTCCCCTAAAGAAGGGTCTCAGTTCTAGTGTCCCGAGGGTAGCCCAAATGAATGGAAAAACTTCAGGTCTGCTCAGTACAGGGACAGTCCAGGAAAAGGGACCCCAGAGGAGCAGCTGAGACAGCCAAGCCAATCCATCGGCCAGAGGTGGATGGGTGCTCAGAGGGGCCACACACAGGGCTGGCGTATTTGGGTTTCAACTTTGAATGAACCCTCATGCCAAAGCCAAAGGAAAGTAGATGGCTTCCTATTAAGTGGCTGAGCTGGGCTGGAGTGGGGTGGCTGTCAGAAATCTTGGACGATAGGGCTTTCTGAAGGACTTCTTTGCAGGTGAGTGGCAATTCCGGGTGGCAACTCAGCCCCTGGGACCCACCTCATTCTCCATTCCAGCTCTTTTCTGAAGCTGAGGTTAAGTTCAGCCTCAGGACCCAGCCCTGGGATGATCCCTGGGGCCTAGTGTTAGCTGGGCACTGCTCACTCTGGGGAGAAGGACCCAGAAGAGGCTGAGGAGGCAGCCTGAAAGTGGATTGTCCTCAGCTCCAGCAGCCAGCCGTGGTGGCAGTACTTCTCACCTCTGGACTTGGTCAACTGCAGACACTGCAGCAGGACAGAGACAACTTCTGGCCTGTGAGTTTGTATCAGCACACTTGTAATTGTGTCCCTGTCCTGACCTCAGCCTCACTGTGGTGAGAACAGCCAACCTTGCCATCCCGGCCCGGCCAGCACGGCTCCACCTGCAGTCTTGAGACTCCCGCTGCGCGCCTACATTCTTTAGTTCTCTTTCCCGACTCACTCGGGCAAATCCAGTGCCATCCCTGTGGGGCTCCTCTCCCCACCGCTTCTTGCCATAGTGGCACAGAGCGACTTGACTTGCTCCTTCCCCCGAACCCACTGCGAATCTTCAGGCACGGCCCCTTTGCGCCTTTTTTTCTTCCCCTGGGACAGTTGCTCTGTCTTAGGGCCACTCACTCAAGGAGCGAGTGCTGGGGCATTATGGGAATCCCATCCACCAGCCGAAGATGTGGCCAGAGGTGGGGAGGGTGGTCTGGTGGGGGGAGACAGGGAGATTCTTGAGGCAGAGAGGCCTTGTGACTCATGGTGAGTTAGTTAGGAGGCAGGAAGAGCAAACAGGGGGGCAAAGAGAAAATAGAGATATACCTGCTGCCTTTCTTCCTCCCAGACATGCCTTCTTCCCTCTTCCATGTCTGCCTGTTTTCAAAGTTTGGGTCAAACCTCATTTCTTCCATTAGAGCTCCTCTGACAGATTTCCTTGGCCTTTGGTCCTGTTCTCCCCAGCCCAGCCTGCTGCACTCATCTTGGTAAAATCTTTCTAAAGAAACCTCACGGTGGCCTTAAAAGTGTCCGGTCATTTCTGATCCCCAAAGTCCAGGCCCCAGTGGATTTCCCCATCAGCAGGGATCCTGGAGACTCGAATGGGTGGCTGATCTGGGGGAGAAGAGGATGAAAAGAATTGCAAGGCTGTGCTGGGGAAGCTTGGCTTTATAATAATACATTGCTCATTAAAATCATAGGCCTGGCAAATAGTGACACCCGTTAGATCCCATTGATGCCGTGTATTGGCAAACTATAAGAAAAATGCACCTTTGAACAAAACAGTTGGATTGAATGTGGTTTATTGATTGTCACCGTCACAGGCCTCGGAAGATGCAACGGTGTCATGCTGGGTTGTTTTGGGCAGCCAGAGGAAGACTATACACTGGCTCCTGCGTGGCCACTAGCCTGCCTTCCCACGAGTGTCACTTGTCATGAGAGGAAAACACAGAAAGACCAAGGGGACCCAGAAGACATTTGAACGAAGGAAACTACGGAAACCTCGGGGATTCGCTGTTACTCTCATTTCATTGATTTCCAGATGGTGGCGGATAGCTGTCCTCTCGGGAGCACAGAGAGCAGCCTGCCAGGCCCCGAGTGGGCAGGCTGGCACGAGATGGTAAACACACAGGGGATGGGTCTTGGAGCAGACTTCCTGGCGCTCTGAATCAGCCTGGCTTCCTGGTGGGCGTGGCTGGAGAGAAGGGTACAACAGAGCTGTGAGCCTCCTGAGCCATACCTGGGGACATCTGTACCAGAGAGAGATCTGGGGTGGTGGCCAGCTTCTGGGAAGTGCCTGGTGTCTGTAGGGATGCCGCCTCTGCTTTGGCCTGGAGCCGTCCACTTCCAAGTGCGTGTCTACGTCTGGGTCTGCTTTGGGGGCCAGCTGCTATGGGGGCAGCAGTGGGCAGCACTGGCCAGGGGTCTCCACCACTTCGCTCGGCTCGGCTCGGCTTTTGTGCTTCCTCTGTGTGAGCCACGTGGAAAGCCACTGGGTCAGAGAGTTCCTGGGGTGGCCAGCGTCTCAGTGCAATTCCTTGAATGGTCTCTGAACCCAGAGAGCCAGGGCTGTCCCTGTGGCCTTGCCACTTGCTCTGTGCCAGGAAAAGTTGTCTAATCCGCCCCGTGACCCAGTCTTAAAGCACAGTAATCCCAATGCAACTGGATGGTTGTGGGATTTAAATGAGGTAATATATGTCAATAATCCTTTTGAACAGAGTTCCTTTTATTTAGGAATAGCTCAAAAGGACAGCTACAAAGCCACAGGTGGGGTACGCCCTAAAGAGGGACCTGACCTCAATAACAGTATCTCTGAGTGTTTCAGACTGGGAGGTGTTGATGCGTGGGCTTGAGGAATTGAACTCCTCCCAACCTAAAGGCCCCATGTGTACAACCACAGTATCCATATCGCCCCCCAACCCCAGGATAGGACCTGTTTCTTAACTATGCCACCCAGAAGGGTTATAACTCAAAGGTGGGTACCCAAGGGGTTGCCAGTGCCTGCTCCTTAGTCTTGGCATTGTTGAAATTTGGGGCCACAGAATATTTTGTTGACGTGGGGCTGTTCTGTGGGCTGTCTGGTAATTGGCAGCGTCCCTGGCTGTGCCCCCACCAGATGCCAGGTACATTCCCGCACTCTACCCCTGCCCCTGGTTAGCAATGAGAAGTGTCTCTCCAGACCTTACTAAATGTCCCCAGGGAGGGGAGAGGGAGGCAAAATCAACCCAGATGGAGAACTGCTGGCTTGTCGTCCGTGTTCACTGTGGGGTGAGCCCTCCAGAAGTAGTTAGAGCCTCTGTGCTGAAATTTACAGCCTTTCTTTTTCTGAGCTTTGCCAATCTCTGCCTACATCTGCTCTCTGATCAGAGCCATCCTGAGAAAGGCTTTTTTTTCAGAGTTGAAGGACTCTAAACAAACTCCAGCCTTGCTTGAAATAAAGTACTGGTTTGCAACCAGCTAGATAACCATGACCCACAGAACTTGGTTCTTGTGTGTCAGAGACTTGAAGTTTTCTTTCTTTTTTTCCTCACAGCATTAAATGCAACTCAAATTTTGCAGACTTTTAACTGTTGGGTGAAATATGAATTGAGATTAAAATTGAATGGTGAATTTGAGTGAAACAAGACTTCCAGGCAATTGTCTCTCGTGGTGAAGACACTGTTTGTGTTGCTACAGGCCCAAGAGTTAGGCACCAGGTAGGCACCAGAGAATGATCCTAAGGACAGAAGTGGGCAGGAAACCGAGTGGAAGAAGAGGCAGAAGCATTTGAGTTCTCTGCTCTGTAGGTAGCGGTTTCAATGAACTGGGGGTAAGGCTGGGCAAAGTCCTCTGGGGGACCCCTCATATTGCTTTATGATGCTTTTATTCGGTTTAATTGTCCTGCCAGGACAAATCAGGTTTTACGTGGCTTTTAAAATTTTTTTATTTTAAAGAGAATAAAAGAGAACAGAACAAAGAAACCAAAACAGAACGACTTCTTACACTCCAGCTCTGACCTCTCCCCGCTAATTCCACATCAGGAATGTGTGGCTATGCGGGGTCAAAGGCTGCTCCTCCATTCCTGGAAGATTTTTTTCCTGATTTCCTCATGGAGCTTGCTTTAGTGTAGTCCTGTGGTTGTGGGTTTATAGCAAAGCGGTTTCTCACTGCCTCTTTTTTAAGAGAAAACAAAAACAAAAACAAAAAACAGAAAAAAGGGTAGAATTCAGAATTTCAAAAAAAGTAAGAAATCATTAGTTGATAAATTACATATTGTTACCTTAGAAGTAGTTGTTCAAGTTACAAAAACAAAGTATAAAAGTAGACAATCAAACATTGGCAGTACAAACTATTCTGTTTGATGAACTAACAAAAACTTAGTAGTAGGGTTATCTGTCTTGCACACTTACACATACAGTTATATCCTCTAGAGAACTTTCTTTTCCTTTCATTATTACTATACATTTTGGATCTTATTATGCTTTCTGTTTATTATTTTTTATACTAGAGAGACAATGTGATATTTACAAATGTGAGTCTGATTTATTTCACTTATGAGGATAAGCTTGTCTTCATTTACCTTTAAAAGCCTCAAGATCATCCTTTCTATAGCTGAGTAATATTCCATCGTATAAAAAGACCACATCTTTTTCATCCATTCTGTGGTTGATGGGCATTTTGGTTGTTTCCAAGATTTAGCTATTACAAATTGTGCTGCTTTGAACATGGGTGCACATATATCCTTGTGACATGACCTTTTCAGTTTTTCTGGGAAAATACCCAGGAGGGGAATAGCTGGATTGAATGGAACTTCCAATCCTAGCTTTTTGAGGAATCTTCCTACTGATTTCCACAGTGGCTGCACCAGTCTACTCTCCCATCAACAGTGGAAAAGGGTTCCTCTTCCCCATAGCTTTGCTAACATTTGATATCAGTTGACTCCTTGATGGCAGCGATTCTTTCTGGAGTGAGATAAAATCTCAATGCTGTTTTAATTTGCATTTCTCGGATGACCAGTGATGGTGAACATTTCTTCATGTATTTATTTACCATTTGTATATCTTCATCTGAGAAATGCGTGTTCATCTCAGATGCCCATTTTTGTAGAGGGTCTTTGAATTTGGGGGGCTCAATGTTTTTCAATTCTTTGTATGTTCTGGATATAAGTCCTTAGTCTGAGGGACTGTTGGCTAACATTCTTTCCCATTTTGTGGGCTTTCTTTTCACTTTATTGTGATTTCTTTTGAAGTACAAAAAAGATGACATCCCAGTTGTTGATTCCCATGTGGAAGTATTTCTCATGCGGTTAGCTTTTTGTTCATGAATTCTCTGCCTACCCCTGTGTCTCCAAGATTTCTACCTACCTTGTCTTCCACTAGATTTAATGTTTCTGTTTTAATATTTAGATCTTTAATCCATTTTGACTTTAGTTTAGTGCACGATGGTAGACATGGGTCTAGTTTCAGTCTTTGGCATGTGGAAAGTCAACTTTTCCAAAACCTTTTTATTAAAGAGGCTGTCCTTCTTCCAGTGAACATGTTTAGCCTCTTTTTTGTCACATATAAGATGGCTGAATGTCCTTGTAGTTGTGTTTGCATCTTCTAATCTGTTCCATTGCTTCAGGCTATTTCTTTGCCAGTACCATGCTGATTTTATCACGGTAGCTTTGTAGTATAATTTCAAGTCAGGAATTGAGATGCCTCCTACCTTGCCTATGCTGCCCAGAATTGCCTTTGCTATTTTAGGTTTTTTTTTTGTTTCCAAGCTAATTTTAGGAATGTTTTCTCTAGATCTGTAAGGTATGTTAGTAATATTTGGATTGGAATTGCATTAAAGCTATGTAACAGCTTTTGGAGTATGGCCATTTTCACAATGTTGGTTCCTCCTAACCAAGAACAAGGAATATCCTTCCATTTTTAATATTCTCTTCAATCTCCCTTTTTAGGGTAGTATAATTTTCAGCATATCTCCCTTTTTAGAGTAGTATAATTTTCAGCATATAGGTCTTTTACATTCTTGGTTAGGTTGATTCCTAAGTATTTCCATGTTTTTAGATGCTATTGTGAAGGGCAATATTTCCATGATTTCTCTCTCAGTGAGTTTTGTGTTTGTGTACAGGATTGCTATTGATATTTGAGTGCTGACTTTGAATCCAGCTACACTGCTGAATTTTTTTTTTAACTCTAGTATTCTTTTAATGGAGTTTTAGGGTCTTCTATGTAGAGTATCATGTTATCTGCAAATAGTGATAATTAACTTCTTCTTTTCCTATCTTTATTACTTTTATTTCTCTCTCTTGTCTGATTGTTCTGGCTAGTGTTTCCAGAACTATATTTGAATAGGAGTGGTGATAGTGGACATCCTTGTCTTGTTCCTGATTTTAGAGTAAAAGCTTTCAGTTTTTGTCCATTTAGTATAATGTTGGCTGTTGATTTGTCCTTCATGAAACTGAGATAGATACCATCTACTCCAAGTTTCTGTAGGGTTTTTATCATGAAAAAGTGTTGGACTTTATCAAAGGCTTTTTCTGTGTCTTTTGGGATTGATCATGTGATGTTTTTCACTCTGTTGATGTGGTGTATTACATTTATTGATTTGCATATGTTAAAACCATCCCTGCATTCCTGGGATAAATCCCACTTGATCATGATGTATAATCTTCTTGATGATTTGCTGCATTCTATTTGCCAGTTTTTTATTGAGAATCTTTGCATCAGTATTCATCAGTGACATTGGCCTAAGTTCTCCTTTTTGGTTGGGTCTTTCCCTGGTTTTGGTATTAGAGTAATATTTGTGGGCTGGGAAATTAGCTCAGTGGCATAAGTGCCTGCCTTGCAAGTGCATGGTTGTGAGTTTGATTCCCAGTACCGATAAAAAAAAGAAAAAAACAAAACAAAACAGAGTAATATTTGCCTACCAGAATGAGTTAGGGAGGATTGCTTCCCTTTCAATTTCATTGAAGAGTTTGAGGAGAATTGATGTTAAATCTTCTTGAAATTTCTTGTAGAATTCAGCCATGAATCCATCAGGACCTGGGCTTTTTTTTTTTTTTTTTTTTTTTGTTGAAAAGTTTTAAAGCACATTTTCAATTTCAGTAGCTGATATTGAGTTATTCATAATTGTTATAGCTTCTTGATTGAGCTTTGGTAGCTCATACATTGCTAGAAATCCATCCATTTCCTCTGTTTTCCACCCTATATGAATAAAGATTTTCAAAGTAGGTATTCATGATCTTTTGAATTTCCATAGGATCTGTAATAATTTCTCTTTTCAGCCCTTATTGCATGAATTTGAGTTTTTTCTTTTTCTTGATGAGGTTGGTTAGAAATTTATCAATTCTGCTTATTCTCCCAAAAAACCAGCTTTTTGATTCATTAATTCTTTGTATTTTTTTTTAGTCTCACTTGTATTACTTTCTGCTCTGATCTTTATAAATTTCCTCTCTTTTGTGAGCTTTAGGTTTTACTTCTTCTTTTTCTAGAAGCTTGAGATTTAGCATTAGGTTGTTTATTTGTGCTCATTTTTTTTCTTGATATGACAATTTATTGCTATATATTTCCTTCTTAAGACCACTTTCATTGCATCCCACAGGTTTCAGTATGTTGTATCTGCATTTTCATTGAATTGTAAGTATTGCTTAATTTCTTTAATTTTACCTGTAACCCATTGTTATTTAATTTCCATGTATTTATGCAAGTTTTGTAATTTCTTTTGCCATTAATTTCCAATTTAACTGCACTATGGTATGATAATATGCATGGGACAATTTCAATCCCTTTGCACTCACTTAAGAATGTTTTCTGTGGGGGCTGGGGATTTAGCTCAGTGGCATTTAGCTCAGTGCCTTGCAAGCAGGCAGTCGTGAGTTCGATCCCCGGTACTGATAAAAACAAAAAAGACAAAAAAAAAAAAAAAAAAGAATGTTTTCTGGGTTATTAGATGGTCTATTTTGGAGAATGTCCCATGTGCAACTCAGAAGAATGTGTATTCTGATGTGGTTGGGTGAACATGCTGTAAACAGCTACTAAGTCCATTTGCTCACAGTTTTGATTCAGTTCTGTTATTCGTTTGCTGGCTTTTTGTCTAGTTGATTTATCTCTTTGTGACAATGGGGTACTAAGGTCCCCAATTACAATTCCATTGTTGCTTATTTGGTTTTTCGTATTTCTTAGTTAGTCTTAAATAGTAGGGTGCTCCTGAATTTGATGCATGGATGTTAATGATTGTTAGCTCTTCTTGAATTATTTCCTTGAAAAGTACGTGGTGACCTTCTTTATCTCTTTTGATCATTTTTGGTTTGAAGTTCACATTGTCTACTAATACAATAGATAACCCTGCTTTTTTTCTGGGTTCTTGTTGCATGGAAGATTGTTTTACATCCTTTAACTTTTAGTCTATGAGTTTCCTTTTTGAGTTGGATGTGTTCCTTGTATACAGCATATCGTGGGATCTTGTTCCTTAATCTATTCTGTCAATCTATTTCTTTTAACAGGTGAATTGGGGCCATTTACATAGTTGAATATAACTGATACATACTGGCTCAACTTTGTAATGTTCTGTTCCTGTTGCTGGTTTTCTGCTTTCCCCCTTTTCTAATTGCTTTCCCTGTCTGGTGGTTTCTTTCTGTTGCTGTTCTGGAGATTGCGGCTATTTTTATCTCTATGTAGTATGTCTTTCAATACTCTTGTGTAGGGTTAGTTTGGTGGACACGTATTTCTTCAATTGTTCTTTGTCATGGAAGTATCTTGTTTCTCCATTAAATTTGAAAGTTTTTCTGGGTACATCAGTCTGGGTTGAAAGTTATTTTCTTTCAGGGCTTGAAATACCTCACTCCAAGCTTGTCTTGACTTGAGGGTTTGTGCTGTAAAGTCTGCTGTGATTCTAATGAGCTTTCCTTGATAAGTGAGTCGTGTCTTTAGCAGCTTTTAGTATTCGGTTTTTATGTTGTATGTATGGGATTATAATTGCTATATGTCTGGGTGTAGATTTATGTTTGGCCTTCTGTATGTTTGGCATTCTGTATGCCTCACTTATTTGCATATCAGATTCTTTCCCCATGTTTGGGAAATTTTCTGCTATCACTTCTGTAAATAGTTTACCAATGTTATTCACGTTGACTCCTGCATCTTCATTGATGCCTATTAGTCTTATATTGCTTCTCTTGGAATCATCTTGAACCTGTTGAATTTTCATTTCATGCTGCCTTGTTATTTTTAAAAGTTCTATTCTTTCATGCTCATTAGCTGTGATCCTGTCCTCAATGTCCGAAATTCTATCCTCAGCTTCATTTAAATGATTTCATCAGCTTTCAACAGAATTTTTTATTTCTTGGATATTCATTCTTGTTTCATGCATTCTACTTGTTTTTTATATTGTTCACTCAAGGTTTTCATCAGTTTCCCATGCTCCTGTATTTTTAAAATCTATTTCTTCTCTCGTTAATGCTGGGCAACTCCTTTATTAAAGTTGTCATTTCTGTCTTTACATAAGAAACTATTTCTAACTTGATTTCCTCAGTAGCCTCATGGATTTGTTTCTTTATTTCACTTACTATCTTTTCAGAGATTTCTGTTGTTACTTTTAAAGCCCTCTATTTCAATGTCTCCTGTACTTGCTCTTGGTGAACTAGATGTTTGAGATTGCATTTTGCTATGTTGTTTTGTCATTTTCACGACAGGGGTGTGCATAACTACTGAGTATGGTCTTTTGTACTTGTTTTTCTTTTCAATTGTGTGGGCCTAGGCCATTACACAACTGATCCTGTGAACTTGGTGCTGAGGAGTGCAGCTAGTATCGTGCAATACAGTGACTGGGGCACACTTAGATGGGTTGAGCTGGGGGAGGCGCATGCTTTCCAGCAATACTGCTGGCTGCTCTCTGTGTTGAAGAGGCTGTCTGCAGAGAAAGTGTGGTTGTTACTGAGGGACTCTGTACAACAACCAAATGGATGCTGCAGGTCATCACTGATTCATAGGATTGGGGATTCTGGTTTTCCATTTGAATGTGATAATCTGCAGAGCTGGTGTCAGATTTGGAATTCACTGTAAATGGCTCTTCTGGGAAAATTGGGCCTGCTGCATAGAACATTTTTGTGGTACAAGCTGTCAGTAAGAATATGCAGCCCTCTCTATGCTTGCTATGTTCACGGGCAGCACAAAAGAGTACAACCTTTCCCATTCTAGTGCAGCCCCAACACAGGCACAATGCTGAGAACCAGAAGAAGCTGATGATTGGATGGACCTGAGATTTTTGCCCTCTTCAGGAGTTGCACTGCTTCCTGTTTGTCACTTCTATGCATTTTATTTGCAGAAGCAAAGCGTAGAGTTTCAAAAAAACCCAAGGAAGAGGTCATGAGAGACCTCTAGCAAGCCCCAGGCCTCATGGGAGGCTTCTTCATCAGATGCTGTCCTCTGTCTAAGCGGAGCACCCCAGTGAGAGGAATACATTGCTTGTGGTTGAGAGAAACAGTTTGGTGGTGATGGCATGATCTTCATGCTGGTCAAAACAGTTTTTTTTTTTAAAATAACAAACCTCAGGCTGTGGTCTGTATATATTGTCATAGGCAAATGCACATTCCTATTTAGGAAAGCACAGATTGAGTTTCCTCAAGATGGTTTGAGGGGAGCTGCAGGTGAAAGGAAGGGGAGGTACAGGAAGTCGTCCTGGCTGGCATGATGGTCTTTCTGGTGAGGGTCTTGGGATGCTCATAGGTATTGTGAAAATGATAGGTAGTCTATGGCATCTAGCTCTTTAGAAAAAGATTTTTTGTGCCTGTCTGTGGGCCCTTCCTGCAGCAGATAGGACATGTGTGGAGCTTCATGTTTCGAAAGGGTTTCTTCCTCCAGCAGGAAGAGGAAGACGCTGAAGATTGGCAGGTTGGTGGTCCGGGCGGAGATGCTCCTGCTCTGGGGCTTAGCCAGAACTCTGTGGTAGTGGAGGACGTATTCAGGAAGTCTGCAATGAATGCTGCTACTTCAAGGGGCATGGCTGTTGAAGAGCCTCTCTTAGGGCTTTAAGTTGGAAGCTCTCAGCTTCTGTGACACAAGAACTCTTCGACGCTCTCATGCCAGGAAACAGAGTTTTTGTGGGTACTGCTGTTGAAACCGGAACCAAGAATTCTATCTGCCCTTTCTTGTGTTTCTAACATATTCTCCAGTATTGAGTTTGATCATTTTTTTCTCAAAAGATTCTTCTCTTTCTCCTTCCTGGCCAGCTGTCTGTCTGCTAACACGACTTGCTGCCAGTGGCCCCCAGTGGGGTCTGCACAGTTTTGCCTCCACCTTCCAAATGAAAATTGCCACTGAAGACCCACCAGACCTCCTGGCTTGCTTTTCTCAATCCTCCAGCTCTTGCTGAGCTGACTGAGCTTCTGGTTCTGGGCTGCAAGGCTGCATCTTTCTGTTGCTACTCTGACTCTTCCTGACCTTGTTCATGCTGCAGGACCAGGACTTGCTGCTCTTTCCCCTGTCACGGTATTTTATTTTACAGAGACCAAGGGCTTCAGACATATGCATTATCAGTTCCTTAGTGGAAGTTTCTGAAACACAAAAATACACATTTATTACATAGCATGTGGTAATAAAATGTATCCAGATGTATTATACAATCTCACAGTATTTTAGATAAAGCATTGATCTAACATATTGTAGGTTGATGGAGTACAATAAAATGACATGTAGTCTGTCTTAGGATACTTGAGTATAATACTTTTTAGCAATATTAGCAAACTATTCATGTTAAGTATCCCAGGAACTTCTGGGAGAACAGAAGGAATGGCAACGGTTCTTAAAGAACCTTAGCAAAATGCTTCAAAAACTAGATGAGTGGTTTTATACTGGCTAATACTAAAAGAAAAAAGGCTAAACTGTTATTTTTGGAAGTAGACAAGTAATTCCATCCAGAAATCCATTCCAAACCATAAGAGCTTCTTTTACATCTTGCAGTTCCAACAGTAGTATGTCCTCATGGTCAGGGAACCCAGCTGACTTTGTATATTAAACCACAAAACATACAGATGGACACTGAGTAATACTGGAGTAGTTAAGAACTGTCGTGTAGGTCACACGTGTGGCTGAGATGGCCGGTGTCCTGAAGGAGTTCTTTGGACAAAGAATTCTAACAGTTAATTGTACTGATTAGGGCAAACAGGGCCGTGTCCCCATAGGTAGGACCTATGGGGAATCCTGAAATAACTCTTCAGAGAAAACAATAATTTTTAAATCCTAGAACCAAAAAAGGGAACAAAAAGCAACCTTTAGAAGAGCACCTGCTATGAATTTCCTGCCAGAGACCAGCTTCACAGCTTATGTTGTATCTTTGAATAAATCAGCTGAGAGAAGTCAGTTTGCAGTTCTGGTCATCTGTGTTGAGCTCAGAGCAGTGCTGCCGTGCCCTTGAACTCTTGAGTGGATCTGCTATGTGGTGGCGGGAGGGGCATCCCAATGTATTTGCATTCAAGAAGTTGGTCCCCGGAATGATCAGGGGCATGAATGACTATAAGATGCCATGGAAATGGTCACTGGCTTAGACTTAGTGAAATGTTTCATATGATCTTGACAAATTTCATGTTTTTACTAGTGGCATTTTTCTTGGTGATGTCAGTGCCTGTAGTTATACTCTTCTTGGAGGGTATTTTAGTGAGGGTTTTCCAAGGGAAACAATTTAATACAGGACACATAATTTATAGGATCATTTTATAGTAGTCACCCAAAGAGTCAAATACTAAAGAATGCAGGAAATCTGTCCATATATTGGAGACCCAAAGAATCCAGCTGAGGGCCTGGATCCCATGGCCATGTCCTACATGAGTCCAGCTGAACACCTAGAGCCCATAATAGTGCCCTTCACAAGCCTAACTGGAGGCCTAGAGCCCACAACAAGGTCTTGTGCAAATCTGTTTCATGGATCTGTGCTGGGAAGACCCAAAGGTCAGTGTTTTAAGCTAAAAAGCCAGGGGGATGAAGGGTCTGCACTGGAGCCAGGAAGCGATGCTCAGTGTAAGGACCAGAACTCTCCCAAAGAGAACTGCAGCCATTCTCAGCAACAAGGTCCTGAGCTCCTCCCGCGATAACAGCTGTGTTCATATCAGGAACCTAATACCACAAACTCCTCCAGGAGAACCAGCTGCACCCTCTGCCTCTGTAGTTCTTGTCATGTTGATAACAGTCTTCAGCTGGGCCCTCCACACCCAGCACCTCACTGATTCAGTTTGGCTGAGAGAGGAAAAGCTGCATCACAGCTGGACTTGCAAAACTGTTTCTGGTAAAACTCTCCAAGATAGGAAATTCTTTTAGAACCCTAATTGTTGATACTGGGCTCTGAGCAGCACATCCATTGTCTTAAGCGTTTTGGAACATCTGCTGCAGTTGTGCACAGCTAGCTTGAGTGTGTGCTGCATGAGGCTGCAGCGTGCCCCCGTCCCCCGTCCCCCGCCCCCAGCGAGGCTTTTCTCTTCATTACTAAAACATTCTTGCTCAGGGTCAAAAGAACTTCTGCCTCGGGCTGGTGGATGGTATCATCTCTGAAGGATAAGAGAGTCCATGCACCCGCTACCCCAGCCAAGTTTCTTTACCAAGTCACTACGCAGAGCATCAGCATCCTCATCTGCTCCTTTTCCAAGCCGTCACAGGAAGTATCATTTGGTTGGACTCAAAAAGAGATCCCTGGGGAAGTCTCTCAGCATCCTCTATCTCACTGAAACCTCTCCAAAGAGGGAAGTGACTTCATGTCCAAATATCCTACAGCAGTTTTCAATTGTGTAAGAAGGGCACCCTTTGTAAGTTCATGTTCTAGATCTGGCAGGAAGTAGGAGGCCAAAGGAGGCTTGGAGTGACACATACCACCAGATTAAATGCCCTCATCTGATTGGCGAAAGGATTTTTTTCAATGTTGTATAGCACCCCAACAGATATCCTAAGAGAGAATGGCATTGGCTCTTGGAAGCTGACCCAATAGACTTTCAGTTGTATTTATTTTCTCTTCATCATTTCCTTGATCCATTGCACAGACCCAGTGATCATAGATACCGGATAAAAAAATACTTCCTAGAATATTTTGTAGAAAGTCCTTTAAGATGGTTGCTACTATTGAAATAAACGTACATTTTAAGTGTCCTGCGGCTCCGGAATTCTGTCTCCCTTTTAGCTTTCTGTGTGGGATTTCACATGGGCCTGACTTTCTGTGGTTGCCCCTCCTGAGGGGGCCTTTTTGATTAAGAAAGAAAAGCATGTCTGAGACAGATTTAGGCAGATGCTCATCTTCACAAATAGCTTGCAGAGAAACTCCAAAGAACCGTCCTGGTGGAGGAGACGTTAGTGCCTTGGGCGTTACATATGGCAAATGGTGTTCAGATCAGTGCTGGAATCCTGTCCAAAGGCCCAGTTTATGACAGATTTCTTTTTAACAGTCTTTTGACCTGAATTATTTAGTTTCTGGCTTGCAGCCGTGTGGCTGGGCTTCAGGATGAACTGGCACTGCATCTCCCAGGGCAGCTATTCCATGAGGAAGAGCTCGTGAAGCTTGGAAAGGGTGACAGAGCCTTTGACTCTCAGTGTTGGGAATGAGGTGTCTCATTTTAATTCCATAGAGACATTCATGCCTGGTGGGTAGGAACAGTGCTACTTCTTTTCCAGAACTGACCCATAACTGGTAATATCTCTCGGGGCAATTATCCCTAGCATTGGTAATGACACGTTGATAACTTTACTCGCTGTATCTGAATTCATTACTGTTATAGTTTTAGTCTCTGAAAGGCAGAGCCAGTTTCCTGTTTTGGAGAACTGAATGTGGCCACAAACTTCACCATGAGTCAGCCCGAGACAAGGGGTTTCATGGTGCTGGAGTGGCCTTCTTTGTCCACTTGATACACACAGCTTACTGTTACTGTATATTTGATTTTGACCTCACCAAGCCGGTCACTGAACAAGAAAAGATGCTGCTTCTGCCTCTTCAGGCCCATTTTGAGTTCTACCCTGCTTGCAACAAGCAGAGTCTTCCTGCTGCACATAAATGATGACAGAAACACACAATGTCAACACTAGCGGAAGGACTCCCTCTGGTGCAAGGCCGGTTTTGGAGGGCTTTATCCAGGATAAGGGGTGGAGCGCTCCTCCTCCTTTCTGCTAGTGTTTTCATTGTCTTCTTGGTGACCAGGAAAGAGGAGTGAGGTTCTGTCGTCTTAGAACCTCCTGCCGAGTGGATGTCATTTTGGTGATGAAAATCTGCAAGTCAGTCTGAGTTCAGGAGGAGGCTACCTGGTCGTGTCCACCAGAGGGATGAAGACCAGCTAGCTAAAGTTGCATTGCCATATCAGGAGGGTGACGCGCCTCCCACTCTGGGCTACCTGTTGTACACTAAGAGGTAGTGCGGTGCGATTGCCAAACCCGGATGGACTTCCAAAGGCTTGTGTGAGGTTTCTCTTTGCTATGCATCTGTCCGGTTGTCCTTGCAATGGTACAGGAATATACCTCCTCGCCCTGTTGGGAGGGGAAGAGGGTAAAGACAACAGGTTCATGTTGGACCATGAATTCTGTCTCCATCTCACATATTTTGTCATCTTGGGTTGGAGTTCAACTTTTTTTTTTATCATATTGAACTCCAGGTTAATGTGCCGGGGTGGGATGGTGTGAGGCTGGGCGTTGGAGGTGTTGACCGACTCGCAGTGCAGGGATGCCCTGGGTGTGCGGTGGGGGAATATTGCTCCACAACTCTGGCCTCTGGGCAGTTGGACCATTTCTTTCCCCCTTGTCATTCTTGCCTGTGACTCCTCAGCTTCTGCACAATAAGCTGCTATGGTTTTCAGTGCTCTGTCTTTGATGAATCCTCCCATCTTCTTAAGAGTCCTGACTTCAGTGATGTTTGTGGAACCACGTACTAAGAAAAGTCACACCGGAAAGAGAGTCTGGAAGAGTCCCTTCCTCGGGACCTCTAGGGGATCACAGGGTGAACTGGGAAGTCACTTCCCTAGGCTGCATCTCTGGGAACAGCCTGACTGCCTTGGCTCTCCCCTTCTGTCTGTTGCAGGAAGTTATAGGATGATGTCCTCTATGCTCCACAGCCACTGAGTCACAAGCAAGATGGGGCTGGCTGCCAAGCCTCCCAGCTGCAGTGAACCCCAGGGGTTTTTGTGCTTTAGAGCATGGTTTGGTGGCCAGGAAGGACACTTTACTCCTGTTTTTAAATTAGTATTCAGAAAATTTGATTGTATTTTTCGTTTTGAAAAATAGCAATTGCCTTTGAGGGGAGTTGGTGAGAATTCTGGGTGGTGTTATATATTTACTAATAAGGGTCTTTTCCCTGTTCACATCAGAGGCCGCTGGGCCTGCTGGACCTTGGGCTGGCTATCAAGGGGTTCATTTCTCTATCTACATCATGAGGAACAGGCTGGTTTTGGGAATCTGCAGTCTCCAATTGGCATAGTCATGCGCACCATGGGCTTGATTTGATGCTCTGCTGTTCCTGACTTGAGGGGCCTCATATCTTCCTTTAGCACAGGACTCCGCAGTGTTCTGAAGGTGCTGACTCAGAGCTGAAGTGTGCCCATACTAGATGAGCAGGGTGAGAGACTGGGATTTTATATGGAATTCTAGAAGGGGAGGATGTTGGTATTATGATCTTCTCAGTGGCAGGTGGGGCTCTGTGGGGTGGGATCACTATGACCCTCAGTGTGTGTGAGTTTATGCACAACCAGGTGCAATGCTAAAAAAAAAAATCTAGCTGTCAATTAGCAAACAGCTTCACATCTGAGGTGAATGACGGTGGAATGTGTTTCTCTGATAAGCAGCAGGTGTCTGGTGGGGGCACTGGCAAAGCAGAACAGTTCCATCTATTGTTGGTATAAAGTGACAGAGTGCAAACTCTTAAGGATATAATAGTGGGATCTGACTTCAGGGCTCTGTCCTTGTGGGTCCCTCCGCCTTTGGAGGAACTTTCTTCTCTTGGCTTTTGCTTCACTTTCTCCCCAACTGCACTCTTTGGGTCCCTGGCAAGTCCCACTTTGCTCCATCCTCCTCACTCTAGGTTTTGTGGTTTTTTGCTCATGCACTTTAAAGATGTTCCCTGAGCAGCAGGGCACGTGTGGGCTCTGCTGACCACTCCCACCTGGCCCATTTCTGCATTGTTTGTAATACTCCCTGCCTAGCCAGCGCTCCCACCCTATCCTGCAAGGCAACAAATCCCTTGGTCAGGGCAGGTGGTCTGTAATAGCCCCTATGCTGGCATCGCCGCTGCCACCAGGATATCCTAGACAGTCCCCACCTGGCTCCCCGGGCCTCGGTGCTGCTCCCTGGAGCCAACTCTCTGGCTCTTGCTTTATGTGGATTTGCTGACCAAAACAAAACAAAACAAACAAACAAACAAAACATAAGGTATAAGGGCTCTGAGACAGGAAATACACTAGAGCCCAGGAGAGGGGCTCCATAGAGTGTTGGCAACAACTCGTCCTGGGCACTTGGGGCTGGCGGAGCCATCAGGGTCAGGGAACCAACAAGATTCTTCTTAGGGGGAAAGCATGGAACTCCAGTGTTGAAGGTTGAAGTAAGCACAAAGTTCAAGGCAGATGGTGAACAATGATCTGTTTCTCACTCCTGTGCCCCTCTTGTCCATTTGCGGTAGGAAACGATCCCATCACCTCACTCCTGTAACAAAGAGCCCTATTGGTATATGGGCACTTTTAATTCACATGGATGGCATTGTTCTACCAAATCTTAATTCTCTTTTCTCACTCTGAGATGTTTTAAGATATACCCTTCCCCTCTCCAGGCTTCAAACTTACTGAAATTACTCAAAGAGTGTTTGGGTATGTGGGCTAAGCCTGTTGATATTTGTTGCATTATAAATGAAAGGGGAGACACTTAAAATATTTATTTGCTGATCCATTTGAAGGTAGCGGGGATGAACACATTGCATGTTAACATCAGTAACGTTTTAGCCATATTATAAAAATAGTCTTGCCCTTGCGGAATCCCTGCCCTAATTTTCAGTTTGTTCCACAATATAAAAAAGCACCAAGAAGGACAGAATCTAGGAAGTAAATTCTATTTGTGTTGCTTTATAATACTGATGTCAAATACTGAAATGTATTAAATTTCTGCTCAAGTGTGTGGGCTCGCCCTCTTAGCTATGGGTTGGCACCATTGCCTATAATATGAAAGACTGGATAGCAGAGATTCTGTGTCTTACCAGTATAATTTTTGGTGTTTTATGTTGAATTTGTCATGTCATAGAATAGATTATTTTTACAACACAGAGAACAAAAATTTGTCATATATGAGCAAGCTATATGCATAACTCTATTTAGTTCACTTATTTTGCAAACCATGCAAACCATAGGCTGTTTTTATTTAAAGGTTGAGATGCTACCTTTTTTGAAGAGCGCAGGACAATGTTTTCAGTATATTGTTGGGCTATATGATCGGATTGAATTGTAATAGATTTTCTGAAATGAAATGTCATACTCTCTTCCTACCACCAGTTCATAGCAACCCCAGTCTACTTTGTCTGTATGGATTTGCCCATTCTGGACATTTTATACAAATGGGGTTATATAAGGAAAGGCTGTTTGTATCTGGTTCTTCCTAACTGGTATAATGTTTCTGAAGTGCATTCATGACATTGCATGCGTCAGGACCTCATTCCATTGATGGCTAGTAATATTCCACTGTACAGATATATCACAGGGTATTTCTCCACCACTAGATGGGCATTGGATCGTTTTTACCTTTTCACTACTATGAATAATGCTAAGAATGTTTGTGTGCAAGTTTTTATGTGGACATGTGCTTTTGATACTCTTGGATATGTTATTTTTAAATGTCTCCTTATTAATTAAATGGGTAAATGATGCTTGTATCTCAGATAGCTGTGGCCATGTGCTAACTTGGTGTCCAGTTCTCCTGACAACTCTTCAGGGCTTTCCGTCCCAAGTCAGAAAGGAAGAAACGAAGGGCCTTGCAGGACACGCTCACACCTCTAATCTTTGAGATTTCCCAGCAGAGCCCTGGAAAATCACAAAGATTCATTCTTTCACCTTGTAAAAAGAGATAATAGAGGTAATTGTTTAATGTACCCATATTATAGGATGTGCATGAGAAGAGTTGTCAGAGTAGAACAGATGCTTAGTCTTGCACAGGTTAAACTTATACAGGCAAAATGGTTTTAATAAATGATCAAATATTTTTAAGATTATATGTTGTATGGGAAGCTCCTGGTGGCCTGTTAAGTCCCTCACTGCCCGAATTTTTACTCTCAGGGGACATATTGATAAAGAAACATATTCTGAATTTTTGGTCATGGTAATAAATTATCCACTGCTCTGAAGTGTCAGTTTACAGGTAGTGTTTTAATTGCTCTCATGCCTACCCGAAGGCTCTGTTCTGAACTACAGTGTCTTCAGTGAAAAAGGACAAGAAGCCTCATGGTAAATGACTGTGTCATGGACCTCAAACTGTCCCTACATCGGACAACAGACTCACGTGAACTGGTTTCTGAACTGACATCACCTAAGCTATTCTCTGGCTATCTCCATAGACTGAGACAGAATTTCCAAGACATTCTCTAATCCAGAAGCAGATGGCTTCCTGAGAGCAGACTGTTAATCTCCAGGATCCAGTGGGACTAGAAATAATTCCACAGCACACCATGCAGTGATGTGGGAATGTCACCGTGGTTGCTGGTTTAGACTGTTGTTAATATTGCTTCAAAGCATTCTGTCTTGGGCAGAGGGAGCACTTCCTCCTCTTCAGCTCTCTGTAGTCCACAGTAATTTAGTGGACTCTGCTTTTGAAAATAAAACGTTTGAAAATGAGATTTGATTTTCATTGGCGGGCCGGGTTCTGTAGTTATGGTTTTAATTTTCCTTCATAGTACATGACCTTTGCCATTCATGCACCCTCTTCAGTGAAGTGTCAACAGGTAAGGATCTAAAGGCCACTCACACACTCCATCGAATGTCCTGAGGGGAGCTTGAGAACCCAAATGGAATGTTTGGCTGAGACCTCACCACAGGCTGTGGTCCCTGGACAGAAACAAAGTACAAATATGTTGGGGACACTGGATCCGGCCTTGGGGCTTCAGGTTCCCTCCTGCTCCTGCCAAGGGACGGGTGTGCATGTCTACTCCTGGTGGACACGGGTGACCCTTGGGGTGTCTGTTGGGTTCTGAGCATTCACATACCCCGAGAAGAGTGCAAAGGTTTAGGAACAGTTTGCATGTGTCCCCCAGAGGTTTGTGTACAGGAAGCTTGGTGTCCCCACTGTGGCAAACGTGAGGTAGTGAGGACTTTAGGCAGTGGGCCCTACAGTAGGTAACTGAGCCCTGGAGCACTGCCCACAGAAAGGACTTACGCTGGCCTCTCAGAATGAGCTCATTCTCATGAGAGTGGGTCATTAAAAAGCAAGGCTGCAGCCAGGCGTGGTGGCTCACACCTGTAATTGCAGCACTCGGGAGGCTGAGGCAGGATGATCGTTGGGAGTTCGAGACCGGCCTGGGCTACAAAGTGAGCTCAAGACCAGCCTGACCTGCATAGCGAGACTCTGTCTCAAAAAGAAAAAAAAAAAAAAAAAGGCTGCACCGCAAGTGTGGCCACCTTTGCACGTTGCCACCATTTCTGAGTCATGTGGTGACATGGCAGGAGCCTCTCATAGGGATGCTGGTATCAGTGGAACGGACCCTCAAGCCACCAGAATTATAGGCCAAGCAAACTTCTTTATTTAATACCCAGCCTCATGTATTTTGCTGTGACACAGAACCCCGGTTGGCATGGAGCCCTGCCTGTGTGTGTAGCTCCTGACCAAATCCCCTTAGAAAGGGAGCAGCCATTCAGGAGCCTGGTCAGTGCAGCCCAGGTCCAGACTGCTTTAGGGACCTACCAAATGTTTTCTTTTAAAAGAATTTTGTTGAGGAACCTAGTACTTTAACCCCGTGGGCACCTTGTCTGAGGGGCAGGAGGGCTGAGTAGGACCCCTGAGGTACTGTGAGTCCTGAGGGAGCCACACAGCTCCCTCAGGAAGTAGAGAAAGTGCCTTCTGACTTGGAGGTGAGAAATTCAACATGGGTCTCACTGGGCTGAAATCCAGGAACAGCAGCCCTGTTCCCTGCCTTTCCCAGCTTCTAGAGGCCAGCCCTACCATTTTCACAACCAGCAAGGGCTGGTGGACTCTTCCTCACGCTGGGTCACTCTGGTTCTGGTTCTGACTCTCCTGTCACTCTTTTTTATCTGTCAGAACTTCAGATTTAAATTCTCCCAATTCTGATGTGTGCTCCTGAGGGCCATAAGAATTCAAGTGACCCCAAAACCTGATTAGTAACCCCATTCCTCTAAGCTCAATTCTCCTTTGCCATGTGAGATGAGGTATCTTACTATGTCCGGTGGTTAGGGGTGGGCACATTTGGGAGTCACCGTTCTGCTCTCCCCAGCCTGCCCGGCCCTTGAGACCTGATTGTTCTGGGGAGGAGAAGCCACTAGGTAAGGAGAAGAGCTACATGGAACAGGTGCCTGGGCCGGGGATGTGGTGAGTCGTGCTATCCAGTGTCCTCGAATCTAACTGTGGGTACTGCCGAAACATACCTCAGGACCACATGGTATGCCACAGAGAAAAATGGTGCCAGGTAAGGGGCTGGAGGTTGGGTGGCCTCCGTCTGATTAGAGTGGGACTCACTGAGAAGGGCACAGAACCAAGAGTGGAGGAACAGAAGGTGGGCGCTGTGGTCTGTGAAAAGTGGGTAGCTGAGTCCAGTCCTTCGGTAGCCTGCGCCCTCCCAGAGCTGGCCCTGCCCTCGTCCTGAGTGAGTGCTTTCCCTCTTCCTCTGAACATCTGCTCTACAGAGCAATTCGCAATTCCGTCATGAGCCAGGCTACCTCCGGGCCTTGGTGTGATAGTTTATGCTAATTTTTCCCTGCCCCGATGATCCTCTAACCCCCTTTTCCAAGCCAGACTCTGCATCTTTTCCAGGTTTCAGCTGCTCTTTGGCCTCATCTGGGAATTCCCAGCAGCCGTGCGCCTAGGTAAGGGGTGATCTCCTGGGTTTCTCGCAAGACCCACCACAGTCACCAGATCACACCGAGTTACTCTTCATCTCAATGTTAAAGCTCCCGAAGCCAGGGGTTGTCACACAGGACTCTGTCTCTCCCATCTAGCAAGAGGCCTGCCTCCCAGTAGGTGTTCAACAAATATCTGTGAGCCGAACCTTTGTCCTGCCTGCTGCCTGCTTACTATCTGTTCAGCCACCATAGTGCACAGCACACTCATTGTGCACCCGAGTGTGGAATCACCACCTCCAGCTGGATTCTGACTCAGCCGTGGACTTGCTGCCTTCCTTACCTTCAGTGAGCTACTTCGATGTTCTGAGCCATGGTTTCTAGGAAGAGGAACTGATAGCAATATTTTTCTGTATTGTGGGTGTGAGTAACAAGCTAGCCAGTCCTATAAATATGCTGAAGAGAGGGCCTGACAGAGGGCACATGGTCTCCCAAACCTGTTGGGATGGTATCTCCTTGTGCTGTTTTTTATTTTTAAAAAATAATTTGTGTGCATGTTTTTTACCACACAACTTTCCAACAGGGGCTTTTTGCATTCAGTTGTTCTCAAAACAACAAAAAAAGACTGGGCTTGTGCAACAAACTGTCATCACCAGGAGATGAGCTCTCTTGAGGGATTCTGCCGAGCCGAGGGCAGGGCCATTTATCATTGCTGTCCAGTTTTCCCCATCAGTCACTTAGAAACCCCGTAACTCCATTCATTCTTCCTGGTTTTAGCTGGAACAATGTTCAGGCAACACTACAAGATGCCAGGAGCCCATGCCCATGTGTGTGGCTTCTGAAAAAAATCCCATTAGAAAGGTGCAGACATCTTCTTTAGTAGGTTTCTGGTCAGTGCAGTGCCAAGGCCCAGGCTACTTTGGAGACCTGACAAAACATTTTTGTTTCATTTTATCTTTGTGTTTTTGAGGTAGGGTCTTGCTATGCAGTGCAGGCTGGCCTTGAGCTGACTTTGTAGCCCAGGCTGATCTCAAGCATGCAAGGATCTTCCTGCCTCAGCCTCCTGAGTGCTGGGATTACAGGTGTGCGCCGCCACACCTAGTTCATTTTATTTTTTAATCTAAAGGAAAAAAATGACCTTTTAGTTTACAACATTAGTATAATTGTCTTTATACCAGTGTAGTATATCTTACAATATGGGAATTTGAGGGGGTGACTGCAGCCTAGGTGCTATATTTCCCTTCTTTGGGAATGGAATCATCTATCCTTTCTTTAGAATTTTCCTCCCCACCCCACATTTAATTCTAATAAGGGTTTTGCCACCTGCTGGCCACGATTGATTGGTCAGAGGTCATACGACCCAAGGTGGGCCAATCAGAGTTCCTCCTTTTTGGCATTTTGAAATGGCGCTAAGGAACAGTTCCACTTTCCCTTCTGGGGCCAACTCACTCATGCGTAATTGTTTATTGAGCAGCTGCTCTGCATTGGTGTAGCCTAGGCATTGGGCACATAGCCAGCAATGGACATGTTTTCTGTCCTGTGGAGGACACAGGTCTGAGAAAACAAGCCATCACTTGAGTGAAGCTGACATGAGCGATAGGGAGAGTGCTGACCATATTTCAGCTCCCGGGTCAGACTGTCTTGGGGGAACTTGCAGACCTGTGAGATAGCCCAGCTCTGTCCACTGATTCTCCTTTTTTTGCCTGAACCAGCTAGAACTGGACTTTCATTTTCTACCCAAAGACCTGAGAGGTGAATGTCCCAGGGTTCTTGGAGCTGTTGTTATTTTTTTTTTTTAATTTTGAAGGTAGTAAAATACAACAGAACAAGACAGAATAAAGCCAACTGAGACTGTGTAGTGAAATTGGTACAGAACTTCACAACAGGTTACCGGGATAACAGTAATAGGTATCACAGTATATTTCATTATCTTTATAATAGTTGTTCTTTCGATCACATATATAAAAATAAAATGAAATACAGATTATAGAACTTACCAAAACAGAATATTGAATAGAGCAGTACCATTAATCAGAATAAAGCAAAACAGTAATAAAAATATTTGCCTTCAAAGAGATGGTAGAAGGAAGTCCCCCTTATTTGCTATGGTCAACCTCCCAGGAGATGCTCAGATTTCTGGTTCCCATTTGCTAATGGGGGGACAGGAGAAGGGAGGAAGGGGAAGTGGGATGTTTGATTCTAGGCTGTGCACCAGTAGGTTCACTATTGCTTAGCAGGAAGGCAGGCTGGTTGCTTGGTTTCCCAGCGTCCTAAGTTCTAATATGGTATAGATCTCAGGAGCTGCTGGTAGTTCTCCCCCTGGAAGGGCCACAGTCTGCCACACCACAGCTACTTACCAGGGAGGTGAGCTGCTTGCTTGGTTTCCCAGAGTCCTAAGTTCCAATATGGCGTGGATCTTAGGAGACACTGGTGGTTCTTGAGCTGTTATTATTCTAACCTGAAACTCTTACATTCAAGCAGACACCGCCCTCTTGCCTAATGCTGAGAGCCCTCATTTCCTCTGTCCATCCCCTGCCTACCCACCCCATCTCTTCCACCTGACCCTTCAGAGACCCCAGACAAGGAAATGGTGGTCTTTACAAGCTCAGCCCTTGGGCATTGCAGTAGTGCCTAATGCTTTGATCACGTCCTTCATCTAGAGACATATTTCTCATTTGTCCTTCAGAAAACTTACACTTTCCTGGTTTCTCTCCACCTCCCTGCTCCTTTCAACTGAGCCAGCCGTGCGCATGTCCATGGATCCTTTCTCGGATCTCCCTCTGTCACTTCCCAAGTGATCTCACCTCCATGACTCTTATCTTCCCCAAATTTTTCACAAATTCTTATCTCTAGCCTCAACCTCTTCCAGAACTCCAGATTCAGACATTCGGTGACTGCTGACACCTTTGTTGAAGCTGGACGTCCTCCATGGCCTTCTCCCTTGCTCTCCACCCTGCCCTCAGCTTCGCTTTCGGTCCTTGAGGTTGTCCTGTGTGGACTCCATCAACACATCCCTGGTCTCCTGGTTTTACCTTGGCTTCAGGCAATGTGAACCTGAGAGGAGCTGGGAGGGAAGCGGGGAGGAGAGGCTATGCAGTATTTACTCCATGAGAGTTAACCTGGGGTTGGCTGTGTGTTTGAACCCAGTATGTATCATTCCCTATACCAACTCTTCCCTTCCAGATCCTGATTGCCTCTTCTTTTTCTCCTTCCTTTGGGCCTGAGGTAGTGACAGCAACTCCAGTGTTTTTAGTCCCTCACTATTCAGTCCTCTGTGACTCCTCTGAATTTTTTACTCACAGGTTTGTAACAGGCCTTTGAGAACAAATCCTCCTTGAATGATATAATTTGAAGGTGCCATCTGTTTTATATTGAGATCTGGACTGAATTACTACATAATTGGCACTGGAGTGGGCCACAGGAAACAGCCTGGATTTTCTGGGGTTGGGTTAAGGAAAAACGGGACATGGATTCTCCATGAACAGGTGGTGACACAAAACCTTACAGAATCATCAGAGCTAATGACAGCGAAGATAGGCAAGTACAGGGTAAAACACTGAGGTTTCAGATGGCTGTGGCATTTAGTTTCTATGGCAACAAAGTGGAATTTAGAGTTTGGAATCACCTGGATTCTTCTTACAACCCAAGAGGACACATAGGGAAAAGGAGAATTTAAAAGCTACGAATATCCAATTAAGAACATATGATGAACAAGAAGAATTCCAGGATGGTCTTGAAGGACACTGTCATCTCAAGTAGTCAAAGGGTAGAGAGGGATGAAGACCAAGACCAGGAGAAATGGCAAGGGCTGGCAGTTTGCAGAGGCAAATGTCCGGCCTGAAGGTGAGTGTGCCCAGGGGGAAGCAGTGTGGGGCCCTGAGACACGGGGAGGAACCTGTGAGCAGACATGAGAGAAACATGCACATCCAAAGCTTCAGTTTCTCCCGGAGCTCCTCCCTGTAACTCCACTTCCCAGGCCCCACGCCCTGTGAGGGACCTGCTCCACCTCTTATGTCAGCCTTGAAAGGGTTGCACGTGGTCATGAGCCCATAGTTTCCTGCCAGCCCCTGGCTACCACGCCATCTTCTATGGTTCCCCTGGACCCCCACCCACTGCTTGGTAAGTAGTTCTCCCTATAAACAACCCTCCCCAAATTATCCTAATACAAACATCCACCTCTTTCCTGTTGGTATCCAACAGGCACTGAAAAGCAGGCAGCATGACCTGCTCCTCTCCTGGGCGTCTCCTCTCAGTGATCAGCATCCAGCTGCTCTAGCAAACAGCCAACAGCCTGCAGCCTTTCTTCCTTCTTGACTCTTCTCTTTCCCCCCAAATCACTTATCCAGTTCCTTCCAAGCCCTTTCAATCCCCAGAACCAGAACCTGATGTTTGCTATCACCTCCCTGCCTCTTGGTCAGTCCAAGCCTTTGGCCTTTCTTAGCTCACATCCCTTTCTCTCTTTCTCTCTTGCTGCTTATAGTCTAGTGCCCACCCAGAAGTCAGAATGACCTTTGCAATAGATTGGGCTACCTCTATGATGTCACTTTCTTGGAAGCTTCCCTTGCGATTTCTAATGAAATCCAAAGTTCATTTTATTATGGCCTCCAAGATCCCACATAGCTCGACTGGCTCTGTTTCCCCAGCCTCTGCCCCTTTCCAGTGACCTTCCTTCTGAGCATACCAAAAACCCTTTCTACCTCAGGGCCTTTACATCTGCTCTTTCCTCTGTGAAGCTTCTCTCCTTCTGGATGGTAGCAGGTTCACTCCTTCACTTAAGTCTCTCCTTGAAGATCCCTTTTACAGAGAGCCTCAAATAGTCTCTTTCCCTCTCCATCAGGGGTGTGTTGTGTGTGAGTGTGAGAGTGCACTTGTGCACACTATGTGTGTGCTGTCTTTCACCTTAGAGTATAATTTTATGAAGATAATAAATATTTGCTATTCAGTGAGGCCAATGAAGCAAGCACAAAATGTCCATGGGGTTGGTATCCAACCCAGACACTGGAAAGCTAGTAAGGGGTTTTCTGAGGAAATGATAATTCTCTTTGTCACCACTGAAAAGGGTGGCTGAGGGCCACTTTGGCCTGCTGAGCACTCTAAGGGGTCCTCCTGTGGGGTCGTATATTCCCTGAGTGGTCAGGGCCATGTCTTCGCAGCACCATCAATACATCTCTGTGTCTCCTATTTTGTTTTCTTGCTGTCTCCTCATGTGACATAACATGGAAAGTGCTGTCACAAAAATGTCCCTTGGGAAAAGAACTGCAGTAGTCTGAGGTCTTTAAAGTTCTTCCCAGTCACCTGGCATCTTGTGGAATGGACCAGCCACTTCTATGAACTAGAAACTTTACCATCGTGACCTTGGTTCTCAAGGATGCAACTAACTCCAGCCTTCTGAGTAAGGTTCAGAGCCCTGTCCTCCTCCTCAGCCTGTACAGAGAAGAGCCGAAGCTGCCAGGCACCTTGGTTTCTCTCAGTGAACTCTTGACTGTCGTGTTAGCAGTGGGGTAAGTGATGGAGTTGCTTAGAGAAACCCAAGTCATTAGAAGGATGACTTAGACTATTTTCTGTTGCTATAGTTGAAGACCAGACAGGTTGGATAGTTTATTAAAAACGAAGGTTCATTTAATGAGTCATGGTTCTGGAGGGAGGCTGGGAAGCCAAGAGTATGGTGCCAGCATCTGGTGAGGGCCTTCGTGTTGCATCATAACATGGCAGAATGCATCACATGGCAAGATGCAGCAAACATGCTACCTTGGTTTGTCTCTTCTTGTAAAGTTACTAATCCCATCACGAAGCTCCTACTCCTGTGACCTCATTTAATTCTGATTACTTTCCAAAGACCTTACCTCCAAATACTATTAACATATGGCCATGGGGATTATGTGTCCAATATAGGTATTTTGGGGATAAACATCCAAACTATACTAAAGTTGCTCTTGCTGGGGTGGCCTGAGGTGTGAGGACTTCCCTCCAAAATACAGAGTGATATGGATTTGTGCCTGGCTTCAGTAACTATTCAAAAGAGAGTTGTGTGAATGCAGAATGTTCCCCGAGATAATCAGCCTTCTGACTGACATGGCTGGGTCTGAATGGGGCAGTTGTATTGTTTACTTTTGGTGCCATTTGGAGTGGGAGATAATGAGATCCTGGCCTCTTGAGGGAATGGAGCTGGTCTAGGATTTTCCTCCAGACAGCTGTGCTTGTAGCTTAAGCAATAGATCGATCTACCCACCAGCCCCTCAGGTGCCTGTGAGTCAGGCAACAACCAAGGACTACTAATGAGAGAGAAACACTAAAACTGAATCCAATGTCACCCCGTACTCCCTATAATTTTTAGTCCCTGTTCTCTTGGTGTAGCGTTCTTTACATAGCAGTCTTCGGATCATTAGTGATTGTACCGTGGTGGTCTGGAGACTGTCCCTTCTCTCCCTTTGTCCCAATGGATAGATACCTGTGCACAGAATTAACCAAAGGAGCTCATTAACAAAGACCATATCTTCCCAAGAGCACCAGGCTCCCTTTCTCTGAAAGGGGAGTGCTCCTGGGAGAAAGGGTTCCAGCAAACCTGGTCCCAGAGCCACAAGCCAGTAGGAGGGACCCACTTCTGCCCCTTCGTGGATTCCAACCCATCTCTGCTCCATTCATTGTGACTCAGAGGGCTTGGACCCAAAGCCTGGAGCAGTGTATGCATTGAAGGGTAGAGTGTCTCTGCCCTCTCATCAAGGTGGACACTGGCTGAAGACCAGGGGAGCCTGGATCCTTTCAGAGGGCTCCCCTTCTAACCTCTTTTCTTCCCTTCTTCTCTGGCTTTGGGGTTCCCATTTGTTTTTCTCTCTATATTTTCTTCATTATTATCTGACCGGCTCCATCTTCCAGGTTTTTCTCTCTATATTTTCTTCATTATTATCTGACCAGCTCCATCTTCCAGGTTCTCAGTTTCTGTTCTTCCCAGCATCTAAATCCAAGCTTTCCATTGCATGGCACCAAGTAAAATCTCAAAGCCACACTTTCACCCAATTTTAGATTCACACCTTCCAACTGACACCTCAGGGCTCAACTTAAAACTCCAGGTACACTTACAGGCCCTGATGAGATCAGATGTCCACTCTTGCCCAGTCAGCTGTGGGCAAGCAGATAAAAGTCAGATGGCAAAGTGAGATGTGCCATCCAGCCTGTGAACAGGAGGGTTCTTTCAGAAGTGGGTACGGCTAGTAGAGAAACCCAATGAACAAGAATTCCAAGACACTCTTGAAGGACACTCTCATCTCAAGTGGTCAAAGGGGAGAGATGGATCAAGAAGGAGACCAGGTAAAATGACAAGGGCTGAGCGTTGGCAGTGAGAACTATACCTGCCTCAGGTGACAGGATCCTGGGTGGTCTCCTGCCTCAGATAAGTTTCTGGATATATCAAGTTCAGGCACATTTCCACAAGTGACTTTGGAGTCAAACCATCCCATATTTGAGTTTTGGTTTGCTACTTAGGAATTATAGCATCTTGAATGGGTTACCTATCTCTGAGTGTTAATTTCATCTGAAAACAGTACCTCTCAGAATTGTAGTGGGATTAAATAATGTGGTAATATCAACATGCATCTTGTGGACAAGAAATCAGTGTTTAACAATTTTTAGTTATGTCTCTGTCCTAGGATCACAAAAAGCTCCGTGGATGTAATGGCCAAATTGGCCCTGTGGACATCTGATTGGGGGTTGCTAGGTAGTCTGCACTCTGAGAGAGGAAAAGTTTGAAGCTAATAGTGGCCTGGAACTTCTCATTGGTGGTTCCTTCTGCTTGGTGGCAATAACCTAGTCTCCTTGTGGCCACATCTCATTAGTACCCTACTGAAGGAGAAGATGCAACGGTTTGCAGTGTGAATCCAATCCACTAAATCCATACCAGACTCTGTCCCCAGCTGGCCAAGAAATGTGGGGCTCATTCCTCAGTCCCTGTTCAAAATCTTCATTTTCTGTGACTGTATTTTGGAGACAATCACAGTGCCTCTCTTAAAGGACTAAGAGAGATCCACAGGTGGGCCATTGTGCACAATACCCAGACCCAGTAAACCTTCACTGAACTGGGGACTGCTGTATAATCTGTGATGTAGAAACAAAATGGACAAAGAAGTGACTTGGGTTGGTGAAGGGACAGGTAAGGAACGGTGAGACGAGACCACAGAGTTTTGGGGTCTTACATTCCAGTTAGATCTTCCCAGAGACCACCACCCACCTACCCAAAGCCATCCCTTTGACAAGGAGAGTTAAATGCAGAGGGAAGGTGTCCGCTGGACAAGGACTGGGGGAACATCCACAGCAGAATGTTTCCACTTTATTGTCTGTAAACTCTTCTTTGGTAAACAAGAAGACAGGAACCCCGAAGAGAAAAGGAGCACACTGTGTACAGAAGGCAAGGAGAGGAGGGGTACCTTGCACAACAGAACTCCGAGAAGACAGCTACACCATTAGCGAGGTGGTGGACGGGAGCTGGGATGGGGCCAGGCAGGGGGCAGCGATGGGGAGGAGTCTACGCTGTTGGACGTCAAAGCCTAAATCCTACAGTGGATGAGCTCATGCATCACAGCAGAGAGAACAGGGAAGCTCCGCCCACGTTCCCACCCACCTTCCACGCAGCTGGTAACCCATGGCGGGCAGAGTAGTGTGCCTGGTCAGTGCTGGTTAGAGGCAGGCTTGAAGGAGGCCCCTAAGCCGCCTACCCTCAATCTCTTCTTCTTCTTTTGTTATCAGAAATTGAACTCAGGACCTTATGCTTGCCAGACAGGCGCTGTGCCACTGAGCCATATCCCCAGCCTACCCTCCATCTCCTCTTTCCTGCTCTGCAGGCTGGTGATCAGGTTGCAGGGGAGGTGGGAGGGGCACCCATGATCTCTGAGTCTGGGGAGAACTATGAGGGCTGCAGGGGCAGGGTTTGGGGTGGTAGAGGAACCCGTGTCCCCCTTTTTACATGGGAGGCTCGCTGCACAGCACAATCTCCAGGTCCTTTCGGTAGAGCTTGCCTGCCTCGGCCAAGGACATGACACTCTTTCTGTAGTTGGTGAGCTGCTGGATGTTCATTTCCTGGGTGACAGAGGCAAAGGAGAGAGCAGGGTCAGCAGAGGAAGATGCCACCCAAAGGAGCCCTCCCACCCAGTCACACCTGTCTGAGACTTTCATCTAGTCTGAGGGTGGGTGACTAGAGAGACCCAAAGGATGAGCTTTGCAGTCTGATGGACCTGGATTATTTTACTTTCTTGCTGCATCACTTTGGGGAGGCTGTCTTTCTGAGGCTCAGCTGCCTCCCCTGTGGAATGGGTCCATGAAGAGGATAGTACTTGCCTCCCCATCATTAGGTGAGTAAACTGATAGAAACTACATTTAGCACAACACTGTGCAAGACGGGGCAGTGACAGGGGTGCCAGTTTTTATTCTGCGTAAGGTTCCTTGACGCAGAGCCAGTCTGGGTCTCTCTGGCTGATGGAGACATGGCCAGGAAAGCTTCTTGCTGTTATCTCCAGGCTTTCTGGATCACACTTTCTTAAGCAGGTCCAATTTAAACAAGGAATTATGTTTCCTCCTGCAACAAAGCTCACAAGCCTACTCTTTGTTCACTGGCTTCTTGTTTTCAGGAACCACTAAGCTAGGTGATCCATGAATATATGCCCAGAGTCTCATGCAAAATGGAGGCCAGCGTTAAACAGAATTCCCATGTGCCACATACTGGGTACACACTTTATAATAATTGCTTTGGGTAAAAACAACAATGGTCTGAAATGTAGCAAGATCATTCCATCGTCAATACCAGACTATCACGTAAACGACTTTTTCTTTTGAGCTTTGCTTTTCCCCTTCCTCTGCCTCCTCCTTCCTCTTCTCTCCTGTCTTCTCCTCCTCCTATTTTTTTCTACTGCATTTTATTCTTCTGTATTGAAGACACTGGCAAATATTTTTTTAAAATCTCCATTCTTCTCTGAGAAAACTGAGGTATAAATACCAAAATATTCACTAAAGGTTGATCCAACTCACAAATACCCTTAGCTGACAGAGCCCTGATGTCTACCTGGCTCATTACCTGACTTGCCTGTCTTTAGTTTCTTTTTTTTTCAGTGCTCAGCAGTCAGTCTTTTTCTTGCTATTTGGGGGTATTCCTCCTGTTACTAACCTGGCTTGGTGCTGCCACCCAGCCCAAGGCACTTAAGCCTTTCCACCGTGGGGGCACCTTTCTTGAAGCTGTGAAGTCTGGAAATGTCGTCTGATTCCTCACACTGGGTGCACCAGAACTTTCATACAGAGTTTTCCGAGCCAGAAAACTCCCGAAACGAGGCTGCAAGTGAGTGTCTTAAAGGATGGGGCTGCTTACTTTCAAGGTCTCCAAGCATTACTTGAGACTGGGAAAGGCTTTTCTGAGTTGCCATGATCTTAGGTCTGCTGAGAAATATCGAAGCTCAATCCCATCAGCCAGGCCCTTCAGGAGCTTGCAATATTAATCTGTTAAGGAGCCTTATCACAGCCTATGCAGGCACCATCAAAATGGAGCTTCAGCTGCGGCGTGGGCTCCCCAAAAATGGCCATTCCCTTCTCAGCTTAGTTGCTGTTATTTAGTCATGCAGCTCCTGCTCTCTGATTCATTTTCTCAATCCCCAGGTGCTGAAGCTGGGGCCTGGTCCAGGTGGAAGGCTCTCAGGTAAACAGCGCTATTAATAGCCTGTTCTCTATACCCTTCAGAGTTGCTTCCAAATCTCAACACCCAAATCTTTGCCTTTGTTTCCACATCTGGAGCAAACCTGTGCAGCTTTGTGCATTGTCTTTCTTATTCAAGAAAGAGCCTAGGGAGTTAATGACCAGGAAATGCAGATCATTCTGAAATTGATATGTGCTTTCAGGGTTTATCAATCTCAGGTGTTAGACGGGACCTCCTGAAGACTAATCACACCTCATTAATTCAATTACAGCTAAAGATACTTTCCATTTATGGTCCCCAACGTTCCTTGGGTGCATAAGTATTTTTCAATAATGTGAGTGCCAGGAAAAGTTAGCTGAGTTCAAATACCTTGGTGAGAACTCCTCTTCCTAGGATGCATTTGATTCCTTATCATTTATTTTCTACCTCTTTGAAAAAGCACTTGTAAGGAACATGAAAAAAACATGTAAGATGAAATAAGTGAGGGATGATATTCAGGATGAAGGGAAAGAGATCAGAAAGTTCTTACAAAGAGAGGATGCAGGAAATTTCCCCGCCCTGAAATTTAGCATTCAGTTTAGTTCTTGTCTGGCAGCCAAAGCAGTTAGACAACTCAAGGAATTATAGAGATTTCATCATCTAATTAAATAAAGCAGCAGAATCACTTGGCTCATGAAAGATATTTTTCAGGCCATGAAGGAAGACAGCTGCAAAGGCCTGGTCTCCTAGTGCTGTGTCATTGGATCTCCTGGCCATGGGACCAGGGGACCTCCTGGAGGGGAAGGTGCCTGCAACATACCCAAGAGCCAACACCAGGCAAAAGCATGGGGGTCACCACTGAGCCTCTTCTCTGGGAGGAACAAACACTTTGTTGATGCCTTTCAACTGCTTCCCAGTTCTGGGTCAGCACTTAACCAACTTTAGAATAGCTCTCCTCTCCCTGACCCCTGCCCTCCTAATCACTCTCTGTATTGAAAGTCTTTCTTCTTGGCAATGTGGCTGACACCTCTACGAGCCTGGCTGCGTCAGAGCTGCCACCGCGGCCTCACGGTGTCATTCATAGCAGCCTGTGGGAGCGACCAAGAGTCCTCAGACACAATGCAGTTTACACAGTCAAGGCAACAGTACTCGGCTTTAAAAAGGAAGGAAATGCTACAACACGGATGAATGCGGGGAAGAGTATGTTAGGGAAATGAGCCGGTCATGAAGCGTTTGTGTGATCCCCTTTGATGAGGGTCCTGCCATAGTTCAGTAGTTAAATTTATGCCGGCAGCAAGTAGAATGGATGTCAGCAGACGGGAGGTGGGGACTGGAGAGTTATTGTTTACTGGGCTATTGCTATTCAGCTGTGCAAGATGGGAAAAGTTCTGGTCACGGATGGTGGTGATGTTAATACAGCATTATAAATATATTTCATACTGCAGAAATGTGTGCTTAAAATGGTTGTGATGATAAGCGATGTTACATGCATTTTACCATACAAATACAAAAAAAAAAAAAAAAAAAAAACCCAATCAACCAGAAATAACAAAAACAGCCATTGCCTGGTGGTGGCAGCTCAGAGGAGAGTGGAGGGCAGCCCAGGCATTTCCTACCCTGTGCTCTGGGAACCTTGTCCAAGACCCTGGGCTCCCATTCTCACCTTCTTGTTCTTCTCGTAGAGATCCTTCAAAAGGGCATCCAGTTCATTCTCATCAATGTAGCCACTTCCATCCTAGGGGTGCATCAGAGAGTCAGCTTAGAGCTCTGAGACCCAGCCCTAGCTACCCTGACCTTGTCTCTTGGTTCCTCCCGCCCATTCTAGGAGCACTCAGGCCTGACCTTGCCACTGTGCTGTGCAAATGCAGGTGTGCAGATCACGATCATGAATAACTGGTTGCTTCTGTCTTTATAGTCAGTGCAGGCACAGGGCAGTTCAGTGCATTCTTTTTAGCCTCATATAAATGCGGTTCCAGCACAGTTAATTCCTTGGTCAGAGGGTTACTTAAAGACCCCACACTCTTAGAGGCTGAAGCATGAGGGTGGTAAGTTCAAGCCCAGCTTGGGGAACTTAAAAACTTAGCAAGATCTGGTTTCAAAATTTAAGAAAAGAGAAAAGAAAAAGGGTGGGGATGTAGCTCAGCGCAAAGGCCCTAGGTTCAGTCCTCAGTAGTGGAAAAGAAGAGTCTGACTCTAACATCTGGTTATAGAGAAGATCACTGGACTCACATGGGCTGGACAGCTAAGGGAGGGGAAGGGGAGGGCAAGGAGGTCATCTCACTCCCACAGTCCTAGGAAATGACTGGCCCCAGTGTGCCATCATCCCCGGGCACCATCGCAATCACATCCTAGCTCTGAGCATAACCCTTCCTGCTAACTATTCTCCACTGAGCTTTCAAGAAACCTCATTCTTAGGTTCTATAGGCTGCACATTGAGAGTGACATTTTTCTTTGTCACACAGCAGAAGACCCTGCAGGAAGGAACCACGTGGCCCAGGGGCCTCTCTGGAAAGATGGTTTCTTAGCATAGATGGAGCGGAGCCACCGTGGCCAGGGCTGCCCTGCTCGCCACACTGTTGCTTCTCACCTTGTCATAAAATGTGAAGATGGCATTGAACTCTTCTGAGGTCAGCTTCATGCCCTGCAAGAGTCAAGGCATTAACAAAAGAAGCAAAAGCCCCAAGTGTATGAGTGTGTGTGTGTGCATGCATGCATGTGTGTCTGCACACGTGCATGTGTGTGTGCATTCCATTTTGGGGCACAGAGGGGTGGGAAGCTGAAGCTCAGAGAGGTGAGGGGAAAGGAGGAAGCAAAGTGAAGGAAATTGGCTCTTTTACCTGAAATTTAAGTAGGAAGTTTTCCTGTACAGGCAAGAGTCTGGAAAAAAAATGTGAGAGCAGAGATTAGGAGACAGGGCCCAGGCAAGAATCATGAGATGGGGGATACTGAGCAGCGTCTCTAGTTGTGGAATCCACTGCTGATTTCTTGAGTACTTCTTCATTAGCTATTGGTAGAAAGTTCAAAAAAGAGGGAGACGGACATTCCTAACTCCACCTGGCCTTGCCTTGGGCTTCATGACCCCTGGACCTGTCACTTTTCCCATGAGTGATCTCAGCAATGCAGATGGCAACTCAGGAGCCAAAGTGTTCAAAGCGGTACTTGCCGAGACATCTCCGAGAGGCCCAATTTGCCATCCCCATTTAAGTCGAACATCCGCAGCTGTTGGGGACAAAAAGAGGAGCTGGGGTCAGTTGCTTTGACCTTGTCTCATATGCAGCCTCAAGCTGCCATCCCTTCCCACTGGAGACAAGAGGCAGGTGGAGGGTGCTTATGCCTCCTCTTAGGTCACCAGGAAGCTGGGGACCAACATGTTCTAAATGGTCACTAGGAGAGATAACGTGGACTCCATTCCTGCCCATCCTTCCTCTTCTCATAGCGGTGGCCAAGGCACAGCACTAAAGGCCCACCTCTCCAGGTCCCCCCACTCCTGGAGCTATAGAAGTTGCCATGGAAACAGATGCTCTCCCCACTCCCTGTGTCACACTGGCCCAAGAGTCAGCTCAGAGGGGACCTCAAAGGGTATGTGGGGCCATGAACCCGCACCTCCAATGCCAGTAGCACTCTGAGTCACTTCATGCAGGCCTGAGAAACCAAAACACAAACGGCCTTGCACTCCAGAACCCCCCAGGGGCTTGTGGCCCAAGCCCTGCTCCCCAGGGAAGGGATACATCTGTCCACTCACTATGGTTTGGGTATATTCCTGGAGCTTAGGCTCATCATACGGCCGGTTGGCCTTCTTCAGCAGGTCAGACAGGAATCCCTGGAACACAAAAGACCTCTTCAAAGCTAGACTCATGTGATCCCTCATTCATGTGTTCACTGATTCAGTGATTCAGTGATTCATTCAACATTGTTTGATGAGGTCTACCAGTTATACAGCTTATGTCTCTCATTCCTTAACATTCATGGAGTGAATTTGGAAGTCTTGGGTGGCTCCTAGAACAACCTGGTCCCACAGAACAGGTAGCAGAGGGTCAGCCCAGGGTCACAGGTGGCCCAGAGGAATTTGGGAGTGGATGAACAAGCTAGAAGTCCCCTGGAATGGCCTTGAAGATGCCTGTCCTGACCTCTAGCTTGTGCTTTGCTTGAACTCTGTGACCCAGCAAGCTCCATATTGCTCATTTCACAGTAACAAGTCCAACAACTGAGTGCCAGGCTTTAGTCCTCTTAAGCAGACCACAAGTCCATGCTCTTCACCCAGTACCTCCTCCCTCCACGGGCTCTTTACCTGCACTGTCACTCTGCCCTCAGTCTTACCCTCTGTGCCCTCCACACCTGCCCATGCCCCATCCTACCTTGAGCTCGTTGGCCTCGATGTAGCCACTCCTGTCTGTGTCGTATTTTCGCCATGCCTGAAACGGATTCACAAAGATGTATCAAAATCTCCGTGTCTCCCTTCCACTTCTCCCTAATGGACCAGTCAGGGGCTTAGTATTCAGGAATATCTGGGTGGGCTGGGGACACAGAGGTGTTCTAGCCCAGTCCCTTCAGGATCACAGAGGAGGAGATGAGGAGGTATCTCGGTCAAGGTCACACAGAAGGAGGAAAACTGGAAAAGGTCTCCCCACTCTGCCTTAATCCAGGCGTGGGTCCCTCCTGGGATCATCTTTTAGCCAGGCAGCTTCTATCAAGGGTTAGCACAAGAGCTAGAATAAGATCTGGTGGGTCTTATTTTAGCTACGGTGTGATGGGGTATCCTTTTACTTCTCTGAAAGCTTATATTAGGTGGGGGTTACAGGCAAGGGAAAGAACCTTCTGGACATGGCAGAAACAAACTTTGATTACCTCTAATATACTCTTTCCTCCATCATGATGTATTTGAAAGCCATATTCAATGGTGAAGAATTGTATTATAGCCAATTTTTTTTAGATCACTAAAGCTACTCTGCTCTCTTTTGATATAAAGCATCCTCTTCCTTCCAAATAGGAGACCACTCACACCTCCTGTCAATCCATATGGTCAAGAGAGTTGACTCCTTCCCAGTGGCAGGCGTGTGAGTGACTCCTGGCCAATCAGACCCCTCCCCGGATCCATCCTATAGTAGTTCTGGGCTCTAATCTGAGTCTCGGTTGTTCGGTACATGTATTCTATCCCTGTGAGGGTCTAGGTCACAGCCTGGTAACCACAGAAACTGCCATCTTCATTTCTTTGATCAAGGGAGGCAGTTTCAGTAGGAGCCGTGGATCTGATCACCTCCCTCTTCTTTACTGTGGCTGTCAGAACCGGAGAAAGCACAGTTGTCATGGTTTTGAGATTTTTACCAATTCTTCCCTTCCTTGAATGTAGACTAGACTTAGTGACTCACTTCTGCGAGAATATGGCAGATATGACAGCGCTGATTTCTGAGACCAGGACATCCATGGTAGATATGGTGGCCTCTTCCTTGCTCTCTTTTGGATCTTTCCCTCTGGAGGAAGCCAGCTGCCATGTCATAAGGGTTCTTGCACAGCACTACCAGGAGAGTCTCATGTAGGAAGTAACTGAGCTTTCCCAGCCAACAAGCAGAAAGGAAGAGAGGCCTCTGGCCACCAGGCATGTGAGTGTGCATGGTGGAATTGTCATACTTTGCAGTCCCAGTCAAGCCTTCAGAGGACTGCCCTGCTGACATCCTGACCATGAGTTCATGACAGATTCTGGGCTAGTGCCCTTACCTAAGCCGTCCCAAGATTCCTAATCCAGTTATGATATAATAAGTGCTTCTTTAGGCTGCTAAACTTGGGGACTAATTTGTTACGCAGCAATAAGTAACTAATACAATGTCCTAAAGAGGTACAATCTATTATTCTAGAATCTGGTGGAGACAAGGGAATGGCATGGTGGGGGGCTGGGGTAGGGGGCAGGGCATAGTTTATGGCAAAGAGGCCCAGAGAACTCTGTTCCCCTTAATTTTGATGCCTCAAAATTCTTAGATTTTTCTTTCAACTTTTGTTCCCTTGGCTTTTCCTTGCTTTGTCCCCAGCTCCAAACTGTCCACCTGAACACCAGCTACACCTGGTTTTCAGAGAGCAGCACCAATTCTTTCCTAATTTTCATCTTTAGCTTCCCTCACTTCTCCACACGTATCACAGGAGAGCCAGAGTTCACAGACAATACAGTCTTCCTTTTACATCAGCAAACCAAGCAGTGGTTTCCCTGGGGTATGAGGCTTAGGGCATTTGGTCCTGATGTTTTAAAGTTGTAAGATGCAAGCAAATCTCAGCAAAAGAACAGACATGCCCGAGACATGCTATGTGATCAGGTGAGGATCTTTTCTTTGGAGGAAAATAATACTCTGGGTTCCATAAAAATGTTTTCTTCCTACCTTTGAAAAGGTACTAAGAGATATATGCAACCTTCCAAATATGACTTCACCAACCACCTGCTGTTACTTCATGCATTAGAATTTACGTTCTCAGAGGAGAGTCTTGACTGAGAAATGAGGCAGATACTCCAAGTTGCCTCAAAGGGACATGCCCAGAAGGAACCCCAGCCCCAGACAGAGTAGAGTGCAGACGCTGCTTTTCCAAGTAATCAGACTTGCAGGTCTGACCTCCTTTCCTCGTCCTTGCCTGGATCTACCCCCACCTGACACTGGATCTAGGCTCTGAAGATCAACTTCTTTCCCTCCAGCATTTTGTCTATCCATCAGGGTGTCCTCATTCTCTTCTCATTCAAGAAAAAGAGTTCAAGAGACCTGGGCTTTGTGAAATCTCAAAGAAGTCCTGAGGTGTCCCTAAAATTAGATGTTAAAATGTTGTACTGAGCAGTGGGATGGGAGAGTACAAGGCTTTCAGGGCTCCTGAGGGGCTATTTCATGTTTCTGGCTGATAAAAACAGAATAATGTATAACCCTGGTTAGGGCTGCTACTGCTGGAATGTGGGGTCCCAGGGAAATGAGGGTGCTGGCTCTGAAGTAATGCTAGGGCTCAGAAGGATAAAAGGCTTATAAGAATATGGAATCATGTCAAATGCAGAGAAAAATCACTAAGGAGGAGAGAGACAGAGAGACAGAGACAGACAGACAGACAGACAGACAGACAGACAGAGATTTTGCTCCTCTTGAAGCTCCATTAAGACTGTCCTCAACTCTGTCCCAAACCAAAGATGGAGTAGGGACCAATCTCTTTGGCCACCTCCTTATTGGGAAGGGTGGAGAAGGTCTCAAGCAGACTGTTTTCTACATAGAGAAAATGTACATTTGCAAAAGTGGCATCCTGACAAATTGTAAGAATATGCTGGCCAGATGAGCAAGAGAACAACTAAGAACAGAATCCAAAATGTCAATTACCAGCTTATAGACTCTTGCTATCTTGGAAAAACTGGAGAAAATTCTTTAAAGCACCATAAAATTAAACTCATATTTGAAAGCTTAGGCAAACTACACTCAAAAAATGACTCCTCCATCCCAAGAACTGATTCTTCTTATTGCCTCTATCCCTGCTTTCTGGCCCACTGCCCTGTGGAAATCTGGACTGGGTGGGCAGTGGTTCCACGCAGTGGATTCTGGAGAGGGGATTATCAGGGCTGGATATGGATTTAATCAGATGAATGGCAACTCTGACAGTCACTCTGAAAGCCAATTTCGGTGCATCACAGCAGGGGGTTGGTGTGATGGGGATGGGTTGAATTTCACTCAGGGATGCACACACTGGCCCAGGTGAGTGTCCCAGAAAGACAGCAAGAAATAATTGGTACTTTGCTAGATGTCAGGATTAGCAAGATAATCGGTTGAGCCATATGGAATTTCCAATTTTTGCATGTAAAAATAGTTCAGTATCAGCAAATATATGTGGTCCAGTCCACCAGTTGGATACTACTCAAAGGTATTTGATCTTAGATATCAAAAGTTGGAGAAAGTTGGACATGGTGGCATATGCCTGTGAGTCCAGCACTCTGGGAGGCTGAGGCAGGAGGATTGCAAGTTTGAGCCCACCAGGGACAACTCAGCAAGATGTTTTTTCAAAATAAAAAATGGATGGGGATATAGCATAGTGTGAAGCCCTGGATTCAACCCTGAGTACCACTCCCTCCCCACAAGTTAGATGTGAGGATATTAAAGTGTTTCTATTGCAAATGGGGGTAATGCCCATTTTGGAAGGGAGCCATGAAGCCCGACCTGTCAAACCTCTAACCCAGAGGACAACAGGAACCGGGGGTATCACTGGGCTCTTCCGGCTTTCGAATGGCACACAAATCCTTCCATCCCTTCCCAGCCTGCTCTTTGGAACTCTTGATTTCAAGGGACAAGAATGTTACTCCTCTGATAGAGAACTACTAATGTCTTGAATTTACAAAAAGTCTTTAAAAAATGACCCCCCAATAAAAGACCCAATCAAAAATGGATAACCAAAATAATTAGATGCTTCTCAGAAATACGAATGGCCAGGAAATACATGAAAAAAGCTTGTTATCTCTGCCTATCAGAGAAATGTAAATCAAAACCATATTGAGATTCTGGGGGCTGGGGGTGTAGCTCATTGGCATAAGCGCCTGCCTTGCAAGTATGCGGTCATGAGTTCAATCCCTGGTAGTGATAAAAAGGAAAAAGACCAAAAAAACCAAGAAAAAAAACCCCCCAATATTAAGATTCCACCTTACTCCAAAAAACACAGCCATCATCAAGAAACAACCAAACAAGCTAAGAAACATAGCTGCTGGTGAGTCTGCCAGGGAAAAAGGAGTCTTTTTACATTGTTGCTAGGAATGTAAACTGGTAAATTATAAATCACTATAAAAAATCAGAGTCAGTGGAAGATTCTTCAAAAAAACAAAAATAGAAATTCCATTTGATCCACCTGTTCCCCTCCATGTATCTTCCTGAATCATTTACAGACACCACAGTGAAAAATGCCCCATTTATAGCAGCACAATTCATAATAACCAAATCTTAGAAGTATCTATATACCCACCAACAGATGAATAGAGAGAGAAAATGTGGTTTTTACACATAAGGAAGTACTACTTGGCCATAAAGAAAAATATTGAGTCATTTGTAGGAAAATGGATGCACTTTGAGACCATCATGTTAAATAAAGTAAATCAGAAACACAAAGATCACATGGTTTCTCTTATATGAAAAACTCAAAATATAAATGAAGAGCAAAACAAAAGACTAGAAAACAGGGAGAGAGATCATTTGCAAATGGGAATGAGATCCAGAGTGGGAGAGAGGTGGGAGGGAGGTGAGGGGAAGAAATGAAAAAAATTAAAATAGGTATGTGTATCTATTTCTTACAATGCATGTAAACATATATTGCAAACATACTAATAAAAAATATAAAAAATGTTACCAAGTGGTGAAACATCCTGGAGCAAATGGCATGGAACAAGATTCTTCTCTGCAGGGCTTCTCAATCATATGCAAATGTCCACCACAATTCCCAAAGGCTCCTCTATGCACGTACACAACATCTTTTAATTGCCCTGACTCAAATTTACTTTTCGACTTGTCCCTACACTATGGTTCACGAATGCTGCCTGAGACAAGGTGCTGTTAAAGTGTGGCTTCTGAGTCCCCGGAGCAGTGATTTCACCAAGTACCCAGATGACGCCATGCTGCGGGGCCATGGACCACACCTTGAGTAGCAAAGCCCTCAGTGGCTCAGTACCTCCCTGGAGCCATCCTCAGGCACCAAGGTGGACCTGGATCTGCACGAGAAGAAAGGTGGGGTCCCAGCACCCAGAGAAGGCAGTGCCTTGGCCTCACCTCCATGAACTCTGCGCTGGAGCCCACGTGCTGCCGGAAGCACAGAAGGAAGTTCTCTTCTGTCGGCAGGATCTGTGCCAGCTAGGGGACACAGAAAGGGACACAACATTCAGGAGGGACATCAGGGGGCAGAGTGGACTTTCCCATAGAAAGGAGGAAAGGGCCAGTGGAGAGGCAGCGTGGAAGTCACATTATGCCATCTTTTTGGAGAACAGAGACTGGTGGCTCTTTAATGTGGAAAAAAAGCCATTCAGGGAAGTGCTTCCGGGTTACACCAGTCCGTACGGTAAGGGCAGCTGGACACACCGGAAGCAATGCACCTTTAAAATGCAAGCACCCAGATTCCAAAGATCACTCAGTAGATGATTCCGTGTATCTAAAGCTCTAAACTATGCAAACTAATCTAGGTTTGACTGATGCGTTCTGGGGTGAGATACCCTGCACCAGGCAGGAAGAACATTTCGAGGATGCCAGTATGGCTGTATCTGGATTGAGACAGTGATCTCATGACTTAAAATCTAAGCTTACAGAATTTTGCACTGTAAGTGGATGCAGTTTATTGCATGCAAATTCGTACCTCTGCGATTTGATTCTGAAGCTACTCAGGTGCCCTCTGCTACCTGCTCACTCAGCTGCCAGAGTACTTGGCACACACGTGTCTGTATATAAGCATGACTACATGTGTGTATGCATAGATAGGTGCATATATAACTACATATAAATTATATGTAATATAAAGCTCATGTTTATATTTGCAAATTACCTATGTCAATTATATGTATAATTTTTATGTATTTTGCCTTTGAGACAGGATCTTACTATATAGCCTAACCTGGCCTTGAGCTCAAGATCTTCCTGCCTCTGCCTCCTGAATGCTGGGATTAGAAGCATGTGCCACCATGCTGAGTTCATAGTTTTGTCTCTGGAATCCTTCAGGTGGGGCATGAACTCTCGCAATTACCAGTCTCCACTCTCTCCTGCGTTAAGCTGGTTTATCACATGTTTATGATGCCTATTGGACCTTGAATGCATTCTCCATCGATCTGGCTTCCTCTTTTCTTTGGTGACACACAGGAAAAACCCCACCAGTTCTCTTTAGTCAGCCCAAGAAGTGGGGTGGGGGACCCTTCAGGCCATCCCTCCTTAAGGTCCCTAGGAGATGTGTGTGCCCAAGAGAGGCACAGGGGACAGAGAGCCCCTCCACACAGCCCCTGGCCAGCACCAGGTGCTCACCTCCGCCATCTCGATCTTCCCATCCGAGTTCTTGTCGTACTTCTGCATGAACTCCTTCATCTTTTCCCCAAGGTTGTCACTCTTTGACGTCTGCAGGAAGAGAAAGGGGGCTGATTTTCAGCCACATCCCGTGGGCATCATGAGCCTCCGTGCAGCAGCGTGAGGAATGACCTTGCATCCGTGACACGCAACACAGACCCAGGCGTCGCCCGGGGTCTGAGAGATCAGGACTGCGTCGTTTTTCTCATCAGATGACTCCCGATGGAGTCATCTCTTCTGCATGACTTTGTCACGTGAGTTTCGAAGGGGGACAGGACACACAGGCATGCTCGGTACTAGGTAATTAAACATCCCTCTCTGCTTTCAGGATGGATTCGACCTCGGGCCCCTCACACACTAATTCCCAGCACACAGAGGTGAGAAAGGAGGCCCCTGCATTTTACAGAGACAGCTTGTGACACAACCCAGCTTACTCTGGTGCCTCCAAAACAGGCTCTATGCACTCCATCACAGCATGCGAATTGCTTGTTTGCTTCTGCTGAGACCAGCAATCCCGTAAATATTTCTTACTCGGACTGTTTTGTTTTTTGAGCCAGGATCTCACTAGATACTTCTAGCTCAGACTGGCTTTGAACTTGACATTCTCCTGCCTCAGGGTCCGAAATGCAGGGAAGACAGACATGTGCTACCACAGCCGGGGTTCCTACTCTGTGCCAGATCTAATGTGAGGATGAAGTCATCACACAGCTGAGAGATAATTTAAAGAGTTCACTCAGTGATTCTGAGTGTAGGGAAACAATGAACTTAAAAGTCCCATTAACCCATTATTTCCTCTCTTAAATACAAGACTCTCCGGGAGTTCTCAAAGCTTCCCTCGGTTTGGGACACTGCTGACTCACTGCTTGCATTAGGGAGCATTTCCTCCTCCTTAACCAATGATGAAGCCACCATGGGCATCTGGCGGGGCTTGAAGGTTCCTAGGACTGGGTCCACAAAAATTTCTTTTCTTTCTTTTTTTGGTCTTTTTCCTTTTTATCGGTACCGGGGATCGAACTCACGACTGCCTGCTTGCAAGGCAGGCGCTTATGCCACTGAGCTAAACCTCCAGCCCCCACAAAAATTTCTGAGAGTCTTTTCTGAGTCTTTTCTATCACTTTTTCATTTTTGGACCGAGTCTTGATTTGCCAATCTTTATTGGTTGATCGATACTTATTTATATTAAAAATATGCATGGCATAATGCTAGGCATTTATCATAAACAGGGTCCACCTAGTTGAGTTTTACACTGGCCTCTGTGAAATTAGGGATCTCTCTACTCCAACGGAGTGCAACATAAAGTGACTTTTCAGGAGGTCCCTTGGTTAAGCGGGGCCAGAATTTAAACTCATAGCTCCTGCTTCCAAGACCAAAAGCTTTTCACCTCCTAGCAGCTGCTCTAAATCCCAGTCCTGCATGATAGTAGTTGAGACTGTTGTGGATGGACTTGAAAATTCACCCTGAAGTCATTTTGAGGAAGTGAATGACTAACAGGAGAACTTTACAGTTAAAGCACGTTATTATCACACTCCATGATCCCAAAATCAGTTCTGAAGCCCTGACTGTCCTAGTGAGGAGGGTTGGTGAGGGTACAGTTGATAAACAAATGCATGACTCACCTTCAGCCCTCCTGAGCCCTGGCTTTGACCTCTTTCTAACCGGGATGCTCTGCTGAGAGTGTTGAACCAGAGCTCACGGTGCACTCATGACTCATCTCTCAGATTGCTTCCAAAAGAGCTGCTAATAAGCAGTGGATTGGCCTGCAGACACACATCGGGGCAGAGGGCACGCACAGGCCCCGAGGGAGCTTCTGGGTGAGAGTGTGCTCCACATGTCCTAGAACCAGTCACGGGAATCGTGACTGACCAACTCTGATCACGCTAGCTTTCCGGTGTTTCACGCATCTCCCCCAGAAGTCTTTAGCAAACTCAGTGGGGCACCAAAGGAAACAACACTCCTGTTGGTAAGGGGTCAGGATGTGATCTGGAATCACGTTGGGTGGGCTCAGAAGTTTGTGAAATCCCTGCACCCAAGGACAGCCAGGACCATCTGGGGATCAGATACTGCTCAGCAAAATACTCAACTAGGTCTTGATGGGGGTTCTAGCCTTGGTCTAGGATAGTGATTCTCTACTGAGGATGATTCTGGCCCCATCTCCCTCCCAAGAGACACTTGGTAATGGTGAAAGACATTTTTGATTGTTAAAACTTCAAGAATAGTGCAGCTGGTATCTCATGGATAGATGAAGGGAAGTTACTAAACATTCTACAATGCACAGAACGATGAAAACTTATCTGGTCCCAAACATTCATAGTTTAGAGGCTAAGAAACTCTAGTGTAGAAATCAGGTACTACAGGTCCCCTAGGCATCCAATCTTGAGTAGCAAACCTTCTGAAGCATTTTAGAAAGGCAGTGGACTCAGCCTCTAAGAAAAAATAATTTTTATACTGCACATTCATACATAGATAGATATGTAGTTTTGGGGGTCCATTAATCCCTGGTGCCTAGGATGGTCACCCCTCAACCCCAGACACCCAGGTATATTAAGTTAACATGCTCTTGGGAGAGTATTCTGTCTTATCTTGATCTTTACAGAGAAAAGACAAACTTTAAGTGCCAGGACCAGAAACTTCAGGCCTGTTGGGGGTCACATAGCCTGCTTAAAGGTCACATAGGTCAGGGTGACAGAAAACCCCTCACTATGGCAGAGGGGGTGTGGGCTTACCATGCCAGAGCCTTTTCTTGCCTTCTCCAGTTCTTGAAAAAAGTTTTCTAGTTCTTTACCTTCTATATACCCATTTCCTGTAAGATAAAAAAACAAAAAGTTGACTTCAGAGGTGAGTAGTCCAGCGGGAGTGAGAGAATGGGGGACGTTTGGGGCTTCTCGGAGAACCATCCCCCTTCTGGCCCCCAGGCAGGTGTGACGGCTGGCAGTGCTGGGCAAAGGGCACTAACATGTAGAGATCCATGATATGATGTTTGTCCTTGGGCTCCTCTGCCAGAGGACAATAGAGGAGGAGCTAGCAGAGGTGGGGACCCTGCAGGCTATGATCTTTGTCCACTACTTTCTGGACCAGCACTTGGTGCTGGAAGTCTGAGAGGGGACAGTCATTGACATCAGGGTTTGTCATCAGGTGGCAGAAGCCAGGTCCTTGGTGTTAGGAAGGTGTACAGAGAGGAAATGTGGGGTCCCAGAATCCATGTTTACCTGGGACCTCAGAATGTGACCTTACTGGGAAGTGTGTTTGTAGATGTCCTTAGTTACAACCAAGTGTTAGGGTGGGGACTAAATCCAGTGGCTGCGGTCCTTATAGGAAGGCTGGGTGAAGACACAGGAGGGGCAGGAGGGTTGTGTGAAGACAGAGCTGAAGACTGGAGTGAGGCCAAGGAACGGGGTGGATGGCTAGCAACTTAGAGGCAACCTGGACGCTGGACATGGAGGTGGAGTGAAGTCTCCCTCAGAGCCTCTGGCAGGACCCAACCCTGCAGACGCACACCTTGACTTTAGACTTTGAGCTCCCAGAACTGTGAGAGGATACATTTCCATACTGTTGTCATCCGGTTTGAGGTATTTTGTAAGAGCAGTGTTAGGAAACCAACACAAGGGCACAGTGAAGGAAAATTGTTTAACCCATCTCATCCACGGAATCCATAGTGACCGCAAGCAAATGGGGTTCTGTGTGGAAATCACACAGTCCTTTCTGAGAACATCACGGTATTTCTTAAATTCAACTGCCAGAACCTATGTATATAACGGAATGAACTTGAGGAAGAAGTGTAGCTCACAAGGTCAAAGCCTGGCTGGCTGGCTGGTCACAGGAGCAGGGAGGGGTCCTTCAGGCTCTTACACCTTGAGCCCAGGCAACCCAGATGCCAGGGCTGAGCTGTGATGGGGCGGGGGGCAGTGCTCCCAGGCTTTAGCGCTTATAGAATCTCCTGGGGGATCTTTAGAAACTATGGACATCCCACCTCCAGACATTCTGCTGTAATTGGCTTGGAGTATGAACTAAGGATCATGATTTGTTTTTTTTATAGCAGCCAAGTGATTTTCATGGACATCAAAGTTAGAACACTGCTGGCCTAAAGTCAAGTTCCATACCCGATCTAAACCAGCTGAGCAAGGCTCCCATAGAGGGGGTTCACTGTGAACAGGAAAGGGTGGAACGCTTTCGTCAAGGGGTGAATATTTTCTTTCAATAAATGCAGTTACAGATTTAATAGAAAAAAAGCATTTGTCCTGGCTTTTGGGGTGAGATGGGGTTGAAGGCTCGTCCCAGCCTCTTTTCCCAGTGCCCCCTGAGAACTTAAAAGATGAATAAATAACCTACGAGGTCCTCTCTAGTGGGAAGATCCTACAAGAGAATCACAAAACCTAAGTGGTGCTGTTTAGTTTGCAGGGAAAGAGATAGTGTGGTCATGCGAGGGGAGAGAGACTTGAGTTATTTCCTAGGATGGCAGGCTGGTCACTGTTGTAGGCATTCTGCGAAGCTTCTCTGGAGAGCTGGAATTTCACACGGTTCCACAGCCCCCAGGGCTGCTGCTGGTGTGGAGAAGGAAGGGCAGGGACAGAGAGGTAAAGAGGCAGTGCTCCAGCTGCTGGTCCTCTGTGGTGGAGGTGGTTATTCTCTCCCTGGTCACTCCCTGCAGTGATCTGGCTATTTTCCCGTTGCTGAGGTGCAGTTTCCTCTTGACTGAGAAGGCAAAGTCATGTCCTTCTCCTGGAGGCTTCGGAGAGTCGGTCTGGGAGGTAGAAAGCTGAGCTCAGCTCGGGGTCCATCTGCAGCTTCTGAAACCCGAGGCTGGGGAAGGAGGTGTGTGCAGGGGCTCAGAGCTGGTTCCATAAGCAAGGGCCGGGGTTCAGAGAGGCAGCAGCCACAGGGTCGGGGGCCCCAGCCAGACTGGGCAGATGCTCAGAGGAGCATGTGTGTATCTGTTTCCTGAGTGTATTAGGAGGCGAGGGAAAGAAACCAGAAGGACAGGGCTACAGAGCAGCACAGCAGCTTTCAAAGGGCGAGCTCCACTAGCTGTCAACAGCGTCCCCGCCTGCCCCTCGGTTGGGCCCCTGCTTGTACAGAGTTTTGTGCAGACACTGGGTGCACTGCCATTTCCTCTCCAGCATCTCTGCGCTGTTGAAGGGATCTGCAAAAATTACTGGCTGTTCTGCCACGGCACCAAAGCCTGGTTCTTCTCCTACCTCGCTCACATCCAGAGTAGAGAGACCAACTCTGAATCTCAGCTTCTTCACCTATAAAACGGAGTCAATGACAGTGTCTTTCTCCTGCGGTCGCTGTGAAGAGCCAGTGAGATGCATCACATATCTGAAATGCTGGCTGGTAGTGGTCTCAAAACTGCCTGTGAGCCAGGCCTGGTGACACAGGCAATCTGAGCTCTTCCAGAGGCTGAGACGGGAAGATCGCAAGCTGGAGGCGAGCCTGGGCAACTTATTTTGAGACCGTGCCTCAAAATAAAATCTAAAAAGTGCTGGGAGTGTAGCTTAGTGGTAGAGGGCCCCCGGGTTTAATGTGCAGGATTACAAAGAAAATAGAAAAATGAAAAGAAAGACAGAAAAAGAAAAAAAGGAAAGAAAGAAAGAAAGAAAGGAGAGGTCCTGGCCCCATTTCTGTGTTCTGCCAAGCACAGGAATACCCAGCCTTGGGCTTCTTGCCTCGAGCCCGGATACTGGAGGAGCAGGAAAAGGAGAACACAGCAGGTAGGGCCAGCACTGAGCCTGCTCCACCGAACCGCCGTTTGAACCCAAAGAAGAAACAGTAGAAAAGCACAGACCTGTGGAAGCCACTTTTCCCAGAACTTACAAGGAACACATTTTATTTTTACCCTGTCTTGTTTGAAGGTCTGGAGGTGGGTTAACAGCCTCAAGAACTCAAGCAGCCAGGCCCTTACTGAAGCCCATGGCGTAGGAAACTTCTGAACATCAACAACCTCGTTATGGTTGGAACATCTTTCATTTTTAAAAGCACTTTTGACCTCTTTCTTTGGTTCGGCAGGTAATTTTTTTTTTTATTCTATTTTGAGAAAGGACTTTGCTAAGTCGCTAAGCTGCCCAGCCTAGGCTGAAACTTTTAGTCCTCCTGCCTCAGTTTACCAGAATCCCAGGATTACAGATGTGCACCACCCTGCCCAACTAGCAAATAATTTAAGGCTTCACTACATGCAAGGCCTGTGTGAGTTGCCAGGGGGATGACTGATGTACAACAAGCAGCCTTGCCTTCTGAGTGGCCACAATCCCTTCCCAACCACAAGACCACCACTGGGCGGTAGGATCCTTTTCTGGTGACAGAAGAAACTGAGGCTCAGAGAAGGTGAGCAATTCACTCAGATCACACAGCGAGACAGGAACAGAAGTGGAGGATCCTAATTCCTAATTTCCGATGCAGGCTTTACTCTTTCACCTATTCAACATCTGCAGAGCATTCATTCTGTGTGAGCTTAGTTCCAGGCACTGGAGGCACAGGGGCAAGCCACACAGGTCTGGTGACATCCTAGTTCCTGATTGCATGGATTCAGGGACAGACAATCAGCCAGGAAATGCATTTATATGTGGCATTGCCAGTGTCACGTGCAAAGGAGGAACCATAATGTGACGGAGAGAGATGAGTTCCAGGCCTCTGGGGCCGACTGGGCAGGCCAGCCCCAGGCACAGGGAAGAGGGAGGAGCAGAATTAGAGGCAGGGAGAGGGGACAGGGGTTGGGATGATGGCACTGCAGAAAAAAGCCTCCCCTGAGTGTGGTGGGCAGCAGGAGATTCCAAGTCATCCTAGGACACGTCCCCCACCCTCACTCCCAGAAACACAGCCCAGGACAACAAACTTCACAGAGCAACAGATCTGCTCAGTGCCCATGCTCAGGGAGATGCGGCCAAGATTAGCTGTAGGCCTGTTCCTCCTGAACTTGGATGGTTCCCTGGGTGGGGCTGCCAGACAAGCATCGGAAGGTAGAGGGTTAGAAGCAGGGTGCACAGACAGGCAGGGTCCATGTGGGGTGTTCCCTCTACTGGGTGCACAAAGTCTGCCCCACTCTGGCTCCCCTAGGAGCAATTGTCATCCATCACCCAGAAAGTCCTATTCCAGGAGGCTGGGGTACAGGAGGGGTGGCCTACATCCTTCTGGGAAGGACTTTAGCCCTGGGCAAATGGCTTACTTCTGTGACCCTCTTACAGTGGGGTGGGCCGACTGGCCAAGGAAGCCTCATGCGGATGGGCATCCATACAGAAGTGGTTACCATGGTAAGCTCCACCCTAATTGTCTTATTCAGCCACGTCCGGCACTATGGGGAGAGGAGGGGCTGGGGGGAGCCACAGCCCCTGGATCCTTCCTGAATCTACCCTTGCTTCCATTCCTCACCACCGTATGCCTCAGGTGCCCCAAATTTAAAGGGAGACGCTTCTTTTAACATTGAGCACAAGCCTTGGAAAGCCTCAACAGAAGGATGCTCTAAAGGTCCGCTTGTTCCCTGTGATGTTCGTATGCACAGATTTCCTAGGAGTTGAGCAGGCCTGGGTAGGAGGAGGTATAATTCTACCATCATCTCTATGACTGTCCAGGGCTTTGGGGCAATTCCTCTGAGCCTCATTTCTTCATTTCTAAAGTGGGCAAATCTACTCATGCCCTCTGTACTTTATAGATGAGAGCCAATGGTGCCATGCTGTGAAAGCTTTCTGGAAAATGCAAACTCTCACAGAAATGGCCAGTGTCCTTTTTATGTTAGTCCTCTGAATCAATCTGTGGTTAAAAGCCCTCCAGCCCTTAGGGTGCCAGCATTACTGCTCTCTCGAGAGCCCCGATTCTCACCTGGAGTCACTCGGGGAGCTTTTACATCCCCATTCCCTGCCTCCAACCTTGCTCCCTTTACCTATGAAGTGAGGTTGTTGGCCAAACTCTCCAGGTGTCTAACATGCACTCAAGGTGGTGCATTGCGGTGGAGCTGCAGGACTCAAACTTTAAGGTATGTAAGAATTCCCTGGGAAGCTTATTAAAATGAGGATTCTAACTTACTAACTTCAGAGCTTGCTTTTCAAGTGTGGTTCTTGGGCCAGTCAAGATCAGAAGCTTGTGAGAAAAGCACAACCCTGAATTACCCCTCCCCACCCAGTCTTCTGAATCGGCCTCAGCATCCTGTAATCCATTTTGTTACATAGCCCAGGGGATTCTCGGACACTCAAACACTGAGATGCACTGACTCAGTGGTTTTCATATTGCAGTCTGGACCCAGCACCCAGATGTCACTTAGGTGCTTGATAGAGATGTGTGTTCTCAGGCCCTCCACCTTGGAACCACTGAGTCCCATGAGGTTTCCTTGTTAAACTGCCTGGGAGGTGAGGCCACTTGGCTGTGTCTGGAGTGTACTTTGCTTGAGCCGTCACACCTGCAGCCTGAGCGCGCTCTGGGACGGCCTGATCCCTAGGCTCTGCCACCAGATTAGCATTACCTTCAGAGTAGACATCATTTATAGTTTTTGTCTTCCCACCTTGCCTGATCTTCACAACTCTGCCAAGGGAGCAGACTTGGTGTTAAACCCACCTCAAAATGTACTTGGAGGGGGCAGGGGACTCAGTTACATGGCCAATAGAGGTTGAAGATTAGCTTCGTTTCGTTTCATTCATCCCAGAGGCAGACGCTTGTCTGTATACCTGTTTGCCTGGGTTTTTTTCTCTCAGTCATTTGCGTGTGTACACACACACACACACACACACACACACACACACACACGCACGTACACACCTCCCAGTGGCTCCCAGAAAAAATAGAATAAGCTTCCAGTAACAACAGCTGGATGGAAGTTTGGATGCTGCAGTCACAATCTGTTTCAGGGTGGTGCTGCTTCTGGAACACGGAACTGGGGCCCGGCTGGGTCCCCTTAACCTGTGGCCGCTGAACACTGGGCTGAGTCCCAGGATGGAGAGACCAGAAGGATGGGGCAGATTGGGCAAGACGGGAGACAGCAGAGAGCCAAAGGGGAGGAGGACAAAGCCAGAGCGGGGTGGGGGCCCAGATGGGGCTGGCTCGGCCAACGAGGGCATCTGATGCAATCGGCCCTGAGGGACACCAGCCGGGCCACCCTCGAGAGCTCGGTTTTTGAAGAGCCTGAGCCTTGTGTCTGCTCTATTAATTCTGGTCCCTTAGGGATAGGAAAAGATTTCCCCAGGGGTTTCCTGGGCCCTGGCAACCTCCCAGAGGTGCTCAGATAGTAGAAGTACTCCAGTGTGGAGGGGGGTAAACAAGATGGGTGGGGCGGAACACCTGAGCCCTGCGCTGGTGGCTGCCCAGTCTAGGCAGGCTGCAGCATCTTGTTTGTGAAAACGCATTCTCTCAGCTGCAGCCCTGGGGAGGCCCAGCTCTTCACAGCCCCAGGGCCTCCCTCCGGCTGATGTAATAATAATCTAAGAGGCCACCAAGTGCAGAGTGGATACACTATGTCGCCATACGAGTGAGCAGTGATGTACATGGTAAATATTTAGATTTTAAAACTGTATTAGAGTGAAAGACAGATTGCCATTAATCCCACTCAGAAAGCTCCCTCTTACTTCAAACATATTTATCTCATCATTTTTGCCACTTTCCGAAGCAGGTCTGGAAGTCCTCTTTTGTATCTTTACAAAGTGTGGTCAAAAATATTGTGAATGCTATGTGTCACCTGCCATCCAGCAGAAAAGCAGGCTCGTAAAAACACTGCAGTAAAAAACAAAACAAAAACTCTGCAGTAAAGTGTCCTCACCCACCTTTTTCACTGGAGCTGGCAGTGTGCAACTTCAGGCTCTTCCCCAAAGTCAAAATGACCAGGTAAACATCTTTAACTGATTGAAGACATCAAGGCAGCCTACACCCAAGGGGACCCCCAGAACGGCTTCACACAGTGGCAAAAGCTCTGGGCTAAGTGTGTTTGGAGTCGCGGAGGATTTACAGGGGATTCGTGGCAACGTGTATTTTGCTGTAATAAATTCAGAAAAAACAACCATTCACTGCAGTTTTCCTCGTGCCTCAGGCACCAAAGGATGGGGTGTCAGTGAAACAATGGTCAGCGGGTAGAGAGGTGCAGGGAGGGAAGGAAGTGCATTTCCAGGGACTGTGGAGACAGAGTGGGCAGGAGGCTTTCTCAAGGAGTCTCCAATCCTGGCATCAGGATGCCGTGTCTACAGATCCCCAGAGATTCATTAGCAGGTGAAGCAAAAAGCCTTGCTCAGGTGGCTTTAACCTTGAGCCCAGCACTAGGCCCTGCTGACCTCCATAGGCTAAGACACAACCACTTTTATAGACCGCGTGGCTGCCTTACGAATGGTGTAGTCACCCTGCCTTGTCAATATTGTGGTACTTATGTCAGTTCTTAGTATCTCCCTCACATCTTGTAACACTGTTTTGGTGAGACTTGTCCGTTAATATTCCACGAGTCTTTGGTTCCCCAGGCCTCTCCCCACCTCTGAGAGGCACTGTGGTTCTATAACAGTATCCCTGCCCCAGCAATGACAAAAAGTTAGCACTGATGAGCATTCTGGGAAGGGCCAGCCTGGACACCCACTTCTAGGTAGTGTCGCTGGTTTGGTGTGTGGGTTTCCAGGACACTTCTGTTAGGGCCATGGCATACAGGGAGAAAGGGAGGGAAAACTCAGCAAAGCCCTTGGCAGTCCTGTGCAATCCTTCCTGCTAGTAACTTTCAAAGTCCTCGAGTGCAGGGGCTCTCAGGGGGGAACAGGGCTCAGTCTCTGTGACAGACTTTTAACCCCCCTGACTCATCAGGGCCATTTGGAGGCAGACACAGCCTGGAAGAGTAGACAGGTCCTACACCTCGAGACTGTGCATATTATTTTGGGGGGGTGACCATGAAATTATTAGTTTCAACTTAAAAAATGCTCTTGTAAAATTTTCAAACACTACAGAAACTAACTTAGAAAATAAAAGAGATTATTTTTAATTTTCCTTTAACTATTCTTCAGAGAGAACCACTATTGTTTGATAGTGTTTTTCCAAATCCTCTCCAATGTACATGCCATCAATTATAAAAATGGGCTTCCGATAGTGTTCTGCTATAGTTTAAAAAAGTTACACACATCTTGGACATTTTTCTATGTCAGCACAAAAGCTCCATTTAGCTCTTATTGGTTGTTTAATACTCACTGTAGACGCGACCATAATTTATTTTTTGGTTCCCTGATGACACACATTCCCCTTCCTCCAACTTTCAGATTTCAAAGAACTCTTTAATAGGCTCTCTGGGGCACTTACCTTTTTGTATGTACAGAACAGATATTTTAACCATGGAGAATATATGCTTGGTGGATTTCTTACTTGGTCCTATGAGTGTCTGCTTGCTTCTAAAAGAGGACCCAATTTCTCCCCATACTCTTTTGGCTCCAGAGAGGTAGCCAAAAGTTAAGGCATTTCTTTTGTGAGCCACAATATGACTCCTCACGGGTCATCAGTGGAGTTGGAGCCTGGTAGTATCTGTCAGAACAACACAGGGAGACCCGTGATATCTGGGTCAGCTGCCTGAGTTTTACAGAGTAAGAAATATTGACAAGGAAGTGACCAGGAAGCCACAGAACAATGGTATCAAACATGTAAAGGGGTGACACGTGAAGAGCCCCAGACCCCATGTGGGTCATAGGGTGGCTTGGCTGCCATTCCTGACCCCTGATGTTGCCTTTGAGAGAGAGCTGAACCTTCCCAGTGCCTGGCCTTAGTGACTACAGAGGAGGAGTTTGGGGTGGTGTGGGGGACTGGGAGACCAGAACCCTGGCCTCTCCTGCTTTGCTGTGCTATCTTGTGAAAAGAAGTTGTTTCTTTGTTCCTCAACCAACCTCTTTCCAAATACCTCCTCTTTCCTTTCTCTTCTCCAAGGCTATTGATAATTTTGAAAACAATCTCTTTGGTCAGGGGTACTAGGGTGCCTCCTCTTTTCCTTCTTTGGAATAGGCTAGGTAAGGGTCATCGCCTCTCTCTCCCTGGGACCCAGATTTTCTCCAAGGTCCCCTGTGTCTGTTTAGTTGAGAGTCCACAGTGGGTGAGGAGGCAGCTCCTCCTCTCTCGTGGCTGTGATTAACTCGGCCCTGGGAGCTAACTCCAGGGACCTAGCGAGCTTCTAGGGAGCGTTCTCCCAGGGGTCTTTAAGGTGCTGAGTAGCAGAAACCCTAAATTATAACAGAAGCCAGCACTGATCAGAGAGGGGTCCAAGCAGGGCTGGGAACTCCTCAGGTGGTGGGGCGCTGGCCTCACCTGCAGCTTTGGGGTTTGCAGAAGGTGAGGACAGGGAACAGAGGATGCCAAAACCAAGGTACCCAGCAAGGTGGCTCCAAACCCACTTCTGGATCCTTTAGTGGAATTGCAGTTGGCTGTCTGCACATTTTCCAGGTCATCAGCCTCCCATCTCCAGCATGGAACACTTTGGCTTCCTTTTCCTATAAGGCCAGGGTCTCACCGTGGGTCTTTCCTAAGGCTGTGACCCAAGAGGGCCTGAGAAGTCTAGTGATTAGGGAACAACCAGCAAGCTCGTATAGGAGCAGCGGGAGCCAGGGCACAGGAGCTCTGGGAAGTCCTTCAAAACTCTTGGTCTCAAGGACCTCTTTCTGGGGAAAAGGAAATGTCTACTGGCTCCAAGACTGGGTTGCAGGCTCTTCTGTGGGCAAATGGCAAGGAAACTTGCACCTGTGATCACAGAAAAGAATCCTCTCTTCCAAGCCTGTTCTGAAATTCGAGTAGGGAAATAAGCCCTGGCCAGGGATCAGCGTCCCCATGAATTGGCTACATGACCCTGCACAAGTGTTCCTTGCATCCGTTTTCATCCATACAAGGGAACCTGGGCAGCAGCCTCGCAGCACAGGAACAGAAGGTGGGACTGTTTCGAAAGGCACAACGTCTCAGACTGTACATAGCCATAAGGCTGCTCATGATTGCTGAGAGGGCTCTTGGATGCCCTCGTGTGAATGGGGGAAAGTAGGATTGTGGAGTTCTCCGTTTCTAGCTGACTCATCTAACAGGAGGCCAGTGGTGTAACCTTGGCTGCTTGGTAACTTTCCTTGAACCCCGCAAGTCTCTGGTGTGGATAAACTGGCAGGAGCATCCTTAGGGAATGGGCATGTCATGCGGAATGCCAAGGGGCTGCACCTATTACAGCCCATTTCCCTGAGGCAGCTTTGTGCCCTGAGCTGGGAACTGGAAACCCAGGCCACCTTTTTAATCCCATTTTTCAGATTGCACGATCTACCCACCTTGGAGCCAGACACAAGGTCCTAACCCAAGTAACCAGATCCCCAGTCCTCTCTGCCCTCCAGCTTTCTCAGTTGCCTCCAAGGAAAGGAAACTTCACCGTGAGCAGCCCCAGACATTAACCCCTGCTTCTCCACCACACTCTGAGCGGAGCATCTCTGTTTAGCACCTCCACACCCTGACAGGTGCGGCTGGGAGGAGGGAGGAACCCAGTAAATCAGCATCCAGTAGCCTCTGCTTCCCATCACCCTCGCTCTCAGCCCCAGGATAAACACCCTGGTCCAGCACGCTGCTGATGAGTCTGAGACACCAGGGTATTTTGGAGGCCCCGCTTAGCCAGGACCTTGGAGAGAGAAATTAGATTGCTTTTTTTTTTTTTTTTTTTGGAATGATGGAGAAAAAGTCTCCAGTGATATTAGCAAGCTCTACAGGGGGGTTTCTTTAATGCCCCAGTGAGATCATTATAGTACTGAGTGCCATCTCCCAAGGCAATTCGATCTGGACCTCATTTTTGGGCTTGGTCAATATCAAGACCAAGTATTGGTCACTGGGGCATTTAAGAGTGTGTCTCCCCTTTTCCAGAGGAGTCACCAAAAGCACCCAGGATTATCACCAGGCAGGAGGAGCAGGTCTGGGGCTGGCACCCCACCACACCCATTGCTGACACGATTAGAAAACCTACTGCCCATGAATTTGGGGGATGGAGAGAGCAAGCCCAAGGGGGCATCAGGACCCCTCCCCCATGCCATTCTCCACACCTGCTCCCAGCCAGCCAGCCTGAGCGAGGGCAAAGGCTTCCCCCTCGGACTGCCCAGCTCGCCCTAAGTTCCAGAATGGTGAGGGGGCTGCGCGGGCACTCAGGAAAGGGGTCGCCAGGGACCAGATGAGTGGGCTTCTGAGACCCGGGCTGCAGCAAAGAAGGGTGCAAGTTACCTGAAGGGAAAGGTGGGGAAGATGGCAGAGCGAACCGCAGGGACCCTTCTCCAGCCCGGCCTCCTCTCTGGGGACACTCCTACTTGCTCAGAATGATAATGCACAAGCTGGTGGGTTCCGTGCGCCCCACACCCGAAAAGTTACTGACACTTGTCACCAGAGCGGCTGGATGTCTCCCAAACTCGAAATCCCGACCCCAGCAAGCTCCGCGACCAGAACGCTCCCCGGGGGCGAATGCACACCTGCCTGCCCCAGCCATCCCCTCTGTCCCTCCAACCGCAGGTCCCCTGGGGGCCCTGGGGCACAGAAGTTGGGAGCTTTACTGACCGTCTGCGTCAAAGTGCTTCCAGATTTCCAGAAACTGGGACGCTGTCAGCTCGGCCAGGTGCAGGTAAGGGGGCTGCTGCTGGGGGCCAGCCATGGCGAGCCTCTCGGAGACCTCAGCCAGCACGGCGCTGTCGCTCGGTGCGGCTCGGCTCTGGCACTCGCGCTAGGGCAGCCCGCCACGCTGCCTTTATAGGCGGTCCCGGGGTTGCGCGGCGCCCGGCTGCCGGCAGGGGGCGCGCGCGCTCAGGGAATCGCACAGGGGCGCGGCGCGATAGGGGCGGGGGACCGGGGACTTGGCCAAGGGTCCTGGGGTCAGCATGTATGCGCTGAGGCTCCTTTGCAGGCACCGGGACACCCGGAAATCTTTCGATGGAAACTAGGAGAGGCCGCTCTTCCTTCCCTGAAGGACTGTACTCCTTCTTGAGTACAGTCAGCACTAGCAGTAGCAGTAACAGTAACCACAGTAGCAACAACATCCCCGAAACTGGGACGATACTGCAACCCTAGGCTTTGGAGTTCACTGGGTCTTCCTCTTGCCGCCTCTCATCTGTGCTTTCCACAGCAGGAAGAGCAGGCACCACTTTTCTAAGGCAGGCCTCGAACTGCTTAAATGACTTGCCCAGCAAATAAGTGGCAGAGCTGACATTTGAACCCAGCACCCTTTTCATGGTCTCATGGCTCCTAAAGGAAGCCCAGACATCCAGAGAAGCCGCGAGGGCTCAAGGCCTCGCTGGGGGCAGCTGGAATCAGTGAGGCAGGCAGGAGACCTATGGGGAGGGGCCTTCACTTACCCCTCATCTGAGTACCTTCCTCCATCTCAGCCAGGACATTCGTCCAGGGGATGGCAGAGCTAGCCTTGACAGTACTGTTCTTGACTGCGCCCACTGAGAGACACGAGGAACTTGCCTACCCCAGGGGACAGAAAATGTCCAGCCCTGATTTAGGTATCCACTGAGTCGGTCTCAGGAAAATAGAAGCAGCTGCTGCCAGCACATCCTAGGAAGAGAAGGGACAGGGAACGGGCGGCTCCTCCCTGTGCTCTGGTGCTGGGAGCCCGGGGGTCTGTGGGAGCCTGTGGATGCCTGGCCCCCTGAGTGACAGACAGCACCGCCCCTCATTTCTCCCCTCTCCCCCACTAGTGCTGTGCCACCAACTGCGCTCATTAACAAGTGCTGATGAGTGTGAGCTGAGCTACTTTCCAAGGGACAGCCAGTGAAGGAGAAGGAGGTAAGCGAGAATCAAAAGCAGGTCGCTAGGTGAGAGGGGACCAAGCCGGAGGCAGAGGGAGGAGGCTGAGCCAGCCCGAGAGCGGCTTCCATAGCCACTTGGGTTTTGCCCAGGGCAAAGGTGCTCAGAATTGTTACTCACACAAAGACTAGGAGACAGGAGTCAGAGGAAGCCGGCTTTGGAGGCCTCTAGGCGCTGTGCCCCCTCTTGCTGCAAGGGAGGACTGAGCTGAGGAATTCACCAAGCCACCAGAGTCCCCAGGTTGCTTCTGGGGAGGCAGGGTGGCTCACTGGTCCAGTAGGCACTCTAGAATCAGGCTGCTTCATCTGAGTCCCAGAATAAAGCTAGGCTGTGTGACCTCTGGTGAATTACATAACTTGTCTATGCCTCGGGTTTACTCTTCTGCAAAATGGGAATGTGGGTGTCTCCCTCTAAGAAGTGTTCTGATGATTAAAAGACCTCACGCTGCCTCATGGAACCTGTGATCAGTGGTGAGCTTGGCTAGAAATCCCTGGGTAGCTTCCAGCTCTAGGAAGGGCTGAGACGGATGCTGACTCCAAACGCAGGGCCCTGACCGCGTTGACACCTGTCTGTTGGGCTCCTCTGTCACTTCCTGCCACTGCTCTGTTCAGGTCTGGGGGAGGCTGCTAACCCCTCCAGTGCCACCAAAGCCAGCTGTCCTCCTTCTCAGAGCTTCCAGACCAGGGAGATGACAGCAGGGCAACCACTGTGACCTGCGCACTCTGCAGTGGGACAGTCGAGGACTTTCTTCTTTTCTCTCTCTCTCTCTCTCTCTCACTCTGCAGTGGGACAGTCGAGGACTTTCTTTCTTCCTTCTTCTCTCTCTCTCTCTCTCTCTCTTTCTCTCTCTCTCTCTCTCTCTCTCTCTCCTTCTTTCTTTCTTTTTCATACTGGGAATCAATCACAGCATTTTGAGCTTGCCAGGCAGGCATTTGTACCACTGAGCTATATCCCCGGCCCATCATTCATTTTGAATGCATCCCTGGACTTGTTTCTGGGAACCCGTCTCCGCCTTCCCATACCCACACCCAAGGAGGAAAAGAAGAGCCCACACAAACCTCTTGTCCCTGTCCCCAAGCTGAAAGCTGTAGTCACTTTTAGGAGTTACAAATCCCTGCTCTGGAGTCGGATAGTGGCAGCTTTAAAACCTACCCACTGGTGATGAGTCTTGGCCCGCTGTAGGACCTCTTTGAACCTCAGTGAAAACAGAGGTGATAATGCTAGTCTGGCTAAGTCAGTGTTAAGGATCAAAGATGATGTAGCCAAGGGGTACCTAGCAAGAATCCTGGCTGTCCTGAGTGCGTAATGAAAAGATGGGTACTATCAGGGACACAGGCCATGGGAAGAATTTTCTTTATTGCTCCAAAGGAGTGTTATTTGGCCCACAAGTGACAGCTCCTGAGTCGGTCACCTCCTGTCTGCCAGGCAGGCTCACTCACCCTCCATTTCCACCACGGGCTCTAAAAGTGGAAGCCTGAGCACTTCCTAGAGGGGTTCTTGGAAGCCAGAAAGCTCCTGCAGGGCCTGGGGGTGCTGCAGGAAGGGAGCACTGTGGGCCACCTGGTCCCTGGTGGGCTGAGACAAGCAGAAATCTGGAGTCTGGGTCCATGCAAAGGTGGACTGCTGCATGTTTCTGGCTGTGAGCTGTCTGAAGATCTGGGGAAGCTGCCCAAACTGACCTGTCTTGAGTCTGCAAGGAAGCTGGGGTGACTGAAGTCCTCTGCAGACCTTGGAAGTTGCAGTGGCTCCTGGGAAAGAGTCATGGAGTGCAGACGAGGGTTATAAGATGGCGTGCATGGATGGTGTTGGGCCATGATGCTGGAAATTGCTCCACGCAGACCTTTCTTTGCTCTATTATATGGAAGCCCTCTACTCACAACTAAATCCACTTTCTGATGCTATAACAAAATGCTTAGGTCAGGTGATTCATAAGCAATAGAGGGTATTTAGGTTGTGGTTCTGGATACTGGAAAGTCTTAGAGCATGGCACTGCCATCTAATGGGAACTTCTTGTTGTATCATGTCATGGCCAAGGGCATGGACAGAGCATGCCTGCTAGCCATCCAGACCTCTGGGTTTTTTGGGGAGTGGCACAGAATCTTGCTAGGTAGCCCAAGATGGTCTTGAATTTTGTAATCCTCCTGCCTCAACTTCCTGAGTCCTGGGGTTACAGACATGCACCACCACATCTGGATTATCCTTCTTCTTCTTTTTCTTCATAAATTAGTTTTATCACAGGTTCCCTCCTCATGTGACACCCTCTAACCTTAATCACCTCTCAAAGGCCTACCTCCAAAGGCCATTAAGAAAGGAATTCTATTCGGATATTCCACCCTACTAAGCTCTCATGATGGCAACCAAATTCCAACACATAGCTTTGGGGACCGACACATTCAAAGTACAGCACCCCTCACCCTGAGACCAGCAGCTGTAGCCAGAACTGATGGGGGTGGTGGTGACCTCTAAGATGGTTTTTCATCCCTTTGCAAAGGGCTCTCATGGTTCTTTTCTTGCTTGGGCCTCACCTTAGCCCATCAAGTGTGCAGTGTAAGAATCGGGCCCATTTTAGAACTAAGGAAACCTGGGTTCAGAGACAGCAACACTCAACTAAGACCTGGCAGGGGCAGGATATCAAGATCACTTTGGCTCCTCCAGTTTTAGAACATATGGGCTCCCTGTGAGCAGGTGCCAAGCTCCTGGGCAGTGGCTATAACGTTCTCCTCCGACCTTGGCTCCTAGCTCCACAGGGTCCCTGCCAGTGGCAGGAGTGATGTCATGTTCACGGTTTCCTCGATGTCCGCTGGTTCCCTAACAGCTGGCTCCTCCCCTCTCCAGAAGAAAACCTGGGCGCCACCTTCTCCTTGGCATCCCTGTCTACTAGCTGCTCCCTGGATGCTACCAGCCAATGCAAGGGCTTGGTAAGATGACCTGCCCAGATGGCCCTCTTCCCTGAATCCTCAGAGTCGTTTCCCAGGAAGAGAGGAAGGCCTGAAGATGGGCTATGAGATGGTGAAACCAAAAACTGGAAGGCAAACAATTTTGCAGCCAGCTTCCACCAGGCTGCGGTAATTGGCAGAAATCCTCAGAGCACCTGGTGTTATTCTGGAGCGCATCAAAGGAAAAATCAGAAGCCCAACCTGGTTCCTCCCTCTTCCTGCAAATGTTTCTTTCAGATATTGCTTCTTTAGTCTTTATAATGGTCAGACCTGGTTACTGGGGTGCCAGAGATCTGGTCTTGCTTCCTAGAAAGGAGGATGAAAGGGATGCTGGAGCCCAGCAGTTTCCATGGAAACAGATCATGGTAATGGGGAGAATAGAGTCCAGAGGTAGGAACAGGACTTTGAGTTACTTAGTCTGAGGCTTGAGATCTATGGTCAAAATACTTCTGTGGGCAAGAGATTGCGGTCACCAGGGTAGCAAGGGGAGATCGAATGGCAGCAGTGGGGGGCTGTTAAGTGACCTCTCAGTCAAGGAGTGGGGACACAGGGTCTCAGGGCTCAGGCTGCAGAACCGTGCAGGTCCCTTTCAGCACATAGACCTGCTGTTTCCCAACATCTCTGCCACATGTTGACTGAGTGGCCTGAACAAGGCATCCACCCTCTCTCAGCTTTGATTTCCTCATTGGTAAAATGCAGATTATCCTTGAAAGGACCTCAGAGGTTTTTGTGAGCATTAAGAGGTGATGCATAGAGTGATGTGCAGATCTGGGGCCCAGGAAGCAGATGTTCTTAGAAAGGGAAGTAATGGGGAGTCTGCCCTAACTGGTGTGGCCCATCCCCACCCACCAAAGCAACGGGTTCATTTTCCAGAATTAAAGGAGCTGCCGGGTTCCCTCTGTGTTCACAGAGTCTGGCATGCAGCTGTGAGGCCAGGAACTGCTGCAGCCATCTGGACACCAGGAGTGAGGAAACAGGGTAGAGGTGGGGGAGGGCACAGGGTGGAGACTGAGGACAAGGCCTGTTCTGCTGGGATCTAGGTGTCCTCCAAAAGGCTTCACGGGCTCAGAGGTGGGGCTTTCCAGAGGTGGCTGGATCTAGGTGTGTGGCGGATTAAGAAAGTGTGAATATGGATTAAGGCTGTGATAACTAAATTAGTCTACTGGTTGGTTTAGATAATTCTGGGTGTGGATCATGCAAAGTCCCACCCTGGGTATGAATGGCGCCCCCTAAAAGGTTTGTAGCCTGAATGGGATAAAAGGGACAGGGACATTTGTACTGCTGCTTTCCGCCTCCTCTGCCATCTGCTGTGATGCCCCTCGCCCATGCCACCCTGCCTGGGAGCCAGCCAACTGTGACTGCAACATCTACAAACTCTCCTCCTTTAACTTGTGGGTCTTGGGTATTTTATGTCAGCAATGAGAAAAGTAAGACAAACCCATGATTCCAAGACAGGAAGACTTGGGGTCAGAAAAGATATTTGAAGCGCTCCACGAAGCTGCGCCTGAGGTACTCTAGGACTTTTATTATTGTGAACCAGTATATACTCGTTAGCAATTTTCAAGCTCTTTAATGCAATTGAGAAGAGGACTTCCAAACTCACTCCTGGAAGTTAGTGTTTCCTTGATTCCAGTACCAGACAAACACACAACGGAAAAAGAAAAGTACAAGCCAGTCTCTTTAATTAACATTAACACAAAAATCCTCAACAAGATCTTGGCAAACAGAATGTATCAAACCAGCAAAAAGATCATACATCACGAGCAACTAGACTTTATCCCAAGGATGCAAGGATGGTTCAACATACTCAAGTCCATAAATGTAACACATCTCATGAAAGGAAGCAAGGAGAAAAATCACAGGATCATCTCAATAGAGATAGAAAAGACTACTGACAAAATCCAACATCCATTTATGATAAAAATCTTGAAAAATATAGTTATAGAAGGGACTCATCTCAGTCTGATAAAGCCCATTCATGACACACTAATGTCCAATTATCAAAATTGAGAAAAAACTGAAATCTTTCCCTCTAAAATCAGGAACAAGGCAAGGAGGTCCACTGTCACCATCCCAGGTTAATGTAGTACAATAGAGTTTAGTTCAATGGTAGTGTACAGCAATTAGGGGACAAAAAGAAATAAAAGGGATGTGTTTAGGAAAAAAAGTCAAATTGCTCTTATTTTCAGATTACAGGATCCTTTATGTAAAAAACTCAAAAAATTTCAACAAAAGACTCCTGGAATTAATCATGAATTTCAGTAGTAGCAGGATACAAAATCAACACACAAAAATCAATAGTGTTCTTGTACACCAATAATGAAGCCATCAAGAAAGAAATTAGAAAAACAATATCATTCACAGTAGCATCAAGAAAAGTTAAGTATTTAGGAATTAATCTAACAAAGGGAAAGAAAGGCTTCTAAAGTGAAAACTACAGTATTTTGAAAACGAGACCGAAGAGGATATCAGAGAGGGGAATTCTATCCCCTGTTCCCCGATAGGCAGGACAAATATGGTCAAAATGGCCATGCTGCCAAAGCTAGTTACAGATTCAGTGAAATTCCAATCAAAATACCAACAGCACTACTCACAGAACTAGAGAAAATAGTCCTAAAATTTATGCGGAGCCAGAGAGATTCAGAATAGCAAAGCAATCCTGGGTAACAAGAGCAACACATTCCAAATCTGAAGTTATATCGCAAAGCTACAGTGGTTAAAACCAGCATGGAACTGGTACCAAACCACAGAAGAGGATCAGTGGAGGTTACAGAGGATTCAGAAACAACTCCAGACACATTCAGCCTTCTGATATCTGACAAAGTGTCCAAAAACATACCCAGAGGAAAAACAGCCTCTTTAGCAAATGGTGCTGGAAAAACTGGCTCTCCACAAGCAGAAGAATGAATCTAGACTCTTATCTCTCACCATGTACCAAAGTCAAAATGGATTAAAGAGCTCAATAGTAGATCAGGCACTTCATCTGCTGGAAGATAAAATAGGTAAAACTCTTGAAGACATAGGCGTAGGCAAGGACTTTCAGAATAGAGCCTCAGTTGCCAAGAACTAGCACCAAGAATCAACAAATGGAATCATATCAAGTTAAAAAGTTTTTGCAGAACAAAGGAAAAGCCAACAGTGTAAAGAAACAACCCAGAGGAAAATAAATTTTGCCAGCTATATCTTAGACAGGTTACTGATATCTAGAATATATGAAGAATTAAAAAATTAGACCTTCTCTAAATAAAAAATCCAATAAAAATGGGTGATTGAAATGAACAGACCCTTTTCAGAAGAAGCACAAATGCCCCCACCCCAATACATGAAGAAATGTTCGGCATCACTGGGCTTTAGATAAATGCACATTAAAACAAAACTGAGATCCTATTTTATCCCAGAAATAATGACCATCATCAAGAAATCAAATGATAACAAATGAGGCTCCAGGGGTGGGGTGGGCAGTGATGCTTTTATTCGGTTGGTAGGAACATAAACTAGTACCACCAACACGGACATCATATTGCGATCCCTCAAAAACACTAAAACTAGAAATTCCGTTGGACCCAGCCATTCTCCTACTAGTTATTTTCCTGAAAGAGTTAAAGACATCAGGTCAGGGGTTTAGCTTGGGGGCATAAGCACCTGCCTAGCAGGTGTGAGGTTGTGAGTTTGATCCCCAATTCCAAAAACAAAGAGTTAAAGGCATATCACAGTGATACATGTATAGCCATGTTTATAGTGGCATAATTCACAATAACTAAATCTTGAAAGCAGCCTATGTGCCCATCAATGGAGTTTTTTTAAAAATGGTGTTTATATACTATTCTGCCGTGAAAAAGGATACATTTCAGGCATTTATAGGAAAATGGAGGCACCTGGAGATCATAATGTTTTAGTAAGTGGAGTAAATCAGACACAGAAACTTAAAAACTATATGGTTTCTGTCTTATGAGAATTCCAAAGTATACATGAAAGAGCAAAATAAAAGATACATACTAGGAAGCGGGGACATAGAGAGGAGACCGAGCGAGGGAGGGAGGTGTATGTGTGTGGGGGGGAATGGGATAGAAAGGAACGGAATGTTATGTACACGTACCAACTCCTCATGAAATGTAATCATTGTGTACTACAAACACGTACTAATAGAAATAAAAATTAAAAAATAATTTACTCGTTAGAGTTTAAGCCTGTTAATGGCAATTTTCTTTTATTTACCAAGAAAAAGTTCTGATTGATAGTCCACAAAAATGACAGGTATCCTTACGGGAGCCAGAACGGGGAAGCCTTTGGGAACCAAGCTTCTCTGTCCTTCCTCTTGAGCACCAGGCCGGCCACTCCGTCGGAGCCTGTTTCTTCTCCTGCTGCTGGATTTTCTTTTTTCCCAAGCTGACACCTGTCTTCACAGCCTGGCCTCAGCCTGGCCTCCAGACTCTGTGGCTTTCACCTCCCCCGGTGGCTGGGACCTCTCTTTCCCTATTCTACTCCCGAGGAAGAATGTCAAGATGCTTTGTCACACCCTTCATGGCTGCTGTCCAGCTGGGCGTGGCCAGCAGGGTCACCTCTCGGTCCAGCCGGCTGTGGCTGGGGCAGGGGTTGGGGAGTGCAGAGAGTAACCCGTTTCCTTCGGGACCCCTGCGGGCCTGGTGGCATCAATGGCAACTCTCGCACTGAGAGTTAAACACAGATGTCCCTAACAGACAAGGGAACGTGTTTCCTGTAAACTGGGGTACAAAATACGCTGACCACTGCACCCAGATATAAAGAGGGAGTCTGAAACAGACGGCAAAGTCTGTGTAAATGGCTGGAGAGTAAAGTTTTTTCCTGTTGGTTTTATAAGCCATAATCTGCCACAAAGCGGCCACAGGCGATAAAAAAGCGAAAGAACATGGGTCTGTTTCAATAAAACTCTTTTTACAAAGTCGCGCGGTGGCCAGGTTTGGCCTGTGGGACATGTTTTACTGACCTCTAATGTAGTAAAAGGATGCTAAGTTCTCGCTGAGCTCTCCAGGCTCTTTGCTTCTTCCATGAAATGAGGACAGTAACACAGCCCACCTGAAGGGCAGCGCTACAGGATGAGGGTGCCAAGGTTATCAGCACCGTGGCTGGCATGGAGCAGAGGAGCCAGCTGCTTCTGTGCTCTTTATTCCTGGGGCAGGGGATCTCCAGACAACGGAGGTCGAGATCCACCAACCGGCTTTCTAAATCTAGACGAGTCCTTCAGCCTTCTCTGGGCTGTGCTGGGAAGTAATAATCTCCCTCTAGCAGGCAGACGTGGTCAGTAAACATGGGGGACTGGAGAGATGGGGGTGTGGCCCAGGGGTTGAGTGCTTGACTAGCATATGTGAAGCCCTGGACTCCAGCCCCAGCACCACACACGGGAAGGGAAGGAGGGAAGGAGCGAGGAAAGAAAGGAGGAGGAGGGGAGAGAGGGAAGGAGGAAGGAAGGAAGGAAGGAAGGGAGGAAGGAAGGAAGGAAGGAAGGTAGAGAAAGAGAAGGCCCAGGCAAGGAGGGAAAAAGGAAATATAGCAGCAAATGAATCCTACTATGAAGCTGGCTTGGCTCTGCTTTGGAACCTGGCAGGGAGCTTGGGCCTCATTACAAACAAATTTGCTTCACTTCCTGCCAGAACAGAACTTCCTGGTGGCCGAGAATTTGGATCTATATACTCAGGATGGAAAATGAGTCCCTAGTGGGGGGCAAATGTCCTGTTTCCAGGACTGTCCAGGAGGCAGCAGGAATAGTGGGATGAGTCTCTAACAGATAAGGACTGCATCTTGTTAATTTATGAGTTCATTTAAAATTTTATTTGTTCATTCTATCCAAAAATATTTATTAACCATCTAGCTTGTTCCAGGTACTGTACTTGACCCTTGAGATTTAATAGTTAAAAAAAACCAAAAAACTCAGAAATAATCTCTTCTTCCAGGACCTGAAAGTCCAGTGGGAGAGACAGAAATGGGTCCAGTCCCATTTCTGAATATATAAATGAAAACAGAGAATGTAATAGGTATCTGGCCTTAGGTAGCATTTTGAGGCCACCCTAAGATGAGGATCCAGAGGGAAGAGGTGAGCACCCTGGGCTTCAAAATTGGGAGAAATATGTTACTGCTGTTTAACTCACCCAAATACAGCAATGGCACATACATTATAGACTAAGGCAGAGGGAATGTGTGGACCAGGCAGGTGAATTTATAGATGCAGAACTTTGGGGAGAGGTGAGTTTGGGAATGAATCCCTGAGCCTATGGCCCTGCAGTGGGGGACCTGAGCTGAGTTGCTCTCTGCTCCCCCACTGCTCTGTGCCCAGTCACCATCAGGAGAGAGGTGATGGCTCCAAGGGTGAAGCACCCATGGCCTTGACTTCAAGCCTTGCATCCCTCTCCCACCAAAAGAGAGAGGAGCTCTTCCTGAGGTGGACGAGTTGCCAAGTACCATTATGGGCCAAGTTTAAAGTGTTCCTTCCCCTCACCTTCCCTTCTCAGCAGCATGCGGGCACTAGATGAAGCTCAGAACAATTATGAGAAAACGAAGGGACTGTATTTTCCTTGCACAACTGTCTGGGTGAATGTGTGACCCTGCTCTGCACCGTCCTGGCTTGCACGCCCTGGCAGAATGCAGGTGGGGATCTTGTCTCTTTTGCTTATTGCTTTTCCCCAGTTCTCAGCTCAGGCTGTGGCTGGCTGCACTAAGGGGATAACTGCAGGGTGAGAGACAGAATGAACGAAAGAGAAGAGTGGAAAGGGCGTTCTCAGCAGATAGAAAGTCAAGACCCTTTTGGATGCTCTAGAAATGACCCCTCGCATGTTGCTGGCTGCTCGGCCCCTGGCAGTCAAGCTCCGGGCAGAGAGCCCACATGGGCTGCCTGCAGGAGCACAGCTGCTGGCCCTGCTGGGGACCGTGGCCTTCTGGTGAGGAGGAGAGTTCTGGCTCTGTCCCTGTCCTCATTCATTATCCCCCAGGCTGGCTCAGGACTGCTGCCCCGCGCTGCCTTCCTGGTCACGTCACTGGGAATCCCCGCACAGGTGGGCCACAGGAGGGGGCTGGGCAGAGCTAGAGGCTGCTGATCTGGCTGTGATTGCTGGTGATCAGACGCAGAAGCCAGAAACCTGGGCCCAGTTCGGCCCTGCCAGGGCAAGCAGGTGACAGAAGATCCAGAAGGGACTGAGGAAAAACGCAGAAGGGCAGGAAAGGGAAGGGCCTGGGATTTTCCAGAAGCACCTGAGCCTGTTTGAGCCGTCCTGGCCTCCAGGGTCCCCCATTCCTGCAGATGCCGGCGGCACCCTGCCCATATCTCCCATAACAATGTGCAACATCCGCCAGCTGCTGTGTTGGGTACTGAGGCTCACAGCTGCACCATGCTCTGGAGAATTGTCACCTAGCCCAGAAAGCCTCTTCCCACCTCTGCTGCCCGACAGCCCGTAGCTGGGCACTGGCAGATGGAGAGGTCAAGCCTGGCTCCTACCTCATGCTGCGGCACTTTCCTGGGGATAAGGCCAGGCTGCCCTGGCTTGGCTTCCTCCCCCAGCCCTGCCCCCAGGTCCCTTTCATGAGCTCAGCTGTTCAGGAGTCCCCATCTCAGGCTCTGCTTTCAGAGTGGACCCCAGATTCTCTCTCTGAGGTGAATCCATCTCTCACAACTTGTTGGTGGCCCAGCCGTTCGGGGTTCGACCTGGGTTTCTGAAGCATCCAGAACCACAAGCGTTTCACAGGTGGGCAGGAGCTTCTGGTGTCTCTGCTTGTCAGCAGTGCTCCAGCAAGGCGTCCCGGTCAGCGCTGCCATTCACCCGCTGCATCAACGTGGCCAAGACCTTGGCTTCTACGTACTGACCCGGAAGAGCTGGGGTCCTCACACAGCCTCTCAGGCTGGCTGGGAGACAGGGCAACCCACCTTTGGAGTGAGACAGACCTGCCGGCTCTGGTCCCGTGGACGTTGCTAAGTTCTGCAGTCTCCTATCCTGGAACTGAGGATGAGGAGAGCACTGCAGAGGGCCCGCGGGCTCCTCCCACAGAGCCTGGCCCACTGGGCAAAAGGGGAGCTTTCATAGTGCCCGGTGCAGACTAAGTACTCAACTGAGGGTTAAGTACTCAGTGACTGAGAATAAGTACTCAGTAATTAGGTGATAAGAACCGAGTGCTGTTTTCATTTATGGGAATGATTTTTCTAATGTTAGATGGCAATAATGGTGATGCCATGAGTGATTCGGGGGAGGGGTACCCGAAGAGTGTCCCAGCATGTGGCAGATGGACCCACAGGGCCTCACACACCACGTGTGGGCAGGCAGAGGGACCTGCCCCGGTACCTTCCTTCAGTTAGCTAGGATGGACTCCACAGCCAGGCTCTGCAGCAGCCTGCTGCTGGTGGCTTGCCTGCATGCCAGCCCATTTGTCACCCTGTCATCGCCTCCACACTTGAAAGCAGATCCCCAGGGATCATGGACAAAGCACACAGAACAAGGAATGGCTTTTCTTTTTCTCCTCCGCCTGCAGAAGGGAGGCCGGGATGGCACACAGTGAAGGAAGACCAAGGGCTTGGAGAGAGTTAGCCAGGCTGCAGCTGGCGGCAAAGCCTGCCAACCTGTGTCTGCGTGGCCGGCCCACTGACAGGGGCTTTTACATGTGTAAATGACTAGGGGGAAAGTGAAAAAGGAGTATCTTGTGACAATTTTGCTTTTTGGTATAAAATTTTATTAGTCCTATAGAAAGCTTTACTGGAACACAGCCATCCCCTTCCCTCACCTGGTGTTGGTGGCTATTCTGTGCTACAGGGGCAGAGTTGAAAGGTGGCCAAGTGACTTGGTGGCCCCACAAAACTGGCCACCCTGTGGCCCTTGCCCGGTGAGGTTTGCTGACCCCAGACTGAGCATCCCACACCCCACTGTCCCATCTTTTTTCAGTAACCTTTTCCTTTAAATGCTTGGTGCTTTGTTAACACCTGGCTAATGCAGGGGGAAGAATCTGATTAGTAAATTCACACTAAGGTGTTGGTGACTTAATGTATTGCACCCTCCTTCTCCCAGGAGATCAAACTAAAGGAATGAGCTTTGAATGGTGGAATTTGAGGAAATGTGGAGAGAGAGAGAGAGAGAGAGAGAGAGAGAGAGAGAGAGAGAAAGCTGAAGCCTTGGATACCTTGTGACACAGGACACACAAAGATACAAATTCTCTGGTGCCAGGGACAGGTTAAAAATGCGCTGCTCTTCCTGCCATGGACTCTAGACCTCCATGTTCCAGTCTCCTCTGATGAACCAGCTACCACCGGGAGGCCAGGGACTCTGGGAACAAGTCAGAACAGTGAGAATGCTGCTACCCTTAAGCAAGCCATACTCAAGAGCTCCAGGCTCCCTTGGCTTGGCTCAGAGGACAGGTGATAGCTAGCTCTGGGCCTTTGTTGATCTTGGTGCTTGCTCTGCAGGCAGTGGTTCTCTGGGTCCTGGCCACTTGCCTCTGTCCAGCAGTCCTGCCTTTGTCCTCCTCTTCTCTCTGCAGGCTGGCGCTGAGGGTCAGTCACAGCTGGGGAGGGGCCTGCTCAGCATCGCAGGCTACAGCGTCAGCCACCTGTACCTGGGACCTGAACAGGCTGGGCAGCTGCAGCAGGCTTCTTCTCCTGCCTGCCAATCCTTAGTCTCAGTTCTCTGGGTGTCGCTCTGCTCTACGCTATGGAGATTTCTCCCAAAATGGTGGCCCAGGCCACTGGACTCCTCATGGTCTTCTTCATCAGCTCTGCTTCCTCTGGGCATATTCGTCATGTGACATCCTTCCCTCTGCCTCATCTTCCCTTTCACCCTCCAGGCCTTCACTCCACACACACCAAACTTCTTAAGGATGCTGGGAGGTGACTGGCTACACCCTCTGCTGGGTCTCTGTGTGTGCTCCTATGTTAGAAAGCTCCTCGCCCACCTTGGCAGCTCCATGGCTTCTCCAGGACTCTTCCCCAGCCTCCTCACTGGCCCCTGACAGGAGCACTCTGTTAAGATGGCCTCATTGGTCTGGGCTGCAAAGTGGGTATTAGGGACCTCCTATTCCAGGAGATGTCAAGCAGGACAGAAACACTGTAAAGCCCTTGACTCCTGCCTGTAAGGCTTTGTAAATAGCAGTGCCTATGAACAGCCATGACAGACCCTGCAGAGCCCTGGCTGATAGTCCTTCAACCTCTGTTGGTTCTGGGACTGTCAGCTCACACCTGCTACCTCTTCAGGTACAGCCTGATCCACTTCACCTGCAAGGGTCTGGGAAGTATCCTGAGACAGCCTGGGCACTTTGCTGCTGCTTGCCTGGGCTCTTTGCCTTCACTGTCCTGCTCCTGGAATTCCCTCGCTGCTTTCTCTTGCCAGCATTTCATCAAATCCTCATCTCAAGTTTGGCTTCTGGAAGAATCTGACCCAAGGTAGTGGGCAGACTTTCCGTAAGAGGTCAGATAATAAATGTTTGGGGCTTTGTGGCCAGGCTGTATAGTCTCTCAGCTGCAGTCTTGCTATGGTAGCCCAAAGGCAGCCATAATGACATATAAATGAATGTGGGTGGCTGTGTTTCAATAAAACTTTATTTATAAAAACAGGAAGTAGCTGGATTTAGCGTGAGGCTCATAGTTTGCTGACCTTTACTGAAGACAACCGTCTTTTCTGGATGCTCTGTGCTCTAATACATCCTAGCATTTACACACAAGGAAGCAGGTACAGAAAGGTCATACACTGATGAATGGCTTTGATGTCCCCAGGGTGAAATTCTGAAGGCTTAGGCAGCTTAGGTCAGTAGCTCCAGGTGTCTCCATGGTAAAAGAAAAATGGGGAGAAGGTGAGATGGTTTCAGTTGGCTTACCCTACTCCCATCTCCACAAAGAAGTGTAGCAAATATATATATCTTCCCTAAAGTTCTGGGAGGTTTCCACTAAATTATTAAGTGTTCATTTGCCATCTAATACACTGGATGGACTGTAAAAGACTCCTGGAATCCTTGGCGAGGCCACGTGTTGGAAAGATTTTAAAAATAGCACCAGGGCTTTTGACAAGTTTAGTGCTAATTACCTGATGCTCTGGCACCTTGGCTGACGTGTGGCATGGGCTGCGTGTCCTCCCGCTCCCCAGCTTTGTACGGTCAAGAAGGGAGGTGAGGCCCCAGGATGCCTGCATTTCGCAGCCCAGAGTGGGAGAACTGGGTCTCCAACCTGAGCGGGACTCAGATGTGATTTTAAAAGCAAAACTCCACCCTCTGCACATGTTCACGAGTGGAGTGGAGATGAGAGGAGCCAGGTCACCTGTGCCCAGTGGCTGGTGAGTGCTCTGGATGTGTGAGACCAATGATCATACCCACACAGACAGTTTTTATGCAAAAGTCATATATATATATATATATATATATATATATATATATAATATATTCATTGTAGTAAATACTTAGACAAAAAGAAGAAAAACCACCTACCATCCCAACCTTTGATTTAGCTGTTATTAACATTTTGTTTATTTCCTTCTAGTCTTTGCCTCTGCATGTATTTATTTGTTATGTGTTGGTTGCATAAATGGAATTAGGATTCCTGTGCTTATTGCTTGATATATTTTGACCATTGTTCCGTGTCATTGCACATCCGTCGACAATGTCTTGAAAAGATCCATGTATGCTACATCCTTTGCTTGCCTGTGCAGTGTATTCTAACTTATTTTCCAGTTCTCTACTCTTAGGCAGGAGTTACTGTTTCCAGTCATTTTCTTCTGTAAACAAAGCAGCTAATTCTTCAGTCGGGCTCTCAATGATTCTCTTCCATTTGTCAGTGTAGAATCACTGGGGTTTGGGGTAAACTTTGAGATAATCGGAATTGCTTTGATCCATTCTACATTATCTACAGCTTCTTGACAAGACAGGCTAGGTAGTGACATGTTCTAAAGATTCAGAGGTTAGGTTCAAATCCCATTTTAGTCTAGAAAAGATTTGGAGTACTACTTAACCTCTGTAATGTGGGAACAGTGGTACCCCACTATCAGTACAATGGTATGATAATGATCTGACTTCCTGTCACCTCCCTGGACTGGCCCCCTCCTTATCTATCCTGTCCTCCATCTTGCTCCCCAAATACACTGGTGGGTCACACCCAGAGGCCTGTTCACCACAGGACCTTTGCACTCATTCTTCCCTCAGTAGTATGACACCTTCACCCTCCAGATCTCCACACGGCTCATTATTTTCCTCTTCCCTCAGAGCTTGTCTCAGATAGTGCCCCTTGCTAACCATTCTCTGTCTAACTTCTGTTTCTTTCCTTGTACTAGATATTGAACCCAGAGCTTTGCTCAAGCTAGACACTAAGTTCCCCAGGCTGGCCTTGAACTTGCCTCTGCCTCCTGAATAGCTGGGATTATGGATGTGCACCACCAAGCTCCAATATTGGGTTTTATTTTTCTCAGACCACTTGTGACCTCCAGAGACATGACATGTCCATTTGCTTTGGTCTGTCTCCCTCTTCCCCAACAATATAAGTTCTTTGAGAATGAGGAGTTTGTTGCTCTGTTCAGGGCCACATCCCCAGTATCTGAATTAAGTTGCAGATCACATCAAAGGGGTTCAAACACTATTTTGGGGATGAGTGAGTTTAGCATGTGAAGCAGGAAGTGCAGTGCCCAGCCTGAGCAGGTGTGCGGTAAGTTATTTACTCATGCCAAGGACTGAGTGGGATGATGGGAGATGCAGGTGGACGCTCCCGTGGGTCTAGGCCCCACAGGTGCTCTGAGAAGACAGAGGCAGGAGGTGGGAGATACCTGATCCACTCGCTTCTCCAGCTGGTGCTCCAACAAGCAGTGAGGGCTGGTCATCACAGAACTCCTTCTTTACTCTTGTGGCCCTTCTCTTTGGGACACTGGCCCTCCTCCCCATACACAGAAACTCTGCCAGCTGACGATCTCAGTCCTCAGCTAGTCTTTTGCTAGACTGTTTCATTTTAAACAGGATCCAGGCAGTCAGCACCCTGCAGAGAACCAGGGCAGCCCTTCCCTGTGCTGGAGTCTTCAGCTGTATCCTCTTCTAGCCTCTTTCCCCCACACCGCAGCCAGGATCTGGGGCCCCTGAATGTTCTCCCCCACTTCCGGGCAATTTCATGTGCCTGTCTGAGCTGCTGCTTCTCCTTTCTGTCCTCCCTCACCCACCCCAGCAAACTCCTGCTCATCCATCAGGATAACTTAGATCTCACCTGGAGAATATCCGTGCTCCTCCGCGCTCACTATGGTTTATCCACAGCTCTAATGTCCCTGTTCTCATCGTTTCTATAATATTGTCTTATAACTCTGTTTTCTTATCAGTTTCCCTGACTTGGCAACCATAGGGACTTGGCCCTGCTACTTATCCTCAGCATCTTGCTTGACACAGAAAAGGTGCATGATATTGTTGAGTAGTGAATTGATGGTGATGAATTAAGCCCTGTAAGTGTCATGGAAATGTCTTCCAGTGGGACACCTGCTCAAGGTCACATGGTTTCTTGGTGCCAAGGCCTGGCTCTGTCTGTCAGGGTTGGCACTATTCACGGTTTCCAGACAGAGCATCTTTTGTGTATGAAGAAATGACATCCCTCCCCTGGCGACCAGGCTCTATCAGATTCAACTGCTTTCAGCCAGTTTCTGTAAATGAGAATATTTCAGTTGGGCAGCAGCTGCCATGGTAACGGGCTGAATTTTAGAACTTGGGGGTTGGGGATGGGCCAGAGACAAGGTAACTTTTCTGGAGCCCTTTGCAACTTGTGCTCGTGAGTGGAAGTTTACCAGTAAGAGGTGACCTCCCAAGTGTCCCCTGATGCCAATACTCAGTGTTCTGCTCTCTCTGGGAAGGGATCTTAAGGGATTTGATGTTCCGTATTTGAGGTATCTCCAACTTCTCCCCTTGAGTTGCAGGTTGTTTGGGGGCTCAGATAAGGCAGGCTGAGATTTCCTCTGGTTTACCAAGATGCTAAAATCAGAGAGGAGACAAGGCGAAGCAGGTAGTGGAAAGTCACTCTCATTTTGAATGTTCTTTTCCAGTCAAACTTGCAAGTGACCATTCATGGCCAGGGATGTAACAGGGCAAGGCTAATGTATCCACTTTGCATTCAAGGTGCTCGGTCTTAGAAAAACAAAGGAAACTTGTAGTGTAGATAAAAAATGAAATATGAATGTGGATTCTTCAGCCCAGCCTAAATAAATACTCCTTGGGCTGTTGGAGGGAGAAGCAATGGGTGCATAAATTTAGTGGCTCATTGAGAAATGGACCCTATACTCCTCTTCCTGGGACAAGTTTGTGTAAGACATGGGAATGTGGTAAAAATTCTCAGGTTTGTGGAATCTCAGAGCCACTCGTGGGACAGTGGGAGAGTTGCAGTGCTGTGGATCTGGCATCAGAGCCAGCCAGGGAACAGCTGAGGCTGAGCTGTGGCCAGAATGGTCCGTGGCTTAGCATCCTCCCGAGAGAACCAGTGATGAGGGATCAGGGTGATGGCTGATCCCAGGGGGCCTGAGGGACAAGGGACAGCAAGAATCAGACCTCCCACCAGCCCCAGCCCTGGACACTCCTGGAAACTCATGTGCACGTGTGTGGGGAAGCAGAATCAGTGCCCTCATTTGGGCCAAGGGTTAGCATGTGCTGTTGGGGTTAGCATGTGCTGTCTGATGGGACACAGGATCAGAATAGAGATTAAGTTGTCTTAAAGAAAAATAAAGTCATGTGTCTTGCAATCCTGAGTCTTGGGTGCACGATTTATTTTCACAACAACAAATCATTCTGAGATTCTCAAAAAGAAATCTGATTGGATGTTGCTAGTTTAATCCCACATGCTGCCCAGCCCACTTTTGAGCTTTGCAAAAGTATCTGTGCCTGGGCTGCACTTCAGGGCCTGGGGCTCAGAGTTCTCAGGCTCAGGCTGGCCTGGGGCTCCTGCTGCAGAGTGGTGGGCAGGATCCTGACTGCATTTGCTGAGTATTCTGGGGCCAATTTGTTCCTCTGCCCATTTCTTCACCCATGGAAAGGTAAACTCCTTCTCCCCTCTTCCCCCTTTATTTCTCCAGTACAAGATCAAACTGAACCCAGCAGTGCTCAACTACTGAGATACCTCTCCAGCCCTCATTTTATTTTGGGTAAAGGTCTTGCTAAATTGCCCAGGCTGGCAACTTGCAATCCTCTTGCCTCAGCCTCCCAATAGCTTGGATTATAGGCATGCATCACATACCTGGCCCTCCTCTTCTTGTCCAGATATTCTCAGAGGAAATCTTAAAAGAAACATAGAACAATGCTGAAAAGCCCACACACCGTGATTATCTTTTTAAAAGGCTAGTCTTTTTTTACCACTTAGAAATGTACCTTTAAATTTATGATTATTATGGTTTTTTAATATTCATTATATTTTACCTATACATATTTATTAACAAATAAAGGGATAATAGCAGCAATAATAATTTTAAAAAGCTACTTTTCTCTAGGGAGAAGGAAGGACCAGCTGGTAAGAACGGGGATGGAAGCTGACTTCTCAGAATGTCTTGATTCTGTAGATTTGACTATGGAGTTGTGGAAGTGTCCTACATGATTATGAAGCATAGTTCCCTCAAAAATGAGTATCGCATCATTATGTATATGTAAAATGTGCCAAAAAGTTAATCAAAATAGAACACAAATATGTGGATTTGTTTAAATAATCTCTTTGCTTCTGGGGTGCTATAATAATACTTCAGCCTGGCAAGGGAAAAATTTGTAGAACTTTGCTTGTGATCAATTTCTTATGAGTATTTTTACTTTAAAAAGTTATAATAAAAATTTTAAAATTATACTTCATAGAATGTTAGCTTTCTGCTTCTATCTATATAACTGTAAAAAATACCCCAAAACTAACAAAAAAATGAGTATCACAAACCCTGAAAACCAGAAGGTGTGAGACAAGTGAGCCTAATGTGTATCCCAAGAGGCATCCAAAGAGAAATCATTGCAAATGACTTTTACAAAATGGTCATTTAATTGTTTGGACAGAGTGGAATCCTGGGGTCAGAGGGGGAAAGACAAACTGTTTTCAGTAAAAATATCATTAGAAATAATATTAGTGTTTAGATTAGTCTGTTTTCTGTTGTGGTGATAAAATAGCTGGACTTGGTACCATCACACTTCTCACCGGGGACCTGGCTTCCCACATCTAGGAACAAACCCAAACCATAGCAGCATTATCATTGCACAGTTATTACACTCACGCACTGGGCTGGGAGACAGAGAGAGAGAGAGAGAGAGAGAGAGAGAGAGAGGCAGGCAGGTACTGATACCATTAGAAGCTGGTTGTCAGCATTAGAAACTAAGAGATGCAAACATAAAATTAAAGAGTTCAAGAAGAAGTTCCTTATTTAAATTTTGAACTGGAAATAAACATTTCTAGTCAGTATATATCTCCTCTTCACACACACAGAGCTTGTATTTGTTTATCTGTCAGGTCAAAAGACCCCGAGGTAATGACTACCTTCATGGCAATTCGAAGCCCAGCATTTAATTTATAGTTTTCAAATTCCAGCACAGGGATGGGCATTTCAGCAAAATGCAACACACGGAACCCACTCTCATCCTGATTTGAACAAAACAACTGCAAAGGAATGTTTAGGAAATGAGGGGCAAATGTGAACACTAATTTGATATTAGATGAAGTTAAGGAATTAGGATAATTATACTTTGGCTATTTTTTGGAAAGGTAGCTTATATTTTTAAGATATTACTAAAATATTCACTGGATTTGTTTCAGACTGAAAACAGTAAATCTTGGATTTGCTTCAGAATAATCTGTTAGGAATAGGGATATATTGCGTGGGAAGGCAGACGCACAAAGATGGTTGTGTGTGGGCCATTGCTGAAGCTGGCTAATGGTGAGGGTTTACTCCCTTGTTCGCTACACTTTAGCATATGTTTGAAAACTGTAGTAAAAAGAAATTTAACCTGGGGAAGAAAGAGGAAGAAGAAAAGGAGAAAGATTTCCTGGATCTTCTATAAAGAATCCAAGCCTCTCCAAGGAGCACGCCACTTCCCACTCCGTCAAAGGCCACGGTGCCACCAGGCAGAGAAACACATGACTAGTGACCCGGGCAGTGACTTGGAAAGTCACTGCAGTGAATTGGATAATCCACTTAGAGGCAGCTGGCTGAGCTGGCTTAGTGAAAGGGCGGCTGTGAGTCTGGAGTCTGGCAGGGGTGGAGAGGACAGGGGCAGGGGACCCGCCGTGGGCACTGATCTCTCTTCTCTGGCCAGGGCTTATTTATAGGGACACAGCCTCCTTTTGGAGGTGGGTCAGTGCTGTTTAGAAGGTATCATTGGAGTCAGGCTCTACAGGCCGTTTTGTGCTTCCAGGTTTAAAATATCTTATAACATTAATAATATCCTCCAGATTATAACATATTCTTAAAAACTCAACAGTGGGTGAAAAGAGTCAAACCCAACATAATACAGAATACATATTAGCAAAATACTAGGTGGTAATTTAAAGAAGTCAAGAGCGTGACGATGTGACAGTAAGAAAAATTAGTATCTTTAAAAACGGGAAGGAAGCAGGACACTGGGATCAGACAGGGTTTCCTGGAGGCTGCTTTGTGACCTTATCTTATAGTTTATTAAGCCACAAATTTATGCGTTATGCACACCTTCTTACATGTGTTATATTCCACAGTGTAAATATAAAGATAATAAGCTGTGTAGAAAATCAGGAAAGTAAGCAAGAGTACAAATATAGCACAAAATACAAAAAGTGTACAAAATAGAAAATAGTCACCATATTATTCCACCTAAAAGTTCCCACGGTCAGCTTCTCAGTGTGGATCATCTTGGAGGAAGCCAAGCTTGGTGGTTAAGAGGATGAGCTTTGTAGTTAGAGACCCAAACAGAGCTCAAACCCTGACATTCTTCCTTACTAAATGTGAGAAGGTAGCCGAGTTACTACTCCAGCCTCACCTACAAAGTGAGGTTGATATTCACCGTAAGGACTGTCGTGGGGGAAATAGGAAATAATGCCCCCCAAACAGGAGCAAAATAGAGTCCTCACTCTGTGTTAACCATTTGATTTAACTCATTGTAATCTTTCATATATCTGGGTACCTAGACAACATATAATCTGTGCATTTCTATTTGTATATATAACTCCACATTTTCTAAAACTGTAGCTACAATGAACAATTATCCCTTGAGACAACTTTTTGAAAGTAATGCTCCATTTTTTAACTTCCCAGAGATGTAATTATATACAATAGGGCCTGAATAATTTGGTGCAATATCCCAAGTTGATGTAACCTTCTTTGTGCTCAAAACGGATGATTTGCCAGCCTTGGTTTGCCTAGTGTCCCTTTCCCTTTTTTGCAGGTTGAAATTCTTTTTTTCTTTTTAACTTTACTAAGGTATGATTTATATACAAAAACTATACATATTGAAGATATGCAATTTGATGAATTTGGAGATAATTACACGTCATCATTGTAGTCTATGCCAGAAGTCCTATCATCATTTTCAAAGGTTCATTACTAACTTTTTAATTATTATTTTAAGAACGCATAGCATAAAGTTTACCCTATTAGCAATTTTTTTTAGGTTTAAGACACATTATTTTGAACTGTAGCATATGGCCTATGCTTTACAGCACTTCTATCAAAATTAATCATCTTGTCTAACCTTATAACCTGTGACTAATACATCCTTATTTCTCATGCCCTCAGACCCTGGCAACTACCATTCCACCCTACTCTGAGTTTGACTATTTCAGATTCATCCTGTAAATGGCTACCCAGTGTAAACTCGTTTCTGAATGTGTCCTTCTGGGTCTGGCTTATGCTACTTAGTGGAATGCCTTCCAGCTTCACTCATGTTGTTGCAAATGATAGGATTTCCTTCTGTGTAAAGGCTGAATAGTGTTTCATTGTGCACGCACACCACATTTTTCTTGTTTAGTTGTGTGTCAACATGCATTTAAGTTGCTTCTATACCTTGACTACTTTGGGTAATTCTGTACTGAACATCTGAGTATAGATTTCTCTAGGATGGTGGGGTGAACCTGTGACATGTGTGTTACCGTGTTTTCTTTTAAGACAAAAGATGTTAATGTACGAGTTGTTTTTTCTAAACTAAAACCTCAATATAACAGTACAATTAGGTTTAATTGTACTGTTCGCATTTTGTAATAGATAAGGGGATGTTGGGTTTCAGTTCTGTACTCGATGACTAAAAGGCTCACTGTCACTGCTCCGTGACATGCTGACTTCATTGACTTAGGATACACAACCAAAAGTGGGGTTACTGGTTCACAGAATAGTTCTATTTTTAATTTTTGAGAATCTTCACACTCTAGCCCATAATGGCCACACTACTGTACATCTCCAGCAACAGTGTATAAGGGATTCTCTATTCGTACATCTTCACCAACTTTTATCTTTTTGTGTTTTTGTATTAGCCATCCTAAAAGGGATAAGACAGTAGTTCATTGTGGTTTTGATTAGCAGTATTGAACACCTTTTACATACTCACTGATCATTTATATATCTTCTACAGAGAAGCGTCTATTCAATTCCTTTGTCAAATTTATGGAGTTCTTTTTTTTTTGCTATTGAAATGTAGGAGTTATTTTTGTATGTTGTATATTAATCCTTTATCAGATGCATGGCTTGCAAATCTTTTTGCCTATTCTGTAGATTGTCTTTCCATTTTGTTGATTATTTCGTTTGCTTTACAAAATATTTTTAGTTTGATACAATGTAAAGTGTTTTTTCTCTTACTTTTGGTTTCATATTCAAGAAATTATTGCCAAGGCCAATAAATGTTTCACTTATGTTTTCTTCTAGCAGTTTTATGACTAAGATATTATATGTAAGTTTTTAGTCCATTTTGAGTTGAGTCTTGTGCCTGATATAAAAGAAGAGTTCAATTTCATTCTTCTGCATGTGGATGTCCAAGTTTTCCCAACACCATTTATTAAAAAGACTAGTGTTTTCTTGTTGTTTTCTAAGATACCTCACCATATTCAGAGTTTTATTTCTGGGATTTCTAGTCTATTCCGTTAATCTCTATGTCCGTTTTTATGCCAGTGCCATAATATTTTGGTTACTGTAGCTTTGTCATGTATACTGAAGCCAGGAAGTATGATGCCTCCAGCTTTGCACTTTTTCTCAAAATTGCATTGACCAATTAGGGTCTTTTATGGCTTCATATGAATTTTAGGATTTTTTTTCTAGTTCTATAAAAAAGTCCCTTGGAATTTTGTTAGGGTTTACATTAAATCTGCAGGCTGCTTTGGAGAGTAATAGACATTTGAAAAATACTAAGTCTTCTAATGCATGAGCATAGGATGTTTTCATAATTTTTTGTGTCTGCTTTAATTTTTTTCATTAATGTTTTATAATTTTCAGCTTAAGAGTTTCTTGCCTTCTTAGTTAACTTTATACCTATTTTAAAACTTTTGATGTTATGGTAAATAGGATTTTCTTAATTTGCTTTTTGGATAATTTGTTAGCATATAAAAATTACTGATTTGTATGTTAATTTTGTACTCTACAATTTTGCTGAATTTGTTTATTAGTTATCACAGTATTTTATGACATTTAAGGTTTTCTGCATATAAGATCATGTAACCTGCAAATAGATAATTTTTCATCTTTATTCTGATTTCCATGCCTTTAATTTATGTATTTATGTTATCCTTGTGTTAGCTGAGACATTCAATTCTATGTTGATTAGAAGCGGGGAGAATGGGCACTTTTGCTTTGTTCCAAATCTTAAAAAGAAACGCTTTCAGTCTTGCACCATTGAAAAAGTTGCTATGAGCTTATCATATTTGGCCTTCATTATGTTAGGACAAATTGCTTTCATGGCCAGTTTGCTGATAAGTTTTAATCATGAAAGCATGTTGAATTTTGTTGAAAGCTTTTTCCTCCAACTATTAACATGATTATGTAATTTTTACTTTTCAGCTGTTGATGTGGTATAGCACAATGATTGACTTGAATATATTGAGGCTCCAAGAGACATCAGCAAAACTGGTAGACCCCTGCTTACTACCTTCAATGCACTGCCATCCTTAAGTCGCCTCTATCTAAGATGGCGCCAGTGATTAGATCCACTCCATTCTATCGGCCAGGTCACAGAGGGGTGAAAGCGAGGCATACTTTTCTTTTTTAAAAAGTCCACACAACTCTTCCATTTGCTTCTTTCATTTGTTTCTTGTATCCTATGTCACTTGGCCATATGAAAATTCGAGGAAGTCTGACTATTATTGCTTTCAGTTGGCATCCTCTTATAATGGAGAAAGAAAGAAGAGCTGATGGCCTGAGCAACACGTAGTCCCTGCTACAGCCAGAGGCAGTCAGCAGACAGCGTCGCCTGCATGGCTGTCACCTGTAAGGAGAGCCGCTCTAGAACAGGCATTTCTGGACATGGCAGTGGGGTGAGATGGGAGGCAGACAGACACATGAGAAACACCGCAGCACCCTGGAAAGTTGCCTGTCCTGCACAGCAAGTGTGTCCTTGGGCCTCCTGCATCTTGATCTGAAAGATTCTTCTTTGGGCCTTCCTTGAAGATGACTTTGTCAGGACCCTAGTTCCAAATGTGGTATTCTGGCTTCCAGAAACCTTTAGGAGTTTTCTCAGTCCTTCATAATTTGCAAAGCACTTTATATACAGGGTTCTGCTATGTTCTGTATTAAAGCCCCCTTTAAGAATAATAGGTCGTAGCTATTGACGTTGCTACAAGGCATGTAAATGCTCAACGCTTTGTGTGCATCAACTTGCTTTATTTTTACAGGAAACTTTAGGAGCCAGAATTGCTGGAAGCCCATTTTTGAGGTGAAGTGGACGTTCAGAGAGGTGAAGTGTCTTGGCCAAGGCCACATAAGACGCAATTGGCATCTGAATGCATTCTGTTTTATTCTGAAGCCCCTGCTCCTTAAACATAGGGTCATAGTGACTTTTTACCCTCCCCATTTGATAATTAGAAAAATTTTAAGAGAATCTGAGTAGCTTGCAAAAAAGTCTATAAGCCATTTGCGCAGTGATGCCAACATGAGGATCCAGGCTGCAACCCCTCTTACCACTGAACTGCACGGCCCTGTGGCGAAGGACTTCTGAGCAAATATATATGCTGACTGATGTGGCTTAAATGACCCTTGGGTCCCTGGCTCTCCACAGGGTTTCTATCCTAGAGGCATCTAAGCTAATCAAGACCAAAGGAAGATTCGTGGGGTGTCTGGGAGAAGCTGCAGACTTAGTGGGTGGGAAAGAGAAGCATCTTTTGATTTGTGAGCCAAAACTCTTTGATCTAAAAATCAACAGGAGTAAATTGGTTAGACTCAGGGAAACCTTTTCCCGCCATACCCTGCTGCAGTAGCTCTTGAACTTAGCACTGTCCTCCAGCACTGTGACTCCCTCTAGGATGCCCCTCCAGTGACTTCTATGGAAAAGCAAGCATCACATGGAATTGTCCTTCTGCTGGTACCAAACAGTCAATTTTCCTTTTCTGGTTCCAGCCCTTAGGGTGATTTCAGCATTTCTTCCCTACTGTTTGGCAGGGGCAGCTGTCCTGGAGATTCAGCTGTAAGGGCAAGATCTTTAGGAAAATAAGTTCTTTATAGAAAATGTCAACTGGACCCTGTGGAGGTTGCTTGGAGATCCCACAGGGAACAGCATGGGGCTGTTTGAACATTCCTGAGCCCTGGCCTTGTCCAGGACTGAGGGAAGACTGATTGTGGCCACCTAAGTATCTGGGATGCATGGCTCTGGAGATTTCAGTATCGCCTGCTGATCACTATGAGCAGAAGTTACAAAGGGTGTAGCAGGAGATGCATTCACCAACCTCCTAAATAGTTCCAGGAGCATCAAATCCAAAGTGATGTTTCTTGAAGGAAACATCCCTGTCATCTTGTCCACTCTTGGATCCCCAGGTTGAACCAATGCAGACCAGATTGACTGAGAATATTTTCCAGTTGTAAATAATTCAGTACAGGGTTCTGTATGCTGTTGTGTTCTAAGCACTCCATGAACAAGCACCAATGGAAGGAATAGATGAATATACTGCCTTGGTAACCAGTGGAGTCAGAAGTTCTGCAGAGAATTCTGGAGACTCACAACCAGGAGTCAAGAAGAGCATTAGCTCAAGGAAATAAGAAACTAAGGACCCAGGTGTTTCCAGAACTCTCCTCCTAAGTACTGATCTGGGAGCTTAGCCTCTGTCCTATAACAGGCAGATTTCCTGGACTTCATTGGCTACAACCTAATAGTTGAGACCAGGAGCTTTAGCCTCTGACTGATCTGAGTTCAAATCCATGCTCTGCCACCTGTTAGCTGTTTGACATTAAGCAAATGACTTCAGGCTTTTGAGACTCACTTTTATCATCAATAGAATGAGGCAGTAATTTTATCTAATCTTTGGTTTTCTGGGTCAACTGAGACAGTGCATGTGAAGTATGCCTGGCACTGTATTGGAGCTGTAGAAAGTTGCCATAAACTAATGAACTTAAAACAAGAAAAGTTATTATCTTATAGTTCTGGGGGTAGACGCACAAGCTAGTAAGGAGGTCAATAAATAGTAAGGGTTACCATGTCTTCACCCCCATAGGACATCTCTGGGTCATTCTCTCCTAACCACTTTCTCCTAAATTTAGGCAAGTTCTTGTAGCCTCCGTATGGTTGCTACCCTTTCTATATAAAAACTAGGATCTTTCTACTGGTATTTCAGTAAGAAAAGAAGGATTGAGGTACTCTGGGAATGATTCAAGGAAATAATTGTTTGCCCACCATATGTTAGTTTGGCTGGCCCAGTTTACCTGATGAGTAATTCTAAAATATTTCTCTTTCATCATATGTATCTAAGAATTCTTTTTTTTTTCTTGGTACCAGAGATCAAACTCACGACCTTGCCAAGCAGGTGCTTATGCCACTGAGCTAAATCCCTGGCCCTGTAGTATCTGAAAATTCTTAACAATACAGATTAATTCTTTGTGGAATGATTTATTATTTACTTATTACATGTCTGTGATCATTCAGTCCTGGGGGATGCAGTGCTGGATTTCACAGGAAATCAACCAACAATTAAAGAGTATTTGGAACATCAAATAGTTGTCTATGCCAACCAAGGCTCCCAGGAGTATACATCTAGTGTTGAATTAGTTGGGTTTATTGGCTAATGGCAGTAAAGGAATAGGTATAACAGGGAACCATGGGGCTTCTCAAATACGTAGAAGGAACCAGATATGAAGTTTGGGGTTGTGTTTGGGAGAGATTTCAAGGAAGTGGAACTTTATTCTGGGATGGATGCTTCCCAGAAACAGGTATTATTCTGTATCTGGGTATCTATATTAGTGTCCAGTTGAGACTGCAACAAATTACTGTAACCCTATTGGTGTAAAACAAAAAAGGTGTAGTTCTAGGGGTGTCTTAGTTACTTTTCTTTCAATGCTGAGACAAATTATCTGACACCCAAAGTTAAAGGGGAAGTATTTATTTAACTCACAGTTGTGGAGATTTTGGTCCATAATCTGCTGGCTCCAAGGCTGGGTGGCACATGGCAGAGGGCAACCATTCATGGCATCAGAAGACAGCAAAATTAGCAAACAAGGAGGGGAGAAACAAAACTCCTTTTATCTTATACAGACTTCTGAGGTTAGGGTGGTGCCAATCCAATTGGTAGACTGACCCAGCAATCACCCACCCAGCACTGAACCATCAATCAACCACAAACTCTAGATTCAACTACTTTCAAAAAATCCCCATCTCAAAGTGCAGGGGGCTTTGAGGGGACATCTAGACACAAACCATAACATGGGGGAAAGACATCCAAAATCAGTTTCACTTGGTTAATAGGGTATCAGCAGGGCTGGTACCTCTGGAGGGTCCAGGAGGAAAATCTGTCTTCTTACCTTCCCTAGCTTCTAAATGTTGCTGATATTCCTTGGTTTTTGGCCCCTTACTTAATCTTCAAAGCCAGCAGCATGGTGTTATCACATCCCCTTCACTGACTCTGTCTCTTATAAGGAGGATGGTATTTACATTGGCCTACTGGAGAGGCCAAGATAACCTCTCCATCTAAAAGTCTTCAATTTAATTACACCTACAGATTTCCTTCTGCCATAAAAGTGATAAAATTACAGGTTGTTGAGACTCAGATGTGCACATTTTTGAAGGGAGAGTATTATTCAGTCTACCACAGTAACTGGCAGTTCTTATCTACAACACGAGAAGAACAGAACAAGCTCCAAGTTGTAATTTGTAAAACAACAAAAACCATTCATGTTAGCCAGAATGTGAGGGGTGTTTGGCCGTGTTGTGTTTTGGACATCGCTGTTGTTCTTGTCTGTGTTTAATATGATTATGGAGGTGTCTAATTTTGTCTTAAACCATCGTGGAAACAGACTAGTATTGTCTGATGTTACATTTCTGTGAAGCTGTTTATGTTCGACAGGAGAACATGGCTGCTGAGCTGCAGATGACATGCCTGCTCCTAGCTGTCAGGGCCTGCTTTATTCTTTTTCATGATGATGAATTCTTTGAAAAACTATAAGACAGTCTGCGGAGGTAGGGAAGATTGTTGTGCAGTGTGCTTGTATTTTGCAGGCATAGTCAAGGAGGGCATCACTGATGAAGCTGACATTTGAGCAGAGGCTTGAAGGGTCTGAAAGCAGAGCTTCTGTGTCACGAGGAGGTGGAGAATTCCAGGCAGAAGGATAATCAGGAAATAACCCTGAGACGGAAATGTGCTCTTGCATGTGACAAATAGAATGGAGTTGGTGATGTCTCCAAAAGTTTTGTCCTGAGCAACTGGAAGGGTGGGGCCTTTGTTTATTGAGATGAGAAAGATTGCATTTCATTGCAGGCAGAGTTTAATTCTTAAAATAAGCCTGATTTTAAGCTAGCTTAAGAATTTTTTTAAAAATGAAAATAATAGTTTCCATGTATCTCAGTCTCTTTTATTCTTAATATGCAATAGTGTATATTTGTCACAATAAATGATTGAATGTTGATGTACTGTTATTACCTAAGGCCCAGGTGTTATTCATGTTTCCTTAGTTTTTATCTAATGTCCCTTTTCTGCTGTGGGGTCCATTCAAGGTGCCACTTCATATTAGTTGTCATGGCTCCTTAGGTGCCTCTTGACTGAAGCAGCTTCTCAAACTTTCCTTGTTCTTGACGTCCTTGACAGTTTTGAAAAATGCTGATAAAATATTGCATAGACCATTCTTCAGTTAGGACTTGTCTGATGTTTTCCTCGTGATTAGACTGGGGATATAAATTTTGGAGTAAGACAAAGTACCCTTCTCATCACTTCACACCAAGGGTACAAACTATCAACATGCCTTGTCATGATGATGTTAACCTTGAGCATTCACAGAAGGTAGTGTTTTTCACATTTATTGTTTCTTCTGTAAAGCTGCAGGTTTTGCCCCCTTTCTGTGTTATACTGTTTGGAAGGAAGTTATCATGGGCAGCCTACAATTAAGGAATCTCACTAATGCAAAGTATCCAGGTAAATTATTTGGAATTAGTCTGTGTTTATCTAGTACCCTCCATTTACTTATTTACTCAATTATTTATATCAGTATGGACTTGTGGGTTATTTTATACTTTAATAACACATTATTTATTATATTTAACAAATGTTCTAGCCTCGAATAGTGGGAGCTCTTTCATTTGATTCTAATGGCTTTTGACATTTCCCCAAAGTTATAATTAAGCACGCATGCTGAGGGGTGGGGTCGCATGTGTATTTAGTACTTTCCTAGTTTTTGGCACTATAATATGCTTCAGACTTGTCTTACCTATTATTTGCATTAACCCTAGACACAGCTATTGCTCCAAGGAGCTCAGGCACCCTTTTACTGGAGAAAAGTATAAGAAACCATGGTCTGGATGTCAGATGTGTTTGCTGCTGGTGGGATGCTTTTGCTTCTGGTCCAGGAACTGATCCTGGTAATATTAAGTTAAAGCATTTCAGAGAGGAATATGGATCAAGAGAAGGATTTCTAATTAATCTTTTTTTTTTTTTTGGTATCAGTGATCAAACTCATAACCTCAGCTTGCAAGGCAGGTGCTTACGCAGTTGAGCTAAATCCCTGGCCATTAACTAATCATTTTTTACAGGCAGCTGTTATAATATGCTTTATGCTTATGGTAATAACCCAGTTAGAGAAGAAAATAGATGATTCCACCAAAAGAGGAGACAATGACTGCAGTGTTATATATATATATATATATATATATATATATATATATACACACATATATATGTATTTGCTCTTACTCTGTTAAGTGCTTTATCTAGATTATTAAATATTCACGTAATTCTACAAGGTATATTAAGAAACTGAGGCTCAGAGTGGTAAAGCAATTTAATCAAGGTTAAACAATTCATGAGTGGCAGATCCAAGATTCAAATCTAGATTTCTGACACCAAAATCCATGATCTTAGTGTGACCTTTTTTTTAAATCCTTGGGAAATTCCCTCTTTTCTTTATTTACTTCTTTTTCTTCAGGTGAAAGAGTCTTCACAACAGTGGACATAGTGACCTTTTCTTAGCCTAGACTTTGAAGTCCTCTCCTTCTCCAGGACTACATGAAAAACCAATACTTCCCGAGGCCTTTGAAATTTTTCACATGTTCCTCTCTTCCAATGAGGGGCCCAAGATGTTCCATGCCTCTCTTCCGCCTCTCTTCCTCCCTGTCTTCATCCATCCATCCATTCATCCTAGAAATACAATGAGCACCTGATATGTGTCAGATGCTGGGGATGCAATGGAAAATTAAGTTGACATAATTCATGCCTGCTCTTCTGAGACTTAAAGTTTCCTTTTTTTAGGACTTTTAGACAGGAGTGGCTAATTTCATGATGGGAAGCAACGGTGACCTTTTACTGCTCTGTGGGCTAAGGCAGATAAGATGAAGGCAAAGGTTGGGTGCTGAACCACAGGGAGAGGTGGGGGCTGAGCTGAACTGCAAAGCATACGGCCCACCTAGGGGACCAGTCACTTCCCAAACGAGCCGAATAAGGTCCTGAGCCCTAGTGTTAGAATTGCATTTCGCCAAAAGAAGATAGAAGTGAGTGCTTTTATGTGAGAGCTCCCAATTTTAAGATTTTGGTAGTTTATTCTCATAACCTCTCTTCTCCCCACTTCCCTATTTGCCCCCCTCCCTGCTTTGAGTCTCCTCTAATCTACGGGGTGTACTTCTCAATGTTTGGTTTATTATAATCCAGTTACTTAGGTAAGCACAGCAATCCCTATTTAATGAATATTATTTTCTCCTTGTGGCTCTTTGGTCTTTTTTTAATGTAAGATTAGAATTTCAGTCCTGGAAGTGTTGTCATTTCCCTGAAATATGCTTGTCTGGTAGTTCAAATACTGCCCTACACCTAGAGCATATATGCATAAATGTATTTTCAGTTAAATAGGTGTTAATTTTTCAATAGTTAGCTTTAATCCTTAAAAGTCACCTTGTCTATGAAAAATGTCAGGAAAAATGGATGATAGGAAAATTGAAGGCTTCCAGAGTCCACCGTGAGAGAAATAGTAGGAGCTGAAGGGCCTGGAATTGGGGCACAGACAGTCTTCCCTGTCTGGGTCACTGAGTTGAATCCAGCCCAAGGCAAACTGTCTAGAACGTGTAAGCATCAACAGCTGCGCGGTGGACCATGTGCGAGGGACGTGGGCTCTGTCTGCGGTCATAGAACTTTCCTACCCCTCCCCGTGCTATGGTGCCGTCCTTCAGACCATTCTGTGAACACTGCCAGCTCTCTCATCCCTTGGTCACTGGATGTAGAAACAGAGAGAGAAGGAAGAGAGGATGCCATGTTTAGATGGTCTAAGAAGCCAGGGTTCAAGTTTTTGTCTTGAGCTCAGGTTCTTTGCTAGCTATGTCTAAGATGTTGCTTCCTTCATGTTAGGTGTTCCTGGGTTGCTATTAGGGTCCTTACTATATCTTTGTACCAACTGTACTATTATTTACTATTATACTATTATTTACTACTATACTATTATTACTAGTTAAGAAACTGACCCATAGTTTTACTAAATAATTAATTTTATAAGGCATACTTAACTCATTACATTAATAAAAAGCCAAGACTGCTTGCCTTAAGTAGAAGGCAACCATATAGTACAATAATAAGTCACATTCCTATTATAGTTTTATCAATATTTATCCACATATGAGTTACACTTATAGTGCATATAATTTGTGGACTATATGAGGGCTATGTCAATCTGGGAGGAAAAGGAAAGATTGTTTCTGCTCTGTTTATCCCCTGATGACAGGTCAGATTCACCATTCTTCTGTGTCTTTTTTTGGGAAGCTAGTGGTTCATTAATTTGTTCATTCAGTTAAGCCTCTATTCCAAGCCCAGCAAAGGTCTCAAGCCCTACGATTCTTTCTGATTTTAGCTTGATAGGTCATGAATGTTGGCGTGCTTTGGCCTGGGTTTTTTTTGTGTCTCCAAGGCTGATAGCTGGGCTGATGCTTAGACAGGACACACCACAACAGTCGCACCAGCTCTGCAGCCAGCACCTATCTGGAGTGCCAGGTGGTTCAGGTGGGTTTGGTCCAGCTGGATTTGTTGTTGAATGTTTGAATATCACCCTAAATGGCAGGTAATAGAAAAAGATTCAAATTAATGTAAACAAAAGTAAATGTAATGGAAGGAAATGAGGGCTAATGGATTTCTTTGGAGGCTGAAGAACTTAGATTGGGAATGGGGTGCAAACAAGGCAGCATGGCCATGCAGGGATGCCAGGACTCATCAACATGGTTAGAACCCGAACACTGGTCAGGAATAGACCCATCAGGCCCAGGATCGTGGGCCTTCTTCTCAGGAGTAAAACTCTAGGGCAGTAGTTCTTGAGTGCTATAGGCTGTGGTCACAGGGGCTCACTTTGATTGCAAAGGGCAAGACCCAGATCATTATCCCAAAGAGGAAAAGACAAGTTTCCAAAAGGCAGTGGGTGGTTTTAGAAGCTGGAAGAGAATTCTAGTGGTCAGAACCACTTAGTATTTTTGATGTTTTGGGGTGCACCCTTAAACTCCCTAGAGGGGTTACTTGCTGGGGCTTTGGAGCTGCTTTATCCATTGTGGCTCTGCCAGGAGAAATGGCACATTGAGTCGCAACCAGAGGGAGACACAGATTGTCAGTGAAGCCAGAAATAGTTTGAGAATGGATTTTGCTAGAGAAAAATGATCTAATGTGTTAGAGGTTTTCCAACTTTAGCCATTTGAAATATAGTGATATGATACCCCCTACACACACTGCAACAAAACAGAACGAAGCATAAAAGCTCATGAAACTATACTTATCCTACTGATAAATACACTCTGCATTTTAATTCCATTGTTCTCTCCATTGTTTTATTTTAAAATGCTGGTCACCCTTACTAGTATTGATTTTGCATGGATCCACAGTTTATTTTTTTAAACTGATGCATGTTTTTAGTACGTAAAATTTACACTTGTTTGAGGAGATTGCTACATGTGTAACATATCTTAATTTTAAAATGTTTTTATACACAAACATTTTGTTGAGAAGCCATTTCAGATCTGAACACAAAATTTCTAGTGGAGTTTTCAGCCTGAAAAATATAAATTGGAATGATGTGTTTGACTTAATGGAAGAAAAGCTTGAGGAATATGTTTTATCCATATCATATCCAAGATGTGATTATAATATGGTACATCTTACTTAAAAATTAAAATATTGATTGCTTATTTCCATAGGGACTACATTTTTATATTTTATAAATTATAAGAAAATAAACCCATACTTCAGATATTAAGAAATACTTAGTGGGCTGGGGGGCGGACTCAGTGGTGGAATACTACTCTAGCACATGTGAAGTTGTGGATTTGATTCCCAGCACCACACACACACACACACACACACACACACACACACACATAATAATTAGTAGCATTCAAAAAAAGCAGCATTATATTATTATTAGGCAAACATTCATTTAGTTTCTTTTTTTCCTTGGAAAGTCTTTTAAAGCTAATGTCTTAATATGTTCACGTGTCTGCAGTATGAAAAGGGTGGTATCTGGATATAGTTTATTGATCTCCTCAGGAGAATCTAGGATCTATACATTTTGCTGGAAATGCCATTTTCACATTTATATTACAGTTATCTATTTTTTATTAGTCCATGTTTGCGGTCCCTAACGTTTATGTTCCTTGGGCAGAGCTGGTCCGTATAGACACCACATCTTCATTCCGTTTTTTATCTGCTTTGCCTCCCATCCCTACTCCCTCTGCATCTCTTGATCCCATTCTCACTTGAGAAAGATCTGTCTCCATACTTCCTATTATTTATCTTTTATTTTGTTCTTTAATTATACTTTGGGCATCTCATATGAGAAACACTGTGTGATGTTTAAGCTTATATGTCTGGTTTATTTCACTTAACATTATAGTCTCAAGATGCATCTATTTTGTTCTTTATCTTTATTTTATTTTATTTTTTGAGACAGGGTTTCACCACGCAGTTCAGGCTGGTCTTAAACTCACTGTGTAACCCTGGATGGCCTTGAACTCACAGTGATCTTCCTGCCTCAGTCCTCTGACTGCTGGAATTACAGATGTGTGCCACCATGCCTGTGAGCACAGCTGGCCATTTTCTTACAAATGACTCAAATGTATCCTTCTTCACCACAGAATAGAGCTCTGTTGTGTGTAAATATCTCATCTTATTTACCCGCTCATCTGCTGGTGGACATACAGAGCGTTTCCATGATTTAGCTGTTGGAAATTGTGTCCGTGCCGGCGTGGCTGTGCTTGCATTCACAGCAGTGATGGAAGCTCGCTGTCTAGAAATACCCAAAGCTTACTGGTTTTACTAGTAAAGGCAGAGGAGGCGGGAACTGGAGAATAAATAAAACCAAAGCTTGAGAAGCTAATCAGTGAGCTATGAAGAGGAGAGAAACCGAGAAAGGAGGTCCTCCTGAGGAATAAAGTAAGTTAATAGTGTTAAGAACAAGGAGCCAGAATAAATGAAAAAGAAGAATCAGAAAAAGAAGCAAAAAGATTAATGGAGGGCAAAGTACAGGAAATAAAAATATAAGAAAGAAATAGGGGAAAAGTTGAAAGGAAAAAAGAGAAATAGCAAACAATGAAAAGAAGAGGTAAAAAGGACAAAAAAACCTCCAAATGCCCAAAATGCCTGATGAAGAAAAGAAAAAAATTAAAAATAGAAAAATTTTTAAAAGATGGGTCAAAGAAAAATTTCCCGTGTCTTTGAATGAGTGTTTTCCCCCCAAGATTTAGTCTTAGGACCCCGCCAGTCAACATTTTCTTCACCTACCTTTAGGGTCTGCGGGTTTTTGAAGTCCCCACAATGCACCGGAGCCCCTCCATCCATGCACCCCGGACTGTGTTACAGTCCAAGCCAAGATGTGTCCTTGTTCCCTTTGGAAGATGGAAATACAGTTAGCTCTCTGGTCTCTGCTGGATGTAGGCCATGGGGTAGGGGTTCAAGTGCACTGTTGATCTTAATGTGGATAGTCCCAGGGTCTTGTTGCTCCTCTCTTTTTGCAAGCAAAAATGTCCTCGGTCAGGATCAGCTCGGTTGATTAGTCCTCACAACTGCTGCTCCATGCCAAGGGGAAGCAAAGTAATGTGGAGCTGGCTTGGACTGGTGGATGGTCTCACCCTTGGGGCGAGGGCAACATGTACCCTGTGTGGTCCTGCTTGTTTACACAGAGCGGAGGGACACCATCTGATCAGGTCTGAAATGTCCAGGGATGATGAGGGGCTGTGGGGACCCAGGAAAGCTCTCCACTGTAGGGAAAATGTATCCTGGGAACACCTGGAGAACAGACCCTCCTGTGGGCCTCTGTGCTCCTTTCTTATTTGGGAATTTAGTACTGGTTTTCAGAGACCCTCAGGGTAGGAGCAAAACTCCAGACACAGGAATTATGCACCCAAAGCACAAAACGCAGACTTGGAGGAGAAAACCGACCACCTTAATTATTTTCAGTCCTTTTCTCCTTGCTCTGCTCCTTCCTAGGAACCCTTTCTCCTTCCCCAAAGCCTCTTTATTTCGCTTTTAATTTATTTGTAACTGATGATCTCATATGAAAGAAACCATATACTATTTGACTTTCTGCGTCTGACTTATTTCATTTAACGCCCCTCGGACAGTGGTGTTAAATTTTACTAAAATGACTTGAATTCATCCTTCTTTATGACTGAATAAAATTCCTCTGTTAGATACACTGCCTTTTCTTTATCTAGTCAATCATTAATAGATCTGCAGTTTTCAAACACTGACATGGAAGGTCCAGATTCAAAGCTGGCCCCTCTGCCATGCTCGCTGCCTGTGGGGCGCTCCACAGTGCTGATCTCTGCCCACAAAATCAACCATGTGTGTAAGACAAAGCATCTTGAGACCTCTTGAGTTACCTCCCAAAAGTTGGACCCTCCTGGTGTTTCCCCCTTTCCCTAATCTGAAGAAATATTCCCCGATTATAATGCTGGCTGTGTCTAAGCAGAATTGTGTGCACCTAGTTGTGTGCCAGCCATTAGCTGCTGCCCCGAGCACTCTGCATAAATCACCTTTTTAAAATCCTTATCACAACACTTCACAAGAAATAGAAACATGCTCATCCTTACTTTTTGTACAAATAAATTTGATGCTCAAGGAGATTTTATAGCTTATTCAAGGTCACATAGCTTTGTAGAGTTGGAGTTGAGATTTAAACCCAGAGTTCTTCTAACTTCAAATTTTTTAAAATAAGTATTTCTCCTTAAGCCATATAAGGCTGGGGGCTGAATAATTTAGATAAACCCCAGAGCAAAATATTTGCTTTCTCATAGAAATTCCTAGTTTTCTTTCCAAATAACAGTACTCATCCCGGGCCCAGAGCTTCTGGTGGGTTGTCACAGCACACAGCTGCACGTGAGGCTCAGGGTGGGTGCCGGCCAACACTGATGACTGAGCCTTGCTGACTGCCAGAGACACATTCCTCTGAACCCCAAGGGCCCTGCCATCTGGAGAGATGCTTCTCTTTTAGGGATTGCTAAACCCAGCAGCCCCTCCATAGCAGCAAACATACCTTCCACACGCCTGTCGGTTGGCTTAGAAGAGATTAAACCAAGAAAAACAGCCAACTCGAGAGAGCAGGAAGACAACACAAGTGTTCAAAGAGCACCTACGTTTGCAGTCCCCTAAATACACAGCAGGCTTAAACGAGGGCTTCCTGTACCTACAAAAATGGTTGCTATTACACCAGCACAGGCATTCTGAAGGTCACCTGGGCGTGGCAATATTTTACAATCCAGACAGCTGACAGAGACCCAGTGCCTCCCCGCTTCTTCTTTCCTAATAACTGTTTACTTCTTCTCATCCTCCCCTGACATTTATGGAGTACCTAGTTATACGAGCAGAAAAATAAAGCAAGGCTCGGTTACTATTGAGGCGGATGCAGTCGGCTCCCTTCCAGAACCGCCTGGTACAGGGCTTTGTGTCTTGCCTAAGGCATCACCTTTCTCTTTCTGTTCTTCTGTTCTCTTTCTGCAAACTCCTCCTTGTGCTCCCCAGGGATAAAGACAAATTAATGTGTGTAGTGGAGACCAGCGCGTGGTGCCAGCAGGATTTTAAGGCAGTCAGTTTTCTCTGGGTAGAAATGATAGGCTTAGCTCCTCATGGTTCCTCAACTGCTAGTCAAACATGCTAATTAGAACCCCACAAATGAGCAAAGGCTCCAAAGAGGGTGGTTTAAAGCTGGATGAGCACAGAACACTATTCTGGACTCCACTTTTCCTGTTGCTTAAAGCCTCCTTCCCTCCATTTCTCCTCAGTAAGTACTGATATACCGTCTCAACCTGTGTTCTCTTGCTTGCTACAAGGGATGATAATCTATGCTTTTCCTGACAATGTCTTGCCATCATCTTTATTATGCTTGACAAGTAATACATCACTTTGGTGTCTGATCAATTCATATTCTGTAAGAGTTGGTATTGATATCTCTGTTGATCATTATATGACTGCTCGTGGTAGGGGGGCTGAACACATGTTTATGGAATTACATAATTTTAAAAATGGTGTGAGCAACTACCCAAGTGAGAGTCTTAGTGCCTAGATGTTGAATAAAGCCCATGTCTATCTAGAAATCTTTCTGTGTTCCTGGATAGTATCAGATGGACGGTTCTCAAAGGTACTCATGAGATCTCTTGAGTCCATCAACAAACACATCTCTGGATCAGGGCAAAGTTGTATCAGCTAGTTGATCATCACAATCATATCTGACAATGTGCTCCTTGTCATAGGACCTAATCATAAGGAAATCTAAACCTAAGAAAAAAATTCAAATGTTACAGTGAGAGAAATTTTGGAGACATTTGGATATACCTTTGTAGTTATATGAAGGATTACTACAGCCTTATTTCATGATCTGGTAAATATTAGTTTTCAGTAATATGTCCTAGAACTTCACAATTCGGACTCCCCTTCAGGACCCCAAGCTGCCCCCAGGTTCTTATCAGTTTAGAGTTGAAAAAACATTAGATATAACTGAATCTAAGTCATCCTGTTTCACAGATGAATATTGAACTAACTGAATCCCCTTCCTTTAGTCTTCTTTCCTTCTTCTTTTGGGAGAAGGGATTGAACCCAGGTTCTTGGCACTGAGTTACACCCCTCCCTTTGAAGTTTCTATTTTGAGACAGCTGTTCCTAAGACACTAAGGTACCTGGGCTTTGGTTTCCTGAATGCTGGGATCATAGGCATGCACCTTTGTGTATTGAAAATCTACTAGAAACCAGGAACTGAACTCAGTGCTGCCAGACCATGGCTGGTACACTCTTTGCCCTTATGTCATTTGTATTCCGATGGGGAGGAAGTCACTCAAAAGAGCAAAGAGTAAGATCCTCTGAGACAGTGGTGAATACCGGGAGAGTGCCTGGGAGGGGATGGACCCAAGAACAAGGGAATAGTCTCTGTAAAGAATAATATTCAAGTTGGGCTCTGACAAAAAAGAATCCAGCCTTGTAAAGCTCAAAGTGAAAAAGTTTCTGACTGCTTCTCTCACAAATATCACAAGATGGGAATAAATTGTTACACTCAAGAACAGGAAGAAGCCCAATGTGATTGGATCACAATGTTAGCGAGTTAGGAGAGAGATTTAAGATGGGAAAGATGGGCAGTGTCACATCAAGTACACTTCCATAAGTCATGGTGTTTTTTAAATTTCATTTTTTGTGCAATGGGGAGCCATTATGATTTAAGCAGGAAAGTAAAACAATACAATTTTTAAAGGACTGTTTTGTCTTTGGCTGTCTAAGGAAAATAGTTCACAGGAGAGTGACAAAGAAAAAGCATGCAGTATAGGTAAGAAAGAGGATATGTGATGATCGAAAACAAACCTAAATCTTCAATGATGCAGTGAGACAGTGGAAGAGCCAGGGGCAACAAATACTAACAACAAAGGGATTTGGTGCCATTGGGAAAAAATATCATTCACTAAGTGTTTCATGTTTTCCAGGCCCTTTGCTATATAATTTATAAACACCATTCTATTTCATCACAATTTTTGAGATAGGCTCTCTTACTGTCCCTATTTTGCAGATAAGCAAAACAAAGCTTCACAATTTTAAGTATTCTGGCCATGTTCACACCGATAGCAAGTGACAGAGTGGTAAAGGGGGGACTGAAACTCAAACTAGTCCAACTACCTGATTCTATAAGCCACAAAAGCAGTCCTACTGCCTGCAATGAGGGACCGTATAGCTCAGTGGTTTTGCAGGTGGGTGTCGAGGCCAGGAAACCCGCATTCAGCGTCTGTGCTGCCAGGCAAGCAAGGAACTCTGCATTCAAATCCTTGATATCTTATTGACTTTGTGATCTTGGGCAAGTAATTTCATTAACTTCTTATTGCCTGTATTTCCTGATCTATAGATTGAGAATAGTAACAATAATAGATTCTAGCTCATGGGGTTTCTAAACCAGCAAGCCTTCAGTAAACAGCATCATGATTATTAATCATAGCAGGTGAATGGGAGCCAGGTATCAGCTTCTACAATCCCAGGGCTTAACCCAGATTAGTGCTCAAGGTGGGGTGGCAGGAAGTGATCATTTACTTGAAGTCCTATGAGATCCTTACTGATTCTGATTCCAAAGGAGGTGGAGGAAGCACACAAGTATCCACCTCAGCCAGAGTTCCCAAGGCATGAGTGAGTCTTCCATGGAAGTCCTGATCCAGCCAGAGGGCAACTCAGTGTCTGCCCGAGTTCCATCAGGCAGGTGCCGGGGAAAGGAGTCATCAGAAACAAGTCCTGTAGAATGGACTAAAAATCCGGTGGTGATTGGGGAAGTTGTTTGAAGAGATGCTTCCCACCTCCCAAATGAAAGCAGAGGAGAAAACATTAAAAGATTTTCATCTCTAGGCAACGGTTCAGAGAGACCCAGATGCTACACACAAGGAACTAAGGACCTGGTGAGTGAGATTCCAGAATTTTTTGAAATGGCTGCAATTTTTGGTATATTATAAACCTCCTCATTCCCCAGTTCTTTATGGTGATCATGAATAAGTGGGCAGACATACGATGCTAGGGCTTTATCCTTACAAAAAATCAAGGAGTGGGGAAGCCCAGATGCCATGATACAGCCCCAATTTACAGAATAAAGAGAGGAAAAGATGTCAATTCTATGGATGAGGAAAAGAAAGGAAAAATGCCAAACTAGCTCTAATAATTAGCCTTGAGCCTGGGGTAATCAGGAAGTCCTTTATAGGATCTGTGAAATAAATCCAAGTTCCTGCTTTCTACTGGCTCTTCAGCTTTTGTGCGCTTCCCGAAGACGACCAGCAGGGGGCAGTGTAGCCAGCACATTACCTGTGAGTGAGGGGCTGTCTGCTTTTATACAAGGGTCTGGGGAAGTCTGCAGCCGGAAACTGCGTGTGCCCGTGCAGGTTCTGAGCAGAAAACTCCATCTTTTCACTTTTCTCTGGGAGCTGGCTCTTTTTCTGTATGTCTTCTGCTTCCTTGCACCCCTCTGCTCCCCCTTGTATCTTCATAGCTTGCCTTTTGTCTTGGGAAGCGCATTCACACCCTTTGCCTCCTCCTTCTTCCCAAGCTTTCTCTGTGAGATGTGAGATCATCTCTGATGATTTTGCAGACGAAGAATCAGAGGCCTTGAGAGGTAGCTCTTTTCTCCAATCTGCTTGTAGAATGTGCAAGCTGATGGTCAGATTTATATTGTTTATTGCTGCAGAGAAAGCTGCTGCTCCACTATGGCCCTGCCCATCTTTGGAATTGCGGCAAAAGCTGCCAAAGCAATACACTGAGAAAGGGCTTGTTTGGAGCCATGGACTCTGGGGGCCTATCCATTTCATTAAGTCCTCTACTGAAAGGACGGAGAGTCCAAGGGCCAAACCCTTTGAATACACACTTGGGACAAGTTGGAAATAGTTCTTTCATTATGCTTTGTAAGAGAAGAAGCCACTGACAGAAACCAGGGTTCATTTGGCTGGGCCAAGCCACGAAATGCTAAGACTACGTCCATTATTCAGGAGTGTGGAATTGTGAGCAAGTTTCTTTAAACCTGTTTCCTTTCATGCAAGGGATGATTGTGATTGTGTCTCTCATAGAGAAGTGAGAGAGCCTACTGCATATTTTCCATCAACCAAAACTGCTATTTTCATAACTATGCTTTATGAAAGACCGATTTTACCACTGGCCCCAATTAATGACACCTTGTAGGTGCGCCCTTTGCAATGAGATGTTATAATCCCTTTTCATTCTGAATGCAGGCTGACCTTAGATCGTGCTTTGGCCAATAAGTTGCAGCCAAAGTGTTAGCCTCAAGCCTAGTCTCCAGGCCTTTGAACTCTTTTGCTCCGCTGCCACCTATGGAAAATCCAGACTGGCCTGCTGAAGCAGTAGAATTACATGAACCGAAGCCCTGGTTCATGAGGCCATAAGACCAGGATCAGCCCAGAGACTCTCGATCACATGAGTGAGCAGGCCTAGCCTACCATCAGAGCTGCCTCCCTGATCCACATCTGACCTCACGTCCATAAGTAAGTCCATCTAAGACCAGAAGAGGTGCCGGGCTGACCCTTACAGACCCATGAGCAATTGTAAATACTTATTATTTAGAGGTACTGTCTTAGTTACTTTTTTACTTGCCGCTGAAACAAAATACCTGACGCACAAAGTTAAGGAAGAAAAGGTTTATTTTTTACAATTCTTGGAGGTTTCAGTCCATACTCAGTTGGCTCCAAGGCAGCATGGCATGATGGTTCATGGTGGCTGCAAACAGGAAGGCCCTAGCCACTAAGAGAGAGAGACACACCTTCTTACTGCTGGTATATCTATCCTGACTCCACCCCTGGGCGGGTGAAACACACCACCAATCTGAGTGCTAGACAATGAACCAATCACAAATGCTAGAACTGGTCGAATTGCATGAGGCTTAGGGGCCCCTGACATAAACCATGACAGGTGCTTAGTTGTATCAGTAGCTGTCGATACACTAAATAGTTTTACCCTACAGTTTTGGAATACACTAAAGTTTTACATAGGTTCATTGAAGGAGGGAGAACAAGTTGGGTAGGACTATTTGGAAGTTAACCAACTATATTGCCAAATACTGAAGGCAGTAATGATGTTACCACGGTCTTAAATTTAGTGATTGGTGCGTGGAGGATCGGAGGAAGCAATGGAATAAAACAGACCTGGTTCCAAATTCCTGCTGCATCTCTGACCAACTTTCAAAATTTTCTATGCTTCAATTTTCTCTTTGTAAAACAGTTAATAAATGGGAGTGTTGTGAAGACAAAATAGGATATATAAAGTGTTTAATATGGGCTTGGCACATAGCACTCAATAATTATTAAGCTCCCTTATTAATAATGATGAATTAAATCTCCAAAGAAGTCTCTCCACACCACCCTGAAGTTGCTGCAGGTCCAACTGATATCCCAGGGCAGGATTTTTGCAACCTATTCATCTAAAACTTTGAAAAAGTTTTGCATATTTTCTCTTCTTTTTTAAAAAATAAAAAAAGTAACATATTTTGCATGGTAACTCCAAACTTCTCCTAGAAGAAAACTCCTGATTCAAAAACATTTGGATTGTGAGTTAAAAATACACGTTTTAAACTCTACTGCATTGAAGTTACCCTTGTTTTTTTAGAAAGGAGCGGTGCACACTGTGCATTATGATAAGACAGGGGCATAAATCTTTTTTGTGGTGAGTTGCAACAACTTCCCTTGTATTTTGTTGAATTAGGATGCAGGGCAATTGTCCACAATATCTAACATGAGCCTATGCAGTTCTCATGCAAAGGCTGAGCTCGACAGAAGCCCTCAAAAGGAAGCCAGAGTTTGGTTTAATGTTGAGGGAGAGACTTCAGGGATTAGTTCCTTGCTGGCTTTCAGAGCACGCTTATTGTTGTGTGTTCCTGGTGCAGAAAGAAAATTGTAGAGGAGATGGGGTGGCCAAGTGGGAATTCTTCCCCATTTAGAGAGAAAAGCTGTGTCAACTTCTTGTTCCCAAGTAGAACCGAACTGTGAGACCATTCATTCACTTTATTGACTCTCGGTTGATTTAATTTAAAAAACAATAAAAATAGACTCAACCCTCTCTCCAGACACTGCCCTTGGGCTTTCGTTTCATCGAGGTCACATCACTGGAATATGTGCTACCAGTCATATACTTGAAAATGCCCGTAAAACTCTGCACATACTATCAAGAGAGTCACAGTTCCAAGGGCCCGTCCAGGTGCTCTGGGGGCCTAGAGCACAGGTTCTGTTTTAGACAAAGTAGTAGGTTTCCTAAATCCCATTACTTAGGAAAGTCTTTTCCCATTTCTTTCTTACACAGGTCAGATGTCGGCTTTTCATTGTTGTCTAGAACACTTATGCGTATTCTTCCAGGGAGCTCAATGAATGATCCAGAAAAGCACTGGACATTGTCACCAAATCCTCACCAGGGAATTGTCTGCTGGAGAGACTGATTTCCCAGTGGGCTCCAGAGAAACTGCCATCACACAGAGGTGTCTGTGCTGGGCTGCCCCCGAGACCCCATTCCTGGCCCCTGGAGGACCTCAGCTAGGCTGTGTGGCCAGTCTAGCTCCAGAGGTCAGCAGCGTGACAGAGCGGGCAGCTGGTGAACACCCCACATCCAGCAGTGGGTTCCCTCTGAGTTAGCTGGTGTTTGGATTTTTCTGGTTGCTAAATATTATAAATCTCTTCCCCGATTGGAAGTGACAGAATACTAATGCGTGTATTGTATCTCTCCAGCCCAAGGGAGGATCCACCGCCAATCTGTCTTTCTGTCTCTGTCTTTCTCTCTCTTGCTCATATCTGGCCATCTCTACTTATCAGAGCACGGCAGAGATAACTTCCAATTAGTGTCGTTTCATTTCAAGCCTGTAGTAGAAACCAACAAGCATCTCTAAATTGGAATTCAGAATTCCTGAAGGACAGAATTTAATTGGTCTGCGATGGATTGATGTCCATCTCTGGTTGGGTCAGCTGTGGCTAGCAGGTCGTAGTCAGACAATACAAGCCACTGAGCTGCTCTTGTGAGTGGTACACCTGGGCACCTGTGAGTGGTACACCTGGGCACCTGGGCACCTGTACTGTAGCAGGTGGCTTCTGAAATGGTCCCCAGGGGCCCCTGCATTCCTGTGTTCACACCTCTGTGCAGCACCTCTCTCCTTTAGTAAGACTGGACCTACCAACTTGCTTCTAGTGATGTCCAAGCAATGTCCAGATGATGTCCAAAGCAATAATGCCACTTCCAAGATTAGTCTACAAGATGGCGGCATCCATCTTACTTAGACTCTTTCTGGTTCTTCTCTGCTCTGACAAGGCAAGCTGCCTTGTGTGTCCTGTGGTGAGATCTGTGTGGCAAAGGGCTGAGGAAGGCCTCAGCTCAAGTTCAGACAAAGAACTAAATTCTGCAGACACTCACAGGAGAGAGGTTGGAAGTGAATCCCTGTCCAGCTGAGCTTCGAGACGACTGAAGCCCTGGTCGGCACCTTGGCTGTAGCCTTTAAAGGACTTGGGGGCAGAAGCGCCCTGCTAAGCTATGCTGGGATCATAACTCACAGAAACTGTGCTGCAACAAATATTGTTTTAAGCCACTTTCATTCCAGCATTCCTGAATCCCCATCCTTAGACCGTGGAATTTTGTAGTTAGCAGCAGCTCTGGATGACTAACAGGTGACTCAGGCTCAGAGAGGCCTAAGGGCAGAGCCCCTAGGTCCCAGCTGTGTGCTTTTGTGCAAGTTATAGTCTCTTCTGCAAAACAGAAATAACAGTAATAATGCAGCTGGTGGAAGACAAAATAAGGTCATATAACCCCAGTGCCTGCATTTAGTTTAGCTATATAAAGTTAATTAATGTACCAATTAACAAGGTGATCCAAGATTAACTAACATAAACAATATCAATAAAGTTTAGCTCTTGTGACTGAGCTTTCCCATCTCTGCTGGCCCTGTCCTCAGTCTCTTCTTCAAAGAAGTTTGGAGAGTTCTATGACCATTACAGCAATGTTATAGAAAGGGACATAAAATATCAAGAATCTCCTTAAAGTAAGTGACTATTTAGCTGCAAAACACAGAAAACTGTCTTCATCTTTCTCTTTTTACCTTTATATCCTGGAGAAGTCAAATGAAAACAGAACCAGGGTTCTCAGATTCAAAAAATCAAGGAAAATTGGGTTTATGGAATAGAAGTTGTTTTTGAAGTTTCCTTCCACAGAAAGGCATGCAGCAACCTCATGCAGCCAATTATTTTGTGCGTGGAAATGCCAGGGCACTATGCGGGTGGCCATCCATCACAGGGACGGGGCCTGGAGATGCAGCACACAGAGATAATCATTGACACTTCCAAAACCAAACAAAGCCCATGATGTCAAGGGTCTGATAGGATTTGCTTATTAATTCCAAGCACAGTGCTCAGTGGCTGTGTTTTTATTCCTCTCTGGGAGGTTATTTTCTCCCACTGGGAGCTGTAAACCTGAGTGGTAGTGGGAGATACTTGCAATGCAGACTCCCTACCCCCCCTCACCTCCATATTTCCCCCTCTCTATCCAAGGTCACTGCTCAAGCCAGGATTGCCTACCTACCATTGCTGTGCCTTAATTACATGCACTGGGAGTTCAGCCTACCTGCCCACTGAGCTGCTTCCTTCCAGAGCCTGGATGCCAGGTCGGGGACAGCTTCCAGAGCTCCCCGTGTTTACTCTCTAAAGGCATGCACAACCAAAGCCCTTGTGTGTCCAGGATGACACTACTCCTTGCTGAGAAAAAAAAATGAGATATAGTGTCCAGATACCTCTTGCACAAAATCCCAGACTCACTGAGCAAAGCCTGCCACATCTGTGAAGCTGGGATCATCTGAAGTCTGCTGGGGTCACCACACTTCATCTTATCCCACTCTGGTCTCTAAGGAGGCTAGGGGAAACTGCCAGTTTCCCATTTCCTTTCTCTTTCTTTCTTTTTTTCTTTCTCCATATATATATAAGATATATATATATAGAGAGAGAGAGAGAGAAGCACGTATTTTTTTTCACATGTTCCTTAACAACTATGACATTGAGGAATGCTGAGAAGGCAATTTCATCATTGTGAAAACATTATAGAATGCACTTACACAAACTAGACCAGCTATGACGTCACCAGGGAATATAATTTACATGCCTACAGTCATACATGTGATCCAGCATTATCTGAAAGTACTTTATATATTTGCTTCCACAATTGCCCTCCCCAATCTTCAGTGAAATAAAGGAGATAAAGAAATTACTGGTCACCAAACAAGAAAGAGGCTGTCCTCATTTTATAAACTGAAAAGAGGAAAACCAGAAGATTGTAATGTCATTTTTTTTATTTAAAGAGAAAAACAAAACTAAACAAAGCAAGACAGTAAAAGGCTAGAAGCAACACAGAATTTCAAGAGAAAAAACATACAGTATGAGTTCACCAGTTAATAGATCACACATTGTCATCTTACAAACAGCTGTCCAGATTACAAAATTAAAGCATACAAAGTGGAGATTAATACAGTGAGATTGCAGTCAGTTCTGTTCAATGATCCAAGAAAAACTCAGCAATATGGTTCTCTATCCTACACATTTAAATAAACTTGCAGTTATATTCTTTAGATCACTTTCCTTCCTCTCTTTTTTACACTAACAATTGCGCATTTTAGTTTCCATTACTTCCACAGCATTTTAACTTTTTGTTTGAAGAAGAAAAGAAAAAAGATTGAAAAAAAGGGCCAAAAAACAAGACAAGACAGACTAAAGAAAAACCCAATGTGACAAAGCAAAACAAAGTCATTTAGATCAGAAGGATGGACATTGCATAAAATGAAAAAAAAAAAAAAGAAAGAAAAAAAAAGGGGGATTACTAGGTGATCAATAATGGTTACCATTATGCCTCTTGTTATCCTAAAAAGAGTAGCCTATATCAGCTAGTATAAAAGAATTGAACAAAACTGTACATAAGACCAATAAAACCACATTGGAGAGCTTATAGGATTCCAAAGAAGATAATAGTCAAATAATAACGGGCATCATAGAATATCTGGTTGCCTTCCAAATGGTTGCCTATACCCTCAAACTTGATACTATTAAGTGAAACAGAATATAATAAAATCAGTCAGAACAAGATATGGAGAACACTACAGGGGTTCAAATCAGGTTAACAGGAAAACAAAAAAATTACTATAATCTATCGCACTATTTTTAATTTAGTTTTCCCTTAGTTAAAAGATACTAAGAAATAAATTAATTTTTTAAAAAAAGGTAAGAAAAAGGGCGGAGACTGAGATTAAAAAAAAAAAGAACGTATTAATATAACACCGGTCAGAATCCAAAAAATTAACCATCATTGTGTTTCACCCCAAGATAGCTTGACATTAATAGTAGTTACCATAGTGACTCTTTCCTTGAAATATTTGAGTCTAACTTTGTATACTATAGCATCAAATTTATCAAGACAGTGTGAGACCATTCAAGAGAATGAAATTATTGCAGGGTATTTAGAACCAGCTAGCAGAAACCAAACATCAATTTCTATATTATCTCTTTGTCTATAAAAAACTTGCTTATACTATTGCATACATTAAGATATAATAAGGTACCACATGTTAGAACCAATGGAAACAAATGAACAACTTGATGGCGCTGCAAAACAGGATGATATTAAATCAGCGCTAGCTTAATAGCTATTATTCTCTTATTCTCTTCAAAATAGTTATTTGTAGTATCACAGACAATAAAATAAAACCACCCAAATTAAAACCATTCCAAGTAATGAGTGAAAACATTATATGGCTTCAAACCAGTGTGACTGGGAATCATGATTACCACGTACTTTCATGTATTCTTATCGTTTCTTACACTAGGGAAACTATTCGGTATTTATACAGGTGAGTTTGATTTATTTCACTTATAAGTATGGTCTCAAGCTGCGTCCATTTATTTATAAATGTCTCAATGTGATCATTCTTTATAGCTGTAATGTGATTTATAGCAGCTTTTTTTATCACCTTTTCCCCCAGAAGTGATAGAAGGAAAAGAAGCCAGTCACAAACCTTGAGAATTCTTACCAATAGTCCTGAATTTGCATGGAAGAGGACAAAACTGACAATGCAGAATTTAGTGAAAAATCAAGAAAATCTCTCCAATAACATAGGTCCTATGGATTTCAATGTCATAGTTGAGCCAGGAAAATCTGCTATTCGTCACCATTCATCAGGATCCCATGCTGATTCTTGGGACTGATTTGATGCCCGAGGAACTCCTCTTCTGACCCTCCCATCATCCCAGAAAAGGGGACATTAGCAATCCATTAGAAGACAGAGCCTTTTACCAAGACTTTGGGGAGTTTTCTAGGGTCAGTTCAAGTTTATAGTCTTCAAACTATATATATATTATTTTTTCCTTAAAGGGCAGAATGTAACTCCCAGACCTCAAAATGTATCCGGAAGGGAATAAAAGTCCTCAGTATGGCTAGAAAGGTGCAAGTAAGAATTCATCTTTTTTTCCAAAGCAAAAAGAACCGGGCAGAGCGGTCCAGTTGAAGCATTAGTGTGATGAAGAAAAGCAGCATGATAACTAGGCTAGTCCCTTAGGAGAACAGAATGAAGAACGTAAGTGAACATAGAGGTATAAAAGAAATGAAAGAGTACATGAAAAAATAATCCAAGGACTCCAGGAAGAGTTTCCTTCAATCGCTTCAAGCTATAGAGGGAATTCCTAAGAGCTTGAATTCAGTACGTTAGGAACCAAAAGCAAAACAAAACACTAAAGTGATGAAATTCAACACACTAACAGATAAATACAGAGGTCGAGGAAAGAAGGACTACTGCAGCACCCATCCAGAGCTGATCATGGAACAACTCGTACAAACTTACGCGGCAAAGGCTGCATAAATATCCTTTGAGAATAAGGACAATGTGTTGCATTTAAATTTTTTTATTAACATGCATTAGTTGTGCATATTAATGGGCTTCAGTCTGACACTTCAATACATGTATCACACATTGCATTCGTCAAATCCCCTTTTTTGTTTTTGGTACCAGAGATTGAACTCACAACCTCACACTTGTTGGGTAGCACAGATCCCCAGCCCCCAAAAGTTTTGAAATTATGGTCAAAAAGGCATAAATAAAGAATCTGTAGTAAAAGGACTAAAAGTAAATCAAATTAAATCTAATAGGAACAAGATTTGGACCTGCACAAAATGGAGCAGGCATTGTCGTTTTGCTTCAGTTCTACACGGTTGACATGCGAGAGGCTGAGGGGGAAGAGGTACGGGCAACGGGAATATTACGTCAGTTCAATTCGAGATGTTCATGCAGCATCTCCTATGATTTGAATGTGGTTTGTCTCCACCAAAAGTCATACTGAGCCTCAACCCTTCTGTGCAGTGCTGGGAGGCGGGGAGTAGTGGGGGGCATTTGGATCATGAGAGTGGAGCGCTCATGAATGGATTAGAGTCTTTCTTGCATGAAAGATTTCTTTGTCTCACATGGGATCCTGTTAGTTACTGCAAGAAGGGGTTGTTATAAAGTAAAGACGACCCTCATACTCTTTGTGCCACATGCTCCTGCTTACCCATCTGCTTTCCACCATGAGCCAAAGGAATACAAAGCCCTCAACAGAAGCCAAGCCAGCACCAGTATCATGTTCTCAGACTTCCCAGCTCCAGAATCATAACCCAAATTAAACTTTTGTTCTTTGAAAATTAGCTAGTCTCAGGTATTCTGCTATAGTAGTGCAAAATGTACCAAGACAGCACCCTAGTGAAGATCTTAAGTAGGCAATTGGGTATAAGAGACTAGAAGTTAAAAAATAGGTATGAGATGAAGGTGTATATTTAGGGGTCATCACTGTATAGACGACACCCAGCTTTGATACTGGGTGAGATCACCTATGGAGTGCAGAGGATATAGCTAAGGAATGAGCCCTTGTTTATCTCAAGAGTAAGCAAGCATGAAGAAAAAGAATGAGTTAAAGTTAGTGAGGAAGGAGAAAAACCAGCAGAAGGTGGTATTTGAGAATCCAGTGAAGAGCTAATATCTAGAAGGAATAAGAGATCTAATGTGTCAGATACTGTATGGTTAAAAGATCCTGATGATCTTCCCTGCCTTTAGTAATGAAGAAATCATGCATGACTTTGAAAAGTGCTCTTTCAGTATAGTTGCAATTAGAAGCCTGATTGGAGGATGTTCACAAGAGATAATTGAACAGGAATTTCAAGAGCTAGGGCAGACTGTTTACAGGAAGCTTTATTGCAAACAGGTACCGAAATGGGGTGGAAACTTGCTGGAGTTAATATAATTTCTCTTTAAAGATGGGACTGCATATGATGAGTAAGGAGAAGAAGGTTAATTTCTGTCCAGCTAGCTGGCTTTAACCTCAGTAGTAAGCTCTGGGTTGGAAAAGTAAACTTGGGCAGATTGCCAAGAGAGCAGACGAGATATCCCAGGAGAGTAGAATAGTACAAAACTCTGAGGATGCCAATACTTTAATAAGTAGGTAGAGGTATTGGAACCTAAGGAAGAATGACTCTCAGAGGAAAACCAGGTCACACTGTCGCCAAAGCTGCAGGAAGAGAATGTTTCAAGGAGAATGATCAGAGGGTTAGATAGTGCCAGAAATTCAGTAAAGAAAACAGCAAAGACTTCTAAGTGGCGTGTAGCAACAAGGAGGTTATTTGAGACCTTCAGTTAGACAGTTTCAGGGATACAGTGCAGCAGGGGGAGAGAGAGAGAGAGAGAGAGAGAGAGAGAGAGAGAGAGAGAGAGAGAGAGAGAGAGAGAGAGAGAGAGAATACAACAATGGGTGATAGTTGATAGATAAAATTCCCTACAAGGTTGGAAAATTGAAGACCAGAAAGGACCAGGACAGAAGGAGGGAATAATCTTAGACCTACTTCATTTTGGTAGGAAGAACAGGAGAATGAACAGGGATGCAGATAAGTTAGGGTGCACGGCAGAGTTCAGAATTCTTTTGGTGGCTTCTGTTTCCTTTGTGCAGTAGAAAGTGAGGAAGTGAGGAATGGGCCAGGAATATGAGCAGAGTGGAAGAGGTTTGAAATATTCCTTGTGAAGAAAAAAGAGACTAGTCCTTTGGAGCCTTGGAAAGAGCTAAGGGGAATGAAAAGGTATTTGTTTTACTTTCTCCTCCCTCCATTGCACCCAGTAAATGGACCTCATTTTTAAACATTAAGGGTGTTCAAAATGAGTGATCAAGGAGAATGTGAGTAAACTGGACTCGATTCCTCTATGTCTTTTAAGAACTATTGTCAATAAATTTCTTATTCTTTCTCATCTCACTGTAGAAGCCAATTCTTTTGTGAGCCTTCCTCAATTCCTTGGTTTGGTACTACGAAGAGATTATGAATTTAACTCCAACAGAGACTTTTGGAAAGAATGGAATTAGGATCCTGGGATTTGGGGGTTGAGGCACACAGGAGGTCCAGTGGAGAAACCAGCCATGTAAGAGTGTCTGTTTACCATCTTCTACATCAAAACCCACACACTGTGGCCCACTGGCCAAATCTGCTGCCTACTTTTGTAATCTTGTTTTACTATAATATAGTTACGTTCCTTTGTTTCCGCATTATCTATACTTTCTTTGCAGTAACATCAGATTTGACTGACCTGCAAAAAACTGAAAATATTTACTATCTGACCTGTGTTTGTTGTCTTTTATTACAGTAATATAATGCCTAAGTGCGGTACTTATAAAGAAAAATGTATAATAGTTTTGGAAGCTGACAATCTAAACCACACAGCACTGGCTTTGGCCAGGGGTCTTCCTGCTGTCAGAGCATCACAGTGAAACAGCATGCAAGAGGGAGATCACCTGGCAAAGGAAGAAACCGGCAGGACTGGGAGATAGAGCTGTTTGTCATAAGCAATTTAGAAGTTTAACAAAGAGCCTCAGCAGGGAGCCAGAGTTCTTTGTAAATATCCTCCTCCTTCTGGGCAAGAGAAGGGCAAAGAGATTTTGTAAGTGCTACAAGGGCCCTGGAGGGAGTGGCTGTGTACAATATAAAGGAGTGAAAGAGGCCTCACCGGCCTCCCCTTTTGCTCTGGCCACTTTTGCTCCCTGCTGCCTTGAAGTGCTGCCCTAGTGCTGTGCCATCCTGCCTTGGAGCCAGCTGATTATGGACTGAAACCTCCACAAACAGCGAGATAAATAAACCTGTCCTTCCTACATGTTGTGTGTCGGGTATTTTGTTCCAGCAATGAGAGAAAAGTAACCAAAACAGGAATTAATTCAAGGTCCCATGAGAACTACCTTAGACCTTTCTTCAGGCGCTTCCCCAGTGACCTAACAACCTCCCACTGGGCTTCACTTCTTAAAGGTCTCACCATCTCTGCTATGACCATATCAAGGCCAAAGATTCCCACATGAACCCCAGCAGGACAAACCACAGCCAATCCAAGAGAAAATGTTTGTCCATCTCTGTTCTAGAGGAAAGATAGGGACATTTTGAACAAAGGATACCCTTGTGAAAAATCCCAACTTCTGAGTATGTTTCTTTTTCTGCAAAATAAGGACACCGTTCATTAAGTCATTCTTTCAGTTAGCAAACATTTATTGATTGCTTACTATATGCCAGAATCAGAGTGTGCAGAGATCAATAAGACCTAACCTTGTCCTTTCAAAGCCCACAGTCTAATAGCAGAGACAGACAGGTAAACAAATAGAATGCTTAGAGACGAATGCTGTGTGTGCATAGGGGGCCTGAAGGGGAGGGTGGCACCTAGCTGAATGCAACTGAGAAGGACTCATCAGTGGGCTGGGGAAGAAATCAGTCAGTGACTGTTGTGGCAGGAGTGTGGACCAAAGCTCATGGGAAGGGGATGGTTTTGGAAAGTATCAAGATAGAAGGGATAAGCGAAGGGTGATGGAAAACCAATGAGAGAGGCAGAAGGAGAATCAGGGCATCACCCCCAACACCCTGCCCTCGCCCCTCTCTAGCCTACCATTACCCTTCCACTGTGTCCAGACATGGATCCACAATCTGTATCAACAGAGTACTATGGGCAGCCACCATCCATCAGCTGGAATTGGCCCCAAGATAAAACCCATTTGTTATCCTCTCTGTCTTAATGTACACATAGTCCCAGCAATTTGTTAACTAAAAAGCATCCTCCAAATGGATCATGGTATTACTATCAATCATTACTAAGATGATACGAAATAACATCAACCCAGATGATTGGGTGATTCATCCCAGATGTTCCAGAATGTGAAATATATTTTGGTAATGTGAATGTAATATAAATGTATAAGCTATTTTTAGTAGATTCACTCTACTGTTTTCCAGTTGAATCTGAGATGCATGATCATTCTGAAAAATCATGGTACGTATGAGTTGGCTGAACAAATAAAGGATTTCTAAAACATATGGAATTTGGATGGATTAAGGAAGGGAGTAGTAGTATCTTTTGTAAGCTTAAAAAAATTGAGAAATATTTCAAGAATTCAGTAGAGAGAAAAATGTAACACCCATGTAGCTGCTACCTAGACTTAAAAAGGGCTAACATTTTGCCATTGTTCCAAGTTAGTAACAAAGAATAGAAGTATTACAGATCCCCTAGTGTCCATTGGTACCTCTTTCTCATCCCTGACTACCTTGACCTTGCCACGGGTTCCACACTAGAGGCGGGCATGTATCTGCCTCACCCATGTTTTGTGTTTTTTCTATGCTGTATCAATAGACACTAAACAGAACTATTTATGTGTTTTAAAACATTACATAAATGTTGAGGAAATGTAAAACTGCCCAGCAACTTGCCTTTACCTTTTGCACTCTGTTTTTGAAACCCTGCCATGGAGATGCATGTGCTCATTCATCTTGCAGCCTGTGTATTTCTACTCTTTGAAACCAGCCCAAATTGTTGAAGATAGTGAGCAGATACATCTGACAGATTCTCAGCAGCAGATGTGAAATCATTTGGCCTCAATTGTCTTTTCCCTCTCTTGCCTTCTCTTTCAACTCCTTTCTCTTTCCTTTTTGTTCTCTTTAGGATTTTAAATATAAAAAGAAACAGCACCCCCTCCATAAAAAATCGAGACTTTTTCAGAAGCAGCTAACATTTATCAGATACCAGATAGGTGCAGGAATCTGTGCTAAGCCCTTTTCTTTCATCCAGTGATGCTCAGTGAGACCCTATATAGGTCTTCTTGGCCAAGGCCACATAGTTAGTGTGTGGAGAGCTTGATCCAGGCACTCAGATACCAGAGCTGATGTACTTCAACATTAACACTGAGAAGCCAAATTGATCCCAAAGGCCATGGTGTGAAGTGAGTGAGTTAAGAGTTCTCAGGGCTAATGCTTTAACAATTTGGGTATTGACTTCACTTAGGAAATATGGGTCATAATGATTGCACATCATAAATAATGATAAAATACTTATTTGAAACTTCTTAAAAGTTGAGCGTTATTTCTTTTTTTAAATATGAATTCCAGCCATCCATCGATTTCTAACTCCCTCCTAAATATTTCCCTTTCACTATTCCATTATTGTCCCTAGCGTAAGAAGCAAAATTAATTATTTCTTTCTCTCCCGGCCATTTCCTACTGCAGTGGATCTGGTGCCAAAGCCTCACTTCTATGGTCCTCTGTGCTCTGGTTCCTTACTGCCTACTATGGATTAAATTTTGTTTCCCCAACCCCCAAATTCATACATTGAGACATTAACTCATCATGTGATGGTATTTGGAGATGGCTCTTTGGAATGTAATTAGCTTAGACTCAGGATGGTGGGGTCCTCATGACGGCATCAGTGCCCTTGTAAGAAGATACCAGAGAGCTTGCTTTCCTTTTCTGACATATGAGGACACAGCAAGAAGTTGATTATTTGCAAGTCAGACAGCTCAGATCTCAGACTTCTTAGCCTCAGGGACTGTGAGAAATGAATTTCTGTCGTGGGAGCCACATGGTATTTTGTTACAGCACCTTAGCTGACCAAAATACTACCTGTGTAGCACTTTGATATTGTTAACTGTTTATCCTGTTGTGGAATCTACATTACCCTTCCTCTTGACTTTTAACCTAAGTTATTTCCTGAGCGAGGATGGTATTTCCTCTCTTCAGATAACATTAATATTTAAGGCCAAAAAAATCACTTCACCCCCTTGTTTAAGACACACTCTTGCTACTAATTTAATCCTCTTTGAACACCTACAACAATGTGTAGCACAAACTATAGCATTTAGTTGCATAATGTTACTACTTTTTAATATCCAATGCATGCAATGATATCTTACTCTTCAAAAATAGCTGCAAAATCTGTATTTAAGAGTTGATACTAAGTATACTCACCTAACTCCACATCTTGTATTCTATTGCATGACCCACTGTTCCCCAACATGGGAAGAAAAAAGCTCCCGAGCCCATCTCATGATAACATACACTCTCTTAACCTTCTACAGTTTTTAAAGTCGTTTTGGTCATTTTTACAAGGAAGAAAATAAAGGACTGTGTATTAGTCTACTCAGGCTCAGTAACAGACTGGGTGGCTCAAATAGCAACATTGCATTTTCTCACAGCTCTGCAGGCTGGCAGTCCAAGATCAGGGTGCTGGCAGGGTGGGTTTCTGGGGAGGCCCCTTTTGGTGGCTTGTGGAGAGCCACCTTCTCACTGTCCTCAGATGGCCTGTCTTCTGTGTGTACCTTTCATCTTTTTATAAGAACATTTGTTCTACCAGACTAGAGTTCCAAGATTACAGCCTCATTTAACCATAATTGCTTTACAAAAGCCTTGTCTCCAAATACAGTCATACTGAGAAGGCTTCAGCATACACATTTTAAGGCGTCACAGTGCAGTCTACAGCAAGTTTATTTTAATTAAAATACATTTTAGGTGAACATATTATTAATAATTATAAATCTTTTTTTTTTGTCTTTTTCCTTTTTTTATTGGTACCGGGGTTCGAACTCACGACTGCCTGCCTGCAAGGCAGGTGCTTATGCCGCTGAGCTAAATCCCCAGTCCCCTATAATTATAAATCTTAAGGTTAATTCAAAATATAATTTTCATGATATTTATGACATATAAAATATACTTAAGCTTTTCCCTATGCATGCTGGTTAACTTTAGGTATGTGAGAAAAAACATGAATTACTGAGAAATAAATTTTAAGGACGATTTCTCATATTCCTCTCTTTTCCTTTTATTCCGTTCCAGCTATAAGCCCATTGGTTGGTGCCACCCATGCCCACACCCAGTATCCACAATTAGAACTCTGCTGACCAGTCAGTGGACTAATTTAGTACACATCATTAATCCTAGTATCACACACCTGTGACTCAGCCACCTCCTAAAAGGTCCTCCTATGTGTACATGAGATTTGGGTGGGTAGGAGGACATCTAGGTACAACCCATAACAGAATCTGAGGATGTAAGTAAAGATTCAGAAAGTTAATTAACGATACCCACAGAAGCAGTTAAACTTCTCTGGCTTTGACAGAGAAATAGAATCAAAATAAAAGCTGGCAGCCAGTTACTTTAATTTTTGTATACTACTTAACAGTTTCGTTGTCATGCCAATTGAGCATAAGGAATTATAGCTAGCTTCCAGACACTGTATATGTATTGTTAAAATATGTCTACTTAAATATATATTTAAGAGTTGACACTAAATACTTTTACCAAACTTGCAAATTTTATCCAAAGTTGCAAATCCGTTAGCGTAAGGCTGAGTTATTTTCTTTTGGTTCTTAAAAGTGTTAGATGCTAATTTAATTATGCATAATATCTCATCGTCTCCAAAACTTTGCAACATACCCTCCTTCTATGACAAAGTAAAATTCTCTTTTTAAAATTATCAGCCTACTAACATATTTGTGACCATGAATATGACAAATAAAGATATCTTTAAATTACTGGATGCATTTTATAGGAATTCTCCATATAATTGATTGGCCTTTCAGTCAAGGAGACATAAATCCAAGTCCTGATTCTGCTACCTGTCAGTTGCAGAACCTTCAGCAAATTCTTTAATTAGTTTGATCCTTAATTTTTGTTTATAAAATGGAGATGATAAATGTACCCCTCTCATAGAATTAAGTAGATTAAAAAGTTAGCAAAATATTACAGTTCTTAGCATATACTTTATACACAATTTTAATTAATGTTATAATTTTTGCCAGGGTTGATTTGGTAAAAGCTCTGCTGTTTGGTTCCTAATAATATTTATAAACACAAAGAACACAGTGATTTTGTTTAAGAAATCACAGGGCTAGGGATTTAGCTCATAAGGGCCTACCTGGCAAGTGAAGGTCACAAGTTCAATCCCCAGTACCAAAAAAAAAAAAAAAAGAAAGAAATTATATATTCTTTATCTATTCCTTAGTCCCCAAAAGATCAATACTCATATAATTACATTTTTATAAAGAATAACCTTTAGAAAGCAATTTATTCCTTCTAATGACCAAAATGAAAAAGATTTATAATATAAGAAGTTGACAAGAATGTGCAACAACCAGAATTCTAATGACTTGTGGACTGCAAAACAATGCATCAGTTTTGTTCTTGATTTTATCTATTTAATTGGTACATATTTGCTCAACAGAATTATATTAATTTGGAGAAATTAGTACCTATATACCATATTTTCATAATTTTTATATTATTATTCCTCCTCTCTTTCATCTTCATGAAATCTATCTCCCTGTTTTCTATCTTCTTTTTTTTAAGAACTCCTTTAGTTTCATTGTGAGTTTCTCATGTAAGAGAAACCATGCAATAACCTGTCTGACTTACTTCACATAACATTATGTTCTTAAATTCTATCCCTTCTACAAATGACATGAATTTATTCTTCTTTGTAGTCAAACAATACTCACTTGTATAAGTACACCACATTGTCTTTATCCATTCATTTGTTGTTGGGCATCTAAGCTGCTCCCATAGTTTGGCAGTTGTGAATTATGCTGCTATAAACGTAAGTGTGCATATATTTCTATAGTATGATATCTTTAACTCTTTCAGGAAAATAGTCAGGAGAGCTGGATCAAACAGAATCTCTATTTTCAGTTTTTGGAGGAATCTCCACGCTGTTTTCCACAGTGGTTGTACTAGTTTGCATTCCCACCAACAATGTAGAAGGGCTTTCTTTCCCTACATCCTCACAGCATTTATTGTTTCTTGTGTTCTTGATGAGCCATTCTAACCGGTGTAAAACAGAATCTCAGTGTTGTTTTGATTTACATTTCCCTAGTGGCTAAAGATGTTAAAAATATATTCATGTACTTACTGGCCATTTGTCCTTCTTTTGAGAAGTATCTGTTCATTTCATTTGCTCATTTTTTAAATTGTCATTTTGTGGAATCTAATTTTTTTAGTTCTTTATTCTAGGTACTAGACCTCTCTCAAAGAGTAAATGGCAATTTCTTTTCTGTTTTGTCTCTTTCTTCTGTTGTTTTCTTTAGTCCTCATGACAAACAAATAAAAAAACAAATGGCCCAATCCAAAATACAGGTTCTTAATTTAATATAATCTTGCTTGTTTATTCTTGATGTTATTTCTTGTACTGGTGCCCGTGTTTTTAAGTGTTTTCCTATTTTATCTTCCAGCAGTCTCAGTATTTCAGTTTTATATCTAGGTTTTTGATTCATTTTGATTTTATTTTAGTACAGGGTGAGAGACATGGATCTAGTTTGATGCTTTGACATGTAGATAGCCACTTTTCACAGTATCACCATGCATAAACTTTAGAAAAAGAAGATTTTGTAAAGTTATACATCCAGGCCGGGTTGGTGGCACATGCCTGTGATCCCAGCACTTGAGAGATTGAGGCAAGAGGATCTTGAATTTGAGCACAGTGGAGTACACAGTTTGGAGTACACAGTGAGTTGGAGGCTAGCCTTAGCTAAATAGAGAGATTCTATCTTAAAACATTGAAAAAAATTACATATCCGTCTGCCTTAGTAATTCTCAGTGTCGACAGCACTGAGGTTAAGAAATTCTGATCTATCCAACAACTCAGCCCCTACACAACTATGCCATTTATTCAAAAGTAACAAGAACATAGGTTTATAAAAACGTCTCATGCTAGCTAGCCTGCCCCAGTGGGTTTATTGATAATATCTCCAAACTAAAAACAATTAGCAATAAAGGAACAAACTTCATGCACATAAAACAACATGGATTAATATATCTTTAAAATTACACCAAAGGGAAAGGGGCTGGAAACAGAAATAAATATGCTGTAATTATTGAATTTATATGAAATTCCAGAAAAGGCAGAACTAAATTATGGCAATAAACAGTAGTTCAGTGGTTGCTTCTTGAAGGTGGGAGATTGATTGGAAAGCTAGAATATTCAATAATTGTATGCTAAGTGACTGAAAAGAACATTTATGATTCAAGCATTTTACCAGAAGGATGGGATGAAGGAAGGAAGGATAGGAAGAAGAAAAGAAGGGATGGTGAGCACACAGGCAATCAACTGGTCAGTATGTAAGGTCATTTTCTTTCAAACAACTGTCCACTGTTTCACAGTCTCCAACATTTATGCTTTCAGCCTTTCCCATCTTAACCATTCTAGTGGGAGGGTAATATATTTTGTGATTTGTTTGCATTCCTTCCAAGATTAATGAAATTGATCATATTATTTATGTTTATTGGCCCCTTGGACATTATTTTTTTGAAGTGTCTGCCCAGTTTTTGTTGGGATATCTCATTTATTTGTGGGAGTTACACATTCTAAAACACAGAATTGAGAATGCACAGTTAACACAACTTGGAATTAATGCAGTTCTTCTTTGTGTTAAATTGAACAGGCAACAACTACTGGTGAGATTTTGTAGGTGTATGTATATAAAATATACATATTTATACTTATACATATACGCTTAAACATATAATATACATAATATACAAATATACTTATGTATATAAAGTATACATATATATGTAAAATATGTCTCACATTCCCTCTTCACTCTCGATGGTGTGTTGTTTTTTTTTTTAATCGGTACCAGGGATTGAACTCACGACTGCGCGCTTGCAAAGCAGGCGCTTATGCCTATGCGGCTGAGCTAAATTTCCAGCCCCTTCGATGGTGTGCTTTGATGAACACTCTTTAGTCCAATTATTCACTTTTCATTTATAGTTAATGCTGTGTCCAGTTATTAAATTTTAGCCAACTTCAAAATTACAAAGATGTTTTCTTATGATTATTGAGTTTTAAACTATAGAATGGCATCCAAATGAAGTGCATTTTTGTTAACCATGTGAAGAACGCTTAAGGGTTTTTTTTTTCAACATCCAAATGACCTAGCACCATTTTTTTTGGAAAGATAATCTTTTTTCCACTGAAGCATGTCCTGGAACATTTGAACAAATAACTTATACCTAAAATATATTTACATAAGTGGTTCAAACCCTACCCCCAATTCTGTATTGTTATGTGACAGTTGGCAGACAAGCCTGTTAATGGCTTCATATAACTTTGCTTTATGCATCATAAATAACTTATTCTTATTATTCTTATTCTTTTATTCTTGTTATTAAAGTGCTGAAATGAGCCTTCTGTCCAAAGTAAGAGTCATTTATTTACGGGTAAATTGCCAGGCTTGGAAATTTCTGAGCTAACATGTATTCCTATTTTAAATTTTGCCTTTGCAGATTTATACTGTTTTTTACTGTCTTAGGTCCATTTCTTGTTTCTGGGACAAAATACCTGACACCCACAATTTAAATGAAGAGAGGTTATTTTGGCTCAGTTTTAAAAGGTTTCAGTCCAAGGTCAGCCAGCTTCAAGCCAGGATAACATGGCAGCAGGGCATTGCAGAGGTGAAACAACTCATGGCATGGCAGATAGGAAGAAAAAGAGATGGAAGGAAAGGGGAGGGAAGGGAGAGAACAGAATCTCAAGGGTGAAGGGAGTGAGATGTCCTTCCAGGCCAAGGACCAAGTGACCCACGGCCTCCAACCAAGCTTCACCTCTCAAATCACATTTAGCTATAAATTCATGTCCACTGATCAGCATCACATCCCCATGATCTAATTAGCACCCCCCCAAACCCATGAGAACACATGAGACTTGGGAGGAAACATCCAGGTAAAAAACCGTAACATTCCCACTCAGAGATATGAACCGGTTTCCTCACAGTCTGGCCATCAGAGGCCATTTTCAATGTTTTTAATCCAAGCAAAATGAAACATTCCCAATTTTTTTTAAACAATAGGTAAAATAACCTTGTATGTATCTTTATTGGCTATTTGGGTTTTTTTTTTTTTTTTTTTTTGGACTGTCTATTCGAATCATTTTTCTTTTGCGGTTGGTCTTTATATATGATTCAGATAGATATATCTGCCTACTTATAATAACAATGTAAAATATAATCTCGCTATTTCCATAGTTTGGCTTTTAAAAACGTGTTTTGAGCTTCAGTTTCAATCCAGTCTGTGCTAGGAACTAATATCCGCCCAACGGTAGAAAGAAAATTTCGTTCTAGAGCCAGAGGGGCGCAGCCAGCACATTCCGAGCAAGTCAGCTCCACCCCTCCCACCACCCCAACCGCTCTGCTAACTACTCCCGCAGAGCTTCCGTTGCCATAGCACCCCGGCGGCGGGAGGCTGGCGTTTCACAGTTCGAGTACCTGGTGGAAAAACAAACCCAGGAAACCGAAAGCTCCACGTTTCAAGAGTCGCTGGAGAGCGTGACGTCAGCGTACGTGACGCAAACCCATACGGCGCTTGCGCAGTCTGGCTGTTAGGCCTTCGGGCCGCCGTAGACAGGCGTGCCGCTAGGACAAGTCCTGGAGGAAGACTTCTGCTGCAGGTGCCAAGAGGGCGGGTTCGGGCCGTCTTCCTAGGTTTAAGCCGCGATACCCTTCCTCCCTGTGGCTGGGGGTGCCACAGACCCGGAGAAGTGACCTGCTCAGGAAGCAGACCATGGAGGGAAGTGGAGAATGGCTCCCTTGAATGAGAAGAGCCAGAGAAGCGCAGTCTTCCCAGAGCCTGTGGCCCAGGTGGGCGTGAGCAAAGGTGATCCAGGTCCGGTTGTGAGTTTGGATCTGGACTTCCCGAAGGGTGAGGCAAGGACAACTGAGTTGCCTTTTAGGGAGAGGCTGGGTCGTTCAATGGAGGGCTTGGAACTCTTTTTCAACAAAAGTGAAATGAGATCTTGGCCCAAAGTAAGCTCTGGATAACACTTCTTTTTACAGTTCCTCGGAGTTGTCAGAAACACTCAAGTGTGTGAAGAGATACGAAATTTTGAGACCTGGTAGGTTTCGTGTTAAATTCCAAATTCTGCAAATATGCCCTGTAAAGAATTTCTTATTCGAGTCTGCAATGTAAGAATGGTAATACTGAACTACCTAGCAGAATTATGATGCCATAAAGCTCTGTGGAGAGCTTAATGAAAGTGTCCAAGGATTACATACTGGAAAAAATTTCCATGTAGTCTAGAAACCACAAGTTTTTGTTTTGCATCGTTTTTGTCATATGTTGAAGTGACAGAATGAAAATAAAATGTGTAAGAGTCGTTTGTGCAATGTGTGGTACCCAAATATTCAGTAAATACTTACTGAGGCTTTATTTTGTGGATTGAACGCATGACCTCTTGCTTGCTAGGCAGGCACTTACAGTGCTGAGCTAAGTCTCCAGTTTGAGGCCTTTACTTTGTGCTATGTAGGTCCCTTCCAGCTTCTTAGCATGATATATGAGTAAGTAAAACAAAGAACTCTGCCCTATTTAGCTTACATTCTAGTTTGTAGAAGACAATAAACAGTAAACATAAATAAGAAGAAAATGAGTTCTGTGGGGAAAAAAAAAAGAAAGCAAGGTAAGGGGCATTGAGAATGCAGCATACAATTTGAAGTAAATCAGGGCCTGTAGCTATCACAGAGAAAATAACATTTGAGCAAATACTGAAATAATGTGAGAAAATCAGTCCTGCAGATAACTGAGGAAGAGCATCTTAGATAGAAGGACCAGCCAGTGCAAGGTTTTAGGCTTGGAAAGTACCTGGTGTCTTCAGTGGAAGGACTGCATGTCCAGAGTGGAATAAGGAACGGGAGTTGAAATAAAAGTTGCCTGGTAGCATAATTGAAGTATAGTTAGGAAGAACGGTAGAGCGTTTGAATTTCTAGTTGTCCTCACGTAAAGATAATTACCTGTTTAGGTGAGATTTTACAGCTTAACTGCAGCCATTAGTTTGTCAAATTAATGACTGAAATCAGACTTAAAATATATTTGAGACCTACACATGGTTGTAGTTTTTAGTGAGCAGTGTGAATTAATACAGAAGAGCTCGTAATAAACTTTTAAGTCCTTTACTTAGCACTTCAGTGAATGCAGAATCAACTTTTTTTTCCTTCAGATTTGTTTATAGCTTTTTACTTTAAAAAGTGATCTAAGGCAGGAAAAATGTTGAGTACTTGTTATTGTTAATTATATTTACATGTAATTTGTAAATACACTGTGGCAAACAAGTGACTATAAAGAAACCCATTACATCTAGAAGCTTACAACATTGTAGTGTTGTCAGGAAGCTTATAAAGTTGTAGAGTCAATGAACTTGTAAGTCAAACATAAAAAGGATGAAAACAGTATACCAAAAGAACAGTACAAAGTAAAAACTAGTAGAATGAAGTCTTCTGGGTATTATTGTACTTTTTATGACAGTAGCTCACCTTTACTTCCTATTTTAATTTTTGAACATCTGCTTTTTATGAAATGGTGATTTAGTTGTCAGTTTTTTCACATTTAACAAATTTAGGTATTTACAAAACTAGTTCTAGAATGCATTGAATATGCTAAATTAAGTAGAGAATTCATGAGTGAAAGTACCTATTAAATTGCACTAACAGGTACCTTATAATATTCATTTCTTTATTGGAATTTATAATTTTTCCAGTATTACGTAGTGCTTGTTTTTGGTTTCTTGGACAGTGTTAAAACACAAAATATACAGTAGCTGTTTGTAATGATTTTGGTAAGGCTTTTGTTTTTTTCATTTTAAAATTCTGCTTTCAAAGTGTTTGAAGTTTTAGTGGCAAGCAGAAATAAAGAGCTATTATATTGCAAGCATGGAACTGTATGGCCAATTGTATTTGAGACGAGAATCTGTAAGTTAGAGACATGCCTCGGAAAACTATGGTCAGGTTCAGCAATAAGCAGGAAAAGGTTTATCACTGAAGTGCAACAAAGTTTACAAGTATTGTGATAAATGTATAAGCCACTTTTCCATTATTGTGGCAAAATACCTGAGATAAACAGCTTATAGCAGGGAAGGTTTATTTTGGCTCACAGTTTCAGAGGTTTTGGTCCTTTGTAACTTGACTGCTTATCAAGTGTTATGGAGCAGGCCAGCTGTTCACCCAGTGGTAATCAAGATGCGGGAGAGCTAGAAAGAGAAGGGGCTAAGTCCCAATATCCTCTTCAGGGGCATGCCTAATTTTCTTCTACAAAGTCATCTTTAAAGCTTTTTTCATTTCCCAATAGCAGCACAGGCTAGGGATCAAACCTTTAACACATGGACCTCTGGGGGAACATTACAGATCCAGACTGTACCAATTGAATGTGATTGGGTGACTATATAGATGATTGATACCACCTAAAATGCATGATTCAATGAAATTTGTACAGAAGTTGTATTTAGCATTTCTAATAGGTGAGTAAGTGCTTGATAGCAGAGGGGTTTGAGTAGAGTTAAGTACGAGGTTCAGGTATACGATGCTCCCTCTGAAAAGAGGTGAGGTTTGAAGGGAAGTTTTAAAAAATGCTAAAAGTTACTTGTTAGAACTAGTCGTGCGGGGATGAATTTCTAAACATTAGTGTTTGTAGCCATGTAGGTAGTGTCACAGCTGTAGGTAGAGAACTTTGGGGAGGTGCTAGACATGTTTTTATGATAAAAGCTCCTATTCACTGGTGAACATTCTTTGGTGAATGTTCTTTATATGCCAAGATGTTTTATCCTTTTTTTTTTTTTTTTTTTTAACGTGGCAGGGTTTTCCTTTTCCTTTCTTCCAAAACTGGAACTCGGGTTTATTGGACATTGAAGCCATTAGTCTTTTTTATTTTGTATTGCCTTGTTTTTATAACAGACTGTGCTGACATTAGTAGCCTTCCTATTTTATGGGGTTTATTATGAGTGTTACTGGATCGCTGATCATATTCCATTCACTAATAAATTTTATTAACTTTATGCTTTTCTCTCCTAGATTTTAATTTGATTTGAAAATGAGCAAGTGCAAAAAGCCACCAGTTCAGCAGTTAGCAAGTCTTGAGACATTCAGCCCAGATGTTCTTGATGATGTTTTTGAACTGTTTGCCAAGAACTTTTCTTATGGCAAGCCACTTCATAATGAGTGGCAGTTACCACATCCCAGTGAGATTTTCATCTGTGACCACACAGAATTTAATGCATTTCTTGACTTGAAGAACTCACTAAATGAAGTAAAAAACCTCCTGAGTGATAAGAAGCTGGACGAGTGGCACGAGCACACTGCTTTTACTAATAAAGCAGGAAAAATAATTTCTCACGTGAAGAAATCTGTGAATGCTGAACTTTGTACTCAAGCGTGGTGTAAATTCCATGAGATTTTGTGTAGCTTTCCACTTATTCCACAGGAGGCTTTTCAGAATGGGAAGTTGAATTCTCTTCACCTTTGTGAAGCTCCTGGAGCTTTTATAGCTAGTCTCAACCACTACTTAAAATCCCATCAGTTCCCTTGTGATTGGAGTTGGATAGCTAATACTCTGAATCCATACAATGAAGCAAATGACAATCTTTCAATGATTATGGATGACCGGCTCATTGCAAATACCTTGCATTGGTGGTACTTTGGCCCAGATAACACTGGTGATATCATGACTGTGGAGTGTCTGACTGGACTTAAGAACTTCCTGAGTAGCGCGGCTGCCATTCACTTGATCACTGCAGATGGGAGTTTTGATTGCCAAGGAAACCCAGGGGAACAAGAAGCTTTAGTCTCTTCTTTGCATTACTGTGAAGTTGTCACTGCTCTGACTACTCTTGGAAGTGGTGGCTCTTTTGTTCTAAAGATGTTTACTTTGTTTGAGCATTGTTCCATAAACCTGATGTACTTGTTAAACTGTTCTTTTGACCAAGTCCATGTCTTCAAACCTGCAACTAGCAAGGCAGGAAACTCTGAAGTCTATGTGGTATGTCTCCAGTATAAGGGAAAAGAGGCCATCCATCCTGTGTTGTCTAAGATGGTGCTGAATTTTGGGAATGAAATGACCAGGAAAGCTCTCTTTCCCCATTATGTGATTCCCGAATCTTTTCTTAAAAGACATGAAGAATGTTGTGCTTTTTTTCATAAGTATCAATTAGAGACTATTTCTGAGAACATCCGTCTGTTTGAATGCATGGGAAAAGAGGAACGAACGAAGTTGAACAATTTAAGGGATTGTGCAGTACAATATTTTATGCAAAAATTTCAACTTAAGCCTCTTTCCAGAAATAACTGGTTAGTAAAAAAATATAACATTGGTTGTAGTACTAATACAAAGTGGTTTGGGCAGAGAAACAGATATTTTAAAACCTATAATGAAAGGAAGATTCTGGAAAACCTATCATGGAAAGAGAAAGTAGCCAAAGGGTACTTTAATAGTTGGGCTGAAGAACATGCTGTGTATCATCCTGGACAAAATTCTTTTTTAGAAGGGCCAGCTTGCAATCTTGATTGTGACTTATGGCATATTATAGAAGGAAAGAAACTGCCAAAGGTAAAGTGCTCTCCTTTCTGTGATGGTGAAATTGTAAAGGCTCTTAATGAAGCAATTGAAAATTCCTTAGGAGAAGCTTTGAACTTGGGTTCAGAGTTTAGGCCACAACAGCAGTATTACTGTTCTTGTCACATTTTTTCCGAAGAGCTGTTACTTTCTGAGTTGTTTAGTCTAACCCAGTGCCATCAGGAGGAAGAGGTTGTAGAATCCAGCAACCAAATAAAGTGCCTGTTTGTGGGTTTACCAACTCTCCATGATGTCAAAACGCAGGTACCGTTGGAAGTCCAGTTCCTGGAATCTGCTGAACTCACAACTTTTAGCTGTTCCCTGCTTCATGATGGAGACCCACATTATCAGCATTTGTTTTTGGACTGCCTTTTACATTCATTACAACAGCTTCATAGAGGAGACACTATGATTTTGCCTGTACTCTCTTGCTTAACAAGATTCATGGCTGGTTTGATCTTCATACTCCACAGTTGTTTCAGATTCGTCACATTTTCTTGTCCCGTGTCTTCTGAGCCCCTGAGGACCTGTGCAGTCCTACTGTGTGTTGGTTATCAGAATCTTCCAAATCCAGTTTTCCAATATCTGCAGAATATGAATGAATTACTGAGCACTTTGCTTAACTCTAATGCACCCCAGCAGGTTTTACAGTTTGTGCCAATGGAATTGCTGCTTAAGGGGGCACTACTTGACTTTTTGTGGGATTTGAATGGTGCCATTGCTAAAAGGCATTTGCATTTGATTATTCAAGGAGAGAGAGACGAAGTCAGCAACCTTCTGGTACAAAACTGAGCATGTCCTTTCTGAGATTCAATTTTTTGTGACTTTTAGTTTCCAGTCCTATTGTATGTTTGCTCTATTAATTTAATGCCTTTCATTTTGAGGAAAAGCAAACTTTTGGGTCATTCAGAATTTTACTGTTCCTGGAAAACTACCAGCTAGTTCTGATCTCTAGGATACCTACAGCCATAGGTGTAGAGTTTATCTATGCAGTAATGGTACAGAACCTGTGTGTGTGTGTGTGAGTGCTTGGAGTAGATACACTCTTGCTTGTATATATAATTCAGTTGATCTTACTTATCTGTTTCAGATTGACCTGTGTGCCTTTATTCAGAGTTTTTTCAGCTAGCTTTCTCACTGGCTAATGCTGTTAGTGAGTGGATAAGAGGGTCATTCAGGAAAGAAAGTGAGTCTCCTTAGTACAATTTCCTGTAGCACTTGATGTTATCAGTTATGGATTTCAGGGAACTCATCCTCAAACTCGTATATGCCGTTCACTGCCTTTAGACTGTTATCCCAGTATTCTTTCATAGTTCAAATTAAATGTATGCTGTTTTATGAATATTTTATAATTATAACCATCCAGTTAGAAAATAGGCAGCTTCAAACCAAAGATCATTTTTCTCCTCTAAAGATGATTCTTAAAACAATGAAAAATTATACCTATTTCACTACTGTGTCATGAAAAGCTTCATTTAGCTATCCTCTAGTCATTTTTAACTTTTAGGAAATAATCAGTGAGTAAAAAGATTTTTTTTAGGTCTTAAAGTTTCACAGTGAGGACATACGAATATGATGAGCATAGTGGATATTGAAAAATTTTAATATTTTCAGAATGATGATGCAATATTTGAAATTTTTAGCCTTTACTAATTTTTTAATATGAAAATAGCACTTTACCAAAAAGATCAGCTATGAAATGGTTATTTTATCAATTAGATTTGATTTTTTTGAATTGTATGTATTTAACCGTATAATAAACATTTCTGGCAAGCTGTGTTAAGCAATTCTTTGTTACCTACTTTTATTATTCCAAAAAGTAGAGAATATTTATATTCTCATATGTACATTTTTAGGCATTTTTGTTATATGAAAAGTAGAAGTATTCTCTGATGTATTTAGTTGGTAAATACTAATTTGAAACCTTTCAATGTTCTTTGCTATTTTTAATTCTATTATGGATTCATGAATAAAGTGATTAACAGAAAAATTTTGTGTTCATCTTTTTTAAAGAAAATTATGGGGTAATTAAAAATATAATGTAGAAACATACTTTTTAAAAGGAGATTTGAATGGAAGTGAATATTCATTTCTTTTGACTTGCATTCATTAAAATTAATTCTTTAGTATTGTTATGGTTTATGTCAGTGACCCCCAAGCCTCATGAATTATGGACTGGACCAAATCTAGCATTTGTGATTGGTTCATTGTCTAGCGCTTGGATTGGTGGTGTGAATGTTTCATATGCCCAGGGTTGGAGCCAGGATGTGATGTACTGGCAGGAAGAAGGTGTGTCTCTTGCCAGTTGGTGCCTTGCTGTTTGCACCTGCCGTGAACTGCAGCTCGCCGTGCCACCCTGCCTTGGAGCCAACTGGGTATGGATTGGAATCTCCCAAAACTGTAAGAAATAAACCTTTCTTTCCTTCATTTTAGGCGTCAGGTATTTTGTCTCAACGATGAGTAAAAATTAAGACAATTGTTACATTTATATATGGAAATATTTATGACAGATCTACTTATGAGAGGAATTAAGTACTTAAGGAGCTGGGAATAGGAAAATTTTGAAAATTTTTGAAAAAATTCTAATTTTCTGTTAGTGATTTTACAAAAGTGGTTCTAGTTGTACGAGGTTGGAAGGCTGATAGAAATGATTACCAAAAAGGAAAAAATAAAAGGACTCTTAGAAAACAATTTTGCACACGGTAGTTTTCATATCTTGCTAGTAATAATCTTATTTTAACCATTTAGTAAGAATGAAATTGAAAGCTGGGTCCAGCACTGATACTTAACTTTTTGTTTAAGCTCCTTAAATAAATACTGAATGCTTACTTTTTTTTTCTACCAATCTTCACTGGAATACTTAACAGTGAATATATTAGAATATATTTTGGAGTTAAACATGGCTTTTGAATTTGGTTACTGTTCATCAGATTTGTTGGATTTACTTTGCTTTAGAGACGAGATGAATGACTTGAGATTGAACTGGTCGAAGATGACATGTAGTAGAATTGCCTTTTGACCAAAGGGGAGGAAAAATGCTATTCAAAAATTCAATGTAAAAGTAGAGAAGGCTAGTAAAATGTGAAAGGCTTGTATTGCTTATCAAGTTATTCTTTTTAAAATTTCCATAGGTCTGGAGGTTTTTTTTAAGTGTGATATGAGGCAGTTTAAAAATACTTGTTAATCAAAATTTAAACTTCACAAATGTGATTCCTAGAAACTTTGATTTGTTCAGTATTAATTTTTGTTTGCATTAAGGAGAAAGTTTGTGCATTGGGCTATTGGTTTAATGTCATTTAAATATTTAAATGCAGTAAAAATAGCTTTTCTGAAAGAAATTTAAAACGCTAATTTGTGTATTTTAACTGTCATCTTTAAAAAAATTTTTTTTCTTTTGTTTTTAAAGAGATGCATGTTAATTTTCTTTTTTTTCTTTTTTGTACTGGGGATCGAACTCACAACCTCTGGCTTGCCAAGCAGGTGCCTGTGCCACTGAGCTAAATGCCTGGCCTGATATATATTAATTTTTTTTTCTATTCCAGCAATCTTGAATGAAATAAAAGAAGCAAAGTTACAATAGTAGAAAAGATGAGAACTGTGTATTCATACTATTGTTATTTTATTTATCTTCGCTAAAAATACCAGGTTTTTAAAAATGTAGTTATGTATTGCTTAGGATAAATATGTTGTTAAGCATTGTGTCATTGTGTGAACATCATAGTATTTACAAAACATACATAGTGTATATACATTTAAGTTATGTATTACAGCCATTGTCACATAAGTGGCCTGTTGTTGACTGAAATGTGGCACATAACTTTTAAACCTTGTCTTTCATTTCCAGGTGAAAAGGTTAGTTGAAGTTTTTAAATCAGTTACAGTGCAATGATACTCTTAAGTATATAAGGTCAGTTAATCCCTTAAATTTTCGGAAATGAAAATGTTGATTAGAAATCCAAACAGTCTGTTCAAATACCATGTTTGTTGACATTAAATACCATGTTCATTATATCATTTTATCTAGTATTCATTTTTTGCTTTTTAAGGTAAAAGGGAGCTGGATGTAGTTGCGCACACTTGTAATCCTAGCTATTCAGGGGGACGAAGGCAGATTGCAAGTTCAAGGACAACCTCCACACTTTAGTGATACCTTGTCTCTGAAATAGGCGGAGTGTGAAATTCAGTGGGAAGACTCTACCAAAGCAGAGTGCATTTATGCAATACGTGATTATCAGTGTGAAAACTACCTTATTACAAAGATTCAAACCAAGCACAACATTTTTTTTCTTTTTTTTTTTTTTTTGTTTTGTTCTTTGAGACAGGGTTTTGGTGTGTAGTCCAGGCTGGCCTGGAACTCCTGGCAGTCCTCATGCTTCAGCCTCCCAAGTGTTAGGATTATAGGCCTGCACTACCACACCCTGCAATTTTCTGCTCATTTTATGTTCTAAAAGTAGACATTAAATATGTTGAGGCATTTAGCTTTAAGTTTCCTTTGTAGTCTTAATATTGAAGTAGGTTCATAAGCAATATAGAATCCACGCAGCCAGCCTGATAGATTTGGAATTTTATTAGCTGAGCTCAACGACCATTTGTAGACCTATTTCAGAGTCAAAACGAGTGGCTCCAAACTGAAGGGTCACAGGGCATTTAAAGCAAAAAAAAAAAACACAAAGCAAGACATCCAGTTGGAAACAGTTTAGCTAGAATCTTACATTAATTTTGGTTGACACCTGCTTCTGTTTTTGGGGTGGATGGGTGGGTGGGTACTGGGGATCAGACTCACGACTGCACGCTTGTAAGGCAGGCACTTATGCCAGTCAGCTAAATCCCTGGCCCTATATCCTGCTTCTTTCTTGAGCAGGTTAATTTTTTTCTCTTGTGGATGCAACTCATTTTGCTTTTCTCATGAGACTTGTACCCTGGATAATTTTTCACTCTGCTGGATCAAACACAGGGCATGAGTCAAATACAGGGCACAAGAAGGCATCAGTTATGCTAACTTACAACAAATATATTTTGATTGTACACAATAAAAATTCCATATTAAAACTAAGTTCATCAAAAAGAAGTTTGTGCTTTCATTGTTAGTGTGATGATTTTTTATGCCTAAATCTTATAATCTGAACAGCTACTTCTAAGATAACAATATACAATATATTAACGTGTTAATTTTCTATTTTTTTGAAATTCTGTATTTCTCTTTGTTTTTAAAATAAAAAATGGTGACTTATTATATACAGATGGTACATATATGCATGAGCTGACTGAAAAATATATTTACTATTGAAATTCCGTCACTGGATAATAGACCTCTCACCATTTTCTTTACTGGATAAAATTCATTTCAGGATGGCTATAGGAATAGGACTACACTTTTTTTATATTGAGATGAAATATTTCATACTTCAATGTTGATATATAAATGGATTTTTTTGTGGGTGTCAAACATGTTATTTTTAAGGTTGGGTCACTAGATAGGCCTAAATAATAAACTAAAACCCTGATACTACTTAAGATACTAAAAAAATCCTCAAATATACAGTGAGTTGTTTTGTTTTTCAGGCTTCTAAGTAAGGTATTCTTTTTCCCCATGCTCTGAGTTTAAGTTTAGTGTTTGCTCTGTATTTTTTATGACCAGTACCAAAAGTAACGGTATCTTTCAGTAAGTACAGTTTATATTGAAATGGTTTGGGAAGAGTTGAAGCTTCTTAATGACCATGGATTGGTGAGGATGCAGCTGTTCTTTACTAGTGAAAAGATTTAATACTTATCTGTAATAAGCATAGTTAGCATTTGATTTCACTCAACTAAAAGATTTTTTTTTTAAAGTTCAGTCTGCTGTTGTTCATGTGTAGGTTTTATACTCACAAATTGTACCCATTATAATATTTCTATACTTTTCTTGAAATGACCGTTGTGTCTTTCCAAGGTGTCCAATAACTCAAGTAGATGTAATCCTTCTAAATTCATGTATAGCATGTGCAGTAGCATTAGATCAGCCTGTTTCCAAACTTTTAATAGTACTTAATGTCTAGTGTTACGGTCATATTTTTGAATTGCTTACATTTGATTGTTGTAATTTAAGGAAAGCATTTGTAGAGCCTGTTCTTGTCATTAAGTTGAACATTTTGGATAAACATATTTTATGTGCTTCTCTATCTTTTTGCTATTTTTAAGGTTGTACAAGTATTTTTCTAGCCAAGACAGGTATGTTTTTTGTCTATAGTTTTAAGGGTTTATATTGTGTCCACATTTAAAAATCAGTGTGAATATTAAATGAACTTAGAAAACCTAAAACAAGCATAAATATTTTATAGTAGATTGTTTTATTAAGGTAAACATCATCTTTGCAACTATCTGATAACTAGTAGTATTAAACTCTTCATCAATTGCACTTACTACTTGAATTCACTTAGCAATACTTGACTTCCATTTTCTCATTCTTTCAAAGATTGTAAACTCATTGAACACGTGAAAGAATTTTGTGTGCCTTACCATCTACATAAGTATCTAGAGTACTATTTTATTTTTTCCTTTATTCATAGAAAATGTTTAAATGTAAAATTTTAAGAGTGTAAATACCCATGTGTCTTCATAAGTTCTGTTAACTATTGGTATTTTGCTACACTTGTTTTGTCTTTCTACACCTTTTTCCATTGGAGTATTTTTAAATTCATGTAATACATGGCCATATGTCTGTAACAAATAGCACTTTATCACACCTAACAAAATTACTCATTACCACCCAATACCCAATCCTTGTTCAAATTTTCCATGCTGTTTCAAAAATGCCCTTTCATAATTGGTTTGTTCAAATAAGGATCTGAATAAATTATACAATAGCACTTACTTAATAGGCCTCTCAGAATTAGAATTCCTCTCACACCCTCACTCCAATGTTTTCTGTGGTATTGTAAGTGTTAACCAATTGGTTGTTTGTCTATTTTCTATATTCTGGAGGGTGGTTGGTTATTTGCCTATGATTACTTTTTAATGTAGTTCTATGCCACCGCTTTTCAATATATAATTTGGTAGTTTGGTAGTTAGACCTTGAGAACTGACTACATTGAGCAATAATAATTCCTAAACGATGTGTTGCCTTATCAGTTAAATCCAAAATGGCCAGTAGTCTCTTTTTTTATTTAAAGAGAAAAAAAAAACAGAAAAAGGGTAGAAATAATACAGAATTTCAGAAAAATAAGCAGTAAGAAATCACTAGTTGATAAGTTACATATTGTCATTTTAGAAATAGTTGTGCAAGTTACAAAATTAAAGCATATAAACTGACATTCAAATAGTGACACTGCAAACAGTTCTGCTCAATGATCAACAAAAACTTAGTAACATGGTTATCAGTCCTACACACTTGTTTTTTTATCTTGAAGAGGGTAAGATTAAACATGACAAAACAGTTCATAAGGAAACAATTTAAAGAAACAGATTTCAAAGCAAGTCCCCTGGAGATCTTCACTGTCTATCTTATTGTCTCTAGTTTTTTTCCAAATAGTTGTCCCCATTTCACACACATTGATTATATACTGAACATTATAGAACTAATCAAGTCATGACAGGATGATGAAGGCTTTTTAGGTCATCAAGACCTGATTTGGGAGAAGTCAATAATGACTACCATAATGTCTCTCATTCTCTTCGTAGTATCTGTCTTTATGTATGCTGAATTTGAACATAAGAGACTAGACAAATATCACTGAACAGTGAATGATAGTATTGCTAGATTTTATATCATAATGTTACAGAATTAGCATTGGGTTTCTTAGTGTCTCTTGTTCTTCAGAGTATCTGTTCATTACATTGTGTATTATATAATCTATTCCTGTAAATAGTTTAGAAATTCTTCCCATGTGTGAATCTCTATATGTATATGTATCCTTTCTGTATTATAGAGAAAAACAGATCAAAACAAGACAAAAAAACAAATTCCTAGAAAAACATGAAATGAAAAAGACATATAAGACCGCAATATTACATGATCTGTAGTAGTTACTATGCTTTCTCTTGTTATTTTCAATAGAATTGTCCACATCATCAAGCATTAAATAGTTAAGCATAGCATTACATAGCTATTTTTATAAAAACACAACTTTGAAGACATTGTAGGACTTGAAAGCAGTTAATAAAACCAGAATGGATGTCTTTTTGTTTTTTTGTTTTTGTTTTTGTTTTTGTCTTTTTCGTTTTTATCAGTACCAGGAGTCGAACTGACGACTGCCTGCTTGCAAGGCAGGTGCATATGCCACTGAACTAAATCCCCAGCCCCAGAATGGATGTCTTTTACATCTTGTCATCTTCAGAGTAGTTGCCTCTACTCTTAGACTTGATACTATCAAGCATACCAAATTCAAATAAAATCAGTCAAGGCAAAACAGTGGTCTAACAAACCAGCTTCAAATTAGATCAGTCAATGTAAGTAATACAGGGTTTCAGTTTAAGTTAATAGGAAATTAAAGATAGTTACCATGGTATAACCTGCTATTTTTGGGTTAGCTGTCTGTGCCCTCAAATCTAATATGAGTAGACAGACCAGGACAAAATATAATCAAACTAAACAGAGCAATAAGACTGCTGTGACTTTTAAATCCTAATACAATGTCCTCTGCCTTCCTTTTTTAGACAGTTCCTCCCCTTTCCCTTTCTCAGGGTGCTTTGTATATTTTGGGTCCCACTAGCTCCTTTAGTTTTTAGATTAGGGGCCAACCTGTATCTATCTGAGTGTTGCTGAACCTTTTTACTCCTGAGCTTGATCTTGAGCTGTACTCCTTTACAAGTCACAAGATTTTCCTTCCTTCTAGCTGTGTACCTCTACACAGCCCAAAAGTGTCATAGCTTTCCAATCTATCTGTGGCTGCTGGACGAGTTGTCCCTATTTCTTTCTGGTTTCCTGTCACATATAGTGTTGTTTTTTCATCTTTGACACTAGTTTATTAACCCTCTTTCAGGTTGAGTGTGTTTCCTACTCAGAGCATCTTGATGGATCCTGCCTCCTAATTTACTCTGCCTATGTTTCTTTTTTGTTAGTGTATTAAGGCTATCTATATTAAAGATTATAGCTTACCATCTCTGCCTCATCTCTGCTATTCTATTCTTCTGCTATTATTTGTCCACTTTACTCCTTCATTCCACTGTCTGCCCTGTTCATTGAGGCCTCTCTGCCACTGCTGCTGGAATCCTGGTATTTTTTCCTCTCTCTCTGGAATGTCCTTCAGTGTCTTTTGTAGGGTTGGGTTGGTGGCCATGAACTCCCACAGTTCCTCCTCATCTTGGAAATATCTTGTTTCTCCATTAAATTTGAGAGAGAATTTTCCTGGGTACATCTGTCTTGGCAGGAGATTATTTTCTTTCAGGGCTTGGACTATTTCCCCCCAGACTCTTCTTGATTTGAGAGTTTGTGTTGATAAGTCTGTCATTATTTTGATAATTTTTCCTTTGTGAGTAATCTGCTTCTTTTCTCTGGTGGCTTTTAATATTCTGTACTTATGGATTTCTGGAATCTTGATTATTATATGTCTGGGCATAGATCTGTTTTGGTTGTAGGTGGCTGGAGTTCTGTGTGCCTCATTTATCTGGATATCATTTCTTTTTTGTATGCTTGGGAAGTTTTCCTTAATTATATCTGTGAATAGTCTTTGTAGTTACTCCTGCTTCTTCGCTCTTATTTTTTATTCTTAAGTTATAAATCCTCTTGTCTTCTAGCCTTTGAATTGTTTCTTCCTGGTTCCTTGTTATTTTTAAGAGATCTTTTCTTTCATGATCACACATCATAAATCTCTCTTCAAGTTTCGAAAGGCAAACTTCAGTTTCTGTCAAGGCATTTTGCCAGCTTTCAATGGAGTTTTTAGTTTCCTGGTAATCTCTTTGGATCTGTTTCGTGTATTCTAGGTTTTGTTTATATTCTTCATCAAAGGTTTCTCTTCCTTTTCTGAGTTCCGCCATTATTCCATCTGTGTTCTCTTGGGAGGAGCTTGTCATTTGTTTAATTAATCTTTTTATATCTTGCCTCACTTGGATCAGAAGTACAGTTTTAAATTTGTCTATGAGGTCACAAAGGTATTTATGTCCACTGATGCTGTTTCTAATATTGCATGATTACTGCACAGGTTCTCTTCTGTATTTACCTCTCCTGGGCTTATTTTCCCAGGGTCAGCCCATTTCTATGTCTTGTTATGTTTCTGGTTTCTTTCAGACAGGTGTATCCTGGGGGTCTCTGGCCCTCTCCGTATTGCGTAGGGTCTTTCTGAAGCATGCTGACTGGGTTTTGCTGCCCTCCCCAATTTGCTGTTATCTGAGGTACATGCAGGGACACAGGACAGTGCAAGCTAGCCTCGAGCCTCTGAGCCAGTGGACCTGCAAGTTCTTTTAGCAATGTAGGCTGTACCTTGTGGACGTCACAAAGTCATGACAGTTTTGTCCCTCGCTACTGGGTCCCAACCAGAGGCGTAGCTCAACCCCACCAGATCCTACCAGTCCTCTCTGTGCCGGGGTGGCCGACTGACACCACTGTGCCCGGGCTCTGCCCAGTTCCAAGATGTGGTCCAGCCAGCAACAGCAGCCTGCGGGACCCAATCCCCAGCACTCACCGAGGGCCAATAAAGCTCTCTACCTTGGCTCCACTCCACACTGCACCACATCCTCCCATCAAGGGTCCAGGACTCATTGACTCCCTGTAATCAGCAGCTGCAGCTTCAGAGCGACTTTGGATCATCCGACTTTAGGGCGGGCCCAGCACAGCGTGGAACAGGTCTCAGTGAGCCTGTTGGCCTTCAGCCCTCCACCCGTGCTTTTCCTTTCTCTTCCTAATTTTATTTTTCCCTTTGGTTTTCTCCTAGGTTAATAAGAATCGTTCTCCAATCATCTGGCCCTCTCCATGTTGTCAAATTCTAGCATCTGAGCTGTTTTCCCCACAGAGGTTCTCTATCCAGCTTCCTAGCAAGCCTCCATTTTTCCCCCCTCTCGCCAATAGTCTCTTTCAATGACATTGTTTGGTCAGAGTTTGGACATCAACCCAGTCCATCAGTTATCTTTCACTTAATCAATTTAGTATTCATTATATGTCACTGGGGGAACGGAATCAACATAAAATATAAATAATTATACAAGGTTTATTAAGTAGCTTTACAGGATCAGAAGATGAAGAATTTGAAGGTCAGCTGCAGGAATCAGGCAGAATCCAAAATGGCAATCTGTGCACCAGAAAGCCAGATGACCCACTAGCAGTTGAAGATCAAAGGCCTGGAAACTCATTGTGAAGTCACTGATGTGAATCTACATCAGGTCAAAAAGTATTTTGAATGGCTGAAGAGTCGTGCTCAAAACCTGAAGGAACTGGAGATCAGTAGTTGAAGGCAGTGGCAAAGACACTTCCTTTAGAGAAAAGGGCACACCTCTTCCCCCTTTTAATTCTATCCAGCCCTAAGCCTTTGGTTGGTGCCATCTATATTGGGGGTAAGTCTTCCCTCCTCAGTTTGCAGTCTACATGTCAATCATCCACAGATAAAACCTGAACTTTACTAATCTGGTAGGTAGGTTTTACTCAAGTCAAGCTGGCAAATCACAATTAATGATCACATGTTGTATATTGACAAGTAGCTCCATTTATTAGTGTTTGCAGAGTAGTGTTTTTCTAACCATATTTTTTTCTGTGTGTACTGGACTTTTATGGAGATGTATTTGAAATTATCAGCTATTCTGAAATAGTTTGTTCAGTTAATTTTTAAAAGCAATTTATTGCTTCTCTAAAAAATAATTTGGTGTCTCAGTAACCTCAAAAGATGACCAATGAGAATTTTTGTCAGAATTGTCAGTGGGTTATAAATTGGGAGGTTATGAGTTGTTACACAGGTAGTGAATTTTGATCATTTGCAACTATTGTTCTTATTTGATGTTCAAATTACTGAATGTTGGCTCGTGTCAGTAGGGAAGGGCTGCTTCATATTGGTGCCTGTGTCATTTTTCAAACATAACTCAGCAGCCTTTGATAGCTTTCATAATTCTGTATATGAGTTTTGTGTTGTATATTTTCTGTACAGCTAGCATCATCCTAACATCAGTGGATATGTCTGTAGTGTAGTATACTGTAAATTTTTGGTCTTAGGGTACCTTTATTCACAAAATTTATTGAATCTTTATATGGCAGTTATATTTATTGGTATTTTCCATATTAGAAGTAGAGAATGATTTTAAATTATATTAATTTAAAGATAATGATAAACTATGTGGTTATAAATAACATTTTTAGAAAATAACTTTCAGGATAAATTTAGGGAGAAGTATGGCATTGGTTAAATCTTTGCCATTTTTTATGTTCTTATAATGGGAGACAGCTGGACTCTCATCTGATTTCACAATCTGCTGCAATACATTGTTTTGGTTGAAATACTTGAGAAAATCTGTCCTCACATGGTATGGGGTTGGAAAGAGGGGGAGTAATTTGAATTATCTTTTTAGGTAATTATGGATATTCTTTGATGCTGCATCAAAACTTGACAGATGGTATCTTCTTAAAAGTTGGTTGTAATGAATCTTGAGCTATATAATTGAACTTCTCCTTACTGTGCTACATCAAAATCCGTTGGTCTGTCTTGCACTTTGGATGGATCATTTACCATGTGTCATTTTTCAACACCAGAAATTCATCATTTTGCAAATATTGGTTCACTGAGTAATGCAGATCTAGGAAATGTTGATACATTTGATGATACAGTATGAAGAGAATCACAGTTTTAAATATCACCACTGATACCAGAAAAATCTAAGTATTGCTCAGGGTGGTAAACGCAAGTTTTCTAAAATTCTAATTTTTACTTGAATGCTCAAATTTTATCATGGCAACAAATACTGACATTTGTTTTCTTTGAAGACACAATTCACTTTATTCATTTTAGATAAAATGTCTGCCAAATACTCAAGCTTGGGTAAATATAGACTGTCTGCCAGATGTTCTTTTAAATAGAGATGGTATTCCATGGAATTACATACTTTGGGTTTGTGACCCAATTGAACACATGCTTTTCCTCAGAGAAATGCTGTTCTTCTGCAGCAGAAGCTTTATGTGCTTTTCACTCCCTTACCAGGAATATTAAACACATGTCCTTTAAGGTCAAGGCTTCATAAAACTGAACTGGAAGGCGTACTTCAGTGGACAGCTCTTGCTTGACATGCACAAAGCCTGGATTAAATCCCTGGTACTGCACATAGACAATAAAATTAAGACTTCATTTTTTGCAGTTTTATCAAGGATGTTTTTATGTGAAAAGACTCTTTCGTCCCACTATGAGCATGTGTGATAAATGTAGTGCCTATTTGGTTGGTGATACTGTCATGATTTGTATTAGGTATCAGTGTTTTGTCCACTAATGCTTTTGCATCTTCGGCATGACTAGTAACATTTTGAAAGGAAACAGTAAGGTCTTGATTTTATAATTTTACCATATGCAGACCCTTGAAAGAGTCCACAGGCCACACTCAGAGCTGTTGCTCTGGTGGTTCCCCTTTATGTGAGCTACTGACTTGGTTTTTAGCTTGCTACTTTTACTATAGTGATACAAATTCTTGATTTTTAGGCTTCAAAAATGTATATTTAAAGTTTTCCAGTTTTTATATCTATAGAGAAGAATATTTTTAATTCTATTAATATGATTAATTGTATTAATTTGATGTCAATAGCGAACCACTCACATGGTTCACAAGTACTATTTGATTATGATGGATGTTACATTGTTGGCTAATCATTTGTTTAAAATATTTCTGTCAGCATTTATGAGATTGAGCTATAGTTTTATGTATGTGTTAGAACCAGTGTTAAATTGACCTAATAAAAATAATCTGGACTTTTTTTTACCATGTTTCTCTGAAATAGCTTAGTGTTTACATCATCTGATCTTTAGGTATTTAGTAAGGTTCTTTGTGAAAACAGCTGAGCCTGGTGTCTTTTTGGCAGGAGATCTCTTTTATGACTTCCTATATTTCTTTTTCTTAAAATTCATCTATTTAGAGCTTTTTCTTTTTTAGCATCAGTTTTGGCATGTATTCCTAAAATGTTATTTAATCTAGACTGTTTTACATTTTGCAAGGAAAATTTCTTTGTTTTGAGCTTTTTTATGTGCTTGTGAATTCTACATCTTTTAAAACTTAAGTATTTCAATTTTTTATTTTAAAGAGAATATAACCAAAATAAAACAGAATAAGGCCTATCAAAGTGTAAGTGACACAGGACTTCATAACAATACAAAATCAACAGTGGTTATCATAATGCCTCTTCAATATTCTATCTTTCCTTAAGAATAGCTGCAGATACCTTCAGACATAGTAAAAATCAAACAAAACAGAACAGAATAGAACCAACAAAAACAAAACAATGAATGCAATAAAGGGCTTCAAAATAAGACAATAGTGAATCCAAAATGGTTAGCATAATATATCTTGCTCTCTTTGAAATAGCTGTCCATGCCATCAGATATAACAAAATCAAATAAAACAAAACAATAAAACCCAACCCATCAAACCAATGAAAATGATACAGGACTTTAAAACAAGATAATAGGGAATTACAAGCTGAAAGAAAAAACATGTATTTTGTCCCAGAGAGAATGACTTCAGCCAAGCAATGACTCAGGCCACAACTGCCTTTACTTTAACCCACTGTGAGCCATTCTGAGTTGAGTTTTGGATGCCTTAAGAAATTTATGATGTGCTGTAAGGTCTGGGTTTTATACATGTGGATATCCAGTTGTTCTCGTATATTTTTTGAAGGACAGTCCTTTCTCCACTTGATTGCTTTTGCATCTTTGCCAGAAATCAGTTGTCTGTTATGTGGATATCATTTTGGAATTTCATACTGGTACTTTGGTGGTTTGTCTGTCTTAATACTGTTTTGTCATGATTCGTGTAACTTTGTGATAAGCTGGATTGAGGAGGGTTGAAGCTGTAATTTTGTTCCCTTATCAAAGTTTTTTAGACTAGTCTAATTCTTCTGTATTTTTACAGAAATGTAAGAATCAAAATGTTAATCTTTATGAAAAATGATGTTGGCATTTTGATAAGGGATTGTGTTTTCTGATCTTTATTCTTCTATTTGTTTTTGGTTTTATTCTCTTAATTTCTTAAGGAAAGATAGAGTATTTCATAACTTTCATCTTTTCTAAATAAATGTACTTGGGTTTTTAAAAAAAAGATAATAGGGAATTATCAATGGCTACCACTTTCGGCAGGAGATCAATAGATGCCACACTGCATACCATTATCCTCTGAATAGATGGTCAGACTACCAGTGCTAGACCTGCAAAGTCAGTGAAAAAAACAAACACCACAAGCGTCAAATTGCATTTCCACTGAATAGCTATCACAACAGCTTGCGTTTCTCTGGATCAGCCGGCTCTTTATGGGTGCAGGTAACTGACTCTTCTTGTTCCCCAGTCTGCAGGCCAAAAGGGGCTGGCATCGGGCTGTTCCTCCACCAGCAGCAGTGCCACCTCCACGCATGGTGCTGCTTCACAGGGAGGGCTTGCTTCTTAGTGAATTCTAATTCTCTTCCCCCACAGTCCAGGCTGGGGTCTGGCTGTCGCCCCAAGTATTTCAGTTTTGTTGGTTCATTTTCAAAAAGGCAGCCTTTTGGCTTACTTATTAGTTTTTCTGTTTTCTTCTTTTAAGTATTTTATTGGCACATGTTAGACTTACATAATGGCTGCCTTCATCATAAGGAATTTGCACCTTGCCGTGATACATGTTGATTCCTTTTCCCCCATTCCCCTTCCCTCCCCTCAACTCCTGTTGCCCTCCTTATTTACAGAAGCTTTGTTTTCATTTTTTTCCTTTTTCTGTCTTTTTTTCTTTTCCCTTGTGTCTTCTCCCCTCCATTTAAACATTTTCTTCCTATTTCATAATATGTATTATACAGTTTGATTTTTACTTATACACACACTCAACACAATAAACATTTAAAAGAGGAACATTTTGTAATGTTGGAGATTGCAATTCATTATAAAATGTTTCCCTTTGAGTGGCTATGGTAATGAACAATCGAGTCAGAGACCACCCAAAAGGCTTCTATGAAGGCAGTGAGGCACAATATACCTCATGCAGATGGAGGATGAAAAGACCATCCATGAGAAACAAAAAAAAAAAAAGAAAAAAGAAAGTAGGGCTTTTTATGGAGCTTGAAAAAAGTGGGGATGGGGCCAGTTAAAGTTCTCACAGTGCCCCGACATCCATGGTTAAAGTTCTCAAAGCATCTGGTGCAGCTGTATGGATGTTATCAGATGTCTTGGTGCTGGCAGGGTTCCATGCTCTGCCGTATCTCCTCTTTATGACAGCCTGTCCTGTGTTTGCTGAGGGCAGCACTTGTGCTGTGATGTGGTTTTTTGCTAAGAATAATGTGGCTGCTGAAAAACAGGTTGAGTACTGGGGAAGTCATGTCCAAGTTGAGCCTGACACTTACTGTGTGTGTGTGTGTGTGTGTGTGTGTGTGTGTGTTTGTGGTGTGTGCGCACGCGCATCCTTACCTTTGCGGGGTTCTTTTGTATTTATTTGATATGCCTCTGATTAAAAATTTTTAATCTCTGTAGATGGTTTTCTTTTAGACATGTAATATACAATTGGATTTTACATGGAAGTCAATGTGACAATATATGTTTACTCAATAAATGAAATTTATTACATTTATTTTTGTTCTTAAGTCTGTCATAATGTTATTCTCATGTCATGTGCTACGTGGTCTGTTTTTATTTTGTGTGTTTTGTTTTTCTTTTCTTTCATTTTCTCCTTATTGCCATTTTCTCATTTATTTCAGTACTTAGAACAAATGTGCAAATGATCTTAACAGTTTACCTTTGTGTTAACATCTTTATATAATACACTTAGACGCTTGAGTTTTGGGTAACAATTAATTTATTATATAAACAATATTATAGTTAGATTTAACCTGTTCTTCTGTCTCCCCTGTTCTTCTTCCAGCATTTAAAATTTTATCATTTTATTCTTTATTAACCCTTTTACAGCAGCCAGCAGGTTTTTCTACTTTCTACATATTCCTCTGCTTCTTTCACCTTTTTAGATGATTTTTTAGCATTTACAACATATAACATTTTTACTTTATCCTTTTGTCCTTTAGTCTTCATTCTATAGTTAAATGAAGTTTTATTTGGTATTTTAAAATTCACTTCTCACTTCTCTGCTGAAACTACCTATCTGACCATGAGTGCTGTCCAATTCTTTTATTGACGGCAGGCATATTTTTAGAGTAATTTTAAAATTGTCTCTCTGATAGTTACAACATCAGTATCATAGAAGAGCCTGATTCTGTGGGATTTTGTATCTTCCTGTATGTTTTGCATACCACATGTGTTTTATTCAGTTATTTTCATTAGTAGATAATGGTTACATCCCTCGTGGAGAGTTGGCACACATGCGTAACATCTCAATTCTTTTTCATCCTCTTCCCCTCCTCTCCCTCCTCCTTAGCTCCATCTCTTGGTTTCCCTCCATTGGAAAAGTGCTATCTCCCTATTTACTGTGTATCCTTTATTTTACTGTTTATTTGTATTTCTGATTCTCATATAAGACAAAGCAGGTAATATTTAAGTTTGTGTGTTTGATTTATTTCACTTAACATTATGGTCTCAAGGTGCATCCATTTTCTACAAACCACACTCTATCCTTCACAGCAAAGCAGTACTCTAGTGTATGTAAATACCACATTGATCTGTCCATTATCCATTCATCTGTCTACAGACATACTGGCTGCTTCTAAGATTTAGCTATGATGAATCATGTGTCTATGAACATGAGTATGTATACATCAGTGTAATATGATGTCTTTAATTCTTTTGGCAAGATGCATACCTAGAAGGGGAATAGCTGGGTCAAATGGAATTTCTAGTTTTAGTTTTTTAAGGAATCTCCATACTGATTTGGAATAGGGAGCAGAGCTTGAGGCGAACAGTTTTTGTATCTGCAAGTAGACACATTGTTCATTTTTCTAGACTTTTTGCTTAGGCTGTGAGTCAGTCTGGATAGGGGTGAGGTGAATTTTGGAGTGTTGTTCTTAGAGCTATCCTTAGTATGCCAGAGGCTTCCGATCCCTGCAGAAAAATGTGTTTCAGACGGAGGCGGGGTTTATCTACCGTGCAGGCCGCTCTCAATGCCCAGCGTTATACTCGTCTTTTCACACTGACTCAGACTTCTCTGCGTGCTGTTGCCCCCATCAGTCCCTCTCAGTGGCAGTCTTCCGTAATCACATGATGCTTCTTACCCTGTGCTGGTATTCTCTGTTCTTCTGACCATGTGTCAATGCTCAGCAGGCCGGCATCTCTGGATCTCAAAAGTGTGACTTTAGTGCTCTCCTGTCTCCTGAGCGATAGTTCTGAGCCCATCATGTATTCTGCCCTAAGATGTAAATACTTCGTAATATTTTCTTCCCAAAGCTGCAGTGGCATTTCAGCAGGGTCCCAGGGATGAGTATGTATTGCCCTTACTTCCTGAATCCCTGAGTTTTATTTTATTAAACAGGGGGAATGGAAGAAGTATCCAAGCAAAGTTCCATGTTCTTTCTGTAACAGCTGCCACTGCCCTCTGCAGGGAGTTTTCTTAGGACTCCGGCCCTGTTGTCCGTGAGAACTCACTAGAGGCTGTAGAGAGAAACCTGAGCATGGTCTGAACTGCCTGTCCCTCTGCAGCCAGGTTCCAGCAGCCTCATGTGAGTCCTTAGAGATCTGTCCCCTGTCCCAAGAAAGGAAGTGCTTATATCTGGTGTCTCCCTCCAGTCACTTATGTCTCTTCTGATTTTCAGGATAGTTTTTCCTTAACTTCATCTCTTGATGCATCCAAGAGAGTTGTTAACTTACAGTTCAACATTTTTTAATTTGTAAAGGTAATAAGGGCATTCTGTCTAGCTCTCCAGTCCCCAAGTGGAGTCTAGAAACCTGATCTTTCTTTCTACCCCGACTATCTTTTATTGGATGGGTGAGTATTGTCTTGGTTCATACCAGCATAATTGTTACAGTTCCTTCTTTCAGGAATTTCCCTGTGGTCATCTTGTCCATTGGTCATTTGTCTTTGAAAATATTGCATAATGAAGTTTCGCCAGGAACAAATGTCAGATAATAGATAACAGGTAATAATCAAATATTGAAGATTGTTTTGGTGGTAATCAAAAGGACATAGGGAGAAAGGTATACCTGAAAGATACATCAACAAATCTAATATAGACTTTGTTTGGATTCTTTTTTCATTCCAAAAAGATTTTCTTAAAGACTATCAAGTACATTTGAACATGGCCTAGAGATAGAAGATATTAAAGAATTGTTATTATTTTGTTAGGTATTGCAGTGATACTATAGTTACAGGATTTGTTTTTAAAGTTTTATTTTATAAAGGGTACATTCTGATGAAGTGAAATAGTATGATAGCAGGGATTTAAGATATTTAAAAAGAGACAAGGATATTATACACATATCTTTTAGGATTATTATCTTACAATTTGAACTGGTAACTTAACATTGTCTTGTGGCAGAGTAGAGGCAGGCACAAAAAATTTATTTGAAAACTTCCCGCTTCCATGATTATTTAGTAAACTAGATCATCTATCAGATGATCAGTATAAGGGGGTAAAGAGAGGAACAATGCTGTGGTTTCAATGCAGTTCAGTCCACAGTGGGTCAGAATTGGGGAAGGACCTGGTAGATGTCCCATGAAACCTGTTTCCAGTTAGAATCTATTCGTACAAACTTATTGGGAGGAAGGGGCGCCATGCTTTTCCCCTTTGCCCAGCTTCTCATTGTCTCTTTATTCTCCCTGTTCGTAAAAAGAGAAGACAAATGTCTCAAGAAGGGAAGTAACAAGGCTGTAGAACCCATGAGGGCAAGAACTATTCATATTTTTGCCTAGTGCCATTTTTGGCATATAGCAGACATTAAAAAATGAATGTATGTATGAAGAAATGAATGAATGTTGCACATTTGCTGCTTGTCAGAAGAAACCCAGTTGTCTTTGTTTAATTGTAATGCAGTTGAGAAGATAATTTTACCGATTATGTCCATGTAATGTTGGACCTTTCATAGTCGTTGGAAAATGTCCAAATGAACAGAATCAGCCAACATGATGTGTGTGACTAGTGAAGCCACAATAAATTGCAACTTCCTTTACAACTAGTAGAACAGTACAGACTTATGTGTGCCACCTTTCTTTCTAATATATCCATAGAAATTACTAGTCCTCTAGAAGTTCTCGTACTAGATGCATGCAAAAATATCAGGAGACTATAATATCTTGTCCACAAAATGTTGGAATGACAAATACCCTTAAATAAATAGGAGTGATTAATCATCGTGCCACTTGTTTTGATGAATACAGAAGAGTGACAAGTTAATAATAAATCTCCAGCTTGTGCCAGGAAGGTGGCTAAGGATGTGCTGTACTTTAATTTACATCTTTTGAAGGCACCGAAGATTTAATAATCTCCCTGCCTCATACATCAAGCTAACACCCCTGAGGCAGGAAAGCAAAACATTTTAAACTGTTAATCTGAGAAAGCAATAAAATCCCGTCTCAGGCTGCAAATAAATTGAGTTTCTGGTGGTCTCAATTGACCCCTAATGCATGTGATTTATTCAGATTCTAAAGCTATTCAGGATTACTGGTGGCCTTGGCTGCCAAACTGGGCAAGCTGGGAATGCCACAGAAATTGCCAATATAATCAGAAGGTCTAGACCAAGGGCATCAACTCATCTTAGGCCTACTCAATAATTTATCATACCTTCTTGGTCAATTACAAAGAATTATGGATTGCAAACATGAATTTGAGATTTGGTTCTAAGTGGTTGTTTTGAGATAGATTTTAGCTACCTTTCTGCTGTGTGGTACTTGTTCTTAAAAGATCAAAGGTATTTTGAAGTTTCATAATGTAGGTTTTTTTAACTGGTTAGAAAAACTGAAATACTGAAAGAAGAAATAACTTTTCAGGGCATAATGAGCCACTTGTGAAACCTAAATCATTTTCTGATTTCCAATTTTTCATTTCTTGAGCATCTAAACCATGGAGTATATGAACTTTATTAATTTGGAAAACATTCCTTTTATTGACAGTGATAAAGAAAATATTATCTTCCTTTTAAAAAGTACAGGCCATGATGGTTTCAGAGAAGGCAGCGTTATGTGCATTTGCAGCATGTTTATTTATTGCTCCAATTCGTCGCGAAGCAATTTTGTAAGGCAATTGGATTGTCAACATATGCTACCTGTGCATGTTTTTACTGTAATTTCAGCAGAGTGATTTGTGACACATTATGCACTGTCGCAAAGAATGGGCAAAAGATCTCAAGTAGTGGCAGACCTATGGCACACGTGATATTGTGTTTTTCTTTTAAGATAAAAGATGTTAATAGGTAAGTTTTTTTTTCTAAAGTAAAATTTCAGTATTCAGGTTTAATTGCAGTGTTGGCACTTTGCAATAAATAAGTGGGTCTTGGGTTCCAGTTTGGGCACTCATTTCTAAAAGGTTCACCATCACTATCCTAAGTTGTTGCATAAAAATAAGCCAATTTTCCTCCTTCCTCTCTATTCTCCACGGCTTGAAATCCCAGTGTAAGTTAGGGTTGCATTTTGCCAGGCCTCCCAGGATTGCACTGACTGGCATAGAATAAGTGCCAGAAGATGACTAGCTCGTCCATTCAGTTTAGCAATAAGGTGGTACATACCACCCCAGAAGTTTCCGGACTGCCGAGGCCTGCCTGTCTCTGAGGCCACATTTTCTTGATCAGGAGTTCAGATGAGGACAGCCTTATGGGAAAATCTTCTTCAATAACTCATTTAGCAAACATCTATTGAGTTGTCTGTGTGTCAGACACTGCCTTAGGTCTTGAGATGGTCAAAGAGCATTGCCTCGGCTTTCTACTGCTACTGCAGTAAATTTACAGACTCGATGGTGTATGACACACAAACTGTTTTACTCTTCTGAAGGCCAGAAGTCTAAGAGTAAATGGTTAGCAGGGCTATCTCTGTGCCTTTCTGGAGGTTAGGGAGGAATCTGGTTCCTTGTGTTTTTCAGATTTTATGTACCGTCCTTTTCAGTTGCTGTATTTCTTGATTCCTGGTCCTTTCTCCATCACTTCAGTTCTACGTCTGTCACGTGTTCTACTCAGTCTAATCTCTTGCCGCCCTATCATGAGGATTCTTAGTCCACGGGGGTAATACAGGAGCGTCTTCCCACCCCAAAGCCCTGAATCGTATCTGCACAGATCCACTATCCACATAAGGTAACATCTACCATTCCAGGAATGGGGGGATGTGGGTGTTTTGTGGGGTCTATTATTCAGTGTGGATTTGTGCAATGAACTGCTGTGTAACTCTCTAATTTAGTGTGACTGTTCAGTAAATAAATTAACTTTCTGAATCTCAATTTCCTTATCTGCAAAATGGAATAAACAATACTCATCTTGTAGGCTTGCATAAAGATTAAATGCCTGAAAGTAATTACCATCACGTCTGACACTATGACGGGGTTTAATGAATGAGAAACTCAAGAGTTATTGTTATTATAATTCAGTGATAAAAGGGCAGTCTCACCTCTTTGAGGACTTCTAAATCTAGTGGAGAAGATGTACAGGTAAACAAAAACTGAGCCGGGGGAGGTAGTGTGACACAGGTTATATTTGTCTTAGACCACAGGAATCCTCTTCATGTGACTTCAGTCTGTCTGACACTTGAGTTTTAAGTAAAGAAAGGCAAAATACCAATAGCCGTCTGAAGCTATTGCTGGAATGAAATGCCAGGTACTAAAAGATTGCTTATCGTAATTTTTTCATTTTAAAGAGAATAAAACCAAACAAAGTAACACAGAATAAAGCTAATCAGGACAGAACAATGAAAGTGATGCTGAACTTCAAAACAGGATGATAGGAAATCAACAATGGCTACCACAGTGTCTCTTATTTTCTTTACAATAGCTGTCCGTACCATAAGATGTAATAAAATCAAACAAAACAAAACAATAAAATCAATCAAAATAAAACCAAGCATTAAAGGACTTTCAAAACAAGATAATAGGAAATCAACAATGGCTACTGTCATATATCTTGTTATCATCACAATAGCTACCCATACCATCAGACAAGGATAAAATCAAACAAAACAAAATAGAATAAAACCAAGTCTAACAAAACTATGAAAATGATACAGAAATTCAAAACAAGATGATAGGAAATTACCAATGGTTAGCTACCACTTTCCTTTTTCAGACATTTCTTCCTCTACAGCAATATCTATTGTACATTTTGGACCCCACTAATTCCTTCAGTTTTTTATTCTAGGAAGATAATGCAAGTTCACCATATGAGTCTGGACAATTTCACCCAAGAGCATGACCTCAAGTTGCATCTATTTACCTATAAGAGCCTTGAGATTATCCTTTATAGCTTAGTAGTTTTCCATTGTATAAAAATATTGTATCTGTCCATTCTGAAGTTTATGGGCAAGCTACTCCTGCTTTTTTCTGGTTTCTTGTTGCATGGAGCAATTGTTTTCTCTCCTTTGACTTTCAGTCTATGAATTTCTTTTCAAGTTGAATGTGTTTCTTGTATACAGCATATTGATTGATCTTGTTCCTTGATCCACTCTCCCTGTGTTTCTTTTTATTGGTGAATCAATGCCATCTACATTAATGGTTACAGCTGGCATGCATTAACTCATCTCTGCTGTGATATTCTCCTGATGTTGACCCCTCATTTCCCCCCTTCATTCAGTTTCCCGCCTGTTTGGTGATCTCTCTCTGCTGCTGTTCCTGGAATCAAGATCATCTTTATCTCTCTCTAGAATATCCTTCAGTGCTCTTTGTAGGGTTAGTTTGGCAGTCATGAATTGCTTCAGTTCGTCTTTATAATGAAAGTATCTTATTTTTCCATCAATTTTGAAAGACAGTTTTGCAGGGTACATCAGTTTGGATTGGAAGTTGTTTTCTTTCAGGACTTGAAATACTTCATTCCAGTCTCTTCTTGCCTTGATTGGTTGTCCGTGTTGAGAAGTCTGCCATGATTCTGATTGGTTTTCCTTTATAGGTGATCTGTTTCATTTCTCTAACAGCCTTCAATATTCTGTTCTTGTGCTGAATTTCTGGAATCTTGATTATTATATGGCTGAGTGTAGATTTACTTTGGTTATGGCTACTGGAGTTCTGTATGCCTCACTTGTCTATATGTCAGTTCTTTTTCTCATGTTTGGGAAGTTCTCTGCTATTACTGTAAGTAGTCTTTTTATGACATTTGTGTTAACACGTGATTTTTCACTGACACCTATCACTCTTAAATTATTTTTCTTTTTCTTTTTTTTTTTGGTCTTTTTGAGACAGGGTATCTCTATGTAGTTTAGGTTTGCCTTCAGCTCATTTTGTAGCCTAGGCTTGTCTTGAACTCGCAATGATCCTCCTGCCTCAGCCTCCCGAGTGCTGGGATTTAATTATTTCTCTTTGAGCCATCTTGTTGCCATTGAATTGTTATTTCCTGATTCCTTGTTATTTTAAAGAGATCTTTCCTTTCATGATTGTTAGCTGCCATCCTGTCTTCAAGGTCTGAAAGTCTATCTTTGATTCCTTTCAAGTGGTTTTTGCCAGCTTTTGATGGAGTTTTAAATTTCCTGAATATCTCTTTGAATCTGTTCCATGTATTATAATTCCTTTCTATATTGCTCATTCAAGGTTTTCACTATTTTCCTATGTTCTTCTTTTTATTTATTTCTTTTTTAGATATGCTCAGCAATTCTTTCATTATGTTAGTGACTTCTTCTTTTACCTGAGATACTATTTCTGATCTGATTACTTTTATAGCTTCATGAAATTGTTTCTTTACTTCAGCTGCTATCCTTTCAGAGATTTCAGGTATATGACTTCCATTTTCTGCCATGTCTATACGTCCCAGAATTGTTCTGTGTGGGCTGGGTCTGATATTGCCTTTGCTCCTTTGACTTGATATTTTCCTGAGTTCCTGTTGACAAACTGATTGTGGGGTCACAGATGCTTACTATGTGGGCTTCCCCTCTCTGGTGCAGGAGAATGAGCTAGATATATGAGTTTCTCTGAACTCAAGTTCCCATGGAGACAGTGGGGTGTGGGGCAGGTTTTTCAAGCCCATGCAGCTGCTCTGTGGCTTCCCCAATTGCCATGGGTGTGTGGTGGCAGAGTCGCTTCTTCCCTCAGTCTGTGTGGCTACATTGAGACTCCCCTGATACTCGCAGGTACATGGGGGTGTGTTTGTGATTCTCCTGACCAGCAATGGCTGTCCGTGGAAAGAAAGCATCTCCAGTGGTGGCCTGCAGGTGTATGAGGGCATGTCTGGATGTTTCTCCCTGCCTGTGCTGATTACTGAGGTAAGCCAGCACCTTGATTGTGGAAGGCAGACAGGGGTAGGTTTGGCTGTTTCTTCTGCCCCTGCTGGCTTGCCACTGGAAGCAAATGTCCCAATGGCAGCAGGTGCACAGAACTATATCTGCTTACTGTAATTTTGATGTGGTCATGTTTTCTCAAACTATTTCCTGAGTGTCTTAGTTACTTTTCTCATTGCTGCAACAAAATATTCCACACAAAAAGTTAAAGGAGGGAAGGTTTATTTCACTCACAGTTTGTAGAGGTTTCACTCCATAGTTGGCTGGCTCCAAGGTAAGGTGGAATAGTATAGGTGTATTTTGCAAAAGAGAGCAATTATCCTGGTAAGCAGGTAAGAGTTAGCAAAGCAGTGTGCCTTCTGTCTGTCTCTTTATGTTCCATCTATTCTACAAACCTATTTATTGGTGCTGTCCACATCCAGGGTAGAGTACCCTTAACCCCAGCTCATACCCTTAATTCACATTCACACACTCCAATTCAGTTATCTTTGAAACTCCCCACTTATGACCACATGAGGTTTTAGGGGGATATCTAGCCATAACTCTGGTCTTGTATAACGTGAACTCTCTAGGGTTTAGGGCATGTGATCTTTAATAAATTAGAGAAATTTCTCTTTCCTTATCCCTTCTCCCTCTTCCCAACTTTCACACTGTCTGTTCTGCAAAGGGGAAACAGGGCCAACCTGATTGGGAGCATTCCAGGATGCTAGTTGGGTCAAGTTTGCTATGGCCAGAGTTCTTGAGTATGAAGAAGTCAGCACTTTATGCAGCTAGCATTGAGTGTCTCTCTCATATCTATGGCTCGAGGGGTGAGTGCTGGGATCTACTCTCTTCCTTTTGTGGAAAGGCTGACCTGAACACATAGCTTCTTATGTTCTGTTTGTCTTGTTTTCTAATTTGATCCTCCTCCTCCTTGACCCTGTGACATGGATTTTTCACTATATATCTACAACCCCACTTTCTTCTGCTTTTCTCCTGTGAGGCTTTTGTTTCTTTTTTTGTACTGGAAATCAAACTCAACTTTGTGCTTGCCAGGCAGGCACTGTGCCACTGAGCTACATCCTTGGCCCAATATATTATATATTGATGATACCAGCCTTCATTTTCTGTTGCTGCTGAAACAAATTACCATCGGTTCAATGACTTAAGACAGCTCTAATTTACGATCTTATAATTCTGTAGGTTAGAAGTCTGATACAGCTCTCATTATACTAAAAACCACCTGTCAGCCTGGCTCCATTCCTTTTTGGATGCCCTAGGATAGAATTCTTTTCCTTTGTTTTTTTCCATTTCATAGAAACTACTAGCGTCCTTAGCTTGTGGCCCCTTTTTCTTTTGAAGTCTTATTTCTCTGATCTTTTTTTTTTTATCACAGCTGGGAAAAATTCTCTACTTTTAAGAGACCATACAATCAGGTTAGGTCCATCTAGATAATTGAAGATAACCTCCCAGTCACAGTCAAGTGGTCTATGTGTTGGTAGATCCCATTACTGATCGTACACCCTTAGTCATGTCTACAAGTCCCTTCTGCTGTGTAAGGTAATGCATTCTCAGGTGCTGAGGATTAGAGCATGTACATCTTTGGAAGAACACTAATCTGCCTGTCACAATGCCTAAATACAGTGTATATCCCAGTCTACACCAGGCCCCCAAACTCCAGAACTACATATTCAGCCAAATACTTGACATTTCTGTTTGGATGTTTAAGGGACATTTCAAGCTTACTTTGTCCCTTTTGCATTGTTAGGAGGTTGGAAGGACCAATAAAAACACAATTGGTCAGTTTTAGTTTTAAAAACCAGAGGCTTCTGAAAACTCACTTGCTTACCATTGTAACTATTTCTACTGCATAAATAAACACATTCGTGTGCAGACCTGTCACTCAATACCTAGAATGAAAAGAGTTGAAATAACATTTAATCCTTGTCTGCCATTTCTGACTCAAGGATGTTAATAAATGGAGTAGACACTGCTCCTCAATCACCTTGTCTTCATACTAAGAAGTTGAAATGCCAACAGTATGACTTGGGGTAGCTCTTTGTTTTACAGTTCTTCTTAGGCATCCATAGCATGAGGGTTGGGAAAAGGGACAAACTTCATCAAAGTTACTGAGAAAACAAATCATTATGAATTTTGTTCTCCCTATTTTAAAAGGAATTAAGTGAGTTTGGGGTAAAGACCTTCTCTGAGTTTTTCAAGGTCCAAAAAACTCATTCTAGCTTTAGAACAAGAAATGTAAACAGTGAACCTGAAGCCCTTTATTGTGGAAGGAAGGAAGGAAGGAAGGAAGGGAAGGAAGAAAAGAAAAGAAAAAAAAGAAAAGAAAAGAAAAGAAAAGAAAGAAAGAAAGGAAGGAAGGAAGAAAGAAAAGAAAGAAAGAAAGAAAGAAAGAAAGAAAGAAAGAAAGAAAGAGAGAGAGAGAAAGGAAGGACTGACATACTATTGACTACTAGATTTGTGGACATAGATGGACACAAATAGTTTAGAAACTAAAAGGCTAATCAAATAATTGATTAAACCATATCAAATGTAAAAATATCTGAGTTCATACTGCTACTTAAAAAGTTGTCATCACTAGTAATTTCTGTGGCACAAATCTATTACTCTGAAAATTAATAAAGTTTCAGATCAAGCAGTTATTCTCTTTCTTATATAAACCATATGAAGTGTGATAAAAATTCAGTGAATTTTAAAAATTGCAATAAAAGACAAATTACTATTGATTGCCTTCAAAATAATCCCCCTTGCTTCAAACAGACCTCCCTTCATTCTTGCTACTTTTAGAAGCAATTCTGGAAATTCTCTTTGGAACTGTCTTTGGTTGCGCTGTTGTGACTTCCTGAATGTCCTGAATCAATTCAAAGCATTCACCTTTCATGGGCATTTTGACCTCAAAGAAGAATCAGAAGCACATGGTGCCCTATCCAGTGGATAAGGTTTAGAGACAAACTGTTTCTATGAGCCTGCTTTTCCATTAGGTGACACTTGGCGGCAGCAATAATTTTTTAAATCACACCTTGTAAAGACACTGATGAAAGAGGACTTCCAGATGTGCTTCAAAAAGTGGCAAGATTTTAGTTTTCAGCATATGGATAGCCAATGTTTTCCAGAACCATTTATTAAAGAGACTATCTTTCTTCCAGTGAATGCATTTGGCCCCTTTATCAAAGATAAGGTGGCTGAGTATCTTTGTAGTTGTATCTTCTAATCTATTCCATTGAACTTCAGGTTCGTTTTTATTCCGGTACCATACTGATTTTATTACAGTCACTTTGTAGTACAACTTCAAATCAGGGATTGTGATGCCTCCTGTTTTGCCTTTGTTGCTCAGAATTGGCTTTGCTATTCTAGGTCTCTTCTGATTCCAGATGAATTTTAGGAGTGATTTCTCTAGATCTGTGAGGTATGCTAGTGGTATTTTGATTGAGATTGCATTAAATCTATATAACAATTTTGGGAGAATGGCCATTGCCTATCACCATGTACTAAACTAAAGTCAAAATGGATAAAAGATCTAAATATTAAAACAGAAACACTAAATCTGCTGGAAGACAAAATAAGTAGAAACCTTGAAGACATGGGGGTAGGTAGAGGATTCATGAACAAGAATCAAACCAAGAGGAAATACTTCCCAGAATCAATAACTGGGAACACATCTTATTAAAAAAGCTTTTGCATGTCAAAAGAAATCTCCAGCATAGTGAAAAGAAAACCCACAAATTGGGAAAAAATCTTAGTCGACTGTCACTTGTACAAAGGAGTTCTGTCTAAAACATATAAAGAATGTTTAAAAATCAGACCCCCAAAATTCAAAGACCCAATCCAAAAATGGGTATCTGAGATGAATATACAATTCTCAGATGAAGAAATACAAATGGCAAATAAATACATGAAAAAAAGTTCAACATCACTAGTCATTAGAGAAATGCATATTAAAACCACACTGAGATTCCATCTCATTCCTTAAAGAATGGCCAGAATCAAGAAAACTACAAACAGCAAATGCTGGAGAGACTGTGGGGAAAAAGGAATTCTTTTGCACTGTTGGTCGGAGTGTAGGCTGGTGCACCCACTGTGGCGGTCAGTCTGGAGGTTCCTCACAAAGCTGGGATTGGAAGTCCCATTTGACCCAGCTATTCCACTTCTAGGCATTTTCCCAGAATTGAAAATGTCATATCACAGAGATATATGTGCACCCATGTTTATAGCAGCACAATTTGTAATAGCCAGATCTTGGAAACAACCTAAATGCCTATCAACTGAAGAATGGATAAAAAAGATGTGGTATTTTTACTACTCAGCTATAAAGTGGAATACTACTCAGCTATAAAGAATGATCACATTGAGATATTTATAAATAACTGGATGCAACTTGAGACCATACTCATAAGTGAAATAAATCAAACTCACATGTGTAAATACCTTATTGTCTCCCTAATGTAAGAAATGGTAGAGTACATAAGAAACAAAATCCTCAATAAATACAGTGGAAGGATAAGAATCTGCTCAAAGGGAAAAAGTAGTATCTCAGGGAAAAGGAGGAAAAAGAAAAAGAAAGGGAAAAGAAAATATGTAAAATTGGATAAACACACAGGATAGCTAAGATGATTGCGTTACAAATTCTGAAGTTCTTAGAACAGAACAGTTGACATTCGTAGGATTGGAACAACTTTATGTTAGTGACTGGTGATTTGCAGAACTCTTGAAGATCATTATGTAAAATGACAACCCTAGTTATGCCCCTACCACCTTGTTTTGAAGGCCTAGCTTGTCATTGTTTTGGGCTCTTTGCTGTTGTTATTTATTGGTCTTTTTTGTTTCTTGTTTTTCTAATAAGTTTGTGTTTTGTTTTGTTCTGTTTTTCCCTCTAATATAGAAAGGATAGGTATACATGTAGAGGCATATACATACCTAGAACTTCTCCTAAGCAGTTTATGAGAATCGATTATATTATGCATGATGAAATGAACAGCTACCTTGAAGAAAAAGAGACGTTATGGTATCAATTTCTGATTTTCTCTCATCATACTGCGAAAACCCTCCTTGTTTAGAGTGGTTTTAGTCTGTTTTGCATTATTTAATTTCAACATACATGAAAGTACGAACAGCTATTTTGAAGTGAACTAAAGACATTATGTTAGCAATTGTTGAATTTTTCTATTGTCTGGTTTTGAAGGCCTATAATGCCTTCATCGTTCTGTTCTGATCAGTTTTATACTATTTTGTTTTGTAGGAATTCATTGTGTGTGAGGATATGGACAACTATTTAGAAGAAGAGACATAATGGTAGCCACTGTAGATCTCCTGTTGTCTTGCTTTGAAATCTGTGTCTCTTACATTGTTTTCTTCTGATCAGCTTTGTTCTGTTTAGTTTTACCCTCTTTAAAATAAAAAAGTGGCAAGAATAATGAATAACTGAAGTAAGAGGGAGTGTTTTGAGGGGGAATGATGGCAGTGTCTTTTACTATAACAAACTAATTGTAAACACTGACCATAGATTCTAACCACCATAGTATTTAGAGAACAATAGCTGATGAAGACAATTACTCTTTTTTATTATGTATATTTTCTTATTCTGAAACAAACTTGCTGAAAATGTCAGGTATAATACCAAAAACTCCTAACCTTGAGCCAAGGAGATAAGCTACCATGCTGAGGTCCCATCAACCTCTGAATCCTTCAGTGTGAATTTCCTACAAATAAAAGCTGTCTCTTGGATGACAATAATGATCATCAAAATTAGGAAATTAACACTGAAAAACCAGCTGCACCAATACCATCTTTTATATAAAAGGATCATGTTTAGAATCACATATTGGATTAAGTTGTTAAATTTCTCTTAATCTCTTTCATTCTTAAATATTTCCACAACCTCTGTCAATCATGACCTTGACATTTCTGGTAATTACAGGGCAGTTACCATGTAGACTGGCCTTCAGTTTGGGTTTGTTTCCTTGTGTTTAGGGCATTACAGAGTTGAACTGAGTTCTTTCTGCATCTTACTGTCAACTGTTGTATCATTTTGATGTTTCCCATTACTGATGATGTACACGTTGATCACTTGAGTAGAGTGGTGTCTGTCAGCCTTCTTCACTGTGAAGTTACACTCTTCTCTTTGAAATTAATACATATTTTACAAGGAGACACTTGGGAAATATTTGAATATCTTGATCCTTATCAAACTTATCAAACAGTTAGACTTATGGATTCTCTTATTCAATAAATTATATATAATCAATTACTATCATTCTTTATTTTGATGCTCAGATTTCTCGGATTAGGACCCTGGGTGCCCCTCAGTGTGGTGCTGTTTGGTAGACTCATTTTTCTTTAAGTCTGCCCTTGTTTTCTGGCTCAATATGTTCAAATGCATCTGGTACTTTTCTTTATACCAACCCTTGAATCAGTCATTTTCTCATTGATCTATGACTCCTTTAGAGAATAGAATTTAGAAACCAAGTTTAGTTATTAGCATTGCAGTACCACTGCACTCAGACCCTTCCCACTCTTTGTGTTGTTTTCCTTGTTTTGTTTTGTTTGAGACAGCATCTTTCTATTTAGTCCAGGCTTGTCTTGAACTCACTGTGAAGCCCAGGCTGGCCTCAAACATTTATGGAGATCATCCTGACTCAGCTGAGGTTGTAAATATACACTACCATGCCACCTTTCCAGTCTTAATGGATAAAGAACATATGAATGTGTAGTTTAATATATGGACCTCATCGATATTCTGCATCAAATGGGCTAGTGGTAAAAAAAAAAAAAAAAAAACAAATCGACATTTTGAGATAATTGAGAAAATTTGACATAAACTCAGACTTAATGATATCAAGGACTTATTAATTTTGCTGTGTGTGACAAAGACATGGTAGTTATGTTTTTAAACAACTCTTCTGAGAGAGGTAATTATATACTTATAAAAAAATTCCATTTTCAAGGAGAAAAGTCAGCACCTCCCAAGAGTTGGCCATGCTAGGACTGAGAGGATCCAATAAGAAGCCAACTAGCCAGCCTTTCTGGTAAGCTGCGCAAGCCATGCAGCTTCTAGGAGGAGAGAAGTCAGCATCTCCCATGAGCCTAGCCACCCCCTGGCCACCCCACCATAAGCAACCTGCTGGCTCAGAGGACAGGGTGAGTTGATAGCAACTAAGGTACATAAAGCAACTAAATGCTTGTATTGTTGGGTTGATTATGCCCACCCAGGGCCAACAGTCTGAGCATCTCTTGTGAGGATGACGGTATGCAATATAGCAAATACAGGGGATTTCCTTCTTCTTCTGTTTGAAACCCAATATTGTCCTCACTGTTTAGCTTTGTTCTAACTTTTTTTTGCTTTATTCAATATTCTGTTGATTATTTTTATTCTGTTTTGTTTTTGTTTTGATTTTGCTATACTTGATGGAATGGACAACCATTGTAAAGATAACCAGATATACTATGGTAGCTATTGTTTTCCTAGTATCCTGCTTTGAAGTTCTGTACCAATTTTGCTGCTTTGTTTTGATTGGATTTATTCTGGTTTTGTTGTTGTTGTTGTATTTTACTATCTTTAAAATAAAAAATTCTCCTGTAAGATATTTAAATGAGATATAGCCTATTTAGAAAGGACTCTTACTATTCCACAAGTATATATTATACTCTTATTCTACCTGTCAGTCTGCCATTAAACCCAAGCATGGCATAAAATATCTGCAGAGTCTGTAGTCTTCATGGAAGATTTAGAGTTCATTTAATCTAAAATCTCCCTGTTACAGTAGATTTGTATTCCAAACCCAAGTTAAGTCCTAGAAAGGTCTGACCATGTCTAGAAAAGACTCAACACCTGACATTCAGTTTTATACTTGGTATATATCTTATCCCAAAGATCAAACAGATAATGAGAACATTATAACATATTCTTTTTTGACAGGGTTTCACTATATAATTCAGGCTGACCTTGGACTCACTTTGTATCCCAAGCTGGCCTTGAACTCACAGTGATTCTCTTGCCTCAGCCTCCCAAGCTCTGGGATTACAGGCATGCACCATCACATCTGGTTTATAATATATTCTTGGCTTTGGCTCAGTTGATGCAAAATTAAAAGGTTACTGACAGAATCAACTGTGTAAACTATCCTCCCATACTTCTGTCCATGAATTGTTGCTGGTATCACCGGGAGGGATCAATGCAGACATAAGGATACTGTCCTTCACTGCATGTGGGAGCTGACCTGCAGCCTCTGCAGCTGTTTCCTGTTCAGGCAGCCATAATTTCTGAGATGCTCATTAACGTCCTGAGCAGCTTCAACAGTAAGCAATTCAGTACAAAATAATTTATTGATTAATCTCTTTGCTATTAGTCATTTCAGATGTTCATTCCTGGGTGAAAGCTAGGAAGGGATTAAGCAGTGGCATGACTCCATTGTTACAGGGATCACTTAACATGGTGGTTGTCCTGCCTACCCTATCGGTGACTCCTGGGAAGCACCAGAGCCCATAGAAGAGGGACCCTTGGGAAGAGGTGAGACAAATAGTCTGCTGGTTGTAAACGACTTCTGAAATACTACCTGTGACTCAGGCTTCACTCCAGAAAGCATATCCAAATGCCAGCCATTGAGAAGGTGAACCTCTCAGCTCTTCTTTAACTGTGGTTAAGAAAAGCAAACTTATTTGAAAACTTCAACTTGGAACATTGTTCACAAATTAGTGTGCAGATACCATGGTTCAGAGCTATTGCTTTAGTGGAATACTTTAATAAAGAAAAGAAATGAAAAACAATGTCTGTGCGCTTGCACAGAATTGTCCAGAGGCCTGACTCTTGCCAAAGCGAAAACTCCCTTGGAAATCTTCAGCTTTGCACTTAATTACCACCTCCTTTGGCTGTTTCTTTTCTGCTGCTTTTTTCTCTTTCCCCTGTGATTCCCTTCTTGTTGCCAAACACACACTCTCTTCCAGACACCATCTGCTTTCAGAACACATTTACATTTTCTTTTTCTTCCCCAAATGGCCCTTTCTTGGGGCCTCTGTTTTCCCCTCTTTGGGCCACTGCTACTGCGTTGCCCTGTGGATTGGTGGGAGGGCCAGTGGGTGGTGGCTCACAGAATAGAAATTGGGTGGGAACCCAACACGGCCGTTTTCCTGAACTTGGAAGTATTCTTTATGTTCTGGCACACTTATTCCTTAAGAATCTCAGGGACTAGGGATTGGTGTGTAGCACACCTTTAAAATATTGTTCATTATAAAACCTCAAAGAATTCTGAAGTATGTAAAGGAGGCAGTGAGTGACATTCTCTCTAATGCCAGTCACATTCCCCGGGGGGTAGCTGAGCTCTGCAGTCACACACAGTAACCCTAGTAACGACTCTCACCCACACTGTCTTCGAGTATCCTTCTAATAACCTGGTCCTTTTGCTAAGTGACTACCAAGATATGTAACAGAATTATATAGAAGATTTAAAATACAAGTGGGATCATTTTCTGTATATTGTCTGCAACCTGCTTATTATTGTAAATAAATATGCTGGGCACCAAGATGTCAGTACACATCAATTTTCTCCTTACATTTAATAATTGGTATTACCAATTATGGTGAGAATGTACCATGATTAATTTACCCAATCCATTATAAATATATATTGTTTTGCATTTCTTGTTATCATTACCAATGCCTAACACATTTGTCTTTGTATTTGTGCAACTATATCTGTAGGACTTAGAACTGCTATATCAAAAGATATGCCATGTGCATTTTAAGTAGTAATAGATATTTATATCTATACATCTATGTTTACATTATACCCATTCACTAACAGAAGTACCACATTTTCTACTTAAAATTATCAGAGATTATAATGAGACAAATGGTAATGTATAAAACGTATTTTACAAAGTATTTTTATTGAATTTTTATGACAGCCATAGATATTCAGTAAGGGAGTATTGTGGATTTAATGTTTGTTTGTATTTCCCAAAATTCATATATCGAGATCCTCAGCCCCCAGATGATGGTGTTAGGAAGTAAGGGACGTTACGAGGTTAAGGCTCTCATCAATGTGATGAATGCCCTTATAAAAGGGGTTCCAAGCCGAGCGTGGCAGCACATGCCTGTAATTTCAGCACTGTCGGGGGCTGAGGCAGGAGGCTCCCAAGTTCAAGCTCAACCTGGGTAATTTAATGACTCAGTGAGACCCTCTCACAAAGTTTAAAATGCTAAGAGTATAGCTCAGTGCAAAGGTCTTGGGTTTAATCCTCAGTACTGAAAAAAGGGGGACCCCAGAGAGTTTGCTTCCCGCTTCTGCTGTGAAGGGATGAGAAGTAAGAAGACGGACATCTGTAAATCGGGATGTGAGTCCCCAACAGCCACTGAGTCTGCTGGGAACTTGATATATAGATTATGGGAAATAAATATTTGTACCCAGTCAATGATATTTTTATAATAGCAGCCCTAATGAACGCAGACAAGGAGGTAATACCATCTGTGATTTATAGATGGGGAAACCGAGGCTCACTGAAATTAAATTATTTGCTTGAAAGAACACAACACACAAGTGGCAGAATTGAACCCTTCTTCTATCTCTAAGCCTGAATTTTTTTTTGACTTACACCTACTTTGTAAGCCCAACTGCAATGGGTTGATCGAGTGTGGGTAGGGGAGGGAATATTGGCCCATCAGCCACAGCTTAGTAGCAAAGCCCTGGCCACAGATCATTTTTTCTCTGCCATTACTCTGTTATTCTTACCTGGTTATAGCTTTACATACTGCCCAAGTGTCAGAGACCCCACACTTATATCTCCAATTGAGAACTCTCTTCTTAATGTATCCTGCACTGAATTGTTGATTTTTCTTTCTACCTGTTCTAGCCACAGCCTCTACTCCTTCCATCACAGGGAACATACCCAAGGTCATACGGCCAGTTCCTACCAAGTGTGGAATTAAAATCTGAGCATGTTTTACTCTAAAACATACCTAGATTCTACTACCTTAATCAGATTCCATTAATCTGAAAACATAATTCTGACCAAACCCTTAGAAAGTATATATGCTAATTTGAGTCCATGAATGGAGTGAATTGGCTAGAGATAAGATCACACTCTGAATAATTTATTCTTACCGGTTTCAAAGACTACAAAAATTTAAAATCTGAGTTAAATGTATTGAAAATGTAATTTAATCCTTATTGAAAGGATTTATTTCATTTTATAAGTTTTTGATAATACTAGGGATTTAAGCCAGGGTCTTCACACTGAGCTATATCTTCAGCTCCCTCTGCCCCCTTTTTTAAAAGTTTTTAAATCCTGAGACAGGGGATTGCTAAGTCACTAAATTCCCCAGGCTTGTCTTGAATTTACAAACTTCCCGCTTTGGCCTCTCAGCTGGGATTAGGTACATGTACACCACCACACCTCACGGATCCAGCCTCTTAATCTACATCTTCTCCAGATTAGTTCTCCCATGTTACATGCACAGCGGAGGGCCGTGGAGGGGCTCCAGAAGGAGTTTTTGATCTGCTGTTTACTGTCTCCCTCTCTAACGTCTGGGATGAGAACACGTCCTCCAATGGAAAGGCTGCCAGATTCAAGGATTTAAGCAGAATCTGGCAAAGTTGTGGTTCTTTCTCAATGCATAAAAGAAAGCAAAATCTCAAGCAAACCATGGAGAAAAGCTGAAATTCTTGATCAGAAGGGTATTTAACTTGTCAGAAAGCACTTAGCATTTTTAATGGGTTTTTTTGGGGCACATGTCTGTGTGTATATATGTGTGTGTGTGTGTGTGTGTGTGTGTGTGTGTGTGTGTGTGTGTGTAGAAAGTTGAACAGTATATTGGCTATTTCAATTAATTGTCAACTGAGGCTTACCTGGTCTTAGGAAGTTTAGACAAATTCAATTCGAATACTCAATCATGTATAGCTGAGCTGGAGTTTGCCTGAAACAGAGATGTGTCTTGAAATGTGAGACTTTTGGTGTGAACACTGAAAAAGCCCTTGAAAAACCATGACAAGGAGCCTGGATTCCAAACAGCATATTTTTTTCCCTGTCCTTTCCTTTGTGATTCCTGTAGTCAGGTTTTCTTAATTTTATCCAAGACAAACCAGAAAGCCGAGCTTAGTTCCTTGAAGGATTTCTGCAAAACATGAACTTGTATTTGCACTATGTATTTAATGAAGTAAGGGCTTTCTTGACGACTCAAGGGGTCACATATTGCAGTGAACAGCCCTCAGCCATCTATTCAGCTTTCACAACCCTCTTTCTTTCTCCTCCCTTCAATCTCTGTTGCAATCAACATATTTGTTCTTTTGTCTTTTCCAGAGCATTTCTGCCCCTCAAGGTCCCTGGTAACAGAGGTCTCACATTTTAATTCATGCGAATACACCAAGAAATTTTCCCAAAAGAGGTAAGTCTCAATCTAAAAGAAATTCTTAACCCAGCTACTTAGAGAGCACAATTATATTTATAACATTGCACAATGAAGAAATGTTTTATATAAACATAGATAAAAATGCCTGACCTGGTTTGGGAATTAAGTTGCCTCTGTTTTCTCTCTTTCCAAAGAACCTAAAAGATGTGACTCCACCCTAATTACACAGTGCCATCTTTTTTTCTTTTCTCCTGACGCTCACTAGTAGGAGCTAAACTGAGGGTGTGGGGAGTAGAGCTTAACTGTTTTCTTGTTTTGGGGACATCATGGAATTTTCCTAAGATGTCTGTTTCTTGATGCATTAACAAACCCCTCAGGATACTGGCTTTGCAAGAGAAATTGTGTGCACATCTTAAAAACCAAGTAATGCATCTTTCCTAACAAAAGGCATTAAAGATTCAAGTCAGGCTTGGACTAGAGGCTGTAATAATGAGAAAGTTGTCAAAGCCATTCATCAGGAAGAAGCCAGAAGGAGGTGGGGGTCAAGTGGATGAGAATCAGGGTGATCTAGAATCTTAGAGTCTAGAGTCTTTTGGACATAACACTTCTCATCTGGGAAGCGACATCTCTCAGAAATGAGCATAAATGGCAACCTGTCTGAGATAGAGATCAGAAGACCCACCCGGATTTTAGTTCCTATTCTGTGTCACGTCTGGACTGGGAGAGAGGGAGGAGCATTCTCTATAGGAAATCTGTGGAGATGTGGGCTGTGGAAAAGAAACACGTGAAGGATAAAATGCAGCCCAAGAGAACTTAAAATCTCCAGAGCTTCCAGAAATCTCTGCCTGTGTCCTCATTTAAAAATTTGTATTTCAGTGATCTGAGAACAAGAATAATAGTAGTGGCTAGCACTTACTGAATACTTACTATATTCCAGATGCTGTGCTTAGCACACACATGGAAAGGTATTCAACATTTCAGCCAGGGACATGCAAATGAAAGAAACCACAATACGGTAGTGATATAGACCCTCTAGAATGGCTATGATAAAACCCTAGAAGATACTAAGTGCCAGGAAAGTGTTAGAGTAACTGAATTCTCATATACTAATAATATGGGTTCAAATTGAAAACTACTGTGGAAAATTGGTTAGCAGTATCTACTAAAGTTGGCACTCTCTGACCCAGAAATTAATCCGGAAATTGTATATACATAGTCATCAAAAGATAATAGGTGTTCATGCAGCACTCTGTAATAGCCCCAACATGGAAAAAACCCCCCAAATCTTCATGAATAGTAACTGGAGGAATAAATCATAATGTATCTGTAACATGGACTCTTGCATAACTACAAGAATAAATGAACTCCAATTACATTTAACATTGTGGATCAATATCATTTACTCCTTATCGTAATCCTAGGAGACAATTTCCATTATTGCTTGTAGTTCACAAATGAGGAAACTTAATCAAAAAATGATGTTACTTGTGAAAGGTAACTAGAAAATTCTACAGCCGGGATTCATAACATGGCAATTGAGTTCTAACCCTTCACCATTATGTGCCCTGGCTCCGGCCTCTAGCATATGAGTGGCAGGCATTGGAGGTGTGTGCTGCCATGTCATAACACCCCTGGGGGTATAAGGTAGAACTGGCACAGGACGGTCCTGCAAGAGGAGCTGACAGCTGACTTTGACCACCATGTGCCAGGCTGTCATTAACATGATCTTGAGGATAAGCATCCTCACATCCTCCCTTTGCAATAAGATCTGTGGTTATGCCCATTTTTGAAAAGGAGGAAATGGACATGAAGACATAGAGTAATTGGCTAAGGTCATACTTAGTACATGGTGGAGGCAAGATTCGAAATCAAGTCTGGGTGCTCCAGAATCTGCCTTTTGCCTGCCTCTTCTTACTGCCAACCAGAGCAGCAAAGTCATGGGATGAATGCTCCTGGTCACAGGGCTTGTGTCCCTTGAGCCGTGTACCCTGTCAAAAACAATTCTGAGTCCAAACCCCTGAGGTTTCATGTGGCCAAGTGGCTTCAGAACAAACCAGGTGCCATAAGTTGTCCTCACCATTGCCAAATGTCTTCTTGGAAATAAAGTGGTAGTTGATCAATAGCCTCTGCACCAACTTCAACCCCAGAAGCTGTGAGAGGCTGCTGCTAGGCAGCCCGTGAGCTTGGCTGGCTTCTAACAGCTGGGGCTGGGAGGACCTGCTCTGGGAGAAGCTGGGGACAACAAGCAAGTGGCTGAGCAAACAGGATTCTTCAGCGAGCTCTGAAATGGGCTGAGTTGGACCTTAGATCTCTAACAAGGAGGAATCTGGATGCTGCTGTCCTCTGGTGTGTGTTGCTTCCTGCATGACCCAGGCCAGTGGGTGGGAGAACGGAATATGTTTTGCTTGAATGTGTGGGTGGAGGAATGAGAGGGCAGTAGGTCCTGGGCATTGTGTACTATTCCGTCATGGCTGCAGAGTCTCATCCTCTCCAGTCTGAATCAGTACAGCAGCCCCTACCAACTCCAGCTCGCCTCCTCCCCAGCGGACCATTGTCACCACCTCCCAAGAATGAGTCCTTGCCTGTTGTTCCAGCTGTCACTTCCCTGACAGCTGCTGAATGTCACTATGCCTTTGCAAATGCTATCATCTCTCTAGACAACCTTTTCCCTTTAATATAGCAGTAGCTAACTTATTTTTGGTGGCCAATTTCAACAGCCTTCTCCTTAGTATCACCTACAGTTCATTGTCCCCTGCCCAGTACACTTCTATTCATTTTTACATACAACAGCCCTCTCTTATGATTTACTGTGATTATTTGCCATCTTGTCTCCAGAGTCGACTGTGAGTTCCTTATGGGCAGGAGCTGAGCTGTTTCATCCTCATATTCCTAGCTGACAGTGCTTCGCTTGTGCAGATGTTGTGTAAGTGTTTGTGGGATGAAGCCCCAAAGCAGAGGTTTGCAGCAGGAGCTCATGGGTACAGCTACTGGGGAGCCACCTTCCTCCAGCCATTGCTCCCTCTGCATTCCATGAAAGTCTCCCTTACATACGCTTCTTCTTGTCATCAACATCAACACCAGGAACTGCAGCTTTTGAGGGTAGCAAACAAGGTATTTTCCTCCCTCTCAGCTTTCTTCCCCAGTGAAGGGAGATGATAGAGTTATCCTATTGCATTGGCCATAATCTAACATTTAGTGGAGTGATTATGGGAAGGCAACAAGAGCTTGTTTATCTTCATTGTCTTCCAGCCCCCACAATTGATTTTGGGGACTATCAAAAGCTTTACGAGAACAAACTCTTTAGAAGTAGTCTTTAATTTTTGGAAAGTTGTAGGTTTACAGGGAAATCGAGCAGAGCGTAGACAGTTCTCGCCTCCCGTGTCCCCATCCCTCATCATTTCTTCTGTTATTAACACCTTACTCTGATACATTTGTTATAACTAATAAACAATATCAACGCATTACTATTTGTGCATTTGCTTTATCATCTCTTTAGATTTCCTCAGGTTTGCCTAATGTGTGTCCTCTCTTGTTATAGAATCCCACATGACATGTAGCGGTCATATCTCCGTAGGCTGCTCTCTGAGGTGACAGTTTCTCAGGCTTTCCTTGTCAGCTTTGACAGTTTTGAGGAGTGAGTTCTAGTCAAGTCCTCTGTGGGATGCCTTTATTGGGATATGTCTGGTGTCCTTTTAATGAACAGACTGGGGTTGTGGGTTTGTGAAAAGAAGATCTAAGGCAAAGTGGCATTTTCATCACTTAATACCAAAGCATGGCAAGAATTGTCCTCCAAGCCCCAGCCAAAGTAACTCCAGGTTGTGCCCCGCTGCCACCAGTGCCAGCTGCTGAGGCTGCGTGCCACGCTGCTCCACCACACAGCCACTGGACAGTGTCTACTGAGACCAGCGGTGTTTCCTGGGAAGGGTAAGCTGTAAGTGGAATACATACAACTTTTCCTAGGGACCATTCTTGCTTTCAATCCTGCTTTTATTGTTTTAATCAGTGCCTTATAAAACCAGTAGCCTAGCACGGGGGGGTGGAGATTGGGTGATGCTGCTGCAGCCTGCAAGTCACCTGTTGCTGTGTTAGGAAGCTCTAATGAACTCAGTTACCCTCCAAGTGTGACTCGCCCTTGGTATGTCACGCCTCTCCCCTTGTAGTTCAAAGGCAGGCATTTCTCTCACAGCTCTCTGGGAAATTTATGGTTCACAAAATGATAAGGATATGATCACTTTTTCCAATTCCTCAAACTGTATTGCATTGTATACTACCTAAGGGATTTTGTTTGCTGGTTTTTTGTTTTCATGGTATGGAAGATTGAACCCAAGGTCTTTGTACTGAGCTACATCCCCAGCTAGTTTTTAAAAAAGTATTTTGAGACAGGATCTTGCTAAGTCTCTAAATTGCACAGGCTAGGCTGAAACTTGTGATCCTCCTGCCTTAGCTTCCCAGAGTGCTGGAATTATAGGAATGTGCCACCATACACAGTCACTACCACAGTTAATGTCTAGAAATTCCACTTACTTTTTTCTTCATCATCTATTTATCTAGTCATCATTTCTAAGATGCCACTGCCCCAGGAGCATTGCTAGTTTTCCCTTCCTCCCGCCATAGCACCTCTGTCTAACCCTATATTATTTTCTCTCTCCTTTTTATTCTTCCTAGTAATATCAGTTAACTATTGCTTTAACATCAACTCCATCTTCAGAAATCTCAGAATAGTTCTTCGTCACTTCCACAATAATGTTCAGATTTTTAAAGTCAAAATTCAAGGCTATTCCAGTGCTAATTCCAAATGCTTTCATTTACTAGGGTCAATGTTAGTGTCCTTATTTTATATTTAATGACTAATGGTAATATATTTATCTCAAAAAAAGAAACTGGTGTTCCCCTCAAAGCTTTTCTCCAAAGGAGTCAGTGAAATTTCATGTGTGTGCAATGTGCAGACCTAGGTGGGTTTCTTGTCTCTCTGCAGGTCATGGCTTTTGGTGCAGAAACAAGAGCTACCCATGACCTAGAGCTTGGTCAGTCTCTGTCCACTTGCTCATCTGTACCAAGCTAGAAGAGATGAGAGGAAGAAAGAAAGTAAGGAAGAAATGTGCTTTCCCAGAAATATGTGCAAGTGTTCAACAAAATCTTAATTCAGTTTTCTCTTTTTAGTGGCTTAAAACAAGAGTATTTCTGATCTCGCTGTTTGCAAGGGTCAGGACCCTGCTGAAGCTGACCTGGCTCTTCCGGCTGAGGGTTTCTCACAAGGTTCCTCTCCAGCAAGGTGTCACCCTCTCAATTCATTTTTCCACTTTGATCACAAACACTTTCAAAAATTCTCCAGCTAAACCTCGTCTCCTTTAAACTTTTATAAGGCAGGGAGCCTCTGCATACTCCAGAGATGGAGTTTAAATGTAAAATTGAATTCTTGCTTGCATGGGATAGCTCGGTTGTCTTTTTCATTAGACATGGAAAGTGTCCCTTGGGCTTGATTGTATAATATGGCTGCCCTAAATTTTAATGAAAAAATAAATTGGCTTTCAAATTCCATCTGCCACTTGTTCACATAAGTCTACAATCTTCATTATTAAAGTTTAAAAGTGCATGGTAAATTTGTGAGATTCTCATAGACAGCTGCCAAGGAATTCAGGAACAGTCTAGACCAGAACCCCTCTTATTTATTATCTGCTGCTCGACGCCAGATGGAAGGAGGAGTTAAGCAGTAGGGAAACGAGAGGCGAGAACAGACACTGTGGTTCTAAGAGTGCTCACAAGCAAGGGTTTGGATAAATATCACTGGATTAATCAGTCAAAAAGATTTATGCTCCCTTTGCATATTTATGCATATTGAGCCTTTAGCAGCTCGATGTAGCTGTGCTAGCTGTGGGAAAAAGCAGAGACTGTGCAGAAATAGTCACCACTGATTTGCAAACTGTTTTATTTCCTGAGCGCCTAAATAATGAAACTACTTTCTGAGCCGGGAACAGGAAATAGTCATGGATCATCAGATGGAAGCAGCAGCTGTGACCAAACCACTGATGTTTTCACACTCTGGGAATCCCAGTTATCTACGGTGTAGAGCATTTCAATCTTAACCTGACTCTTGATAACTGCAGTGGTTAGGGTTGCCAACAGCAGAAGTAAAAACTGTTCCTGGAGCGCTTAGCAGCAAGGTTAGACCTTGACAGACCAAGAGAGTAGCTCAGAAATAGGAAGATCACAGGGGCTAAACACATATGTGATTCTGCTTTATCCACGAAAGCTTTAAAGGTGCCCTCTTCTTCAGTTTAGAAATACTCATGCACAAGTGTGCACGTGCTTCCCCCACACACTCATGGATCGGCTGCTGTTTCGCTCCACTAAGGCTCCCAGTTTTGTCCTCCTTAATGGAAATGCTGCGAATACTTCAAAATGCTCCTCTTTTGTATCTTCTCCATGCCGCGACTACCTACAAGATTGTAATTGTCATTATTTGACTTAAATAGCAATATTGATACTACTCTATTTTTAATTTTTATTTCTCTCCTTCCCCAACTTTTATAAAGACATAATTTTCAATTTGACTTTGAGCTCATGTCCCACCAAAAGTCAGCCCTTCAATTTTCAAAGTCATAATCATCTCCAGAGGATTAGCCGCCAGGACCAAATCACATCAGGGTCATTGCCGGCTGTCATTAACCCCTGTCCTTTGTCCATCTGCTTGTCTGATGAGGTCAGGGGCCTGAGGACTCCCCAAAGCCTCAAGGTTGGTCTGATGGCAAGATGAAGGTGATGGGGTGTTTTCAAGTTTAACTTTCTGGTTTCTTCCTGACATTCGGCCCTCAGCTTATAAAAGACTACTTGTGTAGCGCCTGCTTCAATTTCTGATCCCTTTCCTCTAAAAGACTTGGGTCACACACGGGCCTCACATATCTGCATAACAAATCTGTGGACCCCCAATATCACATGGAGCAAGAGTGCCAGGCAGGAGCTCTGTAGCTTACAAAGCTTTGTAACTCATTCATACCACCACCTCCTTTGAACTCAAGAACATTTTAGAACAGGAAAGGGAGATACCATAGCATTAGACCAATTTTATAGACTTAAGAACTATAGACCAAGACTGTCAGAGAGGGCAGATCACTTGTCCAGGATGATTTGGTAAGTAGCAGAGCAGAGCTTCAAGATCCAGGACTCAACCTATTACATCACGGCCTATATCTTATTGGTCTTTGTACATTCTGGGCAATTTACACTGCCTGGGTCTCGGACATGCTCAAAAAGCTGAGTGTGGTGGTGCATGCCGTAAGCACTGCAGCCTGGAAGTGGGAGGACTGCAAAATCTAAGCTCAGCATGAGCAACTCAGCAAGACCGTCTGAAAATAAAAAGTCAAAAAAGATGGAGGGGGTGTTCTGGGGATGCAGCTCAGAGTGAGGACCCTGAGTTCAATCCCCAGTACCGAGGGAAAAAAACACATAATATTGTTCGGATGAGGGAAAGAATGATACCTCTGATAACTCAGGGCTTCCCCGTTGTGGTGCCCACAAGGATTTTTAACTTGCCAAAAGGTACTTTTGTAAATGGTAAAGCGCATGGAGAGGTAATTGTTGTGTTTTTCTTGCTTTTCCTCCAGGTTGAAGGGCGAATGGGGCCATGTACCAGCAGCACCTGATTGTTTTATCCCATCAGGGCAGGTTGGGCCCTTTGATTCTGTTGCAGTGACTCAGGCATGAGCCTTTCTCACAGAAGCTTTGTTGGTCTTTTCATCTCATTTTAAAAAAATTTTTTTAAATTTTGAGACAAGGTCTCACTAAGTCACTAAGTTGCCTACACTGGACTCAAAGTTGCAATCCTCCTGCCTCATCCTCCTACAGCAGTAGTGGAGAACTAATGGCCTGTGTGTTATTTGTTTTTCTTCTAAGACAAAAGATGCTAATGTGTGAGTTGTTTTTTTCTAAATTAAAAACCTCAGTATTTGGGTTTTAATTGCAGTGTTGGCACTTTGCAATAAATAAGTGGGTTTTGGGCTGTGGTTTGGGCACTTGTCTCTAAAAAGTTCGCCATATTGTCCTAGAGAGTTGAGATTGCAGGTATGCACAACCATGGCCAGTGTGTCATGTCGATTTTTGTTACCTCTCTCCCTAGTGACTTTTCTGAGCTGGTTTTTCCCCGTCTGTTAATAAGGGAAAGCCATACTTCTTGAAACATCCATTAAGCTCCACTTAAAGGAGAGACCTGAAGCTCAACATCAGGAGGACAAAGCTGTGCTCGGTAAGTTATAAGCAGCCCATTAATCAGGCTTCTAGGATTCTCTTACGGCCCTCAGGCATCCTGGGCACCAACTTATTTAAAGATGAGGGAATGTGCAGCGGGCTGACCTGCTGGTTGCGGACAGTGAATTCCATTCTGAGCTCTCTTCCTAAATAACACTAGGATTTGGCCAAGTCCTTGATCTCAGTTTCTCCACCTTTAAACTGGAACTAACCTCACTCGCTCTACATTAATTCTCAAGTAGGTTGTAAGGATGACCTACTTTATGATGACAGCTGTAAATGGGGTGGAAATAAAGATGAACTTCTTACAGGCTGTGCCACAGTTATAGGGAATTACTTTGCTTGGAAAGCACCCAACTGTGGATCTATCCTCTGTCCCCTGTATGTGACACAGTTGATATGGTTTGGAATGCCTGGCTGTCTGAGAGGTGTGTGCTTGTGTGACTCCACAGATGAATTCTTATATATTGTTTCCATCTCTGTAACAAGACATTGTAATTATCACAGCCAAACGACTTTTATTGGGCTCAAACCAGTCATTTCCTTTTGTTTTAAATTATCTGGTCTGGGCATTTCACAAATCTTTTTGTTGTACCTCCTTCCCTCTAAACTCAAAGTTGTAGCTTATCTCCATTTTCCCCCTTTACATAGTTCTTAACTTTGTCGCTCTCAGGCCTTTTATTTCCAAGGATCTAAGATTAAATTTTATCTCAGAAATCATCATCATCTTCGTCATGAGTGAACCCAGATGAGCAGTTTACAGCAACATTGTTCCTTAACCTGGAAGCCAGCCTTTCTCTCCTTTTCCTCTGCTCTCTGGACCTCTAACTGCCAGTGCTTGCAAGGAGAAAATACTCTTTGAGTACTGTCTCGTTATCTTCAATAGAATTGTCTATATCATCAGACATAGTATAATTGAATATAACATCATATAACAATATTAATAAAAGCAAAACATTTTAGACAGTATAAAACTTCAAAAGCAGGTAATAATCAAACCAGAGCAGGTATCTAGTGAATCTTGTCATCTTCAGTGTAGTTGCCTGTACTCTCAGACTTGATACTATCAATCATAACAGATTTGAATAAAATCTGTCAATACAAAACAGCAATCTAACAAACCAGATTCAACTAAGATCAGTCATGATAAAACTGTAAATTATACAGGGCTTCAGATTAAGTTAATAGGAAATTGAGGATGATTACTGTACTATATCCTGCTATTTTTGGGATAGCTGTCTGTGTCCTCAATCTAGTACAAGTAAACAAATTGGAACAGAATATACCATCTAAACAGAGCAGTGTGGGTAATGTGGGTTTTAAGTCCTGATACACTATTAACAATATCCTCTGCTTTCTTTTTTTAGACTATTACTCTCCTTTCACAACAGGGTGTATTGTGCATTTTGGATCCCACCAACTCCCTCAGTTTTTAGATTGGTGGGGACAACCTGCTATTTACCTAAGTTGTTCTGAGTCTTCTTACTCTTGGACTTGATCTCAATTTGTATTCCTTTACTTACAAAGGCCTCAAGGTTTTCCTTCATTATAGCTAAGTAGTTCTCTATTGCACATGAGTATCCTGTCTTTCCAACCTATCTGCAGGTGTTGGTAGAGTTGTCCCTATTTCTCTCTAGTTCCTTGTCACATAGAGCATCACTTTTCTCATATTTGATTTTTGGTCCATAAATCCTTTTTCAGGTTAATTATATTTCCTATACAGAGCATCTCGGTGGACCCTACCTCCTGATCTACTCTGCCTGTGGTTTTTTTTTAAAGTGTATCAAGGCCATCTATATTAGAGATTATAGCCAACCTTCTCTGCCTCATTTCTGCTATGCTATTTTTCTGCCATTGGTTGTCTGCTTTTCTCTTTCATTCCACTGTCTGCTCCATTCATTGAGGCCTCTCTGCCACTGTTCCTGATATCTTGGTATTTTTTTTCTCTCTCTAGAATGTCCTTCAATATTCTCTGTAGGGTTGGATTGGTGGTCACAAATTCCCATCGTTCCTCTTTGTCATGGAAGCATCTTGTTTTTCCATTAATTTCTAGAGACAGTTTTTCAAGGTACATCAATATGGGCTGGAGGTTATTTTCTTTTAGGGTTTAGAATAGTTCACTCCAAGCTCTTCTTGATTTGATGGTCTGTGTTGAGAAGTCTGCCATGATTTTGATGGGTTTTCCTTTATAGGTGATCTGTTTCTTTTCTCTGACAGCTTTTAATATTTTGTTCTTATATTGAATTTCTGGGAATCTTGATTATTATATGTCTGGGTGTAGCTCTGTTTTGGTTGTAGGTGGCTGGAGTTCTGTATGCCTCATATATCTGAATATTATTTCCTTTTCCTGTGCTTGGGGAGTTTTCCTTAATTATTTCTGTGAATAGCTTTTGTATTTCCTTTGTTTTTATCCCTGATTCTTCATTCACATTCTTTATTCTTAAGTTATAGAACCTCTAGTCATCTTTTAGCCTTTGTATTGTTACTGCCTGTTTCCTTGTTATTTTAAGAGATCTTTCCTTTCATGATCACACATTGCAAGCCTGTCTTTAAGATTTGATCATCTATCCTTAGTTTTTTTCAAGCAGTTTGCCAGCTTTCAATGGAGTTTTTAATTTCCTGGTAATCTCTTTGAATCTGCTTCATGTTTTCTAGGTTTTCTTTATATTCTTCAGTGAATGTTTCTCTCATTTTTTGTGTTCCTCCACTCACTCATCTGTGTCTTCTTGAGAGGTGCTTAGCACTTCTTTTATTAATCTACTTATATCTTGCTTGACTTGAAATAATATTTCACTTTTGAGCTCATCTATGAGGTCCGGAAGATGCCTGTTTATGTCCACTGATGCCGTGGCTGATACTACATGTTTGCTGCCTTAGGTCTCTTTTGTATTCACTTCTCCTGGATCAATATTCTCAGGGTTGGGGACTGGGTGCATTTTCTTATTTCTTTCTCTTGTCATGTTTTTGATTTCTTCCATACAGGTGTATAGTAGAGGTCCCAGCCCCTTTCATTGTTGGTTATGGTTCTTCTGAAGCACACTGGCTAGGAATTTCTGTCCTCTCCAGTTTGCTCTTGGACAGGCAGGGGTGGTATATGCTGGTCCCTCCCCTCCAGGCCAGGCAACCTACAGGGGCCTTCACTGTGGTAGTGTGTGCTGTGCCTATGGAATTGGCTTGGGACAACTTATTGGGTCCTGGCCAGGGGCATGACCCAGGCCAAGCAGATCCCACCAATCTGCTCTGGGGAAAGGGGCAACCTGCCCAATTCCAACATGTCATCCAGTTGGTCGCCCCTTTCCCATTAGAGGGTCTTATTCCCTGCACTCACCATGGGTTAATGCAGGTCTCCACACTGGCTCTGTTCTCCATGGGGCTTGCTGACCTCGGACTTCAAAGCAACTTTGGCTTTGCAGCAGCAGAGTGAGTTCGGGCCACTCCAGCAAGAGTGCCATGGCCACTGATCTTAGCTGCTCCAGTGGTAGCCCTGGACTGTGTGTTTGATCAGCTCTTTTCCCTTTAGTTTCTTCCTGGGTTGAGAGGACCCATCTCCCTCTGTCTGGACCTCTCTAGGATATTTTATTCTGGCATCTGAGTTGTCTCTGTCAGGGAGCCTCTGTATGCTGCTGCTTACCGATCTGCCATCTTTTTTCTGGATTTGAATTTTTTAAGACTGTAAAAAAGAATAAAATACAGTTTTAAATTATTTTCCATAAATATGATTCCTGGTACCAAAAAAAAAAAAAAAAAAGATTCTGTTCTAACCCAGACGTATGTTAAGATATATCGATTAATCCTTAGGACATATAAAAGAAGATAAGCTGCAAGGAGGACAGTGAGTAACCAAATATGGTGACTGCAGCTTTTGTTCCTAGGCCCTATGAAAGCACTAAAATTGAAACACTGAAAATCTTCCTATTGTTTAACTTAAGTCTAATGTCCTGCTGAAGTCCAGTTCTACAAATGGAATGAATATAAATCATTGATACAGGATCAAATGTACAAAATGGAGTACTGCAAATACCAGCTGATGTTGGCAGGGTGAGAGGGACAAGGGTTTATGTTATCTTAGCTCTGCAAGGATTCCTATGCATAAAGCGCTTGGCATAGAGAATCCAGTAAGCACTTCCAAAATGGTGGGAAATTCTTACTCTTTCCTTCCTTCCTTCCTTACTGCATTCTTTTTGGCATTGCTGAGATTGAACCCAGGCCTTTGCACTGGGCTACATCCCCAACCTGTTTTCTTTTTGAATTTTGAGACAGGCTCTTGCTAAGCTGCTAGGTTGCCCAATCCTGGCTTGAAACTTGCTTGTTGTCTCTTGCCTCAGCTTCCCAGGTGTGCACCACCGTTCCCAGCATACATATCATTTCCTTACTTTTCACATCTCTCTCTCGTAGGTGTATCTTGATATCTAGATAGCTGATATCTTTGGTCATATTAACCTTTTCCAAAAATTCAGCATCTTCAACTGTTTTTCAAAGGAAAAATTTTTTGAGAGTTGGAGCCAGGGCTTAAGCATTTTCTGCTTCCAGTGTCTAAAAAGAGCACTTTATACATAATAATTCTTCCCAATTATTTAGTAGTCTACTGTTTATGAAGTATTTTTCTATGCTATTTATTCTTTAAAATGACTCTGACCGCAGCATAACCTGTGTTCACTGGGCTCAGCTTTTCTGTCCTTTCCTTAAACTCTTGGCCAGAAAATGACTTCTGCTGCTGGTCCCGTTGCCAGTGAGGATTCCCTTCCTGCTGGCCTCTGATATTAAAATGTGAGGGGCATAATGAGGATAAGGATGTGTAATAAAACTCCTCAGGGGAGCGCTAATGCAAAAAACAAAAACACTGCCTCACAGTACTGCCTTACAGAAAAATCAGTGCTGAGCACATAGTAGGCTCATAAATAAAGCACTTTAATGAATGCACCGTACCTTTTAATAGCTGCAAAAGCTGAAGTTCACAGAGGTGAAGTAACTGGCTTCAGGACATAGCAGTAATAAACAGCAGACCTGAGTCTCCAACCTGTTCTTGGGTCTGTGTTTTTATTCTAAGCTACCTATTAAATGCTCAATATATGCTTTTCGAATTGACTTGGACAATTAGACGTTCCCACAAGAGGAAGCAAAAGACACACATTTTCTATGTGACATAGCAAATGATCTCAAAAAATCATTCTGTTGAGAACAGCCAGCTAATCCTCTTCCCCGGAGGGCATTAATGATGTGTTATACATGGTTCACCTTGAAAATGGGAGTTAGTCCCATCACCCACTTTCAGTGAAAGAAGAGTGAAAAGATGGGCCACAGCTTCAGGATTTCAATAATTGTTTCATAGCATCTGAGGGCTGAAAGAAATAACAATTCCACTTATGAAGCAGTCAGGTCCAAATGACTTAATAAGTATTTATGTACAAACAATTCAGTGCATGTTGGCTGCTCTATGCCTTCTCAAGCCTTGCAATTTTATTGGACATCTCACCCTTATTTTTTTCTTCCATATTGATTTTCTATAGAGTGAACTTTGAACAGAGTTAATATTACTGGGACAAGTATAATAGCCTAATGCTAAGACTGAACTACCTCAAGTTAATGTCTTGAACGATCTCCAACAGATGTCACTATGATTTTCTCAAAAACATGAAAGAGACACTCCTGTGAATTCTCTCTGGTACCCTGGGGTGTCTCATTATCCAGTCTGACACCAGTGGCAGTAGACCAAGCAAGACATGATGCTGGCTTAAGGAAGAACAGTGGTAAGGGAGTTGAAAAATAATAGTAAATTTTGAAAAAAAAAATGTAGAAGTGAAAACTGGTCCAAAACTTGAATAACAGGATATGGTGATGGAAGGAAGAAATCTTAAAGATGAAGTTCGGAGCCTGGATGACTAGAGAACTCCTTTGCAATAGTGGGTTTTGGGGTTCCTGTGCAGTACACCTCTACTATGCAAGTATTCCTCACACAGGAATTTGTCCTGGCACCATATTTGTCTCAAGTGACTCATCTTTCTGGCAGAAGATAAGATTGGATGAACCTGGGGATGTTTTGCACCTGAGTCAGCCTAGACGCACCAGATTCTTTTTTAACTATTAGGAGCTAAGGCTTGTATTAGTTTCCATAGCTGCTGGAACTATTGACCATAAACTGGTGATTTAAAACAACAGAGATTTATTCCATCATGGCCCTGGAAACCAGAAATTCAAAGTCACAGAGTAAGCAGGGATGCATTCCCTTTGGAGGTGCTGGGGGAGAACTCTTCTTTGCCTCATGCAGCTTTAGGGGCTGTTGATATTCCTTCTTTGGCCGCATCCCTCCACCTCCTTTGTATATCTGTGTCCCCACTCTTGTTCTGCCTCTGACAAGGTCATTGATTTTAGGGCCTATCTATGGTTAATTCAAGACCACTAATCTAATTATATCTGTAAGAGCTCTTTTTCCAAAGAAAGTAACATGCACAGAGTCAGTCTCTTAAGATCTAGAGGTGTCCTCTTTTTTTAAAGGGCCACTACTCAATTCTCTGTACTCAGAGACAGAGATGCAAAGTAGAGGATGGACATGTAGGGAGTGGGTTGACTCGGCAACATTTGGGTACAGGCATAGAAGAATACAGGTCTAACATGAAGGAGAAAAGTAAGGCTGATATAGAAGGAAAGACATAAATGAAGGGGATTTGAGCCCCAAGAGAGGCAGAGAGATGATTTCTGCTTTGGTTTTGTCTGACTTTCTGGTGCGAATTTTTCAGCAATTCTCTCATTTCTAGTTTGAATGGATTTCTCTGCTTTGCAACCAAGAGTCTTGATCAGACAAAATAGAACAGTGAATGCATAAGGGAGTAAGTGTCAATTTTGGCAAACCTCAGCCTTCTTCCACAGTCCTCTGTGAGTGTCGTCCCTGTGTCACAGAAGAGGGAAACACAGCACCGAGGTGAAGTGGTAAACTCTGGACAGCTAAGTGGCAGAACTTTCCACTTCCTGATCATCAGAAAAATCAGCGCTTATTCTCTCAGGATCTATTATATTCTAATTGTACCTGGCCCGATCTCTAGGTGCTTTGCAGTGACTGGTTGGTGTCTAAGGGCAAATGACCTCTTTAACCACTCTGAGATTTGAAAATGGCTCAGTCTTCACACCCACTCTGCTCACTGGCTCCATTACCTACTGACACCTTCAGAAGAATGAGGTCCTGGACCGTCTCTATCCAGTCTAAGTACAGTATTTCTCGGCATCAGGCACTTCTTGCTACAAGTAGAGAAGTTTTCATCCTTTGGTCAGTCTCTTTAGGGAAAATGTTAACAAAAATGATCCTCAAAGTATAGTTTCTAATAATGTAGTTAGATAGCCTTCAGTGAGAGGTTCAGCTCCGGCCGAGTGACTTCCTGTTGTGTTTGTTTTATCCTGGGAATGTCTCAGCCTGCCTGCCTCCAGCCTGTCTGTCTGATGCGAGGAACGTCATTATATAGTTGCGTATGGGCCCTGAGGAGTAGCGGCAGTTGTCACCAACTGCTGCTGTCCAAGGTTGCTGCGATGCCTCTGGTGATGCGGGATTATTTTAAGTCTGAGGCTGAGAGGCTGTGAGACTTTGGATAAACCACTTTCCTCCTTACAGTAGTGCGCACTTTGATCTTTAACTTTATGCATCTTCTGTTCTGTACCCTTGAAGATAAAGGCATTTCAGTCCACATTCACAGCCTGGCTCCTATTTCTTATGTAACCCTTAAGTCAAACAAGCATGTGTTGTGGGTGGCTTTTCAGAAAGCGACTTGATTTTTCTCTTCTACTCCGTCTTTAAACCTTCTCTGCTGGGAAAACTATTTCTCTTCCTGGGTAAACTCTATCTGATGACAAGACTTCTGAACCCTCCTAGGTGTCAAAACAGAGTCTCAAAACAATTACTCAAATGTTCTGTCCAAGGTTATGGTTAAAAGTTTTCTCTGAATTCAAAGTTTCAGCTTCTCTCCTATAGATGGGAAATGAAAGCATAATCACTGTCTTCTGTCTTTCCAGTCATCTTTATTTGGGCTTGTTGGTGTCCCTGCACCTGTGCCCCAAGCTAGAGCACTGTTTTCTGGTCCTTCGGTAATTGGGGCACAGGAGGCAGCAGAGGAAAAGATAGTAACAAAGTTCTTACTTGTCTGATTCTTCTGAGATTAAATAATACATTCACTTGTGGAACATTTTCTGGCATCTTGTAAAGGACACGTCTTCATCACTGGGAACCTGAACCTCCATTAAGACATGGGGTCCAGTGTGTCACTTTTTGTTTGTTCTTTGCTTTTCCTTGGCTCCCAGGACTCTAACAATATGTTCAATGTCTTAGTCTGTGCTGCTATAACAAAATATCTGAGACTGAATAATTTATGAAGAACAGAAATTTATTTCTTAAAACTCTGAAGGCTGGAAAGTCCAACATCGAGGTGCTGGCAGCTAGTGAAGGCCAGATCACTGCTTCCAAAATGGTACCTCTAGAGGGGAGGAATGCTGCCTCCCTGCATGGTAGAAGGTGGAAAGGTGAGAAGGGCTACGTGTCTTCCTCATGTCATCCTTTAAAAGGATGCCTACTTTTCTTAAGAGGAAAGAGCTCTCTAACCTAATCACCTCTTAAAAGCCCTTCCTTGGATCTAAGATTTAAACATGTGAATTTGGGAGTGGACACATTGCTTGGCTTCGCTTTGCTAAGGTTTCTGTGTCCCACCAGATTTCTTTCTTGAAAAGGACCTGAAACTGGCCCTTGCACAGTCTCTCGAGTGGCTCACATCTGTGCTCCATAGAACACTCCCACATTTCTCACCCAGATAAATACTAAAGGAATAAGGGTGGGTGGTTCCTAATGAGGCAGTTCTGCTGCTTGCTGACCAGTGGGCTCTTTCCTTGCCTTTTAACCTTTCCAGGTGGGATTCAGACAAGACTTCACTGAGCATCCTGAACTGTGGTGTCACATTCCAAACTCACCCAGTGGCCTCCAGAAAGCCTTTTTCTTTTGTTTGGACATTGGGAGGAAGGGCTCACAGCTCTCCTTTAAGAAATCTTCCCTGGAAATCCTCCCTAATCACTTACTCTGGATCCTTTCATCTGTTCAGTATGGGAAACGGTTGACTAATTTACTTCCCTTGAAATTCTTGGTATATTTCCTCTATTTCAAAATTTCTATTTCAGTTAAAATGTTTAATTTAACAACTATAGCAAGATTTCATTTGTTTATTCAACTAATATTAAGCTTCCAATAGACTGGTACTGCCCAATAGAAATATAAGGCAAAGTACATATGTAATTTAACATCTCTTAGAAACCATATTAAAAAGAAGGAAACAAGTGAAATCAGTTTTACTAGTTGATCTTATTTAACCTAATATATCTGAAACATCATAATTTCTGTATGAAACATTATTTAGCAATTAGTAATGAAAGATTTTTAAAATTTACTATAAATCTCTGAAATGCAGTTTATATTTACGCCACATTCCAGTTGGGACCAGCCACATATCAAGAACTCAATGTAGTAGACAATTCAGCAGTGGACTGTACATTCTATAAACATCTGTTCTACTGACATCTGTCTTGTTGATTGATATATACAAAAGTGCTTGGCATATAGAAGTACTAAGTATTTATTTAATTGAACTGAAATACAATTGAAATAATAAATTGTCAAGGGGATCATTGACCAGCTTCCGACAGCACTTCTAGTCTAAGTGATTCATTGCTGCACAGAATTCGTTTGGCAACATAGTTTGTGTTTCATTTATTCCACAGTATTTAAGTTCCCTGCAAGAGGTGGTGCCATTGTCTTGTTCAGCTCTACATTCTTAAAATCATGCCCAGTTCTTGGTATTGTGACGTGAAGATTCGTGAAGTCAACAAGATTCAGGGCCCACCCAGTGTTAGTTGGTTTTGTAGATACTGGGACACAAATAGCATAATCTCTTCTGTTAGAGATCACAGATAATAAAAAGTAAAGAGGGATATGGAGGACATAAAGAAGGTGGCATGATGGGTTATGAAGGGGGCTGGGGGAGTACAGAGGAGGAGTTAGTCTCATAAAGGGCAGGGGAAGGGCTGCGGACTGTGTCTTAACCACAGCTCTCTATTTTCTCTCTGTTGCAGCCACCTTAACCTTTCATTTTTTCAAAAACCCCAAGCCCATTACTGTCTTTACCCCTTTCCTTCACCTTTCTCTCTCTCTCTGTCTCTCTGTCTCTCTCTCTCTCTCTCTCTCTCCCCTACAGCTAGTGCCTTCTCATGTCCCAGCTTGTACAGCATCCCCTCAAGAGGGCCATTCCTGGCTACTCTCTGCAGGGCTCATCACCCTCAACACGCTGTCATGACTACTTTTTACTATGTCATCCGTGATCTTGTGTATGCATTGACTCCCACATCAGAAGTAAAGCTCTAAGGCATGAGTCACTGTCCTTTAACGGTTGCAATCATTCAGTTCCATGACTCATAATTGTGATTAATAGTTATTTATTAAATCTATGAATGAATTAAGGTCAAGAGTTTAAAGTCTTTGGAAGGCATCTGAAGACATAATTTGGGTTTCTGAGCAGGAAAACTGGGTTAATGTGTATGAAAGTTATTCTCTTAGTCTTAGGCACCTGGCAACCTAAGTTTTGTTTTCCAATTGCTTTGAAAATCTTACCGGGATAAATAGACACAACCTTTTGAATGTAATTTGGTGAGGGGTGATTTGGGAAACCCCCAGATGAGGTTCAAAGATCCCCAGCTTAAAAACTAGAAACTGAGACACCCCATACCAAAAGTAGAGGTAAGTGTTCAAAGAGATAACGCACAAAGCTCCTTTAAAGAACTAGGGCAAGTGGCTAGTGGCTTTGGGGAGAGAGGTTATGGCGTGAACCCCCATCCCCGGAAAGCAATTATCTTTGCTGGATACAGCGTGCCGGGCCGTTGCTAAGGACGCTCACTTTGTCCAATCGTTGAGCGTTTTACTAGGCTGTGCAGCACTCCGCGGTTGCTCTGGCAACGGACGGCAACAGCTCCAGACTCCAGCGGCGCAGACCGAAAGCTGGCGGCCTGGAGCAGGGTAGGGAGCCGCTCGGCAGTGGCATCTATGAGTCGGACGCGGCGTCTCGGCAGGGAACTCGGTGTGGAGTTGACATGGGATCTGAGAAGTACCGGGGTCAGAGGTCCTCGCAGATCCTGGAGTCAGAGTGCGGGGGTCAAAGGGTGTGTCAGGGTTGTCAGTTCGCCTTCCCCACCCCTCCCTTGGCTTGTTCTCTCACCCCTATTAAAGTTGCTGGAACTCACACTGATTTTGGTTCTTGGGATTCTCCAGCCAGGCAGGTAGCAAGGGGCAGGCGTCCTGCCAGGAGAGAAAGCCTGGGGATGGTCTCTCTTCTAACTTGGAATTACCCGAGGCCTCGGGTGAAGTCATTTTTCATCGTTCCTTACCAGGAAAATGGGGAATCACTCCATTTTCTTAAGATGGGGTGAGGATCAAACGCCTGACCAGCCAGCACCTCTTCAGATGTACTTATCTATACGCTCACCTTGCATAGCCCGCCGGCCCCGTCCAGTGACCATATAGACGGCCAGCTGCCTTTCTAGTTGCTCGGTTTGGCCTCAGAAAGTGCCGCATGGTCAGGTTAAGGAGTGGTCTTCTGTAGCCGCAGACTCTGTACAGGCCGCAGGGTCCTGTCCTCCAGGAGGCCGGCCTGCTCGTCTGGGGTTCTTTGCTCCCTGCCTCTCTTGTGGTTTGACCTTTTCATTTTGGAATACTACACCCAGTGTATTTCATCTGATCATTCTTTCCCATTCTCCTTCACTCCTTAAAGCGATTGCAAGACAAGACTGTTCTCGTTGATGAATTTATACCGTGGTTCATCTTTGACTCTATGTTAAGTTTAGAAATAAGAGCTGAACTAAGGTCGAAGTTGAACACAGTAAAAAGTACCCAGAAGGATAAACCAGCAGCAATTTAATTCAGAAACTTAACCGTTGGAGAGCTTTAGTTGTGAGAATACCTAAGAAAATTTCACAAAATTCTAATTCATAGACCTTGCTCATTTGTCTCAAGTTAGTAGGAAGGTCTATTGATACATATCGATCGGTTGCATTGTGTCTTTGTTCCTCTAAATTTTTCTGTGGCGCTGATTTCTGCTTCACCGTCTTCCTTGGGAATGTTGAGGAGACTGTTCCCATGCATGTGGCTACCTGGGCGGACGCTGCTGGCAGCACCCGTGCCTTCTTCCCGTGGTTTTCTCCAGTCTGCACAAGTGTTCCACCCCAAACTCACCAGTGTAGTCAGGATCACCTCACCTCATTCTTCCCCTAAGCTCCCTGATTGGAACAGCAAAGAGAATCACCTACTTAAGAGGCTGATTTTCTGTCTTCTGACTCAGCTGAGTATGAATGGAGTTAAAATTTCATCTTCCCTATCTATGCAAAATAACAACCTTAGTTATGTTCCTACCAATTTGTTTTGAAAACCTATATTATTGTTTTGGGTTCTTTGCTGTTGTCATTTGTCTCTTTTGTTTCTTGGTTTTCTTGTAATTTTTTTGTTTGGTTTTGTTTTTCACTCTAACACAGGAAGGATAGATGTATATAGATAGGCTTATACATGCCTAGAACATCTAAAAAGTTTACAAGAATTGATTTTATTATGTGTGATAGTATGAACAGCTACTTTGAAGAAAATGAGACTTTATGGTAGCCATTGCTGATTTCCTGTCATCTTGTTGTGAAGTCCAGTAATCCTTTTATTCTTTGTTTTGATTGGGTTTAGTGTTTTTTGAATCATTTAATTTCAATATGCATGAAATTATGGACAGCTATTTTGAAGAGAACAAGAGATATTATAGTATCCATTGTTGATTTTTCCTATTGTTTGGTTTAGAAGACCTTAATGCTTTCATTTTTGTTTTGATCGGTTTTATACTATTTTGTCTTGTTTAAATTCATTGTGTGTGAAGGTATGGACAACTATTTCAAAGAAAACAAGAGACATTATGGTAGCCACTGTTGATTTCCTGTTGTCGTGTATTGAAATCCTGTGTTACTTGCATTGTTTTGTTTTGATCTGCTTTGTTCTGTTTTAGTCTCTTTAATAAAAAAATTTTAAATTTCATCTTCCCAGGCCGGGGATTTAGCTCAATGGCATAAGCACCTTCCCAGCAAGTGTGAGGTCCTGAGTTTGATCCCAGGTACAAAAGAAAAAAAAAAGAAAAAAAGAAATGTCATCCTCCCTATTTGTGCAACTCTGTGAGGTCTTACTTTTCCCCAAAGTAGCGATTGTACCTCCCCTGGAAACTCACCAACACTTGATCCTTTCACTTTTTAGAAAGTGTTTTTCTGATGGGAAAATAATGATTATCACTTTGATATAATTTGTATTTCCCTGATAACTAGTTAGTTATGATTGTTATCTTAGTCACTTTTTCTTGTCGCTGGGATAAAATATTCAACACCCACAAGTTAAAGGAAGGAAGGTTTATTTCAGCTTGGAGTTTGTAGATGTCCACCGTTGCTGGCTCCAAGGCAAGGTGGCACAGCAGAGGGGCATCACAGGGGAGAGCAGTTCATGATGTGGCAGGCAGGAAGGCAGGGAAACAGCAGGCAGCGGCAGGCCTGCCTTCTCTCCATCCAGGCTACAAGCCTATTGTGTGTGCCACCCACGTGGGTGGGGAGGGGGCTTTCCATTATCCACACCTTTAATCCTTCGTCAGAAGTCAGATTATTTGTTGATACTTTGTTATGTTGAGGTATATTAATATTTTTTTCTCGGTGTACTCTTAAAGGCAGATTTATTGACATGATTTACATAGAGTAAAATTGACCAGTTTTAGTTGTACAGTCCCATGCACTGGTTTTGAAAATATGTCAGGTAACCACCACTGTAGAATGATTCTACCAGCTCAAAAAATCCTCTTATTCTTGGAGATTGTCTTTCCTCTTTCCTTACCTCCAGCCCATGACAACAAATAATCTGACCTCATTCTTTGTTTTCTAGAATGTCATGTAAGTGAAATCATAAAATATATAACACTTTTTGTCTGGCATGTTTTATTTAGCGAGTTGCTTCTGAGCTATATCTTTGTGGCCGTACATAACAATAGTTTATTCCTTTTTATTGCTCAGTACTGTTCCATTGAATGGATGTACCACTTGATGACAGACATTTGGGTTGCTTTAAGTGATGAATTTGATGGCGATGAATAATTAAATCTGATGCATTCATGTACAGGTCTTTGTATCTTATTAAATTTTTGATAAATAACTGAGTAAAATTGCTAGATTACATGGTAAATGTATGTTTAACTTTATAAGATACTGTCAGACTGATTTCAAAAGGGATTGTACCTTTTTCAGTTTCCATGAGCATCGTATGAAAGTCTCACTTATTCTACAACCTTGCCAGTAGGTGATGATATTGTTCATTTTAGCTATTATCCTAGGAGTATAATGATGTATTAATTGCACATTTTAATTTGCATTTCCCTAATGATTAATGACATTGAACAGCATGTGTATATTTGTTAGTATATCTTTGGTGAATAAGTCTAGTGAATTTCATAAAGTTCCTGTTTTTATCTTTTGTCTGTATTTTGCTCAGTTATTTAGTGTCTGTTCTTATGTTTTATCTGTATATTATTCAGCTATTTAGTTATGTTCATATCTATCTGTCTGCTAATTATATATAATTAGAATATTTTTCAAGAATCTATGTTTGTCTAGAAATATATACATGTATTCTATAAGTATATACATATATTTATGGTGAGTTTTGAATTCAGGTAGTTTAAGTCCTACCTTGTTTTTATTTTTCAAAGATGATTTATCTATTCTGGATCTTTTACCTTTTCATGTGAATTTTAGAGTTAAATTGTTGCTGCCTATAAAAAGTCCTGCTGGGACTTTGGCTGGATTTCATGATCAGTAGGTTAGGGAGAATCAAAATCTCAGCAATGTTGACTCTTCCAACATAGCCTTTGATATCTGTATTGATACCTGTATTTCATAACTTACAATTTTAGTTTTTATAAATTAAAGTAAAACACAATATTTACTGCTTAATTCAGTCAATGTTAGTTTCTCCCTACTCAGATAGTTACTGTTTTCCATCCTCTTGGTTCTTTTCTGTGTCTCAGTTTTTCCATTTGGAATCACATGTCTGCTACTTGAAATGCATCTTTAGAATTCTGTTAGTTAAAATGTGCCACCTGCAGTCTCCTCTCTCTGAAAATTATTTTTTCCTTCTTCCCAGAACAAAATATATTTACTGGCTTAATATTAAGATTACCAGCATGCTGACAATTTCTCTTTCCTTTTCCTTATTCTTTAGGAAGCCAGCCATCTAACACTTGTTACTTTGGAAATGCTGTCTGGCACCCACGTCTCTCTTCTTTCAGGATTTTTCTTGCTCTTTGATGTTTCACAATTTTTTAGTTGGATAGATACTTATTTTTATAGAATTTATATATTGCTCTCTACCAAATATGGAAAATAAAACTATTATCTCTTAATGTAAAATTCTTACTATTTCCCCTCTAAGCACTGCCTTAGCTGTACCATACACGTTTCAAAATACTATATTTTTATATTCCTCCAATGCATTATATTTTCTAATTGCTCCTGTAACTTCCTGTTTTCCTAATGAATTATTTAGCAGTGTGCTTTTTAAACTCCAAATGTTAGGGTTTCCCAAATATTTTTTGTTTTTGATGTTTGATTCCATTATGACCAGCAAAGATACTTTATATGGTTTCAGTTCTTTTAAGATTTGTGATTGTTTTATGGTTCAAGAAATGGTCACTTTTTAAAACCTAATGATCGCTTTCCATATTTCTTTTGGTGTGGGTTTGTTGGCAACAAATTCTTTCAACTTCTGTTCATTTGAGAAACACTTTATTTTGTCTTCATTTTTAAATGACATTTTCACTAGAGAAATTTAAGTAAATGTTTGCCCCTTTCAGAAGTCTAAGGCTTTCATAGTTTACATTGCAAGTCAGCTATAAATCTAATGGAAAGAAATGTTTTTTTTCTGTGACTGATTTTAGGATTTTACCTTTTCCTTCAGTTTCTCAGCAGTTTTACTGTGATGTGACTAAAGGTACCCTAATTGAATTCTTGCAGCTTCTCAGATCTCATACTGTTCTCTCTGTCTGTCTCTGTCTCTCTCTCTCTCTCTCGCTGTCTCTCTCTCTAGTCTTCTCATTTTGTGTAATTCTTTTAGCCATTATCCTAACCCTAGTGTAAGGTCCTTCATTAGTTTTGGAAAACTCTTAGTCATTCATTTTCAAATACTATTTCCATCCCCTTATTTCTCTCTTTTCTTTCTGGAATGCCAATTACATGTGGATTAGACTATTTCACTGTGTCTCATGTGTCTCCCACACATCACTCATTTATTTTCTTTTTTGCTCCGACCTGTGCCTTATTTTAAACATTTTCTATTAGTTTGTCTTTGAGTAAATTAATTTCATATTCTTCTGTGTCCAGTCTACAGATAAATCCATCCAATGTACTCTAACTTTCAGATACTGTATACTGTACAGTTCTAAAATTTTTTTCATAGATTTCATAGCTCCATTAAAATTTTCCACTGTCATCTGTTTTTCCATGTTTTCCTATTGCCACCTTTAAAATAGTTAACAGGTTGCTTCCACTCCTGCATCATGTATGTGTCCCTTTTCCTCAGTTATCAATAACATTTATTTCTTCTGCTCATTGTGCAAGTTTTGATTATCTGCTAGGTGTTTCATTTAACAGAACACACAGACTCATGATATTATTTTCTCCAGAAGAGCTTGCTGATATCTACAGTCTCTGAAGAAGCTAAACTGTGCCATTGCTAAGCTGCAGTTCTAGTTAGACGTGGTCCATCTCTAGTTTGTCCCTGTTCCTTGAGCATGGCCTTCTTAACATTTGATTATAAGCTTTGCAAGTCTTTGCCCCCCTTATCCCCTAAATATTACAGTTTCAAATTTTGCCTTCGGAGGCTTTTTAGTTTTCATTATTAGCTCCTACTGATTTTACAGAAAGCTGGGTTTCAGTGTCTACATTTTGATTATCTCTATCTTCCCTGTGACCCTTCAGAGTTTCCGGTGTAGTTCTGTAGTGTCCCGTTGCATGCTGCTTCAAAAACACGAACACTTTGAGTTCCACACTTGCGCTCTTCCTCTGGCAGAACTCTTGTTAGCTAAGTGTGCAAGATGATGGAGTTTTCACCTGTTTCCGCAGCCTCGCTTCTTCCTTGGGTCTGGCTCTCCCAAGGCTTTTGACTGCAAGCTCTCCTCTGTATCCTCAGCCTGGGGAGTTCTGCCTCTGAAGATTTTGAGCTTTGGGCTGGGGATTTAGCTCAGCGGCATAAGCGCCTGCCTTGTAAGCAGGCAGTCGTGAGTTCGATCCCTGGTACCGATAAAAACGAAAAAGACAGAAAAAAAAAAAAAAAAGATTTTGAGCTTAAGTGTTCACTTCATCCACTCAGATGCTGAACCTTTTTCTCGTGTCTAGAGAGGGAAGAGCTGTGTTTGTAGAGGCCCTTTCCTCTATGAGACCCTTTCTAAGCACCAGGAGAACAGATTTCACATTGCTTTTCTCCTTCAGCTGCAGAGCTCTCCACAGCCCCGTGTCTCAGCACACGACCCACAGGGAAATCTGAGCATAGTCCTCTAAATCCTGTGTCATGCTAGTTTCATGACCATTAATTATTTTATTGGTTTCCCTCTTACTTTAAGAATCACTCTGCCTACTCCAGACTAGATCTTCTCTCTGTGCCTAGGGTTAGCAAAACTGCATCCCCAGTGATCCCAGCTCACCAATGATGATGGGCCATGTCCCTTTGGTAATTGTTATTTTAACCCATGCCTGTTCTATAGCATTCTAATGTCTTTAAAAATAGGACCTGTGAATTTACCTTTTGTTTTGAGTTATTGAAGTAAATGTATGGACCCAATGCTATTAATATATACTTTTGAAGAGTAGAAGTTCTACCTATATTATTTATTTTTAATTACTTTAACCTTCATTTCTTACAAGACAGGCAATTGAATGAATGGGAAAAGTGCAGGGCCAACAGCAGGAGGATAGCATGGCAGAGACAAACCAATGTATGCTGGCTGTAACCATTAATGTAGATGGCTTCAGGTCAGCAATAAAAAGAAACACAGAGAGAGTGGATCAAGAAACAAGATCCATCGATATACTGTATACAAGAAACACATTTAACTCAAAAGGAAATTCATAGGCTGAAAATCAAAGGAGAGAAAACAACTGTTCCACATGACAGGAGACCAGAAAAAAACAAGGGTAACTTGCCCATCAACCACAGAATGGGTAAGAAAGACATAGTATTTTCATAAAATGGAAAGCTACCCACATGTCAAGTAGAATAATCTTGGGGCTCTTGTAGGTAAATGGATGCAACTGAAGATCATGTTCATGAGCACAACAGTTTGAACTCATATTAGTGAACCTTAGCGCAAAAACAGAAGGAGGTAATGGGATCCAAAAAGAAAATAGTCACTGTAAAAGTGATGTGGGAAGAAACACCTGGGAGAGAAAGCTGGTAACTAGTGTTAATTTCCTATTGTCTTGTCTTCAACTCTTGTATTGTTTTCACAAATTTTGTTAGGTTTGGCTTTGTTCTGTCTTGTTTTGTTAGATTTTACTTTGTCTGATGGTATGGACAGCTACTTTTTATTATAGTAATCATGATTTACCATTGATTTACTATTATCTTATTTTGAAGTCCTTTAATGTTTTCATTCTTTTGTTTAATTGGTTTTATTGTTTGATTTTACTATGTGTGATGGTATGAACAGCTATTTTAAAGAAAATGAGCCATTATGGTAGCCATTGTTGATTTCCTGTAATCGTTTTAAAGTCCTATCATGCTTTTATTCTTTAGTTTTGATTGGTTCTATTTTGTTGTGCTTTATTTAATTTTATTACGTGTGATAGTATGGACAACTTTTTTGAAGCAAATGAGATATTACAGTAACAATTATTCATTTCCTGTTATCTGGTTTTGAAGCCCTGTGATGCTTTCATTCTTTTGATTGGTTTTATACTACTTTATTATGTTTGATATTACTGTGTGTGAAGGTATGATCAACTATTACAAAGAAAACAAGAGACATTATAGTAGCCACTGTGGATATACTGTTGTCTTGCTTTGAAGTCCTGTGTTTCTTGCATTGTTCTGTTCTGATTTGCTTTGTTTTGTTTTATTCTCTTTAAAATAAAAAACTGAAAAAGAACTGAGAAAATTTTCACTTATTGAGTTTCTTTTTTACAGTATGTTTTTGTGGGTTTTTTCAAGGTGCTTTTTCCTTAGTTTGCTTGTTTGACTGTGAGCTGCTTATCTTCCTACTTGGAAAATTATTTGTAGGAAGTTCTTTGATGACCAAGATGAAGGAGCAGCCCTCTAGAGAGGACCTGCGTTTGCCTCTGCTAGGTACATGAGGGAAACTACTTGTCCAGGGCTGCTTTAAAGTGGAATCACACCTGAGCATTTTGGAGACCAGAGATGATGTGAATTTGGGCTGAAAATCTACTGGAGAGTTGGTTTGTGATTCCAGTTTCTTAAGAAAATTTTTTAAGCCTCTTTTTACTGTTTAGTGCCAAGGAAAATTCCCTTGCATTCTGTTACAGATGATAAAAGGATTTATCCAGTCTCCCCTCTCTGGGATAGACCATGGGCTCTGATGCCTTTCTCCTGAGACCTGTAAGGTAGCCACAAGCAGATGTCAAGGTCCCTTTGTCCTGTGAATGATCCATTTCAGTTGCCTGTCTGCTTACCTGTCTTGGTGCTTATTTTCAGTCAGGTGTTGAGGAGGTAGTTCCTTATGGTCTTTTCATTCTTTGATGTTTTTGAGAAAATTAAATAATATTTGAACTAGTATTTCTAGTTGTTTTCAGCAAGTGAGTTTCAATAACCAAGACATCTTATATTTGAAAACAGTGTGTTACCTAAGTCACTAAATTGTCAAGGCTGGGCTTGAACTTGAAATCATCCTGCCTCAACTTCCCAGAGTGCTGGTATGGCATGAACCACCATACCTAGCTAACAATGTATTACTTTTTAATAAATATATTTGAGCCCAATTACTTAAGTGCTACTTGTAAAACCACCTTAGAAGCTTAAATGTGAAATATTCTTACTCTCTTTTCCTCTCACTTTCATTTCCCAGAAGAAACCAATTGATTTTTGTATTTTATTATTTATTGACAGCCTCAGAGTAAATCTTTTATGAAATTTGAATGTATTGATTATTCACTATATGAAAAAGATGGAAAAATCCAGCTTCAGCCAATGCCAACTGGAAAAGGTATACATTTAGACTCAGGAGTTCAATGTTTTCTTTTTTGATAGAATGAGTATAATACTTTCATTCTATATTACATTTAGAGATATCAAAATAAATGCATGTCTGAAAAGGGAAATGGTACTTAGAGGGGATTATTTTACTTCACATCTTGTGTGTGAGTTTAAGTTAGTGTTATTTTGTGGAAAGACAACAATACCTACCTCAGGCTCATGTATGAAAATGATTCATGCAATCCTAAAATAGAGGGAAGTTATTAGCTTTTATTAATTAATGATATGGTCACAAGCTTTAGGAATACTTTTGAGAATATGTGTCCATTTTCACAGAAAAAAGACTTAGAACATGAAAACTCTACTCAGTTTTTAAAAAGCCCACATAACCCATAAGTGTGGAAGGATGTTTTGGTTAGTACACACTTGGGATCAATCATGCAGAGATTCTTGACCTTGGGTGTGGAGACTTTAAGATTTTATCTTTGAAACAACAGTGTCCATACCTTCTTCATCAGCTTTCCAGGGGATTCAGATCGCAGAGGCTAAAGATCACTGGTTTGGGGTGAGCACGTTGCAGAGCGTGGCTCAGAGCTTAAGCTCTCTCACACTTAGCATCGTTAAAAGTGAAGAAGCGGCAGCCCTTCTCTCAGGGCGAACTCTTCCTCCCAAATGACTCCTTCCAAGATCTATTTCCTCATTAACACTGCAGAGACTCGTAGCATTTGGCTGTTCTTCATACAAAATGTCTTTCCAGGGGCACAGGGCTTGAAATAAGGCAGAAGTAATTGTGGGATCATGGCTGGGAGAATTTCAGCCTGGGCCGAGGAGAATGTGTGAGGAGGCATTGATGTATTGCAGAATGACTCTCAGGCAACTTAATTTGAAAAACTGTTCGGTTGGTCCTTTGATTTCTTTGAGAATTTAAAGTGCTTTAGTTCTTTGATTTTTTAAAAGGGTCATAGTTATTACTTGAGGTGGTGAAAGGGAAACATGGACATAAAAAATATGCTTGATGGAAAAGCTTGTTGAAAAGGGTATGATATTAAAGCGGAGATCATCATCTTAAATTGAATACCCAAAAGTCAGCTCAATGGACTTTATAAAGAAAAATTAGTGTGAAATGACCAAAGAAAACCCTTGTAATTTCCCTAGCAGCTCATAAGAACCATGTATTTCATTTTAGAGTGACATTTCTTTGCTTTCATAAGCTATCTAAAATGTAAGGTTGCTCTAATAGCATTATGATCTGACTGCATCTCTGTCTCTATTTAATTTCCTTGGTAGCCCAAGTTCAGTGACTTTGGCTATTCCATGTTCTGTACAGCTATGTTGTTGATACTTGTTTTTATGATAAACAATCCACCCAAATTTGCAACAATGGCTCTGAAAAAGCTCTAATTAAAATAAATTTCAAGGTTAAGCTATTTTTATTCATGCCTGAAAACACCAATATTTGTAGCTTATTAAATCAATAACAGTGTGGTAAGCATATTTCAAAACCAGGAAGGCAGAAATTTGTGTTTATGAAAGCCAAAATTAGTCTTGCAGTGTTTTGGAATGTGCCTGGTGATTAATTATAGGTGATGTGTATTATATGAAGCCTGAAAGATTTTGGTGGGAGGTGGAACGAAAGGGCCCTTATGCATTTCATTTCTGGTATAATCCCTTTCACTCTCAGAAGGAATTAAGGTTCAATAAAAAGGAAAAACAGAAGGATGCAGCCTAAGAATACTAATTAATAATTTTAACTCTTCCAGAATGAGATTTTGTAATAAATGGTAGGCTGTCAGTTGCTAAGTCATGAGATATTACAGAGAAGGGAAAGGCAACATACTCTTCCACAATATGGCTTGTTGTGTTAGAACCCTTAGTGGTGGGGGATTCTGTACTTGTTAATCATTTGTGTTTTTACATCGCTGTTTATAATTACAATTAAACAGATGGTTTCACAAAAGATAGTGTGTCCTTAGCAATTAAAACCATGGCAAGCAGCTTTTCCTCTTCCCCAACATACAATTAAACTGAATAGAATCACATAACCCAGGGGGCTCTTCAGAAGAAAGGGTCTGTGTAGATTCCAGTAGATTAGTATTCTGTTTCCCCAGCCCTATCATCTTGACCCCTCGCCAAACTCACAGCTTTGCAGCTGGCAAAGAGCTTCCAAACACACGTGTGTTTTATGAAGTAGTTTATTTTTCTCTGCTTTCTCTCCCACATTTTATTTTTGCCATGTAGGGATTAATAGAATATGTTTTAAAATGGTGTTTTTGGAAGAGTATTTTTCAGGTGTTGAGGGTGCTGTATCTATACAGGTATCTAAATTCTGGGAGCTCAGCTAGTGTGTGAAATTCCTCAAGGATATGAGAAAATTAACCTTTTGGATTTTTTTTTCTTATCCAGAAAACTGATCTTGACATGTTTGCTTTAGAAAAAATTCATTCATTTCAGGGTATAGTCATCTTTGTATTACTATAACAAATACCTGAGATAAATCAATTTAAAAAGAGGAAAGAGGTTTGGAGGTTTCAGTCTATGACTGATTGATCCCCTTGCGTTAGGCCCATGGTGGCACAGGACATCTTGGTGGGAGCCCATGGTGGAGAAGAGCCAGTTTGCCTCATCATGGCAGGATGTGAAAGAAAGAAAGAGATCAGTGTTCTGTAATTTCCTTCACGTGCCCACCCCCAGTGACCTACAACCTCCCACTAGGCTCCACCTCCTTTAGGAAGACTCCACCTCCTCCCAGTGTCATAAGCTAGCGACTAAGGCTTAACACATGGGCCTTTAACCCCACCAGAGTTAAAGGACTCTTTTACCAGAGCCCTTCTTGGGGGACATTCAAGATCCAAACTATAGAACAGGGTTCTTATTAAAAGAAAATAGAAAATAGAAATTTACTAATTCCTAATTCAACATATTAATATTAGGAGATCTTTAATAAAAATTCAGCACCTCCACAGAGCATTTCGCTAGGCAAAATGGGACTTTGTGGCCAGTGGCTTCTCCTATGAGCCAGATCTCAGCGGTGTGAATGACTCTTCCCCAACGCGGGGGAGTTGGAGCCTGCTGAGGTCTATTCACAGATGAAATCTTGGAAATGTGTTTCGTTTGCCTGAGCACAAATAGGCCCAAGTATACATTCAGTGATTGTAGGTACAGGCTTTTGTGCCCACAAGTAAGCAGTTACTTGCTCATGTAATTAACCATCTGCACCTTATTATGGGGGTGCAGCTGGCTAATTGTACTCAGAGCCATAGGGCAGGTTCAACTGCTCATTTGAAATGTATTTGCAGAAAAGGACAATGACCTTTAAAAATGAGTCCTTAAATTTAACCAATTTACTGTGAGGTCACCACTCCCAGGTTTTTGTTTTGTTTTGTTCTGAAGTGAAATTCGTATTTATATGAGAAGTGGTATTTCTATTTGGGTAAAGCAGTCATACAGAAGTGTTGGATAGTGCTCACTTTGGCAGCACATATACTAAAATTAGAAATGTTGGACAGATAGTATCAAACAGGAATAAATGAGATTCTTCACATAGTTCAAATTATTTTGGCTCCTCATTTTGGAGCATGGTACATCAATATACACGTACGTGTATTCATAAACTTGTCTGAATGAATGAACCTGGAGCATTACTGAGACTTTACATGAGGTAAATGTATTAACCAGTCCAAAATCACCCTCAGCAAGTGCTGGATATTACTCTTGGTTTCTATTGGTTGGACTGAGAGCCTAACATAATGCTAGAGAGGAGAATCTTAAACTTTAGTGTGGGTCCAATTAATAGTCAGTGCTAATCCATTGCATATTAAGTGTAACTTAACTGGAGACTTACAAGAATATGCCCAATAGGTGGCTACTTCTGTCATATCATGTATTGAATCTCTAAGCTCAATAACTATAAAAATTTGTAGGATGAATTGAGAAAAAAGACAAGGGATATCCAGCGCTAACTGGTATAGTGGAGAGAACTCTGGGGTGGGGAATTGTGGAAACTATGAGCTGGTTTTGGTTCTACCAGAGCGCACACCTGTGTCGAATGCATTAGCCTCCCATGGACAGTGGATCCAAAGGGCTTTGCAAACCAGCATGCCTATTTGGACGTAGTATTGCCTGGGTTCTATTGTGAACCTACTAAAACAGTACCTCTGGGGGAGAATAAGGCAGTTCTGAGTCCTTTAGGAGAATCTGGATTGCATATTTTTATACTTTCTGAGTTTTAAGAAATGTTTACCTTTTAAAATAAACTCAGAATCTTACTTGTGAAACATAGCATACATGTAGATGTATGGAGCATGTATGTGCCATCGTACCAAGAATTAAAAAAGAACTAGAGGTATAATGTCCACTTGGGTCAAGATTAGAATGGGAACGTTCTGAAAATCTTTTCCCTCCTCTCTCAGCTTAGAGGTAATTATTATCTTTTCTTTCATAATAGTCATTCTTGGTTTCTAATATAGTTTTAAGTTTATATGCATCCCTAAAAGTATTCTACAGCTTTTCTGTTTGAGCTTTATCTAAACTGAGTCACATTATATATATTCATGTTTTGTGTTATTTTTCTCTCAAATTAATGTAAAATGTTCACCCATTTGTTGGTCTGGCTGCGTGTCATCTTGATTGATTTTTTGTAGTCTATTATAGGAAAACAATTTATATATGTTAATGAAAACATCTATTGTTCCCAATATTTCCTTATTATGAGTAACACTAGTATGAATAGATTTGCTCATGTATTTGCTGCATGAATATGCACACATTTCTCTGCACTATGTACAAGGCCAAAAGATAAGACATGTAAATCTTGAGGTTTAATAGATAATAAAAATATTGCTTTCTGGAGTGGTTTTTATCCACATGCATCCCATCAGCAAGTATATAGGATTTTTTACTATGATACAGAAGAGCTGGGTTCAAAATGATCAGACTCAAATTTTGCCCATATGGTGTATGTGTAGTGGTAACTATGATTTTAATTGTATTTTCCAGGTTTTTGATAAGGTTGATCGTGATTCATACATTTATTTGTTGTTTGGGTATTCTCTAATAAAATGCCTAGTTTTTTTCTTGTTTTCTGTTGGGTTGTCTCATTTTTTTCATACAATGTATGAATTCTTCAAACATTCTGGTATTGGGTATTTGTTGGTTCTGTGTTCCAAGCATTTTCTCCTATTCTGAAACTTGACTTTTAATTTTTTATATGGCATCTTTTGATAAAACATAACTATGCATTTTATAAAAACATAAATATTGTATATGCTTATAACCATTTGGCTTACTGAACATGAATTTCTAACTGAATGTAGTCAGACCTGTCTTTGTCTTTGTGGTTAATACTTCTGTGTTTAAAAGTTCCACTCTAGGGCTGGGGATTAGCTAAGCAGCATAAGCACCTTCCTGGCAAGCACAAGGTCATGCGTTTGAGCCCTGGCACCAGAAAAAAAAAAGTTCCACTCTTTAATGAAAGTTTTCTCCCAATTCACCTTCTAAATAGCCTCTGTTTTGTTTTTCACATTTAGATTTTAATTCTACCTGAAATTTGTGTGTGACGCAAGATAGGACTAAGACTCCTCCCGTCTTTCTTATATAGATACTTAGTTATTCAAGCATCATTTACTGAAAAGTATATTATATTCTTACTGTTCTAGTTCACCTTAGTTAAAAGCAAGAATTAAGCAATTTTAGCTGTCATTCTGTTCATAAATATGTACACACATACATACCTGTAATTAGGAGAATTTATATTAACAAAAATGAGAAAAATTATATTTCCATGAACCCATCAACTATCTTAAACAATATTGCGATTGTAATTTCATCTAATATTGTATTTGTATCCTGCCCCTTTTGAAATTTTGCTAAGTCATTTTATGGAAAGTTCCAGATTACCTATCATTTTATGGGCAAGGATTTTTTAATAATAAAAATTAGAACCTGTCTTAATTACTTTCCTCTCATTGCTGGAACAAAATACTTGACACCCAGAATTAAGTAAGGAAAGGTTTATTAAGCTCACAGTTTATAGAGGATTGTGTTCATAATCAGCTGGCTCCAACACACAGTGGCACATGGCAGAGGCCATGGCAGCAGCAGATACCAAAAGTGACAGAAGCAAAATGGGCGAAAGGGAGGAGCAAGCCTCTTTCCCTCCTTTATCCTGCATGCAGGGTACCTGGCCCCCGGTGAGTATGATAATCACACTGCCAATCCCAGCAGTAGGCAGTGAACCAGTCACAAACTCTAAATACAGAGACCTCCATAAAGCCTGCCCCCATGACCACATGAGGCTTTTGGGGAGACATCCAGACAAAAACCATAACAGTACCCTCACAAAATTAAAAGTAATTTCTTAAATCATCTAATAGAGTTAGTCATGTTTCATTTTCCTATCTCTGAACTTCTGTGTTTTTAAAAATGTTCTTAGTTTGATCACACTGATCTCCAAAGAGTTCTTACTTCTTTGGAGCAAAAATTGCATTTGGTTTATATTCCCTACGTCTTTCACTTTCTTTAGCTTATTACAGAAAGCTTTAACCATATATTTAGACTGGTATAATATATTCCCATGTGTCCATCATACAACCTTAGTAGTTAAGATGGTAAAGAGCATTTTAAAACAACCAGAAGACCATTGTCACACTTAAAATGAACTACAAAATGTCTAGTCACTGTTTACATTTATCATATCTTATCTCACAATGTTTCTTGTTGTTTTTTTTTTTTTTGTTTTGTTTTTTGTCTTTTTTCCTTTTTATCAGTACTGGGGATCGAACTCACAACTGCCTGCTTGCAAGGCAGGTGCTTATGCCACTGAGCTAAATCCCTAGCCCCTCTCACAATGTTTTTAAACTGTTGGTTCTATACAAAGCGTGATCTAAGATTAAGTTTACATGTTGCATTGAATTTGTAGATCTCTTAGTTATCAGTTTCTAATCTCATCATTTTCATATAGTTTTTTTTCCACTTGTAGGAGAAATAAAGTCATATTTTCCACATTCTGATTGTTGTGCTTTGGTGGCATTGTGGTATAATTTGTAATTTAATATTCCTCTATATTTCTGATCAGCTGAAATTAGATCTAAAATTATCAGATTTGAAATCTGACATTTTCTCAAAAGAAAATTCACGAGGGTGCATACTTCATATTCTATCACATTAGGAGAAATACAACATCCAGTTGTTTTTCTTTTAATGATATTAAGACATTATAGGGTTCAGGTGTTGTCAACCTAACTGATTGATTATAATACTCTCCTTTAAAAATTCACCCAGTGGTTTTGGTGCAGAAAGACTTAAATCTTTCCTAAAGATGGCAAAGTGATGAGTTTTCAAATGCTGTCATTTCTTGTGCAATTGCCAGTTAGAATTTTTCTCTCTAGTTCAATTTTTCTCTCGTTTACTATTTTGCTACCATGAAACACATTTATACAGAGCAAGAATGATGATTTCTTAGCTTTTCCATTTATATACCTGTCTTCCTTCCAAATAATAAATTAGTGTTCCAGTGCAACCTTCAAAGTAGACTGAGTTTAGTTTAACTTGAATTCGTGCATACTTGGTGGATTCCATTGTTGGCCAGTGGAAGAGCCCTTCACTTTGGCTTTATGCCCTTCTTTCTTTCATTGCATAACCTTTGGTAGTTTTTTTTACTTTCAGGAATGACTGTGTGTTTCAGGCTCATTGTTTTATATAACCGTTTATTTGCCTCTTCTATCTCATCATTCATTTTCACTCAGTGTTTTCAGTTGGCTGGAAATTCATCCTTTTTTGTGTTTATGCAGTTTGCTTTGGAGAGTTACGAATTTTCAGAGCCATCTTGTTGCCTGGTTGTCACGGTTTAGATCTAAAATGTTTTCTCGAAGCCTCATGTGTTTGGAAAGTGACTGCATGATGGGGATACTGCACTCATCAGTGATGAATTCGTAGCTGCTTTGCTGTTAGGAAGGGGGGCCTGGTCAGAGGCAGTCACTGGGACTTGGAACCGTGCTTCTTGTCTCTGGCTTCCCCTTTTGTCTCTGCTTCATGGATGCTGTGGGTGTGCAGCTCTGCCCTGCCTTTCCTCCCTGCCATTTGTACCTTGGAGCCAACCATGAACCAAACTGAGTAAAAATTGTGAACAAAATAAACTTCCCTTTTTTTAAGTTGCAAGGTGTTGGGTATTGTGCTCAGCCATAAAATGCTTTTTTTTTTTTTTTTTTTTTTTTGGTATTTGGAATTGAACTCAGGACCTTGCTCTTGCCAGGTAGGTGCTGTGCCACTGAGCTATATCCCCAGCCCCAGTGTTCAGCACTAAGAAAGCAGACTAATACAATTGTTTTCTCATGATCATTATATTTTTGTGCTGAAGGTTGTAGATATGATGGGACAGAAAACTCTGCCACCATAGTAGAGATGTCTTTAGTAAGTACATTACTTCCTGTGTTGTATCCTTGACTTTAGGAACGAGTCAGTATGCTGACACCAACTGGGCCTATCCAGAGTACCAGAACTTACCCCTACCATTGCATTTTGCTGAGTTCTTTCAAAATATTCCATGATACCAAAGGCACTAACTAGAAGTGACTGGCAAGTCTCAGGTAAAATCACCCTCATTGTCTTCACCTCAATTTGTGAGCAGCTGGGTTTCGGAGGAATGGCACAGCAGACAGGCAACACGGAGTGTTTTTCTTTTGTTTTGTTTTTTACTTTTCACCCAGAAACAGGGCCAGATATTTTCCATTTCTTCTTGCGTTTGTTTATTTCTATGTGTCATTCATTGTCCTTGAAATATTATTTGGGGGATTTCTAATTTTTTGAGGCCTAGGTTGATGATATCTTCAACCACATAAGATTTATATTTGCTTCTTCTTATCCTCTCAGGATCGTTTAATTTGGGACCACTCTAAACCTACTTCATGGTTTGAAGTTCTCAGGCTGATTTAAGTGGTACCAACCTACACTGAAAATTTGGGTCAGGTGTAATTCTAACTCTTGAGTACTTCTCTCCTTGGTTTTTTTTTTTTTTTCATTTTGTTTTTCTGCTCAGCAGCATGATGAGTTTCATTGTGACTTGCTGGGGATGGTGATAGCCTGGCCAGCTTAAACTCCAACTCCTAGCCTAAGGTAGAGAAGTTCTCCTATTATGCTTTCTATCTTGAGCAGGCAGGCAGTAATTAGTGACTTCTATCTCATTGCCCAGCAAGCCACCAAAAGGAAGCCCCATGTTTTCTGGATCAGCAAGTGCCTTAAGGGTACAAGTGGCTATGGTGCTGTCCTGCTTCGCTTTTCTCTGGGGCTTGATTTCCTTTAGGGTTTGGTCTGGTAATTACTTCCTATCTTGACAGCTCTTTAATACTTTTAAGGAGATTAGGTTTTCCCTTCGCCCAGGGCTCTCAGTTATGTTTGCATGGATGGATGGTTTAGCTATTATTGCCATTACTACGAATGGAAGTTCGCTTTAATTTTAGGAAAGTTATTGTTGTCCTTATTTGAGATGTAAGCTAGCTACAAACATTTTTCATGCTTTTAATCAGAATCAATCTGTCCAGACCCTGTGACAGCAGCATACTAAGAATTTTCTAGTCAATATTTACCAACCTGATAGCTGAAAGAAGAAAAATGGCTCTGTTATCTGCCAGACAGCTCAAGTACAGTGTGATAGTATGTAACCCATCTCTGTCACTGGTTTCATTACTGAATTCTGTTGTGACAGCCATCCAATATGAATTAAAAGAATTTCATTTGACATTTTAATAAAAGGTAGACATGCAACATTTAACAAGTGGCTACTAGTGAGGATATACGGGCCCATGGTCAGTGTTGAAAGCACTCAATTGAGAAGGGTCAAATGAGCTTACTGTTCTCTTGCTTCTGGGAATTGCCACATCCCTAATGGCTGGTGAGACTGATGAAAGCACCAGGATGTCAGTGACAGCCATGGCAGGGTCAATGAGTAAAATCTAAATTTGCTCTTGTTTGAATAGCTGGCATTATTAAAAGGATTCTAGGCATTTCCTGTGAAGGGAAATATGAATCCCAGGTATTATTTTATGGTTCAATTTTTACTAATGTTTGAAAATTAAGTTGTTAATACTTTGAGGAAGCGCATGTAAAACATATCAATTTTCCAATCTTTAGAGTGTGAAAATGAATTATTCCATTCTAGACTCACACATTCAATGAGTTTGGACTCACACAACTGGAGATTAAGAATCTTTTGATATCTATAAATTTTTGCAAAGATTTTCCTATGTGCATTTAAATATGGACTTCATAAGATTAGAATGATTTGTATATTTAATTACTTTCTGGGTTACCTAATCCAGATATCCAGGGATTTTTCATTATTTCCATATGTGTAGGCATTATAAAATGATTTCCATCCCTAACACAGATTAATCAGTGTGTGCATCATATATGGATACAAAAAGTCTAAGCTTATTCTCTACTAACTTGCTTGGAAACAGCAACTCATACCATTTCATAATAAATTTTTGGAAAATGTATGATGCCTATAAACATGGAAATTATCATAGAAAGTGTTTCAGGAGACAGAACTAACTTCAATAAAACTTAATCAAGATAAAGTTTGTTAGGTTATGATATTACAATGGTTCATCATATCAAAAGATGACCCATAGACACATACTATGATTCACTTGTAATTATCTTTTATCCCTTCCTGTCCTCCACCCATGCCTCATCCAGCCTCCTCTGCTTGACTTTATTCTACAGAAGGATGCCTCTATGTGATTGGCAAGATGACTGGAAGTAGATTTAAATTCATTTTTGGCCCAGCAAGGTCAAAGAAAGAACTTCTCTTTCCCAGTGTTCATCTGTCATTCAAGGGAAGGATTCAAACTGGCATTTTAAGGATCACTTATTTACTCTCACAATCAATTAGAGGAAACTAGAATACTGTCACTGATCATGTCTGCCTCCTTTTCTGGACATGGCAGATTTCTACCAGGAGAAGAATGAAGTGGAGGAAATTATATCAGATAGTCAAAAATAACCCTTCAGCAATCTATCTTGTTAAAAGGGATTAAAAGTTGTTAAACAGTATTTCTGAGAACACAATCCTGAAGCTAGGCAAATAGAGTTTAATAGAGTTGAGAAAATCATCTACTAAACTCATTCTAGGCACATAAAAAGGTATTTTCCTCATGTTAGAAAATTGCATAGATTAGAATAACTGTTACAGCACCTGGATAAAAAAGTAATTCAATTAAGGCTTGTTGCAGGTGTTAGGAAAAGAAATGAATATACCCAAGGTTCCCTTTGCTCAGTGTCTTTCACAAAGAAGTCACTAAGAAGTGGTGGAGTAGAGTTTGTTTGTTTATTTCACACTGCAGGAGGGGGTCATTATATCTACCGACTACAGTAAAATATGAGTGAACTTTGACTGATGGTTGAGATTGAAAGTAAGAAATTTTAGTTAGCAATGAATGATAATTTCTGTATTTCTTCTTCATCATGGGTTTCATTTTCAATGAAAATGATATGAATTGCTCACAATATAAAACAGATTACCTTGGCCAATATGTGTATGCGTGTGTGCGCGCGTGTGTGTGTGTGTGTGTGTGCTGAAACAAATACTCCAAACGAGCATTCATATTGCATAGCAGTTGTAGAAGCCAAAGCATTCTTATTGTGCATGTCTGAAAGCCAACCAGCTTTTCAGATTCTGCAAGTGACAGAATCAATGGCATATAAAATAGAAGTTATTATATTTTTTAAGGCAAACATGACTTTTCAAATAGCTGCCCTGTTTAAATGTGCATATTTGACAAATTGAACAAGAAGATCAAAAACTGCTTTTGCAAGTTATGGCCTGGATGCCTGTTCTAGTTACTCATGCTATGGTAACACACTGCAAATAATAGATGGACTGCAATCATTTATAAAGAATTCACTTTTTCAAGAGACTATGATCACAACACCCAGCTCAGATGTTACTGTGTCAAAGGATGTTAATTGGCTTCTCTAACTCAAGAGTGATGGATCTAAGGATTCAAATGGTGCCAGCAGAGCTCAGTCTCTTGCCACCGCCTTCATTTTGATGGCTTCACCTCGAAATGTATCTCCCCTCGGGGCAAGGTAACTGCCAGCAGCTTCTCTCATCATCCTCTTGTTAGATAGTGGCAGTTTGTGGCAGTTCCACTGAAGTCAGGCTTTGACTGGTTTGACTTGGATCATGTGTTCTGTGCTGAACCAGTCACTATGGCTAGGTATGGATGTGTAATGTTTGGATAAGTAACTAGTGGATAAAGATAAAGGTGGGATATTCCTCAAAGTATTGCATTCCCAGAAAGGTGTTAGCAGATGAATACAAGGTAGTAAAAAAATATTTTTTGCCCAAAGAGCATAATACTAGGTTCCATAAATACATCTCTTACTTTTCTGCTGCAAATTTTTACTTTAACATGATAGTGGCCGACTGGGTATCTCAGTATCTTTGCATGAGGGATACAGGAAGCAATCTGTGTGTTTACCCACTTGGTATGATGAACAGCAAGGTGTGTACAAAAGTGTGCAAAAGTGTCTAACCAGGATTTTCACTGATACTATGCTTCCTCTAACAGGTTTGGTGTACATTTACCTGTGTATCACAGAGGGTATAAAATATCCACACCACTCTAGGACTTTTTTTAAGTTTTCTTTTGATTTTTCTTGTAGAAGTAACCCAATTCTGAGCTTGGCTTGGTGGCACACAGGTGTAATCCCAGTACTCAAGAGGTTGCGGCAGGAGGATCGCAGTGAGTTTGAGGCCAACCTGGGCAAGTTCAAAGCCACCCTGCACTACATAATGAGGCCTTGCCTGAAAAAGGCAAAAACAAATAACCAACTAGTAGCCCAATTCAGTACAATGACACATTAAAAAGCAGATTTACAAGTTTTGGAGGCCAAAAGTGAGTCATCAGGTTACTCATACATAGGTGATGAAGGTGATCCATTACGGTGAAATACAAGTTTTCAGAATAGCAGAGTGGTGTGGATGGATGATGATGATGATGATGATGATGATGATGATGATGATGACATTGACAACTTTGACACAGGCCATGTGAAACAAAGTTCCTGTGAATGATAGCCTGTGACAGTGAAATGGAGCTAGAATCAACTGATACAGACACAGGGAATGCAGACCTCCTTGTCTCAGATAATAAAAAAACAGCAATTTGAGGACATACATACTTGATTAGTCAAAATGTTACAAAATATTTAATGGAATGATCCAATGTTAGAACTATGTCTGAAAACATAGTGAGGGTCTTGGCAAGGTGAAATATACTGGATAGAATGCCAGCACTGCTATTCTGGGTTGAAAATTGTAACTGACAAAATTACTACAAAATGCTGTGAAATATGCAAAGGCTGAAACACAAGTAAAATGTACTGTATGCAAAAATAGCCATATTAAAAATGGTTTTATTATGACACCTCATCAGCTGAACTGAAAGTATTCATACATCTGCTGTACTTAGCAGGGATTTCTCATGATAATATCAGGAATGTAAAAGACTTATGGAAAAGTGATGGGTCAAAATACAGCATAAAAGTTTATGCCCTTGTAGATGTGAAGACTTATTATGCTTTCAGTTTAGAAGTTTATCCTGGAATTCAGCCACCAGGTCCTTATTCCCATACTAATAAATTGAATGATGCTGTAAAAGGACTTCTTGCCCCCATCTCCCAAACTAATTGGAATGTGACACTCAACAATAGGTTTACCAGATTCCAACTGATACTACATTTGCTAACAGAGCACAAGTTGACCAGCCCAGGAAATGTATGCAGGAACAAAGCAGAAATTTCAAATGAAATGTCAGAATTTAAGACAAAGAATTATATAATACAATCTTTGGATTTCAGAAAGATTTACATTGGCCTTGCACATGGCAAAGAAAAACAACCTGGTACTACAATTTCAACACTGTACCATGATGGAAATATTGATAGAAAAACCTCAACAACACAAAAGACTGATACGGAAACTTTCTACAACAAGACCAAAGTGGAATAGATGTTGTTGATCTATAGTTACGCAACAATTCCGATGTCAGTTGAAACACAAAGCATTGACCAATGGTTGTGTTTTACTTAATCCTAAATATGTGTGCATAAATAGTTTGATAGTTTACATATCATAGAGAAATTTCCTTAGAGGACTGGAATTGGGACTCATAAGAGATCATTTACAGCAGAGGAAAAACAGTGTTTCTACCCATAGAACTACACAAAATAGTTGTGGAGCACACTGGTGAGCTAACAGGTGAACAGGCAGGCACAGCTTCCCAAAGGCCTCCTACAACAACAGGAAAACAAAAAGATGTTACCTGTGCCCTACAAGAAAGGACAGGAAAACAAAACGTGTGCTATCAGTATAAGCAATACTTGTGTATGCAATATGCAATTTTCATGTGTGAAGACTGTCTTGACTGTGACAATTGAAGCAAATACTATTTTAGTTATAGAGATCTATTGATATTTTCATTGTAGTTCACATTGGCTTTATTTCTGATGCTATCTTAGGTTTTTCAAGCAAGTAAACAGCTGATGCAAAAATGTTGATGTCTGTTTTAAGCACTCATTAAACATTTGATAGTTTATTGTGTTTGGTATCCTATTTCCCTGCTAAGTGCACATTGTACAACATAATAGGAAGCTCCTGACAAAGAAGGAAGAGAGATGACAAGAATGGCTCATAGGAAAGGAAATCTAAACACATGTGCTATCAGTGAAAGTGAGACATGTGGTGGAACATGCACTTGTCAGACTGCCTTGGGTGTGACAGTTGAAACTGATTGTTTCTGTGGCGCTTTTGTTTATGTTTACATTGTAGTTCACCTCGGTTTTCTTTCTGACGTTATCTTTTAGGTGTTATAAACAAGTACGCAGCTGATGTGAAAATGTTGAAGTTTATTCTAAATACACTATATTAGGAATTAAATGCTTTATTGTATTCATATTTTATGTTCCTGTTCACTACACATTGAATAATATAATCAGAACCTCCTGACAAAACAGGGAGACCAGCAAGATATCAAGTGCACCCTACAAAAAGGCCAGGAAAATGAAATACAACATGTGCTGTCAGTGTAAGCAATGCGCGTGTATGGAACGTGCTGTTGTGTGTGAAGACTGTCTTAGGTGTGGTAATGAAAGTAAAGTATTTTTGTGACGTGCTACAGGTATTTTCATTGTAGTACATACAGGTATTTATTTCTGTTGTTCTTTTTTAGGTGTAAACCAAAAAACAGATGATAAATATTTGATGCTTTTTTTATAAACAATAAATATTAAAAGTGGAACACTTTATTTTTTTCTGTTAAGCATTCATTATTTAATATAATAAAACTCATAAAATTAAAATTAATAATCCATCAATAGAAATATTCTAAAGAATAAAATTATGCCAGGGATATAACTTAGTAGCATAAGTGCCTGCATGGCAAGTGCAAGGTTCTGAGTTCGATTTGCGGAACAAAAATATGAATAATTGGCACATGCCTGTAATCCCAGCACGTGGGAGAATGAGGCAGGAGGATCACTATGAATTCGAGGCCAGCCTGGACTACATAGTAAGACCCTGTCTCAAAATAAATAAATAAATGTTATCCATTTGAAATGTTGACATATCCATGTTTATGAGACCTTATGACAGAAAATGTGTTATGTACCCTTAAATGGTGATAACTTTGAGAGGGAAAATGCAATGAATGGCTTAGTAATTTAGCTGCCAATTTTATTACTCAGCTTATATTTACTGACTCCATGCCAGTCACTGTGCTAGGCACACATCCCATTGATAACAAGATGTTCAAGGTCTCTCACCTCTAGTGGCTCATGCTCCAGAGTGGAGTGGAGGGGGAAGAGGGCATAAAAATCAAGTTACATGAAAAGAGTTAAACATGTGAAAACTACACTACTGTGAGGTCAGCAAGATCAAGAATTTCAGAGAGGGCTTCCAGATTAAGTGATGCTTCAGATGAGGTCTGTGGAATGAGTCTAAGCTGGCCTGGGGAGGAGGTGGAATGAAGAGTCCAGGCATCTCACCGCTACTAACCCTGTATTTTGAAGAAGGGATACATGGAGACTAAGAACCTAGAGAGGGGAGAGACAGAATGGCCCAGTAGGGTTAGTAGATTTCAACAGAATGGCTGGAGTTTCTGAGAGAAGTATATGCATTTTGTTATCCTGAGAGTGTATTAAGTGAGTCGTATAATCCAAAGCTATCTGTAGATCAAGACTTTTGCCTAGTGGGAAGGTAAATAGCCCAGGCTTAAATTAGGTAAAGTTCAGAAATCTCAATTTTAGTATTTGTTGTCAGATTTTTGTTATTTTTGGTTCTTCAAGTGCGAAGAAGCTTGGTAAAATGCCCTTCCTGCTTGCTAGACAAATAAAGTAATGTTTGTTTTTGGCTATAGAAGTTCTACAAGTAGGTATTCGGTGTTAATATGTAAGTAGTCATCTCAATAAGTATATCTCAGCTTGATATCTGAAATGCAGCTATCTAGGTGTTAAGACTTTAGTTCTACTGGTCTTGGATTAGGTGGCAGGAATAGATTATCCAGATGAATTTAAAATATCAGAGTAGTGTTTCATTGTGTGTAAAAACCGTTTTATTCATCCATCTGTTGAAGTGCATATAAGCTACTTCCAAGATTTAGCTATTATGAATTGTGCTTCTATAAACATGTGTATGCATAGGTCACACTCTAAGATAATGTCTTTAGATACCTAAATGGGGACTAGCTGAATCAAATGGAATTTCTAATTTCAGTTTTTTTGAGGAATCTCAATGCCGATTTCCAAAGTGATTGGACCAGTTTATATTCCCGTTAACAGAGTGGGATTCATTTTTCCCCCACGGGCTTGCCAGCATTTGTCATTGTTAGATTTCTTGATGACCGCCATTCTTTCTAGGGTAAAGTGGAACTTCTCTGCATTTTGAGACCATATTTTAAGTGAAATGAGTTAGACACAAGCTTATATGAGAAATCCAAAGTGTAAATAAAAGACAAAATAAAAGATAGAATGGCACCTCGGTTCACAAATGCTTTTGTTTGTGAGCAATTTTTCATTTGCAGACTCTGCATTGGGTGACAAACATGCCCATGGCCATCTTTCCTTGACAAACACAAATGTGACCATCTTGTCCAAATTTGTGGAAAAATTAAGTTCATGAGCTGAGCTACCACTGTACGTGATGGGAAACTGCGAGGTAGACCTTTCTAAAAGGGGAAAGAGATCATGAGACGAAAGGAGGGTAGAAGGGAGGAAAGCAGGATGGAAAAAAGGAGTTAAGATGTGTTCTGTATATGTACCAATTCCACACAAGGAATGGAAACGTTATGTATTGCAAACATGGACAAAATTTAAAAACAGAAAGGAAAGGTATGGAGATGGATGGAGGAGCGAGGGAGGGAAGGAAAAAGGGATGGAAAAAGGAATTAAGGTGTATTATCCACAGGTACCAACTCCACACAAGAAATGTGGACATTATGTACCACAAATAAGTAGTAATAAAAAAAAAATCTGAGTAGTCGTCTGGATGGACTTCTGTTAGTTCTGGGCATTATTTGTGCTGTGCTTCATTTCATCTTCAAATTAAAAAACAAGAATTCCTTTTATATTGGGTTACTCTTTAGACATGGAGTACAATTCCTCCTCTTATAGTAACCACTTCATAAATGGGGGGTTTTTGCATGAGACAATGGTACACTAGTTAGTGAGACCTGTCTTTTTGCTGAGGACAACTAGAAAAGCTGAAAAAATTATAAACAAAAATTATTTCAGGACACTAGAAAACTAACAAAATGCTGATTAATTACTAAGCAAAGTCTAAGGATGGCAGAGTCCCCGAGAGGTGAGCCCCAATCCTGAAGCCACTTCTTTCTCTGAGAACACATACAGATTCTAAGGAAAGGCTGGGGTAATAAGGGAGAGGTTGTAGGCTAAGACAAGGATCGGCGATCAGGGCTTGCTTGCCGTGCATCAGGGAGCCTAGCGAATCTCTTTTTCTTTGGGAGTGAACTTAAAAGGAATGCCTCAAAGCCACTTGCAATGCAGTAATAAGACGTGCAATGCACAAACATTTTTGCAAAAACATATAACTGAGTTTCCATCCAGAATATATAAAGGGCTTCCACAAATTAATAAGAAAAAGACAGCGTGACAGTAAAAAGTCAAGAAACTTGAACATTTCATAAAGAAGGAATACAAGTAGAGGTATGAAAAGATAGTCTCATGACTAATCAGGGAAATACACATTAAAATCACAATAAATTAGCAACGAGAAGTCCCCCCAGATAATTAAAATTAGATTGCTAATATGGTAGCAAGTGTTTACAAGATTTGGAGGCAACCAGGTCTCTTAAATACTGCTGGTATGAGTATAAATACATAAAACCACTCGGGAAAATTGTTAAATATTTCCCATCATAATTTAAGATATGCTTAATGTGAGGCAGATTCATAGTGCCCTGGTGACTAACTTAACAACTTACCTGAAATAGGTTTATTACCTACAGTTAGGCATCATAGGGCCGCAGGAGCCTAGGATTCATTGCAAGCTCGTCCCCTAAGACTCAGGAAAGCTTCCCATGGTGAATCACTAGATTTGCACTAGAGCTGAGGAACCCTGAAAAGCAGCCCATTCTTGGTTTTATACACATGAATTTCTGGCTGAGCATTGAAGCTCATCCCGTTCCAGTGGGGTACTACAACAGAGCCCTTATCTTAGGACATTGCATTCCCAGTACATTCTACAGTTATTCTTCAGAACTACAAGTGATAAAGGGTCAAAACTGAATCAGTCCAAGGCCACCCAAGAGTTTGTCTGAGACATACATTATGATTTAGCAATTCTCCTCTACTTGCCTTTGTGCACGGAGAGGCATTTACAAACATGTTTATGGCATCATTATTCATGGTAGCTTCAAATTGGAAACAATCCAAATGGTAATCAATGTTAAAATGGATAAATAAATTGCAGTATATTCAAACAGTGGCCTATTATACATAACTTAAATGGACTATAGCCACATTCAACAAAGTGGACACATTAATTAGAGTAACAGAAGCTAGACACAGGAAAGTATATATTGTGAAATTCCATCCTTCTAAGTAGTAAACACCATATAAAATTAGCATTTTTAGAGATACATGTTTGAATTAATGAAGTGCTTTTCATAAAAGTAAAGGTAGTGATTGTCTTTAGTGGTGACCTAGGTCTTAGTAATGAGAAGGGGCATGCGGGGGCTTTCTGGAGTGCTGGCAGTGTTTTGTTTTGTTTTGAGACAAGGTCTTGCTATGAACTCCTGGCTGGCCTTGAACTCACTGTGTAGCCCAAGATGGTCTCAAATTTATGGCAATCCTCCTCTCTCAGCCTCCCAAATACTGGAATTACAGGTATGGCCCATCACACCTGGCTCTTAACCTGGGTGATTATCTCATGGTATGTACTTTGTCATGATTCATTAAGCTATACCTTTATGAGATACTTTTCTGTATGCATATTTCCCAATAAAATCATTTTAAATGATACCTCTCTATATTTTACCCACATCACTGAAACTAAAATCAGAATTTATAACTTAATCATATTGCAGCAATGCTTTCCAATTGAAGATATGAACTAAACTTGATTGTGGGCAAATACCAGTGAAATTCAAAATCTAGTAAGATTTCTGGGTGCTTATTATCATATGCTAGTAGTTGTATCACTGTTTCATCTTTGCTTCTCAAAAATAGTATGATTTGCTTACATATATACTGTTTAAGTAATACAGTGCTTTTGCTATAGTGGATGTTCTATATGGGCCAAATCGTCTAGGGAGAGGGAAATAAAAGCATATCTATCTCTATATTTATATCTGTATCCAGGATGAGATTTACTGAACTATTAACTTCAGGGGGTTATGGGAGCAGAGAAGTCCTACAATCTGACATTTGCAAGCTAAAGAAAAGTTGGTGGTGTAGCTTGAAGGCCTAAGCACTAGAGAGCCAATGGTGTAGATGCCAGTTGACATCTAAAGGCTGGAAAACCAGGAACCCCAAGGGCAGGGGAAGACTGATGTCCCGGTTTAAGCAGTTCGGCAGAGTAAGGGTGAATTCTCTATTCCTCCACCTTTCTATTCTGTTCTTCCCTTCAATGAACTGGATGCTACCCACTGACATTGGAGAGGGCAATATATTTGTACTGTGTGCACTATGCAAAATGCTAATCTCTTCCAGAAACATCCTCTTAGACACTCTTGAAATATTTAGCCATGTGTTTGAACATCCTATGCTCTAGTCAAATTGACAGGTAAAATTAACTGTCACACCTACTACTTCTTAAGTTGAATGATAAGATCATAATAATGTATTTTAGAACTATACTATTCGTAGCTTCTTGATATTAGTCATCAAAATGGTAGGAACTGGAGCTCACAAATCACAATAAGCACCTTTTGCACCTAAGGCTCTCTCTGTTCCTGTTCTTACCTTCTTTCTTTATGGCCCTTAGTTAACCATTTGGCTTCCTGTGTCAGGCTTGGAAGCTTCTACAGTGTGAACAAATTTCTAGTACTTAATATTTCCCTACAGCGAAGCAGCTCTTTTTTGTAATTTGAGACCTTGGAAAAGTAGCTTTCACCTATCTGTATGTTCCTTTTCTTCAGCATGATCAAATAAGAGCATCATTTCTGAAATTTGTCTCTCTTTGATTTACCCCAGATATAGGAAGTCAGATCCTGCAGAGACACATTGTTTTCAAGAAGTATTTCAACAGCAAGAGAGCAGAGGCCAGTGTGAAACCTATGAAATCCGAACTAATCCAATTTAAAAGAGATCAAATAGATAGAAAACCAAGGAGCATAACAGCTTTAGAGATGGCAGGAAATGAGAAGGTGAAGCAGGAATATAAAAAGAAAATTAATCCTTAAATTCAGCCAGTTCCTGCAGAACCCCCTACTAACATCCAAAGACATGTTGCACTGACCTGAGTATGCTCCTTTTTAAGAATTTGATGTGTTCCCACTGAAATGGTTTTCAGTATCCCATGGTAAAATAACCCTTGCTCTCTCTAGTATAACAGAAGTTGAAGATGAGTATGTAGATCTTACATTTACGTCCAACAAGCAAGGTTAATTGAGTGGAATTTCTGTCTTCGGTTTTTACTGCTGTGTTTCGTTTTAACCCAAATTTATGCTAATAACAGCACCCAAAATAATTATATTTCAGGAACTATGCAAAATGAATTTCTGTACAAATGCCATCCCATGTAATCTGCGTAAGAAAGACATGAAGTAAATATGACAGATGACTTCCAAGAAAGTGCCTAGCTGTCCTCACCCCTGGCACTTCCCACATTGAATCAGAACGATCTGTGTGACCAGCAGATGTGTCAATGACAGTGTGTGGCTTCTGGCTCAAAAAGGGCATTGTCATTTCTCCCTGTGTTCTCTTGGGTTGTGGCAGTAGCCAGTCTTCATGTTTGGAGGATGTGCAGAAGAACTGAGGCTTCCCATCAGTAGCCTGGTCTCAGCCTACTCAAGCCTTTAGATGCAGCCCTAGTCATCATCTGTTATTCCAACCTCATGAGGAATTCCAAGGCAGAATCCCCTAGCCATGCTTCCTCCAAATATTCAAATCCTAGAAGTGGAAAAATAAATGATAATCAACATTGTCTATTACAGTTTTAACATTGTTGCTTTCAACCATTAATTTGGGGTGTTATTTGTTCTGTAACAGTTGATACTTACTAGAATAGGTTTCTGTTGTTACTTTTGGCCACTAGTTAGATGAGGAAACTGAGTCCCAGGAAGATTATAACCCCAGTCTGATGATCCCAAAACTTTTAGTTCTGATAGAAATAAGACCCTTTTTCAAGGTTTTGGCTTATTATTATTGACAGCTGTTTTCTGAAGGGAAAGCAATTTTTTTTTTAATTTGGGGAAAACATTTTCATCAATCAAAGCTCATATTTATTTAAATGTGCTTAAAAGTATTTGGACCCGTGAAATGCATGTATAAATATGAAACCTACTATTTGGCACTGAAGTTTTTTTATATTTGTTTACATCTTGAAAACTTGTTCACTAGTTAAAAAGGATTTTCACTTTTCTGAGATTGAACTGGGAGCGCAAAAGCCCTTTTTTTGGCTTGGATTTCCTTCAGAAAGAGAGGAGATTTGGAATGGAAGATAGTTGGAGAAAAACATCAGGAAAGAAGTTTTTGAGACACTTAGGCTGAAATAAAAGCATAGAGATGTGGGGGTCGAGGTGTGATTATGATGATGGGCAGCAGCTGGAGGCGTTCACTGGTTTAATAACATACATCACACAGTTCAGCTTTTCCAGGCGTCAGTCTACTCTAAATTTGAACTTGGTTTAGACTCGGCTCCCTTATGAGTTTCTAGAGTTGAACGAAAATGAATTTTGCATTTGAGTATCCATTTGCAAACATTTTTTTAAAAGTCCAGGGATGCAGATCTGTAAAGGCAGAGCTTTAATGGCAAATTCCAACTGGTCTGTGTCTCCATCCTGAGTATTAATTGAGAATATATTTTCCTGTATTTTTTTATCCCTCTGAACAGCCATATTAGGTCATAGATAGTGAACACTTAATTAACCTGGACTCTGTTAAATAGAAACAGCAGAAGTTAAAGGTTGACATTTAAATTAAGAAAAATAACAAAGCTGAATAGTTCCTCTGAGAAATGTTTTGGCCTGGAGAAAATTCTTTTTAATAAGTGCAATTTAATATTCATTCAATTAAACAATTATTTACTGAGCCCCTTCTATCAGTCAATGACACATGGCCCTTCCAATCAAGAAGCTTACACTCTGGAGGTAGAGTCAGGCTCATAAGCACATAACTGCAGTACAGTGCACTTGGCACATTCAGTAATAGAGTACAAAGGGCTGAGTTACTGGCACTTCTTAATGCCCCAGGAAAAGCCTTGCTTCTGGGAACTCGAAGTGGGTTTAATAAAGTCAATAGAAGTTTTTTAGGTAGATATGGGAAGATAGGGTATAGTAAGAGAAGGATGAACCTAAATAATGATACAGAGATATAAAACAGCCTGGCGTATTTGGGACCTTGAGAAGACATTTTATGATTGGATAGACTGATTAAACAAGCATACACAGTATGATCAAAAAATTCAGTGAATGTTTAAATTTCTAAAAATTCATTACAGTAGAGGATATGTTGCCATTAATCCCCCTCAAAATGCCCCCCATCTTCCTGTTGTTCTTACCACTTTCTGAAGTCCGCCTTTGTGAGTGTCTTTAGCTTTTGATGTTCTGAATCTACTCACAGTAATTTTTAACTCTGAGAGGACCAGAAGTCAAGTGGTGCCAGGTCTGGTGAATAAGGGGGACGAAGACACACCGTAATATCTTTGTGAATTAGCTCCCCGTTCTGTTGGATGCACTCAGCAGCAGCATCCTCGTATTTCTGTCATGACGCCTCCTAAAGACATGGAAGACTTGCAGAGCTGCTTCAGAAAGTGGCAAGAAGATGGGCTAAGTGTACCTGGAGTAAGAGGAGGTATTGGGGGAGGTCAATGGTAATGTGACATTTACTCTAATGAGTACTTATTTGTTTATTTATCTATACTGGGAATTGAACTCAGGACTTTGCACTATGCCACTGAGCTATATCCCCAGCCCTGAATTTTTAAAAAAATGTAAACATTCACTGTACTTTTGATCGCACCTTATACATATGAGGTGCTGCAGTGGGTGCTGGGAATACTGTAATGGAAAAGGAAAAATTTCTGCCTAGTGAGGGAAGGAGATAAACAAAAATCCATGCTGGGCTGGGCACAAGGGCATGTGATGTTATATGAGGGGCACCCGTGGGGAGTCAGGCTTTCCGAAAGAAGTGGCATCTGAGTCTAGAGCGATTACAGCTGTTTCCAGAAAGGCTGGTGGCAGTTAGCCGCGCTGGGAGGAAAGGGGAGGTGCTAAGCATTTCGAGTGTGTGAGCTCATGTAACATTCTGACTTCCAGGTTCAAGAAGAACAGGATTCCGGGATGAATATCTTGCTAAGGAGCAGAAAGAGTGTTGTGGAATACAGGATACTAGGCAAGGAAATGGCATGACCAAAGCTGTCCTTTAGAAAGGTCGTGGTGGCTGCAGCAGAGGGATGAATATGGTGTGAGGGTGGATGGGAGTAGAGGCCCTGTCCTAGGGTCCGGAGGGCCAGTGAAATCGTCAAAATCATCCAGGTAAGGTGTGATAGTGACAATCAAAGAGAGGCAAGGAGACAGTGTCAGTAGGCAGGGGCAGGGTAATGTGATTAGGAGTGCACACTCTGAGACCAGAGTAACTGGTTCTACCCGACACTTCCTGTTCCCTTTCCTAGTATGTTTAATGGGCTATATTACTTACCCTCTCTGGGCCTCAGTTTTCTTATCTGTAAATGGGAGGGAGTAGCAGTACTTTCGTCCTGGATTGGTGTATCACTGGCATATAGGAAGTGCTTAACAAATATTTAGCTGATAGGATGAGTTGGAGCAGAAAAAGGGCACCTGAGTGTGGAGCACGGACAGTTGTGTGAATGATGACCCCACGGCCAAAGGGAACACAGAAGAGAGCGAGCAGCTTTGTGGGAAGCACCGGGCTTGAGTTGCCTGTAGACACCCAGGTGGAGACATCTGGTAGAGAGCTGAGTCACTGGAGCTGGAGCTCAGACGGGATTCAGGTGGAAGGAATCCTCTAGAACTGCAAGAAGAGGAATAAAAAGGAGGCCTGAAATAACTGCTGGGAAGGGGAAGATGGCGGCACAGGCCCAGTGGAGGCCGGAGACTGAGTTTGCAGTGAGATGAGTCTGGGCTGTTGTATGGTCCCCTCTGCGAGAGAAGCGCTGGAACAGTTGTGCTGATCTAGCGTTGGAGTTTTCCGGGCTCTGATGGCAAGACTGGGAATGAGGAGCTTGACAATATATTGCAAAGACACTGGGTGACAACGTTAACTATGAGATCTAGGCTGGGAGGCAGGAGAATGAAGACATGACACGGCTGGAAAAGGCAAGAAGGGCACAAAGTGAATCAGGAGGAAGAGGCTGAAACTAGGAAAGATCAGTACCAGGGAGAAGACAGGGTGCTAAAGGCAGGTGCTTGTGATCCTGTGAAAAGGGAGTGTCCTCGCTAGCCCTTACCATACTGTTTAATTTTAGTGTTTTTAGAATTTGAAAGTAGCACAAACTTTTAGTAAAAGCTTCAGACACTTTGGAAAAATTAAATCCACTTGCAAAGTGAAAGTTCCTTGTAATTCTAACAGTTTGTTATAATTTGGGTTATTATTTTAAGTGCACTGTCAGTTTTGTGTATTCTTAAATATTTTTCTATGCGTTATTTTTTAGTACTGTTTCAGAAATGGAATCATTTCACACATGTTCTTCAGTTAGTTTTTCTTCTAATATCTGGGCTGTAATAATTTCTTGTTGTTACTTACAAACCTTTTGGAGCAGAATATTTAAACTGAAGCTTTTATTTAGACCTTGAGCAGCATGTGGTGTTGCTGAGGCCTAGCAGGGATGGGAATTCAGGTTGAGGAATATTGGGGGTCAGAAGTATTTTGAATGGGTCTCTTAGCTATGTAGAACCTCCAGTCACCCAGGGTGGCTGAGAAAGAAGACAGCACTGTAGTCGATGGCAGGACCTTTGGTGAGTGAGTGTGACGTGAGAATAGATGGAAAAGAGGAGGCCAGAGAGGGAGTGGCATAGAGGAAGGGTGGAGGCCCCCGCAGGGTGGCATGGATGAGGCCGCACTGTAGACAGAACGCAGAAAAAGAGACCTGATGTGTCACATTGAGAAGTGTGGAATTCATCCTATAGAAAGTGGGGATTGAGGGGCTGGGGGTTTAGCTCAGCGGCATAAGCACCTGCCTTGCAAGCAGGCGGTTGTGAGTTCGATCCCCGGTACCGATAAAAATGAAAAAGACAAAAAAAAGAAAGAAAGAAAGTGGGGATTGGAAGGTAAATCAGGAAATGTATCTCTTTAAAGATTTTTCTGCTAAGAATGTGAACGACTGGAGGCAGACCGCCCCGGTGGGACACTATTGTACTAGTTTGGGGGTGTGGGTAAGAGAGTTGTTCAAGAGGGTAAGTGGACAGCACTTAGTGACTGATAGATAGGGTGGGGAGAGGGAGCAGGAGAGGTTGATTCTTGGACTATAGCTTGGGAAATGATGGTGGAAAGCAAGATAATGAGAAACAGGAAAAGAGTACTGTGCATTTGTGTGTGCACTAGGGAAAAGCAACGAGAAGGAACCTAATGGCTACTTAATGCAAATATACTTCTAGGAGTTTGGGATGCTAACTTCAAAAACCAAAAATTTATCCTAGATGGATTTGGAGATATGTCTTGCTTCATATAGTAAATGATTCATGAAAAATAGGAGTTTTATTATCCAAACCTCTTTAATTAAAAAAATTATTTGGTTTGTGGCCCATTTTGCTTTATTTTGTCCTAAACGGAATGTTTAAAAGCCAACTATTAAATTGACCCATGGATTACACCACCAACCAAAGGCCCTCCAAGGACAGTTATACATGCAGTCCCCTTGCATTGGTTCAGTTCTTTGTTTATATGTTTGCACTAGGTGGTTTTCACTTGTAAATGACTCCTTTCCTACTCCTGAATATTGACTGTATCTAGCTTACTAAGTTTATTGGTAGATGATTTATTAGAATTCACAAGTATCCTTTATATACAAGGCATCATGTATTACAGTCTATCAAGGTATTTATAATCTACTGAGATTAGAATAAGCTTTCACATAACTGCCAAGTAGAAAGTTTTAGATGCTATATAAGAGAGAAAGCAAGACAGACAGACAGACACACACACACAGACACAGAAAGTAAGGTACTAGCTGAACAATCACTTTCAGGTGTTAGGATCAGTAATTATTGAGATGAAAAAATGACACTAGAATCAAGGAAGTTTCCAGAAAGAGGTGGAGGAAGGGCAGTGGAGTCAGAAAAAAATAATGTGAGCACAATTTTAGGGGAAAATGCATAGTCCTTGTAAACTAGAGCTCCAAAAGCATGATCCAAGCACTACAGACTATAATTCCAACATACTGTCAGTGTTAGGAAGATGGTCAAACATTTTAAAGTACTTAATAAATCACTTATAGAGATAAATGGATTTTGATCAATTAAAACAACACTGAGATATCATCTCACTCCAGAAAGAATAGCTAACATCAAGAAATCAACCAATAACAAATGCTGTCAGGGAGGTGGGGGAAAAGGAACTCTTCTCTACTGTTTGTGGGAGAGTAGACCAGTGCAACCACTGTGGAAATCAGTGTGGAGATTCCTTAAAAGACTAGGATCAGTGGTCCCATTTGACCCAGCTATTCCCTTTCTGGGTATCTTCCCAAAAGAATTTAAAATATACCACATTGATATGTGAGTACCCATATTTATAACAATACAATTTGTAATAGCTAAATCTTAGAAACAACCCAAATGCCCATCAACTGAGGAATGAATAAAAAAGATGTGGTATTTTTATACAGTGGAGTACCACTCAGCCATAAAGTACGATAAACTTGAGGATTTTATAGGCAAGTGGATACAACTAGAAACCATACTCCTAAGAAATAATAAGACTTGAATGTATAAACACCATATTGTCTAGCTAGTGTAAGAAACTGACAGAGTAAATAAGATCTAAACGTTACAATAGATATATTAAAAGAGAAAGAAACTGCTCAAAGGGAAATTACATTGTTCAATCTTGCATGCCTGTATCTGGTAACCTGAGCAAGTATTTTGAAGATAACAATATGCAATATAACAACCATTGTTAAATTTCTATCATCTTGGTTTGAAATCCTATATTGCTATTATTTCTGCCACTTTGCTTTTGTTGTTAGTTTTTTGTTAACTTCTTGATTTTCCTGGTTTTTTTCTCTTTAAAGTAAAAAAATTTAAAAATGGATTTTGATAAAAGAGACCTGACTCATCAAATTTTAATAAGATAACTGTCCTTTGGAGCCTGAAAAAAGAAAGATATTCTACTGAACTAGAATGGTTAGTTTAAATAGTAGCATAGCTTGTGAATTCACCTTTCATACTAGAGATAAATTGCAGCAAATGACATTTATGTTTTAAAGGATATGCAGCTTTTAAATTACCACAATAAAGTTACAAATTTATTTCTACCTATTAATGTATGAGTGCCCACCTTGACAACATCTTCATCAATAACGTTTTACCAATATTTCTTTCTTGAAAAATTAAAAACAATTATTTTGAAGCAGTAATACACAGAAAATTTCAAGGAAAGTGCACAGGGGTTCTTCATACCATTTGCCTCCCATTTCCTCCAGTGATTACATCTCACGTAATTATAGTGCAGTATCAAAATCAGAAAACTATCACTGATACAGTATGTGGTTATATGATACCAAGCCAATCTATTGTGTGTGTAGATCTAATTGTATGACCACCACCACAATCATGGTACAGAAAATTCCTGTAACAGGTTAGATGATAACCCACAGGTGGTAGCTTATAACAAGTGAAAATCTTAGTGTTAGCAAATTTCCTTTTATTTAATCCAGCTCTATAAGCCTCAAGATGTCTAATTCAAGACTATAAGCCCATCCTTTTAGTCTTTATGTGTCTATTTCATCACCATAAACATCTCCTTGGCGTTACTCCTTTGTAATCAGTGTTTTCCTCTTGCACATGATCATCCCGAAAAGACTGGCAACCACTAATTTGTTGTTCATCTGTGTAATTTTGTCATTTTGAAAACATCATATAAATGAAATCTCTCTAAGATCTGTCCAAGTTGTTGTGCACATCAATAGGTCTTTGTTTTTTGTTTTTAATGGCTGACTTATATTCTATGGTAGAGATGGACCACAGTGTGTTTTACCTGTCACCTATTAAAAGACCTTTTGGGTTCTTTTTAGTTTCAGCTGTGTATAAATGAAAGTGCTATGAAAAATAATGCACAGATTTTTTCCTGTGGACACAAGTTTTCTCTGGGGTAAATGCCCAAGAATGTGACTGGTGGGCGATATGTTAGGTGCATGTTAAGTTTTTTGAGAAACTAAGCAGCTATTTCCAAGAGTGATTGTTCATTCCACTTTACATTTCCGTCAGCAGCGAGAGAGCCAATCTATCTGCATCCTTATTAACACTTAATTTTGTCCTTAGTTTTTTATTTTAGCTCTTCTGATAGGTATGTGCTGTGATCACACCATGGTATGGTTCTGTGTTTCCTTTATAGCTAGTGATGAACATCTCTCCATATGCATTTTGCTATCTACACATCCTCGCTGATGAAATGTGTTTTCATATCTTTCACCATTTTTTTCAGTGAAGTGTGTGTTAGGCAGAGCAATATCCTCTCCTGAATATCTCCATATTGAGGTTTTGACCTTGTTTTCTTTAGGTTTATCCTAGCTGGGGTATATGCAGCTTCTTGAATCCACAGATTCGATTCCTTTGTCATACTTGGACCATTTCCAGCTACTATTTACTCAAATAATTCTCAGCCTCATTCTCTTCCTCCTCTTTATCCAGAACTCTGGTGACATGCATGCTGGATCTCTTGTTAGAGTCCCTCGGGTTCTTAAGCTTCTATTTGCTCTCCTTAAAGCTTTCTATTTCTCTTAAGACTTTCTATTTCCATTTTACTTCAAATGCATGTTGCTACATTTTTAAGATAACTTCTTTAGAATCCTTGTCAGATGATTCCAATGTTTATGTCATCTGTTGTCTTCACTCACTGAAGTTGCCATTTTCCTGGTTATTGAAATGATAAGTGATTTTCTTTTGAAACTTGGCCATTTGAGGTACTAGGTTATGAGACCATATGGCAGACTCATATGGCAGACCTTCGCTCCCATCCTTCCCATAGGGAAGAATGGCACTGCCTCCTCATTGCCAAATGGAAATGGAAGTCCTGCTTCTCCCATTCAATCTCTGTTGACACATGAGGGTAGAGGGACTTTTTGTTACTGCTGGATGGGGGTGAGAGCTTAGGCTCCCTGCTAGGCTTTTGCTGACTGGGAGTTAGTTGTGCCTCATTAACTGCTCCCCATGTGGCCTCCACTAATGCTGCAGGGTGGGTGATGGTGAGCATCTTGATTCCCCACTAAGCCTCCTACAGTGAGTGCACGGGGCAGGAAGGGAGCCTCATTACCCCTGGGCAGAATAGTGGCTGTCCACTGTCTTCATGGGGTCCCCACTGATGCCGTGAGGTAGGGAGGGGTACTATTCTCATCAGTGCTTGACAGATATGGAGGCCTCTGTTCTCACTTGGCCTTTTCGGACACAGTGTTGGCAGAACCTTAATACACCTTGTTAGGACCAGAGACCTCGAGAGTCTGATTCTCTTTTGCCTTTGTTGCTGGGTGGGGTGGGGGCTGCCGTTTTCCTCCAGTCTGTGCCTACGGAGCAGTTCCTGTCAAAACATTTTTTGGCTGGGCTGCTCCTTTCTATTTTGTTGGCTGGCGGGAGCATCTTTTCTAGGGTTTCATGGCATCACACATGTGAGCCTTTTCGGGATGTTGGTTTGTGCAGCACCCAGTTTGTGGTACAAGAGGCAGAAGAATTGAGGGGACTCACTCCCCAGGCTAAGGTCCTGGCTGGTCTGCTTTCTTCCTTCAACCTTTCAGTCTTCTTTCCTTTATTATACATACAATGTCTAGGCTTTCAGCTCTGTTAGGGAATAGTGGAATGTGTATCTAGTGTATTTTGTATGTAGCAGAAGTCCCTTCCCATAAAAAAATAGATTTAGTATATTATATTTTTAGTTGTGAAATTTTTTAACATGCAAAAATTAGAAAGTATAGTATAGCTTCAAGAGCAGTTCTTTTTTATTTATTATTTCTTTTTGTTTTGAAGGCAGTAAAATACAACAAAATAAGACAGAACAAAGACTTCAAGACAGTATGGTAAAACTGGTACAGAACTTCAGCACAGGATGCCAGGATAACAGTATAGGTACCATAGTACATCTTGTTATCTTCACAATAGTTGTCAATTCAGGCATAGCAAAATCAAACCAAAACCAAAACACTATAAAACCAATCAAGACAGAATATTGACTAGAGCAAAACAATTAATCAGAACAAAGCAAAACAGTGAAAACAATATTGGCCTTCAAAGAGAAGACAGAAGGAAATCCTCCATATTTGCTATATTGCATACGGTCATCCTCCCAAGAGATGCTCAGACCTCTGGCCCCAGGTCAGCATAATCAACCCTACAGTTCAAGCATTTAGTTGCTTTATGCACCTTAGTTGCTATCAACTCTGGCTGTCCTCAACACCATCCAGTTGCTAATGGAGGTTTGGGAGTGAGGGACACATGGGGCGTTTGACTCTCAGCCCGCACCCAGGTAGGCTCATGGGAGACCCTGACTTGTTCTCTCCCTGTCATGCCCGCTGCTCGCCACTGACGCTTACCAGGAAGGAGGGCTCGTTGCTTTCTTGCTCAGCCCCCCAAGTTTCAACATGGTTGGATCTCGGGAAATGCTGACTTGTTTTCTTCCTGGCTGGCCCGCAAGAAAGTTCTGAGTATTATCCCATTGTTGCCATTTCTGCTGTACAGACACACACACACACACACACACACACACATTTTTCTGGAGGTTTTTGTTACTGTTTTTGGTTTTATTTTGTCCTGAGGATTGAACCTAGACCCTTTGCCCTGAGCTACATCCCAGCTCCTGGTCTCACTAAGTCACTAAATTATCTTTATGGGACTCAAACCCGTCTTTCTGCCACACTCACCTCCTGAAGTATTTTAAAGTAAATCTCAGACATGAGTTTTCTTTCTTCCTCTACACCAGCCTACATATCCCTAACAAATGAAGAACATTCTTTAAACAAAACATACTCACTGGCCTATTATCCTACTTGATAAAATGAACAATTGTTTAAAAAGTATTTCAGGTTTATTGACATATTTAGCAAATAACAACAGTAACCTTTCGGAATGAATATAGTTTGATGGCACTAGTACTTAATGAATTATAAATAAAAATAGTCTGATTATTTTTTCATCATTTATTATTCATTTTTTCAAGTCACAATACAAACAAGATCCACCTTTAGTTTTGGTTGGTTAATGACTCTTTGGATTTATAATTATTGTCTGTCAGGTTGTTGATTAACTGAATAAACTAGACTGTTCTCCTGTAACATTCACATACTCTGGGTTCCATATTCATACAGGATATAGGTTCCTCTGTTTCCTCCATCTCCTACAGCATGGTTTAGTTAATTTAGGTCTAGGTGCTGGTTACTAGCACTTCATAGATGGTGGTGTTTACTGGGTCGCATCAGGAGGTACATTACACCTGGTTTTTGGTTTTTATTTCTTTAGGGAGAATTGTTTTCTGTTTTATGGCACTGGGGATAGAACCCAAGGCCTTCACACTAAGCTCCATCTCCAAGCTTCGTTTTAATTTTGAGACAGGGTTTTTTAACTCTCTTAACGTTGAGATTGATTTAGAGGGCTCAGGTGTTGTCAGCCTGATTGAGCCATTATGTAGATCTTTGGCAACATCTGACCTAATTGTTTTAGCACTGATGATCCTTCATTTCATTAGGGACCACAAAACGGTGGTTATTTTTCTGCCATTTTTTCCTGCATTTATTAGTTGGAGTTCTTTCATGAAGAGTAATTTTCTTTCAACCATTAGATTAACCTATAATGCAATTTCCTCAGAAAAGTGAAGAATAAATAGCTTATTCTTCCTTTCATTATTTCCAATATAATTAGTTTGATGTGTTAGAAATTCTCAGAGATCCATTGGTTTTATCACGTTGTATCTTACTGGATTTTATTATATGTGATAGTATAAACAAAATTTTTTATAGACAAGGAGATAATATAGAAGCCATTGTTCATTTTCTGTTAGTTGGTTCTGAATACCCTGTAATACTTTCATTCTCTTGAATGGTTTTACACTGTCTTTTTATGTTTGATACTATAGTATATGAAGGTATACGCAAATATTTCAAGGAAAGAGACACTGTGGTAACTACATGTCAGGTTATCTTATGATGAAACACTATGTTGCCTAAATTGTTCTGTTCTGACCTGTGTTGTTACGTTGTTATTTCCTCTTTTATCTTAATTTTTAAAGATATTTTTAAGATAATTTTTTTAAATAAAAAAGAAATTCTCAGAGATGATCAATGGTATCCTTTAGCATTACAGTATCATTTGAGCTCAAATTTTTACAAGCAACTCCATTGTAGACAGTTTTTTAATGCTCAAAAAGCCATCGTAGGTAAATGAGGACTCTTTAAAGTTGCTCTGGGTCCTGTACACAAATTAGAAACCTTTGATAACTTATTCATTTTACAGTGTAATAGAATGTTCTGGGTTCATGCTGTATGTTTTGCACCCTTGACCTCACATTACCCATTGCTCCAAGGGTGTGGTTCCTTTGAGCAGAAAATGGTATTCAAAGACCACAGTCTAGGTCCCTGGATTATTGTTTGTATGCATCCATCATTGCTTCTGGGCTTTTTAATTGGGAATATTATTTAAAAAGGAAAAAAATTATATATGATTGTACTCATATATTCTATTTAAATTTAAGATGACTTCCAGGGCTGTGGGAGGATAGCTCAGTGGTAGGGCATCTTTTTAGCACACCCAAGCCCTCAGCCTGATCCTCAGCAGCCCTCCAAAAATTATAGGGCTTCTTGATATAAGAAATCCCTTGGTTTTAAATATTTTTAATGTTAAAATGCTTGGTTCCTAACCATATTGATAAAGCTATTTGTTTAAAAAATATTATTACCAATATTATGACCAATAGTGAAGCTATTGAATAAATGGTTAAGATTTCTCTGCTATTCTCTGCAGACCATTGAAGACATACAGTCAAAATCCTGTGCTGAGATCAATTGGAGTCACTACGTTCTCTCTGTGGTTATAATATCAACTTGATCCACAGGAGCGTCCATTTGTTTCAGTTTTTAAGAATGGATTTTTCCTGTCTTGGTTCTTTAGGGTTTTGATTTGTAAAACATTTAATTGATTCAAAATTCAACAGTATAGCCAGGTACATTCAAACGTTTGTCACTCCCACCTCCTTTACCCTGTTCTTTTACTCCCCCTATAGGTAACCAAGATTATCTATGTGTCATTTTGTGTTTCAGCCAGTGTACCATTTGGACAGATTTCTGGAGTGGGGATGCTGAGTTGAATGTATGTACATAAAATTTTGCTAGACAATTTGTTTATATACCATGATTTTAGCACTTTGTAGCAATTATCACATAAGAAGAAATTATAATTTGGCTTATTCATGTTTTGTTTTTCATTAGTAGAAGGTTTTAAATTTTTGAAGAGACTAGGTCTTTCTGGTTGTGTGTTGTTTTTAATTTCTACTTTTATTGTACTATTATTAGAATATCATTTATAATATTTTGACTCCAGAATCTATCAGTATTTTCTTTATCCCCTAATATATGACTAAATTTTTGTAACTTTCATTTGCTCTTAAGGAAGTATATTTTCTACTGAGATACAGTATCTGACACATGTTCCTAAACATATTTTAAGCATTGTCTTGAGCATTAAAAAACTGTCTACAATGGATTTGCTTATAAAAATTTGAGCCCAAATGATACTGTAATAGAGGATTACAAGTTTAAGTCCCTTAAGGGCAACTCAGCAAGACCCTGTCTCAAAATAGAAAATTAAAAAAAAATACTGGGGATGTAGTTCCGTGGTCGAATACCCTGTCTGGTTCTATCCCTAATACTATTGAGAAATTACATAAATAAAGTAAAATTTTCATTTTTCCTTTACTCTTTTTATTGCTTGCACAGGTTAATGGGCTTCACTTGGCAGATTTGAAATGCACAAAGTCTGTATCAGATTTTTGGGTGGTTTCAATTGGTATAATATACTAAGGGTAGTAGGAAGATAGAAATGATCAAAAAATTCCATTTTTAATTCAGCATTACAGGGCTGGCTTTTAAATTTTTTTTCTGTCATCAATATTCAAAGATGGTATGAGCTCCCTGACAAAAATCCTGCATGGATGTCAAGACCAGTGATGCCACCCACCCAGGCACCCAGAAGACATGAGAAGGTTGTTACTCGCATAGTGGGGCTTTCAGCATGTGAGTAACAGGATAGGTGTCAAAAAAAGTTCAAAAGGAGTTTAAGAAAGCAGGAAAAGTGTCTTACTTACTTTTCTTGCTACTGGGACAAAATACCTGGTGCCCACAAGTTAAAGGAGGAAAGATTTATTTCAGCTCAGAGTTTGTAGAGCCTGCAGTCCATAGTCGCTGGCTCCAAGGCAGGGTGGCTTGGCAGGGGAGGATTACGGAGGAGAGAGAGTCAATGACAGGGCAGGGAGGAGGCGGGAGGAGCAGCGAAGCAGCAGCAAACCTCCCTTTCCTTATTATGCCATCTATCCTATGAGCCTCTGGGGTGGTCCTTTCCATCAAACCCCGGTGGGCCTTTCCACCATAGACATCCAGAATCATGCTAAACCAACCAGTGAACTCATTTGGCACCACATGCCCTTAACCCCTAGACCCAGCCAGCCCCAAAAGCCCACTTGTGAGTGCATGAGGCTTTAGGGAAACTTCTAGATAAAGGACATAACAGAAAGGGTACTGATTTTTCTTTTATCAGGGCAATCTAGGCTACAATTAGGGGCCTGTGCAATCTGACCCCATGTGCTATTTGAGCTTCCTGTTGATGTCAAAGGGAAAAACTGGGCCTCTTTAGCAGATTGCCCAGATGTAGGGCACAAGGAGAAAGGCAGGGAGGGAACTGGGAAGCTCTAAGCAGTCAGACTTCCAAAATGGAGTCACGCTCTTGCCTTTTGGATCACTGTGTTTTAGGTGTGTCTATTGTACACATCATAAAGATGAATTGTTCTTTATAACTTCGTCGAAATGTTTATCTTCTGATAGACAAGTTAAACCCACTTGCTTTTCTTGAATGCCTGATAAATTTGGTTTCAAATCAGTTGTACTATTTCATATTATAATAATTGTGTGTATTATGTTAATCTGTTGTTTGTTTTTCCCTGTTTGGAATCTTGTCTGCTTTTTATAAAATTTAGTTTTGAATTTAGGAATACTAATCTTTCTGTTTCAATAGATTTCTTTGAAAATATACGGTGCCTCTATTATTTATCTATTTCTGTGTAAGGAAGTACCCAAGTTTAGGAGCCTAATACAAATACTATTTTCTCACAATTTCTGAGGATTAAGATTTGGGTACGTTGTATGGTCGATCTCTCACAAAGCTTCAGTCAAGTCATTGGCCAGGACTGGCACCGTCTCAAGGCTTAAATAGGCTGGTAAATCTACCTGCCAGCTCACCTGTGTGACTGCTGGCGTCCTTGGAAGATTCACTTGCAAGCTCACTCACATTTTTGCTGGTGAACCTTGGTCCTCATTACCTGTGCACTCTTATAAAGTGACAGCTGGTGTGAACCAAGACAGTGGGAGAAAGAAGAGAGGAGAGAGGAGAGGGAGGCAAAGAGAGAGACTGGGAATGCTCAAGACAAAAGCCTAGCTTTATTTAAATGTTTTAATAACCTTATCTCAGAGTACTAACTGGTCACTTAGGATGTGCTATATTTATTAGACATGAATATGTAAGTATAGCCCATACTCAGAGACATAGGATTGCATAAATATATGAATCCCAGGAAACAGGTATCACGGACTGCTATTTTAGAGGATTTCTTTAATAATTCCCTTAATTCTTTTATATTCTCTGATCAGTTTAACTTCTAATACATATGCAATAGTCAATGATCTTTTTATATTTTCTGCTTTCTTTCTCTTTTTTCCATTCATTTTAAAATTGTATTCTTTATACCTTCTCAGAAAATATGTTTGAATATCATTCTTATGTCCTGAACTTCATTTTAATCTTAACTGGCCAATTAAACACAAGAAATGTTCCTTGTCAGTCCTTTTGTTGAAATGCCCAAGTTATCTTTTAATTGGATTAAACCAATATTCCAGGAGAGTCCCTGGGAAGGAAACATGTTTACGTACTCCCTGAGTGGTTTTTTTTTTTTTTCTTCCATGCTCTGCCTTTTTCTGTTGCCATGACAACCACAGAAAAGCTTGTTACATATAAAATCCTTGGCTTATGCTTCCTAAAGTTTTAGAATATGCTGCTCTACTCTTGTCTCACCTAATAACTTTCCTTTTAAAAGTCCAGTGACACCTAATTCTCTTGTATTTATAGCCTATTTTACCTTTTTGGCATGCAGGATATGAGAATTTTAAAAAAGTTAAAGACCAAAATTTCTGGTAAGATATGACTCAGAATCAATTACCCTGGATCAATTTTCCTTGGTACTTACTGGGCCTTTTTAATTGTTTCTTTTTATTTCTGGAAATTTTTCATGGATTATATTTTTTAACATGAGTTCCATTCCATTTCTTTATTTTCATCATCATAGGTGCCATCTGACTATAGCAGGCTGGACCTTGCTTCACTACCGTCCATAGCCGTGCATATCGTAACAGTGGGGAACCATTCTGGGGTACGCATGAGGTAGTGGCATCAGTATGCAAATGTCATACTACGCGTTTATACAAATGAAGGTGATGATGTCAGTAGGCATTATAATCTTATGAGACGACTTCTGTAAATATGGTTCATTGTTGACCAGAATATCATTTATACCACAGCTATCTATAATGGCATTGGCTGTCTACTATAATGACCCTTTTTGATTTTAAGTTTTATATTCATTTTCTTAGATATTTTATGACTTTAATTCAGTGTACTTTATTATAGTTTTTATTTAAGTCTATTTTCCTGTACGCATCTCATTCCCTTATGTTTGGTCTCAAAATGCTTTGCCATCTTATGATCTTTTTAATAGTATTAATCTTTATTTTTATTTGTGTGTTAATTTTTATAGTACTGGGGTTTGAACCCAGGGCCTTTGCTCTGAGCTATATCCCCAGCTCTTTTTATTTTATTAATATATTTTTATTTCAAGACAAGGCCATGCTAAATTGTCCAGGCTAGACTTGAAATTGTGATCCTCCTGTTTCAGCCTCCCAAAGTACCTGAATTACAGGCATGTGCCATCACATCTTGTTGGTTTTTGGGTTTTTTATTTGACATTTCATCCAGAAGTTTTTGTTTGGCTTTTTATTAGTACAAAGGTTGAATAATAAACTTGCTATAGCTAATAAAAACTTGCTAATAAAATGAATATCTTTCTAATAATAATTTCCTATTAGTAAAAATAGAAATAGTCATAAACAGATCCCCAAAGACTCCCACCACAAGTCTGCAGAAGGGTGTAAAAAAAAATGTCATATTTACTTGATTTGGAGACACCAAGTGATGGCTTTAATGGCTTATTTATGACTATAAACTTCAAAACTTTAAACTGCCTCTTCCCCATCACTTCTCATTCTGCATTTTAAAAATCTCTGTCTGTCTGTCTGTGAAGCAGAAGCCTTGTGTTTATTCTGGTTGAAGAGTTGCTGGTCAGTAAAGAAATCTTGTAAGTATGCAGAAAAGATAGCAAACTATTTAGTTTATCTGGCATGTTTGTTTGCTATCTCTGTAGGGAGAAAAAAGTGACCAATTGTGGAGTAGCTTGCATTTCCATGTCTTCCTGGGCTTAATCTAGAGTCTCTAAAATGGATTTAGATTTTGGAATAATGATACATCTAGACAAGTAGTATGGAATAAATCCCTTAGTTAATGTATTTGTTCAAACCATTTGATATATTTCTGAAGACCAGTATTTCTTAAATTTCCTAGATCTTGGAAAAGCTTTTAAAAATCATGACCGGCATTCAAAATTAACTGTATTTTTAAAAAATGTTTTTCACTCTTAGGTAAGCAAACAAAATAACTAACAATGACAAGTAGAAGACTTGAGGAGTCCATGGGGGCTGTTCAGATGGGATTAGTCAAAATACTCAAAGGATTCCAAAGCAAGGTTTCACCACCCCTGAGTCCAAAGATGGTCACGGAAGAGGAAGTAAGCCAAATGGTAACGTATCAGGAATTTCTGTGTAAAATGTTGATGTAGCCTCTTCAGGACAATGATAATTGCTTCTTGGCGTTTTAAAAATACTAGAATTCCTAACTAAGATCCTAACTTGTTAGTTAGAATACTAATTTGCTGCGCATTGTAAGTACCTTTCAAAGCCTGAGATGTTTTAAAATTACATACACATTGCAAAGTAAAGGCTCAACTTGCTTGAATTAATGTGTTGGGATAAGAGCCTATGTCTTAGTCCTAAAACTGGGTGGCTTGTAAAGAAAAGAGATTTATTTGAGCACATGGTTCTGGAACCTGAAAGTCTAAAACTGGGCGGCTACGTGTGGTGGGCCCTCTTACCACTTCTTGCATGGCACACTCAGGCCAGAGCTCTGTGTAAACAAACTCGTAAGATTTTCTAAACAGTAGTTAGAACCACGTAAAGCTATCCTTCGGGTAGTTCAGAAAGAGTGAAATACCAGAACTTCCAGAAATTCAACCTAATTTATTACCTATACATTAGCAAAAGTTATTTTATTTTGTTTGTAGAACATAAAGAACTAAAGTAATGATTAAATAGTACCTAGGGAAATACATAAGTTTTCTGTCTTTAAAAAATATTTACAGCCTTAATTATTTATAGTGCTTTATTGAAAACCAAATTATGAACTCCACGGTATAAAAAATATTAATAAAAATTATAGTACTGCACATAGTATTCGATACATTTTACAAACTAATTTCATGTTGCATTCCAATAAAGGAAAATAAAAGCAATCATTCTCTTTTGTGGTGATTGTTGGCACATTATTTGTAGAAACTTCTATTTGCTTTTAGGACTTCATTATTTTAATTTAAATCACAATAGAGGTGACACTTCTTATCACTCTAATTTTATATGTTTTTCAGTCATAAAGAATTTAAAAACAAAGTTGAAAACTATATTAGAAATATGTCTTCATTTAAATAGACTCAATCACAAAAATCAAATTTGTAGAAAAACAAGCATTCTTAAAGAGCACTGACTTTAACTGAAGGTAAAATAAATCAGCTAAGCTACATACCCTGAACTTTTTACAAAGCCTTACCATTACTTAAGTTGCTGCCAGAGATCATACCTGCTTACATATAAAGCAGGAACAATATGAACATTCTAGAACAATGGCAACTAAGTACAGTAATAATTTTGGTTCTGGTTAACTAATACCTTGATAGATTAGTTTCATTTAAATAATAGATTCCATCTTCCCTTTAACGTTATAAATTGTTAAACATGTGCCCTTAGTTAGGGGTGTGAATGTGATTGGCTGCTAACGCTGATGATTAGCTTAAAAGCTCTTTCTAAACAATTTGCTCTTGCAATTTCTAAAAATTCAAACTCGTTTCTAAATAGAATAATGATACTGCCAAGATCCTTTACATTTTACAAAATTTCCCTTTAACGTGATCTAATGTGATAGTTAAATGCCCAAAAGGTTTGCTTTCATGTTGTATCTTCAGTTAAGAAACAGAAGTTTTTCCAACTGGGTTGCTCTCAAGCCCATGCGTGATTTTACAGGCTTACAGTCCTATGCTCAGAGATCACCTCTGAGCATAAATGCTAAGCTCTTGGAATGTGCATCCATGCACTTGCTTGACTTTTTTTCTCTAGAGTTCCTTTGCACACTTCCCCCAAAATTACAGGGGAAGGACAACCACATGTCATTTTAAATTACTGAGTAAAGACCTCAAAAGTGCACGAGGGACTTCTCGTGTATAATTTAGTTATTGTAAATATTTTATACGGGAACTTAGTGGCATTCCAGAATTATCCTGAAAGCTGCAATCACAAATTATTCATTACCAGCACTTTTGAATGCAATTTTTTTTTTTCTGTGTAACTGCTAATGAATCTTTGGCTTTTATTGTTTTGAATTCTAGCTGACACCCTCAGAGTTCCTGAAGGAAATGACCCTGACTACACAGCAGAAACTGGCAAATACACATTTCACGTGCCGACCACAGATCATAGAACTCTTAGATATGGAGGAAACAACACATCAAAAGGTAGAGACCAGAATGCGTGAATACTCCAGAATGATAGCTAAAAATAGGCATTGGTACCTGATCTTTCACTGCATTTGTTCTATGCCCTCCTTTTCTAGCTCTGTGATCTTGATAGCTGTGTTTTGGTAAAAGTCAAATTAATAAGCAAAATATTTAACACCACCTTTGATCAATCATACTTCTGTTTTTAGCTACTTCTGGATGTAACTTAACATTGTTGATTATGGGTTAGGACTAATTCCAAGAATTGTATTAGCCAAATCCAATTAATTTATCCTCTTAGCGTAACAAAAATTTCCTCCTCACCTGACTTGTTCACTAGGAAGGAAGGAAGCAGAGCTGTTTATTAAAGTAGGCATTTGTTCTCTATTTTGGCTCACTTTCAAGAACAAATGTATTCTTTTAGTCTAAAAAAAACCCAGCCACTTAACATGTTTCTGTATTCAAGTAGAAACCGTATGTTCTAAGCTGTAGAAGCATATGATTGTAATAAAAGATCTTGTTTCTTGCTCGTTCAATTAATTTCTTAAGCTACATACTTCATTTTCATGCATAAATTCTGTCAGTTGCACAGCTAGAGATGAGTCCCTTTCCAAAGAGTTCTCCAGCTGCTCCTCAGAGTTTTGAGGTTTTGCACTTGGCAAATGAGGCCCCAAAGTCCCTTTGCTCTCCTTGCTATACCATCGCCTCCCCCTGCCTAGGATCTGCATGGAATTCTTGGTCCTAAGCATTGCTAGTTTTAATTATTAACTAAACCTTAACCATTCTCCCCATCTAAGGGGGAAGGACCATAGCCTTTCTTATTGTATAATTGAACCGCAAGTACTGTAACTTCTGCCTTCATAAATGGATCTTGGATCACTGCACTCCTCACCACTTCTTCCACCACCATTTCAGTTGAGGTCACCAGCATGTAGCCCACATCACCCCATTTCATTGCAATCCTCCATTGTCAGTTCTCCACAGAGCTCCAAAAGGGATTATAAATATGCAAATTGGCAAAAACAAATGCAATTGGAACATGTTGCTTCCATGTTTAAAACTGCCCAGGGACTTCCTATTACTCTAATAAAAATTCTAAATTCAGTGCCCTAGGTTCTAAGGTCCTGTGTCATCTGGTCCTCCCCCTGGTGACACTCTTTGCCTTAACTGCACTGCCCTCTTACTGCAGCCCGCACTGTGTGGCTGGGTGCTTCACACACGAACTCACAAGGCATCATGGGATATTTTAAATTTCAAGGGAAATGTTAATGCCCCAAACCTATTGGATAGTGTCAGCGTTAGATCACAGTGTATTCCGTGGAAGATACAATACTTTACAAAGCTGCCTTTCCAGTGGTTGCCTTGCTAAAAAAGCAAGTACAGTCCCTTACCAAAATCAAAGTAGAACAGGAAATGAAAGAGCTATGTCCTTTTTGGGTCTGTTATGCAGGGCCCAGGTGGTTTCACATATCCCGTTAATAAGTTATTATTATTGTTGTTTTTATTTCCTTTAAAAATTGTTGACAACAGCTTGTAAGTTTATCTTCCTGAAACTGCCTCAATTTGGATGTCATTCCTGAAGGGAATTTTCCAGGGTAAACAGCCTCTGTCTACAGAGTTTTCTATTTTGCTTTCCTGAATTTAAAAAATATTTCCCTGCTTCTGGCTTCTGTTAATTATGCTGAGTAGTCAACATACTTTGTGTGTGTGTGTGTGTGTGTGTGTGTGTGTGTATGTGTGTGTGTGTGTGCTTGGAAATAAAATATTCTGTTTTTTCCTCTTTAGCTTCTTTTGCATAGTTTTTGGGCTTTGTTTTTAGTGCTTTTATAATTAAATACCTATGTACAGATCTTTTAAAATCCTGCTTGAGTTTTTAAGGCCTCCTGAATCTTCATTCTTGGGACTGCATCAGTTACAGAAAATTCTCTGTAATTATTTTATCAATGTAGCTTTTACCCTATTCTCTCTCAATCATTTTGGGCTTTTCACCATATTACCTATATATTGACTCTTTCTTCTGTATTTTCTATCATTTTAATCATTTTTCCTACTTCTGAATATTCTTCTAATCTTTATTCCAGTTCAATAATTCTTGCTTCAGGTGTGGCTAATCTGCTATATTAAACATGCACACTGAATTCTTAATTTCAGTTGTCATAATTTTGAGTTGTAGGATTTTCTCTGTCTATTTCTCTGGCAAAATTCTCAACCTTGTTTCTTATATTCCTGTGGAGGGTAAGCATGACTCATATAGCTGTTTCTACTATGTATTTCTCTTGGTTTTCATTTATGGCTATTATACTCTTTCCTTATATTTCTGATCATTTTGTAATTTGAACATTTTGTGGTTGAGATATATTTTTGGAAGTCATCAAATGTCATAACTAGAATATGGTAGAAATGATTTAAATGCTGTAATCGTGTTCTCTTCATCCAGAGAGGATGTGTTTGTCTTTGCCGGACCACTATGAGCACCATTAACCCGGAGTCACCTCCCTCACTCATGTTCAAGGCCTGGGAGACCAGCCTTGTTCTATGGTGTACCCCTTCATGGGTCAAAGGGGAGAAAGTTCATTTAGGATCTCTAATTTAAGAAGTCTTGAAATTCAAAGCTCTGTCCTCCTGTCTCTACTGTATGCTTAGAAGTGCCGTGTAGATCTCAGCTGCCCTTTGTAATGCATGAAAAGAAAAATAAATGGCTCAATTTTTTATTTTTCTGTCACTTCACTTTCTACCCCTATTTATCTATTTTCTTCTGGAGCATGACCAGTAATTTTTTTATCTTATTATCTTGTTAGCTCTCCAGTGCTGCTAAGGAAGTATTTTCGTGGGTTTTTTTGTTTGTTTGGTCTCTGTTTTTGTGGTGTTATGGATCAAATGTAAGGCCTTATGCATGCTTAGCAATGGACTACCACTGAGCCACACCAGACCCAGACCCAGATATTGGTTGATACAACTTTCCTGATTATTTTCATAGGGGAGTAGGCTCAAATGACTTCATTCATCACTAATGGAAGTCAAAGTCCAGGGATGGTGTTCATATTTGCTTATTTTCTTTTTAACTGAGAACCAAAATTTCTACTTTTTTGATGTTAAATAAGTTGATCACAATTGCTTCACTAATTATAACTATTAAGGTTTATATTACTTACTCCTTTTTGAGTGTTCCTCATGTTCTAGTTTTACAAGTATATCCTCCCCAACCACTGTGTGATGATATGAATAATTTACTCTTTCAATTACAGTTTTCCGGAGTTGACTTGGATCAGGCATTATTCCAGCCCTTCCCATCAGAAATCACATTCCAGAACTACATTCCCTGTGAAGTCTATGAAGTTCCACTGGTTCTGAGGAACAATGATAAAGTAAGTGTGTTACCTAGGGGAGATAAACTTTTCCAGGACATATGAGAAGAGGTTAAGTAAACTGGGGATACTGTGGGATCCTAAATAAGTTCTTTAATTTGGTACACTTAGTATGAAAAGTCCTTCAGCTGTAGACTTTATGAAGACAGGATTGTTTTGTTGTTGCTACCGTATGTTCAATCCCAGTGAGGTGCTCAGAAAATACCAAGCTCCACACATGCACACTAACTCCTAGTTGGCGAGAGATTGATTAGATGAATGGATTGGAGTTCTCGTGTCTGACTGGTGGAGCTGTGCTCGTTCTGCATTATAGATACCATTCTCCTAACTTAACGTATAAACTCTATTCACATGAATTGCAAATATTAAGCATTTATATCTGCATCTTGCAGTACATTTATATTCTGTGAATTATGCTTCTAAAAATATTCTTTCTAATCTAAAAAACTGAAATCTCTTCCCTCTTTTCTGTCTTTCCCACTTATGTTAAATAGCCTTCAGATTTTGTCTACGGATAGTTTTGAAAGGTTTCTCTCACTGTCTATGCTTTTTTTCTTTTTGATTGCAACTGAGGATTTCTTCTCCAGCCTTATGTCTTTTTCTTCAGAGATAGGATTATCAAAGAAAAATATTAATACCTAGGATTTCCTCGATATCTGACAATAATGGAATAAAGAGTAATGCAGAAGTTCTGCAGGAAGGACTGTTAAGTGTGAAAAGTAATCAGATGTAAAGGAAGGCACGCAAAGAGGAATGCTAAACACTAGATGGAAAGACACAAAGGGATACTTATAAGCATCTAAGAAAGTGGAGACCATACTGTAAGAGGTGGAGAAAAGAGAGAGAGAAAATAAGTCAATGCAGAAATCCAAAGCATGCGAGAAGACTAACAGTTATATTCAGTACAGTAGCTCATTAAAGAAATCAGTGATGCCTTTCAGAGATCATAGGGCAATGTACTGACAGCAGAGCCAGACTGGAGAAAATGGTATATTTAGTTTTTTGCTGCAATATTGTTAGCAAGAGAAGCCCATGGGACAAAGACTGAAGGGTAGGGAAGGAGATGAAAAAGAATCCAAGATACTCAGGGTTCTGTCCCTAGAGCTCAGGAAGTGGTACATTATTTAGACTTTAGGGCTTTTCATGTAGGGCTGCCAACCAATTTAGTTTCTCACTTTAAATTCTCTCTTCCCTTTATTACTTTTTTATTCTTTTGCAGATATTTTTAGATTTTTAAAGACAAGAGTTTGGCTAGTCCAAAAGGTCCTTTGGTCAATCCTCCCTGTTCCTTAAAAAGAAATGATCATCAGTGAGGGTATATAAGTAAGTCAAAGTTTAAAACAGGTTCAAGTTTTGTCTGCCAAAGAGCATTCCAGTCTCATTGATAAACCAATAACACTTTATCAGATGCAACCAGTGAGTCTAGTGGAAAGAAAGAGGGAGAGTCCAGCTACTAAAAAGCAGACAGCTTTCTCTGGACGAAGCAGATTGTTTTCAAGTGTTACATCAGGACTCTTGTAACAATGGCTGATGGAAGCCCGCCTCCTTATTCCTTAGTTCTTGGGCTCACAGAAAGTGTGGAAGGGGTTTGGTGAACAGAGAAAATTATGCCATTCACTTTTATTTGCTTCCTCATTAGCATGGAGTATAAAGGAAAAAGTGTTTGAACATTATTTCTTTGTCTGAAATGCACACACACACTGAGTGAGAGTAAGCTAAGAACACTATAAACCACAGGTGATTCCACCCAGAATACAATTATAAGCTCCCAGACTCTGGGGTTACTAGCTGTAGACATTGCACAAGTCATTTCAAGCACTGGAGACTGTCTTAATTTTTTTGGTGCTGACACAAAATACACAAAACCCAGAGTTAAAGAAGGGAAAATTTATTTAGCTCACAGTTTGTAGAGGTTTCATTCCATAATTGGCTGGCTCCAAGGCAGGTGCACGACAGAGGGGAATTGCAGAGGACAAATAGCTCATGGCAGGCAAAAGACAGCAAGCAGCAAGCAACAAGCAACGAGATTCTTTTTGTTCCTTTACATTGTATCCAGGATTCCTGCCCTTGGCATTCACACCCAGGGTGGGGCACCCTTAATCCTACCCAGAGCTATGCCAAACCAATCAGTGGACTAATTAGTAATCACACACCATTAATCCCAGCATCACACACCCTAGATGAGGTCACCTCTGAAAAGCCCTTCCTGCAACCACATAAAGCTTTGGGGGGCAATCTAGACACAAGCCACAACAGAAACAATTTCAGTAGTATTTTGAATATTAAATGAGATAATAAATGTGTACAGCTGAGTGCTTTTCACATGGTAAACACTAAACCAATATGATTGTTATTGTTGTTGATGTTACTGTTGATTCCCTTTCTGGCTTATCAATGGCCATTACGCCCCTTACTAAATGTCCCCTCAGAGAGTTTACCTTGGGTAATACAGCATAACACAAATGCTGCTGCACATTCTCCTCACCAGGGAAGCCAGTTCTGGTGCTGTCAGATCTGCAGACATCTCTTCCTTCTCTCCCCATGCCTTGATCTTAAGCCCCCAGTTATTTTTGCATTTCTTCCTACCTTCCCTGTATTACAGTTTTGAGAGCTTTTGGGTGTCCTTTAATCATTTTTCACTTGAACCTTTAGGTCATCCTTTAACTAGTTAACTTAGTCACCGTTAACTATCTTCTGACTCTCTGAGTCATTAAAAAAAGTCCCCTCCCCATTTTTGTATTTGTAGAACCATCCCCTCTCTCCTTACCATTACATTTCTTCTGTTGCTCCAGGTCTAAGACAGGCACCGATGCACAGCCTGGGGGAGGCTGAGGGAACAGAGAGTAACATTTGAGATAAAACTGAAGTACCAGAGACTGGCTTGGGGGACATGGTCTCGTTTCTGTTTTCTTTCTTGTGGTGTGTGCCTGGGTGATGCTGATCCTGTGGAAAGGCAGGAAGAGTCTGGTGGGGACTTGCCTCCCAGCTTCCTATGGGAATCAGGATGAAGCTCCAAAGCCATTGTGATTATGGAGTGGCCCCCATGTCCTGTGTATGACCTAGAAGGAAGGACCACAGTAAGGGTGATCTCTTCTGCCTGAGCAGTTCTCAGACGTTCGGAAATCCAGCTTTACTACGTGGGTGTGGTTTTAGTGATGGAGCGTCTAGTTTATGAAGACTATCACATTTAATAAAACAAGAAAAGGCTTGTAATAATAATAAAATCTACCATAGAGCAATGTTAATAAATACTGAAATTAAACTCTACGGAGGGGTTTTTGTGAAGCACTGGGACACAGGTAAGTGCTGTCATCTCTCTTTACAGCTGAGACAGCTGAAGTTCAAACCCCAGCAAGGTCACGTGTCTGGGAAGTAGTTGACTTAGAGTTCAGTCTGTGTTTAACTCCAAAGTGTGTGCTTTTTTTTCTTTTTCACACGTCCATCATTCTGTATCTTCCCTACAGATTCCAAGAATGGTGAAAATCGTTGAGGAAAGTTCACCTTACTTTAAGGTCATCAGCCCCAAAGACATTGGCCACAAAGTAGCTCCTGGAGTGCCATCTGTTTTCCGAGTCCTCTTCACTCCAGAGGAGAACAAGGTAACAGCAGCACTGGCAGGAGAATGGTTATATGCATGTCACCTGCAATTTGCAACTCAATTTTAAAGACTTAGTCAGCTAGCAGGGGTGGTATTAGTGCTGGAGTTACTTGTGGTATTGGGAGTTGTGGTGTCGGTGTTGATTTATATTGGTGGTAATAGTATTTGGTGTTGGTGAATGATGATGTTGGTGGTGATATTTTTGTCATTGATGATAGTGATATTATTATGGTTTTGCTACTGTAATAAAATACTTGAGGATGGGTAGTCATAAAGTAAAGAGGTTTCTTCAGTTCACTGTTTGGGATATTGAAACATCACACAGCATAGCTTCAACTCTGGTAGCCCTTCCTCCCTCTTAGCTGAGTGACTTCATGGCGGGTGGCATTATGGTGACGGCACATGGGAAAGATGGGATGGATGGGATGGAATAATGAGATGGAATGTAGAACTTGGGGAGGAACCAGGAAACCCTCCCATTAAGTTCCATTTCTGGAAGGTTCGCCGCCTCTCAACATCACCACACTGAAGACCACATTCCAGGACATGCACTCTAGGACATAGACCACTAGGAATGAGAAAAGAATTATCAAACTGTGGTTTGCCGTGGTGTGTCAGGATCCTACACAGTGAACTAAATAAACCTCTTTTCTTTATAACTGCCCCATCATATTTGCATTTGACTATGTAACTCACAGCACACCAAAAAGGAAAATATATAGTCCAGATGCAATGAGCTGACACAAAGGGTGAAGATCATGGCTTCTTAGAATTTTGGGACTCTCGTTGGTTGTAGCTTTCCTCCTCAGACTCTAACTTGTTTGAGAAAGAGACTCAAAACCCATATTCTGATCATAGTATCAACCTTATTCATTGCAAAGATGGTGGCCAGGATCTGAGGTCCTGATGGAATCTTCTGCTCCCCAGTGTCTGGTGGATAACTGGTCCTTGGTAAGGGGCTAATGTACTTTGTGGTCCCACCCAGCGTGACTGGGGAAGCTAGAGCCGAGAGCAAGACCTGCCTGGCTTGCCTACCCCTCTCTGCACACAGGCAGGAAGTTGTTTTCCCTCAGCATCATCCACACCGGCAGGAAGTCAATCCCGTTTTCAATCATAGAAAGTGTACTTCCTCCCCGGAGGGAAGGAGCCAAGTCTTTTCTGTGAGCCTAAGCGGGGCCTCCTGGGGAGGAGGAAAGAGATTTATAAGCACGACTGAGTAACAAGGATGGAAAACAAGACAGGTGGAACAAAGTGTCAGGCTGTGTATGATGTCAGTAGTAAGCAAGTTTATCTGTATGATGCCATCTTGGTCAGAATGGGCGGTGAACAGAGCAGTCTGAACTAGCTCTGAGCCCCAATTTCTCCACCTCTGACACTAGCTCCTGTTACTAGTTACTAGTTTTCTGGAGAGGAAGAGTAGAGAATTTCATGTTCTCTTCCAAGTATGTGCTGACTATAGTGAGCAGTTAAAAATGCCGTTATAATGATCTTGCTGATTTTGCCACTTCGTATTGTTACTATTTATTGCTTGGATTGTGTCTATGGAACTGTGCTTTTGCTGGGGGCACTGAGGAAATAAATGTAAACGCCAGATGCAGAGGTTTTCTGTTATGCATTGCTGGACGCCTCATATTTTTCCTGAAAGCTCCTCTCTGTAAGCTATCAGGGAAAAGAGCAGCGCCCTGGCTTTATTTGGATGTCAGCTTCCTACTCTGTCATTTCCATGGGAAGCTTCTTACAAGCCTTTGTGTGACTGGCTTAAGTACAAATCATGTTGGATTTGAGCAGTTGGTTTTGCTTAATTTCTTTTCCTCTGCTGGAGAAAACCACGTCTTTGTAGGATAAGTGACATTCTGTCTGCAGGTAGTCTGGCTGAGGAAGGGCACATGGGACTGACTTTCTGTGGAGACAACATGTTCTGTATTGTGATAGGCAAGTGGATTTCATGATGATTTCATTTAACAAACCTGTGCATTTACTATTTGTGCTGTCCAATATGGTTTCAAATTTTATCTTAAAAACTGTACAATATGGTAGATAAGGGAGTGAATAGAGGTGTAATTGAAAACGAAATAACAAACAGAATGTTAATAATTGTTGAACTGGGTAATAGGTGCACGGGGATTTGTTATGCTTTTTTGGTTTTTGTCATGTATGTTTAAAAATTTCCATAATCGGGCGTGGAATTTAGCTCCTGGATCTGGTCAGTGGTGTAAGTGCCTGCTTGGCAAGCGTGAGGTCATGAGTTCGAGCTCCAGTATTTCCCCCCCAAAATTCCATAATCAGAAGCTAAAGAAAAGAGAGATTTTTACTACAGCTTAAGTACTAGTTGAAATGCATTGTAGGTATGTTGGCATTTAACTTATAACCATGAAGTGCTAGTATGCCCACTGGAGATGATGTGGCTATGTTTTGTGGCCACTTAGGCCATTCCTACCTATCGTGCTCCCTGTCACCATCTACTTACCTAACATCACGCGTCTATTGGGAAATCGCTCATTTAAAAAAGTAGCCAAGTTAAATGTCGTTGCACTTACCGCTTTTGAATGCTTGAGTTTCCAAGGTCACGTGTGTGCATAACGAGACAGCGGGACTGCCAGTTACCTCTGAGAAATGTCACCATCCAATTTCAGAGACGTGGAGAGTTTGTGCGGGACGTGGACTCTAAGTTATAATGCAGGCTACTGTGCTCACTTTTCTAAAGGCAGATCTGTTTTCTCCTCCTGCTGGCCGCTCTGACTGACGGCGTGTCTGTCCTCAGTACCTCCATTTATTTGCTCTCACCATTGGAAACTGACAGGGCCAGCACAGAACGACCGGCGAGGGTGAGGCGAGCGGTCTTCTGGCTGTTCCCAGAATGCAGCCGAGGAGGAACCAGAGCCAGATTTATTTTAGGAATAAGTCAATCATTTTACCAAGTGGCACCGTCCCTTCAGTGTGCCTGATGGATAGCCTGAGTGCCTTCAGATTTGTCCCCCTGGTCCCCTGCTGATCTGAGCGCTCCGTCCTCACTCACCCTCTGCACATCTGGAGGGTGAGATGTGAAAATTGCAGCATGCCACAGTTAATTAGACGGTCCCCTTTCACGAGGGTCTTCAGCACCATGTATATTAGCACTTCGAAGATGGTAATGCAATTCACATTTTTCCTCTGTCATCTATTAATCTAGCTTCTGGAGATGGTTAAGAATGACATTGTAAGGAATGTCAAATATCCAGATAACAGGTGCAGCAAATTCTCTTTGGCTTTCCTTACCCAGAATTTCTTTTTAAAACCGCAGGATATGTTATTAATCTAATAATCTTGTGTGTATATCATGCACGATTGAACTATAATAGTCAATGTTATCATAAAGTGACACTATAAAATTCTGAAGCCTGGTAGTTTTCTTGACCTCGTAAATTTCAATCTTTAGTATTTCTTGACCTCGTAAATCTCAATCTTTAGTATTAAAATGAGTCAAAAAAATCAAGCCTTTATCACAAAGCACAACTGAGTGTTTCCTAGCACTTAAGAAACTTCTGTTTATATCAGAAATATTTGAAGAAAATACTGTAAGCAGTGACATAAATTTGTTACTCAGCTGTGTTTTGAGAAAATATCTGATTTGTTTTCCTGATTTGTTACTAAGAAATTATAAAACCATGTTAACACAGTTGATGTTTTCTAGGTGTACACTAATCATAAATTACATTACCAGCATTTTGAGTCAAAGTGTAGATATCAAAAATTTCCACAATCAATTGTGCTGTGATTGTTGCTGTTGTTTGAGCCACTTCACGCTGGCCTTGACCTCACTATGTGCCCCAGGCTGGCCTCAAGCTCATGGCCATTCTCCTGCCTCAGCCTCCTGGGTGCTGGGAATACGGGTGTGCACCACCACATCTGACTCACCATCAATGACTTTTGTTTGCAAAAATAACAAGAGTGATTTTATTTTCTTCCTCCCTGGAACTGACCCTCCCCGTTCTGTCGGGGTAACCCTATAACTCTAGAGCCTGGCACAGAAGCCTGCACCTGGGAAGCGTGCAGTGACTATTTATTGAGTGAGTTAAGTAAGCAAAAAGTTAATCTCAGAATTTCAGGAAGTTCTGCGAACTTCCCGATGGCTGACAGATGACAGAACCAAAAGCACTAAAAAGGGCCCAAATACTTATTTTTTGCATCCTGAATGTATTAGAAGTTAACTTACTTTCTTGTCCCTCCAACCAGGAGAAAGATGCCTCAGAAATCTTTTCTAAGAAGAGTATTTTTCTCTGTCTTTTTGTATTTTCACCGAATCACATCACTAGTTTTTTCGATTTCTAGACATGATAAATATGGCTAATGAGGACTTTAGGCACTCTCCTTATGGAGAGCTCTTGATAACTTATTACCCAAATAATGATATTAAAACTGAAAAATAGTCTTTAGCTCACCCTGAGCATTCCATGAGCTGGGATCCAATTGTTTCAGACCCTGTTCTGCAAGCCAGTATCCAAAGGAGAACATAAGCTTTCACCCTCCTGTGTTCTACAATGAATGGACAAACAAGTATGTAATTTAATGGCAAGAACCAACATGAGCAAAGCTAGACTATAAGGAAAACTCTTTTCTTCCTTAGGAACATGATGGGAGACTGTTCAGGTGACATTGGGCAGAAAACTAATTTAAGCCATATGAATATCAGAGAGAGATGCTTTCTGGGAGAAGAAATAGCAGTGCAAAGGCCCTGTGGCAGAAAACTCCTTGGCAGTAGACTGAGGGAAGTACAAGAAGGCTGTGGGACTTGAGCAGAGCTACAAGGAAAATGGCGGGAGATGAGATTGAGATCACGAAGGACCTTAGAAGTCATGCAAAGTGGGACAGAAAATGTCCATCCAGTATTTAAAATATCTTTATAATGGAAACTTTCACACATACGTAAAAAAGTTGGCTGGCATCCTCCAGCTTTTCGCATTATTAGCACAGGATCCATATGGCTTCCTCTGTCCTGCTCCTTGCCCACGGAGTTTTAAGTACACACATCATACTAAGGATCTTTTTAAAGGTTAACATAACCACAATACCTTTAGCCCATGAAGACATTACCAAAGTTCTCTAATATCATCCAATACCCAGTCACCATCCAGCATGCCCAGTTGAATCACAGTGTTTTTTTAAGTTGGTTTCCTTCAGCCGGGATGGAGCAAGGCTTGCTGAGTGATCTCATGGGGCTGTTCTGAACGTCTTCTTCTACTGTTGCAGGTAAACAGGTGCTGAGAGCCACAGCCCGGATTAGAGTCACGTGTTCTGTGGGGAGGGGGAGCCTTCCCAGTGGTGTGGGGCTTCCAACTGCATCACAGCAGAAGACACAAAATGTCTGTCATCTTTTGTTTTTGTAAGGGATCCTATGAAAATCGTTTCCTAGATCACTGAGGTTTAAGTTCCTAATTGTACGATTGATTTGCAGCTACTGGTTCAAATTCTTCTAAAAACAACAGCAACAACATTTTCCCCATCAGCGTTTTAGTGAGGTACAGTTCATACTGTGTGGATAGATAAATGCTCAAGTTGTTCCTGTTTCCCACACTGCTGGATTTGATTAGCAAGCCATGGTCTGCCTTGCATTTTAGGATCCTTCTGGCTTCACAGTAGAGCTTAGACTGAGGGAGGTGCAAGGTTTACCCTTGACTTGTTTTTTCTTCCATTGTTGGCCAGAGAATCACAAATTTTAAATTACTTTTAACTGACAAAAGCTATGCATTTATAGCATATACCATTTTGACATATATGTAGACATGGAATAACTAAGTCAAGCTGCTTAACACATCCATTCCCTTACATATTTATTTTATTTTTGATGAGAACATTTGAAATCTACATTTTTATCAATTTCCAAGTGCTATATTAGTCAAGTTTTTGTTGCCAATAACACAACACCCTAGCCTAGGTAAGTTATGAAGAAAAGAGGTTTATTTTGGTTCCCAGTTCTGGTCCAAGGTGAGGAGCTGCATCTGGTGATGGCATCTTTGCTGGAAGAATCCCCTGGCAGTGCAGGGTATCACAGGGCTAGAGACTGGGTGTGTGTGTGTGCGTGCAAGCAAGCTCACACAAGCTTGAGCCATCCTCCCCCGGCCTCCAGCTTGGCCGTGAGCAGCAGTGGCATCCTTGGGATCACTGCCCCGTGGAGCGACACGGAGGATGGAGCTGAGTGCCAGAAGGGCAGGGAGAGCAGGAATTTAGAAGTTTGGGTCTCTGATGATACTTTTGAGCCAAACTGGCCCTCCTAACTCTGGACTTTCATATGAGAGGGAAATAAACTTCTGTCTGTTCTAAAATACTTTTATTTTGCTCTTTTACCTGATGCGTGTAGCGGATTGGGACCCTGCTGAACATAAAGAGAAGGGGATTTGCAGCAGTTTAGGCAAGAGAGAGAGGGGGGACGAGGGTGGTGACAGGGCTGTCAGAATTAGCTGACAAAAGGCCTAAGAAAGAAGGAATCTAGTTGGACTCCTAAGATTTTGGTCAGCAGCAGGAAAAGGCTAGGTGAGGAGTTAGGAATAAAGATGGAAACGTGGAATTAATCATTGGATTTAGCAGACTCATTTAGTGAGGTGTTTCTATGGGATTCTGGGCACAGAAATCTGATTGGGGGAATATCAGTGAATGGAAATAAAGAGGTGGCAAAATCGAGTGTAAATGACATTTGTGAGGAGTTTAGCTGTAAAAGGTCATTCATTGGAAAGATGGGAAGACGCTGAAGGTGGGTGCTGAGGTCAAGGTTAGGGTTTCGGGTTTTTTTAATAATTAAGATGAGATTGTTCAAGCGTGCTTATAGACTGACGTGTGAATGTTCAGTAAAGAGGGAAAAATTGGTGATGGAGGGAAAACCTAGAGTTACTGAGAAGGCTGGGTATCTAGCACATCCTAGAGAGGTTAGTCTGAGAAACAGTGAGGGCAGGATTGATAGATTTAAAGGTTACTCAGCAAGCAAAAGCAGACAAAAAGCTGAAGAGGAAATTGTTCTAAGTGGATGATTTATACATAAGTCACAAAGTAAACATTTTAGTTGTATACTAAGCACAAAATAGTACAAATAAATTTGAACATCTCAGGTCTCTTTTCTAGCCAAAGGTCAGAAGTCACTCCCTTTAACAGATAGAAAAATGTAGAAGCTTCCAGGAAGGACCCAGTTAGATCACAGGAAGAGCCACGCAGTAGGAGAAAAGCCCCAAATACCTGCTTCATCTTGTTTCTAAAATGCCTGGGATTTCAGAACTAATGCTCTCTTTTGAGGGGTGAATTTCAGATCGAGGCGCTACTATATAATTAACACTTAACTTCCTAGGGAGTGTAGAACATTTTCCAGGGAGGCTGAGTAGGAAATTCCTCATCAGAGTTTCTGGCCCTAATCAGATTTGGTGTGCTTTGCTGCCATGTCTTCACCAGCTTTAGGTGTGGAGAAAAAGCAGATGGAAAATGTAAGGGTTTGACCACACCGGCCTTGGCCTGGGTCGCACAGAGAGTCATTTACTGCAGCAGAAGGCATCACTCCCTTCGCAGAGATTTTAGAGGAAAGAGTTATTGCCGTGTTTGCATCCTACCACAGCGCTGATATAAAATCAAGATTCATTCCTTTCCGAAAGTCACGCCTGCATTTTCATTATCTGCATCTGTTTTCTTTCTTTCCTTCCTTCCTTTCAGTTTGAAAGATGGGCATGTCACAAGAAAGACAAAAAAAAAAATAGTTTGGAAGTTTCATCTGGAAAGCATTGTTACATAGGATGGCATTTTAAGAGACAGAGTTAGTTGATGGCTAAGTCTCTCATAGTAGAAGGGAAAGAGCTCAAAATAAATATTTCAGCTTTGAGTGGTGACCTGATTGCTGTGAGTCTTGGCACGGTGAAAAAGTCCATCAACTGAAGTAATTGCTTCGCTTGTAGGCAGATAGAGACCCCCAAGTCATCACATCTGAATTAATCCTAAGCCAGAGCAATACATAATGGTATATTACACCATCTAAACTAGTCCTGTTAAAGGTGTAACTTCAGAAACAAAAATGTGTTTTCAAGTAATTGTTAAAAGAACACTTTCTTATTATTTTATGGATATGTAGACTGACTGAAAAAGTATATTATTCTGATCAAACTTCAAACCATCCTCATTTAGGAACTTAAAAAGTTTTGAAAATATCCCTCTTAATATTTCAATTAGCCTCTTAGACCCCTTCCAGCTGTCTTAAATTCCTTATACAATATAGCAGAGGATAAGATAGAAAACAATAAGACAAAACACTTCAGAATCTTCTCTAATCCTGATTCAGCAGCATCATTTGCTTCTTCCTCTCTCAAAGCCCCGATTAATACTAAGTTTCCACGTGTGCCAGCTGCGTCCCCAACAAAACCTTTGCCAGCTGGGTTTGATCACCTTAGAAAAAAACGAAAACAGTGCTTATCTCTATAGGATTTGTGTTGTAATCAGATAGACTGATGGTGTTATTGAATTCTATGGGGTTTTCTAAGATCAAATATCTTAGTGTGGTTTACACTTATCTCTCAGTAAAATAATGTCTGAGCCTGGCATCACCATCTGGAAACCAGAATCAATTGCAAAGCAAAGAATCCAACAACCCAATTCTAATAACTGCCATGAGCACGCTCATTAATTTTTATTACCTGCTCCTGCCTTAGGATTTTTATGGCAATTCCCCTTGCCAGGGACGCGCTGTTCCTGGAGCTCTCCTGGCTGGCTCCTGCCATTCAGGCCTCCAACCAAAGGTCACTTCCTCAGGGAAGCTGCCTTGGTGGTTCTAACCTGAAACAACCCCTTTGGCGGTTATCACTTGACCGTGCCTTATTCTTTTCAAAGCTCTTGTCATTTTTTCAACTTATTTTATCCTGTTAAAACCATTTTTATATTCTTATTATCCTAACGACAAGAATGAACACATAGTGAGTTTTTCCTATATGCTGTACTCAAGGCACTGAATTCAGTACAAAACTTTAACATGCCAGCTAACTTGTGTTGAATGTTTGCTGCTCTCCAAACACTAAGCAAAGCACTTTGCCCCACCGGTGAGTCAGTATCGTCTCTTGCCTGGACCCTGCAGTGGCTCCCTAATTGACTGACCTCCCTTTTTCCATTAGAGTCTCCTTATAATACACTATCCCCCAAACAGCCAGCATTTCTCTGAAACATCAACCAGGTTATATTCTTATTAGCTTTGGGGCATCATTAATATTTCCAGCCGTGCTCAGATATTCCTCCTGGCTCCCAGGATGCACTGTGACACTTTCACCAGCACCTGTCAGCTGGGTTTCTAAGCACTGTACTTCCTCTGTTTCCTGTGGTCCCAGAGAGCCGCTCATGCTGGTGGCTCCATCTCTCACTCACTGGGATCTCTGCTGAAATGTCATCTCCTCGGAGGTCCATCCTGACCTCCCCACCTAAAAGCGCTCTTCACTCTGTGTCCCTAACCAAGCTATTTATTTTCTTTCCACTCACTGCCCAACATTGTATTACTCACCGCCCTTCATTCAGCAAATTTTTGTTGAATGTTTGTGCCAACACCAGTGTTGTGTACCACCAGTGCACAAAGTCAGTAAGATGGGAAGAGTCCCTGCTGAACTGGAACTATTCATACACAAACTCACTAAGTAGTTAGGATGAAGGATGTGTCAGGGGGCAAACCATTGGGGCAAACCGAAAGCATGTGAAAGACTAGGGATCTGCAGGGCAGGAGAGGGAGGGTAGGGTTTAACACAGAAGAGTGAAGTGGTCTCAGTGGGAGTGGACAGCTGTTCCAGTCCTGAAGAGGAGAGGAGGTGAATGGCGTGAGTAGGTGGAGGGTAAGGGTTTTGGCTGGAGGCAGCATCAGGTGTGAAGGCTCTGAAGGGGAGATTATAGCCACAGAGACAAACAGGGAGGAGAGGAAGAGATGTGACCAGAGAAAGGACAGGAGCAGGCCATGGAGCTCTGGTATGTCAGCTCGAAGCCAGGACACTTTGAGCAGGGGCACAACCTGGGGTGACTGGATCTTAACTGGATCCCCCTGGCTCTTGGATGGAAAATGGTTTTGGAGGGAGAAAGCACTGTGGAAAAGTCCCATTAGCCAATAAAAGATTCCAGTGCCTCGGTCCAGGCTGCAGGTGGGGTTGTACCAAGAAGTGATTGAAGTCCGGATATCTTTTGAAGGTAGATCCAACAGGATTTACTAGGAAGCAGATCCATTCAGGATGCCTTATTCCAGGATTTTAAATCCAGACCACTGGAAAGAGATGGCAGTGCCAAGGCCTGTACGCTGTGTGGGAATGGAATTCAGACGAGAGACTGTCGGGAACAGGACCTCAGCCTTGCGGGTTCTAGAAAGAGGATCCCCCAGTAGGTTTATAGAGTTGGGACGAGCAGAGTGCACTAGATTTCAGCGCTAGATTTCAGGAGTGTGGGAGGAGCGGAGAGAAGTGCAGGTGTAAAGGCATGTTTCAGAGCCCCGCTGGTTGTTCATGTTTACTTTTATTTATATACCACATTACACATTATATGTCTCTTACTCACTTGTTCATTGTCTTTTCCATTCTCATGTAGAGGGAAAAAGGTTACGATATGTCTGTTTTCCAATCAGTTGTATTCCAGGACATTTATTAAACATGACTGCAAGAATAAACTGCCTGGGATGCCACTGCTTCCTACCTGTTCTGCGGTTTCCTAAACTGAGTGCATGGCAGGCCTATATGTCAACTCTGTATGCCAGGTGCTCCCATGCCCACCCTCTGCTCAAAAGCTAGAGGGTTTTTAAAATAAAACAAAATCCTCTAGGCCAGAGATAGAGCTCAGAGACAGAACACTTGCCTAGCATCCAGGAGGCCCTGGGTTGTAGACTTTAACCCGGGCACCAAAACCCAGTACTCAAAACAAAAACGAAATAAAACAGAAAACCCTCCTCCACTCAGTACCATTTATAACATGATTCCTGAAAGGCGATTTAAGTTCAAAGTGACATTCCATTTGTCCCGTTTATTAAGATTCCCTTGCAACTAAAACAGCAGAAGACAGAACTGAAAATGAAGACTAATAAACTCCGGTTAGGTGATACCTTCCTTTCATGGTGACTTCTAAGCTTCTGCCAGTACTAGGGGTGACTGTTAGTATTTCCCTCTTACATTTAGTCTTGCTTATTGCCAAGGATTCGCTTTTAACTTTTTCTTTGCTATGTTGCTAGTGAGCATTCCGTTTCTATCTAATGAGACAATATAAAGAGTGACATTATTCAGCATTCTGTTACATTTAGATCAAAGAATGGAAAAGACAGATGTCAAGGGCCTAAGCATTTTTGTGTGGAATGGTCAGTAATGCTTTGCACAAGAGAAGAGTTTCAAATGGGACTATGTATCAGTTAGTTATTGCTGTGTAACAATAGAACACTTCAAAACTTAGTAGCCGAAATAATAAGCATTTATTATTACTCACAAGACTATGGTTCAGTGGGCTGGTTCTTCTTCTGGTCTTGGCTGGGCCTGCTCCTGTGTTGAGGCAATGGCTCTGCTCATCTTGGCTGGGCTCCCTCACATCAGCTGGCTGAGGCTACACTGACATGCCATGGCCAGGACATCTGGGGTGTCATCGCACAGTGGCCACCCAGCCTTCTTCACATGGCAGAGCCAGGATTTCAAAAGCAAGACTGGAAATGCCAGGCTTCTTGAGGCCTCAGTTTAAAACTGGTATAACATAACTTCTGCCACCTTCTCTTGTTCAAAGCAAGGAGAAGGGACATAAACTCTCCTCCTGATGGAGGAACTACAGACTTATACTGCATAGTGTGGGCACAAAGAGACCATTAGAATAACCACGCAACACCAGGCCTGGAAAGGTAAGTAGGTTTTAGAAAGTGGCCGTCAAGGAATTGGTATGAATCTCTTTTGATCTAAAGAAAAATGTCTCCTGACTGTCACCATTTCCCTCTCCACCTCCCAGGTATCTGGGAGACATGTGAACTTTGAGCTTCTCTCCTGGCTTGTAGGTTTTAGTTCTTGAACTGTACTTTTTCTTTCATAAAAGAGAATCTCATTAAAAATTCATATCTTGAGACATTTTCATAGAAATGCACTAAATTGTTTTTTGCAAGAATGCCTGGCATAACCACCATGTTTCTTGCAGAGTTAGTTTGATCATGCTGTTTTTTCTACAACTAATGATTATATCCCTCCCTTGTAGGATTACGCCCATGTGTTGACCTGTGTTACTGAAAGAGAAAAGTTTATTGTACCCATCAAAGCTAGAGGTGCACGAGCCATCCTGGATTTTCCCGACGAGCTGAATTTTTCCACTTGCCCTGTCAAATACAGCACTCAAAAGATTCTATTGATACGAAACATTGGCAACAAAGATGCTGTTTTTCACGTCGAAACTCATAGGTATGCGTGCCTTGGCTCTTGTTTTTGTGTTTGATTGATTACAGCTAAAGCCAGTCCATACAAGTACTTTGTTAGAATAGCATCAGGATGCAACTGTTTGTTACAGTCCTCAGCCGCAAAGCCTGGAGACCTCACTGACATTAATAGGAAACTGGAAATCAATGTTTAGTAATTTACACCCATTTTTTACTACTAAGTGCTTGATAAATGTCCTTCTAACATACCATGAGAAATTATAAACAAAATATTTGTTTCAACTATGAATTTTTATAACTGGCTGAATTAGTCTGCTCTTGCTATTGTACCAAATCACCACAAGTTTAGTGGTTTGACACAAGATTATTTCAGGAGACCCAAAGTCTCCCTGGCCTAAATATACTACCTACATTTCGGCGTTCAGAGGTGTCAGCAGGGCTGTGACCCTTTGGGAAGTTTGTGGGGAGAATGAATTTCTTTGCCTTTTACAGCTTTTAAGGTCATCCATGGTCCTTGGCTCATAACACTCAGTTTCTCATGTGAAAATTGGGGAGAAGAATAATGACCACTTCATAGGATTGGTTTGAAGAAAAAATAAATCAATAAAAATAAACTCCCAATATATAGGAATGCTATATAGTAAGTTTTGGCTCAAATGAGCTAATGCCAGAGTGATTGACAGAATAGTAACTCCCCGAATACGCCCATGTCCTCATCCCCAGAACCTCCGACTATATAATGTTCCATTGCAAAGGGGATTCATATCACAGGTGTAAGTAAGGCTGCCAATCAACTGACCTTACAATGGGGAGATTATCTTGGGTTCTCTCAATGGGCCCAGCATAATCACAGGGCTCATAGACACAGAACAAGCAAGTAGAAGACAATTTCAGGATGATGAGATGTGAGAGGGACTCAGTCTCCTATTGCCTGATTTGAAGACGAGAAACTGTAGCACAATGAGGTCCTATCGAGGGTATAGGGACAGTACGTGACGGAGTTGGATTTTAACCTGAAGATTTATGGAGTCACTGTAGAGTAGATATCATGGAACAGTACAGAAGACGATGAGACCGTCCTTGCTCTTGTAACTCGTGAAAGATGGGAAAGAACAACTCGTTAGGGGACATGAGGACAGGGACAGTAACACTGACTAGTTCAAGAATACACAAGAGAAGGGATCAAGTTCTTGGTCAAGTTCATGGTAAGTTGCTTGTATTCTGTTCTGGATCATGAACCCAGTTTCAAAAGGCTTTTTCTGGAATCCTTTTCCAGTTAAGAACATCTCTTTTCAGAAAAGAATAGCTTCTGTCATGGTTCTCATAGGTTAGACCACTATGGAATGATCTGTTGATGATTTCTCGGCTGAGGCGTCCTTGAACTGGTGGAATGTAGTCAAACCCGAACTGCGTAAGGTCCAAAATCCAAAGCTATGAATTGCCTAAAGATACTTAGATTCCCTCACACAAAGCTGAGGTAGACATTTTTCCTTTTGATGGTGAAAAGGTGTCTTGGCAGCTCTTCAAGCTCTCCAGGTTTATGTGGGGATTTATTACCAGTCCCTTGACTTGACCATCTGGTCAAGTTTCATGTTCCACTATGGTTATTAAGAAGCCAGGCTTCTGATCATTGGAAACCCAGGATAAGACCTGGCATTAGTTCAGCCCTCTTTGCTTTGGAGTGCTGTGAGTTTTCCTTATTTTGTTCCAGACATTTAGTGTTTTATTTTCTCCAGTCCTTCTGGCTATTCTGTGTAGTAGAAGAATTTTAGGTTACTCTGTCTACTCATAGTGTAGTATGGGTTTTATTTTTGTCTGGTGTTTTGTTTTGTTTTATATTAATCCTGTTGAGGTTCTGTGAACTTCCTGGATATTTCACTGTTTTTGGAAAATCTCAGCTATCACCTCTTTAAATATTTGTTCTCCAAACTCCTCTTTTGCTTGTGGGGAAGTTCTGTCTGCCACAGACGAAAGCCACTGGTGACACAGTGGAACGTGTCCGATCCCCTCAGAAGAAAGGGATCGTCTGTCTTCAGATTTCAGGTTGTTTGCCCTGCAGCCTCAGCTCTCTGAAGGGGTTCAAAAAAAGTTATGATTTTGTTGTTAGTCTGTGTTTTGTTTTTTGCTAGGATAAGAGAACTTTACAGTTTTTTGCATCCTAGAGGGAAGTAAGAATTTCTGAACCACTTTAAATAAATTTCCCATCGTGGGCAAAAACAACATTCTTTTGGTAATCAGAGTCTCCTGTTATCGTTCATAAGTGCTTGTACCCCCCGCCCTGTCATTCATGGTGAGTCTCATGTGTTTTGGCTGAAGGAGAAGATTAGTTTTTCAGGTGACTCACCATGATTTAAAAGATTTCTTTGTTTCAATTTAAAAAATTGTTTCCCCAAACCACCATCCACAATACACAGTATTATATGGCTATTTTTATGTGAAAAATAAAACCCACCTGCTATGAAAAAATGAGTGCAGGCAGTATGTCTTCTTGGACTATTTGGCTATTACCCATAATGCAGTACAGTAAGTCCCCAACTACTGAACATTCGAGTTGCAGCTTTCGCAGATACAAACAAACGGACCTTGTGTTAAGAACATTCATAGATGTACACAGATCACAGAAGCAGCTCACTTGTCTGCTACAAGTTGTCACGGTCATGCTGCTGTGTGCTTACTGGACTGTGCAATCCAGTACAGCAGTAAAGACCCCAATCAGAGCCCAGGGTGCCCAGAAGCAAGAAGAAAAGTAGTGGTGATGTGGAGGGCACTGCTGGGAGGCACAAAGCCATGACCCAATTGTATAGTTGTGTCCAAGTTGCAGAAGACTCACTTTGTCAGATTTATGAATGACTCTGACCTGTGACCATTCTCCCAGAAGAGAACTCATTCATAAATCAGGGACTTACTGTATAGAAAGGAGTAGCTGGGAATTATAAAGACATTAAAGTCTCTGATCCAACATCCCTATTCTACACATGAAGAAAGTTAAGTATGAAATGGGAAACGGCTTAGTCAAGTTTCCCCAGTAAGTTAATATCAAACCCTGGATTAGGACAAAGGAAGGCCAGTTCTGGGCTTGGGCTTGTTTACCTTCTGATCTGTTTGTCACCTTTCTCTGCTCGGCTGGTGTCACCATGGGAGCTGTTAGCTTTCCTAGACTACTGGACCAGCTGGATTCCAGCTGAGTTTGAGAGAAATTGGAAGATAGATAGAAAGAAGAAACCAGAATGTTTATCCTCCTCTCTCTCAATCTTCAGTAGGGCCCTCCGCAGCAGCTGCATCTGCTGTGTGTTCTAGCTGCTGTCAAGATGGCCTGCCATGAGCCCACCTTTGGTTACTGTGGTCCCCAGGATCTGATAACACTCCGCCCTCTGATTTGCCTCCAGCCCAGGAGTAGAAATGGCTTGTTGCTGTTAACCGTTCCAGCCAACTCTCTGATCTTTTGTGTAATTAAGTCTTTCAAATTCTCTGCTTTCAAATATTTTTGTTTTCCTGTTTAAACTCCTCATGAAATGGTAGTCTTACGCTCTTTGCCTAAAAGGCATGTTTTCCAGCCATGTTGTCAAATCTGGGAGGTTCTCAAATCCTTCCAATTAATCCTTTTTCCAGTTAGCCATTTAGCTTCTGTGATTTGCGACTGAGAAACCCAGTGGTTGCATTGTGGTGGTGTCATATCGAATCAGGTTCTCTTGGGACATTCCCTAGTCAGTAGTGTCTTTTCTGAAAACTGCACTGGTGATTCTGTTTCCCAGAAGAGTTCTGTTGTTGGTTTACATGGTAAAGTAATAGATATAGTTTGAGAATTTATAGAGTTAAAGGCCCAGTATCCATTCTTGGTTAGGCCACTTAGGGTCAATATATAGCTAGAGACAGCATCACACAGGAGATTGTTTTAAACACAGAACATATTTTTCTCATTGAAATAATTATTTAATTACTAGCTAAGGTTATAAAATGGTTACATTTATATAAATTATAAAAATAAAACTTTATGCGTCTGTTGTCCCCATTTGAATGTGAGCTTCTCAAATAAAAGAATTGTGTCTGTATTCATTTGTATGTCCCAAGCATTTAGCATGCATCTAGCATAAATAAAAGCTCAATAAATGTTTATGGGATGCCTAACCAACAATGTATCACAAAGGCAAAGCTACAACTATAAATCTCTACAATAATTTCAAATTTTAAAAATGCTCCAAGTACTATAAAATGAGCATAATGTTTTTACTCTAATAAAAAGAGCTGCAAAGTGCTATAAAATGTACAGAGAACATAAACCATTACCATTCAGGTTTATTACAATTTTAACCTAAACTCTAGTAGGTCCCAGAATGACTTTGACTGTTAAAGTAGGATTAATATTGAAAGGTGAAAGAGGAGGATTCAGAAGCAATTTCAAAATCTAAAACCTCAAATTGAGAATTACATAAGAAAGTTGATCTGAAGAAAAAATAATAACACTATATTAATATTTACTATAATAAGACCAGTATTTAGGCATCTGCAAAAATAATGAACCATTTGGACAAAATAGTTTTAGTTAAGAACAGCTCATGATAAAATAAAAACTCTGTCTTTCCCATGCTTCATGATTTTTCATAAAACCAAGCCCATTCCATAATTAAATATTTGGTATTAATAAGAATGTGATATCAGAATCAAACACTTTGATATGCAGAACCAGCTTTATGCCCGTGAGGAATAATACTTTTAACTTCTTTATAACAGCAGTTTCTAACAGTATTTTCTAGCCTGTTCAGGCTGTCTGCCTTTAGTAGAATGAAATACAAAATCAAATTATAGACAGTGTTTAAGTACCGGAACTTAACACACTCTACCCAATTAACATCTGATTTATCGAAGCTTAGGTGGCTCTAAGTGGCAATGGCTATCCCAGGTGATTTTCTACCTCCTCAAGAAGTTAGTGTAATTTAAACCTAAATTAGCACAGGGGAAGTATCCATTACCACCCAGTGGAGCTGGAATTCCTGCAGGTCCTAGAGACTCTACACCAGTGTCATCTCCCCTGTATAAAATTAGTTTAAGTCCTACAATGTAATAATATCCAATTAATTTTAAAACTGTTCTTTCCCTACTGAGAAATATTTAAAAAGAAAATGAAAGCACAGTACAGGAAGAAAAATATTAGGAAACGGAGAAGCAAAGGTACAAGAAGATGCTGCTATGTTGTTATTCTCAAAACCAGAAAACTGGGCCTCTCTCCAAGCTCTTCAGATTCTCACTAAGGGCAGAAGAATAGTAAGAACCTTGAGCCTGGAAGACCCATCATCTCCCATGATGCAGAGATGCTCGAGCTCCCGAAAGTTGACTTCTCTTCTGTTTGATGTTGTAAAAACTGATGGATAGTTGCCTATACCTTTATTTTTTCCTTCAGATTGTATTGTGATTCAATTCACCACCTCTTCTGAGAGGTGTGTGTGAGTAAAGAACCGTGCATGGGGTGACGAGAGCTACAGAGCGAACCTCTGTGGCTTCCACATCCGGGGGAGCACAGGGGCAGGCAGAAGGAACGGAGCTGGAAAACGCACCCTGCAGCTCTCCCACCACATAGCTGGGCAGCATTAGGCAAGCTGCCTGCCTTGAGGGAATCTGTTTTATCCATGTCTATTATACAAACAAAGTACCTGCTTTCTCAAGATATTTGGAGCATTAGACTGACATATGTATAGAACCCCCTAGAATAAAGTACATGCTCATGATGAGTTGTTTTCTCCGCCTCAGAGGCTGTGGATTTTTCTTTTCTTTCTTTCTTTCATTTTATTTTTGGTAGTATTGGAGATTGAACCCAGGGTCTTTGCATTGAAGTTCACTCCGGCCTTCACCCCCATCTTAAACCCTTTCTTTTGAGAAGAGGGTCTTGTTGAACTGCTGTGTAATTCAGGCTGGATTTGAACTTGTGGTCCTCCTGCCTCAGTCTCCCAGAATGCTGGAATTACAGGGGTGTACACTATCACAAATAGTTCACCTTTCTGTTTGTTTTTCTCTGTGCTTTTTCTTATACTATAGATAGTTTTTGGGCATGCCTCTCCGGAGTTAAAAACTCCTGAGACAAAAAAAGAAAAAGGCAAATTTCATGAGCATGCACTCTATTGTGCATACCACCCCGGGTACTTTATATATGCAAGAGTCTATTTAAGACGTGACTTCGAGTCTGAGCTCTGATCTGTGACTTCGGAAGAAGTATGGCTCGTGGGAAGTGGTGGGTGTTCTGGTCCCAACCCTAGCAGTTCTGGATTGTTGATGTGGGGAACACAATCTGGTTGGAAGGCAGAGCAGGTGCCATGCTGGGAGAGTTTATGGGTGAAGAGACCAAAGCCTCCCACTCAACCCACCCCAGCTGACTGGGCATGTGACAGGTGTGTGTGCTATCTGAACAGATGTATGTGTGTAATCAGAATGCAAAACCTGGTTGGAAACAGATTTGTGGGACCTTGAATGCTTGGGAACTCAACACTATTGTAGAGTTAGGAGACTACTGACAGTGTCTGAGCAGGAGACAAGTGTTGTGATGTGTGTGTGTGTGTGTGTGTGTGTGTGTGTGTGTGTGTGTCACTCTCCAGAGCTCTGTTAAAGATGGAGGGCAGAATGACAACGTTTGAACTTATCTAAACATCCAAACTCATCCTCAGTTCATCTTTAGCATATTGGGTCTGTAGTGAAGGGGATGAAAATAGCAATACAAAGAGAATAATATGAACCCTTGCATAGCTCCTCCTACCTATGAGGCATTGTGCTTAGCACTCTGCCTGTAGCAACCCCGTTAGTCTGCACTGTACCCCTATAACCTGCACTGTAATGAAACAGGTGCTGTCTGTACACTTGTTTTAGGGATGGAGGACTGAAGTGAAAATCCCAGGCCTACCTTGAGAGATCCTGTTGCCTCTGAGACCTGTAAGGAACTGACACCAGAAGAGGCTGGAACTGCCTGAGAGCACCCAGTCACAGCAGGGCTGGCTTCTGAACTCTCTGTTGTCTCCATAGGCGGGGCTAGTCACCACCACTTCAGGGAGCTTCTAGAGCAGTGCCTGGGGCTCTCCAGAGGATTGACACCATGGCTATGAGGAAAGGACTGAAAAAACAAAGGAAGGTCAAGAAGGAAATCAAAGTAGAGAGCATCAGAGAAGATAGATAGGTGCCCAGGGTCAGAGGGTCCGAGGCCCTGCAGGAATTATCTCAGGCGCTGCTGATGCTACCTTTGCTGCAAGCCCTACACCCTCAGAGGGGGAAGTTTATGTTTTCTGAAATTGAGTTCATTATCTAAGGGAAGATGTAAGGAACAATGATTCTAAAAACTGTTTTGATATAAGTAAATAATCAGAAACAGCTTAGCTTGCCAGATACATTGTACAACACATTACTTTGAAAAACTAGCAATTTAAAGAAGTGAAATGGACCATGAAAATAATTAAATGGGCTGAGTTTCCTATTTAGAAGGAAGAATGCTGTAAGTTATTTGAGGTGCTTCTTGATCAGATCCGGCTTCTCTCTTTGCAATAGCAAGATTTCCTTCCAGGACAGTTAAGTGAAACTATTTCCTGCTCCCAAATCCATCCTCACTCCCCACAATGTCTGCATCCCCAATTCCTGTTTTTCAAGACACAAAACTTGTCCTGTTTGCCTTTCCAAATGCAGCCTGCCTTTCTCCAGCCTGCTCTTGCTCTGGAACTGACTTGTGTGGCCTGGGTCAGCAGGCCCCTGTGCATTCTGCCTTTTGCGCAGGCGCCAGGAGCACTTGGACAGAAGAAGAGATGAGATCAGAATGTTCTTTAACTCACTGTCTTCTCTGTGAGACCACGTGGACTGGCCATCTTCTTGGATATGAAAGTCCCTTCTGTAAAGCAGCCTCCTCCTAGGACTCTCTTGTGCATTTCAAAACCCTCCTCCCCATGCTTGGCCTAGAGATAGTAACGGCTCTGTTGGCACTAACCCTGGCTTTTGAATCATTTCTGTAGTTCTCTACACTCTTCCCATCTTCTTCAAATGGATCTTTGTTAAAGGGTTCTGGAATTTCCTAATATCACTGTGCCATTGCCTTAATTTTGAGGTTCTGATATATTTTTCTGCTATGATGCTTTCTCTTTTCTAATCCCTTACAAAACTTAACTTTTGTCCTTAGAAGGCACCCACCCTTCTTATACTTGTTGTAAGTCTATCTCCAATTAGAATCTCAGTGTCTTGAGAATAAGGACTGCATTGGATTCATTTGTGATCACCTAACCCAGTGCTTGAACCCAACAAAAACCCTCAATAAATGTTAGGCAAAAAGTTCACAAACAAGACTATCATTATACCATTTTGTTGTGGGTAAATTCCCAAGCCAAGCCAAACCAGACAAAACCAGAAGGAAGACTCTTGGCACTGAGGAGATAAAAGGTAGCCTTTAATCTTTACACCAACAGACTGTTGGAGCTTCATGCCAGTGGACTGTTGCGGGATAATTTCTCAAAGGCAACAACGTTGAATTTACAGAGAGCTTAGTTTATGCAGAATTTAGAAGTGGGAGGTGCAAAGCCAATGACAAAATATTACATAATTGGTTACATGCATTGTATACTATATTGACAGGCAGGCTAGTCTTGAACAGATTTGTTGAAAAAAAGCAATTATTTATCATATTTCTGAAACACTCAGAAAACAAGAGGAAGGGCCCTTACAGGGTGAGCATAGTTAATGGTGTCTTTGATCAACCCAAGGAGCCTGAAGGTGGAGACAGTTACTCTGATTCAGTATATCAGAGGTATACAGCTGGGCTTCAGACACTGTCAAGGTCATAAACTTGGTCACAAACCTCTAATTGCTCTCCATGAAATACCTATAAGTTTGCTATTTTATAAATATGCTGTAACATTAAATCGTGCCCCAACAATTTAAGTCTCTTTTAAACTTGCTAATCTATTGCTGTCAGTTTAATATTAAAACTAAAGTTCTTTCACATGAGAGAAAAGAATGTATCTGCAGAACTGGAGCTAAAGTTTCCTCTCATCCTCCTCCGCTCATGCTAGCTAGAAATACTCTCTGATGGCGTCTCTCCCTGTGTGTTGCAGGCCTTTCTCTGTGGAGCCAGCTGATGCAACTCTTACTGTGGGAGAATCCCTGCAACTGGAAGTTGATTTTGAACCACAGAGCGTGGGCGATCACAGTGAAAGACTTATAGTGTGTTATGACACAGGTATGCATTATTCTTTGCTTAAAATTCTATATATTAAGAAGGATCAGACAGGAAATATAGTGGAGCCGAACAGGAAATGATATTTTGCCTGCTATAAACCAAGTCTGCAAGATAAAGCACTGAACAATGAAGGCCTTCACAGGAAATGGTGTGCCAGATATAAGACCCACCTAACTGATCAAGAATTCAGGTCTCTGGAAGGAACCAATACCCAGAAGTCATATTGGTGAATTGAAGTTATTTATATGTAAATGAAAACTTGAATGTAATGAATAGCCAGTGGATTTTCTATTTGACTTACAGCTGCACTTGGCTAGCATTTTAACAATATAAATCCTAATTTAGAATGTTCTTATACATACCTACTAGTCTATTTGGTATCTAGAAACTTTAATCCTTAGAACATGCAAATGTCTTTCATGAATGTAAGATTGCATCTATGGCTCCTGGCATTTTCTTCAGGACCACACCCCGATGTAATCATGAAAATTACACACTGCTTTGGCAAATATTTAATTTACAGTCATGTAGACTGCATGTGCATTATAGAGTTTCCAAAACTCATTTTCAAATTACTATTTTATCATTTCCCGAAGGCCTTATGGGGTAAACATTCCTACATGGCCATCCAGACGTGGCTTGGGCAGGTCAGCCCGTATGGAGATGTTCCCTGGGAAGTAAAAGGGGTAGGCAAGACCTTGAAATAGACCCTGTAACAGCTTTAACCTTCCAAGCCCATTGCTAGCGTCAGGCTAAACTGAGGCACAACCAAGACTACTGAGGCAAACAATGATCTCGATAACTTTACTGCAAACTGGGTGCAGTCTGGCCAAGGGTGACAAGACTTTTGGCCCCTGAGCTAGCAAGGGGAGAGGGCATATTTTATAGGGAAGTTTGGATAGGGGAGGGGGAAGAAGTTCTGTTAAAGGGGAAACCTTGCTGACAGAGGTAAAAATTGACGGGCTTTCCAGGAGAGGGGTTAAGGGGGTGGTGGTGCAGGATGTCATCGGTGGTTTTTTGCACTGAGCAAGGGTTACGGGATGTCTTTTGTGGGCCTCCTTATCAGGAACCTGAGGTCCAGGGGGTTTCCTTAGGCAAGGTATGAAACATGAAGAGGTTTTTCTATTGTTTGCGCAGTGATCCAGCCCAGGGGCCCAGCAGCTAGATGTTGATTCCAGGCTGCCCTACCTGAGAGCTGGTGTTTACCTGCAAAGCCCTGGCCTGGCTTGGCTCCAGCTGATAGCACTCACCCACTGTTCCTGGACACTTACTCCCTCTCGGCCTTGGTCTGCTCTTCTAAAAAAATATATGTAGCAGCAATAATATAATACTTCACTGGGTTGTTATGAGGATTAACAAGGTACTGTGTATAAATGATTTAGCACAGCACCAGCCTCATGGAAACAAATGTGAGCCATTACTCCACCAAGATTCAAGAAAGGCAAGCACGGTATCAAAGATCACAAAGTTAGATACTTGCAGGAGTAGGGATATAGGGGCTGGGGAATTAGCTCAGCGGCATAAGCACCTGCCTTGCAAGCAGGCAGTCGTGAGTTCGATCCCTGGTACCGATAAAAACGAAAAAGACAAAAAAAAAAAAAAAAGAGTAGGGATATAAATCCCAATGTAGCATCAGGCCCTGTTCCACACTGCAATCACAAGAGAACACACCCTGGATCCGACGCCATGGTCCCACTGACACCCTAAGTTCTGGGTCTCCCATGCCTTCACCCTGCCCGTGAGTTGGTACTCCCCCTTACAGTTTGCTAACGTCAATACTGTGCCTTAGCCCACTTCTTGGCCAAGCAAACTGGGACCCAAGACCCTGTAAGTCCGTCTTGTTCTCTGCCCCAAAGGAGGTCTTGAGTGGCTTCTCTTTCCCTACTTCTTGGAGCAAAGTAGTGGGGCTCTGTCTTCCTCAAGGAAGAAGGCGCCAGAGGTTAAAGAACTGTATGTGGCAGAGACCCAACACTGAGTCTGAAAGGCCAGGGGAAAGAGCCCTGCTGTGACTGTGTGCTCTCAGGCAGTTCCAGCTTCTTCTTGGTTATAGTTCCCAGAGGCAACAGATCTCCCAAGGTAGGCCCAGGATTTTTCACTTCTGAGGAAGGTGATGCTCCTGACATTCACCTTCCACTGTGAGACCACTGACCAAGGGTCCAGCCTTGTGAGTATCAGGAAACCTCAAATGAAGACAGAATGGGGGAAAGAAAATAACATCTACCTGGCTGGATTTTACTCAGAGCTCATAGCCTGGGTAGCAAGGCAGGCAATTCAAGATCAAGCGGGCAGGCCCTGCCCTGCACCAAGTCGGAGTCCAACTTGGACGCTGGGGTAAGGGCTGGGTCCTCAGAGAGGTACTGAACAGTATCAAGCTGCACCCAACTGCTTCTGCCTTTGTCTTCAAGACCAGGGCAGCCTAGAGTGACCCTGGCCAGGGTCTGAAACTGGCTGCAGATTGCCCTTGGCTGAGCTGGCAGCGCTGCTGGCAAATGTGGAGTTCCCCCACTGGAGTCAGTGACTGGGTTGCCTATTTCCGTTTATTATTTCGTGACTTTTCTTCATTTCTTTCTCATTTTCTACACTCATGTTCATAGATGAAGGACTCAGAGTGTCTTCAAAAGTAGGCAGAAAACAGAAGTTCACAGCCAAGGAAAGAGCATTAAGGAAGTGTTATCTAGGTCACAGGCCAGTTTCTGGCTTTGTGGATGGATGCACATCTGATCGGGTCAACTCAAGCCCCTGCCTATAAGCTGTAACTGGGTGTCCTGGCTCCCCACTGCCCAGCTTAACAACACATAAGCAACCAGTGGCCCAGTCTATGTGTCTTACCATTAGCATTACCTGCACTTCACTGCTGGCAAGAGAGACCTAATTTGGACTGGCTTCCACAAAAGAGGAAACTCATGACAAATGTAAGCGAATACAAGTACAACTCACAACACATCTGGAATGTCGATTTCCCAAGACAGTTTTTTACTCTCTCACCAACAAACTGTGAGAGTTCCAATTGCTTCAAATTCTTGCCAGTGTACATCACTGTTTTGTTAATTTTAGGCATGCTAGGAGTGTAAAGGGGTCTCCAATGGAGGTGTGCCAGTAAATCTTCATTGTCAACTTGAGTGGAGTAAGAGACTCTTACAGAGATGATTTGTAGCACGGGAGGGCTATACTCACTCTTGGATTAGTTCACTGATGTTCAAGGATGAGCGCACTGTTAGAAGGGGGGACCCAGGTAGAGATGGTTCACTGAGGATGTGCCTTTGGAGAAGTAGATCTCTAACATTCTTCCCCTGGGCTGTGATTCCTGACCTCCATGAATTAAGCAGCTTTGCTCAAATATCCTTCCACCATCCTTCTCCTGACCTTTGAGCCTGTCAACTACGGACCAAAAATGAACCAAATAAAACTCTCCTCCTTTAAGTGCCACGTGTTAAGGAATTTTATCCAGCAAAAGGAACTCTAACAGAAGTGATTTTAAGTTTAATTTTCCTAATGACTAACGATGTCAAACATCTTTTCATGTGCTTACTTGGCCATTCCTATATCTTAAGTGAGTAAGCCTTTTGCTTGATTTTTTTCTCCTTTTATTATTAATTTATAAGTGCCCTTTACAACTGAATATTCTAAATACCGATTTTCTGATATATATTATTAATATATTACATTATATGTTATTAACCTTTTCTCTCAGCCTCTAGCTCATTTTTTATTTACTTAATATTTCTCAGCAGTAATTTTTCATCCTTGATATTATCAGCTATTTTTCTTCCAAATTAACGCTTTTGCATCCTTTGTCTTTGTTTATTCTCCTACATTTACTTCTACAAGGGTGATAATTTTAGCTTCTGTGTTTAGGTTAATGGCTCGTCTTTGATTTAATTTAGGCATGAGATGGGGCTGTGCATCTTTTTTATCCCACTGACAGGGTTATTGACTCTTCCTCATTCTCATCATCTGTTTTCTGGAACATTGATTAAAGTTAGTTCAGCTTGATGTTTACAATAGATATTCACTAGATTATCAGATTAAGAAAATTTGTTTCATCACTAGGTTTCTAAGACCTTGGAAATCTTGGATAGGTGTTCAATTTTGTCAAATACTTTTTTTACATTTCTTAAAATTATCATACATTATTTCACTTTTATTCTTCCTATGCAGTAATTAATTGTGAAATGCTAAATTCCTGCTATATTCTGGAATAAATTAAAGTTCTAAATATTATCATTTTATAAATCATTAGATTATGTTTGCTCTATTTTGCCTAGGAATTTGCCACTCAATTCTGTAAGAAGATGTGGTCTATAAATTTCATGTGATGACCTTGTCGGGTTTTGGTCTAATAAAACAAATTGGTTTTATAAAAACAGTTAAAAAGTATTCTCCTCTTTTATTCCCTGGTAAAGCTTTTATTTTTAAGATTTATATTACTACTTCCTTAAATGACTAAAAAACATTATTCAAACCACCTGTATCAAACCACCTTTTTAAAGAAGAGGTGCAAACTGATTTTTTTTCTTAAATTTTATTGAAAGAGAAAAAAAAACAAAACAAAAAGGGTACAAGTAATATAGAATTTTAAAAAATAAACAGTAAGAAATCACTAGTTAATAGATTACATATTGTCATCTTAGAAATACTTGTTCAAGATACAAAATTAAAGCATACAAATGGACATTCAAACAGTGAGACTGCGAACAGTTCTGTTCAATGATCCAACAAAAACTTAGTATTATGATTATCTATCTTACACACTTAAATACACATGCAATTATATCCTTTAGAGCACTTTCTTTTCTTCTCTTTTTTACAATAAGAATTACACATTTTGGGTTTTATTACTCCCGCAGTTCTTATTACTTTTTTTTGAAGAGAATAAAACCAAATGTGACAAAACAAAATAGAGTCAGTCAAAACAAAAGGATGGACATAGTACATGATGTAAAAACAGAATATAAGGTGATCAACAATGGTTACCATAATGCCTCTTGCATTGTGGCAGAGGCAAAAAGAATTGCCTATATCATCAAGTATAATAAAATTAAACAAAACAGTACAGAACAAAACCAATAAAACCGAAACATTGCAGACATTACAGGACTTCAAAAGAAGATAATAGTCAAACCAGAATGGGAATCATAGTGAGTCTTATTGTCTTCAAAGTAGTTGCCTATACCCTCAAACTTGATACTATCAAGCAAAACAGAATAGAGTAAAATCAGTCAAAACAAGATGGTGAGAGCAATACAGGGCTTCAAATCAAGTTAATAGGAAATCAAAATGGTTACTAGAATATATACTGCTATTTTTAAATTTATTTTTCCCTTCATTAAAAAAATCTAAAAAGTAAATTTAAAAAAAGGAGGTTGAGGTAACACAGGTCAGAACAGAACAATTTAAGCAACATAGTATTTCACCACAAGATAACCCAGCATAACAGTAGTTACCATGGTATCTCTTTCCTTGAAATAGTTGAGTATAACTTTGTATAGTATAGCATCAAACATATCAAGACAGTGTAAAACCATTCAAGAGAATGAAAGTATTACAGGGTATTCAGAACCAACTAACAGAAAACGAACAATGGTCTCTATATTATCTCCTTGTCTATATAAAATTTTGTTTATACTATCACGTATAATAAAATCCAATAAGAGGGGCTGGGGATTTAGCTCAGCGGCATAAGCGCCTGCCTTGCAAGCAGGCAGTCGTGAGTTCGATCCCTGGTACCGATAAAAAGGGAAAAAGACAAAAAAAAAAAAAAGAAAACAAAAAAATAAAATCCAATAAGATACAACATGATAAAACCAATGGAGACAGAAGAACAAAGGCTTGATGGGACTTCAAAACAAGATGATATTAAATCTGCGCTAGCTATTTTGATGTCTTGTTCTCTTCAAAATACCTGTTCATACCATCACAGACAATAAAATCAAACAACCCAGAATAAAACCATTCCAATTAATGAATGAAAAAATCATAAGGCTTCAAAGCAATATAATGGGGAATCATGATTACCACATACTTTTATATATTTGTATCATTTCTTACACTAGGGAAACTATTTGGTATGTGAGTTTGATTTATTTCACTTATGAGTATGGTCTCAAGCTGTGCCCATTTATTCATAAATATCTCAATGTGATCAATCTTTATAGCTGAGTAGTACTCCATTGTATAAAAACACCACAACTTTTTTATCCATTCCTCAGTTGATGGACACTTAGGTTGTTTCCAAGATCTGGCTATTACAAATTGTGCTGCTATAAACATGGGTGCACATATATCACTGTGGTATGATCTTTCAGTTCTTCTGGGAATATGCCTAAAAGCTTTCAGTTCTTCTGGGAATATGCCTAGAAGTGGAATAGCTGGAGCAAATCGGACTTCCAATCCCAGATTTTTGAGAAATCTGTAGACTAACCTCCACAATGGTTGTACCAGTCTATACTCCGACCAATAGTGCAGGAGAGTTCCTTTTTTTCCCCCACAGCGTCTCCAGCATTTGTTGTTGTTGGTTTTCTTGATCCTGACCATTCTTTCAGGAGTGAGATGAAATCTCAGTGTGGTTTTAATTTGCATTTCTCTAATGAGTAGTGATGATGAATATTTTTTCATGTATTTATTTGCCGTTTGTATTTCTTCATCTGAGAATTGTGTATTCATCTCAGATGCCCATTTTTGGATTGGATTGTTGAATTTTGGGGGTCTGATTTTTTTAATTCTTTATATGTTTTAGACAGAAGTCCCTGAGGGAGAGTTCACTAAGATTTTTTTCCCAGTCTGTGGGTTTTCTTTTCACTATGCTAGAGATTCCTTTTGATATGCAAAAACTTTTTAATAAGACGTGTTCCCAGTTATTGATTCTGGGAAGTATTTCCCGTGCGGTATGATTCCTGTTCATGAATTCTCTACCTACTCCTATGTCTTCAAGGTTTTTACCCAATTTATCTTCCAATAGATTTAGTGTTTCTGTTTTAATATTCAGATTTTGATCCATTTAGATTTTAATTTAGTACATGGTGATAGGCATGGGTCTAGTTTTAGTTTTTGGCATATGGAGAGCCAGTTTTTCCAGCACCATTTATTAAAGAGACTGTCGTTCTTCCAGTGAACCTGCTTGGCTCCTTTATCAAAGATAAGGTGGTTGAGTGTGTTTGTAGTTGTGGTTGTATCTTCCAATCTATTCCACTGATCTTCAGCTCTGTTTTGGTTCCAGTACCAAGTTGATTTTACTACAGCTGCTTTGCAGTATAACTTCAAGTCAGGATTGTGATGCCTCCTGCCTTGCCTTTGCTGCTTAGAATTGTCTTTGCTATTCTAGGTCTCTTCTCGCTCCAGATGAATTTTAGGAGTGATTTCTCTAGATCTATGAGGTATGGTGATGGTATTTTTATTGGGATTGCATTGAATTTGTATAAGAGTTTTGGGAGAATAGCCATTTTCACAATATTTATTCTTCCTATCCATGAGTAAGGGATGTCTTTCTACCTTCTGAGATCCTCTTCAATTTCTTTTTTCAGTGTATCATAATTTTCCCTGTATAGGTCTTTCACTTCTTTTGTGAGAGTAATTCCTAAATATTTCATTTTTTTGGTTGCTAGTATGAAGGCTATAGCTTCTCTTATTTCTCTGTCAGTGAATTTGTTGTTAGTGTATAGAAATGCTATTGACTTTTGAGTATTGATTTTGTATCCAGCTACACTGCTGAATTTATTTATTACATCTAAGAGTCTTTCAATGGAGTTTTCGGGGTCTTCTATGTAGAGTATCATGTCATCTGCAAATAATGATAATTTAACTTCTTCTTTTCCTATCTTTACCCCTTTTATTTCTCTCTCTTATCTAATTGCTCTGGCTAGTATTTCCAGTACTATATTAAATAGGAGCAGTGATAAGGGACATCCTTATCTTGTACCTGATTTTTAAAGTAAAGGCCTTCAATTTTTGGCCATTTAGTATGATACTGGCTGTTGGTTTGTCATAGATGGCCTTTATATATTGAGGTAAAGACCACCTATTCCAATTTTCTGTAAGATTCTTATCATAAATGAATGTTGGACCTTATTAGAAGCTTTTTCTGCATCTATAGAAATGGCTTTATTGATATGGTGGATTACATTTGTTGATTTACGTATGTTGAACCATCCCTGAATGCCTGGGATGAATCCCACTTGGTCATGGTGTATAGTCTTCTTGATGATTTGCTGCATCCTATTTGCCAATATTTTATGGAGGATTTTTACATCTGTATTCATTAGAGAGGTTGGTCTGTAGTTCTCATTTTTAGTTGGATCTTTCTCAAGTTTTGGTACTAGAGTAATATTTGCTTCCAGGAATGACTTAGGAAGGATTGCTTCCCTTTCAATTTCATTGAAGAGTTTGAGGAGTGTCGGCATTAAGTCTTCTTTGTACTTCTTGTAGAATTCTGCAGTGAATCCGTCTGGGCCTGGGCTCTTCTTTGTAGGTAGGGACTTAATTACATTTTCAATTTCCTTAATAGAAATTGGGTTATTCAGCAATTTTACGTGTTCTTGACCTACCTTTGGTACTTCATATATTTCTAGGAATCTGTCTATTTCTTCTGTGTTATCAAACCTATGAGAGTAGAGGTTTTTGAAATAGGTGTTGATGATCTTCTGCATTTCTACAGAGTCTGTAATGATTTTGCTTTTTTCATTCCTTATTGCATGAATTTGAGCTTTTTCTTCCCTTTTTTAATAAGTTTGGCTAGGGGCTTATCAATTTTATTTATTCTTTCAAAGAACCAACTCTTTGATTTATTGATTCTTTGGATTGTTTTCTTTGTTTCTATTGCATTGATTTCTGCTCTGATTTTTATAATTTCCTCCATTCTTTTCGCTTTGGGCTTGACCTGCTCTTCTTTTTCTAGATGTTTGAGGTGTAACATCAGGTTGTTTATTTGTATTCGTTCTGTTTTTCTGGGAACTCAGTGCAATAAATTTGCCTCTGAGGACAGCTTTCATTGCATCCCATAGATCCCAGTAAGTTGTATTTGTATTTTCGTTTGCTTGTAGATATAGTTTAATTTCTCCTTTAATTTCTTCTGTGACCCACTGATTACTCAAGAGTGTGTTATTCAGTTTTCATCTGTTTGTGGGATTTTTGCTGTCTCTTTTATCATTAATTTCTAATTTCATGGCGCTATGATCCGATAACATGCAAGGGATAATTTCAGGTCTTTTGAATTTATTTTAAATATGTTCCATGAGCTAGTAAATGGTCTATTTTAGGGACCCATGTACTCAAACTGATTTTCAATGAAATTTTCATGTGATCTAAAATCTTCAAGTTACTCAACAGAAAATTATTCAAAATAGTCCTTCATATGTATTTGTAATGTTGGTAGAATCTTTAGTGATTTCTCCTCTGTCATTATCAATTTTGGTAATTCTCTTCTTCACTCATGTTTGATTTTTCCTGTTTGATTTACTGAGCTGTATCTAGGCCTTATTAGCTGTATTGGTTTATTCAGAGAACTTTTGGATGCTTTTCTTTATCATTTATTTCTTTTCAGTTTTATTGATTTTGCTAGTGTTTCATCCCTTCTACTCTCATGTTTTATTTCTAGTACTTTTTCTAAATCTTAAAAGAGATGATCTGAGAGCTGAATCTTAATAGTTTTTCTATTGTAAGTTATGCATTTAAGATACAGGTTTTCCTCTAAAGATGATTTGATATTCAACTCATGCATTTTTACGTGTTTCACTTTCCTTCACTTAATTGAAAGTTTTTATGTCTATATTTTCCTTGACCTATGGGCTACTTAGAAATATGTTTAATGTTTAAACACCCGAGAATGTCGTAGTTATCTCTTTGTTATTGGTTTCCAGTTTAATTAGACTAGTGACACTGAACAACCCAATAGGATTTCAGACCTTGAATTTAGCTGAGACTTACATTAAACCCAGAATATGTTCTATTTGAATAAATGTTCCTGTTCCCTGAACAGGGCACAAGTTCCATAGCTATCAATTAGATTAAGTTTATTTCTAAAATCATGTCATTTAATGCATAGCTCTATGAATTTTTTGTCTCCTTGGTTTGTCAATTGTTGGAAGATAGTATTAAAATCTACCAGTATGACTGGGGTTTTGGTATTTGTGTGCCATCAGTTTTCATTTTATGTCACTTGACACTATATATTTAATATGAAACATTTAGAATTAATATAATTTCTTCTTGAATTAACCATTTTATTATTCTGAACTATCTCTTACTGTTTAGTAAGATTTATGACATTAAAGTCTACTTGATCTGACATTTATAGAGGATAGAACCTTTCTTTTGATTAGTGTGGACAGAGTATATTCTGTTCATCTTTTTACGTTCAATTTTTCTATGTCTTCATATTTAAAATTTGACATTTGGAAGTATCACTAGGTGGTTTTTTAAAAAATTCAGTCTGAAAATCTTTATCTTTTAATTGTGCTATTCAGTCCTTTTATGTTGAATGAACTTACTGATCATTTGGGTTTGAAGTTTCTGACTATTAATTGATATAACCATGAGAAAGTTATTAGTTGAATTTCAATCAGAACCTTTCTGTTATTGTGTTGATAGTGGATGAAAGTGAAAAATGATATGAGTAGCATTAAATTCAGACAGAACTACATTTTTTTCTTCTGATATTCACATCTTTGTGAAGCATCATTTTTATTTGCGCCAGTCTCTGAAACTAAGTAGTATTTGGAAAATGTAATCTTAGTAATTACTTTTGGCTCACTGTAGCACAAGGTTTTATACTAGAAATTTGAAAAGCTAAGTCATTTCTCTTACTAAAATAATTAATTGTTGGTAAATACATTAAGTAAATTACCTATAAAATATTACTTCTCAATATTTTCATCCTTCTTCAATATTTTCAGTGTATTTTTAATATATTTAACATGAACAGTCTAGTATATGGGTGTCCTGTATAAATAAATAAGTTTTCATATGATCGAGGTAAAATTTTTAAAATTTTTTTATTTGATTAGGTTTTGAGACCGAATGGCTTAGAGAACTCATAGAGCAATAGAGTTAAAACCTGAGAGAAGACTATAGTGATAGTCAAATTTTATTTTACAAATAAGAAACTAAAACCCTTAGAGCCCTGAAAAACAAGTGACTTGCTTGAGGTCACATACCTAAGCCAAAGCATACTTAGAACTCGGACTCTTAACCCCTGAGGATTGTCCTCAGCACCATCCGAGGGCTCTCCCTGAGTCTGAAATGCAACTGTGTTATTTGAGAGATCCTGGATCTCAGTTTTACTCTAATAGAAGAACGTGGAGTGAAACCCACACTTACATTTATAGTTTCATGCTAAAGGAAAGGTAGGTTGAAGCACAATGAATATTTGTGTGTCAAAATTTAATTGCTCCTTGAAAAGGTTGGTTTCTACACGTTGAGGTTCTCGTGCTAACTTTAATGAATGAAGAAAGTCATTTTCTGAAGAGCACAGAAAGAAGCGAACTATCCTATAGCATTTTTCATTTACATGAAGTGGATGTCTGATAAAACATGCCTTCATCTTTATTGTGTTTTCAATGACCTTAACCAAAACCTTCCATTAGCAAAAAATAATAATGACTGTCTAAACACAATTTATCATGGAGATTTTCCAAACAGCCATGAGCATTGGCTTTCCATTGTACTAAATAAGCATTTGATTGTTTGAAATATGAATTAGTTTGTGGAAGGAAATTTAATATGGGCTATTGCATTCTCCCCCCAAAGAATGTTCTAGAAGGAAGATACTTCACAGTAGGAAGTGCTCAATTAGATTTCCAACATTTCCGTTTGTTCCATCAACCTCTGCTTCTCCACTGGCTCTATTCTTAATAAAGTGCTGCTAGCAGATTTCTTTTTCAGACAAGAATTTGAAGCACTGCCCTACAAATTAAGGAACCCATATAAGGTGTCACCAAAGTTATTGTTTCATGCATTAGTGTTTTCTTGAATCACAATTCCTTCCTCCCCTCTCCCTCTTCCTCTCCATTGGTCCCATGGGTAGTGAAATCGAATTTAAGAAACTGATTTTGCCCCAGAAAGTATTTAGTTACCTTTTAATTTTATACCAAAACTCTAGAAGAACTGAAGTAACATAATACCTTTTACAAATTTATCCTTCTAGAAGAGATTAAGACTGCACCTCCTGCACTGATAACAAAACATAACAACAACACGAATAAAACTACAACAACTAGTACACTAGTTCTGTCCTTTTAATAAAACTGAGACGTGGGAGCATTATCTGACTCAGAAAAACAAATAGTTAATGTCTTAAGTTTTGTAATTTTCAACTGTGTATTGAGTAACTTGATACAATGCTAGAGTTCATGGAGATATTAGTATTAAGAATTGGCTTTTCAAAAAACAATACTTTTACTGAATGTGTTTACTGCCCACCATTCTCCTAACAGTCTTCTAAACCACTAGGAGTGCTGGACCCTTAGTATTATTTTCATGAAAATGGGTTAATCTGATTACTGAATGAGTAGTAAAAACAGGATTACAGCAGTTTTTCTCTTCAATGCCTGATGAGTTTACTGTCACCTCAGAGGTGACTTTAACCACTGGCATAATCAGGAAATAAAGCTGATACACTTAGTCAGCATTTTCTGAAGTACAGTGTATTATGTCTCTTACGGAACAGGAGTTATTTCAGGTTAAGAGTCAGGAGTTGGCAAGTTCTCCCAAAAGTGCGATGATGTATTTTTGTTAAATATACACACAATTATAATATTAAAACCTCACAGGACAGCTTTCCAGTCATTTATGTATTTTATTGTAGTGTACTTCCTAAAATCATAAAGAATTTATCTTTTCCTTCATAAAGACCAATAAAAGCAATGCCTATATATAATATAGTAATTGACTATGATATACTTTGCAAGTGGTAACTGCTAAGTAATATCTACCTAAATGTATCTGTGCAAACTTAAACCTGCATGAACTTTCTTTCACCTGGATGGTGATTACAATTAACTATGACTATGTGCTAGTATATTTGGAAAACAGCAAAACGTAGTTTTAAAAGAAGCAAACATTTTAACATGGCTTTAGACCGGGACAGGGGAAACCTTCCTTGGCCTAGTTTTCTCTTCATAATTCTTTATCCCACAACTTCGGATGGGGGGTAGCAGACGACAGGACTCTTCCTGATGGGCAGGAATGGTGTAGAGGGGGTAGAACAAGGGTTCTGTAAATTACCTAGCAAGAAGGGACTCAGATCATTGGTGTTAATATTTAAAGGGACATCAGCAGAGATCCGTAATAACTTTACACCTAAGAAAAGCTTGAACCTGATTTCAAATCTTTGGGGTGCCCCAAAGTTAACACGCTTTCTGCAGACCTACAAGTGCCGTCTGTGCAGAATAAGAAAACTTGATTTTGGTCTTGTTGCTGTGCTGGCTAAGCATCATCAAGTTCCTTAATTTCAGTTTCCTGAGCAAAGGAAGAGAGCTTCCGAAGGACTCTGATTCAGCAACACCCTAGAGTCCTGGACCTCATCCTGCTATAGCTAAGAAGTAAGAAACACTTTTTCCATCAACTTGTTCCCTGGAGAATCTATGGTTCTGCTCATAAATTTTATTTAATGTCCTCTGTTGTCTCCAGGTCCTGAAACCACCGTACGAAATGTATTGTGATGGAGGTGGCTTCACATTTATTTTTGTAAATTCAGTTTTGCTTGATTGATAGCAGCACAACTGGCAAGAGGTAATGAGACCTTCCACGAAAGAGATCTTCACGGGGGCATAATAAATGACTGCAGCTAACCTTGTCTACAATGATGGCAGCTCTCAACCCCCAAAACAGAACCAGAGCACTGTAAGGGAACAAAACACTAACGGAAAGGCACAGGAGCCACGTCCCCTCCCACAGGATGCCCACCTCTGTCCTCACAGTCTTCTAAGTAGCTAGGAGTGGGGACGCTTGAGCTTCTCTTCAGGGAAGTGTGTATAAAAAGCAAGTACTTCAGCTGCTCTTTAGGAGACAGGAGGAGAGCTATTGCTCTCTTCTCTTTCTGGATCTGATGATTTTTGAAAACAACAGTAAGAAAAAAAATAGACGGTTCTCAAAAGTATGGCAACTCTTTTTAAAAATTTTTTTTTTCCATTTTAAAGAGGGTAAAATTAAACGGAACAAAACAGATCATAAGAAAACAATTTTTTTTTTTGTCTTTTTCATTTTTATCGGTACCAGGGATCGAACTCACGACCGCCTGCTTGCAAGGCAGGTGCTTATGCCGCTGAGCTAAATCCCCAGCCCCTATAAGAAAACAATTTAAGAAACAGATTTCAAAGCAAGAGCACTGAAGATCTTCACTGTCCTTTATATTGTCTCTTGTTTTCTTCCAAATAATTAACCATATCTTCACACACAGTGAATACATACTGAACAATATAGTACTAAACTGATCAGAACAGGATGATGAAAGTGTTTTAGGTCTTCAAGACCAGACAATAAGGGAGTCCACAATGGCTGCCATAATGTCTCTTGTTCTCTTCGAAATAGCTGTCCATATCTTTATGTATGTTGAAATTAAACAAAAGAAAATAGACTAGTATCACTCTGGACAGAGAATAATGGTATTGCTAGATTTTATATTAAGTATGGCAACTCTTGTTATATTTCTGGGAAGGAACATTTTTTCAGTGAGAGAGTCAGATGGTTAATAGTAGTCTCTCTGATCCCTAGGTCTGTATGAAATAAGCCATTGTGTCTTTTTTCCCTTAATTTTTTTAAACAGTGAAGCATTTCAGATAACCACAAGGAAAATAATAAAATCAACATCCATTTTATTTAACGTTTTGACTTATACATTTATTTCAGGGTTTTATTTTCTGTATGTGATTATGGATTTGAAGCCACATTACTACCCTTTCCTTATGTAATTCCTGTACCCTTGGAAGAGGTGCCTTTTATGCTATTTCTACAAATTCACATACCCATAAACAGTACATAGATTTGTCTCAAGCAGTTTTAAGTTTCATAAATGATATTGTACCATGCATAGCATTCTCCAACTTGCTTTCTTCATTCAACATCGTGTTTTAAAAATTCAAACAGGTAGATACAGACTGCTCTGATTTATTTTAATGAATATACTGTATCACAGGATGTGAAAATATAATGCTTTAGTGTATCAAATATTAAGGCTGTACGTAAATTCTGTGCTCTCAAAGACAATGCTGCATTGAGCATCTTTCCTTCTGCAGCTGTGTGTTTCTTTTTGAGTAAACACTTACAAGTACAATTGCTGGGTTGTACAGAAATCTAATGCTGATAATAATTGAATATTAAAATGGTTTGTCAAATGACTGTACCAACTCTCATCCGATGGCTATATGATGGTGTATTGTTTTGTATTCTTTTCATTGTTAGTGCTGTCTAGCAACTTAAGTGTGTTGGAGGACCTACAACCCCTTTTTGCATTAAAATTTTTAGATGGATGATGTATTCATATGTTAAAAAGTAAAACAATCTTTTAAAATATATATTGAAAAGTCTTGCTTCTATATCACCCAATTTAACCCAGCCATATTTGATTAGTTTCTTGGCTGAACTTCCAATGATTTTGTGAAAGTAGAAGCAAGCATGAATGAATGGTCTTATGTTCCTTCTTTATCATATACTATGGGAACTGTTCCTCTCTTTGCCTTTTCCACTTAATCATGAATCCTGGAATCTTCCCTTCACGTTGTGTACCTTTTTATACCTGTATAGTATTCTACTTGGAGACGTAGCACAAATTATTTAACCAGGTTTCTCTTATAGATACTTTAGTTTTTTCAACTCCATCATTATTAATAAATACCCTTGAACTTGCTTTGGCTCTTCTCTTGGATAAATTCCTAGAAATAGGCCAAAGGACAAACAGTTTTGTAATTTGCATAGCCATTTTGGTCTGTGCTGCCAAATTCACCTCATGGGCTGAGGAAGAGTGGAACCATTCTGTATTCCCTTTGCCTTTTCCCACTCTGTGCAGCCAGTTATGTTTTCAAACTTCTGTTCTCTGAGTCTAATATAGCGGGTTATAAACACAGCATGATTTGCCCTTCTCTCAATTGGACATGGATCCAAGCTCCATCAAACCAGATCATAGCCAAAAGGCTTAGAAGCTCTCAAGCATCTTTTCAAACATCTAGGAGTTCCTCATATTTCTTTTTGGCAAACCTAACATTCTCCCATTGGGTTATCTTATTGATTTCTAAGAGTTATTTGTGTATCAGGGATTTGATCCCCTAGTTGCAAATATTTTCCCCAGGTTTTTTCCTTTCGTTTTTGCATATAGAGTTTTGCATCATTCAGAAATTCGTTTTTCATTTTGAGGTAATCAAACTTCTTAACACATTTAGAAGGATCTGCAGTTTGAATCATAGTTGGAAAGCTTTCTCTGGTCTGAAGTTACAAAGAAATTCTCTTGGGCATTATTCTACTTTTATGGCTTTATATTGAACATTTATTTTGACTCACTTGACATTTATTCTGATATAAGATATGAGATTTTATTTTCCCATATGTCTACAAAGTTGTTCCAAAGATATTTTTCATAAGGTTTGTGTTTATACCAATGATATTAAATGATGCCTAGTATAATCCCAAATATTGTGCACAGTCATCCAAATGTTGTAATCCCTTTTGTAGTCTTCCTCACAACCCAAAAGTTATATTTACAATCCCATTAAGACATTATTGGAATCCCAGCAAATTAATTTTAACCTACCACCTCCAATGCAACCCACACAAGAGTAAAGACACCAAGACATATTCCAAGTTAAGGGCAGTCAAGGGGTCCTCAGTCCAATCTCCATGAGGATGTGGACAAAGGCCCTCAACCTAGGCCTCCCCCAGAATTTATTATCTTGCGAAGAAGAGGGTGGCTCTAGGATGAAACACAGTGAGGATGGCAGGAATTATGTGAGTAACTTGAGCTGGCTGGCCAGGTAGGGAGAAAAGCATCTCTGTAAAGCAGAGATTAAGACATACAGAAGGATCGATTTGCATAATTCAATTAAGGTAGCACCTGAATTGTTTTAGGAAGCTGTTGCTTTAGTTTTTGATATGTAAACTTTAGTGCCCTGCGGAGTCAGAGCCTTTTTATCTTGAGGCTAATACCCAGTTGACATTTTTGGAGCTGATGGCTCTACTATCCCGCTGTGTTTATACCTCTTATTGAGAGGAAACAGGAGACTGTCTGACGGCTTTAGAGATTATGTGCCAGCACCTTGGCTGGCCTTATTTGCAATGCTTAGAGCCAACTGAAGAGGGAAGGAAATACCATAGTTAGCTCTGCACATATCAGTATAAGGAAATAAGTCTCCATATAATCAAAGTTGTAGCAATTGTTCTGCATTTAAGGGAATCACTCAAGTTCTCTCCCACAGCTGCCTTTATAATATACTAAATTCCAATACGTATTTGGCTCAGTTGTGATGTTTTATTCTGTCCCATTGACTACCCCTTCATGCATTGGTGCTATGTTGTTTTAATTGCTGAGATTTTATATTATACTTTAATTTTTTCAGTCCTATTTTACAGACTCTTAAAAAGTATTTTGAGTTTTGTCAAATCCTTTTACATCATCAATGAAAATAATATAATTTGTTATTTAATTTATAACTATATTAATAGATTGTCTAATAGTGAGTCATTATTGCATTCCTGAAGTAAATTCCACTTGGATATGAAGTATCATTCTTTTAATGTAGTGACAGATTGTCGCTGCTAATTTTTTATTTAGGATTTTTATACTGATGTTTAGAAGTGCAGTTATTCTGTAGATTGGCCTATTTTATCTCCTCAGATTTTAGTAAAGACTTTCCTGGCCTGCGGGTAAGTCCACGGAGACCCTAAAGGGGGGGGTGGGGATGAAAAGAAAACAAGAAACACAAAGAGAGACAGGAGACAAGACAAAGAAGTCCAATCAGGTATCCTTTACTCAAGGAAGGAGTATCAAATATATAGGGTATTGAGGAGGAGGGAGTTGGGTCTGAGACATCAGCAGGTAACTTAGCAACAGTGGCAAGACCGAGGGTTATAGGTCAATTCAAATTTCCCTGAGCGGGCTCATAAGGTGGGCTGATTAGCTTATGCCTATTCCTCAGTAGGCCAAACAAGCTAGGTAGGCAAGTGCTGCTTCACTACCAAACTTAACTCCTAGAGGGGGTTAAGGTGGTGCGGCCTGCAGATACAAGGTGGCAGCCAATTACAGGGCTTCCCACAAAAGATTTGCTGAAAAACACAATGTTGGAAATTAACAATTATATATTTAACAGTGGAAAAAATGCAGCAGAAAACAGGATTAATGAAGACCTATTTAAATACTGAAGTCCTATGTAAAGACCCGAACTAAGACACAGAAAGAAACAAAATGAACAGAAAATGAAGTCCATAATGAGACATAATCAAAAAGTCAACATGTGTGTAGCTGGAGTCTCAGAAACAGAAAAAGCATGGGTGGAATAAATATAAAACGATACTTTAAGAGATATTGACTGAGAACTGTCCCCGCCTGAGATTAATCCTTATGTTCAAAAAGCTCAGCATGTGATCATGAAAAGACAGAGAGAGCTGACCATAGGCATATTGTTAAAATGCTGAAAATTAAAGCAAAGAGGGCATTGTAAAAATATCCAGAAAAGAAAGACACAAAAGTAATGCTAATAATACTGACAGTAAAATTTTCAGGTGACAGTAAAATAGCATTCTTTTGTTTTGCTATTGGTACCAGACATTGAACTCAGGACCTCACACTTGCAGGGCAGGTGCTGTGGCCCTGAGCTATGGCCCCAGCAAAATGGCACTATTAAAGTGCTTGAGGAGAGCCAGGCATGGTGTGCATTCCTGTAATCCAAGCACTGTGGGAGGCTGCAGCAGGAAAATTATAAATTCCAGCCCAGCCTGAGCAATTTAGCAATTTAGCAAAACCCTGTTTCAAAAATTAGAAAATAAACGAGTCAAGAGTCAAGGATGTAGCTCAGTGTAAAGGTCATGAGTTCAATCCCAGTGCAAAAAAAAGAAAGAAAACAGCGCTCAAAAACACAATGCTAATTTAGGATCTTTTACGATTGAAAATATCCTTTAAAAATAAAGAGAAAACAAAGACATTTTTAGGATTAAAAAGCTGAAAGACTTCATCAGATTCCTGTTTGACATTGTTTATACCATTAGACTGAAAATAACATTCCAATATTTTTGTAGTTTCTCCTGAAAAGTCACATGTAAATCCAGCTGTGAATCCTTTGAAGATAACTTCATTTTTCCTTGCAGCTTTCCAGACTTTATCTTTGGTCTCTTTAGTTTCACTATAGTATATTTAGACATGAATTTCTTTTAATTTACCCACCTTGACTTTCATTAGGGCTTTCGAATTGTGAATACTTACCAATTCTAGAAAACTCTTAACCATCATTTCTTAAAACTATCTTTGCTTCATTACCTTTCTTTCTGAGTTTCCAATTAAAGTGTTCAACCTTTTCATGCCACCTGCCTGATCTCTTACCCATCCATGTGTATTTTCCATGTACCTTATTTCTTTTATTTCTTTAGATTACCTTCTAGTTCATCATTTTTTTCATAAAGTTATCTTATCAAATTTATTCCTTGAGGTTTTTTCTTCAAAGTTTTTCTTTATTTAATTTAAGCTATTTTTTCTATAAATCCTCCAGTGTGACTCTTTTCTAATGTTTTAAATCTCTTCCTGTCCTCTAGATATAGCCTTGAGCTCATCTATTTGTTCCTATATGGTCTATGTCTTCCTTATCACTGAGACCACAACACCTGCAACTGACACCTGCAACTTGAAGGAAGAGAGGTTTATTTTGACTTGCAGTTTGTAGAGGTTTCAATCCTTAGTCAAGGATTGGCCCAAGGCAAGATGGCATTGCAAAGGGGCATGATAGGGAAAAAGTTGTTTTGTTGTGGTGGCAGAGAAACAGAGTAATGGGATGAACTGGAGTAGGGGTCGCGGAGGCCATGCGCTCAGTGGTCTGCTTTTTCTGAAGAAACCCCACCTTCTAACAGTGAGTCAGCTATAAACCTTCTGTAATTCAGTCACAGTCCAAAAGCCCTGCCTATGAATGCATGTGGCCCTTGGAGGATACCTAGATATAAATCATAATGTTCTATAACTGGTGACTCCCAGTATCTGGGTTTTTCTGTGCCTATTTCTATTTTTCTCATATCACTGATTTTAACACATGGAGTTTTCTTTGTATATTTCATTATGCTGGGCTGTGTGCTTTTTTTTTTTATTTTAAAGAGGATAAAACCAAGGAAAATAAACAGAATAAAATCAATCAAAATAAACCAGAATAAGTGATACAAGACTTCCCAATTCTTATGAAATCAACAATAGTTACTACAATGCCTTTGTTGTCTTCAAAATAGCTTGCAGATACCACCTTCAAACATACTAAAAATCATACAGGACAGAATAGAATAGAAACAATAAAAACAAAGCAATAAACCAATAAAAACAAATGCAATAAAGAACATCAAAACAAGCCAGTAGTAAATACATAATGGCTTCCATAACATGTCTAGCTATCTTTTAAATGTCTGCTCGTGCCATCAGAATTAACATATACAAAAGAAAAGAAAAGAAAAACCTAATAAAACAATGAAAATGATATGGTTTCTGGGTGAGGATCACCTCCCTGTGGGGCCTGCTTCTCTCCCTCTGCAGTCCCCAATTGGCGCTGACTCACAGAGAGAGGCTTGGATCTGGCTCTCCCCGAGCTGGCAGCAGCCTGCGGTTTGCAGACAGGGATCTCCTCCCGCTGGGCCTCGTTTTCTCCCTGGACAGCCCGCACTGACTCTTGCTGGGCTGTGTGCCTTAAAAAAAAAAAAATGTTAATAAGCTTAAAACTTTGCACGCAGGTAGATTCCTCTAAACAGAAATGAGTTGGTTTTTCTGTATATTTCGGTACGTATTGCCACCAAACTCAGAGCTTGATGGTTCTCTGCAGTCTATAGAAAATTCCATCGTGGTCTTCAGCTATGAACTAGAGCTAATCTGGTTTCCAGTTCACCTTCACCTTGGGGGTACAGTCCTTTGTGGGGACTATGTGTAGACCTCTATTGTAGGGAAGGTCTTCTTTATGGCTTAAGCTAATTAACTTATGAAAAAGTGTTTGACATCATCCATAATTAAGAATATGTGAGTTAAAGCAACAGTAAGTTTTCACCCATCAGATCATTCAGTTTCACTCGTCAGAAAGTTTAGACATTTTGAGAAGGAAATTTACATGAAAATATTGACGGCTCTTTTCTCCAAACATCAGGGTAGAGACTCAGTGAAAGGGAAGAAGACATTTCAGTCTCACTGCATGTGCTTTGGTGGTATCATTTTGACTTAATGTATAAATTTTAATAAAAACACTTTAAACCTTTGAGCCAAAGTCTTGATGCTAGCTTTTTCTTTTATTTTTTCTGTATCCAAAGTAATAGGACTTGAAGAACTTTAAATGATAAAGAGTTGTCTATTTAGTGGCCAATTAGGTCATATAATAAATAATCCAGAAGAGTTTACTAAAAAATAAGGTGCAGGTAGTTACACTTTCTGGGTTCTAATAAAAATTTAGAGCGTAGACCAACAAAACAGTAGCAGTACTTAAGCATTTCCTTTTTTAATGTTGATGTTAAAGTGACATACCTGCTGTAAGATTGCAGAAGCCTAATGGAATGTAATTTATAGGTCAGGGGCCTCACTTTTACTCCAAGAACCAAGCTGATGACTACATTTTGAATCAAGGCAGTGACTTAAATTTCTGTTCTAAACAAAAGTGTTCCTAGTATTTAAAAATTAATAATTTAAAATATAGTTTTATTCATTTATGTTTTCCATGTATTCATCTACTACTCAGATATGGCAAATATATGTGTTTTTTATATGTGTGTTTGGTTTTGACTGCTGTTGTTTTTTTTTTTTTGTTTTGTTTTGTTTTGTTTTTTTAATCGGTACCGGGGATTGAACTCACGACTGCCTGCTTGCAAGGCAGGTACTTATGCCACTGAGCTAAATCCCCAGCCCTGACTGCTGTTGTTTTGATGTGATTCCTTTTAAGTAGATTTTTTTTTATTTTTAAGGTTATTGAATCTTTTTTCCTACTCCCTTGATTAGACTTAAATCCCTCTCATGCTGAGAACCTCTTCTCAGATATATTTGGTAAAAATCAGCTTAGAGCCAGGGCGCCAGCTCATGTATGGGATAAAGATGAGGCATAGGTTTATATTCTAGACTATAAAACTGAAAACTATTTATGATGAAAGAATTATCTTGGAACACCCACCACGATATTCATAGTTTGTGTATTTCTTGCAATGACCAAGAAAGGTCGCATACTAGTTAAATTTTCCAATCTTGTCTTATCTCTAGATTAATGGAATGGAGGAAGAATGAAATATCTAACGGTTCTGCTATATTTTCTAGCTGGAATTGCAAATAAAATAGATTACAAGTAACATTCTAGAATAAATCTGAAATTTATTTGTACTTTGTTCATTCCTAGGTGAGAAAATATTTGTATCTCTCTATGGAGCTGCCACAGACATGAATATAAGACTGGACAAGAACTCCTTGACCGTGGAGAAAACCTACATCTCGCTGGCCAGTCAGCGGACTGTAACCATCCACAACCGCAGTAACATCATTGCCCATTTCCAGTGGAAAATATTTGCCACCCAAGAAGAGGAGGACAGAGAAAAGTATAGGTTTGTAATAAAAATCGCCTATGTGGAGCAACGAGGGGCTGTAAAACTCAGTTTGTCATGACTTTTATAGTAAGTTTCTAACCAGCTCAATGTGAAATTTTTATAAATTGGTTCCAGTGTCTGAAGCCTTTTTGGAGCTGTTCATTTAGAGAATCTGAGCTGGGCTATGGGGAAAAGCATTTCGCCCTTCTCAGTCTCAACCTGGTCATAATGCAGCCATGACAGAACTAGATTTCAAAGAGCAAATATTTCACTCGATCCTGTTCTTTCCAGACTAATCTACATGGGTGTATTTCTCTTCATAATTCTACCCATGTCCACTTGCTTTCATAAAAAGTTTCTAAAAATTATCTATTTTTGGTTGGTATCAATGCCAATTTTTTTCAGTGAAAAGGTATCTCTAGAAAATAGGGAAGTATAAGGAAGAAGAGAAGGGCTGAGATTTTTATATTCTTGGCTTTAGCAACATTGTTCTCTCGCTGCAAACCATGTTTAATAATCATTATTGGTATCTGTAATATTTTACTTTTTAAAAAAATGGTACCCCAGCCAGTAGATAAAATTAGTGAAACGTAAAACCAAACTGTTTTGACTAATCTCATCACTGTTAAATTTTTAACATCTTTCTTTACCAAACCCATCTTTGCCTCTTTTAAGCTGTATGTTCAATTTTATCTCTTTCCCAGAATTAATGCTTTTGCTGCTTTCATTGGAATTTATTTCAGCTTTTTTTCATTTGCCTTTCCATTTCCATTAAAGATTAGCCCTGGGAAGCTTCAAAAGCTTTGTCTAACACCAAGTTAGTATGGGATAAAAATAAAAAGTCTTAGGTCCATGGGAACCAGGTAGAAATCCCCCAGTGCGCTGTCCCTAATTGAATCAGAAGGAGCTGTGACAATGGCAGGACACAGTAAGCGCGCAGCTTTTTCATTCAGACAATGAACTTTAATCACAGGATTACCACTGTGCCATCTTCAAAAAGTGAGAAAAGAAAAACCTTTCCTGCTTACAAACTTCACTGGGCCTCGCGGTATGGAAATTGTCAGTGGTAGCAAAGTCTAAAAAAAATCCATCTGCTGATTCTTCAATTGGCAGGTGCTAACAAGCCATCAGATCACAAGGGTCCAGTATAGTTAAAGATAAAGCAGATGTTGCTTCAAAGACAAGAATCCATGGCGAATCAAGAAGGTGAGACAGCGGTAAAGGTAGTGCATCGATATCAGGATGAACTACGGGGAGAATGAGCACACGTCATGAATCAAGGAGGGAAGCTGGCTTCATTACAATCCTGTCTGTGTTTGACTGTGTGCACTATGTGATGATGCCATCATGTTGTCCAGAAAATACTTAAGAAAGTTCATCTCAATGGGAAAGAAAAAAAGAAAGAGAGAAAGCCAAACATTATCAGAGACTCTAGAAGATATAATTCCTCCACACATACATGGGCTTCTCCTCTCTGCGTCACCTCCCCTGACACTCACATCCCTGTCTCCTTGGTATCTTTAGTGTCATTATTCTTGTCTTTTGCTTGTCTTCCTGTTCCTATCTCCCTTGCTCCTCCTAGCATTTCTTCTAGCACTTTTTGGATTAAGGGGACGGGACAGTATAGCATTTTTATAACTGTGATTGGGAGCCTAAGGTTAACTAAGCTATGCCCCTATGCTATGCCTAGATTATACCCCTCTCTTAAACAAGGAATTTGAGAAGGGTGTTAGATAGCTGAATAAGAATACCTTCACTTTCATTTTGGATCATGTACAGCAACAGAATATAATCCGGAACCAGACTGATTTATCCCAGTGAAGTTTATTGACAGTGCTGCCTTCTTTTCCTCTTCCCCTTCTCCTGAGTGCCAGATGCTTAGAGAAAAGGGGGAACAGAAGCCATCTATGTCTGGTTTCTTATAGGACCAAGAATGGGATCTTCTCTCTTTTCCCTCTCTTGTTCCTTGATCCATCCCCAGGTATGCCTCAAGTCTCATATTACTAGCCGTGGATTCTTGTCTTTGAAGCAGCAGCCATGAAATTCCCATTTGCTTTAAAAACAAGGCAAGCACAGGGCTGTTTGTACCTTACTGAGCACCCAGTTCCTGTCTCAGCACGCTGCCCCCTCCAGGTGCAGTGCTCTCGGGATGGGTGTGTCTCTTCCCTTTCCTCCACATCACACATTCTCAGCTTATGTTCCAGGTCATACATAAGCAGCTGACAAAGTATAATGTTCTTTGACAGCCTGCTTAGGGCTAGAAGTGGGTCTAGTGAGACCTTTAGCCAATAGGAAGAATGCTTGCTTGAGCTCCCAGCACAAGGCCGGTACAGGTATCCCTGGAATGCTCCTTTGCATATGTTTCTCTAGCTCATGATGGGAAAAGCTTTCCCTTTGTCCTCTTATTTCAACAGCCTTACAGTTAAAAATGTGGAGAGAAAGGGGGACTTTGGGCCTAAGCTTGGATTACAGAGAACCTGTTCTACGTGGGATGACCCATATTCCCAGAGACTAAACAGTTCCTTTTCAGAACCCCAAGGACCTAAGAACTGGAGCAACTTTAGTGTTATAACCAAACACTGAAGTGATAACTAAATTGCAGTTAAAATATGGCAGGGGTCAAACTTTCTCAAAGGTTACCTTGAAAATACTAATAGTTTTAACAGATCCCCTCGACTCCTGTTCTAGACATCATGGTTTCTTGTTCACCAGCATAATGATGTGCAAAGACTTGGATTTATCTCTTCCCAGTGGATGGATTTTAGCCCATGAAAACCGTATGCCTTTCTGGCAGTTTATCATTTTCACTCTAAGGATGACCTTGCTCTTCACCTGTCTCATTGTGTTGGTGCAAACTGTGGGACACAATAGTCTGGATGTGGCCATCCAGGACTATTCCAAGGTTCAGCTCTGACAATGAAGATATCTGTTCTCTAGGAAGAAGTTCTGAACCTTAAAATTCTTTCTGTTATGAAAAAAAATTCTTTTGACATCAGAAGTGGGGACCTTTAAAAATTGCCTTTTGGTTCTCTTCCTTGATGTTTTTCTGGAAGTGGCAAAGAAATTAATCTCCTCTGTAATGGAGCCTGCCTTCATCCTTCTCCTTTCCTCCCTAGCTTGTCCCGAGAGATTTTTAAAACACTCTGCAAGAATCTTTCATACTCATTCTCATCACGTTTCCTGTATTTGGAGACTCAGCATGAGCTTTTAAGGATTTCTTCTCCTCTGTTTCTCCAGCAAGGTCACAGCCGTTATCTGACGAGCAGGTAGCCTTGATTCTAGATTTGCTCTATCTGAGATTTCCGGGCACCCTCCATGGAGCCCCACAAGATGCTCAGCCTGGGTTTATTCCACAACATTCGGCTGCAGGAAATAGCACATTTCGCTAGATAAATCAGTTTTAATTGGGCTTTGAGTCTGCTATCTAGGTCAGAATAAATTTAATCTCAGGTGAATTTGGAGGCTCTTTCCCTTCCTTGGCACTGTACAAAAATCTAAGGATTTAAGTGGTATCTGGAAAAGAAGAAAAGGACATCTAGTCCTCACTTTATAATAGCCATCATAGAGTTGTTCATTGTCCATGCCACATGGTCCGTCCAGCAGAAGGCAAATGGCTCCATTTGTTTGAAACCAAGTAGGTACCGAAGAGTATTTCTCCCACCCAGATCGGAAGTCCACAGATTTTAATCTACTCACCATTCAGCTAACCATGTCTTGTGCTTCAAGGGAGGTGAGGAAACATTACTCATTCAGTTCTCCATTCCCAAAGACACAAGTCTTGGTAAAATCCAAGGCTTGACTAAAACCCACAGGCTGGCCTGTGTGTGAAGATGTAAGGTGATGGGTGTTAATGCCCACCAAGCTATTTGTAAAATGTATTAAGTCTATTGTTTTACTGAAGACAAGGACTGGGCTATTTAATGCTAATCAGAGGTCTCCTCATCTGTAAAGAATCACTCTGAGTGCAAGAACATGTGACTATCTACAAGACGATGAAGGCATAGGCTGATATGAGCATGTGGCCGCCCTTATTGGAGTCTTGGCAGCTGAAGGCTCTTGTTACACACACACACACACACACACACACACACACACACACACACCCTTAGACTCTCAGCCCTGCTCCAGTTCTTCAGAAGGAGGCAAAGAGGAATCTGTCAGCATCTCCCATCCTACTCTTTTCCATCTATTGGCTATTACTGATTCAGAGTCCTAACAGCGTAGGAGAAGAACAGAGTTTGGGAATTTTTGTTTTATATTCCTTTGTCTTCCAGTGTGAAGTTGAGCTAATCATATCCCTTTATTCATAGAGCACTGCCATTCTTGGTCTACATTATGTAGTTTATTCTTTTACATCCCTCTTTCCATTCCCATTAATTTCCCCAAAGATACCATTCTAATTTGGGAGAAAGAAAGATAGATAGATAGATAGATAGATGTCATCCTTTGCCCTCAGTTTCCTCCTTTCTCATCTGGACCCACGTGCTCAGGTCCATTGCTGTCGCTGTGTGTCTAACACAGCTGCTCTGGCTCGGTAGACCATGCCCTGCTATTTAACCCCACAGTTTTCCTGTGTCCCTTCCAGTCATGGCACCGTGGGCTCAGGCTAACATTTGCCTTTGTTGAGCATGGAAATGTCTACAGTGCTTTGTTCAAAATATGGGTTGGCATTTAAATTTTTAAATTATTTTTGTTTTCCATTTTCAAAAAAAACATTGGGAACTAATAAAATTTAGAAAATATAAGGTAAGCAGAGAGAGAGAGAGAGATAAAGCAAAAATCAGTTCTAATATTAAAACCTAGAGAAAATCACTGTGAATATTCTGGTATCTTTAACTTTTTTCTTTTTCACAATGTTGTTTTTTTTTTTTTTCCTTTTACTTTTGTATTACAAAACTGGAGTTATTCTATATACATTATTTTCTAATCTGCTTTTTCATTTTTAAAATGCTTCCAGCTTTTGCAAATTGCTGTTCCATAGCCTTCTTTAATGCCATTGTTACAGCTGCTTATTATCCCAATGATACACATGCATCAGAAGAAGCAGTATGGAGTCCTGGCTAACACTACCAAATCCAAGCTCCAAAAGGCCTACTTTGAATTTCAGACTCCATTTTTCAGCTATGTGACCTGGAGCAAGATTCTTAACCTTTCTGAGTTCTGGTTTCATCATCTATAAAGTGAAAATGATGATCATTATAATAATTAGCTCAGACAGTGGTTATGAGTATTAAATTTCCAGATGCCTGTGAAAGGTTAGGCCAGTACCCAGTAACTGAGTGTTTGATTCTCATTATTTGTTTTACCATCTTTCAAGATTTTACACAGTTTACCTACTTTATTTGGTATCATTCGGCACTTTAATAAGCATCCTGACAGCTGTGTCTTTATTTACACCGTGATTTTTTCTTTAAGATTTATTCCTGCAGTCGAATTTATTGTTTCAAAGGCTGTAGAACTTATAAGTCTTTCAGACAGATATCAAATGCCAAGCTAAAAGAAACGAGTGAGTTCCTTTGCTTGCGAACTCTCTTTAATTTGTGCTGTCCTGCCTAGCAGTACAGAAGGACCACCACCGGTTACCTTGGATGCGGCTTCCTGCCTAGCAGGCCAAAGGCAGCGAGGATGCTTTCTTCCTTGGAAGCAGTACACACGGAATTCATTCCTTTGACTTCTTTATACTGTGTGACCAAAGGACGCTGAAAACTGAAGTTGCAAAGAACTAACAGCACTGAGTATACGGTTTATATAAAGTCGTTTAGAAAATCAGTCGGGGTTGGGATAAGATTTCAGGGACCTGAGTCTCCCATTCAGCACTCATTTGCTTAGGATTTGTGTCTCACCACTGGCGATAGCAGTACAATGCTGGGAATGTGGTCCTGTGTCCTGGAAAGAGATCCGATCCAGTCTGAAAATTCAAGTGAAAGGCGAACACAGCTCTGGGGAAGGCTGCTTTTCTGCCTTATCAGAAGAGAACTGCTTTATCAGAGAGAACTCTGATAAAGAGAGAAGGAAGCCTAGTAGGTAGCTTGAGCAGTTTTTGAACTTAGCCCTCAGTGATTGCTTACTGTTGACACAGGGAAAACACTGATATTGATGGAGCACCCACTTTGTCCCAAGTACTGAACCAGGTCCTGAATCACATTTAACCTTCATCTCTTTGATAGATGAGCTCTGTACCTATCACCCCTATTTTATAGAGCTAGGTACTGAAGCTTAGAGAAACTAAGTGACTCTCAAAGTCACAGAGCTAGTAAATAGATCATGAAATCAGCATACAAACTTAGTCCTTGTTAGTTCTATTCCCTAGATCACTGACAGCTAAGAAAGAATTAAAACCAAGCAAGTTTAACTAGGACAAATTCTTTCTTGCAATTTGGGAGACGATGTATATATTAAATATTTTAAAGGCATCCTGGAAAAACATAGTTATCTAAAAGAAAATATCTGTCCAGATACATAAGAGGCCAAGGGTAAACAACTTTGTATTGGGTAAGAAAGAAATGCAGGAGGACTTATTGTAGGATGTGACTAACAATGAATAAATGGAGCCTCAGAAAGGTCAGAGACCTGAGTACAAGGTCACCCAGGCTCAGGGTGAGGAGGGGCCACCCCAGGATAATGTGAGGCTATTTCCAGGGTGTGGGCCTGGAGGGGAGCCCCTATACACAGTTCTTTATGGTGATCCTAAAATAAAGCTTGCTTTCCCTACATTTTCTTTAGGATCTGTGAAGAGTTGACCAAGGAGGAAAAGCAGGAGACTGATGAATTTCTTGAAGAGTGCATTATTGATCCTTCTCTCCGAGAACACCTCTCCATTCTGTCCCGCACCTTTGAGAATCAGAGGAAGCTGGTTCAGGGAGACAGCATGCTCTTCTTGAATAGCATTTTCACCATTGAGCCCCTGGTGAGCGTATAAGTAAAATCCAACCATGCGGTAAATACAAGTGGGTGTGCAGGGCTGTTTCAGTAAAAGCACTCATTCTGGGCCTCACATAGTGAATTCTGAGAGAGGTGAAGATTTCATCATAAGGGCTCTATTGTCACTGTGAGACACTGGGGGCAGGTCAGTGAAAGCATGCTCATAGGTCACTTTCTATGCACCAGTCACTGTGTTAAACATTTCATATGGATTACCTATGTCATCTCTTTTGTATACGACAACCCTACAGACAGAATTAGCACCCCAATCTATAGACAGGGAAATTAACAGAGAAATTCCACAGCTTGTGTAAAGATAAATAGCTAATGTCAGCAGTAAGAAATTCATCTCTGATTAACCTGGTTGTAGAACAGGATTTCTCAACAAGGCACTATTGACATTGGAGGCTAGATACTTCTTTGCCCTATACATCATGGGATGTTTAATAGTGTCCCTTACTTTTAGACACTAGATGCTAGTGTGACAGCCAAAACTGTCTCTAAGCAGTATGGAAATTGCTCTGGTAGGCAAATTGCCAGAGTTGAGAACTTCTTTGTGTTTAATTCATTGTGTGTGTACAATGCATTGATGAATAAAAGATAGTCCTTGACATTACATCTTTACCAGAGTTTAAATGGACACAGACTAAACTTTAAACCTGTCCATCACGGTACCTCACAATGAAAGCAGCTAGCAGCCTGCATGTGTGCTGTATGCCACGCACGGTGCCACAAACTGTCTGCATATTACCTTGCATTTAGCATTGTGAGAATGAAAATATCCATAGGAGCTGAGAAAGCCCACAGCTGGTTCAAATTGCTGAACTGTTTTTAGTTGTAGAAAAGATAGATACCTAGGAACTATTTAGAATACAAAATCACTTGTGGAAAATTCAGATTTTTTTTCCTTACTGCTAAATAGCTATTAAAAGACATAGCATAGAAAAGGATGTCCATAGCTAAATCAGTTTTAGAAGCACTAGGCTCAATATTGTTTGAAATGTTTCTTCGCCGTAAAACTTCAGAAAGTCGTAGATATAGTAACTACACTAAATCTCCAAGAGGAGCTTTTCCTTTGGATACATCCTCTGGGACTAATGTTTTATAAGACCCACTCTGAGGACCACAGATGAAGACAGTAAGATGTACAATGTAGTTCAGAGGCTGAGGTCAGGATCATAGGTTAAGAAGACTTCTTGAGAGAAGAACCTTGAACTGAATCTTGCGAAACAGGACTTCTGGAGAACAAAATTGTGCATGTGCATGGAATGCTTCATCCAGGTTTCCAAGAGCAAATCAGTTTGCTCAGTGCAAAGACAGCAGTTAGGAAGGTAAGGCTGGAGATGGACTGAGGCTGAATCTATATGTCAGAAGCTCCTCAGGACTCAGCCAAGCAAAATACTTCCCAGATTTAATGGGTTAGAGCAGCAATAAGTGAAATCTAGATGAAGACCAAAGTAAAAACAGATTAAATGCAGAGACAAGGAAAAGGTCCCAGAATTACTGAGTCAAGCAAGCAAGTGACTGGGATGGGCTAAGCCAGAGCAGAGCAACCAGTCCTGGTCATCTGAAATATACCAGGTCCGCAGAGTCCAAGATTCCTCCCGGCTAGTTGGTGGGGAGCCAGGCAGTAACTTCTCACCCTGCTTTGTATTGCCTTCTGAGAGCCAGTGGCACTGGAATCATGAATGCCATGGTCAGAGGGAGCAGGGTGGGAGGCCCATAGGTGAAGTCCTGTCCATTTCCGAGTTAGAAAAACTAAAATTACCTCCAATTCTTTTCTCATGCTTCTTCCCCTAAGCATGAGACTTTGAGACCGTCTGCAAGATAGACTGAAACACGGCCTACAATAGATGTTTGAATTTTAGACAGGAACCGTGTTAGGCACTTTTATCACAGGGCTTCTTTCCCTGTTAGGGAGAAAAATGTTAGACTTAAACAATAACACAGAGAAATGGAAATATTTAAATAAACGAGAGTAATTTGTTTATATTGTATAGAAAAAAATTTCCAGAAATAAGAAGAGAGTAAAATTCACTTACAATATAAAATCTTTATGAATCTATAATGATTTTATCTTTTCCAAACACTATTCAGTTTTACGCAGTAGTATTCATTATCTTATTGTTCTATTATTTGAATTGATACATTTCAAATATACACAATGATCGCTTTCATCATAGGGATTTCTTATCCATTGTGACGTATCTCAATTTCTTTTCCATTCCTTTACTCGCCCTTCACCTCTCTTCCTTTCTTATTTACAGAAGCTTTGTTTCCATTTTTCCTTCTTTCCTCATTATTTTTCCCTTCCTTTCTTCCCCCTCTTCTCTCCCTCGTTCCCCTTCCCAATGGAGTATTTTCTTCTGGTTTCATACCTAGTAGACATTCTGGTCCTTATTTATACTTTTGGTTTCTCATACCAGAGAAACAGTGTGATTTTTACACATGTGTTTGATTTATTTTACTTAAGAATATGGTCTCAAGGTCCATCCATTTACCTATAAATGTCTCAGGACTTTATGACTGAGTGGTAATCTGTTGTGTATTAGAAACCAATACATCTTTTTTCATTCATCAGTTGATAGGCATCTGGCTGTCCCCAAGATTTAGCTATTATAAACTATACTGCTATAAACATGAGTGTACATACATTGCTGTGGTATGATGTTTGTAATTCTTTTGAGAACTTACCAAAAAAGGGGATTGCCAAGTCAAATGAAACCTCTAGTTTTAGTTTTTTGATGAATGTCCACACTGATTTCTACAATGTTTACAAGAGTTTACACTCCTACCAACAATGAAGTAGGGTTCCTTTTTCCCCACATCTCTGTAGCATTTGTTACTGGTTGATTTTTTGCTAACTGCCATTCTTTCTGGAGTGAGATGGAATCTCAGTGTTGATTTAGTTTGCATCTCTCAAATGACCAGTGATGCTGAGTGTTTTTTCACATATTTATTTGCCATTTGTATGTCTTCATCTGAGAAGTATCTATTCATTTCAACAAATGCCCATTTTTGAATGGAATTTTTAAATTTGTAGGAGGCAATCTTGGGTTTTTTAGTTTTTTACATATACTATATGTTAATCCTCTATCTAAGGAACAGCTAGCAAAATTTTTTCATACCCTGTGGTGTGTGTCTTCACTGTGTTGATGATCTATTTTGCTGTACAAAAGCTTTTTAATAAGATGAGATCCCAGTTACTGATTCTTTATATTTCTCTTATGACTGGGTTTTGTTCATAAAGTCTTTGCCTACACCTATGTCTTCAAAAGTTCTACTTACCTTATCTCCAAGCAGATTTATTGTTTCTATTTTAAATTTAGACCTTTGATCCATTTTGAATTTAGATTAATGTATGATGAGAGATATCTAATTTTTGTCTTTGGCATGTGGAAGGCCAGTTTTCCCAGCATCACTTATTAAACAGGGTTATCTTTCTTTCAGTATATATTCCTTTTGCCTCTTTAGTCAAAGATAAGGTGGTTGAGTGTCTTTAGAGTTGTTTCTACATCTTCTGTTCTGTTCATTGATCCTCAAGTTGTTTTTTGCCACTATCATGCTGTTTTTATTACAGTAGTTTTGTAGTATGATTTAAATTCAGGGATGTAACGCCTCTTGACTTGCCTTTGTCACCCAGAACTGTTTTTTGCTATTCTAGGTCTCTCTTCATTCCAAATAAGTTTTGGGATAATTTTCTCTAGTTCTGTGAGATATTGTATTGGTATTTTGATCATGATTACATTAAATCTGTATAACAATTTTGAGATTATGGTTATTTTCATTATGTTGCTTCTTCATACTCCAGAACAAGAGATATCTTTCCATTTTTTGTTTTTGTTTTTTGTTTTTGTTTTGTTTTTTGAGACAGGGTTTCACTATGTGGTTCAGGCTGGCCTTGAACTCACTTAGTAACACTCCTGCTTTAGTCTCCCAAGTGCAGGGATTATAGACGTGTACCACCACATCCAGTCTTCCATTTCCTGAGATCTTCTTCCATCTTGTTTTTCAGAGTACCATAGGTTTCAAGGTAAACACTTTTTACTTACTTTGTTAGATTGATTCCTAAATCTTTCTTTCTTTTTTTCTTTCTTTCTTTTGTATATGAAACCTCCAATCCCAGCTTTCTGAGAAATCTCCAGACTGACCTCCACAATGGCTGCACCAGTCTACACTCCCACCAACAGTGCAGGAGAGTTCCTTTTTGCCCACAGCCTCTCCAGCATTTGGTAGTTGTCTTGAGCCTGTCCATTCTTTCTGGAGTGAGAGGGAATCTCAGTGTGGTTTTAATTTGCATTTCTCTGATGACTAATTATGATGAACATTTTTTCATGTATTTATTTGCCATTTGTATTTCTTCATCTGAAAACTGTGTATTCATCTCAAATGCTCATTTTTGGATTGGATCTTTAAATTTTGGGAATCTTTTATATTTTATTATTATTTATGTTTTAGACAGAAGTCCTTTGTTTGAGGGACAGTTAACTAAAATTTTTTCCCACTTTTTGTTTCTTCTTTTCCCTATGCTGGAGATTTCTTTCAACATGCAGAAACTCTTCAATAACACGTGATCCCAGTTATTGATTCTGGGAAGTATTTCCCATGCAGTTTGATTCCTGTTCATGAATTCTCTACCTACCCCTGTGTCTTCAAGATTTTTTACCTAATTTGTCTTCCAACACATTTAGTATTTCTGTTTTAATATTTAGATCTTTGATCCATTTAGATTTTAATTTAGTACATGGTGATAGGCATGGGTCTAGTTTTAGTTTTCAGCATATGGAGAGCCAGTTTTTCCAGCACCATTTATTAAAGAGACTATTGTTCTTCTAGTGAACATAATTGGCCCCTTTATCAAAGATAAGGTGGTTGAGTGTGTTTGTAGTTGTGATTTTATCTTCTAATCTATTCCATTAATCTTCAGATCTGTTCTTATTCCAGTACCATGTTGATTTTATTACAGTAGCTTTGTAGTATAACTTCAAGTCAGGGATTGGGATGCCTCCTGCCTTGCCTTTGCTGCTTAGAATTGCCCTTGCTATTCTAGGTCTCTTCTGGTTCCAGATGAATTTTAGAAGTGATTTCTGTAGATCTATGAGGTATGTTAATCGTATTTTCATTGGAATTGCATTGAATCTGTATAAAAGTTTTTGGAGAATGGCTATTTTCACAATATTTATTCTTCCTATCCACGAACAACGGATGTCTTTCCATTTTCTGAGATCCTCTTTGATTTCTTTTTCAGGGTATTATAATTCTCCCTAGATAGATCTTTTACTTCTTTCATGAGATTAATTCCTAAGTATTTCACTTTTTGGATGTTAGTGTGAAGGGTGTGGCTTCTCATTTCTCTCTCACTGATTCTGTTGTTAGTGTATAGGAATGCTATTGATTTTTGGGTATTGACTTTCTATCCAGCTACATTGCTGAAATTATTTATTATATCTAGAAGTCTTTCAGTGGAGTTTTGGGGGTCTTCTATGGAGAGTATCATGTCATCTGCAAATAATTATAATTTAACTTCCTCTTTTCCTATCTTACCACCTTTTATTTCTCTTTCTTGTCTAATTGATCTGGCTAGTATTTCCAGTAATATGTTGACAGGAGTGGAGATGAGGAACATCCTTGTCTTGTGCCTGATTTTAGGGTAAAGGCTTTCAGTTTTTGACCATTTAATGATGCTTGCTGTTGGTTTGTTGTAGATGGCCTTTATCATGTTAAGGTAAAGACCATCTTTTCCAATTTTCTGTAAGGTTCTTATCATGAATGAATCTTGTACCTTATTAAAAGCTTTTTTTGCATCTATAGAAATGATCATATGATTCTTATTTTTGGTTCTATTGATATGGTGGATTGCATTTATTGATTTACATATGTTGAATCATCCCTGCATGCCTGGGAACAATCCCACTTGGTCGTGGTGTATAATCTTCTTGATAATTTGCTGCATCCTGTTTACCAATATTTTATTGAGAATTTTTGCATCTATGTTCATTTTAGTTGGGTATTTCTCAGGCTTTGGTACTAGAGTAATATTTGCTTCCAGGAATGACTTAGGAAGGATTACTTCCCTTTCAATTTCATTGAAGGGTTTGAGGAGTGTCAGCATTAAGTCTTTGTATTTCTTTTTGGTCTTCATTTTTATCCGTACCAGGGATCGAACTCACGACTGCACACTTGCAAGGCAGGTGCTTATGCTGCTGAGCTAAACCCATCCCCTAAGTCTTTGTATTTCTTGTAGAATTCCACAGTGAATCCATCTAGGCCTGGGCTTTTCTTTGTAGGTAAGGACTTAATTACATTCTCAATTTCATTAATAGAAATTGGGTTATTCAGCAGTTTTATATCTTCTTGACCCAGCTTTGGTACTTCATATGTTTCTAGGAATCTATCCATTTCTTCTGTGTTATCGAACTCATGAAATAGGTGTTGATAATTTTCTGTATTTCTATAGATTCTGTAGTGATTTCACCTTTTTCATTCCTTATTGCATGAATTTGAGCTTTTTCTTTCCTTTTTAAAATAAGTTTGGCTCATTAACTCCAATCAGTCTTATAGTGCTCTTTGCATCTTGCAGCTATTGGATTGATTTTTCATGGTTCCTTGCTATTTTTCAGAAATCTTTCTCACCAGCCATGGTGGCATATACCTGTAATCCAGCAGTCAGGAGGCTGAGGCAGGGGATTGTTACAATTTTGAGACCAGCCTGCACTACATAATGAGCTCAAGGCCAGCCTGAACTATATAGTGAGACCTTATCTCAAAAAAAAAATCTTTTCATGATTGCCAACAACTAAAATCCTAGTTTCTAGGTCTGATACTGTGTTTTCACCTTGGTTCAGTCAGCTGCATATACTTGCAATGGAATTCATAATCTTCTAGGTATCTGTTTGAATCTGTTTTGTGAATTCCATTTTTTTCCCTCTATTGGGCAACATGGTTTCCATCATTTTTCTAAATTACTCTATTTTTTATCTGAGTCTATTCTAGATCCACTGAGTGGGTCCTTCATTTTTTTCTTTTCTTTTAAATAGAAAGAAGAAACAACAGTAAAATAGTTTCAAAATAGACTAGTAGGAGAGTAAAAATAATCAACACATTGCATGTTGTCATATTCACAGTTTTTCAGAGTACAAGATACAGGCATGAAACATTGTCTAGAAAATTATTAGCACAAAAATTTCTCCTCAGTGAACCAAGAGAAACCATTGTATGACTATCTTAACTATCTTGCATTTATATTTTTTTCCTTTTCCTTTTCTCCTATCACAGTTTTTATTTTCTTTTGAATAGTTTATTCCCTATTCATAATATTTATTGTACATTTTGGATCTTTCAGATTCTCACACTGGTGAGACAGTACAATGTTTACACATGTAAGTCTGGCTTATTTCACTTACAAATATAGTCTCAGGTTGCACCCATTTACCTATAAAAGTATCACGCTTATCTTTTTAATGAGTGAATAGTATTCCATTATATTTTTAAAAGCCCACATCTTTTTTATCTATTCCTCTGTTGGTGGGCAATTAGGTTGAGGGTCCTTCATCTCTTTTTTTACCTGAGAGGTTTTTTCCAGTCTGATTTTCTCTATAGCTTCACTAATGTTACTTTTTTAACTTCTGCTGCTATCATTTCAGAAACTTCAGGTGAATGGCCTTTGATTTCCTCTATTTCATTGTCCCATGGATTTCTCCTGTGGGGGCTGTGATCTGAGCTTGCATTTTGCTTCAGCATCATGCCATTTTCTATTTTTTTAACTGTTTTTTTTTTTGTGTGTGTGTGTCAATGCTTGTAAATCACTTATGGTAGATAGCTTTATCACTGATATTGAGGCTTCCCTGGGAAAGTTTTATTCTTCAAAGATGCCTTCTATGTGTAGCCGGATCTTTGTGTCTGTCCCCAGATCCTACCTTCCCAGTTTTGAAGGAGGGATGAATAGTTTCTTGTTGGCTCAGCGCCCAGTCCTTTGGTACTGAACTGTAGTGATGGTTAGGACCCCAGATAATCACACTGTTGCCATACAAGGAATAATAGCAGATTATCACAGGTATGACATCCTGGCTAAAGTAATACAGTTAGCATAACAATAGCATCAAGCACAACCTAGAAACTGACAACTATGGTAACTATTAATTTGGTACTTTTAACCATAAAAGCAAGATCTATAGTTACATAACAAAGTCCAACATAACCCAGGAACTTGTTTGCAATGCGCTTTCCCTTAGTTGAGTGATTTCACCCATGATGGGAGACTTTAAGAAGGATATGCAACCAAGCAGAGAGATAAATGAAGGGAAATAAAGCAGAAGGAAGGCTGGTAGGCGAAGGATGATCACCCAAGCTTTGGGAAAACAGAGAAGAGGAGAGAAAGTCCAAAGGAGAAAGAAAAAGAATATTGAAGTGAACCAGAAAGACCAGAGATAGTGTTCACTCACTTGAAAATATCAAAAAAATCAAGAAAGACCATTGAGGGAAGACAGAGCAGAGGTAAGCAAAACAAACCATAAAATTAAAAACCTAAACACACTCACGCGCGCGCACACACACACACACACACACACGACAGAAAAAGGAAATTAAACAGAGAAAAAAATAAATTTTTCTGGAGTCCACAGTCTGTGATAGTACTAAGTCAGTTCCCAGATCTGTGCGAGGTAACCCTGCCAAGCCTGCAGTAGGATTAGTGCCGGGTACAGGGCTGGTCATGGCTTCTAGATATGGGGGCTGCAGCTGGCCTCAGACAGTAACTTGCTGTTTGTCCCCGGCAGGCTGCCCACTCCTTACCCTGTTGGTCTCTGTGGTGCCCTCAGACAGAGATAGTCCAAGCTGGTCCCAGGCCCATATACAATCAGTTTCTCCAAGTCCTTGCACAGCCTCCTCTATTCCACTCCCACTGGCACAACTCTGTCCTCTCACACCACTTGTTACAGGGTAAGGTGGGGTGGGGTGCCGTGGGTTGACACACTGTTCCTGCCGCCCTGCAGCAGTGCCAGCCTCCCACTCATTGATGCCCTGGCCCAAAGCTGCTTGAATTCCATGTGCCACCATCCCTCACTCAAGTGACGGGTCCTGGGGAAGGAGGGGGTCCTACTGTTCTGCTCACTGCCTTCACCATCACCACGCTGATCCTTAACCTTGTTGTCCCTAGAAGTTCCAGTTAGCTGCCCTGGCGCACAACAAAAAAGCAAAACAAAACAAAATGAACAAAGCAGGCGGCCCCTCAGGGAAGGAACAGTTCCCTGGTCACTGATCCCTGTGTGTGCAGGTGAAATTTGCAGTGTCTTCTGTTTGGAGCAAGGCGAGAGAGGCAAGGGGTCTCCTATCCCAAATCTATCCTGTGTGGTGCGAATTAGCTGCATTGTTTCAGTCCATCAGTTTTGGGGAATTTTGTTTGTTTGTTGGATTGTTTTGTTTTGTGTTGTTTTGTTAACTTCCCAAATGGCAGAGTCACTCTGCCCGCTGGCAAGAGTCCCACTGGCAGCTCTGTGGGGTGGATCACCATTTTATAAAGACATATGTCTATGTTTTATTTGATTTACTTATTTCAGATTGATTCTGGCATCAAGATGTATGTCTTCCTTTTCTTCCAATTATCTGTGTTTTTAGTTATTTCCTCCGAGTAGCTCCGATGTGGCTCCTCCTCTACTCAGCCAGGTTGAATCTCCCACTAACTTATTCTTTTTTTCCAAGTTGTTCTTAAGAATTTTTCCAAATTGAAAATGAAAATATGAAACCTCTAAGGATCCTCCTTTAGTTGTTCTGATCAAAACAGCAGATCTCTATGCAAACAGAGAGATATTCATTGCTGTTAAATCTGCTTTCTTCTCCCACTTAAAGATCCTGATCATTTCAAATAAATACAGTTCTTATTTGTGAGTAATAAAATCTTACCTTGTAAATTACTCTTGATGGGGCAATCCTGCCATTTCTCTGCCTTCCCATATAGTGCATTTTCTATTGTTCAGATTTGGTTTTCTGATACAGATAAGTAAGGGCTACGAAGTCTCAAATGAGAGATTGGGAAAGGATTTATAGGCAAGAAGAGGCTCAGCTGAATATTGGACAAAGAGTAAGAATTAATTAAGTGGGAAGGGAACAGAATGTGTCCAGTTGGGAAAAGTATAAACACCGAGAAAATAAGAACTCTTAGGTTCACAGCAGGCTAAATGACATGAGCAGAACAAGTTGTTGTTATTGTTGTTGTTGGGAAAGAAACCAGAGGAATTCTGGGCTACCAGACTTAACTTGCAGTCTGTCATCTCCACCATGCTTTTCTGGAGACACTGGATCTGAGAGGTGGTAATGTGTAGCCTTTGAAAAATGGAAGTTGTGTGGACAAACACATTTTGGAAAAACTGTTTCCAGAGAAGATGACTCTCAGGTACCAGAGTAGAAGCAGCTTTCCGAGTGCCCAAGGATCCCTGTCCCAGAGCACCCTCTGGAATTGGGTTTCTGTGAATTCCAGTTTGTTTAATGGTATGAGGTATGAGAGACTCACTGTAGGCTTCAGAGCAAGGACTTGGGGTAATGAGGGGAGGGAGCTGCCCCTTTACTTGTGAGTGTGTTAAACTGGAGGAGGATTGAGCAGGTACAGGTGAGGAGGATAAGTCAAGCTGCGTCAGGAAAGGTGGGAAGAACAAACATCTCTGAAGCCAGGAGGAGGGTGATACTGAGCAGCAGTGGTCTGAGATGGTCAGAGAGGAAGGGATATGACAGGTGAAAGCAATGTTAAAAGAAAAAAAAAAGACACTAAGTGTTTTTTGATTGACTGGCTATTGAGGGTAAGATATGAGGGATCACACATTTTCTCTGCTCTAAACTGGAGGGACCAGAAGAATTATGATACACTTGATAGAAATCAGGAATCCTGAGCTTATTCCCTAGCTTTACCAGGTACAAATGTGACCTTCCCCTAGCCCCTCAAACTCCCTTGCCTTCAGCTGTCTTGTCAGAGTACTGGGAGGATGTCGATGTCCGCTCCCGGCCGGCAGGAAGGACACACGACAAAGTCTGGTAGTGGACAACCTTTTCTTTTATTTTTCTTCTCCGTACAGCCTGCCCTGGGTTCTCCCAGCTGAAGCCTCCTCTGGTCCGCTCCCCGCGGCTCCTTTTGTGCTTCAGTCTGCCCCAAAGCCTCTACCGGTCCGCTCTCCGCGGCTCCTTTTGGGCTTTTACTTCTGGGCTTCTACCTGGCTTCTTCTTCCGCCCAGGGGTGGCACCGGTATATATACGGGTACAGTGTCCAATCATGTTAAAGTAAGCAAGGCAAGCTGATTGGCTAACATCATCAGTTGCCAGGCAGACTATATTGTTGAGCGGGTTGTTTACGCGGTAAGCAGGAAACTAACATATTCGATGGGAGGGGTAATCTACCTCAGGCTTTGCTCTTTACCACAGGCCACACGTCCGCCGCGCAAGGCGAGCTATCACAGACGCGGCTCCCAACATCTCCCCCTATTTTATTTTTTATGAATGTGCGCATCGTAGCCCTTCCTGGACTGGGTGCAGAGGCTTATGCCCTATGTGTAGGTCCACCGTAGGTCCTTGGCTTAGACCCTGGTTGGCCATGCCATGGTCTGCCAAGGCCCTGAGGCCCTTGTCCTTTTTCTAGGGCCAGGCACAAACTGGACGGAACCTGGATGCACACAAGCTTGCACTCATTTCCTCTCCGTAAAGAAATCCCCTCGGAGAGAAATTTAGACCTAGGCAGCATCTAACAGTCCAGCGGCTTACGTGCAGGATGGGGTAGGGCCTGGCTTAGGTCGAGTCGTGCTGGGGAGGCACGCTCTTACCCGTCATTGACTCACCTACCCTGCTGTGTATTGTCACCTTATGGAGGAGAATGAGGGATGCCCGCCATATCTATACTCGGTCGTGGGCCAATTGAGCAAGCCATGCATATGCCTGAGGATCTTCTTGTCCATTTCGGGCTACCGCTATTTCTATTCATCTTATTGGTTGGTCTGTGATGGATCTCCAGTAGGGCAGGTCTGATCTTCAGTCGAGGGCTTTGTTGCCCGTGTCAGTCTCTCCGGTATCCACAGTGGTTCTCGTCCCGGTTCCTGTGGGAAAACACAAACCACGCCTCGGTTCCAGCTGACCACTGGATCCGGGCCCATCCATTGTCCTGTCATAGATAACCGCGCCTTTGGAGGCAGGCCTTGGCTTACTCCCCCTTTTTGTTTTTTATTTTTTATTTTTTATTTTTATCTTTTTCGGTTTTTTTTTTTTTTTTTTTTTTTTTTTTATTGGTACCAGGGATCAAACTGGCGATTGCCTGCTTACAAGGCAGGCGCTTATGCCGCTAAGCTAAATCCCCAGCCCCCGTTTCCTCGACCGGCGTTTTTCTCAGCCTGCTCGGCAGAGTAGCCGCCCATGAAAATCATAGGACGGCGGTCGCGACAGAGTGGAACGGGGCGTCACTTCCTGTGCCGGCTGAGAGAAGGGAGGGTTCCCTGTAGCGGCCTCTCGGTGGGGAGCCGCTTCTGGAGAAGAGCTCCAGGGCGGAGCGGATGGCTCTCTATCTCCTCCCCGCCAGAGAGCGCCGGGGAACTGGGTCTGGTCATCAGCGTGCCGACCTTCTCCCATAAGCATTTCCTTGTTCCACCCCCGGTTTCCCCGATTGGCGTTTCTCTCAGCCTGCTCTGCAGAGAACTCTGCGTACCAGGCTCGCCAATCCAGGTAACTGCCCGAGGGCAGACACGCCTTTGCCAGCTGAATCCAGTCCGCGGGGGTGAGGGGCCCAGAAGACAGGTTCTCCAGCATGGCAATGGTGTAAGGCGCAGTCGGCCCAAAGGTTGTAACTGCATTTTTAAGTTCTCTAATCTGCTTTATCTCAAAAGGCTCCCATACATTGCGTCCCTGGCCCATAGCTACTTGTACAGGAAATATCCCGTAGGGGCCACTATCTATCCCAGGTGGATGTACCTCATGAGACAAGCGTCCCCCCTGCCAAAGCCGCCTGTAAAAATACCGACCCGCCGGCGGCGGAGCATAAGACAGCGGCCGTGATTGGGCGGAAAATGGGGGCCCGTGCATCACTTCCTGTTCTGGCGAAAGGGGAGAGAGCTCCCAGGCGGCCGCCTCGTGGCGAGGAATCGCCTCCGGAAACGGCCCCCAAGGTGGGGCGGAAGGCTTCGCCTCCCTCTCGCGCCGGGAAGCGCTCAGGAGCTCTCTACTCCTCCGCAGACCAGGTTGAGCAGAGCGCAATTCGCGGGGCAACGCTGGAAAAGAACCCTGCGACTCCTTATTGAGCGATTTAGGCTCCTGACAGCTGGTCTCTTTGGCCTCCTTGCCATTCAACTTTCCCTCGTCCTCGGAGTCAGACGACTCCGAGGCTAGAGCCCCGTCCTTCTCCTTAGCATCCTTGTTCCCCTTGACGGACCCCTCTCGGGAGCTCCCTGACTGGGCCTGCTCAGATACCCTGCGTACTTTTGTAAGCTCTTGAGAGCTTTCTCCACAACCACCCTCGCTCTTAGTGTTGCTACCTAACATGTTTCCCATCTTTTAATATGTTACTCACCGCGTGAGGCCCAAGGAATCCGCCACTTACGCGTGAGCCTGAGGGGAGTCTAAAAGCCCTGTAGGTGCGCGCCACCCAGAGCCCAGGCTTATCCCCAACTCACCTGTCTCGCAGCTCTGTACTGGAGCGTTGTCCACTTCCACGTCTCGGGGGTGATCAGTCCCCGGGCGGGCCTCCAAATGTCGATGTCCGCTCCCGGCCGGCAGGAAGGACACACGACAAAGTCTGGTAGTGGACAACCTTTTCTTTTTATTTTTCTTCTCCGTACAGCCTGCCCTGGGTTCTCCCAGCTGAAGCCTCCTCTGGTCCGCTCCCCGCGGCTCCTTTTGTGCTTCAGTCTGCCCCAAAGCCTCTACCGGTCCGCTCTCCGCGGCTCCTTTTGGGCTTTTACTTCTGGGCTTCTACCTGGCTTCTTCTTCCGCCCAGGGGTGGCACCGGTATATATACGGGTACAGTGTCCAATCATGTTAAAGTAAGCAAGGCAAGCTGATTGGCTAACATCATCAGTTGCCAGGCAGACTATATTGTTGAGCGGGTTGTTTACGCGGTAAGCAGGAAACTAACATATTCGATGGGAGGGGTAATCTACCTCAGGCTTTGCTCTTTACCACAGGCCGCACGTCCGCCGCGCAAGGCGAGCTATCACAGACGCGGCTCCCAACAGGAGGATTCATTCGTCTTTTTTGACTGGTAAATTATGGTTCTTCAATTTGGAGTCAGACTCTGAGTTTTATCCCCATCTATGATCAGTACGTACCCCAGTGTTAAGTGAATGGATGAATGAACAGATGAACGAACAAATGTCAATCAATGCTGATGAGTTTGTCACTGAACATTCTAAATCTGAGATGACTACAAATGTGCACAAGTCTTTGGAATGCAGCACTAAAGTTTAAAGGAGGGGGATTCAGGATCAGAAGCAAGATTTGGAGTGTCCTGTGGAGATCTATGCTGAAGCCCTGAAAAGCAGATAGAAATTCTGAGTAAAGTGAAAAAGTGCAGAGGATACAAGGTGACCTCTAGGTACCCTCTTTGGAGGCCCTGGGCAGCAGAAAGGAGGCCAGGCCTTCACAGAGAGAAGCCCAGGACAGCACAGGGTCTGCAGCTCTCTCTGCCCATGTGCCTGCTCTGCCCCACTTTCTACTGAAGGTCTTCAGAATCTTGCTCACATATCAGATCATGCATGCCAAATAGCCACTACTTTATTGCAGACACTTGCGCTATGCATCAGTGATCAGCTTTTCTTAGGATCTGATTCTTTTTCATCAGTTTCTTTCTGTGAGTTAAGTTCACAGGAGAAGCAAAGAAGATGGGCGGCAGGCAGTGTCACCAACTGATTTGATAACCAATCTCTAATCGATAAACCATTCAAAATGTTGACCCAGAGGCTCAGAGAACATATTGCTCTCTAAGGGATTCTTTACCCTTTTTGTCTGCTGAGGAAGGACAGTGTCTTTAAGTGAGGTAGAAATAGAAACAAAAACACTTCAGTGTCTGAAAAGAAATAGTCTTGTATCTGTATAGTTTCATTCTTCAAATTCTCATCTAGAACAAAAACTTAGTTTATCCCTGATTGTATCCTTTGCATACTGAGCTATTTTATGGAAACATTGTTCTTAGTTTAGAGGCTTTTTTCAATTTAAAACAAAGAGATTCAAAATCAAGAGATCAATCCAAGGATCAATCCTAAATTGCCTAGAGATGCTAATGGATTTGCATTTCAATCCCATTTTATTGATATTATTATGTGAGAAATATTTTGATTCAATGCTACAGGAATGACAGACCCAAAATTCCAGAAATGCAAGTTTTCTGTTTTACCACTCATACATGCGGGTTATTTCCACCAGCTTAACAAACTCTGGCTCATCACTTCCATGCTCATATGGCCATTCATAGGGCCATCAGGTCTGTGGCTCAGACACTGAAGTGCTACAACTGGCCATCTCAGTACTGACAGGCCTGCTTGTTTCTCTCGCTTGTGATTTGAACAGAGGGAGGTTGGCAGCTGTGTACAGACAGACATAGAAGTTCATATTTTGAGACACCCCAGAAGTATTCACTGATAAAGAAAAGAAGGAAGCAAGAACTCACAGCAGGGCTGGATGCAAGAAAAATTTTTTTTAGTTTTATGTAGTAATTTATTGATATTTTAAAAGTAACCAGAATTGTTCAACCTTAGAACATGGGGTGTTACTGTTGTTTACATCATTTCTCATATGCCAGTATTTTTCACAGTATCTTAGAATATTATTGTCATTGGCCTAAATTTTTCCATTCATTCTTTACCTATGGGAAGCACCGAGTTTTATAGACTACTGATCATTTTTCAAGCCACCTGCTTCTGTACATTTTTTTCCTCTTTGGAAAGGAACTGCACAATTGACTCTATTATGCATGTTTTGTGCCTTCCAGAGAACCAAGTGGAATTGGCTACTTTCAGAAATATAATATTCTATTGTACTAGCTGGACCCTGGCTGTACAGAATTTTGACAGTCTCATTCTGTTATTTCCTCTGCTCAGGTCTCTTGGGTACCCTGAAAGAGAGAGATTCAAAGACAAAAACACAGTTCTGAAAATTGAGAGGCAAAAGAATATCACAGGGCAAAAAGAGCAAATTAAGCTTTTGCTTTCCATGTGCACCTAGGAGTCCTCTGAGAAATTGTAACACAAAGGTGCTGGCCTTGCTTCTGAACTCTGGTGCTGCTGGCTCGGGTCACGCTTTAAAAATACAGCAGTTTTCCAAATAGTGAACACTTGATATTTTCTGGAAAAGAAAGGCCTGGAAATTTAAAGATATTCTCCCAAACCAGTCCTACCTGATTGGCTAATCAGTGAACAGGGAAAATGTTTTAGCTTCCTGTATCAAATGTCGCCTCCAGCACAGACTTGATCCAGTAACCCTAGGAAAGCTGAAGCCTCACTTAACTGTGGACTAAGTAGGGAGAGAAACTTGATCATTTCTTTATTACCTTGTAAGTAATAGCAAACCATGCTTTGTTGTTATCTAAGCCTGCAGGAAACATGCTGTTCTAGGCATTTCTGACATTGAAAGCACATCTCAAATTCAGTTTACTTGATTTTTTCCCCCCACCGGTCGGCATAGCATGTGAGCTCAGCAGAAGCAGGTTGGGTGGAGGCTCAGGTGGCTACCATAGAAGAAAGAGCAGCTTTTTAGTGCAGAGCCCTTGCCTGCATCCTCCCATTAGCCGTGAGTCACGCTGCAGACCTGCGGGAGCTGACTCCTTGGAAATGGACACCAGGTGGGAGAAAGGAGGACAAGGATCTGCTGAGACCAAACTGTCCTTGACGAGCCATGGCTTCTCTGTCACTGCAGTTTTTTCGCTAGGATTGTCCTTGCAGGTCTTTGTACACAGTCACATTTTTTGCAGTTGTGCTGGAATAGTTACCGTTGGAGAGCCAGTGGAGGTGGAGAGAGACCAAGGGAAGGATTAGAAACTGAAGTTCCTCCGGGCTCATTAAACAAGTAATACCTTTCCTTGCTGGAAAAAATACAGTTCTCTTTCCTACAGAGAAAAGTGTAGACATCACAAGTGCCTGGTCTGCTCTCGAACTTTCACAGAGTTTGGGTGGGAGCCAAAATCAAGAGAGAATATGCCTTTTGTGAAACTTCCCCCGGCAGATGGCCAAATCCTGAAGCCATTTCTTAGAAACGTTTATAGTCATTATTTTGAGAATCATACCTATAACTGATCACATTTTCTTGTCCCAGCAGAAACAATGGAATAGAAAAATCTCTTTTGTATATCATGTAACAATATGATCTTTCCTCTCATTTTTTATGCTTTCATTTAATTTTCTATTTTGCTATGAGACAACTGGTATTGCCCCCACGTAATGCTACATAGAGCCTGGACCCCTGTGGGCAGTGGACCTGATTATAACCCTAGTGGCTCTTCTTTCCATTGTTACTCACTGATAAAAACATGACTCTGAGCATGCTTTTATTTTCTAAGAAAAACTCTGTATGTTGATATTCCTCCAGTACCTTATGGGAAATGAGATAACCAAAACTTTGGTTTAGATAGTTAGGAACATTTGCATTGGGGTGAAACATGGTGGGATTAATCACATAATAAAGTTCCTCTAAACATCATTTCCCTACCCTGTTCTGACTGCTTGAGTCTTGATCTTCACCCACGGACAGCTTGAGAAAGAGCCACTAATGTTTTCATGGGGGCTGTGATATACCCGCGTCAACTGTGTTGTCCAAAAGAAGCTCCTGTGTGAGTCATCTTCCAGAGCTACCAGAACATACGAGTACAGGGTATCACGCTATGTCCACCAGTCAGGAATTTCAGGTCATGCCTGTTTCATGTAAGCCTGAATATTAATCAGTTGTAATGATTCTAAATGTCTTCTGGCCTTTTTAATGAGGTGTGAAAGCCAAACCCTGATCTATTGCTGTAAGTATAGTGAGGGTAAGGAAATTAGCGTGAAAATTATGATAGAGTTTTAGTTCTGCTACTAACTATTGGTTTGGTTTTGGTAAGAGATTTATCTTTTTGCCTTGATTTTTCTCATATTTAAAATGGAGATGATACCGCTTCACAGAGGCTGTAAAGATCAACCTTGATAATGTAAATAAGCACTTAATGTGAGCTTGAGCTCTCCATAAATGCTTGCAAAATTATGATCTGAATTTAACACACGCTAGTCTCTTGTTAGAATGTGGTTGGAAGGTTTAACATTTGGGTGTGAAACACATTTGGATCACTCTGGTAAACATAAGTTGAAAATTAAAGTGAAACTATTTTATTTGATAAATGTGGGAGGTGAGTCATAAACTTTGAGTCATATTGCTTTCCAAATAAATCAAGTAAATTAAACAAATATGGAACTGTGTCTTGTACTTTGGGTCTGGCAAAATTTTTAAGAAAGAATTCTTCAAGGAAGACAAGAAAGGGAGAGAGGCTACGGGAGGACAGCCAGGAGGGAGGAAAGGAGATGACAGAATTAGGCATCGAGAGGGTGGAGGAAGGCAGTTTTTAAAAAGAATGTCACCTTTTAATTTAAGAATTATTGAGGAATTTTTTAAAGCTCCTTTGACCATTTCTAAAAAGCTAATCACTTCTAAAGGATAGTTTTGCTCATGATTATATTTTTCATTTATCATCGGGGGCTGCATGTTTATAGATGGCTTTCAGAAAGCCTCTACTGTGGCTGCCCAATTCTTGCTCAGAAAGAAACATTAGTTCCCAGTCAAGAGATACTAATATTTGGACAAAAACATAATGTATGAAAATTTAAGCCTGAAAATTCCAAGTTGATTGCTTCTAGCAGGTCCCTTGATTGTTTACATGACAACCTACATGAAATACAATTCCTTTACTCATTATGGGTCTGAAAGAGAAACAAAGCATTAAGACCAAGAAGGGCAATAGTTACAGGATAACGGAAGGCCATGCTGATGGTTCTTTTTGGCATCAAGGTAATAGTGACAAAGTCCTATGTCCTCAGGCTCTCGCGTGGAGCGGGAAGATGAGCAGTCCTGGGAAGGGAGTCCAATCAACAGGAAAGCAGAGCCTAGTGGGTTCTGAATGATGCGGGCTTCGTGGGGCAAGTAGGTTAAATTTTGAATGTTCTGACTTTCAGAAACTTTAGAACTGAGAAATAAAAAAAAATAATAAAACTTTTTGGAGACATAAATGACATGGAAATTCATTTCGGCAGGGCTAGAGAACTACCATGAAATGTTTCAAAGACATATGAGTAAAAGTGGGGTCATTTTAAGCTTCTTGCCTTTTTCTAAGGTTCCTTCTCTTATTTGTTAGAAAACGCTGTTTTGGGTTTGTTTGTTTGTTTTGAGTTTTTGGTATAAAGAAGTTCTTTAGTCTTTGTTTGAATGCCAACAGAAAAGCAGAAATATCCAACGTGTTCCTAACTCCTTCAAACGACCTAACACTGGCAGCATCCCCCTGGGAGGAGAAACAGGATGACCATGTTTCTGTTTGTACAGATGCTTACAGCCCTCCCAACATGCATTACCTGCTCCAAGCCAGCCAGCCGAGGGCTTTAAGACAACATTTGTCCTTGAGTTACCTCCTGCGCTCAGAAAAGGCAGCAAGTTGCTAGACAATGTCACAGGCACAATGAAACAGCTGCAGCTGTGGATAAGAAAGTACAGACCTTAGTGTCGCACTCATTCGGCCTGAAGCCCATGGACTCTGATTTCCTGGCAGTGGCCTTTCCACTTCAAGCAAAAAGACTCTTTGACTCTCAGGCAGCCCCTAAAACCCATTATCCTTCCAGATCTCATCTGAACCCCAAAGCTCGTCTAGAATCTGATTGCCTCTGTGGACTCGGTCTTGTTTCCTGCCCTACCACTTCTTCTGAGCAGACTGCTTTATTGATGGTGTGTCCAAGAATGCTTCTGGACTATAACTGAGCTGTGTTCCTTTCTTGTCTGTGCGAGGTCATGGATTCTCTGGCTTGGCCAATGCACTGAAAGAAGTCCAGCCCACACCAAACCTTAAAACTCTTGATTTGCTTGCACATACTGAGCTTATCTGATTTCCATTGTGTCTTTTTGGGAGATGCTTCCTGCTACTCTGATGGGACCTTAATAGCATGGACTTTCTCAGGATCCAAGACAGCCCTGGCCCTTGGGTCAGTTGCTCCAGATGGGAGCAGGTTGCCTGCATGCACTCTGTATATTGAAAGAGGGCAGTTCAAACCCACCGGCTTTTCTTTGTCTTGATGATTAGGAAGAAGCCCAGCTCTTCAGTGGTTTGGAGGTGGAATACCCATTCACATGCCTTGGCTGGCTGAAGATGTGATTGGAGAGTCGCCTCACCTCCTGGCCCCTCTGCCTCTTTTAGCCATAAGTGTTCCAAACACTTTATCCCATTAAAACCCAGCAGTCAACGGGAGCCAGGTAGTAGCTGTTTATCACAAGGGACCAGAAATTTGCTTCAAAGTTTGAAAAGGGGTGACATGAAGTCTTGAGTACATGAAAGTGTTTAGGAATCCTCTGTCCTTACATGATCTCAAAAGTCTCTTTTGGCTCTGAACCTGTATGAAGATTCCAGATGATGACAGCTCAAAAAAGAAGCCTGGCATTTTCTAACAAATGAGAGAAGAGCCCTAGAAACAGGCAAGAAGCCTGCTTACATGATGAATAAGTATTTAATAATGACACGGTGTGTAAACTAAGTAGATGCAGCCAACTCAGCAAATATTTAATGAGCACTCACCGAGAACACCTCAGATGTAGGTACTGGAGATGCAGCAGCATCTGCACGCATGGCGCCTTCACTCTGAGACCAGGCTGGGGATGTGACAACCCACAGGATCTGCGTGACCTTGCTGCTACTTCCTAAAGCCTCTGTGTCCTCCCTCAGTCTGAAGTCAGGAAGGATGCTGTCTGAGAAATGCACTGATCGAACTGAACCCAAATTACCTCCAATTTTCTGTTTCCTCCTCTTGACTGATTGGATAGAGTGTGCATCTGAGTTTCCTTGAAGCTCAGCCTAATTATTTATCAACTGCTCTTGTTTTTCTTTTGAGCTAGTTGGACCAATTGTAGGTTTTTGTATGTATCTATTATGTACAGTCTTTTGGCCATTTTTACAAAACCATATAATACTAGGTCCTTCTACGTGACATGAAGCAACAAGGATCATAGTAAACAGTTATGTCGGGAGCTTTTACCTTGTACCAAACATAGTTGGGCCAAAGCATTTGGCTAAATGACCTCATCAGACCTTAGGAAACCTTTAAGGTAGGTAGTATTAGCATCATCTCCTTTTGCAGCTCTGAGAAGTTAGTGAAGAGGCCACAGGTTATATGGTTAGTACAGAAGTTATCGATCTGTACCAACTAGGAAAATTCAGATATGTGGCTTGTCATGTTATAGTATGAAAATTTGCCTTCCTTTTTATGACTTTTGAGTGGTTTAAATTGAAGTGAGAAATACTAGTCAGAATCAGATTTTCCATCTGGCCATTTTTCGGTCTTGAGCCATTGCTGTTTTCTATGAATAAGAATGTTTCTTTCCTTTTGCTGTCGCCTCAAAAATTAGGAAGGTGGCACTTCCACCGAGGAAGTATGAGATACTTCTTTCTCTGTGGTCCCTGAGGACTTCATCAGCACAGCATGCGTCAGATAGATTATAAAATGTTTGCATTCGTATTTGTCATCATGCAAAGGTGCGAGCACCCTGCAGTCCCAGCCCACCTGCTTCTCTCTCCCTGAATCCCTGGGGCTGGACACATGCACAGCAAATGTTTGCCGAATACATTCAGAAAATGCCTTATTCATCCTAGTTTCCTTTAGTAGCTTATTATATATTCATAAACTCACTGAAATTATCTTTGAAGCTTACACAAAACTTGTACTACTTTATAAGTTAGCCAGCAGTATAAGCATACTATCTGCTTGACAAAATTGTGCTATTTTGTATTTGTTGTAAATACCTTTCCTGGACTTGAACCCTTGTATGCTGTTGATAGGAATGTAAGTTGGCATATTTATTATGGAAAATAATATAAAAGTTCCTCAAAAAATTAAAAATAGAACTACCATGTAACTCAGAATAAGTCTTCTGAGTATATAAGGAAATGAAATCAGCACTTTAAAGAGATATATTCATGTTCATTGTAGTGTTACTCAAGAAGCCAAGCTATGGAAGCAGGCTAAATGTCCATGAACAGATGAATGCATAAATAAATATGTATGTACATATAATGAAATATTATCTGGCATTAAAAAAAGAAATTTTGATATTTACAGCAACGTGGATGAACCTGACAGACTTTACATGAAGCAAAATGCAGACAAATAACATAATGCATAATCTCACTTACCTATGGAATTTTAAAAATAGAATTGGTCAAAACAGGAGTAGAATGGTGGCTAGCTGAAGTCAGGGAATGGGGAGAATGGGGAGATATTAGTCAAAGACTACAAGCTGGAGTTACAGGGTGAATAAGTTCTACACACCTAATGTATACCATGGTGACTGTAACTAGTAATGTATCATACAGGGGGAATTTGACAAGAGTAAAATTGAGGACTCACCATATGCACAGAAGGGTAACTGTAGGAGGAGATAGAAATGTTAATTTGACCATAGTAATCATTTTGTTATCCATATGTATATCAAAACATTATGTATGTACTCCTTCAATATAAACAGTTTTTAGGGAAAAACTTCATGGAATTATAACAACATCATTTCAAAGCAGTGCCTTCCTTGCACCATATGATTTTTTTCATGATTCTTCATGTTTTTCAGGAAGGTGAAGTCTGGCCCAACTCATCAACTGAAATCACTGTGTACTTTAATCCTGTAGAGGCCAAGATCTACCAGCAGACCATTTACTGTGATATTTCAGGTACAGATTTCCACTGTGTGATAAACTCAGGCTTTCAGGGGCAAGAGCATAAAGCGGGGCACACGTGTGTGCATGTGTGTGTTCAAGCCATGGCACTGTACAATCTCAAGAAAAAGCTATAGAATTCAAGCCATGAATGTTTCACTTCTTTCTAGACAGATCAGACTTTAAAATACCTTAAGAGTTGTGCTGGTGGAAGAGGAGAATGAGGAAACTATAAATCTGGGTTTCCCCTTCATGCTTAAAGCAGTTAAGGTGATTACTTGTGTGGTGCTTTTTGTGTGCCTCATAGTACCTAGCTACTAACTTTTTCTTTTCAAGATTTTATCAAAATTATGCATGTTAAGTGGGCTGAGAAAGCAATCTGATAGAGATTAGGTCCCAAGGAAGATATACAGATAGTGTTGCAAACTGATGGAATCAGAGAATTTGACACATTCAGAAGAATTAAGCAGAAAAGTAAATATACAGACAATGGTGGAGTCTACGGCCATACCACCCTGAACGTGCCCGATCTCGTCTGATCTCGAAAGCTAAGCAGGGTCGGGCCTGGTTAGTACTTGGATGGGAGACAATGGTGGAAGATGGTATTTTCCACCCATGATGGAGAAAGAAACAAATATGGGAAGGAGGGTGGCACAGATAAAACCTTTACCACTGGGATAGAATTAGAGTTATCAGTATAAATTCACAGTTGTTGATATGTTTACATAGATACAGAAAAATATATATGTAAATGTATTCATATGTGCATACACAAATACATTTCTTTGCTGTGTTCACTGGAGGAGCTGGAAGAGTGAGGACTCTAACGGGGAGCAGCAAACCAGCCAGCCAAAGCTTAGGATCAGATTACCACTCCCCAGCAAAAGGAACTCGGTGTTTCTAGGGCTGAGGCAGGGAAAGAACTGTGAGCCTTCCTCTTAGAACAGAAATTAAGGAAATACTCAAAGAGACATGGAGACATGTTAAAAGGACACAAAAGACAGCAGAAAGACTCCCACTGCCCAAATGCAGAACAAGTTGAGAATTGAAAGACATTATGCTACCAATCGATTATAGTTCATTCAATAAATGGGCACTTATGAATCCACTCAATTAACAGGTGTCATTTGACAATCATCAGATAAAAAGCATCAGTGGATCCTAAAGTAATGAATGAAAGTGGGGTGTGGGAAAGGATTTTGTGTTGTCTTAAAATATCTTCCCTCAAAGTACTTTCCAGTTATAAAGTGGAGAAGTCACACTTTGAAGTGAAGCAGCTGGGTACCTGTTATCATAGCAGCAATGACCAGAGCAACCCCTCGGACCACCCCGTTAGGATACAGTGAGAATCCTGTCAATCATGTTAAGGCCAAACTACCTAACTGGGACTAAGCAAAGGAAACTCAGGCAAACAAAATCGAAGAACAAAATGAAAGAACTGGCCTGTGATCTTCACAAAAAACATTAGTGTCAGGAAAGTCAAGAATTAATGGAAGAACTGTTCCAGACTAAAGGAGGCTCAAGAGAGCACTCACCGAGTACGGCATGTGATCCTGCCCTGGGTCATTGCCTACAAAAGACATTTTGGGCAAGGCAGAGGAGGAGGTCCTTTATCTTTCCTGGAAATTCTTGTGTGCTTTAAAAATGTTCCAGAATTAAAAAAAAAAATCACTGCAAACAGATAAATAAAATACGTAGGTAGTAAAATTATAAAGCGAGTCTATTTCTCCATTACTTCTTTCAAGATGAAACCCTTTCAGCTATTTCTTGTTTTAATAGTTTCCCTTGATATCTCTGTGCTTATTGTTGCTATTCATTGATTTATTAACTTCTCAAGTTGCTTTTAATCTCCCGTATGAAAGATGAGAATTTAGAGTACCTAACATCTTCTCTTCCTCTTTCTGAGCTAATTGAGTTACTACTTACACACAGTAAAGTTTGCCCTTTCTTGGAGTACAGATCTGGTAGGTTTAACAAACTTGATTAATCATGTAACCGCCACCAAAATCAAGGTATATAAAAAAATCTTCACCACCCCTTAAATTTCCCTGGGGCCTCTATACAAGCAAGCCTACCCCCTGCATTGGCCCATAGCAATTGAATTATTTTTATTATATTGTTTATGAGTTTTATTTACAGACAAATAATAGCCCAAAACCTGAAATTTTTGTTCCCACAACATTGTGTCTCTTGACTATTAAGGAAACTGGCACCCCTAACCTGCCCACCAACATTACATTACCTCTTTCCTTCTGATTTCAGTCAGTTGTCCCATTTTTACAATATCTTTATTATAAAACCATAGTTAATTGATAAGCATAGTTAAGTCTATTTACTCTACAAAGCCTTTATTCACTAACGGGCCCCGTGTGCAGGGATTACATTTTATCCTCTATTGATTGGTCCAGTGTTTTGACCTTTAGTCATTTAAAGTATATCTCTAAGGTCAAGTGAGTTATTTCTTTACAATTCACTTTATGATTATGGCTTATGTTATTTTACTCCATAAATTTCTCTCTTTGGTGCAGTTTTTGGTTTTCTTCCTTTGTGGTTTCTACTTCTTTATTTTCCACTCCTAATTTAGAGTTTATTCTTTTCTTCTCTTTGAAGACATTTTTCTTAGAGACAGCCAGCTTCTTATTGCAATTCAGATACATCACCTCCTGAATCCTTTTATTCAGGAATTTTAAAACTCACAAAACATGTATGTCTATTGCTTTACATCTCTCTCTCTCTCTCTCTGTCTTCTCAAGAAACTTCTTTGGTAGGGGTGTGTGGAAGTAGAAACTTCGATCTGTGAGTGCCTGAAGTTGTCTTCCTCTGCCCTCATATTTGCAATGGTAGTTGAGCTAACTTACGATCCTAGCTGAAAAACCATTTCTCCTTAAAATATTGAAGACATCATGCCAAATTTGTTATAAAACTTCCAAAGTATGAAGATCCTCTAAGTCTCATTATTTTATAGGTGCCCTGTCATTTCTCTCTAGAACATTTTGGGATTTTGTTGTTGTTCTTTGGTGCTTGGAGTCTGAAACATGGTGGAGCTTTGGTCGAAGTGGGCTTTTCTTCTTCATTCCCCTCGGTGTCCCATGGGCCATTTGAGCGATGACTCATGCGTCACTGCGGCTCTGGGAAACTCTATTTCTTAAATATCTTTACTTCATTTATTTTTTATTTTATTACTTTGAAAAACTATTCAATATAAAGTCTGAAAGATCTATCATCAGAAAACAAGATCCTGGTCACCAAATGCCACTAACAAATGATAGTAAATATAATTCAAAGTTATTAAACAAGGATGCCCAGAAAAATACTGCTGTTTATGGGTCAGGAACCCCCAGAGGGCAGAGTACTCTGCAGGGACAGCTCTCCTCAGCTACCAGCAGACCCGCAGCGAGCCCTTGGGTGGAATCCTCGTAGGAGTACAGGGCACTTCCCTGCATTCAAATCCACTGGGGCCATACTGCTATTTGCTTACTCATCCTGGCAATTTTTCCTTTTATGCAGACAGAAACATCTTCTAGTTACTCTTCGACCTAATTTTCTTTCCCTTTGCAGTTGAGGCCTGTCTTTTCAAGAAAATATTTTGCCACAGTGGTTTCAGGATATCATGCGTTTTGGCATTGTCTTGCAAAGGTACAAGTATTACTCAAACACTTAGAATATTTTTGGTTTCTCTTTTTCTCTAATTTGCAGTCAGATAAAGTAGGGTCAAATGCTATGCTTTAGTATTTGCCTGTTGCCGTATAAGAAACTGGACTCAATTTCTATTCTGACAAACTTCTAAGACATCTTTTATCTCTGCCATCATATTTTGGTTTTTGTTCCCTTCTATAGCTAATTATTCTTTTATAGAAGTGATTTCTTCTCATTGATGTGAGGATAATAATTTGCACTTTCCTTTATTTAAAAGAATATCTTCTGTGAATTGCCTGCAGTGTCAGTTATGTTAGTTCTCTATGTTTTCATAAAGTTCCTTCCAATTGTTTTCCAACCCATAGGTGTCCATTCATATTCAGAATGAGAGCAGGTGTTTAATTTTGAAAGTAGCCTGTGCCACATGACTCTTTGGTACTCACAGATTCCCAACTAAAGTCTGGCTGCCGTAGTTACTTTAAAACCTAGAGACTGAGAATCACTGAAGTCCTTCCCATTGCAAAACTTCCATCCTTCTGCCCTACCCTGCATGTTTTCAGTCACATCTGTGCAATCACCTTCCTCTGTGCAGAAAGAGTTGGACAGGTTAAGCATGTGCAGAAGACCCAGACTACCTCCCCAGGTGTGTGTCCATTCTGATGGTGTTTCCCTCACCTTCCCTGGATGTAACCATCACCTTGAATTTTATGAGCCTTTTCCTTGCTTTCATATATACTTTTACCACATATGTATGTATCCTGAAGTAAAATAGTATCATTTTGGTTGTTTCTGCATTTCTTAATTTGGAAATCATAATGTGTGTCTTCTGCTGCGAGCACCAAGAAAATGAAGCTATTCGATCAAAATTAAAAGGAGATAATAACTAAAAAATGAATAAATGGGCGAGTGAATCCTAGTTCGATCTGATCTCTTCTTTGAGCATGAATGTGTGGTTCTCAAAACAGCTCCAGGATGAACCTAGAATGGACTGGGAGTTTCTGGATTCACGTGAATTTATATCCACACTTCAGGCCAGCATCTTCTACACTGGGCTTCTTAATGGCCTTGAAAGAAATGTTGGTCCATCTGTGTTTGGACAGAGGCTGGAAATGCACCAGCAGAACCTCGTGTCACAGGTGGTGGGACCTCCCTCCCTCTCTGGCTCCCCAGGGACATTGTTCGTGCTTGGCCATACTCCAAGGGGTTGGCTGCTCTCCAGGAGGTTCCCAAACCTTACACAACTGGTTATATTCAGCTGTTGTTTTGTTTGCAGTTCTGAATTCTGCCACAGAATTCACATCCTGGGTAAACCGAATGGTATAATTTTCCATCTGCATGACATTTTTCTTTATTTTGTTAGTGGTTTATTAAAAGATAGGATTGCCAAGGAAAGGGCTTTGTTTACATAGTAATTCCATATTATCTTTTCTGTAAATTCCATGTAATTCTATGTGTCTTTTCAAGAGCTGGTGATGATTCCTTACTATTATCTTCAATGATCTGGCAGAGCATCTTGGTCTTACGTCACCAAGAAATACTTCTGAGCCAGATAGAAAGTTTCCTTCTTTTATTTTGTTTTGTTTCATATATACACCATATATATAGATGTGTGTGTATATGTAACCTGTAACCTTAATTCTGTATGTTCCTTAATATGCAAATCCATGTAGGTATATTCCTACCTCACAGCTTTTTACATTTAGATGACAGAATACGTCATTGTAACATCACTTCTTAGGTATTACCTGGAGCCTCATTTCATTATGAAATACAACACAAATTCATACAAGTATATAACATATGTTGTGGTGGGCTGGGTGTGGTGGCCCATGCCTATAATCCCAGCATTTGGGAGACTGAGGCAGGAGGATTGCTGCAAGTTCAAGGCCAGCCTGGACTACCTAGCAAGGCCTTACAAAACAACAAAAAGAATATCTATAGTCTCTTAAAGATGCCCATGTCCTGATCTCCAGAGACCTCAGAACCTATGACTATGTTACTGTGGACATACGTTACTGTGACTGTGCTGTATTACACAGTGGAGTGGAATTAAGGCAGCATTCAGATAGAATTAGGGTTACAAGTTATTCATGAGCTAATCTTAAGGTAGGAGATTATTCTGGATCATGTGGGTCACTCCACAGAACCACAAGGGTCCTTAAATATTGGTCTCAATGTCTGAGTGATGTGAATTGGGAAAATCTGTCAGCCATTCCTGACTTTGAGGGTGGGAAGAGTGAAGAATTGGGTCAGACAGCAGCCATAGGAAAAGATTTTGTTAAAGGTTTTTTTCTCTTATAGCTTCCAGAAATGAAAATTAAAATATGCTAGTAGTATTGATTTTGGCCCACTGAGACTCACTTTGGACTTTGACGTCCAGAATGTTAAGTTAATAAATTTGTACCCTAGGCTACTAAGTTTATTGTTGCTTGTTGTAGCAGCAATAGGAAACTAATACAAATGCGTACACATTCTAACAAATCACAGTACAGGAAACACTCTTACTGACACCAAGACCAGTAATTGAGTATCTCAGCCCCCTGGAAGCCATTGTGTGTCCCTTCCCAGTCACCTCCCTCTCACAGCCCAGCTCCCCGTCACTCTCCTGTTCTTTAGGAGCATCATTTCCTTGATCTAATTCATAGTTTTTACCCCTACGTATGCACTCTTAAGTAATACAATTAAGTATGTTTTGAAGCATACCTGACTGGAATCAGTCTGAGTGTCCCATCCATATGGAGAGCCTCCAGCATATGGGGGTCAGTCTTGAGTGTCAAGGGAAGAGGCCTCCTCAGGGAAAGTGATCCTTGAAGTACTTGTTAGTCAAGTTAAAAAAAAAAAAACCAACAGAGGCAGTGCATGTCAAGTCTGGAAACACCTTGTAAAAATACATAGAGAAATACTGTGAAAAATACATTGCAACAGCATGAAATGACAAGGACATCCAAGTACTTAGGATGTGGCTGCTGGCGTGCAGAAGACAGAGAAGGGGATCCAGTTCATGGAGCGCTGCCCTCAAAAGCCAGACTGACAGCCCTGGACTGGAGGCCAATTGCAGTTGGGAACTGCTAAGGAGATCTAAGCAGGGGACTAGCTTACTCAGGTCTGAATATGAGAAATATAATTTCACTAAGGTCGTTTCAGTTTCAATCTGAAACTGGACAATTTTCTACATTTCAAGTCATCAGATTTACTTGGAGTTAAATCTTTTTGTTAGCTATTTATAAAGACTTGCTCATGGCTTGATCTGAATCTTGAAATCTTTCATATAACCAAATCAAAACGATCTTATTTTTTAAAGACACAAAGAGAGAAAAACAAAAATTTAATAAAAAGTCAACACAAAGAGAAGCTACATGTTTTTGTTTTGGGTCACTCTATGGGAACTTCAAAAGGGAAGCAACACTTTCTGATTTAAACTGTGACATGCCTTGCTAAATATCATGGTTCATGGATACTGCAGAGTCGAGTGTGTAGCAGTAGCCTGATGGAAATGATTCCAGAAGCATCTGCTCCCTTTCAAGACCTACTTGACATAAAACCTCACTGTTCATCCTTCATTGTATACATTGTAAAAAGAAAACATCTGAATTTTTAGAACAGTTTGGGACTTTTGATTTTTATCTTCATTAAATTAAAAGACAGAGACTGAACTAGTTTTAAGAAAACTAGATCATCTCAATTATTCAAACTCTCAGGTTTTCAGAGCAAAAAGTAGTACTCTACATACAGGTAGACTTTCTTTCAGAATTCCTCGGATGGCATCCTCATAATAAAATGAAGTGTCTTAGTTCTGTGAATAAGAAATTGTTTTTTCATCACCTATTTCATTGCCAACTGGGAGATTCTGAAGTTTAAAAACAAAAGATAGATTAATTGCCAGGCGTAGAGGTGCACACCTGTAATCCCAGCACTCTGGAGGCTGAGACAGGAGAATAGTTGCAAGTTCGAGACCAACCTAGGCTACGAAGTGAGCTCAAGGCCAGCGTGAACTGCATAGCTAGACCCAGTCTCCAAAAAAAGATTAATTATATTTTCCATTATCAAATATTTTAAATGTTGATAATAATACACAAATATATACTTATATATAGTTCAGATTTAAGAACACTCGAACGAATGTCAAGTACACCTATGCTTTGGGACACGAAGGTCAGAATCATAAATTGTTCAATTCTTTGTGTAAATGCAATGAGTCTTAGTAATAATAACAACTGTTAAATCAATTAGTCAATTTGATCAAAGTTTTCATGGGATAAGTAAATGAACTAGGATGCCTAGAAAATTCAGGAAAAAAAACCAAGAATAATATAGAAGACTAGCCTCACCCCTTATTAAAACTTACTAAAATTTATAGTAAATACCATTGTGTGGTTCCAAAACATGCAAGAAACTACTTATTAGCTCAATATTCTTCCCTTCATCCTTACCAAAATCACCTTCATTGTCACTGTTAACATGCCCTAATCTGCTAAATCATACCAAAACTCCATATCTCCCAATGTACATGATATGGAAGCCAAATATAATTCCTGATTTCTTTCTCTCTTTGTGCCCTTTATCTATTGCACATAACAGACCTCCCTCGATTTAGCAGCTTAAACCACTTAGCAATCCTTTATTAGGATCCAAGATCAGCAGTTTGGCCAAGGCTCAGCAAACGTAGGTCCACATTTCTCCACATGGCATCGGCAGGAGCAGTTTAAGAGGGAGGCTGATGGCAATTTACAGCTCTCCTCCCTCCTACATCTGGAGCGATTCATTCTGGCTGGTGGCAAGGTCCTCACCTGGAGCCGTTGGCCAGAGCCTCTGTCGGTGGCCTCTCCATGTGGCTACTTGCTCTCTCACAGTGTGAACAGTGAACAAAATTGTTGACATGAGAAATCTACTGCAGGCTAACTCATTTCTTTAACATTCTCTGTCTTTTCTCTAAGATTGATACTGTATTTAAAAATTACCTCATGCTTTGATGTTCCACAGTTTCATTGTGATAGCTTTGCTGTTTTTATCTTGCCTAGTATTTCATATACTTCTTTGAATTAAAAAATTTTCATCAAGTCTAGAAAATGCACAGCCAATATCTCTTCAATGTCGTTTCCTTCTGTCATGGTTTAGATCTAAAATGTCCCTCCAAAGTCTCATGTTTAGAGGTGGAGCTTTTGGAAGGTGACTGGATCATAAAGCCAATCACTTCATCTATAAGCTGATCTGTTGGTGAGATCATAATCTAACGACATTACTGGGAAGTAATGAAAACATGAGAGTTTGGAGCCTCGTTAAAGGGAGCAGATTGTGAGGACCTGACTTTAGGGACTATGTCTTGTCCTTAGCCCCTTCCTCTCTGGCTCTTTTACCCTCACTCTGTTCCCTGGTTTCTGTGAAGGAAGCACTTTGCTCTGCCACCCGTGTCTTCCATGATATTCTGCTTTACCTCAGGTCCAAAGCAGTGGAACCACCCATTGGTGGCTTGAAACTTCTGAGACATAAGCTCAAACAAATCTTTCCTCTTCAAAGTTTTTCTCAGGTATTTCGTCATACCAATGAAAAACTGACAATATGCTCTCATTATCTAACTTTTCTTTTGGATAGATGTCTTTTTATGGAATGACTATGTCTCATAACTTCTTTACATTTCTAATCTCTTGCCTATTTCTGATGGATTCTGACTGTTTTTATAAGATGTCTAATGGACTAATTCTTCCTTCAACACTGTCTACTCTTTGGTGTATTCATCTATTGTTATTTTGTGAAATTGTTTTTGCTTTTAGAAGTTATGCATAGTTTTAATATTTCCATTTCTTCATTTACCATTTCAAGGATTTTTAAGAATGCTATGCTAGTTCCAGTAAGAGTTTTTTATTATCTCAAAAACTGGCAGTGATAACTCATGTTTTTTTTTTAAAGAGAAAAAAATTCCAGAAAAACCAAGAAGCAAGCAAACCAAAAAATAACAACAACAAAAGCAAACTGACAGCAACAACAACAAAAAAAAAACAACAATAGTGATAAAGGATTTCAAAACAAGATGATAGAAACTTAAGAATGGTTGTTACATTGCATATGGTTATCTTCAAAATAGTTTCTCAGGTTACTAGATACAGGAATAAAACAGAACAGTAAAACAGAACAAAACATTGGATTTCAAAAACAAGACCGAAAAAAATCCCCCACACTTGCTATAATGCACATTGTTATCCTCTAAATAGATGCTCAAACTACCAGCTTCAAGACTACGAAAGTCAGTCAAACAATACAAGCATTACATTGTTTTGTTTTGTTTTACTTTACTTACTATCATCTTAGCCTGAGTTCTTCCAAATCAGCCAGTTGCTTCCTGGGGGAAGGGAAGCATATTGTTCTTGTCTCTCAGCCCGCACACCGGCTAGTTCACAGGAAGGCCTGCGGTGGCTTCTTGATTCTCCTCCCAGCCTTCGAGGCTGCCTAGCTCATGTTTCTGGTGACCACTTCTCTCATAATGGATTGTTTGTTTAGGTGGTTTGACATGTTTATATTATGACTCATTTTTAGCATAGGTACCAAATTATGAAACTGCTTCCTCAAAGAAATACAGTATTTTATGTGTTTTGCCGAAGGTCTATGGTTTTTATTTGCTCAGCGTCTGATTCTTGCACCTATCAGACAGTGTACATTTGGATTGCAAACCCATGCCTGGACTTTGATTTCTCCTAAGAGCCTGTTTTCCTATTCAGAGTGCTAGCTAAAAGCTGAGATTGATTTCTGCTTCCCTAGGCCAGTTTTTTGGAAATTGGTAGCCTTTGCAGGGTCTTGGATTCATGCAAAGATCTTAGTTTAATGATCTGTTCTTAGATGAGAACAAGACCATATCTTCTCTTTCTGTATCGGGTTAAAACTGGAGCGACTGTACTATAAGGTCTGAATGTATTCTACGAGTTTCTGGGTCTTCTTTGGGTTACCTTGCTAGTTTATTATGCTAGCCAAATTCTATTTTTATTCCTAAAACTTGGTGTTTTCATTCCTTTATTTTAGGCCTAGGTAAATACTAAAAGTGTATATTTACCATATTTTAATCTGATTTTTTTTCTTTTCTATTTGGAGTGGAAGAATGGATTGAGTCAGCTGACTTTGCCACATTGTCAGAAGTTAATGTAGTTAACAATTCTCAGATGTTTCTCAAAGTAATGTCCTGAGAGACTGCATCAGAAACATTCTGGCTGCTCATTAAAAATGTAGGCTCTTAGATTTCATCTATGTTTTATTGAAGCAAATCTATGGAAGTAATACTAGAGAATATTCATTTTAAATGAGAACTGAAAATCAAGTAGTTGTAGGTTAGAGGATTCAAATAGAGAGAAACCAACTGTATTTCTATGTATTGATAATAAGCAATGGGAAATTGGTTTTTTTTGTTGTTTATTTTTGGAGTTTTTTTGTTTTTTGTTTTTTGTCTTTTTCGGTACCAGGAATCGAACTCACAACCACACACTTGCAAGGAAGGCGCTTATGCCACTGAGCTAAATCCCCAGCCCCAATCAATGGGAAACTGAAATTTTAAAAAGCAGTATCACTTACAATAGCCTTAAGAACTATGAAACACAGGTAATTTGACAAAAAGTACACATGACTTGCATACTGAAAACTATGAAACATTGATGAGAGAATTTGACAACCTAAACAAAGGAGAAAATTTATATTGGACAGAAGTTGGTAAATTCAATATTGTTAAAATGTCATTTTTCCTTATTCATCTATAGATCTAATGCAATCAAAATTAAAATCTCAGCTGCTTTTTAAAAATAGAAATCAACAAGATAGTTCTAAAATTCCTATGGAATTTTTCTGCAGAACACCCAGATTAGTTAAAACAACTTTAGCAAAGAAGAACCAACTTAGAGAATCATTAGTATCTGATGTCAAGACAATGTTTAAACTATAGTAATCAAGATAATCTAGGACAATCTCCCTATCTAAAACTTGTTACCTTAAACACATTTTTATGTGGTTCACTTTTTACCATATAAGATAATGTTTACAAATTTAGGAATTAGGATGTGCATATCTTTGGAGGCTGCTATTCAGCCTATTCTTCTATACAGATTTCTGGTGAACTCTTTATACTGACAGTTCAAATTTCCTTCCTGATAATCAAAATAATTCTCTGTCATAAATCAAGTTTATGAAATAGTTACATATAATGTATATAAATATAAAGGCTTTCACATATTAATCTCATTTAAGCCTCTTGATAACTGAGTACTGTAGGCTGGGATACTGCATTGTTTTTAAATAAGGCATATCAGACTTGAAAACTTAGGTGAGTTGCCTATAGTGACTCTGAATCCAAGATTTGAATTCCATGTTTGTAATGCATCCTATCCCAACTGAGCCATCCCACCCCATAAAAATACATGGTTTTATGAAATGGCACAACCTATGTTCCATTAGTATAACTGTTAGAGATCATCATCACATTCCAGCTCACCAAACACTCCACCCGCATTCTCCTAAGACATTTAGAAATATGGATATAACAACCCATCAAATATTTCTGTGTAATATAAAACATTTTAAACACATACATCATGTATAAGTTTATTGTTGTATATACTGGTTTGTAGTAAGTAAAAATGCTGGAAAATATTAGATACAAATTACATTCTTTCTATACTTCTGTGACTATAACTGTAATATAAACAACAAAATAACATAAAGGTTCAAAAAATACCATTTAAATTGGTCCCTCATTGGCAGTTGTCTGGGGACTTAATAGAAACAAACTCTGGGACCAAGAAGGACTGAACTATCAGGGGAAATGTGGGAAAATGAGCCAACCATGCACAGCAGGTTTTAAACAAGGAAAACATGAGACAAATCTGTCTTCTCGAATAGTCAAAATTGGGCTGTAGCACACATACATTTTAATATTAAACATTTTTGTGAAGCTGTGGATTTAGCTCAGTGGCATAAGCGCCTGCCTTGCAAGCAGGCAGTCGTGAGTTCGATCCCTGGTACTGATAAAAATGAAAAAGACAAAAAAAATTTTTTTGCTTATCCATATGTACATATATATTATAGGATTGTTTTCACTTAATGAATTTTAGGTCAATTTATGTAATTATTATTATTAAATGTGAAAATTTTTATAGTAACAATTGAGGTTCCAAGAAATACTCATGCATTAAACAATTTGTGCACACAAACACAATGAAGTGCTTTAGTTAACATCTGAGCAATTTTTTCTTCTTTAATTTGTACTGAAACAACACAAAATGATACAGATATTCCTCCTTTAACAACCTATCTACTTAATGACTATCAGATTTACCAATTCCCTGCCCTGACTTACAATCCTATTTTTTGTACATTTCTGTGCATCTCCTTGATAGAGCCTCAGTATCTTTTTTGTACAGTACAACTTGTTTATACAGTACTATAATTGGTGATTGTAGAGTGCAGAACAGTACTATAGGTTTATGGTCTGTTACACATTCAAGTACTGCATGTAAGAGTTATGCAAATAAAAGCAACATCATCAAATTAGAGTTTCCTTTGGCTATGTCTTTGTTCTGAACATTACAACGTGTATACTACATGTAATTCCTCACTTAGGTACCAATTTATTTATAACCAAATCACAAGAACAGAATATCTGAGAAAACCAACTTAAAGGGAAAAAGATTTAGTTTGTCTCCTGATTTTAGAGGTTTCAGCCCGAAATATGCTGGTTCCAGTGTTTCTGGCTTTGTGGTAATGACAGCCCAGCATGACAGAAGACAGCTGCTCATTTAGGGCAGTCAGGTACCAGAGAGAGCAAGAAGAGAGCCGGACAGGAAGGGGCCAAGGACAGGACCCACCCTGCAGAGTCACACCGTTAGAGAGTTACTGCCTCCAGGTGGGTCCCACTTCCCAGGAGCCATTCCGCTGGGAGCTCACCAGTGATGAGATTAGCAGACTCATGCCCCGCTCACCTGTGTAGGTCCCACCTCTGAACACTGCTGCATTGGAAAATCAAGCCCTAATACCTGAGCCTTTGGGGGCTACTTCCTATTAGAATTATAATAAATATATAAGTAAGATGTAAAGGATAACAGGAATCTATGTAAACATAAACCTGCCACCCACATTAAGAAATAGGAATTCCCAGCATTTGTAAAGGTTGATCTATGTTCTTCTTTTCTCTGTTTAGAGATGAATATGCATTTTAAATTGTGTCTGTAAATCATTTGCTTGATTTTCTTTATATTGTTTTTATAGCCACATGTGCATACGCATCTTAACTATGAATGATTTGTTTTTGCATGTTTAAAAATGTTATACTTGCTTTTTCTGAGATTTACTTGTGGCATGTGTGTGAGTATGCATTGTGGTTTTTTTATATTCTATTGCTAAAAGGACAAAATTCCACTCCTGATGGAATTGTGCTGCTTGTACTTTAATGCTGTTTTACTGTTTAAAATGATGCTCTTGTGAACACTCATGAACACGTTTCCTGGTATAGTGGCATCTGTGGAGTACAAACGATGCACATCTCAGGTTCACTGTCTGATCAGACTTCTCCAAAGGGCTTGTGCCAATTTTCTCTCCCACCCGCAGGATGTGAGTGTGCATGATTTTATTCCATAACTTTATCTTCTCTTTGTATTGATCAGTTTTTAAGTTTTTAGTAGGTGCGAGTGAAATCTTACTGTGGTTTCAATTAGTATTTCCACAGTTATGAACTTCTTGATGTCACAGAAAATAGCGTGTTGTATTGAATGGTCATATTCTAGTCTATTTCCTATGAAATTAGTGCTTCCCCTTTGTCATTTTCTATTACATTGTGTTTGTCTGATTGACTCAGCATAGTTCTTGAAATATTCTAACACTAACTCTTTGATTTTACATGTGTAGCAGTTTGTGTTTTATTATTTCATAATGGGTTATGGTGACTTTCATGTTTGTTTTCCTTCAATTCCTTTGTTAAGAGAAAAAAACACAGAAAAGAAAAACAAAAAACAAGAGGGACAAACAACAATCACAGCAACAAAATATCCAAACCAATAACAATATGGGCTTTTAAACAAGATGATAGGAATTTAACAATGGTTGTTATATTGCATAATGTTATCTTCAAAAGAGTTGCTTAGATTACCAAATATGGTGATTTTAGTGAACAAAGTCCCTTATTTTAAATGCAATTGAATTTCACACTTACAGTTTGCATACTTTGTATTATTCAAAATCACTTTCTCTGCACCAAGCTAAAAAAGCTGTTCTTCTATATCGTCCTCTAAAGTGTCCTTATAGTTTACTGGCTTACCATCACATTTAAGAAATTAAGTTGTTTTTTTTTTGAAGAGCGGAGTTAAGGAATCTCATTTGTTTCCTGTGGCTGCTGTAACAAGTTGCCACAAATTTGGTGGCTTAAAACAACAAACATTTACCTTGGATAATTCCAGAGGTGCAGAGTCCAAACTCAATTTGACTGAGTTAAAGCAAAGTATTAGCAGGGCTGGTTTCTTCTGGAGATTTCTGGGCAAGATCTATTCTGTGTTTGTTATAGCTTCTAAAACTGCCAATGTTTCTTGGCTTACCTCCCCATTATTCCTGTCTGCTTACATCATTATATTGTCTTTTCCTCTTCTGTATCAAAAGTCCTTCAGCCTTCCACTCAAGGATATTCATTATTATTTTTAGAGCTCAGTAGTAATCTAGGATAATCTTCCCATCTAAAAATCCTTACCTCAATCACCTTAATTTTTATATATATAAAGTGATATTTATGGATTCACAAATTAGGCTGGATATCACAAATGGATATCTTTGGGGGCCATTACTCAGGATATCATGGACACTACTCAGGGGTTCATTTGTTTTAGCTCCTTATACTACATAGTCTGTCTTTCCTCACTAATATTCATGCCCAGCTCTGTCATATGTCAAATTCACACGTGTGTGCATCTGTTTTTATTTCTCTATTGTATTCCCTCTGTGATTTACATCTTTGGCCATACTACGTTATCTTAATTCCAATAGCTTTATGATAAATGTATAAATCCCCCAAAAATATTTCTCTTAAAATGTATTTGTTATCAAACCTTCAATTTTACATTTAAATTTTAGAGTCAACCCATCAAATTCTTCTGGGATTTTGCTTAGCAGAGCTCTGAAATTATAAATATAGATCAACTGGGGAAAATCAGCATCTTCATGATATCAAATCTTTGTTTTCAAGAATACTGTATATCTAGTTCTCCATTTATTTGCATCATTGTTAATGTCTTTCTATAAAATTTTACTAACTTCCCCCTGCTGGTCTTCAGCATACAGAGTCCACCAAAAAAATACACAATTCAGGAAAAAGAAAATTTGTATAAATATTTTAATACTGAATTGACTGAGACATCATGAGGTTAATGCAAGTTACTTTGGTCTCTATAATTTCAAGACATTCTCAAGATGGTAGCCACTAGCTTCCAGACAGTTATTAGTATGGCAAACTGCTGCTTGGGTAACCTTGGTCAATGACATTGCTGCACATACATTTTCAATATCTTCTGTAAGGGCCATCAAAGAAGTGGGTTTTCTGTAATATACAACATCCATAATAACATCATCTGCTGAAAAAGCATCACACTATTTTTCTTTTCCCAAGGTGCATATACTTCTTTTTGGTGGACTCTATTTTGTTGATTCATTTCTTGGTACTTTATGTTCTTATAGATGTTATAAATAGTATCCTGAGAACTAAATTTTTATTGTTATTGAGCATAGAAATGCAGTTGGCTTTTCAGAATTGATCTGGTAACCCCCAAAGTTACTCCATCTTATTAATTTTTAAAAAATACGTGTTTATATATCCTTTTGGATTTTCCAGGTAGAGTCCTAAAATAAGAGATAATAGTGCCAGTTTGTTCGTATTTCTACTTTTCCCCTCTTTTTCTTATCTTGCTGCATAGGGATAAGTATAATATTGAACATTTATGGTATCTTGGCTGGTATCTTAATCTGTTTGCATTGCTGTAATAAAATACCATAGACTAGATGGTTTATAAGCAACAGAAAATATCCCTCGCAGTTCTGGAAGCTAGGAAGACTAATTTCCAGGTGCCAGCTGATTTAGGGACTGGTGAAGGTTCATTTCTCATAGTGCCATTATGGTTTGGATCTTTAAGGCCCATATGTCAAACGCTTGGACATCAGCTTGTGGTGATTATTGGAAGTGGTGGAACTTGTAAGAGACAGGATCTAGTTGAAGGATGTCAGGTTGCTGGGGACTCTCTTAAAGGAGATACTGGGCCCCTGCCCCTCTTGCTTCCTGGCCACCATGAATTGAAGCATCCTCCCCTATCACATGCTCATGCTGTGATGTACTGTTCTGCTACAGGCCCAAAACAACCAGAGACTAAAACCTCTGAAGCTGTAAGCCAAAATAAGCCCTTTCTTCATCAAAAGTGATTTATCTGTTATTTTTTTCCATAACAGAAAGCCACAAAACAGTGCCTTTTGGCTAAGTTCTTACCCCATAGAAGATGTAGACAAGCCTCTGCAGGTTTTTTTATAAAGACGCTAATCCTATTAATGAAACCCCACCCTCTATCAAATCACCTCCTCCAACACTCCCCTTCTTAAAACCGTCACTTTGGGATTAGAGTTTCACCACATTAGAAGTTGAGGGTTTTGGGGACACATTTAGACCATAACAGATGGCAAGTGTTCAAAAGCCCATAGTTTGCATTTTCTGGTATTTAATGCAATGAAGCTATTGCATTCGGGGATTTCAGACTCTGAAGGGGCTCTGTAGAGTATCTCTCCTCTTGAGTATGGAACCAGTATACTATAATCATAGATGAGAAATTGCTTCATTTTTTAAAATACTTTTTACCATTTTGCTTCTTTAATAAGGAATATGTCCTTGGATCTTAGAAGTTCTTTTATGCTTGTCCATCTTGCTGCCTCTTGCCAAGATAAGAAAAAATATCTGCTTAGAAAATCTTGTAGAGAAATAACATTTATAATGTAACCTTAAAATTTAGATGAACTCTTAGAAAAACAAGGCTAATTATTTCCTGTACTCCCATTCTATCCTGGCTAGGGGAAGTGGCTAGCTACAAGCAAGGTGCTCCTTTAAAGTAATTAATAATTCTCAAAGAAACATTGGCATACTGCTTTATTATAGCACATCTCCATTTTTTTAAACGAAGGCAGTCAAGGTAACAGATGGAGAAAGTTTTAGGCCTGACAGTTATAAATAGTCCTGCAATTTATTTCATGATAGATTTGCAGTTCTCTTTCTTTGCCATTCTGAAAGTTGGACCTCAATCAAAATGCATTTTTCTTGACCAAAGAGTAAAAAAATGTTGCAATGGATTAAAACTTAAAATAATGAAATAGAGTGACAATGTGTGGTCCTTCTGGGAGTTTTACATTATTCGAAACTGTTGTTGCCCTAACACCTGATCTTTAGAGGAACTTCTTTTCCAGGGATCAGATGGAGTAGGGAAACCTTCTGAATAAATCAACTGTCCCACGTATAATTATCCTTGTCACTAGCGATCTAAATAATCTTGCCGAATGACCACTATGTTGCCAAGCACTAAATGGAGCAAAAGGACAATATTCTTGTCTTTAAAAGGGCAGCATGAGGAGAAAGCATTAAAGACCCAGAAGCTAAATAGCAATACAACACAGTGGGACATAAAATATCACAGGCATAATGACAATAATGAATTATAACTATCATTTTGTTGTTCCATATTGGCTGTAACACTGATCTAACAAAGCATCAAAAATATTTTGAATATTCCATATGTTGCATACAGAACAAATATATTCTCTTTTTCCTTAAAGAAAGTTAGATTTAAATGATAGAAATATGAGGAAAACCATCAAACTATCAAGTATTTTCAAGAGTGCTAATATTCCCACTGCTGAGGTCGATATGGAGAAACAAGGACCTTTAAGTACTATCGATATTTTTGTGTAACTAGCACAATCATTTGGGAAGGCAATATGGCTATAGCCATCAAATTGTCACATGTGCATTCTTTTGTTCTGGAAATTCTACTTCCAATAATGATGGACTATGTTATTTGGATTCTTTCTGTCTCCCTCTCCCTTCCATCTCCCCCTCCATCTTTCCCTATCTCTTTTTCCCTGTCTCTAAAAAACTAGAAAAGATAGGCAAAGTATTTTTAAATAAATGTTTGTTCTGATTAGCATTCAATCAACAAATAACCAAGCATATTAGGAGGAAAGACTAAGACAGTGAAAATTATAGGGCCAAGATCCAGAAGAAGGAAATAAAGACCATCAGACTTTGGGGCCCCTTTATTCTTAAAAGCACCACCTTTTTGGTAGAAATTGCAGAGTTTGAATGGTTGGTCAGTGTATGGAAGAAAGTACAGATATTCGTTCATGAGCTATCCAAGAAGTAAAAATCACCCAGGCTTCAGAGTGGGGCCCAGTGAACTAGGACCTTGATGTGCCCCAGCCTTCACAAAGCCTGATGCTTAGCTCTGAATCAGTTTTCACTTATTGATTTAAGTAAGTTTTTCTCCCCTGAAGTTCCAAAAATATTTAATCCCTAATCTCCTAAAATGTTTATTATTTATTAGGAATTATCTCTTCTTTTTTATATTTAGGATAGTACTAGACACATACCCTTCTTGGGAGAATGAAAAAATAGTAATGCAAATGATATTCTGCAGGCTTAATTCTCTAGCAAAATCTTAGTTGAGAACCCTGAACTTGAGTTCCCTGGAATTGTAAATACCCCCAAGATACCAATCAGAAGCTAGGGGAAGATATCTCCTTAGGCCTTCAAATCACCTCTATCATTTTTATATATACTGATTAGCATACCAAGCATATAAGGAGCTAAGGTAAAGTGATAGAAAAATCAAGACAAACAGTAGAAACAAACCCATTAAAGCATAAAATAGAATTGGAACAGATTTTTAAAATGTTTTTATCAGACAAAATTAAGCAGATACCTGGAAACTATTAAAAAATTAATGGAAAGCCTAGAGCTCAAAAGTTATAATAACAAATGAAGAACTCTGTGGATGAATTTAACAACCTCTTGAGTATAGCGAGAGATAGATTTTAGAAATTAGATAAATCAAAAAATATGTGAAAATACTAAAGCACATGAAGACAAAATACAGAAAGAGCATAAGGATCTGATGGAATGCAGCAAAAGTGTGATGTGCATGTGTGTGTGTGTGGAGAGGAAGAGGGAGACAGAAAGACAGACAAAGAGCAGAAAGACAGAGAAACAGAGAGGGGAAACATTTCAAGAGATAATGCCAGAAACTTTCTAAAACTGACATCAGGCACAGATTTGCCTACCAATAACTGCTATCCCAAAAAGGATAAATACGACCATGTCTAAGAACATCGTGTTAAAACTTTTGAAAGCCAAAAACATAAAGGAGTGTGAAAACAAGACCCATCATTTCAAGTGAGCAATAAGACTATTAGTTGACTCCACAGCAGAAATAGTCGAATAATATAGTATCTTCAAATTACTTGAAGAAAATATAGGAAAATTATTCGTGGATAAATGTTCAGGAATAGTGGTAGTGAAAAGTTGAAAGCCACTTAAATGTCTAGTAGATTTAAAAACAGCTATTTGTCTACCTTGTAACCACTAAGAAAGATAGATACTTAGGTAATAATATATTAAAATATCTCAAATATATTTTAAGTGAATAAGTATATAAAATCAAGTGTAGTATGTAGTCTCATTTATGTTAACATTACTTTGATATAATTAAGCATAGAAGATAGGAGGCAAAATGTTAACAGAAGTTATATTTGTGTAGACTTATGAGCATTTTCACGTACTGTGTAATTTTTAAATAATGAATATGTGTTATATAATGAAGATAGTTCCATTTAAAAAAAAAAAAAAGCAAACCATAAAACCAGTTGGTTATGTGCTCTGGGTTTACCCTGAGTCCATTGTGCATATATTGTAGCAGATGCTGTTAAGTGCATTCCATTATCTCCACACAGAACAAATGCTGCAAAGTAAGGGTTCAGGTAAGAATCCCTAGACCCGGATCACTAATACTCTAGATCTTCCTAAACCTAGAGAAGTCAGTGTCAACAGTACCCTATGGTGATGGCTCTCATTTCATGAGAAGCATTAAGCAGGGATCACCCTTCTCCGATCTAGAGAAATCACCTTCCTCTATAAGAAACTTCAGAATAATGTTATAAATTGGGTTAATGTTTTAGTATCTGATTTTTAATTTACCCGCAATAATGGTATGCATATATTGGATTCAGTGTGACATTTTGATATATGTATAATGTAATGATCTAACCAAATTATATATTAAGCACTTCCAACATTTATAATTTCTTTGTGTTGAGAATAATTCAAAATCCTCTCTGCTAGCTATTTTAAAATTTGGGAAATTATTGCCTACTCTGATTTTCCTACTGTGCAATGAAACACTACAACTTAATCCTAACTATATTTTTGTACCTATTAACCAACCTTCCTCGTTCATCCCTTGCCCCAACCCTTCTCAGATTCTGATAGTCAGTTTGTCTTAGTTACTTTTCTCATTGCTGAGACAAAACACCCAACATCCAAAGTCAAAAGAGGAAAGCTTTATTGTGCTCCACAGTTTTTGAGGCTTCAGTTGATAGTTGTCTGGCTCCAAGATAGGCTGGTGGAAAGGCATCACAGAGGAAAACCAGTTCATGGCAGGTAGAAGGCAGCGAAACAGCAGAGTATCAAATGCTAATCAGCAAGTGGCAACAGCGGCCCTCTTTCTGTCCCTTTTACATTTTATCCAGGCTGTCCACACTTAGGCCAGGTAGCGCTCACACCCACTGTGTGCGCAGGTGGTACCCTTAATCCTAGCATCAAACCATGAATAAATCCTGGCATCACACACCCTAGATCCAGCCAACTCCAAAAAGCCCTGTCTTTGACCTCATAAGGCTTTTGGAAGAAATCTAGACACAAGCAATAACACTATTGTACTGTCTACTTCTATGCAATCAACTTTTTAAGCTTCCACACATGGGTTAGAACATCAAGTATTTGTCTTTCTATGCCTGAAGGTTAAGTTTTTTAATTGTCTTTTTTCTGTTAAAGTGTCAGTCTAAATTGCAATATAGGTTGTTCCCTGAAAGTAAGAATCTAGCCGTCTTCCTGTTCCTAAAGATAAGTCTTCAATATTAGTTAAATTGCGGTTCCCTCTGTGCAGTTCAGGCAGCTGTATAAGAATCTTGACTAACAAGCTGTGGGTAATTTGAAGTAATAAAGTGCACAGTTTGGGGTAATAAAGTCTGAATTATTTTTAAAGGCCGAGAGATCCGTCTCCCGCTCCGAATCAAAGGGGAAGGAATGGGACCTAAGATTCACTTCAACTTCGAATTGTTGGATATTGGGAAAGTTTTCATCGGATCCATACATTGTTACGAGGTGAGTGCCAGAATTGTTCATCGAGGCTTCCAGCATTATTTGGTTTTTAAAATTCATTTTATTTTACATGTTTTAACTCGATAGAAAAATTGTCAAATCACAACTATTTGCCATTATTCAATCTGATTCAGACCCCAAAATGCTGACTCCCGTGTCACTGAGAGGAACAATTTTCCCATTCTCACTGGCTCCCTTTAACTTGAATAGAAGTTAAAAAGCATCAAAGCCATCATTTAATTGATTCTATCCTCTTCATTTTGTAGGTCTCAAAGGGGGAAACCATAAATACATCTCCCCATCTGTTCAGCACTTTGTTCTCTCAAAACATAAATCTTACAGACCAGAGACAACTCTACATTTTCTAGAATATCCTAATGAGGATAGATGTTTTCATACTTCCAAATTTTCTCCAAATACCCTCATCTCCAATCCATGTTTCAAAACCCAGCCATCACGGTTTTTGGAGGAGACCTCCCTGCTTTGTCCTGCCAATTAAATGGGAAATAGAAATTTACAAGCTGTTTTTCAGGCTCAAAGTCACCCTAATGTCAGCTCATCAGTATCTATCTGGGACACTGTTTTGCTCTGTATCAATTGCATATTATTGAACTAGTAGCTTTAGCTACTAATTGGACTTTTGCTTGAGGATTTTCTCTAATTGTGCATGCTAGTACTTCTATAGACATAATAAAAGCAATTATTTAATAAATGACAAATATCTATCAGGTTCTGTGTTCATTGTGTGTGCATGTCTGTGTCTGTGCCTGTGTGTGTTTGTGTATGTGTGTAATTTCTAATCCATACAAAACTATGAAAGGTAGGCTTTATTATACCTATTTTAAATGCAAAACATAAGGCTGTAGATGTTAGTACTATCCACAACATTGTCCTTTATGTGTGCTAAGACACTGCTATTGCTTTGACATAAATTCACTCATTAATTTAGTCCTCACAAAATCCGTATCAGGTAGCTACAATTACTGTTCCCATTTTATAGCTGAGTAAGATGAGGCTTACATAAGCTCTTCTAGTTATAGTAGTGTTATACAAATCCAGAGCAAAAGCTCAGCACTACTCTCCTCCAGCAGACTCCTTCCTTCTACTCAGCCACTCCATCCAGGTGTCCTAAAGACTGCAGCCTCATCTGCAATGATGCTGGCAGAAGAGGAAAGAACATTCAGTAATGTGCATGGGATTTTTTTTATTTTGAAGATAATAAAACCAAAAGAAATGAAATAGAATAGAGACAATCAAAACAAAACAACAAACGTGATACAAGACTTCAAAACAAAATAAAAGGAAACCAACAGTGGCTATCATGATGACTCTTGCTATCTTCAAAATAACTTCCTGTACCATCAGGCACAATAAAATCAAACAAAACAGGGAAGAATAAAACCAATCAAACTTAAAAAATGAAAGCAACATAGGACTTCAAAACAAGACAGGAATATAAATGTGGCTATCATAATTCATCTTGTATCTTCAAAGTAGCTGTTTATACCATCAAATACAATAAAATCTAGCTGTTTATACTACCATCAAATACAATAAAATCAGACAAAACAAAATAGAATAGTCAATCAAAACAAAATAATGAACATGATGCAGGCTTCAAAAAAAGATAAAAAGAAATCAATAATGGCTAGCATAATGCAGGCTTCAAGACAAGATAAAAAGAAATCAATAATGGCTAGCATAGTGCTTCTTATTATTCAAAATAACTGTGCATACCATCAGACATAATAAAATTTTAAAAAAAGATCAGAATAAAACCAATCAAAGCAAAACAATGAAAGCAATACAGGACTTCAAAGCAAAACAATAGGAATCCAACAGTGGCTACCATACTGCATCTTGGTATCTTCAAAGTAGCTGCTTATATTGTCAGATATAATAAAATCAAACAAAACAAAATAGAGTAAAATCAATCAAAAGAAAACAAAGCAATAACGGGCTTCAAAACAAGATAATTGGAAATCAATAATGGCTACTGTAATATATTTTGTTATTTTTGAAATAGCTGTCCATGCCATCAACTATCATAAAATCAAAAACAAGAGAACAGAATGAAACCAAGATAAACAGAACAATGAAAACAATACAGGGTTTCAAAACAGGACATAGATTAATAATGGCCACTGCCTTCCCCCTCTAGACATCTCCTCCCTTTTCACCTCACAACATCTATTATGCACTTTGGATTCCACTAACTCTTTTAGTTTTTTTTTTAGTAGGGAGACAACAGGATGTTCAGCCATGTTACTCTGAACCATTTCACCAATGAGCATGATCTCAAGCTGTATCCATTTACCTACAAGAGCCTAGAATCTTGATTATTATATGTCTGAGTGTAGATTTATTTTGGTTGTGGCTAGCTGGAGTTCTATACGCCTCACTTATCTCTATATAACATTTTTTACTATGTTTGAGAAGCTTTCTGCTATTACTTCTGTAAATAGGATTTTAATGTGATTTGTGTTGAGCCCTGCTTTTTTCCTGACACCTATTATTCTTGTTATTTTGCTTTGCATTGTCTTGAAGTTGTTGAATTGTTATTTCCTAGTTCCTTATTATTTTTAAGAGATCTTTTCTTTGACAATTGCAAACTACACATCTGTCTTCAAGGTCTAAAAGTCCATCTTCAGTTTCTTTCAAGTGGTTTTGCCAACTTTTAGTGGCGTTTTTAATTTCCTGGATATCTCTTTGAATCTGTTTCATGCATTCTAAATCTCTCTTATACTGTTCATTCATGGTTTCCCTCGTTTTCCTATGCTCGTCTACTTGTTATCTATATCTTCTTTAGAGGTGCTTAGCAATTCTTTTATTATGTTTTTCATTTCACCTTTTACCTGAGATACTATTTCTGTTCTAATTTCTTTTATAGCCTTGTGAAGTTGTCTCTTTACTTCAGTTGCCATCACTTCATAAACTTCAGGTGTTTAACTCCTGATCGCTTCCATGTTCTCATCTCCTGGGTTTCATCTGCTTGGGTTGGGGTCCAGGGACTGCTTTTTGCTGCTGCTGCTTTTTCTTCTTCTTCTTCTTCTTCTTCTTCTTCTTCTTCTTCTTCTTCTTCTTCTTCTTCTTCTTCTTCTTCTTCTTCTTCTTCTTCTTCTTCCTTCTCCTCCTCTTCTTCCTCCTCTTCCTCTTCTTCTTCTCTTTCTCCTTCTCCTTCTCCTCCTCCTCCTCTTCCTTCTTTTCCTTCTCCTCCTCTTCCTCCTCCTCTTCCTCCTCCTCTTCCTCCTCCTCTTCCTCCTCCTCCTCCTCCTTCTTCTTCTTGACATTTTCTTGAGTTCTTCCAAACAAGCAGGCAGTGGGCTCCCACATACTTCCCACGTTTGCTAAAATTTCTCCAGAGCATGACTGTTTGGTTCTCCTGGGTTCCCCTGACCAGTTCTGGCTATGAGTATCCGATGGTGGCCACTAGGTGTGCTAATGTAGAGCCAGCTGCCGTTTTCCCCAGCCCATGCTGGCTACCTGGGACAGAAGCATCTGGAGAGCTGCTGGAGTGTCCATAGGGGCAGGGCCAGCTGCTGCCTCCCCACTGAACTGGCTACCTTCAGGCAGTGTCTTCCAATGGCTGCTGAAGTGTTCAAGGGGGCAGGGCTGCTTCTCTACAGAGCTGGTTACCTGTGAGCAGTGTCTTTAGATGGCTGCTGGAGTGCTCAAAGGGGCCCGTGCATGAGACTTTCATAGGAGGTGGGCGCTGCACTTCCATTCACACTGCATTATCTGTGTATGGCTGCAAAGGATGCTGGGAGTGTACTCTAGCATCCTCAGCACAGCAGAGGGGAACGTAGGTTCAGGTTGGAGCAAACCTGACTCTCAGAGCAAGCCTGATAACAGAGGCCTTAAGTGTCTTGGCCAGTCACACAGCTTACAAATGTTGTGATCCCTGGGTCACTGATAGCCTCTGTCCTGTGCTGGCAGTGGAAGGCCCTTTGAAGGATCTTTGGATTCTTCAGGCTCTTGGTGGTCCATCTTCCATCCTGGGAAAATCTGGCCAACTCAGCTCTCAGCATGGAGACAATGTCCTTCATTCCCACATTCACTGAGGTTAACTGTGGCCTCATGGAGTGATGTAAAATGTAAACAAATGTTAATGCCCTGAGGAGATACAGTATACACAGCAACACAACCTGAATGAAGAAACCAGTCTCATGACTCACGAAATGAAAAGCAGCACAGTACCTACTGCATCATTCTACGTTTCACCTGAGAAAAGAATGCGATACTTCTTATTAATTGATACCCTTTCTGTATTGTATCCAGAGTGAATTTTCATTACATCTCAGATTGTACTTTGCAGATGCCGTATCAGAAAAGGACCTTTAGTTCTGATACAAAATGGATAGAGTTTTTCTGAGTGTAATAATAATTTCTCACAAAGTTAACAGACGTGAACGTTAAGTCACTTCCCATCCTCCCAGGTTTTAACAGCAAAGTAGAGTCAGCTGAGGTATTCAGTGAGGTGATGCATCAGACTGGACAGTTTGGAGAGCCGAGCGGTGGCAGGGAAGGGCACAGTAAGATGCCTGTTCTGGGAATATTTTGCACTCTCTGCGTATTTAGTGCTGATGCCTCATTGCATCTCTCTTTCAATTTATTACGTTACCTACTTGAGACAAATTTGAATAACTAGCTATTCCCCTTAGTCATTGCTGAGCTTAGCAGATACCGAAAGAATAAACTATAACCCCAAGAGAACATGCATTTCCCAGTATAATTAACAAGGAAAACAAATGGGAGGTGACGTTCTATTATCAATGTCCCCACCCTTCAGGAGTTAGACCACAAGGGTAAGAATATTAGCAGCAATCAGAAAGCCTCGGAATCATGTCCCAAATGATTTTTGGATTCTGTACTCATAAATAGGTACTTCTTCAGCAGGAGTAGGAGAATGGCATACATGTTATTGAAAATGGAGGAACTAACACTGTACAAAAAATTGGGGTAAGATATTCCTGTTAAGCACCACCCTTCCAAAAAAAAAAGAGCAAACACATACAGAGGCACCTTGATGAATGAGGGGCCTTCAGGTTACCACTAATGCCTTTACATTGCATGAGTTACCACTAGCATTTGTCATTTGCTTCTTAAGCACAGGTAAATTATGCTTGGCATTAAGGATAGAAGTAAAAGTCATTATCGCTTATCACTGTTATTTGCCTGGTACTACTATAAAATTGCCTAAACAAGTAAATTTAATCTTGAAGCAGTATGACAAGTTACTGGTACAAATGGGGAAACAGGCACAGAGAAATCACGGGTTGTCTAAGGTCACGTAGCTCGTCAGTCAACGGCACAGCTGGTGTTCAAGCCCAGGCAGTTTTGCTCCAGAGTCGCCGGCCATAATCACTTTTCTATGTGGCCTCTTTAAAAGAGATAAAGGAAGGAAAAAAAAGAGAAATGAAGGGAAAGCACAATCCAGAGTAGCAGGGAAATGCAAAGTGAGGGAAATGGGAGCTAAGCATTTAAAAAGTGCGTCAAACAGCAAGCAGCCTCTATTTAGGTGTCTGCTCTGGTGCACTGGCCATCTTGCCTTGGCTGACGTGAGTCTTCCTCTGCAGAGGCCTCTTAGTTTCTCTCCTCCCTGTGCTCTCTTTGCGAGGCAGCCTGAGCCCCTGAACTGAATCTCCTCAGCCTTGCTCAGACCCCATTCCCTCAGCCACCGTGCCCTCTTCCCTGCTGACAACAAGCTTCACTTTGTGGGTGCTTCCTGTAGGCAGGGCCTTGCGTGTGCCTCATCTCGTTAAATATGATGCCCTCAGTGGCCTCTAAAATACCTCCCTACTTCTTTGTCACTCCCACCCTCAAAACAAGGAATTTAAAGTAGGCGACCACTATTTCCTCCGCGCCCACCCACTCCCTAAACATTTGTCCTCTGCATCCTGCAATCATACTGCAGTGCAGTCACCCTCTTCTTCAGGGTCAGGAATGACGTCTAAGTGTTTTTTAAAAAACACAAACACCTCTATTACCTTTTCTCAGAGCTGACCTCTGTCCACACTGGCCCTCCTCTGGGAATCCTCTCCCCTCAACTTCTAGCTTCTGGGCATGCAGTTCACATTCCTGCTAACCCCTGCCTGTCTTCAGTGCTGTAGCTACAGGCTGAGGGAGCCCTTATAAAACAAAAGGCAATGCTTTTCGCCCTTCTGGATGTGAGGACAGCACTGGCAAGGAATGGACATGGTATCTTTGGAAGCCAGGACCAAACAATGCACCTGATGCAGAGTCAGTATATGAATGGGGAAGACAGAGACAGGAGCAGCAGATGAAGACTACACGTGGGAGTTCTGAGTGTCAGGCAGGAGCTGCGTATACATACGCGCGTACCCAGACAAATGCGTGCATGCACAAACAGACACACGCACGCACACACACACACCTCATATGAACAATACTGTGGTGCCAGAAAATTAGCAGACTAACTTCATTTTAAAGAGGACACTAAAAACATAGGCTTACTTTTGGGCTAGGAAGTCCTATCTTCAGACATTCAAGATATGAGAGTTTTCATTTCCTCCAAGAAGTTTCGTTTGGGTTCCAAGTATGGTGTTAAATAATGTAGCCACTTACTTACATGCAAATTGATCACAGATCCCTTGACCTTTCCCTCTTTGCCTTTTACTGATACAGGCTGTACTGTCCAACAAAGGCAGCATCGATGCCCTCTTCAATGTGATCCCTCCAACGTCGGCTTTGGGAGCCTGCTTTGTTTTCAGTCCCAAAGAAGGCATCATCGAACCAAGCGGAGTCCAAGCTGTCCAGATCTCATTCAGTTCTGGCATCCTGGGGCACTTTGAAGAAGAGTTCCTGATCAATGTTAACGGGGCACCTGAGCCTGTGAAACTGACCATTAGGTAAGGCACAGTTAGGACAAACGTGAAGCGGAAGTTTTTATCCACAGCTCTCTTGATCATGACTTCGATGTCTGTAACAATCTCTATTGATATGAATACCTCAGGATAATAGAGCCTGTTAAATTGCCACAGCATTTCCCTCATGGACACGTGTTACTTATTGTACTATAGATACAGATACTATTTGGGGCTAGTTCCTCTAGGTTTTAAACTTATAATCCAATGATGATGAACCTTTTACAGACTGACTGCCCAGACTGCAACCCAGAACTCACTTATTTACAGCAAAATGCCAAACACTGCAGTTTGGAAACAACTCATACGTTAACAATCTCTTATCGTAAAAAGAATAAGATCAAATAACATGCATACCTTAGGTGCACCACCACTTTTTTTTTTAGTCATTGCAAAATATAAATTTATTTTTAATGTTCTTTGAGATATGTGTTTGAATCTTTGTTCATCTGAAATTTTAACAAGAAATTTTTTTATTATTTAAAGATAAAAAACATGAAGAAAAAGGGTAGAAATAATACAGAATTACAGAAAAATAAACAGTAAGAAATCACTAGTTGATAAGTTACATATTGTTATCTTAAAAATAGATGTTCAGGTTACAAAATTAAAGCATACAAAGTGACATTCATATAGTAACACTGCCAACAGTTCTGCTCAATGATCCAACAAAAACTTAGTAATATGGTTATCAGTCCTACACACTTGTTTTTTTATCTTAAAGAGGGTAAGATTAAATGTATCAAAACAGAACAAAAACAGTTCATAAAGAAACAATTTAAAGAAATACAGATTTCAAAGCAAGTCCACTGGAGATCTTCACTGTCTATCTTATTGTCTCTAGTTTTCTTCCAAATAGTTGTCCCCATCTTCACACACATTGAATACATACTGCATATTATAGAACTAATCAAATCATTACAGGATGATGAAGGCTTTTTAGGTCTTCAAGATCTGACATTTGGGAAGTCAATAATGACTACCACAATGTCTCTCATTCTCTTCGTAGTGGCTATCCTTATCTTTACGTATGCTGAAACTGAATTTAAGAGACTAGACTAATATTACTCTGAACAGTGAATAATAGTATTGCTAGGTTTTATATCATAATGCTACAGAATTAGCATCGGGTTTCTTAGTGTCTCTTCTTCTTCAGAGTATCTGTACATTACATTGTGCATTATATAACTGTTCCTGTAAATAGTTTAAAAAATTCTTCCCATCTGTGAATTTCTACATGTATATCTATCCTCTCTATATTACAGGGAAAAACATCATAACAAGACAACAAAACAAATTCCTAGAAAAACATGCAATGAAAAAGACACATAAGACCACAATATTAGGTGATCTACCATAGTTACTATGCTTTCTCTTGTTATCTTCAACTGACTTGTCCACATCATCAGGCTCAATATAGTTAACCATAGTATTACATAGCTATTTTTATAAAAACACAACTTTGAAAACATTGTAGGACTTGAAAGCGGTTAATAATCAAAACCGATATGGAGATCTTTTATATCTTGTCATCTTCAGAGTAGTTGCCTCTACTTTTAGACTTGATACTATCAAGCATACCAAATTCAAATAAAATCAGCCAAGGCAAAACTGCTGTCTAACAAACCAGATTCAAATAAGATCAGTCATAGTAAGACAATGTAAGCAATACAGGGTTTCAATTTTAGATAATAGGAAATTAAGAATAGTTACCATTGTATAACCTGCTATTTTTGGTTTAGATGTCTGTGCCCTCAAATCTGATATGATTGCACAGACCAGAACAAAATAAAATCAAACCAGACAGACTACTGTGACTTTTAAATCCTGATACACTATTAACAATGTCCTCTGCCTTCCTTTTTTAGGCTATTTTTCACCTTTCCCCTTCTCAGGATGCTTTGTATGTTTTGAGTCTCACTAGCCCCTTTAGTTTTTAGATTAGGGAGCCAGCCCGTTTTCTACCTGAGTGTGACTGGACTTTCTACCCCTGAGCTTGATCTTGAGCTGTACTCCTTTACTCACTAAAGTCATAGGGTTTTCCTTCCTTCCAGCTGTGTAGTTCTACACTGTGCAAAAGTGTCATAGCTTTCCAGTCTATCTGTGGCTGCTGGATGAGTTGTCCCTATTTCTCTCTGGTTTCCTGTCGCATAGAGCTTTGCTTTCTCATCTTTGACTTTCAGTTTATTAACCCTCCTTCGGGTTGAATGTATTTCCCATTCAGAGCATCTCGATGGAGCCTGTCTCCTAATCTACTCTGCCTGGTTTTTTTTTAGTATATCAAGGATATCTATATTAAAGAATATAGCTTACCGTCTCTGCCTCATGTCTGCTACTCCACTTTACTGCTATAATTTGTCCACCTTACTCCCTCATTCCACTGTCTGCACCATTCATTGAGGCCTCTCTGCCACTGTTGCTGGAATCCTGGTATCCCTTCCTCTCTCTCTCTCTGGAGTGTCCTTCAGCACTCTCTGCAGGGTTGGGTTGGTGGCCATGAACTCCCACAGTTCCTCCTTGTCTTGGAAATATCTTGTTTCTCCATTAATTTTGAGAGAGATTTTTTCAGGGTACATCAGTCTTGGTTGCAAATTATTTTCTTTCAGGGCTTGGAGTATTTCCCCCCAGGTTCTTCTCGATTTGAGAGTTTGTGTTGATAAGTCTGTTGTTATTTTGATAATTTTTCCATTTTAGGTAATCTGCTTCTTTTCCCTGGCTGCTTTTAGTATTCTGTTCTTTTGGTGAATTTCTGGAATCTTGATTATTATATGTCTGGGTGTAGATCTGTTTTGGTTGTAGGTGGCTGGAGTTCTGTGTGCCTCATTTATCTGAATATCTTTCTTTTTCCTATGCTTGGAAAGTTTTCCTTTAATATATATGTGAATATCTTTGTATTCATTTATGGTTACTCCTGCTTCCTCATTCACGTGCTTTATTCTTTTTTTTTTTTTTTTTTTTTTGTCTTTTTCGTTTTTACCGGTACCAGGACACGTGCTTTATTCTTAAGTTATGTATCGTTTTGTCATCTTCTAGCCTTTGAATTGTTTCTTTCTGGTTCCTCATTATTTTTAAGAGGTCTTTTCTTTGGCGATCATATATCATAAATCTCTCTTCAAGGTTCAAAAGGCTAACGTTAGTTTCTGTCAAAGCATTTTGCCAGTTTTCAATGGAGTTTTTCATTTCCTAGTAATTTCTTTGGATCTGTTTCATGTATTCTAGGTTATGTTAAAATTCTTCATCAAAGGTTTCTCTTTCTTTTCTGATTTTCTGTGTTCTTCCATCTGTGTGCTCTTGGGCAAGACTTATCATTTCTTTAATTAATCCTTTTATGTCTTGCCTCACTTGGATCAGAAGTACAGTTTTAAATTCATCTATGAGGGATGAAGGTATTTCTTTATGTCCGCTGATGCTGTGTCTAGTATTGGATGGTTACTGCACTGGTTCTCTCTTCTGTATTTACTTCTCTTGGGCTTATTTTCCCAGGTTCAGCAGCTGGAGACTATTTTTTATTTCTATCTCTTGTCATGTTGCTGGTTTCTTTCAGACTGGTGTGTCCTGGGGGTCTCTGGCCCTCTCCCTATTGCTTAGGGTCTTTCTGAAGCCTGCTGACTGGGGTTTTGCTGCCCTCCCAATTTGCTGTTATCTGAGGTACATGCAGGAATGCAGGGATGGTGCAGGCTAGCCTTGAGCCTCTGTGCCAGTCATTCCACAAGTTAGGCTGTACCTTGTGGACATCACAGAGTCGCAACAATTTTGTACCTGCTTATTGGATCCCAACCAGAGGCGTATTTCAGCCCTAGAAGACCCTGCCAGTTCTCTCTGCACCAGGGGCACCTGACTGATGTCCCGTGGCACCGGACTCTGCCCAACTCCAAGATGTCCTCCACCAGTCCTCTCTGTGTCACTGACACCGCCGCGGCACTGGGCTGTGCCCAATTCCAAGATGTCCTCCAGCCAGCAACAGCAGCCGTGGGACCCAATCACTAGCACTCACCGGGAATCAAAGCAGTTCTTCCTCTTGGCTCCACTGCACACTGCGCCGCATGTCTTCACTGCATTCCCAGCACAGCACGGATTGGTCAAAAAACTGCACGGTGTCCGGCTTCAGAGCCCAGGAGCTTCTCAGAGTCTCCTCCGGCGCAGCCAGATGGCTCTGGCTGCTTCATGGGGCCCCAGGTCCCAATTTCCAGCAGTTGCGGAGAACCAATATAGCTCTTCCCCTTGGATCCACTGCTCACTGCACCGCGTCCTCCCATTAAGGGCCCGGGATCGCCAACTCCCGTTATCGGCAGCTGCAGTCTCAACGCATCCTTGGATCCTCCAGGTGTGCCTAGTACAGTGCAGAACGGGTCTCAATGAGCACGTTGGGCTTCAGCTCTCCACCCGCTCTTTTCCTTCCTCTTCCTAGTTTTATTTTTCCCTTTGGCTACCACCTTGATTAATAAGAATCATTACCCATTCATCTGGCCCTCCCCATGTTGTCATATTCTAGCATCTGATCTGATTTCTCCGCAGAGACTCTGAATCCAGCCCCCTAGCAAGCTGCCATTTTTTTCTCCCTCCACCACCACTGTTATAAACTAAAAATTTAAATGTGCATTTCTAACTACTGTCCATTTAGGATGTTTCAAGAAAATAAGTTATTATAGTAGTACCTGAATAAAATCATCTTCTTGTCTAAGCTTTTGCTGTTATCACAAGTTTTCTAAGCTTTTATCTTTTATTATTGTTTTGGGAAAATTCTTTAAATTATCTTAATTACCTAATTTTTACAAAGAGTTCACTTACAGTCGACCAAGACTGGATACTTACAGCTTTGATGTCAGAAGTCTTTTGATGGCTGTTCCACTTGCTTCTGATAGGTGAAGATCATTTTGATTTTGAAATAAGTTCCTGTAGCCAAAACATTAGGTAGATATACAATTTTGATTACTTTTATAAAGATGCATCTTCAGAACAGAAAAATTGTATCTTCAGTTCACATTGCCTCAGCACTGTTTGGACTCTACAGCAGCCAACTGGTAATCACTATGGCAATTCTTTTGTTCTGTTTATTCTAGCAGGGTCCCCCTACATCCACAAGTTGACATATCTCTTGGGGCTTTGGGTAACAAAGAAAAGAGATAGACACAGATGATGCAAAAGATCCTAGGAAATGTATTGATCATATATCTACTAGAAATGCAGAATCTCAAGCACGGCTTAAAAGTGATTGTTACTTATTCTCAAGCTTATCTAAATAACCCCTGTTATGGACTGATTGTGTCTCTTCAAAATTTGAATGTTGTAATCTTAACACCCAGGATCTCAGAATATGACTGTTCTAGAAGATAGAACCTTTAAATGGGCAATACACTGAAATTAACAATTATGTAGAATTTAAACCAGTATGATTGGTGTCCTTTCCAGAAGAGTTTAGGACTCAAACACACATATATAGATAGTTCAGGTAAAGATGTAAGAAGAAGACCACCTACAAGCTAAGGAAAGGGCCCTCAGAAAATACGTCTCTTCCAATGTATCTATGTTCATTATTTTAAAAATTGCTTTCCAAGTATCTCAGTAACACTGATTCTTCTAAAAGGTGCCCATCCACACTTGTCCAAGCCCATCTTTCAGGCATGTGTACAGTGCTACAAGGATGGGAGTACACCTTGACAGCGTGTGAACATCAGCTCACTTCCCGCCTCCATAACAATTCACATACCATGACAAGCATTCATCTGGTCCCATGAGGTTCTCCATAAGCTCTAGAAGATCAACTCTTACAAAGTTCAAATCAAGTTTCTTCGCTTCTTGGCATCAGCAAGTGTAATTCAGAACCATAAAGACCCTACACAATACAATGTCTAGCACATAAACAAGACTATACAAAAATGAGGAAGATGAAACTGTACAGTTATGCTCATATGTACATGTAAGGTAATTAATGAATACATTTTATGAATATGGATACAAATAGCCCTTGATAAAATACTAGCAAACAAAATCCAGCAATATATAAAAGAAAATATATTATACCCAAGCAGAATTTATCCCACAAATGCAAGATTGGTTCAACATACAAAAATTAATCGGTGTAATACACTATTAATATCATATATTAACCAAAGAAAAATCCCACTTGATTAGTTCAATGAACACTAAAAAAGACATTTGATAATATTCAACATTCTTTCATGATTTAAAAAGAAACAAATGCAGCAAACTAAGAAGACAAGAGAGTTTCCTCAGCATAAATCAAAGACCAACATGTGAGAGCTAAAACTATTAAGCAGTTAAAAAAATACAGGCATAAAATGTGCATGACCTTAGATTAGGCAGTGATTCTCAAATGTAATATTTAAGCACAAGCAACCAAAGAAAAATAAATAAGTTAGACTTTAATCAAAATGTAAAATGCTTCAAAGGACAGTATAAAGAAAGTAAAAAGATTAACTACAGAATAGGAGAGAGTATTTGAACCTATATATCTAATAAGGGACTTCTATCTAATATATATGAATAGTTACGACTCAATAATAAGAGTAATAATAAGACTCAATAATAAAAGAGAGAAATAACTCAATTTAAGCATTAGACAAAGCTTCTGATGGGACATGTCTCCAATAGGGATAGACAAGTAACCAATGACATGAAAAATGTTGACATCATCACTCATCAAGGATATGAAAATTGAAACAACAATGAGGCACCACCTTATACCCTCTTGGATGGCTTTAATAAAATGGAATATAAGGGTTAGTGAGCATGTGAAAGAACCGTAACAGTCATGCACTGGTGATGAAAGTGCAAGGTATTGAAGCTGTTTGAGAAAACAGTCTGACAACACCCCAAACAAGTAAATAATGTTACCCTAAAATACAGCAATTTCCCTCCTAGGCATGTATTCAAGACAAGTGAAAACAGCCACACAAAATCCTGTGCATGTATGTTTACAGGAGCATTATTGATGGTGGCCAAAGATAAATAAAATATTGCATATTCAATCAGTGGAATTTTATCTGACCATAAAAATGAATGAAAAAGAATGAAGCATGGATACATACTACAACATCATACAATGAATGAACATTAAAAAATCTTGACAAGTGAGAGAAATCAGTCACAAGAAATCACACATTACATGTTTCCATTTATGTGAAGTGTTCAGAATAGGCAAATGAAACCATGTAAATCAGTAGACGAGTAGTTGTGTAGATCTGGTGTGAAGGATAGCACTCAGTAGCTAAAGGACATAAAATTTCTTTTTTGAGATAGTGAAAATGTTCTAAAGTTGTAGTGATGGTTGCACATATCTGTGGCAAAAACATTGATTTGTACACTAAATGAGTGATTTTTGTCATGTGTGAATGGTCTCAATGAAGCTGTCATTTAAAATTTTTTCCAGGAGCCTATAAAATTGAATAACAGTTCTGTCATTTCTTGGATGAATTTTTTAAGGTCTCCATTCTCTTCTCTTAAAGATCCCAGAGTAGCAGTGCGTATCACTAGCATCGTGTGACTAGGGTAGGATGATCAGGAGTTAGCATTCTCTGAGATAAACTTAGACTAATGAGTACTCCAGTTGCTCTGGGGAGGTTAAGGCTCTGTTTCCATCTTCTTGTTATTAACATTTCCCCAAATTCCTATGACATTGTTCTTTTTTTAATGTTCATTTCTGATCTCTTTCAGCCTGAAGGAAAATCAGATAGTAGAAAGATGTATATTGGGTTTTATCCCCAAAGTAATCACCAATTGCTCAGAGAAACTGATCTGAATTCTGTCTCCACTTCACTTCCTTTAAAACTCAATGTTTCCTGTCTCCAAAATAGTCCAATACTTCAGACTATGAAAAGTAACTTGAACACCCAATATATATAATGAAGACTGAAATACACATATAATTTATCATCTGTTCCACACCGTCTACTTACCTCACTTATTACTTTGTCAGAAAAACTTACTAGGGCCCAAGAAATGGTAATGAAATTAATATTCTGGATTCTTACTCTTTTATTAAAAGTCAGGTATTTTAACCTCAACACCACATAATTTTTGCTACTATGACTTGAAGCATCAGAACAAATATTATATTTTTGCTATTTCTGTTTGCTCCTACAATTACATGATATAAAATTTTAAGTGGTTAGATAAATCACATTGTAAAATTAAGATAACTTTTAGAATTTCTCATGAGTTTTTGTTCCCTCCTATTTTGCATATGTAATTGTATAAAGTTTTAACTATAGCATGGATATATTTTAAATTCAACTTGTCTCACTTTGTAGAATAATTTGATCAATCTCTTGCTTGGTCATTAAAATTATAATTATAAAATATCCCTGATCTATGGCAAAATCTTGGCAGCGGTTCTCCTAATATTCAGAGAATGTCCCTGTTCGAATTGTTATGACCACTTCTAAGTCCAGATGGTCAGTTTTCTGTTATAAGTGCCTTTTAACAAATGTGATTTTTCTCTGGTTCTTTCAATTTCTGCACTGATTAAATGACTCTTTTGTGCAATTTTGTTAACCCTTTCTTACTTTTCCTTTCTTTTACACTGGAGGGAGAGAAACTAAGGTAAAATAACTGGCCAAGATCACAGTAAGGTGGTAGTAAGAATAGAATTAAAACAGTTTTATAAAAGTATGGGACAAGGATTAGTGGCATCACTGAGTCTTTGGTGTTATTATGATTAGGATTATAATTTTTATTTCTTAATGGGTTAGTTACTTTTCTCTGGTTGCTGAGACAAACTACGTGACTCCCAAAATGAAAGAAGGAAAAATTTATTTAGCTAACAGTCTGTGGAGGTTTCAGTCCATGGCTCCAAGGCAGGACGGCACATGGCAGAGGGCAACAGTTCATGGTGGCTGGAAAACAGCAAAAGCAAGAAGAGCAGAAACGGAGGAGTGCACGAGAAGACTCTTTCTGTCCCTTATAGTGTATATAGGCTGCCCGCCCCCATGGAAAGTGTAGCATCCACACCCATAATCCCAGCATTGGACCATAAATAGTCACAAACTCTAAAAGCCTATGCCCATGACTGAATGAGACTGGGGGGGTGCATCTAGACACAAACATAACACTTGATGAGTTAATAACAACATGATGCAAAGTTCATCCAAATTAACCACATTTCTATGCCATCAATTTAGTGATTGTTCTCTTCTGCCTCTGCTGCATCCCTAGGAGAAATGAGATTATAAGTTAATCACAGCATTATTTGCTAATACCCATGGTTTGAGTCTTGAAAAACAGTTTTTTGAACTGTTGTGATAGATACCTCGTAGTTCCTATTTGGTGCCAAGTTAAGGTTTTTAGTACTTACTCTCTCCCCAGTTGTTGATCCTGACCTTGAATTCACTGGATTCTCCCACTCTGTATTCCTCCTTTCAGAGGCTGTGTCATTGGACCTACCTTCCATTTTAATGTTCCTGCTCTGCACTTTGGTGATGTTTCCTATGGTGAGTAATTTTCCATCTTAAATCTAGAAATTGAATAGATTCTCTTTTTTGTCTCTAATTGGGAGAAGGAAGATTTGCCAGTCATCTGTTACCACTTTTTAAAAAGGTAACAGTCAAGAGGGTCGAGAATCAATCCTTTCTTTCTGTGTGGCAGGGCATTTAGGTGTTGTTTCCTAGCTCATATGTGCAAGTGATAGCCATGTCTCAGGTACTAGGTACTGTCATTCTGTGACTGTCTCCCCTCTTCCAGCAGCAAGACATAGCACATCATGCTTCAGTCTGCTACCTAAACACACTACACTGTATTTAAATGCAGATTCCAATTTGCCGGCTGCATTGTACAGTGGTCAGTTTAAGGTAAATTGAGTGGGTTTGGTTCAGGTGTCCCATTACTCCAAGTTGAGGGCTCTGCTGTATTTTTTGTTGTTGTTGTTATGGTCTTCTCACTTAGTAGCTTCTGTGAGCCATTTATTCCTGGCCAAGCTGCTAATAAAAAGATAGTAACATTAGCAGAAGCAGTAGAAAACCTCCATTTATTGGTTTTCATGTGTTTTAGCCCCTGCTAAGTGGATTACATTGCAGTACCATATCGGAGATCTGGTCTAGATCCCCAATCCCCCAAACAAATGCACAGCAAAGGCTTAAAATATATGATACAAAAGGTATGATTTTAGAGCTCTAGGAGAATCAAAACCCTCTGCACGGTTTGAGATTCTGGTGGCTAAGACAGAAAAGGTCTCTGGGCAGCCTGTATTTATTCAAACAAGGAAGAGATTAGAGTGGAAAATGTAAGAAACCTGAGCAGGATCTTGGGAGGAGTTCAAGGACCCCTCCAAGCAACAGACAATGCTAATTAAGGAGAACTATCCTAGGAGAAAGTCCCCAGATGTCCTCAGCTGTGGCCCATCTTGCCCCCCAAGCCATCTCCTCATTCTCAGATGCCGTGCCTGGGCCATGCCACAGCCTGCATGTGTATTCAGCTTCAACAGATTCAACAGTACTGTATTTAAACCTTTTAGCAATCCTATGTGGAGGTTACACTTGAATCTTCAATTTAGAGAGGGAGCCACGAGCTCTAAGACAGTTAAATAGCTTTCTAAGGTCACACAGCAGGAGCAGAATTTGTATTTCACTTGACATCTGTCTAAATTCATGCCCAAGAACAGGGATGATGCTACTCCAAAAAAGACAAAAGTTTGTTCTTGCATAATGAAAAAAAAAAAAACCCTAAGTAAAACAGTGGTTCAGGATCTGCCAAGGTTTCGTAGAACAGAACCTTATTCTTTAGTGTTTGTTGGGGAGAATTGAAATCTAACTTATATTTGATTAATTTGTTTCAATTTAAAAGTAATTTGCCTTTCTTTTTGCAAGGTAATAGTGCAAAAATGGTTGCAGAATTCCAGCTTCAATTCCTATTTCATAATACTTTCTATTTTGTTTTATTGACTCACATTTGTCTTGCTTCATTTTAAGTAGGCCCTGTATACTTTGGAGAAAAATAGTTCTTTAGAAAATACTTACTCATAATGTCTTTGCCAGTTACTATAACATTTGGGAGTTAGGATTGTTTTATTTATTCAGAACACACTAATTTATACAATGACTCTCCCTGTACACAATATATGGCATAAAGTAGATACTATTAAAAAAAACCTTATATAAATGGAGTAGAATTCCTATTCTAAATAAATGCAAGCTTGGTTATCCAGTGGCTGATTAAGACAGGCAGACTCTCTCCAGGATGAACATGATTGGCGCACAACATGAAGTGTATTTGTACACCCAAAACGTCTTCAGTTATCCTCCAAGTAGTGGACACTGAGTCCAAGGGGCTGTCTGGACAACCGATGTGTACTAGCAGCCTGCTTTTCCCAACATTGTGCTGCAAAGCCCAGCGCCGGAACATTCAGACCATCTGCCCTGTGTCACACTGCCCTGTGGGGTGGGGAAGGGAGCAGAGCTCAAGGAAGCATTTGAAGTCAGTTACTCCAGGAAATCTCATGCTTACTCATCGTCTGTATTCTGATAAATAGCTCAGCTCTGAAGTGTTCATGTAAGTGCTGTATGACAATGGTAAACCAATTATTGGGCCCAAAGAATATCTGAAACTCTCTTATATTGAATTCTTAAATACATCAAGATCCCTAATATAGCGCATCTCAGTGAAATGTGGTGAAGAGGAAGCATATGCTGAGTCCTCAAAATGCTGCATTTGTTTTTAAGTATTTATAGTATCCAATGAGTATCAATGACCATAAATATATCAGCCAGTACAGGGCCTTCAAAGCACAGGTAATAATGTTGAAAAGGGCTGCTTCTAACATAAATAGAATTCATGTTAGCATGTGCTGAGTTGAGGCAGGTCACTAGTGATTTCCAGGTACAATTTTAACAGTGGTGGGAGCAGAAGTCAGACTGTCATAGATAAAGATACTCAAAGCAATCTGTGTCTGGCAGGGTACAAGCATTCTCTTAATATACCTATGAGACAGATTTTGTTGATACGAAATTACCATCACCAGCCAAAAGGCTGCCATGGTGGTTTTTAAATTTAAAAATAAATACAGTTATTCAAGATATTTAATATGTTCCCTTTGTATGAGCCCTAGTTGCAGTATAACTTAGAGATTCTAGATGCAGCAGTGAAATCTCCTCCCATCGCCTACCCCGCCATCCCACACAGATTGGAAGCCAGCATGAGACTAGAGACTTACGTGTAAAGTAGATGAACCAAAGGATCTGTGTGGTGTGCTGTAGCTGAGACTGGAGCGTTGTATAGGTATGAAGGAATTAAAACAACTCAAATCATTGGATTGTGAGACTCTTCCAACCTCCACTTGTCACACTGAGCACACAAAACTTTAGCAGTGAGGCATAAAACTTACCTATTAACAATTTACTAGTACTGAGAAATCTAGAATCTATCTAAAATATATAAAAAATTCAATAGGAGAAATGAAAAAATAGATTCATTTAAAAGTTCTAATGTTAACCTAATGAAGTAATTTTAGGAGAAGACAATGAAAATAGCTAAAAATAAATCAATATTTGGAAAGATGGTGGCTGAAAATTTTCATCTAAAGCAAAATATTTGTCATTACAGTACACAGTCAGATAAAGTAATTCCAAACATAGAAATGTCATAGTGAAACATAAGAACACTGAAGCTAAGGAGAAGGCCTTGAAAGCTACTAGAGAGAAAAATTATATACAAAAGAATAGTTTTGATAGCAGTCATCTATGGTAGCAATGGTAGCAAAAGATACTAAAATGCACTTTTAAAATTAATTGTGAGAAAATAATTGTTGGCCTAGAATTCTATGCTAAGAATTGAGCTTCTATGAGCATCTTTTTACTCAAAGGTCCATCTCAATTTGAACTTCAGGGTCTGTTATTACAAAGCTCTAAAGACATTTATTGATGTACTTTTCAAAGTAGTCTTTCTTCAGGCTGAAAGAGGGGAGAGATTCTGAGGGTGAGCTTTTAGAGAAGGCTTTTTGAACTTAAAGATGAGTTAATTTTTGACAATATTTAATCATGTCTGCATGAAACAAAATTGACTCAGATTGATGAAAAATTGTAACCACATGGATCTTTTAGTTAATACTTTATAAAGCACATAGACTAAATTCCAGAGGGAGCTAAGCTGATCTGATAGACATCAGGACTAAACGCAAAACTCTTTACGAAAGAACTCCAACAGCCTCAGAGATCTTGGCTAATTTAAAATCCATAATACTACTTTTGTGCCCTGCATTACCCAGAGATCATGAATTATGAAGTTCTTGATCAAAAGGTTAACATATTCTGAGATTCTTTATAACTCTTCTAGCGCGGGGTGATATCCCCAGGTAGGAAGTTTATGGTCTATAGCTTCCCGGTCAGAGTTGTGGCAGTGATCTTTCTGTACAGGGAAGTTCAAGCTCACCTAATTGTCAAGCAGATAATTACAAGCATATATTCTGAACTATGGGATTTGGGCATCATCTATGTGCATAGTTTTCCTAGCTATGACAGGAGGATGTGAGGTAGGAACCAGCCACTGGCTAGCTACAAACGAGAAGGCTTCCTGTTGATTCTTCTTCGGAAACCATCTTGTCTCTTCTTTGCTGGGATCTGTGGTATAATGTTTTGTCAAATATCTTAGATTTGGGGGCATAGTTGTAATACCTGAGACCATGGGAGTGAACCAAAGATCCCCATGGCAGGCAATGTTTGTTTTTGAAATATGAATCTGAATTTTATCTCCACAATGGATTGTACGTACAGTGTGTGTTTGCTCATCACCCATATTCTGAATTATTTCCATTATTAACTACAAAAGAGCCTTCTGATTTTGCATAATGATCTGCCCACACAGCTCCCTTTACTTTATGGAGACTTTATTTTGCTAGAAAAATTAAGAATCCATTACCTGAACTATCCAATGGATCACCCAACAGTGTCTCCATTGTAATTTAATTTTTGGTCTTACATGTTACTTAATCAGCTTAACACTGTGGTTATATAGGGGTTGATCCTGAGGAGAGTGGTCATATTCCAAATGATGTGCCATCTTTTTAAAGAATTATAAATATTTTTGCTTGTAGCTTAATGATCTTCAGGCACTAATTTCTTCAAGAATTCTTAGGGGCTTTTTAGACAAGGTAAAAATATGCATATTGAATGAGCATTGACTCTTCTGAGAATGTTGTTCTTTCATTCATTATGTAAGTACTGGGAGAAGTATGAGTTACCTCTGTGAATCCTTGAACATTCTGCCAAGTCATGTTGTTAATTATTCCAAGAAAAGGCAAGTAAATATTGACCTTTCATCTAATAGATACTAAGTGAAGGGTGCTAAGTAGAGGTCTGTAACATAAAACGCATTCACAATAGAACAGTACAACCAGGAGTCACATTCACATTAATTGCCACTCAATCTTTTACTAATATCCCCTTCCCAAAGGCTTCTTGACAAGCAATATGAAATATAGGGATAGTAATATAAGGAATTGTTCTAGCTAAATTATAAATGGTTTTATTCTAGTGAAAAACTTGTGTCTTCAAGGAAGTAGTCTTAGCAATGGTTTTGGACATCCACTTTTTGTAATATGCCCTATTTTGGTAGAAAATTTAACCTATAAGTGATCAGGTAAAATAACGTAAGGCATCTACGATTTCAAGAGCCATTGTCATCCAAGTTCAGGAAAATGAAATAAGGCAATTACATGATTAAAAAACTGACTTTTTAGCAGTTCCTCTGGAATATCAAGAATAACTCTTCAAGAGAAGATTCTTCAAAAGACCAGCTATATATTATCACAGCAGGATTCAAGGAAGAAGAGAGGATTGGCATCTCGTAGAAACAAGCACTTGTGTTATCTTATGGTTATAGATAATTTTTATTCTGGAAGTGGCTACAGATACAGTAACCACTTAGGGGTTCCAAAATCAGACCCCAGTGTATTTCTTTCCTGGCAAGGAAGATTCGCATTTCTAAAGAAAAGAGCACAAGTCTCTCCAGGCCAAACACAAGAAGGCTGGTTATAACATGACAAAGCAGCTTTGTCTGAGAGATAGAGAAAGTTGGTATTGATATCTGGCTGGCTCTGAAGCAGTTCACTGAGCTCAAGATTATGTCATCAACACAGAGCTCATGAGTCTCACATCCAGAACTAATTTTATCATATCTTGGCATTCTCTGGGTTACACTGCAGCAAACCATACTGGCTTCTCCTTTCTCACATTGGCAAATAAAAAGAGCAAGCATGAGATGGGTAGCATGACACACACATATAATCCCAGGACTCTGGGGTTGCTGAGGAAGGAGAATCACCAGGATTGAACCCATCTTGGACAACTTAGTGACATAGTGAGACCATGTCTCAAAAAATAAAAAAAGGGCTGGGATGTAGCTCAGTAGAAAGGCCCTGGAGCATAAAGAGGTTAAAAAAAAAAAAGAAGTGTTTTACTTGTGTAATGTATAAAAATATATTTCTTTGAGATGACTTAATACACTACTAATAAAGACTGTTTCTTTGGAAAGGCCTAGGTAGCAATCAAGGGGATTGTCTTATATCTACAGTTTATCCTAGTACATGTTAAATGCATTACAGATATTCATTGACTGACTGCTTGTATGCTTGAAAACAATATCTAAGGCCATCTGGTGTTAAGTAGTGATGAGCTGTATAAAACATTAACGAGGCTGGACAGGAGGTTGATGGCTAAGGGAGGCTATGGGGGGCATTTATTTCTCACCTCGTATTTTGTTTCCCAGGATTTCCTCATACTTTGATGTGTTCCCTCAATAACACATCTTTGGTCCCCATGACCTTCAAACTGCGCATCCCTAGGGACGGCAATGACTTGAAAAGTACCCCAAGTTGTGAGCAGGCTTCAAACAAGAGACTGCCTGGGACCAGTGAAGAAATACACACAGTGAAACCAAAAGAATTCACCATCACCCCCACCTGTGGCACCATTCGCCCCCAGGGATTTGCTGCTATCAAGGTGAGGTACAGTACATAGCCTTCCAGCACTCACAACCCAGCAGCCAAACTCCAAGAGACCTCACTTGGGATTCTCTCTCTCTGCCCAGTGGCGGTGGAAGGGATGCTTGTCAGGTCACATGGGGAAGCGGGTCTATGGGAAATAACTCTGACAACAAAGGAAACCAGACACAGATACATTTTGTGGAAAAAAAAAAATGATGTAGGTCCCAGTGGATTTCCGTTAAACCAGATGCATTGCCTTTGCTAGAACAGTGGCTTCTATGCTGTGTCTGGTGAAACCACTGCTCTCTACAGATAGGCCACACATCAGTACCAACAGAAAACAGTAGAAGTAGAACACTGAGAATTAGATTCTTCTTTCCTTAATATTGGATCCTTTATAATCAATAAATATCCAGATTGATGCCAAAGATGACACCCAGCTTTTTCAGATTTGCAGCACCAGTCTGGGCATCACACTGTGTGTGGCTGCAGTGTTTCTATCAGTGTTCTGTTCTTACCCTCTGGGAAACGGCAGTGAGGAAGCTGCCCGTGCAGCCCCACCCCACTCCTGTGCTTGGGCTAAAATCGGGACAATCTAGTGCCTTGGTTATGACCTCCTGGTGTCACCAGCAAACTTCTTCACAGATAACTGAAAAGGGTTTTAGCTATCTTCCCATGCTTTTTTTGCTTCTCCATGCAATGAGGTCTAGCAATATGGAAGGCTAGTATGCTGAATGATTTTATGCTTTCGGGGAAGGAGAAACAACAAGGTTTCACAGGTAAAGTTGGTCATTTTCTCTCTAGTCACTACCATCGAATATTTAGCCTACCTACCATGTTATTCCCCACGTTTGCTTTAAATGTTTCTTACTGTCTCACTTTCTGAGCATTTTCATCTCCCCCAAGGAAGGGTTCTCCACAAGTCCAGTGAAGTTTGGAATATCATGTATCGTTACATCCCAGGATTGCGAACTGTGCCTTTCCCGATGGGAAGTGCTGCTTGCCATGGATTTTCCCTTTTTTACTTAATGATGCTCAGCCATCATGTTTCCTATCTTGCCTTTTGCTTCTCCCAGATAATGCAGGAAGATTTTAAAAGACGTACTACAGTATCTCTCTGGCAATCTTCTGCCAAAACAACTTCTCCTCTTTCCTTCTAACCACAGCTCAGCTACATAAATAAAGAGCTACAGCCTTGCCAGGTCCTCTGCTTTTTGCCAAATCCAACGAGGTGTCTTTCCAAGTCACTGACTTCACCTTCACTGTCTTTTTCCTTTATATTTATAAAAGCTTTTTTCAAGCTTCAGTTTCCTCCCTGGTCTGCACTTCAGCCAGGTCTGTGTGGACTCAAATTTGCATCCAGTGATTCCCTTTGCAACCAAAAAAAAGTTTTAATTAGTACTTGATACATAATTTATAGATGGAAAAGCCTTAACCCATGCCAGAAGCTCTTTTCTACTTACAAGTATTTCTTCCAGTACAAATCATTTTAAGGCAATTAAAAGTTGTATCAAGGCTTTCAAAGCCTAAATATAAAGCTTCAAAACAGCAAATAAAAACATTAGGTAAACTGTTTCGGTCAGATATTGTCCTTGATGGACCTTTCTTTGGGGCATTCTGTTTTCCACTCTCATAATTTTGTTTTAAAAAAAAGATTAATTTTTTATGCCTTTTTCTGGAACTAACAGGGTTATTTTCATTTATTTTGATATAAGAGAAATTTTATTGTAATGTTTTTAGTACGTTGAATTTTTATAATTTAAATAATCTAGTGGTATAAGGAACAGTTTCAAAGTTTTTATATATTGCTCATCCTTCGTGGTCATCCCCTGTCGCCTTGGGTAGGTGAGTCACTTCTTTGATAAAACCACCTCAGAAATGAGAAAACTGTACAAAAACCTCTTGGTTTCTAACCTGGCCTTTGGAACCACTCAGCAGGCCCTGACCCTACAATGTAACTTACTCAACTGAAACATGTACAATGTCAGACATACATAAAGCACCTGGCCACTCTCTCCCCTGTGGAGAGAGAGCGGTGGCCTTTTAGAACAGCAATTTCTCCCTTTTCCTTTCCAGGTGACTTTATGCTCCAACACTGTGCAGAAATACGAGCTGGCACTGGTTGTGGACGTGGAGGGCGTTGGGGAAGAGGTGTTGGCTCTCTTAATCACAGCCAGGTATCACTTACCTGCTTCCTCTCTTGCAGAGTTCCGATGAGCCCAGGACTGGGCTGTCGACCAGTAAACACTGGATTTATTCTGTCTTCCTGGAAAAGGAAACAGAATCTGTATTTCAAAAGCACAAAGCTTTCGAATAACAGAAGTTTGCAAAGCACTTTTGGAGAGACACAAAAGCACTGTGTGTTTTGCAGCCGAAACAGTGCTGCCTATGGGTCTGACTTTCAGAGTCTGAAACAAAAAGGTGTTAGCTGGAGGAACTGATGAGTTGCTGGGTTTTTTATTTTCATCTTTCAGTACAGAACTGCAGAGTCATGCAGCAGAAAGGCACTGCGCTTGGTCCTACTGTGGAAGATCCGTGTAGCTAACATGTCCCTGCTCCAGGACACTGTTACTCTGACTTGAATTGGAGGCTGTGAGTGACCTCCTAAATGAGGCTTATCTCCTGTGATATAAATGCCTCAGAACCATCACCAGCTTCTCTGTTTTAGAGGTACAGCAATGGGCTCTGCAGTCAGAACAAAATCCTGCCTCTGCCGTTGGTTGACCAGATGTCCCTGGCCAGTTACCACCTTCCCAGGGGAAGTGGCAATGAGGGAGATGGTGTCACCTACTAATGATGATATGATCCTAAATAAAATCATGGGGCCACTCTCTCCCCAAAGCAAATGATGCCCAGAACTGGGACTTTAAAGCATGTGAATGAAAATGCTAGATATAGAAAAGAGATAAAATACCACAGTAAAACTAACCGTGCTAATCCATCAGTGTTTAGCATTCAAGTCTCACATGAATCTTAAAGAGGGTGAAGATGGGATGGTCAATAGTGACAAAATAACACATCATTTCATGTGTTATGAGTGTAGCTGACAGCAAATAACAAACCTAAAGAACCCACTGTGTTGCCTTCATGTATTTAATATTCCTTCAAAACTTAAATTACTTTTGTGATTAAATTCAGCAAAACAGTAATCTTAGAATTTCTATATCCAACTTTGCCTTATAGACTGGTCTTCTGTGTCTTTTCTGTACATCTCTATTCTGATACTTTTGTGCACCTGTGCCCTGCAGCTATCAATAAGAAATACTGAATTTAAAACATGTGGGCTAAAGAAGCTATGAGTTTACTACTAATGTAAGCTCTGCGGCCCTGGTGAAATATTATAACCCTTCCAGCCACAATGTCTCAGGCAGCAAAGGATTAAAAGTCATTGGCCAACCTACAGCTTCCATTCTAGCTAAAAATGAACATTATCTCATGCTCAGTCACACGCGTTGGGCCCTTTCATGTCCGGACTTTCAGTGTAACCTGCAGGAGATGCTCACTCTCACCAGAAGTGTTGCTTTTGCAACTTGCAACCTAAAGGGACTCTGTCAGGAAGCCAGCAGTGACAGCCTCCCATGCCCTCACCACAGGTCACCTCCTCTCACTGAGCACTCACATGGCGCTAGACTGTGTACTCTACTCCCATTTTTCCCTGGATCCCCCTAAGAAGCATTGGCAATGCCAGTGTCCATGCCAAGGACCTTCATTTTACCTGTGAGAGAAGGGGGACTCCACGAGAGAAAGTGGCTGGCTCAGGGTACCACAAGTGACACTTAATAAGGTCAGGATTGTACCTGGGTCTGTCTAATTCAAAAGCCAGTAATCTCCATCCTTGTCCTATATGTTGCAACAGCGACATAGGGTAGGTGAGACTCTGGGAGCTACAGACACAAAATAAAACCCAGGTCACCTAATAACAGACCAACTGCAAATACAGGGCTTCAACTCCTCTCCCAGTACACACGACTGTCCCTCCCTCTCCCCAGCCCTCCACATTGGAAATGCTGTCGTGGTGCCAGTTCTGGGATGAACAGCTGCCAGAACCTACTCATCCAAGACAGCTGGTCTGCATAGGAACTAGAATTATTACCATTATTTAGATGATGGGAGCTGCTGCTAGTCCCGGGGGACTTTCTGACTTGTCCAAAGTGTCACAGCTAGTTAGGACCCCATGCTGGTGGCATCGGCCCTGTTTGACATGGAAACAGACCCACTACCCTAAGGAACTTGCACCATGGGGCCCTATGTCAAAAGAAGGCTGAGCTGAGAAACAGTGCAGATGTTAGTCATTACCCACAAAAGATAGCTGTTTGTGGAGTTCTTCTTCTAGGCTTTTTTTTAATTAAAAAATGGTTGACGGGGGGCTAAGAGAGAGAGATGACAGAAGATCTGAAAGTGATTAATGTAGGTATTAGAGAAAAACTGCAATGTGACAGTGACAAATACATTTCAGACTGCATTCTCTATATGTAAACAAACTCTCTATTTTGAATTATTTAATGGGCTCCTTTGAACAGGTGTGTTGTACCGACCATCCAACTAGTGAAGACAGAGGTGGACTTCGGGCTCTGCTTCCTGAAATACCCATATGAGAAAACTATCCAGCTTGTCAACCACGATGCTCTCCCAGGATGCTATGAGGTGCTACCTCCGGTGAGTTACTTTACCCAGTGCTGGTTTTTCTTCCGTTGGAGGCCCTCCTGAGGAGATGACATCCTTCTGAAGAGCCATATTCCTAAACACATGACCTTATGCCATTCTGATTTTTAAATCTCACATAAGCTAGGGATAAGGTTATAAAGCCACAGCTGGGTTACCATCTGCATGAGTAAGCAGCTGCAGGTATAAACAGTTGTTCATTTCCCAGAGAAATTGCCCTTGATAAAGAAGGAAAAGTGTCAATTAAGCCAACATACAGACGTGCACCTGCAGATAATTGCCTGGGAATTAACCAAGCCCAGGAAATAAGCTATGAGTTTTAATTTTGCCCATGGCTGTGATTTGATCAGCATCACCAATATGTAGCAATGCAATGTTTATAAATGAACTTTTTGTCTAGAAGGCTAGAGATAATACAAGAAGAGAATAGAGGGATTGTGTGTTAGTGTTCTAATGTAATGTGTGTCTCCACGTGCTGCTACACCTGGCTAGGTAGGAAACTAAGCAGTCCATGTACACATAAAAGATTCAAAGTTCTCTACAGTCTAAACTAATGGAAGGTGGCTAATGAAAGCTACTAAGCATGTATCTGAGTCTAAATTTCGGTTGTATGAGTACAATAATATAAACCCATGTGAAAAGTAAATGAGGGGGTTACTTGGCTTCACATTCAACATGAGTTAAAAGAACAGTACAGAGGTCACAAGTCCTATGCAGGTTTCGACTGCGTCAGAAAATCACAGCTCAAGGAAGAGATAAGCAGACATAGGTCAAAACATAGCCAAAATTTTGTCTTTGGATCCTGTCATTGTACTTTTTAATGGGAATTTGAAAACTGCACTGCCTTGGGAGTGACAAAAATGGGATTCAGGTCATCTACAGGTTCAAGTCATGAGAGGGGCTGAGTCAGGTGTTTGACCTGGAGCAGAGAGGGGATTTAGAGAGGGAGAGCTACTCTTAATACTCAAAGAACTCTTCTGTAAGAAAAGGAAATTAGGGTCAAGTGAAGCAATTTCTGTATCTTAGAGATGAAAATAGGGTAAGACACTTGTTTTGAGAAGAAAATTTAAGAGGGAACTGAACACTCAGTTATCAAGATGATCAAGATGTAATATTTTCATGTTGTATTCTTTTTGTCTGAATTGAGGTGCTCATCCCCAGTGCCTTGCCTGGTCAATGACACATTCTAAAGATCCGCCATGGATTGGATCTTTGAATTTTGAAGGTCTGAGTTTTTTTAATTCTTTATATGTTTTAGACAAGAGTCCCTTGTCTGAGAGAGAGTTCACTAAAATCTTTTCCCAGTTTGTGGGTTTTCTTTTCACTATGCTGGAGATTTCTTTTGACATGCAAAAACTTTTTAATAAGAAGTGGTCCCAGTTATTGATTCTGGGAAGTATTTCCCGTGCAGTTTGAGTCCTATTCATGAATTCTCTACCTACTCCTATGTCTCCAAGGTTTCTACCCAATTTGTCTTCCAATAGATTTAGCGTTTCTGTTTTAATATTCAGATCTTTGACCCATTTAGATTTTAATTTAGTAAATGGGCATCTGAGATGAATACGCAATTCTCAGATGAAGAAATGCAAATGGCAAATAAATACATGAAAAAATGCTCATCATCATTGGTCATTAGAGAAATGCAAATTAAAACCACACTGAGATACCATCTCACTCCTGAAAGAATGGCCAGGATCAAGAAAACCAACAACAACAAATGCTGGAGAGGCGGTGGGGAAAAAGGAACTCTCCTGCACTGTTGGTGGGAGTGTAGACTGGTACAGCCTTTGTGGAGATCTGTCTGGAGGTTTCTCAAAAAGTTGGGATTGGAAATCCCATTTATTCCAGCTATTCCACTTCTAGGCATATTCCCAGAAGAACTGAAAGCATCATACCACAGGGATATATGTGCACCTATGTTTATAGCAGCACAATTTGTAATCGCCAGATCTTGGAAACAACCCAAGTGTCCATCAACTGAGGAATGGATAAAAAAGTTGTGGTATTTCTATACAATGGAGTATTATTCAGCTATAAAGAAGGATCGCATTGAGATATTTATCAATAAATGGGCGCAGCTTGAGACCATACTCATAAGTGAAATAAATCAATCTCGCATGTATGAATACCGAATAGTTTCCCTAATGTAAGTAATGATTCAAATATATAAAAATATGTGATAATCATGATTCCCCATTATGTGGCCTTGAAGCCTTATAAAATTTTCACTTATTAATTAGAAAGGCTTTACTCTGGGCTTTTTGATATGGAAATATTTGAAGCTATAGTATATGAAGTTTTATCCAAATATTTTAAGGAAAAAGACAGACACTATGGTAACTACTATTCTTTTAAAAAAATTATTTAGCTATTTCTTATGTTTATTTTAATTAAGGGAAAAACTTAAAAAATTAGGATATATAGTAGTAACTCTTTTTGATCTCCTATTAACTTGTTTTGAAGTCCTGTAATACTCCCAAGATCTTGTTTTGACTGATTAGACTCTGTTCCATTCTGTGCGATAGTAGCAAGTTTGAAGGTATAGGCAACTAATTTGAAGGCAATAAGATTCACAAAGATGCCCATTCTGGTTTGACTATTGTCTCCTTTGGAAGTCCTGTAATGTTCACAATGCCTAAGTTTTATTGGTCTTGTTCTCCACTGTTTTGTCCGGCTTTATAATATCTAATGAGATGGACAATTCCTTTTAAGGAAACAAGAGACAATGTTGATAACCATTGTTGATGACCTTGTACTCTGTTCTACATCATGTGCTATGTCTATCCTTGGTTTGGACTTACAGCTTTGTTTTGCCATATTTGACTTTATTCTCTCCCCCCCAAGAGAGTAATGAGAACTGAGGAGTAATAAAATCCAAAATGTATAAATTTTCTTATAAAAAAGAGAGGGAGGGGAAAAAAAAAAGAGCTCTAACGGATATAACAACAAGTGTGTTTAGGGATGTTAAATAGCTGACTATATTAATGTTTTTGGATCATTGAACACAGCTGTTTGCAGTCTCTCCGTTTGAATGTCTACTTTGTATTCTTTGATACTGTGATTGGAGCAACTATTTCCAAGATGATATTATGTAATCTATTAACAGGTGATTTCTTACTGTTATGTTTTTTTTTGTAGTTATGTATTATGTGTAACCTTACACTGCTTTGTTTTGTTTTGTGTTTTTCTCTTTTTCCTCTTAAATAAAAAAAAAAAAAAAAAAAGATCCGCCATGGACTCAGAATAACACCTTTTTCAAAATGATAGGCTTATTGGAAAGCTCGCTTCCTTCAGGCAAGCAGCACAAGCAAGGAGATGCAGCCAGATAAGCCCTGTGCACCTGTAGGCCACCATTAGAGACCCGTGCTTCTGTAGGGCAGCCAGAGCCCAGTGGAAGAATCAAACAAAGACACCCTTGCATGCCTGCCACTATTGGGGAAGTCCCAGTGTAGACACACAGGCTGAGAGAAGAAGCAGCTACACCACCACACACCCCTGGCCATTGGGGAAGCCCAAATATAGCTGCACAGGTCTGGAAAAGCCTGCCCCATGCCCTGCTACCTCCCTGGGAACCTGGGGTCAGAGACACCCAGATGTCAATCCCATTCCCCTACACCACTGAGGGGCAGCCAACAGGGGAAGTGCCTGGGACACCACAACTGGCTTTTTGGAAGGAACCCAGGAGAATGTCAAAATGAAGGAGCAAAAGGCAATCTCAGACCTCCAGCCCACACAGAAGAAGTCCGAGAAATACAGTCACGGAAGAAAATGGAAATCACACCCTGAAATCTCTGAGAGGACAGCAACTGAAGTAAAGAAACAGCTTCATGAGACTGTAAAAGTCATCAGATCAGAAATAATGTCTCAGGTAAAAGAAGAAATCACAACCACAATTGCTGAGCATATCTAAAGAAGACATAAATAAAAAAAGAGGAGAATAGGAAAATCATGGAAACCTTGAATGTACAATATAGAAAGGAATTACAACGCATGAAACAGATTCAAAGATATCCAGGAAATTAAAAACTCCATCAAAAGCTGGCAAAACCATTGGAAAGAATAAAGACAGACTTTCAGACCTTGAAGACAGTGGCATCTAGCAATTATGAAAGGAAAATCTCTTTAAAATAACAAGGAATTAGGAATAATTCAATGGCTGCAAGATGACAAAAAGAAAAATTATTTTAGAATGATAGGTGTCAGCAAAGAAGCAGAGGTTAACACAAATAAAATAAGACTATTTACAGAAGTAATAGCAAAAAAATTTCCCAAAGATGGGGAAAGGACCTGGCATACAGTTAAATGAGGCATATAGAACTCCAATTAGCCATAATCAAAATAAATCTACACCCAGACTACAATAATCAAGATCCCAGAAATTCAGCACAAGAATAGAATATTAAACGCTGTAAGAGAAAAGAAGCAGATCACCTATAATGGAAAACCCATCAGAATCACGGCAGACTTGTCAACACAAACCATCAAGTCAAGAAGAGTTTGGAGTGAAGTGTTTCAAATCCTGAAAGAAAGCAACTTTCAACACAGGTTAATGTATCCTGCAAAATCCTTTCAAAAATTGATCGAAAAAATGAGATACTTCCATGATAAAGAACAACTGAAGGAATTCATAACCACCAAACCAACCCTATAAAAAAAAACTGAAGGATATTCTCAAGAGAGATCAAGATGACCATGGTTTCAGGAACAGCATCAGAGGAGGACCACCAAATAAGACAGGCAGCTGAATGAAGGGGAAAAATGGAGGGCCAACAACAGGAGGATAGCAGGGCAAAGATGAACCAATGCATGCCGCTTGTAACCATCAGTGTAGGTGGTCTCAAATCACCAATAAAAATAAACATAAGGAAGTGGATCAAGAAACAAGATCCATTAATATACTGTATACAAGAAATGCATTTAACTCGAAAGGAAATTCATAGACTGAAAATCGAAAGGAGAGAAAACAACTGTTCCACATGACAGGAGACCAGAAAAAAGCGAGGGTAACTTGCCCATCAGCCACAGAATAGATAAGAAAGATACAATATTATCACACAATGCAAAGCTCCTCAGCTTTAAAGTAGGATAATCTTGAGGCTCTTGTAGGTAAATGGATGCAACTGGAGATCATGTTTATGGGAGAAACAGTTTGAACTCATATGCGTGAACACTGAGTTATCTGCCTGGCATAAAAACTGAAGGAGTTAGTGAGATCCAAAAAACACAATAGATATTAATGAAAATGATATGAGAGGAAACACGTAGGAGGGGAAGGTGGGAATCACTGTTCATTTCTTATTGTCTTGTCTTCAACTCTTGTACTGTTTTCATAATTTTGTTAGGTTTGATTTTGTTCTGTCATGTTTTGTTAGATTTTCTGTGTCTGATGGAATGGGCAGCTATTTTTGAAGATAACAGGATGTATTATGGTAACCATTGTTGGTTTCCTATCATCTTATTCTGAAGTCCTATGATGCTTCTGTTCTTCCATTTTGATTGGTTTTATTCTGTTGTGTTGTATTTGATTTCATTATGTGTGATAGTATGGTTAACTATTTCAAAGAAAACAAGAGACATTATAGTAGCCATCGTTGATTTCCTGTTGTCTTGCCTTGAAGTCCTGTGTTGCTTGCAGTGTTCTGTTCTGATTTGCTTTGTTTTGTTTTGTTTTGTTTTGTTTTGTTTTATTTAAAAAAGGTATAAAAACAATCCCACACACCGCTCACTTACCTCTCTGGCTTCTCTCTCTCTCTCTCCCTCCCCAGGTGTGTGAGGACCCACTGGCTGTGCTGCTTTCTATCCCCTCGCCCTCCGGGGTCATCCCCCCCAACAGCACTGTGCACATACCACTGGCCCTGGAGAGCCAGGTCACCGGAGAGCACAGGGCCACAATTTACATCTCTGTCTTCGGAAGCCAGGACCCTCCTTTGGTGAGAGCCAGTTTTCAGAGCCACAGTTGAATTTGCTGTGCTCCTTATCAAGTCTTTTGAGCTTCTTCCTTTAAGACACATACCAAATCTGCATACCTTCCAGTTGTCTGTAGTTACAGAGTTTTACATTTTTACTCTGCAACCGTAAAATAAAATGTGGTATTACTTAGGGACTGTATTTGTGGAAACATCAGAAAGTATCCACATTTTATAGCAGTTGATCTTAAGCCTCACTTGTATATTCGAAGCACATGCACATGCGCACGCGCACACACACACACATTCACACCTGTAGGACCTCTCTCTGGGACCCGCACATCTGTGTCTTATCCAGCTTCTCAGTTGATTCCAGTGCAAAGCTGGGTTTGGATAGCACTAAATTTATCACATGCAGCCGATGAGATCAGTTTCATTTACTCCTCCCTCATCATTGGCCTTAGTAATCATAGCCCAGATAAACCTATCCAAGCTGTTCAGAGAAATAGTTTCTCTGCAGGTTAGTAAGAGAAATACATGAAAATCTCTCTGCTGCTCAAGCTGAATTGAAGGATAAATCTGAATCTTTAAGGAAGTTGTCCAACAGGCTGTATGTCTCTAGATGTTTGGTTTACTGGAGAAATGGGTGCTATCAACTCACATTTGTTTGAAATGATTCTGATTTCCTTAGAGAATATAATAAACTATGGCTTCATTTTTATCTCTTCCATATAAGATGCCATAGATCCTGACTTACAAAGCAGCATCATAAAGCAAAACCCCCAAACATGCCACCAGTCCAGAGCCTCTGTTGGGCTTACTTGACACCCTCTCCCCTGCATGGAAGCTACTCATGAGAGGGTAACCAGGGCTTTATGGAAAAGGGCCACCTTCACAGACAGTAAAGCACAAAGTGGATTTCAGTTGCCAACCTGCACAGCTTTATGCAGCAGCCCTGCATTGTCACACCACTGCTAAAGTGGCAAAACTGAGACTCAAATCTAGCTACGTCTAACTCAGAAGCACCGTCCCATAAGTGCTCTTGAGGCTAAGCATTACATGGGACACAGGGACCCACTTTGATTTTTCTTCAGTGCACATCTCTGGGCCAACCCAAGGAAGCTGACCACTCTAGGGGAGGAATTCGGGGTTTCAGTCACAAGTCTGACCCCGCGTGGCCACCACTGTGTCTCTCCAACCATGAAGCACAGTAGGAGGGGATGTCAGTTCCCAGGCGCACCCTTTGATGCCCCAGATTTCTATTAAAGGGATGGCTAGCACTTCTGTTTTTATTGATTTTAAAGACCAGCTCTTTTCAGTGGGTCCTCTGCTTTCTCTTGCACAAAACACAGGTCTGTCACTTAAAGATCACTGGACAAGGCCCAGTTATCTTCGTGCATCCCACTCAGATTGACTTTGGCAGCATCTATGTCCTACAGGATTCTTCCAGGATTCTCAACCTGTCTAACCAGTGCTGCATTCCTGCATTTTTTCGGGCACGCATGGTGAGTAAGTTATAGACCATCCTCTCATGATGAAAGCAAGATTTGCAGAATGAAACTGTTAAACCACATCAACCCCATTCTCAGCTCCTCTTTATTATAATCTTTTGTTGGGTAAAGAAATAAAATATGCATGTATTTTGATTTAAAAAACCATATTTCATATAATCACATGATAGGAAGATGTATCAAAGAAGACCAGACTCTGGAAAAACTCTTTTTACATCTATCTCTAACTGGAAGCACCTCCTCTAAATTGACTCTTTTGGGCTACAAATTTTGCTTTTGCAAATTTTGCTAAGTATCTTCAGTCTATTTCTTGTTATTGTAGTTTTGATACAAGGTCTCACTATGTAGTTCAAACTATCCTTGAACTCACTTTGTAGTCCAAGCTGGCCTGGAACTCATCATGATCCTCCTGCTTCGGCCTCCCAAGTTCTGAGATTACAGGTGTGAACCACCACACTTGGCCCAGTATCTTTAGTCTTAGAAGTAGTTCTTTAAATTTAAATTTTAGATTCCCCTAGTCCTATTCCCAAATTATCACATTTGAATTCATGGGAGCTAAGATTTAGTTTTAGCATTTTTCAAATATTTCTGAAGATACTGTCAGAAAGGATAGGATTATGGTTCTTGCTGACTTGTGATAACTCAGGAGTCGCTGGTCCCAATTAGCAACCATTTGTTGTTGTCATCAGTTATCTGACTATCTCTTTTCCTTATCATTTATACAAGAAGCCATTCTTGAGACAGTCGCTGCTCTTTTCAACAGAAATTTCTGACACAGCCCCTGTCTGGCTCCATCCAGCATCTTCGGCTCTTGAGTAAAGAGTATTGTTTAATAGTGCTTAGAGAAAAGGCTCGTAGAGAAGACACTTCCACTACATTTCACCCAGTTAGCCCGCGGAGGCATTCAGTAGAAATCATGAGGCACTGCTTAGGAGCTGGTACTTCTTGGACTGGTGCAGAGTTAACGGCAGAAGAGGAAAAGCATTAGTACCTTCCAGACCCATTGGGGTGCGCACCAGAGAGACTATGCATGGGTACCCCCAGGCATCATACAGACATATACGGCACCCTTGCTGTCATTGTCAAGTATCTCAGGATTCCACTTATTAGTAACATTTGGTGCATTGCAAAAACCAAAAAGCATCTCTCTCCCCCCACCCCGTGTGTCTCTCTCCCCCCCACCACCCTGGTATATATATATTGAATGACCCGGTTGGCTTATTAAAATGAGACCTTTTGTTTTCCACAACAATTTCACAATTCCATCTTTTATTTCCTTAATGTTTCCTCGAATCAGCAAGCTCCAGTTCCAAACAGCCAAATGTGATATAAATGATCTACTGTAGGATGTGTTTTTCCCTCCATCTGCTCTTGGAAAACCAGCACTTATTGAATTATAGCATGAAAGTAGTTTCAACTATAGTTCATGGAGGTGAAAATTAAACTCCTTTCAAATTTCAGCTGGGATTTTGGTTGTATGTCCTAGAAAATATGTATAAAACATTGTAGAAATTGCTAACTCAGAAGCAAACTGGAGTGGAAAGAAACTGAAATATCATTTATCAAATTTCAACTCAATGTGCAGTATCGCATCTTCCAATTCGTTCTTACAGAAGTTATCAAGCATTAGGAAAGAGGTTCAAGTGACAGCTGCCTGCTCCCTACTAAGCCTACTGTGACTGCAGGTGCTGTGCCTTTTTCCTTTTCTTTTTTTTTATTTTAAAGAGAATAAAACCAAGCAAAATAAAACTTAATAAAGCCACCTTCACAGTGACATTGGGGAACTCTAAAAGCAAAGACATTTTGAATTTCTCAGAAATAAATGTTATATCCTCCTTAAAAATGTATTTAAACTGAAATCTATTCTTATAGTGTAAGTTAAGAAACAACGAGCAAAGCATGGTGCATTCCTGTAATCCCAGCACTCGGGAGGCTGAGGCAGGAGGATCGTTGCGAGTTCAAGACCAGCCTGGGCTACAAAGTGAGTTCAAGGCCAGCCTGAACTGCATAGCAAGACCCTGTCTCAAAAAGACAAAAAAGAAAAAAGAAAAAAAGAATAATAAAGAGAAAAGAAATAAGATTATGTAACATACCTAGATATATTGAGAGATATTTATATATATATATATTTCATTAAAGCCTACCTTATTCAGAGTACAAAAGAAACTTCCTGGGACGGAAGTTTCTCCCTTGCTTTGGAGTACCTGGAATAGCAGCCTGCCCTAAGGTTCCCAGCAAGCTGACTTATTTGGAACAACAGGGTAACTCCTCTCTGGGTTGGAGAGATAAAAACTATCTGAACACAGTAGCACAGCATGCGAAGGCTCTGTGGATAAAGTGTGGGCGCTGCTTATAGGAGGCTCCACCCAGAAGAGAGGTTTGATTTCCCTGGGTCCGGTGAGCAGCAGAAATGAGGGTGAGAACACAGCAGGGTCACGGAGCCCTGAGGACCTCAGTGCCAAGCTGAAGGGCAGATGCCTTCTCTTCACGGGACTTTCTGGCTGGGTAGAACAAATGAACTTGTCTGGGGGCATCTGGAATCTTTTTCCTTTTACCCTTGCCTCTAGATTAGCCGTGGCTATAGTTAGCATGAAGCCTCGTGTTCAGATGTCAGTGACACTTTGAGAATTGACTGGCACTGAGATATCTTTGCAGTGGCAGAGAAAGGCCATTGTGTTTATTTAGAATAGTTAGAATTCCTGGACTGTGGACACAGGAACTCTGATGTGCCATTCAAACACAGTTCTTCTAAAGCATGTATTTTTCCTGTTCATTTACGATAGTCATGCACAGGGACATGATGGCAAGAAGAGCGCTGGGCTCTCACAGTGCCTCCCCCACAGCCCCTGGGTAGTTCCCACACTCCAGTAGGAACCCCTTTGTGTATCTATTTGTTTATATATCTGTCCTTTACATGACAGTAGTTTCTGCCCTGAATACCCAGCATCAAGCTTGACAATTATAATGATGACATTATGACATTAAATTATGCTGACGTTTATTCAGTTCTATTAGCCACTTGTACTGCGTTAGTGAAATTCCATGAGAAAAATACTGTTACAGTGCCTGGGGGTAGAATTAGGTTAAGCAATTTGCCATAACCAGTAATGCAGACCTGATTCTGGTTCCAGGGCTCTGCCCCCAAGCCATGATCCTTCCCTCACACTCTACTGCCTGGCTTCCCCTGGTCAGTAGCTACGGAGATGGATTTGGAAATAGCAAAAGGGTTTTTTATCTTCATAAAAGACCCTTAAAGAAAGACATACCTAGAAGAGCAGAGTCGGCCAAAAGAGCAGGAGAATAAGCTAAGGAGCCCCTGAAACAGGGCAAAGGCCTAGGATGCGGTACATTTTATTCAGAGATGTGCTAAGATGTTCGTCTGCAAGTCATCTCCACGATGTCCTTTTTATTTTTCTTTTCTTTCTTTCTTTTTTTTTTTTTTTTTTTTTGGCTTTTTCCTTTTTATCGGTACCAGGGATCGAACTCATGACTGCCTGCTTGCAAGGGAGGCACTTATGCCACTGAGCTAAATCCCCAGCCCCTATGATGTCCTTTTTCAACCAACCATGATTCCGTTGATTATGTATCTGAAATAAAGACATATAGGCTACCACTTTCTTCCTTACAGTGCATAATGTATAACAAGCATTAATGTCTGTTAAAATTCTTCACACTGGTAGCTCTTTAACAGGATATAAAATTTCCAAGTGATCCTCTTATTTGAACAATAATAAATAGATAAAACCAAAGTCAGACTGGCTAGCAGGCATTTCAGACCCAGTGAGATTTTTGGTGCTAGACTCCACCTGTTTTAGGAAAGAATGAAAATCGTGGCCATTCTCTCTCTCTCTCTCTCTCTCTCTCTCTCTCTCTCTCTCTCTCTCTCTCTCTCTCTCTGTTCTCTTTTGAGACAGGGTCTCACTGTGCAGTTCAGGCTGGCCCTGGGTTCACTTTGTAGCCCAGGCTGGTCTCGAACTCACAGCGATCCTCCTGCCTGAGCCTCCCGAGTGCTGGGATTACAGGTGTGCGCCACCACACCCGGCTATTGTCAGTGTCTTTTTAAATTGTTCTGCAGGAAACTGTGACTCTGCCCTACACTCCATCATCTTTGCACACCTGACCTTACACTACAGGCCTAGAATTTGGACTTCCAGGGAACTTCCTGTCGGAGGGGATTCATGCTAGAGAGAGCTCTGAGGGACAAGAAATAATTCCCCAAGGCCTTTTCCCAGATGATCCCATTAAGACACTGCACCCCAATATCTGTGTATAAAGGGAATTCAGAACGGTTGTTTCTCAGCCTTTGATGGGTAGATCAGCTCTGCCCTCAAACTTAACTGTTATGTCTGTGGAAGGAAACAGTTCAAGGAAATTATAAGGAAAAGATATTAAAGGAAAATGGAAAGAAATAGACATGAATCAGAGACTGATCTCAGTTGTTATACCTCTTTATTTTTTTGTTGTTGTTCCTGATGGATTTTGAAAATAGTAGCTTTCTTTATTTTCCAGTTGACAACTGGGTTACTATAAGCAGTACTGTGGTGAACACACTGTTTGTCTCTCTGTGTGTAATGCCAAGAGTCTGGAGTGTAGAGAGTGGGCGATACCTTGATGGTACTTTTGGGTCTTCAGACAAGAGAAAGTTATGTTTTCAACTTCATTAGCTATTTGCCACACTACTCCAAAAGTGATTATATCAAGGTCCCCTTCCAGGAATGTTCATTCTATTTCTCCAGTGGCTAAAACCTAGGATGGCAGACCTTTAAGTTCTTGGCAGTCCGTGTAACATGAAATTATGTCTTGCTATAGCTTTAATTTGTATTTCCCTTACTATTGAGGTTCATAACTTTTTATTGGGATATTTCCTCCAATTTTCTGTTTTCTATGATTATCAATTTGGAGACAGATATTCTTTATGTGCCATGGATACTAATCATTTTTTATAATGAGGCTTTGGCTTTTTTAAAGATGTTTTTAATTTGATTGTCAACTTCGTAAACCTTTTCCTTTCTTGGGCCTGCTTTCTATATAAGTCTTGAGATATCTATACCTTTTCTATTTCAATGGTTTATAGAGTTTAGCCTCTTGTTTCTCACACGTCTTTAATAAGCAAAGTTTATCTTTCACATATAATACAAGTAATATCTATTTTTTCCACAAAGAAACTCAGTTCTACCAACAGTGACTAAATAACATTTCCTTTTTGTGCTGGCTTTTAATACCTCCTCTGTAACACCCCAGATCTAAGGCTGTGCCTGGCATATTTCTGAGCTTTCTGTTTGCTCCACATTTACCCACCTGAGTGTCACTACTCTCAATCTTAAATGCTCAGCTTAATGGTGACAGTATCAGCTGACACATTATGTACCAGGCATTATTCTAAATCCTTTTCTGTGTTGTTTTACGTAATCCTCAATAACTATATTAGATGGATTTTATTTTTCTCTCTTTTTTACTGATGAATAAGATGAGATACAGAGAGGATGATAAGTAGCCTAAATTTACATAGCTACAAAACAAACACTGAAGCTGTACTGTGAATATCTGTTAAGATTCCTTTTAGGTCCCATAATAAAGTCTTGTAATTTTCTTCACTCCATTGTCATCTCTCCCAAGTTCTTTTTTGTGAACAGCACCCTTTGGCTTAGTCTTCTACTTAAATATTAATAATGCATTAGGGCACTATGGATCCTTTGTATAGTCTTTCAATCTTGTCACACATTTCTTAATAAGTTCTAATTGTTTATAAAATCCTGGCTGCAAGTGTCTTTTCTAGTCTTTATACCTTGCTGCTTTTTCTTGATTCATGTTTGGTAGGCTCTTTAATGCAAGAGTTATAGAAGTTAAAGCAGAAGTCTCTGTTTTATTCCATACTTTAGCCAAAAAGTTTCAAAGGTTTCACTTTAAATATATCTTTTACAGGTTTTAGCAGATACTTATGTCATATTAAGAAAATTCTCATTCATTCCTATTCTTTTATAAAAATTTTTTATTTTAAAGAAGATAAAACCAAGGAAAATAAAACAATAAAATCAATCAAAACAAACCAGTTAAGTGACACAGGACTTTAAGACAATACAAAATCAACAATAGCTACCATAATACCTCTGCTTGTCTTCAAAATAGCTGCAGATACCAGACAGAGTAAAAACCTAACAGATCAGAACAAAACAGAACCAATAATAACAAAAAAGATGAATGAAATAAAGGACTTCAAAACAAGATAATAGTAAATCCAAAATGGCTATCATAATATATCCTGCCATCTTGGGCTGGGGATTTAGCTCAGCAGCATATGCGCCTGCCTTGCAAGTGTGTGGTGCATTTCACCTGAATAGCTACCATCGCAGCCTGTGTTTCTCCAGATCAGCTAGTAGCTTACCAGAAAGTGGGAGTGGGGTTTGGTCTTGTTTCCCAGACTGCACACCAGAAGAGGCTGGGGTCTGGCTGTCCTTGGCCACTGGTGGCCTGCACATGGCACTGGCTCACAGGGAGGGCTTGCTTCTTGGTGAATGCTTGTTCTCTCCCCTCCGTAGTCTGCAAATGGCGCTGACTCTCATTCCTATTCTGTTATATGAATATATGCTAAAATATACTACATTTCATATATCCGTTCAGGTGATTATCTAAGTTTTCTTTTAATCTATTAGTACAGTAAATTAAATTCATACATTTCCCAATTCTGAACCACCTGAATTTCTGGGATGAATTCAACAAGATATAATATGTGATTATTCAAGTTTATTGCTGATATGATCACTATCATATCGTTTAGGGCTTGGTATTTAGTGTTTTATAATTTTTTGATATTATACTTTTTTATTTTGATATCGAGTATTATATTCTTAAAATGAGAGTTCGCATTACCTTTTTTGCTAATCTTTAGGAAACATTTTTATGTAATATATGTAAGTTAGAATCTATTCCTTGATGATAAAATCATTTAATCACAGGATCATAATATGTTTATTGATGGTGAGAGAAATTAATAAGAGAATTTAATTACTGATTCATTTTCCATAATAATTAGTCAGATTTAAATTTTTCTAAAATTTTTAAATTTTATCTGAGTTTGCAAATGTGTAGATATAAAATTATCTCAAGTATAATCTTATGTTCAAAAATGCTGAAAGACAAAAATAAAAAAGTTAAATACACATTACTAAGTGTAAGAAGCCAATCTGAAAAGATACACATGGCATGATTTCTACTATGCAGTCAGCAAAAAGATCAGCAGTTTCTAGGGGCATGAGGGAGAGAGGACTGAATTGCATAGAACACAGAGGATTTTTAAGACAGTGAGATTAATCTGCACAGCACTGGTTCCATTAATACATGTAATTTTACCTTTATCAAAACCCGTAGAACTGTACAAGACAAAGACTGAACCCTAATGTTAAATGTAGACTTTGGTGATAAGGATGTAGCCATTGGGTAGGTTCACTGATTGTAGCGAGTGCATCACTGTGGTGTGGGGCAGAATGAGCGTGTGTGGGAGCAGAGGATTATATCAGAAGACTGGGTGTTATGGTCTGAGAACTGGTGGTCAACTTAACGCCAGCTGGATTACATCAGCATGCATTGAGAGTAGATGCTCCACCTGAGGAGGGTTGCCAGAATAAATAGGTGGAGAAGAAGGGAGGTGTTGAGACAGGGATTGAGGCGTTAAGGAGGCATTGTGGTTCTCCTACGAGTTGATGTCTGAGCTGTTGTTCTCCTGGAGAAGAGTTGGTCCTCACATCGAGCATCGCTTCCTGGCTCCAGAGGGGAAGACATGTGCTGCTTGGTCTCCAGGATGAACTCGTCACACTGCTTCCTGGCACGTACCCGATTGTGCTTGTCCTTGGAGGAGCTGGGGGCCTCTGTGTCACTGAGGACAGCTGTGGTGCCTTTCAGGACAGCCCTGGTCTTGGTTGTGAGCGTGACTTCTGGGCTCCAGTGTAGAACCCTCATCCCACTAGCACAGCTCCTTCATCCTGCTGGCATAGACTTTCTGGCTTCCACCGCTGACCCTTGGGTCTTTCCGGCACGGATCTGTAAAAGAGATTGGCGTGAGTCCTTCTTGTGGGCTCTGGACCTCCAGTTGGACTCGTGGGAGACATTGTCCTGAGCTCTGGGTTTTGATCTGGACTCATGTGGGACATTGCCATGGGGTTTAGGCTCTTGACTAAATAATCTATGTCTTTGGTGTTGCGGATAGATTTCCTGCATTTTCTTGTGTTAACTTCCGGTGACCATTCTAAAAATATTATGAGCTTCATGTTCTAATCCTAGTTGTTCTCTGTGTACAACCCCTGACTACAACACTGGGTTTTCTCTTACATTTGCCCGTGGATGTATAACTACTGTAAAAAAGAAATTGACTGTTTGAAAGTTCAGGTACCAATGTCTGGTTTTTATCTTATTTTTTCATCTTTCTTTACAATTATTTCACTCTTTTTTCAGGCACCATCATTTGAACAAACATATATTTTCAATTTTAGCTAAGTAGTACAGTCAAAGTTTATCAATATTTTCCGTATGCAACACACATATTGCATAATGTAGCATCACACATTTTATTTGTGATATTATCTTTATAATTATTGTAAAATCTGTTATGATTTTTCTCTTCAATATGAGTTAAATATTAATATATATTTTAATTCTTAACATTTTTTCTTGTGTAGCTTTTACTGAATAACTTTCAATCATGTGGCAGTTGGAGCACATAGTTTTTAAGACGTATGTCCTGAATTTGGTTTGGGGGAAATATTGAATATGGATGGTTTTTATAAATATTCTTCATGACTTTAAAAAATATAAATTCTGTAATTACTAAATACAATATAATATCCATCTGTATATTCATTTTAAATCAAGCTATTGACTGCAGTCTTCAAATCATCTACAGCAATACTAATCTTTGGCTGATGGATTCTGATAGAATTTTATCAAAATCTCTCATTTTTCCATTTGTTTTATGTTTATTTTTGTTCCATGCCTCTCACAGTCATTTTTATGAGAGCATATATATTCAAGACTTTTATTAGTATATCAGTATATTATTTCTTTTTATAAAATATTGTTCTATTTTTTTGGAAACAGGTTCTCATTTATATTGTTAAACTGGCATTGAACTCACTGTGTAGCCCAGGCTGGCCTCAAACTCACAGCAATCCTCCTGCCTCAGTCTCGCAAGCGCTGGGATGATAGGCCTGGGCCACCACACTCAGCAATAAATTGTTTCTTTTAATCAATCTTTGTGCTTTCTGATAGTAACATTGCTACATCAGCTTTCTTTTAGTTGCTGTCTGCTTGGTGTATCTTTCCATCCTTTTTCTTTTCAAAATTTTGGACTTTTAAAAGCTAATAATAGAATACCCTTTAATTGGCAAGTACATTAGTTTCTTTTTTGCTGTGGCAGTAACAATTCTAGAGGTCAGGAGGCCATAAGGCTGCATGTCCTTTGGACACCTGGGACAGAGATCAGCTTCCTTAGCTTGCCCAGCTTCTGGGGCTACATCTCTCATGGCCCTGTCACTGCATTCAAACCCAGCAGCATCTTCTCTGCCCTCTGGCCTCCACTTTGACCCTTACATCTTTTTTTCTCGGACTCTGGTCTTCCTGCCTCCCTTTTAGTAAGATGTTTGTGGTTACTTTGGTCCCAGACCAATAGTCCAGGGAAATCTCTTCACCTCAAGATCCTTAATCACACCTCCCTTTTGACACAGAAGGTAATGTATTTACAGGTATCAGGGATTAAAACAGGTTTCTTAGAGAGTCATTATTCAATCTAATATATCAAAACTAAATTTCATTACAACCACTATGGAAATCAATATGGTGATTCTTCAAAAAAATGAAAATATAAATTCCATTCAACCCAGATGTCCCCCTTCTAGGTATCTTCCCCACTAGTTGAAGACATCATATTACAATGACACATGCAGACCCATGGTTGTAGCACCACACCTGATAGTAGCTAAATCTTGGAAGCAGCTTAGATAACCATCAAAAGGTGAATGGATAAAGAAAATGTGGTATTTACACACGGTGGAGTACTACGTTGCCATAAAAGACCACAAACCTGGGTCATGGATAGGAAAATGGATGCACCTTTGAGACTCAGATCTTAAGTGAAATACTTCAGCTTAAATATCACATAGTTTCCGTTATATAAGAAGCCCAAAATATAAACAAAAGGTAAACTAAAAGACATAATAGGAGACAGAGAGATAGACACGTTGCAAATGGGAAGGGTACTAAGAGACAGAGGGAAATGGGAGGGACGGGAAGGCAAGGGGGCATAAAAAGAATTAAGATGTGTTACAAACCCATACCGCCTTCCCATGACGCATGTAATCATGGTGCAAACATGGACAAGAAACATAAAATAATGTAACTGAAACAATAGTCTTTCAGAACATGTTGTGATTATGACATACTGGACTTATTTTGCATTTTTTCTGCTGTGCCATTTCTTTTGTATTTTAAAAAGCAAAACAGAAAAAAGTTTAGAAATGATACAGAATTTCAAAAAACAGTAAGAGGTCAACACTAGTTAATATACTGCATATTGTTATCTTAGAAGTAGCTGTTCAGGTTACAAAATTGAGGCATAAAGAATGATCAAACCATCAGTCACGGCACAAACTGTTCCTTTTGATGGACTAACAGAGATTAGTGGTATAGTTATCTATCTTGCACACATATACACACCTACAGTTACATGTGTATTCCTGCATACGTACAATCTTTTCCTTTCTCCCTTTTCTGCTTTCCTCTATCCCAGGCAGGAGGCATCTCAATCCCCAACTTAAAATTATACTACAAAGCTACAATGATAAAATCATTGTTCTGTCCTTTTGAGCACTTTCTTTCCCTTTCATTATTACAATATCTATTGTATATTTTGGATCTCATTACTCTTTCGGTTTTTATCATTATTATTTATTTTTTACACTAGGGAGACAGTATCATATTTACAAATGTGAGTCTGATTTATTTCACTTGTGAGTATGGTCTCAAGTTGCCTTCATTTACCTATAAAAGCCTAAAGGTTATCATTTTTATAGCTGAGTAATATTCCATTGCATAAAATACCATATCTTTTTTATCTGTTCTATAGTTGTTGGGCATTTTGGTTGTTTCTAAGATTTAGCTATTACAAATTGTGCTGCTATAAACATAAGTGCACATATATCGCTCTGGCATGACATTTTCAATTTTTCTGGGAAAATACCAAGAAGGGGAGTAGCTGGATTGAATGGGACTTCCAATTCTAGTTTTTTGAGGAATCTCCACGCTAGTTTCTACCAGTCTACACTCCCACCAATAGCAGAGAAGGGCTCCTTTTTCTCCACAGCCCACCAACATCTGTTATCAGTTGATTTCTTGATGGCAGCCATTCTTTCTGGAGAGGGGTGGAATCTCAATGCCATTTTAATTTGCATTTCTTGAATGACAGTGCTAGTGCACATTTCTTCATGTATTTATTTACAATTTGTATTTCTTCTTCTGAGAAGTGTGTGTTTATCTCAGATGCCAATTTTTGGATTGGGTCTTTGAATTTGAGGAGCCTGATTTTTTCAATTCTTTATATCTTCTGGATATAAATCCTTTGTCTGAAGGATAACTGACTAAAATTCTTTCCCATTCTGTAGATTTTCTTTTCACTCTGTTAGTGATTTCTCCTGAAGTGCAAAAACTTTTTAATAAGATGAGATCCCACTTGTTGATTCTGTGAAGTACTTGCCATTTGGTTTGCATTTTGTTCATGAACTCTTTGCCTACTCCTATGTCTTGAAGATTTCTATCAATCTTGTCTTCCAGTAGATTTAGTGTTTCTGTTTTAATAATTAGATCTTTGATCCATTTTGACTTTAGTGCATGGTGATAGGCATGGGTCTAGTTTCAGTCTTCAGCATGTGGAAAGCCAATTTTTCCAGCACCACTTATTAAAGAGGCTATCTTTCATCCAGTGAACATGTTTATCCCCTTTATTAAATATAAGGTGGCTAAATGTCTCTGTAGTTGTGTCTGCATCTTCTAATCTATTGCATTGATCCTCAGATCTGACTTTTTGCCAGTACCCTGCTGATTTTATCACTGTAGCTTTGTAGTATAATTTTAAGTCGGGGATTGAGATGCCTCCTGCCTTGCTTTTGTTGTCCAGGACTGCCTTTGCTATGCTAGGTGTCTGTTTGCTGTCTTATTTCTTATACCGTACTGTTTCTGTTTTTCATTTTTCTTCTTTTCTGTTTATGTTGAATTAAGAAGTTTTATCTAACCAACCACTATCATTTTATATACCATTTTCCTGTTCCTGTTTGGAAGCTATAGATTTTAGTCAGATTAACTTTTAATATAAAGTAGCCCCTTTAGCATCATTAACTAATAGTGTATCTTTTTATCTAACAATAATGAAAGAATTTAGTACCTTGGTCTTCCTGAAGATTAATCAAAAAACACCCTGTAATGCATTTAGTCTGTCTTAGCCTTTCTCATCCTACCATTTGTCAAACATCATGTAGAATTTGAATCTTTTCTTTATCAAAAAGAGCTGCTGATTTTTGTCAGTAATCAGTTGCACTCATTAGCAAACAAGATTGCTTGCTGATTTCTTTTCCTTTTATTTCTTGTATCTCTGTACTTTCTTCTCTGTCTTTGTTGTTGTTGTTTTGAGGTGGATCTCTTTCGCCCAGATTGATGTCCAACTCATGGGCTCAGATGAATCTGCTGTGTATGAGGCTGGGACTTCAGGGCCACGCTACCATCCCAGCTAGGTTTACAGTTCTTCCTACTAAATTTTATCCTTCTAAATTCCTGGATAGTGTTCTCACAGTTCATGAAGTGCCACTCTTGCATGATGGTTTTGCTCAGTGTAGATTCTGTTTGACAGGTTCTCTTGCTCTTTCCATTATTTAAAGACTAATCTCTGGCATCAATTATTGCTGATAAAAACACTGTTAGTTTGATTACTGTTTCTTCATGGATAATTTTTATTTTCTCACTACTTTTGAAACAATGTTTTTATCCTTGATTTTCTTCATTTCTCTTTAATGTATCAAAGGATTAAGCCTTAAATTCTGGAAAGTATTTTATATGTTATTTCTTCAAACGTTTTGTCTCCGCCATATTTTCCTACTTTGAGAGGGAAGATGCCCACTTACATATGAATGTGAGTACTAGTTTTTTCCTTCTTTCTATTTTTCCTGTCTTGCATGTCTAGTCTTATTTTATTTCTTACACAAATTTTTTACCTCTTTATCTCTATTTTGCATTCTCACTGGTCATACTCCAATTTACAAATTCTGTGTTAGATTTCGGCAGTGCTAAGATTTATCCTATCTATTTACATTTTCAGTTCAGTTTTTGTGACTGTGTTTTTCATTTCCAGTATTTATAATGAGCTTTTTGTGGCACTTTATTCTTGATTCAAATCTCACTGTCAGGGCTGGAGATTTAGCTCAGTGGCATAAGCACCTGCCTTGCAAGCAGGTGGTTGTGAGTTCGATCCCTGGTACTGATAAAAAGGAAAAAAAAAAAAAACCGCGCTGTCCTTGCTTCACATCCTTTGTTTTATGTATATTGTCCTATTTTGTCCCACTTTGAGAATCTCAGGTGCACTTTCTAACAAATTTCAGCTTGGGCTATTGTTTTCTCACGAATTTATTACCTGATGGTTTGCAGATGCCCTTTTGTGCATTTAGGATTTTTAAATGATCGATCAATGTGGCACAGAGTATGTTTTCCTCTCATTCTCAGTGTTCACACCTTTTTCAGCATATTTACATTTGCCTTCCTGGCCCAGAGTCAAGTCTTTCGCCTCTTTTCCCTCAGGAATATTGGAAAAGTCAGATTCAGCCATCGGCCAGCCGGTGGTTTGGCCTGGTTTTGTCTGCATCACAGTCTGTGCTTTCCTGCCGCCACTGGCACAGATGTGTGTGCCAACTCGAGCATCAAGAACACTGCGTCTTTGTTCAGTTTTCTTTCCCACTCAGGAAGCTGCCTCGTTTGGGGATGCAGGCCTTCATCCTTGATTCGGCAGGATCTTTGCGGTCCCCATTTACTTCCTCAAGCTGCCTCTACTCACTGAAGAACCCAGTAGGCCAGTGACTTCCGGCTCCTCTTATCATTTCTGTCCCACTTGTGATCCAGATGATGTTTGTCTTGTTTTTTAATACAATTACAGCTAGTTATGTATTTTTTTCAATATTTTGTCTCATTTTTTGTGTCAAAGGTGTCATAAAACTCAAATTCAGTGATACGTCGTCAATCTTTTAACTTTTTGTAGACTTTTTGTATTAACATGAGTTCTTACAAAGGAATAGTGAAATGTGTTTTCAGTTGTCATAAGAGAACAGTGTTTGTTTATCTTTGCATAAAAATATGTTAAATGTATATGTTAAAATATGAAAACATATGTTAAGGAATCTCATAGAAAAAAGGAAGTAGGAAGAGAATAAAACTCTGTATCATGATGGGCATCTTTTCTCTTGTCACATAAAATTCAAGGCCATTGAAAATGGATTGAGCTTGCCCTGAGCTTGTCATCCCAAATGACCCATTTGGTGATAAGAGGATGTCAGTGACGATAACATCAAGAGACTTCCAGAAACAAAGGTTTGTGCTTGACAGAGAACCGTGAGCCTGTCACTCACACGCCACCAAGATCTGTTTCACTTTGGCAAAACTACATGTGTAACCCAGAGAATGGATTCCAGCCAGCCGAGTTGATTAGAAACACATGGAGAGAAGGAGAGCTATTGATCAGATGTGAGTTAACATGATGGCTCAGCACCTTCCCTGAATTTAAAATGACAGCACACTGGTCGAACATGATTAGTTTGAGTGTAAGCTAAAGACAAAATGAAAGGAAGAACTTTGGTTTGCTCGTCACTAAAAAACAGTACAGAAAAGTACCTCAACTTCTTGCATACTTTGCAGGCTCATTCATCTTTATTTCTGTCTGTCCCAGCTCTTAGTTAGTTTTAGAAATCTGGTTTTCTAGTTAATTATTATTCAAGTATACACTTGGTGCCCATCATCACAGAAACAGTTAAAGTAAAACTCGCTTCTTATAGGTTATGTTTTTAACCCTCAAATCCTACTTTTCCTCCTCTATGAAAACCTGTAACTTCTTTCATGTCATTCCAGCTCTTGTTGCTTTCAAGAGATGGTTATCACTGTCACGCCAGCTGAAGCATTTGCTCCACCTGTTTTGCGCACTGACAGTAGACCGCCGTAATTCAACATGAAGCCAGGGCAAAATGGAATGTAGCTTTATACAGTGAGCGAAAACAAGAAGTATAGGAAGAAGTATGGTGTGGAGGTTTACTAACGGTATAAAACCCTGCACAAACATCTACTAAGGCTTTATAATGTTCATCAGAGGGAAATCAAATTCCCCCCCATTTCCTCTTCTCTGGCACAGGTAAAAGAACAAAACCTGGAGACACATACATGACATGGTAGAACTTTCCATAGGATAGCACTTGGAGTATTTTTTATTAAAATTTTAGTTGCAATGATAATGTTATATACAATATTGTTTCATTCTTAAGGGGAAAAGTATCTCTCTGGGATGTTAGGACATTAAATTGAGATGCATCTTGGGGAGAAAGGAAACGTCTGAGGAAAACATGGTCAAGTGCCAGGCACAGATGCATTACATACAATACTCGCTCGACAAAGAGTCCAGAATGGAACTGCTGAGGTGGGAGCTGCACCCCAATGAACCTGGGTGTAAGCTCAGATCTGGAATCCAGTCCCAATTCTATATATACTGACTCTGGACATGTTTAACTTTATGAACCTTCAGCTCCCTCTCTTTAAACAGAACTAATAATGGCATCTAGAAAATTAAACATGATACTGTGTAGAAAGTTCCCCTTTGAAAAAAATAAGCACTCAATAATTGGTAGATTTGACTATGAAAGCTGACAAACAAAAAGAAACAGGTGAAGTCATTTGTGGAGAGACAACTTCCTAGCACTCTATCTGAGATCTTTTATTTTCTTTCTTAGAGAAGAAAGGAAAGGAAAAGACACTGAGAGAATATATAAGATTTTGAACTAATTCATCCCTGTAGCATGGAGCTCTATGAAACAGAAATCCTATTATTGCTTTTTCTCACTCCTCACTTGTTACTCTAAATTTTTGACAGAGAAGCCATTCTTGCAGGATATAAAAATTCTGTTTATGAATACATGTGTCCTTTCATATAAAAATATACATTTGTTAATAGATACATTACTATTTATAAATTTTACATCCCTGGTTTTCTGATTATCTTCTTGAGGCGTACTTCGGTATTTTTGTAGAGATGCCCCATGGCAGTCTGTAAATTATGCCTGTATGGTCAGGAGATTTCTCATTTCCTTTAATTTACCTACCCATTGGGCCTGTATTTAATCTGATGCCTTTCACTGGATCTTGAGCAGGAAAGGACTTTCAGAAAGAACATTATATTCTTTGTTCCAGAGTGCTAACCTACTAATCTAAAAAAAAAGATTATTGATACATAGTGCTGGAGAGCAATGTGGATCATGTAGACCATCTTCCCTGGCACAACCAGAGTCAGCTGGCAGTATAATTCCTACAGACATTTTCCCCCACAGATAGGGGAGTCGAGAGGTAGATCAACTCTTTGACCAACAAGGACTCTCACCATGTCAGTGATCAGACCTTTTCTATTCAGTCCATCATTCCAAGCTATTTTCCGCTACAAATAAGGAAAAAGGCTGAACAATATCAGAAAATCATGAGTCTGAAGAAAACAGGGCACAAGGTATTGTGTGATGACCCAAAAGTAAAAGAGAGCTGAGACATACATAGCCAGCAAGGGTAATTGTCAAATCAAGTGAAATCATTTCAATCTCTGCCTGTTCAAAAGAGATCCAGGATTGCTAGTTCCTTCACAACTTTCCCAGAAGCAAATGTGTACATCAAAGAAAGGAACTATTATTGTAAACCTCAAAGTACCTCTACAGTTTGTATGTACAAGGTCCAGCAGTTAATTTTGAAATAACTATGTATACAAGACAATAGTAGAAAATTAAAATATGCTTAATATGTTCAAGGAAATAGGAGACATGATTTAAAAATTCAATAGATCTGAATACAGAAGGAACAAATGGGAATTGTAGATCTCAAAAAGACAACTGAAATTAAGTCTTAATGGAATACTATAACTGTATTATACAGAGACTAATAGAGAACTGTGGAAGTCAAAATGTAAATCAGAAGAAACTACCCAAAATGAAACGTGAAAGACATAACAAGATGAAAACTACAGGAGAGATGGCAAAGAAAGCAAGCATAGAGCTTATCCTTATTAGGATGACCAGACAAAAAAGAAAGAATGGAAAAAAGATCATGGCTGAGATATTTAGCCACATATTCAGAAAGCAGGCAATATAAATATCAAAAAAGTAAGCACCGTCAGCAGGGCTTGGGCCTGCCTGTACTAACTTTCTGGTTTCATGTCATGTTCGGCCAGCTCTGAGGAATTGGGCTTGCATGCCTGTGCCCTGAACTCTGGAGACTGGGCAGCCTGGGGTGAGTGTCCCCGCACCATCCCGAGCCCAAGGAGGGAGTTAAGATCACTGCTCTCACCAGCCAGGGAACTTTGTGGCTTCCTGCCACACTGGACCAGCTCAGCAGTGCTTGGCTCTGCCTGCCCCACACCCAGTGACCCTCTCTCAATCCGGGAAACTGGGCGGCCAGAGTCCCAGAAGCTCAGAGCATAGAAGAGGATTTCCAGTAGGCCTAGGGGAAGGCTTGGAACAGAAATATAGGAAAATGACAAAACAAAAGACCAAAATGCAATCTCAAGCCTCCAGCCCATCCCAAGAAACCTTAGGAGCTATGTGCATAGAAGAAAATATATGCCACATACCTGAAATAATAGCAACCAAAATAAAGAAGCAACTACAGGAAGCTTTAAAGGAATTCAAACTAGAAATAATCTCCCAAGTAAAAGAAAAAATGATAAAGAAATTAAAGAGATGCTGAACATATCTAAAGAAGACACAATTAAAAAATTGGAGGAACTAAACAAAAAGATAGAATTCCAGGATGAGCAATATAAGAAACAAACAGAATACATGAAGCAGATGCAAAGAGATATACAGGAAATCAAAAATTCCATTGACAGTTGTAAAAACTGCCTCAATGAAAGTGAAGACAGAATTTCAGACCTCGAAGACAAGATTGAAGCTAGTGAACAGGAAAGGACCGATCTTTTAAAAATAACAAGGAATCAGGAAATAACAATTCAATAGCTGTAAGCTGATGTGAAGTAAAACAACATAAGATTGATAGGGATAAATGAAAAAGGAGACAACATAAAGATGTCAAGAGGACATTTAGAGAAGTAATAGCTGAAAATTTCCCAAACATGAGAATGGAAACTGACATCAAGATCAGTGAAGCATATAGAACTCCAAATAACTATAACCAAAATATAACTACACCCAGACATATAATAATCACCATCCCAGAAATCCAACATAACAACAGAATATTAAAAGCTGTCAGAGAGACAAGACAGACCACCTATAAAAAAAAAACCTATCAGAATCACAGCAGACATCTCAGCACAAACAATAAAGAAGAGCATGGAGTGAAGTGTTTCGGATCCTAACGGAAAATGATTTCCAACCTAGACTGATGTACCCTGAAAAACTGTCCTTCGAAATGGATCAAAAATAAGATACTTCTATGACAAAGAACAGCAAAAGAACTTTATGATCACCACGCCAACCCTGCAAAGAATACTGAATGACAGTTTAGATACAATTAGGAAAAAACACTAAGCAAAGCAGACAATTAAGCAGAACGTAAAGATAAAGATGCAACAGCAGAAAGATAACATATAACAGTTATAACCATTAATGTAAATGGTCTCAATGCACCAATTGAAAAAGAAACAGATTGGCAGAATGGATCAAGAAACAACATCCAACCATATGCTGTTTTCAAGAAACCCATCTAACCCAAAAGGAAACTCACAGACTGAAAGTCAAAGGATGGAAAACAATACTTCATGCAACAGGAACCCAAAAAAAAGCAGGGGTAGCTATTCTGTTTGCAGACAATGTGAACTTCAAACCAAGAATGATCCAAAGAGATAAAGAAGGTCACTACATACGTGTTAGGGGAAAATTTAAAGAGGAAGAGATAACAATCTTAAATATATATGCATCAAATTCCAGAGCACCCAGTTATATAAAGCAAGTGTTAATAGAAATGAAAAACCAAATTAGCAATAACACAATTCTAACAGGAGACCTGAACACACCATTGACACCAAAGGACAGATCAACAAGACAGAAAATCAGCAAAGAAATAACAGAAACTGAATCACAGCTGTGAACAAATATATGTCGATAGACATATACAGAGTGTTCCACCCAACGACATCAGAATACACATTCTTCTCAGCAGTACATGGGACATTCTTTAAAACAGACCATATTACTAGCCCACTGAACATATTTAAATAAGTGCAAAAAAGTTGAAATTATCACATGCATGTTGTCAGATCATAGCACCATGAAACTAGAAATTAATGATAAGACATACTGCAAAATTCCCACAAACACATAGAAACTGAATAACACACTCTTGAATAATCGGTGGGTCACAGGAGAAATTAAAGAAGAAATTAAACAATACCAACAAACAAATGGAAATACAAATACAACTTACCAGAATCTGTGGGATACAATGAAAGCTGTCCTCAAAGGAAAATTTATTGCACTGAGTTCCCATGTCAGGAAAACAGAACGAATACAAATAAATAACCTGATGCTATACCTCAAACATCTAGAAAAAGAAGAGCAAGTCACGGGGCTGGGGATTTAGCTCAGCGACATAAGCGCCTGCCTTGCAAGCAGGCAGTCGTGAGTTGGATCCCCGGTACCGATAAAAAAGAAAAAGACCAAAAAAAAAAAAAAAAAAAAAAAAAAGAAGAACAAGTCAAGCCCAAAGCCAAAAGAAGGGAGGAAATTATAAAAATCAGAGCAGAAATTAATGCAATAGAGACTAAGAAAACAATCCAAAGAATCAATAAATCAAAGAGTTGGTTCTTTGAAAGAAAAAATAAAATCGATAAACCCCTAGCCAACCTTATTTTTTAAAGGGAAGAAAAAGCTCAAATTCATGCAATAAGGAATGAAAAAGGCAAAATCACTACAGACTCTATAGAAATACAGAAAATTATCAACACCTATTTTGAAAACCTCTACTCTCATAGATTTGATAACACAGAAAAAATAGACAGATTCCTAGAAACATATGAAGTACCAAAGCGGGATCAAGAAGATGTAAAACTGCTGAATAACCCCATTTCTATTAATGAAATTGAAAATTTAATTAAGTCCTTACCTACAAAGAAGAGCCCAGGCCCAGATGGATTCACTGTGGAATTCTACAAGAAATACAAAGAAGACCTAATGCCGACACTCCTTAAACTCTTCAATGAAACTGAAAGGGAAGCAATCCTTCCTAAGTCATTCCTGGAAGCAAATATTACTCTAGTACCAAAACTTGAGAAAGACCCAGCTACAAAAGAGAACTACAGACCAATCTCCCTGATGAGCACAGATGCAAAAATCCTCAATAAAATATTGGCAAATAAGATGGAGCAAATCATCAAGATTATACACCATGACCAAGTGGGATTCATCCCAGGCATACAGGGATGGTTGTATAAATCAATAAATCAATAAATGTAATCCACCATATCAATAAAACCAAAAGTAAGAATCACATGATCATTTCTATAGATGCAGAAAAAGCTTTTGATAAGGTCCAACATTCATTCGTGATAATAACCTTACAGAAAATTGGAATACATGGTCTTTATCTCAATATAATAAAGGACATCTATGACAAACCAACAGCCAGTATCATACTAAATGGCCAAAAATTGAAGGCCTTTACTTTAAAATCAGGCACAAAACAAAGATGTCCCTTATCACTGCTCCTATTTAATATAGTACTGGAAATACTAGCCAGAGCAATTAGACAAGAGAGAAATAAAAGGGGTAAAGATAAGAAAAGAAGTTAAATTATCATTATTTGCGAGTGACATGATACTTTACGTAGAAGGCCCCCAAAACTCCATTGAAAGACTCCTAGATATAATAAATAAATTCAGCAATGTAGCTGGATACAAAATCAATACTCAAAAATCAATAGCATTTCTATACAAGAACAACAAGTTCACAGAGAGAGAAATAAGAGAAGCTATACCCTTCATACTAGCAACTAAAAAAATGAAATATTTAGGAATTATTCTCACGAAAGAAATGAAAGATCTACATAGGGAAAATTGTAATACACTGAAAAATGAAATTTAAGAGGATCTCAGAAAATGGAAAGACATCCCTTGCTCATGGATAGGAAGAATAAATATTGTGAAAATGGCCATTCTCCCAAAACTCTTATACAGATTCAATGCAATCCCAATAAAAATACCATCAACATCAACATACCTCATAGATCTAGAGAAATCACTCCTAAAATTCATCTGGAACCAGAAGAGACCTAGAATAGCAAGGACAATTCTAAGCAGCAAAAGCAAGGCAGGAGGCATCACAATCCCTGACTTGAAGTTATACTACAAAGCAACTGTAGTAAAATCAACATGGTACTAGAATAATACAGAGCCGAAGATCAATGGAATAGATTAGAAGATACAACCACAACTACAAACACACTCAACCACCTTATCTTTGATAAAAGGGCCAAACATGTTCACTGGAAGAATGACAGTCTCTTTAATAAATGGTGTTGGAAAAACTGGCTCTCCATATGCCAAAAACTAAGACTAGACCCATGTCTATCACCATGTACTAAATTAAAATCTAAATGGATCAAAGATCTGAATATTAAAACAGAAACATTAAATCAATTGGAAGACAAGTTGGTTAAAAACCTTGAAGACACAGGAGTAGGTAGAGAATTCATGAACAGGCATCAAACCTCATGGGAAATACTTCCCAGAATCAACAACTGGGATCATGTCTTATTAAAAAATTTTTACACATCAAAAGAAATCTCTAGCGTAGTGAGAAGAAAACCTACAAACTGGGAAACAATCTTAGTGAACTGTCCCTCAGACAAAGGACTTCTGTCTAAAACATATAAAGAATTTTTAAAAATCAGACCCCCAAAATTCAAGGATCCAATCCAAACATGGGCATCTGAGATGAATACACAATTCTCAGATGAAGAAATACAAATGGCAAATAAATACATGAAAAAATGTTCATCATCATTACTCATTACAGAAATGCAAATTAAAACCACACTGAGATTCCATCTCACTCCAGAAAGAGTGGCCAGGATCAAGAAAACTACCAACAACAAATGCTGGAGAGGCTGTGGGGAAAAGGAACTCCCCTGCACAGTTGGTGGGAGTATAGACTGATACAACCATTTTGGAGGTCAGTCTGGAGATTTCTCAGAAAGCTAGGATTGGAGGTCTCATTTGTTCCAGCTATTCCACTTCTGCATATTCCCAGAAGAACTGAAGACTTCATACCACAGTGATATACGTGCACCGGTGTTTATAGCAGCACAATTTGTAATAGCCAGATCTTGGAAACAATCTAAGTGTCCATCAACTAAGGAATGGATAAAAGAGTTGTGGTATTTTTATACAATGGAGTACTACTCAGCTATAAAGAATGATCACATTGAAATATTTATAAATAAGTGGATGCAGCTTGAGACCATACTCATAAGCAAAATAAATAAACTCACATGTATAAATACTGAATAGTTTCCCTAGTGTAAGAAATGAGAAGAATACATAAAAGTATGTGATAATCATGATTCTCCAATATATATTGCTTTGAAGCCTTATAATGTTTTCATTCATTAATTGGAATGGTTTTATTCTGGGTTGTTTGATTTTATTGTCTGTGATGGTATGAACAGCTATTTTGAAAAAAACAAGACCTTATAATAGCTAGTGCTGATTTAATACCACTTTGTTTTGAAGTCCCACCAAGCTTTTGTTCTTCTGTCTCTGTCGGTTTATCATGTTGTATCTTATTGGATTTTATTATATGTGATAGTATAAACAAAATATTTTATAGACAAGGAGATAATATAGTAACCATTGTTCATTTTCTGTTAGTTAGTTCTGAATACTCTGTAATACTTTCATTCTCTTGAATGATTTTACACTATCTTTTTATGTTTGATACTATAGTATATGAAGGTATACGCAAATATTTCAAGGAAAGAGACACTATGATAGCTACTGTTATATCGGATTGCCTTGTGGTAAAACACTATGTTGCTTAAATTGTTGTGTTCTGACCTGTTTTGTTTTGTCCTCTTTTATTTTAATCTTTTTTTAACTTAAAAAAAGTAAGCACCTTATAATAAAGCTGCTTAAGACCAAAAGGTAGATAATAAATCATCAAGAGGAAAAAAATAATTTACCTTAAAAGGAATAATATTGATGACAGCCAACTTTGCAGGCACTATTAACAGTGGGATACAATTGTGAAAACAAATGAAATACAAGAAAACTTTCACCAGGAAGTTAAAATGCTAGCCTTCCCCCACCCCATTCCCAAAAATGGATAGAACTTTGGACGATTCTTCTGTGGGAAATTTGGCCAGCTATAAGAAAAGGCAAAAAAAAAATTTTTTTTAATGATAATTGGATGTTTAAATATCTAGTGCTCCTTGGCTGGATGGTATCCATGCATACAGAAGTTTTAGTGCTTTACTTTTAAATGCAAATACTCAACCAAGCTCTACCCAGGATGCCTGTAAAGCAGAAGTAAGAAACCAAAGAACATAAAAAGGAGAACTTGGGGGGAACAGAGACCCCCGCAGGAAGAAGAAAGTCTAAAATGAAACTTAATGACAGTTAATAATCTCAAGAAAATAAAAGATTAGTTTGCACCCATAATATTTTTGAAAAAGAACAATAATAAAAGATTCGCTCAAATAAATTTAAAAAACATGGTCACAGAAATTTAAAATCTGGCACTATAGTTGAAAAATAACACTGAAGCCCTATCAGGATGTAGAAAAACAAGACCAAAAGCTAGAAGTCAGGAAGATGAGGAAGGTGGATGATTTGTTCAGGACTTTTAAGATCCGGATAAGCATTCTAGAAAGAGCAGCTTCTAAGTAGAAAAGAAATTATCATCAATAAAAAAGGACCGAAGGGATGTGTTCAGAACTGAAGAGAAGACATTATAGAAATCACTGTTCAGCTGTGCTGCGTAACAGATGAAAATTAGCTCACGTCAGGTAGCTGTCATTAAACACCAGGATGCTGCACAAAAAATAATAATAAAGCTGCAAAACTGCAGAAACCTCCAGATTAAGAAAAAAATTAATGATCAAGACCAAAAACGTTAGGAACCAGAGTGGCATCAGATTTCTTAACAGGAACACTGGGCAGGGAGCACTGTGACAGGAAATAAACCCTTCTGTTAAATTCATCACCTAGCAAAAGTCTAAGCAAGTTGTAAGAGCAAAATAAAGGCATTTCAGACACACGCAATCTCAAAACATCTGCACTCCGTGTTCCCTTTCTTGGGAAGCACCTGAAGAACGTACAGCCACAGAGAAAAAAATGGGATTCGGGAAAGAGGTTCGAGCACAGGAGGGACCCTCAAGGGATGGCAGCGGGGGGCCTTCCTGGGATGCCAGCCTATCACAGGCAGCCTGTGCAGACAGGAGTTGGAGAGCAGATGGCTGCTGGAGAGATTTGCCTCAAGAAAAGGGAACCCATAGAGACTTCAGTGTTCCTGAAACTATTGAGAGGCGCTTTCCACAGCCCTTGTTCAAATTTTCACTTTGGAACAAGGTCTTTCTAAGTGGCCCCAGCTGACCTCAAATTTGAGATCCTCTGGCCTCAGCCTCCTGAGTAACTGAGATTACAGATGCTCTGGACAACACCCACTTGACTTTTACAATTGTGTGTGTGTGCGTTTGGTAAAAGCAAAGCAAACAAATACATAAATGATCATGATGTAAACAGTCTGCATGGTATGCTACCATTTATGAAAGAAAAAAATGTATATGCAAATGTGCTCTTTTTTTAAGCCATCAAATGTGTCTGGAAGAGTACACAACAAACAGCTGGCGATGACGACCTTTAGGGGTGGTAAATGGTCAGCGGTGACCATTCGCAGGCATGAACGATAGACCTCAACCTTTGAATCCATTTGAATTTTATGTTGTTTACACATATTCTTCTTTTTAAGCTAAAAGCTTTGTCTTAAAAACACAAAAAGTGATACTGAGATGAGACATAGAGTTAAAAAGAGAGTGACCATCTCCAGAAAACAGGAGTTACTTACTCAATAAATCTAAATATGTGTTTGTCTTGCAAATAACATTATATTTATAGGACAAACAGACAAACATAAGGGGAAAACATCACTCAAACTCCGGCCTGGCAGGTGACCACCATTAAATTTCTAATATGCGTCTTCTGAATTTCTCCTGTGTATGAGGTTTGCCAGTATATCTGTACCCCTCAAATGATATAAAACTGTGTTTGTTTCCAGCTGTTTTCACTCAAGATATATAGTTATCACTTTTTTATTTTTTAAAAAAATTTTTTAAAATTTTTTTAATTTTTTTTAAAAAGCAAAACAGAAAAAAGGATAGAAATGATATAGAATTTCAAAAAATAACAGTAAGAAATCATCACTAGTTAATTGGGGTGAGAATTACATATTGTTATCTTAGAAGCAGTTATTGAACTACCAAGGAATAGTTCTCTGCAAACAGGGCCTCACTATGCAGCTCAGGCTGGCCTTGAACTCATTATGCAGTCCAGGCTGACTTCAAACTCAAGGCAATCCTCCTGTCTCAGCCTCCTGCAGGACCACAAGTATTCACCCCACACCTGGTCCAGACCATTCTTACTGATTGATTTTATTTGCATCATTTTAATCTGGCACAGTTGATTTAACTAATCCCCTACTGATGGATTGCTTTTCACCGCTGTAGACAATGTGTGCATTTTAATTACAGCCCACATTCTTAACTGTTTCCTTTGGCCAAATTCCTACATATTCAATTGCTGTGTCAAATAGCATGAATGTGACTACAAGTCTTAATACATCTTGTGACTTCTCTCCCATAAATTTGTACCAATTTATATGCTGAGCAGAGTCAAAGAACGTCACTCTCTCTCAGACCCTTGCCAATACTCATTTTGCCCAATCTAGAAGATTTTTAAATTTTTAATTGTTATTTAAGGTTGTGTTTCTTGGGCTTTCTGGTGAGGCTGGACAGCTTGCATATATGTTGGCTGAAAAATGCCATTTTTGAGCCCTATCTCCATCCCTGGTACACTGCTGACTGGTGAGCGAGGCGGAAGGTAAACTAAATGGTTTTTTCCTTCAGAATCCACAATCTCACAAAATAAGTAAGTATACAAACAGTACAGCTAGGTTATAAATGCAAGAAGAGCGGAATAAGTGATAAGTTCTTCTGTCAAATCAAAGTGTGTCATGGATCATAAGGAGGAACGCAGAGAAATGGGGACGTAGTCCCAAGAGCAGCGCGTTCAGACACTGTCGTGATACTCAGAACATTTGGGAAGGGTGAATCACCTGCTGTCCTGGGAAGTAAGCTGGGAGAAGACATTGGAGCCCGCCTCTGGAGAACTGGGCCTAGGCCCTCAGACTGGAGGTGCGCACCTCGTATACCAGTCCTGACTTTGAGCCTCCATGTTTGTAGAGTGGCTGGGTGACTTCTCGAAAGGAATTGAGATTCTGCTTCCACCAAAATGGATGCAAAATAATGGTCCCTCAGACATAAACACTGAGCTTATATATTAATCAAAAGAAAAATAATAAACATCTGCCATTTTGGGGGGTTAGTGAACTCTGGAACTTGCATTTAAGGATATGGGTGAGTGTGCATGTGTGTATTGTACACACATTTTTCTATGAAGGGGGTCCATGGCTTTCTTGAAGGAGATGAAAGACTCAGCATCACACTCAGTGATCCAGACACTGGAGAACCATCCAGAATTTCAACAGGAGAGAACCAGTGTCAGATCTGTGAATGACAGCCCTGTCATAGCTGTAGACTGGAGAGCGTGTCAGCAGGAAGAAAAATTAATTATGAAGTTTTGAAAGATAATATCAGTACGGGTATGATTTATTGGGTATTTACTCTGTGCTAGGACAAGTACTATATATTTGGCACTTGTTTTATTTCATTTGCAAGAAGCACATTTAAATGAGAAGGAAACTAACACCTAGACTTATAAAACCAGCCCTAAATGCACCTGACTACAAATGATAGAGTTGACCAGAGTTGACCAAGAGGTTGCATTTTTAATCATGACTCTGCCCCACCTCCCTTGTAAAATACTAATTCCAATTCTTCTGCACCTCATCTCCTACAGCAGTTAGCAATTAATTATTGTAAGAAGCAAAGTGACTCAGTTCGGGACAGAGAACTGTATGACTAGAGCTGCTATTTAGATGAGGAAAGGCAGACAGGCCTTGGTGATTCTTCATTGTTCTGTTTCACAAAGAATTGATTATCTGCTGAGATAATGGTACAAATGCAAAGAAGTCCCTCACTCTGAATGTTGGTTCCTGTTACTTGCTTTCCTTCCTTCCATGGGTTCTTGCAGATTTCAAATACCAAATGAGTTATTTCTTGTAAAAAATAATAATAATAAGCACAAGATGTTATTTTCTACAAGCTTCCTAGTTATTAGCACTTCAGAATAGCAGAACTGTCTGAGCATATTCACACTTTCAGTTATTGTTGATGTGACATGTGCAAACAATGGCATTTGCTTCTAACTTTGGGGACAAATATTAAATGCACAATAAAGCAACTTATAAAAGCTCTGGCCAATTCACCTTGGAGCAGAGAGCTGCATAAGAAGCGCTCTGATGCCCTATTGTCAAATAAAAAGCAAATGTTAACTTTATGTATATTAAACCTCAGAGAAAAGAGCTTAACTCCAAACACCAGTGGGCATGGAACTCCACACTGCAAAAGATCACACATTTCCCATCTTACACGGCCATATGCTCCTGTACATGTCCTTTATGTACAGGACAAAGAAGCCAAAGAAGTAACTCTGACTTTCCAGTCTTCATTTGTAGAAAAGACAGAGGCAGCTATTGCTAGCTTACGTTTTAATGGAAGGCTCTAGAAGGCTTGTTTTCATCATCTTTAAAACAAATATATGAAACTTGTATTAGTCTTCCATTGCTGGGTAACGTTACCACAAATTTTGAGATGTAAACAATACAAATTTACTGTGCATTTCCACGGGTTGGGGTCCAGGGATGGCCTGGTTGGAACCTGTCCTTAGGATCACAAAGGTCGAAAAAATATTAGCTGAGCTGTATTTCTTACAGCAGACATAGGCATGAAAAGGCCCACCTCTAGACCCCTTGGGTTCCTAGCAAAGTTTCTTTCCTTACACCTGAATGACAGAGGCCTCCTTCCCTTGCTGGCTTTCAGCAAGTACTGCTCTCAGCTGCTCCCAAGCCATCCGCAGCTCCTGGGCGTACAATGCAGTCCACAGGCGTTCTCAGGTGTCACCTCACTAGGAAGAGCCCAGCCAGCCTGGTAAGTCAGGCCTGCTGAGGAGAATAAGGACCAGCCAGCTAATTTGGGACCTTAACTGCACCTACAAAATTCATCTATGCCTAACTGGGAAAGATCCTTGTAACACACAGGAGATGGATATCTTGGGGCCATCTTAGAATTCTGCGTACCACACACGCCACATGCTTCTCTTCTGCCAAGTTTTGTAATCTATTTTTGCAAACACTATAAAGCCCATACTTAGGTATCACATGGAACATTTCAGATTGTCTAGTAGGCAACATTTGTGAGAACTTGCTACATGCCAGATGCTATTCTGAGCTTTTGTATGCATGACCTCACTTAAGCATCACTGCGCCTCTCTGCAGAAGATATAATCAGTATCCTGAGCTAGAGGAGAAAACTGAAATGGGACACTGGTGAACGATGTGCCCACCACAGTCCAGTCTGGAAAGCAGCAGAGCAGGAATTCCAGTCCACATCCTTTTTCCTTTAGAATCCTCCTTCCTAACCAAATTCCCATTCAGTTACTATCTTGCTGTATTTTGGTTTCAAGTATACAAAAAGCCCTCCAATGCTGTGATTATCATTCATCCATTTCTCCTGTAGTCTAACTTGCCTCGATTACAAATCAGAGAAAATGTCACACAGACTAAGTCATCCCCTACAGCAAAGGACACACCTAAAAGTCAAATTTTAAAGAAACACAGAAAGCTCGAGCAGTGTACAGCCTGACTTTCGCTAAGGATAGCCCAAAACTTCAGCATCGGCCATTTTAATGTGCATTGTTCTTGGATTTTTATGATGTACTTTGCTGTCTGATTTTACACCACAAATTGATGAATAAGCTTCATCAAAAAGAAAATGCACCAGTTCAGCCCTGGAAAGCAAATTCAGGTCTTTCCAGAGCACCTAACCTGTGTCAGCAGGAATCAGAATACAAATGGAACACATCCATCGAAAACTAATGTCCCCTGACTTGAAATAGCACTTATGCTGATGACATCTTCACTTCGTTGTGAACAGAGGAGTGACCTGCGCTACTGGCTGGAGGAAGAAAATAAAAGGTTGGAACTGGGGAAATGACATTGACACTACCTACTCAAAAGACACCTTGCTTTTTGATAAAAGGACAAAAATGACATTGATTTATGTCTTAATTGTCAGCTGAGTCTCATAAGCAAGCAAAACTACATAGAATGGTCTCTAAGGCCACAAATGTAGGGAGAAAGGCCAACAGAGTAAGATCTTCTTCCCTAGAACTTTCTTATTTTCTCTCCTAGCTGCCCCCCCCCCGCTCCCCAACACTTGTCCTAATAGCAGATGGATATGAATTTTGGACCCAAAATTCCTATAGGATTCAAATACAAAGTTACCCTCCTATAAAATCCTCCTCATCTTTCAAAGCCTGAGATTGGGGAGAGGTGGAGTTGGGAGAATGGCTGATGATATACAGTAGTCTCTATCAATAAGGTAATTTTGGCTGAGAGCAGGAAACAGCTCACCACACGTCTCCCTGTATTCTGGACCCAAAGATGAACTACATTTCCCAGCCTCCTTTGGAGATAGTATGGCTGCAGGACTCAGTTCTGTCCAAAGGAAGTAGACGGAAGGGATGTATCCTACTTCCAGGATTGATACATAAATCCTACTTGACCCTCCATTTTGTGCCCTGAGAAGTCACAAGTTAAATATGTCAACATCTGTTTAACTGAGGTCTTTAAACGTGACATAGAAGCCCCTTCTCACTCCTGTCACCAATTGAAATTCATGCAATCCAGAAATTAGCTTCTATTAAATTAAGCCATTTAACATTAGGGTCTTTCTTTATAGCAGCTACCAATACCTTATCTAAAATAACTGCCTAAATTCTAAAAACTGCAAGGAAGAAAGGCAAATATTTCTAAGAAAAAAGATAGGTTGCTTGTTCAAGCAGGAAAAGTCTATTTGCATGTATTGCTTTGATTGTGTAGGTCAGACGGAAAATGATATGTCAAGGACTTCTATCTACTGTAATAAAAACTGCAGATGAAATGAAGCTCTGATCTATTTTAAAATATCTATTGAAAATTGAATTTGCACATGTATCTCTTTTAAACTCATTCTTGTATCATCGTCTGTGAATAATGTGTTAGAGTATTTTAGTGTTTTCACTTTGGGATTAATAAAAAAAGTTATGCTACATTTAGAAAATATCACTCCTTTGAACCTAAAAATGAACAGAATATTATGGCAGTCAATTCTTGCTGTTTCTTCTGCCAATAACAATTTATCTATACTCCTACAATTTAAATTTATGAAAATTATTGTATTTTGCTAATACATTACTAAATATATTTTATATATATTAATGTTCTGGAAAAGTAGATTTTGCTTACTGTTTGTTTGGTATTTTAATACTCTAATAGGGCTAAGTTACTATGAGAAGAAAAATTTCAGGGAAAATTTTGAAAAACAGATCGAGTCATGCAAGATCCAGCATTTTTTTTTCCACGAGTGTCCGTCAAATACAACTGCACTATAAATATCTTCCTCCAGATCTTCATTGATCTAGTGTACTATTTAAGACTTAATTGTTTTTCTCTGTTTCAGTGTTACTAAGGATGTTCCACATTCAAAGATCATGAGTAATACAAAGACTGTTAATTTTAAGTGAAACCTATAATTTCCCTCACTACCAACATTAAAATAAAATTTCCTCTTCATCATTCATCTACATCCTCATTATATATAATTTATAATCTTAAAAATGTTGTTTGCTTTCATTTATTTTACTTAATTTTATTCAAATGCAATTTATGTATTGCCCATGTAGACTTTCAAACTAGGAAGAAACATGACACGCTTTCTGGTCTGTCTAATAGAATGTGTCCTCAGTTGCAAATTCAGAAATTGGCATTGTGGTTTAAATGTTAGATTCTCCTTGTGAGGCAGCTCCTCCTGCAAGGCAGTTCCTAAGAGAGGGACTATTGGCCCCATTGACCGATTCAGTTTCTGCGTTCCTTTGAAGCCAGACTGGGATTTTGCTAAGATTCTGCCTGGTTGCAATCTCTGACTCTTGCCTATAATCTGCAATGTAGTATACATTCTTCTCATTTTCAAAAATCATCAGGAAGTTTCTTATTCACAATTTCCATTGTACCGAGGCTGCCATGGAACTATACTTACTGTGTCTGTGTGTGTGTGTGTGTGTGTGTGTGTGTGTGTGTGTGTGTGTGTGTTTAGTACAGTACATATTGTCAGTACGTGATGTTTACATTCGTTTTGGGGGATAGGCACATGTACTTAGCAACGTGGGTGGGGAGAGGAAGGAGATGGGGACTCTTCTTCCTCTCCTCACCCATCTCTATCCCCTCCATCTCTAGACCCTTCCCCCATTTTCATTATGAAGATTTGGGGGTGAGAGTACCAGAGATCACACTCACGATCTTGTGCTTGCCAGGCAGGAGCTTGTGCTGCTAAGCTAAACCCCTGCCCCCTGTCCTTTTACTTTGGGACATAATTATATTCATCGTGGGTAATTGACATGTATATATGATGCTTCTTAAATCTCTTTACTTCCTCTACCCTTGGTCTCTTGGTCACTACTGCATTTGCAAATCTCTCTGTCTCCTTTTTTCTGTCTTTTATTTAGCTCTTCTATTGTACTTTGGATTATTCAACCAAGAGAAACTGTATTGTATTTAAGCTTGTGTTTCTGATTAATTTCCCTTAACATTATGCTGTGTGTGTTTTGATATTTCTCCTATTTTTTTCCTTTTGCTAGAAACATACCATAGAAATTTAGACTAGAATAATTTGAGACTGAAATAGACTCTGAAGTCCAGCTCAGAGTAAAATTTACGTTTGTTTCTAAATACATTGTTTTCTTCCTTACGCTTTACCTTGGAGGGCTTCGTCTAAGCCATTATACTGGGAAGGGTATGAAGAGCCGATGAAGATTCACCAGGGAATCATCGGGCCCTTCTCCAGTGAACCGCAGAGTATGACTTTTCCTCAGTCCTTATCCTTAAAGTGCCTGGTGATTTCCACCACTCTTGCTTTATAGCCCTTTCCCAAAAGGCTAATGTTTAATAATATCAATAGTCTATTTAAAGGAATTAGCAATCAAAAATGGATGCTTTTTATTAATTTTTGAGATAATTTATATATACACAATTAGAGTACAATAAGTTAAAATTTTTAAATCAATAATGTAACATAACCAGGAAACATCACTTGATAATTATGTCTAATTTCACATTTGTAGGGAAGAAAAAATGTGTGCGGTGCATTTGTCACAATCAGAGGGTTTTGACCTCCTCTGCTCCACAAAAGCATCTTGTTCTCTAGATTTCCCTGGGGCCCATTCACCCAGCCTCCTTCTGACTTGCATTGTTGTCATTTGAATGTTGTTCTCCCTGAAGGTCAGCTCCTTAGGGAAAGAGAATGTGCTCTGGGCATTTGTGTCTATTCCACAACACCTGTACCTAAGGGGCCCTGAATATATGTTTGCTATATGTACTTTACAATCCTAAAAATAATAATATTAATAATTTGCTCATCAAATTTGCAAATGACTAGAAGGAGCAAGGAGGAACAGCTAATAAGTTAAAGGTAAAAGCTTAAGCATTATAAAAGCTCCCAGAAAACCTTATAAAAAGAAGTAAAAGACCTGGATGATAAAATGCAAAGAAAAACACTAAAGCTAAGAACAAAATGTATGTGTTTAACAGCATATTATACACAGCTGAAGATGGACTTAGTGAACTGGAAGGTAACTCAGAAGAATATATCCAAAATGAAGCCCAGGGAGCAAAAGAAATGCAAATAGGAGGCCCCACAACAGGGCGGGTAGGGGTGCCAGGAAGTCAGACACACATATAACTGGTGTTTTACCACAATGGGGAAGAGAATGGTGGGTGGCTTTTCATACATAAAAGATACCAAGCTAAAGACTCCAGAAAGATAGCGGATTCCAAGAAGACTATGAAAATGAATCTAGATTTGTGTATAGGGAACCTGCACTCTCAGCATTAAGAGACAAGGGCAAAATTTTAAAAGCAGTCTGAGAAAACAGACTACCATCAAAGGAGCCAAACTGTTTCAAAACTGAATCAAATGTTTATAGCCTGGATCTTTTTTTCTGATTGACCCCTCAATCTCACTTTGGAGTCTGTACTATGTAAGGTTTTCTTCCGAAGCTGGGATGCAGGATATAAAAGGGTGAGCAAAAGGAGTAGATGCAGTTTTCCTCTATCACGCCCAGAAGTGGACGGAAAACCAATGTGTAGAAGGTTCAGTGAAGCATATTTCTGCCTAATGTAAGAAGAAATGTCTAGTAATTTGCATTGATGGAACCTGGAATAAGTTACCTTTAGGAAGAAGTAAGTTACTTACCATCAAAGATAATGAAAAGTTCAATGCATTCATTTGTCAAATATTTATTAAGTGTCTGCTATTATACCATACATAGCAATAGAGGTTCACAGTATTTAAACAAGTGTCAACAAAGACAAAGGTCCCTAGAGCTTACACTACAGTGCAAGGAGATGGGCAAGAAGCATGATAAATAGGTGAATCATGAAGGTAAAAGGTAAAAGTGTGACAGGTAGGTTTGCTATATAAAATGTGACAGCCACAGCACATGTTATTTTGCCAAAGAACATCAGGCAGAAGATGAGTGAGCTGTAAAGAGTTAAGGGGTTAAAAGGAATAGATTGGTGGGAGTCCTTTCCAACTCAGCTCCGTCTTATCATGTACTTCAAGATAAGTTTGGGATTTTAGCTAATTAAATCCTATTAACTGCTATGAAATACAATTCAGGGTGACTTTCTGTATTATGTCTATTAATAAAAGCTGTTCATCTTCCCTATCAAATGCCAACAATTTTGCATTTGAAAAGCATTTCTTTTAAAATTCCATAAAGAATGTGGTACCTTCTGTTGGCATCACAGAATTTGGAGACTGGGACAGATAATTAGTATAAGCTTCTTATACTAGTTGTCTTCATGGGAAAGAGATGTAAAGAATCTTCACAGAGCATTCAAAAGTAGACTTGGAGGCTTGCTCTTCAGAATCAGATTGCTTTTGGAAAAAAGAAAAGCCAACAAACATTCAGCTGGCTTTGATTCTAAAAAATAATGTTTGTCTCTGATGTTGACTTCTGTGGTGTCAACCATGTGATGTACAGAAAACTTTAACATGTACGGAATGAAAAGCCAAGAATATCCTCCTTGTTAACTTGTGGTCTTGTGTTGCAGGCAAACAAAAAATCCCTTTGGACGATTGAACCCAATGAAGGCACAGTTCCTGCGGAAGCTAATGTTCCCCTGACACTCACTGCCAACCTGAATGACATTCTGACGTTCAAGGACACAGTCATTTTGGACATTGAAAATAGCAACAGCTATCAGATTCCTGTCCAGGCTTCAGGAATTGGTTCTACCATTGTTTCAGATAAGCCTTTTGCTCCAGAACTTGATTTGGGAGCACATTTTTGGTAGGGAAATATGACGGACCTATGTTTATTGATTATCTCATAAGTTGCACCACCACCTAGTTTAGGAACTTGTTTTTAAGTAAATAGGACAGCCAGGTCAGCTCCTCTCCTGGCCCAGCCACACTTTCTCCATTCTCACTGGGGGCATCAGCCACAAGAAGACATTTCCTACTTACAGCTGGCTACTTTCTCCAATCTGTGTCTGTCTACTTTAGAAATGTAAGGTGTAACCTTCTCCCAAATTTGCAGTCACTTCTCTGTAATGGAATTAGAGTCTCAACCATGACTTATCCTCTTTGATTCCAATATACTGCTAATACCACTCTCTGAAAATAAAACCTAAGCAAAGTATACTCAGGGAGGCAAAAACTTAACTGCAAATATCCTATCAGGTCTTACAAAGTCACTAATTTTTTTGGTATCATTTTTCTACTTGCCTCCTACCATAACACAGTTGAAATATCAGCACTTGGCTTCCTCTGATTATCTGGGGTCTAAATAGAGGATAGAGAGTTTAAATATTTAAATATAATGAGGCACAATGTAGATACCTCTGAGAAGCACAATACAGTATAGATAGGAAAAAGTATGAAGTTTGGATGGAGAGGGTAGAATGTATGTGTGCAGACTTATTTCTGATTCCTCCAGAAAGCCATGCAGTTATCAGTAACTGACCACTGGGGACCAGCTGGATTTGTACCTGCCTGTAAGAGTCCTGTGATTACATCTCACAGGTTATTCCTCCTGCCTTCAGTTCTAACAGCCCCTAAAACCAAGTCATATGCACTGTGCCAGGGAAAATGTAATGGGGTAATCAAGAATCCATTCATGCTTCATTTCCCCTGCCCCACTTAGGAAACATGACATTGGGTTGAAAAATACCATAAACCAATAGCAAATTAAGTAACATGCAAGTCATAGAGTTGAATTGTGTGTGTTTACAAAGAAGCATTCAATTGCACAAATCCTACTTCTGACTGACTGTTGGTCAAAGCTAGGGCATTTTCTTATTCATATTAGTGCTCCTATTTTTAAATTTCTTTACATGTACTCAAATCTAATTATAAAAAATAAGGTGCCACAAACTTAATCTAATTGCATTTTCTTAATCTATGAGTAGTGTTAACCGCAAAAGGTATTTCAACTCTTGGGCTGGGGATTTAGCTCAGTGGCATAAGTGCCTGCCTTGTGAGCAGGCAGTCATGAGTTCAATCCCTGGTACCGAGAAAAAAAAAAAAAAAAGGCATTCCAACTCTTGCCAAGAATTACAGAGTTAACTAACTGTTTTCCTTAAATATATAAACAGCTGTAGTTGTTAGCTATAATTTCCCCTCTGCACAAACCCTATTGTTATTCTTTTTGGCATAAACTCATATTGCCAGCAATAGCCAGAAGAATCATCAAAAGCAGGGATAGGTAAACTACAGCCCACTGCCTGCTTATATAAATAAAGTTTTATCAGTACATGGACTTATGATGGCTGTGTTTCTGTGATTTAAAGATACACTGTGAATAAGTAGAAGACACCCTACCTAGTTTATAAAACAGTACATATTACTTATTATGGTCCTCTCCAAAGCCTACCATTAGCTGTAAAGTTAAACTGTCAGGCAGATTTGCTCCATTGAACATGCCTTACAGACACACATTTAGAGAGAAATTGTTTCACCTGACAGTTGGCAAATATTTCTTCTGATTATCTGATAATTCACCTTATTTATTAGATATGTCATTTCCTAGGGAGGAGCAGCAGATAGGATGAAACCCCAGTCTAATAAACTGTAAAAAATGAAAAGATCCTAAGGTGAGTTTATCTTTGAAGAAACAAAAAAAAAAAAAAACCTAAAATACACTAAACCTATAAATCAGTTTTTTAGACCCCCTACAAATCATATCTGAACTATTTTTAAAATCTCTTAACAAAGAACCAGGCAATCAAGAGGTCCTTAGAAATTAATTTGTAGTCTAGATAATGAAGGAAGGAAGGAAGGAAAAACAACATCATCAAAAGTACATTATCCAAGACAAGTGCCCAGGCTGGATGGTGTTTGGAGCCTGGCCTCTGTTAAAAGATACCTGTTGCTTCTCTTCAGAGCATCCTTTGCATTGAATCCATCAGAAGCATTTCTCTCTGTCCATAGAAATTTGCTCAACACAACTGCAAATATGCTTCTTCTCCAGGAGCTGTTTTGCCTTCCTTTCAGAACATCTCAGAACTGTGTCTCATTAATTAAGGGCTTCTCACTCGGACCGTCTATGTGTTCTGAGCGCTCTTACTCTGCCGGGTGGAGCTCCCTCCCCATAGCCGCTCACTATTGATGGTGACTCTGGGACCAAACCCAGCTTCATACTCCAAGTCTGGGGGCCCTGGAGTAGGAATTACTTCACCCCATCGCTGTGATAGTTCTGGTAGCTTCATGTATTAGGCTTTCTACATTAAAAAAAAATGAATGTCTTGTTCTGTTACTCTTTTTAAATATTTCTCTAAGAGTAAATCTCAAGAGTATGGAGCTGAATGTAAAATCCATAATATAAGTTTTTGCAATATCCTGCCTTTTCTGTTCCAGTCTGGATACCTATTATTACCGCTTCAAGTTGACCAACATGGGACGTCGGATCCAACAGTTGCTCTGGATGACTGATGGTTACCGTCCCCAGAACAAGCTGAACAAGAAGGGACAGACTACAAAGGGACCTGCTTGTCCTTTCCAGCCCCAGGGCTCCCAGGAGCCCAGGGATCCAGCAAGTCCAGTGTTTCAGATTCATCCCATCAGGATGGAGTTATACCCACGCCAGACAATCGATGTGGTTCTAGAAGGCTACTCTGCAACTCCCAAGGTAAGAGGAAAGCACATTTAGAAGCTATTTTTCTCCTAAATAAATCTTTGCTATCCTATGTCTATTTCTTAGGAGAGTCCTTTGACATTTATCTGAGAAAGAATGAGGTTTCACAAGGATTTGGTACAGCACCGTTACCATGGCAGCATCCATTGCTTTCAAGGTTCAGCTCTGCTCAGTTTTCTGTTTGTTTCTATAGCTACCATGAACCCAACCTTAAAGGACCAGTTAAAGCAGGTACTCACTCTCCCAGGGTCAACAGTAACCAGCCAATAAGTCTTAAGAGGGAAACATCCAGTTTTTAATCAAAGCAAATGTTCCTATTAACACGTATCAGTATTAATTTAATGTTTGTTCAAAAAAGTATTCTTATAGATACTCAGAGTTACCTTAGCTAGTTAGATATGGCAACATATACCCAGTTTATCCCCTCCCCAGTGATTCCAATAGCATCACATTTAAAAACATCATCTTTGTATGCATCAGTGAAATAGTCCTGTTTATCTTCAGCAAGTTTGATTTTCTTCTGTTATTTACATTATCACTGCACATTCTGCCTAAAACATTTAATTAGATCCAAACCATGTGTCTATTTATTACATTTCCCTCTTGGATTCTGGAAACCACAAAAAAAAAATAAGAAAAAGACTTTTGAAGTCACTTAAAAGTCCCTCCCATCCCACAAAAGCAGACTTTGTGAATGAAAAATGATGCTTTAACTTCTGCTTGTATTACCATGTCAGGAGGTGAGAGTGAATTTTCTCCTCGTGAAAGAGGAAGCAATAAGAAATTTATCTCCCAGAGACAAGATGGGAAAGTTGATCCATTTCTTCACTTCTTTAGGGTCACCAAGTCCACTTTACCCAATTTACATTATTTTTTCACAGAGCATTTCAGTCAGAATACATTCCCCAGTGCAAAAGAAAAAAATCTTATCTCCCATTACAGAGTCTGTCATGTGTTCCTTCTCTCTGTTACTCAGGGGATCAGCCAACTTTTTGACTGTGCACCATGTGACAAACACCGTGCTGGGCACTGAGGGTGCAGACATGAAGGGAACAGACAGAGCCCCTTATCTCAGAACACTCTCAGCCTGTAAGAGGAGCACACTTACGATGTGGTTATCAAGAGTTGAGCAAGGGTTTTTAAAAAGCATTAAATCTAAGCTACTGGGGCACTAAATTCACTTTCAGCTTTGCTAAAAGCTTCCCTGAATGTGCTTCCAAATCATGCTATATACTGAATTCATTAACATCCCAAACCTGAGCACTCTTCAATACAAGCTATTCATACTATAAATTCATTTTTGATTCTACTTTATTTTTAAAAATGTGCCTTTCTTGAGTGCAAAAAAAATTAGTTTCTAATGCATGATCTTTTAAATACCCAAATATGAAAGACAAAAATTAATCCAACCAGAGTTTTTAATTGGTTTGATAAGAAATTATGTAATTGCCATTTAACCACAAGCCCCATGAAGGATTTTACCCACCTTGTTAATAACTGCTTTGTACACCCAGCCCCTAACTTAGCTCCTGTTGTATAATAATTTATATATGTATATACAGCAAGATATGAATGTAAATTGATTGTGTCCTCAGGGGCAATCAAAAAGAAACATAGAACTCATCAAAGCCAAATTTAGCCAACCAGACCAAAACTGTATGACAGAGAACAATCCCTGAAATCCACTTCGCAGGGAAATGCGGTCTTCCTCATGTCCTTAGCAGATAGTTTGGAATTGATTTGCTTTTGGTGGGTCATTAAGTTTTCTGAGTTATGGTTATTCCAAAGATGTTACTGCATATGTGTGCAGGTAGTCAAAGAAAAGCTGGTGTGTCGCGCTACGGTTGGCACAAAGAAGGGGAAAAGCTTGCTGATGACCGTGGATATCATCTGTGAGTTTGTAGCACCGCTCATCCTGCTGTCTACCAGACAACTCATTTACCGACTGGAAAAGGTCAGTGAGGCTGAGCTCAGGAGCCCAGATGCCCTGAGTGGGGTTGACATGGTTGGGGTTTTCGGTTTGTTTGTTTGTTTGTTTGTTTGCTACTTAGTTTAGGCGATACTGGAGGTTGCAACCAGGGCCTTTGCACTGAGCTACAGTCTCAATGCTTTTTTATTTTCTATGTTTTATTTTCAGAAGAACTCTGGCTAAGTTGCTGAGGCTGAGCTTGAATCTTTCTGCCTCAGTCTCCCAGAGTGCTGGTATTACAGGCATGCTCCACCATAACAGCTATGTTCACCTTTTAATTTCCTAAGTTAAATTAATTGAAGTCCTGTTACAACTATTACCCAGCCAATGTTTCTTTTCAAGTCAGAAACCAGTACACATTCAACTAAAAATTCTGAACCTAAGCCTATAATTCTTTGAAATAAGAATTCTATTTTCATCACTCCTGATGCATAGAACCAAAAAATTAATATTCCAGAGCACTAAAGATGTATTTTAGTCAACCATTTTGCTGTAGGTAACATAAACATCATAGTACAGGATTGGAATAGAATTATCAATGATATTCATAGTCAATAAGAAAAGCTACCACTTCCTGATTAGTATCACTAGATGTGGGCCATGTCCATTACATACATTTTCCCAACTCTGTCTCACAAAAACCCTCCACAGTAGGTCCTGTTATCATTCTTACCAAACACATAAGTAAGCTGGGATGTAAACTGAGCTGTGTAGATCACTGAGCACTGCTGGAAAATAAGTAATCAACAAAAACTGTCGGATTTATAGTCTTTAAAATGTCCAGGACTTTGTATGGCTTCTAAGGCCAGGCAAGACGTGAGAGTCTGGTCCGAGGTCAGAGGAGAGATGGGAGCGGCTGCTCCAGGGCAGGGATTGGGATGCTGAGGGTGGGGGGAGGTACCACAGTGTGTGACTCAACCTACTCCTAAGCAGGCTTCCTTTCAAGAATTGTTTACCATTCAAAAGCAACATGTGCAGAGCATCCACTCTGAGTCAGGGACTGTGCTAGTGCCCAAAGTCTGAAAAACCAGACATAATCAAAGATAAGCGCCAAGTAGAGGTTATAGACTGTAAATAAATAATTCAAATTTTATTGTTTCAATCCCAGTGTAAAGACTGCTTTGGTGTGAAAACATAGATCGGGAGACACAGCCTTAGCTATACATGTGGTCATAGGCAGCTTCCTTGAGCAGGAGACTCAAATTGTTAGTCTAGAGACCATCGAGAAGAAAAGGATCGTAGGCAGAAGGAACAGCTCATGCCAAAGGCCTGCACTGGGAAGGAGCCTGGAGAGCCTGAAAAAAGTCTACCTTGACAGAGAATGAATGACTAGAGATTTCCCTGGAGAACAGGCAGAGGCCAGGTGTGAGTGGCATGCCTCTAATACATGTTCAGGACTTTGGATTCTGTTCTTGTAACCTTTTGAGTGATTCAGGGAGGGCAGTGACATAGTGAAAATTATTCATCAGGACAGCCATGCTGGCTGCTGAGCAGAATATTTATTCACACTTCTCAGGTCCCATGCACTGCACCAGGGTCTAGCGTTACGCAGTGAGAATGGGCCCTCTCTGAAGTTCACAGCCTACTGGGAAGACCAAGAACAAAGGAAGCCATTGTCCTGTCATGTGATCTACGCTGTCATACAAAAATGCTAGGTGTGGTAGTGCCTGCCTAACCATGGGGAGACTAGTGAAATTCCTTTCATTACCTTGAGTCTTTCAGGAGAATGTTGAAGACCATTTATTCTGGTACTAAATTCCATCATATATCATTTGTCAAAACAAAGAAAAGTGTACTTGAGCACTACCATGTGTAAGGTGCTCTGCTGGGAGATGAATAAAGGAACTATATAGTCCAATGGGGGAGGCGAGATATACAAGTTTAATTCAAATCAATAAATTATGTTTAAGTACCTACAGCGTGGTGGGCATCTACAATGTCTAGGGCAAAAAAGATACAGCAAAGAGCATTGAAGACGTAGAAGAAAAGTTCAGTGAAAGCAAAGCCAAACATGAAGCTACCAAAGTCAATGACACATGTGGAAAGGAAATACTATGGATTTGCATTGGGCTGGGGATGTGGCTCAGGAGTGGGGCACTGCCTAGCATGTATGAGGCCAGGCATGCAGAAAAAAATAGCCTTAACCACAGTTATTGTTTCATTATTCTCCTTTAAACTCTTTCTTTTCAAGTAATCAGGAAAGATATTTATTAGCAACAGCTGCACTGAATGAGGTGGCATCATATTTTCTCTAAACACAGCTATTCAGGGAAAATTCGGTGAACATTTATTGAATAGCTATTCCGTGCAAGACATTATAATAGATGTTAAATATGCAGCTTAGTTTTATTAGATTTTTCTAAGCCCACAAACACTCATAAAAAGACGGGGATAGTGCTCTTTTTCTTCTTTATATTCTCGTGCCTTTTGGGGGGGCGTAGCATATTTTTGCTTTAAATGCCTATTGTTTGAGTTCATGGCTGAATTAAAATATGCAAATATTCTGAGTATGGCAGTCACTTCTTGTTGAATTAAAACGTGCATACAGTCACAGCTCCCCGCTGTGTGTTTATATCCTCCTCTCCTTCCCCCACATATCAGAAGTTTGAAATCTTTCCTGCTACTGTATTTTCATTGTTCATCTCCTGCCCACATTTCCTGCGTACCAGGGATGTTGAATAAATGCAACTTCATTACAGCATGTGTAACAGACCCGTGAGGTCTTGATATTCAGATTTAATTGTCTGACACCCAATTATCTGTTCTGCTTCCTTGTTGTCAGCTCACGGCAGCGTGTCTTATTTGGCTCATTAGAATATAATGATACGAACCTCGCCTATGGAAAAGGTTTTTCTATAACTGTTTCCACAGATGAGATCTACTTTATAACAATTGCACCATTCATAAGCTGTGGAGATGAAACTACATCTCTGTGGGATTGAAAAGGTCAATTGAAACTTTCAGCCTGTTTGCTTCATGAAGTTCTAGCAGCAAATTCTGTCTGCTGATATTTGGGGAGACAATCCAGAGAGAAGGGGTCATTTTAAAATAGATCAGCGTCTCTGGGCTTCAACTCCTCATCACCACTCTCTGAATGGCCTCTTGCCAGAACCATTCAGGTGTGGCGTCTTCACTTCAAAGCCATCTGCAGTGACACAGCAGCCTCCAGGGAAGGTCAGTTCTTGATGCAGCCTGCTACTTAGTAGGTCTAAGTGTGCTGGTTCATCCCTCCCTAACCTGGGGTGTGGCAACCTGCAGAATTCAATGTGCAACAGAATTCAACGTCTGTGCTTCATTAGAGGGAGAGAATCAAAGACTGACATTGAATGGCTAGTGTCCTTGGTGTGCACCAGGAGCTAGTGCAGAGGCCAGAGGCTACAGCCAAGGGACAGTGGCCACCTATTGTAGTCAGGGGTTGTGCAGAGAACAATTAGAATCAGGACATGGAGTTTATAATATTATTTTTATAATGGTCACCAGGAGTTAACACAAGAAAATGCAGGAAATCTACCCGCAACACCAAACTCATAGAATATTTAGTCAAGGGCCTAAATCCCACAGCGATGTCCCACATGAGTCTGGATGAAAACCCAGAGCTCATGACAGTGCTTCCCATGAGTCCAACTGGATGTCCAGACCTCATAAGAAGGATTCATGACAGTCTCTTTTATGGATCCGTGCCAGGAAGGCCCAAAGGTCAGCAGTGGAAGCCAGAAAGTCCATGCCAACGGGTGAAGGAGCTGTGCTGGTGGGGTGAGGGTTCTAGGCTAGAGCTAAGAAGTCACACTCACAGCAAAGACCAAGGCTGTCCTGAAAGGCACCACGGCCATCCCCAGTGACACGGAGGCCCCCAGCTCCTCCAACGACAAGCACAGTTGGGTACATGCCAGGAAGCCATCGTGACGAGTTCATCCTGGAGACCAAGTGGCACATGTCTTCCCCTCCAGAGACAGGAAGCAATGCTCAATGTGAGGACCAGAGCTTCTCCAGGAGAACCAATGGCTCAAACAGCAACTCATAGGAGAACCCACAATGCCTCAACGCAATAATGCCTTAACGCCTTAACAAACTCCTTCTCCTTCTATTTATGCTGGCAGCTTTCCTCGGGTGGAGCATCTTCGCTCAGTGCTATGCTGATGTAGTCCAGCTGGTCTTACATTGACCACCAGTTCTTAATCCATAACACCACCCAAGCTCGCCCAGGCCAAGAACCACGTGGAAGGAAGACTATGCGGGACAAAAACTGAAAGGCAGTCAGATCAGAATGTAAAACCAACTGAAACTGGAGGATTTAAAGAGGCAAATCCAACACAGAAGCCTGGAAAAAACAGGCTGCAATTTCAGAAGAGCCCAGGAATGATTGCAGGGAGGTTCTTTTTTGGAGGCCACAGAGTAAGGCTTCCTGATGATTCTAAATGACCCCTCTCTGGAGCACACAAGAAAGAATGTGAGCCCGAAATCAGAATGAGAAAAATCCAATCTCACCTGCAACTTCCAGTTCAATATCCATGTCAGATGCTTTCTCTGCGGGAAAATTTAAGTATGATTTATCTAACAGTGAGAATATTCTTCTAAATCATCTCTCCTGCTGGTGTCAGGAAAGGAAAATAGTTACAAGAATTTGTCTATATAACAAGATAAGCAGGCTAGCAACTTGGGTATTTTAAGCATAGAAAAAGCATTACATAAGGGCAAATATTTATCTCATACAGCAATACCTAGATTCTTTCACAAGATAGTGCTGATTTATTAGGCTCTGTCCCATGACATTGTGGAAGCTCCTATAGGAATAGTTCTAAGCAGAAGCATGGATTCTGTAGGCTTTCTTCACCTAGGCAACAAGAGTCAGAAATCTAATCTATCTTTTCTAGATTCTGTAGATCTGCTTTTCAGTAGCCCACCACACATCATTCCAGACAATTTCTATAAACCTCTACCAGAGGACATAAATACCTGAAGGGGGGTTGTAGGTGGCACTGAACTTTGTGTCTAACATGGATGTAAGACCTTGTTAACCATAGTTTGGTTTGTTTTTTCTTTTTTCCTTTTCCACAGAAACCTAACACTATCCTGGAACCTGATTACCAGCCCTTGGTCATAAAGAACATTTCCACCCTCCCTGTGAACATACTGATCTCAACAACTGAGCCCTTCTTTCTTTGTGAGACTGATAAATCCCTGCTGCCTTCCATGCCTGAGGTAACACGAGGGTGGGCTGTGTGTGTGGCGAGGATAATAATAATATACTGCCTGCCTTCAGAAAAATAGAGGGAGCCAACAGGAAAGACCACAGAAAATTTGAAACGAGTAATAAATAAACTCCAGTATCGATCAGTGGGAACATTATGAGCATTATCCTTAATGGTGTGCGAATTTTCAGCTCACTGTGATACCCGCTTTGCTCCTGCGCATTATAATACAGCCAATATGTAGAAACCAGTGGTTTCTGACTAGTGATAGAGGTTTTAATTCTCCTCCATCAAAGCCAACCAAAACTCCATAGCCAAAGAAATGAGAGAATAGCCAAGACCAGTCCCCAAACCAGCAAGCCCATCACTGAACTCTAGAAAAACTGGACCAGGCTGGGGAGGGACTCGGAACTCACCCTGCAATGGGCTGGAGCAAGATTCAGCAGTCTCCAACAGCCCTACACGAGGGTCCCTGAGATCTTCTGGGCACCAGGGCACCAGTGAGAATGGTTGACCATGGCCAAGTGATGCTGCAGAGCTGTGGGAAAGGAGGATTGAAAGGAATCCAGTTCCCTACACCACACACACACCACCTCCCCATCTAGGGAGACAGCTAACAGAGAAGCCATATGATACAGAGAGGGAGGACAAGATCTCAGAAGAGAAGGCCTGGGACTTAGATTTGCTGTAAGCCAGTGTCAGGGAGATCATCTTGGGGAGAGCGGGGACAGAGCACTTGGTGACAGGGTGCTCCAGACAGTACCCATCCAGAGGCTGTGAACTGCCCCACGGTGCAACACACACATACACACACACACACACACACACACACACACACACACACACATACACACTGATCCCTGGATAGGCAAGTCTCCTTTGAGCACAAGGGGGAAAATATCAGCTAAGAATAGAGAAGAAAAAGGAAAAAATGATTCTACGAAGAGACAGATGAGGCAGAAAAGACAGAATAGACACTCTGAAAAAGGACTTAGCCAAGGAAGAAGTTCAAAAGTACAGACAGACAATTCTCTATGGCCTCCGAAAAAGTACAGATAATATAACTTGGCTCTGGAAAGAACTCAAGAATGAGACGCAAGTGCTCAAAGAGGAGATGAGAAGCAAACTCAGAGCACAGGAAAACAAGTGGACGAGAGAACGGGAAGATTCACACAAGGCACCTTTCTCTATCTGGGTGGGAGATGAGGCCCTCGCTTGTTCCTCCTGAGATCTTAATAGGATAAAAGTAGAGATTTCCAAGAGAGAAAGATCCCAGAGCAGTAAAATAAAGGGAGAAGCAGATAGGCATAGTCAAATAATGAGAGATTTAAGAAGATAGAAAATTTAGAGTTGAGAAAAAGCCACAGAAATCTGCATCCCCAAAAAATGTTGCCGTAAAGCTGTGAAAAATAAACTTGTTCCAGCCAGGCGTGGTGGCTCAGGCCTGTAATCCCGGCACTCTGGAGGCTGAGGCAGGAGGATCGTTGTGAGTTCGAGACCAGCCTGGGCTACAAAGTGAGCTCAGTGCCTGCCCGAGCTGCATAGAGACCCTGTCTCAAAAACATAAAAATAAATAAACTTGTTCCACCCAGTGGGCTCTGGGTGGGCTCTGAGCTCAGAGCCAGTAAGTATGAGGAGAGGGCTGGAAACAAAATGGAGAGACACCTTGCTCTGGGCACACCCAGAAGGTGCGGACAGGTGGCTTTGATGTCAAGACAAAAATGGTGCTCTTCCCCAGAGAAGCTACTTTAAACGATGAAATTTCATGCTCCGTGTGTTTTCAGTATCAGTGCTGCTGAGGGAGCCTCCATCCCCATTCATCTATTCTGGTATCTGGGGCGCACCCAGGGCTTGATTGTCACTCTCCGCCCAGGAGAGACTGTTCAGTGGGCCAACTCAATGGCAGGCGTTTAGAAGTGGTGGCCTCTTGGTTGTTGAGATGTCAGGGTGGGTCAGGAACTTCAGGTTCTTATAATAACTCTGGAAGCAAAGTTTTCACCTTTTTTATTAATTGCCTGTATAATCATAAAGACACATAAACATAATTTTAATAATAGTTTCAATAATCTGCAGGAAAAATATTAACCACCCAATAGAAAAATAGGCAAAAGAAATGAAGAGGTCACACACAGAAAGAAGAAAAATTTGTCTGTCTGTCTCTCTCTCTGTGTATCTCTGTCTCTGACTCTCTCTCCCTCTCTCTCTATCTCTTTGCCTCTCTTCTCTGCCCCTCTCTCTGTCTCTTTCTGTCTGTCTCTCTCTGTCTGTCTGTCTGTCTCTCTGTCTCTCTGTCACTGTGTGTGTGTTGTCTGTCTGTGTCTGTCTGTCTCTCTCTCTCTCTCTCTCTCTCTCTCTCTCTCTCTCTCTCTCTCGTCCAGGCTGGCCTTGAACTCACTGTGTAGCCCACACTAGCCTCAAACCCATTATTCTCCTGTCCCATCACAGCCTGCTAAAATGACTCTTGTCACATGAAAATACACTTGACTTTTTTCATATTAGAAGAAAGCCAAATTAAAATTACCAAGAAATACTTTTTTAAGCTATCAGATTGGCAAAGAGCCGAAATTGGAATGCTCAGAGTTCAGGAGGACATGTGGAAGCAGACATTCTCCTGCAGGTCTGGACACAGCCTATCCGGAGGCGGTGTGGCAATAGTTTGGAAGATTGTAAACGCCCATGCCCTTTGACCTCATAATCCCACACCTGGGAATTTATGCTACAGATACAGATACAATGTACCAGTTGATATATACAGATACAGATGTCTTGATTAACAGAGCAAAAGCTTGGGAGGCAGTGTCCTTCACCAGGGTAAATGAAAGCAGAATTATGCAGTGGAATGAGATGCAGTCTTGCAGAAGGATGAAGGAGCGGCCCACCTGCGGTCTCAGCATTGTGGGTGGCTAGAGCAGGAAGATAACTAGTTTGAGCACAGTCTGGGCAACTTATGGAGACCTTGTCTGGAAATAAAAATTTTAAAAAGGTCTGGGGATGTAGCTCAGTGTGAAGTCCCTGGCTTCAATCACCAGTACCAAAAAGAAAAAGAAAAATATGAAAGAAGGAGACACCTCCATGTGCAGTACTGAATGATTTCCCAGTGAGAAGAGTGAAGTCCAGAACAGTATGCATAGCATGTATCTGGTGCGTAAAAAATATAAAATCAAAAAATGTGATTTATGTCCATTGAAAGTATCTACAAAAATAGTCAAGACATCAGTAACCTTGGTTACCTCACAGGAGGGAAACTCGTTGGCTTGCTTAAGGGATAGGAAAATGGGCACAAGATGACTTGATTTGCATTGTTCTATCTGTTCAAAATGTAAATGAAATATTTTAAAAATATTTTTCAAAATAAGATGCCACACTTTGTCCGAGCGCAGAATAACGGAGACTATTCAACGGTGAGGTAGAGCTTAGTGAAGTCCCAGAACTTACTGATAGCCAAAGAATTCTGTGGCATCTAAGAAAAGAAGAACTCTATCAGAGATAGATTTCATACTAAGATCAGATTTCTCCCCGACAATGTAACACCAAATGGCCACAGAGCAATGACTTGGCATTTTGAAACAAGGTTTGACCCAAGAATTTCATAACCCACCAAAACATCCTTTGAGAATAAAGGTAACAGGCAGCGCTCTCCGGAGCAAGGAATCACTGAATCAGTATTCACGTGCGCTTGGCCGAAAACAGTGGAATAAAATACAGCTACACAGAAAAGTTAACAACTGCCGGCAAACCGTGAGAGCGACTACCACGGGCCCGCGACTGAGAATGCACAGTGCTGGGCTCTGGGGTTTCATTTCGTATCAATAAAAACTGAAAATCTATAATCATCTTTTTAATTATTGAAAAGGGGTAATAGTACCAACTAATATTTATATACCATGCACTGTCCTAAAACACCTCACACACATATTAACTCATTCCATCGTCTTAAAAAGAAATGGTGAGTATTATGATCCTGTTTTACAGATGGAAAGATTGAGGTTCAAACTTTGCCCAAGGTCATACAAGGCATGTTCAAAATATACACCAAATGTTTAATTTTTTTAAATTACTACAATAAACGATCTATTAGTATTAATCCCCTTCAAAATACTTCCTGTTGCTGTATACACATCCCACTTTCTGTAACAGTTCTGAAAGTCCTCTTTCATGAGTGTCTTTAAAATGTGTTACCACAAATACAGTGAATTCTGCTGTTGCATGCTGTCCAGTGGAAAGCAGGCTGGTAAAAACATGACTTTGCCTCCTCATCTGCCTTACTCCCCAGATCTCTCACCAGGCAACTTCCGGCTCTTCTCCAAAGCCAAATGACCACGAAAATTAAATGTTTTTAATTGATTCAGGACATCAATAGAGCCACATTAGCACAACTAAAGAAACTAAAGAGAACACCCAGAACTGCATCAGAAAATTACAGAAACCACGCGATAAGTGTGTTGGAAGAGAGGAGTTTTTTGAGGGGAATTAATGGCAACGTGTCTTTTACTGTAAAGGGGGGGGGGAAATTTAGGTATTCACCGTAGTTTTTGATCACACCTGATACAAGTTGTAACAAGGGAAACCACAATTTAGCTGAGAGCAGACTGAGTTCTTAACCTTAGGAAGCAACATCCCTTCCATACAAAAAAATTTCTTCAGTTTTGTTAAACTCAAAAATGTATTTAATAAAATAGTATAATCTAATTCCATTTTATTAAATTCTACTATTCCTCCATTATGTGTGGACTAACAGTTTCAAAATATTAACTCTGAGAAATTTTGAAATTTTAGATAGATAGACCTTTAATTTAATTGTTGTTCTTTTATATATATAATATACATTTCTACCAAACAACAGTCATTCCACTAGACAAAAGATTGTAGGTTGACTTTCAAAGATATTTAACCCGTGGGGGAAAAAACAACAAAGACATTTAACCCATGAGCTGCTGTAAACCATGTGGGGATTAGGAGGAGAAACAAACCAACTCACCCTTCCCGTGAGTCAGCAGGAGGCGTGCTGGGCCTGGGAGGAGTAACAAAAAGCCAATTTGCCCTTCCTGTGAGACAACTGGGGTGCAGGCTGGAAGCTAAGAACACCTGCGCCCCTCTATTGTCCTCCCCCCATAAGTAACCAGCTGATCCGGAGGACAGGCTGAGTTGATAGCAACTGAGGTACAGAAACTTGTATTATTTGATCGACTTTACAGGCCTCACACCAGGAGTCTGAGCATCTATTGAGAGGATAACAATATGCAATATAGCAACTATGGGGGACTTTCTTTTGTCTTGTTTTTGAAATCCAATGTTGTTCTCACTATTTTGTTTTGTTCCATTTTATTGATTTGTTTTATTCAATGTTCCATTTTGATTGGCTTTATTCTATCTTATTTGGTTTTAGTCTCTTTAATATATGCTTTCATTCTTTTGTTTTGATTGATTTTATTCTATTTTGTTTGATTTTATTATATCTGATGGTTTGGACCGCAATTTTGAAGAAAACAAGAGACATTATAGTAACCATTGTTGATTTCCTATTGTCTTGTTTTGAAATCCTATATCACTTTTGTTGTTCTATTCTGATTAGCTTTATTCTGTTTTGTTTGGTTTGGTTTTATTCTCTTTAAAGTAAATTTAAAGCATGAAGATATTTAAACACCAACTATGACAATCCCAAGCACATAGATATCACAGGTTACAAGGTAGGGTGTGCATTATGTCCATCCATGTGAGCCAACCTGTAAAGTCACAGTACAGATTGTCCACTGTGGAAACCAGTGTGGAGTTTCTTTAAAACACTAGGATTAGAATTCCCTAGCTATGCCCTTTCTGGGTGTCTTCCTAGAAGAATTAAAATCATCATACCACAGTGACATATGTGCACCCATGTTTATAGCAGCACAGTTTGTTAATAGCTAAATCTTGGAAACAACCCAGATGCCCATCAACCAAGGAATGGATAAAACAGGTATGGTTTTTTTATACAGTAGAGTACTACTCAGCCATAAAGAAGACTTTTAGAGGTAAATGGATGCGACTCGAGACCATAATAAATCAGACCCATATGTATAAACATCATATTGTCTCACTAGTGTGAGAAACTGAATGAGGACATAAGGTTCAAAATGTACAATAGGTGTTATGAATTGAGAAGAAACCGTTCAAAAGAAAAGACAAACTCTGATGGGGGAAGGGAGGAAGGAAAAAGAAAAAATATATCTATACACAAGATAGTTGAGATAGTTATACAACTAGTTTCTCTTAGTTCATTGAAAAGAAAGGTTTGTGCTTCTATTGTTTGGACCAGATATCATACTTATATCTTGTACTCTGAATAACTATTATGCAGACAACAATACCCAATGTATTAATTATTGTAACTCTCCTACTAATCTGCTTTGAAACTCTGTTTTATGGTGGGGTTTTTTTCCTCTTTAAAATAAAACAAAAGTACAGGTTGTCCGTGTGACTTTGAGATGGGATGAGGTAGATTGAAGCAACCTCTCTCTTCCCTTCCTTTCCCTTCCCTTCCCTTCCCTTCCTCCCTTTCTCTCTGTCTCTCTCTCTCTCTGTGTCTCTCTCTCTCTCTCTCTCTCTCTCTCTCTCTCTCTCTCTCTCTCTCTCTCATTGTTGAATCAAGTGATTGGCTTTATCAGCTGAAGCCATCTGGCCATGTCACAGGTAAAAGCCTGAACTGTTTTAGCCCCTTGGAGAGGTGGCAGTTCCGGACAGCACTCCTCCTCGTGCTTCAGAGTGTTGGCTGCAAAACCAGGAGGTGCCTTTCATTGCCAGTTAAATTTGGGAATTGAGCAATGTCTAAAAAAGCCAACCCAGGATGGGCTTTTCTATTGGAATGTATTTTTACAGGCAGAGACATCAAGGAACATGTAGGGATTTGAATCAAAGACAGAAAAGAGCAAATAAAATCTCCTGAACAAACTCTGTACGTCTCTAGAATGTCATTTTAAGTTGAATAGAAAACTGCAGGAAATGGACAATGCTGTGCTTAAGAGTTAGGATTGCAAACACTGGAAAGAAATTACCTAATCTGTCCTTTTCCGGGTCACTCTAGACAGCGTCCTCCCCTCCCCCAGTGCCCTAGCAGGCCTTTTACATTTTCCTTAAGCAAAGAACTTTCCCTCCAGTCTGGCAGGAACACTGCACAATCTAATTTATTTTCAGTTCAGAATATTTAATATTAGCTATTCGCTGTAGACCTGGCCTCTTACAGTTTCTGTAATCCTTGTAACCCTACAACAATTACCAAGATCTTTCCTTTCAAATAATTCCTCCCAGATTTGCCTTGCTTTCATTTTCACCTATCAAAATATATGCCTCTGTCTATAGATCTACATTTACCTATGGCTGTGGTCTTAGCCTATTTTCTGTCATCCTAATACCCAAGACTGGGCAATTTACGAGGAAAAGGTTATTTGGGTTCACAGTTCTAGAGGCTGGAAAATCTAAGAGCATAATTCCATGGCAGCCTTATGCTGCTCCACGCAGTGGAAAACAGGTGGGCAAGTGGACATACGTGGAAAAGACAGGACAGTCCTTGCTTTATAAAAACCTAGAGGTAACTAATCTAGTCCCATGGGACCAAGAACTCACTCCTCTGAGAACGATGCTAATCTCCTCTCAGGGCTCCATCCCCATGAACCGAACACCTCCCCCTCGGCCCCAGCACCTCTGCAATGACAGCCAAACTTCAACTTGAGTTTTGGAGGGAGCAATCATAACACTAGCTGTTTAAGTATTCACAACTGTGTGTGTAAATACGTGGGTGTCTCTGTGAATGCATAAGTAAATATAAATAACTTTGGTTGTCTGGTTTCATGTATCAGGCTGGAAATTCATAGTACAAAAGTTGATAATTCCTCACTATCTTATTTGTAGCCTATTAAACTGGATGTTTATGAAGCAAAAAACCTGCTGGTCAAATTTGACCCAACCTACAGAAATGATCTAAACAACTGGGTGGTGGACGAAGTCCTAGAGATTAAGTATGTGGAACACCCTCAGATCGACAGCCTGAACTTGCGTGGGGAAGTCTTTTACCCCAACCTCAGCTTTGAGATGACAGAGGTGGACTTCGGCTGCATCTTGAATGATACCGAAGTTGTCCGCCACATTATGATCACCAACACCAGCCCCCTGCCTGTGAAGTTCCGCTGGCTCTTCCTTGTGACCAATGAGGAAATTCAGAGAAGGTACGGAAATCCCACAGGCCTCTGATGTTCATTCATTTTCTCTTTCAAGCTTTGTACTGGGTTTTCTGTGTCCTTCATATGGCCTTTCATTCATCTTTTTTTGACAGCTAAATCATGGTCCATCCTAGATTCCCAAACTGAAAAAGCAGATACAACTTTGAAGGCCCTGCATATTTCCAGGTTAACAAAGCCATACCCATGAGTCCGCTTTCCTTGGGATTCTAACAATAATATGATCACCAGAAATTTCTTACTAAAAATCTTTGTAGTTTTTTAACTTATTGTTTTATTGTATTAAGAATACCTAATATAAGATCTGCCTTCTTGGTAGGCATTTAGCTCAAGGGCATAAGCGCCTGCCTGGCAATCGAGAGGACATGAGTTCCATCCCCGGTACAAGCAAAAAAAAAAAGATCGACCTTCTTAACAAACTTTAAGTGTATAATACAATACCTATGCATTATAGGTACAATGTCATACGGTAAATCTATAGAACTTACCTTGCTTTGCTGAAATTTTGTGCCTGTTGGTACCCATTTCCTTCACCCCTAGCGCCTGTAACCACCGTCCCACCATTTGATTTATGAATTTTATTATTTTAGTATTTTAGATAATATTTAGCATTTTAGATAACTCATATAAGTAGAACCATACAGTGTCTGCCTTTATGTAACTGACATATTTCTCTGGGCATCATATTCTCATGGTTTACCTATGTTGTCATATATTACGGAATGTCCTTCTGTTTAAGGCTGAATAATAGTCTGTCCTATAGTGTTAAATGCCACGTTTTATTTAACCACCCATTTATTGATTTAAAAACTTAGGTTGTTTCATGATCTTGGCTATTGTAAATATTGCTGCAATGAACGTGGCAGTGCTAACGTCTCTTTGAGATTTTGATTTTGATTCTTTTGGATAAATACACAGCAATGGAATTTCAGGATTGTACAATAGCTCCTCTTTAAATTTTTAGGAACCTCTGTACTGTTTTCCACAGTAGCTTCACCATTTCACTTTCCTGGCAACAATTTTCTCACTCTCTCATAACCCTGACTGTATTTTTTATAATAGCCACCCTCCTTGTGATACCTCACTGTGGTTTTGGTTTGCATTTCCCTGATTATATTGACAGTAAACATTTTAAATATAATTGTTAGCTATTTGTCTTCTTTAGAGAAATGTCTGTCAAGTCTTTAACTCACTTTTGTTGGGTAATTAGCTCCTACTTTGGGGTTAGGCTGCTATTGAGTTGTACAAGTTCCTATGTATTTGGAGATGACCTCTTATCAGATGCGTGGTTTGCAAATTTTTTCCCATTCCATAGGTCCCCTTTTCATTGATCATTTGCTATGCAGAATCTTTTTAGTTTAGTGTAAGCTCATTTATTTAGTTTTGTTTTTGTTGCCTTAGTAAGCACTTCAAACCCAGAGTATGGATTGACTAGGACAATACATTGAGCATGTGCCTTATCTTGCATATTTCTGCTCTGAGATATATATCTATATAAGATATAGATATATATAGATATGTAGATATACTTATGTATTATTTATAGGCATACACAGAGTTATGGAGTAGTGGCAGGTAGTGAGTGCAATATTTTTTTTCTCAATTGGCAACCGGGACTGGTAGGAGTCTGTATATTCCCTTAGTGAGTGTTTTGACAGCTCAGTTTTTAGCATGGGCATGTTGAACAGCCATTCTTAACTGAGGAGACTTCATACTGTTTCCTTAGCGGCTTGTCAGTGCTTCCTGCACAGAAGCTTCACCTTCTATGTGACAGCCACCCTTTTCTTTCTTGTGCTTGTTACCACAGCAACAACAACTTGCTCTGGATGTCATCCATAGACATCTAATGATGACCTAGCATAGCATTGAAACTGGCAGCCAGTCCTAGGCCTGAGCATTGGAGCCTGCTCATTAGATGCCATGGGCTGTTTGGGTTTGCAATGAAATTCTGTAGATGGTGAACATTTAAAATAATCATAGAAAAAAATTGACCAACCTGACCTAATGCTCTCTGAATACCAGTTTTTATGAAATTATTCTGATATAACATAGCTAAATGAGTTTATCCCATCTGGGAGCAAGGACATCCTTTTTTATTTTTGAGAGGACATTTCCATAATTAAAATAATGACATTTTGAAAATGTACTCGGCCAATGGTGGAGATGAGGCACTCGATTTTTATTGATTTAAGCATTTATTTGACCATTTTTCTTTTCCTCAGTATCTTCCTATCATTTGATATTGAGTCTTTGCTTCTAAGTCATTTGCTCATTCATTTAATCAAAGTCATTCAGCAAATATTTGATAAGTTGCTCTTGTAGATCAGATATCATGTGAGCATTTTAAGTAATGGGAACAGTATGTACATGTTAGTTAGAATTCATGGATTCATTTTCTTGCAAGTTACAGGAAGCCTGAACCTCTGCAAAAATTAAAAGGAAAGGAAAGTAATTGGTTCCCACAACTCAAAAGCCCAGATTTATTCTGGCCTCTAGCCTGACTCAAAGCAGATTCGAACAGTAGTGTTATCAGAACCAGGCTGTCTGTCTTTTGGTTCTGTTGGCCTTTGTGTGTTAACCTCATTCTCAGACCAGCTTTTCTAGTCACCAAATAGCTGCCAACTCTCCTGGGGCCATGTCCTTCCAAGCTTTGGACCACTGGGACAGAACATGAGCAACACATCCCCAAATTTCCAGAAGATTCACTCTTATCAGGCCCACTTACATTTCCTGTCCTTCCCACTAATTGGGAAGGGACATACTGGGCACCGTGGGCCTGGCCTCATTCTCACAGATGGTGACCTCTGGACCACTGAGACTTAAGGGAGTGAGAATGGGGTAAGATCTCCAGCGAAAATCACGGCATAGGAAAGAAAGGTTGCTGGAGAGTAAATGGCATACATGCACCACAGTGTCAGCAGCTGGAAGAGGTTATGAGAAACAGTTGTGGAGAGGTGTGTTGGCAGGAGGGTGTGCCAGGCCTGCTATCCCATCAGGCATTTAGACTCTGTTGCAGGCAGTGGTGAGACATATAATCAAGAGAATGACAGAGTCAGGGTTCTTCCAAAAGTAAGTCTTCACAGCATTCAGCACTGTAGCCCGACACATTCCCTTCTGGACTTGCAGAACATGGCGTCATGGCGTCCTCCTGCTTCTCCTATTATTCCCCAACTATTCTCTCTCAGCTCTCTGCCAGGAAGAACTGGGCTCGAGTACTTCAGGCTTCACCCCAGGCCCTCTTCTCTTCTTAACATCTGCCTCCCCGCATTTCAGTCACCCTCTGTGGCTGAGGCCACCAAATGTACATCTCCACCCAAGCCCCACTCTGAGAGTTGGAGCCCATTGAGTTTTTGGCATCTTCTCTTAGATGTCTTCAGGTGACTCACGACTGACGTGCCCCACGTAAATTCCAGTTCTCCCCCTGCTCCTTGCGGCCCATCCCTGCCTCTCCTCCAGGGCACCTTAGCCCAGTGATAACACCACTGTTCCCCCCTCACTGTACTCACCCCACCATGCCTGTCACCCAGGTCTGCCTATTCTGCCTTTTAAGAACCTTATTTCTGTTTCTCTTGCTCTTGCCTTGTTTCAAGCCACCATCATTGTTACTTGGATAACTATGACAGCCCTAATGGGACTCTGCTTCCACACATGCACCATGATGCCTTCTCCATTTGGGAGCCAAGGGACGAGCATGTGGCCACCTTTAAATAACTACTCCATGCTCCTCAGAACAGAGTACAAAATATACACCACAATATTCTAAAGGCTTAGCTTTTGCTGGTGCGTGAGTTCCTCTCGAGTTTCTTCCCATTGGCTCTCCCCCACCATACACCACAGTGCTTACCTAACATGCTGGCTTCTGCCTGTGCTCCCCTATCCAACTGCCCCATCTCTCCTAGAAGCTCTTCTCCTACTCTGATCCCTCCTGATCCCCCCTCAAATCTCAGTTTCAGCATCGTTCCCCCACAGGCCTTCTCTGAGACCTTGCTCAAGCCAGAGTCAGGCCGTGGGCATTGGTAGCCCCACCTTCTTTGTGACACACATTACAGCTGTACTTATGGCTCATTGTCCGTCTTCCAAGCAAGCTCTGACCCCTGTGAGGCCAGTGAGCAGTATGCCCTGTCACCTCTGGGAAACCCCAGGCCTAATACTACCCTTAGCATAGACAAAAATCCTCAAAGGAATTTTTTTTAGTTAATCAAATGTTCCCTCTTTGATGTTTGTAGAGAGATGGAGACAGTTTCATAATTGGTTGAAGATTCTTTCCTGTTAGCTCCCAAGCACCTGCCAAATACAAAGATGCAAGGCGTAAATGTCACCTAGACTAGACCAAAAAAAAAAAAAAATGCCACCTGCCCTCCAGACAGGCTTTTTGTGCAGACCATCAGAAGAACATAAAAAAAACCCACTGGCTAAAGGTCATTTTATCTGATATATCAACACTAACCTTTCTTTTTCAATTAGAATTCTTAAGTCTTATGGTTAGTAAAGGAAACAAAAGTATGAGAGAATTTTATTTTTTATTTTTCTTTTATAAGCAAGTATGAGGATGCATAGACACTCCCAACATTTCTGTCACAATACCCATGCACCTGCCAGGAGTGTGTGCATGCACGTGTGGGTGCATGTGTGCACATCTGTACACATGTGGTGCAGGTGTGTGTCCATGGTTCTCTTGTTTGGTAATGCATTTCTTCCAACTTGGCACTTACATCACATATAAAAATAAAGAAGGAAGTAAAGTGGTGAGCATGTTAAATAAGCACTCAAAAGGGGGAAAGCAAGTCCTTGCCTTAACGGCATGCTCACCCACTCAGGTTCACAGCCTTGGCAGGAGTCTCGACTGGCAGAGTGGATGACGGTCTGCCCTTCCCACACGTACACACAGTGAGGACAGTGGTGAGGAGCATTAGGGCTGAGCATTTCTCCTGTAGCTGTCACAGCAGAAATTGAGCCTTCCATGGGTCTGTCTCTAACTGAGAAGCTTGACAAGGACATAGTGCTCCCTGGCACCTGTGCCTCAGAGCCACTAGCTCATGCCTGCACTCAATCCAGCCCTTAGTTTTAAGAGACAAGACTAAAGAAGCATCCCAGGATGCAGAGTAACCCTGGCTGGGCTACTGTCCCTGCCCTGTCCCTACTGCATGCCTGATACAGTCCCACAGCTCAGAGTGGGAGTCCAAGTGGTCTCCACAGACCACTTCGGCTTTTAATTTCCAAATGAGTTTATAAATAACCAAATACAAGGGCCTAAGGGAGAAAAGGATGGTGGCATCCTCATACTATTTTTCTGTGACAAATACCAGCCGTCCACAGCTGTGACTGGAACGCAGGAGAAAGGCCTAAGACCCAGGAGAAAGCCTCATTTCTGGGTGCTTCGGTCTGTCCTCTTCTCCCCCCACTGCTGCCTGGCTGAACTTCCCAAGATGTGATCTAGTCATTGTAGGTAAGGTCTTGAGCTCTGAGGTCATATGTGGCTGGGGGGAGTCCAAGCTCTGTGATGATGAACACGGGTTTACTCACTTATAAGATGGGGGTACTGCAGGAGCCTTTAAGAATTGCTAGGATAAAACCAAGCATGTCTGTGAAGTGCACGCATCCCCAAGATGTGTCACGCACAGCCACATTGGTGGCTGGGTTTTTTTGTTGTTGTTGTTTTCCTGAGGGCTCCCATGTAGCAAGTGCCACCCACCCCCCAAATTCAAAGGCCTGCCACTTCTGGGCTGTGCGCTGATAGACCCAGGCTCCCTTTCCTTCTTACAAAGTATCACAGCTTTTCTTAGGCTGTGTTCATCACAGCCAAAACCAGGCCTTAGGCAAGCATAGGCAGGACATGGCACATGGGGTCTCAGGAGCACCAGGGCCACTTCCTCCCTCGGCTCCCTCCAGAAGCTCCAGGGAAGGTCTCTTTCCTTACCATTTTCAGCTTCTACAGCTGCATCCCTTTGCTCAGGAGCCCTTCTCCATCTTCAAAGCCAATGCGTAGCATTCTCCAGTCAAACTCTCCCTCCCCACACTGAGGTCACCCCACCGCTCCTCCATTCCCTGTATCCTCTGCTTCTCTCTGATAAGGAAACCTGTCACTGTATCATTCAGCTTAAAAAGATGAGCCAGAAGAGCATTCCCTCTGGAGAGCCTTCAGTTACTCTAATCTGCAAAGTCTCCTTTGCCATGGAGGTAATATTCATAGCATCTAGGGATTCAAGTGTGCAAATCTTAAGGATTTCCATCATTCAGCACCTCCCCCAGACTCCTGGATCCACCAGCACCAAGTTCATGTGCCCTTTATGCTCCTCCAGTCCATGACAGCTGCAACACTGGATCTACTGTTACTAACCACATAATAGGGAACCTTTAGGTTAAAAGCAAAAAGGAACCTCACCCTGGAAATTCAGAATTTGTTGGCTCATGTGACTGAGAAATCTAGAATCAGGCTTCAGACACAGCTTGATCCAGGGCTGAGGCAATGTCACCTGTCCCTGGTATCATCCCCTCCACCTCTTGGCTCTGCTCTCTGCCATGTGGCTCCATTCCCAGCCAGGTTTTTGAGGCTCAGGATGACTCAGCTGCTCCTGCTCTGCATATGTCAGGCTCAAAACTAGGAAGGAGATAGAAGTGTTTTCCCTGAAGAAAGGCCTGGCAGATGTTCCACTGTAATTCACTATGGTGACTCCTCTGTCCCTCAGCTTTGAGTTGGAAAACTCAATGCTGTCCCTGAGTCAAGATGAAAATTAGGGATAGACTGGATCCTGTCCTGAGGGGATCTGGGAGGCACCTGATCAAAGAAACGGAAGATGGATTCCAGGCAGCAAGGAACAAAGATGCCCACTGTAATGACTGCTGAGGCTCATGGAATTTCCCTTGCTAGTCCTAAGCCAGAGAGATGGGATATTTAATTATGAAATTAGGTATCACCTGCTTGGGACAGTATTTGAGGGGCAAGGTCACCTTAGCAGTATCCCAAAGACATGATGAACTGCCATGTCCCTTGGACCCTAGAAAAACAACTCATGATGAGACCTCACTCCCAGCACAGCCCTGTCACCATGGAGCCTGGAGCACAGGCTGGCTGCATAGATACCATCACATTTTCTGGTTCTGCAGTTTTTGATCTTGTGTTTGAAAGATAACACGTCTGCTTTTGAGGCCTTAGGGCAGGACCACCAATACAGTATGAAGAATTCACATCTTTATTATAAGAAAAAGCTCTTTCAACAGCTTTCTGGAGGAGCACAAAGGAAATGTCTTAAGTAGGAAATATTTCCCATAGACAGTTGTCTGAGGCCAAGTCCTCAGTCTAGAGATAATGGGAATGATGAGAAAACTCAGTTTTGGCCAACAGCATGTGTCAGGCACTGCTCTAACTGTATTACACGTCCCCTGGCAACCTGGAGAGCAAAGGTGAGGGTCCCCGCCTTAAGACAGAGACCAGGCCTGAGCTCACACAGCAGGCCCGAGACTCCATTTCTGCACTGGCTGCAAAGCCCCTCCATAACCCTTGTCTTCTACCAGCACGTTGTCCTATATATTTTATTACTGTATGTGCATTTTTTATTTAAATGAGCCTTCTGTGACTACACTATCCAGACACTGCACCTCACACTGTGGGATTTCAAAGATAAATAAGCCCCATCCCAGCCTGCAGGAATTGATGAGCCAGCGGAGACTAGCAGGGGACCCAAGGCGATGGATCAGCACTTACTATGTGCCAGGCGTTTCCAAAGACGGCCTTGCTCAGCCTGCCCCATTGCCTTGTTCCCATAGCACTTATTTAGGAAATACTGTTATTATTGTGAGTTTATAAATAGGGAGACCCAGAGGAAGTACTCAAAAAAAGCATAAAGGGATGGAAAAAAGGAAGGCAGGCGGGCAAGGGAGAGGAAGGAGAGGAGAGGGGAGGGGAGAGGAGGGGAAGGGAAGGGAAAGAAAAAAGGAAGAAAGGGAAGGTAAAGAGGATCAGGAGAGTGGGAGAGAAAGAATGGGACAGTGGAGGGAAAAGAAAGAGAGAAATTAAGTAGAAAGCAGTGTCTGCCCGTCAACTAGATAAGACAAGAGTCTCATAAAACCCAGTTAGTTTTTTCCACAGTCTGAAGGCAGCACATTGCCCTGTACTTCTCTTGCAAATACACACAGTGAAGGAATCTGGTGGGACTTTCAGAGGGTGGCTTGGGTTGGGATGGTGGTCAAGTGGCCCAACAGGGTGAAAGGACTTCCCCTGATGCTGAACAGCTGGGTGCTGAGTGGATAGGAGCTTCTGGGTGGCAGCAGCCTGTCCTGATCACGAGTCCATGGTCCAGCAGCTGTGCTTAGAGGTAGTGACCTCCCAACCCAAGGTTGTGCTTCAGAGGACATTTTTAGCCATAACCATGTGCCAACTGACTGTAATGGTCACTGATTCCTGCTTGGGCAACAGCTGAGGATTTGCCTTGTCCTGGCTGATGGCACACAGAGGCAGAATCCTCAGGTGTCCCTTCAGTGTGTGTACCAAATAGGGCCCCCCAGAGAGTGCAGGAGCCCCAGAGCCTACTTCCTGTCTCTCTAATCAGTGACCCTCTCTTTGGGGGTCGTGAGTCCATGATTCTGTAAAGCCAAAGGTTCTATGGTTGCAGCCACACTGTGTAGAGTGTTACTCTCAGACTGTCACCAGGCCTTGGGGTCCTGCCCACGTGTGTTCATCAACCAACCTCTAATGGGTCATCCTTGAAAGATGGCAGGGAAGAGCCCTAGGCAGAACTATCCTGCCTCGAACTCAGAACTGAGAACTCAGGAAGGTTTCACTGATCCTGTTGGGTTTCTGGCAGTTTTGGGAAAATTTAGGTCCCTCCCCATGCCAGTGGAGCTGGGTTGTTACTCCTTCAGGGTACAGCTTGGTTCACTGCCATCAGGGGAACAACAATTCCTGGCTAAGGGGACAGAAAACAAGATGAGAGCCAAGGGGTTATTTTACTTCTTGAGAAAGACTACCATTTATTTAAGTGAGTTTGAAATATATGTCAAATGTAATTATAATTAAATGCAATGTGTTACACATGATATAGTATATAAATTAAGGTTTACTACATAGAAAGTGTTTTTTAAATAAAGGTCATTGAAACACTCATGCATATCATTTAGCTCAGCATGTTCAAACTATAGCAGAGACCTTCTTTATGTAAACCTCCTAGGCACAAAGATACTGAGTGAAAGAGGGAGCAGAGGAGTCTTCCTACACTTACACAGGCACAGTGACTGACTCATCTTAGGCTACCATCATAGACTGTATGGTTTAAACAACAGGAATTTATTTTCCCAGTTCCAAAACCTGGAAATAAAGACCCAGACACTAGCGCGGCCAGGTTCTGCTAAGGGTTCCCTTCCTGCCCTGTACACAGCCACCTTGCCTTGTATTCTTCTGGCAAGACAGAGAACACTCTGGTGTCTCTTCTTTTAGGAGCACTAATCTCATGAGGACCCCACCCTTATGACTTTATCTCCACCTAATTATCTCCTAAAAGACCCATCTCCAAATATGATCACACTGGGGATTAGGGTTTCAACATATGAATCAGAGGAACAGACACAAGTCAGCTCAAAGCAGTACTAAAGTCAAAATGAAATCAGTTACTCCACCTAAACCTTTCAACTCTCAGGAAAAATCTTACTGTTTTTTCCATCATGCTTCTGGGCACTGACCAGCCCTGGGCTCCTACAGGCAAAGTACGGGCCACATCCTAAATTCTCAATGCATGTCAGTTGTTCTTGTACTTATTTTCTTTCAGAGCAAATTACCAGAAGTTTAGTAGTTTAAGAACGCAAATTGATCACCTTACAGTTGTCAAAGTCACAAATTCACCATGAGCCTTCCTGGGCCAAGATCAGGGTATGGGCGGGGTTGCCTTTCTTTTGAAGACTTGGGAGAATTCGCCACCTTGCTGGCATCTAGGGCTGTCAGCAGACCTTCACTCACAACCCCTCGCAGTCACCAAAGTCAGCAACACAGCTTCTGGCTTTTGCTGCATTTTCTACTTCTAAGGACCCTTTGCGTTGGCCATACTTGAATAACCCCAGCTACCCCCCCCCATCTGAATTCTCTAAACTTAACCAGATCGCCTAACCTTTTGCCCTGGAAGTTAACATGGTCACGGGTTCCAGGGCTCAGGGAATGGGCATCTTTGGGAGCATCACTGTTCTGCCTACCATAGTTACTAACGCTGGATGTCGGAGTTGAAAACATGGTGCACCATATGCTTGTGCACTTATTAGAGTGATAAAAAGTGAACGCCGATCACATAACGTTTGTGTTAATAATGTGTGGTGGTGTGGTGGTGGTGGTCTTAGTGTTTCCTGGTTCAAAGTTCGAGGCAGCAAAACACATCCTGTGTGCTGGGGAACAAAGGGGTGGGCTGTGCATCCCTGCTGCTTTCCTGCACTTGGGAAACAAGGGCTCCACCTGCGGTTGTCTTTGCCTTCCTGAATTTCATGTGGGAAACCATAGCACCATCCAGAGACCTCATTTTTAAGCCTTTTGTTTTGAATTTTGAAACACTGGAAGAAAATCACGTTGCCTTCTTTTTACAATTAAGTGGGTCTATCAGGAAGTCCTTGGGTTCATGTCAGGAGGACTTGGAAAGAGAAATTGTCAAGTAAGGTCCTAATGTACATAGCTAAATGTGCAAGGCTCTGGACCACCACGGATCTCGGTAACCTGAGAAAACTGTCATGGTCTATAACCATCTGGAGGGGGGGTGGAGTATTGCAGAGAAAACAAATGGGACTTCCCGAGGGATTGGGTGGGTTAGGAAAGGTTGCCACCTGCCTTTTTCACTGAAGCAGCTAGATACAGTAGTTGTGAAGGTGTGGTAGAAGGGGAACAAAGGTCTGTGACTGGAAAGAATTGTGCTAAGGCTCCACCCGAATAGCTGACACTCCACCTCCCCATGGGGTAAGAATTAATGTAGAAAATAGAAACTTGGGCGCCTTCAGCATGAGGCATGGTGAGTAGGAAGGTGCTGTGTGGCACCAGATTGCCGATAGGAATGATTCCCAGTAAACAGGACTCCAAGGGTGCCTGTGATTATATTTATACACAGATTCATAAATCTCTGTCACACAACTTAGCCCCTCAAGACACAGTGTAGCCCTGTGCTCCAAGCCCCATCTGTTCATTTAAGACTCTGAAAGAAACCGGAAGTGGCCACCATGAGGACGGAAATCTGAGTCCTGTTTGACTCCATGTGCCATGTGAGCCCTTTGGTCGCTCGGGGGTCTCGTCCCCTCAGGCTTGGCCCTTTTCACTTTGCAGAAGAGGAGCTCAGGGTGTCAGGATGATGTGCTTTCAGTGTTAACATTCTGTGATTCTAAAAGGACCAAGAATGGCGCTTCTATTTAAAGGGGAGGTAAAATTAGAGGACTCAGCAAGGAGGCCAAGAAAAGATGTGGTGAGAGAGTCAGGAGAAAGCAACCACATAAACCAAGAAGGAGAAATTTCTCTAAAGAGGGATAAAACATGTTCCCATTTCCAATAATATGGTGGGTCAAGATACCAATTAAATATGTATTTTTCTTGTTTTGTTCTGTTTCATTGTTTGTTTTGCTTTTTGTTTTTAAGGCAGTGATGAGTTGACATGATTTCTCAAAGAAAAAGTTTCTAGGAATCTGAGTGTGGGTGGCTTAAACAACGGAAATTTGTTTTCTCACAGATCTGGAGGCCAGAAGCCTGAAACCAAGGTGTGGGCACAGCTGACGCCTTCTGAGGGCTATGACGAGAGGGCCTTTCTCTTGACCCTCTTCTGACTGGACATTTACACTGTGTCCCCTCAGCATGCCCTCTGACCATATTCTCTTCTCAGAATGCCAGTCCTTTTGGGTTAGAGTGTGTTCTGACCGTCTCTTCTTAGCTTAATTACCTCTGGAAAGACTCCCTGAAAACATATGCCCTGAGCACTAAGGGTTAAGACTTCAGTGTAGGAATTGGGGGAGACCAATTTAGCCCACAGCAGTGTTTAATTTAAAAAATTTTTAATCATTTAACATAGGAGGAAATGTGAAAAATAAAAAGACCATGGTGGCCAGAAGCTAATCAGTCAGGGAGAACGGGAGCAATGTGGCTGGAAAGTTCTGTGGGCAGCCCAAGCAAGGCACTGTCAGCCATATTGAGGAATTTGATGTGTTTTAAAATGTGGTGTCAAGGTAAGAGAGTGGCACAAGCTGCCATGAACTGTTCAGCAGAAACCACCATCCTTAGACCACAGAACTGCTTAAGGTCATTTTCAGGCTTGAGAATGTGTTCAGCAAAGGTCACTCAGGAAAGGTCACTGGCTGAACTTGAAAAAGAAGGCAAATTATCCTAGACACAATGTCCGACAAGAAACAGGGATCTCTGAAGTAAGGAAATGGTCTGCTTATGTATAAATTTCAACTACCACTAACAACTAAAATAATAATCCACAAATTATGAGACTGATGTCAGTGTAGGACCAAAATGTTATTGGGAGCAAAAATTAAAGGTTATATGGGATTACTCAAGAAGAGAAAAAAGATAAATTTTAGATAGTGAGTTTAAAGAGAAGAAATAAAAATACATGCAAAAGGCACAATAAAATAGAGAAAGACCCAAAAGAAATCAAAAAGTTTGGGAGAAGGATGACATAGGAAAGATACAAGAAAAGAGTAAAATATAAAAGTGCAAAATAAGATGGTAGAAATAAACCTTAATCTATTTGTAGGTGAATTCAGCATAAATACAAATGAGGTTAAAAAAAAGACTGTGTTTCTGTATTTTACTCACAACATTCTATTTTTTTAAAGACCTCACCTAAAAAATAAAGACAAAATGACAAATAAAAGTGAAAGAATGGGAGGCTAGAGCAGACAATTGCAAAGGAAGTTCTCAGGAAGCTAGGAAGCACTAGATAAAACAAGAGTTCCATCTCTATTCAGGAATCTATTAAAGATCCTAGCCTGTGGTGAAAGATACAAAAATAAATAAAGAACTAGATCTAGAAAGGAAGAATAAAATGATCATTTTATGATTATCTACATATTCAGTATAATATATGGAAAAACTTAGAACTAGTAAAATAAGTTAATGAAAACAGATTGATATAAAAGTTAAAGCAATCAGTTGCATTTCTGTATAACACAAATAGAAAATAAATATATAATTTTAAAACTTCGTAATACATCTTACAAAAATGTCAAAATGTCTATATAAAATAACTTTATTAAAAGTCACTAAAGGAGGCCTTAATAAATGATGATACACATTTTTTCATTGATTTAAAAGACTCAATTTAGTAAAGATGTCATTCCTTCCCAAAATGATCTATAACTACCCTGCAATTCCAATCAAAATCCTGACAGGTGGATCCTAAAATTTATATGGAAGAGGAAAGAGATGAGAATAACCAGGCCACTCCAAAATGTAAAAATGTAATGGTGTTAAAATGCCTCTGTGCACAGAGAGGCAAACAGAATGAATGAACAGCACAGAAAAACAGACCCATAAATGTAGGGAAACGTGACACATTTGCAATTGCTAAATGAAAGAGGATGACTTGTCCCACAGATGACCCAGGGACAATATGTTATCTATGTGGAAAAACAAACAGATCTCTACACCTATCTTATACAAGAAATTAATTCCATGTGGGTTAAAGATATAAATGTGAAAGTCAAATTTTTCAAATTAGAATAAAATACAGAATAATGTCTCAATGATCTCTCAGGAAGGATTTCTTAGAAAAGACACACACAAAAAAGCACAAAACCATAATGAAATTATTCATAACTTTGGCATTAAGCTTGAGAGATTTTATTCTTCAAAAGATACCAGCAGAAGATTAAAAAGATGAGTCACAAACTGAGAAAAAATTTTAGCATATAAAGTATCTCCAAATGATTAGTGTACACAATATATAAATAATGGCTTTACAGGAAAAGACATAATTGGATTTTAAAATGAGAGAACAAGATGAGCAGCTATTTCACAGAAAAAGAAATATGAGTGACCTGTAAAGGAAAAAAAAAGCCATTTCACCTCATTAGTAATCTTGAAAATGGAAATTAAGACAACTAGGCACTATCACATACCCACCAGACTGTATAAAATTAAATGTGAGCTTACCCAGTGCTGTTGGAGATGTGAGTTTAAACAGATGCGGTCACTCTGGAAAACAAGCAGTAAGTGGATTGGGAATATGCCAAGGTCCTGCCCTTCCCCCTGGCCTCTTTGATTCCAGGTTGTCTTTCCTCAGGCCTGCTTCTGCCCTCTCTGTACCTCAGGTTTTCTTCAGCAGGGCTTCCTAGACTGACCCTCCCGCCCAGCGCTCTCCACCCTGTCCTCATCCCACCCAAATCGTCCTCCCAGCACCCTCCCGACACCGGGCCAGCTGGCTTTCTGCCCTCTGCTCTCCCTGGGCTGCAGCCCACCTAGGATGGCTTTTCTTCAGGCCCAGCTTTCATCAGTTTCTTTCTTTCCCCCTGATTCAAGAGGATGAGGAACCGTCTACATTTTGTACAATTCATGAGTGTTTTCAACTATACAGGAAGTAGCTTCTTCTGCTTTTCAAATTTCTCGCCTGTTCCACTTGATCAATAATCTCCTCTCATCCTGATAGTACAGAGCTTCCTGTTCCTCTGGCAGCACCATGTTCCTCTAGGGACTCTGTAGAATCCTCTGTAATTCTGGTCTTGGGCCCTCACCACTCACAACACGGCAAAACGCTTTCTGGAACTCACTTCCAAGGGCAAGGCCTATGGTGTCTTGTTTTACCTATCCGAAAAAAAAAAAAAAAATGGGTCCCTCTTCTTCCAACCTTCCTGAACCTTCCTGCTCTGTGCCCTCCTTTGGTCTCCCAACACCATGTCTTAGGAAGCCCTTCCCTCCACCTTCCGTGTGAATCACCAACTTTATACAGAAATGGAACATAGTTATCACCCCTGCTCAGCCCCTGACCCAATTCACACTGCCTTTGGGGCCCTCACTTAAGTGAACCTGCCTCTCCGCAAGGTCAGTCATGATCTCATCAGTAGCCCAGGAGGGCCCTGTCTGAGTCTGTTGACACCACTCTGGTTTGTGTGTGAAATTACATGATATTTGTAGAAGTGTACGTAACATGTCCACACCATCTATGCATAGTGGTAGAATGGATGTCCAGGTCCCATCACTTGTTATAAATATGTAATTATTAGTAAACTGAAGTCCCCATGACAAAAAACGTGGGCTGCCTTATACTGCCTTCCTGATGTCTCCAGAGCCCTCTCTCTCATGGTCCTCCTGACTTCTGTAGCCGAGCCACCAAGATTCTCCACCCCTGCTGTGACAGATCAGCTAATTTATCTAACCGGGGAATCAGATTAACTTCAAAAGCTGAGAGAGCTATAAATCATCTCTCACATCTGAGCTTCCAGAAAGAAATACCTGCCTTTGTCTTCAAACCTGCAAGAGACTCAAGGCCAGGCAGAGGAAGACTGCAGAGCAGGCAGACCCTCAGGCTCTTCAGCTTGAACTTGAAGCTCATCTGTGTGTCCAGCCCCCACATGGACTGCTTCAATCTGCCATTCAATTTAAACCAGTTTCCTGAGATATCACATCTGTTAGGCTATAGATAAATTAATCGGATGTTTCTCACTTTGAGTGTTATAAAACTTTTTGTCTTCCTTTTATGTTACTATAGAAGAAATCTAGTCACCGTATTATAGATTCATCCTTTTTGAAGCATTTCCCCACTGTCTCTCGTATCAGCGGAGAGCATCTCTGCCTTTTAGAAATTCAGTACAAGCTGTGCTGGCTTCTAAAGAAATCAGTGAAAATTATCAGTGCAGATCCGAGTGGAGTCAGGGTTATGTCTGCTCAGTTCGTTAAGGGATATGATTCATAAAGAGTTAGCTTGATTTATCTATGCACTAGTATTAATTAAAATTCCACCAAAGCAAGCCCCATCTATGGGAGGCCAGACGGCCAAGAAATTGACTTTAAAAACCATGCTATTATGAGAGTATCTCTCAAGACCTTTGAAAGTGATCAGATTATAAGGGAGATTTCACTGCCTACCTGTTTGGTGGCCTTTCCAAAATCATGTATCAGTGGGGACACCTTCTGGAGCTTTGTAGAAGTGGCCACTTCACATGGAAATCTCTCCAGAGAACCTCAAGGTAGATTCTAATCAAAATCCTCCAGCTCTTGCCTCACTGCAAAACCCCTCCTGGGAAATCATTTCAAAGCCAAGGTCCATGGTATCTTGTTTTGTGTTTTTATGTTTGTTTGTTTGGCTTTTTTTCCCCCAGACAAAAATCAGGATGGGGTCTTCTTCTTCCAAGGAAAGGTTCTAGACAATATATTGTTGTGCTCCTTGTGTCGTGGTTAAAAGCCTGAGCTTTGATACCAGCTAACTTCCTCAGCCACTACTTACTAGCCTCGGGTTTGTCATATGAAGACTGAGATAATAACAGTGTCCCCTCATGATTTATCATGAAGATAAATCAGGTACTTCTTATCAAGTGATTACTACCTGAGAGAGAATGAGCAATAAATATTGGATGCAGTTGTCACCTGACCCGCTTGCTCTGCCACCATTTTCTTTGTGGCCCTCCTAACCCTAATCCTAACCCTAACCCTACACTGCACATTCAGAATCATGCTGGAGGTTTGAAACACTAATGCCAAGGAAATCAGAATCTCTGTGGCTGGCCCTCAGGCAGCCATCTTTTGTAAGATTCCACAGGAGATCCCAATGGACAAGCAACCACAAGAACCACTATTCTAGAAAACTCAATTGCAACTCCTTCTGAGTATCATTAGTATCTCCCCCTAGGTTCTGGTTATTTGAGTTTCAGCTACTCAGTTTTCGCTCATCAACTTCATCTTAGCACAAGATGCCAGCTGGAACACAATAGTGTCAGAGAGCACGGGCAGGCTGCCTTCCATAATGGGCTGGTGTCTGTGGTTGGCTTCCCTTTTCATATGGCAGAGCTAGGATGGAAGGGGGAGGCAGTACCAGCCCCTTCTGTTTCCCAATGTCATTTGCTCCCCAGTGTGGGAAGGGCAACAAATATAAGACCACAGCGCCAAACAATAAACATGGAAACATGGTAGGGACTTTGTGTTTGTGCCCAGGGAGCTCAGGAATTTGCTCAGGTGTAGTACAGTGTAAAGGCAGTGCTACAATCTGCTCCATGCATAGGCAGGAATCAGGGCCTACCTAGCTGGAGTGGGTTTGTTGTAATCTGTGGATTCAGAAGGAAGGAATAGAGGGTTGGTTTACAAAGTGAAAGAAGCTGAGAGAAAGAGAAGGAAAGTACAAAACCACTCGATAGCACCAGATTAAAAATCATACTTTCTACTGCATCATTGGCCAAAGAAGTCAAGTCAAGCCCAGAGTCAGAGTCTGAAGGAAATAGACTCTGCTTGTTGATGGGAGAAAAGGCAAAGGAAGTTGCAATGCAAAAGTTAATGGTTGGGGGCTGGGGATTTAGCTCAGCAGCATAAGCACCTGCCTTGCAAGCGGGCAGTCGTGAGTTCGGTCCCCAGTACCAATAAAAAGGAAAAAAGACAAAAAAAAAAGTTAATGGTTACAGGAATTGGAGGGTTATTGGGGCCGTCTCTATAGTACATGGCATAGCATAGTAGGCAAAATAAGATCTTTATATCATTTTTAAATATAGGGCATTCACTGCAGGAGTTTTGAATAGAATTATTCATTTGACAAATAGCATTATTTTGAAGTTTGGTACCATACATGCTAGGGACAGTGGTGCGTGACTCCTGCCCACTGATGAGTGAATTATAAGATCTACAAAAGCGTGGAGATGACCCTAACATTGGTCTAGAGTCAGGGGAAATGTCTCATTGAAACTAACAGCTAAAGCTAAAGCTTAAAGTTTAAGTAGATGTTAACTGGACCGAAAGGATGGAGGGTGTTTTAGAGAGATGAAGGATGCATTCCAAGGCCTGTAGGTGAGAAACAACCTTCTGGGGGGTTTTAGGAAGTTAGGCTAGACCCAAGCAGCCAAGAAGCAAGAATTGAAAAAAGAAAGACTCAGGAACGGTGGAGAAAGAATAAGAGACTTGACTATAAAAGGACCCTGTAAACTTCACTAAGGAATTGTGACTCTGCTCTCAGGAAAATAAGGAAACCTTCCAAAAGTTTTAAATGGAGGAGTGAAATGATCAGAAACATCACTTGGGCTGCAGGAGGGAGCCTGGATTGAAAGGAGATAACCCTCGAACAACCAAAACTCTGAAGTATGCTATGAACGGTGGTGGAAAACAAGACGCAGTAGGATGTTTTCTATTTCTGTGTCACTTCTATAAAAATAAAAACCAGGAGAACCACACAGAAAACTGTGCTAGAAACCCAAACACAGGCAGTAGCGGCCTTGGTCGTAGAGGTAATGGCAAATGTGGAGAAAAATGGGGTGTTCTTAAGGCGGCAGAACCTGAGAAGGTGGAGGGCAGGAGCGGGACCCTGGGCTAAGGATCCCACCTGACACTCCACGTCCCAAGATGCTTTTCCTACGGCTGCCCCCACATCCAGGCGGAAGGTCACAAGCCAAGGAACAGCGCCTCCTCTGATTTCACTGCCACAGTTCTCCCTTCCTAACTCACCTGCCTCCGCCAGCCCCAAGTCACATCTTTTAAATTCTTCACCATCGCCATCATTGACATCATGATCATCATCATCATCATCTCCTTGCATTTGGCACCCACACACCCTCTGCTCCTTCAACAAGCTTCTCGGTCGTCCCTAAGGAGGCCAAGCTCTCTCTGTCCTTTTTCCTTTACAGGTAAATTTCCTAAGTTCCTATGTCTTTCCCACGCTTCCCCGAAAAGCACTGTTCTTCATTTTAAATACAGTGAGACTCTACGCTCCTTCCTGAACTTCCTCATGTATCCAGGAGGAGTCATTCCGGGCCTGTTCAGTCCCAGGCATGGCTCTAATCCCCACCAAGCCCAGCACCAGAACAGCTCCCCACCACTGGACACTGGATGTGACCTAGAAACAGGACCAAGGTTTTTTAACATGAACGAAGTATTGCAACAAGCAAATAAGGAGGATCTATCACAGTACACTCGGGTCCCATAGTGGCGGAAGTGGGGAAGTCAAAATTCAAACTCAGGCCACATTAGCCAATCACCTGGCTCCAGCCCACTCTGTGCATCTCTGTGGGAGTGCCTGTGCCCTCGGTCATACCTGCTCCTGTGTGTCTGACTGACTCACTGGCCTCTGAGTTCCTAAAGCAAGGGTCACTCATCTTTGGAACCATACAATGCAGAGCTTGAGACTGTGGCTCTTAGGCTCAGTTTTTTAGGGCGGGCTCTTGGGAGAAATTGTGAAAGCTAAGAGAGGCTAGAGTGGGAAGAAGGAAAGAAAGACAGATGTGATTTCAGAAGAAGTCTAACCTCTGCCTGATGCCAAGGGGGACTCTGGACAATAGAGTGTATCACAGTGTTTGTTCCATCCAGAGCAAAGGAGGCTGGACCTTTACAGCATCACCCCCCTCAGTCAGGCCTTTTCCTACAAGCTGAGCCCATGGGAGGGAAGATGTGCTCTCCTGGGCAGCTGAGGGCTGGTGAGGCAGCTCCCAGCAGGCAGGACAATGCTCTAGAGAAGATTGCAACCCACGTTCACAGCACCCAGGTGATGGGCGCATCTCCGAAGGGGAGCTAGACAGTGTGCCAACAGCCTCTGTCACAGTTATTAGTTTGAAAAACAGCATGCACAGGTCCTCTTTATCCAGAGAAACAAAACACACCTGCAGCCCTTTCCATACAGCCTGGGGCTCTGTTCACCTTCGGCAGCAGTGCTCTGAGAAGGCAGGTCTAAGGAATCAGTGAATTAGAAGTCACTGTCTACTCCAAGGCTACCCCTCCTGCCACCTTTCTCCCCAGACCCAGCTGCACGGCACAGACTTCAGTGGGTGTCTCACATGCAATCTCCCATCTGCATCCATGTGAATTCCACTGCAGAATATTAACTGGAACACACTCTTTCTTTGGGGCTTTATTTTGGCACAATCCTGCTTCCAGTGAAGGGAAAACAGGAAATGAGCATGGTGGGATATTTTTATATAATTTGCAGCACAAAACAGTGTATTGATCCTCACCCAAGAGTTCAAAATAAAACATGAGGAGGGAAACTGCTGATCCCAAGCCAGTGCTGCTGATCAGCAAGTGTTTGACATTCACATGATTCTGCCCTGGCCAGAGGGGCTGTCCCTTTCCTGGCTTCTCCAGCAATTCTGATATGGGCAGCTCTGGAATTGGAGCGGTATTGATTTTCCTTGTTTGCTATGCATTCTTTTCTGAAAATAAGTGAATCTAATCCTGTTTGGGTCAGCATAGCAGGAAAGTAATCATCTATACTTGAGAATAAAGTGAGGTCTGATTCCTCCCCCGCCAAAAAAAGAAAGAAAGAAAAACAACTCTACCAGTGTTCCGTTTCCATTTTTTGGAGCAGTTTTTCCTATTTTAATAAGTGGTAGCCTTGATTCTGATACAGGTTTCGCTGTCTCCTGGGGTTGAGCCCATCTCCTCTCTTTGTTTCCAAAGAAATCTCTCACTTCCTAGTTGTCCAGGTACCATTGTCAGCTGAGGTGTTGTTTCTTTTCAGGTAGGCAGGCGCTCTGCAGCTTCCTATTTTTGCCTTACAGATACGCCCACACACACTCTTTTCATTCAGCACAGCATCCCAGGGGTTGCAAATGTTGGATACAACAGTGCTATTATATGTGCAGCAATCAGCAGAAGTCTCCCCTGGTGGGGCCAGACATCTCTGCTGACCTCGAGTGATTTAATAAGTGCTCAGAATTGTCCTTTGCTGACTTTCAAAGTCCCTAGCTGGTAAGGCGTCAGTGCTAACCCCACGTTAATTATCAGCTCTGTCCTGAGCTATCACGTTGCCATTCCCACCCACAGTGACTCTTCAATCTGGGTGTCCATTAGAAGCACCTGAGAAGACTAAAATATTCTAACACCTAGCTCCTACCTGAGACCTGCTGAATCAAAATCTACCCAAAAGATGGGGTTCAAGAGTTTTTATTTTTAGAAGCTTCCCAAGAGATTTTTCTTGCATCCTGCCCAACATGAATCCTCTGGCTAGAATGATGTGGCTTCATCCTAAGGCACAGTCAACTAGAGACAGCTGGTCTGGAACAAGCCAAGTGGAAGCTTAAGAAAGAACTTTTCCCTCACTTCTCCAAAGCCATGGAGATGGGAATGTGCTACAGAATAGCCCTACCACCCTGCATGCTGTTCATCTGTTCTCATTTAGCCATTTACCCCGCCATCCAACTACCTGTCCATCCATCCAACCATCCCTCATCCACCCATTCATCCATCCACCATCTACCTCTCTATTGAATCAAACATCTATTGAGCTCACGCTCTGTGTATTAGACCCTGTGTTCTGAAGTCACAAAAAAGAAATACCCTGGATCCTGCGCTCCAAAAGTTCACACTTCTGTAGAGTAATAATCTCAGCTATAGATAGTTCTAGCCCTATGTTTTCCTAACGGGAAAATGAACAGATATTCCTTGTTAAATAGAGCAAGCAAGGTTCAGCTTAGAGCCCTCACCAGTTAAGAAAATAATATTGATATTTTTAATTGATTTTTCAATTAAATACTGGGTTTTCACTTATAGAAAATGTTATAAGAATGTCCTTTAAAATAAGCTATTAATAAACTCACAGTATAGTATCACTGTAAAATCATTGAATGGCTAAAATTAAATAGACTGACTACCATACATGGATGAGGATGTAACCATCCAAAACTCTCACACACTCTGGGTGGTGGTGTAAAATGGTGCATCCACTGTGGAAAATTCTTTGGTGTTTCCTATATTGCTAAATATACATACACTATATAACCCAATAGTTCCCCTCCTATGAATTTGCCCAAGAACAATATGTTAGTTTTCCATTAGTGTAACAAATACCTATGATACTCAATTAGAAAGAAAACATTTTAATTTGGCTCACAGTTTTAGAATTTTCAGCCATGACCAATTAATTGGCCCTGTTCTGTTGGAGCATGTAGTGGGCAATGCAGGTTGTCATGGCAGGGGCCTATGGCAAAGCAAAATCACTAACCTCATCATCAGCTAGGGAGCAAAAATGGGACGAGAATGGAACCAGAGTGTCCCACTATCCCTTTTGAGAGCATTCCTCAGCAATCTAACGACTTCCCAGTAGGCCCCACTCCTGAGTTCCACCACCATGTCCCCATGGTACCAAGCTGGAGTCCAAACATTAAACACTGGGCCCTTTAAGGAACATTTCAGGTCCAAACTATAGCAAAGAATGAAAACAAATGAACACACAAAGATTTGCACACAAATGCAATTTTATCAATAGTATCCAAAAGCTGGAAATGGCCTAGGTGTCTATCAACAAGATAGATAAGCCATCCATGTTATAAAATGCTACTCAGTTAATAAGGGAAAAAGACTGCTTCTCAATGTGACACAATAAATCTCAAAAACATTATGCTGAACAAAAGAAGTCAGACATGTAAGAATATATTCCATTTTATGAAACTGTAGCAAATCTGTAAAAACATAAAGCATGTGACACTTTTTAGGATGACATAAATGTTCTATCAATATATTGGTACACGTGTGTTTAAAACTTCATCAGAGTGTATGGTTATGCGTGAATTTTCTATGTAAATTATTCCTCAATAAATTTGCTTTATTAAGTAACACTTAACATGGCAAAAACCCTGGATGGTAGTGGAGCACCTGAGGTCCAGGAAGTGAAATTCCAGGACATCATGGAAGGTTGATAGTATCCTAAAAGAAGTGCAGGTGGAATTCTGTGACATTTCAGAGGAAGAAAGAATTTCCTGCAAGGGGAAGCTTGACAGTGGCGGGAGATTCATACAGTACATGATATTTGTACTGAGCCTCAGAGTCCATATGAGGCCAGGATGAATATACAAGTGAAATTTGGTTGAAATTGATATCAGGGGCTTGAGAAGTATGGGGAAGGGGAAGAGAAGAGCCCCCCAACGTGAAGGATAGGGGCAACCCAACCACCTTGGCCTTTGTGGCATCCAAAGGCCTTTGTAATCAGTGAAACCTGGACAGACAAACTTCAGCACCAGCTGGTACACCAGTTTTCCCCTGTGGTGTCCTCTGCTCAGAGAACTTGAGTGGCAGCATAGGGTAACAGTTGGATAAGACTAGGCTGAGGAAGCAATGTGACACATTATAAGAAGGCCAACATCATGTGAAAAGCCTGAGCCTGCACGTCCAGGACCTTGACAAGACGTCCTTTACGTGCTTCACCCTAGCCGTGGCCCTGCTTTCTGTTATCTGTGTCAGGTACCCTATTTGGTTCAATTCCTCACTGATCTCACAGTCTAGCAGGCACGGGAAAGATGAGTGTGTAAACATGAGGAACCCAGAGACCTGTAGCTACTCAGAGGAGAGATACCTGACCCAGGAGGAACAGATCGCCAGAAAACTTTAGGGACAAATGAAACCTTAGCTAAGACTTGAAGAAAACAAGTCCAAAGGAGATTACAGGGTGGTCTTCTAGTTCTCCCTGGTCTAAGATGTAGAGTTTGACTTTTGAAAGTAAGATGCCACTGGGCACCAATTTACAAAAGCTAATGTGCACCTGTGTCACCCTTTGTCCCCCCTCCCCCAAGGATTTGTAGATTCTTGACGTGGCCGAAGAAGCTCTCCACTGCCCCCACATCCCAGACAGAGTCTGTCTCCCCAGGCTCAAGGCCTGCCAGCTTGCCATCAATCCCAGCTATGCTCAAGTCTGCAGATACGTATTTAAGTGATTCTATTAAGTAAGTGAAAATGAAAAACCAGCATGGATGTTTCTTTAATAGCACTCTTTTCTCTAACCTGATTTACATCCTCATTATTCATTCAACCATTGCACAGTTAACAGTTTGTGAGTGTCTTCTATATGTAAGCCCTGGATTATCCTCTCTGTGCCTTCAGGAGATTATAGAATTCTGAATCCTGGGGATAGAACTTCCCATGGCCCTCTTCATAAGGTCAAGGTCTACAGCTGGGATCAAATCCATAGGACAAGCAGGACCAGATATGATAACCCACCAAACATTAAATCCTCATGATAAAATGCTCCAGTAAATTATGAAATTTAACATGGAGCACTGAGGAACCATCCAAGTCATCTGAAGAATTGGTAGAGCTTCCTAAGATTTTTTTTTGTAAATTGGACATACCCTTGATCCTACAGCAAAAGAAGGGGTAGACCTTACAGAAAGTTGACCACTTTGGTGGCCTAGACTTCCCCTCTGGGGCAGAGGGCAACCATACACTGCCAGTTGATCTCTTGAGAAAGGCGACCTTCCCTTCCTTTGCGGGTGTGGGAGACAAAACTGAGACTATGCAACTGTGGATATCACATGAGTGACTGTGTTTCATTCAATTCCTCAGGAATTCCCTGATGAATGAAGATGTTGGGCCTGAAGAAAAAGAACTGGAAAAATTCAGAGCATCCACCCTGATCTCAGACGTACGGTTCTTTGCCCGGGGGGGGGGGGGTTAACAAGGGCAGGGTCTCTCCCAAAACAAAGGCAGATTCAGCAGCAGAGAGGCAAGTGCAGTGCAGAGGTTGAGCTGAAAAGAGGCTGCACAGCTTTAACCAGATCACATCCCAACTAAACCTTCCCAGAGTCCGGACCTTAACCTGAGCGCAAGACCCAGATCTTCGCCATGATGGAAAAACCAGTTACATGATCCAAACCTGGATCGCCTAATCTTCTTGCAACCCCCTAGACAGAGGCTACTAAGACAGAGAGTGGTGTTTCTCAGTCTTTCCATAATAAAAATGAGATCTCGAGAGACTTTAATAATGCATAGCCTTAAATTCTCTTTCTAAAATGATACCTGAAGGAGAGCATCACACAAAGATTGCAAAAATGCTTGTTACACTGTTCAATAGCAAAATATTGAAAAATAATGAAAAAATGCCTGTGTGTCTATGATGACATGCAATATTTTTTAAATAGTATTCATATCAATTGCATCAATGCAGAGGCACGAGCCAGCATTTTCATTCTTGGTAAGGAACGGTGTGAACTGGCATAACCTCTATGACATACAATGTGGAGAGCATATCAAAATGTAAAATGCATAGTTCCTCTTCTAGAAAGGTATTTTCCAGATAGACTTTTATGTTTACATTAAGACATGTGACTATGCCTGTATAGTGTCGCTTTGTTTGTGAGAGCAAGAAAAGGTGGAAACAGCTCCACCAATAGGAGGCCAAATGAATGAATCACATACTGCAATACCGCAATACAATGAGATCCTTTTTTTAAAAAATGAGGAAGTTTTCTATATACTGATTTCGGCAATCTTTGATTATATCTAGTCAAAATGCTAGTTGTGAAACGGGATGCATAATGTGCTACCCAGTATAAAAACAGCTAACATTTGCTGAGCACTTAAATGCTTTTGCCCTACCCTAAGTATTTTTTGTATTAACCCTTTCATTTCTCCTACAGCTTTATTAAATGTGTACTATTACCTTTTCCAATTTTTTCAATGAGGAGACATATCCATCAAGCTGTGGAGCTGCAATACTTGGCAGTTAGGCCAAGTATATATATTTTATTTCTCAAATAAGTGCACAGACACATTTGCTTATGCATAGAATGTCTCTAGAATGCAAACTTTAGGAGGACAGGAATTTTATTCTGTCTTGTTCACTATTATATCCTTGTATCTAGATTTGGTTCTCAATAAGCCCTCATAAACTACTGGTCAAATAAAGAAAACAACAAAGTAGAACATATCAGATGGTATATGAATGGATGATGGTCATCCGGTGAAGGGAGCTGAAGAATTGGGGAGAAGGGATGGCGAATATTTTAAACTTATAGCATATATATGTATCAACTACTTTTTAATATTTGAAATGACACTTGTGCAGAATATTCGGTTACACGAGAGGGTGACACTCATGTCAACTGAAAAATCAGAATTCAAAATATAAATGCATGTATACACAATATGGACATATGGACATATATTTGTAGTATAACTATTGACTGTTTTTTTTTTCCCCTTTGGAACTTTTTTCAATTTTCAAATATTTCTCAATTTTTTTTAGAATAAGTATGTAAGCATATAAAATACTTTTTTATAGTGTTCCCTTTTTTTTGTTTCCAAAGATGCTTGTCATAGAAAATTCAACAGTACAGAAAAAGTAAAACAAAAATCCTCAAAATCCATCATTTACAGAAAAATACCATTGGAACAGTAACTTCCCAGATATCTGTTTGTGTATGCAAATCTCAGAATGAATTTAACCCATTCACACGGTCAGACTAAGGAGGCCTGTGGAACTTCATAGGAATGGAACTGCTTTCTAAGTCAATTCTGTGACTCTGCATCTGTTGCAGCCCATATGGACACATCGCATGGTCTTCCATAGATACATGTACCACATGCACTTCATATAAAGTGACCCTTACTGCTGGAGCAGTTAGTTTGCTTCCAGACTTCATATTATAAATGACACTTCAGTAAACACCCTTATATATACATTTGGGGCATTGTTCTATTATCACCCTGGGGGAAAAAATATACTGTTTCATGATCATATGTAACACACTTCCTTTTTATATGGGGAAGGTGCATTTCAACGATCCATTATAATGCCTGCTAGCTGTTGTTCATATCTTTCACTTCTAGGAAAGAAAACCTAACTCTTCTTCAACAGAAAGCAGCCAAAGCCAGCTGGAGTTTGAGGAACCCCTATGGATCTTTCAAGAGGAGTTGGTTTCCATGGGGATCGAAGAAGTGAGTAATACTCCTGGGTCCTGAGATCTTCTGGTGCGACTTTTCTAACTAAGCTCCTGCCCTGCATTAGAAACTTCCATCTCTCCAGGGCACTGTTAGCACCCTTCCCATCCTATGTGTTCAGAGTGCCAGGGTGCTGAGCTTGTCACCTTTTACAGAATCAAACAAGAGCTAGGAGTACACTCGTCAGTCACCAGGACTTTAACTTACCTTTGCAGCTGCATCATCCTGGCAGCTGTTCTCACATGGGATGACTCTCTCTGCAGGTGTTTGACATTTTGCCCCTCTATGGAACCCTCCGGCCATACAGCAGCCACCAAATATCTTTCACCTTCTATGGACACTGTGACATCACTGCAAAGGCCAAAGCTCTGTGTGAAGTGGAAGGCGGGCCCACCTATGAAATAACACTGAGGGGACAGGCTTCCATGATCAACTATTCCTTTGACACCAAGGAAATTAACTACGGGCCACAGGTACTGCAAACCAGTGTGAGGAGATTTTCTGGTTTTGCTTTAAACATGAATGCTAATCCTCATCCCCAAATCTCTCCTGAATCCCAGTCAGCTCAGTCTCACGCTCATCCCTGCCCGGGATTCCTAATCTGCTCTTCTGACCCTGATCATCCTCCTCAGCAGCAGCTCCTGGAGCTCAGCATGTTGGATGCTCAGATGTCCACCCAGAAGCCTGCTGCAGCCTCTCTGGCTCTTACATTAGCACTGCCATTTCCTCACACCTCGGTGCACAGTCTGCAAGCCTTTTCCCCTGCACTCTCCCTCCTATCCTTCATTCTTTCAATGTCCAGTGCCTGCTACTCCATCTACCAGGTCCTGCTCTGATCAGTTTTCTCATCTCCTGGCCTCTAATAAGACATCGCAGGGCCTCATCGAGCCATGCCTGAGTTCCTCTCATGCTGTGTGCATATGAATGTGCAGATTCTGGTTCTATCAGTCTGCATGGCCTGAGAATCTGAATTTATAACAAGCTCCTTAAGACCCACTGTAAGCAGGAGTTACAACACACTCACTGCTTCTTCCTCTAACCCGCCAAACATCACTGCCAGATGAGGTTTCCCAAAGCTACCTTTCATCTTTCATCTCATCGGCCTATGACCAATTAATCCCAGAAGGATTGGGGAAAGCAATGTAGTACTGAGAAAAGAGCACAGTTTTATATCCTGTTTTGCTCCCTACTGTGTTACTGTGGGACCACATAAGCTCTCCAAGCCTGGGTATCTTTCATCTAGAAGATGGAAACAGGCAGGACACTTGCTCCTCCACCAGGAAGTTGCAGCTACTTAAGTATCTGGTTAATGCTGTGTCATGTAAACCTTCAATGGCTATGAGTTGTTTTCTGTGTCACACAGTAGCTCAGGGACACATTCCTCCACCGGGATGAGGATATCTTAAGTCTCTCTATTAACTGGTGCCCCTTACACAGAAATTTCATTACCAATAATTCCCACTTAGGCCCCATTCATTTGATTGTGGCCAAGCCAGTTGACCCACTGAGCTTAATTCACCCCAGTCCTTCCCTACCTCCACACTTGCTCTTGTATTATCCCTGCCATCCTCTCCTCTGCCAAACCCCAACCTTTACATCCTACAAGACCCAACCCAGCTCCTTCCCCAGTTACCGTCTTTTATTTTTCTATCCCCTTGGCAATTAGGGTTTTATTTAGGCCATAATAGAATGTGTTTTCTGGTTTTTGTTTGGGGATAATTGTCAGTCAGTTCTGTCTGAACGCCTTCTCTCTGCAATTAGATTTTGTGTACATACTCAGAGACCATATGTCCTACCAAATTTAATGAGGATTCAATCTCCATTAATAGATAGTGCCTGTATAATTATAGAATTATGTATGTTTTTAGATTAAAGACTGTACCTAAAATCCAATGCACCTAACACGGATTGAAACTGTCTCCACTGTGCTAATCAAGTAGATTCTCTTTCCTTCATTATCTATCTCAGGCTTATCTTATTCTTTGCTTATTCTTTGAAGCAGCTAGTTTTGCCCTACCTTGTCCTAAGGACTTTTAAAGTGATCTCAGTTATTATTATTAGGCCTCGTATATTAACTGTTGAATTATATTAGCAAACACTAAAAAAAGAACGCAACCAGCCAATCTCACCCATGGTTTCCAAGTAAGTGGAAAAATTCATTGCAGAACATTCTGAACTTAAATCTTATATTTTTCTTATAGAACAGAATCCAGAAGGCAAACTTTCTTAGTTTTGAAAACTCACCCTAAGATTCTCTAATACAAGTTCCTGAGGTGTGAGAGTTAGATATTCACCCCCAAGGCCATTTGTAAAGTAAACCAGTGATCAGAAGCACCAATGCAAGAGCAAGGTGTCCAGAGGCCAGAGGCCTTCCTGATCCAGGAGGCGCCTTTTTGTGATTCTGAAATGTGGACTGCCATGTGTGTCTCTCACAAAGAGCAGAGGCTGTAACTGTGAGGCATGTGTGTTGATCTCCCTTCATCCTGGTGACAGCAGCATCCCAAAGGTGGGTAGCAGAAGAGTCACCCTTTCTTCTTCTCCCCTCAAGCTGTTCGACCAAGTCACAGAGCGTGAGATTACACTGAAGAACACTGGAAAAGTTGGCTTCGAGTTCAAGGTGCTGGCTGACTACCAGTATTTCCCAGTCAGCCTTCTCCCTGGGGTGCCACGGATTGTGCCCATGTCGGTGAGTAGACAGTAGGAGGGGCCACGTCCCCAAGGTCGGTGAGTGCTATTCTGCCAGGACTATGGGAGTAACTTTTCAAAGATTATTATTAAAACTAAAGAACTCAGAATAATGAAAAATACATAAAGTCAGACTACTTATTTATTAAACAAGAATTAATTAAGTCCTAGTTTAACCAGTTCCTACGCACTGGGGGAGACATCAGTAAACCAGACAGATGCAACCTATGGATTTTTTTGCATGGTAATAAAAAAATTAATTTTATTTCCACTAATATCTTTGCACTTCCCTTGTAATTCCCAAAGTTTTCCTCTCCACTAACTACACCAAACAAGAGCCTTTTTTACTAGCAGATTGTGAAAACACCAACAGACTACAGTGTTTGTTTTTTAAAAGCAAATGTGCAACTGGTTCCTTGTTTGTGTTATGTTGCCGTGCCAGTGTTGAGGGATTTCTAATGAAATTTTCTCATCATGAAAATGGCATATAATTGCTATAAGGAAACTGAAAAATATTAAAACAAATAAAGAATACATTTATAATAATTTATAATATTATAATCCAAAAATAATGCATGTTATCATCTGTAATGATAAAATCTGTTCTTCCCCTAAATTATCACATATATTTAGGTTATTGCTAGTCTCTCTAGTCCTTTTTGACCTACTTGTCTGTCCCTGTATGAACACTGTACTATTTTAATTGTTGTGGCTTTAAAATACATCTTAATCTCTGTTAGGTCTGCTTCTTTCTCTTCTTCTTTTTCCAATTTGTCTTAGCTATTCTTTTGAATTTACTCTTCTGTTTGGTTTCTCTAACCTCCTGAAATGAATGCTTACTTTTACTTCTTTCTTAATTAATACTGAAAAATGTAAGACTATTTGCCTGATCATACCTAACCCCATAAATTTTAGGAAAATGATGAATAAAAAAGCAAAAATTGGGCTGGGGATTTAGCTCAGTGGTGTAATCCCCTAACTGGCAAATGCAAGGTCACGAGTTTGATCCCTGATACCAAACAAAAAACAGTAGAAGCTACCTTTAAATATGTATGAATATTTACCATAATTTTCATTGTTTCCTAAAAAATTGTCTAGAATTAATTTCATTTCAAGTATAATTGTAAAATATATTATTATTTCTAAATCATTAAGATTTTTGTTTTTGTTACATAAGCTCTTATTAATATTACTATTGAGGGAGTTTGTTCTATCATGATCAGATAATGTGGCCCTCTCAATTCCTACTTTGTGAATTTGTATATTTTAGTGGCCTAAAATGATTTTTTTAATCTCATGAATACCTGAAAACAATGTTTTCAAGTCTATAAAATCCAGAATATCATGAATATAACATTAAACTGAATAATTATAATAACATCTAAGTCTTTTATATATTTTCTGCTTAACTTTCCTAAGACTGAGTGGTAATTAAAAGATTTGTGCATTTTCCATCTATTTTCTATAAATATGTGGAAATTTTGGCTTAGACATTTTTGTTTCAGTGTTGATGGCAGTTTATGACAATGAAGTGGATGGCATTTTTTTAATCTATTTTAAATGTTCCCTCTTTGTGTTCCCTCTTAATGCTTTTTGCATTAAATTACACTTTGTCTCAGTATTGTGGTTTCTGCTTTCTTTTTGCCTTACATCATTTGCCCATCATCTATTTTAAGTCTATCATTCATAAAATATACACAGTTGAATCTTTTTTAACCTCTGTAAAAGTCTTATGTTTCAACAAAGAGATTTAACATATTCTTATCATTACTATGATTGAAATGATTATTATTTTTTTCACTGTCTCCTATTTTTCTTAACATTTTTCTATTACATCTTTTATCACATTGCTATATTTTTCTTCCTTTTTTTCTGTAGCATTCATTTTAATTTATCTTGCTGTTGTCTATGTAAATTAATATAACTTTATAGAGAACAATTTGGCAATGTTTATTGAAGTTACTCTTTCAGCCAGAAATTTTATTTCTGATCATCATATTTAAATGTCCTCATTTTTAAAATGATACATATATTATTTTCTACATACCCTATAAGGACTATAACAAAAATAACAGAAACAAAACCAAATGCCATTGTGCTCACTTTGACAGCACATATACTAAAAGTAAATGTCAGCATCAGGGATCTAGTTTTTAAAAATGTATTTATACTATGTAATGGAATAATATGCAACAGTCAAAAGTGATGAGGCAGCTCTAAATGTACTAACATCAAGTTAATTCTAAAATACAGTTACATAAAAAGAAAATACAAAAAAACATAGTATGTTATTGGCAAACATCTGCACTTTTTTAAAATTTTATTTAAGGAGGAAAAAAAAGCAGAGAAAGGGTACAAGTTATGCAGATTTACAGAAAAAAATGAACAGTAGGAAATCACTAGTTAATGGATTACATATTGTCATCTTAGAAATACTTGTTCAAGTCACAAAATTAAAGCTTGTAAAGTGGACATTCCAACAGTGAGACTGCAAACAGTTCTGTTCAATGATCCAATAAAACTCAGTGATATCATTTTCTATCTTATAAACTTAAATATGCATGCAATTATATCATTTAGAGCACTTTCTTTTCCTCTCTTTTGTACAATGACAATTACACATTTTGGGTTTTGTTGCTCCCACAGTTCTTATTACTTTTTTGGAAGGCAGAAGAACCAAATGTGACCTAACAGAACAGAGTCAATCAAATCAAAAGGGTGGACATAATAGATAATGTAAAAGCATAATACAAGGTGATCAATAATGGTTACCATAATGCCTCCTGCTATCTCTAATAGAATTGCCTATATCATCAGTTATAATAAAATTGAACAAAACAGTAAAGAAAAAAATTGACAAAACCAAAACATTGGAGACATTATAGGTCTTCAAAAGTAGATAAAAGTCAATGAGAATGGGCGTCATAATGAATCTCACTAACTTCACAGCTGTTGCCTAAACTTTCGAACCTGGTACTATCAAGCAAAACAGAATAGGTGGACATCAGTCAAAAACAAGATGGTGAGAGTAATACAGGGCTTTAAATCAAGATAATGGAAAGTCAAAGTGGGTTACTATAATATATCCTGCTATTTTTTATTTATTTTTCCCTTAATTAAAAGGATAAAAATAAAAAATAATGAAGTGGAGATTGAGATAAAACAGGGCATAACAGCAAAACAGCGCAGATCAAAACATAACCATTTAAGCAGAATAGTGTTTCACCACAAGATAATCCTGACATAAAAGTAGTTACCATATCGTCTCTTTCCTTGAAATCTTTGAGTATAACTTCGTATACTGTAGCATCAAATATATCAAAACAATGTAAAACCATTTAAGAGAATGACAGCATTACAGGGTATTTAGAATCAACTAACAGAAAATGAACAATGGTTTCTGTATAATCTCCTTGTCTTTAAAAGTTTTTGCTTATACTATCGTACATAATAAAATCCAATAAGATACAACCTGTTTAGACCAATGGAGACAGAAGAACAAAAGCTTGATGAGACTTCAAAACAAGATGATACTAAATCAGTATTACCTATTAAGACGTCATTTTCTCCAAAATAACTGTTCCTATCATCCAATCTTCTCTGCCTCATTTCTGTTGAGCTCTTTTTCTGTCATTAGTTGTCAGTTTGTCTTCTTCATTTTGTTTTCTGCTCCATTCATTGTGGCCTCTCTGCCACTATTTCTGGATTCTTTGTATTTTTCTTTTTTAGAATATCCTGAAGTATTCTCTGTAGAGTTGAATTGATGGTTGCAAATTCCCCTAGTTCCTCTTTATCCTGGAAGCACCTTGTTTTTCCATCAATTTCCAGGGATAGTTGTGCAGGATATATCAATCTTGGCTGGAGGTTATTATCTTTCAAAGCTTGAATTATTTCCCCCCACACTCTTCGTGATTTGATGGTTTGTGCTGAGAAATCTGCTGTAATTCTGATGGGTGTTCCCTTGTAAGTGGTCTGTTTCTTGTCTCTGACAGCTTTTAATATTCTGTTCTTGTATTGAATTTTGGGAATTTTTATTATTATATGCCTGGGTGTTGCTCTGTTTGGGTTGTAGGTGGCTGGGGTCCTGTATGCCTCATACATCTGACTATCCTTACCTTTTGCTAAATTAGGAAAATTCTCCTGGATTATTTCTGTGAGTAGCTTTTGTAGCTCATTTGTTTGTGTCCCTACTTCTTCTTTTATGTTCTTAATTCTTAAGTTATGGGTCCTCTTATCATCTTCTAGTCTTTATATTATTGCTGTTTGTTTCTTTGTTACTTTTAAGAAGTTTTTCATTTCATTCTCCCATATTACAAATCTTCCCTCCAGTTCAGATAGTCTGTCCTTAGTTTCTTTCAAGCTGTTATGCCAGTTTTCGATTGAGTTTTTAGTTTGCTGGTAATCTCTTTGAACCTGCTTCACGTATTCTATGCTTTCTCTATTTTCTCCATCAAACAATTCTCCCCTCTTTTTCTGTTCTTCCATTCCACCATCTGTTTTTTCTTGGGTGGTGCTTAGCATTTCTCTAACTATTCTACTTATTTCTAGCTTCAGGTCATTAATAACTTCATTCCTGAACTGATCTATGAGGCTCTCTAGATGGCACTTTATGTCTATTGGTGCGGTGTCCGCTATTGCCTGTTTCTCAGGATTGGGGGTCGAGGAGCCTTTCTTGTTGCTGCCTCTTCTTTGTTCCTTATATGCAAGCATATATAGGAGGCCCAGCTTCATTTCCTGTCAGCCACAGTCTGATTGAATTGTGCCGGCTAGGTGTTCCCGCCCACCGCAGCACACCAGGAAATTGTAGTCCAGGCAGCCTACATGGGGCCCGCCCCTCCAGGCCACCCTCAGGTTCTGGGATCTGGGTTGTGCTAGCCTACTGGGTCTCCGCCAGCAGCGTCACGTAGGGAAATTGTAGACCAGGCAGCCTACACGGGGCCCGCTCCTCCAGGCCACCCTCAGGCTCTGAGATCTGGGTTGTACTAGCCTACTGGGTCTCCACCAGCAGCGTCACGTAGGCTAGGCACTTCTCACCAGTCCCGCTTGAGAGGGGGATACGTGGCTGAAGTCGCTGCAGCGCCCCGCTCCCGCAAGTCTGCCCAGTCCCAGAATGTCTTCCGCTGGAGTCTCATTAAACTGTGGGAGAGTGTCAGTTTCTCTCACTCACCTCACCACAAGTCAATGCACAGCTCCCCACCCGTCCTGTTTTCAACTCTGTTCGCTGATTCCCATTCTCAGGTCTCTCTCCCTGCCGAGCCGATGTTAGACGCAGCCGCCGTGTGGCAGGAAACCCAAATCGCAGCTTCCAATGGCGCGGGCTCCAGCCTCCACACTGAGGCCCCTCTGTTCCTGTTCTAGCACCAGGACTGCATTCCAAGTTGGTTTCTCTCAGCCCAGTTCGTTCCTGGGTCAGCAGAGCATATCTCCACCTGCTTATGACTCCTTGCTCCACACCATTCCTGAATTCTAAGCCGAGTCTTTCAGAGAGCCTCCATAGCTGCTGCTATCTGTCCGCCATGTTCTCCCGAAAGCCAACCATCTGCACTTTTAAATACATATGCATATATGTAATCTGGACTCATAAGCTAATGTTTACTATGTTTGCATCTTTGTTAATTAGCAAATATTGGTCCATAAATTTCTTTATTCATGCTGTTTGACAGATTGAATATTACAGGAAAAATTAGAACTTTTTATCTGTCTATTCCCTAGAATGGTGTGTAACCTAAGTTAATATTTGTTTATTGAAAGGTTGGCAGAACTTGTTCTAATGTTGCATGTTCCATTTTCTCTAGGAAGCTTTATAGAATGCAGCAGTAAGTTGTATTTACAATTAAGATTTATTATACTATATTACTGTATATTCTATTACAAAAAATGCAAAGTAAAATCAACAAAGGGAAAAGTCAGATGGGATGGAGTCAAAAGAAATCAGGATGAGCTGCCAAGGGTCCTCTCCCTGTGAAGTCAACACGGGACCTTTGGTCCCCCAGCACCAAGTTGTGACAATAATGTGACAGCTTCTCGGGGCTCATTAGTGCCCAGGGTTTTTATTGGGAGCCTGCTGCATTAGTACGCTCTGCCCGGCACACACAAGAGTTCCAGACACCAGGGCAAAAGAGGTGCTCAACTAAATCATATCGATTGCACAGTTCAGGTGCAGCCGTCTGATTGGGGGTGGTGAGAACATTTTTTCCCAGATGCCAGCATCTCAGTTCCCAGATGCCAGCTGGCCTTTCTAAGCACGGAGGCCCTGGACCCACTGTGCTAACCTTCGCCCACACAGTGCCTTGATTTTTGAACCAGGGCTTTTTATGCGTCCAATGGAATTTTTCCCTTCTGCTTGGTTTTTTTTTTTTTTTTTCCTTTTCTATATGCCAACTTTCCTATTACAAAGTAAAAATTCCCATAAATGAAAACAAATATTGACAGAACTCAACAGTATACACACATTTGAATGCATAATAAATAGAGCAAAGTTTCCTCTCTAGAATTCCACGAGAGAACTGGTTTTGTTGGGAACACACATCGCTGAGTGCCGTACATTGCCCCAAGGAGGGGTGAGAAGAGAGAAGGCACAAGTGGGGCCAATACCAGAGATGTGAAACGGAGCACGTTTTGCAATTTGACTGCACAATGTGATCCCTGATACATGTGTGTGCACACACACTCATGCACACATACACACACACTCCATGACACATGTAAAATTTCATACAATGCTTCATGTGAGTGATTGTCTTGTGACCTGGTCAGTTCTCTGCAATGAAATAGAAAACATTAAGGAAAGTGTTTAAACAACATCTCCACAATCGAGAGTAGAGGCAGAGGGAAGCACAGCTTCTTATAGTGTCTTAGTTACTTTATGCTCATCGCTGAGACAAAATACCTGACGCCCAAAGTTGGGAAAGGAAAGGTTCATTTCTTACAGTTTTTGGAGGTTTCAGTCCACACTCAGTTGGCTCCAAGGCAGGGTGGCATGGCAGGGCCGCAGTTCATGGTGGTTACAAACAACAAAACTGACACCAGCAAGAGAGAGACACACCTTCTTCCTGCCATTACATTGTATTCTGGCTCCACCTTGAGGTGGGTGTAGCACTGACACCATCAATCCAGGCACTAGACAATGAACAAATCACAAATGCAGAATGCAAACACATGAGGCCTGGGGGCCACCGACATAAACCATGACACATAGGAATCCTACCAGTGACATTTAACTGTCATGGCCAGGTGTGGGGTGAAAGTAACTCTATTTACCCTACTTGTAGATTAAACCCAGCTTGTATGTGTGTGTGTGTGTGTGTGTGTGTGTGTGTGTGTGTGTGTGCATATATGTGTTTAAATGAAAAATATATAGGTATATACCAACATGTTATCATTACCATTATTTACCCAGATTCATGTTTTCTTCAATCTTATGCACAAAGGAGAGAAAAGTTTCCCTTCTAGAATTCCATAATAGAACTGGTTTTGTTGGTAAAACACAAAGGCCATCAAAAATGTTCAGAAATTATAAAAATTCCTATCAAAAATGACTTCGGAAACACTTTTGTGTAACTGGAACTTAGTATTATTTTCCCAAGTTCAGAGTCCAGTCAGATTTGGTCATTTATAATCATGCAATTCTTCTGCCTTTTTATTTTCAGATTACTGACCTAACGGCTGTATTGTTACTTTATTCACCATTTTTAAGGTTTTACTATATAATATTTTATGTATGCAAAATGAAATCTATGTAACCTGTTTGACACATAAAGCATAATATCATGAACCTGCTAGCGTCTTTAAATCTAGATTAGTAATGTTTTTACATCTGTTTATGTGTTGGTATGCATATAATCTACATATTGAAATCTACCTTGGCTTATTTCCTGTCTCCTGCTCTTGCTTCCTTGTAACCAGCAACCATTAATCTGAATTTTGTTTTTATCGTTTCCTTTTTAACAGCAGTTTTATTACTTATATATGCATCCTAAAAATGCTTGACTTCATTGATTCTCCAAATTTTTAAGCACCTAGTAGATTTTTCTCTAGCATTTTTCTAGTGCTGGAAATAAATAAACAAATCAAAAAATATATTTGTCCTCCTAGAGACCTTGTTCTATGACCTTTTTCTTTATCTTGAGCTTTATTTTTTAAAAGAGATGATTAAATATAATCTGGTACTATTTGATTTTTTCACCCAATATTGTGTTTCTAGCACTCACCCACAGTAGCTATTGGTCATCTGCTTCTACAGCTGAGTAATATTCCTTTGCTAACTACACTGAAAGCAAATTTCTGCTTTCTTGTCAAAGCACATTTGTTTCCCCTGCGCCCTCACCAACAGTTTGCTGGCAGAAAAAAAAAATCCTCCTACGAATTTCCCCTGTGTGTCTCCTGGTCCACAAGTACAAGTTTTCCTAAGATTTCTCCCAGGAGTGGAATTGCTGGGTCATGGGCTGTGTGTGTTCAGCTTTATAAAATGATGTTAAAGTGTTCTTCTCGGTGCCTATCCCACTGACATTCCCACCAGAGCATTTCCTGTGATACAGATTTTCACCAACACTGAATACATTTTACCAATCTTATAGTTCTAAAAATTCCTACCATGATCTTCATTTGAGTTTCCTGGTGAATTATGAAGATGAGCTTATTTTACTCTTTTGTTTGCTCTTCCTGTTTCCTCCTCTATGAGATGAGGGGCAGGTACTTTGCCTATCTTGTTAATGCTTTCTTAACAGTTCCTTATAGTGTCATAGTAACAGATCTTTGGGGAGGTGTGTAAGTAGAGAATAAGCCGGAAAATTAACCTCTGGGGTTGTCCAGTCCGTCACATTCCCAGCAGTGGAAGTCCTTTTATAAATCCCATGTTCTCTTGGTCTTTCTTCTGCACAGGGTTTTATCAGCTCATATAAAGAGCAAGTATTGAAAGTTTACTATTTACCTGGCATACCTGAGGTCTTTCAAAGGAGCTTCCAGATACAGATCGCCCACCTGGACCCAGAAAATATTACTCTGAGAGGAGAGGGAATCTTTCCCCGGATCTGCCTGGATCTCCCCAGGAACCTCAAAGGTACCACTGCCCTTAGTCTTTTCTCACGAGGTCTAACAATACATTTTGGCTTTGCTTCATTGAAGATTTATTTATCTACCTAGCAATGCCCTCTACTTCCCTTCTGTGTTACTTCTCAATTGCTAGAAAAGAAGTAGGGAGCAAGAGCTGAATTTGACTGATTGTGATGAGATAAGCAGTAGCTTATGGTAATATCAAACTAAGATCCCCGGTCAATATTGACATCACTGAATTATGTATAGAGGGAGCAGAAAATTTCACCTCCAAAGGCCTTTGGGTCCAGTGCATGTTCCTCTCAATCACAATTCTCCCCAAGTCCCCTTCCTTAATATTGCACTCATAGTTGTCTTTTTGATTGACAAGGTGAGGGCTGACATACTGCCAGGGGTAGAATTCTCAAAATCCAACTGCACAGAAAGGTCCCTTATTTTGGAATCACATACTCTGAAAGTCAAATGAGACATTATTAGTCACCTGCCACATGCCTCAGCAAGGCCTTTCTAGTCATGTACGGCCTCCAGTGCCACCCTTCTATACCAGGCTGATATTTCTGCCTTGGTAGATCCTCAAACTCAGCCCTAGACCCTCTTGCTTTTGCTTCCTGACATGCGGCACAGGACCAAGAGTCAAGAAAATCCTTGCATCTCTCCATGCTTCCTTCTTGGAGTTTCTCAGAATCTGCTTTCCCTAAAAACCTTTGGCTAAGCCCTCATTCCCCAGCCTTCTTCCTGTCCCATTCCTGCAAGTCACTAACTTATCTGCTGGTGATTATATTTGTGAAATCCTACATGTTTGCTCTCTGAAGACCTGAATATAAATGTCAATAAAACTAAGACCACGTTGTACTCGAATATCTAGAGTTACAGCCAGGGAAGGGTGACTCCCACTGGCTCCAGGGCCTTCCTTAGATACCAAAATCCACTGATGCTCAAGTTCCTTATATAAAATGGCATCATGTTTGCGTGTATCCTAGGTACATCTTCCTATGTCCTTTAAATCATCTGTAGGTTTCTTATAATATCTAGATAAAGTTTTTTGGGTTTTTTTTTTAGGGAGTGGCTACTGGCTCAAACTCTGGACGTTACCCTTGCTAGCCAGGCTGTAAGGCTGAGCTTTATCCCCCAGCCTTTCTTATAATTACTAAAACAATGCAAGAACCATAGTCGTGCTACCACTATAGTGTACTTTGTGGCACTGGATTGTTAGAGATATCAAGAAAAAAAGCTGTACGTGTCCACTACAGACACAATTTTTCTAAATATTTTTGAATCATGGTTAAGTGTGCAGACACCAAGCTACAGATAACAAAGAACCAACTATAACTGTCAGAAGGAAATCCTTGGCCACAGACTTTGTAAACCAGATTCCCAGCTGGTCTGACCAGGGCAGTAGACAAAGCTTGACCAGTAACGACTTTAAAATAATTTAATCTTGAATATCATTAGCTTGTCTTATTGCTACAGTCTGCCACAGACTCAGCTTTTCCTTTTGTTTTACGGTAGGCATTGTAATCACTTTGCCTAACTTGCCCCCAAAACATCTGAATTTGCTCTGGCTTAATGTAAATTTGAGTATCTGAAATCTCTCCGCCGATTCCCTTCCTGGCTTATTTAGATTTAGTTAAAGCGATGAAGCCCAAATATATTATTTGTTAACTGAAACTTAAGAAACATGGAAACTGACTTAAAGAGTACCAGGTGCCCCAGTTTGACCAACACTGGGCTGGGGGATCCCAGGATGTAGAGGATTCAGTGCTGGAGCCGCAACAGTCCCCACCAGCCCCATTCTTCAAGTCTTTGAAAGTCGGCTGGTTCACTCAAGTTCAATCTCATGAGACTCGGTGAGGTCTCAGATATAAATATCCTCTCTCTCTAAGCAGAAGCGGGAAACACGGCAGGTAAAGCATGGGAAAGTCCACTTCCGTCCTCACTTTACCCTGAGCTGAGAGGCTGTGTTTGGGGCATAGTTTTCCAACCCTGATTCCCTTCTTCCAACCACAGGCAATGAAAAATATAAAGCCTTCTTGGATCTGGCCAGAAAAAATATAGATAAAGAGAACAACAAAAATGAAACCCAAGAGCAGTCTGAGATGGTAATTGAGGAAGTGCCTGAGGATGAATCTTCCGAGGTAAGTCTAGCTTCCTTCTGCACGAATGTGCGGGGAAGGAGGGGGTGTGCCAAGGTCCGGGGGCAAGAAGGACATGAAGAGGAAGAGAAAGATGTAACGAAGACAAAGAAGGGGGATGTGAGGGAGGCCAGATGAGCCTAAAAGCTGAGAAGCCCCGGAGAACCTATTAAGGGTTTTAGAGTTTTTTCCTGAGAGAATTTTTCAACCAGAAAAGATGGCAAAATCACATTTGCACCTATAAAAGATCCCTCTAGCTGCTTTATGGAGCTTTGAGGGGACAGGGTTTGAGGAAATGAGTTTTTTAGAAAGCTGATGGAATAACTCTAGGAAAGAGACGGAGTACTTAAAATAATGGTATTGACGATGGGGGTGGGTACAATTGGATGTACTCAAGAGTTGGACTGATCAGGAATAGGGATTGAATGGATATGGTGTGAGGCAGGGGTGACCTCGAGATCTCACTCAGATGATGAGGGGAAGAGATAAGAAACTTAAAAGAAGCACAATTTTGTGGGTGGAGGAGAAGGCAAATGAGTTCAAATGGTCTATCATTGAACATGGAATTTCCGTGCATCAGCCACTAGGAAGTTAGAGACATTCCGAGGAGATTTGGGGAGAGAGATCGGTTGGATAAAGTAATTGAGACTCATTGGTGGTCACTGTCATCACAGGACATGGTGAGATTTCCTAGGTTGTATATGGAGTGAGCACTGAGGAGAGTAAGTAGGATTAGAATGGGACAAGCGTAGGCTTAGAAGGGAGCGCTCTTAAAATAGACAAGTGAGATTGCATCCAGTGGAGCCCCCCAGTACATCAACCCTTGAGTGGGGATGAAGGGCAGCCAAAGAGGTTCAGGAAAACTTGGTATCACATGGTGCCACGAAGTGGGAGCCATGCCAAAATGTGGCGAACACGGGTCAGCTTGTAAACAAAGGCGATGGGGCAGAGCAAGAAAGCAAGTCCCAAAATGTGCTCCATCACCATCCCCTGGAGTTCTTTTCCAATAGTCAGTTCCTAATCTGGAAGGCTTCTCACTCCTTGTGCTCTGCTTTTAAAATGCAAATGTGTGGGACTATTATCCAAGGGAGAATGATATACGTAGCTTAAGAGTCCTTGGACTGGTCAAAAGGAGGTTCTAAAATGAGGAATGTATTAGTCAGCTTTTCCATCACTGAAACACAGTACCTGACGCCTGCGAGTTAAAGAAGGAGAGGTTTATTCTGGCTGTCCTTGAGAAGCACCAGATTCCCAGGATGCTTCCCATTGGATCCTTAAAATAGCTATCTCTGACAGTGACCCCAGCCTGGATTTAGGTTTCTGGGAATTTGATGGCACCTGCAGAACTGAGCTGTCCTCCTGCATGAGGCTCAAGTCTACCACTCCTGACTCAGGAGCCAAGCACCACCCCCAAGGCGCTGGACACAGCTCTGGCCTTCACTTCCTGTTTTCCCATCATGCACCATGTCACATGTTAACCTTCCCTGTGGGATCCCTGATTAAGGCTTAGTCCTTCTCAAAGAATATTTTTCAAACTTTTTCGCTATGGAACCCAAACACCACCTTAAAATCACTTTCAGATATCTTTTCCTAAATTCATCTATAAAATATTTTTATTAGATACCAAATGAAATACTCTTTAAATACCTTGAAGTTTTTTTAACTTTTTATTTTTAAATAATTATAGATTCAGGAATCTATAGAGGAAATCGCAATAGAGGAAATTGCAAATGAATGTTTTTCCAGTGGTAATATCTAATATGTTATCAAAACCAGGAAATTGACTTTGGAATAAGACATAAAGCTTACTTAGACTTCACCAGTTACATTCACATGTGTGTATAGTTCTGAGCAATTATATCACTTGTGTAGATGTATTCAGCCACCACCACAGTTAAAATATAGAACCATTCCATCCCACACAGACTTCATATACTTTCTAGAGAAATAGAATTAAAACCAAAATCTCCTTCCAACTTAAGAAAATCTCCCTCCCCCCAAAAAAAGGACAATATCTAATCCTCAAGCAAGGGGACTGGACAATGTCATTTTCCCCAAATCGTTTATCCTAAACTCACGTGATAATTACGATGATCCTCTTGTGTTAGCTAACTTTATCCTGAGGAAAAACAAACTTCTTTTATCCAGCCCTCATGAAAGTTAGGTGCCTGTTCTCCCACAAAAACTGGGAAACAGAGACTCCATCTTCCTCAGTGACCACACTTCCAGGAGCTGACTCCCATGTACTCATGAAAGTCACTGAGAAAGACATTTCAGGGCCTTCAAAGAGATAAAAATAAATTACATTTTCTAAAAATTACTTTTCTAAGGGAAATGCCCTAAAAAAAACAAGAAGTAATGCCCTAATTTTCAACAAGAGTGATGCATCATTGTTTGTGTTTGCGCTATATCTGTATAGCTGTATCCCCACAGCCTTTACCCCTGGAAACCACTAATCTGTTCTTCATCACTATACTTTTATTGTTTCAAAATGTCATATAAATGGAAGCGCATAGTAGGTAACCTTTTGAGATGGGCTTTTTTTTAACTCAGCATAACACTCTTGAGATTGATCCAACTTGTTCATACATGATGCTGAATAGTGAGTATGCCACAGTCCCCGCCCTCATGGACTTATTGATACACTAAATATACTATACATGCATTTAGCTTCTGACACTTTTGGAGGACCCAATCCATTGTAAATATCTAAGTTTATTGTTTGTTTGTTTGTTTGTTTGTTTACTCCCCACAAGAACCAATTTTGATCACTGAGTAGTCATATTTTCCCATTGGGAATTCATGTTCTAGAACAATGTGCTGAATTGCTTTTCTGTCTTTCTCCAGTTATGTGCTTACCTCCAGATGGAAGTAGACCAACTTATAGTCCAAGCCTATGCTCTAGAACAACAGAAAACAAATAACCCCGATCCCACAGAGAACACCTGCTTCAGCTACTGGAGTCGTCGCAAACTAACCAAGTGAGCGCCCTTCTGTGTCATGTGTGTTTCAGAGTGTGGCAGAGTGTCCCCTGAAATAATGATTGATCATCTAGGAATAAAGTCCACAGACTCACATTATCTGCCATCATCTAGCACTGAGCCAAGCAGACAGGTCTCTGTCTATTAAAGTCAGAAGACTCCCATTGTATCTAATGATCAGGCCCTGATTCAGGTCCATGAGGGTCCACACTGTGTTCTGAATTAATGGCTAAGACAGACCCGTGGACTTCTGAAGAAAGTCTGTTGTTTCTGATGTCTGTCCTAGTGGCCTTTGGCTGTGCTGCAGTCTAGAGAACAAAATTGTACACAGGTGATGGGAAAGAATCTCACTCTCTCACTTTGGGAAAGGTAGCCTTCCAGGCTTGAAAGTGATTAGTAAGGAGATACTGCTCACGGTTTCAGAGTCCATCTGCCAGAGTACATCCTGGACTTCGGCTACATTATCCCTGGAGAGGTGCCCACTCACATCATCAAGATTACCAACACCAGTCAGTTTCCAGTGTCCTTCCATGCAGAAAGGCATGTCCTTCATGACACAGGTAACCAGGGTGGGAAACTCTTTCCTGTTGTAATTTGCCATTTCCAACAAGAAAGCCACCTGTCTGTTCCAACCCTGCAAAGCAGGGATCAGCTAAAGAACTTGTCTAGCTGTTCAGTGACGCATTGACTGGTCATCCTGCCCCGGAGGAGGGAGCTATGCAGAGCAGCTCCTGTTTGCTGCTGCCTTCCTCACAGGGAAATGTTTTTTGCCTTGATCCAGGCTTCAGTATTGAGCTAGATCGTGTAAAGAATCTGCCTTACTGTGAAACAGAAACATTTGAAGTGAGATTTGATCCACAAGGAGCTAATCTTCCTGTGGGAAATAAAGAAGTCTTACTGCCCATCAAGGTGAGATGCACCACCAGGCCCACTTGGCCTTCCGGGTCTGCAGCCCTGCTAACCAATCACACCTGTAATGGTCCCTTTATTATGTTAGAGCCATGATTCTTCTTCAACCCTGTGCCACATAATAACAGCGGTGTTATGCCCACTCCAGGTGGTTGGAGGCCCAACGGTTCACCTCTGTCTCCGAGCTAAGGTGATCGTCCCTACTATGACACTGTCTTGTGGAACAGTGGAATTTGCTACAATTCAGTGTGGACAGTGCATGGTGGAAACGATTCAGCTTTCCAATCATCTCCAAGTCCCTTGTGAATGGTTTGTCCACACTCCAAAGCCTGTTAAAAAGGTAAACAAGGTGTTACCTATCTGTCCCCTTTTCAGCCATTCCTCTGATCACTTGTCTTCTGCTCAAAGAATTTCTGGGGTGACCATTGCATAGGCCTTTAGCCCTATGCAAGACTCTTCCAAGACTCTGCCAGGCCATGCTGTTGGGTAAAATGTCACAGTCACCTTTATACCCCTAGTACATACACCATCCCTGACACCTGAGAGATACTCAAGAAATGTAGCCCTGTGAGTGTAGAATGGAATGTGTCCATTCTCCAGCGATGATAATCTAATTGTCTAAAATTTATAAACCAGTCGCAGATACACATACCAAAGTACCTAAGACGGAAACTCTGTGCTGAAATAAAGCCAAAGTCTCAGATCTTTGAGATCCAGCCCATGTCTGGAATCTTGGATCCTGCTGAGATGGTCAATGTGCAAGTGAAATTCATGCCAAAAGAAGAGGTAAGCTTGAAAGCAATGTGGCTTTGTGAAAATTCTCTGAATCTCTTTAAGCTTTACTCGGCCCATGCTAGCATGAGTCTCAAGAGAACCTTTGTGTGTGCGGTGATGGTGTTTCCAGTGCTTCTGCTTCATGCAAGTGCTAAGCGCCCTGGCGGGCAGGTCAGCAGATCTCACTAACACATCACGTTTTATCAGCACCTGTGGGTGAGTGGCCTTCTGATCTGCACTTACAGGCTGTGTGTTTGAACAAATTACTTAGGCTCCCTAAGCTTCAGTTTGCTCATAGATAAAAAAGTAATAATATCACACATCAAAAACCCCTTATTGCAATTATGAAATCAAATAAGCTTCCTTAAGTGGGCAGAGGGGGGATTTCATAAATTTTAAATCAAAACTTACTTGGCAAAAAATTCTTATCTGAGCTGACAGAAGACCATTTCGCCTTTACTTATCCTGCTTAGTTTTCAGAGTTGAACACTGCAGCTGCAGAAATACTAATGCATTTGATTACAAAAGGCCTTCCCGAGACTCAGCAGGGGGCATCAGGTAACATACAGCATATGCATGGTGTTTGCCTTTTTAAAAAATCTGAATTTGACCCCTGTGGTTTCAGATAAATTGTTGTTGACCTGTAGCAGCTACCTCTGGATCATTTTAAAGATTAACAGCATTAAATAAAATACACAGCATGCTGCTCTGTGTGTAGCAAGTATCTCAATAACTATTAATCCTTACCATCAAGAGTCACGCTGTTAAGCACATCCTGGGGGACCGTATTCCTGAGCCTCATAAACATTTCTTTTATAAACACTGTGAGCACAAAACCACCACTGACCAGCAACACAGCAAAAACAATAAAATCCTAGAGACAGGATCTCAGGAAGTTAAACTGTAAAGAAGTTTATTCAAAGCCTAACATTTGAGAGACCTTTTCCTCTATTCTGTTCTTTTGAAAGAAAAATACGTGGGTCACACATGTAATCCCAGCACTTGGGAGATGGAGATGAGAGGATCACTGTGAGTTTGAGGCCAGCCTGGGCTACAACATGAGTTCAAGGCCAACCTGAACTTCATAATGAAACCCTGTCTCAAAAAGATAAATAAATGAATGAAAAATTCATGTGAATTTTATAGAACACCTATGGCGAATGTCTGTTTTCCTGGTAATACTTTGAGGGAATGCTTCAGAATCTTCAGTGAGAAAAAAAGGAAACATGAATGACTTATCTCATTCTACAAGAAAACCCCTGTTCCCATCATTATCAAAATTCCCCAACACTTTTACAAGAAAATCTAATATATTTGCCATTCCTAAAGAGTCTTGAACTGTAAAAGGGTATAGTCAAGAGTTTGGATTTTCTTCCCATTACTAAATGAGGGAAATATCAGCAAATGTAGCCCCCCAAAATTTATTTGTTCTGATTGTTCCACAAATCTTGAATTGGAATTGGTCAAAGTTAATAAAATGTTTCCACCACTCGGGGGAACTTACTGGCTGTATGGAAGGAATGGGTTGGCCCTGAAACCAATACAGCCCACATCTGTGTATTTATCAGCATCAGCAGCACAGAAATATCACCAGTCATTACACAAGCAACTCCTAGACATCAGGACATCCATACGGAATACTCTGGGTTGGAAAACAAGGAGATTGTTACAAATAGCAGACAAAATATAAGACCTTTGAGTCCTAAAGTGCTGAGCCCATAACTACATTGCCTTAACCAATAATTCATTCTTTTTTTTATTTTTAAAGCGAATAAAATCTAGCAAAATAAAACAGAATAAAGTCAATCAAAATAAAGCAGTGAAAGTGGTATAAAACTTCAAAACAGGATAATAGGAAATCAACAATGGTTACTGTAATATATCTTGTTATCTTCACAATAGTTGTCCATTCCATCAGACATAGAAAAATCAAATAAAACAAACAGAATAAAACCAATCAAAACAGAACATTAAATAAAACAAAACAATAAATTGGAACAAAATGAAACATTGAGAACCATGTTGGATTTCAAAAGCAAGACAGAAGGAAATGCCCCATATTTGCTACACTGCATACTGTTATCCTCCCAATAGATGCTCAGACTACCAGCTTTAGACCTGCAAAGTCCATCCAACAATACAGTCATTTAGTTGTTTGTGTACCTCAGTTGCTATCAACTCAGCCTGTCCTCTGAACCAGCTGATTGCTTATGGAGGTGGGGTTAGGGGTCTTGATTCTCAGCCTGCACCCCAGGTGGCTCACTGGCTCCTCTCTTCCTGAGCCCCATGGTTTGTGCAGCTTAGAGGAAGAGCAAATTGGCTTCTTCTTGTCCTCCTCTCAGATCCAGCATGGCTTCTGCTGGCTCATGGGAGGGGAGAACTAATTCAGTCTCCTGTTATCTCCAGAAATAGGTATTTTTCTGTATGTGTAGGCACATCCATACACAGATCCATCGGATATTTTCCCCTCAGCTAAGACAGCTTGGAAGCTCTTCAAATTGGGAAGTCACTGAAACCTCCAACTCAAGCCAAACTATATCAGAATGACCTGATCATTTAGTTTAAAATGCAGAAACCCAGCCTTTCTTTGCCCCTGAAGGAGCCAGATTTTCTAGGGATGAGGCCTATGACTTGCTATTTAGCAGGATTCCAAGTGAAATCAGATTAGGAACCACCAAGTGGAAAGTAGACTTCTGTACCATTTTGAGAAACTCTGTGAAAGTTATATAGCACTATCTATTAGCATCTGACTATATCAGAGGGACTAAATGCCCTAGCTCTGCATTCTGCCAGATTTGGGGAAGAAATATAAAAGTGCTTATTGCAGAATCACCTCTCCCAGTGAACAAGTGAACTAAGATACTTACAGAGACTCCTGCAAGTCACTGTTGCTCCCAGGAGGTGTTACTTCAGCTCTTCTGTGCTGGTGGGCAACGCGGGCCATGAGATGAGAGGTACAGAAGGTAACAGGAGTCTAAGCACACAAGAAGTCCAAGCGACCTGAGGACCACACTCAGAAGGCCTGCTACAAGTGATGAAGCTCTTGGTAGGGTGCTAGATACCCAGCATCTAAATATCCAGGGATAGCAATTGCTCACATGCTGTTTTGTAAGAAAAGCTTTTATTCTCCCTTAACTAAATGGGATAAGCTTTTGCCTCTTACTGATGTTCAGTTTCACATGGCATATAACAAGAACAAGTATAAACATTGTTTTGTTTTCATTTTTTCTAGAAATTCTACAGCCAAACCCTGACATTCCAGATTTCCCAGAGCCCTCAAAAGCTCACACTGCAGGTACATGGGCAAGGTCTGGAGCCACGCCTGGAATTTAATCCTTCGGTTCTGGAACTGGGACCATTGCTTCCTCTTGCCACTGGAGATGAGGCCGAGGTGATAGTGAAGAATCCCTGCAACTTTCCAATTGAGTTTTACTCCTTAGAATTTGATCAGCAATATCTCTTAGAGGAGAAGGTGAGCGGAAGTCAGAGCCAAACTCCCTTTCCCTACGCAAGCTGGGCCCTACCATGTACTTGTGTTCTTTTGTCTGCATGGGATCAATTCCTATTGGCCTTTTCCTCTTGATCCTTTCTTTATCTTTCTTATTGATCACTTCTTCTTAGCCTTCTTGCTCTATTTCTCTTGCCCAGAGCGGAATTCTTTGCCTTTTTGTAGTTGCAATAGATATGTTTAAAAACAAATTGAAAAAATAAATGCATGTTCATGGTTAAAATTCAGAAAGTAAAGAACTTGGGCCTATATCGTGTTTGCAGTGACTTCCTTACAGACAGGCTGCAATTGGCAAGTTTTTAAAAGTATATTCTAACCATCTCTGTCCTTAATGGGTATATTTAGATCGTTTACATTTAATGTGAGCATTGATATGTTAGGGCTTAAGTCTGCCATTTTATTGTTTTGTTGTTTGTTCTCTGTTTACTTTTCTAGCCTTCCTCTTAGTTGCTTCAACATTATTTGGAATTTCATTTTTATTTACTTAGAATATTTTTGAGTGTCTACCTTTATATAGCTTCCTTAGTTATTGTTGTATACATTACATTACACATATGTGTAGCATAACCAATGTCTAAATTTATGCTGGAAACCTTTCCTCCCTTTATTTCCTTTTAGCATCTTCATTTTTAGTAGAACTGTCTTGATATTTCCTTATATTAGAATTACAATTTATTTCACCTGGAAAACATAAATTTCTTTCTTTCTACTATTCCAAAATTTTTTCTTTTATTATTTCCTTTCTGGTTCTAGAGCCACATTTAGCTGGTCTTTTAAGGTAGATCTATTAGTGAAAATATCTTATTTTTTCCTCATTTAAGAAGGTGTTGGTTGAAGAGTTTTATTTTTGGCTGAATCTAGAATTCTGGGTCAGTTCTAACTCTTGATAAATACACCACTTTTTCTGGCCTCCATGGCCGGATTGGATGGAGTAACTCAGTGTCATTTGAATTGTCTTTTATTTTGTCTATAAAGTTTCATTTCTCTGTCACTACCTTCAAGACTTTTTCTTTGTCTTAGTTTATAAAACATTCACCTTCTTGTATTATAGCATATATTTCTTACAATTTATTGAGTTTGGGACTTGCTCAGTTTCTTAAATCTACAGAATTTTCTTTCTTTTTTCCATGTTAAAAACATTTGGCCATTATTTATTTGAGGGTTGTTTTAGCTCCAAATTCTTTCTATTCTTCTTCCAAGACTCCTATGGTACCTTACAGTTAGAATTTTTGTCATGGTCTCGCAGTAGAAGATCTATATGTATACAGGGCCTTTAGTTCACACTTTTACCACTTGAATATCTTACATGTGTGTTCCACTGGCTTCTCTTTCCCACTTGTGAAATGCCCAGACAGACAAGAAACAAAATAAAGATCTTGATCCCCATATGTTCAGGGTCCAATCGTACTTTTTAGACCTCTCCAAAGACCCAGTGGTGCCCAGAAAGTATTTCTACAAATCTCACCCTCAGGTAGGAGCAGGGATTTCCCAAGAATAAAAAGTAGAAAGGAAACTCACACTGAGATGAGTAGCAGTTTCTGTTTTCCCCTTGACCAGATTTTGCGACAGCTGAAAGGCTATGACTCCGTCAATACCCTGCTGCTGCCACCTCGCAACCCAGGGGAGAAGCTGCCCCCAGAATTGTATGAGTACTTTAGAGAGCTGAAGAAGTCTAAAGAAGAGCAGATGAAGGCAAAATACCTGGAGAATCTGGGACAGGATAATGGTGAGAACCCGTGGCGCCAGCCACTGCCCTGCCCTCTGTGAGTGTCCTCTGCTGTGGGAACTCCCGTTTGCTGGTAGGACTAGGTACCAAGTGCTGCACGCATTTTATGTCTAATCCTTCCATAGTGGGTCCCATCACCCTCATGGTATGGATGCAGAGACTGGGCCACATTCCACTGTCTCTAGAGTCCAATGGACATTGGGATTTAAAAACAACTAACATAGACAGAAGAAGACTTGCTAGACATGGTTTTGAGGGCTCTGCACCCACATATGAGAAATGAGCACAAAAAGGACAGGACCACAATTTGAAGTGGCAAAAACAAAATTCCAGCACAAGCCTCCCTGACTCAAGGGCCCTAACTGATAGCAACCACTATACTGTATGGCCTCGAAGGGTGTGCCTAGGTCATGCAAAGTAATGCATCCTGCAAGGCAGAAATTGTTACCTAACAGAGAGAAGTGGAAGCTCACATGACAAAAAAAGCCATCCCCTCCATGGTTCCCCAGGCCAGCTGCAAAGCTGGTCTGCACGCTCGTAATCGTGTCCCTCATGGACCAGCACACTCGTATCATCCCATCATCTGCCCAGGGCCTCTCTTGTGTACTTAGCAGAAGGGCCTCTTTCAGGACTGTGCAGGTGATGTTGCTGTGCTCCTCCTTCCTGCTTCTCTGTCCCTCCACCTGGAAATGTCCCTGGTCTGGCTTGCTCTCTTCCATGCAACAGTCATCACTCACGTAATTATTTTCTCCACGCCTGTCCCTTGCCGCTAAGCAAGAATCCTTCTTAAAGGCAGTAGTCACATATTCCTCCTTCTAAACCCAGTGTGGGAAACAGCAGCCCACACCTGACAGTGCCCAACCAGCGGTGCCATGTGAGAGAAAGAACCATGGAACCCTCTCCTCCTACCCCTGGCTGACTCTCAGCCTCTCAAGGAAAGACACATGGCAGAGAGTGTTAGTTTGGCAGGAAAGAAGGCTGCCTCCCCACTAGTCTCCTCGTCATGCTTGTTGGGCATGGTGTTGGTTTGCTAGGCCTACCACAACAAATACCACAGACCAGGTAGTTAGACCAAGAGAGATGTATTTTCTCATAACTCGAGAGGCTAGAAGTCCAAAATCAAGGATCGGTAGGGGCGATTTCTTCTCAGAGCCTCGTCCTGTAGACGGTCCTTTCCTCCTCTGTCTTTACATCACTCTGCTTGTGAGAAAGCTACAACCTCTCAGGCTCAAATCCAAATTCTAATCAAAGAGATGCCTCCCACAGGTTGAGGGGAGGCGGTCACCATGTCCTGCCCCAGCCCAGTGCCTCTCCCTCCCCCCAGAGGCTATAGAAGAAAGGACGATGAGGAGGGTGCTGGGCTGCCCCTGGCAGTGCTTAACAACAGTGTGGGAAACGTGATGAGAAGATTGGGGGAGCGGGCTGCACACTGATAGGAACCCTGCCGTCCCAGATACGGCTCTGAGAGGTTCTGAAAATTTAAAAACTAAAAATCTGAGCCACGTAGCTCTCTTGTCTTGGTATAGAACTCATGGGCAATTCCTGTCTGTCTCTTTGTCTGTCTCAATCTCTGTTTATAGAACTGAACTTTATCATCTAGGGCCATTCTGAGTTTTCTAAATTTCGGAGCCAATATATAATTTTGTTGTACAAACAAATGTCAAAACTGTAGAAACTTGCCGAACAGCCGACTGCCTACAGTTCTTATTTGGTGGGGTCAGACAATTTAGAGTGAGGGCAGCCAGGACAGCGATTTCCTTCTTTGTCTGTCTTTCCTTCCCAACCCTCTCCTCCCTTTTTCCCTCCCCACCTCTTCCCTGTGTATTCCCATCCTTCGCCATCTGACAGAATCGGAAGAGCTGAACACGTCGGGAGGCTCCACTAGCACAAAGAGGACCTCAATCAGCCAAGGGATGTCTGTCACATCCTACTTTGAAGAGCGGCACAACCTTCTGACAGAGTCCAGAGCCTACACAGATGAAGATGAGGATGAAGACAGCTTGGAAAAATTAATATTTCAAAGTAAGTGAGCGTTTTAATGTTTGGGAATCAGTTCTTTCTAAGTAGAAATGTACCTGGTCCCCATTTCCCCATAAAATATCCCCTCTGGATCCCCCAGTTCTGCGCCCTCTGAAGAAGCCCTGCTCCACCCTCTCCTGCTGCACCTTCAGCGTGGGTGTCTGCAGGGCAGCTTTGCACATGGGTGGATTCTTTTTGCCACAGCAGTTTGCATTTTAACTAGACTAAGCATTCATTTGGAGGCCTGAATCATTCATGTTAAAATTCCAACAGACTGAGAAGGATTCTGGGAGGGTAGAGAGTCTTCTTCCCAGGTCCCCTTTAATGGGACCATTAAGGAGCCCACCACTCCACCTCCCAATCTTGTGGGCCCATTTCCTCATGTTTATTTTCCCCAAGAGATGCAGGATGGCAAAGCCATATTTAGAAAATTAGAATCAGCAAAACTGGTTTCATGGGGGCTATTTGTTGGTTATTTTAAACTGTGCAAAAAACATAATCCAATTTGTCACTCACCTCAAGCAGAAGGGCTCACGGCCAAGACTAATAAGGTCTGAAGAGTTTATTTCGATCAGCATTCTTAGCTCGCATCCAATTAACCAGGTGAATAGATTAAAGCAGGACAATGCAGTGGTGAAACAATAAAGACAGAAGTTGCTGGCTTGGTCCCTCATGTCCAACCCAACCTAACTCTATAATCCTACCTCTAAGTGGCTCTGGCCTCCCAGGCAGCCTTTCCCCAAGCCACACATCCTGGCCTGGGCCCCTCCACTTCCCCATCTGAGCTCTCCCAAGCCACACCCAGACATCCTATGGAGACAGAGTGCACTACTGGCTTTGGAAGGAACCACCCGGAAACCATGTAAATGCTTATCAGTAGGGGACTAGTTACCCTAAAAATCTGCACAGTGGTTTTCTTTGGCAGTTATTTGAATAGAGGGCCAGATCTGTCTTTAACTCAATGGAAAGATGTCCAATATGTACTATGTTAAAAAGCAAACTGTAGAATACAGTTTAGAGTATGAACCTCATTTTGTTATCATCTAGTTGCCTAGACTCAAAGAAAAAAAATTCTTTTTTAAAGGCTGGGAATATAACTTAGTATGAAGGTCCTGGGTTCAATCTCTAGGGCCAGAATGGGAAAAAGAAAAAAACCTTTTATTTTCAAAAACAAGGAACAGGATAGGCTTGGCCAGCCTCTGCTACTTAGATCATTAATTCATTAAAACATTAATACATTCTATACTATAGAATTAATACTTACAATATTTATCTGGCCTTTTCCTTTAATGTTAGAAATTCAGCTAACTATGAACGGTTCTCTTCTTTATAAAAATGCCCTTTTTATTTTCAGCAAAAGAGAGTCCTAAAATTAGAATTCAGAGTATTTTTACCTTTAAACATTAATGAATATGGACAAATTATTAGCCAAAAAAGACATTATCACACGGTAGAGGTGGAGGCTGCTAAAATTTTTGCCATTCTAAAACACCAGTGTTTAAAAAAAGGTTTCATTCCCATTTCTCTCCATACCCATGTAAATGCTGGGTACAGTCACAAATGCACAAATATGTTCACACCCATATTTTTAAGTTGCTGCTGAAAAGGTTCAGAGGAGCCCCAGCCACTCTACAGAGGAAGTTGCAGAAGTTGAAAACAACCCAGTAAGCAAAGCAATCGCTCGCCACCTGGGCATTGACATCTCTGCAGAAGGCCGCATGGCCAAGACCCGGAAAGGCATCGCCATTATCATCCATGGGACACCCTTGTCAGGTACGTGACACTTCTGAGCAGAGGTCAAGACCAAGAATGCCACATATCTCTTCCATAAACTCCCTGGCCTCCAGGGTGGCAGTATGAGTCATGTGGTCAGAATGGTCACTTTTATTTGAGGGACAGCAGAGCAGAGTGACAAGGTGCCTGTACATCTGAGCCAAACAGATCCTACCTCTGCCATTTATAGCTGTGCACCTCTGTAAGTTACTAAAGTGTTCTGTGCTCAGTGTGTTGGTCTATAATGTGTCATTAACAGTATTATCTCTTTACAGGGTAGCTGTAAGAAGTGAGTGGCCACATTTGTAGAAAATGTTTATCCCGGCACTTGACATATACTAAATAGTCAAAGAATTGATGATTATTAGCGTCTATGACTTTAGCTATATCTAGGCTTTGTGTCCTTGTTGAAAGATACTCTAATCACACACTAAAAAGTCCCAGAAACATCTTGCCAGTCATAAACCAGTCAAAGGGCAAGCCATTTTTTAACAAAGAACCTTTTATTGCTCCCAAATTTACATGTGCCAACTTTACCATAAACCCAAAGGAGCACGGTCACCCACACTGGACTTCAACTTGAGCAGTGATTTCCGCTTTAGATAGCTCTTTCTCATTCATTTCTTCCTCTGTTTAAATTTCCCAGCCATGCAGAGAAGGGAGTTGCTTGCCTCTACCAATAAGTTGTTAAAACTCAGAGAAATGGCAGAATGTGTGCCCCCAGGGAACCCTATTAGTAAATGACAGAGCAGGGGACCTTGGAAAGATCCCTGGAAACTCTCTCAGCTTCAGTTTCCTTGAAAAAAAAAAAAAAGCAAACAGTCTGTTTCCAGCCCAATTATTGTCGCTCAGACAACACTTACAAAACATCTTCTATGTTCTCATCACTGAGAAGCTCTGAGAGTCTGCAAAAGTAACAACATCGTACCTCTTCTTTGAAGAGCCTTTTCTTGACAGCTCATAAGCCAGAGCCTAAATGTTCTAAGGCCAGATTTAGGAGCAACAGGTGCAACTAAAACAAAGCAATTAAGGTTGTAATCAAACATGTTGAGGATCCACACTGTCCAAAGAAGCTTATGATCATTGGAGAAATGAATGAAGGGCTGGAGAAGTGGTCTGTGGACCAATAGAAATTTAAGACAGTTAGAGAGTTAATCCTGAAAATGCACCAGCCTGAGGGAGCTACTAGCTCTGCTTAGGGAAGGGGCCAACTTGCATTTCACCCAGGGACAACAAGTATCATAAAACTGAAAGTCAGCTATGGCAGTAACAGTCCTGGCATCTTCATGGAGCCTTGTAGTTTTCAAAGAATCAAGTAATAATTAATAGTCCCAAGTTGTTCATTGTGGGGGATTTTTCCCTGTTTGGGATTATAAAGACGTTAGACTGTAATTTTTTAAGAGAAAGACTCTCATTTATAATTTATATACTGAAGGGTTATCCCCAAACTGTCAAATTGCTAGCCTCAGAGATGTGGGGTTAAGAAAAACAAAAGACATTTCATGGTGAATTAATATATCTCTGAATTATCTGAGCATCTATTCTTTTAATAATTTAAAACATTTAAATATTAAAGAAAAATCTAAGACATTAGACTATTTCAAAAGAAAGGGAAGAATATATGCAAATCCTTTGACAATGTTCCTTTATAAAGTTTCGTAGGAAGACAATTAACAATATGGACAGATTATCTGCATGAATGTTCACTGCAGCACTGTTTATAATAATAAAAACTTGAAAGCAATTGAAGCATCCAATATGGGTAACTGGTTAATAAGCCGTAATACACTCATGTAGTGAATTAATTGCCGTTGAAAACAAGATGCTTGTGCTCACTGATAGCAGCATGCTTCACAATAGCCAAAAGGCAGAAAAAAATCCAATAATCCATTGATGGATGAACAGATAAACTGCAGAAAATGGGCTATTCAGCCTTGAAAAGGAATGTAGTTCTGACACATGCCCTGGATGAATCTTGAAGTCATTATGCTAAGTGAAACACAGAAGGAAAAACACATAAGTCCATTTATATAAAGTGCCAAGAATGGTCTTGGCCATAGAAAAGGTGGGTAGAGTAGGAGTTGCCAGGAGATGGGAGGAGGGGGAAATGGGGAGTTAGGAGTTAGCTCACGGAGTTTCAGCTTGGACACGTGAAAAAGTGCTAGAGGGAAATGGAAGTGATGGTTGCAGTACATCATTAAAATAGTGTTTTATGTCATATATCTCTTACCACAATCTCCTAAAAGTGTCACACAGCTGTATTAAATGAATAGAAAGATATTTATGATATATCATTTCATACAAGAAAAAGCCATACTTATTTGTAATCTATATTAGTTTGATATTGCTTCTATAACAAATAGCCACAAACCTAGTGGCTTAAAACTAAACAAATTTACACTTTTACAGTGCTGGAGGTCAGAAGTCTAAAATGGGTCAAGCAGGGCTGTGCTCCTTCTGGAAACTCCAGGGCACAATCCATTTCCTTGGCTTTTCTGGCTTCTAGAAATAATGCCCTATCCTGGTTCAGAATCCTTCCTCCTTCAAACCAGTGGTGTAGCATCATTCTGTCTTTTGCTGCTTGTGCTGCCAAATCACCTGCTCCAACTCTAGCCCTTCTGCTTCCAGCTTCTAAGGATGTTTGTGATTAGGTTGAGCCCACCCAGATAATACAGGATATCTACATTAAGAGCTGTAAATTGATTCCCTCTGCAAAGTCTGTATTTTCTATTCAAGATAATATATTTGCAAGTTCCAGGAATTAAAACATGGACGTCTTTGGGGGCTGTTTTTCATAACCCATTTATTTTATATGAAATATAACTAACTTAGTTATGTATATAAATTTGATAAGCCTCGGCTAGCTATGATCTCTCTATATGAGTACATCATAGATCTGTTTTAAAATGAAAGTGCTTTGTAATGAGGGGGAGAAATCAACATAGGTTATTCTTTAAAGAAGTCTTCCTGTTAGAATCAGAGACAATAGGATCTCCAAGGTTTTCTTTTTGGTTTTTTAGGGTGTTTTAGGGGGGTTGCTTGTTTGTTTGTTGTTTTTGTTTTTCTTTTGGTACCGAAGGTCATGACGTTACATTTACCAGGCAGGTGCTTATGCCACTGAGCTAAATCCCAGCACCTCCAAGGTTTTCAAGACTATGTGATAAAATCTGTCTTTAAAACTGAAGAGCGAGCGAGGATGGGGTTGTGGTGCACAAGCACATGAGTGATAGGATTAGGACGAGGTTCAGGGCCCTGACGCTGGGCTCAGATCTGTCTTCTGTATGCTGCCACCTCCTCTGGCCCACTTTATAGGGGCTTGTTCTAGAGACTTCGTCTAGGACACTGAGCAAATGAGAACTGTGCAATTCTCTGCCCTGGTCTTTTCTATAGGAAAGACGGCCAACGCTGTCAGCATAGCCAAGTACTACAATGCAGCCTGCTTGAGCATTGACTCTGTTGTCCTGGAAGCCATATCTGACAGCAGCAGTATCCCTGGGATCCGGGCCCGTGAGCTGTGCATCAGAGCCACCATAGAGCAGTCCATAAAGGAAGGAGAGGACTCTAGTAAGTCCACATTTGCCCTGACTTCTTGTTGTCAAGGGACCAGCACCCCTGCAGATCTCACTCGTCTTCTCTGTGCCCCACTGAGCTTCCTCCCACAGCTGGTCCAAAGAAGAACTTTCTCCCCCAAGCATGGGCAGGTCTCCGGCCCTGCCTGATGCAGATGTGCTCTTGGCACTTTAGTGAACACAAACAGGACAATGAATGAAAAGACACTGAGCAGGCTGACACCTGGAGGAGAGTGAACACGGGGCTTTTTCAGCATGAAGGCGAATAATGTTGCAGCAGAAGATCCGCTTTCTGTGAAAGAGCAAATTTGGGATGAGTGGGTTCGAACAAGGCAGTTTGGGGAAGCTGCTACAGAAATGGGCTTTTGAAGGAGCAGGAGAATATTAATAAGCAGAAATCAGAGAAGACATTCCAGACCAAGAATGCAAGAAGTTGCTAGCACTGTGTATCAGGAATAGGGATTTGCAAGTTGAGCTCAATCATAATTGACCTTCATTCGGAATTGGGGTTTTATTGAAAGAGGAATTGGAGTAGATTTCACACTGTGGTTTCCCAGCAGTCAGAAAGTTGTTGTAGATACGTAGCTCTTGTAATGTCTTGTTAAAGGAAGTAACAATAAAACTGAAGATGGCTGGGTCTGGACCAGCTGACCCCAAATGTACCTGCATATCAAAGAACTAAAGAAGTGGCAGGCATTCAAGGTCAAAGAAAGATTTATAGTCACAAAAATTAAGAGGAGAATGGTATCATTTTCCCAAGTAGGGAAAGCAAGAGGTAGAGGAAGTTTGTTGCAGAGGAAATGAGTTGAGTTTTTGCATCTCACAGTAGTGAATGAGTCCTGGTGTGGCTGCCCCACAAGACGTCAAGAATCTTGGCTTCTTCAGATCATCTGAACTACTATAGAGCAGGGAAGCATTTGATCAGTGGAAAAACACTGTATGCAAAGCAGAGTGCCTGCTCAGAGCTAGATTCTTTTTATATAAATAGTCAGAAGAGGGTGCTATGCACAGGGAAAGGCCAGAAGCTTATGGAAATCATAGGAGAGATTCCATGGTGGTCAGTGAAGGTCAAGGCTGGACAGGAGAAGCAGGATCCACAGTGAAGTGGGTAGGCACCAGGCTGGGCAGGCATTGGCAAGGCAAGATCACAGGTGGCAAATGCTTGTGATAGAGGCAGGCAGAACCTGGAGGGATTTGTGGACATGGCGCATGGGTGAGCATGGCCAATGCAATCATTCCAGCAGGGGCTAAGGGATTCATCCTCTGTAACCTCCTACCAGGTGCAGGACCAAGTATTCATACCTGTAATCAGCTCCTGGGGGAGGGAAAGAGGAAGTCACTAAAGGATAGGGCAGGGTAAGTTGTAGTGACAACTCTCGAGATCATTCTAAGGGCTTGTTTGCTGAAATGGTCACCAGAAGCAATGAATATTCATGAATCTCTGTGAAAACTAGAAAGGCACTGATGCTGCCTGGCATGCAGCTGCATTGCACCATTTCGGGAGGATCAAGAACATCGGCTACGCTCCTGTTCTCCTACTGGGGCACACATCCCATCCTTGGAGCCCCAGGGGACAGGAAGAGACAGGGCCAGTGTAAGGGGTTCTGCTAGCACACTCAAAGACTAGAAGGTGACAGGAGTTCACCATAAGGCAAAAGGCACTAGAGCAGTGGTTTTTTCAGACAGCTTTTAAACAAATGGAATTTTGGAAGGGAGCTTCTCAGAGTGAGTGGGGAACTTAAAAGATAATTAGAAAAAATTCATCCTAAATCCATGCTGTCGATGGTGCATTTATTACCGAGCTTTTTTTTTAAATCCATTTGAATGATTCCACTGAGGACGGAGAAGGTCCTATGCTAATTCATTGGCTTCACCATTGCTTAAAACCTCAAAAAGTCAGGTGCGGGGTTTCGGAGGCAGGGTCATAGTGTAGCCTCAGTTTCAGAAATTACCCTCTGGGCTAGAAGAGAAAGTGGATGCAGACTGGCCGGTGCTTATTGGAAAGATGAGCAGTAAAGATCCCAGAACCCCGGGCTCAGCTATCCACTGACCCATCTTCACCCCTTGGTTGGTGGAGCCTCTTTTCCACCCTAGCTCAGTCAGTTGTATGGTAATGACACAAGGTTTCCGAGTGCTGTACCTGCTGTCGTTTTCTTCTTATCCCAAGGTGACTTTTAATAAAACATTTGCCCTCTCCTTATAGCCCAGGAGGCTTCTGGGGGCCAAAGTGCCACAGTGCAGTCACGACAGAGCAGTGAGAATTTGGGCAAGTTCACCTCAGAAATCACTCTGGTGACCCCGGACAGTAAACCTGGAAGGAGCATGCGTGGGAGCATGTTATTCTCCAAAAGCAAGCCAGAGAGCCATGGTTCTGGGTCACAGAAGCAGCACCACCAGCACCAATCTGAAACACCACAGGTACCAACTGGGGCTCTCCAGAAGGAAGTTGGGATCCTTCCTCCTCCTCTTCCTCTTTCTCCTCCTCCTCCTTCTCCTCTCCTCCTCCTCCTCCTCAGGATCCTGAAACCAGGCTGGAGCTCTTCATTTCTAAGGATGTTCCTGCCAGGACAGCCTGATCACTGGCCAGTTCACCAGCTAGGACCCAGCAAGTGCCTTTTATGTTACAGCACTGGGGTGGGAGCAAGAGAGATGATCATAAAGACATCGAAGTCCCTGAACACAAGCTACACTGATGAAAAGTGTAATGAGGCAGATAACAACTCTTGCAAATAATTGCAATAAAATAAGATCAGTGATAAGGGAGGATGTAAAAGGAAATAGGTTGAACCATAGGAAATGGCCAATATTCAAGCACTTTGGAACTCCACAGAGCAATTTCCTGCAGTTCACCCTAGTACTAAAGGAATATTAAGGGTAAAACCATTAATATAAGTGGAGACAGGGCTGCAGAAAGAGTTATGAAAAGTTATGAAGAAGTCACAGAGTTTGCTTGACATGCTGAGGGGCTTAGAGAGCCATCTCAGAAAACCGGCAGGTGCGAAAGCCAGAGATAGTAGGTAAGATGAGTAATGAGTTGCTAAGTGGATAAATGAAGTCAGATGAGTACAGACCTTTAAGATGTTTGAAAGAAAGGGGGAAAATACAGGGGTAGCTGTTAGAGGGGCAAATCGAAGGTCAAGGTCCATTCTCAGAAAGGAATTAGAGGCACAAGCAGCTCTGTAAGGAAAAGAGCTCCTAGAGAAGCATGAGGCAATGACCCATCCAAGAGAAAATAAGATCCCAGGAGAAGGAAGGATAGGATTAAGCATAGTTAAAGGACAAGGGAAATAGCTTCCTCTGGGATTAATAAAGTAAAAACAGATACAGCTAAAGGGGAGAGAAGCAAGTTGGACAGTGGGAGTTGGAGAAGATGTTGAAGGGCTCTGTGAGTGTGAGGAGGCGTGGTCTTTTCAGCAGGAGGCCATGAGGAGGCTGGGGTTGCACAGCATGCTGGAGGACAGCAGCAAAGCACCAACGGTCTCACTATGGATACTGTGAGAAAACGGTGACGGACAAGGAAAAAAATAGTTGATGAAGGTGACAACCTGACAAGCATAACTTCACAGTTGCAAGATTTCTCAGCAGCACTGTCAGAGGCAGCAAAAGAAGAAGTTGCTATTAGTTCAGAGAAAGGGGTATGGGTGTGGGGCTGAAGGGGACATCGGTGCTGGGAGTCCAGCTTAGGTAGAGAAGGAATTAAGAAGAGGACAGGGAGTGGGGGAAGCAGGTAGAGTCTGGGATCCCAGGCCTCTTACAGTGGGAGAAGGCTGCAGCAGTAGCTGGAGAGGGGGTGCTTCAGAGAGGGTTGCTGGGGTGGATGGAGATCAGTGTAGCTCTTTGTAGGAAAGGAAGCCCATGCAGTGGGTAGACCAGATGGCTGTGTCACAGCTGTAGGCCCAAAAGGAGATCTGAGAGTTGGACTGGGAAGATGGTTGGTATAAAGTGTTAGGTCCTGATAGGAAAGGAGGCCTGCATGTTAGAGGGGAAAGTGGGTGGAGCAGAGGTGAAGCCCACAGAAGGGATCTGCAGGTTGGATGAAGCATCCCATTGGGATGGATTTCTGCCCTCCGCTTCTACTTCACATTCTTTGACTACCTTGCAAAGTGAAATGACATTGACTTTATTTTTCTTTTGGAGCACCTTTTAACCTTCTTTTCCAAGATCCAAAAAGGTGTTCATGCATAAAGTAAAATTCACATTTGTTATGAATAGGGGGTAATGGCGAGTCGTTTTCTGGGGTTGGGTTCTGTTCACATGGAAGTGAACTATGGAAAATATTTCCAAAGTAGCTGAAGATCCCAATTCCAACTACAGTTTCCACTCAATAAATAGGAAACTTAAGTTCAAAGTAGAAATGGATCATCATGAAACCCCCCCTCCCAAGTGGCTGCCTGCACTGCTCCAGTGTGACAGGACTCCAATGGTGAGACCACAGAGTCCCCATCAGAGTGCTTCACTCAAGGACAGGGCTGTTTGGTTTTCTTGAAGCTCTAACAACTACAATTTTGGTTGGAATAGGTCATGTTTATTTCATGAAGATATGGCCTGTAACGTAAGGTCTTTCCAGGAAACATGTTAGAAATCCTGATCGTTTGAATAGCATTTAATCCAACATTCTTGCTTCACAACATTCTTCCTCCAAGGAATTGCTCCTCTGATTGCCTCCCCATCCTCATGCCCCTCCCATTGTCTTCCTCGGCAAATCCAGTGAGGCCTTTGTCTCCACCACCCACTCCTAACCAGCTTCCCCACTGCTCACCAAGTTCCAGCCATGCTGGGTCCCAAGAGCACCCCAAGCTCCACATGTACACTCATACTGTGCCACAAGCTCTCTCTCAAAAAAAGCCCATCTCTTTTATCTCATCTCATTCTCTCCGTCACATTGCCCAGGTTACACATCATCACCCTGGCCTGTTGCTGAATCCCTAGTCCCTGAGGAAGCACAAGGCATGATGGGTAATCGGTAAATGGAATGAATGAGCAGAGATGTGCAGGACCTCCTACCATATTCCCACTTTAAGTTTCCAGTGGTTCTTTAAGGAAGACAGGAGCTTTCCATTTTACAAGGCGGTCCCCATTTTACCGATGAGGAGCCTGGGAAGGCCATATGATTTTCTCAAAGACACATAACTTATAGATGTAGGCGTTGTGAAGACACAAAGCTGGATTCTGACTCCTGGTCCTTCTCCCTCTCAACAGGTCCCCTCCAGCCCTCTGCTGGGGCCGACCCAACGCCGGCTCAGTGTCAGTGCCAGTATCGGAGGAGAGACGGGGCTGACGAGCTGTGTGTTTCCCGATGAGCTTCTGACACAGATCTTGACCGAGAGGATACAGGTGCGTGGTGTCCACCTGCACAGAACCCTGGGACTTAGCGCTTAAACATCATCACTATGTCATGAGCTGAAAGTCTAGGCCATGGGTGACACACAGCAGCTCAGAACCCTGAGTAGGGACAATGAGTTCTGATCTCTAGTGAGACACCACGTTTGCATTACTTCTTCATCGACAAAGTCTTGCTACCAGATAAAAACAATGCCATGTGAATTAAAGGGTGTTTCACAGAGCTGATCTGCATTCTGACACCAGCTTTTTGTCTCATCAGAAACCTAAAGATCATTTCCTGGATGGTAGTGCCAGAGTCTGGACCACACTTGGGGTACTATTCTTCAAGGTTAACATCACCAAAGTCATCACACTTCAGGGCAGTAAGGCCACAAAGAAAAACACCACGCCTCCACTCGGGCTCTGCTACTGATCTGTCTGCCCATGGGAGCAGCTTTGCTCTGCATCTTATTTTCCTGCACCTCAAGAATCTTCCTAAACCCTTACATTCACATTTTGTCTGTCCCTTTATCCTTCAGAGATGGAATAACTCCTGTGCTCCACAGTTGTGTCATTAAGACCTTTTGTGGCTGATTAGATATTTTTATTCTTCCTATTTGTTTCACAGCAGTTCTAGGTTTAGCTAGCAGAGGTAAACCCGTGATGTTCCCATCCACTGCGGCCCGCTAGGTGTGCAAACCCCACTGAGGCACCAGTAAAAAGCCCAGCAGAAGCGCCAGCGGCTCTCTCTGTGGCCCTGGTGACCAACTGTCTTGCTGTCTCTGGTTCCAGCTGAGCGACTGCTACCGAGGCGTGGTGTTTGATGGCCTCGACACGCTCTTTGCGCGGAGCGCGCACGCCGCCCTCCTCTGCCTGCTGAAGGCCATCGGCAGCCGGGAGCACATCTACGTCCTCAACATGGCCCAGGATTACACGGCCATGAAGGCCCAGGAGAAGGCCAGAAAGGAGCAGGAAGGCAAGGCCCCCAAAGCTTCCCGGGCTGTCCTCCGGGGCCCTCACTGGCCATTGCTTTCCTTGGCTTTTCAACCTGACCCATAACCCACCAGCTCTCATGCAGTGTGCAGCTTTCCCGCCTGCTGTCTCATTGGCTCCGCGCCTCCAGCCTAGGAGGTGGCCCCGGAGATTCTCATTGCTTCTTTGCTGAGAGGGGACAGAGACAGAGCAGTCCTTAGAGGATGTGTGGAAAGCTGGACCCCTGCTCCCCGGCAGCTGATCACCCTGTCCCTCCCTGTCCTTCCCTCACCTCTCCCTAATTACAGCCACATGGCAGAGCTTTCCTGTGTTTGCTGGCTTGGTTTAGGCCACTTGTATTTCCTGTATAAGTGGAGAGACTGGCAGAGTCCTTTTTTTCTTTTCTTTTCTTTTTCACTTCAAATGTTTACTTTTCAAAAACAGCTAATCGAGTCACATGGTAAAATACTCAAAGGGCATAAATGACATGATTTCTTTTCCTTTCCTAGTCACTCTATTACTATTCTCTAAGCTCAGTTTTTATATTCAGTTACTTGTCTGTCTTAGCTGTTACATGAGAGTCTATATATGTGCGTGTATGTATACATACAAGTACACACATGTATATATACACACACACTATAGCAATTTAATCTTATTCCATTGTAGGAGCTGCTAAATAGCCTTGCAAGATTGTTACCTTCAGGTCTGTTGCTGGAACTTGAAATCTGCAAGACAGGCAGCTGGGAAAGGAATATGGATATAATATAGGAGATAATGAGCTGGAACAAATCAACAGGGCTGGACTCGTGTAGACTGATTAGAACTCTGTCAGTTCTCACTGCATCTGGCTCAGTAGTGCAAGTGTCTGGTAGAAAAAGCTCATAAACATCATAGTGCTGGATGCACACCTGGGGACTGGTAAATTCTACAATCTCTACATTATCTTCTGTGTGCCTGGCACTCTGTAAGACAATTGTACATGTTAGGTCATTTAATCCTCACAGTAACCCTATGAATATTGTTGTACCCATTTTACAGATGAGGATAAAGAGGGTCAGAGGAATAAGTCCTCCTGGGGATTGTAGTGAACAACTGTAATCTCAGTCCTCTGGGAGATTGATATGGGAGGATCACAAGTTCGACTCCAACCCCAGGCAACTTAGCTTATTTCTTACAGTTCTGGAGGCAAGGAAGTCCCAGATCAAGTTGCTGGTGATACAGTGTCTGAGGAAGGCAATTTTGGTCCTAGAAGGTGTCCCCTGATGAGCCCTCACCCTGACAGAGGGGCAAACAAGCTCCCTTGGGCCTCTCTCATAAGGACACTGATCCCATTTTTTTAGGCCCTACACTCATAACCTCATCACTCCCTAAAAACCCCACCTCTTAGTGCTGTCCTTTTAGGGGTTAGGCTTCCACCTATGAATTTGGGGGTACAACAAACACAAACTTGGTGACTTAACATAAACTCATTGCCTTACAGTTCTAGGTCCAAAAGTTCTCACCAAAGTTTTAGCAGGGCTGTGGTCCTTTGGAGGCTGTTGTAGGGGATTCTAAAGGCCGCCTGCGTCCCTTGGCTCATGTTCCCTTCCTTGCAGCCCTTTGAACTGTGCTTCTGCTGTCATGTCACTTTCTCTGACCCTGACTCTCCTGCCCCTTTCTTACAAGGACCCCTGTGATTAGACTGGGCCCACCCAGCTACCCCAGGACAATCTCAAGATCCTTAATTTAACCACATCTGCAAAACCCCTTCTGTCATAGATGGGCGAGTTCCAAGGACCAGGGCGTGAGCATGTTTAGGGGCCACCATTCACCAACCACAGGTGGAAACTAAGTTTGGCATCGTGGGAATTAAGGAGCGCCAACAGGAACTAGGAATGCCAGCCTCCCACCTGCCACCGCTCACTGTCAAAGGCTGTGCCAGCAGAGAGCAGAGTGGTTGCTGGACTTGACCTCCCCTCCCCTGCCCCCCAACTCACCCCTGCAGAAAACAAACGCAAGAAAGAGCTGGAGAAAGAGAAGATGCGTCTCCAAAACATGGATGAGGAGGAATATGACGCCTTGTCAGAGGAAGAGAAAAACAGGTTCGACCGAGAGATTCAGCAGGTGCTCCGAGAGAGGAAGAAGAGGTGGGCACCAAGGGCTGGCCAGACAGAGGCTGCTCCCCTGGGAGGAGCTGCTGGGGAGACGGGGCACATTCTCAGCTCAGGTCATCTTGGGGGAGGGCAGCGATAGCAGAGAGTGGAGAGCAGAGGGTGGACAGCGAGGAGACCCCTCAATGGGGCGCTGATCGCTGTAACCTTTCAGGGTGTTGCCCACTTTCTTCTCCGTCCTCCTTGCTAGGAGATTTGGGAGACAGCAGGAAGCTTCCATATGTCATGGCTGGCCCTGGGGAGGGGCTGGTGGGCAGGGTGCTATCTCCGCACCCCCCCACACACTGTCTCCCATGGCAATTGTCCTCTAGGTGGGAATTATCAGCCTGTGCACCTACATGTTCACAGTTGGGACCCAGAGTCCATTCTCCTAACAGGGTATAGGTTCTGCTCCCCAGAACTCATTTCTCCCATTCTCCATGCCATGCTGTTGCCCACCCACTGAGGCCTGCCTGCCTCTCCCATGTGATCCTTGGCCTGGGCAGTTCTCTCGATGCCCCAGGCAAGCCCAGAGCCAACAAGCTCAGCCATCTTTCCTGCCCCCATGGGGATCACATGAGAATAACCAGATCTCTCCACAACACCTAGAGCACTGGAGACTTGGGGCTGCCAGCTCAGCTATGTCAGAGATTTAGGCAGAAAGCAGGACACAGCTACTCTCCTCCTCACATATTCACACATGGTGGGGCTGGCTGGTTCTACCCTGGGCCACCAGCATTGGAGGAGACAGAGCCGAGATACCTACCCACAGTGGGACTTGCTTCTCTCCTCTCTCTCTCTCTACTTCTAGACCCCTCCCACTGGCCCCAAAGGAGTTCTATGTCCCCTTACCCCTACAGCACATGCTCTTCGTTAACTCTTGCCTGACCCATTGTAGAAATGTCCAGTTCTCCAAAGGCACAACAATCCCTAGCTTTGGAACTCCCAAAGACACTCTTTGTCACGCAGGCTGCTGCTTCCAGATATTCAAGGTGGACTTAGATATGCAAATTTGATCCATAGAGCTCAAAAATGAGTTGAGTCATACACACACACACACACACACACACACACACACACACACCATGAAGGATCATGAGTTAGCCTCGCTGGGCAGGCCAGAAAACCACAGCCAGGAAGAACTAAAGGTTTCTGGAGATGAAGAAATGGCCTAGAGAATCCAGAAGTGCTGTCCCCTGCCTTGTTTGTACTTGAGCTCCAGGCTTGGTGCCCTCTCTGCTATTAGCAGCAGGGGCAGGCATGGCTGGATGCACAGCAGAAAGGGAAAGAAGGAGAGAGGAGAGAGCATCACCTTCCCAACCGGCAAAGCAGAGGACTGCTATCAAAATACCACTTCTTATTGTCCCAACATCAGACGTGACAATGTAGGAGACTGGGCCACATCTGTTACTAGAACAGTTTTGGAAAGTGGTTTATCAAAGGTTAAGCTTATTTCCAGCCCTGCCTTACTCTCCTATGAGACAAGATTGGAGTAGATTAGTTGAAAATTCCTCTTGGTTGTGTGCAATTTAATCAGAGATTTACTGAATGAACGTTTAAAGACAGAGGGAGGTCTTTCTTTTCTTTCTTTCCTTCTTCCTTTCTTTCTTTTTCCCCCTTCCTTCTTCACTCCTTCCTACTTAGCCAGCTTTTGTTGTTCATTCTTTTTCATGCCCCAGAAGGCCCTATGCAGGGCCCCTCTTCCTGCCAATCCCCGAGGGTGGGCAGGGGCTTGGGCAGGAGCTCTGAATGCTGTTTCCTGTCTGGTTCCATGCAGAGAGCTGGAGCGACTGGCCAGAGAGATGCAAGAAAAGAAGCTACAGCAGGAGCTTCTGCGACAGAAGGAAGAAGATGAGCAGAAAAAAAAGATCAAGAAGCCCAAGCAAGGCCCGGTAAAGGAGGAGCCTCCCGCAAAGAAACCGCAAGCAGCAAACAAGCCGGTAACACCTGCCCCTGCTCCTCTAATAGCACACCCCCAACCCAGCACATGTCCCTCCAGAAAGCTGGATACCCACAGCATCTTGGCCCCCTACCCACCCTGCAAGGCCAGAGAGATGAACCCCACCACAGCACAGAGGCGAAGTCACAGCTGCAGACCCCCACCCAATTGTGTCTGCCAGAGCCCCAGCTCTTTCCTCTGGCCCTGAAGGTCCCCGGATGGTGCTAAATAGGTTATTGTTAAAAGTTTGCATCCAGGAAACCACAAAGTCTGTGCAGCCTCTGTGCTCCTCCTTAATAACAGTCAAGCAAAATGCTCTAGCATAAGCCTCTCCTTGCAGATAAAGGCCACAGGTCTATCAGCCTGAAATGCTTGCAGTCACATCCCCACCCACTGTACCACAGGAAGGTCTGTGTAGCTAAAGCCACCTTCCTGGTGGTGACTGTGACCGAGGGGTGTGGCAGGCTGGTGTAGGCAGCTGCTGCTTTAGGACCTTGACTTCTAAGGGTGGAGCTAACACCAGACTTTCAGACAAGATGCAAACCAGTGCATGACAAGTGACCGCAGCCGAGTACACACAAGGGCAATCCTGGTCAGACAGATCTAAGGGAAGGGAGCAGGGTCTCGGGATGTGGAACTGGGCACAGACTGTAGCTGCTTGGTGTTGCTGTCCCAAAGGAAGCGCTTGACCCTCAGGCTGAGAGTAAAGAGGTACCCAGGGGAGGATCACAGGGACTGATCCCTGCCTCTCTACCTGCTGTGGCTCATGAAGCCAGGAGGGAGAATTTGAGTGACTTTATGGTCAGATATTATTCTTGCAATTAACTGAGCCCATCTCTTACTTAGAAGAAGTTCAGAATAATCTGTATGGCAGTTATTTTGTGTTTAAATGGCAGCCTTTCATTCATCATGAAAAGGCTTTTGGAACACAGTTAACCCTAAATCATGCCCCTGACTGTCATCTCACTCTCCACTGGAAATTGGTTGGAACACTTAAGAGAGAGCATGTAGATTTCCCCTCTCTGACCCTCAGCTCAAGGGACCCCAGCTTGAGTACTCCCCACCACACACAGCCCACTACTAGATACTGGCCAGTTACCTTCGTGTGTGGTGCTGACCATGGTCTGCAGAGGAGGGACCGCCTCTGTCACCTATTTGGGAACAAGCTTGTAGGTCATCCAAGCTCCACGGGAAACTCAATTCCCTTATCCCTGAGCGCACTTCTTGAGACTCTTCTGGGATTATGATAGTATCCTGCTCCGAGAGCACTATCTCAGGAAAATCTTCTAAGACCAATTATAGTCTCCAGAAGTGAGAAAAGATGCCCAGGTGCCCAGGCAAAAGGACGGCCTGAAGAGTTCCCTGCTTCTTCATCAGAAGCCATTGGCACCACCCGCCTCCCAGGCTCCTTGCTTTTTTAAGATGTACTCATGTTCAAGAATCGCACACCTTTAAAAAGAAAAAGGTCTCCATCCACTCTCATGCCCCTGACTAGCAAGCACTCTGTTTTCCTGTTTCCTTCATAAAGTTTTTCAAGAATGATCCTCCTGTCAGTTCCACCTGAACACCTCCTGCTCACCCTTCACCTTCTCTGCCCGACTTCAGTCCCCATCCTTCCCTCCCATCGAAAGCCCTGGAAGCCTCCATGTCCAGATCCAGTGTGCACCATTCAGCCCTTGACACACGTGGCTTCCTTCCGTGGAATTTGTACTGTTGACTGTTCCATCCTTTGAATGCTTCTTTTTTAGTCATCCACACCTTAGACACAGATCTTTTCCTCTGGCATGTTGTCTGGCTCACTCTTGGTTTAGCAACATCTACTCTGTTGTTTAAGCTTCCCTGCAGTTCTTGATTTTGCTACTGCATTAGAAAGTCATCAATTCTTTTTTTTTATTTATTTAAAGAGAAAAAAGAAAGGACATAAAAAAAACAAAGCAGTGAAAGGGTACATGTAATACAGAATTTCAAGAAAAAAAAATATACAGTACGAAATCACCAGTTAATAGGTTACATATTATCTTCCCAGAAACAGTTGCCCATATTACTAAATTAAAGCATATAAAGTGGACATTCATACAGTGAGATTGGAGACAGTTCCGTTCAATGATCCAACAACAGCTCAGTAATACGGTTTTCCATCCTACACACTCAAACATACATGCGGTTATATCCCTTAGTCCACCTTCCTTTCCTCTCTTTTTTTACAATAACAATTACACTTTTTGGGTTTTATTACTCCCACAGTTCTTATTACCTTTTTTGAAGAGAATAAAACCAAACGTGACTAAGCAAAACAGAGTCAGTTAGAATAGAACGGTGGGCATAGTACATGATGCAAAAATAGAATACCAGGTGATCAAAAGTGGTTACCATAGTGCTTCTTGCTATTTTTAAATTGAGTTGCCCATCTCATCAGGTATAATAGAATTGATCAAAATGGTACAGAACAAGATCAATAAAACCTACACTGGAGACCTTACAGGACTTCAAAAAAAGATAATAGTCAAACCATAATGGGCATCATAGTATATCTTATTGCCTTCAAAGTGGTTGCCTATACCCTCTAACTTGATACTATCAAACAAAATAGAATATAGTATAATCAGACAGAACAAGATGGGGAGAGCAATACTGGGGTTCAAATCAGGTTAATAGGAAAACAAAAAAGTTACTATAATATATCCCGCTATTTTTTAATTTAGTTTTCCCTTAATTAAAAAAAATGAGAAAAATAGATTAATTTAAAAAGGGTGGAGATTGAGATAAAAGAGGACATTATAACAGAACAACGCAGGTCAGAACTGAACAATTTAAGCATCATTGTGTTTCACCACCAGATAATCTAACATAATAGTAGTCACCATAGTGCCTCTTTCCTTGAATTATTTGAGTATAACTTCGTATGCTATAGCATCAAGCATATCAAGACAGTGTGAAGCCATTCAAGAGAATGAAAAAATTACAGGGTATTTAGAACCAGCTAATAGAAAACGAACAATGGTTTCTATTCTCTTTGTCTATAAAAAAATTTTGTTTATACTATCGCATATAGTAAAATATAGTAAGATACAACATGTTAAAACCAGTGGAAACAGATGTACAGCAGCTTGATGGGACTTCAAAACAAGATGATATTAAATCAGCACTAGCTTTTATGTTGTGTTGTTTTCTTCAAAATAGCTATTCGTACTATTTTGGTTCTCTTCAAAATTCTCCATCTTCTCTTGTAATTCCGCCTACTTTTTTTTATTAAAGTCGTTGTCTGACAGCACCAATACACAGCCGCTAGGGTGTTCTCTGTCTTTTGTTCTTGGCTTATAGTCACATGATCTTGTCCCTTTTTTGCCAGATTATTTTTCTTATTGAACAGGAAAAACTGTAGAAATAATTCAAGGCTGCAAATGATGCTCTCTCTCCCCAGGCAGAATTGCTGTTTCAGTCTGGCCGACAGACAGTGCAGGGGTAGCAGAGATCTTAAGTACTGAAGTGATTTAGAACTGGGCTTCAGCCCCTGGCAAATTAAGGCTGCTGCTGGTTGAGCCTTCCTCCCGAGGTGGCACCTTTCAGGGTCCTAACCCAAAAGCCCCTAGGACAGACCAGGACCTCTTCCCCTTGACTCACCTGAGGGCTCATCTTTGAGCCCCTCCTCTATGAGTCTGTTGGAAACTTTGCCCAACTTCTCAGCCATGCTTTCCATTCCAAATGCCCAAGAAGGAAAAGCAGGCCAGTAATGGGCCACCTCTCTCTCTTCCCCTCCTTTCCCAGACCTTAGATCACAGCTCGTTACTGTCTTTATGGCTTTCCAGTGCCTTCAGATAAACACATACTTTTAAAAAAACATGAAGGAGTCTTACTTTGTGAGTACTGAGTTATATGACCTGATTTGTCTTTCTTATTCAACTACATTACGTGGCAATTTATATGTTACACTATTGAATCAATTTAGTTTAGGAGTAAATGTTTATGTGGGTTTTCTTTTACTTTAATTTTTTTCTTCTACATAAGAAGAAGAATGTAGTTGTTTCCTGTATTCTTGGTCATTCATGGTTTTCTTAAAAACTAGCCATTTATCGTTTTTAAATTTTTGAGCAGAAGGTAATTCAGGGTGTTGTGATCTTTTTAACTTCTTCTATATCTATAATTATTACCTCCTTATCAGCTCGTGTTATTTGTACCTTTCTCTCATATTCTTCCTGATTAATCTTTCTGGAAGTTTGTCATTTTGTTGTCTCTCCAAGATACAAATGTTGTCTCTCTGAATTACATATCTTCATGTTTGTTTTCTATATAATTAGCTTCTGTTCCTTTTTTTATAATTTTCTTCTTTCTGTTTATTATTCTTCAATCCTTGTCCTAACATCATATTAATGTTCAATCATTTTTATTTTCCAATTTATTAAGTTATAAAATCATTAAAGATAGATAAATTTCCAAACACCTAAGTATATCCCTCAATTGTCGATATTCAATATTTTCTTTGCTGTTCAATTCTATGTATTTTTTTTACTCTCCTTTATAACTGCTTCAGTAACCCGTGCATTATTTCAAAGTGTATTTTCTAATTTCTAAGGAACGGATTCATTGGCTTTGTTCTTCCTGATTTTAGAATACCATCTTCAGAGAACATGTTCTATATCGTATTGATCCTTCACTGAGGATTCTACATGATTTGCTGAGCTGTTCTATATGCCATCACATGTGATTGCTCTTTGTAAATACTCCACATATTAGAACAATATATGTATTTTCTTTCTGCGTCACATAAGTTCATTGGTCATGTTGTCAGATTCTTCCATACTCTTAGTAACTGATTGCCAGCTCCCAGCTGCTCTATACTAAGTTCCTACAGTCTCCAAAGTACAAGGCCTGCCCTCCCGGGTGCCCCTCCTGCACCCACCCAGTATCCGGGCAGCAGATCCAGACCAAGACCATGCAGTACGAGCCACATCGCTGCCCTCCCCACGAGAGCCAAAGGAAGGCACTAGGGCTCTTACCCCCTCAGATGACCAGGCCAGCTCTGTCGCATTGCTGCCGCCCCTCATGCATTGCTGATGCAGGAGGAGGGCAGGAAATGGGGGAAAGCCAGCCCCTGGCCCTCTGGATTCCAGGCTGAACTTAGCGGGGAGAAGAGCCACAGCTAAAAGCAACACTGGCGGTACCATAGGAAGTGATCTGCACATTGTACTGGACTTAATGTCACCAAAGAATGACTCAAAAAGCAATGGTGCCCACTTGAGAAATTCACAGAAAGGAGGAGAAAAATCAAAGCCCACCAAACAAGTTTGGAAGCCAACAAAAAAAAAAGAATAAAGTTGGCTTCTATATATCTACTTCATTGAATAAATACCATATTTTAGAACCAGAGGTTTGGCCGGATTTTACAGTCCCATTTGCTTCTAATAGTACCTGTTACATATAAAACCGGTGTGATTTTCATAACTTCACACCAACAGAACTCCATGGCGGGTATTAGTGTAAGTTTTTCATGTGTATTTACACATTTAATCTTCAGAGGTCTTCCAGAGGAGTTATTAATACTAACACTATATAGACAGGGAACAGAGAAGCTCAGTCTTTGCCCAGGGTCACACAGCAAGGCACCTGGGATTGAACTGCTACACCCAGTGACCTAGTCCAGAGCACCTGAAAGCAGATACAGAAAGCTCCAGTTCGCTGGCCTTTTCTCATTGATCACTCAGAATAGCAGCACTCAGCCAGGTTTGCATGTGAGGGTCACTATGCACAATGCCAGAGCCCAGCCAGATCCACAACCAAAGGACCAGGGGACAGACATGAAAGCCTCCAGCATGACTCTTAGGGCAAATCCTGGTGTGCATAAGAGGGTCCTGACTCCTACCAAGCCTTCTTAGGAAGCAAAATGTCCCCACGGTGTACCCTATGGAATTTGCTCACTTTAATAAATTATAAACATGGTTTATCTGTTTTTACTTTCCAGGCTTCTGCACCCACCAAACCTGTGGTCAAAACAGACTCGTTAGAAAGGAAAGTTTCTGTTAGGGAGCAAGCAACCCCTGAGAAGGAAGAAGCAGGCAAGAAAAAGAAAGCCATGGGCGATACCAGCATACCTGGGGCTCCTCTTGCCCAGGAGCAGCAAGAGGACAGTGAAGGGGACTTTCAAAAGGACATTGTTGACAAGCAACTGACCCAGAAGTTCAAGGCCTACGAGCTGACTCTGAAGGACATCCAGACCACCCTCGCGTACTGGGACCGGAAGCAGGGCATTCAGCTGCCTCCCCAGGGCATGGACGAGGTGCCCCACGAGCAGGATGACCAGCGCCAGGTTCCTTCCGCTGGCGGGCGGCGGGGCCGAAAGGACAGGGAGAGGGAGCGCCTGGAGAAGGAGCGGGCAGAGAAGGAGCGCCTGGAGCGGGAGAAAGCCGAGAGGGAGCGCCTGGAGAAGCTGCGGGCCATGGAGGAGCGGAGCGAGGAGGGGGAAGCGGAAGAGGATCACGAGGGGAAGAAGGACATAGGGGTGCCCTTCATCAGCATCCAGACTCCCGACTTCGAAGGCTCGAGCTGGAAGCAGGCCCTGGAGAGCGATAAGCTTCCCAAGGTGGACCAGGTACGTGTTCTTCTCCAGGGTGGAGAAGTTAACAAATGAGGCCACGGGTTCTGTGCTCATCATGATCAAAATGCATCCTTCTCCTTACATCTCCTCCATCCAGTTAATTTCCCATATTTCCATGAATATAATAATAGCTGGAGGCACCTCTTATTACTTGGCAAAAGAAAATCCATAGAGACTTCCACCAATCTACAAGATTCCATCTAGGGCTGAGGATGTAGCTCAATGGTAGAGTCCTTGCTTAGCATGCCTACAGCCCTGTGTTCGATCCCCAGCACTGGTTAATAAACTAATCAATCACCTAAACTAACCTCCTGAAAAGCTACTTGTGCAGTTAGTCTTTAGTAGTGACACCATTAGAGCTATGGGGTGGCAAAGCAGGTGGCTTTGGGATCAGACAAGAAATTCATCTAGTCCAGTAGTGGTTTACCTCCCTGGCCCAAAGAATGAGAAAGACAGGAGCACATAAAGGTGGTAACTTGCTATACTAACGGGCCACTTCCTGGTCCACAGAAGAGGCATTTGGATGGCTTACAGCATTTATTGGTGTGATGACAATACAGCAAATTGTGCTTGTTTTGAGAGCATTGGCCTTGGACTTCTGGGTCAGTTGCTTGTCAATGGTATCCTTTGGAAATTTCCTTTGCATTCCAGGCAGGAAGTTGTTCTAAATTTTCCGTCCATCTGCTCTGGAGATGGCGCATGTGTTTTGTATCAGAGCAGAATAGGAGAACCCTGCAGGGTTACATTTTTTCTCTCAAGTTGCTTTTTGGACTTCTCATTTTATTCCCATCCGCTCTGGCTGTTCCCACAACCTGTGCTTTGCTTTTTCTGTGCCATATTTGACCTGCTCTTTTAACTTTCTTTCGCCTTTGAAAGAGCATTTAAAGAAAAATTAACATGGAATCTGAAAATGAATGCAAAATCTCTATACTATAGACATCAGAACCTTAAGAGCTGGTCTGTTTCAATTAAACAGATTTAAGCTAAGTATGATGCCACATACCGTATTCCCAGCACTCTGAGAAGTTGAGGAAGGAGAATCACAAGTTCAAGCCCAGTCTGGGGAACATAGTGCCTAGCAAGACTCAGCCTCAAAATAAAAAGTAAAAAAGGCTTGCAGTGTGGCACAGTGCAAAAGTCTTAGTTCACTCCATTACTACCAAAAAATAAAAACAAATTTATTAGTACAGGGCCATGTGTCGTGTCAACCTGGCTCCTGTCCTAATTGGAATTTATGGTCCATTTGCAAAGACAGATGATTCAATAGTCCCAGTGAAGTGTATGAGTGGCTCTGAGGCCTGCAGACAGCATGGAGCCCACAGCAAACACCTCCAGCCCACCTACGATGCAAGGGTCCACAGGGCCCTGCAGAGCTGGGTCAAGGGCCTTTACTTCCTTCCCTGAAACATGCTCCTGACAAGAGTTTCCCAAAGAACACTGAAGGAAGGGGTCGTATGAGCCACCCTGGCATACCCATGGGCAGTGAAGACTTATCAGAACCTCTGCACAGGAAATTAACATAAGTCTTTGTCCTAGATCCTGGACATCTTGGGTCTGGGATCCTCTGGCCCACCCATTCCACCTCCTGCCTTGTTCTCCATTGTCTCATACCCTGGGAAGCGGCCACCCCTGGTCCCTACAGAAGTTCTCAAACTCTTCGTGTTTGTGGTCCCACCGGTCGACGACCTCTCCCTAATGGACGAGAAAAAAGAAATGGATGCAGAATCAGAACAGTCCACCACCATCCCCCTGTCAGCAAAGGTAAGGGATGTATGGCCACTTCTCCTGGGCTTGGCAGGACCTCAGAGGGCAAGAAAAGAAGGTCCCTCCCAGCGCAGCCACAGCTGAGTTGGCTGTGAGGACCTCCAAGCCTCCTCACACTGTGCCTTCCCCACATCCGACTGACCTCTTTCCCAAGGGGCTGCTGAATGCGAGGGCTTCTCCCTTCCAACTTTTGCCATTCCCAGGCAAGGCCTAGGAAACTTGTCACAATGCTCTACTGCAAGAAAAAAAAATAAGTAAAACTAGTTCTTATAATCCTTGCTACTGCAAAAAATCAATGTATATGAAAATACTGTGAATCTAGGATGATCCACACAGTGCATAGAATATAAGGATGGAAAGAATACTTTCCACCAGGGAAAGGGTAGATTATTAACAAAATTATAATGGAAGATTAGATACTTTGAGTAAAGTCACTTTTTATCTCCTTGCCTGGTGATATAATGAAATAAATTCCAGTCGTATTAATAATATATGTAATGAAAATAAAATCACGTAAAAGAAAATATATATACAAGTAATAGAATGAATCCCAAAGAGGTAGGGATTCCTACCCTACCTTCCCTGTCCTATCCTTCCCTTCCCTATCCTATCCTATTCCTACCCTATCCTTCCAGCATCGAACTCCAATGCTGGAAGAAAAGCTCTTCAGTCTAGTAGAATGGCAGCTTAAAATTATAAAAACAATGGTAGAATTAGACAGTCTCTGTTTTGTATCCCCAGTGGCTCACCACTGGGTACAAAGAGCAGACAGTGAAGGCTGTTAGGGGAAGGAGACACTCACACCAGCTGAAGCGTCACCCCTGGTGACTGGCTCAACTGCAAAAGGAGGAGGGTATTTTACAACACACAGCCCCGGCAGGCACCTCCCTAGCCAGGCAGAGGTGCTTTGCAAATGTAACCGTGGGTCAACCTGGTATCATCTGTCCCTCATGTTGGAGTATGAAGTACTTGGCATCACCTATGCATCAAATCAAGTTCTTAAACCTATTCTCAATGTATAGGAAAAACAGGGAGGAAAGGAATGAGTTAAATGACATTGTAAGAAGAGTCAATAAAATTCAGATTTCTCCAAGAAATCAACACAATCAAGGGGAACGGTGGGGTGTGAGAAGATCTAGGTTAAGACACTAAACCCTGGATTTGAGCTTCAGCACCACTACCCCTTAAAAAGATCTGAAAGTGTAATAACAAAAAATGGTTCTAAAAAGACATGCCTGAGACCAATACAAGCATCCCAGTGTGAGCTGTGTGCTAGGAGAGATTCTACCAGGAGCTGAGACCCCAGCCCTGCACCCTCCCAGTCACCTTCCAGCTTGCTCTAGGGCTTCAGTTTGTGGGCGCCAAGGAAAACACAGGTCTGGTTGCCAACCCATGAGGCTGCATCTTGCTGTGTCCCCGTGTCCAACACCTGCAGCTCCATCACCCCAGGCTGCTGTGAGCCGTAGGCATCTCTGTCTTTGTTGGTGCAGACATCAGAGGAGTATGTAAGACTTTGTGCTCATTCTTTGATTAAGGCCCAGGAGGAACAGGCCATCTCATCAAAATCAAGCAGACAGAAATTGAAAGAAAAACCTGAACCAATTCGAGAGACTCAGAAGGAGAAACGTCGCATGACCTTTGGCAAGAAAGTCCCTCCAGGGGGAACTGCTGGAACCATTGCTCCCCTGGCAGACACAGACCAGAACAACTTGGGCATGCAGTCCTCCCAGGAGAAATTTGTCAGGTAGGCCTCTCGACACCCGCAGGGGCAGACACTGAAGCCCCAAATCAAGGGTGCAGTGGTCACAGCAGCACAGGAATGCCACCATGCCTAATCCCAGCAAGACGGGGCCTCTCCAGACAGCAGGCCTGTCCTCTCTTGTTGGAAGGATGCGCTCTCACTTTAAAATCCTGTGTGGTCATTTCAGGCTGACTTACTTTCGGTGGATCGTGCCAGCCAATGGAGAGGTGACACTGCGAATCCACTTCTCTTCTAGTAATGTCGGGAACTTTGACCAGACTTTTAACTTTGAGATCCTTGGAACTCACCGGCAATACCAGCTTTATTGCAGAGGTGTCTGCACTTACCCATACATTTGCCAAGACCCAAAGTAAGTGTATTTGATTTTAAAAGGAAAGGTCAACTGGTACATTTTGGCTTTCCTGCATGGCACTTTGAACAAAGTCTCTCTTAATAATAACATGGAGCCCAGTGTGGGGGTGCACACCTGTAATCCCAACACCCAAGAGACTGAGGCAGGAGAATCACAAGTTCGAGGCCAGTCTGGCCTTCATAATAAAACCCTGTCTATAATAACAGCAATAACAATAACATGGAACAGGAACAGCATCCCAGACGCTCTTGCTACATGAGGCTTCTCAGTCTTGGACATTGACTAAAAGGTACAGGAATGACCTGATAACCCAAGGCAGTCCCATTCTGAGACAGATAAAATTGTGAGGGAGAAAAAAGTTAACTTGACAAGTTAGTTTGCTAATTTAATTATTATGCAGATTTAAACTAATTTCATACCCTAAGACTTTATGCTTTAATGTGAATGTGTGTGAATCTTCATGTGTGACTTTTTTTTCTGAGCTTCTAATACCCCTGGGCAGTTCAGTTCATGCACCACATAAAGGCATCTCACTGAGCAATCCCTGGAGGAAGGGGCCTTTTATAGCTTGTCTATCAAAAGGAGTATTTTTGCCGTTCTCACTAAACAACCTCATTGTTCCAAGGAACTCAGAAGCTAATGAATATCCAACAGAACTCATTTTCCATAGTAGTTATTGGGAATTTTTCTAGCTGGGTACACTAGAACAGAACATCCAATCAGCTCTTATTGTGAGAAATACCCCTAGGAGACATTTCCTCAAGTTCAAACCATTGTATCTCTTCTTAGGTTGGAATAAAGCCTCGTTCAGCAAAGTTCCTCAGATTGAGTCACTCTGTCTTCAGACACTGGGACCTTTGCTGACCTGAGTTTATGTGCAGACCACATGGTGGCATTGAACTTGTAATGTGTCAGCCTCCCCTTGCCTCTTCCTCCTCTCTGTTCAGAGTGGTGTTTCCTCATCGGAAGCTGGACATGAAAGAAAATGAGGTCATCTTTAAGAAGTATGTTATGAGCATGGAGAGGTTTTTCTTTGGGCCACTGCTTTGTGGAAAATCAAGAGACAAGTAAGTGTTCTGCTAGTTAAAAGCACACTTAAGATTCCTGAGTTGGGCCCAGGAGTCTTCCAAGTAGAGTTTTTATAGAGACGTAGCTTTCATGGCCACTGCCTCAGCCCCCAACCTACAGACTGGAGAATGGGTCCTGGAGTCCCAAGTTAAACCCCAGATGAATCAGATGCCACCTTTCCAGATGGAAAATCTGGGAAAGCACTAGGTTTCAGTAGAGTACAGTAAAGAGTTCTTTTAGAAATACATCAAGTCTGAAGTGCTTGAAAATTATCTCTAGAAGCCACATAAAACAGAGGATAGGCCACCCAGGAGAGATCTGTCAAAACATCAAAAGTCACAGATAAAGAGATGGCCTAAAAACAATGCACACATTTCTTTTTAGAGAAGGACCAAGAGTGGACTCTTGAAGAACTCCACTGAGTCACCTGTGGTATTCTCAGAGGCAAGTCTGCACAGCTATAGGTCCCGTTCTCAGCCACTGTGCCACTGCCTCGGTGTGGCCCCTTTGAATCGCCACTTATGTCGTCCTCACAACCACATCCCCATTCCCATTCATTTCCAGGTACAAATCATCCTTGTTCCCAGGCAACATGGAGACCCTGACAATCCTGAACAATTCCCCCATGCCGGTGGAGGTATACTTCTGTTTCCAGAATGATGTCAAAGCAAGCACCTATTTTCTGGAGCCTGTCAACATGAGTCTGAAGCCAAATGAGAGGCAGGTAAAAGAGCCTGGAACAGGTCTACCAGGACAAGAGTACTTGGGAAATCAGAGGCCTTGGCGTGGTCAGGAAACTGCACTTCCCTTTGATTTTTCCCTGCAGATACTAACTATCTGGGCCTACCCTACTGGAATCGGAGTCTTTGAGGACAACATTGTCTGCTGCATCAAGGAGAACCCAGAGCCAGCTATCTTCAGACTGAGCTGCCAGGGAATTCGCCCAGAATTAGAGCTGGAACCCAGGCAACTGCATTTTGATCGGCTCTTGCTGCACAGGTCAGAGTTCTAAATGATGTTAGGACCGGAATGAAATTTAAAGGACATTTAGTTCTAGGTAGCCTCTCATCCTAATTTGCTTTTGACTTTTCTAAGTTTAGTACTGGAATTTCTGTATCCTAGGAAACATCTTGTTTGCATACAAAACCAGATAGTTAATGACCCCATTATGGTCACCAGTTGTTATGTTGGGTTCAGGGCATGGATTTCAGTAGAATCCCCATGAAATGAAGTAAACCCCCCTAAGGTCAACTGTCAAACAATGTGTGTATTTTTAATTTTCTCAGGACTAGCTTTCTTCACACTCTCAAAGTTGTCTAGTCCCTAAAAGCATAAGAATCTCTGCTCTAGAAATTAGATCACAGAGAATGCTAGACCTATCTGGAAATTATATATTCATTCATGATGCTGCTGGAGAATAAGCTCGTCATGATAGGTGTCCCGCACTCCTCAGTCTTCACTACCGGGCCCCTTCCCTGATAAACACTGACCAGAGAACTGAATGATAACCAAAGTAACCAGAAAGCTTTGTCTGACTCCACTTCCAGAGAAGTCTGTACCACAGGCAGCCGTGACTGTCAGGCAGGTGGACTAAGATGTGGCCACGTCTTACCACTTTATCTGTGAATCTGAAGCCAGGAATTCACCTCTCTCAGCTTCAGTTTCTTCATAGACCATGAGGGGTGAATGATACCAATTATACCTATGTCATTTGTAAAAGTAAAACACATTCTACTAATATAGCATATTACTGTCAGGTAATTGACACTATCCCATTGTCTCCTTCTTTAGAAACGTGGTGATTAGATCATGTTCACACATCAAATGACAAACCTCATGATGGCAGTCCTGAGTCAGTGGGTTACAGTTTTCCGCCAGACACCTCTCCAGCCTAGTTCCCTGTCCCAGCTGAAACTTCACTGTTGGTGATTCTAGGCTTTCACATTGAAAAGCTTTTTTTTGTACTAAGGATCAAACTCGCAACCTCTCACTTGCCAAGCAGGTGCTCATGCCACTGAGCTAAATCCCCTGAAAAGCTGCTTTTTAGGCTTGTTGCTGGTGATATAGCTCAGCAACGCAGCACCTGCCTGGCAAGCGCAAGGTCATGAGTTTGATTCCTAGTAACAAAAAGGCATGTTGCCCTTCTTTTGTTTAAGATAGTAAAATCCAACAAAACAAGACAGAACCACGCCCATAAGAACAATGCAGTGAAATTGGTACAGAACTTCAGAGCAGGATACCAGGGAAACAATAATAGGTACCATAGTATGTCTTGTTATCTTCACAATAGTTGTCCATTCCATCAGGTATAGCAAAATCAAACCAAAACAGAACACTATAAAACCAATAAAAATAGAATATTGAATAAAACAAAACGATTAATCAGAACAAAGCAAAACAGTGAAAACAATATTGGACTGCAAAGACAAGACAGAAGGAAATCCCCATATTTGCTATATTGCATACGATCATCCTCACAAGAAATGCTCAGACCTCTGGCTCCAGGTCAGCATAATCAACCCAACAATACAAGCATCTGGTTGTTTTATGTACATTATTTGCTATCAACTCAGGCTGTCCCCAGAACCATCTGGTTGCTAAGGGGGAGGAGGGAGGGAGAGGACAGTGTTTGATCCTCAGCCCGCATGCCAGTAGGCTCACAGGAGGTGCTGGCTTTTCTCTCCCTGGAGCGTGCGCAGTTTGCACAGCTTACCAGGAAGGCTGGCTGGTTGATTTCGCAGTTGGTCCTCCAACCCCCAGCAATGTGGAGTCTCAGGAGATGCTGACTTTTTTCTTCCTGGCATAGACCCGGCTTGCCCAAAAAGGCATGTTGCCCTTTTAAAGCACAAATGAGCAAGATAGGACACTTGCTTCACAATGGGAGTGAGGAAGGGGATTTTTCTGCATGAAATCAAAGATATTTGGCTTAGCTTCAACCCTGTTCTGTGGGTATTAACCGCACACCTGTCACAGTGTAGAGGGAGCCATCTCAGCCTCTGAGGAGCCTCCAGTCTGAGAAGGAAAACAAGCAGGTAAACAACTAAGAACAACTAATTGCATAATCCAAAGCCATTTATTTTACGTAAACTGTTGTCAAATGATGAATACAAAATGACCCAAAGATGACCATGATTTTGGAATTAACTGACACCATGACATTAAATCACCTATTATAACTACATTCAAATTCATAATGAAACATTAGGACAAGATAAATGTGAGTTAATAGATTGAAAAGCCAGTAAAAGAAATGGAAACTGTTTTTTAAAAGCACTAAGTAAATATTTTAGAAGGGAAACATATGATACTTGAGCTGAAAATTTTACAGAATGAACTATCAGCAGTTTGGAGACAGAAAAAGAAAGAATCAATGAATTTGAAGATAAATTTAATGTAATTATTCAGTTTAAGAATAGAGAGAAAATTCACGCATGGTGGCACATGCCTCTAATCTCAACACTTGGGAGGCTGAGGCAGGAGGATCCCTAAGGGTTCAGTGTCAGCCAGGGCTACAAAATGAGTTCAAGGCCAGCCTGAACTGCATTGTGAACCCCTGTCTCAAAAAGATTTTTAAAAAAGAAGAAGAAGAAAAAGAGAAAAAATGAGCAGGACTCCAGTAAATGATGTCGCCACATCAAGCAATATAATGATGTGTATTGAAATCCAACAAGAAAAAGAGAGCAACTGGTCCCAAAAAGTGGATAAAATGTTCCCGTATTTGATGGTAAAGCATCAACTCGCCATTCTAAGACGCTTAAACTGCCTTAAGCTGGATAAATGGAGTTATAGCTGTCTTGCCACTAAACCTGTGACTTCGAAGCCGTCAGTTAACCTCTGTAAAGTTCAGTTTTTTAATGGGCCACCTATATCCATCTATGATAGATGCATGATAGATTAATAACCAAGAAAGAAAGTCAAGCCAAAATACATAACACCTACTTACAACCCGAGATAAAGAGAAGAATCTTGAAAGCAGCCAAGGGAAAATGAGATATATTTTGACTGACTTCTCATGGGTTGCAAAGGAGGCAGAGATAGTACAATGTGCTAAAAGAAACTATTATCAAGCCAAAATTCTATAGCAACAAAAATATCCTTCCTTACTGGAGAGAGAATACTGGATAAATAAAACTAGGGTCATTTACTGCCAGCATTTCTACATTATAAGAAATTTTAAGGGAAGTGCTTTAAGCTGAAGGAAAATGACATCAGATAAAAACTTAGAGGTGTAGGAAATAATGAAAAGTATTAAAAATTTTAGATGTGTGGCCAAATATAAAATACTTCACTTTATTTTATTTAATTAAAAGACTATTGTTATAAACAAACACATTGATACCATATTATGGGATTATCAAGGTGTATAGATGAGTGTGTATATAGATAGGTGAGCACTGACAGTACCACAGAAATGAATAGTGGACAATAAAAGAAGTGACTATTATCGGAGGCATATTGCATTTTACATTAAGTGATACAATATTAATTCTAGGTAAACTAGGAAACTAAGGAGATACTGTGGTGCTCTGGTGCATGAACTTGATTCATTCCATGATTCTGGAAAAGATGGCCATGTTTGTGTTCATGTTGGAAAGATGGCCGAGGTCATGTTCATCATCCAATTCAGAGTTTGCAAATAAAACAAAATTTTTGTCACATGCTTCTGTCTGTGAACCAAATCATCTGCAAACAAAAGCATCCATGAATTCATGTACCACTGTAGACACATAGAAATAACTAAATAGCTAACCAGATAGATGATAGACAATAGATACATAGATAGATAGATAGATAGATAGATAGATAGATAGATAGATAGACAGGTAGATAGACAGACAGTAATCCCTAGCTCAACTGGTTAAAAAAAAAATGCTAGCACAGATGACCGAACTGCTAAATCAAACCCACAGAAATAAATGATTCTACCTCGGATGAAGCTTTACTAACAGTTTCAATGATACAAAAATTAAAGGCACAGAGAAAGAAATATGTCTGGGACCAACATTATGACCACTCAGGTCCTTCTTTGCCACATCAGCATGTGTTTTCTGGCCCAGATTAGTAAATAGCTCAACCACTGAGTAAGGATTTTAGGTAACTTTACTCAGCAGGTAAAATTGAATACGAATTATATAGAGTTCACTCCCCCTCAAAAAATATATACATCAGGAAAAGAAAAACTTGCATAAATATTTTAATACTTAATTGAGACTTTATGAGATTAATACAAGTTATATCTGATGTCTACAATTACAAGAAATGCTCAAAGTATACCAGGTGGTCGCCTCACTCATATGAAATTTTCTAGAAAGTTCATTTCTATAAATCCAGGGTTGAGTTTATATACATGATAAATCCTAAATCAGGAACATCTGCTGACATTCCACACAAATCTATCCACCATCAGATCCACCTAACTTCACATTTACAAGGAAATTAGACCCAATCACCTGCCTTCTTCATTTTTAAGGCTCATCTATCTCCATATAATCAGGAAGGTATGTATCACAAACCAGAGTCTTGAAACCATTCCACCTAAGCATTACAACTAAAAAGTCTTTAAAGCAAAATAATATATTAAAATTATTTTTATTAAACCACACAGATACATAAAAATGGAAGAAAGAAATGAGAATAGAAGGAACAGATGAAAAAGCAAGACAGAATACACTTCAAGACATTAACAAATATTATTAAAGATTACAAATGAACACATTTCACAGTGATAAAGACGTTAATACAAAGGAAAGATTCAAAACACATGCAACAAGAGCCAATAGAACCATGGGGATAAATAGATAAATCCGAGGTGATAGTCGGGAATATTAATACCCTTTTCTGAAAAATTGATAGAACAGCTTGTTGAAAAACTCATTATGGAGCCAATTTGCCCTCCCTGTGAGTCAGTGGAAGCTATGCTGGGCCTGGGAGGAGTCACAAGAAATCGATGCACCGTTTCAGTGAACTGGTGCAAGCCACATGAGGTCCAGGAGGGGAAACAAGCCAGTTTACTGCTCCTATGAGCCAGAGTTGATGGGAACTAAGGTACAAAAACAACTGAATGCTTGTATTGTTTGATCGACTTTGCAAACCTGAGGCCAGTAGTCTGAGTTCCATTAAGAGGATAACAATATGCAATATAGCAAATAGGGGAAATTTTCTTCTGCCTTGTTTGTGAAATTCAATATTGTTCACACTGTTTTGTTTTATTGTTTTATTATTTTGTTTTGCTTAATGTTCTGTTTTGATTGATTTCATTCTGTTCTGTTTTGTTTGGCTTTATTATGTCTGATGGTATAGGAAGCAATTTTGAAGATAACAAAAGGGATAATGGTAGCCATTGTTGATTTCCTATTATCCTGTTTTGATATCCTGTATCACTTGCATTGTTTTTTTATTGGCTTTATTCTGTTTTATTTTGTTTGGTTTTATTCTCTGTAAAGTAAAATTTTAAAAAATAAAAAATAATTAATTTTAAAAACTCATTGTGGAAAAGATCAAAAATACTGTTACTTTGACCTAATTAAAATTTAAATATGCCCATCAACTATAAATAAATATTTATTTCAAGTATATTTATGGCTTATATTAAGCCATAATATATATCTCATTAAATTTTAACTAATTAAAATCTTACAAAGTGTAGAAAGGAGAAAGATTGCAAGTTCAAGCCCAGCCTGGTCAACTCGCAAAGACCTTATCTCAAAATACAATTTTTTAAAAAGATCTCAGTATTGTATCTTAGAGGGGAGTCTCTGGGTTCAGTCCTCAGTACTGAAGGTGACAGAAGTATATTTTCTGACCACAATGTAATTAAATCATACCCAGGTCTCAATGTTGAAGAATGAAGCTAGGAGGTCCTAGAAATAATGATAGACCAGTAACAACAAGCACATCTTGACATCTGGATCTTGGTTTGTAAATATCATTCTCCACGCAAGGACCAGGCTCCATGGTGAAGAACCGTGGGAGGGTGGGGCAGAGAAGGTGCAGAAGTGTCAGATGAGCTGGAAATCTTTCATTGCACCATAAAGTTAGAAATGTGCTTAGAGGACGGGGACCATGGAGCCAACACAAAGGGGCTTCCATCAGCTAAATCTGGGGGAGTTTGAACATCAAAGTAAATAATGCTAGTAATGGACTATAACCTATTGAATAAGGTACAAATCATGAATCTGTTTACTTAAATAAGTAAATGAATAAGTAAATACATGAGACAGAATGGAATGCTCTTCTTGACTATAGATTACCAACTAATAACTTTGGACAGATTAATGGAGTTAAGTCATGATCGATAGATGCTAATATTAGCAAATAAAAATTTGATCAGGGATAGGATATTTACATAGTCTCAATGTATCTCTCCCACAAAATACATATTAATTATCAAGGAAAAAATAGTAAATCCACAGTGGAGAAATCAGGTGGGCATTACCTTAAACAACCTAACATCACTAATTGCAGGCAAACTGACATCATGGGACTCTTGTTATGATGCACTGAGACCACACCAGCAACTGCAGTACCCACCAAAAATGCTTGTACTAGATATAAGCATGAAGGCATGTCACACAAACCCAAATTAAGATACAGTCTGGCTTCCTTTCAGCCAGGAAAGTCATCTTCCAGTAATTTGCCAAAATGACAGAGAAAGAGGAGAATGTATATATTTTCTAAACCTTTTGGAAAACATGAGGTTGGTCCTTTGGCCACATAAATGCAAATCTATCAAAAGGGTGATATTTTAGACTTGGAGGCAATGGGTGCCAATCAAAAAGGAAAGCTACACAGAGGTTACCATGGCAAAGTGGGACAGTCTGCAGTGTTACCCAGCATGCTGTTACCACTGTTGTAAGCAAGCGAGTGGAAGGCTAGATTCTTGCCAAGAGAATTAATGAGCATATTGAGCTTATTAAGCATTCTAACAGCCAAGATAGCTCCCTGAAACACACAAGGGGAAAATGATCAGAAAAGAAAGGTTCAAGTGAAGAGCCAGCATACTCTGCTCAGAGAAGCACTTTGTGCGAACCAGTGGGAAGAAGCCAGAGCTGCCGGACTGTTCACTCCCAAGTCACGGCATAAATTGGGAATGAGACTCTGCCATCCAGCACCTAACTAGTGGCTAAAGTGTTCTAGGCTCTGGGTTCGACATCCAGTTACTGCTTAAAAATGTAGAAAGGTTCTGAATTATTAGGGTGGTTTTCTTAATGAAGCAGGAGTATGGTTCCCTCACTCTCAGGGCAGTAAATACTTAGAGAAAAAAAAAATGAAAATTAACTGACCTGTGCCCTTCAAAATACCGAAGTCAAAATACACAAAGAAAGGCAGAAGAAATTTTCCCAAGGACTGTAAGTAGATATAACAGTTAAATTCAATCTGTAGTCCTACATTGAATCCTTGACTAGGAAAAAATAAGTAGTCATAAAAAAGTCATTGGGATAAAGATAAAATCTGAGTGAAGTAGTAGTCTTATATCAAAGTTAAATCCCCTTGACTTAATAAGCGTTCTTGTACTAAGGAAATACGCACTGAAATGTTTAAAGATAAAAGAACATGATTGTCTCTAATATAATTTCAAATGGTTCTGAAAAAAATAACAGATATGAGAGGAAATGTGTGTCTGTGAACACAAAGCAAAGAGGGTGAGACAAAAACACAATCTGGATAAAGAGGTAAGAGCAGTTCTTACAACTTTTCTGTAAGTTTTAAACTGTGTCATGTAATCTGGAATAATTTGGACTAAGTTGTACATAAAAAAATTAGATCATGCAAATTAGCCCAGCCCCACAAGCTAAGAGACCTAAATAAAACACACAGAAGAGAAAGGTTGAGGAGCTTTTAACCCACACACCCACACACACAAGAGAAACCATGACTTTGAAAACAGGCTTGACACTCACAGAACTTCTTTTGATTTCTCCAGAAGAGAATCCCGAGCAGTTGTCCTCCGCAATGTCACGCCCCTGCCCGTGGCCTGGAGGGTCACCAGTCTGGAGCACCTGGGCGAAGACTTCACGTTGTCCGTGACGCAGGGACTCATCCCCGCCGCGGCAGAGTACAGCCTGCACGTGCACTTCCAGCCCTCCAAACCTGCCAACATCAAGAAGCCCTTTCGGCTGGAGGTGAGGCACCACACATCTGCAGACTCGGTCTTGAAACCTATGTACACTGGGTTCACACACAGAGACACAGACACGGCCAGTGTCGCTGTCACGTGCTCCCATAAGATCCCCTTTTGATGTCCCCAGCCTGTAATATCTTGCTCTGTACACACCTGCAATGTCCAGCTGCTGTGTCACTGTAACCAGGTAAACAGTAGATTCCTGACCACACTGCAGTCCTGCTCACCCGTCAGATTCCTATTTCAATAAATATCACCCTCCCATTGCTTCCAACAGACACCAGAGAATCATCCTCCATCTCCTTCCGCTCCTGACAGAGACTCTTTCAGCCTCGTCCTGAATAAGTCCTGCCAGTTCTGTCTCCATTCTGTCTACTACTTTTTCTGCACTGCTGCCACCACCCTCTGCTAGGCCACTTTTTCCCTCTCTCACCTGGACTTCTGCAGAAGTTTTTTAACTGGCTTCCCTTGCTACATCCCCACGAGTGTCCAGAAAGATCTTTGCAATGGTAACTCAGGCCACTCTCCTTTCTTAAAGTACTTACTGGTTTCCCACAGGAGTAAAAATAATGCCAGAGGTGCTCACCTGCTTCGGAGGCTCTTTCTGACTTTGTGCCTGCATCCCATTTCCCCCTCACCCTTACTGACTGCCCCCACCATGCTTTCTGAGCTCTTTTCTGCCTCGGGCCCCTGACATTTCTGCACCCCTGCTGGGAGTCTGTCCCTGCACTCAGTGGGGAGTTAGCACCGCTTTAAGATGGACAGAACATCAACTGGGCTTCCCTAAGCATCCTGCTCAGGGAGTCACTGGTGTGTGCAGTCACTGACGGTCTCCGTCCTTCAGAGCACCAGCCTTTCTGACATTACTCTGCCTCTTTCTTTCCTTTCTAATAGGAACTCTTTCACGGCAGTATCTCTGCTGGTTTATTCACTGTCTCTGTTTGGGTCCTAGGCTGGTGTAATGAATAACCACAAACAGCTCAAAACAACAGTCCTCAGGCTTTCACAGTTCCGAAGACCGAAAGTTAGAGATCAAAGTTGTGGCGGGGTCTACTCCCTCTAAAGGCTTTAAGGAAGAACCTTTCCTTGACCCTTCCAGCTTCTGGTGGCTCATGAGTCCTTTGCCTTCTGGTTGCATCACTCAACCAGATGCAAAACTTTTAGGGAGAAGTGCAAAAACTGCCACCCAAAACCCACTTATTTATCGAAAAGTGCCAACACTGAATGTGCCAAACCTGAATGCTGAGGTTTTCATTTAGAAAAAACAATTCACACATTAACACCTTTTGTCTTAAAAGAAAGACAAATAACACACATTCCGTAGATTCACCACCACTGCTCTAGATGTTGCCTCCACAGGCCTTCTCCTGTCTGTCTTCTTCTAAATCTCTCATGAGGATGCAGCAGAACCTCTGTAACTGTGGGTTCTGCATCCAGCAATCTCAACCAGCCATAGGTTGAAAATATTTCAAGGAAAATTGTGTTTGTTGTGGACAAACGTAGACCTTTTGTTCTTGTCTTATTCTATAAGCAATGCAGTGTAACAACCATCGCTGTTGCATTCACATTGTATTAGTGTTACCAGTAAGCTAGAGATCATTTGAAGAAGGATGGTGTGGATTGTACGCAATGCTACCCCTGTTTTATATGAGGAGCTGGAGCATCCACAGACTTTGTCATCCATGAGGGTCCTGGTCATTTAATTTTAAGCCCACCAATTGATTTAGGATGACTCATCTTGTCACCTTTGATTTAATTACATCTACAAAGACGTTTTTCCCTGAATAGGGTTATGATCAAGGTTCCAGGACAAGAAGTAGTCATGCCTTTGGAGAATTATAATCTCACCAGCCCCACACCATCCCATCACCAGAGTCCAGCACAAGCCTGGAAGTAGTAGTAGCTCAAGTAGAAGCTGATGAATGAATGAATGAACAAATGGATGTCATTAACTTTTTTAAATCTTTTTATTTTAAGAGAATAAAACCAAACAGAATACAGCAAATGGAAACAAAACAGTGAAAGCAATACAGGACTTCAAAACAAGAATAGGAAATAACAAGGGCTCCCATAATGCCCCTTGTTATCTTCAAAATATCTGCCCATACCATCAGACATAATAAAATAAAATAAAATAGAACAGAATAAAATCAATCAAAACAAAGCAGTGAAAGTGATACAGGACTCCAAAACACATCAATGGCTATAATACAATATCTTATTATCTGTGAAATAGCTGCCCATGCCATCAGATATAATAAAATCAAACTTAAAAAAAACAGAATAAGATCAATCAAAACAAAACAATGAAAATGATACAGAATTTTTAAACAAAATAATAGGAAATTAACCATGGTACCACCTTCCCTTTTTAGATGTTTCCTCCTCTTTTACTTTCACAATATCTATTGTACATTCTGGATTCCACCAACTCCTTCAGTTTTTTATACTAGGGAGACACCATGATATTCACCCATGTGAGTCCAAACTAATTCACCCAAGAGCATGATCACAAATTACATCCATTCACCAACAAGTGACCTCGTGATTATCCTTCTTTATAGCAGAGTAGTGTTCCATTATTTTTATTTTTTTAACTTTTTTTTTTTATCAGTACCAGGGATCGAACTCACAACTGCCTGCTTGCAAGGCAGGTGCTTATGCCGCTGAGCTAAATCCCCAACCCCGTTCCATTATTTTTAAAAATGCCATATCTTCCTTATCTGTTCTGTGGTTGAAGGGCAAGCTACCCCTGACTTTTTCTGATTCCCTGTCACATGGAGCATTGCTTTCTCTCCTCTGACTTTCAATCTATGAAATTTTTTTCAAGTTAAAGTGTTTCTTGTATACTGCATATTGATGGATCTTGTTTCTTGATCCACTCTGCCTGTGGTTATTTTCATTGGTGAATTGAAGCCATCTACATTAATGGTTATGTCCAGTGTGTTATGGTTATGTCCAGTGTGTGTTCATCCCTGTTATGCCTTTTTCCTGCCATTGGCTCCTACTTTTCCCCTCCATTCAATTGTCTGCCCCCACTCAGCAGTCCCACTCTGCTGCTGTTCCTAGGACCAGGGTCATTTTTATCTCCCTCTAAACTATCCTTCATACTCGTTGTAGTGTTGAATTGGTGACCGTGAATTCCTTCAGTTGTTCTTTGTCATGGAAGCATCTTGTTTCTTCATTAATTTTGGAAGATAGTTTTGCAGGGTTCATCAGTCTGGGTTGGAAGTTGTTTTCTTTCAGAACTTGAAATACTTCACTCCAGCCTCTTCTTGACTTGGTGGTTTGTGTTAAGTCTGTCATGATTCTGATGGGTCATGATTCTGATGGGTTTATAGGTGATTTGTTTCTTTTCTCTATTTTGTTCTTGTGTTGAATTTCTGGAATCTTGATTATTATATGTCTGAGTGTAGATTTATTTTGCTTATGTCCAGTTGGAGTTCTGTATGCCTCACTTATCTGTATGTCAGATCCTTTTCCCATGCTTAGGAAGACTATTTACTTCTGTAAATGGTCTCTTTATGTCATTTGTATTGATGCCTGCTTTTTTGCTTACAACTATCACTCTTTTTTTATTTAAGGAGAAAAAGAAAAAAACAGAAAAAGGGTACGAGTAATACAAAATTTAAAAGATAAACAGTAAGAAATCACTAGTTAATAGATTACATGTTCTCATCTTAGATATAGTTGTTCAAGTTACAAAATTGAAGCATATAAAGTGGACTTTAAAACAGTAAGAGTGCAAACAGTTTTGTCAGTGATCCAAAAAAACTCATTAATATGGTTTTCTATCTTACACACTTCAATATACATGCAGTTATAACCTTTAGAGCACTTTCTTTTCTTCTCTTTTGTACAATGACAATTACACATTTTGGGTTTTATTACTCCCACAGTTCTTATTACTTTTTTTGAAAAAAGTAAAACCAAATGTGACATATCAGAACAGAGTCAGTCAAATCAAAAGGATGGACATAATAGATAATGTAAAAACAAAATACAAGGTTATCAACAATGGTTACCATACTGCCTCTTGCTATTTTAGAAGAATTGCCAGTTATAATAAAATTGAACAAAACAGTAAAAAATAAAACCAAAGCATTGGAGACATTACAGGACTTTAAAAGAAGATAATAGTCAACCGGAATGGGCGTCATAATGATTCTTATTGTCTCCACAGTTTTGCCTATACTTTTGAACTTGGTACTATCAAGCAAAGCAGAATAGAGGAAAATCAGTCAAAACAAGATGGTGAGGGTTATACAGGGTTTCAAATCAAGTTAATAGGAAATCAAAGTAGGTTACTATAATGTATCCTGCTATTTTTTATTTTTCTCTTAATTAAAAAGATAAAAAGAAAAAAGTAAATAATTTTTTAAAAAGGGATTGAGATAAAAGAGGGCATAACAACAGAACAGCGCAGGTCAAAACATAACCATTTAAGCAAAATAGTGTTTCACCACAAGATAATCCCGACATAAAAGTAGCTACCATATTGTCTCTTTCCTTGAAATCTTTGAGTATAACTTTGTATACTATAGCATCAAATATATCAAAACAATGTAAAACCACTCAGGCAAATGACAGTATTACAGGGTATTTAGAATCAACACAGAAAATGAACAATAGTTTCTGTATAATCTCCTTGTCTATAAAAGTTTTTACTTATATTCTCATATATAATAAAATCCAATAAGATACAACCTTTTAAGACCGATGGAGACAGAAGAATACATGTTTGATGGGACTTCAAAACAAGATGATACTAAATCAGCACTAGCTATTATGATGTCTTGTTTGCTCCAAAATAGCTGTTCCTACCATCCGATCTTCTCTGCCTCATTTCTGTTGAGCTCTTTTTCTGTCATTTGTTGTCAGTTTGTCTTCTTCATTTTGCTTTCTGCTCCATTCATTGTGGCTTCTCTGCCACTATTTCTGGAATCTTAGTATTTTCCTTTTTTAGAATATCCTGCAGTATTCTCTGTAGAGTTGAATTGGTGGTTGCAAATCCCCATAGTTCCTTTTTATCCTGGAAGCACCTTGTTTTTCCATCAATTTCTAGGGACAGTTGTGCAGGATATATCAGGATATTATCTTTCAAAGCTTGAATTACTTCCCCCCACGCTCTTCATGATTTGATGGTTTGTGCCGAGAAGTCTGCTGTAATTCTGATGGGTGTTCCCTTGTAAGTGATCTGTTTCTTGTCTCTGACGGTTTTTAATATTCTGTTCTTATATTGGATTTCTGGAATTTTGATTATTATGTGTCTGGGTGTAGCTCTGTTTGGGTTGTAGGTTGCTGGGGTTCTGTATGCCTCATACATCTGAGTATCTTTACCATTTGCTAAATTAGGGAAATTCTCTTGGATTATTTCTGTGAATAGCTTTTGTAGTCCATTTGTTTGTGTCCCTACTGCTTCTTTTATGTTCTTAATTCTTAAGTTATAGATCCTCTTATCATCTTCTAGCCTTTGAATTGTTGCTGTTTGGTTTTTTAGTTTTTCATTGCATGCTCCCATATTACAAATCTGCCCTCCAGTTCAGATAATCTATCCTTAGTTTCTTTCAAGCTGTTATGCCAGTTTTCAATAGAGTTTTTAGTTTCCTGGTAATCTCTTTGAACCTGCTTCACGTATTCTATGTTTTCTCTATTTTCTCATCAAACAATTCTCCCCTTTTTTTCTGTTCTTCCATTCTACCATCTGTTTTTTCTTGGGTGGTGCTTAGCATTTCTCTAACTATTCTACTTATATCTTGCTTCAGGTCGTTAATAACTTCATTCCTGAACTCGTCTATGAGGCTCTGGACATAGCACTTTATGTCTATTGGTGCCGTGTCTGATACTGCATGTTTCTCAGGATTGGAGGCCGAGGACCCTTTCTTGTTGCTCCCTCTTCCCATATTTTTTGTTCCTTTTATACAAGCATATATAGGAGGCCCAGTTTCTTTCTTTGTTGGTTGCAGTTTGCTTGAATTGCGCCAGCTAGGTGTTCCCTCTCACTGCAGTGTACTAGGGAGACACAGACCTGGGCAGCCTATGCTGGGCCCGCCCCTCCAGGTCAACCTACCGAAGGCTTCACTGCTAGGGTGCACCTCCAGGCACTGGGACCTGGTTTGGGCTAGCCTACTGGGTCTTAGTCAGCAGCGTCACGCAGGCCAGGCACTCCCCACCAATCCCACTTGAGAAGGGAATATGTGACTGAAGTCACTGCAGCATCCTGTCCCAGCCAGCCCGCCCAGTCCCAGTATGTCCTTTGCTGAAGCCTCCTACTCTATGGAAGGGTCCCCGATCCACTCACTCACCACAGGTCGATGCAGGGCTCCTGGCCAGTCCCACTCTCAACTCCATTCACTGCTTCCCACTCTCAGAGCTTTCACATCTCTCTTCTTGCCGTGCCGATTGGGATGCAGCAGTGGCTGCAGGAAATTCAAATCACAGCCTCCAGTGGCACGGAGTCCAGCTTCTGCGCTGAGACCTTATCTGTTTGGGATTGCTTTTCCAGTTGGTTTCTCTTAGTTTAGTTCGTTCCTGGGTCAGCAAAGTATATCTTCCTCTTGCTTAGGATTTCTCACTTGGCACCATTCCTGGATTTTAAGTGTGGTTTCTCAGAGAACCTCCAAAGCTGCTGCTATCTATCCACCATGTTCTCCCGGAAGTCACAACTATCACTCTTAAATATTTTTTCTTTGAATCATCTTGCAGCTGTTGAATTGTTATTTCCTGTTTCCTTATTATTTTTAAGAAATCTGTCCTTTCATGATCACTAGTTGCCATCCTGTCTTCAAGATCTGAAAGTCTATCTTCAGTTTCTTTCAAGTGATTCTGCCAGCTTTCAATGGAGTTTTTAATTTCCTGGATATCTCTTAGAGCCTGTTTCATGCATTCCAATTTTTCTCTCTATTGTTCACTCAAGGTTTCCCTCATTCTCCTATAATCCTTTTTTTAAATTTATGTCTTCTCTAGATATGCTCAGCAACCCTTTTATTATGTTTGTCATTTCTTCTTTTACCCAAGATATTATTTCTGATCTGATTTCTTTCCAGCCTCATGAAATAGTTTCTTTACATAAGTTTACATGATCCCAGAAACTTCAGGTGTGTGACTTTTACTTTCTTTCATGTCCATGTCTCCCCAGACTTGTTCTGTTTGGGCTGGAGGCCAGAGATTTCTTTTTGCTCCTCTATCTTGACATTTTCCTGGGTTCCTCTGGACAAGCAAGTTGTAGGGCCCCAGGAGCTTCCTACATTTACTACCTATTCATAGTGTAGGGGGATGGGTCCAACACATGGGTTTCTCGTAACCCAGAGGTTAGGCTAACTGCTTCTCCTCACCTATGCTGGCTACCAATAGGAGAGTCCCAGTGGTGACTTGCATGTGCACAGGGTCCTGTCCTTGGCTTTTAATGCTTGAGTTGATTCTGTAGTATTTAAAGCATCATCCAAGCTTCTCTCTGAATATCTCCAGAAATAGAAAACCTACAGCCACTTCATAGCAACCTGATCTTCATTTATATAAGTCTGTAAATTCTTCCTTAAGCTAATATCCAATCTGCACATATAACTTGCATGTGTAAATCCAATTGGGGGCCAGTAAACATATTTAATCTCTCTTACTTTACCCCTGTCTATGACAGCCCTTCAGATAACTGAATAACGTACACTGATAGATTCATTCAATCTACAAATATATGTGAAACCTAAAGACCGTGTTACATTTATAGATTGGTCTCTGTGAAGTCTTCATGGCTGGGGTAGGGTCTGGGATATACCAGCTTCATCCTTCAGATGCTGGATCATGGGTAATTGAGGGGTTCCCTTGGTCAGGAGGTACAGGAGGTAGCCAGTAAAGGGGGCCTTAGAGAAATCATCATAACAACAGTTATCAAATAGCAGAAGCATATCTATATTTTAACAACTTTCAGGATCACCCTTGTGTCCCAGCCAAACAGCAGGTTAATCAGGATTCACACAAGGCAGGATGAATCTCAGACATTTATGAACCCAAAGTGAATTACAGCTTCTCTTTCTCAGATTATCTCCTTCAGCGTCTACAGATACCTTGCTTTCTCATCCCTGTGGAAAGTACTCTAGTGAATTTATTTGTGCACTTCTTCAATTGTCCTTCCCATTGCCCTCAATTACCTTACCTCCCCTAATGGAGAAGCAAAGCAAACAAAATAATTCCCTGGGGGCTCGATGCCTTAAAGGTCCTATATTAATTCACTCAGGGTAAAGAGCAAAAGGGAAAAAATCAACCTCAAGTCAGCCCAGTTTGCTCTGTGGAACATAGCAAAGGTATGTTGAAAGAAGAGAGGAAAGCCTGGTGTGGAGGAATTTCATCCCTGAAATTCCAGCTCTCCTGGAGTTCAAGCCCAGCCTAGGCAATCTAACAACATGCTGCCTCAAAACAAAAAAATTAAAACAATCTGGGTATGCATACCAGTTGAAAAGGCCCTGGATTCACTCCTCAGTAGTAAAAAAGAAAAGGTAGAAATTCTGAATTAAAACTTGGGTCTGGTGAGAGCCTCAAGTTTCACATTCTTGGGTTCTTGACACCCAACTCATATGCAATGGCGAACTGATGATTTAGTGGTTCAACTGGAGGCTCCCACAGCCCAGCACCGCCTTTCTTGACAATCAGGCCCTTTATGACCTCCTGGTTCATCTCTGAAGTCCACAGTCAGATGCAGATGACAGTTCTCACCAGTCCAGGGGCTCCTCAGGACAGTAAGGGGGGATCCCAAGCAGTAAGAGGGGAATGCCCTCAACAAGGTCACTGAGCAACTAGAGTCCCTCTGTAGGTCTAATGACAACCACGTTCACAGAATCTTTGAAATTTCCCAAAGAGAAATATTAAACACTATTTTTATGAAAAATCTAGTACTTTTTCCACAGCCTGAGTCACAGAGAACAGAAATATTCAGGTTTCTAAAATGAGACAAGCAGGATGCCTTACATGCAAAAGGTCTCTCCTTCAAGTATCAGAAAACTGCTCTTCAAGTTTACTTGATTTAAGAGTTCCAAAAACACCTTCCTGTAGTGTCTTTTCAGCCCAGACTCCAGGAATGCAGGGACAATCTCATGAAACATTAAACTCAGTAAAAGGACAGGTGAAAATGTAGCTCTTCCCCATCCCTATCTGCCCCAGCATCCCCACAGAGCACCAGGAGGAGCACTGATTCTACCATAACGAGCTGAACACATCCCCAAAGTATCCCCTCCTGTTCCCCCACAGCGTGTCACAGATTTCAGGCTCTGAATATCTCATGGGTCTTGCTTTCACTGAACAATTGTCTTATCCTGACAGGTTTTAGATGCAGACAATCTCATTGGAGTTGTGCAGATTGAAACTATCCTGATCTTTGCAGAATCCTATGACATTGCCCTGGACATCACCTTCCCCAAAGGTCTGGATATCACCTTCTCCTTCTGGGAAAAGAATGTTTAGAAATTGTATCTTCTGTGTAGTATAGTTCTATATAAAGGAGGGTTAGCGTGTTAGAGTACTATGGTGGATGTTGGGGAGGTTAGTTTTGGTAAATAGTAATGCAACTTCAGAGCAAAGTCAGTAACACTACTGCTAATTCTAATCTCTTCAACTAGAGATAGCAAGGGGTGATCATAAATGCAAAATTTGCAGAACTCCTCATCTGAGTAGTTGATGGTGAACATGTCACTTCCTCTTGTATTATTTCTCTATCACTGCCTTATGGGATTGCCCCACATTTTCTGGTTGAAAGCAATGCAAGCCACTACTATTGAACCAACTCTTCTCACACTTGCAACTTCTGCTCTTCTTCTGCTTTTAAGAACCCTGTGATTATATTTGGCCACCAGCATCATCCATGTTAATCTCCATATTTTAAGTGCAGTTGATTAGCAAACTCAATTCCATCTGTCTTCATTTTCCATTGCCTCATGAAGGGGCCTATCCTCCAAGTCCCAGGGGTCAGGATGAGTTACCTTGAGGAAGAAGTATCATTCTGCCCATCGTGGTATTCTAGCACCTAAATTATAACTCTCTTTCAACCATGGGGAGCTACATATTAAATTAGATGTCATTAGTTTTGTAGGCAATGATCTTTATTGCAGTACTATTTATAATCATGAAAAGTTAGAGATAACCTAAATATCTATCAATAAAGCAACAATGTTATTGTAGGCGTAATACTGTCAATCATGGGGTGGCCACTAAGATCATATTTGGAAGGAGTTTTAATGACTTGGGGAAGCTGGACAAGGTGGCAAATGCCTGAAATTCCAGAACTCCAGAGGCTGAGGCAGGAGGATTGCTGTAAGTTTGAGGCCAGCCTGGGCTACAGAGTGAGCCCAAGACCAGCCTGAACTGAGTAGCAAGACCTTTACCTCAAAAAATAATAATAATCTGGGGAAATAGTTATGCCATTAAGTGCTAAATAAAATAACATAAATTTGCATGTATTATCACAACTCTGTAAATTGTATACTTTGTACAAAATCCTTTAATATGTGAAGCTTTAGCTGATGAAAAGACAGGGAGGAAGGCAGAGGGAGACTGAACGGAGGGCAGATCACGCCCATTCAGTTATAAGGTGCTCTTCCAGCCCCCAAGTTTTCCCTGTGAGCTTCAGCGGGAGGTTCCCCTGCTCCAGCTCCCACGCCCACTCACTCCCATCCCTGGCCCTGGCCCTGGGCTCTGCAGGAGCTGAAGGAGGCCTGGACTTCGGGATTGTGAAGGTCATGGAGGACCTGAAGCAGCCCCTTCAACTGAAGAACCGCGGGAAGTATGAAATCATGTTCAGGTAAGCTGAGCCGTCGGCGTGTGGCAGTCCACATCCTCTCGTGGCCATGAGCAGCCACAACAGTCTGGGGACTTTTTTTCTAATGAAGCAAGAAAATCTTAAGAACTGTTTCTGCTTTTGGCCTCCCTTGGTTTTCAATGAACAGAATCCCAACAGCTGGAAACAGAGGTTATCATACTGCTCTCAACTCTGCAGCTCAACCAGGGACCTACCTTGTCAGGCCTCTGAATGTACCTGAAGGCACATGGGTCTAGGATGGAAGGAGAGACTGGAGGGGACAAGGCCTGGCAGGTGCCCTGGCTTCAAGCTGTCCTGCCTTACTTCCAGCTCTGATCCATTCCACAAGAGAGATTTCTGCCTAAGATATGATGTGGAAAAATTATTTTTCAGTTCGTTTTGCTTGCTTCTCATTTTAAGAATCACTGGGTTATAGAACCCAAGTAGTGGCTTGATAGATTACAGCTGTGATTTGTGCTCATTCCCTGAGATTAAAAATAAAGCCCTAGGTAGAGAGCTTGCTCAGACAGAAAAGAGTGGCCAGAGTGGGGGAGAGGGAGGAAGTTATCAGGGAGATCACGGTCCTGCTTGGCAGACAAAGAAGAGGTCCTAGCATCCTCTATGACAATTTTCAAATGACAAAGGGACTTCCCTTTGCAGACTTGGTAGAAATTTGGGGCGTTCGTGATCATTTTATTTCAGCTAAAAGAACATTGAGAGTAGAAAAGTCCTACCTCCATACTATCACTCATTAGAAACAGTGACAACTGTAAATCAAATTAAATATAAATAAAGGTCAAGCAAACCAGAAGAAAGCCACTTTCACTTTGGAATTAGTACAGAACAGAGTCGTACCCATTTGTGAATTTTGTATCAGACGGGGACACAGGCTTTAGCTGTGCTTTTGCACATGGCCTGGGGCGGAGACTACCTTTGGTTGGAACAGGCAGTCACCAAAGACTCTGCAGGCAGGTAAGAAGCACAGGTACCACTCCTGCAGCAACTGAGCCGCCAGGTCTCCTGGAGCAGCAGTGACCATCAGACCCCCCACTGCAACTCCGGTGTCCCACTGCCATATAAATTGTCATGAGTCCACTCCTCTGGGTGGCTCTTCTCATCCCTGTTGAGTGTGTGTTCCACTTCCTGTGCCTTTGTGCCATGGCCTCTGCCCTGGCCTTCTTCCCTTAGGCTCCCTGGCTTCTGTGCCACTCTCTTCTCTCTCTGTGCCATGTTCCATCTCAGAGATAAAAAGAGAAACAGGAGAGTAAACTGGTTGATATGTCCCCAATATTAAGTGTCCCTGTTGAACAGAGCTCTCCCACAAAGGACAGAAGATAGATGTCTCTGTCTGCCTCAAACATCAAATCCTGGCCCGATCAGTCCTGTAGTTCACTGTACAAAGCACAGTGGACCTTGCCCAGCAGCGTAGTTAAGACCAAAGACACAGCAGGCCCTTACGGGTCTAGACTCTCCCCCTAGGGTCTTAGGTTTCTTTGATAGTAAATTAAGCTGGCCTTTTAATTTTTCTCTTGCAGCTTTCTTGTGGACTCTGTAGGGATTCTGACAAACAATGTCAGTTCTATGATCTCAGTCATACCCCAGAGGGGTTCACTGTCTGCAACAGACAAGCCCACAAATGTCCAGGTATTCTTTCGTGCAAGAAAGGAAGTGAAGATTGAGCAGCAGCCCATTCTGCGCTGCCAGGTGAGAGCTGACTGGGTGGCAGGACTGGGGGCCTCTTGCTGCAAAGAGGAGAGCGTGTCAGTTCATCCATGCTCCGGGGGTGTGGGGAGCGAGCCCTGAACAGCAACCAGATGGGACGTGCCGGAGTTTGTCCCCCGCTAGCAGGCCCTGCTAGGTCAGGGGGGAAGCGAGCAGTCAGAGTGAGAGGAAATGTACCCCGGCTCTTTGGGAAGCCACAGAGACGAGGAGGCTGTGTGATGGTGCCCACGAGAGAGGAACTGGAAACAGGAGACAGAGTGGACCCTGTGGACCTCTGGCTGCTCCATGGCAATGTAGCCAAGAGGTCACAGTGGATCTTTAAAAATCGGGACTTTTGTTTTAGAGATAAACTGCTTCTCCAGCTTCCTCATGCTGACAGCATAAACTGCTGCTCCTCAGCCTGGCTCCAAAGAGGATTCCAGCCCCCTGGGCCACATCTTCCTATACGTATTTCTTAACTTTCATTCTATTTGTTCTATTCTTTGTGTAAGTTGAAGTACCTCTGTGCATTAGAAGAGGCCAAATTCAGTGCCCTTCCAAATTGGGCAAATTTTGAATAAACTCATTTTTCCATTTTTATGGGCTTTCTTATACTCTACGTGGCACTCCAGGGCTCAAATTCAGCCCTGACCAAACTGGTAACAGTAGCATCTCTGTTAATATTTGCTTATATTATGGCTGATGCAATAACACAACATAGAGAAAATGACATAGAAACAATGAAATAAAGAAGCCAGCCTGACAGCAGTGATGAAAGTTGATCATGAAGAAGACAATCACTGTACCTTGACCGGTGGCTGACATCTTCCCAATCCTTCCGTTTCTAGATTATTGAACCTAATCTTGCAGAAGGGGGTGAGATCATTGCCAGCATCCCAATTAAGATATCTGTGACCGCAACGTATTCCAAATTCAACATCAGCCCCTCCTCCATCATCAACTTCGGGGCTTTGCTGAGCGGCACTCGCAAGAGCTCCACCATCAGCATAGAAAACCAAGGTGTCACGGACTTCAAGTACGCCCTCTACAGGCTGACGGGGGAGAGCCCCATTCATCAAAAGAAAGGGTAAGACATCCCTTAACTCACGCCATCCCTTGCTCACTTGTGCTTTGTGTCCTACAAAGAGATTCATGCATTGTACCCAAATCCACCCAGTCCTCTTTTGTGAGAGATGCCACTAAAGCTTAGAAATGGCTCATCCAGGATTATGGAGGAAATCACCAGAGACCTTGGTCATGGACTCACATCTTCCCACCCCAGATCTCATATATTTTCTAATTGCTATCAAGTACAGGATATGCTCCAAATGTAATGTCTTCCAAATGAGATTCTGTCGTGTTCCTGGTGCCTCTGATATGCTAAGAGGTTTACTAGTGAGTGTTTTGCTAACATTCTGTAGGATATCGAGAGACTACTATAGCAGTAAGCTAAATCCAAAGAAAGTAGAGTTGTTCTTCACAATGGGGAGTGGAAAGAGCACCCTCGAAATGTAGACAAGAGAATTAGGGTGATGTCTTCAGTCTACCAGGGCCTGTTGCTGTGTTGTCCTGATGAAGGCACTGTATCACAGCAGCTGCCCTAAGAGTTGTTCCAACAGCAAAACCGTGTTCTTCTAAAGGTGGTTTTCACTCAGTACCCCCCAAAACAATTCACCTCTGAGTTCTTTAGGCTTCCATTTGATTGTCTTAGTCTTTGAGAGCAAATAAAGAATGGATCGACCCATTGTCAAGGTATTTCTGACTCAGTTTTAACTTTGAGTTAAATCAGGCATAACTCAACCTTGTTCATAATTGTTTTATATTTTTAAGGCTATCCTTTTTCGCTATTAGTAAAATCTGGACATATTAAGAAATTTGAAGTTACAATGTCTAAGATTTCTTTCTTCCCAATTTAACTTTAAGCTAACATTTTATAATTCATTTTATAATTTAGTAATGTTTATAGTTATCCTTGTAACTTAACTCTATTTTGCTTACATTGTTTTTTTATTTTAGCTTATTTTAATTTTAGCTTACACAAATTTATCCAAAACACACAAAACGGGCTTGGATTTCAGATATTCTGGTAATTAAATCAATGAATGTTCAAGTATATAAAATTCTTGAAAATTTAAGATGCACCCCAAATATATTTGAATAGTTTTTAAAAAGTGGGTCTCTATACAAAACAATTATTGGGTAAACTGGTTTCAAGTGAAATGAAATGATCAACACCTATATTTGAATTATTATTTATACTAAGTATCATGACTGTAAATATGAAGAAAGGAGAGAAAATTTAATTTATTTACCATTTCATTTTTAAATGAAATCAGGTAAAACATTTGATATATCTAAATAATTTCCTATGCACTGCTTTCCAGAGAACTCAAGTAAGTATCTAAAAGTTACTTCCTTTTTGTCAATGAGCTTTTGATCAAACTTACAACCTTGCACTTGCCAGGCAGGCACTTACACCACGAAGCTAAACCCCCAGCCCAAGGCTTCTGTCATTATAATACCTCAGATAGGCACTTGATAAAAAAGGATCACTTTGGCTCACAATTTCGGATGTTCCCTTCTGTAAGCAGTTGCTTGTTGCTGTGGCCTGTGAAGAGGCAGCGCTTCGTGGCCAGTGCCCTTGGCGGAGCAAAACTGTTCCCCTCACAGCCAGGAAGTGAACGAGAAAAAAAGAAAAGCTGGGTGCAGTAATGTGCACCTGGGATGTGTGCCACACAGGAAGCTGAGGCAGGAGGATCATGAGTTCAAGGCCAGGCTGAGCAACATAATAAGACCACATCTCAAAAAAAAAAAAAATGCGTACACAAAGGTTAGATTTTTTTAAGACAGAGAGAGGGATGGAGGAGAGGAAAGAAGAAGAGAGAGGAGGGGAGGGCAGGAGAGAGAAGGAAAGGAAAGAGAAGGAAGGGAAGGGGAGAGGAAGGAAGGGAAGGGAAGGGGAGGGGAGGAGAGGGGAGGGGCTGGGGTTCACACAGCCTATTGAAGGCACACCTCCAACAACTTCAGGACTCCTAATAGTGCCACCCTGGTGCCCAAGCACCTATTACATGGACTTCTGGGGTGCACTTACAAAACAGAGTATTTCTCTAATAGTAATTTTCAATGTCCGTATGAGTCATATTTCATAATTACTGTAGTTCCTTACCTTTGTTCCATGTTTTTGATTGGTGATTACTAAGCCTACTATGCTACTCTTCTACCCTGTTGGGCAAAGACAGGCCCCTACAATGCCAAAGAGGAACGACCTTGTAAGCAGACAAACAGACTTTATCTCAGGTCCTTATCAAAACCTCAGGTTGTGCTCTTGCTTCTTTAATCAGAACCGGCCACTTTAGACCCACAAGAAACCGGGAAAGCGAAAACTTCCTCAAGACTAAGTCAGCCAAGTTCTCAGACTCAGTTCAGAAAGAAACAAACATCACAAGCCAGGTGAGTGCCTTTTCTTGCTCAAGACATCCAATAAGGCCACCCTCCAATTAGCACTGGCCATCAAACACCTCCCAAAGGTAACAGGCTTTGAATCTACTATGGCAGAAATATGAAGTAATTTTTTATATATGTATACGTGTGTGTGTGTGTGTGTGTGTGTGTGTGTGGTTTTGGCTTAGGGTTTGGGTTTGGTTTTGTTTTTTGTCTTTTTGAGACAAAGTTTCACTATGCAATTCACGTTGCCCTTAAACTTTGTAGCCCAGGCTGGCCTTGGAATCCCAGAAATCCTCCTGCCTCAGCCTCCAAGTGCTAGGATTACAGGCATGCACCACTGTGCCCGGCCTAAGTAATTATATTGAAAACTCACTTTTATTTTAAATTGAAGCATTACAACTTTTAATTTGGATGCCTTCCTTTGCTTTAAAACATTCATGAGCTCCCCCAATGCCTTAAAAATCTTCCCCAAGCATCGTTTGACAGAAGCCTAGAGAGAAGCCCTCCTCTGAATGTCTTATCCAGGAGTAGCGTATGTAGCAGGTACTCAGGAGACAGTGACTAAGTTAATAGCAACCTCCAAGTATGGCTGTACAGTCACACTTTTCCACACCAAGACCTGCTAAAGGAGTGTAGTGTGCCACCCCTTCTGGCCACCTTCAGCAGCCATGGTGACAATTTAGGGAAGTTCCTGACATTCTAAAGGATGTGGAGTTGGTGTCTGAGGATGATCAGAATAAATCACCTTCCTAATGCAGTAGTACTACACCCCCAAGGGGATTGGCTAGGAGAGAGAGCACAGGCCAGGGGAGGAATGTGTCTCCAAGAGAAGGGGGCACAATCTGCCCATCAGAACTAGATCCCCGCCCACCACTGTGCTAGCTTCCAGGGATAGCACAGTGGGTGCTCTAAAGAAGCACACCCCAAGTCAAACTGTCCGTTGGCAGAATTTTAAAACAGCAAGAGGAAGGAGGAGCCTGAGAACCAGAGGAGGGTATGCTAGCTGTGCATCTCTGGGAGGGGAGCACTGGTTATCAAGCCCAGGAGAGAAGTGAAGCTCCTCACAGTAACATGCACCACTATCAGTACAGCAAGGATTTCAGCCACCTCACCAGTTCCTGCCAATTTCCTGGACCCATCCAGAAGACCTACACAAACCCAGCTGCTAAGAGTGTGAGTCCAGTGAGAACACTCACACTCACACTACAAAAGTGACTTCACCACTCACCACTAGGTAGCAAGAACCAACAGAACCCTAGGACCTGGTCCCCCAAGACTCAAGAAAGCTCCTGCAGAGCACAGGAAGTCTCATCTGTGTGTGCCCCGATTCACAGTGCAGCCGAAGAACCACAAAAGCATTCTTCCCTGGGTTTTATATTTCCGAGAAAACTTGGATGGCGGAGCTACAGCACTGCAGCACATGTTCTGGGAAAGATGAGGACAGAGCCTGGGCTGGCAGAGACAATTCCTCCTGATCTCAGGGCAGTGCATCCTCAGCACCGACTCTGGTTACCTTGTGAACTTCGAGCACGAAGGCACAGAGCCAAGGACGCCAAGGACAGACATCCAGTCATTTCCCCTACACTAATATTCCATTTTCTTAGCCTAACCCTGTACTGGAAGCTATGCTCTCTGCTTCCTGTATACTTTTTCATTTAACCCTCCAGCTGCTCTGAGATCAGGAGCTTTTTGTCCCACTTTAAAATATAAAAACAGAGACCTAGAGAAGTCATTTGCCCAAGGTCAGATACTTTGTGTGTCACCAGGCTTGGATTCTAACCCAAGAGTATCTGACTCAGAAGTCCATAATCTTGTAATCACAGTCTAATCTGCATCCCTCTTCTGCAAGACTCTTGCACTGAGTAAGTGTTCCACGACGTCTGTTTCCTTAAATGCTGGGCTCCGCAGGGAGTGCCTTACCTCTGGGCTCAGAAGGAAAGTGCAGAAAGCAAGCACTGAGGGCCCTGCACCAGCCAGACCCCCAGGCTTTGCTCTGGCTCTGGTGACCCTGTCTCCCCCACCCTGTCCTACAGGCCCGCTTTTCCCATGGTATGTTCACCGTGTACCCTGGGTTCGGCTCCGTTTCTCCCGGAGGACAGCAGATTATCACCGTTGATTGTGTGGCTGACCCCGTGGGAAAGTGTGAGGAGTTTTTAGCCATCGATATCTCCGACCGAGACCCCAGAGAGTATCCGGCTGGCATTCCTTATACTCTGCTTGCTGAAGCCTGCCTACCAGGTACTGCCACTCAGCCTGGACCACACCCTGAAAGACCTACATTTGTAACACCTCTCCCTCTTTGGGCAAATTCTTCTAAAGGATGTCTAGGAAATAAGGCTGGTTGCATGCTTCAGACCTTAGAACTTCCTCTAAGGTCGTAGCCATATTTTTCCTTAAAGCCTTATAATCACATAGAAGGTATGCCAGTGCAAATTGCTAGCTTTCCTGGGCCCAGTCCTGCATTCTCAGGTATAAAGTATTACTTATCTGAGAATCTCAGTGGCACTGGATGTGGTGCAGGACCTAGGAACAATGAATCCTACAAATGCTTAAGCCACTCTGTGGGTTACTCATGCACAGAGAAAAATACCCAGTAACTGAGAACTCTGAAGTTTTAACCCAGCAAGCGTTCGGCTAAGGCACAGAGAGAACTCTACTTCTCTGGAGCCTCCAGTCGAAGCAGGCCAAGGGCCACCTTCCTCCTAAGCCCACCCCGCTCCATCTCGATCTCACCACTTCTTGCCATTGGCAGGAAGAGACTGATGGAGATGTGGCAAACTTTTGTAAAGATAGTGCAAAAGAGAAAGAAATAACCAAATTCACCCCATCTCTCCCAGCCCTTGAGGGGATTTCCCTGCCCTTCCTCTGTTAATGCTTTCCGAGTCCAAACGCCCAGATTAAGAACAGCAGGCATCTGGCAGCCAGCACCATCTCACCACCTTCCTTCCCCTCCCCAGCCTTTGTGACCGACAACTATGCCTCAATATTTGAGGAGCACCACATCTGCACCAGTCTCAACCTGCAACACATCCTGGAGACCACAGAGAGTGGGGGGCTGTTTGTGGAGGACGAGAACAAGTTCATCTTCTGCAATATCCTGGTGGGCCATCAGGCCAAGGCTCGGTTTAAGATCAGCAACGTGGGCAAGATTCCCTGTGACGTCAACCTCGTAGTTAAGCCCCTCTCTAACAAGGTGAGAGGCTCCAGTTGACCCCAACCCAGCATGGTTGGAGAACCCTGGGGAGCCCCTGTACCCAGAAAAACTTTATCCGGTTCTCCAGCCCTGCTGGAAGTTCTGAGAGGCCATAGGCTGTAGGCTGTGTATGGTAGCAATGTCACCCTGGACTGAGCTGATGTATACGAAGGAGAACCTCCTTCATCCACCATACAGTGTCTGCACTAGTCTGAGCACTGAGAAGTTTAGCTTAAGATGAGTCACTCCTTGACACACTGGCTCAATTTTAATACTGTCAGATTTAGGGGATGTCTGGCCACGAGGATAATACAGTTGTTGAGCCCACTCCAGAGTGACAGAAGTGACTTACAGTTACTGCCGCATTTCACTTTCCCAACAACTTTCAGACTTTGTATTATTATCCTCTTCCACAGTTAGGGAAACTGATACTCAGAAGAACTCTACGCTTCCCTGAGGTCCCAGAGCTTGGGAATATACAGCTAGACTTGAGGCTCAGCTTCATCTATGTTCAAGTAAATAATAAGTGCACATCTCTAAGGATGCTAGACTCTAAATTCCTTCCCTCTTGAATCCTCGCCTCACACAGGAACAGAAAAATCCAGGACAGCATGACAAAGGACTTAATTAATGGGCTTCTATCCCCCCTAATTTCTAATTAAATGTATTGCAAATACTGCCTGAAGGGCTGCTTCTATTCTTTGCCTGAAGGTGGAATTTGGCCCCACGTGGTCATCATGTCTTAGAGGGGTATTGTTGATGCCTGATGCCAGTGGGGAGGGCCCCAAGGAGGGTTGGTTTCATCCTGAGCTGCAGAGAGAATGGGCTTTCCCCAAAGAGTGTCAGCACAAGAAGGTAAGGGGAGGGAGACCATCTAAGCTCTTCTGTGGTTACTCTCAGGCCCTGTGACATCCAATCATTATTCTCTGCTATAAGAAGTGAGAAAGCCTTATTTGCAAAGAAAGACTTCTTTCACAGGGTTTGCAGACCTCAAATGATCTCCTCCTCCCTGGTCTTGAAGGAAATCCACTTGAAAAAGAAAAGAAACTAACACCTTCAGCCAAAGAACTAGAGGAGAGAGAGTTTACAACAGGGCAGGAGAGCAGAGCAACATGCCCCAGCATCAGTGCAAAGCAGCTAACATGCTCTGGTTTGCTCCTGCTTTCCAGCCTGTTGCCCGCATCACTGACATCTTTGAAGTGGAACCCAACAAGATGTGCGTAGCCAGTCGCTCAAATGCCTTCGCCACAGTGTTGTTTACCCCACAAGCCATGCAGAGTTACCAGTGTGTCTTGGAGGCTACCTTGGATGGCTTGCCCAGGTACTGTGCCTCTCTCAGGACTACAGCCCCACACTGTCTATGGCAGGGATCCCTAACCCACAAGCCATCGGCCAGTATCTGTCCATGGCCTGTTAGGAACCAGGCCACACAGCAGGAGAGAAGCAGCCTTGACCCAGAAAAACTTCTTCGTATTTACAGCTGCTCTCCATGGCTCACATCACTGCCTGAGCTCTACTTCCTGTCAGACCAGCCTCATTAGATTTTTTAAATTATTGTTATTGGTGCATATTCATAGTACATAAGTAATTACATTCCTTGTTGGTACGTGTACATGACACATCTTAATTCTATTTTTACTCCCTTTCTTTTTCCTCCCCCCACTTCCCTCCATCTCTGTCTATGTATGACATGGTTATAGCATACAATGATCACATTCCTCATAGGAACTTGGTACATGTCTATAACACATCACAGTTCCCCTTTCTTTTGGATCTCATTTCCACTGCCATCTCTTGATTCCCTTCCCATATGCTAAATATCTGTCTCCTTACTTCCTACTGTCTTTTATTTTACTCTTTATATTTTTTAATTTCTCATACAAGAGAAACTATGCAATATTCAGGATTGAGTGTCTGATTTATTTCTCTTAAGATGCGTATCAGGTGCACTCATTTTCCTACAAATGACTCAAGTTTATAGGAGCTGGAACCCTATTGTGAGCTGAATATACAAAGAATCTCAATCATGCAGTCCTTTGAATCATCCTGAAACACACACACACACACACACACATCTGTAGAAAAATGTCCCATGAAACTGGTCCCTGGTGCCAAATAGACTGGGGACTGCTACGTATGGGATGCCACTCCTGCCATGCCAGGCTAACAAGCCTGGGTCTTCCTGTTCCCTACAGTAACGTGGCCAGAAATCGGGGCCTCGTGTTTGATATTGTTGGTGAGGGGACTCTCCCTCGAGTGACCGTCGTGAAGCCAATTCTCTATAACCAACATGGAAACCCTTTGCTCCTCTTCAAGAGGCTTCTGCTTGGTCATTCAGAGAAATTGCCTCTCATCCTCAAGAACAATGGTGCCATTCCTGCCCAGGTATTGCTGAGGGTGAAGCGTGGGTGGAGAGGGAGGAAAATGGCTCTACTTAGACTCGGATGTTGGGGTCCCTGCCATTCCCCAGTGGTTGAGGACTTCTTTAACAATCCTCAGACATTAACCTGTGTGTGAGGGCCACACAGAGGGGAATCTGGCACATTCTCTGCTCCCTTGGAAGGCAGGAAATCCTGTCACACAGAACACTACTATTCACTTGTGAAGCAGTGCACAATCATGTCCTGGGAGAGGAGGATGTTATATATTCTTAGCATCTTAATTATTTTTCCTTTTTTTCCCTTCAATGAATACTACATTTGTAATGGGGAGGGGGGAGAAACTTCATTAGGATGAGAGATGCAATATCTACAGGGATTTGGGGCTCAATTATTGAATTTATGTTTTATTTTATTAAAAATTTAATAAATTATGTGTCATGCATAAGACTAGGACTTCTGGGAATGATTTATTTCTACTCAGAACACAAAGGAAAATTCACTGTCGATGATGCTAGAGTGGGGGTTGAGGATACTGGGTTTCAGCAAGTAGGCATGGAACTACACACATCCTGAGGAGCGAAAAACTCCAGTCACCAGAAGCAAAAGCCTGACTCACAAACTGGTCAGCTCCAGCTCTGTGAGAGGGGGAAGAATGGAGGGAAATAAAAATGGAGGTCTAGAGAATAGGAAAAACCATGGAAGGACTTGGAGTCTATGTATGTTTCAAATTCTCGTAGACATTATTATTACTGTTTTTATAGTGCAGGCTGTTCTAGAGGTACCCATATATTTGTCATTTTTATTGCTTTCCATTCCTGCATTTCCAGTTTCCTGAGACCCTTTCCCTGATGACAGAAAAATACTCTTTATTTCCTTAATGTGAGATGCTAGTCATGGATTCTCTCCATTTTTATTTGAAATCTTTATTTTTATTTTTTTTACTGCAAGGGTTTACTGGGACTGAACTGAGCTCCATCCTCAGCCTTCCTCCTCCTTTTTTATGTAATTTTTGCTGGCTAGAGGGCTCTTACTTGGCAGTTGTTTTCTCTCAGCAATGGGAGATTGTTTTCCCAGGTGTTCTTGGCTCCATTGTACCTGCAGAGAGATCAACTATAACTTTAAAATATTGTTTTTAAGACAGTGTTGTGGTTTTTCTGACTGTCTTTAATGTTTTCCCTTGGAGTTTGTTTTGTGAAGTTTTTTAGTAAGTCTAGATATGGGTTTCTTTTAATCTGTCCTTGTAATTCACAGACCTCTTGTTTCTGTGGATTGATTTCAAATTGACCTTACAAAATCCTTAGACATGTCTTTAAGCATGGCTTCTGTTCCTTTCTCTCCTCTCTCTTTCTGGGATGCCAGTTTGATATATTGAAAATCTCAATCTCTCTCTCTCTCTCTCTCTCTCTCTCTCTCTCTCTCTCTCTCCTTCTCCCTCTCTCGTTCCCTCCCTCCCCTCCTCTATCCCTTCCTCCCTTTCCCTGGGTTCCCACACTCACATCCCTTGATCTGGTACTCTTTGTCTTCTTAGCTCTGTAATATTTTTAAGTTTTTCTGTATTAACTCTAGCCTTTTTCGTTCCCTTGAGTCCAGTGTTGCCAGCTTACCATTACTTTATACTGCTACCATTACTGTGACTTTTTAAATGTTTTAACATCTAGTATGGTGAGTTCCTGCCTGCCTGCTGCTGTTTGGTAATTTTTCTTAACAATTTTTGCCTATTAATCCCAAATATGAACTTTGGAGAGAATTTCTACTTAAACTCTCTTCCAGGAGCAAGGTTTAAAATTCCCACCCATTTATATAAATATTTTATATAAATAACTTTATATATAATTCCTACAGATGACTTCTTATTAATCTCTAAGTGTATAATCTGTCATCTCAGAAGCTTCTTATGTAATATCACCGTTTCTCTTTCCTTCATACCACATTTTTCATAGTATTCAAGCTTGCTTGGGATGGTACCAGTATCATTACGTTCTAAAAATTCTGCTGATTTACCTCACCTAATATCAGACTCTACTCTTAACTTTCTTCTGATGAACTAGAAACTACTTTTTTCCCTTGAAATAGGTCAGAAGCCCACGTGTTTTTCCCTTATCTTGGCAGGATACTTACCATGACTCTAGGTGACAAATCCACAATATCTAGGAGGTGCTGGCTTTTAGGAATTCCCACCCATGAAAACCCTGATAGAATTTGGAAAGTCACCTATACTCTTTGGACCTCTAGTTCCTCAAATAAATTAAGACTGACGTGGATGAATGAAAATTTTTTTGTCCACTCTAGAACTAATATTTATTATACCTCTAGAAACTCAGAAAAGTGAATACTACGGACAATGGTTTGGGGTCCTTCCTAAAAAAGTATCACACGCCAGACTCAAAACTCCTGAGTAGACTGTGAGCTCAACACTCAACTCTGCTTTCCTTCTGCCAACAGGTGCATGTGGACCTGCGAGACCAACTAGGAGTCTTCTCCCTGAAAGGGAGGCCCACCACCTCCTACATCTATATCATTGAGGAAAACAAACCAGAAGAAAAAGGTCAGTGAAAGGCAATGGGTTTCGGTAGCTGGTTTGTTGGGACTTCTTGGGGCCCAATGGGATGCTCACTTTCATCACCAGTCACCTTTAGCTAAAACTCCTTCCCATACCTGGGCTGCTTTGTCTTCAGCCAGGCTCTTTATGGATGCTTATTTCTTTAAACTGATACTAAATGATATCTTCTTTATTTCTGCAGCAATAAAAGCTCACACGGCTTCCCTGATTGTTTCTCCTGGAAACACAGCTGAATTCGATGTCTGTTTCCATTCCCACAAAGTTGGGAGAGTGACAGGCATCATTCATCTGTCAGTGATTGACAACCAGTATGAGGAGACCCTCATCCACCTGGTGGGAGAGGGCTACAAGGACGACATCACCTTGGACAACATCCGTGGGCTGGTGGCTTCCACCAACGAAGAGGCCTCAAATATTTCTGAGATCATAGAGGTCACCGAGGAAGACACCATGGATAACTTGCTGGCAGGTGGGGAAAGTGGCAGGCTCTTGGGCCATTTTAAATGAGGGTGAAATTAAATAACAGCCTTAGCGTCCTGAGAGTTTAGGAATGAATTTTCTCTTCCCCACTGTATGCTCATCATGCCCAGCTTGGTCTCTGCCTCCATCCTCCCATTCGTTCATGCTCAATCAGTGAACCTTTCCTGAGCATTAGTGTACACATGCCAGGCACTACACTAAGTCCTGGAGTTGCAGAGTTTCTTAAGGAAGTCTCTGCTTTTAGCAAGATTCTAGCTGGATATTAATATTATAGTTCAGCTAATAAGTGAACTAATGCTTTCATGTAGTTTTCCCTGCCTATCTTTTGATTGGCTGTATTAGCATTATCTAACCATACTACCTCCAGAATGTCATTCTCCACATACTCAACATCTTGAGAGTGAGTACTGTATCAACATCGCCTGGGATGTTAGAAATGGGAATTTCAGGCCCACCCTGACCCACTGATTAGCATTTGCTTTTTAACCAGGACGCAGATGATCTGTGTGTATCCTAAAGCCTAAGACATGCTGCTCTGTATTCTCTCAGGCACTGAGGCTTTGTTTACTGATCATATTCTTTGGAGTAGGAAAAAATTTACTTCATTCTTATTATCAAAAAAGCATTTGTTGAGTGTGCTCATTGTGTCATTGGTTCCCATAAAGTGAGTTATAAACACAGGCTCTAGACTTTTCTAGGAGCTTAATTACAGTCCTGGAATGTACAATTAGGGACTCTATAGAATGTGGGTTGAAATCATCACTCCTTACGCACTTGATTTTTCACCTTTATTTGACGCTAGATAGCAACATCTTTCCAGTATCAGGAATTAAAGAACAACCAATAGTAAACCCAAGTTCAAAAATCAGATTTCATATCTATTATGGGACTGCCAGAATACAAGAGTCCCCAGTAAATTTAAATTTCAGATAAACTGCAAATAATCTTTAGGATAAGTGTGCCCCCAAAATTGCACAGGACATGCTTATCTTAAATTTGTTTCATTGTTTATCTGTAATTCACATTGAACTATATTTTATCTGTCAATCTAACCCTTAACTGTACTGTTTTACCAAACAAATGAAGTTGGAGACCTATATTTTCTCTTATACAAGTGTAAGTGAGGGCCAGAGTGAATGAAGGAATGAATGGATGCATTGATGGATAGATGGATGACTGCATGCATGGATGCATGGATAAAGAATGGATGGAGCATGGATAGAGGCATGGATGTATGGATGCATGGACAGATGGATAAATGGGTAGATACATAGATAGATGGATAGTTGGGTGGATGTATGGATAGATGGATAGATAGGTAGATGGCTGTATGGATGGATAGATGGATGCATGGATAGATGGATGGATGCATGGATAGATGGATAGATGGATGGATGCATGGATGCATAAATGCATTGATAGATGGGTGGATGGATGGATGCAAGCATGCATGGGCACATGAATGGATAAGTAAATTTTCCTATGGTAAAAAGTCTTGCTAACCAGGCATTCCAAGTTTTTCAAATATAACCATCCAGACAAGGAAAGTTTGTCTAAAAGTGAGGCACAATGTCTGACAGTTTCTGCCTCTTGAAGGAAGCAGGGCTTCCAAGACAGTCATGGAAGATTCAACCAGCCTTTGCTTCTAACTCCTAGCTGCTCTTATGGACCACATCCAGTTTGGGGACTGCCACATTGGAAACAGCTATACCGCAAGCTTCACAATCACTAACCACAGTCAAGGGAATGTGGTACGGTTCGAATGGCCACTTTTGGCTACCGTTTCTTTCTCCCCACAGGTAAGTGAAGTCCTTTCACTGTGTTCTGGACTCCTGTAGGCCTCAACCAACCCCAGTCTCATATCGACCCATTACCGTGGGTGCATGGAATGAAATGGATGCATCCCAAGATGGGAGGCAGCTCAGGAAACATGGCATTCAGACCTGGTACCAAAGGATGCTGTTCACATCCACTCCAGGTCTAAAAAGGATGAGCAGAGAATGCAATCTGCCAAGATTATTACTAGGCTGAAGATGAAGAATTTTTATTGATGAATTTTATTTTAGTTTATTAGTACATGTGTGTAATACATGTTTACATTCCTTGTGGAGAGTTAGCACATGTACAAAACACAACTCAGTTCCTTTTTCCATCTCCTTTCCCTTCCCTTTATCCCCCCTCTACCCATCTCTTGATCCCCGGCCTTTCTTATTTGTTAGTACATGTTTGTAGTGCGCAATGTTTCCATTACTCATGTGGAGTTAGGACATGTACGTTACACATCCCAATTCTTTTTTTTTTTTCATCTTGTATTTCTTCTCTTTTCCACTCCCTCATCTCTTGATTACCACTCCCCTTTGAGAATAATCTATCTCCCTACTTCCTAGGGTCTACATTTAATTTTGCTCTTTACTTTTACTCTTGGTGTCTCAGGAAAGAGAAACCATGTGATATTTAATCTTGTGTGAGATGAGGAATCCTGAGGAGGCCTGAATGGATGAATGCAACCCAGCTCTCCTGTCCCAAAGCGTGGGCCTGGGTTTCCTACATGTGTGTTCTTTAGAGCATTTTAGTCCTTCAAAAATGGTTCACCAGGGCCAGGGATTTAGCTCAGCAGCATAAATGCCTGACTGGCAAGCACAAGCTTGTGAGTTCAATCGCCGGTACCAAAAATAGTTCACCAAAAGCTAAGGGAAGGATGGTGGGTCCTGTGTACAGCAGACATTTTAGAAAACATCACAAGTTACATCTTTCTCTTAAAGATTAACCATGCTTTCTCTTAAAGGTTAACCTCTAAAAGGTAAGAGAATAGTTGGAGAGAAAGAATCAAGATATATCATGTACAGGTACAAATTCTATACGATGAATGTAATCATTGTGCATACCTAAAATGTATCAATAAGCTTACTTAATTAAAAAATATATTTAAAAAGTTAATCATGCCTTCAGGAGTCAGGGATTTAAGCTCAGTGGTACAGCACCCACCAGGCAAGAATGAAGTCATGAATTCAATTCCTGGTATCAAGAAAAAAACCTTCAGAAATCTTTCAACATATTAAAATCTATTTAACTCTGTTTTTAGTCCTCTTATCATCTGACTTTTATCTTCTTAATATACACATTTTATAAATTGCTGACCAAAGCTCAACATTGAATAAGGTTCAGGACACTATTTTACCATGTTCTGGCCTCTAGCCACCAGTTGCTGTTTGCAAGACAGTTTATGGTTCTCAGGACCTAGGGACACCCAAATATATTTGCTGCCTCCTGCTCTATTTGCACACAGCCTCCAAGTGTGCTCAAATGTAGAACTTTAGGAAGATGAAGCCAGGAAGCTTGGAAACCCTCCTATGTCACCTTCAAACTCTTGATTAAAGATTAAAGTTGGTTTCTTGGATGGATAACTTCACTTTAATCTTTCCAACCCCAGTATGGCCCAAATCCATCCCTGAATAGTATTTACTATAAACAGAGTGCATATAGTTTCAAGCTTAATTCATTTAATCCTCCAAGGTAAACACTAGTGGTATCCAGATTTGACCTTTAAGGGAAGAGACACGGTATGGTCTCAACATATGTGTGTTGGAAATTCTAAACTTTCCTTTCTCCTTTCCAGAAGAGGGATAATGTGGAAAGTGTCAGGAATGTGATAGGGCTGTCATGTATGTGGACATATGAGGGCATACGTATATGTGTCTTTGTACACAGTACAACAAATGATTTTATTTTGCAGTCTAAACTGGATTTCCTTTATATTGGTGTTCTTAACCCCCTCAAACTCTGGTCTCAGGACTCCTTTACAATCTTAAACATCATTTTTTTGGTGGTGCTTAGGACTGAACCCAGGGTCTTGCACTTACAAGGCAAGAATTCTACCACTGAGCCATATCCCCAGCCCTCTTAAACATTTTTGAAAACCCCCAAACAAGTTTTGTGTATATAGGTTATGTCTATCAGTATTTGCCATATTAGAAATTAACTCAGAATATTTTAAAACATGAATTTTTATTTTAAAATACAATAATCCACTACCTGCTAATGTAAAAACCATATTTTATGAAAATAGTAATATTTTTAAAAATTGAGAAAGATGACATTTTTAAAAAACTCTTTAATGTCTGGCTTAATAGTCATCTGGATTCAAATATCTGAGTTTGTATTCCATTTGACACAATATCTATGCAACCTCTAGAAACCTTATCTCATGTAACTTCTACTGTACACTCATGAGAAATTGAGCAAAAAAGTCAAATAGCATCTTTGTATTACAGTGAAATAACTCCGCAAAGGTCTTGGGGCCCTCAAAGATTGCTAGATCATATTCTAAGAACTCTAATATACTCTGTTCATGCATCATAATTTGTGTAGCCCATACTGACTAAGTGTAAGGCGGTTATGTGTGCATTTGGAGCCATACTGTCCAAGTTTGCATCCAGATCTTCCAATATTAATGAAAGCAATTCACAAGTTTCATTGTCTATCAAATGAGAGTGATAGCTGTACCTCTAATACTAGGGATGAACAGAATTGTATAAATCTTAGAATTAGGCCTGAAGCAAGTAACAGTTTGGTAATTATTGGTTGTACTTGTTATATGATTACACTTTTAAGGACCTCATATATATTTAACTTAATCTGCATATACAGGTTTGGGTGATTCCTTTTTTTTTTTTTTTTTTTTTTGCCAAGACTTGTACCTTTACCCTTCTCTGGAATGTCATTATTGCATATGAAGAGTCCTTGAAATTGAATTCTTACAAGTACTAATACCAAGCTCTTCCCTAGATAGGCCACCTCCACCCTGGCTGTGCTAAGAACATAGTGCTGACCATGAAGTCTGAGGTGCCTGTCACTCTGAAGAAGATGAACATCAAGTGCAAGCTCTCCAAGATCATGTTTCAGCTCCCTGAAGACCAGGTCCCTGACTGGGATGACCGCATGCGCACAGTCAAGTGGGTGGATGTGCCCCGAAACACACCAGGAGCCCTCACTACAAAACGAAAAGTAAGTAGGGACATCAGCATAAATGTGACCCAGCTTGTTATGCCCAGAAGCTACTGCTCTCAAGTTCAGGCTCTCATCCTCTGTCATGGAAAATGGGAAGTGTTCCCATTCTTCTGACCTTGATTTTAAAAGAGACAAGCTGAGCTCCCATAGATGCCTCTCCATCCTTACTACACATAATCACAGGGACACCCATTTTTGTTGGTAGAGCATTAGCTTAAGCTCTACGTAGGCCAGAAATGATCTGGGCATACACAAAATTTATATATATATACACCAGACCACCTTTTTCTTCAGAAATGCCATAACTGCTCTTTAAGTGATCTTTTGCCATCAGGTCTCCAGAATCTGATTAGTCACAATCTTTGCTTCATAGAAGAATCTCATCTTAGTCCACCCAGGCCCCTGTTTTATTTATCCCTTCATTAGTTTCTTTTTAATAACAGAGGGAAACATATATTTAACAAGAATAGTGCATGTAAAACTTGGCTACCTGTGTGATTCTAACCATTCTGTCTCTCTTCCACTGTACCAAAGGTGATGGCTATCTTGAATCTTGTCTGGTTCATGCCCTCTGTTTTTTTATTTTTGTTTCTTTCTTAACTTAATGCATTCTAAAATGCATATTTTAGTTGTAGCTTTTAGCTCAGTTTTTTAAAAAGTTTAATGCTTCTGATCATTCATATTACTGCATGTGCTAAACTGTATCAATTTACTGTTTATGTGAAATTTCATTATTATTTATCTATCCCTCTTTGAAAATTATTTGGAGTTTTGCTATCATGGACAGTTTCAATGAGCATTAGTGTTGATGGCATTGCTGTACATGTCACATGGTGTTAATTTGTGAGAGTTTATACAGTATTTCTCGAGGTGGAGTTGTTCATTATAGGATAAGTGAGAATGTTCAACTTTCCAAAGTAATGGCCAGGTGTAGCAGTTTATACTCCGCTAGGTAAGAGATCTTATGGATTTTTATCTTCTCTGGTACTTGGCACCATTAGACATTTTTATTTGTGTCATTGAATGAATGGGAAATTGTCTCACTATGGGCCTAACTTGCATTTCCCTAAATACCAATAAGGTTAAGCAGATTTTCTCTTATATGAGTGCCTTTTTGTGCCTTTTACCCACTTTTCAATTATGAAGCTTGTGCTTCAGATGAGTTATTTTATTTTTAATAAACTTTTGTTTGCATTATTTTTCTGCAAATATCCTCACCAAATTTATACATGTTAATTTTAATATAATCAAATTTATCAGTCTCATGTTTATTACTTATTGTCTTATTTTTAAAATCCTTCATTCCCAGAAAGTCATTCACTTCCATTTTTAAGTTTAAGAGCTTTGCTTTTGATATTTAAGCACTTAGAACACCTGTACTATATATATGATATAAGGCAAGGATCTAATTTCATATTTTTCACCCAGATAATGTCTTGCCAACTCTCTTATTTACTCTTTTTGTTCTCCAATGATCTTTTACAGTCTAGCAACATATATCCAAATTTTATATATGCCTAGGTATTTCTGCTCGCTCTACTCTGTTTCACTGTCAATTTGTCTATCCCTGTGCCTGTTTTACACTGCCTTAATTTCCGCACCTTTATAATCCATCATGATATTTGGAGGGAAGCTCCTCCTCTGTGCAGTTTTATTCTGAAATATTTTGGTCATTCTTGATCCTCTTATATTTATTGGCTGATTGATTGAGATAGATAGACAGGTAATAGATAGATGAGATGAGATATCCCCTCATGGAAACTTGGTTGGAATTGGATTGCAGCTATAAAATAAGTTTAGTTTAGGAATAAACATTTCATATTAATTTGTCCTGACTATTCCATAATCTTCTATTGTCTTTTCAACTAACAAAATATATCTCTCTAGTTGTTAGGTCTTCTTTATTCAGTTTCTTTAGTAGTAATAAGGTTCTTTGGGTTTCTCTTTATGATTTTTTATTGTATTTTAATAGTCATGGAACTCTGTTCTTTATTTGTTCTTTCATGAATTTTATTATTTTTCTAGAATTTTTCCAATTTTTCATGTGTATTTTTATAGCATCATTTATAGTATTTTCTGCTTAGATCTGTAGAGCTAATAATGACACCCCTTTTGGTTTCTGAGATTGGTTGTTTGTGTTTTTCTCTTCTGTTCTTGATCAGTCTTACCAAAAGTTTTGAAATATTTTCAGACAATTTTATTGGCCCTCTCCATTTTAGATTTGTTTTATGTTTCATTAATATTTACTCCTATCTTTATGATATTCTTTCCTCTTTCTTCTTTGGAGCACACCTAGCTCATTAAATCCTAATGTTGTCAGCAATTTCTTTTTATCCAATTTCTTTCTGTTGATTCTGTGAGTCGTTATAGGTTTGTCTTAATCATTTATTCCAGATCTCCAGTTTGTGAGTTGGTATTAATCTGTGTGAGTAGATTCTGTCTCAAAAAGACAAGAAAAAAATTTTAAATAATATTGCCTAATAGTTATCCCCCATTATCCTAGTAAGGCAGCTGGCTTGGCATCACTGAGGACACAGCTGTCTTTTTACAGGTGATAGAGACAGATCCTGAGCCCGTCCACTCAATAATAGAAGAAAACTACCGAGAGCTACAGATTCAGATCAGTGCCAATGTGAATTATGCTTCATACCAATGCCAAAAGAATGACGTGTGCTTTAAGGAAACACTGGTTCACCAGACTCGAGTGTTTGAGTGAGTTATCAAAAACCATTTCTTCATTAACTCATTTATCAAACATCTATTCAGCACCTATAACAGGTGATAAGCTGGTATAGCAGCCATCATATTTGGGTAGCATGCACTAGAATGTCACTTAAGGTCCAATAAACACTCAGACCCACAAAGCTTCTGAAAGTTCACATTTGAGCAATCAAGATAGAGGCCAGGAACGAGTTTACCAAGAAGGTGGCATCAGGTGGTCTTAAGTAGAAATAGCACTTGCATTATTCCACACAGCCACTCAGGAACTATTCTTATTAGCTCCCCTACAACAGTGCAGATATGATCCACCTTAGTGATGATGGGGTCCATCCTAGCTGAGAAACCCTCTGCCCAACAGAACCCATCACTTCCCATAACAACCCCAGAGAACTCCCGAGATCCCTGAAAGGAACACACCCAGTCCTAAGAGTTACTACACTCAGAGAACCCCAAAGCAGTGACTTCTCTTCAGGTAATTGTTCTTCCCAGTCCACATGAAACTTACCAATTCAATTCATTTTTATTATTAATAATATTGCCTGTACTGGGCATGGTGGCTCGCAGCTGCAATCCCAGCATTCGGGAGGCTGAGGCAGGAGAGTCATTGTGAGTTTGAGACCAGCCAGAGCTACAAAGTGAGCTCAAGGCCAGCCTGCACTGCACAGTGAGATCCTGTCTCAAAAAGACAAGAAAAAAAATTTAAATAATATTGCCTAATAACACAGCTGGCCTTTCTACTTTATTGGGTCTTCAAGGAAACAGATCTAAAAAGATAATTTAGAATTAAATTTGTCCTCAAGAAAGAGAGGAGATTTACCTATATTCCAAAGCAAGAAACCCAGGATGTTCTCCACGAGCTCCCAGTCTGGAGGTGGGGAAGGGTAATCAGTAGGAATGGTGAATTGTCAGTCACAGCATCACTCCATGTGCATGAAAAAGAGTTTCTAAAGACTAAAGATCATGATGTGGGAAAGACAGAATGTGTCCCAGACAAGGTGATCACCAGTTGAATTTTGAAGGGCAAGTGAAGAAATGGAAATAAAAGCCCTTCTGGGCAAAAACAAAGTCAAAACCAAACCAAAGACTGTTCTTTGTAGAAATTAGTTATTATCTCATTCAACTCACTTTGCATCTGTTGTATTTTAAATGTCCTCATAAATTATTATAGAGCCAACAGACAGAAGGCAGGAAGTGTGATCTTCTGCTGACAGCCATTTCACCTAAAGCAAGGGTTTGCTGGTGGCCTGGTTTTTGTAAATAGTGTTTGGCGGGCACACAACTGTGCTCATTCTTGTATGTGTTGCCTGTGTTACTTTTGCATTGCAAAGCAGACTTGAGTGTTTGCTACAGAAGTTAAAGCACTTGATTCCAGGCATACCTGCATGGTTGACCTGGATTAGATCATGGAAACCTAGTCTCTGCACGCCACCCTCTACCCTCATTCAAACTCCTGACTCCAGAGCTGGAGACATAGCTCACTGGTAGAGTGCTTGTATAACATGAGCACAACTGTGGATCCCCTCCCCAGCACCACATATATAAACAAAAAATCAAGCTCCCTACTTTTACAACTCCCCTAAAACCAGGAAGGACACGTGTGTGTTGTTTTTCTGATATTATCATTTCCTACATCAAAACATTATCTTTATGCTGTTGCTGTGATTAAAGACAATAATGAATGTAGAAAAATCCTTTGTCTCTTTTATTTATCTCACAGCAGAGAAACACAAGGCAAGAAAAACCTCTGCTGATTCAGACTTTAAATCCAAAAACAACTGAAATCCTAATGTCTTATTCAGCCAGAAAAGGTGTGGCAAGCCAGGGTCAAATGGCTTCTCCTCACAGGGACATTGTTTCTGAATAGCGACATGTTTTTATTTTTAATAGCTGTGTGTATATTTGATAAGTTTTAGAAAAGGATATAACTGATATATCAAACTCATGAATTCAGATAAATTTGCTTAAAACTTATCTATTAAAAGTATTTTTTATTTTTATCTTTTTCTTTTTAGTTAACTGTACTCTAACTGTAATAATGATAATTATAAGAGCAGTACACATTTAGGGGGTTCACTGACATTTAATACATGTGTACAATATGTTGTGATTGACTCGAGGTAACTAGAGTCTCCATATCCGTAGTGCATGGAACTTCAAACTCCTGTCTTCTTCATAAAGAGTACAAGAGATTGTTGCAAACTGTACTCATCCTACTGAGCAATAGAGCACTAGAACTTATTCACCCTATGAGTGTATTTTGGTAGCTGTTATCCAAACTCTTTCTATCTGCCTCATCACCACCGCCATTCCCAACCTTTAGGAATCACTGTTCTATTCTGATCTAGCTTGAAATTAACTTTTTTTAGCTTCTACCTATGAAAGAGAATACTGAGTATTTGTGTTTCTAGTTTATATCATCTATGTGCTCCAGTTCTATCTATTCGGTGGCAAATGAGGGGATTATAGGAAATAACATGGAAGTTCATCAAAAAAAATATTTCTACTATATGATCTAGATAACCCACCTCTAGGTATATATCCAAAAGAAATTAAATCAGCTTATCAAAGAGATACTTGTATTGCCTTGGTTTTTGTGTAGAATTTACAGTAGCACATATATGGAATCAACCTAGGTATTTACTGGCAATGAGTGGATAAAGAAAATGTGATAGATGTTCGCAATGGAAAATTAATCAGCAACAAGAATTTTTAAGAAAGTGACTTGACTTTAATAAACACTAGATGATATGTAGGCAGGATAAAATTCACCTGCAGCACATTCCTGAAGTCTGTTCCTGATCAATTTGCAGGTTTGACCTGGTTAATTCTGGAAATGTGCAGCTAGAATTCAACTGGGGCTCAGATGATGCTACAAAGGCAGTCAGCTTTGCCAAGCTAGGAAACCAAGGTAAATGCAATGCCAGGTAAAACCCAGGGTGTGGCCTTTAGTTAAAAGGCCTTATTAATAGGAAAAATAACACAGCTCAGATGACCTCCAACATAGCTAAGGAAAAGCATAGCAAAGAGCCCCTGGTGTCTTCAGAAACTGAAAATTTGACCTCTCCCCTCACCTGAATCCTGGACCCTGAACCTCTACTAGGCCAATTTTCCATCTCACTAGCCACTAGAAATATTTTTACTTTAGTTCTTAATTTTCTGGGAAATCATATACCCCTTAGAAACATTATTGAAAGCTATGAACCATTTTCCCAAGAAAATACACACCTATGCTCAAGTTTGCAGTTGATACATACAACACACTAGAAAAGGGCCTAAACCTTAGGGAGCCAATACAGTATTTGTTATTATTTCAATGCTGGCATTCTCCACACTTTTCTAATGGATCTTTATCCATGGCTCCCCAGATTATAAATCCCTACTTTAGAACAGTAATTATTCAAAGACTTTGTTCACAGCTCATTATTCAAGGGCAGAAGGTCTGTATGAACACCTTCTTGACAGACCTCCCTTAAGCTAAAAGAAAACAAACTTGGAAACAGGATGGAGTCATTAAAATATTTTTCATCAGTCATCTGTGAGACAAAACTGATTCCTTACCTCTAATGTCCAAGGTTGAGTGTACCTCCTACAGAAGTGAGCCCACAGACCCCACAGAGGGTCCTGGGAGGCTTGTAAATGAGCCTCCCACCTCCCCTCTCACTGCAACTACGAGCTTTCACCTGTTCTGTCTCTCCCCTTTCCCAGGTTTTTCTCAAAAAGAGCAAATTAGTCAGGTCACAATCAGCACCGTGGACAGCGGCATGGACCACTGGCCTGATAGTTCCTTATCACCCTTCTCTGTGGAGCCCTCCTCAGGCATTGTGCCTGTGGGGAAGACTCAGAAGATCAAAGTGAAATTCTCCCCACTGGACACTGGATTCTTCGAGAGCAATCTTGTCTGCCAGTAAGGAAACGTGTTTTCCAGAACCTCCATCTTTGCAAAGGCAAAGCTCTTATCCCCTCTTCTGTTCCACGGCTGCCATCATTCCTTTTGGCCCTTGACCCCTCCACAGCCCTGTACTGCCACTTGTCCCATTGGAGAGATTGAAAGAGGTCTGCCTTTTGAGGACAAGAGACTTGGCTCTCAGTTCTGATCATCAACCCTCTCCAGATGCTTCTCTTCCCTCCTTGCCCCTTTCTGGCTGCATTCAGAATTCCACTAAACAGAATGGCAGGCAGCTACGTGGCTCCCAGTCCTTGGACAAGCATGAATTTGAACAACTTCTCTTGTAGTTTCCCTGAGACTAAGTTTCTCCACATGTAAAATGCAAATATCGGTACCCACCTTGTAGAATGCTCTGGAAGATTAAATGAATTAACTTAAGCAGCGAGCTTAGAACAATGCCTGGCACAAAATGAGCACTAGATGGTGGAAGAGGTTTAGAGTCAGTGGGCCTGGGAGCAGTAGGTGCAGAATATGTGGTACCCAGACCCAGTGAGAGAAAAACTCATTCCACATATCTGACAACGAAACTCCCTGATGTAGTATCCACTTCCAGGAAAGCTCCAAGGGGAACATTCCTCTTATGGAGAAATTCTTAAACCATAGTCTAGTTTAGTAGAGATATATATGAACTTTCAGAGCCTCCCAGACTCTTGCAGTACACTGCATGGATCCCTTATCACCCCAGCGTAGTCCTGGGGCTGAGAGTCTTCTAACATCTATTCACCTTTTTGAAGATCTCCAAGCCCCTTTGTGTACCCACTAAATGTGTATGAGAGGGCTCAGAGGGTACACTGAGCTTGTTTTGCATCAGGAAGATAGATCTCTCCCCACTAATGGAGAAAGTAACTTGCTGCCATACTTGGGTATGCAGAATGAGCCCAAATGCATGCCTCCATACTCAGCCCATTCATCCATTTAATAATTAAAAAATACTGTGTGTCATGTGTTAGTCAAGATACTGGTGATGTTGAACAAGACAATCCAACCCTCTGAACCCAGAGTTCACATTCTGATGGATATAAAATTCACTCCACCAACCAAAAAAGTAACACCAGTTACAAAACAAAACATAATAATTACCTTATCCCTTAGGATCCCCAATCTACCACCTGGAGAGCAAGGCCCTGTCCTGGTAACAAAAGGGCAGAGCTTCTTGTCCATCTGCCATTTTGACCTGAGAGACTCAGACTACATCCGTGAACATCAGCATAACTCAGACCTCCGAGCATCTGGCACAGCGCCTTTGGACCCAAACACCAGGGTGATTGAATTCAACGCTGTGGGCATAGGAGGAAAGAATCTCAAGTGAGTGGTGTCAATTTTGCTTTGGCTGGATTCATATCAATCAGTCCTTTGGAACTCAGTGGAATAATTCAGAAAAGCAAGCTAGACTAATTCCCTAGAAGCAGACTTGATATTCTGGAAGTAGATCTGCATTTTAGAGAGTTGACTTTAGAGGATTGTTACATGAAGGAAACTGAATTTTGTGAATTAGTTTTGATAGTGGATAAAACTGGGTCTATACAAAGGTTTAATTCCTGACTACCACTGACAGTAAAGCATCAGCTTAAGCATACGTTAGACCCTGAGATAAGATGAAGTTTTCAATTCTGCAGTAACAAAGTGCTTAGAACAACTCTATGGTTCTCAGTGGGAGGTTCCACTAGGATTAGGTTCTAGGAAAGTTTTCTTTCATCTCCACTGTCCCCTCTGTAACCCCCATTGTCAACTCTTTCCCTTTGTCCAGGACTTTCACGATCCTGAACCCAACCAATGATAGCTACTCCTTCTGCTGGATCTCTGAAGAATGTGAAAGTCTCCAGAACCCTTCAGCCTTTGCATGCCTTACAGAGAAGGGATCCATCCACCCTGAAAAGAAAGCTGAAGTATGTGCACATGGGGTCCCCTCAAGCCATCTCTGCTTAGCAAGTGTACACAGAGAGCAAGCAGAGTGGGGAGGGCTGCCTAAGGGCGTATCAATGAACAAGTCCGCGGTGAGTGGCTGCCCTGCATAATGGTCAGTCCTGATAACCAGACAGACCCAGTTCATCTTGGCTGCCTATGGAAAAAGAGAGCTTTAGAATTTGCAATTGTTCTTTTCATTGAGAATATTCAAGTAGCAAAGAGGAAAAAGCTAAAAAGGCCTGGAGCCTTTGGGATCCATACAGTAACAGGAAACAAGGAGTTATCTTTGTCCAAGGGGCTAACAAAAGTGAAAGGATGATGACAGGTTTTTACTTGGCCAGGACAAAGGGGAAAACAGAAAATCTGAATCATGTCCAGTGGCTTAGCCCTCAGAGCTTCTACAGGGATATAAGGTTGGAGGTCAGACTTCGGTTTGAACTTGGTAGCCAAATTAAGTCCATGGACTTCATGTCGAATGAGTTCTTAAAGAAAACTTCTCAGATATAAACCCATGAAACAAAAATTGTGAATTTGGGTACCTTCCGGAAACTCACCCAAATGAACAAAGCAGGCAGAGAAGATAATGGTAAGGAATGCTGGGTGCCAAGGCCTGCTGGCCCCACTCTTGTCTGGCAATGATCACCGTACATACAAGTAGGCACAGGCTGACCTATTCTCCCAAACTTTTCTGAAGAGGCCAAAATTCCACAATCCTATGTGGATCTCCCTACATGTTGGTAGCTACTTAAATATTTTTCTACATGTTTGTAGCTAGTTAAATATTTTTCTACATGTTGGTAGCTAGTTAAATATTTTTCTACATGTTGGTAGCTAGTTAAATATTTTTCTACATGTTGGTAGCTAATTAAATATTTTTCATATTTCCCAAACCAAATGCAACATATCTGTAAACTCTCTCCTGATTTTGACTTTTGCATATTGTCAGCACCTAGGCCATCTAATTCAGAATGACCATTCCAGGAGGTAGGGCTACCATAGCCATGGTCCTACCTGGATGTGGCCCCACGACAGCCCAGAATTGTGTCAAAGATGATGTCCAGTTCTTAGAGAGGCAAGCTGCAGAAGCCAGCATCCAGGATCATGCTGACCCTTGGATGACAGTGCTGTTGAAGTGATACATCTCCAAAATGCCTCCCTGCATCATCCTGGAATTGTCAAAGACCGTGCATGTCACCCTGTCTGGTTCCTTTCTGGCCGAATTCAGTTGTTTTTGCATTGGATCCAGATTGATCAGTTACAGAGAGATTCAAAGGGAAAAAAGACCTGGAGAAGCTATTGATATTGGACTCCTTCTAGATGTTCTGCATCTATTTATGTTTCAGTTGCTTTGTAACTTTACTTAGCAAGTGGGTGATGGTATGCCATGGCCCAGCTCACCCTCATGGCATCTTTCACCTTCAACTTCACTGCCAGCTAACCTAGCCACTTGATTTTAATCTGAACTTCTCAGAAAGAAATCTGATTACTGTGCCAATCATATTGAGTTGAGCTGTGTGCCATATTTTGACAAGCAATTGGACAATCTTTCTTTGGGACGGGTGCCAACTCTCTAGTCCAATCTACTGTGGTACAGCCATGCCATCCAAAGACAGCATAGAATATGGCAGCTTAACCAGCAGAAACTATATATGGAGTACACTCCTTTAAAAAATATGTGGGCAGAGCAAACACATTGACATTGCTGGCACAGTCATACCTCTGTGCCTTTACAGAGATTATAGAAAGGTAGCACTAGCTAGGAGATGTCAGCTATTATGACCCTCATGCCGACGATCTTCAGGAGTACAAGGACTAAGTAAGTAGGAATGCCTCTCACTACTCTGTTCTGAACTGTCTTCCTAGATTGTGTTCCAGTTCACACCTTCCCATCTGGACATCACAGAGGCCTTATGGACTTTCTTAATCCCTGAACATAATATCTCAGTGCCTTTCCTGCTGGTGGGTAGAGCGACTGAGCCTGTCATCTCTCTGAATAAGTCACACCTCAACTTCCATGCTCTCCTCATTGGTAAGGCTGCCCTCACAGTTTATATTTAGCATTGGCTTGAGCTGGGTGAGATCACCAAAAGCAGACTTTTGGGAGCAGACTTGGATGGAGAACTTTGCCTGGTCCCTTCCAGAAACATGTTAGAGGGCCTCTATCAATTTTCAGAAAGCCATAATATATTTACTTTTCAACCTACTTTCCATAAAATATTTTTTAAAGGCAGATAACCGAAAGAAATTTAGGAGCTTTGTTAAGGATCCTACAGGAAGAGTCCTTTAGTGCCAGCATTGACTTTCTTCAGTTACAGTGCCTCACGTCAGATCTGCACACTCCAAACTCAGTTCCTGTGCTCCATATATTTATTTCTCATGCTGTGCCACAGTGGTCAGATTTCTCTTCCATTTTTTCATAGTTTTAACAAATATGACTGAACCCCACGTCTGGCCCAAGGATTTTTCCATGTATTGGAAATGCACTTAGATAAAGCATAAAATCAGCTGGGCATGATGACACACTCCTGTAATCCCAGCACTTGGGAGACTGAGGCAGGAAGATTGCAAGTTTGAGACCAGCCTAAACTCCATAGCAAGTTCAAGGCCAGCCAGGACTATGTATCTAGACCTTGTCTCAAAACAAACAAACAGAAAAAAAAACTACAAAGCCTCATGATATTTGCATTCTAGTAAGAGGAAATAAGCTACCAAAAAAGAAGTAAAAAACATAGTACACCAAATGTTGGTAAGTGCTTTAGAGAAAAGCACATCAGGGCAAGGAGAATAAGGGATGCATTAGCATTGGGAAAGTGTCATTTGAACAGCAACCTGGAGGATATGAAAGAAATGATTTTCACATCCCTTGTAACCCTGTGCATCTCTCACACTGATGTAGGGTGTGTGTGTACGTGTGTATAAAACACAACAAAAGCTAGAGGATTTTAAAATTATTCATTAGACTTTTTATTCATAAAATAGCATCTATATAGTCAATCAAGAAACTGATTATAAGAAAAATTAAATTTTTCCCTTTTTGTCCTTTCATCTTTCTCTTTCCGTCAAAGAAAACCAATGTTAACAGTTGGATGTGCATTCGGTGTGTATCATTTCCAAACATTCCTTATACTGGTCCACATGAGGGGTTTATTCATTAAGGTTTTGAATAAATGAATGAGATACATAGCATAATAACAACAAGACAAAGAGTTTAATCCAGGAAAGCAAGGGCGTCCATTTCAATACAGTCATTGCATCAAAAGATTAAAGAAAAACAACCATATGAATATATTAATATACTGAAAAATCATTGCTAAAATTCATCAGATATTACCCCAAAATAACACCCCAATAATAAAACAGGAATTGATGAAGAAAACTAAAGAAGATTAACCAAAATCAAGGTAAATGCCCTGTAGTAAACCACTAAACTACCTCAATTAAAATGTGGAATTAGGCAAAGATACTTTTTATCACCATTATTATTGGACAATTTCTTAAGAGATCTTAGCAAAAATTAAGCAACATGAGGGAAAAGAGACAAAATTACATTATTTTCTGTTGTTGATGATTTTATACACATAAAACCTAAAAAGACTCAAGAGAAAAACTCCTAGGATAAAGATAATTTAGCAAGGTGAGTGAATATAACACAAACATTTAAAAAAATAAGAATTTCTTCCCATTTAATAATAAAAGCATTGCCAGGGATTTAGCTCAGCGGCATAAGTGCCTGCCTTGCAAGCACACACTCATGAGTTCAATCCCCAGTACCAAAAATAATAATAATAATAAAAGCATTGAGAGCTGGGTGTTGTGGTGCATGTGGGTAATCACAGCACTCCCAGACAGGAGGATCACCAGTTCAAGGTCAGCCTGGGCTACAGAGTGAGTTCAAGGCCAGCCTGTACTACATAGTGAGAAGCAAGACCCTGTCTCATAAAACAAACAAAAAAACACATAGAAACAGAAACAAAAAACTTTCAATTTAATACTGGCTAAACACAGTATTGGGATAAATGCAGAAACAAATTATCTACATAAAGAAAATTACTGAATCATATTAAAATTGTCTCCAAATATGCTCTGAACATTTTATAGCTCTCCCAAAAATTAAATGCAAAGTTAATCACATTCCAATTAGAACCCAAACTAGGGTTGCCAGATAAAATATACGGTGCTCAATTAAATTTTAACCACAGATAATTGTAGCATTTCAGCATAAGTATGTCCTATGCTTATATTTGGGACATGCTAATACTTAAAATTTTGTCAGTCTAATGACTCTAATCCCAAAAAGACTGAGAAGAGAAGAGAAGGATCCTAATAGTTATGTAGCAAAATACATGTTCTTCAGTAGTCACAGGAAACACCATAATGAAAGGAGATATATTAGCTAAGAATGTAGGCAGGAAACTCATAGCATGCCCAAGGTCAAATTCAAAAGAACTCAACACAGGGATTATTTACAGAGATGTGGGCAATTAAGGAATAAATCAGGGAAACTAAAGCCCATATTAACAAATTCAGGAAGGTATGACAACTCCTGGGTCTGAAAGAGCAAAGGAAGAAAACAGTGGCCCCAGAATCCCAGGGGAACTGTGACCAGGCTAGAGCAGCTACCCAATAGCAGATGGGAACTGATGAAGTTCTAGAAGGAAGAAGTCTCTGAATGGAGGAGGGTCACTTAAAGAGCAAAAAGAAAGAAGTAAGCTGAGGGCTTGGGACAAGGAGAGGAAAAAAGTGGGGGATTTCTTGTAAGAAGGCTTCCTCTTGCCTGTGGTGCGGTATCTGCTGAGGGACTTCAGCAAGCAGGCAAAAGGCTTCCACTGAGAGCAGGTGTGTCCTCTCCAGGCAGAGAAGCCAAGGAGAACGTGCAGATCATCAACAAGGAGGAGCAGGGCTTCAATTTTGCCTTCCAGGACAACTCCCGATATTCTGAAGGTTTCAACAATAACCTGGTTGTGAGCCCCATGGAAGGATGGATTCCACCACAGTCCAGGTAAAGACAAATGAAGCCCTGGCATAACGGGATCCAGGCCTGCCTACCAGGAGGAGGTACTAGGGTGCCCCGTTTATAAAATCTCTTCCAAATCTAAGAATTATATACTAAAAATCTCATGTCTGTCCCACTTCCTGGTGTTCATTTTCTTATGAATTATGGAGCACTGAGAATTTGTTTTAATTTTTTATCATTTTGAAGGTAATAAAATACAACAGAACAAGACAGGAAAAAGCCAATTTAGACAGTGTAGTGAAATTGGTACAGAACATCACAGCAGGTTACCTGGATAGCAGTAATAGGTACCACAGTATATCTCGTTATCTTCACAACAGTTGCTCTTTCAATCAGATATAGAAAAATAAAACGAAATACAGAACATTATAGAACTTGTCAAAACAGAATATTAAACAGAGTGATACCATTAATCATAACAAAGCAAAACAGTGGTAAAAATATTTGCCTTCAAAGAGATGGCAGAAGGAAATCCCCCCATTTGCTATATTGCAAATGGTCATCCTCCCAAGAGATGCTCAGATCTCTGGCTCCCATCTGCTAATGGGGTAGGGGGGAGGGGAGAATGTTTGATCCTCAGCCCATGCGCTGGTAGGCTCACTAATGCTTAGCAGGGAGGCGAGCTGGTTGCTTGGTTTCCCAGCTCCCTATGTTCCAACATGGCACAGATCTCAGGAGTTGCTGGTGGTTCTCCCCCTGGGGCGGCCACAGCCTGCCACATCACAGCTGCTTACCAGGGAAGCACTGAGAATTTTTAAGTCCTTGTTCTCAATATTTTCTCTCATATTTGTAGTCATTTCCTTGCTGTCTGCTGTATGTATGAAGTCACAGAGCAATGTCTATCCTTGTCTGGTAAATCTTCAAAAACTTACCATAATTTGGAAAGTCTTTTTTTATGCCTTTTGTTCATAGTACACCTGCTAATTCAGTGTGCTGACAGTTTTTAGCAGGTTTTATCTGGTTAGTTTAGTCACCTAATCTGCTGCCTTATTCCCTGACCAGGATCCCAATTGAAATTTTCTTCACACCAAAGCAGGAAGGAGATGTGAACTTTAATTTGATCTGCAATGTGAAAAAGAAAGCCCAGCCTCTGACGTTAAACATCAAGGCTGAGAGCTATTCCATGAATGCAGAGGTCAAGTGCAGGGACAGTACTGGCTGCATCACTCTCTTGACACCCAACCAGACCAACATCATCAACTTCTATGAGGTGAATGCATAAAAGGGCCTTGCTGTCTCCCCCAGTGTCCACGCTTCACTTGGGGAGGTGGTACAAGTGCGTATGAGCTGAGTCTTTCTGTCTCCAAAACCAGCGAGACCAGAACAGAAACGTGCCAGGAACAGTCCCATCCGCAAAATGTAGATGTTGTGATTTGTATATTTTCTTACTTTATGTCCTGGCGAGAAGATGATATGGAGAGGCAAAATTTTCTACTAAACACACAGGAAGGATATCTGACTACCGACAGGCAATAGAGGACTAGACATTAAATTGACATCTTATTCTCAACATAGAAGAAAACCAGCACTTAGTAGCTGTTGCTGGAATATCTGACTAGATTAAACCAGTAACATGCAGTTCACCAATATCATCCACCATCTTTATTTCTCAAAGGGTATTTTTTTTTCCCCAGAAAAGAGAATTGTTTTGCATTCACTGCTCTGTTCTGTCTCTTAGGTGGAGTTAAATGAATCTGTCCAGTGTGAATTCAACTTTATAAACACCGGAAAATTCAGCTTCAACTTCCAGGCAGAACTTTCTGGACCCAAAGCCCTGTTACAGTACTTGGAATTTTCACCCACTGATAGCAACGTGGATACAGGGCAGAGTGAACAGGCTACTCTGTCTTTCCAGCCACTTCAGAAGTGTGTCTTAAAAGGCCTGCAACTCAAAATCAAGGTGAGACTGTTAACACTGTCCAAATGCTGAAAGCACTCACAGCATGCTGCCTTGAGAAGTTAATTCTCCTGAGAGTTCTGTATTTTTGTAACCCATCTAGAGGCTCCTGCAGGGTGGTTGTGTTGGAGACAGCCCCAGAATCATGTTTGAGGTGCCTGGGGAGGAAATACTAATTGAAAAGCAATAGGCTTCCTACGTACTGAAATATTCAAAGATGAAAATAAATGGGGTTGAGAATGGCAGAGAGAGAACATATAAAATGGTTTCCAAGATCCATGAACCCTGAACAGCTGTTCTTCAGGAGCAGTAATAACACTGTCAGCATCTCCTTTTCCAGAACTCTGAAATGAACCATAAATTTGCAACAATCCTAGGGGCTTTTATTCAAGAAAAATAGAGAGTGAGTTTTGTAATTCTTTAATTTGTCCTCCTCCCAACCCATTTCCAGAGCTCTGTAATATCCTTGAAAACCATCAGCTCCAGTCCAAGCACAGCCAGTAACTATCAGCCACCACAGAGAGCAAAACAGGTTTTGAACTCTCCCAAAGCCCCATCATGAAATCATCGTCATGGTTTGCCCTGTCTAGAAATGCAGTGGAAACCTCTACTCACGACAAGCTCATTCAACAGGGCTTGCTTTTATTTGACCTGATGTAGAATCTGCCCGGTATGAACAGCCTTTTCCCTTGGGGCATGTGTCAGAAACAGTCTATGACAATTGTTTAATATGACAGCTGCCTGAGGTAGCAGTGACCTTGGGGATAAATAAGAAGCTGACCCAAAAGTGCACAAGAAAAGACTTGAAAATTAGATGACCAATGATCACATGAAAATTTCTAACATCTTCCCTGGAGTGTTGACAGTCATGCACTGCTTGTATATCACATATCATGTGTACACATATCATGTGTAGCTTAAGGGTGTAACACTGTAAACAGGCTTGTAGATTCTGTGAAGGCAAAAAATGGACAGTAAAGCAGAGTTGGCAGCTGCCCTCTGGTTGTCATGCCCTACCACATACACACAGAGCCCCTTGGTAAATGTTGAGACACCAGTTGGTTCCAGGCATTTAAGGAACTCTCTGTTCAACCAGTAAACTAGCTGAACAGTGGTCATGTATAAATGGATAAGTAACAATACAGTAGTCCCCCTTATTTGCAGTTCTGGTTTCCATGATTTCTCTTGTTCATGGTATTATAGTTTAGATCAAGAATATTCCCAAAGGCCTCACGTGCTCATAGGCAGAAATTGTGAAAGGTGATTGAATTATGGAAACACAATAGCTGACCTGCTTTTGGACAGCAGGGCCTGGCCAGAGGAGCCAGGTCACTAAGGTCATGACCTGAAAGGGTGTACATCCCACTTTAGCTTCTCCCTTCTCTCTGCTTCCTGGCTGCCTTGATGTGAGCAGCCTTCCACTGCCCAAGTGCTTCTGCCATGTTGTTTCTATGTGTAAGGCAATAACAATCAAAAAAATTTTCCCAATAAAGCCCAAATGTTGGTGTTATAAGGCAAATACCAAAAGCAGCTATTTAAAACACATTGAGATTGAAGTACAGCACAATGGTAGATTGCATGTTTAGCATGCATAAGACTGCATTGATGCCAAATTGTTCTCCTCTTTAATGTGAGGATGTAAGTACCCTCTCTCCCACTTCTCCTCATCACCATTCCCTGCCGTGTCCTCCCCGCAGATCAGCTATGGCCCGACGTTTATGTGCAGCATCATAGGCAGTGGCGTGAGTCCAGCCATCGATTTCTCCTTCACCAGCTACAACTTTGGGACCTGCTTCATCTACCAACCAGGAATGCCCTCTTACAAACAAATTCTGGTCATCACCAACAAGGAAGATACACCTATGAGGTAAGGAAGTTTCCCATAGTATCCAGATGATTCTGCAGCCCATTCTAGTCCTACAGACTTCATACAGGTGTGGTCCTGCCAAGACCTAAAGAGAGGGATTATAGAAAACAGTCAAACATAGTTGAACATGAATCCTGGGTCGCCATCTTCATCAGTAATACTAATATTGGGATAGCCATGAGCAGTTCATGTGCAGAGGGGAATACCAAATGATCTCATGGGAAGTTCTGTGGCTTCCATTTATTTTCCTCATGTAACAGATATGGAAACTGAGGTTTAGAGAATTTTAAATTTCTCTGCTGGAAATATCAGGTGTGTACTGAGCCTAGATCTTCTGATTCGAATCTAGGTTTCAGTCAAGGTTTCTGGTCTTCATCCAAGACCTAATGAGCCAAAATCTCATAGGCTCACAGATCTGTGTTCATTCGAAGCTCTCTATGCCAGTTTATAGAGCACTTTCTGCAATGACAAAAGTTTTACTTTTCTGCATCTTCCAATGTGGTGGGTGATAGCTAGAGATGACTATGGGGCACTTGAAACGTGGCCAGTAAGACTTAGGAACTGAATTATTATTTAATTTTAATATTCACATGTGTCTAGTGACTACCCTAGCACAGATCTAAGTTCAAATTTCAGTTCTTCCTTAGCTGTGTGGTCTTGGGCAATTGTTTTCACTGCTAGGAATAGAACCCAGGCAAGTGCTGCATCACTGAGCTAAACCTCCCAAGTCACTGGGCAGATTTTTAAAATTCTGAGTCTCTGTATGCTTGCCCAAAATGCAGGGGTAGGGGTCAGAATAGTACTTCTTGTATAAGACTATTAGGAGACTAGGGGCTGGGGATTTAGCTCAGCGGCATAAGCACCTGCCTTACAAGCAGGCAGTCGTGAGTTTGATCCCTGGTACCGATAAAAATGAAAAAGACCAAAAAAAAAAAAAAAAGACTATTAGGAGACTAAATTAGTCTAGTATTTAGTACCTGAAGCATAGAAAATGCTCAATTATTGTTAGCTTCCACCCTATTGTGATTATTATTATCTTGAGTATTGAAATATGAATGTCATATAACTTTAAATATTAATTAAAATCTTACCTACTTATATGTTTTCTTATATGGTTTAATGTAATCTCACTCTTACTTTGTTGAAGACATTTGCTTCATACATTGACCTAGCTAGACACTGTCTCTGAATACTTGTCAGGCAGATGAGGAAAGGTCATACTGCAGAGTTCTCCTTGCCTTCCTCCCCATGGGTAGAGTGGGCTAAACATGCTCTTTCAAGATGCCTTCTAGTTGTGCAATAGCTCACTTTGTGGAATGTTTTCTCCATGCCTTGTGTATGACTACTTTAGCCATTCTATTTTATTTACTCTTAACAACCACCCCATAAAATATCATTGCCCCCAGATTATAGATAAGGAAACAGAAACCCACTGGGTTGAGGAACTTTTCCTAGACTATATGGCTAGTTAACAATAGAATCGGGGTCCAGATTCCTGTCTGCATGACTCTAGAACACACTCCTTTCCAAACATGGGATGCAAGATCAAGAAATAGAGATTCCACAGAGTGAAAAGAGCATTTGGCATGAGTCTTAGCATGAGACCTGGTTCTGCCTGGATCTCAGGCTGTAATTTAGGGTAAATAATTCAGTGTGCCTGGAGTGTGAACTGATCACTGTTGCCATCCCTTTCAGTTCTTCAGTGATTTCTCTGACTTTAGGACAGATGGGCAGGTGACCTATCATACCCAGTCCAGAGAGATAAAGGGATGTATCAGTCCCTCTAGATCAACCTTCTCAGAGTTGATGGCCCTTCTTGACTTTCCCCAGCATAGATTGTTTATACACCAACACCAGCCACCTTGAGGTCAGCTTCCGTGCTGATGTGATAAAGCCAGGAAAGACACTGGAGATTCCAATCACATTTTATCCTCGAGAAAGTATCAACTACCAAGAACTCATCCCCTTTGAAATCAATGCACTATCTCAGCAAACAGTCGAAATCAAAGGAAAAGGCACTGAAATGAAGGTAAGCGATTATAAGGGAGGCCCTCAGGGTGGGTCCCCTTCCTGCTCTTCTAGCCTCCTTTGTCAGCCTGAGTCCGCACTGCTCTCTTCCCTTTCCATGTCTTCAACTTTGGGGTTGCTCTATCAGAGGTCAACCAGACCCACTAAGATGGTAACCCTAATTTCACAAAGAGGGGAATTGTCAAATCAGACTCAAGTAAATCGTAGCTGTTATTCAGCTCCAAAATTCACTATCTCAGGAATATGGGTGTCTTAGTTACTTTTTACTCATTGCTGAGACAAAATACCTGATGCCCAAGATGGGAAAGGAAAGGTTTATTTCTTACAGTTTTTGGAGGTTTCAGTCCATACTCAGTTGGCTCCAAGGCAGGGCGGCATGGCAGGGCCGCAGTTCATGGCAAATGCAAACTGCAAAGTGGAAACCCACAAGAGAGAGACACACCTTCTTCCTGCCATTACATTGTATGCTGGCTTCACCCCTATGTGAGTGTAGCACTGACATCATCAATCCAAGCTCTTAGACAATGTATCAATCATAAATGCATAATGCAAATGCATGAGGCCAGGAGCCACTGACATAAACCATGACAATGGGTACCACAAACACTGGAGGAACACCTTCACCTTCCTGGAGAAATTTGAGTTTACAAAGGAAGTATCCCGAGCACACCTTCCTCCTCCCACTTTAGTTCCTGTTTTCTTTGCAAGCCTAGTAGACATTTTTAGGCAATGTGTACAGACATAGGTTTCAGCTTTAAAACATTTTAACATCCTCACTGATTAACATTCTCCAGCTAATTGTGAATCCCAAGATTATATTCAAAGATTCCTTCTATCCAAGATCTCCAGATAGAAACCTCCCTGACCTACTGCTCATCTCTTCCTTCCTAGTGTCTGGTCAAGGTTTAAAGTGTTCTGGCAGGAGCATTTATATTGTAATAGAAGGCTTGGGAAGACTGAAAACTTCCCAAGATTCTCAAGAATGCATGAAACATTTCAGCAGCCAGCAGAGAATTAAAGAGTACTACATTCCTGGAAGCCTTCCTTTTAAACTATAAGAGCAAAAGGATACTACCCCTTGATGGGCTCAGGACAGACAGAGCCTCCTCGTGCCACTAACTCCCTCATTTGTTTGTCCTTTCACTTGTTTATTCAGCATCTATTGTGTACTGGTAACTGAAACATGTTCTCAGACCTTCAGGCTCTCACTGGTCAAGTAGAGAGACTCTCTTGCCTTTTTATAGAAAATAGAAACATGTGGACTGGAAGATAGTTGAAGATGGTCGATGATCAAGTGATAGTGGCCAGTAGGTGCTGCTTATTGTAGGTCAGTGCCATCCTGAAGATAAGGTTTGACCTGGCCTTGACCCCATCTATCAGGAGCTGGCCAAACTCCCAATCTTATAGGTGAGCATACAGAAAAAGGTTCAAATAAAAAACAAAATGCAATATGGTTTGTGGAGAGTCAGAACACTCTCAGAACTAAGACAATGACTTCTCTCTGGACTTCTACTATTTATTGGGTTTTCAACAAAGCAATAGGGGCATGTAGGAAAATGCAGGAAACAGCTGAGATGGAAGGTGTGAAGATGAGCAAGGTCTCCAGACGTTAGAACAAGACAGTCCAAGCAGTAAATCTCGCTGATTAAGAGAACAATCTTATCTCTAAGGTTGGCAGTTTATTGCACTGGAATTGGAGTGACAGCCAAATGTCCTCAGGTGCAGCTTTATTTTGCCTTCAAAGACTGTAAATATGAGCTTTTCCAATGCAGCCAGACAGCACTGTGGTCAACAACTTAATCTTTACACAGCCTGTTCCCCAATACCCATCCAGATCAACATGTTGACCAGGGAAGTGAAGATTTTGCCATATATCTACTCTCCACCTCTGCTGCCACCACCTCAACCAAATCTATCTGCATCTCATGCTTTCTCTTTCTGTCTTGTAGTCTTCACAGAGCACTCTAGCCATATAGATTAGGTCACTCCTGTTTCTCCCAGAACAAAGCCCTCTCTCTCTCCCCTCTTGCCCAACTGTGGCCCAAAAGACCTTGCAAGAGGTCTTGATCGCCTCTCCAAATTCCTCTCAGCATTATCTCCAAGCCACAGGCTGCTCCCTCTATCACAGGCCATCTCTTCCTCCTGCAGTGTTCCCCACTCTCTGCCCATGCTGCCCAACACTGACTATACCCTGACCTCCTTTGGCTGTCAAGTAAGTGTACCATCTTCAAGAAGGCCTCCCTGAGGCCCTAGTCTAGTTTTAACCTCCTGCAATATGTTGTCAAGGTGCTCTGAGCTTTTCTTCCCTCTTTCTTAATCAGTTTTAATTATGTACATTTTGTGATGAATTTAGTGAGCATTTGTTACGGTTTGTGTTTGGATGGCCCCTCCAAGAGTCATGCAATCTTGAATATGGCTTAATCTAGTGTTTGTTATTGGTTTGTTGTCTAGTGCTGAGATTGGTGATGTGAGTGCTATACTTGCCCAGGGGCAGAGCTGACGTACCGTGTAAGGACAGGAAGAAGGTGTGTCTTTGCTCTTTTGCTCTGTTGACTCTTACTGTTTGTGGTGGCCCTAAATGGCAGCCCCACCATGCCATCCTTCTTTGGAGCCTGCTGAGGATGGACTGAAACTCCCAAAACTGTAAGAAATAAACCTTCCTTTGCTTCACTTCGGGAGTCAGGTATTTTGTCTCAACAAAAGAAAAATAACCAAGAAAGCATTTTATGTGCATGAATGTTGGGTGAACAGATGCCCATCCAACATGAAGTTAGATCTGTATGAGAGAGGGAGCCACCATTGCCTCACTGTGTTAGATGTATCATTAACATTTATTTTTTTCATTTACTGATGACTCCTTCCTAATCTCTTGTTCCACAGATATCAGTCCTAGATCCACCCAATAAGATTGTGAAGTTAGGCGCTCTCCTGCCAGGGCAGGCTGTGAAGAAAACTGTTTGCATCATGAACAATAGCCTTGCACAGCTCACATTTAACCAGTCTTCACTGTTCTCCACTCCAGAACTCCAGGAACCCACGGTTTGTGCTGGTTGCTCCTAAGGGCTCTTTGTGCATCCCATCCATAAGAGTGACTAGGTTAACAACACTAACAGCTCATATTTCTTGCATACCTAGACTGACCCAGACCATAATGAGAACTTTCTATATGCTATCTCAGATAATTTTCCCCCAAAACAGTATGGGTTAATGTTTTTCTTTAATGTTTTTATTATTCTCATTTTACATGTCCATTTCACTTTCCAGTGTCATTTATTCATTTATACTTCCACTACATGAATGAGCCATTTCTGCTGAATTTCTGCTTATTCTAAGTGTTTCTATTCTTTTTATATTATGAAAGGCATTATAATAGCCTTGCAACAAAGCCTTTGCATGCATCCATAACTCCCTACTTAAGTACTTAGAAGTGGGCTCCTTGGGTCAAAAGAGGAAATGCGTTTCAACTAGTACCACAAGTTTGTCCCCTGAAAGTCTATTCCACTTCACATTCTCATCAATAGTTAAAGAAAAACATGTGTGTTGCTAAAAACACTTCCTCACAGACCCTGAAGAGAGTTTTCAGTCCCTGATACCAGCTACCCAACTTACCATCATCACTATTTGATTGTCTCTTCAAAATTGTACAAGCTGGGGCCGGGGGTTTAGGTCTGCAGAGTAAGCATCTGCCTGTCAAGTGTGAGGTCATCAGTTTCATCCCTGGTGCTAAAAAAAAAAAAGAAAAGAAAAACTGAGAGCATCCATCCTAGAAAGCCAAAACTGTACAAATCGATTGTATCTTTTCCTTTATTCAAGTCATTCTTACACTTACTCAGTAGATATGTGTGAGATACAGAGAATATAAAAGTGACTTGACACAGATGTTGATCTGGTGGAGTTCACAGTCTTTGGGGGGGGGGGTCACAGATATAAACATTCCCAGGACAACATGGGAACTGCAGAGGCACAGTGCAGTCCAGAGCAGGGCTGCTTAGGCCAGGGCTCAGTGGCACAGAAGACCTCAGAGGGTAGAGAGGCCAATGCTGCATTTTACAGGGGAAACAGATGTCTTCCAGGAAGACAAATTAGAGCAGAGCATCCTTTGGGGCAAAGCTGATAGATAGATAGATAGATAGATAGATAGATAGATAGATAGGCAGATGGATGAATATTCCAAAGAGTCAGTGTTTCTAGAAAATCAGATATGAATCAGTGTAGAAAGAGTTTTGTGTGCCATCTAGTGTTTGCAAGATACAGAAAAAATTGGCCATGAAAGCACAGTTAGATTGTCCCCTGAACAGCGGGGCCTTCAAGAAAGGTCTTAGTCCATTCTCTGCATTCCTCCATTGCCCTGGGACAGCAGGGCCTGCAATAAGAGCGTAAGGACACACATGTTTGCTGGATGGAACTACCAGAACCCCAAAACCCAGGAAAACAGTCAGGAGTGGGTCCATGAGTGCACAGACACCTTCAGAGGACAGAGTAATAAGTGAGGCCAGCAATGTGGAAGCATCTTAAACAGCAGAAAGAAGTCAGCAGTTGGACTTTGGAAAACTCCACCAACTGAAGACCATTTCCAGCCCCCACATTCAGAGGTGAAGATCAGCTCCATACCCAGCACATTTCAGGGATCTCACGTGGGCACTGGAGGTATTTTACTACTACTTGCTTGTGTGATTAGCTATCCCTTTCTTGTCTAGTTGGATGTCATCTTGTTTTGTTTTGTATTCTATGGTTATTTTTCTATTTGAGAATTTTTCTCTCTCTTCTCTTTCTCTGGGCTTCCTTTTCTTGCTTTCTTCTCTTTTTTCTTTTTCATTCTCTTCTTTTTTTACTGTTTAGGTTTCTTACCTTCCTCTTTTATTTTCTTCTATTGATCCTCTTTCTCTCTTTCCTCAACTACTACTTGAATTTAAACTTTCAAGGGAATAACCTGTCTCTGCCCTTTCTAACTACTCTTTTGCATTCTATGCTTTCCCTCCTGTGTCCTCCAGTTTCCCCAAACTCAGGTGATCATACTTTGACCTCCAGCCTCCACTCTACTATATCTGACCTCAATTATCACTCTATCCTATCTGCTACCCATCTTAACACCCCTTGTTCACTCCCACAGAAGGGTAAAATAACTCCACTAAGGGCAAAGTCACTGCGCACAAGGGCACAATATATGTTTGATTTTATTATATAACCTTAGAGTTTGCTCCTGTGGATGGAGGTAGAAGCAGGTTAATGGTTACTGGTTTGTCAGTGGTTAAGCTGTACTTGACACTGTTGCTAATGATCACTGTACTATTGTATATGTAGCCAGGATGTCATACATGTTATGAACAGTTTTTATCCCCTGTATGATGACACTGTGACTGTATGAGGTCATAATCATCACCATAGTTCAATACCAACGAATTGGGAGCTGAGCCAAAAATTAATTTTGCATCATTTACAAATTGAGAAAGTAAGTTCTTGGGATAGCTGTAAAGAATCACCTACATCTAAAGAACATCCCTGAAGAACAGACATCTCCTAGGTAAGCCTTAATCCTAGTGAAAAGCTATATATCATAAGAAATCAGCAAGCATTCACATAGAAAACAAAATTAAATAAAAAAGAGAAAATACAAAATCACAAGACACAGAAGCAAAATGCAGTCCCAAGCCTCCAACCTACCCAAAACTCAATAAGACCAGAACTCAATGAGATGGACAAATTGGAAGTGAAACACTGGAACTACCTGAGCTGATAACAACAGAAGTGAAAAAACAAATGGAAAAGGCTATAGAGAAAATAATGTCTCAGATACAAAAGGAAATGATGCTTACAATCAAAGATATTAATGAGGACACATATAAAAGAATAGATGAGCTTAGAAGAGTGATGGAAACAAAAGTTCTCAACATAGGAAAGAAATGGAATCCATGAAACAGATCCAAACAGAAATCAAAGACATGAAAACCTCCATTGAAAGTGTATGCAACAGGCTGAATGAAAGAGAAGATACAATTGGTTCTTGAAGACAGAATTGCAGCTAGTGATCATGCAAAGAAAGATATCTTAAAAATATCAAGAGATCATGAAAAATCAATGCAATAGCTACAAGATAAAGCAAAGAAAAATAGCATAAGATTGATTGGACTCAATGAGAAAGAGACAGCGCAAATGCCATTTTTTAAAAAAACTGTACAGAAGTAATGGCAGAAAACTTCAAAGGGAAGAGATAACAATCATAAAAGTGTATGCACCAAATACAGGAGCACTCAACTATATAAGACAATTGTTAATAGACATAAAAATCAAAAAAGCAGTAACATAATTGAAACAGAAGACTTCAGTACCTCATTGTCACAAAGATATAGATCAACTAGACAAAGAAAGCAGCAAAGAAATATCAGAACTGAACCAAACCTGTAAACAAATGCACTTAATACATGTTTTCAAAATATTTCACCCAGCATCATCAGAATACACATTCTTCTCAGCTGCACATAAGACATTCTCTAAAATAGGGCTTCCTGCGGCACTGAACCAGCTCAGCAGGGTTTAGGCCTGCCTGCACCAACTTTCCACCAGCCATGCTTGGCCAGCTCTGGGGATTTGGGCCTGCCTGCCTGCGCCTTCCACTCTGGAGGCTGGGAGGCCTGGAATGAGTGTCCCCAAACAATCCCAAGCCCTGGGAGGGAGTTTAAGATCATAGCTCCCACCAGCAGAGAACTTTACTGCTTCCTGCCACACTGAGCCAGCTCAGCAGGGCTTGAGCCTGCCTGCCCCACACCCAGTGACCCTCTCTCAATCTGGGGAACTGGGTGGCCGGAGTCCCAGAAGCTCAGAGCATAGAAGAGGATTTCCAACAGGCCCAGGGGAAGCCTTGGAATAACACTTAAAACACGGAAATATAGGAAAATGACAAAACGAAAGACCAAAATACAATCTCAAGCCTCCAACCCATCCTAAGAAACCTTAGGAGCTATGTACATAGAAGAAAATATATGTCATACACCTGAAATAATAACAACTGAAATGAACAAGCAACTCCAGGAAGCTTTAAAGGAATTCAGAAATAATCTCCCAGGTAAAAGAAAAAATGATAAAAGAAATGAAAGAGATGCTGAACATATCTAAAGAAGACACAGTTAAAAAATTGGAGGAACTAAACAAAAAGGTAGAATTCCTGGATGAACAATATAAGAAACAAACAGAATACATGAAGCAGATGCAAAGAGATATACAGTAAATCAAAAATTCCATTGAAAGTTGTAAAACCACCTCAATGAAAGTGAAGATAGAATTTCAGACCTTGAAGACAAGATTGCAGCTAGTGAACAGGAAAGGAAAGATCTTTTAAAAATAACAAGGAATCAGGAAATAACAATTCAACAGCTGCAAGATGATGCAAAGAAAAACAACATAAGATTGATAGGGATAAATGAAAAAGAAGGAGACAGCATAAAGGATGTCAAGAGGATATTTAGAGAAGTAATAGCTGAAAATTTCCCAAACATGAGAATCGAAACTGACATCAGGATCAGTGAAGCATCTAGAACTCCAAATAGCCATAACCAAAATAAAGCTACACCTAGGCATATTTTAATCACCATCCCAGAAATCCAACATAAGAATAGAATACTAAAAACTGTCAGAGAGAAAAGACAGATCACTTATAAAGGAAAGCCTATCAGAATCACAGGAGACTTCTCAACACAATGAAGTCAAGAAGAGCATGGACTGAAGTATTTCAGATCCTAAAGGAAAATGATTTTCAACCTAGACTGATGTACCCTGAAAAACTGTCCTTCAAAATGGATAGAAATAAGATACTTCCATGACAAGGAACAGCTGAAGAACTTCATGATCACCAAGCCAACCCTGCAAAGAATACTGAATGACAGCTTAGATACACTTAGGAAAAAACCACTAAGCAAAGCAGACAATTAAACAAAACAGAAAGATAAAGATGCAACAGCAGAAAGATAACATCAACTATAAACCAACATATAACAGTTATAACCATTAATGTAAATGGACTCAGTGCACCAGTTAAAAGAAACAGACTGGCAGAATGGATCAAGAAACAACATCCAACCATATACTGTCTACAAGAAACTCATCTAACCTGAAAGGATACTCACAGACTGAAAGTCAAAGGATGGAAAACAATATATCATGCAACAGGAACCCAAAAAAAGCAGGGGTAGCTATTCTTTTTGCAGACAATGTGAACTTCAAACCAACAATGATCAGAAGAGATAAAGAAGATCATTACATAGTGGTTAGGGGAAAAACTTCAAGAGGAAGAGATAACTATCTTAAATATATATGCACCAAATTCCAGTGCACCCAGTTATATAAAAGGAGTATTAATAGAAATGAAAAACCAAATTAGCAGTAACACAATTATAACAGGAGACCTTAACACACCATTGACACCAAAGGATAGATCAACCAAATAGAAAATCAGCAAAGAAATAACAGAACTAAATCACACCTGTGAACAAATGGACTTGATAGACATATACAGAGTGTTCCACCCAACAACATCAGAATACACATTCTTCTCAGCAGTACATGGGTCATTCTCTAAAATAGACTATATATTAGCTCACAGAACATATTTAAATAAATACAAAAGAGTTGAAATTATCCCTTGCATGATATCAGATCATAGTGCCATGAAATTAGAAATTAATGATAAAAGATAGTGCAAAAATCCCACAAACACATGGAAGTTGAATAAAACACTCTTGAGTAATCAGTGGGTCACAGGGGAAATTAAAGAGGAAATTAAACAATACCTACAAGCAAACGAAAATAAAAATACAACTTATCAGAATCTGTGGGTTGCAATGAAAGCTGTCCTCAGAGGAAAATTTATTGCACTGAGTTTCCATATCAGAAAAACAGAACGAATACAAATAAACAACCTGATGTTACACCTCAAACATCTAGAAAAAGAAGAGCAAGTCAAGCCCAAAGCCAAAAGAAGAGAGGAAATTATAAAAATCAGAGCAGAAATTAATGCAATAGAGACTAAGAAAACAATCCAAAGAAACAGTGAATCAAAGAGTTGGTTCTTTGAAAGAAAAAATAAAATTGATAAGCCCGTAGCCAACCTTATTTAAAAAAGGGAAGAAAAAGCTCAAATCCATGCGATAAGGAATGAAAAAGGCAAAAATCACTACAGACTCTGTATAAATACAGAAGATCATCAACACCTATTTTGAAAACCTCTACTCTCATAGATTTGATAACACAGAAGAAATAGATTCCTAGAAATGTATGAAGTACCAAAGCTAGGTCGAGAAGATGTAAAACTACTGAATAACACAATTTCTATTAATGAAATTGAAAACACTAACTAAGTCCTTACCTACACAAAAGAGCCCAGGCCCAGACGGATTCGCTGCAGCATTCTACAAGAAGTACAAAGAAGACTTAATGCCGACACTCCTCAAACTGTTCAATGAAATTGACAGGGAAGCAATCCTTCCTAAGTCTTTCCTGGAAGCAAATATTACTCTAGTACCAAAACCGGAGAAAGACCCAACTAAAAAGAGAACTAAAGACCAGTCTCCCTAATGAACACAGATGCAAAAATCCTCAATAAAATATTGGCAAATAGGATTCAGCAAATCATCAAGATTATACACCATGACCAAGTGGGATTCATCCCAGGTATGCACGGATGGTTCAACATAGGTAAATCAATAAACGTAATTCACCATATTAATAAAACCAAAAGTAATGATCACATGATCATTTCTATAGATGCAAAAAAGCTTTTGATAAGGTCCAACATTCATTTATGATAAGAACCTTACAGAAAATTGGAATAAATGGTCTTTACCTCAATATAATAAAGGGCATCTATGACAAACCAACAGCCAGTATCATATTAAATGGCCAAAAATTGAAGGCCTTTACTTTAAAATCAGGTACAAGACAAGGATGTCCCTTATCACCACTCCTATTTAATATAGTACTGGAAATACTAGCCAGAGCAGTTAGACAAGAGAAAGAAATAAAAGGGGTAAAGATAGGAAACGAAGAAGTTGAATTATCATTATTTGCAAATGACATGATTTTCTATACAGAAGACCCCCAAAACTCCATTGAAAGACTCTTAGGCATAATAAATAAATTCAGCAAGGTAGCTGGATACAAAATCAATATTCAAATATCAATAGCAACTATAGTAAAATCAACATGGTACTGGAATCAAAACAGAGCCAGAGATCAGTGGAATAGATTAGAAGATACAACCACAACTACAAACACACTCAACCACCTTATCTTTGATAAAGGGCCCAAACATGCTCACTGGACATGTCTCTTTAATAAATGGTGTTGGAAAAACTGGCTCTCCATAAGCCGAAAACTAAGACTAGACCCATGTCTATCACCATGCACTAAATTAAAATCTAAATGGATCAAAGATCTGAATATTAAAACAGAAACACTAAATCCATTGGAAGATAAGTTGAAGACATAGGGGTAGGTAGAGAATTCATGAACAGGAATCAAACCGCATGGGAAATACTTCCCAGAATCAACAACTGGGATCATGTCTTATTAAAAAGTTTCTGCACATCAAAAGAAATCTCTAACATAATGAGAAGAAAACCTACAAACTGGGAAACAATCTTAGTGAACTGTCCCTCAGACAAAGGACTTCTGTCTAAAACATATAAAGAATTTTTAAAAATCAGATCCCCAAAATTCAAGGATCCAATCCAAAAATGGGCATCTGAGATGAATACACATCTCAGATGAAGAAATACAAATGGCAAATAAATACATGGAAAAATGTTCATCATCATTACTCATTACAGAAATGGAAATTAAAACCACACTGAGATTCCATCTCACTCCAGAAAGAAGGGCCAGGATCAAGAAAACTACCAACAACAAATGCTGGGGAGGCTGTAGGGAAAAAGGAACTCTCCTGCACTGTTGGTGGGAGTGTAGACTGGTGCAGCCATTGTGGAGGTCAGTCTGGAGATTTCTCAGAAAGCTGGGATTGGAAGTCCCATTTGTTCCAGCTATTCTACTTCTAGGCATATTCCCAGAAGAACTGAAAACATCATACCACAGTGATGTATGTGCACCCATGTTTATAGCAGACCAATTTGTAATACCCAGATCTTGGAAACAACCTAAGTGTCCATCAATTGGGGAATGGATTTAAAAAGTTGTGGTATTTTTATACAAATGAGTACTACTCAGCTATAAAGAATGATCATGTTGAGATATTTATAAATAAATGGATGCAGCTTGAGACCACACTCATAAGCGAAATAAATCAAACTTACATGTATAAATACTGAATAGTTTCCCTCGTGTAAGAGATGTAAGAATACATAAAAGTATGTGGTAATTGTGATTCCCCATTATATTGTTTTGAAGCCTTATAATGTTTTCATTCATTAAGTAGAATGGTTTTATTCTGGGTTGATTTTATTGTGTGTGATGGTATGAACAGCTGTTTTGCAGAAAACAAGACATTATAATAACTAGTGATGATTTAATATCATCTTGTTTTGAAGTCCCACCAAGCCTATGTTCTTCTGTCTCCATCAGTTTTATCATGTTATATCTTATTGGATTTTATTATATGTGATAGTATAAACAAAGTTTTTTATAGACAAGGAGATAATATAGTAACCATTGTTCGTTTTCTGTTAGTTGGTTCTGAATACCCTGTAATACTTGCATTCTCTTGAATGGTTTTACACTGTCTTTTTATGTTTGATACGATAGTATATCAAAGTATACTCAAGTATTTCAAGGAAAGAGACACTATGGTAGCTACTGTTATGTCAGATTGTCTTGTGGTGAAACACTATGTTGCTTAAATTGTTCTGTTCTGACCTGTGTTGTTATATCCTCTTTTATCTTAATCTTTTTTAAAAAATAAAATTAAAAAGGCATTCTCTAAAATAGACCATATGCTAGACCACAGAGCATGCTTAAGTGAATGCAAAGAAAATGAAATTATCCCACGCATATTATCTTATCATAGTGCGATGAAATTGGAAATTAATAACAAAAGAAACCACAAAAACTCCATAAACTCATGGAAATTAAATAACACTCTCCTAAACAACCAGCGAGTCAGGGGTGAAATAAAGGAAGAAATTAAACAATATCTACAACTAAATGAAAATGCAGATACAACATACCAGAACTTATGGGATGCAATGAAAGGACTCCAAAGAGGGACATGTATAGCAGTAAATTCTCACATCAAGAAAATGGAATGAACACAAGTAAACAACCTAATGTTACACCTTAAGCTTCTAGAAGAAGAAGAGCAAGACAAACCCAAAGCCATACAAGGGAGGAAACTATATATCACAGCAGAAATTAATGCAATGGACACCAAGAAAATAATACAAAGAATTAATGAATTGAAGAGTTGGTTCTTTGAAAGAATAAATAAAATTGATAAAACCTCAGCAAAAGAAGGGGAAAGGGTGAAATCACTAGAGAGCCTGTGAAAATTCAAAAGATCATCAATACCTACTTCGAAAGTCTTTACTCTCATAGGATGGAAAACACCTAAGAAATGGACAGATTCCTAGGTATGTATAAATTGCCAAAGCTGAACCAAAAAGATAAAAAATGTCTGAATAACCCAATATCAGTTGATGAGATTGAAAATATAATTAAAAACTTACCAACAAAGAAAAGCCCTCAATGCCTGATGGATTCACTGCTGAATTCTACAAGAAATTTAAAGAGTTAGAGCAAATACTTCTCAAACTCTATAATGAAATTGAAAGAGAAGCAATACTCCCAAACTCATTCATAGAGGTAAATATTACTGTGTTACCAAAACCAGAGGAAGTCTCAACCAAAAAACAGAACTACAGGCCAGTCTCCCTAATGAACATAGATGCAAATATCCTCAATAAGACGCTAGCAAACAGAATGCATCATATCATCAGTATTATGCACTATTAACTAGAGAAATTCATTCCGAGAATACAGGGATGGCTAAGCATATGCAAATCAATAAATGTAATACATCATATCAACAGAACCAAAAACAAAAATCACATGATCATCTAAATAGATATAGAAAAAGCTTGTGATAAAATCCAGCACTCATGATTAAAAACCCTACAGAAAATCAGAATACATAGTCTTTACCTCAATCTGATAAAAGTCATCTGTGACAAACCAACAAACAACACTATACTAAATGGAAAAAAAAACTCTAAAATCTGGAATAAGACAAGGATGTCCACTATCCCCACTCCTATTCAATATAGTTCTAGAAATACTAGCCAGAGAAATTAGAAAAAAGAGAGAAATAAAAGAAATAAGGATAGAGAAGGGAGAAATATTCATGGACCGGGGTTAGAGAGAAGGTCACACCAAGAAGCAAGCCCAGTCAGGGAGCCAGCACTTTGTATGGGCCACTTTGCATGGCCACAGACTGGAACACACAGACCCCAGCCCCTTCCAACATGCGCACTGGCAACCCCCTACCCCCACCATAAGCAACCAGCTTATCTGGAGAAATACGGGCTGTGATGATAGCTATGGAGGTGAAATACAATTGGATGCATGTGCTGCTTTGTTGTACTGACACTGGTCTAGGGCCAGTGGTCTGATCACAGGTTCAGAGGACAGTGGTACACAGTGTGGCATCTAGGGGGGGATCTCCTTCTGAGGGTTGCAGCCATTGTTGATTCACTATGGTCTTGTTTCAGAAGTCCTATATCATTTACATTGTTTTGTTGGGTTGGGTTTTATTCTCTTTTGTTTTGTTTCGTTTTGTTTGACCATGTCAAATCTGATGGCAGGAGCAGCTATTTTAAAGATGGCAAGATATATTATGGTAGCCATTTTAGATTTACTATCTACTTGTTTTGAAGTCCTTTATTGCATTCATTGTTTTGTTTTTATTGTTTCTATTTTATGCTATTCTGTTTGGTTTTTACTATGTTTGAAGTTATCTGCAGCTATTTTGAAGACATCAAAAGGCATTATAGTTACTATTGTTGATTTCATAATGTTTGAAGTCCTGTATCTCTTATAGGGGTTTGTTTTCATTGGTTTTATTGTTTTATCATCTTTAAATTAAAAAAGAAAGAAAAGGAAGAAGTTAAATTATCATTATTCACAGATGACATGACACTCTATGTAGAAAACCCCAAAACTCCACCAAAAGACTCCTAGAATTAATAACCAAATTCTGTAGTGTAGCTGGATACAGAGCCAATGCTTGAAAATCAATAGCATTCCTGTACACAAAAATACAAATTCACTGAGATAAAAAGTAGGGAAACCACATCTTTCACAATAGCATCCAAAAAATAAAATATTTAAGAATCAATCTAACAAAGAAAGTAAAGGACCTATATATAGAAAATTATAGTACTCTGAAAAAGGAAATCAAAGAGGATATCAGAAAATGGAAACCCCTTGTTCATGGATAAGAAAAACCAACATGGTGAAAATGGCCATACTCCCAAAGCTGTCACACAGATTTAATGCAATCCTGATCAAAATACCATTAGCATACCTCACAGAACTAGAGAAATCATTCCTAAAACTCATCTGGAAGCAAAAGAGACCTCAAATTGCAAAAGCAACTCTACAACAAAGGCAAGGCAGGAGGAATCACAATCCCTGACTTGAAATTATATTACAAAGCTATTGTGATGAAATCAGTATGGTATTGTCAAAAAGAAAAAACAGACCTGAGGACCAGTGGAACAGATTAGAAGATTCAGACGAACTACAAACACACTCAGCCACTTTATCTTTGACAAACGGGCCAACCATGTTTACTGGAAGAAAGATAACCTCTTTAATAAATAGTGCGAGAAAAACTGGCTCTCTATAACCAAAAACTAAAACTAGACCCATGTCTGTAATCATGCACTAAACTAAAGTCAAAATAGATCAAAAATCTAAATACTAAACAGAAACACTAAATCTACTGGAAGAGAAAGTAGGTAAAAATCTTGAAGATGTAGGGGCGGGCAGAGGCTTCATGAGCAAAACCTAGACAGCACAGGAAACACCTCACAGAATCAGCAAGTGGGAACTCATCTTATTAAAAAGCCTTTGCACATCAAAAGAAATCAGAGTGAAAAGACACCCACAGAGTGGGAAAAGATTTTAGCCAAATATCCCACAGACAAAGGACTTCTATCTAGAACATATAAAGAGTTGGAAAAAATCAGCTCCCCCCCCCCCCGATTCAAAGACTCAGTCCAAAAATGGGCAGCTGAGATGAACACATACTTCTCAGATTAAAAAAATACAAATTGAAAATAAATTTGTGAAAAAATGTTCAACACCATTGGTCATTTGAAGATGCAAATTTAAAAAAAACAGAGATTCCATCTCACCCCAGTAAAAATGACTATCATTTAGAAGTCAGCCAGTAACACATGCTGGAGAGATGTGGGGTAAAGGAGCCCTTCTCCGCTTTGGTAGGAGTATAGACTGGTGCAACCACTATGGAAATCAGTCTAGAGATTTCTAAAAAAAAAACTATGATTACAGGTCCCTTTTGACCCAACTATTCCCCTTCTGCATATTGTCCCCAAAGAGTTAAAAACACTATACCACAGTAATATATGTGTACCCATGTTTATAGCAGCACAATTTATAATAGCCAGATCTTAGAAACAATCCAAATGCCCATCAACTGAGGAATGGATAAAAAAAGTTGTGGTATTTTAAGACAATGGAATACTACTCAGCTATAAAGAAGTATAAATTTGAGACATAAGGAATCGGATGCCACTTGAGACCATACTCATAAGTGAAATAAATCAGTCTCACATATGTAAACATTGTGTTGTCTCTCTAGTATAAGAAGCTGAAAAAGTAAATAAAATTCAAAATGTATAATAAATATTGTGAAATGGGAAGAAACTGTTCAAAAGAGAAGAAAAACTGGGATGGGGAAAAAGAGACAAGGAGGAAGGGAAAAGGAAAAATATATATATACATACATATGTACATACATGTACACATATATATGTACACACAAAATAGTGAAGATAATTATACTACTAATTGTTATTAGTTCACTGAAAAGAAAGGTGTGTGCCTGTATTGTTTGATCAATTTTTCATGCCTAGATCTTGTAATATAAGCAACTACTTTGAGAATAACAAAACACAATGTACTAACCACTGTAACTCTCCTACAATTTTATTGTGAAATTTTGTACCATTGTTTTTATTTCTTTTTCTTTAAAATAATTTAGAGGGGGAAAAAAGCAACACAGCTAGAGCAAGAGATGTAATGGTCATCTCATCCCAGGACCCTAACTTGCCCTTTACACTATCTCATTAACCCAAATTACAATCCTTGGTCTCAGTGGGTCAGGACCCCTAACAGTTTGGCCATACCAGTTCTGCTGTGTAGGTGGCCAGGCCAAAGCCAGCAGAGTGTCCTGTGCGTTCTCATCGCCCTGAGGCTGACTCCAACATCCTCACATTTGAGAAATCTCTGGCACAACTTTGCAGTCCCAGCTCCTCTATCCCTCACCTCACTCCCTGGACCACAGTCCACTCATGGGCAATTGCTCAATGCTCTGTACCAAAGAGAGTTTAAGGGTCAAAAAGGAGTTGGCTTTCTTGGGATTTGCTTTTTACCAGGACTAAAGGCAAAGAGAAAAGCATCCTCATGTGTGCAATGACTCAAATTTTAGACTCGTGAGTCACTTGGAGAATTTTTGATAATGAGGGTTCCACCCCCTCGCAGCAGCATTAGTCGCTGAGCCTGGGACAAGACGGTGGAGTCTGCATCTTAACAACCCCAGGGAGCGCCCTTGGGAAACAACAGAGCCCTACATGTTTCCTATTCCTTCCTCAAAGGAAGAGGAGAAAGAAGAAAGTGTCCAAAGTGCACTGGGAAGGGGAGGAAAAGGAACTGACATTTATTGGATGCCTGCTAGGTGCCACACTCTTAATATACAGGATCTTTACCTTTTCCATGGAGCCAGTCTTGGTAGTTTTAAGGAACTTACAAGAGATCACACAGCTGGTAGGAGCAGATGTGTGATTTGTCCCCTGGGCTAGCAGCACCAGCAGAAATACCTCAGGGAACGCAGGCGACCCTCAAATCAGCACCCTGCTCCCACCTTCAGCTGCTGAGTCTAGTTGTTCTTCACCCAGGTCATCACCTTTGAGCCCTTCCAAAACATCACCCTGAAGCCCAAAGAGGTCTGTAAAGTGGAAGTCACCTTCGCCCCAAAGAAGCGCATCCCTCCCTTCTCCGAGGAAGTGTTCATGGAATGCATGGGCCTCCTGCGCCCCCTCTTCCTCCTTAGTGGCTGCTGCCAGGCCCTGGAGATCTCCCTGGACCAGGATAACCTTCCCTTTGGACCAGTCGTGTATCAGGCACAAGCCACGCGCCGCATCCTCATGTTGAACACAGGCGACATGGGTGCAAGGTAGGAAGCCATACCCTGCCCCAGGCTGCCAGAGATCTCTGTTCTTGGACTGCCAGCCTTCATTTGGCAAGCACAGCCACTTTCTGTTTCTGTCTTTTCCCTTCTACACACACAACCTTGCCTCGAGATGTGATAGCAGTGACTTCACCAGAGTGACCACTGCTGCCATGGTTACTAAAATTAATATGATGGAGGATGTTTGCTCAGTCCTGTTACATGCCCTTTACACGGCTCGTCCCATTCCATCCCAATAACCTTAGGAGACCAATATTCTACAGATCTATGTTACAGATGAGAAAACTGAGGCACAAAGAGATTTACTTTTCCAAAATCAAGCATGTAGCAAAAAACTTACCATGTACGGAGCCAGTGCTGAGGATCCTTGCATATAATCTCCCCTTAATTATCTCAGGCCCAGGCTGGGGATTTAGCTCAGTGGCATAAGAGTCTAACTACCAACCATGAGGTCCTGATTTCAATCCCTGGTACCAGAAACAAACAAACAAAAAAAAAGCTTACATTCTAAATTATCTCAGGCCCCTGTAAGGTGGGTTCAATATGGACCATTTCACAGATGAGGTAAGGTCCAAGGAGGTGAGGTGACTTGCCCAGGACGACACAGCCAGGAGCAGAAGCCTGGTACAGTACATCTTCAGCAGCTCTTCTTTCTAGACTCTTCTTCCCTCTTACTTCTTACAGACCTTGACACATCAGTGCAGGCTGTGCACTGCTCACCCCAGGGGACACTTGTCACACAGACTTGGTATGAATGGCTCCCAGTGAAGTGTGGTGTGGCAGCCCTGATCCTGGAGGCAATGCCCTATACCATCCCTCCTGTCTCCTGCCCAGACCAGATGCCCAGCACCAGAGAAGTGACCACACAGGGCTGACAAACCCAAGAACCTCCAAGAACAGGTGCAGCTCTCACATGAGTCACACCATCCTGAATCCAAACTGGAAAACAGTGCAGGAAATGATTAAGGTCACAGACTCAGGCAGGCTCCAATCCTAGCCCAGCCACGTGCTAGCTGTGTGACCTTGAAGATACATATATACGTGTTCATGCATAAATGGTCCCCGGTGTGCCCTGTGGGTACAAAGATAAGATGCAGTCACTTTCCCGCATTGGCCCAGCTAATCCAGGAGCAACCTTGGTCCTGCTTCCTCTGCCTCTGCTTTGCCTGGCAGCTCTTTCTTCTCCTGAGTCCTACAGAGCAGGCTAGGGAGGGGAATCCAGCAGCTAAAAGCCCAGGGAAGGTCTGTTCTCAGTAGCCCTGAGAAAACCCTCTGAGTAAACTGTCTTCTTTGTCTTCTTTTGTCTGAAAAGTTTCAAATGGGATATCAAAAAATTCGAACCTCATTTCTCGATCAGCCCGGATGAAGGCTACATCACCGCTGGCATGGAGGTTCCTCTCGAAGTGACCTACCATCCCACAGAGGTGGGAAAGGAGACTTTGTGTAAAAACATCCCCTGCTTCATCCAGGGGGGCAGTCCTCTGAGCCTCACCCTGTCCGGTGTCTGCGTAGGACCACCTGCCGCTAAAGAGGTGAGTTGGCGCTGCCCAGGGATGGACCAGAGGCAGGGAGGGTCAGCCAGGGAGCTAGTCCTCAGTGTCCGCATTGATCATTGAGACCTGCTCCCTCCAGCCAGAGTCGCTGAGCAAGCCATCCCCGCTGCTGGATCCATAGTCTGGGTGGGGAGGGTGTTATTTTCCTCTCTCCATTTAGTTCATTCCTATTCATGCCTTGGCCCTCAGCTCTGGCTTTACATTCTCAAGGAAGCTTCACTGATGTCCTTCTAGATCAAATCCTGTTATAAGACCTCTGAGTAAAGGATTAGCACCTTTCTCCTTCTCTGTGGTTCAGTGAACCACTGGGGTTCAGTGAACCCCTTCTGGGCTATGTTCCAGGAAACCTGCCAACCTACCTGTTTCCTTGACAGTGTTGCTGATAGTAAAAATGACACCCAATCTCCCTCCTGTCCTCTTGTTAGTTCTTGGTTACTTTTTCTCTCATTGCTGAGAAAAATTACCCAACACCCAAAATAAAGGAAGGAAAGGTTTATTTAGCTCACAGTTTGTGGAGGTTTCAGTCCGTCATCAGGCAGGATGGTGTGGCACAGGGCCAACACTTCAAGACAGCAAAATCAAGAGCAAAAGGGTGGGCAAGCCTCTTTTCCTCCCTTATATTGTAAGCAGGATACCCTCACCCAGAGGGGTGTAACACTCACACCGTATCCCCGTATCCCTGCCCTCCTCTTGCACAGGATGAGGATGTTTACTAAGAGATGACCCTAGGTACATGCTGAGTCACTTAGTTAAACTTCTAAACTTCTCAGATTGACACAATGTATCAACCATAATAGTGTTACCACTGGAAAACATGGCTCCCTCCCTGTCCTTTAGTTTTTCAAGACTATTAAATGGACAGAATCAGACAGCACATTATGAACAGGTACCCAGATATGAACAAGACTCAATAAGTACTCAGGCTCTTATTTCTCTTGGGCAAATACATAGTTGTAGTTTGTGAGGTACATCTCTGTCTACCTCCTGCAGAAGCTGACAAACTGTTTTTCCAAAGTGGCTCTTACGTCCTCCCCAGCGATGATTCCCACTTGCTCCACATCCTTATCGATACTTGACGTGATCAATTTTTAAAATGTAGGCCATTCTACTAGGTGCATAGCAGTGTCTTAGTGAGGTTTTTCACTTGCATTTCCCTAATAACCAATGACAGGGAACATCTTTCAGGTATTCATGTTCCATCATATGTCTTCTTCATTGTAGTGTCTGTTCCAGTCTTCTGTTTTGAATTCAGTCATTGATTCTCTTCTTAAAGTTTTACACTTTTTGTCTCTAATGTGCTTGAATTTAATTTTTGTATATAGTGCAAGTCATACAAGCCTCAAAACTTGTTGTATATGAATATCCAGTAACCCCAGTACCATTTATTGACAAGACTGCCCTCTGTCCATTGAATTGCCTTTTGCACCTTTGACAAAATCAGTTGATCACATAAGTGCAGGTCTGTTGCTAGACTGTTCTTGTCGGCTGATCTAACTTTACACTAATACCACAATGAACGTGTTGATAAATCCAGTGGCTGGTTCTCACCCTTCATCCTACTCGAGCAGCGGATAAGAGCACAGTACTGTAAACTGGTCCCCTCTTCTCGAAACATTCCTTCATTAGCACCAGACCATCACTCTGTCCTGGCTTCCTCCTGGCTTAGCTGGCTGCTCCAACTCTGATCCTTCTTCACACTGCAACCACCTGTCAGGAATCAGTCCTTAGAGTTTTTCTCTTTTTCTAAAGACACTCCCTCCTTGTTGATCGCATCCAGTCTCGGCCTCAAACCAAACAAACAAAAAAGCACTGCTGCACTGACAACTCCCAGATGTTTATTCCCTGTTTGGGCCTTTTGCCCTCAAATTCATCTCTGTAAGTTCCACTTCCTGTTCAACAATAAGCTCCTCAAAGGTTCCTGCTCATCTCACGGTCACCCCCATAAAGTGGCATCCCCACCTTTCTGGCTGCTCAGGTATCATTCTTCAGTCTTGGGCCACTTACACTCAGTCTTCCTTACGTTATAAAATCCTATTGGCTTTTCAAAGTATAACTGGAATATACCCACTTCCCACCATCCCTGATGTCACCTAAGCCGCCATCTACTGAAAGTTTCCTGCCTGGTCTACTGAAAGTTTCTTCTAATTGGTCTCTTCCTCTGTCACCTGTCAGCATTCACTGTGATTCTGTTAAAACCCTCTCTATGCACAGCTCCCCAAAGTCCTCCTGTGTCAATAGAAGGAAAATGCAAGTCTCTACCATGACTCCTAAGGTCCTAATGCTGTTCTTCCCTGTTAATTTATCTTACTGCTCCATGTCTGCTGATACCTCCTGGTCACTGATCAAAATTCAAGATCTTTGCAGTGGATGTTTCCTGTGGTTAGGAGGAAGCTCTTTTCCCTTGAATCTCCCCTGATTTTTCCTTCTTGGCCTTTAATAAAATATCTATTTTCAGTATGTATGAAACCTTCCCTGATAAACTGCAGCTAAAATTTTGCACCCACCCCTAATCTGGCTTTATTTTGCTCCATAGCATTTATTTCTACATATTCTGCATTATTCTTCCTTGTTTATTTCCTGTCTGTCTCTTGCCTCTGGAACATAATCTCTTGCAAGGTAGAGATTTTTGTTATTTTGTTCACTGCTCCAACTCCCCCACCAAGAACAGTGCCAGTTGCATGGAAAATAATCAATATTTGTGGAAAGAATGAAAAAAAAAACAGAATCAACTGAAACTCAGGATTCTGAGTACTATTAAAATCAGACTTCCCCTGGGCACATTCTCTCCCTTGGGCCTCTAAAGACAGCCCCAGGGCAGAAGCCACGGAGCTCAGGTGACTGCTGTCTTCCAGGTGGTGAATTTCACCTGCCAGGTGCGCTCCAAGCACACGCAGACCATCCTGCTCTCAAACCGCACCAACCAGACCTGGAATCTGCACCCCATCTTTGAGGGCGAGCACTGGGAAGGGCCTGAGTTTGTCACGCTGGAGGCCCATCAGCAAAATAAGCCTTATGAGATCACCTACAGACCCCGCACCATGAACTTGGAGAACCGCAAGCACCAGGTAGGCTGAGGCCTCTCCATGGGATTCCTGGAATAGTGAAAGGAGGGAGAGTTTAGAAGATAATTTGGAGCTCGGACAATATCATAACAAGGAGCGGAGTACCCCGTGAATGGTGGGGGAGTCATGTAGGCTGTCAAACTTTGGCTTCCCTTTTTATCCTCGTTTTCCTATGTAGGAATTCTCTTGCTGAAATGAAGTTCTAGACAAAGCACCAAGCAATTAATACTTAATAGTATAAATACCATCATGATGACTGTAATAAAAAATGCAAACACAAATAGCCACCATACAAAAAGTGAATTTTTTCTATCTTCTCTAGCAAGCCTTATTCAGATACAACCAAAACTGTCATTATAAAATGCTCAGGCTTACATTTGGTTTATTATTTACATTACATCATTAATATTTTTCTATTTAACTATATAGTTTGAGATAAACATTTTAATGCTGCCTAATATTTCTTTGAATAAGAGTCTCATAATATAATATTCCCCTGGTGTTGAATGTTTACCTATAAGTTTCATCAACATTATAAGTGGTTCATGTGTGTATGTATGTGTGTACTATTTATAGGGATTTTTCTCCAGTAATTTTCCTCAGGTTGGATTCCTAGTTTAAATACATAAGGATATTTTTATGAGTCTTTATTTTTTGTTTGTTTGTTTTTGATACCAGGGATCAAACTCATGACCTCGCATTTGCCAGGCAAGAGTTGTGCCACTGAGCTAAATCCCAGCCCTATTTTTATGACTCTTGAAATCTATTACCAAGTTGGTTTCCACAAATGTTATGTTTGTTTGCAAAGCCTCCACTAATCCTATATCCCTACCATGCCTGATGGGTATTCAATAAATGACCTCTGTGCCATTCTGATCACAGGTCTTCTTTTCCTTAGGGCACCCTCTTCTTCCCGCTCCCAGATGGGACTGGCTGGCTTTATGCTTTGCATGGGATGGCTGAACTCCCCAAAGCTGTAGCCAATATCTACCATGAGGTGCCATGTAAGACACCCTACACGGAGCTTCTGCCAATCACCAACTGGCTGAATAAGCCCCAGAGGTGAGACGGTGGAGCGAGGGGTGGGGCTAGAGAGACAAAGGGATCATTTCCACCACCAAACTTAGTCCCGCCCCTCCTTGGCACCTACAGAGAATATTGAGGTGCTCACAGAGTCAGAGACAGTGATTCGCTGATGTAGCCAGATATTTCCTGAGGTTAAGCATGTAGAGAGTGTCTCCTGCTCTGTGCCATTTGTCACTCATCTCCCAGAACAATACTTGGTGCAAAATAAATGCTCAATAAACATTAGCTATTAGTAAAATAATGATAATCATCTTTATTATTATTGAGTGGTCTGTCTTATTAAGCCACCAGCCAGAGAAGGAAGCCCCTTGGATTTACTCCTTGTAATAGGAGTAGAATGGAGTATGAGAACAAGAGGAGCTCAAAACCAACCAGCTTTTACAAGGAAGAACCAAAGATCCAGATAAGAGCCGTAACTTACTGAGGATCTCCTGCTCAGCATGGTGGATAGAGGCATAGACAGAAGACTGCGTGCCCCTTTTGCCATTAACTAATAGTGTTACCCAAGCATGTTATCTTCATCCTTTGCTGGCTGTTTCCTCATTACTGAAGTGGAGATGTTAGTGACACGTGCCTCTTGCAGACATTATGAAGGTACAATGCCTGTAGTACCTAGACAGCACTCAGGCCCCAGCATGTAATAGGGATCAATAAATGGCAGTTGGAGTTATTATGATATAGCACCTATCCTCCCCTCCTTTGGACAAAGTCTCATTTTCTCTCTCCTTTCTTCCTGTGTTCTGGCACTGCCCCAGATTCCGTGTCACTGTGGAAATGTTGAAACCAGAGAGGCAAGATCTAAGCATCACTATGAAGGGCCTTGATTACATTGATGTGCTTTCTGGCTCCAAGAAAGATTATAAACTGAACTTCTTTTCCCATAAGGAGGGAATCTATACTGCAAAGGTATCTACACCTCAAAGGCATCACCTTGGAACCCCGGAGGTTTGACCCTGAGGTTGACAATCCCTGTGTTAGGGAAAAACAGGTATCCTCCCCAGTCACTCTTCAAAGCCACCAGTGCACTTTCACACATGAGCTATTCTGCCTAATTTATTCCTTTGTTCAGCAAATGTCTATCGAGAATATATACTGTATGCTGTATGCTGTATGCTGTATGCTGTATGCTGTATGCTGTGCTATTGGCTGGTAATAAAGCGATGGACAAAATAGGCACCTCTGTTCTCCTAGAACAACTAGTCTGCTGGATCGAGAGCTATGGATCCATAACTCATGGGAGAGGTCAGGGTTAAAGATGATATTTGGAGGTTATCCTCTTATAGATGGGATTTTAAAACTGCCATGGGTGATAGGATTACCCAGGGAAGGATTTTAAAAGTAAAAAAGCAGACAGACTTTTAAGAGAATATATATATAAAAGCCTTACTGTATATCAGGTCCTGACCTAGATCCCTGATCTCCCAAATGAGTATACAGCAGAGGTTTAAATAAAATGCAACAAGTGATATGATTTTAGGGCTTCAGAAGGGTCAAAACCCTTTAGTTGAGCTGGAGACTCCAAGGGCTAAGACAAAGACTTCTCTGGACCGCCCACTTTATTTATTAGGTCCAACAAGGGGCAGGGAAACTGAGGAAAGTGCAGGCAATCAGCAGTACCTTGGGAGTCACTTCAAGGATGTCCCCAATTAATGAATCAAGTCAATTTAGAGGTCCTGTCTTATCATGAAGACATGGTAGAAATGAGACTGTAGGAATAATTTCTGCAGCTGCAGTCTCTATCTACTTAATTGTTGTTTGAGCCAAGTGTCCACAGCTGTGGCCTTATCGTACCCTTTGAGATATCTCTGGCCTCACAGGCACTATAGGCCTCAACCAGGATCAGTGATTCATAGAGGTTCACTTACTATGAATCAGCTCCCGTCACCAGGCAAGGGGCCGAAGCCTAGGACAGACTCACTGATAAACATAGAAAGCCAATTAGTAAAATTTAAATCCTGCTCAGAGCCACTTCATAGTGGTCTCCAACAACTGTATAAATAGCTATTACTGCCTAACAAGATAAACAACACAATATATTTAATAGGACAAAAGACTTGAACAAACTCTACTTCATAAAAATAACTATGTGAATGACCCACAGTGCACAGGTCACCATGTTTATTCAGCAGGGGAAAGAACTTTAAAAGGTGAGCAGTATACTAACCTGGACTCGAGTCCTGGTGACACTTCTCTGTATTTGAACTTGCACCAGATACTTAACTCCGCTAAGCTTTAGTTTTTCCATCTGTAAAGAAGGGTGAAAGGGAACAATAGCAGTGCCTGCAAATTGCATGAATGAAATAGATTCATACTTTCAGTGTCTGCCACACAGTAAACATTTAGACGCTGGCATTGTCACTTTTGTCAACATTTCCAGCTGTAACAGGAGTGAGAGCAAAGCCCAATACAGCTTGAACCTCTCAAGGTCTCACTTGTTCTCCAGGGCCTGCCAGCTGTATCCACTGGGGAGGTGCTGGCACTAGACCGAGCTGCTCCAGCCACTTCTAAAGCAAAGGTAGTCTACTTAACCGTCTCTTACCTGGGACAAGCCAGATCAGAATGCCTCCAGAGAAAGGCAGACTGGCAGGAGTGTATCAGCCTGGTACTGGCACTTCCTGTGCCCCGGCATGCCTAAGAGAGAGCAGGGCTCTTCGTGTGTGTAGAGGACTCTGGGATAACCCCTCCTCTGCCCTGCTCTTCCCTGTACATACAGGTGACCTTCCGAAACGAGGCGACCGGTGAGTTCCTGTTCTACACGGTGAGTTTCAAGGTCACCCCTTCAGGCACCATCAAAACCATCAAGATGACAACCCCTGTCCGGCAGAGTACGTCAGCCTCCATTAAGCTGGAGAACCCCCTACCCTACTCGGTGACCTTCTCCACGGAATGCAAGTTGTCTGACATCAGCCTGCCCTCCCAGTTTGCTGTGCCTGCCAACTCCGAGGTATGGCTGTGGCTGCTTGAGGGCTGTCACAGACGGATCTGCCCATGGGGGGCTCCAGGGTTTGGGTTCTGCATCATCTGGGGATGGGTTAGACCTAACCGTGATCAGGAAGGTGGGGGGAGATCACTTCATGTTCCTTTCCTCTACTGCCAAGGTCCTCCTGTGAACCAGGAGCACTGATCTTTGATTTAGAGGGGTAAAATGGACTTCTTTATTGTGATCATTATTTCCATTATTTCTTTGTTTGCCTTGATCCAGAGAAATATATTTGGGAGGATAGTTGTTGATTCTAAAAGTAGCGATAGGGCTGGGCGTGTGGCTCAGTGGCAGAGCACTTCCGTGGCATGCATGAGGCCCTGGGTTTGTTCCCCAGAACCTCAAGGGAAAAAAGTAGAATCTTTAATAGAATATAAATATGTATTTATAAATACAAACATGTTTTTATACAATATAGTAATTAAAAGGAATTAAGAAGCTAAGAATGGTGTGAATCGCAGCTACTCAGAAAGCTGAGGCAAGAGGATCACAAGTTACAGACCAGCCTGGGAAACCTAGCAAGATGGTATCTCAGAATGGAAAAGAGAAACAAGCTAGGAAATAGTTCAGTGGTAGAGCATTTGCAGTGTCCTAGGTTCCATCCCCAGTACCAAATTAAAAAGAGAAGAAAAGCGACATACAAAAATAATATATCAAGGGTACGAGGCAGACATGCTGATATATGCCTTGCTTATTCACAGACAACTTCCAGATGGATGTACAAGAAAGCTTTAATGGTTCTCAGGAAGACGTGGCCTTGAATTGTGAACCAGTAGGAAGATGAACTTTCTTTGATTCTTGTTTTCAGTTTATCATTCCAAACTCTCACGGTCCATATTTCAGCAAAATCCCTTGTGCCTCTCCAGTTGCCATCCCTGGTTTGTTCCCTATACCAAGCTCCAGCTCTTCCTTCTCCTTCAGAACCGAGGGTCTAGATTTGTTTTCTTTCTTCTCCCGCCCACTTTTTTGATTTCATCTGGGTTTTATCTTTCCTTTGCCCTTGTGATGTCTGTTACACGCAAATAGATTTATTCTTATAGTTTTGTCTTGGTGTCAGGAGCTTCAGTCACTTGGCTTTAAGCATCCAGATGGCCTCCACTGAAGTTTCACGGTCAGCAGGAGCCTGACAGCACCCCTCCAGCGCTGGCTGCCATGTCGGCTGTCCTAGCACATTTTCTGAGTTGAGAGGGAATCTTCAATTCAGGGCTGACTTCGGGGCTTTCTGGTTCTCCGGGCTACTGTCTCTTTGTCTTCTTTACAATTCTTCCACGTAGGGACTAACACCACACCTGTCTCGTGGCTATCAGTAGTATGGCCCTGCCCACTCATATTTAGGGGGTTAGGTATTCATTAGCTGTTTGCTTAGTTTTGTCTAGATGTCAGTGGTGAGTTCTTGTTATTGAGCTAGTTGATCTGTGTGTTTTATGGGGAGATGTAAGGAGTTTCCAAACCATACTTCAGCTGTTTCTATGATCCTGCCCAAAACCTGAAACTGGTTTTTAAGGTATACTGTGAGAAATCCAGTTTCTTTTTTCTTACAAGTCAGTGTAAATTGTACCAAGCTGATTTACCTTATATCTTTTCTTCATTGCTCTGCAGTATTCTAATTAGTATATGCTTGGAAAGGTTTTATATCTGGGAAAGGAAACAATCATTGTAGCTTTATGTTAAAACTTAATGACCTTGTACACTTCTCATACTTCAAAAATACCCTGGATATTCTTGGCAGTTGGCATTCTCTATATAAATTTTGATATCAGCTTGTCAAGTTCCTAAAAAAACAAAAGTGTAAAAGTTGGAATTTTGAATTGAATTACATTGAACCAACAGATTATTTTAAAAATTTATTAGTCCCAGGCATGGTGGCGGATCCCTATAATCCTAGCACTTGGAGGCTGAGGCAGGAGAATCATTTCAAGTTCAAAAGTTAAAAGCCAGCCTGGGCTACATAATGAGTTTGAGGCCAGTCTGCACTAGAAAACAAGATTGTCTCAAGAAAGAATGTTTTAGTTATATTTGTAATCTCACAGCCCATAACAAATTACCCCAAAATTTAACACATTAACTGCAAACATGTGCTATCTTCACAATTCTGAGGATCAGGAATGCAAGAGCAGACTTGTGGCTGGGTGGTTCTGGCCCTAGGTCTCTCAAAAGACTAGAATCAGGCACTCAGCCAGGACTCTCATCATCCCCAGGTGACTAGGGATACCTAATCTGCTGGACCCAAGCAAATGGTTACTGGAAAGGCCTGGCTCCTTGCTAGCTATTGGCTGGAGGCCTCAGATCCAAGTGGATCCTTCCCTAGAGCTCCTTTAAGCATGGTAGCTTGCTTCCCCTCCCACAAATGCTGTAAGAGACAGAGAGACTGCAAGGATAAAAGAGTGCATAGGACAAAATTTGTAGAAGTAGTCCTTGGTTTTGTTTGTTTGGTTGTTTTGTTTTGTTTTGTTGCAGTGCCAGGAAGTGAACCAGGCAGAGCTTTGCACTGAGCTGTATCCCCAGCCTTTTTTATTTTTTATTATGAGACAAGGTCTCGCTACATTGCCCAGGCTAGGTGTGAACTTGTGATCCTCCTGCCTCAGCCTCCTAGAGTGCTTGGATTACAGGTGTGCACCAGCACGCCTGGATGTAAAGCACCATTTCTACCGTCAACCAGGCAGGTTCCCAGGTGACAGAGGATGAGTCTGATTTCCCACATATAACCACCTCTCTCTTCTCTTCCAGGGTACATTCTCATTTGAATTCCAGCCCCTGAAAGCTGGTGAAACCTTAGGGAAACTAACTTTGTACAACAGTGATTTAGGTTACTACCAGTATGAGCTCAATTTGAAGGCTGTGCCGGCGCCTCCTGAAAAGCCCATCCGCTTCCAGACTGTTCTTGGCAGCAGCCAAAGTATCGTTGCAAAGTTCACCAATTACACGCGGCAGAAGACAGAGTACTTCTCCAAGGTGAGCAGGTCATTCTTTTGCCAAAATCTGGGTTCAGAAATAATGGGAGGAAAGTACTGGAACACAGAGGAAACCAGGTACCTTGTTATCATAGTGATCCCAGCCTCTGAGGCCTGATTCGAACCTGGAAACCTTCAGCTAGACACAAATAGTACTAGACCTGGGTTCTTCCTCTATAGACTTTATCTTCTCAAGCTGGGATGGGCATGGGTGTTGCTTCCCGCACCATACACAGAGGTCCATAAAGCGAGACAGTGTCAACTGGTGGCCTTGAGCATGGGATGTGGCATCACACGTACACAGATTTGAATTCTGGCTCCATCACCGACTTTTTGTATAAATAATTTACTTAAGCTCCCTGAGCTATAGTAAAGATACCTCTGCCTTAGTCCATTTTCCATTGTCATAAATGAGTACCAAAGACTGGGTAACTTATAATGAGTAAAGGTTTATTCCACTCGATCCTAGAGGCTGAGCAGTCCCACGTGGAAGCACTGCATGGGGTGAATCCCCTTTCTGACCAGCAAATGGCACAGGGTGAGGAGGTGCATCCAGAAGAAAACCAAACTGCCTTTTGTAACAGACACACTTTCTTTTTTTTTTCTTTTTTTTTTTCTTTTTTCTTTTTTTTTTTTTTTTTTTTTTTTTTTTTTTGGTCTTTTTCATTTTTATCGGTACCAGAGATCGAACTCACAACTGCCTGCTTGCAAGGCAGGCACGTATGCCGCTGAGCTAAATCCCCAGCCCCCAACAGACACACTTTCATGATAACGCATTTATCCACGAATCCATTAGATTCACTGATAGGTGATTTGTTTCTGAGGGCTGCCTTCCCCACACCACTTCAGTTAGATCCCACCTGGTCTCACAGTGAGATTTACTTAAACAGGAGTTTTGGTGGGGACACTCAAACCAGAGCAGCTAACCCCAGCCTCACCATGCTCTGGAAGCACTTGCAGATATTATTGATAAAGCCATTTTTTTATCACTTCTCCCAGAGCAGGTATCTATTAGCTATTATGTCAGTTGGAACATAGGTTTAACTACTAAAACAGGAAGCCAAAGTATCAAAAAAGTAGAAGCTTGTTCCTCTTATAAATAACAGCCTCTAGGCAGTCCCAGTATGAGTCAGAATGGCCGCTCCATGACTCCCTTCTGTCCTGGACCTCTGTGCTCTTCAGAGAGTTTCTTTGGTCCACATCGGCCCAGGGGCTTATCATGGCATTGTTCTCTAGACAACTACAAGGAGAAAGAGTGGGAGTCACATACTTCACTGCCACTAGTGATTCCACTGAACAAACCTTTGCGGTGCCATACTTATCCACAAGAGGTACCAGGAAAATTAGTCTTTACACTGACTGGTCACGTGCCCAGCAAAAATCAGGATTGTGTGGCTGTAGTCAGGAGGTATAGGCTCCCGATCAATTAGATTGGTCCAGAGAGGATTGGTCATGCTGTAGTAGCAACCCAAGGTCTCAGTAGCTCAAAAAAACAAAGTCCACAAGGAACTCTGCTTATGACAGTCTCATGGAGAATCAGTTGCCAACCAACAACCATCTCAAACATTTTCAGTTGTAGATTCAGGAGAGTGAAAAGACTCACAGGACTAGGGCAGGCAATTTGATGCTCTAGGGTGGAAATGACACCTTTCATTTCTGCTCAAAACTAACTGCCCACAAATAGCCACATCCACCACAAGGTACAGAATGTCCCATCCTCCAGGGAACCAAATATGGGAGAGCAGCCTTACCAACATGACCTCGCTATGTGTCTTAGGGCACATGACTAACATCTCTGCCTTTGTTTCTTCGTAGTGGAGCAGGGAAAACACTGAGCAATAGCTACTCTGCAAGGGACCACCCTCTAAGGGTTGTAAGGACACTGCTTTGTAGCCTGCCCAGCTGCTTGTTCAGTGTTGAAGAGGGTGGGGGTGGACTTCGAACTCCCAGGATGCTCTTTAGAGTCCTCTATGACCCAAATGTATTAATTTCTCTTTTAGACAGACTGTCAGGACTTCCACACAGAAAAAGTCATCAGCGCACCCCCAGGAGCCCAGGGAGGCACTGAAGTGGGCGTGGAAGTCTTCTTTGAGCCCAGCCACCTGGGTGAGACCAAGGGCACCCTGACCCTGACATCGATTCTAGGTGGGGAATATACCATCCCCCTCTTCGGAATGGCTCTACCCCCCAAGCCCCAGGGCCCCTTCGTGATCAGAGCCGGGTACAACATAGTCATCCCCTTCAAGAACATCTTCCTGCAAACGGCCAGCTTCTCCTTCTTTGTGGATAACCCAGCCTTCACCATCCGTGCTGCGGAGACTGTGCGGCCCAGGAAGGCCAACAACATCACCGTCTCCTTCGAAGGAAACCCATCCGGCAGCAAAACCCCCATCACCACAAGGCTGACTGTAACCTGCCCTACCCGTGAAGGCAGCGAAGCAGGGATTAAATGGGTTTATTACCTGAAGGGAATCACTCCTTAGTGCAAAGCTGGGTTACCTGCACCTACTAAAAACCACCTCCTCGGCTCAAGAGCCACGCCTCATCCCAGCCTGATAAAGAATAAAGTAGAACATAGGAATTCTAAAGGGACGACACCCTCACTTAATCATCAGGGCAGTTACTGCTATATATTCTTAAAACTGCTATAAATTATTGATTTCATATTAAGCGTTAGAGCTACATGCAACAGATCTTTATCTGAGATAATTCAATCCATGCAAGCTCCTGAATTTTATTTCTCGATCTATCTCCTAGCTCAAGCACTGTGTAATGATATCTTTTTTTTAAACAAAGATACAGGTATCAGACTCGTGACCTTCTCCACACAACTCGTAGCAGGGCCGGCCTCCAGGGCGCTGCAATTTCCTTGTAAAATCTAAAGGCCCCGTAGGTATGAGATTATTTTGATGTGATACATTATTCTACTTTCACATAAAAGCCAAAGAAATAACTATTTTCAAAGCAATGAACAGAAAACATTAGGTCAACCAAGAGACTTACATTCTCTTTACTTATTAGCCTGGAACCTCTTATCTGTTGCTTGCAGAAATTTACCTCTGGCAGCTATAGAGACCCCAGCCCCAGGCACAGCAGCTGACTGGGGAGCAGTGGTCCCCTAGCTGTCTGCATGTCATCTCATTTAATTCTCACTCAGAAGCCACCTCTCCCCAAATTCCAAATTAATTAGTCTGGGGTAGGGCATGGGCATCTCTTTCTGTGTGTAATTTGTACTTCAGGGTTGCAAACTCGGTCACAGAGCAAACACACACCGGGTTGTTTGTGCTGCATTTGAATCAGGAATCCCATCCAGGGGAAGGACCATGTTCTGTTTGATGTGTTGAAATTGCAGCTATTTTGGGTACACAGTACCTTTCCTGAGCACCACTCTGGAACTTCCTCCTCCAAGGGGCCATGAGGTACCTGTACCATCCAGAATCCTGGCTGCCTTTTCCCTGGGTCTCACGGCACGTATTCAAGGGACCATTTTACCTGTTGGTGCCTAGTGTTGGAATAAAGATTGTTAAAGACTGGCCCCGGAGTGGATTTGCTCCTGCAAGCACACACTTTTGAGAGTCCCCTTCCTCTACTTCCTGTGCCCTCCCTTCTCATTTCCCTACACACCCCTGCAAGACAAGGAGGAGGCATGAAAGCTGATGGTCAGTGAATGAATGCTCTAAGTGGATCTCCAAAATGGTCCCTGGATCACCAGAGGCAGCATCTAGGAATTGATTAAAAATCCAAATTCTTGGGCCCCGCCCAGCATCTACTGAGTTAAAAAGTGTGGGAGTGCAGCCCAGCAATCTCTCTTGTGATAAGCCCTTGTACCTATTAGAGATTTTAACAGGTGAGGACTCTTCCACTTTTTTGTGCCTCCCCACAACCCTTATGCCAATACACATACTACACAGCTCATATGAAATTAAGCTTTTTCCAGAGTGCATGTGAATTCAGACCTATGCTTAATGCATAATTCATTTTTAGAACCACTAAAGACACCTAAAGTAGGAGTCAAAACAAAGAACAAGACAGATTTTCCCCATGATTAGGTGAGCAAAGACCGCAACTAAGCACTCATCTGAGAGGATGCTAAAATCAACAAATATTAAAGCTGACCAATACAGAGAATCTGTATAAAGTCAGTGGTTTCCAACTTTAGTATGCATCAGAATTCCTGGAGGACTTGCTAAAACCCAGTTATTGAGCCTCCCCTCAGGAGTCATGTTATGGAAGGTTTGGGTGAGACTGGCAAATTTGCCTTTCTAATCACTTCCTGGTGATGCTGTCCCTGCTGCCAGAGAAGCAGGCTGATTTCCAGGGCACTAAAGCCCCGGTCCTCTCACTAACAGGGTAGCCCACGGGACCCTGTGCATCACCAGGGAACTTTGGGAAGGCAAGATCTCAGGCCCCTGTAGGCCGAGTCAGAATCTGTATCTGAAGGGGACCTGCAGGTGATTGGCCTGCATAACACAGCTCAGAGGCCTGCCATAATGTCACTTTACCCGCACGCTTCACCAGAGTCCACTGATGGCTAGTTGATGAAAGAAGCAATCTCCAAAAGGGCGCTCCTACCACACCCTCACCAGAGGCAGGGTGAGACAAGGGCTCAACAGCATGTGCTTCAAAGGGGGCATCTTTTCAACAATTGCAAACCAAGTATACTAATGGTTACTGAAACTGAAAGAGACGGAGGCTACAGTGCAAAAGGTGGATTAACACACCAGCATCAGGGTGATATGGGGGGAAAATTTATCTCCCAGCCTACTAGATGTCAGGTGCTCCATGTTCATGTTCCCCAAAATCAATGAATGAAGTCTAAGGAACAACAGAGGTTAAGAGTAGGAAGAATTTAATGAAAGAGACAACTCCTGAGAGCCAGGAAGGGACCAAAAACTAGGCTTCCACAGATCCTATTGCTCAGAAGAAGTTTTATAGAGCAAAATCCTGAGGTAGGTACTGTGATAGCTCGGACCCCGGAATAAAACCCAAGGAAGCAAGAAATTAAAATTTGGGGAGCAAAGGCTTTATTTTAGGCCAGGCCTGGTGACGCAATTCCCGGGAGCCAATTTGGAGACTGTGCCCCTGACAGCTAAAAGGCAGGGCTTTTATCTTGTAAAAACCACAAACAGCTGTTAGTCTCACAAGGAGAGGGATGGGGGTGTGGCGCACTACAGAACAGGAACACAGCGATTTCATTGGGAAGAGCAAAGTTCAGATAAGGGTTGGGCTAACAAGCAAGTCTCCCTGCATACAAGCAAGTTTAGATTGGGCAAACATCTTCTTTCCCTCAGCAGAGAATAGAGAAGTCTAGCAGTAATTAACAACCCCTGTTAGCTTATTTTAGCACCACATCTGTTATTTGTAGAGGGCAACAATGGTTAACATATCACTTAGGTAAGATTTTACAATTTTTACAGAGGAGAGCATTTCTTAAGAACAGCACATTTTATTACAGATAGCCAGATGAGGGGGAGGGGAGGGGGTTACAGGAAACTGAAACCTAAGGCTTTTACAGCTTTCTCAGGAAATAGAAACTTAACCTAGAAAGATAGGAAGGGAGGGAGGGGCCAAACGGCGCATACAGAACAGGAATGAGGTGCAACAGTTAGAACTAGGCTATAACAGTACAAAATCACGAGGTGGGTACAATGTGGGTCAAGACTATGATCAACCAATAAGAATACAAGCATAACCACTTAGGTAATACTGATCCAGTGGAGAAGCAGGTCACATAGCAAATGTACAAGGAAAGGGCAAAGACCTTTCTAGGAAGGGATAGATCAGGAGGTCCTGGTCACTCACCTAGGTGATCAATGTCTTTCTAGACTTTATTGGACCAAGTGAGTATAATCTTCAATTTATTGCTCATCCCTTGGGGGAGGGATGTAGGCCTGGTCACTCCATCTTTATCTTGAGGCCTGGCCTTTGACAGATGCGCCTCCAGCCACAGTTGTAATATCTCATCCTCTGCACTGACTCCCTTGAGGGACTAGCTCTGTCTGAATGCCTACAGAATTTCTACCTAACTTAGCTGGCTATAATAAGCATATGATGAGACTCTGTGATTCCTTCAATTTGGAAAGCCACCACTTTGACTTGTTCCTGGGAGGCTGGAGGGCTCCCACCCACTTCCCCAACTGGTTGCTACAGAAACTGGTCACTTACAGTGGCACTGCCAGAAAAAAATGGTACTGTTTATAAATTACTTACAGGTAGCAAGAGGCAATTTCTACCCATCCCCTACTCCAGGCCTCCCAAGTACTGTGTCTGAGGTCCAAATCCTGCTAGGCCTACAGAGAGAAATTCCTTCTCCCTTGGACCAAGCACCCACTCCCATCCTGCATCACAGGAACTCTTTCCAGGCTGATTTAAGAGTGGGCACATTTTTTCCCTTTAGGTTATGCTCATATTTCCTCAGCCTCAAAAAAAAGAAGAACAAAAGAAAAGATCAAAGAAAAATTTGCTAATTTTATAAAAGCAAGTTTGCAATGACAAAATAGCTCCACAGACGGTCAGGATAGAGGCTTGGAGAAAATAAGCATCCCGCCCCAGTTGGTGGAAGTTACATTGGATAGAACATTCATTCTTCCTCAGCATAACAGGCTGGGAGATGTCTAAAGGGGTGATGTTCAACACTGAAGGGGAGGGATTGTGGGGTTTGGGAGCACTGTGCACAGAACAGCACGTGATGGGGGCTCCCTGGCATTGGTGCACAGAACCTCTGGTGAGTGTGGTATGCTGAGTCCCATCAGTTCTTTCTGGGAGACATGTCTCTAGTCAAGGGTAACCTTGTTATGACACTGGCAAGGGCCTGTGAGATCTCAGCAAATCCCCAGAGTGGTCTCCCAAAGCCACCTATATCTTCAACCATTTGTCCTGAAACTCCAGCTAAAATTGTTTTATTGTTGGAGCAGCTGATTTGATTGGGATACATTTGGATGTCACTAGCATTCTCTTGCTCAAGTTATTTACAGTAATGACTTTTACATAACTTGATAATAGCTCTTACTGATATCTGTTAAAGTTCTATTATAACCAGGCACTACACAGATGTAGGTGAAGTATCACTTTGAAATTGAGACCTTAGGATCCACTGTGATGGGACAGTGGTTTGACAAAAGGCTGAGTAACAAAATAAACCCACATAGTAAACTGCGTGACATGTTTCAACAGACCAGGCAGGAAACCTTAATAAAACCACAGAAGCAAAATGCTTGCAGAAAATGAGGAATCGTTGCCAAAGAACAACCTAAACAAACCTCTGGCTTCTTTGCTCTTGGTTAATTTAAAAACCGATTTTGAAGGCCATAGCTTATTAGATTCCCTCTAGCTTTGCTGTAAGATGACACTTCTGACATGTATATTATGATAACAGGCGCATAGGTTACTTCCCAGGGACCTAAAGGCTGCTTTTGCTGAAAACACTGACCCTTTACATGAGCCTGCAGAGATCTGATGGATGAGTAAAACGGGATGAAAGGCATGGCATCTCTGCCTTCATATTGTGTCTGTCCCCTTTGCTGTTTTAACCCTTGGGTCATATTCTGTTCAGTTCTACACACAGACATGTTGATCACTTTTAAATGTTTGGCCCAAGACTATAAAACAAGGTTAACTTGGCCTATTGCCTATTGATAGCCAGTATGTGTTTTCTTTCTCCTCTCTCTCCTCTAAAGCACTAGCATCTATCTCAGAGTCCAGCCCCACCAGGCCAGAATGTATTATATAATACAATGGCACCAGATATACAAAACCACCCACACAGTGGTCTAATTCATCATAAGAAAAAAAAAACTTTTGGAACAATGTTCCTGACCAATGGAAGTTATTAAACTTGAGCACACCCCAGCAAATTAATATTAACCTGCTGCTCTCTTTGTTCTGCAAGTAACATCTGGGACACCCTTGATCAAATACTGATTCCCTTCAATTGAATTTTCTGTTCAACTGAAGCCCATTCTCCCTGCAGGAGTATATATATTTTCACTGTTTGGCTCAGTCTCATTTCCATAATCTGTGGGTCAAAGATCCCATAATGCAGAGCCACAGCGATGTTCAGCAGCAGGCAGACCTATTATCCACTACTCTTTGAGCACAACAAGGCAGGCCAGGACTGCCCAACAGGGTCAGAGAAGGTGAGGGCACCCAGAATAGGCAAGCATGGCCCCCAGGCCTTATTCTTAGCATTGCTGCCAGTCCAATCACATTTGGACTTTATATTCAGCTACCAGTTCCGTCATGCATAAATAACCTTAATTAGTTGACATTCTCTAAGATATCAGAGAAGCCACTTCTTTCTAAGAACCTCTGACCCAAAGGTAGGACAAAGCATTGGTTTGGGCTTTGAATAAGAAACTAGTTTCTTAGCAACCTGATCTGGAATGTAATTTCAAGAGAGGAGAGTTTCTTCTGGTTAAAAAAAATTTTTTCTGAACCACTTCAATTATTAAAAACCACAGCACATTAAGACTCATGGGAAATTCCCTTCACCTTAAGAAAATGTCGAACTGAAAAAGCAAAGAAATGGAAGGTGTATTGTATTAGGTATATGTCAAATAGAAATGAATACATAGTGGAGAAATGAGCACAGATCACCAACACTGATTTGACTTTTTCATTATTTTGCATCGACCATCATTAAATCCTAAAGACACAAACTTTGCAAGACATTTAGAAATGTCCTTGGCAGTCCTACTCAGTAACAAGGTAAGAGGAAGAAACTTCCAAGCAGTACTCTAGCCATGAATCCTTATATAAGACAGTTTTCATATTGTTTTATTTTTTATTGGTACCAGGGATCAAATTCATGACCAAGCACTTGCAAGGCAGGCGCTTATGCTGCTGAGCAAAATCCCCAGCCCTAGTTTTCACATTGTTGATGCATCTACCTCTATTCATCAGACAGTATAGGAAAAGATTTTGACACCCGTGAAAATCCCTCCAGTAAGAGAAATCACATTTTCATGAATTATTTAGACAATCCCCCACTACTTGAGTTTTATATTAGTCCCTGTATTCACTTTCCGTGACTGCATAACAAACCAGTACCAAGCTAGACATTTAATACAGGTGTCTTACCTCATAGTTTCCATGGGATTAAGGAATCCTCAATGAACCGAACTGAGTTCTTAGTCCAGGGACCCAAAATGCTAAAATCGAAGATTAGCTGCGTCTTCATGTGGAAGCTCAACTAGGGAAAGATCCCTTTTCAAGCTCCCCCAGAAGGTCGCCAAACTGCATTTCTTTGCTGTCATATGTCTTGGAAACAGGTGACAAAGGACTGCTATCAGCAACTAGAGACCAGTATCCATACCAGCATAGATGGTTCATAATATGATAGGTTTACTCTTTTAAGGCAGCAGGAGAATCTCTCTCTCTTATCAAATTTCTTCTAAATCCTTTAAGGAGTCATCTAATTAGGTCAGGCTCACCCAAGATAATCTCCCCCTTTAACTCAACATCAACTGAGTAGGGATCTTAATTAATCACTGTGTCTCTGTTTCTGATCCATGAGTTGAAGAGAATGTTCCATGTTCAAGATTGTTGCAAGCTTTGGTGTGTGTTTCACTCATTAAAAGAAAAGAGAGGCAAATGCTTCTAAGACCATTATTCATAGTAAGTATCTGTTAAGCTCCACTGTGGTTGAACCGTGTTCTAAATGCCAGTTAAGGAATTTTGCTGCGTGTGCAGTCCTATAATTCTAGAATTTGGGAGGCTGAGGCAGAAGAACTGTCATGAATGGGAGGACATCCTAAACTACGTGGCAAGAACCAGTTTCAAAACAACAATAATAAGGGATTCTGTTGCATCTCCCTGTTACTGCATCTTTAACCACATTGTTGCCACAAATCTTTTAATTTCACTATACAGCTGCAAAATTTCTGTTCCATCATTTAGTGTGACTCTTACAGCACTTGAAGCAACTTTTCCAGCAGATCTGTCTACACAAGAGTGCTCAGCAGGTCTGGAGCTGCTCTGTGTGAGCCGGCCTTCCTGCCTATCAGATACACTTCACACACCCCCACCCCCAAGTGGCAGGGTGACACCCACCCATGGCATATGAGATTTTGGGTGGTAGGTATCATTTTTAATTGTGAAATTAATGTCTCAGGAAAAATACTCAAACCCATGATTACAGTGGGAGGCTAAACCCAAGTCTAAAATGAGATTTTTTTAAATGAATTGATTTGAGGAAAATAAGTAATGACACAAGTGGATAGCATATGGCAACAAACCACGGTGTAGCAGTTTAAATTATTATGCCTAGGCAGTCAGGCAGCCTAGCAGTGGGGTTGGCTAAAAGAAAAGAAAATAGCCCACAGTGAAGAGATATCTCAAGTAGTTGGTAAAGCTTAGAAATGCAAAGGTAAGCACAAGAGAAAGATAGCTCTATCCTAGAAGAGGAGATAAGGACATTTCCTACAAGTGAAAAGACATGCTTAAAGACAGTTGCTACCTCTGGAGAGGCCTTCAACCGCACTTAAGACCATATGTAAGGGGGCTGGGGATTTAGCTCAGCGGCATAAGCGCCTGCCTTGCAAGCAGGCAGTCGTGAGTTCGATCCCTGGTACCGATAAAAGACCAAAAAAAAAAAGACCATATGTAAGACCAAAACGAAGAAGGACCATTGAACTTCCATAAACATTCTCCTAAATGCTTCCTTTTGTTCTCAAATTTATTTAACTTGGAAACAAATAAGTTGGGTTTATACAAAATTAACCATTTCAATGGTGGGAAACAGTGGCATAAGAGAAATTAGTAAATGATCAAGTAGTGAACAAACTGGCGCACTCAGCATAAATTATCCGGATTGAGGCTCCAAGTATCCGCTTGGTCTCCAAAAGGTCCACAGATGCTCGCCACGTGAGGCGCTCCTCCCAAACCACACAGTGGATCTACTGGCCCTACAGCAGGCGGCAGGGGGTGAAGCTTTTGTTGGGCGTGGCCAACAGTGCAGCCTGCGTGCGGGGGCGTGCCTGGAAAGGGGCGTGTCTTCTTGGCGGAAGGCGGAAGTTACTGCGGAGTCACGTGAGCCGAGTAATATGGCGGCTACCCAGTGAAAGCTACCGGCGCCTGGTCGGAGCTGGTCTCGTGAGCAGTTAGGTGGTGCGGGTGGAGTGTGGGACAGAGGGGTCCAGGCCCGGGTTCTGGCGCATCGCGCGACGGCAGAGCGAGACAGGCAGGCTCGGGGCGGCGTGGTCCATGAGCCGGCGCCGGTGGCAGCGCGGAGCCGCAGACTCCCCTGGCCCTGGCGTGGTCCCGGCAGCCACGGGCTGAGTCGCGAGGCTCCAGGACCCATCCCAAGCTGCCGCTATGAACCCCGAGAAGGACTTCGCGCCGCTCACGCCCAACATCGTACGAGCCCTTAATGACAAGCTATACGAAAAGCGGAAAGTGGCAGCGCTGGAGATAGAGAAGTAAGAGCTACCGAGCCCCCGCCCTGCCTTTGCATCCCCTTGCGGGTCTCTCCCTGGGATGGGGGCGCAAAAGTAGGGGACTTCTTGTGCCTTCACAGTCAGTGGTGCATTCCCAGGTTTTGGTCCCTCAGCGCGGTGTTTGAAAGCAGGCTATTTGGAGCCCACTGTGAGAGTCTCAGTTTCCCTCTTCACAGGTTGTGATTTGGACTAAGTTCTTTAACCTGCTGGTTACAGTTTCAGTGACATCGTGTAGCACAGTGCCTAACACTTGGTGAGTCCTCTCTGGTCCCCATCAAAACTAGGACACAGGAGCGTGGTTTCTGTAATGAGAGAAAAGTCAAGCTGAGAAATTGCTACTGATGTGTTGCCTGGCCTGGCGTCTTACCTTCTGAGAAGTGACAGAGACTGTTAAGTGACCAGATGAAGAAATCAAGTGCAAACCTCTTGATCTTAAGGGTCATGGGATTGCTTATTTTCTGTCATATCATCCTTCCTTGAAAGTGGAAGTAGGAATAACTTGCCCTTTCTTGATTCTGCAGTTTTGTTACATGTATGTGTAATCACGATCTAACATTTGGCTTTGTTTCCCAGTGTTCAAAATAGAAAATGTTTAAATGTGGATGTTTTTGTTTTCCTTTTATATTTTTTCCCCAACCAGATTTTAATGATAGAGTCGAATGGGTGGGTGGGTGGGTGATTTCAGAAGAGTGGAAAGAAACAGGCTAAAACTAAAACATTGTCAGCCTGAGAGTCAGAAAAGGTAGATAGCAATTCTGCCCTGTCCAGTAGAGTAGCCACTGGCCATGTGGGGCTATCCAGATTTAAATTGTTAATGATAAAATTTTAAAGTTCAATTCTTTAGTCACACCCGTATTTCAGGCATTCGGTACCTACACATGAGCCATACTGTACAGCTCAGATTAAAAAACATTATCGTGGGGCTGGGGATTTAGCTCAGCGGCATAAGCGCCTGCCTTGCAAGCAGGCAGTCGTGAGTTCGATCCCTGGTACCGATAAAAACGAAAAAGACAAAAAAAAAAAAACATTATCGTCTTATTTCTCAAGGCATTGTTGGACAGCCCCATTCTAATCAGTGGTGTGACTCTCATCCTTTGACCTAGTGCACAGTCGTTAACTCGTGGTTTTTTGTTTTTTGTTTGGTTTTTTTGTTTTTGCTGTTTGTTAACTCGTGGTTTCTTAAACTCGGTGCTACTGACATTTTGGAACAGATAATTCTTGTAGTGGTTGTAGTGGGCTGTCCTGTGTCTCTGGCCTTTACCCACTAGATGCCAGTAGCACTCCAGTTGTAACAACTAAAATCGTTCAGCCATTACCAAATATCCCCTGAAGATGCAAAATCACCCCAGTTGAGAATTGCTGCCTTAACTGCTTTGCATTTTTTCTTCCTTAAAATTAAAGGGTTTGGACTTACTAAGAAGAGCTTCTCATGTTCAGTATGTCCATTCTAGCTGTCTTCTCACCACTTTTTGACTGCTTTTTTTCAGAGTTTTCTACTGGTATTCTGGCTGTCCAGTGCTAACAAATTTTAATGAGAATTTTCATATTGAGTAGGGGGACCCAACAATGATGTATAGACATAGGTTTTGTTGCTTTGATGTTATACTGAGATAATCATCTTATAAGGAAATAAAGCTTATTCTGTTTCACAGTTTTGGAGGCTCAGTCCCTGGTCAGTTGTCTCCCTTGCTTTTAAGCATGTGTTGAGGCAGCACATTGTGGCAGGGAGCATGTGATAGAATAAAGCCATTCATCTTATAGCTAGTTCTCAAAGAAAGAAAAGGAACTGAGGTCTCATTGTACCTTCAAGGGCATAGTTCCAGTAACTAGACAATCTCCCAATAGGCCTCACCTCCTAATGGACCCACCACCTTCCAAGAGCACCAAGCTGGGGACTAAGCCTTTTAATACGGGAGCCTTTGAAGTACACTTCAGATACAAACGATAGCATACTTGCTAGGTGTAATGGTACACATCTGCAATCCTGGCACTTAGGAAATTGAATGTCTCAGTTACTTTTCTTGTTGCTGAGGCAAAATACCCAACACCACAAGTTAAAGAAGGAAATGTTTATTTAGCTCTGTTTATAGAAGCTTCAGTCCATAGTCAGCTGGTTCTAAGGCAGGGTGGCATGGCAGAGGGGCATCACAGAGGACAAACAGCTCATAACATTGCCAGGCAGGCAGAAGGCAGCAGCCAGCAGAAGCAGCAGCAGACACCTTTTTTCTGTACCCTTTATATTCCAACCAGGGTTGGAGTTTATTGAGTGGTGCCATCTACACCTTGGATATGCTTAATCCCAGCATCACACCCCTAACCTACATTTACATACCACCTTCCAAACTCTCCACCTATCACCCCATGAGGTTTTGCAGGGGAAGAGGACATCTAGACACAAGCCTTAACACTGAGGCAGGAGAATTGTTCTGAGTTCAAGGCCAGCCTGGACTACACGGCGAGACCCTGTCTTTAAAAAAAAAAAGAAAGAAAGAAACTGTAACACACTTATGTCCACATTGTCCATCACCCATTTGGCGTCTCAGGAATGTCTGGTTTTATCCTAGCTTAAGTCACCTGTTGGTCCTTCAATAGAGGTATTCATTCAGCATTATTGCTACTTCCTGCACAGTCAGCATTAAGTGCTCTTGCTCTGCAGGTGATTTTGTGAGGGTTTTGTCCTTAATGGGGTTCCTTTTTTATTAGATATTGTCCTTCATTTTTGGAAGTCAGAGAAGCTTCCTAGGACCTTAATTGGACTGTAAATTCCTGAAGAGAATAAACTTATTTACCCTCAGCACTTAGCACAGTGCCTAGTAACATGTGACATGTGGAGTCGGCATGATAAACATTTTTGGTGGAGAAGGACATTGCAGCCTGAGGACCTTGCCTCTCAAACTTCTTATCTGCAAACAGCTGCTTGGAAGCTGGTTACAGACCCTCCTACTTCATTCACCCCAGCCAGGCCTTTAGAATGAGGATCTGAACTTTAACAAGACCTGTAGGTGATGACTGCACGTATTTAAAGTGTAAGGAGTGCAGGCCTCAAGGACAGTCTGTTCTACACTTAGAAGATTGTGTTTGAATATACTTTTTGTTTGGACTAGTCAAGGTGACTATCAACCAGACAGACAAATATCCACAGGTACCCTATAAAAGAAAAGTCAGAATATTGTCAGTGTGGATGAATTAGTTCACATGCTTCAGAAATGAGAATGTTTGCCAAGTATCATGGCTCACGCCTGTAACAGTACTTGGGAGGCCGAGGCAGGAGGGTTGCCATAAGTTCAAGGCCAGCCTAGGCTACATAGTATGTTCAAGCTCATTTGAACTACATAGCTAGACTCTGTCTCGGAAAAAAAAGAAAGAAAGAAAAGTGTTTAGGCCGGTTGTTAGACAAATGACCCCTCTAAGACACTCATAAGCCTGCATGATTTGGAGTCTGCTTGGTTGGTTCTATCAGAGCAGGAGCCCATCCCCTGGGGTTCAAGTTCCTGTTCATTAGCTGTATAATTCTGAATAAGCCATTGTCCTCTGCCTCAATGTCCTTATCTGTAAAATGAGAATAATAATAGTATTGTAGAGGTATTTGATTGCTAAAGCTAATGTTATAAAATGCTTAGTGTAGTACTGGGCATGTTATAATTGTTGTATATAATTGTTTCAATAATAACATATATTATGTAATTGTTTCTACCCGTACTGCTTTTAGCACCTTGCTTGGCAGAATAATGGCCTCGCAGAACTGTCCCAATCCCTGCAGTCTGTGTGTATGTGATTTAAGATAATAGATGGAATTAAGATTGCTAATCAGAAGGCCTTGAAACAGGGAGACTATGCAGAATTACCCAGTGGTCTCAGTGTAACCCCAAGCATCCTTCAGTGTGGTAGGAGGAGACAGAACAGTGAGTATCAGAGTGATGTGCCAGGCTCACCCAGCCATCACTAGCTTTGAAGATGGAAGGTGCCACTGGCCTCTGGAAGCTGCCAACGAAGCGGGTTCCCTTCTAGAGCCTCCTGGAGATAAAGCATCCCTGCCAGCACCTTGATTTTAGCTCAGTAATAAATTTGTGTTCTAAGACACCAAGTTTGTGGTGATTTACTCTAGTAGCAAATAGAAAACTGTTACAACTCTCTTGTCATTGTTTCCAAACTTTCTGCCTCTTCTAGACCTTGATCTCTGTTCCCATCATCTCAGTGCCTGCCAGCTCTCGGCAGAAGTGAGCCAGAGTTAGCCGGAGGCTGAAGGCTGGCCGCTCTTCGGGTTTGCCTCAGCTGTTCCAGACCAAGCAGCAAGCCCATAACTTCTTTGCCACCCTGAGACCAGCAGTCACAGTTTTGGTGATTAGGGGTTCCTTTCAAGAGAAACCCCGGAGAATGGGAGGCATATTCCAAAGGCAGAAGTCAGGATTTATTTATGGTTTATGAGAAGGTGGAAGAGTCAGGCTTCCCTGACAGTCATAGTCTCTAGCCAGAATTGCCACTTCGGTGACACATAAGGTAGAGGGGATAATGAAAATCAAGAGGTGTTGCGTGTATTTTGAGCTTTTTTTCCCAAAAGCCCCAGTTAAGCACACAAATGTGTGATTATATTAGTCTGCCCCAGCTGCCGTAACAAAATACCAGCCCGGCTTCTATAACAGCAGGTTATTTCTTGCAAGCAGTTCTCATGCTGAGCAAGCCTGCCTCTGGGCCTGGAGGAAGTCGCTGTGTTAGGTGCGCTCATGTGACTGCTTTTTTTGGCAGGGGAACAGGGAATACTGGCTCTGGTATTTCTTCTCTAAGGGCACTAATCTTACAAGATCAGAGGCCCTACTCTTATGATCTCACTTAATCTTAGTTAATTAAGAGGCATCTCTCCCAGTGCAATTACATCGGGCTTAGAGCTGCAGTGTATGAATGTGGGGGTGAGGAGCAGTTCAGTCCACAACAGTGATCCTACAGATCCCTGGGACTGTGTGTCTGCTCCATCTGGGGTGGTGGGGGCAGAGGGGCATAGAGAAGCTTCTCTGTTCAGCCATCATATGCCTTCATCACACTTCTCATAGAGACTGGGGATAACACTACCCCATTTCACAGGTGAGAAGACAGAGGCCTCTTGAGAGTGTCATCTTCCCAACTTTCACAGCTGGAATCTGGATAGAAAACCTAGGCTCATTCATCTCAAGCCTTCCTCACCAACTTGAATGATTTTCCAGCCAACAAAAGAAGCATACATGTAGTAAAAGAAATTTCGTATTTGGACATAGCTTTGGTGGTCCAGAACTCAAATGCTCAGGTGACAGAGCCTGTGCTACATACGGTGTTTCCAGGAGGTGTTGACAGGGTGTTTGATTGTGATGACAGGCTTCTTGGCCACTAAAAATGCAGAGATGGATGCTTGACTCCACTGTGCTAGGGTTGTGTTGTGGCCAATATCTGATGACAAATGTAAGCTGCTTGCACACAAGACCTGGAGAGCTTTCCCTCCACCACCTCAGCCCAGTGACCACAAAAGGCTAAGATATTTGGGGTAAGATTTTAGTGGCCAGTACAGTTTTTATAGCTTCTGGATTTTAAAGGGCATGGTCATTGATCAGTCCTGATGAGAAAGTTGATAAAACCCTGGGTTGGCCTCTCTTGGGGATTCAGATGTGGGTGCTTACTCTGCTGAGGGCACTCTGCTGGGCACTGTGCAGGCAGGCCCCCTGTCTGTCCCACTGCTGACTGGGAAGATGGCACCTTTTATGAGTAAGTCTCTAGCCTGAGCATTGAGTGTTTCTTTAGCCATACCAGTAAATGTAAGTACCCTTTGAGAAGCCCAGAGTTTGGGCCTCAGAGCTCCTGAACCACGCCTCCGGGCCTGCTGGGACTTGGGGCAGGGGGTCTCCAGCGCTCTGGGATCAAACAAGGTTGAATGTCCCATGCATCCAAGCTCTTTGGAATTTGCGAACTCTGTAAGGGAAAACACTATGGTTGTGAGGCAATTTTTGGAGTTTGGGTCAGAATTCCACTCGGTAGAACCTTTAGCAAGTTGCTTGATCCAGCGGTCAGAGGCTGATCCTCTCACAGACTGTTTGGTTTGGCTTGGATTTTAGAGTACTTTAAATTGAGAAAATTCACAGTGCGATTCAGGTTTCTGGCTTCCCTTAAGGAATTGGGAGCTATGGTTGTGAGATCAGCTTTCCTACTCAGCAGACTGGGGGGCACCAGCCCTCCTTGTTGTTGGCCAGTTCTTCAGAGCCTGCTGTGGCTCCCTTGGCTTCATTCGAATCTCCTGCCTGGCTCCTGGGAGCATTTGAGTTTGTGAACTTTTGTTTAACCTCTGTTTGCTTCAGTCTCCTCATCTAAAAGAAAAAAAAAAGGACAGGGTGAAAACATGCTGAATGGAAGAATCCATTAATATATGATTCCACTACAAGACATCCAGACAGGGCAGATCTTCAGAGACAGCGGACTAGTGGTTGCCGGGCTGCAGGGAAGCTTTTGGGGAAGTGGGCAATGACAGGAAGTACAGAATTTTTCTAGAAGGTGGTTAAAATGTCCTTAAATTGATTGTGTGAACTTTGTGAAGTTCTAAAACCCAACTGACCTGTAAACTTTAGAAGAGTGAATTTATGGGTTATTAATTATAGCTCAGCTTTTAAAGGTAAGAATGTCCACAGAGCATTGTCACAGTGTGAGGAGAGCACTAAGTGTTCACTATTATTGTCACCCAAGATCAAAACAGGCCTCCTGCTCTGTCTCTGACTCTTGTACCACTGCTGGTCAGGTCCCATGCATGCATGGTGTGTGTTTTGTCCGTTAAGTCTTAGACCTTTTCAGCAGACCGCTAGTCTGCTCTCACTTCTATTCTGCTATTTGGAGATATAGGAGTGAGTAGAAACCGAATTATTGCAGGACTCATCAAAGCAGATGGAGGAGACGTGTACCTATATTCTCTTTGGGAGATTGCTGCCTGGCATTGCCATCTGAGTGCATATGTCACATAGGTATGTCACATGGAGTGCTGACGCAGATCATTGGACTTGCCAGAAAAACCAAGGCAGCTCTAAGTCCATGCTGAAGGTTTCACAACTCAGGAATAAATGTCAGCTCTGGCTTTGTCTTTCTGTCCTCCCAGGAGCCAGGAGGAGAGCAGCAGGAGTCCAGGCAACGTTTATCCTTGGTGGTGTGTGGATCCATTTCTCCCTGATGCTGACTTTGCCCTGGTACTGTTACTTGAGCATGTGTGATGCAGGCTTTTGATGTGGCTAACTTAATTCTCTCAAAACCATGCAAATCCTTGTGATCATGAATCCTGCCTTATGGCTGAAGATGTGTCCTCTGAATACATGGGAATCTGAGTGTGGTGGCTGAAACCTCTGCCGCTCAGCATGGAAATAGACACTTGAGCATCACCAAATGAAATGGGACTGGAGATCAATAAAATAAAGAGTATAAAGTATCTGGCAGGCGCTAGTGCAGATATCTGGGAGAGAAGTGGTAAGATTTTAGACACAGGGATCAGGAGAACCAAGAGTAGTGATCTCTTTTGTCGTGATCTCTGAGAGCCCCGTTTCACAACTGATCAGAGGGATTGCAGAATGATTGATTTTTAGACCTGTCATCTGCAAGTTATGTGAACTTGTGTATGTTTCTCTGAGCCTTTGTTTCCCCCTAATCCTAGGATGACTAGAATAGTGCCTAAGCAAGAGGCTTATTTTAAGATATAAGTTAGATATGCCTGTAAAGCATCCTGCACACTGCCTGGCATCGAGCAAGGGCTTAGCCACGGCTGCTCGTTCCCTGCCTTCACAGTGAATGCCAGCTCTAGAGATTCGTTTCACAACCTGTCAATTATGCACCTCACGTGCACTCCCTGTGTATACTGAGGAATGCTTTATGGAAACCTCTAAACACTGGACAGCAGGGGGAAATTAGGGAAAAAGCAAACTGTCACCCAAGGCTTTGGTTCTGCACAAGGGAATTGCTGTTGTAACTGGGTGTGTTCAATTAGCAGCTACAGTGGTTTTAGGAGGTGTCAGGGAGAAACTGATAGAATCGAAAGGACATAGACTTTGTAGGTGTCAGGGGTTCAGACTCTCTGTGGCCCTGGGAAGGGGACTTGGTCTCTCTAGACTGTTTCTGATCTAAAAGATGAAGTTAATGACAGCTGCACAAAGAGGTGGAGGAATAACCGACTCCTGAAATCTGTAGTGCTTAGAAAGTGGTCAGCTCATGTAGCCTGTGACTGTCACTGAGCTCTTATGGAGGCCAAGACATCCAGTGTAGGACCGTGGCTGTGTAGTTCAGAGTGTGACCCCTGGTTTTCTCTTTGTTGGCGGCAGTCCAAACCTGTCCGTGTGCCTCTCAAGGAGGGGCAGACAGGGAGGTGGTCTTGTGACTTGCAGGTGGTGTTAGCAGCTTGGTGCCAGCCTGCACTGAAGCTCATGGCTTCTGGGGAACCCACTTTTCTGCCATTCTGCCACACCTCTGACCAGTTAGACACTGCTGGAGGACACCTCACCAGTACAAGCACATCTCGTTGAAAAAAGTGCTTCAGCCTCTTTATGGGGAAGGCAGGCACAGGAGGTTTGCCTCTGTTGAAGAGAACAGTAAAGCCTGAGCCTTTGTGTCAGTGAAGGGCCCTGGGGATTCATGATCATGAGAGTTTCTAGGCCAGATATTTAACTTCAAACTGCATTCAGCCTTAGACCCCCCACCTCTGGCTCCTAAGCTGTGGATGAAAGGAGAGAGAATGCAGTCTTTTGAAGAGAGACTAAGCCTGGAACTGGGGGTGCCAGAGGTTGAACTTCACGTACTCTGCTTCCCTTGTAGTTGCTTTTCTGTTCTCTGCACTTCCTTTATGAACTAGCGAGGGCACGCTGCACTGGCTCGGAGCATCCTGCAGGAGTTAGAGCACACCTCTGCCCCTCTGAGGGTCACTTCAGGTCACATCATAGCATGTGCAGCCTTCCCCAGCCACCAGCCGCAGCTGTGGTGAGCCAGGCTCTGCTCTGTTTGCGTTTTGGAATCCCAAGAATGGTGCCCTTTGCCCCTACTAATTTGAACAATCAGGCTAGGGGCTGAGTCCTAGCCACATTCCATGCCAATTAGGCCAGCAGGCGAGGTTTAGATTGCAGACCCTCCTCATGCCACCAGTGTTTGCCCTGTAGCTTGTGCCACCTGTCAGCTCTGCCAGCCTCCAGATTCAATCCACTGGCAGATATTACTGATCCCCACCTATCATGCACACAGCACTAGACCAGGAGAGGCTGTCTCCCAGAAGTATGGCATTGTCCTTAAGGGCCCCATCAAGGAATTGTGGAGGCAGAAATAATTTAACTGGGGACAAGGAACAGCACCTTGGTCCGCACAGAATGAGGGATCACTGAGTGCTTCTGGGTTTGGAGATGTGCTCACTTCATGGGACAGTTGAGACAAGCAGGGAGCAGCCCTTGCTGGGCTTTGTAGGCCGAGAGAAGCGAGGGCTTCCAGAAGGTGCCAACAAGAAGTGCGGACAGAGTATGGTGAGCAGGGGCTCCTGAGAAGGCAGCTCCTGGGGACCTGGGCAGGCAGACTGGAGAGGTCTCCTGGCCCTGGTTTTACTGCCCAGCATTTCAGCTGAGAAGGAGGGGCTTGATTAATGAAATGATTCTTCCTGCTTGTGGCTCAAGGAGTGATCCCAGGCTGGGCCTAGTGCCATCTGGGTTGGTGATATTGGTGAGAACTTGTTCGTGTCATTTCCCCTCCAGAGGAACTATTGTTTGTCTCCCTGACACTTGCTTTCCTGGAGATAAAGAATGTTCTGCCCTTAATGTAAGGCTCTGCAGGACCTGGGCTGTCATCAGTGTAGTGGCCTGGGGGCTAGAATCAAGCCCTGCTAGGATTTGGGTGCCCCCCAGCTTCCCATGTTCTCTTTTCTAGACTCCACATACTTGTCACTCTGCCATCAGGACCACATGCCTTCCTCTGTCCCAGGAAGGCATGTGGTCTTCCAGTGCTGTTTAGGTTCATGTCACCCCCACCCAAGATCACACCTTCAAAAATGTATTGTGTCTCCTGCTAATGCCTTGTGTAGCTCCTCACTGCCACCCAGCATGAGATGCCAGTTGCTTGCCCAATCATTCAGGGTCTCCTCTACCATTGGCCTTGGCTCCTACCAAACCACACGCTGGCCCTCCTGCCTCAGCCTTTGCAGGGTTACCCCCGAACACACTGAAACACCTACTCATCCTTCAGAACCCTTTCCAGTGCTCACCCTCATGAGGCCACACTGCATTCCCTCCCAGCAGCTGCTGGCTGTGCTGTCTTCTCCTGGCCCGCCCTCACCTAGCACTCTTCTCACCACACGGACTCCCCTATTTCACTTGAGAGTCCAAGACCCAGGAGCACATCCAGTAGGTAGCTGTCAGTGTTGCCTCGGAGGATGTGCTTCCCAGTTGCATAGTGAATGTTTGCAACCTGAAACTGGAAGCAGGAGAGGAGCTGGTGCCAGGGATGCTAGTGCCACATGGAAGCTAGCTGTCCTTGGGCATCCTGGCCAAGCCTATAGGATGTCCCTGCTTTCTCTCTGGGTAGTGCTGTGACTGGTACCCGCAGAAGCAGGGCTTGGCTTCCTAGGAAGGCTACCTGGGCAGGAGTGGAGAGACATAGCTGTTCACAGTGGGCTACTGTTTTTCCCCATATCCCAGATTCTTCCAGAACAAGGACATTCTAGATCCTTGTAGAATTTAGGAAACTGAGTGTTTTTCATCAAAAGCATTTAAAATTCAAGTTTAAAAAAAAAAGCCATTCACAGTTCTCTAACCAGATTCACAAACGTGTTAGGCAGTGTGAAGTCCCAAATTCATTCTTTTAGAATTTAAAGAAAAGTTCACTCATGCATTGGCCGGAATCGAACCCGGGCCTCCCGCGTGGCAGGCGAGAATTCTACCACTGAACCACCAATGCTCTCCATGTTGGGAGGTGTGTGCACCTCCCTTTATCCCCATTCCTAGGCCTCCTCAGATACATGCAGTGTCAGGTTACTAGTCTGTGATGCTGCCACATCAGCACAGCAGCAAGAGCAGGAAGCAGAGCTCCAGAGCCTGAGGGAGCAGAAGGGAGTGTGTGCCTGTGTGTAAGAGGTTGATTTGCCCTCAGGCCTCAAGACAAAAATTGTAGCTCAAATCTTCCTTTAGCAAAGTGCTGAAACATGGTGTGACTCGTCCTCTTAAGTTTGGGTCCTCCCATCTCATTCCCTTTCTTTGGAGCTGTGCCACTATTCTCAGGTTTCACATGAGCGTCTTGCTGGCCACAGGCCAGGACTCATGGAAGTGAAGCAGGAGTTCCCTTCCAGGTGCAGAGGAGAAGGCCAAACTCCCACAGCTTCTCTGGAAAGCCCAGTGGCAGGAAAGCGTGGTCTCAGATTTGCCGTCTCTCCTTGGTTGAGGAGACCAGCTCCTCCCATAGGATCTCTCTGAGGGGATTGATCAGGAAAAGATGAAAAGCACCATTGCATTGGCCGGGAATCGAACCCGGGCCTCCCGCGTGGCAGGCGAGAATTCTACCACTGAACCACCAATGCTCCAGCTGTTTTCTGCACCATCTGCAGGGCTCTCCTCACAGAGCTGTCCCTGTAACTACCCAGACAGGATCACTGTTTCACCTGGCTGATCTGTCCAATTCGGGAAGCAAATAATTTTATGTACATCCATTCTTGCCTTCTGCTGCTGCTGTAGGAGCTGGGCCCTGTAAATGGCATTCAACTTCCAGCTGGACGCACTTGAGTCATAGACACTCTCAGCCCCTGAGATCAGAGCAAGCGGCACCTTGTAGCACCTGTACAGCACCTTCCTGCAGTACCACCCTACTCCAACATCACCAGCTCAGAGCAGCCCTGTTTTGTCCTCTCCTGTGTGAACCATGCCTGGCATGTCACAGGCCCATACATGTGCTGGACTGAGTCCTTAAACCATTGTCCACTCTGTATCTGAATAATCTCTTCGGGAGTGGTCACTGTCTCACAAGACAGCATGCATGTTTTTTGAACGGCACTATTTATTAGACATATCTAACATTTGGGGGACTAAGGATATAGCTTGGTGGTAGAGGATTTGTCTAACATGCATAAGACCCTGGGTTCAGTCCCCAGCACCACAAAAAAAGAAAGTTCCTAACATGAAGATGGAACCACACAGGGACCTTTTGGACATGACCATCCTTAAAATTCTTTATTGTAATTGGAGCTCGCATTTATGCAGCAGATGAGCAGTGTACCTGCCGTGACTGGATACAGAGGGTAAGAGAGAACAGGCGGTTGCTTTGAAAAGTCCCTGATCTCGAGGTGCCCCTGCCTCTCCCACTTCACAAACACCCCTGGCTGCCCGCCCCTCACTTACTGTACTGGAGATTGAATATAGGGCTTTTGCCTGAGCTACACCCCCAATCCTTTTTTATTTTGAGACAGAGTTTCACTAAGTTGCAAGTTGCTGGGCTCTAAATTGCAGATCTCCTTCCTCAGCCTCCCAGAATGCTGAGATTACAAGTATGCACCCCCACACCTGTCACAAGCCTCCCTAGGCTTCTAAGGACTTCTTTCCTATATTTCTCAAAATCCATCAGAGGCTTCCCTGTTATGATGGGAAATCCATTTCTCCTAATTGGACATGGCAGACTTCCCCCAGGCAGCCCATTCTGTCTCTTTCCCAGCGTTCTTCTGTCCTCCGGGCCCCAGACAGGGCTGGCTTGCCTTTGCTCACACCTCTGAGAGCTACTCAAGTTCCGCTTCTGAGGACTTCCCTGCCCACCCCAGCTGTAGCTCCCCTACCAGCGATCTGGTGAAGCGCTTCTCGCTGCAGATTGACCTTGGTGCCCAGGAGGCTGTGAGAGCTCTCTGGCTTTGCGGGAGCTTCCCTCCCTCGGCCCCTCCACACTGCCCTGGGAGGCTCTCACCGCGATGCACACGCCCACCTGCACGTCCTCCCCGCAGGGTGTTGCTAACTTAGAGGCCACATCCACCCTTCCTCCCCGCTCATACTCCGGTGCTACCAGTGCGCTTCTGTTTCCTTCTAGAAATGATCTCCCTGCTCTTTCCGTGGCCCTAACTGTGTTTCCAGTTCTCTTTACCATGATAGCTGCGATGCACAGAGCAGTTTCTTCCTTGGCCTCAGTTTCCTGTTGCCACACCAGCTCCCTGCCCAGCCCTCCACGCTGCTGCCAGTGGTATCTAAGGAGAGCACAGGTCGAGCTTGCCTCTCCGTTGCTGGAGAACTGCCAGCGGACCATCTTGTCTTGACAGTCTGGTCTGTGTCCTTCCATGCACCAGGCTCCTTGTACTTCCCTGAACATGCCACATCTTTTCAGCGCTCTGCACAGGCCAGCACTTCCCTGAGCTTGAGCTCCCCTGTGCTGGAGTGTGGATGCTGTGTGTCCTCCCACAGATTCACGTGTGGGAAATACGACGTTGGCAAATGGGCCCACCTCTTACAGGCCTTAGGTCATCGGGGGTCACTGGGGGTTTCAGGTCATTCTTCTGTGCTCCCTTGGGAGCTTTTCCAGAGGGTTATTATTTAAGCTGAGCCTGTCCCTGTTCGGAGAGGTCACTGCTTCCTCCTGTACATGTTCCTACCCTCACCACAGCCGTGAGGTGACACAGCCAAAAGAGGCCCTCATCAGAACTAAGTCAGTGCAGGTGCAGTGCCCTTGAGCCTCTGAAACTATGAGCTAAATAAACTTTTTTCTTCATAAGTAGCCTACAGATATTTCATGATGGCAACAACAGCTGACTAGAGGGTGCAGAGCCAGAGGATGCCCCGGATTCAGGAATGTAAACTTGAGCAAGCATCCACCAGATAGTTGATTGACTGATAGATGACACGTTGTAAGTTTGGTCCCCAGTGAGCGGCTGCTTTGTATCCTCTCAGAATCCTGGGAGAGGGGTAGTACCACTGTTTTTATTCTGTTATACACAGAAGGAAACTGAGACCAGAGTAGAGAAGCAGCTACAACCCAACCAACAGCAGAACTGAGAGGACCTGCCCCGGGAAGCTGACTCCCTGATTCCTCTTTCTAAACAAGTCATAGGCCCTCCTAGTTCCAGCTCCCTCCTCCCCGCTCCGGAGCGCACGTCACCTGGCTGCACCCACCCCAAAGCCCCCTGTCTCCTCTCTCTCCAGGCTGGTGCGGGAGTTCGTGGCCCAGAACAACACCGTGCAAATCAAGCATGTGATCCAGACCCTGTCTCAAGAGTTCGCCCTGTCCCAGCACCCCCACAGCCGGAAGGGGGGCCTCATCGGCCTGGCCGCCTGCTCCATTGCACTGGGCAAGGTGGGCCTTCTGAGGGGCAGACACGCCGGTGCCGACCTTCGCTCTGACCAAGCCCTGCAGATCCCGCCCTCCCGAGGCCCAGCAGAGCATTGCAGACCTGTATTTTATCATCAGTCTTTCCACACTTCAGACCAAGGCTTTGCGGCCTTGCAGCTGTGTCCCCTCTCCTGCCTCGGAAGGCTGACTTGGGAAGGGTCTTTGAGCCCACCCTGCCTTCAGAGGTCCAGGCTTCTCCAGGGGCGGCCGGGATGTCACTGGCCCTGCAGGCTGGGAGGCCAGGTTAGCCCGTTGCTGACCTGCCTTCTCCTGCCCTGTCGCAGGACTCGGGGCTTTACCTGAAGGAGCTGATCGAGCCGGTGCTGACATGCTTCAATGACGCGGACAGCAGGCTGCGCTACTACGCCTGCGAGGCCCTCTACAACATCGTCAAGGTGGCCCGCGGCGCCGTGCTGCCCCACTTCAACGTTCTCTTCGACGGGCTGAGTAAGGTGACTGTCCTGGCTGAGCTGAGCTCGGCCACCCACCTCGCTTGACCTCCTGGGACCTTGTGTGCTCAGGGCCCTCTGCCCACATTAACAGATAAGCACGTGGCTTACCACGTGTGGAATACGTGTTGTTTAATGAATCAGATCATTTTTAAGATGAGCTTGTATTAATACGTTTTCATTCCTCCATTAATTCTCTTTTATTGCACTTTACAAAAATATCAGTCTGCCACACATTGAAAGGGAAAAACCAAGAATCCGAGCAGTGCTAACTTCCTGACAGGTGGTGTCCACTGTGCAGCTGCATTTCCCCTGTGAGGAGGAGGGCAGGGATGCTTCTGGCTTCCTAGTGCTCTAGAAAAAGTGGCACCTGTAACGGCTTTGGAGTCCTGCCCGTCTCGCAGCCTGGTGGGCTGCCCTGTCGAGCAGCACAGAGAAGCCTGTGGCCCACTGGTATCAGCCTCACGGCTGCCCTGCACGCTCCCCCCAGGGCTGAGGGGCACCCGGCATCCTAAGGTGGAAAGGCCAAGGGGCGCGGCCACCTGAATTGGTCAGAGCGGCATGCAGAAGTGCTCCCAGGCCCGCTTAACAGGGCGGGAGCCCCACCGACCCGCTTCCCAAGCCCGGTTCGTTTCTCTCCCCGCTTCCCTTCCTGTCTCAGCTTCCCTCACTAAGAGGAGCCCCTTGGTGTTCTGAGCCGCACCGTGGTCTTGCCTGAGTTTACAGTAGGTCCCTTGGCTTACCGTTGACAGTGACCGTTGCCTCGTTTCTCTCCTGTTTCTGGGCCTCATAGTTGGCTGCTGACCCAGACCCCAATGTGAAAAGTGGATCTGAGCTCCTAGACCGCCTTTTAAAGGTATTTATCCTCTGACCCCACTTCTACTTTTAGAAGCTCTTTCTCCTGTCTTTTCATCTTAGAGATTCTATCGTTGGGGGTATTCTTCCTAATTTAAGTTTTTAAGTTGTTATACACTAAAGTTTACTGTTTGGTGTACATCTCTGTGACAAATGTCTAGAGCTGCACCATCCCCATAGATGCCCTCATGCAGAGCAAAGGAGTTCACCCCGCACACCACCCTTCCAGTGACAGTTCTCAGTCCAGGGACTGGGTTTTGCCATCCGACTAGCTCTGTTGGCCTTGATTCCTGCTCTCAGTTGATGCTTTCTGCCTGTCCTTTGGCTTGTGACAGGATGGATTTTCCAGGGTATTGTCCCACCTAGCTCAGGCTTGTCCATTTCCCGACTTAGTTTCCTGGCCCCTGGAGCCATCCCAGAGCCAAAACTTAGCAGATCGGGCAGTCCTCGCTCTGGCTGCCAGCAGCTCACCTCCATCTGCTCCCCAGGACATTGTGACGGAGAGCAACAAGTTCGACCTGGTGGGCTTCATCCCCTTGTTGCGGGAGAGAATTTACTCCAACAACCAGTACGCACGGCAGTTCATCATCTCCTGGGTAAGGTCCTGCCCTGCCAGGGCTTCTCCAGCCCCAGAGGCTCTCTGGTGGAGGCACACTACTCCTGGGCACATCTTGGGCGGTTCTTTCTGCTGCGAGAGGCTTCCCCATTATCTTCTAGTGCCCACTGGCTGCTGACAGTCCTGAAACACCTGATCCACCTTTGTCCCTAAAGCCCATCCAGTCCCTTCCTAAAGGGATACAGTGAACGTGATCACTGCAGGGACCCTCCCCATGGACATCAGCAGTGCTGTGACACCACTTACACAGGGACCCCTTCCCTGCCAGGGCCTTAGGGGAGTGGTACGGAGAGGAAGCCCTAGGCCTGAGCTAACGCTCCCTCCCGCTGCTTCCCCTGGGTCAGATCCTGGTTCTGGAGTCCGTGCCAGACATTAACCTGCTGGATTACCTGCCTGAGATCCTGGACGGACTCTTCCAGATCCTAGGTGACAATGGCAAAGAGATTCGGAAAATGTGAGTAGAGGGAAGGATGGCCAGCCTTGAGAGCCCTGATGGTGCATGCTTACCCTGTGCCCCACCCATGCCGCATCCACAGCAGCAAAAAAGCATGAAACTCGCCCTTTTCTTCTGCTTCTATGCTTCCTGCTCCAGGAGCTGAGAGCTCCTCAGCCCTCAGCCCCAGCTCTGCATGACATCCACTCCCCAGGTGGCTGACTTAGGGCAGCAGTGGGCACTGCCTGGGGCATCCTCAGCCCCGGCTGACATGGGCTGTTTCCCACTCTGTTTCTCACTGGTAGGTGTGAGGTGGTTCTTGGAGAATTCTTGAAAGAAATTAAGAAGAACCCTTCCAGCGTGAAGTTTGCTGAGATGGCCAACATCCTGGTGATCCACTGCCAGACCACAGGTGAGTGCGAAGGCCACACTTGGGCTGCTCCCACCCCTGTCACAGCTCAGTGTCAGTGAAGGTAGGATGGTGTCCTGGTGTGACACTGGAGCCCAGAAGCAATAGAGTGATGGGCCTTGGGGAGAGAAGGAGTCCTGTGGACATGGAAGCCGTTTCCCTTGGTGGAAACTTCTCACTGCAAGCTTGCCCTCGACACTGAGAATTGGAGTGGTGCGTGGAAGATCATGTATCCATTAGCTTACTTTATCAAGCCACAGTGAAGTACAGTTGCTTTATTTAAAAAAAAAAAAAAAAAAAAAAACAGCTACCTGTCATTGGCCCTGAGTCTGTAAGTCAGCTGGATGGTTAGGTCCCCTGGTACTGCGCCTACAGTCAGCTGCAAGGTGTGGAGTTGGGTGGGCTGGGACAGCCTCGCTTGTGTCTGGCAGTTGGCTGTCTGTCCACTGGCTAGTGGGGCAGCTGGTCCAGACCTCTCATCAGCAAGGCGACTTCAGCGGGATTCCAAGAGGGACAGAAGTGGGCAAGGTCCCTTGAGACTTAGGCTAGAACCAGCACACCATCATTGTTACCACCTGATACTGGCCAGAGTGCCAAGGCCCGTCCTGATTCAAGGGCAGGAAAATAGACCCCACTCCTTTGATGAAAGGAGACGCGAAGTCGCATTGCAGAGAGGCACGGACCCAGGGAGGGTAGAGCACAGGACGCTCGCTACCTTCCAACCTGCTATCCAGACGGGACTTTGGAAGGCAGAGCACCCCAGTAAGGGAGTGTTAATGAGGCCAGAAGCAGTGAAACCCCTGTGTTCCCGCAGTCCCCTATCCCATCCTTATCTGCAGTGGGAGGGAGCTCTCCAGCTGTGTGTGCTGACCCCCTCCCCCAGATCCACTGATTCCCCTTCCAGATGACCTGATCCAGCTGACAGCCATGTGCTGGATGCGGGAGTTCATCCAGCTGGCTGGCCGGGTGATGCTGCCCTATTCCTCTGGGATCCTGACCGCTGTCCTGCCCTGCCTGGCCTACGACGACCGCAAGAAAAGTATCCTTCCCTCAGGAGAGAAGGAGCAAGGGCAGCCCCGAAGAGGGGCATGAAGTGGAGGGCTCTGGAAAGGGGGCTCCCTTCCATCCATCACTCTAGATAGTGCTCTAGGGGACAGGTGGAGCTGAACATGGACAGGGAGAGTCAGGGACACAGAATTAATGCCGACTGACCCTGGTCCTCACCTGTTACTTGCAAATGAGGAGCAGCTCTCCTGGGTGCCAGATTCTGCCTTTCTGAGCCCATACTGCTGCACCTTGGGTGGGGAGACCCTGTTGAGGGGGGAGACCACCAGGAAGGGCATCTCATGGCTACCAGAGTGGCAAGGAGACCAGGGACTCAGGTTGGACTGACATGGCTTCTGAGGAGGACTAATCCCCTGACCAGGAAGGTCAGGGGCCTCCGGTTCAGGAAGGACTCCTGCTCCTTACATCAGTGCCACAGGCATCAAGGAGGTGGCCAATGTGTGCAACCAGAGCCTGATGAAGCTGGTCACCCCTGAGGATGACGAGCCAGATGAGCTGAAGCCAGCAGTACAGAGGCAGAGCGAACCCAACCCCAAGGACTCAGTGGCAAAGCAGGCTGGGGCAGCCAGTGGTGAGTAGACTCCACTGCTCCCCCGCCCTCACAGCCTCCCTTACATATGCCACCTCATCATTCTGGCCACTGCCAGTGAAGTGGGAACTGTTACTATCCCCATGCTGCAGGCTCTGGTGGCCAATAAATAGTGGTGTTGGGATTGGAACCCAGGTGATCTTCCCCCAAACGCTTACTGCTCAAAGCCGTGAATCTCCCTCTGGGCTCAGCTACAATAAATCATGGCTTCAGAGCACGGCAGGGAACCAGGCTGTACCATTTGATTCTTGTCTGTTGCCATCCAGCCGTTCTGCTGCCTCTACCATAGGAGTCATTCTCAGGGAGAGAGGGTTAAGGAGGCTACTTCATCACCTCAGAATTCCACTGTGTCTTTAAAGAAAAAAGAAGGAAGGAAAATTGTTTTGGGGGGGGTTGTTTTTTTGTTTTTTGTTTTTTGTTTTTCCTGGTGTGGCACCAATGTGCCTATAATCTCAGCACTCAAGAGATTGAGACAGGAGGATCACAATTTTGAGACCTGCCTGGGTTACATAATGAGTTCACGGCCAGCCTGAACAACATAGCAAGACCTGTCTCAGAAAAGAAAAAGAAAACCATTTTTATCCTGACTGAAGCCTGGGGCTCATCTCTGTTAGCAGGAGTCGTGACATTTTCATATTTCTTTGGCCCCCTGTTTTGCGACTGAGAAGTCACTGATCAGCTTTCAGCTAATGTCCTGCTCTTGTGTAGAACCAGCCAGAGTAAACTGGTGCACACTCTACTCAAGTCCTAAAGGATGACAGAGTAGGGCTAGAACCTGATCCAGGGGCCCAAGAGCTGCTTGAGCCTGGTCTCCTGTTGCCCTTCACGGATCTCTCTTGAACATCAGAGCAGAATGTCAGGCTGTGGCCTCCCCTCTGGGTTTGGCTGGTGGAACTGAGCAGCATTCCTTATTGGACCTGTCTTGGGTGTCAAGTTACAGCTGTGCCAGCACCACAGCAGTGGCAAAACAGCTGGAGGCAGAGTAATACACAGCTGGAGCATTGGTGGTTCAGTGGTAGAATTCTCGCCTGCCACGCGGGAGGCCCGGGTTCGATTCCCGGCCAATGCATGCTTATTTTGGCAGCTCTAAGTGAAGAAAAACTTGGAGAGAGAAATGAATGCAGACCTTTCAAAGGGCTTTCTTAGGAAAAAACTAGAAGAATCTTAAGACTAGACATACTTTGATAGTTTGTAAACTTTTACTGCTATGTGAGTATTAGGTTTTCTCTTTGCTTTCGAATTCTTGTTTCTGAAAATTTGCAGAGTAGGGAAAACTACAAAGATCGGCCTACTAAAGACAGTCAGTATCAAAATTTGACACATTTTAAAGTTTTTAATAGATAATTAAAATCATGCCTTGTAAAGAGTTATACATCTTGCTTTTGGGGAGGTTTGATGATGGATTGTTTTGGGTTTTCATTGCTTTGTTTTGTTTTGTTTTGTTTTGTTTTGCTTTGCTTTGTTTTTTGACTTGACATGAAAGTTAGCACGTCTTCATTCAGTCACAAAGTAGAACAGTGACCACCTGGACCGAGGGAGAAAAGGGCACTGAGACTGACTGCTATCAAAGCCTGGTTTCTTTTGGGAGTGATGAAATAGTCGAATTAAGTCATGATGATGGGATGCGTGGTTTTGTGAATACATTAACAACCCCTCAAGTGTACACTTTAACATGTAAGATTGTATTCAGTGAAGTGTTACGTGAATTGTTGCCTAGTAAAGAAAAAAACGATAAACGAGTCTTGCCTCTTTCCCTGAAGTGGAGCTGACAGCCCTTCCCCACCCTGTCTGCTTATGTGGCAGCAGCCAAGCTCTCTGGGCAGGAACTAACTGCTCCATTCTGTGGGTCATGGCAGCCACTGACACAGTCTGTATGAGCTGGAGCATTGGTGGTTCAGTGGTAGAATTTTCGCCTGCCACGCGGGAGGCCCGGGTTCGATTCCCGGCCAATGCAACTTCTTTTCCCTCTTAAATAGTTTTCATAACACTCTTTAAGCAGCTGCCTACCCAGGAGAATATTACCCTAAACCAGGATACATTCAGGCACCTTGGCTCTGGATTTTACTGCCTCATAAACAGCATTTCAGCGATGAAAAGCACTCTTTATAGTAGTTCCCAGAGATGGCAACAGCTAATTTGACAGCTTCACATCAGCTGTCAACCCTGCTCAGCTTGTAACTAATCTCCAGACTTTTATCAAGATGAGAGTCCCAGCAAGCCAAGAGGCGGAGAGGATGTAGCTATCCAGTGGGCAAGCTCATCCCAGCCTCCCTCTCTCGTCCTGCTGCTCCACCTGGCTGCTCCAGCAACCTCCTGCTCTGTTAATGTGTCTCTACTGGGCTCAAGTCTGTTCCAATGCAGCTACAGTACCATAGTCTTCACGGCACACCTCTGGGCAAAGCCCTCTATGTGTGCATCTGTGCACATACACACCCACACACACACATACGCTGCAGAGCTTCTCCTTCCTAAGCACAGGCCTGCAGTCAGGGTAGCCCCTCCTCTGTGCCCACTGACCCAGCCCTCTCCACCTGCCGCAGCCTCACCTTGGCCCAGCCATTCAAGAGGAGCCATAGTGCAGGCTCCTTTCCCTGATTCTGAGTTCTTACAGCACTTCAAGTGTCCAGCCCACCCACCCTGCATCACGCCCCCTGATTGTCTCAGTTGTCACAGCAGAAATTCTGGGGTTCAGACAACATACCTGAGTCCTGGCTCTGCTCGCTTCATGTCTGTTACCTTTGGACAGCTGCTTGGCCTTTCTGAGGCTCAGGTTCCTTTTTGTTTAGGAAGGTAACAATAGTAACACAGCCTGTAGTATGATTGAGAGTTTCAGACCATTTATTTACATGTATGGCATGTGGCAGTCATCATAGGTGCTTTAGTATTGTTTCAATGTGGGGGTCCCATATAGGGTTGTGTCCTAATAATTACATCATGACTTCAAAATATCCTAAGTCAAAATTGCATTTAATATGAGCCAGTATAGTGGTACACACCTGTAATCCCAGCAATTAGGAGGCTGAGACATGAGGACTGTTGCAAATTTGAGACCAGCCTGCGCTATAAAGTAAGCTCAAAGCCAGCCTGAACTGCATGGCAAGACCCTGTATCAAAAAGACAAAAAGAAAAAAAAATGCATTTAATAAACTTAACCTACCAAATATCATAGTCTGCTTGATCTGGACCCTGCCTCTTACCAGATCAGCTGGGCCATTAGATTCTCACAGAAACTTTTTAAACCCCACTGTGCTGTGATCATGGGAGAGATCTAGGCTGCAAACCCCTTATGAGAATCTAATGCAAAAACTAACATATTTAAATTTTAAAAAATAAATCTCCCTCCTCAGTTCATGGAAAAATTGTCTTCCATGAAAATCAGACCCTGGTGTTAAGAAAGCTGGGGATCCTGACCATTTTGTGTAACTTATTGAACACTGTTCAGAAGGTATGAAACAGAATATTTGGGTGGGTATGCTTTCATATCATAAAGTTGAAAATGATTAAATTAAAGCATCTGTAAGAATGTATGTAATAAGGTACAAGTGCAGGGCTTTTACTCTAGTTATCTTATCACCAGCATCATCTATACACTAATGGGCCTCGTGGGTTCCAAGAGAGGATTCATAGAGGGTTGGGGACAGAAGTTCATGTGGCAAGTGAGGAGCAGGGCCATAAATAGGATTCCCAGTGGAAGACTGTGACCTCCGAGGCGTGCATGTAACAGAACCCATGCATCTGCAAAGGTGAGGGTGGACAGCGTTTGTCAGCACCTTCAGTGGACACTGCAGTAAGGGCCAGTCAGATCCATGTGTGCACAGACCCCAGCCTCCAGAGCTTCCTACAAGGAGCTCACGCAGATCACAGACGAGTGACTGGTGAAGCCGGGCACAGTCACTCTCGGTTGATAGACATTTGGGTTATTTCCACCACTGTTATTTCAGACCATGGGCGTTATGTGTTGGCTCTCTCCCTTTTAGCCAATACTGTATTAGACATATTAATATTTTTGCTTTGTGTTTGCGATGCACTGTAGAATTTCACCATCTGTTTCAGACTGGCTTTCCTATTCATGTAAAACACTTATATCATTACATTAGGTAGATAATGCCATAATTCATTTAACCAGCCTCCCTTATAAATCATTTAGCTGCTTCTAGTCTTATCTTAATCTTATAATCCCTACTAAAAAAGAACTGTTTTACAGAAAAATCTTATATTCATAATTACTTCCTGTGGATAAAGTCTTAAACTTTTAAGTCTCTTGATACTGCTGCCGAGTGCTTTCCAGCTCACTGAAGCCAGTTCCATCCCCACCAGCCAGAAGGGGTCCCCAGGGATAAGCAGGGTTCCAAGGAAGACTATCAGGTGGAGGAGCCCTATGCCGGGGCGTGGGGGCGCACACGGGAAGCTGTGGGGCTGGAGATGGGCAGATACAGCTGACAGACAGACTGACTTTGCTACTGTCTGGGGGTTAGGGTTGCTACTGGGCAAGGCACACAAAAAACAAGTTAAACAGCCTGGCACATACATTTCACAGCATATGTCAAGAGCCTTAAACATTTAAGAAAATCTATTTTAGGAGGTAATTAGGGTGTCGGTAAGGTTTTTCTTCTCTGAAAGCTCTTAGCTGATAAATGCTGTTGGAAAGCCCAAGTAAAGAGAAGGCTAAACCAGGTGTGGTGGCACACACCTATAATTCCAGCATTCTGGGAGGCAGAGGCAGGAGGATTGCAAGTTCAAGCCCAGCCTGAGCACAGTGATGACTTAGCAAAACTCGGTCTTGAAATAAAAGAGGTTGGGGATATAGCTCAGTGCAAAGGCCCTGGGTTCAAGCTCCAGGGGCATGATGAGTGCGGCTAAGGTATTCAGGAGAGGAATCTTCAGAGGACCTCTCACTGACAGGGTTACTCTTGAGCAAAGACCAGAGGAGGGCAGGGGTTCCATAGACAGTAAATATTCCAAGAGAGGGTGGCACCCTTGCAGCACCCCAGGGTGGAGGTGGGGAGCAGTACTTTGGGAAAGCCAAGAGATCAGTGTCCTCCTCAGAATGGCAGGAGCCCTGGAGAGGTGAATGGGCCGGTCTCATGAGGTGGGCTTGTACAGCCCTGAATGGACTCTAGCTGTCTGCTGGCGATGCAGCAGCTGCTGCGGGCTTTGAGAAGAGGAACTCATGGGCAGACTTTGTTTTCACAGACTCGCTCCGGCTACCTATGCTGTAGAGAGTCCGCTTTACTCGGGAGAGATGACGGTTTAGGGGAAGTGGCCTCTTGCTGGGTTTGCCAGTGGGGTGACTGGAAGGTGAGGTGACCGTTTACTGAGGTGGGGAGGAACAAGCAAGGAGCAGGTTTGCGGGAGACAGTTTGGAGTTAGAAGGTGCTGGGTTTCTGATGCCTCATAGACATACAAATGGTGCCTTGGGGCGAGCAGGCTGGGGTTCAGCGCCCTGGTGCAGTAAGACTGGGTGAGAATCAGAGGGAGCGGGTGTATCAGGGGGCTGAGGGCCCAGGACTAGGCTGGGGACACGTGAGGTGTGGAATGGGAGCAAAGAGCCAGCTAAAGAGAAGGGTAAAAGCAGCCGAAGGCATAGAAGGGAGTCACCCGGAGATTTTCCAGGCAGGGGAGTAGCACTGTGTTGGTGGCTGCTGACAGGTGAGGAGGGCGGGGACCAAGGGTGCTGGACTTGGCAGTGTGGTGGCATCAGTGACCAGTGACCGTAGGCAGCTTCTGTAGCCAGTGAGATAACGTGACAAGAGCATTCTGAGTGGAGGGAAGAAGAGAAGCAGAGAAATGGGGTGAGAGCTTGCTCATAGGGGAGTGCAGGCAAGAGACATTTTTCTTTCCTTTTTTTTTTTTTTTTTTTTTTTTTTTTTGGAGACAGGTTCTCACTGAACCACGGTTTGCCCTTGAACCCTGGGCTCAGGCCACCGTTCCACCTCAGCCTTCCCAGGAGCTGTGATTGCAGGTGCACACTGCTGCTCCTGGCTCAGATTTTTCCTTTTTCTTTTTAATCAGAGCAAGTGTACTCATTTCCTGTGGCTGCTGTGACAGTCCCTCAAGCCTGCTGGTTTTCTTGTAGATCTGCAGTCTGATACGGGTCGGCAGGGCTGCATTCCCTTTGGGTCCCCTCAGAAAGGACCCATTTCCCTACCCTTTCCAGTTTCTAAAGGCCACAGCTCTCCTAGGCACATGTCCCCCCAGTCCGCTGTCACAGGCAAGGTGATTCGTGTGATTTGAGTGTAGATTTTGGATCTGTTGCCTCTGGTTCAGCACTCACCAGCTGTGTGACTTCAGGCCAGTCACTTAACCCCTCCGTGTCCCTGTGTCCCTTGCTATCAGTGATGGTGAGACCTAAAGGAATTCGTGAAACACCTAGGAAGATGCCCAGCACATAGCAAGGGAAGGTGACAATCTGAGGTGTCCAAGTCCCTCTCAGCTTAGATTAATTTGAAGCACAGTTCTAGACCATACTAGTTCATCTATAAAAATCTGTGATTCTCCAAGATAAAAGTTCCTTTCATAAAAATTATAAGCTGAGCGATATGGCACGTACCTGTCATCCTAGCACTCAAGAGGCTGAGACAGGAAGATTGCTGTAAGTTCAAGGCTGTCCTTGGCCTACATCATGAGACCCTGCCTGAGAATAATAATGCATTGTCATAATGCTGTCATTATACCTTAGGAAGGAATAAAAATTAAATCCTGAAGATTACCAGATATCCATCCAGGGTCTGTACTTCCCTGTGGACTCAAGATGTCTTTCCTTCGTTTGAGTTAGGAGCAGGCTGTGCACTCTGCAGTAGATTGGTATGTCCTCAGATTGCCTTCTACTTTTAGTCTTTCCTTCCTTGAAATTCATTTCTTAAGAAACAGAAGCATTTGTCCCAAAGTTGTCTGTCCCGTTTTCCCTGTGAATAGTGCTATTCAAACAGGCTCAAGTTCAGAATTTCTCAGCAGGAATACTTGGTAAGAAGTTCTTAACCAAGACCCACAAGCAAAAGTTATAAAGCAAAAAAACCAATATATTGTATTAAAATGAAAGCCCATTATAACAACAAAAAAAAACTTTCAGAGATAACATCCAACGTCCTTTAAATCAATTGGAGAAAACCCAAGGAGAGGAGGTGAAAGTCCATGACTACGTGACAGATGTGTGTTTTAGGATGTGCCAGGAGTCACATTAAACGCCTCACGAGCGTCAGGTCACCTACTGCCATAACATGGCCATGGTGCAGGCACTGTCATTACCCCGTCATGCAGGTGTAGAATGGAAGGCAGTGAAATGACTTGGCCTAGGTCGCACAGCTAACTGGTAGGGGAGGCAGGGCCCAAAGCCGGACCGCGGGGCTGGAGAGTCCCTACTCACAGATGCTGTGTCATCTCCAGTGTTCGAGGAAGAAATTAATACAGAAGGACCTCACAAAATGTTCATGGAGCCGGGAAGCAGAGCATTGAAAGTAAAGCACAGTTTCCTTTTTACTCATCAAGTTGGCAAACCTTTGAGAGATTACTAACATCCCTGTGTGAGGCCTAGGGATGACTGCTCTTCCATTTGGAAGTGCGTGTAAATTGGTAGAATCTTCCCAGAGGGCAGCTTGGCAGGATCCAAGAAAATGCAGTGCGTCTGATCCCTGCCCTCGGCAGCCCCAATCCCCTGGGAGCCCTGCGCAGAGGGAAGCACAGGAGAGACCAGGACTGACAGTGCAGGGGCTGAATGATTGCAGCCACTTTCCTGGCACCCTGTGATGGCATCTGTAAATATGTGGGTTTCTGTGAATCCAGAGGGTGACCTCTGAAAGCCTGGATCCCTGGCACGTCCTGCTGTCCTGGGCCCTGGCCTACCAGAGGGACACCGGGCTGCGGGGACCAGCGCCTGCTCAGACGCAGCCCCTTGTCCTAGTGTTTCATCCCTTCCACCTGCACCCCACTGCCTCTGGGACTAGAAGCAGTGTGGCAGTGTGGACTTCTTCTATTTAATACAGAAGTAAAGGGCTCATGGCTATAGAGGAAGGAGGACCCTGGTTCACTCCTGGAATGGCGCTATCTGAAAACTTGATTTGTTTGGGGTTTTTAGGATATGTTTTACCTGTATAATTTAAAGCTTTGAGGGGGCCAAGGCCAATATTATTTGAGTAACAATATAAATAATCACACTTCTCATTTATAACTCACAGAATAAAGATAAAGATGCCAAAAGAAAAAGGTTGGAATTTTAAGGTTATTCCTTAAGTGGGAAGAATACATTGTGGATGCCAGATAGATCCTGTTCTGTCTAGGAGCAGTAAGTTAAATATTAGTGACAGGTTTTGAGTTGGCCACATGGAGAAAGACTTGGACAGAGCACAGGTGACAGTCCTTTCCCCGAGTCACTTTTTTATCCTTTTGTTGAGATAATTCACATGCCATACAATTCCCCCCAATTTAGATTGTACAGTTCATCGACATCTGTGTATCCATAAAACTATATAATCATTGCAGTCAACTTTAGAACATTTTCAGTGTCCTAAAAAGAATCCCCTCCCCACATTGAGCAACCTCTAATCCACTCCCTCTCTCTACACATTTGTCTGTTCAGGACCTTGCCTAGAAATAGAATCATATATTGTCTTTTGTGATGGGCTTCTTTCACTTTATATGGAGTTTTCAAAGTTCCTGCTTTGGCATGTGTGAATGCTTCATTCCTTTTTTAGTTCTGAATACTTCATTTACTATTCATTAGCTGGTAGACATTTGAGTCGTTCCACATTTTGACAACTATAGATAATGCTTCAGGCTTCTTGTGGATATGCTTTCATTTTTCTTTAGTGTATATCTAGGAGTGGAATCGCTGGTCCTATGGATGCCTTTGCGTTTAGCCTTTTGAGGAACTACTAGACCAATTCCCAAATATTCTGTACTCTTGCCAGCAGTATAAAAGGGTTCTGTTTCTCCACATACACGCCAACACTTGTTGTTTTGTTTTTGTTTTGTTTTAGCCACCTTAGTGGTATGAAGTGGCATCATTCTTTGGGAACTGGGAATTGATTCCACTCCCTGATGAGTGAGGACCTTAAGTATCCAAAAGTCATTTAACATCCATTGCCTTTCAACCAATAAACCCTTGTGAAATTTCTCAGCCATGCTCAGCACAGTGATCCCCTCCTTCGAGGCCCCCATGCCTAGAACCTTACAAGCTGTACCATTCGGAAAGTTTTGGGGAAGAGTGTGCAGGCATTGGGTCCTCGGGGCTCCAGAGCCCTGTTGCTTTTCAAGAGGCTGAATCAAGGTGTTGGGAGTTGGAGCGGAGGGTCGAGGGTTTTATAACTAGGATCTTGTTTATTCAAAAGAGCAACCAACCTTTCATGTCACCTGTTCCTGTTCCTCTTCCAGGAGGCCCTGATGGCTCTTGTGACTCGAGCTTCAGTAGCGGCATCAGTGTCTTCACTCCAGTCAGGTAAGTGATTTTTCCAGCCAGAGGTTTTAGTGCAAAGCAGTCTTCCCCGGGTAAAGGAGACTGCTGCACAGAGTCAAGGCAGCTTTCCAGGACCACTGTTTGGGGGCCACCCTTGTACACATAGAGGGTGCTTGGGGAAAGAAACCGAAGGACACTGAGCAGACCCACCCCAGATTAGAAGCTATTTAGCAATAAATGCAGGCTTGAAAGGCCCAGCGTACTCACAGTGATGACAATAGGACTGTTGCATATGCCTTTGGCTGACACCTTTGGCTTGTCTGGATAATATGTAGCTGACGGGAGGCAGGGTGTTGGAGGACAGTCTGAGCACGTCCATCATTGAGTCTGAGGCTGCTCCCAGGGCAGCTGCTATAGCACAGCATTCCACCAGGGGGCATTGCAAGCCAAGCAGAACCAGCAAGCCCATTCCTCTCCCTCCAAGCTTCCTACCAGATGACAGGCTCCCCCAGGGCGGGAACTCACAGTCCTGTCCAGGTCGTAGTCCCCTGGACCTTCCTGCCATCACTGTTGTGGCCCTGGCATCTGTGTGGCTGCACTAGATGGTGCTGCTTCTACCGTGTTTCTTCCTTATATTTGGCATTGAAGAAAAGTCTGGGGGGAACCAGTCAGTTAGAAAAAATGTGTACCCAATCCTAGGAGGCTCTTCTCCCCAGGTCCATAGGGGATTTCCTTTTATATCTTTTTTTTTTTTGTACCAGAGATCAAACTCACGACCGCACGCTTGCAAGGCAGGCACCTATGCTGCTGAGCTAAATCCCCAGCCCCCCTTTTATATCATTTTGAATTTATTTCTATCCCTAAGATGCCCAGCATGTTTCAGAGTACACGTGTTCCGAGTAGAAATTTGCCCAGACTGCTCCTCTAGCAGGTAGGAGGTCAAGAAGTTAGTGGTCTTTCATTCTCTTTTGCTTAGTGGTCTTGCATTTCCAGAGCATCTGTATGTACCCAGCCCTGCAAGTTTCAGATAAAGAGACAGCCTCTGAATGTGCCCCTGACCTTGAGGTTCTCTGGAGAGAAGGGGGTGATTCTTTGGAGGGATGTCTGCAAAGGAATTGCTAGACACCAGGGGTGGAGGGCACACTGTGGTGCCCGAGCTCAGGCATTGACACAGAGGCTGAGAACAGTGGCATGTGATGAAGCCCAGCATGTGCTCTCAAAGCCTAGCCCATATGTGGACCTTAAGATCAGCAGCAGTGCTCTTACCACTATTTTAATAATGAGAAGGGGCAGGAGAGCAGGACAGTGGCCCTACGGTGGCTGAAGTGGGCACAGGCACTGCCACCGCCATGCCAACGAGAAAGGACATGGCTCAGGCTGAGGTGGTGGCAGCGTGGAAAGACCTATTTCAAAGCCACAGTTATCAAGATTTTCTGGTGGATGGGATGGAATAGACAGGAGAAAAATGAGGGAGGAGTGGCCTCTAGATGTTCAGCCTGAGCCAAGTGCAGGATGTCCTGGTACCCTTTCCTAGCTGAGTGAGAAGGAAGAACTAGTAGGATTGGGGCAGTCCAGCTCAGTGGCTCTGGGCATCCCAGGAAAGAGGAGACAGGCATGGGCGCTGGATTCTGGAGCTGAGGAGGTATAGGCAGAGATACAGGAGACCCAGAGGGTTTGGCTTTAGTCCTGGAGGCCACACGACTCAACATTACAAGTGAGAGCAACAAACCAGATCTCAGATTTAGCACCTCCTTCTGGTAGCCAAAAGCCTGTGGTAGATTTGTCACTGTAATCAGGGCTGTGGGAATTGTCACAATTAAAAGGTACAGTAATGGGACATAGCAGGTGATGGAGACAGGGACAGGATGTGACCAATGGGCTGAGCCTGCACTACTGGAAAAGGCCACCTAGAGGCCTTGGTTCCTGTCTTCAGGCAGGGAACCTGCCAGCTGGAACCAAGTTTGAATTTCTGCCTGTCATTCAGGAGCCAGTGCTGAATTGGCCCCATCTAATATTAAAAAGAGGAAAAAGAAAAAAAAAAAAAAGGAACAGATCATCTCTCAGATGACCTGAGTCCCTGACCATGCCAAAGAGAACAGCCCGACAGCCAGGCAGCCTTGGCTACCGCCTACCTCCTCTAGTGCTGCTGAAGGGAGACTGGGCTTGGACAGGAGGGCATCATCCAGGGGAAACAGCCCACCTGCAGTGTTCCCGGGACAGCAGCTGTAGGGAGACTAATGTAGAGCAGAAACATTCTCATTTTTTTTAAGACAGGGTCTTGCTATATAGTCCAAACTGCCCTTGAACTCTTTGTGTAGCCGAGGCTAGCCTCGAACTCACAGCAACCCTCCCACTCAGCCTCCAGGGTGTGTGCCACCGTGCCTGGCTCAGAAGACATTATTGCTTAGCAGTAATTGCCAGAGATGGAGATAGTCCTGAGCCTCTTAATGGTCATTGGCCATGGGAGAGAGTGGTAGAAGCTTCAGACCCTTCAAAAAGATTCCGCGCTTGAACTACACCACAGGAGAAATCCCTGACAGGACATCAGCTCCCTCTCGTGCCTCTGCCTGCTTTCTGGGAGTGCAGGGAAAGAAAGCACCAGGCCCAGGCTTAGCCATCGAGTGAGCCACTGGCAAGCAAGGGACAACGGGGTCAGTCTGTGTGGACAGCAGAAGTAGCTCTGATGAAGTGTGAGAGGCGGGGTGGGCAGAGGACTCGCCCCCTCTGCCTGTGCACACTAGGCCCTTCCTTTCCTGGGCCTGCTGGGGAGCCCAGGGTGAGTCATCTCCTCGCTGCCATGCCTGTAAACTGGGTGTAATGGGCCCGGCCCTCATCAGGCTACAGAGTGTAGATGAGTTGAAATGTGTGAAGAGCATGGTACAGTACCTGGCATGCAGGAAGCACTTTACACAGTTTAGAGTCACACCGATGACACGAGAACCTCCTTATCATCCCCACTGTACAAACGAGGAGACAGACCAGAGAGGCTAACTTACTGCTCAGAGCCACTCAGCAGTTAGTGACCAAGTTGGAACTCAAGCTGGAGGTATCTGGCTCCAGATTCCCTGCATTTAACTCAGTCACATTTGGAGACTTCTAGAAGTGTCGTGTTAGCCTCCCTACCTCATTTGACAGGCGTTGCCATGTGAACACCCTTCCCTCTGGCACCTAGGTTTGTGTGGTGTCCTGGGTGGCCTCTGGTACAGTTCTGGTGATAACTGGCTGCTCTAAAAGGAGAAAACTAGAAATCACTGCCGCCCAGCCCTTAGCAACTGCTGATTTAAAAAAAAAGTATAAAAAAGGCAACTCGGAATTCAGAAACTACTCTATTTTTAGATTTACCTTCTCGCTTGATTAGAGATGGAATATGAGTACCATAAAAAGTTAGATATTACTGAAATAAAGTGTTGTCTCCCAACGAGCACCCCTGGAATGTATTATTATTTATGGGTAGTATCAGAAGCATTATTCAGTAGGTCTGTATTTTAATAGCTGTGGCAGCGCCATGCACTTGGAAAGTATACTTCTTATATATGTGTAAGACATTCGTTACGAGATGCTTTATGAGAAAATACTCTGTGAAAATGGGGTTTTGCAGACACCTTGAAATAACTCAGAAGCCCCCAGGAGTGACCCGTCTAGACTTTTTGGAACCAGTGTGTAAATGTATTATAAACTGCGCGAGCTCCCTTCTATTCTTGTTGAGTAAAATCACCCAGGGCAGAAGGTGCCACATCTCAGCCGCTTCAGCCCAGCAGAGGGGACCTGAGCTCACTGTGCCAGGTGCTTCAGCTCCTCCCGAGCGTGCACAGGGCTCAGCAGCCAGCCCCACCCAGCAGAGCAGCTGGGATCCGGTGCAGCTTGGATCCAACCTTTTTGCAGGCACTGAGGTCGGTCTCCGCGGTGCCCAGTATGCACCTGCTCCCGTGACCTTCATCTTCTGCCAACTGGAGGAAGAGAGACACAGGGAGGCCACCTCCAGCCAAGGGAAGGAACGTGCTTTCGGCACTTGGCCCGAGGCTTAGGACAGCCGCACTGTCTCCGGACCTTGGTTTGTTCAGCTGTGTGGGAGGATCAGGTTACACGAACCATGAGATCCCTCTTACTTACCAGGTTCTTGGTGGCTGAAGCTGGCACCTGCCTCACCAGCAGTTGGAGGACACTGGTATCTGGGGAGGTTTGCTCTCATCAGCATTTGCTGCAGGGGAAGTTGGAGAATGTCATCGCACATGGTGCTGCCAGTTCACACACTGGCCATGAAATCCGTCCCTTCTTAGGGCTGTGATAAGGCCTCTGAAGGAGATCCCTCTAGGGCTGCCCAGAAGCATTCAGGACTCATGTGAATTAGAGTAAGGGCTCAGTCTTCAGAAGGAGCAGCCAGCCTGTTGTCACGGGATGTGGCAGTGTCCTCGACAGGTCACCGTCAGGCCTGGCCAGGTGGCCTCTTTCTCCATATACATATCTCTGACAAGGTATGTGTCTCCTGGGATAGTGGTGCACACCTGTAATCCTAGCACTCTGGGAGACCAAGGCAGGGGGATCACAAGTTTGAGCCCAGCCCAGGCACCTTAGCAACTTGGTGAAACCCATTTCAAAGTCAAAAGGGCTAGGGATGAGGCTCGGTGTAGAGTCCATGGGTTCAGCCTCCAGTACCAAGGAAGGAAGGAAGGTACACTAGCAAGTGTGCAGAAACAGCCTTCCACTGATACCTGCGGCTGCCAGTTCTGCTGACTGTGCCAGGAGATGGAGGCGATGCCACCATGGACCATGCTGAGCCCATCCCGCTGCTAGAAGGCAGTGCCGTGGGGTGGGTGTGACCACATCAGAGTCACACTGCTCAGATTCAGATTGCAGGCACCACTGCTTCTTGGCTGTGTAACCATGGCCAGGTCACTTAATGTCTCTGTGCTTCTCATCTCCAAAATACAAATAACACAGCGTGGGTCATGGGGCTGCTGAGGTAATGACGTGAAGTTGGCAGGTAAAGCACTCAGCAGGGTGCTGGCCGTGATCACATTGAGAACTGTCGTGGTCATGTTGTCAGAGCAGTTACTCCCCTTTCCGAGGCTTATGCACCCCTGGGCTCGAAGCTGGGGACTTGGCCTTGGCGCAGCCTTCCTTCCTTCCGCAGCTGTAGGGCAGGGCCTCTGAGGGTCTGGATCAGCTGAGCTATGGCAGTTATATGCCATGCGCAGGCTACTCGTGATATCCTGAGCCCATGCAGCAGCCTGAGAGCCCTGCGACTCCCACTGCAGACCTCAGGGCACAGAGTAAAGACAGGCCAGGGTGGGGCGGTCTCCCCTCACCATCCGCCTGCGTCGTTCACATAAGGCCCAGGGCTGCAGTGGGTGTCTGCTCTTCGGCTGAGACAGAGCTGCTCCAGAGAAGAGCCAGCCAAAGGGAGCACACCAGAAGACCTCTGCAGGAGGGCGGCCAAGACGGGAAAGAGAGACCTGGAGATCAGACAGGAAGTGCTGGCCATAGGCAGAAGGAAGAGTCTCTAGGAGATTGTGAGAGCCATGGCTGATAAGGAACCACTGAGGAAGTCGGGGTTTGGACTGCTGCGACAGCCACACGGCTCCAAGCACCTGAGCTGCAGCCTGCTGTAAGCAGAAAAGGCACAGTGGATTTCGAAGGTTAGGGTACAGGAATGTAAAGTATCTCATTAGTAATCTTTATGTCCATCATATTGATTACGTGTTGAAATGCTAATGATATTTTGGATATATTGGGTCAATTAAAATATTTAAATTAACTTCAATTATTTCTTTCTTTTCAATTTAAAACTGGAGAATGTGGAATCTCATTCGTGGCTTGCTCAGTGTTTTTGTTGGACAGCGAGCCTGAGAGCCGGTAAAGGCTTGTGGGGGCCACGTCGGCCGCCTGGACCTGTCTGCGCTTTGCTTTCCAGTGTCGTAGGCTGCCAAAGCATTTAGTTGTTTTGATGTCCTCAGAAGACACCAGGATTTTCCAGCCATGTGACTCCTGGGGAAATCACAATTCCCCCATCCACCCCCAGCTCCTCTCTGGGCTCTGTCACTGTCACACAAGCCTAGATCTTCTGGCCCCTTGAGGATGGACGTGCCCACACTCTCCCCTAAGCAGACACCGGGGGGCCATCAAGCCATATTAAATAGCAGTTCCGCCTAGCAGTTCCAGAGCTCAGAGTGGCGCCCTGTAGGAATTCACATCACATGAGCTTCAGAGAGGCCGCAGGCGAGTGAGGGCAGCACAGCCATCGAGCTGCTGATCCAAATGAATAATTAAGCAGCCTGGAAGTGCCACCAAGGACTATTTTATACTGGCGGGCAACAGAACCAGCTGGTCTTGTCCTCAGGGAACATAGCCTGCCCCATCGATATCGTGTCACGTGTCCCCACCCCCAAAACCCAGTCTCAGCCAGAGAGCCAGGCTTTGGGCAGAGAGCTGACACTGTCCTGTCAGTACCCAGCTCCTCTGGCTGCTTCCTATGTCTTCTCTCTGAGAGACCAGCAAAGCTCAAGCCCTCAGGAGCTGGGACATTTCCTGTGCCTCTTGGGGGCATCCACACATTCTCAACAGTCTCCCGTTCTCCTAGGCAGAGGCTCTGTGGCCTCTTTGACTCAACAGAAAGCATTTCCACTTTGAAGGCATAAGGGTTCTCTGCTAGACTAGCCCTGCCAAGGGCATGCGCAGCAAAAAGCCACAGATCCTGTTCTCATGTGACAAGCATTCCTTAGTGGCCTGGGTGTTGCAGAGTGCTCCTCTGTACTGTCTGGACATGGTGGTGTCTATCACCAGTGGAGGGTCTCACTTAATTCCCCAAAGACTCCAAACAGCCTTTTAGCCCAGACATCTGGCTGGTCAGTTCTGAGGCACTGTGCAAGCCAGGCTGGTGCTGGACACAGAGGTAGCATAATTCCTACCTAGCCACAGGCTCCAAACTCCTTTTCAGAGGGTGGAAGGAAGCAGAGAGAGAGAAGCAAGGCCTCCATTGAGCTACCAGACTGGGCTGGGAGAGACAGGATCTGCAGAGAATCTGCTGTTGTCTGCTTGAGCATGCACCCCAGGGCAGCAGGGCAGGAGCATGTGGTTCTGAGTTGAGGCCCAGGGGGCGCTGTGGGTATCATGGGGCTTCATCCGGCTCTCTCTCCTGTTCTTGCCCACAGTACTGACAGGGCCCCAGTGACCCTGAACCTCGACGGGATCGTGCAGGTCCTAAACTGCCATCTCAGTGACATGACAATTGGGATGATGACCCGAATTGCAGTTCTGAAGTGGCTTTACCACCTCTACATCAAGACTCCCCGCAAGGTAAATCCCAGGCCCAGCCCCTGAGGAGACCCCTCCATGCCAGGCAGCTTCTTCCAGAACCACGTTGGCCTGCTCACAATGGCAGGGCCTCAAGTCATTCCCATTCTGGAGGAACCTGGCAAGCAGAGGCATTAGCAGATGCTGTGGGGTCCATGGTATCTTCCAGGGAGGGACGTGGTCCAAGCAGCCCCCCAGGATGCTTTCCTAAAGGGAACTCTGTCTCACCACTCATCAGCGCCCCCTTCTCTGCTCTCCAGATGTTCCGGCACACAGACAGCCTCTTCCCCATCCTACTTCAGACCCTGTCGGATGAATCTGATGAGGTAGGTCACCAACAGCATCCTGTCCTATGGAGCACTGGCTGTCGGCTCCCTGTTCGGTGACTTGTGGGGTCCCGTCACTGAGGATGGCTTGTTTGGTTCCCGCTGTACTCTTAACATCACACAATTGCCCTAGAGATAAAAGTGTATCCAGTGCTGTGAGTTTGGGGAGCCAGGACACTTCTGCAGGCTCCTCCAGAGCGCCTGGGATAGACTGCCAGTGAGGACAGGGGTCTGCAGACCCTGCAAAAGTGTTGAGATTGGGGGAGCACAGTTTTGGGCTCAGGCTCAGTGAGAGGAAGGTCTGTCCTGTCCTGCTGCCCTGCTTGAGGCAGACTCTTGCATCTCTGCATATAGGTTTCCTTCTCCGTCCCAGGAGGGGAGCAGCAGGACCTAGCAGTATCATTATGAGAACCAAATGACCCATTTATAATGTCGAGTGCTGTGCTGCGCACATGGTGAGTGTTTGTTTAGTACTAGTTGTTGTTTTTTTCAGTTAAAATCCACTGTGACCTCCAGTTTGAAATTGACTCCTTAAACCATGCTGCATTAGGATCACCAAGAGCCACTGGTGTGAAGGAAAGTGGCTGACCTGGGTTGGAAAAGTAACCCCAAGAGAGTCAGCAAGCAGATGCTGGCCTGGGGTAGGAGACAGGGCACCCCAGGGCTTCCTGTCCTTGAGGGGAGCGTCTCCTGCAGTCACTCACCATTTCCCCACTGTTCTCAGCAGCATCTGTCCCAGAGCTGGGCAGAATAATTCTTTTGGGGTTCCCCTGCCTCTCAGCCAGGGGACAGGTGTTGCAACTGAGTTCTCCCATTTGCAAGGGTGGCAGCCTTTCCTCCAGCCACCGCAGCTCACGGGCCAGATGTTGATTCTGGTGGTTGAGATGCTGGTGCTCCAAGCCTGACGCACCCCTCTCCTTCCCACTCAGCACTAAGGCACTGCGGGAGGTGGCAGAGCCGTGTCCACAGGCCTACCCATGCTGCCCAGTAGGACCACAGGAGTAGACAAGGGTCACGGGAGAGGTCACTGCTCTCAGTTTCACAGGAATGAGGTCTTCCCTGGGCTTGGACCCAGCCTGTCCTGCAGCCTGGATTTGCTTTACTAAATGTGGGCTGAAAAGAGAAGCATATAGGCAGGTGTCCGCTATAGGTCCTCTGAGGTTCGCTGCAGTTCCAGAAAATTCCCGAACAGATGGTGTATGAGTGCCAGCCCCTCCTGCCTGTCCACTCCCCCTTGCTCCCCCTGCGCCGCCCCCTGCGTGCTGGGCCCAGGTGGGCTTGGCCCAGTTCTGCCTGCGAGCTGGGCGTGACTCACTGCTTAGCTGGCCCTCTTTTCAGAACAGAAAAGAAGAGGAAAGCTCTGCTGATTGGTGCCTTCCTCAGGCTTCGCTGGAAGCAGCTGAGTCTTCAGTCCTTTAAATTGAGTTGTTTAATCCCATCCAGCTTTCTTTGCTTGAAATTGCCTTTTGTGTACGTGTGCATTTAGCGGGAGCGCCAGGAGATGCAGCCCATTAAACTGCTGTCTTCAGGTTGCGGCTGGGAAAACTCGATTTGCTGAAGTGCCAAATGTTGTCAGGGCTTTGGGGCACATCTTGTGGGCCCCGTGAGGAGACGATTAAGGCTGCTTTTGGGGGCAATTGAGGGAGTGCTGTGACAGGAGGGAAGAGTCCCTCTTTCGCATCCCTCTAGAGGAGGGATTTGGGGACCTTGCTAACCACTGGTGAGTCATGCTTCTGCTGCATCCTGGTTCTTTACCAGAGTCCCATTTCCAGATGGCCCTTTCGCTGTCTCTTTGACCTTGATGAGGCACTATGTACTTGGCACTGGGAGTACAGTCATGCACAAGACAGTCCTCTGCTGCTGGAACTTCCTTTGTAGAATATCCAGGAAGTGGTTTTTTTTGTTGAGTTTTTTCCAGATATTTCCAAACACAACTCTAATCTCAAATCAGAGCTCGCTGAAGTTCAGAAACCATGTTAGTTCCTTCTGTTGTAGTAGCTAGAGAGCTATCAAACCAATTTTGTAGGAGACTTCTGTTATTTCCATTTCACAGCTCAGAAAACAAAGGCCAGGAAGGTTAAGTAATTTACATACAGCTAGGAGGTGGGGGCACCTACATGCAAAGCCAGACCCATTTGACTCCAAAGCTGTCTGCTTCATTGTTGAACTACCAGGCCTGGGAGCCAGTGCAGGGCTGGCTGAGGAGGTGGGGCGCTGGAGTTGAGTTGCATTTCCATTCCCATCCCCTCCTGATTTCTCCAGAAAGGTCTTTGGCCTTTTTTTTTCCCCATGATCCAAAGTCCTTGAGCAGAGTTCTCAGTCTGGTGTGGTGATACATGTGTATTCAGCCCTCAAACCCTTTGTTCCGTTGTCTCATTGATTTGTAGAAGCTCTTTGTATATTTGGGACACTCAACCTGTCACCTCTGTTGCAAAGGTCCTTCTCTCGGGTAGAGTTGTTCTAAACCCACATGCTCTTCCCTGGGGCAGAGAGCCACGGGCCTCAGGGGACATCACACACACGAGCTTTAGTGATGCAAGAGCTGGGCACAGGGAAGGCAGAGCTCAGAAACCTCACTCTGCCCCCGCTGCTGTCTTCCGCAGTCCCACTGGCACGTGGCCTCCCCGGCATGCCTCGTCTTCTGTTGTTCCCCAGTGACAGCTCAGTAGGCCACACCTTTCTGGCATCCTCTGTTGTCTCTGCTTTTCTGTTATTCAGGCGAAGTGGCTGTTTCCTCAGTATCATCCGCTCCTTATAGACATTATCCCCCTTTTGTCAAAAGAATTTGCAGGTGTCAAATTAATATTCTTGGCACTGAAATAGAAATCATTCCATTAGCTAGAGATCCAGTTACTTGTTGTTTAAGAAAAAATGTGACCCTGATTTCCCCAGCATGGAATGCGGGACACATGCTCAGTGCTTCCCGCTGGACCCTGGGAGGGGGGCGCTGCTGCATCCCCTGCCCAGAAGATGCCACTCACGAGCTGCCTGTGAGGCAGGCAGCTGCCAGCTGCCAAAGAGCTCGGCACAGAGCATCCACAGGGTGGGGGTCCTCTCCGTGTTCCTTGCTGATGGTGGGCAGCCCTGGAGGGGCCACACATTGACCCCTCACTCCTAAGCACAGCTGGCTCCCAACCTGCATTTAAAACACTCAGGGATTGCCTCCAAAAAGACTGAAAGGACATCTGTCCCCGAAGAGTGAGTATAGATGCTCTAAACAATGGCTGCTAGACCCAGGCCTGAATCCTGGCCCTGGCCCTTCCCTGTGAGGAATGTTGGGTGAGGAGTTAACCTCCCTGGACCCACGCAGTGTGGCTAATGAGGTCTCCATCTGCCTTGCAGGCTGTGTTCACAGAGAAAACCCTGCAGATTCTGCCGCTCACTGCCACCGTCACTTGCCTGTCCTCACAGTTTACCTAAGCCTTTTTGTGAGGCTGAACTCCCTTTCCCAGGGGCAGGCGTGTCCCTAGTATGTCATCTTGTCCTTTGAGGTCTTTTTTTTAGGTCTTATCCACTTGCTGTGAATGTAACTCTCGGCAGTCTGCTTTTTTATTAGCACCCCTTTATGGTAGCATTCCCCCTCTGTGGTGGTACGGCCTGGTGGCTAAGAGCATGAGCTTTGGCTTGCACAGGCCAGGCCAGGCCCAGCTCTGCTCCTTCATGGTTCGCTGACCTCAAGCAAATGACCCAGCCTCTCTGGGCCTCAGTTTTCTTATCCATAAAGGAAGAACAAGAAAAGGAGCCTCCCTCCCAGGTGTGTTAGAGTCTTGGTCAAGTGAGATGGTGAACGTCAGGTTTCAGCATGGGAGCTGGCCCGTGGCAGCCTGTGGTGGGCAGGAACGAGCACACTGCTGGTAATCATTGCTGTAGCAGGGCTTGGAGACTCGTGTATGATCAGCAGGATGCACCCTGGATCTGCCCAAAGCCTTCCTGCCTCAGCTGCTCAGCTTCAGCAGCCAAACTCAGACCGGAGGATGTTCTCTGTCCTCAGTTTCCTGCCTGTCTCAAGAGGCCTAAGGAGCAGAAAAGTGTTTGAGGGATTCCATGTCATAGAAAGTTAATCAGGGTCAGAGTGGACAGCTGGACCAGTGTCCCTCTGTGTCCTTCCTCTGTCCCCTCAGTCTCCCTAGGATCCCTAGGTTAGAGCAGGAGTGAAGTGGCAATTCAGTGCTAGTGTCGCTCACCAGAGCTGGAGCCTCACCCTCAGTGTGATCCACAGCGTCTGGAGAGTGCTCCCCGGCTCCCCGCAGGCAGGGCTTCAGCTGGCCACCCCAGATGCAGGGAGAGGAGGAGGAAGGGCCTCCATCCACAGCCTCTTCCTCAGAAGCAGAACCTCTGAGATCAGCAGTCAGGCCCATCACTGTGAACGTCTTCACAGTGGGACCCCCCAGAAGCAGCACCCCGTCTTATCGCCTCTTAGCTTCAAAGTCACCATTTTTGGGCGTTTATGCTGATGTAACTGGTGCAGAAGCAGCAAAAAGGAGAACCGCCTTTCCAGGTAATTTGGAAGGCAGCATGATTCACAACCGTGTCATTTCTCGCACGAAAGCCCACTAGCTGTGTGAAGAAAGAGCCAGCTACCCACCCAGAGTGGCACGGGCTGTGATCTCGGAGGAGGAGGGCAGCAGAGAGGAAGTCCAGGGAGCGACTTACGGGCTTTTTAAAAAGGCGCTCAGTGATCGACCCCAGTTCAAGTCAGATGCTGCCATCCCTGTCGTCTACCAAGTGGGACATCTCAGAAGGGCCCCAGCCTACAGGAGAGCTCACAGGCCACCCCAGTTTGGACTGAGTTCTGAGGAAAGTGGCATTGGACATCTCGGGGTATGGCCATTCTCTTTGGTGCAAGCCTCAGCCTGTCCTCTGGTCTCTCTCTTGGCCTTTGGGCACCTCACCAGCAGGACAGGTCACTGGGGAATGACCCTCCTGCATTAGACTGTATTTGAGGGATGCTTTGTGTGGTAGAAGAGGAGAGGATTTCATCTGTTTTCATGGTCCACATCTCAGGAGAAATGGAACGGAAAAACTGAAGAGGTTCTCAGCCCTCCCAGGAGAGGCTTACCCTTACCGGGCCACAGCACATTGCCAGAAAGAGAAACCAGTCAAGGTTCATCGGAGAGATGGGAGGAGTGGCAGGGTTGCGCTACGGCAGCCTTGTTTGTACGGAGCCCAAGCCCCCCCGAGAAGGTGTGGGGTGAGGCTGCCTCGGGCCTCCTCTGTCTCAGGGCAGGAGCAGCCCTGTTGTCCCATCACGTCCCTTCTTTTCTCACCCTCATCTACCCTGTCCACCTCTTGACTTCCCCTTTCCCAAGGAATCCTTATGGCTTTGGTCTGCTGGGCTGCTGCCCTGGGCTCCAGGGCTCGGCGTTCTGCTCTAAAGGACTTACTTAGTGATGAGACTTTGGCATGAAGTCTGCCCCAGGGAAAAGCAAGATGTGACGGAAGGTAACAGAAGGCTCTGGTCCCCATCTTTTCCAAGGTCACGGGAGCTGCTCGCTCCTGTCCCCTGAGGGAAGGCCTTCCAGTAGAATTTGGCCATCCTTTACTGCCCCAGAAATGAGGGCCTGCACTGACCAGCAGCCCTTTGGCGGAGGGGGGCTGGGGAGCTGGTGATGGCCCTGCTGATGCTCCCACTCCTAGGTTCCAGCATGTCCGCAGTACTAAACTTTACAGATGTGTACGCTGTTAACATTGTATCTGTCACCTTAACGGACCTGCCAAGTGGCCCTAGAGTGGTTTCAGTTGTCCCGGTTTGACTTACGACCAGGTTTAGGTGTGAGGAGGATAACCTTTCCAGGGTCACACAGCCAAGAGCCAGAACTGGGCATCGGTTATATCTGATTCCAAAGCATCTGAAACCCTGCAGGGCTCCCCATCTCCTGCAGCACTGTGTCACCCAGGTCCAGCCCCTCACTGTACTCATGGTGTTTTGTCCTTGCCTAACCTGCAGTTCTGGGCGCACCTTCTCTGGCACTGACTTTGACCTTGTTCTCCTGCCCCTTCGAAGGCCCCTCTGAGCTACTTCTGGCCCACTGATGGGCTAGGGAGGTGGCAACTCCCCTCCAGGGCTCAGGCCATAAGCTGTCTCCATCCCCTGCAGAAGATCTGGAGAGGTTGCTGGACCACTGAAGCGGGCCAGGGACCAGGGGGAGGCCTCTTGTCCCATGCTCCCAGATGTGCGTGGAGCCAGGCAGGTTGCATGATGCCTCCCCTCCATTTTCTCCCTAAGATGCTGGGCTTGGACTGGATTGTCTTTGGTCCTTCCCAGCTCTGAGTTTGTGTGGTCCTGACTCCACTCCCTGGAATACTAATGCTGCCCGCTCAAAAGTGGACAGTCTTCCCTAAGAATGGGACTTGTTTTTCCTTCTCAGTTCCTTGCCTCTGTTTTTTATTTCACTCCAATTTTCATTCCATCCACTCTCCAAAACAAACAAAAACACCCTCTCTATGCCGGCCTCAATTCTACAGATTTCGTTAAATTCATATCCCAGTAAGGTAAAAATCTTCACCCAGATGCCTGAGGAATAACATGTCAGTAGCAGAGATCTTGATCCTTTTTTTTTTTTTTTTTTTTTTTTTTTTTGTCTTTTTATCGGTACCAGGGCTCGAACTCACGACTGCCTGCTTGCAAGGCAGGCACTTATGCCGCTGAGCTAAATCCCCAGCCCCTGAGATCTTGATTCTTTTGCCCAGGGCCTGCCCAGCATTAGCAGATGAGCAGGGCCCACCTGAATAGCCCAGGGCCTCCCAGTGCAGCCCTGTGACACTGAACACTTCCCAGCCTCGGTTCTCCCAAGACTGACCCTGCAGCTTCACACTGGGGCTTCAGAGATAAAGTGCAGTGGTAGAGGCCATCAGCTAGCAAGAGGAAAATACTGGACACTGGTCACAATCCCTACACCTTCTCTCAGGCCACCCAAGTCCCCAAGCTTGCACTCTTAGCAGCTGCACCTCGCTGCTGGGCTGAGGTGCTGGTGGCCCTGCTAGGGACCGGGGAGGCTTCAGATCTTCAGAAATGACTTCTTGTCAGCAAATCATTGCCTAGGGAGGCGAGGGGAACTGCAGGGAAAACCCACCCAGAATTGTGCCCACAAGAGCACCTCTGCTCCTTGTCATTCTTCCAGACCTCATGCTTTTCTCTCAGTCTCCTCCTCAGCCACCCAGAAGTAGAGCAGGATCTGTAATAACTTCGGTCAGCCTGTTGGCCTCCCACTCCAGAAAGACAGGTTTGTGTCAGGATAGTTTGCGTGGTTGTCTCCCTTCATCGATCCACAGAGCAGAGGGGCAAGTGAGCACCAGAACTGGCACGTCACTGGGGTGAGCAGGATGGGGCCCAGGCTGCGGATGAAGGAAGAGGTTGGGCTGAGGAGGGCGGTGGAAAGGGGAGGCTTGTTTTCCCAGAGGTAGGGCCACGACAACTGGAGGAATTCCACCACAGGGAGCACAGCAGGTCAGCCTTCCCCTAGGACAGGGACAGGGACAGGGACAGGGGCTTTCAAGAGCCAAGCCCTGGGGACGAGTTGCTTGCAGAGCTAAACATACTACCTGGCCCCAGAGGCATCCGTCCTTGAACTCCAACAGTGATTTTACCCTGAAAGACTGAAGGCTAATAGACTGGCCCTGTAGCCCCAGCATCCAAAGCCGGGCTGACATCAGGCCCTTTGGGAGCTTTGAAAAGCTCGTTGCTGAAGCCTCACCCCAGACCTCTGCTGTACTCTCAAGCTGGAGCCATTTGCCTGGGCACTGGCATTTTTCATGAACACCCAGGATGTTTGGGTGCCCATCTCTGGGTGAGAGCCATGGCTGTGGCCTGGCATGAAACCAGTTTGGAGACTCCAGCCCTCAGCCCTCCTGCCCTCTCCTCAGAGCCTGAGGTGTAGTGGCCAGACTATGGCTCCTGTGTCCACCCTATACCCCATGTAGTGCTCCTGGCATCTTCAGAAGTCACTATTTCTTCCAAGTTGTATATTGGCTTTTCCTCTAGCCCTAGAGATGGCAAGGCTGAAGCAACTGAATTTTCACAGCAGCTTCCTGTTGGCATGTCACAGGGTATAAAGGCCAGGCAGGGAATGTGTGAGCACAGGGACAGACCCCACCACCCACAAAAAGAGCTACCGTTACAGTTATGTCCATCCCAGGCCCTGTGCTTGGTACCTAGGAGTGTGAACTTCCTTCATCTTCCTAGTACTGCCCACTGGGGGCGCTCTGTGATTTGCCCCATTTCACCCCAGAGCCAAGGCTCATAGAGGTTAAGGAACTTGGTCAACGTCTCTACTTAGTTGCTCTCTAAAGTCTTATTTCTCTCTCTTGCTCTCTCTCTCTCTCTCTCTCTCTCTCTCTCTCTCTTTCTCTTTCTATCTCTCTCTCTATCCCCCTCTCTATCTCTCTCTCTCTCGCGCTCTCTCTCTCTCTCTCTCTCTCTCTCTCCTCTTTCTCTCTTCCTCCCTCTCTACCTGTCTCTCTCCCTCTTTCTCTTCTCTCTCTCGCACACACACACATCATTCCTCCTGCCTACTAGGGCTGGGTCAGGACTCCCCTGTCCTTATGCCCACCCCAATCCTGTCCACTCAGAGCCTCCCTGGCCCTTATCACGCTGTGATGGCAATTTATCCACCGACTCTCAGAGGAGGGTATGTAGCTCATAGGAGGTTGGCTGGACATGATTGAACCTACGTGGGCTTCCCCATGTCTCCTGGGCCCTCCCCTGCCGCAGCAGACCAGCAGACCTCAGGCGGACTGGCATGCAGCTTGCAGGTCACGGGATTCAGTGGCACCCTGGAGGTCGACTGGAGCCCTCTCTCCCAGTTGCCTGGCCACTGGGCTCATCGCCTGGTAACTGAACTCCAAGGCATGAATGTGCCCTGCTCTCCTGCAGCAGAGGTCCCTGTCTGAGAGGGAGGATTTACACCCCAGAGTGTACCCTAGTGGTCAGGAACACAAAACAGTACAGTTGAGCAATAGGACCAAAGGAAAGAGACCCTCGGGGGTGAGCACAAGGTAGGTCAGAGATCTGCTCTCCAGGTCACCCTGCTCCAGGCTGACCTTTCTTTTGTCCTGTGTGCCAAGAAGGGGAACAGAACCAACATTGTGCTGCACTGTTTATCAGCAAGACTGAACCATAAGCATTAGGTGCCGGCCCTTCCCTTGGAAAACACAGTACGAGGCTCTTACAGAGAGTTCCAAGGTCTGCTTGGAACAAAGTTGCCCTGATCCCAAGAGCTTGTGTTCAAAGCCAGGTAACACTCAGCAAAAGAAAAAGGAACATAACAACAATAAAAATAAACATACACATTATTGATATGGTGAATGTTTTAATTTTTAACTTATTACAGTAGAAGACACATTGTCCACGTTACCATGACTCCCCCTCAGATACTCCCCCAGCTTTGAACACACTTACCCCATCATTCTTGCCACTTTCTAGAAGTGTCTTTATTTACGCTGTCATGACTGCCTTGGTGTTCTGAATAGATCCAGAACATTTACTTTTCACAGTCAGGATGGTGCCAGGTCTGGTGAGTACGGCCGAGGACGCACTGTTACATAGATCCGAGCCTGCCTTTCTGCTGGATGACAGCAGCAGCATATGCTGTATTTTTATCACACCTCATAAAGATACTCACGAAAGAGGACTCCCAGAACTGTTTCAGAAAGTGGCAACAACTACGGAGTAAGTGTTCAAAGAAGGGAAGTGTTTTGAAGGGGCTTCATGGCCAGTTGTCTTACTATAAAGTTTTTTTCTTTAAACATTCACTAGACATTTTGATCACCTCTTTATATATGTATGATGTATGAAAAAAGAGGGAAGGAGAGCTATTTTTGCTTTACCGTGACACAAACATTTGTAATCAGAGTGGCTTCTGATTGGGAAATAAAATAGAGCTAGGTCTAAGCAGTCATCCCCTCCCACCCCCGAATCCAGACTTTCTTTTAGGCAGTGCTCACCTTTCTTGTTTCCGAGGGCATGTTTGCTGGGACCCCAGTGCAGACCAGAGCGTTTTACAGAATGTTGACCTTTCCCAGGGTGGAGCTAGCCCAACCACTGCCATCTCCGGCTTGTTTTCACCCTCCGTTCAGAGCAGAAGCCTCTGGCCAGCTGCTTTTTGTGCCTTTTCCACTACTCTTAGCCTTTGGGGGCCCCTGTGGCCTTTCAGCCTGGCTTCCTAGGGTGAGTTTAGACCTGGGGCAGCAGGGGCCACTTGCCTGTGCTTAGGGACTGAGAAGGATTGACCACAGCTTGTACCTTCGTAAAGAAAGGAACCAGGGTTCTGTGTAGGAGGAACAGAGAGTCCAAGTTGCTGCGTGGTGTCTGGCCTCAGTTCACTGCAAACCGACTTTTCTGTCAGCCCTGACAGTGCCTGTGCAGGCCAGATCACATCTTCCAGGGCTTGGGACCAGAATGCATCTCTCCAACTATGTATCTCTCAGGAACATTCTTGTAGCCTCCTCCTAGCTGGGACTGGAGAAGCCCCAGTTTGGGCATTTCCTGTCCACATAGAGCTCCCTCTGCAAGAGGGAGCCAGTGAGCATCTAGGGCCTAGGGCCTCACCAGCCAACAGTGGCCTGTGCAGATCCAAAGCTTCCTGAATGTTTTCTGAAGCTGCATGGGTACATGGAAGTAGGAAGCTTCTCTCTCTGCTTCCTGCCTGGTATTGCAGGCCAACAGCTGCTGAGTACCTGTCCAGGAACTTTGGGTCCAGGAGTTTTGGAGGACAAGGAGGACGGGCTTCCCAGCCTGGAGACGCGGAAAAGCTGGTCTCTGGTCTCCACCTGTGTTGAGAGAGAGACCGGAAGGGATCCTCCAGCACCAGGTGGTTTTCCAGGGCTGGACTGGAAGGCCAGTGGACCAATGAAATAGCACTGTCCCAAGAGCTGTCCTTCACTGCTAGAATACAGGAAGGTGACAGCCAGTAGTGGCCCACCCAGATGTTGACACTGTGCCACATAGAAAAATGCTCTTTGCTGACATAAAGCTGTCTGCAGGAAGGGAGACCTTCTCAGGATCCCCCGGCTTACTCCTGTTTGCTGCCCACCCTATGGAGGATAAAAGGCCCCTGCTCTTGCCCCCAAGGCCTCCCATCAGAGCGCCTTTGTCAGAGGCTTCCTATACTCAGTTACCCCTACTTGGACCTTGCACTCCAGTGAGGAATCAAGGCTAGCCCATTCCATTCCAGAACCAGGGACCAGCTGATTCCACCCCCCGCACTGCCATGGTAACAGCAGGCACTCCTGCTCCTGCAGAATATTGCTTTCTTATAACCTCCCTCCCTCCCTGTCCTCCCTTCTCTCTCACACACAAAAAGAAAGCACAAGTGTTTTATATTCATTTTGCAAAAACGCTGTGTAGTGCATACTAATTGGTGCAGCTTCCTCCTGCTTTCTTTGAGTTGTTCCCCATCCTAAGAGCCAAGACTCTAGGCCAGCCTCGGGCATGGGCCCAGCCAGTCTGTTCCCTGGAAGAAGTGAAATCTGTTTTTCTGGTGGGCAAAGCAGGCTGGCTGCAGCTTGTCAGTAACTCTGGGACCTTTCCTCCCGGCTCAGGGCCGGGTGTCCAGGAAGCAAGGCCACTGTGATCACCTGGTCCTTGTCCCAGGGACCCATGTTCCAGCGACTGCAGGGTCTCCAGGTGGGTGGATCCCCAAGGCCCTGGCCTGGGCACGGATTCAGGACTGGGGCCAACCGGAAGGGTGGCTCCCTTCCGATGGATGTTCTTGCTCATCTCAGAACCCTCACTGATGAGTCCTTCCTTTCACCCAGGCCTGTCCTCTTGCCCCAGGGCTAGGTCTGTATCTCGTTGTTGCTTCAAAATCTCAAGGCCTGAGTGGGGTTTACAGGTCAAAAAGAGACAGTCACCTTGTACACCCAAAGTAGCTGCCCACAAACTCACCTCTACCCGCCTTAGGCCATTGTTTTCTCTCCGCTCAGGCAGCACCTTCCTTTCCTTACCTCTAGGAGATTGGAGGCCATGGTGACACTGTTCCAGCTCCTGCTTAAGGAACAGGAAAAGTACTGTGTGTACACACACAAGTACATGTGGTGTTGCCTTAGGCAGGGCTGTGGACTTTTTGCAGACTCTAGGGACCAGAAGCAAATCGTTTGATCTGTAAGCACAAGAGGAGTGGCTAGGATTACAGAAGAAACCTGTAGACAACATTTCCGGCTTTAATTGTACCATTGAAGTGTAATTTGCATTCATTTGCCATTTGGTGTTAAACTTTCTAAAATAAGAGAATTCACAATGTAAAGTAGGCAGCTCTGCTGGCAGCACACTGCAGTGGGATGGGAGGTGGTAGTGTGGAGAAGGGGTTCTGCACATGGTCTCCGGAAGCCCTTGTGCAGTTGTGGGCACTGCTATCCCTGTCGCTTCACCACGCCAGGACCACTGAACAGCTTGGCTGTGGACCAGGAATCATGTACTAGAAGTGCTAAACCAGCCTGTCTTTGTGCCTGCTTTTTTGCTTGTACCATAAAGTACAGTCATCCTTCAGGACCCCCGGGGAATTGGCACCCCACCCCCCATGGGGCTGAGCAGTCTGATGATGCTCAAATCCTTTCTATAAAATGGCATAATATTTGCATATAACCTGCACGTTTCATCTGTATGCTTCAAATTATCCGTGGATTCCTTGTAACAGCTAATATCATGTAAATGTTACGTAAATAGTTGTTGTACTTCATTATTTTGGGGATAATGGCAAGAAAAAAGACACTGTTTTACCCCTGTGATAGTTCCAGTCCATCATTGGCTGAATCCTAGCCATAAAGGGCCAGCTGTGTCTCCTGTAATCTTCAGGACAGCCTCACAAGATCAAATCGCCACTTGTACATGTGGGGAAACTGAGACTCCCCATTAGCTGCAAAACAGTCTGTTCTGCTTTGTTGGGATCACATGCTCACGTTGATCCACCCCAGCTTCCACTCCAGCCCCAGGCCTCATTTGAGCTGGACCACAAGGTCAGTTTCCAGGAATGCGCCACACGGTTCCTGCAGCCTTAAGAGGAGGATGCTAGCAAAGGGAACCATTCGGTGCCCTTTCCCCACCCTTGGCAAACTCATGCTCAGGTGCATCTGAGGGCTTCAGCTCCCAAGGCCCATAGGCTGTACCGTCAGTCATGGCTTCCCCTGTCTCCGACGAGCCCCTTGACTCACTGAAGGCAGGGCCTGTCCTTCCGGCCTCACGTCTCCAGTGGTGCAAAACGGCCCCATAGAGGCTGCTTAGTAGATGTTTGGAGGAAGCTGTGTGGATAAAGTGGACTGGCCTGGGGTCAGACAGCTGAATGGCAGGGTCAGAATTAGAAATCAGGGCTGCGCATGCAGCCATGAGTAGCAAGATCAACAGGCTGAGGTTTGGAGACCAGAGCTGGATTTGAAGTCGATTCACTGTTGAGCCAGGCATTCTTCTGAGCTAGTACCATCCATGTCCGCACTCCTTGTGTGTAGTGTGTAAAAGGACACATTGGATGAGTTGAGGGTCTAATTCAGGCTGAGAGCAAGCTTCCTCCTCTCACCTCCCTGTCAGGCAGGACAAACTCACACAAGTGAGGCCTCTTGGGTGCCCTGGTTATTACCTGGCATCTTTCCCAGTGGAAATAAGTCCCTGCCAGGCACCAGGTACGGGTCATTGCTCCCAGCCTGGTAATGGGGTCTAGCAAGGGCCCAGCCAGCTTTGCAGGCTCACGCTTTTCTCGTTTGGTGCATCTGACCACCAAGATTTGCTGGCAGAGGCTCTGTGCCTCTGTCCACCTACACAGACGGACCTGACAGCAGCAGGCAGTCCAGGAGGGTGCAGTAGGTTCACAGAAGCAAAGTGCTGAAAAGAAGCAGAGGTGCCCTCTTCATGCCCTCTTGTCTGTCCTAGGTCTGAATCGGTGTGAGGTCAGGCAGCATAAACAAGACCCACGACCTAGGGCTGTGGGCAGAGCAAAGCAAACTGCTCAGTGTGTGCCACTCCATTGGGAATTACTGTAGGATGCCGATTTGAGGCTTTGGTTTGGTCATTATTTTTCCATACATTTTGCATACCAAAATTTAGTAATTTTTTAGGATTTTCACAAAGTTATACAACTATCACTACTAATTCCAGAACATTTTCATTACCTCATTAACAAAAACTCCCCAGGCCTTCCTCCTAGCAGCCAGTGGCAACCACTGATCCACTTTCTCTCTGTCTTTTGGGATTCAGCCATTTTGCACATTCATATAAATGGAATCACCCTACAGTGTGTGGCTTTTTGTGTTTGGTGTCTTTCACTTAGCAAATGTTGAAGAGGTTCCTACCTGGGGTAGCCTGTGTCGATCCCCTACTCCTTGTTAGGGCCAAACAGTGTTCCTTGGGTTGGATGCATCACTTTCCGTTTGTCCTTTTACCAGTTGATGGACCTTTCAGTTGTTTCCAGTGCCCATCCCTGAGCAGTAATTACTATGAACATTTATATAGAAGTTTCTTTGTGAACATAATGTTTGCATTCTCTTGGTAACTACGTAGGAACGGGAGTACCTACAGCCACTCTGTTTAACTTTTTGAGGAACTCTTGGCTGGACTCTGGCCTCACTGTTTAATTTCATGTGAGTCATTTTCCCCCGTCGCTCCTTTACCCCAACTCCCGATCTCCTCTCTCCTCCCTGACCTTTGGGAAGTGACTCCCATGGGACCTTGAGCATTAGGGCACATGGCCTGTCCCCAGTCTGCTCAGGGTCTGCTCAGGGTCTGCCCATCTTACAGGGCTTCTCATCACTCCCTTGCTGTCTGCTTCCCCATCTCACCCTCTTCATATCTTGCATTCCAGGAGTATAGACCCTCCGGGGGCTCTTTCCTTCGCAGAGAGACAGGGCCTAGACCCATCCAGCATCCCCCGGCTCTTGGCCTAGTGCAAGGGCAGCCTTTGCTCTGCCACCAGACTGGGCAGCCATGTTTCTCAGCCACCACAGAACCATTTCCCACAGACCCAGCAAATAATGTCCTGAGAGCTGCCAGCAGCCCATATTGCAATGCATGGGAGAGCCAGCAAGCAAAATCCCTTATGTGAGTCGTGTCTTCTGGTGATGAGTTACCACTCCATCTGCCCACCACACCATGGGCAGGGGCAGCAGTGACTCCCTCCTGCATCCCCAGCATTCGGAGCACCATGGCACAGAGCTGGGTCTCTGAGTGAGGGAAGGACAATGAGAGGTGGCATCTGAGTGCCAGGTGTAGCCAACCTAGAGCAGGCCAGGTGCAGCTGGATTGGGTTAACAGGCAAAGGGCCTCAGGGGGACATGCCAGGCTGGCCTCAGGACTCCAGGAGAAGTGACACGGGCAGTGGAGGGTGAAGCACTGGCATGTTTCTTGCATTGAGAGAACTTTCGAGACTTCAAGGAGAAAATAGACCATACCTTCTCCCTCCCTCTTTTTTATAATTAAAATTGGCCTTTTTGAGGTCTGTAATCCAGCGTTTTTAGTATACACATAGTCCCCACCTGACGATGGTTCAGAATCAGTGTTTATTACTGTGGTGCAAAAGTAAAGCACATTCAGTAGAAGCCATATGTCAGACTTTAAATTTTGATCCTTTCCTGGGCTAGTAATAGGTAGTACAGTATTTTTAATGCTGGGCAGAAGCTAGTCAGCCCTGCAGTCACAGTCGTGGAGGGAAACACCTGACACTGTACAGTTACGGGTTGCTAAACTGTGGTGTTCAGCTGGGCATGGTGATACACACCTGTGATCTCAGCACTCAGGAGGCTGAGTTAGGAGGATCACTGCCAGTTTGAGGCCAGCTTGGGCTAAGTAGTGTTTTTAAAGCTGAACTGAACTAGATACTAGCAAGACCCTATTTATAAATAAATAAGTAAATAATAAATCAGCTGTGATGTTCCTTGAACTAAGTGAATTAAATGCATTTTCAACTAGGTTTTCAAATTACAGTGGCTTTATTGGGGCAGAACCTCATCATAAATTGAGGAGCATCTGTATTTACAAGGTTTTACAGCCATCACCAACATCTAATTTTAGAACATTTTGATCAGCCCCCAGGTAACCCCATTGTAGCTTTACGTTGACCTCATATTCACCATATTCCACCTAGCCCTGTGAGGGCTCCACCCACCCAGCTCTGTGGCACTTCCTCTGATCCAGGGATGAAGTCCTTTGTCACCATGGTAACTCGTGGCCTGGGCTTGGTATAGCCCAAGAAGAGACATAGTTATCCACCTAATCAGCTAATGTTCACTGGGGATCTCCAGGGTCCTAAGGGTGCATTTGTGAGTAGAACACATCTCCTGGGGACCCCTCAGATCCCTGCCTGGGACTGGAGAGGAGGCTCACAGGAAAGGGACTCACCAGCCTTGGACTGCAACTTCCTTCCTGTGTAGGCCCCCATCTGTGACCACGTAAGCCATACCTTCATTACACTTCTTTGAGCACTTTTACAGCTGTGAGCTTGGCTCTCACAGCTGGCAAGCCGCCCAGCTGTAGTCCGTAGATTCCTCCACCCCCTCCCCCACTGCAGGTGGCCATCTCTAACCTCACCTCTAGCAGGTCAGCTCAGCTTATCCCTCACCCTCTACTTGTCTCCCTAGGTCGTCCTGAAGGATCTGGAAGTGTTGGCAGAAATTGCTTCCTCCCCTGCAGGCCAGACGGATGAGCCAGGCCCAGCTGATGGCCCTGACCTCCGAGTCAGCCACTCAGAGCTTCAGGTGCCCACCCCCAGCAGAGGCAGCCTGCTGAACACTGCCAGTAAGTAAGGATTCTGGCCTCAGGGACCCCCAGAATGCCAGTTCGAGGTCTTGTCTAGACCACGGGAACCTTTTGAGCTTTTATTTGTGACTCTCCACATTCTGCCAGTGTAAGAGGGGGCAATGGGTTTCTTATCCCAACAGAAATCCTGGGAGGGGGCCCCTCCAGCAGCCCACCCAAAGAGAACCTCAAGGTTCCTTTCCCTTATCTTCCTGCACCTTTGATTCTTTTGAACCACTGACAAAGCACAAAAGCATCGGAGGGAGCTGATTGTCTTTCTTTACTTAGCAGAGTCTCCCCAGGCAGGAGTCCAGGGCCTTTAGTCTTTAGTATCACAGGTGGAAGAGGACAGAGGCAGCCATTTCCCCCTCACTGAGCAGCTCAGAATAGCTCAGCGTGGCAAGCCGCCCAGGCAGGAGACAGGGTAATTCAGACAGACTGTTTCTGGCCCGTCCTAGGAAGTGGAGGTGGCCAGGATGTTCTTCCTAATGCTCCCCCACCAGGTTCCATCCAGCGACCAGGCCGAACCTCTCCCTGGACTGCAGGCTCCCCAGCTCCTCCTCTCTCAGGCAGTCGCTACTTCACTGCAACCACGAGGTCTACAAGCAGTGCAGGCACAGGTGGTAGGGAAGTTGCCAGTGAATACTGGGTGTCTGCCGGGTATGTGTTTGTCTGCTAAGCCCCTCTTGACATCCAGGCGCCAGGTCCTCGCTAGCATTGCATCGGTCTGGTGGCCTTTGGTAGCAGTATCCCTCCTGCAGTTCCATGGTACTTTCCCAGGCCCAAAGAACTCCTGCCCCACCTCACTAAGAGCCACCTCAGCCCTTTTGGGCCAGAGACCAGGCTGAGTACCTGGGAGGTTTAGGGTGTCACCAGAGCCTCTTGGGCTTCAGTGCACTCCAGGATGTGCCCCGTGCCAGGACAGATCACAGAAGGCCCATGTGTTGAAATCACTGCCACAACCCAGAAAACCAGGAGCCCCAGCCCCACAACTGAGGCAAATGGAGCCCAGGCTGCAGGCTGCTGCCTGTGTGCGCTTGGTCGTGTCTGAGGTGTGGGAGGGAGTGAGCGGCTCCAGCACCCGCCTGGCTTCCTGTCCCGCTTCCCCAGGATGCCATCATTTCCTCTTTCGTGAGTTGTTTCCTCTGCCCCACGAGTGGCCATATCAGGGAAGCTGCTCCCACATCCTGACCCCAGGGTCCCTGCTGAGTCTCCCACCCCTGTCCCTCAGCCCAGAAGGTCATTCCTCATCAAGTGTCCCCAAGTCAGCACATGAGGGCCAACTCAACACCTCTGGGACAGCAAGGATGCCAAGGTTCAAATGTAGGGCACAGAACAGGAACTAGAGATGGAGAAGAATGGAAGCTCTTCCTCCGAGGGAATGGCGGCAAGGGGAGGACACTGAGGTGTCCACCTCCCCAGGAGACAGGTGCCCTGCTGTCTTGTCCCCCATCACATAGCAAACAGCTATGAACCCTTGCTCCTGGCCCCACCAAGGTGGGTAGATCCATGAGGCTGAGACAGTAGATTCTCCACCTGACCACTGGGCTGTCAGATTACTCACATCAGCCAGGGATGTGATCAGATTCACAGAAAAACAACAGAGCATGCCAGATGGGAAGGAATTCTGTCCTAGAAAGAACACCAAGGAAGTGCCTGGGGCCAGCAGTGCTTCTGGCTTCAGGAATGTGCAGCAGCGTGAGCCACAAGCTCTTAACCCAGGCCCATGTGAGTGCTTCAGGTTGTGACAACTCCATGTGTTCACACTCGTGGGCTCACAGCTGGTGTCGCATACTCCAAGCAGGTCTGTGATCTTAAAGGTTAAACTCAATCCTATAGCAAAAGACTGCGGGAAGCCAGGGTGCCCTTTCTCCTCTCTGGCCCCAGCTGCCTTGGGAGGAACACACTGGACACCACGGATGTGGGAGGTGATGTTTGGGTCAAAAAGCATGCAGGAAATGTTCACTCCTGCTGCCTGCCTCTCCCCAGAGTGCTTCTGCAGCACACAGGGGTCATTCTGTTTGTTTGTGCATGGCTGTGCATGTGGACAGAGGCCACAGGGCCTGCCCCCTTCCTGTCTGGATTCTGCTGCTCTCTGGCTCACCAGGGCACAGCACAAGAACCTGCATGTTGTGTCTCATAAAGGAAGATCATCCCACCCTCCGTGTAGGGACTTTCTAGAAGGCAAAGGAGGCAGGAAGCCGGGCCAACATGAAATTAGGGATCTCCAGGGAACCAAATGGCCCCACCTCCATGCTGGGTCTGTAAACTCAAATGGTGCAGATCAAACACAGCAGTGGGAAAATGAGACCCATCACACGCCTGGGTGGCTGCTGTGCTGGCCTAAATGTGCCACAGCAGTGGTCCCCAGGGCCCTGGAGGCAGATTTGCCCACATGGGATTTTCCCCTTGCCTGGTCTAGCATAAACATTTCTCCCTGCAGCAGAGAGGCCCAGTCTGGGCTCTCGCACCCTGCCCTCCTACCCCAGTCTCCTGTGGCACAGCTCCTTCTGTACCTTTTCTGCCCTCTCTGTGAGATTGAAGAAGACTGCAGACACCTTGCCAGGCTTTGGAAAGGGGACAGTATACAGGCCTGAAGGCTCACCCTAAGCCTGAGCTTGCATAGAAATCTTGGCAGGAGGGCTGGGGATTTAGCTCAGCAGCATAAGCGCCTACCTTGCAAGCAGGCAGTCGTGAATTCAATCCCTGGTACCGATAAAAAGGAAAAAGCCAAAAAAAAAAAAAAGAAAGAAATCTTGGCAGGAAAAGATTCCCTTGGATGGGTCCTGCTGTCCTCCTGGGATCTCGATGGCTCTGCAGCCAGAGAGGGAGAGAGAAGCTGGGTCTGAGGAGACCCAACAGCCTACCTCTGTGACCAAGCACAACAGCAGGGGACATCTAGTGCTGAAGGTCACCCGAGTACTGCTGCTGCACCTCCCCAACTCTCCTGTCTGCCATGGGACCATTCATGGTGGATAGAAACCACTGTGGCCACACAACCCTTGCAGGTTGGTTCCTGATCCCAGGTATTTCTACACCTGTCCCTGGAAGTGGGCAAAAATGAAATGTTCTTATTCAGTTTCGTCCCTTGCAGCCCAGGCCATTCTCGCCTGATGTCAGCAGCACCTTAACATCATCACGCAGAAATGAGTTCTAGAGGAAACCCAGAAAGCCATCTGTGATGTAGCAGTGATAACAGTGACTGGCAGCATGGGTGGCAGACTCATGGGACCCCATCCTGTGCTAAGCACTTCACACAGGAGGGCTCGAGTTCATTCCCTTGGCTGGGCATTGCACCGGGAGTTGGAACTGATCAAAGAGCTTGGTCTCCCAACTGTACAACTCGGGAACCCCATCCTTCTTGGCCCTGAAAGCTTGTACTACTTGAGGACAGGAGCAGTGAGCAGAATGTAGGTCCCAGCATAGCAGTTCCTGGAGAAGTCTCTCCTCTCTTCCTAGTGACTTCAGTGCCCCCTGATCTGGGCTCAGGCCACACAGTACCTCATTTCCTGTCCTGCAGCTGCCTCTCCACTTGCTGCAACCTTTGCTCTTTGAGCCTCAAGGCCCTTATCCCACACCCTTTCCCAGCCCCCAGGAGGCAGCAGAAGGGTTGATGGCACAGGTTTAGAAAGATCTGCGCCTGGGTGAGTGCCCTGCCTCAGCCCCATCTCCCTCTCCCCTATAATGGGTGCTAGGTGCTTGGTGAGCCAAATGTTCATGCTGTGGGGATGGTCTTGGCTTCCATCCGGGGCATTACAGGACCTCCCCAGTGCCTGGGCCACCTCCAGAACCCCTCTTCTGCCAGGCTGGCTCTGCTCAGTCCTCACGCTTGCTGAGGTCACGCTGATCATGGAACTGACATTGTTCTTTCTGCCTATGACTTAGAATCCTCCTGAGAAGGTTGTAACTTCTCAGTAGCCCAAAGCTGTCAGAAATGCAAACATTCATGCCACTCCCAGGCACATTTTATCAGGATCACCAGGTGATTTGCATGCCCATTCTAGGCCACAGAGACCATGTTTTACTCATCTCTCAGTCCCCAGCACATGGCACCAGCAGGGGTATGTACCCGCTTTTGAAATTCATTAAAATGAGAGAAGACAGGGATCAGTCACCACCATAAGCTGATGCTCACCAGCACACTGCCCCAAAAGGTTTCCCCTCATGCCCTGGCTGCCAAGCCCGTTGGCTGGCCTGAGCCACCTAGGGCCATCCTCCAGCACTGCGCTGGGCCCAGCCCTTGCTCTGCAGCAGCAGCATCTCTCTCCTGGTAGCAGGTTGTCGCTTGGCCTCTCTGTTACCCTGTCAGCTAGAAATCCCTCCCTGCGCTGACCCATTAGCTCCTGTCTTCCTCTGAACCAAGCAGCTGGACGCCTCTGGATGAGGCCCCCATTCCTGTCCTCAGGGACCTCAACTGGTTCACAGAGGAGAAAGTGATCCCCTCCTGGATTGGCTCCTCAGGGGGCCACGATGCTGCAGCTTTCTTCCATTTAGCTGGGGGGCTGCCCCAGCTGACCCCACTGAACAAACACCACACCCTCCAGGACACTGCTAGACCTCCCTTTCTCCCAGCCTTGATTCCGTGAGGAAGCTGCCTGTCTGTGGCCTGTCCTCCTTAGTCATGCCGCCCCTTCCATGGAGCACTTCCTGTGCCATGCACATGCTGCAGCCTTTCCACTGCATTGGCTCTCAGATGAGTGACCAGCCTTGGGAAAGTCTCACTGCCTTCACTGTCCTGCCAAGCAGCAGCAGAACCTGGTCCGATCTGGTTCCTCGGGCTCCTGAGTGCTCCAGGCAGCCACTGGCCCTTCTCTGGCACTTACAGGGCAGCAGATCCTGATGTCCACTCATAGGGGCTGAACCGACACATGGCCATGACCCCAGCAGGGACCGGGGTTGGGGGAGCAGAGCAGAACCTGGCTGTGCTTGAGCTGGATGGCTAATGTTTTCTCATCTGGTTCTGTTGAACTGTAACTCACGCTGTGTATTGAGACCAGAGCTATTTTTATCCTGACATGTAAGGTTTCTTCACGTCATAGCCACAAAACTCAATCCAAAACATCCCAGGGAAGGTTGTTTGTGAGACATTCTGTAGATTCTCATGTCGCCACATCAGGTTTCACTTAGCACCATCTGCGGGACTGGCTCCCCAGCCACCGCCCCACCAGCCTGGTTTTGTATACAAAGGGCTCCCCACAACATCTGTCTGCCCCTGGGCAGCAGGCTGTCACGCGAACTTCCTACCAGGGCCTAGTAGGCTCCTCACTTGCCCGAACCAGAAATGCAAAAAGATTTATTTGGCTGAGGGTATGCACTCTTGATCACACTCCATCCTCTGCAGGACCGAGATGGAAGTCTCACTCGTCTCTGCCTCTCAGAAAGACCCTCTGAGACACATAGCTAGGTGGTGCTCCCCTCCCCTCTCTGTTTGCCACCAGAGCAGCCTATCCACTATCCCAAATGGGCCCGCAAGACTGCGTTGTCAGGGGTGCTGCGAGCACAGCCCCTTAGCAGAGCTTTGGCTGCAGCTGTGCCCTGCCCCATTCATGAGCAGCCGCCAGCCCGGGGCCCTCTGAGGAACACAGTGTGCCAGCGGTGCAGAAGGATCAGCTAGAGCCTCAGGTAAATGAATGAATGGGGCCACTGGAGGCACTTGAGGTCTCCCCCAGGGGGAGAAAGCTGCAGGAAAGCGAATCCAGCACCGTTCCAAGGCTTTTATGGCTGGAGTCACCCTCCAGGCATCAGTTGTTCTCTCTCCACTTCATCTGCTCCTTCCGGGCCCAAAGCACTGGCTTAGAACCTCTTTTCTCAGGTTTCATCTCAAGCCAACTAGGCCTAAAGGCTGCCAAGGTCAGAAAAGTAGCTGAGCACAGGGAAAACTGAGGCTGACTGAGATCCTGCAGGGCCTCACTCTGTCTCTGTGAGCACTGCAACATCCCTCCTCCTTGTCCTGCCTCCCACCTTCTCCTTCTCTGAAGGACCCCCACCCATTCTTAGTTTTTCTCATTGCTGAGACAAAATACCCAACATCACATGTTACAGGAGGAAAGGTCTATTTCAGCTGAGTTTGTAGAAGTCTCAGTCCATACTTGGCTGGCTCCAAGGCAGGATGGCACATGACAGAGGGATGTGGAAGCAGCAACAGCAAGCCTTCCTTTCCCTTTTATCCCATCCAGGTTACAAGACTTGTGGGTGGTGCCACCCACACCCAGGATGGGCCTTCCCATTATCCACCCCCAGAACTATGCCAAACCAGTTCAATTAACTCAGTACCACACATGCATGATCCAGCCACCTCTGAAAAGCCCCACCTATGCATGAGCCTTTAAGGGAATATCTATAAACAAGCCATAACGGAGCGCCTCTCTTCCAGCTGTGGTCTTTCTGACATATGGCATCCTGGAAGATGGAAGGTCCTGCTGTTGATGGCTGCTCCCCTGGAGCTCCCATCACACCCTGGCTTTCTGTTAGCCAGGGGTCAGGGAAGGTGTGCCCCACAGCCCTCATCAGAGAGTGACTGGCTTCTTACTGTTTGTTGTCTAGACAGCAGGAGCATTGCAGGGCTGGCTGCAAAAGCTTTCCCTGCAGCCGTTGCACATTGCACTGTGAGGATGCAAATCACTTAATGGGGGTTCTCCTCCTCCTCCTCTTCTTCCTCTACCTCCTCCCTCCTTCCTTCCCCCCTACCCCAAGGGCCACTGTGCAGCCTGGGCGGGAGAAGCTGTTTTGGGCCCAGAGTGGAAGCTCAGGAGATCGGATGTGTGCAGAGCACCCCCAGGCGTTCTCTCCTGCTGTCCTCAGCCAGTCTGTCAGCTGAAGAGGGTGGTGGTCTCCCCACTGGGATGTGTGTTTTGGTGGATAGGGGGACACTGCAGTAGAACACTGAATTAGTCTCAGATCCCAAGTTTCCCCACTCAGACGTTTCCATATAGTCCCACAGCCCAAGACGTGTGAGAGTAGTCTGTCCTGTGCAGGGCTCCAGGATAGGAGAAGCCCTCGTTTTTGAGCACAGGCTGTGGCAGGCCCTAGGCCCAGTGCATTACATGTTTTCTCATTCAGTAGGTGCTCTTAGTGCCCCCACTTACAGATAAGGAAACTCAGGCCACCTTCAGTGCTTCCTACCACCCTGGGAGTCTGGAGCCCTTAGGTGTAGGTGGCTTCAGCCAAGGAGGATTTTTTTAATGGTTACTCCTCATGGTACCATCTTGGACCTTTTTTTCGATTTTTATTTTTATTAATACATGAATGCAATACATATGATTATGTTGATTATAAGGAGTTAGTACATGTGCATAGCACATCATAATTCTTTTTGCATCTCCTTTCCTTCCCCACCCTCCTTGTCCTCTGAAATACTTTAGAGCCTAAATAGCCCTAGACCTAAAAATGAGATGGGCAAAGGGTGCACACAGAAGAATAGGAAGGGGACAGGGACACATGGAATCCATACAAATGTGCAACTAGTAGAACCCTGAAGTTAAATAGGCCTCAGTCCCCATCTATGGAAGAAGTCTCTACTCCGCAGCCAGGCCGTCACTGGGCCTCTGAATTAATCTCTGAGGATGGGGTGAAGTGAGGCTACCTCAGCATTTGTATCTGCGACCACCTGTTCAGAGATCACCCCAGCAGGGCCTGGGGTAGCTCCATGAGAATGTGACATTTGATTCTGTAAATAGCCATTTCAGAGACACTCGGACCTTTCCATCCAAGCTGCCTCAGGCAGAGACCCCTGTCTTAGTTACTTTTCTGAGACAAAATACCTGCTGCCCAAAATTAAGGAAAGGTTTATTTAGCTCACAGTCTATAGAGGTTTCAGTCCATAATCCTGGCTCCAGGGCAAGGTGGTGTGGCAGAGGGCAACAAGCTGCTAGAACAGCAGAAGGGAGCTGGGGATTTAGCTCAGTGGTATTAGCGCCTGCCTGGCACACGCAAGATCATGAGTTCAATCCCTGGTACAAGAAAAAAAAAAGCAAAAGGGGAGGGAGGAGAGGGAGCAGGCCTCTTTCCCTCCCTTATATTGTATGCAGGGTACCCACCCGAGGATAGGTGTAACACTTACATAATCCCAGCACTGGACCATGAATTGATCACAAATTCTAGAAGTCCAGTCCCATGTCTGCATGAAGCTCTGAGGGGACATCCAGACACAAACCGTAACAACCCAGAACAGAGTCCAAACAGGAAGAAGTTCAATGAGGCCTGCTGTTGACTCTGCTCTGCACTCCACGCTCACTCCAGGTTCACTGGGGCTGCCTAGAGAGTCTCAGAGATGAGGGTAGTGGGTTTCAGACATGTGGCACCTGGTAAGGAATCCTCATAAAGTAACCCACAGCTGGGAGAAACCAGTCTGAAAAACACCTCTTTTGAGTTTCCAGCCACTTTCCTATAAGAACTAGAAGTGAGCTTGAGAGAAGTCTGAGCCTAGCTCAGAAGGCGGAACTGCTAGAGGAACATCTCACCAGTGGTACCCAAGAGCCTTGGGGGTTCCTTGGTGAGACTCCCTTCCAAGGCTCTGGACAGTTATGCACATTCTGCTTTCACACATTAGGCCAGTACTTCTGGCACTTGAGATGACCTCTCACAATCGGACTTGATCCTCAGAGAGTTTACATCTTGCTTACCTTTTGTTGATGCCTGTTCACCCTTTCATAGTGTGCGGAAGGCCACGTGAGTCCCACAAGACACCAGAACCATAGAGAGGCTGGAAGAAGTAAGCAGCTCAAGAAAAAAGATGCATTGGACTTAGTTAAAATTTAAAATTTTGTGAGACTGTGTGAGTAGCTCAGTGGTATAGCATTTGCCTGGCATGCAGAAGTCTGGGAGTTTCAATCCCCAGCACCACAACAGACAAAACAAAGTAATTAAATTCTGTGCTTCAAAAGGCACCATCAAAAAAGGGAAAATACAGCTCCATAGAATGGGAGAAAGCATTTACAAGTTACATACCTGAAAAGACACTTGTAACCAATACATGAGACTTGTAACCATTACAACTCAGTAAGACAAATAGCACAACTTAAAAATGGGCAAAGGAATTGAGTAGGCATCTCTCCAGAGAAGACATGCACATGGCTAGCAAACACACCCACATCATTAGTCATTAGAGAAATGCAAATCGAAACCACAATGAGGTACCACTTCCCATCCACTAGGACAGCTATAATCAGAAAGGCAGATAATAAATGTTGGCCAGGATGAGGAGAAATTGGAACCCTCCTACATTGCTAGTGGGAACATCGAATGGTACAGCCACTATGGAAAAAGGTCTGGCAATTCCTCAAATGTTAAATATAGAGTTGCCATATGAACCAGCAATCCCATTCCTTGGTAAATACCCAAGAGAAATGAAACCATGGCCCTGCAGGAAAAAACTTGCAAGTGAAATGTTCCCAATTGCATTATTCATACAATAACCAAAAAGTGCAAACAGCCATCATCTGATGAATGGATGACATATGGTATATCATATAATGGAACATTATTCAGTCATAAGAATGAAGAACTGGGGCTGGAGATTCAGCTTAGTGGGTATAATAGCACCTGCTGGCAAGCACAGGATCATGAGTTCAATCCCAGGTACCAAAACTAGTAAGATAAATGAGGAACTGATGCATATTATGAAGAGAGACCTTTAAATACACTGCATAAAGAAGCCATGTACTCTTAAGTTTCCATTTATATGTGTCCAGAATTGTGCAGAAGGGGCAAGAACAAAGAAACAAAGATCAGCGGTCTCCAGGGCCTGGAGCAGATGAGAACAGGACAGTAGAATTTCTTTTGAGAGTGATTAGAATATTCCAGAATAAGTGCTGATTACAGCTTTATGAATATTCTGAAAAAGCTCCGAATTACACACTTTGAAAGGGTGCACTTTATGGCAGATGGCTATAATCTCAGTGAAGCTGGTGTTCCTCCAAAGATTCCCTGATAGTATGTTGGACAGACTAAATGACTGCCATCTCTGTTCATTTCTTTGCGACTTTTGTCGTCAAGGTCAGCGTGCATCAGAAAGGAAGGGATGAGTTGGGCATCTGGACACACCATGCCGGGACCATCCAAGCATCCCGTCAGCCTTTCCCTTCTCCTACAGTGCTGGACGCCTCACTGAGCGCACAGGAGGGGCGCAGGTTGAACGGTTGGCAGTCACCGGCCCTCAGCATATTTTCAGCTCGGACCCATGTCAGAGGGGCCACTGCATTTCCTGTTACAAAGCCAGCTTAGGACTCTGAAGGTGTTCAGAGCACCATGCTAAAAGAGCATCTTTTCCTGAAGATGAGGAAGAAAGGATGTTTGCCTTCCAAATGTTAGGTGAAGATTAGAACATTTCACACAATTCGGTGCTTGTTGTCTTTAACTCAGTGGGTGTGCTCACCATTTATTTTTTTTCTCACTTAAAACTGGAGAGAGAGTTTGGCTTCTGCCTCTCAGGGATTTGCTGGTTCTGTTAACCACTGAGAGTGTGTGCCTGGCTTATCCTGCTGTTCTCTTTGACTTGTCATTGTCCTCTCCTGGCCAGGTATACCCAAGTGTCCCATTTATTGGGCTAATGAGTAGAAGACTGTTTTTGTTTTCAATATCATAGCACTAGCAAAGTCTTTTCCTTTTTTATCGGTACCGGGGATCGAACTCACAACTGCCTGCTTGCAAAGCAGGTGCTTATGCCGCTGAGCTAAATCCCTAGCCCCCAAAGTCTTAACATGTAAGAGAGGTTCACTGTGTAGTTTGGGGTTGAATGGAGGAGTAGACAGATAAATGGGTATTTTTACAGGAAGCAAAACATGCTTCCTATATGTCCTCAACACACTGGCCTGGTCCTTACTTTTTTTCTTTCAAACCATGGCCCTTTATTCAAGATTTTCTCATTCATTTCACACAGCATCTCTCTCTCTCTCTCTGTCTCTGTCTCTGCCTCTGTCTCTGTCTCTCTCTCTCACACACGCACACACACACACATTTAAGGTGTTTACAATTTATTGTATTCTGTATGGGTTTCATCACCCTGTAGGCACATAATCAGAATAAATTCTGACCCTCTTCCTTTCTCTGCAGGTACCAAAGGCTTAGAATGCTCTCCTTCCACTCCCACCATGAACTCCTACTTTTATAAGTTCATGATCAACCTTCTGCAGAGGTTCAGCAGTGAACGGAAGCTCCTGGAGGTCAGAGGCCCCTTCATCATCAGGTCAGCCCCACACGCGCCTCTGCTTCCCCGCAGAGCCGTGGCTTTGTGCTTTGCACCACACTAGGTATCAAAGCAGCCATCTGCTCTGTCTTACCTCTCTCCTTTTCCTGACCTTGATATTTGTTCTTATAAGAACTAAAGAAGATTCCAGCTGCATACCAGGTTGCCAATGCTCCCAGCGTGAGGCAGGACATTGTAGAAATTTCTGTAAAACAACTGAATTATCTTTTTGCTTGATGAAATACTGGTTCCCCTTCAGATGAAATGTCCTCTTCCCCCAAATACCCACTGTCAGCCTCTGGAAAGGAAAGTAGGGACACCAGATGGAACATGATACAGGCCAGTGCTGGGGACCCTGTGGGGCTGGTGCCATCAGCTTCTTGAATTGTCTAAGCCCAAACCTATTGGTCCTAGGGCAGCAGCCTGAGGGACTCAGGCCTCGAGCACTGTCAGCAGTGGGCAGCATGCCTTTGTGTCATGCTCAGCTCCAAGAGCAGGGACATCAGAAGCATGAGCCAGCGTCAGCTTCAGGTTAACGACAGCTAGCTCAGGAGCACAGATTTCTCCAGCCTCCGCAGTAAAGCAGGTAGAGATTTCCAGCATAATCCTCATGGCCCCATGTGTGCGCCAGCAGTGATCCTCAGCCCGCATGTTAGATCCCTGGAGAGCCTTCAAAAGACACTTGGGCCTCCCTTGTGGCCAGGGAAATCAGACCTTCAGGATAGTGGACTAAAGGGGTCCAGAAATCTTGGGGAGCAGACAACTCAAGACCTCAAAGGTCAGTGAGTTGTAGAGCTTTAATGCAGGAAAGCAAGTGGAGAGCTCACAGTGCTGTAAATCAAAGAGCAAGGGAAAAGGGGCCCAGCTCGGTGGATTGTACCAAGGACTGGGGTCGCCAGCCCAGAGGTCACAAGGAACGTTGTCAGGGCCTGAGCAGAGAAGGATACCACTTGGCTGATTTGAAAGATGGCTGTGTTGATGGAGAGAATGGGTCATAGAGGGGCTAAGGTTGACAGAATCAGTTTAACACCATTGTCCCTGCGGGACTGGCAGCTTGTCAGGGTGGGACGCAGCAAAGAAACTGGGATTCTTAGGAGGTCCATTTCCTGGGGGCTGGTTGCTGGAGAGAGTGTGGGGGAAGTGAGTCTGGGGTAACATGCAGGTCCCTGGTTCGAACCGCTGGGTGGGTGGTGGCACTGGTCCCTGAGGTAGGAGCCCTGAGAGAATAGTCGGACATGAGGAAGGTCACACGTTTGAGTTTGAACTGCTTTGGGGACATCAAAAGAAAGAAGATGAAGAAGCGGTTTGGTGCCCCTGGCTCTTGAAAGGGAAGATCCGAGTTGCAAATCTGGAAATTGATGTTATAGTCTTCCAGTCAACAGATACTTACCAACACCAGTGCTGGCATTCCAGGTGGTTCTCCTTGTGGAGCTTTCATTTTTAGGAGTACGAGGAGGCTAAGTGAGAAGGCAAGGGGTCTGGGGCCCAGCCATAAGGAGCTCCAGTATGCAAAGGCAGGGGAAGGAAGGAGAAGCCAGAAGAAGAGGCTGAGAAGGCCCAGGAGGCAGAAGGAAGGGAGGAAACAGGAAGCTGGCAGGAGGCAGCGAGGGACACTGAGGCCCACGGGGTCTGCTGTGCCTCAGGAGGAGCTGCAGGATGGGGGTTAGGAAAGGGAGGGGTGGGGAGAGATTTGATCTGGAAGCTGGCCTGCAAGGGGAAGGAGCAGGGAGTTGAGGGCACTCTGAGAGCTGGACCAAAGGATTGCATCGCAGGAGAGCACAGAAAGAAAAGCTGTGCCTGGTGGCAGACACCTATAATACCAGCACTTGGGAAGCTGAGACAGAAGGGTTCCCTTGACTTTGAGGCCAGGCTGGGCTTTGTAGTGAGTTCAATGCCAGCTTGAACTACATAGTGAGACCCTGTCTCAAAAACCAAACAAAGGCAAAGGAAAGAAAAGTAGGGAAAGGAGGGGGAAGAGAGGGATGGAGGGCGAATAGCAAGACCACAGCAAGAAGGAGATTCTGATGGTCTGGACCCCCCACAAGTTTGTCCCATGGGCATGGGAAGTATCACCACCTTCTTCCTTCTCTGAGCTCTTACCCAGCTGTTCCCCACCTCAGGACCCACCCTAGCATCCAACGGGGAGGAGGCGGCTGGGTTTGCATGAGGAGACCTCTGGGTCATCCCACTTCTCTGTGTCGTGGCCTCCTTCCCTGCTGATGGTTTTAAAGAGGGGTCCGCTGGTGGGATGTACAGGCTGCCTCCATGAAGGCACAGGCCTGAGAGAACGCAGTGAGTGGTTTCACAACCTCACGCTGCTCCTCTCACCGCTAATGGTGACCCCTGAGAAGGAGAGGAGATGCTCCTACAAATGAGCTAGCGGCCATTATCTGTGCAGTTGTGTGTTCAGCACAAGCCTGAGAGGGAGACAGAGGCATCCAGAGGTCTTGGAGACAGATATCTACTGGGGCTCTTGGCATTGACTCAGACGTGTGATTTCCCGGAGGACCTGGGAGCCTCTTCTGTCTCCCCACACAGCTCCCTCAGGCTGCATCATGCTATGGAGTCAGGGATAGGAATGGGACTCCCCAGCCGCAGCCAGGCCTGGGTGGCCGGACCTCAGTGCCCACATGGCAGATGTAACATTTAGGTGTGTGTTAAGGTTCAGGAAACTTAAGGCTGCAAAACCCTCCTGGTCTCTCAGCCAGCCTCACAGGGCCTTCCCGTGGTTGCAGGGAGCTGAGGCCAAGCCCACATGTGGCAGGAAGGTGAGATGTGAGGGGAAGGGTGCAGGGAGGAGGCCAACACAGACCCCAGCCCTGCCCCACCACCTGCACCCCTTCCCTGAACCTGCGGAAGAGCATGATCTCTGGAATCAGACTGGGGTTCAAACCCCAGTTCCTCCCATTACAGCTATGTTGCCTGTTTCCAAGCTCTTCCTGTTTTGTGCATGAAACAGAGCTGCTCATAGTGCTGTTCTGAGTTGGGTTAAGCAAGATAAGGGGTTCTGGGGCCAGGGCTGATGAAGGGGAGCTGTTGTCCAGCCTCATGACATGGCTTTGGCTTTCTCCTCCCCCGGTGGTCTGTGGGGAGGGAAATCCAGACCAGAGTGAGAGATAATCAAACCTTGTGTGCCGAGAGCCAGCACTGCTACCCTGGCGCCCAGGGCACCCACCAGCACCCTTCCCGGCCCCGCTAAACCAACTCTGCCCAGAGTAGGTGTCGGTGTGCTTTGCAGCCCTCCAGTCTCTTCCCACCCTCCATGCTAATGCAGGCAGAACAAGCCCAGGCCTTGTCTGCCTGTGAACCACCCCACTTATACTCGGGAGAAAAGGAGAGGAGGGAAAAAAGCCAGCCTCTTTGATAAGCTGTGATATGAACTCCAGCGTAACCCAACAGCTGTGATCTTTACAAGCCTGCTTCTGTGCTGGGAAGTAGCAAGTCTGAAGACTCTCCACGCTGCCTGCCAACACGGCCCTCTGGCCAGCGTCCTTTGGCTCCATCAACTGTGCATTTTTCCCCTCCTCTTCCTCCCTGCTGCCTTGCAAAGAGCACTTGCCAGAGAATGCTTTCATTTTTAATGAGCCACTGTGCACTGTGAATGCAAGGGCTGGGACCCAACCGCCCAGCTGATGATGGGTGAGTCTCCAGCACCCTCCGGGGAAAGGGGGCGCCCCTGAGATGAAACAGGCATCTGGAGGGGATGAGCCAGGACCCAAATGGGAAAGGAATAAGCGATCATGGGACTTCCTTCCCGATACCCCCAGCCCAGAGAAGCCCTACACAAGGTTTTTAGTTCATTCTGGTGTCCTGCTGTCCCTCTCCTGATGGAGACAGACATGATAGCCTCTCCTCTTGGGCAAATGCTCAGACGGTCCCTAAACGTCCCCCACTCACACTGCTCCCCCCCTGCCCCCCCAGAATTTTGGGTTTGCAGAAGAGCCCTTTGGCGGGGAGAGAAGGGAACAGGTGAAGAGGGGAGTTGATTGGCCGTTCAGGCGGGCAGTGGGCAGGGCAGCAACTAGAAACGAGTTGTTTGTAATTGTGGGGACTAAACAGGAGGACATTGGGAGAAGCAGCTCTTTCATGCATTAACTGGGAAATTCCACTTTGCTATACTAGACTTCTATAGCCCCCTCAGGCTGACCCCTCCTGAGGCAGGTTCCCTCCCACACCCTGGAATCTCTCAATTTCCCAGTCTCTGGAACACCCACCTCTGCCTGTGAATCTTTGCACATGCCTTGCCTGCCAGGGGCAGTGGCCAGTCCCTGGTAGATTGTGTTGAGGCTAATGGCAGGCAAAGCCGAGAGCAGTGTGTGAAGTCTAGCTGCCCTGATTAAGCGGACATCTCAGAAAAGCATGCCTTGCCCCAGGCCTCAGCTTACAAGACAGCGGCTGAGAGACCTACTCCACTTTGCCTCCCCTCATCCTTTTAATGGTCACATTCGTTAGCTCAGGATAAAAATAAACTGCTGTGGCAAATGCTCACCAACCTGAGTCTGTGTGCTAAGAGGGTGCCTGACCCTCCTCCCCAGAATGCAGACAATCTCAAGCTTTGAGATTGATTAGGTCTGCCCATTGGGGTAAGGAGCAGGTATCTTCCTTCTCAGAGGAAGCTTCTCTTCTCACCCACTTTAATTGAGCTCGGCCCAGCTCCTTGTGTGAAGCTTCCCCCAGTTGCTTGGGGATGGGGGGCAAGGCTGTGCCCTTTTGTTTCAGTAGAGACAGCAAAGAAGAGGATGTGGCAGAAGCCACTTTGCACAACCAGCCCTTGGCTTCTGATCCGCTAATTGGATACAACCTGTGGGAATGTGAAAGTCAGGGAGGCCTGATCATCTGACACAAAGGACCACCTTGCAAGGAATAGTATTCAGAGACCCTACCCTGCTCTGCATGCCTGTTACTCCCTAATCCATGGCAAAGTAGACCAGCATCCCAGTACCTCACAGAACTGTCTGAGATGGGGCCCTCCCACCCCTCGCTGACCCAGGATGGAAGGGGGGCCAAGTATCCTGGGGCCAGGGCTGGCTTTGCTCTGCCCCCTCCAGGCAGCCCCCACACCACCACACTCCCAGGCACTCCCAGAGAGAGGGCCGTCTTCTGGCAAATGGAAACCACATGTGATGGGCCTTATTCGGCCAGGCTGGCATTAATTAGGTCCTCCCAGGGCCTGGAGCAGGAGGGGACCTGGGCGGGGGCTGCACAGTATGTTCTGGGAGCTTCAAAAGGCAGCACCCCCATGTTTCAAGGGTCCAAGCACTTTGAGCAGGTTAGTCATAAGTGAACTTGATAGAAAGAAGACACATGGCCTTCAAGGTGACTCAAGAAGCCAGCTGTAGTAGAAAGGACAAGACGGGGTTGATGGGAAAGCCACTCACCTCCAAGCTGCCCCTCACAGGGTATGTGGCCTTGGACTCATCACCACTGGACACCTTGGCCCCTTCTAGCCTCACACTTTGAGCACAAGCTCTGGAGTCTGCACACTTGAGGGGTATTGCACTGCCCCAGCCCCGAGCTCAGGTGGCCGGCAGGGCTGGGGAAGCAATTGTCTGGAACTGTTTTAAGGGACTAAGAACTTGATAGCAAATGTCTTTGTAAGCTTGAGAGCTTGTTTCCATATGGAACCTGCAGTACTCCCTGAATCTGACTATTTATACATTACCTAAGGATGCCAGAAAACTTGGAAAGCTTTGACACTGGTAACTCAGACAGCTTGGTGAATTAGCATATAGCTAAAGTGTATCATAATGTAGCCTCTTCTTGACAAGCAGCAGGTTTGGAACTGGCCCCTAAAAATCATTTTTCACCATCTTACCTCTTTGGGAAAGGGCTGCATCTGAGTCCGTACAGACAACTGTACACCCTTGGATAGCCTCCAAGTGCTCACCAACTCCTGGAAATGATACAGGAAATGATGTAGGACCTCCAAATGATATAAGGGAAATAATATAACTCTCAACTTGCGAGATGTCTGATACGCTGTGTTTGTGTTCCCCCAATGGAAGAATGAGTTAATTCTAAGAACAAAGGAAGTTGAGAATAGGAAAAATTTATTGAGGGGGAGGCACAGCTCGAGAGAGAGAGAGAGAGAAAGAGACAGAGAGACAGAGAGAGAGAGAGAGACAGGAGGGACCTCGAGGGGGTTGTCAAGGAGCCCTCTTTTCAGGGGAAGTTTTACAGAACACAACCACATGGGTTAGCTGTGATTTACCAATCGGATTACAAGTATAGCTGCTTAGGTAATAATTGATCCAGTGGGCAAGCCACATAGCAAGTGTACATGGAAAGAACCAAGAACTTTTCAGAAAGAGATGAGTCCAAGGGTCTTGATCACCCACTGAGGTGACTTGATGTCTAGCTAGACTCTATTAGACCAGGTGATACTGCTTACCTTAGGCCTGGTCATTCCATCTTTATCTAGAGACCTGGCCTCCAATGGATACGCCTCTGGCCACAGTTGTAATGAGTTTTCATCTTCAGCCTGACTCTCTCAAGCGCCCAGCGCTATCTGATTACCTGTAATATTTCTGCCTAACTAAGTTGTCTGTAACAGGAAAAACAGCTACGGCACGTGTGTGTCCTGTCCATCCACTGTGCAGTGCATTGCTCAGGACGCGCTTCCTTGTATCCTGGGGTCAATTCAGCACATTTCTTAGGACTGCCTGGTGAAGTTCTCTTTGCCCTTCAAGGGATCGCTTTCAGCTGATAGGCACTGAGATGGCAGAACCCCCACAGCTAAGCCCCATTAGGATGATACCCAGAAGGGTCTCTAGCACATGCATTTGTGGCCTGGGTGTGGTGGCACGTGCCTGTAATCCCAGCACTCAGGAGCCTGAGGCAGAGAGATCCAGGAGTTCAGGGTCAGGATCCTATATAGCCAGATCTTGCCTCCAGAACAAGTCACAATACACATGCATTTCTGAAAGACCTAGCCCAGCTGCCCCTTCCACACAGGAGAGACACTATCTTGGAGCATGGGTAATGGTGGTTCTTGGAGGGACCTGGCCTGGCAGAACTGTGAAAGGGTGCTATACAGGCCAAATGCCTTCTACAGGCTGGGACAGCCCCCAAGATCCGAAGCGGACAGTGGAACTTTCTATAAGAGCTTACTGCTTGCCCAGTCAGGAAGCAGCTTTGGGTCTGTTCCTGTCCTCACCATGGCTATCTTATCTCTGAATACCCCAACAGCAACAGAGCATTCGCCCCAGCTGCTACCCCAGGGTTTGGGATATGCTCTGTAGAGTGCTTAACAGCTACCCAGGGCCCCAGAGCTGCGGTTCCCCACCAGCCCCAGGTCTTGGATGTGAAGAAGAAAAGGCGATGGCCAGGGCAGCAAGAGGGTGTGGTGTGAGCACTGGCACCGTGGGCCTTGCCCACCCCGCCTGCCTGGCTCCTGCCGGCAGTGTGGAATGCAGAGATCTGCGCATCCTTCCCTTCCTCCTCCTTGGCCTGTCACTTCGCAGCCAGCTTCTGGTCTCCGTCTTGCTTGCGCCACCATCTCCTCCGCCCTCGCTGGCATTTTGACAGTGAATGCCTCTCTCGGTCAGAGCCTCCCTCTAACTCTTGCTCAAGAATGACGTCCTACCCCTCCTTCCGGCCGATCTGATTCCCTCCTGGGCGAGCATACTCGCACGCCTCCTCTGTGTTGGCCCTGCTGGTTTTGAAGCCAAGCTAAGATGGATTCAGGTGAAATCAGGGCAGCTGTTCTTTTTCCCCAGCCCTCCCGGGGAGCTGCAAGGTATGGCTGAGCCTGGGTGCCTGCTCCTGCCTTCTGGAAGCTGCTTCCTCAAGGACTAAGTTTTTCCCTCTTGATCTGTCGCTCTCTCCCCTTCTCTGCTCCCTCAGAAAGAGCGACTCATTCCCAGTCAGCCCTGGTCAGGTCTGCAGTCGCCTGCCCTGCTCCGGCCAGCCTTGTGCCCGCGTTTTGGCCATCACTAAACTTGCGGCTTTGGGTAGGGTCTGACCCTAGGTTGTTGGCTTGCGATCCGTCCTTCCCAGGTGAAGGAAGGACTCCTGGCCCTTCCTGCTGCTTTGCAGGCCCAGGCTTGACTTGATTTCAACGTGGTTTTGCCATCTCTTTGGTAAAGCTACCTTAATTTGTTTTTTTAAAGTGGTACTAGAAACTGAATTCAGCTCTCATAGTTTTCCTCACGATAGCCTGCCCTGCTTTCTCCGGGGTGTTCTTTTATCTTTTTTCTTCTCTCTCTCATACTCACCCCACCCTTACTCTGCAGAGCCAGTTTTTCCCTCACCCTTCATTTTTGCTTTTTCAAATAAACTTTGCCACTGAACAAAAGAACCCAAGGCCTTTGCACTGAACTATATCCTCAACCCTTTATTTTGAGACAGAACCTCGATAAGCTACCCAGGCATACTTGAACTTGCAACCTTCCTGCCTCAGCCTTCCAGAGTGCTGGGGTTACAGGTATATATCACCATGCCCAGCCCCCTCCCTGTCTTAACCACACAGCATGCTTTCTGCTTCAGTGCTACAGATCTGGGGGGCATGGCAGCCTTCCCTGCCTCTGTGCCACTACACCTCTTTGTGGGTACACATTTAAAGAGCAGTGTATATAAATCATGTGGGCACTGTGGCTCAGCTAACTTTCACTAATTTTCACTAGAATGAGTGCTCAAATCTATAAATAGAATGGTTCTGGCACCAGGAGGCCCCCTGCTCCTCTCCCAGGTAGCCCTGTCCTGACTTCCAGAGCTTCTCCTGAGCTTGCTTGTACTTGGTTTTAAACTTTACAGAAGTGCAGTCACACAGTTTGTGCCGTTACAGAGATCCTGGCTTCTTTTGGTCCATATTGCATTTGTAAGATTCCCCCGTGTTGGCCGTACCCTAGTTCACATTTCCGTGGAAGACTCTACTTTTTGAAGATGCTATGATTTATTTACCCACCCAGGCACAGATGGGCATGTGGGTTGTTTTCAGTCTGGCTCTGTTATGAATAATGTTGCTTGAACACACTTGCGCGTGTCTTTTACACATAGACATGTTTCTGTCAGGTACACAGCTAGGAATTGTGGGGCTGGCAAGTGAACAGCTGGGGGATGCTGCCCAGGTTGCTTGTACCAACTTCCACTCACGTTAGGAAAGCAGGAGATCCAGGTGTGGCACATCTGCCCTCATGCTTGCGAGCCTCAGTCTTCAGGTTCAGCCATCCTTACAGGTGTGCATGTTAACTCACACTCCTTGACGACTAATGAAGTTGGGCAGCTTTGCATAGCCTTTTGCCTTTTTGATATCCTTTGCAACAAGCCTGTTTGTTATTTTCCCATTGGATTTTCCAACTGATTTGTGGAAGTTTTTTGTATATTTTGGATTTGAGTCTTTCCCAACTACATATATTATAATTGGCTTCTCTGAGGTTTGTGTTATCATTATCACTGTGTTCATGGTGTCCATTGATTTTTTTTTTCTTTTTTGTCTTTTTCGTTTTTATCGGTACCAGGGATCGAACTCACGACTGCCTGCTTGCAAGGCAGGCACTTACGCCGCTGAGCTAAATCCCCAGCCCCGGTGTCCACTGATTTTTAATGTAGTCCAGGTGGTCACTTCTGTGTAGTTGGTTTTTTGTTCATTTGTTTGTTTTGGTGCTTTTTCCGGGAATTAGGAGCTCCTGGGAGCATACCCCGGAGTTGCCTGTTCCCAGTTAATATTTTAATATTTGTTAAGCATTCCCAGTGAGCAACGCCCCAAGCCCAATCGTCCTGAAACCCAGATTTGCTATTTCTTAGCTTTGGACAGGGTCTTGAGGACCACGTATAATGATACCTCAGTTCTCAAACACTTCTGTTGGCAGTTTGCAAACTCTGCATTTGTGACAGACACAAACACAAAACGCAGCCATCATCCCCAAAATTGTAAAACATATTAAGTTTGTAAACCGAAGTACCACAGTCATCTGTCAGCCTTGTTGTTTTGGTCTCTTTTAAGTCACAGAGACATGGCTGTCACATCATGTGACTATCACATCTCTGCATGTTGTGGCCCACTGTGGGAAGCTGTGATTGGCCCAGAGAGGTCCTGTGTCCCTTGGTGGGGATGGCAGTGGCAGGCTGGGTTTTGAGGGTCCTGCGAGTGGCAGCCTTGACAGACACTGCATAGCATAGGGAAAAGGGCTTGCTCTTACGGTGACATGCTGGGCAGTCCAGCCAGGGCCACCCCATGGCTACCTTTCTGTGTTTCTTTTTGTACTTCATGTAGGGAGTGGGGTTCTGAGAGTTGAATTTAGGCCCTCGCAAGGCATTATATGTTTCTCTTTTGACAGCACTGGAGATGGAGCCCCAGACTTTGTACCATGCTAGGCAGGTGCTTTACCACTGAGCCATTAAATGTAGACCTGAGTCCCAGCGTCCCCTCTTCCTCTGTGTCCTCTCCCACCTGCGGACCTGCGCTTCTTCAGGACTGCCCATTCCACACCCTGGATGGCAGATGACAGAAAACCAATTCTCAGCTTCACATTAAAAAAATAAATCATAAACCAAGCATGCTAGTGTACACCAGTAATCCCAGCACTTGGGAGGCTGAGGCAGGAGGATTGTCGTAAGTTCAAGGCCAGCCTGAACTACATAGTGAGACCCTGTCTGAGATGGATGGATGGATGGACAGATATAGATAGATTGGTCTGTCAGAATGGACAGGGTCGTGTCATGAAGTACGCAAAGCCCATGACTAGAGCCCGCCCAGTCTCCCTCTCTCCACCTCCACAGTTGGCTGCCTTTGCTCCTCTATCAGCCCCATTCTTGAATAGGCCACCTGCTATGTGGCACTGTGGCTCATTCCTTTCAGCACCCCACCCTTTAGCAGCTGTTCTGGGCTTGTCTCATCAGGCCTATCCAGGTGGTCAGAAAAGGCCTGTCCAATGCCCAACTGTAGGGTCATGTGCCCACCTTTGGATGGAGGAATCCTGTGTTCTCCCTCAGGTGCAGAAGGTCCTGTGCCCGCCTTCAGGTACAGGAAGAGAAGCCATTACCTGAAAAACTAGAGTTCAAGGCAGTGGACACAGGAGGCAGACCACATGAGTATCCCCCCTTGCCCTGCCCGGACTAGGGCCATTGTGGTGCTGGCAGGAGGGTCTCTCCCTAGCTCTCTCCAGGGGCGCAGGGGAGGGTGAAGGAACCTGTATGACCCAGTGACCTTCTCAGAGACCACCTGAGAGCAAACAGTGAGGACGTAGCCGTCAGCAACACTGCGCTTGCCAGAGACTAGCGGTGTCAGGGCTGGCAGAACAGACCTTCTTCCTTGTCGTGTGGGGTGCTAGGCGTGCTCACAGCCCAGCACCTCCCAGCAGGGCCTTCTTGGTCCCCTCTCCACACATGGGGCCCACAGAGCCTTGATTGAAGAGCAACCAGGATAGTCTCAGACATACTGCAGCCTCCTGTGGCCTTAGGGATCACCAGAGCTCTTAAACACGGGAAGAAAACAAGGCCCTCATTTTCTGCAAACTTCTCACTGTGCACCGAGCCCAGGCTGGGCCGATGCAGGCCAGCCTTGGTCATCCCAACAGGAGGCATTTCTGGTGTGACAGGAACATTTTAGGGGAGGAACATGCTGGGAAGTTCATAAAGATCACCTAGCTGGGGTGGGGATCCCAGGTTCCCTCACATCCATTCTGTGACTGCTGGCAGAGCACCTGGGGTGTGCCAGGCGCCATGTCAGCCCTAGGCACACGGGTACTGACAGCTGTAGCTCCTGCCTACAACCAAGGTTGCCATCTAGAGAGACAATGGAAAGACAGGTGACAAGAAAGCAGTGTGTGGCCCACGGACACAACTCCTGCTTCGAAGGGAATTCAGGGGCGGGGGCACTCAGATGCCAGCCTGTGGGCGGGGACGCCCCACCACTTCTGCGCAGCCAGGAAGCTGTGACCTGGATCCCATGTTTTCTCAGAGCATAAAAGTGCCCTAGTTTTCCCTTTCCTCGGGCTCTGCTGAAGCTGTGCCAAGAATTGGCTTTTAAAGGCTGCCTGAAATGTGGTCTGGAGCCAAAAATTTATAGAACCAGTACATTTGTGACCTTGTCAAAAATGCTTACTGAGGAAAATCAAGAGGTGGGATTTGGGATTGTTTTTTCTGAGAGATTTTTTTTTTTTAGTCCGTCTCTGTTCCCATCCCTACCCCCATCCCTTTCTAGCCTGGCTCGTCCCTCACCCTCATAGCATTTGTGTCTTCCATTTGTCCATTCCCTCCCCCACCTGCAATCCCTCACCACCCCCCACCCCGCATCAGTAATGAAAAATACCAAGTGGGTAAAAATAAGGAGCCTGGTGATAGCCCTAGAAATTAGGCCACAGCTGTCAGGCCAGGCAAGAGCCTTGCATTCTAGAGTGGAACTGCTGGGGGCAAGTACTCACCACCCCCCTCTGCCCCCGCCTGCAAGGACAGAGAGGATCCTCTGCCTGGCACCCAGGAGGGTGCTGCCGCAGTGCTGGCCTGGGGAGACCACGTAGCCATTTGTCACTGAGCAGACCAGTCATATGTGTCTGCAGTGTCGGACCCAGTGCCCACCAGTGGAGATACCACTGTGGGCAGAGCTCAGGGGTTAGTCATGATCACAAGTGCATCAGGGGGGCTGGGGATTTAGCTCAGTGGCATAAGCACCTGCCTTGCAAGCAGGTGGTCGTGAGTTCGATCCCCGGTACCGATATCAATGAAAAAGACAAAAAAAAAAAAGTGCATCATGGCACGGGGATGCTCTGGGAGCAGATGGGGTGGGGGCAGGGTGCCTAGCCCAGTGGAGGGGTCCAGAAAAGCTTCTGGCAAAAGATGATATCTAAGCTGAGCCACAAAGATCAGTGGGAATGATGGGGGCAGCACAGAGACAGTGTTTCTAGTACTACAGGCCATCTGCTCAGGTGTCCAGAGGTGGACCTCAGGCCCTCTGGAGCAGTACCCAGTTAGCCACTGAAGGACCCACCAGGTTCAGCAGATGCTGTCCACCCAGGTAGGCTGACAGATCCGTGAGAAGTAAAGTGTCTGACTGGTGGTCACCCTAGAGCCTTTGCACAGGTTGCAGGTGTGCAGGAGCCCATGCCTGAAGTGACCGGTTTCCCAGCCAGCTAGAAAGGAAGTGGAGTCCATGGCCCACCAGGGGAGAATTGAAGTAAATTGGGGTGAGAGCCTCACTCAGTCACTGGGACAGCTGTGGCCTCTAACCCTGTGTCCTCCCGCTAGCTTCATAAGACCCCAGAGGGTCCTTAAGGAGCTGGCTAAAGCAGCTTGCTTGACAAGGGATCTTGCTGCTGCATTATTCTGCAAGATTCTGTGCTGCTGGGACCAGCAGTTTAAACAAAGCATCTGAACTGAGTTTAAATCCACTGCACTCATCACTGCCCTGAGCTTGTTTGGCTCATCAGAGGATTCTGGCTTCCACAGTTCATTCCAAGGGCCTGAGCACTCAGCTGACTTACAATCTGCTGTCTCGGGCTGGGAATACAGCTCAGCAACACTGCGCATGCCTGGCAAGTGCAAGGTCCTGAGTTTGATTCCCAGTTACTCCCCCCCCCCCCAAAAAAAAAAGAAGCAGCAGCAGCTATCTCTCTGAGCAGAGCAAAGCCAAGTTTTGCTTCTTCCCACCTGGGCTGAGCCTCTCCCTCCCAGTAAAGTCCTGCCTCCCCTTTCCTGAAGGAGTCCCCTGCCACCTCAGTTGGGAGCCCCGGCCCTAGCAGTTGGCAGAGTCCTCGAGTTCCCTTCCTGCCTGTCTGCCTTCCTGCCCTTGAAGCCTGAGTGGCTGCCCAGTCCAGCTCCTTCTGCTTCTCCCAGCTCCCAGCAGTGTAGTAATTGCTTTCTCAGGTCTTCAGCTGCGCGTCCCATCTGCAAGCATTTCCCGTCCCTGGACCCTCTGCTGAAAAACCTATCTGTGCTCTTTCTCCCAGGGAGGGAAGGACCCCAGGGGTGAGAGGTGATGGAGGGATGACTGGGCCTTCCAGTCTCTCCTCATTCTGATGGTGATGCCTAAAATAGACAGCACACCCACTGCCACTTTCTGTCCCACAGCCCTAGGTCCCCCTCCCATCCAGATGGGGCTCTGGGCCTGGCGTGACAGCCAGAGGCCTGGAGCAGCTGCCAAGTGTTATCTGTCTCCAGTGCTGCCCCAGAGATGAGTATCTGCAGTTACAGCTCTCAGAAGGTCACAGCCTTTACTTCGTGCTTCACTCACACACAACCCATCTGGAGCCAGCTGAGGGGTGTCTGCCCAGGCAGGAAAAGACAGCCCTTGGGTACGGCCACAGGCCGAGCATTCAGCTGGGAGAGGAGAGGCCAGGCAAGTGGAAGTGGCCAGGGGGCAGAGTCAACCAGTGTGTGGCCTTGGAGGGGGACATTGTCACCACCTGAGACCTTGGATTGTCACTGCCTTGTACTGTGATCCGCACCTGTCCTCAGGCCCTCTTGCATACCTTGATGGGCTTTGGCAACCCCCAAACCCCTTGTATTTAAAATTGGAAGAAGACAGTTACATGAAGCCCAGATGATGTTTAAATGGCACCCACAAGGGGAGCCTTCCAGGGCAGAGCCACGGTTCTGTTTGTACTCTCAGATCTCATGCTGCTAGTGGCACCGTCGCACCTGTAATAGCCAGGCCATTAGTGCAAGGGTAGCATTTCTGGTCCCAGTGAACAGGGGGCTTCATCTCCATTGACAAGACTTCCCTCATCTGGCAGTTCTATTTCAAGAGAAAGCCTCCCCCTGTAGTAGGCACTCCTGCCTCAGAGTGAGCCAGGCCTTTTTTCCTACTCGTATTATGCTAATCACTCCTTGCAAACAGGCAGACTTTGTAGGAGGTTTGCCTGGTTTTAGATGAAACATACGCCTTTGAAGCAAAGAGCCACAGTAGCTAAAAATATCTTTCCCGGCTGTTGATCCTCTCATTTGTGAAATGCATGTTTCCATTGTTAAATCAGCAGCAGCCCCTCTCTCGGGAGCGGGGAGCTGTGCCACCACACTAGGCAGAGCCCCGCCTCCCCCAGCCCTGCTCCAGGCTCTGTACCCGGCCATGTCGGTGAAGGAGTCCAGGATGACCTCAGATACACAGGATTCTACCTTCTTTCGTACCACAGTTTAAAAATAATGAAAGCTTATATAAAATAGAAGTTGAAATAATCCAGAATATACTGTAGTACACAAAAGACTCTGCCTCCACTTCCTCCTCCAGAACGAGTCTCCTTGCAGCTCTCTGAGTTTCTGTCGAGAACCTTATCTGCACATATGTAAATGCAGGGCCCGCTGTGGTCATGTCTGTAGCAATGAACCCAGACTCAGGATCGCTCCACAGCCTGCCATGGCTGCCCCTCGCCCTCTCTGGGTGAGGCACATCTCCTTCGAGGTCCTCACTCCATTAGACACTGCCCTCTGCTTTCCAGGCCACAGTACAGTGGCTCGGGGGCACAGACCTCCTCCCCATATTTCTCAGTATGAGGCTGCCCATCTCTTTGCTCCAGTAGGCAGTGACATGGTCCTGAGGTGCGGGGAGCTGGTCACTCTCCTGCCAAGGACAAGCTCTGCTGGGGGAGGGGGTCCCAGTCTGTGACTTGAATCCTGAGACTCCTCTCCCATGGTGACTTCCAAGGATTCTTCACATCTGGGGCTCATTCTCATTCTCACACATTTAATCCGGTGAAGATTTCCTGGGCTGGCAAGGAGCATTTGGATGAAAAGCCTATTTCATGCATCTTAAAATTCCCTGAAAATGACTGATCACAAAAGGAATTTTTCTAGCTTGCTGGCAGCCAGTGGGGGAGGGTACAAATAAGAGAAACCCCACCATTTGGCCATGAATACCTGAAGCTGTTCCCGCCACGCTGCCTTTGTGCCCCCACACCTGCTGTGGCTCTGCCCCACACCTCCCAGCCCCGTGTCCCAGGAAGCTGTGCCGAGCGGCCACTCTGATGTCTGCTCTTTTGTTGCCCGTAGTGAGGATTAGTGTCTAACTTCCCCTTCTGTTTCCTGCCACTTATCTCGGTGCCCTTTAAGTGGGCACTTGTAAAGAGCTTCAGAAAACCAACTCAGTTCATAAAATGTCACAAAAGCCTCAGACTGAAGATGTGAGGACCAGAAAGACCTTGATCACGCTAGCTCCTAAAGGGGCAGGGAAGGGGTCATCGCCTATAGATGCCACACACAGCCAGAAAGGCAGGAATGGCATATGCCAAACAGCAACTGCAGAGCTGAGCTTCCTCCCCAGGGAGGCTGAGACTGCAGAGGTGGGGGGCACCGATCATGAAGCTGCCAGGGGAAGCTACCGCTCAAGGTGGGTGCACCAGGAAGAGTCCTGGGCAAGCACAGTTCTAGTCTAAGAATGGGTCTGTTTTTCCTTTTGTGTGTGAGAGAGGAGGTAAGGGCTGTGCACAGTGGACAGACAGCAACGAGGAGTAGAGGGTGAAATGCCAGGCAGAACCAGAGTACGGTGTCTGGGGAGGTAAAACAAACACCAGGGGCCTCTTCCCAGATCCTCAAGCTTGGCTGAGCCCCAGCTCTGTGTACCCCTGAAACTGCTGGTAAATCCTGGCATTACCAGACCCAGAGCCATAGGCCCTGCTAGGCGGTTTGGGGCTCAGGTTTAAGGCCTGGGGAAGCTGGAAAATGAGTAGCACCCACCTCTGAAGGAGGGGTTTTCTCCATGTGGTCCTTAGGTGACTCTAGCATATAGGCAGGCTTGGGGGACCTCGACTGGGGGCTGTTCTGGCCTCAGGATCTCCTAGTTGAAGACGAAAAGCATGCAGTCCTGGTGGATGAGGACATGATAGAACCAGAGGTACCCACAGAAATTAAAATGGCAGCCACTGGGTAAAACAGCCTCCAACATAGTGAGTCCTTTGGAGGAAGGTTGCCTCAGGAACATGAGCCCTCGGTGGGTCACAACCACAAGGACAGCCCACTTGGTTAATAGTTTGAGAGAAGGAAGGGTTCTCACCTCAGAGCACGACTCGCTACTCACTCAAGTTGGAGTCGCACTGTCAGGACGGAGGGGCAGGGAGGTCCTGTGTTGTCGTGCTGACTAAGGTAGACGGAGTTCTGGCCATCTGTAAATGTTTGTGGTTGTGTAAACAGTGGGAAGTGAGCCCTTGGACTGGAACAAAGCGACGTGTTTGAGAATAACTGGAAGAAGCAGAGGAAAATGTGAACAGAGCAGTGGTAATAGGAAAACCTTCGGGTCTAGGGGTACCCCGGTGGGTGGAAGGAGCAGCCCCACCAGGTGGCTCCGGGCAGCACTGTTGCTCACACGCCCTGTTTCCCAAAAGGCCACACCATAGTGTGAAGGGAAGTGGCAGAGACAGGGTTGCCGCTCCCTTCCCTGTCCCACGATGGACTCCACCTCAGAGGAGCCAGAGTGAGGTCACATGCCAGGATGCAGGGGCACCTCTGCCTGGGGGCATCAAACAGTGGAGATGGGAGCCCCCGGATGGGAGGGAAGAGGGACTAGGGCTGGGTGTGGAGCTCTGTGTCCTTCCGGAGGGGCCACAGCATGTAGGACCATCTGACCAAAAGAGGACATGAACTCTGGGTCAGCACCTGAGCTCTGACCCACTGTGTCCCTGACATTGTGGCCTTAGACCTGGCTTTAGGCCTGGGCTTCAGTAAGGAGGTGAGGAGCACAGCTGTGGCTGGAAGCAGGCAGGGACTCGGAGGGTGGGCAGGTCCAGGACCAAGAAGCAGCGGGGCAGGCTGTGCCAGCCTCGACACAGGCTCAGTGTGGCCTCTGAAGGAAAGCCTGCTTAGGGCCAGAGCCCACAGGGCTTCAAAGGGAAGGAGAGGTTACGTCAGTGGTTCTCTATTGGTCACCAAGGAGACTCCAGGGCAGATGGGGCTCAAGGGTACAGTTTCCGTGGTAGTATCAGCCCTAGGTTCAGAGCCTCAGCTTTGACTGTGTCTCCCTGGGCACCAGGAGTCATTGTATTAAAATCCCCTGCCTGGACCTCAGGCAGCAGCAGGCCTGAAACCCACACTTGGGAGCTGTCGCCTCTCAGAGGTTTCTGGCAATCTGCTGTTGGAGTCACCTCTGTGACCCCATGAGCTGAGGATGCAGTTTCTAAACCCTGCTTCCCTTCCATCCCCTTGTAGTGTGGACCACAGGCCAGCATTGTCCTGGCCAGAGGTGGTCAGTGTCTGCCACCCACAGAATGGCCTCAGGTGAATTGTGGGTAAAAAGTGCCAATTTGTAAATATGCTGCTGAGGAGTCCCAGGGAGCTTCTGGAGAAACTCAGGCTTAGGGGGTCAGAAGGCCTTTGAGGGGCTGGAGGTGGTACAGCACATGCACAAGGTCCTAGGTCATCCCCAGCACTGGGGGGGGGAAAAAGACAGCTCCAGTGATGTCTAGCGTTGTCCTTATAGAAAGGTATGCCCGAGTTGTGGGGTGACTCCAACAGATGGGCCTTGGAGTCCGCAAGGTAGGTGTGTGGTCAGGCAGCTGCTGGGACAATGTGACAGGGGACCAAGATAGGGCCTCAGATGTGAGCTGCATTTGCATTCTCTGAGAAGGGGCTGGGCTGCAGCACCCCACCACCTGTTCTGTGTTGCAAGATTCCACATACACGATGTGCCAGATGCGAGACACCACCCCACAGCCTTCCGCTTTATCTGTGCCCTCTGTCAGGAAGGAAGTAGAGATTCTGGCTACGGAAGACCCTGTGGCACAAGAGCGCAGGAGCCAGCCAATCCCAGGTCTCCAGCGGATCCCAGCATTTCTTGAAGTTAATCATCATAGAGACAGCAGGATTTCCTTTAGGGATCTGTCCCTTTGTTTCCATTTGCTCTGAGGATTCAGAAGATGAAACTGAAGCACTCAGGGGCAGGGGACCTTCACTCCGAGAATTTCAGCCTGGACGGTGACGGCCGCCAGGCAAGAGCCAGACCTATCCAACTCCTGCCACATGCCCTGTCCACCCGCCTTGTCCTCCCTCTGCTGTCCCTTCCTCCTGCCAGGGCCCATCTCAGCTAAGTCCCCAGTCTCCCCAGCTAACCCAGCCTAAGAGCTTCCAGCATAAGTTCTCTACCATTCTGGGGTCCCTGCACATGCAGCCTCTTTTCTGAGACACAAACCCAGACCTCACTGTGTCAGGCTCCTTCTGAGTTCCTTCTGGCAGCTTCTGAAAGTGCAGTCCAAACTAGACACCTCACAAGAGCCCGAGTAACACATTCAAAATTCACTTGACTTCCCCGGCCGCTTGGTGCAGCTCCATAGGTGGGCCGGATTCCACACCTAGGTTGACCAAGCCACTTTGGCCCCTCCTGGCCATGGGTATTTGGTTCCATTAGTGTCCATCTCCCCACTCTCACAGAGGCCCAGGCCTGGGCCACAGGAGGATCATGATCTAGGACAGTGGTGACAAACCTATAGCAAACATACTTGTTTTCCTTTTAAGACAATAGATGTTAATTATGAGTTTTTTCTCTAAAACCTCAGAATTCGAGTTTAATTGCAGGGTTGGCGCTTTGCCATAATAAATGGGGTTTGGGTTGCAGTTTGGGCACTTGTCTCTAAAAAGTTCACCATCACTGGCCTACGCCCAGAAGGAGCCAGGTGAAGAGGTGGAGGGGCCCTAGGAAGGGCAGAGTGGGGACTAGCCACCAGGGAGCAGTGGGGGCCGGGCTCCTTGAGGAGAAGAGGGTGCTCGAGAAAGGACTGTGGATGCACAGTGGGTTACAGGCCGGGCCTGCCAATGAGGCCACATAGAACAGAAGGCCCAGCAGCACCCAGGCCCGGCAGAAGATGATTTTTATCCAGGGAGAAGGTGAGCCCTGGTCATGCAGGCAGGGCTGGGCAACAGAGGAGGCCAGAGTCACCTCTCGTGCTCTCCCTTGCTCTCAGCTCCATCCCTAAAGCAAACCCCAAACCTGGGATGAGGCCAGGGAGACCACTGAGCTTCTGCCCTGAAGAGACCTTCGGTGGAGGTCTCCACATGAGTCTACCAAGTGTCTGCCACAGCCCCCACCCCCAGCCCAGCAGTAGCTCCTCCGGCTAAACAGAGGGACAGATAGCTGAGAGGACAAAAGGCCCCTTTCTTCCTCTCCTTGTTCCCATTATTTGTTGTCCCCTTTCCTCTAGTCCCACAAGACCCAGAAAAACAAACCCTCATGGGGCTTCCTCCTCTCCTCCTCCTCCTCTCCCCCCACACCCCTAAGAAACTTTTAAGTGTACGTCAACTGCATTAAACTTGATGAATTTTTAAGGCATGTGTTGGCAGGGTTACCATAGCTGCCTTTGCCCTGAGGGGCATACTGCTGAGGATTGATTGAAATAAATAAAACAGATTTACAGTTTTCATACTTGGGAACAGAGTTGGAGGGGAAGGGAGTGCGGGGGAGGGGCAGGATGCCGTGAAACTCCAGGGCTTTCGAAATCTCTCATGGGAGTTTGCTCCTTCCCCTCCCACCCAAGGGTCCTGATGACCCAGAAGCTGCTTTATCTCTTTAAATTCCTGAAGGCACTCAGCTATCAGGCAGGGACACAGCAGGAAACAGGCTCTCATTTCTAGCCTTGATAGTAAGTCAGGTTCTGAGGTTATTGGCTGGGAGACAACAGGTGTCTCCTGGGAAAGCATCCATGTCCCCTGAACCTCAGGCCACTGAAGGGGACGCAGACATCACTGGTAGCCAGTAACAAGGAAGTGAAGGCTCGCCTCTCCATATGTTGGATTGGCTGGGGATGGAAACGAAGGAAGGAAACCTACAGGCCAGCGGAAGAAGGGGAGACTGAGGCAGGAAGCCGGGGTGGAAGGGGACATGGGACCATCCAGCCATGACCTTGAGGTGGCTGCCAACCACCTGAAACTTGTAGCGCTCCTGCTCATTTGCCCAGCCTGAGCCTATTTGGAGAGGTGAGAAAAGTCCACGCCAACCTCTGGGAGGTTTCCTGAGCCAGGACTGCCTGGCCCGTCACCCACTAAAGAGCCAGGCTTGCACGGGGGACCCAGCCCACCCCATGAGACAGGAGCACTGGACCAACCAGGGTGGGGGACAGCACCCAGTCATCCCTGATGATACCGGAAAGCAGAGGCAGGAAGAATGAGATGGAGCTGTTTGGGAAGTGAGGGCTTCTGCAGAGTCGAGGCAGTTTGAAGAGATGGTGACAGACTTTCCTGTGTCAACCAGAGCCATCCTCCGGGCTCAGCCAAACAGGAGCCACTCAGGAAATCATCCAGACTCCCCACTCTGCATGTGGCACTGACGGTGCCCTAAGAACTGTCCCAGGGCTTGCACTGAGGATGGCGGGACAGGGTCAAGGAGAGAACTTTAGAGCTTGGAGCCACCCACCCTGCCTGGCTCTCCAGCTGAGGCTTACTGAGTTTTCTATGTCATGGGCCAGTGAGCCCAGAGAGGCAAACGAGCTGCTGCAGAAGGGGACGGTAATAATAGCACCCAGGAGAGGCTGCAGGCAACAGATGGGTGCTCCCAGCTCAGCACTGACAATTCTTTCGGTCCAGGAGCTGTGGACTCAAGTCTCCCACCACCAGGCCAGCTGCTCTGCATTCCGATGGTGGCTGTCCATGGTGTGGTGACCCTATTGGTTGGGACAGTCAAGAATGTCAGAGATTCTTGGGAGGAGATGATCGCCCACCCCCCATATCCCGTTAAATGTGCCTGGAATCCTTCTGGTGCCCTTCCCACCAAATGCAGGCATTCCTGGGTCTCCACCTCTCTTCCTCCCAGCTCACCCCACACATCCCCACCAAGAGTCAGGGGCCTCACTGCTTCTGGCTTGTTCACTCCCTAAAAAAGGCTACGAAGAAGGGCAGCCACAGGCAGGGACCGTGGAGTGGCAGTGTGCCCTTCCTGGGTGACAGAGCCAGAGGAGTCCCCAAAGGGGGCTGGTGTTGGTATCCCAAGCACATGGCCGAGGGACCCTGGAAGGATAAGCTGACAGTGCGGATGCCATGTTTGTCCTTGGCAGCTTTGCTGGTCATGCTGTGAGTGCATGCGGGAGAGTGGGGTCTTCCTTGAAGCTGTATGGCACAAACTCCAAGCAAAGTGCCACAGGGCCTCACAATTCTTGCTCCCTGAGGAGCGTACTGTAAAGCTGGGAAACTGCCCTTCAGGAGCCACACCGCCGCCTGTCCCCAACCGTCTTGCCCTGTGGGGGCCTGTAAAGCACTGTCTGCACTCCCTTCTCTCCAACACAGACTCCTCACGCTCCATTCCAGGACCCCAGCAGGAACCCACA